>NC_135488.1:54306126-59306126 GCF_052094955.1 Ictidomys tridecemlineatus | reverse complement strand
ACTTTAGCCCCACTCCCCCTTATCTCACTCACACTTCGAAGCTCCAGTCCTGAATCAATGACATGATGGATAGAAGGGAGGGAGAAGGAGAAGTCAGCCAGCCAATGAGTGACCACAACTTTCCGGGCACCCATATCTGTGTCCTCATATACAGCCTGTATCGCTTGGCCACAGCCCGGATGAAGGGGCAGCACCCGTGGTTGAGGTCCTGGGAGAGCTAAGGTCCCCACTTCCCTCGACAAGGATTCACAGCACAGGGAAATTTCCTGAAGAGAGGGGCAGGCCATTAGGGCAGTTCTCACCTTTTAGGGGGAGTCAGAAACTCCTTTGTCAAACTGATGGAAACTATGGCCCTTCACTCTGAAAACTGTATATACTCAGAAAGTTGGGGATGTTATCATTTCAGTTCACTGAACCATAAATCCCTGCGTTAGAAATCAAAAAGTGGGTGGCAGCTCTATCCTGAAATTCTTGTTTTCCCTAAGACCCCAGCAGAGTAAATACCACCACTCCAGTATCCCATCCCCTCAGGACAGGAAGGCATACATGATTATTTATTTATTTTTTTGGCAGTATTGGGAATCAAACCCAGGGCCTCATGTATGCTATGTAAGCCCTCTACCATTGAGCTACATTGTTAGCCTAAGCATTTTTTTTTTTGTGTGTGTGTGTGTGTGTAATCCCATTATTTTACCTCCTCACTGGACAGGTACACAAGCACATCTCCTGGAACCTCCTTTTGACACAACTCAAGCACAGCTTGACAGGCAGCTTCCACTGGATCAATAGGGATAGTGTCTCTGTAGACAGGGGTGGGACTCCCACCAGGTTCTTTGGGTATGTGCACAGTAGGAGGATTGCCCCAGAAGGCCTGGAGCTTAGGTTCAAGGGCTGGGTCGGTAACCACAACCACTTTAGGGTCCCCTGGAAGGTTTCTTAGCTTGATATCTCGCAGCAGCCCCTGAAGTGAGTCTGAGGCCACCGACCGCTCTTGAGCCTCATCCAGCACCAGCACACCCCAGCCTCCAACGCCCCGGGATGAGGCCACCTCCTGCAGAAGCAGCCTGTCCCAGCAGAACCTGTTGACATTGGTAGTAGGCAGAGGAATCAGGATGGACACTGATTGGTCCTAGAAGTCCAAGGGAACCTCTCCTCAAGGGACCTGGATTTTGATATTGAGAGTCAGAAAAAGATACTGTGACTGACTTTCTGAGCTTGGGGAGTTATAACTATGACACCTCAACTCCACTGAGGACATCTGGTTCATAAACAGGGAAGTTAGATTTTCAAGGTGAATGTGAGGGGATCTCACATTCCTGGCTGGAACTCAGAGGCTTAATTTAATACTTGTACTGTGCATGATTTAAAAGGGTGAACTGGGTTGGGGAAGGGTATGGACATTTCTACTTGGTGAAGGAAATTAGATTGAGGTCAGGCGTGCAAAGGACCCCACCTGAGCAGGGTGTCAGACTCTGTGCAGTTCTCTTGAGGGATGCTGTATCCAACCTCATGACCCAGAGTCAGGTCCATCTCATCAGCAACCTGCACAGCCAAGCTCAGGGCTGCCAGAGGGTAAGGCTGAGTGACAGTAACCTGGCCGTTCTGGAACCCTCTGGCTAATGCAAACTCTGCACACCACTGAGGGATCTGGGGTAGGGGTAGAAAAGGAAAATTGGTCAGAAATAGAGGGATTCAATCAGAAGTGCTGGGGAGGGCCTACGGCCAGGGCTCCTGATTTGGGGAGTCCTTGGTTCTTTACCAGCCTAGCCCATCTCCCTCTGCCCAACTCCCCTGTATCCCCGCACAACCCATCCCTTACCTAGAAAAAGGCCAAATCCCTTAGCCCCTCCCCTTGTCCACTCCCAGAATCTCCCACCACCTGGGTGCTCTTGCCAGAGCCAGGCTCTCCAGACACTAGCACCACTCCAGTGGGGCTGCTCTCCAAGTGCTCCAAGAAGGTGAAGCGAGCAGCCCAGATGGGCAAGGCTCGGCGCTGCTCAAGCAGCTCGTAGTAGCGGGAAGAAAAGGGAAGCCCATCAAAGGGGTTTACAGCCAATTCAGACTCCCGAGGACTTGAGCTACACTCTTCTGCCAGCCTAGGAGGCTGAGAGGCCATGGTGGCTATCCGGCAGAACCTAAAGGAGGCAGGGCAGCTAGTAAGACCTCATATTTGGTGTCTGACACCGTCTTCCCACCTCAGGTAATAAGGCCCCAGGGTCCATTCTTTCCAGCATTTCTTGCTTGCTGGGAGACAGTGCTAGGTGTTTCTAAGGAACCATGGATAGTTAACTTTTAACCTGTAGTAAAAATCTTGTAACACAGGGGTTCTTGGGGGCAACAGGAACGAGACATAATAACCTGCTGGAAGTTCCCAAGAAGAAAATAAATAATATGAGGGGTAGGGGCAGGAGAGCAGGGTCATAAGAATCTTGGATTCAAACCTGCTTGCAGCTGTGAGACGCCTCAGGACGGCAGCCGGTTCCAAACCTACCCAACCAACCCTGACTTGCTTGAAGTACAAAGGTAAGTTCCGGTTCCACCCTTAGGCTAGGCTCAAACTCCAATCCTAAAGTTTGCTTTTAGGGTGGGGCCATTTGCTCCACTTGATTTAACCTATCCAGGAACCTATGGAAAACAGGCTTCTACCAAGACACTGAGCATGTGTGAACCCGAGAGTCCTGTGCTTGTGAAAGACATTCTGGGACTTGTAGTTTTACAGCAGCAGCTTTACAAACCTATGTATTCATACAGTGCTGAACATCCAAGCTGGGGTCCAGCTGCTGCCTATCTTCATTTTATTTACACTTTCTCAGGATCACTTATTTTTTGGCATAGATGATTTCGCACAGTTCCATTCTAGCCACCCCTCATATACCTACAAGGAGACTTACCCGTGTACCCTCTAACCAAGGGAAAAGGAACCTGTTCATGGGGCTTTTGAAACCCACAGAGGCAACAGAGACCTTGAGTGAAAACCCTGAATTTAATTTGAGATTGGGGGAGCCCCATCCCTCCCTTTTTACCACCCACTCATCCGGCCTTTTGTGAGTTGGGTGAGGGCTGCCCCCAGTCTCCGTCCTGCGGCTCTGGGTGCCATCCTGTTCCTTTGAGCTCAGTCAGCCTCCTGGGCCTGTCTCTCTCTGAATCTCCTGTGGGACACAGGGAGAGACATTGTGTAGGCTTTGTCACATTAGCTCCATAATGCCCTTTGCAACTTGCCCCTTCTTACTCATTGTCCTCTATCCCCCTCACCTTCTTGCATATTCATATAGTGCCTGCTTGCGCTCCTGCAGGCTCTCCTGACGGGCCCAGGAAGACTTGGCAAATGTTAGGGCTGTGGGTTGAGGGGTCACCAGGCCAGAGCTGGGGAACTGAGGTGATCACAATGTCAGAGGGCTTGCGAAGTCATCATCATTAAACACGCATCGAATGCCTACTTTGCAAGAGAGGCACTGTGCTAGGGTCTCAGGATCAAAAAGAGAAACTAGGGATAGGGTATATGTAGACTGCCCCAACCTACCCTAAATCTTGGACTTGACCACTTCCTGGGTCTCACCTTTGGGGTGGAGGCTGTGGGCAGAGACTGAGTTCCCTCAGTGATGTCTTCAGGCATGAAAGCCACAGCCCCCTCAAGCAGATTAGTGATGGTCAAGTCTACACAGCCAGTTCTAGCTGGGAAGAAAGGAAAAGAGGAGAAGGGAGTCCATTCCCTGCTCATCTTCTTCTTTCACAACCCACTTTTCCTCCTTGTGTTTGTCACTGTGTGTGGCCACCCTTTCCCATACCCAGGTCTCTCTGGATGACACCCAATGGCACATGGGGCAAAACTTCCTTGACTCTCTGAGCCAGAGTTGCCAGTTGTACATCAGGAGAAGGGCCAGGAGAGGGAGGGAAAGAAGACTGGGCTGCAGGAAAAAAAAAAAAAAAAAGGAAAAACAGAAAAAAGAAAAAATCAGATACATGGTAAACAGAGAACTAGGAAGGAGGAGAAGCTGACTAGCTCAGAAATAGGAAATCACAATAGGCTGAAACAAAACAAAATGAACAAACAAAAACAAAATCAAAAAGCTTTGTGTATAGAGGAAACACACCTGACTGGGGGCGCAGTCTGGGGTGTCTTTGTCGCTTCATGTGTTCTGCTTTGTCTGCTGGTGTGAGGCGTGTCCCTGTTTGTCCCAATTCCTTGGCCAACAACTAGGAAAATTGCAAGGTTTTAAGTGTCAAGATCTTAAGACCTCCTACTCCTCTCCCCAAGGAGGTACTTCCACCCTGCCTGTGTACCCTACCACCTGTTGTACTCGAAGTGCAAACTCCTCATTCCCCTCCCCCAGCTGGCGATGAACAGGATGAAGCCACCTGCAAAAAACAACCCAGTGCCATATTAGGGAACTCAGAATAGAGACTGTCATCTCTTCCTAACTTTGGTACCTCTTTTCATGGGACAGTGATGGTAAGGGTGGGGAAATAGTAAATGTTATTGCCTCTGTGGTTGAACTTTGATAATAAAAAACCTACAAATGGACAGAGCAGAGGCCACTACGTCCTTGACCTTGAGGTGAGCCTCTTCCCAGCCACCAAAAAGTGAGGACAGTTAATACCTTACTTGATACACCGTGAAAGGGACGAAAAGTGACCACAGCAGTTCTGAGACCCAGGAGGCATCTGACACCGTCTGAGGGGAGGGTATGAAGTGAGGCCTAAGCCAAGACCAGGGGTGGGAAAGTTCCCCTCCAAACCCCAGAGATTCCCTGTCTAGCACACACTCACCACAGAGACCAGGGGTCTCTGAACTTGCAAGGTAAGAGGCTGTACCACATCCTGGATAGAAAATGGCCAGGAACTAGAAGAGAAAAGAGAGACTAGGATGGGAGTCCAGGTAGCCCAGCCAGCAGCTCATACCCAACTTAGAACAGTAAATGGTCCAGCTGCACAAGCAGATAAACAAGGAAGAGATCCAGGGAAAGAACTAAAAATGACAAAAAAATGGAATGAACTAGGACTGAATGGGACAGGCTGAAAGTTTTGAAAACTAAGTGATCACCAGCTCAACCAGTTGGAGCCAGATATCTGTGCTCACTCACCTGAAGCGCAGGAGTCCTTCCCGGCCATTGGTGGCCTCTTCCTCAGGAAACAGCAGTAGAGGGGTAGGGGGAAGTCTCGTGGAAGCACAGAATCTCTTGAGTGACTCCACCAACTCCCCCTGCCTATCCATTTCCATGAAGCCCCGAGACCAGCACACAAAGCTGGGGGGACTATTGAGCAGAGGCTGGGAAACGGGAGGAGAGAAAGCAAGAAGAATGGAAGGAAAAGAGAAAATAAATGAGATAAGGGGTAGTGGAGTGGGGTCAGGGGCAAGGCTCGGTATCTCCCAAGAGAAACCCCAAGCCGGGAGAGGTGAGCCTTGAGTTTGGGCCCAGTGATCCACCCGGTGGCGATCGGGGCCTCGCCCCCGCCCCCACTCACGGTGCTACAGGTGGTGAGCAGGTTGACTATGTTGTGATCGAAAGGTGTCACATGGTTGGAAATGAGGACCCTGACGCGGTGATCCCTAAGTCCGGAGTCCTCCTGTCGAGCCACCAGCCCCAGCACTGCACACATGGTCCGTACCACGAACCTGGGAATACAGGCTGTGGTGACTGTCCGACCTCCGGCCGGTCCCAGCCCAGAGACTCCCAGAGTGCCCGAGTCGGAACCTGCGAAGGACGCTGTCCGGCAGCGCGCAGCTGACCAGGAAGACGTGGATCCCCAGAAAGAGACGCAGGACGAGGAGGCAGAACCCGATGGGCGCGTAGAGCAGCAGCGCGAGGAGCAGGAAGCCGTCACCTGGGAGCCTGGGGGCGAAAGGCGAGGTGATCAAGTGCCGAAGGCCGAGAGGACGCGGGAGCCGGCCTCTTCTCTTTGGAGCTCTTACCGGTGCGAGTCAAAGAGCCGCTCCGGCCCCGGGGCCGGGGGAGGCTCCATCGCAGCTGCTTCAAGGAAGCCCTGCCGCTGCCGCCGCCGCCATCTTCGCGCCGGGCCGCAGGGGCTCCTGGGAAGGCGGAGTCTTGGGGCATCAGCCCGGGTGCCGGGACCAGAAGTCCGAGGCGCCCCGGAAGGGCTAGCGGTCCCAGCATGCCCCGCGGCCTCTTGGGCAGCCTAAGAACTAGCGTCCCACCGGGACCACAATTCCCGGCATTCGTGGAGCGGGGCGGAGTCGGCCTCCGGGAATCCTGGGTCCCGGCGTGCACTTCTGGAGGACTTCAGGTACCAGCGTGCCCCGCTTCCCGCTGTCCGCCTGCTAGCGTCCGGGGCACCGCCTTTGAGTAGGGCGGGCGAGGAGGCAACCGAGGCGGAGCTGATGGCTGCGCTGAGGGCGGGGCGGGGTGCAGGCTGGAGCCTCCGTGGATTGCGGGCTTTGGGGGGTATTCTCTGGGGTAAGGGACCCTTGTTGACCCCTGACCTCCGGGCCCTGCTGACGTCAGGCACTCCTGACCTCCAGGCCCGGGTGACTTATGGGACCCCCGGTCTCCGGGCCCGGTTGTCTGTGGGGGTCCCTGAGTCGCGGGCATGTTTGACGTCTGGGACCCCGGACCCCCGGGCACGACTGACTGCTGAGACTCCAGATCCCCAGACCCAGGAGTCCTCGGGGACCCCTGGAACCCGCTCGCGCTTGTGGCTGGCGGTAGCGCTGGGCGCTGGGGGGGCTGTGCTGCTGCTGTTGTGGGGCGGGGGTCGGGGTCCCCCATCGGTCCTTGCTGCTGTCCCTGCTCCGCCACCCACCTCACCCCGGAGCCAGTACAATTTCATCGCAGACGTAGTGGAGAAGACGGCACCTGCCGTGGTCTATATCGAGATCCTGGACCGGTAATGGTGGGATAGAATTGGAGGCATCCTAGTCGCGGCCCAAGGGTGGGTGAACGGGAAGAATGGGAGCTTCCTCATCTCCATGGTTCCCTTTCCTATTTCAGGCACCCTTTCTCTGGCCGTGAAGTCCCTATCTCGAACGGCTCAGGATTTGTGGTAGCTGCTGACGGGCTCATTGTTACCAATGCCCATGTGGTGGCCGATCGGCGCCGAGTCCGTGTGAGGCTGCCTAGTGGCGACACATATGAGGCCATGGTCACAGCTGTGGATCCTGTGGCAGACATTGCCACGCTGAGGATTCAGACCAAGGTGGGGTTGGAGTAAGTCACGTCTGGTTGGAGCTATTTGCTTACTCTCATCTCTAGATGACAGTCCCCCTGCCTCATTCTTCCTTAGGAACCTCTCCCCACATTGCCCCTGGGACGGTCCGCTGATGTCCGGCAAGGGGAGTTTGTTGTTGCCATGGGAAGTCCGTTTGCACTGCAGAACACGATCACATCCGGCATTGTCAGCTCTGCTCAACGTCCAGCCAGAGACCTGGGACTCCCGCAAACCAATGTGGAATACATTCAAACTGATGCAGCTATTGATGTACGTCCTGATATGTGAGAAATGACAGTTGGGATTGGTGGATGTGTAGTACAGGAGCCAACTTATGAGCCTATATTCAGAGGTTGGGCTGCAAAAAGGCAGCCTCTCATTCATGGGCTGGGAGAGAAGACAATTTGGAGAAAATGCCTATAACTTGGTTATGTCCCCAGGCTTAGAATCCCTAGAACTCTTCCATATTTTCTTCTTGTCCTGCAGTTTGGAAACTCTGGAGGTCCCCTGGTTAACCTGGTGAGTGTGATCTTTCTTCTAAGAATTCCTGCCTCAGGACAGAGTAGAAATGGTGTTTTTTTTCCTCTGACTTACAAATACAAGTTTCTGTGCGATCACTGTTGCCTGTCTTCCTGTGTCCAATCATATCCCCTCAATAGTCTCTGCTACTCCTGTTCAGGTGTTCCCACTCTTACTATCTATTTGGGTTGTGTCCCTGCAGGATGGGGAGGTGATTGGAGTGAATACCATGAAGGTCACAGCTGGAATCTCCTTTGCTATCCCTTCTGATCGCCTTAGAGAGTTTTTGCATCGTGGGGAAAAGAAAAGTGAGCTTGACTTAGAGGGAAAGGGATACCTTTACAATGGTGGATGAGATACAGGGGAGGGGCATTCCTTAGGACTTACTGAAGGGGAATTCTTTTTTTTTTTTTTTTTAATATTCTTTTTTTAGTTGTTGATAGACCTTTATTTTATTTATATATACGTGGTGCTGAGGATCGAACCCAGTGCCTCACACATGCCAGGCAAGTGCTCTACCTCTGAGCCACAGCCCCAGCCCACTGGAGGGGAATTCTATTGGAAGGAGAGGGAGGGGAAGGTGCTCTACCTCTGAGCCACAGCCCCAGCCCACTGGAGGGGAATTCTATTGGAAGGAGAGGGAGGGGAAGGTGCTCTACCTCTGAGCCACAGCCCCAGCCCACTGGAGGGGAATTCTATTGGAAGGAGAGGGAGGGGAAGGAAGGATGTAGCTGAGTGGGACTTTTTTGTTTCCCTTTCATAGACTCCTGGTTTGGAATCAGTGGGTGCCAGCGCCGCTATATTGGAGTGATGATGCTGACTCTTACTCCCAGGTATGAGCATTAGGAATAGTGACATGTAGGGCCACTTGGTTGAAGCTGTTTGCTTACTCCCATCTCCAGATGACAGGTCTCTTTTACCCATTCTCCCTTTGAAACTTCTCCCCTCACTACAGTGATGAGCTACTGATCCCGTATTGAGCTTTGTTCTCACTTCTGTCTTCATTTAAGATGAGCTGCCTCTCACTGTCAAAAAAGTTGTTCCCTCTTATCAACTTGACTTTTTTATACTACCTGTTCTACCTGTATCCCTGTTACTGGATAGATTCCATCCTGTTACTGTTGTGATTTAGTTTTTAATCCATTAATCTGGCACTTAATGGCCATTTTCCACTTGTCTCTAACAGCTTTCTAGATTTGACTTCTGTTACTTCCTACAGGAATACTTTGTTCCAGCCAACCTGATTTCCCACTCCTTTGTCTTTATTTATGTTGTTCTTGTTTTATATAAATATCAGACCCATCCTTAGGCTCAGCCTGAGTTCTATTGCCCCCTTAAAGCTTTTCTTAGGATTCTAGAATGACATTAGTGCTATTGATTTAATTCTGTTTGTCATTTGGAATCAGTTTTCTTTTATGTACATATTGTACTTCCTAACTGCTAGAAGGCAAAAAGGGAACTGCCTTCTTATCTGTAGTACCTAGTGTGTGTCCTAGCCATGCCTTGAAGTGGGGAGAATGCTAGCTGTGACTGATAGGGTTATCTGTGTCCTTTCAGCATTCTTGCTGAACTACAGCTGCGAGAACCAAGCTTTCCTGATGTTCAACATGGTGTGCTCATCCATAAAGTCATCCTGGGTTCCCCTGCACACAGGTGAAGGAGAGACTGTTTTGTGAGGTGGGGTGGGAGAGGTGTGTATATGTCCTTGAAGTGGGATATCTATTCCATTTTTCTCCATCTTCCTTCACAGGGCTGGTCTACGACCCGGTGATGTGATCTTGGCCATTGGGGAGCAGCTGGTACAAAATGCTGAAGATGTTTATGAAGCTGTTCGAACCCAATCCCAGCTGGCAGTGAGGATCCGGCGGGGGCCAGAAACACTGACGTTATATGTGACTCCTGAAGTCACAGAATGACTGGATTAGCAAGAGTGTGAGACTCTTGCTCGGATTTCCTCTTGGACTTCCTAGCCTGTATTCTGAGGGCACCTGGGCAGAGGATTTAATGAACCAGTGGGGGGCAGGTCCCTCCAATCACCAGCACCAATTCCTGGGCTCTGAAGAATCACAAGAACACTTTTTATATAAAATAAAATTATACCTAGCAACATGTTATAGTCAAAAATGGGGGGGGGGCTGGATCTTTCTGCCCACCTAAAGGCTAGAGGTAAAGCTGTAGGCCCCCTGAAATTAGGGGAGCTATGGGAGCTGACCATCCTGACTTCCCTATTCAAGAAAAGGAGCTGCTGACATCTATTGTTCTGGGCAGTTAGTCAGGTGCTGCTCTTTGTGGTGTGTTCTGCTCGGTGCTGGGCCTAGGAGCAGATATTCCCCATACTTGGCCACAAATACTGACAGCTGGCCTAGGAAGGGGGCAGTAATTTCTACTTGACAGTTCCACATTCATAGTGCACAGGTGGATGAGTGCAGCAGGCCTGTTGACATCAGGCCTTCTGTGGTAAGCTCCTGAGGTAATGGCAGCCTCAGACCCCTGCCATTGGGGGCCAGTGGTGGTTTGCAGAAGAGGGTGGTGGCCCAGCCTTTAGATGATCTGGTTGCTAGTCTGGCCAGGGTAGCGCTCGAACCTCCTGTTGGCCTCTTCACCAAAGGCATCACCTGCAGAATAGACAGGCAGTGTGGGGGATCGTCCTGCACGGGGGCAGGAAGATAGATCCATTGTGGGGAAAGGTTGGAAGAAGTGGAGAGACTGAGGTCCGGAAGTGTATGGGAACTGGGCACAGTGGTGTAATGCCTATAGTCCCAGTGGCTTGGGAGGCTGAAGCAGGAGAATTGCAAGTTCAATGCCAGCCTCAGCAACTTAGCGAGACCCTAACTCAGGAAAAAAAAAATATGTATATATATATATATATATATATTGGCTTCGTGGTTAAGTGCCACTGGGTTCAATCTCTGTTACCAAAAAGCAAAAATGAAAATTAAAATGAAACAAATGCACAGGGGAGATACAGAAACCACTTAGGGAAAAGCAAATGAAAGCCTTTCCTCCCTTCTCCCAATCCTCCTGGGATTGTTCTTCCCATCAAATACCAATGTGGCAGTTGTGCACCCAGATGCGATGTCCATCATATTTGCAGTTACACTTCATTGCATTGTTGGTGAAGTCACTCTCTGCTACTTCAAAATTTGGGTTGATGACCACCTGTGGGTTAAAAAGGCCACTTGACCCAGCTGCAATTCTCAAGTCCAAATGTGTATGAAATACCCATCCCACCTGCCATCTGGAAGCCCCAGACTCCAGGCACCTGGAGAATGTAGTTTCCTGGCTTTACATCTGTGATGTCAATCCACTGACAGTCGATGTCATGCCTGTAGAGATCCCAGCAACCTACAGTGATGCCCTGCTCTCCAAAGTTGGCACACTCATACCTCTTGGAGACATCTGAAGGGATTGGCATATGTTAGTAAAAAAAAAAAAATGCTGTGCTTTGGTGGTGGTGAAGTATATTCTGATCCCCAACTCACCCTCCTGACACTCAGTGTCTTCTAGACAGAAACTAGCTTTGTGGCCCTCAGCCACCTTGGTGCCGTTGGGGGTCAGGATATCATAATGAGTGAAGATGTCCATACTGTGGTAATGCCTGTGGGGACAAGGGAACTCCTGTTTCTTTCCCTGACTCCATCAGGCTTGCCTCCTCCCTGTGACCTTTCCCTTCTACTTGTCACCCTCTGCCCTCTCACCCATGGCATTCATGCCACACCCAGGAGTGGCGCCCAGCCTTGGGCCTGAAGTCAGCCCGTCCCAGGTTGTGGATCTGGGAGGAGAATCTGAGCAAACGCCGATGGCCATAAGGCCAATTGGCTAAACGGGCAGAGCTGGCCAGGCAGTTCTCTTCTGCAGCACAGTACAACATGTGCAGGGGCCGGTCCTCAATGTAGGCTGTCTCCTGCACCAGAGCTGAATGCAGCAGCAAATCTGAGGCAGCTGCATGGGAAAGGAAGAAGAGGGATAGGAGTCACTGCTGAGGGGCAGGGACAGATGGGGGTGCTTCCATTCCCCTTAGTGTGAGACTGATTTTCCACGGGGAAGGAGTAACCCCTCCATATTATTGTCCCCTCTCTCCTTACAAAGGGGTGGCCCAGAGTCTCCCTTCTTTCACTTGTGACACCCTAACCTTCACTCACTCTCAGAACAGATGACTCCAGCAGTGAAGCGGGTCCCTGTCCTCTTGCAGGTGATGTGGGTGCTGTGATGGGCACATTGGTCCAGGGACAGCTCAGTCCCTGTGCAACGTACTCCACTCATCACCACCTCCGTTATATTCCCCGAGTCCCAGTACCAGGTCTCCTGGGGACATATGTAGGTATTTCTGTGAGGCCCCAGGATCCAGCCTATTGGCCAAGGGACTCATTTCCATAGTCCTTTGCCCGAAACAGGCTTTGGAGACAATAGCTTTGGCTTCCCTTCTCCTTCCTACTTACCTGCAGGCCATGATTGGCGTAGCCCAGACCAAGTTGCCTACAGGCCACCATGGCCTCCAGTGTCCCCCAGTCATCCCCACAGATGAGGCCCCAGCGAAGGTGCCCAGGTCCCCCTACTTGCACCTCAACTCGTCCCTCATGTCGGCTGCGGCCCCCACTGAGTCGGATCTGTAGTGACAAAATGGAAGCACCAGGGGAAGCTTTTGGGGTGGGGTGGTGGGGTCTGTAGTAAGGTTGTGGCTAGAGTGATTTAGCTAGCAAGTGGTGAGGGCAGAAGGAGCTGCAGGGTGGTAGGGCAAAGGAACAATGGACTAGGGGCTATAAGGCTGAAGAATAGAGGTCAGGACTGGATAAAATGAGAGATGGGAGACCTAAACAAAGGTGGGAAGTATGACTGACCTTGGTCTCCACCCCAGTGTAGGGCAGATTGCATCGCACCCCAGCATCCTGGCTATGGGAACAGTCCTCAGCTGTGATATTCTTAAAGGGACACTTCCAGAGAGACGACTCCTGGCCAGAACATCGAACTTCACTCAAGTGGATGGCACCCATGCCTAGAGTGAGAAATAAAAGCTCAGGAGTTTGTAATTAGACCTTCATTGCCCAGGGAACTCTACCTTCCCAAGGAATATGCCCTCTGGGAATGTGAACCTCCTCCTTCCTTCTCCCTCCCATCTCCCTGCCCCCTCACCCTGCCCCATGCGGGCACCACTCAGAGCCTCTCGAGCACTGCCAAAGCCCAGCTCCCGACACACCACGCTGGCTGCCTGCAGATCCCACTTGCGGTCACACACTGTGCCCCATGTGCCAGCCTTCAGGACTTCCACCCGGCCCTCTCCAGGGTGGGCTCCACCTTTTAGACGCACACGTGCCTGTAGAGGGGAGAGATGTGCCCAGCAGAGGTGAATGGAAACAGCCTGGACATGACTAAGTAGAATGTTTGGTGGGAGGGAGTGGGTGTTCTCAGGTCTGTGGCCCACCCCCTGGAAGGTTCCTGTCTGTTCTCAAAGGTCAGGGCTGAGCTTAATGGGAGGGGGTTGGCCAGACTAAGGGGTTTTCCACCTGGGCTGGGAAAGGTCAGTCACTGTCTCACACACCTCCCCCTGAGGCTTCGACTGTTGTTGCTTCTTCTGGCCACTGGACGCCGTGTAGAGAGGGCCTGGCACACAGCTCACCACCGCAGGGGCCCCCCCAGGGCACCTGGTGGTTTCATTGGCACGATAGAACTCCAGAGGACAGAGGGAGAGGTGGGCTTCCGTGCCCACGCACGCCACCCCATGCAGACCAAAGGAATGTTGCTGCCGCTGGGCCAGCAGCCTGGGGGGACAGGAGTGAGGTGCAGTAGGGTAAAACAATGCTCCTGCCTCTGTGCCCCACAAACCTCTGCCCACTCCATTGCTCCCCCATCCCCCCAACCTCTCATGAACACATATTCCCTCTTTTTCCCCTTTTGTGTTTCTCTTGAGAGAGACACAGGAATTGCCAAGAGTGTAGCTGAAAGTGCCTTGACCACCCAGACAGGAGGGTCCTTGGGGAACTTCTGCAGCAAAAGAACCCTAGGGAAAGGATAACCAGTCTTGACTTGCTTGACAGAAACCCTGTGGTTTCATGAAGGAGCCAGGAGCTTAGGCTGCTGTACAAATCAAGTGGGAAGCCAGAACTATACAGTCAGAAGCAATAGTCAGTGGGTAGTGGCCAACACCAACTAAATCCTGAATATCCAGAATGAGTAGAACTGTCTATCATGCTGAGACTGAAGTAACTGAGCAAGTAAGGATACAAAGGATGAGGAAATCTTGGATCTAAATGGCTTTCCAGAGGCCAGAGGGGCTTCCAGGTCAGAAACTCTGTAAGGTAGAATATGGTGAGCAGTTACAGGAAGAACAGACCAGATGGTGGCCATAGGAAGGACTGGTGGCATACTATAGTGACATGGCCATATCTACATTCATAGAAGCTCAATTAACAATAGCTAAGTATGGAACCAACCTAGGTGCCCTTCAATCGGTAAATGGATAAAGAAAATGTGGTATATATACACAAAGGAGTATTACTCAGCTATAAAGAATGAAATTATGGCATAGGCCAGTAAATGGATGGAACTGGAGACTACCATGCTAAGTGAAATAAGCTAATGCCCCCAAAACCAAAGGCCAAATGTTCTCTCTGATATGTGGATGCTGACTCACAAATGGGGGTGGTGGGTGGAGGGAGGAGTGGAGGTTCACCGGATTGGACAGGAGAATGGGGGGATGGGAGGGAGGATGGGAATGGGAAAGACAATAGGAAGAATCAGACATAACTTTTCTATATTCCTATATGAATACATGACCAGTGTAACTCCACATCATGTATAACCACAAGAATGGAAAGTTATAATCCATGGATGTATGATGTGTCAAAATACATTCTACTGACATGTATAACTAAAAAGAAAATACAAAAAGGAAGGACTGGTGATGGCATAAGCAGGAATGAAGACATATGAATGCAGGACAGACAAAGCTGGAGGGATTGCATGGTCAGAGAAGGAATGTAGATGGGAATAACAATGACAAAGGTAGCCTAGGATCTGAGCTGAGCTGTTGAAGTCTTTAATGAGATGTCCATGCTTCTACAATTTCAACCCAACGATGTCCCTTAGACATCTGAGCAGGAAAGTAGGACTAAATTAGAGATGGTAAAGCTTGGAAATAATACTGCAGAGAGATGCTTGAGGAGGGGAAGAAAGGGAGGCTTTGTGCAATGAGAGATTGCAGTGAGGTGTGGGGAGAATAGAAGTACCCTTAAAAGCCACATACCTGTAATGCCAGAGACTCTGGAGGTTAAGGTAGAAGGACCAAAAGTTCAAGACCAGCCTTAGCAATGTAGTAAGACCCTACCTCAAAATAAAACAAATTAAAAGGGCTGGGGATGTGCGGATACAGCTCAGTGGTAGAACGAACCTGGGTTCAATCCCCAGTACTGCCAATTAAAAAAAAAAAAGAGAGAAGTACCCTCTTTGCAGAACACCTGGGTAGAGCCCAGAGATAAAGGGAAGCAGATAGGTGGAATGGACCTGTGAGGCTGATCTGGTGATGAATTATTGCGGTAATCTGCCTTATCAATGTACGTGGAAGGAAGGAATATAATGACTTGAAGCCATTTGCTAGGAAGACAAAGAAAGAAGGAAACATTTCTAAAAAAATGGACAAAGGAAGCCTGGAAATTTTACAGAATATCTTTGGAAATTCAGGGGAAATGGATCCTGAAGATCAAAGAGATAAGGTACCACCCCAAAGTTCTGTTCTGCTGCAAATAAATGTCAGAGAGGCCATCAAAGGAAAAAGTTTCTATTTTCTAAACTCTCTCTTTTCTGTTCTCTACAATGAACAAAATCAATGCAGCAGTGTGTGCTTTAATGTTGGGGTCAGGGAAGTGCAGACTATGGCCATGTGAGGCAAAGATGACCCTAAGCTAAGACAGGTACTGCAAGAACACTCTCAAGTTTTGAGCTACTTTGCAACCACTAGAGGGAGAAACTGGAGAAATAAGGGATACCAGGAGTGACCCTGGAACTTGATGAGGAAAGGAGGGGGACAGTGAAAGAGCTGAATTCTGTGTACCTCGATCACTGCTAAAGAAGTCGTCAGCAGGACTTAATTTTAACATGCAAACTGCCTTTTAGAGATCAGTCAGGAGGAAGGATTGGAAGTTTCCCATTTCCTTAACTTCTTAAGGGGCACAGGAGAGAGTCATGGAACTGGGAGTCTAATAGTGTCAGCAGGGCCAGAGAGGCAGGGACTGTGAATCTCACTCCATTCCTGGAAAGTTTCTCACTCCACTTCAGGTAAATAGGTGGCATTTTAGAAACCTAATTACATAAAGGTAGGATGGGAACACTAATCCCTTAGGCAAACTTCTTGGGAGAGAGGTAAGTACAGTGTCTGAAGGAGAAAAGTGCCAGTGTATCTACTAAAACTCACTGAAGGGGACAAACATGTGGAACAAAGTGCAAAAATCTTATGCAAGCTAAATTCCCCAGAGACTGATGTGGGGCCAGTCTTACTTAACATTTCCATAAAGAATCTGGAAAGGGCTTTGTCATAGCTCCTGCTCCTCCACCTCTTGGTCAGCTCTTTCAGCCAAAGAGGCCTTTCTTGCATTCATCCCTGACCACAGCCTGATTCCTCCAACTTCATGATTCTGTGCTCCTGCTCCTCTCCATCCATTCCCAAATTTATTTACCTCTTGATTGGCCCCCTGCCCACTCGGGATTTGGGTTTGACTTTAGGCTTGATGACTGGTCTGCAAAAAGGAGAAAGATGTTGGTGGGAGTAGTGGTTAGATATGTGACCCAGGAGATGTAGAAGGTTATTTTCTGTTTCTGGAAAGGACCTTTCATGCAGAATGTGGGAAGGGACAAGGTAAAGCGTGGCTGGACTTCCCCATACACCACCAAACATATGGCAATCAATATGTGCACTTCAGGAACTCATGTTATTCTCTGGACTTAGCGATAGTGATGGGAAATCCAGTTTTAAAACTCATGCAGAGAAGAGGAGGTTTGAGGGAAGGTTGAGGAAGGAGAGAGAATGAGATTGCAGGTGAACTAAGGAAGGTGAAGAGTTGGGGAGAAGAAGCAGGAATCCAGATGGCTGAGGCTGCAATCCAAGCTATTTGGAGGAAATATAATGATAAGGGACTTCTTAGTTATTTCTACATTATTTCCTCCTTGTGTTTCCTAAAATCAAATCTTGCCCATCCACATGCTTGCCTCCCCACCTTCCCCCAGGAATGGCCATTCTCTAGTCACATTCCTAATCCAACAGCTTGGGTTCTAGGATGGACGTGGATGGTCTGTCATCCATCCATCCACCTCCTGGGTCCTCATGGGAGTGCAGGAGGTCCCGGGGCTTTTGCCCCATTACCTTCCAAGGAACTTGGAGCGTCGGGCTTTGGCCGCTCGCTTCCTCAACTTTCTGTGAGGATGAGACAATAGTAGTCAGGATCAGTGTAGAAACAATTAGAAAAGGTCAGTGCCATCAGAACGAGGGACAAGATTTCTTTCCCAGCAGTCAGATGGGTTCCTGATGGTAGGATATTCTATCATCAGATATTCCCAAGGCTCTACTCTTCATAGCTATTTGGCCTCAAGCTCATGACCAGGTAGGGAGGAAGTAACAAAGACGTGAGCTCAGGATGAACAGTGTCCCAACACTAGAACAGCGTCCCAACTTAGATAAGACAGATGGGAAAGGTGGACTCCTGGGTCCAGATGTTGATGGCAAACCTTGGGAAGGTATTAGGGTTGCCACACTGACCAGGCTAGGATAGAGAACTAGCCTGGGGAAGGCCCGGGGAAGCTGACTGCATCATTTTTTTCCCTTGGGTGCTCTCTCCAAGAAAGACTCTGGCATTGTCTGGGTCCCAGCTGCAAGATCATGATCAAGGACCAAGGCTGGATATCTGAGAACATTAAATTGGCTTTATTGGGAAGTGTACCCTTCCTCTTCAAGTTCCAATCTCATAAGCTTTGGTCATTCACAAATTGAGTTCATTTTCCAAACTTACTTCCAGGGAAATAAATATTTCAGAGTTATATTAATTGACTTATTTTATTCTCAGTTTTTTGTTTGTTTGTTTTTGACTAGGGATTGAATCTAGAGGCACTTGAGCACAGAGCTACATCTCCAGCCTTTTTTCATTTTGTGTGTATGTGTGTTTTTTTTTTTTTAGGTGTAGATGGACACACACAATGCCTTTTTTTTTTGAGAGAGAGAATTTTTTTAATATTTATTTTTTAGTTTTCGGTGGACATAACATCTTTATTTTATTTTTATGTGGTGCTGAGGATTGAACCCAGCACCCCACGCATGCCAGGCCAGTGCGCTACCGCTTGAGCCACATCCCCAGCCCTCATTTTGTGTTTTGACATAGAATCTTGTTAAGTTGCTGAGGCTGGCCTCAAACTTGCGACCCTCCTGCCTCAGCCTCCTGAGATTGCAGGCGTGTGCCACTACATCCTGCTTTGAGGGGTTTCATTAGGTCTAATGTCATAACAGACAGAGCCCAGGTCTGTTTCTATCCCTCTTCTCCCTTTAAATTTGAAGACTTTAATTATGGTCTCTCTTTGTCTGGTCTAACTATATATAGATGAATGCAGGTCTTGTCTGTCTGCTCTTTTAAGTTTATGTAATTCCCTGTCATCATCTTAGTTGTCCTTTCTTTGAATTTATTCCTGCCTTGCTGTTTCTTTTGAGAAGTCATATTTTATCATAGTGTACTGCTGAAGGTGCGCTAGGATTTTAATATATGCATTTTAAACAGGTTAGAAGGTGTTTGGCATTTCCTCCCCCAGCTTCTTTCTGAGTATCTACTTAGTTGGTCTTTTTGTCAAAACATCCAAAATGTCTACTATTCCTACCAAGGAGTATACAACTCTCAGTTTCCTTTCTTGAGACATTTACTGAGAGTTTAGAACCTTTCATCTTATAAATATATATCATGTGAAACTTTTTCTCTTAATGTCTTTTTCTCAATATGTCTACTATGGGATGCTTTTGGCATTTTTTTTGACCAATGAACCCAAAGAGAACATCATGAGCTCCAGTGTAGTACTGAGAATTTAATATTATCTGGAAATTTAGACATACCTCATGGGCTAAGGATGTAATTCAGTGGTAGAGCGTCTGCCTAGCATTTGAGGTCCTGGGTTTGATTCCCAGAACTGAAACAAAACAAACCAAAACCAAAACCATCTTTTCTAAGTTAAGAATCTTGTAAGGTAATTGTGTGTGTGTGTGTGTGTGTGTGTGTGTGTGTGTATAGTTTAAAATATTTCATCTTAGTTCATATTTGTCTTGATATACATGTCTTCATTTATATAATTGCTTGTTTCTCACTATTATTGGTTTCTTTCTTCAACCATCAAACATAAATCCTGCCTCCATCTTTACAACTTCTTATTCCATCAAATTGTTTCTTTTCTAAGGCCATTCCCCACAAATGTTTCTGAATTCCATCTCTTACAATTATTTTCTTCTCACACACAACTTCTTCTCAACTAAATTCTTTTACATGGGCAAATCTCTACCACACACATACACAGACTCCACACATGCACACAAATACACCCTTCATCCAATACCTCTCCACAGCAAAAAATTCCAGGTTTGTGACTCCAGAAGATCAGAAGAAATTTCAGTCCTCACCATTTCTATGTCCTCTTTCTCTACTTATTCCTTAACCTACTCTCTCTTATTTTCCCTACCCACCATTCTGCAATCACTTTTACATTGTTAAATTCAGATGACATCTTTCAGCCTTCATCTTACAGACTTCGCCATCCATCTGATTCTCCTGTCTTTTCTCTTTCTTTGGATACCATAAAACTACAATAACCTGGTTTTATTCCTAATTCTACTTGCTCTTTCTTGGTCTTTGCAGGCTTCTAGTTTATCTTGTCATTTAAATTTTCAGAGCTCTTGCCAGATGTGATGGTGCACATCTGTAATTCCAGCTACTTCAGAATCTGAGGCAGGAGGTTGTAAATTTGAGGCCAATCTGGGCAACTTAGGGAGACCCTGTCTCAAAATGAAAAATAAAAAAGGGGTGGGGAGCTGGGTATGATGACACACACCTGTGATCCCAGTGACTTGGGAGGCTGAGGGAGGAGGATCACAAATTTGAGGCTAGCCTCAGCAACTTAGTAAGGCCCTAAGCAACTGAGCAAGACTCTACCTCAAAAAAAAAAAAAAAAAAAAAAAAAAAAGAAAAAAAAAAAAAAGAAAAAGGGGATATAGCTCAGTGGTAAAACTCCCAGGTTCAATCCCTAGCATTGCAAACAAAATAACACACACACACACACACACACACAAAAAAAAAATAACAAAAACAAAAGCAGAACAAAACAAAAAACCCTTTGGTAGGTATTCTTCTCACTCCATACTTGTTTCTCAATTTTACATTGTTAAATTCAGATGACATATTTCTCACTCCATACTTATATGGTCTCATTGATATCGTACCTTATATATTCCACTGCCTTCTTCTTGTTTCTGCTTAGATAGCCTTTTTTTTTTTTTTTTTTTGTACTGGGGATTGAACTCAGGGACACTCGACCACTGAGCCACAACTCCAGCACTATTTTGTATGCTATTTAGAGACAGGATCTCACTGAGTTGCTTAGTGCCTCACTTTTGCTGAGCTGGCTTTGGACTCTGTGATTCTCTTGCTTCAGCCTTCTAAGCCACTGGAATTACAGGCTTGTACCGCTGTGCCCAGCTCTGATTAGATATCTTGAAGTCATTGAAAAATATAATGTAGATCCAAAAACAAACAAACAAGCAAACCAAAAAACCCTCTTAGCAAAAGTCACTCCAAAAACCTAGGAGTCAACCTTGACTTCTTTCCTTGGCTCCTGAAGTCAATCAATAACTCAGTCTTGTCAATTTTACTTCCTTTATATCTATCCAATCCATTCACTCTTACTTTTCTCCAAACTATTTTCAGAAATGCAATCAAAATGATGGTCTGGAGTCACAAACCTGATCATGTCATCTCACAGCCCTTTTCATTAGAACACACTTTAATGGCTTCCCATTACTGTTATTATAAAGTCCTGAATACTTTACATGGCCTATAAGGTCTTCTGTAAGCTGGTGTGTAATTACCTTTCTCATCATTCATTCACCTTTATATTCTCAGCACCTTGGGCAGTGCTTGGCAAAGAGTAGCAGTTCAATAAATATCTATCAAACTGAAATGAGCTAAAGAATGACTTCTTAAACAGCACTGAAGCTCTTAGAGCCTCAATTTCATTACATGTACAAAAGCAGTAAATAGTTCAATTATCTGAACATTCTTCTCTTCTAAAATTCTAAAACTTGCACATGCTGTAGGGTAGAACTACTCCAACAAGTTTAAAAATGATAAATATATTAGGTTATGATCTCTTCGACTTCCACTAAAAGCCAGCAAATCAATTTTTTTTTCCCTCGAAGGAGGGAAAGTTTGTTCATACTGTCTTGGCTATCTTTCATAATTGTATTACCTCTAAGGATGCTCCCTCTGTCTGATAAGACCTGTGAAAGAAGATCTATGACTCATCATCATCACAGAGTCTCCCAGGACTTTTGTAATCTCTTTCTCCACTAACAATGACCTCTGTGCTTTAGCATATCTCCTTCCACAGCCTTCGGATCCCAGATTCATTATGAGATTCCAAATGTACAGCAAATATTCCTGCTCTGTGAAAACCACTTCAGGCTATACATATCTGGGGCAATTACAGGTTCTCTCTAGGGCTTCCCAGGCATGGTCCATCTCTAAAGTTATTTCTATTAACTTGAAGCCAGGAGACATCTGATTCTCTCAGGCAGTTTCAGAATCATCTTAGGTGTCTCTTCTCTAATTTTATCCTATTAATCTTACATCTATTCATTTCCCTCTAACTTAGCTTTCATTCTCCTAATCAGTTTCATTTTTACAACAAACTTCTAACTAGTTTGCTGCATCTAGACCTTGCTCTCTCCACTCACTACTATCATGCAAACCTTTTTAAACACTGGCTTTTTTTTTTTTTATCACTTCCTATCCCAAATACCTTTATTGTTAACCTTTTTTTTCTACAAGGCAATGGTCAAACCTTCAAATCTGGCACTAAAAATTCCATTTTATGGTCTCATTCTATTCATTATGATCTCTCTTTCATTATTTCTCAGCAAAACCCTACTCTCGTTTCCTATCTTCTAAGTATATCGTTTTCATTATCATCTCTGTCCCAGTCAACAATGACTTTCATGTTTCAAGGTCAAATGTTCATTTCTTAGTCCTCATGTTTTTAGATCTCTCAGTGGCACTGATATAGTCACTCTCTCTTTGAAGCTCCTTTTCTGGCTTCCAGATTACCATACTCTTCTGATAGTGTTTCTACCTACCTTATGTCATTATTTCCATTTCATCTTATCTTCCTGGCCTCTTAGTACTGAAGCCTCCTGAGGTTCAGTCCTTGGACTTTTCCCCCCACCCTTTTAATGTATACTCAATTTCTTGGTGATGTTGTCCAGTTTTTACACTTTGTATTCCTATTATTTCTCCCAGTATTGAGGATTGAACCCAGGGTTTCATATATATTAGGGAAGTGCTCTCCAACTGAGCTACACACCCTCAGCCCAGGCCTTTATATACCTTTATTTAACTGAACTCTAGAGTCACATATCCAGTTGTCTTCTTCAACATTACCATTTCAATATCTTAAAGAACCTCAAATTTAAAAGGTCCAAAACCAAGTTTCTAATCTCCATGCCTCTCTCTATCTCCAAGAAAACATGTCCCACCCACTGTCTTCCTTAACAGAGAAGGCTAATACTATTCTTAGCTGAGGCCAAAACCTATGGAATGATAGTTAACTCCTCTTTCTCTCACAGGATGCTGATTTCATCAGCAAGTCCTGTCAATCCTGCAACTACACACAAAATTGGATCATTTTCCACAATGTCCATTGGTCACCATCACCTTTTACTTTGTCTAATAACCTCTACTAGTTATCCTGTCTTTTTGTGCCTAATGCCTCCCTAGCATCTACTAATAAAGCAGTCAATGGAAGAGGTTAAAAACAGAGTTCAGATATCACACCTCTGTTCAAACCCTACTTTTACTCTGTTCCTTATCTTACAGAGTAAAAGCCAATGTCCCAAATAGCCCCACTTATCATCTTTGTTCACAGCTCCAACCACAATGGCCCCCTGGAGAATAATAAAGCCTTTTCTCCTCCCCACTACACTAACACAGTCCCCAGAATCTTTTTATTTATGATCTCTTTTTCTGGAAATGCTTATCTATATGTCTGCATAACTTATGTCCTTAACTCCTTTAAATGATTTTACTTTTTATTTTGAGGCAGGATCTCACTAAATTGCTGAGGGTTTCTGGCCAAATTGCTAAGGTTGACCTTGAACTTGCAATCTTTCTGCCCCAGCCTCCCCAGTTGCTGGGATTGCAAGCATGTGCAACCATGCCTAGCTCTGACCACTCTATTAAAACTGCAGTCCCACTTCTACTTCTTCATACTCATTATCATCCTTACACTTTATGATTTTACTTGTTTTCTGATTCTCCCTTAGTCCATGAAATCAGATATTTTTGTGTTTTGTTCATTGTTGAATCCCTAGTGTCTACAACAACACTTGGCAGATGTAGGGTCTCAATAAATAAACGTTGAATGAATGAATCTTTAAAACTTTGTTCATGCTATTCACTTCACTTGGAATGACTGCTATTTAAGTCCTACTGTTCTTTCAGAACCTGTTGTTTGAATTAGGAAAGGTAAAGAACAAGCACAGAGAATGAAATATAGCCTCAAATGAATGATAGTAAAGAAATACAGCACATAGCTGTTTTAAAATGGTTTCATTCTCCAGACCAGATAAAGCATATTTCCCAGAGCTGATGGAACTTGCAGATGTGTCTCACTGCCAAGTCAAGGAAACTTTAAGGAATATGGAAAAGATGGGAGATTAGATAATATATTATTAGATAATATATTGAGCGTAGATAATATATTGTTAAAAATAAACAAAAGGAAAATCTACAGATATATAACACTCAAGAATAACTTAGTAAATAGAAAGTTTGTGAGCATTTAGGAAAAATGATCCTTACAGATCTAAAAGGATTTCAATAAAAATATATTCAAACCATTATTATTTCCTTCAGTGACAGAATTAGTAAATTTGAAGGCTGGAGTTGGCTGTGAACATGGTGTATCTGGAATTTAGCAAAGACCAACAAAACCTTCCATTATTTCATTTTAGATAGGATGGCAAAATGTAGGTTACATCATTGTAATGTTCTGTGTTTCTTCATAAATCTTCACAACTAATTGTTAGAGGCTTGGTATAAATCTAGAGGAAATTTTTGCAAGAATCAGGCTTTATTTATTTGGTATTGGGGATTGAACCCAGAGGTGCTTTACCACTGAGCCAATTATATCCTCAACCCTTTTTATATTTTATTTTGATACAGGGTCATGCTAAGTTGCTTAGGGCCTGGCTAAATTGCTGAGGCTGGCCTTCAACTTGTGATCTTCCTGCCTTAGCCTCCTGAATAGCTGGGATTACAGGCATGTGCCACCATACTCAGCAAGAATAAAACTTTAGTTTTAAACATTTCAGCAATGGTTTTTATGGTCATCTTGAGGAAGCCAGAAGGCATAGCTATCATGTCTGTCCACCAGAGAAGGCTGGCAGGGGTGACAGAGGGGAAATCATGTCAAAACTCTAGATTATATCACAGGAGCAGCATGAGATGGCTTTTAAATGACATATCAACCCCTTCACCCCACCAAAAAAAGCAACTCAGGGGCTGTGGCTTTAGCTCAGTGGTAAAGCACTTGACTTGCACATGTGAGGTACTGGGTTCCATCCTCAGCACCACATAAAAATAAATAAAGATATTGTACCAACTACAATTTAAAAATATTAAAAAAACTCAATAGGGTAAACTCAACATATATTCAGGTTCAAAAAGGCCTCTCTATCAGTATTAAAGATAAGCAAAGATCTGAATTGGTTTTAGGTGATTACAAGTCCCATGTAAGCAGTGGGATGCTATCTCAACAGAAAAGCAATGCAAATTTGAGGTATGCTTTAATCAAAGATGAATAGATGAACATTTCTATTGTGCCTTGCCCTATCAGACCACATCTGAAGTAGTGTACTCAGTGGAAAATCATCTAAATGTCAAGAGGGCTTTTAGCAAAACTGACCAAGAGCTGAAGAAAATAAGCATTTTGGGCCTGTGAAATAGATTATAGACAGACAGTGGAAAGATTTCCAAATACATGTATGGCTCCCAAAATCCGTTTCTCAAAATGACCACTTTAGATGTTCCAAGGAAAGGAGACCTTGTAAGCACAGAACCGTTACCAGGATGACCCTGGAAACTAGGTGGAGAGGGTCGGGCGCCTGGGCCAAAGAATGTTTGGGAGAACTTCCCCAGAGTCCTGATGACTCGTGCTCACAGAAGGCCCCGGCGTCCAGTCCGCGCCAGACACACCCAGGCGCAGCCCGGAGTGGCGGGCCGCGCCCTCACTGAACTCGGAAATCGCGAGGCTCCGCGCGCTCGGAGGCCCAGAGAATCTGCCCGTCGACCGCTGACGTCACCCCAGCAGCCACTCAGCAGTCCCCTGGCTCCTACGCGCGCGAGCGGGAACCTCACAGTCCCCATTTCAGATCTCCCTTGGGGACCCCTTCATGGTCCCACACGGTCTCTTAGCAACAGTTCTCTAGTTTCTTCATTATTCCAGACCCCCGTGTCCCCCCAAAGCTTCAGACCCTTTCAGAGGTCGCTGAACACCATTCCTCAAGGAACATGACCCAGCCTCGGTTCGCTCCACCCATCGCCCGCGCCCCTCACCTGTAGAACGCTGTGTTGACCCGCTTTTCTCCAGGGAAGCCCAACATCCCGCAGACCACGTGGCTGTTGTGGGCACTCCATCCTTTGTCACACACTTGAGACCAGCCATCTGGAAGCCTGACTTCAACCAGGCCTTCAGTCACAGGCAGGGGTCGTCTGCCCCACCCAACAGCTGGTCGAAGTCGCACTTCCTCTACTTGTAGGTGATGTTCTACCTGGCAATGGAACCACAAAAAGGGGGAGGAATCCCAGTATCATCTCTCATATATCCTGCCAACTTTAAGGAACCCCAATTCAGTGTGCTTGCTGTAAACTCAGTGGTGGGATGGGACTGCAGCAGGTTAAGAAGGATGTCATGCCTGCTGTCAGTCTGAGGTTTATGGACTCTTCTACAACCACAAGAGTGCAGGGACATGGCACTGAGAAATGGCCAAAGCTGCCAGGAGACACTGAGGAAGGAAGACTTAGGTCTGCCTTTATGGAGCAGGAGTGGGCACTCCATAAAGGAAATGGCTTTAAAGGAGTAGAAAATAAGAAGGGAGATGTTCCAGGAGAGCAGAAACATCTAATGAGAGGGAGAGCACAGGATGTCTCCTTGGGGTGTCCTGGGATGAGTTGGAGAAGCTCATGCCAAGTTTAGTACCTTAAATGCTAATGCTAAAAAACGACAACACTGGATTATACAGCTCCTAGAAGCTCTATCATTTGTTCACTACCTCCAAGCCTCCCACCAATTCAAATCATCTCATGGGGGTGGCCTATGGGATCCTCTACCTTTAATCTTTAATACCTTCTTTAACTACATAAGACCATCCTACAGTCCCTGCTGTCTGGCCATTCTGATAGGTGCATATGTGTGTGTGAGTGGTATGTACTGCAGACCTCAATGACATTGGAATCTGAGAATCCAGGTAGGCGCTGGTCCTTGCAGATGACTCCGGCATCCTCATCATGGGTACAATCACTGTTTCCCCAACCCCGGGAGGCACATTCAGTCACACTCTGCTCAGTTCCACTGCAGCTCAGGTTGTCCAGCCAGATGCGGCCTATGGAAGCGGTGGGGGGTGAGGGTAGAGAGAAGTTTGGGAAAGAAGGATGGAGTAAGGGGGATACTGGGAAGAGTGAACATCAGGGCCTTACACCTGGCCATCTGGCCATGAGAAGGAACAAGGGACCATGGTGGGGAAAAGTAAAGGACATAAGATTGATGGAAGATTGGTAGTGATCTGAGAATACTCAATAATTTAACAAGGTGAATAAAAAACTAAGAACCAACACTGAAGTTCTGATCAGTACTTACCCATTCCATGATAGTTATAATTAATCAAGTATATACTGTGTGCCAGGTGCTCTACCATGTGTGTATATATAATTAACCATTCTTAGAACAGAGCTGCCAGAAGACCATTTTATATGAATAGACTGAGTTCAGAGAAATTAAGTGACTTGCTTAAACCACATTGCCAATGAATGGGGCTTAGGAGTTTGGCCTGTCCATGACACCTGGAAATCTAAGATCCTTTCTCCTCATCCTGGTATTCTCCTATGTGCTTGTCCTATCTATGTTGCCACATAGTCTCTTGTTCTTTTCTCTGTCTGGACCATATTGAATTCTTATAGATGTCCTCTCAGAATTGGGCAGAACCTGAAAGTTGTCTATTCCTGCCAAGATGCAGGGACCCCCCTCATTTACACCCTGATAGAACTTACCCAGTTTCTGCTGGGATACTTTTCTCCTTCCCAACAGACTGTGTGTGTAACCATCAAAAAAGTCCTTGTGATTCTTTTTTGTTCTTTTTCTTTTTTTTTTCCTTGTGACTCTTTATAACTTTCCTGAACCATGTCTGATTCAGTCTTTTCAGTCCCTCAGTCACATGACTGTCCTCTCCATATTTGTAGACAACTATCATGTAATTGCTATTCAAGACCTTTTCATTTTATACCAAACCACCTCTGGTTTCTTAAGCTACTCCCCCTGAAACTAGGCTTCTGAATCTTTCACATCTAGGCAGCTCGTCCCTTAAAATATTTCCATTTTCTACTGTTCCTCTTAAAATGTGATGTCTGCATGGGACACCTTATTCCAAAACTGGTCTAGCTAGTGGGAACTGGTGGATCAGTTGCAGGCTACACTCGCTTCTGTCCATCATTTCCACTAGGGGTTCATATGGTGAAGAACCTCCAGACCTCAATGAGAATTTCTCTTAAGCCTACCCCCTCAACCTCTATATGCTAGTTCTAGTTTGATTCTGTTAGCTGCAGTATCTGTGCTTCTTTCTGACATTGGAACATCCATACATCATTTACTAGCTCTCATCTTCCCTTGAAACCAACTTTACTTTAATCATTACAAGACTCACCTGTATCTGGGCTGTCCTTGTGCATGTTTTTTTTTTTTTACAATTATCTTTTTGCAGCAGAAAGAAACTTAGAAATAATCTAGTCATTGTGCACATGGTGCATGTGAGGCTCATAGAAAGCAGCGACTAGCCTGAGGTCACAGATCTGGAAGTAACTATGTTGGCTAGTTTGTCACCTATGGGTTTACTTGAAGCTGGCTGTTCTTGATGCTGTATGCCCTAGTGGCTGTGCCATTCTGGTGTTCTCTCTCCCTGCACTTAGTCCACACTCAGGTAATACCAAGACTATGTTCGGAGTATTACTGACCTACCTGTTCCAGGGCCATATTTGGCACTGTGGGTCCAGCCTGTGGCCTCTGTGAAGCCCAGCTCACGGCAGAGGACATGGGCAGCCTGCAGTGTGAAGTCATCATCACAGATGGTGCCCCATTCACCAGCTCGCTGTATCTCCACTCGGCCCTCATAGGGTTTCCTGGGGAAGCCAGCCAGCCGGAACCGCAGTCCCTGGCTTCCCGCCTTCTTCTCAGGGCCCGTGGAAGGGGACGGAGACCCCAAGCACAAGCTGCACATGAGGTACAGCAGCAGGCCCCATGGGCTCCACAGCCAGATGCTGACAGGTCGCATGGCAGGAAACGCCTGGACACCCCAGAGAGAGTGTGTAAAGCCCAGAGTCAGAGAAAGGAGGGAGGAGTTGTGGGGAAGGAGATTCCCTAAATGACTGAGAGATAGAAACACACTCTAAATGAAGGCAGAGGGATACAGATTGGGGTGTGGGAAGGGGTTCTCTTTCCCTTTTGGAAGTAATAAAACTCATAATAAGTAGTTACAACCCACATGTCCTTCCCTAGTTTGCCATCATCTTCATTTATCCCCATTCACCAGTCTTAGAGACCCAGAGATCAGAAGACAGAGGTTAGAGACCAAGAGTCAGAGAATGGTCAAGATAAAGAGAGACTGAGGAAAGACACACAGAGGAAGACCCAGACAGGATGTGAGAGGAAGGGAGACTGTGGGAATGAAGGGGGCAACACAGAAAGAGACAGTGGAGAGAGACACGCTGAAGATGGATGGAAAGTGACAGGGAAAAGAATCATGCACACAGTAATGAGGAGTGAGGGAGAGAGACAGAAGACATGTGAGGAGAGGAATTGACAAGATCCAAGGAGCAGGCAGAGTAGGGATGACCCCGATAAGCCAGACAAATGACAGATAGCTATACAGATTGTGGAGAGAGACTGGCAAAGGGAGACTGGGAGACTCTCAGAACCCTTGAGTGGGAGTCCTATCTGGGCAGATTCCTATCTGCAAATTTTTGTCTCTTTCCCAGGCAGGGAGGGCAGCCGCAAAGGGCTTGTGGAGAAACGGCTGCATTCCCTTCTCAGCACACAGACTTTCAGATGCCCTGCAGGGTCAAGGAGCCCAGTAACGCTAGGCCTCATGCTGGGCTGGGGATGGGGTGGGGTAGTCCAAGCCTTCTGCTCACACCAGTGTGGCTGTCACCGGGCAACGGGAGGCCAGGGTGCGCTCTCTGCTCTTTGCCCAAGGCCTTCTCTGTCCAGGGCTGAGAACAACATCTCTACAGAGAGGGGGCTTCCTGAACATGCTTTCCCCAAACCAGACAAACAGCTCAGCAAGACAGCTTTGTTTTGGGAACATTTGGCTTTGGGGCTCAGGGGTAGGGCCTCACAGAGGAGCCCCCTGCCTCCCAGCTGCCCTTCATGAAACACCCTGCAGCCCCCACTTTCGATATTTGTTCTTTTCCCCACTCTTCTTGTGTCTCATTCCCCTTTGACAATAATAAAACTCTCAGTTGGTTGGTTTCCCCGACTCCATCCCACACCACCCCTTTTCCTTGGTCCCTCCACATCCTCTACATCCCAAATTCCCCTTTCTCAGGCAGCTTGCCTCCCCTACCTTTGGCTGGACAGGGCCCTAGGGACTGGGAGAAGAGTCCTGGTCCTGGAGATTAGTGCTAGGACTTCCCAAAAAAAAAAAAAAAAGTGCTCGGCCAGGGGAGACTGGACCCCCCCTCTCTCCCCCCTCGCTGCTAGTCCCTCCCACGTCCCCTTGATCCCTCCCACATTCCTCTTTCTCCCTCCATTCCTCTCAAGCCAATTCCCTCCTCTACGTCCTCCCCTCCCTGGTGGAGCCGGCCACTGCCGCGCCACCTCCCCCCTTCCCCTTATCCTCCCGGCTCAATGAAGCTTTCTTTTCCCGCAGGTTGGAGGCTGGGCAGCTGCGATCAGAGAGCTGGATTGCAAGCGGCCACCGGGCGGCGGCCCCTGTGGCGGTGGGAAGCCTTCCAGCCCCCAGCCCTTCCTCCATGTCCCTGGCTAGCCCGAGTGTAAACAGTACAACTCGGGCAGGGCCACGGGTGGGTTTGGTCAAGGGAACTCAAAGCTTTAAAGGCCCACTTGGCCTTTCTGGTGTCCCCAGAGTTCCTGGGGGTGATGTCACATCCTTTACTCTGATGTCACGTTGAGCACGTGACGTCACATGCTGTCCCCAAGACCAGGCGCCAGGGCCCTCTGGCTGAAATCACAAAGTTTCTCTGGGTGGAGCCACTTGTGCGCACCCCAGAGTTGTGGGTAGGGGCCTAGAGGTAGTGCGCCGCCTGTCTTCGGTGGGTACCTTGACTCCTTCCTTCTTGCTCCTCTCCTCCCGCCCTTCCCCTGTTTTAGCTGTGGGGGCCGAGGGAGGGCCGGCCCCGCCCACAGCCCCTCCTCCTGCCTCCCGCCCTCAGGGTCAGGAAGCGCGGAAGGAACTGCCGGGGGCCATGGACGGGGCTGTGATGGAAGGACCGCTCTTTTTGCAGAGTCAGCGCTTCGGGACCAAGGTAGTCGGGGGCGGGAATGCCGAACCCCATCGGGGTAGAAGTGAGTGAAAGGGTCCAGCCAGAGGGAGGGGGCGGGTAGCATGTTGGAGCGCCGGGCGCTGGCAGTTGGAGAGCCCGGTGACGTTCTCGTGAAATGTCTTTGCACACTCTCACAAAATTGCTTTTGCACACAGAAGCGTGTGCAGACTCTGGGTATACACTCTTGATGCTGGAGGTCCTTCTTGGGAAACTTTGTTTTTTGACTGGGAGTGCCAGACCTCAAATTGGCCTGCGCGGGTCCTTCCTCTACCGTCCGGGTGTTGCTGCTCGCGCACTTCTGCTCCCTCCCCCGCCTCTCTCTCCCTCTCCTCAGAAGTGGAGGAAGACCTGGGCTGTGCTCTACCCGGCCAGTCCCCATGGTGTAGCGCGGCTCGAGTTCTTTGACCATAAGGGGTCGAACTCTGGAGGTGGCCGCGGGGGCTCGCGCCGCCTGGACTGCAAGGTGATCCGTCTGGCCGAATGTGTGAGCGTGGCTCCTGTGGCAGTGGATAGCCCCCCTGAGCCGGGCGCCGTTGCGTTTCGCCTGGACACTGCGCAGCGCTCGCACCTGCTGGCAGCGGACGCTCAGTCCAGTGTCGCTTGGGTGCAGACGTTGTGCCGAAATGCCTTTCAGGTGAGGGGACCGGGGTTCTAGGCGAGGGGCTGTGGCAAGTAGCCCTGGGCCTAAGGGGCGGTTTAAGGTGGGGTGGTTAACAGAGGCGGTCCACTATCCCGTACCCCAGAACTGCGTTGAGGAAATTATAGCGTCATTCATGCTCTCTCTACTACAGAAAGGCAGCTGGGCTCCGGTGCTGGCAGAGAACCCACCTAAGCTTTCTGCCCTGGAGATGCTGGAGAATTCGTTGTACAGCCCCACCTGGGAAGGTAGATACCTGAGAAGGCAGGGGTGGAGTGGGAAGGAGGCGTGCTCTTGGTGAGTCAGTGATTACAGGGGCCAGGGACTCTTAGAGAAGTAGGAAGCTTCTGAGATTCCAAATGAGCGCTTGGACACTACTCAGGAGTCCTCTGGGTCTCCACCCCTGTCAACAGTGCACCATTCCCCAGGTGCCCATCTAACTGTGTATTCCTTCCAGGATCCCAGTTCTGGATAACCGTCCAGAGGACTGAGGCTGCTGAGCGCTGTGGCCTGCATGGCTCCTATGTGCTGAGAGTAGAGGCTGAGAGACTGACACTCCTGACCGTGGGAACACAGAATCAGATCCTAGAGCCACTCCTTTCCTGGCCCTATACGCTGCTGCGGCGTTATGGGGGTGACAAGGTACAAGGGCTGTCAGGGAGGTCTGTGAGGGTGGGCTTCCTGAGCTGGACAGCTGTAGGCCAGGACCGGCAGGATAGAAAGATGGAAAACTCCACCCTTTGAATACTCCTTTTGCCTATACCCCAACCCCACCCTCCATCCTCAGACTTGTTTGTAAATGCCCTAAGTAGTTCAGGTCCTGTGATCTACCTCTTCTGATACTCCTAGTAATGTGTTTCCCTTCACACCCTCCTCAGGTCATGTTCTCTTTTGAGGCGGGTCGCCGCTGCCCCTCTGGCCCTGGAACCTTCACCTTCCAGACCGCACAGGGAAATGACATCTTTCAAGCAGTTGAGACTGCCATCCATCGGCAGAAGGCCCAGGGGAAGGCAAGAGAGGGGCAAGGTGTCCTCAGAGCTGACTCCCTTGCAAGAGAGGGGCAAGGTGTCCTCAGAGCTGACTCCCAAGAAGGGGAGGTGGCAGAAGGGAAATTGGCTTCTCCTCCTGTTCCCCAGGAGGTACTAGGCAGTACCCCAGTCCTGTATGCTGAGCCCTTAGACTCCCTGCGCATTCCTCCAGGCCCTTCCCAGGACTCTCTCTACTCAGACCCCCTGGACAGCACCTCTGCTCAGGCAGGGGAGAGGGTACAGCCCAAGAAACCTCTTTACTGGGACTTGTATGAGCATGTGCAGGAGCAGTTACAGAAGGCCAAGCTGACGGACACCAAAGAGGACCCCATCTATGATGAACCTGAGGGCTTGGCCCCAGCCCCTCTTCGGGGCCTTTATGATCTGCCTCAGGAGCCCAAGGATGCATGGTGGTGTCAGGCTCGAGTGAAGGAGGAGGGCTATGAGCTCCCCTACAACCCTGCTACTGATGACTATGCTGTGCCACCCCCTCGGAGCATAAAGCCCCTCCCAGCTCCCAAACCCCAGGGTCTGGCCTTGCCTGAACCCGGTGCTACAACTGGCAGTGGCAGCAAGGGCCACAGGACAGACACTGCCCTGTACAGTCAGGTTCAGAAGAGTGGGGCCTCAGGGGGCTGGGACTCTGGGTTCTCTAGAGTAGGGAATGACAGAACTGGAGTCAAGACAGAGGGCTCTACCTGAGAATGTTGCTGATATGAGGACCATGGTAAGGTGACACTGGGGATAAAAGAAACCTGTTAAAACAAATAGGACCAGAGAGTGTGAGGGGCCCAGATGAGACCTGAGGATCAAGGGATTAGGGAAATCAAGGGGAGGATCATCAGTCCCTAGAAGTCCTAGGGTGTGGAACTGATGGCAGGGCTGAGGATAGACTCTGGAGAGGGTCAGCACTCCTAGTTATCCCTCTCCTAAAAGAACAGACAGCTGTTTGCTCAGGTCTACAGAAAGGGGTACTTGGTTAAAGTGGATACAGTTTGAAGGGCCTGTATGGAGGTTGCCTGGGTACTTACTCCTGCACTTTTCTTTGCCAGAGAAATATTTTTATAAATTTAAAGATTCTCATTAAAGTCATCTTGGGTTTAAGAGGTCTCTGTGTGTGAATAGACACAGAGTGGGCACAGTGGCAGGGTGTGCTGGGTGAGTGTGGAGGGGATCAAGAAGAGAACCAAGAATTTGTTGGGGGCCATAAGAGGAGGAGGGACCCTGGGAGGGAAGCCTGCAGTGTGGCAGTTCAGAACCCGGGTAGTCAAGTCAAGGCCAATCTCAGCTGGACTCTAACTCTGTGTCCCTGGGTGAGTTGTATGACATCAGTCTTCCCCATTGCCCCTTTGTAAAGTACAGAAATTAATAATGTTCTAAATACCTCCTGGGGTGGTTTGTATGAAATGCAAGTACATTTCTGAAGTACTTAGTGTAGTCTGAAGCACAGAGAAAGTATTTTACAAATGGTAAAACTATTCTGTGGGTGGAGGGAGCTGACAGGTGAGTAGAGTTAGGGAGAGAGGAATAAGAAAGGAGCAAGCCTTTTTGACACCATCCTTTCCCCTGTTCTCAGGTATATGACAGCCCCTAACTCCCAACACACACACTTTGCATGTAGGTAACAAGCACCAAGCACTTGTCTATTTGTAGCTAAAGGAACTGCAATGTGGTGGGTATACTGGGAAGAGCACTGGCTCTGGAATGAGGCTTGGGTTTCAGTCCTTGTTTTTCATGAGTGTTGAAAATCTTATCCCCATCTGCTTACATGAGCTACAAGGAGAAATTCTGGGCTGGGAATGCTCCTAACAATGGTGAAGGTTTACTAGGCATTTAATCTTCATCTGTGACAATAGTATCAAATGATTGAAAAGAAAACAAGGGTCCTTGCTGGAGAAGGGATAGGCTTGGGTGTGTTGCTTCTCAGCCTGAGTGGGGCAGTGGCAGCATAGAGGACAGAGAAAGGAAAGGCTCTTTCTTTGCCTGAGCTCACAGAGGCTCAGGTGGATAGAGGGCAGGTGTGACTACAGATAGCCATTGTGCGGGTCTTGGCATGGACGTGGTGGCTGAGTAGGGTGGCTACACTCTGGTGCTAGTAACTCAGGGCCATGAGGGATACTTTTCCTCCACTCAGAAGGCCGCAAGAAGGCTTCTGAGGAAGCTTTGCTGGCTGCTGGCAACTTGGGGGCTGTGCTCAGGGCTGGAGTCATTGGCAGGGGGAGCACTGTGGCACGAACTCTGTTGGTCTGCAACTGCCCAGCCTGTGAAGAGAGCAAGCAGAGGCTTCTCTGAAGATCAGACAGATGCTGAGGTCCTTTCTTATTCCCCCTCGAGCCTCCTGTCCCTCACATGTTCCCTCTCTAGAGTGAAAACGTCAAGGCCCAGGGATATGACTGTGGAGTCTCCATGGCCTGCAGCCTCTACAGTGTTATCTCCTCGCCCAGTGTCCCTTCTCTGTTAGCTTGCCCACAATCTAACTCATGGAGGGCTCTTCCCACACATCTGGTCAGTTACCTCCCACTCTAGACTGGAGTTGGGAAATATCCTTCTCCTGTAATTTTAGCTAATACAAAAAGGGAGTTTTTCTAAAAGATCTGTTACTGAGAAACTTGGAAAAAAATTCATAAGGGCAAAGGGCAGCCCAAATATTACAGAGCATGGGTCTTAAAAAATATTTCTCCTTCAATTTCTTATTTCAACCCTTGTCACCAGGGCCCTGTCTCCAAGTTACCAAGATTGATTAGCTTCCCTTTTCTCATCTGTACAGTGAGTATAATACAACTTGCTGGGATGCTGGGAATATTAAATGAGAGAAATATGTGAAAGCACTTGTCATAAAACCTGGAAAATGATTGACACTCTATAAATGTTATTTTCCTTTCCCGTAGGCAGCTCTTTTTCTACCTTCCCTTCCACCTTTTCTTTCAAGGAGAGAGCTATGGTTGTAGTTCCAGTATATCCAGTTTGCTTAATGGAACAATGGTCTTGTTAAATGACTAAAGAGTTATCATAAACACTATCATTAAAACACCCAAGCTTTATATGTAAATGCCTAAGCAGACAAGCCTCCTTATCCCGTGGGGTTGGGATTTCTTTCTTTCTCCTTCTTTTCTTTTCTTTTCTTTTCTTTTGCTGATACTGGGGATTGAATCCAATGTCTCCCATATGCTAGTTAAGTCCTCTGCATTAAGCTATATTCCAAACTCTTTTTATTTTATTTTGTAACAGGGTCTCTTAAATTGCCTAGGCTGGCCTCAAACTTGTGATCCTCCTGCCTCAGTCTCCCAAGTAGCTAGGATTAACAGGTTGCCATATCCCAGCTCCTTGTCTTTTTTTCCCTCCTTTCTTGGCCTGGTTAATTCCTTCACCTGGGGTGGGATCAGGGAGGAGGGCTGCTTCCTTGAGTCAGGGTGGAGCTGGGGATGGGGATAGAGTGTTCTCTTGAGTTGTAGGAATAAAGGGGAGGGAATGATGTGAGGAAGGCAGGGAAGAAGGGGAGCTCTACCTTTCTTGGAGTCCTGTTCTCCCAGTTTGGGTAAAGCCGCCCCTGAGGCTTGGCAAAAGTGCTGCTCAGGTGTGAGTACAGATGGCTGCAAACCTGTAGTGGGTTGTAGGTGGGCTCCAGCTCCAGGCCATCCAGCATGCTCTGAGGAAGAAAGGAGGAGCTTCACTTGGGAACTTGAGGTCACATAATGTAAGATGCAGAGACCCTTGTATGTGAGAGGTTAGAGGATGTATGTAGTCCTAGGGCTGGAGAAGAGGCAGTGAAACAGACACACCTCAAAGAGTGTGCTGTCCAAGCCTGAGTGCTATGAGGTAAATGGCAGCCAAGGGTATGAAAGTAGGGGCAACCCCAAGTGGTTGGGGACTCTGAATTAACTGGCCCTGGGAAGTGGGTCACCAGGTTCTTGGGAGTAGCTAGGACAATCCTAAGGGGTACAGGGATCTGGTATGGGTGGCTGAGGGAGGGAGTGTCCTCAGGGTGGGGGTTCTCCAATCTGCAAGGCAAGTACACAGAGTTCCTGGCCTGAGGTGAGCTGAGCAGAGAAGGAGGGACATAGGAGCACAGCATTCCTGAGCAGTCAGGTTTTCCGGCCACAACATCCTGTGCCAGGAACCACTGGCCCCAAATCGAGACACTGAGTGAGCCACAGCCACTTGTGCCCTCCTCTCTCTGCATCCTCTTGGCTGCCAGGCTCTGTTCTTTCAAGTCTGCTGGCAATCCAGCACTGATGTAGTTGATGTAGTTCCGGATCTCCCTCTCCAGAGCCTCCCCATCCCACCCCCAGGCTGGGGAAACTAGCCAAGGAAAAACAGAATCCAAATGTAGAGAAGAGAGGAGGAGAAGATGGCTTTCAGGACTGTTCACTCCTTTGCATTCAAGTCTAATTTTGGGGCCCTTCCTATTATGGTTCCTACGTTGATTGGCTTTTGCTTTTTTCCCAACAAATAGAAATAGATGCTGGGGCTGGGGATGTGGCTCAAGCGGTAGCGCGCTCGCCTGGCATGTGTGCGGCCCAGGTTCGATCCTCAGCACCACATACAAACAAAGATGTTGTGTCCGCCGAGAACTAAAAAATAAATATTAAAAATTCTCTCTCTCTCTCTCTCTCTCTCTCTCTCTCTCTCTCTCTCTCTCTCTCTCTCTCCTCTCTCTCTCTTTAAAAAAAAAAAAAAAGAAATAGATGCCTAGAAACAGGTCTAATACCTAACACCTGTACACATGAACTGCAGAGAATTAGACCTGGAAGAATGCATCATCACACAGACATGCACAGGAGGAGCCACACACTAAGGCACAGACATGCAGCCACCTACAGACAGCACATACACATTCAGGGACACCAAAATAAACATCCAAAGACACTAAAACACATATACAAGCTTCAGTTTCTTGGGCATCTCTTTTCACTCCCTCCTCCCTTCTTCATTTTTCCTTTGCTATCCACTCCGTCTTGTCTTTCCCCTTTCCTTCCTAATGTACTCCTTTCATTTTTCCAGCCCCACAGTCTCCTCTCCATGATGAAAGTGTTAGAAATTCAGAGGGGGAGAGGAGCAGGCAGGATAGCTGCTAGCAAAGATAAAACTAGACCAGATAAACAAGAATTCAGTGCTCCACCTGGTGCTGGACCTGCCTGTGCTGACTTCCTCCCCTGCCTCCATTCTCCCTTGCTTGCTCTCAGCTTTCCCTTCTGACACTCTCCCTTTTCTCCTTTGCAGCTCCCCATTGGTGTTTATTTTAATCAGATTTCAGGGTGTGTGTGTTTGTGTTTGTGTTTATGCTCCTCCAGGATGGCACTAATTCCCAGTCCTTAGCTTATACCAGGGACCTTTTTCTCTCTCAGTTCTCTTTTCAAACCTCATTTCCCTCAAGCCAAGTAGGAGTTTCCCTTCTACTTCATTTCTCACTTTGCTGCCTTAATCTTAGCATTGACTACCCACTGCTCTCACCCCCATTTCCCATCCCTTCAGTCTTCTTTGACCTTCATGCCACACCCATGGGATCACTCCCCTCTCTACCCTCCCCCAATTATCTTCTCTCTCCTCTATCTATACCATGAGACTGGGTTCCACTTGCCTCCACAGTCTCAAGGCTGTCTTGAGGAGGGTCCTCAGGCAGCAGGGGGAAGGGGCTGGGCAGCATGAGTTCCCGTGTGGCCACAGCCTTCACCAGCAATGTGGGCGAGTTCGATGGCATGATCACATAGAAGGTGCTGGCAGGAACTCTTTGGCTGTGTCCTAGGCTCAGCGGTTCCCCTTTGGCCAATAGCATCCATTCTCTTTTCTGAAACAAGGACATATATAAATGCTAATTAACCTTCAGTCTTTGGCATATTTTGAGGATCAGTCTCAACTGAGACTTCCTTGTTCCTCTAGGGGTACGGGGGAGGACAGAACACTTCACTTTGGCCTGGGAGGGAGGGGCTTCCTGCCTGAATCACCAATACCACAAGGTACTATCTTCCTCCCTAGTCCAGGATATGCCAGAGTGAAACACAAGTTAAGAAATGCTCTTTAATTTGAAGTTGGTGGTACCCCAAGTGGATTATTCGATGGTGAGTGTTTGTTTCCTGTATTTGTTTGTTTGCTTTGGTGCTGGGGATTGAATCCTGGACCTCATGTGTGCTAAGCATGTGCACTACCGCTGAGCTATATCTCTAGCTGAGAATTAGAATAATTTTTTTCTTTTTTTTGTGCATGTGTTTGAGGAGTGGGTACTGGGGATTGAACCCAGAGGCTCTCTACCAGGGGCCATACCCCTAGCCCTTTTTAATATTGTTTTGAGACAGAGTCTTGCTAAATTGCTGAGGCTAGCCTCAAACTTGCAATCCTCCTGCCTTAGCCTCCTGAGTTGCTGGAATTACAAGTGTACTTCCCCATACCTGGCTCAAGAATTATAATTCTTGGGCTGGGATATAGCTCAGTCTGTAGAGTACATTCCTAGCATGCACAAGGCCCTGGGTTCAATCCCCAGCAGCATCACCAAAAAAAAAAAAATTATAATTCTTAACAATGTCTGGGAACAGAGATGTGTAAACCAGGCACCATGGTGCATGCCTGTAATCCCGTTTGGGGAAGCTAAGGCAGGAGGATTGAAAGTTTGAGACCAGCCTGGGAAACTTAGTGAGACCTTATCCCAAATTAAGAAAATTAAAAGGGCTGGGGATATAGCTCAGTGATAGAGCACCCCTGGATTCAATCTCTAGTACTGTCAAAACAACAACCATCACCACCACACCAGCAAGCTAAGTGACAGAAATGTGTCGAAGGTGGTATAGAAATTCAGATTTTAATTTGAGGGTGATAAAGTCCGGTTGTGTTGCTACTGACTGCAGTTAGAATGGGATGATTGGGGTGTGCCCCTCTTATGCCCAGAATGGGTTTAAGAAAGTACTCAAAGCAGTCTGTTGGGTAAGAGAAGGAGGGGACAGGAGAGGAAAGCTTTAGTATAACCAGGCTGTGGTGGTGGAGACAGGGCTTTGAAGATCAACCCAGCTAGTCACAGGACAAAGCCAAGGGTCAGGATTCTGGTCGCAGCAGCTCTGTGAATAAAGATAGGTGGCATTTTGCCACATACCATGAAGATGACAGAGGTTAGTACATGGGTAAGGAGAAAAGACAAGCAGACTTAAAAGCAGACTTTGTAGTTGCACCTTTTTAAATGAGGCAATTTTCCGTGGTATTTTTCCAAGGAAACACACAAAACTCCAGGAAATATGGAGCCAGAAAGGTTACAGTCATCTGTAAATTGTGTCCTTTTGTGGGTGATTATTAGTTATATCTGGCACAAACATAAGTCTCCCTGCTACATAAGATGAAAGAAAACAATACCAGTTCTAACCACTCTAACTTGTATGAAAAGTTGGAAGAAATATTGTATGAGAATGGCACAAGGAAAAGGAAAAGCTTTTAAGAGAAAAGAGGGCTATCAGTGTCTTAAGGAAGGCAAGTAGGAAGTGACTTAGGGAGGTGGCAACACCTGCTGCATTGGAGTTATACACAGAGGCTGGGTGAGAAGGGGTGTCGGCTCTCTTGACTTGTAAAAGTAGTGTTGTCATCCTATGCAGCACAGAGGTTTGAAGAGTCTAGTAGGCACCAACAAGTGGTAGGGAACCTGTTAATGTCCTCAAGAAGTGTGTACCGTTCCTGTGGCTGGTGACCTCTCTGTGGGGTGGGAATCAACTGATATTTCTGGAGGTATAATACTACCTCCTCAAAGAAGTTTGTTTGTTTGTTTTTTTGGTGGGTGGTGATGGTGGTAGTGGTGGTTAGGTGGTTTGGACATGGGAGAATGAATCACAACCATAATGATAATCACAAACATTAATGAAATGCTTAACAGGTGCCAGGCACTGTGCTAAGAGCTTTATAGGTGCTTTCAGAAGTTCTTGGCATCTTATATTTGGAGGTGTGCTATCTTCCTGAGGGACATATCCAAAATATGATGGGAAATATATCTGATTCTTACCAAATCCATCAGGTTGGAAATAAATGATATAGGAATCATGGTATATGTGTGTGTTGGGTTATTTGCATGCCTCAGGGTCATGGCCTCTTTAAGCCCAAAGGGATAAATAGGAAGTTTATAAGAGTACTCCTCTTCAGTTAGCTGAAGTAACTTCTGATAGGGCTCAGGATTTGAATTATTATTATTATTATTATTTATCCTTTTTTTTAGTTGTTGATGGACCTTTATTTTACTTATTTGTATGTGGTGCTGAGAATTGAACCCAGTGCCTCAACACATGCTAGGCAAGCACTCTACCACGGAGCTACAACCTCAGCCCTGGATTATTATTAACTTTTAAATCTAATTTTTACATTAGTTCATGCATTCTTTTGTAAATTTTTTTATTTGTTAAAATTTATTTAGTGCCTATTATGTCCCAAGCACTAGGTGTATGTTGATAGAAATTCATTAGACATGTTCCTTGTCCTCTTGGAGTTTATAAGAGAGTAAGGAGAAGGCTTATAAACTAATGTTTGTCCAAGTCTTAGGATGCTCAACTTGTCTGGCTTGCCTGTTTTTAGTACTGACAATTTTATGCCCCAGGTAACCCTTAAGTCCTGGACAAATCCTTCCAAGACTTGAGTAAGCATAAGGTATCTTGCCACTGATGTAAGAGGTTAGGGGCTAAAACTATGCCACTGTGACATTTTTTTTTTATGTCTGCTAAGACAGACATAAAAGGAAGAAACTCATCCCTGTTACTTTGTGGGGTTACTAAGAATCTTTGAATGTTGTACTCTGAAAACTTTTGAACACTAGAATTTAAGTCTATTGATTTTTAGACAGTAGCTAAGTTTCTGTTGGATAACTGGTAGGTGGAAATGATTACAGTCTTTTAAAAGTCACTGCTGATGCTGGGACTGTCAGAGGACTGGGAAGACTTGTGTTGCTGAAATGATTTTACAGAATGTTTTAAAACTTCTGGATTGATTTACAGAGAGTTTGGTTGAAGTCTATTTTAGGAGCTTCAGCAAATACATCTTTATTCCATGAAGACTTATCTTCAGTTCCCAGAAGCATTCAGAGAAAGTGAGAAATAGAGAAGTCAAACTTCAAGGTGTCCTTATTTAAGGTTTGGAATTTCTACCCTCTTCCTGGACAGAGATTAATAGTACCAGGGCCCAAGCTTGAAGATATTACTCAAGTCATGGGTTGACCTGCTAGGATAGGCAGTGGTACCTATGATGGACATGGTTAATTGCCATAGCAGGTGTCTGAGGCTGGGAAAAATCTTTGTCTGAGGATAGCCCAGAAGACCAGCCTTTGGGGTCCTTGACTTAAAAACATTGCTTAATGACTGGAGATGACTGCTGAATAACTTAACATATGTTTTGTGCTAATTCTAAAGAAAGGAGCATGAGTTATATGTTAAACTTTTTGCTTACAAGAAGGAAAGTAAAAAGAAGTCTGTGTTTATGTTATAGTTAGTTATACTTTGTCATATAGAGTGCCAGCCCAGGACACTTAGACTTTATAAAGAGGGCCTGGAAATCTGTAGAGCAGATGGACAGGGACAGAGTTGAATGTTATGTCATACTTCAAGCTTAGCTTCACTTAAAGTCATTTCATTCTTTTTTAAAATATTTATTATTTTTTAGTTGTAGTTGGACATAATACCTTTATTTCACTTATTTATTTTTATGTGGTGCTGAGGATTGAACCCAGGGTCTCGAACGTGTGAGGTGAGCGCTCTACCGTTGAGCCACAACCCCAGCCCTCATTTCATTCTTCACTTAACTTCTAATTGCTAAGGCTATAAAGGAAGTTATGGCAATACCTGGCTAGCCACCACTCCCATTCTCCACCTCTTTTGCTCTACCCAATTTTCAGTCTTCAGTCATTGGTCTAGGGGTGATTATGTGACCTGGATTTAAATAATGAGACATAAGTGGAAGTTGCTGGGTGAGTCTTTTGGAAAAACTTTGTAATATGATGGTAGGCCTTTGCCTCTGTACCTTACTCCTTTTTTCTTCCTTGGACAGGACTTGGTCTTAGGTGTATCAGCTCTCTTGTAACCAGTTGTAAGGATGATGTACACCTGCTATGAATGCTGAGGCACAAAAACAGAAAGATCTCTGGTCCTTGAGGTTCTCATTGATCAACCGCTTTTGCCCTGAAATTGTCTATCTTCAGACTTCTTTTTGTAGGAGAAAAATAAACTATTATTTAATTTACAGTTGTTTTTCTGTTAGTCACAGCCAAACAGATTCTTTAAAGGGAAGGAAGAAGATGTAGTTACTTATATCTGGGTATATGGCTGGGACAGGAGTGAAAGAAACAGCTTCAGGAAGGAACAGCACTGATGTAGGCTTTGCTTGAAGGGTAGGTAGGAGTTCATTATAGCAGGTGGAAGCTTTAATTTTACTAAACCAGCACTGCCTTAGTTAGCTATCGGTGTGATGGCCTGAGACTAATTTCAGAATGCAATTGAAGAAGCACAGATCAACTCCTGAGTGAGAGTGTTTCAGAGGCAGTCATTGACAGTAGGAGGAACAAGACCACTCATTTTGCTCTGCTTGTGGGGAAGAGATATATTTCATTAGCACAGGAATACATGTGCTCACGAAGTGAAACTGCAGCTAGTTAAGGAAAAGCTAAGCATACCTTGGCATAGCTTTTCTTTTTCCTACAAGAAAAGACAGGCTCAGATATCTTCTCTGGTGAAGTCTACCAAATGTTTAAAGAAGAAATAACACTAATCCTTCACAAATTCTTAAAAAAACAAAACAAGAGAGAGAATCCTTTCTAAATGGAACCTGGAAGGACATCAGGAAGAAATTAGAATAATTCGATATTTACTTTTCTTTTCACCTCAGAAAGTTAGAAACCAGACAGGGAGAAGAATAATATACAATGTTCAATATTCTCTGCTGTCATGCTGACTTCCACAAAGGGGACTAGAGGAAGTAGATAAAAGGGATTCTGGACTGGGGATGTAGCTTAGTGGTTAAGCACTTGCCTAGTGGGGGTGAGTTCCTGGTTTTGATCTATAGCACAGAAAAAAAAATCCAAATACCAAAATACCAGATTAAACATTCTTCTCAATTGAACATGGAATATTCAATGTATTTTCTCTAACCACAGTGGGATGAAATTAAAAATAAAGAATGAAAAACAACCTGGTAAATTCACAAATATGTGTAAATTAAACAACATACTTTACATAATTAATGGGTCAAAGAAGAAATTGCAAGGGAAATTAAAAAATAATTTAAGATGAATGAAAATTAAAACATAACAGTAAAACATGACACAGTTAAAATGGGTTTGGAGTGAAATTTATAGTGGAAAACTCTTACATTAAAGAAGAAGAAATTTCAAAGAAAAAAAATCTAGTTAAGAAACTAGAAAAACAAGTGCAAACTAAACTGAAGCAAGCAAAAGAAAAAAAAATAGAGTAGAAATAACTAGTGAATGGAAAAATGATAGAGAAAAATCAATGGAACTGAAAGCGATTCTTTGAAAAGATCAACAAAATCACTAAACTTTTAGTTATATTGATTAAGGAAAAAGGAGAGTTACTAAGTTACTAAAGTTATAATAAAAGTAGTAATAAAATACTGACTTTATAAAAATAAAAAGGACTGTAAGGGAATATTTCAAACATTGTATGCCAACAGGTTAGATAACCTAGATGACATGGACATATTCTTAGAAAGGTTCAAGATGTACAAAATATGAATAAATTGGTATTCGAGGACCTAAAGTCCACCCCTGGGTATAGTGATTCACTAGGAGGACTCACAGGATTCAGTATAAGTTGTATTCATGGATATTATTTATTATAGCAAAGGGATACAAGCAAAATTAGGAGAGAAAAAAGACTCATGAGGCAAAGTTCAGAGGAAACTAGGTGCAAGCTTCAAAGAGTCCTCTCTTTCTGTGGGGTCACATAGAATATTCTTTATTTCTTCAGCACTGAATTATGATAACAGAAGAGAAATTTCTCATCAGACTCAGTGCTCAAGATTTTTACTGGGGGCTGGTTATATAGACACTCTGTAGCTGGCATGCACCAATATTCTTCGCTTGTAGAGTAAAAGCAGATGTTAGTATAAACCATATTGATGCCCAGTGAACCACTCTTATTATTTAGGAAATGGTGGGAACTCTCCCAAATTTCAAGTTCTCAAGGGCTAATCAAAGGTCAACCTTGCAAGCAGGACTTTCTAAGGATAGGAGTCTTAGGTCTGTTAAATTACCTGTTTTCTGCACAACCTATAACAAATAAAGATATATAGCATTAATAATCAGAAAACTTGCCACCAGAAAAGACCAGGCCCAGATGGCTTCACTGGTAAAGTCTACCAAATTATTAAGGAAGAAATAACACTAATCCTTCACAAGTTCTTCAGAAAAATAGAGTAAGAGGGAACACTTTCTAAGTGATTTTATGAGAACAATATTGCCCCAATATCAAAACCAGACAAAGACATCATAAGAAACCTATAGATGAATATACATTATGAATACATATACAAAAATTCTCAACAACATAGGAACAAACAAAATCTATCAACATTTAAGAAGAATTATACTTCATAACTAAATGGAATTTATTCTGTGAATGCAAGTTTGGCTTGATGCCCAAAAATCAATCAATGATTATATTAATAGAATTATACATTACATTAATAGAATTAAAGATAACAACTACATAATCAGCCAGAAAAAGCAGAAAAAGCTTTTGATAAAAACAAATACTCTGTCATGATAAAAACACTCAACAAACTAGGAACATAACAGAACTTCCTTAATCTGATAAAAGCCTTAATGAAAAACTCCAGCTAACTTCACATGTAGTGGTGAAAGATAGAATGCTTTGTCCCTAAGAGCAGAATAAGACAATGATGCCTGCTCCTGCCACTTCTACACAACAATGGTACTGGAGGTGTGCTGAATACCAGAGAGCCATTTCCTACCTTTCTGACTGTGTTAGGCCACTTTGATTCTAGGTATAACCCTAGGAGGAAAAACAACCATGAAGATACTGACTGTGTCAATAACCTGGTACTTGGAAAATAATATTTTCTAAATTTAATTTAAAAGAACATAGTAATATGATATTTCTCATGTCATGGCACAAATTCATACTGTTATCAGTGTTATGAAGGTTAAATGTGGCAAGAGCTACACTGGTGGGGAAGGACAAAATAAGTGGGGGCAGGGTAAGTTGGGGACAGAAAGTCTTGAAAGGGAAGGTATTTAAGCAGAATCTGGAAAAAAGGAGTAGATCTTTGTTAGGTGGTGACGCAACCTTGCATGTAGTGGTGAAAGATGGAATGCAGGGGGACTCGAACATTATGAAGACACTGAATAAACTAGGAATATAATGGGACTTGCTCAACCTGATAAAAGCCTCTATAAAAAACTCACAGCTAACCTTGTATGTAGTGGTGAAAGACAGAATGTTTTGCCCCCAAGAGCAGGAACAAGACAAAGATGCCTATTCTCGCCACTTAAAACAACTATACTGGAGGTGTGCTGAATGGAGGTGTGGAGGTATGAAACAATTTAGCTTATCTGAGTAACATTTAGTAATTTATTAATGTGGCTGAAATGGAGAATGGAAGGGGCATGGTGAAAGATGAAATAAGAAAAATAGACAGAAGTGGGTCACCGGGAGCCTACTGATCCCATGAGGTGCTATCCTCACACCCATTTTCCATGCATGCTACCTTCTACACTCATTTACTCATTCTGTCCATTTTTTTTAATGGTGCTTGACCTGCCATCACCCTGCTTTTGGCTTGGAGTCTAGGGCTTGACTCTTTGCCTATTCAGCCAAGGACTTTCCATTTTTCCACCTATTTGCAGCCCAACCAGCCCATTGCCTGTGTACTCAGACTCCTGCTGGACACATCCTGGCTGGAGTCCTGTCACTTCTGTGGCCAATTAGGGCAGACATGGCCTGGAAAGCTCTGGAATGTGTCTCTAGGGACTCTGACATTTTAAGTAGGAAACTGAAAGACCTAGGTGGTATTTTCATTTCTTTTTCTAGTTCACACAGACATGACTTTGTAAGAGAAATGAGGATGTGGAAAGTGAGTCACTAGCTACATAACTGGGACTATACAGTGGGCTTTGGTAATTAAAATGTTATTTTCCTGGCAATAGATAGATTTCATCTCATAAAGACTTGGAAAAATTTTAGTTATTTTTATATTTATTCTTAACACATTACACAAAACAAGTATGTTAGTTTAGAAAAATGTCATATTACTATGTTCTTTTAAAAAGCACAAAAGGACACAAATAATTAAGGAGATTATGCAAAAGAAAAATAAGGGTAGAGCAATAATAGAGCTAAGATTAGATAAACTCTCAGAAATACAAATAACCCATTTTTGCTATAAGGATCCTCACAGCTTTTCCTGACAGAAAGTCTTAAAGAAGTTGTCTTATGGATTCTTATTGAGTAGTGCATATGTTTCAGACCTCTCCTGCAATCAGTATAATAACTTTCATGTGGCTACAGAGTGGCTTAGAATTTGGGACCTGGAGCTAGACTTTCTAGGTTCAATCCTAGCTGCACTCTTTCAGCTTCAGATTCCTTATCTATAAAACAGGGATAAGAATTCCTACCTTTTAGGATGGTTGTGGGCATAAATGAAAAGTTGTAAAGTGTTTAGAACTGTATCTGGCATATAGTAAACACTATAGAGTATTACATTTTAAAAATTAAAAATAAATTTAATAATTATCAGTCAATGTCTATTCAATTTTGTTAAATTTAATTGAACATTTCTAAGATATAGATCTATAAAAGTACCAAAGAATGCTATCAAAACACATGGCTCTCTTATGGTCTGAATTAATCTAAGAGTGAAATTTATGGGAATGGTAGACAACATCTATCTTTTAAAAATACTGAGTAAAGCTCATCTTCTGAGGAAATTGAAGTAAAATATTCAAGTAAAGTAAAAATAATCTCTGAGGAAGACAGAAAGATAATAATTTTCAAATAAAATCAGGGAGTGGAAATAATGGTTAAGACTGCAGTTGACTGAAGCTCATAACTAGAAAAGTTACACAACTTTTGATGAGGCCTCATGGGTTGGCATTAATCACTAGGATTCAATTATTGAAATATGGACTCGGTTCAGAAGAAAGATTGGAGGAAAAGACAGCATTGAATAAATTTATACTTATAGGGAAATCCAGGAGCCTGAAAATGAAAACATAATGGAACCAGCCAACTGGCTAAGCACAAATTAGAAAATGTATTATATGTCTAGTCAGATGGCAAAGGGGGAATAAATAAGCATTTAATAAGCATCTACTTCTGTGTCTGGGTTGGAATGGCCAATGGGAAACAGGTTCTTCTGCTTAGAACAAGTAGAAAAACTGCATAATTTACAGGACAATTTGTTCGAGGGCAGTGAGAAGTTGCTGTGGCAATGAGGATTAGAGGTAAACTCAGTTTCTAGAAAGGGAGAAATCCAGACAGAAGAGGGAATTATTACAGCTCCTTTTACTTTGAGGGTATGTGTTGATTCTGGGTTGGCGAGGGTGGTGGTGGTGCTAGTGGGGCTCAGGAATCTAGGATTTCTGACTCATGAAGCACTTGTAAGGAACAGAGAAACCAGTAAATCTTTTGGTGGAGACCTAGTGGTAGGGAGGAATGGGACTCAAGCTAAATTTCCACTCAGTACATTTTCATAGGGTTGTATATGTCAGGAGGCAAAAACATTTAAGGAGAAAACCTCTAAAAAACAGTGTTTTAGCAGTTTTGGAAGGCAGTGATTAGATTCAAGGTAGGGGATATACACAGTATACTAGGCTTTCACTTGAGAACTCTGAAAGGCCATGACTAAAATGAGACCATGAGTACAGCCTAGCCTTGACTCAGCACAGTTCCTGAGTAGAGTAGGATGATCAGCTGCCACTTTATCTGCCAGGGGCAGGGAAGGGTGAGCCCTTACTAGAGGAAGCCTGTACCAACTAGAGACTCTACAATTTTGTTTGATTATTTATTTGTTTACTTACTTATAGTATTGGGGATTGAACTCAGAGGCGCTCTATCACTGAGATATAAACCTAGTTTTTTCTTTCTCTCTCTTTTTTTTTCAATTCTGAGACGGGGTTTCACTAAGTTGCTCAGGCTGGTCTTGCACTTTTGATCTTCCTATCTCAGCCTTCTGAGTAGCTAGAATTATAGGCATGTGCCACTGCATGTGGCTCTACAGTTTATTTATTGACTGTTCATCTTTCACTAAAATATTGTCAAATATGCTGAAAATCAGTAAAATATATCTAAAAACCAAAAGAAAAAAGAAACAATAAGAACAAATCCACTTGACTCTGGTATTGGGGTTAGCTGAGAACTTCAAAATGCCTATGATTAGTATGTTAAAGAAAACAGGTAAAAATATGAAGAATTTCTCTAGAGAATTAGACTCTGCCCCCAAGTCCCCATTAAAAGTCTAATTAATTGCTGGGAGTGGTGGCACACACCTGTAATCCCAGTGGCTCTGGGGACTGAGGAAGGAGGATTACAAAAGCCAGCCTCAGCAATTTAGCAAGGCCCCAAGCAACTCAATGAGACCCTGTCTTAAAATTAAAAAAGGGGGGCTGGGGATGTGGCTCAAGTGGTGGCCCGCTCGCCTGGCATTCGTGCGGCCCGGGTTTGATCCTCAGCACCACATACCAACAAGGATGTTGTGTCCGCCAAAAAAAAACTAAATAAATAAATTCTCTCTCTCTCTAAAAAAAAAAAAATAAATAAAAAAGGGATGGGGATGTGGCTCAATGGTTAAGTGCCTCTGGGTTCAATCTCTGGTACTGAAAAAAAAAAAAAAGGAGGGGCTGGGATTTTGGCTAGGCGGTAGAGCGCTCGCTCACCTAGCATGGGTGGGACCCTGGTTCGATCCTTAGCACCACATAAAAATAAAGGCATTTTGTTGTGTCCATCTGCACCTAAAAAAATAAATATTTTTTTTAAAAAGGAACTGTGGACATGTGGATATAGCTCAGGGGCAGAGTGCCCCTGTGTTCAATTCCTAGTAGTGAAAACAAACAAACAAAAAACATGCCAATTAATATGGTACCAATGTACCAGGCAAATTAGAAGAGGGAGAGATTGGGTAGGGAAGTCAGTTAGGAATTTACTGAAGAAGTCTTGCTGAGAACAGCCAGGGAACAGACAAGAAAGGGCAGTTACACCTCAGTGTTACAATGTGACTTAGTGGTGAAATGGGTGTAAAGGGGGAGATGGCTGAAAGTGACTGAGGTTTCAAGCCTGGGTGACTAGACAATGGTGGTGCTGCTATTAACAGAAAGACAGAAGTTAGAATGAGAAGTTAGGTGGAAGGGAAACTCATAGTGAGAAAGAGAAGGCAAGAGAGGAGCTGACTTAACATCAAATCTTAAAAGAACATATGAAAAAAGTGTAAGAAAGAATATAAGAGGAAGGATAAAACTAAGGAAGTGTGGTAAACTTGTGACAACAGGGTGAGGGAGGCTAAAACTCGTAAGTCTGTCACAATGTGAATTGTGGTTGAATGAATAAGCTGAAACTTGTGAAAAATTCTTCTCTCTGTAACATACTGCTGTGCAGGAATTTTGCTGCTTGGAGATGTTATGTAGAAAGCAATAAGGAAGAGCCATTTCAATACTGTTTTTCTTCTCTTTTCTACACTAGGAGAGTGGTCTTTAATTTGGTGATGGAATAAACAGAGCTGAGAGAACAATGGCACAAAATGAGTGAAAAGTGATTATGAGTGCCTAGACACTTTAAAAGTGACTTCAAGCCCAGTGAAATATAGAACCGTGGGGGTTAAGTGAAGGGAGGATTAGCCTCAGTGTTGTAGTTTGTACTTATCTGTGTATACACAGGGAAGTTTAAAGCGTGGGCTTTGTAGTCAAATAGAACTAGGTTCAAATTCTGACTTGGCCACTTTGGTAGCTGTGTGATGATTGGTAAATCTCTTGGTCTCTTTACAGCTTTCTCCATCTGTAAAAATAAGGACAACAATCTTTACCACACATAGTATGGTACTATAAGGATTAAATGAGGTAAAGCATACAGAACACTTGGTTAAGTGCCTATATTTATTAAGTACTGCAAAAAAATGGGTATCTATTAGTCATGGGTCAATCATATACTTGTGTGTTTGCATGACAGAGGATTGATAAAGATAAGGTCTTTTCATCCCTAGGGCAGTGCCTGGCACATAGTGGTCAGTAAATATTGTTAAACAAAACAAACAAACAAACAAATAAACACAGATGTTTAATTAACCCCGAGGTTAATTGCAGGGAGACTTTGATCTTGTGTATGTAAGCCAGGATGGAAGTGAATACTTTTTCCCATCCTTACTTTTAATGGCTACATAATATTTCATTGCTTGGCCAATTATAGATCCTATAATATTTCTCCTATTTATATTTAATCACTTATATATTTAGGACATTTAGGTTGTTACCATTTTTTTACCATGATAAATAACATGGAGATGAACATCCTGTACACACATCTTTGCCCCTTCTTCTGATTATTTTCTTTGGATACCTTACCAGTAAAAGTGCTGAAGGGTATAATTTTCTATAAAATTTATATTCACTGTAGCAGTGTGTTAAAATGCCAATGTATGTTTAAAATATTATATACTATAAAAATGTATTGAGGAAGCTGGGGGTATAGCTCAGTGGTAGAACACTTGTTAGCATGTGTGAGGCTCTGGGTTTGATCACCAGCACCAACACACACACACACACACACACACACACACACACACACACACACACTGTAATGAAGACACATGTGAGAAATTCTCCTAAGTGATGTATCTTCTCTAGGATTCTGAGGAATTGGGTGGAGTAAATAGTAAACTGAGGACTGAGGATATAGCTCTGTTGATAGAGTGCTTGCCTCACATGTACAAGGCCCTGGGCTCAATCCCCAGCACCACACACACACACACACAAAGTAAACTGAGCTGTTGGACACTGACAATCAGAACTGGTCTGCTGTCTCTGCTCTGCAAAGACAGGAGGTGGGTGTTCTTCAGATAGGAAACAGGAACTCAGTGGGTGGACCCTAAAAGGGAGTTTGGGCTTTGAAACAGGAAAAGAAGTTGGCTTCTGATAGAGAGACTCAAGGCCGTGCTGTCCTGATCAACTACTTTCTACTATTCAAATCCTCATTCTTTTCTGTCTTTGGATTCTATTTGCAGTTATTTTATCTTGATATCTAAGTATTCCATTTTGTGTGTGTGTGTGTGTGTGTGTGTGTTTATTTCCATTTCAGGGAGTGACAAACCTCTAATTGTTCAAGTCAGAAATCAAGGAGTTATTTATTACTTACTCTTCCTCACTCCCAACATTCAATCCTACACTAAGTTCTGATATTTCTATTTCTCTATTTGTTTACTTTTCTCATCTTGACTTCCAATATTCTAGTCCAAGCCACAATGTTCTCTACCTTATTTTCTTGTTTCCATTCTTGCTTCTGCTAGTTTTTAGTTCTAATTTCTGTCCAAGTAATATTTTAAAGTTTTAGAGAGCTGATATAATTTCTCATGATTTCTTTCTCTGCTTAAACTCCAAAGTCTTTAATTTAGTCTAAAGTTTTGCATGATTTGACCCTGCTTGCTTCTTCAACCCCACCTATTGCCTTTCTCTCCCTCCTTTATGTTTTAGTCACAATGGCTCCCCCTCATCCTCCAGCCCCAGCTCTTCATAGTGCTGGGGATGAAACCCAGGACTTTGCACTGAGTAACTCTACCACTGAGTTACTTCCACAGTTTCTTTCTTTTTTGGTTGCATAATGGGTTTTCCATTCTTAATCCTTCCTTTAGCACTTTCCAGTCTTCAAGTAGCCACACCTTCCTTTCCTTGCCTTGAGTGTTCTTCCTACCACATTTCACCTGGCTAATTTCCATTCATCTTGAAGATCTCAGTTTAAATGTTACTGCCACAGATAGGCTCTCTTATAGCAGCTTATTCTTTTCCTTTATAAGCTTCTCACAATTAAAACTTTATTTATCTCTTCTATTAGAGAATAAGTTTCTTGAGGAAAAGAAAATGTCTATTTTGTCTTCATTAAATATATATCTATGGCTTAGCACAGAATCTGGTACAGACCAAGGGATGTTCATTTAAATGAACTATAATGTTTAGCAGCACAGTGTTAGGAAGGAAGTAGGTTTTAAAATATATTACTGTGGAAAATTCTCTGCCATTTAAATGGTAAGCTTGTAAAATAAGGGATTTTGAACTTTAGTATTATATAACTAAATTCAGGAATTATTCTCTATAGCATACAGTCAACAAAGGCAAATAATATTTATTCCAAGTATCAGAGTATTTCCAACTTCCCTCCCTGTCTTCTTGAAGGTTGAAGCAGGTCTAGATTAGGAAAGGATTTGTGGCGATTTTTCAGAGGCTGGTACTTGTCTTCTTTCTCACCTGTGGACAGAATACTCACCAGAAGGCTGTGACACAAAGCATGAAAATGCTGCTGATTTGTCTCCAGCTCATCCCAGTCCAGCTGCCAACAGCTTGTGGGTCTGAGGATGAAGGGGAGTCCATATGTCAATGACTCGCAGAGTCCGCTAGATTTTAGAGCCCTGGAAAGAGATGATGGCAGAGAGAGACTATTCAGTGATATCTAGAACTTCTACCCAGATACACTTAAATCCAGCATAAGTCTAAGACCCCATTGTGAAACCTTTTAGATTAGGATCCATGAATTATTCAGTTTTATATGGCCAGTACCTAGCGTGGCATCTTGCATACAGAAGATTCTCAAAGCTCAGGAATCTGTGCATGGGATCTGTGGAACTAGGAAATAGTAAAAGTGGCCTTTGCCATCATTGTTCATTCTGCCTTAGAATTTCTAATACTTAGAGAAATGGGAGGGGTAGGGATAGAGTCTGTGTGCCATTTGCTCCTTGAAAATTGAATTTCTATTCTGATGTCTAAATATAGTAGCCATTCAATGAACATTCACTGACAATTAAACACCTTTCTAGTGATCATGCTTTTCCTGTGTTCAGGGACTTTCTGGATTTCCAGTTCTCATAAAGACCTCAAAGTGTTCTGCAGCAGCGCTTCTTTCACCACCTCCTCTTTTCCCATGATGTGTTGAGTAGCCTGACCTTGGTTTCTCATGCCAAACTTGTATCAGCTACCTTGGAATTGTTTCTTGCCTGTCTGACACTTGAAAATGTAGTTTAAATCTCTGGACTTCTTAGGTATGGAACCAGTAATAATAGCATTTTCATAGATTAGGGAGATTCCTTGGACCATACTTGATTACTTGGAGTTTGTAACAAGAGGCTGAGGACTGGGAAGCCATCTGGTAGAGCGTGCTGAGGTCTCCTTTGGGGTCATCCATTCTGGAGGCACCGTCAGCTGTACCAGGGAGCAGAGATGGGCTGAGAAGTCGCTCTTGGAGATCACATTTCAGGCACACTATAGTAAAATTGGCATTGGAGGAGAGACTGTGGGTCACAAGTTACTTTGGGCTATGTCATTAAAAGAACATCTGCCACCCATTTCACTTCTACCAGGCAAAGGAGGGATGGAAGGAAGCAGGAGAGTGGGAAGAGGAAATCATGATTGGTTTGGGAAGGTAAAGCAGGTGCAAAATAGAAACAGTATTTCTATTGCTTTACATGATAGTTAACACATTTTCTGAATCTGACATGATTTTTACTTGTTTTACTTCTAGGTGGGCTGAGCAACTGTCTCACAGCAAGAGATCTGGCTTGTAATCCAGTCTGAGAGAAATTTGTGTCCTCTGTGGAGCAGGCAGCTGATGCCAAACATGCAGGGGCCTTTTGGCAATCACAGAAGGAAATTTTGTCTTTGCTGCTTCCTTGTGGCTAAGATTTGGCAAGATTGCAGGCCAGAAGAAGGAAGAGCAGGAAAGCAGAAGTCAGGCAGTCAAATGACTGCTACTATTTCTCTGTGGGCTCTTCTAGGGACATTCAGGGATATGGAAGGAATAAGTTTTTGAAATAGCTTGTTTTTAATTTTTCAAAGAAACCTGATTATTGGACTTTAGGCCCTGGAGCATCACTCGAACCAGCATCAGACAAGAGTTCTGAGGAGGGATGAGACTGGGTATGAGCTATTTATCTAGATATTACACTCTTTGTCTGTATTTTGCTTCTGCTCCAGCAGTTATATCCTCATGTTATAGGGTTCAGTATTCCATTGCATTAGGCTTGAATCCTTGATATTAAAAAGTTTTCAATAGAACATACCTGAGTTGAATATTGACAACTACAAATCTACAAATGTTGAGTACTTGTGAGAAGGCTGGTAGTTGACAGGAATTGTGAAATGACTAGTGAGGTAAAAACAAAAGTAGAAATAATATGGAAAAAAACAGTGGCAATATAAATGTCAGGTTCAGCTGGTAATCAACTTATACGTGGAATCCCTTTATCTCTCATGCCATTGGACTGAAACATAACAGCTTGTGTTCACTGGATCCTGAACCCAGTGAATAAGACATAGATATTAATTCTGGGTGAGCTGTCTCTTGGCCGGGTATCTCCTAGAGCACAGAAAGTCAGTTGGAGGGACTTTTCCTAGGATTTCAGCTCCCCTCATTTCCTCTGTGCTTGACTTCTCCACTTCTAGTCCCTCGTATTTAGTACTGGGCAGCTGTGTTCATCTAGCTAAAGTTTTTAATGATGGTTGCAATGAAAATCACCTAGAGAAATCTGCCCTGCCCTGTCCCGTACTGGGGATTGAATCCAGGGGTACTTTACCACTGAACTACATTTCCACCCACTTTTCTAAAAAAATATTTTTAAAATTGTAGATGGATATATAATATTTATTTATTTATATGTGGTGCTGAGGATTGAACCCAGTGCCTCACACATGTGAGGGAAGCACTTTACCACTGAGCTACAGCCCCAGTCCCTTTTTCCACCTACTTTTTATCTTAAGACAGGGTCTTACTATGTTGCTGAGGCTGTCCTTAAACTTGTGATCCTCCTGCCTCAGCCTCCTGAGTAGCTGGGATTACAGATGTGCACCACTGTGCCTAATTTCAAGAGAACTTCTGAAAAATACTGATGTCTGGGTCTAAACCAGATCAATTAAATCATGATCTCTGGGGATGAAGCCCAGATGTATGTATTTTTATAAAGTTTCGTAGTGGTTCTCATTTATTTATTTATTTGTTTTTTAGTTGTAGTTGGACACAATATCTTTATTTATTTATTTTTTTATGTGGTGCTGAGGATAGAACCCAGGGCCTCTTACATGCTAGGTGAGCACTCTACCGCTGAGCCACAATCCCAGCCCAGTGGTTCTTTTTTTTGGAGGGGTACTAGGATTGAAACCAAGGTACTTAACCACTGAGCAACATCCCTAGTGCTTTTTTATATTTTATTTTGAGATAGAGTCTCACTAAGTTGCCTCATGAGCCACTGGGATTACAGGCATGCACCACCATGCCCTGCCCTCATGTGGTTCTTATTGCAGCTAGGGCTGAGGACTACACAGACTGGAAAAACTGTTTAGCAGGGCTTAGATCTAGATGCAGGCATGCTTCTCACCACCCAGAGCTGAGGTGCAGAGGTGGCAAAGTCCATACTGGAGAACAGGAAAAGACATTAATCTGTGACTGCCTGCATGCTCTGTTTGCCAGAGTAAGATCTCTAAGTGAAGCTCCTAGAGATGAGTTCTGCATTCCTCCTAAGAGCCTACAGTAGGAGAGTTCACAGTTTTTGTTTTGTTTGCTTCATTTATTATTTTTTGTAGTAAGACACATGTCCACAACTCCATATGTGAGGCAATGCTTTTAGTTTAAAAAATAATAGCTGAGTACAGTATGATCTTTATTGTGGTTGTTTATAATTTCAGTCAGATCACATCACCCTAGAGGAAGCCTAATTTCCCCTAACCTCATTCCAACTGTGTCTGAACATCTGGGCTCCAAGGATGATGTCCCCAGTACACCAACTGACTGAAGTCTTGGTCTAAGTACTTTAAGATTTGAAGATTCTGAAACATGATTACAGATGGATATAAACATTATGACTCTGACTCTGGAGTTGAAAGCATTGGAAAAAGGGTGTGGGGGAAGCCACAGAAATTCTGATTAGCATTATAGGCAGATGTCACATAACAGTGGAGGAAAGATTGGTTGTAGTAGGGTCCCCACCCTCCTATTGAGAAAAGTGAACCTCTAGCTCCTTTATTCAGAGTTGTCTAGCATGGGGCAGGTTAGTGATGGATAAAGGCTTGGGGTTTGGAGGCAGACAGATATGCATTTTGATTATCTGGGCTGCAAGTGGTCAGATGTATGAAATACAGATTTTGATCCTAAGGGTAAAGAATGGGCCCTGGAATTGTCTAGCTTCAAATGGTGGCTCTGCTATTAATTTTTCTATACACCCATGGAAAAGTATTTAATTTCTTTGTCTCAGCTTTCTCATGTATAAAACAGGGATAATATTGTACTTAATTGATTTGAAGACATATTTCCCCCCTCACACTATCTCTATATCTGTCTTACAATTGCCATTGGCCAGACAGACATTCTTAGCACTTACTACTCTAATCTAAAAGAACTCTCTCAATAAAGATAAAATAATACTTCTAAGTAACAAGGAAACACTGTTTCATGTTTAATTGGCATGTTTTCTTTCTTACTGGTACATAAAATAGTGATGTATCTTCTAATCAATAGCATCTTAGATTCAATGACATATGGTAATAGTACCTGCTTCATTACATCATTATAAACATGAAAAGGGATAATTCAAAGAAACAAGTCACCATACTGCTTGGCAGAGAAAGAAAATTCAATAATGTTAATTATAAACTAGCTTCTGTATAAAGTCACTAGCTACCTGGAGGGAAGCAGAGTTCTAATGACTATCCCTAGCAAGAAAAGGTCTTGGGAAATCATAAATTTTACTTAATTATACCTCCAAAAGGCTCTTCCCTATCCTGAAGCAACAATGGTCAGAGCAGAGTTCTATTATAGATGAAGAAAAGAGAACAAATATAAAACTCAAATATACTGCTAATGGTCAAGAAAGAACCCTCAGAGAAGATAGAAACCCCAGTGTATCATTTCAGAGCCTGTGAGAAGGGCTCCAGGAAACATCACATCCCACTTAACCTTCAACCCTCAGTGATGTCTGTAGCCACTACCAATGTTCTATTCAATCCACTTTATCCTTTCCCTTAGAAGCTGGTCCCTAAGCAATTGGCTTTCCCAAGCTCAGAGTGACAGTATTGATTGCAGGCCCTGCTAACTTAGTCCCTGAGCCAACCTTCAAAGGGATCGGGAGAATAGAAATGGCCTCATTTACTATCTAGTTAAGTACCAAGATCAGCCAGAACAATATGCAGAACCTTGATGGCATGCCTGGAACATAGGATTGATCTCTTAGTTTCAATTATTGCCCAAACTGCCTTGGGAACATGGTCTGTGAACACTAGTTGTTCTCCCTAGGGCTTGCCTTTGGAGTTGCTTTAGTTTTCTCAATTTTGTACCTGCCTAGAGAGATTTCTATTTAATATTGGCTCTTTTCCTCTTACCATAGATCCTGTGGATATTGAGGTATCAAATGACTCAAATTATAGTGCCAATAATGTTTGCCACATTAAAAATGAGAATACTGAGAAAATATATGATTGTGTTCTTATGTAGTGTAGCCAATGACCTATCATTGAGGTATCTAAGGTTTTGCTCCTAAACTAATTGGCTCTTACTATCTGGGCTTAATTAGGTCTAGCTTTTTAACTGTGTTACTTTTTTTTTTTTTAAAGAGAGAGAGAGAATTTTAATATTTATTTTTTAGTTTTTTTGGTGGACACAACATCTTTGTTTGTATGTGGTGCTGAGGATCGAACCTGGGCCACAAGCATGCCAGGTGAGCGTGCTACCGCTTGAGCCACATCCCCAGCCCTAACTGTGTTACTTTTAAAAAGTTTTCTTCTTAATCTTTGTGCTAACACTGGACAGCCTCATCCAATCTCTAAGCCTCAACTATTCTGTATTCTGATGATTCACTGAACTATAGTCCTAATCCTAGATAAGACTATTTATAACCTATATAATATATCTTTGGTGGGTTGTGTACTTGGATTATCCCTGGCACTGGAAATGTTGCTGAAACACTGTGAAGGAAGAAGGAGATGGATGTGTTCTTGGTCTGTTCCACTGTTATGCAGCCAGGCTTTGAAGAAAAATTCCATGCTGATAACATCGTTGTCTATAATCTGAAGTTCAATGTCAGTTCCCAGGATAGAACTCTCTGCAGAAGACAGGGAAATAAATAGTGGTTAAAGTGTTAATTTTTAGATTATAAAATCTGAAAATATAAAATTCAAATGTACCTATCTTTTGACCCATTCATTGCATTTCTAGATATCTAACCTAAATATTCTTAGTACACAAAGAGATATATGCGAAGATGTTCAGGGTATCATTGTGGTCATAACAAATAATCAAAACCCCAAACAGGAGGCAATTCCAGTGTCCATCAATAGGGAAAGCTTAAATAAATCATGGTACACTTAAACTATGGAGTATTATGCAGCTGTTAACAATGTAAAACTAAATGTACTGACACGGAAAGCTAGTAAATAAATAAAGTGAATAAATGAAGTTTTTGTATAACAGATATGATTCAATTTGTACAAACATAAAACCATCTGCCTAAGTACATACATATGTATGTACTTGTAAGGTGCACTTTACAAAGATCTAGAAGGCTATCATCAAATTGTTAACAGTAGATAGGGAGGGGAAGTGGGGCAGGGCTCTGAGATATGTTCCCTTTTTACTATTCGTACTTCTACATTTGTTAATTTTATTGTAGTTGTGAATTTCTTGTGTCTAACAATATTTTAGAATATAAAAAGGAGAGAAATTATACAGAAATGTAAGTTAAATAGTTAATAAGGGGGATTTTGACTTTATGCTATTATTTTATAGTGAAAATATAATTATTACTTCTGTCATAAGAACAAATTTTAAAAAATTAAAAAAAGAGAAAAATATGAACCACTGGGCTATGGCAAAAAGGGATTGGCCTGGTGATTTGAACGAGTGATGCTGGGTAGTGGGGTAATGAGGTTTTGTGGTGTACTTCTAGCTTCAGGCAACACTATCTCTGGCATTGGTGTCTGGGTTTGCAGATAAAGAATGTTAGTGAAATCCAAATATAAGGTGATGGAGGAAACAAAGACAGAGGAAATGAGGCAAGAACTGGAAGAAACTGAAGAGGATCCTGACTTCCTTGACTTCATCCTGAGGGACTCTCTGAAATACTTTTATAAAAGGCCTAAGAAAAACCAGTTGCTCTAATGAATTAACTTCTGTGTAAGCTGGAATCCAAGGGAGAAGGCTGGTTTATTTCTAGAACGACATTCCTGAGGATAAGTAGGTAGTGGTGACAGACTCCACAGGGAACAAAGGGACTTTAGTCCAACATGTTGGTTTCAACACAGGAGAGGAGTGGAAAGAGTTAGATGACTTCATGTATTTAATGCCTTATCCTGTGGCTCAAGGCGGGTACCAAATGCATTTTTCTGTGACCAGAGGATTAAAACTGCCCTCTTCCATGGATAATTATGGGGATTCATCAGTTAACTAATTATTTCATTCATTTCATCAGACATAAATGACATTTTTTGCCCTTAGGAATTTATAAAGCAACATTATTATTGACCATTTCTCCCCAAAGTCTCATCTGTACCATTATTATGTTTTAGGTTAGTATAATGATAAATATAAAGACACTGCCAAACATTCCTTGTAAATAAAGAGAAGCATCCTTAAAAAAATAATGTGAATATTATTTTGTCACTGGCAAAATAAAAAGTAATTTAATTTTTCCAAGGTTGTTGCCTGGACTTTGACTTGGGCAACAAGGATGGAAATGACTTAGTGGCTTCTCTTCAGTGAGGTAAAGTAGTTACTAAAGCACACAGGGCATTTAGTTTTCTTTATAGAACTAAAGAAATGGAATTAAGAAAAGGAGCTCTGGAAGTAGAGAGGATAAAATTACTTAGAGTTCAAATGATAAAATTTTGGAGAAGAAAAAATAAGTGTAAAGGGTAGAAGATTAGAAACTCCTACTATGGGTGATATAGTAGGGAAAATACAGTTGTAAGTTATTAAGAATCTGGAAATAAGAAAAATAGGGGTTTCCTCAGATAGTTAAACTATAAAATTGACACAGAATGGTCAGGTCAATGAAAACCAGGTCCTCTAAGAAGGTAGGATGTCTTATTGACCTGAGCAAGACTTGGCATAGCCTTATTGATGGTATTGGCATATCCAGAGGATGAATGTGTCTACTGGAAGGGGAAGGATCTGGTCCGAAATGAGCACAGAGAATTGCTTTTGCTATTCTGGGTCTTTTATTTTTCCAGATGAATTTCATGATTGCTTTATTTCTACAAGAAATGCCTTTGGGATTTTGATTGGCATTGCATTAAACATATAGAGAACTTTTGGTAATATCACCATTTTGATGATGTTAGTTTTGCCTATCCATGAACAGGGTATATTTTTCCATCTTCTAAGATCTTCTTCTATTTCTCTCTTTAGGGTTCTGTAGTTTTCATTGTATAAATCTTTTTTTTTTTTTTTATTGTTGGTCGTTCAAAACTTTACACAGTTCTTAATACATCATCTTTCACAGTTTGATTCAAGTGGGTTATGAACTCCCAACTTTACCCCGTATACAGATTGCTGTTTCACATCAGTTACCCTTCCATTGATTGACATATTGCCTTTCTAGTGTCTGATGTATTCTGCTGTCTGTCCTATTCTCTACTATCCCCCCTCCCCTCCCCTCCCCTCCCCTCCCCTTTTCTCATCCATGTTTAATGTAAATCTTCTTCTCAAGCTCTTCGTCCTTACCCTGTCCTTGTTTACTCCCCTTATATCAAAGGGGTCATTTGGTATTTGTTTTTTAACGATTGACTAGCTTCACTTAGCATAATCTGCTCTAATGCCATCCATTTCCCCATTGTATAAATCTTTCACCTCTTTTGTTAGGTTGATTCCCAAGTATTTTACTTTTTTTCAGGATATTGTGAATGGGGTGGTTGTCCTCATTTTCATTTCAGAAGATTTGTCACTGATGTACAGGAATGCCTTTGATTTATGCGTGTTGATTTTATATCCTGCCACGTTCTGAATTCATTTATTAGCTCTAGTAGTTTCTTTGTAGAACCTTTTGGGTCTGCTAGGTATAGGATCATGTCATCCGTAAATAGTGATAATTTAAGTTTTTCTTTTCCTATCTTTATGCCTTTAATTTCTTTCGTCTAATTGCTCTGAAACAGGCAGTATAGAGATAACAGACTTCAAACTATACTACAGAGCAATAGTAACAAAAACTGCATGGTTCTGGTACCAAAACAAGCGGGTGGACCAATGGTACAGAATAGAGGACACAGAGACCAATCCACAAAATTACAACTATCTTATATTTGACAAAGGTGCTAAAAGCATGCAATGGAGAAAGGAAAGCATCTTCAACAAATGGTGCTGGGAAAACTGGGAATCCATATGCAACAAAATGAATCTGAATCCCTTTCTCTCGCCATGCACAAAAGTTAACTCAAAATGGATCAAGGAGCTTGATATCAAAACAGAGACTCTGCGTCTGATAGAAGAAAAAGTTGGCTCTAATCTACATATTGTGGGGTTGGGCTCCAAATTCCTTAATAGGACACCCATAGCATAAGAGATAAAAACAAGAATCAACAAATGGGACTTACTCAAACTAAAAAGTTTTTTCTTAGCAAGAGAAACAATAAGAGAGGTAAATAGAGAGGCTATATCCTGGGAACAAATTTTTACTCCTCACACTTCAGATAGAGCCCTAATATCCAGAGTATACAAAGAACCCAAAAAGTTAAACAATAAGGAAACAAATAACCCAATCAACAAATGGGCCAAGGACCTGAACAGACACTTCTCAGAGGAGGACATACAATCAATCAACAAGTACAAGAAAAAATTCTCACCATCTCTAGCAGTCAGAGAAATGCAAATTAAACCACCCTAGGGCTGGGGATGTGGCTCAAGCGGTAGCACGCTCGCCTGGCATGCGTGCGGCCTGGGTTCGATCCTCAGCACCACATACCAACAAAGATGTTGTGTCCACCAAAAAAACTAAAAAATAAATATTAAAATTCTCTCTCTCTCTCTCTCCTCTCTCAAAAAAAAAAAAAAACCACCCTAAGATACTATCTCACTCCAGTAAGAATGGCAGCCATTATGAAGTCAAACAACAAGTGCTGGCGAGGATGTGGGGAAAAGGGTACACTTGTACATTTCTGGTGGGACTGCAAATTGGTGTGGCCAATTTGGAAAGCAGTATGGAGATTCCTGGGAAAGCTGGGAATGGAACCACCATTTGACCCAGCTATTCCCCTTCTTGGACTATTCCCCAAAGACCTTAAAAGAGCATATTATAGGGATACAGCTACATCGATGTTCATAGCAGCACAATTCACAATAGCTAGACTGTGGAACCAACCTAGATGCCCTTCAATAGATGAATGGATAAAAAAAATGTGGCATTTATACACAATGGAGTATTACTCAGCACTAAAAAAATGACAAAATCATGGCATTTTCAAGGAAATGGATGGCATTAGAGCAGATTATGCTAAGTGAAGCTAGCCAATCCCTAAAAAACAAATGCCAAATGTCTTCTTTGATATAAGGAGGGCAACTAAGAACAGAGCAGGGAGGAAGAGCATGAGAAGAAGATTACCATTAAACAGGGACGAGAGGTGGGAAGGAAAGGGAGAGAGAAGGGAAATTGCATGCAAATGGAAGGAGACCCTCATTGTTATACAAAATTACATATAAGAGGAAGTGAGGGGAAAGGAAAAAAACAGAGAAATGAATTACAGTAGATGGGGTAGAGAGAGAAGATGGGAGGGGAGGGGTGGGGAGGGGGGATAGTAGAGGATAGGAAGGGCAGCAGAATACAACATACACTAGTATGGCAGTATGTAAAAACGTGGATGTGTAACCGATGTGATTCTGCAATCTGTATACGGGGTAAAAATGGGAGTTCATAATCCACTTGAATCAAATGTATGAAATATGATATGTCAAGAGCTTTATAATGTTTTGGACAACTAATATTAATAAAAAAATAAAGAAATGAGCACAGAGAAGAGGAGCAGCAGGCCCCTTCAAGTGTGGCTCAGAGAAGATCTACAGGCTCAGGAATATGTCCCAATGGCAGGGATTGTGTGTTACCTCTGATCTTCTTGGTGATTATTGAGGTCATGGTTCTTTTCTCCAAAATATCCTGACTTGGGCCAGAATATTAGTCTTGAGCTTGGGAAGGAGAGTGCATCTCTGAGAGGGTGAGACAAAGTCAACTTTATAAAGAACCCATCCAGAATACAGCCCCTGAATGAAGGGAAATGCTGTATTTCTCAGATGAGCCAGGCAATTAGACACCCACCAACATTCCTGAGGTTCTTTCTAACTTCTTAGCCTATACATTATTGGAAGACTTACAGAGTAGAGATTCTTCCTTTGGAAAAATTCTCACATAATTTCCATAGAAGTGCTGGACTTCAGGTTTTGCAGTCTTGAAGGGAGTAAGTATCTTTCTGGGACAGGCTCACATTATCCATACTAATTTGCACTAAAGACTAATGTGTGAACCAGGACACTTTAGAGGGAGAATTTCTATTCCATTTTATTCGTCACTGGTCAGGCTCAATTTTCTTGTACCTAGGTTACAGCAGTAGATCCTGAGCTGTCTTAGCAAATTCCCTCTTTTCTTCTCTAATACTTAGATCTGATTTCTGGCCCAGTTTTTCTGAAACATGCTTTCTCAGATCTCTCCTTTTCTATAGAGCACATATTCATTATTGCGGTCTCTTACTCATTCTGGACCATCTGGTACAACTCCTTATTCCTCAATTACCCTTCCCTTCATTTGTGATGACCTAGGCTATTCTTCCTCATTGCTACCTATTTAGATCTTGGTTTCCCATCATACTTCAAGATCAAGTTCAGATGCCACCTTCTTCATGTTGTCTGTCTTGATTTAACCTCCATGGTCATATTCCCACAGCTTTTGGTTTACATTCACATATACATGGTTCACATTACATTATACCTTTGTACTATTTTTATATCAGAACACATATGATCTCTCTCATTTAAACTCTTCAAGCATAGGAATTATTTCTTTTTGTTTTCATTCTCCCTCTCCCCCAACTCAGTGCCTTACACAGAGTTAAAGCTTAGCAAGCATCCATTGAATCAAACAATTGGTCTTATTACTCTTTCCTGTAACTCTTCTGCTTTAGCTAAGTTAGTCTCCTTGTCACATGACTTCCTTCCTTCCTTAGTGCTTTTTTAACTCTGTCAATCCATGGCCTGCACCTCCTTCAGCATTCAAGTCAGCACTGACTTTGTCCAGAAGTTATGCTTAAATATATCCTCCCTTATCTGAATTTAATTAGCACCCCTGGGTATCTGTGGGCTTCATTTGGGCAATATCAATGACACTTATTAATTATTTCTTAAGGGCTTTCCCCCCTCTTTTCCTGAGTTTATGAAAGGCAGTGGGATTTAGTGGAAACACCAGGTTTAATTGTACCTTAAAAGTTGTTAGCTATGTGGTTTTGGGCAAAGTAGGGATAATAAAACCCATTTCCTACTTATCATGAGGTATTAAAATATGAGAGGCATCTAAGAATGGCATGCAATAGGTCCAACAAATATAATTTTCTTCCTTCTCTCTCATCAACAAAATTATTAGCTAGCTCTTATATAATAAGAATATATTTTCCTTTTTTTTTTATACCACCTGCACCCTATTCTATACCCTGTTCTCCTTTGGCCTCTTCTCATTCTCTGACAACTACCAAAACATAAGAACACCAACCACAGGGCTGGGGATGTAGCTCAGTGTTGGAGCTCTTGCCAGAATGCAAGGCCCTAGGTTCAATCCCAAGTTCTGCAAGAACAAACGAACAAAACAAAACCCAAGACCAACCCCTATTGCAATATTCCTCACATGAACAACTATATGTGCTAACCTTGGGGGTCAGAGAAGAGACGTCTCCTACATTGGCTGGAGAGTACACACTGTGTGCCTAATGAGAAGAGTCCCTCTAATGGCATGAAACGCAGGGTTACTAGAACGAAGCTGTGGCCATGTCTGGATGGCTGTGCCAAATGAAGAAAGCCTGGGTCACTGTTGCTGTAGACTGTGTTTTTGGACTTACCCTGCCTCCCTGTGGCCACAGCAGTGACATCTTTCACTGAGCTCTTTTAAAGCTCTTATGGAAGGATCACACCATAATGGGAAAAATTTAGAAAGTCTAAATGATTGAAAGCCAGGTAATACCTAAAGCAGACCCTCTCAGAAGGAACCCCCCAAATAGGGTTACATAATTGGAGTGTGTTTAAAATAGGATTGTCTGTATGTGTATACAATGGCCATATTTGTTTCTTGACATGAAGTCTCAAATAGAGACCCAGGAAAATGAAGCTCCTGTCCATTTTCCCCAGTCCCACAAAGGTCCTAATCTAGATACCAGACATGGTCCTTTCCAAATGACCCTAATGTGGCTTCTCTTTGGGTATCATGGATGGGCTTTATATGTTTTGGGAACCATCTAAAATTGTATGTAATTTCAAGTATTTTGAATGGGCAGGGGAAGGAATCAGATTTTAACTTTTATTAAATTCTCAAAAGAGAATTTTGAGGCTGGGTTTGTATCTCAGTGGAAGAGTGCTTGCCTAGGTTCAATCCTGATTTGATCCTCAGCACCACATAAAAATAAGTAATTAAAAAACCATTCTGTCCATCTATAAAAATAAATTCTAAAAGGAGCTCTGTGTCCCCCTAAAATATTAAGGACCACTACAGAGACTATGGAGTCATTGGCTCTTGTCCTGCCAGGGTCAGTTTACAATCAGCAGTGGCTATTCTCTGAACACAGAAGTAGCTACAGGATGTTAACTAGGATAAGTAATCATAGCAGGTGAAGCTTGCTCAAGAGAATAGCTATGCAGAGCCATTCAACCACAGTCATTAAATCAACATAGCATGAGGATAATCTCCTACAGTTCACAATATTACGTCACTCTAGCTTGTCTTTCTGAGCATACTTGCCTCATTTGTGAAGTGGTGCTTGGATCCTGGCAAAAAGGAGAAGCCCATGAAAGGAGGTAACAGGCAGTGGTGGTTATGACCTTGTGGACTCAGTGCAAATTAGTGACTGCAGGAATGAAACAAGTGGTGACCTTCCTGGGACTCTGATCAACAAAAGGGTTATATCCCTATAAGTGTAATGAATAGAGAAAATTTATACTGCTGAGAATTTAATTCTTCTCAGGAAGAATATTGTTGTTAATTCACTTATTCATTAATTCTTTCATTTGTTTAATTTGTTATTCAAGCAGTGCTTGAATTGGTGCCTATATGAGCCAGGAACTGATTGGTACCATCAAGAAAAGAGATAATTTACCTGCTTTTATGGTTTATACTCTAAAGGGAGAAGACAATAAACAAACAAAGCAATACAAATGCAAATAATGTTAGTAAACATAAAGAAAAATAAAGCAGGAAGGATGTGTGGAATATAGCTGGCCAGGGGAATATTCTTTAAAAACTATTAGTTGAACAGAAATTTGAATGAAGTGGAATGAATCATGTAAACATTTGTGGGAAGATTGTTCCTTCTGGAGTGGGGGTGGAGAAGGAAATTCAAAGGTCTTGGGAATGAACTTGGTGTGTTGGAGAATAGCCAGAAAGCTAAAGCACAACAAGAAAGAAAATGAAGATTGGCTGTTAAGCTTTGGCAGAGAAAGAGAGACCCCCAAAGGAGCTTGCTCATGTAGTAACAGGTCAGTATACTTGCTTTGATGAAGGCTGAGTCCCCTTACTGCAAGGCTTGGTTTTGCTTAGAAAGAAACTGATTCAGAACTGATTCAGTGCTTCTTTTCTTCTTTTCTTTGCAGCTCTTCACTCCTTAACAATTGTTGAGTTAGTATTTTAAAAGTACTATTTGAGAATGTGCCACATTGTAAGCTCATGTGGGAATCCCACACATCTCTGCCCAGCCCCCTCCCACTATGCTTCCCTGTGGTATGGTGGTAGAGGGCACTGGGGAGAGGGGAAAGGAGTCTGGGAGTTTCATGGCAGAGCTCAAACACAGCCTCCTCTGCCTAGTGGGCATGTCCCTTTTCTAGGCCTGGTTAGCCACCCAGGAGTTCCACCATTAGAGATTATTTACCAAAATATCCCTTATCAAGCTAGTTCAGCCCAAGGTGGACTAAAAAAAATTTTTCCCCCACAGGTAATCAAAGAATGAAACACTAATAGTTCACAATGGATGATTTATATTGTTACTGACAAACAAGGGCACTGTGGACCCTATCTCTGTCCATCTAGGCTGCTGTAACAAAACATAATAGGATATACATCTTATAAACAACAGATATTTATTTTTTAGTTTTGGAAGCTGGGAGATCCAAGATCAAGATACAATATCCAAGATCAAGGTACTAGCTGATTCAGTGTCTGATGAGGGGCCAATTGCTTGGTTGCTAGATGGCTATATTCCTCCCCTCCATCATGAAAGGATGCAAACAAATTTCCTTGGGAATCTTTTATAAGGGTGCTAATCCTATTCATGAGGGCACCACACTCTTTCATGACTTAATCATCCCCTAATCCTATCACATTGGTGATTAGGGTTTAATATAATGAGAAGACACATTTAGACCTATGACAGGTACCCATAGCTCTGAGACAGGTCTCAATCTAATTTCAAACTTACTATTTCAGCCCTTTGTAAATCAGTGAATTAGGAAAGAAAAAGTTTTCAGGGAAATTATTTTGCGAGGAGAGTAGCTTTTTTTGAATCTCTTTTTCTTCATCTGTGTGTTCTAAGGGAACACAAGTGCCAACTGCCCCTTGGGAGAAGCTGTACTACATCCTCACACTTCTAGGGCCCTGCAATTATTTCCTGAAAGCCAATTCTGCTTTGGGTTCCATGGCTCATTCTTCCTTGGCTAGTCCAAACAGGAGATCCTTCAGGTGTAGGAAAAAAGAACATTGGTTTGAGATCACTGTGTTCTGTACTATATCTGGTACCTGTGGGTACCAGATATAGCACCTTATCCACGTCTGTACCCCCAGCAATGTTGTTGTCTGCCATACAGCTCAATAAATGCTGCACTGAACAGAAGAAAATATAAAATTGTAAAAGCAGCCTGCTGCTTACTTTCTCCATGACTTCAGGCCAGTCACTTCATTTCTCTAAGATCAATTTCTGCATCTATAAAGTGAGAATGATAATGATACCTAGCCTAAGGGTTCATTTCAATATAAAATAAAGACACTTGACACCTGAAAGCACTTAGTAGACTTTAAAGCATCATACAACTATAACCAAGGAAAGATTATAAAGTTGCCTCACAGCTGCCTACACAGATGTAAGCCTTTTAGATACTAAAAGCCATGCCATTTTCTTTTTTCTTTTATTTCTGAAAATATTATTTTTAATAAGGTATGTGATTCAAGTTGTAAGAAAATATCTTTAAATCTATAGAAATTAATGCTCTATTTTTATTTTATTGAAAAAATTGTCAATATGTAAGACAGGTTGATCACTAGTGATTGAGATAGGCCAAAGTCTAAAGTATTATTTGACCTGAGAAGCATTAGACTTAGAAGGTATTATTGTTATTGTTGTTATTATTATTATTATTATTATTATTAGTAGTAGTAGTAGTAGTAGTAGCAGTACTGGGGATTGAACTCAGAGGCACTCGACCACTGAGCAATATTCCTAGCCCTTTTTTGAATTTTATTTGGAGACAGGTTCTCAATGAGTTGCTTAGTGCCTCACCTTGCTGAGGCTGGCTTTAAACTCCTGATCCTCCTGCCTCACCCTCCTGAGCCTCATGAGCCACCAAGCCTGGACTTAGAAGTTATTGTAAAAGTCTTTTTTTCCTGAAAAAAGTTAAAATCCATATCATGTAACCCAAAGTGTTTAATATATATTTCATGAAAAATTGAAAAGGTGATTGGGAAGAAGTGTTTTCATAGGGACTGTGATGGGAGAGGACAGCAGGGATGGGTTATCCAGAAGATTAAATGAAGAAGGAAGTGGGGCTAGAAGGCATTAAATCTGTTGGCATGGCCCAGAGGATAATACCAACGAGTTTTGCCTCCTTCAGCCTAAGGAGCTGAGAGAAAGATCTATGCTGAGGGGAAAACAGAAGAGGAACCATTGAAAGAAAAGACTGGGAAGCTAGGCAGAGTAAAGGAAAGCTAAAAAAGACACTGCAACCAAAGAGTCCTAAAACATATTCTTTAAAAAAATAAATTAGATAGACTATATAATAATTTTGTGGCCTTGCATGCATGTGTGTATTAATTTTTGTATTGATGGATTTGTATCTTTAAGGTATTCCTAAAAGAGAGACTGATGACTCAGAAGCATCTGTAATTTTATTAGCTAGTACCAAATTCTCCTCCAAAAGGGTCATACCACCATGCATTTTACTAGCAATGTATGGAAGTGTTGCTTCACCAACAGAATGTGTTGTGATATTTTTTACCTCTTGTCATCTAATAGTTGGGAAATGATATTTTGGTGTAGTCCTAATTTTCATTAATTATTAGTGAAGCTGATCATATTTTCATTTGTTTAAGGATCCTTTAAAAATCTGTTTTTGAATTTTCTGTTTACACTTTTGTTCATTTTGGTTTTTGTCTTTTTTCTTCTCAATTTCTAAGTGTTCTTTGTATGTTAGAGATACTAGTCTTTCCCTATTTCCCCTTAATATAAATCACAAATACTTTCTCCTAGATTTTCAGATGTCTTTTGACATGGTGTTTCATGTCAAAGATTCTTTATTTTTATGTAGTTCAGTTTTTATATACTTAAATAAATCTTTTCTTTATTGTGGATTTTGAGTCATGGTTAGAAAATCTTTTCTTATGCTGAGAATTCACCAATGTTTTCTTTCAGTATTTTAAAATATCATTCTTTACATTTAAGTCTGTTTCATTTGGGATCTTTTCTAAAGGACTGACCAGTTATCCCAGCAACATTTTTTGAACAAGTTTATCTTTTCCCTAGTGGGAAAAGGAAATATAGACTTTCGATATCACCTTTATCTTATATTTATATCTATATTTGAATCTCTTTCTGGACACTGAATATGTAAATAGCTGTGCCCCAATTAATTCTTGCACTGCACTAACTAGTGATTTAGTGCTAGGTATATGATGGGACTAATTCAGACAGAGAAATGGCCAGATTGTCCCCAGTTTGGGTGGCAGCAATACACGTCATTTGTCTAGTAAAACAGATGTGTCTATGCATGTTGGGGCATGAGGGGAGAAGAGAGTTGGGATTTAATCAAAAGAAAATTTAAGTTATTGTCTCTTAGAGGGAAAAATGAAGGAGAACTTGAATTTTATTGAACTGAATAGAAGGTAGAAAAGGAGGTAAAAAGAAAGAAAAAACTGATCATAGGTGAATAAAAGATCTCCTGTCTGGTTAGGTTCCAGTTCATAACAAATTAATCTTTTGGAAAATTATGGCTATGAATTCTGGGAACTATTTTTAAAACCAACTATATAAGGACTCTGAGACAGAAAAAAAAGGTGGAGAGATTTTGGAGAGGAGTTTGACCAGTGAGGAATGAGATCCTCTTTTTTTTTTTTTTTTTTTTTTGGCATTTTTGCCTTGAGGATGGCTGCAGTTACAGCAGTGTGAGAAGTAAACATTTGATAGAAGAGCCTCTATCACTGGCTTTGCCAGGGAAAGGATACAGGGTTAGGAGGGCCTTCAGAGAGTAAGGGAAAAAAATCCACAAAAGGAGAGTACCAGAGCCACAATGCCCTAAATTATGCATTTAAACTCAGTTCAGGCACCTAGCTATTACAAGTGTATGGGGCAAACTGAAAGCAGCTTATGGTTCAGACTTGAAGAATGAGACCAATGACTGCAGGCACAATAGGTTGTAGTCTGAGTCTAGTGAAGTTAATTGTCTAAAAATGAAATGAAATGAACATTTTTCAGAGCAATGTAATAGAATCCAGAGTCTATATAAAATAAATTCACAAAATACAATCCACATGTTATTGACAGAGAAAGAAAACTGTCACCAGTCTCAAAGAAAAACACAAATCAACAAATGCAAATCTCAACATGATAAAGATGTTTGATTCAGCAAATAAAAATTTTAAACTAACATAATTAGAATTATGCTCAACAAGAAATGGAAAATATGTTCATAAAGCATGAAGAGATGATAATACACCAATAAAATGTGGGAATAAAAAAAAGGATGAAGATATGAGAAATATCAATAAATAAAGTATTAACTAAAAATACAATATCTAAACAACAAAAATAAATCACTTCAAGGGCTTAAAAGCAGAATGATAATGAAAGAGTCAGTGACTTAGATCAATAGAGATCCATTCAAAGAAGAGAGAAAAAAGTTTGGACAGCCAGCACTGTGGCGCATGCCTATAATCCCAATGGCTTGGGAGGCAGAGGCATGAGGATCACTAGTTCAAAGCCAGCCTCAGCAATTTAGTGAGGTGCTAAGCAACTTAGTGAGACTCTGTCTCTAATAAAATACAAAATAGGGCTAGGGATGTGGCTCAGTGGTTGAGTGCCCCTAAATTCAATCCCTGGTACCCTCCCACCCCCTAAAAACTTTTGGACAAAGCAAACAAACAATAGCCACAGAGTCTTGGGTTGTGTGAACTATTTTAACATGTGGGTAATTGAGTCCCAGAAGAAGAGAAAGGATGAGGCTTTAGAAAAAGTATTTGAAGGAATAATAGAAAATTTCCAAACTTGATTAAGGATATAAGTTAAAGATTCAAGAGGCTCAGTGAATTCCAAATAAGACAAATTAGAAGTAATCCTTGCTTAGTCACACCATTATCCAACTGCTGAAAAGCAAATATAAAGAGAAACTTCTTGAAGGTAGCCAGAAAAGGGATTTTTACATACAGAGAAAAATGATTTAAGGACCATAGGAGACAAGAAGTCAATGTAACATCTTAAAAGTAATGAAAGAAAGAAATAAACACCCTGTCAATTCATAATTCTATATTTAATAAGAAAAATATCTTTCAAGAATGAAGGTGAAATAGACACTTTCAGATAAATAACTAAGATAATCTGTCACCCCCAGAAAGATGCTATAATAGCTGGGCTCTTTAGGCTGAAGGAAATCATAGCTAAGGGAAACTTGAATCTTTAAGAATGAATGAGGAGCACTGGAAATGGAAACTATGTAGGTAAATATAAGAGACTACTTCTTTCTTAATTTCTTTAAAATTCATATGTTTGTATAAAGCAAAACTTAAAATACTGTCTTGTGGGGTTTATAACATAGACGTAATACATGTGATGACTATAGCATAAAAGTCAGTGTATGTGTATAGAGGCTGGTAAACCTACATAATTCAAGCTTTCTATATTTTGCATGAAATGGTACATTAATTCTAAGTAGGCTGTAAAAAAATTAAAAATTATTTAATCCCTAAGAAGTTTCTACATTTTATGTTAAGTGATCTGTATTAACTTTAAGTAGACTGTGAAAAGTTAAGAATATACAATGTAATTAAAAATAATGCAAAGATTAATAACTAAATGACAGTAAAGAAATTAAAACAGAATTCTAATACTGCCTTCCCCCCCCCAAAAAAAAGCAGGAAATCAGGGGGAAAAATGATGAACAACAAAAAACCAGAACAAAATATAGAATAGTAGGCCTAAATCCAGCCAAACTTAAGGTAAATGTTAGTGGACTTTACATTACAAATAAACCTCATAGGTTATCAGAATGGATAAAAAGCAAGTTCCAATTAGATGCTGTCTTCAAGAGATACACTTTAAGTATAAAAACACAAATGGGTTGAAAGTGAATGAATGGGAAAAGATGAACCATAAAGTTAGATATAAGAGAAATTAAAACAGGTCAGCATAAAGATTTATGTAGGGATACTCACAGCAGCTTTATTAACAATATTTAAAAATGGGAAACCACCAAAATGTCCATTAACAGGTAAATGGTTAAACAAAATGTGATATATTCATGCAATATTCTACTATTCAACAATAAAAAGAAACTAATACTGATCTACTACTCAACAATAAAAAGAAACTAATACTGATATAAACAACATGGGTGAACCTCAAAATCTGAATTAAAAAATTTCAGACATAAAAGATGTATATACGATTCCACTCATATAAAAAGCAAACTAATGTACAGATGAGAAGTAGATCAGGAGGGGAGGGTGTATGGGGGCAGGATGGTGAAATGTGATGGACATTATTATCCTATGTTCATGTATGACTGCACATATGGTGCGACACTACATTGGGTACAATCAGAGAAATGAAAAGTTGTGTAAAATTGTGTACAATGAATCAAAATGCATTCTGCTGTCATATATACCTAATTAAAATAAATAAATTAAAATAAAAAAGAAGTAGATAAGTGGTCCATGCTGGGGATAGATAGGGGGTATAGAGGGGCAAAATAAGTCTTTTGGGGATGATGAAAATGTTTTGTATCTTAATTGTGGTGATGAATTATGGGCATATACAGCTATCAAAACTGTATGTTGAGTGGACACATAATAGTGTATATACAATAGTGGTTTTACCTTAGGCTGAATGCCACAGGGAAATGATTTAAAAACAGTTATTCAAGACAAACTCAAGGAACAACTCTATTTTCTGATCTGTTTTCTAAGACACTGGAAGGGGAAAACTATCTGGAGTCTGACAACTGCACTAAAGTACAGAAGGTACTTCCACCAACCCCCAATTCCTTCTGGAATCTTTTAAGATGCAATGAATCTTTATCTTCTTTGTTTGGGTTGTTAACATGTGGTGTTTCCTGAGAACACATATGGATAAAATACATTTCGAAAGGAGCTTGACATCGATCCCTGACAAACTCTAGGAGGAAATATTAAACAGATGGTTTGTGAGCACTTAGAAAGGGAACCTGATATCCTTGTGTACATGGCTGAGAAATGTAGGCTAGTTGACAGCATCATTAGGTTGATTTGTAACTGGTTGAAAGACTTACATAGACATCAAGTGCAGACTGTTGTCAACCTGGACAGATACCCTCTGGATGCTAAAGTGTATTGATCACAGTGGCCTTTTTAGTTTTGTCATATTTACTACTTAGCCAGTCTTTAGAATCTATTATAAAATTTTTATTATATGCAAATGAAGACATGCAATATATTTATAAGCTATGAAATATAATAAAATGAACACTTGTGAATTCTTTTGTTCAACTTTAGATGTAGAATATCATTAATACCACTGGATATCTGTATGTTTTTCCTGGATCTCCTACAGAGGAAACCTTGCCACACTGAATTTTATTTTTATCATTCCTTCCTTTCTATTTTTTTGTCATCCAAGGGATTGAACCAAAGATACTCTACCACTGAGCTACATCCTCAGCCGTTTCTATTTTGAGATAACATCATGCTAAATTGCTCAGGGGACCTTGAATTTGCAATCCCCTGCCTTAGGTTCCCAAGTAGCTGGGTTTGCAGGTATATGCCACCATGCCTGGCTCATTCATTTTCTTTTAAAAATAGTTGTAGTACTTTAAATAACATTTTATTTTTTAGTTTTGCTTGAGCTTTATAGAGAAGCATCATTTTGTCTATTCCTTTGTTTATCTAATTTTTTTCTCAATGGTGAAAAGATTCATCCACATTGTTAAAGGTAGCTATGCTTCATTTTCACTACTGTATAGTATCCCTCTTTGTGAATATGCCTCATAATATTTATTTCCAATATCAACACTTTATTGCTAATATAAGTTTGAAATGTAATTATTTGTCTTGTAAATTTCTTCATGATGGCTTTTGATGAACAGAAAATTTTAATTGGATGCTTATCAATCTTTTATATAATGGTTAACAAACTTTGTTTCTCATTTAGGAAATCTTTCTTCCTCATCCCCACCCCAGTCATAAAAACTTTTGATATATAATTTCTTCTAAAAGTTTTAAGTATTACCTTTCATATTCAGGTCTTTAATTTATCTTAAATATATTATTATGAATGGTGTGAGGTAGGGATATAATTTCATTTTTCCCCATATAGAAAACTCACAGTTTGAGTATGACTTAATGATTACATTTATCCTTTCCCACTGTTTTGACATGCCAGATAAGCCACATATCAAATTTTTATGTGATTTTCTGTATCTGGGTTCTCTAATATGTTCTAGACTAGCGAATTTGTCAATATGATACTATCTTAATTAGAATAGTTTTATAAACCATCTTAATAGTTGCCAAGGCAAACTCATAGCTTTATTATATATCTTAACCTCATTTATGTGTGAGGGTATTCAAGATTATATGTGTATACAACCTCATACATAAGATTTCATATATATTACTCATATATGTGCATACATGTATATACACAACATAGAAACAATTTGTCAAGTTTCATTAAAAACTCTGAGAGAATAACTTTAATTAGAATTGCATTGATAGATCATTTTGGGGAGAACTAAAACCTAATGATATTCAATGTTCTATTCATTAATATGTTCCCTTTAATTATATCTTTTTTTTTTTTTTTTTGGTGGTACAGGGGATTGAACCCAGGGCCTTGTGCATACGAGGCAGGTACTCTACCAACTGAACTATATCCCCAGCCCCTTAATTATATCTTAAGTTATATTATAATGAAGTTTTAAATATTCCCAGTAACTATTCTATAAATCTTTTTGTTAAAATTTATTTCTAAGAGGTTGGGGTTGTAACTCAGTTAATAGTATTTGCCTGGGATGTGCAAGGCCCTGAGATTGATCTACAGTACCACAAAAGCAAACAACCTCCCCCCCCCCAAACAAAACAAAACTTAGAAAAAGATTTAGTTTTAAGTACCTTACATTTTATTATTTGCAAAGGTATTTCTTAAAAATTTAATGTTCAAGAGCTTTTTTCAAGTTATAGAAATGCTGTTTTTTCCCTATTTTTTTGGGTGCATTATAGTTGTATATAATGGTGGAATTTGTTGTTACATATTAGTGCATGCACACAATATGACAATATAATTTGGCTAATATCCCTCTCCAGCACTTTCACCTTCTCCCTCCCTCCCACAACCTAGTCCCTTTCCTCTATTCTATTGATCTCCCTTTGTTTTTCATGTGATTGCCCTGGACCTTTCTTTTCCTTTTTACACTCTAGTTTCCACAAATGATAGAAAATACATGTTGGCCTTCTGAGTCTGGCTTATATCACTTTATGTAATGGTCTCAAGTTCTTTCCATTTTCCTGCAAATGATATAATTTTATTTTTATTTATGGCTGAATAAATTTTTACATATATATAATATATATATCACTTTTCTTTGTCCATTCTACTGTTGATGGTCACATTTTTTTAGTTTCTGCCTATCTTGGAAGGTTTTTACTTTCTTTCTTTCTTTTTTCTAATACTGAGGATTGAACTCAGGGGCACTCAACCACTGAGTCACATCCTCAGCCCTATTTTATATTTTATTTAGAGATAGAGTCTCACTGAGTTGATTAGTGCCTCTCTGTTGATGAGGCTGGCTTTGAACTGGCAATCCTGCATCAGCCTCCTGAGCCACTGGGATCAAAGGGGTGCACCATCAAGCTTGGTGGTTTTTACTTTCTTTTTAACTTTGAAGGATAGTTTTGCTGGATATACAATCTTGGCTCCTTATTTTCATTTGGGACTTGGAACACATCCTTTCAAATACTCCTGGCTTTTAGAGTTCATGCTGAGAAATTGGAAGTAATTCTGACTGGCTTGCCTCTAAATGTGACCTGACGTCTTTCTCTTGAGTCTTTAAAAATTCTATTTTTTTTTCAAATGCAGAAGTACTCCTTTTATTAAGAATCTATTTGGGAGAAACTTAAGTGCTAGACAACAAAGGGAAATTCTGTAGACCTCTGAACATTCCTTTTTATCTCTAATGTTCTAGTAATCAGAAGACCAAAGTTAAAATTATGTTTTCTTGATGACTCACTTGCTTCCTTTAGAAGGAAACCACTATACTTGCATATCTCTATTAATGGAATAAAAATCTTTCTACTTCTAAATCACATATATGGGGACAACAAACAAAAATATGTAAGCTGTGTATGATGCCAATCAGTGAGAAAATAAGCAGAAAACTTACAGACACAATTTCCAAAGTAGATGAAACAAACTTCAGTTGTACCCTAGCTCTGTCCTTAGAGGTTCTCAGAACTAACGAGTTTAAAATAAATGGATCTTTCAGTAGCGTGTTTAACAGAAAAACATGCTTATTTCAAGTTCTATCCATCATATTAAACTCTCAACATACCTAATCTTTCAGTTTTAAATAGTAAAGGGTCCTCAATTACTTAATTTTTTTGTTTTTTGGTACTGGGGATTGAACTCAGGGGCACTTGACCACTGAGCCATGTCCCAAGCCCTATTTGTATTTTTACTTAGAGACAGGGTCTCACTGAGTTGCTTAGTGCCCCACTTTTACTGAAGTTGGCTTTGAACTTGCAATCCTCTTGTCTCAGCCTCCCAAGTCACTGGGATTACAGGCATGCACCACTGTGTTTGGCTAATTACTTAATTTCTTAAAAGAGCTTAGTCCACAGTTATTTCTGAAATTCCATCAGCTACTTGTGAATCAACTACTCCAGACACTGCTGTGCTGGCTTAAGCAGGAAGTAAGGGGACAAGTGAATAAGAAATAATGAAATATTTTTCATCCAACTGTTTGTTCATGGCTTTGATCTGAACACTGCACTCCTAGGTTTTTGCTAGCTGGCTGAACAATGGTGCTTCAAACTGCTCAAAGGCAGGATCAATTTGAAGCAGCTCTTGCAGGCCAGTGCATCTGATGGCAAAGGCAGTGTCCCTGTTGATGGTGGACACTTCCTTGGGGTCAAACAACAAAGAGGAAACTTCATCTCTATATAAGAAACTAGGATCACTCTGAGGGAGGGCGAGTTGTTGGAGCTGCTGCGCTAAGGACATCATCATAAAATTCTATTCTTGATCTGCTTGTTAGATATTTTAGTTATAATGTGTTGTAGAGAAGTTTTTTTAAAATCTTTTCTATTTGGGGTTCTGAATGCCTCCTGTATCTGGATGTCCATCTTATTCTTGGGGTTTGGAAAATTTTCTGCTATTATTTCCCTGAAGAGGCTATCCGTTCCATTAGCTTGCATCTCACAACCCTCCTCAATTCCAATGATTCTTAAATTTGGTTTCTTAATGTTGTCCCAGAGTTTCTGTATATTCTAATCATGGTTACTCATTCTCTTTTCTTTAGTACTCTCTGAGTGTTGAAGGCTGGCCATTGTCTTCAACTCTGAGATTCTGTCTCCAGTTTGATCTATTCTATTAGAGAGACTTTCAGATGAATATTTTATTTGATTTATTGTGTTTTTCATTTCCATGATTTCTGTTTGGTTCTTTTTCAATATCTCTATCTCCTTATTGAATTTTTTATTCATTTCTTGTACTGTCTTCCTTAATTCATTCCATTGTTTTTCTGTGTTCTTTTGGAATTCATTGATCATTTTTATAAATCATTTTTTTGAATTCTTTATCTGGTATTTTGTCTTCTTCAATACCTTTGAGGTCAGTTGCTAGTGAATTATGAACTTTAGGAGGTGTTGTGTTACCTTGTTTTTCCATATTTCATGTCTTCCTGTGTTGACTTTTATGTATCTGTTGGGATGGATTTCTCTCCCCTCCTATATATGAGGCTTTTTAGGGCACAGACTTCTTTTGTCAAAGTATGCTAGAGTGGTCTAGATTGAAATCTCCTTACAGATGTGATATCCACAGGCTTTGATTAATCCTGTGGTTTTTTTTTTTTTTTTTTTTTTTGTGGATCAGGGATTGAACTCAGGACCACTGAGCCATATCCCAAGCCTTGTTTTGTATTTTACTTAGGGTCTCACTTAGTTGCTTAGTACCTCACTTTTGCTGCTTTGAACTTGCAATCCTCCTGCCTCAACTTTCAGAGCTGCTGGCATTACAGGTGTGTGCCACTGAGCCTGGCTAATTCTCTGTTTTGGATGTAGTAGTGGATGTCCATGAGTAGGATCTGAGGGCCTATACCTAGACATTCCTACTTGGGGCCTGGTCATTGGCTTGGATTTTTGTCACTTCCTTTTTTTGTATTAAAGTATAACTGAAGTTTGAATGTCATTAATTTGTGTGTAGAGCAAACTGTGCAGTCTTTTGACTGAGTTTAGTTCAGCAGTAAAGTTTCTACTCTGTGAACTTGTAGTGTCCTTGTAGGTTCCCAATACCTCACAGGATAGGGGGAAACAAATGATAGTAACAAACAATATGCAACATTAAAATAAATACCTGGCTCCTACTATGACATCTACAACATTAATAATAAACAAACAAAAAACTAGGAATGGTGAGGTCAGCAATTGTTAACAGCAAAACAATAATAACCATGAACTAGATCTGGCTTTAAAGCAAATGGTAGGCATCAACTATGTCATTCACAGCAGTAGTAATTGCAGCACCATGAATGGTGGAGGCAAGAGTTATATAAATGGATTAGTTTTGAAAGATGGTAAAAATAGTTAAGAGAAAGGAAAATGTGATAGAAAGGTAGAAGAAAGTAGTTTATAAGCCAGGCATAGTGGCACACACCTGTAATCCCAATGACTAGGGAGGCCGAAGCAGGAGAATTCCAAGTTCAAGGCCAGCATCAGCAACTTAGCAAGACCTGAAGCCACTTAGCAAGACTGTCTCAAATAAGAATAAAAAGGGATGTGATTTGGGTGCTATGGCACACGCCTGTAATCCCAGTGGTTTGAGAGGCTGAAGCCCTGTGCAACTTAGTGATACAAAGTCTCAAAATAAAAAATAAAACCTGCTGGGGATGTGGCTCAGTGTTAAGTGCCTCTGAGTTCAATCCTTAGTACAAAAAAAAAAAAAAAAGTCTAGGGATGTAGCTCAGAGGTTTACTCTTAAATTAAATCCACAATACTAATTAAAAAGAAAAAGAAAAAAAAAAGAATGTGAGTTTACAATGTTTAAAAAGGTGAACAGAGAGAATGCAGAAGAGATGTAGCAAGTGATGGTTATAATGAAGGAGGAGAAAGAATAGGAAAAAATAAAGTAAAAAGAGAGAGGAAGAAAGAAGAGAATTTGACTGTTAGCAAGAGAAGAAAGGAAAAAAGAGAAACAAAAAACAAACCAAACCAAAATAAAGCAAACTAAAAACTCTAACCTTCAAAAGACAAAGCAAGGAAAAAACTACATTTAAAAAAATTCTCAAAATGAGAAAAAAAAACAAATATGTGTGTGTGTGTGTTATGTGTGTGTATATATATATATCCATGAACCAATCAGCACAGCAAGAATACCAATGGGGTTGGGGAGACAAGGAAATAAATGGAAAAAAGATTCTTAAACAAAAGTGAAGGAATTGTCTGTATTGAGGTGGTCAAAATAGTTGAACAGAATGGATGCTCACTGCATATGCCCAATTGTCCTTTCCATTTCTTCTTGGTCTATGTTGAGAGAGAGAGAGAGAGAGAGAGAGAGAGAGAGAGAGAGAGAGAGAGAGAGAGAGAGAGAGTGTGTGTGTGTGTGTGTGTGTTTGTGTGTGTGTAAGGGCTGGGGGGGGGTTACAGTTGAAGTGGCCTAAGACTGAAGCTGGTTGAAATAGTTCTCAGCTTTGCTTCTCATCAGTATAAGGTAGGATGGAGTGAGACACACTGTCAATTGTAGTTTTGTCTGCACAGACCATAACAGTGAACGCTCAGGGTGGGGCTGCCTGCAGAGTTCTATGAGGGGAGTTCTAGCAGCTGGGGCTTAGGTATAATCAGGCCATAGGGCCTTTGTTGGGTGGTATCTGCTCTGGAGAGATTAGATCAAAACACCTCTAGGGCCAGGCAGATGCCAATCTCTTGTGGGAGTCTGGATCTCAGAAGCCTCCCAGGAATTCTAGAGTAGGGGAGTCAATTGTCCACACACAGCTGTCCATGAACACAGACTCCCCAGGTTTGGTCCCTGAGTGTATTCATACCCACCTCTTCATATTCCCAACCCTTGTCAGCTGGTCACTTGAGCCACCAGATTTAAAGGAAATGCTGAATTGGCTTCCCTTCATTTTTCTTACTTGAATCCTCTTGGATACAATCTTCCCTGTGCCTGTTTTACTAATGTTGTACTAGGTACATCCTAGGCCACAGGATAGGAGCTTACTGGGTGGTACGACAATGTTTACTATGATATCCTGACTTTAGTAGCAGCAGCTGCAATGTGGTCTCTTCAAGATGGCTTCTACCTTAGCTCTTTGCTTGCCAGTTGAGAAATACAGAGCACTTTTCAAGCACCAGTTCATGGTGCAGCCTCTGGATCAGCTAAGTTCAGATTGCTTTTTTGACTTCAGTTTTTTCCATATATCAAATCTGTTCATTTGTGTTTCTCTGTGTTATTCCTCTCCTCTGTGGTGAACCAGTGCTGCTGCTGTTGCTATTGCAACCAGCTTGTCTCCAATGTACTTTCTTCTTTGTTCAATGCACTTGAAGTTTTGCGCCTCTAAGACACTTTCACTGTCTGAGATTGAATTTTAGTGAAATCTCTCTTTCACCCACCTCACTGGGAAACAGTATCCCCACTGCTTGAATCCCAAGCCATAAAGCAACTAGAAATGCAGCTTTCCTCTAATCTGCCATCTTGAATCTCCACCAGGTCTCTTCTTCATTGTTTTTTGTATATTGATCCTATATGCAGCCACTTTGCACAACTCTTATTAGTTACAATAATTTTTTTCCATTAAATCTTTTGGTTTCTATTTAGTCAAACAAAGAATCTGTAAATAATGAATTTTGTTTCTTCCTTTCCAATCATCATATCCTTTACTTTTTTTCCTTGTCCTACTAGGTTAGAATAACAATGTTAAATTGAATTAAATTGGTGATGGGGGGCAGGTCTGTGTCTTATGATTGATTTTATTTTTTTTGGTACCAGGGATTGAACTCACCAGGCACTTGACCACTGAGCCACATCCCTAGCCCTATTTTTTATTTTATTAGAGACAAGGTCTCATTGAGTTGCTTAGTGCCTCACTAAATTGCTGAGGCTGGCTTTGAATTCACTGTCCTCCTGTCTCTACCTCCCAAGCTGCTGGGATTACAGGCATGTGCCACTATGCCAGGTCTTATTATTGATTTTTTAAAGGCAAACTTTTGAACATTTCACCAGTAAAGACTATATTTATTGTAGATTTTTGGCAGATACGCTTTACTGAATTATTTCCTATTCCTGGTTTGCTGAGATTTTTCTCTTAAATAATGGATATTAATTTTATTGTATGCTTTCTTTTTCTTTTTCCAGTGCTGGGTATTGAACCTAATGCCTCATGAATGCTAGGCAAGCACTCTAGCACTGAGCTATATTCCTAGTCCTATTCATGTTTTTGTTTGTTTTTAACCAGGGATTGAATTCAGTGGGATTAACCACTGAACCACATCCCCAGGTCTTTTAAAACTTCTTTTATTTTGAGATTGGTTCTCATTAAGTTGCTTTTGGCCTCTCTAAACTGCCAAAGTTGGCTTTGAATTGTGATCCTCCTGTCTCAGCTTCTTGACTTGCTAGGATTACAGGTGTGCACTACTGCACCTGGCTACCATACATTTTTCTGTATCTATTAAGATAACATGGTTTCTGCCTTTTAATCTCTTGATATGGTAAATTATACATACACATACATATATACACACATTTTCTAATTTGAAATACCTTGTATTGTTGGGATAAATCCAATTTTGTCATTACTATATCCTTTTTTTTTCTAATTTCTAACATTTTTTCTTATGCCTACTCTCCCCTCCCTTTTTTTTTTTAACTTTTATGCCTTCTCTTTTTTATTCATTGGTTTCACCAGAGGATTCTTAACTTTATTAGGCTTTTCAAAGATGAATATTTGAATTGTTAATTATCTCTATTGTATTTTTCAACTGAGATAGTGGAAAAGAGTTAAACATGTGAGTTTTGGAGCCAGAGAACTTGGTCTTGAATCCTTGTTTCCTTCACCAAGAAACCTGGAAAACTTAATTTGGATGAGACCTCAGTTTACCTTAGTGTTTTAATCTAGATAAACAAATATTAAATAAGATAATATGGGAGAAACTATTTAGAACAGAATGTTTTGAACAGTAAATGGTTCACTATTGTCTACAAACAAATTATTAGAGTAGGTTAAGAAATGATTTTAGTTCACATATCTTTTCTTCGAGGCTCAAAATTTATTTTAGAACAAAATAAGCTAGCAGCATTATTCCCATGATTTATGACTCTTGTTTGGGATTAACTTTAGCAGATTCTAAATTTATTATGATCAAGATCCAGTATTAGGAATTTGCTCTAGGGTGTAGGATTGCTTATAGGTAAGGAGGACATATAAAGATAAGTAAAGTGTACTGCTTCCCCTGCAAGAGGGAAGCTTCTTCATATCTCTGTCTTGTACCAACACTTCTTAGCCCTTTTTAAAGTGTTCAAAAAAGAAAGAGGAACAAAATAGATAAAGAGCAGAGAAGAAATGTTATGGGAACAATAAAAAAAGTTTTATGTTACTGAAAATAAAGTTATATACATGAATCACAACTATGTAACATAAACTTGATTGTGGTCAATGGAGAGATGACATAAAAATAAAAGTAGTGTGGGTCTGGGGTTGTAGCTCAGTGGGGGAGCTCTTGCCTTGCACGTGTAAGTCACTGACTGGGTTCAACACTCAGCACCACATTAAAAACAAATAAATAAAATAAAGTTATTGTGTCAACCTACCAACTAAAAACAAACAAACAAACAAATAAATAAAAGTAGTGTAATGGGTAGAGGGATTTTGAGGGATTTTTGAAGTTAAAAGTTGTTTGATGATCATGTCTTCTTTTTGATAAAATACAGTATTTATAAGATCAATATTCATAAATCAATAGCTTTCCTATATTCTAATAGTGATTCTGTTGAGAAAGAAATCATGAAAACTGTCCCATTCACCACCACCTAAAAGTAAGAATACTTGGGAATTAATCTGATCAAAGAGGTAAAAGATCTCTATATGAAAATATAGAACACTGAAGAAAGAAATTGAAGAAGACCTTGGAGGATGGAAACACCTCCTATGTTCTTGGATAGGCCGAATTAATACTGTCAAAATGGCCATATTACCAAAAGCATTATATAGATTCAATGGAATCCCCAACAAAATACTAATGACATTCTTTACAGAACTATAAAAAATAGTCCTTAAATTCATTTGGAAGAATAAAAGACCCAAAATAGTCAAAGCAATCTTGAGCAAAAAGAGTGACACTGGAGGCATCACAATACCTGATTTCAACTTATACTATAAAACTAGAGCAATAAAAACAACTGAAAAAAGTTTAACACCAAAAAACAAGACAAATAAACCAATCAATAAATGCACAAGAGAACTAAATAGGCATTTCTCAGAAGAAAAAATAAAAATCAACAACATATACATTGAAAAAATGTTCAATGTCCCTAGCAATCAGAGAAATGTAAATCAATACTACATCAAGATTTTACTTCACTCCATGGCAATTATCAAGAATACAAATAATAATAAATGCTGGTGAGGATGTGGGGGTAAAGGTACTCCCTTACATTGTTGGTGGGACTGCAAATTAATATAACCACTCCGAAAGCAATATGACTATTCCTTAAAAAACTAAGAATGAAATCACCATATGACACAGCTATTTATCTCCAAGAATTAAAATCAGCATACTAATATGATACTGCCACATCAACATGTATAGCAGCACAACTCACAAGAGCCAAGTTATGGAATCAGCCCAGGTGCCCAACAAGATATGAATGGATTAAGAAAATTATATAAATATATATGAATATATATATATATATGAATATATATATGAATATATATATGAATATATATATGAATATATATATGAATATATATGAATATATATATGAATATATATATATGAATATATATATATCATGCACACAATGGAATTTTACTCAGCCATAAAGAAGAATAAAATTATGTATTTGCTGGCAAGTGGATAGAATGAAGAATGTCATGCTAAGTAAAATAAGCCAAACTCAGAAAATCAAGGGTTGAATGTTTTCTCTCATATGTGGAAGCTAGAGTAAAATAAAGGATAAAAAAGGGGGGTGTTGGATATCATAATGACAGAGGAAAGATCAGTAGGGGAGAAGAAAGAGATGAGGGGGAGGATTAGGAAAGGGGAGAAATGTAAAATGAACTTGACAAAATTATGCTATGTGTATGTATAAATATACCACAGTGAATTACACCTTTACATATATTTATAAAGCACCAATTAAAAATAAATAAATAGAAGGAAGACCAGTAGAACTGAGGAAAGGGAATAGGAGGGAGGAGGGGAGGGAAAGAAGAGGCACTAGAGACTAAAATGGAGCATATTAAATTCCATACATGTATGATTATGTCAAAACAATCTGAACTATAATGAATAACTGTAATGTATCAATAAAAGCATAAAATATGAGCATTTAGAGCTTGACATTTTCTCAGTAAAAGGTATATATATATAAAGGTATACACAAACACACATGACTATTACCATACTACTATCAAAATCAATAGATGAGATCTGTACAAGGTACTGTTGTAAGTGCTTTATGTGCAATGTGTATTTAATCTTCACAAAACCCTATGAAGTAGCTATTTTTTGCCATATTTTATGAAGGAGAAATTTGAGGAATAAAGAGTTAAATTAACTTGTTTAAGGCCACATGGTTCTATATTGTAAAAATCCAATAGGATGATTAAATAATAAATGATAATGAAGTAATACAATGTAATATCTTATAGATATTAAAAGGAATGGATTCAGTTGTTATGTGGCTAATGGAAAAATTACTAAATAAATGAATAATTATGAGTAAATATCTATAAAATGCAGAGAAGTGAGTATGATATAGTTTCATTAAAAAATATTTTGTTTTAGTTATAGTTGGACACAATATCTTTATTTTATTTTTATGTGGTGCTGGGGATTGAACCCAGAGCCCCACACATGCTAGGCGAGTGCTCTACCACTGAGACACAACCCCAGCCCCCAGAGTCATTTTTTTATTTGTTCTTTTTATTTATACATGACAGTAGAATGTATTTTGACATATTATACATACATGGATTATAACTTCCCATTCTTGTGATTGTATATGATGTGGAGTTACACTGGTTGTGTATTCATATATGAATAAGGAAAGTTATGTCCGATTCATTCTACTGTTTTTCCTGTTTCCATACCTCTTTCCTTCCCTTTATTCCCCTTTATATAGTCCACTGAACTTCTATTCTCCCACTGTTTATTGTGTTTTAGCATCTGCATGTCAGAGAGAACATTAAGACTTTAGTTTTTTGGGATTCGCTTATTTCACTGAGCATGATAGTTTCCAGTTCCATCCATTTACCAGCAAATTCTATAATTTCATTCTTCTTTTTGGCTGAGTAATAATTAGTCTAATTTTTGTAAAAGGAAATAGTAACAATAATGTTACCTGTTTACCCATACACATGTACATGCAGGGACAGCAGTAGGACACTTCAGTAGACTGTGTCCTAAACTGTTAATAGTGGTTGTCTCTGGACAGTGACATTTTGGGTCATTTTTCTCTTTTATATTTCTGTAATGTTTAAGTCTGTATAATTTACAAAAGATGTTTAAATCATAGGACAAAAGCCACAACAAAGAGCACATAGAAGGATCTTTCAGCTAAATTTTAAAATAAAGAATAAAATGAACAAGTTAAACAATGTAATAACAAATGAACAAAAGTATTTTTATACATTTAGAAGAAAACAACTAATAGACTTTAAAAGTTAAAAATGATCAGAAAATCTTGATTAATGTGAATGAAATATAAAGTTAACCTTTTAATTTTAGATCTTTTAAAGGACACTTTTTAATTTTAAAAATTTATTTTATTATACAGTATAAGACCAATATTGACAAAGGTTAAAACACATAAATGTAAACATACAACTCATTAAATTTTGACTCAGAAGCATCTGGTAACTACCACCTGGGCTAGCACTCCTTAGCCCCCATCTCTGCTCAGTTGCAGTTACTACTCTCCCTCTTTCTCAAAAGGATTCCTGGTCTTACCTTTTACATTGAATATTTTGCTTGTTTTTGAACTTTATGTAAATAAAATTACCCAGGAGGCATTTGTTTCTCAATGTTCTGTTTGTGGAATTGATCAATGCTTTTGGGTATACCTTTCCTTTAATAATTTTCCTTATTGGATAGTATATACTTCCATATACCATGAATTCTACTATTGGTGAAAATCTGGAGCATATACAATTAGGTGCTATTATGAATAAAGTTACTATGAACATTTTTATATATGCTTTTGGTGCACATAGGTACTTCTTATGCCTAGGATTAAATTATTTATTGCTAAAACATAGAGCATGCATATTTTCAACTTTTTAAGATAATGCCAAGCAATATTCCTTAATTGGAGTCCATATTTACACTCCCAGTAGCAAAGCATTAGAGCTTTTGTTGTTTTGTATCCTTACTAACACTTGGTAATTTCATTCTTTTATGTTAGCCATTTAGGCAAGGTATATAATATCTCATTGTCTTAATTTATACTTCTTGAGTTCCAATTAGGTTGAGTATGTTAAAGAAATTTTCTAAAATGTGAATCTACTTTCCTAATTTTTAAATTAATTCTTTCTTCAATGATTCTGGATTTTTCAGTCTCTAAGTCTTCCTTGTGATGTTTTGTTCTTATTAAGTAGGACTGTACTAAATGAAGAAAGAATTTAGACTGACTGAAGGATATATTCTCACTACTATTTTCAAAACTAGTCTAAAATATCAACCTTTCTTTTGATTTGTTTCTGTCTTCAAAAAGTAGAGTACAGGGCTGGGGATGTGGCTCAATGATAGAGCATTTGGCTAGTGTGGGAAGAGCCCTGAGTTCAATCCCCAGAACTGGAAAAAAAAGTACAATTTTCATTTAATTAATGCCATGTTCATCAGAATTTCAAAAATTCTAATTAGATATGAGAAATGTGTGAATACTATGGATTACATAGGGAAGCTATGAGTGTTTGGAATATGTTACATTTAAGCTGACATCATAGACAGTAACCACAACCTCTTCCAAATCACTTGATATTTTTTCAATTATTTATTCAAGAAACATTTATTGAGAATCTACCATATGTCAGGGTGAGTGCTAAGTGCCTGTGATACAAAGATGTATAAGAAACAGACTTAGTTTCAGATAACTGACAGTTTACTTAGGAACTGGTCATATAAGCCAATTTCATGGCTGTGAGTATAGCTCTGTGGTAAAGCACTTGTCTAGCATGTGTGAGGCCCTGGGTTCAATCTGTGGCACTACTAAAAAAAAAAAAGTCTCTGGGGCTGGGGATGTGGCTCAAGCGGTAGCGCGCTCACTTGGCATGCGTGCGGCCCGGGTTCGATCCTCAGCACCACATACAAAGAAAGATGTTATGTCCGCCGATAACTAAAAAATAAATATTAAAAAATTCTCTCTCTCTCTCCCCCTCTCTCTCTCACTTTCTCTTAAAAAAAAAAAAAAGTCTCTGGCCTGGGGTTGTGGCTCAGCGGTAGAGCACTCGCTTAGTGCGTGCGAGGCCCTAGGTTCAATACTCAGCATCACATAAAAATAAATAAATAAAAACAAAGGTATTGTGTCCAGCTATAACTAAAAAAATTAAATATTAAAAAAGTCTCAGAAAATTTTCATGAGTATTAATAATAAGAATAGCTAACTTTTTACTGACTACTTATAATGTTCTAGGTAATTAACATACATGATTTCATTTAATTACAACAACTACTATATGGGTTAAGAATTAATAACTAAGACTTAACAAGGCTAAATACCTTACTCAAAGTTGTGCAGTTAGGAAGTGATATACCTGTGAATTAGACTTAGGCAACCCTATTTCTGGAGCATATATCCTTCTGAGAATGAGAGAAGCTGCTGTTGAAAATATCCTGATCATGCCAAAATGAATCAAAAGGAAACTAAAAAAATAAAGGAATTAATTATAAAGAGAGCGCAGATAAACTAGGGATATTTCAAGCAATGAGGCATATATATATATATATATATATATATATATATATATATATATATATATACATATACATACATACACACACACACACACACACACACACACACAAACACACACACTTGGCCCACAGAGGGATTAAAGCAATTTATGGGATAATAAATTATTTAGAAGCAAATAGGAAGCTCCTGGGAGAATATCAGTAAAACAAGGTAAAAGGGGTTTTCCTGCATTTATAAGCTCTTCTATAAGCACAAGCCACTAACTATTCTAAATAAAGACTTCATGCAGCCTCAGAGTACTCTGAGCTCTATGCTATTATAGACAAGTTCTTTCTAAATCGATGACTTATCTGTCCTTGACCAAAGAGAAAGAAAAACAGCTTCTCTCCCTCAGATTTAGTTTGGGGAATTCAATGCGAAGGACTCTGATTGATGTCCTGGAGAACTATGATTGCTTCAGTCTGAGTCATGGTCCACTCTAACTAGGAAGATGGAAGTGTTACCAAAGTAAGGGGATGTGGGGGATGCTGAGCCACACATATAACTGTAATCAATTAATTAAAAATACTTTCTGATAATCTAAAATATGCTCTACACTGTGACACAGAAATTGGTAAAACAAGTTTCTAATTCCAAGGTTCTTACACTTTAATGCAGATTGAAAAGATAGCAAGTAGTTCACAATTCAGGTGAACAGACAAAATTATCACACACAAAAAAGCAATGGTAGACAGTTATGGATGGTATATAATTAAGTGCTGAATTGTGTGGTACAGACCACAAGTGATAATAGTTATTCTAAGGAGAGGAAACTTAATACGGTAGTAATGAAACTGAATTAGGATTTAAGTGGGAGGATTTGGCTAGAAGATGACAGGGGAAGGAATTCAGAGAAAAGACTATTAGGAGTAGAGGTATGGAAACACAAAGAAGGATAGTTAATGAGGAGTCTACATATAAAAATGTGTTTTTTTTAAAAATGGGTTGTGTTTATTTGTTTTGTACCAGGGATAGAACCCAGGGGCACTTAAACACTGAGCCACATCCTCAGTCTTTTTTTTTTTTTTGAAACAGGGTCTTGCTAAGTTTCTTAGGGCCTCGATAATTGTTGAGGTTGGCTCCACAGCTTTCCAAGCCCCTGGGATTATAGGCCTGTGCCACCAAATTTGGTTCAATGGTCTTTTATCTATTTTTTGAAAGAAGGGGCTCTGCATGTTGGCTTTGCTCTGGACTCACAAACTATGTCACCTTCTCTTTGAGTATATAACTATATACTTGTACAAACATTATCTGTAGGATAAATTCCTAGAAATGTTATTAGGAGATAAAACTTTGTGTGTATATATACTTATATATATATTTATATACATATTTATATTTAGATATATACATATTTATGTTTATATATAGTTATTGCCAAACATATAGGTGTATGTGTATATATATATATATATATATATATATATATATATATATACACACACACACACACATATATATATGGTTACTGCCAAATGACTCTCCAAAAAAAATCATATCAATTTACACTTCCATCAATAGTAAATGAGACTCCTGACCAGACATTTTTCTTGTTTATTTTTATCTTTGCTAGTCTAATGGGCAAAAGGAAATCATTTGATTTTAACATTATACTGTTATTCTTGAATTTCTCCCAGGATTACTTTGGAGGGGAAAATGCAGATAAGTATATATAAGTACATCTAAATCATCTATAATCCTAAATTTCCTGGAAGAAATTTTATTCAAACTGAGTCTTAGAGGACAAGTGGGAATTAGCCAAGCAGAGGAGGAGGAAAGGGCCACTGGGAAAGATGTGAGAAAGTAAGATATAATTAACTTTCAGAGATGAACTCATGGTTTCCCATTACCAGGACTTGTCAGATAGAGGTGAGAACAAAGCTGTAAAGCGAGGCCAAGGATTAGGTGAGAAAGACCATGAATGCCATGCTGGATTTAATTCTAAGGCAATAGAAATTTATGAAATGATTTTTGTGTGTGTGGTGATGGAAATTGAACCCAGGGCCTCGTGCACAAGAGGCAAGCACTCTACCAACTGAGCAATATTCCTAGCCCCTTATGAAACCATTTTAGTAAGTCAAGTGGAAATTACCAAATTATGAAGTTTAAGAGTTTCTTTTTTAACCAGTTTAGATTCATCTATCACTCAAGTTATAGCAGAAGTGCAATGATTAGATCATGAGATTTGTAACCTAATCAGTCCATCTTAGTGTTAATGGAGTAACTGGGTGGTAACTGTAGGCAAGTGAGGCACTGGAGGAAGTGGGTCACTGGGGGCATGCTCTGGAGGGTTCATTTTCCCCAGCCCAATCCCTCTTCTTGCCCTGCTTCCTGGCCACCAGGAGGTGACTCTTCTGCCATGATGTTCTGCCTTACCTTGGGCCCCGAGCAATGGACTTGGCTGAACATGAACTAAACCTCTGAAACTATGAGCCAGAATAAACTTCTCCTCTAAATTGTTCTTGTCAGGTATTTTGGTCGTAGTGACAACAAGCTGACTGACACATTCAGGTACCAGGATACTTATCCAGAAGTATAGACTCTCACAGGTGCCTGGGCCCTGGTCTTGCAACTCAGCACAAAAGGTATTTTGCTTCACCCAGGCCTGGCATGTGCTCCATTGTTCCATTAAATTTCACTTGCCAAACACAAATTCCTACATAAAATTACTAAGAATTTCAAGACAGCAGCCAAAAAGCATTAAACCCCAAGCATGGGGCCTTTCTGCATACAGGAGTCTGTGTGACTGCATTGGTTATTAGCTTATGCAGCCATCCTTACATGTAAATCTGTTCATGCAGCATTAATTATAACAGCAAAATTAATGTCATTAAACAAACTATGGTACAGCCACACAATAATAAATCAAGAAGTCTCAAAATGAGATAGAGTTATAATACTGATAGCTATCTAACATACATAAAGAATTTATAGAATATTAGGTATATCATGATTCCATTAAAATATTAAGTATGTATGGATAAGTGTGTGTATGCATATAGAAAGGAACATTTGTAAGGATTCCACAATATCTTAAAAGTGATTAGGGGGATGAAGTAAGTTTTATTTTTTAGACTTATAATATTTCAGCTTTAACTATTATTTCTGAAATAAAATAACTATTACAAAATTTAACTATTATTTCTGAAATAAAATAACTATTACAAAATTTAACACCTAAATCATCTGAACTGCAGTGGAATCTGCTGGTTAATTTATTACTTAAGAATATAAGAAGATCATGGAGGGGCTGGGGATGTGGCTCAAGTGGTAACGCGCTCGCCTGGCATGCGTGCGGCCCGGGTTCGATCCTCAGCACCACATACCAACAAAGATGTTGTGTCCGCCGAGAACTAAAAAATAAATATTAAAAAAAATTCTCTCTCACTCTCTCTCTCCTCTCTCACTCTCTCTTTTTTAAAAAAAAGAAGATTATGGAAAACAATTTTATTGACCCATAAAAACTACTCATTACAGATATTATCATTCTTTTAATTTCAAAAAAAATTCTTGCAGCAAGGAGGATTGTGAATTTGAGGTTAACCTGGATAACATAATGAGATGCCATCTTGGAATAAAAACAAAAACCAAAAAACCCCCCTTACCATCATTGCTGGGCTCTTCAACAGGAGATGCTGAGTCCATGAGCTCCAGGATTCCCTTTGTGATTTCAACAACTTGAAGCCTTCTGACCCTGACCAGATCTATATCTTTCAACCCTTCCTCCAGTTGTTTGACCACTTCTTTTCCAGGGTGGGAAGTCAGGACAGTAATCTGAAAATAAAATCCAAGAATCAACATGTTTATTTTCCCAGAGGTCCAGAGTGAGGATTATCACAGCAGAAGTCTATGGTAATGGCTATTATGTTTAGTGTAAAGAGGATGATTTAACTGTAACTTACAAATAAAATTTCACTTAATCTTAGCCAAAAGGCCACGAAGTAATACAGACCAATTTCATTTGGCAGATTGTGGTAGAATAGGTAATCAGAACCTTCCAATCAGGCTGAGCCTAGAAAGTGACCAGTTAAAAGCAACAACTGTGTTTTACTCTTTTAAGATTGCTTGAAGCACTGGTATCATCTCATTTGTTCAAAATGCTTTAATTTTTACATAAAAACAAATAAGACCCTTAAGTTTTACTCACTAGTGTGCATTAAATATTAGGAAGCCTGTTGTTCCTTCTTTCTATAATGCTTCCTTATAGCATTCTTAGACTGATTCTTCCTTTGTTTATCTTGGATCCAGTTAAGGTATTTCTGTTGCTTTTTTTTTTTTACTGTAAAATGTGCTAATCTTTGACCAATATATGGGACCTACAGGAATATTGAGGTGTTTGTGTATAATATTTTATTCCATCTGAATGAACACACTGTATGTTTTTCTCATAAGTTTTGTCTTGGATTTTGAAACTTGAAGGCAATTGTTTAAAAAAAAGTATATATATATACTTTTTTTTTAAAAAAAAGTATATATATATAAATGTTCCATTAAATTCTATGGTTCCATTAAATTTCACTTGCCAAACACAAATTCCTATATAAAATTATGTAGTATCAGGGATTGAACTCAGGGACACTCGACCACTAAGCCACATCCCCAGCCCTATTTTGTATTTTATTTAAAGACAGAGTCTCACTGAGTTGCTTAGTGCCTCACTTTTGCTGAGGCTGGCTTTGAGCTCTTGATCCTCCTGCCTCAGCCTCTCGAGCTGCTGGGATTACAGGTGTGTGCCACTGTGCCCGGCAATTGTTAAATATATGCATTTTAAAAAAATATTTAGATGGTTTTTTTTTTGAGAGAGAGAGAGAATTTTTTAATATTTATTTTTCAGTTTTTGGTGGACACAACATTTTTATTTTATTTTTATGTGGTGCTGAGGATTGAACCCAGCGCCCGGCGCATGCCAGGCGAGCACGTTACCGCTTGAGCCACATCCCCAGCCCATATTTAGATGTTTTTGATTGATGAAGTAGGATGCCTATGAAATCCACAATAATTATTATTTTCAAAAACTTTATTATTTTAGATAAGTTTTAGGTTCAGAGCAAAACTGAGATAGCAAGTGATATCCTAAATGCCCTCTGCCCTCAAACATACAATACCCATTATCAATATCCTCACCAGAGTGTGTATTTGTTGAAATTGATAAACCTACATAGATACATCATAATCATCATAATCATCCAAGTCCATAGTTTACCTTGGGGCTCACTTTTTGTGTGGTACATTCTATGGATTTGACAAATGTACAACTATATGCACCCATCAACATAATGTCATACAGGTATTTTCATTGCTTTTAAAATCTTCTATGCTCCACTTATTCATTCCTCCCTCCCCATGGCCCTTGCCAACTACCAACCTTTTACTATTTCAATAATTTTGCCTTTCCCAGAATGACATATAGTTGGAATAATAAATTATATAGACTTTTCAGTCTGGCTTCTTTCACTTAGTAATATGTATTTAAGGTTCTATCATGTCTGTTTTGGCTTGACAGCTCATTGGTTTTTAGCAGTGAATAATATCTCATTATCTGGATGAACAACAATTTTATTAAACATTCATCTACTGATGGACATTTGGTTGCTTCCAAGTTTGGCAGTTACAAATGAAGCTATTATAAACACCCATGTGCAGAGTTTTGTGTGGACACATATTTTCAACTCCTTTGGGTAAATATCAAGAAGCACAATTGTTGGATGACAATCCAAGAGTGTGTTTAGTTTTGTAAGAGCCATCAAACTAGCTAGCCAATCCCTAAAAAACAAATACCAAATGTCTTCTTTGATATAATGAGAGCAACTATGAACAGAGCAGGGAGGAAGAGCAGGAAGAAAAGATTAACATTAAACAGAGACATGAGATGGGAGGGAAAGGGAGAGAAAAGGGAAATTGCATGGAAATGAAGGGAGACCCTCATTACTATACAAAATTACATATTAGAGGTTGTGAGGGGAATGGGAAAATAAACAAGGAGAGAAATGAATTACAGTAGATGGGGTAGAGAGAGAAGATGTGAGGGAAGGGGAGGGGGGATAGTAGGGGATAGGAAAGGTAGCAGAATACAATTACTAATAGGGCATTATGTAAAAATGTGGATGTGTAACCGACGTGATTCTGCAATCTGCATTTGGGGTAAAATTGGGAGTTCATAACCCACTTCAATCTAATGTATGAAATATGATATGTCAAGAGCTTTGTAATGTTGTGAACAACCAATAAAAAAAAAACTCTAAAAAAAAAAAAAAGAGCCATCAAACTGTTTTCCAAAGTGGTTATAGCATTTTGCATTCCCACCATCAAGAATGAGAGTTCCAGTTGCTCCACATCCTTACCAGTATTTGGTATTGTTAGTGCTCTGGATTTTGGCCATTCTAATAAGTGTAGAGTAGTATTCAATTGTGGTTTTAATTTGCATGTCACTGATTGAGATATGATGTGGATCACTTTTTCATAAGCTATTGTATACCTTCTTTGATGAGGTATCTGTTAGGTCTTTAGCCTATTTTAAAACCAAGTTGTTTTCTTTTTGCTGAGTTCTAAGAGTTGTTTGGATATTTTAGATAACAGTTACTCATCATGTCATCTTCTGGAAATTTTATAGTTTCACATTGTACATTTCAGTCTGTGATCCAATTTGTGGAGGGTGGAAGGTCGGTGTCTAGATGTATTTATTTTTTGCACACAGACATCCAGTTACTTTAGCAAGCTCCGTTTGTTGAAATGACTATATTTGTTCTATTGTGTTGCCTTTACTCCCTTATCAGAGATCAGTTGACTATATTTTGAGGGCCTATTCCTGGGTTCTCTGTTCTGTTTCATTGATTTGTGTGTTCTTTCACCAATAGCACACTGTCTCTTGATTCTCATTTCTGAGACAATAAAATTATGAAGGTTTAGGGAAAAAGTGTCTTCATTTATGTTATGGATTTTTAAATTTTATTTGGTTCTTTCTTAGGAGTTCTCTTTTATGCTTACATTACCTATTGTGGTATCTACTTTATGAATTAGAGCCTTCAGCATGTTAATCTATTCTGTGTCTAGTAGAGCCCTTAGCATGTTATTCATTGCTACTTTCAGTTCTACAGTCTGTCAACATATAAGTATAAGCAACAACTTCCCTAATAGAACTCTTAAAGCTCAGGAAATACCAAGAATTAATAAATGGTATGTCATTAAATTAAAAAACTTCTGCACAGCAAAGGAAACAAGAGTGAAGAGAGAACTATATGATGAGAGAAAAATCTTTGCCAGCTACTTTTCTGACAGGATTAGTATCCTGAACATATAAAGAATTTTAAAAATTTACCATCAAAAGAAGCAAATAACCCAATCAACAAATGGGCAAATGAACCAAACAGTTCTCAAAAGAAGAAATGCACATTGTCAGAAATGTATATTGTCAACAAATAAATGAAGAAATGTTCAACGTCTTTAGCAATTAGGAAAAATGCAAATCAAAACTATACAGAGATTTTAGAATGGGAGCCATCAATAATATAGACGAGGTTGGGGGTATAGCTTAGTTGGTAGAGTGCTTGCCTTGCATGTACAAGGCCCTGGGTTCAAACCTCAGCGCGCGCGCACACACACACACACACACACATACACACACACAAAGAATATATGACAATAATAAATATATGACTATAATATATGTATATATATTATATATATCATATAATATATATGACAATAATAAATGCTGTAGAGGATGTGGGGAAAGAAACACTTTTACACTGTTGGTGGAACTGTAAACTAGAACAACCACAGTGGAAATCAGTGTGGAGGTGCCTCAAAAAACTAGGAATGGAAACACCATATGAACAAGCTATAATACTCCATGGTGTCAATCCTAGAGAATTAAAGTCAGCATACAAGAGTGATACATGCATACCCATGTTTTTTTTTTTTAATTTAAATTTAAAAATTTTTCCTTTGTGATATTGGGATTAGACCCATGGGCACTCTTCCACTGAATTACATCCCCACACCTTGATATTTTTAATTTTTTAAAATTTTCTTTTTTAGTTGTAGATGAACACAATACCTTTATTTATTTATTTTTATGTGGTGCTGAGGATTGAACCCAGTGCTTCATGTGTGCTAGGCAAATGCTCTACCACTGAGCCACAATCCCAGCCACATGATATTTTAAATTTTGAGACAGGATCTTGCTAAGTTGCTGAGGCTGGCCTTGAACTCATGATCCTCCTGCCTCAATCTCCTGCATTGCTGCCAACCTGCTGGCTTGCATACCCATGTTTTTAGCAGTAAAATTTACAATAACAGTACAATTTACAATACCAAATTATGAAACTAGCCTAGGTGTCTGTCAATTAATGAATGGATAAAGAAAATGTGGCATATATACACACAATGGAGTTTTATTCAGCCACAAAGAAGAGTTAACTTATGTCATTTGTGGGAAAATCAGTGGCTCTTGAGAGCATTATGTTAAGTGAAATAAGCCAAACTCACAAAGTCAAGGGTCAGATTTTTTTAAACCTATGTGGAAGCTAAGAGAGAAAAAAAGGGGGAAAAAGGACGCAGGATCTTATGAAAACAGAGGGGAGATCAATAGAATAGAAGAAGGAAATGAGGAGATTGGAGAGGAAGGGTACTGAAGAATGAAACTGACCAGATTGTTATATTGTATGCATGTATGAACATGTAACAATGAATTGCACTATTATGTATAATTATAACATACCAATAAAATTTTTTTAAAAAGTTAAAAGGACTAGACCCCAAAGCCACACATAAAATTTATCACTACAGTGGCAAATACTTATAATTCCAGTGACTTGGGAGGCTGAGGCAGGAGGATCATAAATTTGAGGCTAATTTAGTGAAACCCTGTCTCAAAAAATAAAGAGGACTGGGGATATATCTCTGTGGTAATGCACCCCTTGGTTCAATTCCCAATATTAAAAAAAAAAAAAGAGTTTGGTATTTCTTGTCCTCCATATCAGTTAAGCTCTGATAAAACCCCAGTAGGTTGGGTTCTATTGAACTTCTTTCTCCTGAGGGCACAACTTGTTAAAAAGAACAGAACACTCTTCCTCTCCAGTCTGAGGTATGAGGGAATTTCGCCCTGATATTTACTATGAGAGTCTTGTACTTCTGAAGGCAAAACTCCCCAAATTGTGGGCCAGCTTTCATGACAGGGTGTCTTGGGAGTTTTTAACTTTCAGACTTGTCCATATCTATCCTCCAGCAATTCGTCAAAAAAATTCAAGTTTTCCTACTCCAGCTCTGGTTCCAGTGGAGATTTCTCATCCAGTATGTTGTGATTTTCTGTATCTGTCTGTGTCTAATTTTGGAGGCAGTAGTTTGTTTGCTTTGTGATCTTAACTTCTCTTAGGGATCCAAACAAAGTTGTTAACCTTTGAGTTTGTTTAACATTTTGCTAGTTGTTAGGATGAAGTGGTGACTTCCAAGTTCCTTACATGTAAAACTGGAAACCAGAAGTCTCTGCAATTATTTTTTAATGCATCTGTTTGCTGTCCGAGATTACTAAAGGCTGAAAGTGTTTAACTCATCTCCCTTATATATCATGGAATATTCAGCCATGACTTATTTATATTTTTAAGATTTTCTCAATCTGGCACCAGAATAGTAGATGTTTTACATTTGCATAATTGCTAATCTCAAGAAACTTTACTTCATTTGATGACAAGATTTGATTAAGAACTATTTCAAGTTCCTAAGGGTACTCAGGTAATTATATATATCAATCTAGGAAGCTTAATATTTGGAAGTTTCAAAAATCTGAGGCAGATGGAATATTCAGATTTTATTTTGATTCAGTTTTTCCTTAATTCACTTTAGTTCCTATTTTTGACCTTCAATTTTTGACAATCTGCATGTTAAAAATCATATATGATATATGTCTTCTGTTTGCAAGGAGCTGAAAATTTAGCCTTGAAAATTATATTCACTGGATGTAGTGACCCATACTTACAATCCCAGTGGCTTGGGAAACTGAGGCAGGAGGATTGTAAGTTCAAAGCCAGCCTCAGAAACTTAGCAAGGCCTTAAGCAACTTAGCAAGAACCTGTCTCAAAAAAAAAAATAAAATTAAAAACGGGCTAGGGGTATGACTCAGTGGTTAAGTGCTCCTAGTACATAAAAAAAAGGAAAATGTGTATGAAACAGAGAACAATACAAGGATTAAAGATTATAAATAATGAAACACCTATCTAGACCAAAATGGGAGGATGGCTTTGAGTCTTAAAGGCCAGCATCTCTTACCTCCAGGGAAGTGTAGGGCAGAGCAGCACCTGTGGTCACATATCTGCTGTATTGTTTGAATTGCTGGAGTCCATCCTGTATTGCCAGCTGTAGAGAAGTGCTTTGTGGTCGGAAACAACCTTCTGTCTCTATCATGCGAAGCTCTGAGATGCAAGCCTTCAACCTAACAAAGTTCCCTTTCACTTGCTGCAGGAAAAAAAAATCAATAAAAGACACAAATTTTCAGTGACCCAAGTTTCAGATTAATTGGCAGTCTAACTTCTTATCAATTACTTCTCAGTATTTCCTTTCCTGAAAAATCTGTTCATCTGACCAATAGGTACTGAATACCTACTATGCACTAAAATCTTACCTATGCCAAATGAAGGAAAACTTTTAGCCAAAGGTTTTGTGTAGATTTATCAGATATAGGAAAGAGAGTGTTATATATTTATTTAAATAAATAACCTTTATTTTTCAGAACAATTTTAAGTTTATAGAGTTGAGAGTTTCCACATACTCCCTTTCTTCCAGCTCATTTTCTCCTCTGTTATTAATATTTTTACATCAGTATGGCATAGTTGTTATATTTGATGGGGCAATATTGATACAATATTATTAACTCAAGTCCATAGTTTACATTAGAGCGCATTCAGTCCTTGTGCTGTACAGTTCCACTGCTTTCAATCTACTATTTTATATCATCTAGAAAATAATTCTGATTTATTAATCTGTAAATTAAGGAACATATCCAAAAGATTAAATAAAATCTAGATTTTAGATTTGTGGTTCTGCTTCTAGCAAGGGTTCAAATAATTGAAAAGACCACTTATTTTTGTATTAACTTTAAAAAATTTTTATTGGTACACAATAATTATACAAATGGTGGGTTTCTTTTTTTTATTAGCTATACATGACATTACAATGATCTTGGCAATTCATACATTTGAATCTTGGGGTATAATTTCTCATTTTTCTAATTGTACAGATTGCAGAATCACACTGGTCATAGAGTCATATATATATATATATATATATATATATATACATATATATATATATATATATATATATATATAGCAATCATAATGTCTATTCTATTCTGCTGCCCTTCCTATCCCCACTACTCCTCCCCTCCCCTCCCATCATTTCTCTCTATCCAATCTAATGTGAGACACTTTTTTTTTCTTTTCCTCATCACAACCTCATACATGTATTCTGTATAACGATGAGGTTCCCCTTCCATCTTCCGTGCAACTCCCCTTCTCCCTCTTTTTCCCTCCCACCACTCTTCCCTAAAAATGGTGGGTTTCATTGTGGTATATTTGTATGTGCATGTAACATAATTTGGTCAATTTAATCCACCCTGTACCTTCCCTTGCCCTCATTCTTCCTCCTGTTTTCTTTCCTTTACCCTACTGATCATCCTTCTATTTTTATAAGATTCTTTTTTTCTCTCTAGCTTCCACATATGAGGGAAAACATATATCCCTCGACTTTCAGAGTCTGGCTTACTTCACTTAACATGGTGGTCTCTTTAGCTTCATCCATAGGAAAGGAAGTGTTTAATTCATTCATTTACCCAATGGAAGGTCCAGTTGTGACTGCTGAGTTTTAATTTGTGTAATCTGCAAACTGGAGGATTAGCAGGGTTACCCTTAGACATTACCTTCATTTCTCAGTCCACCACAGAGCTTCTCTACTTAAGAATCATGTTTTCCCAGAAATGAGGACTTTGATATGATTGATCATTTCAGAATCAATAAAGTTCTGCCTAATCATTCTTCAGGATCATTTCAGTAAAGAAGAGATGTTTGGTATGGTTTGCAGTAAACTTAAGGAGCTAACATGTAAACCCCAGACAAGGAACCTCTTGGTTCTTCTCATACTTTTTTTTTTTTTTTTTTTTTTTTACAAAAACTTGCTCTTAGGAAACAATATAATTTAATCTGATTTTAGGTCAATGTTACTTCTTCTAAGGATATATGCATTTTGAATAGATGCAGTCTGAAAATTTGTGTCACCATTTGAAGGGATTCCATGCATTAGTGGAAGGCAGGGGGTAAGAAGGATTTATATTTTGGGATGGGGTAACCTTTCTGACCAGAGAACAAAACTGAGTAATATCTACAATGTTCATAAAATCCTTGAGCTTGAACTTCAGTCTGCCAGGGTATGAATTTTGTTTAAGTTAACTCCTGAATTGTTTGGGGTTGCTTCCTTTATTTACCTTTTCCTCTTCCTGAATCTTGGGCAAAATATAAGCACCTGGAAATAATTCTGACACAAAAAGAACTCATAATCTAGATATGGAGATAAGGAAATATTTAAGAAAGAAATGAGAACAAATCAGGCCTTAAGAATAGCCTAATAGGGGCTGAAGATGTGGCTCAAGCGGTAGCGCGCTCGCCTGGCATGCGTGCGGCCCGGGTTCGATCCTCAGCACCACATACCAACAAAGATGTTGTGTCTGCCGAGAACTATAAAAAATAAATATTAAAAATTCTCTCTCTCTCTCTCCTCTCTCACTCTCTCTTTAAAAAAAAGAATAGCCTAATAGGTTTTGAGCTTTCTTCCCTCAAACATCCCAAAATAATCTGAAAAGCCATATAAAACTTCATACATCTTAAGTTGACACCTAAATTTTAAAATTCTAAATGTAAGGAGTTGCTAAAGATGGAACTTCCAGCACATTTTAAAATATTAACATTTTAAAATAAAAATATTTATCCTACAGGAAGCAACTATATAAGTGCTATTCATTTGGGGCAGCTGCCAGGCTGGTGCCTCAACCTTCTTGACCACTGATTCAAGTGGTGGACACAGAATAAGTTCTAGTAGGCCACAATCTCTAGTCATGGATGGGGACCTTCTGGGGCAGTTGCTAAATTACCACCTGTGGTCATTGCTGTCCTTGCTATGCCAGAATGAATAACAGGACAATCAGTACTTCTAGAGCCTTCTATGTTGGGTATCAGAGCCTGCTGGAGGCTGCTGTCCAAGTAGCATTTACATGGCAGAAAAGAGAATAGAGTTAATTAACAATATTGAGATACAAAAATTCATCTCCAAAAAAGCAGATTAACTTTTTGCACTTTCCTAGAAATCAGATGTACCTACAACTTCTAAAGTTAATGAAGACAATGTAGATCATTATGCAGTCATCCCACTTTTAAAGCAAGTCATGGGAATATTTAATGTGGAGGGGAATGAGCTGTTTTTCCAAGATATTGAAAATGGTGATGTAGTGATTGAAAGAATTAATTCTACTTTGGGAATTTTGTTTTTTCATTGTATTAATCTGTTTAGGAAGTGGCATCACCAGAGACATATCCCACTTAGAAATCACAGTTCTTTGTCCATTAAGAGATATGCCTTTTCACAGTCACCATGGGGATCCTTTATCATATTACCAAACTGTGACATTATTCAAAATGGAATCAAGGATTTTGGCAGATTTCATGAAAAACTAGCAGTGTCTCTTTATAGCTCATCTCTTTCGTCACACCTATTTGGTTATTAAACTAGGTGTAATTACTTCTGAAGAGCTTCCTTTGTAATATAGGAGGAGTGTTGAACTAAATAGCAATTCTCTAGATTCCTATGAAAATATTATACAGAGATCTCTGGGATTTGTTAATCCAGAATTAGTTGAATTCCTTCTGGGAAAACCAGGATTAGATGAATCTAATACATCATCTTTAATGAGAAGTCTATAAAGCAAAAATTTCTCTGAAGATGATTTTGCTCCTGCATTAAGAAAAAATTTGTCTGCAGTTAGGCTTTAATATGTGTGAATACTGGAGTTAACTATTTTAAGGTTTAATGCCATGTGGATGGTATGAATGGATACAGTAAAACTCCGGAAATAGATAAGCAAAATGTGGAAGGTTTGGTAGCTCAAGGAACATTATACATGACAAAGGGAAATCTAAAAAAGTCCAGAAGATTTTAAGCTTGCATTAGAAAACTGTCCAACTCACAGGAATGCAAGAAAATACCTCTGCCAACTACTTGTAGAAGGAGGAGGGCAGTTAGAAGAAGAAAACTTTTTAAATTCTGAAAGTTACTATAAGAAAGTTTTGGTTTTGGATGAGATTTTAAAGATACAGAGGACGATTTGCAGAAACTTTATAAATATATGCAGAGAAAAAGTTGAATAGGAAGAAAAGCAGAAAACAAAGAAAACAGAAACACGTGAAAAAACAGAAACAAAAGCAGAAAACAAAGAAAATAGAAAGAAGTGAAGAAAACAGAAACAAAAGCAGAAAACAAAGAAAACAGAAACAAGTGCTCTTAAAAGAAGAGAAAAAAGTAAAAGAAGAAAAGAAGAAAGTTATCTTCTTCCTCTTCAGTGTTTCTTCTGCTTATGAGTCTGTTTTTTCCTCATCCTCTTCCTCTTGAGGTCACAAAGGCATAAGAAACAAAAGAGGAACCTTTCAGAGTCTTCTGGCAGTTCCAAAAGGCATTCACCTAAAGCATCCTCAGGTCAGATTGATCAGAATAGGAAAGTTGAGAGCTAACCAACTCCAATTAATACTTCAGTGTTTTTTCTTAACCAAAAACAAGAAGTGGAAATCTGCTGGAAAAGCAGGATGGTTATATTGTCAAAAGACACAGGTAAAAGAGAAAGACACGAGCCCTCTTTTTTCATCTTCAGTTGATATACTTGAAAATTTGGAGCAGGACTGAAGATCCAAGAGATTTTTACAATAGCTATAAAACCCAGGCAGGTAGTAGTGACATAGAAAAGCCATATAAATAAGACATTTTTCCAGTAGAAGAAATACCTCAGATTCCTTTTGTAGGCAAGATAAAATGTATAATTATAGGAGATTTTAAAAGGACATAGAGGGAAGAAAAGAGTACCATAGAAGGTGTACCGAGTTCCACGAGGTATTCCACTCCACCAGAAAGTTCAGTTGAAACCCCCCCCACACACACACAAACATACTTATTCTGGATCACATGATTTCAGTAGATATGAGTAAAGGTATCAGGTAAATACAAGATCAAGGAGAATGTGAAACAGAGGGCAATTTGGGGCAAGATAACAGAGAAGATAACAAAACAGAAGAAGGTGGACTAAATAGCAAAGAGCAGTTCAGAAAGCAGAGTTTAAAAATTTACCTCAAAATTTACTCAATATATTTAATCAGCTGAAGTTGAGAAAGAAAAAGGAAATAAGCCAAAAATTAATATGTCATGGAAAGCTACACCGTTACAATAAATGCTGTTAATAAAAGTTTTGAGGGTGTTTTTAGTTTATAACATTCGGATGCAGAAATATCAGCTTCTAAAATTATTTGCAGATTACAGAATACTTTTCCCAAATTTTATTTGTTTCAGTTGTAGATCCCCTTGTCACAGCTTGAGTTCAGGCTTTTCAGGAGTATGTTTATACACAGTATATTTCTTACTCTGACAATTTAAATTTTTTCACCTAAAAATAATTCTCTGAAAACATTGTTTCTTTATTGTACTATTGAAGCAAGATTTAAAGATAGATAGTTAATATAGTTAGGTAAATCGGGTCTAATATCAAGTAAGATAAAGAAAATGGAGACCATTATCAAGAATGGAGTCCAGGAAACCAGAACAACACCTGGGGAAATTGAAAAGTTACTGTTCCCAAGGCCTGGAACCCATCCTAAGGAACTGTTAAAGAAGCAGCTCCCAGAAAACAAGGAGGTGCTAATCAAACCATCCCAGGCTCTTCCTGCCCAGATTATTCCTCCCTGCCCCATCAGTCCCCCTATCTCCCACCTTTTGGTCTTCCCACCTGCATTCTATCACTGCAGGATAGAGAGAAACAAAGGACAGAAATGTGGGAAGACTAAAAGAAGACCTTAGATATAAAAGGGAAGACCTCCCCCTTCCACTGATTCCGCCTTTTGGGTCCCCTTCTTTCTCTGGGAAGAAGTCTTTTCTGCTGTCCTTTAATAAAGCCTTCTACTTTCCATTCTCCACTTGCCTCGGAGTGCTACTCTGGTGTTCTACTTCAGCATCTGGGGAAGCAAGAACTAGTCACCGGTAAACAGTGGTAACACTATGGTATATGTAATTCCCTGGCCCACTTTATCTTTCTGTTTGAAATAAAATTACATTTCTGCATTGAATAAAAATTGCAACAAAAATTGTTGTGTTCTGTTCAACTAAAAGCCCTCAACTTTTGAAAGAAAAAACCCCTAGTTTTGGTTTAATAATTAGCTATTATAGTTTTATAATATCACTGTTCAAAACATAATGCAGTAGAATCTGAATATTGGGGTGATTTGATATTCACCATTATTCAATTTTTGAACAAGCTCTTATTTTTTAAGAAGTAGACATTTATATTGTTTCCTTTTCTCCTTGAACTCATACTTCCATTACACTTCTCACAGAGTTTTATCATAATGTAATTTTATGCTTAGCAACCTGATTGTCTCACACTTCTATGCATAAAAAATATCTCTAAATAGCAAAATATCTAAATTCCCTATGATTATGCTCTAACAGTAATCTAGATTGGGTCATTATTAGAATTATTGTTTATATGCAATTGATCAAAACAATATACATATAACAATTTTGAGAAACAGTGGCATGAAGCATAAACTCTAATTGTAAATGCACTTTTAATAGGATGGACAGGCTGAGTTCAATTAGTTCAAGTATCTGTGAATAAATAAACAAGTTACTGAATAAATGACACAATATTCAGTATCAATTCTATTCCTATTTTCTATTATTGCAGCATTAAAAAAACTTGTTCTCATAAATTTAAGGTGGTATGTCAATCAGATTGTCAAATTCTTTTGAGTTATATGCCAAAAATCATACAGACAGCTACCAATAAAAATGTTTTCTTTTTTAAAATATTCTTTCAGCTGCTACTCAATTTTGTCTCCTTTTTTGTTAAAAAACATGCTTGTAATCCCAGCTCATGGGAGGTTGGAGCAGGAGGTTAGCATGTTTGAGGCCAGCCTCACAACTAAGCAAAACCTGTCTCAAAAAACAAAACAAAACAAACAAACAAAGCTCAGAAAAAAACAAAAGAGGCAGGCACCAGGGATGTAGCTAAGGGGTAGAGTACCTCTGAGTTCAATTCCTGTACCGAAAACAAACAAACAAAAAGAATTAGGAACCACCTGGTTGTGCAAATATTTTTTTTTTTACCCAGTCATATAGCTGTTTGAGTTCAGGTGTAGGCATTGACTTGTTTATGTCTTGCTTTTTGCCTTAATATCCACCCCAACATAGCTCTCTTATACCCCATCCCTTCATCTCAATATTTAGTTTTAAATTTGATCAATATTCAGTTACTTCATTATGGTTATATAAAATTATTGGCATCTGAGTCATGTGATATAATTACTTTTGCTTTCCTATCCATTTTTTTCCTAGAGTTAACCTTTAAGTTTGCATAATTTTCTACTGCCTTAAATCCTAAACTTTTCATCAGTTGTATAAATCTCCTCTCAATATATTAAGATACTGTAGCTATTTTGTCACCTTTATTTTTCTGAAGACCTGTCTCCCAGGGTGGAGCCTCGTGGCTTGCTTTCTATCTGGAGTGTTTGTTCATGTGCTGTGCTGGGTGTACACTGCAAACATGGATATGTGAGCCATCATCCTGGAGTTTCTTTTTGTGCTTTTGTATTGAAACTCGTCTTCTGGATCCTACATTGGTTTCTTTCTTGGTTTACTCCCTCTTTTTGGAGAATATATTCTTCAGAGGCTCTCAGGAGAGGGTTAATAGGAGGAAAAATATTTGAAAATATATTTACTGAACATATGATAATTGTATATATTTATGGGGTATACTGTGATATTGTAAACACATGTACATAAAGTGTAATGATCAGAAAAATTGACATATCTATCACCTCAGACATTTGTCATTTCTTTTATTGGGAACATTCAAAACCCTCTTTATTATTTTGAAATATCCAGTTAATTCTTGTCAACCAAAGTTACCATATTGGGAAAAATTTATTTTTAGACTTTTTATGTCAGAAAATATCTTATATTTCACCTGCACATTTTTGGGCATGGGGTACCAGGAATTTAACTCAGGGCACTCAACCACTGAGCCACATCCCCTGCCCTTTTAATATTTTATTTAGAGACGGTGTCTCACTGAGTTGCTTAGTACCTTGCTTTTGCTGAGGCTGGCTTTGAACTCACAATCCTCCTGTCTCAGCATCCCTAGTGGCTGGGATTATAGGCGTGTGCCACATTTGATTAATAATTTAGTCAGATGAAGAATTCCGCATTAGACAGAATTTTCCTTTAGAATTTTGAAAACCTTGCTCCACTGTCATCTAGCCTTCTAGGTTGCTTTTGAGAAGACCAAAGCATGGTTCCTTCCTTCTTTTCTTCCTCTTTCTGTCTTTCTTTCCTTCTCTCTTTCCCTACCTCTTCTCACCCCCACTTTCTTTTGTTTTGGTGTTGGTACTGGGGATGTGGGAATGGAACCCAGAGGTGCTCTACCATTGGGCTACATTCCCAGCCCTTCTTATTTTGAGACTAAATTGCTTAGGTTGATCCTCTTGCCTCAGTTTCTCAAGTAGCTGGGATTACAGGCACATGTCAACCTGCTGGCTCAAAGCCATGATAATGTTTATTCATTTGTAGAAGAATTAAGTCTTTCTCTCTTGAGTAAGATTTTAAATTTTGTTCTCAGTTTTCAGAAGTTTCATGAAATGTATCTTAGTGTTAATATATTTTCATCTACTGTTCTGGGCACCTGTGGTCTCCTTTAATCTAGAAACATGTTGAGTTCAAGGAAAATTTCTTTATCTCTTTGGTGATTTCCTCTCTTGTATTTTCTCTTTCTATAACTCCTATTGTTTAGATATTGGATACCCTGAACTAGTTTGCCAGTTTTCTTATGTATTTTTTTTCCTGTTATTTATAATTTTGCTCTTTTGGAGTTAGGCTCAACTTATCTATGAATATTAACCTTTCTATTGATTTTTTTTTGTACTGCAGATTGAATCCAGAGGCACCATTGAGCTACATCCCCAGCCCTTTTTTAAATTTTGAGACCAGGTCATGCTAAGTTACTTAGGGCCTCAATAAGTTGCTTAGGCTGGATTCAAACTTGCAATCTTCCTGCCTCAGCCTCATGAATTAATAGGATTATAGGTGTGTGCCACTGTGTCCAGCTTCTTATTGAGTTTTCAATTTCAGTTATTAAAATTTAAATTTTCAAGAGTTCTTTTTTGTTCATGGACTTTTAAAAAAAGCATCCTCTATCCTGGCATATCTTTTTCTCTAACTATGAGGATATCAATGGTAGTTTCTTTGTATCTTCTTGCATAGTCTGTTTTCTCCAAGTTTTATTTTTTTCATTTCTTTTGGTTTTGGTATCTTCCATGGTTTAAATGTCCTCACCAAAACTCATGTTGAAAGTTAGCTCCCACTGTGAGGCATAAAGAATTGGACCAGATGTGACCTTTAAGAGGTGATTGGGTCATGAGGGTAAAGCCATTCATGGTTTCATGTCTGAGTACATTATTCAGGGAGTGGGTTGGTAATTACAAGAGTGAGTCTGTTATAAAGGCCAGTAGGGGCATCGTTGTGAGTACCTTCGCCATGTGATGCTCTGCACCATTTCTTGGCTCTAAAAAGTCCCACTGCCAAGAAGGCTCATATCAGATGCAATCCCTAGACCTTGAACTTCCTAGTCACCAGAACTGTAAGAAATAAATTTCTTTCCTTTATAAATTACCCAGTCTCAGGTATTGAGTTATAGAAATAGAAAATGGACTAAGATTATGTCTATATTTCATGTTAGTTTCCTAAATTGTGTGTTGATCCTTGCTGTATCTGCTTTATTTGCAAATTGGGCACTAAGAAAGTTGTGGTGAAGCCCTATATACTTGGGAGGGCTTGCTGACTAGGTTTAGCTATAGGTGATTAGCCTGAGCCGTTCTGTTGCAGTCTCTGATCTCAGTATCTGCATTTCTTTCTTGGTCAGCAAAAGCCATTCATGGAAGGAATAGGCTTCATTACCAGCATTTTGGAAACTAAGTGAATGAAAGGGACTGTGTGCTGTTGGGAGAGTTTTTAGCATTCAATACGAGACATTCACTTAATTTCCCTATTTAGATAAGTTATTCTCATCTTTAATTGTGGCTTGGTGTTCCCTAGGTAAAGTCCTTCCATAGAAATGAAACCTCCAGTTTTCTGTTGGAGAAAGGATGGTTCAGTTGTTTCACTTTTGGAGTAGAGGAGAAATCGAAAGGCCAAATGTTCAACTATCTCTCAATTTTTAACTCTACTGCCATTCTTACCATCAGAGGTACTTGGGTTTTTTTTCATTTCTGGATATTTTTAAGAACTTGGTAATTTCCTCCTTGACTTTCCCAATATTGGCTTAAGATTTAGTATTCTTGAAACTTCCTAGTCAATTATCATATGCCCATCTTTATTATAGCTTCCAAAACGTTGTTTTTTTTCCCTTCTATTACTTTTATCTGTCTTTTCTGTTTTTACTGGTGGCAGAGATTTTTAGTTCTCTCTTGATATCTGTCCTCATCTTTTAGGTAGCAGAACTGAAGTTTTAGGTGGATAACTATTTGAATTAGTGGCTATACTTCCCAGTCTCTCATATAGCTGGGTGTTTTAATGTGTTTATGTTCTGGCCAATTGGAATCAAGCAAAAGTTATGGCTGCAACTTTTGGTTGAATGATGTCTTTAAAGGGAGAGGGACAGCATTTGCTCTCCTTTTTTCCCCCTGCTTCTGGATGGAAGACAGATTGAGGAATTTAGGTAGTATAGCCAACCTGGATCATGGGACAGTAGCTGTGTGGCAGATGGTAGTTAAATAGTGAAGAAACAAAGTTAGGGATATGATTTTCTATTGATTGCTGAGTTATCATACCAGCCCTAGATTGCCTAAAATTAAGAAGTGAATTTCTATCTTATTTAAGCCATGTTAATTTTAAGGCTTCTGTTACTCTCATTTGAATATAATCTTAACTGATTCAATGTCATTTAAAAAGTTCCTCTATTTTTAAAAATTTCTCTCTTTTTCAATAGTGTTCTGGAAGCAACTATAGTATGTTTCTACTGACAATGTTGACAACAATCAAAAGGCTATATTTTTTTCTTCATTTAAATTTTCTAATAACATTTTTTAAAATCAAACACTAAATGTATTTTTATCTTCAGAATGAAAACAAAAAGGTTGTTTTCTGCATTTTTCCTTTTCTCTCTTCCTCTCTCTCTCTGTAGGGAATTGAATGAAGGGCCTCACACATGGTAGAAATGTGTGAGTAGTAGTAGCATTACTACTGAGCTATAGCTCAGTTTTTCTATAATTTTTTAAAATTTAAAAATAGAATAGCTTACAGAATGTATCTATCAGAAGGATATGATAACCTTCAGAAAAAAAGATGTAATCTTCTAGTCATCTTTTTCTACTTAAGTCAGCAAGGTATTGTCTATTTAAATACTGAATGCAGTAGTTTTGGCAGTATTGGTATTGAGCTCTTCTTTCTGATAGTAATCAGATAATATGTTTAGTCACCATTTGAGGGTACTCCTGAGGGTACTCCTGGTTCATATAAGTAAAGTTAAATGCCCAAGGCAGAAGAGAATATTTCCTATTTGCTTTCACAGGAGAAAATTGTGTGCCCAGTTTATCTAAAAAAAAAACTGCATCTTTGAGATACAAGTTCAATAGAAAGTAGGCTAAAATACAGATATGCTTTGTGCCACTTTGAAAATGGAATCTGATCTCTCAGGAACTCACTTTTAATTACTTTGATTCTGGAAGTGATTTTAAAATGCAGGCTTTGCAGAAATATTAATTGCCTAGGATTTGAAGAGCTCCTATAGTTTGGCCCACACACAATTTCTATATATCACAAGATGATAGATTAATCAAAGCTACAGAAAGCCCTATGTTGGGAGCTACCACAAAGAAGTGAGCATGAATCCTTAGCCTTGAGTGACAGAGATGTTTCTGCTACCTGCGGAAACAGGTGGATCTCACCACCTCAGCAGAGGAATGATGCTTTGGGAGTGGGCATTACCCAATGAGACTGGGCTACACCCCTCTGAAACCCAATCCCTTGCCTCATTTGGGTTGAACTTAATGTCTTTCTCCCAATAGAGGATTTTCAGGTGGCTTGCTCTTTCCTTCCAATGGACCCTTAAGATTGAGAACCGTCACTGATTCCTGCAAGCAAAAGGTATTTCTGTGTGTTGCATGCTTCTTTTGCTGTTTTCTTAAATTATTAGTGCAGCTAGCTCTTGTGAACCCAGCATAGGTCACCAACCCAATTAGTTGGTGTTAGTCCTATATTGTTTTTCTCTCATGAATTATCTAGGCAACATTCTAATAGTAATCATACAAATTGTTCAGAATTGAATTCCAAATCTAAAACATGAAACTACCTGGGCCAGGGAACCAATAGGAACTCTTAGGTAAAGAAAGACTGAATGGTAGGAAAATGAGTCTGGTGTTCCCAAGTTACAGTTCTGCAGCTGCCTGAAATATACAATCTGGGTGTGAGGCATAATTAAAGGACATGACACAGCCAGTTCAATCCCATAACTTTCCTCTGTGTCTCCACCTCACTTCTCTGGATGGGACTGTAGGGTTTTCACTGTAGAGGATTCAAACATGCTCTAGGGAGTTCCTGAGTGAAAATGTGGGTCCTTTGGATCACTTTACAGCTTGTTGTCTTTTCAGTGAATTATATATTGAAACTGGTGATGAGATTGTTGACAGTTATTATTAATATACCACAAACTCAGGGTTGAATAAGCTCAAATTAATATTGGGGTGTTGTTTCCATGTAAGCACAGTAATTACGTATGGAGCTCCTTAGCTGGGACCAATAGTAACCTATCTCAAAGAGAAAGCTGTCCTGGTATTTATATGACATCCAGGACCTCAAATTGGTCTTATTCTTATTTAGGCACATGCTTTCAGGCAGTGTATATGGAAATTCACTCTGATTTCATCAGATGTTTTCTCAAAGCTCTCTGTTTAGAGAGTGTCTGAAGGTGGGATGTCAGTACTGGGGATTGAATCCAGGGCCTCATGCATTCTAGGCAAGCAGGCAGAGTGCCACTGAGCTATATCCCCAGATCTTTTATTTTTATTTTGATATCTTGCTAAGTTGCCCAGGTTGACCTTGAACTTATTATCCTCCTGTTTCAGCCTCCCAAGTAGCTGGGATTACAAGTGTGCAACACTGCATCCACTTTCCATGCCTAGATTCTATTACCAGTAAATGCAGATGGTTAGGCAGAATATTTTGAAGAAAGCAACACAAATTTTATGGTGTGGAGTGAATCTTAACTATCTCACTGCACAGTGGTGATAGGCAAGTACTGACATGAGGTCAAGGGCATTCTCAAGGTGGTATCTCTGTAGGACTTAATTCCTAGAAATGTAGTTGAAAGGGTGTGCTCATGAAATCAAGGGTTGTTCTTAAATACCATGACATCCATATCTTCGCTGGAGGCATCAGTCACAAATGTATAAGCTGGAGTTAGTCCAGTATAAGCCAGGATTGAGGTAAAACTGAGGAGGGTTTCAGAAACTATAAAGCTGTGGCCCCCTCTAGTGGGTTATAAGAAAGTCAATATAGAGAAATAAGGAATAAACAATTGATAATGCTAGGTAAACTCCAAGAATCAGTAGACCTGGAAGACTCCAATATGGCTAATATTCATTGGACATCATATACATGCCTTGGCTGGAAAAATCCAAGAGTTCTATTTCTTCTTTTTTTCCTTTTTATTTATTTATTTATTTATTTGCAGTACTGGGCATAGAACCCAGGGACATTTCATCCCTTAGTTACATCCCCAGCCCTTTTTATTCATTTTGAGACATGGTCACATGAAGTTGTCCATGTTGGCCTCAAACTTGCCATTCTCCTGCCTTATGAGGCCTCCTAAGTGGCTTGGATTACAGGCATGTATCACCTTTCCCAACTAAGAATTTTATTTCTATTAATTCTATTTCTGGGCTTTCACACATGAACTTTGAAAGACTATCCTATAGATAATTTGCTCTAGGTAGTTCAGGACAACTCACATATATTTCATTGGAGGTTAGACTCAGCCATAAAGAATAATGAAATTATGTCATTTGCTGGTAAATGAATGGAACTGGAAAATATCATGCTAAGTGAAATAAGCCAGACTCAGAAAGTCAAGGGCCCAATGTTTTCTCTTACATGTTGAAGCTAGAGAGAAAAAATGAATAAAGAGGAATCTCATGAAAATATAACAGAGACCATTTGAATAGACAAAGGGGGAATATGAGGTAGGGGGAAAAGGAGGGGAGGGACAGGGTATGTGCTGGGGAATGAAATGGCCAAATTGTGCGTTGTACACATAGGAATATATTACAATGAACTCAACTTTTACATATGATAATGCATCAATTTAAAATTCCGTTTAAAAAATGGAAGGGTCTCAGGTGCAGTGATTGCATGCCTGTAATTCCAGGACCTGGGAGACTGAGGAAGGAGGATCTCAAACTCAAGGTCAGCCTTGGCAACTTAGTGAGAACCTGTCTCAAAATAAAGAGTAAAAAGGGATTGGGGGTGTTGGTTGGTGGTAGAGCATCCTATGTTCAATCTCCAGTACCACACACACACAAAATAAATAGATAAAATAAAATAAATTGAAGGGAGACCAGTAGAGTAGAGGAAAAAGATAATGGGGGAGGGAGAAGGGTAAAGGGAGGTATTTAGGAATAATATTGATCAAATTATGTTATGTGCATTACAAATGTGTCACAACAAATCCCACTGTTATGTATAATTATTAAACACCAATAAAACATCAAAAATCAGAATATAGTTAAGAAAGGGGATTAAATTTTTTTATGAAAAAGTAAAATCTTACATACATAAATTCATATCTTATCAGCATAAATTTGTTTTTAATATTTAATTTTTATTTATTTATTTTGAATACATATATTCACAGGGTTCAAACTTTGAAAGGCTATGTAGAAAAAAAATTACTTTTCCACTCTTATTCTTTAGCTAACCAATAACTTTCTGGAGATAATAAACATCACCAGAATCTGGGATTCTTTCCAGAGAAAGAAATATAAATTATTCAATCTTATCAATATTTTCCTAAATAGAAGGGACTACAATACTTTTCTGAGCCTTGATTTTATTGATTACTGTATTTAGGTAATCATTTCATAAAAATGAGACTAAGTTGCTAAGGCTGGTCTAAAACTTGTGATTTTCCTGCCTCAGCCTCACAAGTTGCTAGCATTACAGGCATGTACCACTGTGCTTTATTTTTGGACTTTAAATTATATATTCCATTGCTCTGTCTTTTCATTCCTCAGGATCATACTGTTTGGATATGTTCTTAATATCTGGTAGAAATAGTCCCTGGATAGTCTTATTTTTTTTGTGTTTTTAATGTAAGTTTCATTATCAGGATGTCTGGTTATCCTGTTGGAAATTGCATCACAATTATAGGTCATGAATAACTGACATCTGTCTGAGTTTTCCTAAGAACACTGTTCTTCCTTACTATCGTTTTTGCAAAATTAAAAGAACTGGAAAGATATTTACAGTAAGGGTATTCTTCCAAAACCCTGCTTTGAAGGGAAATGAATAATCTTGGTCAGAATTATTTATATTAAGGACATAGTGGATATAAAAGGAAGTCTAATATTTTAATTATGAATCATTTGCCATGATTCCTTATAAGATGTTCAGAAGGACTTGATTATATTCAAAAATTAAATATGAAGTGATATATTGAGGTGTTCATTCTGGATAAGATTTCCTCCATGTGTATTTTGAGCTCCCTCTGTAGATAGAAAATGTCAGATATAGATCAGTGACAATGGATTTGAGATCATGTTTTTCTTAAAGATTGGATTGTTCTATACAAAAGGTGACACCATTGTTCCTGTAATTTTCTTGAACTTTTAACTCTTGCTGAACTTATTATTCTGTAGGAAGGAAATACTGGCTTGCAATTTTTCCTGAATTATCAGAAAAGAATATGCCTCCTGGTTAAAAACTTATGTGTGATTTTTTTTCAGGCTGGATTATAGGCAATTGAAAGGTTTTGCCTTGTAGGCCTCATGGGGTGACAATGGGAGAGAATCTGCCCTCTCCGCACTACATTTAGTGCACCACCAATGTATTGCTATCTGTAAAGGGGGTTGCAGACAAGGACTCAAGTCTGACAAAGCATGTTCTTATAATAGTTGCAATGCTGATTCTGGTGCCTTCATTCTTAGGTCTCTTTAACTGAGCTCTTGGGCTAGGTCCTCTTCAACAGCTTTTGCCAAGATGTCCTTATGGGGGAAGGAGAAAGAAAACTTGAAGACACTTTTCCCTGCTCTCAATACTGAGTACTTTTCCACTCCCAGTCTTTCCTACTTGCTGTCCCAAATTCCTGAGAAAACTGTCAGAAAACTGCCTGAGTTTTTTGTTCAAGTTTCCCTCCACAGTGAGATGACTCCCATATCAATGCTGGTCCATTTGACCTTCAGCCAATGCACAGTTCCATCAGGGGAAATGGAACAGCAGAGTTGGCACTTTTCCTAGTTTAGACTCTTGCTTATACTATCACTGTAAGTGATTAAAGGCTTAACCCTCTCATTTTTGATTTGTTGATTTACTATGATATCTGGCAGCTCAGCTCTCTTTCCTAGCTTAGCTAAGCTCCTGACAAGAATAAAGCTGTCTGCCTTTCTTTATGGAGTGACAAAGGAATCAAAGGATTCAACAAGGGCTATATTTACTGGGGAGTGCCGGGGGAACAAACAGCTACTTGTGTAGAAAAAATAGTCCCTTTGTTTGGGACATGGTCCTATCTCCCAACATCCTCCTATGTAATACCTTCCATTTGCCCTTCTAGATCACTCTCTACTTTCCTCTACCTTGTTTGGTGCCTCAGGAAGCAAATCTATAGAGACTGATTCAATGAACTCCCTCACACTCCTGCTTCAAGTAGGGTGTAGCCAATGGCATCAGATCTAGATATGAGAGGAGAGTGAGATCAGGGTATTTATTCCCCTACATATCCTCCCCACCAGATTATCATGATATTGTTGTATCCCTCTACTGAATGTGACAAAGATTCTTTGCTTGTCCAAACTTAAATCAGGTTGTTGAGATTTTTTCTAGGCCCTCTGTGTACTTCCTTGTACAGGTCTATTTTTGGAAAGAACACTCTCCCTTAATATCTGGTCACTCTCATTATCTGATCAACATCTGGTCACTCTCATTATCTACTTCTGGGCATGGAGGCGCACATATGTAATCCCAGCAGCTTGGAAACTGAGGCAGGAGGATCTTGTGTTCAAAGTTAGCATAAGCAATTTAGCAACTCCTCAAGCAACTTAGTGAGACCCTGTGTTTAAATAAAATATTTTTTAAAAGGGCTGGGGAGTGGCTCAGTAGTTAAGTGCCCCTGGGTTTAATCCTCAATACCAAAAAAAAAAAAAAAGTCATTTACTATCTCCTTGGTGATATCTAGTGACCTTGTCCTGTCTTTAGCAAGAATTCTGTTAGATTGGCGTTACCAGAATCCCCCTTACCTCTGATGTTTCCTCTTAGTAGTTATTTATCCACTGACCCCATCCATGCTCCTTGGTTATAAATTTCCTCTTGCCTATACTATATTCAAAACCAAGTCCAAATTCTCTTCCTCACTGCAAAATCCCATTGTCAAGGTTCTTATACATACTGCAATGGTCCTGAATAAAGTATTATTCCATGAGTTAACAAGAGTCAGTAAGTTGTTGTTGTTTTTAACAAAAGTCAAAGATCCTGCCAGGCAGTCTTCTTTGGACAGCTCTCTCTTCTTCAGTCCTAGAAGTGGTCTAGCTATTGTACTATTCTTATTGTCTCTGCAAATATTCTCTTTCCATTATTCAATTTGAATTTGCCATCTGTTTCTTGCTGGCAACTTGACTGACTTAGCTCCTTACATTAGTATTCCATTTTAAAAAGGAAAACAAGAGCTAAAATCATTTAAAATATAAGCTTAAAGATAACTAAGTGGATTAAAAAATACCTTTGAATGAATATATATATATATATATATATATATATATATATATATATATATATATATATATATATATAACAAATACATATATAGTCAGGTACCACATGTAGTAAATGATGGTGGTGGTCTGTTAAGATTATAATGGAGGACATTAGACATCTATCTCCTCTCTCAGAACCATTTCTGCACCAATCATGGCCATCTTTGTGGAGCTCAGCACCAAAGCCAAGATGCCCCTTTTAGTTCTAGGCACCTGGAAGTCTCCCCCAGGCAAAGTCAAAGAAGCCTTGATGGTGGCCATTGATGTAAGATATTGCCACATAGACGGTGCCTATGTCTATAATAATGAGAATGAGGTGGGAGAAGCCTTCCAGAAGAAGATCCAAGAGAAGATGGTGAAGTGGGAGGACCTCTTTATTGTGAGCAAGTTGTGGTGCACCTTCTTTGAAAGGACACTTGTGAAGGAAGCCTGTTGGAAGAGCCTCAAAAATCTGAAACTAGACTATATAGATGTCTGTCTTATTCATTGGCCCCAGGGATTTCAGTGTGGGAAAGACTTATTACCCAAAAGATGATAAAGGCAACAACCTCATTAGTAAAGTAACATCTTTGGATGTCTGGGAGGTCATGGAGGAGCTGGTGGATGAGGGATTGGTGAAAGCCCTTGGTGTCTCCAACTTCAACCATTTCCAGATTGAAAGGATCTTGAATAAGCCTTGAATATAAACCAGTGACCAATCAGGTGAAGTGTCACCCATACCTCACCTAGGAGAAATGGATCCAGTACTGCCACTCCAAGGGCATCACTGTCACAACCTACAGCCCCCTGGGCTTTCCAGATATACTTGGGCCAAACCAGAAGACCCTTCACTACTGGAGGACCCCAAGATTAGGAGATTGTTGCAAGACATGTCCACCCACATTCTGATTCAGTTCCAGATCTAGAGGAATGTGGTGGTGATCCCCAAGTCTGTGACACCAGTATACACTGTCAAGAATTTTCAGGTCTTTGACTTTACATTGAGTGATGAGGAGATGGAGACCATATTCAGCTTCAATAGGAACTGGAGGGTCTGTGTCCTGGTTGACCAGGCTCATTTGGTAGAATACACCAATTACTGAACCTGAATCCCTTGATGACACACCTGGTAGATACTTTCTCTTCACTGAAGTGGAACTTGATCTCTCTGAGGCCTGTTTTAGCCAAGTTTATGTGTCTGACCTTGTCAGATACAGAAAATGTTTTTTTAAAAATTTTATTGGTGCATTATAATCGTATATAATGGGATTTGTTATGCCCTAATTGTACATGCATGCAACATTAGTTGCTCAATCTCCTTCTAGAAGCTTCCTTTCTTTCCTCTCTTCCTTCCCTCCAGCTAAGGTTTTATTTAGATCCATATGTTGAACCAGGGGAAGACTTATCACTGGGAATTGTGACTCAGATGAGCAATTTCTTCCACTTATTTTATCTGAATAAATGTTTATTAAATAATAGGATCTCTGCTAACATTGAATATGCAAAAATAAAAAGAATTTAAAAAAATATTTTAATGGAGCTGAAAATTCCCGTCACCTAATGAAGTCACAGTCATTGCATCATCAGAATCACCCACATGTGTAGTAATGCTGGTGTAAACAAATTTGCATCACTGCTGGTCACATAAAAGTACAGCAATACAATTATATACAAAACATGTTACTTGATAGTGATAATAACCTACTATGTTACTACTTTATATATTTACCTTAGTTGTTTTAGAGTGTACTTCTACTTATATAAAAGTTTACTGTAAAACAGCATGCCAATATTACAGCCTTATACATCCTGTATCTCTTGACTGCATAAAGAGACCATGTTGAGTGATGAACCTCCACCATGTAGGTTTGTGTAAATGTATTTCTATGATGTTCCCCTAATGACACATTCATCAGCACATATCCCTGTTTTTAAGTGATGCACAACTATTATTAGGTTATAAGTGAAAGATATGAAGAAACATTTAGCTGATGCCTCCTGTGCAGTGAGAATTCCATAATACCTACTTAATGTTATTAACATATTAGCGAGTGGTAATTTCTGTGAATTGTATGTCTGAAAATGACCAATAAGTGTTTGGTATGTTTGTATATTTGTAACAAGAAGATTAGTGGTTACTGTAGAGAGAATTTCTTAGAAGCAAAACTGCCAGTGGAAAGGATCTGAAGATTAAACTCTTCTATCTGAGGATCAAGCTCTCATCATTTAACTCAAGGTTTTGGTATATCTTCAAAAGGGCATTTTGGTAGTTTTTAAAAAATAAACACACATTTTTGACATTTCTGTCCTTAAAAAGTAGCACAAAATTCTTGGGATTTTCTAAATAGACCATTATGTCATCTGCATATAGGGATATTTTATTTCTTCCCTTCCAAACTGTATGCCTTTTATTTCCTTTTCTTACCTTATTTCAATGCCTATGACTTCCGGTACTATGCTGAGTATGGATGGTTAGAACTGACTTCTTTGTCATGTTCCTAGTCTTAGAGGGAAAACATTCATCACTTCAATTAAATAGGAAGTTAGCTATAAGTTTTACATGAATGGGTAGGTATTGAATTTTGTCCAATGCTTGTTCTGCTTCAATTGATATAATCATCTAATTTTATTCTTTAATTTTTAAATATAGATTATTCTGACAGGTTTTCAAACATTAAGCCAATTTACATCCTTTAAACAAACCCCATGTGGTCATGGTGTATTTTTTTAAATATATTGGTGAATTCTATTAACATTCTGTTAAGCTTATCTCATGTATATGCATGAAGGATATTGGTCTTCAGTTTTCTTTTTTTTTTTTTTGTACTGTCTTTGTCTGTTTTGGGTATGGATAACTACCTTAAAAGATGAGTTGTGAATTGTTGCCTTCTCTTGTATTTTCTGAAAGAGATTGTGTAGAAACAGTGTTAAATCTTCTTTAAGTGCTTAGTAGAATTCCCCAAACCATCTGGAGATTTCTTTTTCAAAAGTTTTAAAATGATGAGTTTAATTTCCTTAATAGTTATAGGGCTGTTTAAATGATCTATTTCATACTGGGTGATTGTGATAGTTTGTACTTTTCAAGAAACTGGTCCATTTCATCTAAATTATTAGATTTATGCATGTACAGCTGTTTGTAGCATTTTTTATTACCATTTGAATGTCTACTGGGTCTACAATGATAACCTCATTTCATTTCTGATATAGGTGTAATTTATATTATATTTTTTCTATTTCCCTTGTCAGATATCCTGTCAAGTGGATATGAAAGTCCTGGCTTTCCGCTAAGCCTCCTCTGACTGTTCAGCAGGGAAGGAGAGGTGCTTTATCACAATTCTGTAAGAGTGAACTCCCCACTTGGTCTTTACTGACAGCTGTTGAACTGTGTGTGTGTGTGTGTGTGAGTGAGTGTGTGTTTTCCTATGATGAATTGGTTGGAGTAGAGTGGTCTTTTGGCTAGAATAAGTAGGCTTTCTTTGGGGGGTGGTATTGTTTGGTCTGCATTCGAGTTTCTACGTGAAGATGTTTCTCAGGACTTGGTCCAGGTTTTATGAGGCAAAAGAAACTCAGCAAACTGTTTGCTGTGTCGTCTCTCAGATCTTGTGGTTCCTATTTAGTGCAACATTTCCCTTTTTTTTGGTGATACTGGGGACTCATCCTAGGATATCATGCTTACTAGGCAAGTACTCTACCACTTAGCTACATCTTGTGTCTTCTTTTAAACTTTCATTTTGAGACAGAGTCTAGCTAATTTGCCCAGACTGGACTTGAATTTGCCTTCCTTCTGCCTCAGCCTTCCATCTCATCCTCTTAAGTAGCTGGAATTACACGTTTGTGTTATCACATCTGGCTCTTATCCTTTCAGAGTCTTCTTATGTTTGCGTTATATTTACTGCCCAGGGATTTACTTAGCAAGATAAATAAGAAATCTATTTAACCAATTTTGTCCCATTAACTCAAATGTGAAACACCCATAAAACTATATTTTCTGTTTATATGATAATAATATAATATAAATTAGTATAATAAAATATTTTATATATTAATATATTAATTATATAATATATGACAACATACTAATTATGTATAATATATACATGTAAATAAATATATAATCAAATACATTAATAAATATATATATTATATTATACATAATCATACTATATTAATTGTAATGTTTTATTATATATCATATGTAATACATAATAATATAATACAAATAGATTATGATTTCTAATCTATTATAATACACCTGTGTACATTTCTTTAAAATATTCACAGAATTAAAAACTTGGGGCCTAATGGGTTAATCTTTTCTGGAACTGGAAGTACCACCTTAGATTTTGAAAGATATTTGTTGGGTATAGAATTCTAGATTGACAGTATTTTCACTACTTTAAAGATGTTATTCTACTATCATTTATCTATCTATCTATCTATCTATTTATTTTGCAATATTGGGGATTGAATCGAGAAGTATTCTACTGCTGCCTATATCTCTAGCCTTTTGTATTTTTTAAGACAATTTTTCTAACTTGCCCAGGCTAGTCTCAAACTTGCCATCCTCCTGCCTCAGCCCTCCTGTATCACTGGGATTACAGGCACATGCCACGATACCCAGCTCTATTGTTTCCTTATTTAAATTGGTTCCATTAAGAAATCTTTTCTTGGCTAATCCAGGTCTGGGAATAAATATATAAAAACATGGGACAATCTTATCTTTCTAGAAAGCAAAAATGCTATCAAACACTATTAGGGTCTGGTTTAAAAACAAAATAAAAACAAAAACAAAAACAAAAAAAACCAAACAGTATCCAATGTGAAAATGTGAAGGAAATGTGGCTTCCCCTGGCCAAAGAAGGAACAGTTTAAGCATCAACAAGAACAATTATTGTAAAGGATTAAAAAATTATGTTGAAAAAAGAAAACTTTTCTTGCAGTTAACTTTATTTTACTCTATGTGATAATTAACACCTTATTTTTCTCATTGAAAGTAGAAATATAACCTTTCTGTTGTTTTTTTAAAGAAAGAAAAACAATATATATTGCTTATGCTTCTTGGGTTACAGCATTATAAAAGTATAATTTTTGTATTTTTCTGGTTCCTTTTAAGATTTTCTCCTTAACATAAGGTTATTATTATTATTATTTATGATGTGCCTTTGTGCAGTTTCCTTTATTTTCTATGCCTGGCATTTGCTGAGTTTCTTGGATCTGTGGTTTAAGTTTTTATCAGAATTGGATAAATTTTGGCCATTATTCAAATATTGTTCTAGTCCTCTGCACCTCTCTTTTAGAAACTCTAATTATGTGTGTATTATTAGACTCTTAAAGTGGTCCCAGAACTCACTGATGCACTATTTAATTTTAAAGTAAGTATTCTTTTCTTTCTGTGTTTCATTTTGAATAATTTCTATTATGTCTTTAAGTTCACTAGCTTTTTCTTTTGCAATGTCTTATCTGCCATTAACCCTATCATTATTTTCCATTCCAGAAGCTGTAGTTTTCACCTCTAAAAGTATGTCATGCAGTGTCTTGGAAGCTATTTTCATATAAATCACGTTTTGGTTATCTTAGGCAAGAGGGTAAATCTTATCCCTGTTATTCTGTCTAGGGTGGAACAGTATGGGTGGAAATGTGGAGGAAGTGATAGTATGTTATTTTTGATACCAGGACATAAAAGGTATCCTAGCTTCCTCTTTACTATACCTCTCCCCTCCCCCGCTTCTTCCCCCACTGTGATGCTGGAGATTGAAACCCAGGGCCTTGTGCATGTGAGTCAAGCATTCTATCAACTAAGCTATATTCCCAGTCCTATCCCTTTGTTGAATCAGTTGCTATAGGAGAAGCCAGCTGCCACAGAATGAAGACATTCAAATAGTTCTATGGAAAGATCCAACTGGTAAGGAAATAGGAACTTCTGCCAATAGCCATATTAATATTCCATCTTGGACCTGGATCCCCCAGCCTCAGCCAAGCCTCTGTATGACTAAAACCCAGGCTGACACCTTGATTACAACCAAGGAACTCCTAGCCTGAACCACCTTTTAGCTGCTTATGAATGCTTAACTCACAATAACCATGAGCTAATGTTTATTGCTTTAAGCCATTGTTTTGGTATAATTTGTTTCATAGAAATACACAACTAATAGAGGAACCAAATTTTATTCAAGTTGTAAAAAACATTGGTTGAATCCCTTAATTAATTTTATTCATTCCCCATCCCCAACTTAGCCTAAATAACAATGCACAGACAAAATCACTAGACTTGGCACTTGGAGCATTTATACTCAAAACGTTCCCTATGTGATTCATTTCGAAAAGCCCTAGCTTCTATGAGCCTAAGACACACCGAAGAAATAAGGATATGTTATATTTTTTAATACTGTAACCCAAGAAGCACAAAGCAATGTATATTGTTTTCCTTTCTTTAAAAAACCAATAGAAACATTATCTTTCTACTTTCAATAAGAGAAATAAGGCATTAATTAAAATGAGTTGATTCTAATCAGATATTAAACTAATAATGTAGCAACAGATTTATGAAATTCTTCCCTTAGGAATCTTGAAGAATAGAATTTATGTCCATTTGATAAATATATTAGCAGCAAGGCTACTTCAAGAAAGAAGATGCATAGAACCTCTAGATCTTAGAACCTCTTTCTCACCCCAGTGATTCTGAACTTTTTATGTAAGGAAAAAAAGGAAAAGTTGAATTTTGTTTAAGAATAGATAGTTGCTTGTGGGGGTGCTTTGTAAAACATTATCCATGGGTCAGCCAATGCTTTTTAAAACTCTATTGGGAGTTTTATCCAAAGAGAATTAAGAGTTTTGCCTGAGTAGAACATAAAGAAAGTATTTTTATGTTTTTGCACAGTTAGGGTTTTCTGAAAAATAAAGCTGGCCGCTGGGGTAAAGGACAAGTCTGTGAAGTTAAAGGGTGATTGAATAGACCCTTTAGCCTCAGAGACCTCTGAAGAGATTTAGAGACTTATTTCCTTATACATTCAGATTTCAAAGTGGGTGAAAGAAGTCAGTTGTTTATATTCAAAGTACAGTAAATGTCAAGGTTTTTCTCCTTCTCTCAAGAGTGGAGTGGGGCAATGTGTAGCCTAGTTCAACCTTAAATGTTAATAATTTGGAGAATTCTATGCAGGAGAAGCCCCCCATGTAGGCAAGATAAGAGACTAATAGTGCCACTGGAGGCTACTGGATAAGGGAAAAAGTGTGGCTTTTACTATTAAAAACTATGATCTCTGTTTCAAAAACCTCATATTTACTTTCAGGATAAAATAAATAAATACTCACCACAAAAGGAAGGATGCACTCATGTTGATTTTGTACCATGTATAAACTAAAGAGAGACATTCGACTGGGGCCCATCAAGCTGCAAGCTAAAGAAAAAAAGTTCTGCAGAGCCTCACAGAGGTTGGAGCAGATGTCAGCCCAGGTTGGTAAAGCAATGTGCACAATGAGAAGTCGAGGAGGTTGTTGGTTAGTCTGTGTGGCAGTAGAGGGCCCTTTACCAATAGCTCGCCCATGATGCATGGCAGCCAAACCAGGGGTAGAAGTGTAGCCACTATCTGGATATTCTGTATACCTATAAGGAAGGAAAGAAAAAACAACTAGTTTTCATAATGTTGAATTGGGTGCTCTGTTAAAACAAAGAATACTAGCTGAGAGGACTAAGTTCAGAAGGAGTCAAATTGGGTACTAAAGCTTTTCTAGGCTATCCTGTATTAATAGTACCCAAGGGATCTAGATGTTTAACTAATGTAAGCATGAGATGCTTAGAGTTGTTGAGTGGTAACAATATAGAAGTTATATACAATCTAACTTTAGTTTCAGAAAAAGCTATTGGCACTCATAAACTTTTTTTTCTTTATTAGTAGTTATTATATTGTATAGTAATTGGTTTGTATGACTGTCTCTCCCTTTATAATTTTCCCAAGGAAAACTTTGTCATGTTGACTTCATTCATTAGTACTGTATGTGTTTAGTACATAGTAATACTTCAAAATAAAAGTATAACCATATTTATTTCTCTTTTGGGTTTCTCTTGGGTTGTTCCTAACTCCTATAAGGTAAAATTTAAATTATCTTCAAGACCCTTCATGACTTGATTATTGACCTCACTGGAAGCTGTTTTTCACCTCAAGGTTTTCATTGAAATAATATCAAATATAACTTTGCTTTTGGGCATTTGTTCATGTTATTTGCTCTGCTTCCAATAACCTTGCTTTCCTTTTTTACTAGCTATTTACCCTAATTTTCAGACCTCAGATGAGGAAACAAGAACAAATGACAACAAGGAACCAATACCAGGAATAAGAAGGGTTATCATTACAAATGTTCAAACATGAAAAGGGGTAAAGGAGGACAGAATGAATAGCTTTATGCCAATAAATATTATAAATGAACACATTCTTAGAAAAAGGTATTTAACCAACACCAAATAAAAATGAAATTTTAAAACCTAAATTGTCTATAACTATTAAATAAATTTAATTGATAATCAAATATTGTCCTACAAATTAAGCCAAAAGTCAGATGGTTTTATGGATGAGCTCCATCAAACTCCCAAAGACCAAGAATTTCAATTTTAAACAAATTCTTTTGAGAATAGAAGTGGGAACTTCTCAATTAATCTTAGGAGGTTAGCATAATCTTTTGATACTGAAACCAGATAAAGATATTATAAGAAAAAAAGTAAGATAATTTCACGCTAAGATGTAAGCATCCTAAACAACAACAACAAAAAAAGAAAATTAAACTAGCAATGTATAAAAATAACACATCATGACCAAGGTGAGTTTATCTCAAAAGCATATCAATCACCGTAATTCATCACATTAAAAGAATAAGTGAGGAAAATGATATGATTATCTCAATAAATGCAGAAAAAGTCTTTCTTGAAACATAATGTTCATGCAAGAAAAAGATTCAAAAAGATTCATTCATCATGGTATATTCACATTATGAAACAAATGAACTACAGTTACATGCAACAAAGCTGAGGACTCTAAAAAACATAATATTGAATAAAAAGAAGACAATAACTAGGAATAGATGACAGGAATAATCTAATACAATGTTTATAAAAACCTAGAGCAGACACCATTCTTTCTCTTTCTTTGGTACGAGGAGTAAACCCCAGGCTTCATATGTTATACCCCCAGTCACAAACTCATTCTTAACAGTGATAGGTTGACAGCTTTCCCTATAAGAAAAAGAACCTACTACCATCACTTCTATTCAACACTGTAGTGAAGGTGGCAATAAAACAAAACAAATAAATAAAAGGTACTACAATGAAAGAAAATTTCATTGTTTGCAGATGATATGATTGTGTACAGAAAATCTAAAAGAATCCATAATTTCCCAAATTTTCCTCATTCTTTTTAAAATTTTAGTCTTAGATATCTGTTATTTTTAAAATATTAATTTACATGACATCTTTAAAAATTCATTGTTAATTTTTGGCTAATGTATAGAATTATAATTCATTTTTACATATTGACTTTGCATTTAACAACATTGCTGCTCTCATTAATTTATCCATAGATCTTTTTGGATTTTTTTGTTCACAATCACATAGTGTGTGAAAAATGATATGCATCAGGTTACATTAACAAAGTCAGATATTGGCAACATAAAGATTATACTAGACTTATTCACAATTACTGCAAACTATAAGCAACACAAATGTCAATCTACATTATGATGGTTATATCATGGTATATTCACATTATGAAACAAATGAACTACAGTTATATGCAACAATGCTGAGGACTCTAAAAAACATAATATTGAATAAAAAGAAGACAAATAATTTGTACACATAGCATGAGTCTACCTACGTAAATTTTACAAATAATAAAAATTAATTAGCCTGCCTAGGGATCATACATAGTGGCAAAACCATAAATAAAAGCAAGGAAACTATTATCACAAAAACTAGGATGGTGATTCTCTCTAGAAAGGAAGGAGGACATTATGACTAGAAGGGACAAAGGGATGTTCAGGGTTTTTTTTTTTTTTAGTAATATTCTATTTCTTGATCTTTATTGTGACTAATTATTAAACTATATGTACATGTTCTATGACACTTTTTTCTATTCCTTGTTTATCAATAAACATACTTCAAAAAGAACATTAGGACAATCATAAAAGAAACATAAAAAAAAGGTAGATAAAAGATTAAAATCGTCCACTGCTCTGGGAACTAAAATGTGTGTGTGAGTGTGTGAGAGTGTGTGTGTGTGTGTATATATTTTAATTTAAAATTTATATATTTAAATTTTAGCTCAACAATGCAAGGAAAATTAAAGTTTCTTTAAGAGAAAGATTGTTATGATAATTTTCAGAAACATTTTGGTATTTAGATGATCTGAGAATGCACCAATGTGTCTGTTTCTTGAAATGAATCTGTGAAGTAGTTTTCTTCATATTTCTTTCTTAGGCTTATGGAAGTCAGCATTCATTCAACTTTTTTTGGTGTATGTGGTGGTGCTAGGGATTGAACCCAGGTCCTTGTAGTATGCTAGGCAAGCACTCTAACAACTGAGCTATATCCTTAGCCTCAACTTCTTCTTCTTTTTTTTTTTTTATTGAGTTCTAATTATGTTCTGGCTACAGTTGAAAAAAGTAAATGAATGAATATGCTAATCTGTTGAAAGTATTCTTGAACCAGAAATCCAAATCAATGTGTAATATATTTACTAAGAAAACATACGCTAAAACTTATAAGTATCTCTTCACTTTATTTTTAAATTAAGTGCATGAGACCAATTTCTACATAGAATGCTGAACTTGAGACTGACAGGTTCACACAAATATAAACACATACGTCTTATTTAACTGTCCATCTTCCTTCACATCTGAAAACACTGTCATTTTAGGTATAGTTAGTCCTCAGTTTAAATAATTCCAGTATACAGACTTCAGTTACCATAGTGTAGACAATTAACATTAGTCCTCTATCAACACAGTTCAAATTTCAGTTGCTAAGGAATATTAATTATGAGTAATTATATAAAGTAAAAGTTGCATCTAGCTCTTTAGTCTACAAATTATTATGTAAGTAAAAGATGCACATAATGATCAGTGATCAATTATGTTACTTCTTTTAAAATTTCTCGGTCAATGGTCACTGCATATTTGCTATTCAGTTTATGCACAGTGGGTAATGCGTTACTTCCTTGACTCCTTGTGACAAGCCCACATAACATTGTATAAAAATCAATAACTGAAAGTGGATATTGGCCAACAAATATAAAAGTGAAGCAAAGAAACAAAAGTGGCAATGTTTGAAAGTGAAATCCAAAAATAGAACATAAATGGAATTACAGAAAAAAATAGCTGAATGTGTGAATGTTGACACTGCCACCTTTTCATAGACTCTAGGTATGTAGTGAGAGGAACTTAATGAAAGTGAATTTATCAACATAAATGAGGAAAGTGGTTGTGAAGAATGAAAATGCCATGGGCAAGAAAAGAACTTCATTATTAAAGGAAGTCTCAGGGGTAATTTTACAAAATGGAAAGCACAAAGGATAAAATATTGGAACTGATCCAAACTTGGAGTATCACACTGCCAAGGCATAGAAAAGATATGTGCTCTATCCTAAGTTATATAATGAGAAGCAAGCAAGCAAAGCACTTTTCAAACTATTGAGAAGTTTTTTGTTTTGTTTAAAAAAATACTTTAGTTCTTAGTGTTTGTTTTACAGTATGCAAAAATATACTTAGCAATGAGAGGTTTCAGTGTTTTGACGTTGTTTTCGAGGGTTAAGGAACAAATGTGCTTTTCCCCATGATTAAGATCTCTTTGCGGTTGCAGCTTGCAGTCATGTTTAGATGCCACACTAATGTGCAATAGGAGGACTGTCTTTAAATGTGGTAAGGGTATCCTTAAACATGATCATATACTGCATCTGAGCAGGATCTGACTTTATTGCTGACTGTATACTTCTTACTTTTGCCAAGAACACCCTCGGAATGGTTTAACCTGGAACTGTGCCTGAACCAAAAGTCAAGTTACTCCACTACTAAAAACCCTTCAGTGATTTCCAGCTACACTTGGAACAAAATCCAAAATCCTTACCTTGGCCCTAGAGTTGTACTTGTGTCTTTTGCCCACTCTCCAGAACATCTCCAGCCCACCCCCAGGTGTCTTTCAGATCCACAAAGGCTTTCAGCTTCCACCTGCGGCTCACAGGCAGGAGCTCTCATGCCCTCCGCATTAAACGGCCTCTACCTTTTGTTTGTTTGTTTGTTTTTTGTAGCCCTTAGGATACTTTACACGGAATAAATGATTCAATGGTTCTTCCTCCCACAGGGTTCCATTAAAACTTTCATGGGGCTGGGGATGTAGCTCAGTTGTAGAGCGCTGATCTAGCATGCGCCGGGCCCTGTGTTCCATTCCAGCAAAAAATTTCTGGGCCTCAGTTAGGCACTTTTCTCTTCACGTTCCCCTTCCTCCATTAAAAAAAAAAATCGATTTTAGTGGACCCTAAAAACGTCAAGTCTTCCCCTATTATGAGAAAAAAAATCAAAACGTTTTCTTTGACTTTAAGGATTCATTGTTTTCTTCTGACCAAAGACATTAAAAATTTCTCAAGGCCCCACAGGCCTGCAGTTTCTGCCTAAGGGAGCCTCAGGCTTCAGCTCTGTCAGGACTGCGCTGCGAACACCTGCCAGAGGGCGGGTAGGCGCTGTCTTCCCTCCGCGAGGTTCTAGATTCCTTCTCCCGCCCAGAGGCGCAGATAAAGCCGGGCCCCATTACCTGGCCGTCGGGATCCCAAGCAAAGGCACTTGGCCTCGGGCGCCCCCTTCAGCCTGTAGCAGGGCGGGGTCGAGGCCTGGTCTGAAAGGGCGGAAGCTGTGAGGGGCGGAGCAGGACCTGGGCGGGGCGGAGCAGGACCTGGGCGGGGCGGAACCTGGGCGGGGCGGGGCCGGCTGGGGCAGCTTCACGTTTTCCTCAAAGCGCCTCAGCTCATGGTCTCCAGTCCTCAGGCCCACTGTGAGTAGTCCTGGTTTAGCCTTTAGGTAGAGTTTTGTATCTGTGTTGGAAATTATGTCCTAAACCTGAGCCTCCTTCTTCCTCCCATGGAACCTGCTAGTAGCATCGTTCACTCACTCAGTCATTATTTTATTCAATGAATATTTATGGCGAGCACATTGTACCAGATATTGTGCAAAGATTGGGGTACAATAAGTACATAAAAGCCCTCTCAATCCCCTTACGAAAGAGCTTAATCTACCCTCAGGCCGCTCTTTTTAGTCTTTTCGAACCACTCCTTTCCAAGAGGCTGCCCCTTTACTCGGATTCATTGTCACTTACTTGAAGTTAATTCCTACAGCCCCTTCAACACACTTCAGATGGGCTAGGATAGCACCCTGACCTTATTGGCTGTTTGGTCTGGGACTCGAACTCTGGTGGAATAAATATTCTCCTCTGAATTAGTCCACTGGAAAGAAAAAGAAATTCCAGTACCAAATCAGAAATGAACAGTTTCTCTCATTATTCTTCTCTGCCTCTGTTACCAGAGATGCAAGTGAGGTAGTGTTATGGTGTGAAATGATCAATATAATCAATAAGTCATAGATATAGGGTATATAGGTATAAGGCAAGATAGAATAGATAATCAATAAGCAATAGACATAGATTAAAGACTATAGGAATAAGGTAAGATAACATAGATAAGCGATAGTAAGACATAAGTTCATCAGGAATAAGCCTAAGTAATAATAGAAAAATCATGTAACTATAAAACATAGGATTTAAGCCATAGAATAAGTCAGTGTGTCAGTATAGTTATAAATAACTATAAGCAAGTGGGTTAATATATAGATAAGGTTAGATTAACATAGCAACTTGATCTTGTAGACTTGCATAGGTTAAAAGACATAGGGTTTATAGATATTAGTAAGATGACAGATAAAAATGTGTGTGTAGGCCACAAGATAACTGCAGTAAAAAGTAGGCATCAAATAAGTTACTAGTACTGACTGTGCAAAGCAATTGCTCTGGTAGAAACTCATTAGTCACTTGCAACAATTCCACTTTACTGAGATTATGGGACTAGGGTAACTGTAGTCATTTGAGTAAAAAGATGTGACTATAGAAACTCCATCTTAGTTTCTTTGTTACTGTCCCTGTGAAGAGAGAACTGCATGACCCATTTCTAGGAAACAGAAACTAAAGCTGTTTTCTTATTTAAAAATTTGTCTTTCTGTACTTTGTACCCCACAAATTGTACCCTACTCAGGATGGTCGTGGTGAGCTACATCTTGGGTTTGACTGCCCTAGTGGGTCTACATGACTTTGAAGTAGATTCTCGCCCCACCAACCCCTGCCCAAATTCAGGATATGACTGTCTAGCACCTGCTTGAACCCCAGGACTGTGGTCAACTGAACTGCAAAGCTAATGCTTTTTTAGCTTCTGTTTATTGCTTGCTTGCTGACTGGAAAATTCTAGTCCTGCCTAGAGCCCACAGATCCCTCTTATTAATGTTTTAATTTCTGTGATTGGCTAGTGTTCTTATATTCTCCTTAGATGGACCAGGAAGCTGCTGTCCTCCCACAAAGCTTGAGTCTCTATGGTGGGTGACAGTCCCTGGTAAATAAAGCTCTATTTGATTTGAAATTCAGACTTTTAGTGCTTTCTGGAGCAGCTCCCCATAACAGTAGCAATGCAGGTAAGGTGAAGCAATGTTTTAATGAGTGGCTCAGGAAAGGTTTCAATAGGAAAAGAGTCACCTGCCTGTGTTTTAGTTCCACTAGACCATTTTGCCTCTCTTACCAGCTCCTCAGAATAAAATCAGAAATATTTAATACAAGTATCCTTTTTAAAACCCTGCAGTCTGATATATAATAGAATCCCTGTGTTTTAATTTAAAGGGTAACTTATCTATAGCTCTTCTTACCCATGTATTCTAGATTAGTTTTCCTGTCTCCAATTTCCAGATTATCTTTTCCACTTGATGTCAGAATCATTCTTGTAAAAAGATTTTACTCATGTCACTTTTTGCTTAAAAAACATTTTTGTTTCCTTTTTGGTTACAAGGTCCATTATAAGTGAGCCTAGCTACTTTATCAGACTCAACCTTAACACCAGACTAACTTGAAAACATACCACCCATTGCTCTCAGCTCTACCACGCGGCCTGCACAGTGGTTTCATTAATGAGGTTCTAGGCATAAAGTTAGTTGATATATATATATATATATATCAATTGTTCCCCATAGCCTTCAGTCTGCTTTTCCTAGGAACAGAGAAGAAAACTCAGGATTCCTACTTGTTTATTAAATAATTTATTGTTTATTAAATAATTTCTTTCTATTGGATCCTCTCCCATACAAGCACCTAGAGAAACTTCTACCACGCGGCCTGCGCAGTGGTTTCATTAATGAGGTTCTAGGCATAAAGTTAGTTAGAAGAGATCGAAATAAAAACACAGACTCAATTACCTTATTTCTATTGCTAGGTCTGAGACGGCTCCCCTCTGGTTCCCTCCTCCAACCGCCCAGCAGTGCAGCAGGGATTACTCAGGGCTAGCAGGAGAGAGAAAGCGAGCATGATGGGGATCAGCCTTTTATTGGGGAACAAGAGAATCAGGGGAGAATTCCATCCAATGAAGGTTGAGGGGGGGCTGCACTCCAAGGTCAGGGTCAGTGATTGGGTCCCTGGGGTCAGTGGTCAGGCACACCCCCACACGGATGGGCTCTCTCATCAGGAAAGGGTCCGGAAAACTTCGACTTTTGCCAAAGTGCCTCAGGCCCTTAACGGGAGTCGCTCAATCACGTGTTAGAATGGCTTCCCACACTCAGCTACAATAACTTTTTTCCCTTTACCCTCTATTCATCTGGAACAGGATTTATTGAAAAAATGTGCAAAGAATTGTGCCAAGTGTGGGAGAATATTACATAATTCCTTGAAGAATTATTCTCTGAGGGTAACCAACTGTAATGCCATATGAAAGTGCTTAGACACTTAAAGTACAAGGAGGGTTACTGACTAGCGGATTGATTGCAGCCTTAGAAATCTACTGCCATATTGCCCAGAGACTTCTCTTCCCACAGGGTGCTCTCAGCCAATGATGGAGTATGATAGGGATAAAGCAGACCTGTTCCTGGAAAACAGAATTCTTCTAGCAGTCAACTCTGACTCCACATGTACTTAACAGCCTTGTCTGAACATTCTTAGTCTTTCTTTTTCCTTGGGAGTCAAACTCTTCCATCACAGTGTGACCTCTCTCCTGTCCTTTCCTGACCCTTTCCACATTTTTCTCTCAGGTGTTTCTTCTAATAAAATCCTTATACCATTAATCTTATCTGCTTTTTGGAGAAACAAAACTAACATTTAAATATTTAAGCAATTTAATAAGCACTGAGAGAGGTATTAAGCAAATTGTCACCAAATATTTGCTGACTTTCGAGTATATATCAGGTACTGGTGGGCTCTGAAAATATAATTGTTTCTGTCTTCCTGGACTTAGTCTATGGGGAACAGACCAGTACTTAGGCAATGACAATGTGGCATTATATGTGTGACAGCAGAGAAAACACAAGTTATGGGAGCACATAGGATGGTATACACTTGAAGAATTGGGGTAAACTTCCTGGAAAAGGGGATTATCATTTCAAGTGATGAACAAAAGTAAATGTGAGCTAGCCAAGCAAGGGGCACAGAGAGCATTCCATTTGGAAGGAATTCTGAGCAAATGAAGAAGCTCAGCCAGTGTGGGATATAGTTTTGTGGAGAGGAGTGGTAAAGATGAAGCAGGAGAGGTATGCAAAAGGCCAGAACAGGTAAGATCTTGTGGATCATATTAAGGATTTTGGATTTTATCCCATGGCAAATGCAAGGTAGAGTGGATGGATTCAACTAAGTGTGTAAGAAAAAGAGTGACATGACCTGATTTGTGTAATGGACAGAACACTTACCTGCCCCAGGGGAAAGGATTGAGTGCTGAAGTTGGGGTGATGGTAACTGGGCATGGGTCAAGACTGGAGTAGAAAATAGCTCAGGCAAAAGAACATACTGACTTGGATTAGAGATTGTTAAAGAGGATGCTGAGATGTAGGTAGAAATAGTTAGGAGTTAAAATAAACAGGCTTGGAGATTGGATGGATTAGGAGGAATCCAGAATGACAGGGCCTAAAACATAGTAGGCATTCAATGAATATTTATTGAATAAATGAATGCAAAATCCCTGGTTGAAAAGATAATGGTGCTAAGTCAAAAGATAAAGAACATTGATTCCACCATCCACCCAGTTACCCTAGTTTGAATGGGGTGATGATGACAGTCCCAATTTGAACATGTTGAAATCAAGATGCCTGTGTTAAAATGAGTGGAAATGTCCACAGATAGTGGATGTATGTGTCAACATCTGAAGAGAAAAATATGGCCTGGAAATAAAGATTTAGGAAGTTGGTAGTAATTAAATTAGTATGAATGAGACTACCTAGAACAGTGAAAAGTAGGGATCACAATTTGTTGATGAGTATTAAAAATCAATTTAGTGGACTGCAACCAGCAATTTAAGAAATGGAATAGAATAAAATGCAACACAATAGAAAACACTAGAATTTAGTTCCTGATGGAAAACATGATGGAAGTATGATTTTGTGAAAAATTCATTTCAGTAATGTTATGAATGTATATACTTAAATGTGATTAGGTTGCAATATAAAATGAACTTTTGTGTGTTGCTATAAAATTTGAAAAAAAAAGATTTTTGGAAAAAAATAAAAAGACTGAAAAATCAACACCTAACTCATTGTCAAAAAAGGAACTAAGTCCTCTAATAGATTGTTGTAGAGCACCTAAAGAGAGGTATATACTGGTGCCAGAGGAAGAAACTCAAGGAAGGTCCCCATGTGTTAAGGTTTGCATTAGGAAAGGTTTCAGAAAGATCTACGGTACTAATCTTAAGAATATGATTTTTTAGAATAAGCAATTTGCATTCAAGAACTATGTCTTATATCTCTAGTACCTATCAAAATGTTTACTACATAATAGACCCTCAAACTTTCAAATGAATAAACTAAAACTTGTGCTTTATGAAGATTATTCTGACAGCAATCTGGAAGGGGAGAGAATGGAGAAAAGGTTGTTTTTTACTTTTCACAAGTTTTAGTTTATTTTTAATTGATACATAATTGTTCAAGTTTGTGGGGGTGTAATGTGGTGTTTTGACATATGTATACAGTGTATAATGATCAAATCAGAGCAAATAGTATCTTAAAATGAAACTATTTCACAGTCCAGGTGAATGATGATGAAGTCCTAAATGATAAATGATAATGGAAGGAAAAGGACAGATTTATTTATAATCAGAATTACCAAGATATGGGGCTGCATACATATGGGTGTGGTAGCCAGTCTCCATGGCTGAAATCCTCATATTCACCCTTGTAAAGTCCCCCTCCCATGGTACATCAGGGGTGATCTGTGTGACCAACTGAATATGGCAGAAGCGATCACATATTAATTACTTCTGAGGCTAAGTCATAAAATACAGTGTGGCTTTTTTTCTTGCTTTTTTTGATCACTTGTTTTGAGGAAGCCATCTCATGTTGTGAGGACATTCAAGCAAACCCACAAAATCTATGTGAAGAACAACTGCCAACATCCAGCACCAATTTGCCAAGCATGGAAGTAAGCCATCTTGGAAGTGGATCTCCAGCCCCAGTGAAGCCTTTAAATGACTGCAGCCCCATCTGCAGAGATAAATATTTGTTTTTGTTTAAAGCTACCAAATCCTGAAAGTGAATTTGTTACATTTGTTATGCAGCCTAGATAACTAATACAAAGGGGATGAAAGGAGGAAGCAATAAATACTATAAATTAGAGGCTATAAGTTAAAGACTAAGTGCTTGAAGGAGGAACTGGGATTAGGATGTAGGGGATAGTAAGTTATGGTCAGGACTTGTATTTGCCTTGTATGTAGGATATCCAAGTGAGCAGTTTTTGTCCCTCAATCTCAAAGTTCTACTCGTTTTTGAAGGCTCAGTTCAAATGTCACCTCTTCTGTAAAAACCTTTCTGCTTTTCTCTGGCAAAAAAAAAATCTACATCCCCTTTGGGGCACCTTACTACAGCAAACATGCATAATTTTGTATTGCAATTACCTATTTTCCGTAGTTTGTTTACATTTGGGAGCTCCATTACGACCCTGAGCTAGTTAAGGATAAGGACTGTGATTTTTAGTGTTTTTTTTTTTTTTGTGTGTGTGTGTGTGTGTGTGTGTATCTCTGTGTTGGTGATTGTGTAATAATTCTGAGAAACTTGATGGTTGTATCCATTTACCCACGTATTTTCCCTGCAGTTATGGACATTTGGGTTTGTGGAGTGACTGGAGCAAACTCGCTACCGGAGGTCCTGAAGTGACACCTCCAGCCTGCTTCAGAGGTAGAATTCCCACCTATACCTGGGTCTGGCTTCACCTCTGCCTGGGATGAACCTCTCCTTCTCAGTCCCTCCTGTACTCAATTCTGATTGGCTGGAGAAAGGAAAACGGCCCGACATTGGTTCCTTTTAGATGGGCGGAGCCGGGCTGGGTTTCGTCTCTCGCCTCCGGCCGAGCCGCGCCGAGAGGACCCGAGTGAGGCCGAGACCAGCGGCCCAGTGGCCCGGAGCCGAGGTGGCTGGACGCGCCCCACCCTGCAGCCAGGCGGAGCCAAAGATGCTGGCCTCTGCCTCGCGGCCCCGCCCGGGCCCAGGGCCACCTCGGGTCTTACCCTTGCCACTGTTCCTGCTGGCGGTGTTGAGCGGCACCGTGTCCGGCCGCGTCTCACGCTCTGTGCCCAGGACCTCGCTTCCCATCTCTGGTAAGGTGCGGACGCCTTCGTCCTCAGCCCTTTGCGCCGCGCGCAGCCCTCGCCCGCACTTGTTCACACCCACCCGCTTCCTATCCTGGAGAGCAGCACCACGGCCCCCTCAACGCCTTGGACCGTGCCCCCCGCAGCGCCTAAGCCCCTCAGGGACCCAGACAAGACCCCGGCACTCTGCTGTTTCACCCTAGCCCTAGCCCGGGCCTCGCGCCTCGGCATCCACGACACACCCAGGTTGCTCCCTCAGACCCTTATTTCCAGGACCGCTAGATAGGTCAATCCCTTACCATGCAGAGGAGGATACTGAGGCCCTAGGTGGGCTTGGGAGTTCATCGGGGTTGTCCATTTAGAAGTTCCTTCTCCCTTATTCCCCTAGTCCCCCGTACCTATACCTGTGTCGAACACTCCAGTTTGAAGCCCATTCCATTCCCAGGCCTTTCATTCTTTCATTTTAATTCAACCACTCCCTGGATCCCCAGCTCAGCATTTACATTTTCTGAACTTCATTTCCCTATGATCAGTTCAATGCACCCTCTGCTATCAAGCCTCTTACCCAGCTCACCACCTCAGTCTTCCAAACTCAGTCCCTTCTCATCTCTGACACTTGCTCCCATTTTTCCATGAATCAGATTCACTTTAACCCCCTAACTCCCTGAACCTTCTGTGCTCCCTCTGATCATTCCCTGCATCGACTGTTGGAAACCATTTTATCAGTTGACAGTTAAGTTTTGCTTAAATGGTTTTGGAAGTCTTCAGAAGGAAAAAAGAAGAGTGGACCAGGTCCTTGGAAAAGATGTGAAAGAAGCCAGGGGATAGATACCACAAGGTTAAAAGTGGTCATTCACATTTTAGAGACTCTGTTGAGGTGGGCATGAGTGTGGTATGGACCTTTGTTTTCTTCTTAGTGGGTATGGAGGCAGACAGAACCAGTAAAAACCAAGAGTACCCTTGGCAAAAGCTTACAACTGGGTAACAGTAATTTAGAGTCTAAACTCAGGTCAGAAACATATAGGGATGCTTGAATCTCCAGGGCAAAGTTGTGGTCAGAGCCTGGGGTTTCAGTTTGTGCTGGAACAATAGCTAAAAAATAAGTTGAGGTTGCCAGGCTGAATTGATGTCCAGAAATCCAGAGATGTCTAGAAGGCAAGGTGAAGCAGAGCAGGGAAAACAAAGGAGGTTGGGTAATTCAGAACTTATACTAAGCATGAGAGAGCAGGAAGAATACAGTGCAGAAATAAGCACCAGTGGAACAGTGGATGGGTGGGGCTCACCTCAGCATAGCTAGGAATGAATGGGTTGATGGCTAGGTATCACCACGAGGACACTCGACCAGCTGAAACTTATAGAGCAGAGTTGTATAGGGATAGGATCCTCAGAATTAGATTAAGCTAAGAAGGTAAACACATATGAAGTTATTTTTAAAATGAGTTTTGAATGCTGAAAGGGGTTAGATTTGGCCAAAGCAGAATGTAGCCATAAAGAAGAGAGGGACTATTTGTTAAATGTGTAGTACATGCCAGGTGCTTCCACATATGTTATCTCACATAATTCTCTCAACAATCCTGGATGGTGTTGTTTACAGATGAGGAAAATGATGCTCAGAAAGGGCAAGTAATGTATTCAGGATCATATAGTAAGTGGAAGAGCCACATTTAAATCCAAACTGGTCCATTTCTGAAACACATATCTTTTCCCACTACACTAAACTACACCTTTTTAAGTGAAATAGGGTGAGGGAAGGTCAAGGAAGGTGGCTGAGAGAGGAAGTAGACTCCGAATGTATTGGTAAAAGAGTAAAACATTTATAAGTAAAAAGTAGTTACTATTAAGCAGGGTTCAAAAATAAAACCCCACAATTTAGAATAGTACTTATACCTTTTTAGGTGTATTTTCTTAGGGATCACATTGATATGAATAGAAATCATATTCTTAATATTTATGCTGTTATTTATATTTTTATGGAAAAAGCATACTTGACTGGATTGCATGCTAAATATTCTGACATCATCAGTTGTCTTGGGGTAGTGTAGATGGTCGACCTGTCAAGGTGCTGTTTTTTCCCTGATTGCTGCCATATAAATGATATTTTGGAAGAAAACAAAAATTGGCCTTTCGGCTTTGCTGTAGTAGATCCAACCCTTACGAAGCAATAGCTGATATCATTCTTCCCTTTCCCCTTCCCTTTCTGCAGAGGCTGACTCCTATCTCACCCGGTTTGCTGTTCCTCATATATACAATTACTCTGTTCTGCTTGTGGATCCTGCTTCCCACACACTTTATGTTGGCGCCCGGGATACCATCTTCGCTTTATCCCTGCCTTTCTTAGGGAAAAGATCTCGAAGGGTGAGTGATGAGAGTGGGGAGGTCCCCAGGCCCTATAGCATGTGGTTAGAGCCATAGTTTTATGGAATGTGGGTGGGGGAGTTTTATAATAACTCAAGATATAACAGTAGTGATACTAGAAGGGAGGGATTATCCACTATCTTAGCCAAGTGATAGGGATAGAGTCTTGATATCTAGGGAGACTATGGGAGAGATTCAGGGTGATGGGGAGGAGGCTACAGTGTCTGGGTTTTAGGGAAACAGCTTCCAAACTTTTTTGGTCACACATTAGTACTATATTGTTACCGGTACACAAGTGTGTACTTAAAGGAAACTTTCCTTGAAATAGTATTGGCTCTTCTATATGTGTGATACATTGGATAGATTCTATTTCATTAAAACAATGTTGGTTGTGGTTTCACAATTGATTACTTACTAATGGGTTGGAATCTTCCATTAATAAATTAAAAAACAGTGCTCTAGGAGATGTCAGAAGTTCACAAATTGATGGAGGTTGTCAAACTGATCTCAAGGGAGTTTGGGGTGGGGGACCTGGGGAAAATGGTCACTACTCCTTTCTCAGATTGACTGGATGGTGCCTGAGGCTCACAGACATAACTGTAGGAAGAAAGGCAAGAAAGAGGTAGGTGTAACTAAATTCAGGCTCTGTCTTGAGAGTCCTTGAGAACTTGGCCCATCCCTGAGTTGATGTCAGTTGAACTCCCCTGGAGTTCTCTCATCCCAGGCAGGGATGCTGATACCATCACCTGTCATCCCTAATCCCCAAATTGCATCTAACTGTCTTGATCCTACCTTACCCTTCCTTGTACCTGCTGCTTCTGATTCTAACCATCTCTAACCCCCAGGACGAATGTCACAATTTTATCCAGATTCTCGCCATTGTCAATGCCTCTCATCTCCTCACTTGTGGCACCTTCGCTTTTGATCCGAAGTGCGGGGTTATTGTGAGTGACAGGGGTGGGAGGAGAGGGAGAGGGAGCCTGCACCAATGTGAGTTATGTCGGGGTGGTGGGTAGGAGGATGGGAAGGGTTTTCTGTGAGTGACCAAGTGGGGCATGGTTAAAACAAATACTGTGCATGATAAGCATTGGGATAAGGGGTGTCCTCACAGGGTGGAGCCTGTGTCAGCTACTGAGGGAGGGTAAAAGAAGAAGGGAGACAGGGAAGTTTTCTGTATAGGGTGAGGTATGAGATGCAGTGAGATGGTAAATGAAGTTAGGGATGCTGGCTGGGCTTGGGAGAGGCCAGATCCAAGAGAGCCTTTAGAAAGCAGAAAATTAGGTTTCTGTTGCCCTATGAATACTTTGGCCAGGCACCTTGGGCCTGTTTCTTAATCAGTGTAGCCCATGCCTCCTTCTTCCTTCTATAGCATGTGATTGTTTCTTGCCCCCTTCCCTTCCCTTCCCTCCACTGTCAACCTCATTCTGTGTAGGCTCTGACTTTCAGCTCTTATACCTTCTGATGTCACTGCCCACTAATGTGATGCCCAGTACTCTGGCCTTCAGGGTGGATACTCTGTCAACCACCTTTTATTCTGGATCCTGTTCATTGCTGCTGAAAACCTGGGCTTCATTACCCTCAATCCTAGGCAATCTTGGGACACATGAACACCCAATGACATCTAGTCTAGACACTGCCCTGTTCCTGGGATGGTGATTGTTTTTGAACTTTCAGCTTTCTACATCAGTTAAACATTGTTAGCACAGTCCTCTAGCACCACACATTTGTGCCTAGGTCTTAGGTGAGTAAAAAACCTCACATGTCTTTTGTATTCTATTTAGTACAACAGCTCTCTTTCTTGATCCTCATCCTTAACTGTGGATCTTAACTGCCCTGTTCTGTAGTTTGCTTTGATCCAGTAATCCACCTGGATCAAGTCAGTATGTATTTCCAAACGCCTCTTTGTTACAGACCAGCCTCATATCTTGGGGTTAGAATGTTATAATTGCATATGCTTCAAATTCCAGTCCCTCTGGTGACCCTTGGAGTTAGTTGAACTTAGGTTAAGTCCTTTCACATAAAGCAGCTGATGGGTTCCTTCCAAAGGTCTGGATAGTTCTCTCATCCTGGGAAGGTTTCTTATTTCAGGTTGATGTTGAAAATCTTTACACCCCATTAGGTAATATTGAGGGTCTACTTTCCTTCAGTTCTCATCAAGCTTGAAGTAGTAGTAGTACTGATACACATCTAGATAAGATATCTAGATGGAGAATGTTCTGGACATATCTGTTAGGATTGGTGTGACTTGGATCCCTATCCATTCTTGAGGAATGTCATCAATGAAGAGTGAAGCCAGGGTTCTGTATTCTGCACTCTCACCAATCTGACTCTTTCTCTGTATCCTCTTATCTAACAGACTCATCAAATTCTTTGATCAAAACTCATTTATACGAGAAAGAGATTAGCTTAACCCTTCAAGCCACACCCTGAGCCTTATCCTGCTACCCAGCAAACTCACTCTCCTTGACCAAGTTCTGGCTTTATCCTTAGTGCTGAATGGCTCATGTCCTAGACAGATGGCATTGAAACTATGTATAATTTTCTGAGTTTTGCTCTTTACACAACAACTTGCTCAGAGCTGATCATGGAGAAATGAAGGTTCTTATAAAAAGGAAGTTTAAGTGCTGTATCTAACAGCTCCAACTTTGAAGTACTGTCCTTCATTGCCAGCTTATCAGATGGTAGAGGGAACATAGTTTAATTTGATTTGTTGAAGGAACTTCAGCAGTTACCAGAAAAAAATTTTAGCTGCTAACAATAATGATGACCATTGCGTCCAGTATCTATGTAGGCTTATCACTACTTTATATTCTTGTTTAATTTTTTGTAACCACATCATGATATTTAGGTGTTATTTGTTTCCATTTTGTAAGTAAGGACAGAGTTCAGAGAAGTTTAAGTCCCATATCTAAGGTTATATAGCTAGCAGAGGCAGAACCAAAATTGAAACCTAGGTTTGTCTGGTTCTGCTCTACTGTCCTGTCCTACTAGTTCAGGCCACATTCCCAAAGACCTTATCTGGCTTCCATTTCTTGTGGCATTTGACATGTTTGGTGTACCAGGAGCTATCTTTCCTCATCTTTTTTATTTACCTACCATTTGGGCGAGGTCCTTTATATGCCTTCTATCCACCTCAACAAAGACCAAAGAACTAGTTCTAACTTCAGTGCTTTCATGAGAACCTTTCTATCAGCCATGGCTTACAGTTTGAGGGACTTGCTTCCATTGCAACTGATTTTGAGAGACTGTGCTAACTGACACCATGATGATGCAACACATAATCTATATGTTCTATATGATCTATTTCTCTATATTCTGCAGAGGATATATTAGAAAGGTCTTGCCCTTTTCACACTCCAGTTGAAGGTTATTTTGACCATAGAATAATCACAATATGTCTAGTTAATAGAATGCTCACTTTCTCAAAGACTAGATGACATGATGATGGCATGAGGGGGCTAGTTTTGACCCATTGAATTGTAAAGGGTTGATAAGCAATCTCTTTGAGAAAGTCTAGCAGTCAAATGAAAACATGAACTAGGGTTTGGAAGACATCAGACCTGGAGAGTTTGAGGAATGATTTCATAGAAAGACTGGAAATACAAGAATGAATGAGACCTTTGAAAGATATATGAAAAGGATTATGGATAGATTCTTGGAATATACATGTAGAGGCTCAAAAAGAAGGAGCTAGAGAAGTGACAATTAGATAGGAGAAAGGACTCCAAGAAGATAAGAGTTTCAAGAGCCAAAGAATAGAATATTTCAAGAAGGAGAATGAATCATAAGTAACAAATGGTATGTGATGACTGAAGAGTGAGAACTGAGAAGAGACTCATCTTTTTAGTCTTTGGTAAAATGTGAGGGAGCAGTTTTAGGCATAAAAATGAGACAACATAATTTGTTTTCTAGGAATAATAGGTGATTTGGTTTGGCTAGAACAAAGATCATTTTGAGAAGCAGTGGAAAATATATAGGTTGGACTAGAATTTGTACTCCAGGCAATGGTGAGCCTTTTTGTCTTCCTTTTCTCCAAAATCTACTATCCAGTCAGTGGCTGATACTTTGGAAGATTAATCTGGAGTGGATATATAAATAAACTGGGGATGGGACCAGAGAGCATGGAGAAAGGAGGGCACTGCTATCATTCAGGTGAGAGGGAAGAAGGCAGCTGCAAGCAGCAGGTATTTACTACATTTCCAGAGTGCCCAAACACCTTGATATCACCAAACTTGTTACCTTTTTCTTCAGGGGAAGATGTTTCCACTGCCATACAAGTGGAGCACTTGTGCCTCTGTGGCAATCCATTAGGCTCTTTGGACCCAATATCTCCTAATTTGGACACCTCAGACATCTCATTTTAATAGGCCCTCTTCAAGAGTGTCTCGATTAAATAAAATCTTGTTTGCATCTACAGAAAAGAGATGAGGAGTCTGAATGGGCTGGTAGTATACTAAGCTCGAGAGATATAGATCTATGTTACTCTTTGATTAAATTCTGTTAATTCTGTTATTCTACATCACAGTAATTAAGCCATAGCCACACCAGTTTGTGAGCTACTGATAGCATACCTGGCATTTCTGTGCTGTAACTTTGATTCCCAGTCAGCCATAGTTGACTTCCCTCTCAGTCCTAGGTTGAAATCATCTGCAATTTCCATTTTTAGATTTTTTTTGAAGGATTTCTTAGTGCTGGATGCTAGACTAAGGTAGCTTCTGACTGGCCCTGGTGGAACTCTTTGGTCTCTTGCTTCCCACCCAGGTCAGTCCTTAGAGGATGGTACTTCCTTTAAAATCCTTGAATTCTCATCTTAGCTTCAGGTCATTCTTCATTGACCTTATAGATTCCCTTCTCCTCTTGGATGTATGGCTCTGGCACTGTCTTTCATCTTTGGGGTAGTAGAAGGAGGATGCTCCTTTTTTTTTCCCTAGGCCTTGGGCTTTAGTCTGTCCTCTGTCAGCCTGCACTTTTATTTGCCTTTCCTAAGGGCTCCAGTCCTGAAGAGACCTGCTTTCTTCTCTGGTCCTCTTTGTCCTGTAGCATGTTCTCTAGCTAGTTGCAGACTCCACAGTTCAGCAGCATTTCAGAGGAAAGACCCATATCCAGCCTTGTTGCATTTTTTTTAGGGCCATCCCAGGTAGGCCTTCATCAGGGCATATAAATTGTGGGTATTGAGAAAAGAGGACTAACTTGTGAAAAAGGGGTAGCAGAGACGGTAAATGAAGAATGGGGGCAGGGAATCAATAATAGTGACTTAGTGTGGGGATAATAGTAGAAGGAATGGGAGGTGAAGGGGAATGGGCTTTTCTTTCATCTGACCATCTTTGTACTTCTCACTATGAACCTTCCCTGTGACCCCTAAACCAACTGCCCCCCTTCTGGTCTGTAGGATGTGTCCAGTTTCCAGCAGGTTGAAAGACTTGAGAGTGGCCGGGGGAAATGTCCTTTTGAGCCAGCTCAGCGGTCAGCAGCTGTAATGGCTGGTGAGTGGGGAGAGACAAGAACCTGTGATTTCTTGCTCTAATTGCCTCCTTCCCCACCCCTGCTGTTGGAATTTCTGTGTCCTTTCTTTCCTTGGAATGTCTATTATTCCCATGTCTTTTTTTAGCCTTTCCTGTTCTTCCCTGAGTGCCTGTGACCACCTGCTTTTTCCCACAGGGTGTTATTTCCCCAAAGTTCTCTCCAGAGAATATTTCCTCTGCTTCTCTATGTGAGTGTTTCCTCTGTTAATGTCACTTTCTTCTCCCATAGTATTTATTTTTTTGTTTATAAGAGGAATATACTACAATGCATATTGTAATAAATTTGGAAAAAATACATAAAGAAGAAAATAAATCTAGAATAGCACTGTCTAAAAATCTTTATATGATGATGGAAATATTCTGGATCTGCACTGTGCAATTCAGTAACCACTTGCTATTGTGGCTGTTGAGCCCTTGAGATGTGATTAGTACGATCGAAAGAAATAATTTTAAGTTTTATTTAATTTAATGTAAATGGCTCCATGTGTCCCAGTGGCTACTGTATTAATACAGTTCTAGAATATCTCTTCTTAGAAAACCACTGTTAGTATTTTAGGATATTTGCTTCTAGCTATTTATTTATTTAGGGTACTGGGGATTGAACTCAGGGGCACTCAACCACTGAGCCCATCCTTAGCCCTACTTTTTATATTTTATTTAGAGACAGGGTCTCACTGAGTTGCTTGGTGCCTTACTTTTGCTGAGGCTGGCTTTGGACTCACGATCCTTCTGCCTCACTTCCTGAGCCTCTGGGATTACAGGAGTGCGCCACCATGCCTGGCACGTCTAGCCTTTTAAATGTGTGTGTATACCCATATATACTTATTTTGCTTACATTTGCTGTCTAGTGTTTTGTTGTTTGGAGGAATAAGCAATGATTGTGAAATAAATTCCTGTGGGTGCTTTCTTTGAACAATACATCTACAGTTGCTCAAGTATGGAAGTCATTCTGGAAAATGATTGTCTAATTCTTTGGTAGCTAGAGAGCAAATTGTTTTTGTCTTACAAGACCTGCATTTGTGGTCAGACCATCCCACATCCGCCTTCCAAATTCGGGGAAAACGCAGCTGTTTTCTTCTGATTGTATAAAATAAGCAGTTCCATGGGAATTTTATAGTACTTTAAATGTTTTACCCCATGGATATAATTTTGAATTTTATTGTGTGAATTTATACCATAGATATATACCATTCATAATATAAAAATTCTTTGTAGAGAGACTTTTAATGACATCATTACTCACTCCCTGAGCATACCATGAATTAAACAACTCCAAATTGTTTATAAATTGCTTTATTTAGATTATTTGAAGTTTTTTCTATTCTCCATATTGCTGTAGTAAACATTTTGGTTCACATTTTTTTTTTGTCCTCATTTTAGATCATTTCCTTAAGATGTCTAGAAATGGATTACTACAGCAAAGGGTGTGAACATTTTATGGCTCATTATCTGTTGCTAATTGAGTTTTTAGAAACGGTGTACCAATTTACACCCTAAGCCAGCAATGTATGAGAGTGTTTTGTTTTCTCACATAAATTTCACTGTAATGTATTGTTGCCATTAAAAAAAAAACTTTGTTAATTTAGTACTAAAATGGCACATTGTTTTAATTGATATTTCTTTGAATATTAGTAAAGTTGAACATCTTTATGTTTTAGGACTTTTTTAAAATTTATTTTTTGGCAATCCTCTGTTCTTGTTCTTGGGCCAATTAAGAGACTATTAATGTCTTAAACTTCTTTTTGTGATTATATGTTTTATCCTTTTTTGGTTAAAGTAAGGGGTGCTTTACCATTGAATTGCATTCCCAGCCCTTTTTATTTTTTATTTTGAGACAAGGTGTCACTGAGTTTCTTAGGGCCTTAAGTTGCTGGGGTTAGCCTCAAACTTTTGATCGTCCTGACTCAGCTTCCTGAGTTGCTGGGATTATAGGCATGTGTCATGGCACCTGGCTCACCCGTCTTCATTTAGAGAGCAGATAAAATTTTTTCTTACTAAAAAATTCTCCCCCCAGTTTCACTCTTTGCTATATTTGGAACTTATTTTGATGAAAGGCATGAGATGGGCAACTAAATTAATTTTTTTCCTATCTAGTAATAGTTAAATCAGTTACTTAGCATCATTCATCATATTAATTTTTCTTTCTTCACTGACTTTTTGTCAACTTTATTATTTTTTTTTCTTTTTTTTTATTGGTTGTTCACAACATTACAAAGCTCTTGATTTGTCAACTTTATTATAAAATTAATTTTTATCTATAGTTTTGAACAGTATTTGTGTAAAACAAAAATTAGAATGCAGGATCTAATGATTTTTTTCTTTTTTTTCTAAGTTTTTCTTATGTGTGACTTCATTTTTAGAAAATGTATTAAAAGCTATACAGATGAAATCATTCTTTAATCATTCAGTTAATGACTTTCCTTTTCAGGGAAAAAGCTTTTAAAAGTGAGCATAAAATATTCCAATTGCTTGGCTTGGTGACACATGCCTGTAATCCCAGAGGCTCCGGAGGCTGAGGCAGAGGATCGTGAGTTCAAAGCCAGACTCAGCAACAGCGAGGCACTGAGCAGCTCAGTGAGACCCTGTCTCTACATTAAATACAAAATAGGGCTGAGGATGTAGCTCAGTGGTTGAGTGCCCCTGAGTTCAATCCTCACCCAGTATCTACCCCCGTCCCCAAAAAAGTATACCAACATTATTAAGATTATCATCATTTACTCTTAAAATTGATGAGGACTTGTTTATCCTTACGCATGTTTGAATAAAACAATATTTTTCTTGGCTTTTTGTCAGCATCTTTGCCAAAACTCTGAGCAAGCCATTGGTATCATTAAGAAAGATTTCTTGAGTTTCAGTCATTGTAAATGTCTCTTGATTCTGCAAAATTGTTAATTAGCATAAATGACTTTGAAATGCAATAATCTAAAATAATCAATTAACATACTTTATTTCAAGCAATAATCTTTAAGCATGTGCAAACCTCTACAAATAATTTCTTTTCAGCCGCTCAGTGAATTTGTATTAGGATATGGTTTAAGAAGACTAATTTCATAAATAAAATCATTATGTGACAAAGTGGAAAGAGCACTTTCAAGAAGGTTTCAAGTTATTTTTATTTTTTTCCCAGATGATAAAATTCAGCATTGCCCAAAGGAAGAAAAACACAAAGGAAAACAATTCAGATTTGTTTTTTAGCTGTTAATTGACAGAGGTGATCAGAATTCACTTTCTAGTTTAGAACCACCATCTCCAGTTAACATAGGAACTCTGTCTCTAGTTGCCTCAGATCTAAATCACAGTCAATACCAGTATTATAAATTTTCATCTGTGGTTCTTATTTTACAGGGATATCATTTAAAAATTTTCTTGGTTTACATAAGAGCCAGTATTCACTTGGGGCTTTTAGTATTGATCCACTGTGCCCTTCTGTTTTGAAAATGGCACTGTAGAAACTTGTGAAAACAGTATGTAAGGACTAGAACCAAATTTCCCAGTTAAAAATCTATGAAAATATCTTTAAACATAAAAGAGATATTTTGAAATTAAAAGAAAGAACTTTTAATAATTAAAGTATTTTTAGAATATAATAACAGAAGTATTTTCTTAAATTATAAAAATTACAATGTGCATTGTAGAAAATTAGAAAACAGAAATGTTATAAAGAAGAAAGTAAAATTTTTATTTGTAGTTCTATCATCACAAGGTAATCAATATTATTATTTTGGAGTGTAATGAGGATTTTCTTTAACTGTCTATGTTTCTTTAACTGTCTATGGGTATTTATAAGTAAAATATAATTATGCATATTTCATTTGGTATTATTAATACTGAGCATTTTCTATAGTAGTTATATTATTATTCAAAACATGATTTTTAGTAATTGTGTACATTTCTATCAGATTAATGTGGATAATTTAATTATTTCCATATAAGTATACATTCAAGTTTTAAAATCAGTTATTGCTTTTATAAATAGTGTCACAAGTCAGACAAATTAGTGAATGCTTATAACCTTAGCTACTTGGGAGGCTGAGGCAAGAGGATGTACTTCATTGTTAAGAGTGCTCTAGGTTCAGTCCCCAGTACAGGGAAAAGCTACAACATAAATCTTTTTATATAAGTTTCATGTTAATTCTTTACATGAATCTAATTAATTGCATATGAGTCAACCTAAGAAATGGAGTTGCTATGTCAGGAAGTGTAAAGATTTTTTATAGGAATCAGTAGATTTGGATAAATTATTCTCAGTCCCACCAGTAGTAATAAGAGAGCCTGCTTTATCGCACCCTTGCCAGTCCCAAGTAATATAGTGAACAAACATACAAAGAGACAGTGTCCTTCTCCAAAGTCCAATTTAATGTGTATTTTAATTGGTATTTCTACTAGTGATGTTGAAAAATTTTTCATGTGTTTATTGGTACTTATATTTCTTTTGGGAAAAGCCTTATAAATCTATATTTCCAATATGACATTAATTTATACTACACTTAGATAAAAGTAGCAAAATGATCTTTATTTGCACTATTCAAATTTATAAAATTTTTTAACAATCACATCCACATTAGTCTAAAATCACGAATATTTTGACAGTAACATTCATGCTAGCCTAAAACCAATCTTGAGTCCTTCTCAGTCTCCTTGGTGGATTCTTTGTCTTCTGCTCATTCTTTAAATGTAGGGGTTCCTCAGGCTACCATCCAAGAGCTTCTTCTCACTCTAAATAGTTGTGATCTCAGCCAGGCATGTGACTTCTTTTCCTATTCCATTCAAATGCCTGTCCAGTCTGTATGTGTTTCCCAGGTCCTGAAGGTATAAAGCACATACCCAGCTACTTTTCAGATGCCTCTGCTTGGATGTCCTGCAGGAATCTCAATGCTCATCATGCTCCAAACTCAGCTTGTCATTTTTATTCACCTTCTCCAAACCTGCTGTTCCACCTACATTCCCTCCTCTGAGTGCTTAGCGTCATTGGATATCAGCAAGATTAGCAGTCATTCATATTTGGTCTTCCCTTACCAAAGGGAACAAAATGGGCTTTCATCAAGATGAGCAGAAAAGCTCAAAAGCTTTTGCTTTTCTCTTTGGGAACTCATCCTGTGATTTTTATCCACTGCTTTCAGACACTGCATCTTGTGATAATGCATCTGCCAAGGAGCTCTACAAATGTTCCAAATGCACTGGCTTCTGCCAGTGTTTTAGGTCCAAGCCTACCTCTTAAATGCATGTATATCTGCCCCAAGATTGGCATTCATACACTGAAACAAGACAGTTAATAGAAATCCATCACAGCCAATAGAGGGAAAAGAAATGTAAACACTGTAACTCCAAATGGCTAATTATGTTCTACTAATAGGCTGTTAGAAAAAAAGAAGAGGGTAGCCAGCTGGCCTAGTCCTTACATAAGGAAATATTGGAGTAGGAGGTAACTATTCTGAAAAGCATCCGACCACAAGAAGAAAAGGAAATGGAAAAAGCAAGGCCAGGGCATGTTTACAATTTTTTAAAAACCAATGAACATATACTTCCTATTGCTAATCTCCTTTAGAAGTGAGCATTTGACATCAGAATGGAAATTAAAACCCCCATAGTGTAGGAAAAAATTCACTGCCATAACACACCCCTTGGCCTTTCAGTATTGGGTTAGTAGCACAGTGTAAGAATCTGTTTCACACACAATTATGATGTTTTTGGCTGTGATTCTTCATATTCTGGGGTGTTAATTCTTTATATTACTAAAATGAAAATATCTTAGTTTTGGGGGTTATAAAAAGAGAAGATACTCACTACAAAAAAACATTCAGTGAATACAAAAAAAGTATAAAGAGAACAAAAATTGCTTCCAATTCCATTAGTCAGAAACAAAGCATCATTAACACAGTAGAGTTACAGCTCCTTCAACAATCTTTCCTATTCCTGCAGGCATATATGCATATTTTAAAAAATAGAAATAGTGCTGAATTAGCTGCACATGGTGGTGAATGCCTGTAATCCCAGCAACTCAGGAGGATTGCAAGTTGAAGGACAGCCTCAGCAATTTAGTGAGTCCCTAAGCAATTTAGCAAAACCCTGTCTCAGTATAAAAATTAAAAAGTGCTGGGGATGTGGCTCAGTGTTAATGCTCCCTAGATTCAATCTCCAGTACCTAAATAAGTAAATAAACAAATAAATAGATAAATAAATAAATAGGGCTAAATTTTCTTAACCCCAGTAGTGTTTTTGTTTTTTTTTTTTCCCTAACAAGCTTTTTCACTGAACTCAATTGTAGATATCACTCTCTTTTACCCATCATCATTTGCCAATAGCTAGACATGTACTAATGTTTACTGACTTAATCCATTCAGCAATCATTTGCCAAACAATTGCACATTAAAAGATATTTTATTATATGAACATTGCAATTTAGTTGCATTGGAATTGAGTTTGTCTTGGAGACTCTTGGGCCTGCAGTGTCCTGAGTCCTCCTCTGTACTCCTGTCCTTATGACTGTGATATTTGCTTACACCTATAGCTGATAACACCCTTCTCTGGGTTAGTGAGTGTGAAGGACTGTGACAAGCCCCCTGGTATTTCTGGAGCATCTGGAGCCCTGCTATTTCCTCCTGACTTGTCTGATCCCTTATCCTGTGCCTGAGTGTCAGTGACCCTCTGCTATTCCACCCTGAGGATTGTGTTCTCTTCTGCATTTCTAGGTTCCACTGTTGCTGATTCCTCCATTGATCTCTTTAAACCTTGGGACCCTTTTCCACCATCCACTGCTGGGTCTTTGCATGGTTTCCTGTGGTCCTTTACTTTTTCCAGAATAATGATTGTTTTTCCTCAACTTTATATCCTAAGCCATGCTCCCTAAATATTCATAACTGTCTCCTATAGCTCATCTCCTTTCAGTCTCAAGGTATCTATGACACAGTTTTGATGAGAGTTTGGCTTTTTACGAATTTTGCGTAATATTTAATCTAGGGGCATTTACCACTGAGCCACATCCCAGGCCTTTTTTATTTTTTTATTTTGAGATGGGGTCTTGGTAAGTTACTTAGGACCTTGCAAGTTTCTGAGGCTGAGGTTGACCCCTAACTTGTGATCCTCCTGCTTCAGCCTTTAGAATTGCTGGGATTACAGGTGTGTGCTACCACATCTAATGTTTAGAGAAAATTTTAATCCAAGCTCTTCTGTATCCACATTTTCCCTCCTTGAAAGTACGAAGATTGGTTTATTTGCTGCTCTATTTGCTGACAGGACCTATGACCAATGTTTGTTTTTTATTTCCAGAAATTCTCTGGAAGATAATGGGTTGTCATTTTATAGCTCCCACTCTCTTCTGGCAAGTCAAGCAGATGGCCCTTTGAGATTTCATAAGGAGATATAACTAACATACTGAATAACTGCCATGTGTCACACCCTTGCTAGGGCTCTGTAATTATCTCATCTAATCCTCAGCATTTACTTTTATCTCTATTCTAAATTTGAGGAACCTGAGGTTGAGGGAAGTTCATTTGTATCATACTACAAGTATATATTCAGGGTTTCAAGCCAAGTCTTCCTGGCCCTGAAACACTTAGATTCTTTCCACACTTTAAATGATGGAACAATTGCCCTTCCTAACCCTTACCCATGTTTTCCACTCTTCTCTGCTGCCCTCAGAAGCTTCCTGGCCATTTTTTGCTCTTGAGTTTTCAAGACTGGTTATCCTACCAGTGCCTGTGGCACACCAGCTTCTCTGGAGCATCTCCAAGATGGTTTTGCTTTTCTCCATGTGGTTCTACTCTCTTCTGCTTCTGGAAGCCAGTGAGCTCAAGCCTTCATGGTCCTTGCTGAGATTTTTGTGCACCAGCTTCCAATACACAGCCTCTTTTTTTTATTAAAAACTTTCATTGGTACGTTGTAATTATACATAATAGTGGGATTCATTATGCCATGTTTATACATGCACGTAACAAAATCTGATTAATCTCATTCCTGGTATCTTCCCTTTTCTTTCCCTTCCTCCTACCCCTCATCTGATTGCCCTACACTATTGATATCCTTTCTGTTATTATTGTTGTTTTAATTAGTGCATTATAATAATACTTACACCCACACCCACACATTCATGGTGGGATTCATTGTGGTACATTCATACACATCAGCCTCTTTTGCTTTCTCCTGCTTCTTCAGTCTCCTGACCTTGCTTTATTTTTCTTCCTGGCTCTTACCTTTGTGTCATTCATGCTGTGACTTAAGCAGAATGTGTGATGACTTCCAAGTTGCTGACTCTGGCCCTGTTTCCCAGATCCTTCTTATTCATTGCCTTCTGGAATCTCTGACCCATGTCCTGAAGCCATTTAACCCTTAGTCTGTCCGACAGCTGAACTCACTTTCTCTCTACCTTTCCCCATCATGGGCCTTCTCCTGTCATTTCCTGGCTTGGTTAATAATAGGGTAAATAATAGGGTAAAGCCCATGGTAGAAGAGACTCTTCACAATTGGTGCCCGTCTCTATCCATCCAGCTTCATTTCTGCTCACTTGCCCTGCATGACAGCTCCCTCTGGGCTTTAGCCGCCAGTGTCCCATGTCCCCAAACGTGGTTTTCCTCTTTGCTGCTTGTGAAGACCTCTTCCTACTGACAAATTTCTCATTCTTCAGAGATGCTACTCCTTTAGGAAGAGGTAGCTGGATCCACTCTATTAGTTCAAGCCTCCTGGTGTCTTGACTCTAGGCAGGTGTCCGTGACCTGCTGCTGCCCTGATTCAGTTTGAGTCCTTGACAGTGTTACTAGAGGTGGCTATAGTTCTTTCCCACTCAGTGCACAGAGCTGCACCTCCCTCCTGATCCAGAGTGTCTTGGATTTCTGTCTTCTTCCATACCCACCATTTGTGTGATGCCTCTGCCCCTCTTCTGTGCAGGAGGGAGGACCCCATTCCTCTGTTGCTTCTCCAGCTGTTTGTGAAACCTCCATTCGTCTTCTGGGCTAGTGTTTTCAAAGGAGGCCTGAATCACTTGCATCAGAATAATTGATTGCTTGTTTTTGAAATGCAGGTTTTTGGGATGCACCTCTGCCTCCAACTTTGAATGAGAATGCTGGGTCCAGGGACCTGCATTTTTATCAAGTCCCCTAGCAATTCTAGTATAACCTACATTTGTGACCTGATCTAGGGCAGTACATACCCACCGATGTTCAGAAAGAATACTAATTTCCTTAGACTTGACCATGGTGGAGAACTGACGTAAGACTGGAATGTGCTACAAGCCAATGCCCCTCCTGGAGAGTCACAATATAGTTAGTTAGCATATTGTAACAGCACAAAACTGCCCAAACAAACCTGGTTTCCATAGGAGAGGCCTTCATTCTTGCTTTGTGCTAGTAGACACTCCAGCAGTTTCCCTTAACCCTGGTTTCCTTACTGTCCCAGGAGGTTTATTTCTATGTTTACTGGTAATCAGGGGATTCCTGTGATGTACTCAGTGGTGTCTGGCACTTAGTGGGTGCCCAGTTCTGAAAGTTGCTGCCCTGCTTTATTCCCTGCTCTGCCTGTGACCACTTTTGCTTCCCTCAGTAAGTCTTTGATGCCTTGTCTCCTCCCTGTCGCCCTGCAGGGGGCGTCCTCTATGCTGCCACTGTGAAAAACTACCTGGGGACAGAGCCGATTATCTCTCGGGCTGTGGGTCGTGCTGAGGACTGGATTCGCACAGAGACCTTGCCATCCTGGCTTAACGGTGGGGAGAGGGGAAGGGGAGCCCTGGGGCACAGACTGGGTGGAGATTGGGTGATCCTAGCTGTGTCTGTGAGGATCTGAGGCCACTGGTCTCCCCAGCCCCCGCCTTTGTCGCAGCGGTGGCCTTGAGCCCAGCCGAATGGGGGGATGAAGATGGAGACGACGAAATCTACTTCTTCTTTACTGAGACTACCCGAGCATTTGACTCATACGAGCGCATTAAGGTCCCACGGGTGGCCCGTGTGTGTGCGGTGAGACCCCCATCCCAGCTGTCTGTTTGGTGTCTCCTGCTCTCTTCCTGTCTTTTTCTCTCTGGGCCTTTGCATCTCTCCTCTGTCTCATGTTTTTCTCTGCCTTGATTTTTCTTTTCCCCTTGGGAGCTTGAGGAGTGTGGGGGAGGGTCCCTGCCTCTTTCACCTCCACAATTATCCTTGTGACATAGGAGGTGGACATGTGTAGAGGCTAAAGGCATGAACTGGTAGCACACAGACTTCAGTTCAATCCTGCTTTACCACTTACTGCCTTTGTGACCCTGGGTAGGACCTTTATCATCTTTGACACTCATCTGTAGAGTTAGGATAATAACAGTGTTGACCTGTAAGGGTTAATCTGAAGGCTAAACAAGGTAACACTTTATACACTGTACACAATTGACTTCATCACTGTCATTATAATTGTGACCTCATCCATCTTTGTATCTCATTGTCCTCACAGTTCCTCTGTCTGTCCTTGCATTTTTGTGTCTCCCCATCTGTCTGTGGCTACCCTGAAGTCAGGGAGGAAACTTGGGTTGATCTTTACACTTCTTGCCCAGGATTAGTCTTCTAAAGAGAATTTACCATGTGCTTGTCACTCCAGGGAGACCTTGGGGGCCGGAAGACCCTCCAGCAGAGGTGGACGACATTTCTGAAAGCTGACCTACTGTGTCCTGGGCCAGAGCATGGCCGGGCCTCCAGTGTCCTGCAGGACATGGCTGTGCTTCGACCTGAGCCTGGAGCAGGGACCCCTATCTTTTATGGCATCTTTTCCTTCCAGTGGTGAGAAGGAGAGTTACAGGGTGGGAGATTTGTGAGGTTGGTGCAGTGTCAGTGCTGTCCTCTCAGAGGGGTGGACCCTCCCCCACTGGCTGTGTGGCTCCCCACACATTTCCTCCAAGAGAGGAGGTCTTTTCTTTCTACAAGGGATGAGTTGCTGTCCCTCAGCTCTCCCCAGATATTTGGTTCCAACCTGTGACTCTTTCAGGGAAGGGGCTGCAATCTCTGCTGTCTGTGCCTTTCGACCACAAGACATTCGGACAGTGCTGGATGGCCCCTTCAGAGAGCTAAAGCATGACTGCAGTAGGGGACAGCCTGTCATGGACAATGATGTGCCCCAGCCCAGACCTGGAGAGGTGAGGGGGAGGGTGCAGGTCTTCAGCACAGGCCTGAATTAAAGAGCAAGAGGCGCCCTAAGCCCTGTGTTTCCTTTAGTGCATCACCAACAACATGAAATTCCAGCAGTTTGACTCATCACTCTCCCTTCCTGACCGCGTGCTCACCTTCATCCGAGACCACCCACTCATGGATAGGCCAGTGTCTCCAGCTGACGTCCACCCTCTGCTGGTTGCTACGGATACAGCCTATCTTAGAGTCGTGGCCCACAGGGTGGCCAGCCTCTCAGGGAAAGAGTATGATGTGCTCTACCTGGGGACAGGTACATTGAACAGTCAAGCATGTTATATACTCCCATCCCACAGAGGGTCCCCTAATACATACGGGCATCAGAACCCCATGCACAGAGACAGTTATGCCATTATTCTTGATCCTTGCTGCCTCCCAGAGGATGGACACCTCCACCGAGCAGTGCGTATTGGAGCCCAGCTCAGTGTCCTTGAAGATCTGGCCTTATTCCCAGAGCCTCAGCCCATTGAGAACATGAAATTGTACCATGTGAGTTGTAGATTTTTGGCGAGTCTGGTGGAGAGACATCTGAGTCTAGAGCCAGTTATGTGATCCTGAGATCTGGGAGATTCAGCATTCCCCTTCCAATTCCCTTTCTGTAGGGTTGGCTCCTGATTGGCTCCAGTACTGAGGTAATACAAGTGAACACAACCAATTGTGACCGTCTCCAGAGCTGCTCAGAGTGCATCCTGGCCCAGGACCCTGTCTGTGCCTGGAGTTTCCGGCTAGATGCGTGTGTGGTCCATGCTGGGGAGCACCGAGGGTAAGTGTAGCTGGACTGGTCTCTTGACTCTTGTCTCAGAACTCTGTCCCATTCATATGTCTGTTTGCTTCTCAGTCTGCTAATGCTACCCTGTTGCTCTGTGTATTTCTCTTCTGTTAGTGTTTGTATCACTTTTGTGTCCATCTGTCAGCCCATATTGATTCATCTGTCTGTTCATCTGGTGCTGTCTCATCAATGTCTTTGCCTCTGTGCTATGCTAGACCTGTGCTGATAGTGGCACTGAGTCTATGTTAGTCAAATGACAGTCAATGACACTCCATGTCAGACAGTGGGACTGAATCTATCTCTGGTAGATGCTTCTTAGTTTTCATCTTATAGGGGCTCTCAGAGGTGTTTTCACAGTCTCCCACTCCCTCCTTCCTTGAAATTCTCTCTTCTCTTGCCTTCTATGACTCTGTGTTCTCCTGCCACCCTATTGATTCCTTTCTCATCTAGCTGCTGAGTACTGGTATTCCTCAGGGCTAAGTCCTGGACCCCTTCTCTTTACACTTCAACACTCTCTCTAGGTTATATCAGTGCCATCTGAGTGCTACTGCTGACCACAAATGTGTCTCTAGCTGAGACACACTCCCTATCCAGCTGCCTACCTGATGTTCCCCTTGGATTCTTCATAAGCAACTCACACTTAACAAGTCTGAGATTGTACTGTTGTTTTCCTTTTTCCCTCACATGCTCCTTCTCTGGTCCTTATCTTGATTAACTGACCCCCTTTTTTCCAGGTTTTCAAGCCAGACCTTACGTGCATTATATTGCAATTTGTATTAATTCTAGCCCCCAAACCTATCATAGGTCCACCTTCTTCCCTTCACCTCTGCTGCTACCACCCTGGTGTAAGCTCATTACTTCTTAACTGGACTGCTCTAATAACCTCCTGATTGATCTTCTCTTGCTCATGTTGTGCTCCTATCATCCACTTGCCATTTAGCAATTAACTTAAAAATACACATCATATTTTGGAAGAAAATCCCTGACATTGTTTGTGTTCATCCTAAATATTTCAACATAGATCTCTACCAGATAAGGACTCTCTTTAAAATATTTTTACTTTTTTGTAGGAATTTTTAAACATATTCAAAAGTAGAGACTAATATAATGAGTTTCCATGTATTTATCCCTCCGCTTCAAAAACATCAACTCCTAGCCAATCTTGCTTTAATCAACACCCTCACTTTCTACCTATTGTTTTGAAGCAAACCTTAGACATCCTGGTACTTCATCTTTAAATCTTTTCATGTATCTCTAACCTAGAAAGATTCTTTTAAAAAGATAATCATTATATTATATAATGGATATCACCATTATCATACCAAAAATTTAATTTCTTAAGTGTCATTAAATACCTAGTCAATTTCCCCAGCTAAATACACTTAAAAAATAACCTAAGTTGGAATTTAAGTAATGTCTATCAAAATTGATATTGGTGTGTATATATATATATATATTGCAGTTGTAGATGGACAGAATGCCTTTATTTTTTTTATTTCTATGTGGTGCTGAAGATCGAACCTAGTGCCTCACGCATGCTAGGCAAGCACTCTGCCATTTGAACTACAGCCCGAACCCTGGTTTATATGTTTTTTTAAGTGTTTTTAAATCTTTAATTGAGATATCAATGGGGTATTTTTGGTCAATTGTTTGGAGCATGCATTTTTTTAACCTTGAGATTTCTCTGCTTGAAGCCTCGTTAATTTACAGTCTATTTGTGTATCCCAGAACCTCAAGTGTGAATGGAACAATAGCATATTATAGAACTCTGATATTCTGTAGAACCACAATATTACAAATCCTTTAGAAGTAAACAGATTAATTACAAATGTCAAAAGATCATGAAACTTTAAATGATAACTGACATATAGTCAGTGTTTTCATAAAATTTAATTTTGTTTTTCTGATATTCATTTTTAATTATAAGTGTAAAATCTTGTACCATCTCTTAATCAGACTTGACATTTTGCCAGTTGAGGACATAAAGTAATTCTAGGAGGGCAGGATTGTCCTGCTTTGCTTTCTTTTTTCTTAGTATGATGGATTAAACCCAGAGGTGCTTAATCACTTATCCATATCCCCACTCCTTTTTCATTTTTTATTTTGAGACAGGGTCTCACTAAGTTGCTTAGGACCTTGCTAAGTTTCTCAGGCTGCCTTTGAACTTGGGATCCTCCTTCCTCAGCTTCCCGAGTTGCTGGGATTACAGGCATGTACCACCAGGCCTGGCAGCTTTGCATTTTCAATCAAGAACTGTGACCTGGTCTTTTAGTTTCTTTTGGAAAAACTTTAAATGTCTAGAGAAAAGAAAATGGTTTATTCTTTCCTTTCTTGTTATAATATTTATTAAAATAAAAATTTTACTGGCCTTAGGTGTCCTTTGTATTTGAGCCTCAAAGGTTCTCTTTGGGATATATGTGAGTTTGAAGGGTGTAAGAGGAGGAGCATGGGGTGTGTGTATATGCCAGTGTCCTAGTTTGATACTTTTGAACATTCTGCCCTTTATATCAGTTCATCCAAAAGAGAAAAAAACAGACTATGACATTCCTGTGGTTACAGCTGTACATATGGTCTTCCCGTATTTCCCACTTACTATTAGACTCAACAGCCAGCCTTGTTTTACCCTGGAAATTTGTGTTCATTCATACCACTCTTGGAGCTTATTTCAGGGACTTTAATTTATACTGAAGGAATTCACACTCAAATGGAGTCTGCCTCTAGTCTAGGCTTTCAGGTGTTCAGACTTTTTACCTGGCCTTCACTGACAGCCTTAGTAGAGATCTCATTGGTATCCATACCTCTGAGAGTGATGCCATAGAGCTCAGCAGTGAGTGGTCCATCTTGCCATTACTGTTCACCCACATCGTGGAAATATCAGATTGTGTTGTTTGAAACATCAGGGCCAATATATATTAATAGCTGTTGGAGAAAGTGAGTTCCTCCATAGACAAGCTACTTTATGAAATTAAAAGTCATCTCATCCTCACAGGATTTTGATTAGCATTTATAGAAAAGGAATTTGCTGTTTTTCTAAACAGAAAAAGAGAAAAAAAAAACCTCTAGTTTATGTGTGTGTTTGTGTGTGTGTCTCTCCCGAAAAAAAATCTTGTGGTTGTGGACAATCAGGTCCATTTTTTAGAAGATTATTATTTCTTTTTTCTTTTTGCAGTACTAGGAGATGAATCCAGGGGTGCTCCACCATAGAGTTATATCCCAACCTTTTTTTTATTTTTTTGTTTTAAGACAGGATCTCACTAAGTTGATAAGGCTGGACTTGAACTTGTGATTCTCCTACTGCAGCCTCCAGAGTCGCTGAGATTACAGATATGCACCTCTGTGCCTGGCATTTTTGTTGTTGGTATTGTGTTGGAGATCAAATATTCTCATTTGTTTTAAAGCTCACCCACAAAACACCTTTCTAGCAGACCATGGGCTTCTAGAAATATATGTAGAATTTGATATGGCAGATATCATGAGGAATATGAGGTATTGGGGAAAATTTAGGTGATGAGGAGAATGTTAACTAATTCTAGGGGTGATTTATTTGATGATAGAAATGTAATCTGCGTGTGAATGTTCTGTGATACTGAGGAGGGTAGAAAAGAATGGATTTAACAAGTATTCTCCTCTCTTTAGGTTGGTCCAAGACATGGAGTCGGCGGATGTTTCTTCTTTGTGTCCCAAAGAGCCTGGAGGTCTGTATGGTTTATGAAAACTGTGGGTGGAGTGGCTAAAAAGGATTTAAAAGTTGTCCATTTTATACCTACTTTAAAATTTGGATCCTGGAAGACACGGCAGCCAGTGTCCCAGGGCCTTATCCTTTTTGGGCATCCCCTTTTCAGCTTTGTCCCCATCTCATATCTGATATCACCCCACATTTCTCTCTCCTGTACCCCCAGACTATAGCTTCATCACCTTTGTGCCTGTGCTGTCTCTCTGCAGAACACCCCGTAGTGTTTGAAGTTCCGGTGGCTACAGCTGCACATGTGGTCTTGCCATGTTCCCCCAGCTCGGCATGGGCATCCTGTGTGTGGCACCAGCCCAGTGGAGTGACTGCACTCACCCCCCGGCGGGATGGGCTAGAGGTGGTGGTGACCCCAGGGGCTATGGGTGCTTATGCCTGTGAATGTCAGGAGGGTGGGGCAGCCCGTGTGGTTGCAGCTTACAGTTTGGTATGGGGCAGCCAACAAGCCCCTGCAAGCCGGGCCCGCACAGTGGGGGCTGGACTGGTTGGCTTCTTCCTGGGGGTTCTTGCAGCATCCCTGACTCTCCTCCTGATTGGTCGGCATCAGCAACGACAGCGACAGAGGGAACTTCTGGCTAGAGACAAGGTGGGCTTGGACCTGGGGGCCCCACCATCTGGGACCACAAGCTACAGCCAAGACCCTCCCTCTCCTTCTCCTGAAGATGAACGGCTGCCTCTGGCCCTGGCCAAGAGGGGCAGTGGCTTTGGTGGCTTCCCTCCACCCTTCCTGCTTGATCCTTGCCCGAGCCCAGCCCACGTTCGGCTAACTGGGGCTCCTCTAGCCACATGTGATGAAACATCCATCTAGAGCCAGGCAGGTGACCACTAGTGCATGAATGACCACTGAAACAAAGTGATCACTGAGACCAGGGTCACGGGGCCTGGAAGACCATCCTGGCCTCCCAGTGTTCTTTGAATCTGAGTGATCACCTAGATTTCAGTGTCTGCCCTCTCCAGGCCTTGATGGACTTGGGGAAGGGTTTTTGCCTCGATTGTGATTCCCATGAAAAATCAGAACTGCTCTCTGCAGGGAATCCAGCTTCCCCTCCCCACCTCTGAGCCTTTGTAACCCTTCAACCCTGACCTCCTATCTTGAGCCCATTAGGTTTGGGGAGGGGCTCAGAGCAGTGACTGCTCTGGGTGGGCCTGGCCAGAAGGAAGAGCCATGGAGGTGGGTAGGGCTAATGTGCACTGACTCCTCAGGGTGGTTCTGCTGATTCTCCAGTTTAGTGATTTTCTGTGGGGAGTGCATGATCCCCATGCATCAACATGAAACCTCTGCCCTGAGATTCTTCCTGTCCCATTTTCCCTTCCATGAAAGAGTAGGTGTAAATACATTGGTATTCATAGGAGACATGGCCACGTGTGTATGAATGACTGGGCCGAAGCTTAGGTGTTTTAGGGGTGGGGGTAGAGGAGGGAAGGTTGGAATGGGTCATTGCCTGCAGAACTTATACCCTGTAGCCAGTCAGGAAATGGCTTTCCTTTCCAAAAGGAAACTAAACACTGCCCTTCTCCCCACTTCCCTACAACCCTTCTGTAAAATTGGGTAGAGAAAAGCTCCTGAAGTGACCTTCTAGGTGGGAAGGGCAGCGGTACATGTGACCCCATCCTTCTCTTTGTTTTTGCCTTCTGGCTGCCACCACTGCCATGCCACAGCTGCTCTTTCCCTGGCTGCAGTGTAGGCTGAAGCCCCTTTCCTTTACTCCCAGTAAAAATGAACTTAACAACATTCTAAATATTAGGGGATGACAAAAGGGGGAACAGTCACAGGACATGTAAGCAGCTTAAAGATAGGTGTGCATCAGTGACTTTACTCAGGGTGATACCATTGCCGCAAAGCAGGAGTAACCCACCTGGGGCCTGTGGACTCCCTAAAATTGTATGCAAAATATTGTCTGTACTGTGTGTCTGTTTTTTTCTGGGGGAAGTTTTATGGATTTCATCAGATTCTCAAGGCCTTAATAAAGTTAAAGGACCACTGCCTGTGGTGACCACTCTTGGGCCAAGCCAAGGGGGTGCCACTCTGTGGCAGCTCCTCCTGGCCTTGCCCTGCTGCCTGTGGCCAGTCCCTGGACTTACTGCTCCTGGAAGCCTGTTTATTCTGTCCATGGAAGCTGGGTTCTGTGCACATTTGAAGAGACTGTCAACTCTGACCAAATACCCAGACCTCTTCCTGCTTCACAACTCCTGCGTGCTCTAGGCTTCTCCTGCTCAGTCCCGGTCTTGGCCTGTGTATGTGCCTCATTCATCCCTGGTGAGGGATCCCCTGAAACTCCAGTGAATGATCCTGCCCTTACCAGTTTTCTGCTCTGTTTTCCTTGGCAGCAGCCTGTGAACTACTAGAGTCCCCTTGGGTTTGGAGTTATCAGTGGTATTGCCACTAATAATATGATCTTTGATATGTAATCTAACCTAGGGACCTTGGTTTATTCACCTGTAAAGTGGGGATAATAATACCTACCTCAAGGTTGCTGCAAGGATGAAATGAGAAAATATATAAAAAATAAAGCACTGTCTGTACCAGTAGATCCTGTTATTATAAACAATGACTTATTAAGCCATAATCATATGACTTAACCATGTGATAACCATGACAGATGCAACCACTGTGATTCCCATGCAGTGGAAAGAGGGCCACTTCCTCACAGACAGCTTGTCCTGGGTCATCTCTGGCCAGATCTTAGCCAGTGTGTAGGTTTTAGGCAGATCTGTGAGTTCTGTAAACTTCAGATGTGTCTGACCTTTGTGACCTGATGGTCCTTGTATGGGGGTGGAGGGAGGCACCATGCTATTTGGTTAATCCTCCTGCAGCCCTATTTGTTTGAGGTTATGGGTTGATTTCCCTTTGCAGGAGAAGAGATTTCCAAGGGGACAGGAATCTGTGGGGTGAGGGTAAAGAAGAGTGTTTTTTTTTTTGTTTTGTTTTGTTTTTTTAAGGAGAGAAGGAGCTAGATCACAGTGGATTTGGGCCCTGTGGTCCTTGAACTGTGGCTGTGGTTGGAGAACTGGGGCATGATGAATGTAAGAAAAATGAGGAAGGCTAAACAGGTATAAATGGAAGGGAACCCCATCTTAGTTGGTGGAAAATTCAAGCCCCAAGATTGAGGGTTAGCATAGGAATGCAAAACCAACTTTGGAAGAAATATGGCCAATTGCATCATCTTTGGATTGGGGGTGTGGAAGGGAGAAGACCATGGACAAGGGCACGGAAGGAGGGTGCAGGGTTGGGCAAACCAAGGTCTTCCCCCCTATGTCGCTGCAGGGAGGATTGTTAGGATTCTGGCAGTCAGGGGCCTGCTGGATTTATATATTACAGCAGCTGTTGGGGGAGTCTTGTGTTTGTGTTATCTCCCTAGATTGCCCACTTAAGACCTTCAATCTCAAATTTCTCTGCTTTTTACTCTTGTTATGGGTCCATAAATTTGATTCTCAGCTTGCCACATCTAACCAGTGGTCTGCTGCCAATGTAAGAGCTAGAAAGAGATGCTCATTATTGGCTCTTACATACCAAGGCAGTTCTAGCGTACCACTAGCCTTGATGTCAACAGGAAGCAGAGCTACTGTCTTTCCTAGGAATTCCCAGCTCCTTCCCTTTCCTCAGCTCCTTCCCTTTCCCCAGCTGTCCTGCAAGTTGACTAGTGGCCTTGATAATGTCAGGAAAGGGCTTTTTTTTAGTACCCACTGGGCTCTGACCCTCCTGGCTACTCTGCCCCATCAGAGGGGGGCCAGAAATGGCCACAGATGATTATTCTTGGTTGACTGGGAACAGATTTCATCAGCTTGAGGAAAATGAACCAATAAAAGCAACAAAGAAATCTTTCTGTAATTTTCTGGTTCTCTCTGGTGGGGCTTCTCTGTAACACAGCAAGTTGTAAATAGCAAGTCCAGAGGATTGATGTGAAATATCAGGTCCTGATTGGGATTTGAGAGGGAAAGCAACAGAGAATGATTCAACTCCCTGGGGATATTAGGTGGAGGCAGAGATGTTTGCAAGAGTCAAGATAAGGGATCAGACTAGAGGGCTGCTCCAGACCCTGGGAAGAAATAAGTGAAAACCAGGGCTCCCAGCCCTGGGCCTAGCGTTTTCCCTAAACTGACTGAGCCTAGGGTTTAGGCCTACAGATGAGTCTCAGACCTCATTTATGTCCTGGTTGGCACCATCTCACAGGCTCTAGGAAGCGGCAGTTATCAACTGCAAGCTAAGTCTTTCCCCACCTTCCCCTGGAGTGGGAGCAGGAGTCAGCAAATGCCACTGTATCCTAGGACCAACATTTCCCTCTTGGGTTCAAACAGGTCCTTTGAGTTGAAGAAATAGGGAATAAAATCCTCCCGGGACTGAGGTTCACCTCAGGTATATTTATTATGCCTTTTTATCTTCTGTATTTTTAAAAAATGGGTTTAATGCAGTTATTATATGGCATTCTGATAAGTTTGTTTTTGTTTTGGTACTGGGATTGACCACAGGGGTACTTTATCACTGAGCTGCATCCCCAGTCTATTATTATTTTTATTTTGAGAGAGGGACTCACTAAATTGCTGAGGTTGATGGTGAACTTGTGATCCTCTTGTCCGGTCACTGATATTATGGGTGTGCACCACCACATCTGGCCACAGTGATTTCCAGTTATTCATATATATATAGTGTGTGTGTGTGTATATATAGTATAAATTGATATGATATATATATAAAAAACACACATACACATATTTTCAGCAGTACTGGGGATTGAAACCAGGGTTGCTCTATCACTCAACTATATCCCCAGCCCTTTTTTAAAAAAAATTTGAGACAAACTCTCACTATGTTGTTTAGGCTGGCCTTGAACTTGCGATTCTCCTCCTGCTTCAGCCCTGGAGAAGCTGGAATTACTGGCATTTGTGACAGTGCTCAGCTATGTTTGGTATTTTTTGATGCTTTGTTATTTGGGGGCTTGCTGACTCTGGAGACACATCCCTCCGTCGGACAAAGGACTTGCCTGAAGATGAACATTTATATGTACACCACTCAATCCAGAGCCCCTACCCCAACTATCTCCTTTATTAAGATCTCTCAGGGCTTTTCAGTGCTGGATTTTTATCCCCCTGCTCTATCACTCCAGGGCCAGGTACAGACAACTAGAGACAGCCCCTATGCCCTAGAGCCAACTGGAATTATTCAATCTAGCCAATCCTAAACTTGCTTATCCTGCCTTTCCTATCCCTTCCCACAGTAAAGGCTCTAGCCCAGGTTTTCTTCTGCTCCCCGAGCTTCCCGACTGATTCTGGTGCTTCCCCTTGTGGCCCCCTTGAATGCTATGCCTCCTACTTCTAGGGATCTGTAAGAATAAATTTCTACCTTGATGATAGTTATTTCCATGTCTGTTTTATCATAGCTGATTTTTAAAACACCAAGGATTCCCTGAAGAGTTTGAGGAGGCTGATTGGACCTGTGTAGTCAGGGAGGTTGAGGCAGAGAACTAACTCACGGTGAAAGCTCAGGCCTTCACAAGTACATTGCATGTCTGTCAAGTATGGGCTTTTAACTGCCTCACATGGATTCATCTGAATTCTCCCTGCATACCCAAGAAAAGGGGACTTGGCATTCATTCACCACTTAAGCCGAGACACAAGTAAGCGTGCTTGATAGATAAGCTCCAATTCTTTAAGGAAAGTTGTTCACTGATATATCAACAGTACCTAGAACAGTGCCTGACATATGGTAGATAGTAAGTATTGAGTATCTAATAATAATATTTATAAATAAATAATAATAAATAGATATTTGTTAAATTAATGAATATGGCCATTTCTGAGCTGGCTTACTGTGAATAATGGAAAGAATTAGGGCCCTGCTGAAAGGTGATGTCAGCTGAGTATTCCTACAGAAGTCCACATAGCTCCAGCTCTGTTGGTTTTACAGTGCCACGTCACAGCCTCTGGGATCCTCTGCCTCCCAGGCTGATGCCCTGCAACAGGTGATTTTGTGGTGACCCCTTATACAGTTAAATATTCCTCTCTCTCTTTTGAGTTCTGAACTCCAGCCTAGATTCTTCTTTTCTTTCTTTATGTCTGGTTGTTCACAGGTAGGTCTTTCCTGCTCATTTTTTCAGAGTGAAAGAATGAAAGTGTCCCTGGGAGATCTAACATCCCTTTCTAAGCATAAATGCCCTAAATTTTAATAGTTGCCTTAAATAGTAATAGTACTAATGATGATGATGATGTCCTAAAATATTATAACTTGTTAAATATGGCACAAGCATTGGGCTAAACACTATAAACACTAAACTCAACCTTAGAAAGACTGGCATAATTACACTTTTCGGTCAGGGAAATTGACTCTGGAGACACATAGAGGAGAAGTTACTTGCTCAAAGTCATTTAGTTAGTGTTCCATTGGACTTGACTGACATCACAGAACATCAACACTAGATAAGGATACTCAGTGTCAATAACAGACCAAGGGGCTAAAGGTGTAACTCAGTGGTGGAGTGCTTTCCTGGCACATGTGAGACACTAAGTTTGATCCTCAGTACCACATATAATAAATAAATAGAAATAAAGGTATTAACATAATACAATAAAGTTTGAAAAATAATAGATAAAGATGAAAATGAAACCACTCCATGATCATGTCTGATCACAGACACAGGCACAAACAAGAATATCGGCCAAACAACAAAAATGACCAAGCATCCACCTATCTAGGCTAATGGTAAAGAAGCAATGCCATTTGTGTTAGATTAAATTCTAGATGAGATTTATTCAGATACCTAGTCATAGAATTGCCCTGTGTCCTGATGTCATCCAGGCCAAGCAATGCCCTGCTTTCTTCAAACCACATACCGTAAGCCTGAGTTCCATAATAAGTTCTCTTTCATATCCTCCAACTGATAGCCCACAGTTCTTTGTGGTGTACTTTTCCCCTCACCACAAAGAAGAGTAAACCCAACTTACTGGACTACACCTGTGTTTCTGGCCCTGGTGGTTTCTGGCTGAAAAATAGCAACAAAGCAGTACTGTCTTAGTATTGTTTCTGATGATATGCATTTCTAGTATCCAAAATTGTGTGGAATAATACTAAACTCTTAGCAATCATTATCCCTCATCAGCATCAGGGGTTTTGCCTTTTTTTTTTTTTTTTTGGTACTGGGGATTGAATTCAGGGGCGCTCAATCACTGAGCCACATCCTCAGCCTTTATTGTATTTTATTTAGAGACAGGGTCTCGTTGAGTTGCTTAGTGCCTCACTGTTGCTGAGTTGGTTTTGAACTCACCATCCTCCTGCCTCAGCCTCCTGAGTATGCTTTAATTGACTTTTTTTTTTTAAAGAGAGAGTGAGAGAGGAGAGAGAGAGAGAATTTTTAATATTTATTTTTTAGTTCTCGGTGGACACAACATCTTTGTTGGTATGTGGTGCTGAGGATCGAACCCGGGCCGCACGCATGCCAGGCGAGCGCGCTACCGCTTGAGCCACATCCCCAGCCCCTTTAATTGACTTTTTAAACACTGTGTAAAGATGGAGAATGAGGACGAGAAGAATGAAGGGAAAAATGATAAAGGTTGTGGCAGTGACTCTAAGTGTTAAGTGTTGATAAGGATATTAATGGAGGATCTTTGTTTTTTTTTTAAATTTCAACAATTAGTATGTATTGCATTTGAATATAAAAACATTTAAAAAATTTTTGGCACATATTATACAGAATAGTGGGGTTTCATTGTGGTACATTAAGATATGTATACTACATAATTTGGTCAATTTTACCTCTTAATAACTCCCCTTGCTTTCCCCTCTCTGTCCCTCGGCTTCCCTTCCTCTACCCTGATGGTTTCCCTTCTATTTTCATGATATCACCCCTGCCCCCACTTTTTTGTGGTAGCAATGATTGAACCTAGGGGTGATAAAACCACTGACCTACATTCTCAGCCCTTTTTATTTTTTGTTTTGAGACACATTCTCACTAAATTGCTGGGTCTTGCTGAATTGCCTGGGCTGGCCTCAAATTTGCAATCTTCCTGCCTTAGCCTCCTCAGTCGCTGGGATTACAGGCAGGCACTATTGCACCTGGATGTAAGTTATTTTTAAATGTAAGAATATTGTGTTTTTTTCCAGATAAGATACTAGTTGGCCACTTTTAATTTTATTTTTGTAACTGATTAAAACTTGCATAGGTCATGCTTAGGTTTGAAGCCTTCTGGGTCAACTGCAGTATAGTTAGGTGCGGTAGGTGTCGCTCTTCCCTTAACAATGTCCTGCTAATACTGGCGGGAAGTTCCCTATGAGCTGTCCCTAATTCCAAGTCAATTATTTTGTTTATGAAATTTGCCTAATCTCTAACCTTTGAGAAATATGTACTTGTAGTTTTTCTTCTTCTGTAATTTTAAACCATAAGGGGATTAAATTTAGATAAGGGGAATTACTATAGTAGAACACAATCTTTATTCCTTTCTATGGAACTTCCGCGTAGCCATCCTATAAGATCTTTATGGTAATCTTTTAAATGCTTCTGGTGGTATTATTAGCTCCATTTTCCAGACGAGGACGGTGAGTTTAATCAGAAAGCTTGTCATTACGGTTAATTGGTCTAGCTCTCTTTCCCTTCTATTAGCTCGTTCTAGGAACAGGCACATGTGTAGTTAAACACCATTTGTACTTTAAGTGTGTTAATATAGAAATAGATCAGTAGTAGAAATATTTTCTGATCGGTTTCTGAGAACTGTATAAATTATGAGAACTTATTCCTGCTGCAATTGTAGATGTCTGCGCAAAATCTTTTGGTGGAGGCATTCCAAGGAGGAGCAGGGTAGGCAGCCTTCAGAGGTTTGGGACTTCTTTGGGAACACCTAGGTATCCTAGGTATCTTCAGGGAGTATGCTGAGGGTTGTCCCATGTCCATGTGTGGGTTACCAGGGATTCCGTTATGAACGTGAGTTATTGTGCTGTGTGGTAATCAATGACGTGTCAGAGGCACGGGGTTGTTGCTTCCTCTAGGAGGTTTTGTATATCCAACTCTTCCATGCTAATAAGCCTGTCACTTCTGGTGTCTACCCTACAACTTCCTCTTTCTCTCATTCTAGTTTGCTTTTCTTAAATGCTCTGGAGTTAGAAATCAAATAACCAAGCCAAGTAGAAATGAGTATACAGTGAAGTTCACCAGGTTCAAAACAACTCTATTTGAAGGCATTTGTATTTGTATACTACTTTTGGTTTGTAACTGAATCATGCAAAGGGGAGGCTGATAGGGAGCTCCTGGCTGGAGTGAGGATATGCAGCCTCATGGAGTTGGCCTGACCAGCCTTTAATGTTGTAGTGGGAACTGGGCCAGAAAGAAAGATGGCAGGATATGGGGTAAGTATAAGAAGGCTCTAGGAAGGGCTTCTAGATTATGACTCAAGTTGACACAGGGAGAGGGTCAATGCAGTCCTCTCCCTAGAGAAATTGAGGGCCTTCTTATCACTTCAGGGTGTACAGTGGAGAATCAGAGGACCCTATGTACTACACATAGTAGTAACCTGTGCTAGGCAACGTGTCTAAGATGAGGTGGGGAATGGTAGCCGGTACAGGGTTTATGAAATGTGGTCTGAGTAATGAGGTAGCAGAATGAACCAGCTCTCTGAGGTGGGGGCTGGGGGCAGAGGTGAGGGACCTTTGAGGTCCTCAACATGGGAGGAGGTGGTTGGACTTGGCATGGTCTGTCCATGACCTTCAGCCCAACAGTGGGACTGAGAAGCCTGACTTTTCGAGGCCGGGGACTGCCAGTGACTTCCACATGTACCCACTGAGAGGCAGAAACTTCAGGTGGATCTTAACTCTGGGTAAGTTGGGCCGCCTTCAGAGAACTCGGAGCTTTTTCTTTCTTTCTTTCTTTCTTTCTTTCTTTCTTTCTTTCTTTCTTTCTTTCTTTCTTTCTTTTTTTTTTCAGAAAACTAGAATGGAACTAGGATTGGGTGACATACTGACACCATGGTCAACTGAGGAATAGAGTCCAGAAGAGGCTTTGTTGGAACCCAGTGATTTACCGCTTCCCTTCAGAGGGGCAGGAACCAAGCCGAGCAAAATCAATATTGTTTTTCAGAGAGGTAGGGATGAGTTGAAAAGAGACCTTAGGTCACAAACATTACCACTTAAGGAAAAATGCAACTCACCGCAAGGACCTCAGATGACGTTTTTGCGTATGCACAACCCATTGGTGGGTAAAAGAGTTTTATTGGTTTTAAAAATTATTATAAAAATGGCCATAATAAAGCATTGGAGAAAACTGAAAAGTATAGAAAATAACCATATACCTCAGGGAAATAATCTCTCTATATATTTTGGTGAATTTCCTTCCAGATTTTTCTCTACATATATATTCAACAATATAAATATATATTTTAAGTGAAATCATAGTATGAAACTGCTTGTAATCTGCTTCCTACATATAATACTACATCTTGATACTTTCTCACAATAGTAAATGTAGTTCTACTTCTTGATCTTTGGTAGCCACATAGGGCTCTATTGCCTGATATTTCTGATTTTAGCCTGACCTATATTGGTTAACACTACATCATTTGAATTCTTTCTACATCATTGTAACACTACATCAATAGTAATTGTTTCTTCTTTCTTTTTCTTATTTCAATATGTTGGTTAGAACTTGTAGAATGTGCCCAAATACAACTTATTCTTAACTTGAATTTGATTTTATAACAGTACCTTTATTATTTCACCATATTTCCTGTTGGTTTTTAAAAAATATTTATTTTTTAGTTATGGGTGGACACAATATCTCTGTTTTATTTTTATGTGAGGCTGAGGATTCAAACCTAGTGTCTCACGCATGCTAGGCAAGCACTCTACCTCCGAGCCAAAAACCCAGCCTTCCTATTGGTTTTTAATAAATTCATAGTATTAAGAGAGTCTCTTTGTATTATCTCTAATATCAGTTAGTTTAAAATTCTTTTAAGAATCAGGATGGATATTGTATGAGACCAAATAAATTCTTACTACCCATTAATATGATGGTATAGTTTTTCTCCTTATGTCCTAGTGTGGAACATGCCTTGGTTTCCAGGGATGAATCCTATGTTAGTGATTTTCCAACTTGGGAAGAGGAAGCTGCTGCTCTTGGAAATCTTGTATAAAAGGTAGCATGCATTATAACCTGTGCTACACCTGTTTTGTTTTTTAAAAAATATTTTTAGTTGTAGACGGACACAATACCTTTATTTTATTCATTTATTTATTTAATTTTAAAGTTTTTTAGTTGTAGATGAACACAATATCTTTATTTTTATTTATTTATTTTTATGTGGTGTTGAGGATCAAACCCAGGACCTCACGCATGTGAGGCAAGTGCTCTACCACTGAGCTACAATCCCAGCCCACCTGTTCTTTTTACTTAACCATAAACCCAGGAAATTGTCCTCTGTTTCCTCATTCTTTTTTTTTTTATAGCTACAGAGTGTTCCTTTGTGTGGTTGTGTGACAGTTTATTCAACCAGTTCACCAGTGATGGAGATTTGAGGTGGTTCCAGTCTTCTGTTGCAGTGATTGGTAACTTCATAAAGACGTTATTTTATAAGTGTGCACTTAAAGGAAATTCTCAGAAATGGGAATTACTTTGTGTGCTAGAATGAACAGGAAAGTTTTCAGCCTTTTAGAGACTGACAACTAAACTGATAAACCGAGAGACTCAGACAAAGTTTAGAAGATTGGCCAGGATCTATATTTATGTATGATGAGATGTCCCTAGCATCTTTAGCAAAGACAGGTGGGCCTGGAACTTGTGTGTGTGTGTGTGTATGTGTGTGTGTGTGTGTGTGTAGGGGGCAGTGGGATGAGGTGGGCAGAATGAGTGTGTAAATGGTTCTTCTATACCTTTTACATTTCCTTCTTGATATTCATTCTTTCCCATGATGTTCTCCAGCCTCTCCAGAGTTTTTAATGCACTTATATTTTCCAGGACTATGGAAGTAAGGAGGACGATCATTGTTAACCAGCACTTAGCATTTTCCCAGGGCCACACACTGTGCTAGGTGTTCTATTATTCCTAACTGTCCTCTAGACCATGATGGGACTTCTTTCCGGCTTTTGTTAAAAAGTGAGGTTCCTAGAGCTCAGATTGCCCCAGGCCTCCAGCTAGGAAGTGGTAGATACATAATTAGAAGTTGAGACTGTCTGCTTAGCAAGCACCAGGCTCTATTTATTAGCTGTGCCCACCCCAGCTTTGCTAGGTTTCCATTCTGTGTCTACTATTGTACTGGGAAAGACCAACCAGTGGGGATGTGTCCAGATGGTGAAAAGCAATATCCTTCAGCTTCCATTTTAGTTTTTCAAATAACAGTTCAGTTTGATGTTAAATCAGATCAAATTAATAACAATTCTGGAATATCTGCCATGTAGAAGGCCTGGGGCTAATTGATGAAGGGAAGTTTAGATTAAGACTCAAGGTTGAACAAATTGAAGACCAGTCTTGTGGAAAAGTGTGTAAGTTGACTAGTTAACTTAAAAATAACTACTCCCACTGTTTTCATGTTGCCCAAATGAATGGTCAGGGAAGGGATGGTATGTGCTGTAAAATAAATAAAACCAATAAAGACTGATTTCTGGGTGCTGGGGTTGTGGCTTAGTGGTAGAGTGCTTGCCTAGCATGTGTGAGGCACTTGGTTCGATTCTCAGCATCACATAAAAAATAAAAATAATAAAAAATAATAAAGATTTTTTTTTTAAAAAACTGCTTTCTGCTCCTTCCTGGGGTTTCACACCACACACCAAAGCAAACTCCTGGTCTAGAAGTTTATTAACATCTAAATCAAGTCATGGGTGGTACGTATACACGATAGAATATTGCTCAGCCATAAAGAAGAATGAAATTATGGCATTTGCTGATAAATGAATGGAAATGGAGGCTATCATTCTAGGTGAAATAAGCCAGTCCCCAAAAACCAAAGGCTGAATGTTCTTTCTGATATGCAGATGCTGATTCACAATAGACTGGGAGGAGGGAGGAGTGGAGGTTCTCTAGATGTACTGGGAAAGACCAACCAGTGGGGGAAATGGGTGAAGGGAGGGGGATGAGAATGAGAAAAACAGTAGAATGAATTGGACATAACTTTCCTATATTCATATATGAATACACAGCCAGTGTAACTCCACAAGAATGCTTTTATACTCCATGTATGTATGATATGTCAAAATATATCCTACTGTCATGTATAATGAAAAAGAACAAATAAAAAAAGGTATTGAAAAATAAATAAGGTATTGAAAAACTAGCAAAGATTATTTGTTTTTATTGTGGAGGAATAATTTTGCAACAAGTCTACAGAAAAAAAATGATAAAGGATTGATAGATAACAATGGAAAATTTCAAAAATGAACTCAAGAATATAATACATTATATGTATCAACGTTGTAGCATTACTTTTAAAATAAAAACAATGGTTACAGTAACTTAAAGTAAGTTTTAAAAAGTTTATTAAAGTACATAGAAGAATAAAATCTTGACCCTCAAATAGTGGCCAAGATACATAGATAGATAATCTGCCTAATTGTATTAGTAAACTCTATGGCTATGGGTAGGATAAAGTTGAGAAAGGAGAAAAACAAGAAAGTAACAAAAATATCCACCATGTTCATATCTTTTAATCTAGTTATGCCCCTCCTGAGAATTTATTTTAAGGAAAATTGTCTAAGGATAGGAAAGCTAAATGTACAGGGAACTTCATAACAGGAAAATGGTTAACTAAATTACAGTGTATATATCAAAATAGTCATTATAGCCAGGTACTGTGGTGCACACCTGTAATCCCAGCAGCTTGGGAGGCTGAGGCAGGAGGATTGCAAGTTCAAAGCCAGCCTCAGCAACTTAGCAAGGCCCTGTATCAAAATAAAAACTAAAAAGGGCTAGGAATGTGGCTCAGTGGTTAAGTGACCCTGGATTCAACTCCCACTACCCCCCCCCAAAAAAAAAATCATTATGGAGACTTTGAAGCTATAGACTTCTAAGACAATGCTACATGAAAAATAGCAGAAATTTACCTACACAATTTTTTCATTTCTGGAAAATTAAGTTCTTATAATCAGGGCCTATAAATAAATACGGAGAAAAAGAATCCGTTTTTGAGGGAGGGAAATTTGGATTTACTTTAAAAAAAAGGGATTTTATTTTTGAGTAGTTTTAATAGAAAAAAATGAGAGGAAGGTGCAGAGATTTCCATCTACCTGCTGCCCTACACATGCACAACCTCCTGCATTATCAATATCTACTACCAGAGTGGTACACCAGTTAGTATTGATGCATCACTATCACCCAAAGTTCATAGTTGATGTTAGAATTCATTTTTGGCATCATGTGTTCTATGGTTTTGATGAATGCTCAATGACACATATTCACCGTTATAGTATCATACATATTAGTTTCAATGTCCTAAAAACTTCCATGCTCCACCTATTCATCTCACCCTTCCCCTTAACCTCCAGCAGTCACTGATCTTTTTTCTGTCTCCATAGTTTTGCCTTTTTAGACTGCCAAATAATTGGAACGATACAGGATGAATCCTTTTCAGACTGGCTTCTTTCGCTTAGTAATCTGCATTTAAGTTTCATTCATGTCTTTTCATAGCTCATTTATTTTTAGTGTTGAATGAATACTTCATTGTCTGAATGTAGCACAGTTCATTTATCCATTCACCTTCTGAAGGATATCTTGGTTGGATTCTAAATTTGTGTAGTTATGAATGAAGCTGTTATAAACATTCATATGAAGATTTTGTGTGGACATATATTTTTAACTCCTTTGGGTAAATACCAAGGGGGGTATGACTATTGAATTGAGGATTTTATTTCATTAACAAATGTTTAGTTTCTGGGCAAAAATGTCTTTTTAAAGGAAAAAAAAAAGAGATAAAATTGTCATGCTGGGATTTCTGAGCATCTCAGGAGGTTATATCAACACTGTTCACACCAGCATCAGGCACTTGGCCAGATGTGACAGTCAAGCTGCCTCCTGTGTAGCTGGGACCAGACCCAACCAGCATATGACAGATAAGTTGGTATCTTATATTCACAGCGCTCCGCCGTCTTCCTTTGGCCTAACTGCTGTCTGTACTCCTCCTATACAGTGTCTCTCCTTCGCACAGTCTCAAGGCACAGCAATGCATCTGTCCTGCAAAGAGCCCTGAAAGACCCCCAGGCACAGTGTACTACCCTGTCTGACTCCTCTTCAGTCCCCGGCTTTGCCCTTCTTTTCCCAGAGACACAGCACAGCAATCCAGCTGGCCTCATCTTCTATATCCTATGTGCATGGATGTCTATCACCCATACTTCCTCATCCCCACAATCTTTAACTGAAGTAATTCCAAATGAATGAACAAAACAGAACTGGACTTTGTTATGTAGAGGTTAATTACCCAAAAAATTAACAGGAAGCTCTACTAAACTCTTTTATGAGTGACTTTATATGACCAAATTGCTCTCTAAAAGGATTAATCCAAGTTAAAGTGAAAATTTAAAAGCCTCCAAGCTAAGCCTCAGAGGGAAGCATATGAACATAGACAATTGAGAAATACAATCCTAGAGTAGGAAGTAACCAAATATGGATTGTGAGAGGCTGGGAATTCTCCAGAAGTTGGTGCCAAACATGCTCAGTCAACTTGCATTTGTCTATACAAACGAAAGGACACAGAAGGTAGCAATGATATAAAACAGGGCATGATCCAGGAAAGCATTTTATTTATAGAAGAGGAGGGCTGGAAGGAACTGAAAACAGAAAGGGCCACCCCCTTCTGTCTTTCAGCTGAGGAAATTCAGAGCAGCCAGGAACCCAGCCAGGATCAAATCAGATCCTTTGCCAACCAGTCCAGCACTCCACCCTTCTGTAATGCATTCTGGAGAGACTTTTTTCCTTGTAAATTTCTTTCTTTGCAAAGTTAAAATAGTCACATGACTTAAAAATAAAAAAAATATAAAATGGAGTTTATGAAACATGAGCAGATGTAAAAATATTAAGATGCATTTTTATTTCAAGCTATTTCCTGCACAAATAATATATCAAGGAAATTTTTCCACATCAATGCATAGAAAGCTTCCTTGTTCCACTTTAAGGTATTGTGTTGTAAGGATGTATCACAGTATATATTTAACCTAGTCTCTTTTATGAACTCTTATGTTAATCCTGACCTTTTGCTATTGCAACCTCTGCTGCCATAACTAACCTTGTACAAATGTCATCTCATAGGAATGCAGGTGTACTTCTGGGATAAATTCCCAGAAGTGGGCTTGGGAGGTCAAAGGTAACTGTGTGGTTTTGATAGATATTGGCCAAATGCTTTCCATAAGGTCAGTACCACAAGGAGAAAGTGTTCCTGTTTCCCCACAGCTAGCATTAGTCCTTGCTAGAGATCTATCTTCTCAGGTTATACTCTGCTTGGCCTAATATTAAATTTTGTTCCATCTCTTGGGTATATACCTATGGGTGTCAATTAAGGGGTTTTAGTATAGAGAGGCACATTAGGTAACATGGGGACCAGCTCATACTGAAAAATTTGGTACAGCTAGCCCATGATATGTAGTCCAGAGTATTAATGTCTCTCACCCCAAATTAGCTCTTGCATTTCTCTTTGAGAAGCCATTACTTAGAATAACCTTGGATGTTGGGAAATCAGGTGGTCAGTTCTAAATTTATCCTTAAAGTGATCATGCAGGATGTGAGGGGTAGTTATTATGATTTCTACTTGACATGGGTTGGGGTCAGATTGAGCTGGAGATCATTTTGATAGGGAGGCACTTTGAGCTTCAATTACCTCCTGCCAGGAAGGAGCAGGCTTATGACAGAAGAAGCAATCTTTAGTTTGAGTATTACCTTGAGTTCTGGTTTGCTTGATTCTTTGATATTCCTTAGAGTCGGGGACTGGATCTCATTCATCTTTGTACCTGGGACATCTAGGATTTTCAAGACCCAGGGCAAGAGTGAAAAATGCAAGACTTCAGTCTCTAGTCTGTCCCTTTCTCTTCCTGGCTCCATCCTTCATTTCAAGATGCTGTGTACACTGGCCTTAGCAATTCATCATATCTACAAGTCCATTCACAGGCAACAAGGCCTACCCTCTAGACCCAGGGAACAGGCCTACATAGGCTCAAGGCTGATGGACAGGGTCCCAGGGGGCTGGAAGATGGCTCAGAGGGCAGTTTAGATTCCAGGGAGCATACTCCTTTAAGCTCCCAAATTCCTCCAGAACAGAGCCTTCTCAAATGTAGGGTCTAAATAGGGAGAAAGCAGGAAGAGTTTGTAGGAGTCTCAGAAGCAAGAAAACATAAGTATAATTACATGTTATGGGATGGGATGGCCCAGAAATGGAGCTGTTGGAGTGTTGGGGTACACTGTCACATAGACATGCCCAGCACCTGATGTTAAGTGGGAGCCACCCTTCTCCCGCAGCAACTTCAGTCCTCTACCCAGAAAGCAGAGATAGCTGTAGGTTCAGGTGCAAAAGTCTTTCTCTGCCTGGCTCTCAGGCCATTATGCTCCACCCAGATGCAGTGATTCCTGCCTGTCCCTGGTTAGGTCTGTTGACACAGAGCTTTAACACAAAGGTTCTATTGCATTTTGGGTAATAAAAAAAATCTGCATCCACTGAATGTTTCCTTACAACTGAGTACAAATCTCTGAGAAAGGGGGCCATGATGAGTTTTCTTTTACGGTCAGTTCTTCCTGACTTGAGAACTTATTCAATTTTTTCGGTTCCCTCAGGTATCCTAAAATGTTCCTGCTGTTATTTCCACTTTAGATGTTTAAAGCCTCCAACCAGCAAACAGCTGCCCAATTGGCAGCAGCATAACCAGGTTTTAAATGAAAATATAATCAAATCTACATAAGCTCAATTTTTCTTTCTCAAAGAATTATACACTCCTGGAGTTTGAAGGAACTTAAAGCTGATGTTTTGATGTCTCAGTTACCAAGGTCTCACAGCCTTATAAGGTCGCCACATCCACATTTGATCCACTCTGACTTTCAAAGTCTTTGGGTTCATTAGGAATTTGTCCTTTCCAATTATTGACCTTCATTTGGCCCTTTGGGGTATATACAGGATATTTCCCATTCCTTTCCTTGTTGGCCTCTATGGTCCAGTTCACCACCCTAACCCATCGGATTCTCCACTGTGGATCAGACAGCTCTTGTGTCTCCAATTATTCTCTATAGATATGGTTTTAGACATTCCCCCTAAACCCACATCATGTATTTGCAAGGCCTCAGGAGGACCTCCAAGTGATGCCACATGGGCTGTTGGATAGACAATCTGACATTCAGAGGGAGGACTAAGATAATGGGTATAGATGTGAGTTTCATTAGCTTATGTAGGGAGTGGTTGAAACCTTGAAGTTCAATGAGGCCATGTCAAAAAACTATAAGATGAAGAGAGGGTGTAAATTGTTGGAAGATGGATCATTCAAAAGTGAGGGGAGACAGGAAGGAGCCCACCAAAGACTTGGAAAAGGCATGGTGGGAGAGGCAGGAGCATGATTGTAGACAGTATTACCATAGAAATCTAGAGAGGAGAGAGTTTCAAATCGGGTTAGCAGTGACATCTAATGAAGCATAGGTCTGACATTTGGCAATGGCAGGGAGGTGTCCAGTTTTTAGAAGTGAGTGGGAAGTGGAGAACAGAGAGTGGAGGAGAGAATGGGAAGGAAGAAAATGAAAGTGAAACAACTCTCTGAGATGCTGGTGAAGAAGGTAAATGGAAACCTAAAGAAGCCAGTCAAGGGAGAGCTGTTTGTCTTTGAGATTGAGAGATCTGTGCTTAATCAAAACCACCCTAAGATACCATCTCACTCCAGTAAGATTGGCAGCCATTATGAAGTCAAACAACAACAAGTGCTGTCGAGGATGTGGGGAAAAGGGTACTCTTGTACATTGCTGGTGGGACTGCAAATTGGTGCGGCCAATTTGGAAAGCAGTATGGAGATCCCTGGGAAAGCTGGGAATGGAATCACCATTTGACCCAGCTATTGACCTTCTCGGACTATTCCCTGAAGACCTTAAAAGAGCGTACTACAGGGATACTGCCACATCGATGTTCATAGCAGCACAATTCACAATTGCTAGACTGTGGAACCAACCCAGATGCCATTCAATAGATGAATGGATAAAAAAATGTGGCATTTATACACCATGGAGTATTATGCAGCACTAAAAAATGACAAAATCATGGAATTTGCAGGGAAATGGATGGCACTAGAGCAGATTATGCTTAGTGAAGCTAGCCAATCCCTAAAAAACAAATACCAAATGTCTTCTTTGATATAATGAGAGCAACTAAGAACAGAGCAGGGAGGAAGAGCAGGAAGAAAAGATTAACATTAAACAGAGACATGAGGTGGGAGGGAAAGGGAGAGAAAAGGGAAATTTCATGGAAATGAAGGGAGACCCTCATTGTTATACAAAATTACATATAAGAGGTTGTGAGGGGAATGGGAAAATAAACAAGGAGAGAAATGAATTACAGTAGATGGGGTAGAGAGAGAAGATGGGAGGGGAGGGGAGGGAGGATAGTAGGGGATAGGGAAGGTAGCAGAATACAACAGTTACTAATAGGGCATTATGTAAAAATGTGGATGTGTAACCGATGTGATTCTGCAATCTGCATTTGGGGTAAAAATGGGAGTTCATAACCCACTTGATTCTAATGTATGAAATATGATAGGTCAAGAGCTTTGTAATGTTTTGAACAACCAATAAAAAAAAGAAAGAAAAAGAGAGATCTGTGCTTGCGTCAATGCTAATCGGAAGGGGAAGGAAGAGGTGGAAGACCTGTGGTGGGTGGGCAGAAAGGGGATGGCAGAAAGGGAATGGCTGATGGAACAAAAGTGTTCAGGAAGAACGTGAAAGCACGAAAGACAGTAGGAGGAATTATTCTTAAGTCAAAGAGGACATCTTATTTGCAGGGCTGAAGGAAAGGTAAGGGATGGGTTTCAAAGCAGACATCTGAATGTAGGAGTAGTGTGTAGAGCAAGGTGCCCAGTTTTCTCTTGATGTACTAGGTGGAGTGATTCGTTGAGGGTAAGGGAAGCAATGGTAGAGCAGGGTCTGAGAGGAATATATTCCCCCATTTCTAACAAGATGGTATGTTTCCTGCCTGACTGTGAGTAGTACATAGTTCCTGCTGTTTCCTGACTCCTAGGCAGCCTTTAAATATCCTTGATGTTCAAACTCTTCTCTTAGAGTAGACAGAGCCCGGAACGAGGTAGGGACTCTTCCAAGTTCTTTTAAAATATTAAATCATTAAGCAAACCTATGAGGTGGACACTATGGTTGTTGCCACAGGAAACTGAGGCACATAGAGAACAAGTAACTTGCTTAAGGTCATTCTGCTGATGAAAGGAAGAACAGAGCTAGAATTAGAATCTGAAGCAACTAATTCCAGGATCCATGCTCTTACCTTTTCTCAGGAAGAGAGAAGGATGGTAACCTGTAGATCAAATGAGAGTGATCATTCTAATGGTCCTTGAGTCTCTACTTCTTGTTCCTTTTTTAAATTGATTTTATTTTTTTTAAATACACAACAGTGGAATGCATTACAATTCTTATTACACATATAGAGCACAATTTTTCAAATCTGTATATAAAGTATGTTCATGCCAATTCATGCCTTTATATACATAGTTTGGTTTTTTATTACAATTCTTATTCACATATATACAACAATTTTTCATATCTCTGTATATAAAGTATGTTGACACCCAAATCAAGTCTTTTCATACATGTACTTTGGATAATGATGTCCATTACATTCCACCATCCTTGCTAATCTCCTGCCCCCCTTTCCCTCCCTCCCTTCTTCCCTATCTAGAATTCGTCTAATCCTCCCATGCTCCCCCTCCCTACCCCTACTTCTTGTTCTGGAGGTCCTCAGAGCTTCCCTGGTCCTTGATTTCTTGAGATGTAATGCTTCAGCTATTCCTCTGTGCTGTGAAATATCTCAGCATCATTCCAATAAAAGGTGGAATGGCACGGCTGAAGCTGAAGGCGCTGAATTGTTCCTGAGAAACTGAAGTTCCATTATACCCTACTCTCTGGTAGGCAGGGTATAGCATGGCTGAGGAGATTGTGTAGGACTCCTGCTGCCTTGTTTGTAGGAGAAGACAGGGTGATTGAGGGGACTGAACCCAACTGAGCATTGAGGTGTCAGCTGCATTAATCTCCTGGACTGGCCTTTCCTGGATCCATGCCCCCTGCCCAGCCCCCAGCCCCATGCTCTGTCCTCTTGAGGTCTTTGTTGGTTCACCTGCAGACGGGATATGGTGTACCAGATCCTTCTGGTTTCCCCTCCCTTCCTTACCTACTGCAATTGTTTCAGCTGCATTCTCATCAGTGACCCGTAACTTGTTCTCCTTATGCACCTGTGCCAGGCCACTTCCTAGCCCTGAATCATCCCTAACATTTGTTTTCTCTGCTTGAGCTCAGCTAGAGAAAATTCCACAGCCAGGCTGTTGGTTGCAGAACTAATTTATGATTTCCAACCTCAGCTGGTTTCTCTATGCTGCTAAAAAAATCTATTCAGTCAGTTATTTTCAGATACCTATATCAACTGCTCTGAGTTCTCGAAATGCTCCTTGAGCACCAGTCTCTTGGGTGCCCTCATTCTAGTAATCTTCATCTTCATTCTTGGGGGGTGGGGGGAGGAAGTGGGGGATGAGCAGGGGTGGGCTGTGTCCTGACTGAGTACTTAGTGAGGGTGGTACATTCTGTGCCAAGAAAAAGAAAAGACATATATATGTGAAATTGGAGGGTTCTTGAATTATGCTATAAAATGATTGTCTCCTGTTTCAGATCAAAGAAAGTCATTGAAAAGTTAGACCAGACAAAGTCATTTTAAAAGAAGTAAGTTAGATGCCAGGCCCGGCTTGTGGTTTTAACATAACTAAAAAGAATTGCAACCATTTACAAGTGCTTTGGGCAGATGGAAGCCAAAGAAAAAGGGAATCCCAGAGGCAATCTCTGGGGTTAACCACTCTAGCCATTGAATAATTGCTGTGATGTGAATTGATGTGAATGAGTGTGATCACACACACTCATGGGATCCTAAAAGAACTCTAGCGAGAAGGGAAATAAGGCAAACTTGAGCTTCCTAATGGAGCAGCTGTGGCAATTCAGGTCACTCTGAAACCCATATGTAGCTCTCACCTTCAAAATCATTTGACATAGTCCTCGGGATTGAGGCTCTGACAGCTAAGAGGCAAGTTTGGCAGCCCTGAGGCATTTGCTTTAGACAAGTTTCCAACATGCTGACTCCCACATTTATACCTCTTGCCCTCTTGCTTGAACTTCAGACTTATGTCAACTATTCACAGAATATCTTCTTTTTTAAAAAATATTCTTTGTAGTTGTCGATGAACCTTTATTTTTTTTATTTATATGTGGTGCTGAGTTTTGAACCCAGGGCCTCACACATGCCAGGTGAATGTTCTACCATGGAGCCACAACCCAGCCCCAGAATATTTGCTTTTGAGAGCTGAACTGATAATCTCAAATTCAAGATGACCGAAACTTAACTCCTCCCCCTATCCTGACACCTGCTCTACCTGCAGTTATCTTCTTTTAGTTAATGTTTAGGGTGCAACTAAAATTGTTCATCTGCACCTGACGAGAGACTTCCTTGATCAGGAACTGTTGTTTCAGTTTATTTTCCTACCATAAACTTACTGTCTGTTAGTTCTCTGGTTAGTAACTGACTTTCAACCCTTCCTGGGTATCTCAACCCAAAGAAGGTGTGCCTGGTCTGTGCAGGCCTGGGGGCCTACGGGCAGGAAACTCAAGCAAAATCCTGGAAACCTGGATTTTGGTCTGTGAGGAAAGTAGATTGTTGATCAACAGCAATGGTCTGGGTCCAAATCCCAGCTCCTTCATTTACTAGCTGTGAGTCCAGTCAAGTTATTTGCTTTCTAGAATATTCAGATCCTCATCAGTAAAATGATGGATTTAATAGTATTAATCTAGGGGAGGGGCATGTTGATTAAATGAGAATATATGTAGTCACTAGAGTACAGCAAAAACTCAGTTACTTACTGGTAGTAACTCTTTACCCCAGAATTTCCTGAGTTAGAAATAAAGTAAAAAAAAAAAAAAAAAAAAAAAAGAAGAAGAAGAAGAAGGAAAGAAAAAGAAATTGAAATTGTTTGGGGATCCTAAAGAAATTTTCCTGAAACTCATAAAGAGAAATACATGCAATTGTCATTGGAAAGTTGAAGTGGAAAAGGGTCATTTTCCCAGAAATATTGGTGCTTCAATTCATCTTTCTTCCTTAATTCATATATTAATTCAGTATGTGTTAGCTGAGTATGTACTTTATACCAGGCACTGTTCTAAATGCTGGAGAAAAACTAGGGAACAAAACAGACACAAATCCCCTTCTTTTAGGAACAAACCTAACAGGGTCAGATATTAAAAAAAAGTAAATAATTTATATTTCAGGTTGGAGTAGAGGAGGTTATTCAATTGGGAGTGTTAAATAGGGAGACCAGGAAGATATGTAACACTATGTTCTGAGGTGGGGGAAGATATAAAAATATCTGAAGATACAGCCCAGCTCTCCAGAAGCCCACAATCTGGTAAAGGAAACAAGGAGGTATTCACATGTCATTTCATGATGGAACAAATAAGGCATTATAATTGCATGGTTGATGGAGACAAGCAATGTTCCAGAAGGTCAGAGAAGCTGCAGAGGAGGGGAGGGATGCAGCCCCAAGGATCATTGGCAGGAATGGTCTGGAAAAGTCTCATTGAGGGAGTGGAACTCAACTGGGAAATAATGAAGCAGTTTCCCACCCTCCCTCCCCACCCGTCAGCTGCTGGGAAGCAGTTTGTGTTGCGATGAGCCAGAATGAAACACTTATCTTGGCCTTTTTCAGGAAGATGCTGTCATGAGGAACAGAAATCTGTCACAGTGGCTTCAGTGGCTCCCTACATGATCTAGTCAGTATTGGCTAGAGAAAGTACAAGTCCTTCAGGTCAAGCCCAGGCTTTAAACCCACTGAGAATCAAAGCCCGGGAGCCTCAGTAACAACCTCTTGCTCCTTTGTGACATGAAAACGGAGGGGGCTGCAGCTGCCCTGGTTAGCCACATAACCACAGGAGCTGCCGACAGAAGGTCCTTCTGGGGCTCTTTCCTAAAGCTTTGAGTTTGCGCCTGTTCACTAGAATATGGCCAAGTCCCACTTGTGGTCTGTGGGAGAGGAGCCCCCGTGGGCAGACATGGCCTAAGGGGTGGTAGCCAGGTACAAATAGGGCTTGTGAAGTGTGAATTCCTAGTACCCATTTTTAAAAATTTTTATTTTTTGCAGTGCTGGAACTCAAACTTAGGGCCTCACTTGTGCTAGGTAAGCACCATATGACTGAGCTTCATCCTCAGCCCTCTAGTACCCATTTTAGAGCAGACTATATGGGGAGAAAGTAAATATGTGAATCATGGAATAGATTGGTCCTTTGGGCCTAAATGAGTGTCCAATTTCCCAACAGTCAAGTACATTAAATCCACCCCTGTTTGGTGAGGGAGGTGTGAATTGTTCTAACAAAGTAGATGTTTGGACAATTGGGGTTGGGGAAGGAGAGAGGTAGGATTATTGAACATCTTTTTTTTACTCTCCTTTGGAGTCTTACTTTGATTTTCTCGTGACTGTTTGGCCTTCCATATGAAATATGATCCAGTATGCTCACGAACTGGGAAAAGACAGTAGCCCCTGTAAAATATTATGGTTACTTTGAAGATAAGCAGGTTTGGGGTCTGGGTTCTTATCTTGGCTCCCCCACCCCTCACTAGCTATTTAGCCTTGAACAAGCTGCTGTATGTCCCTGAGCCTCAGTTTCCTTTTCTGTAAAGTGAGTATCATGATAGTGCAGATTTTAAGAGGTCATTGTAAGGGCCAATTAGATTATTCATGTAGGGCATAACACCTAGCACGTGGAAAATGCTCAACAAATGTTCCTAGTTATTATTTATCGGGCCAGTTTGGAATGAGGAGAAAATGATTACTAGGAGAGCAAAAATTATATAAAGAGCTTATGTAAGAGCAAGTAAAAACTGTAACTTGTCTGCCAATGTGGACTGGATTCAGACTTAGCCAGATATCTTCAATAATTCTCCCTCTGGCAGAGCCTGAATCACCTCCAGAATGGCCTCTAAGGTTGTTCTTTCCTATTCTCTCTCTTCCAAACCTGTCCCTATAATCCTGATCTTCATTGCTGCCAGCGCTGGAGTCCCGTGATTCGCCCTGCGGCTCTTCAGTTCCTCTCAACACTTTGTCTTTGTTCCTCTATCTCTTTGGTCTTTTGCCTCTTTCTTAGGCAAAGGTCAGTTAGCTTCAAGCAAATTATAATAATTTTCCCTTTGTGACCATTCATTCTGGAGAGGCAAAACTTGCAAGTATGTAATATTTAGTTAGTATTATTTCAATATTAACTAGATCCAAGTGACATTTTTTAAAGATGGCATTTAAATAACAATTAAATACCAAAACAAGACAAGAAAAGAATCACTATATATCCTGAGTAGGAATATAAATTGATATCAACTTTCTGGAAGTGATTCGTCAATGTGTATCAAAAGGGTTAATGTTTCCACATTCTCTTTATCCCAGCAATTCCATCCCCAGGAATTTAATTGAGAATGAGAACAAAAATTTAGAATCTTGATCATGACAGTGATTTCTTAGAAATAGTGGGAAAAAATTGCAAATGATACAAATGTTCAAGAGTATGGGGTTAGGGACTGTAGGTATAGCTCAGTGGTAGCAGGTCCAAGGCCTTGGGTTCAATCTCCAGCCTTTTCCCCCTTCCAAAGAAGAGCAGGGGATTGGTTGAGAGAGTTGAGATACATCCCTATGCAGAATTACTCTACAGCCATAATGGATGATATTTTTTAAAAGTATTATTTATGGACAATGAAAGATGTTTTTGTATGTTACATATAAAAAAGATTATAAAGCATTGTGTACAGTAAAATGAATACACACACACATATGTTGACAATGTCTGACTTACAAAGGCTTCACCTAGATTTTTTTAAATAGTCTTTTTAACCTTTATTTTATTTAGTTATTTTTATATGGTACTGAGGATTGAACCCAGTGCCACACATGTGTAAGGCAAGTGCTCTACCACTGAGCTACACCTCCAGCACCTTGACCTTGATTTTTTGACTTTAAGACTGCATCTGGGGCTGGGGATATGGCTCAAGGGGTAGCACGATCGCCTGGCATGCGCCGGGCGCTGGGTTTGATCCTCAGCACCACATAAAAATAGAATAAAGATGTTGTGTCCACCAAAAACTAAAAAATAAATATTAAAAAATTCTCTCTCTCTTAAAAAAGAAAAAAAGATTGCATGTTCATTTCCACACAACCACTCTATTTTCCGGTTTTCAGTACAGCATTAAATAAATTACATGAGATATTCAGTATTTTATTATAAAATAGGCTTCATGTTAGATTTTTCCAACTGTAGGCTAATATCACTGTTCTAAGTATGTTTAAGTTTAGCTAGTCCAAGCTCTGATGTTCAGTAGAGTGAGTGTATTAAGTGCATTTTGAATTTATGATATTTTCAATTTAGGATGGGTTAATGGACACTTAATTTCATTGTAAGTTGAGGAGCATTTGTAGTCTTAAAGTTTTGGAAGGTATATATATATATATATATACATATATATATATATATATACACACACACACACACACATACATACACACACAATTTATATACTAGTCATCTTTGGGTTTGGAGATTAGATATGATTTTCTAACTTCTTTTTGCCTCTTACTATATTCTTTTTGTTGTTGTTGTTGGTGGTGGTGGTACTGGGGATTAAACTCAGGGGTACTTGACCACTGAGACACATCCCCAGCCCTATTTTGTGTTTTATTTAGAGACAAGAGCTCATTGAATTGCTTAGTTCCTCGCTTTTGCTGAGGCTGACTTTGAACTTGCTATTCTCCTGCCTCAGCCTCCTATGCTGTTGGGATCACAGGCATGCGCCATCACACCCACTTTGCCTCTCTATATATTTTGATTGCTCCATGATGAGTATGACTTAGTCATGTAATTACAGACTGTTAAAATATGCATAAAATATTGGCAGTAAATTTTAGGCTTTGGGGATTCAAAAACGAATAAGAGGAGGAGAACAAACATTTATTCAAAGTATCTGATGTGTCAGGTACTGAACAGAGTCCTTGCATAATTGACTTCATTTCATTTTCACCATAATTTTTATATGGAAATTATGTTTCCAGTTTATGGATCAAGAAACTAAGGATCACAGAAGAGATTAGGAACTAGTCCAGGTCAGACATTTGTTGGGATTTGAGACCAGGTCTGACTCCAAAGCACTTTAAAATTCACACAGCTTTAAAATTCTTTCATGATGCCATAGGAGCTTGCAGTCTGGGAGAGGCTTAAAGCCTATAGACAAACTTCAGGTCCAGGCAGACCCAGAGCAGTGGCACATGAATGACACAGAGAGCTGTGGAGATGCAGGTTGGGGGCCCTTCTGGTTGCAATAATGAGGGAGGAAGATCTGACGTGGATTGGATGTCAGGTTTCAGGAGTCAGCAATTGGGACTGGGGTTTTTCCAAAAGGCCAAGGCATGTGGGTATCATGGCAAGCGGACAGGATGGGAACTAATGGGGATTCGGTAGCTGGGAGGCCTCTGGCACAAGTGGTACTGGATGAGGTTTGCTGCTCATATTTCAGAGTTGATCCCTTTGCACCTCATTTATTTTGTAGCAGGATTTTTTTTGTCTCATTGTTTTTCACTTCTGAGTTTGTCTATTGAAATCTCATTTCTGTGAGTTTTTGGACCCTTCCTGCTCTTGTCCCACATGGGAGGTGGGAATGGGGTTTCCCTCAGTGGAATGGGCTGGCTGAGAAATAAAAGCTAGGAAAAACAGAATGGCAAACAACAAACAAGCGAACAAAACCCACAAAACACAGAAAGTAGTTTTGAAAATGGGGTGGGGGTAGGAGCGGCGTCAGACAGGCAAGCCTACCAGACAGATCCAGCTTCTGACACAAAGGAGGCTGTGCCTGCTTTATTTATATTGGGAGACATCAAAGAGATTCTACAGAATGTTCTTCACCAAGTCAGGATAAAGGTGGGCTGGTCAGTTCCTAACTGGTTACACCCATCTCTGGTGCTACTATGAGGGGACCTTTCTAGCAGAGCAGAGGAAAGGTCATGCGCATTGGGTGGTCTGCCATGTGAGAGAGTCACAGGAAGTTCCCATTGCCAAGCCTATCCCTCCCTGGCTTCCATGCCAAGAGAAGGTCCTCATGTAGTTCATGGATGGCTTCCCGCAGACCCCGTTGAGCACTTCTGAGCATGTCTGCTTCACACCCATCATAGAGCCAAATGAGGAAGAGAGCTATTCCATATGCAGGCCCCAGGTAGAGGGTCCCAAAGGTGGACCCGTGGTGTGCCATTCCTCTTCCCTACTACTTGGAAGCCTCCAGAACATAAGAGACAGTGGATGGGAGGACGGAGAGAGGAATGGAGGGCAAAGGTAGACAATAGGAAGAAAATGGGGCAAGCTAAGAATGGGCTGAAATTTGGGGGCAGAGCAGGCTGACAATCTCATCCCCTTGACTTTCTGGCAAATGGATAACTATAGACTCATTTGGATTATACTTTAAAATATGTCTTTGATAAATAAAGTGCATTTTATAATTCTGGATTAGAAAAATTGCTATAAGGTGCATTGTCAAAGACTATATAGTATATAATACTTTGCTATCAATGCTAAATTTTCTGAATTTGTTAATTGTTTTGTATTTGTATAAGATATTCTTTCTGAGTGTGGTGATGTACCCTGTAATACCAATGGCTTGGAAGACTGAGGCAGAAAGATCCCAAGTTCAAAGCCAGCCTAGCAACTTAGATAAGCCCTAAGCAACTTAGCAAGACTCCATATCAAAATTTAAAAAAAAAATTAAAAACCAGGCTGGGATATGGCTCTATTGTTAAGCACCACTGGGTTCAATCTCTGGTACCAAGAGTGGGGAAGGGGGTGAGAGAAAGAGAATTTTTGTTCTTAGAAGGTAGATGCTGAAGTATTTAAGGTTAAGGAGCATGATACCCACAACCTACTCTTAATTGGTTTAGCCAAAACAATGATGTGTGCATGTATATTGATCTATATCTCTTTACCTGAAGAGACAAAATATTAGACAAATGAGACAAAATATTAGCTGGTGAATACAGGTAAAGGATAGGTAACTGTTCATTATATTATTCTTGAAAATTTTATGAAAGTTTGATTTTCTTTTTTTTTAATATTTTATTTGTAGTTGAACAGAATACCTTTATTTTATTTATTTATTTTTATGTGGTGCTGAGGATCAAACCCAGGGCCTTGCATGTGGCAGACAAGCGCTCTACTGCTGAGCCACAACTCCAGCCCTGATTTTCTTTTTTAAAAATAAAAATTAGGGCTGGGGATGTGGCTCAAGTGGTAGCATGCTCACCTGGCATGCGCGGGACACTGGGTTTGATCCTCAGCACCATATACAAATAAAATAAAGATGTTGTGTCCACCGAAAACTAAAAAATAAATATTAAAAAAATTCTCTCTCTCTAAAAAAATTAAAAATAAATAAATAAAAAATAAAAATTAACTTCCCTAGGAGACTTCTGCTTCTGATCAACATGGAGTAATGTGTTCACATTTACCCTTTTGCCTGAAATGACAGTAGCAACAAGGAAGTCATAAAGATATAGGAAATAATGTCTTTCAAGATGTGGACATCAAGCAATGAAGGGAAGTGATTCCTGAGAGGGGAGAACTGAGGAGGAGATTCCTTCAATTTTTCCAGCTTTCTGCTTGAAAGAGTTCCCAAGCCACAGTTCAGAGACAGGGAATGTGACAGAAGCCTGAGCAAACTCTCTGAGTTAAGGAAACAGGTAAGAGTCTGGGGACACAAAAGTGATTAGAGTTCATGGGACAGTTGAGGAGAGCAGAGAGCTGCATAAAGAGAACCCAGGAGATCTTCTGAGTGTCTCCTCAAATTTAGTTTAGCTGAATTGGCCACGAAGTATTTATGTGTATGGAAACCACCTGAGAAGATTAGAGGCAACAAGGTTCAGTGCTCACAGAAGGCTGGGGACAGTGCCAGTTCTTACCAACCAGACTGGAAAGCTTCAAATTCCTGGGGCACTCAGTATTGAGCACAGGAGGGTCTTGTCTCCCTAGTAGGGAATAAATAGCCACCCACTGAGCAATTCTCAGGACCTGTTCAAAACATCATGAAATCAAAACTTAAGGCTTAAACTATTTTCAGTAGCACAACTGTATCCCAGAATTAAGTTCAAGAATATTTATAGGAATACAAAAATGTTTAATACTCAACAAAGTTATATAATATCTAGCACCCAAGAAAAATTAACAGGAGTGTAAAGAAGCAGAAAAATATGACCCATATAACCAACATGGCCTTATGCCTATCATTGAAGGCTAATAGGCAATCTAGACTTCTACTCTTATACAGTTTATAATAAATTACCCTCACCTTCCCTGCTGGGGTGGTATGACACTCCCCCCTACCATCCAACAATGTTGGTAGAAGCCACGTGGGGAGCTGGCTCTCTCACCTTCACATCAGTTAAGACATTCCTTCTCTGTTCATGGAGGACAAGTGAGAACATGGACTTCTACCCTTACCTGGCAGTAATGAAGTATCAACCTCCCTTTCCTACTGACACGGTGCATGAAGTGGCCTGCTAAAATAGAAAATTTAAAAAGGATCCAGAGTCTTATAATTCTCCAAATGACCAGGATATAGTAGAAAATAACTCATCATATCAAGAACCAGAGAGATCTCAACCTGAATGAGAAAAGACATCAACAGATGCCAATGTGGAGATGACACAGGTGGAGACAGAAATGTTAAATAACTATTTTAGAAATGCTTCAGTGGGCCGTTATAAACATGCTTAAGACAAATAAGAATAATATCTCAGCCAAGAAAAGATAGAAACAGGAACCAAATGGAAAGTTTAGAACTGCAAAAATATCATAACCAAAATGTAAGGAAACAATGACTGGAAATTTTCTAAATCTGACAAGAGACATAAACCTAGAGGTTTAAGAGGCTAGTGAACCCCAAACAGGCTAAATCCAAACAAATCTACCCTAAGACACATTATAAACTTCAAAATTAAAGCAGAGGTAGAGAGAGAAATGACATCTTGTACATAGCAAACATAAATAAATAAAATAAAATTTAAAAAGATTTAAACAGCTGAAGTGCCTCTCAGAAACTGTGAAACTATGGCAGGCAGAAGGAAGCACCACATTTTTTCAAGTCCTGAAGGAAAGAACCTGTTAGCCCAGAATCCAATATTCAGTGAAAACATTATTCAGAAATAAAGGAGGGAATTGGCATTCTTAGATGAGAGAAAATGAAGGGAAATCGTCACCAGCACACCTGTCTTACCCTAAAGAATGACTGGAGGAAGTCCTTGAGACAGAATGGTAAAAGAAATCTTGGGACATCAGAAAGGAAAAAGGAGAAATGGAAAAAGTAAAAATATAACACAGCTGTTCACCCTAGGAAGAGGTCAACACAATGCTTAGGAAGTAAGTCAAGGTGCTGGTCAAGAATACTATGTTGCTAGCTCGGCATGGTGGTGCACCCCTGGAATCCCTGCAACTCTGGAGGCCAGCCTAGGCAACTTAGTGAGGACCTAAGCAATTTAGTGGAAACCTGTCTCAAAATAAAAAATAAAAAGTGCTGGAGACGTAGCTCAGTGGTAAAGCATCCCTGGGTTCCATCTCTAGTACCAAAAAAAAAAAAAAAAAAAAACCAAAAACCAAACAAACAAACAAAAAAAACCCCACAAAGAATAGTATGTTGCTTTTTAAAAAGACACAATGCATGTGCGAAATTCAACTCAGGTCAACACACCAAGAGGGGATATTAGCACTTTATACCAATCATTTTTATGATGCTACAAATTTCACAAGGGTTAAGGAAACATATTACATGTCTTAATCAGGAAGGGTATCATTCCTGGAACCACCTTTGGTGAACTAAATAAATATTTCTATTTTTTAAAATTTTTAAAATTTATTCTTTGTAGTTATACATGACAGTAGAATGTATTTTGACATAACCTACATACATGGAATATAACTTTCCATTTTTGTGGTTGTACATGATGTGGCTAAATGAATATTTCTACATGATAGGAAAAGCACTAAGTTGTTTATTGCTTTTCTGGGGCTTTCTGGCTTGCTGTGACCTCTTTTGTGATTTCATCATTGCCTAGTGGTGTAAAGGCACTGCTTCTTTCTTTTTTTGCAGTACTGGGGATTGAACCCAGGGGTGCTCTACCACTGAGCTTCTTGTCCTCCATCTCTTTTTATTTTATTTTTTTGATACAGGGCCTCACTGAGTTGTCTAGGCTAGCCTTGAACTTTTGATTCTCCTATCTTAGCCTCCTGAGTAGCTGGTAGTACAGGTATGTGCCACTGTGTCTGACCTCCTTTGCTTCTTTCCGATGTTTGAGATAGAAAAGGTTATTTTATCAGCTAAACACAGAATAATGGAAATATTAATTTGTAAACCCAGTATATATTATATGCCTGTATTGTACACTTTAAAGCACTCCACTATAGTAGCCAATCACATTGTGTAATCTGTAGTTTACAAATTGTTTTGTTAGTGTTTGGCTCCTGAGAAAACTTTTTTTATTACTCTTTGTTTCCATTTAGAATTTTTTCCCTAGAGTTTGCTTTAATTTTATTCATTTGAAGCTTTGAACTTACATATATATATTTTTTTTTCTTTTTTTTTTTTGGTGGTACTGGAGATTGAACCCAGGGTCTTGGGCACACTAGGAAACCACTAAGCTACAGTCCCACACTCTCCTATGTTTATTTATTTATTAGGTCATAAAGAATAAGCATTTGGTTTAAGAGTTATCTATGAGCTGTTTAATAACATTATGGTATTCTAAAATGAAATTTAATGAGTTTCTCATTTGCTTGTATTTTTTATCACTTCTTTGACTTCAGGGTAAAAAACATAAAATATGAAATGTTTTTATAAGACAATGAATTAAATACACTGCTCTTAATTTAATCATGGGGGAAAGTTAGTTATAATAAGACAACCCTTTTCTCCTGCACATAAGACAAATATTTGAACAGTCACTTAATCAAAGATGACATATGGATGGGAGATAAGTACATGAGAAGATGCTCACCATCATTCATCAACAGGGAAGTAATACAAATTAAAACCATAATGAGACACTATTGGTTATCCATTAGAATTACTAAAATTAAAAATACCAACCTTGCCAAGTATTTCAAAGGATGTGGAGCAACTAGAACTCTCACACAATGCTGGGTAAAATGGTACAGTCACTTTGGAAAAGACTTTGGCAATTTCTTTAGTTTTGCAATCCTGGGGATTGAACCTAGAACCTCAGCCATGCTAGCCAAGCACTCTCCCACTGGGCTATACTCCCAGCTCCAATTTGGTAGTTTCTTAAAAATTTAAACATATTCCTAACGTGATCTAATCATTCTGCTCCTTGATATTTATCCAAGAGGAATGAAAATGTATATTCACACAAAGAATTTAGAAGCATTATTTGTAATAATGAAAAGCTGAAACAGCCCAAACCTACATCAACAGATGAATGGATAAACAAATTTGGGGTATCTTTACAATGAAAAAATGAAGTTTGATATGTAGTAATAAAAATAAATCTCAAAATGATCAGGTAGCTGGGCATGGTGGCACACACCTGTAACCCCGGATACTCAGGAGCTGACGAAGGAGAACTGCGAATTCAAAACCAGCCTGGGTAACTTATCAGAACCCTGTATCAAAAAGAAGAAGAAGAAGAAGGAGAAGGAGAAAGAGAAACAGAAGGAGAAGGAGAAGAAGAAGAAGAAGGAAAAAACCTACTATGATGAATAAAGAAGTCAGACAAAAAATGGTTATAAGTTTCCATGTACATAAATTTCTTTATGTACCGATCAGTAGTTTCTTAAGTGTGTTAGAGGATAGGATGCAGAGGGACAGATTACAGAAGAGAATGAGAAGATTTCTGGGGATATGAGATGTGTTTATTATTTTGATGGTGGGGATGGTTTCTCAGGTGTCTCCCTGTGTGAAAACTTTTCTAAGTGCACACTTTAAGCATGGGAATTTTATTATGTATCAATTATACCTCAATAAGGCTACTTCATAAACAAAGATTATGGACTGTAAGTCAGTCACATGATAATTAGCTTCCAAATCTTTTTATTCTGTGGGGATCAGATAAAAATAATGGGAGCTATATTTTAAGTTCAACAGGATAAACATAATTCTGTTAAAAAGAATTTAAAGTGTGATGACTGCCATGGTGTTGCTCATACTACAAGCACAAAGAGAGACTGCTGACTGCTGTCTGGAATGTGGGGTTCATGAGTAGTAGAAAGAGATGTAGGATTCTGGGGATCTCTGATTTTTTTTTCTCATTCATATCACATCCTGTTTCTCTCCCCCTTCCTTTCTTTCTTCCTCTCTTCATACTCCCTCTCTTTTCATGCTCTGGGTCCATCTCCTGTTTGTTCTTAGTCCCTTGGGTAACTTTTCTCTGAGTGTGATCTATGGATCTCTTGCTTCAGGAAGATCCCAGTGGGTCCTGAAGGTTCTGGACTCTACTGTAGGCCCAAGGAACGAGAATTAGAATCTCTGGGAGAAAGGACTTTGGAATCTGCATTTTAAGAGCTTTCTCAGTGGCTCCTCTGCTCCTGGGAGTTAAGAAGCTCTTGCTCTGTGGCCTTGTGAGTTGCTTGAATCCTGGCCTCCTGCAATGCCTTCTCCAGTTGTCCTTGCTTTTCCTCAAGTTCCTGGCTGCCACAGACTACCACATTGGCCTAGAGCATCTGGCACTGGCTTGGTGTTCCACTGTCTTTCCTGCAGGTGTCCAGCATGTGATTGATGGTTTCTGCAGTCTGCTGCAGAGCCTAATGTTTATTTTAGAGCCAAATACAGCAAGAAAATGGATTTGGAATTCTGTTCCAAACAACCCTTAAAAAGCTTAAAAAAAATATTGGACATAAGAAGCCATTGAATATCTGGGGCTACCTACCTAGTTATGGCTGGAATTAACGGGGCTGTTGTGTATTTGGAAATCAAACTCCAGAAGCAAATTGTCCATGCTAGACAGTGATAAAAGAATCTGGCTCTGGGAGGCTTAATGGAAAGGGACAAATGGAGACATGAATAAAGGACAGGGGAGGCATTAGGACTGCATGATGGAGTGGAAACATTTGGCCTTGGGAGCCAGGGACACACAAAGATCAGCTGCTTCCTGTGACCTGGGCATTTTAGACTGACTGAGAGATGAGGCCTCAGCCGGCCTGGCTGACAGCCACTGAAACCACTCGTTGTAGGCGTGATTGCAGTCTGCCAGGAAGATGAGTGCCAGTCTGTCGGGTGGTCACATGGAGGGCTTTGCTGATCTCTGACACTGGATACTCCCCCTTGCCCTGGAGCCAGAGAGCACTGGAGCTGAGTCAGAGCCAGGAATGCCAGGCACAGCAGAGGAAGGAGCCAAAGAAAATGACTCTGGTACAAGCCCCAGCCACTGGGGTGGAAAATGAAGGACTCAAGATGGTGCGTGTAGGAAGCATGCATACCCTTACCGCATAAGATGCCTCCATATCAGATGCCTCCCCTTGAGTTGATCACCACTTTGCAGCTGCTCTGCCACTCCTGGGAGGCAGGACAGGACTTAAAGCTTTCTCTCTTAGGGTTAGAAGTGGGTTCAAGTCTAACTTCTTTTTACTTACTAGCTGTGTGATGCTGATAAGCCCAAACTCTCTTAGCCTGTTTCTTTCTTTCGTTCTTTTTATATCTTTATTTTACTTATTTATATGTGATGCTGAAGATTGAACCCAGTCAGTGCCTCACATGTGCAAGGCAGGCACTCTACCACTGAGCTGCAGCCCCAGCCCCTCCCCCAATATTTTTGATCCATGGACGTGGAAGTTGTGGCTACTTGGGACCAACTATATATTAAGTCACTCAGCATATACGTATATATCATAGTGTCTACTCATGGGTGGCATCAGACAAATGCTGGTTGTTAGTATTTTTTTAATCAGGAAAGGAAGCTAGTTCTTCAGTGGGCTCTTTGGCCAAAATAATGAAATCTATTCCTAATCTCTTTCTCTATAATATATAGATTGGTTTAGATCTATTATTAAGTGTCTAAAGAAATGTCATCTTGTTTCTTGACTCCTTTCAATCAATAGCTTCTTCTCAGCATTTCTTTTCTTTTCTTTCTTTCTTTTTTTTTAATGAAAAGAAAATCGAAAGAACTCGGAGAGAACTGACACGTTAGACACTGTCTTGAGCTTCACAGAGCCCACAGTCTGTCAGGGAAGAAAGAGGAAGAAAAGCGGTAATTTCACTACAGTTGAGGAGCTTTCAAAAAGAAAGTGTGGAGTTCTGAGAATGGATGAAGGGCAAGGTTTAACACCTGTGGCTCTTAAGAATCTGGCCCCTTCCCACTCCCCAGGTCCACTCTGTGGCCTTCTGCAGCCCGCCCTCTGAAAGCAACACCTAATGAGCCATTAAAAAGTCACAAAGGAGGTTTGTTATGAAAAAGGATTCTAATTGTATTTTAGTTTCCTGAACATTTGCGGTCTTCTTAGGAAAGTTGCCACAACTTGAAAAACTTGAGAACTGTGTGGACATCTGGCAAAAGATTATAAGATAAAATGTGTAGTCATCATCTTGAGAGGCACTATCAAGGCAGCTGTGATACATAAATAGAGCCCTAGTCTTGGAGAGAGAAGCTGTATGTGTCCTAGTTCCACTTGCTGTTGACCCAGGCAAGTCAGCAAACCACTCTGAGCCTTACTTTCTTCATCTGTAAACTGGGCATGAGGACACTTACCTCCCACGGTGGCAGCAGGATCACATATGATTGTACTAGAGACACATGGAAAATGATGAACAAACAGATGACGATTATTTATCTGGAAGTCTAAAAATCAGAATATTCTGAACAGCAGAATACTAAAAATAGCAAAGACTAGTTAGGTTTATAAGACTAACATAAATTGAATCTTTATCATGTCTAAACATGGTAGACATATTACCTTATTTAATCTTCATAAATACCTGGTGAGATAGAGTGACTCTTATCATCTGCATTTTATAGACCAAAAAGCCAGAGGCACAAAGAAGGGAAGTAATTGTATAACCTCAAATTATCAAGTCTCAAACCTGAGCACACAATGGGATGTTTTGAGCTTCAAGTACCTTTTTCTTTCTCAGCATGCTGTACTACAAGTGCTCACATGTATTATCTCAAGTGCACACTCAAAATGCACAGCAATCCCGAGGACTCTATTACCAGGCAGTAGGTGAGGAAACTAGGGCACAGAAAGGATGAATAACCTTCTCAAGGTCACAAAGGCATTGAGTTGTAGTCAGGATTAAAACTCTTAACCATCATTCTAATGGAATTATTCTAAAATTATTTTTTACAGTGTTCATTCATTTTCGGAATCATAGTATTGAAATACTTGAAGAAAGACTTGCTCTGGTGAACAGTAGGGCAATGAGGTAACTGATGGGCTGTGAATAACCCAGATGATGACCGCTGGTGATGTTACATAGGTCACTCTGAGCAATGAAGGCAGGGCAGAGCCAACTGTGATGGAAATCACACTGACATCACGGCGGTGGCACTGGTAAAAAAAAACCCAGCTCTGTCAGATGTGCACCAATTACATGCTTTGGTGGTGAACATCTGTTTTACTGAATTGCATTTGTGTAGATATTTTCATCAGTAATGAAAAAAACAATAACCAAAGGGAAACCTCCAGAGGATGTGGAGTCTAGATCAAATCTTTTGCCAAATGCTGTGTGCTCTTTGGAAGGAATATAAACGTGAGTAATTCCAACAGTTCCAGTAATCCCAAATACACACTACCCTGTTCTGAAATCTTCCTTTCAGTCATGGCTAACCCAACTGCAATTTCTCCTTTCCTCTGTAGGTGGCAGTGCGAGCACCGATCGCTGACGTGTGAGGGCGCGCGTGGCTGTGAGCCGATTTGGGGATGGACGATGAGAATCGCATACAGAAATAGACCACGTCATTCATTTAAAGCCCTCCAGTCTAGCTCAGCTTGAAACTCCGCCAGAGCAGGCCTCGTGAGCCCTGGAGACCTAAAGCTCAGGGCGGGTCCGGGCAGGGCGGGCGCAGCATCCTTTGTCCAGCCAGTACCGAAGTCTCTTAGAGCGCCCCTCTGAGTAGGGGACTGAGCCATATCCTGCGTGGGTATGAGTCTCCCTTCCCTTCGCAGTCCTACTACTGGTTCCAGGGCCGGTCCTGCGTATTTCATAAGACCTTACATAACTGCATCCATGGCCACCAAGGTTCTGAGCACGGCTAGTTGTCCTCCCACGTGCTATCCCCCCTGGGAACAGCTAGGACTGACACTCTGCACGTCCAAGGGTGGGCTGCCTGCGGGCTCCACCAAGCTGGCTTTCTAGTTACTGCAGGTTCCTGCGGAAGCAGAGGAACCGGTCTTGTCTTCTTGAGACAGGGGCCTTTTTGTTTAAGCCAGGCAGGTTGTTGGTTATTTTGTTCCCCACCTTTCTGGTGCAGGGAACTTTTCTCCTCCCCTAAAATGCAGGTTAATCACATTCAACCGAAAGATTTGAGCTTTTAGTGAGTACAGGAATGCTTACATTTGTAAGAAGGGAACTGGACACAACTGCAAGATACATAATGGGGTAATTTCAGACATGTGGACAGGCTCTTGGTGGAGATCTTTTGGGGCATAGGTTTCTTTCTAGGATTCCTTAAATTGCACTTTATAACTCAGACTGAGTCATGCCTTACTTAAGACCATTTGTGACTGAGAGGCAGATTGGACTTCCAGGCAGATCCTTTCTTTCTTAGGTGAAGCATGAAGTGACCTTGTTAATTTGAATGGCAACTTGGAGACTCGAAATAAAGACCAAAACACAGAAGCTTCATTAATCAAAGCTGATTCTCCAGAAATTGCAGTTGCTTTTATTCAGCAACAGGTTTGGGAGACACCCATTACTCACCCAGTCTTCTGACAGGTAAATATTATTCCCTGGTGTTTATAATTATGATAATTACCACATGGGAACAATGTAACTGGCATCCATTGTCACCTACTGCTCCAACACGAAGAACCATTAACTAAGTAGGTGGAAGACTCCTCTTGGTTTATCCTCTTTCCCTTCCTGCCCCTCTGTGAAAAAAGGCATAATTATTCTGTAAAATTATTTCAACCTCTACTTTACTACTGCATTCAGCTGCCTTTAGGTCAGCCTAAACTTGCAGTGAGATTTCTGCCTCTACCCCTCCCTCCCTCACCTTCTAACTCCTTCCGGCTCCTCCCCAGTTTGACCACCCAGGAAACTATCTAGATTACACATTATGAAATTTGATTACAGTTGATTAAACACATTGTTAAATATTGTCCCAACTTGTTCTCCATTTTCTTTGTGAAAGTATAATCTTCTAAACTAGGCTGTAAGTTTTTTGAGAGAGCAAAGATCATATTCACTAATATCAGGCTAATAAGATATATTAATAAAATGTGTGATAAATATTTGTTTAATAGATGAGTATCAAGATCAAACTTTGTTGATGAGAAATGGGAAGTGGTGATTTCTTTTTTCTTTTTAAAGCATTTTGTGATGGAAAATTTTAAAACACATAGTAAGGCAGAGAAAATAGTTAATGAGTCTGATTCATCTATCACTCAATATCACCAATTACGAGTATATGGCGAATCTGTCTTATATCCTCACCTACTCTCCTATTTGAAGCAGTTATTATATTTCTCAATAGTTCCATATATATCTCCAAAATAAATGTTTGGGTTTTTTTTTTTAGTTTTAAATGGACATAATATCTTTATTTTATTTATTTATTTTTACAAGGTGCTGAGAATTGAACTGAGTACCTGACATGTGCGAGGCAAGTGCTCTACCACAGAGGTACAGCCCCAGCCCAAATGTTCTTTAGATAAACATAAAAATTAACAATTTAAAAAATATTATGAAATAAATATTCACAGTTCACAGATTGTCTTCAATTTTTTTTCTTGCAGTATATTTAAACTTGAATCCAAAGTTTATACATGGCAGTTGCTTACTCTATTTCATGAATCTTTTAACATATTGGTTTCCCTTATCTCTTAAATATTTTTTTTTCATGAAGAAAACCACAGAATTTTGCTGATGATAACACCGTGTTGGTGGTATTTAACGTAGTCTCGTATTTCTTCTATATCCTGTAAGTTAGTTTTATCTCTGGTCAGATTGTGGGTTGTTTTTATTTTCTTCTTTCTGTAATTCTATAGCTCTTAATTTTCTACTTGTGATTCCTTAATTTTATATTCAGAACTTAAGTTTTTTTTTTAAGAAGTTCTTTAAGATGACTCGATTAAAAAGCTTGTTTTAAAATGACAATTATAGAAGTTAGACAATAGTGGGATAATTGGTGAAGTTCTAATAGTCTGTAGTTTAGTTAATAGTATTATAGCGATATTAATTTCCTGATTTTGATAAATGAACTCTGTTTATTTAACCTGCTAAGATTCGTGGAAAAAGATATTGTGTCCATCTACAACTTAAAAAATTTTTAAAAATTACAATTTATTTCAAAACAATAAAGTTAGAAAAACTAAAGATTAATTTCAGTGGAATGGTAGGGATTGAAACTAGACCATAGGGAGTTAAGAAACAGAAGCACCACAGGCATAGTGCACGTGCCTGTCATCCCATCCACTCAGAAGTGTGAGGTAGGATGATCTCAAGTTGGAGGCCAACCTGGGCAACTTAGTGAGACCCTGTCTCAATATAAAAAATGAAAAGGGCTGTGGATGTAGCTCAGTGGTAAAGCATCCTTGGGTTCAATCTCTAGTACCAAAATAAGCCAACAACAACAAAAAATTCTTTTTGTTGTGTTTAAGGTTGGTGGAGACCTAAACTTGCAAATTAAAAAGGACATGTTTGAAGATATGAAAAGTAAATAAAACCACTCCTATGAGTTTAAAATGTTCTGTAATAAAAAGTATTGTTGGTTTTAAATAAACAATCTTGTTGGTGTTGTAATGAGGATTGAAAGAGCCGAGGTGAGTTTGCCTGGACACGGAATTGAAATCATCACTTCTTCCTCTGCAATAGGAGGAACTCAGGAAAGGATTGCTGTGGACAGGGAAAAGTTCTGATGTGGCATATGCCTGGAGACTTTACTGGAAAATTAAAATGACATCCTCAGTTGAAAGTGAGAGGCATGGAAATGGAACAGGAGACTGTGGAACCTAGAAAATTCTTTGAAGGATTGTGAGGAAAGCAACAGAAAGCCAACTCCAGAAGAAAAACCATGAACCAGGAAAAGCTAGATGTGTTAGGGAGTAGGAATACTTAGCAGACCGTGTGGTATCACAGTTGTGATAACTTTTTCCAGCAGAACTTGGCAGCCAGCCCTAGAGTGAGCAGGTGGTGGGAGAAGGTTGGCAGGTCAAATGTTTAAAAGGGTCAAAGATGTTAGCAAGGACTGCACTTAGTAGCTGGCCATGGGTCCAGGCTGACCAAGAATGTGAGGGAGGACAAGAATTGAGCTCTGGGGCTGGCTCACCCCTCCCTGTCCGGCGAAACTATATCATCCATCATGCCATTAATCCTGATGTATTGAGTTCTTGGAAATTATTTTTTTAACCAAGAAAGACAGTTATTTCAGCATAGTTTAAACCACTAAATGACAGAATCGTCCATGTTGCATTTTTTTTTCCCTTTTTGTAGATTGTTCCATGTCTTTCAGCTCTGCCTTCTCTGGATGAGCCCCCAATGGGATGTTAATGGCTCCACCCAAATGAGTCTCCCTTCTCCTTTGGCTTTACCCATAGTCTGAAATTTTTGGTAACAATGTCTTCCTCATGTGGGAGGACTGGACATTGTTTCCCACACAAATAGTTTCTTTTGTCTCCAATCTCTAGAGTTGGTTCTTTGCTTTTTCAGGTGGCTTCTTGGAGCTAACTGGCCGATGATTTGGAAAAGCCACCCTATTCACTCTTAAGGTAGAAATTCATCCTACCATGTTGGAAACACATGCCTCACTCTGCAACTAGAGGTTCTAGCCTTCTCTAGAGGGTGGCTTGGAGGAAACATTGCTCACCGTACAATGAAGAAGAGGTAACTTGGATCTAGAAAGGTGTTTCAAAAATTGTGGTGTATTTGTTTTCTATGGCCACTGTAAAAAGTACCACAAACAGGGTGACTTAAACCACAGAAATTTATTGTTACAGTTGTGCAGGCTAGAACTCTGAAATCAAGCTGTAAACTAGGGAGGAAGGGCTTGTTCCAGCTATGGAGAGACTGGAATACACTCTCCCTACTTTTCTTCACATATCTTCCCAATATGCATGTCTTCCTCTTTGTCCAAATTTCTGATTTTTATAAGAACCACTAGTCAGATTAGGGACTACCCAAATGTCCTCAAAATAACTAATTACATCTGCAATTACTGTTTTTCTAAATAAGGTCACATGCTGAGGATTCTGGGGATTAGGACTTCAGTGTATGAATTTTGGGGGAAGGACACAATTCAAACCACAACAGGCAGACTGTCATCATCTCTCCTTTCTGTTTCCATCTCTTTCCTCCTACAGATCCTCATGACCATCTGTGTGGGATATTGCAATAAACTCTCTTGAGTCCCTGTCTCCTGTCCTTTCATTCAGTTCACCTTGAAGATGCCTATCCAATTCGTCTCTCTAAAGTTTCCAATTTTATCATGATTCCTGGTTACAAACCATCCATGGTTCTCCATTGCCTAAGGAAGTGGTTCCTAAACCTATCAGTTCATCACAAGTGTGTGGGAAGTTTAAAGACATGTAAATTCCTGGGAAAGCCTGGGTGGGGTTCATGGCACTTTTAAAAGGCTCTCCAGGTGATTTTAATCATCAGATCCACTGGTTTAGATAAGAGACTCAAACTATCCACAATCTGGCCCCAGTTTACTTTTCACCTTCGTCATCCTCTAGAATCCTCTGTCTATTGACTGAGCCCCGAACATGCTGTGATGGCAATATGATCTTTGTGTTGAACCACCTAAAGGAGGCACTCCCACCCACCACTTCTTCAATCCACTTTATCCTTCTTGAGTCCTATTTTTACTTTGAAGTCTTCCATCTGCTCCATCCCATTGTCACTTCCCACTTCTTCATATTCTGTATCTTCCTATCTGTGTTACTCACTAGACAGAGAAATCCATCTTCTGAAGGTCAGGGCTTGTGGGAGGGGCTAAAGACCCTCTATGTCTCAAAGGCCTTCAGAGATGAGAGGAAGAAACTGAGGTCCTACACAATATTCTCAGAGTCACATAGTGGTAGATCCAAGAAATCACACAGGGTGTGACTCCAAACAAGAGGATTGAATAAGACCTTTAGACTTCTATATTTCCTCCCGAAACAGTCAGCAAATTGTTTACTCTGGCAGGGAATGGGAGCAAATGTATTCTCCACAAAAGCTGAACTGAAGAGGAGTTGGGACAACAGAGGGCAGAACAAGAGTACCATAGGGGCTGGGGTTGTGGCTCAGCGGTAGAGCGCTCACCTTGCACGCATGAGGCCCTGGGTTCCATCCTCAGCACCACATAAAAATAAATAAGTGAAATAAAGGTATTGTGTCCAACTACAACTAAAAAATAAATAATAAACGTATTTTGTCCAACTACAACTAAAAAATAAATATTAAAAAAAGAGTACCATATTGAAAAGCATGGGATTGAGTAAAAAGTCCTTATGCCAAGCAGATCTCCTTCCCCCAGTATACCCAGTCCCTCAGAAATACCTAAAATAAGAAACAAAATCATTTCTCTTTGGAAAAACTGACCAGTTTAGGAGAAAATACTGAAAGGATATTAAAAGATGCCTGGATCTTTGCCCAATCATCCTATAATAAGGCAAGGCCTGCCAATCAGCAAGCCCCACTCATACACACTAAACAGTCAATAGCCTTTCAGGTTCTCCTTTTTGCACGTAAGTAAACAGTCATGGATCACCAGAGACCCAAACAAACAAACAGACAAGCAAATCAACAAACATACAAACACCACGGGAAACTAGAAAAGTCCAGAGGAGAACAAAAAAGAAAAATAGGATGTATAAAAAGGACTGGGAGGCAGAATAACCCAGAACTTCTCAATAGCAATTTAAGAAATTAAAATACCACAAAACTATATCTTTAATATACTATAATAAACAGTTTTCAACTTAAATTTCCTTGCCCAACCTATTCATCAAAGCTGAGAACAGACCAATTCAATATGGAAAACATCTATCTTAGAAAGATACTGGAAGATGTGAGCCTCAAAAATAACCCAAGAAAGAGGAACACTGAGATCCAGGAAATATAGAATTTGATACAGGAGAGAAGGACATTCATGATGGTGAGGAAGGAAAGTTCCAGAACAACAGTTATGCAGCAGGCCTCCAGAAGAATCAACCCAGCTGGGAGCAGGAAGTAGAGGGTTCCAGGATGAAGACAAATAAAAGAACTGATGGATGATCTGATGCACTTGACTATGGAAAATTATATTGAGAGGCTGTTAGGGAATATGAGAAGACTTGATATAGGAATAAGGAAGCTAAACCAATGAAAAAACAAGGCAAGAGAACAGAGAACTGCATGGAATGATGTGGCTCAGAGAACCTATAGCTTTCTGATGTGTTTGGATTGAGTTTTATGTGAGACTGTTGAGTACAAAACTAAGATAAAATTGAGAAATAGAAAAGTAAAGAAATTAATAAATCTAGGAAAAATGTTGTATAAGAAAAGAAATGTAAGCATGCTAGTACACCCCTGTAATCCCAGTGACTCCAGAGGCTGGGCAGGAGGATCACAAATTCAAGACCACCTCAGCAATTTAGTAAAAGCCTGTCTAAAAATAAAAATTTGAAAAAAAGGTGGGGAGGGGCTGAGAATAAAGTGGTAAAGTGCCTCTGGGTCCAATCCTCAGTACCAAAAAAAAAAAAAAAAAAAGAATAAGAAATAAGAAATAGAATAATGGTATATAACATGACTCAGTTGTGAATAACATTCTGTGTTTAAAATAATAAAGTAATAAATAAAATAATAAAATAATAAAATAATAATATAACTTTAACTAAAAGAGAACTCCAACTATATTTTGAAGATTAGTGCAGGGTGATAGTATATGTGTGTATATTCCAGTTATTACATTATTGTCTCTCAGCTGTAAAACCACCCTTCTCCACTCTACTGTGTAATGCTGGGGCTGGAATTTGCAATTCACATTTTTTCCCTTGCACCTGGCTCCATGGTAGGCTCTGTCAGTAGAGGAATTAGAGTTGCTGCAGACCTGAAGGAGGATGGAACTTAACAGCTTCCAGCTTTCCTTTTCTGTCAATGTGCATCCATTCAATATCCATCAAGTGACAATGGTGTGCCAGGCACTGTCTTCTAGGTTTCTGTCTTCAGGTAGGAAAAGAGAATAATATACAAAACCAATCAATAAGAATGGTGTCTTAGGAGGGAAAAGCACAAAGCAGAGTAGGAGAGAATGGGTGTGTGTAGATGAGGTTATGCAAACAGGGTGGTCAGGGTGTAGACTTTATTGGGTAGACGTCACATGGGCAAAGTCTGAGCAAACCACTGGTCCTAAAAATAGTATAGGCCTGGCATGTTAGAGGAAGAGTTCAGAGGCCCAGGTGGCTGGATAGAGAGGAGAGAGGGTGAAAGAAGTGAGAAAGCTGACCTTGTTTGAGAGAGAGAAACTGGAGGAGAGGAGGGCTTGGGCCAAAGACTGATTTTCTTTGTTATGTGTCATGTCTAATCATTTTACTTTTTTAACTGTGAATATGGGTGACTTTTATAAAAATTAAATTTAAAGATAACAAATCACAAAATGGAGTATGTATTTTGCATTGGATTCTGGAACAGAAAAAGGACATTACTGGGAAAAACTGGCGAAATCTAAAGTCTAGTTAAATTGCCCAATATTGTTTTCTTAGTTTTATTAACATTAGGGGAAACTGGGTGATATGTACATAGTCATTTTCTGTATTATCTTTGCAACTTTATGTAAGTCTAAAACTATTCCAAAATAAAAAAATAAATGTATTTTGAAAAAAACTTTAGAACAAACAAAATGGAATCAGTTGCAAAGATGATCCTCTTTCCCATTCTACAACTCCCAGTCCTATACTCTTATTCTCTTTCTTGGGTTGAAGAAGTTGGCCATAACTTGGTAAAAGGACGTGATTTATCTGTGGACTGGGCTTATTCCCAAATGGAAGGGAGAAGGTCAGCAGAGAAAAACTCTGGAATATATCCTGGAGCATCCAGCTCATGAACCCTTAGTGGGTAACATCCAGAAGCAGAGAAGCAGAAAGCAGGACAGAGGCATTTATGCATAAAAAAACATGAATGTGCAATTCCTGAAGGTTTTTCGGAAACTAGAGTACAAAAATATATATATATATATATCTTCACAGGACTTCACTTGGCTTGAGTTCTGACTCTGATGAACTGTAAATTTAAAGGAATAACTTCAAAATAGAAACAATTTCAGAGACTTGACCCAATGGCTTTTTCCTCTTTACAGAACTTTTTGGTGGTGCTTTTCTTGTGAAGACTGAAGTGTTTCCGAACGTTAGTGCTTCCCATGTATACTTTCACATTGTTCAGTGAACGAATAACTAGAGAGTTGTCTTAACTTTTTTACACACTCATATAATGAACAGTTAGAAAAAATAAAGAAAGAAAAAAGAAAAGCTTAGTTTCTGGCACCAGTGCTTAGAGACTTTGCCTCCTACCCCTCTCACTGGCAGATCTTTCTAGAACCTTGAATCATGCATCTAGAATCTAGTTCATGCATCTTCCTCATACATTGCTTCCATCCACAATTTCTTTCCCCTACCTAGTGCTTAAGCTTTGGAAATAAAAGTCAGGAAAGAAAGCATCTTGCATACTATTTGCTTTCTGTTCTGTGATGCCCTGTCTGCCTCTTTAAGTTGGGGTGAAAAAGAGAAAATGAGAGGAAAAAAAAATTGAAATCTTTGCATTTCATCCAGTCACATTTAGTCCATGTCCCTGGCTTTCAGTATTCTGCCTGGTATATTTTCTGGGATAGTTAACAGTGAAGTGGGGGCGAGCAGTTAGCACTTTGGAGTTTGTTTTAATTTTGTTTTCTTCAAAACTTCTTAAACATTACATAAGAAACAGATTGCAGAAAACTAAAAAAAAAATCCAACAGATAAAATATTAAAATAAAATTAAAAATCACCTGTAATCTCAGAAATAATCACTCTAAGCCAATAAACTATCAAACACTCAATGCAGGAAACAATCTCATGCAGAGCAACAGAAACCAGGGATGAAGCCCTCAAGGGTGTGAATCTCTGGCTCCAGAAGCTTCTCAGGCCCAGCTGCCTGCCTTTCTTGTGGCTTGGTGGCTTCATGTTTTGCCCATCATACAAATGTTTCTATACTGGATGGCACTCTTTTGGTTGTAAGTGACAGAAACCCAAGATGAATTTATTTATACAAAAATAGAAACAGGGTTTCTGCTCTGATTCCACTAGTTTGCATACCAGCTCCATCTGGTATTTGCATGTTACTTAACCTCTTAAAGCCTGTTTTCTCAAATGGAGAATGGTATTCATGGTCTCGTGAGGTTGTTTACAGGGATTGATTGAAGCTAGGCCTGTGCCTGGCATGTGGTGACCACCCAACAAATAGTGTTAGTGTCAGCAGTAATTGAGTAGTAGATGGTATCCTGAGGAGTGGGGACAGCTGCATCGTTAGCGTGTTATTACTGGAAGAAGTTGGAAGGCAGGGAACTAGGGGAGGGAGGCAGGGTCTTTCTTTCTCACATGTGCACACTCTTATGAGTCCACTGTGACCTGCTGCAAGAACTGCTGGTGTGGATGGCTGTGCCGGGAACTCCCTCCCCACCACAAGCCCCCTCACACCAGGGTGAGTGCATAGTAGCCCTGAGTGACTTCTGCTTGATTAATGGCAGTTCCCTGTAGCCAGATCCAAGATCACTTCACACATCATCAGAAATGAAGGGAGTTTTTGCCACAGATTATCTGGGGATCCCAGAACTCTGCAGTTTGAGAGATGGTGGTTTTGGACCTTTGATCAAATCAAATCCACTTTGACGGGTATTTAGTGTCTAGTTAAAATGCACAATGAGAAAAATCAACCACAGTATGGTATAACCTCTTCAGAAATGATTACCCGAAGCTCTGGTTTGTGGATTTTCAACAAACTTATTAAACATTCAATGTTCCTTTCTTTTTTCTTTTTTCCTCCTTCTTCTTCTTCATCTCATGTTCTTTTTTCTATCAGTGAATAGACATTTATTAGGGGAAATTCTTGAGATCATTGCTTGTTGGGAAACAGGCAAGACTGGATGGAGGGAAAACTTGACTGTGATGTTGTCACACATTGCCTTCAGCTGGCCCCATAGAGAGGGCGGAAGCTGGGTATGATTTTCAGAGCTGTCAGAGTTTGGGCAAGAGGGTCAGACGACTCTTAACCACACCACGTCCTTCGCCCCAGTATGTGAACATTGAATGTTGTGTTCAAAGTTTCTTCATGAAGTAGTTATTGAAACACAAACACACTTGGCCCACAATATAGTCTGCAGAGTCACTTCAATGTCACCTCAACCAGAATCTGTGATTAGCCAATGTGGACAGATAATCAGACCTGGTTTGAGATGCCCTTAGGTTGAAGATTCACCTAGGCTCAAGAAGCTCGTGCTGTTTCTCATCAAGTCCTGGATTCGGGTTAAGCTAATAGAAGGTGATTGCTTTTTATGAACTCCAGATCTGTGGCCCAGGTAAAGCTGCTACCTATTCAGATGGTAGAGGATGGGGGTTCTGGGTTTGTGATCTGAGCAGACAGTTTTTTCCTAAATACGGTTACCTGTGTCACATACCACATTCTCTCACACACCACACAATCCACTTGTATGAATTTTTTTTCTATCAACATAAAAGTCTCAATTAGAATTGAAAAACAATTAAACAATTTCTAATCTTCACCCCGCAACAAGGCAACCTGCAATTTAGAGCAAGATCTAAAGAGATAGACACATCTTCTAGTCCCGCTGGCCCCCACCCTGCCCCCAATGTGCTTCAGTAGCTGGGAATCTTTGTTTAATTTGACTCCAGTTTTCTTTTATTAATATTAATAATAATAATAATAATAATAATTATTATTATTATTTCTGTGTTTGAGAAAACAGCCTGCATCTTCTGTGCCTTCTCCATGTCCCAGTTATAGTTTTTCTGTTACAGTTATCAGTCCTCATTATTTTTTTTATTATTAGTTGTTCAAAACATTACAAAGCTCTTGACATATCATATTTCATACATTTGATTCAAGCAGATTATGAACTCCCATTTTTACCCCGTATACATATTGCAGATTCACATCGGTTCCACATCCACTTTTTTACATACTGCCATACTAGTGTCTGTTGTATTCTGCTGCCCTTCCTATCCTCATTATTGAACCCGATCATCCCTTTGTTGCTCTGTATAAAAGAGAAAGCAGCTTCCTGCCTTTGGTGACTTGGCAAAACACAAAAGGGAGAGAGGGGCAGAGGAAAGCAGAGAGCATGTGGTTGTAACAGGTGTGCATAGCAGGTCCTTCCCCAACCCCCTCCTCCATGGTCCTTTTCTATCCAGAGTCCTTGGCTCCCTTTTCAAAGGAGCTGGTCTACTTTGCTCCTTTTATTTATTTATTTTAATGTGGTGCTGAGGATCAAACCCAGTATCTCACATGTGCTAGGTAAGCACTCTACCTCTGAGCCACAATCCCAGCACCCTTAGCCGTTAATTTCTTGAAATTAATTTTCAGTTTTATCTAAGAGGCATACACTTATCTTTAAAAGTTTGTTTCCAAAGACTCATAAAGGAAAACAGTTGACTCCTATAGCATTGACTTCTAAACTTTTGTTTCCCCGATCAATATTTACATTATTTGTGTTTTTAGTCAACATATAATAACATGTATATTTATGGAATGCAATGATGTTTTGATGTGTGGATATACTGTGTAATGATCAAATCAGAGCAATTAGCACATCAGCCAAACATCTATAATTTCTTTGTGGTGAAAGCATTCAAAAACCTCTCTTCTAGCTATCTTGAAATCTATAATATGTTATTATCATCTGTGGTCACCCTACCATGCAATAAGACACCTGGATTTATTCCTTCTATCTAATTGTAACTTTGTACCCATTGACCAATCTTTCTCCACCTCTTACCCACTCCAGTATCAATTTTGGTAACCACTATTCTATTTTCTAATTCTATGAGATCACCTTTTGAATTTCCACATATGAGTGAGATCATTTGGTATTTGTCCTTCTGAATTTGGCTTATTTTGCTTGACATTATATTTTTCAGATCCTTCCATGGTATCACAAATAACAGGATTGCATCCTTATTTATGGAAAAAAGGCATTTATAAAATAATTCAAGAAAAATTCTTGGAACAAAAAGATAAAAAAAAATTTAAAGGGCCTATTAAGTACCAGCACAAAGAATATAACTTAAAAATGACAACATTTCAAAAACTTGGGATAAATAGAAGTTTCTTAAGAGGAAAAACATCATACCAAAATAGCTAATAGTGAAAATAGTAAATTTGGGGCCAGGGGGAGACTAGCTAGGGATTGAATAGGATTTTATAGTATGTAATTAATTAAATTTTTTTATCCATTCATCCACTGTTAGACATTTAGGTTGATTCTGTTTCTTGGCTTTTGTGAATAGTGCTGACATAAACATGGGAGTACAGATGTCTCTCCAATATACTGATTTAATTTCCTTTGGATATGTCTCCTAAAGTGGGCCTGCTGGATTCCTAAACTCTTTTTTAATTTTTTTTCCACTATATATATTTATGTGATACATATGTATATCGATGGTTAGAGTCATCATTTTTAAGTTTTAGTAACTTTCTCATAGATTCAACAAGAGATAATTTTCTTGCTATCCCTCACTTCAGTTTTCTATCCCTCTTTCTACCAATATAGTTATGTTGTAATTATTGGTTAAATTCCACTGTGGTGTTTCTATTATTACAACTCTATAAATATTGTGTAGTGTAGAGCCAAGAATGTTTGTAATTATGTTTCCTTTTTCTGTAAACTTTGGACATTGCCAGGGTTAATTGCCTCCCTATCCCATTTGCTTAAATTACTTGGCTCCTCTTAATATGTTTATCCATTTGGTTACATGTCAGGTAATTTAACAGATAACTTTCAGGCAGCTTTCCTGCCTCAATCCTCTTTCTCCAAGCTGACTTGTTGCTCTCAGGGCCAACTGTGTGGCATGGCTCTGGAACTAGAAATACTCTTTGATTCTCACCTATGTTTGATCCCCATTCCTGGATCCACAAACTTTGTCTTGTTTATTGACTCCCTCATTTTCGTGGAACACGTTCTCAGGGAATTTATTAAGAAAGAGTGCATGGGAGAAAATTCTTTTGAGACCTTTTAAGTCTGTGTATTTCATTATCCTCATATTTGATTGATAACTTGGCAGGGTATAAAAATTTTAGACTGAAAACTAATTTTCCCTTAGAATTTGGAAAGCATTTCTCCATGTTTTCTTTTCTTTTTAAAAAAATTGATTTTATTTTTTAAATACATGACAGAGGAATGCAATACAATTCTTATTACACATATAGAGCACAATTTTTCATATCTCTGTTTGTATATAAAGTATATTCACACCGATTCATGTCTTCATATTTGTACTTTGGATAATGATGTCTATCACATTCCACCATCATTGCTAATCCCCCACCCCCTCTCTTCCCCTCCCACCCCTCTGCCCCATCTAGAGTTCATCTATTCCTCCCATGCTCCCCCTCTCTATCCCACTATGAGTCAGTCACCTTATATCAGAGAAAACATTCAGCATTTGTTTTTTTCGGGGGGATTGGCTAACTTCATTTAGCATCATCTTCTCCAGTTCCATCCATTTACCTGCAAATGCCAAGATTTTATTTTATTTTTTTATTGCTGAGAAATATTCCATTGTGTATATATGCCACATTTCTTTAATCCATTCCTCTACTGAAGAGTCACTTCTCAGAAAAGGATATACAATCAATCAACAAATATATGAAAAAAATGTTCATCATCTCTAGCAATTAGAGAAATGCAAATCAAAACTACTCTAAGATATCATCTCACTCCAGTCAGAATGGCAGCTATTATGAAGACAAACAACAATAAGTATTGGTGAGTGTGGTGAGCCACCTCTGCCGCTTATGCAGATTATGGTTGCCATTACAAGATGGCGCTGGCTCCACTGTGGTTTGTGACAAACAACTCCTTATTTGGGAGAGTTGGCGCATGGCTTTTCAGCACCCTATGAGAAAGTTCCACGTGGCAGCTTCGCATTGGGGCTTGAGATGCTTTATTAAGGCTGGGAGGGGCATCCGAGGGATTAGTAGAAGAAATATCAAGGGCCTGAATAAACCCCTGAAAGAAGATTCCCAAGTTGTGTCTTCCTTGTGGGCAAGGGGTCGCGACAGGTGAGGATGTGGGAAAAAGGCATACTCATACATTGCTGGTGGGACTGCAAATTGGTGCAGCCAGTATGGAAAGCAGTATGGAGATTCCTCGGAAAACTGGGAATGGAACCACCATTTGACCCAGCTACCCCTCTCCTTGGTCTATACCCAAAGGACTTAAAAACAGCATACTACAAGGACACAGCCACATCAGTGTTTATAGCAGCACAATTCACAATAGCTAAACTGTGGCACCAACCTAGATGCCCTTCAATAGAGGAATGGATTAAAAAAAACTGTAGCATTGCTCTATGTTTTCTAGCTTTCTATATTATAGCTAAGAAGTTGCTATTCTTGCCAGGCATAGTGACCTATGTCTGTAATTCCAGCAACTCAGAAGACTGAGGCAGGAGGATGGCAAGTTTGAAGCCAGCCTAAGCAACTTAGTGAGAGCCTCAGAAATTTAATGAGACCTTGTGGAAAAATTTAGAAAAATAAAAATAAAAAGGGTGAGGCATTTAACTCAGTGGTAAAGATTTCCTGGGTTCAATACCTAGTCTCTCTCTGACCTCAAATTTGCTTTTTTTTGTGGGGTGGGGTGCCCAGGATTGAACTCAGGGGCATTTGACCCCTGAGCCACATTCCCAGCCCTATTTTATATTTTATTTAGAGACAAGGTCTCATTAGTTGCTTAGGGCCTTGCTTTTGCTGAGGCTGGCTTTAAACTCAGAGATCCTCCTGCCTCAGCCCCCTAAGCCAGTGCCCAGCCCTAAATTTGCTATTTTTACTGTTAGTTATTTTGATATACTTCTTCCTCTTAAGAAATTTCTATTTATCCCCAAGTTTCTGAAATGTTCTCAAGTATAAGTTGTATTCTTTGTGCTGGTACCTGATAGGCCCTTTAAAAAAATCTGTATCTTCTTGTTCTCAGAATTTTTCTAGAATTGTTCTCAACTTTTCTGTTGTATCTATTTAGAATTCTTATTAATTGGATGTTTGATTCCCTGAATTGATACTCTTCTTTTCCAGCCCTTCTTTTCCTATTATCTACTTCTTTGTTATTTTATTCTACTTTCTGGAAGACTCTCTTAAATTTATCTTCTGCCCTTCCTATTGATTTTTTTTTTCAACTCTAATTTCCAAGTGCTCTTAGATGTGTCCTCCTCCTATAACATTCTCTTCTTGCTATTAACTTTCCAAAGATTACCTACATTTTTTCCCCTAGATATTTTTCTTCTTGATCTTTTTTTAAGTCCCATTTTCCTTTATTTTTGCTGTAGCCTTTGTCTTTCTTTGACCTTGAAGTTCTTTTTGAATTGTCTGAGCTGTTCATTAATGTTTGAATTGATCACTAAGAAACTGATGAGAGTTTTGTTTGGGGTGGGGGCAGGGCTTGCTTTTGGCCATCTTCACTGTAGGACCATGGTTCTCAATAGAGACAGTTCTTGGGAATTTTGGAAAGTCGTGAGGATTTTTCGTTGTCACAGTTATTGGGGGACCTGCTAGATTGAAGTGTGTGTGAGCTAAGCATACTCGTTGACTTGTGGATCAGTTCCATTTAACAAAGACTGCACTGTATTTAGAGTTGTCAGGAACACAGTTTGAATTTTAGATAAACAATAAATGTATTTTTTTTTTTTGTATTAGTGTGCCTTAAGTATTGTTTACTTATTGGATGGAGACTCTATTTGTGTCCTACTCTACTTTCAAAATCTTATTGGATAGTTTAGTGGACACAAATCTATTTATAATTGTTGGATCCATATCAAATCTGCTTTATATAAATACAAATAATTTTTCACACAGTCTTAATATACCCTGTGATTTTTAAGAATGCAACCACTGTGTAAATTGAGAGGAGACTGGACTTTTATTTATAACTTAACCAAGGATTGTCACCATTCAGGAAAACATGTTACTGGCAACAGATTTGCTTGTGTTTAAATATACCAATATCTGTGTGCAATTGTTCACCTTACTCAAGGGTATTCAAATACACAGGTATTAGCAACATTGCAAAATATAATAAAAAATGTGTCAACAATATTCAGTTGATTATGGTCTAACTTGCCTTGAATTTGAACTTATTCACTGCAAGATGATCAAAGCATCTATTTAGTCATCAACATGCTGACCAACTCCTCACAAAGTGGAACACATGCTACAGTATCACAAATTAATTTTATTTCCCTTTCATCACCAGCATGATTTTTAAACCAAAATGAGTAGACTGATTGTTTTAACTATGAATTTAATTTTAGAGACTAAAGGGGACATTTCAAAATATTTATTTTGAAAAAGGTTGAAGGTACCTACAACTTGGTCGAATCTCAGAATAGTCCTGTTGAGTGAGAGAAGCCAGATTAAAAGAGTATATACTCTGATTCCACTTTTATAAAATTCTTGAAAATTCAAGCTAATCTAGATTGGCAGAAAGAAGATCAATGATTGCCTGGGTATGGAAAGTGGGATAGGGAGTGGCAAGAGGGAGGATTACCAGGGAGCTTTGGGGGACTTTGAGGGATAGTTTGCTATCTTGATTGTAGTGGTGGTTTCATGAGTGTATGCATCTATGTACCGATTGTACACTTTAAATATGAATATGTCAATTATTGCTCAATAAAACTGTTAGAAAATGAGAGAAAGAGAAAGGATGGGGGAGGGTTGGGTCTGGTAGAGTAGAGCCAACTGCTGTAGGGTATTTGAATAACAATGGGACTTTTGCACAGAGGTGTTTCCAAATGCCAGTATCTGTAAAATCTGTACTCCTTTCTCCTGCTGTGACTCAATTTTGCAGATTAAGATCTTCCAATCTTTCTCCTGGGATATTTGAGCCTGGCCGCCATTATTTTTGGAACTAGCAGGGAAAGGGTGAGGGAGTCTCAGTGTTCAGTGTGCATTTTTACCTAATCCCCTATTTTCAAGCCACCTCTTCACCCCACCTTCCCATCTGCCTGCTGTTCCCAGTTGACTGCCTCTCTTACTACTGTTGGTAGTTACAGGTCCCCTTCCCATAGATTTCAGGACAGGCTTTAAACATGTTCAAATAGGACAATTACAAAAAGAAATGATTTTTCTTATACTCACTTAGATAAACTCTTGGATGACAGAAATATTTGGTTAAGTAAAACCAGGACAGACACTTGGGGTGGATGGAGAATGCCAGTAAGACAACCTGTCCTACTGGCAATCTTTTGCTGCCACTGCCAGAGATGCTGGGATTCCATGTGTCACCTCTCCCGGGGGCATCTGCATCCTTTGGCTGCTATCTCAGAGAAGCATTTTCTGCAGGTCAGGGTCCTTTCCCAATGCCCTGGACTTACCATCTTAAGTCTACCCAAAGGCAGCCCCTCCTGTGCTAGGCCAAGGCAGAAGAGGGGGTTAAAGAACATGCCTTGTCCTGCTCAGGCAGAGGGGTTATAAAGACTTAATCACATTGCAGCTCTGCTGGCTGCTGTGACTCACTGTTGCACTGTGATTATGTTAGTATGCAAGAACATGACATGTATGTTGGCAGCTGCAGGCCTCTCCTGTTCCATACACTACTATCTTTTATATCCTTTGGAATACCAGCTTCTTTGAGTTCATCTTTGCAATGGAAATGGAAGCATCATTGGTGAACAGGTAGAACAGGAATTATCCATGAATTGGAGAGAGCCCAGTCTTTTAAGAAAAGCTGATATTAGAATGTAGAAGTCCCGGGCCGCCAGCCTGCATTACCAAGCCCTGGCTTGCCACCCTCTCTGCCAGTTTCCCTCTCCTTATGTGACCCTCCATTCCTCCAGGATTCCCTAAGGAGCCTCAGGCAGGAAAAGTGAGGCCCTGAGAAGGGACAGTCCCAGAAACATGAAGTAAGCATGTGTGTCTGGGGGCAGTGGAGAATAAAGGCCAGATTTCTGAAGGTGGAACAATGACCTTCATGATATTTCTGTGAAGCAAAGGATAGAAACCCACTTCCCAGAATCCCCTATCAGATTGCACACTTCATCTCTCAGCTGTTGTTCTAAGGAAATCCCAGAACTTAGCTTGTAGCTTTCTCCATTTCTAAGACTGAAGTCTCCTCCTTCTACCTCCAGGTCTTTCAGTCCCTTCCTGCTTTCTCTCAGTGCCCCTTCACATGACTGAAGCTCATCTTCTCATCTGTGTTTACATCCTGCCCCTAAAAAGTACAACGCAATGGTGAGGATGTGGGGAAAAAGGCACACTTATACACTGCTGGTGGGACTGCAAATTGGTGCAGCCAATATGGAACGCAGTATGGAGATTCCTTGGAAAACTGGGAATGGAATCTCCTTTTGACCCAGCTATCCCACTCCTTGGTTTGTACCCAAAGGACTTAAAAACAGCATACTACAGGGACACAGCCACATCAATGTTTATAGCAGCATAGTTCACAATAGCTAAACTGTGGCACCAAACTAGATGCCCTTCAGTAGATGAGTGAATAAAAAAATGTTATATATACACAATAGAATACTATTCAGCATTAAAAGAGAATAAAATCATGGCATTTGCAGGTAAATGGGTGGAGTTGGAGAATATAATCCTAAGTGAAGTTAGCGATCCCAGAAAACCAAATGCCCAATGTTTTCTCTGATAAAAGGATACTGATTCATAATGGGGTTGGGGGGGAGGCATGGGAGGATTAGACAAATTCTAGATAGAGCAAAGAGGAGGGAGGGGAAGGGAGGGGGCAAGGGAGTAGGAAAGACAGTGAAATGAGATGGACATCATTACCCTAAGTACATGTATGAAGACACGAATGGTGTGAATATACTTTGTGTACAACCAGAGATATGAAAAATTGTGCCATTTAGAGCACAATTTTTCATATCTCTGGTTGTACACACACAAAAAAAGATTTGTGTTATACTTTTTAAAAATTCTAATTTGTTCTATATGACAGCAGATTAGAATTAGAATTTTTAAAAAGTACAACACAAATCTCACTTCACTCATCATTCTTTTTCTCTTTCCCTTTGCAAATTTCTAGAAACGGAGTGTGCCTGTACTATCTGTGCTGCTCTATCTCTGATTCAACAGGGCAAAGAACTGTCCTTGTAGTCCCTGGTGACCTTCTCATCGCTCAATCCCAGGGCCTTTTTTTAGTCCTCATCCAATTTAACCTCTTGGCAACATGTGACTTGCTGACCAGCTGCTCCCTCTCCTAACCCTCCTCTTGGCTACAGTGCCTATCTGTTTATGCTGTCGACTTCTGCGTTTCCTCCCTCCCACTCTCTCTTGCCAGTTCCTCTTCCCAGGCCTGCATCTCACTCTATGTGTATATGTGTATACACATAGAGTGTATACAGATAGAGGCCTGTCTCCTTCTAAGGAGAATTTAAACAGTAGCAGACAAATCGACTTCACTGGGATAATAAAACTGGGAGTGGAATGCAAGTGGTGGAGAATTAAGAGTAAATTGTAGAACCCATAATAAATGAAGGATGCAAAACTTGATTCTAAAAGGCATTGTAGAATCATTAAGCCACCTAATACATCTGGTCATGTGACCCTCCCATTCAAAAGTCCTCAATGACACATCATTGCCCAACTCCATTAAACGCTCACAGTCTAATCCTACTTTAATTTTTTCCAGCTCATTTCCTGTTTCTGAGTCTTGGTATAAGCTGATCTCTCTGCTTAAAATATACTTCTGTCCTCTCTCCTTTTCTTATTTCTAATGTTACTTCTTTTGTGAAGAGTTCCTCAGATCCTCCTATGAAAATTTATCACTCCTTTGTTTTTGTTTTTTTTGGGGGGTGGGGGGCGGGTAGTGAATAACTAAATTTCTATAAGCCTCAGTTTCTGCATCTGGACAATGGAAATAATATTAGAATCTATTTCATTATGAGGATTGAAACACATAATGCAAAGTGCTCAATACAGTGCTCTGCATACTGTAAATATCTACTGGATGAAGACTAATTTATATTTTTATAATTGGGGAGGACAATAGGCAAGAAAACTAAGATATTTTCCCAAGTTAATTAGGACCACAATGATGAAGTTTAGAATGAGCCCAACTGAGACCACAGGCTATCCTGTCCCTGTCCCTGTCAAATGTCACTCTTTATCTACTATTCCCCTCAAGAAAATCCTTTCCACCTGAATGTCAGTCCTCTCAAGTTTTAGCACTACCAGCATGTGTGACTTTCTCCACAAGTCTGGAGGCTGCTCTTGCCTGTCTTCAGCACTAATCCTGTCTTGCTGAGGTCATTGTCTCTGTAATTCACTGCTATAACAGTCTGGTCTCAACGTGCACCAGGATTGCCAAATGAATTCAAAAGTAAGGGAGGAGGCGTTCCAGCTCCAGTAGCCAGCCAGGTACAGGGCCACAAGCTCCAGCCAAGGTATTTGTTGGTCCTTGATGCAGGAAAGCCTGGTGACCTGAAGTCTGGTTCACAGGGTGGATAAATTACCACAGCTACCAGGGATGGATTCCCAAGGGCCACCCCTTCAGCAGCCTTCTCTGCCTGCCAGCACTTGATGGTGCACGCACATGTGCGTCTCTGTGCTTGGACTCTTCTCTGTTGGATTCAGAGACTTTGTACCATTTCTCAAGGTATCACTTGTCAACCAAGAAGCATCCTTAGACTGGACTCAGGTCCAACATGATAGTGACTCAGCAACATGTCTTTAATGGGGCTGGGAAAATCTCAGAATAATTATACCATGCTAAGGTACAGCTAGCATTATCTGGAGCAAGAAAAAAGGAGGCTCAAGAAAGCCAAATACTGGCGCTGGGGCTGTAGCTCAGTGACAGAGTACTTGCCTTGAACATGGGAGGCACTGGGTTCGATCCTCAGCACCACATTAAAAAAAATACACAAATAAAATAAAGGCATGCTGTCCATCCATCTACAACTACAAAAAAAAAAAGAAAAAAAAAGGCCAGATATCTCTCATGATGTCTCATAACTTATAAGTGGTATTTATCTGAGGGCCCAGTTTCTTCTATGCCTTGTACCCCTTTTGTAAAAGCAAAGAAACACATGAAAGCCCTTGGGAAACTGTAGAAAGCAAATGTAAGCTGCTTTCCTGAGGCTCTGGTGCCACCCTGCACAACCAGAAGCACCCCCCTTACAAACATGCATGAGATGACACACTGTGAATGCACCTCCAAAGCAGAAATTGTACATTAAAGTTGGAGGAGTAGGCTTAATGAGCACATGGGCAGTATTGTGTTGGGTTCCAACTCTGGGACCCTGAGCAAATTTCTGTTTCTCCATCTGTAATGAGATGTTGGGAGGCTTGACCTAGAAATTCCTCCCCTTTTAACAACATTTTCATGTGTTACTCAAATCTCTTCCCAGAGTATTAAAAAATTATAGTGAACACACAGCACCTTATCTTATTTATGTGCAATTCACTTAATTCTTCCCACTGCATCCTCACAACAAGAAGTTCATTTCATTTTGTATTGTATAGCCCAGTATTTTTAAATACTCCATGGTACTTGAGTAATTTTTATGGTACCTCTTCCCTCTGAAATGCTGCATGCAGAACACCTGTGCCCTACATTGCTGAACTTTTACCACCTGCAGAATTCAAAGAGCAGAGGGAGCAGGGTGATGTCCAGTGTGGGGATAGACAAGGCCAGGCCCAGAGAGGCAGGATGTTCAGCAGGCACCAGAGGCTTCAGGAGATGGCAGTCAGAGAGGGCAACTCAGAGCTGTGGCATAAACTGGCTACTTGCAGTTGGGTCTGATCTGGCCCAAAATTCTACAGAAATTCAAAAGAATTGCTAAGATTGAATATTTCAGGATATTTTATACTAAGAAATTACTATTGGGGGGCTTCTGTTGAAAAATGGCCAGATCCTGATGAAAAACAGGAAGATGGGGTTGCTTTGGATCTGTATTCCTACTTGGTTACCTTTGGCCAATTGATCCTCCCTCAGGGGAGAGACACACCACCCAGTCTAGCTAGTATCACCTGCTTCCCTCACCTAGTTACCTGCATTTGTAGACACCTTCTCTGAGTACCTAGCTGACTCTGTCCATTTATGTGGGGGTGAAATCATGCTCAATAAACTTATCAGCAATTAAATTTCCCAGTGAGTAAGGCATGGTGATGCACACCTGTAATCCAAGCAACTCAGGAGGCTGAGGCAGGAGGATCATAAGCTCGAGGTCAGACTCAGCCACTTTTGAGACCTTATCTCAAACTAAAAAATAAAAAAGGACTAGGGTTGCAGCTCAGTGGTAAAGTGCCTCTGGGTTTGATCCCCAGTACTGGAAAAAAAAAAAAAACCATGTAGGATGCTACAAACAAATTTGTATCACAGACAGACAGTGTGTGAGATTTTACAAATTGGTGGACCTAGTTTCAGGTGATGTTTTGAAAGCAGACCCTCTATGCTAAGAGTCCTTATCCATGCTAGGCCATTTAAGTGTTTAAACTGTCACTGTCACAACCATCTTATGCATGAAGTAGCTACTAATAGCCCCATTTCATGTATAGAGAAACTTAGACGCAGAAAGGTGAGACAACTTGCTCTGTGTCACACAGGCAGAAATGGCAAGACTGTGATGGGAACCCCAGCAGTCAGGTTCCATTCTCCCTGCCATGCCACCTGGCCATGTAAGACTTCTCAGCATCTGTCTTCTTGTTTGTGATGGACAGCCTGAGATGAATCAATCAGGACTCCCAAAGAGTGTGTGTGTGTGGAGGGGAGTGGGATATGAAGAGCAGATGCAGGTGAAGAGGAAGGACTCCTGAAGGGCAGGGGTGTAATCCCTGCCTCACGGGGAGCAAGTGAGAATGCACGTGAAAGTGCATGGTAAATTGCAACGTGCTCCATAAATGTTAGTTGTTCCTGGTAATTATTGTAACCTGCAGGTCAGGATTCTAGCTGAAGGATCTGGCCGAGCCTACCCAGCTTATCAGCCTCTCTCCAGCTATGGCTCTGGGGCTGCAAGGTTGGGAGGGGGCGTTATTAGCACTGATTCTTGAAATTCCAACATGGTGTGAACAAGAATCAATTACAGTCTACACTGCAGCTGAGATGTGGGAGCTGGTTTTCAACTTACACAAAGACTAGTTTCTTCCAATACCACTTCCTCTGTCAGAAGCTAAGCCCACCCCCACAGTCACGGCTGCTCATTGGGAGGTTTAGGCTTGCCCACTTCCGGGGAGAGTACAGGTTGGTATATGAGCCCTATCCCTGAGCAATTCCCAGGACATCCATGGCTGACCTAATAGACCCTGAAATCCAGCACATGCTTTGTCTGCATGTTTCCTCTGCTGTGGGCTGCATCTACGGGAGGAAGTGCACCCCTTCTCTTCCTATGAAGGTGCCATCTATGTGCCTTTGGTGTGTCTACAATATTGGTCTGCCCAGTGGGAGCCCCATTTTAGTTCATACAAATGTTCCATGTGCCTAGTAGAGGTCTTGGTTGTGTACCCTAATAGGCAGAGGATAGACTCCTTGATGCCCAAGATCTCAGCCCCTTCCCCTGGCTCCCAAGTCTTCTTAGCCCGGCTGGTGGATCTCCTCCCATGCAGCATCCAGTTCACATTACTCCATAACTTTGTGCCATTCATCTGCCTTCCCCTCAACTGATGCAAAACAATCTAACCCAGAATCACATCCTAAGATCCAAGTCCTGAACCCCATCATTCCCCTTTATCTTCTATTCTCAGGTTCCTTTTCTGGTAACCTGGTAGGTTACCCACCTCATTGCCTATACCTGCCAGTTGCCCAGCCACAGACTGGAGAATTCTCCTAAATCTGGAACAAAGTTGAAGATTCCCCTTAGTAGATAACCTGCTTGACTAGATTTCCAGGTTTCTGTTGATGCTACCTTCAGTGACCTCCAGCCACCCGTGAGTCCAGCCCAGTTTTGGCCCCTGCTCATCACTGTTTGCTCCACCAGAGCTGGAGATTGCCTATGCTGACATTCAGCCTTATCTGGTGAGTATCTGGGATCAGGTTGGGCCAGCAGGTCACTTCCCTTGGTCCCCCTCCCTCCCCAAGGGTAAAGTTGGGCTGCTTCTGCCCCTGTGTTGTGACTGGCCTGTCATATGAGTAAACAAACTGTCATGCTCAGACAAGCCCAGAGTGATGACACAAAGGATCGCGGTTCTTTATCTGTGCCTGTCCCAGTACCCTGAAGAATACACATGCAGGATGTTAACACACAGGAGGTGCTCAAATAGTGCATCTTTTTGGCTGTTTTAAACCAAAAGACAATTGAGAATTTCTACAGGTGGGCAAACATGGTGGTGAGTTGGTGGGAGCTTAAAAGTCCCCTCCTCCTACTGAGGCATATTCTCTTGATATTACCACAGGAGAGTTTTCTTCTTGACTTCAGCTTAGGTGTGACAGGACTCCTTAACAGCAGGGACAGGCTCGTCTATGTCTAATTTTCTGCTTTCCATGCCTTCTCTTCATTCCTGTCAGACTGGCTCCCTGTCTTTGCTCAGCTGCTGGTTTGTGGGGAATGGAGGTGCTTGTATTCTACACTTGCCAAAATCATGGGTTAGCTGAGTCCCCTCACCCCAAGACTGAGCTGGGTTGGAGACTCAGTATCCCTTATTCCTCTCCCCTCAGGCCCAAGCTGGAGTGACCCTAATACCAGTCTCCTCCAGAGGGAGTCTCATTCTTCCCTGCCAGCTCAGGAAAGCAAGCCCCTTGAGATTCACTGACGTCACTGTCCAGCCTAGGAGTGCCAGGTGACAGTCCAGGAACAAAAGGTCAAGCTTGGGGGAGTTGGGGGTGTTGGCTTTAACACCTCTGAGGCCCTCTTCTTACCCACAGGGACAGACAGGATCTAGCCTCATTATTCCTGTTAATATACTGGTCCAGGAAATGACAGGGCACATCAGAGGGCCCAGAGATCCTGCTGCCTGGAGCTCCTCCCCTCCCAGTTTCCCGGAGGAATCCTACTGGGCTTCTCAAGGCAGCTGCACTCCTTCCAATGACCTCAGCAGTCCAGGCTTGTGCAAGTCTCCTGGGCTCCCACCCACTCCCACACCCATCCAGCCTGGCAGGGCCCTGACTCACTCCCACGTGACTAGGAAACCAGTTTTTGGAGACTGACCTCGTGAAGGGCTGTGAGACAGGCTCAAAGCTCACCGGAACAGCATCTATAGAATTTGTATTGGTCTTGGCAAGGCAGTGTCCATATGAAGTCAGAAGGGTTGCACATGCTGGCTTTTTCCATACACTGCTGCCTCTTATTCCCTATGGTTAGCTCCTTTACCCAGGTGTCTCCACTGGGGGCAAAATATGATGCTGAAGACCATCTGTCTTTTTCCCTCTTCTTAGTTCCTGCATTAGACCACAGTCCTCTGCATGTCCCCTCTCCTTCCCAAGAACCCTTTTGGGGCCCCACATCTCCTGCTTCCTCACCCCTCTCTGGGTAACCCTACCCTTGAGTATTCCCTACCTCTCTGCTGTGGCCACTCTTCATGCCCCACATCCCTCCACACACTCATCTCTTTTGGATTCTTGATTTACTTCTCAGGTAGCTGTGAGGTTGGGAAGGCACTGATAAACTAGGTCACTGTCCTTGGAGAATAAAATCATTGTTGTCTATTGTTCTCATTCCCAGGAGCATCTGTTGCCCTAACTGCAGAAGAATGGATAAAGGTCTTCAGTGGTAGGATTTCAGACAGATAGTATTTCAAATAGGTCAGTGGCAGAAAATTTGCAGTTAGAGGAATCTTTCTGATTCCTATCAAATCATGCTTTTCAGGGAGAGAATTACCCAAATTGCCCAAAGGTGATTCTTTCCTTAGTCCCAATGTCTCCAGGCTTCTAAAACCCCAAGTTTTTGTACTGCATGTTTTAAAACTGGGTCCTGTTGTAGTTTTAGCCTATATGTTTTGGGGGTCTGGTAAGATTTTCAGTATTTTTTCATTTACCAAAATCAGTGTCTTTAAAAATCAGATTGTAAGTGAGAAAGAAAAAAATGAGAATTTTTGGTAAGCATAGAATCTTAACTCAAAATTGATCAGGAAAGGGTTATAAAACAACTTACATGAATCTATATGTAAATAAATTCTTATTACTGCATTTGATTATTACTCCGTGGTAAGCTATGATTGCAACATGGCTACAGACAGAAGAACTAGGAATGGGTTCATTGGTATATGCTAATGAACTGAATATACATTCCTAACCATTTTGTAATGGAAAGTTAAAGTATTACTGTAATTTTTACAACTTCTATTTTATTTGGGGAAAAAAAATGGGGTTTTGCCAAAGGATGACCTATGCTGTAAGATTCCTGAAAGTGTTGTGAATGTGGAACTACAGCGGGGCTGCCTGAAGGCAGTAGGAGGCCCGGCACCTGCATGCAACAGGCCCTTGAATCTCAGCCAGGATTTTAGCTCAGCCTTGCAGCACTCTGTCAGTTTGGATTTTTTGTCAACATTGTGATCTGATGTTCAGAAAGTCATTGAATACCATGAAAAGCACACAGGAGCCTGGAAATGGTTCACCTTAAACTGTGGGGATTGCAGTTGTCTAATTTCAGTGCCTGGTATATTTTCTGATCCATTTTTGATATGTGGGTTAAGATGGTAGAGGTGGTTAACATGGTGGTTGTATAGGGAAAACATTTTCTTCTCTACATTCTCAATACTTCACTTATGAAACCAGAGGTATGTTTTTGTGACACCAACCAATTCTCCAACTCTCAGAGATATCAACTGGTATCCTATTGTTTAACTGAATTCTGACATTACCTGAAGTTAATACAGATCACATAGGTTAAGGATGCAGTCCCATAAGACAGTCCTTAACTTCAGACACCAATTGAAAGACATATATCCCCCAGTTACCCACACTTTCAACTTGTTTACAAATCAAGGGTTCCTATTACCTCCTCCTCAGGTTTGATAGTTTGCTATGTCAGCTCACAGAATTTGGGGAACATCTTACATTTATTGATTAATTATAAAGGATATGATAAAAAGCATAGATGAACAACCAATAAAGAGGTACATGGGGTGAGATCTGGAAGGGTCCTGAGTACAGGAGCTTCTATCCCCATAGAGATGGGGTACAACACCCTCCTAGCACATGGATGGATGTGTTCACTAACCCAGAAGCTTGTCAAACTTTGTGCTTTAAGGACTTTTATGGAGACTTCATTAGAGAGGCATGATTGATTATTCACTTAATTCTCCAATCCTTCTCCTCTTCCCAGAAAGTTGCTGGCTTCTCATCATGGCTAGGTTTTCTTGATGACAAGCCCCTATCCTGAAGCTGCCTTATGAGCCCATGAAGAGCCACCTCATTCAAACTCAAGATGTACCTATCACCCAGGAAATTCCAAGAGATATAGTACAGGGCTTCCATTCTAGGTTACTCATGGTTTAAAATAGCTGCTGAAAATCCAGGCATAATATGTGTGTTCCATGTAGGAAGCAGAAGGAAGAAAAAAAAAAAAGAGGAGCCATCTTCAATTGTTTAGCAATTTTTCTTTTCCTGGGCTCTGTCCCCTTACCCTATCCCCATTGGACTCTATTCACATTTCCTTAGCTAAAATAATGTCACATGGCCACAGAGTTTTAAAGGAGGCTGAAAAATGTAGTCACTCTTTTTAAAATTGGAGTTGTGTTACTCAGGAAGTCGAGGAGAATATTACTGGTTGGGTAGGCAACTAGTAGTAGTTGCCTTTTTTTTTTTTTTTTTTCTGGTACGTGATTGTTTCAGATAGTTTAGATTGGATTTTTTCCTGAGGATTTGGAAGACACTGAGTTGAAAAATATCTTTGTATATACAAAGGCCACTGATGAAAGCAATCAGGTTTAGAAATTAATGTTGTTCTTCAATACTTTTCAGAATGCCTTTGATCACTGATCTGTTCTAATCTGGTAGACTTTAAAAACAATGGCTGAGGGACTTCTGGTTTAAAATGTATCTGCTTCACAGCCTGTAATACAGCATCTCTGGACTTCTGATAAAGTGTCTAGGAAGCCATGGTAGGGAGTGGTGAGGCGAAGCTTACAATCAGCTTAAGAACGAAACTCAAGGGAGAACATAAACCCAGAATTTCAGAGTCAAATTTTTTCTTTTGGTACTGGGGATTGATCCTGGGGCACTTAACCATTGAACCACATCCCCAGCCCTTTTTAATATTTTATTTGAGACAGGGTCTTGCTAAGTTTCTTAGGGCCTCACTGAGCTGCTGAGGCTGGCTTTGAGCTCACGATCCTCCTGCCTCAGCCTCCTGAAAGGCTGGGATTACAGTCATGCACCACAGTGTCTGGCTCAGAGGCATCTTTAAGAGACAAATGAAGGTTAAGACAAACCTTTCCCTCCCTTTGGCTCATGAAACAGAACCTACCTGAAAAACATAAGACTCTTCAGACGTGCCCACTGTGTGCCTTTTGACTCAAAGACCCAGCTGTGCTACTGTGGGGTTCTACGAGGTGATGAAAATGGATTCTCCTCTTCCTTCTTTGTTATCTCTTTCATCTGTATAAAGACAGCAACAATTTTCCAGAACTTAACCAGGCAGTAAGTAGTTAAGTAGTGGGGTGGAGTGTGTGTGTGTGTGTGTATGTGTGTGTTTGGAGATGACAGAGTGAGGGATTGTCAGTAGTACCTATATCCCGGGTCATGTAATCCTACAAATAAAGAGCTGCCAGAGTAGGTATTGAGAGAAAGGACTCTATTGGAACCCATTTGAAACTGTAGCTTTTCAAGAACCACGTTGGGTTTTAAGTAGCCAGTGCAGTTTAAATGGATGAGTACCTACCAGATGTCAGAAGTGGGTTGATTATCACACACTTCAACCTGCCCTTCAACTGCAGAGCTGAGAGTGGAGTTTGACCTTCACACAAATAGAAACAGAGCTAGGTGGAATCCATATACATTGTCTGTTGTCAAATTCTGAGATAGCATTTGCCTTTTAAAAAATGAATCTGACTGGTACTCTGGAGCCAGACTGTCTAGGTTCAAATCCTGACTCCACCACTTACAGCTCTGTGACCTTGGGCAAATTACTAACCTTGATGTCTTAGCATTCGCACCTGTAAAATAAGATTAATAATGCTTCTTACTTCATAGAGTTGTGAGGATTACGTGAGTCAATACACAAGAAATGCTTGAGACAGTCCATAGTAAGAACTCAATAAATGTAAGCTATATTATGATAAAGGTTATGATTAAAGAGAAAGGCAGTTTAATATGGAACCTGTAAATAAATTACAGAAACAAGGGAAAGGAAATTGACTGAAGGTTCAGAGGCTAAATATATCTTCAAAAATAATGTAATGTAGACTCCAAAAGAAAATTTCAGCTGTGGTATCCTCAGTAGAATAAAAGATATAGCCTTTATAAATCAAGACAGAAACCCACAAAGAGATAAAACAGTGAGATAGCGAAATTTAAAAATATCCTTAAAGAACAGAATTGATAACATAGAAGATAAAAGCAGCAATACATGAAGAACAAGCTTGAATATTTCTCCCAGGAGGCAGAACAAAAGGGAAAATTTATGTGAGAGAATATTACAGAGAACAGGAAATTGAGAGATGACTTATACATAGTTGTAAATAATTCTACTAATTAAAAACAGAAAAAATGGGGAAGAAGCAATAATTATGGAATAAAATCACATTTTCAGACTGACAAAAGAGCTTTCCATGTGGATTATAAATGCTTTGTTCCTTCTATGCCAAATCATTAAAATGAGACTCACACTAAAGTACACAGTATATAAAGCATCAGGCTGGAAGGCAAGCTTCAAAATTAGTCTGGTCGCATACAACACGTCTCCTGTATAATACTAAATGCTAAGAAGAGACAAAAATATGATTATGTGTCAATGATATTATTATCTATCTGGAAAATGTAACAGAAGCAGCAGTTAAAAAATCCAGAATTAATAAGTTCAGAATCATGACCAGTTTAAAACTCAGATACCAAAGCAATAATTTTCATATTTTTCTCAGCAATGAGGGTTTAGTGGGGTACCTGCCAATCTCAGAGATTGAGGCAAGGTAATGCCTTTGATAGTTTCGTGGAACTAGAGCATAAGGCCTGGAATTTAGAGTCCACCAAGAAGAAAGATTGATAAGCCCTTCTTCTTCTTCTTCTTCTTTTTTTTTTTTTTTTTTGATGGAGACCCCAAAGGGATGCCTGTACCCTAGGGGTAAGGTTGACACAGATGTAAGTAGGCTTTTAGAGGCATCACAACTCAAATTTAATTATTCTGTCTCTGAAACCCCATTAAAGTGATCCCAGATTACTATGCATATGGCAGAAATCACATGCATCCATTCTAGAAAAAGGTTTAATTGAGTAATTCCAGCAACTCAGGAGGCTGAGGCAGGAGGATTACAAGTTCAAGTCAAGCTTCAGCAATCTTCGAAGGCCTAAGCAACCTAGTGAGATCCTGTCTCAAAATTTAAAAATTAAAAAGGGCTGGGGATATAACTCAATGACAAAGTGCCTCCAGGTTCAATCCTCAGTACCAAAGATAAAATGAAACAAAACAGAATAAGATGGCTGGTTCAATCCTCAGTACTGAAAAAAAAAAAAGAAAGAAAGTTTAATTCTCCAGGATTATTAACTATGGATGCACCTAATATTATAAATATTGAACTGAATAAAAATAAAAATACTATATAGTCAAAGTTGTGGGAGGCAGATAAAATTATTTAGAAGGAAATATATATTATATATATATAGTATATATATATACACACACACAAATAAATGTATAAACTATATATTCATAATATACTAAGATATATTATATTAAATAATATATAATATGAAAATAATAAATATATAAAATTTTATATGTAAAGAAGATTTAAAAAAATTTTTGCATTTATTTATTTATTCTAATTTGTTATACATGGCAGTAAAATGCATTTCAATTCATAGTATACATATTATTCTTCATAGCTGTATCAAGATAAAGTATAAAACTATAGTAATTAGGACTTGATAGTATTGGCTTAAGGATGGACACACTTTGCATTGGTTTAGAATAGTACAACAGACATATGGACACTTTTTCATGTCAAAAGTGGCATTATAGAGCAGAATGGAAAATCTTGACGATGAATGTGATGGAATAGTAAAATAACCATTTGGAAAAAGATGAAATCATTTTTTTAACATAAGATGTATCTATAAAAGAATGTTTGTACCATATTGGTACATTATAAATCATGGTGAGTGTATTAGCTTTCTGTCACTGTGACAAAACACCTGAGACAATAAACTTAAAGAAAAAAAGGAAAGTTTATTTGGGCTCATGGTTTCAGAGATTTCAGAGGTTTTAGTCCATGGCCTGATTGACCCCATTGCTTCAGGTCTATGGTGGCACAGTACATCATGGTGGGAACATGTGGAAGAGGATGCTCATCTCATTCCTGCCAGGAAGCAAAAGAGAAATAGGAAGGGGCCAGAGTGTCAATATCCCCTTCAAGGGTATGCCCCCAATGACCTAATTGCCTCCCACTAGGCCCCACATCCTCACATCTCCACCACCTCCCAACAGTACCAAGCTATGACCAAGCCTTCAACACACGAACCTCCGGGGGATTTTAGACCCAACTATAGTAGTGAGGCATCTGTGATGCTGCCCAATTTACAAACTAGAACACTATCCCTTCTGTTGAAAACATCTGCATGTTCCTCCTGACTTTCTTACACCAAGAGGGAAACTCTATAACCCTTTCATGTTTATTATTTCTTTGCTTTCTCTCCCTCTTAAAGTCAGAGTGATGATTATTTAGTTGAAGATTAAATCTGATAACTGTCAGTTTTGTCTCATGAGTTACAAGAGTGAAAGAAAAAAATATGGATATGGTGGCACACAACTGTAATTCCTGCTACTCAGGAGGCTGAGACAGGAAGATCGCAAGTTTGAGTCCAGCCTTAAACTTAATGAGACCCTGTCTCAAAAAAGTAAAAAAGGCTGGGAGTGTAGCTTAGTGGTAGAACATCACTGAGTTCCATCCCTAGCACCCTTTAAAAAAAGAAGAAAAGAAAAACATGACTTGACAAGTAACCATATTACAACCCAAGTGATTTTTCAAAATTTAATACTGTTTTTATACATTCAAAATTCATACACTGATAAAGTCAGTGGCTTGCTTTTATGTAACTGGTACCTGATTTTTATATTAATATATTAATATATACATGTACACATAATATACATATGTGTGTATATATATATATATGCATATATCTGTATGTATATTGTTTTAGTTAGACTCTATTGCTCTAATCCTGAGATGAGGCAGAATATTATGGTGGAGAAATTTGGAGGAAGGAAGTGATTCAGGACATGGCAATCTGGAAGAAGAGTGCACTCCACTCACCAGGGACAAAATATACACCCCAAAAGCATGCCCCCACTGACCTAGCTGACCTATTTCCTCCAGCTATACTCTAGCTGCCTTCAGTTACCACCCAGTTAATCCCCATCGGGATTAACCCACGGATTAGGTTACAATGCTCATGCTCTAATCATTTCACCTCTGAACTTCTTGCATTGTCTCACACATAAGCTTTCAGGGGATACCTCATATCTAAACTGTAACACACACACACACACACACACATACACATATTTGTATTTATTTGTTTATTTAGTGATTCTGACAATTGAACCCAGGGCCTCACACATTGCACTGTGCCACTGAGCTATGTTCAAGTCCTTTCTAATTTTATTTTGAAACAGGGTCTCACAAATTTGCCCAGACTGGCCTCAGACACAGCCTTCTACCTTGGCCTCCCAAGTAGCTGGGATCCCACTGTACCCAGCCCACCAAACATGTATCTTACATAAACTAGTTAACATGTTTTAGGTTTAAGGTATGAAGCAAAAAAAAAAAAAAAACAGAAGTGAGCTTTGGGATGTAAAAATTAAATTTCAAAGAAGATACTGACCCATAGACAATGGAAAGTTTCTGAAAGAGCTCACTTTTTTTTTTTTTAACCTGGCTGCCTGAAGAATTCTTCTTAATTCTTCCTCTGTTGAAGAATCACAAAAGGAATTGCCATATTTTTAGAAATATTGGAGTGCCACAAGGAATCAGGCATGTGCTCAAAGGTTACTCTGTAAGGCAAACTTTACTTTTGCAGAATCGTGTGCTACCAAATAAAGTGTGGCAAGCAATCACACTTGGGTGGGCAGTCTGCCTGTTTTTATCCCTAATGCAGAAGGTGAGGCAGAATATTATGGTGGAGAAATGTGGAGGAATCCCGGGCTCTGATAGGAGGAGCTCAGGCTTGCAATCTACGACATGACTGGCTAATTTTAAAATTAGGGTGGGTAAAGGGAAGGGCTATAGTTAAAATAGCTATGACTGGATACAGGTTGGGAAGCTCGAAATGGCTGCAAACAAATTGGATCTTTCACCTCAATTTTACATTTAAGGCTAAATACTATATTCTGAAAATGGACCATCAGACTTTCTCACAATGTGATAAGGCACAAATCTCAGGAATCCAGATTGCAACAGTGGTCCACTTTATGTTTTGAATATTGATTGCCTTTGCTACTCTGCCACTGCAACTTATTTTTAAAATGGACATGTTTCTCTCTCCCTGTACCTCCCTAAACCCAGGGGAAACAAGGTGGCCTTTCTTCCCCATTTTAGGCAGATTTATCTGTACTTGAGTACACACCCACCATGGGAATGAAGTAATCTAGACTTTGGGGATGGTGCCAGAAGATCTCAGAAATGACTATTTCCCAAATTAACAAGTGAGTCACCTCTCTAAAAGCTCCCTGTTCCTGCTGATGGGCAGAATCATAGCCTTTGGGACAGGAATCCCCTATGTTTCACCTTTGCTAGCAAAGCAATAAACCTTCTTTTTCCTTCTTCTCAAAAACCATGACCTTGTTATTGGATTGGCATCAGAGACAAAGACTGAGCTTTTAGCAACAAGATCATAATGTCAGATCCAGAAAGTAAGAGTAAGAAGATACGAAGATCCTTTTGGGAGGAGATCCTGAAGAGATAACACTTGATAGTTACAACTGGATTGTTTTATTAATTGCAAGCTGGCAGCTTTATGTTTATGGCACACACAGATCTCTAGGAAGAGCCTATGAACCTCTACCACACCTTGTGACATACACTCTGGAAGGGATGAAGGAAGAGGGGAATTTTGGTACTGGTCAAGGTCAAAGAAACAATCAGGCCACAATGGTAGAATCAGTAAAAGATAAAGAGTTTTGCTGTGTTTCTTTTCCCTCTTGGCATTTCTTTAAATTCTTTATTTTGAGATCTTCTAACCCTTTGCCCTCTTATTTAGAGAAGTTATCTTAATGGTAGGCTGTCTAACCTTGGGTGAGTGCTCCGTCCTGGAACAGAGGAAAATTCTACCACTTTAGCTAAGATTAAGTTTGGCTCAGGCTGGGTGTGGTGGTACATGCCTGTAATCCTAAGGATTCAGGAGGCTGAGGCATGAGGATCACAAATTCAAAGAGCCAGCCTTATATATTTAGCGAGGACCTAAGCAACTTAGTGTGGTCTTCCCTCTGCTCCCCCCCCCCCTACCCAACTTGTTCCTGCCAGTGAATGTGCTAATCATGTTTTAGAGTTGTTATTTGATTTTCCTTCGGTGTATGATGAATGTGGGGGTCCCTGCCTTCTCCAAAGAATGTATAAAACTGCTGCAAACCCTGGGCTCGGGGCCTCTCAGAGTCACCAGTTGCTGTGTGTGCAGAGGACGGAGCTTGCTCGCAATAAACACCTCTTTGCTGCTTACATCGATCATGGTCTCCGGTGGTCTTTTGGGGGTCCCGAATTCGAGCATAACAGTATAAGAGGGAAGCCATTTCTTATTGACAGCATGTGAGATAGTCCCAACCTTAAGAACACACAAGTGAGCCAGGCACGGTGGTGCACGCCTGTAATCCCAGCATCTTGGGAGGCTGAGGCAGGTGAATCAGAGTTCAAAGCCAGCCTCAGCAACTTAATGAGGCCCTAAGCAACTCAACAAGACCCTGTCTCTAAATAAAATATAAAAATGGGCTGGGGATGTGGCTCAGTGGTAAGCACCCCTGGGTTCAATTCCTGGCACCCCCACACAAAAAAACCAACCCATGCATGAGTTCAGATAGTATAAAAAGACCTACACCTATCTGAAGGTACCAGATGCGAGGGTATCTTGCACTTTCATGGGAGACTGTCATTGAGAAATGACAACAGTGACATAAGTGAGACATGAGATGGAAAAGACCTTGGAGGCATAGAGAAGCTTATGGCCACAGATTGCCAAGGGATCAGTGAGAGAAGAGAAGATCTGGTAAAGACATTGTATGTATAAGAGAAAGGGAAATCCAAGTTGTTCTTGTCATTACCCTTCTCTCTCTCCTGAATCGTTGATTTCTCTTTCTATACAGCCATTCTCCTACTGTCTTACAAACATGCATCTCTTCTCTCAAAAACAAACAAAATCCTGTTTAGTCATTCTTTACCTCATTGCTATGTGGTTGGAGATTGAACGTCCTGCAACTGTCCATGTATTTATTGAAAGCTTGGCTCCCAGCCCGTGGCATTATTTAGAGGTAGTGAAACCTTTAGGAGGTAGGGCCTAGTGGAAAGCAGTTAGGTTCTTGGGGCCTTGCAGGGGATATTGGGACTCTGACCCCTTCCTGTCTCTATCTGCTGCCCACTGCTTAAGTGAGCAACTTTGTTTCATTGGACTCTCCTCATCATGAACTGCATCACAGATTCAAAAGCAGTGGAGACACCTGACTATGACTATGAGACAAAATAAATCTTTCCTCTTTATAAGTTCATTATCTCAGGCATTTTGTCACAGTGACAGAAAGTTGACTAACAGTATGTTCTATTTCTTCAAAGCACTTATTTCTTGAAATGTTCTTGTGTGTAACTGTGTTATTTGCCTCCCTACTTGGAAATATGCTCCATGAAGACAGGATCTTGCCTTTCTTCCTCACCGACTCGTTGTCCTAGAATAGCACTTGGCACACAGCTGGGGCTCAGTAAATATTCTATTGAATGCAAGAAGTTGAGTGGCATGAAGATATGGGATACAATTACCCAGGTAAAAATAGGTTTATTAATGGTAATTACAGGTTCCAAGGACAGGCACAATGGACTGAACTGTGACCCTAGTAATAATAGGAAAAGTATTTCCATAATCCAGTTTTGGTGGTAGACCAGAGATGGCAAACAAATGGAAGACGTGTTGCCACTTTTCCATTCTGCTTTCAAGGCAGACATCACTAATTTATTACAGCTTCCTCCTGCAGAGAGTGATCACTGCCTTCTTGATTATCGATTTCATAGCACAAATGGAATGATGAGATTTTTGCCTGGAAGATAGTTTTTTTTTAGACTATTCAATATGGAAGGCCAAGGTCCTTTCATAATGTTGCTGGACAATCAGCTCTAGAGTGTGAATTTGGAAAGCAAGGAATAGTTTCATGTCTTTAATTTTTTTCTTTCTTAAACAAAACAAATGTCACTACAATTTAATCACCTGTCTGTACTGATCAAGGGGACCAATTGAAGAGCTCAGCATTTAGCCGATGGTAGATGCCAAAACCCATCCAAGAGATCCTTCCTGGTGACATCTGAAAGCACAGAACAGAGATGTGCCCCACTAGCCATGACTTCGAGGTTTCACTTACCTTCTCAGAGAGCTGCCTGTCCTTGGAACCTGTTAAATACCATTACAGGGATGTGCCTAGAGAGGACACTGAACAGGAAAGGAAAGCAGGAGCAAAGGTCAGACTAAGAGAGGAGGGACTTCTACCCTGGAGCTGGGATGTTGCCTCTTTCATTAAATTGTGGGTGGAACCAATATTTGACCTGTAAAACTGGGACTTCCTATAATTAGCCCGACATTAACAATCCAGGAGAGTCAATAAGAATTTACAAAGCCCACAATGGCCTACATGGGAGTAAATGCTAGAAAAGAGAGTCCTCATGGCTCTGCCTCCTCCAGGATCACAGGCCAAAATCCTGCTCTAGATTATGCAACTGGCACAAGAATTATCTCTATAACATTAGAACTCTGTTCATGGCTAGGGGGACACTCTGACCAAAAGACATCTGCCCATATAATAATCTGAAGTAACTTTGCAGAACTTCTGACAAGACAGTTAACACTGTCAACCAAGCAAACAAAGCCAGAGAGATAGAAGGAAACTCTGGACACTCTTAGACTTATTGTTTTTGTCCCCTGCTCCTGACCTTGTAATGTAGTGATAGTCTACCAAGAGAGGCTAGGTAAAGGGCTTGGTTAGATTTTGATTGGATACTGACCTGTTCCTTCAGATGACGGAGAAACACCTGAGGAAGGAATATCTTAGAGAATAGGTTTGCCTGTCTCCTCTGGGGATGCTCTGGATTCATCAAGAAGATGAGGGTTAGAGTAGGGTGAAATTCAGAGGCATGTGATTGCTCAAGTTTATCTGTGTAGGAAATGAATCACTTTTCATATCGCAATAGAATAGGAACAACACCTTCCAGGTGAGTCTTCATGACTCGATCATTTCTCCATTTTCCTTCCCTTCTCATTCCTCTCTTCCCTTCATTATCTTGGGTGTCTTTATTCTTCAAGAATTCATCCCCTGTCCCTATTTCCACCTATCACATCATCTTTTTCCACACCACAACCTTTTAGGCCACATTGTCTATAATGGCTACTTCTTGTTAGTATCTGGATTTCCAGAAACTATATAAAGCAATTTGTAGGCATTACTGCCTTTAGTCCTCCCAACAACATATAGACCACCTCAGTGAACTAGCTATTATTTGCTTTATGTTAGGAGGCTCAAAGATCCTTTCTCAAGGTCAAAAAAATTAAGTGATACAAATTCAAAACTAGTAGTAACTTAAATTTGTTCTCAGCCTCTATTCTTGTGTTTTTCAAAGTGTGTCACTTAGAAGAATATCATGATATTTAAAAGGGATTTCATAAGAAAACTTGAACATGTATACTTAAAAAAAATTATGTACTTTGTCTTGCTATGATGAAAAAAATTTATTTCAAAGATGGCTGGCCATAATACCTTGTACTACCACCATTTCCCAATGGGGGCACTGTTGGCCTGTTAGTTAAAGTTTGTACACTGCAGAATGTTTTAGTATTCCTGGTTGCCAGTGCCAACCTCAGTCACTGTGCAACTAAAAGTGCCCCTCATGTCTCAATGTCCCCTGAGGACTGGATGTTACTGCCTCCAGCGGAAGATAATTGATCCTAAGCAATATTACTCTGAAGTCAGGGGTTATGTCTTTCATCCTCATTACAGTAGTTCTAACATCTGGCTCATCACAGGCCTTTGTAGATATCAGGAAGTCCCCTAACTCATGAATGTGAGATGACTGATAGGTGGACAGCATTTCACCATCATGTTAGATGTTATCTAGTGTGATTTCATTAGGCATCTTGTCCATATAATCTCAACATGCTTGTGATATTATTCAATGTTCGTTATGTATCAGATACATGAACCAAACTTTGATCATTTCTTGAAGCGATTAAGTCAGACTACTTTAAATCCAAACAATTAGTTTATCTCATGTCCTATCTGCACACCCTAAATTAACATTGTTTCATTTTTAAATGTTTGGACCCAGGCACATTATGCAATACTGCCTATTGACAGGCACCAATAAAAAAAAAAAATCACCAATCCCTTTACCCTGTATTGTTTTTGACTCTCTATTATGAGCAGCCTGAATGTCCATTGTCCTCTTATTCTTTTCATTCCTAATGGTGGTGCTTCCCCCACTTGCTCTCTCAGACTGTTCCCTTGGTCCTGTTGGCCTCTTCCTTCAGGAAAGTTCTTTTCAAGTCTGAAGATACCATCTAAACAGAAAAATGGATATGGACCACTGGTGGCTAATCATATACCCACATGTTTCCAGTAGTTCATTTTCAACTCTGAGTGAAGAAGACACTAGGGTCTCTGTCAGTCAGCTCCTAGTGGAGTTTCCTCCTCCCATTTCTGTGTCTGCCTTCCAAGAATTTGTTCTTTCATTTTCTCATCCTCTTATTGTTTTGGGCATCTGATAGACAAAAGAGTTGGCATTTATTGGAGATGAAGGCAGTGGTGGTAACAGTACAGGTCCCAAGGCTACCCAGTAGGGAGGAACAGGCCTTGATAGAGCTGATGCAGTCAGAGAGGCTGTATCAGGACATAAGGTGCCAGGCAAATTAAGGTTGCAGCCATAATGGGGTTATGGTAAGTTGAGGGCCAGAAGGAGTGTGATGGGAGATGAGGCAAGGAAGTGAGGAAGGATCTGGGATTAGGGTCTGGGATATAGGAACAAAGCCAGTCATAGAAGCTGTCCTGAATAATAAGCCTTGTCTATACAACCAGTATAGCCTTGGAAGGATTTCAGAAGAAATTGAGACTGGATTTGGGATTTGAAGAAAGGATAGAATTTATAGGGTTGAAGACGACTAGGGCAAGCCATTTCCTATGTGGTGAGATTACACATTGCTTAGTGATTTACAGCTAAACTGGCTATTTCTGAAATCACCTGTGGGCTGATTGGCCTAGCTCTCAGGTCAACATACTGGTTCACAAGGGCAGTTGAGGTAACTTCCTGCAGAGAAGTCAGCTGGTGCCTAATTTACACTTTACAGGAGACAAAATTGTTTCCACCAAATCCAAGTCAGCAAGCAAGATGACCCCAAGCTCAAAGTTCCTCTTAAAATTAAGGAGTTGAAAACATATATGCATATGGTGTTTACAAACTTGAAGCAAATTATGCTTTGAATGAAGAGAAAATATCTATGTACATTTGGAATTTCATGGCCAAGTGTTAAATGAGAGGAGGGTTTAATTACCTGGGTTCAGTGAAGCTCTTACCCATGGGAAGCCTGAGGTCAGGGCTCACAAGCTTAAGCATTTACTAGGAAATTAAAGTAATGAAACAAGAAAATGGTGACCAACAGGAAATGATGGAGACTGCTGAGTAGAGAGCATGTGTTCCATTTAAAGAGCTGCTCATCTTTTCCCAATTTTGCATCTATGCAAGAATGGGAGTACACTGTAGCCCATTTCCAGTTTTTAAGGAGTGAAGAGGAGGAAATTCCTTAGGTCATCTATGTAGGTAGAGTTTGAGCAAAGAAAAAAACAAAGCAAAATATGACTCATAAATTGGGCAGGTTCTAAGAACTCTAGCCAAGAACATGATAGATAGCATTTATAGGAAAATGCAGGGAAGAAATAGACAACAACCTAATTGTGTACAGTCTAGTCCACCAACCAGTTGGTCACAGCCTAACTAGTTGTCTGCAGCATAGTTAATTCTTTACAACTTATAAACAATTCCAAAGCAGAGTTACCATGCTTGAACTCTATTGGTTTGGTCTGTTGGGCCCAGTGCTCATCGAAATCCGAGACCTCCTAAAAACATCTCTTAATTCCCTACCTCATTCAGTGTTTAGTAGATGACTGCAGTAGACATTTACGACTTTGTGAGAATACAGGGGACCAGGGAGGCTGCTATTATGACTATTAGGAGGACAATATTAAGGCTCCAGATCATGCTCCTTAGCTCAGGAACCCATGAATCAGATCAAACAAAAATGAATGATGAGAGAATGAGCCAAATAAAGAAATTTCAATCTTATGCACAAGCTACTTAGTTAAAATTTTCATTTTAACCAAACTGCCTGCTCATAACTTCCCTGTAGAAACTAAGTATCTAAAATACCCCATGTATTTATCCACATGCAACAAAAAGCATTAGCAATGGCACAAACCATCTCCAATTAAGCTAGTAAGAAATCTCCATCCCATAAGCAGGTTCAATTAAAACAGAGTAAGAACAAGTATGGATAAGAGTCCCAAAGTCTAGTTATGGCATAATCAAGCTAGGAAAAAAGTGGGATATGATGAGGAGTCTTGTTCTGATGTCTTGAGAAAAGCTATCCGTATCTTAGAGGGCATCTATTTCTGGGGAAGTCTTTTCCTGATCATCTTTACCTTAGAATCTCCATCAGGTGCACAGTTCTAGGAATCTATGGGAGCCCCTTAAATTGTAAAATATTGACCCAAATTTGAGGCTTAGAAACTTTAATACAGTGTGGGTTCTGAGAAGAATGATACTCACTTCCAATGGGGTTCAAGAGCAACCTTTGACTTCAATTCCATTAGACTCAGTTCTCAGACTCAAGATCATAAAAGGTCTGATTGTCAGTTAATGGGTCACAAAGAAGTTCCTTCATCTGGTGAAAATATTTCCTTGGCATGGTGCATTAAAGTCTTGCAGTTTTTGGTCATATCAGAATTCAGAAGATACATAAGTTCTATTATTAAGGATATAGACTTTTCAATAACTCTCATCCATTAAAACTAATGATAGTACCTTTGGTCAAGGCAAAACATTTGACTTTGTCCATTTCAGTTGCAGTATGTTATCCTTTTTTTCAACCTTTCCAGAAGGCCCAAGATGACAGGAGTGAGAGCAGGGCCACTGAATTGTAACGCCTTATTTATCTGTTGAATAAATTACCCACTAAAATAAATCCATCTGTTGCTGGAGATCTCTCCAGAGATGCCCCATAAGAAAGACTCAGTTTCCAATAGCCTTGTTTTTTTACAGTGGCAAGTGATGTATTTGGCTTACCAATAACCTTTTAATTACTGTTATGATTTTGTCATTCCTGCATGGAAAGCTTCTATCCATTAAAGAACTATTCAAGAACATATTCATATCCCATTGAAGGTAACAATTGAATGAACTTCCTTTGTAAATATTCAAATCATCCATAAGGTTAAATGTTAAATATTCAAACGGTCTATCAGGTAGCAGAAATGGACCATCTGAAGTTTTGATTGTATTTACAGAATTGTGGGCTTAACAAACTAAACATTGGCCATAAGCTATTTTAGCAGCTTTAGAACAATCACTATACCAATATTGTCCCATAATTGGTATCATTTTGTCCATTCCATGGGGAGTTACAGAGTGTAGCATTTTCAAGAATGCAAGCTATAGAGCTGGGTGCAGTGGCACACACCTCTAATCCCAGCACCTCAGGAGTCTGAGGCAAGAGGATCATGATGAGTTCAACCCCTCACACTCTGCCCTTGCAAAAAAAAAGAATGGAAGCTTTAGAGAACAAGGAAAATCCAGGTGGACATCTAGGCCGTCCAAGAGTCCAATCTCAACACTGAATTTACCTCCTTCCAAATACTAACTTTGTTTCACCAGGTGCAGTGACTCATGCTTGTAATCTCAGTGACTTGAGATGCTGAGGCAAGAGAGGATTGCAAATAGGCCCTAAGCAACTTGAGACCTTGTCTCAAAATAAAAGATCAAAAGGGTTGGGGATGTAGCTCAGTAGTAAAGTACTCTTGGGTTCAATTCCCAGTACTAAGGCAAACATACAAACAAACAAACAAACAAAAAACAAGCAAATAGCAGTTTCGTTTCAGTTTAGGTGTAGAGCACTGTGCATTATACAGGCCACCTTACACAGTAATATGAATCAAACTTAAGGAGCACATTTGAACAGCACATCTCGATCTCAGCACAATTCCTTGTCTGTCCTATGTTGGATTAGTGATTTTATGAATCACTAATCATTAAGTCTCTCCATTAGAGTTGCAGAATTCTTACCCAGTTCAGTCATAAGGTCTCAATGAGATTAAAGAAACAAAAAACAAAAAACAAACAAACATGTACTCGACAGAGTCCTTTCCAAAATCTCCTTGGAGGTGAAACACTTCAAGACACAATCAACATTTAGCCATCTGTGATGTGACAAGGGTCACAATGGCAAGAGATCTCGTGAGAGTTCCTCTCAATGCTGATGCAATTGACGAGAAAATTCAGTTGTTTCTGCTGTATACAACATCTTAAGCAATAACTTGAATGATGACTGACAGTATTATATAAAACTCATCCTCTCCACCATCAACTTTTTCCTTTAAATTTTGGGATAGGGTCTTCGTATGTAACCCAGGGTGTCCTCAAACTTGTGATCCTCCTGCCTCAGACACTGGAGTAGCTGGACTTGCAAGTCTGTGCCACCATGACTAACTTCTATTTCCTATTAAGAGCAAATTAATTCTCCAAGAAAATCTTGTTTTAATATAAGGATCACAATCCTGATTTTGCATAGTTTTACCTTTGATATTGGTGTTCAACTCTTAGGGAACCTTGTGAATAAATCCCTTTTATTTTAGTTAGCTTGATCACATGAATTTCCTTTCACAAGATTCTTCTCACAAACTTTCTACAACCTTCTTAAATCCCTTCAAATAGTTGTTCTGTTCATCCCTCCTCTCATTTTACTTTAGGTCCCAAATTACTCTTTTCCAAAAAAAAAAAAGAGGGACATTTTTCATACCCTACAGCTTTGCCCACCCAAAACATGTTTCTTGAATGAGTTATTCCTAGTTTAAAAATTACTATCTATTAAAATTATTTTATCTCATGGTAACCTTAATTTCTAGTGGCAACCTAGGAAATAAGAAATTTTGAACCATTTTATACCAGCATTTTGGAGATGAGCATGACTTCATGATCTTTAGAAACAAGTTTTTTTATAACACACTTCTCATGTTTATTAACCCAAATCCACCTCCCTTCTCAGGACACCACATAACAAGTTGTTCCATATAACTAGCAGAATTCATTCCTGATCAAATGTTCAACTGTGAGGCAGTACTATATTTAGTATTAAATAAACAGCGACAAAAATAGCTGACAGGAGGTGTTCAATTTAACCATTCTTCTTTTTGCAGATACTGACACAGGTAATGGTGAAGGACAGTCCTCTTTTTCTTCCTAGAACTTAATTAATGGTTTTGTGTATTTTCTTACTTATGCTGTGTGTACGCATCTGTTTCTCCTCTGACATTCCCTAAAGAAGGATACACCCACCTTATTTGTCATTAAATCTCTGGCCTCAGTGGAATATGTTACACGTAGGAGATGGTCAAATATTTGTTAAGTGCCACTCATTGATTATCAGTCTCAGTCAACCTGTCATTTTGTTACCCAGTGTTTTTTGGTTGGCCAAGACATTCCATGTTCCCAGAGAAAGCAGCAAACAGCCATTTCCTCTTTATAACAATCTCTAATAAGCTTACACTAATCAATGAAGGTAGTTGTGCAATCTCCCACCAATCAGAATCACATTCATCCTATGACAAGTTTTAGTATATATATATATATATATACACACACACACACACACACACACACAAACACAACACACACACATGTATTGGTACTGGGAATCAAATATAAGAGTGCTTAACCACTGAGCCATATCCCCAGCCCTTTTTATAATTTATTTAGAGACGGGGGCTCAGTAAATTGTGTAGAGTCTCAATAAATTTCTGAGGCTGGTTTTGAACTTTTGATCCTCCTGTTTCAGCATCCTAAGCCACAAGGATTATAGACATGAGCCACCGTACCTGGCAATTTTTAGTATTTTTAACTGACTTAAAAACAACTCAGACATTACATGACTATCTACCCCTTAATTCAATAGAGCACAACTCCAAGACTTCCAGTTACTGAAAAGATTTTCCAAACTGTGATAAGCTCATTTACACATCTCTATTCCATTTACATTACCTAATTCATTCATTCATAAGTATGCTTTGATTGCTTATGAAACAAAGTTAGCCATAGGAGTTTGTGAAATACCACCCCAAAATATGTTGCTTTGGTATACTAAATTAAAGGCACTTGAAAGACAGCAAAATGCAAAGCTTTCTGAGTTCCTCTCCACTTACAAAAGGTATTCTTCAAAGAGACTTAACTGTTATCAACTCACTGCAGATTAACTCTTATCATAGGAGAAGAGATTTCCACACCAAGGCAAATCTTGTTTCCCACCGGCTTCTATTCTTCCAAGAGCCCCCCCCCACCCTTTTTTTTCCTCAAAGACCATTCACTCTGAGTACATTTCCCTCCCCACTGACCATTTACTCATGTCAGCAAGGGGGCTGAGTCCAGGGACCCTTGCAAGTGCTTTTCTGGATTGACCTGATTATGGCCCCAAACAATTCTTAGCTAGGTTGGTTAGAGTAATAAAATTGGGGGCCTAAATACCATCATCTGCTGAGGAAGACAGGTACAAATAGGTATCTCACTTAGGACAAAAAGGGCAAAGGTGAGACTTTTTATACAGACCTAAGTCTTTGCTTTCTGCATTGGAAAAGCTTTCAGGATTTAATTGCCCTTGTCCTGCAGCTGCAGAGAGCAGATACTTTCCTCCACAGAATGTTGTAATTTTAAGTTATTTCTCTTCAGGTTCATTCAGTAAACCTTCCTTCACTAAAGATAGGTCTTAAAATAACAAAAAGATTGGCAGCTTCCCAGCCCAAAACTGTGTTCTTTAAATTTCTGAAATCAAGACAGAAACCATCAACAAAGAGGGCAGACAAAGCATCTTCCACACCAGTCTAACATGTTGTTCTGAGTTTAGGATTTTTTAAAAAACATTTTTTTAGTTGTTGATAGACCTTTATTTTATTTATTTATACGTGGTGCTGAGAAATTGAACCCAGTGCCTCACACATGCCAGGCAAGTGCACTACCTCTGAGCCCCAGCACCAGCCCCTGAGTTTAGAATTTTAACTGAGGTGTAAAGGTGCTTAAACAAGCAGAGCCCCACCCATCCAAGGGTTCAACTTTTGTAAATAACACTTATTCCGTCTGTTAAAAGCTGTGTGCTATTTTTAAAACATATCCTCTTGTATCCAGAAGGTTTTTGACCCCTTTCTAATGTACCCTACAAATTAACAAAGGTACCTGAATTAAAAGTTCTCATTGTGTATTAATACCAATTTATTTCTGTTAAAATTCATCCATTTCTCTAAGAAAGTACAGGTCCTGGGAATTCTTATCCATGAAGTTGGTTCCAAATGGAGGAGCTCCAGGGCCAGACCCAGAACCCAGTCCAGCTTCTGTCTGACTCAGGCAGCCACCCTCTGTCCCCAGAAGTTCCGATGTCCTCTAGTAGCCCAAACTGACCCTTGGCGCCCCACCCACCACGACCTCCCTTCAAGGATAAACTAGCCCTGGATGGCCAAGTAGTGCAAAGTGGAGTTCTAGACTCCCTGGATCCAGATGAGCCCACTATTTCCTGTCTTCTAGTAACTGTCACAAGCTGTCCTTGAGCTGTGTGTGTTAACTATTGTGTATAGTAGCCAAATGAGGGGATAGGCCTGGCACTGGAGCTCCTGGTCAGAGAGTGATCACATGATGCAGGTGTGCCTCCCCTTCCAGCTCTGCCTAAGATCCCACAGAGCACCTCGAAAAGATGCCAATCAATCTGCTGACCAGAAAGACATCATGAAGCAAGACTCCACCCTTGAAACCTTATCCACCTCTGATGTCCCCTCTATAAAGTGAAGGAACTGCGGGGCTCATGCTCTCTATCCAGCGCTCTCTTTCCACCATGGAAACTGATCCTTAAGGTTGCAGAGCGTCCTGCCTTTGTTTTAAAAACTATTATCTGTGTTCCATGATTTTTTGCTGCTTTCTTAGCTTAATGTTGCAGCCAGCTCTTTTAAACCCAGTTCCTCCCATCTACGTGGGTCGTGAGTGAGAAATAACCTTTCCCACCTGCTAAAGTGTGAGGATAGCCTTAGGCCTGAGTCTAAGCAACTCCATTTTAAAAACTCCAGTGTGAAACCTGCATTCTCACCAGGCACACCCACAGAGCCCTCCAGTATGGCCTCAAACAGAGTGAAACCCCTGGCAGGCTATCCTTGTCTGATAAGAGGGAAAGGAGAGAAGATCAGGCTGGAGACCACCAGCCCAGATGTTTCTGACCCCAGGGTAAATGATGTCATGGAGAAATCCGGAGGTAGATGATAAGGATTGCAAGGGGGGTCAAAAGCCCCCAAATTTAGCAAATGAACAGGGATTCTGCCAGCTGAAACAAGGATGCACTGGAGCCGGAAAGCCTGATGAGGACCTGACATCCATCACTTGTCATCATTTTCTGATCCTCTGTGTGACCTTCACCATTCTCAAACTCTACCGCCTCATCTGGACCTTGGTGAGAACTGCAGCTCCTTCCTACCCTCCCCTCCTCAACCAGTCGTCCACTCCACGCCAGGAAAAGCCTGCCTTGGTCCTGGACCTGGTCACCGTGGTCTAAGTGAGTGTACCTCTGCTGGACATAAAGCCTAAGGCTTAAGACCTTTGAACTTAGCATGTAGAGGCAATGTCTGTCATTAACCTGTCATGATTAAGTGTGTTTTGCAGTGCTTAGAAGTAATCTAGAATTATTTGCTGGGAATTAATTATGTCTATTGCAGTGCCTAGCATTGAGGATTGTCGTTTTCTTGATGAAGAACTGATAGAGTGAAATTGTATTGAGTAATTTGAGTGAATAAAGCATTGAAAGGGGCAGAAGCGCGTGGATATTCTTTATTTCTCCCCTTGACTGCATACGTTGCAATTTTGCCCCCTCGAGACAGGGAGGCTCAGGAATCAGAGCCAAGTGGGGCCTAAAGAGAGTGGTAAGGCTTGGGTTGTTATGAAAGAGTGCTGAGCCTTTCTCAGAAAGGCCCTTGGGTGGGAAAGAGAAACTTTTTCCTTAAAATGGTGGCTGTCACTTAATATGGCCATTCAGGTGCTAGGCAAGGACTTTATAATGGGTAAGTTCTCTCTGAGATTCCAAAGCTCCACAGGTTTGTGTTTTGAGCTATCTGTGTTTGTGTGAGGAAAATTTGACCTGGACTAAGTTTGGAAGTTGTGGGAAAAACAGGAGCAGTTCTGTAGGGTATTTTAGGTTTCTGACTGGGTCAGTCAGAAACTGAACTGGGAGTAGGACTGGGTCCTGCCGAGAGACCTCAAGTGTCTGTGTTAGACCAAAAAAAAAAAAAAAAAAAGTTAAAAGTTAAAACTGAACTAGCTTTATGTTGCGAGGGGGCAAATTTGTGACGTATGCAGTCGAGGGGAGAAATAAAGAATGTCTACGAGCTTCTGCCCCTTTCAATGCTTTATTCACTCAAATTACTCAATACAATTTCACTCTATTGGTTCTTCATCAAGAAAACGACAATCCTCAATGCTAGGCACTGCAATAGACATAATCAATTCCCAGCAAATAATTCTAGATTACTTCTAAGCACTGCAAAACACATTTAATCATGACAAGCTAATGACAGACATTCCTTCTGCATGCTAAGTTCAAAGGTCTTAAGCCTTAGGCTTTATGTCCAGCAGATGCACACTCACTCAGACTGCGTGACCAGGTCCATAACCAAGGTTTCCTGACATGGAGTGGACGACTGGAGTGGACGACCGGTTGAGGAGAGGGTCATAGGGAGAAGTTGCAGTTCTCACCAAGGTCCAGATGAGGCGGTAGAGTTTGAGAGTGGTGAGGGTCACACAGAGGATCAGGAAATGATGACAAGTGATGGATGTCAGGTCCTCAGCTACCACCGGATTTCTCCATGACATCATTTACCCTGGGGTCAGAAACTTCTGGTCTGGTGGTCTCCACCCTGATCTTCTCGCCTTTCCCTCTTATCAGGCAAGGACAGCCTGCCAGGGGCTTCCCTCTGTTTATCAGGGTGAGGGGAAGTAACTTGTTTGAGGCCATACTGGAGGGCTCTGTGGGTGTGCCTGGTGAGAATGCAGGTTTCAAACTGGAGTTTTAAAAATGGAGTTGCTTAGACTCGGGCCTAAGGCCCTCCTCACACTCCCCCATAAAAATCCTGTTTTGAATTCAAGCCTGTTTTGCCTCTCTCTCCTATAGAGAGATGGCCTTTATTTGTCAGTTTTGACTAATAAACTCTTGTGTGCATCTCTGCCTGGTCTTTAATTTCTTGTGTACCTGTCTCTCACTTTCCCTTCACTCATCATCACAGATGCAGCAAGAAGACAGTAAGCAGATGGGCCCAGATGGTACTCACTTACCTACTGCTCCTGGGGGCCTCTGGATTCTGTTGACTGACTATGGGAAAACTGTAAAAAGGAAAATTTCTTAGACAAATTGTGTCAGACAGATATTATTTTTACAGAGTACAAAACACAGCTGGTTCTGAGAACCCCAGCCAACAATATGATTGGAAAGCATTTATTAATTAGAGGTGAGAAATATAAAATATGAATTAAACTACAAATTAGTCAAACAGTCAGTTGGTTACAGGTTGACTAGTTAATTGTTTACAGCCTCATTAGTTATTTGGCTACAGGGTTTTCTACAACCAGAAAAAACTCAGTTACTGAGATGAAATACTGAATTGCTGAGGCTGGAGTTGAAGTTTTGATCCTCCTGCCTCAGCCTCCTAAATTGCTGGGATTACAGGTGAGCACTACTGAACTTGACTAAAGTCTATATTGGTTTGGTCTGTTGGGTCCAGTCAGGTGCTTAGCTTAAATCTATGACCTCCTACAAAATATTATTTAATAAAGAAGTACCAGAAATGTTAATTTTCTTTTTTGATACTGGAGATTGAACCCAGAGCTGAGCTCTTTTTAAATATTTTTATTTTGAGACAGAGTCTTGCCAAGTCCTCACTAAGTTGTTAAGACTGGCATTGAACTTGAGATCTTCCTTCCTGAGTTGCTGGGATTACAGGCATGTACTACCAATGCCTGGCTTAATTTTTTTTTTTGTATGATAATTTTTTTTCTTTTGTTTTTATTTTGAGACAACAACTTGCTAACTTGCTTAGGGTCTCGCTAAACTAAAGTGTTTAAAATGGAGTTGCTTAGGCATGGGATTACAGGCATGTACCACTGTGCCTGGTGAAATTTCCTAATCTAAAGAATATTTGGGATAGGGTGACTTCTGCTATGAGCCACCATTCTTCAGTCTCTGTCCTAGAAACCACCTAGTAGTGGAAGTCACCTGTGCCTGTCCTCATGTATGCAGGAAGGAAGAGTAAACACCTGTAGGAAAAAGTCCAGACTCCCTAGTCTGACAAGGACAATCCTTACCCACTTGTCTCGATGCACCTTTTTCTGTGCTCCATCAGATTTTAGGTTCCAGCCCCTGAAGTCTGGCTTGTCTAATGTGCATGTTACGAAAAAGTGACCCCAACCTTAACCTAAACTCTGGGGAAAATGGCGTCTCATTGAAAGGCTGAGCTGTGTGCAACTCTAGAAATTTTAAAGTATGTCCATACTTTTTTTCATACCTTCCACTAGAATATGGGCTTAAAAATGGATTCAACCAAAAAGGTGCATAGAAGTGATGCTTTTTGACTTTTGACTAGATCATAAAGGCATTGTAGCTTCCACCTTGCTTTCTGGAACTCTCCTCCAGAGATTTCAGCAGCCCTATAAGTAATCTGACTGCCCCGAGGCCACCATGCTGTGAAGAAGCCCAAAGTAGCCCTGGGGAGTGATGCCTGAGAAGTTCCAAGTGGACATCAAAAGAGGAAGAGCTGTTTCACCAGCCACCAACTGCTCCAGCTCCCTGCTTTTCTATGGCAGGGACACCTGACTGCAACTGCCCACTATCTAGTGGGAGACAAAAAAGTAAGTCCAAAGAACTGAATTCCTCAAGAAAACTCCTAAAGCACAAGAAGTAAAATCAAGAATTAATAAATGGGATGGTATCAAACTAAAAAGCCTCTTCACAGCAAAGGAAACAATCAAGAATACAAAGAGAGAGCCTACAGAATGGGAGAAAATCTTTGCCACCTGCACCTCATATACAGCATTAATCTCCAGGATATATAAAGAACTAAAAAAACTTAACACCAAACAAACAAACAAACAAATAACCCAATCAATAAATGGGCCAAGGAACTGAACAGATACTTCACAGAAGAAATATGATCGGTAAACAAATATGCGAAAAAATGTTCAACATCTCTAGCAATGAGAGAAATGCAAATCAAAACTACTCTAAGATTTCATCTCGATCCAATCAGAATGGCAGTTATCAAGAATACAGACAACAAGAAGTGTTGGCGACGATGTGGGGAAAAGGTAGACTCATATTGCTGGTGGGACTGCAAATTGGTATAACCACTCTGGAAAGCAATATGGAGATTCCTCAGAAAACTTGGAATGGAACCACCATTTGACCCATCTATCCCATTCCTTGGCATAAACCCAAAGGTCTTAAAATCAGCATACTATAGTGATGCAGCCACATCATGTTTGATGATCAAACATCAGCTCAATTCACAATAGCTAAGCTATGGAACCAAACTTGGTGCCCTTCAACAGATGAATGGATAAAGAAAATGTGGTAGTATACCCAATGGAATATTACTTAGCATAAAGAAGAATAAAATTATGGCATTTGCTTGTAAATGGATGCAACTGAAACTATCATGCTAAGTGAAATAAGCCAATCCCCTCAAAGCAAAGGCTAAATGTTCTCTCTGATACGTAGATGCTAACACACAATAAGGAGATGGGGAGAATAGAAGGGGCTACATTAGACAAAAGTGAATGAAGGGAAAGGAGTGAGGATAGGAAAAGGAAAGACAGTAGAATGAATCAGACATAACTTTCTTATGTTCATATATGAACACACAACCAGTGTGACTCCATATCATGTACAAGCAAGGAATGGGAAGTTATACTCCATATATGTATCTTTTGTCAAAATAAATTCTACTGTCATGCATGACTAAAAATAACAAATAAAATTTTAAAAACATTTTTATTAATTATTGATGGACCTTTATTTATTTATTTGTTTATATGTGGTGTTGAGAATCGACCCCAGTGCCTCATACATGCTAGGCAAGCACTCTACCGCTGAGCCCCAGCCCCAGCCCAATAAATAAAAATTTTAACAAAAACAAAGTAAGGACTGTTTAGTGGGGCCCTCCCCAAATTCCTGACACAATGCAACTTTGAAAGAGGATGATTATTATTGTAAGAGCCACAGGTTTGGGGAAAAGATTCAAGGTAGGACTCAACGTTTGAGCAGGGCAGAGGCAACTATAGTGTCTATGCCTAGTCTAGTCTGGCATCCTTACTTCTCTGGAATTGACTATTCACTAACTGATTAATCCCAGCTACACTTCCTATGTAAATTCCAGAGGAACCCAAGGTGATTGACTGATTTAGTTAATACCAGTTGTACTGAACACCTCATAGGGCACTTCAGCTTTTGGGTTAGGCACCCACCCATTCATTTAATAGCTCTATCACAGTTCACCTGTTTAGGGGCTGCAGACATGGCCCATTCACTGTTAAGGGGAAGTTGGGGTGGTAGGTGTTTGGCAGGTAGAACTGTCTAGTACCTGTGCCTTGATATTTTATTCATTCCTCTCTCCCTCCCTCCCTTCCTCCCTCCCTTCCTTCCTTCCCTTCTTCCTTCCTTCCTACTGGGAATTGAACCCAGGGGTGCTTGGTCACTGAGCCACATCCCCTAGCTCTTTTTATTTTTTATTTTGAGACAGGGTCTTGCTAAGTTGCTTGAGTGCTTGCCAAGTTACTGAGGCTGGCCTTGAACTTGTAACCCTCCTGTGTCATGCTCCTGAGTCTAGGGGATAAAAGGCATGCATGTCCTTTGCTCTCTTACCCTGTGCTCCATGATTTAGAATTATCCCCACTTCCAACACTTACTTATTTTTAAAATTTTTTATTTATGTTTATTTTTTTGATACTGGGGTTTGAACCCAGGTGTGCTCTACTACTAAGTATATCCCTAACCCTTTTTATTTTGAGACTGGGTCTTGCTAAGTTGCTTGGGGCCTCACTCAGTTTCTGAGGCTGGCCTCAAATTTGTGATCCTCTTGCCTCAGCCTCTTGAACCATTGGAATTGCAGGTGTGCACCACCATGTTTGTTTGGCCCTACTCATCTTTTGAGCCTCAATCCTGCATTACCTCTGCTCAGCTTTGGCCATCCCCTGGAGAGCCCCTCCTCTATCTCTTTGTACATCAGCCCCACTGAAGAAGGCTCACTGGCTTCCCATCCATCTTTCCTACAAGGATGATGGCTCCTGGAAGGTGAGGCCCAGAACTTTATTCATCTCAGTATCCTCAATGCAGAACTGTGCTTCTCGCTCTTAGCAGGGTTTGGATAAATCATTGATAAACCATGAATAGACACGTTTAGTTGAAAGCAGAGAAAACCAGCCATGCTATCAGCTGCTCTTGAGCTTGGAATGCTTTTGATGTCTGAGCTAAGTGACCAGTGACTACCTCTCACAGCACTTGATAGGAACTCATTGATTGGGTCATTCCAGAAATTGCAGTACAAACAGGTTCTGTCCCCATAGTGTGTGGTCTGGACCTTAAGGCACATTTTCCCTCATGCAACAATGCGGCAGGGCCACGATTTCAATCTAAAATATAAAGACAATCATGAATTTCTTCAAAAGAAATCATTCCTCAAATTCGTTTCCTCCTGGGATACCTCTTTCATCCACTTCTCCCCAAGCAGACTTCCAGAGGCTCTGATTTAAAACCACACCCATATATGAGTTCTGGGCCCCAGTACAAACTGGGAAGCCTGGTGGGAAGAGGCTCAAAAGAAAGGCAGTTGGAGCAGGAACACCTCTAAATCCCATCCTGTGAGGGGTAGGAAGTGAGCCAGAGATAGTTAAAGGGGGAAGACGCTTTAATCCCAAAGATTACAGAAATCTGGGAGGGTGAGGCAGGAGGATCACAAGTTTGAGGTCAGTTTCAACAATTTAGGGAGGCCCTAAACAACTTAGCAAGAACCTGTCTCAAAATAAAAAGGACTGGGGATGTGGCTCAATTGTAAAGCACCCCCGTGTTCAATCCCCAGTACTAATAAAAAAAAAAAAGGTGGGGGTGGAGAATATAATAAAATAATAAAATAATTTTCATGCATTTAGTGCTCACTTTAGGTATATTGTTTCTCATAACAACTCTATGAAATTGGTGCTATTTTAACCCTCATTCTACAGATGAGGAAATTGAGCCTAGAAGGTAAAGGGTGTGCCCAGGGTCCCTTAGCTGTAAGTGACAAAGTCTGGATTTGAACTCTGGTTTATCGGACAGCAAAAATCAAATTCTTTTCCACTATACTGGGAGGCCAGGCCACATTAGTGTGACTGGGTGGGAACAGGTAGCCCAATTTTACCCACCACATCACAAGGCTGGGCATGTAGGGGAGGGGTAGTAAGGGAGCAGCAAGTGACCCTGATATCCAGCATGGTTGGTGTGTCTCCCCGAGCGGCCAGGGGTGCTGAGCATCTGGGAGAGGACCCTCAAGGCCTGAGCGTGTTGTAAATGCCAGTTCCTAACAGTCTGTATTCACCTACCCTCAGATAGCAAAACCTTTGAAAATCTCTAGGAAACAAACTTGCAAAGTCTGCCTTGAAGGAGGCTGAGGTTAGTTGGACTGATCTCTAAGCTTTGAAGAGCCAGGGAAAGACAAATAAGTTGTGGGGTGGGGGTGGGGGGATGGTGTCATAGGGTCATAGAATTGCCACCCAGAGTACTCAGGTGGGGTTGCCCCAAAGAGACAAGGCCCAGGAAGGGGATGAGAATCCAGAAATATACTGAAAAAACAAAATGAAAAAAGAAATTATTTTATGGGCTGTGGTTGTAGCTCGGTAGTAGAGTGCTTGCCTAGCATGTGTGAGGCATTGAGTTTGATCCACAACACCACATAAAAATAAATAAAGGTATAAAAAAGACAATATCAACTTGAGTAGTATTTGTCATTGCCAGAATAAATTTTAAGAAAGAAACCATTTTATGTTTAAATGTGTATATTTACAATAAATGTGTATATTACACTAGTAATGCAGCTTTTATAAAAATACTTCCATATTTTAGTACCAGGGCTTTTACTTCAAATTATTGTCAATGGGAAATGTTGAAAAAGAAACCCCACACCGTTTCCTCTACCAAGATTTTATAAATAGTTGGCTTTGCTTATCATCACACGGATTATTTTAAATTTATTTCCTCCCGTTTCCACCCACTTGACCTATTTTTAGGTCCAGAATTTTTAAAAAAAAAGAAGGAAAGAAATCCTACAACACACACACACACACACACACACACACACACACACACACACACACACATACATGCACAAAACAAAACAAAACAAAACAAAACAAAAAACCATAAACTACCTGTCTAATGAGGATCTGGTGCCTCAGCACAGATCCTAACCTCCTCTGCAGGGAGTTGGGGTGGGGTGTCCACATTCTGGTGACGCCCCAGAACAGCATAATCAGCTGGGCTGGCCGGAGAAAGCTAGGAGTGCAGAAGCTGTTGTATTTACTCTCCCTCCTTCCCTGTCCCACATGCCTAGTTTGCTCCCATTTCCCACCCCATGCTGCCCTGTCTCCCTAGTCCAGCGCCCCGCCCTGGGCAAGTCCTCAGACTGAAGCCAGTCCTGGCATTTTGCCTTCTTTCCTCCTGACCTCTGACTACCATGATGAGAAAGCAACTCCACCTCCCTGGGAGGCAGAGAAATGGGCTGAGTTTTGAAATTAGAGACCATGGTTCAAATCCCAGCTCTGCAACCCAATTGCTGTTAGATGGGGCAAGTTGCTTATCCCTTTCTGAGCTACACTTTCTCTACCTATGCAATAGGGAAAACGACAACAATCTTCCTTGGAGGATGTTGGGCATTAGAGACAACATACATATATATATAAAGGGCCGGATGCAATGTGGCCTACAACCATCCAGGTGCTCATGGGGTCTGGGCCTTTTGCCTCATGGTGTGTAATGGGACAGCTCTGATTTTTCAGTGGCCCTGAGTAAATGACTGTCCATAAGGAATTTATGTAAGAGAATATGGGGGAAAGACATGTATAAGATCTTTTCTAGTGAAAGAGGGCCAAAGATTCAGATATTCCTCAGGAAGGTCCACAATGTGGTTTGCATGCTAACACGGAAGTCAAAATTCTTGGGTCCAAATCCTGACTTTAAAAAAATTTTTTTTTTTTGTAGTTGTAGATGGACAGAATGGCTTTATTTTATTTGTTTATTTTATATGGTGCTAAGGATCGAACCCAGTGCCTCATACATGCTAGGCAAGCGCTCTATCACTGAGCCCCAGCCCCAAATCCTGACTTTTTCAGTTACTAGCTGTGTACATCAGTTTACTCATCTATTAAATGCAGACAATGATGATGACTATGACAACCTGACAATGCCCATCTCAGGTTGGTGGAAGGTGAAATGAATTGATGCACATGAGAACAGAGAACAATGGAACCGCTCGCTACAACTGTTAGCTGGTATTTTCATACTTTCTTTCCCCCTTTGCTCTCTGTAACTAGTGATAGAAATGTGAAACTCTCCAATAAGTGTCCCTCACACTTTTCTTTTTCTTAACTTTAGATGTTTTTCTCCAGCCTGTTCCTGTGTCTCTCTTTGCTTCCTGGCTATGCGCAGCTTCCTCAGCTGCATGTTGCCCACCATGGTGTTACTCCTTTGCCACAGGCTCAAAATCAATAAGCCAACTCTCCGCACACTGAAACCCCCACACCTATGAGTCAAAACAAGCCTTTCCCTATTTTTGGTACTGGGAATTGAATCCAGGCCCTTGCACTCTCTGGGAAATTACTCTACCACTGGAGTTACATGTCCAGTCCTTTTAATCTTGCTTTGAAACAGGAACTTGGCAGTTATGGAGACTGACCTTGAATTTGCATTCCTCCTGCCTCAGCCTCCCAAGTCACTGGGATTATAGGCCTGTGCCACCACATCAGCTCCTTTCCTATTTTTAATTTGATTATCTCAGGCACTTAGTATAGTGATGCAAGGTGGACTGACACACACCTAGGAAACAAAGAAAGAACCTGTATTTTAGCGAGGCATAGTGGTGCACACCTGTAACCTTAGCAGCTGGAGGGACTGAGGCAGGAGGATCGAAAGTTCACAAAGAATTTAATGAGACCCTGTCTCAAAATTAAAAAAATAAAAAGTAAGAAATAAAAAATGACTAAGGATGTGGCTCAGTGGTTAGGAGCTCTGGTGCCCAAAACAAAACAAAACAAAAAATAATCCCCCAAAACCAAGAACCTGTGTTTTTGTTTGTTGCCCATCAGCTTGTTCATTGCAACCTCCAAGGTCTTATGGCACACACTGGGTCTCAAAATGTGATCTCTGGACCAGCAGCATCATTTGGGACTTTGATAGAAGTTCAAATTCACTGGCTGCATTCCAGATCTGCCGAATCAGAAAGTCTGAGGTGAAACCCAGCTCTCTGTATTTTAGTAAGACCTCCTGGGAATTTGAGGCTCACTCAACTTTGAGAACCACTGTTGAAATAAAGCTTCTATAATTACTCTCGTGAGCTGAATAAGAGTTTAGGAAGCTCTTGCTCTATAAGCTCCCACAAGTCCTGTATCTAAAATAGATTCTGCCAAAAAAGAATGAACCCTGAAAAAACTTTTTACTTGCTGCACTAAGACACCATATTAAAGACAATATGATTTTTAAAAACATCTCTGGGCTGTGTTTTTTTTTGTTGTTGTTGTGGTGTTGGTGTTGGTACTGGGGATTAAAACAAGGGCACTCTACCATTGAGCTACATCCTCAGCCTATTTTATTTTATTTTATTTTTTTAAATGTTGAGATAGGGTCTTGCTAAGTTGCCTAAGCTGGCCTCAAACTTGCAGTCCTCCTGCTTCAGCCTCTGGGACAGCTGGGAATCTAGGCTTGTGCCACTACACCTGGCTCTGGCTCACATTTAAAAAGAACAGTAGGCTAGGTGCAGTGATGCAGGTCTATAATTCCAGTGACTTGGGGGGCTGAGGTGGAGAGATTGCAAGTTCAAGGCCAGCTTGGCAATTTAATGAGACCATTTTTCAAAATAAAAAGAATTGGGGATATGGTTCACTGGTACATCTCCCCTGGTTCTATCCCCAGTACTACAGTAAATAAACTAAATAAAAAAATAAAGAAATAAATAAAAAGAACTTGGGGTCATACATCTAATTCCCTTCTAAATTCTAAAGGAAAAAGTAATTTGCTATAGTCGGAACCTCTCATTAATGGGCCTACTTTGTGATACTGTGTTCGTTCCTTCATTTGCCATTCAGTTCTTTGAAGTATTTATTATCACCAATAAGTTCTTTGAAGTATTTATTCTCTAGCAGTTCTTTGCTCATTGAGAAAGAACAGATGTGCTTTTAATAGTTTTATTTTAAAGCTATGTATCTTCAATGGTATTTGGAATTTAAAGGAAAAGGTTTCTCTAGGTCTTGGTCAGTGCCTGGAGTCCTCTGGACTTTCTGTCACACTGGTGCCAGGACAAGGAAAGAGTTTCCAGCATGGTGTTGAGCATGTTGAGTTCCAGCCTCCAGGTACAGAGGAACTATATGCCAGTTGTTGGAAGGTTGGTTAGATAGAGGAATAGCCCACTGGTGCTCTCTGAAACATATCGGGACAATGACAGAAATCCTGAAAGAAGAGAGTAAAATAAAGGTCCTTTGGATGCCCAAGGGGAGAAGAACACAGCTTGCTCAAAATACCACAGACGGAGTTTGGCTTCAATCCCAGACAAGATTCTAGACTAGATTATTTAAAATAATAATAATAAAGTTCAGCAGACTTTTGGAATAGGTACAATCACTAGAATTCAGCCTGAGATTTTAAAAACAAAACATGTTAGCTTGACCTTTTTCTTTCCTTCATGTTGTTCTAGACTCATTTGTTAAGGTAATAAGATAGGCACAGACTCAGAGCATGATTGAGACTTAATTAACCCTTGTTGACTGAAGGAATGGGGGATTTTGCAAGGGTTTTGACAAGGACATTCATAGCCAGTTTGATAAGGCCATAGAATAATGCAGGCTGAATGCAAGGGCAATAAACTGGGTTGGACTTGCCCAGAGAGTGCCATTTGAACCCACAGGGAGGCAGAGATCTAGTTTTGGGCCATCTCCCCCCACCAAGCTCTCTATGACATGGATGAAATGTAAAGATCAGGCTTATCAAACTGTACACGAGCTCCTGTGGTGGTATACACCTGTGATCCCAGCCACCAGGGAGGCTGGGACAGGAGGAGCCTAAGTTTGAGGCCAGCCTCATTCATTTTAGTGAGACTCTCAGAAACTCAATGAGACCCTGTATCAAAATAAAAAGGGCTGGGAATGTAGCTTAGTGGGAAAGCACCTCTGGATTCAATGCCCAATACTTGTCCCCCGCCCCCGCCCCCCGCAAAAAAAAAAAAATCCACCTGCACATGAAATTGTGCCGGGCAGATACATGCTGAGGGGTGAAATCCAGAACAACACATGTTACTGAGCAATTTTTAAAACTCTCCCTCCTTCACCTTGAATATAAGCAATATATATTCATTGTAGGCAGTTTGAGAAATATAGGAAAGTATAACAGTCCATGGTATTTGTGTTAGCTTGCACACATTCATGTAGTGACTGAAACAAATAATAAAAGCAAATGTCAACAGGGCATTTTAGTGAGGCTCAGAATATGTGGTATATATACACAATGGAATATTACTCAGCAATAAAAGAGAATAAAATTATAGATTTGCAGGTAAATGGATGGAGTTGGAGAAGATATTGCTAAGTTAGCCAATCCCCAAAAAATCAAATGCCGAATGTTTTCTCTGATATAAGGAGGCTGATTCATAGTGAGGTATGGAGGGGGAGCATGGGAGGAATAGACAAACTCTAGATAGGGCAGAGGGGTGGGAGGGAAATGGAGGGGCAAGGGAGCAGGAAAGATGGTGAAATGAGGTGGACATCATTACCCTAAGTACATGAATGAAGACACAAATGGTGTGAATATCCTTTGTATATAACCAGAGATATGAAAAATTGTGCTCTATATGTGTAATGTGAACTGTAATGCATCCTGCTGTTATTTATAACAAATTAGAATTAAAAAAAAAGGAGTAGCTAACAAAAAAAAGTTTTCTGCAACTCTAATAAAGAAAGGGGAGGGTGCTGGGGATGTGGCTCAGTGGTTAAGCACGCCGGGTTCAATCTCTGCTACCAAAAAAACAAAACAAAACAAAACAAAAACAGTATCCTTGATTGATGATTAGAATGAAACCAGTATGGAAAGTTGCTGATGAAAAGAAAAATGGACAAATTAAAACAAAATCTGTAAAAGGACAGTTTTCTTTGTACATTATGAAACTTAAAAGTTCTATGGAAACAGCTGATAAATTTAGTAGTAGGGAATTATTGCTTAATAGTTTGTTTCAACATAGTTTCCGTTTAGAAAGATGAAAAGTTCAGGAGATGGATGGTGCGGATGGTTGCACAACAGTGTGAATGTATTTCAAGCTACTGGATTGTACACTGAGAGTGGTAAAAATGGTATATTGTAGGCTGAGGACATAGCTCAGCCTAGTGTGCATGAGGTCCTGGGTTGACTCTCCAGCAACTCTAAAATACAGAACAGCAACAACAACAACAAAAGGTGGGAATAAATTTCATGTTATGTATATTTTACCACAATTTTAAAAATCATATTATAAAAACTATCATAGGCACTATCCAAATAGAAACAGCAGATTGGAAAAAGAAAAAAAGGCCACTCCTCATAAAAATTCATTCATATATAAAGAGCTCACACAAACCAGTAAGTAAAAAGACAACCCAAAGTAAAGATGGCTAAAAGATATGAACAGTTTACCGAAAAGAAAATAGAAATGTTTTTTAAACATAGGGAAAAGCCCAAAGCCCATTCTCACTAATTATAAAAGAAAAAATGAAGCTACACTAAAATATCATTTTTTACTTAGGTTGACTGAGAAGAAATAGAAAAAGTTAGGTAACTTAGTTGTTGGTGAGGGCCTTAGAGAAGCGCCATTCATTCTTTGCTGGTGGGAGTATAAATTGGTATATTTTCTTACTTGGAAGTATCAGTTAAAATCTCAAATGCACTGGTCACAGTGGTGCATGCCTATAATCCTTGTGGCTCAGGAGGCTGAGGCAGGAGAATTGCATTTTCAAAGCCAGCCTCAGCAAGTTAGTGAGGCCCTAAGCAACTTAATGAGACCCTGTTTCAAAATTAAAAGTAAAAAGGGCTAGAGATGTGGCTTAGTGGTTAAGCACCTCTGGGTTCAATCCTTAGTACCAAAGGAGAAAATAAATTCAAATGCACACACAGTTTGATTCCACAAGTTCACATATAGTAATTTATCCTATAGTAATACTCATATACAAAATGACAATGTACAGGGTTATTAACTGCAATTTTTGAAATAGCAAAAGGTAAATACAAACATCTACCAATCAAAGACTTGTGGAATATTGATATGTCCATTGTGTGAACCTTGGGGTTAGTTAGTCTGAGGACTAAAAAAAAAAAACAGCATCAGTATATACTTTTATGAATGATTGGCTGTCTTTCTCAAAATCACGTCTTGTTATTAGATTGGCATTCGGGACAACAACGGAGCTTTTGGCAATGATATGATTATTTTTTAGGTTCCATGAATGTTTAACCTCTCAAAAGATTTTTTTTTTTAATTTAAATATGACTTTACTAGGGAAGGAAAGAGTGATATGAAACGGCACCTAGAGGGGACAGGGGGTCAAGGTTTATTGTGGCTGTGGCCCTAGACTTGTATGTAAACATCAGGGGATCACATGAGTATGTTTATGTGATGTAGAGATAAAATCAGCAGGAAGGACAAAGTTGATGGAGCCAGTTCTCTGGGGAGGAGGGCAGGAGTGAAGCCTAGGAGGGAGGCCTTGGCTCTGAACAGGAGAAGACTGGCCTCCTTCCTTGAAATGGGACACAGAAAGGATTAATCCTCAGAGAGATGAAACCGGGAGCCTGGGTAGGTTTCCAGGCTTCCTGCCTCACGGCCTCTATTTTCTTTCTTTTTGGTACTAGGGTTTGAATCCAGGGGAGCTTAGCCACTGAGCCACATTTTCAGCCAATTTTGAATTTTATTTAGAGACAGGGTCTTGCTGAGTTGCTTAGGGCCTTGATAAACTGCTGAGACCGGCTTTGAACTTGCAATCCTTCTGTTTAAGTCTTGGGATTACAGATATGTGCTACCACGCCCAGCCCTGGCTTCTATATTCTCAGGAAAATATGAGATAAATTATCTGCTGCTATTGAGAGATGAGATGATGGCCCAGGGGGCATGAGGACAGTGTTAAAATGTAAAGCAACAGTTGTGGGAAAGCCAGCAAGCTCAGGAGATAAGAGCTGGCAAGGAACTGGGGTTTGTTGGGGGGTCTCCTGAGCTGTAGCCCTGGCATTGTACCTGGCTGAGAAGTCTTCTCCAGCAGTGTTCAGTGTTCTGAGCAGAGGCCAGAAGAAAGTGACAAAGGGAAGGGACTGGTGGGTTGGGTGGGGCAGGGTGGGGGTCAGAGTGTAGACAAGGTCTCAAGCTTTGTGATGAGATGGTAAGTAATTAGGTCTCATGAGTTGCCTGTTTGTCTCCCCAGTAGACTGAGACCCTCTCTCACCTCCAGGGCAGGGATCCCATGCCTGAGTGGGTACCTGATTGTGGGATGCACTTCAAGAATAGTTCTCAAATTACTCAGTGGGACTGGGGATGTTGCTCAGTGGTAAAGTGCTTGCCTTGTATCATGCAGTGGCTCTGGGTTCTACCCCTAGCACTGAAAAAAAGCAAAAAGCAAAAAAAAAAAAAAAAAAAAAAAAAAAGAAAAGAAAGAAAGAAAGAAAAAAAGAAGAAGAAATCATTCCATTGATTCTGCAACACAAAAACAGCAAACCACCAAAACCCCAAAACAAACAAGTAAAATCCCTGTCTTAACCACTTTCTTGATGCTGGTTGTCAGAAGATTTTTATCCCACATGGTATTATCCAGCTTATTGACCTACCTCAATCTCAGCCTTGTTTGCCATTTCCAAATATAAAAACTGCCCTCAAAGGAAGAAGAGGTTGAGGATGTATGCTTTCAATGATGCTTCAGGCTATGTGACAAACAACCTGCTGGACTCCACGTAGCCTCTTTGCACATGACTTTCTTCAGTGGTGCTTGACATCTCTCTCTCAGGAATCTGATGCTGCATATCTCTCCCAAAATGTGGTGGTGTGGCTTGGAGGGTGTGAAAAGAAACTTCTGCTGAGGGAGGGAGCACGGGACCCTGGGGGATAGGTAACACTTTGTCAACAACACCTTAGTACCAACGTTTTGTAATGGTTTGCAGCTCAGGGAGGCCAGCAGGCCAGGGGATGGCGGGGTGTGGAAGGAATACAGAGGGGACTGCTTTGAAGCCCTCTGAAGATAAATGTGTGCCCTTGATAACTGGGAAGGGCCTGCCTTTTTTCTCCTCCGGAATCTGCTCTCCTCTCACCTCCAGCAGCAGAGGAGCTTACTGTAGTTTGGGGAGACCCTCCTTCATTCAGCCATTCTTGCAACAGTATCCGAGCTGCAAGAGCACTTGCAGCATGCCAGGCCCTGATGTGGGGGGAGGAATGCAGCGGTCCCTCCCTGGAGGGCTCACAGGCAGGAGCCTTCAGCTCCAGCTGGTTCAAGGTCCCATGATTGCCTTTAGATATTATTGTCTGAATCCTCGGATTAACATCTCACTCCTGAACCCTGAGCAAGTGAGAGCCAGCAGTGCCCTCCAGGGACCTGGCAGAGTGTACATGTCAGGCAGCACGTAGCTGCTAGGGCATGGATGGAGGTATTGCCATGGAAACGGCCCAGGCAGCCTTTCCACTCACAACCTCTAGGTTCGTTTGTTCATGTCATCTGTTTCCAGGAGACACATGCACAGCTCTCGCTCCTTTTTATCTCATCCTTGGGAAGAGCTGGGGAGGATTTGTTGGCAAATGGGGTGGGAGAAGTGGAGTGAAGCCCAGGTGGGAAAACGACTGTTGGGTGCTGGGCTTCCAGCAGACCAGGGGGGTGGTGTCTCATGCCCTCACTTGCAATCCAGCCACTTTGCTGAGAGAAGGCCCTCCTCTACACCTGCTGCCCTCTGCTCTCCCGGCACCCACAGACTGCATGAAGAGTAGGGCAAGGTCAGGCAGAGCAGGAGGTGCTCTTGTTAAGAAACTGGCTCAGTTTCCTAAGAGCCAGGTGTGAGGGTCTGGGGATTCCAAGGGGCAGTGAGGTGCAGTTGAAGGAGCACTGGAATTGGAATTAGGGGGCCTGGATTTTGGCCTTAATGCTGGCACCACGTGACCATAGGCAAGTCATTGACATCGTGGCTCCCTTTACTCATCTGGAAAGTGAGAGAACTGGAACAGAACAATGATTTCAAAGCACTCTATGAGAATTATCTGAGAATCTTTATTACACAGGGAAGATTTCTAGGCCTAACTTCAGGGATTCCTGTTAAATATATCTGGGTGGGGCCTAGAAGTCTGCATTAAGAAGAATGTAAATTCATTTCATTTGAGAGTCTGTTGACATACTTGCCATACTTGGCATAATTAGAGGCACCTTGAGATCAGTCACACCAGAACTACAAATCGCTGAATTACAGGGGAATGTCAAGTGCACTTGGATAATTGAACAGACTCTACTAAGAGCACGTTATCTTATTACTCCCAGGCCTTTATGGCAGTGATGCCACTTATCTCATTATATAGTGTGTTTTGTTGCAAAAGAGAACTCATCAACGAAACCCTCTTAGACAGACATGACCGTAAAGTGTCCTTTAGTATCAGAAATGGATGGACCCTGACTTTCAGGTGACCACTACCTACCAACTACCACGTGGGGCCAAGAACAGAACATTTAATACTTTCTTCAAACTGCCCTTTGCTTTAGCAAACAAACCCTTCCCTTTGCACATTTCTTGACTCTTCAGGTATTCATTTAAAAATTTTTGAGGGCTGAGGTCATAGCTGAGTGGTAGAGCTCTTGCCTTGAATATGTGAGGCACTGGGTTCAATTCTCAGTACCATGTATAAAATGAATAAATAAATAAATAAATATCCATTGACAATTTAAAAAATATTTTTAAAAATATCGATTGAATTTATATATGCAGTCAGCCTCTAGGCTGGGTGCTGGGGATACAATGGAGGGGAGAGTTATAGCCAATTGCAACCAGATGTCATGTGTGCTTGAAGGTGCCATGGGAGTACTTAGGAGAGACTGTCAACTCAGGCTGGCCCCACATATGTTTGTCCTTCTTTTGTCTCTTCAGGATGGGAATTCCCCCAAACTCATTTTTTGCAGATATAAAATGGTATTTACTGGCAGGATGAACAAGGGTAGTTCTGATGAACAGGCTGGATTGAAGGTAGCCCTGGCAGGAAAAATTCCACAGTTAGTAATGGGAAATTTAAAATGGAGATCAATCAATTTCAGGAAGGTCCAAGCAGTTGGGGAGAGATGACTCTCCTGGTAGGCAGGTGAAAACTACATAGATAGGTCTATTACTTGGTTTTGCATTACCAATATGAAATACCTGAGGCTGGTTAACTTTATGAGAAAAAGAGTTTTATTTTGGCTCATGGTTCTGGAAGTCCTATGCTAAGGATCTCATCTGATGAGCGTCCCAATGTGACACACAGAATCCCATGGTGAGAGAGAGAGAGAGAGAGAGAGAGAGAGAGAGAGAGAGAGAGAGAGAGAGAGAGAGTTCTTATATTTAATAATGGGAGCTCTACCCTGAAGGCCTTATCTAATTCTAAACAATTCAAAAGTGCCACCTCTAAATACCATATTCAGATTAAGTTTCCCTCTGAATACCTTACAATTGGGATTAAATGGACATACCTGAGCCCTTGGGAGGATACACCCAAACCATAGCAGTAGATATCCCGTGGTCATCTGGTCAATGGTCACATGGACTCAGCCTCAGGGTTCTGAGGCAGGACCAGGGTGGTGTCTTGTCCAGGAAACTGGGAGATTTTGATCAGGGCCTCCAGGCATGGACATAAACATGGAGCATGGTAGGAAGAGTGGTGAGAGATTCCCTGGGAAATGGTGTTTGAGCTAAAACCTGAAGGATGAGTAAGAATTCACTACACAAATAGAGGAAGGAATTATTTCAAGAACAGGATGCCAAACGTGGAGGACCTGGAGAGGAGACTATCAGTGCCTGCTATCTGAAAACAATCAGGGAGCTTCCTTTTTTTTTTTTTTTTTTTTTTTTGAGAATGAACAAATTACATAACAGAAAGATTGGCCAGGCCCTGGAAGACATCAAGAAGCCTTCAAAGAGAATGGAATCTGGGAATGAAGCTCCTTCCTAAGAGAAAATTAATGATCTTTGCAGTTCATCTGAAGATAGCCAATTTTAAATGCCTTTTTTTTATCCTTTAGGGATCTAGGTAGTGGGAGAGAAAATAAGAAGTCTTAGGATGTAGTTATATACTTTACTTCCACAAATCCCTAAAATACAATATCTGTATAATGAATATTATTATTTTTGCTTTAATCAGTCAGTTGTCTTTTTTGGGGAGTGGGTAACCAGGTATTGAACTCAGGGGCACTTGGCCACTGAGCCATATCCACAGCCTTATTTCTGATTTTATTTAGAGACAGGGTCTCACTGAGTTGCTTAATGCCTCACCATTGCTACAGGTGGCTTTAAACTCACGATCCTCCTGTCTCAGCCTCTCGAGCCTCTGGGGTTACTGACAGGCACCACTGTGCCCAGTGTCAGTTGCCTTTTAAAGTCTAAGAAAGACAAAAAGCATTAAAAAACATTTCTTCACCTACTTTTTTATTTTTAATTTTTATTTTTTGGTTATCTGGGGATTGAACCCCAGAAGCTCTCTACCACTAAGCTACATCTTTAGCCCTTTTAATGTTTTTACTTTGAGATAAGGCTAAATTGTGGAGGCTGGTCTCAAATTTGCAATTCTCCTGCCTCATTCTCTCAAGTTGCTGGTGTGTGTCACCATGCTACTTAGTATTTTTTTTTCTTATACACTGACTTAGGGTCTCCCTAAGTTTCCCAGGCTAGCCGCAAACTTATAGTCCTCCTGCCTCAGTTTTCTCAGTATGATTTCTCAGATTTCAGTATTATTTCTCAGTATTTCTGGTATTACAGGTCTGTACCACCAAGCCCAACTATTTACCATGTTTGATGCTCTTTATTTTTCCCTGGAGATTTGGATTTTCATATGGTATAATTTCCCTTCAGACTGAAGAACTTCCTTCAACATTTCTCATATGTAAACTAGGTGTGGTGGCCGCACACCTATAATCCCAGTGACTTGGAACACTGACACAGGAGGATTACAAGTTCAAGGCAACTTAGTGAGGCCCTAAACACCTTAATGAGACCCTGTCTTAAAATAAAAAATAAAAAGAGGGGGTTGGGGTGGGGCTTGGTGGTTAAACACCCTGGGTTTCAACCCCCGGTACCAAAAAACAAACAAACAAACCCCCAAACAACAACAAAACATTTCTGATATATGGATTTGCTGATGACAAAGTCAGTTTTTATTTATCTGAAACACTTTTTTTTTCTTTCTCTTTCTTTTTTTTTTTTTTTTTTGCAATACAAGGGATTGAGCCCAGGAGATTTCTACCTCAGAACTATATCCCTGACCATTTTTTATTTTGAGACAGGGTTTCCCTAAGTTACCCAGGCTGGTCTTGAACTTTTTTGATCCTCTTGCCTCAGCTTCTGCAGTAGATGGGATTATCACCTACTCAATGTGTTAGCTTTTTGTGGCAGTGACCAAAATAACTGAAAAGAACAACTTAGAGGAAGAAAAATTCATTTTGGCTGGTGGTTTCCAAGGTTTAGTCCATGGTGGACCAACCCCATTGCTCTGCACAGAACATCATGGCTGAAGAGCATGGTGGGGGAGCGCTACTTGGTGTTGGCAATCAGGAAGCAGAAAGAGCTGGGAAGGGGCCATAGGAAAGATGATGCCTTCATGGACATGCCTCAGTGACCACCCTCCTACAGCCATGCCTCACCTACCTGCAGTTAACACAGGCCATTCAAACTAGAATGGACTGACTCCTTGCACCTCTGAAAATTCCTGTGTTAACGCAAGAGTTTGTGGGGAGACACCTTGTATCCAGACCATAACACCCAGCCTGAAATACTTTTCACCTTCAATGCTGAAAGAATTTCCACTGAATAATTGAAGTTGACAGTGCTATACTTTCAAGACTTCACAGATTCAGTTGTGTTTTCTTCTGGTCTCTACGACTCTTAGTGAACAAGCAATTAGTTCTCATTTTATTTTTTCTTTAATTCTCTGTATATAATGTCCCCACTGCCCATTGTATTTTAAATTTTTATCTCATTCTCTTTGTTTTCCAAAAATGGAACTGATCATATGATTTTCTTTGTTTTTTTTTTAATCTTAACTAAAGTTTTGATCAAGTTCTTGGATCTTTAAATTGTTGTTTTTCATACAATTTGGAAACGTTTTGGTTGATGTTTCTTCAAACATTCTTTCTCTTTAATTTTCTCTCTTTCTGGGATCTCAATTGCCTATGTGTTAGACTTCTTACAATCTTGAGGTCCTATTTTTTTGGGGGGGGGGTGTTGGAGTGGGTACCAGGGATTGAACTCAGGAGCACTACACCACTGAGCCACATCCCCAGCTCAATTTTTATTTTATTAGAGACAGGGGGTCACTGAATTCTTTAGTGCCTCACCATTGCTGAGGCTGGCTTTGAATTTGAGATCCTCCTGTCTCAGCCTCCTGAGCTGCTTGGATTCTAGGCATGTGCCACGGCACCAGGGGAGGTCCTATTTTCCTCTTTTTTTTTTTTTTTGTTTATTTTGGTATTAAAAGAAATGAATAGGACCACAATGATTCAGTTTGGATAATTTTTATTGACCTATTATTAAGGTCACTAATCCTTTCTTCTACATTGTTTAATCTACTTTTAATCTTATCCAAAGAATTTTTTTAAAAAAATTCAGATATTAGAATTTTCAGTTTTACGAGCCCAATTTGGTTATTCTTCAGTTTTTCACATCTCTCCTAAAACTCATGCTTTCATCCATCATATTCATCCACACCTGCCTAAATATGTTTATCATAGTTATTTTACAGTCCTGTTTGCTAAATTAGGCATATGAGCTTCCAGTGTATTTTCTTCTACTGAATGCTTTCTCTTGGTTATGGGTCAATTTTCCTGCTCCTTCACCAGTCTTATAATTTTTTTTTGCATACTCAATATTGTGGATATTATATTGTAGAGACTGAGTTTAGTCATCTTACCCCAAAGAGTGTTGAGTTTTGTTCTAGCTGGAACTTCAATCACAGGAGGATCACCTTGTTCTTAGAAATGTTTCTTTTAGGTTCTGAGAAAAAAAAAAAAAAAAAGAGCAGGGCTCTTTTTCTCTGGTTCCTTCTGGTTAGCCCCTAGTCTTAGGAAACGGCTCTTACTGCTAAGTTAGCCCTTCTGGAGTTTCACTAGAAAACTAAAGCCCTTTAAATTAGGGGTTGAACTTCAAACTCAGTGTCCCTGGTACCAGAAAGCTATTGAAATCTCTGTACCCTTTCGGCCTCCCAGGTATTGCCTTCTTTTGATTTTCTTGGATTCTTTCCTTAAATATACAGTTTTGAGTCAGCCAAGAATGTGAGGGGAGTTTGCACACAAATTTTGGAGTTCCTCCTCTGTGACTCCCTTCTTACTCATTGTCCAATTGCTTACTCTGACCTCTGACTCCTTAGCCCAATAAATTGATGCTTTCTGCTCCAACTCGGCTCCCAAGTACCCCACCAGTCTTCCCAGAGACTGGCAGTTGGCGCTCTTGCCAAGTAGCTTTTATAGGGTAGTTTCAGATTAGCCACTCAGAGGAAGACTGTGCTCTGAGCTGAGCCCACCAGGTGAGCATCCACAGCCTCTGCTGATTGGAAGATAAATGCTTCCCACCTCAGAATTTTAATGAGCTTCCCAACCTTTCCTGCTTTGCAAACATTTAGGTAAGATGATAGATAATGCTTAATTGTACACTACTTGTCTTCTTGAAAGCATTTTGAACAAGCTCCTCCCAGGATCCAGACTGGCTGGAGACAAGGCAGAAGGAAGACTATTCCTTAAGTACCATTTTCCTTCTTAGGATCTCAGCTTCCATTGGTTTCCCATGGGCTTACCTGGAGTTGGCCAAGGCAGGCTCTGGGTGCCGATCAGGTTGCTCCTCCCAAACTGACAGGCTAAGAGCTGGCTTAACTGTATGTGGAGAGGAGAAGGTGGGTAAAGGTGTAGAGGAAGTGGGGATGTTTCCTGGGGTCCAGTCCAGATGAATGGAGATGTTATTAAGCAGATGAAGAATATAGGAGGAGTCATATTTTTGGGAAGGAAAAAATATGTTCTGAACTGTTTGGTTTGAGGGGCTCGTGAGACACCCAGGTGCCATCCAGTAGTCAGGGAACTCCACAAGTCTGGAGCTCAGAAGAGAGCCCAAGGGTGAGGAGAGAGTGAAGACTAACTCAGCACGGCCCTTGGGCATCAGGCCACTAAATGCTGCTCCAGTCCTTCCTGTGGACTGAAGAATGCAGTTCTACCCTTCCAAGTGGAGAACCACTGTAAGCAAAATTTTCAGAATTGAAAAAGCTCCTACCAGGGAGTTGGGATGCCAAGGTTCTAATTCCTGCTTCTTGTCTCTGGAACTTGATTTTTGCATTTGTAACACACACACACACACACACACACACACACACACACACACACACACACCGTTATCTTCCTCTGCTGGAACCTATGCTTCTCTATCAGTGTCTTAAGGTACTCCTCCAAATGAGGGAGGTTAAAGGAAATGAGACTTTTGACAAAATACAGTCAGGCCTTAGAGCTCTAGAAAGAAACTTGCAGTGAAAGGAACTGATACTTTTTACCTATTTATTTGGTATCAGGGATTGAACCCAGGGGCACTTTATTGATGCTTTTTACTGTTTTTTTTGGGGGGGGTGTTTTGTTTTTGTTTTTGTACAGGGAGTTTGAACCCAGGGGTACTTTACCACTGAGCCACATCCCCAGCCCTTTTTGTTTTTATTTATTTATTTTTTGTGGTGCTAGGGATTGAACCCAGGGCCTTGTGCAGGGCCTTGTGCACACGAGGAAAGTACTCTACCAACTGAGCTATATCATCAGCCCAGCCCTTTTTTAAAAAAATTTGAGACAGGGTCTTGCTAAATTACTCAAGCCAGTCTCAAACTTTTGATCCTCCTGACTCAACCCCCTGAGTCACTGGGATTACAGGTGTGAACCACTGTGTCCAGCACGTTTTATCAATTTACTCAACATTTATAGTAGTTTCTCAGTATCCATAGTGGATCTGTTCCAGGATAACATTCATCCCTGCAGGTAACAAAACCCATAGATGTTCAAGTCCCTTCTATAGAATGGTGTTATGTTTACACATAACCTATTTACATCCTCTTGTATGCTTTAAATCATCTCTAGATTACTTATAATATGTACCAATACATTGTATATGTGTATATGCCATGTAAATGTTATCACATTATATTATTTAAGGAATAATGATAAAAAAGTGTTCATGTGTTCAGTAAAGACAAAACTATCATAAATATCATGAAATACATTTTTTTTGGACCTAGGAATACTCTACCACTGAGATACATCCCCAGCCTATTTTAGTTTTTTATTTTTGAGACAGGGTCTGGCTAAATTGCCCAGGCTAATCTCAAACTTTTAATCCACCTGCCTCAGCCTCCCAAATAACTGAGATTATAGGTGTGCACCACAATGTCTGGGTTAAAACACATTTTTGATCTGTGGTTGGTTGAATTTGATGATGTGGAATTCGTGGATACAGAGGGCCAGCTGTACCATGTACCAGGCACTGAGGAATGCTTTTTGCTTTTATCATGTTCCTATTTTCAGATGATAAGATGAAGGTCTGAGAGGTGAGATGCCTCCTTGAGATCATTTGACTTAGAGAGTGAAGGAGTCAGGATTCAAATCCAGGGCTTCTCAATTGCACACCAGTTCTGGTCGACAGGAGCTTGAATTGATGGCAAAGTTGAGAGTGGTGGGAGTGAGAGGCTAGTTTGGTAAACTAGTTTGAATTTTGTAAATACTTTTTTTTTATTGTTGGTAGTTCAAAACATTACACAGTTCTTAATATATCATATTTCACAGTTTGATTCAAGTGGGTTATGAACTCCCATTTTTACCCTGTATACAGATTGCTGTATCACATCAGTTACCCTTCCATTGATTGACATATTGCCATTCTAGTGTCTGATGTATTCAGCTGTCTATCCTATTCTCTACTATCCCCCATCCCCTCCCTTCCCCTCCCCTCTTCTCTCTCTACCCTCTCTACTGTAAATCATTTCTTCCACTTGTGTTATTCTTCTCTTACCCCTCCTTTCCTCTTATATGTAATTTTGTATAACCCTGAGGATCAACTTCCATTTTCATGCAATTTCCCTTCTCTCTCCCTTTCCATCCCACCTCTCATCCCTGTTTAATGTTAATCTTCTCTAGCTCTTCGTCCCTACCCTGTCCTTAGTTACTCCCCTTATATCAATGATGTCATTTGGCATTTGTTTTTTAAGGATTGGCTAGCTTCACTTAGCATAATCTGCTCCAATGCCATCCATTTCCCTCCAAATTCTATGATTTTGTCGTTTCTTAATGCAGAATAATACTCCATTGTGTATAAATGCCACATTTTTTTATCCATTCATCTATTGAAGGGCATCTAGGCTGGTTCCACAATCTTGCTATCGTGAATTGTGCTGCTATGAACATTGATGTAGCAGTGTCCCTGTAACATGCTCTTATTAGGTCTTTAGGGAATAGACCGAGAAGGGGAATAGCTGGGTCAAATGGTGGTTCCATTCCCAACTTTCCAAGAAATCTCCATACTGCTTTCAAATTGGCTGCACCAATTTGCAGTCCCACCAACAATGAACAAGTGTACCCCTTTCCCCGCATCCTCTCCAGCACTTGTTGTTGTTGGACTTCCTAATGGCTACCAATCTTACTGGAGTGAGATGGTATCTTAGGGTGGTTTTGATTTGCATTTCTCTGACTGCTAGCGATGGTGAGCATTTTTTCATGTACTTATTGATTGATTGTATGTCCTCCTCTGAGAAGTGTCTGTTCAGGTCCTTGGCCCATTTGTTGATTGGATTATTTGTTATCTTATTGTCTAATTTTTTGAGTTCTTTGTATATCCTGGATATTAGGGCTCTATCTGAAGTGTGAGGAGTAAAGATTTGTTCCCAGGATGTAGGCTCCCTGTTTACCTCTCTTATTGTTTCTTTTGCTGAGAAAAAACTTTTTAGTTTGAGTAAGTCCCATTTGTTGATTCTAGTTGTTAACTCTTGCGCTATGGGTGTCCTATTGAGGAATTTGGAGCCCGACCCCACAGTATGTAGATCATAGCCAACTTTTTCTTCTATCAGATGCCACGTCTCTGATTTAATATCAAGCTCCTTGATCCATTTTGAGTTAACTTTTGTGCATGGTGAGAAAAAGGGATTCAATTTCATTTTGTTGCATATGGATTTCCAGTTTTCCCAGCACCATTTGTTGAAGATGCTATCCTTCCTCCATTGCATGCTTTTAGCACGTTTATCAAATATAAGATAGTTGTAATTTTGTGGATTGGTTTCTGTGTCCTCTATTCTGTACCATTGGTCCACCCGTCTGTTTTGGTACCAGTACCATGCTGTTTTTGTTACTATTGCTCTATAGAAGTCTGGTATCGCTATCCCGCCTGATTCACACTTCCTGCTTGGCATTGTTTTTGCTATTCTGGGTCTTTTATTTTTCCATATGAATTTCATGATTGTTTTATCTATTTCTACAAGAAATACTGTTGGGATTTTGATTGGCATTGCATTGAACTTATAGAGAACTTTTGGTAATATCACCATTTTGATGATGTTAGTTCTGCCTATCCATGAACAGGATATATTTTTCCATCTTCTAAGGTCTTCTTCTATATCTCTCTTTAGGGTTCTGTAGTTTTCATTGAATAAGTCTTTCACCTCTTTTGTTAGGTTGATTCCCAAGTATTTTATTTTATTTTTTTGAGGATATTGTGAATGGTGTGGTTGTCCTCATTTCCATTTCAGAGGATTTGTCGCTGATATACAGGAATGCCTTTGATTTATGCGTATTGATTTTATATCCTGCCACTTTGCTGAATTCATTTATTAGCTCTAATAGTTTCTTTGTAGACCCTTTTGGTTCTGCTAGGTATAGAATCATGTCATCTGCAAATAATGATAATTTAAGTTCTTCTTTTCCTATTTTTATGCCTTTAATTTCTTTCGTCTGTCTAATTGCTCTGGCCAGTGTTTTGAGAACTATGTTGAACAGAAGTGGTGAGAGAGGGCATCCCTGTCTTGTTCCAGATTTTAGAGGGAATGCCTTCAATTTTTCTCCATTCAGAATGATGCTAGCCTGAGGCTTAGCATAGATTGCTTTTACAATGTTGAGGTATGCTCCTGTTATCCCTAGTTTTTCGAGAGTTTTGAACATAAAGGGATGCTGTACTTTGTCGAATGCTTTTTCCGCATCTATCGAGATTATCATATGGTTCTTATTTTTAAGTCTATTGATGTGGTGAATAACATTTATTGATTTCCGTATATTGAACCAGCCTTGCATCCCAGGGATGAATCCTACTTGATCATGGTGCACAATTTTTTTGATATGTTTTTGTATCCGATTCGCCAGAATTTTATTGAGGATTTTTGCATCTAGATTCATTAGAGATATTGGTCTGTAGTTTTCTTTCTTTGAAGTGTCTTTGTCTGGTTTCGGAATCAGGGTGATGTTGGCCTCGTAGAATGAATTTGGAAGTTCTCCCTCTTTTTCTATTTCCTGAAATAGCTTGAAAAGTAATGGTATTAGTTCCTCTTTAAAGGTTTTGTAAAACTCTGCTGTATACCCATCCGGTCCTGGGCTTTTCTTAGATGGTAATCTTTTGATGGTTTCTTCTATTTCCTCAATTGATATTGGTCTATTTAGGTTGTCTGTATCCTCCTGACTCAATCTGGGCAGATTATATGACTTAAGAAATTTATCGATGCCTTCACTATCTTCTATTTTATTGGAGTATAAGGCTTCAAAATAATTTCTGATTATCTTCTGTATTTCTGAAGTGTCTGTTGTGATATTGCCTCTTTCATCCCGTATGCTAGTAATTTGAGTTCTCTCTCTTCTTCTCTTCGTTAGCATCGCTAAGGGGTCTGTCGATTTTATTTATTTTTTCAAAGAACCAACTTTTAGTTTTGTCAATTTTTTCAATTGTTTCTTTTGTTTCAATTTCATTAATTTCAGCTCTGATTTTAATTATTTCTTGCCTTCTACTTCTTTTGCTGTTGTTTTGCTCTTCTTTTTCTAGGCTTTTGAGATGAAGTATGAGATCATTTATTTGTTGGTTTTTTCTTTTTTTAAGGAATGAACTCCAAGCAATGAATTTTCCTCTTAGAACTGCTTTCAATGTGTCCCATAGATTCCGATATGTTGTGTCTGTGTTTTCATTTAACTCTAAGAATTTTTTAATTTCCTCCTTGATGTCTTCTAAAACCCATTGATCATTCAGTAACCTATTGTTCATTCTCCAAGTGATGCCTGATTTTTCCTTCCTTCTTTTATCGATGATTTTCAGTTTCATTCCATTATGATCAGATAAGATGCATGGTATTATATCTACTCCTTTATATTGTCTAAGAGTTTCCCTGTGACATAATATATGATCTATTTTTGAGAAGGATCCATGTGCTGCTGAGAAAAAAGTGTAACTGCTTGATGTTGGGTGGTATATTCTATATATGTCAATTAAGTCTAGGTTGTTAATTGTGTTGTTGAGTTCTATAGTTTCCTTATTCAACTTTTGTTTGGAAGATCTGTCCAGTGGTGAGAGAGGTGTGTTGAAGTCTCCCATGATTATTGTATTGTGGTCTATTAGACTCTTGAACTTGAGAAGAGTTTGCTTGATGAACATAGCAGCACCGTTGTTTGGGGCATATATATTTATGATTGTTATGTTTTGTTGGTGTATGGTTCCCTTGAGCAGTATGTAGTGTCCCTCTTTATCCCTTTTGATTAACTTTGGCTTGAAATCTATTTTATTTGATATGAGTATAGACACTCCTGCTTGTTTCCGCAGTCCAGATGAGTGATATGATTTTTCCCAACCTTTCACCTTCAGTCTATGTATATCTTTTCCTATCAAATGCGTCTCCTGTAGGCAGCATATTGTTGGGTCTTGTTTTGTGATCCATTCAACTAGCCTGTGTCTCTTAATTGGTGAGTTTAAGCCATTAACATTTAGGGTTATTATTGAGATATGGTTTGTTCTTCCAGCCATATTTGTTTATTAATGTTACTAAACCTGATTTGTTTTCCTCTTTGATTATTTTCCCCCCATTACTGTCCTACCTCCCACTGTTGGTTTTCATTGTTATTTTCCATTTCCTCTTCCTGTAATGTTTTGCCAAGGATTTTTTGAAGAGATGGTTTTCTAGCTGCAAATTCTTTTAACTTTTGTTTATCGTGGAAGGTTTTAATTTCATCTTCCATCCTGAAGCTTAGTTTCGCCGGATACACGATTCTTGGTTGGAACCCATTTTCTTTCAGTGTTTGAAATATGTTATTCCAGGATCTTCTAGCTTTCAGAGTCTGTGTTGAAAGATCAGCTGTTATCCTGATTGGTTTACTCCTAAATGTAATCTGCTTCCTTTCTCTTGTAGCTTTTAAAATTCTCTCCTTATTCTGTATGTTGAGCATCTTCATTATAATGTGTCTAGGTGTGTAGTTTTCTCGTATTATTTCATTGAATAGGTTGTTTATTCCTTTGGTTTGGAGCTCTGTGCCTTCCTGTATCCCAATGACCCTTAAGTTTGGTCTTTTAATATTATCCCATAATTCTTGGATGTTCTGCTCATGGTTTCTTAGCAGACTTGCTGAGCTGTCTATGTTCTTTTCAAGTTGAAGTACTTTGTCTTCATTGTCTGATATTCTATCTTCTAAGTGATCTACTCTGCTGGTAGTATTCTCAATTGAGTTTTTAAGTTGGTTTATTGCTTCCTGCATTTCTAGGATTTCTATTTGTTTGTTTTTTATTACCTCTAACTCCCTGTGAAATTGATCTTTTACTTCCTGGATTTGTTTATGTAGTTCCTTGTCAAAGTGATCTTTCATTGTCTGATTATGCTGTCTCATGTCTTCCTTGAGACTCCAGATCATCTGAAGCATGTATATCCTGAATTCTTTGTCTGACATTCCATCTGTTGCAGCTATTACCTCTTCTAGAGTTGAGTTGACCTACATTGCTTGTGGTCCTTTCTTTCCTTGTCTTTTCATACTGCTCGCGTTTCTTTCTGTTTGGTGAAACTGTTGTGTTTATGAAATTTTCCCTCTATTTATTTATATTGCTCTTGTATAGTTGAAAAAACTCCCTTGCAGGGCAGGTAGTGGCTGTGATCCTCCTCCAGTTGGGGTGATCTGTCTACCATGCTGGCAGGCTGCTAGGTCTGCTCTGCCGGTCGGTCGCAGGTCCGCCTACCCTGCAGGCGCGTGGGGCAGCTCTGTCACTCTGCAGGTTGCTGGGCCCGACCTGCCGGTGGGTCGCAGGTCCGCCTACCTCGCAGGTGCGGGGGGAGGGGGCGGCTCCGTCCCTCAGCAGTCCGCTGGGCCTGATGTGCCAGTGGTCAGAGTTCCGCTTAACTAGCAGGCACGGAGGGAGGAGGCGGGCCTGCCCGTCAGCAGGCCGCTGGACCTGATGTGCCGGTGGTCAGAGTTCCGCCTAACTTGCAGGCACGGAGGGAGGGGGCGTTGTAAATACTTTTTAATATTGTGTAAGTAACTAGTAATAACAGTAAAAATATTCCTTTATTTATTTATTTATTTAATTATTTATTTATTTTGCAGTATGGGAGATTGAATACAGTGCCTTGCACTGAGCTTGCACTAAGCAAGCTCTATCACTGAATCATACTCCTACCCTGATTCTTTTAAAAAATCTCTTCAAAAAAGGTAGTCAGTAAATACTTTTTAAAATCCTTCTTTAAAAAATTCCAGCCGGGCACAGTGGCACATGCCTGTAATCCCAGCAGCTTCGGAGGCTGGGGCATGGGGATCGCAAGTTCAAAGCCAGCCTTAGTAAAAGTGAGGCGCTAAGCAATTCAGTAGACCCTGTCTCTAAATAAAATATAAAAAAGGTCTGGGGATGTGGCTCACTGGTTAAGTGCCCTGAGTTCAATCCCCAGTAAACAAAAAGAAAAAGAAAGAAAGAAAGGAAATTTCCAGGCCTTTTTTTTAGATAAAGAAAAGGAACATCCAACCTATTTCTAGTGTAATGACAGTTTCCCACTTGCAGGGCCAACAGGGGTCTTACCCCATTGCCTCTCCTCTCTTCAGGTCAAGTAAACTGAGCTAATTGTGGGTAGGAAGGTGGTTAAAGGACTCCTCTGGTGGGCTATGGGGGGCTGACTGTGGCATGATGGGATGGGCTTGGTCAGTGGTCCTGTGTAGGAACTAGACAGGCCATTATAGGAAAAAGCATAAAGTGTAGCACATGGTAGGCATTGAATAAACTGTAGTTATGATTATTTTCACACTGTTATTTTTGAAAGCATTCATACACTGGAAATCCCAGGCCAATGCAAATGCTAGTGCATATGAGAATGGAAATTAGCTCTCAGAGAACAGGGGCCAAATGGCAGGCACAATGGGATTATATTTACTATCATATCCCTGGTCCTAGCAAAATACCTGGTACATAGTAGGTATTCAATAAATGTTTGACTAAATAAATAAATAAATAAAATCGAGCCCAAACTGTTTATCTCTCCAGCGATATAGTATAACGTGTTTTAAAAACACTCTTGAGCCAGGTACAGTGGTGCATGCTTGTTATCGCAGCTACTCTGGAAGCTGAGGCAGGAGGATTGCAAATTCAAGGCCAGTCTGGTACAATTTGTCTCAAGATAAAAAATTAAAGGGGTGGGAATATAGCTCAGAGGAAGAGTGCCCCTGGATTTCATTCCCAATACTGCAAAAAACACCAAACTTGGACTCTAATCAGACTTTTGGTTCATAGCCTGGTATTGACTAGCTGGAAGACTTTGGGAAAGCTCCTTAACTATCTATACCTCAGTTTCTTCATCTAAAAAAAGGGGGAGGATGATAATAAAAGTAACTCCCTCCAAAGATTGTGGTGATGTTTAAATGAGTTGATACAGAAGATAAAGTTGCCCAGGCTGGCATCACACTTGTGATTCTCATGCCTCTGCCTCCAGAGCAGCTGGGATTACTGGCCTGGGCCACCACTTAGGGCAAATATTTGCATTTTAAAAGAGACTATGACATCTGATTCAAATGTATGATATGTCAAGATCATTGTACTGTCATGTGAAACTAATTAAAACAAATTAAAAAAATAAAAAAGAGAGACTATGAATGAGATGACTTGAGTTTAGCTCAAAGGATTAATTATTAATGAGTAAATTCCAGGATCTTTTAAAATTTACCAAAAAAGGCAATGTCAATGCTAATCTCAGTTCACCAAGAGAAGATTTAGGGAAATTTGATGAGCAGAGTAGTTCTGGGTCCCAGGTAGCAAAATTCTTAATTTCTCTATGGCATTTCCTGCAAGAAGATGGAACTGGAGACTATCATGCTAAGTGAAATAAGCCATTCCCAAAAAACCAAAGGCCGAATATTCTCTCTGATACGTGGATGCTAACACAAAATAAGGGGATGGGGGAATAGAAATTCATTGGATTAGACAAAGGAGAATGAAGGGAATGGAGTAGGGATGGGAATAGGAAAGATAATAGAATGAATTGGGCATAACTTTCTTATATTAATATATGAATACATGACCAGTTCACTTCACATCATGTACAATCACAAGAATGGGAAGTTACCCTCCATGTACGCATGATATGTCAAAATACACTCCATTGTCATGTATATCTAAAAAGAACAAATTTTAAAAATCATTTTAAAAATTCCTAATTTCTGTTTCTTAGCAAGGAGCTGCTAGGGGATCACCACCCAAAGTGTCTTGTTCATAGCGGAAGGGAGGAGGTGGCTCAAAGTGATGCTGGTTCTACCTCCCTCTAACGCAGCCTGTACCTTCCTGTTGGCTCAAGACCTGAGAAATTTTCATAACCAAACTCTCGCATAGTCGGGAATACTTCCGCTGCTGACTGAAATCTAGAAGTGAGCACATTTTCATTAAGTGAATAGATCAGACATGACCAATATCAGAAGTTAGGAAGTAGAATAGAGAAGTGCTCTTCACCATTAATCCTGCTTATAATAAAATAGGTTGCATGATTGTATCAGTCTGGGTTCAATCACAGAAGTTGAAATCCTATGAGTATTGTAAAATCAAGACTGTATTAGAGGAATTAGACCTTACACTACCGCAGGAGAGCCTGGGAAAGCACAGATCTGAAGGGGGAAGTTGAAGGATCAGAGAAGAGTCACGAGTGATCCTAAATGCTGGTAAATGAGCTGAAACTTGCAGAGAAATCTGGAAGCAGCTGGAGTGACACCACAAAGCGGGTTGGTGTTCGTGGTGGACCCTGTGGATTTGAAGCAAGTGTCAGTTGGTGGGCTTTGGGCTCACTACTGGTCAGCAGGGTTGGCAATTAGGGAAAAGAGCAAGAAGGAGAGCTGGTCACCAAGAGGGGAGCCTACCTGTAGTTCTCTACTGCTGTCTCTCATCTCCTCTAATGTATTATGACCTTCAGACTTGATGACTGCTGCTTGGGTCCCCTCATCTCACTCAGCTTCAACTTTGAGACTTCAAGGCAAGAGGATTTTGTGAGACAGAATTTCCGACATTGCCAAGTTGATGCTATCACATTATTATAATGATGTACTATCATTGATGGTTGCTTTAGTTTATTTACATATTTATAAATTTGTACCTTGCCTCATATATAAAATAACTTCTTTTTTCCCTTTTATTTCTTCCTTTCTTTTCTTTTTTAGTATTGTGGATTAAACCCAGAGATGCTCTACTATTGAGTTATATCCCCAGTCCTTTTTATTTTTATTTGAGATAGAGTCTTACTAAGTATCTTGAAATCCTCCTTCCTCAGCCTCCTGAGTAGAAGTGGTCTGTGCGTCAACTGAATTTGGCCTTCAAAACATAATTTCAGAAGTGTTTTGGAGAAAAACTTACAAATTTATTAGTCAGTTTTCTGAAACTATAACAAATAACTGAGATAATCAACTTATGAAGAAAAAAATTTTATTTTGGCTCAAAGTTTAGAGGTTCCAGTCCATGATTGGTTGGCCCTGTTGGTTTTAGGCTTGTGTTGAGGCAGCACGTCATGGCAGGAGTGTATGGTGGAACAAAATTGCTTACCTCATGGCCAGGAAGTGAAAGAAGAGGAAATGCCTGGGGTCCCACAATCCTTTTTGAGGGTAAGCCTCCAATTACCTAATGACCTCCCACTAGGCCCCATCATTTAAAGGGTCTACCAACTCCCAAATGGTACTGTCCTGGGGACCAAGACCTTGTTGCATGGACATTTGGGGGACATTTAAGAGTCAAACTATAATAGCAATTGAGTTGAATTTTGTCTTATTTTTCTTTTAGGTGGGATCTCACTATGTTTTTCAGTCTGGTTTTGAACTTGTGGGTTCAAGCAGTTCTACCTCAGCCTACCAAGTAGCTGGGACTACAGGCAGGTGACATGCTCAGCTTGAGTGGAATTTTAAAAGAAAGTGATAGAGGGTCTCATAAAACAATTCCAAAGGAACATTTATGTTCAAGAAATTCATCTGAGAGTCTGTTCCATTGCAGAGGGGGCTGTGGATTTGACCCAGAGCATCCTCAGAGTCAAAGCAAATATTTTGTTGTTGGAATGCACAGATTTTTCTGGTCTTGAGAACTAAGAGAAATATTTCATAGGGACCCTTAAGAAAGTAGTCCCTTGATAAAGAGCCTTGGAAGCATCCAGTGAAACTGGTTTAAGGATTTGATACAAAGTAGGCCTGGCATGTGCTGTGGGCTTTCCTGGATGAGGGGCAGGAGAAAATTTCCAAACTTTATCTCTATGGGAATGGATGGTCTATACATCCTTCAAGCGAGGTGTCATAGTTTGAATTTGAGGTGTCCCCCAAAAGCTCATGTGTGAGACAATGCAAGAAGGTTTAGAGGAGAAATGATTGGGTTATGAGAGCCTTAATATAATCAGTCAACTATTCCAATGATGGGATTAACTGAGTGGAAATGGTAGTGTGTGGCTGGAGGAGGTGAATCACTGGGGGCATGGATTTGGAGTATATATTTTATATCTGGTGATTGGAGTCTCTCTCTCTCTCTCTGTGCTTTCTGATTGTCCTATGAGCTGCTTCCCTACACCACACTCTTCAACCATGAGTTTCTGCCTCAACTCAAGCCCCAAGAAATGCAGTTTACTGTCTATTGTCTGAAACTGTGAGCCGTTAAATAAACTTTTCCTCTTCTACAATTGTTCTGGTCATATCTTTTAGTGACAGCAGCAAAAAATATGACTAAAACAATAAGGATTGGCAAACCTGTCCTGTAAAGGGCAAGATATTAAAGTTTTAGGCTTTGCAGGCCATTTGGGTCTCTGTTATAAGTACTGAAAACTGTTGATGTACAGTAAAAGCAGCCACAGAGAATCCATAAACAAATGAATGTGGTTGGGTTCCAATCAAACTTCATTAAGGGACACTAAAATCTGAAATTCTTACAATGTCCATGTGTCACAAGGTGTGAATTCTTCTTTTGAAAATTTTTTCAACAACTGAAAAACGTAAAAACCATTTTTAGCTGTGGACGATATCTTTTTTTTTTCCATTTTCATTTTATTTTTGCTGTGCAAAAACACGTGGAAGGCTGGATTTGGTCCACATGCCATGATTTGCTGACCCCTGCTTCAGATGGTCCTCTGTGAAGAGAATAGCTTATAACTGACTAAGAAAGTTGACTAAAAATTTGTCCAATTGGGTTACTTTAACAAAAGACCACAAACTGGGTACTTTGAAAACAAATGCATTGCTCGCAGTTCTTCAGGCCGAGGAGTCCAGGATCAAGGCACAAGTGGCATCTAGAGAGGGTTTGCCCTTTGGTTCCGGTATGGCACCTTCTTCTTGCATTCTCGTGTAGCAGAAGGAGCAAACAAACCAGCTCCCTCAGGCCTCTTTTATGAGGTCACTGTTTCCATTCATGAGGGCAGAGCCATCATGACTAAAATTGTCTCCACATGATGCCAAATGCCCCCAGGGGACAAAATTGCTGGGGGAGAACTACTGAGAACTAAATGATTAGAGCCATCATGACCCAATCACCTCCCAAAGGACCCACTTCCTAATACCACCTCCTTGGGGGTTAGGATTCCAACCTACGAATTTGGGGAAAGAAAGGGGCACAAAAATTCAGAACATAGCAGAGGGTATGTTTGAGGGTAGTTTGAGTAATACTAACCACCATAGTGGACAAAACTCAAAACGTCTGTGAGCTACTACTACATGAGTGCCTCTCTCCCTAAGTAAAGTCCAAATGGAGATACACACACACACACACACACACACACACACACACACACACACAATCACACATTTTTGTTCATTTTTATTTGGGGGTCTCACTAAGTTGCCTAGGCTGGCCTCAAACTCATGATCCTCCTGCTTCAGCCTTCCAAGTACATGTGGGGATTCCATGTCTGGTGTGGATGGCTCTCCTTTGAAGGTGACCTGGATTTCATCTATCTTGTGACTCAACACATAGTCTTGGTGGGCCTGCTTCTCAGGTATATCAGCTCAGAATTGATGCACACGCAACATGGCAATTTTTAGATGTGAGGAGGAGAGTGAGAGACATGCTTAGAAAGATATTACCTGGTTGGTCACGTACTCTTTACTGATGCTTCAGAAGTGTTCGGAGATAGGGCCTTCAGGAGGTAATTTGATTATGAGGGCTCTGACCTCATGAATGGATTAATTCCTTTTGAAGTCATAATTTTTTTTGATGTATGAGGAATTGAATTCAGTGGCACTCTACCCTTGAACCACATCTGCAATCCCTTTTTTTTTTTAATATTTATTTTTTAGTTGTAGTTGGATACAATACCTTTATTTATTTATTTCTATGTGGAGTTGAGGATTGAACCCAGGGCCTCACACGTGCTAGGCAAGTGCTCTACTGCTGAGCCACAACCCCAGCCCATCTGCAGTCCTTTTTATTCTGAGACAGGGTCTTGCTATTACCCAGGCTGACCTCGAACTTGTGAACCTCCTGCCTAAGCCTTCCAAGTAGCTGGGATTACAGGTGTGTGCCACCATGCCTGGCTTTTTAAAATTCAGAATTTGGGAGGCAGTGGAAACTTCAGGTGGGGTCCAATTGCAGGAACTAGAGGACTTAGGTCATTGGGGATGTGCTCTTGAAGGGGTATATTTTGTCCCAGGCTGCTCTCTTTTTTGCTGAGAGGTCACCACTTTCTTTTTCTATGTGCTTTCACAATTTGGACGGCTTCACCCTAGACCCAAAAGCCACTGGTCCAAGTAACCTCGGACTGAAATCTCTGGAACCATGACCCCAAATAAACCTTCCTCCTTTAGATTGATCATCTCAGTATTTTGTCACACAGCAATGGAAAACTCAAATCTATATTGGGTTACTAGCTGTTCCTGCCATGGTGATATCCTATATAGAGAACATGAATGTAGATCATGCTGTTGATTAGAGGGTGGTTCTGTGAATCAAGCAGAGTGGAGGGAGGACATTCCTCTATGAAAATTAAAGATACTTCTGCACTAAGGAAATAGCTCATTAGTACAGCACTTGCCTAGTATGCACAAGGCCCTGGGTTCAGTCCTCAGCACTGAATAAAAGAGTAGTGAAAAATAAAGATACTAACCAAGTCACATACCTGAGATACACGGAGGACCAAGACTTCCTTCTGGAAACCTCTCTTGTATTGGATGTGCCCTGATGATACAAGCTCCAACATGTAGGAGTTCCGTGGAAGCTTCATTGTTCTTTGCTCAAAGTGTGACTGTAGCATATTTTGTCTGGAAAAGCTTCAAAGAGTTGTGACCAGTTGCCCAATGTGGCTATTAATAACCATTTGACCAAGAACCTGGAGAACTTATAATATTAAGCAATATGACCTCTTGTTGAACCTTCCAAAGTATAGTCATCTTGAAAATGCAGTCCCAAGGCCGGAGACTCACGGGCTGTCCTGTACCTTAGAGGATGTTCGTAGCTTCCCCTGCCCCAACACACAGATATCAGTAACATCCCCTGTTCTCCTAGTTCAACACCCAAAAGTATCTCTGGATAATTGCCAGGTAAATGTCCCCTGGAGAACAAAACTGCCCAGGTTGAGAACTTCTTAATAAGTGAAATGATAGAAGCTTTTGAACAAAATTGTTGAACACTGCTGTGCAGTAGCAATGTGGGCTGAAGCCTGGACTTGCTGAGGGTGAGGGGCAGAAAAACAAGCCCCAGGAAGTCATAGTCCAGTAGGCAAAGTGAAGAAAGAGGCTTCTACTTCAGGACTCCCCTTTAAACTTGAGGATGAAGGAGGAACTCAGGGCCTGCCTCAGAACTGGCTGCTTGGAGGAGGGGTGGAGTCCCGTAAGGGGTGGTGATGGTGGTGTCAGCACTTGACTATTGTCAAAATTTCCTGTTGTCAAAATTTCCTTCAAAGACCCCCAATTTGCCAATGAGGTCTGATGTTTAGGATATGCATATCTTATCCTGGTTAGGAATTCTTTGGCACACTAACAACCTTTAAAATCCCTAATGATAGTGGCACAACATTGTAAATATCATATGTGCTACTGAACGCTTAAAAATGGCTGAAAGGTACATTTTTATGTTTGTTTTGCTGTGCGTATGCATGTGCGTGTGTGTGTGTGTGTATGAGTGTGTGTGTGTGTGTGTGTGTGTGTGTGTGTGTGTGTGTGTGTGTGTGCTGGGGATGGAACCCAGGCCCTTAAGCATGCTAGGTAAGCACACTGCCACTGGGCTATACCTCAGCTCCTATGTGTATTTTACTACAAGAAAAAACAAAGGGGCATATATAATCTTTGTTTTACCACCCACCCAATCAAAAAATAAGAAGGAAGGAAGGAAGGAAGGAAGGAAGGAAGGAAGGAAGGAAGGAAGGAAGGAAGGAAGAGAAGAAGGAAGGAAGGAAGGAAGGGAACCACTGTGGTGGGCTAGAGAATTTGATAAAAGGAAACTTTATATATGAGTGGGGCACTTAAAGAATGTCCTTTTGGGCTGGGAATGTGGCTCAGGCGGTAGCGCGCTCGCCTGGCATGCATGCGGCCCGGGTTCGATCCTCAGCACCACATACCAACAAAAATGTTGTGTCCGCCGAGAACTAAGAAATAAATATTAAAAATTCTCTCTCTCTCTCTCTCTCTCTCTCTCTCTCTCCTCTCTCACTCTCTCTTTCAAAAAAAAAAAAAAGAATGTCCTTTTAACTTTCTAAAACAAAGATGGATGGAGAATCCAAGAGTTCTTGCTTATCTGCAGGACTTATTCTATTCTGAGTTTTTTTTGGAATGTTTTATTCTGGAAATCTAAAAACATACATAAGTCGTGACAAGAATCAATAACGAACTGTCTTCGAATCCAGGACCCAGCTTCAACAACATCCCTTTTCACTGTTCATGTTTATATATCCCTACAACCTTTTCTGTTTAATCCTCTCAGTTCTTCCAGGGCATGTTAGGAAAGCTCAAGTTGGTATCCATGGCAGGGGCAGGTGAAATCAATTATGGACAGAGATAGACAAAAAGACCAATATGAGAACAGACTGAATGCAGGTTGTGACTGGGCAGTGAGAGTTAGAGCTCCTACTATGTAGGTCATTCAGCTTCCAGATCTAGACACATGCATGCTACTTAAAGTGTGGTCTTGGGATTGGCAGCATCCATATCATCTGGAGGGGCTTCTAAGCCTCTAACTACAGAGACCCCTGGGTCTGATGGTCTCCATAAGTTTCCACTATCTTTCCCCATCCATCAATCTGCTTCTGACTATTTCCTTTGTGAAGACCTTTGAGAGTTAAGAGGTGGGGGTGGGGGGAGCAGTGGCTGGTGCCAGGGCACATAAGCCACCAGAGAGTGGCTTGGAGGTGAGGATTTTGAACTCCCTGGTGTTTGCACCAGGGTATTTGGCAGTGGGGACAGAGCAGGGAAAGGTGCATCTCTATAGGAGAAGAAACTGCTAGAATGGTAGAGAGTGTTATTAATATTGTCAAAGACTCTCTCAGAAAGCCTTGACCTCACTGTAGTCATAAGCTATGAGCCATTGGTAAAGAGCTGTCGGGAACCAAAAGACCCAAGCTCAACCCTAATTTTGGGTTATTAGACCTTAAACAAGTCAGAATACTCTCAGCAAACAATCCAGATAAGATAGTAAATGCAAAAATGTTATACAATGCTATAAATACAAGGTGTTATTGTAAAAGTTGATATAACTTCATTAAAAGGGCGATCCTTGTGACAGAACAGAATGTCTTGTACCACTTTTTCCTGAGGCCATGATGCCTATCATACACTAAAGCATTTAAGAGGAGCCACTTGAAAGATTTATTTGCAAGCTTTGCTCTAGAGTGACTTGCTGGCAACTTACCAAGGAGCTTCTTTCACTCAGATCTTTCTTACCAGGAACACTCAAAGGTCAGTGGTTATTATTGCTTGGTACCAGAATTAGGGATAATTCTTATGTTATTTTGTTTATGGTTTGTATATTTATATAATATTAAATATAAATAATATATTTACTTGTTTGCAGTGCTGCAGACAGAACCCATGGTAGGCAAGTGCTCTACCACTGAACTAAATTCCCAGGCCTGGTTCTTCATTTAAAAAAACAAAGGCATGGAAATGCAATATAGTGGGAAGGGATTGGGGAACCACTAGAAATCAGGTGTGGATGGAAGATGGGGTGTATGAGCAAGTGGTGGGAGATGGAGCAAGAGCTTGAAGATAGCCATGAAGGACATATTTTTTGGGGAATCTCTTTTGCAAAGGCCCTTAAAGCCACACTGTTTCAGGATCAAAGCAGTGAATCTCAGAGTGTGTTATCTAGACCAGTAGCATCAGCTCACCTGGGAATTTGAAAATGCAGACTCTTCTGGTCATGGTAGCACACACCTGTAATCCCAGCAACTGGGGAGTCTGAGGGAAGAGGATTGCATGATTGAGGTCATCCTGGTCAATTTAGCAAGACCCTATTTTAGAATAAAATTAAAAGAGCTGGGGCTGGGGGTGTGGCTCAAGCGGTAGTGCGCTCGCCTGGCATGCGTGTGGCCCGGGTTCGATCCTCAGCACCACATACAAACAAAGATGTGTGTCCGCCGAGAACTAAAAAATAAATATTAAAAATCCTCTCTCTCTCTCTCTCCTCTCTCTCACTCTCTCTTAAAAAAAAAAAATTAAAAGAGCTGGGAATGTAGCTCAGCAGTAAAGTGCCCCTGATTTCAATTCCCAGTACCACTAAAAATGAATTAAAAATTTTAAAAAATCAAAACCAAAACAGAATAGGAAAAGCAGACACTCAGTCTCACTCCAGACATTTTGCATCATTAGTGACTAGCTTTGTGTTTTAATAAGCCCATTGGATAATTGTGGTGCACATTGAAGCCTGAAAATCACTGAATATTTTAAGTTTTGTCAAGTTGGACAATGCCCCATGCCTATATGCTAAGCACTTTCGACTATGAAGAAGATAAGATGGCTATATGCTTAGCACACCCCTCACCTGCGCACCATCTCTGCTAGAAAAAAGCCAGCCACCTCCATCCTGTTGGGTGGGGTCCCCTGAGTTGTTTATCCAAGCCCTAGAAAAGTCTCTTTCTCAGCCATAATGACTGTCCGATGAGGACTTGCCTCGAAAAGAATAGTTATTCACAGGTAATGAAGCTCAGGGTGGGACAGACTTCATGGCACTTTTCAAATCCAGCTGCTTTTTCTGGGTTAAACCATCTGGAAGTAATCCAAAGAAGTGCTCAGAAGGCACTGGGTCATCCAGTGCTAGGGTGTTACAATGTGTTCTATGCTGTTTCTCCAGACTCTACTGCTCTTCCCTGCTTGTTCTCATTATTCAAGGACAGTTTCTCACCCTGCTGACCCCACAGAACAAAGATGCCTTCAGTGCATTGAATTGCTGTGAACCCCTCAGGGCCAGATGCACCACCTTTGACCTTCACACCCCTCACCTGTGCACCATCTCTGCTTCACCTTAACTTTTTCTGCTCCTGTACTCTATCTGGAATTACAACCAGTACTGTACATCTTATCTTCTTCATAGTCGAAAGTGCTTAGCATATAGCCAAGAGCCCAATAAATGATAATTACTATTGTTGTTGTTACTATTTTGTATTCAACAAAGGGAGAAGAAAGGAAAAACATCCTAGGGAGAGGGAACATCAAGATTGGTTACATAGGGCTGGGGATGTGGCTCAAGCGGTAGCACGCTCGCCTGGCATGCGTGAGGCCTGGGTTCGATCCTCAGCACCACATACAAACAAAGATGTTGTGTCCGCTGAAAACTAAAAAATAAATATTAAAAAATCTCTCTCTCTCTCTCTCTCTTAAAAAAAAAAAAGATTGGTTACATAATTGCTGGAGCCCAGGAGCCCAGTGTAAAGTGAAAAGGTGAGGCCTGGCTGGAGGTGGGGGTGGTAGGGGTGGTGGGGGTGGTGGGGGTGGTGATCCTGGGAAATCAATCTCTCCTTCCTACAGGTCCATTCCTCCAAACCATGGCTGACAGGCCACCCCCAAGAGATGGCAACCTCTGTGGGGGGACATGCTTGGAACCTGGAGTGGATGAGAGGCCCCCACTGAGTCATTTGTCAAATATACCATCACCAGGACACTTGCAGCCCAGATCAGGACTGGCTGCCATTCTTCAGGGAGCATGAGCAACTCTGGTGCCCCTTCCTACTCAGGCACCTGGACTCTGCCTGGGGTTGGAAGTCAATGAAGCAGTGACAGGATTGTCACCCAGGCAGAGGGTGACAGCTGATGTGAAGTGATTCCTGAAGAAGGTGGCCAAGAACTCATCTGAAGGATGTAAAGGGAGGTGGGACACACGTGAGTCATCCATCCTATCACCTTTTCTCATCAGCGACATCCATGGCTTTCCAGAAAGGGCCAGCTTCGTGGCCTGATGACTACCAAAGAGCCACACTCAGAAGGGGTCTGTGCTTGGTTTAATGCCCTGATTGCCATCCTGCAATCTTATTTTTAACTTTGAACTCAGGTTTGGTTAGTGTTGTCTAATGGGATAATGCAGCATGCCCACAAACAGAGGAGAAATGAAACATATTGTCTACCGTTCCTGGCTGCCCCATTTGCTGATACCACTCATGATGCCCCATGAACCCAGAATTTGGTGGACTCCTGATGTGTGGGAGTACAAGGTAGGCATGTTATGTCTAAAACTGAATAAGAGGAGACTTGAACAGCCAGAGATCACTTTCCATTCCAACTAGAAATTTGTTTGAATGCAGATGGAAGGCATTTTGAAAAGCAAAGAACAACCAAGGAACCCTATCAGATCCTTCCATGCTGTGTCAGCCAAGCACTTAACGCTAAAGAAGATGACATGGAAGAAAGAGAGAGCTTGCACAACCCTCAGTTCCCTTCACTTTCGGTCCTCCCTTACTCAGCAGGGAGCCAAAAATAGAAAGCATGGGTATAGTTCAGGTTTTCATCAGCTTTTTGTGACCAAAATACCTGACAAGAACAACTTAGAGGAAGAATAGTTTATTTTGGCTCGTGGTTCCAGAATTTCAGTCTATGTTTCAGGGGTTCAGTCCAAGGTCAGCTGAGTCCATTGCTCAGGGTCCCAGAAGGGCAAGGCGTAGGGATTCTCCGTTCTTGCAGCCAGGAAGGGGAGAGAGAGAGAGAGAGAGAGAGAGAGAGAGAGAGAGAGAGAGAGAGAGAGAGAGAGAGAGCGCACAAAGAGCCCGCAGGGAAGAACAACCCTTCCAAACCATGTCCCCAGTGACCCACCTCCTTCAGTCATGTCCCATCTGCCTTTTTGTGTGTGTGTGCTGAGGATTTAACCCAGTGGCCCTTGACCACTGAGTTACATCTGCTATCCTTTTTATTTTTTATTTTGTGAGAGGGACTCACTAAGTTGCTGAAATCTAGCTAAATTGCTGAGGCTGGCCTTAAACTTGGGATCCTCTTGCCTCTGCCTCCGCTGAGTTGTTGAGAATATAAGTGTGTGACACCGAACATGCACACACCCCATCTGCCTACAGTTACCACCCAGTCAGTTCATTCAAACAAGGATAGACTGATTAGGTTACAGCTCTCACAATCTAATCATTTCAGCTCTGACCAGTCCTGCATTAACAGAGGAGCTTTTGGGGGACACCCAATAAAAACCTTAACAGTGAACATAATCAGAAGTGATAGAAAAGCATTTAAATTTGCTTTGCAAAGCATTTTTGCTTATATGAATGAAATACACATGGTGAACAAAGCTATGAAGTGCAAATTGTATAATTTTGGTGATTCCAAATATGAGTCAAATATGTTTTTGTTTGCATTGCATAATATGAAGATAAACAGTAAAATTCATTATAATAATTTAAAATTTTAACTGTTCTGTAGAGATAAGATGACACTACATAGCAAATCAATAACAACATAAATTGAGAGAAGAAATAAACCAGGTGCAGTGATACATACCTGTAATCACCGTGGCTCCTGAGGCTGAGGCAGGAGGATTGCAAATTCAAGGTCAGTGTCAACAAATTAGCCAGGCCTTAATTAACTTAGTGAGGCCCTATTTCAAAATAAAAATAATAAAAATTTAAAAGGGCTGGGGTTTTGGCACAGTGGGAGAACACCCCTAAGTTTAATCCCTAGTACCAATTTAAAAAAAGAGAGAGAGAAAATAAATAAATAAAAAGCCTTATATTTTAGTATCTTTTTTAATTTTTAATTTTAATTTTTATTTATTTTATTTAAAGAGAGAGAGAGAGAATTTTTTAATATTTATTTTTCAGTTTTTGGCAGACACAACATCTTTGTTTGTATGTGGTGCTGAGGATTGAACCCAGGCCGCACGCATGCCAGGCAAGCGCACTACCGCTTGAGCCACATCCCAAGCCCTTATTTTAGTATCTTTAATGGCACTTACTCTTTGAACAAGTAGTTTTACATTTTTATTTTGCACTGGGATCCACAAATTATGTAACCAGTTCAGTCCTGAATTCTAGGACTGAATTCATGGCCCACCCTAAGACATAGAATGGATCAACCTTATTTTTGAAGTTGTCCAGGAGTCTCAAGAACTCAGATTGAACAAAATCTGACAACTAAACCACATCTTTAAAAAAATTTGTTTTGCTCCTTCACATGTGTTTATTTCAGCTAGTTAAATCTGTGCAACCCTAACCTTAGGACTCTTCAACTCCTGAGCATTATTTACTTTTCCAAAGGCTGTGAAAATGGTTCCACAGCAGTTATCTGCATAGACCATGGTGATATGCCTAGGTATCTAGTGCTCAGGGGAGTAGTCCTTAGGAAACATCACCAGTCCCAGCATTTGCAAGTGCCCAAGTCAATCCTGATGTGCTTATTCCTATAGAAAAGCATAACGATATATGGATTGTATAACTCATATATTTTCTTGAAGTCAGATACTTCTGTGATGTCCACAGGATACAAAACAAAACTTCAAATTTTTTCAATGAGACTTTATGGAACATCATCCATCTTTATGCAGGTGGGGTCCCAGTCATGTCCAAACTAATTGACCACAATAAGGTCCTCCTCCAGAGGAAGGCCTGGTCCACCTGCCAGCTATTGTGCAGGTGCTGGAGCTTGTTTGATGTTCTGATGTGACCAGGCTCTGTGGCAAGGTGCTGCACATGAGCTGTCTCCCAAAGATGCCAGTGCCTTCCATCTAGCAGCTATACTGCATCTTAAAGAATAAATTGGAATTAGATAGGAAATCCAGGGAGAAGGGGTAAGGCATTCCAGGTTGAAGATTAGGGTGATGAGGCAGCACACAGCATAATTAGAGAACTAGAGATAGCAGGGTGTATCAGGAATTAGTTTTTCTCAAGTGATAAGACAGAGAAGACAGTGGGAAAGATTCTTGAGATCCATGAAGAAAACTATATTTGCCAGGAGTCTGTCATTGCCAGGTAGTAAGCATGCGCATTAAGTATGAAAGGCAGAGGACGATGAGGGTGGAGGGGATGGATAATAGAGAAAGGTGCAATCACCTTTCAACAGAGGTTCAAAGGTAACTCAGAGCAGCCCAGTTTCCACCACACTGGGAAGAGACCAAACTTGCTGGAGGAGAGAATTTGTGTCAGGAAGGAGGCCAGAATAAGACAAAACAGGGAAGGTAATGAATGCCAACTTGGGAAACTTGATCTTGTGGGTGGTGAGGTTTGATCAAAGCACGAGTGTGGTAAAGTTTTTTGTGTGTAGGATGGTGATATGGTGGTAGGAATAGTGCTAAAGATAAGCTAACGAGTTTGAAGTTGATCTTTCAGACTAGTGCTTTTCAAAAGAGTTTTAAAGCAGTGAAACTTTTCTTTTGTTTCTCAAAAATAATCTTAGCAGAAGTCCAGTATACCAAACAGATACATACAGCTATCAGTTCGCCTGTTTTGAAAGCCTTTGCTGAAAGTGATGGGGATTCCGGGGAGGCTAATGTATGATGGCCATTGTATGATCTCATGGAAAGGAGAGAAGGAGGCGAGAGAGATGATGAGGATGTGAATGGCAGACATGAAAAGAGCCTGGTAGGTTGGAAGGATTTAGGAAAGAGAAGTAGGAGGAAGAAAAAGGAAGAGTGCAAACCCACAAGAGCGATGAAGGAGGATCCTTGGTGGTGGTTTGGGGGTGAATCCTTGGTTCCTATCAGGGAGGAGAACTGGAGAACATCTGACTCAGCCACTGTGAGAAGTGGTCCTTACAAAGTTTGTTCTCTAAACTTTGTTCACTGCTGGACTTCTTTGAAAAGACTTCTGGAAGAAGATTTGAATATAGTCTTATGAAAAGTGCAGTCGTATGCACTTGTTCAAGCACTCTAAGAACCTAAAGAAGTAAAAGAACTCTTCCTTCTGTGCTACCAGCAAAGTTTTGTTTAAAAGTTCCAACCTAGTTCTTGAAACTGCTAACACTGCTCTGGAACCCTGTGCTAAAACCCAGATCTCTGTTAAGAATTGTGAAAGGTTTCAAATTTTATCCAACTTGCAAGCTAATAAGCCAGCCACATAGATGCTGAGAGAAAGCATGTCTCCTGGGTTAGAGAGAAAGGACAACTTATCACTCATAAGTAATATCAGCAGCCAGAGAATCTTCATTTTTGTATTAATTCCTCAAATGCCAATTTCCACAGGGTGACATGAAAGAGCCAATAATGCTTGCATATGCAGAGCCCCAAGTTTAGGAAGCCAAAAGGTTTATACTGGACAATAAACTTACCTAAACTTTGCCCTGAAGAGAGATATTATCTATTATACTGGAAAGTAAACAAACCTGCCTTTGCTTTGGAAGAAGACACTACCTCTGTCTTCTGAGGCTGTTTGCTACAGAGACATCATTGGAAAGATAATCTGTAGGGCTGGGGATGTGGCTCAAGTGGTAGCGCGCTCGCCTGGCATGCGTGAGGCCCGGGTTCGATCCTCAGCACCACATACCAACAAAGATGTGTCCGCCAAATACTAAAAAATAAATATTAAAATTCTCTCTTTCTCCCTCTCTCTTAAAAAAAAAAGGAAAGATAGTCTATAATAAAGACAGCTAGTGCTCTGACCCCAAGATATGCAAAAATGCCAGAGATCTGTGAAGAATCATTTCCTAACATGACAAGATTTTGATGGGATGACAAAATTATTTCATTCCCTACCTTTTTTTTTTTTTAATGGTGGGACTCAAAAATACTTATGACTTTTTCAGTTATCTAAAAGATTAATTCTTCTATCTCATTCATTTTTTTAAAAAATTTTTATTTTTCCCTTGTACTGGGATTGAACCTGGGGACACTTTACCGCTGAGCTACATCCCTAGTCTTTTTTATTTATTTATTTATTTTGAGAGATGGTCTTGCTAAATTGCCCTTGAACTTTGGACCCTTCTGTCTTAGCCCACATTCAACATTCCTTGAAGTGTCTCAAAGACTACTAGGATCTGAAATTCTATACAAAAGGGAAGTTCTACTTGTCTGTACATGGCTAGTTCTATAAACCTTCATTGATCAGGTCTTCACAATACTTTGATTCTTCTTACCTTGAAGCTCTCATATTTCTTACAAGGTTTTAGTTTTGTAAAACTGGATCAATTCCACGGGACACAAATTCTGACTGAGTTCATAATTAAGAGAAATATGAGTAATGCTTGGAAACTTTCCTAAGGGATTTTCTCAAGTTCATTAGAAAGAAAATGCATCTATAGCTTTGCAGAAAGGAGTTGTAAAATAGAATAACCAACACACCTTGCTGAAAGATTTTTACAAGGCAATTGACGATAGTAAACTTCCACATCTTGAGGGTTCTTCTAAGATGCCAGTCTCATTGCTTTATAATCTTATAAGTATGACACTCTGGCACCTATAGATGAGTATAAGTTGTTTCAACAGCCCTGCAGATACAACCAGGAACTATAGTTCCTTCAAGCCAAAGCCCTAAAGAAAGGTCAACTTTTAGTCCCTAACAAGGCTAGAGAGCTCAAGGAGAGGTTGTATGTTGTTGCAGTAGCCCAGCTGTATACATTGAGTGAAACTGATTTTGTTTCCATTATAATGAGTGTTTGAACCAGGGATCAATACCCACACCAAAGGCAACTGGGTATAGATTTTATATCATGGAGCTCCACCATTGTGTTATTGGGTGGCTTGGAGAAAAACAGTTTAGCACAGGAGAATTATATTGGATGGAACAGATGAGCACAACCAAATCCTCTCCATGGAAGAGCATAAATGTAAATGTCAGATTCACAAAGAGATGTTGTCATACCCTTAGTAAACAAAGCTATTGGTGTCCCACTTCTCCTTGAAATCTATTGGTCATCCAAAACCAGGAGACACTAAAAGTTAAGAAGAATAAACAAGCCAGGTGCCGTGGTGCACACTTATAATCCCAGTGGCTGAGGAAGATGAGGTAGGAGAATCGAAAGTGCAAAGTCAGCCTCAACAATTTAGTGAGGCCCTAAGCAACTTAGAGATACACTGTCTTAAAACAGGAAAAGGGCTGAAGGTGTAACTCAGTGATTAAGCGTCCCTGGGTTCAATCTTTGGCACGTACCCTTGCCCTGCTCCCCGACCCGCAAGCGCACAGACACACACACACACAAAAGAATAAACAAACTTACCCTTCAATAGATGAATGGATTAAAAATGTGGCATTTATACACAATGGAGTATTACTCAGCACTAAAAAATGACAAAATCATGGAATTTGCAGGGAAATGGATGGCATTAGAGCAGATTATGCTAAGTGAAGCTAGCCAATCCCTAAAAAACAAATGCCAAATGTCTTCTTTGATATAAGGAGAACAACTAAAAACAGAGCAGGGAGGAAGAGCATGAGAAAAAGATTAACATTAAACAGGGATGAGAGGTGGGAGGGAAAGGGAGAGAGAAGGGAAATTGCATGGAAATGGAAGGAGACCCTCATTGTTATACGAAATTACATATAAGAGGATGTGAGGGGAAAGGGAAAAAAACAAGGGAGAGAAATGAATTACAGTAGATGGGGTAGAGAGAGAAGATGGGAGGGGAGGGGAGGGGGATAGTAGAGGATAGGAAAGATAGCAGAATACAACAGTCACTAGTATGGCAATATGTAAAAACGTGGATGTGTAACCGAAGTGATTCTGCAATCTGTATATGGGGTAAAAATGGGAGTTCATAACCCACTTGAATCAAATGTATGAAATATGATATGTCAAGAGCTTTGTAATGTTTTGAACAACCAAATATATATATATATATATATATATATATATATATATATATATATATATATATATTTTTTTTTTTTAAAGAATAAACAAACTGATTGTGGTGATTCACACCTGTAATCCCATCTACTTGGGAAACTGAGACGGGAAGTTTTACAAATTTGAAGCCAGACTCAGCAATTTACTGAGACCCTGTCTCACAATAAAAAATAAAATAAAATCTAAAGGGCTGGGGATGCGTCTCAGTGGTAGAGCGCTTGCTTAGCATGTGTGAGGCCCTGGATTCAATCCCTATACCACAAAAAAATAAATAAATAAACAAACAAACAGATCCTGTATGCCCTCACACTTCCTTGTATCCTCATCTCTGTTTTTACTCACCCTTGAAATCTTATAGAGAGTAACATTATTATGTCCTAAACAATTTTTTAAAAGCCCCCCACCTGTACCAGACTAGAAATTGAACCCAGGAGTATTCTACCACTGCATTATATCCCTAGCCCTTCTTATTTTTCTTTGTTTTGAGACAGTGTCTCACTAAGCTGCTCAGGCTGGCCTTGAAATTGTGATTCTCCTGCCTTAGCTTCTACAGAAGCTGTGAGTATAGGTGTGTGCTCAGCGCAAAGCCTTTTTTTTTTCAACCAGGGATTGAACCCAAGGGCACTTACCTACTGAGCCACATCCCCAGCCCTTTTATTTTTTATTTTGAGACAAGTTCTCGCTAAACTGCTCAGTGCTTCACCAAGTTGCTGAGGCTGGCTTTGAACCTTCCATCCTCCTACCTCAACCTCCCAAGCTGCTGTGATTACAGGGGTGTGCCCTGCTGAAAAGCCTTTTAATCAACATGTAAACACATCTAGAATTAGAAGGAGGTGGAGAATAAATCCACATATAGGAGAGCTGAGACTCTGGAGAAGAGGCTGCAGTTCAAGACTCTATATGTTGGTCAAACATTTGCCTTTAAGAAGAGAAATTAGCTTCACCATCTCCTCTGCCAAAGACAGAGGTAAAGACTTTCTCCCAGCTGCTTCAGAAAATCGTATATGGTGTGGACTACAATGTATGAGAGACTGCAAGATTTCAAGCCCATTAGAAACAATAGCTTCTTTGTCCATGGTCCCTGGTAGGGGAGCTCATTCTTTCCCATACCTCTAAATACAACTTCTGGCTGACAACTCCCTAATTCATATAACCAGCTGTCTTCTTGTCATCTGCACTCACATTATCACAGCATTTCAATTTAACAAGTGCTAAATGAAACTCTGGATCAACCCACTAAACCCATTGTTCTCCTGTATCCACCCTGCCCCCGGCCACTGCAATAAATGGTACTACCCATCTGCTGGAGCCAGAAATCTGGAGTCATTCTTCACCTTTCACATCCAGTCTACCAGCAAGTCGTGTCAGTTCTATCTCCAAAACATGTCTTGACTCCATCCACTTTTGTCCCTCTCTACAGCCATCATTCTTTGCCAAGTCTCTGCCATCTTTTGCCTGGTTGACTCAATGACCTCCTAACTGAATCGATTGACTTATCTGTCCTGCTCTCTTCCAATTCACAGCAGCCAAGAGTGATGTGCTGCAATTGTGTACAATGAATCAAAATGCATTCTGCTCTCATATATACCCAATTAAAATAAGTTTAAAAAGTGATTAGACACACCACACACACACACACACACACACGTTGACTTGTGACTCACCTGCTTAGTGCTCTTTTAAGTGTTCCCATTGAAGTGAGAATAAAGATCTCACCTTGACCTCATGGCCTTCCGGGTTCTCCATGAATCTGAGCCTCACTTGATGATCCCTTCCTCTAGGCAATTTTCACTCTGTGCTTCTCTCAGTGGCTTTTCTTTGTCAAGATGTTTCCTGTTCTGGTGACTTGAGTGTGCTGTTCCCCTCCCTGAAGGCTTTTAGGCCCCCACTTTGCCTGGCTGGCATCTGGCAGTGCCATGCACGCAGTGTTCTCCATGAGCGATGTCCCCTGGAGGTGTGCATTGAGGCAGTCCTCTTTCCTGACCATGCCATCTAAGACTGCCTGCCAACTTCTCACTCTCAGAGTACATATCATAATTTGTAGGGTATGTTAATTTGGGCCTTTAATGTCTGTCTCAGATTTATAAGGTCCAGGAAGCTAAGGATCATGCTTGACGTGTTAACCTCTGTAACTCTGGGCTTGATACTGTGATTGGCAGAATATGTTCTCAATACATTCTTGCTGAATGAATGAATGAATGCCCACGGGGCAAGCGGAATAGGGTCTTTACAGTGCTGAGCAGGGCTGAAATGAGCAGCAGCTTGCAACCCATATGTAGGAACTCTGAGCTTGAGGGTATGACATGCTGGTGCTTCTCTGAAAGTCCCATCTGTCAAAGCCCTTAGAACTGTGTGCTGAATGCTCTTTAAGTGGGGATAAACATTAACACACCATAATTGCCCTGAATGTGAACTCAATCTGCACAGTGCTTATCTCTTGTTATGATCACCAGATACACTCAAGGAAGACAGATCATTGCAGAATTTTCTGCCTTTCTTCTCCTGGATACACTCCTACTCCATGCCCTGATATTCTTTGCTCTTTTAAGCTTCTGGTTCCATCTTCACTATTTATTTATTTATTTTGAATCTACTTTCTCTACACGCAGAAGGCTGCCCCTGGTGGCCCTCTACCTCCCACCCTAGAGATTGAACCCAGGGGTGCTTAACCACTGAGCTACATCCTCAAGTCTTAGTCTTTTATTTTGAGACAGGATCTTGCTAAGTTGCTTAGAGCCTCCTGCAGTTGCTGAGGCTGGCTTTGAACTTGTGATCCTCCTATCTCAGCCTCCAGAGTCGCTGGGATTACAGGCATGCACCGCTGTGCCCAGCTGAAGGCTACCTTTTCTTTTTTGGTCTTTGTGTTCCAGAGGATCTCAGGCATTCTTGCCCTTGTCTGGATTAACCAGCCTCCATGCTCAGGTCTCTCTGACCATGTGGGCTGATGGATCAGGATGTCACCTTTGTGACTTCCCACCTACTCTCTCAGTCTATGTGCAGCTCTCTCTCTCAAGAGTGAGAAAGCCACTTCTCATGCCCCTGTGGTTTGAGGAGGAGGCATTATTTCATCACTAAGTCCTTAGAAAACCATTCCCCAGAATAAAGACATGGCCCTTTCTCTGCAGTCTCTTTCTATTTCCTTTTTTAACTTCCTTTTTTGTTTGTTTGTTTGTATATGCAGTCAACAGAAATTAAGATCATAACTGAATGGACATCAAAGTTACTGCTGAAAAAACTAGAATTTTGTGTGTATTTATTAATTATTATTATTCAAATTTTTATTATATTTTATCGTTATGTACATACTGTAAAATTCAATGCATATGAAAAGTAGACATGAAATATTAGGTCTACCTCCTATGCCCACACTTCCCCTTTGTAAGTTTCTTGCATAACCTTCTGGAGAGACTTTCTATGCATTTCAAATACACAGATATTCTTCTCTCTCTCTCTCTCTCTCTCTCTTCTCTCTCTCTCTCTCTCTCTCTCTCTCTCTCTCTTTTGTGGTACTGGGGATGGAACCCAGGAGTGCTCTACTCCTGAACTCCATCCATAGTGCCTCTACCCTTGTTAAATTTTGAGGCAGTCTTGCTAAAATTGCCAAGGCTGGCCTTGAATTTGTTATCCTCCTGCCTCAGCCTTCCAAGTCGCTGGGTAAATTACAAGTGTGGGCCATGGTGCTCAGCTTTGCTCTCCTTCTCTCCTCACTTTTACATTGTTTTGCTCTTTGCTCTGTCCCTAAACAGTGTGATCTGTATCAATAACCTAAAAGCTTTCTATCTTTTCATAGCTATATAATGTCCTATTATTTGGACAATCATAATTTTGAAGAGATATAAACTACAACTTCATGATAATTCAATTATAATCATGAATAAATTTTTAGAAATCAAAGGGTTTTTGTTTTACCAGGGATTGAACCCAAGAATTCTTAACTGCTGAGCCACATCCACAGCCCTTTTAATTTTTTTTTTTTTTTAATTTTGAGACAGGGTCTCACAAAGTTGCTTAGGAAAATTGCTAAATTGCTGAAGCAGGCTTTGAACTTGCCAACCTCCCTCCTTAGTCTTCCATGAGGCTGGGATTGTAGGAGTATGCCACCATACCCTTCTGTTCATTTTCAATTTGATAAAGAGTTTCAAATTTCCCTCTAATGTTTTTTTAAAATGCTGTCTTTATCAATACAGATTCCACAATTTTTTTTCCTCATCTGGGAACTGAAAAATGCATTGACATTGTAATTTTAATTTGCATTTCACTTGATCTCAAGTATGTATTTTATGTTTAGAGAATTTATGTTTCCTTCTCTATGAACTCTTCATGTTTTTGCCCACTTTTTCAAATGGGACAACAGTTTTTTCCTGATGGATGTGTAAAAGTTATTTACATTTTAAGGAAGGTTGTTTATGGTAGGTTTGTCTTAAGGAATTAAAAAAAAATTTAATGTATCTAAATTCACCTTTCTTTCAGGAAATATGTTTGTTTTTGTGCCACACTTAGGAAAGCCATAAATGGAGTTGTTATAAAAGTTCTCTCATGATCTTTTTCTAATAATTTAATTTTTTTAGATAGATAAATCTGCTCTATCTGGAATTTAAGCAGTAAGATAAAGATTCATGTTAGTTTTATTTCCAGATGGTCACCTTGATATTCCAACACCCCTCATTGGTTAATCTATCTTTTCCCTGCTGACTTGAAAAATCAAAACTTTATCATATCCTAAACCCCTAGGTGTTTCTGGATCTGCTTCAGAGTTTTTTGCTCTATCCACTGTTTTTATCTGTGTAATGTCTGTCTTCATGTTTTAAACTCTTTTGACTTCTTCTATTATTTCAGAGGGGTCCCAACAGTGTTTTTAACTTGTATTAGGGGTCATGTTGGTATCTGGCAAAGCTACCTAGACCTATGGAAACTGAATTCTCAACTCTGGTCTAAATAACTTTTTATTTATTCCAGTGCCAAGGACTCCAAAACAAGTTCTGACACTTTTAAGGAACACTGAGCTGAGGCTGTCTAGACACCACATCCTGCTTTCATGAAACCTCCAGGACTACCCTATAAGGCTATGTGTTCTGTGGGTTATTTTGGTTGCAAGAAATAGAGATTCACTGAGGCTGATTAAAAAGCAAGGGGTATTGTTTGTATATTTGTAAATGAGAGATGTGAATCTTAGTCACTTCAGCAGAATAAGCCACACAGCAAGACCTCACAGGAAGGTCTCATTTTTTAAAATTGCACATCACTTATGTAATTTAAAAATACACACATAGAAAACTGATTGTCTCAGCTTGAATGCTGGTGTATTTAAGGACCTATATCAAACATATTAGAAGTGCCCTATGACAAATGTTGGGAAGGAGAAAGGGTATGAAGATCAAAGTGTAAAAAGAAAAAAGTGAAAAGAAATAAACTGGAAATAGAGGGATTGAAGGTTGAGAGTGTGAATAGTGAACCACTTATATACAAGGTGCTTTAAAAATCAAAAGTCAAGCCAGGTGCCGTGGCACACACCTGGGCTGGAGGATTGTAAGTTCAAAGCCAGCCTCAGCAACTTAGTGAGGCCCTGAGCAACTTAGTGAGACCCTCTCTCAAAATAAAATGTGAAAAGTGCTGGGGAATGGATGAAAAAAAGAAAAAAAAAAGGTCAAAATGCAAGACTCCAGATGTTGGGGGGTGATGTGAGAAGTAGGAAATCAGATGGAGGACTGCAAACCTGGTGCAACGCAGGAAGGTATTAGGAGGAGCAGATGTTTGTAGGAGAGCCAACATTTCAAGTACCGTATCTGTGAGAATGAAGTAGTTTATACCACAGTAACAAATCACTCCGCATTTGGCTTAAAACTAAGACTGACATTACTTGTCAATTCAGGTTGATGGGACTCCACTCTATATCCTCTTCCATCGGGGATCTAAACCGATACAGCCTCTGTCTCTGTGCTTCTATGATAGCCAAATCTCAATTGTTGAGGGGCAGTTGCTGAATTGTTTCAAAGAAATTCACATTACTGTATCTAACCTTAGAGGGACACAGTAAAGTAATTCTTCCATGAACTTAGAGGGAGAGGTACACATATTTGGTGAATAGAACTAATAATCACCACAGGTAGTTACTACAACCTATAGGGATGTGAGCCGTAGGGTGAACTAACCCAACTTTAGATTTCTGAACAGAACTCTGGGATAGAGTCATGTTGGCTCACAAGTCAGCTGAGGTCCACTGGGAAGTGGCTGCATACTGATGACACCAGCCGTCCCTGCCTGTGCTACAGGCATGAGTAAATCCTCAAAGCTTTCCCAAAGGCTTAACAATCAGAAACACACACGACCATACACCATTCCAAGAATGGATTGTCAACTCTTATCTTTGCTCTAAAAGTCTGGTCTCTGTAATTAATGTTTTTATTTTCAGTCCAAAGAGATATTGGACAAATAACTGTCAAAGCAAAAAACCAAGAACAGGGATATATTGTTCTTCTGGATGTTTTAGCTGATACTTTCACCTTGACTCCCTGAACTCCTATGTCTCCTTGAAATACCAACTAATGTTGCAAATGGGAGAAGCCAACCCCACGTTTCCCCTGATGGCTCAAATCCTACTAATAGTGGTGCCGTACTTTTCTCCCTGATAAGATTTAGGGAAGCAATTTTGTAATATTGACCAGCCAGATTGACCAATGAGTAAGTGTTCTGTGGCCTTTTTTGAGTGACAGCTTTCTACTTCTGCAGAAATATAAATACAAAACAAAACTGCTTGCTTCACTGAGTTCCAGAACTATAGATCTACGTAATCTATTGTAATGAGACCACCTGTCTCTAAATTGCCCATCTGGGTTACCTGGGTTACCTTGCAGGAAGCAGGCGCTGGATCTGTGACCCTGTGAAGCAGTGACAATAGCAGGCATTGCTGCTTGTTTCTTCTCAAAGCCCTTGATACTGTTTGGGATCCGTCCAATAACAAAAGGGGAGATGATGGGCTGGGGTTGTGGCTCAGTGGTAGAGCACTCACCTAGCATGTGGGAGGCACTGGGTTCCATCTTGAGCACCACATACAAATAAACAGATAAAATAAAGTCATTGTGTCCATCTACAACTAAAGAAAAATATTTTTTAAAAAGGTGTGGGGTGGAGAGATGACTCTCTCTTCAGCTCGAGAGGTGAGCCCTGATTAGTCAAAAGCCAGGATATTTCAGCCTTGGCATGATTGAGATTTGGGGCTGGATAATTTTGGGGTGGAGGGGGCCTGTTGTATGTATTCAACAATGTTTAGCAGTGTCATTGCCAGTCTCATTTCCCCCACTCCAGTTGTAACAATCAAAAATATCTCCAGAGCTGGGTGTGGGTGGTACATGCCTGTAATTCCCGAAATTTGGGAGACTGAGGCAGGAGTATCTCAAATTCAAGGTTAGCCTTGTCAATTTAGTGAGATCCTGTCTCAAAATAAAAAAATAAAAAGGGCTGGGGGTATAGTTCAGTGGTAAAGCACCCCTGGATTCAATCCCCAGTATCAAAAGAAAAAAAAAAGTGTCTCTAGATATTATCAAATGTCTTCTGGGCCTGTCACCCAGTTGTGAGCCCCTGATATAGGCTAACCATTTTAAACCTATTCATCTTTCTAGGTAACTGGTTGAAAAATGGGTATGTGATCATTTGGCTAATGAAATTAAGGGGAAAGAAAGTTGCTGAAGTCTTTCAGGAAATGCTTTTCTTTTTCCCCTTTCCTTTTCCTCTTCCATTTTTTTTTTTTTTTTTAACAAAAGGACCCATGGTAACGAGATTTCCTTTCTCTTTCTCTTTATCTCATTGTGGACAAAACTTGGATGCAGACACCATGCCACCCATTTGAAGATGAAACCAAGTCAGGGAGCAAAGAAGAGCCAAGAGATTCTCAGACAAGTAGGGCCAGACCCTGACGCACGGGACTGGCACCTGGCCCACCCCTGGGCAGCTTTTTATTTGAAACAACAAATATCCTTATTGTAGGAGGCAGGGTGTTCTGTTACTTGCATCTGAAACCAAACTAAATGAAGTCATTGGGAGAGAGTGGCACAGACGGAGAGAGGGCTGCTTCAGTCTGCTGAAGCTGCCACCAACAGGGTCTGGGCTCCTGTCTGCTGGGACCAGCATCTTCTTAATTAGAAGCACTACATTTCCCATCATTGAACTGACAGGAGCTTAAGACGTTCACTTGGGTTTTTGGCAAGTTCATAAGAAGAAAACTGAGCTTCCGCTATCTAGGGGCAGGGATGAGGCAGCTACAAAGATTAGAACAAGATGTTGCGGGGCCAGGAAGAGATACAAAGATTGGAGATAGGCAAGGGGTCAAACTGGTGCTGAGGGGCTAGTAGAGTCAGATCTAGATGTCAAGGCTGACCCAGACTCAGCTGATCTCCCAGGCACTAAAACCAAAATACCCAGAGTTATTTGACAGCCCTGGTTTTTACCATTGGCTGCGCATTGGAACTACGGGGGGCGGGGGTGGCTTTAATAAAATCTGATGCCTGGGTTCCATCCCCAAAGATTTTGATGTAATTGGACAAAGGTATCGTTTTTTTTTTTTTAACTTAAAATTATGATGGATTCAGGTTTCTTTACTTCCAGCCCTTGTCCTCTTTATTTTTCTGTGCTACCTTCACAACAGAGGACTCTTTTCTTAATTTAATTTTTTTGGCAAATAAGATATACTTGTACTTGGTACATGCCGGGTGTGGTGGTATATTTCTGTAAACCCAGAGACTCCGGGGTTAGGGTTGGAGTATCACACATTGGAGGACAGTCTCAGCAATTTAGCCAGAACCTCAGTAACTTAGTGAGAGCCTGTCTTAAAATAAAACATAAGAAGAATTGGGGGGTGTAGCTCAGTGGAAAAGTGCCTCTGTGTTTATCTCCAGTACCAAAAAAAGAAAAAAGAAAAAAAAAAAAGGATAGACTGTTTCTGACACCTGGTTTCTCTCTCAGAGGATACTTTACGAATATATGCAGGTATTATGGTTTGGATCTGAAATGTTCCCCAAAGGCTCATGTGTTGAAGGCTTGGTCCCCAATATAGCAGTATTCAGAGTTGGGGCTCTTTGGAAGAGATTGAATCATGAGGCTCTAATCTCATCCATGGGTAAGTCCCTTGGTGAATTCATAGTTGCATGCACTACTGGGAGGCGATAGAAACTGAAGGGAGTAGGTCCTTGGAGTCAGGTCCTTGGGAATTATATCCTGTCCCTGGGAACCTTCCCTCTCACTCTTTCTGCTTCCTGACCATTGTGAAGTGAGCTGCTCTGTTCTGCCATATGCTTTTGTCGTGATGTTCTGCCTTGCCACAAACCCACAACGATGGGGCCAAGTGGCTCTGGACTGAAATTCTGAAACTATGAACCAAAATAAATCTTTGCTCCTTGATGTTGATTTTCTCAGGTATTTTTATCACAGCAACAAAAAGTGACTAAAACGACAAGTATATATTTATTTTACTGTTAATTCCTTTTTATGTACCAACAGTAACTTTCTATGCAGGCTGTTCTACATCCTGCTTCTGCTGACTTAACTGCAAACTGTAGATCATTCTGTATTCATACTTAGCTTGGTTTTTAAATTCGGTGGTCAAATTTTTTTAATCAATTGTTTGTTTTTTAACTAGGGATTGAACACAGGGCCTCATGCATTCTATGCAAGTGCTTTACCATTAGCATAATAAGTTACTGAGGCTAGCCTTAAGCTTGCAATCCTCCTGCCTCAGCCTCCCAAGTTTCTGGGATTACAGGTGTGTGCTACCACTCCCAGTACAGACCAATAATTGTATTGGGTGGATGTGCTGTAGTCTACCTAACCAATCCCCAAGTAGACAGAATTGAGGTTGGTTCTAGTCTCTCTATGGCACAAGATGTGAAGACTCTTACACAGCATGTGTGGGTGTACCTGTAACAAAAAATGGAATCACTGGCCCATAGAGCAAGTGTACCTATATTGTTGGAGAGTGTCCAGTAGATCTCATGGAGGCTCTATGCTCCTACCAACAATGTGATTATCTATTCTATAATACTGAAAAAAAAAAACCCAGGAACTTCAATATATATGTAACTCAGACGACTAGAACGAGAAGAGAGGCTTAACAGTGTTTCACCATTTTCATTTCCTCCTTGGAAGATCTGTTCACTTTGTTGGTAAGGTGTGTTATCATTATTTGATTTTTGCCCATCTGATGGGCAAAAAGTGTCAGTAGAGTGTAAAACTTGTATTTTTATTATTTGTGGGTGATGTTAGTCATATTTTCATATGTCAAATAGTTATTTGTTATTTTCCTGTGAACTCTGCGTCCTTCACCCACAGGTTGGATGCATTTTCCTTAGTAAATTGAAGAAGGTCTCTATATCGTAGGAAAACAAACCTTTTGTATTTGACATATTTTTGATGACTTAATCGGTGCTCTTTTATGGTCTTTACTTTTATGGCATTTAGGTTTTTAGTTTTTCTCAGACAATGGCTGCGATTCAACAATATTGATTTAAAAAGCAAATGAACAAGATTTTCCCAAGGATTTGCAGAAATTTTGGGAGTAGTCCTGTTTACTTTTCCATATGAATGTTAGAATCTGTTTGTTGATTTTTTAATCCATTACTTTTATATATTTTTTTAATTTTTTGTTTTTTAGAGAAAGATTGACATTTATTTTTTAGTTTTCAAGGGACACAACATCTTTGTTTGTATGTGGTGCTGAGGATCGAACTCGGGCCGCACGCATGCCAGGCAAGCGCACTACCGCTTGAACCACATCCCCAGCCCAATCCATTACTTTTAGATATATTGCATTTTAAATTTACAGATTAACCTAAGGGGATGTGAAATTCATGAATTACTGTTAGGCCTCCCGATGTATTCAAGTCTCCTGAGTTCCTTGCAGGGATTAAGTTCCTAGGAATTTTGTCTTTTTGTTCACTGTTATAATAGAAGAAAAGATGCCATTAACATCCGTTGTTAATTTGGCATCAGGACTATTAAAAGCTCTCCAGGTGATCCTCACATAATAGGTACATAAGGGGTAGGAAGGGAGGGTTGTTCTCATCTAGAAAGCAGTACTTTGTCATTGATGTTGTTTAGAATTGCCAGCAACATCAATAAAAGCCAAACTGACTAAGGGTTTTATTATGGCTCATAAATTCTCTAAAGTGAACTGTGCTCAATAGTGCCTGTCTGTAATCCCAGTGACCCTGGGGCTAAGGCAAAAGAATTGCAAGTTCAAGGCTAGCCTTGGCAACTCCTTGAGACCCTGTTTCAACATAAAAAATAAAAAGAACTAGGATGTAGTTCTGTGGTAAAATGCCCCTGGGTTCAATATGCAGTACTGACTAAAACCCAAAACAAAATAACAACAACATCAACAAAACAATCCTGTCCCAAAGAGCCGTCAAGGCTTAGAACCATTGTCCAGGAGTCTTCCACCTCTCCCCGCCCTTCACGTTTAATTACTTATCATGTCCTGTCCAGGCTGCCTCTCACATTTTTCTCACTTCTTTCACCACTTCCTTCTGCCATGTGTCTAACAGAAACCTTCATCATCATTTGCATGACTCTGGTCTCATTCCACACTGATCTGGACCAGACCATTGTACTTCTCTTGGGAACAAATCATACATACCCGGGACTTTACATTTGATGTTCCTGCTACCTGAACTTTTTTTAAAGCCCTGAGTTCTTATTGCACAGAGGAGTTGTCATTATGAACAATGCATTTAGGAAACTGGTATTCAGGATTCACTACATGGAAGTCTTCACACTTTCCATCTTTTGATCTCATGAACTTTGCAGATGACAAAACTAGGGCTTGGAAAGACCCGAGACCAACTGGCATTCCCATGCCAGCCTCCCATGCCACAAGACCCTTCTCATGGCTCTATGCCCATTAGGATAAGAAATTTAGACATGTAGCCCTCATATCTGGGATGGTCTTGGAGCAGTCCCCCTGGCAATATTTCTAGTGGCTTTTTTTATATGTGCTGTGACACTGCATGCATTTGTGGATAGGTTCTGGGTCACACCTTGTGTGTGGGGTCAGCATGCCAAATCATCTGGCTCATTGTCAATTCATTTGTGTCAGTTTTTCTGGTGTCAATTTGCCTACTGACTACTTCCCCCCAATTTAACTCATGGAGTACAGATATCCTATTTTTCAGTCCTTTGATGCATTTTGGATTTTAGAAGGTCAATTTGTCTAAATGCATTTTAAACTTTTCAATGTAGCACAGTCAGTGACTGTTGGGTGTGGTGGATATTTGCCAAGCTTTGGGACTTCCCAGACTACTTTGAAAAACTTTGTTTCTTTTTGTGATGCTAGAGATGGAATCCAGGGCTTCATGCATGCCAGGTAAGTGCTCTACCACTGAGCCACATCTCCAGCCCTGAACATCTTTTTTATATTTTGAGATTTTTCCACCTTATGATTCCTGACTCCTTGGCCTGCTTTTGTAGCTTCCCTTGCAGCTAGGCCATGGGTGTGGGACTAAATCTCTGCTATTCCAGCTGTAAAATGTCAATTTAAAAGTCAATACCCTGAAGAAGGAAATGCTATATAGAATTCCTTCCATCAAGGGTGCAGAGAGACAGACATCCAGCTGTTAAGGGCAAATGTGGCACATCCTGGCTATAGCATCCCATGTCTGGCATCAGGAGTATGAGCAGAGATGCTAGCCCAGTGACCATAGCAATAGAATTTCCCCTGGCAGAGTTTTAGGGTAGAGCCTAGGCATCACTCTCAGGTGGTTAGCTTCCAAGCCTAATTCTCTGATCCTCCAGAAGGTCCAATAAGGGGTTTAATATTCTTCAATAACCTCCTTTTGTCTTTAAGTTAGCTTAAATGGGTCCTGTTTGCACCTCTTACAAATGAAATGAGATTGTTGTGAAACCTTGTGGCTTCCATTTTTAAATTTTAAATTTCCCAATCTCTGAAATTTATTTAATAAATTTAAAATTTTAAATTTCCCAATCTCTGAAATTTATTCATTATAATCGAACCATAAAATTCAAGAGATTATACAGACTGTCAGTGCCCAATATTAAAAATAACATGAAATTTATATACAGGCCAGGTCCACCACCCTCATTCCTAAAATTCTCTACATGATCCCATGCTGCAACTTGATAAATCCTAACAACAACAACAACGACAACAGCAATGACAAAAATAATATTTGGCAGAGGGAGATCTTTTGGCAAAGTAGTGTCTTTCTAGGATAGTTCATGAGGTCCAGTGGCCAGGCTCAGGCCAGTGTAATGTGGGGACAGTGCCAGCACCAGCCTGGCATGAAATTGGAAAGCTGGCATCCACATCTAGTCAGACCACCCTTGGTTGATATTGGCCTGTGTCTTCTACCTCGCTCTTCCAAAACTCTACAGCAGGTAAAGACGTAGACATATTGGGCATGGTGACTCATGCTTGTAATCCTAGCAACTCCGGAGCCTGAGGAAGGAGGATGAAAAGTCTGAGTACAGCCTGGGAAACTAAGGAAGACTTAGTCTCAAAACATAAAGTGAGAAAGGTCTGGGGGTGGACCCAGAGGTAAAGCATCCCTGGGTTCAATCCCTAATACATAAAACCCCAAATCAAAAAACAGACAAGGACACAGACACATTGATTTGTTAATGATAGATTTCTTATATTCCATAATATTTGTCACATGTGTTGCTTTTAAGTCTCTGACTAAACAGTTAATCCCTTAGCAGCAAGAATATTTTTTAACCCTTTTATTCTTATGTAGTGCTGAGGATCCAACCCAGTGCCTCACACATGCTAGGTAAGTGCTCTACCATGAATTAAAACCCCAGCCCCAGGAATCATAGTTTGTTTCCTTGAATCATCGTAAGGGTTTAATAAATATTTGTTGATTGATTTTTGTCATGGAGCTATGGAGTGTACATTGTATGATTGTCCATCACTTTTCAATGTCCACATGTGCCTGTGTGTGTGAGAATCAATGAATAACAAACTCTAGGTGTGGAGTTTGGAGTCCAAAGAAATCAAAGATACAAGTCTCAGTGTTGTGTGGGTAGTTTCCCTTTAGTTTGTCATGTCTGAATTGTGGCACATACAATAACTACTCCAAAGTTGGGTGCAGTGGGGCATGTCTGTAATTCCAGCCAGTAGGGAGACTGAAGCAGGAGGATTGCAAGTTTGAAGCCATCCTTGGAAACTTAATGAGACACTTAGTTTTCAAACTCTGTCTCAAAAAAAAAAAGGGGGGGGGAGGGGTTAGGGATGTGGCTCAGTGGTAAACTGCCCCTGGATTCAATCTCTGGTATGGTTAAAAAAAAAAAAAAAAAGAAACCCAGAAAGAAAACAATACCTATTCCAACCATCTCCCAGGATTATTGGGAGCTTTGTAAGAGATAACCTATACTTAAAGACTTAAAGCACTTTGTGATCATTATCTGGTCCACATGAAATGGGACTAGAGAGGGTAGTGGAGGGGCTATTACAATTAGTCTGTGGAAAAGGTATCACAGTTGCCCTGGTCTCACTGGCTTTGGTCCCACCTGCCTGGGGACAATGGATTTTATAGTACAGGGATTTTGGCTTTTCAAGTGTTTCTAGGTAGCAGGCATTTTCTTCTTTACCCCCTGCCTCTAGCCCAAACCATTGATTCAGCCTCAGACTTCATAACACCTAAACCCATAGCCAGCTCACTGGCTCAGGTCCTTATCTTATAGTTTCTCTCATTTCTTGTCTCTGACCCTCTTCCCTTATCCAATGGAGGGCTGTTATTGTCCTACAAAAGCAAGTGTGATCATATCACTTCCTGCTTTAAACATCTCTGTTGGATATCTAAGTCTGCTGGATATCTAAATACAGAAACCTAGATATGAGGCTGATGTAATTAGGCGAGAGATACTGAGTGTGTGAACTGGGGTAGAGAGGTGGGAAACATTTGAGAAACGATATATAAAGCATATAAAGCTAAACTCTCTGTACTGCTATACAAAATGTGAACCATGGACATCTTTAGGATTTCTTCTTTTACTTTATGCAATAAATACCTAATTACATGCCTACTATTTGAAGGGCACCATTCTAGGCACTGCAAATATGAGGGAACAACATAGACACAGACTATCCCCTTTTGTAGTTTGTTCTAGTGAGAAGAGAAAGAATAGGAAATCAACAAAGCCAAATAATAGTGACTTGGGAACTTGAGAAAAATTGGTCAGAGGAAAGCCCTCTGAGGAGGTGATATCTGAGATGAACCTCATTGAGGGAGAAAAGGCAGCAAGAAACAGGTCTGGAGAATATTCCAGATCAAAGAAAAAGAAAGAGCAAAGGCTCTTGGGTGAGAAAGAGCTTGGCATTTTCGAGGAAAGCATGCCAGAGTGAGTGCTCAGCAGTGTACTGAGGAAAGTCTTACAGGATAGAGAAGGAAGCAGGGATCTTAAAGTCTGGTGTTCATTGTTAGTACAAATTTTATTCAAAGACTAGAAACTGGCAAATGGCTTTGAGCCAGGAAAAGACAGTCTGGTTTGTATTTTAAACACATGACTTTGGTTCCTGGTTGAAAAAGACTTTATAAGCTGGAAGTGGTGGCACAGGCCTGTAATCCCAGCAACTTGGGAGGCTGAGGCAGAAGGATTGCAAGTTCAAAGCCAGTTCAGCAACTTACCAAGGCCCTAAGTAACTCAATGAAACCCTGTCTCTAAATAAAATATTTAAAAAGGGATAGGGATATGGCTCAGTGGTTAAGTGCCCCTGGGTTCAATCCCCAGTAACCGCCCCCCCCCCCAAAAAAAAGACATCATAGGGGTCAACATGCATGGGGGTAGAAAAGAATGGAAACAGTAGTACTGGCTCTGGCTAAGTTATTGGTGGCTTGGCTAGGATGTGTCCAAAGACATGGAGAGAGAAATGTCATCAATACTCAGCGTCAGTTTGATAGGTCAGACTGACTGCTTGTTGATGGATTGATTAATGTGAGGGTGAGTAGCAAGAAGGAATCAAGGATGATTAAAGTGAATAGGATGCCATTTGCTGACACAACTGGACAAGGAAAAAATTGGGGGAAAAAAAGTTGAATCCAGTGTTGTATATATTAAGTGTGCAATGCTCTCACTTCTTGGAGATGACAAATGGCAGTTGGAATAAGTCTGGAGCTCTGGGAGAGGTCCTTGCTGTAGAATTATCTTTGTGAGTCACCTTGTGTAGATGACATAACAGTCATCTGGAGGGATTACCCAGGAAGAGAATGTAACAAGATCAGAGAATAGGGTGGAAGGTAGCCCTGGAATACTCCAGCAGTCACCAGTATAGAAAACAGGAATTGAGGAGCCTGGGGAGTGAAGTTAGTGGAAAGCCATTAGAGTGAAGCATCTGATTCTGACTGGGTGTCTGAAGGTAAGTCCAGATGCAGGATGTGAACAACTGTCCCTAGAATCTTTGAGAGATGGAGGAAGAAAAAGGGCAGGAGATAGAAGAGAACACAAGATTTTCAACACATAGGCCATTATGGTGACTATGATCAAAGCAGTTTGGTTTCAATCCTGACTGGAATAAAGAGGAAGAAGGCTGAGGATGTGCATTTGGCAAGTGTACACAGCTTATAAGTTTTGCTGAAAGGTGGGGTCATGTGTGTGTGTGTTTTCCCTAACAATGAACATTCATTTCTTGTTTTCTTCTTCTTGATACTAGGACTTGAACCCAGGGCCTTGACATGCTAGACAAGCACTTAACCATTGAGCCAGGTCCCCAGCTCAATATATGTAAATCTGGGGAACTTGCTTCTCTCAGTATCTCTAAGCCACTCCACCCACCAAGGTCCAAGATCATCCAGTTTCACACTTACTATCACCTATCTTTGCCCACATATTAGACCCAAAGCTGCAGGCAACACTCCTTTCCTGCCTTCTTCATTCCTGCTCCTAGAAAGGAAGGATACAATAATGGGGAAGAGAATAAGATCTTAAAGTCAAAACGGATATGGGTTCCTTTTACCATCCACCACTGGTTAGCCATGAGGCCTCGGATGCCTCAGTTTCCTCACATGTAGTACAGGATTAGTAAAACCCATAGCTTATCAGTGGGGTGAGGGATAGATGGGCCGACTGTTCTAATGGCTGTGAGAGTAAGCAAGCAGTCAAGGCGGCTCCCTTTGCATCAGCGTTAGGCGGACCGGTTGAGCCCTAAATTAGGGTGAGAACCAGGATGCTTCAGAAGTGTGACTGGGTGATGGGGACCCCTCACATGATCTCCAAATACCAGACGGTGTCCTTCTCCGCGACTGGGCCAGGGCGTGTGCGGGTCCAGTGACTTGTCTTTCCAGTCATTCCACGCCTCCTGGGCCAGAGATCACGCGCCCCCCACCCGTAGCCGAGCCTGACGCGGCGGTGGCTCATGCGCCTTTGCGTTCCAGCCTCTTGCCACGGAACACACGTCCCATCCCCAGCGCCCAGCCCCGCCCCCTGCCCCAGGCGAGTCTCTGTAGCTTACCCGCTCGGGTGTCGGAGCGGCCGCGCCCGCGGGCTGTGCACGCTGATTGGTTGTCCCGTGCCGGCGGGCGGCCCGCGGGCGCACACACCCTCCCTGCGCGGCCAATGAGATTGCGCGCGTCACTGACCCGCCCGCCCATGAGCCGGCAGCCCCTCAATAAGCCACATTGTTGCACGAACCCCAGCGCTGGAGTCCCAGGCCACCGCTGGCAACGCCGTGTCATTCAGCTAAGATACGCGGGAGGGAGCATAGCGCGAGTGAGCCCAATAGGTCCGATCGCCCTAGTGGAGTCGGGCTGTGATTCTTGCTAAGTTGAGCCTTAGTGACCCTGTGGGAGAAGTTAGCGCCTTGACGTTGGGCATCCAGACTCGTCGCCAGGAGCGATACTTAGGCGCCTTCTAGCAATTTTGACTCTCCAAACCTGTTTTTAGAGACTCGAGACCCCCCAGCCCGCGTTAACCTTCTCTGTGTACCGCCAGGAATCCCCGCTCCTGCCGGGCAACCGGGCCAGCATACAAAGCGGTTAGGACCTCGCTACCCGCTTCCCCTGCAAACACTCGCGCCTCAGTTTCCCAAGTCGGCGCCGCCTGGCCGCAACAGGATGATTGCCTCGCATATGATCGCCTGCCTCTTCACGGAGCTCAACCATAACCAAGTGCAGAAAGTAAGTAGTGGCGGGCTGGGGCGGGTTGGCTCGCTTCCGATAAAGTTGCGTGTTCTCCGGGAAACTCTTGGATCTTGCCGGGACCCGTTTCCTCCTTATTCAGGGATTGGGACGCAGGAAAAGTCTTGGGTAGCTGGGAAACTCCTGGGCGCGAGGAGCCACGTCCGCTAGGCGCTGGCAGACTTGTGCGCGCGTGCGAGGCGCCAGCGCTCGAGCACCGCCTGGCTCTCTTCCTCCCTGCTATCCCGTGCGCGCTCGCGCTCTCCCCCTACCCCTTTTCCCCAGCCTCTTTTGGAAGGGCGGGTAGCTCGGCACGTAGTCTAGGACTGTTGGGCCCACGTGGGAGGAACCCCCCTCCGGTAGCCTGAGTTCCGGCGAGAGCACGTGGGGAGAACTGTAGCTGGGGGAGGAGGCGCCGCGGCCGCGTGGGGCTGCTGGGGGCCTCCAGCGCTTAAGGACGCGTTTAGGAGGCGTGCTGTTCCCCCTTGTCGTCCCTCCTCGCCTTGCGGAGGAGGGCCAGAGGAAAAGACGACCCAGGAAGGAGCGGGAAAGCGCGCAGACTAGCTCTGCCGCCGCGCCCCCTCCCCGGAACTGAGGTGCCCGGAACTGAGGCTCCACGAGGGGCGTACATCCCCCTAGCAGATCTGCCTTTGGACGGCTCCGCCTCGCGTCCCCGGGTCCCGCCTCCGAGTGGGGGTCGCCGTTTTTGTTACTTTTTGGTTTTCTCTTAGAAGTTGCTCGGAGAGGACCCCCCTCCCCCTCCCCAGATTCTTTGAGATTTTGTGGTTCTGAAAATGAGCCTTTTCCTGCGCCAGGCCCCGACTTGTCGGTGCCCCTTGCGCTTTCCGCTGCCCCCAGACCCGAGCTCCCTCGGCGGCCTGCCGGTTCATTTACATAAGAAAGAGCCTCGGGCCCTGCTGCGAGCCCTCTCTCTCCCTGCCTCGGGGTATGAAGGTGGGGGTGGGTTAGTTAGGGCCAGGTTCCTGGCGCTTTCACTCTGAGGGAGAATTGAGTTTCTGAAATACCTTGGCTCCTGGCCTGAGTCCTTGACTATGATTTGAGGGAGGGGATGGTCTGGGCTGGGGGTGGGTGGGAGTTTTCTTTTATAGCTGTGAGGTAATGACAGCATTGCTCAATTACATATTTGAGATTTCAGGGTCCAATGGGAACACTTATTTAGGGAAAATGTCTTGACATCGTTCTTTGGGGCGAGCTGTTCATATTCCCATTTTGGCGGTCCTGAGGGCATAGGAAAGAATGGTAGGTTATAATCTTGATGTTTCCAGAGCCATGGCAGATGAACCTCAGACCTGAGGGGGATCCAGAGGCGCTGGTTTACTCTGTTTGTAAATGTCTTTACTTTCTGACCCCTTCTTGGGATTTGGCCCTGCACTTTAATTCAGTTTATTTAAAAGCATGTCTTTGGGCTGGCAGGATCTTGGCAATTTCTGTAGGCTTCTCTGCCCAAGATAGGAGTTAACTGGTGGGGGTGGGGGTGGGGGGGAGACTGTCATCTCTTGGCAAGCTCTAAAATACAAAGTGGAGGATCATTAATCCCAGGGAGGTCTCAGTTGAGTGAATACCGCTCCAGGACATTTGAATTCTTGAACAAGTTTGCTTTTCTCTCCTTCAGAGGAAATAAGACTGGAACTGTGAAGTTGTACTATTCTTGGGGTCTGGAATGGGGGTCATCTCCCCGGATTCCAGAGTGGAAAGAAAATTAGCCAGAGAATCTGGAAGTGAGTTTTAATGTCTTGTGGCTTATTCACCACAGGACCTTGAACTGCTTTGGGCTTACTATTTATTTTTGTAAGATGCATAAGGGAGCAGCCCTGTCCATTTTAGAGAAGTATGATGAGACACAACCAAGTGAAAATATCTCTCCTGTAGGCTCCTCTTCTCTAGGAGCTACCTTTCAGTCGGTGAAGTGTCCCTGAGAACATTTGGATGTATTTCCTGTAAGTTACCAATGGGGGCAGAGTTGAATCAGACCTTTAACTCACCAGGTGTCAGATCTCAGATTTAAGTTCTTAGTTTGGGTGAGCAAAGCTGTTTGATTCTAGCTGTAGTTACATGGAAAGTAAGAAAAGAATCAGAATGAATTTCTGGATGGAAGAATTAAGGAGAAAAGGATGAAGTTTGAATTTAATTTTATAGTCATTTGGAAAGGTCTTTATTTGAACTGTTCTGAAATTCCTCTGTGATGATATCATCTTACCTATTCTAGTTTGAGAGCATGGAAGGTTTATGTCACCTGTCCAGAACTAGGCACATTAGGAATCACTTGTCTCCTATGGACAATCCTAATATTTTGGTCTTTAGGGTGACACTAAGGGTTATTTGCTCACTTTTGCTGATTGAAACTTTGGAACTCAAGAGCAAACATGAAACATCTACTCTGTACCTGGCCACTGTCCTAAGCTCTAGACATAGGGTAACCCATTATTAAGAGCATCCCTATTTTGCTGGTAAGGATCTGAAGCACAGAGTAACTTGCCCAAGGTCACTAGCTTTTTTGCAAGAGCACTGTGGTGGGTTTTGTTGTTGTTGTTGTTGTTGTTGTTGTTGTTTTTTTTGCTTATTTTTCTTTTTGTAAGAGCACCATGCTTATGACCACTACTTGCCTACCTCTGAGGAACATAGTGGACTACTGATTTATGCCTACTGGTAGCAACTGTACTCAATAATGTCCAGAAATAGAACTAGCTCTCCTGTTGGGAGCTCTGAAATCATTTTCCTTTCTGACTGCTCCACCTTTGTCAGCTGGTCTATGGGTTACTTCAGAGGCCTCCTAAAGTTTCCCCATTTCTCTTCTCTTTTTGGAGCTAGACTGAATTATTTCAAAAGCCTCTGACTACTTTGTATTGGTTACTGCATGTCCTGGACCCCATCCTTCATCTTCAGCCTCTTCCTTCTCTCCCTCTTTTCATTCCCCAAAGACTTGAATTGCCATACCTTTAAGTGTATGCCGTTCACATTGGGTCATTCCACCTTTGCCCTTGTGGCCTTGAACATGCAACCTAGCTTTTCTCAACATGACCCCTTCCAGCTCCAATGCTACTTCCTCTTCCTGCTTTTTATTACTCCTCCTGTGTGCCCACGTTGCTGCACTTGAATCTTGCATGGTGTTGGTTGCATTTCTACCATACATGAGAGTTGGTGGTTTTCAGTTTCAGTTCCTTCCTCAGGACAGGCCAAATTCTGACTATTTCAATTTTACCACCACGATTTCTGTCCGCCAATGAGGTGGGCACTCAGTGAGAATGAAAGAGGAGGCCTTCTTGGAGAAAGAAGTGGAATAAAGAATGGGCAGATGAAAATGGGCAGATGGGCAGAAGGAAATGCAGTTCTCAGGGCTACTCTTTCCTTGGGATTATGGCCTAAGACTGATCCTGAGTGGCAGAAAGACAGAAGGGGGTACCTTTCCTGTTTCAGCAATCAAGGCTTTGTGTCCTATCTGGAGAAATAGAAGATTCATTTTATTGGGTTAAATTAATATACAAACTACAAGATTTTTGTTTCGTAGGAATAAGAATCAGCAGAGTTAACTGTAGATCTGAAATTAAGCATTTACGTCTTCCTTTATCCATTGATCAAATTGTTTTGATACACGTAGATTGAAAAACATTTTATGCCAATTCTGGAATATACAGAGCTCACTTATGGCTTCTTGCTGTATAAGCAAGTGGTGACCTTCAACTGTGGACTGGAGGGGAGCATCTTGGAAGCAGAATGATTCAGCAGCAACCAGAATCAAGACAGATAAGAATTTTAATTTCTTTTTTTTTTTTCCTTCTTTCTTTATTTCACCTAAGGGTGCAAGGCTTTCTGGGTACCATGTAGGAAACAGAAACACTTTGCATTTATCTGGAGAGCTAAGTCTCCAGGAAAAGATAAACTTATGGCTATTAAACCTAAAGAGGATACATTGCCATGGTGGGGAGTGAGTGCCAATTAATCTCTAGATAAGGGGTTAAAATAGTAAACTACTTGCTAAAATCTTAATAAAATTATTTTTGACTATTAATTTCTGCTGGGTTAACTGTCAGGTACAATGTGTCATTTTTTCAGTTTGTAACATTTTACTGTCTTAATACAACCCCTTCTGTTGCTCAGAAGGCAGCTGTTGGTGGTAGTAAGAATACTTTGTAGCTTTTGTGAATCATCCATTTGCCAAGATCCTATTCACTAAGAAGCATTTTTTTTTCTTTATTCTTGAAGGGATTAAAATTCCCTCAGGCTGCTCAGCCAAAGTCAGCATTTTACTTTTTTTTTTTTCTTTTTTTTTTTTTCATTTTTCAAAGTTGAACTTTTCTAGTACCCCGAGGAGTTTGGAGGCAGTTGAGGGCCCTTTTCTAGGGAGAATCAGAGCAACACAAACCACAGAGTTAAATGTGGCAGCTGGAGTAAGGAGATCTGATGTACCAAAAAATCTTGGGTGCCCCAGAAAGTGGGCCTCCTTTGTTTAGATACTTCCTGTTTCAAAGACCAACTCTTGATAAGAGGTTCCTCATTATCATTGCGGAGTTTTGAAGTCAGCAAGTTCGGTTTGTTTTCTAACACTGTGTGTTGTCTGTTGTTGCCATTTCAAAGCAGTAGGGGTGGGGTGTGGCAAATCAAACCCCACGTTCATTGGATGCCTCTTGACATTGCCCCTCTTTCTTGCACTGGAGGGGTTGTTCCTGATTATTTCTAAAACTGTTTTTTCAACCTTGGTGCTTTTGACAGTTTGGGCCAGAAAATTTTTTCGTGAGGGCCTATCCCAGCAACAGAGTCAAGATTTGTAGAGCTTTATGGAGTTCTGTTTTTTTTTTTTTTTCTATTCCTTTAGAGCAGTATTTTAAAACTAGGAGTGAATTTTTTGCTTTGGGCAACTTTAGCAATGTCTGTCACCATTTTGGGTTGTCACATTGGTGGGTGAGTATGTTTTATTGGCATCTAATAAGTAAAAGCTGAGGGATTGATGATAAATACCCATCCCGTGTCCTGTCCTGTCCCATCCCGTCCCCCCAACCCCGGCCCCATTTTCTGTAAGTAATTATCTGGTTCAAAATGCCTGTAGAGTGGAGGTTGAGAAACTGCTTTAGAAGAACATAGCCCATTTCCCTTTTTTCCTTTCAATTTTCAAGTACATCATTCATGGTTGTATAGCTAGTTGGCAGCCCTGGTTGAGACCAAAGCCCTCAGCTTTCAGTAGTGTGTCACATCATGGGAAGTCATGGTGGGAGATAGGCTTTTACAAATAAGGAATTTAAGGTGAGGTTACCAGTCTCCAGCTGTCGACAGATGCCCATGATCTCTCCCTGAAGGGTGGGTTTCCTGAAGTAGGAGCCAATTGAGGTTTCTCTGTTCTCAACCAGAAAAATGGAGGCGGTGCCTATTTTCCAGGAAACCAGTGGGAAAGAAGTCTGCTCTTATCCTGGGGAAACTCTCGCTGTGGCTGTGTTGGAGTTTCTAGGGAGGCTGAGTATCTGCCAGGCTTAAGGACAAGGCAGGTGTGTGACCTGGTGAAACCTGAGCTCAGGAGCTGCTATAGCTGCGGAGCAGAGGAGAGGGGCCAGTGATACCCACTGGGGTACAGGGACAGTCCAGCAGTTCTTGGGGGAGGCTGTATAGTGAGATATGGAGTCAGGCTCCCTGGGGTTGAATCCTGACAGGGTGAGCTTGGGCTAGTTTTGAAGCTTCTCTAGGCCTCAGTGTCTTTCTTTTATAAAAGGGAGAGATTGTTGAATACCATCCTAAAGAGGACCGTTTTAAGGATTAAACAGAGAAAGTGTTAATATGTCAAGCTCTTAGAACTATTATGGACATATAGTTATTATGTAATGAAATAATAGTACACAGAAGGAAAAAAGAAAGACACTGTTACCTACCCTCCTGCCTTACCCAGGTGGACAGGAGCAGAAAGAGGCCCTACTTGGACCTAAAAATAATTCCCATGAGCTTCTTTTAGAGTATGTGGGTACTAGCTTGCCTGTGCTTCCTTATGATAGATTTGATCAGAGGACCAAGGGCTGGGTTCGGGGAGAGTCCTGGAGCTGGGAAAAAAGGAAACATCTCTGTCGTCCCTTTCAGCTTCTAAAATCTCTTACCTGAACTTAGGAGAGCCAGCCTTGATCCCCTCCTCTAACATGATTTCTTTCTGGTTCTCTGAGGCACACCCCCATTTGGTGATCTCTGGGATGTCTTGCCCATTGGTATACCCCAGGTTGAAGCATCTTCCTTGTGATGCCATGAGAAACACAGTTGCATTGAATGATCATGGTGTTAGTTTACTCACTTTTGTTCACTGGTGAATGCCCTCCCTACTGTTCCCCAGCGAGTTCCCAGAAGTACAAGGGTAGAGACCCCAAGGGCAGTTAGTTGCTCAGGCTTCTCCCTATGGACGTTTTCTTCTGTTGTAGAGTTTACCTTTTGGATCCTTGCTCACCCTTGCTCGTGTCTGCCATAGGCCTTGTCTTCCCACTGAGGAAAGCCTTTGAGGTATCCAGGGCTAAAGAATCATAAGACAGGCCTTGAGAGGCTTGGTTCCCCTTGACTCCTGGAGATTTCCTGAAGGGTCTCAGCAGGGAGCTCTTTGCTCCTCATATTCAGACCCCTGGCCATAGAGTGTCTTCCCACTCTCATGTCTTCCCTCCTGCTGAGAGTAGTAGGGTGCTCCTACTTCTTGACAAGCCTCAAAGGATCCTTTGTGTGGAACTCACACTCTGGCCCTCTAATACTCACTCCTGTTTCCTGTTAGAAACCGGGTATGGTGTATGCCTGTAGGCAGACAAGCAGGAGGAGTCCAAGTTCAAGATCAGTCTCAGGAACTTAATGAGACCCTGTCTCAAAAAAAAAAAAAAAGGGGGTGGGGTGGGGTGGGGTGGGGAGTGGTGGTGCTAGGGGTGTAGCTCAGAGGTAGTGCTTGCCCAGCCTGTGCAAAGCCCTGGGCTCAATCCCCCAGCACCAGAACCAAAAAAACTCCAAACAACCCAGTTTGGAGGTCTGGAGTCTTGACCTTGTTCCTGTGAATAGAGTCACACATTTCCCTGGAGTGCCACCCTCTTTTACAGGTGAGTCACAAACTTTTTGTGCTGTTGGATCTCTAAGCATTTCCTTGACATTCCTTCACTGGAGGGACCTTGATATGAAGCCTTATCTCACAGCTCACCAGCAGATTGAGTCAGGCTCTGAAAACCAGGCTCTAGTGCCCACCCCCACGTCTACCCAACGTTCTGACCTCCTTCACCATGCCTCCTTGGTTGGCCCCTAAAAGCTGGAGGTGGTCTGTATTCTCAAAAGACCTACTCTCAACCTTTTTCTTTTCTCTATATCATTGAAGGAAGGAAGGAATGAAGCCAGACAAACTACCTGACTACTTTAATTAGGGTTAATGAGAGCTTTTTAGGTTGCCTCCTCCATACCCATTTTCTAATTAATTAATTAATTATTGCTGTACTAGGGATTGAACCCAAGGCTTTTCTTGCGTGCTAGGCAAGTGCTCTGCCACCGAGCCACATCCCCAGCCCTTTTTATATTATTTTGAGATAGGGTCTCATTAAGTTGCCTAGGCTGGCTTTGAACTTAGTATCCTCATGTCTCAACCTCAAAAGTAGATGAGTTTACAGGCCTGTGCTACTGTTGCCAGTTTCTTCTTTCCCATTTGAGGGACTTCCTCTTGCTTGTGCGCTCTCCCGAATATTCCTATTTCAGTATCCTCTGTGAGCTGGCTGCAGTGGTGCACACCTGTAACCCCATCTACTCAGGAGGCTGAGGCAGAAGGATTGCAAGTTTGAGACCAGCCTGGGCAATGTAGCAAGACCCTGTCTCAAAGTAAAAATAAAAAGGACTGGGGATGTAGCTCATTGGTAAAGTGACCCTGTGTTCAATCCCCAGTATCAAAACCAAATCAAACCAAACAAACAAACAAAACCTTCCCTGAAGCCTTCCAATGATGTCCCATTAGTTCCTTCCCCTCACAAAGGACTTAAAAGGTAACAAACAAGTATAGTGCTTACTAAGAGCTGGCTTCTGACCACATGCTCTTTGTGTGGTAGCTGAGCTACCCTTAAACTGCCTTCCAGTGTAGGAACTTTTCTTATTATTTACCATTCAAATGAAGATAACAGGCTCAGAACCAAGGACAAGCTAGAATTCAAAACCTGGCAGCCTGACTCCAGAGCCCATGCACTTTCCCTTCAGCATGGGGCTGCTCAGAACAACTGGTGGTGGTTGATAATGTTTCAGTTTCATGGGGTTATGAGTCAGGTGTCAGCCGGGAAGGGATCTTTGGGATCACGTAATCCAAACTCCTTTTTACAGTCAAAGAAGCCAGCTGCTACAAACTAAATGAATCAGCCCAAGCTTTTATAGGATAAGCACCAGATCTGGAACCCAATCCCCCAATCCCTGACCTGTTTCCTTTAAATATATCGTTAAGGTTCCTCAAAAACAAAGTAAGAATTTGCTTTGTGGGCTGTCCCTGTGGGGACCCTATAATTTATTGCCCAGTTTTGAGAGTACTATTCACAGCCATGGTACCACCACGGGTGCCAACTGAGATTGTCTTGGGCAAGCTGGGACATATGGGTGCCTCTCCTATGGTGGGTGTGATCTTGGGGTGGGTATCAAAACAAACAGACTGGGAGGTCTGGTGCTAGACATGTGGAGCCGAGGGATAGACCCAGAGGGATTTGATTCAGCAGGTGGTCAGATGGCAGCAGCAGAAGCAGGGAGTGCAGATGTCACTGTGAGGTGAGAGGCTCAGAGGGCAGTCTCTGGTCACTGGCACGTCACTGTCCAGGGGTGGGCAAAGTGTTATCTCTAGGACATCTAACATCCTAGGCAGGGCAGGTGGGGGGGTAGATTGGGAGGAAATGATGTCAGGTTCTTATACAGTGAGAGTGCAGGCCTGAAGAGCAAGTTCAGATACACAGCACCTGTCAATGTGGTGTAGCCCACTCTTCCCCTTCACCAAGTTGCTCTTCCAACTCTTCTCTTGGCATTCCTACCTCTTGTAGGTAACCAAAACAAATATTTCTTGAGCACCTTGTTTATCTTGAGTGTTGAGAGCCGCGGGCATCACAAGTATGACGTAGATTTAGCTGGTACCTTTAGTCCTCTGGTAAGAATGAAAGAAAGAGGTGTCAAAAGTACATTGACATGGGCTGGAGAAAGACCATTTGTGCTGAAGGGCGAGTGGGAGTTTGTTAGGTCAGAGGAGAACATTCTAGGCATGGGAGTCTACACATTCATGTGTTTCTAACCTTTTTCAAGACAATGGATCCATAAACTTGATTTGATGTGTGTGACTTAAGTGATTATAAGTCCGAATTTTATTACAATGAAAGAATCCACCTGTTGTCTGTCCTCACCTTCAGTTTATGAATGGAACTTATTCTTGGGAATTTTCTCCAAGCCTCAGTTTCCTTGTCAAACATTTGTTGTCTTATTTGCTTCCTGTCACCCATGGACTGAGTCTCTTTCTGGAAGAGGCTAGTGTCTGCTTTAACCTGGTATCCTTAGTGCCCAATCTTGGCACACTCAATTTGGTGCTCAGTCAATATCCATTGGGTAAATGAACTTAGCCAGGTCATGTACATCTGGGATATATTATTCCTTTGCACTGCTGCTCCACAGCCAGAACACAATGTCTGAGGACAGAAGGGCCCTGGGCTAGGCCTCCCAAATGTCCATCTCCTGGACCCTGGGACAGGTGCTGCTGCCTGAGGTCTGTCTGTCTGTAACTTGATGCAGCTGAGAGTGAGAACTGGAAGAACAGGAAACCCTGTGACTCACCACTGTGCAACAGGATCCTGGAGGAGTGGCCCATATGCCTCCCTGGTCAACTCCACACTTACCCTGCTGCCTGAGGCTTGTGAGTACATGGTGTGTCAGAACTGGAATCTCCCTAAGGTGGCATGGTGGCCCTGCTGAGGGGCCTCCTGATCCGATCGGTGAAGAAAGCATTGTAGCAGATCTGTTACTTTTTGTTCAACTGGTTTTCAGAGGACAGGGGCTTAACGAACCCGTGTTCTTCTGCTTCATGTCTTCCTCCCCAACTCATCTTTTTCCTTTTTATCAGAAACATCTGGTTTTGCCTTGGCAATTTTACAAGATAAACTTGCTGCTCTTTGCACAGCCTCGGCCCTCCCAGGAGGAGTCTGTGAGGGCATTATTATTAATGAGGTCATTGATAGCATTTGCCCGGCTTTCCTGGGATGGGCACACCTGTGCCCTAGGTTGGGGCACTCGACTGGCCACCGGATGTTGTGGGTCTTGCCAGGAACTAGCTTGCGGTTTGGGAAAGCTTCTCCAAGCTTTGGTTTCCTTGTCAAAGATTTGTGGTAAAACCTTGGCAAAGGAATAATGCAAAAAATATGAAATTCTTTCAAAACTAAGTTGCCAGATGTGTCAGCACAGAGTCACTGGAAGGCTGTGTGTGGCTGGATTTAAACTATGAATCTCCCCTCTGGATTGTCCTCTTGTGACCTCTTGGATCTCTTTTGGTGCTTTGACCATGTGTAGTAGGTAGACTAGGGTCAAGTCAGTACCATCTGCCTTTTTTTCTTAACTACATTTAAAAAAAAAAAAAGTAAAAATATGATACTGAACAACTGAACACATGGGGCAAATGCCACCCAGACACAATAACAGATCCTTGGTGTCAGTCCCACTTTCAGGCACTTACACTCCTCCCCCACCCTCCTCCACCCCACCCCCCACCACTCAGTGTGATCATATCATGATTTCTGACAGCATAGATCTGTTTCATACTTAATGAGTGGACTCACTTTCACGTCTGCTTCTTTCACCCAGCATTACATTGTGAGCTTCATCTACTTTGCTGTGGGTGGCTGTAGGTATATGTTCTTAAATCAAATGGTATCTCCTGTCCCACCCTGGTCTGACTGTGTTTGATTTAAAGCAGACAAGACTAAGTCATACTTCCAGAGAACACAGTCCTTAAATTTCTTTTGAGGAGGCCAGGTTGGAGCGTTGGCCTAATAATATAGATGATTTGGTTGTATCTTCTGGGCAAGAACAGTGTTTAGAAAGCTGGGGTCTGGAAGCTAAAAGGTTGTTCCACTGCCACCTGGAGAGAGAGTGTTCTAAATATTAACAGAAAGATCCAAAAACTGAAGAAAGGAACCGGACTGTGCCTCAGGTGTCCCTGAATCCATTGCCCTGATGCTTCTAAGCTTGTAGAGCCACTTTCTTATCCTATTTGATCACTTGAATTTACCCTTCTGCCAGGAGGGTGTGTCCTCAGAAATGACTGATGAGCATTTGCTCGTTCGTGTATTATTTATTTTCTGCCTGCTTACTAAAAGGATTTGGCGATTTGGGTCAGCTTTCAGTAAAAGGATTTCTAGAACAAGAGTCATCAAACAGGCAGGGATGATTTCCAAAAAAACTTAATTGGAGCTAAGGACAGAGCTCTGAGCTTCCTGACAGTCAAGACAAAATGGATCATTGTCCTTAAATCGGTATTTTCATCTCATTGGGATAGCAGGAAGCACGATGTATCTGGGCAGACAAACTTTTTCCTGACACTCAACCCTACAGGGAAATGACCAGCCCAGGAAGAGTTAGTGTATAGCACGAAATCCTTAGAGTAGGATGGTCTTCATGGTCCTTCCTTCCGGTGATTAGAAATAATGAGATCACATTTGGCCAGCTTCTTGCTTCTCAGGGACTCTTATTAACTAGGTGGAAAAAGTCTGTATAGTTATGTTTATGCTAGAAGCATCTAAAAAATTTAGTATTTTTTTTATCTGTTGTGTCCCCACTTGAAATATCTCAGATTCTACATTGTACTAGTTGATTATGAATAACCAGTTGCAAATTATAAAGAGCTCTTTAAAATGATAGAGTTAAATCATAAAGCAGTTAGTGAGGAACTACGAAATGTAGTGATTCGAATAGCTTCCTGGTACCTTGAATTCATATATACATATAGATGAGAAAAAATATATTTATGAATATACACACATTTATTTATGTGTGTGTGTGTGTGTGTGTATTTTTTTTTTTAGTACTGAGGGGTGCTTTACCACTGAGCCACATCTGTAGTCCTTTTTATTTTTTTATTTTGAGACAGAGTCTCATTGAGTTGCTGAGGCTGGCCTAGAACCTGCAGTCCTCCTTCCTCAGCCTCCTGAGTTACTGGGATTTTAGGCATGCACCACCATGCCTGACTAGAATTTGTAATCATTTTAGATCTTGGGCTTGCTCACCCCTTCTGAGACTTTTCACATTGTGGTCTCCAGGTCAACATTGATTCCCTGAGACGACTTAGCTCAAGAGCTCTCTCTTCTGAATGCTGTTGTCCCACCTGTGACACTCCAGGGGCTGCCCTGCATCATGTTTGCCTTTCTAATCTACCAGGAGGCCTCCCTCTGTGCATTCTAGAGGCCTTTATTGGTCTATATTTTAAATCAGGTTCTTCATTATCATATAAAATCCTATAGAACAGGACCTTGATTTCTTAAAATTTTTATTGTGATGATATATATAAAACAAAGTTTACCATTTTAACCATTTCTAAGTGTACAGTTAATTCAAGGGCATTAAGGACATTTACACTGTTGCACAGCCATCACCACTATCCATATCCAAAAGTAATTTCTCTTAAAATTATGGTTCCATACCCCAGAGTATTTTATGCATAATTGGTGTTCAATAGATGCTATGACATAGGAGGCTGAGGTGGCATCAGTGGCTAGGAATTCAGGTCTGAATGATAATGAATGCCTCAGATTTGGACATTGAGATTCATGGTTTCTTCTTTCCTTTTAAACCTCTTAAGGTACCAAAGATTGAATTCCTAGCCTGTTAAGATAAACTGTCCAAGTTGGACTGTTGCTCTTTTCTAGGCATTATTTGATAGGGTCCGTTTCTCACTGATCCAGGCATTGGTCACCAGCCATTCAGCTGGATTTGGCCTATGAAATGAGATGGACCCTTCTGGACCAGCCAGGTTGTCATTCATTTGGGTGGTCCAGTTTCCAGTCTTAACTCCGGACTTGCTGAAGGCTGCTGCCTGATGGGCCTCTTTCTAGTTCTCGCCTCCAGGCCTCTAATTCTCACCTCCAGTGCCCTTGGGTCGCTGCCATTTCTGGTCAGGGCTGTGCCTGACTCAGCCTGTCCACTGTACATTTTGAGGTGGAATCTCTGTTAGATTGACCTTTTGTTTTCTCCATTCTTTATATTGTTTCCATGACACGATTTGCCTTCCTTTTAGTGCTGGTCCAGGGGGAAATTGGACATTTAAAGGGATGGGTGTTAATGGCATCCTAATTTGGGTTCTTGTTTTTATAAAAAAGAGTATGGGGTTGATTTCTTATTAAGGCTACCCCTGCCCCTACCCCCAGCTCTGTAGAGGAAGAGCTGGTGTGTTATGGGAAAAATGAAACTGACCAAAATTGCCCAATGAGGAAGTTCTAATCTCCTCAACATTGCCGGATAGGCATCAACTAAAACTGCTAACTCTTTCTCTCTGCTACACACCCTTGCCTCCTGGGCAAGCAGGCAACTTTCCCAGACCCTATCCCGGCTTTGCTCTGGCCTGCCTTTGGTTCCCTAGCCTGGAAGGCTTCTTCCTTTCTTCCAGATAGAGAGAAGCAGTCCTGATAGGCCACACGCCCACCACAGGCATAGAAGGAAGCATTTTGGGAAATAGGCTCTGCCTTGTTCCCTGAGTGTGACTAAGTTGGGTTGAGAAACATCCTTGGCCTTCCAAGGATGCCACTTGGTGCAGAGAAATCTAGAAGAAAGAGAAGAGGTAGAAAGAAAGCAGGGCAACCTAGAACTTCATGTTTGGCATTGCCATTATAGTCACCATTGCGTTAGGGCTCCTCATTCTGTTTTATAGCAAGGAAACAGGGGCTCAGGGGAAGAGTGGCTTTTCCAATGTCTCACACCTGTACTGGTGTTACAGCTAGGATTTGCACACTGGTTTTTCTGTTGCCAAAGTCCTTGCTTTACCACCACCAGCTACAAAATGAGGCTTGGCCAGAATGATTCTGCTTTGATAGTTTCCAACAACTTAATCTTTTCCCAGCAAGTGCAGGGTTTGTCTTTCCAACTCCCAGCACCCTGGATCAACACAGGATTATTTCAGAGGCATACACTTGGCCCAGTCAGTGTCTTAACTACTGGCTATTAGAGACCCCAGGCAGAAAAGTGGTAAAAATGATTTTTATAAATAGTGTTGATCAAACAGTGTTGGTCAGTCATTATCACATCATTGGCATGGTAGAAACCTGCCCAGGACATGGGAGGATGTTTGAGCCACCAACCCTAGAAGTATCCATTTAGTTAGTCTGGAATGGATGTTTGGAACTTTTAATGCTTTTAAAAAGTTCCTTGTTTGGGCTGGGGATGTGGCTCAAGTGGTATCGCGCTCACCTGGCATGCGTGCGGCCCGGGTTCAATTCTCAGCACCACATACAAACAAAGATGTTGTGTCTGCCAAAAACTGAAAAATAAATATCAAAAATTCTCTCTCTCTCTCTCTCTCTCTCTCTCTCTCTCTCTCTCTCTCACACACACACACACACACACACACACACACACACACACACACCTCTCTCTTAAAAAAAAAAGTTCCTTGTTTGATTTCTGATGAGCAGTCAAGTTTGGGAACTCACCACAAGTGGCAGAATGGAGAATAAAAGTTATCAGAAAGCAGATTTATCTCTGATTGAGGAAAAGCTTTCTGATTCTGACCAACAATGGAACTTAAAGAAGTGTGAGCCTCTGATGCTTATAAGTAAGCATTCAAACATGGGCCAGATGTCTATTGGGGTGAGACAGGAAGTCCACAAACTCAGATGCTGTGTTCACTGGGATTTTGAACTATTTACCCCAAGGGCCTTCCTTTCTAAGAGTGGATATTGTTTAGCTGTTGACCTGTTGCCGTGTGTACATATGGCAACTCCTACGTGGCTTTCTCCTCTGGCTTTGGGCCTTCTCTGGCTGCACTCGGGGAGAAAGTTGGCAGAATTCTGAAAACTACATTAATTTCTCTCCCAACCCAGGAAAACCATTCCTTGCGTGGAGGCTGTGTCTTGTCTCTGACTTCTGCTTCTTCGGCTACTGTTCACCCCACACAGCAGTGCCCCCTGTGTGGGCTCCACTGCTGTGTTTTGGAAGCTGTGACATTAGGTAACTAATCATCTCTTCCTTGTGGCCCTAATAAACTGGGTGGACACATCATCATGCTCAGTGCCATCTACTCCTGAGTTCCAAGAGCTCCAAAGTGAAAGAGAGGACGTTTGAGTCAAGATGTAGGACTTTCATCTTATATCTGTTCCACATCCTTTCTCTTAATCTTCTCATATGATGGAGAAGAAACCAAGATCCTGGAGTCATCCAAGAAACCAAAGGGCAGTGGGTAGGACAGGCAAACATGGTGGTCCTGGGCTTGGAGGTGGATATGCAGACCTGAACCTCAGCTCTGCCTCTCACCATCCAAATGCCCTTAAAAACAGGATTATAGAAGTTCTACAAAAAGACCATGGAGATCAATCAAGTCAGTAGAGTGTTAGGTTGGTTGGCTGTTGACAAGTAAGAAATGTTTGATAAATGTTTAGCTACTGCTAACAAACATCTTTGTCATCATGGTTTTCATCTGTCATTGGACACGGAAAAATGATTCTAATCTATTGGGCAAAGGATGATATGTCTTGAGTAAGGGGTAACTGCTTAACTTGATCTTTGGGTGTTAAGGATAAGAAGTATCTGACCGGATTTCCCAAAAGTCTTGTAGCAGTTTCAACATCAAAGGTAAACTAAGAATGGCTGCTGTGAATTTGCCGTTTTTTGGACATGACCTTGCACTTTAGGAAGTGGTATCAGGACCTCTTAAGGGCAGTACAGGATCAGCTCTTCTCCAAGGATTCTCCTGCCCCCTCTGTATATCCTCAGAGCCATCTGTGGAGGAGGTGGGTAAGGGGCCTCCCTGAAACTTTGGGCTTTCCTCTCCTTGGGAAAATAATAAGATGGAAACTCTAACTTTGTCATGTGTCATACTTATGAAAATGTCCCTAGACATATCTGCTGCCCCTGACCTGCCAGATTAGCCCTGTAGGCTATACACTGTGCTATTGGCTCTTGATCTCTGTGTTTTGGGAATCACTAGACTAGAAAGTGGCCTTTTTTTTTTGGTTTTGGTAACAGGAATTTAACCCAGGGGTGCTTAATCAATCACTGAGCCACATATCTAGCCCTTTAATTTTTTTTTTTTTTTTTTTTTTTTTAATTTTGAGACAGGGTTTCACTAAGTTGGTTGCTTAGGGCCTTGCTAAGTCGCTGAGACTGACTTTGAACTTATGATCCTCCTGCCTCAGCCTGGAGAGCTGCTGGGATTACAGGCATGTGCCACTGCATCCAGCCAAAAGATTGCCTTTTAATGGATGTGGCCAGCCTGAGTTCACTACAGTGCTATTAGTTAGGCCTGTGTAGACCTACTGTAGTCTAGCAGGAGAGGGGCAGTCATCTAGCAGAGTAGATAAGAGCATAGGCCAGCTAGACTGCTCCATCTAGTCCCTGCTCCATCCTGGCCCTTTTTGTCTATGTGACTTAGGGCACATCGCTTTCACCTCTCTGTGGAATGGAGGTAATAACAGTACCCACGGGGCTGGGGATGTGGCTCAAGCGGTAGTGTGCTCACCTGGCATGTGTGCAGCCCAGGTTTGATCCTCAGCACCACATACAAACAAAGATGTTGAGTCCACCAAAAACTAAAAAATAAATAATAAAATTCTCTCTCTCTCTCTCTCTCTGTCTCTCTAAAAACAAACAAAAAAACCAGTACCCACCTCCAAGGACTCCTGTGAGGGTTAATGAGTTAATGGGTGCCAAGCTTTGACAACAAAAACTCACACATGCTGGCACTATGGGAGGGCTTGCTGTTATTACCGTTGTCCATGAGGGCAGGTCAACACTGGCCCTGGATGTGGCCTGGTATTGGCCTCTGGTCTGGGTTGCCCTAAACTTTGTGCATTTGTGCACCCTAGTGGTTAGGAAGCAGGAGGTCAGTGACCTGGCCTGGGCCTGGGAGGGTGGAGTGCCAAGCTGGGAGGCTGAAGCAGTGGAAATGAGGCAAGCGAGGAGCTAGGACCCTGAAATGGAACAGAATGAACAGCTGGGTTCTCTCTGATTTAAATCAATGGACTTATTAAATAGTCTGAGGCAGTTTTTTAATATATACGGCAATGGGGAATTCTGGGAAATTCTTGTTGTGCAATTCTAAACCCAACTGATAAGACTGATCTTTTTGTAGGCTGGGGAAGGAGTGGAGAAGTGGCTGAGGGCCGACTTAGTGGGAAGAAATTGCCTTGTCACCACTGTCTGCTCCTATTTTGTCCTTCTCCAGCCCATTTGAGGATTGTGTGTGTTCATTCCTTGGGTTTGGAACACTGGCACTGTGGAAGGGGGTGATGGTGGGTGATGCATCACGGGCTCTCCTTTATCCTGCTCCTCACGGCTGCTTTCAACATTTTACCCCAGACTCTGGTCTTTCCACTTTTAGAATCTTGAAAGATTGATAAGAAGTCATTTACTGGTCAAGATCTTTGAAGTGATCTGATGGCCCATCTCATTCTACAGGGCCAGAAACAGTCCCATAGAGAAGGGACAGTCCAACCCCTGTAGGAAGTTAGAATAGGGCTTGGAAGGGAGAAGATGTAAGGGGACTCTCTCTCTTTCTCTTTTGTCACAAAGAAGGACACTGGGTTTTCCATGAAAGGATTAAATACCTGTACTGTTCCTCTGGAAAAATCCTAGGTTGCAAGTTAAGTTGTAAAAGAAAAATCAAGCGGAGCCAACAAAAAATGGTGGAGAATATAAAAGGCTATAATAATATTAATGACCATATTTGGCTGAGAAAGTTAATTTTGCTCCTCCATTAAAGTTGGGCCAGGGTAAAGGACTTGTTTCTTATGGCGAGTAACATTGGTAGTGGACATCAGCCAACCTTTTCCCTTGGGAATCAGTGAGTTTCAGAGCTGGTGAAGGATGTGGTATCCCTTCTAGTCCCTCAGTTGGCTGATAAGAACAGGAGGACCATGTACTCATACCTTCAGGTCACAACTGGGTCCTGGCTATATGGAAACTCATGCATCTCCTTGGATGGGTCTCTGTCAGCCCTCTTCCTACAAAACTGGGAATATCATGGCCAAGGCAGAGAGCTTCCAAGGAGGAAACTGTCTGAGAGGGACACTGGAGGCCTCTCCTTCTGGTGTTCAGTCTGGAAAAGTTTGTAGACATTTATTGTGGAAAACAAGATCAGTGAAATAATTAGGGAGAGTTGTTTCCACCTGCGAGCACAAGAGAGGTGTGATTTATACAGAGCCCCTATTATGTGTCAGGCACTCTGCTACTCCAGAGATATGAGCCTAAAGAAAGAAACATCCGTCTTTTAGCCTTTGGTGCTTATGGTCTAGCCGCTAATATAGATGGCCCCTGGCTCACATGGTTCCACCAATAATTTTTTGACTTTATGATACTGGGAAAGTGATACATGTTCACTTTGAAGTTTGAATCTTGATCTTGGCCCAGGATAATGGTAGTATAATGGGCAGTGCCAGTTAGCCGTGGCTCCCAGTTAGCCATGTGCTTGCAAGGGTGAATGACGGATATTCTACCGTGTAGAGTGGCTAAGCTATAATGTTCAGTAGATTAGAGCTTAAATACATTTTCATCTTGAGACATTTTTCAGTATAGGATGCGTTTCTCGGGATGTAACCTCACCCTAAGTCCAGGAGCAGTTGTAGACAATCATTTCCAAATTGTGGATGGTGTTGGGGAAAGCTAGAGTCCTTAAAGTATCAGGGAGTCCCAACCATCATATTCAGGAAGGTCAGAGAAGAGGAGTCTGTGGAGAGAGGCCTGAAGAGTTGATGGGAGATGGCAGGGGCTGGTGCATGGACCCCAGGGCAGGGAAGAGCAGGCTGGGAACTGAACCAGAGATAGAGTCTGCTCAAGGGTACGGAGACATACCATAAGATCAGGAGCTGGGCAGAGGCCAGGTCACCTAGAAACTTGGAAGGTTTTCTGGTTTGGTTCCAATGGGAAGCCGTGGATAGATTTTTAAGTAAGAGAACAGCAGAGTCTGGCTTGGGGGTTGAAAAACAGATGGAAGATATATGAGATTGTGTGAGCCCAGGTAAGAGGTGCTTGGCCTAGGGTGAGGGACAATGGGATTGACATGACTGGCCGTGTGAGGTATGTGGGGAATAGAGGAGGGTCAGTAATGAATTTTAGTTGTCAGGTGTTTTAATTCAACCTGTCTGAAAAGAACTAACTTCTCTCTTCCCCAATTGTCCTTTCCCCAGGTCTTAAATATTCTCCAGAAATAAAATTAAATCTATTTTCATTATTTTAATTTTTCAGTTTAAAAAAGATAATCTTGATAATTTGATTCCCATTAGTAGTCTTTAATAATCACGTTTTATGAATGACAGATTTTATTCTTTTGAAGGGATGTGTTATATTCTATTAGATGAACCTAATATTATATATTATATTATGTAACTATATATATTTAATATATTTATGTATGTATTTAATCCCTAGGTCTTTATTCTTGTTTTCTCTTTCAGGTTGAGCAGTATCTCTACCACATGCGTCTCTCTGATGAAACCCTTTTGGAGATTTCTAAGCGGTTCCGCAAGGAGATGGAAAAAGGACTTGGAGCTACCACCCACCCCACTGCTTCAGTGAAAATGCTGCCAACTTTTGTGAGGTCCACCCCAGATGGGACAGGTACTGCAGCTGGGGGGTGGTAGTCCTGAGCAGTTTGGCTGTCATTACTTAGGGACCCAAAGGTTCTTTGGTTTTAAGCTTCAGAAGCCAATCCAGGCTAATGTAAGCAGGCGGGCAATGAATGGAAGGCTGTGGAATGGGCTAGGCAGGAAAGCTGGGAAAGCTGGCAGTCTGGGCAGGCGAGGTTGAAACACCTCTTTGTCAGCACTACCTGGACACTCTGACAGCCGTTTGTTTTCCATCATGGGCTGAGAAAGGCTTCTTGGCTGTTTGGGATTTTACAGTCCCACACAGATTGCTCACAGTGGTGGTGATGAGCCACAACAAGCATACTGTGATGGTCACAGCCATGGGCTCTGGCAGTTGCTTTCTGGCCCACCTATGTGCACATAGCCAGCACATTCTTTAGGCATGCTGGAGAGACAGTGTAGTTCAGATGGTCCTAGATTCTTTCATTTTCTTTTCTTTTTTTTTCAGTTGGGGATATCACAGTGTTGATGGTTCAAATTCCTGGGATCTAGTGATCCTCCTGCCTTTGTCTCCTAAGTAGCTGGAACTATAGGCATGTGACACCTTGCCTGTTGTTTTTGTTTTTTTCTTCTTTGTCCTGAGGATTGAACCCATGGGCACTGAGCTACGTCCCCAACCATTTTATTTTTTCAGTTTTTAAACAGGGTCTCTCTAAGTTGCTGGTGGTGACCTTGAACTCTTAATCCTCCTGCCCCAGCCTCCCAAGTCACTGGAATTACAGGCTTGTGCCACCATGCCTGGCTCATCCTAGATTATTTTTTGAGCTTTATGAAAAAAATACTAGAAGTCTGAATAAACTTGGGGAAAATGTGAAGAACCACAGTGCACATGAGGTATCAAAGGTTCTGAAGTTCTATTGCAATAAGAACCTATTATGCTTTCTTTAATTCCCTGATTGGATACAGAATCCCTGTTTCATGGTGTGCCACCCATGAAAGCCTCAAACGTCCAGTCTTTCTTCGTAGGCACTGGGGAGTCAATAGAAGAACTGTGAGCAGAACTGTCTTGGTAATGTTATATCATCAACAGTAATTGTGGAACAGAGCGGGAGTGGAGGGGTCCAGATTGGAGATACAGAAATGACCCTGTCATGTTGTGTTGATTCAAAGGGAATGTCAGGAGGTTGAGCACAGCTGTCTGGATGACAGCATCCTTAGAGAAGAGGTTATAATGAGCTGTAAGAGCTTCACACTACTTGTTTCATTCAGTCCTCATGATAGCATCCCATGTCAGAAACGAAGCATCTGTGAGGCCCATGAGTGTGGGAGGCCAGGGGAAGCTCCTCACATCTAGAGGAACAGGGGAAAGAGCCCAAGGAGCAATTGCCAGGGCAGTGGAAAAACCAGGAAGCTCAAGTCCAAGAACTAGAAGGGAGGAGAGGACTCCAAGATGTCAGCTGGTCTCTGGTGAGGTGCTGCAAAGGAGTCACAGAGCTGGGGGCTACGGGCTGCAGGGAGGCATGGGTTATATAGCTTATTCATGTACCACATGCCTGTGTGCCTCATATTTGTGTCCTTAAGGCTCACCATCCTGAGAGTCTTTAGGGACCTTGTTTGTCTAACAAGACTTTGTATAATTCCTAAAATAAGTCTATGTTTGCTGAAGCCTTGGGACCCAGCCTGGACCCAGCGCTGATGGTGTGACCTTGTTCAGGGTTGTTCTAAGTGTGTGTGTCTCAGCCCTTCAAAGAGGTGGCAGGCCTCAGGAGTTCTTCCTCCAGTGCCCACTAGATTGGCACATTTAATGAATCTATCTCTCTTGGACTGGAAACCACACCCATTTCTATTATTCCTATTTGACGTTCTGATAAATTTACTGGCTCTTGAAGGACAGTTTTTATTTACCCAGCAGTAGTATCCAGTAAGTACCCTAAATATTGTCCAGATATATATTATGGGATTAGGACTCTCCTGAGCGCCTACATGTGTGAACTCATTTGTGTTTCACAAAACCTTAAAAGGTGCAAATTTTATCAGCCTATCTTAGATGAAGAATTGAGATTGGATGGTCAAATAACTTGCCAAAGATCACACAGCTAATGAGAGGCTCAGCCAGGAATCAAACCCAAATGTGCTAAAGTTGAGCTATCAAGACAACATTTGATGTATTGTCTTTGTGCACATGGGCCTGGCCTGTGCACTTGGAACTGCAGTGCGTAGCTAGTGCCAAACTAAAATTTTTTGAAATGAGGATGGGGCTGGAGGTTTAGCCTGCCCTATAGGCAGGTGAATAAAATTGTTGGGAAGAGCAGATTATGGGGCAAGCCATGTATTTGACATCTCACATCTCAGCAATTCCATTTCTAGCCATATACTCTGAATAAACTCTCATATGATTCATTCCTATATGAATCCAAGGAGACATGTCCAATAATGTTCATAGCAGTGTTGCTTATAAGGACAGCATATTGGAAACAGTTTGTGGTATATTCATGTGATAGGATACTGTTCAGCATAGGAATGAGCACGTGTGAATATGGAGACATTGAAAAATAATAAAAGAGCCCAGCAAGTGGCAAACACCTGTCATTCCAGCAACACTGGAGACTGAAGCAGGAAGGTGGCAAGTTTGAGGCCAGGCAGGGCAACTTTGCAAGACCCTGTCTCAAAACAAAAAATAAAAGGACTGGGGATGTAGCTCCATGGTAGAAAGCCCCTGGGTTGTAGTACCTTACAAAAATTTTTTTAAAAGTAATGAATGAGTGAAAAATTGTGGAAATATATGTATCTCCTATGTGCAAAGTTAATATTGAATGTAAATTTAAAAAGAATCCCTCAAAGCAATGCTATACATGGCTTATGGACCCATACCTATACACATCCTGAAGTTATTAGGATATAAACTGGAACATGTACACCATGTAACCAACTGGGTTTTTTTCTGGAGAAGAAAATGGAAGTGGGGAGGGGGAGGTGAAGGAATGAAATAATTTAGAGTGGTCGACATCAAGGCTTTCAAGTTTGTGTTTTGTCATTTGGGGAGTGAGTGATGGAATGTGGCAGTGAAGGTTGAGGATTCCTAAATTGACAGAGACTACTGAAAATAAAGATTTCTCTCTCTCCTCTCTCTCTCTGTTTTTGGTATCACAATAAAATGCTGAGAGGAAAGACCAGGGGCACACTTGTGGGCAGACAGTGTGGTCATGTGCAGCTGTGGGGGCTGCACTTCTGCACCTGCTTCCTGGCCAAGGTCTGGCCTCCTGTTGTTGGCAACTGGTGATAAGGTGTTTCTCCCATAGAAGGCTCGAGACCTTTGCTCCAGTGGTGTCTATTCAATACCACCTTTATCAGAGCCTTTGGTTCTCAGCCCATTGGTTTCCAGCATTACTTTTCTAATCCATGGAATTAAGCCTTGAATCTAAACCTCTCATTAGAATGACCTAATCCTTAAATCACTAGCTTTCTGACTTTTCTGGACCATATCCTCACAGCAGGAAACCCAAATGCATAAATGTTTATTCAAAATAACACAAGATTCAGGGACCAATGTTTACTCTCAAGTGTGATGCAGTTAGATCTATTACTTTACATTTTTTTTTTTTTTAAGTTGCTAGCCAGAATCTACTAGATGTTTTTCAAAAGCGTTTGCCTTAAATGATCCTTGACCCAGTCTTGTTCTAGATTGGCAGTAAGTCCAGGTAGAAAATCTGAGAGAGACTTTGGAAGTTTCAGGACATCCACTTTTGATGGGTACCTCCATTACACTGGAGAAAAATGAACCTCCAAGTCATGTTTTATGGGTTCTCCGTGAGAAGGCAGGGCATGTCAGCAGACCCCAAGCCCTGCTATGGTGGAAATGTTCAAAGACTACTATCAAGTACCTTTGCTTCATCAGCTGAGTGGATTATGTGTGTGAAGATGTATAGTTAACACAGATAAAATTATGATGGATATAAACAAGTCCAAGAATATCTTACTCAGGTGATTGAATTCAGTGTCAGCCAGGTTATATCCAATTATTACAGGTTAATTAAACATTAAAAATGTTAAGGAGATAGAAATCTTAACTACCCTGATTTGATCATTACACATTGTATCAAATTATAACATGGTACCCCATGAGTTTCTACACTTAAATTAATAATTAAATAAAATAATTTTAAAAAGTTCTTGCTTTCCCCCCAGTTTTAAAAAGTTCAAAGTATTCCATAGTGAGCATAATATTTACTAGATTTGCCTTATTATACCTCTTTATCCTTCCATCTATCAGTCCATCTTATTTAAAGCATTGCAAAATAAATTGCCAAAATCTGTTCAGTTCAGCTCTAAAAATTGAGCATGTCTAGAGTTCAATATTCTTTTGAGATAAGATCTACATGCAATGAAATGACAAATCTTGAATGTATCGTTTTATGATTTGACAAAAATATGTACACCTGTTTAAAACAATCCTTATCAATACACCACAGAAAGTTCCCTCATGCCACTTTCCAGTCAGTTCCTGTCCTTGACAACCCAGAGGCCGGCATATTTTAATATTTTCCATGCATATTAGCTTTGCCTGTTTCAGAACTTCACATAAATAGATTCATACAGTATTTTTTTTAATTCAAGTCTTTTACGCTCATAATCTGAAATTTATTCATGTTGTGTCTATTAGTAGTTTGTTCCTTTTGATTGTTGATTCCATGATCTGATTGGAGTCATATATGACATGAATATTGGTGAATGCTTGGGAAGTTTCCAGTTTTGAGGTATTAAGAGTAAAGCTAACATGAACATTCTTGCACAAGCTCTTTCATGGGCACAAGTTTCATTTTTCTTGGGTAAAACAACTGGGAATAGAATTACTGGGTCATAGTTTGGTGTGAGATATGCTTCAATTTTTAAAACTGCCAGACCTTTCCCCTAAATTGTTGAACAGTATTATACTTCCACTTACAAAGTGGAAAGAGTTCTGCATGCCTCATATCCTCACCAATATTTTTTTGTCTGTGTCCCTTGACTTTTGCAGTGAAGAGTTAGGTAAAGGAAGCATTGTTTGTGTCTGTCAGGGATGACACCATCCTGAACTCTCTGCAGGCAGCCCTAATCTATGCCATCACTGAGCAGAGGATTGCAACACCAGTCCTACTCACAGTACTGTCAGGGTCCTGCCACACACACATTAAAAGGGTCGGTTTTTCAGAGAAGAATTCCATATTAAGAGGAAATGCAGGAATAATTGGCACTATTTAATGAGCGTACATAATGTCTATACTAATCTGTCTGCATAAATTTATTTTAAAAACCTTACAAAAAAACCTTACAAAAGAGAAATTCCCACTTTAAAAATAAGGCAAGTGAGTCTAAAAGAGGATTGATGATTGCCACAGTCACCTGTGACCAGTTAGTGACAGAGTTAGAATTTGGAGTGAGGTAGGTACCCCCTGGCCAGAAGATTTGTAGTTTCTGTTGGCTCATGTTGCTGAACAAAAGGTTCTGGGACAAATCAGATTATCTTTTAAAGTAAATCATCAATGGATTGACTTTGTAATCTTAAAATACAGACACACACCTGTAAGTGCAGCAACTTGGGAGGCTGAGGCACAAGAATTGTATATTTGAGGCCAGCCTCAGCAACTTGATGAGACTCTGTCTCAAAAAAAAAAGGGCTGGGAATATAGCTTAGCAGTAAAATGCCCCTGGGTTCAATCCCCAAACAAAACAAATAAAAACAAAAATTAAGTACAATCCATTGAAAAGCTATAAACTTTCCAGTCACATTCTAATTTTGAAATACAGTATCTTTGTTCTGTGTTTCTCGCCTCTTTGTCTTGGCTAGTGTGTTGAGATATAACTGCCTTATCAGGTAGGTCGAGGGCAAGTCAGTTCCATCAACACTTCTGCCCTCCCCTGAACTGTGATTTATGTTCACAGGTGAGTGAATCTCCACCTTACACAGGCTTAACTCCCCTAGAGAGTAGGTAATGGTGGTATTGGTGGTGGTAATGATGATAAAAATTGTAGATGTATTAAAATGCCAGAAATTGTGCTAAGCATGCATGAATTCTATTTTCTTTTTTTGGTACCACGGATTGAACTCATGAATACTCGACCACTGAGCCGCATCCCCAGCCCCTTTTTGTATTTTACTAGATAAGGTCTCACTGAGTTTCTTATCACCTTCCTTTTACTTTGAACCCTGGATCCTCCTGCCTTAGCTTCCCTAGCCGCTGGGATTTACAGGCGTGTGCCACTGTGCCCGGCAGCACGCATGAATTCTTGGTAGGTCTTCTGAACTTCATTCTGCAGAAAAAGAAACTAGATTTAGAAAGAGCAGCCAACTTGCCCAAAGTCATAAAACAAGCAGGTGGCAGGGTTGGGATTTTAGTTCAGCCAACTGGATGCCAGTGCCTGGGTCCTTAAGCACAACTCTAGTGGCACATTTTATGTGTGTGTGTTGCCCATGTGGCTAGCACAATGCATTCATTCTTCTTTTGGAAAGTCAGGTCTAGCTGATCAGTTTGATTAAGAAAGACCTCTGTGAGACTTGGCCTTCTGTGAGGCAGCGGTGTGCCAAGTTGCCTTGTGCCCTGCCTTTGAAGAGTGGAAACTGTCTTCGGGGAGATAAAGCTTACCCAGATGAGACAATTAGAGAGTGATACCAGGCCATATAATGCAAAGCACATGATATGATAAAGGGAGACTGGGCTGGTGATCGGTTGCATGGAAGCCAGTGAAACTCTGAAAGAAGCCCTTATCTTGGTTGCTGCACATTATATCAACAGCCATGCAGTAAAGGCCTAAATCAACAGCTAGCACACAAGCAAGTTAATAAATGGATTTATGTAGTACCGATAATATAAATCAAAGATTGCCCCGATAGCCTCCCTATAGTAGATGGCATTTACTTGCGTCACACATTGTGCCTTGACTGTGTTGAATTTTGATGGTGTTCGTATGAGTGTGCGTATATGATATCCGTGTCCCTGTGTCCTGGGGTGTTGGTTAAAGAGGAGGTTATATTATCCTGCCCACCTTTGTTTTAACAGCTGATGCAATCTGAGTATCAGATTTCTAATAAATTACCTGAAGTCATGTGGCTAATACTGTACATGTTAAAACAGGATTCAAACCTAGATCTTCCTACCTAAAAAAGTTAACATGCTCAAAGCATGCACAATATTGAAACATAATCATGTTTTAATCCTTTGAAGGATGATTTCATCTCTGTGGGGCTAATGGAACACCTCTCTGTGGCTGGCACATATTTTGAAAGTATGAAACATTCCAGTGTGAAAAAGCAACAGACTCTGCTTTCTGAATCTTCTTCTAACCATGTGCTTTTTGTATGCTTCAACTCCCTCCCTTCAGTTGGGCTTCATTTGGAGCAGCTCAATTTTTTTTTTTTTTTTAAGAATGCTGATTTTATTTGGGGGAAAAAAAGTATCTTGTTGCTTAAAATGGTTTCTAAACCAAAGGCATAGAAGATCCTGTTTCCATCTTAATTGATTGTACCAGACACCAGCATTTACTGACTGTTAAGCACAACGATACAATAACTTTAATGATAATGGGGTCACTTTATTGCTGAGCTATTAAGCAGAGGTGGGCTTTGCATTGTAACAGAGTAACAGGATCCTGGAGCTTAAGAAAAGGCTGCCAGATTTGGTAGTGACTGTGGTGGTTCCAAGTACAAGGGAAATTGCACCTCAAAACCTGTGTCTTGCTGGATTGCCTCCCCAGGACCTGGAGATTTACCTTATTAGTTCTCCATGCAGTTGGAACCCATGCCCTTACATTCTTAGAGCAATCCATACTATGTGTGAGCAGGGGAAGAACAAGGTCTCCTCAAACCAAAGCCATCTCATGGAAGGTGATCCAGGATGTTCAGTGCATTCACCCAGGACCAAGGAAAATGCTAATGCAGGGCAGGAAGGGGCAGGTCCCTTTGGAGGAATTGAATTAATATGGGGCTACTTTGGGAACTGGATGTGTGTCTTTGATCTGCCTCAAAGTTGAAGGCTGCATGCTTAGGCATTGGGTGAAGAGGAAGAGCTGGAAGAGTATGGTTGGATCTGGTGCAGTACAACCATTCTGGTGTGCTTAGGACTCCCCCAGTTTCACCACTGAAAGTCCATGTCATAGGAAATCCTTCCATCCTGGCAAATGGGACAGATGACCATCTGCATGGCCTGAGACCCAGGCCTTTGTTGCTACTTAGCTGGACTGTCATGTCACACTTCTAGCCAGCCTCCCTTACCTTACCGCCCCCAACTCCAGTGAAAATGCAAATCTGACCTGCTGAAGAACCAAGTTATTGGCAATGTCATTCGCTGCATGCTTGCAGCCATGTTATATAAGCCTTGTGTCATAAGGACACTCTTCGGAAATACCATTTTCTGGAAGCCACAAATCAGAGCCATCTTGTACAGTTAAACCAATCCACTGTCCTGCCTTCTGGATATGTGGACATGCCATGGACTTCCACACATGGCCACTGCATCTACATGTCCCCTTTTCTCTGTCTAGCAACTTCATATTTACTAAGTCCTGGCTGTCTTGTGTTGCCTCCCAAGAAACCTTCCTTGTCACAGCAGAAATAATCCTTCCTTCGATACTTGCTCTCTCTCTCCCTGTTGAGTCTGGGCCTGGGGTTAATGTAGTACCAGACAGCTAAGAAGTTTTTAGTAACTGTCTCCCATGATCATTGTCGAAACAACTAATGGCAAGAATGGAAAGTACTTTGTGAGATGGTTCAATCACAAATTCACTTTTTGTCAATTAAAATAGTGATTTTTTCAAACATTTTTTGAAATGAAGTTTTTTTTTTCCAATTGTTCAATTATGGACCCCAGTCTCAAATTTAACAAAATGAAATCTTACAGGATAGAGCCCTACGTAAAAGATAGAAGCACTGAGAAGAAATAAAAATTGGAAGTGAGGGTATAGGAGGTTAGCTGTATCTTTTTTATATTTATTTGTTAGTTAAATTTTTTTGTTGTTGTTGTGAGCTGTATCTTTTTTGGGAGGGCGGGTACTGGGAATTTAACCTAGAAACAATTTACCACTGAGCCACAGCCCTAGCCTTTTTTTATTTTTTATTTTTGTTTCGAGACAGCATCTCACTGGGTTGCTTAGGGCCTCACTAAGTTGCTGAGGCTGGCCTCAAACTTGGGATCCTCCTATTTAGCCTCTCCATTCATTGGAATTATATGCGTGTGCCACTGTACCTGGCTGTGAGCTGTATCTTAATTAACCTCCCTTAACCTTCACTAAGGGCAGACCTTGCCATCTTTATGGATGCCTAGCACTCTGGGAACACTAAGTGAAAGGGACTCCTGGGAATCAAATCATAGCATTTGCAGGTAAATGATGGAATTGGAGAATATCATGCTAAGTGAAGTAAGCCAATCCCAAAAAACAAAGGCTAAATGTTTTCTCTTGATAATGTTTTTTTTTCTTGATGTTGATCCATAATGGGCGTGGAGGGAGCATGGGAGAAATGGAGGAACTTTGGATAGGGCTAAGGGGAGGGAGGGGAAGGGAGAGGGGCGTAGGGGTAGGAAAGATGGTGGAATGAGTTGATCATCATTAGGTACATGTATGAAGACACAAATGGTGTGGTTCTACTTTGTGAAAAACCAGAGAAATGAAAAATTATGCTCCATATGTTTACTATGAATTGAAATGTATTCTGTCATGTATAATAAATTAGAATAAATATATAAAACGAGGAAAAAAGAATAAAAGAAAGAGACTCCTGCAGTCTGAAGTATCTTTAATTACCTGAGGCTGGGGAGTGAGGGGCTGGACTCTGCTCCAGCCTCAATCAACCAGGGCACTACCATTTGTTAACACAGTTGCCTCAGATGAAAGGACACTGCTGCTTAAAAATACAAAACCAAACCAAAACTGTTTGCAAGAGCTTAGAGCACTGACTGGCACTCTGCTCTGAGTGCCTGAAAGGAACAGGTGGTGATTTATTTTAATGAGTGGCAAGTACCTAACGATTGAAAATAGACCCTGTTGGAAAAAATATAACTCAAGTCCTTGCCGGGACCAGATACCTGTTAGTACACAATATTAACAATGCTGGAGTGGTGGCACCAAATGAATTAGTTATGTCACATCAACTAAGGTGACATTGACCATCATGGTCAGGTGGTTAATCAAATGTCATTTCAGTCCTCAAGGTTCCCCTGTGACAGGTGAGTTCCCAGGAGAAATTAAAACCCCTTTATCTTGCTGACCTTATGTATCTGATAAGAGTGGAACTGAAAGTGGGCTGCCCGTAGTCCAGGATGAGAAATGAGTCAGCAAACAAACCCTGCCAGAGGGCACCTCTTCAACTCTCACCGTTGGGCAATTTGGTGGAGGGTGGCACCATCAAACACTCCTATCTCCAGTTCCTCTTAGCTAGAGGCCAGTGTCATTTCCTTGGGTGTCTTCCTTCCCACCCCTCTTTTGGTGCCCCTTCTCTTGCCAGAGTGGGGAGTCCTTCAGCAGAGAGAACTTGGAAAGTGACCTACAGGGTGGGAACAATGGTTTGATATAATTGTATGGGAGAGAGCATCAAGAAAAAAAAAAAAAGCCTGTATCAGTAGGTTCTGAGTTCCACTATAGCGAAGGGTGTGTCACCCCTTGCTAATGGCTATGTACCTGCCACCTCACTTGCCCCATCCTCCACTCAGTATGGAAGGTCCAGTCTGAGAGGATATAGCCGTCTAATAAACCCAGGGATATGGGCTGTGGTTACTGATAAAAGCTTAGGGTGTCTGCTTTCTTCCTTGCTACTTTATGGCTTCCAGAAACCATGAAAGATGAGGGTGTGGTAGCAAGGGAAAAGCACAGACTTTAGAGTCAGATGGACTTGGTTTCCAATCCTAGCTCTCATTTACCCCAAAATGACCTTAACCAAGTGATTCAGCTTCTGAGACACAACATCATTTCCTTTGTCACCCAGGCCAGCTTGGGGCCTGCTGTCACCTCAAGGTCTTATAAATTGCTGTAGTTAGTGAAAAATTCCCTATTTGAAGATTTACAGCTTTCCTTTGAGCAGCCTCCTTGCTCATTGCAGCAGAAACCTTTGCTAGTTCTGGATTTGAATCTTGGTTGGAATGACTGGACCTGAGCCTGGTTTTCTCCTTTGCAACTTGGGATTAGGGTGCCTAACTGGGTTGTTGAAGATCAGTGAGATGTTTATAAAGAAAGAGCACATTGCTTACTTCAGTTTCTCTCCTGTTAAAGACATCCACCGTTGGGCCATCAGTCTACTAAATCTCCCTATCACCTGCCTCTATCTTTTTTTTTTTTTCTTTTTAGCATAAACATCCCAATGGGAATAAGTCTGAACTCTGTGCTAGGGATAAGAGAAATGAAGATAAGGTCCTGGATTTTATTTTTCAAAAAGATCATAATAGAAGAATTTTAGCTGGGCACTGTGGCCATAATCCCAGTCTCTTGGGAAACTGAGGCAGGAGGCTTGCAAGTTCATGGCCAGTTTCAGCTACTTAGCAAGGTCCTAATCAACTTAGAGAGACCCTGTTTTTTTTTTTTTTAAAAAAAAAAAAAAAGGCTGGTGGGTGTGTGGCTCAGTTCCCTGTTAAACCTTTGATGATCCCTTGCCTCCTTACATTAGAACAGTTGTGACCATGTTTAAGAGGAATTGGAGAGATCTAGAAAGGGAGGTAACTGAATACAATCTTTATTCTTCAGAATTTTTAGAGATAGGACACTAAAAATCTTCAAACTATGAATATTTTGACAATATAAAAAAAATCAGATCTTTCTGCATGGGTGAAAGTAGCATGCATCAAATTAAAAAATAAACATCCAACTAGGAAAAATAATTGCAAATATATAATCATCAAAGCTGTTTTCTTTACTATACGAAGAGTTTTTTTAAGAGTCTAAAGATAATCATGACTATCTTAAAAAAACAAAAATAAGTCATGAATAGATAATTCACAGAAAAAGAAACTCCATTCAACCTTTTGAAATGTTAACTTTATACCAATGAAAGAAACCAAGTTTAAAGAAATCAGATACACTTTGACTTAGCAGATTGGCAAAGATTAATTGCTACATAACATGGGACACTGTGTGCCCATGCCACAAGGGCAACACGCCAGCTGAGCTAGAATTCACAAGGTCTGTCTGCTGTCTCTGTGGTCCAGCACTGAACCATGGGGGACTGTCATGCATGGTGGGTATATGGGCACTAGAAGAAGGGTCTGTCTACTGTCCTGAAGAGACCACCTTAGAATTTCTGGAGTCATTGTGCTGGCTCAGATTCCGGACTCAGAAGTAGTCCTTGGCTGTGACAGTTGGGGTCATGGTGTTTGTCGAGGGGTCATGGTGTTTGTCGAGGGGTCACAGGGAATAGAAATGTGGAAGGATGAGGAGAGATGTCTGCTCTAGATGAGCCTGTTGTGAGGAAAGCAAGGGATGACATTTCCTTCTTAGAACAGAATTTTCGACAGAAATTTTATTATTTGTGGTTTCCCTTTAGCCCACCAGAAAATACGGCAAAACCACATTCCTGATGGAGCTGTGCCCCTGCAGTGAATCCAGCTGGGCTGGCCTTGGATGATAACCAACCAGGGCCAGCCCTGGCTGCCTCGTCCCCCGTGGTCACTGATTCAGCGGATCGTGTGTGCCCTGGGCCTCAGAGTGCTGATGAGGCAGTTCATCTTTGATTTTCCTTTTCATTCCTCATGACAACCACCACATAGCGTTTCCTAGAATCTGGCTGAGGTCCCACTACCAGGGGAGGCTCAGAACCGGAGTGTCTGGAAAAGTCGCCCATGGCCATGAAGGGGGCAGAGCCACCCCAGACGGGTGGTTGCTTTAGCGAGTTGGCAGCTGTAGTGTGTGATGAGGCTGCCTCCAGATGCCAGCAGGGAATGGAAAATTAGTCCTCAGGAGGAATGCTGAAGTCACTGGAGCTGCTTCCAGTGACTTGGACAGATGTCTGTAGTCTCCCCTGCCATCGTGGGCCTGGGAGACTCTCCAGCATACATGTGGGGCAGTGTTTTCTGAGAACCTGGATAGAACATATCTGGGACCTAGTGAGCATTCCTTAAGTTCTTGGCACAGTGCTGGGGGCATAACATCTATTTTTTCCCTTCACAATAATCCCATGAAGTATGCTGTTCCCATTTTAGAGATGAGGCAGCTGAGGCTCAGAGGCTCAGGAACCAGTCTTGGATGAAAAGCGATTGCACCAGGATTTTCATGTAGGTAACATGGGCAGAAGAGGCTGTCTACCAGTGTCATACCTCCTGACAGCTGGTTGTGTGCAGATGAATCTCTAGTGCATCTTGTCTGCTCCCAGTGTCACTTTTGCACTAGGGGACTGTGGTGGTGTTGTCAGGGAGTTGGCAAGATTTAGTTTTTCTCAGGGCCAAAGAGCTGAAGGTGCTCAGGGGACCTGGGCACAGAATGAGCCCTTCATTTCAACTAGCAAGAACAGTACCCGACCTTCCTCCATTATACCTTATTTCAGTGGCTGGCTTCCACTGGGAAAGAGGTTAAGTGTTGACAAACATGTCAATTAGTGAATTTCCCAGGAAATTACCCTCTATCCTTCCAGAAGCCGTGCTGTGTGGTAGGGCAGCAGAAGACTCTGGGAGCCATTATGGGTTGAGGAGGCCGGGTGCACGTGAGCCCTCCTCCTCTCCCAGCCCTGGCTCTGGGCTCTGCGCCTCTTCAGCATTTTCATTCTGTGCCACACAATGGGCCACTTCCCTGTGGCCGGCTGTATTATTATCCAGAGTCTGGATGTTTCCTGTCTGCACTGCTTGTTTCCTGGCGGGAAGGAACTCTGCCTTTCTGGTGCACGTGAAGATTTGACCGATTTGTGTCTGTGGGAAGTTTTAGAGACCTACTGTCCCCTTTCTGACTCCTTCACAGCTCTGGGGGTTGAGTGGAGCAGCTGGGTGGCCTAACTCATGTCTTTCACACTCTGGGGTCAGCATCCTCTCACACTCTAATAAGCCCAAGATCCTCTGGGGGCACCTGGTTGGCTTACTTGCTAGGCCACTGAGTTCATAGACAGTTGTTCCATTCTCCTCTCTCATGTGACTCTTTGATTCTATAGTTAGAGATCGCCAACATAGCATGCAAACATTTAGGCAGTTTTGTACAGTGGTCACAATTTGGCACAGGTCCAGGGTTCAGACTTGCTGGATATTCTGAGGAGATAGAAACAAAACTGAGGCCTGGATGCCTGGCACAGCGTTTATTGGGGTCCATCTACTCCGTGAGGACTTGCAGAAATCCCTTAGGAGAGTCAGTCTTGAGGGGTTGAGCACCCTATTGTTGGATGTGAAAATGCCTCGTTGTTGATGTGAATTGTAAAAGGAAATTATAAAAGTGCTTAACATGAAGGAGATCAAATCTAACTGTGTATAGAAAAGAAGTAAAATCCCTTGGCCATGCAGGCACCTATAGATGGCCAGTGTCCAAGAAGGGACTCGGGGGTTTGAAGTCTTGATTGGTCTCTGTGAGGCAGTTTCACTTTGTCTTCCCCAAACTGACAGTGTCCCCTTCTTTGAGTATAGAACACGGAGAGTTCCTGGCTCTGGATCTTGGAGGGACCAACTTCCGTGTGCTCCGTGTGAGAGTAACGGACAATGGGCTCCAGAAGGTTGAGATGGAGAACCAGATCTACGCCATCCCTGAGGACATCATGCGGGGCAGTGGCACTCAGGTATGGCCTCTCTCTCAGGGTCTACGAATGCCTTCCTTGAGATGTCCTTTCTGCACCTTCTCCCACTGCTCTCAGGTTGGAGACACCATCATGAATGGATACTAGCACAGCTGTAGGGATCCCTGTGGCCAGAGCCTGGCTCTTCCTGCCACATTTTATATGCAGTGGGTGCTCAATAATAAAAGGAATGCCTGGAGGAGAAATGGAGTAGAATGCTCTTCAGCATTGTCACATCTTTGGCCTAAGGCTTAGGAGAGGTGACAGCCCTCAGAATTTTATTCCCTGTTCGTCTACCAAATCAGGCCACTCCTGGGAAAGGAATTCCTGATTATGAGCAGAGCAAGTGAGGAAGGTATTTTTTAGGTCCTTTTTTTGACTTTGGAAGTGGCCTTGAGGGTAAACCTTATTCCTTGCTTGAAGGCTGGGGTTGGAGAAGGAGCCTGGGTCACTGGGATTGTGGGCATTTTATCTCTGTGGAGGGTGTCCCATGGCTCCAGCATAAAGTCAGGGAGACACAGAGGGGTGAGTCTCTTCCGCTGGCTCCCCCTGTGCCTGTGCCATGCTGTTGTGTTGAGGAGGTTGGGCCTCCATGTTCAGACAATCTGGCTGAGGGATTCTGGGCAAGTAATGATGGCACTTGGTAGAGCATCCGTTTATTCATCTGAAGAGAGGGATGAGAGTATGGAAACTGTGGTGGGGATTAGAGGAGAGGAGGATGCATATTAAGTATTTCACACAAACTGGCCCATAAACTGGCACTCTTAACTATTTTTCTGTCCTTCCAGTTGCTTCTTTGTACTCTGCTGTGGCCATCATGGGGCCCATTGCCTCCCTCACCCATTCTGAGCCTCATCCCTCAGGTTACAGATATTTGAGAATCAAGTAAATAAGACAAAACCAAAAATAGCACCTGAAGTTTGGCTGTGCTTGCAGTTCGCTGAAGATGTGTTAGGCGGATTTTTATGTCATCTGACACATCTTGGGTAGCCTATTGCTAACCCTTCAACACCATGAGGGGCACAAGGACCTCATAGTCCTTGTAGAGTTCCCCCCCCAGGGCCTGGCAAGGGTGTGGGACTCCAGCAGACAAAGTGGAGTATCTCTGCCAATCCAGAAAGAGAATTCATTTCAAACATTTATGATCTGGGTGAAATTTTCCTTGACAAGCTTACCTAGAAATCTCTTAAACCATCTAGTTTCTGTTTTTCATGTATATACATAGGCAAAATGTTTTAGTCCAAATTAATAAACAAAAACCAAAGAGTATGAGACCTACATGGAAATGAAGAGCTGTTAGGTTGTTAGGAAGGTGTGAAATCAATGAAAAAAAAAAAAAAAACCAACTAACAGAAAAAAAACTAGGAGAAAATATGGGTGTTGATTTTTTTTTTTTTTCCTAAGCAAGAGAATTGATATTATAGATCTAAAATGATAGAAAGTATTTGGAAAAAAAGACAGAAAGGAAATCTAAGGGGTTATTTTAGTGTTATAAATTAATGGTGCTGTTTTTTTCCTATACCTCCTACCCCTTTTGGCGTTATGTATGAGTATTTTAAGTAAAGGAAAATAAATGGATTTTTAAAATGCAAATTTAGTTAAAACCAAGGCCAATTTACCGAACTCCGAACTTGCAGAGGTTTCTTGAGGAACTCTGAACCTGGGCAGAGTGGGTCCCTGTGTAAGATTCTAGAGGCAATTCTGCTCTTCAATTGGGGAAGTTGATAAGAGAGAAAATATGAGATGTATTAAACAAATTCCCAGTACCTTCTTCCTGATACACTAGTCCAAATGATCTTTAGTGCAAACAGTTTTATCTCCCCAAAAAGGAAGTTGTGTCTTCTGCCACATCACTTCCATTTCAAAGCAGTAGGTCATAAACCTGAATAGCAGCCACTTACAATATTTAAGGTGTATCTTGTGGGAAGGGGAGTGAGTGGATCCTTAGATCAATAAAGAAAAGGAAAACTTTCAAACTCCACACAGTGATGCCCTTTGAGCCTTTTTATAGCAGGAAGGTGTTAGCTCCTTCTCTCAGCATCTTATCTGTAGGTTCCTCAACTGACAGAAAAAAAGGTTAGGCTTCCAGTTCAAGGAAGCAGATGGTCTCCTCTTCCCCACTTTAAAAGATGGTGGGAGGCTGAGATAGGAGGATTGTGAGCTCAAAGTCAGCCTCAGCAACTCAGTAGGCTCTGTCTCTAAATAAAATACAAAAATGAGCTGGGGATGTGGCTCAGTGGTCCAGTGCCCCTGAGTTCAATCCCCAGTACCAAAAACAAACAAACAAAAAACTTCTTTGAACCCAGCACTGGCCAAGGGAACTTTTTGCAGGGGTAGAACTGCTCACTATCTGGCCTGCATGATTCTGTAGCTGTCAGCCTCTTGAGGCATTGAGCACTTGGGAAGTGGGGCTACTGTGATTGGAGAGCTGAATTTTTATTTTTATTATTTTCTAATGAATTGAAATAGCCCCAGATGGCCAGTGGTTACTTTCTGGGCAGGGCAGTATTTAAAGCATCTTTACTGCCTTTCTCCTCTGCCTTCCCAGCTAGGGAGGGAGCCGTGGTCAGGGCTGGTGAGGGGAAGGTGACTTTCTACTTCTCCTTTTAAAGACTCTTCATCTTTAAGATTGCTTTGTTTCTTTAAACAGCTGCTGCACCTTCCTTTTGGGGGGAATAAAACTGTTTGTACTAAAGATCATTGACTAGTGTGTCAGGAAGAAGGTGCTGGGAATTTGTTTAATACATCCCATATTTTCTTTCTTATCAACTTCCCCAATAGAAGAGCAGAACTGCCTGGGGATAGATGTCTCTAGAAACCCTATTTGCATATTAAAACACTTGACCTCTGTTAGAGGAACTTGGCACTTGTGCACTGGTGCTCTCCTTTGGTGAGAGACCCCAGTCCTAGCTTAGCACTTGTCCTTGAGAATGTTTTGGTTTAGAGGTAGACGGTTCAGTATCAGCTGAGGTTGACTTCTTGGGGATCAGACTGAGGGACAGAATCCACCTAGGGAGCCCAGTTAGAACTGGCCCCTCCCAGGTTGGGCTGGCTCTGCCTTCCAGCTGCCTCCTGCTGACCATACCCCAAGCATGGGGAGCCAATCAGGACTGTGAATCTTCCCTCAACCTTTCAGTTTCTAAGTAAATGCAAATAATTTTCTGTGGTTTAAACCACAGCATCAGGATGAGGGCTTATTAGTAGATTGCTGGGCCTCTCAGAGTTTCTTCTATGGTAGGTCTTAGGAGGAGGGCGACTGGATTTTGCATTTTTAACAGGTTTCCAGGTGATGGTGGTGGTGGTGCTGCTGGCCCAGGACTATTCTTTGAAAATCTTTAGTAAAATCTTTACTTGTTTCTGGAAAGGAAAAGATAGTTGTTCTTTTCCACTTCCCCCTCCCCCACTTAGCTTTTCATTTTTGCCACCGGGTTAACCTTGCACTTGGAATGTGTTCAGCCTCTTTGGCGGCTCCTTATATTTTGTTCCCCAAACCTCTGGCCTCATCCTCTCAGCATCTGGAGGGTCACCAACTTCTCTTTGAGGGTGCTGAGTGGCCAAGAAGGAAGTCAGGGGGCTTCCTTGGGGCTGATTGAAAACCTGGCTCATTGTGAATGCAGCTTTCTCCAGGGCTGAGGAGCTGTGGGTTCTGCTCAGCATGATCACAGTTGTGAGAGTGCCCATCCACAAAACCCTATTCTTTGTTGCTCTTCAGAGAGAACTGAGTCTTCCGTTTTTGAAAGAAGAAAACAAAGATAACTTCTTTGGATTGCCCCCAGGCGATTAGTTTTCTAGAATAGCGGAAAAAATAGAAAAAAGTTACTCATTTTTGCTAAGTTGGTTCATAGAATGCCAACACAGAATGTTCCACCACTCCCCCAGTCACAAGAAACAGGGATGCTGAAGTACTACGTGGTGGTGAGGTGAACTTTCCTTTCTGGTAAGATAATTGGCTAGGCATCTGTGTCCGGGGGTCTCTGACAGGGCCACCAAAGGATGTCCTATTTGTAGGGTGTGCGTGGACTTTCTGATAACTTTGGCCATGATTTCCCCCTTCCTCTCAGGGTTATTTTGACAGATGTTTGACAGATGGTCTAAGTGGAGGACAGCTTTTAATGAGTACTAACTAGTATTAAGCCCTTATATGAACTGACTCATTTAATCATTTGGGGAACTGTTTGTGGGCAGGTCCAGTTACCATTCCCATTTCTTCGATAAAAAGCAAATGAAGGCTCAGGGTAGGAAGAGAATCTGGTGCAAATTCAACTAATTCCTTTGTGAGCCCAAAGTCTTAATTTCTGTGCCATTCTGCCTGCTCATCTTCCTGTATCATGTGTCCTTAGCTGTTTGACCACATTGCTGAATGCCTGGCCAACTTCATGGATAAACTCCAAATCAAAGACAAGAAACTCCCATTGGGCTTTACCTTCTCATTCCCCTGCCACCAGACTAAGCTAGATGAGGTAAGATGGGTTCTTCAGAAGACTTGCTGCATTGCTTCGCTCCTGGGGCTGGGAGGACTGGGAAGAACTCCCTGGTGGCCATCTGCTGCTGTGGTATCGGCGGTAGCACCGCTGGATTTTATAGCTAAGGATTCAGTATTGAGAGTTCTGGCCTCTGGGTGACTGTGCGTGTGTGGAGGTGTTGGGGGGCGTGAAAAAGTATCAGGGAGGTGGGTGCTCTTTGTTACTCTCCCTTTCACACATATTGCATAGTGTCCCAATCCCACCCAGGGTGACAGGAATGAGAAGCTAGGAACTCTTTTGATCCTGAGTGTTTTGATGAAGGGTCTTGGAAGAAGGATACCTGGGGAGTTAATGATTCAAGGATATACATATCTTATTTTGGCAAGTCTATAGCCTGCTCCTTCTATTTCTTAGGAGTGGTGAATCATGAAGGAATCACTCATTTGATCTCCTTTCCTGAACGTGGGAGGAGCCTGAGTTTCTTTTTCCTCCGCTAGTTAGGAGACAGTCTACAAATTCAATCATGACTGTAGCTGGGCATCAGAGAGCTCTATTAATGATGCTTGGCAAAGTGTGGCCTGTGTTTTAATTGTAGAAAAATCAATATTCATTCCTTGGTTGTTTTGTAGAGTTTCCTGGTCTCATGGACCAAGGGCTTCAAGTCCAGTGGTGTGGAAGGCAGAGACGTGGTGGCTCTGATCCGGAAGGCCATCCAGCGGAGAGGGGTGAGTGTGGAGTGGTGGGACCTCGGGTGTGCAGGCTCTTTGGGATTCACTCTGAAGTCTGTCCTCAAACTCAGCCTGAGAAGCTTTTGTAGAGCTTAAGGGGAGGTTTTCTTCTTCTCTGCTATTACCCAGTAATTTGATACATGATTAGATGCCTTTGGGGTTTTGAGATTAGCATGGTGGAAAGTAATCTTAGCCTTGGTGCAAGAAAAACCCTTCAGTCCTGAAGAAGACTTCATTCATATCGTTTTAAGTAAGGAAGTTGGCATGATGGTGACATGACAGTAGAATGGGGCAGAGAGTGGACAAGATATAGTTCTGTCATAGGAGTGGGAGGGAGAGAGAGAAAGAAAGAGGGAGGGAGAGAGGGAGAGAGAAGGAAGAAGAGGGAGGAGAGGTGAGAGGGAGAAGAAAGAGAAGTAGAAGAAGCATACAAGATTGACTTTCCTTAGTACAGTAATGGCTACAAAGTAGACCACAGGGCTGGTGTCAGGAAAATGGTTCTCCACAATGAGAACAATCAGGGTGGGAGTGAGTTGCCCGATGTTCACTTGGGTATGGATCTAGCTCTCCAGCTCGAACCTTCCTTGGCTCTGAGTTGGGTCAGTAAGCCCGTTGCACTTGAGCTGTGCATCTTGCTGCTCTTTTTCCATCTTCACATCCTGTATCCATCCCTTCTATGATGGTGAAGGTCAGAATCCTCCATTTCATCCCTACAGGACTTTGATATTGACATTGTGGCTGTGGTGAATGACACGGTTGGGACCATGATGACTTGTGGTTATGATGACCAGAACTGTGAGATTGGTCTCATTGTGGGTGAGTGAGCTCTGGGTGTGAGAGCCGGATGTGCAGTTGGGGGAGTGGGCTGAAAAGAAGGGAGCGATCTGTAGACTGGGTTATATTTGAAGATAACGAACAATGCAGTTGCTTTGGAGGGCCAAGCCAAAGCTTGTGGAGCTGGGGTAGTAAGAGTTCTGGACCATATATTGGGTGAGCCCAGAAGTCTGCAGGGAGGGATCTTAATACGGAGCAGCCTTGGACAGTAGCGTGAGAGGAAGATGGGGGCAGGGGAGGGACGCGTAGGGAGGTGCTTGAGCAGTCCCTTGCTTTGGTCAGGCACTGGCAGCAATGCCTGCTACATGGAGGAAATGCGCCACATCGACATGGTGGAGGGCGACGAGGGGCGGATGTGTATCAACATGGAGTGGGGGGCCTTTGGGGACGATGGCGCGCTCAATGACATCCGCACGGAGTTTGACCGAGAGATCGACATGGGCTCGCTGAATCCTGGGAAGCAACTGTGAGTGGGCCTTTGGGTGACGGGGTTGGGGCGTGTGTTGGGAACTGAGGCTGGGGCTGCTCAGGGACAGGGGATTTGTTTTCAGGTCATCTCTATAGTCTTACTTTGTCCCCCAAAGTTTGCCAAGGCACCCACTGATTATGGGAACATTTAGGAATATAAATTGCTGAGAGGGCTCTAAAACCAGCGCGGGTGATAAACCCGGTCATCCTTCGGCACATTCACTTTGGAAGGTCATATTCTAGTTTTTGAAAGCCCCTTAGTAGCTCCCACCCACTACTCCCCCCTAAAGGACCAAGTTATGTCAGATGGCTGCTTACTGCCAACCCACAGAGTCCCAGGGCCTCCTGCCTCAGCTGTAGACTGACCAAAGCCTATAGAAAAGCTGGCTTCTCAGAAGCCTTTTTGGGCTCCAGCCTGGGTCTGTGGCCCAACCATGATCTCGAAGTAGATCTGATAAAAGGCCCCAGCATTTTGTGACCTGAATGCTCTGCACTCCAGCCAGGCCAGACTTGGTTTTAGGTTACTTTCGACTCTTACACAACCTTATTTCATTCTCACATTTGCCAAATGTCTCTGAAGATGTTGAGACAGGCTTGCTGCAAGCACTAAACACAGTTACAAAACAGTTTGAGCAATGCAGCATCTCTCTGGTCTTCTTGGTGCTGGGACAGTTTTGGGAAGTCTTTTCGCACAGATCTCTACTTAGAAAGGAAAACTAGCCCTATAAACCAGGTCAGTGGTGGGGAGTCCTTTCTTCCTCAAAGCATGGTTTCATTAAGTCATAAGCTTTTTTTACGTGTTGGAATGTGAGTCCATTTACCCGAACTTAGGAACATACCGGTTGTGTCTGCCATGGGTGACCCGAGGTTTATGAGCTGAGAAGTCGCTCACTCAATGCCTGCCTCCATTAATGAGACACACCCATGTCATTCCAAAGAGCCCTGTACCCTTTGAAGTATCAAAAGACAAAATGGCCAGCCAGGTCTTGACAGCATATTCCTGGTTTATCCATGAAAAAAATAGATTAGGAAGTCATCTTTCAAATTGTCAGCTGAGGTAGCCCCAAAATCATGAGCGATGACATCACACTGTAGAGACCCGCTTGCCCTGGGGGTGTTTCCCTCAGCTCCCATACAGCTAGCTTCACGGGTGAAGATGTGGAATCCTCACTGTTGAAGCCAGGTTACTCCCAAGGCGGGTGCCCATGTGGGTGCTTTGACATTTTCAATGTGCCTCGTGCTCGGAACAAATGCTGCCACTTGTCCCTTAGCTCTAATGCTTCCTGACTTGGCCTGAGTTGTCTCTCTGTAGGTCATGTCCAAATCCCCTCCACACCCCTGCTCTGGGCCTCCTTGTCACTGAAGCCAGTCCTAGACAGTACCAGTAGCCCTGGGAGCCTCCTCTCTCTAAGACCCAGAGGCTTTCTGAGAGACTAATGGGTCTTCTTTGCCCAAAAGAGATTGAATTTCCTCTGCCACATAGTCGTCGCCGGAAAGACTTCTAAAGAAAACAGTGTCACCTAGTGCTGCAAAATTAAATTACCAAACTGCCTCAGGTTGGGAGCTGATCTCTGCCTTTCTAAAACGTGTTTCTTCTCCTATCACCAGCCTGCTCAGAAACTTCCATTGTGTTTACCCCCAGACTCTTTGAGATCTGTTCCAACCTGGTCTTGTAATCTTGCCTCACTATCTTCCTGCCACAACTTGTCCCCCCACCCCACCATTTTCTCAGGAATCCACAAATGGCCTGTAAGAGGCTTGTGCCCTATATTTAATCAAGTTGAAATTTTTTTTCCTGTTGAAAAAAAATACTTCAATGAAGATTTTTTTTTTTTTTTTTTGGAGAGAAGAAATTTTAAAAAACATTCTCCTACACAAAATTAAATGACCTAAAATTCAGTCTGTTCCAGAATGTTCTATACTCCCTGGTTGTTTCATCTGGCTGTTTAAAGTCCTGTTCTTTCCCATTGTTCAAGACCCACCAGCCTGAGGGTCAGTCCCAACCCCACAGTTCCTGCAGCCCCCCACCTGTCACTTCGACACACACCTGAATAAGTTAACCCTTATTCATGCTGACCTCTAAAGCATGCTGAATCTCATATATTTGTGTCTGGCCTCCCTAGGAAAGTTGTGCATTCATGGACGGTGGGGGGATATTATTGTTTTGGTCTGTATTTCCCTGCAGGTTTGAGAAGATGATCAGTGGGATGTACATGGGGGAGCTGGTAAGGCTCATCCTGGTGAAGATGGCCAAGGAAGAGCTGCTGTTCCAGGGGAAGACCAGCCCGGAACTGCTTACCACAGGCAGCTTCGAAACCAAAGATGTCTCAGATATTGAAGAGTAAGTTTCTGGTCTCAATGCCGCACTCTGCTCACTGAGTGTCTGGTTATGGGGAGAGGCATTTGGGAAACATGGATGGGGCATTGGCTTTTGACTCTTTGAGCAGGAGGTCTACATGATTGTCTTTTTTGGGGGGGAGGGGGACTGGGGATTGAACTCAGGGGTGCTTAACCACTGAGCCACATCCCTAGCCCTTTTTAAAATATTTTGTTTAGAGATAAAGTCTCGCTGAGTTGCTTAGAGCCTCACTAAGTTGCTCAGGCTGGCTTTGAACTCATGATCCTCCTGCCTCAGACTCTCAAGCTGCTGGGATTATAGGCATATGCCATGTCACCCGGCCACAAGAGGGTCTTGAAGGTGGCCCATGGTGGGCCTGTGAATTCACTCTACTTACTTGTCTGTGCTCCTGTGGATTTTGAGGGTGATGCTACCAAAGTGACTCAGGGTGCTGGGAACAGTTGGCCTGTGCATGCAGGGACTTGGGCTGTTGCACTGGGTTAAATCCTGGAGGCATTAAAGTGTGCACCTTAACACTTATTTGCTTCTATCTCCTTGTTCTTCTCCTGAATTTCTGACATCTCTTTTCTTATCAGCAGTTCTCAAAAGGGACTACCCTGAGCCCTACTTCAAAACAGAAAAATAGGTGCTTGGATGCCCACAGATATATTCACCCACTCATAGACCAGCCAGGGGGATGGGAGTGAGGATGGCCCCTAGTATCCTGATAGCCGGGGCTAGTTTTCCATTCTTGCTATTTCCTCGCGTGAATAGAGGGGGTCCTATTAGTTGAGGAACCAGGTAGAGAGAGGAGGTGATTTTAGTGCCAAAAGGAGCAGTGAAAGCATTCCAAGGACTTTGTTCCAAGTGGAACCTTTAAACAGTGGCTAAAGTTGCTACACCCCAAGGGGAGGGTAGTACTCAATCCAGTGAGGCATTTGGTTCCCCTGAGAAGGGCACTTATGGTGTCAAATCACCTACCCTTTCCCACCATCTTCAGGCACAGACAAACTCTGGCTCCTTTAGAGAGAACAGATGGGCACCACAGCTGGATTCACATGTTTAGAGGTGACTGTTTATAGAGGCAGAGATTCTGTCTGTCTACCTTAAGACAAGCAAACGGCAAATGCAAAGAGTGCAGAAGGTCCATGAACCAGGTCTTAGCTTCATATTAGTGCACAGAAAAGAAATACTGGGTTTTTTACTGGGGGAAAAATGAGCCAGGGTAGCACTGTATGTGAGTATGTGTGAGTGAGTGTGAGAGAGAGTGTGTGTGTGTGTGTGTGTGTGTGTGATGTCTGGGAAAGATACCTCAGGGTGGTGATGTTGCATTGTATTCCCTCCTTGTTGTCCCCCCTCCCCCCCCACCAGCCCTGCTCACAAACAGGTAGCAAGGTCATAAGAGATTCTGTCCTCACTGATAGATGGGGTTTGCTGGAGCTGATGGGCTTCCTTGCCAGCCCATACCCTCTTCCTGTTGGCCACAGTGGGTCAGACAGGTGCCCACACACTATCTTTCTCTTTCCCAGCGATAAGGATGGCATCCGGAAGGCCTACCAGGTGCTGGTGCGGCTGGGTCTGAATCCATTGCAGGAGGACTGTGTGGCCACTCACCGGATCTGCCAGATTGTGTCCACACGCTCAGCCAACCTGTGTGCAGCCACCCTGGCTGCTGTGCTGCGGCGTATCAAGGAGAACAAGGGCGAGGATCGGCTGCGCTCCACCATTGGGGTTGATGGCTCCGTCTACAAGAAACACCCTCAGTGAGTCAGCGTCTTGGGCCCAGGAGTGAAGGAGGTCCCAGAGTACCTGGGACCGGGTGACTCCATTGGGCAGCTCTGTTTTGCATCCCAAGGTGTTGGGGGTCTTTGTAGAATTATAGTTCCCAACGGGGCAAGTGGGTACTGGGGGATGTCATTCCTGGTGTGGGTGGAGGTGATTTCTGAAGGCTGCTGATGTGCTCTTCTTGGCCACCCTCTTCTTTATAAGACAGAGTTTCATTCTTTACTCTATGATTCTTGGTGGTTCTTATATGTGCTATGTATTCTGCCAGGGACCACCTCAGCACTGGGGGTTACCAGCCTCTGATTTGGGTATTGAATTGATGCCACGCTGCATGTTTTGATCCTTTGGGTTATATATATCCAGACATTCAAGTTTCAGTTGGGACCTGGAAGATGCCTCTTGTTGCACTCACTTAGTTTCTCCTAACATGAGTGCCAGGTCAATATGGCATCATTAACTGAGCTGGTCACTGTGGAAGGTCTCAGCCCTGAGGTTCCCTAATCTCCTAGCTCAGTGCCTCCCAAACTTTAGTTAATGTGCACATGAATCACATGGGGATCTTAAGAGGCAGATTCTGGTTCAGAAGGTCTGAGGTGAGCCTGAGATCCTGCATGTCACAGCCTCCAGTGAGTCAGTTGGCTCATGGACCACACTTGGAGTAGCAGAGCGATACCTCAAAGCAGTCATCACCTGGAGAGTTTCTTGCCGAACATAACATGTTATCTTTAGCTGTTCAGATACCTTGAGATAGTTGACAGAAATTGGCAAAAGAGAGGCGAGAGTGCAGAAGAAGTGACATCTTCAAATAAAATGAGTTTTGGGACATGAAAAATGGGTAATGTTAGAGCCACCTGATTCTATTAGACTGCATAGGCTGATTGCAATCTCCTGGGCAGAGGAGATTTCTTGTGACTGCACGTAGGGAACAGTGTTGTGCTAGAAGTGTCCTTTCCTTTCAGTGGGGGATAAACTCTGCCAGGCTGCCAGGGTGGTCATCTGAGTTTTTTATACAGTGATTCCTATCATGGGAAAGAGTGGAGGGAGAAGGCTGAGGGCAGCCTCTGCTCCTGCAGGCCCAGCATTTGGGCTGAGGCAGTGAGCCACTGTGCAACCATTTATACCACTGACCTTAACTGCGGACACCTGTCTCTTATCTCACCTGGGCGGCTACAGTTTTGCCAAGCGTCTTCACAAGGCTGTACGTCGGCTGGTGCCTGACTGCGACATTCGCTTCCTCCGCTCTGAGGATGGCAGCGGCAAAGGGGCAGCCATGGTGACCGCAGTGGCTTACCGACTGGCTGATCAACACAGAGCCCGCCAGAATACCCTAGAGCCTCTAAAACTGAGCCATGAGCAGCTGCTGGAGGTCAAGAGGAGGATGAAGCTTGAAATGGAGCGAGGTCTGAGCAAGGAGACGCACTCCATCGCCCCTGTGAAGATGCTGCCCACCTACGTGTGTGCTACCCCCGATGGCACAGGTATGCAGCAGAGATGCTCACCTGGAAGGCCTTTGTCTTAGCATCGGTGCTTGGGGAGCTCCGTTAGCATTAGCCTTGGACATTTGAACCGCCACCTGTTTTTGAAGCTATATTACTGTAATACTAGAGTCAACCAGACATACCTCAGCTAAAATCAAACAGTACTTACTGGTGCCTACAATGTATCAACATACTTAATGCCTATTAATTCCTTTAATATTTGTTAGCTATTAAAGATTAGTAGTTACTTTTGTGTATTGACAAACAGCTGTGTGTGGCAAAAAACTGAGGCCTGAGAAGTTAAGAAACTTGCCCAAGTTCACACTACTAGCAAGTGTCAGAGCTGGGATTCAAATCCAGGAATTCAGGTACCAGAGCCACTGCTCACAACCATCACTTGGTCCGGGTCAAGGGTCAGCATACTGTACTACCTGGGCCAGGTTTGGCCTATGCCTGTTTTTGTGAATAAAGTTTTATCAGCACACAGCTATGCCCATTGGTCTGTACAGCATTCATGACTGATTTGCACTACCCTGGCAGAGTTGAGTGTTTGCAGCAAGACTATGTGGTCCACGAAGCTTAAAATGTTTCCTGTCTGTCACTTTACAGAAAAAGATCGCTATAAACCCTCTTGTAGGTCTTGCAACCTAATAAATGGAGGTCTTTTCCCAATTCAGAGAAAATGATTGCTGAGCAGGCCAATGTAGCAGTTAGTATAGGTTCCAGAGACTAGGGTTTGATCCCTGCTCCCTTTTTCTACTGATGTAATTCTACATAAGTAATGTTGCCAGCTCAGCCAGATTTTGATCATCCACAAGAAAGAATGAACTATATCCCTTAGGATGGCCTAAGTGTTGGATGGGGACTGTGTGTGAGGCTTGTGGCACGCTGAAATTGCCTAATGGTGGAAGTTTTTCTCATTTTAAAAGATTTCCCTTTTAATTCTTTTAAAGAATTTCATTCTCTTTTTCCTTCTCTAGTCTGGAATCTAACCTAAGGTGGTATTTGATTTGGCACAAATAGCGTATTTAGATAGTTTTAAATGTACTCTATTATCAGCGTCCCCAGAGCTCTGCAGTGCTCACTTTGACTTCTGGGCCCCCAGCATGTGGACTCATTTGAGAGTCACTAAAGAGCCAGCAAAGATCTCGTCCTGGGGCATCTTTTTTCTTCATCATTAAATAGAGCTCATACTCCATCACCCCCTGAGGCTGCTGAAGCTATCGGGTGGCCCCTGTCAGGGGAAGGTACATAAACTGTCACTCTTTGTCACCCCAGCTCATCACCTCTTTGGATTTGTTTTCCAGAGAAAGGGGACTTCTTGGCCTTGGACCTTGGAGGAACCAATTTCCGGGTCCTGCTGGTGCGTGTGCGAAATGGGAAGCGGCGAGGAGTAGAGATGCACAACAAGATCTACTCCATCCCACAGGAGGTCATGCATGGCACAGGCGAGGAGGTGAGCAGCATGGAGCGTCTTGCTTTCAATGACGGCTCTTTCCTTGTGGACCTGGGGAAGGTTTGGTGGGCCCCAGGCCCAGGCTGCTCTCTGGGCTTGTGCCTGAGCTTTCATTTCTTCTGGATGGAAACCTTGAGCTCCTGCTGAGGCCTAGTTGGGGGCAGCCCGTCTTGGCCATGGCCTCTTTCTTAGGGCTCCAACTTCTCCCCACAGCTCTTTGACCACATCGTCCAGTGCATCGCTGACTTCCTGGAGTACATGGGCATGAAGGGTGTGTCTCTGCCTCTGGGTTTCACCTTCTCCTTCCCCTGCCAGCAGAACAGCTTGGATGAGGTAACAGTGCCTTCCCACAGGGTTCTCCCATGGGCTTTATTGACCCTAATGAGTGAAAGAAGGGCACTAGTGACCCTTGGGGAGGAAGGGCCCATTGATAAGAATAAGTTGGTTTAGTTAGGATCCAACTTTCTTTGGAAGAATGATGATGGTGATGCTAATCAAAACATCAACTCACATATTTTAAGCACTTATTGTATGCCACATATTACATTTAGCTTCCTATGTGCATTATCTCATTTAATCCTCACAGCAACCATCAAGTTAAGTGTTCATATGCCCATTTTTCAGTATAGAAGATAAGGTCTACAAAGGTACTTGGTGCCTTGCTCCAGGTCATCTAGCTTGGGAGTAGGCCAAGCCACTATTTGTATTCTGTTTTTCTGATGTCTTGAGCCTGTGAGCTCAAATTCTCTCTCTTGCTCCTGACGCTCTTACAGGCTCAGGCATTTTTATTTTGTCTCTCCTATAAATGTGGATGCTCTGGTCTTTCTAGTCTCACCTTTGCCTCTCATTGCTGTTCAACTTGCCTTGGATGAATGAAAGAGGGGTTGAAGATCTGGTGTTCCCAGATGTACTGGACAGGAGTACATGAAGAGATGGAGGACAGCTGAGTAGGCAGTGCTGGGATCTGGGCTGATGGCTTCGATATTAGAGTATTTTTATTTGAACGGTGGTTCCTCTCTGACTTAGCCAGTCATGTAGAAACCTGCATGCATGCTGCAGGGTTATGGTGCTGTGGATGCAGTTGCCAGGTGCAAAAGGCATGGTTCCTGCCTTAGATGCTTCCAAACTGGGCTGTTGAAGCAAGCTCAGAAAAGTAAGAGCTACTGTTTGGACCATGGCAATGGGATACTACAGCCCTGAAGACATGCAGTGGGGTGATGATCTGAGTGCAGTCCTGGAGGAGGTGAGGAGTACTTGGAGCAAATTAGAAGAATGACTTGATGGGGAGAGGTTTTATTTATTTATTTATAATTTTTTGAGAATTATAATATCTATATTATATAGAAAAGAAGAAAAAATGATTAATAGAAAAGTTAAAACATTCCAACAGAGTCCTTCCAGACTTTTCCTACAAATTTTTATTTTATTTTAAACAGACACTGTCTTTTCATACTAACTTGTATTTATCTTTATATACTTTATTGGGTATGATAACTGTTTCTATCTGAATAGAAATAGTCTATCTGAATAGAACAGTCATCCTGCTGGATCTTAATCTGTATGTTCCAATTTTCTGTAAGGAGCACATGTTATGTCTAGGATCATAAAAATGAACAGCAAACAAAGGGAAAGACAATTCTATCTGTTAGCCGATGAGGTCATCCTGATGATGAGGTATTAGCAGGTGCTCAGGAGGCCCGAGGGCCTCTGGCTGTGCTTACTCGCCACTGGCCTTGGGCAAGTCTCCCCAGCTGTTGGGGCCTGTTCCTGTCTTTTTATAAGGATTACCTGAAGTGATGTTACTTGAACATTCTATAAATTTTAAAGCGCCGAACTTTTGCCAGAGATATGAAGCTAATGTGTAGATGAGAGAGATGGGTGGAGGTGAGCACACCCTCGTCTGAATGTGGGTGTGTAAACCAAGGCTCCACAGGGATGCGCTTTGTTCTTCTGAGTCTCTCGGGATCTGATCATGGTGTGACACATCCAGGTGGATGAGATGCCAAGGTGATGGGCATGAACCACCAAGCAAGGCCTGGGGACACCATGCAAGTGGGCGGTAGTGAGTACACAGTCCACTGGTGGGTCCAGCCTCTTGGGAAATGGATCTGGGAGTGCTGACACTGGTTCCTGGTGGTTGGCAGCACAGAGGGCTCCAGTGAACAAAGATTTCTCCCACGTGCAAAGCCACCGGGCATCTACTTCCAGATGGCCCTGTGACATGGGCCACATTAAAGATGGGCCCACAGAGGACTCTGAGAAGCCTTAGAGAACTTCCTCACTGAGAAATGTGGAGGAGTGTGAGGTCTAGACACTTCCCCAGCTGTGGCCAGGTACTCGTTCACTGGATACAGAAGTATGAAAAATTAAGAGACGTGCTGGCCCTTCTGATTTAAGTGAAGGACAGGGACAGGGCAAAACTGCTTTGCCCAGTGAAGGAAACATGTGTTGGGACATTTGCACAGTGCTTGTGAGCCATTGATTGGAGTCAGCAGGTCTGGAGGTGAGTCCTGCTCCTAGCTTCAAACTAGGCCTAGGCAAGTCACCTGGGTGCCTGGGTTACCTGTAAAAGGTGGGTGTTATTATGATAAATGTTCTCCATAGATGGCTGTGGGGATTAAATGGTGTAGCACATGTCATGCACCAGCATTGGTGCACAGGAAGTACTCAGTAAATCCAAGCAACAACCTTAGGTTGAGGATCACTGGTAGGTGAGATGGCTGGTTACTCCAGGGAATCTGTCTAGTTTATGAGGTTGAGAACCCAGAAATGACCCAGGAGCCCTTCTCTGAGGTCTTCTCTGTGCTTTTTAGAGTATCCTCCTTAAGTGGACCAAAGGCTTCAAGGCATCTGGATGCGAGGGTGAGGACGTGGTCACCCTGCTGAAGGAAGCCATCCACCGGCGAGAGGTAAAGGAGACCCCAGGCATTGATTCCTTGATGCCTGAAGTGATCTGTGAGGGGCAACATTGAGTGCAGTTGCTTTGGCTGGCAGAAGTATTGATGTAGTCACTCAGCTCAGCAACGGTTGAGTGTCTACTGTGCATAAAGCTCTGTTCTGGGTGTGGGGATTCAGAAGTGACTGCAAAAAAACAAACCAACCAAAAAAACACTTGTTCTCAAACATAAACCCATAACCCAATGGCAACTGTTATTAAGGGCTAAGAAAAATGAAGTTGGACAAGGAGAACAGATCAAGTGAGCAGGGAAGTGGCAATCTTAATAGCAGCACAACTAGGGAAGTCTTCATGCAAGCCTTGAGCGAGCCTCATATGAAATGAGGGAGTGAGTCACAGCATTTGAGATGTATTTTATATACATGTAAGTGTCCTTGCCGATGTCTGAAGGGAAAATGTGGAGGTTCACCTGTGGACTAGGCATCTGCTTCTGCCCTCTTAGGAGTTTGACCTGGACGTGGTGGCTGTGGTTAATGACACAGTTGGAACCATGATGACGTGTGGCTATGAAGACCCTCACTGTGAGGTTGGCCTCATTGTTGGTAAGGATATCAACCATCCTCCCCACAGGGGCCGGGGGCACAGCCTTGGGTGGGTGGGAGGCTGGAGCTGAGTGAGACCTGGTGCCCCTGTGATTGGCAGGCACCGGTAGCAACGCCTGCTACATGGAGGAGATGCGCAACGTGGAACTGGTGGATGGAGAAGAAGGGCGGATGTGCGTCAACATGGAATGGGGCGCCTTCGGGGACAATGGGTGCCTGGACGACTTCCGCACGGAATTTGACAAGGCTGTGGATGATCTTTCGCTCAACCCAGGCAAACAGAGGTAGGCACCCAACTAGGTGTGAGCCTTGTATCCCAGAACTGGATAGCAATGAGTGATGGGAGTCTCCACCAGACTATATAATAATAATAATAAAGATAATAACAAGGATGCTTATTAGCTTGAGATGACAATGGTTTCTTGGAAAGTTCTGAGTCAGTAAACGTGAGGAAGCTGCTTCCACTGCGAGGCCTGGGAGAATGGGGGTGGGGGTGGGATCAAAACCTAGGGCTGAGTCTGTGAGGGACAAATGATGAGTGGACCACTGCTGCTCCTGGGGTGAAACAGCATTGCTGGGGCAGCCCACACAGGAGCAAATCCTTTCTTCCTCCCCCAGCCATCCAGTGTCTAGCACCCTCTCTTGTTGGAACTGGCCAGCATCACAAAGCCCCATGGGTGGTGGTGGGGGGGGGGTGGAGAGGGGAGGAAGCGAGAGCACCATGCTCAGTTTTGCTGAAGGTAGAGGAGGATCAGAGTGAGAGGACATAGGAATCCCGCCGGATGAATGAAGTGGCATTCCTTTCCCGCCATGCTGCCCTCCGCTTTTCGTTCTGTCTCAACACATCCTACTACCTTCCGATTTAACCTCTGTAAATTTCAGGTTTGAGAAGATGATCAGTGGCATGTACTTGGGCGAGATTGTCCGTAACATCCTTATCGATTTCACCAAGCGTGGGCTGCTCTTCCGCGGCCGCATCTCAGAGCGGCTCAAGACAAGGGGAATCTTTGAAACAAAGTTCTTGTCTCAGATTGAGAGGTGAGAGTTTATTTAGGGATTGGGGGAGGATGGGGCCATGTCCTGTGTATTCCTCACAGACAGACAAGCTGAAGGATTTCACAGCTCAAGTGAGATCAGAGCAGGGCTCACACAAGTCAATCTAGTGGCTCACACATGAAAGATGGTGCAGAGCATAGCATGGGACCATGAACAGGGATATTGTTGTATTTTAGATCAAATAGCAGAACAAGAAAGATAACCTGATCATAGGATATAAATTAAAATGTGCAGAGGAAAATAATGTGATGAAGCATCCATGCTTGGCTTGGGGATCCTTCTTCACTGCTGGCTGCAATAATCAGGCAATGAGGACTGATTAAAAAGGACAGGCTTCACTCTATCAAGGACTAAGTAATCCTCAGGCAGGACAGAGGCATGCTATGTTGTGGCTTGTTAGAGTGAAGCCTCTGTCCTCTGGTCTAAGGGCAGAAAATTCTGCTCCAAATTAGAATGGTGAATTTCAGAGCCCTTAAAAAATTAATGCTATGTTACTCTCAAGGCATAGACCAGGAACTGGGTTACTGACCTGAGTGGGCCCCAAGGGCACCTGCATCAGTGAACAGAGTCTGCTCAGCTGATGGATAAGAAAATTCCGGGTCTCTTTTTCTTTATAAAATAGGGTTTATTTTCTCACTACAATTTTATGTGCATCTATTTCATAAAAAGGGCACAAGCAGAATGCAGACTGCCCAGTGTGGGGAATGGAAATCAAGCAGGAGTGTAATGCTAGTAAGTTAATGCTTGTCCTGAAGACCCAGGGACAGCAATGAGAGAAGAGACATGAACGTGCTCTGCAGCTGGAAATGCCGCATGCTGGCATGGCCACTGTCTTTATTATTTCCAAATGAGTAGACAGTGAAGTTCCTTTGTGTTTCGATATGCTTTGTAGTGACAGTGTTCTACCTTCCCTGCACAAAGTAGAATGAGGACCTTCTTTTAAAATTTCCTGTCACTCTCAGGAAGAGTGAGCATGGTCCAGCAGGATGAGCACTGCTCTGAGTTCGTGATCAGAGCCCACCTTGTAGGGCCTGGTCCCCAAGGCCCGGACCCCTGGAGAGCCTCCTAGGATAAAAGAGCCATCCTGGGAGAGGGGGGTCTCCAGCCCTCTCTGCTCTTGACTGACCACTCATTGTCTCTTCCACCCCAGCGACTGCCTGGCCCTGCTGCAGGTCCGTGCCATCCTGCACCACTTGGGCCTCGAGAGCACCTGTGACGACAGCATCATCGTCAAGGAGGTGTGCACCGTGGTGGCACGGCGGGCAGCCCAGCTCTGTGGCGCAGGCATGGCTGCTGTTGTGGACAAGATACGGGAAAACCGTGGGCTGGACACCCTCAAAGTGACAGTGGGTGTGGATGGGACCCTCTACAAGCTACATCCTCAGTGAGTGCCTGATCCCAGACCTTTATCGATTTGTCTTTGTCCCCATCCCCCTTTTAACTTTATAGAAAACTATTGGTCATTCTAAATAGTGTTTTTAATGTTTATAGTTTGAAGATCAATAATCAGAACCAGAATCAGGCCTGTGTTTCAGTATGGAAAGTGTGCACCCCCACACACACACCTGCAATTGCACCCTCTCCCTCCCCTGCCAGGAATAAGGGCTGCCCCAACTCAGTCTCTTGCTTTTCTTTTCCCCGGGTCTCTATGTTACACATCTATATTGTTTAGTAAACATACGCTAGAAATTGAGCATGATTTTTGAACTTGCCGTGAATAGAATCACATGGCTTCTTCTGTGACTGGCTTTTCTCACACAGCACTTATGGTTTGTTTATTTATTTTGGAGATGAGGTCTTGCTATGTTGTCCAGGGTCTCAAACTGCTGGGTCTTGAGCAATCCTCCTGCCTCAGCCTCCCAAGTATGTTTTATGTGGATTATTTCTAGATTTTGACTCTTACAAACAGTGCTGCTCTGAATGTTCTAGCAAACATGCTGGAACTCAAGCAAGATTCTCCCCCTATGGTCCAGGGCAGGGGATTAGTAATTAATAGCCATGATTGCTCCTGTAAATCAAGTTTTATTGGAAGAGAATGGCACTCATGTGTTTATGGGCTGTCGATGGCCGCTTTTGTGCTGCCCAGGAGAAGTATGGCCTGTGACACTGAAAGGGTTTGCTGCCTGGCCCTTTGCTGTGCCCTCAATATGGAAATACCAAGTTCCCCTTTCTTTCGACTGTGTTCCTTGTTTCCCTCTTCTTCTCCTTTGTCTCTTCTTATTACCATTTTGCTTCTGTCTTCTCTCACTTGTTATTTGTATAATTTATTTTGAAGTCAGAAGTAGCCCACATACTCTCTTCTGGAAGCCTTTCAGCTAAAAGCTAAAGGAGTAGAGCAGTGCCCGGCCTGCACAGCACCCGCGGGGTGGAGGGAGGGTGGAGAATCCTGGATTGAATTGTGACCACCTCTCCCCACATTTGTGTATTTTTTTTTCCTAAATCAAAATGTTTATATCGATATTTTTATTTATAAACATAGTTTCAATATATTTGGACAGTATTATACACTAGCTACATAGCAGCTACTTGATAATTTTTTAATGTTTATTTGTTTTAATTTCTACACGACAGTAGAATGCAATTTGATACATCGCACATAGTTGGAGTATAATTTCTTATCCTTCTGGATGTACATGATGTAGAATCCCATTGGTTTTATAGTTATATATGTACATAGGGTAGTAATGTCTGATTCATTCTACTATCCTTCCTACCCCCATAACCCACCCCCTTATTTTAAATTAGCATCCACATATCAGAGAAAACATCAGCCTTTGGTTTTTTGGGATTGATTTATTTTGCTTAGCATAATTCTCCAGCACCATCCATTTACCAGCAAATACCATCATTCATCTTTAAGACTGAGTAATAGTCATATATATAATTTTATATCAATCACATTTTTTATTCATTCATCAATTGAAGGGCACCTAGGTTGGTTCCATAGTTTAGCTATTAGGAGTTGAGCTGTCACCACATTTATTTTAATGACCTAAGAGGCTCTTTGAGTCTGCACTATTAGTGAAAAGAGGGGAACCTCCAAAAATCCAAGTCCCTTTCCTCAGTGATAAGTCTCATTGTAAAAATAGGGTTCTTGGCTCCAGATGAGGGTTGGGAAAGGGACTTTTATTCAGCTTTCTCTTCCTGTCGGAAAATACATGAGATAATCAACTTATAAAGAGGAAAGGGTTATTTTGGCTCACAGTTTTGGAAGTTTCAGTCCAAGACTGGTTGGCCCTGCTGCTTTGGGGCCCGTGGTGAGGTAGCACACGATGGCAGGAGTGTGTGTGGAGCCAAACTGCTCACCTTGTGACTGGAAAGTGGAAAAGAAAGAAAAAGGGAGACCAGAGTCCCACAATTCCCTCCAAGGGCATAACCCCAGTGACCTAAAAACCTCCCACCTCTTACATGAGGGACTTCAGGGGACTTTAGATCCCAACTATAGCAGGTATGGAAACCTAGCCCCCAACCCTGGGACGGGGCATCCTCAGCTTCACAGATGGGAGGGCATCCTGACCCTCTTGGGTTGGGTTGGGTTGCATGGTGACTGTCTCTTTTTTTCAGTCCCATATGAAGATGATCTGTGATCTCTGTAATGTCCTAACAGAAACCCTATACATCTGCCCCTCTTGCCTTCAATGGCATTTTGGAGTCGGTGTAGGTCTGATGTGAAGTGATAACCCTTGGAAAATATAAAAACCACATGCACAGGATTTGGTCCTCCCCTGCAGAGGAGGTTACACACTTCTGCAAGATTCATAGGTGGCTCACAGGACTGTTGAACTTCTTTTACTGATTAGTTTTAAGAGCACAATTCAACAGAATCCCAAGGCATTTGTCCTAGAGTGAAATCTTAGCTCTCTTGAGCTAAGAGCTAAGTGGGTACACTGTGATGTTGCACTTGGACAGATTATTAGCATCTCCCAGGCTTAATTTTCTGGTACAAATACATAGACCCACCGTGTAGCTGTCCTGCTCCTCCTCTTAATTACCCGTGGATCGCCAGCATTACTTCTTAGCACCTCACCTCTGAGCACACAAATCTGTCATGACTAAGGTGCTTTGTTCTTTTGTCTTTCTCCCCCTTTTTTCCAGTTTTGCCAAAGTCATGCATGAGACGGTGAAGGACCTGGCCCCCAAATGTGAGGTGTCCTTCCTGGAGTCAGAGGACGGCAGTGGGAAGGGGGCCGCGCTCATCACTGCCGTGGCCTGTCGCATCCGGGAGGCCGGACAGCGATAGAACCCTGGAATTTGGAAGGGACTTCTCTGCTTCCCCCTCTTCCCTGTTTTAAATTATAAGGAGTCATCTTCTTGTGTCAGAGACACAGTCCCCTCAGCTTTTCCTTGGCAGAGAGGACCCCGTCGGATTGAGATTTTTTTTTTTTTTTTACATTCACTGTAGAGTTTTGTGCCCAAGTCTTGGCCTTCCTGAGATACAGAAGCCAGGACTGTTCATACTGGTCACAACCATTCCCATTGGTTCTCATACAACTTAAGAAAAAAAATAATGACAATAATCCTTAGCGCCTCGCCCCCTCTCCTGGAATTCCACGTCTCTGTACAATCCTAAAGGATTGGGGCTAGCCTCCCCTTGGGGCTGACGGGGTACTTCTAGTTGGAGAGCATCCCCCTGCAAGGATGTCAATACTGTTTCTCCCATCAGAGATCCAGGAGGTCTCTGCTAGTCACTCAGCCTGATCCTCATGCAGGCAGATGTGGGGAAGGAGGAAGCACGGCAGTGGAGGGAGATCCCATGGAAATCCGTGTGGCAGCGCTTTCTCAACCTGCCATTGCCCCGTGGATTCCAGCATTTACTGAAACTGGAATTGAGGAATCCCGCATCTGGGCGATGACACCAAAGCCAGATGCATCCTGCAATATGGATTTGTCGCTGCCTCTCCTTGTGGGTGCTTGGATCACTCATGAGCAGTGGACCTTTGGGGGAGGGGGGGAGCCTTTTGGTTTGTTTTTAAAGATTTACCCGCAAAAGTGGAGACACTGTATTTTCATTTTAATTTATGTTTGAAATTTATTTAGTTCATGAAGTAGGTCTGCTCCTTCATCATGTAACGGCGGATTGTATGTAATGTATTTATATGTTAATTTGTTCTGTATATAGATATGCAGGGTCTCCTTAGACTCATTGGTAGATCAGTACAGTTAAGGACAGAAAGTGAAGACATTGACTAGCTACTTAGAAATACCTCATTCGCCTGTGGGAAGAGAAGGAAAGCCTCTCCGGGGTGAGTGAATGGAAAAGCATCCGCTTTCTCGCTCCTCCTGACCCTACAGATTTGGAAATGCCTGGAAGGCAGGGATGGAGACCAAGGCTGAGCCCATGGATTGGAGAAACCACAGCAACTGGCTAATCTGTCAAGAGACTTTCCTGGGGCAATATTCCATGGGATGCTAACCAAAGGAAACCAAAGGAAGCATTTCAAATAGACTCACTGTTTATAGAAATTTTTATTCTTAGGAAAGTCAGTACTATTTTGAAGCTGTGTGGCAAGATAAAGGAAGCCACCAAAAATTTTTTTTTTAATTGTATCTAATCGTCAACATCAAACCAAAACCAAGCAATTAAACAACCAAACAAACAAAACCTCAGGGACAACATTTTTTGGTGTATTTTGTGCCTTCTTGGCAAATTTCACCTTGGGTTTGTTTTGTAAATGTTTTATAAGAAATGTTGTCTATGTGCTTCCTTGGGCTGCGCTGGCATTTGGTCTGCTGACCCGTGTTTATTTTTTATACACAGTATTTATTTCATACTGTTGGCAGGGATGGACCGTGGTATCATAGCTGCCATACTCTTTCCAAGAGTGCAGTTAATTCTGAACCTGAAAGCCCACTCTGCCCTAAAATATGAATCAGCACAGATGTTAAACCTGGATACAACATAACAGAGAGGGAATGGCCTTGTACCACTATTAAGTAGGACACAAGGACAAAAACGGAAAGATGGAGAAGAAATCCACGGCTCCATCACACCCAGTTTTTGCCCATTTTTTCAAATTTGTGCTGAGAACAGTGCCCGGTTATCATTTTTTAATAAGATGGAGTAGAAATTAGTAAAAACTGCCCAGCTCCTTCTGGGAAGCACAGAGGAAAGGGCACAGGTCCTTGATTGTTCCATTCTTACTGTGCCTGTCTGATGTTACTCCTCTGCTGCCTCCATCTGCAGTTATTGATCCAAAATATGGGTGCCTCCAAATGCAATGAAAACTGAAGGCCAGCTTTAGATTTGTGGGTCCCTAAAGGATGCCTGTGAAATACAAATGAATTTTATTTTTGAATTGTGACTTTGTAAATTTTAAAACTTAGGCACTGTCTATGAAATTATACTTTTTTTCCCCCTAAGGTAGAGATGTGTGTATGCCTATTAAAGATGTGTTATTGGTTTCCAAACGAGAGCAATGGACCATACACATGGACTGTCTGTGTTCCTGGCATTGGGCTGGTAGCCCCCTCAATGATACTACTTTGCTTGGCGTAGATACAGTGGATCTCAATCTTCAACTGGGATGCACTGAATATGGATCATCTCAAATCCTTGAGCATGCAGTCTTGTGAAGATGTTGATTGTTGTCACTATGTACAATAGAGAAGTAGTTGAATTAACTATGTGATGTTAACTATTATATTAATAAATTTTAACATTTTTCAAAATATTCAAAGTGTGATCTGAGCAAAATCTTCCAAATGCATTTTAAAGAAGGCAGTCATCTCTGGGACACTGTACTACCTTTTGGCCAGTCTATGAATCATTGATGGTATCTTGATTTTGAGAGTGTGCTCATTTTTCAGTACCCATGGGGGACAGGTTCCAGGATACCCTCAAGATACCAAAATCTGGAGGCCCAAGTCCCTCATAGAAAAAAATAAAATAGTGTAGTATTTGCATAGATTTTATGATATATCCTCCACATACTTTAAATCATCTCTAGATTACTTATACCTAATATGATGTAAATGCTATGTAAATAGTTGTTAAGCTGTATTGTTTAGGGAATAATGTACATGTTTAATATAGATGCAAATGCTCCCCCATCCTTCTTTTTTTTAAAGATGGGAATTGGACTGAGCTACATTTCTGGTCCTTTTTTATTTTTTATTTTGAGACAAGGACCTGCTAAGTTGCTGAGGCTGACCTCAAACTTGCAATCTCCTACCTCAGCCTCCAAATCATTAGGATTACAGGTGTATGCTACCATGCCCAGCTTTCCTGAATATTTTTGATCCAAGGTTGGTTGGTTGAATCCTTGGATGTGGACTCAGTTGAAGAGTGTGACTGAGAGTGACTGAAGAGAATTGGAGAGTGACTGAACTTGACAGGCATGGAGTCAAGAGTTATCCCATAGATTTCCCTTCTCCAAAACCCAGTCCTAATGGAACTGAAAGGCAACTTTTCCTGGGTTACTCCTGACCCCTGGATGTCAAACTTCACAAAGAACCATGGCTAGTCCAGCTTCTCCTGCTCAGACAATTGGGCTGGGATGTAGCCTCACTCCCAGGGTCCTAGCTGTCCTCAATAGGCAGATATGGTTTACTTTGAGCATGATAGTGCTGATGTGAACCAATAAGCACTTGCCTGTCTTTCCCTACCAGGCTCCCAAGAAGTGAAACACAAATCTGGGGAACAGATTCCCTAGTGATGCCCATTGACACTGACAACATTGCTTGACAATAACTGAGAAAGGAAAATGATCAAGGCTAAGAGCATAATATAGAGCCAATGATGAAGGAAAAATTAAAATTAGTTCCTATTGTTTTTAACAAAGTGGTGAGATCATGGGAGTATAAGTTGGTAAATTGGTCAAAGTATAAATTGGTAAAACCTGTTCAGTAGGGGAAATAGGATATATATATAAACTAGGTTTTGCATAATTTTCCAGAAATTTGTGCTAAGGAAATACACATTGGGAACTAAGTTTTTGACTATATGGTTTATAATAGCTAAAAAGAAACTGTTTGGCTTACCCTGTTTCAGGGTCCAGATAGTAAAAACAATTGTCTCCAGTGTTTCCAAACATTCTAATTTAGTGATGTGATTATACAGGTGGATGGAAAGTGGAGAAGCCAAATAGTACAGAGAAGCAACCCAGAAATTATGACATCAAGAAAAGCAGCTTCTGGGGCTGGAGTTGTAGCTCAGTGGTAAAGAGCTTGCCTAGCTAGCATGTGTGAGGCACTGGGTTTGATTCTCAGCACTGCAAAAAAATAAATAAAAAATAAAGGTCCATTGACAAAAGTTCAAAGCCAGCCTCAACAATATAGCAAGTCCCTGAATAACTCAGTGAGACCCTGTCTCTAAATAAAATACAAAAAGGACTGCAGATGTGGTTCAGTGGTTAAGCACCCCTGGATGTAATCCCTGATACCAACAAAAAAAAAAAAAAAAGGGAAAGGTGCTTCTATCCTGCTGCCTAGATCAGAGTGCAAAAGCTGGGGGCAGTGAAGAGGCAGTAACTGGAACCAGAAAACTGGGTGGGGGATGTAGAGGTACCAGAGTTTCTCTCCCTCCCACCTTTTAGTGTTCTGCAGTGTTTCCTGATGGCTGAACCTAGTTGGGAAATGGGATAAAGATCAGGGAGGGGGGATGACTTGGGCCTCAGCAATTAGCAAAGTAACTGGCATGTGCCCTACATTATGGTCTTTGATAAGACCATTATATGGGGTTATCAAAGAATATTATAGGCATTATAGAAGAATAATAACAAGGACAATGTTCAAAGGATGCTGCTTCATGCCCCAAGTGTGTTAGAACCTGAACAGATGCCCTCTGAGGGACCTGCATCCTGGGATCCAACGGATTGAGAATTGAAAATGTAGTTAGGCCTTGATGTTTGCACATGTAAGCTCTTACCATTCCTGGAACAATACAGGATAACAACTATTTACATTATATTAGGTATTACAACTCGTCTAGACATCTATGTTCTCCTGTATGGGAAGATATGTGGAGGTTATATGCAAATACTATACCATTTTATATAACGGATTTAAGCATTCATGAATTTTAGTATCCTTGGTGAGTCCTGAAATCAATCCTCCAAGATACCGAGGGATATGACTGTATTATGATCCTATTGTTGTTAAAAAAAAAAATGCTATATGACAGCAGGTGTAGTGTTGGTACCTGTCCTTGGGTCTCTGTGGGTTCCCTTGAAGACTCAGAAGAGTTTCTCTGTCATCTCCCTTGTGGGGTGGGGGTTTGGGGTGGCATAGACCCTTAATTCTCCCCAGGCCCTAATACTAGACAAGATGTTCAGTATATAATTTTCTAAGTTTCTTAAGATGAATTCCTGCATGGGAGGGTCTCAGAGCGCTGGATCCTCCATGCTCATGCTCCATCCCTCACCATGGGGAAATTGTTGCTTTCAAACAAGTAGAAGGTCCATACACCACCTACTCACAGCTTAGAAATATCTTTTCTAGGTTCAGCCAAGACCATCCAACTTTTTCTTTCTTGGTTGCTTTGTTTTCTTTATAGCTTGGGCCCCAAGAGCAGAAGGCCACTGCTTTATCCTTTCAGGGTAATTTCTCATCATTGCACAAACTTTTCTTGCTTTTTTATTTTCTTATTTCCTTTTGTCCTCACTCTCTTTTTTCATTCATATTCTCCACTTCCAAATGCCAACAATTGTGCTCCATGTGAAACTTATTTTGATGAAGCATATATTACTTTGATGCTTTTTAATTTTGTGTGTGTTTGTTTATGATACTGGGGATGACACCCAGGGCTTTGCAAATGCTATGCAAATGCTCTATCACCGAACTACATCCCCAGCCTCTGTGTGCATTTTTTAAAAAATTACTAATTCTATTGGCTAAAAGTCTCTTTCTGTCCCCTACCTCACAAAGCACCATGTTTTCAAAGGCCCATGGGTGTCGTGTGCTCAGCTAATGCATTATTTCCCATTGCCACAAATATCCCATTGTGTGCATGTACTCACCCCGTGTTCCCATCCATCTTCTTAGAAGTGGTCATGTGCATTGACTCAATTCTGGCTACACAAACATGGCAATGAGTGTCACTGCAATGAGTTTCTTTGCACATGTCTCTGTGATCATCTACCCAAGAGCAGGACAGCTGGATCATAGGATGTGCATTTGCCACATTTGACCCCCACACTACCAGCTTACCCTCCTGAAAGGCTGTCCCTGCCGTCAGTCACCTGCACAAATCTCCACTAACATCTGGCATTGTCTAGACATCTATTCATTATTAATCTTATGAGTGTAAAGCTGAATCTATATTGCTTGAATCTATATTTTCTCTGGTTACTGTGGGTTTCAGCATTTATTTATATGTGTTTGCTTTTGGATTTCCCTTAGTTGACTCCCTTTTAATATTCATATTCAACCAGTGTTTTTTTCCTTTCTGATACACTAGAACTCCTTATTTAATGCAGGTATCAATCCTTTGGGGGCTTTAGGTATTGCAGGTATCTTCTAACCTGTTCATTTTGTCTATGGTGTGCTTTGTGGACTAGAAAGCCTTTCATTTAGAGTAATCAAATCCACCTATCATTTTTGTTTACAGTTTACAGTTTTGGGGGGTTTCTTTTGGTACTCGCAATTGAACCCAAGGCCTCTTAACCACTGATCCACGTTCCCAGCTCTTTTCATTTTTTTAGTTTGAGACAGGGTCTCACTAAGTTGTTTAGGACCTTGCTAAGTTGCTGAGGCTTGTCTTGAACTTTTGACACTCCTAGCTTGGCCTCCCCAGTTGCTGGGATTACAGGTGTAATCTGCTTACGGTTTGTACAGTTGGTTCTTCTGAATTTTCTCACCCTTAAATCACTAAAATGGTCTTCTGTTAATTTTATTTATTGGTAATTTTTGCCTTAAAGGATAAATGAATTGCCTAAGAAGTTTGTTTTTCTATATAATATTAAATAGGGATCTAGTTTTTCTTTTCCCATGTTACCAGTGATTTATATCTTTTCTTACTGGCTTGGGACAACTTTTCTAAAATATATTAGGCTTGCAAGGTTCTATTTCTGAGTGTTCCATCTCTCTAATTAATCTCTTTTGTTTGTTCTTGGGACAGTAACATTCTGTTTCTATTACCAGGGTTTGGTAGTGTGCCTAGTATCTAGCAGGGTTAGTATTCCCTTTTCTTTTTCAAAGCTGACTATGCTAGTCTTGGCCCTTTATTATTTCATGTAAATTTTAGAATAAGTAATCTCTGAAAATAATCTGCCTAAATTTTGGAATTTTGTATTTATTGATCATGGAGTTAAAATTAATCTTTAGCATATTCACAAAGCATTAAAAGTCTCTTATTGTATTTATAAAATCTTTTCTGCCTTTTGTTAAGGTTTAAAAGTTTATAAAGATTTTATGAATTAAGTGAATGCCCAGATCATTCATAGTTGCTGGGTGTGGTTCTTGATTTTTATTATATTTTTGGTCGATTATTATAAGTGTATAACATAGGATTCTAACCTTAGAATCATTACTTTGTTGTGTGTGTGAGAGAGGTACTATCTTTGGCATTGTAGGCTCTGTAGCAGATGTCATTAATACCCCAACCCCAGTTTAGACGAGAATGTCTTCAGATGCTTAATGTTCCTTGAAAGTAGGATTGACAGATAAAATACAGGATACCCAGTATTTTATCCTAAATATTGCATGGAATATACTTATACTAAATAATTTTTAATCTGAAATTCTAACTTAACCAGGCATCTTATATTATTATTTTTTTAATGTGTCAGTTATACCTGAGAGGCAAGGAAATATACTGAAATTTTCTTTATAATTTTTTTTTTGTTGTTAGCCAGATGTGGTGGTACATGCTTGTAATCCCAGCAGTTTGGGAGGCTGAGACATGAGGATTGTGAGTTCAAAACCAGCGTTAGTAAAGGTGAGGTGCTAAGCCACTCTAAATAAAAAATACAAAATAGAGCTGGGGGTGCAGCTCAGTGGTTGAGTGCCCCTGAGTTCAATCCCTGGTACCCCCCACAAAAAAGTTTGTTATAGGTTTTTGGTAACAATTCCTGGATTTTCTTTTCCATTCTTAGTGTTTTAGACCAGTTAGATTGCTAATAAAAAAATTCCATTAACTGGTGACTTAGAAACAGCAGAAATTATAGAGTAAAAAATTATTAAGTTGAATGATTGTAAATTGGGTTAGGGACTATGTATTCCATATTTTGACATTTCATATTGCATCATAAATTTATCAACAATATCCAGATTTTCGCATTGTTTAGCATACTGTTGTTCATCATACTTTGAAAACTTTTATTTTAGAAAAATTTTAAGCACATATACAAAAGTAGATTAATGATCTCCAGTACTTCGGTGGTTATCAACTCACAGCTAATCTTGTATTTACAGCCCTGCTCTCCTAATGCTTTAAAGCAAATCACAGGCATTTTGGGGGAGTGGGGGGTAACTAGGGATTGAATCCAGGGGCACTCTACCCCTTAGCTATATCCCCAGCCCTTTTTCATTTTTTTATTTGTTAAGGTCTTGCTAAGTTGCCCAGGTTGGCTTAGAACTTGCAATCTTTCTGCTTCAGCCTCCTGGATAGCTGGGATTTCAGGTGTGCACACTGAACTTGGCTAACATGGGCATTTTTATAACTGCAAATGCTCTTGTAGGGAACTTCAAAAGTTGAGAACTATGTTTTTTAATCTATCCACCACTCCTCCCCAGGTAATTATTGCTAAATATCAAGAAACCCCAATTAGTGTTTGAGCTTCCAATTATCTCACAAATGTCTTTTTTTTTTTTTTTTTAAGCTTGTCTGTTTGAATCTGAATCTGAGGAAGTCTATCCATTGCACTTAGCTGATGTGTCTTCTAATATCTCTGGTCCCTTCCAGCTATTTTCCTTCCTTTGAAGAAATTGGGTCACGGCCTAGAATTATCCATGGTTGCATCTCCAGTTTGACATGTTCTCCTGTCCTCTGTATTTCTGCAAATTGATTCTTAAATGTTGACCCTCAATCAGATTTAGGTTTGATAGTCTAACAAAGCTACTTCAAAGGGACTATTGTTATTACATCATTCTTTCGTCTTTGTCATATCTATAATTGTTTCTCCCCTTTCAATTAATCTTATCTATTTGCAATTTCTTTCCTTTTTTTTTTCATTGAACCCAGGAGTGCTTTACCACTGACCCACATTCCCGGCCCTTTAAAAAAAATTTGAATTTTGAGACAGGATCTGCTAAATGGCTTAAGGCCTTGCTAAAGTGCTGAGGCTGCCCTTGAACTTGCAATTCTCCTACCTTAGCCTCCCAAGTTGCTGGGATTGCAGGTGTGCACCACTGTGCTTGGCTTTCATCTCCTCTTTTCTTGATTGGCCTTGGCAGAATTTCACTTTATTGAAGTTTTCAAAGAATTTGCTTTTGCTTTTGTCTTTTCTTCCTCCACTTCATTGATTTTTTGTCCTTATTTTTCTTTATTTTTATTTCTTGTTTATTAAATTTGCCCTTTTACTTTTATTCCAGTTTTTTGAATTAACAGTTTCTGTTTGAAGTTATGAATTTCCCTCCATCTACTGTTTTAAGTCCCAGGAATTTTAATAGATTACCATTTCATTGACATTCTGAGTGCATACTAATTTGCTATATGTTTTCTTTTTTCACATTTGAAAATTTAATTATTTATTTCCCAGCAATATATTTTGCAAACTATCCTTTTGTTATGCATTTCTAATTTTTTGGCATTAGGGTCTGAGAAAATTATGTTTGTTATTTTTGATTCTATGGTGTTTATCAAGTAATCCTTTGTGGCCTGGCACATGGTCAATGTCATAACCCTATATCTGTGCTTAACAACAGTTTTTCTGTGGTGTTGAGTAAAGAATTAGAGGGAGAGGGAAAAGGAGAGGGAGAGAGAGGAAGGGAGGGAGGGAGGGAGAGAGAGAGAAAGTACAGAGGCAAAGTGACTGTGGATATATTCCAGATTTTTTTTTCTGAGTTCCTTGATGTGAAATTACAGGAGATTTTTAGTTTCTTCTTCTTAGGTAGTGGTAGTCTTCACTTGTCTATGATTTCAGACAGTCTTGAAAACAATGTCAGAGATTTCACATGCCACTCACTTCCTTGGGCGAGCCAAACAGTGGAGGGAGTAGTGTTTGCCATTGCAGACCATCTGGGTTAATCACCTAGTTCATGTGGAGGTGAACTTTTTAAAGGCAAGAGGTTTATTTAGCTCACAGTTCTGGCAGCTAGGTTGGCTGAGTGCATCTGGTAAGGGCCTCTGCTGTGTCACAGTGTGGCAGATGGCATCACATAGTGGAATACGTGCAAGAGATGGAGTGAAGAGAGAGAAAGCAAGATATAACCACGGTTACTTCTTATAACAATCCATTCACCTGGGAACTAGTCCACTTCCTCCAGAAGGCATTAATCTCTTCCAAGGATGATTCCTCCAAACCTAATCACCTTCCACTAAAGAAGATCCACCACCTCTCATTACCATTACATCAGGGACCAAACTTCCAGCACATGAACCTTTAGGGGGACAAACCATATCCAATCATAGCACCTACACTTCCAGACCTTCCGTCTCAACCCTATAAAACGAGGGGTTGTAAGCTCCTGTCTAGCTTGAACATTTATGTTCTGCTTTTGTAAGCTCCACTTTGCAGCTGGTGTTACCTGAAAACTCTGGGACTAAGGATGTGATCCAGACTCTCAGATGCCAGCATAGGAAACCTCACAGACCTGGCCCTGAAGGTACACCATCCCACCCACTATAGTGGGCTGTGGGGAACGAGGCCTTTCTCACTGTAATGCTCAGAAAATGATGTGGCCTTTTCCCTGCTTTTATTTAGTAAGAAAAACAGTTCTTTCATGAATCATGCTGTCTGCTTTCCAGGCTGCAAGCCCATTTCCAGGGAAAGCAGACAAGAAACATGCCAAAAAAGAGTGTAGAAATAAACAGGAATTAGTATCCTTGGCAGCTTTGGGTCCTCAGGTCCTCCGAGGGACAAACGTGTGCTCTGTTTTATTGAATGTTTTCCATCTTAATAAGCAGTGGGAAATGCCAGAACCATCTGCAGCTGCTGCTGATCCTGGGGACTGAAGAGGGTGCAGCACAGGGCTTCTGAGCATTGCCATTTTCCCATTGCTCAGGAGGGCTGGGAAAGTCCTCGCCTTGGGGTACTGGAGTTGCCTCAGGAGACAGGCTCTGCCTTGCAGGACTGGACACCCCTTCCTTGGCCACATTCTTTGTATTTCTACGCCTCAGATATCGCCCTAAGGCCATTTACCCATACTCCACAGAATGAAAATATATATAAAAAGATGTTTGTGCACGTGTATTATTCAGTTCATATACATTATGCATAAAGTGACTATGAAGTTGCTGGGATGGAAGAAATGTCACTGTACTGAAATCAAATTAAATCTAGTTCTAAGCCCTCCCTCACTAGGGAGATGAGCTGTCCAATTTCAGGTATTTCCCAGGATGGAGTGGGAGTCCCTGAGAGATGACACACGACAGATCCACTTGAGAGAAGGCCTCCCATCTTCAGCCCATTGAGCTATCACTGCTTTCTGAATCCTGATGACCTGTTGGAGATCTCGCGGGGCCAGCGGGTGGTGGTGGCGGCGCTCCAGAAGCGCTGGTAGTAATGTAATTTACACTTGCCCAGAGATGCAGAGAGATGGTGCCCCTGGAGGCGGCACTGGGCACTGCAATTGACTAATGCCTATTCCTTTTCGGCGGCTCCGCCCCAGAGGCGCCCTCGTGTGGCTGTATTTCGGAACTGCTTCCTCAGCCGGAGCCATCTCTGTTTTTAAACCTGATCCTAAACTTCAGTATGGCCTCTGATGCACCCGGAAGACAGGACATTGCTATGTATCTTTTTTTTCATTTAGATTTCCCCAACAAGCAGATTAATTTAAAACCATGAATTTCCATTGTTTTTTTAAGCTGTAGACAATATTTCAAGGGAGGAGGGAAATAGAGATGGAGAGGTAGAGAGAAAGAATGAAAGGAGGAGGGGAATGGGGATAAAGGGAGCAGGGAGAGAAGGAAAAGAAAGAAGTTGCTAAGAAGGTTTGTTTTCTCTAAAGAAAGGGCGGGGGAACCAGGGATGAGGGGAAGGGAGAATAGGCAGAGAGCTTTGGCCAGCATGTTCAAGGCACTGTCCACATCCATCAAACTCCCCTGTCCCCTCTAGTGCCTCTGCATCCCCATCCGGCATAGATTGCCTTCAAAAGATCCAGTCTACCACTAGAGAGAGCTGATGGTCTTAAATAAATGGCCAGATTTCCACAGACAAGTGGCCAGTCTAAAAGAAACTGACACTTTTGTTTAGGTTTATTGTAAACTAGTGATTTAAACTCCTCACCTGAATACTCATGAAAGCAGAGATAGGCTGACTGTGACGTGCTCCCTGAAATATGTACCTGGACTCCCTGCCTTCTGCTGGGGTGCTTCCAAAGGCCTTGCTAAACTTTGTTTGACTAGCTGAATAGAGAGACTTCTGGGTTCTCTTGTTCTCTGATATTTACAGAAACTCAAGAGAGCTCATTTCTCTCCTCTACATTGTTTGTTCATCTTTATATCATGTTCCCGTAACTCTCTGTAATAAATGGTTTCATTTGTGGTTCGGTGCTGAATCCGGATGAGGCCTCTTCTGTTGAAGACCAGGAAGGTAAGTCTGGAACAGGAGAGAGCTCTATCGTCTTCCCCACTGGCAACATCTCATCAGGTAGAATGAGGTCAAGGGTCAATACCACCACTGCCCCAAAGACTAAATGAGAGGTCTCCAAGTCTCCCACTGTTCCCTCATGCGTCAAAGGCTTGGCCACCAGCCTGTGATGCTGTTGGGAGGGGGTGAAAGCTTTATGAGGCAGAGCCTTGCAGAAGGTCATTGGGAGTGTGTCCTTGAAGGAGATATTGGGATCCAGGCTCCTCCTCTGTCTTTTTGCCTCCTTACCAATGAGGCAAACAGCTTTGCTCTGCCCCAGATTTCAGCCATGATGGACTACCTTGCCCCGGTTCCAAAGCAACAGGGCTAAGCAACTATGGACCCAAACCTCTGAAACCCTGAGCCCAAATTCTTTGATTCTCTCAGGTATTTTGTCATAGGGATGGAAACTTGGCTAACACGTCTGTCTCTTCTCCACATGTTCCCTCTCTCCTTTGCCTTAATTCACTCATTCATTAAGTCGGTCAACATCAGTTGAACAATTTCCAGGACTGCTGTTTTAGTTCTCGGGGTACAGCAGTAAACAAAATGGACAAATTCCTGCCTTGTATCCTAGTAATGAGAGAATGAGCACCTACCAGCTGTCCCCTGTGCTTAGTGCTCTCAAGACAAAAAGAGCAGGGTAAAAGGACAGAAGATGTTGGTGTGGGGCCTATTTTATACAGGAGTGAAGAAAGGCCTTTCTGATAAGGTGAAGACAGCAGAAATGAGGAGATGAGGAAGAGCTGTGTGTGTTTGTGTGTGTGTGTATGTGTGTGAAAGAGCTCTCCAGGCAGAGGGAAAGGCAAGAACTGTTGAGGAAGAGAACAGAAGCAGCTAGGCAGTGAGCACAGGGAGGTCGAGGGAGGGGTTCGAGGCCAGATCATGCAGGCCTTACAGCCTGTCGTAACGTGTCTGGATTCTTCTCCAAGCACAAGGAGAAGCAAATGATATTGAGCAAAGGAGTGCCAAGGTCTCGGTCATGTTATTCAAAAGAGCCTATCAGCTGCCATGTAGAGAACAGACAGAAAAACCAGTTATAAGGCTCCTACATTGCAGCAGGTGAGACCACAGTAGAGGGAGGTGGCCGTGGCAGAGCTGGGTACACTATATGAAGCCAAAGTCAGGAGATTTGCTGATAGAGCAGACATGGGTGTGAAAGAAAGAGACTCAATGCTGACTCCAAGGTGTCTGGCCTGAGTAACTAGACGAAGGGAGTTGCCACCCATGGGCATGGGGAAGAGTGAGGGAGGAGCAGGCTTTGAGGAGAGAATTAAGAGATCTATTTCAAATGAATGCCACAACAGTCATGCCAGCATTCATACCATGATCTTGCAGTACCCTTTCCCACGTTTACTGACCAGAAGTATGGGGCAGGAAATGGACCGTAGGATCCTGGGGTATTTGGAAATACTAACTAGCAAGGAAGCTCTCAAAGACGATTAGGGTCTGGTCCCAAGGACTAATGCCAATTAGAAGGGGCCCTCACTTGTTAAGGATGGGATAATGATCTGGGAGTGTAGCTCAGTGGTGGAGCACTTGCTTAGCATGTAGAAGGCCCTGGGTCCAGTAAAAAAGGAAAAGAAAGAGAGAAGAAAGAAAGAAGAGTATGTGAGCATTAATAAGTATGAAACTGCAATGAATTGCAATGTCATCAAATGTGTTTAAATCCATGAGTTTATGATGAGGCTAAAATTGATCTTTTAATTGGTGCCTGTTGGAGAATGATGTCGAACCAACTCATTATTGAGAAAAATGATTGATAGTAAAGGGAAGGAATAAGCATTTATTCTGCGTTTTCTGTGAAAACTATACCTAGGATAATCAAATAGTACTTGAGGGGGCATTTTTCTTTAATAATCTTCCAGATAATGAATGAAGAAGAATGATAGAATTTGAATATCACACCATTTGGCCATCTTAATGAGGTAATGGGTCCAGGCAATGAGCATAAACTGCTCTGAATATGATAAAAAGAGAGACAGGGGAACATTATTTGCTTCCCAATAGAAGGATCTTCCACCACCTCTAGAATCCAAATACCAATTTGCCGATAATTCAGAGGAGGATGTGACATGCCAAACAATACTGTGGGGTGCATTCAGCAAGATCCAAAGAGAGGGTAACACCATAAGACAAGTGACCTGGTTTCAACAAATAAATTGCCAAGAAAAGGGAATGGGAGGGAGAATCTAGAGATTAAAAGACTTACAGATATATGAATCACACTGTGCAGACCTTTTTTGAATTCTGATTCAAGCTTCCAAAAAATTATGAGGCAGATGGATAATGGAACATTGACTGGCTATTAGATGATGTTAAGAAATCCTCCTTTTTTTTTTATGAGGACAATGAAGGCATGATGATGTTTAAAAATGAGTACTTGTCTTTTAGAGATGCAAACTGAAAAAAAAGATATATATGGAGTGATGCAACATGTATGTCTGGGAAAGATAATGCGGGGTGGAGAATAGAAACAAGATTGGCCCTGAGTGAATAGTCACCGAGCCTGTGGGATGGGTGGGGGAGTTGGTACACCAGTCTGTCTATGGACTTTTGTGGATGTTTGAAATCCCTTATTATAAGGAGTAAGTCAAAGATAAAAGATAGGAAAGAAAAGGAGGAAGGAAGGAAAGAAGAAAAGGAAGCAAGGAGAAAGGCAGGGAGGGAGAAAGGGAAGGAAGGAGCATTTTGTTTGGGGCACCTTACAGGAGGTAGTTTGCTATCCAGGTGGAGGTGTTGCAAAGGTAGTTGAGTCTGTGGGAAGGAAATTCAGGAGTTTTAAGGCTAGAGACAAAAATTAAGGAATCTTAAATTTTTATAAATTTATAAATGAAGAGCCAGGTGGAGTGGCCCATGTCTGTAAACTCAGTGATTCAGGAGGCTGAAGTAAGAAGATCACTAGTTCAGGGCCAGCCAACTTAGCAAGACCCTGGCAACCTAGCAAGACCCTGTCTGGTTCTCTCTAATCCTCAGCCACTTTAGTTTTATTGATTTTATTTTGAGACAGGATCTCACTAATTTGCTTAGGTCATCACTAGGTCCGAGGCTGGCTTTGAACTTGTAAGTCTCTTGTCTCAGCCTTCTGAGTCTCTGGGATTACAGGCATTCACCACCAAAATTGAGAGGTCATAAAAGAAGCTATGCAGATGTGACCAAGAAGGGAGGGAGAGAAGTGGGAAGGTCACCCTGGGGACCAACCAAGTGGGAGAGCATGCTATGAAGGATGGGCACGCTCAAGTGCCAAGTGCTGCACAGGGTCAAGTGCACGATGGATGAAGAGGGGCTGTTACCTTTAGCAGCCATCATCCACCTGGGTTAAAAAAGTTTGTGGTGTGTGTGGGAAGAGATACCCAAGTGGCATGGATTCTAGAAGACAGAGGAGACGAGAGGCAGTTGAGCGTTTAGGGGAGATTTTTCAATACAGAGCAGAAATGAGACAGAAGCAGCGTGTGAGAGCCATGTGAGGTCAACGGAGTCGTTTTATTTTAAGTGGGAGAAATTATTCTTATGGGAATGGTGGAGTGTGGGGCAGAGAGAAACGATGTGGGAGAGAGGGCAACTACTGAGTGGATTTCCCTGTTCATCCAGAACATCCTGAAACAGGTCACAATGCGGTCAACTTCATTGCATTTGGTGTCATGACCCACATATTTCACTGTCAGAAGCCTGAATATTGCCCCCGTCGTCTCCCTAGAGAGATGTAGGTTGGATGGCCACGTGGTCATTCTGGAAGCTGCATCCACAGTGAGGCAATGGGATTGAAGCCCCATGGGTGCAGGGCTCACGGATCAGCACAGGGCACTGTGAAAGCCCATGCCAGTCCAGGCTGGGGTCATCTGAAGACACTTTCTTGGGCCCCTTGCACAAGTTCTTAGCAAATTCCTCACCTCCACTCACTGGTGGCACCGAGAAGCAATTGATGACTTTGGTGCCAACAGGAGTGTGTGCCCACTGTCCTAGCAGCGTCCTCATGGCTCAGGCCATGCTCTTGCTATGCTCCTCCATAGCTGTCCACACTGAGGACAGAGTGGAGAGGTGAAGGTCATTCCACACAGACCACACACTGGTTTGAGCGTCTAGGCGAGATGTGGAGTGGACAGTTGGACAGATGGGCCTAAAGTTCAGAGGGAAGATCAGGCTGGAAACAGGCAATGGGAAATCATTAGATCGCGGCCAGGTAGTGAGCACAGGGAGGAGGGGAGGGCAGGTAGAGAAGAGGGTAGGCAGCTGTAAGGCACTTGAGTGAGGAGACTCACCTCTGTGAAATACTGCTGGCAGGTCACCTCAGGGGAGGACTCTTAATGGCCCCTGGGATTTGCAGTGTGGAGTCATTTAATGAACTCCATAGAAGCAGTTGTGGCAGAGTCATGAGAATGAAGCTGATTGAAGTGGGTTTGAGAAAGAATGAGAGGAAAAGAAGTGGAGTCTGAGTATGAATAAGTGCTTTGAAAAGGATGGATTATAATATGGTGGTGAGAGGAGGCTTGAGGTTTGGAGTCAAGAAGGTTTTTATTTTTTTATGGGGGAGATTTTAGTACACATATGTGATGATTATGGGGGATGATTCAGTGAAAAGACAAAAAATCGTTCCTGAAGGAGAGACAGAGACAAATTGATGAAGTGTGCTGAGGGCCATTGCCAAGTAGGAATGACACATCGAAATCCTTGCCAGCGTACCCCATGTTAAATGGACTTGCCTTGGAAATTTGCTGTGACCTTGCATGTGTGTTTGAGAAAGGTGACCCTGCTCAATGACCAGGGTGGATCCAGGATTAGGGTGTATCCTGCAGGTTTGAGGAAGTATCCCGGTCCTTGGGTTTAGGGTGTGCCCGGTTTAAGACAATAGGAGTTTTAGGGAAGTTGGAGGTTGAAGATTATTGCTGCTGGGAGTAGGGCGTTCCTGCTGCCTGAGTTCCATGAGTTCTCGTGGAGAGAAAGTATTTAGGACGTGAATTGAGCGGGAGATTGTGGATTTCCCCTGAGCATGTGTGGAGGCAGTGTGAGATCCGGAATAAAGAATTGCTGTTTGAACCTACAAAGCTGTGTGGTGGCTCGTGATCTTGTGCCAAGCCGAGACATTGGCATTTGGCAGAAGTGATGTGGTTGAGTAGGTACAGGACAGGATCCAGGGTGTGTGATGGGGGCTGCACCTAGGAGCACACCCCACTCATCCTTCCTACTAGGAGAAACAGGGGCTATGATACAGTTGCACATGGTTACAGTGATCCTTGAAGTTTTTGTTTGTTTGTTTGTTTGTGGGCTTACAGGCGTGTGCCACTGAACCTGGCTGAAAGTGTGGTTTTAAAACTGGGGGTGTTGTTCTCTAAGGCCCAGAAGATTTTTCTCAGGTCTGAAAATGTATTATCTCAAAAACAAATGTCATTATAATTGTATCTTTGACTCTTCCCTATTCTTCTCCTTCCAGATCCAGATAAGTCATTAGGTGATGTGATTCCACCTGCCCCAAGGGTCTTGTCTGTAATGCTCCTGGCTTCCCTTAGCTCAGTAGCATGGAAGGGCTCCTGCTCAGCATCTGGCTGACTTGATCTAGCAGGTACTTGATGCCTGTTTGGGGAGCTTGTGAGCAAGTGATGTAATCTGTTTCCCTCCTAAACTTGGGTAAACTCAGGATAGTAATGGTACTTATCCACTCAGCCCATTTAAAAGATTAAAATAAATAACGGTGCCCAGTGCTCTGCACTTGGTGGGCATCAAGTTTGAGCGGTCTATATTTTTATCTGCCCCCACTCTGCATTTCAGGTTGAACTTGCATAGTGTGAATTTCTGCTCTAGAATCTCTGATGCGTCCTGTGGGCCCTAACTCTCCTGCCTGGCATCCTCACCCTTCCTGTATTTCAGATTCAGAACAAACCCACCATTCACCAACCCATATATTTCCAATTGCTTTTACAAATTTACAGAAGATACTGCTTCTCACATCTTAATTTGGAGAAATCCTGCACATTCTCTAGGTTTCATTGCAAAATACTGCAATATTTCCCCTGACCTTTCTTCCCATGCCTGGCTGGTCCCTTCTTACCTTGCCCCTTATTTCTAAGTTTGCCCCTTACTTCTAAGTTTGCTTGTCTGTACTCCCAGGGGACTATATGCTCCTTGGGAGCCGGATGACTGTTTAGTTTCTATCTTTATTTTTTGGTGCCTTGAACTAGTACCAGAACAAATCAAAGCTCGGAGGAATGAAGGGGTTAGTTATTTCCTCCTTGATATCCATCTCTTTCCCAGCTCATAGTGATGCACATTGAATTATCTGTTGATGATCTATCTTCTCCATCATGCCATGAATGCACGGGGAGACAGACGTTCGTTTTATTTCCCCCCCCCCCCAGAAATAACGATCCTAACACACAGCAGTGTCTATAAATGTTTATGCATAAAATAGAATGAATGGATCCTCCTCCCGCGCTACAATCTCCCTCACCCCGCCACCACCCCAAATGCAGGTGGGCATCCCCGCAGGTCTAGCGGCGGCCTCCAGGAGGCGCCCGCCTCTCGGAGGTGCTGGGAACAGCAGGCGCCCCTTCCAGGCAGGCGAACGAGTTAGTTACAGCCGCACCAGCCCTGAGCAAAGAGATGGAGACCGCACGATTGACGCGCCGCTCCCCCCCCCCCTCAGACGCAACTTGCGTCAGGGATGCATCTCCTTTCTGCCTTAATTGAGGGTGGGTTTTGGGAGGCTGCCATCTTCCGGTGCTCCTTGGGAGATGCTAAGCCTCTGCGGCCGGCTGTGACAGCTACAATATGCGCACATACAAAATGTTCTTTATCTGTCATCAGATGATAACAGCAAGTGCGAGGCATGTCTAGCACTATCCTATGTTCTTTATACATCAACTGAAAGGCGCATAATAAGATAAAAAAGTATAAATTCCCATCTTATTAGGAAAATTAGATGCAGTGGGATTGAATTCCTCACAAGATGGCCCGCTTAGCAATAGCAGAGGCAAAGTTAGAACCCCCGGCAGTTTGTACCTGATGTGCAGCAGGCTCCCAGCTATCCACAGCCACCTGCTGTCTAGCTGAGGGACCACTGAGCTGTCTTGCCAGCTAGGACCCTGATAGCCAGAAAAAAATTTTAAAGACCTACTATGTTCCAAGTGGCTTGCTTTGCATTGAGTATCAGCAGGTAAACAAGTGTCCCCTCCTGGAACATTCAGACTGATAGGGGAGACCAAAATGTTGGGAGAGTGATGTGGCCAGTGGGAATGATGGGCAGAGTGGTAAGTGCCTGGGAAGGAGCCAGAAAAGGAGATGCCAGCCTTTTCACTGTCTTCCCAGGCAGCCCGCCTGGCTTCCTCCCGCCACTATTAATGCATTATAGTTATACATAATATTGGGCATCATTTGTCATGAGTGTACAAGCATGAAATATAGTTGGTGCTAATCTCATCTCTAGTACTTCTCCTTTTCCTCTACCTGTCCCTTCTCTGTTTCCTTTCCTCTCTTCTATTGGTCTTCTACTTATTTATAGTTTTTTGATTAGAACTTTAGCGCTTTATGGATATACATAAAGGTGAAATTCACTGTGGTATATTTATATATGTACATAGGATAGTTTGGTCAATTTCATTCTGGTGTTCCTCCCTTTTCCCATTCATTCTCCCCTCACCCAATCCCTTTCCTCTACTGCATGGATCTCACTTCTATTTTTTATGAGGTCCCCCACTATTTCCTTTATTTTGCTCTTTTTGGGGAGCTTGTGAGCAAGTGATATAATCTGCTTCCCCCCTTTTGGTAAAATCAGGATGATAGTAATAGCTTCCACATTTGAGAGATAACATTTGACCCTTGATTTTCTGAGTCTGGCTTATTTCACTGAGTACGATGACCTAGTTTTATCCATTAACCAGAAAATGCTATAATTTCTTTTTTAATGGCTGAGTAAAACTCCATTGTGCACATATAATACATTTCCTCTATCCAGCCATCTGTTGACAGGCATCTGGGCTGGTTTCATAAGTTGGCTATTGTGATCTGTGCTACTATAAACATTGATGTGGCTATACCACTATCATATGCTGACTTTAATTCTTTTGGTTAAGGGAATGGGATAACTGGGCCATATGGTGGCTCCACTCCTAGTTTTCTGAGGAATCTCCATACTGATTTCCGAAGTGGTTGTACTAATTTGCAGTCCCACCAACAATGTATGAATGTAACTTTCCCCCCACATCCTCACCAGAATTTATTATTATTTGTATTCTTGCTAATGGCCATTGTGACTGGAGTAAGAAGAAATCTTAGTGTAATTTTGATTTGTATTTTCATGATTGCTAGAGTTGTTGAACATTTTTTCCATGTGTTTTTTGGTAATTTGTCCTTCTTCTTTTGAGAAGTGTCTGTTTAGTTCTTTTCCCCATTTATGAATTTTTTTTTGTGTGTGTGTGTGTGTGTGTATGTGGTATTAAGTTTTGTGAGTCCTTTATGCATTCTGGATATTAATCTCCTGATTGACACATTAATGGCAAAGATCTTCTCCCATTCTGTATCTTTCTCATTGTGCTGGCTTTTTTGCTGGGCAGTACCCTTTTAATTTGATGCCATCCCACTTATTGACGTGGTTTTATTTCTTGTGCATTAGGAGCCTTGTTATGAAAGTTGGTGCCTGTACTAAGATGTTGGGAGTATTGAGCCTTCATTTTCTTCTAGCAGTTGAATTAGACCATTTCTGGTCTAATTCTTAGGTGTTTGATTTACTTCAAGTGGACTTTTGTGTAGGGTGAGAAATACCATTTTTACCCCAGTCTTGTTATTGACTTTTCTTTTTGGCAGCTGGTGCTCTGGTCTTTGTGCTGGAAACCTGTCTGTGCCCTAGTCCCTCTAGGGCTTTGGTAAACCCCCAGTCCCTACCAGTCCAGTCTTGTCCCCAAGTCCTTGCATGGTGGTTGGAATTCTTGTCGATAGTGATCAACTTCTCTTGTGCTTTCTTCCTGCTTAGATTTCTGAATAACAAGGACTGTGCTTCGCTTGTTTATTGGACTGTTACCAGTTATACCCCTCACCCCCATCTTCCCATGCTTTCCCATCTCCATGTTGGCCCCATCATCAACAGTTTAAACTTGCCTGATCCTCCAGTAGGCTCTGCATTCGTAGGCCCTGGCCTAGCTTTTCCATCTATTCTACCTCTGAAACCCTCCTTACCTGCTGGCTTAATCACACCCCTGCCTCCCCTCTAACAACTGCTGGTGTCTACAAGACCAACAGACTCTAGACTCTCCTTTTCCTCTGATAGTTTCTCAGGCACAAGAAGTCAAGTGTTCCCAGGGTCACTCGGGGCTAAAAATAAGAGTCCACAGCTGCCCTGGGTCCCTGGGGACATGTGACCTCATCTCAGCCCTAGAGCAGGCTAGCAGCTTTTCTTTACCTCTCACCAGACTGGGCAGTTGAGGCTTGCTATTGGAGCTGGCTGTTCTAGAGGTGAGCTTTTCAGCCACAGAACTGCTGTTACGATGGACGGGTGATGCTTGCGTCTGGGCTGTACCCTCTAGATGCCAGAGGCACCCTACCCTCAGTTGTGGTGGTGAAACCATCTCAACATTGCCAGTCACCCCAGTACCACTTACACAGAACATAGAGTTGGGGGTTCGAGGGGCACTAGAGAAAGGATCATGCCACAGTGACATCCCAGCAGAACTCCATGAAAAGGACATCCTCCCTGTAGCAGGGGTTGAAATGATCACAGACTGAGAGGATCTCCTTGCAATTGGAGCTCCATTTTGGGGACCTGAAGCCCTCTATGTCACAGTCATTTCCCTGTTTCTAATTCCGTTCCTCTGGTCCCACATGGGTTTCACCTTCTCACCTTCTGAGAAATCACAGCGTTCAAGTCAAGGAGTCTCAAGGTTTTTCTAGTCACTGAGTCTCAAAAATTGTTGTGGGTAAAGGTTTCAAGAGAAGGTGGCTGAGAACCAAACAGGAAGTTCTGAACCCCCTTGAGTTCTCCTTTCCTTTCTACCCACCGTTAGGAGTAGCTGAGCATATACAGATGCTTCCAGACCTGTGCAGATCAAGCCATCTTAAATTTATTTATTGATTTTTAATAATTTTATTAGTTGTTGATGGATCTTTATTTTATTTACTTATCTATTTATATATGGTGCTGAGAATCGAACTCAGTGCCTCACACATGCTAGGTTAGAGTGCTACCACTGAGCCCCAGCCCCAGCGCCCCCATCTTAAATTTAAAATACCCTAAGTTGAAAATGCATGTCATGCACCTGACTTGCTGACCAACACAGTCCACTGCAGGGTGGGGGCTGTTCCCCCATGATGGCTTGGTTACTGGGAGCTGGGGCTCACTGCCGCTGCCCAAATTGCAAGTCTGTTGTAGTGCATATCGCTGGACCAAGAAAAGATCAAATTAAAAAACTGCAGTACCTTTTCTGCTGAATACACATTACTTTTATACCATTGTAAAGTTATATATATATATATATATATATGGTCCTATGTCTAAATTGTGAAGCATAATAATAAAACACATATTTAGAAACCTACAACTCAACTAAAGGCCTGGAACATGACAATGGTTAACTTGCTGCTCCTTCTCCACCCAGGACAAGTGCTCCCCTAACTCTTTGCTGTCTCTTCCTGCTCCACTGGACCTTGCCTCTGGAGCTTCCTTATGCACATTGCTATATTACAGTGTTGTCAACTCCTGTTCTAGAACTTTTTCTCCACTCTGCACCTGTCCAGTGGTTCAGTGCAGGCTCAGAGGCAGGATCTGGACTGGGAGGTCACAGTCCTCTCTCTGCCTCTTCAAGGGGCCTTGGGCAAGTCACTCATCTCCATACTAAAATCACACAGTCCCCTTGAGCTCTTGTCCCCTTGGGCCCCCTTTGGTTGTTGGAAGAACATACAGATGTTGAGTTGACACACCATGAGATGCTATCTTAGCACCAGGCTAGTGATTGACCGAACTGGGTTGCAAGACTAATGTGTCCCCCAGGGGAGCTGGGAGGGGAAGTGTGACCAGGTGCCATGCCCTGTGAGTACACATGCCCTTTGCTGGCACTTTGACAGGAAGGAGCCTCTAGGTTTCTGTCGTGGCCTCTGCCTTTCCAGGTGTTGTATAACATCCTTTTCCTCTATGCCAAGAAGGAGGAATGCAAGAAGGCTGAAGAACAACTCACACTGGCCTCCAACATGAAGTCTGAGCCCAGGCACTCCAAAATCCACAAGGCACAAGGCAATGGAAAGCGTCTGGGTAGGTGTGTCGGGGAGGGGAGGTTTCCACAGTTCTCACTGTGTCAGGGCTGTTTGAGTCTGGGCAGCCCTGCTCCACGCTCAGCATGAGGCCATTTAAGCTCTTGAATCTGGGCTGAGAAGCCAAGGACAAGAGCACAGGGTGGCAGAGCCCTTGAATCCTTGGCAGCCTGGCACCCCTGGGTGGTAGGATGTTGGAGGCTGAGCAGTGCTGTGAGGGCAGAGGCTGCTTGCTTTTGAGTCTCAGCAGCCTGAAACAGAGCCAGGTGCAAAATGGCCCTCCACAAAACATCTTGATTACAGGAATAAATGGTAAAAGTGAGTGATAGTCTGAGCACATTGGGTTTTAAATAGGATTTTTTGGTGGGACAGGTACTGGGGATTTAATCCAGGAGCATTTTACCACTGAGCTACATCCCCCAGCCCTTTCTTTCTATTCTTTCTTTTTTCTTGTTATTTTTTAAATTTTTAAATTTTGAGACAGGGTCTCCTGAAGTTGCTTAGGGACTCTCCTTTCCTCAACTTTTCTGTCTCCTTGTAAACAGCTGTGCTGGACGACATCCCTGGCTGGATCAGCTTTCTGTCCTTCACCTGGGATGCTCATCGGTGCTGCAGTTCGCACAGTTGATGGGCTGATGCCAGGCTGGACTGGCTACCTGACTTGTGGGGATCAGTGTGAAATAAACTTGTAGGGCTCTTGTTTAAAAACTTCAAGAATTTCAAAATGGTGACAGCAGGTTATTAAACCAAGTGAGGAATGCTTTTAAGCATGGGTTCTTGTGCTTGATCATAAGTGTGGCCCCCACCTTCACACAGCATCCAGGACTATGCATGTGACCATCCTGGAGTCTCAGAACTGCCAACTCCTCTGCTCTCCCCAAGGGCCTGCCACCCCTTCTGTCCTTAGTTATCCCTCCCCCGCCCCCCACCCCACCTCACTTGCATGCTGGCAGGCCCTCTCATGTGGAAGGGAAAGATGGGGGTTCCCACCTTGTGAAAGCCACCAGGAGCAATGTGGCATTGAAGCCAGATTTAAAGATAGGTAGTTAGTGTAGTTAGGTAAATCGGGTCTAATATCGAGTAAAATCGAAAATGAAGGCCAGACTGAAGGCCATATTGAGAATGGAGCCCAGGAAAGCAGAGCAGCACTTGGGGAAATTGAAATGTTAATGTTCCCAAGGCCCAGAGCCCAGTCTAAGGAAATGTTAATGAAGCGGCTCCCAGCAAACAGGGAGGTGCTAATAGAAAGCCGCCCCAGGCCCTTCCTGCCCAGATTACTCCTCTGGCCCTTCTGTCCCTCACCTTTTGGGCTTTCCCACCTACATTCTAACCCTGCAAGATAACAGAACAGAGGACAGGAATGCGGGAAAGCTGAATGAAGACCTTAGCTATAAAAGAGGGAAGACCTCCCCCTTCCATGGATTCCACCTCTTGGGTCCCCTTCTTCCTCCCGGAAGAAGTCTTTTCTGCTGTCCTTTAATAAAGCTTCTACTTTCGACTCTAAACTTGCCTCTGCGTGCTTCTCTGGTGTTATACTTCTGCATCTGGGAAGCAAGGACTCATCACCGGTCAACAGCGGTAACAGCATGGTAGACAAGGACCCAGAATCTCTGTTATCAGTGGTCCCTTCTGAGGCTGGGTCTTCAGCTGCACATAGGATGATAAAACTACCCAGCTTTTTGATTAGCAAAAGTCACTCAGCTATTCTTTGACAATCCCTTCTTACTTGAACTTCATCTTCTGTTACTGTGGGCAGGAGTGGGAGAGGATTTTGTTCTCCTTGCTCAGTGCTAGCCCCGTACTCCCTGGGCATCCCCCACTATTTCTTTGCCCAGTGGAACCTTTAACACCCTCTGGGTCCTGGTCTCATAGGTAAGGTTACCGAGGCACTGAGTTGAGACAAACAGTTAAAAAGCTAGTCAGATCCTTGCATTTGAATCCAAGGATCTGACTCTTCAACACCTGAAGTAGGACAGTCCTCAAACTTCTCCTAATGACAGGATCCTCTGCCTAGACTCTAAACTGGCCAAAGTGGTGATAGTGGTACATTAAGAGGTGAAAACATCACTCAGAACCCCTAAGAAAGGCCTTCTCCAACAAAGAGTGACTTCCAAGCATCTCTCTCTGAAAAAAGAAGGCCAGAAGCCCCTGGACCCAAGGTGGGACTCCCTGCCTGGCTTAAAGGGTTGTGCATTGATATCAATATCCACAGGTTCAGGAAGGGAGCTGGAAATGATAAGGACAACCACTTCTCCACAACTGCCCCCCACAAGGCCCTTTCCAGTGCCAGGTCTGTAGCATCCAACTTTCAAAATATCCCCCATCCCTTACGCAGGTCCCCGAGGTGGTGATGGTATGGCATACTTTTTAAAAATAATAATTGTTAGAGTTCTACTCTGAAATATTAATGGGGAAATCAAAATGGCACTTGGGGATTTTTCTTCAACTAATATGGTGGGTGGTGGTGGTGTTGGATAAAACAAGACTGAATGTGAATGGTTGCTCTGTCTTGCTGATGGGTGTATGTGAACTGGCTGTACTATTTTACCTATGTCTGCATTTATCTGAGTTTCTCTGTAGTAAAAGATTTTTAGCAGACTGTGGTGGCAAATGCCTCTAATCTCAGTGATTTGGGAGGCTGAGGCAGGAATGTGAGTTTAAAGCCAGGTTCAGCAAGACCCTGTCTCAAAGTAAAATATAAAAATGGCTTGGGATGTGGCTCAGTGGTTAAGCACACCTGGGTTCAATCCCCAGTACCAAAAAAAAAAAAAAAAAGATTTTTAGAAATAGGCATGAAAATGGAGGACAGTAAACTCAAGAGCTCTGTGTATATTAGAGTGGGGATGGGCAACATCTCTGCTTTTTTAAACCTTGCAGTGACAGTTTATTCCAAGAACAATGGGTTCCTGTTTCTAGTTTTTCTGCTCTGAGCTCCAGCTACAGAAGTATTAGGCAGTCACTACTCATGAAGGTGTGGGTCCCAGCTTTGCTGGGCCCTTCTTCCAAGGTTCTAAGTAATTAAAATTCCAATCTCATCCCTTTGTTCTCCAGCTCCAGAAGCAGGGCTGCTTCCTACAGTGTGTTGATTTTCTTGATATTCCCCTTTTGCCTTTTCAATTTCAGTACCTGCTTAACCAATTGCCTAGATTAAATTCATTGTTGAAATAACTGGTGTGGTTCCTATATTCCTAGCTTGATCTGCCTGATGCATGCCCTCAGAAGCACCACCTGAGAAACACATTAGGGTGTACCTTGTTGGCCTGCTCCAAAGATCCCAATCTCAGAATCCTGCCAGAAGCTCTACCAAGTCAACTTCTATAGTAGAGAACTTGCTGGTCACAGGAGAATCCCCTAATCCAAATCAATGTTTATAAGCAGAAAAGGAGGGTTTAATTTGCGAAAGCCAGTAGGGACTCTAAATCTTTCCATCCCAATCAAAGCTGTCAGAACCAGTTAGCATCAGAACCAGTCAGATGTCCCCCAAATTGCTGCCTCTCCAGCAGCTTTCCTATCACCAAGGAAACCACACATTGGTGCACAGGGTCCCCAGGAACCAGACTGTAACTGAGTTGCCCAGTGTGTTTGTCATTATCAATCTGCCAAAGCGCAGTATCTTTTGCAAGAATGATTCTCCTGCCCAAACCCCTGCTGTCTTCTGTTTCCCAAACGGAGAATACTCCCACCTTCAAGAAAGACATGTGCTGGCAGGCATGACAGGCAATGGCAGGAGTCACTTGTTTACTCAACAACAAATAAAGCAGATTATCTTCTGCATTGGCCTTGGGACTGGCCCACACAAATTGGATGTCTTGAACAATAGGAATGGGTTGTCTCATAGTTCTAAAGGCTAGACATCTGAAGTTGCCATGTTAGTAGGGCTGATTTCTTTTGAGGGTTCTGAGGGAAGGATTCTCCTGGGTTTGTAGATGGCTGTTTTCTTGGTCCTGTGGGATTCTTCCTGTCTGCGTGTCTGTCTCCATATTTCTCCTTGTTGTAGGGACACCAGTCATATTGGAGTAAGGTTCATACCAGTTTTGTTTGTTTGTTTACTTTTACTCTTCATTTTTACTTAATCATTTATCTAAAGACCTTCCATGCAAAAAAGGTCACATTTTGAGAAACTGGAGTTAGGACCTCAATGTGAAATTTTGGTGAACATAATTCAGTGAAGGATTAATATCCCTGAGAATTGAGGGTAGAGGATTCTCCAACCCCTCAGATAGGAAAAGTCTTCTGGATAGACAAGAAAATTCTTCTCAGTAGAAAAGTGTTGGACTTCTTTGAGTCAAGTCCTGAGTAAATTTATTAGGTCTCCAAGACAGGAAGATAAAAATCAAACAAAAAGGAGTTACCATTGAAGGAGATGTGCTTTGCTAGCTTCTAGTGGCAGCAAGAACAGTGTAGTTCCAGTGGCCAACCCCTGGTTGCCTTCTTCAGGGAGCATCAGGGGTAGCGGCAGAGGCAGAGTGGGTTCTGAAAACAGAAATACACAAGCATCTTCGAATGATGTTCATGCTGCAGATTTTTTTTTTCAATCCTGGCAACTATGAAAATTTTTTTTAGGGAGTTTTGCTTGCAAATTCCGCTGACAATGAAGTTCTGTAGGAAAGAAAGTTTAGTGGAACTTATTAGGGAAGTTAGTGGGAGACTGTTTAGTACATCTCCTTGTCTTGGACGATGGACTACCCAAAGAAATGGAGTGAGCAAAGAACCAGGTAGGTGATATCATTTAACTCTCCCCAAAGGGTTTTTCTTAGCTTCTTCTTTTTTAATCCTGACCACCTTAATAATTTTCCAGCAGTGATATTTGTGTACCCTCTCCTTCAAACTCATTTGTTGAAGCCTTAATCTCTAATGTGGCTGTATTTGGTGAAAATTTCTTGACAGAAGTAATTAAGGTTAAATGGGTCATGAAGGTAAGGCCCTGATCCTAGGAGAATGGTACCCTTATAAAAAGAGATAATGGAGAGTTCTCTTTGTCTTTCTCTTTCTTTTTGTCTGAGTGTGCACAAGGAAAAGGACATGAGAAGACACGGCAAGAAGGCAGCCCTCTACAAACCAGGAAAAGTCCTCCCCTGAAACCAAATTGGTTGGCACTTCAAGTTTGGACTTCCCAGCCCCCAAAATTGTGAGCAATACATTTCTGTTGTTTAAGCCACCCAGTGTGTAGTATTTTGGTACAGCAAATCAAATGAACTAATGCAATTAATTTATGTCTTCCCCATTAGAAGGCAGAAACCATGCATCTCTATTTCCCCAAACACCACCATGCCTGGCATAGTAGCTCTCGTATGGCAGGCACTCAATATCTGTTGAATGAACCAATGATTAGAAATCAATGGGGGCATGGTAAGTATTATTATGCTTATTTTAATGTGGAGAAAATTGACAGCTATGAAAAGATACTTAATACTCACAATCTTGGGACACAAATGAATTTCCTAAACTAAAATTAATTGAAAGTGGACCAGGGCCATATAACATCCTCATACACAAAACACATTAAGACTTGTTTTAGTTGCTGAGGGAGGGTTTTATTATCCTCTGCTAGCTAGTGTTCTCTCTATAATCAGGATCAGGGATTTGCCAACCCACATCTGGTTCCTCATAATCAATGCTCTCAGAGTCAGCAGCAGATAGATATAAAGCTGGAGGAATTTTTTTTTTTTTGTTAAAGGCAAGGTGAGGTACATCAGAGGATGAGTATTTGGCATCTCTGAGAGACCTCACAGGGTGGCACCACTTCTGTCCAGGGCCCTGCAGGTTTAAGAACTGGATCTGTCAGCAGACTGAGTGCAGCTCCATCTCTCAGCTTTAATTAATTAAGCATGAAGAGCTGATGCATGAAACCAGCATGTCAATTTATTGATTCACAAGAGGACTGGAGCTGCCTCTGTGTCTGGAATGCTTGTCTCTTCTCACATCATCTTCCACTGAAGACAGACCTCTAAGGAAGATAAATATCAGAAAGCTGCTCAGTGAGCACGAAATCCAGATGAAGGGAACTGGATGGCTCAAATGTTTAATGGCAGTGAACTGCCATTTTTACTTTAAGAATAGTCTTTCTAATGGCAAAAATAATTCAAAACCATTGTCTGAGGCTCTGTCTGCAGAGGGCACTTCTTCAATAGGTATTTTCCTCACAGTGACAGAAGCTAACTAACAAACCATCTTTTACAAATAGGTACCTGAAAATCATCTCATATAACTCACATATGACACTGGTTCTGTGCTGAGGGCCATTGCCAAGTAGGAATGACGCATCGAAATTTCCTTGCCAGCATAAATGGACTTGCCTTGGAAATTTGCTGTGACATTGCATGTGTGTTTGAGAAAGGTGACCCTGCTCAAGGACCAGGGTAGATCCAGGTTTAGGGTGTATCCTGCAGGTTTTAGGAAGTATCCCTCTCCTTGGTTTTAAGGCGTTCCCGGTTTAAGACAAGTTTAGGGCGTTCCCGGTTTAAGACAATCTGGGTTTAGGGAAGTTCCAGGTTGAAGGTTATTCCTGCTGGGAATAGGACGTTCCTGCTGCCTGAATTCCCATTGAGTTCTCGTGGAATTCAGAAAGTATTTGGGACGTGAATTGTGCGGCAGAACTTGGATTTCCCCAGAAGGTGTGTAGAGGCCGGTGTGAGTTTGGGAATAAAGAATTGCTGTTTGAATCTACTAAGTGTGAGTGGCTCGTGATCTTGTGCCCAGCCAGACTGTGGCAGTTCTGAACTCAAAGTATTTGTGGGTTTGTACCAGCCAGCTTTATGCAGCCCATAAGGGCTTCAACTATTTTTAGAATGGAATGGTCATCAAAACTTTCCAGGGCTGGGGCTGTGGCTCAGCACTAGAGTGGTTGCCTTGCACTGTGTGAGGCATTGGGTTCTATCCTCAGCACTACATAAAAATAAATAAAATAAAGGTAAAATAGGTAAAATTATTTTTTATATTAACATACATATTTTTAATAGAATAACTTCTCCAAAACAAAGATTAAATGAGTGGATTTTTTAAAACAATTTTGCAAGTCTCTTGAACATTTGGCTTAATAGAATATAGTAGATTCTCACGTCTGCATTGTATTCAGTCTGTTACCATATCACACACCATATAGCCTCTGGAAAACTCTACCTCATACCTTTGAGGGAATGAGAGAACAAGGCAATAACATCTTATACTAGCTTCCTAGGGGTGCCACAATGAAATACCATGAACCAGGTGGCTTAGAACAGATCCTTATTCTCTCATCATGGAGGAGGCCAGAGGTCCAAATCAAGATGTCAGCATGAGTGGGTTCTTCTGTAGGCTTTGATAGAGAATCTGTTCTATGCCTCTCTCCTAACTCTTGGTGTTTGTCAGCCATCCTTGGCTTGTAGCTTCATCACTCCATTCTTTCTTTTATTCCCCCCAAATTTAACTGGATATCCTGTGTTTTTACTTTCTAAAATTTGTTTTAATTAGTTACACATGACAGTACAGTGCTCTTGACATATACAATTGAATCAGATGGAATATAATTTCTCATTTTTCTGAGTGTACAGGCTGCAGAATTACATTGGTCATGCAGTCAAATATATACCCACAGCAATAATAATGTCAATTTTATTCTGCTGTCCTTCCATTCCTCCCTCCCCCTCCCCTCCCCTCCCCTCCCCTCCCCTCCCATCACTTCTCTCTACCCAATCTAATGTGACACATTTCTTTTTTTCCCCTCAATCATCATACCTGTATTCTGTAAATTTATATTAAAAACAAACAAACAAAAACCTCTCCACATTCTCCAGAGTTGCTTGCATGAAACAGATGGGAATATTTATACACAAATTTTACAAAAGCAAAAGACAAAGTCATTGGCTTAGAGTAAGAATTTCTGAGTTTTTTATTTTGTTTTTATTATTATTTAGGTATTTATTTATTTATTCTAATTAGTTACATGACAGCAGAATGCATTTTGATTCACAGTACACAAATGGAAAACAACTTTTTATTTCTCTAGTTGTACACAAAGTAGAGTCACACCATTTGTGTCTTCATACATGTACCTAGGGTAATGATGTTCATCTCATTCCACCATTTTTCCTACCCCTGTGCCCCCTCCCTTTTTCTTCCTCCTCTTTGCCCTATCCAAAGTTCCTCCATTCCTCCCATGCTTTCCCCCACCCCCATTATGGATCAACATTCACTAATCAGAGAAAACATTTAGTCTTTGTTTTTTTTGGGATTGGCTTACTTCACTTAGCATAATATTCTTCAACACCATCCATTTACCTTCAAATGCCATGATTTTATTCTCTTTTAATGCTGAGTAATATTCCATTGTGTATATATACCACAATTTCTTTATCCATTCATCTATTGAAGGGCATTTAGGTTGGTTTCGCAATTTAGCTATTGTGAATTGAGCTGCTATAAACATTGATGTGGTCGTGACCCTATAGTATGTTGTTTTTAAGTCCTTTGGGTATAAACTGAGGAGTGGGATAGCTGGGTCAAATGATGATTCTGTTGAAAGTTTTCTGAGGAATCTCCATACTGCTTTCCAGATTGGTTGCACCAATTTGCAGTCCCACCAGTAAAGTAAGAGCCCCCCGCATCCTCACCAAAATTTATTGTTGCTTGAATTCTTGATAAATGTCATTGAATGGAGTGAGATGAATTCTTAGAGTAGTTTTGATTTGCATTTCTCTAATTGCTAGGGATGTTGAACATTTTTTCATATATTTGTTGATCAATTGTATATCACCTTCTGAGAAGGATCTGTTTAGTTCCTTAGCCCATTTATTGTTTGGGTTATTTATTTTTTCAGTGTTTTTTGAGTTCTTTATATTCCTGGGGATTAGTGCTCTATCTGATGTGCATGTGGTAAAAATTTGCTCCCATTCTGTATGCTCTCTCTTCACCTCACTGATTGTTTCTTTTTAGTTTGAATCCATCCCATCTATCAGCTTTTTATTTTATTTCTTATGCTTTAGGAGTCTTGTTAAGAAAACCAGGGCCTAATCCAACATGATGAAGATTTAGTCCTACTTTTTCTTCTATTAGGTGCAGAGTATCTGCTCTAATTCCTAGGTCCTTGATCCACTTTTTGTGGATTTTGTGCATGGTGAGAGATAGGGGCTTAATTTAATTTTGCTGCATATTGATTTCCAGTTTTCCCAGCACCATTTTTTGAAGAGGCTGTCTTTTCTCCAATATATGCTTTTGGAGCCTTTGTCTAGTATGAGATAACTGTATTTATGTGGGTTTGTCTCTATGTCCTCTATTCTGTACCATTGGTCTACCAGTCTATTTTGGTGCCAATACCATGCCATTTTTGTTACTATTGCTCTATAGTATAGTTCAAGGTCTGGTGTTGTGATGTCTCCTGCTTCACTCTTCATCACAACACCAGACCTTGAACTATACTATAGAGCAATTGCTTTGGCTATTTTGGGTCTTTTATTTTTCCAGATGAATTTCATGATTGTCTTTTCTATTTCTATGAGGAATGTCATTGGGATTTTGATTGGAATTGCATTAAATCTGCATAGTGTTTTTGGTAGTATTGTCATTTTGACCATATCAATTCTGCCTATCCAAGAACAAGGGAGAGCTTTTCATCTTCTAAGTTCTTCTTTAATTTCTTTCTTTAGCCTTCTGTAGTTTTCATTGTAGAGGTCTTTTACCTCTTGTAAAGTTGAGAATCTCTGAGTTTTAAAATTGGACCAGTCACTGAAAAGATGTGTGAGGTTTCATTTGTTCAGTTATTTAATGACAATACTGAGTAGCTGCCAGAGGCCAGGGGCTGGTCTAGGCACCTGGCAGATAAACAACCAAGTGAGACATGGATCCTCAGTGAGAAGCTGTAAAGGTAAAATTTCCAAGCTGTTTCTAAGCCGCAGAGCCTGAGTTAAAGTGTAAAAGACCAGGCATCCTAAAGTTTCCAAAGTGCAGGGATTGGGTTAAAAAGTAAAAGACAATTGTTACAATCATACAAGTCTATTGTTACAATTTCTCTGCTATCCCCGGAACTTGTAATCCCTGTAAAGTTGTTAGAACAATGAGGGAACTGCCTAGTAAATGTCTCCATTGATTCCCTGGTTGTTTAATAGCTAAGGGCTCTAGGTAGCACAGGCACGTAAGCATCTAGGCCCCAGAACCAATCAGTTTAAATGTGTACCCCACTTAGAAATGACCAATCATCTCTGCCTAAATTGTTCCCGCCAATGTATGTACTAATCATGTTTCAGAATTGTTGTTCAATTTTCCCGCGCCTTATGATGATTTGTTCTGATGTATGCAAAGCCCCCCACCCTCTCCAAAAAGTGTACTTAAGCTCCACCTGACCTCCGCTCTGGGCTCTGAGCCGCTCTCCCTTCTTGAGTGGGCACAGAGTCCCAGCGCGCTGGAACAGGATCCTCAATAAACTTCCCCCCTGCGATTGCATGAAGTGAGTCTCTTGTGTGGTTTCTCCCCTCCGACGCTCCGCTGTACCCCAACAAAGCCAGTGGGGAGGGAAATAGAAAAGAAAACAGGAACTGCAAATGATTATAACACAATGTAAACCCAACAGAACACACACTGTATCATTCTGTTTATATAAAGTGAATTCTTAGTGTAGAGTCAAGGTAGGGGTTTATGTGGAAGAAGAGAGGCTGTGAGATAGGTTTTCTGAGGCTTCCTAAGACTTCTTGATTTGTGTGTGTTCGTTACCCAGGTGTGATCCATTTGTGATAATTTATTGAGGTCTCAAAAAATAAGTGTACAAAAATATAATTTATGTTCTTTGTTATATGTGTTATGCTCGAATTCAGGACCCCCCAAAACCACCAGAGACCCAAGATCGGTGTTAAGCAGCAAAGTGATGTTTATTGTGAGCTAGCTCGGTCCTCCGTGCGCGCACGCACACACACAGCAACTGGTGACGCCGAGAGGCCCCGAGCCCAGGGTTTGCAGCATTTTTATACATTCTTTGGAGAGGGCAGGGACTTCACATACATCATAGCTTCTTTTAGCAAATCATCACACACCATGGGGAAAATCAAATAACAACTCTAAAACATGATTAGCACATTCACTGTCGGGAACAAGTTGGGTAGGGGTGATTAGTCAGTACAAAAGGGGTATTCATTTGAACTGATTGGTTTGAGCCAAGAGGGGTGTTGGTGCTGAACTACATGGTTTCCCAACTTGTTATCAACCACCATAAACTACTGGGAGGGTCATCTGGCATCCCAGGTATTTCCCTGTCTCATGCTGATTGGTGGCTGCTAGGGGGCTGCTATGGATCCCCACCTAGCCTGACTGAGTCAGGGACACCTGGCACAGCAGATCTCTCCTGTTATTTGTAGATGAACAACTTAGCAGGGTGGGAATGTGCTTAGGAGTGCTCTGTGGGTTTTTCCAAGGACTAAGGTCATGTCTCTTCCTTGGACAGGCTTTGCTCTGAGGTAGAGGCTGTTTTTTCAATATGCATACTATTCTTCAATTAAACCTTTTAAAAATAAGAACAGTCATGAAGAGTATTATTTGTACAAGCAGGAAATTAAACTGATTATGTATGATAAAGTACTATTTAATTAAAAAATATATAATATAATCCATTATTCACGGCATTCTATAAGACAACTCAGCTATGTCCAGAAAACCTCATTAATTTGATAAATAATTCATTCATATCACAATTTTTCTGCATATCTTCTCACTGATATTAAAATGTTACACTTAAGTTTTTTATGTATGATGAATGACTAAAGAATAATTGAGTTCTGAATCAATCATGCCAACCAATCAGTAAGCATTGATTGAACAACTACTTTAAAATCATCTGTTGGGTGCTGTGGGAGCACACACAAAAAGTAGAGTAGCATCTCTGCCTCAAGGAACTTCATTATTTTGAGGAAGACTTGAGTGGGAATACACACAGCAACCAAGGTACAGTCTAAGACTGCTAGGATTTCTGGAAAAAGAAAGAGAATTGAAAGTAACTTGCCTAGAAAAAGGCTGTGGAGGAGCTGGAGGGAAGAACAAAGAGTAACTTCTATTCCTGCCCACCAATATTGATTTATGTGTATACTTCTTTGATTGCCCTTATCAAAGTCTGAATGTCTTTAAAATGCAAGACAGTGGGGCAGATCAGCAGGGGACATTTCTTGTCTTATAGGATAAGAATTTAAGCAGGTGCCACAGGTGAAGTGATGGGTGGGTAGGTGAAGGTCAGGTGGAATGTTGTGACCAGCAGTGATAAGCCATGCTTAGAAGTAGCTGTTAAGCAGTGAAACACCAGCCTCTACCTCAGAGCAAAGCCTGTCCAAGGAAGGGACATCACCATTGTCCTTAGAAAAACCCACAGAGCACTCCTAGGCACATTCCCACCCTGCTAAGTTGTTTATCTACAAATAACAGGAGAGATCTGCTGCGCCAGGTGTCCCTGACTCAGTCAGGCTAGGTGGGGATCCATAGCAACCCCCTAGCAGCCACCAATCAGCATGAGACAGGGAAATACCTGGGATGCTAGATAACCATCCCAGCAGTTTATGGTGGTTGATAACAAGTTGGGAAACCATGTAGTTCAGCACCAACACCCCTCTTGGCTTAAACTGAAAGGGTAAAGTTTCTAAACTGCAAAGCCTGAATTAAAAAGTGAAAGACCAGGTATCCTTAAGTTCCTCTGCTACACCCAGAACCTGAAATTCCTGAGATAGTTAAGACAACGCCCTACTGGCCATTTAGCCTAGGGCCCTGTGCAGTTTGTCACGTAAGCATACAGGGCCCGAACCAATCAGTTTGAATGTGTACCCCGCTTAGGAGTGACCAATCACCCCCGCCCGACCTGTTCCCGCCAATGAATGTGCTAATCATGTATGAGAGTTGTTGTTCAATTTTCCTGCGCCTCATGCTGATTTGTTCTGATGTATACAAAGCCCCTGCCCTCCCCAAAAAGTGTACTTAAGCACGGCTTAGCCTCTGCTCTGAGCTCTGGGCTGCTCTATCTTCCTGAGTGAGCCTGGAGCCTCAGCGCATTGAATCAGGATCCTCAATAAAAATCCCCTTATGCTTATTGCATGAAGCCGGTCTCTTGTGGTCTCTTCCTCCGACATTTTGCCGGTCCCTTACAAAACCAATCAGTTCAAATGAATACCCCTTTTGTACTGATCAATCACCCCTACCCAACTTGTTCCCACCAGTGAATGTGCTAATCATGTTTTAGAGTTGTTATTTGATTTTCCCGCGGTGTGTGATGATTTGCTATGATGTATGTGAAGTCCCTGCCCTTTCTAAAGAATGTATAAAACTGCTGCAAACCCTGGGCTCAGGGCCTCTCAGCGTCACCAGTTGCTGTGTGCGCGCGCGGAGGACCGAGTTAGCTCACAATAAACATCTCTTTGCTGCTTACATTGATCTTGGGTCTCTGGTGGTCTTTGGGGGTCCCAAATTTGAGCATAACAGCAGTTCTACCAGAACCTAAAGCAAAGTCAAAACAAGAAGCAAATTTAGTTATTGAGGTTCACTCAAGACCAAGATCAGAGTCAACCATCAAGGTTAACTCCCAGGGACGCCAATGTCTCCTAAAAGGAAAATTTTCCTAATACAGTATAGTCTAAGACTGCTAGGAAAATTTTCCTAATGCTAACTATAGGGTTTGCTACGTAAAGTCTAGTACTTCTGTGCCAGGAGCTCTTCCTTCTTCTCCAGCTCCATTCACGGGCCACGTCTCTGTTTGGTGCTGTGGGCTTCACACGTGTATTGCTTTATTGACTCCATTGACTGTCTTTCCCCCATAAGATACCAGGACCCACAGAATCTTTCCTCTCACCTGAAATTTGGGTTTTGGGCTGAGAGTTGGGACCAGGACTTTGACACTCAAAGTGTTTTTATAGACTATTTTGATAGAGGTGGTGTTTATGATGTGGGAAAAATTGGGGCCAATTTTTCTTAAAACGTTAGTCATTTTGAATAATTAATTTTCCCACTTCTTTGGGGTCATCTTTAAAGGAATTTTAAAAAGAAATACCATCTCTTTATAGTTATATCTTAAGAAGTTAGAACTGGAGTAAGATTAATGCTGAGAGAATTCCTATTTCAATATATTCATTAATTATAGAATTTCTACTATACTTCCAAACACCGCTCTCTCTCTCTCACACCCTGGCAGTTTAGAGAGCTCATAGTGACTAATCCATTCAGTGTTGCCTGCTCTGTCTTAGAAAAGTGTGAGACAGTGTCTTTAAGTCTTCAGGGGTAGTAGAACTAATTTGCTTCCAAGACACTCTGTTATCTCAGGGCCCCACATCAAAGAAGTTTGTACAGATCTCTGCCTGCTGAAGTCGCTATCTCCTCAATTCCTGTCTGGCAGACTCAGACGATGTTTGCCCTTAGAATGATAACTTGACATATCAACACTCTGCAGAACCTGGTCTAGTCTGGAAAGAAAGGATTTGTGTTTATGCATATTGTCTCAATGAGTATGTCTTTTGGTATGTAAATGAAGATTCACACCCCTAGTTCCTCTTTGTAAACCATTTCTTTCTTCCTCAGCAGTCTTAGAATGACAAAAAATTCCTTTATTTTTTATTTTTTATTCCTTTATTTTATTATTTTTTTTAATTATGAGAGCAACATGTTTTTATTGTAACAGAAGAAATAAGACTAAGATCAGCAGAGAAAAAATTAATTATTCCTGTCTCCCCACAACCCTGTTTCTTCCCTCCGACCCCTGAAATAATCACAATTGTAAATAGCCTTGTGTAACCCTTCAGCAAGGATCTCTCTCTCCCTGCCTCTCTCAGTCCACCTCCCACCCCCATCCTCAGCTGCAGGCTTGAGCATTGCGCTTGCACTGGAGTCCAGGGGTCAGAAGTGAGGGCAGGGATGGAGTCTTTATTTGGGTGATGAAATGGGAAGAAAGACTTCGCAAGAGAACAAACCACCCTTAGGTTCTGCTTCCATGAATTTCAAAGTCTTCCATTTAACTCCTTTCTAGTTTTTTTAGTTCTGTGAAAATGCAAAAAACAGTGTGGAAGTGAAATCTTGTCCTGCTGCCCCGGGGAGACTGCCTACTCACTAGACTGTTTTCACCAGGCTGAAGCAGGCAGGCAGTGACTCACCAGGAGTTGAGTGTTTATTAAATGCCAAGTAAAAAGAAATCTCTGTTTCCCTTGCTAGAGCAATAGGGAAATAGAGAACCTGAATTTGACCAGAAGCCTGGATCTTACTGTAAGGTCCGTGCTTAGCGTCTGGACAGCCATCTTAAGGAATAGTCACCATTTTAAGAAAAAATTCACTTTTCTGCCCAAGGGCCTTTTTGAGAAAGGCTCACTTCTCCCTCATAACAACCCAACCCTTCACCGCCTGCTTAGGACTGGCCGGAATCCCTGAGCCTGCCCCATAAAAGTCCCAAACCCCTAGCCTGTTTTGCCTCTCTTCATCTATGAAGAGATGTGCCTTTATTTGTCAGCTCTGACCAATAAACTCTCGCGTGTGTCTCTGCCTGTCTCCAGGTTCCTGGCTTTCCTTTCACTTACCACTTTGTGAATTAGCTGAGCAGCCCAGAGCAGCAGGAGGGGTAGAGGCAGTACACAAGGCCATTCCACAGCGAGGCGGCCCAGGCTAAAAAAGCACAGTTAATAGGCCATAGCAGGTATGTATTCAGGTTATAGAGAAACCATCCAATTTGACAGTGGGTTTGTATACTGTAGGGGCTAGGTTGCAAAGCCAACTAGAGCAACTTAGTGTTTAATAGCAACGTTTCTTAACTATGGACTAAGAGCTGCTTAAAAATATGTGGCAGCTTAAGCTGAATGGTGAGATCCTTGTCTTGTTGCCCTGATATTTTTTGTACTGCAGTGTGCTAACTTGGGGAGACTTTGCAAGAGAACAGTCCTCAGGAGCTGTCTTTACTAGCACTGGATAAAGTGGGGAAACTTCAGTATAAGTAGATCAAGGGACCCACCCAGTTTGCCCTATTAGAAGATGCTGGTCTTTGTGTTCTCCACTTTTTTTTTTTTTTTTTTAATTGTAGTGTTGGGGATTGAAGCCAGGGCTTCACATACGTTAGGCAACTGTTCTACCACTCAGCTATATCTCCAGTCCTGCCTTCTCTAATTTTAACTATAATTAACTTTTCTTTCTTTTAGCACATTATTCATTTTTTGTCTTTCTAGTGTATTTAATTTATTATTTATTATTTTATTTTCCTAGTCTGATTTTTAAACCTATGATTTTTAATCTTTCATCTTTCATATTATTTATTCTTAATATCTATTCTGCTTATTAATCTCCTTTCTGCTATTTTATCTTATTGTCATTGATAGTGGTAAAATTTTGTTGTTGGCACTTTCTCTTTACTAACTTTATTTCTACATGGAATTTTATCTAGCTCTGACCATACCAATACAAGAGGACAGAGAAAGGGCACCACAGAAGACTGTGAAGAAGGCCTTTGGCCAAATCCATAAAGAAGAAACCTTGGTTGAAGAGGAACCCAGCTCATTCACCTGCTTTTTCAAAACTGGACTTCCTTTCACTAAAATCCCTTGAATTTGTTACTTGTAGAACTTTAGGCCTAGGAAAATAATGTGTGTATCTCCCAATGACCTAGCTGAACTACTGGAACTTTCTGCAGCATCTTGCCTCATAGTTGGGTGGGGAGGAGTGGGAGGTAAAGAGGGAGTTTGGTGGGACTGGTACAGTCATATCCGGCAATTAGGGGAGGAAATCGTGTTTGTAGTCCTTGAGCTAATGGTATAGCAAAGCTGTGAATTTGTTCATGATTAAAGCTGGCAAGACAGTTCTTGCTCAAGGCAATGAAACAGTGAAGGCCAGAGGGAAGAGCCAGCACCGAGAGTTGTGGAGTCTTGCTCTGCTGCACATGGTATGATGAACATGATTCTGCTGAGGCTGCTGGGTAATCCTTGTTGTCTCTGCCCTGGGCAAGGGTTTCCTCTGAAGGGTAAGGTCAACCCTTGCATCAGCCTTTGAGGAAGTCAGGTGCTGTTGTGGGAAAAAGGATGGGAAATTGTCCCCAGGACAGTAGCAGAGGGAGCTGGGTGAGAGGTTTGACTTGGGGTCAGGCAGGAAGACAGCCAGGAAGTGGCTTTAAGCTGCAGATGGATGAATAGGATTCTGTAAATCAGATTATCAGACTTTATCACAGGCCCTGTTGTTGGTTTTCCCCAGATGCTCCCAAGGCCTTGGTAATATACTACTTAAATATCTTGGTTGTGACCCAGTTGTGTCATTGAAGTCTAGGTCTATAGATATATTTTTGAGAGAGTGAATGTTCCATGATAATTTTCAAGTTTTAGGGTTTTGCTTTGAAGATAATCTGAACAATATATATATATAAAGTGTTCCACCACATTATTTCAGCTGAGTTTGGTGCCTACTGAAGAATAAATAACATCATGGCATGTGTGCCGTGGGAATACAGATTTTGCAGGAAGTTTGAACAGAGAAAGGTGGTGGAAAAATTGATCTGTTTCCTGGCCTAAAGGTGGTACAGGCATCCTCAATTCAAATTCTCTGTTATAGCTGTGGAATTTCATGTCAGGAGCAGAGTTATTAGGAAGTGTACCAACTTGAACTATTGCTAATTAGTGAGAAAGGAACAAGAAAGTAATTTTAAAGTAATTTCTATTCAATAGTATTTATAATCTTAATCTTTAGTTTTGTTTTTCATCATTATGCACTTGCTACATGGATGTGGTTTGTGTGTGTTATCCCAAAAGGTCATGTGTTGGAGCCTTGATCTCCAGGGAGCTGGTCACAGGAAATGGTATGAACTTTTAAGAGGTGGAGCCTGGTGGAAAGTCAGTGGAGGTAAGCCCTTAGAAGGGATTGAGATATTTCTTGTGGGGCTCTGGTGAGTTCCCTCTAGAGGGTTGTTATGAAAGCCCAAGCCTGGCCCCACTTAGCCTCTCTGGCTTCCTGTTTGACACTGTGATTTCTCCATCTTGTACATAGTTCCACCATTGCCATCTGCCATGAGGTGATAGGACCAAGGGGGTTCCCTCACCAGAGTCTGCTCTATCCTATTTGGACTTTCAATATACTAAAACTGTGAGACTCAATAAACCTCTTTTTATTTAAAAAAATAAAGTTTACTCATCTCAGGTATTTTGTTATAGTAATGAATAATATAGTACTTATTGGAAATTTTTATTTTATTTTATTAAGGAAGCCGATTGTTTCCTTAGGTCTTATAGACTATCTGGGTTCTAAGAAATTCAGGGGAGAGTTTTAAGTGTCAAAGAACTGAATAAAAAGAATAGTCATACAAGTGCAGAAAACTAGAAATTTGGGTTCATGGAGATGAAATGAAACTTATATGTGCCTGGAACAAATCTTTGTGTGTGGGTGGTGGTGAGGGGATTAAGAAATTTGCCTACTCTTGTTTGTGAGCTGGTGATGGGGTGTCTGCTGGATAGCATCACCCATTCCCCAGACATCTTTCTCGAGAGAGCTTGGCTTAGGGTTTTTCCCGGTTGCCTCAGGTATAAATCTAGGTATATTTTGAGTTTTTATTTTGGAGGTTGGGGAAAAGTTCCCATGAATGCACTTTAGAACAGTTATTTTCCATTATAATCAAGTGTTGGAGTGACCACAGGGCTAGTGGGAGGCCACTCTCCTTCCATCACATTTCACCATTTATTTCAGTTCTATGACTTGGTTGTTAAGGCATGTACACATGGCATGGAGAACTGGGCCTTGGTCAGAGCTAGGGAAGTAGTAAAGACAAGGTGAATACATATAGAGAGATGTTATAGAAGAGAGAACATCAGGATTAATGGTACTTGTGACCTTATGGGACCTTGGATAGCCACTTTCCAATTTTCTGAATGGGTAGAATGCTACATTTAAGTATAAAAGAACACCTGCTCTCTCCAGTGCTTGACACGGATAAATATTAGTCTTGGTGTGCCAGAGCGTGACTGGCTGATACTATGAATTGCCTAAAATTCATCCTTGTACTGGTCAGCTGTTGGTGGGTAGCTCCCTCATAAAGATAACAAACTACAAGTTCTATGGAGTGAACTCTTCTGAATGCAGTTTCAGAGTGGTAGGGCAGGTCTGATATCTGCTCAATGGGCAGCATCAGTAGTCCTGGTCTAGGACCTATTCAAAGCATTCTCTCTGACCCTGATGGGTAGATGACAAGTGAATTGGAAAATGAGGAGTCTTTGAATAATACCTTCCAGAATAATAATATAAATTGGGATCTGGGGTTTGCCCATTCTATATTCTTATGACAACCTGGGGTTTTCTTTTGTCATATATAATAGTTTGTAGTGACACACTTCTGTACTTATTTGATTAATATCTACCATATGTGTTATATTTTAAGATATAGAAAGGCAGGGATTGTATCTACTTTTACTTACTGATGGATCCTCAATGGTTAGCATATTGCCTGAAAGAGTGGGTTTCTTGATTATGTGTTAATCATCTATTGCTGCATGACAATTGTCCCCAGGCTTAGTAGCTTAAAACAATCAACATGTATGTATCATCTTACAGTTTCTATGAGTTCACAATTTGAGAGTGGCCTAACTGGGTAGTTCTGGCTCAGGGTCTCTCATGATATTGCAGTAAAGATCTTAGTCTTTCCTAATACAGTCATCTTAGTCAGCAAGGGTTGGAGGATACGTTTCTAAGACAGCTCATTCTCATGGTTTAGTTCTCTTGCTGTTTACCTATAGGAGGCTTCAATTTTTTTCACACATATGTCTCCATAGTGCTATTTGAGTGTCCTTAATATGGCAGCTAATTTCTCCTACAGTGAGTGATAGAAGAGGAAGGGAGGAAAGGAGGAAGGAAGGACAGGGGGGAGTCGGGGAGAGAAAGGAATCAGTAGTGCCTTTTTAAATAATAGTTTTTAAAATTTTGAAATAAAATTCACATATCAAATCATTCATTCTTTTAAAGTGTAAACTCAGTGGCCTTTAGTATATTTACAAGGTTGTGCAATAATTACCACTAATTTGTGCATATTTTCATTATCCCCCAAAAGAAACTACATATCCACTGACAGTCACTTCTCATTTTTCCCTCCCCACAGCACCTGACAACCACCAATTTACTTTTTGTCTTAGTGAGTTTGCCTATGTGATATGTGGTCTTCTGTGTCTGGCTTCTTTCACTTAGCATGTTCTCAAGGTTCATCATTTTGCAATTTGTATCAGTGCTTCATTCCTTTTTATGGCCTAACAATATTATGTTGTATGGATAGACCACACTTGGTTCATCTGTTCATAAGTTGATGGACAGTTGGGTTGTTTCTACTTTTGTACATTATAAAGAATGTTGCTAAGAATATTTGTGTACAAGTTTTTACTCAGACATATTTTTTCAGTTTTCTTGGGCATATACTTAGGGATGGAATTGATGGGTCATATGGTAACTCTGTTAAACTTTTAAAGGAACTGCCCATCTATTTTCCAAAGTAGCTGCACTGTTTACATTTTAACCAGAAATATGTGAGAGTTCCAATTTCTCCATATACTCACCAATACACTCTCTCTCTCTCTCTCTCTCTCTCTCTCTCTCTCTTGCTGTTATAGCCATCTTAGTGAGAAGTGGTATTTCATTGTGGTTTTTGACTTGAATTTTCCTTTTTTAATTAATAATGATATTCAGCATCTTTTGATATGCTTATTGGCCATTTGTATATCTTCTTTGGAGAGATGTCTATACAAATCCTGTGCCCATTCTTAAATTGGGTTGTCTTTCTATTATTATATTAGCTGTTTATTTTTAACCAATATCCTATTCTAGGTACAAGTCCTTTATCAAATATATGATTTTTCAAATATTTTGTCTTTTCATCTTTTCAATAGAATCATTGAAGCACAAATTTTAAAATGTTGATGAAGTTCAATTTATCTGTTTTTTCTTGTTTCTCATGCTTTTGATGCTTTTGTCTAAGGGTTCTTTGCCAAATACAAAGTCATAAAATTTATACCCATGTTTTCTTCTGAGAATTTTATAGTTGTGGTCTTCTCTTCAGGTCTTTGATTCATTTTGAGTTAATTTTTGTATATGGTGTAGGGTAAGGACCCAACTTCATTCTTTTGCATTTGGTTATTCAGCTGCACTAGCGCAATTTGTTGAAAAGATTATGCATTGCTCATCGAATTGTCTTGGTGCCCTTGTTGAAAGTCAATCATCATAAATGTGTAAGTTTATTTCTGGGCTTTCATTTTCATTCCATTCATCTATATACTTGTCCTTAAGCCAATACTGCCCAGTCTTTATTACTCTAGCTTTGTAGTGAGTTTTGAAATTGACATGTGTGAATCCTCTGACTTTGTTCTTCCTCTTCAAAATTGTTTTGGCTTTTCTAGTTTTCTTGCATTTACATATGGATTTTAGGATCAGATTGGCAATTTCTGTGAAAACAGCAAGATGGGATTCTGATAGAGATTGTACTGAATCTTAGATCAATTTATACAGTATTGTCTTCCAATTCACGAACATAGGGTATCTTCCAAGTTATTTGATGTTCTTTAAATTCCTCCAATGATCTTCTATAGTGTGCAGATTTTGCACTTGATTGGTTAAATTCATTTTTAATATTTTTTTGTTTGATGTGATTATAAATAGAATTATTTTCTTAAAATTTGGACTGTTCATTTCTGTTGATTAAAAATACAATTGATTTTTCATATTGATCCTGAATCTTGCAACCTTGCTGAACTCATATATTAGCTCTTGTAGTCTTCTTGTGCACTATGCCTTTTATGATCTAATCTTGAAGGGCATACAGGTCACTTCTCAATATTATCTATTATTAAAAGTTAGTCATGGAGTCCAGCATACACTTGAGGGGAGGGATTTCAGACTCCACTTTTTGAAATAGGATTGTCAAAGAATTTATGGACATAATTTGAAGCTATCACAATAGTGTACTAATGATTGATTGCCTGATACAAAATTGCTACCCAGCCCTTACTCCTAATGTCTGTTTGAGTTCCATTTGGTCCTAGTCCTCTACTCTAGAGGACAGGAACTAGTAAAGGGGTGAATTTCAAAGTTCTCTTTGAGAATGCTGCATTTGTGTATAGTAGAGATGGATGGCTTCTTACTACAGATTGAATCAGAAGAAATATTTTGAATAAGATTTTGAAAGATTTGAACCAGGTGTCGTGCCCTTATAGAAAATTATTAAATTGTATCAGCATGACCAATAAATCCAACTTCTAAAAATAATGTTAGTGGGAAGTCAGGCCTGATTCACAATAGGAATAAATTTATTGCTTATTTATAGTTTTTCTCCTTTCTCTCTCCTTCCCTGGCAAACTTTCTCCTTCTCTCCTTTCTCTCTTTCTGAAAAGAACTTATAATGTTTAATGAATCCTACCTCTATTTGATCACTAGCACAGAGGCTGTCCCATATCCTTGAACTTCTCCTTAGGTCTTCTGTTTAAGAACCTTCACAATTACTGGCTGCTTCATGAGATTTCTTCATTTCTTCTCACTTTGTGGTAGACTGGCTGCATCCATCAAAGATGGCAACTATTGGGGCTGGGGATGTGGCTCAAGTGGTAGCGCGCTTGCCTGGCATGCGTGCGGCCCGGGTTCGATCCTCAGCACCACATACCAACAAAGATGTTGTGTCCGCCGAGAACTAAAAAATAAATATTAAATATTCTCTCTCTCTCTCTCCTCTCTCTCACTCTCTCTTTAAAAAAAAAAAAAAAAAAAAAAAAAAGATGGCAACTATTGTTTCAGCAGCATTGACTCTTGTCTGCTTCACCAAGGATCTACAGTATGTTGACAGAGAAATTCTGGTTCTTTTTCAGGAGGTAAAACTTCATGCTGCTCTTCCAAGTGACCAGAGTGTTCTTTGTGGTCTTGTAATGATGCATGCCACCAGCATTCTCTCAGCCTCTTAGGATCTTCCAGTGCTGGGCAAAGTGATCATAGCTGTGGCTCACAAATCCCTGAATTTCATGGCCTTAGTCTAGATGTCATGACCCATGATGGGGTGAAAGAGCTTGGATAGGTATTCTACAAGAACAATTTCAAAGTTAAATTTGTTCAAAAATAATCATAATAAGCCTCATGGAATTAAGCTTAACATAAAAGTGCTTCTAATTATAAACACTGGTGGGATAATAAATGATACTTAACACTGTTTATGTGGTAAATATTTCTATATAACAGTTTAATTCATAACTGAAACATCACACAACTTGACATTTACTACTTCCTTAATTCTTATACTCTCTTTTGAACACTTCTTAAATACTACATATACTTCACAATAATTCTATTATTTCTCGAGAATAAGATAATCCAATCTTCTTGACCACTGAACTAAAAAGGAATTTTTTGGAAGTGATTTAAGATAGTGTTTGGCTCTTCATGATTGCTATTCCTGGTGGCTCATAAACTTTTCCAAAAACCACCAGATTCCACAGATGACAGTGTGGGGCAAATTCAAGGAGACTAAACAAACAAAGAAAATGACCCAAAGGTGTCATTACAAGCATCTATCTTATTTTCTGTTTTTTAAGTTATAAAAGATATTTTTCTTTCTTTCATGCTTTTACCTTTCCCCTCCAACAAAGTAAACAAATAAGTAAGAAAATGCTAAATTAATTGTTCAAGGGGGTGATTCTAAGGATTGAGGGAAGGACAGAACCCACTATAGGAATTACTAGAGGCTCTTGGTAGGCATTTTCAAATAACAATTCTAACAGGCTTTTTTTTAGGAGACATCAAGTCCAGGTGAGTCACTGTTAATGACTCATTCATCCAGTAAATATGTATTGAGCACCTACTAAGTGCCAGATACTGTACCAGACTGAAGACTCAATGAGCAAAATCAGACGGGAACACCTTCTTTCTTTATAATTTTTTAGTTGTAGTTGGACATAAAGGTATTGTACTTTTATTTTTTAATTTATTTTTATGTGATGCTGAGGATCAAACCCAGGGCCTCAACATGTGCTAGGCTAGTTCTCTACCACTGAGCCACAACCCCAGCCCCCAGGAACACCTTCTTTATGGAGGTTTTGATTTGGAGGTGAAGGAAGAGGAGACAAACATTGATCTAATAATCACACAGGGAAATGTAGGATTATAACTGTGATCAGTTCTAAGAAAGACAGAGCCCAGTAGTATGAGGAATGTAACCTCACCTGTGGAAGGGTGGGTGGGTGGTGGAAAGCCTCCACAAAGAGACAGGATGAATTTGCAGGAAAGTGAGAAAAACTTTCCTGGAAAAATAGGATGTGGTTCAGGTGCAGAGAGGATAGGGAAGTTGTATGAAATAGAGCTGGAGAGATTGGAAGGAGCCCATTGTGGAAAGCCTTCTAGACAGTATATTATTTCAGTCAAAGGTGGGGTGAAAAGGTTAGAAATCATTGTCTAAGTAATTTAAAACGCTGAATTAAAAGTAAACTTTTCTTTTGTATCTTTATTTTCTCCCTTTTCTTTTTCTTAAATGTGAACTGAAGAGAATTCAGAACTTTTTTTTTTTTTTAAACCGGGGATTGAACTCAGGGGCACTTGACCACTGGGCCACATCCTCAGCCCTATTTTGTATTTTATTTAGAGACAGGGTCTCACTGAGTTGCTCAGCACCTCGCTTTTGCTGAGGCTGGCTTTGAGCTTTCGATCCTCCTGCCTCAGCCTCCTTCAGATCTGAGGTTCTAAAAGAAGTTTTGGTTAAATGTTGGTGACTCATACCCTACTGAAGATTTTAATTTTGGGTGAAGACTAACATTCTGCTGTAGTGTAGCCTGTGTTAATCCAGCAGTTTACCACATAATCCTGGAACTGATTCCAAATGTTATCTTGGCTTTATTACTTCCTCACTTCTTGGCTTCACATCTTTCTGTAGGTGAATTATTTTTTATTTTAATAATTCTTTTATTTGTTCTAATTACTTATACATGAAAGTAGAATGCATTTTGACACATCATACATAATTGGAGTATAACTTCTTGTTCATCTGGTTGTATATACAATCATATGTGCACATAGGGTAATGTGTGATTTATTCTACTTTCATTCCTACCCCAATGCCCACTCACCCCCTTTCACTTCCCTCCGTCTAGTCCAATACCTTTATTTTCACCACCCCCTGCCCATTGTAAATTAGCATCTGCATATCAGAGAAAACATTCAGCCTTTGGTTTTTGGGGATTGGCTTCTTTCTTTTAGCATGATATTCTCCAGTTCCACCCATTATGGTAAACGCCATAATTCCATTTTTCTTCAAGGCTGGGTAATATTCCATTGTGTGTGTATATACCACATTTTCTTTACCCACTCATCTACTGAAGGTTATATAGGTTGGTTCCAAAGTTTAGTTATTGTGAATTGAGCTGCTATAAACATTGATTTGGCTGTGTCACTGTAGTATGCTGATTTTCAGTCCTTTGGGTATAAACCAAGGAGTGGAATAGCTGGGTCAAATGGTGGTTCCATTCCAGGTTTTCTGAGGAATCTCCATAGTGCTTTCCAGATTGGTAGCACCAATTTGCAGTTTCTGTGGGTGAATTATTAAGCATTTTGTGCCTCAATTTCCTGAACTACAAAACAAAATTAAAATAATATCTCAATAGGGTACCATGAACATTATGTGATTTACAGAAATGTTAAGCACTTTGAACTACACACATAGTGCTCCAAAAAGTATTTATTATGACACAGAACTTTTATTGCAAATATTAAATATTCCTGTGTTACCAGATCTTGAAGTATGGTATGGGAACCTGCAGGGGGTAGAGAGGGGATTTCTTGGACATTCTTTTCAGAGGTGAAGCCAAAAACTATCTCTTAATACTAAGAGGTTATTTGCCTTTTCCTTTCTTTCTCAAGGAGATGCAGTAGCTTCTCAGAGCTATTAAAAAAATGGATAATATTAATATATACAAGCAGCTAGATGACCCGGTTGTCTTCTATTAAGCTGGACATTAGAAACTTCCCACTAAATTTTTCATTTTCAAAGTTACTTGTCATAAAAATGTTATTTATGTCATTGTGTAAAGTACTAAAATATTATGAAACTAATTCTCATACAATAAATATTGGCATAACCTACAGGAACAAAAGCTTTTTGGATCATTATTATTATTATTTTTTTTGAGTACAAGGGGACCCAGTGATCTGATGCAATCTCTGAACAAACGTGGGTGCCTGTGACTGCCTCAACATCATGCTTTCCGGCCTCTAGACCTTCTTGTGGTTTCCTCTGCCTGGACTGCACTTCTTCCACTTCTGCCTGCCAAAGTCCTACCTCTCCTTCAAGAACGACTAAGGCTGGATCTCTCCTGCAAGTTGGTCTAGGTTTTGCACCCTCCTACGCCACCAGAGCAAGTCCAGGCCTCCAGGATGGAGCTGGGTTCCTCCATCCCAGGGCGCTCCTCCCAGCACTAGCCTGGCACAGCCACATTAACTCGACTAAAAGGTCGGTTCCTGGGCGCTTCTAAGCCGGAGGTGGTCGAAAGGTCACCAGGAACAGCTGGTGAAATACAGCCATCACATGGGTGGAAAGGAACCGCACAAGCACCAGTTTTACCACCTTGCCCGCTGGGCTTCCGGGCACGCCTCGCCGCGTAGGGGCGGAGCCACGCGTCCGAAGAGGGCGTGGCCCCCAGCCCGCGCGGGAAAGGGGCCGGCGCCGCATGCGCGCTCACAGTCGGCGGCCGCGCGCAGCACGCTCAGGGCCGGGATGGCGGCAGCGGCTGGAAGCGGGGCGCCCCGGGAGGAGGAGGGGCCTGGAGGGGAGGCAGCGGCATCACAGGCTCAAGCTCCGACGAGTGCCCCGGGGGCTCGTCTCTCGAGGCTGCCTTTGGCGCGAGTGAAGGCTTTGGTGAAGGCGGACCCCGACGTGACGCTAGCGGGACAGGAAGCCATCTTCATTCTGGCGCGAGCCGCGGTGCGGCGGGAGTGCAAGGGCACTAGGGGTGGCGGCGCGTGGTTCTGGGGGGCGTGGCTTCCCAGGGGCGGGGCTTGGGGCGGCTGGGGCAGAATTTGGGGAGGAGGAAGAAGAGGGTCTGGGCGGGGTGTGCTGAGCCAGAAAGTGAAAGGGGTGTTTGGCTGCAGTCTGAGGCGTGTGTAATCGGAAGGCTGGAGCAGAGGGTCACGCATCTTCATGGGTTGGATTGCTTTGTTAACCACTTTACGAGGGCGCAGAGATCAACTTTAATTTGCAGCTCTCCTGGCTCACATACAACTTGTAGGAGTCTAGTAAAGGAACACGGTGGATTTATGAGTAGGGGGGAAGAGGTACTGGAATGACCTTAGTGAAGTCCAGTACCGTCTTAAGTTTCAGAACCTCCCCACCTGCTTGAGCCCTTCACCTTCTTTTCTTTCAAAAACAGGAGTCCATTGATTTTTTACTTTGTTCATTTGTTTGACAGGAACTGTTTGTGGAGACCATTGCAAAAGATGCCTACTGTTGTGCTCAACAAGGAAAGAGGAAAACCCTTCAGAGGAGAGATTTGGGTAGTGTCTCTGTAGTATCTGGCAGTAGACAATGGAGGGCTGGGTTAAACTTCCCCTTTGCAGGTTGAGAAGGCAAAGCAGGTGTTTGATTTCTGACCCTCTGTCTAGCTACTAACCCTTGCACATATCCGAAGTTTTCAAATCTTGTACTCCCTGCTACATTGCCAAACTCTTCTCTGATAACTTTCAGAGCAAAGAGAATAAATTCAAGAGTAAAGCAACATGGTAGGAGGATTCCCATTTCCCCTTCTCACTGAACAGTATTTGCCCGGTCTTGACTTTATTAGGCAGCCAGTATGTAAGATTTAGTGATGGAACAGAATAGATCTCAAGACAGCAAGGGACATATTGTATAAATGCCTAAATCTGTATAAAGCCTTATCCCCTTCATTTTGTGGATTGTGCTGATTTGGAGCTGATGTCCAAATGACTACAGTCACGTGTCCCTTTTCCTTGTGTTTCAGATAATGCAATAGAAGCTGTCGATGAATTTGCTTTTCTGGAAGGTAAGCTTTTTATCAGTGGAAAATCATTTCCACCTATCTTTTCCAAGCTCATGATGCCAGTTCAGCTCTTAAAAACAAATGTTTGGTTCTCTCTTATTTGTACAGAGATAGTTTCTTCTCCTTACTTCCTATTAGGACAGTGAAAACAAACTTGTTAACTCTATTTAGAGTCAGTTTCCCTTGGGGAGTTAGAACTTCTGGAGAACTGCTAACCATAAAGAAGGGAGAGGAAATATGAAGACACATGGTGGACTCAGATGAATTGGAAAGTTTTATACCTGCTTGTGTTTTCCATTCTAAATATAAATAAATAGAAATTTTGTTCCCTCATAACATTAGCCATCAGGAACAATTGCCAACATTCTGTCCATTTTCTTCTTTAGCAGTCTGTATGTACTGATTATTATGCATTGAGATTCTGTACTTTGTGTAACTATTTTTTCTTAGGAATTTTAGGTTAACTCATGTACTAACTAAATCTTGTCATCAAAATAGGAAATACTTGAAGTACCGCATTTTAACTGCTTTCTCAGCTGTTTCTTCTACTGAATTCCTGAGTCTTACTCTTCAATCCGTGTATTCTGATTGAATAGCTTTTCAGAATCCATGTGCCCTCAATTCATTCTCACCTTCACCCTAACAAGATGTTCTCATTACCTCCTTTAAGCTTCATTACTTTCTGAAATCTTTTCTTCATTTATTTCATTCTCTTTATTCCGTGTTCTGCATCTCCATATCACACTAGGCCTGTGTTGTAGTCTTTTAAATGTCTTTGAAGATACCTTTCCATGGCCAGCTTCAAGTCTAGATCTTAAGTAATCTTTAATTTGTAGATCTTTGTTCAGCCTCTTTTTCAACCTATTTTTCTCTTAGTTTCGTTTGTTGCTCTATAATCCAGTATGTAGGTGTATTCTGTGTGTGGGTTTGTATGAAGAAAAAGTGTATTCTCCAGTTGTTGGGTGCAATGTCAAATCTCATTGCATAGTTTATATTTTCTTTATTCTTACTGAATTTCTTTTGTCTGCTTACTGTATCAATTAATGAGAGTTGTGTATTAATGTCTCCTATGACTGAAGAATATTTTCACTTATGGTTCTGATCTATTTTTCATTATAGATTTAAGACTGGAATTATGAATATACAAATTTAAAATAATTATATATTGCTCGTGATAGAACCTTTAATATTTAAAAATTTACCATTGTTACTTCTAGTAATGTTTTTTGCCTTAAAGTCTATTTCGTCTCATGTTATTAAAGTTTGTCAGCTTTCTTTAGTGTTTATGTGTTTTTTTTCCCCATCTTTTTGTTTTTACATTTCCATATCTTTGTAAGCGCTGTATAATTGGGGATATTAAATTCATACTGACAATCTTTGCCTTTAACTGGAGCACTTAGTTCATTTATGCTTAATTTAATTAGTGATAACAATAGACTTAAATCTCCCATCTTATTTTTTCTGCTTTTCATTTGTCCTATTTTATGCTGCCTTTTGTATTATTATTCCTTTTTTTTCCCCTCCCTTCCATCTGTTGGGAAATTGTATGTATCTATCCTTTTAGGATTAGTTCATTAGTTACTATATGCATGCTTAATTTATCAAAGCCAAAAGTTAGAACCTTTTCCCTCATCCTCAGCAAAATGGAATCTTAGAATCCATTAATGCCATTTATAAACCCTTATCCCTCGACTTAACATGCTGTTATTGCCATGTGTCTTTATCAGCCCACATCAGACATTGTTATTCATGTATGATACAGATAATATATGAGTTTATTAATGTTTACTACAATTTTTGATCTTTTTGTATTTCTTATCCTCCATTTGTAATCCTTTTCCCCCAAATAAGTCCTTTAGAGCTTTCTTTGGTATAGGTAACTGAGAGCTGACTCTCAACTTTCTTTTTTCTTTTTTGAGGGGGAAATGGAAGTACAAAAAGATTTTACTGCTAAATTTAGAATTCTAGCTGTCCTTCTACCATTTTTTGGCTTCCATTGTTTCTGTTGAGAAATCACAGTTTGTCTTTTGAAGGTAGTTTATCCCTTTTTAAGATTTTCTCGGTATCTGAGGATGTGGCTCAAGCTTGCCTTGTGTGTGTGCGGCCCGGGTTCGATCCTCAGCACCACATACAAACAAAGATGTTGTGTCCACCGAAAACTAAAAAATAAATATTAAAAATTCTCTCTCTCTCTAAAAAAAAAAAGATTTTCTCTTTGCCTTTGATTTTCTGAGATTTCACTCTGATGGATAGAAGTTATGGATATGATCTGGGAAATTCTCAGCCAGTTTCTCTAGACATTGACTCTGCTTTGTTCTTTCTCTGCACTTTTTCTGGGATTTTCACTAAACATACATAAAAGCCCAACCCTAATTTTGCCTTTGTATGATATGTTCTGTGTAATTTTTTGTTTTGGAATTTTCGGTTCTCTCATCAGTTCTTTTCATTTCCTTTAAACCTCTTTGTTGATTTTCTGTGGATACTCTGAAACTTGTCTTTCATTTATTTAAGTGGTGAATGTAGTTGTTTATTATAGAGTATGTCATGTGTAATATTCCATCTAATATCCAAAGCCTTTTGAAGTTCTTACTTTGTAGTATGTCCAATCCAATATCTAGACTTTTTGAGTTTGTCTTTTTTTATCTGTTCTTTCTTTTGGTAGTGTCTTTGCATAGTGGTCATTGCACTGGAAAAAATTATTTGTTGATAATTTGAGATTTTATGGTGATATCTTTCTCCAAAGAAAAGTTTTCTTTGCTCCAGCAAGACACCTAAGAACATTATCAGTATAGTACCTCCTTAATGAGATCTAAGACTGAAAGATTCCTGCATCATAGTGGTGACGTAACCTCTGGGCTACAGGTCTGTGAGGAGTCTGATTTAATTTTGGTTACTGTGAGGGTATAACATTATGGGACTCTAGCTTAAAAAAGGATGGGTTACCAGTCCTCCTCACTCAGGCAGATTTTGGGGTTTGGCTATTGATTGGTTCCCTGCCTTTTGAAGATTTTAGATTTGCCTTTTCTTGATTTTTTTTTAATGTCTTAAAGATCTTCTCTCATTTATACACACACACACACACACAAAGTTGTTACATATATACATGCACATATTTATATTTATATATTTTAGCTTTATTAGTTGGTCTCAGCAAGATGTTGTCATTGTCAAAAGCAGGCTATTATCTTTTTAAATTAGAGGTGTTTCTGGCTTGTTTTTACTATATTCTTTGCCTTGAGTTATCTGTTTTATGCTAGAACTTTTAAAATAAATTTTGGTCTCTTTTATTTGTGTAGGATTTCTTTAAATTCTCAGTGATGTTCATTCTTTTTAAGAATGAGAGAATGTGGAGACTGGAAGCTGTGTGTAGTGTAGTGGGGATGGTTGTTGCCTGGCAGCTTTGCTTTAGGATGAGCAGGGTTGTGGTCAGATGTTAACCTGGGGCTTGTGGGAGCAGTGTTGTCAGAGGAGCTCTAGTGTCTCCTGATGGTCTGTCTGGCTCTTAAAGAGAGCCCTGTGCTTCTCCTATCCAAGTTAGGTGTAAATATCTTCACCACATATAAAAAGTTATGAGAGACATGTGGGGGCAATAGTTTGTGATAGAGAAACATGGGTCATTGTCTCATTTTCCTCTCTGGTCTTTTATAATTCTTGGTGACTGAGTCTAGATCCTCCCTATGGTTCTAGGCAGATGGACTTCCTCTTCAGCTGCAGCCCCCTCTGTGTTCCTTCTGGGTTCATTTTTCTCTACTCTATTTATAAACTTGCTTCAGGCAGATTTTGATAATTCACTTTTTTTGTTGTTGGAATCTGTTAACTGCCCATAGGCCCCTGTTCCTTATTGTAGATTTATGCCTTTTTTAAACCTTTTTTTCCTTTTGAATGTAATTTTGGGTGGCAGCGCATATAAATTTATGGGCTTGGTCCTACATCTTAAGCTGGAACTATCTAAAAGATTATAAACTCTTTTAGCTTATGTCATTTATTTTATGTCACTTACTCCTTGTATGGTTTTCCTGTGTTTAGTTACACAACAATTTCTTAAACCTTACCTACCTAATTCTAATTCTCTAGATTGGTATGCTTAATTTCCAACTGCCCACCCTCTTTAATATTATATTTTTCCCTGAGGAGCTTTTGGATAGCTATTCTTCAAAATTAGAATTAAAATTTGAATTATATCAACATCCTTTCTATTTTAACTTTGCTCAGTTTGTTACACTAATCCCGCTTTCGAGGTACCTTGCTTTACATATTGCTCTTTGTATTTTTAGGTACTTTGGATTGATTGCTGAGCTGGACAGTTTTTGAGCCTTCACTGCATTCTTTAGCTTGCCTCTCTGCAGGCCTCAGCTTTGAAGAACAGAATCTCTGCACATATGCACATCTTCCTGCTCTACCTTTACTTAAGCCGGGATAAGCAGAGCTCTTACCTGATAACTTTTCTTTATAAGGTCTTCCACTACTTATGTCTGTCTTCCACTTTAGCCCTGGATGCAGCTGTTGCTGCTTGGGGCAGAGATGAAGAAATTGTTTGCATAGGTGGCTTAATGAATGATGAGGACCAGAATAAAGGTCTTTGATCAGCTTAATTCTAGTGTGTTCCATGATCTTGCCTTTGTTCTTGCCCTGTGATTGGAAAGCCACCATGCCCTGGTACAGACCTTCCTGATCTTCCCTGCCAGCCATTTTAAACCACAGTCCTTTCATTATTTTTGTTCTTTGTTCAATGTGGCACCATAATATGGTTCCAGAATTTATAGAATAGTATTTGTCTTTAGTAGTCATAGATTGAAAACTAGTTAAATTTTTTAATTGAGAAATAATTCATAAACAGTTCACCAAAGTGCATAATTCATTGGTTTTTAGTATAGTCACAGATGATGTGCAACTATCACCAATGAATTTTTGAACATTTTCAAATGAATGAATCACATAATATGAAGGCTTTTGTGCTTTTGTGTCTGGCATTTTTCATGTAGATTTTTTTTTTCTTTTTTTTCTTTCAAGCGGTCATATTTATTTATACCAATAGGTTATATTAGATCATTAGTACGATAACTACATTATTGTTCATGTAGGTTGTTTTTGTTTATTTTTTTTAAGATTTGTTCATGTATCAGTACCTTTTATAAAAATTGTGGTAAAGTATACATAATATAAAATTTACTGTTTTAACCATTTTTAAATGTATTTAGCTCAGTGGCATTAAATATATTGTTGTACTACCCTTACCACCATCCTGCAGAATTGCTGACACTTTGGGTGGGGAGAAACAGGGGAAACAGTATGGTGAAGGTTTTATTTATTTTTTTCAAATGTAGAACTTTCCCTTAGAAAGATGTTAACATAGTGGGTGTTTAAATTCCTTTAAATTGTGTAGCTTGTATTCTTAGATTCTGTTTCTAATTCTTAATAACGGCTGAGATCAAAAAGTGAAAAAAGTAAATTGAAACTTGATACTCATTAGATACCCATTAAACAGTAACTCCTCTTTCCTGTCTCCCTCAGTAACTGGCTAAATTTTTTATTTTTGTGAGAAAGTGTGAGTGACATAGGAAGCAGGCAGAGGACTAGAAAGAAGTGATTAAGGGAAGCAGCAAGAAACTTTGGAGAGCAGTTCTTGAGTATTTTTGGTTGTGGACCACTTTTAAGATACAAAGTCCAGGGCTGGGTGTGGTGGTGCGTGTCTGTAATCCCTTCGATGGAGAAACTGAGGCAGGAGGATCACAAGTTCAAAGCTAGCCTCAGCAATTTAGTGAGGTCCTGAGAACCTTGGCAAGCCCAAAATAAAATATGAAAAGGGCTGGGGATGTAGCTCAGTGGTTAAGTGTCCCTGGGTTCAATCCCCAGTACTAAAAAAAAAAAAAAAAAAAAAAAAAAGATACAGAGTCCACAGGATCTTCCCCCTAGAGTAACGATGAGATGCTCAGTCCTATAACATTAAAAAAAATAAACTTCATTTCAGAATAAGATGATTCCCAGAAAGTTCTTGCACAACCCATACCTAGTTCCCCCATTGCTAGCATCTTAAGGTTACTAGGTACATTTGTTAAGAAATGGCATTTATGGGTCACTATTAACTGCACTCATAGTTTTTAGGATTTCACTAATTTTCCCATTCCAAGATCCAAACCAAGATACTATATTGCATTTACTTGTCATGTTTCCTACTCACTGGTTTCTGACAGTGTCTAGTCTTTTCTCATTTTTTATTTTATTTTTTTTTACTGCTTTGACATTCTTGACTAATTCTGGCCAAGTATCCTAGATTGTGCTCTTGCCTGGGTTTGTCTATCTGTCTTGTCATTAGTTAGATCCATAACTTTGCATATAATTTTGGATGTTTTACAGACCTTGGAGGCCTATCTGTATGCCTCTTATTATGGTAAATGGGAGTTTACAAGGGCATGCTGACCTTTTTTCAAGGTAAATTAAAATATAGGTTGCAGCTCAATAGTGGGACATGAAATCAATATAGTGTGTTGCCACCAGCATTTTTTAATATAGCAAGGTGACTGACTGATTGTTATGTTGACATACCATATTGAAAAATATAGACAAGATGTTAGATGCTGTCACCAAAAAGTAAGTAATGCATTTTAAAATTAGCTGGATTTAACCATGTCACATACTTCAAAACATCATATATGTAATTAAAAACAATGTTATTTGTTCATTTAAAATTAGCATCAGGTGTTGAATTTAGTAAGTAACTAAGTATTTTAATTTTCGTTGCATGTATGTTTGTGTACTAGGTCCTTGTGTAAAATGTATGTGGTAGGTAAAGTCTTGGCCCTCTTTACCTTCATGCCCCCCTTCCCTGGTGTCATGCCTGTAATGTTATGTTACAGGGCAAAAAAGATGTTGCAGATATAACTCAGATTATTAATCAGTTGATTTTAAAATAGATAATCCTGAATTGTCTGGGCAGGCTTAATCATGTGATCCCTTAAGCAATTTCTTCTGGCTGAGAATAGAAAAGAATGTGGCTTGTTGTTGCTTTGCTGGCTTTGAAGATACAGGGGGTCATAAGCCAAGAAATGTGAGCACCTTTAGAAGTTGAGAATAATGGCCAGCACAGAAACAACCTCAGGCCCTCAACTGTACGAACTGGATTCTGCCAGGCACTTTAATGGTCTTGGAAATGGATTTTCCCCTAAAGATTTCAGATAAAAAAGAGCCCAGGCCAGCCAACATCTTCACTTGTGCCTCACGAGACCCTGAACAGAGAATCTAGCAGCCTGTGTCAGTCTTCTGACCTTCAGAATTGTGAGACAATAATTGAATGTTTTGCAGCTATACTTGTGATTTATTATGGCAGCAATAGAAAATTAATGTGGCACATTTTGTACTGAGAGGGTAAAAAAAACTGGGAGTCAGGAGGTTTTGTTCTTATCCTGCTACTCTAATTCAGATAATCACTTGCCCACTGTGAGATTTCTCTTATCAGTTGAGTGAGTTAAAATTTGTTCTGTGTGACTTTTATTTTATGAGCTTTTTTCCAGCAAAATTCATCCCTTTTAGTGTACATTCACTGTGAGTTGTAATAAATGCATATAATCACCTTCACAAAGAACAGCAAAAAATCCTCATGCCACTCCTTTGTGTTCAACTCCTCCCACCAATTCTAGCACTGGAACCACTGATCTACTTATTGTCTCTACTAGTTTTGCTTCCTCCAGAAAGTCATTTCACAATGTATATGTTGTGAATGTTATATAAATTGGATATCAAATAAATTTAGTCATACAGTCTATATCCTTTTGTATCTGGCTTCTTTAATTTAGCATAATGCATTTGAGATTCGTCCACTTGGGTGTACCAGTAGTTTGTTCCTGAGTTCATTTCATTATATCAAATGTGTATAATAATCTCTTCATTCCCCAATTGAGCATTTGGGTTATTTCCAGCTTTTGAGAATGAATAAAGCTATAAACATTTGCCTTTAGGTTTTTGTGTAAACATTAATTTTCTTGGGTAAATATATAGGAATGAGTGGGATCTTATTGTAAAAGTATGTTTATAAAAGAAATGTCCAACTGTTTTCCAAAGTGGGCATACCATTTTCCACCTGCAATGTTTGAGGATATCAGTTGTTTTGAATGCTTGGTATTAACTTTTAGAAATTAAAAAGTGGAGCCGCTTTAAAGGCTATTGATCTCTCACTGTGATTTTAATTTGCATTTGTCAGATACATTATATTTTCTTCCAGTCCAGCAACACTTTTTTTTTTTTTAAATCCTATGACTAATTCTTAACTGTATTCAGCTCTGTTGGAGAGAAGACTTCATGAGGCATCTGCATTTCTAGGGGACTACTTGCTTTTTTATATTTCCTTGTAAACTCTGGAGCAGCAGAACTTCCTTTGTGGTTAGAAACTCCTGTGCCATCCTGTCTCAGTGTGTTTCTCAATCAAGGGTTAATGGATCAGAAAGCGACTGGGCATTCCCATTCTATCTGGCTGGGAGCACTAGAATAGAATTTACTGGTAACATAATGCATACTTGGGATGGGGAAAGGCATGTTACCAAAACCTGATATAAAAAGTACAAAGGCCTAATATTGTAAAAGAATAAGTCATACCAAAAAGTAGAAAATTTTAAAATTTGTTTGTGTTCCTTCTTTGTATCTGATCAGAGATGTGACATTTCTTACTTAAGGCTAAATAGCTCTGAAATGTCAGCACTTAAAGCTACTTTATTTTTGTGACTATGTTCTCCATCTTGGATTTTTAAAATACTCGTTAGGGTTTTATGTTCATGTTCTTTCCTTCTTTTCGTAGGAATCTGGTTTTCCCAACCAGGTCTATAAAATTTAGGTGACTTGGGGTCTTCATTGTGGGTATGAATACTATATTTGTTTTGGGATGGTATGTGATTTACCACAGAATCTCCATTCCCTAATGCCTGCTGTGTAAAATGAACAATTCCCTCCCACTGAGTTTGTGTCCATTAGCAAAATATTTCACTGCAATAATGAAATAAGGAATAGGGCAGATTGAAATGCTATAAGCTTTAAAAAGTAGTGAATAGGAATGACAGAAGATTCTGGAATTGATAGGAAGTGTATCACAAGTATTTGTTACAACCAGGGAAAGCTAACAACATTGTTATTGTAGCTTTTGTTATGGGTTGTCTTGGCCTTCAACAATGCTTACTGAGCATCCCAGACTTTCCTATTCTAGTGTGAGTCACCTATAGAACAAAAGCTTTAAGAAATGAGTGCCAGGATGACACGTTTGGGGGTGACATAGTCTGAACCCCTTTGGGGATGAGTAGTTTGATCCCCTTTACTATGCTGGCATTTTTGGTTCGTCACAATGACTGAAAGAGCTGTTGCAATTGGAAAGAGGGGTCAATATGCAGAACCACCCACCCATAGAAGAACTGGCCCCTGACTGGTGTTTCTTGAAAGGTGCCTCCAAATGGAGTAGAGCACATTCATGACATAATACAAAAATATGTGTAGACACTGACCGTTTTCATTGCCTATGAAGTTTATATGGAAATGAAGAACTATTTGTCATAGGAATTTCTAGAAAGAAAGCTTTGTAAGTGATCTGGATTAAAGAAATTAGAGAAATTGAAGGGGAAGAAAAAAGAAAGTAATGGCTGTTTCAAACACTTATAGGGAAATACTATAAATGGGGAGACATGTTTGTACATTGGACAATGAATGTCAGACATTGGCTAATGAGTGTTCATTTCTAAGAAGAAGGTTCATTTTAATGTGCTAACAATCCCATGTTTCTTAGTTTGAGACAGTTTCACTGGGATTATTAATGCTGCAATGAAAGACTGCTGGTGAGCTTTTACCAAAGACAACATGTCCCTTGTGCTTTGTTCCCAACTTCCTAATAGAGTCCAGTATCACAAATGGAAAAAAAACCCACGCTTTTAAAAAGACCCTGGTCAGCTCATGGTGTTTTCCTGATGAGCTGATAATGAGCACATTTTTACCTTATTAGAGAAGATAAATAGAGATAGACCAGGAAACTGCAGGGAGTGAGAGTTATAGAAATAATCTATCCTCATTTCAGGGATGTCACACCGGAGACATCATGAAACAGATACAATTTGGCTTTTTAAATTGCATAGGTAAAGATAATGAATTCTCTAAAGACTCTCAATGCATCTTAAAGAAATGCATACCATTTCAAGATAAACTGTGAAACTGTATTTCAGAACAACGGGCAGCAATATTTCTTACTTGCCTTCCATGCTTTGAAATAGTAAAATATTCATTAGGTGAATGCTGGATGAAAATTTTAGAATTTCTGGATTCTTGTTTTCACTGTTATTACATGGTTGCATGCTAAAAGCAAGAAGCTAAATTAGTTTTTCACCTAATGTCACTCTTAATTGCTGGTGACATGAACCACAGTGATTTCATGAAGCAGTTTGTGAAACTGAAAATTCCTGCAGTTCAGAATGGGTGTCCTTATATAGAAAAATGTCAGGCATAATAGATTAGGGAGATAAAATTCCTAAGAGAGGTTATGATCACAGGGAAACCTCTAGCTAAGAGCAGAGAGAGAGGGGGGGGCAGGCAGATAGAGACTCACTGTGGCCTAAAAGCTGATTCTTGGCCACAAGACAGAGGCAGCCCTCGACTTTGTTGGCACTGCCACTGAGAATGAAGGTGCCAAGAGGTTCCAGAAAACCAGCATTTGTGCTAACAAGGATCAGTTGAGGTTTTGATGATATGGACTAATGTCTGTTAATATATCCTGGGGCCCAGAAAGGCCTAGAATGGCCTAAATAGACTTGGTCCTTGGAGGATTTGACAATAAGATTACACTGCACTAAATTTATCAAAAGTACTAGATTGGGGCTGGGGTTGTGGCTCAGCGGTAGAGTGCTCGCCTAGTACGTGCAAGGCCCTGGGTTCGATACTCAGCATCACGTAAAAATAAATAAAAAATAAATATTGAAAAAAAAAAGGACTGGATTTCTCTAGGATTTATTTTTTCATAATTTTTGATATAGCTAGAGGTGTACAATAATGGTACAGTCTGCCTTAAAGAGAAGCATCTATTAAAGTTGGTCCTGAGAACCAGGAGTTAAAAGCTTGAGTCTGATGGATGGATGGCCTTTCTTCAATTGAGGCCAGGAAAACACTGCCTTACTAGGGAAATTCAAATATAAAAGGGAAATTCACAGTTGTGAGAGACTGAATGTCATTCAGAGTAGGAGATGCTGATAACTGATCATTCTAAAGGGCAAGTCAGTTCAGCTCTTTCTGCTGGAAGTTCTGTGACTACGTATAGGCTTTGGGATAGAGGCAAAATGTTACAAAGGGTAAAAACTAACTAAACTCTTTAGCTTTCTGATTGGCTTAAAAATCACTAATTTTGGAGGTCACATAGCTGAGGAATACATTATTAGTACTCTGATAAGCTTTGCTGTAGTTGACACCTCTGTCAAATGGGTCATGATGATAATGTTGCCTCAGTACTCTTCAGGGACCTGAGGGCTGCTTTTCTCTTCACTTGGACTTATGGATATCCAATGGATGACTGGTACAGGATGAAAAGACTTCATATTGTGTCTGTCTTCTTTGTTGTCTTAATTTTGGGGTCAGATTCTACTTAGCTCTGCACATAGACCTGTTGAGCATTTGAGAAATGTTTTGTCCAAAACTATAATTCAGGGTTAACTTAACCCAGACTTGCCTAGCCTTTCTCTCTCCCTCTGTTAGGGTTAAAGACACCTACCATCCACCATGACCAGATACACCAAACTATTTTGATAATTGCTGTAAAATCAGTACTCAGTATTTGCATTATTATGACTATGCAAAGATTGCTTGCTGCCAAACCAAAGGGCATCATGAGGATTGAGCCTTCTTTCATTTTAAATTCTCATTTCCCCCTAGTATAATAAGCATGCTATTTTTTCATATCTTTTCATGATCCTCTTACTAAGTCTATCCAAATGCTCTAACATCAATGTATCATGCCTACCAGTAATATTTTCCATGAGCCTAACTATAACCATTCCTTTTATATTCCTCAGTTGGCCCACTCCAGTCTGGTTTGGTTAGACCCTAGCCTTGCTATTATCTGGAAATTTCCCTTTGCTGTTGTGGAAGGCAGAATTCTAAATATTGCCTAAGATTCCCATCCACTGACCATGCAAACACTAAGTACTAAATCAGCTGATCTTAAAATAGGGTAACTATTCTGAAAGGTTCAATGCAATCACATGAACCCTTAAAATCAGAAGAGGATGAGAGAAAAGCTAGTCAGATATGGTGGGGTGGGGGTGGGGGGTAAGCATGGAAAATACTGACCTGCTGTTGGCTTTGAGTGGGAGGGAAGGGAGCCTTGAGCCAGGGACTGAGGTGGCTTCTAGAAATTGAGTCTGACTCCAAGGAAACAGGACCTCCATCCTACAACTCTGTGGAATGGAATTTAGCCAACAACCTGAGTAAGCTCGGAAGCAGATTCCTCCTCAGAGCTTCCAGAAAGGAACCATCCTGCCAACATCTTGATTTTAGCCCTGTGAGACTCTAAGCAGAAACTAACTAAGCCATGCTGTATCTAGACCTCAGATCTGGAAAAAGTATGAGATAGCAAACTTGAGGTAAGTCACTAGATGTGTGGTAATTTGTTGCATTGGCAAGAAAAAACTAGCAGCACTGTTATCACGGGCTTCACTCTCTCCTTTCCTGCTTTGGAGTCTTATTTTCTAGACTCTTCATCTTCCTTCTGGAGCATGTTGTTTGTATAGCAGTTCTCAAGCATTTTTGTTTTAGATCCTTAAATGCTCTTAAAAATTACTGAGGACTCCAAAGAACTTTTGTCAATGTAGTTATTTCTCTCCATAATTACCATGTCAGGAAATAAAGTTGAGAGATCATGAAAATATTTATAAATTTATTTCAAAATAACAACAATAAAACACATTGTCATATTGACATAAGGAACAGTCTATGAAAAACAGTAATATATATATATATATATATATATATATATAAGCAAAAAAGTACTTGTTTTTGCAAATCTCTAATTTCTGACTTACAAAAGACAGTTGGGTATGTTGCAATGTATCATTTTAGTTGAAGTGTATGAATACAATCTGCTTTCACATAAATATGTAGTTAAAAAAGTCCTCATTGATCCCTGGAAAAATCTCAAGGGCCTTGGAAACTATAATATCCTGTTACTCTTAGTCCCACGGCCAGTAGCATCAGAATCATGCAGGATCTTTTAGAGAAGTAGACTCAGAATGACAGTTTCATAAGATTCCTCAGTGATTTATTTGTTCATGAACATTTGAGAGATACTTCTCCAGTAAGTTCTAGGGAAGGCTGCTGGAATGGTCCATCCTGGAGTGTTTACGTGTCTCAAAATATCTTAAGTCTAGCTTCATGCTGACTTTGTAATTTGATTGGTGAGATGCGAGATGTTAGGTGTAAAGTCATTTTAGTTTTTAATTTCTATTTCTTCAGAGAATAAATCAGTGGTGGGGGAGTAGTGATACTTTCTTTCTTTCTCCCTCTTCCTCTCCCTCTCCCTCTATCTTTTAGAGGGTTTCTAATTGCCCTGTAAGTAGAAGCTCATTCACTCTCACTTGCTTTATCCTCACCCTCCCTAGGACATTGTTGCTTGGTGTCCCAAGGCTTCCCTGGGTCTGTAGAGGCAAAAGCCTCTCCTTACCATTGTTCTCTCTCTCCCCATCCAAGGCATCTGTTTATCTTTCCTCTGTCCCTCTCTCTGTCTTTGGTTTTTGATTCACACTTTTGTTTATTACTTCACTATCTTTTTAGTGGTGTTTCAATGGTTGTTTGCCTAGAAAGCTCTGGAATGATTTTGATTATCAGCACACTACAAAATACTCTCTGTTGGTGGGGCTTAAAGAATATTCCATCTCCCATTTTTATTTTTTTCACATGGACTTTATATCAACTTGCTTATTCTCACTACCCATTGGCATTTTTATTGAGATCGTATTAAATTTATAGTTTAATTTAGGAAGAATTGACCATTTAAAATTATTGAATTTTTCAAGAACAGGTATGCTTTTATATCTACTCAATTATTCTTTTAAAATCCTCAGTAGAATTTTAAAGTTTACTTCTTATAGATTTTTTCCCATGTCTTGACTTTGATCTCTTTGGATGCTATTATAAATGAGATCATTTTTTTCTAATATACTTTGAAACTATTTGACATTTTACTTACCATTATATCAATGAGGCATTTTTGTTTTGATGTGTATAAATCTCTCTCATGTCTTAATATGTATTGACTAGATTTGGTTTAGTTTTTAAAGTAATATATAACATTATAAAAATAATACATGATATTATAAAAAATAATTAAAGAAATAAAAGTTAGATAATGTAAGCTAAATTTCCCTCTCCTCCAGGTCCCTAAGTTACACCCCTAGAGTTTATCACTAAGAATTATTTTTTGTACAGTGCTTCCAGAACTTTTTCTGGCTTATACCAAGCCATGTGTATCTTCAACAAGATAACATTCCCTCTTCCTTTTCAGTGAGGCCCAAAGGCCGGGAACAATACAGTAGATGCCTTGTACTCCCAGGGCATAGCAGCTTGTATAGATTGAGATAAGAAGTAAGAGTATCCGCAGTGTTGGCAGCCCCATGGAATAAGAATAAGGGAGTGCAAGGGCTCAGAAATTTCTTCGGAGAGCATTGTGGGTGTGCTTAGCCACCTAAGAAGGGCTTCAAGGTTGTCCCCTTTAGAGCTGGACCTTGTCACCTTGTATTTTTAGAAATAAACACAGTATTTATTCCCACCTGAGGATGGAGAAAGGCTATTTTGGAACTGTCTGCCTTGGGGTTGAGTGAAGAGAGGCAGCTACCCTGGACTTGAGCTACATTTTCAAAGGTGCTTGTTTGAGGGGGACCAGATATAGAGTCTGTCAAATTTTTAGGAGCACCTAGGGTTATTTTGGGTCCCACAAGATGGATTTCTTTTTTTTTTTTTAATTTTTTATTTTTTTTATTGGTTGTTCACAACATTACAAAGCTCTTGACATATCATATTTCATACATTAGATTGAAGTGGGTTATGAACTCCCAATTTTACCCCAAATGCAGATTGCAGAATCACGTCGGTTACACATCCACAATTTTACATAATGCCCAATTAGTAATTGTTGTATTCTGCTACCTTTCCTATCCCCTACTATTTCCCCTCCCCTCCCCTCCCATCTTCTCTCTCTACCCCATCTACTGTAATTCATCAAGATGGATTTCTTTGTGAGACCGTGTGATCTCAGCAGAATGAATATGTGGGTCTGAGGGAGAGTCTGTACGCACCTAGCCAAGTGGCAACTCCTGAGCCAAGAGACCCACAGTCATTGGTCCCCTCTGGAAAGCTCTAAAAACAAACAATCAAAAAACAAAAGCTAAAATATGAAAAAGAAAACCCAAAACCTATAGTGGCTCTCTGTAAGAGCAACATTCATAAACTCTGTCATCTTGAGAGTGGCCAGCTTAATTCTTCTGCCCCAGATGCTACCATTGGGATGTCCCATTGAAGTCCGGGTGTCCCAGACAAAGAATTGAGTGAGATACACAGAAGTAACAGAGTACAGATTTATTGAAGGTGAAGATAGCACCCTATTAGGTAGAATGGAGTGTGTTGAGTAAGAAAGAGAGAGAAAGATGCTCAAGGCCCCAAAGTCTGGAAATTGGGGTCTAATATCTTGAACTGTGGGACATTCTCTTCCCTATATGGACCTGATTGAAGACCTTACCCCATTTTTCCCATTGATTATCTTATGATACCTGATTAGAATAATTTCCAATCCAATCCCCATTGGTTACTTTAGAAAAACCAAATTAGAATATTGCCCACTTTACTTCCATTGGTCATTTTAAAATTTGAACCTGTGGAGGGAGTTGTCATGGTGGTAAGTCCTCAGTGGCAGGAGTTGTCATGGTAATGGGATTTATTGTAAACAGGGACAGGACTTGTCCTCCAGTGGCTCCTTTCTTATACCCTGTCTCCACCATCTTGGTGTCCCTGAACTCTTACCTAACCTAGCTATAGAAGACCACCCTCCCGCCAGGTTGTCTCCCCTGCCTCTCTCCCCCTGCATCTAAAGTTCAGGTGGGTATCCCAGAAACCACAGCCAGCAGGGTTTGGGAGGTGACTGGGGAGGAGAGAAGCCAGTCTTGCCTTACCATGCCCCTCCTCCAACAGCACCAGCCTGCTTACTTCTCGCCCTAATCCTGAAAGATGTGTCCTTGTCCCTGATGCTGATCCAAATATGAGGACAGGTTTTATAAAAAAGGAAAAAGAAGTTTTATTACTTTGATTGTAAATGAGAATATACAGCAGGACCCTGTACCAGAGGAGTCATGATTCATTTGTAGCCTTGAGAAACAGCCATATTTTTAGATCCACAGGTGCCATCCCTGAAGTCTGGACTTCTTAATTCACAATGTCTGTGACAGACAACCTGGCCTAAGACAGGAAGAAGATTAATCTTGCTTTCCCCCTGGTTAGAGATGGGGAGAGGGAGAAGAATAAGGGGGAAAAAAGTCAGCTTTAAAATAAGCTATAGTGGCAGAGCAACAAGGGTCATATTCAAAGCATGAGTGGATCCCTGTTACGTTTTCCCCACTGTCAATATTCACCTTTTATTTTTATAGAAAAATGAGCAATAAAATTTTCAGGCTACTTCCTGTGACAATGCATGATGAAGATGGTCTTAGAATAAAAAGATTTTACCTGTTGTTGTCATTTTTTTTCTCTTTTGGACTTTTTACCAGAAGGTCTAGAGAGGTGATTCCAATTACTTTGGGAAGCTGGAAGAATCAGACTCATGCACAGCAATTAATACTTGACAGATTTATTGTACATATTATTTTAATCTAGTTTCTTTTGCTAAAGCCACATCTTTTCTTCTGTCCCCAGGTCACCAGAAAGGGTCTCTAATGTACTATTTCTTTCTTTTTTTTATTTTCTAATAAGACTAAATTTATTCAATAACCTAGTAAAAGTTTTGATTATAAGTATCCAACAGTATAAAAAGTACAAAACATATCTGTAGATTTCTAATATATTAATACAAAGTGCATGACTACATACATTACATCCTACAGGCAAAGAAAGGTGGAAGAGGAAAAAGAAGACTGTGGTTGAGGTCTAGTAATAAATAAATAAATTCAGAAGTAGAGATGATCCATATTATAGTATATTCTACCACCAATACTGCAGCCAAAATGTACCAAAAAAAAAAAAATTTCAAAATAACTCAGGAGAATGATAATGGCTGGACTCTTGTAATACACCTCAAAGCCTATGGGAGAGCCGACCCAACTCACTGTGTAGTCTGTGCATATGGTGGCTTGTAGCATGTAGGTATTCTCAAAAGGAAGAAATATAAGTTTAGATTAAGAACTATAAAACTATAGGGTACCCATAAAAAGTGGCTCACTCCTTACTGTGATGCTATCCAATTTTTATAATCCAGTTTTAAAAATAAGCACTGAGTCATGTTATTATAAGGCAGGCAAATATTTGCCTCCCTCATGTATGGAAAGTTTGAACTGGTGCTATTTTTTTCCTGAATTTTTAGAAAAGAAGCAATAAGAATACTTTGGTTTGGGTTCAATAAGAGGCTTTGTACTATTTCTTTCCAGGCTCAATTTCAATCTTATTTTGGGGGACAGCCTTATTTGGAGGAAAGCCATTGACAACATCTTATCCCAGTATGGGCTAGTTTCTTGGCATAATTTAGCTTCTGTTTTCTTTAGGTGTGATTTTTCTGTTCTCCCTGTAGACTGGGGTCTCCAGGATGTGTATAACTTTTATTGTTATCCAATGCTTTGTTCTTTCTGTTGGGTGACTTTTGCAATGAAGGACAACTTTTGCAATGTCAGATGGTCTGTGTAAGGTTGTAGTCCATTGTCACTCTGCATTGAGGAGGGGACCCCATATTTTGGGATAAGCTCAAGAGGACATTAGTTATTTCTGAAGCTCCCCCTTCCTCTCCTGGGAAGTATAAGTATCAACCTATTCAGAGAAGGTATCTACCACTATAATCAAATAGCTGAAGTTTCCCATGGCATGGGGTGTTTGGGTAGATGATTTCTCAATCATTAAAAGGCTATGTTTTTATATATTATGTCCCTTTTATAGTAGGCTGCCTTTTAGTCTTCAGATTGTTTTGGGTACATAAGACACAGTTTTGTGATACTTGCCGAATAGTCTGTTGAAGGTGTGGCTCTTGCAGGTGGGGCTGATGAAATTTTCCAAGGAATCCTTCCCGTATAGGAATTCTCTCATGTAAGTGTTTTGCCAAGGTCCAGAATGGCACTTCAGGCACGAAGATGAGTCCATTTGAATTTCATCTCTACTTGTCAGTGCTATCCCAGGAGTGAAATTACATTCTCTGGTCCTGGCCCATTTCTCATCCCCCTCAGTATAAAAAGATTTGTATTGGTCTGATGTAAACTGAGGTATTAGGGCCCAAATAAACAGTTTGTTCTTTGAGGCCCTTTTGGCTGCCCTATCAACGGCCTGATTTCTCTTGACCACGGAAGTAACAATCTTCTGATGACCCGAATTGTGCATGATTGCTACCTGCTTCAATTTGGCCACATTGTTCTGTATTAAGGCCAATATTTTAAGGGCATGTTTTGTCCTTGTTTGTAGCTGTGAGGAGCCCTTTTTCTTTCCAGATAGCACCATGTGCATGTACGATCATAAAAGCATTTTTTTGACTCAGTATAAATGTTTATTTTCTTTCCTTTGGAAAATCTGAGAGCTCTTGTTAGAGCAATTAGCTTGGCTTTCTGGGCTGATATTTTTAGCAGCAAAGCCTCAGCTTTTAGTACCTGTTGTTCTGTGACCGTGGTGTATCCGGCTGTCTGTTGGCCATTGTCCATGAAACTGCTCCCATGGGTGAGGAGGTCCCAGACCCACTCTGCAATGGGCTGATCAAGAAAATCCAACCTATGGAATGAACATTCTCCGGAAGTTCTGAGCAGTCATATTGTATTGGTCCATTATCATCTGCTGGCAACAGATTTCAGGTTAACACAGTTTCTTTTAAGGTTGACATTTGGATCATCTAATAGGATGGCCTGATATTTCCCCATCATGCCAGCAGTCAGCTAACGGGACCAGGACTTGATGAGGAACAAACACAGTAATGGATTGTCCTAGAGTAAACTTTTCAGCCTTTTGTAATAAATCACAAATGGCAGCCATTGCCCAGAGGCAGGATGGGGGCATCCTTTCACTGGGTGGTCAAATTGTTTCCATAAATAGGCTAATAGTTGGGGTATGTCTTCCAATAGAACTGTAAGAGCTATACCTTGTTTCTCATGCACTTGTAGTCTGAACTCCTTTTTAAGTCAGGCAGGCCTAGTGCAGGGACTGTCACGAGGCTTTGTTTTAACTTTTTAAAGATAGGTTGACCTTCTACGGTCAAATCATACAGGGGTTTGGCTATTAGTCCATAATTAGGGATCAAATATGGCAGAATCCAGATATTCCCAGTTCTGGTTCTTGGGTTCTCTAAGGCTCAAAGTAGCCTGCTTCCCATCAGGGTCCTGCCACAAAAGCAAACAGTAATTGGGACTTCCCTTCCAGTGGGATGCAAAGTAATGCATCTTTTAAACCCATTAAACTTCAGGTTTCTCGGCTGATCTGGAACCCCAGATAGGTGACTTGTTCACAGATCTGAGCCTTTTTTAATGGAACCTTAAATCCATATGAGGCAAGCTAGTTGAATATAGTAATTGTGCCTGAGGGGTCATGTGCATATTCAGTGCTGGCTGCAAGCAGGCCATCCACATATTGCAAAAGGATTCCTTGATCCAGTGTAACCCTTACAGGTCTTTTGTTTGGCTCTCATTAAACAAAGTAGGGAAGTTTTTAAACCCCTGTGGTAGGACAGTCCAGCAATACTGGGCAATTACTTTGGGACTTCCCCTCCAGTGGGATGCAAAGTAATGCATCCTTTAAACCCAGCATTGTGAACCAGTCATAGTTACCTGGCACCACAGTTGAGAGGGTGTGTAGACTTGGTACTTCGGGGTGAATATCTGAACAATATTACTTATAGCTCTCAAGTCTTGTACAAATCAGTACTTATTAGTGTGATGATTTTTTAACAGGAAGGATGAGATTATTGTAAGGGATCTGGAAAAGTCTTCTTAATCCATGTTTTAAAAGTTTGTCCAGAAGAGGCTGGATCTTTATCAATGCCTCTCTTAAGGAGATTATCATTTCTTCCTGGAGAAGATTACATTTTCCTTAAGGAAAATCTTGGTTGGGATAGCATCGATCACCCTTCCCCAGGTCCCTTTGATCTATGTAGACTTACTTTTTATTTTTTAAAATTTTTTAAAAAGCAGGCCTCTAGCAGAGCAGGATCAGTTTCCTTTTCTGGTTGGCAAGTGAAAGCTACAACCAGAGCATATGTTCTGGTGGCAGTTGTAAAAGATGTCATCATTTCCTGGGGTGAGAAGTTTATCTGACCATTTAATTTACACAATAAGTCTTATCACAGGAGAGAGAGTGACAATTTGGCATATATAAAAATTATGCCTTAATCTTCGTCCTCCTAGTGTGCTTCAAAAGTTTTGAACAAAGGATATTGTTGGGCCTAAGTTGTCACTTTTATTGAATCCAAAGTTTTGAGATGAAACTTGATTCTCTGATTTCTCCTGGCTGGTGAGACTGGAATTTCTCCACTTCTTTTGTCAAATGGGGTCTGTGTAAGGTTGCAGGCCTCTGCAGCCGAGAAGCATTGCTACATCCTCCAGTGTTTCAGAAGACCCCAGCAGCTCACCATCAATTTCTTCTTCTTTCTGGGTTCTTGCCTTGTGAATTCAAAGAATGAAATCCCAGACCAGGATGAGTAAGTGTAAGAATAGGATTTATTGAAAAATAGAAACAAAAACAGATTTCTCACAGTGCAAGAGGGGACATGATAGCAGGTTTTCCATCCAAGTGTGCTAGTCTAGGGGTTTATATAGCATTTGGGTCACTGCTATTGGCCCAAACTTATGCTAATTAGGGTTTGGAAAAGCACTAGCCATAGGTCCAAATTTATGCTAATTAGGGTTTGGAAAAGTAATAACAATTCAAATATCGAGTTCCAACTTCTCTTCAGATCTGCCCCACTTCCATTTTTGCAGATCAGGAAGCAGGAGACTGAGATCAGTTAGATGGTCTATGCTCACAGGTTCCAGGCTGCAGTGCTTCGAGGAGCAGGCTTCTACAGCAGGCATCCTCACCATGCCCAGGTCTGGCCACTGCAGGGTGATAGGTTGGCATCCACTGGCTGTCCTCCTCAGGTCTGCTATGCCTGCATGGTGGGCTCCATACAGCCATGGTCCCCGTGCTTGTCATCCATGCCCAACCTACCTGGCTGCCTCTCTATCGCTCCACTGCTCCACTGCTCCACCCTCTGCTGTAGCTTCTTAGCAGGGATCAGTAGGCTGGCTGTGTGGCTTGGCAGCTGAGGAGCTGTGTCACTATCATTATCCCATTGCCATCAACTTTGAGTTCCCAGCGGTTGGTTGTGCCCAGGGGCTCCTGTTGGGTCTTTTCCTTACAGCAGGCTTATTGATTCAGGCTTCCTTGAGGATCCCTTTGCAGGGGCTGCCAACCAAAAACATGGGTTGGTTTTAGGTTTTATTTCTTTCTTTCTGGGCATTATATACCTTAAAGGCCATATCAACTAGCTGCCAGGGGTTTACGTCATTTGCCCCCTCCACCTGCTAAAACTTTCTCCTTATGTAGATTCTCCTTATACCTGGGACATTGACGGATGAAGGCCACATTGAACATGCAAGAGGCACATGCCTGCATACATGGGGACACTAAGAAGCTCTTGTACTTGCTCAGTGATGTGGGTGGCAGGCAGATCTCCATTCAAAAGTGTGGATGCAAAAGAGCTCAGAGGTGAGGTTGGGGAGCAGCAAGCTTAGAGTACAGGAAGAGGCTTTCCCAGGCCGTGTCAGCCTCTGGTTACAGCCAGGTCCAGGGAGAGTGGGGATTGGGGGTTGTCCTCTGTGCTAAGACCACACAGGAGACTTCTTTTTATCACTTCATGGGCATTGCCCTGATGCTTGTGGTACAGCTGCAGACTTGCCTGCCAGCATCTTTGAGCCAGATCTTAGGACCCTGGGGCTATTGGGCTCATTCTCACAGCTGCTGCTTTTTTTTTTTTTTTTTTTCCTGACAGAAGAGGCTGCACGTTTTTTTCTCTTCTCTAACCACAGCTTTGCAAGTCACAGCTGGATTTCCCCCACTGCCCCCATCCCATGCTATTGTTTGTCCTGCCAGTCCCCCTGTGCATTTATATCAATGAAATACTGTCATAGCAAGAACTGTTCTGCTCCAGCAACAGATGTCCCCTAGCCACTTGAGGCATCCTGTCAGATCTTAAAAGGGGGAGACCATTCCTCTCCCCAGTTTTTAATCTAGCAGTATTGATACCACATCATTTTTGGCCCTTGACACATCCCCACCCGCCATGAACAAAGGATGCTGGAAGGTTGCATAGGTCAAGTCCTGGGGGTTTCACTTGCCCCAGTGACCCATTTCTTATAGCTATATGTGGCCCTTTCAGCCAAGATCTCCTGAGCCAAGCTCAGGCAGCTTCCTGGGATTTTTTCCTCCAGTCCAGGGCTATTGTTCTCACATACTGGGGTTGGGACCAGGCTCAGAGGCAGTGCCAGGCTAGCCAGTACTGGATTGAAAGGATTCAAATTTCTTCCAACTTTTTCTTCTGATGTTCTGCTCTCTTTACCTACCAACAACGGTGTCTTTCTTTACACTACCAAGTTAGTTCCTGGTCATTCAGACTTCTTCTTTTTTTTTTTTTTCATTCAGACTTCTTATCATGTAACTGTATATCTGTCTGCACAGACAGAATTCCTTTTATTTATTTGACCTCTGACAGACCAACTATGACTACAAGACTGTATAATAATTAAGAATATTGGAGAATATTACACTAAGCAAAATAAGCCAATCCCAAAAGAACAAAGGCCAGATATTTTCTCTGATATGCAGATGCTTAATTCACATGGTGTGTGTGTGTGTGTGGGGAGGTGGCTAGGGAAGAATAGAGCTGTTTTACATTAGGTAGAGGGAAGTTAAGGGAGTGGAGAGGGTATTGCGGAAGGAAAGATAGTAGAATGAATCAGGCATTATTACCTTATGTGCATATATGACTACATGATTGGTGTGATTCTACATCATGTATAAACAGAGGAATGAGAAATTATATTCCATTTATATATGATGTGTCAAAGTGCATTCTACTGTCATGTATAACTAATCATCATCATCATCATCATCATCATCATCATCATAAAGAATACTATTTAATGGCCAGATGGTATTACATAAAACATCATCTTTTTCTTAGTCATAGACTTATAGTTGTATATGGCCCATTCAGCCAAGATCTTCACCAAGAGACAATCTGCAGGGATCAGCACAGAATTGCCTGTGTCTTAAAAAGCCAGTAACAAATACAAAAGCACAGAGACAGAAATGGATAGAGGTGATCCCCAAATCTAAACCATACAAATGGGTCTGCTTTTCAGATGGATTTAAGTCCACCAGCTTCTTTACTCCCAATTAACTGTGATTGCTACACAAATGGTGCCACAGATGTCCCCCAAAAGATGGACCAGATGTTCCTGTGAAGGGAAACCAACTGCATAGAATCAAGGGTCTTAGTGTGCACACTGGAGGAGCTTACCAGATGACTGAGGTGTTACAACTTTATTGCATTCAATTTCCTTTTTCACAAAGTAGACTGATCGGTGGAGCAACCTTTATCACCCAGGGAAAGAAAGAGGGATTTCTCCAAAGCAAAAAGACCCCCGGCAGCTAGTAGCTGCCAGGATGGTCTCTCCCTTTATCTATAGGAACAGCTCCTCCAGTTTGTCCCAAGGCAGACTTACCCCATCTCCTAATCCTCCAGAAGTCAGCTCTCAACAAGATCCACAAGTTCCAGCCTTAAAGTCTGGATTCCTTCATTCTGTGATATGTGAGCTGAGGGACTCACCTAGAGTTGGGGGATGTACCTGGGCAACTCATCACCATCTGTAAAGCACACCCATCCTAGTCAGCCTAGGATGGGAAGAAGGTTGATCTTGCTTTCTTATGGTTAGAGAGGGGGAAAGGAAGGAGAGAAAGGTGGTAGAATATGGGGAAGAAACCATATCAATTTTAAGCCACAGTGGCAGAGCAGCCAGTGTTATATTTAAAGCATAAAGTGGACCCCTGTTGTATTCTATAATAGTCAGGGATGGGGAGAGGCTTTACACTATTATTTTTCCTATTATTCTGGGTAGAATGTTATATTATTAAAATAAGTTTTTTTTCCCTTATAACTAACCATATGTGACTGGAGAGCTTTTAAATTCTCTGAGAGTGGCTGGAAAAACTATAGGACTTGTCTACCATGTCATCCTGAAGCAGGGCAAGGAAAAAACCCTACAGCATTAAGCATAAGCAGTGGAAAAGAATGGATTTGCTTTTTCCTTGTAACCTATTCAAACTGATTTGGGCTGCCAAGCCCCACCTGCCAAAAATTACATAACACATATAACCTAAGAAACAAAAAGTCTCCACAAATAGGAGCATACTGTAGCCATTGTTCTGTACCTTGCTTTTTACCTGAAAAATCTGAGATTTTTTTCTTACCAATATGCATACACACACACACACACACACACACACACACACACACCTATTTTTATATCTATTATATATGCATATAATATATTGAATTTTTTAAGTCTGTTGCATGATATTCCACTGTAGGCACAAAATGTTTATTTAACAAACCCTATACTGATAAACAATTGGGATTTTCCCAATGCTTTCTTTTACATATAATACTTCAATGAATATCCTTGCTGAGATTTTTTTTTTTTTACCTGAATGTGGCAATATATCTGCAGAATGACTTTCTGGATGTATGAGAGTAAGTTTACAATTATATAAATTTTAAATTTATGAGCCTCTAGAGAAATTGTCCCAATCTATATCCCCACCAATGGTTCTCATAACCATGCAGACATTGTTTATTGTCGAATGTTTTAATCTTTGTCAGTATGTGATGTTTAAAAGAAAAGTACTTTGGGAATTCATAAATTACAAATGAGACTGAGCATCTTTTCATACATTTGTAAATCCTTTGTATTTCTTTTTCTATAATTTATCCATTTATGCCAATAGAGATTGATTTTGAAATCGTGTTGTTATCTCTGTCTTTGAGTGGGAAGTCAGCCTAGGAACCTGTGAAGTGGGGAGAGGGAGGGAGAAAAGGAGAAAGGGAAGGGCTGGACCCAGGGCCAGGATATTAGAACATGGTCAGGAAAATCTGCCTTGCTCAATTTTTAATCTGCTTTCTTTCTTCTTTTCTTTGGGTTTGTGTCTCTATGTCCATATTTGAAACCCTGCAGGGCATAGATGACCTTGGGATTTTCTGCTCTTACTGACAGGGTGTATCACCAGCACTCTGGGCATACATGGGTCAAAGCCATGTGGTCCTGAGTGATGCCCAGCCAGGAAGGGCAGGGGCACCATGCCAGTTATGTCTGTAACCCACCCTTCTCCCCACTGCTCTGTGCCCTTGAAGTTGAACTCTGTCCTACACCTGGGAGCTTCCTATCCTCTAGCTGCTAGTTGGGAGCAGACAATGGGGAGCCCCCCCCCCCCAAGGAAGGAGAGGGAGGGAGGAGAGTAAAGCCAAGTTGTTTCCTCTCTCCCTGTGGGATCTCCACTGGTTTCTTTGTCTCTTGACCTTGGGTCTTGGTGAGCCCCCTCTAAACTCAGATTTTCCCATCTTTCCCATCTATCATTCATACCCTTTCTTAGTTCTTAAAGCCTAAGGGTGATATGGAGGCCATTTCTGATGTTGGGATACTAAATATGCCTTGTGAATCCTCTACTCCTTGATATACCTCTGCCAATAGCCCCTCTCTTAAATTATCCCGAGTTGTGTGTGCTGTCTCAGTTTAGATTCTGACATCCTGACCAGTATAGCCACCTTGTACCCGGCAGCATCCAGTGGGACCTAGACAGGGAGACGAGTGATCTATACAGTTGCCCTTTGATGGTGATCATATCCAGAGCCAGGACAGGGAAAGGCGGTGGCATTTGGTGCTCCTTAGTGTGCTTTAGCCTCTGGTGACCAGCAGAGCTGAGGAGGTTTTGTAAGAGGAGCTCAGGGCCAGCAAGGATGTCTTTGCGATTGAAGGAGATAATGATAGCCATGGCAGAATGCTGTGATCCTTCTTGGGGCTTGGGCAAAGCCACCATCAGTGGGGATTCTAGAAGTAAGGGTGGTGTGGACTCTAAGAGGAGTGTGTGTGTTGATAGTCAATGAGATGTGGGGCAGAATGGACCAGGGAAGGGAAGAAAGGTTCAGCTGCCAGCAGACTGTCATCTTTGGACTTCAATCCAGAGCATCCTCACAAGGCTGCCTGTGTCACAGAGCAAGTGGAGTATCCTGCTGAGCAGGACTCTGAGAAGACACTGGAGTCAGGGAAGAGGTTGGGGTGGGAGCCAGTGGTGGTTCAGCCCCTTCAGGATCTTCTCACACCCTGTGGGTGCCGGAAAGTTCCACCTGGGAAAGAGGATTTCCTCTTTGTAGTTTCTGAGACACCCAGGGATGCTCACATGTCTTCTATGTCCTTCTTTCCCCTCTAACCTCAGTCAGTTTTGGGCCCTTGCCCAAAGCTGTCATGATGCTTCTCATTTTGTTTCTCTGGGTGACAGCTGTACTCTCTGTTATGCTGAAGTCCAAGAACCCATTATTTCTCCCTAAAGAACAGCCTCAAGCAGGTTTTAGCTATAGTTTTGTTGGGAATAGGCAGAAATTACTATGTAAAAAAGAGATTTTAAGCTGGATAGTCGAGATAATGCTTCCCAGATCTACTTCTGGAGGATTCTCTCTTTCCCCACATTTGTCTTCAGCCCCTTCAGCACCCCCTTTTTAAAAAATTTCTTTTGTAGTTGTGGATGGACAGAAGGCCTTTATTTTTTTAAAAAAATATTTTTTAGTTGTAGGTGGACATGATAACTTTTTTTAATTTTTATGTGGTGCCAAGGATTGAACCCAGTGTCTCACGCATGCTAGGCAAGCACTTTGTCACTGAGCTACAGCCCCAGCCCACCTTCAGCACCTTTAATTAATTAATTAATTAAAAATTGTAGAAAAATAAACATAACATAGAACCTACATTTAACCATTTTGAAGCGCACAGGTGAGTAATACTCATTACATTTGCAATGTTGTGCAAGTTTATCAATACCCAATTCCAGAACTCTCATCATCCCAAGCAAAAATTCTGTTCCCATTAGGCATTAATCATCCATTCCTCCCTCTCTGCAGCCCATGTTAACCAGAGTCACCATTATGCAGGATCCAATTTCCTTCTGTTTTATGAATAAGAGCTCTCCAGATGCAGTTCCCTCTAACCACTCCTGGTATTGAGGGAAACATCTTTCTTCAAGGCTAACATAAAAAATAAATAAATAAAATAATATATAGTTTTTTTTTTTGCATAAACCAGTGTTTGTAACCTCTGAATTACCATATATTACAAATCTTTGACTTAAGTAGAGGAAACTGGGTTTAATCATTTTTGTGCATTAAATTCCAGAAGCTACTGTTATAAATCAAGGCAGTCTAACATTATACAAAATTGCCTTGAACTGTGCTTGTGGAGTTGGTCTTATGTTTGCTTTTGTTATTTTGGGTCTCTTGTGCTATTTAGTTTCTCATTTGCTTTTAAGTAGGTAGTTAAGCTTGTTCCTATGAGGGTAAAGTAAGATTAACAAGTCCTGGGTGGGGGATGAATCGCTGATCTCATATACAGAGTGCACTAACTTCAACACAATAATCTGGCTGTTTGGGAGGCTTTTGTGCTTGCTTTTTCTGACTTGGTTTTTAGTTATACTCTAGGTAAGTGGGGCTATCACATAATCTAGTTCTAGGCTGGGGATTTGTGCTATCCACTCTTGAAGGACAAGAATTAGTTTTTTGGGTTAATTTGAGGTCTTCTTGTGGGAGTCCTGCAAGCAAATCTGTTGGCTCCACCAGGTGAGGACTTGAGTCAGAGTCACACAATTGCCTTCAAGGTCCAGGTGATGAGGGAGCCCATTATCATCTCCTTGTAGAAATTTTCAAACATAGGATGTTGTGCTCTCTAGTAGAACTTTCTACAATGATAGAAAATTTATCGGATACCAATAATATTCCTAATCCACCATCATCTGGATTGATTACCATAAATGGGTGCTTGCTAGTGTAGCCTGACACAGTTTTCATGAAATCCCACTTTTGTTAAAATTTGGTGGCTGGATTTCACAACCTATCATCCTCTGCCCAGCTGGCTCTGAGGTCAGTGAGCTGATTGGATTCTAGCACATTCCTGATACTCTGTTTACAGCCCACATCATGAATAATTTTGTCTTGTCCTACTTGCCCCTGACATCTTGCTCAGTCTCTGATCTCCCCCAATTCTCAACTAAGGTTTTTCTTTCCTTAAGTGCACTGAGATGGCTGCGGGAAAAATTAGACTGCAGAGTGTGTGTTGTGGTTTGAATGTGATTTTCCCCTAAGGGATTCACATATGGGTGGCTTGGTTCTCAATGTGGTAGTGTTGAGGTGATGGGAGGTCATCAAGGTTGCTGCCTTCAGAAGGAAGGTCTTTGGGACCTCAGCTAGTTCTCATGAGAATGAGTTGCTGTTAAAAAAGGCTGGCTTGCCCCCACACCCGCTCTGCTCCGAGGGCTGGAGGATGAGTTCCCCGGGGTCTGGGATCACTAGGCAATGCTGAGCTGACGTGGATCTGGGGCGAACAGTTTGGGACTCTCAGAACACACACCAAGCCCGGATTGGCTGCTTTTAAGCTCCGGTTTGCCTGCTTCTTGTGACTCAGCACTAACGATTCCGCTGAAATAACTGGTCGGCCCTTCTGAACTTACAGAGGTAAAAGCCAACTGAGCCTTCATAGACAGTGGCCACAGGATTGAAACGGGGCTTGGGAGAGACAGTCAGGACCCACCCGTTGCATTGGTCACCCGGCAAAGGGAATGAAAGGTCACCATTTGCATGGGATACCACCATGGCAGAGAACTGACGTCACAGGAGGAGGAGATAACTTCATTGAAACCAGCAGCGACAGGTGTGTAATCCCCTAGCCATCCATCTCCACACAGTGGGGAAACCTTAAGGGCCCCTCTCAGCTCTCCCGTGAGCGCGATAGCCAGATGGAGGGAATCAGGAGTGGCGCAGGACTCGCAGTGCGGAACTCCCAGCTACCGCTCCCACCAGTGCTGACAACTGAGGTCTCTTGCACCAGCTACCAGGGGCGTGGCTACCAGAGGGCCAGCAAATTTGCTGGGAGTTCTCAGCCCCAAGCTCTACAAACTTAGGGTCTGAGGGAGGCAAACAGGGAGAGTGTGCCCAGGCGTTCATGAAAACAGGGCTCCCAGGGGCAGCAGACCTGGCGGGTAGCCAGTATTGTGGTGAGCGGCACCCATGAGAGGGGCCTGGCTTGAGGAAACACAAGAGAAGGCCCTAGACACTCAGGATTGGAGACCCGCCCAGTCTAGGAGGAAGAGCTGCTGCACAGTGATTGGTTCCCACCTATTGAGAGGAGAAGCTTGGCCCAGTGGGCACAGCTCCACCTACTGGAAGAGAAGTTAATCCAACTCTATGACTGCATTTATTATTATTATTATTATTTTTTAATTTGTTTTTTTTTCTTTCATTTTCATTTTTTTGTTGTTGTTCTTTAACTTTTTAAAATGTTTTTAATTTTTTTATTTTATTATTATTATTTTTAAATTTTAATTTTCATTTTTTATTATTATTTTTTAAATTTTTTCTTTCTTTCTTTCTTTTCTATTTTTTTTCTTTTGTCTTTTCATTTCTTTTCAATTTTCTTATTCCCCCTTCCTTGAATTCTACCTGCCTACTCTCATTCTCTTTAGTGACTTCTTCCCTTCCCTCTAATACCTTTCCTCCCAAGCATCAAATAAATTTATAGGAGTACACAGTAACTCAGCAGTCAAACAGAACAAGAATATGAGCAGCATAAAAAAGCAAGGAAGAAAAGGAGTACAAACAATGAAGACAGCCTAAATATTCAGGAGGACCTAGAGTCATCAGAAAAATGGTCATATAAAGAACTCAAGGAATACCTTAGACAGATGGAATGGAACCTTAAAGAGGATACGAGGCAGCAAATCCAAACAGTGAAAGAATACATTGAAAATGAATTACATAAACAGATAAAAGAAGAAGTTAAGCATCTTTATCAGGAGATAGAGATTATAAAAAAATCAAACAATAATTCTAGAAATGAAGGAAACAATAAACCAAATTAAGAGTATCACTAACAGAGTGGAGCAAGTAGAAGCCAGAACGTCAGATAATGAAGACAAAATATATCATCTTGAAAAGAGTCTAGCCAACTCAGAAAGGCTGGTAAAACATCATGAGAAAAACATTCTAGAGTTATGGGATAACATAAAAAAACCAAACTTACAAGTCATCGGGATAGAAGAAGGTACAGAGATTTAAATGAAGGGAATGAGTAACCTGCTGAATGAAATAATTACAGAAAACTTTCCAGAAATAAAAAAGAAAATGGATATACAAATTGTAGATGCATACAGGACACCGAGCACACAAAATTACAGTAGACCAACGCCAAGACACATGGTAATGAAGATAGCCAATATACAGAACAAAGAGAAAATATTAAAAGCTACAAGAGAAAGGAGGCAGATTACATTCAGGGGTAAACCAATAAGGTTAACAACGGATTTTTTATCACAGACGCTGAAAGCGAGAAGATCCTGGAACAACGTATTTCAAACACTGAAAGACAATGGATGCCAACCAAGAATTCTGTATCCAGCAAAATTAAGCTTCAGGTATGACAACGAAATAAAAATCTTTCATGATAAACAAAAGCTAAAAGATTTTGCAGCCAGAAAACCGGCATTGCAAAGCATCTTGAGCAAAACACTACATGAGGAAGAAATGAAAAACAACAACCAAAACCATCAGTGGGAAGTGCCTTGGTAATGACAGAGGGCGGGGGTAAAGCTAATCATGGAGAAACAAACTAAATTAAAAAAAAAAGATAAATAATCAAACATGGCTGGCAGTACAAACCATATATCAATAGTAACTCTAAACGTTAATGGCTTAAAGTCTCCAATAAAGCGACATAGGCTGGTAACATGGATTAAAAAAACAAATCCAACAATATGTTGCCTCCAGGAGACACATCTGATTGGAAAAGACATACACAGGCTGAAGGTGAAAGGTTGGGAAAAAATATACCATGCACGCGGTCCTCGTAAGCAAGCAGGGGTGGCCATCCTCATATCGAATAAAATCGACTTCAAGACTAAGTTAATCAAAAGGGATAGGGTACTGGTACCAAAACAGGTGGGTGGACCAATGGTACAGAATAGAGAACACAGAGACTAATCCACAAAGCTACAAGTATCTTATATTTGATAAAGGAGCTAAAAGCATGCAATGGAGGAAGGATAGCATCTTCAACGAATGGTGTTGGGAAAACTGGAAATCCATATGCAACAAAATGAAACTGAATCCCTTTCTCTCGCCATGCACAAAAGTTAACTCAAAGTGGATCAAGGAGCTAGATATCAAATCAGAGACACGGCGTCTGATAGAAGAAAAAGTTGGCTACGACCTACATACTGTGGGGTTGGGCTCCAAATTCCTTAATAGGACACCCATAGCACAAGAGTTAATAACTAGAATCAACAAATGGGACTCACTCAAACTAAAAAGATTTTTTTTTCAGCAAGAGAAACAATAAGAAAGGTAAATAGGGAGCTTACATCATGGGAACAAGTTTTTACTCCTCACACTTCAGATAGAGCCCTAATATCCAGAGTATACAAAGAACTCAAAAATTTAGACAATAAGATAACAAATAACCCAATCAACAAATGGGCCAAGGACCTGAACAGACACTTCTCAGAGGAGGACATACAATCAATCAACAAGTACATGAAAAAATGCTCACCATCTCTAGCAGTCAGAGAAGTGCAAATCAAAACCACCCTAAGATACCATCTCACTCCAGTAAGATTGGCAGCCATTCTGAAGTCAAACAACAACAAGTGCTGGCGAGGATGTGGAGAAAAGGGTACTCTTGTACATTGCTGGTGGGACTGCAAATTGGTGCAGCCAATTTGGAAAGCAGTATGGAGATTCCTGGGAAAGCTGGGAATGGAACCACCATTTGATCCAGCTATTGCCCTTCTCAGACTATTCCCTGAAGACCTTAAAAGAGCGTACTACAGGGATACTGCCACATCGATGTTCATAGCAGCACAATTCACAATTGCTAGACTGTGGAACCAACCCAGATGCCCTTCAATAGATGAATGGATAAAAAAAATGAGGCATTTATACACCATGGAGTATTATGCAGCACTAAAAAATGACAAAATCATGGAATTTGCAGGGAAATGGATGGCATTAGAGCAGATTATGTTTAGTGAAGCTAGCCAATCCCTAAAAAACAAATACCAAATGTCTTCTTTGATATAATGAGAGCAACTAAGAACAGAGCAGGGAGGAAGAGCAGGAAGAAAAGATTAACATTAAACAGAGACATGAGGTGGGAGGGAAAGGGAGAGAAAAGGGAAATTGCATGGAAATGGAGGGAGACCCTCATTGTTATACAAAATTACATATAAGAGGTTGTGAGGGGAATGGGATAATAAACAAGGAGGGAAATGAAATACAGCAGATGGGGTAGAGAGAGAAGATGGAAGGGGAGGGGAGGGGGGATAGTAGAGGATAGGAAAGGTAGCAGAATACAACAGTTACTAATAGGGCATTATGTAAACATGTGGATGTGTAACCGATGTGATTCTGCAATCTGTATTTGGGGTAAAAATGGGAGTTCATAACCCACTTGAATCTCATGTATGAAATATGATATGTCAAAAGCTTTGTAATGTTTTGAACAACCAATAAAAAAAAAGAAAAAAAAAGTCTGGCTTGTCCCCTCTCTCTGGGTTCCCATTGTGCCTTTCAGTCTCTCCTTAGAGGTACTCTCTCTCACCAGTGGATGCCATCCATTATGAAGCCCTCTCCAGAGCGGAACAGATGCTGGTCCCATGCCCTAGGACCTCCAGGACCATGGGCTAAATAAACTTCTCTTCTTTACACAGGTATTTTGTTTTGGGACTAAGCAACATATAAAACAGAAGCATCAAACAGAAGAATCTCTGAGGATAAAGCCACTTGTCCTAAGGTGCATGAGGTGATTTTCCAGGCATTTCTGGTTTTTATCTTGACTGCCATTAAGCAGAAATAATAGTTGGAATAATAACAATAATATGCGCAAAACAACCAGGCTGGCTGGGCAGATACAAAGAGATATATGGGTGAAATCATTTTTTGTTGAGAGCCACAGTTTAGTCAGAATGATGCCTGGCATTTTTGCCAGAGGGAATGGTTGAAAGGTGACCCTGCTCCAGGATTAGGGCGGATCCTGCTGAGATTAGGGCACCCGCTACTTTGGGTTCCTGGAGAATTGGCACAAGGCTCGGAGCCCGGTGGAGGGAGTGTGTTCCCGGGAAGTGTGTGTAGAGTGCTGGTGAGAGTTCTGGAATAAAGAGTTGCTGTTTGAACCTACAAGGCTTTGTGGCGGCTCGGTTATTTGTGCCCAGCCAGACTGCTGCAATTTTGCACAGTTAGAAATGTTATGCAGGATGTCATAGCCATCAAATTCTTATTTTTATAGTAGGAAGACCAACCATAAATGTTATTCATTTTATTCAGACCTTATTGCTTTTAATTTTCTTTCTTCTAGGATAAGTAAATGTAGCTGATCAAAACACTCTTTGGACTAAATAAACTTCCTTCTCATAGCTTCCCTGTTGTATTTTTTTTTTGTCTGAATCATATTTAGAAACAGTCAGCCTTCTCCTAGGAACTGAACAGACACTTCTCAGAAGATGATGTACAATTAATCAACATCTCTAGCAATTAGAGAAATGCAAATCAGAACTACTCTATGACTTCATCTCACTCAGTCAGAATGGCAGCTATTAAGAACACAAACAACAGTAAGTGTTAATGAGGATGTGGGGAAAAGACACACTCATACAATTGTTGGTGAGACTGCAAATTGGTGCAGCCAATATGGAAAGCAGTATGGAGATTCCTTGGAAATCTGGGAATGGAACCACTATTTGACCCAGCTATCCCACTCCTCAGTCTATACCCAAAGGACTAAAAATCAACATACTACAGGGACACAGCCACATCAATGTTTATAGCAGCACAATTCACAATAGGTAAACTGTGGAACCAACCTAGATGTCCTTCAGTGGATGAATGGATAAAAAAAGTGGCATATATACACAATGGAATTTTACTCAGCAATAAAAGAGAATAAAATCATGCCATTTGCAGGTAAATGGATGGAGTTGGAGAATATAATGCTAAATGAAGTGAGCCAATCCCAAAAAAACAAATGCTGAATGTTTTCTCTGATATAAGGAGGCTGATTCACAATGGGGTTGGAAGGAGGAGCATGGGAAGATTAGGTGAACTCTAGATAGGGTAAAGGGGTGGAAGGGAAAAGGAGGGGGCATGAGGGTAAAAAAAGATGGTAGAATGAGATGGATATCATTACCCTAAGTACATATATGAAGACATGAATGGTGTGAATATACTTTGTATATAACCAGAGTTATGAAAAATTGTGCTCTATATGTGTAATATGTATTGTAATGCATTTTGCTGTCATATATAACAAATTAGAATTAAAAAAAAATACAAACAGCAATAAGTGTTGGTGAGGATATGGGGAAGGGGCACACTCATACACTGCTGGTGGGACTGCAAATTGGTGCAACCAATGTGGAAAGCAGTATGGAGATTCCTTTGAAAACTTGGAATGGAACCACCATTTGACCCAGCTATCCATCTCCTTGGTTTATACCCAAAGGACTTAAAACCAGCATATTATAATAATGCAGCCATATCAATGTTCAGAACAGCACAATTCACAATAGCTAAATTGTGGAACCAACCTAGATGCCCTTCAATAGATGAATGAATAAAGAAACTGTGGTGTATATACACAACGGAATATTAGTCAGCATTAAAAGAGAATAAAATCATTGCATTTTCAGGTAAATAGACAGAGTTGGGAAATATTATGCTAAGTGAAGTAAGCCATTTCCCCCGAACCAAATGCTGAATCTTTTCTCTGATACGAGGATGATGATCCATAGTGGGGATGAGTGGCCCGGCCAGGTGGTATGGGAGGAATGGAGGAACTTTAGGTAGGATAAAGGGGATGGTGAGGAAGGGAGGAGGCATGGGAGTAAGAAAGACAGTGGAATGAGATGGACATCATTACCTGAAGTACATGTATGAAGACACAAATGGTGTGACTCTACTTTGTGTACAACTAGAGACGTGAAAAATCATGTTCTATGTGTGTACTAAGAACACATATAGAACATAATTGAATTGCATTTTGCTGTCATGTATAACAAATTAGAATAAGTAAGTAAGTAAATAAATAGAAATAATCAACCTTCTAACTGGTTTGAAGAAACCACCTCAAAATGGTAGAATAAAAAAATCAAGATTTTGAAAAGTCACAAAGCTTTGTGCACTCTGTTGGCTGTTTACTTAAGTAACCTCTGAGGGACAGTTATGAATCTGATGACAAGAATGGCTGCAGCAAACTGTCCATCCACCACAGTGATTAAGGACTTGGCGCCCTCAGGCTGATTTTAAACATCATTCAGGGCTCCAGCCAAGAAATTCTGGAAGGAGAATCTTATAGAGATTTTATACTGAACATCAGCAGGAATGCCCTTTAAAGTGCAGACAATTTTCTTTCTTCATATTTTGTAGCACAGAGCAAGAATTATTTTAGGCAAGTCAACACTGAGGGTGCAGAACATAAATACAGAGAATTTTCCAAAACCCATTCATTTTGGTGGACTTAGAAGTGCAGAGTGACAGTTAAAAATGAAAGCCCTTCTCGGCCTTTTATTTCCTGTGGTATGTTAAGTGAATATCTTTCTGGGAATATGTACACAACTACTACTATGGTTTAGATATTAGGTGTCTGCCAAAAGCTCATGTATGAGACAATGCAAGAGAGTTTAGAAGTGGAAGATTGGGTTAAGAGAGTCTTAACCTAATCAGTACATTAGGGATTAACTGGGTGGAATCTGGAGGCAGAGAGGTTGTGGCTAGAGGCTGTGGGTCCCCCAGGGCATTCCTTTCAGGTATATATTCTGTCCTTGTTGAGAGAGAGCTCTCTCTTTCCTTCCTGGAACCATGTCCAGGGCGGTATTCCTCTGCCACACCCTTCCACCATGATTTCCTGCCTCATCTTGGGCCCAGAACATTGGCATTGATCATCTATGTACTGAGCCCTCTAGAACTCAAGCCCCAAATAAACTTTTCTTCTAAAATTGTTCTTGTCAGCTCTTTTGGTCACAGGAATGAAAAAACTACATTAAGCCACAATAAAGTGGTCTTCCTCTTCAGATGTCGAAAACCCTCAAATGATTAAAATATTCTCAAAATGTAAATTGTATTGGAAAGTTTTATTTGAATAATTTTTCTCTATATTGTCATTCTCTATAAATTGGATCTTAAATGTCTCCCCCCAAAGGCCCATGTATTAAAGGTTTAGTCCTCAGCTTGGTGTTTTTGGGGTGGTGGTGGCACCTTTAAGAGCTGGGCCTGTTGGGAGGTTTTCTGGTCATTGAGGGCATGCCCTTGAAGGAGTTATTGGGATCCCCACCCCTATTCTTCAACTCTCTTTCTTTGTTTCCTACCCACCATGAGGTAAGCAGTGTGCTCCACCATGCAGTCCTGACAAGATGAACAGCCTTGCTGCAGGCCCCAAGGCCAAAGGTCAAGCAACCATGGACTGAGACCTTAAAAACTTATGACCCAAATAAACCTTTTCTTTTTTTAAAGCTGCTTAGCTCAAGAATTTGTTATAGTAATGGAAAGCTGATTGCCGCAACATTCAAGAGGACAGAGGTTGGGGTGAGAGGAAGGAAGAAATCTAGGTTAGGGTCCCAGAAGTCCATCATGACTGTGGTGGGGTCTTTGCTTTGTGTGCCATAAATTCAGAGGAGATAAACAAACAAACAAACAACAACACAAAACACAAAACAAACAAACAAACAAAAACCCCAAATTCATAGGAGATTGTGGATATAGATATTTCATATCCCTGCAGGAGGGGTACCTGGGCTATAGCCTATTCATGGTGAGTTGGGCCACAGAGATGAACAGTAGGTGCAGTCTGTTTCCTACTGCTGGGGTCCTTGGTTTACCCCCTCCTCTGCCTCCATTTATCCATGGCTTCCTCTGGCTAGTGGTTTGTGACTGGGTCATCTTGTATTTCATTTCAAGTTTCTGTAACCAGTGTCACCTAAGTTTCCCATCAGAATCTACCCTCAGCACCCCATGCCCATGACTCCAGATAAACATGCTGCCTAGAGGGAAATAGGGTTTCAGATTATATATGGCATATATACACAACGGAATATTACCCAGCAATAAAAGATAATAAAATCATGGCATTTGCAGGTAAATGGATAGTGTTGGAGAAGATGCTAAGTGAAGCTAGCCAATCCCAAAAACCCAAATGCTGAATGTCAAACCCAAATTTCAGATTCATAGTGGGGTAGGGAGGGAGAGCATGGGAGGAATAGATGAACTCTAGATAGGGCAGAGGGGTGGGAGGGGAAGGGAGGGGGCATGAAGTAATTAATGATGGTGGATGTGATGGACATTATTATCCAAAGTGCATGTATAAAGACACGAATTGGTGTGAGTATACTATGTATACAACCAGAGATATGAAAAATTGTGTTCTATATGTGTAATAAGAATTGTAATGCATTCTGCTGTCATATATAAATTAAAAAAATAATTAAAATATCATGTCTGGTAGGGAACTACAAAGAGATACTGCATGTGAAATTACTTGGAAAATTTAGAAATGCTAAGTAAAATTTCATAGCTATAAAATTCTTGTTTTTCTCTTGGAAAGACCAATAATGAATCTTATTCAAATTATCCATCTCACTTTTTATTTTCTCTTCTTTCTTATCTATAATCTACCTACCTACCTACTTACCTACCTATCAAGGTGATCCCCATTATGTCTAGTCTGCACGATTGATCCTGTGCTAGGCTTGAGTTGTAGCCAAGTGGATGATCCCTTCTGAGCTTGAGGATAAGACCCTTGCTAAATCATCTACATTCACTCTGGGAGGGGCCCATCAGGCTTTCCCTCTGTGCCAGCCAAGATGCCAACAAGATGTGGGAGCTTTATGATTAGTCAAAACCATCCAGTGATCCCCAGATGGGATTTGTGAAAACGCTGATGTTTGCTCCTCAATCTCCTGTCTTCTAGTCAACATTCTAGTCAACATTCAAAAAGAAAGTGGGTGGAGTGGGTTCTGAAGCTGCAGAATTATGGTAGTGAAGGTGGCTGAAAATATCATGTGGATCCTGATATTCTTACAGCTTTGGGAGCTATATTATCAGAAGGGATCTCAATTCTGGCAATCTGTGTTCTGCACTGAGAGCTGGTTCTGGTAGACGTCAACCATCTAGTTTGGGGATAGGAATTACTCACTAACAAGGCTATCTCAAGAGCACTGGCAGGCAAGGGGAGAGTCTTGCTGGATCTAGAAAACCATCTCAGGCCAGCCATTTGGGCCAGGATTTTTAGTTTCTTGAGTTCATTTTTCATTGTGTGTGTGTGTGTGTGTGTATATACACACACATATATATGTATGTGTATGTATACAAAACAGTGATATATTAATTTCAATGTTATATGGATAGATGATGAGTCACATGGGAGAATGCCAATAGTAACATGTTTATGATATCATTTAGAAGACAGGGATATATAATCTTAATTTTCTAATTTATTTATTCATTAATTTAGACCTAAGTACATAACACTGTGCTAAGAAGATGGAGCATGGGGCATAGGAAGGTTAAAAAAAGTGAAGACATATATCCTGTTTTCAAGAAGGTCAGAATCTTTGGGGAGAGATAGGCACATACCTTATCACATCTTATATCTGACGAAAATTAAATGTCAAGATAGAATATAAACTAGGAAATGTGGAACTTCTGAAGAGAAAAGGACCAATTTTGTCTATAGAATTAGGGACCAAATCCCCTAGAGAGGAAGTAACCTCTGAGGTGCCCTTGAGGGAGGAATACTTTCTTTTTTTTTTAATTTAATTTTCTGGTAGTTACAACAGTGGGGGAGGATGCAATAGTGGCTTCTAGAGGGTAGTGGCCACAGATGCTGGCAATGGGGCCCAAGATCCTATGATGCACAGAAGAGCTCTTGAGGGAGGAATACTTTCAACAGTTGTAAAAATAATTAGTCTTGACTATAACATTCATAATCACTTATGTTTGTTGCTGTTTTCTGGATGAATGAGTGGCCTCACTCTTTGTTTCTCTCCCTCTGTCTCTCTCTCTTTTTGGTTCTGGGGAGGAAACCCAGGGCCTTGAGCATGCTAGGCCTATGTTCTACCACTGAGCCACATCCCCAATCCACACACTGTATTCTACTTATTTGGAACAATAACAGCACAGTTATTATTATTATTATTAACATTATTATTATATTATTATGACTTTTTCAGGTAAAATTGATGCCTAGAGAATTTGATGATTGGAAGGTGACCTAGTAATTTGGTTAGTTGGGGGTTGGGGAGAGGGATATAGATGTAGATGTGAGACCAGTATTTTCTATCTCCAGATACTGTGAGAGCCCTTTCCTGTCTCTTTCTTTGAACAAGCTAACCAAAAGTACATTTAAGGAGTTTGCAAAAATAATTGGCTCAGTAAGCATCAGTGGTTTTCAAAATGTGCTGCCTAGACCAGCAGCATCAACATCACCTGGGAACTTGTTAGATACATAAATGCTCAAACCTGGTTCCAGATCTGCTAAGTCAGAAATGCTGCTGGAGGTATGGGTTGGGGAGCAGCCCCCCTCAACCCTTTTTTAATCAGACTGCAGGAATTCTGATGTAATTTTAAGTGTGAGAACCACTGGCGTTCATAATATAAATGACACAATTTTGGGATTTTTTAAAAAACTAAATAAATAATAAAAAAAATATGAATTGACTCTTTAAAAAACCCTCACCTGATCTTTACAGTGTCTGATGAATGATAATTATGCTTTTCTTTTCATTGTCTGAGGACTTTTATTGAACAAGCCAGCCTAGGGCTAGAGCAAATCTGATATGAAAGCTTCACATACTTTCTCGTGGAGAAAACACAAAAATCATCCAAAGTCACAGGGAACAGGGGACCCCGTGTGCCAAAGTCAAGTTCTTTTAGAACTGAAATGTGAATACCTGGCTTCAAAACACAAAACGATAAATTTCTGTGAAGGGTTATCCAAGAATGGGTCCAACCTCAAGAACTTCTGATCAACTCCTGAGAACATGCAGTTTCCAAAAAAAATTGAGTTTAAAATGGGAGAGATCCTAGTGCCACGGCACTTTATTCTTTTGACTAGTATGTGAGAAGAAACAAGAAGTATGAGGGTATTCTGTTACCATGACAACTTGGCCCTGGAAGGTTGAAGATACCTTGGAGCTGACAAAGCTTGGCATCCTAATTTCTAGATGAGAAAAAAATGGGGCTGTTGATTGGGTAGAAATAAGTATTCTCTTATTCTCTTACAGTTCTTCCATGCTGCCTCATTAAAAAAAAATAACCTATTAAATTAAATGCATGCACAGTGACTACTACCTACAGCACATCTATTCTAGGGCTTCCTCCACCTGGAAGGCACTCCCCCTTTCCAAGTCGAGTTTCTACTCATTCTTCTCTGGATAGCTCCAAACCTACTTCCTCAGGGAGCGAGCGCTCATTGACTGGCCCTGGGCAAACTGCAGCATTGTAAGGTTCAGGCCAAGCATTCTCTTCTACTTTGCAACCTTATGCACATACACTGTCTCCTTTGAGTGGAAAAAGTCAATAATTTTTATTTCCTTATGCTTTCAGGGTCTAAATAGAAAATCTGCCCATAATCTTCTTTTATCCTCTTTTAAAATAAAAACAGCTGATTTTTTAAATTGAGTACTTATTGTGTACTACACCAGTGCTTTTTAAAGGTGGAAGACCAGCAACATCAGCATCACCTGGGAACTTGTTACAAATGCAATATCTGGGACCTCACCCTTGATCTGCTCAATCAGAAACTCTACGTGGTGGGGCCTATGAATGTCTTTGTAACAAGTGTTAGGTGCAGGACAGGCTGAATGAAGTTTTCTGCAGGGCAGGCTGAATAAAGATTAGCTGCAGGATAACCCACGCAATCAAACCCTCCTCTGGTCCTTTACCACCTTTTGCGTCAAACTTGAACACTCAACCGCACTCAAGGCTGAACGCTCGATCCCCACCCGTCTTGTGAAATGGAAACCCCCATCGGATCCCTGCCCCATCTGCCTGAAGGCAGAAGATGACGCTACTGTATGATCCAATCACTGTACGCCAACAAGGCAGTTTGCAGACCCAGAGACCCCATTAGATTTGGGCTATAAAAACTCCCTCCTGCCGGGCCCCTCTCTCTTGCTCTTGCTCTCTCTCTCTTGCTCTTGCTTTCACTCTCTCTTGCTCTCTCTTTCTTCTCTCGCCCCCTCCTCTTTTTTCTCCTCTTTTGCACTGCTGCAATAAAGATCTCTTGGTCGTTCTGAGTGTTGTGGTCACTTCCCTTTCAACAAACCTTTCAGATGATCTTCACACAGCAGATTTGAGAATCTCTGTACTATACATATGTCAATGCTTCATGTTATTTTCTTATTTAATTTTCTTAACTACTTTTAATCTAAGAAGTATCGATCCCCTGAATAGAGGGGAAACTGAGGCACAGAGAGTGTGAGTAAAGTGCTCAAGGTCTCTGTGGTGTATTGTTTCCAAAGTGCTGGCAATAATTCTTTCTGATTTTCAATGTGACTGTCACGTCTATTAAATGAGATAGAGCTTATTTCTCTCCTTGAACTGAACTAGTCTGTCATCTGCTTTGACTAATAGAATACAAGGAAAGGGGATAGTTCAATTTCTGATGCCAGCTTTAAAGGGCCTTCCAGATTGGGTTTCCACTCTCTGAGTACCTTCACTCTGCATAGAGAAGTCCAGGCTCACCTTCTAGAGGTAGGCTGTGTTAATAGGGATCTCGGACAATGAGCAAGTGAGCCCCATGGAGAAAGAGGACATGAGGAAGGGGGAACTGAGATGTGCCAGTGACAACACCAAGACCTAGTTGTGTGATTGTTACTGCAAGCTCAGTCCTTGTCCCCGATGCCAATCCAATCAGGAGGACACAGTTTTGAGAAAAAAGGAAAAAGAAGTTTTATTGTTTTCCTTGAAAAGGAGAAACACAGGGTACTCTTGTCCCAGAGGCTGTGATTCTGCCTATCACTGGGAACAAGGACTTTTTTAAAAGAGGTGATTTAAAGGCTGTATTCCGGGCGTTTTCTGTCAGGAGTTGCAGTTCACTTATTTATTTGGGAGACAGCCACTTCTCAGATCTTCTGGTGCCTTCTCCAAGTCTGAATCACTTTGTTCCTGGGGTGGTCATGTGAGCAAGGATAGATAACTTAGAGATAAGACTTAGAGATAAGATAGAGATAAAACTGCCTAGGATGGGGAAGGAAGGTAATCCTTTTTCTGAGATGAGGGAGGGGGAGAGATTAGGGAGGAGGAAGGAGAGAAAGAAAAAGAAACACGTCCACTTAAAATCTAAGTCACAGCGGCAGAACAGGAGGACTATACTCAAAGCATGAAGTGTACCACTGTTACATTTTCTCCCTTTTGAAGTCTACATTCCATTTGTATGAAAAATGGATAATGACATCTCCAAGCTGCTTCCTGCTGAGAGAGGGCAAAGTTGGAAGAAGTAGCTCAAAGTCCTCGTTCTCTATCAGTTGGGAAATGAACAGTTAAGCATATTTAGCATCAGGACAGTCCAGAGGTCCATGGTGGCAGTTGGCAGATGACTAAACAAGGCAGGGATCATGCTAGGACAACAATATACAAGACAGCAAAGCATTGCTTTTTTTTTTTTGTAAACAATTAGCACAAAAGCAATTAGTATTTCAGCCAGTCTCTGAGAACCATAAAGACAATAATTCATTAAAACTTAAGATGGGATTCAATATGCCATTGATTTGTGGGTGGAGGCCATTTAAGACTTTAGTAGAGTTGTCAGGAACACACACAGCATTTAGTTTTTATAATGGCATTTGTGTCACCTTGATAAGTAGGTAAGATATCTAATGTCATCTGATTTTTGTGTGCCACATTGCATCTTTCAGACCAATATGAGGGATAAATATCAGGCTAGATAATCATACTAGTGACAGACAGAGTTTATCTATATAGGAGATTAGGATGATTTGTAGTCTATGATATCAGGCTCAAATTGACTCTGGACAAACTTATGACTCTAGAGTCCTTTGGGATAGTTATTATTAGGCACTCCCATACAATGACTCTTCTTTTATAGCCTCTAGCTTTACATACTTTTTGGTAGGGCTAACACAAGCATACATCTTAAGTTATAGTAAAAAAAAAAATTGTCTTTCCTTTTAAATATCCAGGTATGACTGCACTTTGTTTGGTTATACTTTCTTGCCAGGTGTTTAAGACCAAGTTGATCAAAATTGACCTTGTTCTTATCTACTATTAGGGTCAGCTGAGATTCTTCTCTTGGGAATGTGTGAGAAGCCTCTTGGCTTCTTTAGCTTTCCTCTATCAGTTGTGTCATCTGCCAGGATGGGTCAGAGTCTTGTTGACCATACGTGGCTTCCTTTTGAAGTATTAGGAATATTTCCCTTTCCAATGACTCTCCTCTTTGCAGAATGTGCATTGGTTGGCTTCCTGTTCTCTAGGGTCCTCTCTATCTCCGTAATTAGGAGATTGGGTAACTCACTGGAGCTGCAGGGCTCTAAGTGGGGGTCCTGCCATTCTCTGAGTCCTGGCTGACCTTAGAGGGTCAGGGCCAAAATGTTGACTGTTTTTTTTCTTTGGCTCTTTTACTTCCTTGACTTTACTCTCCAAGTTTTTGATTTTAAACACCCAGTAGTTCAGTTTCATCAGTGGGAGCAACAGGTTATAATTTGAGTATCCATAATTTCATAGTTACCCATTTCATTTAATTGGGGTCAGTATTTGCATTGGGAGTCAGCATTAGACCCTATCTGTCTTGTAGGTGATGACATTGTCTTAAATTACCTCATGTTGTTCTGTTGGAAGTCGTACTTCTGCAAAATGGGCAACAGTTACAAAGTTGTATAAGGAAAATACAAAATGCACATTAATGAATCTTCAGTATCTATTTAGCGCCTACAGAGGCCTATATATTTATCAACTCAACTACATATAAGTTTTACAATCTTTAAAAACATTTTTACAAACCCTAAGTACCTTTTACAATTTGTCCAAACCTTTACTTAAGTTTGATATTATATTCCCTGTTTATTTTGAAATCATAGTAATCTTTATGACAAAAAATAGATCTTTTGAACACAACTTTAAATAAGCTTGATTCTAGACAACTTTGGAGTCATCCTAACATGGAAAAGGATCATAGGCGGAGGCGAAACTCAAGTGAGGCTGGCCTCTTGACAAATCTGTTTTATTTCTGAAGCTGATCTTTGCCTTTCTTTTTTTTTCCTTTTATATATATATATATTTAAATCTTTTATTTTTATCCTAATTTGTTATATCTGACAGCAGAATGCATTACAATTCATATTACACATAGAGAGCACAATTTTTCATATCTCTAGTTGTATACAAAGTAGAGCCACACCATGTGTGTCTTCATACATGTTGTCTTTCCTACCCCCATGCACCCTCCCTATCGATCCCTCCCCTTTGCTCTCTCTAGGGTTCATCTAATCCGCTCATGCTCCCCTCGACAACCCCATTATGAATCAGCATCCTTATATCCTAGAAAACATTTGGCATTTGGTTTTTTGGGATTGGTTAACTTCACTTAGCATTATAGTCTCTAACTCCATCCAATTACCTGCAAATGTCCTGATTTTATTCTCTTTTAATGCTGAATCTGCTTTCTAAGTTAGGACGTTTGCTTTTGCACCTGGGCACACTTGTCTCCTTGCTTCCATAAGGACTTCAGAGAAGTTTTTTGGTGAGTGTTCAATGAGACATTATAAGGAAATTGATCAACAGCAGGGCTGGCCAGCGGTGGGCACGCAGCACCTGTAATTCCCCAAATCCCCTTTCCAGTCTCAGTCTTTTTTTTTTTATGCCCTATTAGTAACTGTTGTATTCTGCTACCTTTCCTATCCTCTACTATCCCCCCTCCCCTCCCCTCCCATCTTCTCTCTCTACCCCATCTACTGTAATTCATTTCTCTCCTTGTTTATTTTCCCATTCCCCTCACAACCTCTTATATGTAATTTTGTATAATAATGAGGGTCTCCCTCCATTTCTATGCAATTTCCCTTTTCTCTCCCTTTCCCTCCCACCTCATGTCTCTGTTTAATGTTAATCTTTTCTTCCTGCTCTTTCTCCCAGCTCTATTCTTAGTTGCTCTCATTATATCAAAGAAGACATTTGATATTTGTTTTTTAGGGATTGGCTAGCTTCACTAAGCATAATCTGCTCTAGTGCCATCCATTTCCCTGCAAATTCCATGATTTTGTCATTTTTTAGTGCTGCATAATACTCCATAGTGTATAAATGCCACATTTTTTTTTATCCATTCATCTATTGAAGGGCATCTGGGTTGATTCCACAGTCTAGCTATTGTGAATTGTGCTGCTATGAACATCGATGTGGCAGTGTCCCTGTAGTATGCTCTTTTAAGGTCTTCAGGGAATAGTCCAAGAAGGGCAATAGCTGGGTCAAATGGTGGTTCCATTCCCAGCTTTCCCAGGAATCTCCATACTGCTTTCCAAATTGGCTGCACCAATTGGCAGTCCCACCAGCAATGTACAAGAGTACCCTTTTCCCCACATCCTCGCCAGCACTTGTTGTTTGACTTCATAGTGGCTGCCAATCTTACTGGAGTGAGATGGTATCTTAGTGTGGTTTTGATTTGCATTTCTCTGACTGCTAGAGATGGTGAGCATTTTTTCATGTACTTGTTGATTGATTGTATGTCCTCCTCTGAGAAGTGTCTGTTCAGTTCCTTGGCCCATTTGTTGATTGGGTTATTTGTTATCTTATTGTCTAATTTTTTGAGTTCTTTGTATACTCTGGATATTAAGGCTCTATCTGAAGTGTGAGGAGTAAAAATTTGTTCCCATGATGTAGGCTCCCTATTTACCTCTCTTATTGTTTCTTTTGCTGAGAAAAAATTTTTTAGTTTGAGTAAGTCCCATTTGTTGATTCTAGTTATTAACTCTTGTGCTATGGGTGTCCTATTAAGGAATTTGGAGCCCAACCCCACAATATGTAGATCGGAGCTAACTTTTTCTTCTATCAGACGCATATTTATTTATTTATATTTTTTAATTAGTTACACATTACAGTACAATGATCTTGACATATCATACATTTGAATCAAATGGGGTATAATTACTCCTTTTTCTGAGTGTACAGGTTGCTGAATCACATTGGTTGTATAGTCACGTATATACATACAGCAATAATAGTGTCTATTTTATTCTGCTGTCCCTTTCTTAAGAATAATATTACAAGTATTGTTCTCATGTGTTGTTTTGAGTCTATATGAGTATCAGTTAACATGATACAAGATTACATCTGAAACATGATTCAAAGAGAAAAACTAAGACAGTTCTTCCTTTTTGTAAAAAAAGTGGCAAAATGTTTTCATGTTCTACATTGTCAGCCTTTGAATACTTCAGACTTTCATTATTATCTTTCAAGAATACATTTAATTTGGGATGGGGATGTGGTTTAAGCAGTAACGTGTTCGCCTGGCAAGCGCGGGGCGCTGGGTTTGATCCTCAACACCACATTAAAATAAAAAAAATAAAGATGTTGTATCCGCCGAAAACCAAAAAAAAAAAAAAAAAAAAAAAGAAATTAAAAAATTCTCTTTCTCTTCTTTTAAAAAAGAATACATTTAATTTACCATCCCAGTGTAAAGAGTAACATAAAAAATTACATATAACTTATTGACAACAGGTTACCTTTATCCCGTTACAAAAAATTGAATGACATAAATACCAACCGAATTTGTTATTTTCATGTAAATCTGAAGAAGACTTGCTACAGACGATTTTAGTTTGGAGAACACCAATTTGGTAAAGTGCTTTCTGAAGCCTTACATTTTAAAAGGCTTATATATGTAAGGAGCATGAATACATCTCATACACAAAGAAGCAAGTAATGATTAGCATCACAGTTACACAGTTTTCCTTATATTAACTAAGTTTAACTTTTAAAGTAAAATTTAGAATGCAGAGTGTATTGAAACAATAATCACAGGTCTGCATGGGTTAGCAGTACTAGAATAATCAAAGGATACCCTTAAATTTTTTATACATTTAGGAAACAGTATTAGTGATCAGAAATAAACTTAGTCAAGCAAACAAATATAAGCCAGGTCTTCAAATGGCAGTGTGGTTCTTCTATGTGAGATACATTGTATCTTATTGGTTACCTTGCCAGTAAACCTACATACATTTGTATTTATGCACTTTTACTTAACACTCAGAGAAAGCTCAGACCAAAATAGTTCTCAGTTACATACATATTTCTAGTCACATTTACTTAGGATGTCATCTATATTGTAATAATCTAAAATAACAGTTATTTAACCAGATATAAAGTAATGATTTAAAAGACTTAAAACAGTTACAAACACTAATTTCTTTAAGACTTAGTTTCCCTAAGTAATAAAACCGAACAGACACAAGAAAATTATCTTGATAGATAAGAGCGGATCCATGTTTCAGACTTTGCTTTATATTAATACATTAAAATTTGAATGACTTTGACTGTACTAATTACAGTCAATTTAACCATACACACAAACTTTTTGAGATTTACCTTCCATGAACCTTCTACAACTTACTTGGCCATTCTACAACTTGATTATGTCCTTAGTTTGTCATCTCTTTCTTCTTGGACTTTAGTAATAGAATATGACTTGACCATATAAAGTGCTTTCTCACCCAGAAATATTTCTTTTACCTTCTAATTTTCCATACTAAAATATTTTTCCATACCTAGAGCTTACTTACATTTCTTTTCTGGTTTCAAACCCTTTCTTAAATCCATATTCTGAAACAATCCTTATGAACATTATCTGTGCATTTAATTTACACAACAAATTTCATCTCAGGAAAAATATTGAACAGTCTGGCATATACAAAAACTGTGCCTTAATCTTTTTTTCTCCCAGGTTGCATTCAAAGGGTTGAAGCACAGGATATTTTTGATCCTGATCCATCTCCCTTATCATTGTCACTATGCCATCAAATGTGAGTTCCCCACTGTCAATTGTAACCAGACATATTTTTATTAAACGGAAGAGGCCGTTTACATCCTTTTCTTTAGGCTTCCTTGAAGATCCCTTTGCAGAGGCTTCCAACAAAACACGAATTGGTTTTAGTTTCTGTTTTTTTTTTCTTTTTCTGTATACAGTTGTTTATCCTGCCAGTCTCCTAATGTATTTAGTTTGATGGGATACTGTTATAGCAAGAATTTCTCTGCCCAGGTGATGGATATCCTCTGGCCAACTAGGGTGTCTTATCAGCTCTTAGGAGGGGAGAAGAGCTGGGTGTAGTGATGCATGTCTGTAATCCCAGTGGCTTGGGAGGCTGAGGCAGGAGAACCACAAGTTCAAAGCCAGCCTCTGCAACTTAGTGAGGCTCTAAGCCACTTAGTGAGTCTGTCTCAAAATAAAAAATAAAGTGGGTTGGGATGTGATTAAGCAATTCTGGGTCCTATCTCTGGTACCAATATAAAAGGGGTGGGAGTGGAGACCATTCTTGCCCCCAGGTCATGAACTAAATGCTGGAGACTGCTGCCACATCCCTTGTCACCAGCAGTCTCCATTGGACTAAGGGAGCTGGTAGGCAGGGCAGAGGCCAGGTCCTTTTGCCCATTTCCTTGGATTTTTTTTTCTTTTAGCCCAGGGCTGGTGTTTCTGACCCATATTGAGAAGATCTGCATCTGTCTGGGGCCAAGCTAACTACTGGGTGGGAGGGCTGGTTTTAAAGGCTTTAAATATCTTAAAAATCTTTCTTCTGGTGTCCTGCTATCCTTGCACACCAGGGGCAGTGTTGTTTTGCACCCTCAACTTAATTTCTGACTGTTTGGACTCCTTATCATGCAATTGCACAAATGCCTCTGCATATCGAATGTCTTCTGTTTACTTTGTCTCTGACAGTCCAACTTCAACTGCAAGATTGTATAATAATCCAGAAAACCATTCAAAGGCCGGATTGTGTTACAGTAAAACATCTTATCTTAGATAGGCTTACACCTATAGGTGTATTGGTCTATTGGCTCATGTCTTAAAGGACCAGTAACAGATACAAATAAAGAAACACAGAGACAGAAAACCAGAGAGAACCCACAAAACCATGGTTGACATATAAATAAACACACCTATGCATGCAGAATTTCTTCCACTGACTTTATCTCTGACAGACCAACTCCAACTATGAGATTGTACAATAATTCAGAAAGCCATTCGAAGGCCAGATCATTTCAGTAAAATATCATGTTTTTCTTAAAGAAGAGTTCTTTAAAGCAAAAAAACTCTTCTGTAGCTGCTGGGACAGTCCCTCAGTCCCTCCCTTTACTCACAGGGATAGCTCCTCCGATTCACCTGTCTCCTAACTCTCCAGTAGTTGGCTCTTGGCAAGTTCATCTTGCATCCTTAGGATAAAAGTAGGGTTGCTTGAGGGAGCCAGAACTTCCCAAGAAAACTGGAGTCAGGGCTCCTCTCAAGTCCCAACTGGGCCACCAACTTGTTACTGAACTCTTGGTCCTTGTCCCCAATACCAATCTAATAATAAAGACATGGTTTTGAGAAAAACATAAAAAGAAGTTTTATTGCTTTGCTAGCAAAGGAGAAACACAGGGGACTCTTTCCCATTATGTGTAAAAGGTTTTTTTTTTAGAGGCAATTCTCTGTCCAGAGTTGTAATTCACTTGTTAATTTGGGAGACAGTTATTTCTTAGATCTTCTGGTGCCATCACCAAGTCTGAATTACTTTGTTCCTATGGTGGTTATATGTACAAGGACAGATAACTCTGATGGGGAAGAAATAAAATCCTGTTTCTGAGATGAGGGAGGGGGAGGGATTAGAGAGGAGGAAGAAGGAAGGAAGAGGAAGAAACATGTCCATTTAAAAAGTAAGTCACAGTGGCAGAACAGGGAGGGCTACATTCAAAGTGTTAAGTGGACCAATGTTACATGATGAAGCCATCTTGGACCTTCAGCCCAGCTTGATCAAGAGCTGACTGCATCTCCATGAGTCTTGTTCACACCATATAAAGTGGAGACGCACTTGTTTAACATCAATTCTGAATGGAGCAGAATTCCCAAATCACAAAATTCAGTGCAATAAAACTGTCGTTTTAAGCCACTGAGTGTTGGGATAGTTTGTTATGAAGCACTAGAAGCTGAAACAGTCATGTATTTGTCTGTAGTGGATTCTAGAGTCCGACGCAAATAGTTCAGTTTGGAGCTTTCCATCATAACCATTGCTCTTTGCTTATTTTTATATCAAAACAAAACAACAACAATGAAACAAAAGAAAACAAACCAACCCTACTCTTCTCAAAAAGAAAGCTACAGATTAATATCATTCTGACCATATCCACAAAAGTCTTGGCAATTAGCTAATAAAAATCAAACTACATAGAGAAGGGTGTAACACATGCAAGAGAATTTAATCCTAGGAAGGCAAGTTCATTTAACATTACAAAAATCTATCACATTAACAGAATAAGAGAAAAAAATCAAATGAGAGTCTCAGAGGATGTAGAAAAGGATGTAGAAAAATGATTCAACAAAATTCAACACTGATTTGTGATAAAGTTTTTCATCAAACTAGAAATAGAATAAAACTTCTTTAACTTGTTGAAAGTCATCTTCAACAAACCAATTGTATGAAATCTCCTTACTCTTTGCTCACAGATATAGGGTACTAATACCAGTATCTAATAGCTATTGAATGTTTACTCTGTGCCAGACTAGAATCTAAATTCTATACAAGTGTCATTTCATTTGGTCCTTTTTATTTTATTTTTTTTTAGTTCTAGGGATTGAACCCAGGATCACTCAATCACTGAGTCACATCTACAGCTTGTCTGTCTGTCTATCTTTTTTAAAAATTTGAGACAGGGTCTCACTGAGTTTCTTAGGACCTTGCTAAGTTATTGTGGCTGACTTTGAACTTGAATCCTCCTGCCTCAGTCTCCCAAACTGCTGGGATTACAGTCATGGGCCACTGCTCCAGGCTTCATATAACCCTATAAGATATGTACCATGATTATTCCATTTGGAGGTAAGAAAAGATACACAAAGACATCAAATAATTTAAAATTAGCCTGCCAGTAAGGGGAGGAGCTAAGACAGTCTGACTCCAAGTCCCATACCTTAACCACTACTTCAGATGCTCATCTTTTCAATCTGAGGTTTGACTTTATGGCATAGCGCAAAAAGCAAAAGTCTAGCAGAGGTTGAACCCTGGCTTGTATTAGAAAAGCTTTAGAGTTTTCAAAAGTCACACATGTCTGCAGGGTCAAGCCACATGGTATCAGTTACAGCTGTGTGTAGTGGACCTATATTTTAGGTCCCCAACCTCTGGGATTTCATGTCATGCCCCTCCCTGCATGACTATTAATTCAGAAAACTGGCAAGGGGTGATGGAGGATTAGAAAAGACAAATAGACACATAGAGAGAAAGCTGAAAGGAGGTGGGATATTATTTTTTGGTGGAGAGTAATGATCCAGAGCTACTTGGCAAGTTTATTATACAGGTTTTAACTTCAAATGGATTTTTTGTGGGAAAGTTTCTTCAAAGCATACAGGATGACAGATGAAGTTCTGGGCAGCCCAATTATAATTATCAACTTGCACTTGTAATTCTTTACCCCCGGCAGCTGGTGTCTGAATTCAGGGTCAAGACTGATAGTGCAAAGCCATGCACAGAACCTCCTTTGAACAGGGTGTCACCATAGCAACTGTGCAGTTCCAACTTGCGCCTTTGCACGAGGAGTTCCCAGCGCAAGCGTGCTCCTGTCATTGGACAGAGACCATGTTCCAATAACCACTCTCGACAATGGCATGAAGGTGGGCCTGGGCATATGCATTGTTAAAAAGCTCCACAATTGAGAGGAGAACAACTAGAGCAAAGTTATTTGTGCTTGATCCTGGACTGGGCACCTTGACCTTCAAAAGCATTATTTCTGAACATACCTTTGTCAAAAGTATTGCTAAGTTAAATGCCTTGTTAGGCCTCAATTTCTCGTACACATGTTCCATGTTCAATGCATACCTAATGTTCCTGAGCAAGCTCAGACTGGAGAAGCAGATAGACGGTACCTGAGGTATTGATGCCACCATCGAATTAATGCATCAGCCTTCAACTTCCAACCTCTGGACTTCTAAGTATGTGAGAAAAATTAATTCCCATGGATTTATGTTGGGTTCTCTGTTATAGGCAGCCACAACACAACTTCCAATAGATTTGTTTTCAATAGACATTTATTGAGTACCTGACTGTCATGGCTTCCAGGGATTTAATAGTGCATAACTACAATATTTTCTCTAGAAATCTCACAGTGTGGTTGGGGAGGCAGGTGTATGAAAAATGAAAGTAAAACAGTATGACAACAGCTAAAGTAGAGTTAAGCACTGGTGGTCAGGGAAGATCAAATGAGTGGGCTGAGAAGACCACCAAGAAAGAGATGTTTGTAGCTGGAGTTTGCTAGGTGGATTTAGGGTGGAGTGGGTGAGAGGGAATTCCACAGAGATGGAAGATTATGTGTGAATGCAGAAGACAACAATGTATGCTTGGTCAGCTCAATATGGTCGACCTGTAGGCTGAAGGTAAGGGCAGTGTGCAAATCAGACTAAGATCAGCTCTACTAGTGATATGTATGTATGTATATATAAATATATGTTTTTTAATTAATTAATTAATTATTTTTTTATTCCTACCAGGTGCTTTGTGTTAGGAGTTAGAATTTTGTTTTTTAAGCATGGAAATGATTTGATAAGGTTTATGTTTTTTAAATTCACTCTGGCATCAGCATGGAAAATAATCTAGAAAATGATGCAGAAGAGAGATAGCTGGTAAAATTTGTTTTAGTATCCAGCAAGAGATGCTGAGAACCCATTAAGGCAGTGGCAGCAGCGCTGGGCAGGAAGGGATGGAGAGGAGGTGAAAGGTTTTGCTAGGTCTTTAAATCTCATAAAATGACCATTGTGTTCATTGGAATTATGTACTTCTTTGCATTAGCACTTTTAAAAGTTTTATTTAAATGTCCCCTTTTAGTTTATCTCACCTTCTTTTAAGTTTGTGCTATAGTAATGATTTTTTCCCCCCATGAGATGGTGGTTGGATGCCTTTTTATCACTGAGTTTTCTTCCTGAGTCCTATAAAAGGCATTCTCAGCACCTCTTGATCTTCCTGTCTGATCACAACCGAAGGCTAAGACTGATTTGATTTAGTGTGTAGTGGGCAAGGCACATGTCAGAATCTTTCTCCAGAGATAGATTATGTCCAGCACCAGCAGCAGCTCTTGAGAATTGCTGGGAAATAGTTGTTTCTATATTTCTCTAAGAAGACTTCTATAAAGTCATGCTCTCTACTCAGTACAGTTGATGATGAACAGTTCAGAGAGAACCTAAGTATAACTCCTCTGATTGTGTTTCAGAGAATACTTAGGAAACACTACAACTCTCTTTTATGTCTCTTTGGAGGGAAGAAGAAGAGAAATATAAAAATATTTCAGCAATTTATTTTATGTCACCTACCCTTAAAGTTTTAAGTGGTTGAGATTGGCCCTTGCCCTAAGTTCCCAGGTGAGATGCATCCTCTGGTTTTCTTCTGCAGGTACTTATAGGTGAGCACAGATGTGATGAATTCAAACTGGGACGCACCTGGTGTGACCTCACTTCCTATTGCTGCTGCAACAAATTACCACAAACATAATGGCTTAAAACAGCACTAACTTATTATCTTATGGTTCTGGAAGCCAGAAATCTGAAATGGGTTTTATAGGGTTGAAATAAAACCCGCTTCTTCAGAACCATATTCCTTCTAGAGGCTCTGGGGGAAAATTTGTTCCTAGTCTTTTCCAGCTTCTGGATGCTGCCCACTTTCTGTGGGTGCAGCTGTGTCACCCTGACCTCTGCTTCTATTACAACATCTCTGCCTCATTGACCCTCCTGCCTTCCTCTTACAGAGACTCTTATGATTACATTGGGCTCACCTGGATAATCAGCTCACTCAAAATACTGAATCACATCTGCAAAATCCATTTTGGAATGTGAAGTAACAGGTTCTAGAAACTAGGGAGTGGACATTTTTTTTTTTTGCAGAGGGAGGGGTAAGGGAAACAACATTATGCTGCCACACAATGAAAGCTGGGTTCATGGATGGAGGTTACCTAGCTGCTGCTATGGCTTGGATAATGTTTGAGTGTCCCTTAAAGTTTCTTGTGTTGGAAGCTAGGTCCCCATAGTAGTGGTACTAGAAGGTTCTGTGGAATCTCTAAGAGGTGGGGCCAGTGGGAGGTCCTCAGGGCAATTGGGGACATACCCTTGCAAGGGATTAAGGTATTTATCATGGGACTCCAGTTAGTTCTTATAGAGGTTTGTTACAAATGCCTGAGCCTGGCCTCAATCAACCTCTATCTGACTTCCTGTTAGGAGAAGTGACTACTGACTCCCATACAAGCTCCTCCCATTGACATATGACACAACACAGAGGCCCTTGCAAAAACTGGGCAAGTGCCATGCCTGTGAACTTCCAAAACTGTGAGTTATATAATTGTTTTAAATAAGTAGCCTGCCTTAAGTACTTCATTACAGAAAAAAAAAAAAAAAAGCTAACGCACTTACCTTCCAAATCTCAGCGAGGCTTTGTCTCATAAACCCTAGCTGTTCATTCATAGTGATCAATGCAATTTGAGATCATATACTTAGTGTCTAATTTGCTTGCTGTCTCATTTACAGAACGGTAAGATCCACAAGGACAGAGCTCATGTCTATCTTGCTCATCACTGTATCTCTTGTGCCTGGCTGAGGCAAACAATGGGGGTAGCCTCCCATTGATTATATCTACTTCTTCCTTAATGAATGAATCACATTTTTTTTTTTTGTTGTTGTTCCTACGGTATAGAACTCATCTCCAAAGCATGAACCATAACTGTCGAAGGAGGTAATCCTGTTCTCCTTTGCCAGTGATTGATATATAAATAGCCATGTGATCTAGCCCTGGGTTTTCTGGGTACCTTCAGTGAAAAGAGAAATCTGTATGAGGCAAAAAAACTCTTTTGTCTCAGATCTTTTCCTTCCTCCTTAGGAGGTAGTTGTTTCAGGTTCTGTGTCTTGGGGCTGTGGAAGTCATCCTGGAATCCATGAGGGCAGCAGAGGTGGGAGATGGCAAGATCCTGTGTTCCTGCTTGCACAGTTGAGCTGCTGCACCAATCCTGGTACTGCCTATATCCATATTCTAGTTCTACGGAATAATTAAAATGTCTTCGTTATCTAAGACATTTAGGCAGGGATTTTGTTACTTGCAGCCAAACACACTTTAACTGATGATATATTATCACAGTGTCTGGGACACAATGGGCATGTCAAAAGAATCATCCTTCAGTTGACAGAGAGACCATCAGCACAACCTCAAAATTTACTTAAAAAAAAAAAAAGGAGCTCTTTGAAACAACAACCACGCTAAGCCCCTACATTTCAGAAAGAAGCCCAAAGGACTGGGAATAGCTGAGAAAATTCTCTGTTGTTTTGACTTTCACCACAAGGAGGTGAATGACTGCATTATGGGTGACTTGAGTGTTTCAAAGAAAATTATCCTATTTAAACGCTAAGTGCTTCTTCCCAGTTGATTAGCTTTCTCTGTCCAATTCCCACTGGAGTGATCACCAGCTGGGAACCAGACACCATCTGCGAATTTCAGGCAGGATGAACCAACAGGCAGATGCTTTACCTAGGAAAGAGACAGTGGGTTAACTTATCTCTGGGAAATTGCTCAACCCTCAACTGAAGACCCTGGAGGATATCTAAGCACCGAAGAACCAACCAAGGAGGTTCCAGAATTCCCAGGAGCTTCAGGAAATACAGAATGCCCGCCTGAAGCATGAGTACAGACTCCATGTTATGGCCATCAAGGTTCAAGTCTATATGCTCAACTTGGGTCTCCACAAAAGGTCACTGAGTGGGATGACTCTTCTCTGACACTCTCAGGAGTTGCTTTCTTTGATTTCTGCCTCCAAGTTGAGATCAGGCCCAGACAATGCAGGGGATGGCTGTATTCATGAATCTTCCAGAACTCCCCAGGAACAATGAGTTTCCAAAACATGATTGTCATCCTTTTGTCTTCACACAGGTATATAGGCATGTGGCTCTACTCCTATCTTTTTGGGATGATGCCTCTGAAGAGATCTTACTAACTTTCACATGCTCACCCTAAAGGGAAAGTGACCACAACACTCAGAGTGGCCGAGAGATCTTTACTGCAGCAGTGCAAAAGAGAGAAAGAGAGGCAAGGGAAGAGAGAGGAAGGGGAGGGTAAGCGTCTCTCTAGCGGCGGAGTCTTAAAGGTGAGAGGACTAGGACTTTATGAGAGCTGCCAAGACGGTGAAGGTCTGGGTGGGGTGTGATGTTCAGTTCTCTGTCATGTGTTCCTGGAGGTTACACAGTCCTTTGAGGGAGACCTACAAAACCTATGCTGGTAAACTACCAGCTGAGAAGGGGAAGGGAAATAATCTTTTTTTTTTTTTTTTTTTTTTTTAGAGAGAGTGAGAGAGGAGAGAGAGAGAGAGAGAGAGAGAGAGAGAGAGAGAGAGAGAGAGAGAGAGAGAATTTTTTTAATATTTATTTTTTAGTTCTCGGCGGACACAACATCTTTGTTGGTATATGGTGCTGAGGATCGAACCCGGGCCGCACGCATGCCAGGCAAGCGCGTTACCGCTTGAGCCACATCCCCAGCCCGGGAAATAATCTTGAACCCAAGAGTCAAATCTGCCCGAGGAAGGAGTCCTTGAGGATCACTGTGGCCTTGAAGGCTATGGTGGGTGTTTTCCTCTCCGAAGGTGGGCAAAGAGGTTTGCCAGAAGATCAAGGATCAAATCCTCCTGACACCACCATTGGGTTTAGGACTCCAGGAAGGGGAAACTCACCGATTGAAGGCCGGTGGTGGTGGATGTATGTAGTTCTGGGATTAAGAAAATGAGTTCAGGTCGTCTGGTGAGTGGCACTTCTGAAGGAAGAAGGACCCCAAAGTGGGTTTTAACCCTCTTCCTGGGTTTCGGCACTAATGAAAGAAAAGCGACTACAACACTTGGAGCCACCAAGAGATCTTTATTGCAGCAGTGCAAAAAACGGGGGGGGGGGGGGGAGAGAGAGAGAGAGAGAGAAGAAAGAGAGAGCAAGGGAGAGCAAAAGCAGGAGAGGGAGACAGAGCAAGAGCAATACAACAATTACATAATAGGGCATTATGTAAAATTGTGGATGTGTAACTGACGTGATTCTGCAATCTGCATTTGGGGTAAAATTGGGAGTTCATAACCCACTTCAATCTAATGTATGAAATATGATATGTCAAGAGCTTTGTAATGTTGTGAATAACCAATAAAATAAAATAAAATAAAACTGAAAAAAAAAGAGAGAGAGGGGCCCGGCAGGAGGGAGTTTTTATAGCCCAAATCTAATGGGGTCTCTGGGTCTGCAAGCTGCCTTTTTGGCATACAGTGATTGGATCATACAGTAGTGTCATCTTCTGTCTTCAGGCAGACGGGGCAGGGGCTAGATGTGGGTTTCCATTGCACCAGACGGGTAGGGGTCGAGTGTTCAGCCTTGAGTGGGGTTGAGTGTTTAGACTTGACGCAAACAGATGGTAAAGGAGCAGACAGAGAGGGGCTTGAGTGCATGGTTTATCCTGCAGCTAATATTTGTTTAGCATGCCCTGCAGACAGCAGAGTTCAGCCTGCCCTGCACCTAACACACCCCATTCTACCCATCCACACCAGCTGCAGCTAGAGCTCTCTGGCCTCCATGTGTTCCCATGGTTTGAATTTTAATTGGGCTTTGATTCATACTCTGCACACCTGCACCCGCCTTTCACCTGCCTGTGAACTGAAGCCAGAGGAAGCACACAACTCAGGCACTAGAGGGAAGCTGCTACTGTTTCCAATTCCCCCTGCATCTTCAGCCTGAGTGTCCTTTTCACTGATTTTCCAATTCTACTACATTCCCCTGCACCCGGGTCAACACTCACCCAGCATGCCTGCCACCCATTGTGCAAACTCCTCACCTCTTCCCTCCCTTTCCCACATACTCATGTTCCTATTCCTCAGTATTTAGCTCTCTTGTTTTCTCCATCTTATTAACATATCCAATGAACAACTGCTACTTTCTCTCCTTATCTCCAGATGGAATGACCTAGTGATGAAATGTACCCCCTCCCTTGCTGAGATCCTCTGTGGAACATAATTTCTCAAGTTTGTGTATTATCTCCATGCTCTGATAATGAACCAGAGCCATCAGTTTGTCTAAATTTCATTTGGGCAAATTTATCCTTTTTTTTTTTTTTTTTTTTTTTTTTGGTATTCCGCTAGGATAGGAAATTAGGCAAAATGGATGGACTTTTGGGATCTACAAAGTTAAGAACCTTTTCCTGGATTCTGAGGACCCCCACAAAATTGACACTGTGTAAGGAGTCCTATCCACTTGCTCCCTTTGATGTCTTTCTTCTCCTGGAATTTAGCCCAGCAGAAATCAGCCTGTTTTATGAGTAACCTGAACATCCATAAAATTGAAGTAATGTCTGAAAGTTGTCATGTTCACATGATTAACAAAAGTCTGTGCCCCCATAGGATTAGAGTGCATGACTGACATGCAAAAGAAAGCTCTAGCATTAAAGAGAAGCAAAAGGGTGGTATATCTCTGGAGAATAAGGATTTTAAAGAAATGAAAGCATAGTTACATACTCACTCCCTTCAAATCAAGTGTCTGAGGGAGTTGGCCATTCTTGGTATAAATTCTTTAGATAACTAAAGACTCACAACTGGAGAATAACAAATATTCTCCACAAATTGTGTAAAGTGTTCTTTACTACACCCACTCCGGCATTACTAGTGGCAGTGGAGACTACTAGAAGTGCTTCAGGAGGTAACATGGTAGAACATATCAGTGAAAGGGTAAAGTTTCTAAGCTGCAAAGCCTGAATTAAAATGTAAAATACCGGGCATTGTAAAGTTTCTAAGCTGCAAAGCCTGAATTAAAAAGTGAAAGACCAGGTATCCTTAAGTTCCTCTGCTACACCCAGAACCTGAAATTCCTGAGATAGTTAAGACAACGCCCTACTGGCCATTTAGCCTAGGGCCCTGTGCAGTTTGTTACAGGGCCCGAACCAATCAGTTTGAATGTGTACCCCACTTAGGAGTGACCAATCACCCCTGCCCGACCTGTTCCCACCAATGAATGTGCTAATCATGTCTCAGAGTTGTTGTTCAATTTTCCCGCGCCTCATGATGATTTGTTCTGATGTATGCAAAGCCCCCACCCACCCCGCCCTCCCCAAAAAGTGTACTTAAGCTCTGCTTGACCTCTGCTCTGGGCTCTGGGCCGCTCTCCCTTCCTGAGTGAGCCTTGGGCCTCAGCGTGCTGAATTAGGATCCTATTCAATAAACTCTCTCCTGCTCATTGCATGAAGCTGGTCTCTTGTGGTCTCTTCCTCCGACGTTTCACCGGACCCTTACAATCAGAAGCTCTAAAAATATTTAGTTTTTGACACAGAGATTCCACCTCTGGGAATGAGTCAGAAGGAAATAATCCTAAATAAGGAAAAAAAAGTAATAAACACAAAAGTGTTCATTTCAACTCCTTTCTATAATAGGGAAACATTAGAACCAAATTAATTATTCAATAATAAGATGATGATTAATTAAATCCTACTACATTCCCTTGTTGAAATATTATATAGTCATGAGAATTTTAATTATGGAGATCATGGCAACATAGGAACAGAATGATATGAAATTTTATGCGCACTCTCGATTGCAGCGTCCTAAAACATATATACTTGTGTAATCAAAGAATGTAAGGAAATGCATAAAATGGGAAATAGCTGTGTTAAGGTGGTGGAATTACTGGTGATAGTTTTGGAAACTATCCAAAATAATGTTACTATACATTCTTTATAATACATAATATATAAAAATAAATACACAAAATGCAAATACTCTAAAAAATGGTCAAGAAATGGGGCAAGAACTACCGTTCATTAAGGAACTATTATGTTTCAGCTACAGGGCTAGATATGTTATCTAAAATAATTTTCATTTGTCTCCTAAGTGCTTTTAATTTTTATCATGTGGAAATGGAGGATGAGAGAGGCTCATTGAGAATGAACAGGAGGTGAACAGAGGACAGATAAACATTTAGTGTGATTCCAAATTTGTCAGGCAGTAAGACAACTAATAAGTCTCTGGAGTTAGACAGTCCATTCTGTTCCTTGGCTTTGAGATGACGAGGTGAGTTTCCTCTTCCGCTTACTTTCTCGTGCTGCTGTCCTGGTTGAGAATGGAAGGATGAGCTCCTGGTGGTATCCATGGACTCTAGATTAATGCACACCTCTGAGTATCCTATAGGCCTCCCTCAAGAGTGGGTGACATCTTTCTGGGTATCATCTCAACACCTGGGGGAGACAGGATGTGGCCATGATGTCCACCTGAGGGTTCTCAAACACCTGTTTCTTGGGGATGGTCTCATGGTAGTGATGCAATGGGGCTTTAAAAGGCTCCAGCTGTGGAGTTAGAGTTATGTGGTCTAGGATAAGAGGGGACAAAGAGTAAGACAGGTAGGGAGCTGAGGAGGTGATGATAGAGAGAAAAATGGAGGAACTCAGGGAAGTCAGAGGGCAGATACAGTGAGTGAGGGCATTGTCGAGCTTGAAGGACAGGAAGTCGTGGCTAGGGTTAAACTTTCCAGACAATGGTAAGTTCTAGGTTGCAGCTCTGTGGGTGTGTGCCTGTGATGAACTGAATTGTGTCTCCCCCAGCCCCACGGTCAAATTCTTACATTGAAGCCTTACAGCCAATGTGACTGCATTTGGAGACAGGGGCTTTAAGGAGTTAACTAAAGTTAAATGAGGCCATGAAGGAGGGTGTGGCCCTGACCAATAGGCCTCTCATAAGAGTTCTTAAAAGAAAAATATAGGTCAGGGCCAAGATGGCTATAGTTAGGGTCCCCCGCCAAAGCTTCTGGAGGGCTATGTTTTTAGCATGCAGCCAAGGTCATGAACACCCTGACTCAGGTATATATTCAAGGTCATACACATTTGCTGGTGAGCATGCTCCCTCTTATGTAACCTGCTGGCAGAATGTCTCCTTCGTCTGGTCTGCATATAAAAAAGTCCTGTGGAAATGGCTCAGGGGGCAAAATGAGGCTGATGCTGAAAACGGGGTGCTGGCTCTGGGCCACGGCTGCCTCAGAATAAAAATCTTCTACTGGCCTAGTGTGTCTTGCATCTTCCTTCAACTTCCAGAATTCTGAATCTGTTTCTTGGGTCTGAGCCTCCACCTGACGAGGAAGAAACACCAGAGAGCTCTCTCTTTCCACAAGTGCACAGGGAGTAGGCCCATGAGGGCCTGCTGAGATGGCAGCTGACCACAAGCAGGGAAGAGAGTGCTCACCAGAAGCCAAATTTTCTGGCACCTTTGTCATGGACTTCTAGCCTCCCAAACTTGAGAATGTGAGTGTCTATTGTTTAAGCTCCCCAGTCCAAGGTGTTATATGATAACAGCCTGATTACAGTGGGATGAAATATCAAAGTAACTAACATGGCCAACTGTGTAAGGCCAATATGTGATACGGTTCATCTCTAGGACAGTAAAAATTACCAGGAAGATAATCATAAACTCAATCATAGTGTTAACTAAACTTACTGGGCACTTATGGGCCAATGCATTAATCCACTTAATCCTTTATCAGTCCTAAGACATAAGTGATACAGTCTCATTGAACCTGTGAAAGTACTGAGGCACAGAGTGAAGTGCCATTTTTAATGTCACAGAGTTAGTTGAAGAGGTGGGGCTTTAACTATCTACTTGGGATGTAGGTCCCACACTCTTAGCTTCTGTTCTGTACTGGGGTATGGATAATGTTATGAGCCATGGTCCCAGAGAGGTGAAAGAAGAAAGTTTGTCAGATTGATCAGCCAGCCAAGCTGGGCAAACCAGGCAGTCAGTGGGTGACAGATGTGAGAAGATGGTCTCATGGCTTTTCATCTAGAGGCGAAGGGAGACCAACAGTGTGAATTTCAGGGGATTCAGAGTTTTTGATGAAGCATCATCCTCAGTTCCTCACTGGCTGTGGGGAGACTCAGATTCTTGCTATACAGACCTTTCCATAGACTTATTGACTATCCCCACAATATGGCTTCTCTAGAAGGAGCAGCCCAAGATACTGACCTAGATGGAAGCCACAATGTCTTTCATGGCTCAGAAATCATACATCATTACCATCTTATTGTGTTAGTTAGAAGTGAATCAGTAAATCTAGTCCACACCCAAGAGGAACAGAATTAAGCTTTACCTTATCAGAGGAATGCCCCCCCCAAAAAAAAAAATTGTGTAGACATATTTTGAAACCACTGTAGCAAAGAATTGTGAATTTTGCCATTGTTCAAGTCAGCATCATGGATGTTATCTGGTCTTGCATTGTCTACCTAGTGCAAGAAACTACTTCCAACAGGAGTTTCAGAGGCAAAATGCCACAGGTTATACTACCAGTTGTGAGAGGTAATGTAGGAAGGAAGAGATAGGTGAAACCAGACTTGTCTCATTAGGGTACCAAGTGCATGAATGCCCCTCAGGGCTCTCTGGAGAATTTGGATGTTGTCCCATGTTTGACATTTGTATACTTGCTACTCAGAGGGCTTCTCTGGCTATGGCTACCTATCTATATAGGTGGAAGAATGAAGACAGCCAATAGATAGACAGAGAACTCCAGCCATACCAGGATGCAGTTAAAGAATGGGAAGGAGCATGGTAGAAATCAGTGACGGGGAAAAAAGTGGATCCTCCAAAAAGTGGCTATAAAATATTGAAAGACATGGCTCCATGTATGTTTAAAATTTGTGTGGGTTCAAATATTTTGTGAATGAATTGAAAGGCAAATGACAAATTAGGGAAGCATTTACAACATATAGGTTAAAAAACAAATTAGTTTTCTTAATATTTTAATTTCTTAAGAAGCAAAAGGTGATTATTCTCAGGAAAGTGGAAAGGGATACGTTTAGGGATGTTTTAGAAGAGGGTACTCAAAATACAATTGGACTGACCCATAATCACTCAAATAAGTGATGGATGTTTATAGACAGTTCCCTTGACCAAGATTCTTTTATGTCTCTCTAGACAAGACTTTAGCAGCCCTTAATACCCTACATTTACTTATTTATGGAGGAAATAATGGCCTAGGATATTGAAAGGATAGAATTTAGCCTTTTTATTATTCCCCTATCATTCTGAATCCTAAATATTTTTATCATTATTCTCATCTCATTATCTTCTGAGGGTAGACATAGTGGAATTCACATGAATATCTTAGTGATATTTTGTGATACAAGTGTGAGAATCACACAGGCATAAAAATAGACACCTAGACCAATGGGGCAAGATAGAAATCCCAGAAATAAACCACATATTTAGGGTCAATTGATATTCAATAAAAGTGCCAAGAACCTTCGATGGAGAAAGGATAGTTTCTTTAATACATGGCATTGGGAAAACACGGAGAAGAATGAAATTGGACCCTTCTCTCATATCACACTTAAAATTCAACTCAAAATGGATTAAAGACTCAAAAACAAGATAGTAAACCATCAAACTATTGAAAGAAAACTTAAGGAAAAAAAGCTTCTTGACAATAGTCTTGGAAAAATTTTTTTTTTTAATATGACCCTGTGTTAGTTTTCTGTTGCTGAGACAAAATACTTGAGAAAATCAATTTTAAAAGAGGAAAGGTTTATTTTGGCTCATAAGTTTGGAAGTTTCAATCCATGATCATTTGGCCCTGTTGCCTTTGGGCCTGTTGCAGGGCCATACATGATTGCTAAGAGTTCATGGTGGAGGAAATGATCCATCTCATGGTGACTGGGAAGCAAAGACAGAGAGAGAGAATAAGGAAGGGCCTGACCCAATATTCCCTCCAAGGGCACACTCTCAATGGGCTAATTCCTTCTGCTAGACCCTACCTTCTAAAGGTTCCACCCCTAAGCACCACAAACTTGTGACCAAGCTTTCAACACATGGTCTTTGAGGGACATTCAAGAGCCAAACTCTTCATAGACTTCAAAAGTAAAAATAGGCAAATGGTATGGTCAAACTAAAAAGTGTCTGCATGGAAATAATACAATCCAAAGAACAAAGAGACAACATACAGAATGGGGAAATATTTGTAACCCATGCATCTGATAAGGGGTACATCCAAAATATGTAAGGATCACATACAACTCAATAGCAAAGAAAAAGCCCAATTTAAAAATGGGCAAAAGACTCAAATAGATCATCGTGAGTTATCACCAAAAGTGTTCAAGGGTTCCCTTTCCTTCACAACCTTACCAACACTTGTTTCATTTTTTCTTTTTTTTTTAGACATAATAAGTTTATCAAAGGTGCAAGAAAAGATTAACCTATAAAACCAATTGCATTTCTATATGCTTTGCAATGAGTGATGAAAAAGATCAACTAGCATCAAAAAGAATAATGTTTAGAATTAGTTTAACTCTTATTCACTTCTATTGAAGTGATCATCTTTTCTTAAAAAAAAAAATTGGGGTCTGGGGATATGGCTCAAGTGGTAGCACGTCCTCCTGGCATGCGTGAGGCACTAGGTTCGATCCTCAGCACCACATAAAAATAAAATAAAGATATTGTGTCTGCCTAAAGCTAAAAAATAAATATTAAAAAAATTTTCCAATGAGTTATACACAACAGTAGAATGTCTTTTGACACATTGTACACAAATGGAGCACAACTGCTCCTTCCTCTGACTGAACATGGTGCAGAGTCACACGGATTGTGTACAAATTAGACGTGTATCTAGGGTAATAATGTCTGTCTCATTCCACTGTTCTTCCCATCCTCATACTCCTTGCCCTCCCCTCACTCCCATCTTGTTTCCTCTTTTTTGATAACAGTCTTTCTAATGGGTTTGTGAAGCTTTGAGTTTCATTTCTCTGATGATTAGTGACATGGTCAATATTACATATTTTAGAAAATATACAAGAGTCTCCTAATAGTTCATGTGGCAGAAAAAAGGGAAAGAAGTTATCTTCAAGCTCCAACCCCCACTCTCTCCCCTTGGTCAAATCATCCCATGGGGTGTAACTCCTCTCTACTTCTGGCTGTGACACCTGGCCTTTCCAAACAGCAGGAAGGTTTGGAGGTGCAACAATCTTTCTTAGGCTGTCTTGTGCATGGGGCTTCTCAACATATGGCAGTAGAGATAGCAGCAATGACCAGTGACAATGACCTATGTTAATTTTTTTTAAAACAGATGAAAAGCATTTGATAGCATCTAGTTGGAGTTCCATACAGCAAAATAAAGGCCAGTACTAATGGTGACTATTGTACTGCGGATGTACTAAGTAGTTTATAAATTCCAGCAAATGAATGGAAGAGAATTACATTTATTAAAAGGGCATGCTACCAATGAGACCATATTTTAATTTTCAAATATCACCTTGGAGAGCAAATTCATCAGTGTAAAAAAGCAGACTGGAACCTAGATTTTATTATTCCCCACTCAATGGAAGTTGGCAATGAAAAATAGGGTCAAATCCCTTTTATTTATATTGCATTTCCACTGTGCTGTGGAGAACAGATTGCTGCACTAATTAAGCTGAGCAAGTTCTGGTGAGAACTGCTTACTTTTATTAGCAAGCCCTTATTAATCAAAAGGTTTTCTGTGTATTTAATCAGTTGTTACAAGCAGTCTCTGTATGAAGCACTTTTTATTTCCCCTCCCTATTCAGAGGTGAAGGAATTTACTCAAGGTCTTCTACACAGAACTAGGCATAGGAGAGATGTCATTTTTCTTCACTATGGTTTAGGATTTTATAACATGAGGAGCCGGTAAAAAGAGAAAATGATTATTAAGTCAATAAAATTGTCATAAAGATACAATTAGCCCCCTCTGTCTTTTTATTCCCTTGTCCATTCTCAACCCCCTGAAGTTTGAGTCCCTTTAGCAACAACCCCAGTGACCTCTGATGCTTTCTCTTTTTGAAGAGGGACCATCCCCACCCCTGGCTCCCACGCAGCTTTTACATCCCTGGAAGACATCCACGGACTCAATCTTGGCTTCTCTGCTGCATTTCCTGAGGATGCAACTCTGATCATAAAAATGGAGTAGGTCATAGGCTGACCCTATAAACACATCTCTTTTAAAGTTTTATGTCTCCCAGAAAGCAATTTCGCCCAGAAGTAACTCCAAGTAACTCTGGCCTGTGTGATACGCATAGGGCTGGTTGAAGGGCAGGAAATTTAATGTCCTTCTGGCCGCTGTCAGGGCACTTCCCAGCTCTCACCTTCCACTGCCATCTTATTCCCTCATCTTTATTACTTCCTGCGGGTTGGTCTGACTCGTGATTGCTAGCGCCAGCCTTTCCTAAAATGATCTTTTTCTGGCAAGCATCAGGCAAGAAGTACCCTGGAGGTCCGCAGCCCCCAACCAACTAGTAGGCGTGGCTGCACACATGGATGCTCCATCTCTGGGCCCTTGGGCGGGGCAGGCCTGACGTGGGGGCCAGCACTGGCACCCAAGTACCACAGCTGGGGTTGCTTGGAGCGGCATCTTTTTTTTTTTTTTTAAATTGATTTTATTTTTTTAAATACATGACAGTGGAATGCATTATAATTCTTATTACACATATAGAGCACTATTTTTTCATATCTCTGTTTGTATATAAACTATGTTCACACCAATTCTTGTCTTCATACATGTACTTTGGATAATGATGTCCATCATGTTCCACTATCCTTGCTAACCCTCTGTCCCCTGCCTTCTCCTCCCACCCCTCTGCCCTATCTAGAGTTTCCCTATTCCTCCCATGCTCCCCTTCCCTACCCCACTGTGAGTCAGTCACCTTATATCAGAGAAAACATTGGGCATTTGTTTTTTTGGGATTGGCTAACTTCACTTAGCATTGTCTTCTCCAACCCCATCCATGGATCTGCAAATGCACTGGAGTCCTCCCTTCCTCACCTCACTCCCCTCCCTCCTCATGGTTCTTCCTGGGATTGCCTCCCCAATAAACTCCATGCTTGTCATTTTTCACCTTAGGATTGGCTTCTGGAGGAACTTAAGACAGCCTCTAAAATTATAAAATAAAACTGAGGTGAACGTAAGGCCAACTTTCATTTTCAGAAGAGCCCAGGAAGAATGTTAGTTTTAGTTGAGCTCTTTCTATGCTGTCACATGACTTGATTTGCCCAGAGCTGAAGGGAATCTGCTGCTCACGTCCTTCTCACCTCATTAGTCTTCAAAGTCATTTCAAAAAGTTGGTGGTTCTCTATTCTTACATTAGTTCCTTTAGAGATACAGTTTAATTAATGTATTGGATTCTATAAGAGAAGCAATGAGCCTGAAATTTAATGAGTTAATCTTTCCCCGATTTCTTTTCTCTATTAGTAGGAGCATTTTAGCATTTGGCCAAACCCCATACATTTTGATATATAGTTGAAAATATGAAAATAGATGAACTAAGCATCTTGCTCTCCAAATGAGAAAATATGATGGCAAAGTAGACTCAAGAAAAGTGTGTGTGTGTGTGTGTGGGGGGGTATTAAAGCAGATTCATTGAAAGAAGACCCACAAAAATTATAGAATTGATAAATGAAAGAGAAACTCTTAATAATATAATAAATTATATAAATCTCTGGTAACTCTATTCAAGGGAAAAAAAAGAACACAAACATAGTTAACTATGACTATACATCATATGAACGTGCCGCAGTCTGGCTGGGCACATTTCACGAGCCACTTGTCAAGCAGAAACAAACTTTATTTTTAGAACACACACCCCGCACCACTTCAGGAATTCCCTCAGAGCCCAACTGCCACCACTGGCTTCCCAAGAGGCTCTCAACCCCCCATTCCTCCTGCTCTTGAGGCCGATTGGCTGGGTCTCGTGGGCGGAGCCAAAAGAGTCCCCCAATGAGCAGCTCTGTGGTCTGAAAGGGCGGGAAAACAGCCCAATGAGCATCACTGCAGAGGAGCCAATCAGCTGTCAGCTGGAAGTTTGTTGGTGTCCCTTTGGCTGTGGCTCTCAACACGAGTGGCTCACAGGGTGCCATTTATCACAAACATTTTTCAACATTGTCTTGGAAGTTGTCCAGAATTACTCAAACTTTGGTCCATGAACACAGGTTTTCTAAGCAGTGGTTGCTATTAAGAGAAAAATTTAAGAGGACATAAACTTGTTGGATAAGGTGTTTCAGATAGGCTTTCCATGGTTCTGAGATATAATAGTGGATGTTTTGCTGGGATTCTAAGATGCTAGGGATACAATGCTAAATAAGTTTAATAGGTTTATTTACTACCTGACTTTCAAAAACCCTCAACACTCATGTGTTAAGTTATTAACCTATGAGAGAAAGACAAAGTACCCAGAGTTTTCCAAATTCATGGGATAGGAGGCTTCTATGGGTCATGGACTCACCAACGCTGTTGTAGGGAATGCAGTAGGCAAGAATCAAAAAGCAACCCAAATGTGAGGTGCTGTATACATTGATTTATGAAGATGAAGCATTATTTTTGCTTAGTAAGGTATATGGTTGTTTCTCAAGAAAATTTAAGAAAATAAATTGAAAACATATGGGGAGACACTAAATAATTTTATGCCAATTAAGAGTAGCATAACATGTCATTGAAAACATACTAATAATAAAATAGGGAAAATCTCATATTTTAATTCCACTGAAATAGAAAATACTTAAGAATATAATTGATAAGAAATGTATTGGATTTACATAATGATAACCAATTAGTGTTTCTGAAGAACATAAAAGAGCAAATGAGGAACATTTTCTAGGTTTTGAAGATGTCAATTTTCCAAATTCATATGTGGATATAAAATAGACTTAATTAGAATATTAATATGAATTAAAAAGAAATTTAATACAATAATTGCAAAAGTTCACTAAAATTTTCTATGGTTTTATGTGTTCCACAAAGTTCATGTGCTGGAAACGTATTCTCTAATGCAACAGTGTTGGAGCGTGGAGCCTATGAAGGTTTTAGAACATGAGGGCTCTCACCTCACATTGCTTTCTCACCATGTGATGCCTTCCTCCATGTTATGATGCAGCAGGGAAGCCCTCACTAGATACAGCCTCTCCACTGTGGACTTTCCAACCTCCTGAACTGTAAAAAAATACATCTAAGACCTTTATAAATTATCCAGGCTGTGGCATTCTGTTATAGCCCCACAAAAGGAACCAAGCAAAATATATATTTTCACACATATTTGTTATTTGTTATTTTGAAATTATATATGAGCAGATATTAAATAAAATTATGCCAATTAAGAGTGGCATAACATGTCATTGAAAACATATTAAAAATAAAATAGGGAAAATCTCATATCATAGTTAGCCTTCAATACCTAATACAGTATCCCAGGAGGTTTTGGATCTTTCCCATTCCAAGAGACTGTATGCTATAAACACAAGGGCCTTGGTGGGCCATATTGTCTCTGTTGCAACTACTAAACTCTGCTATTGTGGAGTGAAAGCAGCCATAGATAAAGCATAAATGAATGCTCATAGCTGTGTTTCAATAAAACTTTATTTATAGAAATAGGTAGCTGGCACGATTTGGCTCAGGGAGCTGCTGGACCCCTGTTCTATCCCTTTGTTCTACTTTATTTTCCCTCACAGTACTTATTACTATAAGACATATCCAATATCGAAGCTCCTTAAGAAAATACATTTTCTGTCTTATTTCCTACTGTATCTCTTGCATAATAGAATAATGACTACCTTATAATAGACCTGTGATAAGTATTTGTTGAATTAATGATCATAAGATCTTGGTAAAATTGGATCATTAACCTACTGCTGCTGTAATTGTTATTTTTAGGATCGTTTTTCTGCAAAACAATGTGGCAGCACTTATCAAGAACCCTGATATATTCATTAATTTTGACTTTTACATTTCTAGCAAACATAAATGCGAAGATTTTATCACCTCATTATTTATAATAATGAAAATTAGAAAATAAATTATGTTAACAATTAAGCAAATCAGAGTACAACTCTCTAGATATAAATATTTTAAAAATATAAAATTCGTTACAGAGAATTTTTAATGACAATAGAAAAAATTGCTTTATTTATTGAAAAAGGGATAGGGCATGTTTTTTAAGTATATCTTTAAAAAAATGTAGTAACCTCTGAAAGTAAAAAATGGTGGCCCCTTATTTTGCCTCATTTGATTGAGTCTTCTCAGTGAGCCTGTTACCACCAAGGTAGTGGATAGCAACTTAGCATTTAGTTTTATCTGGCTTGTGAGGGTGCTGAATGGGGGTATTCCTTCCTCCTCTGGTTGAATCTTTGGAAAGATAAAATCAGAACATATCTCTCAATTTTTTACTTTTTCTTTCCCTTCCCATAATGTGTATGGCCTGGAGAAAGGCAGGTGCCTTCCTCCATCCTCATATGCAAAGTTACCTTATGGTCCAGTGAGTCAAGTCTAGACCCTGATCTACAAAAGAAGAAGATTAAGAATTGCAGACTACCCTTTCACAATAGCTTCCCAATGGACTCCTTTGGTTGCATAATCACATTTTATGTGTTGTAAATATTAACTCCTTTCTCTCCCTTTTAGCTCATACATATACCCAAATTGGAAAGACTAGTCTTGCACTCAGAAAGAGAAAAGAGAAAAAAACCTATTAATAATTTTGTAAACATTGCTTCTTTAATAAATACTTATGTTGGAAAAGGAACCTGAAAGAAAATACTCAGATGTGTCAGTAGGGTTATTGCTCAATGTTGAGATCACGGTGCTTTAAATTTTCTTCTTTATGTCTTTCATGTTTTTATTTTTATATAATGAACATGTATACTTTCATATTAAACAAATAAAATTATTTAAAGTATAGGTTAGAAAGTAATAAACTATTTGATATTTTCACTGCAGTAGTTTACAATTATTGTGGGTTCCTTTTGATTCTATAATCTCTTTATAGGTGTCCTAAACCTTTATAAAAGAAAATTCTCCTGCTTGAGTAAATGATTTTTATTCTTTTGAAATTCATAGACACTCCCTCTCTTATCATAAAAAAAAACCACAAAAAACAACAACGACAACAAAAAAAAACCTAAGAACTAACTCTTTGTAATCAACATTTGTTTTCTTCAAGGACACAGTTGAAAAAAACAAAAATAGCAATAAAACTCACCATTCCAAACTAACTGTTTATTTAAAAATAATAGAAAAGGCACCATGACCTTATAACAAGCAACAGTTTAAAAATTCAATGTTTAGGAAAAAACAGCTATACTTAAAAATATCTTGCTCATTTAATCTGTTAGGAGAGCTTGGTTAGGGGTCATGTTAGTCAGCATTCTATTGCTGTGACAAGATACTTGAGATAATCAACTGAAAAGCAAGAAAGGTTTATTTTGGGCTTTTTCTTTTTTCTTTTTTGATACTAGGTGTTGAACTCAGGGACACTTAACCACTGAGTCACATCCCTTGCCCCTTTTAAAAAAATTATTATTTTGAAATGGGATCTTGATAAGTTGCTGAGGCTGGCCTCAAAGTTGCAATCTTCCTGCCTCAGCCTCCTGAATCCCTGGGATTACAGATATGTGCTACCATGCCCGGCTGGTTTATGGTTGTTGAAGATTTGGTATGGTTGACCCATTTCTTTTGAGCTTGTGGCAAGTCAACACAGCATGGTGGAGGGGGGCTGCTTACCTTGTGGCGGCCAGGAAACCAAGATGGAGTGGGGAGGGCCAGGGTCTGAATGTCTCCTTCAAGGGCATTCCCCCATTGACCTACCTTCTTCCCACCAGGCCCCTCATCTCCTGAAGTTTCTACCACCTCTAAAGGCTTGGGGAATAAGCCTTCCATGCACAAGCCTTGGGGGGACATTTAAGCCTTTGGGGACCCAAATCTCAACAAGAGTAATGGTGGCATTTGGGAACCATGACTTTATAAGACAGCTGCAGGCAGAAGGGGTCAGGAGTGAAGGGAGCCAATATTTTGGTGTCCAGGGAAATGGACCTCCAAGTGACCACATACCTGGGGAGAGCAGGCACCACTGGGAAGACACATTTCTTTCTTTCTTTTAAATACCTTTTTTTGTTTATGTATTTTTATGTGGTGCTGAGGATCGAACCCAGGGCCTTGCACGTGCTAGGTGAGCGCTCTACCTCTGAGCCACAACACATTTCTGGTTTGTTCTTTTTGCTCCACAATTTATCTCTCTCTCTTTAACAATATGTTTGCAACTTTTCTTCTTTCTCTTTGTTCTTCTTACCTTATTGATATATGTTATGGTTTGAATGTGTCTTCCAAACTTCATGTATTGGAAATGTGGTCCCCAAGGCAGCAGCATTGAGAGCTGGGATGCCTGGGCAGGCTCTACCCTCATGAAGGGATTAGTTCATTCATGGATTGGTGGATTACTGGCTTGTCACAGGAGTGGTTTTGTTATAAAGGCAGCTGTCTGGCCATGTGCCATCTTCCACTGGATGTCAGGTAAATTTCAGTGTCATGCTCTTGGACTTCCTAGTCTCCAGAACTGTGAGCTAAATAACCCTCCTCCTTTTTTTTTAAATAAATTACCACATCTCAGGTGGTTGGTTATAGCAATAAGACATGGACAAAAACAATTTAACCTACATGTATGTCTGAACCTATACAAGAGCCGCACATCTTAGCATTCTCTCTGTAAAATAATACATTCACCAAAATTATGACCAATCAAAGGCATCTTTACTGAACTGAACACTTTGGTATAGGGATTTGGTCCTGAAGGGGATATCACAATTATTCTGCAAAACTTCAGTTTTTGTAGAGTGATAGTCTCAGGCAACAAGGACAAAATGACAACATTTGAAATAAGCAAAACAACATTGACAACAAAATTCTTTTTGCAATGATTTTATTATCTGTATTGCAGGCAGGATCATCCCAATGCTCATGTGGTTTGTGTCTGTTTATTTTGGAGACAGTGAATTTGACTTTCCTTGTCCTCTTTACACTGTTAAACACATCTCTCAGGCTATCAGAATTTTTATATTTTAGGTTCTGAAAGATCAGAGAATCTAGAGTTACAGAATCCCAGCTTTACTAATAAAATAAGACATTTATTTTAGCTGAGGACAATCTCCTTCAACTCAAGTCAACTAATTGTAGATATAGGTCACATCTACAAAATACTCTCATGGTGACACCTAGATTAGTGTTTGGCTGAATAATTGTAGCCTGTAGCATAGCCAAGCTGACACATAAAACTGACCATCATTGTCCAGTTTTTCCTCTAGAAAGTCAGGTGTAAGGTGTCTGAACAGGTGAGGAGCAGTGGAGCATGGGTCTGAGTAGATGGGAGTCAACTTATTCAAAACACCTGACAATAGCTTCTAACTAGTGTCAAGAGGTAAGTTAGAAGAAAGGTCTACTCGTTTTCCTAGTTAGAATCCCTTGGCTTCCTCCAGGAGAATAGCCTATGCCAATCTAGCTTTCAGGTCACACAGGTAGATCTGGAGATTTAAGGTCATAGTTTATAGCGATGTTGTGGGCACAAAGTAAAATAATCTTTGTATGAAAACACTAGCTATTTTACTAATACAGTGACTTTACCTTTTACCTTTTCTGTCTGTAAGGGGAAGAAATCTCCTATCACCATGACTACTGAATTCCTAGAAATTTACTTTGAATAAGAGGGGAGGATGTTTTCTTGATTCTTTTTATTTACAAAGATACTGACATATTGGAGGCTCTACCTGAGAGTTTACACTGGCACAGGTGAAAAATATTCTCTATATCCTGTAATTTTTAAGCTTCTTTCTACTGGTTCTTTGAGTAGGTAAGGGTGATGACCATGATGGAAGGCTTTTTTGTTAGGGGGACTAAAAAAAAAAAATCAATCCCATTTATTGATTCTTGGCTTTAATTATTGCACTATAGAGGTCTTATTAAGGAAGTTGGGACCTAATCCCACACGATGAAAATTAGGGCCTACTTTTTTTTCTTCTATTAGATGCAGTGTCTCTGGTTTAATTCCTAGGTCCTTGATCCACTTTGAGTTGAGTTTTGTGCATGGTGAGAGATAGGGATTTAATTTCTTCTTCTTTTTTTTTCATATGGATTTCCAGTTTTTACAGCACCATTTGTTGAAGATGTTATCTTTTCTTCAATGCATGTTTTTGGCACCTTTGTCTAATATAAGAAAATTGTAATCTTGTGAGTTAGTCAAACTAAAAAGTTTCTTCTCAGCAACAGAAACAATCTGTGAGGTGATTGTCAGGTCGGTGGCGGTGATTTAGGAACAAAGCACCAAGCAGCCTGCAGTGCATCAATCAGGCACCTATGGAACTGCCTGTCAATCAGCGGGATGTCTTGGCCAATCCTGGATTTCAGCCAGTTCCCCAGACCCACTCCAGGGGACAAGGGAGTCTAAAACATCCACCACCCCCACCCCACCCCCACCCTATCCTAAGCCCTTCCCTTCCATAAAATTTCAGTCAGGTGGAGCCCCCATGTGGTTTCTCCTCAGACCCTCTTCCTGCCCACCTGTCCGTCTGATAGAATTCTGCCCAGGAGTGATATCTCAATAAAGCTTTGTTCAAAAAGGTAAATCTAACTCCTTTTGGACGTCTTGCCTGACCTTACAGTTAACAGAGAGCCTACATCCTAGGAGCAAATTTTTACCCCTCACACATCAGATAGAGCACTTAATCTCTAGGGTATATAAAAAACTCAAAAAGCTAAGCACCAAAATAATAATAATAATAATAATAATAATAATAATAATAATAATAACCCAATCAACAAATGGGCCAAGAACCTGAACAGTCACTTCTTAGAAGAGGATATACAGTCAATCAACAAATATATGGAAAAATGTTTATTATCTCTAGCAATTAGAGAAATGCAAATCAAAACTACTCTAAGATTTCATCTCACTCCAGTCAGAATGGCAGTTATTATGAAGACAAACAACAATAAGAGTTGGTGAGGATGTGGGGAAAAAGGTACATTTATACATTCCTGGTAGGACTGCAAATTGGTGCAGCCAATATGGAAAGCAGTATGGAGATTCCTTGGAAATCTGGGAATGGAACCACCATTTGACCCAGCTATCCCTCTCCTTGGTCTATACCCCAAAGAATTTAAAAACAGCATACTACAAGGACACAGCCACATCAATGTTTATAGCAGCCCAATTCACAATAGCTAAACTGTGGAGCCAATCTAGATGCCCTTCAGTTGATAAATGGATAAAAAAAATGTGGCATATTACTTAGCAATAAAAGAGAATAAAATCATGGCATTTTCGGGTAAATGGATGGCATAGGAGAAGATAATGCTAAGTAATGTTAGCCAATCCCAAAAAAAACAAATGCTGAATGTTTTTTTCTGATATAAGGAGGCTGACTCCTAGTGGGGAAGGGAGGGGGAGCATGGGAGGAATAGATTGAATTCTAGATAGGACAGAGGGGTGGGAGGGGAAGGAAGGGGGCAGGGGGTTAGCAAGGATGGTGGAATGTGATGGACATCATTATCCAAAGTACATGTATGAAGACACAAATTGGTGTCAACATACTTTATATACAAACAGAGATATGAAAGTTGTGTTGTATATGTGTAATAAGAATAGTAATGCATTCTGCTGTCATTTATTTATATATTTATTTTTTAAAAATCAACATTTAAAGGGACCCCCTATAGACTAGGTGGGAAATATTTGGTTTCATAAACTTTGTATTTTAAATAATAATAATAATAATAATCACCTTTTATATCTAAGATCTTCTTTTAGTCCTCCCACATTCCTGTCCTTTGTTTCCCTCTGTCCTGCAGGTGGACTGGTGGGGCAGGGAGGAATAATCTATGCAGGAAGGGCCTGGGGTGGTTTGATTAGCACCTCCTTGTTTGCTGGGAGCTGCTTCATTAACAGTTCTTTAGGATGGGTTCTGGGCCTTGGGGACATTAACATTTCAATTTCTCCAGGTGTTTTTCTGGTTTCCTGGACTCCATTCTGGACAATGGTCTCCATTTTCTTTATCTTACTGGATATTAGACCTGATTTACCTAACTACACTAACCATCTATCTTTAAATCTGGCTTCAATTATATAGGCTAGTGCTCTGGTCATATTAATTTGATATTTCAGGAGGACATTGGACTTCACATTTGTTCATCTTGTTAGTGCTAGCTGCACTGTCCAGGGACAGGTGGTATTGTAAGGGTCCGGCGAAGCATTGGAGAAAGAGACCACACAAGAGACTGGCTTCATGCAATAAGCAGGAGGGAGTTTTATTGAACCAGCATGCTGGGGCTCTGTGCCCACTCAAGAAAGGAGAGCAGCCCAGAGCCCCGAGCAGAGGTCAAGCAGAGCTTAAGTACACTTTTTGGGGAGGGGGGGGGACTTTGCATACATCAGAACAAATCATCATGAGGCACGGGAAAATTGAACAACAACTCTGAGACATGATTAGTACATTCATTGGTGGGAACAGGCTGGACAGGGGTGATTGGTCACTTCTAAGCGGGGTACACATTCAAACTGATTGGTTTTGGGGCCTAAAGGACTACGTGACATACTACACAGAATCCCAGGTTATTAGACAACCAGTAGAAACAGTGGAAATATTTACTGGGCAGTTCCAGTATTGTCCTAACAGCTACAGGGATTACAGGTTTTGGGGGTAGTGATAAACCCAACCTGATCTTTTATTAAATTGGGAGCCATCTTGCCACAAAGCCATAAAAAGCTAATTTCGGCTTTACTATAAATTACTGCAAACTCTGAACCTGCTTGGAATGCCTGCCCGTGCCTTGAACTCACCCATGCCTGGCTCTCTGACCAGATAGCAGCCCTCTCTGAAACTTTAGTGACACCTCATAAATATTGGCCTTCCCTGGCCAGACAACGACCCTCTCTGAGGCTCTAATGGTCTTCATAAATTCTGATGTTGGGGCCAGCAAAAAAATGTAAACTACCATTAGTGTGATGCTTGTCAGAGTTCTGTTATCTGTAACCCCCCCCCCCTTTGTGTAACTTTCTGGGCTATAAAGCTGGGCTGTAGGAAAGGTGGGGCTGCTGTCTTGTTTCTACCGTTTTGGGAGGAAAAGGCAGTCCGGCCGGTCGAAATAATAAGCTTGCTTTAATTTGATTTTAATTGGAGTCAGTGGTCTTTTCTTGCATCCTGGTCTAACAGTAGCAGAGGAATTTTAACAATACTTGATCCTTTACTTTTTAACTCAGGTCCTGCAGCTTGGAAACTTTACAATGCCCGGTCTTTTACACTTTAACTCAGGCTTTGCAGTTTAGAATCAGCTTAGAAATTTTACCTTTACAGTATAGAATAGTACTTAGGCTCCAGGGCTTAGAACCAGAGCAACTGAACTCAGGGTCCAGCACCATTTATAGAACTTGAACAAATCTGACTCTCCTAAGTCTTAGGGGTCCCATCTGTAATATAGGGATGGAAAATAGTGCTTTCCCCAGACAGTTGTTGTGGGGGCTAATGCAATGACAGGGCATGCGTGGTGTGGGACCAGAAGCAGTGTAGGTGTTCAATAAGTGCCATCGGACTGCTAGTTTCTCTTTCTCTCCTCCTTTTCTACTTACGAGACCCTCCCCATTCTCTAGGATCCACTCATATGCTTGAGTTTTTCTTCTTTTTTGATTCTTCCTTTGTGATCTCACATAGTCCTTAGCTTTAAATGCCCCTTATAATCTGATGCTTTTCAAATTGGTACCTTCTTTATGCCCTCTCACTTGAACCTTCAGTTCCTATAACCAGCTGCCTACATGATGTTTCCACTTGGATGACTACTGGACATCTCGAATTTGATGTGCCTTTGATTCCTTGAACCATATATGCTCCTTCTGTACCTTCCTCCTCTCAGAGGATTATCTCTCTCTTTTTAACAATATGTTTGCTACTTTTCTTTCTTGCTTTATTCTCCAGTTACTCAGGCCAAAAACCTTGCACTTATTATTGTCTTCTTTCTCTCTTTCACTTGGACATCCAATCTACTGGCAAATCTACCTGGCTCTATATTTAAAATATTTATGGAAACATACACTTCTCCCACACTGGCCAAAGCCCCCATCACTCTGAGCAGGTTACTGCAGGGGCCTCCTTTATGCTCTTCCTGCTTCTACCATGGCGCCCCCTACCAGTTAGTCTCAATATTGCAGCAAGAAAGAGCATCTAGAAGCACAAATTGAAGTGTGTCACACTCTGCTCAAAAAATATACTGGCATACAGAATCTTAAAAAGAATATTTCATACAAGTTGAGAGTAGAATTCACACTAGAGAGTGAGGTTAATAGGGGAGATGAGGGATAGGAAGGGTTTGGTCAATGGGTAGCCTTCTGGTCCATGTACTATTTTGGCGGGCAGGGAGGTACCAGGGATTGAACTCAGGGGTGCTCAGACACTGAGCCACTTCCCCGGCCCTATTTTGAATTTTATTTTGAGACAGGGTCTCACTGAATTGCTTAGCACCCCACTTTTGCTGAGGCTGCTTCAAACTCGCAATCCTCTTGCTTCAGCCTCCTGAGCCACTGGGATTACAGGCGTGCACCACCAAACCCTGCTAGTTCATGTACTTTTCTGTATGTTTGTTCTGCTTCAAGAAAAAAACAAAGCTGGGCATGGTGGCACATGTCTGTAATTTCAGTGGCTGGGAAGCTGAGGCAGGAGGATGACAAGTTCAAAGCCAACCTTAGCAACTTAGTGAGACCCTGCCTCAAAATAAAAAACAAAAAGGGCTGGGGAAGTGGCTCAGTGGTCAAGTGTTCCTGAGTTCAATCCTTGGTACCAAAAAAACAGAAACAAAACAAACAAATAAACAAACAAAAACAAAACTTAAAATCACGCATTGGGTTTTGTAAATCACAGATAGAGTCCACTTTTCCTAAATTCTTAACCAGGGACACAAACCTGCCCAGGTGAGTTTTGTGCATCAGTCTGGAGGCCAGGATTGGTAACATATGTCATATGCCAACTCCAATCAGTTAGTGACTGCCTGTGGCACTGTGTTGAGGGAATTTTGGACAGTTTCTGGACTCTGCAGCTGCAGGATACTATGACTGAGAAGAGTTATCTCTCATGATGGAGGGAAAGAGAACTGGCTACACTGGGCCTAGTGCTAGTGGTGCTGTTGATGGTATGGTCATGTGCTGGTCGATTTCTTGTACCAACACAAGATTTCAGAAGTTACACTAGGAGCCATAGATGCTCCCTTGAACCTTTCTATGATTTCCTTAATGATCACTTTCTAAACCTGATCCATAGCCCCCTCAAGCTGCACCCCCATTCTGATGGCCATCTGGCCAGCTCATCATCCCTGTGAGAAACTAATGTGACTCCATTTTTAAAAATAAATAAATAACAGCAGCTTCTACCTTAAGGCCTGTCCTAAGGAAGGGGGCATGACCCTTGTCCTTGGAAAAACCCACAGAGCACTCCTAGGCACATACCCACCCTGCTGAGTTTTTGTCTGTAAATAACAGGAGAGGTCTGAGACGCCAGGTGTCCCTGACTCAGTTAGGCTAGGTGGGGACCCATAGCAACCCCCCTAGCAACCTCCAATCAGCATGAGACAGGGAAAATACCTGGAATGCCAGATGACCCCCAAGTAGTTTATGGTGGTTGATAACATGTTGGGAAACCATGTAGTTCAGCATGTACTCCCCTCATGGCCTAAACGAATCCCCCTCTTGTACTAGCCAATCACCCCTACCCAACTTGTTCCAGCAACTGAATGTGCTAATCAATGTTAAGAGTTGTTGTTTGATTTTCCCGTGGTATGGAATGATTTGCTGTATGATGTTGTGACGCATAGAGTATCCCCCCCAAACCTATAAAATCTCACTGAACAAAGGATCAAGACTTACTCCCTGGGAAGCTTCATTGGGAATGGTTGTGAGTCCAGGCTCGAGCTTGCAATAAAGACTCTTGTGTTGTTGCATTGGATTCGGCTCCTGGAGGTCTATTGGGGTCCCATGAATCTGGCATAACACCTGAATACAGCTGCCTCCACCTGCCACCCCAGCCCGGCACCAAGGAGGCTCTGACAGTGCCATCAGGGACAGTGGTAGTGGCCATGTGTTGGGCTCAGATAGCAGTGGGCTATCTACCCAGTGGCCTGATCTACCATAGTTGACCTCAAGCCCTTCTTCACCTGGAGTCAGGTGAAATGAGTGCCCACATTGTCCTTTCTTCTTTCAAATACAAGAAACTTGTTTCCCTCTGTGTTTTTACACTTGCTGCTGCCTTTACCCAGAACATTTTCCACTTGGCCATCTCCTTCTTCTCATTTATGTTTCAGCCTTAAAATTTTTTCCTCAGAGAGGCCTCTGATCACTCCTAGTCATTCATTGTCAAACATTTATTGAGCACCCACTTAATGTCACAGGCTGTCCTCAGTGCAATGGGATGGCCATGAACAGACAGAACCCCTGTTCTACTTGGAGCACACGTCTGACCGGGGAAAGTGAGATAATTCCTAAGTAAACAAAGAAATATAGGATGTATGATGTGGTAATGAATGCTATGAAGGAAATAAAGGCAGAATAAGGGGAGAGGAAATGAGAGCAGGAATGCTACCCGTGCCACTTTAGGTAGGGCATTTGGGGAGGTTGCTAAAAGGTGACAGTTGAATAGGAAGGTGAACACAGGGAACATGGAAGAAATGGTGTTATGGGCAGAAGGAACATGAGTGCAACAGCCCCCAGTAGGGAGCGCTCCTCTCCCTAGTACCTTGTATTCTATTGATCCTCATTGTTTATCTTGCACTTTTAGAAATTACTGATTTATTCATTGAATTACAGTTTATGTTATGTTGAGCAGGCTCCATGAAAGCAGAGATCTCACTGCTTCATCCCTTATACTTAGAATTGAGCCTGGTATAAAAGTGTGCCCTGTATCCAGCCATCCATGGACACTGTGTGTGAGCTTTGTGCATTTGAGCGAATGAGAGGACTGGCCTGATGTTACTGCCTGATTGGGCTGTGTGATATATGTGCCTTTCTCTCACTCGGCCTGTGATCCCACACAGCACCTGAGATGGGAGTGGCTTTTCAAGATGTCAATCAACCTGCTGACCCCAAAGATACCACCAAGCAAGACTCCACCCTTCAAAACCCAATCCCTTTAAGGGTGGAATATTATATGAATGGCTTTCCCCCAGTAAATAGAGGGGTTTCAGGTGGGCTCTCTCTCTTGCCTGCCTCTTTTGCTCCCCATATCCTCTTTGTAGTGTGGGAGCTAATCTTTGAGGTTGCAGAGCCATCTGACCCCCACAATTGAGAAAAAAGTATTTTCGTGTTTGTGTGTTTTTTTTATCGTTGCCAGCCCAATTCACCGGGAGTGGCCTTATTTCCAGTGCCCAGTAAATGAGAATCACTTGCTAACTTCCAGGGCCAATTAGGATCTCCTGGTGCAAGCCAAAGAAACTTATAAGGGAAACCAAACCAAATCAAACCAAAAAGGAATTTTTGGAAGGAAGTGATAACCCATAGAATCCTAGGCAAAGCTGGAGGGTGGAATCACCACACCTTGGAAAGAAACAGAACCCAGGGTGGTCCTGTGATGCACAGGTGACCCTGCAGAGATCTGCTGAGGACAGGGTTCAGCTTTCCTATTTCTCTCCCCGTGAGTCTTCTCCAAAAGTCAATTTCTAACTAGGACTGACTTCACAGGCATGCAAACACACTTCAAAGGGCTCCTGTGTGGTTTAAGGTGCCAATGTTGCCACCTTGAAATTCTTATTGTTAAAATAGGGTCCTTGAATTTTCATTTCTTATTGCAAATTGTGTCCTGGGGCCTGCTTGGGTCATGTTCCCATCTTCCTCCTGGGTCAAGGGAAGGCAGGACACTGTTCCCGGTGGTTACCCCAAGATTTCTCCAAAGGAAAATGGAGAAGAGCTAGCTGAATTGGGATTGGGACAGGCAAATACAGCAGTCATGCTAGAGTTCTAAGTACCTGGGTTTGTTAGGAAATGAAGGAAGTGGAATTGGCCCTGTATTTCTATCTTGGGAGGCAAATCCTATGTGTTTCTGCTCTCAACCATAAATTTTATGTTTCCTATGCCAGGGGAGTTAGGAAACTTGCTGCCTGTCCCTCAGGATCTATGAATGGTTTTCCCAGTTGTTCTATGTAAGTTGTCGTAAAGAAAGGGAGTATCTCTGCCTTCCTGAATGTCTACTTCTTATTTGTAAATTACACATAACACAAAACATAGTAGTTTTTCAATTAAATGCAGCACTTTCAGTTGCATGAAAATCAAACAGAACTCTATATACAAAGGAAAAAAGTAGTTTTCATTGTGTGCATAATTGTATGCTATTTTAACTCCTCCAGTGATTATAGTACCACTTCTCTATGGTGAACTTTCAGATTTCCAAAAGCACATTCCTGCAGTCCTCTTTGCACAGTGTCCCACTTACCAGGCATTTATTAGCCTTTTAAAAAGAGCACACTACTTTGTTCTGATTGTCCTTCACAGGCAACTTAGGGATAATTATGTGGTTTTGGTTCTATTGCTGTATCTGAATGGATTTTAAAAAAATATAACCAGCTGGGTCCTGAAGACTTTGAAAACCTTTGCCCTGTTTTGACAGGGTATCAGAAGCAGCATACATTTACAAAGGCATTCTAAATTACAAATATTGAGGGTTTTGAAAAGATAGAAAATAGATTTGGTGGAATGATGGAGAAACCAGCCCAGAGAAAACTGTGGATGGGTGGAGAGGAAAGGGCTGTCCTTCCAAAAGGCCTCTGGATGGCATCCCAGCTTAGAGGCTGAGATGTTCACTACATTAACCACAGAGGACAGATCATATGGGATATGCACAGCTTACAAAAGAAAGAATCAAAACACAAATATAGAAAGAACCCCTCCAGACAAAGTCAAAATGCCCTGTAGAAAATGGGCAATGGTTATTGACAGAAAATCAGAGAAAGACATAGGGTAAAGCAACATCAGCAACAACAACAACAACACACACACACACACACATACACACACAATTTTGAACTTCACCTCCCACACACAAACACACACACACACACACACACACACACACAAATTTTGAACTTCACCCATAATCAGAAAACTGCAAACTGAAACTAAGCCGAGAGACAATTTCTTACTGAATAATTGTATTAAGATTCTCCAGAAGGTTTGCTTGTGTGTATGTATGCATGTGTGTGTGTGTGTGTGTGTTTATTTAAGTATTTAAAATAATTGGTTCACATAGTTGGGTGTGCTGAGGGCCATTACCAAGTAGGAATGACGCATCGAAATTTCCTTGCCAAGCGTACCCCATGCTGCTTAGAGGACATTCGATGGGACATTGCATGCATGCTTTAATAAGGTGACCTTGCCCAAGGACCAAGGCGGATCCAGGTTTAGAGCTGATCAGGTTTGAGGAAGTAACCGGCTCCTTGAGTTTAAGGCGTTGCCAGTTTAAGATAGTGGGTTTTAGGGAAGTTGGAGGTTGAAGATTATTGCTGGGATTAGGGTGTTCCTGCTGCTTGTTCCTGTTGAGTTCTCGTGAGATTAAAATGGGATTTGGGGTAGGTGAATTGTGCGGGAGACGAGAGAACACGTTTGCCCCTGGACCTGTGTGGAGGCGGTGTGAGAGCTGGAATAAAGAATTGCTGTTTGAACCTACAAAGCTGTGAGTGCCTCCTGATTCTGTGCCCAGCCAAGACTGCGGCAGGGTGTATGTGGCTAATCCAAAATCTGCAGGTCAGGCTTGCTGTCTGGAAACCCAGGGAAGAGTTAATGCTACAGCTCAAATGTAAAGGCAGCTTGAAGGTGGGATTCCCTCTTTGGGAAGTCTTTTAAAGTCTTCAACTGATTATTATGTGCTTTATTCAAAGTCTACTGATTTAAATATTTGTCTCATTTTAAAAGCATCTTCTCAACAACATCTACAAAGACACTGTCATTTGACCAAATCTCTGAATATTGTGACCTACCCAAGTTAACAAACAAAACAAGTAACAGGCAAGTATTTTTAAAAGATTGATAATACACGTAGTTCATAAGACATGAGAGAAATAGCAACTTCTATATTCTTGGCAAGAGAATAAATAGAATAAACTTTTGAGAAGAAGAGCAAAGGCATTTTCTATAGAAGTTTAAATATATATAATTTTCAGACCAGCAATTCCACTGTTATATTTCTTAGATAATTAAACATACACATGCACAAAGAAATAGTTATATAGTTATTAATGGGGGAATTATTAAATAATTTATGGATCCTTACTGTTATGCAACAATTAAAAAGTGGTAGATAAATGTGTACTGATGAGCTTTCAGACATATTATTAAGTAGCAAAGGACAGAATTTTTATTTTGAAAAATTGTTATTTATTTGACAAATAACTTTTGAATAAATATAAAGAAATGACAATAACTTGTATATACACTCATTCAAAACATTTCTTTTTTTTTCCCCTTGGACAATTTTATTTTATTTTAAGAGAGAGAGAGAGAGAGAATTTTTTAATATTTATTTTTTAGTTTTCAGCGGACACAACATCTTTGTTTGTATGTGGTGCTGAGGATCGAACCCGGGCCGCACGCATGCCAGGCAAGCGCACTACCACTTGAGCCACATCCCCAGCCCCCATTCAAAACATTTTCACTAAGCACCAAGTAAAACAGTTTTCAATCTTCAAAAATATCTTTATCATTGAAAGACTGCCCCAAACTTAATTGATTTATTTAGGTTTTTAATCAAGAAACCCAAAGCTGCCAATCAAAGATTCTAACTAGTGTGAGATCACCAGGTTAAACCCTTATGATATAAGAAAAAATAACTGAAAAGATTTGACCTATCCATTCTAATGGAGGGGTTCTGCTGGCCTCAGACTGGTCATCACAGGTCACAGGTCCACAGCCAAATATCATCCACACAGCACACAAAGAAAACCAGTAAGAAATATCATATACCAAGTGAGTACCAAGCATCACCTCCAGCACTGATCAACACCTGTGTGTGTGTGTGTGTGTGTGTGTGTGTGTGTGTGTGTGTGTATAATACATATTCCTGTATATTCAAGGGGAGTCATGCCTCCTTCCTATGGACGTGCAATTGCACCAACGACACAAAAACAGATACTATTCACTAACCCACCCGGGAGAAGCTAGCAAGGACAGCAGAAGGAATAAAAAGACCTGTGCCCTGGAATGGAGTGGAGGCTTCATGGAGCAGATGGCATCCAGGCCAGACCAGGAACATGAGAGGATATCCAGGAGTGTGTGGGGAGGGATCTGCAGGGCTGGAGAGGACAAAATGAACCAAGACACTGAGCCACAGACCTACTGACTCTTCAGAAGACAATGGAATGCTTGTACTGGGTGAAGAGATGTAATCAAACAAGAGATGCATAAAACACAGGAAGGAAAAACCTCCTCCAACAAGACGGCAAAATACCTTTACCAATGGAGGCTCCCCCTGCTCTCTGTGGAGGTGAAGTAGCAGAGAATCACTCTGCAGGTCACCTGCACTACACCGTCTATTTACGTACAAAATTAAAAAAAAAATAAAACAAGCAAAAAACCAAGAAAGAACCTGCATCATCAGATTAATAGTCCAAATTTTACTGCAGACAAATCAAACAAATCAAACAAAAACCCCAAAACCCTTCACTTCATTTACCAGCCTGGTAAAAAAATACTTTTTGCATACATATTTTATAAAGTACTCAAGTAATTAACAGCTCATAAAGATTGGGGAAAAATTTTAGGTAGAAACAAGATGAACACCAACTCATTCTCTGGCAAATGATTCTTCTAAAATGCCATGTCCACACTGAAAGACGTTTGGCTACCTTGTGGGCCAGACCCCTCTCAGGTCTGCTTCAGAGGCACAGGGACATTGGCAGATGCCTGCTCCAGATAGGTCAGGGAGCCCTGAGGGACTTCGTGGGCTTTTGTGCTGCACCTCGATGTCCTCCAGCACCTACTGCCCATGCTTCAGCTCTGTTCGGTGCTTCTGCATCAGCGCATCTTTCCAGTAAAATTCATTCCTTAGTTCTGAGACGTCCTTTTTTAATCACTTGCTCTGGTCTCTGGACAGACAATTGAAATATTTTTTTTTTTGTAGGGGAAAAAAAATTCTGTCGCAGTATCCAGGAACTTTTGAAAACACTGATCAACACTAGTTTGAATTTCTTCCTGATCAATGCTATTGACATAATTCTGACTCATGAAAGAAGCAAAGCAAGCCTCAAATGATGACTCCAACTCATCCACCAAGGTGCTGTTAGAAGTTCTCAGAGTGCCAGGCACTGCTCGAAGAAGCAAGGCCTGGCCTGGGAATGATGGCTGGGGTGGTGGGGGCGCTGGAGGCTACTAGGAGAACATAGTGCCCAGCGTAGCCAACACGTCTGGAATCAGTCCATTTCCTTTTATGTAAAAAAAAATACTACTTATGTATAGAAGTAGGGGGAAATATGTATTGAAGTAATTTATGTATATATATCTATAGAGATATATGTGTGTATGTATAAAGTATGTGTTTATATTTAAATGTAGAAATAGGTAAGAAATAGTAAATACTTTTTGCATACATAGCTAATATGTGCATACATGCTCATTACATGTAACATATATGTACGACTTCAAAGTAGGGAGGTCAACACGGGACTATTAATGTTATACCTTACATGAGGATATTGGTGATGTGTGTGAAAGGTAGCATCTTATATATTCTCCTTTATTTAAATTTTCACAGGTACATGTTCAAGTATATGAAGACCTCAAGTACAGATCATGTTCAGCCTTTGGGGACAGTTGGCACAGATGGTCCTGCATCTTTGTGATATCCTAGGCATCTCAGCATCCTGCGCCCAAGCTCAAGTCTGAGTTGCACAAGTTTCACCTGCCTCCTCTGAAATGATTGGCATTTTATATTCAACCTGTGGTCAATTGATTATATATTATTGAGTTCTAGCCAAGTATTTTTCTAGCTTGGAGGATAACAGCAATAAAAATTCAGGTAAGAGACCTCTATATACACTGGAACTTTTTTCCTAGTGAAAGAGAACAGTCAGGGCAGGTGGGTCTTCTATTGTGTAGGGTCTGGAAAGCTGACAGGGCAGCTGAGAGGGACACAGCTGCCCACTAGTGGAGACCTGGACAAGAGCATCTGTGTGGTGGAAAGGTGGAGTTGGAGAATAGGGAGTGGGTGTCAGGTTTGACAGAGACAAGGATGGGTCAGCTTCTACAACACCTTGTGGATTGTAGGTTTTCAATTTTATCTTGAGCACAGTGGGAAACCCCTGAAGGCTTTCAAGCAGGACAATCATAGCCTCACTTGATTTATATTTGCTGGACTGTGATGAGAATGGATTACAGAGGTAGAAAGGAAACACTGAGACCCTGAGGAGCTACCAAAAGTTCATAGTGACATAGTGATGGCCCTCCTTCCATCCCTCCCTCCCTCCTTTCATTTTTCTTTTCTCCTTCTTCTTTTTTTAAATCTTAACGGGAGACTTCAGGATGGGGGGGGGGGTTGCTGTAAGCTCACGTGAAGTTGAAAGATATTCCAGGGGCTGATGTGGGTCTGAGCACACATCATGGCCTTCTTTCCTCCACACCAGCTCTTCTAGTGTTCCCAACAAATGACTCCGTGCAGACACCTAACTCAGAAATATGGTTTTCAGGTTCCTTCCTTTACCTTTTCTCTCTCCATCCTCTCATGGGTGCAGGGACCTGTATGGAAACAGACACCAAAGGGCTCCCTTGCTTTTCATCTTCTGAGAGAGGTTAGTCAATGGGGAGCACTGGAAAGAAAGGAGAGGAGGGAAGAGAGTGCAGACTCAGTGTCCTGTACCTCACCTGCTGGTTCACCTGGTGCACCATCTGGCTGTGTTTTAACCAGAGGTCCCTGCTCCTCTGATGGAAGCCCTTGTCATATAACCCTCTCCTTTGGGGTACAGTAACTGCTCTTTTCTCTGGGGCCATCAGGGATGGAGGTTGTTATCAGCAACCCCTCTGGGAATTTGCATAGTCCCTGGGGCTTCCCTACACCCAGCTCACACTTTTGTCAACAGTGCCTTCGTAAGTCCTCCTCTGGTTCTCCTAATATGAGTTTCCTCTTGGGACCCTGCCCACTATGCCTGACCAGCATTCCTGAGTCTTCCCTCACCATCTTTCTCTAACTACAGTCTATACTGTAGTATTCTAAAGTATAAATAAAATCCTCTACTCTTTTTATTTCAGCCCCAGAGATAGTATCCTAATTCAGTCTATTATCAGCTTTCACCCGGGGTTCTGCAAGTTTTCTAACTAATCTCCTTGCCTTCTAATCTTACCTTTCTCCAGAAATTGTCTCCTTTGTTGCTTAAGAATTTTCTTAAAATGAAAGCCCAATTATACCATGTTTCCCTGTTTAAAATCCTTGAGTGGTCCCATGGCTTTTGGGAGAGAATGCCAACTCCCAAGTGAAGACTTCTAGGTCATGCACTACCTGGTCTCTGCTTACTTCATGGCTTATTTCACACATTGTGACCCAGCGTCCTGAACTTCTTTCGGGTCTCAAATTTTCTATGCCATTTCTCATTTGTGGGCTTCATCTAACTTGTAGCCAGGAAGTGTGCAAAGCAAGGAGACAGCACAGAGGAAGAGGCTCTTGTCACCCGAGGAGGCTGTCTTGGTTTGAGTAACTCACCTTCCAAAATGAAACTGTCAGTTTGAGAGCAAAGGAGGCCCTCACCCTAAAGATAGTCATCTGAGTTGATCTCATGGTCTGACACATGCTTTTATAATATACAAGAGCTACCTGACAGAATTTCTTTGAGAAAATAGTGAGTCATTCTAACCCTGCACAATTCAATACAGCAGCTACAAGTGATATGTAGCTACAGAGGACTTGTAATTCTAGTTGAATTATTAGCGTAATTCAAGATGTGTTGTAAATTGTGTGTACCAGATTTCAAAGACTTAGAGTGAAAAAAGAATTTAAAATATCTCCTTAATAATTTCATATTGATTATATGTTGAAATGATACTATCTTAATGTGTTAAATAAAATATATCTTTAAAATATTTCCACCTGTTTCTTTTTAGTTTTTGTACCAGGGACTGAATTCAGGGGCACTGGGCCATTGAGCCACATCCCCAGCCATATTTTGTATTTTATTTAGAGGCAGGGTCTTACTGAGTTGCTTAACATCTCACTTTTGCTTCGAACTTGCAATCCTCCTGCCTCAGCCTCTTCAGCCCCTGTGATTATAGGTGTGCACCACTGCGCCTAGCTGTTTCTCTTTAGTTTTTAATGTGGCTACTAGACAATTTACAATTACATATGTGGTGAAGTGCTCTACATCTCTGAACTCTTCTCTCCTCCAGGTGTGGTCTGTGGACTGGCATCTTTAGCCTCACTGTGTGCTTTAGAAATGCAGCTCTCACGCCCCACCCCAGATCTACTGAATCAGATGATGCAGTTTAATAAGATGCCCAGGTGATTCACATATGCATTAATGTTGAGAAGTATTGTTGGGCTCTGTACACACATGTATTCCAGTGCCTCAAGAGACTAAGGCAGGTGGATCTCAAGTTCAAAGCCAACTTCAACAATTTACTAAGGCTCTAAGCAACTTACCAAGACCCTGTCTCAAAAAAAAAAAAAAAAAAAAGACAGACTGGGAGGTTTGGCTCAAGGGTTAAACACTCCAGGGTTCAATCCTTGAAACAAAATGAAAAAAAAAAAAAAAAAAAAAAAGAAAAAAAGAGAAGTACTGATCCAGGGAGCAAAGGTGTGATGAATAGAGACTTGGTAACTTTTTCTGGATGCAGACATTTACGGCATCTCTTCACTCAAAGATTGTAGGTGTGGTTTTTGCTGTAAGGGAAAGGAAAAAAAGAAAGGATAAAGAGAAAAGGTAGAGTATTTTGTTGTATAAGTAATTCTTTAAACCTGGTATACATTCTCAGACCCCAATTAAGCATTTTAAGCACAGAGGATTAAGAGGAAGTAAATTTAATTAACTGAGTGTTTAAAAAATATCGATTGCTGTATGTATACACATGGAAGTATAACCAATGTGATCCTGCAATCTGTACACGTGGAAAAATGACAATTCATACCCTATTTGAATCAGATGTATGATATGTCAAGATCATTATATTGTCTTGAACACCTAATAATAAAAAAAAGTATTCTCACACATACACACACAAATATCACAAATGTATAAATCAGCCAGATCATTTGAACTTTCAAGGAAAGAATCACAAATCTTTTGGAACTCTAGTAAAGCATGATATCCTGAGCCATCAAATCCAGATTGCAAGCACTATTACTGAAATTAGTTGTAGCCATTAAAGTGCTAACAGAATTGCCATCTCCCACAATTTTAGTAGGTCTGCACAGAAATATAGAATGAATGGCTGAGAAAACTCTCATGGGAGACCTAGAAAGAAGTGCAGCAGGTTTCTCTCTCTTCCTCTCTCATTACTTTGTGTTTTTAGCATTAAATAACAAATAGTAAGTGCTATTTGCTGTTAAACTTTAAGCCAAGGAATTCCCAAGGAATTTCGGGAGTTTCTATAGTCACCATAGCAGCTCGAGGGAAATAACCTGGCGTTTATAGACCCAACACTTGAAGTAAACTGACAATACCAAATTCCTTCTAAGTAAAAGGGTTGTGGTATATCTTGTTCATTCTGAATGTATTTCAATTTTCGTTTATTATATAATGACTTTTATAGGTAGCTGTACACAGTTGCCAAATGAAACAGTGGAATAGTTTTATAGTTCTTTGTCACCTTGACCCTTAGTAACATGTGCATGCCTAGGCTAAAATTATTTAGTAAGTAAAATATTTCCTTTAAATATTATATTCAAATTACAGAAAGAGGCACATAATAGAGATGCATTTTATAATTCCACTCCCTTCAAAGACCTTTGGTGCTCTGGCCCAAAGCTTTTTCATGGATTTCAAGGGTCTCCAACTCCATTCTCTTTAAAATAGATCAACAGCCACCATATCCTGGAAGCTGCAGGAACAGATAGTTTGTTTCCTGAATGGTTTCAAACTTGCTACAAGTGGTGGGGCTGTATTTTTACTCTCCTTCACCAATTGCTCAGGTATAGAGTTCCTAGGATAAACTCCGTGTGGTTTTTTTTTTTGTTGTTGTTGTTGTTTAATTAAATGTACTTCTACTTTTCCCCTTTCCAAAACATTCTGAAACAATCAGTAGCAAGGATAAATGCAATAGAACAAATAAAATGGACTTGGAAAGAACAAGAACAAATAAGTGGAAATTAGTGTACTGATGATGACACCAATCACATGTCAGATCCAAATTCCACTGTGCAATTCCTGGAATCCACAGATGAAAGGCAAGCAGGCAGCATTATGTAACTTAAAATCAGGAAAAAGGAAGTTTACCGCCTCCCCAAAGAATCAAACTTTTCCTGGCAGTAAACTGCAAAAGAAATTCTCATGCAGAGATTAATTAAGGAGTATAGTGAGGCTTTGCAGATAACCAGATGAATAATAATAGCACCTTCCTCCTTAGGGATATGTAAAGATCAAATAAGACAAACATGCTAAGAATTGTGATTGGCACACAATAAACTCAAACAAGTATTAACTACCACCACCATCATCATGATTATATAAAAACCACATACAAATTACATACTAATAGACAATGTAATATCTATAGTGACTGATTTATAGCAAACGTAGAAGTGGATTTCATTTGTTTCTTGAAAAAGCTCTAGCCAAGAGCATGGTGTTACACAAGTTACAGATACTGTGGTCCAATATGTGGCTGTTTGATGTCCTCATTGGATAAATTTATTAGTTAAATTTATTAGTGAACCTATGAAGTTGTTCTTCATTTTTGTTTCAGCTAAAACTCTTTGGAGAAACTTAAGAGGAACCAGTCAAGGTCACTGAGTCACTCCTGCTCATTCTTTTGGGCAACCTAGAGTAAACATGGTTCATAATAATACTGAACTGAGCATGCCCAGAGATGTTCATGTCCATTATCATTCCTTTTTTAAACATGTGCTTTATGACTTTGAACTGAATATGCCTAGAAATGTTTGCCATTTTTCCTTCTTGAACTATGACCTCAAATAGAGAATGCTTAAAAATGTACACTTTGAACAGTGCATGCTCAGAAAATGCTCACCCGGAATGAATATGCTTTCCTATATGAATATGTATAGGCTCCCTGAATAAAATCCTCAGGCTTCCTTTCTTCAGGGAGAGCATTGTTTTGGATGCAGTGTTTTCCTCACTTGTGCTAAGTAATAGGTAAAGACCATTCTTACCTCCTGTTTATGCTTTTTGGCTTTGCACTCACCAAGGTGCAAAACCATTGTATTCAGTTACAAAATGACAGGACAGAGTAGATCTAAAGGAATGTATGGATTGCACACCTGCTAGGCCACCAATCTCAGATATGGTTCTTGGTCATCCGGTAAATCATGAGGGTCCATCATATGAACAGTGAACTAATTAAAAAAAAATCTAAGTTATTTTCTTCTCTGTCTCTCTCTCTGTCTCTCTCTGTCTCTCTCTCTCTCACACACACACAGGATTAAATCTAGAGTGCTTAACCTCTGAGCCAAATCTGTAGCCCTTTTTATTTTTTGAGACAGGGTCTCACTAAGTTGCTTAGAACCTTGCTAAATTGCTGAGGCTGGCCTTGAACCTGCAGTTCTCCTTCCTTAGCCTCCTGGGTTGCTGGGATTACAGGCGTGTGCCACTGAGCCCAGCTAAATCTAAGTTCTTATAGAACTTAGAGTAAGTACATTTATTACTAGTAACCACTAAGTCAATTATTAAAGGTAACCTTGATATTCAAAAACTTCACATTAAGACTAATAGAATTTCCTAGGATCCTAATTCAGTCTTATATCATGAAGTCTGGCTACTCCACAGTGTTTGATAATGCTACAAAGATCAGAGTGTGGGATGCTGTGTTACTGGTCCATCATTACAACATTCCAAGTAAGTTTTTAGTGGCAACTGTTTTTTTTTTTTTTTAAAGTTTATTTATTAGGGATTGGAGTCAGGTGTGCTTTACCACTGAGCTACATCCACGGTCCTTTTTAAAATTTATTTTTAAAAATTTGAGATGGTCTTGCTAAGCTGTTGAGGCTAGTCTCAAAGCTGTGATCCTCTTTGCCTCAGCCTCCTGAGAAACTGGGATTACAGGTGTGTGCCACTACATCTGGCTATTCTTGATTTTTAAAGTATTAATTTTATTTTTCTTAAGGTTTGGTTAGTCCCTTAATAGGCTATGATGTATATTTGCACTAACAAACAGCATTGCTAAAGTTAATATGCGTATAATTCCTTCTGTTTTAGTCAGCTTTTTCATTGCTGTGACTAAAAGACCTGACAGGAGCAACTGTAGAGGAGAAAAGGTTTATTTGGGGGCTCACAGTTTCAGGGGTCTCAGTCCATAGACAGCAGGCTCTATTCCCTGGGGCTCAAGGTGAGGCAGGACATCATGGTGAAAGAGTATGGCAGAGGGAAGCAGCTCACGTGATGATCAGGAAGCAGAGAGAGCTCACTCCACTTGCAAAATACAAATATATACCCTAAAGCCATACTCCCAATTACCTACCTCTCTGGCCACACCTCACTTGCCTCCAGTTATCACTCAGTTCATTCCATCAGGGGATTAATTCACTGATTGGGTTGAGGCTCTCACAACCCAATCATTTCCCCCCTGAACCCTCTCACACTATCTCACAAGTGAGCTTTTGGGGGACACTTCACATACAAACCATAACACCTTTAAAACATACTTGTTTCAGTGTGTTATCCTCATGGAATCCTTAGTTTTCTGACACTGATAGTCCTAGTGTGTGACTTTATCTGTATCTCCAAGATTCAGAAGCTTCTGGAAGACTTCTCCAATGGACAAAAACAGAGTAGGAGCATCAACCCTGATGAAGCTGTTGCTTATGGTGCAGCTGTTCAGCCATTCCATCTGGAAAGAAATCTGAAAATGTGCAAGATGCTGCTCTGGGATGTCACTTTTCTCTTCCTTGGTACTGAAACTGCTGATAGAGTCATGATTGTCCTCCTCGGATGGAATACTTGCCATTCTTACCTAGTAGACACTGACGGTCATGCGGGGGCTCTGACCCAGGAAACAGATTCCGGGTTTGGCAGGTGGAAGAAGATGGGAGATGCAGTGAGGATTGAAGACATACTTTATTCAACTGTGGCCACAGCCATTAGCCAGTCCCCAGCTTCAGCTGCAGTCCTCAGCCAATTCTATTTTAGCCTCTTCTCCTTGCCCATTTCCTTGGGCCCTTTTTATATGCAGGCCAAACAAAGAAGGCACACTGCCAATAGGTTACATAAGGGGAGGTGCATGTTCACAAGTTAACGTGTATGGCCTTGAGCCTGTAGGTTGAGTCAGCATTTGTTTCTGGCCTTGACTAACCATAACAGTCAATTCCCAGCCCTGGATACACTAAAAACATAATATAGACCTCAGGAAGTCTCATCAAGGGAGCCTAACTACCATCATTTTTGGCTCTGTCCCAACACTGACCTTCCCTACCTACCCTACCTGATGGATGGGTCTGGTGTGCTCATTCTTGAAGGTGAATGTACCAAGACAAAGAGTAACAACCTGCTTGGCAAATTTGAACCCATGAGCAAACCTCCATGGTGTTTTTCAGATTGAAGTCCCTTTTGATATCCAAGTCAATGGCCTCCTCAATGTTCACTGCTGCAGGTAACAGTGCAGGAGAAGAGGACGAGATTACTAATGACAAGACAGGAAACTGAGGAGTACAGAGTGAAGTTGAGCAGCAAAGGGACAAGGTGTCATCCCAGAATATGTGGGAGTCTATGCCTCCAACATGAAAGCAACTGTTGAAGACAAGGAACTTCAAGGCAAGATCAATGATGAGGTAAAAGAGAAGATTCTTGGCAAGTGTAATGAAGTCATCAATGGGCTAGATATGAATCAGACTTCAGGGAAGGAAGGATTTTCACATCAGCAGAAAGCAGAAGAAAGTCAGCCGCTCCATCATTAGAAGCTGCAGCAGTGCAGGAGGCTTCCCAGGAGGACTAACTAGGGACTTCTGGTGTGGAAGCTCCTTCTTCTAGCAGTGCTTCCTCAGCCCACCACTGGAGAGGGGATTAAACCAACCCAAGTACAGGATGTAGCATCATCCATATAGTAACACATTTAAGGATCCAAATTTATAGCTAACTCTGTAGCAATATTTAAGTTGAGCTGCTCTAGTAAGTTCCTGGGCATTCTCAGTTCTTGAAAATGGAACATGTACAGAGGAAAGGAACTAACTACCCTTTATTAACGCAGCATTGTAAATGGAAAATGCAAGGTCTTCGATAAAACTGTAATTAAAACTAAAAAAAAAAAAAAAAAGATGTATTAAGTTTCCCTAAAGGTCAAGATTAGCTACTTCGGTCAAACAGCCCCCTGGGAGAGTGGGGCCATACAATCACATAATCCTCATGTGTACCAGTACAGTATTCTTGGAAACATTTATTTCTTCCATTTAAAAAAATTTTTTTTTTGTAGTTGTAGATGGAAATCATGCCTTTATTTTTTTATGCGGTGCTAAGGATTGAACCCAGTGCCTCACACATGCTAAGCAAGCACTCTGCCTCTGAGCTACAGCCCCAGCCCCTATTCTTTCCATTTTTTAAAAAAAAATTGTAAATGGACATGATACCTTTATTTATTTATTTTTATGTGGTGCTGAGGATCAAATCCAGGCTTCCCACATGCCAGGGGAGCGCTCTACCACTGAGCCACAACCCCGGCCCCTATTTCTTCCATTCTTGATGGTGGATTTCTTGGGGAAACAAAAGGAGACATGCCTTGAAACTGGCTAGTGCTTCCCACAGCCTGTTGTCTTTATCAGAATCAGCTACAGTGTTTGTTAAAATGTAGATTTGGAGGCATTGCTCCAGAATCACTAAGTCACGGTTTCTAGGGAATTGACGGTGATTATTTGGACTCTTCTCTGTGTTTATAGCTCTGTTCTATAACCTCCTGTCACATTCACAGTAGATGACCTTATTTTCTGCTTCTCAGAGGAAATTGAAACCATCAGCTAGGGGAATTTTTCTGCTACCCTGCTTTCAAATCCCCATCACCTACCTTCACCCTTTGTGCTCCATCTTCCAGCTGTGCTCAGCATACCAACATCCTGCTTTCTCGGAAATTGTTTGCTATCCATTCAGTCTTTTCCCTCCCGGATATTCAATTGCCCCTTCTCAAAAGGATCATTTCTGTAGGCAGGGAAATATGTTCAAGAATTTTCTACTAAGCAATAAATACAAGTCAAAAACACCTCCCTTTGTCCTGTGCTCCTATAGTTACCACCTTCTTTATTCTCTCCTAAATTAGGAGTCCTGATGCATTTTTATTTCTTCATTAGACATTCATTTCCCACTGTGATGTGCTTTCTATCTCACGGCTCCATTCAAACAGCTCTTGCTAAGCCTGCAATTGATCTTTTCATCACTAAGCCTACTGGGCATTTTCCATTTCCCTGCTTTCTCTACTACTTCTGAGAACTTGAAATCACAGGATTCTTCCCTTGAAACATTCTCTTTCATTGGCTTTCAAGATACCACCTTATCCTAATTTTCTTCTTATCTCTTTGGACACATCCTGACTCCCCTTCTACCCATCTATTAAAAGTTGTAGTTGATTCCCTAACACTATCCCACTTGGCAGACCATTCATGGCCAGAGCATCAATTGCCAGCTAGCATTGACTGGCAAATTGATTTCCTCAGACTTGTCCCTGAGCTGTGGATCTGCCTATTCAACTGCTTTCTGGGTATCTCCTTTGACATCTCAAAGTTATCTTACATTCAACATGTTTCAGATTAAACTCATGTTTCATCCTCTGTAGAGCTTGCTATCCAATGTTCCTTGTTTCAATAGATGGCATCATCATTCAACTAGCAACACAAGAAATGGCAGACCTCTCCACTACCCACAACCAGTGCAGTCCACCACCAAATAAATATTTCTCATGTAGTTTCCAAACACTTCTCATATCCATTCACTTCTTCCTCTATGTGTACCCACTAATTTAGTCAGGACCCCCATCTCTTTTTAATTAGGCAATAGTAACTGCTTCCTAGTTGGTCTCTATGCAGTTGGAGTGACTTTCAGAATCTTTTGGTGGTTTCCTTTATTTCAAGTCTAAAGACAATTTTTTTTTTAAAGACCAAAATTCTTATCATGGCCCACATGGGTCTCCACATTCTCTCCTTCTCTCTTTTCTAGCCTCACTTTCTCCCACTCCCTCCTGCCTCATCCATCCAGGCACATTGGTCATGTTTCTTCAGTATCTTGAAAACACTATTGATTTGTTTTAGTAAGTTTTTTTTAAAAATTTTTAATTTGGCCAAAAGACCTGAAAAGAACAATTTTAGAGGAGGAAAAGTTTATTTGGGAGTTCATGGTTTCAGAAGTCTCAGTCCATAGACAGCTGGCTCCATTCCTCCGGGCTCCAGGTGAAGCAGAACATCATAGGCAGGTCCCCCACGATCCACCTCCTCCAGCCACACCTTATCCACCTTCAGTGACCACTCAGTTAATCCCATTCTGGGAATAATTCAGTGACTGGGTTAGAACTCTCATAGCCCAATCATTTCACCTCTAAGCCTTCTTGCATTGTCTCACACATGAGCTTATGGGGGACACCTCACATCCGAACCATGACATGTTTCTCTCGTCACAGACCTTTCCCCACACCCTTCTCTATGCTTGGGCTCTCTTTCCCTCCTCTGGCAAACTCTCACTCTTCCTCACTCATCCTCAGGGTCTCAGTTTCTCAGAGCAGACTCCCCTGACCAAAACCTAGGTCTAGTACTTTTGTCGCAGACTCCGATGAAAGAGGCTTTCTTCCTCTAATAGTCCCCATCTCAGTTTTTAGTTCTACTCTCATTCACAGGATTATTTGATTAGCATTTGTTTCCATTATTCTGAAATCAGCTTGTCAGTGGGAACTGTGAGTGTTCTCGACCCTGTTCCATTCCCAATGTTCAGCACAGGTCCTGGGGCATTGGGGACCAAAGACTGAATGAAGAAAAAGGAGCCCTCTGACCTAAAGGCAACCCCACATTCCTTGTTACGGGACCATCAGAGATTATTTCTGTGGCATCATAGCACTGACATTGTCCTGTTCCCATGGAAATGAGTCATCACCTGTAAAAGAATATTTCTGGAGATTTGGTAAATGTTTATCTAAAGGGTGAGTTTCGGGAAATGTCACAATTAGCCCTGCTCTCATTGTATAGCCTAGAAAGAGCATCCAAAGATCCTGAACCCCATTTCTCAATCATACTCCAGATGCTGTGTCTGTCTTCATGATATCTCCTGGAACTCAGGACTGTTATCTAAAGAGGGATAAAATTGGGGACCGTTGTGGTTTATAGTTGTTCTTCTTTCTTTGTTGTAAAATTTTATATACCTTACTTCTAACTGCTTTTGTTTTATTGTTCAGCCTTCTTCCTCCCTTCTCTGTCTCTCTCCATGAACAGCATCCCTCTGGTATACAGAATTCTTTCCTTCCTTGGATACAAATCTAAGTTGAACATAAGGGGAAAGCTGTAAATAATTGAAATAGTCATAAAACTGGGTTGAGTATTAGGACTGTATAAAAATAAAGCACCTTCCCATAAATTGCTCTGGGAATGGTTTTTCCATTCAGGAAAAGCAATTTCATCCCAAGTTGGATGCAGCATAAGAAGGGGCCTCCCAGGAGTCAGCAGCTATGACATGTGTCTTAGAAGCTGGAAAGTGGAAATTTAACACTCCTATTCTGATTTTTGCAAACTTTTATGAAGAAAGACAAAAATTACAGCAGTGAGCAGGTTGGGGATAGCAAGCTTCCTTGTGTCAGAGGGTTAATGTTGAAATGTTGGGAGAAAACACTGGGAGTAGGGCCAGACAGAGCAAGGTGAAGGAGTGAACTGGGTCGTAACCCTACTTCCCTCCATCTCTTCCCATTGCTCCTCTTCCTCTTGTGGAGCTGAAGATGAGGTCTTGCTCCCAACCAAATTCTCATGCCCAGTCCTTTGGGGTTCTACCTTACTTAGTGAACCTGTGTGTTAGGTAACCCCTCTGTCTACCTGCTTATAATTCTTCCTGTCCTGGTGAAGCCCCTTGTCATCAACATTTCAATTTGTTTTCTGTTTTGGTTTTGCCTAGTTCAGCAGTCCTGTGGGCCATCTGTACTACAATCACTGGCATGCTGGTTAACATGCAGACTCCTTGGCCTAGGGTATTATCTACCAAATCAAGCTCTCTGGGGATGAGGCCAGGAATCCAGACCCTGGCAAACCTCCTAAATGAACTAAGCCCATTTGGATTTGAAAACCATTGACTTGGTTCCTCCAGTTTTCAACTTGTTAGTTCCTTTGCTTGGGTTCAGAGCTAACTTTCTTTTCTGTCTACCAAGCCTGTGGGCAACCTTTTGGGTAATGTTCTAGTCCATCTGGGCCCCAGGATACCGTCAGCTTGTGTATTTTCAGGGACAACTTACAGGTCCTCTCTTCCCTGCTCTCTATGCCCCTAGCACCTAGGTGAACCTGGCCTTGGGGGCAGGTCCTGGATCCCTAAGTTTCTAGTTGTAAAACTAAGCTCTTATCCTTCCAAGTGATGTTTTTCTTTCTAAAAGAAGGCTTTATTTTTCCAAAGAAATGCATATCTGGAGAATTTTATGTACCCAAGATTAAATGTGCCAAGATTAATTTCAGGGTGAAATCCTTGATGAGGCTTTTCAAATCAAAGTTAGGCTGTACATCCTGCCTAATTAGAAGAATTCCTACAAAGACTACGAGGACAATGCACCCTTTGAAATATTTTTGATGATATAACTGAGCTCTGAAAATGTGCTGCTTGGAAACAGCACCTCCTGAACTCCCTTCCTGGCGGGGTATTTGGGGAGATCACACTGGCCTGGGCTACCGTACCTTTAAGAGAAGGATAGAGGTCCAGGGTGGAAGAGTAAAGGAGACTGCAGAGGGTCTTGCTGAAGACCTTGGGTTTTGGAATTACCCAAGGAATCTCATCACTGAGGTTCCGTGCTGGCAATGGGATCTCAGACAAAATACTTCAATCATGCCCTGTTGTTCTCATATTGAATGAAGGACAGCAATAATGACTTCATGGCAGGTGAGGACTGGACTTGATAATGTACATGAAGTGCTTTGCACAGAGGATCTGGATCATAATACTTGTGATCATTATATGGTCCTAACATTCGAGGTGGGGAGAGGGAAGGAAGCCTTCTGTTTTTCTACTTTGGGGACTTCATACTTTCCTGGAGTGTACTAATGCGGCTCTGCTTTCTCTAACATGTGCTTTTCCTCCATTAAAGACCTTGGTGATGTCTTGCTCTCCGTCCTCTCTCCTACCCTATTTTGTATACAGATATAATGCAGGCAATAAGAACATAGAGGCCAAAGCCTGAGGGGAACATAGAGGACTATCTACCCAGAGTATAGCTGGGGTGGCTCTGAGTTCACTGCACGCTGTCAATCACCTCAGTGTCACCTTCTGCTCAGCTGCTTAAGTGCTGGGACTAAGGTAGGAGGAGCCCTGCTCTGAAAATCATCTCTATTTGGGAAAGTAAGTGAAAGTAGCACAGGGGATGAAGGGAAGGTGTGGGTGGGTACATGGGATGGGAGAGGAGGGATTTGGAGAGATGGGTAGAGGGAATTTGTGAATAGGGAGGAGTGAGTTCTCATTACCATACTCTTCTGGTCAGTTTGGCTGCTATAATAGACTGCCACAGATTGGGTGGATTAAACAACAGAAATGTATTTCTCATTAGTTCTGGAGGCTAGAAGTCCAAGATTAGGGAGCCAGCATGGCCAGTTTATGATCAGGGCCCTACTCCTGGTTTATAGGTAGTGGTCTGCTTACCTTGCAGAATGAGAAGCCAGCTCTCTTGGGTATCTTCTTGCAAGAACACTTATCCCACCAAAAGTTTCCTTTCTGATGGCCTAATTACCTCCCCAAAGCCCCATATCCTAACATCATTCTTTTGAGAGTTAGGATTCCGTCATGTGAAGTTGGTAGGTGGGAGACACCCATGCAGTCCTTAACACATGGTGGGGATAAAACCCAGAGGTTTCAGTGGGTAGAGTGTTAGGAGGACTTTACCCACTGAAGTTAGTGGCTTCTTGGGACAGGAGTAGTGTCCAGTTAAAGAGTGGGGAACAAACAGAAACTGGAGCAAAAAGAAGGAAGGAAGGAAGGTAGGAAAGAAAGGAGACAGGCACACAATGCAGAAAACAGGGGGTTAAATCTGAATGAAAACCTACGAAGCCAGCACAGCTAACATGCACGGGACAGTGATGGTCTGTTGACCCACGTCTTCATGTCATTGCTCAGGTCCTTCAGTCATTTTTATTTTATTTTTTTTTTAGTTTTGATATACCTTTATTTTTTAAAATTTATTTATATGTGGTGCTGAGAATCAAACCCAGTGCCTCACACATGCCAGGCAAGTGGGCTACCACTGAGCCCCAGCCCCAGCCCCAGCCCCAGTCACTTTTTTTTTAATTAGCAATCTTTTCCTTTTGCAAGCTTTCCTGCTTGAGAAAAGCCAGGACTAAAGGCTTTATATTTTCACCCTTTATGTTGAAATCAGAGCTTCTGAGAAATGCTGGCCTGTGGCCTCTTTCCCCTTCTCTGTTTACCCTCAACTGGGTAGAAATAAATGATGGTGTCCCAGAGCATCGACTGTGGAGTCAGAGAAGCAAGTTCTATAATCACATGCTTCCTTTGCCAGTGAAGATAAAGGTAAAGAACATTTCCTCTGTGCCCGCTCCTCACCCACCTCTGCTGGGGCCATAACTAAAATACTGCTTTCAAGCTCCAGAGCTGAGGACATCCATCTACTCACCTATGCTCGCTTTACAAAAGTGATCGGAGGCAAACAGGTGTGACTCCCAGGGCTGAGCACCTTCAGTTGTATGCAAGTCACGTGTGCCCAGGAATAAACGAAAACGGCTTTGCATTTGGACAGAATGTCTGTGCCCCATATCTTGTATTATTTGTCAATCTATAACTAGGGTGTAATCTTTCCTCAGCTAATAAGTACTTGTCTTTTCATGGAGTAGAGTGAGCATACTCCCTCATCATGAATTTGGTGTTTTTACTGCCACAGATGTCTTTGATGGTGTTCTACAGCTTTAACTCATCTGGGTGCATGCAATGAATTATGATTTTATTCCAAACTTGTTTCTCATTCCCTGGCTGTCTGTGGATCCTCCAAGGATTCATCTGCTTCTTACTGTGCTTGGAAGTTCTCTAGTTTATTTGCCCCTCTCTCTATAAACAATTTAATGTCTCTCCTTTTTGTTCTGAAGAATAGAGGGTTAATGATTTCTTCTGAGGAGATTCAGATTAATTTTAATCCTCATTAAACACATGCGTGCATGTGCACACCCGTACACACACAATGTTTTACATATGCTTTGAGGGGATCTTGACTGGGGCTTGTGCATTCCTCCAAACTTATCCAGGGACTTTGACTTAAGATGCCTTAATATAAATACAAGCACCTTTATTTATTTCCAGTACTATGTCGGATAGCTGTATCTATGTTTTGCTCCAAGCTACTCTCCCAAAGCCTTTATATTCTTTGTCACTGTGAGTCTGTTGTCATTTGTTCTCTGGATGGTGCCATCTGCAGGGTGAGGTGCTATAGGAGGAACAGGTGGCCGGGAATAGGAGGCAGTTTGCCAGGGCCCCCAGTGATCACTTCTGATGTTTCGAATTTGCCAGGGTTTCCTGATGTGTTTTCAAACACAGAGGACTGGACTGAAGCTGGGGTAGCATTGTGCAGCTACGTGGCACTGATCTGCCTTCAGGAGAGAGTGGGTGGCGGGGAGTGCTTTCAGCTGACTGCTTCCAGCCACAGGGCTTCAGATCCACCAGAGTGTTCAAGAGCAAACCACCCTACCCAGAGAGCTTCAGCCCCTGGCCGAGCCTGGCAGGGTGCTAGGCCTGGTTATTTCTGCCAGTGTGGGAGTTCTCTCTGGGTAGTCTCTGCACACTGTTGCCCAGCTGAGGAGCTGTCCCACAATCTGGAGGCTCCTCCTGCTGCTTTTTCTTAGGAGTTAGATCTGTGTATCGATCTGAAAGTATTTCCCTTGTCTGCTCCTGCTTCTTTTTGTTTTTATCCCTTATCTTCCCCTGAGCCCACCCCTCCCCAGCTAATCTCTTGCTCTTCCACTTCTGCCTTTGTGTCTGCTTCTTGGATTACCTGAACTGACTCAGCTCTATTCCCAGGTGACATTATTGATCACAAGTCATACTCCCACTTCACTTCCCAGATGTCAGCCTGGAGCAAAGTTCCCAGACCTTGCCAACCCATTTCGTCACAGAATCTGGAGTTTACTGGATGTTAATTCCACCTTTGTAGCTATGCAGGTTATTATCAGCATCATCTTGTTCAGCCTCTTGTAGGGTGTTTCTGTTGCTTAGAGAAGAGACGAAGGCACGAGATGATCAAAAACATACTTTATTTTTTATAGAGACTCTTTCCAGGATCCCAGGTAGGAAAACATGGAAACCTCAGGAATGACCCCTCTCCATTTACATACTTCTCCCCTAAAATCAGGCCAATGAGGTCAGCTCCTAAATCCCTTTTCCTGGGATCCCACTCAGTCCTATCTCTTAGCATTCTGGTGGGGGTTCAGGAACATAAAGATTCTTGTTATCTAGTTCCTCCCCAAAGGCCCCCCTCCCCACCACCAATTACTGTGAGTACATAATATACATCAGAGCTCCTCCCTGAGAGAGAACGGTGACAGGGAGGAGATTGGCACAACACAGATAACACATCCACAGCAACTGGTTTCCACATTTTGGAAGTCACAAAGACGGCCCTGTGATGTCTCCTATTCTATTACTACTGGACAGGTACATCAAGCAAACATACTTAGGAGGTAAACATTTGGAGATAAACACAGGGTGACATGTGTCTATAATAAGAACGAGACCCATGCACAGTGCAAATCATGGTGTTCCTCACACATGGGAACTGACAACATTTTTATAAGCTAAATGGATGTTGGAGAATGAGTTGATGGAAGGCTTGCTGGCACTTTGAGGGAATGTTTAACCTTACTGAAAGCTGCCCAAGTCTATCTCACACTTCCTTTTATGCACAGTGATGACTCCATTCAATCACATCCCTTTAGATCCCCTGGATGGACTAGTGGTTCTCTTTGCAGTGATCTCAGAGAACTCTCATTGCAAAGGCTCTCTGAAGGCCACAGCCTTTGGCTCAGTTACCCATGGTAAGTATGGTTTTTAAAAATCCTGTGAAGAGTCTGCTTCCCAGATACCTCCATCCATACTAGGCAGCCTGGACTCACTAGGACAGCTGAGCCAGGAATGGCAAGTCTGGGATAAGTCCCTTTAAGTGTGGAAGGAGCTGCATGTCTCCAGCTCAAGGCAAAATCCAGAGAAAGTGCTTAACAAATCATTGTTGAATTCAACTCCAACCTTCTCTCCTGTAGATGGGATGACCCCAAATCCTTGATACTTTTTTCTTAGGTACTTTCCAGAATCATGTTCATCCTTTACATCCACACAGGGCATGATTTTCCATTGGAAGCATGACTAGCTGCCTTTTGTTGCTCCTAAATCTTGCTTTCCATTCATGGATCTGCATTGAGTTGGCTTTACTTAGTTTATTTAAATCTTCCCATGCTGCTTCGCAGAATATGGTTCTCAGGTTTTTCTGGCTTCTGCTACTGATATACAACTAACTCTCCCCAGGCATGTCCATACTCTTGTAGAGTTAGAGCCAGCAGGGCTGGTGGAGGTTGTAAAACCTATGGGTGGTATTATTCTCCTCTTCATATCATGAATGCAGCCAACGCACATCCATTATTCAAACCACAAGGACATTCATGAATGTTACATGAAGTTTCTGCTTCCAGACACATCTGGGCAGGATACAGAAATGCTCACCTGCTGGAGACCCCAAAGCTGCATTAGAACATGAAGCATTCAGCTCATGGCTCTTGGCAGACTGACTTTCCTTTAGGGTTGGTGGGTCATTCTATCTCTTATAGAGAGGAGACTAGAAAAGCTATGGGGGAGGAAGGAAGATTCAGACAATGAGGAGAATGCAAGGTGCCCTCTTCCAGAAGCGCAGTTGCAGGTGCAACCTCCCTGCTCAATAGGCATCTGAGCGTGCACTTTATGCTAGCATAAAGTCACAAATTTGGGTTTGTGCCTCTGCCTCAGATACCAAAAGGCTAGACACGAAGCCCACTTGTTGTGTTGTTCTGAGCTGTGGAATTCAGCCCGCTAAAGCATGCTGGAAAGATACAGGCTTTGGCATGGACCCTTTTGCTCTGTCAAAGGCCAAAAACTTCCAGAAGGAACGTACTCAGGGTTTCAGGATACCTGGAGAATGTCTGAGATGGATATTTACATGTTTTAGCAGTTGCTGCCTCTCTAGGAGCTGGGTATTAGTGCTTCTACTCTTTTTGAGACTACTATTTTTTTTTTGGTAAAATATACAAAACACTTATACAATCATTGAACCATGGCACATTAAGATTCAAAGTGACACTTAGATTATTTAGTTCAGCCCCATTGCTTTGCCAATAAAGAAAGAGGCTCAGATAGATTAAGTCTGGCTGGGGTCTCTTGACCCTTGGTTGGTATAGACCTTAGATGGCATCAGCTGACATATTCTGCCCACCATGGACGCTCAGGATGGTCACTGGGGACACAGTGCAGAAGAAACTGAGGCTTTCGATCCTGTGATGTTCAAATGAACCTAAACATTGAGATGCCGATAGGGGCAGGCATAGGTCTTCTTTTCATGGGTGCTGAGAAGATGAGGTTAGATCTTTCATTATGTGGCGCCTTCTTTTGTTCATGCTGTGAAGTGAAGGCTAGAGTGATGTGAGCCACGAGCTGAGGGAGGCTAATCAGAGCTTGGCTGAGGACAACTTTGCTGGAGCATGACAGAGGCGCCAGGCAAACAGTCCTGTTGGATCTGTTATTGCACTGCAGAATTCATCCTGAAATGAGCACCCACATGCAGTTGAAGTTATCTCTAGAATCATGGAATAAACTGGAAGGTAAAATCTAGTGCAATATTTTCATTTTACAGGCTCAGAGAAATTCAGATTTGCTTTGGGTCACACTGATGGGGGATGGCAAAGATGGAAGAATCCAGATTGACTTTAGGATGAAATGTCTTCCCTAAACCATCTGATTCTTCCCCCAAAGCTCTGATGTTCAGGTGTTTCTGATGGTTTCCAGATCAAGGAAATACCCATGCATGAGAGAGGCAGAGCAAGGATGGTGGTGGCTGCCTTGCTAAGGGCCTGCCCTCTAGGACAGCATATTGGAGTAGAAGCTGAAGCTCTCTGTCATGGTCTTGGAGTTGCTGCGAGAGGAGCCATTGGAGGTCAGATCCAGGGATGAAGGCGTGGCCTTGGGGCCTTCCTCGGGCTCCTCCTCGTGGACTCCCACCACTGTGGAGACAGTGGTCTCCAAGCGGCTGACCTTATACACGCTGCCCTGGGTCTGGAGGTACCGGGTAGATTTCATTTCCAGCCCCTCATAGTCGCCAGCCCTGATGAAGGGGCAGCACCGGAAGGCGTGCTTGAAGCCCAGACGGAACCTGGAAGGATAGCACATAAGGAGGTGACCCCGTGGGGACAAACTGCTTTTCAAGGGGCCTCCCACCATTTCATCAGCTTCTCAACACAGGGCACTCCCAAGTGTGACTGTATCTGATTATTTTGCAGGTTAATGAACAGCTGGAGAGGCTGAGGCCCAAAAGATTTCAGGGTCAGCTAATCATGTTAAATCTAGGACCAGCACCCATGTTCATGTGCAATGTACGTCTTTATCCACGGTGGTCCTTGAGCTATGTATGCTCCCTCTTCTGGTGTGGGGTCAGAAGACTTTGGGCCAATCCAACATCAACCTAAAACCCATCAAGTATTTACTGGGTACACCATAGTAAGCTTACAGCAAAGCACAATGCAAGACTCAGTCCTTTCCCTCTAGTAGGCCACTGACTGCTAGAGTCATGATCCTTGGTCACGTCCCTTAGGTATGCCTCAGTTCCTCTGTTTGCTAAACAGAGAGAATCCACCTTTATTTAATACTATGCAGGGAGGTTTACTCTAAAAAATTTAGGCAGGTCATCAAGCTCTTAGGGGAAGGATGTTTCTGTGAGTAAGACTAACAGAACCATTTGGGCAACTTTAAGAGAATGTCTTTCCTGCTCTCTGTGACCTGAGTGTCTCACTCAGAGAAGGCTTTTCCCAGGCTGGTGACTGATGGAGAGAAGGCATTTTGTTCCTTCCCTTCCTGTCTGCTCCCTTCCCTACACAGAGGCTGGGGTGGTGCCCTGGATGAGGTCTAGCATCCTGACCCCATTGGGAAGCCCTCTACCGGACACAGTGCATTTCCTATTGCTGAGTGCCATTCCTGATGGGCTCTCCCTTCTCTTGCTTGTCTGAGGTTGGTTTCTGCTGTGAGGATGGCTCCTCCAGGCCTCGTCTGATCAAGTGAGGGCAGGAATCAGGTCTCTGAGGCCCTGACTTCTTTTTGCTTACCCTACCCTGCTGGAAATGCTGGATGAAACCGGGGAAAGCTGCCCGGGCTGTAAACTGGGAGAGGATCCAGCTTACAGGCTTTGTTCACTTACACCAGTCACCAAGGTTTCTAATCCTATGTTGCCCCTCTTCCCCAGCTCAGTTACCAGTTTTTAAAAATCAGAATATCTCACACACACAAATATAGATTTCTGGTTTCTCTTGAAAAAGAAAAGATAATCAGGCCATGCTGAGCTCACAGTCCTCTGCATGAGGGACTGTGTGATGGTCAGTTTGTTGCAGTCCATACCTCTCCCTCTTGTCTCTTTCTGTGCTCATTCAGCTGCTTGGTGGCTGGTGGCCCCTGGAGAGTGTGGGGAATGGGGTGCTCACCTGTCATTGAGGCAGCAGTAGATGATGGGGTTGTACATGGTGGAGCTCATGGCCAGCCACATGATGGCCAGGTAGACCTGCTGGATGAACTTCTTCAGGTAGAGATCTGGGTTGATGTAGGGCAGGAGGAAGAAGATGTGGAAGGGCAGCCAGCAGATGGCGAAGGTGCACACCACCACGATCATCATTTTGACCACCTGGGAAGAGGACCAGCAGGTGAGACGACATCCTCCTCCTTCTCTCATGGCTGCTTTCCTTCTCCTCCCTCTCCTCACCACAGATGGTGTGATATGGGGTGGGGGGTATTTAGAACATTGCCTTACAAGGAGGAGAAAGGATCTTTAATAACCAACTAAGGGACGTTGGTTATGTGGGCAGTTCTCAGAGGATGGCCCCAGGACTGTCATTATCACCTTCTCTGGGAACTTGTTAGACATACAAATTCCTGGTCCCACCTCAGACTTAGTGAACTGGAAACTCCCAGGCTGGGACCTGGCATTCTATGCTTGACAAACCCTTCAGAGGATCCTGATGTAATCTTGCATTTGGGGACAACTGTGTTATGTGACTCTTCTGGGCAATGGCTGAAGCCAAGGGAGGTCAATTAACAAGCAAAGGTGAAGGGGTGTGCTGGAGAGAGGGCCAGGAAGGGAGTAGCAAAAAGGTGGGCAAAGAGAGGAGCCATGGGCTTGGGCAGGCTGCTGGGTCTGGAGACTGCAGGAGAGGGAGGGGAAGGGCAGCCAGGGTGCATCTGATGTTTAAAGGGATTTAAAAGAAGGTCTTCTGAATTTTGTGTGCTGTGGTATAAATGTTGTGTCACCCCCAAATTCATGCGTTCATTCAGCCTCTAGGTGATGTAGTAGTAGGGGTGCCTTTGGAAGGTGATCAGGCCTGAAGGGCAGAGCCTTATGAATGGGATTAAAACCCTTACCAGAGAATCCAGAGAAACCCCCCACCCCTCCTCCATGGGAGGTCACCAGGTAAGGCACCTTCCACCCACCAACCAGGAGCTGCCCTCAGCAGATACCCCATCTGCCAGGGCCTTGATAGTGGACCTCACAGCCTGTAGAGCTGTGATAATCCATTTCTGTTGTTTGTAAGTTTGCAGTCAAAGGTATTTTGTTATAGTGTCTCAAATGCACTAAGAATCTGGATGACATAAACTTCTTTTTATCCCCAAGAAATCTTCAGTGAAGAACACTACAGCATCCATAATGAAATACCATGCAAAGAAGAACTGAAGGGAGAGAACAGAAAGAGGAAGCTCCTCATATACTGATTTTCAGATTCTTGTGAATTTTAAGTGAAAAATGTGACCACAATATATATTTACTATTTGCATAAAAAAGAGAAAATAGTATATCTTAATTTTATTTATAAATGCCAATATCTAGGAGGGTTAACAAGAAACAAACAATAGTGGTTACTATTGTGTGTATGTATGTTTATATGTGTATGAATGAGTCTATGTGTGTGTATGTGTATGAGTGTGTATGAGTGCATGTGAGTGTATGGATGAGTGTGTGCATGAGTCTATGAGTATGTATGTGTGTGTATGAGGGTGAGTATGAGTCTATGAGTGTGTATGAGTGTGTGTTTGAGTGTGTATGAGTGTATATGTACATATGGAGAAAGGTGGCTCTCTTCCTTCCCTGGTCTGTTACCCAGACCCAGGGCTGTCTTATGCCTGCTGCCTCTGGGTGGCTCTGCACACCAGCCTGTAGCCTGTGCCAGGATGGGTTAGGAGCTGTCTGCTCCTCACTCACCTTGCGCTTGGCAGAGACTTGCTCATGGTACCGGTCAGAGGAGTCCCCAGGGATCTCACTGGCCCACAGTGTGATCCCCACTACGGTGTATGCATAACCGATTACCAGCAGGGGGAGGAAGTAGATGAGCACAGTCACGCAGATGTGGTACCTGCAGTAAGATGGAGGAGAGAGGTCAGCCAGAGAAATAATTGGTGGTTAAGGCTCTGCAGCCACCTTTTCTAACCTTCACTATCAGTATGGCTGAGCTATCAGGCACACTGCGGAGAGGCACCTCAGAGTGAATGGGTATAAATCAGAGAAATCAAATCTCTTTGATTTATGCTTTTCTTGTGAAGATCTATAATGGAGATTCTTGTTCAGATTCAAAAGGGAAAAAAACATTGATAAGAGGGAACTGAATTCAGAGTATACTTATGACAGTTTTGGTTCATGCTAAGTTCATTTTTACTAGCCCCACCCCATCCCCCAAGAAATATAAGAATGCAAACTTATGCTTCATGAATAGAAGTTTATTATCTAGAATAAAGGAGGTAATCGTACCACTCAATTCATATCTGTTAGACTACACTTATGCTCAATTTTACTTGGGATTTAGACCAACTAGTATATTTAAATGAGATCTACCATAATGGTTCATGAGCTTCAATTCATTCTATGAGATATATGGATTCACAAATATCAGTATAATTAATTAGCTTGGGGAAGAGGATAAGATTAGTTCTAGTTCTAGAACTTGGATCCAGGAGGGAAAGCTACAAAGTGTAAGCCATTTCTAAGCCTGGCCTTCATCAATATATGTGCACAGGGAAGCTGGCTGGGTCTTTGAGTCACCACTTGGACGGCAAATATCAACTGACTCACATTTGATTGTGACCCAAGCAAGAACAACAACAACAACAACAACTACAACAACAAAAAACTCCAAACAAGTAAAAAAAAAAAAGCCCCCAAACCTTTCCAATGTTAAATTGCTGAGGTTGTGAGGTTTGTTATGGCAGCATAACTTAGCCTATTTTGTTTAAGGCAAGATTTCTTCTAAGTAGGAAACTCAGACAAGTTTTCTGGATGTTGAGGAAGAACATTTTTCTGAGGGGGTTCATTGGCTTGTGTATCTGGCTGCAGCCTGTTCCCAGATGTGAGTGTAATCGTGAGGCAGTAGCAGTGGTATTACTAATGAGAACAGCTCATGTCTTGGGAGACTCGCTCTAGGTCTGTGCTTTGGTTTGGATGTGGTTTGTTCTTCAAAGCTTGTCATTCTTTGAGCTTGGCCCTTGGTGTGGTGGTTTTATATTGAGATGCTAGAAACTTTAAGCAGCGGAGCTTAGAGATTCTTTGGCCATGAGTGCTCTCCCTTAAAAAATTAATTGATGCTATCTGAGACTAGGGCAGGTCTCCTGGGACTGGATTAGTTCCCTTGAGAAGGGTTGATAGAGGTCAGCCCAGTACCTGTCCCTAGTCCCTCTTCTATGCATGCTGCTTGCCACTCTCACATGCACCTCTGTCATTGTGATGGCATCTGCCATGAGGGCCTTGCCAGAGTTGACCAGATGCTGTTGCTGTGCCCCTGATCTTCCAGAGATACGAGCTAAATAGTGCTCTTTTTCTATAATGTATGCAGCGCTGGCATTTTGTTATAGCAACATAAAACAGACTAATGCAGTCACTGTGCTAATAATAAACTTAATGACAGCATTAGTAGCAGATGTGGTCGCTAGAGTTTGAGTGTTCATACATGGCACAATGCTAAGCATTTTATTTTCATTCTATTACTTAATCCTTAAAGCAAACAATTGGGTAGTTACTATCATAATTTTATTTTGTAGATGAAGAACAACATTTAGAATTTAATTAGTTTGTCCAAATCCACTACTGGTAATGGGATTGGCTGGGATCAGGATGCAGGTCTAAGACCCAAGAACCAGTTTCTTGTTACTGAGGAAAAGTTATCCACAAATTCTTTTCTTCCATTCTGGTTACAGTCTATGTTAATTCTCTGCAATGATTTTCTTCCTTAGGGAAAAATCCTCTTATTCACTCAATTTCTCCCTCTTCCATACTACATTTGCTTTCATTGGTTCTTTGTAAGGCTCACAGTTTTCCCACTTATTTAGTCTCCTGTGAATATTAAAATCTGCAGTTTGAAGATACTTGAGGAGTTCTTAAGTAATAAGTCATTGATTCAGAAAAGCAGAGTGTGAGCTCATCTGCTCTGTGCAGACACCTGCTTCCACCTCAGCAGGCTCTTGAGGTCCCCTGGGTTTTTACCTCCACCAGAACCAATGGGTTCTCCAGTTACCACTTCAGTGATTGCATATAGTATTTCCCACCTGATCTCAGTCACTCCTTCGGGATACAGTGCTGACTGTGCTTGCAAGCACAGCCTTGAGAGACTGTAGGGTCAGGGAGAACCTGAGAACCTCCTAGATGTCCTCAAGATACCTCCCTGTAAGAATGGCCCCGTGTCATGTAGACTTGATACTTGGTGGCAAAACACGCTAGCTGAGCTTCACCAGGCCACTGCCTTTAAGGTTTGAGTGTGATGAACAATTATCAGCTCAGGAGTGTGAAGGGAGGACATTGTAGTCAAGTTGGTGCTCCTCTCCCTACACCACAGGTCCTTACAATCAGGCAGGTCCTAGAACCTCCTGGAAGTTACTGTGGGGTGACTCAGCTACCGTGGGGTGGGCCTGAGAATCTTCATTTATAATACGTTCCCAGGACACATTGCTGCTGCTGTTTCTGGTTCAGACTCTGAAAAAGATTGTCCTGGACCAGTGTTTCTCAACCAAAAATGCACATGAAAACCACCCGAGGAGATTTTAAAATGATCAATGCCCAAAAGTACCAGTTAGAAAATTCCTAAGTTATTTTAACAGATGGTTAGCATGGAGAACCACTGTTTCAGACTCTGGATCTGCAACACCAATGAGTCTTTCTTTGGAACCTCCTTGTTGTTTGTGATTGAATGAGTTCATTAAGGTGTTCATTAGAAACATTCATTTTGTGATGTATCTGATGCTTTGCACTGGGGGCCTTGCTGATCAGGCAGGGACTGCCCGCTCCCAGGACTAGCTAATTCCTAGAGATAACAAATGACTCTCTTGGGAGTGTGCATTCCATATGCAAAATAACAATCTAAACCTTAAGCTTTATTAGGCTCTTACCTTGCAGAAAACTATTTGCCTGCCCTGATTATCCTGAAGCCAGATAACAGACAAGTAGGGTAGCTCCTCCACCCCAGAGCTGCTAAAATTATTCAAGCTGGTCAGTCTTAAACCTGCTCACTCTGCCTCACTAGTTCTTTCCTGAGAAGGCTCATGAAGTCTTTCTTTTTGTATGGGACTGTGCCCCTTCATCTTGGGTACTGCGAGTTATAAATCTTTTTTTGTGTGTGTGGTGCTGGGGATTGAACCCAGGGCCTTATGCATGCAAGGCAAGCACTCTACCAACTGAGGTATATCCCCAGCCCATAAAGTATCTTATTTTTTTTTTCTTAAAGATTTTTTTTAAGTTGTCAATGGACTTTTATTTATTTATATATGGTGCTGAGAATCAAACCCAGTGCATCACGCATGCCAGGTAAGTGCACTACCACTGAGCTACAACCACAGCCCTGTAGAGTATCTTCTTAATGGCAGTTGCATCCTGATACGTTGACCTCACCATACTTAAATATAAAATAAAATCTGCATTTTAAAACTATGAACACTATGAGAACTCATAAATCAGACCACAGGAAAATGCTAAGATGAATCAGTAAATATAACTTATCAACCTTTTAATAATTCTTCCTTTTTCAAAGAAAGAAAAGTCATTTTGTTATTTGGAATCAACAAAATATATGGATTTAATTTCAGCTAAAAAATGTTCTATTCAGGTAGAGCAAGGCTTTCCCATGCTCTAGTAGAGATAATTCAGAAGAGCATAAGAGTAGTATACAGCAATTTTAGTTCTAGGTATAGACACAAAAGAAAAGAAAGTCTTGACTCCAACAAATGCATGCAAACCATTACTTACAATAGCTAAAAGGTGGAAACAGTCCAAATGTCCACCAGTAGATGAATAATAAACTAAATGTGGTATATTCATACAATAGACTATTATTCAGCTTTATAAAAGAATGGAATTATTGCCTGTAATCCCAGCAACTTGGGAGGCTGAGGTAGGAAGATCGCAAGTTCAAAGCCAGTCTCAGCAACTTAGGGAGGCTCTAAGCAATTTAGGGAGATTCTGTCTTTAAATAAAATCTAAAAAGGGTTGGGGATGTGGCTCAGTAGCTAAGCACCCCTGGGTTCAATCTCTGTACAATGCTCCCTCTTGCCCTTGGCCCCGGCCAATACATAAAATAATAGAATTCTGACATATAGATAAATCTTGCAAACATCATGCTAAGTGAGTAGGCCAGACACAATCCGACAAATACTGTGGGAGTCCACTTATATGAAATATGTCATGGAGATGCAAAGTAGATCAGAGGCTACCAGGCGCTGGGGAGAGTAGATAGGAGCTACTATGTAATGGGTATAGATTTTCTGTTTGGGATGATAAAAAGTACGGGAAATGGTTAGTGGTGTTCATTGTACAACATTCTGAGTGTCCTTAATGCTTCTGAATTGTATGCTTTAATGTGGTTAAAGGTGTAGAGTTTATAATCTGTATTTTTATCACAATTAAAAAATTTCATAAAAATATTTCAGCCTACCCAGGATCCCAGATCTCCAAATTTGCAGGCTTTTCTACCCTTGGCTACTCCTCAACACAGCCCCTCACTCTGAAAAGGTAGACTTAATTCTTGGATGAGATTAAAATTTGAACACATGCTTCTAAATCTTTTAAAAAAACACATTAGTTTTTATTTTTTAACTTTAAAATTAAAAAAAGTTTATTGGTGCATTATAATCATTCATAATAGCAGGATTTGTTATATATATTTGTGCAGGTACATCCTCCTAAATCTTGCTCAGAAAACCCCCTATTACTTAGAAATTGCAAACACTCAATCCAGTGTTCAAATGATCAAAAATTCTGAATGAATGTAAGTCAAATGCATGAAGTTCTATCATTATAAAAAAGGAAATAAATACATTTCTTTTACCTTCATACCTTTCTGGAGGAATTTTACCGTATTCTGTATTTAATTGGAGTCAACTAAATACATTTCTCTCTCTCTCTTTCTAAAATCATTTTAGAGAGCAGGTCAGTGAAACAATGTAATCCTATTTTGTGCTGCTCCACTTGGGTTTTGAGTCTGATTTTTCCTAGGTTCCTGCCAGGCAGGATTTTATGAGCTCTTAGAATTAATATCTGCCTTGGGAGAAGGGATCCGGGGTCAGCAATGCACTAGAAGCAAGCCAGAGAAAGAACCAGGCATGAAAGCAAGAGGCAGTGACAGAAGGGAGTTCTTTGTGTGCTAAATGAGATGTGTGCTGGGGACCTAGCACGTTGATTTTGATCATTAAGTCTTGCTGATGTGCTCATCAGAACTTTCGGAAGGAAGGTGCCTGCAACAACTTCATGCTGTGGCTCCATCAAGTTCGCTTCTTTAAGCAGCAAATGGGGCTTGACATCTTTTATGGGATAAGCTTGTCGAATATAAACCATGTATCCTCAATCCCACAGATTCCCTTGTCCGTACTGCCCTGATACCTTACTGCTCACCGCTGGGCTTATTGGTCTCACTAAAACAGGACTTACCTCATTGTTCAAAGAATCACCAGTTTTGATTTCTGAAACAATCCTTTACATTTGAAATCGAGCTGGATAGCCTTATTAAACAGTATCTAGAGATCTTCATAACGTGCTTGGGGGAGACAGTAGGTGTCTTGGAGTTGGGGAAGAAGGAGGCCAAGAGAGCATGGCCCTGCATTCCCCATCTTCACTCTAACAAGGTGGCTCTGCCTTTTGTTTTTGCATTGACTTTAGGCAGATGATTTTGTTTGAAAGGTGGTGGGTAGAAGATTTCAATAGTTTCAGAAAAGTTGAAGAGCCCTGGTATGATCCCAGCTCCCACCCAAGGCATCAACCCTTTGCAATATACATACCACATAAGAATTAAACATCTTCTAGAATATTCCCTGTGACATTCTGCTCACTACCTCTAAAGCTGAGCTACATCAGTAACTAGGGATTTTGTTAGAGTTGCAGATTCTTAGGCCCCACCTTGGATGGGTCTGCATCAGTGACTGTAGGAAAGCTTGTTAGAGGTACAAACTCTCAGGCCCCACCACAGATGGGCCAAATCAGAATGTGCATTTTAAAGGCTTCCAGGTGATTTATGTGCAAGTTCAAGTTTGTAGCACAAAGCATTTTTTTTTCTCTTGTTTTCATGGGGGGAATCACCTGAGGAGTATTCAGAAATTCCAGTGCATGGATTGCATGCTAATTCTTCTGATTTAGTTGGTCTACAGTGTGTCCTGGGTGCAGCAGAGTTTTAGAAGCTCTTCAGGCAAATCTCTTGTGCAACCAGGGCTGAGCATAACTTCCAGACCCCTGATGATGATGGCTGGGACTGATGCTGTTACTTCTCAAATTGAGTGAAAGCCTATGGCCCTGTATCTCTCACTATCCATTCTATGTCACAAGCAACAAGTTGAACCCATCTAATGGGATGGCCCTGCAAACATGAGATGACCGTGAACTTGCCTTTCCCCAGAGCTCTTTTTGCATAGAGAGCTTTTAGGGATCATCTCTCCTTTTATATGTGCCAAGCAGCCTCATCTGCCTGCAATTCCTCAAATGACCCTCAGGCTCTCTCTCCTTATTAGAGGATGACACTAGATGCTTGACTGTTTACTTGCCTCACCTTTGTACTGATCTGCGGATCAGTGTGGTTTCTTTGTAGAGAAAGGAAGCAGCACCCAAGCATTTTTGTAGCTCAATTTTTTATTCAGCGGTCACAGCCAAATCCCATGTACTTTGAAGCTCTCTTGGAGGCTGGCAAAAATTGCAACCTATCAGTTGATAAATTCATCAAATATTTATTCAGTCCTTATTACATATCTGGTTCTGAGCTGGTTCTGGGTTGGGGACATTGAAAAGAGTCCTCCCATTCTTTGGTACTTTCTCCAAGGTCTCACGGACAACCACCAGAGAGGGTAACGTGGCAAGTGGAGAGTGGTTACCTTTTCAAGGAGAGTGGAGACATTGGAGGGATGTAAGTAACTTTTTGTAAATAGAGATATGATATAAAATACATTAATATTCAAAATTTAATAATAACCCTATGTGCAAGATATAGCTAAGTTATTAGCTAGTTACAGAAATACTTCTAAGTGCGTGGAGAGTGATGGGAATGCAGAACACTCTCTCCAGTTAATCAGGGAAGCTTCCCGGAGGAGGAGCTGTTTGGCTAGGCCCTGAAATAGAAGCAGTAGGTAGGCAGGCCAAGAATGATGAGGTGGTTATAGGTGGGGAAAACCCGCAAGTACTAAGGCATGAGGGTGGGGCAATCATGACATGATGTGGGTCCTAGGATATGAGTGGAACTGAATGGAAGCTGGCTGTGTACAGCAGTGTCAGGAGACATGGCTGCAAAGGAAGACAAAGGCCAAATCACGAAGGGCATTTTATGATGAGCTGGAGAGATCCTGATTTATTTTGAAGTTGATGTGAAACTATAAAATGGTTTTAAACAGGGGATTAACGTGGTCAGATACTTGTGCTCTGGTGGTGGATGGAGGTGGGCAAGGCTACAGGTGGCATCCTTAGGATGCTGAGTCTTGACCTGGAGGAAGTGAGGATGATCCATGTTAGGGTCATGATGGGTGGGTGTGAAGGGAGGGATTTGGGAGGCACTATAGTTGGGAGAAAGAGCTAGTGGACTTGGCTGCTGGAGGCATAATTATCCTGGCTTTCTGGGTTAGACTTGTGGAGAAGAGTGAGGCCAACCAGTGCCGGGGCCCCAGGGAGGAGGAGCAGAGCTGCAGGGGAGTTATCATTTGGACATACTGTCCTGGAGGGCAGGTGGGTATATTCATGGATCTGGAGCTGAGATAAAAGTCTGGGCTGGCATTAACCTTGGAAGCTCTCATGTTTAAAACCATGAGAAGGTGACAGGATGCAGATGGCCATGAAATGAAGAGAGAGGAGGCCATACGTGGAGAGAAAAGCCCAGGGAGAGAGTCTAAAGACAGACAGGAGGAAGGCTCCAGGGGCAGATGGAACCTGTCTGAGGGGAAGGACAACGAGGCTGGGAACTTGCTGCCTGGTTTCGTCAAGCTGGACCAGGCTGGTCAGTGATGGCTAGAATAGGTGGGCTGAGTCCAGGGAAGTGAGGAAGTGGAGGCAGTTGGTGGTGACTCCATTCTTAACAGGCATGGCCATGGAAGGGAGGGTTGAGGACCATAGCTAAATAAAGGGCAAGAGATGAAGGAAGGCATCTTTGTGTTTGGTTGAAAAGGCAGGGGATATGCAGACCTCTGTATCTCTCTGACAAACCACCCAGTCTGCCTTCAGAGTTTAGAAATGCTCTCACAAATGATATTCAAATACTAGGCTCCAGCAGAGAGAAACCCAGCTCCCCGCCCCCCATTCCTTCTCCCTCCTATCTGCTTAGGCGTAGGGTAGGGTGTGTGTGTGGGGGTGCAGAGTGGAGAAGCTGTGTCTACCTGTGGAGGAAGATGGCTAACAGTTCTGCCTGAAATCTTGATTGGGTTGATATGTAAAGGTAAAACAAACCCTCCATTAAAAGCTTCTGCAGATCATGTTGCAGAAAAAGAGGAAATTAGATGGCCCTTGGTTTGGCTGAAGACCTTATGGAGATTTGGGGTAGGAAAAAAAGGTCACCAGAAGCCTAATTCAGGATGAGGCAAAAAATATAGAATTGGTCTTTGTGGGGAAAAGTAAAAGCAATGGAAGCAGCTGTGGTGGTGGCAGACCTATGGTTGGAAGAAGAACTTGCAAAAGGGTACAGCTAGCAAGAAACTTTCTGTAGGCACTGCAAGCAACAGTGGTATCTGCAAGTAAATATCAAGAAAGTATAATCCTGTCCAATGCTGTGATTCCTGATTTTACTTCCCAACACTTTGTTAAATTAGGCCTTGTCCAAGAACTCTAGATTAGTGGGGCTTTGAGAAAATGAAGGAGGAGAAATTATTTCCAGAGTGGAGCTAAGTGGGCTAGTGATAGATGATGGGTGCAGCAGAGTTCCCAGGGGTACATTGTTTCTCATATTGGGTGGGGGAGGGGATCTGATGAAGGGGGAAACCTGCCTCAGAAAGAGCAAGACAGAGATCCCCGGAATATGTATTATGCTCCTTGGTCCATCTTTCCAATCTGCCAAATGATGCCCAATCCTTTGAGGATTCCTGAAATCCTTGAGGGATGTTCCACAAATCCCAACCAGCCAGAGCCCGGTTACCGAAAGCTGAGGTAGATAACTGCCACCAGGTGGCGCCAAACTGCAACCGGCACCTGGACCACTGAATACCTGTTTAGCTAACTGGCATTTCAGTAATGAAACCATAAAGCAATACACACACTGTATGTGCTTGAGTTCATTGTATGCTACCCACTACCCACCCTCATCTCCCACGTCCCTGACTAGGTCATTGTTCAGTTTTCCAATTTGTGACTTGTGTAGCAAGTGTTATACAAACCTTCTTGGAATATTCTAAACCCACTGCATTTTGTAAGTGACATGTTTGTTCTGAGTACCAGTGAGCACTGCTCATGGTTTTGCTGATATAACTCATCTACTCTCTTTTTCTCTCTCTTCTTTCTATTTGTGGTACTAGAGATTGAACCCCAGGGTATTCTAGCCCTTCTTATTATTTTTTTAGGTGGTGCTGGGGATTGAACCCAGGGCCTTGTGCATGCGAGGCAAGCACTCTACCATCTGAGCTATATTCCCAGCCCCTATAACTCATCTACTCTGACCCCTCTGGGTGGATCTGAACTGTATTGTTCGATGCCCTGCTTCCGGCTAGTCTATCACTGCAGTGTGTCCATGCTGGGTGAGTAACCAGTGACAGATCTGGGGGTGGGCTTCTGCCTTGGCTGCTGCAGCCTGTGATGAATGCTGAGCTGGGGAGGGCTGGGATGTGTGCAGAAGAACCGAAGCTTATACTTCTCCATTCTGCTGAACACATTGTTTTTGGTGGGGCTTTGTCTAAAATTACTTCAAACAACGGCAACTGATAAGACTAAACATTTCTCATATAGGTAAGCTACACCACAAATGTGGATGTTGGTTGGTATTTTACATTTCCTCCAGTTTCTGGATTGGAAAGACACTTAAAACAATTGAAAACAATCTTAGTCACAATAGTTTGTGACTCATCACTGGCCATGTCTCCAAGTCTGGACTAAGTGCCCAGTCTCATGTCCCATGCATCAAGTGCCCACCCTTCTTGTTGTGACTGGAAAATGTTTTGTCTCCACAGGACAAATCTTAACACACCACCAGAAAAACTTTTCTTCTGAAGAGATTTAGTACAAGTGTGATCCAATGTAAATAGCCACGGGCTTGTGGGCAACATAGAAATTTCACATTTTCCACGTGCAGTAGTTTCAGCATAAAGATATTTCTGCAAAGTGGATTTGATTTCATGTCATTACCTTCGGGACTTCAGGTAAGAGACAGATATTGCTAACCCTGTTTCAAATTGAAAAATTAAGGTACAAGGAAGGTAATTGCCTTGTTCAAGTCACTCAGGGTTGAAATGGAAATGGAAAAAAGATCTGTCCTTTTCTCATCCCAACCCTTTGCACTGTTTTCTCTTTCTGCTCAGATGCACTAAGAAGAATGGATAAATGCCACTCGGATCAGAGAAACCACAGTTTTTCAAGAATGAGTAAATATGTCAAGCACACAATTTATCTGCAGCATGTAATCATGGCAGATGATTTATTGAAAAATAGCACAGCTTACAAAAGCAGACCCAGAATTGGATTCCATCTAGATGGGTGACTTGGAAGGTGTCCAGCTGGATTCCTGTTTATGTCTGGACTCCTTCTCGTATTTCTTCAGCCTCTGCTTGTCTTGAACCCTGAACCCAGCGAGACTCTCAATTGACTGAAATATGTGAGAAAAACAAACACCCTACTTTCTGTTCCTCAGCCAGAAGTTTCTCAGCATAGACAATAGGCCATTATGCCATGAGCCACAAAAGGCTGCCGGGCTACAGTTTCCATTAACAAATTGAGCAGTACAATTTACATGTCTCCCAGAAATGATCAAGAAGGCTACATGAATCAATTTGAAGTCTGCTTGAGTTACATGTGAGAGGATGAACATTTTTAATGTGGGAGAGTGGACAGATTTTCCTACTTCCCCAAGTTGGCCAAAGAGAATCTAATAATTTCTGGATCATTCTTTTATGCAACCTTCTCATCTTACAAAAAGGGGGCTTTTATTGAAAAGCTAATCTGTGCAATAAAGGTGAAAAGTCCATACGGCTTGGATGTGGAAGAGGTTTGGGTGGGGGAGGGTATGAAGGGAGGAGTGACAGGATATGAAAGCGGGAGGTAAGCAGAGACAGGGAATTTTTGGTAGGTATACCATCAACAATTATTTAGGGTATTTACTAATGAAATTCTTATTCTCAGGCCTATTGAACTAGGCTTCATGAACTTGATTGTACATAGATACTGAACCATGCCTATTTAGGGTTTACGAAGGTGGCATGCATATTGTTAGAAAAGTCACCAATTCAAGTTTTGGGTCCTCCTTGTGTTGAGGTGGTGTCTTTAGTTACGGATGAGGAATGTGGAAGAAAAAGGCCATGTCATTTTTTTCTGGGCCCCGTTCATTCTGTCATCTAACTGCTGATGAAATCCCTACTTTGGGTTATGTGTGAGGATATAGTAATAATTAAAAAGGACCTGGACTCATCTTTGAGAAGCTTAAGCAGTAGAGGGAAGACAGATAGTAAAGAAATATAATAGTAAATAAATGTAAAATCATAAATGTGTTAAGTGAATAAAGGAACAAAACAGTGGGTAGTGGTGGGAAATTCCAGGGGTATTCACTCAAACAACTCTGATGAGGTGGTTCTTCACAGAACCCTGAAGGGCTGGGCAGCTCTGGGAAAGGCATGGGAAGGCATAGCAGGCAGAGGCAAGAGCAGGCCCTGAGGTTTGAATGAGCTGGTATATTAGAGCCAAGAGAAGCCCTCTGTGGCTAGATTCTAGGGGTAGGGGGATGAGGTCCAGGAGATATAAGCAGCAGCCACACCCTTGAGGGTTCTGTAGGCCATTCTCTTGTTAGCCAGGTCTTTTTTGGAAGTGCCTAAAAAAGTCACTGAAGGGGTCAAGCAGGGTGGGGCATGAACCAGCTTTGATTTGGGGGTAGTTAAACATGCAAGCCAGGGTCCGGATGAGACTTTGCACTTTTATTTGGGTAAGACAATGAGACGAGAAGGCTGTGTTGGTCAGGGTTCTCCAGAGAAACAGACTCAGTAGGAGAGCTCTCTCTCTCTTTCTGTGTCTCTGTGTCTCTCTCTCTCTCTCTCATCTATCCCTCCATGTATCTCTTAGATTAATTTATTTTAAAGAACTGGCCTACATAATTGTGGGAGCTGACAAGTCTGAAATCTGTAGGATAGGCTAAAAATTTAGCTAAGAGTTGGAGGCAGAATTCCTTCCTGTCCAGAAAAATCTCAGTCCTTAAGAAAAATTTTTTGCAGAAAATATTTTGCTCTTAAGGCCGTCAACCTATTGCATAAGTACTGCCCACATTATAGAGGGTAGCCTGCTTTATTTAAAGCAAACTCAAGGTAAATGTTAACCACACCTACAAAATACCTTCACAGCAACATCTGGCTAGTGTTGGCCTATTAGCTTAACCAGCATGGCACAAAATTAACTATCATATGGGTGCAGCTAGGATAGAGAGCTGCTAAAATTCAGGATATGATCTGGAGACATTTTATAACAACAATGACAACAATCATCACCACCACTGGCACCGTATTAATCACTGTCACTGATGGAGTGTGTGCCACAAGCCAGACTCTGCTCTTAATGCCTTTCATATATCTTCATTCACTTTCACCAACAACAATTTTTGTTTTACAGATGATAAAATTTAGTCACAAAGATTGCATCACCACACACAGCATAATTCCAGAGCACACTCACAACTGCTGTGTAAATAAAATTCCCTAGAGTTGTGCAAGGCAGTTGACCCTGGCAGAAAGTTTAAGTGACTAACCCAAGAATTATGTTTTAGAAATTAGCATTGGATTGGAAAATTATATGGGAAAGTACATTGAGTATGTGATATATATACTTTTATTATATGTGTATATATTTAATAGTATGCTGAGTTTAAAAATGGCAAAATTATTAAAATTTCAATAATTGCATAATTTGTTAAGGGATACATAATATAAAAAATGTAAATTGTGACATCGAAAATCCAAAAATATGTGAGGGAAATGGAGTCACAATATATAAAGAACTTAAACAAGTAACAGCAAAAGACAAAAAAATATAATTTAAAATAGGCAAAAGACCTGAATAGACATTTCTCTAAAGAAGATGTACAAATGGCCAATAGGTACAGGAGAAGGTGATTGACACCACTAGTCCTATGGGACACAAAAATTAAAACTGTAATGAGATTTCACCTCAAACCTTTTTGGCTATTGTCAAAAAGACAAAAGAGGTATCTGCTTATGTATTTATTGTAGCACTATTCATAACATATAAGATATGGAATCAACTTAAGTACCCATCAGTGGATAAATGAAGAAAATGTGATACACACACACACACACACACAATGGAATACTATTCATCCATCAGAGAGGAATTCCTGTCATTAGTGACAGGCATAAATCTGGAGGACATTATGTTAAATTAAATGAGCCAAATGCAAAAAGACTGCTACTGCATATATGGAATCTAAAAGAGTCCATCTCATATAAATTGAGAGTAGAATGGTGGTTACCAGAGGGTGGAGAACCTAGTGGGGAGGAGGAGATGGTCAGATTAGTCAACAAGTTCAAAATTAGAAGAAATAAATTCTGGTGTTTGCACAGAAGGGGGACTATAGTCAATAATGATGTGTTATCTATTTCAAAAAACTAGAAGAGAAGATTTTGAATGTTTCAACTGCAAAGAATGATCAGTGATTGAGGTGACTGGATATGCTAATTACCCTGATATGATCATTACATAATATAGGCATGTATTGAGATACACCATGTGCCCCATGAATTTCTATAATTATTATGTCATTAAAAACAAGAGACAAGAAAATTAAAAACTGACCATTTAGAATAGTTATAGATATACAGAAAAGTTAGGAAGACAACGCAGAGTAGCCATACACTACTAATACATAGTATAGATAGCTTCCCTTACTATGAACACGTTATTAGTGTGGTACATTGATCGCAATTATGAACCACTATCAATTCCTTAGTATTAAAGTTTATATTTTATTCAGATGTCATTAATTTTCTCCTCATGTCCTTTCTCTGTTCCGACACCCCACAATACATCTACTAGCTGTGCCTCCTTAGGCTCCTCTAGGTTTGATAGTTTCTCAGATTCCCTTGTTTTTGATGAACTTGACAGTTTTGAGTTGGACCAATCAGGTATTTTGAAAAGTGTCCCTTAGCTGGGATTTGCCTATTCTTTTTCACAGTTAGCATGGGGTTATGTGTTTTGGGGAGGATAACTACAGAGGAAGAGTGCCCTTCTCATCTTTTCATATCATGACCATCATGACTGAGCTCTGTTGCCAATGATCTCGGTCTCTAGACTGAGGTTGTATTGTCAGGTACTTCACGGTAAGGAATTCTTTCCTCTCTCTTTCCAAGATGTACTCTTTGGAAGGAAGTTACTACATGCAGCTCTGACTTAAGAAGTGGGGGGTTATGCTTTCCCACTTGAAGACAGACTATCTACATAAATTATTTGTAATTCTTTTTCATGGAAGATTTGTCTATTCCCATTTATTTTTTATTCAATCTTTTATATTAGTATGGACTCAATGGGCATTTATTATGTATTTTGGCTCATAATCTAATACTATTACTTTTATTTGTGGTTTTGCTCTCATTCCTATAACTTTGGACATTTAGAGTGTTTCACTTGCTTCTTGTGTTCCTCTAGCCCCCTGACATTGGGTGTATTCCCATGTGTGTATGCATATATGTGTGTTGAGCATGCATGTTGAGCATGTTCTTCCTTCTGGGAAATACAAGATGCTCCAGGCTCATGCTGCAAATCCACGGTTTTTGTCCTAGAATTGTTTCTCCAGGGAAACCTGTTCCTGAATTCTATGAGATATGGAACCTCATTAACCTTTCTAAGAGCAATCATGTTTATTATGCTCACCCCAATGCCTACCCTTCAGAATGAGGGAAATCATTCTTAATTTAAATAAGAGGGACATTAATGAACCAACTTCTAAAAGTCATGTAGCAAACCTTGCACTGGACCCTAGGTTTCATGGCAACAAGCCTTGAGTTTCTTCCAAATTCACTTTCATTTTCTATATTTTGTTGCTTCTCCAGGTCTTTGGTAAATTTCATGGGCTCAGGAATTCCTACTCATCTAATCCTCATAACAACCAGAAAAGGCAGATGTGGCTTCATCTTTACCTTCCCTTGCAGTGAGGATGCTGAGGCAGAGCAGTATGTAGGCTACACATATTGGTGCATCTGGTGAGTGGCTAACATCACATGTTTACCCAGGCCCTCCGACTCTGTGGGCTTTATGCCTCAACCCTCTACTGCAGGGCCCAGCAGTCTACAGCCCACAGGCCAAAGCAGTTCACCATCTGTTGTAATATGGTTCATGAATTCAGAATGATTTTTACATTTTTTAAATTGTCAGGAAACAAAGGATGAATATTATTTCATGGTGTGTGAAAATTGTATGAAATTCAAATATCAATGTCCATAAATAAAATTTCCTTGGAACACAGTCATTTCCATTCACTTCAGTATTATCTGTGGTTACTTTTGTGTTCCAGTAGCTGAATGGGGTAGTTGTGACAAAGAACATGGGGCTTGCAAGACCTAAAATATTTACTGCCTGGCCTCTTAGAGAAGAACTTGTCAACCCTTGCTTTAAGAGAGAAACTAATTTTCCAAGAAATCTCCATACTGCTTTCCATATTGGCTGAACCAATTTGCAGTCCCACCAGCAGTGTATGAGTGTATCTTTTCTCCCACATCCTCACCGACACTTATTGTTGTTTGTATGCATAATAGCTGCCATTCTGACTGGAGTGAGATGAAATCTTAGAGTGGTTTTGATTCGCAGTTCTCTAATTGCTAGCGATGATGAACCTTTTTTTCATATATTTGTTGATGGGTTATATATCTTCTTCTGAGATGTGTCTGTTCATGTCCTTGGCCCATTTATTGATTGGGCTATTTATTTTTTTGGTGTTTAACTTTTTGAGTTCTTTATATACCCTAGAGAGTAGGGCTCTATCTCATATGTGAGGGGTAAGGATTTGCTCCCAAGATGTAGGCTCTCTATTTACCTCACAGATTGTTTATTTTGCTGAGAAGAAATTTTTTTAGTTTGAGTCCACCCCATTTATTGATTCTTGATTTAATTTTTGCTCCAAAAGAGTCTTTTTAAGGAAGTTGGGGCCTAATCCCACATGATGGAGATTATGGCCTATTTTTTCTTCTATAAGATGCAAGGTCTCTGGTTTTATTCCTAAATCCTTGATCCATTTTGAGTTGAGTTTTGTGCATGGTGAGACATAGGGGTTTAATTTCATTTGTTGCATATGAATCCAGTTTTCCCAAAACCATTTGTTGAAGAGGCTATCTTTTCTCCAATGCATGTTTTTGGCACCTTTGTCTAATATAAGATAATTGTAATTTTATGGGTCATTCTCTGTATCCTCTATTCTGTACAATTGGTCTACCAGTCTATGGGTCTACCAGTTTTGGTGCCAATACCATGCTGTTTTTGTTACTATTGCTCTGTAGTATAGTTTAAGGTCTGATATAGAGATGCCACCTGCTTCACTCTTCCTGCTAAGGATTTCTTTAGCTACTCTGGGTCTCTTATTTTTCCAGATGAATTTCATGACTGCTTTTTCTATTTCTCTGGGGAACATCATTGGGATTTTGATTGGAATTGCATTAAATCTGTATAGTGCTTTTGGGAGTATGGTCTTTTTTTTTCAAGATTTTTTTTCTTTATCTTTATTTTTTTTAATGTGGTGCTGAGGATTGAACCTTGGAGGATTGAACCTAGTGCCTCACACATGCTAGGCAAGTGCTCTACCTCTGAGTCATGACCCCAGCCCAAGTATGGTCATTTTGACAATATTAAATCTGCCTATCCAAGAGTAAGGTAGATCTTTCCATCTTCTAAGGTCTTCTTTGACTTCTTTCTTTAGGGTTCTGTAATTTTCATTATATAAATCTTTCACCTCTTTCGTTAAGCTGATTCCCAAGTATTTTATTTTATTTTTTTGAGGCATTGTAAATGGGGTAGTTTTTCTCATTTCCCTTTCTGAGGATTTGTCACACATATACAAAAATGCCTTTGATTTATGGGTGCCAATATGGAAAGCAATATGGAGATTTCTTGGAAAATTGGGAATGGAACCACCATTTGACCCAGCTAACCCTCTCCTCGGTCTATACCCAAAGGACTTAAAAACAGCATACTACAGGGACACAGCCACATCAATGTTTATAGCAGCACAATTCACAATAGCTAAACTGTGGAGCCAACCTAGATGCCCTTCAATAGATAAGTGGATAAAAAATGTGGCATATATATATATATAATGGAATATTACTCAGCAATAAAAGAGAATAAACTCATGACATTTGCAGGTAAATAGATGGAGTCAGAGAAGATAATGCTAAGTGAAATTAGCCAGTCCCCCAAAACTAAATGTCAAATGTTATCTCTGATATAAGGAGGCTGATTCATAGTGGGGTAGGGAGAGGGAGCATGGGAGGAATAGATGAACTCTAGCTAGGGCAGAGGGGTGGGAGGGGAAGGGAAGGGCATGAGGTAGAAATGTTGGTGGAATGTGATGGACATTATTATCCAAATTACATGTATGAGGACATGAATAGGTGTGAATATACTTTGCATACAACCAGAGACATGAAAAATTGTTCTCTATATGTGTGATAAGAATTGTGATGCATTCCGCTGTCATATATAAATTAAAAAGTTAATTAAAAAAAGAGAACCTAAATTCACCATCTTAAAACTTCAAAGGGGCTGAGTTAAGGCCATACTGAGGAAAGCAGCAGGGGCTGGGCCCACCTTTTCCCAACTCTGAGCCTTCACTGGTTTCACCTTGGTCACTGAGATACTGTCCCTTCTTTGGCACCAACCCAAATCCTGTCCTTGTTCGGGGTCTGTGCTCTGCTTCTGGAATCTGCTCTGGGCTAGTCTGGTCTTCACCATCCCTCCCACTCCTCTGAACCCCCAGAGTATTTAGTATCTATTGAGCCTTTGATTAACTGGATGTCATGTGCAGCTCTTCATCTCATGCACATTTGCTTTATCTTCCAATCCATCTGCAAACTCCTTGGAGAGAGACCATGCGTTTCTTTCCTCTCCATTCCCTGCATTATCCCCCACAGACTCAGCTTTCCAAAGCCCAGCTCTGACAACTAGTACAAATCACCTCCCTGCTCAGGCTTCCAATTACCTACCAAATGAAGCACAAACTCTTTAGCATGGCATTTTAAGCTCTCCATAATATAATTTTCCACCTTAATTCTTACTATTTAACTAATGTCCAGATTAATGCTTGGAACAGGGTGGCTGCCAAATCCATGTTCCTTGCTGCCATCCCTCCCTTTGCTTTCTCCATGCTCTGACCATCCTGGAAGAGAGAGCAGAGAATCGACTGGCTTGATAATTACGAGGTTATTCATGAACAATTTCAGTGTTGGATAGAGACAAATGCCAGATGGTAGGAACTAGAAGGAAAAAAAAATACCAGCAAGTGGAGTGTCAATGTTTGTGCTGAGAAGGAGGGGGTGAAGTGGGAGCCAGGAGGCTAGTGTAGTCTTGGGGAAACATGGAGTGGATTTGTGGATACAAACAAGGTGTTAATGGCAATATGGGGAAGGGTTTAGCTGGAGACTGCTCAGGAGGAGTAGAAAGAGTGGTCAAGGGCAGAGGGGACAAGAGAAGGGAAAAGAGGAAAGAAATGGTCCAGTGTCTGTCTTCCAATGAGGTTGATATGAATCATCTTATGGGTCAAGAGATGGCAGGCCCAGATTAGAGATCAGAGACCACAGACCAGGGAGGCCACTGATGACATCGGAAAGAAGTGCTGAAAGATTGCCAAGTATCATAAAATAATATGGCCGCACTTTGCATGGCTTCCTGACTTCACTGGCATTCTTTGGAGATCCAGGAGCAACAAGGAAGAAAATATAAAGGAAATACAAGATAAGGAAGTTGAAGTTGGGGTTGGGCCCTGGAGCTGCCCTTGATTTAGCAACTGAAGTACACAAATACCATGTGTTACCTTTTTTTGAAAGCTCTTATGAATTATGCTATGTTGAGGTCTCATCACTTACAGTTCGCAATCAAATTTGAGGTACACAGAGGTTTCCTGATGAATATCATAGGGACAGTATGTGGTTTGAGCTGGGCTTTTAGTCAGGATCTTCATTTCTTTTTCCATTCTAACACTTTATACCATGAAAATGGTATTTCAGGAGGTCCCAGGGTACCCAGGGTCAGGGGAGTAAGTGAAACCTTAAAGGGCAAAGAGACTTACCAGTGCTCTCGATTTTATCAAATCACACATCCTTCCTCATTGTGACTATCCTTCCTTTAAACCCTCATGACTAAACACATGGGTGATAACATGTTCTGCTGAATTTGACTGTGTAGGGTCCCCAGTGTACCAGTTTCCATCTGGGAGAACACTGGGCAGAGGGATAGAGAGGGTGACTTCTTACTTTGTCCTCTCTTGTGTCCTGGAAAATTAGGAGTGGAACATGGACTAATGAGAGTCCACCTTTAAGACCCCTCTGTTCTTTCCAGAAGATCCTCACATGTTTGTGCTAAACCAATGTGCTAAAACCCTAACCCCAATGCAATGGTTTGGGAGATGGGATCTCAGGAGGAAATATGTCTTGAGGGTAGGATCCTGAGGATGGGATTAGTGCCCATGTTAAGAATGGACCTCAGAGAGCTTGCTTCCTCTGCTTCCTGCCAAGTAAGGACACAGCAAGAAGACATCAAGCCACGAAGAGGATCCTCACCAGGAACCCAATTGGGTGGTACTTTGGTCTTGGACTTCTCAGGCTTCTGAACGGTAACAAATAAATGTCTATTGTTCAAGCTTCCTCATCAATGGAATTTTGTTACAGAAGTCTCATCGCTGTACCAAATCTGACAACCCCACTTCATTCCAGACTCTCTCAGTATAGTCCTGGTGACAAACTCTATTGGTGCCATCTTGATAATAACAACAACAAAGAAAGGTTTTTAAAGATAAGAAAGAAGGCAATCTCTTGGGTCTGGAATAAGAAAGACATGGATTTCCCTACCAGATGTAAACCCGTCTGCTGTCTTCTGTCTTCATCGTGGTTGTTCTCAAACAGGTTATATGAAAAAAAATCACCATAGCATGTTTTTAAATGACCATTCCTGAGTCCTATTCCATTCTAAGGTGGAGCCTGGGAGCATAAAGTTTAACAAGTGCACAAGTGATTCTAAGGCAGGTGGCCCTCACCCACACGTAAACAAAACAGTGCTCTAAGAGGGAAGTTCAAAACCCTTTAAGTCCTGGTGGTGTCTGGTTTAGGGCAGTCATCCAAATTCCTCCATAGAGACAGATAAACTAGGGGCCTTTGTCACAGTTTGAAAGAAAACAGGTGTCTGTGACACTCATGGGTGCCTCCAGGGAAGGCTGGCTGGTTGGCTGATGAGGTTTTCCCAAAGGGGAAACTGTGAGAGTTCACTGTGAGAGTTTCTCTCCAGTTGAGGGCCTGCCGCCAGATTTTGATCCCAGAAGCCTCATTTGTCGTCATGTACAGTCTCTGAGCTACGGGGCCCTTAGCCATGCTCTCAAGAATATGACATGTAAAGCATTTCCAGGGAGAAATAGGGATGCTAAGCCAACAGGGCATGGGGGTTGGTCAGATCACCTGGCTGCAGGTGATCTGATCAAGTTGACAATTGACCAGTGTGATGCTTAGTCTTGGTTGTCAACTTGACTTCTATAACAAAATACTTGATGCAATTGTTTTCAGCCCATGGAGGTTGGTTGGTTGTTCCAGAGCTTCCTGGCTCCAGACTCTGGGAGCCCAAAAGGCAGATGTCCCCAACTCCACTGTGAAGAAATCAGGCACCATGTTGACATTGACCAGCGTGATGCTTAGTCTTGGTTGTCAACTTGACTGGTTTAAGAGACACCCAGAAAACTGGCAAAGCACACGTTTAGATGTGTCTGTGAAGGTGTTTCCAGAGATGATTTTCATGAGAACTCAACTCCTGAAACAGATAACAAGACTCTGAAGTCTGTAGTGCTCCCTGCCTCTCCCATTCTGTGCTCTGCCCAAACTAAAATATATGTGTTGGAACTATATGCTATCTACAGTAACTAAGATTAAACATACATACTAGAATTTATATTCCTAACCATTTTCTAATTTAATTTTTTGGCTACTTATTATATAATACTTTTGCCAAACAGAAAGGAATTAATAAAACATTTTTACAACCAGTGCATCTATACCCATGCAATCTTTCTGAATGCTCAAGAAGCACCAAGATTATTTGCAGGATGAGAAACCACCTACATATACATTGGCTGGTGCTGTCCTAACTTGTTTCGAAGGAGAGAGATGAGGGTTCCTGTCATCTTCTTTCCCTGAAACTCCAGCCTTTAGCAAGAGCCCAATTAAATCAGCTTTTAGACACAGGCATCATCCATCAGGAGTTCCTGGCTGTACCCAGGCCTTGTGGGGAGGCCAAGCTGAGACTTCATGTCTGCATGGCACAGAATGTGGCTGACTCTCACAGGCAGGCTAGCCTTGGAGTCTGTGCCATTTTTGAGATGTCATGTTGGGATGTCACACTTTTCCAACCTGGGGAAATAAGATTTTTTTTTTTTTTTGAAAACAGCTTTTTCTTTAGGAGTAAGAAATAAATATATTTAATTCATCTTGGTCATTAAGAGATGGCTTTTTGTTTTCTTTCTTTTTTTTTTTTGGTGAAAAGGTAGTTTATAGGGTACCATCTGCCATACATAGACATGTTTGGAAGTGTGTATGTGCAGGAAGATTAGGCTCCTTGTATGGAAGAAAACATTTAAGGACTTATAGCATTATAGAAAGCATCTATGTATACAGAATAGGTAATGGCTTATTAGTCTGATTTCTTAGGATTTTCCTTGTTCCAAAACTATAAATCTCTTTCCAGGAAACCTCTCAGTTTATAGGCAAACCAGAATGGTTGGTCACCATAGATGTGGAAATGCTGAGATTCTGCTTTTCTTTCTAGCATTCCTCTCATACTGGCCAGTAGCAGGGCTGATGATTCACTACTCAAGAATAATTCCTTTTCAAGGAATAGTCTTATTTTCAAGTTCGGATCCCTTGAGAAGCTGAGTCTGTTAAACCATTACAGCTGAGAAGCAGCAGTCTACACAGCTGAGCGTTTCCTTTTGCTTGAAACAATTGTCTCCTTTCTCAGGGAAACACACAAGTCAGGGCTACAACAAGATGAAGTGCATCTATACCCATGCAATCCTTCTGAATGCTCATTAGAGTAAAGATAGAGAAGTCTGACAGTGCCAAGTATTCGCAAGGACAGAATAATAGGAACTCTTATGGGAGGTGAGCATGTAAATTGGTACATCTACTTTGGAAAACAGTTATAGGCATTATCCTTTAAAGTTCAACCCGAGCCAACCCATGTTAACTTTCCTTGAAGATATAAGATATATTCCATCCTTATAATTATATCAAAATGCATTCTACCACCAAGTATAACTAAAAAAAAAACCCAATAAATAAATAACAACAAAAAAGATATATGCACTAGAGAAACTTGTATTTGGGTCTCGGGAACCATATAAAAAATGTTCATGGCAGCAAAAAATTGGAAACCACCCAAGTGACAATAAGCAAAATAGTGAAGTATTTTCATATAGAATAATACACAGCAGTTGAAATTAATGAACTACAGCTGCATAAAATAACACAAATTAATCTTAGAATCAAAATGTTGAGCAAAACATTCAAATAAATCATGGAAAATTATATACAGTATGACACCATTTCTATAAAGTTCAAAATCAAGAAAGTTGAAACTATTATTTAGGAGTACATACGAGACACCTATGGCAGAGAGGCAGAGCGTTCCTGTGGCTTACTAATGCTCTAGTTCACAGTAGGTGTTGGGCTCACAGTTTTCAATTATCATTATGCCCATTACTTACGTATATGTTACTTATTTTCATTTGTAAAAATTAAAAATATAATAACTATTTTGGGACAATGAGAAGGTGAAAATTAATCAAAATATGTCACTGGTTACAGTAAATGTAAAGAGACTAAATTAACTGGTTAAAAGGCAAAGCATGGATTATATTTAGACAACAATAACAACAACATTAAATGCTGTTTAGAGAGACACACAAAATGTTGTCATGACATAGAAAAAACTGAAAGCAAAAGAACAGAAGAAGATAATACAAGCTGGAGGTAACTATGTTATCATTGGACAAATAGACATTAAGGCAAAAATTAAAACTATCTAATATCCCAGTGTCCAACATGACAAGTCAAGTCTCTACAAAATCCCTATAAAGCTATAACTTACTTGAATCTATATAACATAGCTCTGCTGTATGAAGTAAAATTCAACAGAATCACTTGGAGAAATTGACAAATACATAATCACAATGGGAGATTTTAACACAGCAAGTGAGTGGTAGAGGCAGTTTGTGCATAGATCTGCCTTTATTATTCTGTCTCTCCTAATTTCCTGTGTGACCTTGAGCAGGTCTCTCCCTTTTGTTAGATATTGATTTCTCATGCCTGAAGAAAAAAGAACGCACCACACAGTTGAGGAATCAGCACACACCTCACACCCCCATGCCAGCCACTGTCTGGAAAGTAACTTGATGGATGAGCCCAGTGGCAGCTGGTGCTCTTTCCTCCGTCTGTCCCAGGAGAATTCATCACCTGTCGTTTTTCCTAACAATACTACGTCCCAAATGCCTCTTCCTATCCCACGCAGCTTTATACATGCAGAAGCTTATATACCTCTTTGTCAGCACTGACACAGTGAAAGAACAGTCCAGAGAACTAGTATTTTGGAACTGCTTGTCTCCTTTGCCTATTGAAGTGACTTAGGAGGCGACAGAGTAAGGAAGTCTGTTCAGGCTGATTCCACAGGGAGACTGGTATCCATACAGATGGTATCCATACCTCTGGAAACATGGGAGAGGCCACTTGTGGAAACTGGAAGTATGGCTTCCCTCAGTGGCAATTTCGCAGCAGGCAGAAAGGACTAAGTGCGTGGTGCTGGTTTGGTAGTGCTAACATAGGACAGGAGTCAGGAGCCTGAGGATGCTTTTCTGGCCTTGACAAATCACTGGGGCAAACTTGAGCAAGCTTCAGCTTGTCTCTGTATCTCTTCCTCGTCTCTGAAGTGATGGGACTGAGTTCTTACATGGGTGGTCTTCCCAGCTCTGGGAGAGACTGAGGACACTAGCTCCTTTGTCAATTGACTTTTTTAATTCAGTAGAAAGAGGGAAGTGAACTAACACTTACCAGGTGCCCCCTGGGTTTCACATGCTTTACAGGAGTAATTTCAGGGAATTCTCACAAGGCATCTATTACCATTTTAATTTTACTGCTTATAGAACAGAGAGTCAAAGTGGGAATACTTTGAATAGCAGTGTTGACAGTATTCAGACTCGAATCTTCGATGCCAGAGACTGTGCTTTTTCCATGACAGCCAACCTACCTAGGTGGCTAGAAGATATCTCCAATAAGAGATTAGGTGGATTTGCTGTGAATTTTTGTTCTAATAAGGTACAATGCTTCCAGAAGAAGCTAGAGGGAAGAAGTTCTTGATAAATGGTTGACACAGTCAGTAGAAAAATCCACAGATATTTGATGGCTGACATGGGAACAACACATACGCAGACATCCTGGCAAGGGGTGCTTAGTAGGCCATCCTGAGGCAGAACACTGAAGTCCACAGGTCAGGGTTTATGTTCATTCATTTCTATATCCATTGATCAAATATTTTCTTAGGATTTACTGATGGCTTGAGATTCTGGGGCTATGGTGATCAGCTTAAAGATAGTACCTCCTTGCTTGGAGCTCAGGTCTACCAAGATTTCAGAGGAGCCATTGGGAGCAAGGGGGCTAGGCCCCTCCTCAGATAAGAGTATCAGGGAAGACTCCCAGGAACACAACTCATTAATGATCTTTTCACCTGGTCTTTATCTTCCAGGATCCTCTTTTTACTGAGACCAACCTCTATGCTCACTTCTCTTTCTTCCTATAGTCAAACTAACTCAAGTTGGAAAGTTCACTCCCATATATTGTAGGACACCTTCTGGAGAATCTGGATTTTAATCTGACATTAAATAAACCACTTCTCTACCGAGGTAACTACTGTAGTTGGAGTCATGCCATATTCCAGAACAGGGGTGAAGGGGATCTCCTAAATCATCCAGGTTGGCCTCCAAACCACTGAGGAGGGCAGGACAGTGGCACAGAGATGATCTGAGAGAGATGTCAAATTATGATCATCTTAAATACAATATTCAACAACTGAATTATGAGCCCGATGCTACCAGTATCACTGTCCAGATTCTACTTGGGGTTTTCATTGTTGTGTCATTTGAGCCTAGAATAATAAATTTTGCATGATTTTTTCAAGTTGCATGACCCAGAATGGTTTTCACAACTCTCTGAAATTCAGCTTATGTGTCTGTAAAGTAGAGATTTTATTGTAACCCTCCTCATAGAAGGCTGTGGGAATCAAATGGGTCTATTCATTTGAAGTGTCTAGCACAGCACTCAGGCTCGTGGTAAGAGCTTGATATAAACATAAGCTATTCAAAATCACAAGAGTTAACTTCTGTTATTTTCCCCCTTTTCTGCTTTCTATCAAGACATTCTTTTTCTAGGCGAAAGGTTCAGTGGCGTCTTGGTTTGTTTTCCCAAATTCCAGCCCCGATGCTCTCCAGTCACATCATCCACCCTATTTCCGACATCATGGAGGTCCCATATGGTGCCATGAAACTGTGGTCCTGGCTGGGGTTAGTCACAGCAACTAACTATTTTCTTTGGGCATCAGAAAAATCAAACAGGAATTCCAAGTGTTTTTTCAAACGATAAATATTCTTGGTTTTATTCGTTCCTTTTCTGATGATCATGCTGTGTGCAAAGTGCTTATCACCATGACTTGCCTTTGCATGTTCTTGGGTAAGGAGAGCTCTTTGTCCCTTTAGTTTTCCTTCCTCTGCCCACCATCTATTTAGTCACTAATCTTGAAGATTCTCAGAAGCATAAGGGGAAAACATGACAAAATAATTTTAAAGTCTGTATAAAGTGAATATCGAGATTGAATCATGCACCCCCCTAGCTCTCTGGAAAATACATCAAAATATTAAAATCCTATCTGTGGCTGAGTCCCTACCAATATCAGGGAGTTTACCACTTCATAAACAACCTGAACCATTACTTCCCAGGAGGAATTAGTTCCTGAAGTTGTTTTTACATGGAAGCCACATGACACACCTTCATGTCACTTTTATCCATTTGTCCTGATTTTGTCCTCTGGAGCAACTCTCAGTCCCACACCTCTTTTGTGTGATAGCTTTTACTCCCTCCTTCATACACTTTCCTTTATGTCTCCATGCAGGGCCATTGCCATTGTACTATGATCATATTTGAATTGGTTACAGTAGGAAGACTCCTTAGCATATCTCTGTGTCTAGTCTCTCTCTTCCAACCCAGCTCCTCCATTCTTGCTAGACTTCTCTTTCCCAATTTGGGTTAACGTGTGCTGGTTAAAGTTCAAATGTTAAATCTGCCATTTGAATCAGTTTTATTACCCGTGATGTCCTTCCTGCTCTTCCTCTACTGGTCCTAACCTATCTTCCTGTCTTCCCTCTTAATGCACCCCAAACCAGTGGTCCCCAGCAGTATACCCAGTTACTGTGAACAACAACTTATTGCCAAGAATAGCTTGTGATTTTTCTGCCTTCTTGGTTTTACTTGCTCCATGTTTATTCTTTCTCTGGACTGTGTGCCCACCTTACCCGCTGTGTTCAAGTGTGATTCATTTACATTTCAGGAAAAGTCCAAAATGTGCTTCTAGACCTAATGCCTTTTTGTCTTCCCTTGGAGTGAGTAATTTCCATCCATTCTTTGCAAGATTATTCTTTCGGGGAGGGGGGTAACTCAGTAGTAGCATCCTTCTGGAAGACTGATAACCATGGAGGTATTTGATGTTATCTGGAGGAAAGAGAGACTGTGGGTGGAGAAGCCACACTTTCTAAGCAGTGTGTCACCAAAAGTAGACTGCTGCATCACAAAGCACAGAGAGGGTGGTCGGTAGATGACTTTGAAGTAATTAAGCTGCTCTGTCCACAGATCATAGCACTGGAGGAAGCAGTTACTCTCCAATCTTGTAAAACACTGTTATCTGCCTATTATACTTCAGGATATTAAGATTGGGGTGAAGCTAATTTTTACTGAAATTAGAAATCGAAATGCAATTAGAACCTTCTAATTAAGTTGGCATAAATATTTATAAGAGCATGATTTACATTTCACATGGCTGGAACACTGAATTTTTCTTTGAAATGTGTGGAGGAAGAAAATGTAGTTCTCAGTCATTCTGTCCGGTGAAAAACAATCCCCAAAAGGCTGTACACACACAGAGCCCATGAATGGAAACACACTCTCTTTCTCTCTCTCTCTCTCTCATACCCCCCACCGCCCACACATAGCTGACATCTTTTCCTTTGAACACCTAACCCCATTTGTATGCTCAGAAATAATTATTTTGTGTGCATGTATAAATATGTAGCAATGAATTCCACTATTAGGTAAAATTATAATGCACTAATAAAAATATTGGAAAAACTAATTACTCATTAAATATTCACACAACCACTAGTCCTTTGGGCAGTTATAGTTAGATTTTACAGACTCTCTAACTCAGAATTTTGGAAACATTGAACTGCCCATCATACAAAAGCCTTATTACCTACCACAGAAAGCTGATGTGGTATCTAGATCCAGCACTTAATTTAGAAGGTGCGACAGTAACTCTAGAGGACAGAAGACCAGAGCTTTAATTCTAGCTCTTCCGTACACCAATCCTGCGGGCCTGAGTAAGTGTTCCATCTTTTCATATTTCTGGACAGGGATAACAGATGCATTCCCTACTTTCTAAGGCTGTTATGAAGGTATATAGAAGGAAAAAAAGTGAAAGCACTTAGGAAAGATAAAAAGAATCATGCACCATGTGTTCTTGTTGTTAATGTAAGTATGACTTGATCATTACTCTATTAGCAGGTGGATTCGTGTACACAGAAGAAATACTTCCTTAATGGTAATGTTTGGGGTGAGGAAAGCTGGAAGGAAGAAAGTGATTGGCCAGGAAATAGGGGACATGGTGTAAGAATGGATAAATCTGTTAAGCAAGGATCATCTTCACAAAGTCAACCAGGAAATTGCAATAATTCCAGGCCATATGGCAGATTGCTTGAGAGGATAATGGGCATGTCAGTCAATGCATCACTCTCTCCATTCATCATATGACAAGTACTAGGTGAAATACAAAAAGAAAAGTTAGGCCTGACCTGGGGGTGGGATACAATTGTGTCATAAATGTGAGGTAAATCAGGAAATAGAATGCGACTATCTATTAATAGATACCACATTGTATAAAAAGAGCATATTAGTACTGCCAGCTTCATACTTATTATGTCAACAATAACACTTGTTCAGGCAAGAGGTGTTCCTTTCCTGGGTCCTGTGATATAGGAGACCCATATAGGCCCTTCTAAGACCAGGGCCATGCCCCAGATGGTGGGAAGTCTATGGGGTCTAGAAGACATGCCCATAGGTGATCCCTTCCTCTTCTCACACTGTTGTAACTGGGACCCTGGGATCCCCTAGAACTTGCCTAGGGCCTGCTTGAGCCTTTTCCATTGGGGTCAGCCTCCCCAAGGTTAGACAGTGCTGCCCATGTTGCCTGAGGGGGCACCATCAGGCATTTCCTTCTGGGGACCTGATGTGGGAAGAACTTGTATGCAGAGATTGGGAGGTCATTCCTGTGAGCCCTCTCTGGGTAGGAGACAGAGGTGAAGAGGGGAAGGAAGAACATGGCCAAGTTGAGAGCTAGGTCCTGGGAGGCCATCTTCCCACAAAGAACTCCAGGAGTCCAAGTGTTCAAACCTGGCCTTCTGGTCACTATTAAGGGGAATTATTCAAGGGCAGGAGAAAGATATTTTAATTAATGGTTGATTAGCTTTGATCTATGACTTTTTGTGTATTTGGAAATGCTTTTCATGCTGTACTCTTGTTTCTGATCTGCAAATGTTAGTGACAGGCCTGAATGCTACAATAATTTGGAGAAGGGAGAGATCAACCTTTCCGAAGCAGCCCCATCAGTAAAGGCAGGTGGAGGCATCTCAAGGTGCAGAGTAGGTTGTCGGGAGCTGGTTTTGAAGTCATTAAGTTGATATGCTCACGGATCATAGTACTAGAGGAAGTAGTTACTCTTCAATTATGCAAAAGGTTATGAAATGACTATTACTTACACTCCAGGATATTATGATGGGGCGGAAGTTAATTTTTGCTGAAATTAACTGCAAGCATCCAGGGAGACTTCCCCACAGGAGATGGAATTTGATTTTCTCCTTGAATTTCTGTTAAGGTTGGGAAAAATTTCCTAGGAATGTGAATGACTGGAAAAAATCTGGCAAGTAATGATAGTAATAATGGTGACCTGCCTGGAGCCAGGCAATGTTAATTCCTTCCAGCCCCAATCATTCTCTCTGCTCTCCACCATGGCTAAATTCCCACCGTTCTTCATATTTTATTGAAACTCCACTTCTTCTATAGAGTGTTAGATTTTTTTCCATTCCATAAACTCACCTCCCTTTTCTGATCACCTCTGGAATTCTTTCTCTGTACCTTCAGCATGCACAAGCAGTTTTGGGGAACCTAACTAGCCATTTAGAATTTAATTGTAAAACCAATAGTTTAAGGAGTGTCCCTTTGATCTCCTTAAATCTCCTTAAAAATGCAGATGAAGAACAGTTTAGATAAAAAAAATGATTACAAAGCTGGGCTGCAATAGGACCCTTAGGACAATTTTGTACTGTTTGGGTTGAGGAGAAAGAAAACAGAGGAGGGAGAGCAATTACTGGATTTCTTAGATTTTTTTTTTCCATCAAAGTTGCTTCTTACAGCAGAGGAATTGAGAATGCGGGTCTTCCAGGAATTTGAGAGCATAACCCCAAGCTATGCATGTCAAGTCTAGACAGTTGTGTGAAGTCTTTGTTTTATCTTAAAGCTTCATGCAGATTTTATATTCTACCTCTGAATACATTTTTGTGTCTGTTAAAATAAAGTTGTAAATTTTGTATTACTGAATAATCCAATATTCTTGGAAGATTTATCATGCTAGTTTTATAAATTCTGAATTATTCTCAAGTTCAAGCACAGCACTTGGCATATTGAGGATGCTCAATAAATATTAACCAAATGAATGAATTGCACTGGGGAATTTCATTCACCTAGTTCATTGCACCCTGTTCTCAGGAGGAAATGTACCTGAGAAATTCGAGATTAGGATGCTAATTCAAAGGGAAAGGGCTGGTCAGGCTGTTAGCAGTGTAGTGAATGTTGGGTGTAAGAGATACTTCAAAGAAAGAATAAAGATGACTAACGTGCTTTCTGCAGATGGAGCCAAAAACGGAGGATCATCAGAAATAGGGGCACTTCAAAAAGGGAGATGCTTTTTTTTCTTTTTTAAATTGTAGTTTGCATTGTATTTCTATGGGCAGCCCTGGTCTGGACTAAGGAATTAAGATCCTTAATTTAGGAAAAGCGATTGCAGCAGTGCTTCTCCAAGGACTACCAGGGACAAGACTTTGCAAACCCTCTGCAAAACAGTGTTTATCTCTATAGGGTATTTGGAAGGCACCATTAATAGATGGTTGCAAAGAACAATTATCATTCACCACATATATTTGACAGGACTTACTGTTGAGAAAAGCTGTAGAAGTGTAAACTCAAACGGAAACTAATTAAAGCCCTTGCCTAAGAAGCTCCATCAATCCCAAACAACTTCAAGGAGGAATCTGTGATTAAATTCCCATTTGTGCTAGTAATGCTTCCCCAGTTGTATCTTCAGGTTGTCACTGACTCCCCCCACTCCTTGCCATTTTAAACAGTAAATGATTGGACTTCTGTTCACTTCCTTAGGGTTCCTAATCACTTCTTGGCCTGCTTTAAACATAACCAGTTGAAGAAACATTTTTGATGCTCTTACTTAAACATGAAAAGTTTCCAACAGCTACTTATTCTAATTGCATAGTTGCTCTTTGTGGCTGTTCAGCAAAAGGCTACATAAAGTTCCACAGAGAACTACACACCAGAGGGGAACTCAGGTCCAGGGGCAGGCTTTCAGGGATTATGTTTGAAATCCTGCTAAGGGAAGCTCTTCTCAGTTCTGGGATGAACTCCCCTCATTTGTAGTCTGGCCATGTCTGGCTTCTTGTTTCTGCAGCTGACCTTGCGCCTTGCAGTTTGGTTCTGTAGCTGGAAGCTCTAACCTACATCTTTTCTGACAAGGATGGATAAACCCCCGAGCTCTCAATGTGGCCAGCCATGCTTTCCTGATCTGCCCTGCCCCTGGTCCTTTCTGCAGCCACATCTCAGAGCACATGCTTCTCTGCACCTTGCTTTTCTGGCCTTGGTGATTTTCCTCCACCGAGTCCTGCTGCCTCCAGCCTGATGGTCTTTCCTTACAGTGCTCTCTGCCTAGATGATGTGTAGGCCTTTCCTCCTTCTTCATGTGGCTCACTCCTCCTCAAAGCTTAGCTCCTCAAGGCATCTGCCCTAAGACCTCCAGTAAATACAAATTTGCTCTTATGGAGGCTTGGGCTTTTCTCAAGATACAGCTGATAATATATGGTTTCTGTGGTCATAAGATTATTAGAGACCTTCCTTTGCCACTTGATGTGGTGGGGATGAAGCTTGCTTTGTTCACTTTTATATCCCCAGGGCTAGGACTCAATAAATATTTAGTGAATGAGTGAATAAATGTGCTCATTCTGCTCTTTCTGCAGACTTCCAAACTGCACCAGAGGGAGTACTGTTTGCTCGGCAGAGGGGACACTCTCCTGTCCCCTCCTTTTTCCACAGGAGGAGACCCATGTGCTTGAGAGCATAGTTATCATGTGTGAGGCGAGGATGGTTTAGGTGGGTCAGCTGGAACCTGGAATCACTCCTTTTCCCCCTCCCTCCCTCATTCCCTTGGCCTGAGCTCTTCCTCCAGACTTTCTGAGATTTTCTTCTCCCTGGGTTTGCTGTTTCCACAGTTCATCGGCACCACCTGAACTAAAATAAGTGAACCAAATGTGGCATCTCATTGCCTATGGCTTCTGCCTATGGCTCTCTCTCCTTCCTTCCTGCATGCTGTCCCCACCCTCCTGCTAGTGTGGCAGTTTCCAGGGGGAGCATCAAGCTCTCCTGGGGCACACCGAGGCAACTTCCTGGTTTTAAAACATCCACATGGGATAGCACAGATTCAATCAGGGACCTCACAGCCTATGCCTCATCTGGCCTAGAACTCAGGGCTGTGTGCTGGGTACAGATGAGGCTGCTGGTTGGAATTCTCTTTGTCTCCTATAGATCAGAGACGTCGTGCTCTTACATGGTAGGTGCAGCATGGCTTGTCTTTTGCATAAATGCCAGTTTTTTTTTTTTTTTTAAATCAGGAGAATCTGCTAGCTTTCTCTTTAAACATGCATCAAGAATTGGGCTACTTCTCATACTTCCACAGGTAGCACCTAGCCTAATCCACTGCCAACTTTCTTTAGAATTATTGCTATAGTATATTTTCTTATGTTTTCACTTCCCAAGTTTGACACCTCATTCAGAGTGATCTTGTAGGAATGTAATGCGTTTCTTCTGCTTAGGAGCCTCCAAAGAATACTCAGAGTGAAGCGATGTCCATGCAACCATCAGCTCCAAACTGTCTCTCACTACACTCACTCTGCTCATTCCACTCCAGCAACACCGACTTCCTTCTGGTTCCTTCATTGTGCCAAGAATGCTCTGCTTCTGTATTGTGCACCTGCTGTCTCCTCTGCCAGGAATACCCTTCCTTCAGGTGAGCACGTGGCTCACCTTCCACTCCCTCAGGACTCTGCCCAAATGGGATCTCACAATGTGTGCACTCTGCATCTTTCTCATAATGTTTTATTTGGATTGTTTGGCTTTATTCTGAACACTGGAAAGTCATACCATTGAGATTATTATTAAATGTGGGCAGGTTAAGAGCCCTCTTTACAAAACTGTCATTCTTGAATAAGGGCTTCTGATGATGTAGAGACTAGTTTTTTTTTTTTAAACTAAAAGAAAAGAAAAAAATAGAGAGCTTTCATTAAATAAATTGTGTGTAGATTTTTTGCAAATTTTAGATAAATGAAATGCATGACCTTGTGGACACACTGCTGGGGCATATGGTGAGCTGGTGGCTGAGGCTGGTCACTGCTGTCAGTGACAGAGGAGGAAATGAGGCCAAGAGAGGTGAAGAACAGCCTCTTCCTTCTCCTCTTTCTCCTTCTCCTCCTCTTCCTCCTTCTCTTTCTCCTCCTCCTCCTCCTCTTCTTCTTCTTTTCTCCTCCTTCCTTGTACCAAGGATTGAACCTAGGGGTGTTAACCACTGAACTATATCCCCAGCCTTTTTATTTTTTATTTTGACACAGAGACTCACTAGATTGCTTAGGGCTTCACTGAGTTGCTTGGACTGGCCTTAGACTTGTGGTCCTCCTGTCTCAGTCCCCCAGGTCGCTGAGATTACAGGTATACACTACCACACCTGGCTAGAGAGGTGAACTTCATGTAGAGTTTTGTCAAAACCGCCATTACTCATCCATATTCAGTACCTGCCTTGAACTTTGGCACATTATAAGGGTTTTATAAATATTATAAGAAATCAATTTCTCAAAAGCATCACCTGAACTAAAATAAGCGAACCAAATGTGCAGCTCATTACCATTTTCATTAAAATCACTGTGGTGCCATTCATTGTCTCTTCATTGTTTTGTCCATGAGGCGGGTACAGGACTTATCATAAACATTTGCATAAACAAGTATCTCTCCACCTCCTTCAGGTCTGCCTCGTTTCTTTCTCGTTTCTCAGAGACATGACCACCTTGCTGGAAAGTTCTAACCCACTCCTTCCCCTCCCCTGACTGTTCATCCTCTTTCTATTCTGCTTTTTCTTTTTCAACCCCACACCATTTCTAACCTTCCAACACACAACCTAATTGACTTATTTATTGCTTATCTATTGTCTATTTTTTTGTCTCCTTTGGCTAAGATATAAACACAGTGTGGACAGAATCTTTGGTTTGTTAATTGAAGTTGCTCTGGAACAGTGCCAGGAAGAAAATAAGCCAGTGAACATCATTACATTTTCCTTATCTGCATTTAGTCAGCCAACTCTGTATTTCAGATCCAAACTCCAGCTGTTATCGAAGAATGGTCTAATTCCTCAATCCTCCCCTCACTTGTTGTTTAGATATTATAAATTCGGTAATGTCTTGTTTCTGTCCCCCCCCCATCTCTGTCTTAGATGCTTTCCTTTCCTGGTCCCTCAGCCTCTTTCACTTGTTTCTTCAATTTGGCTTCTTTTCTCATCTGCCTTCATCTCATTCACCTGCCACTCTGCCACCAGAATGAAATCTGGTTGAAATACACAAACCAGATGATGCCATTCCAGTGCTTAATTGCTTCATGTTGGGGTGTATGAATAGGGAAGGGCTAGGGTTTTGTGAGACAATAGTTAGATAATTTGGAGGCAATAAGTATTGCTAGGCAATAAATGAGGCAATAAGTATAGATACATCTTTGAAAATGGCTCATCTCTAATAGGATTAGACTGAGGCTCTAGGGCCAGATGTCAATATAAACTAGGCATGTGACGATGGGAAAATTGCTTAATCTCTCTTGTCTCAGATTCCTTCTGTGTAAATTACAGAAGACATTAATGCCTAGCTCTTGGCATTAATGTAAGGATTAAAAGATTTGATATAGGTGACTCATTTAGTTTCTCACACATGCTAATCAAGCAATAAATATTTACCTAGTAGTTGTTATCTCCAATCTCCTTTCTCTTAATCATTATTCTGACAGTTTTTGAGAATTAGGATAAAAATTTCCCACAGAAGAGTGGTGACCATTCCCCTCAAGAATGTGTCCTTCATGCTCCCAAGGTCATCTTCCTCTGCAAATGGAGTTTATGGTCCAGGTTCAAAAGTGTGGCCAAGCGACTTGTATTTACTCTAACTGGAATCTCTCTGACTGGTCACTCCTTAGACACACTGTTGAAATGAGGTTACCTAGTTAAGCCTCCAGCACTGCTCACCTTGTCTGGAAAAGTCTATCACTATCCCTCTTGCCCATTAGGAGTCTACTCTTCTCAATTTCCAATAAAGTCCTAATGTCTGTTTAGGGTCTGGTTTATGTCTATTCTGCCTGCTCCTGATTACTCATAGTGTAAACTGTTTGTTCTCACACGTTTTGGTGCTGGATAGCCATTTCTTACGTACTTGGGTGTAAAAAAAAAAAAAATTCTAACTAAACTTCCACTCCTTAACTCTTCCATAACTCATGGTAATTTTGGGAAATTGCTCAGTCTGGCTCTTATTCTCTTTATGTTACAGAAAAGGAGTTGAATTAGATGCTATTCAAGCCCTCCCCCTATTTCATATTCTAAGAGATCATACCTAATTTTATAGCATGGCCCATATGCAATAATAAAAATAATAGTTCCCATTCACCAGAGCCTGTCACACCCTTCAATTATGTCATTTCCAGTCTTCTTAATAATCCTGTAAAGGAGATACGCTTATGCTCTTTTTTCAGATAAGGAAACTAATGCTAAGAATTATGAAAAACAACCCACCCCCACAAAATTTGCTTAACTGACCCTTAGTGAGACAGCTGAGATTCTACCTTGAGTCTAACTTCAAAGTCTGTGTCCTTTATTCCATTTTGCTCTTCGATTTTTCTTTTATATCACTGTTGGCTGTGAATGACAGACCTAGGCAGAACAAATGATCTCAAGTGAACTTTGAATTGCATTCTAAAACTCAAGAAAATGATTTTTAGAAGTGTTTTTCTTAGTTCTGTGAAGAACGTCATTGGTATTTTGATGGAAGAACTGTCAAATGAAATGAACCAGATTATGCTATGTACATATATGACTCTGCCAAGGTGAATTTCACATTTATGTATCTATAAAGCACCATTTTTTTTTAAAAAAATAAACCCATAAATAGATAGAAAGAAGACTAGTAGAGGAAGGAAACAAAGGGGAGGGAGGAGGAGAGGAAAAGAGTAAGTACTAGGGTGTGGAGCAAATCCTATTCCACAACTGTCTGAGTAGGTTAAAATGAACCCCCAGGTTATGTATAACTATAATGCACTAATAAAAATATTTTAGAAATAGTCAAGGAAAGGGATCTGTTCACAATTGCTTGTTTGGCTCTGAGACTTGTCTGCGGTGTGGGCTGGGCCATATCCTCTGGGGACTCCTTAATGTTGACAGCTGGACAGAAGGCAGTCCACATGGGGAAGAAGAAGTAGTTCTTTTACTGACTGATGTGTGACTAGGGACAGGTTATGCAAATGTAATAAGCTTCACCTTACAAGTTATTTTAGCTCATTAAATAAGAATGATAACACCTACCTCCTAGGATTTCCAAGAGAAATTTAAATGAGGAAATGAATGTAACATTAGTGCATGGTGTTTGTTTTCTTTTTTTTCCCCAAATCAATCTGGATATATAATCTCAGAATACCTTATTGTTCTCTCAAAAGAATACACACACACACACACACACACACACACACACACACACACACACACGGGGACAGCAAAGGCCTCGCTGAAGACCTACCAGGAGACAGCAACTCAAAGTGTAGCAAACAACCCAATATCCACAGTCCAACTTGCCTTTTATTACATGGTGCTCAGCCTCTCTGTTACCCACCTCTTTCTTCTCCCGAGTCCTGTGACTTCAAATTCCTCCTCGGCTGATTGTGCAGAATATAATAACACTAGCTTTAATTTCTAAACTCATGTTTACAACTCACTGTGGGGCCCAGAAAATGGAGTTCCCACTAGTTAACAGGACCCACTGTCTTTGGGAAATTATTGGGTTATAAATATTAAGGGTTATTTTCCTTATATATTATCATAATCTTCTTTATCATTGAAACCTTCTTTGGTTAACTTAGAAGAATAATGTAGAGCTGGGCGTGGTGGTGCATGCCTGTAATCCCCAGCTTGGGAGGCTAAGGCAGGAGAATTGCAAGTTCAAAGCCAGTCTCAGCAATAGCAAGTGGTAAACAAATCATCGAGACCCTGTCTCTAAATAAAATACAAAATAGGGCTAGGAATGTGGCTCAGTGGAATCTCTGGTATACCCCTCCAAAAAACAAACAAACAAACAAACAAACAAAAAACAAAGAATAATGCAGAAACAGAAAGACACTAGAAAATGGGAGATGGGTCTTTTAAGTCTAATTTCTGAAAGAGTTATATAGATGGATCAGGAGAATCCAATGTTGGGTAAAGTAGCTCTAGAACTGAATAATGGAACCAATTATACTTCAGCTACCAAAGCTCATCTACTACTATACTTTGGTTAAGTGTAGTCTGGAGACCCAGAGCTCCACTGAATACTCACAGCTACTCCATCTGAGATAGCTTCTGAGATGGGGGTAAAAGGTCTTCAAAGATCAGTTAGAACTACTTGACCCAGAGGATCAGAATTCCACTCCCTGGACTGACATATGAGGTCTATAAACCTGGTTCATGAGATCAGCTTCACTGGTCAACATTCCCTATTGCAGACCATCTACATGAACATATCATGCAGTGTGATTATCTTTTTCTGGAAGACTCCATCCAGGGGTATGGAAGGAATCTGGAGTTGCAAATGGGTAGAGAAATGGAATTAAAGCTCTCAAAATAAGAAAATCCATAATTATGAGTCTTCAACTGCTTCTTATTATCTATAGGCAAAGTTATTTTATGTGAGATAAACCAAATTCATTTCCAATTTCTTAGTGAGTTATCAATCATTAACGGATGATGGTAGGCACACAGCAGGAAACCGACTGTGTATCGCTGAGAGTGGGGCCCTTTAAGAGCAAAAAGGAAGAGACAGAAGGGGAGTAAAGATGTGTTGCAGTCTTAGTTTTTACTATTCCCAACATCCTAGGGACCTCTAATTCTGATTTTCTTCTTCTGCATGAATTGATCCTCCAGTTAGACTTTCCAGAAAGCAGAGAAAGGATTTACCTAAACTCTTTAAGATTTTAGTTTTCCATATTTGGAAGAGCTCCAAATCTCAGGAATTAGGAGATTAGGCAGTGACACGAACAGGGGGGCTTGTCAGTGACAGCTCGATTTTCTCCATCAGTAAACTTGGATAAGAATGCATCTGATCTGCTGTTAATCCCCCAGCGGAATTCTCCACCAACTTAAGACTGCGCTAGTTAGGGACAGTGGTGTAGAGTTCAGGGTGGACCCTGGGGGCCCAAGGCACCTGTGAAATCAAGTCAGGAGTCTTCAGCCCCTGCCATTCATCCACATGTGGTATCCTGCAGAACCAAGCTCTGCCTTGCATTTGGTTGTGAGGTAATTCTGTCTTTGGGAGTAAGATTGATACTTACTGTTTTATTTGTAACCCCTAAGTAACCAACAATATAGGCTACTTGGCAAATAGCAATTTATTTTAAAAAAGAATATGTTTGCATTATTATTATGAAGTATAATTTTTTGGGGTCATTTCTATTGGATGCCCCTTTTGGTACCTGGATTTACCTGTGGGATAGCAAGACAAGAGCTTAGAATTTTTGCTTTAGAATCCTGGGGTATTAAAAGGGATCTCTTTCAAGAAGCTCTTTCTTTCCATATACGAGAAAATAGACCCACAGGTAGAGCTATGATTATACAGCTTGTTAGAGGCAAACTGAGGACTAGAACCCAGGTATTCTGTCACTAAGCCATAGTGCTTTCTCCTAATATGTTTTTGCTGCTATTTAAAAATATATTTATTATAAAATACTTAACATAACATAAAATATTTAAAAAATATTCCATATGCAGATAGCACCACATGCAAATAGCTCTTACAAATTTGTGATTGATGATGACAATACTATTTGTGCTGATTTAATTAATGGATGCCGTGGGGGTTGGGGGTGGAAGTCCCTACAGTTTTCTAAATGGGAGAGATACAGTTGAATGAATAAAAGAGTTGAAACATCGTTCCAGGTCCAAATTAAGTTTTTTGTATATCTCTTTGAAGTTAAAATAAATAAATGTAGGAATTTAGTTGAATACAATATTCAGAAAATTGAACAGAGCTTCATTTCCTCAAATTTTTCTTTTAGGTAAAATATTTCCCATAACCAGGAGTAGAATTTGCTTCAGTCCAGGGATTGCAGTGGTTCTGAAGTCTCTCAGGTTGGGCAAGTAATCAACATTTTTAGTAGGTCAAGACTATGTAGGTTTTGACTTTCAAGCTGTTCTGCAGTGATGCTTCTCTGAGTTAGTGAGCTGTGGTGCTGGTACTTAGGGGTGAAGATAGGAGTTGGTAGTGATGCTGGTAGTGGTAGAGGTGGAAATAATAATGGTGGTGGCGATGATAATGATGGCTGTGTAGTGGTCATTGTGATGGTCATAGAGGCAGTGGTGGGAAAGAAGTGGTAATGGTGGTAGTCATGGTGATAGTGATGGTTGTGATAGTTGAAAAAGTGGTGATGGGCAGTAGTTGTGACAGATGTGCCTTTTCCCTCAGATTTCAAGGGCAAGCAAAAATTTCAGTAGTCAGAGTTTGTGGGAATGGAAATTCCAAGCTGAGGAAGCAGCTTCCAGGAGGGTATGTTTCCCTGACTCCTTGGAACATGGGGAGATTGGTGTTTTTTACAAGTATAAAAGACAACCCCAGAAAGTGCACCTGGTGAAAATTTAGATTCTAGGACAGAAATTTTGATTAGGTTTTTACCCAGAATTAAAAAATAAAAGAACAGCTAGATCATGACTAGAATTATTCAAACAAACAGAATCTGATGAGTATCTCACCCATAGCACAAACCCTTAGGAGACAGGAGAGTAGGTATGAGAGGCATTTGTGGATCAGCAGAACTTGACAACTGACTGGGAGTGGGCCCTGAGGGGGAGCATGCTCTGTGCAGTTCATGGTCGGCCCCAGGAGGGGAAAGGTGATATAAAATGTTCTTTGGTTTTTCTAAGGGATCTGGCGCTGTGCTTAGTACACCATGTACACTCTGAAAATGTCTGGGGTCCCATTTAATTGCTCTGAGTAACCCTGGTCGAGGGGCTGAACATGTGTCTGACTTTTCCCCTTAACCTGTCCCTTCAGTTTCCCTGTGTGCTCATGTTCAGACAGCAGCACACCTGCATAGATCCCCATTCCATGTCTGTGCCCAGTCCAAGTGCAGCTTCAAAGAATCCCCCAGGCATGATAGTCCTGGGTAGTCTTCCCTTCCTTCAGCCCATTGGAGGAGGTAATTCACTGAAGGACAGGAAGTCTGGGATAGTCTCATGCAAGAGGTGATTTCTAAGCTGAATCTTGAAGGAGGATAGGAGTTGGATCAGCAGGAAGGGAGTGTGTTTTGGTGGGGGGAAGAAAGCTGGGGCTGAGGTTCAGGCATTGACATGAGTGGATCGGTTTTGCAGAAGTGGAGCCATGTGGGGGCTGTTGGATGACTCATTCTGGGCACACTGGAGAAGGCCTTGAATTCTCACTAAGATAAAGGAGTTGGGCTAACCATCAGGACAGGGACTTCTGAAACAGGACAGTTATGCTCACCTAATATCCACAAACTCCCCTTCATGATTGTCCTTTATTGTGGTGAACTGGGGCCCCATGAGTGAGCAGGAATATGAGCAAAAGTGAAGCATCCCTTCCTGCCAGGTGCTCTCAGGACATCTTGTCTACCCTTTGCTGCCCCTTCCGTGGTGCCCCTGAAAGTGCTTTGGGTGATATAGTTACAAAACAATGGAGCCTCCATGATCTGACTTCCTGATTGTGAGGAGAAGATCTTTGCTGATCTGGGTGGAATTTGTTCTGTGAATGAAAAATGAAATTTTCTAGTGATAAGGACCTGGGGTTTCCAGTTATTTTGTTAGAACAATATCCTGACAGCTTCTACAGTTTGGTGTCAACAAGAGGGAAGAGATATGAATGAGGTCAAGTCTGCTTCATCTGAGAAGCCTCCTCTCAGGTGCAACCAGATAGCACAGTGATCTTCTGGGCATTGAGGAAAACAGGTGGCTGTAAAATCCATGAATCCCCTCTCCTTTTCCCTGAGTGCCATTCCTTTGCCTGTGCTGCCTTTTGCAATGCTGCAGCAGCTGGGTTGACATGCTTAAAAGGAAGGGCAATACTGTAGTAAAAGCAGGGAGTGAGGAGGCAGGTCCCTGAACATCAGCCAGCCCACAGTGGAGGCTCCTCAGAACTCCCAAAGCAACTCAAAATCCAGTTTGAAAATGCCCTGCTAGCGTGACAGGGCACAGGATTTGGATTGGGAAGACCAGGTTTGAATTCTGCCTGCCCCCCACTTACCAGTAGTGTGAATTTGAATATATTTCTTAATCTCTCTGGGCTACAGTCTTCAGTTATGATTGGATATGGTAATTTCACTGCCTATTGCACAGGGATATTGTGAAAATAGAGACAAAATGTGTGCTGTGGCTTTGTGCACTATCGAGGAATCTTCAAATACGTGGAGTTACTATATTATCGTGTGTATATAGCTGCAAAATGGTTTCAGTGGGAGCATCACGGCTCCCTCTCACGTTGCCTGTGGTATTCATTCCAGAACATTCATACATCTTTCTGTGGATGACTTTGCCTTTTTTTTCCCACTGAGAATAGCAAGTGTTTCCAACATGGGTATCTCACCTTCTGTTCCTTTGTAATAACTCTCATTCTTCTCTCCTTCAGAGGAAGGTGAGACACCCAGTCCAACCCTCATCCTGGGCTCACAACACTTCCAGGTCTTTGCTCCATCAATCAAACCCTGTCTCTTTTGCATCTTCCAGTACACCCAGGCTCTCAGTCAGATAATGTGTTCAAGTCTCTTATATTCCAAAAAATGACACTTTAGCAAATTGCCTCATGAGGTTAAGTGTTATTTTTCGCCTTCTCTTTACCACCTATATCTCTGAAAGAATAACTTAAATTTTTCATTTCCACTTCCTTGCTCATTTGGATGAGAAGAATGGAAGTAGGTGTCTTCTAACTGCAACTAAAAATCGTTATGGGTGGGATGAATATGGGAAAATAAAGAGAAAGTGTCTTTTTTCCCCCTGAGATTTTTGTTCTGAGTAGGTGCACAGTGCTATTTATTTATTTTACAACTAAGAAACTAGATAAAATGACTCAGTAACATTTTCTTTGATTCTTTTCTACTCTCGGTTTTCATCAATGCTGTTGCTTCATTGATCTTCTATTTCCTACCGTAGGTGATGAAGTTATTTCTGTTCTGTGAAGTATGTGAATATTTGGGACTTGACCTAAACATTCTCTCATCTAACAAATAGCACATTCAGGATTAGAGCCACCCAGGGTCTTTTAAAATAAATGATGAAAACAATGGAGCTCAACATGTCAAAAGTAATGACGGAGACAAATCATCACACATAAATCAGGATTGTTGGGGGCTAAGTCAGTCTCAGCTAACCTTCTTACTCTCATTCTTGGGGTGGGCATTTGTGCACTGTCCAGATGTCCCCTAATTGAGGCAACAATTATTTATTTTCTAAATCTAAAAGGTGGGTTTTATTTTCTTTCCACTGCTCAGCTGGGACATGAACAAGTTGTTTCTCTCCTCTCTAGGTGTATTGGTCTTTTCCTGATGGTGTTACACAGCCAGTGATGTGCTCCTAACATCTGGCTCCCAGAAAAGGAGAATCCCTATGTAGCATGCTATATTGAAAATTCTGCCATGGTCAATTTCAGTTTCAATCTACAGCAGGATGCCACTGGACTTGGAGTTGGGAAGAGATGTGCACAACGGGCTCTGGTGATTGGTGCTGGGCATGATGCAGAATGTGCTGTACATTCTGTTAAAAAATAATGCACATGCTTCGGAAAGTCATAGAAGTGTGGGGCAGAGAGTAGACAGGAAAAAAGTGACTGGAACTTCACCACCCAACAACAACAACAAAAACAAACAACAAAATAAAATGAAATAATTTGATATATTTCATTTTCAGAAAAGAAAGACAATCCTAAGCCTAGATTGTGTTTCCTGTTTAGTTCTTACATAGTTGTCATTATTACACTAGGGTTATTATGGTTTGGATGTCAGGTGTCCCCCAAAAGCTCACATGGGAGACAATGCAAGAAGGTTCAGAGAAGATTGGGGTTGTAAGAGACTTAACCCTATCAGTGAATTAATCCCATGATGGGGATTAACTGGGTGGTAACTGAAGTGGTTGGGTGTGGTTAGAGGAGATGGGAATTGAGGCATGGCTTTGGGGTATATATTTCTATCTGGCTAGTGGAGTCTCTCTTTCTCTGCTTTCTGACCATCATATGAGCTGCTTCCCTCCATCATACTCTTCTGCCATGATGTTCTGCCTCACGTTGAGCTCCAAGGAATGGAGCCAGCATCCTTCTGTGGACTGAGACCTCTGAAACTGCAAGACCTCAAATAAAACTTTCTTCCTCCACAATTGTTCCGGTCTTTTAGTAACAGCAGCGAAACAGCTGACTAAAACAATAGTTCAACTTTCTTTTTTTTTTTTTTCCTGCTCTAACACATCATAACCATTTTCCCATGTTAGTACAAATTTGTTGCAAACATTTTAGCAGTTGTATAACTTTCTAGCACATAATCAATCTAGACCATATCATAGCACATTGAGCTTGTTTCCAACTTTTGATAAAAAATGATCTTGTTTACCTTAATAAATAAATCTCCCAGAAATATTTTTTGAGATAGACTATGAGAGCAGTTGTGCCATGAGGAAGATGAAGGGAACCCTCTGGGAAGAGCTGCCTCAATATTTGGCCCATCCTTGGTGACTACAGCTCCCTGAACTGAGTGACTCCCAGCTGGTAAGATACTTACAGGCCTCCGAGTCTGGAACCCATATCCCCAACAACTTTGCTCACCAACAAGCTGGTAGGGGGTGGGGGCTCAGAGTTGGTTCTTATGCTCCTACTTCTAGGTTTGCTCCATTAGTTAACCCACTTTCCTTTTAAACTCCCACCTTTGTCTTTTAGTTTCTGCTCTGGAGCAAGTAAATTCCTGCCTATACTCAAAGTTTTGGAAAGGTTTTAGTTCTAGTCTTTAGAGAGCTCCTGAGAATGTATAAGCTTTTTTTTTTTTTTCTGGTAAATTAAGGCTTTTTGCCCTCCCCTCTTACTCTCACATTTTTTCCTCCCAGAACTAGCAGGTGAAGCCAGGGTTCTCCTGTTCCTCCTCCCTGCAGCTTCCAGACCACTTCCACCTTCTGTCCTAATATCATCCCTTTAAAGAGCACATATTAGGCCACTTCTTTCTCTTACTGCTGTCACACTCCAACTTCTTGGGCACTCACTCTTCCCACTGAGGACCTTGGCTCTTGCTCAAAGCCTCCTCCTCTGTCCTGGACTCTGCCTCGTCCCAATGACCTCATCGTCTCCAAGGAAGACTGCCCAGAAGCTTAGCATCTCAGGACTTAGACCCCTCGTCTCCATCTCTTCCTTCCCTCAGTTTTGTGCTCCCCGGAGTATGCACCACTATTGAGATGCAGATTTCAAACATCCCCTCTGCTATGGTTTGGATATGATTACTGTGTCCCCTGAAGGGCTCATGTGTTGGAAACTTGGCCTTCGGTGTGGTGATGTTGGAAGGAAGTAAAACTTTAATTAAGAGATGAATCCTTGGGTGAGGTCCTTAGGTCATTAGGGGTGCTGTACTCAGAAGTCATTAAGACAGTTTTTATGAGAATAGGTTGCTATAAGAGTGAGTCTAACCACTGAATTTCTCTCTGGCTTCCTATCTGGCACTATGATGTCTTTCTTCCATATGTACTTCTGCTATTGCAGTGCTACCTACCATCTGGTGATATGGCCAAGGGGCCATCATCAAAGCTGGTGCTCTATTATTTAGACATTGATCTTCTAAAAGTATGAGCTAAATAAACCTCTTCTCTTTATAAGCATCCAGCCTCAGGTATTTTATTATAATAACAAAAATCAGACTAATATGCCTTCCATAAATACCATGTCCATCATCCCAACTCACTTGCCCAATTCCACTGTCACAATTCTGTCTTTGTGAGAACTCACATCAATTGAACCCGCCATTTTCTTTCTATTTTTCAGCCCCTTCAAGTTTTTCAGGTTGAGCCCCTAATCGAAAAAATCTGAAATCTATTTTTTGAGCATCAACATGATTTCAAAGAGGAAATCCCATAGCATGAAATTTTGTTTCATGCACAAAATTATTAAAATATATTGCATAAAATTACCTTTGGGCTACATGTGTAAGGTGTATATGAAACATGATATGTACTCTAGCATTTCTATCTCCAAGATATCTCATTATCTATATGAAAATATTCCCAAATAAAAGCTGAAACACTGCCTAGTCTCAAGCATTTTTAAAAAAATGATACTCAGCCTGTACTCACTACTATGCAGATAACTCTGGTAAATTCCCTTACACTTTCCCTCCTCGATCATGCTCACCTGATAAAAATCTCAGCTCAGGACAAATTCAACCACCCACATTCTTTTTACTTTCAATTTTCAAATTTGTTATTTTTAGTTTTACATGACAGTAGAGTGTGTTTAGACATATAATACGTACATGGAGTATAACTTCCCATTCTTGTGGTTACACAAGATGTGGAGTTATACTGGTTGAGTATTCATATATCAACATAGGAAAGTTATATCTGATTATTCTACTGTCTTTCCCATTCCCATCCTCCCTCTCTTTATCCCCATCCACCCATCCAATCCAGTGAACTTTCACTCCTACCCCCTACTGGAAGTCAGGATCTGCATATCAGAGAGAACATTCAGCTTTTGTTTTTTTAAGGATTGGCTTATTTCACTTAGTATAATAGTCTCCAGTTCCATCCAAATGCCATAATTTCACTTTTCATTGTGGCTGATTAATATTCCATTGTGTATATGTACCATATTTTCTTTATCTATTCCTCTATTAAAGGGCACCTGGGTTGGTTCCATAGCTCAGCTATTGGGAATTGAACTGCTAAGAACATTGTTGTGGTTACGTCACTAGATGCTGATTTTAAGTCCTTTGGGTATATACGGAGGAGTGAGATACCTGGGTCAAAGGTGCCAACCATCTACCTACATTCTTGTCTGCTGCTGCTTTAGATGCTTCAGGTGCACACTGGGAGAGATTTGCACAGCTAACCTGACTGATGTGACTGTAGATACCTGGGCCCCTTTCCTTCTGTGCTGCTGTGACACCACACCTCAGCTTCCCTCCTAACCTGCAGACCACTGATTCACAGACCCTTTCTTGAATCCTATTGTTCTACTGACTTTCTTAGGACTTTGTTCGAACTTTCTTTACCTAGCCCTCTCCAGGTGATTCTTCTGTCTCCAAGGTTGTAAATCCACCTATGAGCATATGACTCAATAGTGCTTTATCTCTTCCTCAGTCCTGACTCATGAGCTGGACTCATATGGCCATTGGGATGTTTCATGATGATGCTTTTGTTTGGTGCTCTCCTGTTCCAGAATGTACTCTCCACTGTTGTCAGGGTCAAGCTGAAACTCAATGGGCCTCCAATACTCTTTATGGTCTTCAGCCTGGTATGTCTCCCCTCATTCCCATCCTGCCTTTCACATCTCCCCACCCCTCACCCAGCCCTACACAACCATACTTAGTTTCTCTAGAGATGCAGGTGATGTAGTAGCTAACGAATTGAGCTCCAAAACTAGACATCCTTGATCCAAATTCTGGTTTCGGCACTGGGGAATCTCGGACAATATACCTACCTCATTGAGCACCTGAGAAGGTTAAAAAGAAATGATGCCTGGAGTTTCATAGGTGCTTAATGAACATTAGCTATTGTCACTTTTAAATTTAATTTTTAAAGCACAATCTCCTACTCTCTTTCAGGCCTTGTGCCTGTAGTTGCCTCTACCTACAATTCTTTCCTCCTCGGAGTCTTGCCTACTTCTTGGCTTCTCTCCACCCAGGTGCTGTCTGATTCCTTCGTGCCTTGCCTCCAGGTCTCAGCTGGCTACTTCCTTGGTGTGTGGCAAGGAACACCCCTTCTTTATGCTTTTGGTCTCTGTGGGTTTATTCTCATTTAGCGCCTACTGTGTTTACATGTGTGTTTTCCATCTCTGGTTGTTTTGGGCGTGAAGATTGCATCTTGCCCATTGTTTCGTCTCCAGTATAGAAGTTGCTAGGAAATAAGGGTTCATAATATTTGCTAACTAAATATATGAACTGACAAATCATACTGAATAACTGTGGTACTCCCTTTTTAAGAATAATTTTGGGGAAAAAATGATCATGGGAACTATGGAGAAATTTTGTGGTTCAGAAGACTGTCATTCCCAATTCACTAAACATTCTTGGTGATAAGCATCCCTAAAATAGATTGTTACAAGACAAAAAAGAATATTATTGAAGTATCTAATTTATGTACTTAGAAATGCTCAATAATATTATGTCTTTTTAAGAAAAAAGAAGAAAACTTAAATTATAGAAGTTCAAGCATCTATGCCTAGTCAACCACGGTGATGAGTGTAGTTTCTAAATTTGAAAAAGGAGCAGTGATAACATGTTGGACAAGGTGAAAATTGGATTAGTTAGGCAAAGGATAACTTGATTATTCTCTGAGAGTATTTTAGAAAAGCAAGATAAAAATGAAGGTAAGAAATATCATATAGAAGTGAAATTTTCAAGAGATCCTACCTACTAACCAAAAGATTTTCTGAAAGATATCAGAACGATAGTGATGAAGTCATAAACAGATTTTTCCATATCATTCTTATAAGCTCTCCTAGTAATAATACTGCAAGATCATCTTTATTAGCAATAATAATAATAATAATTGGCAAACCAAATTAAAATTAGATGGATGATTACTGTGTACCAGATACTGAGTTAAAGGCTACACATATAATATTTCATTTAATCCTCATAATAACACATGGTCTAGGTATGATAAGTGTTGCCAGTTTTCAGACGAGGAAACTGAGGCTCAGAGGGGTAGTAACATGACTTGCCCATAGTCACAGCTGGTGAGTGGTGACCTTACTATAGAATACTTTGGGAGTGACTTCTTGACCTAACTTGGGAAATTCATCAGCATAATTCTGGAATCTTACCTGAGGAATGAATGCCAGGCTCTCTTTGGCAAATGAAAATTAAAAATGTACATATTTTCTGCCATATGTGTGTTTAGCAAATGCCATGCTAGCATTTGAAAACTAAGCAGAGGCTTAGAAAGTATCAGTGCAATGGGGTGTGTTTTCTCTTACTACTTTGGAATCCAGCCAAGTGAAGGAGACTGAACTCCCCTACTGGATATTGGCATGGTCTGTCACCCCTCTCACACTGGTTGACAATCTTCTAAGTGCTATATATGTAACCTAGCAGCCAGATGACTCACAGCTGATTTCAGACACAAAATTCAGCTGAGCTGGCACAAACCAGACCAGTCAGCCAACCCACACAACCATGACCTAAATGAACAGTTGTTATTTTAAATCATTGTTTTTTTGAGGGGGGGTTAGAGGGGGTATATACCAAGAATTGAACTCAGGGGCACTAGACCACTGAGCCACACCCCCAGCCCTAGTTTTTGTATTTTATTTAGAGACAGGGTCTCACTGAGTTTCTTGGTTTTGCTGAGGTTGGCTTTGAACTAGTGATCTTCTTGCCTCCACCTCCCAAGTGGTTTATTACTCAGCAGAACTAACTGCTACACCATCCAGTTTCATCTTCTATTACTTGCAGCAAAAGTCCTAACTATAACTGAGTATAAAAAAAAGTTTTTAAAGTTTATATATCTTGTCCTGAAAATTGACAGTGAGTATTTGATTGTGGGCTGACTTCATTCAATCTTGTTTGTATTTCTAAGCTTACCATATGATTCTACTCATATTTGGGGGATATATTTCAGGTTTATGTATAAAACAAGAAATCATTTTGGCTTCAAACAGTATATGAGTCATCTCTGCAGAGCTTAAAGGGAAACATTTGCAAGTATATAGAAGAGAAAGATATTCTCGAATATGCAAGAAAGTACTTTTTTTTTTTTTTGTAAAGAAACTACCAAAGGCATGCTTTAGGATAGTGAAAGATGAATGGAAACTGAGAATTCAAAATAAAGAGGCCATAGGGCTAGCAAACAGGCAATGACTGGGGAAACAGAAGTATATAGAGACGACAGCAAACCATTGTTTTGAGCCATAATTATAAAATGGAATAGGAAAAAACTTTTAAGAGAGCACATCTATATCATTTGCTCTTAACCTACTTGGTCTCAGGATCTCTTTTCACTAATAAACTTCATTGAGGATCCTAGGTGCTTTTGTTTATGTGGGTGATACCTACCAATACTTACCACTTTAAAAAAGAAACCCGAGAACATTTAAAGTGTTAAATCATAAAAATAACAATACTACGCCAAGAGCTTGGATCTTGGTTTCTAATACTATTCTAAAAGAAAGAAGAAAAAGAAAAAGAAATGGAAATTAGGGTACCTTAGAGAAATGACTGATGGTTGGAACGGGACAAAGAAATCTACAGGATTAACCTAGAACATCTTGTGGTACCACAACATGAGAAAGTGCTCAAAACACATTATAACAGAACAAAATAAAAACAAAAACAAAACACAATAAACTAAACCCCCATACCACAACAATGCACTGGCTACGTCATAATAGGATGTGTCAAGGGGATATAGGAGCCATTTAAAAGAGATTCCAATGGTCAATGCTGCAACAATTAGAGCAACACAATAAATAACCCAAAGGGATTATAGCCTTAGTACAAAATAAATGACTATGAATCCATTCTAATATAAATAAATGACTAAATAAATAAGAAAATGGTGAAGAAGAGACAAATTATTGGTAGGAATTCCAAATAATTAACTTTGAAGGGTGAACCTAATGCTTCACTTCTAAAGCATGGGCTGCAAACTGTAACTCTTCCAAAGAAAACAACATAGGAGAGGGGGATGAAAAGAATAACTTTATAGTAGAGTAACACTACCAACACTACTGTTTTAGTCAGCTTTTTTGTTGCTGTGACTAAAGAACCTGAATAGAGCAATTGTAGAGGAGGAAAAGTTTATTTGTGGGCTCACGGTTTCAGAGGTCTTAGTCCACAGGAGGCAGGCTCCATTCCTCAGGGCTCAAGGTGAGGCAGAATATCATGGTAGAAGAGTGTGGCAGAGGGAAGTAGTTCATATGATGATCAGAAAGGAGAGAGGGATGGAGGAAAGGAAGGAGGGAGGAGGGAATGGGAGAGAGAGAGAGAGAATGAGAAGAGGAGAGGGGAGAGGGGAGAGTGGAGAGGGGAGAAGGAGAGGGAGAGGGAGAGGAGATATTCCATGCTCCAGATACAAAATATAAACCCCATAGCTATGTTCCCAATTAACCACTTCTTCTAGCCACACCCCACCTGCCTCCAGTTAACACTCAGTTAATCCCATCAGGGATTAATTCACTGACGAGGTTAATGCTATGACCCAATCAGTTTTCCTCCAAACTTTCTTGCATTGTCTCACACATGAGCTTGTTGGGGGACACCACATCCAAACTACAGCAATGATCTCAAGTTGGGTAATCAAGATTAACACTGAGGGAGTGAGAGCAGCAAGAGAATAAAGAGGAAGATAAAAGCTGAAGTTGTTATCAGCTTAAAATAGACTATTATGACAATAACATATTTTATGTAAGCTTTGTGGTAAGCACCAAGTGAAAACATATAGTAAATACACAAAGAGAAAGAAAATGAGAATCAAAGCCACACCATTATAGAAAGCAATAAAATCACAAAGAAGACAGTAAGAGAGGAAGAAAGGAACAAAATATCTACAAAACAACCAGAAAACAATGGACTAAATGGCTGTAAGTCCTTACTCATTCATAACTACCTTGAATATATATGGATTCTCCAATCAAGGACATACAGTAACTAATGGTTAAAAAAAATAAGAGTGTATTATATGCCATTTGCAAAGGACTCATATCAACTTTAGAAATACATAAAATTAATAATGAAGGGGTTGAAAAAAGATGTTCCATGTAACCAAACCAAATGAGCAAGGGAGCTTATACTTGTATCAGACGAAATAGACCGTGAGTTAAAAACTATAAAAAGAGACAGAGAAGGCCATTGTTATATTGATAAAGCCATCAATTCAACAAGAGGACTCAACAATTATAAATATATAAGCACCCAATATTAGAGCACCCAACTATATATGACAAATATTAATAAATCTGAAGGGAGAAAATCATAAGAATACAATGACAGCTGGGGACTTCCTCTTTCAACAATGGATAGGTCATTGAGACAGAAAATCGATGAGAAAACATTGGACTTGTACCATACTTTAGACCAAATGAACCTAATAGACATTTGTAAAACATTTCTTTTACTAGAAGAATACAAACATTCTTTTCAATTCCACGCCAAACTCTCTCCAGGATAGATCAAATGTTAGGCCACAAAATAAGACTTAACAAATTAAAGAAGACAGAAATCATATCTTTTTGGACCACAGTAGAATGAAATTAAAAATCAATAATAGGAGGAAAAATTCTCAAAAGAAGACACATAAATAGCCAATAAACATTTTTTTAAGCCTGACAGCACTAATCATCAGGAAAATATAAATTGAAACCACAATGAGCTATCACCTCACATCTGTTAGAATGACCTTCATCAAAAAGACAGGAGAGAAGAAGTATGGGTGAGGATGTGGAGAAATGGGAACCTTCTTATGATGTTGATGGGAATGTAAGGTGATACACCCATTACAGAAAATAGTATGGAGGTCCCACAAAAACTAAAAATAGAATTACCATATGATCTAGTAATTTTATTTCAGGATAAATATCTAAAAGAAATGACATTAATATGTCAAAGAGATATCTGCACTCCCATGTTCATTGCAGCATTGTTTGCGATAGTCAAGATTTAGAATCAACCTAAGTGTGTCCATCAAGATAATGTGGTATAGGTACACAATGGAGTAGCACTCAGTCGGAAAAAGAAGGGAATCATCATTTGTGATAACGTGGAATCGAAAAGGAGATCATTGTGTTAAGTGAAATAATCTGGGCACAAAAAGACAAATCCTGTGTGATTTCGTTAAAAAAAAAGTTAAACTCATGAAAACAGAGAAGAAAATGGTGGTTGCTAGGTGCTAGAGATGGAGGGGAATAGGAAGATGTTGGTTAAAGGGTACAAAGTTTCGGATAGACAGAATTAAGTTCTAGAGATTTATTTGCAATATGGTGATTATAGTTAATGCATCATATGCTGGGGAGTGATATTGGCTAAATTATATTACTATATTCAGTGTCTATATGAACATGTAGCAACAAAAGTAGCATCTCTTGGGTTTTGTTCACAGTTTGAGCAAACAATTAATGTTCATAGGAAAACAATATTAATAATTATGCATTGTATATTTAAAAATTGCAAAAAGAGTAGATCTTAAGTGTTCTCAACACAAAAGAAGTACATGAAGTGATGGATACGTTTATTAGCTTAGCTTAATCATTGCATAATGTATCAACACATTATATTTATGTAATAAATATTTGTAATTTTTATTTTTCAATTATATTAGAATAAAGCTGAAAAAATAGCAATAAGTAATATTGATTTCAGATCCCCTTAGTATGACATGAGGAGAATGATATTGTACCTGGTTGACTTGTTTTTCTCCCTTGATCCCTGAAACATATAACTCTAGTGTAATAATGAGAAAAATGTAAAGCAAATTCCAATTGAGGGAGCTTTTATAAAATACCTCATCAGCATTCCTCAAAATTGTCAGTTTTCAAAAACAAGGAAAGCCTAAGAAATGACCACAACTAACAGGAGCCTAAAGAGATATGATAACTGAATTAATGTGGTATCTTGGATAGGACATTAGGGCAAAACTGAGAAAATCTGAACCAAGTATAGACTTGAGTTAGTAATACTGTATCAATATTAAGTGAATTAACTGTGATAAATGTACCATCCTACGATATTAGCTATAAAGGAAACTGGGTGTGGGGTATTTGGGAACTCTTTCTACTATCTTTTATATGAATAAAAACAGTTCTAAAATATAAGAATTGAAAATAGCAACAACAAACTCATTCAATGTAAGTTACTATAAATAATTATATTTATGAAAATAACAATTTCCAAAAAATTTATTACAGGTGGCATTGTTTTCTATTATAACAAAGGCTTTTGATCTCTGAGTGAATAAAAGACGTTTGTATTCCCATAGCTACTTCTATATTCAGTCTTTTGTGATATCACATATCATGGAGCCTTTAGGACATTTCACTGTACATTCACAAGAGAAAGAAGGTGAAAAAGGCAAATAATATCTAAAATGGTTTAAAACTTTAATGTCCTTGAGAAGCTCATGTGTTTGGCAATGCCACAATGTTCAGAGGTGAGATGATTAGATTATAAGAGCTGTAACCTTATCAGTGGATTGATAACTTGATAACTGTAGGCAGGTGGAATTTGGCTAGAGGAAGCAGGTCACTGGAGAAGTAGCCTGAACTATATCTTCTTCCTGTCTCTCCTATCTTCCTACCCTCCTCTGTCTGCTTTCTGGCTGCCCTGAGCTGATAGCTTTCTTCTGGCATGCCATTCTACCATGATGTTTTGCTTCATCTTAGGTCCAGAGCCATGTAGTTGGCTGACCGTGGACTAAATCTCTGAAACCGTGAACCCAAATAAATTTTTTTCTTTTCTAAATTGTTCTTGTCAGATATTTTGGTCACAGAGATTGAAAGCTGACTAACACAATGTCTTCATATAAAAAATTTTGATCCCACCGATCACTGGAAAGTGTCTTTGGAGTCCTCTGATCACACTTGGAGAATGGCTGAAACACATTGTTAAAAGCACAGGTTATAAATCCCAGTTTATTAGCTGAAAAAGTGGCATGGGAATATCAGGATATCCAGTGATAAATTTCTTATTATAAATGGAAGCAAAGAATGAATTCTGCTGTCATCGTTAGGTTGATATAATCTCAATTGACATTATAAATATTATAAGTGTCAATAGCTAAAAGTAAGGAAGAGCCTTTGAAACCTTTAAGATAACTGTTTAGAATAAAAATATTTCTCTGTAAATTATCAAAGATAATAGTCAACAAAACCATCTGTAAAGCAAAGAGAATGAAGAGAAAATAATAAAAACTGAAACTGTAAAACCAAATGACAAAGCAAGATTAAATACAAGATATGTGAATAAATGACAGTATAGAAATGTAAAGACAAATTAAATAAATGGAAAAACTAAAACTAAATAAGATAGAAAACAAACCAACTAAACCAAACAGTGGTGTCACTATTGATGCTACAGAAAGTAGCATTGATGACAAAAACTGCTAAATAGAGAAAGGAAGACATTTTTTATTGCTTAAAGGACAGAAATAAAAACACAATGGATTCAACATATGTAGAACAAAAACTTTTTGAGATATAAGGAAAATTTAGCAGAAATATAATTATAGTGAAAGATTTTAAGGCATGACTGTTACTTTGTGATTGGATAAGTTATCAAAATCCACGAGAACAACACCTTAAAGAAAACAGTAAATGGATTCACTATCAGACTTTGTGTTCCATATGAACAGATTGTATTATCTTTTCATGTGTCTTTATTTTGAGCCATAAAGGAATTTTAGCAAGTTTTAAGAGGTACTATTTTGATACATGCCTTAGTATCTGTTCTTTATGAGAAAGGAAGGGGAAAGGAAAGAAGGAAGAAAGGAAGGAAGGAAGGAAGCGAAGGACAGACTTCAGATGTTTTGGACTTTAAAAAAATAAAACTTTTCTCACTGCCTGCTGAGTCAAAAAGATATATAGCAGTAAGTTATTTAAAAAGCAAAGAAATTGAAAGCACACACTAACAGTGCTATGGAATGGAGACAAAGCAGATTTTATTAGTAGATGTTTCAGTGTTTGAAAGACAAAAACAATGAACTAAGTGCTAAACTCAGAAATCCAGAAAATGTGCATTTAAACAAATTTAAGAAAAGCAAGAAAGGAAAGAATAAACATAAAAGACATGTTTGTGAATTAAAAGCAGTAGAATGTATAAACTCTTGGCAAGCATTCTGGAATAAAAACGAAGGAAGTAGAAATAAAATATTTTAAAAGTCATGTATAATTGCATTTTTAAATTAAAAAACCAGTGTGGGGGCTGGGGCTGGGGCTCAGTGGTAGGGTGCCCGCCTTGCACGTGTGAGGCTCTGGGTTCGATCCTCAGTACCACATAAAAATAAATAGAGATATTGTGTCCATCTACAATTAAAAAAAATGTTTTAAAAAAACCCAATGTGAAATATATGCTTTTTTTCTTGGAAGTGTAAGTTAGTAAATTGAAAAGGCAGAAATACTCAGAGTAGCTGTGATGTGTAAAAGGTATTATAGAGTTCCTCCTATCAAGGGCTCTCAGGCCAGCTGGTTTTATGGGTGAGTTCCTTTGCTAATTCCAATGCTATTTCAGTAAATAAGAACAGTTTTTAAAAAGCATCCCTAAACTTGATTCTAAAAAGAGCACAGAAAACCACCAAATATTACTTTTTAATATCGGTATAAATATTTTATTTAATGCAACTAACCAGCTAGTATATTAAACACATAGTGCACCATGACCTGATTTATCCAAGAGAAAAAGGGATAGAATTACAGTGATCTGCAGTGGTGGAGTACAATAGAAAATACTTTCCTCAACAAATGCAGATAATATTTTTTTTGTTAAGGATGCTCTTTTATATAATAAAATATATGAATATTGAGAATCAATGTTCTCAGTAAAGTTTTCAACTTCGAACTTAATTGGTAAACCAGTAACCAAAATTCAATTCAGTGGCCTGACAGTCCCAGAAAAGCAATTAAAGTAAGACAGCTAACAAAGTCAATATTATTTAATTCCATGAGAATTTTGGTTGTTATAATATGACATGAGGTAGAAATAAGAGGTATAATATAATATAATATAATAAGTGTTTATACCCACTTGAAGGTTGGAGATGAAATCTTTATAGATGATAAGATTGTAATCCTCAGGGGAAAAAGAGTTGAAACATTATTAGAATTAATAAACTGGCTAGATGAAAGAAAAGCTCATAAAATTAATTACTTTGCTGTTATCAGTTGGAAATATGAAAAGAATCACTTCAATATTTGTATTTAATGTTCCAGTTTAAGTCCCATAGAGATAATTCCTTTTCTCTTGGAAATAGTACCTGAAAATATCAAAGGATTGTCAAAATCCATTTTAGCTGTGGAAATGAGTGCAGGGTTTCACTTATGGACAGGGAGAATTTCTTCAGATGGTGTGAGGCTGGGATCCAATGGAGGGAGAGTCCAGCCAGCTGGAGAAAAAAAAACCCACTTGTGAAAACGCGTGAAAGGAACCCATTTCAATAGAAAAGGCTGTGGGTGGAGTTGAGTAAGAACTTGAGGAAATGAAAAAAAACAAACAACAGCTTTTGAATGTGCAGTAGGCATCAGGGTATAGAACTGTCAGCTTGGGCTAGGGATGTGGTTCGGCCTTCGGATGGAGAGCAGAAACCAAAAACCAAACAAACAACAAACAAACCCCACAAAACTGACAGCTCAGTTTTCCATTGGCTGGGACAGATGGACACCTGAACTAGATAAAGATCAAAGAAGGGGCAAGGCTTCCAATATCTCTGGGCTGCCCCCTACCATTGGAGGCACTTACTAAGAGTGAAATTCTTCTCTGAGTGAGATTAGAGTACTCTTCAAGTCCATTTTAACTCCCCACACAGGACTACACTTTATAAAGAGGGGCAAAAAAAAATGAAGGGATGTTTGCCAGGACCAACGCGGAATCAATCTGGGGGAAAGTAAATGTCTCCTTGTGAAAGATCTTATTTCAAGAAACAGGTGGATATTTAAAGTAATCCCTTATTTGTTTTGAAAACAAGATTTGAAAGGCTGTGTCACCCACAAAAAGGGCAGGAAATGCTACTTTCAAGTGAAAACATAGAATTAAAACCAAAAAGGGAGCAGGGAGAAGCAGACAATCTCTTCTTGATCTTACAATTTCATTAGAAATGCTTGAGAATTCCGCCAGAAACCAGAAAAAGAGATGAAATAAATGATTGAGATGAGTAAAATAGGAAGAGGCAGACTGGAGGGACACAATTTATGTGGAGCACTAACTATGAAAAGGAGAGTAGAATATAACTCTGGCAATCAATGAAAATTTGTTTTTAGAAGGAAAATTTCCCTGAACTAGATATCTGACTTTAGATTGGAAGTTCCTCAACAATGACAGAAAATATAACAAAAAATCCTAACTGCATGCAGACAGGAACTGCAAATAATCTAAGGTGGAAAAGGTCAGAAGGCATCTGATTTCTTCACAAGACTCAGTGTCAGAGACCGAGGAACAATATCTGAAGAATTTAGAAAGAAAATAATTGTGATCTATTTTTCTGGAGTTAATATACTCATTTTATTTCAACTTTTTATTCTCTAATGACTTTTTAAAGTGATAGTCTTTTGATTCCAGAAGGAGATGACTTTTATGCTACTAAATTAAAAATGCCATGGAAGCCGGGTGCCGTGGGGCACACCTGTAATCTCAGAGGCTTGGGAGGCTGAGGCAGGAGGATCATGAGTTCAAAGCCAGGCTCAGCAAAAGCAAGGTGCTAAGAAACTCAGTGAGACCTCATCTCTAAATAAAAAACAAAATAGGGCTGGGAATGTGGCTCAGTGGTCGAGCATCCCTGAGTTCAATCCATAGTACTCCCCCCAAAACGAATGCCATAGAGACAAAACTTATAATTAGTAGGAAGAAACTTAAATTGCAGATAAACAAAAACATTTGTTTTCATGACCTATAATCCCACATTCCAAACAAAAACATTGAGTATTAAGCTTTCCTGCACATCTTTCCACACTTTTCACCTAGAATCAGTTAAGTACATGTGTAAACTTTATGAAACTCACAGACGGTACTAACTACACATATTACTTACTTTGAAGCTATATACTTTCAGAATATCATGAAAGTATCTTCATGTTAACATATGTGTTCAATGCCATTTTTAACAATTGCACAGGATTTCTTTGTATAGATGATACATCATTTTTGAAATCAGTCATCTATGGGCATTTATTTCTAATTTTACAAGCTAATAAACCATACTGACATCAATATCTTACATGCACATTATTATACTTCATACTTTGTAAGAGTGCAATTGCTGATTTAAATTGAGTGTACATTTAGAAACCTTGATAGAAATTGTTACATTATCTTTTGGTAAACAACACCTACCTCCCTCATAACCATATTAACACTTAGCATTTTCATTATGTTAAATGTGGGGTAGTCAAAGAAAAGAAAAATTGTATCCATTATTGCAGTGTAATTTTTCATATTCATTCATGAGGTGTTAATTCTTGAATCTTGCCTTGTTATTGATTAGAGCTCTTCTATGCTAATGATATTGTTAGTTTGTCTCATATATTGTACTCTTTTCCTATTTGTGACTTGCCCAGATGTTCATAAGTTTTCAGATATGCAATTTAATAAAAACTATATCTATATGCATCTGTATTTATATCTAAAATTGTATATATATCTGCATTTGATCAGCAATACCTTTCTTTCTCTCTCTCTCCCACCCCCCACATCTCTTTCTTTTTTGTACTGAAGATCGAACCCAGAGATGTTGTAACACTGAACTGCATCCAAGCTGTTTTTATTTTTAATTTTGAGACAGGGTGTCACTAAGTTGCTGAGGCTGGCCTCGAATTTACGATCTTCCTACTTTAGTCTCCCGAGTTGCTGGGATTACAGGCATGCGCCATTATGCCCACTTTCAGCAATCTATTTCATTTTGACTTTTGTCTTCAGTGTTATGCTTTTGAAGCCTTTATTCCATTTCAACTTATTTGGACTATGTATTGGTTTTAATATGTGAGAAAGAAATCCAGCTTTATGGTTAATCCAGAATTTCTCCAAAATGTTTTCTTTTTCTTTTAAATTTGTTTTAATTAGTTACACATGACAGTACAATGACCTTGACATATCATACATTTGAATCAGATGAGATATAATTTCTCATTTTTCTGAGTATACAGGTTGCAGAATCACATTGTTCATTCGGTCACGTATACACACAGTAATAATAATGTCTGTTTCATTCTACTATCCTTCCTATCTCCCCAACCCCTCCTCTCCCCTTCCATCACTTCTCTCTACCCAATCTAGGGTAATGCTATTCTTTCTTTTTTTCTCACATCTTCACACATGTAGAAGTATAACATTTGTATAACAATGAGGGTCTCCTTCCACCATCCATGCAATTCCCTTTCTCCCTCCCTTTCCCTTCCATCCCTCTATGTGGAGGTAGTCTTCTTCCCATGCTCTTCCTCTCTTCCCCATTTTGAGCCCCCCCCCCCCATGTTAGAGAAGACATTTGTTTCTTTGGGATTGACTAGCTTCACTTAGCATAATCTGCTCTAATGCCATCCATTTCCCTGCAAATGCCATGATCTTATTATTTCTTATGCTGAGTAATATTCCATTGTGTATATATGCCACATTTTTTTTTATCCATTCATCCATTAAAGGGCATCTAGGTTGGCTCCCCAGTCTAGCTATTGTGAATTGTGCTGCTATAAACATTGAAGTGGCTGTGTCCTTGTAGTATGCTGTTTTTAGGTTCTTTGGGTATAATCCGAGAAGAGGAATAGCTAGGACAAATGATGGTTCCATTCCCAGCTTTCCCAGGAATCTCCACCAGAATGTTTTATAAATAAATTCTGTGGGATGTTAGCAGAGTTAATCAAAAGATTCTGTGATCAAATAATTTTAGAAGACACAAGGTTTAAGCAAAACTATCAGATTTCTTTACTGTAAAAACATCTCAGTGGAGATTATTCAATGCTATATAGTTTCAACTGACAAAACACTAGGAGCAATCCAGATATAAATTAATATTGCATTGGATAAGTACATTATGGCTTTCCCATATAAAAGCATACTATACAGCTGGAAAGAAAAAAATGAGAAGGCTGCTATATATTGATGGGAAAGAACATCTGAGATAAACTCACAGATAAAAGCAAGAATGAGGTGTATTTTTTTAAGAAAGGAGAAAATGAGAATATAGTTGTACTTTCTTAGCATAAAGAAGGGTTGGAAGGCTTACAAGGAATTGAAGCGTAGGAGCAGGAGGGGGGCAAAATGAATGGGAGAAATCATTCCTGTCTGCCCTTTTAGACTTCCTGGTGTATAAGCCATGAGCATATTACCTAGAAAGATAAACTAGAAAAAATGTAAAGAGTTTCCATATGCTCAGGGGCTTCAATAAAGTAATATATACATTGCAGTTCTCCAAGCTGGGAGTGATGGTTGACTAGGCTAGGTTTATTTTTTACAAACTCATTTGAGTGTAGGATCCTACAGCAGTTTGGGGCTACCTAGGTTTCAAAAAAGTATGGAACGATCCTTATTAACTAAACATAAAATTTTATTCTTGGGATCCTCTTCCCTGCCCCTGTCTGTGTGTGTGAGTTGTGTGTGTGTGTGTGTGTGTGTGTGTGTGTGTGTGTGTGTGTGTAGTATGTGATTTCTGGTCCCTTTCTTCTATCCCCCAGCACTGGGTATTTTGATATCTGGAAGATCACTCTTAGGATTTTGTTTCATTTTGCTGATCATCAAGATTACTTCTCATTCAATATTTTCTTGAACTGTTTTAATCCACTTATTCTTTTCAAATGATCCACTTTATCAAACACCTACACATACTCTTGGGAATAGTTTGAGAAGAACTGGTATCTTTGCAGAATTATATAAAGATAAAAGGGAGACTTTGAGTTTCAAATCTCATAAAATGTATTTCTCAACATTTTCTTAAGTCTAAAACAACAAGATAGTTTTCATTATTTTCAAGTAAAATCTCACTATTTCTAAATTGTTCTGTGTTCTTTTGTTTCAGTTGGAAAGGAGATCTCTTATTTACTTTATTTTGGCAAGGATTATTATGTCTACAAGCTACTTTTTTTTCTTTAAGAGATATTACACTTTAACAAATATATTTTTGGCATTATTGAGAGGAATATATGCTTCCCTTTGACCAAGTAATTTGATGAAAATAATAATAGACTTCCTGATAATTTACAAATCTTACTTATTGAAAAAAGTCATCTTTAAAAGCAAAACATTGTTCTTTTAATATAACTTTGAATTTTTTGGTGGATATTTTAACTGGGATGTTCATGTGCATATTTGTATACGGACTTTGCCTGAAACTTTGGTTTTGGAGCTTTCTTTGTTAGTTGTTTAAATCTGGCTTAGGCTAATTCTATATAATACATGAACAAGATTTCCGTATTGTTCTGTACTCATGCAGAACTTAGGGCATTTGAAAGAATTTCCTTGAATAAATTTTGATTCCAGTTGCTTTGTAAATGTCATTCTTGATCAATATTTTCATCCTCGTCCCTTACTTTCTGAACTGTATAAATTTGTTATTTATGGTTTTACAGAAAATCATTCATTTTAGCTTATTGTCAGTCATGCTCACTGGCCTGGATGGGCTTTATCTTTCTTAATCTGAGGCAGTTGCTCCAGAAGTTGTTTGCAGCTGTCTAAAGGAATCCCAAATGGGCCTTCAGATGGTGGTCCCATCTGAAGGCTTCTAGGCTTACTCTCTGACCTCCTATCTAGAGGCTGCATATGTGCCTCAGCCACAGTAGCCCAGGAGGTTGCCCCCCATTGGGTTCTATCTGCACAACATCTACCAGAACCATAGTGAAATTCCTGCCATTTGTATAGTAACCTTCCTGGTTTCTGCATTAATGTGTGCTTTCCTTTCTTTCTTCCTTTAAACAACAACAACAACAACAACAAAACAACTTTGGTCACTCCAGTTTCTTTCTGGGAGTCAAGGTTCAGGATTTCTTTTTATGCCACCATCTTTCCCTGTAGTGTCAATGCACTCTTCATTCTTGGTTTAACTGCTTCTCATCAACAATGGTGACAACACTAGGGACCCGGGGCTATGTTTATAAATGTAGTGGGTGTTGGGGGAGAAGATGAATCACAGCAGCTAGCATAAACAATCGGTTCTGGAAACACAAATATGCTGACATCCTTGGCCAAGGCCTGCAGCAGCTTGGCAGAGGGTCTACTCTTCCTTTGTTTCTTTCTCTTTTTTTAATTTGTCAAATGATCAAGAAGTTGGAAAATTTGAGAAGTAATACTGCAGGTGTATTTACTAATATTTTCTTTTTACTTTCATTCCTTGGCAGTGAATTGGTTTTCAATTATTATTATTAATTAATAAATATAAACACACAATTTTAACTGATTTCTGATAATGGATGATAACATATAAAAGGGAAACTGCTGTGAACATTGGTGATGGCATACTTTTAGAGTCTTCTGTTACAAATCTGAACTTACAGAGAATAAGATTAGAGTTAGTATGTCTCCACAAAAATCTCCTGGTAAAGAGTCATGAGTGACACTTCTTTCTAACATCACCTCCTTTCTCAGACTATTGGGAGTCTTTGAAATTCAGAAGAGGCATTTACTTCTTGCTAAAGCTCTACCACAAAGTTATGGACATAGAAGTTTAACAGAAAATGACATAGGACCAAAATTAATAAATAATTTGGGAAGTTGAAATTCCCCAAGCTGTTTAAATCTCACTCTTTTGGATGTCTTTCTCACTTTTTTTTCCTCATTAAAGACTTCTTCTTGGCTTTGGTAGTGGGCACTCTGATGAAGAAGGGTTGACTCTTTCATCTCCTTTGTTCTCAAGGGCATTATTTTGGTTCCTCCAAGGCTACTGTCACTGTATGGCTTGTACAGCACCCACAAGAATGGCCTTGGCTCTGATTAACTTCGAAAGCTATTGCATAGTCCTCATAGATTTCAAAGAAGTAGGGAAGGGAAAAATGCATTTTTCAAAGCCAAACTTTTCTTCTTTATTCCCTTATCTTCCTTCCTCTGTGCTTTCTTCTTCCACTGGGAAGAGGCACATTTGGTCACATATGAAATTGTCCTTCATCACCTGTCAATCAAATTCACCTTTATAAGACTTCTGGGGTAGTGTTGCTGTTTTGCTAGAACAACCTTGGTTAGGCTGCCAGGTTGCAAATTATGTGGCAGACTCAATTACAAATTATGATAATGTGGTATTAATGATGAGCCAAGGATCTCATTTTTATGATTTTTATAAGATTTGCATAATTTTCTATCACTGCATTGTAAACAGAAATAGAGGATGGCAGAGGAAACTGAGCCAATTCCCCCAGGGACCTAGGGATTTAGCTAGAAGCAGCCTACTTTGAAGTTTGGGGTTTTATCTGACTAGCCAGTTAAGAGAAACCACTGGTTTAATCAATTTTCAAAGGAGGGGATTCACTAATAACATGTGTGTGTGTGTGTGTGTGTGTGTGTGTGTGTGTGTGTGTTGTAGAAACATGTTCAATGATATAGGACATTACTGGTGACATGGTAAATGAAATAAGCAGATTATAAAATGTATGTGAAATGGCTCATGAATTATGAAAAGAATGTTCAACCCAACTTAAATAAGGGACATGTAAATAAATATTAGCTGTAGTGAGATATCATTTTCCCCCCATCAGATAGTCTAAAATCTAAAGGTTTGACAATACATTTTGTTGGCGAGGCCACGGAAAAGCAGGACCTTTCACACATTGTTGGTGGGAATGCAAATTTGTACAATCTTACCTAGAGAAAAAAAAAGTCAAAATTAAAATGGCACATTTCTCTATTGATATTTTAGGCTATAGATATCCTTGAGTGATAGATGTAAGTTATTCATGACAACACTCTGTAATAGCAAAAGGTTGGAAACAATCCAAAGTCCACCAATAAATGACTGCTTGAATAGTATTATACATTCAAAAAGTAGAATACTGTGTAGCTGAAAAAAGATAGAGAAGATCTTTATGAACTCATGCAGAAAGATCTCCAAGACATATTGCTAAGTTAATAAAGGGAGTATAGAATAGTTTGCATAATAAGCTGTTTTGTATTTCAAAGAGGGAGACGATCCACATTTGTGTTGACTGGGATATCTATTTTGCTTCAAAAGAAACTAAGAACAGTATTTACCTGGACAAATAGTCATCAGAATGTTAGGAAATAGTGGAAATATATTAATTAAATAAGTCATGGGGATTTTATTATTCACCATAACATATCATATTTTTAAATGCAAAACAGAGTGTAAATGAAGTGTAAATGACTTCGTAGGAAAAATGACCAACTGCATCTGCAGAATTTTATGGTCCAGAAGCCCTTGCCCTTGAACATAGCAGCAGCAAGGGATGCAAGCCCTGATTAGATGGGCCTTGTTCTCAGATTTTACATTTGCCACTTCTCTCCAGAGACAAACATTTGGTTTTTCTTCCCTTAAGTTGGGAAAATTCAGGGAGCTGGCACATAGGAGTGAGCAAGATAAAATGCAGTTCACGCAAACATCAGGATGGGTGGGGCTAGACACATGTTGAGCATTCAGAGGTAAGTTGCTGCGGAAAAATGTCATCCTAGACAAAGCCCCACACCTCAGAAAATAATTTCTTCTGGAGAATTTTTGGGTTATCTCAATGAAATTAGTTTCTTAAGGTTTGTGAAAAAAGAAAAGAAAGGAAACTTTGCTGAGTTTTTAATTTTAAGTTAAAAAAAATGAAATATATATTCCAGAAAATGGGTATGTCAAATTATCTGGTATTATTTGTACTTTTAAATCAAACATTCATGCTGAAGCCCCTGAGCTGAATATATATAACAATGTCATCCCCTCAGAAACACTTGTCACACAACAGTCTTTATTTTCATGATGTCCACTTCCTTGCTTACTATAAAAGTAGTTTTGCCACTTAAATATTTCAAAAAATGTCATTTTGTTTTGCTTGTTCTAGAACTATTTTTGGTAAGAGCTTTCAATGTAATGTGAAGCTACATTTTGTTCATTTCATTAGCAATATAATATTCCTTTACATGCTTGTACCACAATTGTTTATCCATTCTACTGATGATAGACATTTAAAATATCTCCAGTGGAAGGCGTTTAATACTGAGAGCCAGCATGGTGGCACATGCCTGTAATCCCAGAGACTCAAGAGTCTGAGGAAGCAGGATCCAAGTTCAAGGCCAGCCTAAGCAACTTAGCAGGGCCCTAAGCAACTTAGTGAGACCCTGTATTAAATTAAAAAATAAAGAAGAGTGAGGATATGGGATGCTGCTTAGTGGTTAAGCACCCCTGGGTTCAATCCCCTGTGCCCCCTCCCAAAAAAAGAACAATGCCAATGAACACTGTTAGGTGTACTAGGGTGCATATGTGCATGAATTTCTCTAGCACCTCTTAGTGAAGTTTTGAGTTTTTGGGATATGTACACCTTCTTTTCTTAGATACATGAAAGTATCTTCCAGCATAATTTTATCAAGTTATACTTCTAGCAATCACCAAAATACTCATTGCCTCATATCCTTTAAAAGTTTGAAATAGTTTTTTTCATACTTATTAACATTTGCTATTTTGATAATGTGTAATAATATCTCATTATAGTTTTAATTTGCATTTTGCTGGTGAGGAATGAAGTCATGTGCCTCTTCACTATTTAACAGATATTTGGATTTTTTTTTTTTGCGTGTGAAGTGTTATGTTTCAAAACTTTTGTCCATTTTTTAAATTAGATTACCTGCTTTCACAATGCTTCATTTAATCAATATATTAATAAAGAGTCCAAATGATGAATGATTAGGCTTGAAGGTATATGATGTAGCCAGAATGCATTTGTGGCCATCTATAATTTTTTTTTTCATAAAATGCTTTTATGTAATTATTGGCACAAATTATCTGAGAGACAAATTGGGCTTAAGCATCTGCTCAGCACACTACCCACTGCTGGTCATCTGCCAGTGGACCCTGATCAGTGAATGATACAAATGTCGGTAGTTAACATTCAGTAGCCCTTAACCTTACACAGGGCCCTGAGCTAAGCACTTCGTGTGGGTCCTTTTATTTGCTTCTCTGAAAACCTCTATGTGGAATGTACTGTTAGGCTTAGGGGCTTAAATGAGTGGACTGTTTATGTCTCAATAAGAGAGTGATGGGCCTAGGAGGTGACCCCTCATCTAACTCCAGAGCCCACACCCTTACTCTAATAATAATAATTTCTAGTTATTTTACTGCCTCAAAATAAAGTTTCCATCTGGTTTCAAATTTGGGATTATTCTGGGGGAAATGATCATCGTTAGTTCTAAAAGAAGAGAATATAATTAAATACTTAGTTTAGACATGGTAAAATATAAATTCCCTAAAAATATAGCACGATATACATAGAGACACTGACAAAAAAGAAAATAAGCTTGCATAAAGCTTTGCTATGAACTTGACTTAATGTTTGTACCACAATGAATATACAAATGGGGAGTATAGACACTTCAGGCTTGCTATTGTATCATTCAATGTGTTCAATCCATAAAATCAGATGCTTGTAAGTTAAACTTCAAATTTGTTGTAAGATAAAAGAACCGTCAGTATTTTGAAACAAAAATTGTAGAAAGCTGATCAGGCTTTGAAAAAAAAATGATGAGAACTAAAAAGAAAGCCATGGTCTGGGGTGGAGGTTTCTGGAGCAGTTTAAGGAGGTCCCCCCACCCCCACACACTTTTGAATAAATCTTTTGGCTTGATCACATTAACGGGTGCTGCACAGCTTGCAAAGCTATGTTCTTTATTCCGGTGAGACCTTGCTCAGGCTTGTAGTTCCATTTGGAAGAATAATTTTCAATGTCTCCTTCTAGGCTGAGCATTAATCCCCCCACTGCTTGATCGATTAAATCCCACTGTCTGTGCCTGGAAGGCGATGTCTGAGCTTTATGTATTGTTTCCTGGCAAGTCCTATTGCCATGCTCTGTGGAACAGATGTGGCAGTGTAACCATGTGCAACAGGCTCTCCAGCCTTCAAATCTTGGGGGCATGACAGGTATAGTGTCTCATTTTAACATTTAATAAATTTACAGGCCTCGTGAATAAACTGGTTCATGAATTGGTTCATAACTTTTGTATGGCGTTTAATAGCTTACAAGGTGAGAATACATTATTTCATTTGATCTTTATAACAGTTGTTTATGGGAAACAGAGCTTTATTATCCTCCATTTTTTGGAAGGAGGAGAGGCTATGCACCTTGCATGGGTTCGCAAGGCTAGGGGCCATCTTACAATTAAAACCCAGAACTTCTGGATTTTAACACCAAGGTTGTTCTGTGATTCGCATAATAAAAACAAGATGGGAGAATTATAGAGGACTTTCCAAAGGACCTACTTTACCCATGTGCTGTGAGTACAGAAAACAAAATGACAACATAAATGTCACATCGCTGCTAGCTTGAGCAGAACAAAACAAAGAAATAAACCATTTCAGTGTGGCCTCCAGGATAAGAAGTATTAGAGAAAATTGCCAAGATACTTTCAAAAACTCTAACTGTGACCAGCCCTCCTCCTGGAAGATAAGCAGGCCTTCCCTGTTAGGGCTCTGTTAACTCCTCAGTTCTCAATGCCCTGGTCTACGTTCTCAGTATTTCATATGTGCTCTCTTCTCACAGGGCAAAACCCAGGAAGGTAGAATCTGAGATGAATGATTCAAGAGCAAGCATCTTATTTAGGAGAAGGAAAACAAACAAACAAAACAAAACACCCTCTGGCCCAGGTTCAGGAAAAGAATGGTGGGTCATGAAATGCATATTGTAAAACCAGGTACCTTCTGGGCAATTGGAGCTTCTTCTCAGGATTCAAACCCAGAGACATCCCTCCCAGGGGGAGGGAGCAGAGTGTGCATAGGCCAACTCCCCTGTCAGTCATTGTTGAGAGCTGCCAGGAGGGGCAGGAACTTCCCCACCCACCAATGCGTGTTGCAGGAGGGCAGAGGGGCAGCCTGTAGCTTAGGAAAAAGTTCCCTGGCAAAGAAATGGGGATTTTGGGAGGACACTAGCTCTCATAAAATGCCTGAGGGACATGGTGGGATACCCATGAGTCTGATATAACAGGATCAAGTTCTCACCATTTTTTTTTAAATGTTTTTTCAAAATCCAGAATAGTATTTGGGGGTATTTTAATTTGCTCATAATTGTGAACATAGCCTGATGTCAGGGTGGATTTGAGAAATGTTTATAGATACACATTAAATTTTAACTGACGAGGAATATGGAAAGAAAGCAGGAACAATAGAGCCCTGAATCACAGCAGCTTCCCAGAGGGACAAGTCTCTACTCACACTTTCTCATAAATCTTGTCAGGGTGCTCTGGCCATTCGATCATGCACACAACTCTGCTGGGCATGGTCTCCGTGGTTGAGTAGTAGCCCTGGGGGAAGGCCAGCAGGAGAGCCAGGACCCAGATGACGCAGATGACCACTTTGGTGGCTGTGGCTGAGAGCCGGGGCTGGAGGGGATGGATGATGGCCATGTATCTGGAACAGAGAAGAATGGACAACGTTCTGATTTGATCATCAAAATCTACCAACAAAAATGTTCCAGAAACACTTTGATTCCTGATGACGTTTTCCCAACCTGTTTCCATATTTTATCCTTAAGTTTTATGGCTTCTGACTCACAATGCTAAAATCCATACAAAAAATCACCAACAGTTCATGTGCTACATAACAACACTTTGGCCAAAGACAGACCACATACATTGAGGTGGTGCCATAAGATTGACCAACAACATAGTAGTTGTCCTCGTTTGTGTGAGTACACTGCATGGCGTTCGCACAACAATGACATTGGTTGATGAATTTTGCAGAATGTGTCCCCTTTCATTAAGCTGCATATGATTGTGGCAGTTTTTAAAGCCCTAGTGGGGCATGATAAAGGTTATCAATCCTGCATCAGAAAACAGGGGCTGGAAGGCAACAAACTAAATGGTGAACTAAATGGTATCATTTGAATGAATACATCCACATGTTTGAATTTGTGCACAGCCTCCAAGATGCTGCAGAGATGTGAGGAAAAAAATAAATACTACAATCAGCATTTTATATCAGTTATAAACACATCGATTCTGCCTCTTTCATTGAAAAGCCATCTCCCTATGTGTATTTTTCTTACAATGTTTATGGATTTATCTCTTAAAATATGCATCTGTTTAAAAAAGTTGCAGCTATGTTTTTTTATACATCATTTGGGGTTTAAATATTATTTGACTAAAACCTCAGAATCACACACTTGATTCTCTGGCATGCAGGTATTTCTGGTCTCCATGGGACAGAATAGTCCATGAAGACTTCAGAAACGCACAGACAAATAGCAGCACATCTGTCAGCTGGCTTCGTGTAATTCCACATAATCCTTTCATTGTGTTTTCTGAACTCCTACAACCTTTGGGCAAGAAGTGGGCCAGGGTAATAAGGAAAGCAATTTCATTCAGCATGCATTTTACAATTTTCACTGGGCACCTGCTGCCTGCAGAACACACCCTTTCCTTCTGGGCATTGAGGATCTAATTACTCCAGGGTAACAAGGAACATCAATAAGCAACCACAAAACCCAAAGGTAGGAAAAATGACCTCAAGCGGTAATCTGATCAGTATCTTAGAGCCTTAGGGAATCTGCAGAAGTAATCAAGTCTTGGAATAGTGGGTGATTTCTTGGAGGGGCTTCAAGAGGTACGCTCAGCTGGGTTGGGGGTGAACCTGTTGAGTATCCTGCTCCAAGGGCAGGAAGTGTTTGGAGCCCTCCCTCCTCTGGGGGGATAGGATTGGATCTGACTTTCTGAAAAGGGTTGATAGCTTTGTTTTGTAGATTTCTTCCCTGAGCATCTTTTTTATCATTTCTCTGCTTTTTTTTTTTTTTTTTTTGTGTGTGTGTGTGTGTGTGCTAGAGACCTGATCTTCCCTTTTCTGGTTGGCAAGAACAGCTACACTGAAGGTGTTCAGTATAGGGAGGCTGCATTTGGGGAATGCTTCGGGTCAGCCCTTGTATACACAGTCAGAAGTCACGATAACTTCCGGGAAGGAATACCCAGAAACTTCCTTCTGCCCCTTTCAAAAAGTAAGTAGGTGGTCTTGAAATCAGGAGAGAGTAGAGTTAGAAAAAGACTTGGAGTAGATGTTATGGTGGGGGTGAGTAGCAAAATAAAAATCTTTGGGGATGCTTCCCTGGCTAGTTGGTAGCAATGAAATATTTTACTCAAATACTGTCTGAAAGGGCAAAGAGAGTTCTCAAGACGCTGTGAATCAAGCATCACCTGTGTTCTTTACATTATCCCAGAGGGCCACAGTTACCATTAAGGGAGTCTTTCGTACCATAGACTTAAATAATCTTCCCCTCTGGATTAATCTCCTAAAAAGTACCCTGAGAAGTCTTGATTCCTGTCCCCAACCTCAGACCTGTGACATCCTTGTTGCCTGACAGGATAGAACCTGCGTTTCCTCTATAGACATGGGATAATAGTGGATGGGAGGAACCCCTGAGTCAGAGCCAGTGGAGGTAGGCCTGTTCAACCATCAATCATGTTTACCTTCTTTCCAGTTTGGTCAAGGATGGACCTGGATCGTCAGGAACCAGAATCATGACCAGAATCTCTTTGTGTGTTTGCATTATAATTGTAGGAGCACTTACTGGATCGTTTCCCAAAAGCAAGATTTCCACAAACCTGGACAGGGAGCATGAAGATGCCTTATTTTACCTCCAGCCCAATGCAGGCTGCTTCTCCCCGCACCGGCAGCTGTGCATTCTTAGGCTTCAAACCAGATCCAGGAAGATGCACAGGGGAGAGTGTGGTAATTACATTGCCCTCTTTTAATATTATCTCAAATGTAAGATTTTAATTTGTTTCTAACTCAGGATAAATACTCAGTCTTAAATAAATGAATCCTAATACCCATCCCCGTGCCCAAATTGGTGATACACCATTTAGAATCTAATGTGACTGTGCTTAAGGGGGATTGCATCAGAATATTAGCACTACAGCTTCAAATGGGTGGCAGAAAGCCATATTTTATCTTTACTGCAAAAATTGCAATTTGGGAGCCCATTTCAGTTAACTCGCTGCCTTTCTTTGAGTGTAGAAGCCATTTCAATGACAGATGAGAGTATTCCCCATACAAAGCCAGAGAGAATAAAAAAAGATTGGCTTTAAAAAATGTATATATTTTCATTTGTTCAAAATAGAGCCATTTATAAATCTTCTTCCCTCCTTCCCTTTCTTCTTTCTTTCTTTCTCTCTATTGCTATCTTTACTTCTGAGGCTTGTATAATTTGCTTATTTCTTATTTATTCAAATACTTTTGCCATTCGGATAACTTGTACTTGGATGAATATTTTCTTTCTTACTCCCCATTCCTAGTTTGGATTTCATGAATATACATTTATATATTTATTTGGAACCACCCTGAACAATTCTTTCTTATTTGATTATAGGAGATCACTGAGAAATTGCTGCAAGAAATACATTCAATAAGTATTTATTGACTGCACTGAGCTCATGAGACTGCAAGGCAGTCAATAAAACATCTTTCTGGTTTATGCATTAATCATCAGGCTGCCAGAGACAGGGGTCCGGAAGCTGTGTGGGATGTGGATTGTGTTCTCCACTTCAGGTTGTTTCATTCCCATGGAGGGCCATCAAACCTGATTAGAAATGTATATGGCCTGAAAAAACCAAAGGTATAGTCTTCTTTCTGTGTGACTGTGCATTATAAAAAGATCTCTCATTATGCATTCCTTAAATCTGGCAAAATAGAATGTTGCATATTTTTTAAATAGAGTGAAACAATTTTATTGTGAATAAGAATTCATTTTCTGACAAACAGCAGTGCCTTGTAACTTCCTCTTACCCCAGCCCTAAATCAATGGGCAGAGAGAATGTCTTTTCTCCCTCAGAACATTTGTCTTACTGGGCTCTTCATCCATACTCTTCCATCTAATTCTGCTCCCTCCTTTTCTGATCTCCACGAACTCCTCCCTCATATGGTGTGAGGTTCCCATAAGGGACCACATCTTCCTGAGTTCAAATGACCAAGGGTGAGGTCTGCTGAGAGTGTAGCTCTAGATCAAGGGCTGGCAAACTTTTTCTGTAAAGGACAGGTAGCAGATATTTTAAGCTTTGAGGCACATGTACTCTCTGTCACAACTACTCGACTCTGCCTTTGTAGTTACGTAAAAGCAGCCATGGACAGGAAAGAATGGTTGGGCATGACCATAAGCCAATATAACTTCATTTGCAAAAACAGATGGTGGGCTGGATTTGAGTGCTGGACCATAGTTTGCTGGCTTCTGGTAGAGTTTATGGGAGATGAGGAACAGGAGGAATTAGAGCCACGGGACAACACAGTGTAAACTTCAGAAACACTCATCACCTTTGACAGACTGAGGATGCTGAGACTGAAGTCCACTGGGTAGATGTCAGTACAGTGGCTACTGGTTTAGATGTGAGGTGTTCCCCAAAAGGTCATGTGCAAGACAAGGCAAGAAGGTTCCGAGGAGATGATTGGGTTCTAAGAGTCTTAACCTAATCAGTGAATTAATCCCCTGATAGGGATTAACTGAGTGGTAACTGAAGTGGTAGGGTGTGGCTGGAGGAGGTGGGAATGGGGTGTGGCTATGGGATATATATTCTTTATCTCCAGTGTGGAGTCTCTCTCTCTTTGCTTCCTGACCAACACGTGAGCAGTTTCTCTCCACCATACTTGTTGGCCATGATGTTCAGCCTCACCTTGAGCCCTGAGGAATGGAGCTGACCCTTTGAAACCGTGAGCCCTCAAAAAAACTCTTCCTCCCCTACGATTATTCTGGTGAGTCCTTTAATCACAGCAGTGAAGAAGCTGAGACTATGATGTGAGAATAATCACTGCTTGAAATATTGTCTGTATACAGTCATCCAGGATCGTCCTGTGGGAGTGATCTCATGGCCCCTGGTCTTTAGAATTTCTTCTCTCTTGAGATTAAGCCCTTAAGTAAACTTCCAATTAATTCTTTGTTGACTACCTAACTTCAACACTGACCGTATGCTGGGAACTTTGCAGCATTCAGTCTTTCTACACAGTGTACCCTCCAGCTCTTCGTCTAAATAAGTTCTGTCATCTTTTCGTCTACTTCCATGTCAGAGAGGACTCAGTCTTTTTACTGAGGTCACTAACATTTCTTCATCAGTTGGGATTTTGTTCCGGGACCTGACTTTTATCTTTTATCCAGATCACTTTACCAACAGCCTCATCTATGCCACCAAGCTCCAGTTCTCACAGCTATAACCAAAGAGGCCTTTGAACCACCTCCAGAGATGGCACAGAGTTTACACACCACTGAGCATTTCACTAGCGCCAGCCTCCCCCACATCCTCACTGCTGTGATGTTTGTAATTCCAAAAGGGGTGTACGTGGTTTTGATCTCCCGGCCGATGCAGATCTTAGCACTGTCAAGAGACTCACTTCAAAATGTGCCGTCTGACAGTAAGGGCACCATCAACAAGACCCTAAGAACTGAAAGCCCATGAGAGTTTAGAGTGAGGTGAAAGAGGGGACACAGCTGACACAGCTGTCAGAGCAGTTCTACCCGAGGGCTCACGTGGTTCAAAGAAGATTCAGGTATGGAGTCCCCAGCCTATTAGGGAGCATAATCCTTTCTGTATGGGCTAATGAGAAGAGGTGATTTCAGACCATGAAAGCACACCTTGCTTCTCCAGATCCTACTTCCTATCTCACCACCATCTGTAGAAATTTTCCCCATCCTCTAAGGTGGATCGAACCCCATCTCCTTTAAGAAAACTTATTTGGGACCAGGTGGAATCCCACCAGCCAAGCCCGCACTGACCCCCCGGGCTGAGTACGGGAGTTTAGACAGGGAAGGAAGCGGTACAGTCCCATCCCCCGCAGCGGACACTCCACCAAGGGAATCAGCAGTCAGCATCTTGAGCAGCTGATATATCCACCCATTCTCCGACAGATCTCAACAACAAAACAGGTGTGTGGCACTCAGCCCATCCCCCATACATCGGGAACTCGCATAAATTCTCTCCTAGGCTTGCCGGGGGAGGGAGAATCAGAGTGAGCCTGCATAAAGACTAGGGGGTAACTAGAGGCACCTGACCTGCAACCCCCCCTACCCATCTGCAGCCAAAAGGAAACCTGTCTGGCTAGAGCTGGGGGTGGGGCAAGCAGGAAAATCCAAAGGACAGAGTGCCTGGGATCCCAATTGCCAACTGTGGGACCCCGGAGATTCAGGCCCACTGATTCCTGCGGCCTGCCCTGCGGCTACAGAAGGCGTGGCGCCCCAGGGAAGCCATTAATTAGCAAGCAGGGAGAGGCTCGGCTGCGACCAGGTGGAATCCCACCAGCCAAGCCCGCACTGACCCCCCAGGCTGAGTAAGGGAGTTTAGACGGGGAAGGAAGGGGTACAGTCCCATCCCCCGCATCGGACACTCCACCAAGGGAATCAGCAGTCAGCATCTTGAGCAGCTGATATATCCACCCATTCTCCGACAGATCTCAACAACAAAACAGGTGTGTGGCACTCAGCCCATCCCCCATACATCGGGAACTCGCATAAACTCTCTCCTAGGCTTGCCGGGGGAGGGAGAATCAGAGTGAGCCTGCATAAAGACTAGGGGGGAACTAGAGGCACCTGACCTGCAACCCCCCCACCCATCTGCAGCCAAAAGGAAACCTGTCTGGCTAGAGCTGGGGGTGGGGCAAGCAGGAAAATCCAAAGGACAGAGTGCCTGGGATCCCAATTGCCAACTGTGGGACCCCGGAGATCCAGGCCCACTGATTCCTGCGGCCTGCCCTGCGGCTACAGAAGGCGTGGCGCCCCAGGGAAGCCATTAATTAGCAAGCAGGGAGAGGCTCGGCTGCGACCAGGTGGAATCCCACCAGCCAAGCCCGCACTGACCCCCCGGGCTGAGTACGGGAGTTTAGACGGGGAAGGAATCGGTACAGTCCCATCCCCCGCAGCGGACACTCCACCAAGGGAATCAGCAGTCAGCATCTTGAGCAGCTGATATATCCACCCATTCTCCGACAGATCTCAACAACAAAACAGGTGAGTGGCACTCAGCCCATCCCCCATACATCAGGAACTCGCATAAACTCTCTCCTAGGCTTGCTGGGGGAGGGAGAATCAGAGTGAGCCTGCATAAAGACTAGGGGGGAACTAGAGGCACCTGACCTGCAACCCCCCCTACCCATCTGCAGCCAAAAGGAAACCTGTCTGGCTAGAGCTGGGGGTGGGGCAAGCAGGAAAATCCAAAGAACAGAGTGCCTGGGATCCCAATTGCCAACTGTGGGACCCCGGAGATCCAGGCCCACTGATTCCTGCGGCCTGCCCTGCGGCTACAGAAGGCGTGGCGCCCCAGGGAAGCCATTAATTAGCAAGCAGGGAGAGGCTCGGCTGCGACCAGGTGGAATCCCACCAGCCAAGCCCGCACTGACCCCCCGGGCTGAGTACGGGAGTTTAGACAGGGAAGGAAGCGGTACAGTCCCATCCCCCGCAGCGGACACTCCACCAAGGGAATCAGCAGTCAGCATCTTGAGCAGCTGATATATCCACCCATTCTCCGACAGATCTCAACAACAAAACAGGTGTGTGGCACTCAGCCCATCCCCCATACATCGGGAACTCGCATAAATTCTCTCCTAGGCTTGCCGGGGGAGGGAGAATCAGAGTGAGCCTGCATAAAGACTAGGGGGTAACTAGAGGCACCTGACCTGCAACCCCCCCTACCCATCTGCAGCCAAAAGGAAACCTGTCTGGCTAGAGCTGGGGGTGGGGCAAGCAGGAAAATCCAAAGGACAGAGTGCCTGGGATCCCAATTGCCAACTGTGGGACCCCGGAGATTCAGGCCCACTGATTCCTGCGGCCTGCCCTGCGGCTACAGAAGGCGTGGCGCCCCAGGGAAGCCATTAATTAGCAAGCAGGGAGAGGCTCGGCTGCGACCAGGTGGAATCCCACCAGCCAAGCCCGCACTGACCCCCCAGGCTGAGTAAGGGAGTTTAGACGGGGAAGGAAGGGGTACAGTCCCATCCCCCGCATCGGACACTCCACCAAGGGAATCAGCAGTCAGCATCTTGAGCAGCTGATATATCCACCCATTCTCCGACAGATCTCAACAACAAAACAGGTGTGTGGCACTCAGCCCATCCCCCATACATCAGGAACTCGCATAAACTCTCTCCTAGGCTTGCCGGGGGAGGGAGAATCAGAGTGAGCCTGCATAAAGACTAGGGGGGAACTAGAGGCACCTGACCTGCAACCCCCCCACCCATCTGCAGCCAAAAGGAAACCTGTCTGGCTAGAGCTGGGGGTGGGGCAAGCAGGAAAATCCAAAGGACAGAGTGCCTGGGATCCCAATTGCCAACTGTGGGACCCCGGAGATCCAGGCCCACTGATTCATGCGGCCTGCCCTGCGGCTACAGAAGGCTAGCAGGAGAAACCAGGAAGCTAGAGGCAAGGCCCTCAAGACTGGGCAGCTGGAAATTGCAGGCCCGCCGGCGACAGTTCACCCACTGCCCGCATAGCTGGGTGGTAGGAGAACACCCGGCCACAGGTGACCGATCACCCGCCCGCGGCCTGTGATACTGGGCGGCTAGAGACCGCCTGCCTGCCGCGACTGGGAGCTGAAATCAAACAGAGACAGTGCAGTCACACCACCTCATCAGGACACCCAGGCAAGGAACTGGGGCCAGTCATAGCAAAGTAGTGTCGTCACTGGAGCTGGGACGTCGGATCTTCCTTCACAGTGGAATCCACGTCAGCAGGCATAGTTTAACAACACTAAGGAGAGGCATCAGAGTAAAACAGAACCAAAACAAATCTATAGAAGAGAACAGAAACACGACAATCAAATAGAGCTGGAAAGCAACGGGGACAACATGAGAAAACAAGGGAAAAAAGGAGTACAAACAATGCAAGACAACTTAATTCTACAAGAGGACATAGAAACATCAGAAGCAGGGATAGGGAAAGAACTCAAGGCATTCCTAACTCAAATGGAAAGGAATATTAGAGAAGACATGAGACAGCAACTCCAAGCAATAAAAATATATTTTGAAAATGAATTAAACAAACAAATTCAAATGGCAAAGAACGAGCTCTACCAGGAGATAGAGATCTTAAAAAAGAATCAAACTATAATCCTAGAATTGCAGGAAACTATAAACCAAATTAAAAACTCAAACGAGAATATTACAAATAGACTTGATCAAGTAGAAGTCAGAACATCAGATAATGAAGACAAGGTTTATCAACTTGAAAAGAGTATAGTCAACACAGAAAAGATGCTTAAATCCCATGAGCAATCTATTCAAGAGATATGGGATGTCATTAAAAAACCAAATTTGAGAGTCATCGGGATAGAAGAAGGCACAGAGATTCAAACCAAAGGAATGGACAGCATATTAAATGAAATAATTGTAGAAAACTTCCCAGAGATGAAAGATGGAATGGATTGCCAAATCCTGGAAGCCTACAGGACCCCAAACATTCAAAACTATAATAGACCAACTCCAAGACACATAATTATGAAGATAGCCAACATACAGGACAAGGAGAGAATATTAAAAGCTACCAGAGAAAAGAGACAGATTACATTCAGGGGTAAACCAATTAGGTTAACGACTGATTTCTCAGCACAGACTTTGAAAGCGAGAAGATCCTGGAACAATGTATTTCAAACGCTGAAAAATAATGGATTTCAACCAAGAATACTGTATCCAGCAAAATTGAGCTTCAGATTTGACAACGAAATTAAAATCTTTCACGATAAACAAAAGCTAAAAGAATTTGCAGCAAGAAAACCAGCACTGCAAAGCATTCTGAGCAATACACTACAAGAAGAGGAATTGAAAAATAGTGCCCAAAACTAACAACAAGAGGTATCCCAGTAAAGGAGGAGGAAAATAACCAAAAAAAGTAAAACTAGCCAAACTAAAATAAATAAATAAAGAAGCATGACTGGAAGTACAAATCATATCTCAATTGTGACTTTAAATGTTAATGGCCTAAACTCACCAATCAAGAGACATAGGCTAGCAACCTGGATCAAAAAAACAAATCCAACAATATGCTGCCTTCAGGAGACTCATATGATAGGAAAAGACATACACAGGCTGAAGGTAAAAGGTTGGGAAAAATCATACCACTCACATGGCCCTCGGAAGCAAGCAGGAGTGGCCATACTCATATCAAATAAAATCAACTTCAAACCTAAGTTAATTAAGAAGGATAAAGAAGGACACTATATACTGTTAAAAGGGACCATCCACCAACAAGACATAACAATTATCAATTTGTATGCACCAAACAATGGAGCTGCAATCTACATAAAACAAACGCTCCTCAAGTTCAAGAGTCAAATAGACCATAACACAATAATTACGGGTGACTTCAACACACCGCTCTCGCCATTAGACAGATCCTCTAGACAAAAACTGAATAAAGAAACTATAGAACTCAACAGCACAATCAATAACCTAGACCTAACTGACATATATAGAATATACCAATCATCATCAAGTGGATACACGTTCTTCTCAGCAGCACATGGATCCTACTCAAAAATAGACCATATATTATGCCATAAGGCAAATCTTAGTAAATATAAAAGTGTGGAGATAATACCATGCACCATATCTGACCATAATGGAATGAAATTGGAAATCAATGATAAAAAAAGGAAGGAGAAATCCTACACCACATGGAAAATGAACAATATGTTATTGAATGATCAATGGGTTACAGAAGACATAAAGGAAGAGATAAAAAAATTCTTAGAGTCAAATGATAATACAGACACAACATACCGGAATCTATGGGACACAATGAAAGCAGTTTTAAGAGGGAAATTCATATCCTGGAGTTCTTTCATCAAAAAAAGAAAAAACCAACAAATAAATGAACTCACACTACACCTCAAAAACCTAGAAAAGGAAGAACAAAACAACAGCAATTGTAGTAGAAGACAAGAAATAATTAAAATTAGAGCAGAAATAAACGAAATTGAAACAAAAAAAACCATTGAAAAAATTGATAAAACTAAAAGTTGGTTCTTTGAAAAAATAAATAAGATAGACAAGCCCTTAGCTATGCTAACAAAAAGAAGAAGAGAGAGAACTCAAATTACTAATATACGGGACGAAAAAGGCAATATCACAACCGACACTACAGAAATACAGAAGATAATTAGAAAGTATTTTGAAACCCTATATTCTAATAAAATAGAAGATAGCGAGGATATCGATAAATTTCTTAAGGCATATGATTTGCCCAGATTGAGACAGGAAGACACACACAGTTTAAACAGACCAATAACAAAGGAAGAAATAGAAGAAGCCATCAAAAGACTACCAACCAAGAAAAGCCCTGGACCTGATGGGTATACAGCGGAGTTCTACAAAACCTTCAAAGAAGAACTAATACCAATACTTTTCAAACTATTTCAAGAAATAGAAAAAGAAGGAGCTCTTCCAAATTCATTCTATGAGGCCAACATCACCCTGATCCCAAAACCAGACAAAGACACTTCAAAGAAAGAAAACTACAGACCAATATCTCTAATGAACTTGGATGCAAAAATTCTCAATAAAATTCTGGCGAATCGAATACAAAAACATATCAGAAAACTTGTGCACCATGATCAAGTAGGATTCATCCCTGGGATGCAAGGCTGGTTCAATATACGGAAATCAATACATGCTATTCACCACATCAATAGGCTTAAAGACAAGAACCATATGATCATCTCGATAGATGCAGAAAAAGCATTTGACAAAATACAACATCCCTTTATGTTCAAAACATTAGAAAAACTAGGGATATCAGGAACTTACCTCAACATTGTAAAAGCTATATATGCTAAACCTCAGGCTAGCATCATCCTAAACGGAGAAAAACTGAAGGCATTCCCTCTAAAATCTGGAACAAGACAGGGATGTCCTCTATCACCACTTCTATTCAATTTAGTTCTCGAAGTACTAGCCAGAGCAATTAGACAGACAAAAGAAATTAAAGGCATAAAAATAGGAAAAGAAGAAATTAAATTATCGCTATTTGCAGATGACATGATAATCTACTTAACAGACCCAAAAGGATCTACAAAGAAGCTACTAGAGTTAATAAATGAATTCAGCAAAGTGGCAGGATATAAAATCAACACGCACAAATCAAAGGCATTCCTGTATATCAGCAACAAAACCTCTGAAATGGAAATAAGGAAAACCACTCCATTCACAATATCCTCAAAGAAAATAAGATACTTGGGAATCAACCTAACAAAAGAGGTGAAAGATTTATACAATGAAAACTACAGAACCTTAAAGAGAGAGATAGAAGAAGATCTCAGAAGATGGAAAAATGTACCCTGTTCATGGATAGGCAGAACTAACATCATCAAAATGGCGATATTACCCAAAGTTCTCTACAGGTTTAATGCGATGCCAATCAGAATCCCAAAGACATTTCTTGTAGAAATAGATAAAGCAATCATGAAATTCATATGGAAAAACAAAAGACCCAGAATAGCAAAAGCAATTCTAAGCAGGAAGTGTGAATCTGGAGGTATAGCGATACCAGAGCTCAAACTGTACTACAAAGCAATAGTAACAAAAACAGCATGGTACTGGTACCAAAACAGGCAGGTGGACCAATGGTACAGAATAGAGGACACAGAGACTAATCCACAAAGTTACAACTATCTTATATTTGATAAAGGGGCTAAAAACATGCAATGGAGGAAGGATAGCATCTTCAACAAATGGTGCTGGGAAAATTGGAAATCCATATGCAACAAAATGAAATTGAATCCCTTTCTCTCGCCAGCCACAAAAGTTAACTCAAAATGGATCAAGGAGCTAGATATAAAAACAGAGACACTGCGTCTGATAGAAGGAAAAGTTGGCTACGATCTACATATTGTGGGGTCGGGCTCCAAATTCCTTAATAGAACGCCCGTAGCCCAAGAGTTAATGACAAGAATAAATAAATGGGACCTACTTAAACTAAAAAGTTTTTTCTCAGCAAGAGAAACAGTAAAAGAGGTAAATAGAGAGCCTACATCCTGGGAACAAATTTTTACCCCTCACACCTCAGATAGAGCCCTAATATCCAGAATGTACAAAGAACTCAAAAAATTAAACAATAAGATAACAAATAATCCAATCAACAAATGGGCCAAGGACCTGAACAGACACTTCTCAGAGGAGGACATACAATCAATCCACAAGCACATGAGAAAATGCTCACCATCTCTAGCAATCAGAGAAATGCAAATCAAAACCACCCTAAGATACCATTTCACTCCTGTAAGATTGGCAGCCATTATGAAGTCAAACAACAATAAGTGTTGGCGAGGATGTGGGGAAAAGGGCACACTTGTTCACTGCTGGTGGGACTGCAAAATGGTGAGGCCAATCTGGAAAGCAGTATGGAGATTCCTGGGAAAGCTGGGAATGGATCCACCATTTGACCCAGCTATTGCCCTTCTTGGACTATTCCCTGAGGACCTTAAAAGAGCACACTATACGGATACGGCCACATCAATGATTATAGCAGCACAATTCACAATAGCTAGACTGTGGAACCAACCTAGATGCCCTTCAATAGATGAGTGGATAAAAAAATTGTGGCAGCTATACACAATGGAGTATTATGCAGCACTAAGAAACGACAAAATCATAGAATTTGCAGGGAAATGGATGGCATTAGAGCAGATTATGCTAAGTGAAGCTAGCCAAGCCCTAAAAAACAAATGTCAAATGTCTTCTTTGATATAAAGAGAGCCACTAAGAATAGAACAGGAAGGAAGAGCATGAGGAAAAGACTAACAGTAAACTAAGACGAATGGGGGGAGAGAAAGCAAGAGAGAAGGGAAAACATATGGAAATGGTAGGAGACCTTCAGTGATACACAAAATTATAAGAGGTTATGAGGGGCAAGGGGGTGGGGGGAAAAAAAAAAAGGGGAAAGAATTGAACAACAGCAGAGGAGGTAGAGAGGGAAGATGGGAGGGGAGGGGAGGGGAGGGGGGATAGTAGGGGATAGGAAAGGTAGCAGAATACAACAGTCACTAATAAGCCATTATGTAAAAATGTGAGTATGTAACAGAAGTGAGTCTGTATTATGTATTTGGGGAGTACAAAACCCAATTGAGTCAAATGTATGAAAGATGATATGTCTTGAGCTCTGTAATGTTTTGAACAATCAATAAAAAAAAAAAAAAAAAAAAAAAAAAAAAAAAAAAAAAAAAAAAAAAAAAAAAGAAAACTTATTTGGTTGTTTAAAAGCTCCGTGGAGATCATCTGCCTCACATTCTCTTGAAAACCCTCTTATGTTCCTGCTAGCTGCGTTTCCCTATGCTGCCCGCACATTCCGTCTCATTAGAGGGCAGTATGTGGTCCTTCCCACCCTGTCACTGCCTGAGAGGGCAGGGACAGTGCTCACCTGTCTTTTAATCTTTGGGGGGAACTTAACGGAGAGCCTTCCATGATTGGTAGACATGTGCCTGGAAGTGCCAGTGGAATTTTGCCCAAAGAACTCCTTCTTCATTCAGAAGTTACATTTAGTAGCCCTACTCAGAGCATTCTGACCAGTCTCAAAGGGACAGATTATAAAGGGATGGGTGAGTGAATTCTGGAGTATTCTTTCCAGAACTCCTTAAAGCTAGTTTGGAAAGTAAGACACAAAGTCGGGATTAATAAAGTGCTCTTGATTGGGCTTATTTAAGAAGTGACCCTTCAGCAGTCTAGATTACCCTCTTTTTTTTTTTTTTTTTTTTAGCTCCCAGAGGCAGAGCTTTCATAAAAGTATCCATGACTAAAGCCTGATGTGAACTATGGGAGAAAGGCAGTAAAATTCCAGACTAATCATTTCTGCCAGCACAGAGGCAGGCCAGACCATTATAATTGGAGAGACTTCAGGAGCGACAGGCAGCTAATCACTGGGATTCACAATTCCTGATGGAAATCCGCCCTATCAGTGGCTGAATTGGAGATGGGATGGGCTGGGGTGGAAAAAGAAGACAGAGCTTGTCATTTTTTTTTTCTACCTTAAAAGAGAAATGACAGGGGGTTTGAAAAGTGATGGAAGGTAAGGAAAGTAATCCATCATTTCACCCTCAATTTGAAGGCTGTTGTCATGAGCATGCGGGCTCCTTACACTTCTAATGACTGCCCTCTACCTATAGAGCATCTTCACGCTTGCATCTGGGACTCCACCCTGAGCGTGCTAGTGTGTGTGCGACAAGCATGCAGCAGTAACTGTCCCCCGAGGTCCCAGGATGATGCTCGGAGATAAACTCCAGTCCTTGGTGACATTCACAGTTTGGGATTTGGAATTGAAAGCTGGGTGGGAGGGGTATAGAGACCATGAGAAACTGGGGTATGTAGAAATATGATTTGGGAAATGCTGATGGGCCCACATCAGCTCTGGTGGCAGAGGGGAAAAAAAAGAGAGAAGAAAGAAGTTTGGAAAGTGATTTCTTTGAGATTTTCATTACTATGAGGGAAAGGGCTTTTGAGGTGATTGAAGGTCATGGTTTTAGGACAAACTTGATGATGGGAAGAAGTTCACCTTTATGGCATCTTTAACATTGCTGGCCATGCTTTTTATCCTTATCGTCACTGGGGTACTGAGTAACCCTCTCAGGTCAGCTAGGTAGGAAAATGTAATTGGCCATCATCTGATAGAGCATTGAATTTTCATCTTATGCACTATGGCCGTGATATTCATTTAGGTAATGTTCTCTTCCAATCAGTTTTGAAGTTTTCGTGAACAACACCAAGGGTGCATTTCTTGTAGGCTGAAATATTCATTTCATTGGTCCTGGCAGGCTATATGGAAACTGCTGCTGTCACACAAATTTATATTTAGAGTGTCCCCAATTCTCTGCCATCCCCTCCCTCTGAGTGATAGGCATGTGTTTTTGGACAATCTGAAACTTGATTTTTAATTTTGGCAGCAGAAAACCTGAAGCAGAGGCAGGTGGACAAAAGGGGAGAGGAGGTAGCAGAAGGTTCTGGAGAAACGCATGTTCCTGTTTCCTCCTTGCTTAGGGTGGTCCTCTTCACCCACAAATCTCCTTTATTGGGCCCATAAGGGCAGAATCTGTGGGTTGGAATTAGGGTAAGACCAGTGAGCCATTCACAGTCAAGGGTGTGCAAATGCAGAACTGGATCGTCTCTTTTATTGAAATTTTGATGTTTTACTCATTAGTTTTTGTATTCATTTTGAGATTTTAATTTATCTTATTAAAACATGATTTGCTTTGATTGCTGGTTTTTGTGTGTGTGTGTGCGTGTGTGTGTGTGTGTGTGTGTGTGTGTGTGTGTGTGTGTGTGCTCTCTTAAATTTACCCCCAAGGGCTCACTTGCCCCACTTTAATTCCAGGCCTGATGGCATCTCCCACTCGGGGCTACCAGGTGGGACAATCACTGATCAAATGTCGTGAACTTGGACTTGGGCAGTGGTGGGACTTATTATGTGCTGTTGCTGTGCTCTGGGCCTTGCAGCCTTAAAATGCCCCAGGTCCCCAAATAAGGAGGCAGCACGGTCAATGCAAAGTTTGGAAAATCACCAGTAGTGGAGGGAGTTGGAGAGATGCTGAGTGATCCTGCTGTAGAGAGTGTAGTTATCTGTGCCCCTTGTGACAGTGATTTTGTTTTTTATTATATAGTGTAAGTATATAACTATTGATTGATTGATTGATTGATGGTACTTTTTGAGTTAAATAATCCTTTGATAGCAGTAAATTACAGGTGAGCAAAACCACATGCTTGCCAGGTATGGTAATGCACGCATGTAATCCTAGAAGCTTGGAAGGCTGAGGCAGGAGGATCATGAGTTCAAAGTCAACCTCAGCAAAAGTGAGGCGCTAAGCAACTCAGTGAAACTCTGTCTCTAAATAAAATAAAAAGTAGGGCTGGGGATGTAGCTCAGTGGTTGAGTGCCCTTGAGTTTAATCCCTGGTCTCTTTCTCTCTCTCTTCTCTCTCTCTCTCTCTCTCTCTCTCTCTCTCTCTCTCTCTCTCTCTCTCTCTCTCTCTCACACACACACACACACACACACACACAAAAGAACATACTTGATGAAATAATTAAGTACTGGATTTCTGCTCTCCATGAAAGTTGCTGATGAATATGTAACTTGCACAAAGTGGTTTTAGACATTTACCTTCTCTGGGGCCAAAATGCTATCACTGAACATGTGAAAACCAAGAGATTCTGATCTGCTGAAAAAGCATTACAATGATATAAAAAAGTTAGTAGTTATTTTAACACAACTGTGACCAACGACATTGATAGATGTGGGGAAAAGGAAACATTTGCCCATCTTATCTGGGAAGCATGGCTTTTCATTTAGATTAAATAATTAATTTTAGTAATTTTCAGTTCCAATTTTTCTTGTGCATATACAAAAGGTCAAGTGATAGCTATTAATATGTTGGCTCGGTTAGCAGAACAGAAGAACTTGGCAAACAGCTAAATGATTCTAATTTTACATCAATGTCATCAGATTTTTCAAATAGTTCATTTCAATAATGGCTCAATTCTTTTTTAATCCTGTTAATTCACAGATTCAAAGTTTTTGGAAGGTGAAACAGCTGACATTGTATCATAAATTTGTTTCAAACTTCAGTGATGAAGATAAATTGTTTTGCTACTCATACAAACACAATGTGATAAAAACAATATTTTTACTAAATTAAGAAACCCATGAAACAGAAATTACTTGGAATAGAATGATACACATAATTTTGACTGTGTCCAAACAAGCTGTTATATTTTATCAACTGAAATAGAAACAATAGTCATTGAAATTTATAACATTTTATAAGTGTAGGATAACTAATTTATTTTTTGGTGATCTATTCTTATTTGATGAATATAAAAGTCTGCTTTAGTAAGATTTTAGAAGTGTTTGAAACCTTGACAAACTGTTTTGTTAATTAACTCTAGTAATAGTACTGCTGTTCCCCCCTCCTCCAATAAATAAATTCTCTGCTTTGGTTGCATTTTGTTTAAAAATTAGTTGAAAATATTTAGTTAAAATATTTTTAATAAAGTACCCCCAAATTTTGACTTCTGAGGCTCTTAACAAATTGCAAGTTTTGGATATAAATATGGCAAACAAAAAAGCATTAGTATTTAATTTTGAAGGGTTTTTTTTTTTTTTTTTTTTTTTTGGTGGTAGCGGGGTGGATACTGGGGATTTAATCCAGAGGTACTCAACACTGAGCCACATCCCCAGACCTTTTTATTTTTTATCTTGAGACAGGATCTTTCTAAGTTGCTTAGGGTCTTGCTAAATTGTTGAGGCTGGTTTGAACTTGCAATCCTCCTGCTTCAGCCTCCTAAGCTGCTGAGATTACAGGCACAAGTTTGAAGTTCTTAACTTGATTTTAGGAATATTTTGATTAGTGAGAAGAATCTTTCAAAGGATCTCATTTTTTGGAAAATTATTTATGTTCTGTTACAGAATAGAGTGGCATGAAATTGAGAAAACCCCACAATTTTGCAGTATTTAAATGTGGTAAAATATTAAAAAAGAAACACAGAGACAACCTATCTACTAAGACAACTTAGTTTTGTACCCTGAGTTTTGTCTTATAGATCTAACCTTTTGTATCTCTGCATTCTGGATAATTTTTTTTGGATTAATTTTCCAGTTCACAGATTCTTTCTTTGGCACATCTGACATGCTGTTGGAGTGAGTTTTCCATTTCAACTGTCATTATCTTTTATTTTTATAATTTTGATTTGTTTGTTTTCCAACACATTTGGCCTATGTGCTCATACAAGGATCCCTTTTCCATTACAAACTCTAAGGAGAGTATTCCTATCAACTTAGCACCAAGTTTAGAGATGGATAATTTTTCTTGTTGTCCTTGGCAAGACAGACATTTATTTCTAATTCTTTCTTAGACTGAGGGTACAGCCCTTTAGTGACCAACAACCCACCTTGGAAAGTCCTAGGCTTTGTCCCTTGTCCCCACACTCTATGCAAGATCAGATTAAAGCTCTCAAGAGAAAAAAAATAGCTTCGCTGTTCTGTCCAAAACTTAGAATTCCTGCCTTCATTTAAAATCTGATCTTAGTGTTTCCTACTATTTTTAGCTAGTTTTTCATCACTGTGGCACAAACATCTGATAATAGCAACTTAAAGGAGGGTAGTTTATTTAGGCTTGTAGCTTCAGAGGTTTCAGTCCATGGTTGACTGGCTCCAAGGCAGAAGCATCGTGGTGGAAGGGCATGGGAGATGTGAGCTTCTCAGCTCAGGGTAGACTGGAGGCAGAAAAAGGGAGGAACAGGCGATAAGCTACACACCCTGAGGACAAGCTCTCAGTGACCCACTTCCTCCAGCCAGGCCTCATTTACTTACAGCTTCCACCACTTCTGGTAGTCCATTCAAATTATTAATCCATCAAATGGATGATCCATTAATGAGATTAGAGCCCTCATGATCCAATTACTTTCTAAAAGCCCCACCTCTGAACTTTGCTCCCTTAGAGATTACACCTTCAATACATGAGACTTTGGGGGACATTTCAGATCCAAAATATAACTTCTACTTATTCACAAGATAATGAACGCATTGAAGAAGGTTCTTGTGTGTGTGTGCGCGTGTGCGTGCATGTGTGGTATCTTACTCAGCGATTTTTTGTTGTTTGTTTTTTGTTTTTGCTAATTTCAAGAGCATCAATCAGAAAGTAGAGTCTGGCTGATCAGGAGTTGGAACTGCATCTCAAATCCTCAGAATCTCCATGACACCCAACTAGGCACAAGATAGCTCCCAGGAACTGCCAGTCGTTTGACTTTATGACCCTTTCCTTCTAGGAAGCATGCAGTAGGCAGAGAGGTCAGCTTCTGAGTTTGCCTCCTGCAAATGATGAGGAAGAAACAAGGATAGAGGGCAGGTGAGGAAGGACAAGGCCCTGTGGGTCTCTGCTGGTGAAGTGCTCAGGGAGGATGCTTATTTTCAAAGCAGCATATGAGAGGTGCTGGGACCAGGGCTGCCAAACGCAGAGTGAGAGCCCCAAAGAAGGAAGCACACTTTGGAGAAAGTACACATTCCTCAGACCTGTGTTTACAGACCACCCTGTGACCTGTCCTGCTGGTGATATAGGGCTTCCTTAGGCTGGATCCCCAGGCAGTGGAGATGCCGCCTAAGTTATAACATCCTTCCTCTCCTGGGGCTCCCAGAACAGGTCATTTTTCTTTCTCCCTATTGCTCTTATGTACTGCTTTCCAGCTACTTAATTTCTCTTCAAGTGATAGCTCAGAATCTCAGTTTTCTCCTTCTGAAATGAGGCTTGATAATATTTACTGGGCACTGATGGTTGAATGAGATAATACCCATCAAGGGAACAGATGATGTCTGGTGCATAATGGGTGCACAACACACGTTCATCTTCCCTTTGTCTCTTTGTAGCTCATATGTCCAGGGCCATGTGGTCTCTTCCCTGAGACTCAGTGCTTAGTTTAAACCCAGGCTACGCAAGGCACCAGACGCTTAAAACATCAGTGCGACTGATGGGATCCAGGGCCAGGCGCCCAAAGATACTCAAAACAGCCAAAGGCCAGTGAGCAGTGGCGTCAGCTTAATAACTACTGTCAAAGATGGAAGTACCCGATTTACAACTTAAATAGTATTTCATGGGGAAAAAAATAGGTTAAAGAGATGTTATTCATCTCCAGTCCCCATCTGCTCATTCCAGTGAGACATTGACGCACGATAATTGCTTGAAACCTGGTGTTGAAGCTAGTAAAGGGGGCACCCACACCCGCCAGCTACACACTGGAGTGAGTCCTCTCCTTGCAGGGGGACCCCAAGGTACAGCTTCCCTGTGGAGGAGCCAGATTCCCCTCTCCTGCTCCCTACCCCTTCTATCTTCTAGGGCAGCTTCTGCCAGAGGATGAAGCACCCAGACTATGAGTGTGGGGATCACCCAGGGGGAGTAAAGCACCTGTCCCATCAAGAAGACAGAGCGGACATAGAGGGGAGGAAATGGTCTGAAACTTCTTCTCACTAGTTGTGGCCACCTGAACCTTCTTGGGTAAAGGAGGAAGAGTGCAACTCCTCCTGGGTCCATTCAGCCATGAGCCCTCCCTCTGGACTAGGCCACCAGTAGTGGCTCTGCAGGGGTCCCATGGAAACAGGAGGGGCAGAGTTGGGTCCTTCTGTGAGCACTCATTTCAGAGGAATGCTGGCAGCTCCGTATCATGCCCAGATTTAGGTGATCAGGAAAGTAATCTGTGGCCACACACTCATTAGCACCAACTTCTCTTACCACAAGAAGCAATATGGAAGACCAATGAAATGCACCGAGATGGGATTTTTACTGATAAGCATCAGTGCACACAGAAAAAATGGTGTTGTATAACCGGCTTTATAATGCCTTCGGAGGGGTGTTCATGAAAGGACTCTCTCTCCCACTGTGTTTGGAAGGGCTCTGACCTTCCGCAGCTCTTTTTCCGTGTCTTAGCGACAGGTGTCACAAACAGATTAAAGGCATTTGTTTGAACAGCTTCAGTGGCTGTGTTTCTGTTTCATGGCTACCCGGCCAGCTTTGAGGCCTCTCTTCTCAATATTTTTTCTCTCTCTTTTTTCCCTTTTGACTGTTTACTCTGAGCGGTTGCAGAGGTGGCCTGAGCCACTTCAGGAGCTATTGTCTTCAAAGGGGCCAGGTGGTTCACATTCCAAATGGCTCCTGGAATCTCGCTGGGGCCCTGCCACCCAGGAGGTGCCCCCGCTGGGATTGAAGCAGGATGGTTCCACTTAACTGATTTGATAAGGCTTTTCTTTCAACGTGGCAGGGTCAGCAGGAAGCAATCTTTTTCAGATATCAATTAATGAGCAGAAAATTGTTTCTCCATTGTAAGCCTTTTCCTTTGTTTTACCCCTACTTCTCCTAACAGGTTCCATGGGTATGGGAGGGCTGGGAATGATGTGAAATGAGAGATGGGATGGGCCCCAGGAAGGGATGGAGGAGTCCAGTAACACACCTGGAATAGCGATGGTGTGACGTCTCACCTGCCTTCAGGTGCCTTTCCTGTCAAATCTCATCCACATGTAATTGTCTACTCCCAAGTACCTAATAGGCTAAGCCACCATCTGCCTCTGCTCTGGGAAAGCAATGCCTCCCTCAGATTCTCTGATTGTGGTGATTTCATAAATCATCACAATTGTGTATTACCCTTAGTTCCTAATCATTATCTGGAGCACAGTCAGCTGGTAGTCTACTCAAGATCTTCATTCTTCCCTTCTTTCTCAGTAACAAACCCTAATTGGAGTCATGTAACTTCTGGCTCAAGAGACATAAATGAAAGATTGTGTAAGTTTCAGGAGAAGCAACTTTCTTAACTTTCTTTCTTCTCCCTTCTTCTGTTTTGCTGCCAACAATACGGGTGCGATGACTTAAACCTCTGCAGTCATTTTGTACCATGAAGTGGCTTGAGAATAGAAGCCGTATGTGGGGTGAGGGTGGGGGAAGAAAGTTCCAAGGAGCTATTTTAGTCAGCTTTTTTTTTTTTTTTTTGCCACTATGATCAAAAGACCTGACGAGAACAATTTTAGAGGAGGAAAAGTTTATTTGGCTCATCGTTTCAGCCCATAGATGGCTGACTCCATTCGCTCTGCACCTGAGGTGAGGCAGAACATCAAGGCAGAAGGGTGTGGTAGAGGAAAGCAATTCAGAACATGACACCAGGAAGCAGAGAGAGACTCCTCTCACCATGGACAAATATATACCACAAAGGCATGCTCCCAATGACCCACCTCCTCCAGCCACACCCTCCCTGCCTACAGTTACCATCCGGTTAATTCATTCAAGTGGATTAATGCACTGATTAGGCTAAAGCCCTCATAGCCCAAACATTTCACCTTTAAACTTTCTTGCATTGTATCTCACAGGAGCTTTCGGGGCGGGGTAGGGGTACACCTCATTTCTAAACCATAACAGCAACCCATGTTTCTGGTAGTTTCATAGAGATACCATACCTGTCTTTCAGATAAGCCTAGCAATTCATGTCTCTGGCATACTTAGAGTGCCAGCTGACCTTTCTCACACTGGGATTATTTATGTGATGGACTACTCTCAGCTAATCCGAATCCTAAGTAACAACAAAATTTGGCACTTGTAAGTGGATATGTTAAGGAAAAGAGCCATAAACTATGGCCTTAGCTTATTGGGAGAAAGAGGAGACAGATGCTAAGGATTCAGCTTTTGCAGGTTGGCAACTTGTGAACCTTTCTTAGGAAGTCAAAACATGGCCCACTATACCTTGGAAGCCAGAACTCAAGCTGCTTAAGCCTGAAGCATTATAACTAAGGTACACGTGGGCTCATTTGTTGTTTTTGTAAGGTCCTATGAGAATGATGAACTCAGGCTAGATCCAGAGAGGCTGCACCGAGAGTCAGGAAGGAATACAGCTCTGTTGTGAGAGACAGTGATTTGAAGCATGAATGAGTTGAAAAGGTGAACTTGTACCAAATGTGTGATTTTAAGTGGTAGCTGGACACCTGCACCCAGAGGAGGAGGTAAGCCTGCTATCCTGCACCCAGGTGGTGAGCTTGGATACCAATTCCCTTATACCACCCTCAGTATTTGGAGGGACACCAGTTCCCTCTGTGGCCACTGGCTTTCGAGCAAAACCAGCATCTGCATGTCTTTGACAATCTTAGGATTTCAAATACCACGTCTCAGGTCTCTAAAGAGCTTCATGGAAAGCCCGATTTTTCTAATAACAGCTTATTTTAGTCCACTCCTATAAGTTATTTAAAATTCCTGTGTTTTTAGTAGAATTTCTATAAACAAAATCCTCATCATTTAGGTCAAGCTGATACATGGTGCCCCCTTCAATTCCCTTCCTCTTCTAGGTCCAAGAGAGAAACATGCCTTAGCGATTCATTGGTGTGCAGAGATGCCTAAGGCTCTAGGATCCTTCAGTGCTTGAGATGTTCAAAGCCTCTTCATCTTCCTCATACCCATTCACTTTCATCACACTCCTAGACCTTAACTGCCTTTCTTCGTAATGGGAATTTTGGCATAGGGCTGAATTCAATATGGTGGGAAAGCAGCAGCACTATTCAGGATGCATTTATATCTAAGATAATGTAAGAACTTCGTTGAATAAGATGATGCTGACCCTGCACACCTGAGCAAGGTATATTAGCAAAGATGAACATATTTACCATCTCATATCCCTGGTCCACATGTGAGAAAACCCGAATGGGCTCACGAATACAGTAATTAAATAGTAGAGATGGGGCCACCTCTCTGTTCTGTCCAATTCCAAATTCACTGCTTTGGAAGAGGAGTGCAAAATTCTTTATGGTTCAGAGCCCCAGTGAAAAGACAGAGGACGGAAAATGACTTGGCCAACAGATTTTTACATTGTTCCTAACACTTATTTATTTTAACCACCTCCTACGTGCTGGCACTATATGCTGTGATACCACCACTTCAGGAGCATTAGGAATTGAGAAAAAAAAAAAAAACTCACTGAAATTTTTGCCTTCTAACCCTGACTGAAGTTACCTAACTTGACTCCAAGCAAGATGTGGCTACTTGAGTAGAAATAGACCACAGTTTTGAAATGGTCCCTTGCCCATAAGAGGAATTCTGCTTTCTTTTTTTTTAATATTTATTTTTTTAGTTATAGTTGGACACAATACCTTTATTTTATTTATGTGGTGCTGAGGAACGAACCCAGAGTCTTGCACATGCTAGGCAAGCGCTCTACCGCTGAGCCACAACCCCAGCCCCAAATTCTGCTTTCTTGACTCAAAATTGAGGGATTATTTGAATGGGTCCATCCCAGACCAGTGGGGAGTCACCCAGGTGAATAGCTGTGCTCTCATGGATCCATGAGCTGCTCTAATTTCTTCATCCCATGATAAACCGACGTCTGCTGGGCTCTAATCATGTCAAAAAGTTGAAGACCTGCCTGTTTTGGGATGGTGTCCTCACGGGTCACTTTTGTGGTCCTGACTCATCCTGAATGGTTGAGTCATCTAACCCAGGCATGCCTTTGAATATTTACTGAGTGCTAAGAGTCCAGCACTGTGACACAGGCCGTGGCTACAGAGGAAGAGATCATAAATACCAGCCCTCCTGTCAGGAAGCTCTTTTCTTCTGAGGTTGATGGATGAATCTCAGCTAAACCTACAAATACATGTCCAATCGCAGATGCTGTAAGTGCTATGAAGAAGAAGGGCCATAAGAGCATGTAACAACGTGACCTGGTCAATGGAGGTGGGGAGGAAGAGGTGGTCAGGGAAAGATTCTGAGAGGTAACATTTGAGCTGAAACCTCCAAGGTGAGTGGGATCTGATAGGTAAAAAGTAACCTGGGGGGCCGAGTGATTCCAGAGAAGAGTGGGACCAGCATATTCACAGGCCCCGTGGTGGGAGAAAGCCCAGCACACTTAAGGAACTTGAACACAGGAAGTGAGAGAGAAGAGAGTTTGTGATAATGACCACAGTACCTCTGCCAGGTATTATTTAAAGAGCTTTATGTATGTGAACCCATTTAATCCTCTCGGCAATCTGAAGAGATAGATGCTATGATGACCCACATTTCACAGTTGAGGAAGCTGCGCCACAAAGAGATTAAGTAATGCACCCAAGGTCTGTTGGCTGTTAAACAGTACAGCTCCCCAGGCAGCCTGTCACCAGGGTAGCCAGCAGGTAGAATGGAATGGGAATGGCCATTGGCATGGGTTTCAAACAGGAGAAAGGGGATAGATTGGCATGCTGAAGAGTCTATTCTGGTTCTCTGAATTCTGATGGGTGCGTGAGGGCTTTAGGGCTTCCTTAAACCCTCTGCATCCAGTCTTCATGACCTCTGGGGCTCGAGTGGCTAAAGGCAAGCAAGAATGTTATTCAGTTATCAACCATAGTCCCTGGTATCCTGTGTCCTTAAAGTTCTCAGGGTTCTTAGAGCTCAGGGACTCAAGAAGGACAGTGGGAAGGACAAGGTTGCTAAGGGTCCAGAGGAAACCTCTGCATACATCACTGTGCACCTACCAAGTTTCCCTGCTCCTATGGGAGGGACCAGCAGGGGGAAGGCTGGGGGTGTCCTCTATGCCACTGTGACTCCCTCTGGTCCAGGGCCCACAGTGTCTCTGCACTTGATGACCAACTTCTCCTGAAATGTGTTTGGGGAGGATCTGACCACCACCTCCAGGCTGGTCATTGAAGTCATCTAAGAAACTAAATCAAGGTAGATGCCATTGCCCTTCTCCAGGCCTCCCCAGTTAGAATTTCTGGGGTGAGGTTCAGAAATCAGTATTTTTTTTTAGGTGCTCCCAGACTTCAGCAGATCATGTCTAAGATTTTTTTTTCCTTACAAAAAAATAATGATTTTTGGTTTTCTTTTCAGATTTCCATTAGGGAAGGGGTAGGAGTGCTAGAATCCTTTATATATTTTCTATTGCTTAATACTCAACCCCGCCCTTTGAGCCTGGTAAGATTATTCTCATTTTACAGGTGAGGAAACTCAAGCTCAGAAAGTTCACTTAGTTTGTTCAATGCCTCACACTTAGTAAGTACTGGAGCAAGGATTAAAATCCACTTCTCTAAAACCCAGCCACCTTCTGCTAACCCAGGGATGAGCAAACTTTCTCTTAAGGGCCAGTGAATATTTTTTTATATATATTTTATTTATTTATTTTTTTAGTTTTAGTTGGGCACAATACCTTTATTTTATTTTTTTATTTTTATGTGGTGCTGAGGATTGAACCTAGGGCCTTGCATGTGCTAGGTGAGTCTCTACTTTTGAGCCACAACCCCAGCCCCAGTGAATTTTTTTTTTTTTTAATTTCATGGACCATATGGTATTTATTGCACCCATTTCATTGTGCCGATAGAGCAGAAGCAGCCACAAGCAGTGTGCAAATGCACAAACGTTCAATAACACTTTATTTATAAAACACGTGGCTGTACAGATTTGGCTCATTAGCCACAGTTTATAGTTTACTGATCCCTGCATGAAATGTCAAGGCATTAAATTAGTCTTCTAAAGGAAAGGAAGACAAAAATCAAAAAATTTTAAGCATTCCATGTGGAATGCTTAACAAATAGAGTTGTCTACGTATCTTTATGTCTTGTATCTCCTATAAATCACTCCATCACCTGGTTACTATCATTCATATTTTACCCCAGAGGAATGTGAGACCACAAAGCAAATTAAGTCATTTGCTCTGGGTCACACTGCTAGTGTGGAATTAGAGCATAAGAAGTATCTGAACAAGTCTATGAGGCGGGGGCCAGGGATCCCATAGGATTGCAGCCCAGGCTGTCTGACATTAGCATCTGTAATTTTTCTACTATAAGAAGAGCATCAAAAGAGCATCCACGTGGTTGATTTCCCTGCGTGCATCATATGCACCTAGTAGCTTAGTCTGATCTGTGGGTTTAGGTGTCCTTTCCTCCCCACTCAGGGTAAGGCAGTGTTTTTCTCTATGCGCTTAAGCCACGCTGGGCCCCTCCACAGAGCATCAGGAACTGTTGTATGGGAACTGGAATACTTCAGAGCTTTCCTTTCTCTACATATAAACAAGTAAATCATCAGTGTTCAATATTCTGGTAACAAAGTAATCTCCTTCCTGTTGAGCAGAAGATAAGGGATTTGAGAAGCTCCATTGGGGGAGAGATAAAAAAACCTCAATTGTAATTTTACTTGAGACATGGCAAGATACTAACTAACATCTCATTCAGCTGGGGGAAAACAGAGTGAGAGAGAGAGGTAAGCACTGGAGAGATCAGGCTTCAGTCAATGCCAGTAGCCTGGCCAATCCCAATCAGCAAAGCAGAAGCACAAATATAGTGCATTAATTCTAGATGCACACCCAGGTTATTAATGGGGAGAGAAGACATGTAGTTCAGAAATCTGCTTTTGTTCTTTGAAATCAATATGTTTCCATTAAAATGAATATCAAAGTCTCATCATAGGGTGCAGTCCATTTTCTGGGTACAGTCTATTTCCAGGTCACAATGAAAATGGAAATGCTCAGATCCACCCATTAGCCTTTGGAAGTTACAACTTTTAATTTTTCAAGTAGTATTGTGTGCAAACACTCTATTTTTAGGGGTAGGGAGCTGTGTGGATGGCATGTATCTCCCTTTCTCCTACTCAGGTGAATTCAGAAAAGCAAAGGGCAAATGGAAATGAGGGTAGGATGCTAGAAGTCACAGAAAATGGTCTTTTTTTGTTGTTGTTTGCTTGTTTTGGGGAAAAAAGCAAAGTCAGGGAAATGCCTATATCCACTTGGAAAAATGACTTTAAAAGTTATTCTAAGAAATAAGGGAGTCAAATTTACCTGCAAATCTTACAGGTAGATTATGGGAGGCAGGTATTTTAAATGAGTGTGGCTGGGGCTGCTTTTCTCTTGGATGGTTGTGGGCTGGTTTGTTTTAGGAGATTCCCACAGGGAGCTCTGGAAGGCTGTTCCTGAGTTCTGCCAGACCAAATCCTGTCAATGTCTTTTTAAGATGCAATTCAGGGTGGCCCTTAAGAAGCCCTCCTCAAGGCCTCTCTCTAATCATCTTCACCACTGTGTACTGTAATTCAAATGCAGTCAGAAGGCACACTGTCCTGTGGTTTAACATCCGGTACAATAAGACTGTCAGCTCCCTGAGAACAAGGACCAGGTTGTAGTTAGTCATGCATTCCTTCTGATGTCTAGAAGATGACAAGTTCAGAGAACTTAAACAGAACTTGCTGCCTCTCCATCAGGAATCCCTCTCTATTTTTTTTTTTTTTTTTTTAAAGAGAGAGTGAGAGGCGGGGGGGGGGGAGAGAATATTTTTAATGTTTATTTTTTAGTTTTTGGCAGACACAACATCTTTGTATGTGGTGCTGAGGATCGAACCCGGGCCGCACGCATGCCAGGCGAGCGCGCTACCGCTCGAGCCACATCCCCAGCCCGAATCCCTCTCTATTAAAGGCTCTTTGTAACACTTTGTCCTTGGACTTGATCTAAGGACAGAAAAAATCACAGTTGGTATTCGGGTATTTCGAGTACTCCCTCTTCATTTGGTCCAGATTCATTTGGCTCAAATTCTCAGTTTTATAGTCTCAGTAGAGTCCAAAGTAAGAAGGTGGAATTTACTAGAGATCTCAGGAAGGTCTCACTGGGCACCTCCCATCATCTTGTTGGCTCTCTCTTCCTCTCCCATTTCTCTCTGGGAGCATCTGCAGCATCTCCAGTATGAAATCTCCCTACAAAGCCCTTTGCAATACTTAAGACTTCATTGGTTGCCATGTTGGGGGAGCACATGGTCTCTGGAAGCCTTGAGGAACTGCATGCAAGTTTAGCTCCGTCTGGAATGTCCTGACCATAAAAGCATGAAGACAGGGGCATGCACCACATGTTTGACTCTCAGTAAGCGTCAATTTACTTCCATCATGCACAGAAGAAAAACACTCACATACACACACACACACAAACACACACACACACACACACACACAAACACACACACAGCCTGAAATTTGTCTGGAGGATGAAAATAGGAAAGAACTAAGGAGAGGTGGCATCAAGCTGTACCTTTGTCCACACACTTTTGAATTTATAAATATTTCTTAATCCTTTATCAGGTCCTTTATTTAATGCATGGAATACACAGATGAATATTTTCTCAAAAAGTGCTTATAGTTGCTGAAAATGTATTATAACATCTCCTACTACGGCAGTCCCCTGAGGACCCTGGGATATGCTAAGAAGGTGGCCTGCTTGCTCTATCTCAATGCTGTTTTTCATATTATCTGGAATTGTGGTCTGCCTGCTCAGGCGAATGCATTCTGGTTTCTTTAAGCTGCATAGCCCAGGTCTGTCCATCCTACCATGAGAGTCCATGCCTGGATCTCAGTTCTGTTGCAATTTTCCAGGCCACACACTTGAATACAGAGGAAAGAGATAACATTTCTTGCACTATACTTCATGGCTTTACATGCACTTTTCTATCTAATTCTTTTAACAACCAGTGATAATCCATTTTTTAGGGATCAGAGTGGGTAATGACTTGCCTGAAGTGACCAGCCAGTGAAGGACACTGGGGACGAGGAGAGGCTCAGTCTCAGTATCTCCAGCCTCTGCTTCCAAGTTCTGCCTGCTTCACCACTAAGTCTATTTAAGGTATTGGCTTCCAAGTGCTCAAACTTCTCATTCCCTTATGCGAATCCTTATGCCAAACTTGAAGTTGCCAAATATTTAAGTCTTAGGAGAAGGCTGTTACACAATAACCTCTCTGATCCCTTGGGCTCTCTTCTCCAGAAGGCAAAAGGAAAGAAAAAAAGAAAGGAGACAGAAGGTTCATAATAAGTTTGGCAAACAAATTTGGTGCGTATTGCCAAAGTAGAAACAATGGTCCCTCTCTCTCTTACAAATTCCTCAATTAAGTGTCTGAAAAATCAAATGGGGTGAGCAAAAGCAATGAACAGGAAAGAATAAAAATCCCTAATAGAAGGAGGGAAGAGGTGATATGGTTGTTTATTTGTTTACGCAGCACAGTTTTGAGTGCCAGGAGCTATGTACATGCTGGGGTCATAAGACAGATAAGACTTGGTGCCTGCCCTAAAGGAGTTTATGGCTTATTAGGGAGGAGGCTGCACTAACCAGTAAGTGGGGGTAGTAAACCCAAGGAAGAGCACACTAACCAAGTAGAGGTCAGGCTAACTAGAGAGGAAGGCATGTTAATTAGCCAATTCTCCAAATCACCTCAGTTGTTTTAAAATATCTGGATTCCTGCTCTGACCTTAGAATCTTCTGGAGCCATCACCTGTACTTCTAATAATCAACTTCCCAGTTGATTCTGATCTCGTGGCAAATGGGGATAAAGCCTCACAGGCACCTCACAGAGAACCTTGGGCTAAGTGCAGTTGGTTCTAAGGAGAGGTCACATAGTGCGTTTCTGGGCATCATACAGGAGACAATATCTGAAGTGGGTCTTCGGAAGGGTAGACAAGTGAGTCAGTTGCATGGGATGCTGAGAAGGGAGGGGAAGTGGTGGGTCCCAAATGAGCAAGGCCCTGTGATGAACCTGGGAGGTTTGGCTGGGCTGCAGCCTTGGCTACAAAAAGAAGGACCAGGTTAGAGAAAAGGCTAGAAGGTGGTCTGCATTCCCAGTGGCCTTGTTAATCCCACCAGCGAATTTGCATTTTTCCTATTTGGATGTGGATGGCCATCCAGAAGTTTAAATCCATAGTATGAAATGATCAGCTTTTGTTTCAGAAACATTAGAACTTCTGGAACAAGATGGAAATATAAACTTACTCATGAACTCTTGGCAAAAGTCCATTGAAATAGCCAAAGAATATTTTTAAAAAGAGTAAAATCAGGGAAGGGCACCTCCTCAAAGCAGAAGTGTTGCCCCCTTTTTTTTGTACTTAAAATTGATTGAGCATTATTGGGGTCGGCATTGTCCAGTGCTTAGAATTGTTCGTTGATTGAGTTTTCATGGCCCTCCTCGAGGGAGGTGTCATCCTTATCCTCCTGAGGGGCTGTTACAGTCCTATTAAGAGGGGAGGGGAGGGGAGGGGAGGCGGGATAGTAGAGGAGAGGAAAGGCAGCAGAATACAACAGACATGAGTATGTCAATATGTAAATCAATGGAAGTGTAACTGATGTGATTCTGCAAGCTGTATATGGGGTAAAAATGGGAGTTCATAACCCACTTGAATCAAAGTGTGAAATATGATATATCAAGAACTATGTAATGTTTTGAACAACCAACAATAAAAAAAAAAAGAAGAAACCAAAGAGCAGGGTGCAGTGGGGAAGGTAACTAAATCCAATAGTCCCACAGTGTTATGGGGCATGAGGGTGCTCTGGATTTGGAATGTCCCCTAAATGCTCATGTGTTGAAGACTCTGTCCTCAATGCATCAGTGTCCAGGAACAAAGCTTTTGGGAAGTGATTCAGTCGTGAGGGTTTTAACATCATCAGTTAATTCATGAAATGGATTAATGATCTGAATCAATTACTGGGAATAGATGGAAACGGTAGGCAGGTGGGGCATGGTTGGAAGTCACTGGAGCCATGCCCTTGGAGACTACATCTTGTCCCTGGGCTCTTCCCCTCTCTATTTCCTGGCTGCCATGAGATGAGCTCTGTCATGCCCTTGTGCCATGACATTCTTTCTGCCTCACCTCAGGTCCCGAGCTATGGAACAGGCTGACCATGGAGTGAAACCTCTGAAACCATGAACCTAAAAAACCCCTTTCCTCCTTTTAGTTGTTCTTGTTAGTTAGGTATGTGGCTCACAGTGATGAAAAGTTGACGAGCACACACAGCTAGCGGTAGAGTTAGTATTTGAACTCAAAGAGACTGGCTCCAAAAATAGGGTAGTTTCGTGCAGCATTACACTGTCTAATACAGGTGAAAATTTGATGCTGCTGGTCTGGATTGACTGATGGACCCTGTTCCCAATTTTGTGCAGGGGTGGGAAGAGTTGATCCAGGCTGTGGGCAGATGGGATACAACACAGCAATCCCCTTAAGTTCCAAACTTGGAGGTTTTTCTAATAGAAGAGACCAAGGGTGGGGTATGGAGGAGAGTTCTGAATCCAGTACAAGAGGAGTGAGTCCCCATCTGCCTGGTAGTGAAACCGTGTGCCATCACACTGTCTTCAGTAGAAATTACTTTCCTGCTTTCCACATTCACAGGGAATCCCATCTTGGCACAAACATTCCTGAATTTGAGCAGTAGGTCAGGGCTCCATGGGGTCACTATTCAGAAATGTAATGAGCTGAAAGATGGAACCCCCTGAGCCTGGAGAGGTGTGGTTGTTAAAATGAAGGAGGTTCTGAGATGACTGTGGACTTCACCCTGGACTGTGGAATTCTTCAGCACAATACCAGATTCTCGTTGGTACACATGACTCTGGCTGAAGCTCCTCACAGCCAGCACTACCTTACACACTCAAGCTTCAGACTTTGCCATTTTTCATTTTCTTGGATGTAAGATTGTAATAAGCAATTCTACAACCTCCGATAGAAACCAGAGTAACTTATGACTGTGAACAAACAGGGCTCTCTCAGGAAAGATGGGTAAACACAGGCAAACTACCAGATCTATGGAATAATTCAGCATTTTGAAACAACTCACCTGAAGAAGCAAAGCCATCGTTTTCATCTGATAGGAGCTCACATCAAAAAGGGAGACATAGCCAAAAACACAAAACAAAAAACAAAACAAAACACCCAGAATAGACTCATATTTTCAATGAGACTTAAGATTTGAGCACCTACCTCCATCCAAAAGCAAAAATCAGACTTCATAAAACATTACCCTTAAACACTTTAAATTTAAGTATAAATTTATCTTATCAATTTGTAAATTCAAATTTTAAATTTCAAAATTTTATGTGCAACTAGTAGAAGTGAATAACAGGTTGGATAGTATAGAAAATTATATCAATGATTCAAAAGTTCAGTTTGAGAAAACCTCCAAAATCCCAGAAGCAAAAGACTGAAATGAATATAATATGTGAAAATATAAGAGACACTAAGGGTATTTTTAGGAGACAAAATACAGTGTCATATAAGAAATCTAGAAGGCAATGCAAAAATGAATACATTTGGAGTATAGGCCTGAGTTGAATAAGATTTTAAGTTCTTAAGCTAAATAGGCCTTTTCTGGGAAAAAACAAAGATGACTCAATATTAGGAACTCTATTAATATAATTTATCATATGACTAGATCAAAGGGCAAACAATTTATAATCATTTCTTTGGATGACTAAAAGACATTTAATAAAAACTTAACATCATTAACTAATATAAGACAGAAATAGAATGCTATATCATTAATAAAATAAAGTACACATATATTTAATTTACTAGTGAAAGTATTTTAAGTATAATGATAAAAAACAGAAATTGTCTATTCTTATTGAAGTCAAGAACTATGGAAGTAGTTATTATTTTCAGTAGTATCATTGTTCTGAACATGATAGCTAATGCACTTAAGAGAAGAAGAAGAAAGAAATATGGATCATATAAAGTAGGAAAAAACTATCATCATTCATAGATGAGAACTTGTCTATAAAACCAAAGATAATCAACTGAAAACTAATTAGAAACTAAGTAAACCTAATTAGATTTTAGAAAATAGTTGGTTTTGAAGCCAATTCATAGCTTTCAGAATAGCCATTTACAAAATATTATGAAAATAATATGATATCACAATGGTTGGGAGCATATAAAAGCCTCAACACATATAAGCACAGATTCAAATATGTGGGACCTAAATATTCATTTACTTAAAGAAAAAATAGAAACCTGAAAAAGCAAAGAAACATTATATGCTACTGAATGGGCACACCTAATATTGCTATATTAGTTATTAATATATCATAATAGGTTTAATTTATATGCTATACTATAATATGATTAATATATTGCTATATTATTAAATAATAATATAATTTATTAGAATAATGGAACATTCCATTGTTCTAAATAATATTATTCTAAATAATATTAAAACAATGGAATCAATTCCATTTTAGGTATGTGGAATTTGAGGTTCTTACTGTACACCCAGGTGGAGATGTGCAGAAAGCAGGTATATTTTGAATTTAGGAGAGAAATCTGGGTTGGCTGTAGAGATTTGGGCATTACCACTGTAGAGTGAATGATTGAAGTCATGAATATGGATGAGACCCCCTATGAGGCTATATGTAAAATGAATGCAAAAAAGAAAGGTACCAAAGACCAAATTCTGAAAAACACCAATATTCTGCAGGACAGAGGGGCCAGTAAATGAGATGAAGATGGGATGATACGAAAACTGGGAGAGTAGCATCTTAGAAACCAAAGAAGAAAGTCCAGCAAGTGGGGAGGGGGTCTACATGTCTACATGATTATTTGTTGCAGATATGTCAGGCAAGATAAAGATGGAAAATAGTCCATTCTATCTGGCCTTTAGGAGACTACTGGTCACAATGGCAAGAATAGTTTCAGTGGAATTGTGGAGATGCTAAAATTCAGTCGAATTTCTTGTGATGCTAATTAGGATGAAGGAGTCAGGACACGTGAAATCTACTATTCTGTGAAGTCACTAAATCCTAATGAGTCTCAATTCACTCATCTATAAAGTAGGGTTGCAGTTGCTGAAGAAAGTTTGTTAAACTGTGACATGTTTTTAAAACTATAAACCACTATATAAACAGATGGTATTATTTTGGGTTCTGGTGATCTTCCAGGCAACATTTTAATGTGAAATGTGCTAAAGAGGATGTTACTGAGATACTGGTCCTGAGAAATGTCCCCATCACCTCCTCCATGGTGCCAGTTTCTCATCCTAAGATGCGTTCTGTTACCTTGTTAACACAGAAACACAATCTGCTGTGTGCTTTTGCACTGACGCAAACTAAGCTGCCAGGGATGCCAACTGATGTGAGATGTTTTGCAATGCAGTATTGTTTCAGCCTTCGAACGGTGAGCAGAATTCCACTTCCAGTCAAGGGAGGTGGCAGAATGCTTTCCTGTTTGTCTAAATAGATGCCAGCACTTAAATACACACCATGTTCCTTCCCAGAACTTAGCTGGAAAATACCCCCATCAGACAGAACCCTGAGATGCTTGGCACATGGCCAGACCTGCTGACATTCCAATTGTCTTTTCTGTCTACTGTGAGGATCTCAAATGGCCACGGGGCTGATGTTTCTCCAGACTCTTAGTGGGAAATGTTCCAGGGACAACTATCAAGTGGCCACAATGTAATGGATTTAGCCCTCATCCCTCCCTCCCTCCCTCCCTCAGCCATCCCTACAAAGTGTATTTGTTAAGCATCTATGAAATGCCAGGCACTTTGCCAGCAATAAGGTTTTGCAAAGATGAATGACATTGTGTTGCCCTTGAATAGCTCAGAGTTTAGTGAAAAAAAACCATATTGGTATTTAATTACAATAGGGTGAGATAAGAACTTTAATAAACGTATGCTCAAAACTCTTTGGGAACTGAGAAAAGGGACATCTCATTCACCAGTTCATCCAAAAGGCTGAATGTTAGACGTCTGACTCTTCCTAACTCTGAAAACATCAAGCTTAGTCGTAGGTGCATAGGAATTCAACAAATGTTTAATAAATGAGTGATAAATATCACTAAACAGGCCTGCGGATCACAGCTCACCTAATCATCCCAACTATATTCCCATTAGGGAAATTTCCTCCTAAGGGGATCTCCTTGGGAAAATGGATCATGCTCTGTGCCATCATCTGTAGGTAGATTGATGATTATTAATCCCTAAGAAAGATGTGGCCAAAACCTCTTCTGAAATTTGATTTAGGCAAAAGCTCAACAGAAAAGCAGTCCAGAAATGGCATCATGGTCACAATCATCTGATTGAATCTAACGAGATGCTATGGCATGAAAACAGAAACCATCAAGTGTCTTTTCGGAAGTCATCCATGCCTCAGTGCGACAATATGGAAGACTGTTGCTGAGAAGATAATCCCGACAGTAAAATGTGGTCACTGAGGCAGGACAAGCCACTTGCCTCTCTGAGGGTCAATGACCTCATTTATGAAATGCCAGGGCTGCACTCTGAGGTCTCCTTCAGGTCTAATGATCTGGGGCTCATTTTCAGAATCAAGGGGAAAAAAAAAAGGATGAAAGCAAATCTCTTAACTCTTATAGTAGTCATGAAATTTTGTACCCCTGGGATTGAAGCTACAACAAAATTTCTAGATCTACCAGGCACATTTCCTATTTCCTACCACGTGGCTGCCGACCACTTGCTGGGACAGAGGACCCAAGTAGGAGGAGGAAGAGAGGAAAGGAAAGCAAGACGGAGGATGTGACTTTAACTCCTCTGTGCAGGAATCTACCTCCTCTAATGTCCTCTCTTTCTATTCCAGCTAATTCCAGGTCATCAGTATACTTTTTAGACTCTCATCAGACTCACTAATGTTTTGCTGGAGTCACTGATTATAAGCATGATTGGGCTTTTTATTCAGGGTGCTGTATAAAGAAAAGGGCTGGGTGGTCCCTGCTGCAGGAGAACACAGGCTTTGGTAAAGGGACTGACCTTGCCGCAGGGTTTCGGTACAGGCCGAGCCTGCTGGCTAACTGACTAAATGAAGGACAGGGGTGGAGGCTAACTGTGCAGAGCACCAGCTCCCCTGGGTGCCCCCTCCTGGTGCCCAAAGAAACCTGTGGCCCACAGGATCCTGGTGCCGCCTTCCTCCACGCTCCTGGCTTCCCTCCATCTAAAGGATTAGGGTCGTGCTATTGCTGCTGAAGTTTGAACGTTCTGTTCCTGAAAATTCCAAACAACACCACCCCGGAGGGACCTACGGGGAGTAGATGCCCCAGACTGAGAATGTCCTGAGGGAGGATAATTGGAAGCCAAGAAAATAAATAAATTAGAGAAAAAAGAAAAATAAATAAACAAAAAACGCTGGGCGTTCAGAGACAAACCCAGCACAAACCGAGGGAGAAATGTGTGTCGGGAGCCCATGGGGACCCTCTGAGGAGGGTTTCCTGGCTCTCCCTACTCTTCCATCCTCACTGAGGACAGAGCATCTTGCTCTGGGTTGGTGGCTCCTCATTGACCTGTGTTCTCCTCTGGTCTTCTTGCCCCAGATGTCCCCTGTCCATCCACCCTGCATCCCTGCAGCCGTGTGGAGTCCCCCTAGGCCCTCTCTGCGGTGCACTGCTCAGCCCTTGCTCCTCTGATCCTCTGGGTCTCCAGGGCTCTAGTCCCTAAGGCAGGCTTCCCAGGTCACATGCCACTGCGCCCTCCCTCTGTCATGACAGCCCTCTGCCCTGCAAGTCTCTGTTCTCTCCAATCCTTTAGTCACCTGAATCCTCACAGAGCAGAGCCATCTCTGACCCCACCTTTCACTGCAAAGGAAAGAGCTGGGTAACTCCGACTTTGTCTATTTCGGAAAGTTGTCCCTTGACCTCCATTTTGACAACAAGACAAACCACAAAATCCAGGAACTGTCCCTAAGCCCAGTGCCTTTGCCTGTTCTGCTCTCAAGCTTTCAGGGATCCTTTTCCTGGGCTTGGAATGGTGGCTTCTAACATGTCTTTGCTTTCTTCTTAAGATGTCTCTGACTGTCCTCTCTCCTGGGGTAGCCTGCCAGCCTCAAGCTCACTCAGAATCCTCTGAGTTTCCTACCTGGCCACTCACAACCTCAGTTCATCTCTCTGCCTCTTCCTTCTCCTCTCCCCTTTCCCTCTCTCTCCTTCTCTGTGCTCACCTTCTCTTCCTCCCCCTTTCTCTCTGTTTCTATCTTTCTCTCAAATGTGCATTAGCTCCTCACAACTGCCCTCATTTCTCAGCCCTGTGTCATCAGCTCTTCTGCTCCTTCCAGAGACGTGACTCTATCCTGATCTCAGGATCGCACAGTTCAGATACACGGAGACAAGGTCAAGACCATCACCCTCCTCCCTTGGAAACCACCAGTTACCCTTCCTTGTCATATTTCTTATGAAGCCACATTTACCTTTTATTACATCTACGTGGCTGAAGGGAGAGTTTCAAAAAGGAGAGTGGTTACCATGTGAGTCAAAAGACACAGGGACAGGGCTGGGATTGTGGCTCAGTGGTAGAGCCCTTGCCTCCCACGTAGGAGGTACCGGGTTCGGCCCTCAGCACCACATAAAAATAAATAAAGAGATTGTGTCCATCCACAACTAAAAAAATATTTTTTTTTAAAAAAGACACAGGGACATTTAGGATAATGAAGACAGAGAACAGACAGTTGAATTTATTAGGTTATTGGAGACCTTAAAAAAAAATCAAGATGATTTAGAATATATTCTGTTATTCTCATGCAGGATTGTCAAATTAGGACCCATGGGCTGAATCTGGCCTCGGCCTGTTTTTTTTTTTTTTTTTTTTTTTTTTTTTTTTACATGGCCTGTAGAAGAATAGTCTGTATTTTTTTTTTTAAATGGCTGGAAAAAAATAACAAGAAGAATATTTTATAATGTGAAATTCTATGAAATTCAAATTTCCGTGTCCATAATTTAAGTCTTCCTTGAACACAGCCAGGCTCATTTGTTTACTTATTATCTGCAGCTGCTTTTGTGCTACAGTAGCAAGTTGAACAGTTGTGACAGAGACCATATGGCCTATAAAGCCTAAAATGTTTACCATCTGACTCCAACGTGTTGAATGGTGAACCCACAGAGGACATATCCATGCCCCAGTGCCCGGAGCCTTTGAATGTTTCCGTATTTGGAAAAAGGGTGTCTGCAGGCTTAATAAAGGATCTCGAGGGGACAGCATCCTGAATTATCTGGGTGGGCCCTAAATCCAATGACGAGTGCTCTTCTAGGACACAAAGGAGGAGAAGATAGGTGAGGGGCATGTGACAGTAGAGACCGAGACTGGACTTAGGGAGTCACAGCCAAGGGACCCCTGGAATAACTAGAAGCTGGAAGAGGCAGGGAAGGACTTTCCCTGTGAGCCCTGGAGGAAGCACAGCCCTACCCATGCTTTGATTCCTGGATTTCTGCCCTCTATAACTGTAAGAAAGTAATTTTCTGTTGTTTTAAGCCACTCAGTTTGTGGTAATTTGTTACTGAAGCTCTAGGAAATGAAGATACTGGCATTTTGTCAACAGTTTGCCAATCTTTTTTTCCAATCTGACTTTCTACATGGTACTTTGTTAGGTTTGTCGAGAAGCAGTTTTCTCCTAAGTGGGTAAAATCGTAGTGAAATGGAAGGATAGATTGGGTTTCTACTTATGAAAGAGAAAATGAGAAGACCTGGGGCACACTGTGGAGTGACGCCTACCCTGACCCGGGGTGGGTGGGAGCAGGGGCTGGTGCGCCATCCTTTTCTCCAAAGGAAATCGTGTCTCTACCACATTCCAGCTGCTGACCTGGATCCATGGTCAGGAAAAAAACAAAGGGAGAATTTGTTTCTTCAGCTTTTACTCAGTTTTGTAGCAGTGGTGGGCAAGTGTTGGGGATTTATCAGGAGAAGAGTGAGGGAGGAAAGGGTGGTACAGGGGAGCAAACTGATAACTGAGACTTGCAGGAAGGCTGGGATCTCTCCACCAAGTCTGGATAAACCACCTTTTTTCTTTCATCTTCCTTTCCACTGTCTGCCTATTCTAGTCCTCCCCCACTAGCCATGGAAACAAGGGCCACCTGGTGACTTAGGTAGCCACCCACACTTCCCTTTCTTACGGTCCCAAAGAAAGAACTCAGGTCTCATCAAATAAGCCCTTTCAAGGTGTGGTAAGGAAGGACCTACAAAGACAAGGGTTTGATTTAGTGGCATCCGAGACGGTACTGGTAAGAGTTAAAAAAGGAGCATTGTACCCATCTGGTTCCCCGACCTGTTCAAGTACAATGTTCCAAGAAAGAGGTAGGTAAGTGGCCCAGGCCTAGGGCCTAGGGCAAGGACTATGACAAGTGTGTGTGTGTGTGGGGGGGGGGGAACCTGACTCCCTTACAAAAAAGGAAACTGATAAATAGATTTATGTTATTCAGGAAGAGGTAAATCTTAAGCAATTTAAGTATTTCATTCTGTTCTTTTGAGCTCTGGCTATTGGCCATTATCAGAAAGATGTGGGAAGGAGTCTGAAAGAAAATCTGCTGATGATGGAGAGGGAAGTGACATTGGAAAGCACTTGATAGCATTCCTTCCTAGAGACAAGGCGAGAGCACCTGTGTCCAAGAGCCCATGGAAATGAACCGTCGAGCTTGTTTCTCAAAGAACTTGCACATGCACACGTCAACCTGTGCTATTCTCATTACAGCCTCATGAGTTCGGTCTAAGCCTCATTTTAACCATAAAAAAAAGGAAGCTTAGCTATGTAAAGAGTTTAGGTAGGATTACAGAGATAGTTGAGGGTTCCCACAGTCCTCACTACCTTTACGTCATTTCTGGTAAAAATCTCGGAGGTCTTCATGTGGGTGAAGGCTTGGGCAGCTATGGAGAAAGCATTCTTCTAAGTAACTACATAATTGGTATAATTTCAAGTAGACCAAGTGTGCATCAAGAGATTTCTTAGGCTTTCTAGCTCTTCTTTGCTCTCTCTTTCCTGAGAGGAATATGCATATCATGTACGGCCAGGGCCTGACTTCATTAGAGGAATTACTATAAAAGGCAGCAATGGGGCAGCTATTTTCTAAAATATATATATATTTAATTAGATAAATAGCAAAAATGGAAATGGTCCTAAGAGGGAATTTCTATCCCAGGCCTTGGTTAAAGTTCTAACTTTAGACTTAGCAGCAGGGTTAAAAGCTGTTTTTATCAGCTTTGGGTGATTGCCAGATATTTTCATCAATTAATTTTTATTCAAATGCCTGCTGAGCGTGTGGTGTAGCCCAGGGAGACAGCTGAATGTTTGCAATATAATCTAATTTGGCAGCTGGGCCATGAAAGCTTAGTATGCCTCAGATTGACATGCCTAGGGTAGCAGAGGAAGTGGAGCTGACAAGAGAGGAAGCTGTGATCAGGTGAGATGCTTGCTATGTGGCAATTTAGTTAGAGTTGACTCTCTGGTCCAAACACCCATGTCCTAGCCCAGGCTTTGCCACAAATCAGCTGTGCAGCTTCCAGAAAGTTATCTCAAATCTCTGAGCATCTGTAAACAGTGTTGGTAATCACACCAACCACAGAAGATTGTTGTACTAAATGCTTGAGATGTATTACCTTATTTAATCCTTACAATACTCACTCATAAAAACAAATTTTTTTAAATTGGTACTTTCTTGGGGGGAAGGATGAGTAGCTAATTTTGTAGGAAAGGCCAAGGAATAGAGCTGATGTGTAGTCCAACTTGGCTATAAACTAATTCTAGACCGGGAAATGTGTGCCAAACATGTTTCCTCATGCCTCAAAGCATTCCTCAGCAATATGCCAGGAAACGGAAAGAATTTTCACTTGCCAAAGTTCTGAGGAGGCTTTGAAGAAAGGAAAAAGATTACATCTCTTTCATTTGATCAATCTACATTCACTACAAAATGCTTTCCTAAGAAAGATAGAGTCTTCCCACCAGAGAAAGGGAAGCTAGCTTATATCTAACTTCTGGAATAATCACAGCTATTTTCACATCTTCCCTGACACTAATTACTATTTTCTCACATTGGTTCTGGGACTGCAGCTACCCATAATGCCATAGGACTAGGAGTGCTTACATCTGGGAAGATCTGTTGGCAGCTGGGATGAGCTGATTCTGAGGGGTTTGTGGTGCATTCTGGGAGTTATGCTGAATAGTGGAAACCGTTTACTGAGCACTTGTTATGTGTTAAGCAAACCTACCATTCACTGGGTCAGGCACAGGCATGATAAAGAATTGGACAGAATGTCTGACTATGCAGGAATCAACACCACTCATGAAAAGATAAACAGGCCGCGGGATTAGATGTCTCCTTCTGGCAATGTATTCACCCTACATAAAAGGATTCAAAACAGTGAAAAAAATGAGCTGGAAAGTATGAATATCAAACAACACTTGATCTTAAGATCTTGGTTGAGAATTCTATCAGCAATTATGTGGGTAATGAGGGGAACAAAGTTAAAAACAAAACCACATTAGATGTTTACAGTAAAATCTAGCCTAGGCAGACCTCTCCACTGGAAAAAAAAAAATATATATATATACATAAAAAAATTTGAACTTGGTAACAATGAATTATGAGTTTGTATTATAAAAGCAGGAGCCAACACTCAAAAAGCAGAGGAACAACACAATTTTGAAGGATAAGTAAGAGCAAGTTTCTGAAATAAATTGTACAAAAATATACTTAAATTAGAATTTGATTTAATTAGTCTTTAAATTTAATTTGATTAAAAATTTAATTAAATAAACTAGAAAGCTTTGGGCTTTAAAAGCTCTTCAGGATAACAGACTATAGAACAGTTCTAATTAAAAATAAAAGGAATAAAGGCTGAAATAAAGAGAAATTAGCAGGGGGTAGGGATAACTACATGATAGATATGAGAACAATTCTGAAGGAGTTAAAACTTATGGTGACAGAATTAAATAAAATCAGCATTAGAAAAAGTAACTTGCAGAAAAGGAAATTAGCAATGCAAGTTGTTCAAGAATGAAAATGAAAAAGACACTAAGGTAAAAATAATGAGGACTTTGGGATTCCTGAACAGAACTAAATGATTTAAACAGAAACAGTGATTGAAGACATAGTAGAAGAAAAACGTTCCTGAAATGAATAAAATCTGGGCCTGTCTATGCTAAGCAAATCAATAAGTACAAGGAGAGGGAATACATACTTTGAGATATTCTGATATATTTTTCTTATTTTTTTCAAAAGTAAACAAAGAATTCTCGTGGTGCATGCCTGTAATCCCGTGGCTCTGGAGGGTGAGGCAGGAGGATCATGAGTTCAAAGCCAGCCTCAGCAACTTAGCAAGGCCCTAACCAACTCAGAGAGACCCTGTCTCTAAATAAAATACAACAAAGGATGGGGATGTGGCTCAGTAATCAAGTGCCACTGGGTTCAATCCTCAGTACCAAAACAAAGAATTCTACTAGCTAACCAAAAAATAAACATTTCATATATAAGGGGAAAATGTTGGGTCAGTTTCAATTCTTTCCTACCATAATGCCAGGAAATGGAAACATATTTATAAAATTATGACAGGAGAAATTTTATAGATTGAGACTTTTCTACCCAAGTTTTTACTCAGGTGTTAAGGTAGTAGGAAGAACTTCTTAGAAATGGCAGAGCTCAGAAAGTATACTAGCAATACCATCCTTGGAAAAAATAAGCAATAACAACAAATCCCTCAAAACAAAATACTACTCAAAGACATTATTCAATTAGAGAGAAACAGCTCAGAATAGGATCAGAAAAGGAATACTGTTGACTAAAAGGATTATGCCAAACATTACAAACATTCAAACAGAAAATTAAGTCTTCACAATAGTTGTTATGTTATAAGGCTTTCTACTAATGTTAAAATAGCCCTTGAAATAGAAAATATACAGCATAAAAGTTAATAGTAAAAATATGAATTAAAATTTTTATCATTAAAAACTGGGTAAGAAGGGCTGGGGCTGGGGCTCAGTGGTAGAGCGCTCGCCTAGCATGTGTGCGGCGCTGGATTTGATCCTCAGTACCACATAAAAATAAATAAAATAAAGGTGTTGTGTCCAACTACAACTAAAAAAAATTAAAAAAAAACTGGGTGAGAGAAACAAAAAATGTTAATTTTCATAGAGATAGCCAAGAAGTACAGTTTTATTCTTTGTGTTGACAGGAAGAAAAGAATAGCTTCAAGTTTTTTTTTTTTTTTAATGTGAAACTGACCATTTGGAAAGCAACAATAGAAAACACCACTGTACTAGAGGAAACAAAATCAAAGAAAATATAATCCATGTAATAAAAGAGGTAAAGAGACAATGATAAATCAAGAAATGCTCATCACAAGAAACAGTAATGGCAAAAACACTCCTACTGAAAGATAAAAGATCAGAAACATGTAAAAAAAAACTAAATAGAATAGAAAAGAAAGAAATCATTATTCAGGAAAAGTCACACATGGAAAAATGGATAACCTGTGTTCAAATATGACTAATGGAAGTGAATCCTATCTCTCCTATCTCCTCATGGGCAGTGTTGGGAAGGGAACAAACAGGCAAATCAGATAATCACTTATCCAGAGTGAACATCGAATGGAGTTGTCAAAACTGAGGGACAGAAGCCCAACAAAGAATTTATCAAGTACTCAATACTCAAGTACTGATGACCATCCAAAAAAGTGGGGGAGGGGGCACCTTCTCATTATTATTATCACTTGGAAGCATATTGGAAATATATTTGCAAAATATAAGCCAAAGAATGTTCTAAGAATGCATTTTAGAATAAAATGCTATTGCTTTGTGACATCTACAGATTCAAAAAAAAAAGACAGTCATGCAATAAAAGTTTCACATAATCAGATTTATAAAGGTTAAAGGCATCCTAAAGTATGCTGTCATGATCCCATCTAAATATTTCTTCAAGAAAAATGACAAAATCCGAAAAACACATAGCAGAGACATACACTGTAGCATACATATAGCATGCATACTAATTCAGTGGCCAATGGTTCTGATCTCCAAATCACACTGGAAGAGAGCCAGAGCCTTCACATCAAAGTCTAGTTATTTTATGTTAGCAAAGAAAACAATGGGACTAGGCCAGTGGAAATCGAAAAGCCTCAGGTAGGTGTAAAAATATATCAAAAGGGAACAGGTTTAGTTGGGGTCCGCTTCATCTTAGACATATTTAATTATATTCACAACTTTCTTGATTAGGGATACATTTCTTTGTAATTGGAAGTCAGTATGATTATATATTTTAGCATTTTTGTGTGCTATTAATGCCTGGGAGACAATTAAGGTGCCGACGTTTTTTTCACCTAAAACGTTTTTGCACATTAATTATATGTTGCCATTTCACTTGAAGATGGATGATTCAGAGAAATTTTGTTGATGTTTCAAGGTTGTTAAAAATTCTATGCCAGAATTACAATCTACTGAGTATGAAGCATTCTGCATTTATCACTTGTGGAAGAGGCTACTGGTGCTTTCACATATTCAATTATTTTCTACATCCTGATGCTATGACAGATGACACCTTCCAGCTCTCTTGCAAATAAGAAAGGTTATGTTAATAAATCTAGCCAATGAAATGTAAATGGAAGTGAGATCACTTCCAGGCTGAGACAGTTAAGAGCTGACATGCCACGTCTACTTCCGTCTTACTAAGTCATGGCAACTTTGGAAGTCATGTGTGGAAATGGCAGTGTCAGGAGATAGAGGCAGACTTGATGCCTGAGTCATCAGATGGAGGAGAGGAACTTCTGACTCACATCAGACTTTGGGAGAGGAAGCAGTCAATGGTTGTGCTGATATACTGGGAACTCAGGGTTTGTCTGTTGCAAGTGGTATTGATCACCTAACTTTTTTTTTTTGTGTGTGTGTGTGTGTGTGTGTGCTTTCTTTTTGAGGTCAACTTGAGGACTTATGACTATTTATTTGCTTTTAATGAAAATGTGAATCAAATATACAGTCCTTGAAACATTAGCCAGAGCAATTGGGCAAAAGAAAGAAATTAAAGGGATATGAATAGGAATGGAAGAGCTGAAACTATCCCTGTTTGCCTATGACATGATTCTATATTTAGACGACCCAAAATACTCCACCAGAAAATGTCTGGAACTCATAAATGAATTCAGCAAAGTAGCAGGATATAAAATTAACACCCATAAATCAATTGCATTCCTATACATCAATGATGACTCAGCTGAAAGAGTAATTAGGAAAACTATCCCATTCACAATAGCCTCAAAAACAAAACAAAACTTAGGAATCAATCTTACAAAAAAAAGGTGAAAGACAATGAAAACTACAGAACACTAAAGAAAGAAATTGAAGAAGACCATAGAATTAGGGAAGATCTCCAATGTTCTTGAATAAGCAGAATTAATATTGTCAAAATGGCCATACTGAAGAGGCTGAACACCTGAAGAATTTTCAGGAAGTAGGTTTATTGACTACAGGGTGCACATGGGCTATTGCTATTAAAAATAATGCTCCCTTGGACAAAAATTTTTGAAATTCATTGAACTTTATACCCAGAGGGAGGAGGAGGCTAGGAGGTTCACATGACAAGTGCTTTTCATTCCATCTTTTAGATAGAGGTTTCACTGTTTTTCTCCTGCAAACCTGACATTTACAAAAAGAGTAAACTACCAACCACAATGCCCTTCTGCAGAAGCTTTTGCTGATAAAAAGCTTTTCTGATAGGCTAAAAGGAACTACATGCTACAAATATGGTGGGAGTTTCTGCTTAATTATGGTAAGGGTCTTCTGGGAGGGGGTTCTCTGGCCTCCTTCAATACTACCAAAAGCACTATACAGTTTTAATGCAATTACTATTAAAATTCCAATGATGTTCTTATAGAAACAGAAAAACCAATCATGAAATTCATTTGGAAAAATAAGAGGCCCAGAATAGCCAAAGCAATCCTTAGCAAGAAAAATGAAGCAGGAGGCATTATAATATTAGACCTTAAATTATATTCCAGAGCTATAGTAAGAAAAATGGCATGGTATTGGTACCAAAACAGACATAAAGACCGGTAGGAACAGAATAAAAGACACAGAGACAAATCCACATAAATACAATTGTCTCATACTAGACAGAGACAGCATAAACATACATTGGAGAAAAGATAGCCTCTTCAAAATACGGTGCTGGGAAAACTGGAAATCCCTATGTAGTGCAATGAAATCGAGCCCCTATCTCTCACCCAGCACAAAACTCAACTCAAAGTGGTCAGGGACCTAGGCATTAGACCAGAGACCCTGCACCTCATAGAAGAAAATATAGAATCAACTCTTCATCATGTCAGCTTTGGGACTGAATTCCTCGTCAAGACCCCTAAAGCACAAAGAGTAAAATCAAGAATCAATAAACGGGATGGTGCAAACTAGAAAGCTTCTTCACGGCAAAGGAAACAATCAAAAGCATGAAGACAGAGCCTACAGAATGGGAGAAAATCTTTGCCACCTGTACCTCAGATACAGCATTAATCTCCAGGATATATAAAGAATTCAAAAAATGTAACACACACACATACACACACAAAAAACCCCCCCACCAAATAATCTAATCAATAAATGGCCAAAGGAACTGATACAATCGATCAACAAACATGTGAAAAATGTTCCATATCTCTAGCAATAGAGAAATTCAAATTAAAACCTCACTGAAATTCCATCTCATTCTAGTCAGAATGGCAATTATCAAGAATACAATAATAATAAATGTTGGTGAGGATGTGGGAAAAAAGGTACATTCATACATTGCTAGTGTGACTGCAAATTGGTGCAACCACTTCTGGAAAGTAGTATGGAGATTTCTCAGGTAACTTGGAATGCAACCACCACCATTTGACCAGTTATCCCACTCCTTGGCATATATTTTCCATGGACTTAAAATCAGCATACTACAGTAACACTGACACATCAATAGCAGCTTTCTTATTTTTATTTATTTTTTATTTATTTTTTAAAAAATTTTCTTATTTTTCCAAATGAATTTATAGCAGCTCAATTCACAATAGCCAAGCTATGAAACCAACCTAGTTGCCCTTTGACAGATGAATGGATAAAGAAAATGTGGTATATATACACACAATGGAATATTACTCAGCCTTAAAGAAGAACAAAATCATGGTATTTGTCAGTAAATGGATGGAACTGGAGATTATCATGCTAAGTGAAATAAGCCAATCCCCAAACAACCAAAGGCTGAATGTTCTCTTTAATATACAGATGCTAACACACAATAAGGAGCCGGGAGAGAAAAATAGAATTCATTGGATCAGATAAAGGGGAATGAAGGGAAGGGAGGGGTGTGGGAATAGGAAAGACACTGGAATTAATTGGACATAATTTTCCTGTGTTCATATATGAATGCATGAACATTATCATGTGTATAAATCCACATCATGTTCAATGACAAAAATGGGATCCTAATTAGAATAAGTTATACTCAATGTATGTACACTCTACTGTCATGTAGGAAAAGAACAAACAAAAAATTAATTAATTGATTGAAAAATCTGAGTTTGGGAAAAAAGAAAATGTGAATCAGTTCACAGCAGCTAAAATGTACACCTTCTAAAATAAAAACATTTATATAAGACTTTGAACACATAAATAAATTAAAATAAACAAATAAAAGAAATGATTTATGCATCTGAAGAAAAAATCTTAAGAAATTTTTAACCTCTTAACAGAATTTGTAAATGTGGCAATTTTTACTGTACATTATCAGTCAATAGGAACGACAGCAGATTATGGAAGTGAATTCTACAGAGTGGTATGACAATTAGTGTTATATATCTTAGCAATCTTAGAATAAATATGAGTCTTGGAAAAAAAAAGGAAAAACTAGTTTAGTATTACATAGTCATAAGTTCTATTAAATACAATTCTGCATTGATTGTATTAATACAAAGGCAAATGTTGCCAGATTTATTATTTTTTAAATTAAATCTTTAGCAGATAATTGGGGAAACAACTTGAGGTAAGAGCAATGAACTCTGAACTTCCTTTCTAGCTAGTGACTTATTCTGGAAAGTTCACGAACAGTTGCATTAAAAAATTAAAAAGTGCAAAGTTTGCATTCAACTCTGTTTACACTGAAAACATTTTATAATTTATTTTGAAGAAGATACTCTAGTCAATATTAAAATGTAGATGTGTTAAAACAAAGTAAAGGCAGGGTAGGTAAACCCACACATACATACACACACAGAGTGGGGTGAGTATTGAGACTGATTCTTATTCCAATATTGCATTATTCTTCTTTATGTATTTATTCATTTTACTTAGTGAAACTTAAAATAAATCATTTAAGTTTTACATGTAGATTAACTGTTGATATTTTGCACAAAAGGATTGTTCTGTTTCTCAGAATGTTTTAGGAAGTGGTATAAACAATGTCACTCTTGTCTTAAAATAAAAACACATTCCCTAAAAAAGCAAATACAATCAGGCACATGCAAACTAAAGCAAGCAGGATTAACAACATTTACACTCTACAAAATAAAAATAACAGAAAAATTATGACAATGAATCGTTTTGTAGGTTGAAGGCAATATCTAAAGTATACAAAAAATCATGAAAATTGAATGCAGTAAATGAAATAGACAATTTTCTAGGAAAATACAAATTATCCAAACCAATGGAAGCATAATATGGCAATCTAAAAAGAACACTAATCATGGAAGACAATGAAAAGATCATCTATTGAATGACTTTGGGCCCAGGCAGTCTAAAAGGAGAGAAAGAGAGAGGGAGGGAGGGAGAAAAGGAGGGAGAGGGGAAGGGGACAGGAGAGTGGGGAGAGATGTTATATAATTTCTATGACATATAAACTAATCCTTTACAAAGAAAACAGATAAAACTCCTAATTAATTTCATGAAGTACAAACTCAAAGAATCAGTCACCAGTCTGTCCTCATGGGTCTCCCCTCCACCTTGAAACACTAAACAAAATATTCATGAGAACCTGGCAGGGAATACATCATAGTTTAAGTGGAATTATCCAGGACTGTAGGTAATCTGGCTCCTAGGATTGCAAGAAGGCCCCTTCAGGCACCTTCTAATGGGTCTAGGTCAAACTTCAACTTGGCCTCTACATCGGCTCTGACAAGGAGAGTCCCGATCTCCATCAACATTTTATGAAACTATCTTGGTATAAATTGGCCACAGCTCCCTTTTATGCTCTTAAGCCCCTTTTGAGGGAAAGATCTTAAAATAGTGAGAGCAGAAAGATCTATTTGCTGACTTTGAACTCCTTATAGAGGGTTCAGGAATCATGCCCACTGAGAATGGTGTCCAACTTCCAGATTCTCCAGGTTATAATACTGGATCACTGGAGTAACCTGGGAGGGGCCTTAGACTTTTCTGCACCCAAGAGTGAGTTCTCATAAAACACCATGCATTCAAGCTTACTCTGCTACTCATCATGGCAAATCCTGTAACTTAGGGCTCTCATCCTTTTGTCCTCCACTTTAAATATAACAAATGACCAGCCGTGGAGACAGGAAGATAGCCCACATCCCCTCTGGGATGTGGCTCCCCAGTTCATTTTTTCTCTAACCTTCCATTACATATTCTATCCCCACCAAGCTCAGAACATTTGGAATGAGTTTTTAACAAGAAGGAAAAGCTCCATACTTTAATGAGCCAATTCAAACAATTAATATCCATTAAAGAGGCACACAAATATCCTGTAAGTCTTTAATCTTTAATTAAAAAGTCATACAAATGAACACTCCCTAAGGAAATTCTTTTTCCCTTACTGTGAGTAGAGAGGAATGAGACTAAGACAATTGAAAACATGCCATCATACAGACACACCACTCTATTCAAACAAGACGGACTGGATATTACATCACTCATTAATAATCAAAAGTCACATCATTAGGTTATAGGAGAAAAACATGTGGCCCTCTGGATAGAGACCATAAATGAATTCAATAAAACTCAACATCCATTCTCATGAAATCTTGCCACAAGGGCACGTTCTTTCATTTTTGGTAAAAAGCATCACAAATCAACAAGCAACATATGGAATGATAAAACTATAAAAGCATTCCCATTCTATTTAGGATGTCCACTATTATTATTATTGCTATGTTTTAATAGCAATATTAAATATTTAATAGCTGCTTTAAGTCATTCTGTACATTAACATGATCATCTAACTTGCAAATTCCAGAGGATTGTGATGAACCCTTACCTAGTTGTTTACCAAACAATCAGCATCTTTGCCCTCTTACTTTGCCCCTCCCCCATACATATTTATTGGCCTTTACCCTCGGGGCTATGACTGACTGTTCCAGAGATAGAAACTTTCATCAGTCTGGCCAGGAGTCTCTTCCCAAGACAATTTGGAAGACAGAGAACAAGAGTGAAAGAATAAGAGCACAGTGTGTGGGCTGGAGGTTGTGGGTGGCTGGAGTTGCAAAATGTAAAATGTGGATGCCTTCAGAGGTTACATCCTTTTTTATTTAGTCCAAATTATCTGAGGATGCCTCTTTGCTGGAAAAGAGAGAGGGATGCCTGATCTAGTTCATTCAGTGATACAGCTGTTATCCTGCTTTAGGGTTTTAGATGCCTTAGTGTTCTCATAATAAAATGTGCATTCTGCTCATTGTAGCTATTTACATAATAGATATGAAACAGTAGAGCTTCACATACTATCAACAATAATAAAAATGACGGTACATGATCATGGAAATATTTTTTCATGATGGCAACAAGATAAACTATAGGAATAATCAAACTAAAATGTGAAGGACATTTGTATGATGAATACATTCAGTGTTTGTCAGGGGTAGAACAGACAACTTAAAAATGGAAGACTTGTAATGGGAAGGATATCAATGATCTCTCAATCTTTTTATATTTTAGTGTAATTCCAATAAAAAGTACAGTAAGGTTTTTCTTAGGACAATGATTTAATGATTCTAAAGCTCACCTGGAAAAACAGACTGGCAAAAGAGTCCAAAAATATCAGAAACAGCATTGAAGTTCTAATATAAAAGCATAAGGATGCAAGATGGACCAAAGCAACATAAAGATTGAAAAATGGATCAAATAACTGTAATAAAGTACCTACAAGGAGGCCTTGTCACACACTAGAACTCAGTATAAACTACCCACTGCATTATATATTTATGGAAGAAGGAAAGATCTGTCAAGAAATCCTGCTGGTAACAATTGGTGAACTATTTGGAAAAATAGTGTATTTCACCCCATACAAAATTCAGAAGGAAATAGAGGTAAACATTGGGGTTATCAGAAATTAGTAGTGAAAAAGTAAATGTGTAATAGATTATGTGAAACTCTGAATTCAAAAATATCTCAGAAAATTTCAGAAGCAAATAAACCTGAAATATATTTGTATCTTATACTAAAAATAATTAATCTTTTAAGACGTTTAAAACATTGACAATAGTAATTGTACACATTAAAGGCTACAGTGACATTTCCATACACGTATACAACACGTCATGATTAAATCAGGATAATCACCTCAGACATTTATCATCTCTGTGCTAGGAACACTCAAATTCCTCTCTACAAGCTATTTTGAAGTACATAATTAATTGCTGTCAACTGTAGTTATCTGACTGTGCTTTGGAAGATTGGGTGTTAGTCCTCCTACTTGCACACCTGTACCTATTAACCACAGCCTTCATCCCTCTCCTCTACACCCTTCCCAGGCTCTGGAAAACAATATTTACATTCTACTTCTGTGAGATCAACTTTTTTAGTTTCCATGAGGACTTGTATTTGTCTTTCTGTGTCTAAGCCGTTTCACTTAAGGTAATGTCCCTCATTTCTAGGCAGGAGCTAATAGTGTTAAAAACGGAGATCATTCTTAGAAATCAATTCATGATAATTCTTATTTGTACACCAATAAGAAAATGTACAAAGGAATTAAAATAATTTAAAAACATAAGATTGACATATGATCAGTAAAGATACAGAAAACCACATCTACCATGAGAAGGAAGATCATTTTGGAAAATGCCCACATCATTCTCATGAGATGCATGGTTCCTGTGAATGGCCCCAGAGGAACCCTGAGGAGAGACTTCCACCACATCAACACAGAACTCAGTCTCCTCAGAAGGGGAAAAAAGAGAAGCTCTGGTTGACAAATCATCTGGTAGTATACCCTTCACAGAAGTGCATGATCAAAGATGTTACACTGGGTTTCCGTTAGGAGATGAGGCCCGGGGCACACTCATTTCCTCGTCGAAGTCATTATTCAGGAGAATGGGTCTCTTGTTGAAATCTGGAATTTCTTGGGTGAACAATGAGGGTTAGAATCAGGTCAGTTGTTGGTTTCTCAGTATCTCAAGCCCAGAAAGATGAGTTAATCCTTAAAGAAGTGGCATTGAACTTATTTCAAACTCAGCTGCTCTGATTCAGCAAGCCCCGAAAGTTAAAAACCAGGTATCTGACAATTTTTGAATGTTTTTGGTATTTCTGAAGAAAGATCAGTTCAGCAGGCTGATGAATAAGATATGAGTTATCCAGTTACAGATTATAAAGTCAATTTATGTCATTTTAATATTGTAATAAAAAACCTTTATGGGCTTGGGACCTTATAAAAATAGGAAAAAAAAATTTTAAGTTCATTAGTTATCAAAGAAATGTAGCTGGCACAACAATGTGTGCCATTTTTTTTTTTTTTACTCATCCAATTGTTAAATATTAAAAAGTAGATATATGGTCTCTGGTTGCTAAGGTAGAAAATCAGGAATTTCATATGCTACTGGAGAAAAATGAGTGTAGATCTTTCGGAAAGTAAACTTAACAACATGTCAAGTATTTTGACATTTAAAAGCAATAGTCTTTGACTTAGAATTCCAATTTTAGAAATTTGCCCTGTGGGAAAATGTTTGCACACACTTTTGCAGGATAATATTGTTATTTATTATTTAAAAAATATGGAAACAAATGCCAAATGAAGGGATTACTTAGATGAATTATGGCTGTACAGTATTTTGGTGGGCAGAATAATGATCTTCTGGCTCCTAAGAGGTCCAATTCCTAATCCTAGGATCTGAATATGCTACTTTACATAGAACAAAGGGCTTTGCAGATGTGATTATGAATCCCAAGATGGAGAGATTATCCAGGTGTATCAAGTCTGCCTAATTGAATCAGTTGGGTCCTCAAAGTCAGAGAATCTTTCTCAGCTGTGATCTTAGGGAGGCAGAGGTGGGGGAGCTGAAGAACGTGGGAGAGTCAGGGTGTTACTGGCTTTGAAGAGGGAGAAAGAAGGTTTGAGCCAAGGGATGCAGGAGGTCTCAAGAAACTAGGAACAGCAAGGGGAGAAACCTACTCCTGAGTGCCCCCAAAGAATAAACATACTTCTCCAGAACTGTAAGCTAACAAAACTGTGTTATTTCAAGCCATTAACCTTGTGGTAATTTGTTACAGCAGCAATAGAAAACTAATACAAATGGGATCATTTGCTATCAGACACTAAAAGTCATACTGGTTAAGAATCTATTCATTTTTTTTTTAATACTTATTTTTTAGTTCTCGGCGGACACAACATCTTTGTTGGTATGTGGTGCTGAGGAATCGAACCAGGGCCGCACACATTCCAGGCGAGCGCGCTACCGCTTGAGCCACATCATAACCCACTTGAATCAAACTGTGAAAGATGATGTATTAAGAACTGTGTAATGTTTTGAACGACCAACAATAAAAAAAAAAATTAGAGATAGGAAAGTTGTACAGGGAAAGAAAATAATGCTTGTCAAAAACAGGCTAATTTGGGAGCTGGGGTTGTGTCTCAGTAGTAGAGCGCTTGCCTAGCACGTGAGAGGCCCTGGGTTCAATCCTCAGCACCACATAAGAATAAAAAAAAAAAAAAAAAAAAAGAATCTATTCAGTCACATGTAAAAAGCAGATTACCGAACTACACACTTGGCTGCCTAGTTCCAAGGACAAAAGGTAAATGTAGTAGCAATGATTATTTCTAGGTGTTGTAATTACAAGAGGGTTTTTTCTGCCTTGATTTTTTGTTCTTCAAAACAAACATGTCTCTCCTTTGTAATCAGGAAAAAAATGCACATAATTGTTAGGTAAAATATGCTTTAACCTACATTTCTGAAATTAATAAATCAAAAATAATTTACAATGGCTTTTCTACCTTCATAACTCTACCTAAATATTAATCTAAAAATTATTATTGTCTTATTTCTTTTAATAAAACATAAATCTCTTTCAAGAATTTTTTTTTTAAATTTTAACTTTTGCTTTCAATTGAATTACCATATAGCAATTGGGTAGAAACCATGTTTGATAGATTATAATTCTCATTATCACTTATTCTGTATCAGTTCTTCCTTCTTTAAGTACTCAATTTTAGTTAATTTCTTCATTGGTTGTATTATGTCTTTGCTTTTTTTTTCTTCAGGAAAAGCATGTGATTATTCTGTTTTATATGTCCTTGCAGATCTGAGAACATCTTTCATACATGAACAACAATGTAAAAACATAAGGTCACAATCTTTCCTGCTTAAAAATACTATATAAATTTAGCTCAATTTCTCTCTAACATTTAAGAGAACTGAAGCTAGAATCATTTTTGTTTTCTTTTAAGTATCTTTGATGGTTTTCCTGCTGAGATATAGGAAGAAATTTTAAAATTTAAACTCAGAATTCAAAAATTTACCCAAAGCAAAAGGAATATTAATAGGTGTGAAACTTTTCCCCATTTATATTAGCCCATTCTGTGTTGATTCTGGAATATAAATTCTGCTCTGGAATGTTTTATTCTATTGCAAATTTATGATAACTGTTAAACTTAGGCTGCGTTCTTTTTCAGGAATACTTGGTATGTGAAATTACATTTCTATCTTGTCTTTTTCACAACTAATAACTTCTCTCTTAAATTTTCATTTTTCTTCCTCTTTCTTCTGTTTTAGAAAAACTTAGTTTTGTTCTATATGACAAATATGATTTCTGTGTGCATTACTATATGGTCTTCTCTTTTATCATTCAGATCCTCCTGATTTTCTTCTTATCTGAATAAGGGCAAAGGTTGTATATTCAATGAACCTAATGTGGATATTTTCTGATTTATTTCTTGTGCCAAAATATTAAAAGAATGTCTTTTCTTTCATTCTTTAGAAGAACACTTTTCCCATCTTGTGCTGTAGAATAATTTTTATAACTCCCCAGTGAGTTTCTTGCTTGGAAAGTCAACCAGATCTGAGTTTGAGCCAAGCAGGGGGCCACTGGGCATTTGGGACCTGGTCAAATTCCTTCTAGGATCTGTAACTGGAAGGCGCAACGAACAACCCTAATAGAGCTGTTAATAGAGATTGTTGTAATTAGAAATCACATTTGAGTAATTTTGCTGCACTGAGGTGGAAAAATCTCTACTACCAAATGCCTATTTTTCTATAAAAAGAAATAGTCACGTATCCTTTGATCTGAGAAGGGACAATGGCTCTTGTTTGGGGGTTTTCTCCCATCCTAGCAGCTCTCCTCCATGTGCTCTCTATGGGGCCTAGACATACATCTCAGATGCCAATACCTGTCCCTTCCCTGTCTTCTACTTGTCTTGCTACAGCCTAGAAGTTGCAGCCTCTGAGATTAAGAGATATCATTCAGGGAAGAAGAAAAAGTGAAGACATTCTTCTGGATACATTGGAAAACAATGACTTTCTCAGAGGCTTCCTTATGTTAGCAGTAGAAAGTACCAGGAATGGTTTGCTAGGGCTGCTGTAACAAGTATCACAAACTGGATGGTTTGCAGAACAAAAATTTACAGTTCTGAAGATTAGAAGTCTGAGATCCACATGTGGGCAGTGTTGGTTGCTTCAGAGGGCTAGGAGTGAAGAACCCACTATAGACTTCTTTCCTTGGCTTGTAGATGACTACTTTCTCCCTGCCTTTCTTCACACTGTCTGCCCTCTATGGGTCTATGTGTCCACATATATATAGACATGCATAGGCACACGTGCACGCGTGTACACACACACACACACACACACATACACACGCGCACGCGGGGGATAATGAACAGAGCTTTATTAAAATGACTGCATGACAAGCTTTAAAGCAAAATGGTAATGATTTGAAGAGATGGGGTCTTGTTGCTATGTCTCTGAAACCTAACCCTGGACTCTCAGGCTCAAGTAATCCTCCTGCCTCAGTCTCCTAAGTTTCTGGAACTCTCAGACAGGTGCCATGCCTGGTTTTGTAATTTAACATGTGAATTGAGGTGGTTATGTGCAAAATTCAGCTCACAACAGTGCTGGTGGATGAATTCTGCATCTTCTATGCTAGACATGGTGCACTCTGGTTCAGGGGGCACAGGATGAGTAAGCCTTGGTAAGCATTTTGCAATCCAGTGAAAATTGTCACACACTCTGGGTTTTCATAAATTTGTCTACTTTACTGCATATTATTCTTCAAGCCACAGCCCAGAGAGCCTTTGTCAGGGATTAGCAACTGACTGCCAGATTAACCTTGAAGTTTCCAATCATCAAATATTTCTTAAAAAATGAGTTATTTCAGAGTCCTTGGCATGGAACTTCTACCATACCTGATCATTGTCAACTGTGTTAATGCCCTCTTTGGGTTACTGAATCGTGAATAATACACAGAGGTCATTTTCTACCTAGGAAACTGGCTTTTGATCTACTCGACAAACGAATCTGGTTAAACTAAAGGTGGTGTGCAGGAGTGATGGGGACATCTGGAGGAACTTAGCGGCTATCTTCTCCTAACAAAACAGTCAAAAAAGTAAAATAGCTCATTCCCCAGCCTTCACCTAGGGGCGCACCTGCAGTAAACCCTAAGGTGAAATTTTTGTCTAATTATACAATTATCTACTCTCTTAACTTGAAAGACTATTTATCATACTTTCTCCTCACTCAAAAAGAACATCCTCTGCTTTGGTAATGATCAAACTACATTCTTAAGTAGAGAGCAGTGCAGAAATTAGAGCTTCCTGTTCTTCTGCAAGGAACAGTTCAGTAATGAGCTGTCTTACCCTGCTCCATTTTCCTGAGCCATGCAGCCTTCCCTGAGGACAGACAGCCTGATGTGCTAAACAATGCGCTGGTGCCTAATTTCCCTGGTGAGGGCTAATTACAACACTGCAGCTAAGTAACGAAACATTCATTCTCTTGCCTTCCGTCCACACCCACTCCTGTGCTTTGCTCCCAAACAGAAGGATTTGCCTGTCTTGGCTCCCAAAGTGCCTTGCCCTCTTTGAATCCTGCAGCCCTTTCTCTGGGTGTTACACCCAGAATCCCCTAGTGGAGTCTAAAGTGGCTTCAGTGTTAGGGCATCCACTGTATTGTTTTCTGACATTTCTCTTCCAAGAGCAGTCGCTAAGTATGCTCCACCTTTGCAGATAATAACAAATGACTGCAGAGCGAGGAGATGTTATGTAAAAGGTTATTTTTTTTATTCCCTGTTATCTATAGCAATGAAGAATGAAAGGGGAATCACCTCTTTCTCCATTTTAATTGCACTAATTCTCCCCAATTGTGAATATTTATAATGGTTGGGGATTTCATTAAGATGTCTCCCTGAGAAACTAGATGACTATGGATCAATCACGATGGCTTCTATTTTCAGATACAGATCTGTTCTCATTCCCACTATCAGGGTAGGTGATGAGGAGAGGCAAAATATAAGCTTTGATGAAATCAATTTGGGAGTCTTTATTGATCGATCAGAGTACTGATAGGTTATTGATCTTGACTCTGAAATTGGATCTGCTTTCAGGCTACTGAATGCCAAGTAGCTAAAGGTCCTTGAAAGTATCTTTGAAATTGGTTTTCTGATTCAGAGAAGTGTTCAGATATGACTGTACCCTAATCTCCTTGCTTCTAGATGGTATTTTCTTTTGAAAATTAGATATTTGTGGTATGTGTTTGGTTGTCACAAATCAGGGTCTCTGGATACTTTCAGATGAGTGCTACAATCCTGCACAAGGAAATATTGTCTTACTTCCCAGGTGATTTTTTAATATCCCGCCAGGTCTTCATGGAGGAGAAAAGCCAGTTTATAATTTACCCAAGCTTAGAAACTATCTCTGAGTTTTTTTGGAACTGGGGCTCGAACCCGAGGATACTTAATCACTGAGACACATCTGCAGCCCCTTTTAATTTTTATTTTATTACAGGGTCTTGCTAAGTTGCTTAGGGCTTCCCTAAATTGTCTAGGCTGGCCTTGAACTTGCTATCCTCCTGCCTTAGACTCCCTTACAGGCATGCACCACCATGCCCAGCTCTATCTCTGATTTTTATATAAATCAAGTGAACATTTCCTGTTGCTGCTTAAAACAACATAAATTTATTATTTCACAGGTCTAGAGTCTAAAAGTCTGAAATGGATTTTGCCAGGCTAAAATTAAGATGTTGGCAGGGCTTCCGTTCTTCTGGAGACTTGAGGGGAATATCTGTTCTCCCCCGCCTTATTTTTTTTCTTCCAGATTCTAGAGGCTGCTCCTGTTCTTTGGTTCATGGCCCTTTTCTTCATTTTCAAAACTGGCAGCATGGCACCTTCTCTTACCTCACGAGGTATTCACTCGCAAGGACTCCTGTGACTTCATTAGGCCTACACAGATACCCAGCCCCATCTCCCCATCACAAGAGCCTTGACTTAGTCACACCTGCAAAGTCCCTCATGCCATGTAAAGTCACACAGAATAGTTTCTCCTTATCCTCGAGGAATAAATTCCATACCTTCAGGGAATGCCTGAAACCTTGGATAGTATGGAACCCTCTATAAACTATGTTTTTTTTCCCCCTACAGATGCCTTTGACAAATTTAATATACAGATTAGGCATAGGAAGAGATTAACAATAACCAATAATAAAATAGAATAATTATAACCATATATGTATTAAAATTGCTAGCATCACTACTCCAGTGTTTTGGGGCTGTTAACAAAAATAAGGGTTATTTAAACACATGTACTATGACACTATGACTATTGATCTGATAAATGAGATAGCTGCTGAGTGACTAATGGATAGGTAGTATATACAGTGTGGACACACTGGATAAAGGAACAATTCATGTCCTGGACAGGATGGCATAAAATTTCATCACACTACTTAGAACAGTGCAATTTAGAATGTAAATTCTTTGAAAAAAGAATTTTTCTTTTAGCTTTTTCATACCATAGTTGACTGTGGGCAACTAAAATTATGGGTAACTAAATTAAAACCAAGGGTGAGGAGGGACTATCATATTCGTCAGTACCAGCAATCAGGATGAGAACATCTTTGGGAGGTCTTTATCCTTCCAATGACATAAGAAGTATTTTGAATGATTTTTAATATGAATTGGATTTTCTAGGAACATAATATATAAAGAAGAAATGATTTTGATTTTTTTGTTCATAATCAAGAATTAATCCCCATTTCAGAACATCATGCTATAGATAGCAGCATGGCTTATTTTATTTTGAGTTGCCAAAAACAAAAACAAAAATAAAGAAAAAAAGGCAAAAGAAACTGTTCCTATGTCTGCTGTCATATCTTCTTTATTCTATCCAAATGTCGTGTATCCGAGCATTTCCATATTGAAATTCATATTTAAATATAAATTATTTTCTCTTATTTCTCCTTGAAATTATACTAATTTTCCCTTGGAAATGTATGTATTGGTAGATTATAAAATATGTAAATTTTATTTCACTACATGGAAGCATTATAAAATATTTGTTATAAAAAGTAGAACTTACAGTCTGCCATATGCATCTCAGATTCCTGCTGTCTCTCTCAGTTGAAGAGGGTCTATTATCTATGCATTGGATTTAATTCCCTTTAGTCTCCTTCAAAATACCACTAAACCTAATTTTGCAAGGGGCATCAAATAATTCCCTGACTATATATTCCATAATTCTGGTAAGCTCTCGACTCCTAAAGTCATGAACTTTACTAGAAAAATCTCTGGAGGAGTCTTCTAGATTTCCAAGGGCCTTTGGCAAGACTGGTCTTCCTATACTCCCAAGACCTCTACCTTGTCCCTGTGGCACCCACCATGCATCTTACCACTACAAGATGCCTTAGTGTCTAATCCCAAGAAGGAAGTCCTAATTAGGAGATTACATACCTTCTCCTAGAAACCCCAGGACCAATTCTGTTTTTCCTTTCTTCTCTGATCTCCACCAGAGATTGACTTCTCGTTTCTAATTACTACCTGGCTCTTCTCTCCAATATGGCTCCAAACATTTTCCTAGTGTGATGTGCCTTCCCACCCTCTTCAACTCCCATGATGCACAGTCTGTATTGAGCAAACTCTTCTTCAAAGGTTCCCTTCACCTTGGCTGTTAGCGGAAGTCACTTCTACCACTGTAGCCATCTTGGGCTGTTGCTATTCTTCCCCCACAGTCCACCCACCTCAGAGCTTGGACCAGGGGCTGATGTACTCACTACTCTTCATTGTCACCTCCAGACCATCATTCCTTCTTTCTCTTAGAAATCATAGCTCCTTTGACACTGCTTCTACATGGTTGCTGCCATTCCCTGACCCATTGGGTGCCCATTCCCTCTCATCCATTGGACATTCTATCCCCTGGATCACTGTCTTCCTTCTCACCCCTGTCCCTGCCTTCACTTTTTGTGACTGTGATATCCACCTTCATGATCAACCCAACTCCCTGTCTCATTTCCATAGCTTCTTCATCTTCAATTCTGTTTTCTGCCACTTGCTCCAGGCTTCCATTGTCACAGTGTACAGTGACCTGGACTTTGTCATCATCCATAACTATATCCTTTCCCAAATTTCTATTTCAAGCCTCTGGGTCTCTGACCATCCTTCCTATCTTTTTAGTTCATGTCCAACAATTCTGAACATTCTTCAGGATCTCTAGCCTGTTGATTCCACCACATTTCACTGTCTATCCCCCATCCTGCCCTTGTTTCTGTGTTGACCCAGCTTAGATTTCATGGACCATCCCTAAAATCACTCCATGCACATACCCTTGATTCCCTTTTATTCTTTTGGCAAAATCCCAATGCTAATGATTTTCTGCCTGTGCTATCCTTATATTGTAGAAAAGAGTACATTGTGTTAAATCATCTCTAAATTCTCTCATCAATTTATAAATCTCCAGTGGCCCATTGCTTGACAGTCCTAAAATATTTCTCTAGTCATTTGACCTTTCGACTCCACAACGTGACTTTACAACTTTTTTTCTCAACCTCTAATACCCCCTTCCACTTCACCTTCAGCTGATGATTTGACTTTTTACTTCCCTGGGGAAACAGAAATAATAAAAATTTACTATGTCACCATCAATTCTGTTAGCCCATCGTGTTAGTCAGCTTTTCTGCTGCTCGGACCAAAAGACCTGATAAGAACAATTTTAGAGGAGGAAAAGTGGTTTTGGAGACTCATAGTTTTAGAGGTCTCAGTCCATAGACAGGAAGCTCCATTCCTTAGAGCTCCAGAAGAGTAGGTGGAGGAAAGTGGCCTAAAATATCACACTAGAAACAAAGAGAGTAAAGCTCCAAAAATATACCCCCCAAAGCATGACCCCAATGACCCACCTCCTCCAGCCACATCCTACCTGCCTTCAGTTGCCCCTTAGTTAATTCCTATCAGAGGATTAACACACGGATTGAGTGAAGGCTGTCGTAACTCAATCATTTCACCTCTGAACTTTCATGTATTGTCTCGCACATGAGCTTTTGAGGGATACCTCATATCTAAGCCATAACACAGACCTTCACTTCTACCTTTTTATCCACTTCCTTTTAGCTAAAGTGGATCACTACTCATTTCTTTAGAGGACAACCCTGAACCCATCCCTCTTTGGTCACCTGGAAGTTTTCCTCTTAAATCCCTCTCTCCCTAAGCTTCACCAATCTTGTCTCTATACAAAAATATTGTAATACCTTCCCCTTAAAAAACAAACAAACAAACAAACACCCCTTCCTATAACTAATTGCCCTTCTACCTATTATACTTTCCCTTTCTACCATTTAAAACTCCACCTCTCTCTGCACATTCTTCTGATAACCCACCCTAGTCACTCCCTACCACATTACTGAACCCATCATTTTGGTCAATAATGCTCTGATCTTGTCAAATCCCAATGACCCAGCCTTGGTCCTCATCTTACTTCTCAGCAGCTTAAGACACAGTGGAGTAGGTTCTTCCTCCTTCTTGAAATGCTTCCTTATTCAGCTCCCAGGATATCTCACCTGTTAGTTCTCTGAACTCACTGGCTTTTCATTCTTGGTTATCTTTGCTACTTCTCTTTTCTCATCTTTATTTCCTAAATTTGGAATTCTCCAAGGCTCGGTCAGGGCAACCTTCTCCATCTCACTCTTCCCTAAGTGGTTGTACATAGTTCAGTGGTTTTAGTTGTATGTTAATAACACCAACATTTGTATCTCAGTCTTTATTGCTTTCCTGAACTCCAGATTTAAAAATCAAGTACTTGCAAACTAAAAAGCTTCTCAGCAAAAGAAACAATCATGAGGTGAATAGAGAGCCTACAGAATGGGAGCAAATTTTTACCCCTCACACATCAGATAGAGTATTAATCTCTAGGATATATAAAGAACTCAAAAATCTTAACACACACACACACACACAAAAAAAAAAAAACAACCAAATAATCCAATCAACAAATGGGCCAAGGAACTGAACAGACAATTCTCAAAAGATGGTACACAACTAATCAACAAATATATGAAAAAAGTTTAACATCTCTATCAATTAGAGAAATGCAAATAAAACTATTCTAAGATTTCAACTCACTCCAGTCAGAATGGCAGCTATTAAGAATGCAAACAACAATAAGTGTTGGCGAGGATGTGGGGGAAAAGGCACACTACTCATACATTGCTGGTGGGACAAAAACATTGGTGCAGCCAATATGAAAAGCAGTATGCAGATTCCTTGGAAAACTGAATTTCAGCATTAAAAAAGAACAAAATCATGGCATTTGCAGGTAAATGGATGGCATTGGAGAAGATGATGCTAAATGAAGTTAGCCAATCCCCAAAAAACAAATGCCAAACATTTTCTCTGATAAAAGGGGGGTGACTCATAGTGGGGTAGGGAGAGAGAGAGCATGGGAGGATTAGATTAATTCTAGACAGGGAAGAGGGGTGGGAGAGAAAGTGAGGGGGCAGGGGATTAGCAAGGATGGTGGAATGTGTTAGACATCATTATACAAAGTACATGTATAAAGACTTGAATTGGGTGTCAACATACTTTATATACAAACAGAGATATGAAAAATTGTGGTATATATGTATATTAAGAATTGTAATGCAACCCCTCCCAAAACAAAGTACATGTATAAATGCATAAATTGGCATGAACATACTTTATATACAGATATGAACAATTGTGCTCTATATGTGTAATAAAAATTGTAATGCATTCCACTGTTGTGTATTTAAAAAAATAATAAAATCAATAAAAAAAAGAAATAAAATTGGGAATGGAACCACCATTTGACCCAGCTATCCCACTCCTTGGTCTATACCCAAAGGACTTAAAAACAGCATACTACAGGGACACAGCCAGATCAATGTTTGTAGCAGCACAATTCACAATAGCTAAATTATGGAACCAACCTTCGGGAGATGAATGGATAAAGAAAATGTGGCATATATACACAATGGAATATTAGTCAGCAATAAAAGAGAATAAAATCATGGCATTTGCAGGTAAATGGATGAAGTTGGAGAATATAATGCCAAGTGAAGTAAGCCAATCCCCCCAAACCAAATGACAAATGTCTTCTCTGATATAAGGACACTGAGTCATCATGGGGATATTGGGGAGCATGGAAGGAATAGACAAAATTTAGATAGGCAAGGGGGAGGAAAGGAAGGGATGGGGAGGAGGGTAGGAAAGATGGTGGAATGAGATGGACATCCAAAGTACATGAATGAAAACACAAATGGTGTGACTCTACTTTGTGTATAACCAGAGACATGGAAAAACTGTGCTTTATAAGTGTAATATGAGTTGAATTGCATTCTGCTGTCATGTATAACAAGTCAGAATAAATTTTAAAAGAAGATTACTTTTAAATAATCTCAGAATAAACAGGAGATATATAACTAAATGTTTAAGATTATAAAAATCATTTTTCTTGGTTCATAGCTATTATACAAATTGATTGTTTTTGCTCTGTTAATTTCATTTTGTATTTTCCTTGTAAACTTTGTAACTGCCTGTTTATAGTTTTTTGTTAGTGTTTTGCAGAGATACTACTTCTAATAAAACAATTTGAGTTAATGAAAAAAAAAAATCAACCACTGTTCACTCAATATCTCTCCTTCTCTGTCTGCTATTTATCTCAAACTTACCAGGGCCCAAATCACTCCTGATATGCCTTCTCCAGGCTTCCCCATCTCAGCAAGTGGAAACACCAGTTACTTAGCACCAAACCTCAGTCATTCTTTTCCTCTTCTATCCTCTATCTATTCCATCAGCAAATCCTTTGGCTATACTTTCAAGACACATCCTAAATCTAATCACTCCTCACCATCTCCACCTTGCATCCAGGATTAAGGCACCACAAAATCTCTCTTCTGAGGTCACCATAGGAGAGCTCCTCAATGGTCTTCCTGTTTCCTTTTTGGCCTCCTGTTGTCTATTCTCCACAAAACAGTAGGGGACAACTTCAAAATGTAATTAAGTTCATGTCCCCTTGCTGCTCATGATCCTCTAATTGCTTCTCATCACTTACAATAAAACCTCAATTTATCTAGCTAAGACTTTTTTTAAAAAAATATTTATTTAGTTATAGATGAACACACAGTATCTTTATTTATTTTTATGTGGTGCTGAGGATCAAACCTAGTGCCTCCCACATGTGAGGTACGTACTTTATCACTGAGCTACAGCCCCAGCCCCAGCCCCAAGACTTTTAAGGTTCACAAAATATTCATATGCTGTCCCACATTTTCCAGAGGAATTGTAATAGACTAGGCCTTGGGACTAGTTCTTGCTAATGCATTATTAGGAGAGACGACGTGTATCACCTGTGGACAGGTTAAAGCTCAAGTATGATTCTCAGTTCTTTCCTCCTCTAATGTGGCAATCAAGTAGCTCAAGGTGGGATGGTTGAGCTGCAAGATGGAAATGGTCTGTAACTAAGCACTATTTTCAGGATCTTCTCTGGAGAGAAGTTGGACTTGTGGTGACTTAGAGTGAGTGATAGATGAACTGTGCATTAAGCCATTGAGATTTGGGGGTTTGTCCATTACTCAGAATGTCACACAGCCCACTCTGACTAAATCATATGATCTACTTGGACTTCTATTCTAATCTCACTAGTCTCCTCCAAATGACTCATCCAGGCTTTATTGCCAAATCCATTTTTTGCCTCAGGGTCTTTGATTATACTCATCTTTTCTACCTGGAAAATCCCTCCCCAAATTTATCACACAACAGTCTCCATCACATTATTCGAGTGTTTATTCAAACACCATCTTCTTAGAAAGGCCTTTTCTGATCTCCATATTCAAAATAGCTTCCTTTTATCTCATACCACCACTTTCTAGCCTCCTACCTTTTCATTACAGCACTTGCCAGTACTCAAAATTAAATATTTTTTTGGCCGGTGTGGTGGTGCATGCCTGTAATCCCAGTGTCTCAGGAGGCTAAGGCAGAAGGATTGAAAGTTTGAGGCCAGCCTCAGCAAATTAGCAAAGCCCCAAGCAACTTAGCAAAACCCTGTATCAAAATAAAATAAAAAGGGCTGGAAATGTAACTCAGTGGCAAAGCACCCCTGGGGTTCAATTCCCAGTAACAAAAAAATGTTAAATCTTTTTTCTTTATTGATTGTCCATATCTTTAAAGGGAGAATGTTTTTTTGAGGGATTGTTGTTCTCTGCTGCAGCACACAGTCAGTCCTAATTCTTTAATTCTTTATCTGTTATGAATTAGATCTTGAATGTTCCCCCCAAAGCTCATGTTTCAGGCAATGCAGCAATGTTCAGAGGTGAAATGATTAGATTGTGTGGGCTTTGTAACCTCATCACTGGATTAATCCATTTGATGGATTAATAATTCTAATAGACTATTGAGTGGTAATTATAGGCAGGTGGGTCAAGGCTGGAGGAAGTTCACATTGGGCATGTGAACTGGGCACAATATCTTGTCTCTGGCTCCTTCATCTCTCTCTCTCTCTCTCTCTCTCTCCCTCTGCTTTCAAGCTGCCATATCCTGCCTCACCTCAGGCCTAGAGTAATGGAGTCAGCCAACCATGGACTGAGACCTCTGAAAACAAACTTTTCTTCCTCTAAGTTGTTCTTATCAGGTACTTTGGTCACAGTGGTGAAAAGCTGATTAACATAGTATCCTTGTCCCTTTCTATAGGTATTTGAAGTTCTTGCCACTAAAGAAGTAGAATGTAGTTCCCCAATCTCAAATCTGGTCTAGTTTTAGAACTTGCTTTGGCCAGTGGGGTACTCGTATAGGAGACAAGAGCATAGACTTCAAAAAGTTGGCCTTTACACCCTCTCACTGCCATGAGAACATACCGTGGCTATTGAAGGATGAAAGACATGTGGAATGGAGCTGAGTGGCCCTTCATCTTCACTGTGGCCGCCAGATTAGATGTTCTGGTAGCTAGTTGGCCCCAGACCTGTGAGTGAGCCCTGTCACGAATCAGACAAGCCCAGCCCAAGTCAGCTGGATGATGGTGTCTAATGTACTCAACAATTGTTTATTGTTGTATACCACCGCGATCTCATCCCTACTTGTTCCACAGCATTATTGTGGCAATAGATAACTGACAGAATTGGGGCTCAATAAATAGCTAATGAATACCTGCAGGGGATATATAGATAATTTATAGTGAGTATGCAGGTGTTCTTTCATAACCTGCTCTGCCTCCTCTTTTCCTGATTTGACTATCTATCCATTAAGTTTCCCGAGTTAGTTTATTGGGAGAAGTCTTAATTCCTTCCTCTTCATCATTTCTAGTCCTACTCCCTTCCACACATCTAATGACTCCCTAAATCATCTACTTCCACTCCCAATCACTGGAATCTGTCTTATCCAGTCCAGATTCCTATAATATTTTGTCTCAATATTATAATCACTTCCTAACTGGAATCCCTATCCACAATTTATTCCCCAGTCTGGAACGTACTCTACTTCATTAATTAAATCCTCATTTTTCATTAATTTTATTAACTTCAAAAATAGGCAATTTATTTAGATCAAAGATTGGAAAGTCACTTTGAAAAAACTTCTTCCCAAAATTCCTTTGAAAATTATTTACTTAGAAAATAATTTTTATTAAAGAAGGAAATATAACCTGAGCAAGTTCAATAAGGGAGTAAAAAAACCCAAATAAGTAAAGAAAACATACTCCAGACCATTGGTCTTTAACAGTCTGATGTTAAAATTAATTTAGCATTCCTCATGTCAAATGTTAGCAGCATGAAAAAATGAATTAAAGTGGGTTTATCATTATCTCTATGATCATGTCATTCTCATTCTTTTGCTCTCCTAAATATGAAATAATAGTTGGGATTCATAGTGACAGTTCCAATAACTCTCAGCCTATCCTGTCTCCCTCCAGTCTACAGAGAGTTTCCATTACTGAAATAGTTGCAATGGTAATAAATAACCATAGTATTCATGCGTTATGATTTTATGTTTCTTCCATTTTCATGGAAATGTTTTTAACATAAGAGGTGGAAAGTATAAATTGAAAGTGTTTGTTTCTCCAGTGCATCATGATTCCTCCTGCCCAGGGTTTTCATAAATGCAGTTAACTTGTCTAGGACTCTTTCTTCCCCACATGAGTTCACTCCTTTTAGTTAGGAATATATTTGGTTGCACATAACACTCTGTCAACTAAAAGGGCTTAAAGAAACAGAAGTTGCACTGCTTGTCATAACAAGAAGCCCAGAGCTAGGCAATGTAGTCCTGGTATGTGGATCAATGGTGTGCTCAAGGGAATTTTGGCTCTTTCTAACCCCCTGATAGACAATCCTCAGTGGTTAGGAGCTGTTCTCATAGACAAATGTGCTGCTGCCTTCTAAGCCTATCACCTGTGTTTCAAAAAAAATAAGTGGAAAAAACAAAAGGTTAAAAACAAAACATAAAATAACAACAAAACCACATTTATCCTTGTAGTATCCTCTTTATTCGGCATGAGAAGCTTTACCTAGAAACTTCCTCCTGGAACACACTCCACAAAACTCTGTCATATGGCCTGCTAGGAAAGCTGGGATATGGACAGCATCATTAGTAGGAGATGGCACAGAAGAAGGGGACTGGAAATGACTTGCATAGCCAAAATACACTATCTGCCACAATGCCCATACCTATAACCCCATCCCTAATTCCTACTCTTCCTTTAGACCTTATCTCCCTAACCATTCAAATAATGTGCATATTTATATACTCTCATAACATTAATATTCTTTAGCAGTCCTTAAGACAGTTTGCAATCATACATTTATTTGAACAATCATTGGATTAATATATTATTAATATCCATTTCTCCCACTTGGCCATAAGCTCCTTGAAGGAAGAAATCGTGCTTGTTTTTTACTGACTGTTGAATCCTTGGAGCCAGGAAATGCAGGGGGGTAGGCTTTCTAAAATATTTAGATAGTCACTTACATAGCAGGAGGGTGTTAGGTGTTGGTAGAACATAGTTACTAGTTCAAAAGCAAAGTGGTAAAGAAAATAAAACATGCCAAATTTGATCTGTATTAATAACATGTTAGAAATCAATAACTTATATGTAATGATGATTTTTTTTTAAAGCCACAAAGTAAGGTTTATTTATATTTTCTCTACTTGATTGCTCTATTCATATTATTTATAGGAAAGGAAAAATAAAACTCAATGTGTTAAAAGTAAAGTTTAATTTTAAAAACTTGCAGTGTTTATTTTTCCTACAAAATGTTAATTATTGAGATTTTAAATAAGCAGTTATATTAATCATAGGCTCTCATAGAGCTCTTAGGAAATGCACACTAAAGCTGCTATACTTTGCTCTCTGTTACATATCACTGGGCTTTGTCAAAATCTATGTCTGTTCACAAGGATGTGGATGCCTTGGGACACTGTGTATTGTGGTAGGAAAAAGATGGAGCATGGAGTTCTGAGGAGTGACTGTTCACTGGAACTGCTACTCGACTCTTTTCCCACCTCTGGCCTGAAGCTGGCTTCTGCAGTGATCATGCTGGACTATGAAAGTGTGGCTTCCTTGTATTTGTGTCATCTGGTGCTTCACCTGAAAGGCTTTGGAAAATCCCTGTACTATGATGTGATGGATAAACAGAGAAAAATAGGGAAGTAATATTTTTAGTAAATTGATTAGAAGGAAAGAGTTTTTGTTTGTTTGTTTTGTACTGGGGATTGAACCCAGAGGTACTTAACCACTGAGCCATATTCCTAATCATTTTATTTTTTATATTTTGAGACATGGTCTTGCTAAGTTGCTTAGGGCCATGCTAAATTGCTGAGGCTTGCTTTAAACTTTCGATCCTCCGAGAGCTGGGATGATAGGCCTGTATTTCCATGCCCAGAAAAGGAAAAATTCTTTATGAAGTTTGCTTTTATCACTCCATAGAACAAACCTTAGAGAATTCACTTATTCATAGCCCTGAAACCTATATTTGAAAATAGAACATTAAAAAGCTTATATTAATTGTACTTTACAGCAAAGATGCAAAAATGTAAATAAAATATTTGCAAGTAATGCTAACAATGTGCTAAAAGAACAAAGCATAAGATAAAATAGTATCTGTTCTAGAACTTCTAAAACAGTTGAAGCCCAGGAAATTAGGCAACAACAACAACAAAAAAGTATTGATACCAAAAGACACTTGGTAAGTAAATTATCTAGATCTGATCAAATCTCTTTGTAAACTAGGAATTGAATATTGTAATTTTAAAGTCTGCCTTAAGACAACAGGTGGCAGTGATTTTAAGAGAAACATTCTGGTTGGAGTTATGGATTAAAAAAATGTGTACAATTACCAATTTTGATTAACATTGCTCTGAAAGACCTAGTAAAAATAAATGAAGTACATAGACACTACATATACAATAAAACAGTATAATGACTTATAGACATTATAGATAGGAAAGTCTGGGAAAAATATTAGAACCTCAGCTAAAGTATAGGACTCATTAAAATAGCTGGTTTCAAAATAACTATTAAAATTATACCAGTAGCTTCCTAATGCACCAATAATACTCCATTAAAAAGCATGCAGAAATGATTGCATTTTTATTAGCAACCAAAGCTGTTAAATTTGTATATATAATATTTATAATTTACATATGACATAAACAATAATATAATATATAAAGCTTTTAAAGAAGTGTGCACTTTCTATGTAATTAAAAATAGAAAAAGTTACATTAAGAAAACACATTAAGGTCTTAAGTATATAGAAGATGCACCATGTTCATTGGAAAACCTTGATACACTAACAGTTTCTCCCCAAAGGTAATTTCTAAATGTAATGCACTAACATATTTCATTTTCAATATAGGTATTTCAAATAATGAATCCAGAGTTTATTGGGAAGGATAAATATAATGTTGATACTATTAAAGAAATCACTATATCACATGTTCTTTCTCATATGTGGAAACTAAAAAGTAAAAAAGGTGACCTGAAAGTAGAATGGGGATAAATAGGAATTTTGAAGGCTGCTGGGGCAGAGGGAGGGAACATGGTGGCAGGGTGGAAACAAGATGGTTGGATTTGATAAATATACACTGAATATATGCATGGAAATGTCACACAGAACTCCACTAATATATGCAATTATATATGTTAGTAAAAAATAGAGATCACACAATAAAAAAGAGTCAGCCTAATTGTTAATTAAATTAAGTGGAGGACAATCAATGAAAAGTTTGAGAACTTCTAAACCATAAAAAATAAAAATAAAATTACTTGTGCATATTTAATTATGGGTTGAGGAGGGCCTTCTAAGAAAAATGCCAACAAGAGAAATGATATTAGAAAAATGTGGATGGATGCAGTTATAAAGATAATCACTGAAGAGGAAATTTAAAGTTTTAACAAACAACATTAAATATGTTTGCATTATATGCCAGATGAAATCCAATGACCTTAATAAAGCACTTCTGCAATCTAGATGTAACTTAAAAACTAAGATTAAAATGTTAAAATATGCTAATTCACAAAAAATATAATATACAGGAATAATAAATGGACAAAAATATGCTCACTAATAAGAAATGCAAACATCAATAACATTTTAAATTGGAAATGTTTTCCCAAAATTGTTAGGAATATGGATGAAGCAATTCTTCTTTATGTTGGGTCTGTATATTCTGATTTATGCTGCTAAGTTGCTTAAGTTTTCTGAAGACTGATTTAACAGAATGAAGCAAAAGCCTGAAAATATTTAATGCCCATAACAGACAGCTTTTCTTCTGTCTAAGAATGTATCCTAATAGTTGTACATGTGTACAGCATGCATATATAAAACATTAATTACAAATAGCATACTGTAGCAAAAACTAGAAACAACTATTAAATCTAAGGATAAGGGACTATTTGTGTTATGATACTTCATAACCATTCAGCATGCTTTTATAGAAGAAAATTTATCATAGCAATATTTCTCACTTTATTATGTTAAAATAAAATTCTATATGCTAAGTGACTGTTTGGATCTTGAATGTCCCCCATAGACCCATTCATTAGAGGTTTTGTCACCAGCCTGTGGCACTATTGAGAGAGGGTAGAACCTTTTAGAGATAGAACCTAGTGCCCTTAAAGGGGATATTGGGCCCCAGCCCACTCTTCCCCCTGCCCTTCTCTCTTACCCAACTGCTAGAAAGTGAACAGGACTATTCCACATTGTACTCCTCTATGACATACTATGTCACCATAGGCCCAAGTGACCATGGACTGAAACCTCTGAAATCACGAATCTAAATAAATTCTTCTTTATTAAATTTATTGTCTCAAGTATTTTGTCACAATAATGGAAAGTAGACTAAGACAAGGACTATAATTATGAAAAAGATCTTATGCATAGAAAAAAAATGTCCTGGAATAAAAAAATCATAAGAATTGATGAAAGTGGCATTCAGGAAGTCAAGTGTTGATTTTGTTTTTGGTTTTCTTCATACTAATTTTTTTTTAGGAATTTCCTGATTCACTTTAGTAAATATATGATATTTTATATTTTAAAAATAAGTACATTAAATATGATCAGAAGGGAATTTGGAGTTGTACAGATAAAGTTCAAGAGTAAGCTATTTTTTTTTCTTAGAAAAAGTAACTGAAGTTCATCACTAAATACTGAACAGCTTCCAAGAATCCTTTCAGGATCCTTCTGAACTCATTTGCTTAATCTGAACACTAGTAATTTGATTTTTTAATTTTGCTAGGTAAATATTTTGTACAGAACAGATTTTTTTTTTCTGTTCCATCTCTATTTTCCAGCCATTTACATTGATTGAATCTGTGCTATTTTCAAAATGCTCAGGAAATGCAGCAAGAAACTTTTTATCCAGGTGTAGAGAGAAAAGGAGAAAAAAGAAAAGACACAGACAAGAAAAAAAAATAAGGATGAAAGTTTCCAGATGAAGCATGGGTCCAGACGGACTCTGGCAGGAAGCCCAGGTCTTGGAAAACTGGCCTTTATCCCAGGATTGATGAATAGCACAAATCCATTGACAAAGATGCAGGCGAAGTGAAGAATCAGCTTTGACCTTCTCAACAGGACCACATTGCTTCCCTTAACCCCCACCTCCTTGACCCTTAGGACTAACTGGAACTGTGCTCCAAAGTCTCTGTGTGATGGTCACATTGCTCCAAGTTATAAAAACATTACATGCTTACCAAGACAACTAGTGACTTGCAAAGAAGTATGAGCAAGAACAGAAGCAAATTCAACCTAGTTTCATTACCCAAACACAACTGCAGAGTTCACTGGCACCTCGGGGCAGAGACAAGAACGTAGTTTAGCAGCAATCTGGGCTCAGGACAACAACCACTCCCACCCCAGGATTCTCCATTTCTCCTTGATAGACACATGGAGCTGTTTGGTGAAAGCAGGACTTCAGAAACATGCATATTACCTAAAAATTAGGGTTCCTTACATCTTATAGCAACTGGCCCAGTCCCTAGTGCTGTTTGTCTCAATTCTCTACAATCTTTCCTGCTCAAAGAGGAGGTAACTAGAATGAACACATTCCCATTTTAAAGTCCAAATGAGTCCTTGGAGGTACAAAGAAGTCATAGGGACTACTTTTACCCCCACCTTAGTGTGATTTTAATCAGCTATGCTTCTCTTGGTTCGATTCAATTTGCTAAACTGGATTGTGCTGTGAGGTTAACGGAGCAGTAATTTGGGATCATGCATTTATGGCGCAGGACTAGCATGTGCGTCAAAGTAGATTTCAGCCAGTTAAAGCATTACTGGAGGGAAATCTCCAGAAAGAAGGGAGCAATATCTCTCTCCCTTCTTCTGTTCCTTCTGACATTTGTAGGATGTCAGATCCTTCACTGGGCCACTGAATACCTGTGATGGCTCACCGATATTCTAGCCGAATCTTGGACACACTCACTTTCAGACCTTTTTCTTCCAACTGGGAAGAGAAAAACCTTTAGGAACAGATTTAAAGGACAGTTCCAGTGAGGATTTGGACACACGGTCTTCTGTGTTACCCTCTGACTCCTCTCTGGCCAGCTGTCAAGCTGACTGTGTTTCCCACTCAGGGTTGCTTCTATTTCAGTTCCCATCATGAATTCTAGGACATTTTTAAGTCCTCCTCTGACTCCCTGGGACTATTTAGGAGAGTATTTCAGCTGTTCATAGAGTTCTCTTTTGTTTAACCAATTTCAGAGTCAGACAAATCCTCTTATGAAAACATTAATTATTCAAGAGGACGTTCCTCCACAGTAAAATAAAATTAATAAATCGTACAAGGTGGGTATTTAAGCCTGTGCTCCTAATCTCCTCACATACTATGGAATGTGCACATGAGGCTTTAAAAAATTAGTGTCTCATTATATTCTATGAAACAGAGAGCAGCGGGTGGCTGGCCTGCTGTTCAGCAGCCTCCCTGCGTGCACTCAGGCAACCACGGAATGGCTAAGGTGACCGCTCATCAGTCCATTTGTGACTTCGGGTACTGGGCTGAGGTGCAAGAGCAGCATAATTTTAGATTATTTTTTGTTACCCAAATTTGATGACAGTGGGGATGAAGGGAGGGGGGAAAGAACCCAGCACTTCCAGAGCCGTGAAAAAACCATAAGACTCTGGCTCAGAAGGGAAACCCAATCCATCCCAACAAAGAGCATCCTGTGATCCAGTTGGAGGACTCCAGGGTGCTGGGTGCTTTCCAGGCTCCAGGAAGCAAGACCCTGCCACTACAGACTTTGTGCCATGACCAAAGGGAGCTACTGTATATATCTGTATCGGAAGCACTCTATGTCTCTAGAGCATAGGCCTGAACCATGCTGAGAGCCCAGTTTGTCAACTGCCCCATTTTTGATGATTTGTGTGGAGACATAGTATATACACCCAGAAAAATTCTCGCATGCACTTTTCATGACCCGAAAGTCTCAGAAAAGAAACTGGGGTGGGGGATCACTTTTTCCACATGCAATGGTCTGGATACAGTTTGAGGGCACCCCCAACACTCTATGTGTTGAATATTAGTCTCCATTGTGAGGATGAAGGGGGGTGGAAGCTTCATCTTACTATGGTGTTTCCAGGTGAGGCCTTTGGGAGGTGATCAGGATTCGATAAGGTCATGAGGGTAGAGCCTCCATGACTGAATCAGACCAGAAGAGACTCACAGACACACATATTCCCTGTCTCTTGATGGGCTCTGCCAGCAAGAAGTCCATCACCAGATGCAATTCCTCCACTTGCACCTCCAGATTTGTGAGTCAAAATAAATTTCTTTTATTTTTATTAATTTACAGTCCATAACTTTTTTTTTTTTTTGCAACAGAAAATGGACTAAAACACATGTCAAGGAACAATTCTGAAATGAGGTTGATAAGGTAAGCTATGAGAGGGTACAGGATGCAGTGAACTCTAATCAGATGAAAAAAAAGGTGAATGCAAACTAGGGGCAGGGGGGTGCTTTGTATGATTCCATCTTTGTGAATCAGATAATCAAATGTTAAGATAGTCATTGGGTAAAGGTGAAACTTGAAGGAAGCCAAGGAGATTCAGGACACACACAGCAGGGATTCAAAACCTGATTCCAGAGGCAAAGTGTGGGTGGACCCTATAGGCTCCCTTGAGAGTAAGGGCTCAGTGCTGGGCTGTAGCTCTGGGCAGACCCCCTGAGGCACCTCTAGATTCAGACCTTTGACTTGGCCCCTCACTCCAGGACTTCAGTGGCCCTTTACAGAGAAGGCATTCCTGCCACCTTTGCTTGAATAACTTTGTAATGCTGAAAAGGTAATTTTTAAAAATTAAATAAACAATGGGAAATGGTACTTCTATGAAAGCAATGTGTGTATAGTAGTGAGTCTTGTGATTGGTGTGTTATCTTGTGTGTGATTTGCTTTTACTATGTTAAAAATGAGAGTCTGATAATTAGAGAATTGGACTTATCAGATTTGTGATTTTATTGCAACAATTAGGAGGATTTGTTGAGTTAATTTCTAGTCAATGTTTAGATGTTCATGAGAACTTCTTTCACTGAACTTATAAATTTAATTCTTTGGAAGTTTAAATGCTTTAAGAGAATTTGATATGCTAGATCTAAAGGTTTTGATTGACTAGACTGACAAGAGCTATATAAATCCTGAGAGGGATCTTGTTTATCCGATTTGTAAGTCATCTTATTAGGGATTTTAAGTTTTTAAGAAAACCATAGGTATTAAATTTGTGATCACAGTTTGAGATGCTTAAAGGAATTTAATTCATCAAGGAATTTAATTCATACATGCTATTTACATTTTTAAAATTATTTGACTTGTTAAGTTTAGGAAAATTTGGGACAAATTTAAAATATGTTAATTAGTCTGGAAATGGAGTTGAATATTAGGGGAAAGGACTGCAGCTCATGTTTACATGTTAACTGAACTTTAGTCAAAGCTCAAGAGGCAGTGCATGTTTAACACTTCAACACACACAAACTAGATTTAGAAAAATGGTTCCTGATTTACAAGATGTGTTTAAAGGCTAAGTACACACTACAACTGGAATAAGTTGAATATCAATTAAAAATCATGCAGCTATAAGAACTTTTGGCAATGAACAAGTTTTCCCTGACATTCAACATGCAAATCATGCTCTCCATGTGAGGTGGTGACTTTGGGAAATAAAAGATTGGAGAAGTGAAAATGAGTTTTGGGGGATAATAAAAGAAGAATTTTCCAAGCAGCCCTGGACCTAATCCCACCACTTTTTTTTTTTTTAAATCCTTCTTTCTTTAACCTACTTTCTAATTCAGTCTTATCACTATGTCTAAAATTTGGGACTCCCCTAGGAGTGCCTTTCCTGTTCTTCCTAGGGTAGTGCCTTTTAATAATCTTGACTCTAGCTTTCGACAGGAGAAAGACCTCTAGGAAAAAGCACAGGTGATGGGTCCCTGCACTGGTTCTGCTGTGGGCTAGCTGGGCTGGAGCAGGACCTACAGTATCTAAATGATGGAGTGAGTGTGCATCCCCACAAAAAGATGGCAAGAATGCTGAAAAGCATTTAGCAAGGGATTTGCTGGGTCAATCAGGAGTATTTTAAACTACAATTTAGTGGGTAAGGATCTATAAATGCTTCACCCTATAGTAAGAATCTATAAAGGATCTATAATGGCACCCTATTGCTATTATACTTGATGTAGAAGGAATCCAGGAGGAGATTAAGACAGGGATGAGATTGTCTAATCAATACAGTGGTGTGTCAGGGTTTATGAGTGAACATAATGCTCATTCCTATTAATTTATTTCTTATTGGGGGTCAGTCAATAAACTGGAGGTTTTGAAATACTTTTCTCTCTTTCCTTGACAACAATATTCTACAAGGTAAGTTTTATTGTATTCATTTTATCAGATGAGGAAATTGAAGTCCAGAAAGGTCAAGTACCTTGCCTATGTTTGCCCTGCTAGCATATGGTAGAACTAGTGCTGGAACCCATGCTGAGGTTCAGGCTCAGGGACATGACGGAAGTACCTCTTCATCCCTGGGGTTCCTTTTCCACAGTGCCTCCTGTTTCCCCTTGCACTGAGGTGGGACACAGTTGCTCTAGGGGGTTTGAATTTGGGGCAGTATAAGCCAGTGCCTAATCTGTCCCCCACTCTGTGACTTTCTTGGGCCACTTTAGGCTGGAATTTTCCTGGGTCAATAGAAAGGCATTCAGACAACTATTGTGGACAGAGGACTTGAAAGGCTGGTTGGAGTGGAGTTTTCTATTTGTCTTACCTCAAGGCCAAGTAAAGAAGAGAGTGTACATCTTGTTTTTAGTGGGAAGAATTGGAGAAAAAGTCAGGGGGTTAGGACCAGGGAAAGTTCCATAAATTGTCTAGACATTCCTAGTATGTGCGGAGAAATTAGCAGAATGGTAAAAATGAACAACACCTCCTCCAACACCTCCTCTTAATCAAAAGTGTCCTATGTTGTTGTATAACTCTATAGTAACCAATATTTGCCCATATTTTTCTTTTGCTTGAACACAAAACTTTATAGATGGGTTTAGGATCTGTTCCATGTGTTGGGTCTAGTGTTCAGATTTTGCTGTGTGCAAGAGGGAGGCTTAGTCAGTTCGTCCAGTCAGTTTACACATTTAAAAAGTTCTCACTTCGTGCCAGGCACTTGTGTAGATGCTGTGAACAGGAAACCAGATAAAGCACCTTGGTTTTCATGCAGCTTAGTCTAGTGGGCAGAGAGGTGTGCTAGACTAGCACATTATAGACCATTACCACACCATTGGATAAAGGCTAAGAGAATAGATAAAAAGGAACCTTGTTTAGACTTATAGGTCAAGACAAGCTTCTTAATGGAGGTGGCTCCTGAGCCAAGCCTCAGAGGACAACAAGGCTACCAAGGAGGATTCCCGTCCTGCAGCAGGTGGTGCTGGGCAGGGTCATGGTGATAAGGTAAGGCTGCATTCTAGTCACTTGTTCTTCAGAGGACCATTAACAAGTGGGGATAACTTATACAGACCAGTGAGGATGGAAAGATGAAGAAACCGAGGACTGCTAACCAGGGATGGGGGAGATTTGGGATGGATGTTTTGGAGTGGCTGTCACATGGAAGAGAGAGTAGATGTAGAAACAGGCTAAAACCAGAGAGGCAAATTTCAGCTCAACAAAAGGAAGAAATTTATAATGCTATACAATTGATTGAATTAATGTGTGGGGCAAATTGAGTGAAATATTCAAGCAGAATTTGAAACTCTTTACCATGACTCTATTTGGAAGGTTGTGGGGTTGAATTTATATTTGGGTAAAAAAATTGTCAAAAAAGGTCTCTTATGTCCTATCTGGTATAGTCAGATCCTTCCATCACTTTTATGCTTTCAGCGACAGCTTTCATTAGATACAATATGATTCAAAAGCCTCCATGAACAGGATTATGTAGGGAGGTATATAAGGCACATAAAAGCAAATTGCCTGTGTCTTCAAGCTGTGAGGGGGTGGAGAGTTGGAGGACAATGATAAAAGAAATTGTTTCTAATAGTCTTTCCAAGAGAGAAAAAGAATCCCCCTTGGCATCATGAGGATTAGATGAGACAATGGGTTGGAAAGCATACAAATAGAAGATATCATTATCAATTTTATTAATATGAAATCTCCATTCTACTTTTCAAGTGACATATTAATAAATCATTATGAGCATTCCCAATCCAGTGTTCTTAAGTTAATTAAAAAATAACACTCCACACTCTTTTCTCTGTATCTTGCTGCTCCTTCTCCCCCTCCTCCTCTTCTTTCCCAACTCCGTCTCTTTCCTCTTGCTCTACTTCGTCTTTCCCAACTCCGTCTCTTTCCTCTTGCTCTACTTCGTCTTCCCCTCCCCTCCCCTCCTTATCCTACTTTTACCAGTAAGTCTTTCCTGTCTTCCCAAGGATATTCTTTACTCTGTTTCCAAGCTCCCTCAGCAAGGCATTGATTCTACTGGGTTATTTTATATTTGTGTCTTTGTCAATCCCCCAGGGGAAATACAGTGTCTTCCTGCCTCAGCATCTGGCACATAGTAGGTGGTCAATGATGATTTGATAAATGAGAAAGAGGCCCTTCCCCTTGTTGCCATCCAAGTTTATTCCCTTGACCATACCCTGCAGACACTGTCTCTTACAGGTCACCAATGTTCTCTAATTGACAAATCAAACATCCTCACTGTCCTGGGGTTCAATGACACAAATGAACAGAGTCAGTCACAAGCTGAGTCTCTTAACCTTTGTCACTCCACTGATTCTAATTTCTCTACTCCCTCTCTGCTTCTTCTTTTTTTCCATGCTAGTTTCTGGTAGGATGTTCCTGTGAATCTTGAGACTGTTCTATGGAGGCATGTATATAGACAGAAGAGGTAGCTCATCTGGAAAACTCCTAAATCTACATTTTGATTCATAACTTCTTATTCTCTAACCCCACCTCTCAAGTTGCTTTTTGGGCATTTCCAAAGAATCATTATATTTTCTCATCAGATCCAATAACTGTAATCATTTTCTTCCCACCAAACCCTCCATTCATCCCCTGACTCACATGTGAGTTAATTTAGATGAATCAGTCTGTCATTCTCCCCCAAACACCTTGCAACATTTGACCTCCATGCTTTTGTCATACACTGTCTTGTACTTGGAATGTCACTTTTTCAAAAAAAATCATTCCCTTGTGGGGAATGGTGGTACACACTTGTAATCCCAGTGACTCAGGAGGCTGAGGCAGAGGATTGTAGGTTCAAAGTCAGCTTCAGCAACTTTGCAAGGCTCTAAACAACTTAGCAAGACCCTGATTCAAAATAAAAAATAAAAAGGGCAGGGGATGTGGCTCAGTGATTAAGCGCACCCAAGTTCAGCCCCTGGTACAAAAAAAATCATCCTCTCTAAAATTCATATCTATACATCAAGACTCAACTCAATTGCCACTTTTTGCAGTTATCTTTGATCTTTCACCATTGCTGACCATGAACTCTCTTCTCTCCTGTAGAATTATTTGTGCAACTGGTATTAGACACATCACTTGGTGTCTTTTCTAGTGGTTACCTCTAAATCACTCTTATTTTATTTAATATATAGCATGAGCCCTTTGAGGGATGACACAAAGCCCCGAGTTTGGAAACATCACCTAATCTTGGTGGCATCATCCCTCAATGGATTCAACATCTTTCCTAAGTTTGAGTGTTTCTCCCTCATGATCTTCTACCATTTTCTAATTCAGCGACACTAATAGTAACAAATGTATATACTTTTATTTATTTTTCCCCAGTATAACCTATATTTCTGCCAGATTAAAAGCAAAAACAAAACATATACCAGCAACAAGAAGAAGAAGAAAAAGAAGAAAAAAAACCCCAAACACAACAAAACAGTATTGATTGTTCAGGACAGTGGAGACTCTCATGAGTCAGGAAAGGATGCACAAGTGTGGAGAGGCAGCTGCAGTAGAGCACTGAGCGTCTCAAGGAGAGGTCTGGAAACCTAAATATCCACTGGAGATGTAACAGACTCAAGTTTGATTCACATCAACAATAATATTTGCAGTTCCTGATTTGAAAAAAATAGGACCAGTTGTGATTGTTGAGCTTCTAATTAATGGCTATTCTCAGCATCCCAGAGATTCTTGGCCCTGGGTTTCCAGGTCCATTTAAATTATTGCAAAGGATCCTGGAATCTAAGTCCTGCTTCTGGGAGAAGTGGGAAGGCCTGAAGGACTGCCTGCCCTTAGATAGACAGTAGCTTCCACATCCAACCATTAAGGTAAGATTTGAAGACAGACTGCAGGTCTCGTAGAGACCAGGGAAGATGGGCGTAAGATGGACACCAGAAATCAGTGGGCAGAGTTTCTGGTGTGTGTGTGTGTGTGTGTGTGTGTGTGTGTGTGTGTGTGTGTGTTTGCGTGCGCGAGCACGCGCATGTGCGTGTGCTAGGTTCCTCTTTTACTCTTTCAGAGAGCTCATTAGCTCTTTTATTTTCAATAGACATCCCTACCTGGGTAACTATACTTCTGGTTCTGATCATATCTCATATTATCCAGAGACCATTCCCATTGGGATTTTTCCTTTCACTCAAATACAACATATCTAGAACCAGTTTGAGTAGTGAACAACTGTGGTGCTTCATCTCTCTGAGATCATACCTGCCCCTGACATGTAATAGGAGCTGTGACACTAGGCCACTGCTGTTTGGTGTCCTCTGTTACTGCATGTGTATTCCTAGTTAGGTTCCCGGTCTGTTGCCTTTTCATCTGCTCCTACAGGGCTTAGGAATAGGTTCTCCTGGTCCCTCCTCAGAGTCTGCTCTTCCTATAGAACAGGACATCATCACCAGCCCCTGTATAATGGGGGCATGACCTCTCAATATCCCCCATCTTCAAATTTCATGAAGCACCATACATACCTTTTAGTTTTCATAGTAGAAAAGAATTTTCAAATTCTAAGCGTGAGGAATTGCAACATTTCACATGAAAAACTTCCTGGTGTTTGCTAGAGTTTAACTTATTCAGCTACATTTATCTCTGAAAGACTTATTTTATTCTAGGTAATCAATGACTTCAAAAAATAAGTATACCTCCTTAACCAGATCTCCCCTTATCCTTCCCCCAGTCTCTGTCCCATTCAGGAAAGACTTCAAGGAACATTTAAGTTAGCACTGCAATCTGCAACTGAATTTTGTCACATCTGGGTTCTAGAAGGAAACACGGCAAATTCTGATAGGACAGTTGTTCTGAACAATTCTACTTCAAGGAGTTTATTCCAAGGAAAGAAACAGAGACTCTCTCAAAGGCTTATGTTCAGGATATTCATTTCAGTTACTTGTAATAATGAAAAAGTAAAAAAAATCTACAGGGATAGTTAAATAAATGATTTTAGTCATGTAATATAATGCATCCATTAAATATCCCATTTTAAAAACATTTTTTATGACATGGAAAACTCCTGTGCTTTAATATCAAGGAAAAACAATAACAACCACAAAAGCCCCCTGGCCATAAAAAGCCCCCTCATCAGCTATTGAAATTGTTTTCATTATGATCTAAAATTTACTCTTAAAAATATGAATGACTGTCAATGCCAGAAACAACACAGATAAAAAGTAATTATAAGGCAGTAATCCAGAATTTTAACTGGTTAACTATCACCAGTGGGATTTTAAAGTGATTTCTATATTTTGGTTACAATATAACTTGTTTCTCAAATGTTCTAGAAATGTGTAATTTATTCATTCATTAATATATTCAATAAACATTCAAGTGACTGTTAGGTGTCAAGCATTCTGCTTTGTGCCAAAGAGATTCAAATGTACAAGAAAGAACAGATGTTTTCTTTGCTCTGCCCAGAGTTTATAGTCCTGTAAAAATAGGAGGAGTAGTTTTCTTTTTTGTAAAAAAAAATATTTCATTTGATCCAGTAATTCCACTTCTGGGACTCTATCATAAGGAAATTGTCAAGACAGCAAATCAATCAGGAGGGTGATATAGAAGGATCACAAGTTTATGACCAGGTTTAGAGAAACCCTGTCTCAAAATATAAACTAAAAAGAACTGGGGATTTAGCTCAGTGGTAGAACACTCCTGGTTTCAATCCCCATTACTGGGATAAAAAAGCACAGCAAAATTTTCATATGGATGTATCCATTACAGCATTAGTCATAATAGAAAAAAATTAGAAATCACCTAAATACAGTAGGGGAATGGCAAAATCAATAATAGTTCATTCATATAATGAAGCAATACTAAGTTGTTATTATTATGTTTCTAAAGATTGTAATAACATGGGCAAAGTTACCAATGTTTTCCACCAATATCTATGGGAAAACGTAAGCTACAAAATTATATAGACTCTGACCTCAATTATGTAGTGTAATATTTATAAAAGAGAAAAATCAAATGTTAACAGGTGTTATTTTTTGGATGGTGTGGTAATGGCTGATTTGAATTTCTGTGTCCATGCTCTCCATAATTCCTGAGTGTTTTGCAATAAAAAAGGTTTCATTTCACCATCAGAAAAAACATGCTGTTATTTTTAAAGATTTGATTCCAAGGTTGCCCATTGAAAATTCAAAGAACACACAAAAAGGTAATTTAACATTTCTTGCAAGTCTGCATTTCCATGTTGGAAAAAGGAGAGAGAATCCATAGAGAGCTTAAGGCCCCTTTCCAATTCTACAACTTTTTCCGGGGGAGAATGGATGCCCATGCATGCAAGAGACACATTTACCAGGGGGCCTCAGGGGATGAATTCACTGTGTGCTCATGAAGCTGAGCAAGAAAAACTAGAAGGAGCACTTGAGGTACATGAAGACAGAGAGCTGAACCCCCAAACCTAACTCTAATTTGAACTCTAACCCTGAGTCATGGCTGCACATTAGAAACACAGGACATTTCTTGCTGCTGTCATTTCCCATAACTCTGGTATCTGAGACCCTTTGATCACATAGAGCAGGTGTCATAGAGGGTCAAGGTCCTGCCATGGTTTTCCTAGAGAAAAACAATTGTGAAAATATGTCTCCTTGTCCAATTCACTGTGAGGGTCCTGGTCCTCATATCTCCCCTAATCTTCTAAATCCCAGAGGAAAGAGTAGGGCTGTGAAGTATGTTCCCGTGTTAGCCAAAGGGAGAGAGCTGTCTGCTGTGCTCCATCAGCTGCGGAATGCCCCAGCTCACATTGACTGACAGGTCTGCAGGGCTTAGGCAAGGCCCCAGCACAGAAAACAACAACAACAAACAAAACACTACCTTACCTTCTAATTTAGGAATCAAGAAAGTGTATGTAAGGCAAAATGACATAATGTTTCATTGCACTGATAAATGGTTCTGTATCATGCACTGAATTTTTTTTTTAAGTTTATAAAAGCTACTGTAAAGGAGCTAGTCAATACAGAAGGACTTACAGGTGTATCTCACTTCCAGCAAAATGAATATATGAAAACCAGAATAGCATAAAAGAGTACCACTACCACTTTAAAAAGAATTGATTTACCTTCTACCTTTAAAATATAAATGGATTCACTACAACTTGCTTAATGCACGCACAACATATAAGGCACAATAAGAGTTGCACAAAGGGAAGTGTATATGGAATTCACAAGTTAACATTTGGATACCACCTTAAAGGATAAAAATCCAGATTTTTCTCATTAAAAATGAAAGAGACTTTAAATCAACTGCAAATCATAAGCAATCTTTCTGTAAAAGGGATTAATAGTTTGAGTTTTTAAAAAGTTTTCTTGTAGCTCTTTCTCTGGATTTTTTACATTCATTTATCTCAGCAGGTACACCAAAAGAATCCATTTTAAAATCACAGTGCAGGTGTTTTAAACATGCTTCCACATCCAGGGAAGCATTTGACACCTGTGTCCATGCACACACACACACACACACACATTAGAGACCTGGGACACCTACAAAAAAGTCAATACCAATAAAGCTGTGCCCTAACAGTTACTTATCCATCATGGCCCCTCAAGAGCCATTCATTCTAGAACACCAGCCTGTCTTTGAAAATGCCAATGTTTTCACTTTCCATCAGCTTCCGAAACCCTAATTTGTTAATTATAGGGAATGAAGGGCTCTCACTTGTTTGGCCAAGCATACTTTTCTGTGGATGCAGACAGGCTAAAAACATTGACTTTCCATAGCAAGAGGAATTTAGGAATTGTCTGGGTAAGCTTCCTGATCCTTAGGAACTGTACTGCTCTCATTCTTGAATGAGAACTCCTCGCAGCACAGAGGAAGCTGAATTAGAATCTGGAGTGTTTTATGATTTGGATGAAATGCTCTTCACATTCAAATAATAACTGGAGAGTTGAGATGGGAACTGAAAGTCCCTGAATCATCTGGAAAAAGTGAAAAATGAGAAAATTTGCCGAGGTGTGCTTAAAACACAACACAACATGAAGCTGCTTAACAGAAGAGCAGGCCTGGAGAATCTACAAAGCTCCCTTCAGGGGTTAGCTCTTTGGCCAAGCCCTGGGAATGCCCCTCAGGCTTTAAGGAGAGAAGGAATATATGGGAAAAACAAAAACAAAACAGGAGTGGAAATGAAAGTGTCAGGGAGATGAATGAATGAAGTAAGGAAAGTTATATTAAGAAAATGGGAGTGTGTGTTGAAAGCAAGGGAGACTGGTAATGGGTGATAAAAAAAAAAAGGTGAGGTAGGGGGAGAAAGATGAAATAGAAAAATAAGATAAAGGTCTCTATCCACCATTGACCCAACTGACAGCCAGTAAAAGCCCCAGGGCATGGGTGGCTCATCTTCCCCTTGGACCATATATGACCCAGCCCCCAAACTCCAGAGCAATGCAGTGGTCCACTCTGGACACTTTCTCACTTCCGCAAAGGGCAAGCTCACCTATCAAAAGCCACAGCCGTCATGGAATAGATACTGGCGAAGACAGCAGCGATGGGGAAGAAGTTGTGGAACTTGCAGTAAAACAAGCCGTAGTACCACTCGTTGTGGACAGCGTAGGTGAAATTCACCACTGTATTGAACGCAGCCATGGAGGCCTCCGCGAAGGCCAGGTTCACCAAGAAATAGTTAGTAACTGTCCTCATTCTCTTGTGGGCCAAGATGATCCACATCACTACCACATTGCCCACCACGGAGGTCACCACGATGACCGTGTAGGCAGCTGCCCAAAGGACAATCTGCCAAGCCGGCTGCACAAACTGGTTGGGTTCCGAGGTGTTGGTGGAGATGTTTGGGAAGAGGTCTGAGTCCACAGGGAGGACATTATCCATTATGCAGCTAGGCAGCAAAGACCTCCCTTCTGTACACTGTGGCTCCCTTTTCAGCGAAGGTCCTGTGGCAGGCTCCTGAGGCTCAGGGCCCTGCTTAAGTCAGGCAGGAGGGAGGAAGTCTCTTTCTGGGCAGAACTCTCCTTATAAGCAGGAGACTTGGCGCTCAGAGAATAAATGCTAGCTTTACCTTCTGCCTGCCCCTTGTGGCTCTGAATTCCTCCACTTTCAAGCTTCAGGAAGCATTTGAGTTCCGAATCTGAAGTCAGCGTCTCTTCTGCGTCAAACTGAAGGGGGAAAAGCAATTCCACTGGTTACCGTTCTAGGAAAGAAGAGAACCCCGCCTTTTTTGCACCTGCTGCTATTTGCAACTCCTATCTCCCTTTTCTGCGGCGGGAAAGGCAAAGCCCTGTGTTGCGTGAGGACTTGGGAGGAGGGAAAGAGGGCCTGTCACAGCGCTGTCTGTAAAAGTTCTGATTCTATGGCCAGAATTCTGGGTCCTCGTGTCCAGCTGAAGATTTTTTTTTTTTCTTCTTCTGCGCTTTAGCTGAAGCCGCCGCTGCCTGCAGCTTTGCAGGCGTCTCTTGGCTTGGGTTCTGCTCAGCTCGGGAGTTAACAGAACCTCGGCAGGCTGCGCACGAGGCTTTTATAACACGCTGCAGACACGTCACTGGGAAGGGGGCAGTACCTGGGCTGCTTACTCGCCAGTCCCTTTGCGCAGCGCTGCGCCAGCTGTTGGCAACTGTCTCACTCCACCGCCGCGGCAACCCTGCCTTTTGCTGCTTGCTACCTGCTGTGGGCGTCTGTAAGCCGGTCGCCGCAGCAATCCACCAGAGGGCGGTAGGTGGTCTGGGAGTAACTGAGCCAGATGGGTCCACAGCTGGAACCACAGTTGCACCAGGGAGGCTGGGGGAAAAGGAAAGATTTGGGAAACAGTTGAAGTGAAGGACAGTCAACGTTCAAGGAGGCAGCGTAGAGCCCTGCTGCAACTCTGCAGAGGGGCCTGCTTATTAAGGCTGTGGTAGTTGGGCAAGTGGGAGGGCAAGGTGCCAGCGCTCCAGCCTAAGGGCACCGTAGGCTTGAACTGCTTGAAAACAACCGGTTTCGGGTGTCTGGAAAACTTTCGTAGCCACCCCATCCACTCCCCCACCCCAAACAAAACAAAACAAATAACAAAATTAGCTCCTTTCCCTGGCAAGCTGATTCTCCTGGAAAGCACCTGGAAAGGTTCTAAGCCTTCGTGCACCTTCTCCAGCCACCCTGATGACTTGGCTCCTCACTCTAGGAGAAGCTTCTGCTAAGCCTTCCATCTGAGCTCTCAGGACGAGCCTCCCCGCAAGCACTGGGGACTAGACTGGGCTCCTTGCGAAGCTTGGTGAGTGCAGAAGCCACCCTTAGCGAGCGAGCGTGTGGCCCAAACGCGGTTCTGGGCTTTCTGCCAACACTCGCTGCGGATTCTCATTCGCTTCCGGGGAACTGGAAGCCTCCTTCTCCGCACCTCCCTGGCCCGCGGACCAGCTGGGACCAGAATGACTTGGGGGCTCCTTACCCTTGCCCCTCTTCCAGGTTTATATAGGAACTGAAGGCTACGTCTGTCCTGCCTTCTCTTCCTATTCCCGCCCCGCCCCTGGTGGACTTTGAGGCCCCCAGTCTCCCAGTTAGAGGCAATTTCAAAAGGTACAGCTGGGGATTGGGCACTGGGAGAAGGTAGGGGAAAGGCAGGCCAGAGAGAATCATTTTGGAGAAGCTGAGATGCTTCCTGAGATGAGCTCAGGAGTGTGTTGTGGGTGAACTACGGTGCGCAAGGGACCCTTGGAGTCTTTCCTGGGGCGCCATCTACCCCTCTGCCATCCTTTTTCACTGCGGGGGACTTGGAACTGCTAGACGCAGTCGGGGTAGCATCAGCATGCGTAGGCTGGGCTGGCGCACAGGCTCACCCTCCCGAGATACAGCGGTGTGCGCGCACTAGTTTGGCAAGCGCGTAGTCTCTCACGCCAAATACTTTAAGGCTGGAAATTTTATTGTACTGATTTGTGGCAGGATAAAATCGGATCCCTCCCCTGGGCAGGGAATCTGCTAGTTCACTCTGGTTTTGCTTTCTGCACATATATAGGAACCACCTTTCTCTCTGCTCCGTTCTTTCAGGCATCCTTAAAGTTTCTAAGCCCTGCAGAGAAAACTCAAGGGATGCCTTAGATAGTGCCCCCCCCACCCCGATGGAGACTAGCGGTACAATATAAATATCCTCTTTTGCACGGCTTCGTCACTTCATTTTGGATCTTTCATTCCTGCTTTCACCAGCTGGAGGAGCTCTGAAGAGAGGATGAGGGGCCCTGAGGAGCAGGAGACTTAAGTCTAGAGAAGGAAAAAGAGGCAACTAGCTATACTAGAAAGGTATACTAGAAAGGTATTAAGCACTGAGTGAAAGAGAAGAAGTCCACCTCACCTAGACAACCAAGGGAATCTGGGTAGAGTGTAGAAAATCCTACCCATCAAGAATCCTGAAGGATGAGTTAGGATGGGAAGAGGCTGAGATAAGAGAGAGGAGAATATCCCAGACAGAGTTTTTTTTTAAGTCAAGTTAAGTCAGTCTGCTTGAAGTTCCATGAAGACTGTCCAGTTAACTTAGCATAACACCTATAGTCCTGGGCTGGGCCTCCAAGGCTGGGCATTCTCCAACCTGATGCACCTATGACGAGTGCCTTGGGTTCTTCATGGCTTGTAGTCATATACCAGGGGGTATATGGCTTGCTAAAGTTAATTTCTTTCCAGAGAAAAAACAAAGCATACTCAGGAGGGGGTTCACAATTAATAGAAACCCAAAATGCCATAGTTATACTGCAGCAGAAGGTGAACACACTCTGAGCAGGAACACTCTCTATCATTGCCCCTTTTGAAAGTAATGACTTTCTTTCCCATTTAGGAATAAATTTGCACAAATATATGGGTAAGATTCCATGCATTCTATTTTCCTCCAAGAATGGATATATTTTTTTCTTATCCTTGGGTTTCTTAGCTTCCCTTTCTACGGACCTCCCTCCTTGACACACAAAACAGAGTCACCCATCTTGAAGGAAATCCTGTTGACAAAGTCCAGGCTGTCTTTATCTAGACAGGAATGCAAACACACATAATACCCATACCTGAAAATCAAATAAGGGACTTTCATTGTTGTCTACATTTTGTTTTTCTCACTCAAAACTTTGTCCAAATGCTCTGAGTCAACGAGTATAGATGAACTTATTCTTTATAATGGCTAAATATTATTATTATGGTATAGATGATGCACTATCATTCATACACTCATTTTTTATTCTTAAAATTTCAATTTTGTTTCAGTTTTTGCCACTAACAACATTGAGCAATAAATATTCTTTACCTCTGTATCCAAAGCCTGATATTTTTAATGCTTTCATTCTTTCTTGTGCACTCTCTCTCTCTCTCTCTCTCTCTCTCTCTCTCTCTGTGTGTGTGTGTGTGTGTGTGTGTATGTGTGTGTGTGTGTGTGTGTGTGTGTGTGTGTGTGTGTGTGTGTGTGCTGGGCCACTGAGCTACATCTGAAGCATCCGATGTTTTCTTTTGATGGGACAGATTCCAAGTGGAGTTGGTGGGTAATTTGTAATACCCATAAATTGATGTTATTATATTATTTATACTCGTGTGCAGATATGTAGATGTGCTGTTTCTATTTGTACTTTAATATTGCCAGATTGCCTTCCAAAGAGAATGACATACTGTTATATTTCACTAGCAATTAGATTACTCCTTTCCCCACACATACTCTAGGAATAAGTGTTAAAAGCCTTTTTATCTTTTTTCAGACTGGTCTAGTAGCTCTAAAGTATTATAATATTGTTACTATAGAATTTTATAGTAATTTCCCAATTACTAGAGAATTTGATTTCTTTTAGAAATTTTCTTTTTGGCTGTTTGAATTTTCCCTTCTATAAATTCTCTAGACACATGTCTTGTCCTTTTTTATGCTGTAGTGCTTTCTAGTTTTTTTTCTAAATGTTCTTGGTATTATAGATACAAACACTTTGCCTGTCAAAAGTATTTCAAATATTTTTCTAATACTATTATTTGTCTCCTGAATTTATATATTCCAAAAAAAACTGAAGCAATTTTATGCAGTCATATTTACTTCAAAAGCATGTGGGTTTCCTGTCTTGATTTTAAACAATCCTAGTTTTTTTCCAACTTCCTAGATAACTTTGGAAGTTTTATTAAATTTTATTTTTTACCTTAAGGCCATTAATTCAGCTACAGTTTATTATTTTATATTTTTAAATATAAATAAAATACATTTACTTTTTCTTTCATATAGTCAGTTTTGACAGTTCATTTATTATATGTCATTGTAAATTAAATTTTTAAATATTTGTGATTTAATATTTCTATTCTCCAGAGTCTACTGATCCATTTGTCTATTCCAATCAATGGCAATGTGTGTGTGTGTGTGTGTGTGTGTGTGTGTGTGTGTGTGTTTCATAGGATGCCCTACTTTTCCTAGCCACCTCCCCCATTTGTAGCTAGGCAGAGTCAAGTGATTATTCAGGCCAATAGATTGTGAATGAAAACAATTTGTGTCACTTCTAGTTTGGGGCATAGTCTTCTCCATGTATTGTATCCCCTCTGCCAATTGCCATGTTCCAAATGTTTCAGTTACAAGGTGACTTTCTTGTAATTGAAGACTCTGTCTCTATCATCTCTAGTTCCCAAGTGACTATGTAACATAGACCCTTGTCAAAGCATTATGGGCATGTAGCATAAGCAAGAAATAAACTAAATATTGCTATATGAAGGCAGGATTTGGGGTGAATTCATTGCTCATCAGGTGATTGCTCATCCTGAGTAATATAGGAATATGAATTCTGATATCTTTAGGACAAGTTCCCCTGAGGGCTCATTTCATGCTTTTCTTACTTATTTCAGGATATCACAATTAAGCTTAAATAGTTTTTATTCCACTTTTAAAACTCCAAACAACAACAAGAAACTTCATTAGTATTCCAATTAATATTCTGATGGGAAATGATTAACATTTGTTTTGTTAATATTGATAAAATTGAGTTTTGATATTGGGGATATTTGTTCAAGAACATGGTCTGTTGGGCTGGGAATGTGGCTCAGCGCCTGGCATGCGTGAGGCCCTGGTTCGATCCTCAGCACCACATACCAACAAAGATGTTGTGTCTGCCGAGAACTAAGAAATAAATATTAAAATTTCTCTCTCTCTCTCTCTCCTCTCTCATTCTCTCTTTAAAAAAAAAAAAAGAACATGGTCTGTCTATTTCTTCAGGTCTTGTTTTCTGTCTTTTAAAAATATCTTATAGTTAAGGTTAAAATAGATCCAGTCTTTGAATTAAATTTATTTCAATCAATTTTTATACTTTTTTGATATTGTAAATGAGATGATAATAATAATTTAATAATAACACTATTAAAATAATATTGATGCTAGGTCAAAGAAAAACTATTGATTCTGTGTATGCATACATGTATGTATATGCATATGTATTTCCTAGCTAGGTTACTAATTTTTTATTTTATTCTAATGTTATTTTAGCTAAACTTGCTAAGGAATCTTTTATGCTTAAGTACTTTTTTCTGCTTTATTACTTTGAAGTATTAATAGGAATATCTTGTCATTTATTTTGAATTGCCTTTTTTTCAGCATCTATTGATTGTATGATCTTTCTCACTAGTTTATTGACACAATGGATTAAGTGAATAGACTTTCTAATTCTGACTCAAATACTGACTCACCCTTGTATTCCTGGCATGTATTCTTCTTGGCCAGAAACGATCTTATTCCTGTGATATATCACTAAATTCGACTTGCTAATGTATTTAAGATTTTGCACTGATTTTCTTAATAACTATGTACTTTTTTCTTTTTCTCTCGGGTTTTGATATTAGTGTTACACATAAAAAAAAAAAAAAAAGATCTCATCTTTACCAATAGCCAGAAATGATTTTAGTCTTGATCCTTGAAACAGTAGCAGACATCACCAGGAGCTAGTCGTAAATAGAATTTTTTGGACAGATCTAGGCACAGATCTACTCAACCCAGATCTGCATTTTAATAAAACTTTAACTTGTACATACATTAAAATTTATGTACACATTTAAAATAGATCCTATGTTTTCCAAATTTCTCAGAAGATAAAAATCCCTTGAGGTACATGTTAAAAAAATACATGTTATCATGTTCCCCTAAAATTCTAATTTACTAGTTTGGTCTAGGGCTCAGAAATCTGTGTTTTTAACAAGTACCCTGGATCAGTCTTATCTTCAAGCAAATTTTAGAAATATGTGAGTATGCTGTTTTAAATCCATCATGAGACTACGTGAGTCCTTTCATCATCTCAAGGTAATTTTCTCCTACTATTTTTTGAAATTTTCACCTCCATCAGCCCTTTTCTTTCTTTTTAAGATTTTCATTTCAGCCATGTGAGGTCTCCTGGGTCCACCCTCTAAGTATTTTAAAAAATATTCCTGACCTGTTGGTGGTGCCTAGCGTATTACAAATTAAAATAGCACAACCCTCTGGTGGACAGAGTTTCAATGTAAAAAGGATTTATTCCTCCTCCTCCTCTTCCTCCTTCCCCACTTCTTCTTACCATCAGTTGCAGTTGAAATACTGTAAAAGCAATCCTTCAAGTTTCTCTAATTTTTTTTCTTATAGTTTCCATCTTTTTTTTGTATTTTTGCTTTATGCTGAGAAATATTTCTTGTACTTGAACTTCTAGGCTATTCCTTTGGGTCTTTTAATATAACTACTGAATATTTTAGCCATTATATTTTTGTTTTGCTTTTTTGTTTGGCTTCTGGAGTTCATGTTTTTCTGTGTTTGAGTCTCCTTAAGGACACTTATTATTGTTATGTTTCATTCAAGCATTCATCTGTTTCAGCCGCTGTCTGACCTGAGCACATTTACAGTGGTTGAGCTTCAGATTCCTTGACTCTGAGGCACCTTTGCTTGGGTTGCTATTTTCTTTACTTCTTTTCATTTCATTTGTATATTATGAATGTTTGTGAAGCACAAACAAAGTGTTAAACATTGTGAAATGATTAAATCAAGCTAATTACTATGTTTAGCACCTCCTATAATAATCATTTTTCATAGTGAGAATGTTTAAGATTCACTCTTAGCAGTTTTCAAGTATGCAGCACATTATTATAGTACAATAGATCTCCAGAATTTTTAAATTTCATCTAACTGAAACTTTGTACCCTTTGATCAACATCCCTATCCTACTCCCTGGTAACCACCATTTGACTCCTCAGAGGTTGATTTTTTGGGGATTTATATGTAAGTGAGATAATGCAGTATTTGTTTTGCTGTGCCCAGCTTATTTCACTTACCATAATATTCTCCCAATTTGCCCACGTTGTGGCAAATAACAGGTTTTTCTTCTTCTTTAAGGTTGAACAGTGTTCCATGGTATAAATATATCTCATTTACTTTTTCCATTTCATCTGTTGATGGACATATAGGTTGATTTCATATTTTACTAATAGTGAATAAGAGAGAACATTTATGTGTAGTTGGTGGGAATGTAAATTATTAGCCATTATGGAAAATAGAGTCAGGAAGTTTTCTCAGAGAATTTAAAACAGAACTATCAGATGAACCAGCAATTCCATTACAAAGTATACAAAGAAAATAAAATTACCTATGTCAAAAAGATATTTGCATTTCTAGGTTCACTGCCAAATTATTCACAGTTACTTAGATAAGGTTTTTGTTTTCCTTTTTGGGTTCCCAGGACTCATTTCTAGTGGTCGGGTTACTATTTGAGTGGGTTTCCTATTGTCAGTAACACAGTACCACAGATTGGGTAAGTTATTTTTAAAAGAAAAAGAGATATATTTTGTCTCATAGTTCTTGGCCAAGATGGAGGAATTGTTTTTGCTGATGCCCTTCTTGCTGGCAAAATCCTAAAACAGGACATCACATGGTAAGAGACAAGAGATAGCTCGCCAAACTAGTTTTTATAGCAGAAACATTCGAATAACCGGTTAACTCATTAATTCATGAACTGCATGAATGGATGAATCCATTCATAAGGGCAGACCCCTAATCTACTCTTATTTATGAATATCTCATAAGGGGGATTAAATTTAAATGTGAGTTTCAGAATGGACAAACCATAATCAATGTCCTAAATAATGATCTTTGAGTCTTTCTAGTTTGTGAAAGAAGGTCAGGATTAGGGTTGGTTCCTTTTCCTCCTACCCACATACCTAGATCACAGAAGCTATGGAGCTGAGTTCTTTTGTGATAACACTGGGTATCCTCCCTGCCTTCCATTTCCTTGCCCTAGGAACAGAGAGACCTCACTCACCCTTTCTGCTTCCTCCAGGGCTGTTGGGCACTAAGGAGTTTTCCAGGCCTTGCCCACAAAGGGCCACTCTGATTCTCCGATCTCTGAGTCTACATTCTATCCATATTCCTCTGCCTTAGGCCTCCCTCTGGGTCCCCAGGCTGCCCTCCCAGCAATGCCCAGCCTGCTGAGAGAATCCTTGCCCGGTTCTTTTGTTTGCTTAGTTCAACTTTCCAACAGGACTACAGCTCACCCATGTCTGGCTGCCCTTAAATTCTGAAGCCACTTGAATGAGGAGAGAATCTACTGGAGTTGGCAGGGAAAGGGAAGAAGGCTTGGCTTAGGGCCCCATAAACCTGGATCCCCTCAAACCACCAGAGTGGCGGTATCCTCTTCCTTCTCCACTGAGTTACCTTTAGTCACTGGCTCCCTTCCTTAGCCATCCTTTCTTAAGGCAAACTGTCGTGTGTGCATTATGTGTCTTTCAAATTAAGTAGTTCCCAGAGGGGAAAAAACATATTAGTCAACCATTCATTTCCTTCACCCCGTCCATACTGGAGGATCAATGCAAATGTATTAAACTGGGTCAAAGTGCATGAAAATGACTGGTTTTAGGCAGGTGATGTGAGGGGAGGAGGCAGCAATAACACAGAAATCATCAAACTGTGTGCCTTCCTGTCACAAAAGAATAACAATTAATAATAAGAAGAAGAAGCAGAAGGAGGAAGAGGAGGGTGGGAGGCCCTGAAATAGTGTTTACTGCATGCCAGGCTGCCAGGCCCTGTTCTATCGGCTCTATTTGACTTTCAACAGCACTTCCAATTTACAGCATGAGTATTGTGATCACAGCTTTATGGGGATGGCATTTCTCTGTCACTTGTCTGGGAGAGAGCAATATTTTTTCACTCCAGCCATTTTTCCACACAGGCCCTTTTCTGACACATTTTGGCTATGAGCCCCCTGTGAACTGGAAGCTATGGATGGGAGTGTGGTCTGCTCAGCCAGAGTAGGGACAGAGGCCCTGGTGGTCTGTGTGAGACTTTTTTTCTTAAGGGAGGGAGACATCAGCATACCCTTTAGGAAGTTGCTATATAGGTTTTCCAAGTTGGTTTAGAGGAAGAAGTTGGCCCCTAAAAAGCCTTAAAGAAATTATTGTATTTTGACTGAAGTAATTAAGTCACCTAATGACAGTTGCAAAAAAAAAAGAAGAAGCTGCATTGGGTGAAGGACGGGGGAGTTGGGGGCGGCAGCGGAGGAGGAGAGACAGAGAGCAGGGCGAGCAACACGCTGGAGCTCTAGGTCGACCCACTGATGTTTGTGGGACAGAATATTCAGGACTGGGTTGTGGATGTTGTGAACTCCTGAGATGGAGACCAATATCAACGTGGGTGGGGGCCAATGTTATTTTATTCTGTCTATCTGGGAGATTCTTTAAAGGAGGGTATATATATATATGAAGAGCTGAAGAAGATGTAGGAGAGTCTGAATGTCTCTTTGCAAAATGAAAGAGAAAGGAAGAATAAAATAACAAGTAGATATCTCTCTCTAATGGCTAAAATTCCAGTTAACACATACAGGATAGATGGAAAAATTAATACGTGTTAATTGTGATTCTGCCTTCACCTCTGTTTCTCAGGATTTATGGCTTCAAAGTGATGACATCCTAGATCAGAAACGCATACACACAAATACAAAGGGGTCTGTGTCTCAGCCATATTACATTTAATAGAAAAAAAATTGAAGCTTAATCACCATTTCATGTGCTATATCTTCTATGAAAACAGAGGGTAGTAAATAAATGGGTATAATTAGAAAGGGTATTTTTTTTAGAATTAAAATCTATTAACTCAATAACTATTAAATAAAATTCAACTCAATAATTATTATGCCTTTCTGAAAAAAAGAATTTTTAAAAATTTACAACAAAGATGGTTCTGTTTTAAAATATAATTGAATATGCAAGTAAATACATCTGATTGAAACTTTAAAAAGCAAAAACTATATGAAGAAAATTATATAAAGTAACAAACATAAAGATGTTAAAAATGAGAGCAAACTGCATAAATATAACTTTAAAAGATGAATTTTAAACACATGATTGTTGTTTTTGTTTCCTTGTATCTGATCCCCTGATAAAATGAGATCAAAAGATCTTCAATTGCTAACGCAGTCCTCTATGGCCTCCCACATTGATAAGGGACTGATGTATATTAGGGTCCCTTGGCAAATGAACATTCTTTATCTCCAGGGCTGTGGCATTAAATTCTTATGAGTAGAGGTATAAATTGATGCATACATCCTCTGGAGGACAATTGGATATTATGTCTTAAAAGCCTTAAAATAATACTTATCCCTTTGATCCAGTGACTTTGCTTCTAGATTTATATTCTGGAGAAAAATTCAGAGATGTACATAGGGATTTTTGTTTAGGAGGCTCCACAGCAACTTATGAAAGGAGCATAAATGTTCAAGGATAGAATCTGGGAGTTAGATATAGAATCTTTATAGAATCTGTGGTCATCTATATAATGGAATATGATCCAGTCATTAAAAGTCATATTTTCAACATTACTTTGATGTGGAAAAGGGCTTATAACAGATGTTTTAATGGCAGGAAACCAAACAGCATCCATAATTTGATCCCAGTTCTTTAAAAATTAATATGTATAACCCATATGAGAGAAAATAACTGGAAAGAGACTTACCAAAATTTAGCAGTGGGAACAGTTGTGGATTTGTTTAAGGTTTTCCTTCTCCACTTCTCAACACTTTCTGGATCTTCTGTGATTAATTTGATTTTCTTTAATACAAAGAAAAAAATGAAAAATTAAAAGTAAATTTCTCTAAAATGAGAAAATCAAGGATACCACCTAGAAATCTGTTCTATGACAACTATGTGGCTGAAATGATTCCCTTAGCTCGAGAAAACTAATTTCTCCTGGAAAATTATTATGTTGCAAAACCTATATGTACAAAATTTGCTTTTTTCAAGGTAATTGGCTGCTTGTTTAGGCTCCCCGATGTGGCATGCCAGCCAGCCTGAGCCTTGTGGCCTTCCTCCCTTCTGAGGTCTCGTGGGTGGATTGAATTTTAGGCAGGTAGTGGTTCAGGGAACTGGATAACCTCATTACCTGGAGCCATCTCAGCCTTTGCCAGCCAGGGTGCCAGCTCAGATCCTGGATATTACAGAGATTCTTCAGGTTAGCTAGATGTTTTTGGGCTTTGCCACTTTCTTGAGGTCTGTAAATGCAGCTATTTATAGGGCACTGCTTCAAAACTCATTCATTTCTCAGCATGAGAGACTCCATGCTAGGGTTTGGGAAGACACTGAAACTGGTTAGACAGCATCAGTTTTCACTCAGGAACAACTGCAAAAAGGCTCTGCTTTAACCCATCTAGTCATTCTGTGCACCAGCACTTGACCTGAAGAATGATAATTAGGTCCACCTGGTCCAGAGATGGTTCCATCACCTGACCTGAAAGGATATTTGATTTTTCAATGTTGTCCATTTATTTTATTGTCAAAATAGTTGGAAAATGTTTTACATTGTAAATATGGAAAAAAGAGATTAGTGGGAAAAACAATCACTTTACCAACAGCACTGCCTCTGAATGGCTCTCCAGCCATTTGCTAGCTGAGGGCTTTCCTTTCACTCTGTCGCACACAAGTCCTCTATTCTAAGGGGGGGGGGGTGGATATCTGATGCAGTCCATGCAAATTATGAAGGATCCCCTGCCCCAGACTCATGATTCAAAACCTGGGAGTTCAGAAGAGAAGGTGTGGGTATTGCAGAAGGGCAAAATTTGTCTTTAACAAACCTTGCAGGAGATGGTGAGGTATTCTTAAATCCTAAGGTCAGACAGTTTCTTACACAATTAAAAAATTGCTTGTCACATTCAAGCAATTTAACTGATGCAAGATTCTTTATTTATTATCTAGTATATGGTATACATTCGATTCAGTTTTCCCCACTCACTCTAAAACAAAATATTTATTTTTCAACATTTTTTTTTTCTGATCCAGATCCAATCAAGGATCATGCACTGCATTTGATTGCTATGTCACTGAATCTGGACTTGCCTGCTATCAGGATTTCTACTCCCCTTTTCTTTTTGTTTGCATTCACTTGATACAGCTGTGCCTGTTCCCTTAGTTAAATTACAGCTTTCTGAACAGATTTGTTTCACGTGTTCTTCCAGTAGGTAGCATAGAATTGGGTTTCTGCTTATAAGCCTGCATGAAAATCATTTTCTTTTAAGGTGAGTTCAACCCGTTCATATTTAATGATATGATGGATATGTGAGCTCTGAAGTCTGTCATGTTATTTTATGGTATATTCCTCAGTGTGCTTTTTTGCATTTAGGTATAAATACATATGAGTTATGTTTGCCATCTGTTTGCTTTAAAATTACTTTATTTTTACTTAGAAAGATTTGTGGTTTCTTCAGAGTGGCTACTTATATACTAGTGCCGTTTATAATGTTCTCAGTGTCTTTTTATTCATATAGGCTTCTATTATTTGTATTATCATCTTTAAATGATATTCTGAGGCTCCCATCAATTAGCTTTTCCTATTAAGATGAACCATACTGAATGTTGCTTTGTAGATAAAATGGCTGATTAAGTTCAGATGGTTCAAAATATTTCCCCTTTTCTCCTTCTTATTTTCAAAGTTACATCATGTCTGCTGGGCACGGTGGTGCATACCTGTAATCCCAGTGTCTTGGGAGGCTGAGGCAGTAGGATCACAAGTTCAAAGCCAGCCTCAGCAACTTAGCAAGGCCATAAGTAACTTAGTGAGGCCAGTCTCAAAATTAAAGGGGCTGGGGATGTGGCTCAGTGGTAAAGTTTACCCGTGGGTTCAATTCCTGATACAAACAAACAAACAAACAAAAAACAACCAAAGTTGCATTATTTCTAATTTATCAGAATATTTAATATTTCTTTCTGACTCTTTCATACTTGTTTCCACCTTTGTTTTGTCCTAGACTTGTAATGAAATCTATTCAGTGCTCACCAGCTGTCTTTCTGTTGGTTTCTGCACAGGTCTTTTGGAAAGCTTATTTTGTAGTAGATTCTTTAAGAAGTGCCTGTGAATAGAGTCATGAATTTTAAGACTCTTTTCTGTAGCCTTTACACTAGAAGTTCAACTTGGGCAAATATTTATATATTCCTGTATTTCAAGAATAAATGCGGAGAGGAAAGATGGCGGCGAAGGGAGTGCATCACCCCAGTGCGCTGCATCACTGAGCCAGTGAAAGAAGATATGAAACGGCTGAAGGATATCTTGTTGGGAATTTCCAGTGAAATTGAGGCGCTACAGAATCTAATAGACAGGTTTCCATTGTGCGAGGTTCGGCAGTGGGAGCTCCATTTCTCCGCACGGAGGGTCGCATAGCCTGATAGCTCCGCGGTGGGTTGTCTGCGGCGCGCGCTGGGAATCGGCAGGGAGCCGGAGCGGGAGAACAGCGAGGAGAGGGAGAACAGCGATACGGATTCGGAGGGCTCCTGCCAGCGATACATCGGCAGCGCTTGGTGCGGAGTTCCGGCTTGAGACAGAGGAGAGAAGCGGCGGTTCCAGTCACCGGTCTGACCACGGAGGACGGCGGCCTCCATCTTGGAGAGATGATGTAATCATCCCATTGTTCTGCTGATCTCAGCTCATTCAGCTACGGAACAGGTGAATTCAGGCTGGTATTTGCCTTCGTCTAGCAGACAGATTTCTTGCTCAGGATGGGGACTAGGGATCCTGTGGAGAATACTCTTGAAGGCTCGTGCCTGGCAAGGCGTGCTCCGGGCACTGAGCAGCGGGACTTGGGTTCCCGGGACTTGGGTTCCCAGGGCTAACCGGGCCCAGGTCTGAGGAATCTGCGGAGACTGCCTGTGAAGGCGAGCTCCGAGTGGAGCGTGCGCTGAGCTTGGGGCAACTGGGTTCTGACTCCCGAGACAGTTTTGGCCTGGGGCTGGGGAACCCCGGGGGTCACTCGCTGGGGCCAGCTCCCAGCGGAGAGAGTGTATCCGGATAGGAAAGGCGGGGTTCTTGCTACCTAAGCTGCTTTGGCCCAAGGCTAGGGAACCGGCGGTGACTGCTTCTCGGCCAGGGTCCTGCTGGGTGCTGTGGGGGCAGAGTGGAGCTTCCACCTGCGCCCAGAGCAGGCCAAGTGACCCGCCGGCGTGGTACCATGAAACCCCAAATGCAGCTGGTGCTGAAGAGAGAAGCCACCCACGCTTAGAATAGGACCAGCGACCCACTGGCAAGACAGGTCAGGTAGCTTGCCAACGTGGTGGACACGTAACACTGAGGCAGTCGCGTCACACTGGTTGGAGTGGGGGTGGAGCAGGGTCGCCGCCTGGGTCCGGAGGGGGCTCAGCGACCCGTTGGAGAGGTAGTCAGGTACCCCCATTGGGAGTGGGGGCTGTGCAGAACTGCGACCCACCGGCCTAGAGGTCTGCCAGCGTGGTAGACACGTCACACCAATTGGAGTGGGGGCACAGCAGAGCCGCCACCCACATCCAGATCAGGACCAACGACCCCAGGGTGTGGTAGTTACGTTACCACAATTGGAGTGGGGTCAGAGCAGAACAGCCACCAGTGCCTGCAGTGGGGGCAGACCTGCGACCAATTAGCGTGGTAGACAGACCACCCTAATTAGGGGAGGAGCACAGCCACTACCCGCCCTGCAAGGGAGACTTCCCAACTATACAAGAGCAATATAAATAAATAGGAGGTAAATTTCAAAAACACAACAGTTGCACCAAGCAGGAAGAAACGCGAGCAGTATGAAAAGACAAGGAAAGAAAGGTCCACAAGCAATGCAGGTCAACTCAACTTTAGAAGAGGTAATAGCTGCAACAGACGGAATGTCAGATAAAGAGTACAGGATATATATGCTGCAGATGATCTGGAGTCTCAAGGAAGACATGAGACAGCAAAATAAGACAATGAAAGATCACATTGACAAACAAATCCAGGAAGTAAAAGATCAATTTCACAGGGAGATAGAGGTAATAAAAAACAAACAAATTGAAATCCTGGAAATGCAGGAATCATTAAACCAACTTAAAAACTCAATTGAGAATACTAACAGCAGATTAGATCACTTAGAAGAGAGAACATCAGACAATGAAGACAAAGTATTTCAACTGGAAAAGAACATAGACAGCTCAGCAAGTCTGCTAAGAAACCATGAGCAGAACATCCAAGAATTATGGGACAATATCAAAAGACCAAATTTAAGAGTCATTGGGATACAGGAAGGCACAGAGCTCCAAACTAAAGGAATAAGCAGACTATTCAGTGAGATTATACAAGAAAACTTCCCAGACTTGAAGAATGAGACAGAATCACAAATCCTAGAAGCCTACAGGACTCCGAATGTGCAAAATCATAAGAGATCCACACCTAGACACATTATAATGAAGATGTCCAACATACAGAATAAGGAGAGAATTTTAAAAGCTGCAAGAGAAAGAAAGCAGATTACATTTAGGGGCAAACCAATCAGGATAACAGCTGATCTCTCAACACAGACCCTGAAAGCTAGAAGATCCTGGAATAACATATTTCAAACACTGAAAGAAAATGGGTTCCAACCAAGAATCGTGTATCCGGCGAAATTAAGCTTCAGGATAGAAGATGAAATTAAAACCTTCCATGATAAACAAAAGTTAAAAGAATTCGCAGCTAGAAAACCATCTCTTCAAAAAATCCTTGGCAAAACATTACAGGAAGAGGAAATGGAAAATAACACTGAAAACCAACAATGGGAGATAGGACAGTAAAGGGGGAAAAATAGTCAAAGAGGATAACAAATCAGGTTTAGAAACATCAATAAACAAATATGGCTAGAAGAACAAATCATATCTCAATAATAACCCTAAATGTTAATGGCTTAAATTCACCAATTAAGAGACACAGGCTAGTAGAATGGATCACAAAAGAAGACCCAACAATATGCTGCCTACAGGAGACGCATCTGATAGAAAAAGATATTCATAGACTGAAGGTGAAAGGTTGGGAAAAATCATACCACTCATATGGAATGCGGAAACAAGCAGGAGTGTCCATACTCATATCTAATAAAATAGATTTCAAACCAAAGTTAATCAAAAGGGATAAAGAAGGACACTTCATACTGCTCAAGGGAACCATACACCAACAAGACATAACAATCATAAATATATATGCCCCAAATAATGGTGCGGCTGTGTTTATCAAGCAAACTCTCCTCAAGTTCAAGAGTCTAATAGACCACCATACAATAATCATGGGAGACTTCAACACACCTCTCTCACCACTGGACAGATCTTACAAACAAAAGTTAAATAAAGAAACTATAGAACTCAATAACACAATTAACAACCTAGACTTAATTGACATATATAGACTATACCACCCCAAATCAAGTAGTTACACTTTTTTCTCAGCAGCACATGGAACCTTCTCAAAAATAGACCATATATTATGTCACAGGGCAACTCTTAGACAATATAAAGGGGTAGAGATAATACCATGCATCTTATCTGATCATAATGGAATAAAACTGAAAATCAACGATAAAAGAATGAAGGAAAAATCAAGCATCACTTGGAGAATGAACAATAGGTTGCTGAATGATCAATGGGTTTTAGAAGACATCAAGGAGGAAATTAAAAAATTCCTAGAGTCAAATGAAAACACAGACACAACATATCGGAATCTATGGGACACATTGAAAGCAGTTCTAAGAGGAAAATTCATTGCTTGGAGTTCATTCCTCAAAAAAAGAAAAAACCAACAAATAAATGATCTCATACTTCATCTCAAAATCCTAGAAAAAGAAGAGCAAAACAACAGCAAAAGAAGTAGAAGGCAAGAAATAATTAAAATCAGAGCTGAAATAAATGAAATTGAAACAAAAGAAACAATTGAAAAAATTGACAGGACCAAAAGTTGGTTCTTTGAAAAAATAAATAAAATTGACAGACCCTTAGCCATGCTAACGAAGAGAAGAAGAGAGAGAACTCAAATTACTAACATACGGGATGAAAAAGGTAATATCACAACAGACACTTCAGAAATACAGAAGATAATCAGAAATTATTTTGAATCCTTATACTCCAATAAAATAGAAGATAGTGAAGGCATAGATAAATTCCTTAAGTCTTATGACCTGCCCAGATTGAGTCAGGAGGATATAGACAACCTAAACAGACCAATAACAATAGAGGAAATAGAAGAAACCATCAAAAGATTACCAACTAAGAAAAGCCCAGGACCGGATGGGTATACAGCAGAGTTTTACAAAACCTTTAAAGAGGAACTAACACCAATACTTTTCAAGCTATTTCAGGAAATAGAAAAAGAGGGAGAACTTCCAAATTCATTCTACGAGGCCAACATCACCCTGATTCCGAAACCAGACAAAGACACTTCAAAGAAAGAAAACTACAGACCAATATCTCTAATGAACCTTGACGCAAAAATCCTCAATAAAATTCTGGCGAATCGGATTCAAATACATATCAAAAAAATTATACATCATGATCAAGTAGGATTCATCCCTGGGATGCAAGGCTGGTTCAATATACGGAAATCAATAAATGTTATTCACCACATCAATAGACTTAAAAATAAGAACCATATGATCATCTCGATAGATGCAGAAAAAGCATTCGACAAAGTACAGCATCCCTTTATGTTCAAAACTCTAGAAAAATTAGGGATAACTGGAACATACCTCAACATTGTAAAAGCAATCTACGATAAGCCACAGGCCAGCATCATTCTGAATGGAGAAAAATTGAAGGCATTCCCTCTAAGATCTGGTACAAGACAGGGATGCCCTCTCTCACCACTTCTGTTCAACATAGTCCTCGAAACACTGGCCAGAGCAATTAGACAGACAAAAGAAATTAAAGGCATAAAAATAGGAAAAGAAGAACTTAAATTATCACTATTTGCAGATGATATGATCCTATACCTAGCAGACCCAAAAGGGTCTACAAAGAAGCTATTAGAGCTAATAAATGAATTCAGCAAAGTGGCAGGATATAAGATCAACACGCATAAATCAAAGGCATTCCTGTATATCAGTGACAAATCCTCTGAAACGGAAATGAGGACAACTACTCCATTCACAATATCCCCCCAAAAAATAAAATACTTGGGAATCAACCTAACAAAAGAGGTGAAAGATTTATATAATGAAAATTATAGAACTCTAAAGAAAGATATAGAAGAAGACCTTAGAAGATGGAAAAATATACCCTGCTCATGGATAGGTAGAACTAACATCATCAAAATGGCGATATTACCAAAAGTCCTCTATAAGTTCAATGCAATGCCAATCAAAATCCCAATGGAACTTCTTGTAGAAATAGATAAAAGAATCATGAAATTCATATGGAATAATAAAAGACCCAGAATAGCAAAAACAATGCTAAGCAGGAAGAGTGAATCAGGCGGTATAGCGATACCAGACTTCAAACTATACTACAGAGCAATAGTAACAAAAACAGCATGGTACTGGTACCAAAACAGGCGGGTGGACCAATGGTACAGAATAGAGGACACAGAAACCAATCCACAAAACTACAACTATCTTATATTTGATAAAGGGGCTAAAAGCATGCAATGGAGGAAGGATAGCATCTTCAACAAATGGTGCTGGGAAAACTGGAAATCCACTTGCATCAAAATGAATCTGAACCCCTATCTCTCGCCATGCACAAAAGTTAACTCAAAATGGATTAAGGAGCTTGATATTAAATCAGAGACATGGCATCTGATAGAAGAAAAAGTTGGTTATGATCTACATACTGTGGGATCGGGCCCCCAATTCCTCAATAGGACACCCATAGCGCAAGAGTTAATAACTAGAATCAACAAATGGGACTTACTCAAACTAAAAAGTTTTTTCTCAGCAAAAGAAACAATAAGAGAGATAAACAGGGAGCCTACATCCTGGGAACAAATCTTTAATCCACACACTTCAGATAGAGCCCTAATAACCAGAATATACAAAGAACTCAAAAAATTAGACAATAAGATAACAAATAACCCAATCAATAAATGGGCCAAGGACCTGAACAGACAGTTCTCAGAGGAGGACATACAATCAATCAATAAGTACATGAAAAAATGCTCACCATCGCTAGCAGTTAGAGAAATGCAAATCAAAACTACCCTAAGATACCACCTCACTCCAGTAAGATTGGCAGCCATTAGGAAGTCAAACAACAATAAGTGCTGGAGAGGATGCGGGGAAAAGGGCACTCTTGTTCATTGCTGGTGGGACTGCAAATTGGTGCAGCCAATTTGGAAAGCAGTATGGAGATTTCTTGGAAAGCTGGGAATGGAACCACCATTTGACCCAGCTATTCCCCTTCTCGGTCTATTCCCTAAAGACCTAATAAGAGCATGTTACAGAGACACTGCTACAACGATGTTCATAGCAGCACAATTCACTATAGCAAGATTATGGAATCAGCCTAGATGCCCTTCAATAGATGAATGGATAAAAAAAATGTGGCATTTATACACAATGGAGTATTACTCTGCATTAAGGAACGACAAAATCATAGAATTTGGAGGGAAATGGATGGCATTAGAGCAGATTATGCTAAGTGAAGCTAGTCAATCGTTAAAAAACAAATACCAAATGACCCCTTTGATATAAGGGGAGTAAACAAGGACAGGGTAAGGACGAAGAGCTTGAGAAGAAGATTTACATTAAACAGGGATGAGAAAAGGGGAGGGGAGGGGAGGGGAGGGGAGGGGGGATAGTAGAGAATAGGACAGACAGCAGAATACATCAGACACTAGAAAGGCAATATGTCAATCAATGGAAGGGTAACTGATGTGAAACAGCAATCTGTATACGGGGTAAAGTTGGGAGTTCATAACCCACGTGAATCAAACTGTGAAAGATGATGTATTAAGAACTGTGTAATGTTTTGAAGGACCAACAATAAAAAAAAAAAAAAAAGAAAAAAAAAAAAAAAAAAAAGGAAAAAAAAAAAAAAAAAAGAATAAATGCTAGAAAAATTGCATAACTATTTGGCATTTTTACAACTTCTGTGATTTTACCGACATAACATTTCTGTGGGGCTTTGCATATCTTTTGTTGACTTCAAAAAAAAAAACCTATTTTTTTTATCACCTGGAAATATTTTCAGACCATTTTAACCTTTTTAGCAAGTGATTCAGTTCTATTAGTGGAGAATATTTTACAGGGTATGTTAGTGACATCTCTAATGGATGTGTTTGAAATGAAAATATGTATCTACCTCAATTTCTTAAATAAGAATTTCCTTTAATTAAAACGTACTCACAGAAATAGCATATATCATATGTGTAGAAGCTAATGGGTGAAGGAAAGTAAATATACTTTTGTAAATACAACCCAGGTTAAGCAAAAATGAAGTATTACCAGAATTTTAGGAATTTCCTGTACTTCCTGGACCCTATCACCTCCAAAGTTAACCACTATCTTGGCTCCTAAAACTAAGATTCAATTAGCATGTTTTTAAACTTAAAAATCATGGGAGAGGCAGAGCAAAGAAATCCAGGTGAGAAATAACACTGTTGGGTTTTAGTATACTAAAAAGACATATTGAAAAAGAATGAATTGCCTGCATCACTGTCTCTGCCCCTACTCTAAGCAATGCAGTGTAGACGAAGATGCTTCCTACTTTGGGAGAAGGAGAAGAAATTAAGTTCAAGTCTTAGACTTGAAACCCAGTTAGATCCACCATGGTGAAACCCAGGGCCAGGTGGAGTTCTGTTCCCAGGCTACTGCCCTCAGACTGAGCTGTTAGAACTTCATTAGCTTGGTGGACAAGGGACAGATATGACCACCTCTCCTGGAACTTGGGGCGTCTCAACCTCAACTGAGGGAGAAAACTGTCCCCCACCCAACTACCCACCCCAGTCACTGCTGGGAGCAGATCAAGAAAGCTTTCATAATAGTTTCCTTTGTCTGGAGTTCAGTGCCTGGTCCAACTCAGTTTGATTCAGTACCAGGCAAAAACCGAGGGCCCCTATTGCCAGGCCAGAGCTCAAATACGGAGCCTCTAGAACTGATCTGGCAACAGGTGGGGGATGCATCCTGGTTGGATGGACACATGTTTCAAACCTGCACCACGGCCAGCCTTGGAGTGGGCATTGGGCACCAGCCCCTACCCCAGACTATTCAGGCCCCAGTGGTTGTGAGACTCTGGTACAATCCAGCTTTTAGCCAGCATTATCCAGATATCAAAACTAAACAAGGCAACAACAACACAAGAGAGAAAACTGATATCCTTGATAAACGTAGATGCAAAAACTCCTTAAGAAAATATTACCAAGTGAATTCAACAGCATATTAAAAAGATTGTTCACCAAGAGGGGGTTCAGACTAAGGATGCAGGAAGATTGAATGTAAGTCAATAAACATGCATCATATCAACCAATGAAGGACAAAAATTGTGATCATCTGAATAAGTGCAGAAAACATATTTGATAAAATTTAGCATCTCTTTATGGTAAAAACTCTGAAAAAAATGGGCATAGAAGGAATATACCTCAATATAAAAAGGTCATATATGATAAGACAATTGTGACATCATATCAGATGGGGAAGATATGGAAAAAGGCAAGGTTGTCCACTTTTACCACTTTATTCAATAGTACTAGAAGTGCTACCCAGAGCAATCAGGCAGACAAAAGAAATAAAGGGAAGACAAAACGAAAAAGAGAAAGTCAAATTGTTAGTTTGCAAATGACAAGATCTTATACAAAGAAAAGCCTGAAGACTCCACCAAAAAACTATTAGAACTTGGCTGGGCACGGTGGTGCATGCCTGTAATCCCAGTGGCTCAAGAGGTTCAGGCGGAAGGATTACAAGTTTGAAGCCAGCCTCAGCAATTTAGTGAGGTCCTATGAAACTCAATGAGACCCTGTCTCAAAAAATAAAATATTAAAATAAAAAAAGGGCTGGGGATGTTGGTTCAGTGGTTAAACACCTCTGGGTTCAATTCCTGGTGCCAAAACCAAACCAAACAAACAAACAGACAAAGAAAACTATTAGACCTAATAAATGAGTCCAGCACAGTTGCAGGGTACAAAATCAACAAACAGAAATCAGGAATGTTGCTATCTGAAAAAGAAATCAAGAAAACTATACCATTCACAGTGCCTTCAATAATAACCATGAATAAATTTAACCAAAGTAGTGGAAGATTGTTACAGTTTCTACAACTAAGAAGACATGATAAAACAAAGACATCCTGTGTTCGTGAATTAAAAGTCAATATCATTAAAATGTACATAGTAGCCCAAACCATTTGCAGATGCAATGAGATCCCTATCAAAATACCAATGACATTTTCTACAGAATTAGAAAAAAATTCTAAAATTCATTAAAAAAACAAATAAATGAACAAAAACAACTGAATAGTCACAGCAATCTTAACGAAAACAAAGCAGATGGCATTATACTACCTGACTTCAAAATACATTACAAGTCTGCAGTAACTAAAACAGCATGATATTGACAAAATAGACACATAGAACAAAGGAAAAATTCTCAACAGAGAGAGAATGTTAAGTTTATATCCTGAAACTTTGATGGGCTTTTTTATTACTACTAATAGTTTTCTTTTCTTTTCTTTTTTTTTTTTTTTTTTGGTGTAGTCTTCAGGCTTTTCTATACAAAAATCTTGTCCTTTGCAATAGAGAAGAGAATCCATGCAACTGATTTTTGACAAAGGTGCTAAGAACATTGGATAATACAAGATACTCAGGAGGTTGAGGCAGGAGGATCACAATTGAAGGCCAGCCCCAGCACCCAGATGAGACTGTCTCAAATAATCGTAGTAGTAGCAGTAGTAAATGTAACAGCTGCAGATGTAACTCAGCTCAGGGATAGAGCATTCTGCTGCATATTGGAAAAAACAGTCTTTTCAGTAAATGGGAAAATTGGATATTCACATTCGGAAAAATGAAACTAGACCCTTATCTCTCATCAGTTACAAAAATCAACTTAACATGGATTAAAGATTTAAATGTAAGACCTAAAACTCTGGAACTACAAGGAGAAAACAAAACATAGGGCAAATGATTTCAGCACATTGGAACAGACAAGGATTTTTTTTTTACATGATCCCAAAGGTACAAAGGCACAAAAATATGCAATGGAATTACATCAAACTAAAACTACTAAAGTTGAGCACATGAAAACTAAAAGACACATTGAAGAGATAACATACATGATGGGAGAGTGCCCTTTCTTAGCATCTTCTAAGAAGAAAGGGGCAGGAATTAACCCAGGGATGCTCTGGAAATGACACCTGTATGTCCCAGTGACATTTACACTCCCATGTTTATTGTAGCATGAAAGCCAAGAAACAGAAAAAACCTACATGCGTGAATGGATGAAGGTCTGTAGACACAGGATACCACTGAGTCATAAAATGACCGAAATCCTGTCCTTTGTGGCATGGATGGAACTGCAAATTATTATGTTAAGTGAAATAAGCCAAGCACAGAAAGGCTAATACTATATAATCTGTCTCACAAATGGAATATAAAAAAAGTTGATCTCATAGAAGTTGAGAGTTGAAAGGTGGTTAACAGGCACAGGAGAGAGAGAGAGAGAGAGGGATGGGGAAATGTTCATCAACGGGTACTAAGTTGTAGTTAGACAAGAGAAAGAAGTTCTGGTGTACTACTTCACAGAAGGGAAACTACAGATAATGACACTTAATATATATTTCAAAAGTCTAAAAGAAAGGACTTTGAATGTTTTCACCCTAAAAAACACAATGAATTTTTGAAATATATATATATGTATATATATATTAACATATATATTAACATATATATACCAAAATATCATGATACTTCACATATATGTACAATTTTTATGTTTCTATGTGTCAGGTTTTTTATTTTTAATTTTTTATTTGTTATACATGACAGTAAGATGCACTGTGATACACCAAACATAAATGGAGTATAATTTCTCATTCTTCTGGTTGCACATGATGTAGAATCCCATTGGTCTTGTGGTCATACATGTGTGTAAATTAATAATGTCTGGTTCATTCTATTATCCTTTATATCCCCACACCTCCCTCCCTTTCTCCCTCTACTCCCCTCTACATAATCTAAAGTAGCTCTGTTCTTCCCCCAAGCTCCACTTCACCACTTATTGTGGGTTAGCATCTGCATAGCAAAGAAAACATGTGGCCTTTGGTTTTTGGGGATTGGCCTATTTCGCTTAGCTTGATATTCTTCAGCTCCACCCATTTACCAGCAAATGCCATAATTTCATTCTTCTTTAAGGCTGCATAATATTCCATTGTGTATGTATACCACATTATACATTGCTGGTGGGAATACAAATTGGTTCCACCATTATGGAAAGTGGTATGAAGATTCCTCAGAAAACAGAATGAAACCACCATTTGACCCAGAAAGTTTGACCCTGCTCAGTTTATACCCAGAGAACTTAAAATAAGCATATTACAGTGATGCAGCCACATCAATGTTTACAGCAGCTCAACTCACAATAGCTAAATTATGAAAACAACATATGTACCAGTTTTAAAGTAAACTTAAATTTAAAAAATGAATGGAATTACATCTGCACGGCCTTTGTCACCCTGCATCACCATTGAGATAGTAATTTATGTTGTTTTTAATAACAGTTGAGTTGTTTTCATCACCACATAGTGTTCCATCATTCAAAAATTCATTTGCTCGTTGTTTTTGATGGTATCAAGTTCCCAATTTTAATGTATCCCAAATTATTATTTCTTTTCCTTTCTGAACGAAGATTTTTGTGCTTTGAGAAATCATTACTTGCTCCAAGTCATGAAGATGTTCTCATGTTATCTTCCATTAACTTTATGGCTTTGAATTATCTACGTAGATTATCATCTCCTTGGAGTTGAATAACATGAGTAGTATGAAGTAGGAGAATGGCTTCAAGTCCATCTTTGTCCTTGTGGGTATTCAATTGTCTTCGAACAATTTACTTGAAAGAATGCTCCACCTGTCTGTCTTCAGTGCCATACCTGCCATTGATCAATTATCTCTGTTTATGAAGGCCTATTTTTAAATTCTCCATCCTCTTCCATTGGCTATTTGTGTATATTGCTCCAACACCACTATAGCACTAGAATGATCTGTATTATAATCTAGCAGCATGGAACCTTTAATTTTTTTCCCCTTCACATTTGCCTTGGTTATTTTTAGCCTTAACATTTGCACACAAACTTTAGAATTAAAATAATCAATTTTATTAAAAATGCACAACTCCAAATTGCTACAAGAAAATTGCTACAATTTAAGTTAAGATGTTTTTAATCCTATAAATTAATTTTGAAAGGATTGATATCTTTACAGTACTGAAAATCTGATCCCCCAATATGGTACATCTTTCCTTATTTAGAGCCTAATGCTTCTTAGTTAAATTTTGTAATTTTTTATATGGAGGGTTTTTGCAAATCTTTTTTTAAAACACATATTGATAAGTGTTTAATAATTTTGATGGTGTTGGAAGTGATTTTGCAAATTGCAATTTAAAATTTTTATTGTAAGTAGATTTATAATCGCTCTTTGTATTTTGACTTTTCATTTGTGACTTGGGGAAATTAAATATTAATTCTCAGGACTTATTTTTGATTCCTCTGGAATTTCTATGTATAAAATTATTAGAAGGAATAAGAACCATTATTTATTTATTTATTCATATTATTTATTTATTCACATTATTTATTTATTTATTCCTATTATTTATTTATTTATTTATTTCTAATTTTAGTTCTGTCAGATTTTGTCTTATATATTTTGACATAGGCCTGTTCCTGGGTTCATAAGATGGGTACATAAGACGGTATGTACATATTTCCTGCCTTTAGGTCTACTTTGTCTGTTACTAGTATCGGTTCTCTACCTTTCTTTTGGTTAGTATTTGCAAAGCATATTTTATGCTTTTGATTTCAGAATCTTCACTTGTTTTTATATAGGTTCCAGTTCTTTGCTGACATTTTTCATCTTTTTAAAAATTTCTTGTTAATTACAGTTTCTTTAATGTCCAGGTTGGCTAATTCCCATAGCTGAACATCATGTGGGTTTGTTTCTACTGTCTCAATTTCTCTTGATGTTAAGTCAGTCCTTGTCTTTTTGTATGTTCATTCTCACTGCATGATAGAAACGGGGTCTTACAGCAATTGTGGGAGGTGCCGGCTAATGCTATGTTCCCCCAGAGGGGAGGGAGTTCCTTCTGCTTTTGGCATGTGGTCAGAATGACTTTAATCCAATCAGGACTTGAGCTGATTAGAGTTGACAGCTTGCTGTGTGTGAGGCTTGGTCTATTTTCAGTTCACCATTAATCCTAGGGTAATGTTCTTGGAAGTCTCAAGTGACTCTGGACGTTTGTAAGGATCATTCCTTCTTCATGATGGCTGACTTCCATTTTTTTTTGTCTTGTCAGCCCCATGGAACTACTGAGACCTCTCCTTGGCTCCTCAGCTTTTCATCACTGCAGAAGAGAAGGCAAAAGCCTGGAGGGGAGAGCGGACAGTGTGACCGGCCAGAGTGGTGGGGGGCAGCTGTTGGGCAATGGGTCACACCTACTTACAAGCAAATATGGAAATATTTCAATATTTTTTAAATCAATGGACTATTGTTTGGAATAGTTTTAGGCTTATAGAAAAAAAATTAGCAGGAAATACAGAAAGTTCCTACATATCCCCACCCACTTACACAGTTTCCCTATTATGACTACCTTAATAATGCCTCCCAGCTGAACAACTGCTTTGATTTGCTACCAGCCTCCACAACTCATGGAAGATGAGCCTAGAGAGGTTAAAAAGTTTAATGATCCTGACCTGTCTCTTCCCTGATTATTTCGGCTTCTGCTTGGCTCTTTGAGGTGACAAACATTACTAAGCACATATAGGTAAGGGAGAGTTTGTCAGCAAATATCGATGAAGATAATTGATGACCAGTGTCAGAGTCAAAATTTCTGTCCTTATAAATAAAATGTTGAGTCATGCTGACGGACACCTGCTGGCAAAGCCATGGTCTTTTTGTTACTTTTATCCTCCTAATATAGTTTCATTAGCAGTCGTAAAATGTGCACCTATTTTCACTCATGTCTGAGCCAAGCAGGCCAACAAAGCATTGAAAACTCTCTCTTCCCACACCACTGAACTCCAGAAGGCAATACATTTCTGACTTCACTTTGTGACCATTGCCCCTGCTTAGGCCTAATACCCCAGTGTCAGTTTGTGGTATTGAAATATTGTTCATGAATTTTCTTAGGGTAAAAATTCCACCAAGTTCTTGAATTCTTAACTAGAACTTCACATGGTTCTCTGTTTCCCAGTGGTTATTGTGTCATGGCCAGAATAATAGCAGAAATCTTTCCAAGACCAGTGCTCATTTTCACGTGGAATACTATGTACCTAACATGTTTTACAAAGTCTAGATGAGCCTAGCATTAGCTAAGGATAATTTCTAAGAAATTTCAACCAACTGAGTTAAGACTTTCGCCTCTCTACTATGTATGTGTGTGAGCATTTTCAAGTAATTTTTTTCAATCTTTTTCTCCATTAAGCATTAAAATTAAGAGAGGTTTTGAAAATATTTTTGAGGCACCTTCAGAAATGAATAAAACTTCCTAGGCAAATAAAGACTGTTTTTTTTTCTTCCTAATCTGAAAGAGCCATATGTATCTGGTATATCTACTCTGAAATAGCAACACAGTGAATCGCTGGCTCCCTATCAAATAACCCAATACATCTTGTCCATGGGGTGCCATGTAATCATCAATATTAATCATATAATTAGGAATATGGTACACCACACATTCAAATGTTTCTAGACTTTTTTTTCTCACAACCACAATTGGGAAAGCATATGGTCTGTGGGGTTTGGTAATGATCCAGTTAAGCATCAGTTCTTTAATAGGATTCCTCAGATCATTAATTGTCAGATCTTTCCTTGGACGCTGTTGAGTCATTTAGCTTTCTGGTGTGTAGGTTGTCTTGAACCTACCCCATATCATATTCTTGTGGAGAAAATTTTCTTGCTCCAGCCCCAAGCACTTTGTTTCAATCTCTCCTTCACATCTCAAAAACAGGAAGGTCATCAAAATTATATCTTTCTGAACTCAGCTAATGGAATTTTCTAGAACAGTGCTTGTGACTGAAGAGATTTATTTCCCACTGTTTTCCATGCTCCAGTACGAAGACTCCTGTGATTAACAGAGAATGTAATTAAGTATGTGTCATCAGCTATCACCTTCAACGGGGTTAGCGTTTTCTCCCAATCAAGACATTTCCTTCCTGCTGTTTCCATGAAATATAAATATTCACAATAACTGGCTCTACCTCTCTATTATCTTTCAGTGATTTCCAACTTCACCCACCTAAGACCATTCATCTGCTCAACAAACATTTGAGAGCTAGACTTTGCTATGCAGTGTGGAACAAAAGTATGATCCCCGTCTCCAACAAAAGAGATACAGGAAGAGGCAAAACATGATATAGCATGACAATGCCATGTTAGGTGCACATATAATGGGGTCTGGACCAAAGAGGGGGAGTCAGGGTAGACTTCACACTTGGAGTGACATCTGAGCTGATGGGAACAACATTAGGGCAAACAGCCCCAATATCCCATTGGTTTAATCAATAAAAATTCATTTCTTGCTTCTGTAAGAAGCATTTTAAATCACATTTCCTTGGTCAAAACAGTCTCATGGTTCCACTGAGCCACAAGAAGCCTGGGAAGGTGATAGCCATGTGCCCCAGAATAAGGAATGTGATACAGAAATTTTGAATGCATATAACATTTGAGACGACACCACCTTCAGCCACATCCCTCCTTCTGGTTACCAGATATCCATTTCCTTCTTTCTTCTACATATAGAATATATTTCTGCATGTGAGGCAATTCAGTATCCCAGCCAGTTATAGCATCAAACTCCAAGCTCAAGCTCTCTGGAGAAATAAAATATGAATGTGCATTCCTGTGATCTGGAGACATGAACTGAATAGACAAGTTTCTGTGCTTTCAATGTGTCATTATAAAACAGAACAAGAGATATCACCATGCATATTCTCCTCTGGAACACAGAAGAACAGGAAACACACAATAGTCACTAGTCATAGAAATTCTGAAGTCTTGCCGGGCACACCTTCTGGAATTCCCTTAGCTTAGGAACAGTAGTTCTCAATCAGGGGTAGTTTTACCTCCTAGGAGACATTTGCTAATGTCTGGAGACATTCTTGGTTGTCACAACTGGGAAAGAGATGCTCTTGGCATATGGTGGGTGGAAGTCAGGGATGCTGCTAAAGGTTTTAAAATGTACAGAATCACCTCCACTGCAACAAAACTTAAGAGGTCAAAATGTCAATAGCGCTGATGTTGAGAAACCCTGACCTGGAAATGAGGAGGATTCTTTGATAAAGCCTTGGAATTGCTCCCTCATTCCCTGTGCTCTGTGGCTCTTGGTTCCTACCTTTTTGGAGCTTACCCCTTTTCCAGTTTCCTTTATGGCTATATCTGAATTAAGCATTGAGGAATATGCCCCTTTGAGGGTAAACATCACAAACATCACTCAGGAAGAGACACAGGAAGAAGCAAACATGATATAGCATGACGATGCCATGTTAGGTGCACATATAATGGGGTCTGGACCAAAGAGGGGGGAGTCAGGGTAGACTAAGGGGTAAGACAAGGGAACCTAAGTATTGTTTAAAGTCTTGAATGGTTAAGGTTTGATCTGGATTTTTTTAAACACTTCAACTCTTTCCAAAACATATGTATTGGATTCTGACCAGCTCCCATGTCAGCACCGTGGCCACAGTTCTCTATAGACATGGTTCTCATGTCTGCTCTTTTTCTTTGCTTTATCATCTTCCAAACTCTCTTAATGGAGAGGGTTCTGGAGTTGAAGAAGGGCTGTTGATCATTTGTGGAAAAGCTTCACACCTAAACTTGTCTCTGACACAGGACTGAATTTTAATGGGCCTTGGTGTCCCTCAAAGACTTTCTTAACATAATCTATTTATGTTTGGGGTATAAAAGAAATTGACTTTTCCAATCCTTCAAGGCGAATAATCCGTTTTTTTTTAAATCTAGCTTGTCTCTTTCTGCTTAATTATTTTCTGATTTCACCTCCTCTAGCAAGTCCTTGCCAATTAAGCCAAATATCAAGTGACACATTTTAACCAAGTTTCTTCTTTCCGATGTTTTCTATTAGGGCTCAACACCTTCCCTAGGCATATTGTTTCTGTCATCACAGAAAAAGTTTATGAAATATTTTACCATTTTCCACCATGTGCTGTTAATGCCACATATATAAGTTATTACGGTGTTAATATCCACCGCCTGACAGTTTTCTCTATTAGAAGACACTAGGACATGCTGTGGTAATGAATATTTAAAAAAAACTCAAGTGAGTCAATAAAATACCTCCTGTGTTTTGCTCTCACGAAGGCTGACACAGACTTGGAGGACTTCCTTTTCCGCAGTCACTCAGAGATCCTGCTTCTTCAGTCTTAGGGCTCTGCCTTCTCACAGGTGGCTGCTGAGTTTGCCAGAGCAGTAGAACCAGGACACGTGAGAATTTTCCAGAAGCTTCCACTTAACATGTGTGAAGGCCTAGAGACTCTACAGAATGTGGCTGGTTGGAGGAATTGACAGAAGTGTTCTGTGGTTGGAAGGCTGTGAGGACAAGAAGCAGAAAGGAGAAGGCAGTAAAGAAAAGTCAGTTTCTGTAACACGGAGCCTGGGAAGTCAGATTAAGGAGCAAGGACCTCATTGCATGTCCAAGTGAGGGTTTTAAGCAGGGGAGTGATAATTTCTTAGCTATATTTTTTCTAATCACCGGGCTTCTCAGAACCCAGAATGGATTGGGTGGGCAAGACTGGAGGCAGGGATCCAATTAAGAGCTTTTTCTTGCAGTTGTCTGAGCAAGGAATTGCCTGAACTCATCAAGTTTTGGAGAGGATAGAGTAGGAGGCAGAGTCTATGGGAATTGATGGCTAATTAGCTGTAAATAGGTGGTAAAGTCAGGGATAAAATCCGGTGCCGCAGTCTGGCTGGGCACAAATCACGAGCCACTCAAGCAGGAACAAACTTTATTTCCAAACTCCACCAGCACACTCCCCGGGAACTCTCCCTAACGCCACCCACGCGGCTCGTCCAGGAACACACCACACACCAACCGGAACTCCCACCACCGGAACTCCACCAACCACGCGAACTCTTCAGGAATCCCCGAGAGAGCTCAACCGGAACTCAACGGGAACTCCATGAGAACTCAAAAGTCATCATCTTAATGGCTCGCTGGTGTCACCTCTCAACCACTACTTCTGGCAAAAATGCCATGCGTCATCCTGACTCGGCTGTGGCCCTCAACAATCCAGGCTTGTGATGAGGCCACTTTGTGGACGGTGACCTCACTCACCTACAGGAAACATAGGTAGAAGTTCCAGCACCCAGATATAGGTGCCCTCCCCTCATACATCCCACCAGGTTTTGTAGTAAAAAGCTGGGCTGCTCTCAACTGCAGAAAGACTTGGCAATTATCTCAGCTCCTGAGCATCAGGAGGCAAGGCTTTCTTCATTCTAGTTTCATTTCTCTGAAGGTATTGGAAGGCTATACTTTCAAGAGAAAAAAAAGGGGGGCTGCTTATCGGTATAAATGGTATCCTAAGGAGAAGCTAAAGATCTCTACCTATAATAACCCTGTGTTATACAGTCATTCTGGCAAAAATACTATTACCTACAAAAATGGAGCATTTACTTACTGTGATGGTTAATTTTACATCTCATTTCAGCTGGACCACTGTGTCCAAATAAACGGTCAAATATTATTCTGGATACTTCTCTGAGGATGTTTTTGGATGAGATTAACATTTAAATCAGAGAATTTATAGCTGATAGTTTTGGAACTTGAATAGCAACATTGACTCCTTCCTCTATAGCCAGCTGCCGGCACACCCTGCAGGTTCTGAACTAACCAGATTCCATTATCATGTAAATCAATTTCTTAAAAATAATTGTCTTTATAATTATAAACACATACAACAACCTATTGGTTCTTTTTTTTCTGAATAACACTTATTAATACACATATCAACCACACAACCTAGTCACTTCTCCCCTAATTATATACCACAGGGAAGGCTGAGCAGGTGAGGACCAGATATACATACAGGAATGTTAGTGGGCTGGGGATATAGCCCAGTTGGTAGAGTGCTTGCCTAGTACGCACAAAAGTTCTGGGTTCAATCCCCAGCACCATAGGGGAAAAAAAAGAAATGTTAATAGCAATATTCTTCATAGTCATCCCGAACTATAACAGCACAAACACCCATCCATAGTAGAAGATAGAGAAAAATTTTGCTCTGGTCATACAATAGAATGATATACAGCAATGGAAAGTTTTACACAAACACATGAATGAATCTAATGAACATGACACTGATATCTAATACATTTCCTTTATATAAATTAAAATAAGAAAAAGTAAATTTTAAGGATGCATACTTACGTGGTAACACTATTAAGGAAAAAAAATGCAGCAATTACCAAAAAAATTCTGGCAGCAGTGATTTTTAGGGGATATAAAAATGAACATACAGGAGATTTCTGAAAGCTGCAATATTCTGTTTCCTGTCCTGGGTGAGGGTTATGTGAGTCTTCACTTATATTTATTCAATATATTATTCATTGGTGTTAAGGACTTCAAATGTTTTCTTTTACAATGTAAGAAAAATTTTAAAGAAACAAACTTTTGTTGCTTTTCTAAAATCCCCTCAATATGTTTTCAATCAGAGAGTGTTTTATTCTGACCATTGGAGCTGATAAATTCTGCTTACCCCTCATCCTCTTCCCTATAGGAAGGATAGTGTGTGTGTGTGTGTGTGTGTGTGTGTGTGTGTGTGTGTGTGTGTGTATGTGTGTTGGGAGCTAAGGGGTTCTCTGCCACTAGGGATCTGACCTTGTGGTTTCTACTCCCTAAAAAGATTAAAGACCTCAACACAATCTGAAATTGCCAGGCCACGGTCACTTTAACTTCTACTAGGAAAGCCTGAGGCAGGTCTCCCCTGGGGTGGGTTTCTTCTGTTCTTTTGCTCCTCCTGATTAACAGTGACAGTGAGGAGCCAAAGAGGCCCGAGGCTTTAATGCAATTTGAGCCGTCCACAGTAGCATTTCATTGCTGGTGTTTTCTGTTGTCACAGGTTCCAAATAGGGCCATTTTAACCAATCTCCAAATCATGGTGGTTTCGGATTCAGACTTTCAACAAGAGACCTGATTAGGGAGTGGTTTTGCCTGCACTTTGGAAACATCTTTGTTTAGAGTCAGTCACAATAAAGGCTCCAGTAACCTTGAGCTTTGGTAGAATTTCTAATGCAGGAAACACTGACTTTCTGTGATTTTTGTTATCTTCCCTGCCTGAGGGACCGGGCACTAAGGCACACTCATAGTCCACTCAGGCTTTGAAATGGAATACTATGGAATGAACATCCCACAACAGAAATTTCTCTCTCCCAGCTCTGGAGGCTGAGGAGTCCGAGATCAGATTCTGTGTCTGGCAAGCACCCCTCCGCTGGTCATAGGTGGCCCCCTCTCCCTGCATCCTCACATGGTGGGAAGGATAAGACAGCTCTGTTTTTAAGAGCATTTCCTACTTCTGAGGGCTTCACCCTCATGACCTAATCTCTTCCCAATGGCTCCACCTTCTAATACCAGTGGTGTTTAGATTTCAAAATGTATTTCGAGGGAACTTATTTATTCAGACCACAGTAGGCATCATCTTGGTATGCATTAGAATATAATTTCAAAACCTTTCTCTGAATGAACAGAGAGTTAGAGTCCCCAAACAAGCTCATTTGGTGGGCCATTTGCTTCTCCCTCTGACTCGACTGCTTTCCTTCTTGCCTCCCACAAAGGGATTCTACCCAGAGAGATGGAATAGGGAAAGGAATTTGGATTAATACAAAATTACTTGCTAGTATCATAGGTCTTCTTTTCTAGCTCCAAGAAAGACCCCATATAAAAAACACGATTTAACAAATTTGATTCATATCAATACTGATTTCTAAGACTTCTTAATTTGTTCTTAATTTTGTACCTAAGGATGTTCAAATCTGTGAAGATCTCACTCCACGGCCACCATATCAAGCCCAGTCAATATCTGCTACTAGAAGTTAACTAATGTGCTTCAATAGTTTTTTTCTCCCTTGGGTGGGAATTGGCTTCTATTCTGAGGCTTGGCTCTGCCAGTGGTTGAGAAATCATGATGCAGATGCTCTTCTGGCTCTAGTCCATGAATAATGATTATTATTTGATGATGTGAGTGGGCACCATGTCAGAATTATCAATAACCTTGGACCAGATCCTCCAAACTATCACCTCTGTTCCCAGAGGCCATGCTTAATTGTAGGGTCTTATTAACTCTAATAAGCCTTACTAGCCAGGTTCTGGGCCCCATTGATTACTAAAAGGTCCTCTGGGTACTGAAATTTTTTAGACATGTTTCTAAAAATTTTCAGACTTTCTCATGAGTTCTTATTAACAAATCCTGTCAACCACAATCTAGAGATGGCCGTTGTCTACTCCTGCTCCAGCCTTCCATAGTGATGCCTGTCATCACTATGCAATTATATTCTCATGCATACCAAGATGATCCATCTATCTGGCTGCCCACTGACCAGCAGCATTCAAGAATATCTAGCTCCAACACACCATAACTAACCGCAAGACTATGCAAAATCGAGGGCACGGTCTATCTTCTTCCTTGGTGTGACCCCCTTTGCACCCCAATGCCTCACAGGGTTTCAATGAAAATAGCTCCTTCCATTCTGTTTGCAGCTGCTCTCTCCTCAGAGCTCGCACGAGCCTCCGCAGAAGCAATTTCCGTTCTCCCTTACAGCTTTTTGTTTCCGTCATTCCCCAAACACCCTGAGTTCTCAAGTCAGCTCTTTTGATGTGAGACTTGTTTTTAGCTTTAAAGTTGTTTTTTTCCTACCATAAGATGCCTTTTCACAAGTAGAGGAAATTAAAAGACTATGACAATAATAATAAAAAAGAAGTAGGGAAAGCTCCAGGATCTAAGCAGTCCTCCTCCCCAAAGAAATGCGTTAATCTTGCCTGGCCATTTGAAAGTTTTGAGTTCTGGCTTGAGAATGATTCTTGGTGAATAATTTAAGAAAATTACTTAACAAGGGCTTAATGATCCATTTTATCTTTAGACATATAATTTTCCTGACATAGAGTTGTATTCTGGAGGATAATGGGCAGTAAGTCCTGGTGACCACAGGTGGGCACAGAAAGTGAGTTTCTGGAGAAAGAGAAAATTAATATAAGAATTACTTTTTTTTTTTAAAAAAAGATGGTACTTCCAGTGATAATAATTGAATCGCCAATGTGGAGTGGGATTTCAGAAAAAAAAATACATGAGAAGATAATGCTGTAGGGCTTTCTGGGAAGTGAGAAGTAAAGAAATTGAAGCCTGGTCAGTGAAGGAGGTGCCTGTGGAGTGAGACCCTGTGGATCTCCAGGTTCACCGCGGCCAGAGCAGGACCTGAGCACACAGGGGACTTGCTCTCTCTGGGACAGGACCTGTGGGCGTGTCCTACCACTTGTGGCCAGAGTGAGTAGGGTGAATGAAATGAAACTAGAGCATCCTTGGTTTCTCCTGAGATGCCAGAAGGCTCTGCTAGCCCGCTGTGGGTTGGCAGAGGTCCTCCTGTGAAGAGGCATCTTCTCCAGGACTCATGGAGAATGCGAGGGGCCATTAGTGTTCCCTCTCTCTTCAGCATCACTCCCGAGTGACCCTTTCTTTTTATCCATTTTTTTTTTTTTGCCTCACAATGTTCCTGGTTTAAGCCAAAACATGACCGAATGTGTGTTTGCTTCAACAATGACTGATATTTTGATTTCTAGAGCAGTTTCCAAAAGTAGCAATCATCATTTAATGCCGTTGGTTGCTATAGAAATATAGGGGTTTATGTGCTTGTCAGAAGTTTAGAACCTAAAGGTATCTTTTTCTAATTGATTCTTTTTTAGTTATACATGACAGTAAAATCCATTTTGGTAAAATTATACATGCACATTTTATCTTATTCTTTTTAGGACCCCATTCTTGTGGATGTACACAATGGTGGGATTCGCTTAGGGTTTTTCATATATGTACACAGGATAATTATGTCAAATTCATCCCACTGTCTTTCCTATTCCCATCCATTCTCCTTTCCCTTTATTCATCTTTGCCTGATACAATGAACTTCTCTTCTTTTTTTTTAATTTTTTTTTATTGATTGTTCAAAACATTACAGAGCTCTTGATAAATCATCTTTCATACATTTGACTCAATTGGGTTTTGAACTCCCATTTTTACCCCAACTACAAATTGCAGAATCACATCTGTTACATACTCACAATTTTACATAATGGCATATTAGTGACTATTGTATTCTGCTACCTTTCCTATCCCCTACTATCCCCCCTCCCCTCCCCTCCCCTCCCCTCCCATCTTCCCTCTCTACCTCTTCTGCTGTTGTTCAATTCTCTCCATTTTCCCCCTCCCCCTTGCCCCTCATAACCTCTTATAATTTTGTGTATCATTGAATGTCTCCTACCATTTCCATATGCTTTCCCTTCTCTCTCCCTTTCTCTCCCCCCATTCGTCTTTGTTTACTGTTAGTCTTTTCCTCATGCTCTTCCTTCCTGTTCTATTCTTAGTGGCTCTCTTTATATCAAAGAAGACATTTGGCATTTGTTTTTTAGGGCTTGGCTAGCTTCACTTAGCATAATCTGCTCTAATGCCATCCATTTCCCTGCAAATTCTATGATTTTTGTCATTTCTTAGTGCTGCATAATACTCCATTGTGTATAGCTGCCACATTTTTTTTATCCACTCGTCTATTGAAGGGCATCTAGGTTGATTCCACAGTCTAGCTATTGTGAATTGTGCTGCTATAATCATTGATGTGGCCGTATCCCTATAGTGCGCTCTTTTCAGGTCCTCAGTGAATAGTCCGAGAAGGGCGATAGCTGGGTCAAATGGTGAATCCATTCCCAGGTTTCCCAGGAATCTCCATACTGCTTTCCAAATTGGCCTCACCATTTTGCAGTCCCACCAGTAGTGTACAAGTGTACCCTTTTCCCCACATCCTTGCCAACACTTATTGTTGTTTGACTTCATAATGGCTGCCAATCTTACTGGAGTGAGATGGTATCTTAGGGTGGTTTTGATTTGCATTTCTCTGATTGCTAGAGATGGTGAGCATTTTCTCATGTACTTGTTGATTCATTGTATGTCCTCCTCTGAGAAGTGTCTGTTCAGGTCCTTGGCCCATTTGTTGATTGGATTATTTGTTATCTTATTGTTTAATTTTTTGAGTTATTTGTACATTCTGGATATTAGGGCTCTATCTGAGATGTGAGGGGTAAAAATTTGTTCCCAGGATGTAGGCTCTCTATTTACCTCTTTTATTGTTTCTCTTGCTGAGAAAAAAACTTTTTAGTTTAAGTAAGTCCCATTTATTTAATCTTGTTATTAACTCTTGGGCTATGGGTGTCCTATTAAGGAATTTGGAGCCCGACCCCACAATATGTAGATCGTAGCCAACTTTTTCTTCTATCATACGCAGTGTCTCTGATTTGATATCTAGCTCCTTGATCCATTTTGAGTTAACTTTTGTGGCTGGCGAGAGAAAGGGAGTCAATTTCATTTTGTTGCATATGGATTTCCAATTTTCCCAGCACCATTTGTTGAAGATGCTATCCTTCCTCCATTGCATGTTTTTAGCCCCTTTATCAAATATAAGATAGTTGTAACTTTGTGGATTAGTCTCTCTGTCCTTTATTCTGTACCATTGGTCCACCTGCCTATTTTGGTACCAGTACCATGCTGTTTTTGTTACTATTGCTTTGTAGTACAGTTTGAGCTCTGGTATCGCTATACCTCCAGATTCACACTTCCTGCTTAGAATTGCTTTTGCTATTCTGGGTTTTTTGTTTTTCCATATGAATTTCATGATTGCTTTATCTATTTCTACAAGAAATGCTGTTGGGATTTTGATTGGCATCGCATGAAACCTGTAGAGAACTTTTGTAATATCGCCATTTTGATGATGTTAGTTCTGCCTATCCATGAACAGGGTACATTTTTCCATCTTCTGAGATCTTCTTCTATCTCTCTCTTTAGGGTTCTGTAGTTTTCATTGTATAAATCTTTCACCTCTTTTGTTAGGTTGATTCCCAAGTATCTTATTTTCTTTGAGGATATTGTGGAATGGAGTGGTTTTCCTTATTTCCATTTCAGAGGTTTTGTTGCTGATATACAGGAATGCCTTTGATTTATGCATGTTGATTTTATAACCTGCCACTTTGCTGAATTCATTTATTAACTCTAGCAGCTTCTTTGTAGACCCTTTTGGGTCTGTTAAGTATATTATCATGTCATCCGCAAATATCGATATTTAATTTCTTCTTTTCCTATTTTTATGCCTTTAATTTCTTTTGTATGTCTAATTGCTCTGGCTAGTACTTCGAGAACTAAATTGAATAGAAGTGATGATAGAGGGCATCCCTGTCTTGTTCCAGATTTTAGAGGGAATGCCTTAAGTTTTTCTCCATTTAGGATGATGCTAGCCTGAGGTTTAGCATATATAGCTTTTACAATGTTGAGGTAAGTTCCTGTTATCCCTAGTTTTTCTAGTGTTTTGAACATAAAGGGATGCTGTACTTTGTCAAATGCTTTTTCTGCATCTATCGAGATGATCATATGGTTCTTGTTTTTAAGTCTATTGATGTGGTGAATAGCATTTATTGATTTCCGTATATTGAACCAGCCTTGCATACCAGGGATGAATCCTACTTGATCATGGTGCACAAGTTTTCTGATATGTTTTTGTATTCGATTCGCCAGAATTTTATTGAGAATTTTTGCATCCAAGTTCATTAGAGATATTGGTCTGTAGTTTTCATTCTTTGAAGTGTCTTTGTCTGGTTTTGGAATCAGAGTGATGTTGGCCTCATAGAATGAATTTGGAAGAGCTCCTTCTTTTTCTATTTCTTGAAATAGCTTGAAAAGTATTGGTATTAATTCTTCTTTGAAAGTTTTGTAGAACTCCGCTGTATACCCATCCGGTCCAGAGCTTTTCTTGGTTGGTAGTCTTTTGATGGCTTCTTCTATTTCTTCCTTTGTTATTGGTCTGTTTAAATTGTGTGTGTCTTCCTGTCTCAATCTGGGCAAATCATATGCCTTAAGAAATTTATCGATATCTTCACTATCTTCTATTTTATTGGAATATAGGGTTTCAAAATACTTTCTAATTATCTTCTGTATTTCTGTAGTGTCTGTTGTGATATTGCCTTTTTCATCCCGTATGTTAGTAATTTGAGTTCTCTCTCTTCTTCTCTTTGTTAGCATGGCTAAGGGCTTGTCTATCTTATTTATTTTTTCAAAGAACCAACTTTTAGTTTTATCAATTTTTTCAATGTTTTTTTTTGTTTCAATTTTATTGATTTCTGCTCTAATTTTAATTATTTCTTGTCTTCTACTACATTTGCTGTTGTTTTGCTCTTCCTTTTCTAGGTTTTTGAGGTGTAGTGTGAGTTCATTTATTTGTTGGTTTTTTCTTTTTTTGAGGAAAGAACTCCAGGAAATGAATTTCCCTCTTAAAACTGCTTTCATTGTGTCCCATAGATTCCGGTATGTTGTGTCTGAATTATCATTTGACTCTAAGAATTTTTTTATCTCTTCCTTTATGTCTTCTGTAACCCATTGATCATTCAATAACATATTGTTCATTTTCCATGTGGTGTAGGATTTTTCCTTCCTTTTTTATCATTTATTTCCAATTTCATTCCATTATGGTCAGATATGGTGCATGGTATTATCTCCACTCCTTTATATTTACTAAGAGTTGCCTTATGGCATAATATATGGTCTATCTTTGAGTAGGATCTATGTGCTGCTGAGAAAAACATGTATCCACTTGATGATGGTTGATATATTCTATATATGTTGGTTAAGTCTAGGTTACTGATTGTGCTGTTGAGTTCTATAGTTTCTTTATTCAGTTTTTGTCTAGAGGATCTGTCTAATGGCGAGAGCGGTGTGTTGAAATCACCCATAATTATTGTGTTATGGTCTATTTGACTCTTGAACTTGAGGAGCGTTTGTTTTATGAACGTTGCAGCTCCATTGTTTGGTGCATACAAATTGATAATTGTTATGTCTTGTTGGTGGATGGTTTCTTTTAACAGTATATAGTCTCCTTCTTTATCCTTCTTGATTAACTTAGGTTTGAAGTTGACTTTATTCGATATGAGTATGGCCACTCCTGCTTGCTTCTGAGGGCCATGTGATTGGTATGATTTTTCCCAACCTTTTACCTTCAGCCTGTGTATGTCTTTTCCTATCATATGAGTCTCCTGAAGGCAGCATATTGTTGGATTTGTTTTTTTGATCCAGGTTACTAGCCTGTGTCTCTTGATTGGTGAGTTTAGGCCATTAACATTTAAGGTTACAATTGAGATATGATTTGCACTTCCAGTCATGCTTCTTTATTTATTTATTTTAGTTTGGCTAGTTTTACTTTTTGGTTATTTTCCTCCTCCTTTACTGAGATACCTCTTGCTGTTAGTTTTGGGCGCTATTTTTTAATTCCTCTTCTTGTAGTATTTTGCTCAAAATGCTTTGTAGTGCTGGTTTTCTTGCTGCGAATTCTTTTAGCTTTTGTTTATCGTGAAAGACTTTAATTTCGTTGTCAAATCTGAAGCTCAGTTTTGCTGGATACAGTTTTCTTGGTTGGAATCCATTATTTTTCAGCGTTTGAAATACATTGTTCCAGGATCTTCTCGCTTTCAAAGTCTGTGATGAGAAATCAGTCGTTAACCTAATTGGTTTACCCCTGAATGTAATCTGCCTCTTTTCTCTCGTAGCTTTTAATATTCTCTCCTTGTCCTGTATGTTGGCTATCTTCATAATTATGTGTCTTGGAGTTGGTCTATTATGGTTTTGAATGTTTGGGGTCCTGTAGGCTTCCAGGATTTGGCAATCCATTCCGTCTTTCATCTCTGGGAAGTTTTCTACAATTATTTCATTTAATATGCTGTCCATTCCTTTGGTTTGAATCTCTGTGCCTTCTTCTATCCCGATGACTCTCAAATTTGGCTTTTTTATGACATCCCATATCTCTTGAATAGATTGCTCATGGGATTTAAGCATCTTTTCTGTGTTGACTGTACTCTTTTCAAGTTGATAAACCTTGTCTTCATTATCTGATGTTCTGACTTCTACTTGATCAAGTCTATTTGTAATATTCTCGTTTGAGTTTTTAATTTGGTTTATAGTTTCCTGCAATTCCAGGATTATTGTTTGATTTTTTTTTAAGATCTCTCCTGGTAGAGCTCGTTCTTTGCCATTTGAATTTGTTTGTTTAATTCATTTTCAAAATATACTTTTATTGCTTGGACTTGCTGTCTCATGTCTTCTCTAATATTCCTTTCCATTCGAGTTAGGTATGCCTTGAGTTCTTTCCCTATCCCTGCTTCTGATGGTTCTATGTCCTCTTGTAGAATTAAGTTGTCTTGCATTGTTTGTACTCCTTTTTTCCCTTGTTTTCTCATGTTGTCCCTGTTACTTTCCAGCTCTATTTGATTGTCGTGTTTCTGCTCTCTTCTATAGATTTGTTTTGGTTCTGTATTACTCTGATGTCTCTCCTTTGTGTTGTTAAACTATGCCTGCTAACGTGGATTCCGCTGTGAAGGAATTCCGAGGTCCGAGCTCCAGTGACGACACTACTCTGCTATGACAGGTGCCAGGTTCCTTGCCGGGGTGTCCTAATGAGGGGGTGTGACTGGTCTGTCTCTGTTTGGTTTCAGCTCCCAGTCACGGAAGGCGGGCGGTCTCCATCTGCCCAGTATCACAGGCCGCGGGCGGGTGATCGGTCACCTGCGGGCGGGCGTTCTCCTACCGCCTAGTTACGCGGGCAGTGGGTGAACTGATGCCGGCGGGCCTGCGGTTTCCAGCCGCCTAGTCGCGAGGGCCTTGCCTCTAGTCTCCTGGTTTCTCGTGCTAGACCACATTTCCCCTGAGGGATGGTTCTCGACAATTCAAACTGTACTCTGGGCCTGCCGTTTGTTGGGAGTGGAGTGTGACTATTGGGAACCCCGGTACTCTATTGTTTTGTTTCCGTTGTGGCGGATAGAACTGTACCGCTTCCTTCCTTTATGCAGGCTCACTCTGATACTCCCTCCCCCGGAAAGCCTAGGAGAGATTTTATGCGAATTCCCCGACGTATGGGAGATGAGCTGAGTGCCACACACCTGTTTTGTTGTTGCAATCTGTCGGAGAGTGGTGGCCGCTGATTGCCTTGGTGAACTGTCTGCTGTGGGGGATGGGACTGTACCGCTTCCTTCCCCGTCTGAAATCCCGTACTCAGCCCAGGGGTCAGTTCGGGCTTGGCTGGCGGGTTTCCACCTAATCTCAGCCACGTATCTCCCTGCTTGCTAATTAATTGCTTCCCTGCAGAGCCACGCCTTCTGTAGCCGAGGGGCAGGCCGCACGAATCAGCCTGCCCGGATCTCCGGGGTCCCACAGTTGGCTATTGGGATCCCAGGCACTCTATCCTTTTGATTTTTCCTGCTTGCCCCTCCCCCAGCACTGGCTAGACAGGTTTCATTTTGGCTGCAGATGGGAGGGGGGTTGAAGATCAGGTGTCTCTAGTTTTCCCCTAGTCTTTATGCAGGCTCACTCTGATACTCCCTCCCCCGGAAAGCCTAGGAGAGGTTTTATGCGAATTCCCGATGTATGGGGGATGGGCTGAGTGCCACACACCTGCTTTGTTGTTGCAATCTGTTGGAGAGTGGCAGTGGATACTTCAGTTGTCCAAGATGGTGGCCGCTGAATGCCTTGGTGGAGTGTCCGCTGTGGGGGATGGGACTGTACTGCTTCCTTCCCCGTCTGAAATCCCGTACTGGGCGGGGGGGGGGGGGGGTCAGTGCGGGCTTGGCTGGCGGGTTTCCACCTACTCACAGCCATGTATCTCCCTGTTTGCTAATTAATCGCTTCCCTGCGGTGCCACGCCTTCTGTAGCCGCGGGGCAGGCCACGCAAATCAGCCTGCCTGGATCTCCGGGGTCCCACAGTTGGCTATTGAACTTCTCTTCTTTACCTGCTCCTTTATTGTGGCTTAGCTTTCATGTATCATCAAAAACATTTAATCTTTGATTTTTGGGGGGTTGGGCTTATTTCACTTTGCATGATAGTCTCTACATCCATCCATTTACTAGTAAATATCATAAAATCATTCTTCTCCATGGCTGAGCAATATTCTATTGTGTATATATATTACAATTTCTTTATCTATCCATGTACTGAAGGGCACCTAGGTTGTTTTCATAGTTTAGCTATTGTGAGTTGAGCTACTGTAAACATTGATTTGGCTCTATCACTGTAGCATGCTGATTTTAAATCCTTTGGATATATGCTAAGAAGTGGAATAACTTGGTCAAATAGTGGTTCCATTCCTAGTTTTTTGAGGACTCTCCATAATGTTTTTCAGAGTGCTTGAACCAATCTGTAGTCCCATCAACAATTTATGAACTTATCCTTTCCCCCACATCCTTGCCAACATTTATTATTGCTTGTATTATTGATAGTTGCCATTGGCCGGAGTCAGATGAAATCTCTGTAGTTTTGATTTGCATTTCTCTGTTGCTGGAGATGTGGAACATTTTTTCATATATTTGTTCACCATTTGTATTTCTTCTTTTAAGAAGGGTCTATTCAGTTCCTTTGTCCAGTTATTGATTGGGTTATTTGCTTTCTCAGTGTTAAGTTTCTTGAGTTCTTTGTATATCCTGTAAATTAGTGTTCTTCTGAGACGCAAGGGGCAAAGATTTTCTCCCATCATGTAGCCTCTCTCTTCATGCTCTTGTTTCCTTTGCTGTGAAGAAGCTTTTTAGCGTGATGTCATCCCATTTGTTGATTATCAATTTTGTTTCTTGCACTTTAGGAGTCTTGTTAAGGAAGTCAGTTTCTGAGTCAATACTTTGAAGTGTTAGGCCTGCTTTTTCTTCTAATTCCTAGGGTTGTTTTTTTTTTTTTTAGGGGGGGGCACTAGGTATTGAGCCTGGTGGCACTTAACCACTGAGCCATATCACCGCACTTCTTCCTTTTATAGTCTTTTTAGAGACAGGATCTTGCTTAGTTGCTTAGGGCCTCACTAAGTTGCTGAGGCTGGTTTTGATCTTGCAATATTCCTGCCTCAGCCTCCTAACACTACAGGCATACACCACCATGCCTGGCTAATTCCTAGGTCTTTGATCCACTTTGATTTGAGTTTTGTACAGGGTGAGAGATAGGGGTTCAATTTCCTTCTAGCACATATGATTTCCAGTTTTCCCAGCGCCATTTATTGAAGAAGCTATCTTTTCTCCAGTGTTTTTTTTTTAAAAGAGAAAGAGAGAGAAGAGAGAGAGAATTTTTAAATATTTATTTTTCAGTTTTCGGTGGACACAAAATCTTTTATTTATTTTTTATGTGGTGCTGAGGATCAAACCCAGCGCCCCACGCATGCCAGGCGAGCGCGTTACTGCTTGAGCCACATCCCCAGCCCCAGTGTGTGTTTTTGATGGCTTTGTCTAGATGAGATGGCTGAATTTATGGGTCTTCTACTCTGTTCTATTGGTCTTCTTGCCTGTTTTGGTGCCCAAACCATGCTGTTTTTTTTTTTTTTTACTATAATTTAAATTCTGGTATTGTGATGCCTCTTGTTTTGTTTTTCTCGCTGAAGGCTGCTTTAAACCTAAAGGTATCTTATTGATCATGTTCTTCAGTTTGACCCCTGAAGCTCATAATCATATTACTGCACACAGATCTTCCACTGTGTTAGATACAAAGGTGAACAAGACCAAATTGATTCTTCCACTAATGGGATTTATAGACAAGTGGATTTAGGCTGTATGGGATGCTATAGGATCTTATCAGAATTGCCCCTAACCTTGCTTTGGAGGATCAGGGAAGGTTCCTCAGGGCCAATGACATGTGGGCTCAGACCTGGAGGATGAGAAGTAATCAAGCCAAAAGAAGGCAGGCAAATTTGGACATAGAAATTAAGTAGCTTTGTAAGGGGAGAGCCAGGACTCTTATCAAACCCTCAAACTCCTAGTTCTTTGTTTCATGTAAGTTTCTGGGTGTATCCTAAACAGTAGAATTACAGTGAAGATACCACATCACATCCCTTCAATAATGTCATGGTCTAACAGATCAGTGCAAAGTTAATTAGAACACAATGGTGCCAAGATAGCACCTAACATGGAGAGTGACTTGATGCATATAAAGGTAACTTGTTCAGGCTAGAGTAGGAAAGGTTTCCTGAGGAGGTGATTCTGAACCTGTATCTTTAACGAAGAGTAGGTAGGAAAGGTCTGAGAAGAGCAGTTCTGGTGTAACCTGGTTGGGAAGCCTAAAGACACCCAATCCTACAGTGCATTTGAGGAATTATAAATCATTCAGTACCACTGGAGCACACGTGGGAAAGAGAATGGAATCAAGGAACAAAACTGCAGAGGTAGGAGCCACATTCTGGAGGGAAGTACAGTGGATTGTGTCTAAAAGCTAGAAATTGTTATTGAGACAAGAAGAGCCAGTGGATGACTTAGATTGAGAAGAGCAGAACTACATTCCTAAGAGTTCAGTTTATCAGTAACACGGAGAATGGAGGGGAAATGGTAAGATTACAGCCAAAAAGAGATTAGAGCAAGGGCCACTGAATGAATTCTGGTTTGAGATTATGGTTGTCTGAAGAGGAAGGAAGTGGGGATAAAGAAGATATTAAGGAAGTTAAGATAACAAGCTTGTCCAGGTTTTCTGGACCTTTCTGGTTTTTTCACAAGGTCCCAAATCACAGGAACTACTCAATACAGGGAAAGTTGGTGTGATTAGTCATCCTCAGTGAATGAACCAAAGCCTTAAAGGAGAAGAAGAGGTAGAAGAAGTAAAACATTATTTGCTTCCAGGATCTTAAATTGTGTATCTTGACCTATGGTGGCACCATTTATTAAGAATGAATATGAAGAACATGAACAGAGAGTTGTAGGTTTGGAATATGGGAAATATAAAAAAAGTAATTTTGGTCATGGTGGTGACTGCTGATTCCATGTGGAGATTTGTAGGCAGTGGGACATGTTTGTAGAGCTCAGTTGTCAGATCTGGGATGGGAATACAGATTTGGGAATCATTCCAAGATAATGGTATATGAAAAGACTTCTGGTCAATGTAACAGAATAGCAAACATAGAAAACCAGAAGAAGACCTGTGTGTGTGTGTGTGTGTGTGTGTGTGTGTGTGTGTGTACATGCTAGATTATTTGTACAGAGTGTATTATAAACACTTGGTAATGTTTTAAATCAAGAAAGGGAAAGCTTTCTAGATTAGTAATGATGAGAAAGCCCAAAACTATGATGCTAAGCTAGTATTTAAGTGAAGGGTTATTATCAAGAGAGTAATAGGAAGTCCTACAAATGTTGATTTTGAATGTCAAGGTTCCAGGTTGTCAGGGAAGCTTCTGTATAAGTTGTTCTGCATAATGAAGGGGCTGCTGTATCTCTAAAGACCATGGTGCAGGACTCCTTTTCTGAACCACAACTGGGAAAAGAGTAACTCCTGAGAAATCAAAACCTCAAACTAATATTGTCTGGGATTTCTTTGTGACGGATTTCCTGTGGAAAACATTACTGCAGGGAGAAGTTAACTGAAAAAGCAATGTGTAAGAAGCAGCCTTAGGAAGGTAGGCAACTCCTCCCATGAGAGGGAGTCACAAGACACAGAATTAAAGAATTCACAGATAGGAAAACACTGTGATGGGGACCTCAAAATAAATTGGTTCAGAAATTGAAAATAAGTGTGGAATAAAATACTTAAGGTGAGGTCAGTGTGTAAAAGATTGTGAATAAGGGACAAGTAGATAAATGAACATGAGTAATTTGAAAAGTTGATTTTTTTAAAAATCATTTTAATTTGTTCTAATAAGTTATACATGACGGTAGAATGTATTTGGACACATCATGCATAAATGGAGTATAACTTCTCATCCATCTGGTTGTATATGATGTAGAATCACACCAGTTGGGTAGTAATACATGCATATAGGGTCATAATGTTCAATTTGTTCTGTTATCATTCCTACCCTACTGCCCTCTCCTCTCCCTTAATTTTAACAATATGGAACAAATAGGTCAAACATAGCTCTAGGTCATTAGAGAGAGAATTAATAAACTGAAATATCTGAAATTACCCAGAAGGCAGCACAGAGAGTAGAGGACATAGGAACTATGAACTATGATGCTTATAATGAGAAGCCTAAAAGGAGTTGAAGAAGAGAATAAAAAAGTTGAAGGGGAAAAATGCTGAAATGAATAATGCTGAATATTTTTTCAATATTAAAAATTTGTTGTGGGTCTGTGGAGAGAAATGATGCACCAAATCATCCTCAGCAGGATAAGTAAAAAAAAATGCATGGGAAATTTTGTAATAACATTGCAGACATTGTGGATATTGAGAAAACCTTCAGATTTCAGGTAATCTTCTTTCCACCACCTCACAAAAACTTGCAATCAGCAGTCTTTTTGACACCCCCAAGAAAATGTTCAGTCTTTTTCCGAAATGCAGAATCTCTTGTAGCACTTCTCTACTTCTTAACCAACAAAACTGTGTTCCCATTTTCCCTTTTGTTGATATGCTACTGGTGAATGTTTTTAGTATTGTGCTCCAAAATCCATTTTCTTGTTGTTGTTGTTTATAAACTCTGTAATTTTTACTGCCCAACCTTGCGCATTTTGGTAATTTCTTTTAGGGACACATACATCATGTTTTAGCAGAACTTACTATATTTTAAATCATGGAGGTATTTAGAAAATTAACTACTACAGTATAATCACACATGCAAAACATTAATATTAAAGACATGGGCTTTTACAAGCAAAAATAAACCAAAAGAAAGCTGATGTAGCAATCCTAATATTAGACAAGGAAGAATCTAAGGTGCAAAGCAATAATAAAGAGGCCTGGGTTACAGAAAAAAATTGAGAGATCCATCTTGGATGGGAAGAACGTCTTATCCACTGAAACTGAAGAGAGAAGTTGGGGTGAGTCTGAATATTAATAAATATATCCCTGAGGAAGTGGGAATAGATATTAGGGCATCCTCTGCCTGATGCCTATACTCTGCCTGTGAAATAAGAGAAATGTCAGTGAGGTAGGCTGAACAAAGCCCTTCCCCAAAGGTGTTCATACCCAAGTCCCTGGAATCTGTGAAAATATTACTTATACAGCCAGAAGGACTTTGCTGAGGTGATGAAGTTAAAGAAATTATCCTGGATTTTCTGGGTGGATCCAATCCAAACCCTTATACAAGGGGCCCTTGTATAAGAGGAAGGAGGTACGAACAAAGTCAGAGCAGGAGATGAGGTGACAGAATCACAGCTTGAGGTGGTGTTTAGAAAGGGGCCAAGGCCCAGGGAATGCAGGTGGCCTCCAGAAGCTATAGAAGACAAAGGAGAAGTTCTTTCTTGAAGGCTCCAGAAGGAATGAAGACCCATCAACACTTTGATTTTTAGATTTCTGACCTCCTGGATTACAAGAGAATAAATATGTTTTGTTTTAAGGCATTAAATTCATGATAATTTGTTCCAGAAGCAAGAAAATGACCTCAGTGGGTTTCTGGACATAAGATGAAAGCTGGTAGGAGAAAAAGACATGAGGAAAACAAAATGCTCACTGTGCACAGATGGAGAGGGGGCCAGCAGGGCACACCAGAAGGATTTCCAAGCAAGGCTGACAGCGGGCAGATAATGGCAGCTTTGAGTGTGTCATGGGACCAATCAGTGTGGTCTACTATGTGCAAAAAAAGGGAAGGCAGAAAACAGCCATCATCCAGATTTGGACTTTCTCCAGATAAATTTGGAAGAGGAATTAATATGCAATTATATTAATTATAAACCTTAATGATAAGGTTTCTGTTAGCTATAGGACTTATCTGAAAACTTGAAATAATATGAGGGATCAGTAGATTAAAAGCCTTCTTTTTGTTCACAAATGAAGTTAGTGCATGGAATGAGAAGGACATGTGTACAGGAGGTTGTTGTTGCACATTTCACAGTGGACAGGTTTGGGGGATGGCAGTGTCTAGGGTATGACATGTGGAAGAAACTGTTAGCAGTAGTAGCCCAGGTCACATTGTCTCCTTTCTTGCTTAGCAGTAGAATTTTCAGCTTGATTCACTGTCACCCCAAATAAAGAATGTATTTCCAGCCTTCCTTACAGCTTCATGTGGCCATATGACAAAGTTCCAGTAACTAGTAAACAAGAAGTGATATATGCAATCTTGGTTGCCCCTTGCAAGAAGAGGCATGCTCTCTCCTGACATTTTTGCCACTAGTGCTCACTGGCATGTAGACAGAAGTGAGCCACGGTGGTCCAGGCAGACAAGAACGGTAATTTACAGATGGCAGAACAACAAGGTAGAAATCTAGGCCTTCTAAACTCAAGGATTATAGCCCAAACGCCAGCTTCACAGAACACAAAGCTTTCATGGAACTTAGCTAACGTTCCAGCTTGAACTTGTACAAGACAGAGAAGAAAATCTGTATCTTGTCCAAACCACTGTCATTCTACAAAGTCTATTCGTGCAACTGAACCTAAGTCTAAAGTAGCCACTGTAGGTGCATTTACATGTAGTGGAATAGAAGTGAAGTTTTACAACATTGACTGGATCAAGAAACTTCTAGGGCTGGGTGCAGTGGCACACACCCATAATCCCTGGGGCTCAGGAGGCTGAGGCAGGAGGATCATGAGTTCAAAGTCAGCCTCAGCAAAAGCGAGACACTAAGCAATTCAGCGAGACCCGAGACCCTGTCTTTAAATAGAATATAAAATAGGGCTGCGGATGTGGCTCAGTGGTTGAGTGCCCCTGAGTCAATTCCTGGTTAAAAAAAAAAAAAAAAGAAAGAAAGAAAGAAAAAGAAACTTCACATTCCCCAGGATAATGACAGGGGAGAATGACTTTGATCTAAATGGCAATATCCTCAAAGGATGAAGAGGGAGGTAAATGACAGTAAGAAAAGAATAGCTTGCACATTTCTGTGCTCTGCATCTCAAAATAGAAATGAATTTTATATGAGGATGGTACATTAGCCGTGGGGAGCATTGATAATTTGGAACCTGCCTTCATACCTACAGTATGTGGCTATGGGGCCATGAGGCATTTCCTAGAAGAAGACTACAGGGGAAGAAGTGCCCCGAGGGGAGATGTAATTTTCGGTTAAGGCAGGGGGGGAAGTATACTCTGTGACGAGTGTGAAGACAGACAGCAGCTTGTAACCATTGAGTGATTCTCTGGAATGAACAGCCGAGAGGGTCCGGAGTGAAGTAAATGGTGCATAATGTAAGGTATAGGGCCTTGAGCAGGATTGAAGGTGAAGAAAAGGGAAGACAACCAATATATCAGTATGGGTCAGGGCCCTGGGAGGGAACTGAATTTCATCCATAGATCAATCAATGGAAGAGACTTAAGTGAAGAGAGTATTCAGTGAGACGTGACATCCAGAAACCATCCAAAGATACAGCCACTGCATCTCTAGTCATAAGGAGTGTGATGAGTTGGTACCCTGAGGGTGGGGGAGGGGTGCCTAACAGGCAGCTGCTGCTAGAGATGCACCTCAAGGGAGGGAGCTAGTGGGAAAGAAACACCTTGATCCTTCCCACTTCTTTTCTCCAGTGTCTTTCCAGTGTCTCCCAGCAGCCAAACTGAATTGAAAGCCACCTGGCAGAGGAGACCAGTTGATAGGGCTATAGAGTTCAGATAGGGCGATCTGTTAGCAGAGCAGGGAATAGGAGATGATAGATTTGCAAAAAGAGAATAACGAATGTTAAAGAGACAGGAAGATGAGCTGATAGAATTATGAGCTCAAGATTCAAATAGAATTGGGGGTAATTTTTCTTTCAACACGAGCACAGGCTGAGGCCCAAGGATGCCAGCAGTCTTGGTCATGCTGTCTTAAGACATCCTTATCCAGGTGCACAGGTGATGGGATGAGGTCATTTTCAGGACCCTCCACTTACAGTGAAGTAGGTTTCATTGCCAGAGATATGGGAGGGGTCAAGCCTTTCTTGAGGGAAAAGCAATGACCTATAGAATTGATGGTGCTTAAAAAAAAAAAACAACACCCAAATCTACATAGAAAACATCCCCTGGTGGGTAGGAGGAACAGGGACCCTGAGAAGAAACTGCCAAAACCTAGTTGGCACTGAAGAAACCTCATGCGTGTCACCTTATTTTGTTGAAATAGTGCTCCTTCCACAGTACCACCCTTCCCACTCTTAGAGGGCCTGCAGTGTCACTGTCACACCCTCATCTCATGTCCCAGATGGTCAAGAAGGAGACCAATGGCCACTGATGGTCAATTATAAGTTTGTTGGCAAAAGTCATGTGAAGCCATAGGGACAAGGTTAGACCTTCTGGTTTACAAGAGACTGTCAACTGGAAAACAAGGGTTTATCTTTGACCCAGCTACTCAAACTGCTCTACTGAGCAGCCTTGTTCTCAGGCCCACAGCCATTTTTCATTAGATGTTAACTAAGAGAAAGAGCTGTCAACAGAAACCCTTTCAAAGCATTTGTCCTTCTAAAAGACAGCTGGACTGTAGTAAATATTTAATGCTAAAAGCGCAAAATAGACAAATGTTCAACGGGATGCATTTTCACTCTGAATCTCATTAAAGAAAATAGTGAATCAAATTGAGAACTGCAAAGCAACTTTCGTGTAAGTATCCTTTTAAAGATAAAATCATAGGTTATTTTCCCATACTTTGCATTTAAAAAAGCTTTAGAAATATGGGAAAAATCATATAAGAAACATCTATGTACTTTAAACATTTCATTTCTGTTTTCTATGTATTTGTACATCATCTGTCTATAAATGCACATCTTTGGGGAATAAACCAAAAAGTTGGGTGCAGAGAAGACATTTCGTACCTAAATACTTCAACTTGTGTCTCATAAAAATAAAGACAGTCTCATAACTTGCTGTCTCATTACTAGCTGTGTTTCAGAATCTTTGAAAGGATAAATAATATATCCCAAAAGACTTTAAGTAAATTAAATTTACTGGTTAGAAGTTCGACCATCATACATCGCAGTATTCTGAGCATTGTTGACCCTAGTTTACATGATCTCTACACTATGTTCAAATCTCACTTATGTATACTTTTCTTATAGCTTTATCACTTCATTTGTAACTCTTTGAACAGCCTTAAATTTATTTTGGATTATAGTGTGACAGTTATAAATTATCAATAGTCCCAATATATTTTATACAATTTTCTTTCTTTTAACCCCAGAATATAATGGTTTCTCTTTCTCTCTCACTCTCTGTTTCTGAATTTCCATCTCTGTTTCTGAGTAGTCTGCACACATGTACACTGGAAACTGTCAACTGGAAAACACAGAAAGACATATACACACATAGATACACTGGAAGGAGACATGTGGTGCGTGCCTGTAATCCCAGCAACTCTGGAGGCTGAGACAGTTGGAGGCCAGCCTTGACAATTCAGCAATTTTCTAAACAATAATGAGACCCTATCTCAAAAATAAATAAATAAAAAGGTCTGGAGATGTGGCTCAGTGATAAGCACCCCTCCTTTAAATCCCCCGTACCAAAAATACACACACACACACACACACACACACACACACACACACACACACACATAGAGGAATTGCTCACTGGACATGGTTCTGATATTTCTGATATGCATGGATTCTAATTATCATGGTTTGGCCAAATAATACCAGTCCCCTAGCAACACTTTTCAAATTTCAGATATCATGGTATATTAAGTGTGATTGATTACATATAGAGTAAGTAATTTCTTTAGTGCATAAATTACTACATAAAAAACAGATGTGTGTCATGATCAATGAGGAGCCATGTTCCTTTGAAGTCTGTCTATGGCTGGTCATGGTGCATCTGTTATTCAGTTCATGCACAGGCAGAAAAATGTGAGTTATTTTGCCACTTTGTCTTCCATTGATAAGTGCATGTGACACTTTACAAAAATAGACAATCAAAAGAGAGAATTGGCCAACAGAGATAAAAGTGCAGCTAAGAAATGAAATGTGATCGCCCTGGAAGGGAAATTTGAACCGAACGTAAAATGGAGTTATAAAAGAAATAGATGACCAGGGGAATGTCACAACTGCTGCCATCGGGTAAGTAGCTGGAGGACTGTAGTGAGAGCCCATTTATTGGCATAAATGAGTAAAAGCAAACATGATGAAAAGGCTGGAGATGTCCTGGAGGAAGTTATGCAGCCAAGAGCTCAGCCTCACATGAAATATCAGAGGTATTTCACAGCATTTGAGGACAAAAAGGGTAAAACCGTGGAGGCGATCCAAACCCAGGGAGGAGCATGACCAATAAAACTTACGGGGGAGCAAAAGATGCGTGCTCTACATCATAAGCTGAGCTGCAAGACGACAAGTAATGTCAAAACGACTCCTGGTAAGTTTCCAACAGAGCAAGCAGATACTCAAATTTCAGTGTTTCTAATGTTCTACAAGTTTTACTGTTTTTTTTTCATTTTCCTTTGCATCTATAGTTGATGCTAAGAGCAATTAAAAAAATATTTTGTCGCAATTTTTCAAAATTTTCACAGAACAAGTGTAATTTTCCCATTGATGATCAAAGTTGCTCTGCCTCACTTCAGCTTACGGGGTAGTTTTCAGAGTTATGATTCTAATTCAGACATCTGACTTTATTATTGCTAGACAGATACAATCTTGAGTACTGTAACTTTAAAATTTTGTTTTAACATGTAGTGAAGCAAGGTCCTTCTCCATTATTAGTCTTTTTATTTTTTAATTATCATTTTGTTTTTTTTTTTTTTTTTTTGGGACATCCGTGACAGTAGAGTGTATTTTGACATATTATGCATTCATGGAGTATAACTTATTCTAATTAGGATCCCATTCTTGTGTTTGAACATGACATGGAGTTATTCTGGTTATGTATTTATATAGGAATATAGAAAAGTTATATCCAATTCATTTTACTGTTTTTCCTATTTCCATCATTCTCCCTTCCCTTCATTCCCCTGTATCTAATCCAATGAACATCTACCTGCCCCCCATGCTGTGGGTTAGCATCCACATATAAGAGAGAATATTTGCCTTTGTTCCTTTGAGATGGGCTTATTTCACTCAGCATGTCAGTCTCCATATCCATCCATTTACTGGCAAATGCCATAATTTCATTCTTCTTTATGGCTGAACAATATTCCATTTTGTATATGTATCACATTTTCTTTATCCATTCATCTGCTGATATATATCTGTCACACTATAATCCAAAATAAATTTAAGGCTGTTCAAAGAGTTGCAAATGTTGGTTCAAAAGTTTAGCTATTGTGAATTGAGCTGCTATAAACATCGATATGACCCTGTCAGTATAATATGCTGATATTAAGTCTTTTCAGTATATACTGAGGAGTGGGATATCTGGGTCAAATGGTGATTACTCCCAAAGTATCTGAAGAATCTCCGTACTGATTTCCAGAGTGGTTGCACTAATTAACAGTCCCACCAGCAATGTATGAGTGTCCCTTTTCCCCCAAATTCTTGCCAATGTTTATTATCACTTATATTCTTGATAATTGCCATTCTGACTGGAGTAATATGGAATCTCAGTATGGTTTTAATTTGAATTTCTCTAATTGCTAGAGATGTTGAACAGTTTTTCATATATTTGTTGACCATTTGTATTTCTTCTGTGAAGTGCATGTTCAGTTCCTTTGCTAGTTTATTGATTGGGCTTTTTTTTTTTGGTGTTAAGTGTTTTGAGTTTTTTACATATCCTGCTGTTTATTGCTCTATCTGAGGTGCAGGTGACAAAGATTTTCTCCCATTCTATAGGCTGTCTTCATGTTCTTGACTGTTTCCCTTGCTGTGAAGAACCTTTATAGTTTGATACTATCCCATTTATTGATTCTTGATTTTACTTCTTGCACTGTAGGGGTCTTGTTGAGGAATTCAGCTCTAAAGTCGACATGATGGAGTGTTGGGCCTATATTTTCTTCTAGTAGGCACAGGGTCTCTGGTCTAATGCCTAGGCCATTGATACACTTTGAGTTGAGTTTTATGGAAGGTAAGAGAGATGTCATTGTCAAATAGGGATAATTTGCGTTCTTCCCATATCCCTTTAATTTCTTTCTTTCACCTCATTGCTCTGGCTAGAGTTTAAAAAACTATGTTGAATAAAAGTGTGGGGACAGAACATCCTTGCAATTTTTCTCCATTTAGAATCATGTTGGCTTGGGTTTAACATATGTACTTTTTATAATGTTGAGGTATATTCCTACTAGCCCTAGTTTTTCTAGTGTTTTGGACATGAAGGGGTGCTGTATTTTGTCAAATGCTTTTTCTGAATCTATTAACATAATCATCTCATTCCTGCCATTAAGTCTAATGATGTGATGAATTATGTTTAGTGATTTCCAGGTGTTGAAATGACCTTCTATCCCTGCAACGAACCCCACTGGATCCCGGTACACCATCTTTTAGATACCTTTTTGGGTGCAATTTGCCAGTATTTTATTAAGAATTTTTGTATTAATGTTTATCAGGGATATTGGTCTGAAGTTTTTTTCCTTGATGTGTCTTCATGTGGTTTTGGTATCAGGGTGATACTATCTTTATAGAATGAGTTTGGAATTATTTCATGGAGTAATTTGAGGAGTATTGGTATATGGTCTTCTTTGAAGGTTTGGTAGAACTCAGCTAAGAATCCATCTGTTTTTCCTGGACTTTTCTTTGTTGGATGGCATCATCAATTTCAACCAATGATATTGAAAATTCTCTATATCTGTTTTCAATTTGGGTTAGGTCATGTCTCTAGAAATTTGTCGACATCTTAATGATTTTTTATTTTATTTGCGTATAGATTTATTAAATAGTTTCTGATTATCATCTGTATTTCAGTGTGTCTGTGATATTTCCTTTTCAATCATGAAATTTTAGTAATTTGAGTTTTCTCTCTTTTTTTCATTAGCATGACTAAGGGTTTATCAATTTCATTTATTTTTTCAAAGGACTAACATTTGTTTCATTGATTTTTTTAAAAATTCTTTTTGGTTTTAATTTCATTAATTTTGGCTGGTTTTAATGATTTCCTCTCTTATACTACTTTTGATGTTGATTTATTCTTCTTTCTCTAGGGCTATGAGATGTAAAGTTAGGTTATTTATTTGATGACTTTCTATTCTTTTAATGAATGAGTTCAGTGCAATGAAATTTCCTTTTGGAACCCCCTTCATAGTGTCTCAGAGATTTTGATATGTTGTGTCACTATTCTCATTTATCTCTAAGATTTGTCTTAGTTCTGCTATCAATTAGTAACACAGGGTAGCCAGCACCGCTAGGGCAGTTTTCTGCTCAGGAGGGGATAACCCACCTGAGAGTATAAAAGTCTGAAGAATAAAGAGTCAAAGCCAGGAAATAGTCTTAAAAGGGAAATAGAGTGCCTGATAGGTTCTCCAGCCCCAGTGGGAGCTAGAAAATGGCTTCAGTCCTTTATTTAAGAGAGTACATCAAAGGCAGGGATGAGGTTTCAGCAGGAGGCGTTTTGCTTCTCCATGTGGCAGGGGACTTGCAGCAAACAGGTTTGATTGGCATCTTGGCAAGCCACACCCATTTCTGAGAGGCTGTGTGTCTATTTGGCTATAGCAGTTAACCCCCATCTCCTGTGCTGAGTGGAACCTGGCAGAGCTGGGTAGAATGTCACATGTACAGGGCAATCTCAGACCAGCAGGAGTGCTGCTGTGAGTTCCCAGTTACCAGACTTTCCCACCTAATGGCTTCCATGCTAGTTTTAGTTCACGCAAAGATCGTGGGTGACTTCTGGTAAATTGGTCATTTAATAGCATATTATTTAGTCTCCATATGGTAGAGTAGCTTCTATTTTTTATTTTATCATTAATTTCTAATTTCATTATAATTTAAGAGAATTCAAGGTATTATCTCTAGTTTTCTTGAATTCATTAAGAGTTGCTTTGTTGTCTATTTTATGGTCTATTTAATTAGAGAAGGATCCATGTGCTGCTGAGAAGAAAGTGTATTCATTCATCGATGGATGTGATATCATATATATGCATGTTAAGTCTAAATTATTAATTGTATTTTTTAATTCTATAGATTCTTTTTTTAGTTTTTGTTTGGAAGATCTATAGAGTGATGAGAGAGGCGTGTTAAAGTCACCCAGTATTAATTATTGTATTGTGATCTATTTGATTCTTGAATTTGTGAAAGGTTTGTTTGATATATATATAGATGCTCCATTGGGGCAAATAACTATTTATGATTGTTATTGTCTTGTTTATGTATAATTCCCTTAAGTGGTATGAAATGTCCTTCTTTGTCAATTCGGGTTAATTTTGACTTGAAGTCCACTTTATCTGATATGAGGATAGAAACTCCTGTTAATGAGATCTGTGTAAGTGATATGTTATTTCCCATCCTTTTACCTTTAATCTGTGGATGTCTTTGCCTATGAGGTAAGTCTGTTGGAGACAGCATATTGTTTGGTCTTGTTTTTAAATCCAATCTTCCAGTCTATGTCTTTTGATTGATGAGCTCAGGCCATTTACATTCAATGTTATTGAGAAATGATTCTTATTCCCTATCATTTTGATTTATTTCTGGTTTATAATTTGAATAGTTTCTCCTTTGGTTGACTATTCTTCTAGGGTAGTCCCTCCCTTTGCTGATTTTCATTTCTTCTTCATGAAATATTTTATTGAGTACATTTTGTGGTGTAGGCTTGCTACTTGTGAATTCTTTTAACATTTTTTTATCATAGAAATGCTTTATTTTATTGTGAATTCTGAAGCTTAATTTTGCAGGTATAGTATTCTTGGTTGGCATCCATTTCTTTTAGAGCTTGGTATGTATTATTTATTCTCCCCCTGCCCCAAGGATCTCTATCTCTTTGTTGAAATGATCTTTTTTTCTTTCTATATTTTCTCCCTTACATCACCCTTTACCTTGTGGATCAATTTAACTATGAACATTCTAAATTTTCTGACATTTTTTCCCTATAGTGTTGATAAATTCTGTTATTCAAATATTTTGGTTTGTTTGGGGTGATTTGTTCCCTTGCTTTTTCATGTTGTTTGTGTGTCTACCTATCTAACAGTTGGTTTTGAGGTAGTAGAGTTTCTACCCTGTGGACTTATAGTGTTGCTGAAGGTTTACAGTACCTCACAGTTTAGGGGGAGACAGATAATAACAACAACCAAAGCAAACAATTTACAGAATTAAACCCAATAGTTATTGCTATGAAATCTACAATATTGCTTGTCACAATAATCAGAAATGATATGATCAATTATTACCCATGGTAAAAACAGTAAGTTTACAAAAGGGCTTACAATTTCAAGTGGTGAACAGGGATAGAATAGAAGTGATATAAAATGTGACGATTGTGAGGGAGGAGGAGAGGAAATAGCAGTAAAAATTAAAGAAAGAGTGAAAGAGAGAACAATAGAGATTGGCTATTAGCAGAAGGAAAGAGAGAAAGAGAGTAGTGGGAAAGGGGTGAGAGAAAAATGTAGAAAATGAAAATTAAAAAATAAAAATAAGAAGAGAAATAAAATAATACAAGGACACAATTGATATATACTAATCAAACATCTTAGTCCCCAAAATACTGATCCATGAGAAATAATTGCTTTTAAAAATGCTATAAATGAGAAAAAAATAAACAGATATGAATGTATAACTATCCAGTTAGAGTTCATTATGAGGAAAGAAGAAGAGACTGGGTTGGCAGAAATTGGTAGATGTGAATAGGGAAAATTCAGAGGTGACATAGGATGTGTTTATGAGGGTGGAGAAGTAAAAAATAGAAATACAAGAAGGAAGGAAAGTGTGAAAGAGAAGAGGAAGAGTGAAAGAACAATAGAGTTTGGCTGTTAGCAAGCAAAAAGAGAAATAGAAATAAAGGGAAACAGAGTTGTGAAACAGGAGACAATCAATCCAAAATATAGCAATAAAAAAATCCTAAACCTCAAAAAACAGAGCATAGAAAATAAAGTACCTTCAAGAAAGGCTAAAAATGAAAATGCAGAAACAAATATGTATGTGTACAAATGTATAAATGTCCGTCATGTATCAGTCAGCACACATTCAAAAACAAGATAACAAAAGAGCCCATGAGAGTACTTGCCTGCTGTCTGTGCACAACTGCCTTTCCCTTTCTCAGCTTCCCTTCTCAGCAGGATGGTGTGAGGAGCTGTGGAAGATGCTTTTGGCTTTAATTCCAGGGTATGGCTGCTGCTGGGTTCTGTGAGATGGGTTTGTGCTTGTGAAGCTCCCAGGTGCGGGGATGAGCTCTGGTCAGCCCCAGGTGTTTTATTGTGTGGGGAGTTTTTGAGCATTAATGAATGAACCACTTCTGGGACTGTACCCCTCTTCTCTCCCCAGGGCTCCACTCCTGGAAGGGGAGTTGGTCCTTTGCAGGTTCTGTTGATCTGGGATACTGCCTTTTTCAGCTTCTAAGGACTGTTTCTGAGCACCTTGGAGCTCAGTCACTCCACCTGTTCAGATTCCCCCTGCTGGTGGTCCTGCGCACTGCCAGGTCCAGGGAATGGAGGAGAATGGGCTTTCTCAGGCCTCTCTGACCTGTGTTGCCCTCAGGCAAAGTGATCTCCATGCCAGAAATTCTCTGTGCCAGAGATTGTCCTGATTTGCTAGGCTCAGTTTAGATCTCGAGGTTAGTTTCTGCTGGATTCATGTATTGGAATCAGCTCTGAGTTTACTGATTGAAATTTCCCATCTGAGTTGGCACTGCTGTTGCATAGAGGTACCAAAACCTCTCCAACTTGGGCTCCCTGTACTCAGCAGGCAGACCCAGGTAACTTTTGAGCAACAGTTTAATGATCCAAATAGCCTCTGTGTAGGCCCAGGGCAGTCTGCCCCTCCAATCCTGGGATTCCCCACGCCAAGATTTTCCCAGCACTTTTCAGTCTTTGCCTACATTGTGTATTAATCCCCCCCAACTCCACCCCCCCAGCTCAGCTCCAGCTCCGTTCCTTACCCTTGTCTGATGTACCCCAGATTTTCCAGTCTTCAATGTTTTCTGTCTAATTTTTTTTATTTTACATAATTTTAAAATTCTAATTTGTTATATATGACAGCAGATTGTATTGAATTCATATTACACATACAGAGCACAGTTTTTCATATCTCTGTATACGAAATAGAGTCACACCATTCGTGTCTTCATACATGTACTTAGGGTAAAGATGTCCATCTCATTCCACTGTCTTTTCTACCTCCATGTCCTCTCCCTTCCCCTCTGACCCCTTTGCCCTATCTAGAGTTTATCTATTCCTCCCATGCCCCCTCCCAACCCCACTATGAATCAACCTTCTTATGTCAGAGAAAACATTCGGCATTTGTTTTTTTTGATTGGCTAACTTAGTATTATCTTCTCTAACTCCATCCATTTACCTGCAAATGCCATGATTTTATTCTCTTTTATTCCTGAGTGATATTCCATTGTGTATATATGCCACAGTTTCTTTATCCGTTCATCTACTGATGGGCATCTAGGTTGGTTCCAACATCAGCGAAGTGATTTTATTTCCCACTCACCTCACAGAGAAGTAGTTTTCTTGCTATTTGAGTCCTGAGTCGTGGAGCTGGGAGAAAAGCCACTTCCGGCTCATCTTGTATCCTCTTTTTACTATTCTTTGTAGATAAATTTAAACCTACAGAGTCAAATTCTAACCCCCCACTTCTACCCCCACCTCCTCAACCCCTGCCCCAAGGAGGTTTGATTAGTGTTATGTTGACCACAACACTCACTTAGGAAGAAAAAGCATCTTTGTTATCCTGCCTCCTTCCTTTAAGAATATAACCATTTTATTCTTCTCTGTTAATCATTTTATAATGTCTGTCATTCTAAAAATAATTTTCTTTATTCAGGTCTCACTGCTTCTAGAAACTTCATATGCATATTACTGTTTCAGTTTGTATCATTCCCTCATATTTTTAAACTGATCATATATAAGCAGGAAGGAAGTATTTTGAATGAAAATTAATCAGTATTGTGCATTATAGGTCAGAGTTCAGCAAACTATAGCTTGGAGACAAACACAATTCTGTTTTTGTAAATAAAGTTTTATTGGCATACAGTCAAAGTCCATTTGCTTACACATTGTTTATGGCAGCTTTGATACTACAAAGACAAATTCGAGACGTTATGACAAAGAATGCCAGGCTACTAAGACTGAATTATTTGCCATCTGGCTGTTTATGGAACAAGTTTGCTGTCCTCTGCTGTGGAGTGTATATTAGGATTACTGAATGCTCAATGATTCCAGGGTTTTTTCACAGTTGATGCTCCTGTGTTTGGGGGGGGGGGGTATCTGTTTGTATAGTATCCTGTTTCTCTTACTTCAACTTTAGGTCTTTGTACTTGTTCATTTTCTCTTTAATTGGAACTGTTTCTTAAGTATTTTTCATGGTTGAGGTAGGTGGATACTTAGATACACTCTTTAAATTCTTGCATATACTAATTTCCCAAAACATGTCCCCTAAAGAACCTTCTTTGCCCTCAAAACACCAATGACACTTTGACTAGTTCAAGATTCTTAGATTAAATTTGTTTTCTTTTTCTCTCTCAATATTAGTCAACTATCTTGTACCTCCTAGTGTGACAGATGAGAAATTCAATGACAAGAGTGTTATTTTCCCTTGAAAGAAAGATTAACTTATGCTTAATACCAGGAGGCCTATAAGATTTTCTCCTAATATTTAATGTTTGGGAATTGTAGCAAGATGCCTACACAAGAATCTTTTTTCCTCCTTCCTGCCTGGTGCTTATTGGGCCCTGTCGGTGTGTAGAGTCAGATGTTCTTGATCATAGGGGAATTTTCTACTGGCATCTCTTTAATTAGGGCCTCTCCCTTGCCTTCAACTCTTTCCCTTTTCATTTTCTGAAACTATTATTACTGGTATTTCAAAGCTTCTGTACCTTTTAGGTATTTTCCCCTTGTGGATGCCTTTTTCTTTTTAGTGTTGCTCTTTTATTACAAGTATTTTGGAGCTGCCTTTTGCATTTCTTCTTGCCACTGATGGAGGTTTCAATATAACAGCTCCCCATTAATTTGTTCACTGAATTATTCAGTTTGAAATTGTACTTTCTACCTTCAGAAATTCTGTTTTGCACCTTATTTCCTTCAATACTCTTGCTGTTGTTCTTTATTTCAAGTTGTATCTGTATCTTCCAGCTATTCTCATTTTATTTGTGAATCTTCTTTGCTCTTCAGTTTCTCTTGTGTGCCATGATTGTGGTTCACTGACGAAAGATTTTAATGAACTACTTTGTTTCTCTTATTGGCTTCTTGCTGTAACTCTTCTCACTCTTTTTAGTGGTTCTTTAAGCCTAATGGCAATGGACTCCTAATTTATCAAACTCAGAATAACTATTGTAGAACTTGACTTCACACTTCAGATTGATTCTTCTGACTTTCTACTTCCCATTTGACAAATGTGACTTTACAACTATAGGGTTTTATTTATCTATATTCCCCCATCCTTTATGCCATTGTCACATTCTTCTGTTCAACATTCATTTTTAATCCTACCTTATAATGTTGTTATTTATCTATCTATCTATTTATTTATATTTTTGACTTTAAGCAACCAGTTTTCCTTTAAGAAAACCCAGAGAAGGAAAAAAAAATTATTTTTAACTTATTCATTTGCTTCCCATTTTCTGGTGTTCTTCAATCCTTTTTCTTTTTACCCCTCCCTAAATTATAGATTTGTTGTAGGAAAAGTTTTACAAAGGTATACAAACTAAGTGACATTTAATTTGTTAAAAGGAATAAAATTATATTGAATTGGCTATGTCCCAGAAATTCTAGGCTACCTGTCATTTCCTGAGGTCATAACGCAAATATGTGTCATAATTTTGTTCTAAGAATCAGTAGAGTGTTCATAGATAAACTGAGTAGAGCTAGTCTATGATAAACACCAAGTTCAAGCAATGGCCTCTGAGTTTTTATGTCCTTTGGAATTATTACTTTAGAAGGTTGAAGTTTTAAAGATGGGTCCATTATGTGGCCTTCATCTGTCAAGATTTAGGTCATATGTGTGAACTTCCACAACACTGGGATGGTCAGGCTACAGAGACTTAGATACCTTGAGAAAGGATAATCTATAAAAACGAATGACAGATAAGTTATTTCTTGTGGGGTAATTTTAAAAATTAAATATTTGAAAGACTACTAGTCTGGGAAAAATAGTTTTATTTTTGCAATTAAATCATAAAAATGTGAATAAATTGAACAGCTATGAGATCACAATATGATAATTCAGACTGCTAATGTCCTATGAGTCTTCTCTTGCCCCTTTTCTTAATCAAATCTATATATCAGTCAAGGTGTTTTCCCATATTCATTTTATGTGGCAATGATTGTGATTATTTATGTTCTTGGATATGAACTATACTTGGAATATTGAATCTAATTTGGGCCAAAGAGCCAAGGAGACCATAATTACCTTTATACATTTGAGATTGTACTTTTTGCCATTTTCAACTAATTCTATAGTTCTGTAACTCTTGGGAAATGTCTCACCAATACTACAGTTTGGAATTCTGGGAAGGAATAAAATGTTAGGCAAACACTGCTCATTAAACTTGGGCAATGTTTGGTTATTATATCTTCAAGTATTTTTTCTTCCCCATTCTCTCTTGATCTCTTTTTTGGGATTCCAATTTCAATTGTTAGTTTGGTGTTATCCTATAGATCCCTGAGAGTCTGGTCATTTGTTTTCAGTCTTATTTTTCTTTTCCATGACGTGACCATTTCTATTGATCTTCAGGATCATTGATTCCTGTGAATGTTTCAATCTGCTACAGTTAAGGTCAGTTAGTGAATTCTTCACTATACTTTTGGTAATTTTCAGTATCGGGATTTTGATTTGGTTCCTTTTTCAAAAAAATAGGTTGTATTTCTGAGATCCTATCTCAGATCTTATCAAGATTATATTTTCTTCTAAGTCCTTCAAGATATTTTAAATAGATACTTCAAGGTCTTTTCTAAATTCATCATTAGAGTCACTTTTTAGACTTGCTGTTGGCTTCTTCCTCATTGACTCTGAGTGACATTTTCTTGATACTTAGTAATTCTTTATTTCATACTAGATGTTATTGATAATACATTGTAGAGTGCTGTTATTTTCCTGTAAAGAATGTTTATTTTTATTCTAGTTGTCAGTTCAATTTATTGTGTAGATTTGGTTTTACATTTTGTTAAGAAAAGTTTATGGAAGGTCTGAGGTTTTTCCCAAGCCATTTTACTGAGTGGAACTCAACCTTCAAATTCTGCTTTCCTTGTGGATCTTATCAAGGCTTCATCTTACACATCATTAGGGAAGGTCTACAGTTGGTCTTACTCCAGGTCAGTGGTGAGCAAACTATGGACTGTTAACAAAGTCTGACTCACTGACTATTTTTCTAAATAAACTTTTGGGGAACAAACGCTATTTTTTCATCCTTTATATTGCTGCTTTCACACAAAAATTTCAGACTTGCATACTTGTAACAGAAATGTATGACCCTGGAAACCTAAAATACTATTATGGAAAAACTTTGCCAACTCCTGCTCTCTGGTGTGGTTGCTTTTTCATGGCAGGCTGTGACAACACCACTGGGCACAGCTATTTTTTATTTGCTGTTTTTCTTATTCTGTTCTTCGTTTCTTTGGCTCCTTTGTCCCATTAGGTAGATTGTCACTGTGTTTGCTCTCCAGGGCTAGAGGCTGGTTAGTAGAATACCCTACCTGTAGTAACCCTGCAGCTGATACGGAGGCCTGTTCTGTAGAGGCAGACTGTCAGCCCTCTGCTGAAGAACCTGGGGAAGAGCCCTGCTTCCTGGACATTGTGTATTTTTGAAAACTTCTGAGCAAGAAGTCTCAGTCCATTCAGACCCCCTTTGTCTTTTATGAATCAAGTGACCAATATGCTCATGTAAAGAGTGTGACAAATTTCTGTCCCTACTCTAGACTACTGAGCCTTAAGTTCTTCTCTTCTTTCTGTATATCATGCCTAGGCAATGATGTTGTTCTCTGAAACATGCTCTTCCTAAGGGAAGAAAGACTCAATCTTTGCTGAGACCCCCACCACCACCACCACCAAAAGAGTCCAAATCCTTATATTCAGCACCTTTGGTCCAAGAAGCCTTTTTTTTTTTTTTTTTTTTTTTTTTTAGAGAGAGAGAGAGGGAGGGAGGAGAGAGAGAGAATTTCAACATTTATTTTTCAGTTTTTGGCGTACAGAACATCTTTGTTTGTATGTGGTGCTGAGGATCGAACCCGGGCCACACACATGCCAGGCAAGTGCTCTACCGCTTGAGCCACATCTCCAGCCCCCAAGAAGCCTTTTAACAAAGATAAACGAATAGCTTAGAACTTGTAATAGGAAAGAAAATGGAATTATGGTCAGAATTGCCTGTTTACAGAATCTCCATTCATTTATTCAACAAATATTCACCAAGCCCTACTATGTTATAAGCAATGAAAACATGATGGTGAGCAAAACAGACATAACGCCTGTCTTGAAGGAAGCTAGTGGGAAAGACAGACATTAAACATATGATTCCATAAGTAGATTCACAATTATCACTGTTGGAAGGAAGACTCTGGGGGGGTATGAGGAGCACAGTGAGGCACAGACTTAGACACACAAATGTGCTCAAGAACCGATTAATGCACAGATCACACAGCGTTCCCATTCTCATCTCTCCAGGAGAATATTTTTGAATTAGCTTTCAGTGTCATTTTCTCTGTGGAAGTATATTCTGCCCTGACTATGTCCACTGAGGACAGAATTCATCTTAATATTTACAACTAATGATAAGTCTCACAAGGTGAAATGTTTCAGAGGCATCCAGTTTTTCATCTAAAAATAATACCAGGCTGAAGATATGTAATGGTGAATTACTAGGCAGAACAAAAGTGAGAAGACTGTTTATCATGGATAAAATATTTCCTCCGGTGAATAAGCATGAAGACTCTGAAACAGACTCACAAAATGCTGTTGTTGGGAGAAAGAATAACGGTGTCAGGCGCAGCTGACCTTGGAACTGAATTCCTAGGGAATTGAAGCTCATTGGCAAATGACTGGAACAAATTGTTTCTCCACCAAACTGTACTAACTTAAGTGAAAGTGATGATTCTTGTTTCTTGGAACTTTTGCTTTTTTATTGCTGAAAGGATTTGTGGCATATGATTTCTGTTTGTGAACAGAAACTAAGACTTGAGGAGCAAATGGTCCTGAAGAGAACCAATCAATGATGGAGGCAGCTTCAGAACTGAGTCTGGTGATTCTCAGTTCAGTGCCTGTAACTACTTTCTGAATCACAGATGCCGTGTCCTGAGTGAGAGTCTGATTGATCTGTTGCCATGGCTGAGAAGAACCCTAACACCTGAATGTTTATAGAGAAATGATTACTTTGTAATGAGCTTGATACAAAAAATATGAGGTACTTACCACGGAAGTGGAAGCCTACAAAAACATATTCTGGGGGATCAGATTTTATTTTTTTAAATTTTTGTTTATTTTATTTATATAAGATAAATGGAAAATTAACATCATACTTGCAAACAACAGGATTATTTGACATTGATCCCTTTCTTGTTGGGAAAATTGACTTGATTTTTTAATAGTCATATTTACTGATACTCGGGCAATCTTATACCAATGAAGAAGATTTTTATCACCAGGTGACATGGTGCACTCCTGAAATTCCAGTAACTCGGGAGGCAGAGGCAGTGGATTGCAAGTTTGAGGCTAACCTTAGAAACTTAGAAAAAATAGAGAAAATCTAGTGTACAGAAGAAATTCTTGGAAAAGATGTTTCCAGATTTTATATACATTATACATTTATTTATTCATACATAAAATTATATGTGTGTGTGTGTGTAGATAGAATATAAGATGATATGTTTATATACTTACCCTGAATGTGGAGATTGGTGAAACAAAAAGCCTAAGATTATACCAGAGTTTCTGATTTTTATAATTTTAATTTTGCATTGGATTATGAATGAAATATTTTCCATGTTTTTGATCACTTAAGGGGTTAAACTGTCATTTATTTTGTACTAAGACTTTCCTGTTTTCCTTATTGCTTTATGTAACCTGTGTGTCTGTCTGCCTGCCTGTGCACGTGTAGAGAGAGAGAACAGCTTTTTTTACTGTGTTCAGAAACTTTACCATCTTAACCTTTTAAAAGTGTACAATACAAGTGTTTGCTGTATGTATACTGTTGTGCAACAGGCTTCTAGAACTCAAGGCAGAATCCCTGAAACAGTATTACTTAGAGGTTCCAGATTCCTAGGGAAAACAGGGTCTGTTGAGGGGTTGCAATACTAATTAAAAGTCTGTATACTAAGTGGTTGAACACTAGATTCCCTCCATTACTGTGTACATACCAGAAACACTATCCTCTGGTATTTCTACTACTACGGTGTCCACCCATCACTACCAACTCTTGGGGATAATTGAAATTTATTTTCTGGGAAAATGAAACAGTGGTGCACATTTAAAGGATGAAATAAAATACAGAAACTCTCTGAAAGCAGAGTTAGATAAAAATGTGGCCCCTGTTTTGAAGATCCTTTTCTTTATTTTCTAGTCCTACTTCCAGAATGCCAACAGCCTGGGATATAGCAACTCCCACACACAACCAGAAGAGTAGAATTTTTTTTTTCTTTTTAGGAGAAAATAAAAGTCCCAGGGGTGGGGTGGGGTGAGTGGACACCTTCCTGGGTGCCATTTCCAAGGTCTTGATACAAATGTTTTCCTAATTTTTTATTTGTTCTTTTTAGTTATATATGACAGTAGAATCCATTTTGACATAATTATTAAACCCATGGAATATATCTTGTTCTAATTCATTCCCCACTACCTCTCCTTTTCCCTTCCTCCCCAGCCCCTGCTCTCTTCCCTCTTTGGATCTTTCTGCCATTTTCCCATAGTTATCTTCTTAAAATTAAGTTTTGAGGATGTATGTGATAGTAAGAGTCACTGTAGAATATTCATCCATGTGCATAAGAAAGCCATGTCAGATTCATTCCATAGCATTTTCTGATACAAAATATTTTCTTAACAGCAATTTCAAAGATTCAAACACAATGGATCCATCACTTTCCCAATTACAAGGTAAAATTACTTTCAGGATAAGATTCTATACTTATCAAATTATCTATGCACTGAGGACAATTAAACCAATTTTGGATGTTCCAATGTTTGAAAAAATATACATCTCATTTTTCCTTTCTTGGGAAGCTAATAGAGGATGTACTCCATCAAAACAAGGAATCTAATGAAGAAAGAAAGAAGTGGTATCTGGGAAGCCAAGAGTTCTAATGGAGAAGAACGGTAAAAAGAACATTTCAGGAGGTCAGCTAAAGAGTCCTTGAATCTGGATCGGTTCCACAGAACAAATGGTTCAAGGTTATATGAGCAAAAATTTTATGTAGGCATATGAGATGAAGAGATGTAAGAACAGTAAAAAAATTCTATACCCCAAGGATATCATTTTTAAAAGGCAATTACTGATAACGTGGTCTTATTCCCCATTTCTCCAAACTTTTAAATTTTCCACTAGCAAATTCATTGATTCACACTGTTCAGTCTTCTGGATTCTTTATCTGTAATTATGTCTGTCATCTATCTTGAGGGAGGGGTGTCAGCACCTGATCAGTTCATATGGCATGAAGGAATTTTCTGTTAAGAGATTTATCAAATCCAGGTAAGACACAGAATAGCTCCTACTCTGCTGTTTCTGTTTGTATTAACTAGAACGCTGACTGTTTTACACATCAGAAGCAATGGACTCTCTATCAACTCTTCCAACATCCAGCTGTATAGCTTTGGGTAATTTGTTTATCTTCTTAGTTCTTTTCCTTTGCTAAGTGCAGTCAAAGCTATCATAACAGGCTGCTATAAGTTGCAAATTGGATTATATGCTAGTTTCAAAGCCATAAAGCCCCTTAACAAAAGCACACTATCAATTTTTTTGTTTATTCAGACACTATTTTGTCACATTAATCTTCCTAGCTGACTGCTAAAAGAAATTATGCAAATGTTTTCAGTAACAGTTATTTAAAATTTGCTGGTATTTGAGAAGAATCACTGTCTATAGACAGTGTTCTATGTGGGATTAGGTGAAAAATTGAGGACTAAATGGGCTAGTCCAGTCTATCCTTCTTCTTTAGTATTTCAGAATTGTGGAATTTTGTGGTTACATGGGATCCCTGGTAGCTCTGGGATTGCCAGTTAATGGCTGGAGTTGCAGGGTTCTGGAATGTGAGGAATACTTGAATCATATAGGAACTCAGCACTGAGTTGAGAAAATAGAATAAACATGCCCCTACTCCAAACACAATTTGCTCTCTAGAATATGCATTGTGTTGTATTCTAGGGAGAGCACACACATACACCCACAGTTAGTCTAGGGAGAGCAAAACCAAATTTCCTTTGTCTTCTTGTTCTTTTCAGACCCTCAATGGATTGAATGATGCCCACCCACTTTGGGAAGGGCCATCTGCTACACTTAGCCCACGAGTTCATCTCTTCCAAAAATATTCTCACAAACATAACCAGAAATGATGTTTAATGAGATATTCGAGTATCTCAGGATCCAGTCAAGTTGACACACCACATTACCCATCACACACTCATTTGTACATCTTCAAAATGGAATAAACAAGTGCAGGGATGGATGCGTTCACTGAAGTCAGGTCAAACTTCTTGAAGTACTTACAAAGTTGAGAAGATCAAGACAATTTAGTTGCAACTAAGAGTGTGTTGTGCTTACCAGAAAAGGATTAAAATCCAATTTCACACCTGAAAAATAAGGTAACACTAGTCTGACTTCAAACAGGCTTTCCCTTTCTATGGTTGCCTTTATTTCTCAAAGGCAGGGATCATCACACTCGTACTTTTTAAGCAGTGGTTCACAGGGAAGAAGAACTATGCATAGAGACTCTTTAGAGCCAGGCACACCTGGGCTTACGTTTTAGTTCTTTCATATGCATGCTCTACAACTTGGGTGAATCACTTAACCACTTTGATTTCCTCACCTGTAAAATGTAAAGGGTATTAATAGCCTCTTCTTCAAAGAAAATTTGGATTTTGAAAGGAAGTAATAGATGTCTTTAGCACTTCACTGATCATATAAATGGTGGTGATATTAATTAAATATCTGCCTAGTTACAAAACATCTGCCTAGTTAAACATCTCACTTTTAGTAGCTACGCTCCCTATAGTTCATTGCATATGTTCAATAAATATCTGTTGAATGAATAAAATCTAATAACTGTTTCTTCTCCTCACCCTTTCAGGCTGAGGGCCTATAATAACTCCTCATTATTACTAGCATTGGGTTACAGTCTTAGTCTCTGACCATTTTCCTTACACTTGGCTCACTTTTAGTAAGTAATTCTCTTTTTAAATACCCCACAATTTATCTAGTTTTGAGTCCTGCCTCCTGTTTTCTATCAGCACTCTGTGTGATGCAAGGAGTTTATAACTCAGGGGAAAAATATATACCTATATTCAAAGCTTTCAATAATTTCTGACTCACACAATTATTGTCCAAACTGACCTTCAGATAAATCATTTCTAGTTTTGGGAAATCTACTTTGAAAAGGTTCTCTCATTGGTATAAAAAGGTAACATGAAGATATCATGCTAAGAAGTCTTCTCACATTATTTAAAGTAGGCCCAAATTAGGAAAATTACATGTCCACAATAGAAAATTGGTAGGTATATTATAATATTCCCATTGACAAAAGATCTGAAGTCACAGAATTATGTCAAAGCTTATGGCAATCTAGAGAAGGGATTGGTGCATTTCCCTTTCATCCAGAGAGATGGGCAAGAAGCAAATTCAGGGAAGTCCAGGGCACCTAGTACATGGTGAAGAATGCTCTTGTGGGGAAAACGTTGATTCTGAGTCCTGAGCCCCCCAAACAGGTGAAGATACAGGAGAGGCTGCTGCCTGCTGTGGAAGGAAAGCTCTGTCTCCACAGTCATCCTGCATGTGAGATAAGTGCTTTGAATAAGGACTTCATAAATTGAATGATTCATGCAATTGGGAATTTTCAGTATATGTAAGCCAAAAGATTTTTTTTTATTAATTACACTTTTGTAATGATGTCTAGGGACCATAGATACAAAGATGATAATACATTAAGTCAGACTCCATGAGGGCAGGGACTTCTGCCAAATCTTTGGCAATAATTAAAAACTGTGTGTTCTCCTTGTGTATGTAGTCTGACTCCTCCACTGGGAATTGGGCCCTCTGAGGGCAGAGATGTAAGTCTGTTCTGTTCAGAACTATAGCCAATGTGCCCTCAACAGTGTCAGGCACACAGTAGATGCTTAATAAGTATTTGCTGAAGGAATGACATTTTGTTAGACACTCCTAATCAATTAAAAATAATCTTTCAATAAAATTCAAACAGCTTTATTGCTATATACCTCACATACCATAAAATTTACCCATTTAATGTATACAATTCAGTGACTTTTAGTACACTCACAGACTTGAGCAACCATCGCTACAATCAATTTTAGTTATTTAAAAAAATGTATTAATTTTACATTGCTATTTTAATCATACATATGTGTGGCAAACGGTGTGTTAATTCAATACATGTTTACAGTAGATAATGATCAAATCAGGATAGTCAGAATTTTTATCTCCTAAAACAATTCATAAAATTTTGGATTAACACATTAAATTATACATGTCTAGGGGTACAGAGAGATATGTCAATACATATCTACAATATACACTGATTAAATCAGGATGATTAACATTTCCATATCTTTATTATAGTGGAGACTTTAAACTCCTCTCTTCTAGTTAAATCATAAAATATATGATAGGTAATGGTGAACTAAAGTCACCCCACTGTGCTATTGTAGAACACTAGAACTTATTTACTTCTATCTTATTTAACTGTGTTTTGGCACCTGTTATGCAACCTCCCTCTATCCTCCCTGCCTCCCCAACCCTTCCCAGCCTCTAGTAATTGCTCTTCTACATCTAAATCCACTTCTAAAAATATCCACAGATGAGAGAAAATGTGGTGTTTGTCTTTCTTTGCCTGACTTATTTCACTTAATGTAATGTCCTCCAGTTTGATCCGTTTTGCTGCAAATGATAGGAAATCATTGTTTATGGCTGAAAAAATTCCATTGTGTATAAAATACTACATTTTCTTTATTCATTTATCTATTGATAGACATCTAAGTGAATTCCATATTTTAGCTATTGTGAATAAGAAAGCAATAAGCATATATGTGCTGGTTTCTCTTAGATATTCTGATATTTTCTTTGGATCTATTCACCCAGAAGTGAGATAACTAGATCAAATGTAGATCTATTTTTGGTTTCTAATGCAACTCTCTGAAAAACTGCCAAAGAATTTTCCATTGCAGCTGCACCATCTTACATTTCTGTCAGTGGGCTGTAGGGTTCCAGTTTCTCCATATTCTCATGAATGCTTTTTATTTTGTCTTTTTTATTACAGTTTTCATATTGGATGAAAAGTGGCATCTCATTATAATTTTGATTTTCCTAATGGCTAGTAAGATCAACCATCTTTTTAATGTGTTTATTGTCTAATTGTCTGTCTTCTTCAAAGAAATGTGTATATCAACACGTTGTCCCTTTTGAAAATTGTTACTTGTCTTTTTGTTGTTGAGTTCTAGGAGTTCTTCATATATTCTGGATACAAAATTTTAAATATGTTATGGATAAATCCTTATTAGCTACATGGTTTGCAAATATTTCTTCACATTCTGTAGATCATCTTTTCACTTTCTTAAGAGCATCAAGAGAGTACAGAAGGTTTTAATTTCGATAAAATGCAATTACTTTTTCTTTGGTTTCTTGTGCTTTAGTTGTCTTATCTAAGGAAGATTGGGCAACCCAAGTTCATGAAGATTTACACCTTTTTTCTTCTAAGTTTTTTTTAGTTTTAGTGCTTGCATTTAGGTATTTGAGACATTTTGAATTAATATTTCCACATAGTAGGGCCTTGAACTTTATTATTTTACATATGAATATCAATTTTTTAGAATAAATTACTTTTTTACTGACCAATTTCCTGTTTGAATGTGGAATTATTTCTGGACTCTCTCTCTCTTCCCCACCTCATTGATCTGTATGTCTATCCTTGTGCCAGTATCACACTGTCTTGATTGTGGTTGCTTTGCAGTAATTTTAAAATTGAGAAGAATTAATCCTTCTATTTGTTCTTCTTTATGAAGACGGTTTTAGTTTTTTTTGGATCCTTTGCATTTCCATACAAATTTTAGGATTAGTTTGTCAAATTATCAATAAGAATAATAATAAGAAGCAGCAGCAGCTGGGATTTTGATAGAGATGCACTGAAACTGTAGATCAGTATGGAGACAATTACTATCTTAGCAAAATTATGTTTTCTAATACGCGAACATGGTATATAGTAGTTTATAGCATAATTTTATAATACCTTTTATTTCTGTAATATCATAATGATGTTATTTCTTTCATACCAGATTTTAGTAATAGTAAATTTAGTCAATTTTGTTAGACTTTTCAATGAAACATGTTTGGTTTTGTGGACCTTCTCTATTTTCCTATTCTCTTTTTCATGTCTTGTCATTTGTTTGATCTTTAATTTCTTTTAACAGTGTTTTGTAGTTTTCAGAGTACAAGTTTTAGACTTCTTTTATTTTCCTAAGAAATGTATTCTTTTTTGGTATTACTGTAACTGAAATTTGTTATTTTAATTTTTTGGTTTATTTCTTGCTAGTATAAAGAACTATAATGCGGTAATGAATTTATATATATATATATATATATATATATATCTTGTATTCTACAAACTTAGTGAACTTGTTCTAATGTTTTTTTTACCATATTTCTTAGGAATTTTCTATATACAAGAAATATGTCATTTGTAAATAAAGATAGTCTTGCTTCTTTCTTTCTAAACTTGATTAATTGCTCCAGTACAAATTTCAATAGAAGCATCTGTCTCGTTCCTAGTATTTGTTGAAAAGGATTCAGTGTCGTCATTCAGAATGATAATTGTGTACTTTTCACCAATGCTCTTTATCTGGTTGATCAAAGTTTCTTCTATTCCTAGCTTCTTGTTGTTTCTCATAAAAGAGAAGTGGATTTTATCAAATTCTTTTCCTAAGTCTGTTGAGATGATCATATGGTTTTGTCCTTTATTGATTATGCTGTGTTGCACTAATTGTCTTTTGAATATTAAGAAAAGTTTACATTCCTGACATAAAACATACTTAGTGTGTGATTAGTTTATATGTTGACAAACCTGGTGCTGGTATTTAATTAATGGTTTTTGCACAAATATTTTCTTATGATACCATCTGGGCATTGCTTTGCATGGAGTTTTGAATTAGTACCTCAATCTCTTTCCTCGAGACAGACCTTTTTAAACTTATTTCTTCCTGAGTCAGGTTTGGTAGTTTATGTATATCTAAGAATTTGTCCTTTTCATCTAAATTATGTAATTATTGTTGTAGTTATTTATAGTATAACCTTATAATCCTTTTATTTCTGTAATGTTGGTAATGACATCTTTTCTTTCATACCAGATTTTAGTAATAGTAAGTCTGGCTAAGTTTTGACAATTTTGCTTGTCTTTTCAAAGAAAGCCTTTTGGATTTGTAGATTTTCTCAATTGTTTTTGTATTTCATCTTTCACTAATATCTATTCTAATCTTATTATCTTTTGCTTCTGTTTGATTTGGGCTTAGTTTTATCTTGTTTTTAATTATCTTAAGATGGAAGGTTAGGTTATTAATTTGAGATTTTTCATTTTTAATATGGGCACTATAAGATATAAAATTTCCTCTTTACTGATTTAGTTGTATCTTAGATGTTTTAGTAAATCATTTTCATTTTCATTCATGTCAAATTTTTCTAATTTCTCTTATTATTTTTTTCTTTGACCTATTTGTTATTTACAAGTCAATTGACTCCCATACATTTGGAAATTTCCCCATTTTTTCACTATTATTATTTTATAATTTCACTCCATTGTGATTAGAGCATATGCTTTGTATGATTTTAAACCTTTTCAATTTTCTCCAGTCTTTTTTTAACATTCTTTTAATTGTATAATCTCTACTCATCTGTTTTTTCTTTTTCTTTTTCTTTTCTTGGGTATTTGGAATTGAACTCAGGGACACTTGGCACTGAGTCACATCCCCAGCCCTATTTTGTATTTTATTTAGAGACATGGTCTCACTGAGTTGCTTAGGGCCTTGCTTTTGCTGAGGCTGGCTTTGAACTCACAATCCTCCTGCCTCAGCTTTCAGAGCTTCTGCGATTACAGACCTGTGCCATTGCACCCAGCTGATCTGTTTTGAACTCTTTTCTTCCCACTTCCAACTCAAATCTCATAAATTTTTCATTTATGTTATTGTACTTTTCAATTACAAAATTTTCATTTTCATTTTTGTTTTTTATTTTATAATTTCTATCTCTTTATTGATATTCTCTATTTAATGAGACATTGTTTCTTGAAATTTGGTTTCTTTGAATACATTTATAATGCCTGCTTTGAAGTCTTTGTCTGCTAAGTCCAATATCTGGGCCCTCTCAAATGCAATTTGCACTGGTTAATTTTTTCCTTGTGTATGAGTCATACTTCCTTGCTTTTTTTTATTATATATATATATATATATATATATTTATTTATTGAAAAGTAATTTATTGTAGCAACCCTTAATATTGATTCATCTCTGCCTCTCTACTTTGACAAGGGCTTGATATTGTTTGTGGATTCATTCATTTGTTCAGTGACTTGAACAGGCTACTTTAGTCTATTCCTCTCCTCTTTGTACAGCTTCTGATACTCCTTCTCAGAGGGTTCACTCTTGAGCATACCAACAGTCATCCTAGGGTGGCAATGAACTTTTTCAACTGGCATGAACTTTTCACCCTCTGATTACGTTGCATTGTGGGCAATTGGGCCCATCTTGTTTCATGATAGATCTTCTACTCTATTCATGGAGACCATGTAGACGAAGGGAGCCCCATATCTCTCAGCTGATCTTGCCTTACAAAAGGAAGTCTGGGCTGTGAGGAATGACCTCCTCCTCCTGGGAGGATAGCATAGCCCTGGACTGGTGATCGGGGAAAAGATAACCCTATGTTTTTGGCTTCACTCACCACAATAAATCTTCTATCATGCTGAACTGAATGACAAAGGAAGGAGCAGGTCCGGTGTGACTCAGATGCCAGGGACTCTCACTTTCTTTGGATAAGTGTTTTTCCATTTTCTGTATGCCCTTTCCAGAGACTGAAAAAATAAATAAATTCAATAGTTTCACCAGTAATGGTTGTTTTGCTAGGGAGGGAATCTGTAGAGCTCTTTACATTGCAATCTGAAAGTCTTAGTAACCTTTTGTTAAGAAAAGTGAGGATGTCTTTTTTATATTTCAGAAAGGTTATAGGTGAGGGGAAAATGCCAACAAAGACAATCATAGGAGAAGCTAATTATATAAGGAGTTTGTGGAAAATTGTAGGCACACACTTTATATTGTATTTCTAAAAATATATGGCCTCATTTCATTAGCATTTCTCTTTTGAAGCCTTAGGATATCATAAGAGCAGATTGTTATAATAACATCAACCAACATTTGCATGGCACTTAACAGTGTTAGTTTTTTCATTTACATAATCTTATGGTTCCTGTATGATACTAAACTTGTTTATGGTGGAGTCACTCAGACTTTGTTGTCCCTGTCTCTTCTTTTTCTGCCTCTGCTTTGCATACAGAATTGAGGAAAATGAATTTAAATCCTGTTAGAGAAGAAATCATTATGCTTTCATTCAGTCCTTTATTTTTTTATGAAGCATATTCTTTATTAATATTTATTAATAGCATATACCATACACAAATAATATATGAATATATATAGTATTTATTTACACTGTATGTGGTTTCAAAAAATATAAGGAACTTTTAAAAATCCATACAGCAAATAAATTTAAAAAAGAAATAAAAAGAGACAAAGGGAGATATCAGTGTAGGAATACAAAATGATACACCTGTGACTGTCTTGGTTTTAATACCACATCCAGGAAAACCCTTCAGCACTGATATCTTAATATCATCACCAAGTTGTTATTTGGCTCTTTAAATATGCCAAGCCCTGTTCTAAGCACTTGACATCCACAGTCGATTCTCACAGCACCACTTTGAGTTAAGATTATTATTTTAAAGACTTTATAAAAGAAAAATAGAAGCACTAAAAGCTTCAACCACCTGCCCAAACTCATACAGCTAGTTATCCTGCATCTCAATTTGGTGGAGCTGGGATTTGAGAGATTCCCCAGCTCTTAAGATCCTCCCAGAACTGAGGTTCTTTGCCACAAGCGTGAAAGGCATGCAATGTCCTATACAAGTACTATAAATTTGATTTAATGATTCTTAGTAGCCAAATTGAAGAGGAAAATATGATCAGTTACAAAATTCACATTGTCCATTAAAGAAACTATTTCCTCAAGAGTCCTGAAACCATTCAAATATTTACTTGCTGCTTGCTTTGGAAGGTACTGCTCTAGGTGCTGGGAATATAGCAGCAAACAAAACAGAGAGGCCCTTGGCCTTTGTAAACCTGATACCCAGGAGGACATACTTTTACAAAGACATAGGTATTAGTTAGGTTAAGAGGAGAGGAACTTCTGGGGAGTTGGGAAAGGAAGACAATATTAAATAGGCTGGTGAGGGTAGATCTCGACAAGAAGATGATACTTGAGGGAAGACTTTGATGGAGAAAGAGTTTTGTGAATATTGAAGAGAAGGCTGTTTTAGGTGAAAGGAAGAACAGATGCAAGGTCCCTACACTGGGAGTAGCTTGGTGAGGCAGAGGCAGCTGAGCAAATAGCAGTAAGAGAGAATATCGAAGAGAACCTGAGATGATGCCAGACCTCGAGACGCAGGACATGAGATAATAGTGGGCATTGAGAAACTCTGACATTTACTCTAAGTGAAGTGGAGGGTTTGACAAAGAAGCAATATGACCCGGTGAGGCAGGAAAAAGGGTTAAAATGGACAGGAAGGAAACTTGACTTCTTCCAGCTCAGGTTTCTATTTAGCCGAGCTGGGAAACTACAAAAACAAGTCTGCCTCATCAAGGTCAGACCGACTCCTGTGTAAGCAGAAAAAAACCTGATAGTGAGACATCTGCTGTCTGGTACCCTAGACCCTTATCATAAAAGGGGGCATGGTAAACTGTCTGGACCAAAGCAGAAGAGCTTGTGGACACTAAGAACCTTATCCAGGATTGGGTAGGAGATGAGCTCTCTTAACCCTGTAGGTTCATATAAACCCCTAGACAATGGCCACTCTGTGGTATCCCTCTCCTGGGACCCCTCCCCCTTGGGACCTCTACTTTCTTTCTTTCTGTTTCTCTAATAAATCCTGTTACTTTGCTCTCACCCTTGTGTCCGTGGTTTTCATTCTTCAAATTCGTGAGACAAAGAATCCAACCCCATGTTCTACACATCTTATATCTTAAAATGATCTTTTAGTAGCTGTGTTGAAAATTGACTGCAGAAAGGAAAGGAAAATTGAGAAAATTAGATGGGAGGCTACATCTATCATCTAGGTGAGAGATGAGTGGGAAGTTATAATGGTAGATGATGAGAACATATCTTGCAACATAATTTTGAAGGTAAAGTCAACAGGTTTTGTTGGTGAGTTGAATATAGAGTGTGAGAGAAAAAGGTGGTTAAAAAAAAGAAGAAGAAAAGACAGTCACTAATATGCCATTATGTAAAAATGTGAGTATGTAACAGATGTGATTCTGCAATCTGTATTTGGGGTAGAAATGGGAGTTCAAAACCCAATGGAGTCAAATGTATGAAAGATGAAATATCATGAGCTCTGTAAGGTTTTGAACAATCAATAAAAAAAAAGACTCCAAGTTTTCAGAAAACTAAAAAAATGGAATGACCATTAATTGAGATGAGAAAAACTGCAGGGAGGTAAGGAATGTGGACAAAGCACACAAATTCAATCTGGACAGTTTGAATTTAAGGTGTCCGTTAGATTCCAGCTAGTGGTGTTGAATAAACTATTATGAACATGATTTGGGGAGACAGATTTGGGTTGGGAAATATAAATTTGGGAATCATCAGCTTATACATTCTTTTCAAAACTATGAAACTAAATAAGATCACCAGGGATTGAGTACAAATATAAAAGAGAAATGGACCTGAGTCTTGGGCCCTCTGAGATGAAGAATCAAGGAGAAGACAAACAAAGAACCAGTTTTTAAAAATGAAGGAGGAGCCAGTGAAGTAGGAGGACATCGAGCTGAGTATGGTGGAGGCTGAGGGAAGGAAGAGTTTCAAGGAGGAAGGAGAGATCACCTAGATCAGATGCTGCTATTGATCAAGTTCAATGGTCACTTAGAATTGACCATTGGATTCAGTTACATGAAGGTAACTGGCCGAGTTCACAGGAGTAGTTTCAAGGGAATGGGAGGTGAACAATTTTAAGCCAAGATGAAAGGAGATAATGATATCGATCAGAATTCAGCAATCTGGCCTGCCACCTGTCTTTATAAATGAAGTCTTGTTAGGACACAGCTATTTTCTTGTTAATAATTGTCTGTGATTGCTTGTGAATTACAATGACAGAGTTGAATTTTTGCAACAGAGCCCATTGACCTCTAAGGCCTAAAATACTACTCTTTGGCCCTCTCTAGAAAAAAAGTTTGCTGACCCATGATATCGACAACAGTCTTGAGTCTTATTTTTTTAAAAGGAGCAGAAATCGAACGATTAGGGAGAAAAAGGAGAGTCAAAAAAGAAATCAGCCCTTTAGAGAAAAGAGTATCCTGTACTGAGCTGAATCTTCAGCTACAGCCACACTGAAAGCACCACACTTGAGTTTTAAAGCACTGTTCCTTATAACGTTTCTCCATATTGGCCCAAAGCATCATCATTTCAAAATACTGTAAGACAGAAGTATTTCTGATGCTGTATGTTCTATTCAGAGATCCGGCTTCTAGATGCCCTGGTTTGACGTAGGAGCCGTATTTATCTGCAAAAGAATGCTCTCTATACCATTCAAGTCATCCTCCTCCATTTTTTTTCCCTTTTCCTTTTTAAAAGATAAGACTGTGGAGGATAGACAGTAGGTATTTTGTTTACTTGGCAAATAACAGGAATGAAGCTGGTATGTGTTACAAATTTGGAGTGCATCCATCTCAGATTAACCGAAATAGCATTGTGGTCCATTTAGAAGAACACGATATGGTCCCTAGTCTCAAGTAGTTTGCCATCTGGGGATACAAGATAAGACAGGTACATGCACTTAAAACAGAAGGAGGCAGCACATGATAATAACACCAGTAGCTAAGTCTCCTTCAACAAGACTGAATTGTTGCTCTTTCCTGTCCATCACCTTCCCACTTCTGGTAGATGGCACCTGCATCTTCCATTCCCACTGGCTGGATGCCATGAACCTTTTTCTCTCAGTCTAGATCTAGTTTCTCAGGGAATATGGTTAGCTTTGCCTTTTGCCCACTTCTCATTTCAAATTTGACACTTCTCATCTCCATGCTACCCTCCTCCTCTTCCCTACCCCCTTCCCCACCCAAGCCTCTATCCTGTATCATGTGAGCACCGTGGTGGCAGCAACACCCCATACACACACACTCAGCTCACTTCTTCACCTTCTTCCTATGATCTCTCCACAACAGAGTGCCTCAGCGACTCTAAGATGTAAGTGGGTCTTGACATTCTTTTATTAAGAATCCTGCAGCGGCTCTCCTTGTCACTCAAAATGAAAGCCGAAGCTCTGAGAGTGGTCTGCAAGCCCCAGGTGATGAGGACCTGTTAGTGCTTCGCTTCCCTCTCTCCTGTGGCCCCTCTGATGGGGCTGGCCCCTTGTCTCCAGCCTTGGCTGGATCTAGGGTGACCTCCCCGTGGCTGTGGGTTCTGCTTATTCCCTCATTGCCTGGCATTTTTGCTCCAGTTCCACCATAATGAGGTTCCATCATTCTTATTCAGTGCAGCAACTCCCCAGTCTCATTCTTCCCATCCTCCATCCTTTCCCTTTGGTTTCACACAGTCATTGTGTAATACTTGAACATTTGCCCCCCCCCCGGGGGCCTCTCATGGATACTCGTCTGTCTCCCTGCTAAGAATGTAGAACCATGTCATTCTTGATCTGTTTTACTAAATACCTAGGCAGTACCTGGTACATAGTAGGTTCAATAAATATTTGTTGAATAAATAAATGAGCACTGACTATGTATTAAGTAGCACCGTAGCCACTTTACGTGGATTATTGAATTGAATTTTCTCAAAACTATCATTCTCTCTATTTTTTGTTTTGAATTACAATACAGAAGCATACAGAGGTTAAGCAACTTGTCCAAAGTCACACAGCTAGTATGCAGAAGAGCTAGGATTTAAGTCCAGTGAAAAAGGGTAAGAAACATATTGAAGTGACTTTTTAAAATTCTCTCTACTGGGCCAACTCCAAAGGACTTCAACTCCCAGGGGACCTTGCCAGGAGGGCCCTCACCTTGTGAGGACAGTAGAAATAGAGGAAAGCTTGTCAGTTAGACTAAAATTGTTTGGAGTATAAATCCCTGAATAGTAGTCGGCCACTTGGAGTTAACATTTATTTATCTGTTTTAACTAATAATAGAAAAGAAGGCAGGAACAATGAGCAGGGGCTGTATTTTGTCAGGCTGTTACCCTTGGGTTTGGCAGAGCACATGTTTCACATGTCCCAATCCAGGCCAGATAATCTGTGACCATTGAAAAGCAAGATGGTGACATCAGATACTACAATGCCCCCACGTGCCTTCTACGCCAGGCTTGGCAGATGCAGGTAGAAGGATACATGGTACTCAGCTTCCCCAATCCCAAGGGCAAGCAAGGAGTGGGCTAGTTGTAAATGTGTCCAGGACTCTTGTTTAATCTAAGGAATCCTAAACCCCCACTGCAAAAAATCTGAAGAAATATACATTGCTTCTACAGAGCCAGACCTTGATTTCATGTGGAAATAATAATAAAAAGAAGAAGAAGAAAACCTCCTGGTGAGAGCATCCTATTTCTGTCAAGTATTTTTATGACTCAACATGCAGTCAGTCAGCTGAGAGTCAGAAAGTCTCATTCAGCTGAAATTCAAAAACTGAATAATGCATGGCGTTCCGTTATTTGCTGGGAGTCAGAGGTTTGTTTCATTCTGTTTTATATTCTTCGGTATAGTGCCTAAGCAGTGCTCTCGTCTGGACACCACAAAAGAACACTAAAGAGGAAGTGGGATTACAGAAATGTGTCAGATCTTCTGCCTTAATTTTTTCCCTAGAACATTAGCTCTGTTTTGGTTAGTGGAAATGGCCTAATAAATCATAAGAATGACTATATACAGTAATTCTTCAAAGGAATTCAGTCTTTTTTTTGCCTTTTCACTAAATAAGCAATGAAAAAGAGATAATAATAATAATAATAATACCAGTTTGGAGAGGCGCAAAATGATTAGCTTGATCAGGCTACTCTAGTATCTCAGTGGATACCTATGTGGTCCCAAGGAAATCATCAATGTCTCTACTAATGATAACCATTAGCACTTGTTAGGTATGGTTTGAAATGGCTTACACATATTACCTCATTTATTCTTACAACAATCCTATAAAGCAGCAATAGCAGTTATCTGTTTTCACAATAAAGTTGATGGACAAGCAAAACAAAATCTCAGTGCTTTCAACAATAGGCATTCATTGCTCAGGTGTCTGGAGTTGGCTGGGTGGAGGGTGGTGTGGTGCACTTAGAGGGCCTGCTGACTGGCTCATTCACCTGCCTGGGGATCCCAGCTGGGCCACCAGAGAGACTCAGGGCTTTACTCCAATATGCCTCCCTCCCCCCAGCAGGATAGTCAGAGCAGATCCTCCAGGTGATGGCAGAGGGGTAAAAATACAACAGAAGCAAACACACATGCCTTTTGAGGCCAGAACTGGCTCACTGCCACTCATTTCTACCTCCTTCTATTGGTCAAAGAAAGTCAAAAGTCTGAGCCCAAAGTCAGGGTAGGAGAGTACTTCAAGGTTGCCTGGTGAAGGGTGTGAATACAGGGAGGGTTGGGCCATTGGGTGCAGCAGAGTATTCTATCACAGGTGCAGGGGTGCTAGTGTCATTTTGCTCATTGTGTAAATGAGCACGCTGGAGTACAGAGAAGGTATGTAGTGTGCCTAAGGTCACGTAGCTAGTTTAGCACCAGGATCCGACTCCAGAATCCCTGGCTGTTGTACAGTGCATGTGGTCTGGCTTCTACTTTGGCCTTTTGCAATCTGATTTCTGCTCTGATTTCCCTAGAAAACATATTCTTCTCTAGTTCATCAATGTCTTCCCATGGGCAGATCCAATAGCCTTCATTAACAGCCGCCATCTTTACTTGGCTCTATAACTCTCTTGCATGATGCCTCCTTGAAACTCCTCCCGCTGGGTCTTCGGGGTTGGAGCTGTTCTGTTGCCCTCACTGGCTTCTTCTGCTCAGCCCTTTCCACCCACCACACAGTACATTCACTTCTCTCTCGGCATCTTGCTGTCCGTCCACACCCATTCTTTGGGTTTCCATTACTATCTCTCTGCAGATGACTCTCATCTTGTTGGAAGAACATTCACTGTAATTTCTAGCAACCTACTCCGTGGTTTGTCCTTCACAAAATCATAGCTCAGGAAAATCAAAGGCTCTTTTCACTAACATCTTGTCATTTTCTGTCACTAGCAGCTGTCTTGTTGCTTGACATTCCTTCACACACTTCTCATGACAAAAATAATACCTCTGGAAAGTTCAAAGCCCCTTCTTTTATCTCTCTTTGTTTCCATAGCATTTATAAATATATGAAATTTCTATTAGTTGACTATATTTGACCCCCCAAAATGGCAATATTCTGTGCCATTATATATAAGGGACTTAAGCATCTGCAGATTTTGACATATCCAAGTGATCCTGAAATCAATCCCTGAGACACTTAAGAGATAGCTATATATTTATATTTACTGTTGAGCCAAAAAGTATGCAATGGTTGTGTTTCCTCTGGAGTATGTTTAAATTTTGGGTAGGGGAGTTAATACTTTTCTCATTTTGAAGTCACTTATGTGACTATTTTCTTTAGTTTTCCAAATCCTCCAGTAAATCTGATGAATAAATATAACAAATGTTTTACCAATATTATTATCCAAATCCTTAAAACCACCTGATAACCATCGAACAGTTAAATATGTTTTCCCCTGGAATCTCCTTCATTGAGCCTTTAATCCCACTGCTCTTATTGGTTTCATTGATCTATAACTTTTCTTTTCTCTGTGCTGTTTCCTGGATTCCTGTCTTAACGATTCTTAGTTAACTCTTTCATATTGCTAAAATGTATCTGCCAGTGTCTTTCTAGGAGAGAATACATGACAAATAAATATTTATAGCATGTCTAAGAATCTCCTTCTTCTGTCCTTCCTATTATATGTAATTTGAATGGTGTAGAATAATAGGTAGAAATAATTTTTTTCTCCTGGATTAGGAAGGCATTGTTTGATTATCTTCTGGCTTCCAGTTGATTACATAGTCTGATAGGATTTTGATGGTATATTCCTATTGTGGACATGGTTTTCCTCTCTCTAAATATTTTGTAGAATATTCTCTTTATCCTTGAAGTAACAAAATTATATTGTGATGTATCTTGATTCGATTTTTTTTCATTCATTCACTCTGGCATTTTTTTTTTTTTTTTTTTTTTTTTTTTTTTTTTTTTTTTTTTATTGGTTGTTCACAACATTACAAAGCTCTTGACATATCATATTTTCATACATTAGATTGAAGTGGGTTATGAACTCCCAATTTTCCCCCAAATGCAGAATCACATCGGTTATACATCCACAGTTTTACATAATGCCCAATTAGTAATTGTTGTATTCTGCTACCTTTCCTATCCCGTACTATCCCCCCTCCCCTCCCCTCCCTTCTTCTCTCTCTACCCCATCTACTGTAATTCATTACTCTCCTTGTTTATTTTCCCATTCCGCTCATAACCTCTTATATGTAATTTTGTATAGCAATGAGGGTCTCCCTTCATTTCCATGCAATTTCCCTTTTCTCTCCCTTTCCCTCCCATCTCATGACTCTGTTAAATGTTAGTCTTTTCTTCCTGCTCTTCCTCCTTGCTCTGTTCATGGTTGCTCTCATTATATCAAAGAAGACATTTGGTATTTGTTTTTTAGGGATTGACTAGCTTCACTAAGCATAATCTGCTCTAGTGCCATCCATTTCCCTGCAAATTCTATGATTTTGTCATTTTTTATTGCTGCATAGTACTCCATTGTGTAAAGATGCCACATTTTTTTTATCCATTCATCTATTGAAGGGCATCTGGGTTGGTTCCACAGTCTAGCTATTGTGAATTGTGCTGCTATGAACATCGATATGGCAGCATCCCTGTAGCATGCTCTTTTAAGGTCTTCAGGAAATAGTCCGAGAAGGGCAATAGCAGGGTCAAATGGTGGTTCCATTCCCAGCTTTCCCAGGAATCTCCAAACTGCTTTCCAAATTGGCCGCACCAATTTGCAGTCCCACCAGCAATGTACAAGAGTACCCTTTTCTCCACATCCTCGCCAGCATTTGTTGTTGTTTGACTTCATAGTGGCTGCCAATCTTACTGGAGTGAGATGGTATCTTAGGGTGGTTTTGATTTGCATTTCTCTGACTGCTAGAGATGGTGAGCATTTTTTCATGTACTTGTTGATTGATTGTATGTCCTCCTCTGAGAAGTGTCTGTTCAGATCCTTGGCCCATTTGTTGATTGGGTTATTTGTTATCTTATTGTCTAATTTTTTGAGTTCTTTGTATACTCTGGATATTAGGGCTCTATCTGAAGTGTGAGGAGTAAAAATTTGTTCCCAGGATGTAGGTTCCCTATTTACCTCTCTTATTGTTTCTCTTGCTGAGAAAAAACTTTTTAGTTTAAGTAAGTCCCATTTGTTGATTCTTGTTATTAACTCTTGTGCTATGGGTGTTCTATTAAGGAATTTGGAGCCCGATCCCACAATATGTAGATCGGAGCCAACTTTTTCTTCTATCAGACGCAGAGTCTCTGATTTGATATCAAGCTCCTTGATCCATTTAGAGTTAACTTTTGTGCATGGCGAGAGGAAGGGATTCAGTTTCATTTTGTTGCATATGGATTTCCAGTTTTCCCAACACCATTTGTTGAAGATGCTATCCTTCCTCCATTGCATGCTTTTAGCCCCTTTATCAAATATAAGATAGTTGTAACTTTGTGGATTAGTCTCTGTGTCCTCTATTCTATACCATTGGTCCACTCGCCTGTTTTGGTACCAGTACCATGCTGTTTTTGTCACTATTGCTCTGTAATATAGTTTGAAATCTGGTATCGCTATACCGCCTGATTCACACTTCCTGCTTAAAATTGCTTTTGCTATTCTGGGTCTTTTATTTTTCCATATGAATTTCATGATTGCTTTATCTATTTCTACAAGAAATGCCATTGGGATTTTGATTGGCATTGCATTAAACCTATAGAGAACTTTTGGTAATATCGCCATTTTGATAATGTTAGTTCTGCCTATCCATGAACAGGGTATATTTTTCCATCTTCTAAGATCTTCTTCTACTTCTCTTTTTAGGGTTCTGTAGTTTTCATTGTATAAATCTTTCACCTCTTTTGTTAGGTTGATTCCCAAGTATTTTATTTTTTTGGAGGATATTGTGAATGGGGTAGTTTTCCTCATTTCCATTTCAGAGGTTTTGTCGCTGATATACAGAAATGCCTTTGATTTATGCGTGTTGATTTTATATCCTGCCACTTTGCTGAATTCATTTATTAGTTCTAGTAGTTTCTTTGTAGACCCTTTTGGGTCTTCTAAGTATAGAATCATGTCATCTGCAAATAGTGATAATTTAAGTTCTTCTTTTCCTATTTTTATGCCTTTAATTTCTTTCGTCTGTCTAATTGCTCTGGCCAGTGTTTCGAGAACTATATTGAATAGAAGTGGTGATAGAGGGCATCCCTGTCTTGTTCCAGATTTTAGAGGGAATGCCTTCAACTTTTGTCCATTCAGAATGATGCTAGCCTGAGGCTTAGCATAGATAGCTTTTACAATGTCAAGGTACGTTCCTGTTATCCCTAGTTTTTCAAGTGTTTTGAACATAAAGGGATGCTGTACTTTGTCGAATGCTTTCTCTGCGTCTATTGAGATGATCATATGGTTCTTATCTTTAAGTCTATTGATGTGGTGAATAACATTTATTGATTTCCGTATATTGAACCAGCCTTGCATACCAGGGATGAATCCTACTTGATCATGGTGCACAATTTTTTTGATGTGTTTTTGTATTCGATTCGCCAGAATTTTATTGAGGATTTTTGCATCTAGGTTCATTAGAGATATTGGTCTGTAGTTTTCTTTCTTTGAGGAGTCTTTGTCTGGTTTCGGAATCAGGGTGATGTTGGCCTCATAGAATGAATTTGGAAGAGCTCCCTCTTTTTCTATTTCCTGAAATAACTTGAAAAGTATTGGTATTAATTCTTCTTTAAAGGTTTTGTAAAACTCTGCTGTATACCCATCCGGTCCTGGGCTTTTCTTGGTAGGTAGTCTTTTGATGGCTTCTTCAATTTCATCTATTGATATTGGTCTGTTCAAATTGTGTGTATCCTCCTGACTCAGTCTGGGCAAATCATATGACTTAAGAAATTTATCGATGTCTTCACTATCTTCTATTTTATTGGAATATAGGTTTTCAAAATAATTTCTAATTGTCTTCTGTATTTCTGTAGCATCTGTTGTGATATTGCCTTTTTCATCCCATATGTTAGTAATTTGAGTTCTCTCTCTTCTTCTCTTTGTTAGCATGGCTAAAGGTCTGTCGATCTTATTTATTTTTTCAAAGAACCAACTTTTAGTTTTGTTAATTTTTTCAATAGTTTCTTTTGTTTCAATTTCATTAATTTCCGCTCTGATTTTAATTATTTCTTGCCTTCTGCTACATTTGCTGTTGTTTTGCTCTTCCTTTTCTAGGGCTTTGAGATGAAGTGTGAGCTCATTTATTTGTTGGTTTTTTCTTTTTTTGAGGAATGACCACCAGGCGATGAATTTTCCTCTTAAAACTGCTTTCATTGTGTCCCATAGATTCCGATACGTTGTGTCTGTATTTTCATTTATCTCTAAGAATTTTTTGATTTCCTCCTTTATGTCTTCTGTAACCCATTGATCATTCAGTAACATATTGTTCATTTTCCATGCGATGTAGGATTTTTCCTTCCTTCTTTTATCATTGATTTCCAGTTTCATTCCATTATGATCAGATAAAATGCATGGTATTATCTCCACCGCTTTATATTTACTGAGGGTTGCCCTGTGGCATAATATATGGTCTATTTTTGAGAAGGATCCATGTGCTGCTGAGAAAAATGTATATCCATTTGATGATGGTTGATATATTCTATATATGTCAGTTAAGTCTAGGTTATTGATTGTGGTATTGAGTTCTATAGTTTCCTTGTTCAACTTTTGTTTGGAGGATCTGTCCAATGGTGAGAGAGGTGTGTTGAAGTCACCCATAATTATTGTGTTGTGGTCTATTTGATTCTTGAACTTGAGGAGAATTTGTTTTATGAATGTCGCAGCGCCATTATTTGGTGCATAAATATTGATAATTGTTATGTCTTGTTGGTGAATGGTTCCTTTTAACAGTATATAATGTCCTTCTTTATCCCTTTTGATTAACTTAGTCTTGAAGTCGATTTTATTTGATATGAGGATGGCCACCCCTGCTTGCTTACGAGGACCGTGTGCATGGTATATTTTTTCCCATCCTTTCACCTTCAGCCTGTGTATGTCTTTTCCAATCAGATGTGTCTCCTGGAGGCAGCATATTGTTGGATTTGTTTTTTTAATCCATGATATCAGCCTATGTCGCTTTATTGGAGAGTTTAAGCCATTAACATTCAGAGTTACTATTGATATATGGTTTGTACTTCCATCCATGTTTGATTATTTATCGTTTTTTTTTTTTTAAAAAAAAAAAATTTAGTTTGTTTTTCCATGATTATTTTTCCCCCTCGCCCTCTGTCTTTACCGAGGCACTTCCCTCTGATGGTTTTGGTTATTGTTTTTCATTTCTTCCTCATGTAGTGTTTTGCTCAAAATGCTTTGCAATGCTGGTTTTCTGGCTGCAAATTCTTTTAACTTTTGTTTATCATGAAAAATTTTTATTTCGTTGTCATACCTGAAGCTTAATTTTGCTGGATACAGAATTCTTGGTTGGCATCCATTGTCTTTCAGTGTTTGAAATACATTGTTCCATGACCTTCTTGCTTTCAGTGTCTGTGATGAAAAATCCGTTGTTAACCTTATTGGTTTACCCCTGAATGTAATCTGTCTCCTTTCTCTTGTAGCTTTTAATATTTTCTCTTTGTTCTGTATATTGGATATCTTCATAACAATGTGTCTTGGCGTTGGTCTACTGTGATTTTGTGTGCTCGGTGTCCTGTATGCATCTTCAATTTGTATATCTGTTTCCTTTTTTATTTCTGGAAAGTTTTCTGTAATTATTTCATTCAGCAGGTTACTCATTCCCTTGGTTTGAATCTCTGTACCTTCTTCTATCCCGATGACTCGTAAGTTTGGCTTTTTTATGTTATCCCATAACTCTTGGATGTTTTTCTCGTGATTTTTTACCAGCCTTTCTGAGTTGGCTAGACTCTTTTCAAGATGAAATAATTTGTCTTCATTATCTGACGTTCTGGTTTCTACTTGCTCCACTCTGTTAGTGATACTCTCAATTGAGTTTTTAATTTGGTTTATAGTTTCCTTCATTTCCAAGATTATGTTTTGATTCTTTTTTATAATCTCTATCTCCTGATAAAGGTGCTTAACTTCTTCTTTTATCTGTTTGTGTAATACATTCTTAATGTGTTCTTTTGCTGCTTGAATTTGCTGTCTCGTATCCTCTTTAAGGTTCCATTCCATCTGTCTAAGGTGTTCCTTGAGTTCTTTATATGACCATTTTTCTGATGACTCTAGTTCCTCCTGAATATTTAGGCTGTCCTGCATTGTTTGTACTCCTTTTCTTCCTTGCTTTTTGAAGCTGCTCATGTTACTTCTTGTTCTGTTTGACTGCTGCGTTACTGTTTACTCCTATAAATTTATTTGATGCTTGGGAGGAAAGGTATTAGAAGGGAATGGAAAAAGTCACTAAAGAGAATGAGAGTAAGCAGGTAGAATTCAAGGAAGGGGGGATAAGATCATTGAAAAGAAATGAAAAGACAAAAGAAGAAAAAAAATAGGAAATAAAAAAAGAAAAAAAAATTTTTAAATAATAAAAAAAATTAAAATTGGAAGAAAAAAAATTTTTTAAAAAAATTGTAAAAAAAAAAAAAAAAAAAAATTAAAAAAACAAGAAAGAAAAATGAAACTGAAAGAAAACCCCAAATCAAAATTAAAACAACAACAACAGCAACAACAATAACAGCAACAAAAACAACAACAACAACAAAAAAAAAACTAATAAATGCAGTCTTAGAGTTTGATTAACTTCTCTTCCAGTAGGTGGCGCTGTGACCACCAGGCCAAGTTTCTCCTATCAATACGCGGAAACCAATCACTGTGCAGCAGCTCCTCCTCCCAGACTGGTCAAGTCTCCAATCCAGGGTGCCTAGGGCGTCCTCTTGTGTCTAGTCACTTCCCCACTTTTCCTCTAGCCAGGCCCCTCTCACGGGTGCCGCTCACCACAATACTGGGTACACACCAGGTCTGCTGCTCCCGGGAGCCCTGTTGTCATGAATGACTGGGCACACTTTTCCAGTTTGCCATTCCCTCAGACCCTAAGTTTGTAGAGCTTGGGGCTGAGAATCCTCAGCGAATTTTACTGCCCCTCCGGTAGCCACACCCCCGGTAGCTGGTACAAGAGACCTCAGCTGTCTGCACTGGTGGGAGCGGTAGTCCCGCGCCGGCGGGTCCCGCGCCACCTCTAATTCCCTCGGTCTGGCTACCGTGCTCACGGGAGAGCTGGGAGAGGCCCTTACAGGAGAGCTGAGATTGGCCCTTAAGGTTTCCCCGATGTGTGGAGAGGGAAGGCTAGCGAATTACACACCTGTAGCCGCAGGTTTCAATGAAGTTATCTCCCACTCTGGCATTTTGACAAGAATGAAATCTAGATATATCCTTCAAATATGAAAAATTATCTGATAATTTTCTCTGATCTCCCTGCAGTTCCTAATAATTTGAGTTTTCTCTAACATTATTTTCTTGTCTGTCATTAATTTGGGGGTTCCCCCTTCACTTTTTGAAATTTTCCTCTTCATTTTCTCAGTATTTTATTGGCACATTTTAATTATACATAATGGTGGGATTTGTTATAATATATTCCTACATGCACACAATAAAACAGTACAGTTTGATCAATTTCATTCCCCAGAACCTCCCCTTTCCCTTCCCTCCCTGCTCCTGATCCCTTTCTTCTATTTTACTGGTCTCTTTTCTATTTTTTAAAAAAATTTTTGTTAGTTATACATGACAGTAGAATGCATTTTGATACATTGTACACAAATGGAGCACAACTTCTCCTTCATCTGGCTGTACATGGTGCAGAGTCACCCCAGTAGTGTAATCACACATGTATATAGAGTAATAATGTCTATCTTATTCTACCATCCTTACCATCTCCATAGTTCCACCCTCCCCTCACTCCAGTCCGCATAATCCAAAATTCCTTCATTCTTCCCTACCCACCCCTGACCATGTATCAACATCTGCTTATCAGAGAAACATTCAGCTTTTGGGTTTGGGGGATTTGCTTATTTCACTTAGCATGATGTTCTCTAATTCCATCCGTTTACCTGCCAATGCCATATTTTCATTTTTCTTTAAGGCTGAGTAATTGCCCATTGTGTATATGTACCACATTTTCTTTATCCATTCATCTGTTGAAGGACAACTAGGTTGGTTCCAAGGTTTATCTATTGTGAGTTGAGCTGCTATAAACAATGATGTTGCTGTATCACTGTAGAATGCAGATTTTATGTTCTTTGGGTTGTAAACTGAGAAGTGAGATAGCTGGGTCAAATGGTGGTTCCATTGCAAGTTTTCTGAGGAATCTCTGTACTGCTTTCCATAATGGTTGCACCAATTTTCAGTCCCACTAGAAATGTATGAGTGTGCCATATATCCTCGTCAACAATTATTATTGCATGTATTTTTAATAATTGCCATTCTGACTGGAGTGAGATGAAATCTTAGATTAGTTCTGAGTTGCATTTCTCTAATTGCTAGAGATGAACATTTTTCCATGTTTATTGATGTATTGTACTTCTTCTGTGAAGTGTCTTTTTGGTTCCTTAGCCGATTTATTTATTTTGTATACCTTTATTTTGTGTATTTATTTTTATGTGGTGCTGAGGATCAAACCCAGTGCCTCTCACATGTGATGCAAGCTCTCTACCACTGAGCCACAATCCCAGCCAGCTTAGCCCATTTATGAATTGGGTTATTTGTGGGGTTTTGTTTTTGATGTCAAGTTTTTTGAGTTCTTTATATATCCTGGAGATTAGTGCTCCATCTAAGGTGTAGGTGGTAAAGACGTTCTCCCATTCTGTAGGCTCTTTCTTCAAGTTATTGATTGTTTCCTTTACTGAGAAGAAACCTTTTAGTTTGCAGTTTCCCAATTTTATTTCCAAATTTTTCTGTTCCTTTGAAAAAATAGCTATTCTTTGTTGGTGTCTGTTTTAGTAGTCTACCCCCCCCCATTTAAAAAAATATATAAATATATATATTTTAGTTGTAGGTGGACACAATACCTTTATTTTATTTTTATGTGGTACTGAGGATCAAACCCAGTGCTTCATGCATGACAGGCAAGTGCTCTACCACTGACCCATAGCCCCAGCCCATTCTCCCCACCATTTTGAAGCCTCTTTTTTTTCATTTATAATTTTATCCATTTATTTTATTGTTACATGATAATTAGTGGGATGCTTTACATATTTGAATATACATATAACACAGTCAATTTCATTCATAATTTTTTTTTAAAAAGAGGAATTAGTAAACTCAGATTAGAAGGTAATTTCCTTAAAATGATGAAGATTAACACTCTAAACTTTACATCATACATGATAATTAATGTTGAAATGGTAAACTTCCTTTTTAAAAATCAGGAACAGCAGGTACTCTGGAGTTTGAGGCAAAAGAATCACAAGTTCGAGTTCAGTGTTGGCAACTTGGCAAGACCCTGTCTCAAAATAATTTTTTTTTTAAAAGGGACTGGGAATATAGCTCAGACATAAAGCATTTGCCCAGTATGAATTCAATTCCCAGTACCAACAACAAAAAATACACACATGCCACACACACACACACACACACACACACACACAATATCAATACATGTATTCAACATTGCGCTAGAGATCTTCGCTGCACAGTTGGACAAGAAAAAAAATAGAAGGGATACAGACTAAAAAGAAAGAAGCTAACCTATCATTACTTATAGATAATATTAATTTCAACATCGAAAATGAAACAGAGATCTACAGAAGAATTATAATTTATTGAATATTTTACATACTAAATATTGATGTGCATGTGGGTACACCATACACAGATTTTTAATGAATACCATCAAAAGCCTGCCCTCTGCCAGGGGCTGTGCTACAAGCAGGGTGCAGGCTGGTGAGTAAGAGATAAGGACTCTGCCTTTCAATGCCTTTTAAAAACTACTTTGCAATCTTATTCTGCCCATTCATATTTAAAAAGAAGATTTTTTAAGAACTAATTAGGGTGCTGGAGATAAAGTTCGGTGGTAGGACGTCTGTCTAGCAAGCCTTAGGTTTGCTCCTCAGGACTCCAAAAAAAAAAAAAAAAAGTAAAACAAACAAACAAAAACTAATTAGAAAGCTATTCTGAATAACCTTAAAATACATTAGTTTGACTATTCCACTTTAGTGGGTTACATCTTTTTTTAAAAAAAGGCTACATTAAACTGCTTTCAGTAGTCATATTGTTTGTAAAACTCCATATCGTTTTTCCTAAGACTGAAGGGTGTGAATTGTGACAAGACAAATGACTAATTATGTGAAATTCAAATTTTACCGTCCTCAATATTGTTGAAATCAAGTTCTCAACATGGGAGAAAGGACAAGAAATTAAGTAAAAGTTCTGTTCTGAATTTGAATTAAAGGTATCATTTTTAATTTGTCATGTATTTTATCTTTAATAAAACAAAAACAAAAAAGGAAAACAAAACCCAAGCCCTATCTACTGAAAAAAGCCCAGAAATAATGACCAACTCAGCAGCAGTATCTGTAGCAACCAGTTTATAGTCTTTTAATAGCATTTCCCTTTAAAAGCAGGCAGCATTCCTTAGAGACATCACTGAATCCTGGCCCACAACAAATTGTCATATAGATATGAGGAAAACGAGGAGTGACTAATGATATCATAGCAGAAGGACTCGGGAGCCCACTTTAAAGAGCTCTTGTAGCTAAAGATGGCACGACTGAGCATCAAAAAGGGAAATAAGTGCAATGGATTGAGACACATTAAATATTTTTAAAATCATGAGCTCAACGGCACATCAAAGAAATCTAATTGGTCATTAGATATTAGAGAACACTGGGGACTGACTGATTACTTTGAAAAAACGGTAAGTATATCAAGTAAGAACTGAGTAGTTGGTGGGGGAAGTTTCTCTTTGTGAAAGCATTTTTAAAAAAAAATAGAGAATTACAATATAGCAATATTTTAAAATGAAGGACTCTGGGTACTCAGTATCAGAGGCTGCTAACCTCATTCAAAAGTAGCCAAAAGGGAACATCATGCATCAATACACCTATGAAACAGTTTCTCCATAAAAATAAACCTGGATCTCACAGCCTTCATTTCTATCTGTTGGTATAAGAGAAATGCAAAGAACAGAGGAGCATGTCTAGCTTGGCATGATCAGCTTTTCCTGGTTTAGCACTGGAAGGGTCATGTCACATAACCTTGTAACCCCAGAAAAAGTGGCAGAGTTATCACTCAATAGAGAGAAGTTATCAGTGAAATACAGGATATGGGACAGCCCACTTGTGGGGTGGTTAGAAAGATTGATTTTAGTATTTTTTTTTTTTTTTTTTTTTTTTTTTTTTTTTTTTTTTTTTTTTTTTTTTTTTTTTTTTGCTTTCTGCCCATGTTTCCCTCCAGAAGTTGTATCTGGGTCTCTCTAGAGTTTTTTGAGAGAAGCTTATTGCTCCAGGCTGTCTTCCTCCCCATGTGATGAGACAGAGTCATCGATTTGGTGGTCACCCCTCCATCTGCTTTTCTTTTTAATTTTTAAAATTGTGGCACAATATAATTAAAATGAAATCTAACCATTGTGAAGGTTTAGCGTTAAGTGGCATTATGCATGTTCACACCATTCTGCCACCATTGCTACCTTTGTATCTGGAAATTTTCACCATCCCAAATTGAAACCGTACCCTGTTCAACAGCAACTCCACATTGCCCTCTGCCCTCAGCCTCTAGAAACCACTATTTCATTTTCTGTCTCTAGGAATTTAACTACTCTAGGTACTTTATATAAATGCAATTATACAAGATTTGTCTTTTTTTGTCACTGAATTATTTCACCATGCAAAATATTCTTTGGGTTTATTCATGTGGTAGCAGGTAGCAAAATTTCCTTCCTTTTTCAGACTGAATAATATTCTAAAGTGTGTGTTGCATGTGTGTATTTATCCATCATTGTCTCTTTTTTAAAAAAACTTTTGGTTTACTTATTTATTTTTATGTGGTGCTGAGGATTGAACCCAGTGCCTCATACATGCTAGGCAATAGTTTCAACACTGAGCCACAACGGCAGCCCCTCCATCATTGTCTTTACCCATTTACCCACCATAGGCACTCAGGGCTATTGTGGGGATTTAGTGATTTGATACTGTGTGACTCTAAGTACAATGACTGACAACAAATAATCTATCACTATATGTTTCTGTTTTGTTATCAGGTTCTATTTGTGTCTCAACCTTCACCATCAATAGAATGTATCACACATGTAATAGAATGTTAAAAAAAAAAAAAGGAGACTTTCTCCTTTTGGGACTCTGAGCTTTGATCTCAGACATAAAAAGAACAAGTATTAATTATCCACTTGTTCAAAAGTGAGTTACTTGGATATCTCTGCAGAACTTGCAAAGAGAATGACCTAACCTAATTCTGCCATCAATAGCTCCTGATATTACCACCAGGCTCTATAAGAACAATCCAATGATTCAGCAACAAAACAAGGGGGGAGTCAGAGGGCTAGGACATCCCCCACCTATGGAGGAGAGGAGAACTTCTCAAAGTCCAAGGTTAATGGGATGTCTAACTGTTCAGAGAGCAGAGAGAAGGGAGGAAAACCAGATTTCTGCTGGCTAAGAGACCATATTTTCTGGATAGATGGGGACTCTGAGTTCTCCTGGAGCTGGAGACTTTGACAGTCAGGCACTGTCAGGGGAGTCAAGAGTGGTCAGCAGAGGAGGCATTGGATCATTAGAGGAAACTGCAGTTGTAAATTTGCAGGAGGGGTCTCCAACCCTGGAGGAGCCAAAGGCAGAGGCAGGGGGGAAGATGGGTAAAAGATCAAGGTTGGGAGAAATAATGAAGGAGCCACCACAGTCCAAGCTGATTCATACCTGAGCTTGGAAAGAAAGGAAGTTTTAAACTGAATAAAGGATGGAAGTTTTGTTATTTGGTATGAAAGTTTTGCATTTTCAAATATATGAAAAAATATAGAAATTTGCCTGTTATTTACCCAGTGCTACAGAAGACAGATTATCAAGAAGCTATTTTCCAGGGGATTCAGAGAAAAAAATACAGTGGTATTCAGCCTACACACTACTTAACCAGGCAAGTTACACATATTAGCATTATTGTTTATTCATGGGATTTTGTTTATATCTTATCATATTTATCTATGTGCCAAGAGTAACTGTGATATTTTAATATTTGGTGAGTTTGAAGAATATCTTCTATTTGGTGAGGGTCTACCATACATCAGATATTATCTTATACAATAAGCATGCAAGTCTCTTATTTAAAAGCTGAGTTTTAAGATACTTGCTCAAGATCACAAAGCCATGTTTGGTTCAGATCCCAAACCTGCACCTTTGATATTGAACAATGGCCAAGCTGATAAGCCTTTCTTCCATCTTTTATCAAAAACTTCATGGTATTCTTGCCTGTTCATTTCTCCCTATAGACTTAGGATAATTTTTCCAATTTATTTTTGTTGAATGAGTAATGAACCTAATTGAGTATATTCTTTTCCTATAATTTTTTTTCTGCCAGAGGAGTTTCCTCTTTTAAAGGTTACTTACTTTTTTTTTCTTTTTTGCATAGTAATCATTCTAGATTGGTAGGTCTTCAAATATTTTTGAAAAATGCCTCGTTTATTTTCCTGAGTCTCTTCTTCATTTCCTTTTACTGGAGTCATTTCCTCATTACATTTGCTCTCCAAAGTATATCATGTTTTACCCCAATTATCTGCACTGCTCATATTATTTTCTCCACATTTGGAATGGACCCTACCTTCTTCCACTTCGTCAAATCCCTTCTTTCTTTAAAGCCCAATTGAAGTTTCAGACGTTCCACAATATCCACTGAATGACAGCCATCCTTCAGTCGGAAGTTACTGTTGCTGCTTTATAGTGTTATGAACCTTCCTATGATTTTGTTAGCTATATAAAATAAAAGTGCAGCTTTAGTGCAAGACAGAGTTTTTAGTTGCTGAGAGTTCTTGGTTGCTGGGGACAGAGTAAGTCTGGTCTATGGGAAGACTGAGGAAGGACAGGTTGGACACACCAACTTATATAATAGGCATGACCAGCCAACTAACCAACTAACTACCCAAATTATCAATAATAAAGGGAGCTACCAACCTGAGTCTGATTCTAGCCAGAATCTATCTCTCAGGGTCCTTGATTCAGGATGGAAGTATTCAAGTTCTTGGGCATTCAAAAAGCAAACATCAAGCTCCTATTTCATGTCAAAAATTGTCCTAGAAGTGAGATAGGGAAGACAGGTGCTGTGCTCTTGTAAAGCTTATAAGTCTAGTAGGAAGAGAAAGAAAAATAAAGGACACTTCATAAATGCAAATTTGGACTCATACCCCAAGGAGGTCCTTTTGAGTCAATGGAGAGGATTTAGAGCAGAGGTTCTCTATGGAAATAAAATGGCCCCCAGGAGACACTTGACTATCAAAATTCAGGTGGTGGGCTGTTAATGACATCTAGTAGAGACCAGGGATGCTGCTAAACATCCTACCATAGACAGCATAGGGTCCATAACAAAGAATGGTCTGGCCCCCAAATGTCTATTGGGTGGAGACTGAGAAACCCTTATGTTAGTGGGAAGACACAGAGACCGAATGCATCAGGCTTCCCGCTGACTGGGCTGGGGTTCAGGACTGGGACCCAGTGATAATAGAAATGGGAACAAACAGAACAAATCAGACAAAACAAACCCCTAGGAGCGGGAGCAGAAGGTTGATTGGATGTCAGGCAGTGTAGGAAAGGGAGGCTGCGTCTTGTGTTAATGTCATCTCATGCAGCTGTCAGTTAGCGTAGCTCAGCCATAGCAGATGAATCCCAGAACACTCTCAGAGTTGTACGCCTGTCGTGGATTCAGTTAACCTACGGGCTGTGGTTACTGTTGGCTGAGTGAGGAAGGTCAATAGGGCTGAAAGTGGCCTGTGAGCATTTCCTACATAATTTAAGAACAGGGAATAGTTATGCATATTTATATCCCTTTATGCCTCACTCAGTGTTCTATATTTGTTCAGTTAGTGCGCATTAATTGACAAACTGATGAATGATTTCCTTAATTGGTCATGCCATTCACATCCATCTAGGCTCAGCATGGCCAGGGACAACTTGGATATGTTCTAATGTATTGAGGAATTAAATCTTCCAGTCAGGACCATGGCAAATGTATTGCCACAGATTTGGGCCCAGCTCTGCATTTAAAACAGAAATCAAACAAGCATCCTCTGACTCTGTGGGTAGCAAGTAGCATAATCTGCTTATTGATGGCTTAGCACCCCTGAGAAATGAAAGTGATAGGCAATAACTTCAGTGATAAATTACAGAACAGCTTCATTTAGCTCCCTCCACATACACAGAGCATACCAGTAGCCTCTGGAGAAATTAATGCACCCTAATTTGAATTAGTGGGTAATTTCAGATCAGCTATTTTATATATTAGCTTATGTTTCTCTCCTCTCAAAGCAATCCCTTACTCTCCCTGCCTTTGAAGCTACATGTGGAAACTAAATATTCTGGAAGTTGAATATTGAAGCATACAATAGACATGAGTCATGTTCTTTCCTTTAAGTCCGTATTTTTGTTCTTTCTCTATAGAGCCTTGATTTCTGCTTGTATTAAAACTTGTCATTAGTTTATGGAGGAAGTTGTGACCTCTGAGGATGATTACATGATCATGGAAGAAAGTCAGAAAGACTTTAAAATCCAAAACAAATTCCTCTTTAGTGATAGGATTTTAGGTACCAGGAGACAACCATGGGTAGAGAAAGCCTCTGATCTCTAAAACATCATCCCATATCTATGAATAAATAATGAATGAATGATGCCATTGCTTCATGGCATCATTGGCTTGATGTGGGACCTTAGCCATGAAACCTGTTTTTGTACCTAGTTATCCTTTCCTGATATTTGCTTTCCATTTGCAGAGGTCCCGAGAAGAATCTTTTAGTGGTTGTCACATAGTGGTTGCACATGTGGTGACTTCAAATCCTGGAGCAGAGGCCCTGATGGCACTGAATTGCCCTCAGAGGATTGGGTGACCAAGGCATCACTACATATTGCTGTGATGACTCCTTTTGTAACATTGTTGGAAAGACATTGAGGCAACCTCGTATTGAGATAAAAAGCAGCTAATCCAGTATTTTGAACTCAAATCAAGACTTTAGACGATCCCTGGCATCTTCGTAAAACCTGGGTGTCTTTTACACCTGGAGAAACTGCCATCGAAGTTATGGATGACTGAATTGGGACTCTGTTCCATGAGGTACAAACAAAGGCAGAGAGCATTTTCTGATTCTAGAGGAAACAGAAAAAAAGCAGTAGTTATTTTCCCTTTTGGAACACTTGGGTGGACCTAAAACCATTAATTATTCAGGCATATCTGTCTTGGAAAGAAAAAATAATAATTAAAGGTGTAGAGAAGATGAAGTTATACTTACACAGGAGAATGAGGGAAGATTTCAGAGAGGGGCCATTTTACCTGATCACTGAACGCTGGAAAACTAGAGCATCCCTACACACATACTAAGAATAACAGGACATTACATCAGTTTCTGTGACTGACAGTCAATAAACAGTAATAGCTGAAAATAGTCAAGGTTTATTTCTTGCTCATACTGTATCTTGGCCACTCAGGAATCAGGCTCCAAAGTTGCTTGCTGCTGTGCCCGAGACCAACGTTAAGTACAGCAGAACATACCAGCTCTGGAAGTAACACCTCTTCTAAAATTTCACTGGACAATACAAGTCACATACATAGTCACTCTTCAACTTCAAGTAGGCAGGAAAGTTATTTTCCCATGTTCCCAGAGAGTGGGAGGCAAAATATGTATAACCAGCCTTAATAACTGTCCTGAGACACGTGGATAAGAAGAAGGGCATAGAAACACCTGGCATGGCACAGTAAAAATTTCCACAGGAGGAACATTGAAAACACACATCAGAAAGTACACCAAATTACACTAATGGAAAGCTGTTACACTACTATTCTGAAGTTCCCTTTTTTTTTTAAAGGACTTTAAGCCAAAGAATGATGTATTATATTTGTTTGAGGTAGCTGATAACTAAAGATTAAAATTTAATAAACTAGCACAGTGGTCACTGTTTTGGTCAGTTATTTTCCACCACTGTGACCAACAGAAACAATTTTAGAGGAGGAAAAGTTGATTTGGGTCTTAAAGTTTCAGAGGTCTCTGTTCGCAGATGGCCACCTCCATTGCTCTGTGCTGGAGGTGAGGCAGGACATAACTTTCTTGCATTGTCTCACACATGAACTTTTGGGGGGACACTTCATATCTAAACCACAATAGTCCCCATTGCTATCATTTGTGAAGAAATTTGCAGATAACCTTGGTGCCTTCCTACTTAGGGCTCTTAGGAAGAAAGAGTGGGCCAGGGTTCATAATGGGGAAGCACAATTTCCTTGCCTAATTTTATCAGGGGAAAGCAAAGTACTGGGCATGACGACTCTATGCTGGAGCATACTTGGACCTAGTGTCACAGCCATGCATGCTAAGGACACTGCCCCATGACCAGTAACCAGAGTGCTATGGCCAGACTTGTAAAAATCAGGGTCACCAGTCCTGACAGAAGCTGTGTCAAAACAACCTGAGGGTAAAGGTTTATTACAAAGGACTCAGGTTGTCTGAGACTCTGGGCTTGAGAACCTTCCTCAATGCACTCACCATTCTGAACACAGAAATCCACCTTATAACTTGAGGTGTCAGATGACAAAGGCCACGGTGGAATAGAAACCAGAAAGCTATGAGGCCTGTTGACTTCCTGAGCCTGCTGTAACCAATTACCATAAGTGGGGTGGACTGATTGGACAGAAATTTATTCCTTTGCAGTTCTGGAGGCCAGAAATGTGACATCAAGGTGTCAGCAGGGCCGGACTCCCTCTAGATTCTCTAGGAGAGATCCATCCCTTGCCCTGGCAGGGGCTTGCAGGGGCTCTAGGCATTCTGGGTTTGAGACTGTATTACTCCATCCACCCTCATCGTCACGTGGCCTCCTCCTCTTCTGTGTGTCTTCTTCTTTGGGTTCTGTCCCAAACTCCCTCTGACTCTCCTGGATAAGGACCCATGTGGTTGCATTTAGAGCTCACCCAGATAATCAAGGATGAGTTCCTCCTCTTGAGATTCTTGATCACACCTTTTACCGCATAAAGTAGCTCAGGCTCCAGGGATTAAGTATATTTTAGGATGCAGGTTCATCTGTTGGGAGGTCCATCATTGGATCCACTACATGGGGGAAATCCTGGAAGGAAGTGCTCTTCAGAGGGCATGAGCCCCAAAATATGCATTTAAAATGTGCCTCAAGCTTTAGCTAGCTGCCAAACTGTGCACATAAGTGTGAGACCCAAGGTAATCTGGTGAAAAAAACCAGCATCTGGAAACAAACAAACAAATAAAAAATGTGAGTAGTTATTTCAGCTGCTGATCATTGAAAGAGAGTTTAGAGTTTGAGTCTAGGCAAGTTAACAAGAGGGAAAAGAAAAAAAAAATATATATATGTATGTATATATATACATATATATATATTTTTTTCCCACACTTTAGAACTTTAGAAAAACATAATAGAATCTAAAGTCTCTATTGAGGAGTTGCCTCTAGGTCAAGATCTTGATCTTGGTCTTTCAGGCTTGACCATAATCAATTGCAAAGCTTTTTCTGGCAGTCTGGCCGGCAACATGGGTGCACATTTTCTGTCCTCATGCCACACATGGTAGTCTCGGAGCGACCCTCTCCCCCACCCAGCTGGTCATGCTCTTGTACGTGCATTTCTAATCCAGGCACCTGCATTCTGAAACCTCCCTATGTGCGGGCTGGGGATGGGATTCAGTTTAAACTCTTTCCACACCTTTCTTCTAAGATCTCCTCCTTATCAAGGGTCCTCAAGACCCTTTTCCCCACTCTGACTCGGTCCTTTTCACTCCTGGCCCTTTCTGCCTTCTCTCACTTGAGCCTTTTGTTTCCTGGCTGTGATGATTCCGCTGGCCTTCACCTGGTGCAGTTCCATGGGGAGAAATGGAATTTCTGACAGCACCCCCTCTCTTTAGCTTCATGCTCACGTTAGTGGAAGAAGTGAACAAAGCCTTAATGATTGTTTTCAGTTTGGTGGTGGTTTCAAGTGACCACCTTGACATCTGGCACTTTAAATGTTTACCCGATAAAATTTGCAATGTTCAGTTTTCAATGAAAACTATGAGATACGTGAAGGAACGTGAAAGTGAGGGCCACATGCAATAAGAAGAAAGAGAAAGAGGAATAGGAGAAAACATTAGGTACTTGTTGTCTACAATTAGTAGATGAAGACTTTAGAGCAGCTACTATAAGATCTTACAGGAAAATATATGCACAACGAGTAAACAAATGGAGAGTCTTAGTACAGAAATACAAATTGTATTAAAAAATCAAACATGAATGCTTAATCTGAAAAATCAATAATTAAAATAAATTCATTGAATTAACTTGGTAATATATTTGAAATAAGAAAGCTGGGTATCCCAGTGACTCAGGAGGCTGAGGCAGGAGGATCACAACCTCAGCAACTTCATGGAGAATAAGCAAATTAGTGAGACTCTTTCTCAAAATAAAAAATAAAAAAGGGCTGGGGGTGTGGCTCAGTGGTAAAGTGCCCCTGGGTTTAATCCCCAGTACCCTTCCCCACCAAAAGGAGAGAGAGAGAGAGAGAGAGAGAGAGAGAGAGAGAGAGAGAGAGAGAGAATATGGATGAGAATGAGAGAATATAAAGAGTCACAAATAAATGATCGACTTAAAATGAGAGCCCCTCAGAGAATTATGAAACCATTTATCAAGTAATTTAATATATATGTGATAGGATTCCTAGAAGGAGGTAAGAGGAAGAATGGGGCACAAAAAGTACTTAAAAAGATATCACTTTTGAGAACCTAATGAAAGACATAACTTTTGAGAACCAAATTGTTCTACAAACGAGCATAAATGCCAAGGAAATCACACTGAGACACATCATGGCCAAATTGATAAAAATCTAATGATAAAGAAGAAATTTTTAAATCAGCCAGAGTAAAAATGATTCATTATGTACAAAGGGAAAATGATGCAAGTGATGGTTGGTTTCTCATCAGAAACAGCAGAGGATAGGAAGCCACAGCTTAAACCTATGACTCATAACTCAGTCATGAGCTTTGGCTAACAGACAAAAATCTGCTTCGATGACCCCCTCAAACTGCCATTATAGAGATCAGAAATATGTTTCTTACTCATTATGGGAACAGTCAGGCCAAAGGCAGACCCTTGAGGGTGGTCAATATAGTACTAGGCTTGAAAAGTGACCTAGTAATTGTGATCCATTTCTAGGTAGGAGATGCAAGGAGGGATATCATGGAGGGAACTGTATAGAGGAATATGTTCAGAAATGTGGGGAAGTAACAGAAGAAAAATCAGACAAATAGTGATGACAATATATAACCCAGACGTCCCCAAGTCATCCAGGCTTCTGGAGTCATCCTTCCTTTAACAGATAAATAAAATTTCCAAAGTCCCTGTCTTATTCCAGCAGCCATTTTTGCCATGCCATGTGCATGATCATATCATCATCTCTTTTAAACTTATTTTATTTTATTTGTTGTGGTGCTGGGATCAAACCCAGGACCTTGCCCATGCTAAGCATGTGTTCGATCACAACCCCAAGCCCAGTGGTCACTTCTTTTTCCAAATTTCTGTTCACACTGCTTATTGGTATTTATTCACTATGTCATCCTCCAACAGTTGCTGTCTTCTCTCTTTAACTCCACTTCATGGGTGAAAACAATTACTTGCGATTCATTCCCCCAAATGCCAAGAAATGGCATAAGAATAAGTTCCATACCATCAGACAAAACACTGTCAGATCATGTTCCTGGAAACTCTTGAGTCAATCTCGTGGAGAAAGGATTTTTTCACTGGCTTTGTTCTTTCTTAAATTTCTTAATCCCTGCCCCCCCGCCCCGTTCCTTGCTGTGGTTTCCTCTAGATTCTTCTTCTTCCCTCTATCCTTATTTTTAAATCTCCTGAAATCCCCTCCCTGGCTTTGTCTAGAGCTGCCCAGGGCAATACCCAAATTCCTACTATCTTATACTGTGGAAGGAGCTAACTTCTGGTTGTACTGTGGCTTCCTTTTAAGACGAGTTCATGAACTTGACCTTTGACAACAATAACAGTAGAATAACACAATGGGTCAATTTCATTTCCTGGAAAGAATTCTCCCATCCCATAATAGTGTTTTTCAAAATGTGGGCCTGGAATTACATATGAATTACATATGAGTCCCACGGAAACTGATTATCTAATTAGGATCATCTGAGGACACCTTGGTAAAGGAATTCTTTATAAATATATGAATGAGGCCCAGGGAACTGCCTTGGATGGTAGGGTAACCTGGGGCAGCAACAGCAGAATTGCACCACCCACCATTCCAGAAGGTTGGAAGAGGGTACTGGGAGCAAGAATGAGAGCCATGTAAAGAATACCACCTAAGAAGAAAGGGACTTTCAGTTAAGAGCTACAGTTTACCCAAGGCAAGCTGAATTAATGGAGAAACATTCTACAAAACAAATGGATAACACCCTAAAAAAATCATGATCATAAAAGGCAAAAGTATTATTTCAGGTTAAAGGAGACTTAGCAACCAAATGCAAGCTGAGGATAAAAACACCTTGGCCTCCTTCTCTTTCCTCCTTTTCATTTCATGCCGAGACTCTCCAGCTAGAAGGCAGATAGTAGAGGGAAGCTTTGGAAGAGTCTCAGACATGTCAGCCTCCCCAACTTCTTAGGAGAAGAGAGGGGTGCGCCATGGATCTAGAGGGGCAAATGGAGGGTGTCTGGCAGAGATTACATATAAGAATCACTAGAGGCAATGGTGCAGTTTATAGATTCCTCTGAGAAAGGAACTATCACTGAGAAATCTCTTTCTCAATAAGATTGAATAATGAGGTCCTGGGAATGTGATCTGACATTCAGTTTGACTATTTTATGTGGGATTTATTCTCTATTTCTTGGGTAAAGCTGTTTCTTGCATTTTTAATAAACTTTCCAGATGTCTCTGTTTTCAACTTGCCATTTTGACAATACAATGCCCACCCTGCTACAAGATTGCAAGAATGAACAACTAACATCCATGCCTCTTTTAAAGTTCACCAATTAATTGTATAGTTCTGGTTGATACGAGTCTGTCAAGATCAGCCTATTTAGTAATCAGATGCGGATTTACAGAGAGAAGACTGATCTATGTGAACCAGATCTGACTGGCTTAAGCTATTAGGAGGGATGAGGAGAAAATGAAATCCTGACCAAAAGATGCTGGAACTCTGAGGCTTTTATGAACAACGTCAGGTTGGGGACAAGAGACCTAGATGAGTTGAATTGTCAGGGCCATGAATATTGAAACCCTAAAAATGTATTTCTTGCAATTCACAACAGGCCTGCCGCCATCCAAAACCCACGGTAAGGCATAGACAGCCACATGGGATTCAAGATATGGTGTTGAAGATGGAAATGGCAAACACAGGGCTGTAGCCTTTTTAATTAGGCCTAGAAGTCACCTAAACAAGGAGAGCTGCTATAACACATCGATCTGTTTCCCGTTGGCCGATATTTAAAACATTAAATCATACATTCAATAAATATCTATGTGTTCCTATTCAGCAGGCTGTGTGCTGGGAATGCATCAGTAAATAAATAAGGAAAATATTGTTGTTCTTAGGCATCTTACATTCTAGTGGAAAGAGAGAAAATAATTATGGCAATCAATGATAGTAAAAACTAGATAAAGACTGAGTGTTGGAGGGAAATTGCAATTTCAAATTGCAGAGGCCTCACTTAGCCGATGACATTTGACCAAAGTCTATTTTAGAAAGCTTTCATGTTGCTGTGACCAAAAGATCTGACAATAATCCTTTTATTTTATAATTTTTAATGTAATTTTTTTTACTTATATATGACAGCAGAATGCATTACAATTCTTATTACATATATATAGACCACAATTTTTTATATCTCTGGTTGTCTACATAGTATATTCACACCAATTTGTGTCTTCATACATGTACTTTGGATAGTAATGATCATCACATTCCATCTTCATTAATTACCCCATGCCCCTCCCTTTCCCTCCCACCCCTCTGCCCTATCTAGAGTTCATGGATTCCTCCCATGCTCCCGCTCCCTATCCCACTATGAATCAGCCTCCTTATATCTAAGAAAACATTCTGCATTTGGGTTTTGGGGATTGGCTAACTTCACTTAGCATTATCTTCTCTAACTCCATCCATTTACCTGCAAATGCCATGATTTTATTCTCTTTTAGAAGAGGAAAAGTTTACTGGGGACTCATGGTTTCAGAGGTCTCAGTCCATAGACAGCCAACTCCATTGCTCCAGGCCACACACGAGGCAGGACATCAGGGGATGTGGAAGGGTGTGCAGAGTAAAGCAGCTCAGGGAGGGACTAATTCTGGCTCATCAGGGACAAAATATAAACCCCAAAGGCACCCTCCCAGTGACCTACCTCCTTCAGTCACACCCTACTGTCCTATAGGCATCACCCTGTTAATCCATTCAAGTGGATTCACGCACTGATTATGTTAAGTTTCTCATAACGCCATCATTTCATCATTTCACCTCTAAACTTTTTTTTGCATTGTCTCACACATTGTCCACACTGGAGGACAGTTCATATCTAAACCATAATGATCTCTAATGCAGAGTGAACCATGGGTCTATCTTGGGAAAGAGTTTTTTTTTTTTTTTTTTCAGGAAGAGGGGACAGCCAATGCAAAGGTCCTAAGCAAGAATGTGCTTGAAAATGGCCAGAGAGGAGTGCTCAAGGGCCAATCCAGTGAGAAATGGAGGAAAGCTCATGGGCGGGAAACTTAATCCTCAGTGCAACAGTATTGAGAGGAGAGACTTTCAGAGGTGACTGGAAATGAGTAACATCATTATGTCTACATTGAGCTAGTTAACAGGAAAATGGGTTTCTACAAAAAAAAAAAAAAAAAATTTCAACCCCCTTGTGTTCTCTTTCACTGGGTAAGGCTTTCTGTCATGCTATGAGGCAGTGAGAAGGCCTGTGCCAGATGTGACCTCTTGATTTTAAACTCTGCAGCCTCCAGAACCATGATCCAAATAAATTTCTATTTATTATAAATTACCCAGTCTCAGGTATTCTATTAGAGCATCACAAAATGGCTAACATAGCTAATTCGAAGAATTATCTCTAAAAACACCAATATCATGCACATTTCCTTCCTCATATCTGGAAAGACATTTAAATTTTATATGTAGTCGGTGTCTTTCTAAATTCTAGCAATGAAACTCTTATAAAAATAGAAAGTTATTTGTATGCATGTAGGCACAGAGCAGATGAAGATAACTTTCTGCTTCCCAGAGCACAAATGTATTAGTTTCTTATTACTGCTGTAACAAACCATCACAAAATTAGTAGCATAAAACAACACAAATTCATTATCTTACCATTTTGGAGGTCAGAAGTTTAAAATGGGTTGGACGGAGCTCTAGGGGAAAACTCTGTTTCCTTACTTTTCTAGAAAACAAACAACATACATTCCAACTTCAAAGCCAGCAGCAGAGCAAGGTCTTCTCTCTATTTCTGTCTGCGCTTCAGTCATAACCTTGCTTTTTGTCTTTGTGTCTCCTGCCTCCCTTTGGAGAGGATGCTGGTGATGACACTGGGCCCACTCAGCTAATCCAGGATAATCTCCCTGTGTCAAGATGCTTGATTTAATCACATCGGCAAAGACCCTTTTATTTAGTTAAAAAAACATTTTATAGGTTCTAGAGATTAGAACATGGACATCTGTGAAGGCCATTGTTCAGCCTACCACAGCCTGTAAGCTTGGGTGGAAGGCAACCAGAGAGGACCACAGGGTTACAGCAGGACAGAAGAGATAACCAGGAGAGGCCGCCCTGGGTGTTTGACTTGTAGAAAGCTGTTTCCCAACAGCTTAATGAATAGAACCTTCTATCTACAACCTGCTAAGGCTTTAGCAGAGTGCCAAAAACTCCACAGGGAGAATTAGGAGTGAGAACTATTTTAGTGTGATTGTTTTCCCCTTAAGAGTGCATATATACTTAACATTTATGAACGTGTCTTTTTTTACCACGAATAATCCTCATAATGTGATGTGCATAATGTTTGTGAATGAACACATTTAGATCCTAAGAACCCAAAAATAAAAAGGGAAATACTAGGCAAGTGTATTTTTTTAAATATTTTAAATGCTAGGACTGCCATAACAAAATGCCACAGAGTGGGTAACTTAATGAGGGACATTTATTTCTCATTGTTCTGGAGGTTAGAAATCCAAGACCAGGGTGTTGGAAGGTCTGGTTTCCTCTGAGGTCTCTCTCCTGGGCTTGTAAATGGCCTCCTTCTCACTATGTCCTTCCATAGTCTTTTCTCTGTTTTCTCTTCCTCTTCTCTTAAGGATACCAGTCTTATCAATCAGGTCTCCACCATTATCAGCTCATTTAATCCTCAGTATCTCTAAAAAGGCCTATCTCCTAATAGAGTCATATTAGAGGTCAACATATGAATGGAGGGGTGAGGTTACAATTTAGTTTATAACACCAGGCATCTGAATGTGCTGGATAAGACAATGTCCCAGGATTGCATCTGGTATTTATAGTATGTATCAGATAACATTGTGGTAAAATCAAATTTGGAAGAGAGAATTCCCTCCAAAGGGTACAAATGACGAAGGGGCTAACTCCACCCAGCCAGCAATCCCCTATTCTATATTTTGGTGGCTGAACATTCCCCAAGGCTGACTTGGCCTTAAAGTGCCGTTCAAGTACACCTATGAATAATCCAGTATGTATGTTTGTGGTCCTGAAGGTTTTGGCTTCAGCATGTCATGATTTACTTGAGTAGGACTCAAGTTACTAACAGAATTTCATAGATGGTAAACCAAGCTATATTTAATGTGTCTTCCTTATGGGAAAAGACCAATTTCATTATATGAAGCTTAATGTTTATTAACATAAACAAAATTTTTGTTTAATATTTTAAAATGCTAAGTAACATCTACATTCAAACATGAAAATGGAGAACTCCTTCTGCATAAGGTAAAGGCCTGTGATTAGGGATCATCAAAGACCAGATAAGCACACCAAGAATGCAATAGAAGACATCAGTTCTTAAAACCATGTGTTTAAAGAAAATAAAAGTGTGAAACTTGTTGAAGATGTCGAGACAGACTTTATTCAAGGGGAGCCAGGATGATAGACTTAGGGAACACTGATGTGGAGACTTTCAGGGAGGAGAGACTGGACTCTACTCTGACTCCTGACTAAAGACAAAACCATCAAATATAAGCAGTTTCTGGAAAAACTGACTTGATGGGATTATTGCTGAAGACAGACTAGGGTGGCCAAATACTGAGGGTGGGGGATTTTTACCAAAGTGTTTTAGCAGGATTCTTGCTCAAACTGGATTCTAAAATGACAGAGAGCCAAACACAAGGTCAATCCTTGTCAGAAAGAACTCATGAGTCTGATCAAAATTTAGTTCAAAGGAGGGAGTCTTTGAACTGATAGGTATGTAGATAGGTACATAGATAGATAGTAGTCACCCTTTATCTGAAGTTTCACATCCCATGGTTTCAGTTAACCATGATCAATCATGATCTAAACATATTAAATGGAAAATTCTAGAAATTAAAAATTCAGAAGTTTTGGGGGCTGGGGTTGAGGCTCAGCGGTAGAGTGCCTAGCATGGGCGGGACCTGGGTTTGATCCTCAGCACCACATAAAACTAAAGGCATGTGTTGTGTCCATCTACCCCTAAAAATAAATATTAAACAAATATTTTTTAAAAATTCAGAAGTTTTAAATTATACACCATTGCAAGTGGAATGATGAAATTTCACACCAACCTGCAATGGGGTGTGACTCATCCCTTTATACACTGTATCCATGCTGTATACGTTACCCAATCATTAGTTTTTTAGTAGCTATCTCAAATGGACTCCTCACAGTATCATGTTGCTTGTGTTCAGGTAACTCTTATTTTACTTAATTATGGACACAAAACACAAGAGTATTTGTTATGGAATTTTGGGTAAGTCAAAGAATAAACAAAAAGTACTTTCTGTAAGTGACCAAGTGAAAGTTCTTGACTTCAAAAGGAAAAAAAAATTGTATGCTGAGGTTTATAGGATCTATAGTAAAAATGCAATTTCTATTCATGAAATTATGAAGAAGGAAAAAGAAATTCGTGCCAGTTTTGCTGTTGCACTTCAAACTGCAAAAGTTATAGCCACAGTACATGATAAGTACTTCATTAAGATAGGAAAAAAGCATTAAATTTATGGGTGAGATATGAACAGAAAATGTGTTTCAAATGACAGGAATATATTGTGCCAGAAAGCATGGAGCCTAGGAGACTTTAGCAAAAAAATGTCCTGAGATGAATGACATCAAGACATTTACTGTGAGGAGGGATGGTCATATAGCTTGAGGGATAGGCACGTGTAGGGTTTGCAACTGACTGGTTTTAGGCATCTACCAGGAGTCTTGGAACGTATTTCCTATGGATAACGGGAGCCTACTGTATACATAAAGCTTAAAGAGCGCTATTCAGAACCCCCAATGTCAGATAAAGGTATGTGAACTAGAAGATCAAAATTGGCACACTGTCACCTTTCTACTGAAAAAATATAGTGGAAATTGATTTGCTTTTTGAGAATATAATTGCCCTAAAGAAAAGCACAAAGGTAATCCTAAAGCCTAGCCCTTATATAGCTAAAGTGTAGCCATTAGTAGGTTTAACATTGAGCAAGTAATGATCTTTAAATCATATTTGAGTACGAGTCTTCCAGGCAAAAGGTATAGGCTATGCAAAGGCCCTGAGAGGGAGGCAGTGCTTAGTGTGGTTGAGGAGCAAAAGGAAGATCTAATTAACTAGAGCATGGAGACAAGAGGGAGAGAAGCAAGGGAGGTAAATTTTGAGTTACAGCCAGGGAAAGATCATGAGGGCTTTTGTGGGACACGATAAAGGCTTTGGGTTTTATTTTAAGCAGAGAAGTGATGCAATTTTATCTTTTAGTCACTGTGTGGCTTATGGACTTGGGGTGATAGGGGTGAAGGTAGAATTAGGAAGATTAACTAGAAGGCTATTATATTTTTTCTGGTGATTTGGACCAGGTTGTAGAAATGCAATGATATTAAATGGTCATATTTATGATATATTTTGGAAGTTTTCCTGCTATATTTGGTTTGGGATGTAAAGGGAAAAAATTAAAAAGAATCACACTTATAAAAAGGGCTCTAGAGAACCCAACATTTTGAGAGTTTGAGTGGACAGGAGACACCCCCACATAATGAGAATGAAGATCAGCATCCCCAGTGAAGACCAGGAGTGAAGAATGTGGTTATAGAGCTGTTGTGGAACAATCAGGAAAATAGTTCTCTTCCTCATTGTGGAATTAGAATGTGTGGTTTCCCCAATTTTATTTGACTCCTGAAAGAGGGGATGACTATTGGGATAAAATGGATCACATCTTCCATACTTATATAGCAGTAATACTACATTTAAGTGTTAGCAAGAAATATAACGTGATTTCCTATGCTAACCTAGTAGATAAAATGAAAAATCATGGGGTAAGATAATAAAGGTATTTGTAACTTATTGAGACAATTTTCCCCAAATGGCTCAACTTCAGTTTGAAGGTGTTTCTTATAACCAAAGAAAAACTTCCCATGGCTTAGATACAGAAACAGAGGGCTTGCTAATTAAATTTGCGCATGACATAAAGATGTAAAGAGACATGCAGACCTAAAAGAATCAGGATCCCAAATCATTTTCATTTACATCTAACAAATTTAATTTAATGAAGATCCATGCAATATCTTGCACATAGGTCTAAAAAGAAAAAAAATGAACAAACTCAAGTGTAGAGGGTCAGGAGTGGACAGGCACATTTACAAAATGACTTAAAGCCTTTAGAATTCAGAGAGATCAATATTAGCCCAGAGGGTAATATGACTGCCAGAGAAATTAATGTGATCCCAGGCGGCATTAATGATATATTATTCAGTGAGAGAGATTAGTCAGGCCACATTTGGTCTCTTCAAAGCCACAACTTCAGAATATTGACAAATGGAAATAAAGGTGCTTAACCAAGAGGGAGAGAGGGGGTAGAGAGAGAGAGAGACTGAAAACCACATCTGAGATCTGGAAGGTCTGTGTTATGTTTAATTCATTCAACAAGTATTTGCTGCATACCAAATTTGTGTCACGTGCTGTGGTGCTACGGAGGGAAACAAATGTTAATATTAAAAAGATGAGATTCCAGGAAAGAGTAATAACCCACAACTATTGTGTGGAAGACATACAGGATGCATTCTAAGTGGCCCAAGGAAGAAGTTATGATTATGAGCTTTAGGGATCCCTATTTTTTCTTCAATATTTAAAAGAAAAACAAGCAAAATTCTTAAAAGCTTTCTGAGAAGGTAACTGACATTACTGAATTCTCTTTTGTTAGAATTTTATTATTTTAAAAATTTCATTATTTTAAAAAGACATTTTACATGCATATCCTGGAAAATTTTAAAAATACAAGAAAGAAAGAAAAATGGAAGGAAGGAAAGGAAGAGAGAGAGAAATTATCCCATAATCTTTTTATGCACATATCACTAATCCTACTTTCATATTAGATGATTGAAGTCTTATTGTAATATGGCTTTGGGTCTCTTTTACTTAACATTATAAGTGTTTCCATAACATTTAAATTTATTTGTCATGAATGTCAGCTAACTGGTGCAATAATTCTATATTATATGTATGTGCCATGAATTTTTTTAAATATTTATTGTTTAGTTTTAGGTGGATATTATATCTTTATTTTTGTGTGGTTCTGAGAATCAAACCCAGTGCCTCAAACATGCTAGGCAAGTGCTCTACCAATGAGCCACAACCCTAGCGCCTATACCATGAATTCTTAAAACATTATTCTCATGCTGGAAATTCATGGTGTTTCCTTTTTTTGGAGGGGGCGGGTCATAAATGATCCTGTTGTAACTATTTTTCTGGTAGCTGTGCTCTCATCTAACCATTAGTTTGGGATAGAGTATGAGACTATGGGCTATGGGAATTTCTAAGATTCAGAATGCACATTATAAAATTAATTTCAAGAAGGTTAAACCCATTTACATTCATATTAGCATGAGAATACCAATCTCACCTCACTCTTAGCCCACACTGTTATATGTTTAATCATCCCAATTTCATGGGAAAAAATTGGTGTTGCATTTTAATTTACTTTTCTTAGATGAGTAATGAGGTTGACTATGTATTTCTGATACTTATTAATTCTTGCCTTTATTGTAAGTGTGTGTTTCTTATGCTGAGTTTCCAGTGATGTTGCAGAATTCTCCTTATTAATTTGAACATGCTGCCTCGGGAGTAAGAATATTACTTTCTAATCTTTGGTTATCTCTTTATGAAAATTACTTTTTCCTTATTTCTTTGCTCTTTGAGTTTTGTTGATTATTTTTATATAGCAGAGAAAAATATTGATAAACTTGATGAATCAAAATGAAAGTTTCTGCATATTATAAAATGATATAAAAATAAAAATGCATAAGCCTAGGAACTAGGAAACATCAAATGTTTCCAGACAAATATTAACACGTTCAACATTTAATACCTCAAACAAATCCACCCAAAGTATAAAAATACAATAGATAAGTGCAAAATTAACAAAAATATATGATACACCCAAGGAGTATAACTTCACTAGAAAAATAAATTTAAAATGATCAATATCAGTGATAAATTTTTATCACATAAGCAAATATTATAATAAATGATAATGCTGTCATATGATGGTGCAGATATGCAGGCACATTGCTGGAAAGCAATTTGGTAATATGCTACATATTATGAATATATTTTAAATATTCATATTCATATAATTTTAGAGAAACTATATTGAACTGGCTAGATATGTGGTTACAAATATATACACAGATATATTTATTGCATCATTCTATATTAAAAAATCTGCAGGCAACCTAAGTGTCCAATATAAGGAGAGGATTTAAGTAAAGTATGTTCTGTTCATTAAGTGAAATATCACTTGCTGAGGAATGATGCTATCATCTTGGATATTAAGAATATGACAGCTAAGATATTGGCAGTAAAATGTTTCTGAGGCAAAACTGAGGATATTTCTGGAAAGTAGAATAAAAGACAAAGATGATAAAGATAAGGAAATCAGGGAATTGACTTGGAAGGGTCAACTCCAACTTATAGGAGCTCACAGAAGGGAGCCACATCAATGTTCATAGCAGCTCAATTCACACTAGCTAAATTGTGGAAGCAGCCTAGATGTCCTTAAATAGATTAATGGATAAATAAACTGTGATATATATACACAATGGAATATTACTCAGCTTTAAAAGAGAATAAAATTATGACATTTGCAGGTAAATGGTTGGAGTTGGAGAATACTATGTTAAGTGCAGTAAGCCAATCCCCAAAAGCAAAGCCCTAATGTTCTCTCTGATAAGTGGATGCTGATCCATATGGGGGGAGGGGTCATGGGGGGAAATGGAGGAACTATGATTGGGCAAAGAGGAGGGTGGAGTGGCAAGGGTGCATGGGGCAGCAAAGATGGTGGAATGAGATGGACATCATTACTCTAGGTACATGTATGACTGCACATATGGTATATACTACTAAAGAAATGAAAAGCTGTGCTCCATTTGTGTACAATGAAATGAAATGCATTCTGCTTTCATATATACCTAATTTAAATTAATTAATTAATTAATAAAAAATACAAGCTACAATAAATGTGAGATAAAAGGCACACTCATACATTGCTGGTGGGACTGCAAATTGGTGAAACCACTATGGAAAGCAGTATGGAGATTCCTCAGAAAACTTGCAATGGAATCACCATTTGTCTCAGCTATCCCACTCCTCGATCTATACCCAAAGGACTTAAAATCAGTATACTACAGTGACACAGTCACATTAATGTTTATAGCAGCTTAATTCACACTAGCTAAACGATGGAACCAATGTAAGTGCCCTTCAACAGATGAATGGATAAAGAAAATGTGGTGTATATATACATAATGGAATATTACTCAGCCTTAAAGAAGAATGAAATTATGGCATTTGCCAGTAAATGGATGGAGCTGGAAAATATTATGCTAAGTGAAATAAGTCAATCCCCCCAAACCAAAGGCCAAATGTTTTCTCTGATATGTGGATGCTAATTCACAATAAGGGGGAGGGGGCTAGGGAAGAATAGAGGTACTTTGGATTTGGCAGAGGGGAAGGAATGGAGGGGAGGAGTAGGGAGGAAGAAAGGATAGTAGAATGAATTGAGCATTATTATCCTATGTGTGTGTGTGTGTGTGTGTGTGTGTGTGTGTGTGTATGAGTGTATATATATATGCCATGTGATTACACATCATGTACAACCAGAAGAATGAGAAGTTACACTCCATTTATGTATGATGTATCAAATGCATTCTACTGTTCTGTATAACTAATTAGAGCAAATAAACAACAACAACTGTAGTGAAGGAGAGGCATGTTGTCTCTCTCCTCTCTGAGAGGACCCACTCTCTCCCTTGATAGTGTCCTCTTTCCCTCTTCCTAGCCCTTCAATTAACTCATCCCTATTGCTCTGAGCAACATCTCTGAAGTCTTTCTGACTTGATTGAAAGAATTGAGATTTGAAGGGGGGGGTCTTTGTGGTGCCTCAGTTTCTCAGAAGGTCCCAGCTCTGTAATAGTGGAGAGGGTCAATATGCATCTATTCTAGGCATCTGAGGATTGGCCTGAGATCACTCTTGGTCCCCTGGCCTTTCCTGTAGGGAGAGAATGTGAAATCCCCTTTCCTTGGATAAATTGTGAAGAATTCAAGGGGAAGCTTTTGAGTATCTCATATAAGACCAAAAATGTTCTGAGCCAGTGGGTCAAGCAATAGTGAGATGGTGGAAGATTTAAAAGCCTCTCTTGGGACACCTGATCCCCAATTCCCACTGAGGAATCCAGGTGGGACCAGAGCCCTGTTTGGCTGGATCATTCCAGTTTTCATGGAAAAACAGAAACCTGGGTTTTATGTGAAACCTCAACTTTTTAATGCGGAAAAACCAATTCCAAAACATTTAAACCTGTGCAAACTTGCTAAACTCATATCTGTGAGTGGTCATTGCACATGATTTCTGCAAAAGCAAGATGTACATCTAGGTTATTCTAATTCAGGGTTCACCATATGTCTTAGAAGATGCTGGGGAAGAATCACAGAATTTTCACGGCATTCACCATTTGGCCTCCACAGCTCTGAAATTCTGGATCTCTCTCTCATTCTTTCTCTGGATGTGCAGGTCACTCCAACCCTCACCCAAGTGCCAGTCATACTAAATGAGAGAGCTAATCCTTGGTTTGTCTCTTTATTCCTTCTTCATCCCTACCCTTTTCCCACCAGGTGTGATTATTGAACTTACCATTCTTCTCTAAGATCTTAAATGACTTTTAGTGATTGGAAGAGCCCAAACTAATAAGTTGATTATCAGTCACTATCTTGTATTTTAGAAATTTCTGCTGCAGAGCTAAATTCCCTGGGCTTCTATTTGGCCTTCACAAAGCAATACCCTTGACCAGGGTTTGCTGATGAGGAAGAGCAAGTCCCTACAGCTATTGGTGTCTAACAGAGGGCACATGCCAAGACTCCTAATTAGCATTTCAGAAATTAATTTTCTTTTTGCAGACTAAAGCTGTTCTTGTAAATTAATATATATATATAAGCCTTCTGGCATATCAATGAAGGGAAAAGCTTACCCAGGACTGCACTGTGGAAGCCTTAGCAGCCCACAAATCCCCAAATATCAGGAGAATGTAGGATAGTCACAAAGTCAGTGGTCCTCAAGTGTCATCTGAAGATCACTTGTGACCAGATTCCCTGGAGGGGTTTTAAAATACAAATCTGGGGGCCTAGTTCTCCATCTGCTCGATCAGATTCTTGAGTGACTCTGAACTCTAGCAAGATCCCTAGGCCATTCTTACTTATGCACAGTAAGTTACAAGACCCACTACATGGGGTCTGTCTTCTTGCTTTCTAAGCAGCCACCAAGTCCTCAGGTTTCAGACTGGAAAGCAGTGAAAAGGTTAGCCTTGTCTCACCCTTTGATCAGATAAAAGAACTTAATAAATAGGATAAAGGAATATGAGAAGAGGAGGAACCACTCATGAGGATTAGAAAATCACATTTGAAAGGAAGGCATTTTCAAAGAACCATTTATGAAAGGAAAAGCCCCGTCTCGTATTGGCAAAGGCTCCTGAAAGGCAGGCAGGATTTTCTTTGGATGTACCTCGGGCCAGAGACTTGGCCAGCCACTGGCATGTATTCTTCAACAATATTTACCAAGTCCCTATATATAAAGAATTCAAGCCCAAACACCTTAAGTAGAATATATAGGGTCATTTAATATTGATAACATGGGTAAGGACACATGAAGCTATGATAGCCATTAAAGGTTCTGTGCAAATAACCTACACCATTAGTGACAAATAATCAGAAAGACAACAGTGAGATACTTTGACATACTGTTAATCTGGTAAACCAAGTGAACTTTGTGACCAATTAGTTGTAATCAATAGATGTATAGTGAAGTATATAACTTCAAACAGATAATCCATGCATACCCTCAAACACTGACAGAGTAAATTAGCACAATTTTTCCAGAGAGAAATTTGATAATAGGTACCAAAAGTCTTTGAAATATGCATCTTCTTTAAACCTGAAATGTTGTTTCTAGGACTTTACACTGCCCCGACTGGCAGGACACATCAACGTGGGCAGCGAACCTAGATGGGGAGGAATGAAGGGACAAGAGACACGAAGAGTGACAGCAAGACAAAAGTTCTGATCAAGCTGCAAACTTTTATTGTTCACACAGGGGTATTTATGGGCTGAGGATGGGGGGAGCTCTCTTATCGGCAGTTGCTAGAAGTCTTCACAAGGTGAGATAGCGCAGGATGTTTCAGGAAGACAGATGGCCGCAGGATGTCTCAGGGAGATGGATGGCTGCAGTGTGTCTCCCAGGCGAGATGTCTCCTAGGGGGCTGTTTCTTGTAACTGTCAGGCTATTCTTTGAAGGAGAACTCCCTTTTGGTCCCTGGCATTACACCAAAGTTGTATGTGCAAAGATTTTGATGATTGCCATCAAAATTTCTTTAACTAGTCTCCATTCTTGGACACACATAGTATTAAGCTTCAGTGTGTGAAGCTTATACTGTGTGTGTCCAAGAATGGAGACTAGTTAAAGAAATCAGTGCCTTTGGTATATTTTCATCAAAGCAATGATTTCTTTAGATGCAATTGCAAAGTGCAAGTTTGTGAAACTGGTTGAATCAGAATAGTTCCTACCAGAGCCCTTGCACATTAGAAAAAAGGTTCTCATTTTCAGTGAGACAAGGAGGGGAGCCCCTGGGCCTGCAGAAATTTGTGACCAGCAGAGTGTGTACAGCGAACTGGTGGAGGCTGGCTGGGGATGTGGACATCTCAGGTCCTCCATCATGGGAAGTGTCCAAATATAAGAAACAGGTGAAAACTTTAGAAACCAGGCATTCAGTTGTCAATCATGACAGTACACCTTCCTCCATTCTCTGGTATTACATATGCTTAACCTGTAGCCAGATATCATTGGAGTAAAGACTTGGAAGAATTCCTAAATTTAGCTGAGTTATCATAAAGTAAGTAGATTAAGAAGAATAGGGAAAGTTAAAAAATGTGCTCCTTGATCCCCAGTTACCCTACATTGGTACATGACCTGGAGCCATCGTAGGGTACAGTGGCTTTTGGTTCACCAACTTTCTAATTATGGCACATGTAGCAGTTCTTATAGTTAGTTTGGTTCTAAGAGTCATTCTCGGAGAGTTAGCATAGAGTTTGCTTTTCTAACCCTTCCAAAAACTGGCAAGCCCCTAATCTCCTGTATTAAATCCCTTCCTGTTTATGTTCTCTCAGTGTTCACTAAAATTGGAATAGTAGTTAACTCTAGGGGAGAGGAATTCTAATCAGGAAGGATACAAGGGTCTTCAAATGCATTGGTAATATTTTATATCTTAAATTAGATAGATGGTACATATTTAGTTTATTTTTATACTTCTCTGTATCCTGGAAGATTCCAAAATACATTTGAAGGACATGTGTTATTCTGCTTGGCTAAGTCCTATTTATATAGGACTGTGATATCTTGGGTTCAAGTGATAGATAAAAGAAATGCAGAGAGATGTCTTTTTTGTGTTTTTAAAAATTATTTTTTTAAGTAAAATGAAAACAGAAGTTTAACACTATATCAAACAAAAATAGTGCATCAACAGGGAGATGAGTAATGGTGGGGTCATCTCTAAACATCAGCTAGAAGCAGGAAACAAATTGTTTTTAAGTGGCAGGTTTGAAGTTTTCTGTCCCCAGCCTTTAGAGGCAGCAGTATGACTCTCACCCTGGGGTGCTACTCTAGGGTGATGGTGTATGAGGTCTCAAAATATTCTGTTCCCATAGCTTGTGTGTATGTCCTTGGGTAGCTCTGCCATTCCACAGGCTGTGTGTATGTTGGTGGTAGGGAAATAGGTTAGAGCTCAGAGGAGTTCAGAGACTCAAGAAAACAATAATAATAAGTAGATGAATCTTTGTCATGCTTCACTCAATATGGAAGACAGATCCTTTTAGAATTTCCTTGTCTTAAAATTCAGCCCACATTCATGATAAAAACACTGAAGAAACTAGGGATAGAAGGAACCGACCTCAATATTATAAAGGTTATATATGAAAAACCAGAGGTCAAACTCATGGATAGGCAGAGTTAATATTGTTAAAATGGCAATGCTTCCAAAAGCAATATACAGATTCAATGTAAACCTAATCAAAATACCAATGACATTCTTTAGAGAACTAGAAAAAAAAAGTCCTAAAATTTATTTGCAAGAATAAGAGACCCAGAATAGCTAAAGCAATTCTAGACCAAAAAAGCAATGCTGGAAGCATCACAGTAACTGACTTCAAATTATACTATAGAACTATAATAGCAAAAACTACATGGTACTGGCATAAAAACAGACACATAGACCAATGGTACATAATAGAAGACACAAAGACAAACCCACACATCTAAGTCATCTGACCCTTGACAAAGATGCCAGAAACATACATTGGAGAAATGTTTCTTTAAGAAATGTTGCTAGGAAAACTGGTTATCCATATATAGAAGAATGAGATTTGACCTTTATTCCTTACCCTATACACACACACACACACACACACACACACACACACACACACACACAAATCAACTCAAAATGGATCAAAGACCTAGGGATTAAACCAGAAACTATGCAACTCCTAAAATAAAACATAAGGTCAACATTCCAACATGTAGGCACAGGCAATGACTTTCTCATTAGGAGAAAATAGGACCCCCAAAGCTCAGGAAATACTGCCAAAACTTAATGAATTGGATGGCGTCAAATTAAAAAGCTTCTGCACAGCAAAAGAAACAATTGGGAATGTGAACAAAGAACCCACAGAATGGGAGAAAATTTTTGCTAGCTACCCTTCTGACAGAGGATTAATATCCAGAATATACAAAGAACTCAAAAACACCAAAAAAATCAAATAACCAAATTAATAAATAGGCAAAAGAACTAAACAGACACTTCTTAAAAGAAGAAATACAAATGGTCAAGAGATATATTTTTTAAAGAAGTTCAACATCATTAGCAATTAGGGAAATGGAAATCAAAACCACATCGAGATTTCGTCTCACACCAGTCAGAATGGCAATCATCAAGAATACAAACAATAATAAATGCTGGAGGGGATGTGGAGAAGGAGGAACACTTTGACACTGTTGGTAGGAAGTGCTGGGGAGTGAGATTGACCAAATTATATTGTTTATTGTGTGTATGTACAAATATGTAACAACACATCCCACCATTATGTACAACTATACTGCACCAATTTTAAAAATGAAGAGAAAATAAATAATCCTCCTGTCTTATTATGCCTTGGTTCCATGTCCTTTTTATATAACCAAGGAAGAAAAACGTAGCAGGGAACTTTGGCCATGTTCACCCCCTTGTTTTAGTCAGCTATTTCACTGCTGTAACTAAAGGATCTGACCAGAACAACTACAGAGGAGAAAGAGTTTATTTGAAGGCTCATGGTTTCAGAGGTCTTAGTCCAGAGAAGGCCAGCTCCATTCCTCAGGGCTCAGGGTGAGGCTGAATATCATGGCAGGAGAGTGCAGCAGAGGGAAGCAGCTCACATCAGGGTTGATCTGGAGGCAGAGACAGAGACTCCACTTTCCAGTTACAAATCCATACACTAAAGCCACGCTGTCATTCCCCCCTCCTCCAGCTACACCCTACCACTTCAGTTACCGTTCAGTTAAAGCACTGATTCGTTTAAGATTCTCACAAACCAATCATTTCTCCTCTGAACCTTCTTGCATGATCTCACACAAGAGTTTTGGGGGACGCCTCGCATCCAAACCACAACACCCCTCCAGCCACAGCAGGCAGAACGCCCAGTTATCCAGAGTCACTGATAAGAGTTTCTCAGGTGCATTCCACCCAAGAACACCATCAAGCATCAAGGGATGGGAGCCGAGGGAAGGGCAGAGCAATCAGAGCAATTGGCAAGAGCAGGAGTACAAGAGGCAGCAGCTTGTAGCACAGAGGCACAGCCCTGAGTATTCCCTGTGTGGCCAGTGGGAAGTCAGGAGGAGGACAGTGAACCTGTCCATACAAATTAACAAGTGCCCTTCTGGAGCACTGGGTCAGGGGGTACAGGGTCACGGAAGTTGGATCACATTTTCTTTAGTGGCATCTTTGAAAGATCCAGGAAACCATAGGCTTTGATATTATCATTGTCTATTCCTCCCAGCACATGTCTGACCAACATAATTTAATTTTGTGTCACATTGGAAGAGAGGAAAATAATACCTGCACATGCAAGTTCAAAGGGATCTTTGCTGAAATTATTATGAGATTAAGATTAATGTCTTTCATACCTTTCTGTATTGACTCTATGAATGAACAAATTAAGAGGAATTAAAATAGCATGGCTGGATGGAACTGAAATGAGGAAGAGAGCTAATTTAGGCACCATTTTTATATGAAACAATGGAGTCTAAACATGTTATTTATACTCAGTCATGAATAAAATGCAGCTTTCAATTTTCCATGATTGAAGAATGATTATTTCCAAGGGCTTATTTAATGTTGGTCTGACATCATTTAATATAATACAATAAACCAAATTGAAATTTCATTTACAGGAATTAATGGGGTCATGACCCCACATAATAGTCTGTAGCCAAGATGCATGTTTACTGAGAAAGGTAGAGTCTCACAGTGTGAATCATCCATACAGACTGAGTTTCTCCTGCTCTTATCTTTGAGAAATCAGATTTTTGATCATTCATGTTAGGGTCCTTCTAGGGCAGTAGAATTTTAGGAAATTATACTAAAATGAGATTTTTTTTCTTTCATTCTTATTGTTGAAGAAGCAAAACCTAGATCATTTCTACCATGGGGATTGGGTTATAAACAAGTCAGACCCCAGAAGCGAAGATAAATTGGATGGAAGTGGAAGAAGACATTTATATTCAGGATATCTCATGGGAAGGGACAGTCCTAGGGCTGTGTGGCCATCTGTGGAGATTCTGTCAAGCCAAAGAAGATATGGGCTTACCTGAGAGGGGGGCCAAACTAAACAGATTATACGCCAAGCAGAACGGATGTGGCAGAGATATGCAAGGCAAAAGCTGTGGGGTTTGATGGTTGCATGAGGAAGCCCGGCATATAAATCCTCCGACACTGAATCTGTGCAGGCCACTCCTTTTATGTATGTCCTAGGGACTCTTCCTGGACAGAAGCTGGCCTGAGAAGGGGAAAGTTAATGTCCACAGCTCTGGTGGATAAATCAAAGACTGACATCTCTTCCCACCTCCTCTTGGTGTGGCTTCCTCCACTCAAGAGTCTGGAAAGCTGAAAACCAGACATCCTAGATGTCCTTGCACTAGTGCAGTCTGATGCATTTATGTGAGACCTGACTTCAGAGATAAGTTCTGCAGGGAGAAAAGGCAGAGCCCATGAGGCATCTCTCCTGCTGATGCAGCTCTAACTGGAGAGTAATTGTTCTACAGCCAGCTCCTCCTCTGGTGGCAGCTCCTTGATCCCCAGTTACACTGCATTGGTACATGACCTGGAGCTATCATGGGGTACAGTGGCTTCCTGGTTCACCAATTTTCTAATTATGGCACATGTAGCAGTTCTTATAGTTAGTTTGATTCTAAAGTCCTTCTTGGAGAGTTAGCATAGAGTTTGCTTTTCTAACCTTTCCAAAAACTGGCAAGTCCCTAATCTCCTGTATTAAATCCCTTCCTGTTTATGTGCAGTGGAACCCTGGCTGACACCACAGTCCTCCCATTTGATCAATTATTCTGGTTAATGTTTCTCATGTCTGGAAGCTGCGACCAATACTTCCCAGAGAAGAAACCGATGATGAAATACTAATAGATGGCTTTTCCCTGCCCTGTACCCACCTCCCTAGGATTTCAGGATTTGGAGGCAGCTTCAAACAGCATCCAGAAGAGGCAAACACATAGAAAATGATTCATCTCTTGAACTTGGGATTCTTTTTGTTAATGAAATAACTTTTTTATAGCTTTATTTTATTCATTTATTTTTTTATGTGGTGTTGAGAATTGAACCCAGGGCCTCACATGTGCTAGGCAAGTGCTCTACCGCTGAGCCACAACCCCAGTCCAACTCTGGGATTCTTCAGCAAACTTGAAGATCTTTGGTTAAGAGCACAGTCTTGAAAGCTGAAACACTATTGATTTGTAAGAATGTGACATATAGAAGAGAACACATTTTTATTTTGAATTCTAAATAAAATAAAATAAATTCCCCTAAGGGACCAGAATCAAATCTGGAAAACCAAAGTTATGGAATTTACATCATAAAATACAGAGTTTGAAATTTAAAAAAAAAAAAGCATGTGGTCACAAAGTTTTTCTTCTCTAAATGAAGCAAGAGTTACAAAGTCACCAGAGAGGAAAAGTAGAGGGAATTTAATGAGAACTTGAACGCTACCTAGATCCTCAAGAATGGACTCAGCACCCAATTCGAGTTTTAGGTGCTGCATTTGTAATAAGAGCACATGACATATTTTGAGTGCCAGCCTGAGGACAGAGGATGTGACACTGTGGTTCACTTGTGAGAGTGCAGCCCAGCAGATGCAACCTCACCCAACATGGCTTCTGCATAGCAAAAGGGCACTGTCAAGGGTAATTGGGGCAAATACACTTGGGGCCAGTCTTACTTGAGCACTTTTATTGGAGAGAATTTACTGTGAAGATAATAAAGGTTCAGGGCTTCCCACTTAGAAAGCCTAGGAATGGGTCCTAAATGTGTTCTCAAGTCAGATCTCTTAGATGCAATCACTGAAGACCACTGCCTGCCTTCAATGGCTTTTTCTCTGCCTGCCCCTCTATCATAGGACCCCTCCTCTAGGGTGGCACTGAAGGGGCCACCAACTGCTTAGGATCTATGTAAGGGAAAGCTGCCTTGAGGGTACCTTCCAGTTGGGTGTGTTGGGAGATATTTCCAAGGTTTGCAGATGCTTTGCTGTATAACCTGGCTGGTGTGGCAACAGCTTCCAGGAATACTCCTTCCTTCTACCTTAAACTGTGGCAAATCACCTGACATAATGACTGCCATCATCAACATGGAAGTTCCTTCCTGGTGGAAACATACTCAACTTTCTGTTTTAATGAGAACAATGCAGAATAGAATTTATCTGTTGGTAAGGCATACCCTTTGTTAGCATTGCCAATGGAGAGAGGGTTTGTGAGTGAAGCCATGTGTTTTTTTTTTAACCATGCTCATGGAAAGACTGAATTGTTTTTTTATTCTCCATGTAAAAAAATTGTAAATTGTTGCCATAGAAGAGGCGATTGAAGAATATGTCACAAATACAGGACCGAAGTCTTGCTGAGCCAAGACAGTTAATTAGCAAAAATGCTTTTCTAGATCTTGTGATGTTTGTGATATGGTAGCTTTTTTAAATGTGCAAATTTTACTTTCTTTCCTATCCCGACTGTAAGTTTATTTGAGTTCCTAAATTTATATATATATATTTTTTTTTCTTAAAAGTAGCCCCCCAAATTATATAAGGTTCAGGGACCATAAAACAAGGACTCCAGGATTATCTCCTCCTTAGAGTCTAGGGTTCCTGAGCCCCTCAACAGGTCTGGAGAAGTTCTAATAGTGCTGTGTAGCAAAGTAGATTGTGCTTAGGACAGGGAAGATATAAAATGTGTGATACATGTGGCCAGAGGGCACAGCAGGAGCACAGACACCAACAAGAGTGGCTCCTTGTAGAAATGGTCATGGGCTGTTGAGGAGAGAGGACAACTGTCAGAGCAGACAGGCCCCTCTTCAACTACAGATGATGACTGTCTCTGCATTCCCATCCTTGCCCCTAAAAGAAGGACAAATATCAATGAAAGGATAGAATGTCTTGAATGGCCCTAAAAACCGAAAATATCTGTGCTACCTTTGGTTTTTTGTTTTGGTATTGTTGTTTGTTTCTTTTGTTCTGGGGATTGAACCCAGGGGTGCTTTACCACTGAGCTATATCCCCAGTCCTTTCTATTTTTTTAATTTGAGACAGAGCCTTCCTAAGTTTCTGAGGGTCTCACTAAATTGCCCAGGCTGGTCTCAAATTGCCATCTTTCTGCCTCAGCCTCCTGAGTTGCTGGGGTGATAGATGTGCCCCATTGTGCCTGGCTCTGAGCTACTTTGAACTGATCTCCTTCCATTAGTAGAAATTGGTCTTTTATGTTTTTAACTTTTTAAAATATTCATTTGTTGTGTAGGTAATATGGTCACATAGCCCTAATATAAAAAGTATTTAAAGATTTGACAAATGAACATAATCCACTTCTGTAGCATGCACCCATTTTTTCCCAATTTTTATTTCTCCAACAGATAACAAATGTTCTTAGTTTCTTCATCCTTCTAGATGTTTTTATACATTTATAAATCTAGCAGTAGTTTATACTATATAGAGTTCCAAAACTTGCCTTTTTAAGAGGTTTAAGAGGTTTGTATCACACATTTTATATCTTCCCTGTTTGTTATGAGTTATCTCCTCTATATGCTTTGTTATATAGTATATATATATACACACTAAGGCAGTATGATCTTGACAGCTAAATTAAGTTCAGTTATAGAAAAGTAAGGAAAAATCTGCTTTTCAGAAAAAGCATGTGTTTGGAATCAAACAAAGGCAAAATTCATCCAACACTGTATTTTTCTTTCTCTTCATGATTATCAAGGCAAGCTACAGGGGTGGGGACGTACAGTAAGACTCTTTTCAGGAGGATACCACTGAGAACTGGTGAATTAGGATGGATATGTATAAAGAAGGGGAGATGGAGAGGGTGGGTACCTCAAATAAGCCTGGAAGCCTAGGAGCATCACCTCATTGCAGAAGGAGGGCCACAGCACAGAACTGGTTGCAAAAACTCATTCACTTGTTCAACAAGCATTTACTTGAACCCTCCTGGAAATATGGCAGCAAATGCTCTGCTCTTGTGAAACTTACATTTTAATAGGAAAAAAGATGTATAAGTTCCAAATAAATTAAAACCTAATATATTTGGTAGTAATAAGTGTATTTCTATGCAGAAATACCAGGGAGGGGAGATAGTGTGAGGTGACAGAGAAATGATATTATTTCACATAGGGGAGTCAGAGAAGTTCTCCATGAGAAGGTGAAAACATGTGAAATCATCCAAAGAAAGTAAAAGCCAGCCATGTAGGATCTGGTAGAAGAACTTCCCCAATAGGTAGGAAAACCAGCACTGGCAAAGGCCCAAGATGAAAGTCTGATTGAATGAGAAATTCAAAGGAAACTAGTAGAGGGAGGGAAGAAAGTTCTATACTTAGCCAGAGGCTAAATCTTGGGGCTTGGTGATAACTTTGGATTTTGCTCTTAGTGAAATAAGAAGCCACTAGCGGGTTTGGGATAGAGGAATGACTTGGTTGGACTGTTTTTAAGTTAATTCCTCCAGCTGTTATGTGGAAAATCAATTGGGAAGAAAACAAGGGTAAAAGCAGGGAGATCACAGCAATAATCTAGGAGAAAGATAACAGTGGTGTGGGCCACCACATGGAGGTAATGAGAAGTGATCTTATTCTGGATATATTTTGAAAGAAGTGCCAAATGGACTTACCAATCGTTAAGATATATGGGTGAGAGAAAGAGTAGAGTAAGAGACTAACTCCAAGAATTTTTATCCTGAGCAGTTCTAGAAATGGAGTCATCATTTACTGAGCCAGGGAAGACTTACAGAAGAAAAGATCTGGGACAAGGAAATTAAGAGCTCAATTTTTGCACAAGTTGATTTTGAGATGTCAATCAAAGTAAAGATGTCAAGTAAATGGTGGGCTGTAAAAGACATGAGTTCAGAGGAGAAGATGCAAAAGAGAAAAAAAGAATTAAAGCCATGGGGTCGGATGAAATTGCTTAGGATATATAGAAAAAGAAAAGAGAGAGATCTGAAACATTGGGCCTTGGAAAAGCTACATTTAAAAATTGAGAGATTATGGAAAAGCAACAAAGGGATCCAGAAATGGTTGCAAGAACAAAACTCAATTCAAAGTGGATAAAGGATCTAGGAATTAGACCTGAGGTCCTGAGCCTAATAGAAGAAAAAGTCAGATTAGTTCCTGACTTTCTTAACAAGACTCCTAAAGTGCAATAAATAAAATCAAGAATTAATAAATGGGATAGATTTAAACTGAAAAGCTTCTCAGCAAAGGAAACAATCAATAATGAAGAGAACCCACAGAGTGGGAGAACATCTTTACTACACACACATCTTATACAGCACTAATTTCCAGGATATATAAAAAGCTCAAAAAATTGAACACCAAAAGAATAAATAACCCAATCAATAAATGGGATAAGGAAATGAACAGACACTTCACAGAAGATACACAGTCTATCAGCAAATATATGAAAAAATGTTCAACTTCACTAGTAATTATTTCTAGTAAACTAGAAATGCAAATCAAAAGTACTCTAAGATTCCATATCACTTCAGTCAGAATGGCAATTATCAAGAATACAAGCAACAATACGTGTTGGCAAGGATATGGGGAAAGGTATATTCATACATTGCTGGTGGGACTGCAAATTGGTGCAACCACTCTGGAAAGCAGTATGGAGATTCCATAAAAAACTTGGAATGGAACCATCATTTGACTCAACTATCCCACTTCTTGATCTATACCCAAAGGACTTAAAATCAGCATACTGTAGTGATCTAGCCACATCAGTGTCTATAGCAGCTCAATTTACAATAGCTAAACTGTTGAAGCAACCTAGATGCTCTTCAATAGATTAATGGAAACTGTGGTATATATACACAATGGAATATTACACATCTTTAAAAGAGAATAAAATTATGGCATTTGCAGGTAAATGGATGGAGTTGGAGAATATCATGCTAAGCGAAGCAAACCAATCCCCAAACACCAAAGGCCGATGTTCTTTATGATAAGTGGATGCTGATCCATAATAGTTGGGGGAGGTGGCATGGGAAGAATGAAGGAACTTTGGTTGGGAGGGGAGGAGAGGGGAGGGAACATGGGGGTAAGAAAGATGGTGGAATGAGATGGACATCATTACCCTAGGTACCTGTATGAGTTCACATATGGTGTGATGCTACATCATACACTACCAGAGAAACAAAAAGCTGTGTTCCACTTGTGTACAATGAAGCAAAATGCATTCTGCTGTCATGTATAACTAATTAAAACAAATTTAAAAAATTTTAAAAAGTAATAATGTCAGAAAAAAAGAGAAAGAAATGGTTGCAAGAGTGGTTGCTCTACTCTAGGAGCACCTTCCCACCACAAGCTGGTGGTTGAAGAAGCTGTTAGTGTTCCTTGTTTTGGTCTAGTTGTCTTTGGCATTCCATAAAGTGCTCATCTGAAGCTGGGATAGAGCTGACCTTGATGATTTCTGTTCCGACTTCAGCCTAATGGATTTTTAAAGCATGCACTTGCCATAGAAAGTACATTGTGGACCTCAGTCTCCCAAGAAACCACTCCTTCTTTGCCTGACTTGTCCCCTTTCCTTCCTCTCTTTGTTAGATTCCTGACTCTAAGCTGCCTTCCATTTGTAGCCCATATGTAGACCCAAGTTTGGCCTTCCTAGGTTCATTCCAACTCCTTTTCAAAAGGTATGGCTTATTTATTGACTTTGCTAACTCTAATGGCAAACAGTATTCCACGTGGAGTTTTCCCTCCCCCTAAACAAGACACCCCTGATATAGGGCAAGAGGGGGAGGCTAGCAGAGATATTTGGTGAGAGCATGTATCTCTTGAAGGACACAGTTTCCACCACAATCCTCTGGTGCTCTCAGAATTTCAGGTCTATCTAGTGGGGTTGCTGATTTGTGAAATGACAGGCCATTTCACACATGAATGTCCAGCTACAGTGTCAAAAAGAAAATTACCCAGAAGTGGCATATAAATAAGAAAGGATAGAGAATTAGCTTTCAATAAAAGGGAATGTTCTGACTGTCAAACTGAAGGCAACAGCAATCTACCCCCAGATGTATACCAAATGGATTTCAAGATGTCAGCTCTCTTTGAGGATAAGGTCCTGACCCAGAGGATTCTATATGCCAACTTGTCCCATTGGAAATGAATGTCCACTGCCAGCTGGTCTATTAAGGAACAGATCGTTCCCAAATATTTCAGCAAGCTAGGACAGATTTTGTACCAAATCTATACTAACAAACTTCATAATCTGCATGAACTTATAATGATTGGCTAAGAAATAGTAAAACCTTGAATTTCAATGAATGTTAATGCTTGAAGAAATGTTTGAAGTCTAAGAATCACATCCAAAAAAATGTTCTTAGTTAAATAATGGTATTCTTTTATCCTTTCAAATTTTTAAGAAACAGACAATCCCCATGCTATAAAAAAAAAATACCTTGGCGCCTACACTAAGCTGAAAGCAACTTACTTTACTGTATTAAGATAGGATAACTTCTGCTTACTTAAGAGATATAACAGACACACAAAAGAAAATTCAGAAGCCACATTCCCCTGGGCTGATTGTGGGGAGCCACTCTGAATGACCCACGCCTTCCATCCTGAAGCAAGAGGCTCTGACTGATCACTATATTCCGTGGTGACTTGGTGTTGTTCCATCCCAGGAAGTAGAAGGGGTGTCTTCAGGAGTCACACTCACCTATTCCTTTGTAATACCACCCTTTGCCCTGTTTGGGATAGAATGTTCCATGGAAACACCCTTTGTGTATCCCCTTCTCTTGCTCTGCCTTTGGGTGTGGCCTTCCGACACAGCAGTCATCACGAAGCTAGACTCAACCCCCTGAAACCTGAACCCTTGCCTCATTTGAATGGCTTCTCCCCAATAAAGGCATTCAGTGTGTGCTCTCTCACTCTCTATTTCTACAGACCCTTAAGGTCAGAGGAGCCCTCATAACACCCAAAGAAAAAGGTATCTCTGTCTCTTGAGTGATTATTTCCTGCAGCCCAGTTCACCTGGAGAGACCCTGAGTGTTTTAGTCGTGAGGAGTACAACAGCTGATATTTAAAGACCTCAATAAAAGTGTGACCTGGCATTATTAAAGTAGACTCCACCAAAGTGGTGTCTTCTTCAAACCACACTCCCTGGGTTCCTGGCACCCTAGACCCATGGGCTACATCAAGAACACAGGAGCCAGAGTAATACAAAAGGGACTGTACTCTCAGTATCCTCTGGGCCAACCCAATCCCACATCTATTTCTGCTTAGCCATTTTGTACCATTTGCCAACTATGGGAGGTAGGTACAGTGTGATGGTGGAGGGACGGTGGAGGGATGGACAAGAGATGGACAAGAGATGGCCCAGACCACCCCAGAATCCACACATATAGATTACAGACTCAGGTTCTGAGACCCCGGCGGACAGCAGCCCTGGTGCCGGGTCAGCCTGACTATTTTCAGGATCTGTCTAGAAAATGAAGACTTTTTTTAAAACATTAATTAATTGTAATCTGTAGAACTTTCTTCAAGATTCTGGCAGGGATATGCCTGTTGCTTTGAGTTTTTTCTTTCTTTTTTTGATTTTTGTTTTTAGTGTGCTGTGTATTTCTCTAAATTTGCTTCTGGAGTCTTTTCTTTAGGAATGGAGTAGTGTTATTTGGGACTGGACCCAGGAGCACTATACCACTGAGCCATATCCCCAGTCTTTTTTATTTTTTGTTTTGAGATAAGGCCTTGCTAAACTGCTTAGGGCCTCACTAGGTTGCTGAAGCTGGCCTTGAACTTGCAATCCTTCTGCCTTTGCCTCCCGAGTTGCTGGGATCACAGGCATAGGATATTGCACCTGACTGCTTTTGGGGTGTTTTAATGCAAAGCTTGAAAAAGCTACAAAGGAACTGCTGTCCAAATGCCATTTTTAACTGGAAGCTGAGGCCACTGGATTTTTTTTTTTTTAACTGAATGGATTCAGCAATACTCAGCAGAGCCACTACTTTATCAGGGTCAGCCCTGATTCCCAGAGGCAGTAGAGAGATGTGAGGTGGCTGGTGGTGTCTCACAAAGCACAATTTTCCTTTCATTTATTTGTCGCTCTGCCTGACCTTCACATTCCTTGTTTCTGATTTGGTCAGATTTTATGAGCTTAGCATATTGAATCAGTGTTTTCTTTGCGTTCCTAGTCCTGTGCTGCAAATTCTCCAGAGGACATGGATAATGACAGGGTTGGAGCTAAAAACGTGTCCTTAAGCAAGAATGTCACAAAGGATTCCTTTGTGTTAACCAAAGAATAAATATATTTCCAGCCTGTGAAAAGAGACAAATGTCAAGATTCTCCTTTATTTCCTAGAAAGACCAGAACCCCTGGGGAAAATGAGCCCAGTTTAAGTAGACACTTTTTTTCATTAGGTGAAAATAATTAGCTCAAAGGCATCTTATTTGTAAAAGCAAGATTTAGGGGAGATGCCAGGAGACTTAATTACACTCTGGACATAATCCAGAAGAAAGGGGCTCCTTACATGGGGGGATCCTGGTTTCCCAGGCCTTTGGGTTATAAATGCCTGGTAAATACATGAATATATTATCTCCCAGATCCACTTTGATGGGAACACAGAGCAAAGCAGGTATGAGTAGAGAAAACAGCAAAGAAAAATGTGTTGCTTGCCAAAGCCTAAGGCATTTACATTTCTGTTTGGCAGGGCTGCTAGGCCTGCTGTGAATGGGAGAGCAGGCTGCTTCCTCCCTCGGCCTCCTGCAGCCTGCCCTGCTCTGTAGTGGGGAAAAATCACTCAGCAGATAATCAATAGCAGCCAGCACTCTGCGCGGGTGGTCTCCAGGCCCTGGGAGTTGGCAGCACTAATCGATGCCGCACTCCCGGTAATGAGGAGTCATCTTCCCTGATCACCCCAGGCCCAGGCAGCTGTGCCACCCTGTCCTGTCACTTGTGCCCCACAAAGCTGCTTCCTCACGGACAGCAGTGTGCTTCTTGTGATTATTCTTGAGTTCTGTTTTTCCTTGATCTCTAGAGAAAACCCTCTTTGCTATTCACAATCTTTTCTCAGATGACTTTGCATGGAGACGTGCAGAAGAAAGGCTTTGTAAACTGGAAAGATGAATCCCTATAGGGAATGATGTTGTCCTGAACAACACAGTCTTGTCTATTTCTAAAACATCAAGTCAGTTAGTTGCCCTTGCTTCTTTTTTGTAAAATGGGATCCCAATACGTGGGAGGAAATCGATGAGGAATGGGGTAAAGCATACAGAATTTGGAGGCATAAATGTGGACTGATGGGGAACTTGGCAAAGTTATGGAACCTTCTGAACCTCCATTCTTCCCCCATTTATAAGCTAGAACCCACATACTTACAATGGAGGGTCACTGTTCTAGGGAGAATGCGTATGCTGCCTGCTCTCACCTGGCACTTAGTAGGTGCTTAATATCATTGCTATTGTCATCACCAGCTGATTTGTATTCTATTCCTTTCTTGATGAAAATTAAATAGGGTGTGAAAAGTGCTTGGAATATATTATTAAGTAAGTTTTAAAATCTTTCCCTCTTTTTCACATATAGCAACAGCACATGCATTAGAGCAGCTTTAATCTCATGGCATTCTGTGTGGAAACTCTTTAAATGTAGTAGCACACTTAATTAATACATGTCATATTGTGTACATTTTTATGGATCATTTTAATCATTCATGTTACATGCTACACTTTAGGTTCCATGGAAAGGAAATTAAGTGTACACACACACATACATGTATACATGCATTTATAATAGAGATGCATACAAACATTTATTCATAGAGTTATATGTATAATATATCTATAATTAAATATTCATACACATGAATTATACAGGAAATTACATATAAGTATATATAATGTATACATATGTGTAGATAGAGAAATAGAGATATAGAGGTGGCACACAAAAATGTTAGAAAAACTATGAAAACTGGGAACTAGGACCTCAGGGTCTGAAACTGGGGACTTAGCACCACTAGTATTGTCATTGTCTGATTCTCATCTCTTCTCCTTGGACAAGGTCCAAGCTGCCACCAAGTCACCATCGGCAGGTGAAACCTGTTTCTCCCAGTGCCTGCTTGGTTCAGAGACCCATACCAGAAAAAAAAGCACTGCACAGGGCAAGGGAGGCTCATGATAGGTTATGCCTGGTGAGAGCAGAGGCTCTTCCTAGAAGGGAAAGGAATGTGTGCTAGGCAGATGGACCCATCTGCCATGATCTCTTATAATCCACTTCATGGCCTCTAGGACTTACTGTGAATGACCTTTATTCTCACAACTCCAGAAGTCTCAGTGTACCACAACTCTTCCAGGTGAAATCACAGGTGCCATCATCTCCCTGTTCCCCAAAGAGAGGTGAGGCAAAATTAAAATCATACCCAATCACCTCGTGAAGCTCCAAGAACAGGACCCAGGTAACCAACATGTCTGGAAACAACTTCTTGTTGCCTGTTAAATTGATGGCTAACTGATTAATGTTACCACTGAAGCCCAACAGTTAACCGACAGCGAAAGGAAAAACCACAACAGGGGGTTGCTGAAAATACATGGTGGGTCTCTCTCAGTCTCTGGCCCACCCTCTGCTTCTGTGTGGTTGACCAGTCTGGCCTCCCTGACCCACTGCCCAGAAGGTTTCCAGTGTCCATGGATCTCATGACTGAGAGTCACAGTTCCTCTTCAGGGGGCTGTTTCAGCAGTCCCCTTCCCGTTGTCATGATTTTGGAGCCTGAGAATGGTTTTAGGACTTGAAGATCATGAACTTTGTTCTTCTAAGCTGGGTTTTCTTGGTTAGTTTAACTTCCTTGGAACCCTATTTAGCTGCCAGTCTATTCAATTCCTGGGAAAATTTATGGATCGTAACCAAAGCAATTTGGTTACTATTCCCTTTGCAGTTCTCATCTCTTAGCTACAGGCCTGGGGACTCTACCCACTGGACCAAGCCTCAGCCTGGTTATGTGAGAACAGAATAGAGCAGCAGTTCTACTGGGGAGGAATAGCCATTCTCCCCACCCCCGTGTGTAACCACAGTGGAGTCTTCAACAGTGGGAGAAATGACCACTTCTGACAGGCATAACATACACAAAAGAAACCAGTGAGGGGGGGGGGGCTAAAGTACCCCCTTTCTGAAGAGTCTGGTCTGACACAAAGCATCAGAAAGAAAAGGTGCAACAGGAGCCTGATGGAGTGGGAGGAGGGAGGGGACCAGACTCTAACCAGTTCTGGGGATGCTCCCACAACCCTGCTGGGCTCCTGTCCCCAGTTTCCATTTTTTTTTAAAATAGTTAACTGATTTTATTTTTTAAAAAAAAAAATGACAGTGGAATGAATTACATTTTTTTTTAATAGAAGAGGAAAAGTTTATTTAAGGCCTCACAGTTTCAGAGGCCTTGGCCCATGGAAGGCTGGCCTCATTCCTCTGGGCTTGGGGTGAGGCAGAACTTGGTGGTGGTGGATGGAAGCAGCTCACGTGGTAGTCTGGGCAAGGGGGGCTATAATTCTTATTACACATATAGAGCACATTTTTTCATATCTCTGTTTGTATATAAAGTATGTTCACACCAATTCATGTCTTCATACATGTACTTTGGATAATGATGTCTATCACATTCCACCATCATTGCTAACCCCCTGCCCCTTCTCTTCCCCTCCCACTCCTCTGTCCTATCTGGAGGTGTGCTATTCCTCCCATGCTTCCTGTCCCTACCCTATTATGGGTCAGTCACCTTATATCAGAGAAAACATTTGGCATTTTTTTTTTAAGATTGACTAACTTCACTTAGCATTATTTTCTCCAGCATCATCCATTTACCTGCAAATTCCATGATTTTTTGTTCTCTTTTATTGCTGAGTAAAATTCCATTGTGTATATATGCCACAAATCTTTAATCCATTCATCTACTGAAGGGCATCTAGGTTGGTTCCACAGTTTAGCTATTGTAAATTGTGCTGCTGTAAACATTGATGTGGCTGTGTCCCTGTAGTATGCTGCTTTTAAGTCCTTTGTGTATAGACCGAGGAGAGGGATAGCTGGGTCAAAATGTGGTTCCATGTGATTCCTTTCCAAGGAATTTCCATGCTTCTTTCCCTATTGGCTGCACCAATTTGCAATCGCCATGTATGAGTGTGTCTTTTTCCCTACATCCTCACCAACACTTACTGTTGTTTGTCTTCATAATAGCTGCCATTCTGACTGGAGTGTGATGATATCTTAGAGTAGTTGTTTTTATTTGTATTTCTCTAATTTTGAGAGATAATGAACTTTACCTTGCCTTTACTTGCACAGGAGAAAGGTCTGTAGCATCTTGCTCTCTTTCTCCTATCAAATGGGTCAACCAGGGTAAGAACTTGTTTTTCTCTTGCAGGATCTTCCTGAATGTTAGAAGTAATATTTAACCAGTTCTCCTATAGGAAAAAAATAGTTACTGAAAAATTTTTAAATATTTTTAGCAGTACAAGGGTTGCATCCAAGGACATTTTCCCACTAAACTATATCTATATCCCTTTTAATTTTTTTTTTTTATTTTGGGATAGGTTCTTGCTAAGATGCCCAGACTGCTCTTCAACTTTGAGATCCTCCTGCTTCAGCTTCCTGAGTTGCTAGGATTATAGGTGTGTGCCACTACACCCAGCTGATTGTTGAAAAAACTACAGCCTTAAGTCTCCTTCTAGTACCCACACTAGACTCCACCCTTCCCCCCTCCAAGGATGTTATTGAGGATCCCAGAACCAACCACATAAAAGGGGATTATACAGCCCAGCAGGCCTCAGAGCCCAGCTATAAACCTCACATCTGTTCTTATTACTGGACCCAAAGCTGCACAAGTTGTTAAATTTATTTTTGAATATTGCATATTACCGCTGCTGAAACCCACAAGATACAGCAAATATTCTTTATTCCAAGACCCTTGGAGTTCCATGTAAGATATGTGATCTGAATCCCAATAACCAATTAACAGTTTAGCTTTTTCCCTGTAGTGCATAGAAGAGATCTGAGCCCAAAGAGAATGAACCACACTTCCCACTTCCACACTCTTGGCCAGTCAAGTTTAAAGTCGTTTCTTAAGCTTCGCTACTTGAACACTTCAATTCAGGTTTTGATTTTTATATTAATTAGTGGGGTTTTTTTGGTTATAAGTAACATAAACCCACTCTTTCTAATTTATGAATAAAACAAGATTTATTGAAAAGATACTGGTCTTTCTCGGGTAATGAAAGAATAAGAAAATGACTCCAAGTTTTGAATAAACATGCCAGAATATTTTTATTCAGAACAATGTTGCCTTTTAAAGTGGTCACTTTGAGATGACTTTGCATTCATTCCAACAGTCATGACTCAGATTTTTTTTTCTTTACTGAATTTCTTTCAGAACCTACATTGCATTCTTTTGAATATCTAAATTATGCCAATTTTTTTTTCCTTTGAAAGTGGATTTGATTTTCTAAGAAAATCATTTGAAATCACATCTAGTGAATGAGGTGACTCATCAAGGCTAGAGTAATACTTTTTTGGGTAATGATGTTTTTTTAAAAAAGTTTCTTTTGTGGCAGAGACTGGAAAATAAGGGCAAATTATTCTTTTCTCAATATTACCTGATGTTCTCGCTGCCTTTGCCTGATGAATTGCTAGTAGGTACGGGAAAATTGGTTAGTAACTAGTTAGTAACTAGCCAACTATGACTGGCCCCAGAGAGAGATTGTGTTCCAGAGAAAGAATGAATTTCATAGTCCAGGCTGAAGTGGGCAAGGAAACTGACCCACAGATATTAGAGAAGAAAAGTATCACAGGAAATTACCAAAGACTATAATTCTACAAAAGAGACCAATTTAACTGTAAGATAGGAAAGTTGCAGAAACCATGGCTCCTGGGAGTGTGATGTTTTGAGAGTCTGTTTATGGCAGACAGGACTTTGGAATCATGGACCTAAGTTCAAATTGTGGCTTCTCTACTTGACCTTCAGCAAGTTATGTTACCCTCCCAGGAGCCAGCTGGTCAACCCACAAAGTGATGATTGTCATATTTATCTTGTGGGTCATTGTGAGAATTACATGTGTGTCCTTGTTTTAAAAACCTGGTAAAGTCCTAACACATAATAAATAGTAATACTATGTTCTTACCACCAAGGCCACACATGAGTGTGTGTGTGTGTATCAATTTGATTTTTAAATCCATGCTTGAGCAAAAGATAAGAAAGTGTGAGGAAATGTTCCTCTGCCGCCCAATGTAGTAGCATGAAGAATCCCTGCACAAACGGACACGAGTTTAAGATTCTGTGCAGTCCAAGGTCAATACAAGTATGTCAAAAGTGTATTAAGTGTAAGGTGATGAGAAATGACATTTCTTCCTGTATAAATGCCTGTGTTCTTGTGCCTTTATGCTTCCTGGCCTCCCACCATTGCATCTGCTGGTTTCCCTGCTGGCTCTGCCCATCCCTGTTACCAGACCTTCCAGTGGTACATCAGCCTCCCAGGTACACATGTCTGACTAACAGGAGCCCAGCAGGGACTCCCCTCATCTCACAGAGTGTCCAAGTGGACATGGTGTTAGGAGACCTAAGTAGAGTTAAATCTCTGACCGCTGGAGATTCAGGCTTGCCAGTGAAGACTTCAAGGGGTGCATTATATTTTTAATTGTTTCCTAAAGCAACTCATTTTCACAGTTTACTCTCTTCTGAATCTTCAAATCATTCTCTTTACTTGAAATTTTCCTTAGAACCCCAGTTTGTGTATTTTACATTTTTATTTATTTTTTCTGGAAATTAACTCATACTCTAGGCAGGAGCCATCCTCAGGTCTATCTCAAAATTTTAGAGTATATTTCTGCTACTTCTAGCCACCAGGTGCTGCAGCTTCTCTCTTTAGAGGCAATTTTGATGAGAACTACTCTTGGCCTCAATTCTGTGACCTGGCCAGAAGTTCCCTGGAGCTCTGCAGTCCAAGATGGGTCTTTTCCTTGTCTGCCTCACAAGTTCACTGCCAATGGAAGAGAGTCAGGTCCTCTTTTTACATATGTAGTATGGGAATCTCTACAGTTCCCAGGCTTTTCTGCAAAGTTCTACAGACCATATCCCAGAATTCAGTATGAAACAACCTCTGTGCCCTTTTTCTAAAGTAGGGTCTGATTGGAAATGGAGAGGCTGCTATGAGGAGGGTCTGGGAGAAAGTTCCCATTGTGTGGTGATTGATGGGCTCCCTGGGTGTCTATAGGGAAAGAGGTGGGTCAGGTATATAATATGTGAGCTCAGTGGCATGTTGCTCTGTCTATATCTACAGATAGGGTAGTTGTTAGAAATTCTCCAGACTGTGTCATATAGGTTTTGCTTATCTCCAGATTTGGTATCTTTGCTAGGTTATATTTTGTTCTTGTTATATATCCTGTGGGGTATGAAAAGACAATGTAAGGGAAGGCAAAGAAAGCAATATTGTTGGGTACAGTGGTGTACACCTGTAATTCCAGAAGCTTGGAAGATTGAGGCAGGAGGATCTCAAGTTGAAAGCCAGCCTCAGAAAATTAGCAAGGCCCCAAAGCAAACTAGTGAGAGCCTATCTCCAAATAAAATATTAAAAAGGCTTAGTGGTTAAGTGCCTCTGTATTCAATTCCTGATACAAAAACAAAAATTAAAAAAACCCAAAGTATTAGTCTACTTTCATGTGTTAATGAAAGACCTTAACATAAAAATCTTTTCCTTTGATTGTTCTAGAGTTTCTGCATCAACTTCATTGACAAAACACTGGTAGGAAATCCAGGTAGTCTGTTACCCATTTTATTTTTGGATCCCTTCATTCAGAAAATCTTTGAACTCACATCATTTTTGTTGCTAAAATAAAGGTATATGGCCACACACACACACAAACACACACATATACGACTCATGTCCAATGATGCTCATCCACCAAGATGACCATTGAATCTCAACATTTGAGAGCTATCCTGCTTCTGTGAAACCAGATGTTCACTGTTTTATGGAGGATGAAGAATTTATTTTTCCGCGTGAGCTTTTTGCTGCCAACCTCTCAACCTCTGTCTGAGAATGAGGCAGCGCATCACAAAATTACAGCCTCTGTCTCATCGTGGTCCTCTCCAATATGACCCATGCTTCAAATGTCTGACTATTTCCTGGTATTACCTTTTGTTTATACATGAGCACACAGTTGAAAATAAAAGCTTTTCACTATACAGGGGATGTTTTGCTCTGGATAATTATAGAGTACAGGCAGATTGGGGTGTTTATCAGCCATGAGACATTTGTGACTGATCTATTATGATGAAATGCATTTTGGAGAGATGATTTTTAAGAACTTCTTCCATGAACTCATGATAAAATGGTACTGGGCTTTTTAACAAATTTGCTCCATTCTGCTATTGAACACCCTCCTTTGAAAGGTACGTAATCTTTGGCATAAGGTAGTTTTCTTCTAGAAAAACTCTCTTAGATTTTATTATGTACTAGCTTATTTATTCTGTAAGCAAAACTGAGCCAAGCATTCAAGGATCTATTAAGTACCTTCACTTTGATCCATTCAAATCCACAGGCTTTCAGGCATTAACCCATCCCCACAATAGTCTTCATGAAAATAGCTCATCAAATGCCTGGCAACAGAAGAAGCCATCTGGTAAGGTTGAATTGTGATTATAACCCATCCACAACTGCCTTCTCATAAAGAGCAGCACTATCATCTCCCTTACTCTTGAAATCAGTCATGAAAACCCAGAGAAAAAAGAAAAAATAAGCAAATCTGGCTACCAGGTTATTTGTGTATTTTTTCCCCTCTCTTTTAAATTGGGAGCTTCCAATCATACTTGCTTCTAAGGTCAAATCAAATTTACCTTATGGAAATGGATCATTGGAGATCAGCCTCTCTCAGCTCATTGCTTCCCAGTTGCTGGGCACATGGGGTAACTTTGGACCACTTTTGCACCTACCTCTCAGCCTCCCCAAGGCTGAAGTTGAGGTGGTTCAATAGGAATCCCACGGAGAAATAACACCTAGTACATTTGGAGGACTTTCAGGCGTCCTTAGTAGAACCACAACAAAATGCTGAAGAGCAAGTGACACGCCAGGTACACATCAATGCTGACTTTACCCAGCCTTGTTCAGATTTCTTGAGCTACCATTCCTATAAAAACACTGTTCTGATTCTGCAGCTGAGCAGCATGCAGATGAAGTGGTGTTCTGCCATCTTGATGGTGCCCTGGAGACCCACTCTTGAGGCTGTTTGTTCATGTGGTTCTATTGTGCAACCAATGTTGACTACCCATGTGTAGCTAGCCCATCACCAACAGAAGCATCTGGAAGCTTGTTAGAAATGAAGAATCTCAGTCCTACCCCAGACCTACTGAATCAGAACATGACTTTTGAAAAGATCTCCAAGGATTTGTATGTGTAATGCTCTTTGAGAATTACATAGAATTTGGTTTCCCAAAGCATGCTACTACTCATGAGAATCACCAGGAGAGCCCAGACTTACAGCATTAAATTCTCCAAGGGGGGATCCTGGAAATCTCTATAGTAAGCTTGCTAGTTTTTTTTTTTTTTTTTAATGTTCTGCCAACCTGGCAGCACAGTCCAGTGTTTCCCAAATGCCTTTGATAATAAGAGCACCGCAGGGGATGGGACTTAGAAAAAAAATTCCTAAGTCATTCCAAGATATTCTGGTTCAACTAGAGATTGGGATTGGACATGAAAACCTGTACCTTTTCCCCACACGTATGCATACATGTCAGTGATTCTTGGGATATTTGAGGAACATAGGAGTGAAATTAAGCAGGATCCGTTAAATGTTGTTGTGCGACAGGCTTCCAAAAAGCCTGCTAAAAATACTGATTCCTGGAACCTGAAAAGATAAATGAAGACCACCAAAATGGGAACAAGCAAAAGCTGTTTATTCAGAGTCTCTTATAATAGGGAAGTCTGCCACCATCACTTGCATTTTGCAGAAACACAGGCAGGCAGGGGAATGTAGCGTCTCCACAGAGAGTAAAAGGAAAGGGGTCAGGTTTGCCCTGTTTGGAGGCTGTCAGTGTGGGGCTGCTGCAGGTGATCTAGCCAAAAGTGGGGTGGAGGCAATCCTATGTGATGAGTGAGGGGTGTATATTTGGCTTTCTTTAGTTGGTTCTATGTTGGAAGTGGGACAAAAATATTGGTTAAATTCTAACCATTTGGGGCTGATTATTACAGAGGTTGTGGGTTAGAGTTTTACTTTGTGTATGGTCTGGCCATTCTCCACTTGCATATTCAATCTCTCAACTTCCACCCCAGGAGAACTAAATAAAAATAGAGTCCTGGCTATCAATATTTTAATAAGCTCCCCAGCTTCTCAATTTTGTGAGCCACCCCTCTAGAGATATCCTGACTTCTTGCTGTCTTACCACACTTTCAAAAGGTTTAGACAGTTTTTACTCCAATCTGACACTCATACACCATTAAAGGCAAAAACGTTTATAATCTGAGGGTTTTCTTGGGAGACTTTCAGCATTTGTACACAAACACCTAGCTATGTTATAGATTGCAGGCATGACACTTGAATGCTATGGTATCAGGGATTTTTCTTTCAGATAAGATGGGGGAAAGAAATCAGAATGAAGCCATTGAGGTGGTTATTCATAGATTTTATCTAAAGTCAAGAATGTGGTTGAGAACTTCTCCCTCAGATAATTATATCAGAATTTCCTAAACAACATCTGCAACAGGATAGGGCCTCTAGAGGGGCAGGCATCCCAGAGTTGTCCATGTGGAAGACTTTGTCATTTAAAAAAGCCACTGGGAGGAGATATCCCTCTATTCCCCTTGTTGAGAACCACTGATGTGGAGAATTAATAACTCAGGGGCTGCAAACTCCATGTATACATGGGCCATGTATATAACGTAAATTAGTAGGATGGCTGAGTACCTTAAATTATCTTCTTCTGACAAAGACTCAACTTATTTTGCTCATTAAATACATGGATATATTTTCCCTTTCATAAAATAAACATGAACTCTCACTTACCAGGAGATGAAAAAAAGTTCTCAATCTACCTTTTATTTCCCCGTTTTGGGGATAGGATAAGGCACTATTATTAACAAGCCAACAGGATGAGTGTGATGCTAAATGGAAAATAGAATTTGATATGAAGGAAAGAGCTATGAATGACGAGACCAGGAATGAGTAATGGGTGGACCACTGCTATCCAATTCCAGGCAATTGGAGTTTGTTGCCATACCTATATTGTCTTGTCTTTTTTTTTTTTTTTTCTGGCAGGGCTGGGGTTTGAACCCAGGACTTTTCACATGCCAGGAAAGGGCTCTACCACCAAGTTACACCTCCAGGCCAGTTTTATTTGAGTTTCTATTCTAGTTTTTCAAAACAAGTCAGAAATCACCTGATCTTTAAATGATGGGTTAATTGTTTTTACTTTTTCTGTGAAGATCAAATAGTTCTGAGATGGGCTGGACACAGACCTCAAGCCACCAAGTTTATAACCTTGGCATTACAGTATCACTTGTTAGTATTATCCCAGGACTCTGTTCTTCCAAGGCCACCATAATGTTTTCCAAACACACACCACACACACACACGCAAAGCAAGACCATATCTACCTCCTTTGTTTTAGTCAGCTTTTTCACTGCTGTGATGAACAGACTTGACAAGAACAATTTTAGAGGAGAAAAAATTTATTTGGGGCTCACAATTTCAGATATCTCAGTCCATAGACGGTCAACTCTCTTGCTCTGGGCCATAGCTAAGACAGAATGGTAGAAGGGTTTGGAGAAGGAAAACAGCTCAGGACATGGCAATCAGGAAGCAAAGAGATGTCCACTCACCAGGGACAAAATATAAATTATGAAGGCATGCCCCCAGTGCCGCAGTCCGGCTGCAGCAAAATAACCGGGGTGGGGGGGGTGGGGGGGTGGGGTTACGAGCAACTTGTGTAGATTGATACAGCTGGAGTGGGAGCAGTTTATTGTAGGACAGGAAGGGTATATATACATTCCACACAGCTTATCTTAATTAACATAAACTAGATACAACAGTCAACCAATAAGGAATCTCCACACTTAATGGCTCGCTGGCGTTACTTCACAAACCACTCCCTCTGGCAAAATGCCAGGCGTCATCTTGACTTGTTTACAGACCCTAACACCCAGTGACTAGACTTCAGCTACACCCTACCTGCCTACAGTTACCATCCAGTGTGGATCCCATTAATCAGTGGATTAATGTGCTGATTAGGTTAGGACTCTCATAACCCAATCATTTCACCTCTGCACTCCCTTGTATTGTCTCATATATGAGCTATTGGGGGACACCTCGTATCTAAACCACAGCAACACTCAACCCCCATCTCCATCCATAGTTCCCCATTTTTACAGCGAAAGTCAACCTTGCTTAAAGTGTCATCTGTAAGTAAAGATTCAACCAAAGGTACTCCTAGTTTCCTTTTTAATGACAATCTCCATCCCCCTCCCTCTCTCTCCCTCCCTCCCTCTTTCTCCCTCTTTCCCTCCCTCCATCCTTGCTCTTTTTTTCCTATTTAATTGATAAAACCCAGTGCTTAGGCAGACTAAGCAGGAAAGCATGGGAGTGGAGAGTGACTGGTCCCTTGTCAGCATTCACTGAGTGAATCGAGTGGTTTATTTCTTAAATTTAGTTTAGAATGGATACAGAATCAGCAGCATCTAATTCCTCTCTGGATTAAAGAGAAAAAGTGTTTTCATTTTTACTTATCTAAGGGTTTTAAGTTTTATTTAGAATCAGTGGACTCACATTTGGGTCAGAGTTGGTGTGGAGAGAAGATTTGAGTTGGGAGTCAGAAAATAAGAGTGGAGAAATTTTTAAGTATTTTTGTGATATCTTTCTATAAGAGGTGTTGAAATTTCTGAAGCTTTTTGATCTTTCCAGAATCAATCAGAATAAAGTGAAGGTGGGAAGGAAGAAATGGAAGTGGGTGGTGTGATGAGACTAACATTTTTTAGTGGGGTGCTTAATTAAAATTGACATTTTGTGTATGTAAAAGGGTTGAGTCACTTAAGCAATATGTTGGCAGATAATATCATTTTTCAAAAAAAATCTCCGGGGCTGGGGATGTGGCTCAAGCGGTAGCACGCTCGCCTGGCATGTGTGCAGCCCTGGTTCGATCCTCAGCACCACATACAAAACAAAGATGTTGTGTCCTCCGATAACTAAAAAAGTAAATATTAAAAAACTCTCTCTCTCTCTCTCTCCCTCCGCCCTCTCTCACTCTCTAAAAAAAAAAATCACCAATACAGATCTGAATAATGGTACTAATTCAGGTTTCAAATAGTGAAATATAAATTGGAACCTCTCTCCAACCATCATAAAAATTTTTGGCAAAGCTCTCCTCCCGGGCACCATCTCATTTGGCTGGCAGTTTCTGTAATGCAGGGTGTAAATTGCCTGGTACAATCAAGGCTGGACCACCAACTCAATCAGTAAAGCCCGCAGGCATATGGGCTACAATTCTAAAACTAAGGGATGCATAACAAAAGTCCAATTGCCTGAAAAAAGGAATAAAATGTATCAACTAAGCCCTTATCTGACTTTGGATGAAAAAAATGATGTGTAATAAATTTCTTAATGTTAAAATAAAAAGTGGAGTATAAAATATTTACTTTAGTGAATTATTTTATTCTTCTCTTATTAAAAAGTTGAATAAATAGGTATATATAGGAAGGGCTTTGATATACATCTTCAAAGTTTTTATGCTGTCTGGCTGGCTTCATATGACCCCTCTGGCCAATTATCACTTAGGTCCCCAACGCGCACATGAAAACCCATGTCAGCCATTACTAGGCTTTGGCAATGGTGAGCCAGTGGAGAAAAGGATGAAGCAATTTTTAGAATTATTTATGTTTATGGGCATTGGGGCACTGAACAAAAGTTAAAACTTAATATAAGGCCTAAAAATGAAAAGACAGTAAGTAAGAAATCTTAGGAACTTTGGAGGAGCAATGGTAATGGAGCTGAAAAGGAGAGGACCAAATAGTTTAGAATAAAGTACATTTCTAAGATGCATGGAAGACACTAAAGAATGATTGGAACTGAGAAGAAAATGGCGGGTCTAATTAAAAGGAGAACTGGATGTGAATAATCAACATGCCATAAGCTACACAGAAGAGTAGAGGAAAGATGTGCAGGAAGGGAAGAACTGGGGAACTTTCTATCACATATATTTCACATTTCAAGATCTGCTACAAATGTTATTTTTTATATTCAGAAGAAGACGATTTGCTTTATTCTTATATATTTTTCTCAGTGATCATCAAGTCACAAATGCAGACTTTTGAAGAAATTTACTGAAACCTATCATAAGCACCCAACTCTGGTGCTTTTACAAGAGCTGTCATTGGCTTCCTTCAGAGTAGTAAATAAGAAAAACAAAGCTGTTGTTTGAGTGTAAAATAAGGTTGGACTATCTCTTGGTATACTCGAGAATTGATCCCAGGATCCCCCACCAGACATGGAAATTCATGGACGTTCAAGTCTCTAAAATGATGTGATATTTACATATGACCTAATGTACATCCCCTCATTTATTTTAAATCATCTCTAGGTTATATATACTACCTAATACAATGTTAATGCTTTGCAATTAGTTGTTATATTGTTTAGAAATAATGAATTATACAAAAAAGTCTGTATAGACAAGATTTCCTCGTTAAATATTTTCAATCCAGAGCTGGTCAAATTTGTGGGCATGGAATTCATAGATGCAGAGGGCTGATTGTATGTTTGTATGTAGGCACACACACACACACACACACACACACACACACACATATATATTATAAGGTAAATATAAGTTTTTATGAATTATCAATAGATACTCTGTTCAGCCAGAATGGAGTTTTGCAATGTAAATTAGTTTTGCTAATGTAAATTTATCAGCTTGAAGGGTTGCCAAATTATTAGCCCCCCTGGAGTACCCCTGAATCTTCTCACTGTGGTTTGGGTTAACATTCCTCATACTCTGCCCTCCTTTCATTCATTACCTTCCACCCCAATTCTACTGGGTTTGAAAGCTTGAGGCCCCACTCTCTACACCAGGGTTTTGCCTGAGATCTTTTCTCCTCCATCAGGCACCTAGACTCATAACCCATGGAGGTTTACAATATTTTCAGTAGACTAAATTAATTTTTCAACTGTAAGTAGAGCTATAAATGGTAATAAAATTCCACAGCTTAATAGACTTTTTATCTGGAATTTGAAAATGAATTCCTAATTTACGCTTTGGCTCTTTGCTTTTAGTTTTACAGCTGGGACCAATTATTCCTCTAGCCACAGGGAGGAGTGAATCCTCCTCTAACTTTCCAAACTTTCTCATTCAAGTCAGGTTTGAAATTTCCATCCTGCCAGCTGCTGTTGCTTTCAGGCCACTTTTCCACTGCAACAAGGAGACACGAGAAGTAAGAATAACTCAAAAAGCAACCTTTCTTGTGTCAATTTATTCAGCATAAAAGACTAGCCCCAAACAAAATGATTAAATAATTGTTGCTTTTATTGGGGGTGTTGTCCTATTTATGCCTCCTATTTTTGCTTTGTTTTTGGTACTAGCGATTGAACCCAAGGGCACTTTACCACTGCGTTACAACCCCAGCCAATTTATTTTGAGACAATGTCCTGTTAAACTACCCAGGCTAGCCTTGTACTTGAAATTCTCCTGTCTCAGCCTCCCAAGTCACTGGGCTTACAGGTGTGCACCACTGTCAGGAGAGGTGAATGAATGGTTGCTTTGAACTGTTCTGGACAGAGGTGCCACCTTGCTTGGGAATTTCTGGTGTGAAGGTACCAAGAAAACTGCCCATTTGCGGTGGCCCCTGTGAAGAGGAAAAATTCTGTGCCTGTCATGGAAATTATTAGTTCAATAATCTTGAGTTCAAATGCCAGCTGCCCAGAGATAGAAGAGATATGGGCACAAGCTGATAAGTTTTAATTGGGCTGCTTTTTGCTCATAACTTCATTTTGTTAATCTTGAAGAAGCTTTCTCACAGTAAATCCTTTTGATGTTTAAACCTACATAATAAAAATGCAGAGCCTGTTCTGTGCCAGTCTCTCTGCCATCAGGAGTTTGGTTGGTCCACTGGGTTCTGCTTTCTCTATATTTGTGTTTGTTTGTCTTTTTTTTTCCAATCCTCTCACCACCCATTTGGGAAACTGAGGAAACATCATGTGGTAGTCACCACCACCACATCTGGCTATTTTTGTCTCTTTCTGAGAAACCTTTTATTTGGTGATGGTGTTATGACTGTTTTGGTTGTGCAAAGGGTCCTGCCCAGACAGGCTTCCTCAACCAGAATCCCATGTGTCAACACTGGTTCTCCTTCTACCATTTGTGGGGGAAGGGAGTGTTCCAAACAGAATATGATACAAAATGTTCCTAGTGATAGTGATTACAAAATGTTTATGCCTGAACTGTCTCAAAGGTTCCAATTTTAACAAAGTATTTGTGTTTTAAAGACTACTGGAGGAAATCCTCTTTCCAAAAAGACAAAGGTGCCATTTATTTTTATTTCATTCATTCATTCATTCATTCTATTTAGTTATGTATGACAGCAGAATGCACTTACATTCATAGTACACAAATGGAGCACAATTTTTCCCGTCTCTGGTTATACACAAAGTAGAGTTATACCATTCGTGCAATCATACATGTACTTAGGGTAATGATGTCTATTTCATTCCACCATCTTTCCTACCCCCATGCACCCTCCCTTCTCCACTCCCATACCCATCCAAAGTTCCTCCATTCATCCAAAGGGGCCTTTATGATACTCTTATGTAATAGTCCCATGCAATTAAAGTGAACTCCATTTAAACCAGTCCTTTTCTGCAGTCAGTATAGAGATTTTCTTATGTAGTCCAGGCCACTCTCAGAGACTTTTTTTTTTCTGACTCTCTCTACCAGTAACCAGTAGGACTTTTCCTCAAAATATAGAGATGACAGGGTCAGGTACCATGTTCATTAATTCCCATGCTCACTCCCATTTTCTGAGTCAGGATCCTATAAAGGTACTAGGAATGGAACATGAATAAGAATAGTTCCTGATCCCAAGGAGGTTGTCTTGTAACTGAATGAGGAAAGAGTGCAAAACAAAGGACTGTTGCTACACAGTAAATATATTAATACATCTTGGACAAGGGCTCCATTCTGCCTGGAGAGGTCAGGGAAATCTTTTTCTAAGGAGCTATCTATTGACTGCTTTGATCTGTTTTGTCTATGTCAGTGTTGCATCAGTCATCCTCAATTATAAAATGTTGTTCTGTCCCTTATAGTCTCTAGCACTGTAACAAAACATAACTTTGCTCAGCTTCTCGTTAACCACCTTTGGATAATCAAAGTACAGCAATACAGAGCAGAAGGCCAGAGTCTTGCTAGGACTTCCAACCCATTCTTTGTTCATTTCTGATTTAATCTGGACAACTCCCCTAGCTCCCACACATACTGACCCATGCTACCCAGCACACCCGTCCACACAGTGTACATACATTGTTCAAACCTGCGAATGTTTAACAATCAGAAAATCAGGAAATTGCATCCTAAGACCAGATAAATAAAACAAGATCTCATCAACAAATCTTCCCCCAAACAAATCCCCCAGGGGGTGACTCTCTCTTGCATTTGTCACAAACAGAATAGAGGTCATTAAGGCTTGGCAAAACCTAACAACATATCTAATTATAGGTTTGAAATCACAGAGTCAAACAGTGACTGCAAGGCATGCTGAGTTTAGTTACTCCTAAACACACTTTATTGCTTTCATTGGGTAAATCATTCCCCATACTTAAGAAGAAGTGGAGATTTTTTGTATCATTTCCAAAGGGGCAGTCAGTAGGACAGCATCCTCAGGCAGAAATAAAGAGTTTTGAAGTTTTCTAAATGGACTCTTTAATGCAGTCAAATGAAAAGTGCAACCCTTACCACCAGGCAAAACTAACCTTAAGGTCACCCAGAAAGAGAATCTGACAATTTACATTTATCTGACAAATCTTTCCCCTCCATAGGTTCTTACCAGTAAAAAAGGTGTTGCCAGTATCTCTTTAAATACTTGGGGGAAATTGGATAATTTGGTCAACAGAAAAGAAAAAGAACAAAATTGTGACTGTGGTTTCAGTTTGCCTTTTGTTTGTGGGGAAAGAAAAATATATTATAGATGTTTTATTTTACTCTATTTAAAAATACTTATGAACATGAGAATCTTATAGCAATACCTCTATTCCCGCTATGCAATATAAGATGTAAAAATTTAAACACATTTTCAAGAGTTATTGGTTTTTCCTCTCTTTATTAGTAAAGCAAGATTATATCACAGAAATTATATTGATATAAATATAAAATACACTGAACATAGTGTTTACTTCCACATCTCACATAGATATGCATGGCTATATGATTTGTTTTGATAAAGAAAATATAATTGTAAAGAACACCTCACTTACAGGAGAGAACATTTACTTAATGAATGAAGACTTTCTTCACTTATGACAAAATATGGAAGAATTTGGGATATGGTTGCCACATAAACCCAAGACTTAACCTAATAGAAGGAACATCAACTTAGAATGCGCATGTTACTTGAGCAAGATATAGACTTTTATTGGTCAATATATGATTATTTCATTTGAAGATTTTTTTGTTGTTGTTTTTGCAAAGTTGACATATAACAATAAGGACATGTTTTCATGCATGTGATAATATGGCTATTTTCTATGAAAATATTTTTAATTTTGATCTGATACACCCAAATTCTAAGAGAACAAATTCAAAACTATACATTTGACCCTCTCAGTATTATTCCTTTTTTTGTATTGTCAGTGAGAATAATAATTTTCATCTTCTACATTTCCCCAAATAACAAAGGAAGCATGGGTTTTGTGTCTCTGCAAATAATTCAGGTAAAAATATTGAAAAATAAAAATCATAAGAATTACATGGAATTAATTGAACAGTAATATAAAATACTATTAAAATATAATGCAGGGCTGGGATATAGCTCAGTTGGTAGAGTGCTTGCTTCATATGCATAAGGCCTTGGGTTCAGTTCCAAGAACCATAAAAAAAAAAGTAATGCAAATCAAAATAAATTCAGATGAGATTATAATGATGATATTGATGTGAGCAATTATATTAGCAAAATTTAATATTTTAAAATATTTATTAAATATTTAATATGTGCTTTTCACTCTATTATGACTTACATGTTATATCCCATTAATTCTTACAGTATTAACACTAATATTAATACTAATATTATCTAATATAATAATATCTAATATAATAATATCTAATATTTTCAGTTAAAAAGCTAAGGTTTGGAGAAAAATTATGTAATTTACTATTTTTTAAGTTAGAATAGGATTGGGTGTTTTTTTTCTATTGTACATGTGGATTACTGGTAAATTAAAATATTTTAAAAACACATAATATATATATATATATTATTATCCAAAGGATTTAAAATAATCAGTCTACTATTATTGTGCTATCCCACATTACTGTGAATAAACATTAAATGCAATATGAAAATTCCTCTTGTTTGCTGTCTGGGGTACACCATATGGAAAAACCCAGGTGAGAAGCAGTTTGGCCACAAATGAGGACTTGAAGTTTGGAAAGTTTACCCTTTTAGTTTCAGACTTTGGGTTTCTTTTCTTGTTCTAAGTTCTTTTTTTTTCTATATTTTTAAAATTTTTTGTTTATTTGTTCTTTTTAGATATACATGACAGTAGAGTGCAATTTAACATATTATATATACATGGAGTATAACTTCCCATTCCTGTGGTTGTACATGATGTGGAGTTACACTGGTCGTGTATTCATATGTGAACATAGGAAAGTTATGTCTGATTCATTCTACTGTCCTATTCCCATACCCTCCCTTCACTCTCCTTTGTCTAATCCAATGAAATTCTATTCTCCCTGCCCTGCTTATTGTGTATTAACATCTGTATATCAGAGAGAACATTTGGCCTTTGGTCTTTTTGAACTGGCTTAATTCACTTAGTATGATAGTCTCCAGTTCCATCCATTTACTGACAAATGCCATAATTTCATTCTTATTTAAGGCTAAATAATATTCTATTGTGTATATATATATATATATATATATATATATACACATATATCTCACATTTTCTTTATCCATTTATCTGTTGAAGGGCACCTAGATTGGTTCCATAGCTTAGCTATTGTGAATTGAGCTGCTATAAACATTGATGTGGCTGCATCACTATAAAATGCTGATTTTAAGTCCTTTAAGTATTTGCCAAGGACTTGTTCTAAATTCTTAATATGAATTTTTTTAAAATAATAGAAATATTTATAGCAATGAACTTATCTTCAATAACTGCTCTCGCTGCATACCCATATATTTTTGTATGTAATATTGTACATCTTCAGTCTATAAATACTTGTAATTCTGGGTTTTATTATATTTTATTATAAACTTATATATTCAGTCATTTTACATTTCTCAAAAGAAACAGGCATATTTGAGCAAGAAAAACCTTTTTATGTAGTGCCTGTGCATCTTCTGGCTTTGAATAATAACTATGATCATTTCAAGTGTTTTAAAGCTTGTCTGATTAAAGGTACAGATGTTTATATTACAGGATACATTGAACCTAAATTTTATGTTTAAGAATTCTTATCTTCTTAGATTGATTTTTGGGTTGAATTATGTACTCTATGAAGGAAAAATTAAAGTATTATTCATCTTTTTTATTCTCCAATAAATATGTATGATTACAGGTACAAAAAAAGCGCGGATAAATTTCATTAAACATGTAATAAAGGCAGTCTCTAGACAATATTATTTTCAGGACAATAAATAATAATCAACTTTAGGAATCTGAGTAACCTTTGGAAACAATCCCTGTTACAGAGATTTTGGTGGAGACTGTGGGTTGAAAGGGTCACAGGCAAGCGCGCTGGGATCAAAAATAATGTTGCCAGGGCCCTGCTGCTCTACCCCATCTTGAATGTTTTACTGTGTGTTGGGTTTGTTCTTCTTAAGGCTCTCTGTCATGACTGGAAGATGCTGACAGCAGCCGCAAGCACGTGTGAGTTACCAACCAGCCACCTAGGACATACAAACTTAATTACCTGATAAAGTCACTAGGAAGACTCAGTTCAGCCCATTTCTGAGGCTAGAGGATGAGATGCTCTCAGACTCCATCCCTGAATCATGTCCACATGCCTGTGAACCAAGATGAGGGCAGCTCTCCTCTACCACCTGGACTGAGTGCTCAACAGGTAGCAAGGTCTATTTCAGAAGACAAGGGAAGGCCAAAAGTAAAAGGTGCATGAATTAATTTCTTCTGTCATTTTTGAATGTCATAATTTCAGTGATGATATGTTTGCTTGACATTAGTTCACAATTCTTGAATTCCCTGAGAGTGAGCCCTTGATTCTATTTACTCTTTAGCCATGAGCTAGTTTTCAGCTCAAGTCATGTAACTCTTCTTTTTCTCTTTTTATCAGAGAGCAGGGAAAAATTCCATTCAACCCCAGACAGCTTGGGGAAAGTTTGAAGCAAAAGATGGATCTGAATGCTGTCTGATAGGCCATTTTTTTAATCAAAGGAGAACAATTTTCTCCTTTCAAAGGAGAGCTCTTCACACCAGGTATTTGGCTTCTAGGTGCTTGCTGATTAATTACTTACATTTACATAACATTAATCTCTTTTCTAAAAATTTAGCAGGCTTCCAGCCGATTTTTTATGTTTTCCCCTCATCAGTCTGGCAGAACACCCTTGCTCTTAAAAGAACCAGAACTACTTTTGCAATGAATCAATTCCGAAAACATTTAAACAAAAGAGAATCAAGGTCTTAAGCAGAGCCCCAGTGATATTTTACTTCTCTCATCTATACTAGGAAGATTTCTGAAGGAAGAGATTGATCTACATGCTTCATTTTGAGATGTGTATACTGAAAAATGTTTCTTCCTGTCTGAAACTCTTTCCCCAATTCTTTCCCAGAATCGTGTTCATTCATCAAGATTCAGCTCCAATAACACCTACTTTTTTTTTGAAGACCTCCTGGAGCTTAATCCTCAGCAGACATTTTTCAGGACAATTCCCCATCAACAGGTGGAACTATTATTTGGTATGGCATCCATTCATTCATTCAGTCATTCACTTGTTCATTCTACTGACATTATTTGCATTCTTTCAACGCTAAGCCTTGAATAAGTACTGGGGATACAAATGTGATAAAAAGTAGTCCCTGCCTCCTCAGACCCACAGTCCAGAGGTGTGTGCAAGGAATAGCTATGGCACAAAGAAAGAAATTCAGTGGGGGGGGGAGATACTTGTACTAGACATTGGGGAATAAGCACAAGTTCACCACAAAGGCAAGGAAGGGGCTTAGCAGTTCTACCCATAGATGGAACAAGAGGAGCCCCTGCCCTGTGCCCCATGCTTTCAGGATCCTGCTATGATCTTTCTCTAGTCTTATGCCACCCTATAACCCACTTCCTGGCAAGCACCCAGTACCCAAGTTATCTGCCCATGCATCTCCATTCCCACTTCTGGGCCTGCACTTTTTCTCAAGTCCAGCATCTTGAAGATAGAAGGTGCTGAGTGTGTTTACCCTAGGTCAAAGGGGTGGCCAGGAGTGCTTCTGGGGAGTGTGGATGAAGCTTGGACCTGAACACTAAGCTGTCCATTTACCTATACCTGAAAGGCTTTGTTGAGTGGGAGGAAGCCAAGGTGGGAAGAGAAGGGAGATGCATTTGGGTCAAGGGCGTAAGGGTAGAGGTTGGCTCTTCTATACCATGAGGTTCCAGAATGGAAATCCAGAGTCTGGAAATTCTAAATCTGAGCCTAGCTTTCAATTCATTATGAAGATATATTTATTATAGTAGAAGCACAGAAATCTGTAACGGTGTTGTTTCTTGAATTATAGTAAGTTCTAGTATAGTAGGGGTGCCTGCATTTATACATTTGGCCTAGGCTATAGAAATGTCTGGGCAAGCCTGGGAGTTGGAGAGGATGTAGTGACCACTCTGAGCAGAGAGAGAAGAGACACAAAGACCTGGAGGTGTGATTAGGGAATCCAACCTGAACCAAGTCGAGGTGACCCCAGAATGACTTGGAGAATAGTTAGTTATCGATGTACCTGCCGTTTTCACCATACTAAATTCCTTGAGGTCAAATGCCATGGAACCTTCATTTCTGTGCTTGGCCGAAGATTTTTTTGCAGAGTAAACAACTCATGGTAGATGAATTCATGTTGAACAAATGAGGTAATAGATATCACTTGAGAGACCACACATACATTTCTCACCATTACCTTCTTATTAAGACAACTAAAGATAAATCAATAACAAAATATTAATTTGTATCAACTGATGCATGTTATGTATAGAAGAGTTAATGCTGTTTTGATTTAATCACAGATAACCAGCAATAAGATTTTCTTTAAAAAAAAGTGACAGTATAAAACTGTTGTTTCTCAGTTTGCTTTTCTAAAACCTATTATATTGATCTAGGCCACCACTGGCAGCGGCAGAGGCATGTTCTGAACCCTCCAAGGGACAGACATTCTGTGAGATCCATCACTAATGACACCTTGATACAATAGAACATCTGATCCACCCATAAAGCCTGGGCATGTTCACTACTGAAAGCAGAATTTTTCTAAGGCAGTTTCAAATGGACTTAGAAATAAGACTCTTACATTTTTTAATGGTCTTTTTTTTTTTTCTTCAACAAACATTGGTAGCCAGGAATGAGGAGCTGGTATCCACATGATTTTATCCATTGTCAGAGGAGAGGACAGCCCTCACATACAGTTCCCTATAGATGGACAGACAGCTTTGCTGTCAAAGCAACTGATGAACGTCAATTCCTTTCCATATCCTAGTAAAAGTGAGGGAAAGAGAAGGAAGATAAAAGTGGGGGAAAAGAGTGGTGAATGGTGTTCTAAGTGAATGGGAAATAGCTGGGAGTCTTGTGTACAAAAATCTCTTGCTATCCCATCTCATGATTTCCTTCACTGTCTTCTGGGCACTGCTCTGAGCACATGGACAACTACTTCACAGTCCCACCTGGGCTTATCTTGTTCTGTGCTCTACATTTCAGCTCCTTGCCCTCAACATCATGGCTCTCAGCCCTGCACCTTTCCTTTCCTCCTCTTTTCCTCCTCCTCCTCCCCTAGATGACTTTATCTCCTTTACTTCTCCTGTAAAATTGCTCAGGGGCCCCCAACTCTGGGTAGTTGTCCCCTTCCATTGTTCCCTATACTTACCCTGCGGTGGTATTAGTAGATGATATTGTCAATGTCTGTCCGATTATGTGTATCTTGCATTAGACTGTAAGTGCTGTGAAGGTTAGGGTCTGTGTCGTCACAGCCTTGCTCATGTCCTCTATAGAGATTTGTCCCTTCATTTGTGCAACCAATGAATGAACAGATGAACGAATGAGTGATGTTCAGACTGGCCTGTAGGCTCATTGGTAGAGTGCAATGGTTTTAATGTACCTCCTCAAAATTCATATGCTGAAATCCTCATCCACAAAGGGTGGTATTAGAAGACAGGGCCTTTGAGAAGGTGGTTAGGTCACAAGGGCTCTGCTTAATCAATGCCTTTATTAAAGAGGCCTGAAGGGTCTTGTTTGCCCTTTCTGTAAGGGGAGGACACAGCAAGAAGGGATCATCTATGACCCACTGCAGGCCCTCACCAGACACCAAATCTACTTGGCACCTTGATCTTAGACTCCCCAGAACATGAGCAATAAGTTTCAGTCATTCATAAACTATGTAGTTTATGATATTTTGTTATAGCAGCCTGACTAGGATATGAAGCCAATCCTTTATGACCATTTCAAGTTAAAGCTGAGCCAGGAACCTGCATCAGGCTCTACCCATATCTCAGACAAATGAAGGAAGATAAATTAAGTACTTGGTGTGTTTTACAAAGACCCAGAAGCTTTTATTGATCCAGCTGTAAATATGATGTTTCTCATCCTGGACAAAAGGCATGCCCAAAACTATTGACTGTCCACTACTTGATAGGCACTATGACAATTATTGATGTGCATAATCTCGTTAAATCATCACAACAACTTTGTGGAAGCATTTACTATGTCTATTCATTCATGAAGATACTGAGGCCCAGAGAGATTAAATGATTTGCCTAAGGTGGTGCAGCCTAGAAACTTTTCAATACTGGGTTTAAATCGAAGTTTGCCTCTCACTACCATATCATTGCAGCTTCTAGGGTGGGGCAAGGCATCTTAAAGACACAATATGACTTCCAATACTGGGAATATTATCAAATTCAGAAGGGAGATGATGAGGGTCTGAACTGAAGTACTAGTGAGGGGTTGGGGGTGGAGAAGTAGAGTGAGTGTTCAGAGCTATCTGTGAGGCAGAAAGTAGGCTAGTGAGTTTAATGCAATGCTCATTCATTCATTCATTCATTCTAATATTTATAAATTTTTGTTATGTGCCAAACACTATGTTTGGTTGGCCCAGGGAACATAAATAAGGATACAATTAAGTCTTTGCATTGTGAACTCTAATTGGAAAAGAAACAATAAATGAGAACAAATGATGCTCCAGCATTGCCATGTCCTTTTGATTCTTTTTAACATCTCCATCCATTTCTTCTCTTCTAGCCCCACTGACGTGTGGTTCATGTCACTTCTAACCTATTGCTGTAGCAGTCTCACATCTGGTCCTCCTGTCTTATGTGCAGTATTCGATAATTTAAGGCCATTTCTTGGTTTTCAAGGGCATGCTTTCTCAGTCCACTGGCAACACAAATACAGCTTCAGTTGCTGACTTGAGAAGATTATGCATGAAGGTATTAAAGTATTACCAGTAATGAATTCAACATCCATGCTTTGGAACACCTACTAAGTACAGCCCCTGAGCAGGCACTGAGTATACCACCATGAACACAATAGACATGGCCTGTCCTTGAACTTACATTTAAAGGGAGATACAGGCAAGCAAATAGGCAAATATAATGCTGCGTTGTAAGTGTGAATGTACCAAACAGCATCGCAAGGATTGCAGGGTATTTCAGTCAGATTTTTTTTTTTCTGTCACTGAAAGATCTGACAAAAACCTTGTAGGGGAAAAAAAGTTTATTTAGATTCATGGTTTCAGAGGTTCAGTCCACGATAGGCCAATTCTGTAGTTCTGGACCTGAAGTCCAGGACCTTACTGCTGGTAAGGCAAAATCATAGCAGAAGAATGTGGTTGAGGAAAGTAGCTCTGGGCAAGACAGCCAGGAAGCAGAAAGAGATAATGCTCACAGGGTTCCAGGGACAACAGATAAACCCTAAAGCACACCCCCAGTGACCTATTATTCCTTCAGCCAGATCTTACGTGTGCCTAATGTACCACCCAGTTAATCTGTTCAAGTGGATTAATCCAGATCAGGTTACAACTCTCATAATCTAATAATTTTACTTCTAAACATCATTGCATTGTCTCACACACAAGCTTTTGGGGTTCACTTCATATTCAAGCCATAAGAATGGGGTAACTTATTGCTATCATTTGGATCTTAAGTGCCTCCAAAAGGCTCATATATAAGAGGATTGGTCCCCAGGATGGTACAGTTGGAAGGTGGTAGAAATTTTAGGATGTGAGGCGTAATAGAAGGTGCTCAGGCCATCAGGACCATGACCTTAAAGGGGTCTGTGGGACCCCAGTCTTTTCCTCTTTATGTTTTCTTCCTGGTCACATGATAAGTTGTTTGCTCGACATGCACTGCTGCCATGATGTGCTGCCTCACCACAGGAGCAAAACAATTTGGAGCCAAAGGATCATGGGCTAGAGCCTTCAGTGTTAATTATCTCAGGTATTTTGTTATAGTGATTGAAAGCTGCCTAACAATTATGGTAGAACATTAGAGGGGCATTCCACTCAACCTAAAGAAATCAGATGGAGGAAGCAATACTCAAACAAAAAAAAATGAGAGATATATAAGTCTGGCAATGTGTTCCATTGTATTGTCCTCTCCAAAGAAAGTGTTTTGAATATTTCTTTTGAGATACAAGGAGCTCAAAATATACAAGAAAAAAAATAGACTTTTTTTTTCCTGGAACTTGAACAAAAACAAACTGAAGATGGAGAGTATTTCCACATTAACAACTTTAATCAAAAACTCAAAATTAACTTGTTAGCATTAATAATGAAAGGCATGTTATATATGAGGGTGCCAACTAAGGGACATCTTTCTAATGCTTTTCTTTGTGATCTTTTATCCTTTCCACTTCTTCTGCTGAAAGAGCTGTCAAAGCTACATTTCCTGGCCCTGGAATTTAGATTGATAAGTGGAAAGATTATTTCCTCTGGGACTATCAAGAGCCTCTAGGCCTTGACTCCTGGGTTTAGCAGAGGATGCTGCTTTGTTAATGAAAATTCATGAGCATTTGGAACACATAATGCAATAGTTGCTAAATCTGAGGTCAAAGGAGGCCTATATTTGCTGGTGGTAAACACTGGCTCAAATCAAATCATCAGTGACCTTAAGACCATGAGAAATCAAGAGCTTTTAAAGTGGTGCCATATCAAAATTTGATGCATAGCTCAAAGTGATGTTGCTGCTGGAAATTTCAGGATCTCCTTAGGATGCTTTTGTCAGTTCTGATTTCCCCATCTGAACTGAGCTGTGGATCATTAAGCCTGATCATGAGTTCCCATTCCCTCGTGGGACCAATGCCGATGACTTCACATCATTGAATCTGCTGTACTTCCCTAGTGGATAGTCAGATGCTTTTCCCCACATGCCTGCTTTAGAAATCCCAGGATTGAATTCTGCTTCCAATAGACTGATTGACCAGATCAATACTTATCTTTTCATCCTTCAAGTATTTCCCACAATAGGTGTTTCTCCATTCTACATTCTGGATGTTTTTACAAGAGTATATATGTGTTATGTATATCCAATATAATGGCAGATAAATTTTCCTGCATTTTTAAATTGAAGTTGAAAATTTAAGAGCACATACATGCCAGGTCGTATCTGGGATTCAAATCCAAGAATACACCAGACTCCACAGCCTGTGCACTGATGTGGTCACTCATGTACAAGGTTAGCCAACAAGCCAGACAAAAATGCTTAGCTTCAGTTTCTAGTTTATGAGGTTGACCAACAATATTTAAGATGAACTCAGTGGGCAGGCTGGTAGCCAGGCAGGACTTGGTGTACCAGAGGTCTTATCAGAGTAGTGGTTTAGTTTTATCAGAGTGGTGGTTCATATTGTTTTTATAATGTGGATAAGTCATCAGAGAAGTTCCTACAAAATCAGTTCCTAAATTCTCAGTTTTTATTTTTTTCCCTACAAAGGGCTTGAGACATTCATGCTACTGTTCTTTTGCTTTCATAAAGTAGTAATAGGTGAGTTAGCACATTGGAAATTGGACTATCATTTCATGCCTTTGCCTAAGCAGTAGGCAGTCTTTAAATATTCTCTTTTATCCCATGCTTAACAGGCCAATGAGAATGTCAGGGCTAAACAGATACTTCTCAAAAGAAGAAATATGAATGGTTGGGGCTAGGGATGTGGCTCAAGCAGTAACGTGCTCGCCTGGCATGCGTGGGGGGCTGGGTTCGATCCTCTGGGTTCTATCCTCAGCACCACATAAAAATAAAGATGTTGTGTCCACTGAAAACTGAAAAATAAATATTAAAAAATTCTCTCTTTCTCTCTCTCTCTCTCTCTCTCTCTTTAAAAAAAAATGAAAAAGAAATATGAATGGTCAACAAATGTATGAAAAAATGCTCAACATTTTTAGCAATTAGAGAAGTGCAAATCAAAATTACAAGAGCACATACATGTAATAATAAAAGCAAGAAGAGGAAAGAGATAGTGCTCACAGGGCGTCAGGGACAACAGATAAACCCCAAGGCACACCCCCAGTGACCTATTGTTCCTTCTGCCAGATCCTACGTGCCAACAGTTACCACCCAGTTAATCTGTTCAAGTGGAATGACAATTATCAATAATACAAGTAATAATAAAAATGTTGACAAGGATGAGGGGACAAGGGTATACTCATACATTGTTGGTGGGACTGCAAATAAGTATTACTACTCTGGAAAGCAATATGGAGATTCCTCAAAAACTGGGAATTGAACCACCATTTCACCCAGTTATCCCACTTCTCCGTATGTATCCAGAGGAAGTAAAATCAGCATACTACAGTGAAAAGGCCACATCAATGTTTATAGCAGGACAATTTACAAAAGCTAAACCATGGAATCAATCTTTGTGCCTTTCAACAGGTGAATGGATAAAGAAAATGTGGTGTATACACACAATGGAGTATTACTCAGCCATAAAGAAGAATGACTTTATGACATTTGCTGCTAAATGGATGGATCTGAAGACTACCATGTTAGGTGAAGTAAGCCAATTCCCCAAAAAACCAAAGGTTGAATGTTCCCGCTCTGCTCTGTGGATGCTAACCCATAACAAGTTATGGGAGGGGAAAAATAGAATTTTAGTGGATTATACAGAGGGGAATGAAGGAAGATGGATTTGAAATAGGAAAGACAGTGGAATAACTTTCCTATGTACAATGACATAACTTTCCTAGGTACACATATGAAGACCAGTGAATCTCAACGTTGTGTACAACCATGAGACTGGGACCCTAATTAGAATTAGATACATTCCATGCTTGTATAGCTATATCAAAATAGAGTCTACTGTCATGTATAAATAAACATAACATATAAAAACATTTAAAAAAAAGAATATTAGAGATCAACCAGACTTCTGTCTGGTAATGGCCTATGCGATGATTGATTGGTTGATCACATGGAGAGATTGGTGACATCAGCTGGAGAAAGACTCAGATTGACAGAAATACTCAACTTCTGTAGATTTGTGGGATCTGGTTAAAAGTTAGTTTCAAAGTACAAAGAACTAGGAAGAAGTCTATAAACAAAACACACTCTCTCTGTGTGTCTTTGTCTCATCTGAGAATCTCAACTTTAGATATCAGGGTCCAACATTACCCTGAAAATTAAGAGCACTCTCAGTCATGGAATATTCCTTTGGGATGTCCTGAAATTATTCTGAATTTTCCAGGAGATTAATGTGCCAAGATGAAATGAATGGGACTTGACATTACATAATTGGATCTCTGAAGCCTTAGGTTTCTAAGTCATTTTGGTATTGCCCTCTAACCTCCAGGTTGGTAAAGGAAAAGAGAGGAGAGAGACACCATCTAAAAGGAATCTTAGAAGCTCACACAATTAGAAACATGACTTCTTTGCTGAAGATTCATTAGCATTCAGTGGTCCATTTGGAGTGTCAATCTGACTGGATTAAGGGATGCCTAGGGAGCTAGCAAAGCATTATTTCTGGGTTTATCCGTGAGTATGTTTCCAGAAGAGACTGACATTTGAATCAGTCGACTGAATAAGAGAGATTAGCTCTCACCTATCGAGGGCAGGCAGCATCCAATTGGCCAGGAGCCCAGATAGAATAAAAAATGAGAAGAAAAGTGGTCCCCTCCTCTCCTTGGAGCCAGCATCCATGCTTCTCCTGCCCATGAACATTCTGCAGTGATGGAAATATTTTCCATAATGATCGTGGCATTGGTTACCTGACTGTATGCATTCACCAAAACTCATAGAATATATATATACTGAGAAGTATATGTTTTATTGTATGTAAATTATACCTTGATGGAAAAATAATCAGTTGGGAAAATTTTTAAACTACCAGTAACAGGACTTACCAAAGATCAATTAAGAGTTCTAGGGCTCAGGCTTGGGTACTGGTAATTTTTAAAGCTTGAGATAGAGTAGGAAAGCAAGTAGAGCCTGGGTAGGGTCAGGGTCAGTCAGACCTAATCAGAAAAGTACCAGTCTGCTTTTTAGATGAAAGGACTTCTCAAGGTGGGGTAGTCTGGGGTAGGCTCCAGAACCCTGTGGAACACCAGCTTTCTTAAGAGAACATGCTTAACATCTTTGTCTTTTCAGGGAAGATGTTCTTAGAAAAAACAACTAATTAAACAAAAGGGCTCCTGTGTCTGCCATTGATGCAGCATCTCAGAGGTTTACATCTCTCTAAGTGATCTAATCAATCACAACAAGGCTTTGGGGTGGAACCTCTGAATTGGTTTATGGGGGAAAATGATATAGGGTAGAAAGACCCCAATCCCAAAATAATCCAGGGACAAAAGAATCTCTACAAAGCACTGGAGACATTCTTTATCACAAATACCGTATCACGAAATCACAGCCTTTAAAGGTTATGACAGGTCAATATCATGACAGATATAAAGAGCTGTATCAATTGTGACCTCAGCTGAAGTCTCAGTAAAGTGCTGGTCCTTCTTGAATAAGCCTGTCAAGGGAACGACTCGAACAGTTCACTAACCTGAATTTGAATCCACAAAACTCAGTTTTTCAGGAAGACTCTGTGGAGAGAAACTACTCAAAGAAGAGAAATCATGTATTAGCTTGTGCAGAATGGTCTAGATATAAATTGCTATCAATAATGTCTCTTGGGCCCAGGTGAGTTTGTGAAATGTTGATAATTGATAGTCTACCATGTTCAATCAATAAGTCACTCTATGCCTCAAATTATACGTCATGGTGTGCACTCAGTTGAAGAGTCAGTCTTCCTAGACAGAACCTGCCAAGTCTCCATTAAACTCCACACGGAGGAAAGTATTGGGTGCAGAATTTATGATCCAACATCTAGCTACACAGTGACTTAGAAATGCATAAGATTTCATTTTTATAAAAGCCAATAAATATTCTCATAGATTTTTGTTTAAGAAGTCAATTAAATATTTATTGAACAAAGGCACAATAAATGAACTAAGGGGTATTTTAACCTAAAGATACAATAAACAACCTCAAATATTTGGAGGGCTGTCACAAAAAGAATGAAGACTTGTTCAGCATTTCTTCTTCAAAAGGCAGAACTTGCACCTCAGGGTAAATGTAAGCAACCAACTGGATGCAGGAGAGTTGTGAGGAGCACATCACTCATCATAACACCTCCCTGACACACAAGGCACTGTGCCCCTAACCTTCCCCTTCTGCACTTTATACTTAGGAACATCACATTTGCATGGCAAGCCCTCCACCGCCAAAACGAATGTATTCCCGCTACTGGGAAAACAACAACAACAACAAACAAATGCTAACAAACTGGTTTATTCAGAAAATGTCCTTCTTGCTCCTTAGTAATATTTCTGTACCTATTAGTGATTCTCCGGAGGTGGGGAGAAAGGGATCATTTTCTCCAGGGAGGGTGAATCACAATCCCAGCAATTCAGGTCCTGCTCCAGCTCAAGCACATCGCTGCGCCTCTGACGGAGGTGTGCACAGGGCAGGAAGGTGGCTGACAGCAAGCAGTGCTCTGTACCAGGCAGGAGAGCTTGAGTTAGGGATCTCCAGGAACTAGAAACTAATGGCATAATACTGATGAGCTCCATCCAACCAGATTGTTAGATATTACAAAATGAAAATTGCTTTAACAACTATTTGGCATAATGTTTAAGGATGAAATATACATATCATATTTTTATATATGTATTTTATCGCATACTCAGTAAGGAATGCTGAGGTGCGTATAATCCATCCAGTAAAGTGAAAATAAAGATTTTACATTTCTGTATTTGTCAATGATTCTGTATTCAGTAAGATTCTGAAGGGGATGCTGAATTCAGAATGGTACATCAGTTTTCAAGGAAAGCCACATAATCGATCAGTCTGGCTGACTGCTGTGTTTTGGGGATCGGTGCAGAGGGGCAGGCTCTGATAAAGGAATAAACCTGTTGCAGGAAACATCCAGAGCCCCTGCAACTGGCTTTTGGGCAGAACCATTCTGGTGGTGAAGTCGGCTTGTCATCCTGGTTCTAGTGTACCTTTCACAGTCTCTTCTATGGGAAGTTCAACAAAAGTTGCAAAATCATCAGCGGTTATAGAGGTGTATGCTTGAGAGACCAGGACCAAGGCAAGTCTTCTTGTGGCATCTCTGTGCATCCATGATTGGTTTCACTGTCTGGGACCACTGGTGGGCGCTGATGGTCACGTAGATCTCAGGGAAATCCCGTTGCCAGATTTTCTGTTCTACTGACCAAATTCTCCCAAGTTCAGAATTTGCAGATTTTATATCAGATGGTATCCTTTCCCAAAGATGTCTTTCATTATTCACATCATTGTGAAGCAAACATAAAACTAGAAGCTGATGATACCCTGGGGGTACAGCAATTCTTCCAGGAGCCTCCAGTTCCTGGTTCTCACACTGAATCAACAACTTTTTGAAACTGAAGGCTCCTTCCTCCATCACCGCCACTGGTATCTTCCCTAGTGGTCTTTCAGCAGCACCTATCAACCACCAGACCCCTGATGCTCTCATAGATTCTTGATGGTAGGATGGATTTGCTAAGTAGCATCCTTGCATTCAGGACCAATGTATATTGATTTCAAGAACAGGATCCATGAGTAAGATCTCCAAACTTCAAAATGGGATGAGAAATAGAATAAAAAGGAGACAATATGGAGCATGCCACATCAAGATGCAGAAAAGTCTTTCTTGTTATAGGCAGCAATTCTTCTGCCATATTGAGAAGAGTCCTTACAGTGTCAAGACACCTCTGGATGAGGTTCTCTCTGTATGGTTGTATTACTCTTTATAATGGTTCCTAGCTAATCCAACTCAAGCCCAACTAACTACACCTTGCTGAAAGGGTGTCAAATTAAGTTTCTTTTTCTAGAGCAGCTTGCCAGAGTTTTTTCTAAAGGAAAGATTTATGATACAAGATCCTTAGAATGTTACAAAAAAATATTGCTAGCTTACTTTATACTGTTGTGCTCATCACTTAAAACAATACAGAATTAGAAAGCTACTCATTTTCATGACAACAAAACTGTCCTAGAGAGTGAGATTTTATTTTCAATGCATCTTACCAAAATTACAAGTATATAGATGATTGATGAATACTTGTCATCTTGTAGATCTTTCCATGATGAATCCTAGAATCAACATTTCTTACAATGCTGACTATAAAGATAACATTAAAATAGCTATTATGAAAAATATGTGGATGTGGGAAACCAACCTTACACAATACTGAGTTACACTCCCCGGCTGGCTGGGTGCTGAGGCGCTCAGTCGCAGAAATGTGGCAGAGATTTCCCCTCCCTTCCTGAGTTCGAGGGTCCGTGTCTCGTGCATGGGTGTGCCTTGTTATAGCCCCATGGGTGAAGCTATGCTCACCTGTTCCTTTGTAATATAACCCCCTGCCCTGTTTAGGATAGAATCTTCCATGGAAGTGCCTTGTGTGTGTCCCCTTCTCTTACTGTGCCCTTGGGTGTGGCCTACCCAGGTGTCAGTCAACCTGCTGACAGTGGACATCATGAAGATACTCAGCCCCCTGAAACCTGACCCCTTGCCTCATTTGAATAGCTTCTCCTCAATAAAAAGGGTCTCTCTCTCCCTCTCTTCCTGCGGACCCTTATGGTCAGAGGAGCCGTCACAGAGACCCTCAAAAAAAAGGTATTTGTGTCTCTTGTGTGGTTATTTCGTGCAGCCCAGTTAGCCCAGTTCAACTGGAGTAACCCCTGAGCCTTTTAGTCGCAAGAACTGAAACCCAGCATGTGGATAATACTTAAAACCCAAAAGCTCACAAGGTGTTGTTTTAAGAAGTATTTTTTAAGTTTGAAGATTTTTTCTTTGATTACTAATTAGGAAAAATTTAAAGAGGTTTACCCAAAGACAGCTGCCAAAGCCTTGTACTGGCCTTATTTGGGGCTCACAGAATTAATTTGCACAGATTGGGATAGAGTTCCATATTTCAGCTTAGCACAAGTCTTAGCTAGAGGGGATTGAGAGAGAACACAGCATAGGCAAGGCCCCAGTGGTCATTTCAACCTAACAGTAAAGACAAGCAGAACAAAGGGATTCAAGTAAAACAGGATCAGTTGGGATGATGACAAGGCGGGCTTTTTTAAATTTTCACCTAATGAAGGTGACATGACCATGGCTTGAGAACATGATCTTTGAACAGGATGTGTCTGTGTTCAACCCTGCCCCGAGTTATCAACTGTACAACAGAGGTAAATTCCTCCATCTCTCTGGGATCCTTTCAACTCATCCATAAAATATTAGAGATCTATAAATTGTACCCACTTCAAAGTTGTGAAAATACATAAATACTGATAAGAGGAGCAGGCACAGATGCTGAGCCATTGTCCATTCTCATTACATGGGACATTAAAGGGACAAGCTTTCTTTTGCTGGCGGTAATTAAGCAGTAAATCACTCATCAGGCATTTTCCTGAGCTCATTTGGGTGGTTTCTAAGGATCATCTCTTGGTTAACTAGGATTCCTGGCAGAAGAGAGCTCACCTTGTTCAGCTCTCCTTGCACATGCCTCTTTACTGGTCTCAATATGGGCCCCTACACTTCACGCATACCTCCTATATCCCTGCCCCAACCAGTGACATCAAGGCTTAAGAGAAATAAAAAACATTCTCCTCCTCACAAAGAGGCTGAGAAGCCCCTAAATTCCTCCACTTTCCACCAGTAGCTCCCACCAGTAGGTCCAATCTTGTGCTTAGCTATAGGATTCTAACCTAGCAAGATAAATATTTATTGAGCTCCTGACCTTAAGTTGAATAATGGATGATCTTGTTGATGAATGCCCAGTCAGTATTGGTCTATTCCTGATTGCAGGGTTTTTGTTTTGCTTTGTTTTGTTTTATAATTGGCAATCTCTGGCTCTATTGCACAGTGGGGTGACTGTAGCTAACAAGAATGGAGTATCTACATGAAAAAAGCTAGAAAAGAAGATTTTTGAATGCTCTCACCTCAAAGAAATGGTAAATCTTTAAGGCAATAAATATGTTAAGTACCCTGATTTGATTACTTCCCAGTATGTATATTTATATCAAAATATTATGTTAGACCCTATAAATATGTGCAACCATTATGTGTCAATGAAGAGTGAAACAAAAAACAAAATCTTGGCTGACTCTCTAGGTCTTGTCCTTATGAAATAGAACATTCACCAATAATCAAAACACAGTTCAAAATGAGTCTTACTATTTTAACATAATTATGTTTTAACATAATTTATATTGATAATAGCTCCATGGCTACCCCTTCCAGAATGGCTGGCTTTAAGCACAGAATTCCTATAATAAACAGAAATAATTGATTTCAAAGTCATTTTGCAACCAGGGGAATTCCAGGTTTTATGGAAAATTGTGAAGGAAAATTTTAGGTCAGAGAGAGAGAGAGAGTTCTAGTACTCCCCAGCCTCCTACCCTACCTCTCCAGATAGATTGCAACTTCCCACGAAAGAAGGCTAGACGTAAAACAAAGTGGCTGGAAAATAAGTTCTCATTTTTAAAGGAAATTAGAATCCTTTTGGATTCTTTTCTCCTTAATTTGACTTTTTATGCTTCTAGTCACTCTGGGAATTAGGCAAACTTGAAATCAAACAAGAACAATTCTATTCATCTCTTCTACCGGAATAAATACTGTTCAACTATGTCAGAGAATCAACAGAATTTGACTCAGTTTTCTAATCACAAAGGAAATTTATTGAGAAGCTTCTGGGACCCCATGGAATTGACCCCATTCAGGAAGATGGAAACCCCAGGCATGGTAAGTGTGAGGAATGAGATCTGGTCCAGGAGCAGCCTTAACAGAGGGCCACCTGGCCCTGCTGCCCCCAAGCATCACCCATGCTTTAGGAAATTTAAGTCACACTCTCAAGGTGTAAGTCCCAGGTAGGGACATCCTGTTGGCTGAACCTAAATCATTGCCACAACCTGGGGGCCAAGGAAAGGGATGACATCTTGTCTTTAGTTCCTTTAACGGGAAGTAGAGTCCTGCCACCTGCCTAATTTGTGAGTCCTTTCAAGTATCAAAGATGCTTATATACCAGGTACACAAAGAAAAAATGGTGTGTGTGGGGGGGTGCGGGGTAAGGCAAATATTCACTTCATCAGGAGTCCAACAAGTCTAACCTTATCTCTATGCTTTTATCCAATGTCTTAAACCAAACTATTGTGTTCGTTTTCATCTTAAAAATAGATTGGGTAGCAGAGTTCTTCATCATTTTGACTTTCAGTTCATTTGACTTCTCATTTTACATGAATAATCTTAGAAAATGATTCATCTGTCCTCATAAACGACTTTAGATAAATAAGTTATTTTTATCATCTGTTCATTCTTTGTTTCCATCAGAAAATGTGTCTCTGCAATTCTGTAGGAACCCCTGCTACTTCACATTTTTTTAAACTTATGCTGGGTGGGCAACAATATTCATGGTCTTTCACTCAATGTCCTTATGCTTCTAGACTCTTCTTCCCTCCTTCACTGGCACTCCGTGGGGACACCCGAACTCTGGTGCGACTTTAATCTTCCAAGAGTTGAAAAAAATACCCCTGTGTACACAATGGGGTCAGATCTTGGTTTGTCCTTGCCCATACCATACCAGGCGATGTGTTGGAGCATTTCTCTTCCACTTGCCTGATTATAAAAAGACAATAATTTTAGACATTTAACTGGATATTCTTTTCTCTGCTGAACCTCCAATCCATCTCTCTATTTAGGCTCTGAACCATGTTGCTGGTAACTCTGAGAACCAGTTATCATCAAGATTAGAAAACAGCAAGGAGCTGGTGTGGTGGCCTATGCCTGTAATCCCAGTGGTTCGGAAGTCAGAGGCAGGAAGATCGTTCATTCAAACCAGCCTCAGCAATTAAGAGGTACTAAGCAGCTCAGTGAGACCCTGTCTCTAAATAAAATACAAAAAAGGGCTGGGGATGTGGTTCCGTGGTTAAGCACCCCTGGATTCAATCCCTATACCCCCCAAAATATATATATATATGGTAAAAAATATATATATATGGTGGGGTGGACATGTCATCAGATAATCTCTAGCTAACACTGCAGTGATGTTTGCATAAACCTTTTAGGGGTGAGTAGCAACCCTCAGAGCATGTGGACTTCATCCTGCATTTGACCAGGTTTTCCTAGAAGGGACCAGATTATGTTTTCCACATCTGTCAGAAAGAGTGTTCAGAGTCAGAAATTAAATTCAGTTAATACAATAAATTATATATATAATGCATTCTAAATTTGTAGACTGTGAAGTATGTCAAGGTCTTTTAAAATCTATATTCTTTATTTCCATCTCTTTTATAATAATTAGTTTTGTTGGAAAAATTAATATTTTGCTATAGAACTTCCCATAGTCTCATTTCCGTAAGCGTAGCCTTAAGGATCATTTAATATGTTCCTTTACTTCTGTATTTCCTATAAATTGGTGGTGAGATATAGAAATTTGATCATTAACCCTAATCTGGTTAGAGTTTTCCCCTAGGAATAGTTGGTAGGTGACAGTGTGTGCCTCCATCAGAAGCTACATAATATTTAGTTGTCTTTTAGTAATTGATGTTATAGTATTAGTGTTAGTGAATAATTTTCTACATCTATTAACTCATAAGTGTTGGGAAATGGTGATATTGTCCAATTGCATAATTCTTTCTTCATTTATTGAGAGACTTCTACAGAGAGACTGTCTCTTCACTTATTCTTTAGTTACCGAAGGTTCAGTTCATAGAGAAAAGGCATGATAAATGCTTGCTTTGTTTCCTTCATTTTAATGTTGCCAAAATATTAGTTCTTTTGTGTTCTCTGAACTGGATCAACAGTGTTTGTGGTTGTTATTATTGTTGCTAGTATTATTGTGAACTCATGCATTTAAACCTCTTTGCTATGTTTTAATCTATCATCTATTACATTTAAACCTGTTTGCTATGTTTTAATCTATCATCTATCCTAACTGTTATCCTTATTGATTTAATGTGCCAGCTTGAGCAGGTTGGAACTGGTTTAGATTGTTTGTTCATTGGAATGCTAAAATCCAGATTCAATAATGGCTACATCAAATGAAGCTAGGATTGTATGAATTTCTTTTGTAATTGCAATGTGGAATTAGCTGAGGAATTTTGAAAAAATAGATATGCCGGGATCCTACTTCTAGAGAATCTTAGCTAGAGGTGCCACCTGAGGTCCAGGATTTTAAAAAACTGCCCACCTGGTTCTAATGATTTGCCAAGGTTGAAATATAGAGAAAGAAATCCCGCAACTTATAAAGAGAAGAGTACAGGATGAGACTCAGCCCCTAATTAGAACACATACACAAGGGTCTTAGAGGACACCCACTTCACAATGTAGCATAGAGAACTACATTGATGAAGGGAGAAACTGCATTTTTAAAAAGAACTTTAATGACTGTTTCCTGTTGATAAGGATGTACGTAGGAGATGTCAGCATTGATAGAGGTTCCATAATTTAGTGGAAACGATGAGATCCCGGAGTAGAAAGAGGCCAATTAGCAACACTTACCTAATCAAGACAAGATGGTTATCAGCACAGATCTCTGGTAGTACTTAATTAATCATGAAGTCATTAGGACCAAACAAGACAGGCAATCTACAAAGGTACTACTTGACCTGCATAATTTAAAAACCCTCTATATCTAACCAACAGAGGTCTGAAACATGGTCCATTAATGAATTCTCAGACCAGTGATTAGTTCAGAGACCCAGAGACCCTGACTGAGTGGAAGCCTTGTACACTTGAGGCAATAACAGAAGTTTGTATCATGATTTTCTCTGTCTTTCCATTTTCTTACCAGGGAAACTGTATAGTGGGAAAAGGAAAATACCAAAACCTTGCGAATTTTTGAGCTCTGACTTTGAGGTAATGGCTTGGTTTCTGGGGATCTGGAATGCCACTCTAGTTTAAGAGTTCTGTAAGTCAGATGATAAGGGTTTAGGGGTTGTCCAAGGTCCATACTTGAGTCTCTTCGTCTAGTTTCTGAGTATTTACTCATGAAGTGATTTATTCAATAATTGGAAGAATATATATATATATATATATATATATATATATATATATATATATATATATATACACACACACACTCCCCAATCCATGCTAAAATGTTAAATCATAAGTAATCCTATATCCATGGGGTAAAAAAAAGGTATTATGCTACTTTAATGGTCTGAAAAAAAAGTTCAGGGTAGTAATTCCTATCACTTCTCTGTTAACCATGACCTACCAAATCAGAAACTCTGGAGATGTTGGTAAGCTGGTAAGCTTGTGCTTTAATGGTCTCTCTCAATGATTCTTAACAGGGTGAATACAGACACAAAGCACTTATTGCCCTGTCCCAAAAAGGAGAACACATCAGAAGCATATTGCCTTAACTTGTAAGGGACAAGGGTACACATTCCACTTAGCCTGAGAGGTACATAAGTACTTCAGATCTATGCCTCTATTTAGTCCATAGATACTTTGTCCCAACATCACCACAGGACATCATTGGGTCGCTGTATTAATGACATCATGCTTTTAGAAACTACCACAAGATATAATTGTACTCAAGTGATATCCTAAGATACAAAACATGGATATTTTCCATGACAATATAGAATTGAACCAACACAGTCAAATTTGCAGGAATCAATGCCCTGGGACATTTTGGGACATCCTCTCCCAACTTAAAGACAGCTTGCCACACCTTTTATTCCTACCCCTTTTCAATCCTAAACTTAAATATGTGCTATTGGTGGATCTCTAGATCTTGAAGATAACAGAGTTGCATGTGTTGTACCAACCTATTTATCAAGGGAATTGTAAGTTTGAAAACTTTTCTTCAGACTCAGAGAAAGAAGTAGATCTCCAACTGGTCCAGATGGATATTTGGTGCTTGGGACCCAGTAAGTACTCTGTGGAAAATCAGTTGTTAAATGGAGTCTTAGCAAACCAGAATAGAAAAAGCAAAGATAGTTTCCTGATGGGTTAGGATATGCCTTCATAGACAAATAATTATATCTGTTTTGAGAAATAGCTACTGGATTTGCTATGAGCCCTAGTAGTGAGACTACCTACATACAATCTGATCTGCCAACAATGTACAGAGTTTTATGTTATTCATCAAGTCATAACATTGCTCATGTCCAATATCTACTTATATAATTCCTTGTATATATAAAAGGAATTCCTTATGTAATTCCTTATATAAAGAAGTATTGTCAAGCAAATCTTGAATGCCCAATGAACTTACAAAAGCAAGTGTATCACCTTTCCAATCTGACTTCTCCTGCCACACTGTTGTCTCTTTCCAACCCAAATTGAGGGTCTTCCAGAGGATGTCTTATGACCACTTAAGAGTGAAGGGAAAACTTCAAGCCTGGTTTGCAAATGCTGTGAATGATAAGCTGTAGTGATATAAATCCATTCATAATATTGTGACCTGAAGTGAGCATCTATAGTGATTCATGGGAAGTGACTAATGGCTCCGTCAGCTTTTCAGAGATAGTAAAGGGAAAAGAGTAGAAGTTGGTGGCAAGATGGGAGGGATGAGTTATGAGAATGAAAATCTCAGAATTGGCTCACATTGAATCCAACATTGATTGCACAATGAAAGGTCCCAACTGTGCCAGGGATTATAGTAATCAGGTGGATGAGATCACTGAATCAAAGATGCCAGTCAGCCTCTTTTGCCCAGTGTTTGCTTGCTATGCTTAATAACAAATACCCATAGCAGCAGGGATGAAGCATGGGCTTAGCCACAAGGACTTTATCTACTACCATTACCACAGCTGAATCCTCATCATGCCATCAACAATGACCAGCACTTATACTTTGATAAGCTGCCATAGCCACCCGGGGTATCAGCCAGCCATCTGGCAGTAAGTTGATGACATTGGGTTCTTTCCATCATGGGTAGAAAATGACTTTCCCTCACTGGAGTAAATATTTATTGTTGATTATTTTTTTTCCCACTGACAATCCTTTGCCAGAAACACCATGTGTTGATTTACTGGTCATCGTATTCAGCACTGTGAGATGACATGCAACATTACTTCTAATAAAGAGGACACACTTTACAGTGAAGAAGTCAATAGACTGATGCCCAGGAGATTCTCTGGTTTATACCATTGACCCTGTATCACAAAATTAGCTGGACTTAATATATGAATAGTCAATTGAGGACTTGGTGTGTCAGTGGGAGTCCACACTCAGTAAGGTTTGCAGTCCATTCTATATGGTATTTATTCTTCCATAGTCAGAAAACATGGTTCCAGGGACAAAGAAGAGGAAGTGGGAGTGGAGTTGCATTTCATACTTTATTGCACCTACTGAGGCATCCGTAGAGCAAAACATTTTACCCTCCCTATGACTGGTCTCTAGAGGTGTTAGTACCCGAGAAAGGAAACCCAATCTGGTAAGCCAATATTCTTTCAGACTTTTCTGAGTTTTTTATGTTATTAGGCAAATAAATAAATAAATGAAAGGGACAAGTAATCCAATTATTAAAGAGACTGGGAAGAATATATATGGAATCCCTGGAAATTCCCTAAAAAATGATTAAATTTTTAAATGGCTAAAAGACTTGAAAAGATGATTTTCAGAAGGAGATGTTAAAAAAAATGATCAATAGGGGCTGGGATTGTAGCTCAGTGGTAAAGTGCTTGCCTAGCACGTGTGAGGCACTGGGTTCGATCCTCTGCACCACATAAAAAAACAAAAAGCAAAAGTAAACGGTATTGTGTCCATCTACAACTAAATTTTTTTTAAAAAAAATTTAAAACAATGACCAATAAACAGACGAATGAATGTTCTACATCTTTAGTCATGGAATATAAATTAAAACTGTAAGAAGATACCACTAGATACTTAGAAAAATGGTTAGAATTTTTTAAAATAACCCATACAAAGTGTTCATGAGGATTTAAAGCAAATGGGACTATCATGCATTGCTCATAAGAATGTCATGTGTTACAACAGTCTTGGAAAATATTCTGACAGTTTCTTACAGTTGAATATATACTTACCATATGATCTAAAAATTCCACTCCTCGGTAATTACCCAACATAAGTGAAAATGTGCCCATGAAAGAATTGCACATCACTATCCAAGGTGAGTGGAGAAACAAATTATAATATATTTATACAAAGGAATATTATTCAACAATAGGTAAGAACTACTGAAATTAAAAAGTATGAATGAGCACAGAAGAGTACACATTATCATGTCACTTCTGTGAAGTTCTACAACAGGAAAAATTAACAAGATAGAAAACATGGAAACTGACTATAAAAACAGGAATCTTGGGGAACTTCCTAGATTAGTGAATATGTTCTGTGTTCTCCTGGTTGAGGTATGTGTTAGTTGGACCTAATGGAACTATTCATTTAAAATGTATGAATTTTATTATACATAAATTATATATCCATTGATCTTTAGTTTAAAAATAAAATAATTTTTCTTTTCTCTTTGACCCATAGTTTTACATTCTTCAGAAGTATATTAGTCATGATTTGCTTAAGACTCTGGTCCATACCTTATGAAATATTAAGGCAAGGATGTGACAAACCTAGAGGATTTATAAACACAACCAGAGCGCCTGGATTTGAAAACAAACACAGTGACTTAAATAATGTTTTTTTTTTTTTTTTAAAAAAGGTAATGGGACATTGTAGCATGATGTTAGATGGGAGCAGTTCTTTACTGTAAGAATGGGAAGAAAGATACAGGTGGTTGTTTGAGAGGCAAAAAAAAATGCAATATAATGAATATTCAAAAGAATCTTTTTGACCACCCAGCATTTGAACTCCTTTCTTATGTTTGAAGACTCCTCTGCCCTTATAAACTGGAAGTCTTAAAGTTACATGCTATTTTCCCAGTGTATCTTGCAAATAGGACATGGACATATGACGTGGGCTACTCCAATATGTTGTCCCCTGCTTAGGCCTGGAATCCAGAGGTGATGATGAGAAGAGAGGCAGAGGCAGTCTGAGTGAGTGTGGGAACTCCAAGTCCCCTTACTAGTATTGGCAGAGGTGCCAATGATGGCTTCTAGGTCCAGGTGCAATGGGTTTGGCAGTGCCATTTCCAACAACTGGTCCCCTATTGTGGAAGCAGGGTTATCCTCACCAAACCAATTAATTTTCATCTGTTGTTATTGACTGTGTGATTATGAATCTGATTTTCTCAGAATCCTGGTGACTCCATGAGACAGTATGTGTTTATTAAATGGATTTTCTTCTTCAATAAGCAACATTTAATTTTCATTGATTGCTCCTAAAACCCTGACTGACAAGAGAGTTTTGGGGAAATTTCTTAAAGAAAGTGATGCCTGAGCTTTGTCAAAAAAAAAAAAAAAGACTAAATTTACAAAGAAAATGGGAGATAAAGAACAGGGAGGGACCCTGGGGTGAGAAAAATGGCAAGTAGCTAAATGTGGATGGAACATGAATTTCAAAGCAAAGTCACTAACGTTTAACCTGGAAGAGTCAGGCAGGAGAGACAGATAATTTAGGACCTTATGTTATATTAAGGAACTTGAACTTTATCCCATAGTTGATAGAATGCCATTACATGGATTTCAAAAGCGGATGACATGGTCTAATTTGCATTTTGAATAGATCACACTGGCAGCTATGTGGAGAATGAGTTTAACTGAGATATAATCAAAAGCAAGGAGAGTTTCTAAGCAAGTTCTTTTTGTAGTTCATGTAATAGATGATGAGGAGCTAAGCAGAGCAGTGTACATCTAGAGAGGGTAGAAGAAACACATTTTAGAGATTTTTAAAGGATGAATTAAGAAGATTAGGTATTTGAAAGCAAGGGAGTAAGAGATAGGGAATAAGAGATCAGGCAAAAGTCTAAGTTTACCCAGTTGATAATGGGGATGTCAACTGAAATAGAATATATCAGAGGAGGATTTCATTTCAGAGAAAATGATAGTCTTTTTGAGTCATGTTGAGATTCAGTATCTGTGGTGTATGTTTTAGTCAGCTTTTTCACTGGTGTAACAAAAAGATGTGACAAGAACAATTTTAGAAGAGGAAAAGTTTATTCAGAGCTCACAGTTTCAGAAATCTCTGTCAATAGATGGCTGGCTTCAATACTCTGGACCCAAGGAAAGCACTTCAGAGCATGGCCTCCTCAAATCAGAGAAAGATTTCTGCTCACCAGGAACAAAATATATGCCCCAAACACATGTCTCCCAATGTCCCACCTCCTCCAACCTCACCCTACCTGCCTACAGCTACCACCTAGTTAATCCCTATTAGAGATAGGGATGTGCAGTTTAGGTTAAGACTCTCATTATCCCTTAATTTCATCTCTAAACTCTCCTGCATTGTCTCACACATGAGCTTTTGGTGGACACCTAATATCTAAACCATAACAGTGTATTCAGGTATAAATACTCAATAGTCATCTGGATAGATGCTTCTGAATACAGGTTAGATGACTGGTCTTTGTTTATATAAGAATAGTGAATTGATAGCTTCAACTCATTATGGTAGATGAAATAACAAAGAGAAGCCTGCAGTGAGCAGGGCTGCCGTGTAAAGTCATGCAGGTTGTGCGTTGCAACCACAGCAGATGATCTTGATGATAAAAATAAATAAAAGCAAAAAGTTAAAAAGACAAACATTATGAGCCAAGGAAAAGATCCTTGTAGCAACCACACTAAAAGAATAGATAAATTAGAACTCTTAAAAAGACAGGTAATAGTCAGAGAGGTAAATGAACAATAAGAAAATTGAAATACTTTACCCCAAGACTGGGAAAATAACTCTGTCATTTGTATTTGATGGCAAATAATAGCAAAATCATGTCTTGAATAAATGGGGATTTATTAACCCACACAACAAGAAGTCCAGGGGAAGGCAGTTCCAAGCTGATGTGGTGTCCTTCTGTCCTGCTTATCATGGGGCATTTGTTCTTATCATCATAATGTATTGCTTTGCCTCTTCTAACATATCCTCATTCTAATCAGGAAAAGGGAAAAATTGAAGGGGATATAAATTACATGCCCACTATGGCAAATTGATTGCAAAAATATTTCTAATTATTTACCTCTCCCTAAATCCACACAATATATGACTCTTACTTTGCAGATCCTCTCAATGAGAGGTGGAGTCTACTTCCACACCTTTTGACTCTAGCCTGGCTTTGTCACTTGCTTTGACTAACAGAATGCCACAGAAGTGGTGATGTGCCAGTTCCTGGTTGTCAGTGCTTCGGGTATAAGCATAAGTCAGCCTGCTAGAAGACAACACTGTGGACCTCAGCCAGCTGTCAGTCAACTCCAGAAGCAGGACTCTCCTATTGACCCCAAGTTGACCACATAAGGTCTTCTGCCAAAGCAGAAGAACCACTCAGCTGAGCCCAGGCTAAATTGCTAATCTATAGAATCATGACCTAAATAAGTGCTAGTTGTTTTAAATCTCTTGATTAGAGTAGTTAACTTTGTTCCAAATGATAATCCTTGTAGATTTTTTTCCCCTTTAAAAATTGTTTCAGAAAACTTTTAGGTAAAGATGACACTTTCTGGTTCTTTTTGACATTCTTCATTTTTCTAGAGTTGATTTCTAGATTGATGTTTATATGAGCTTCAAATAATGATTTTTTTTCTTCCTACCTTTTATACTTCTTATTTTATACTTGTTAAGAGAAAATCTCTAGAACTCTGTGAAATCGTAGAGAAAAATCATAAAGCTGGACAAAACTCATGATCAATTTTAAAAAAAATAAAGAAACTTTTGGAGTGATGGTCATTTATAGGGGGTTATGAATACACAGATGTATTCATTCATCAAACTGCAAACTTGAAACATGAGCATTTTCTTGTATGTTATTTATCTCTTTTCTAAGTTTATTTTTAAAAGTAGTTGATGATACTGAAAATTCATTTCTATTTCATTTTGCTTTTCTTTCTCAACGCCTGTCCTCTTTGTCCCTCATTGTGTCTACTAGTTTCCTAGGACGACTACAACAAAGTACCAAAAAGTGGATGGCTTAAAACAATAGAAATGTATTGGCTTATAATTCTGAAGTTTAGAAGTCCAAGATTAAGATATCAGCAAAGTTGGTTCCTGCTGAAGGTTGTAAAGCTTCTGGTGGTTCCTGGGCAATCTTTAGCATTCATAGGCTTCTGGAGACATCACCCCAATCTCCACCTTCGTGGTTACATAATGTTCTCACGGTGTGATTGTCTGTTTCTTCACATGGCATTCTCATTTTAAGGACACTAGTCCTGTTGAGTTAGAGGCCCATCCTTTTCTAATATGACCTCATCTTATTTCCAAATAGGAGGTACTGGGAATTAGGACTTTTGTTTATTTAACAAATAAATATTAAGGAGACAAAATTCAACCTATGAACTTATACTTTCAGTTTCCTTCATTGTGAGCCTTCCCGTATAGCCATTATTTTACCAATACTTTATTTTTCTGTTCTATTTCCCCTCTTCCCCAAGCTCTGCCCTTAGTTTTAGTCTTGTTTATTGGTCTCATTATTTCTTCCTTGAACTCTTTTATCTCTTCTCTGGGCTCTCATTTTAGGAAAACAATATTTCTGTAATATTTTAGTCATAATTTCATTCATAATATTGGATTATTTTCTCATATGTGTTTTCATTTAAAATTGTTTTGTTTCTATTTTAGAATAATTTTGCATAGCTCCAATATTAGTTTGTTTATTGTTTTTGTTCATCTTTATATGAAATGATATCTTCCTGTAACAACTATTAGGAGGTTCATGTGGGAGATGACTAAGCAGCATTTGGTTCATTTAGTAGTGTGGCATTAAATTTCATGTGACACTTGAATTACAATTATATTTTTGCTTCTACTTTTCCCATTTAGTAGGGATTAGCAGCAGCAGAGCATGACATTTCCATTTTTTTCCTTCCATGATGTCAGACTAAGAGTTTATTTCTTACATTTCTGTATGTCTTTGAAGTATAATGCATGTTCATGAACACTCTATAGCTAGGCTTCACAAGATACCCTTAGTTTAAATTAAGGTATCTTCCTTCTCATGAATGCATCTTCAACTGTGGAGAATATTTTCTTTCTTCAACTCATTCTTCCTAAGAATTGAAGCAATTTTCTCTCTATTGTGCCCATCAAGATCATAAGTAGATTTTTTAATCCAGTGGAGTAAAATTTCCAAATTCCTCATGACTCTAGGAAAACATGAAAGAAAATATAATAAATGGGGTCATATTGTCTTACATGTTTTGTTACCATACTTCAAAGGTTCTGAAACTTTTATTCATATGCTAACATCTCTGAAGTTAGACTACATCTTAAAATCAATGGAATCACAAATTGCGAACAGTGTTGTGACATGCTTGTCATGACGGGTACACAAGGGAACTTGGTCACTGCTGTTCATATTATTATCACTATAGTAGAAACATAAGCATTGCTGATGCTCTGTGCATTAATTTAATTGACATATAAAGTATTCTCAAAATGAATATATTGGTTAGGCATGAAAATGTTATTAAGTACACAGAAAGGCATGGAAGCAGTATCTCAGGTATCAATTTAATATTAGTGAGGAAAATAATCACTGTTGAATGTTCAACTGGATTTTGATATTTCCTTACAACAACAACAACCAAATGCTTTCTGAGCCTAAGGAAAAAAGGATGGTATCCACAAGTAGGTGAGCCTCTGCTGCATTTTATTATTATGACTTATAAAGAAGGATTACCTAGCTTTAATTCATACTGACTAAGCAGTGCAACTGGAGGTAGGAGAAATTTTCAAATACTTCAGAATACATTAAAGTAGTTACAAACTAGTGAGAGGCTGTGTGACCCATTCAAACTATGCAGGACTATCAGTAAGTCATCAGATATCAATTTGCTAGAAGTTTCCTGCTGTCACATTTGTTGGTGCAATTTTACTGTATTAGAGATGAAGAGCTGAAGAGCTTCCAATCATCATCAATTTCTCTTCTCTTTCTACTCTTGTTTGAAATGCATACTCTTTCTTTTTTTCTAACCCATCCATACTTTTCGTTCTTCTCTTGAGCATATAAATCTTACAAACTCTACCAACTGAACTATCTTTATTTCTGAAAATATTTACCTTGGTTTAAACCATTTTTCTTTTGTGATCTGCCCTGTCCTTATTTTTTCAAATGTTATAGTTAACATGTAGTATAATTACAGGTGATTAATACTAAAATAAAATAAACCATTTAAGAAAGCAGAAAAATGTAAGAATTCTACTCACACATTCTTCATTTATTTCCAAGGATTTTGATATGGTCCACGGCAGAACAATTGAATTGCTTATCTACATGTAGCTTTTCTTTTAGATGTTCTAATTTTCTAAATATTGTTTTAGAAAAACTCTGTTAGTTATTCTCTCTCTCTCTCTCTCTCTCTCTCTCTCTCTCTCTCTCTCTCTCTCTCTCATACCTTTAACTCCTGTTGAAACTCATATCACACTTCATCTTTTTTAAAAATTTATTTATTTATATGCGGTGCTGAGGATCATCAAATCCAGGGCTTCATGCGTGCCAGGAAAGCACTCTACCACTGAGCCAACAATCCCAGCCCCTCACACTTCATCTTTTTGAAAAGTTATCCACTCTAGGGACCTGTTGAAAAAAGGTGATCATTTTTGCTCCAGGAAAGCTGGGATGTGTCTCTGAGATTTTATGTCATTGTAAACACAGTTCAAAAAATGAAATATCTTTCATTGCCCTTTCCCATGGAAGCTCTTGTCTTTACCATGCTAATACACTTTCTGTATTACTCTAACTAGTTTGTTTCATCTTTTTAAACTCATCTGGGAAACTAAAATCATTCTACATCTATAGGAGCCTCCCAAGTGTTCTCAAGGTTATTACTTTCCCACAACTAGTTCTAGTCATAGTCTGGGTATTTGTCATTCGCTCCCACTCATGTGAGATTTCTCTTCTGAGTCTTGCATTATTTTCTTTCATTCCACCCAAGTCTTCACAAAGCACATTCATTTTAATTCTCGTTATCTGGGTTGTCAGCCCAAACTCACAATAGTATGGAGCCTGTAAAAGATGGCCTCACTTTTGTGATGTAGCCATCTTTTCAAAAAGACTCTACAGAGTTAAGGAGAGCTACAAAAATATGCCTGCCTCTCATTCATTTCAGTCACTTTCATAATACCAGAAAACTCTTTCCTATTTTAGAAGTTGAATTTGAATAATTGTGCATGACATTAAAGTTACTGCCTTTACCCTGCATCTATTTTCTGTACCTACATTCATCACTATTTGCCCTTTTCATTAGGAGAAAGATTTATATTTTGGGAATCACATGAGAGTGGTTACATGGTTCATTACTCTGATGGAAACATGCTTTCGGTGGATGAGGACGCCTCCTTCCTTATCTCTGGGTGCAGACAAGTTCTTTCCATTGGTAGAGCTCTGTTCCACCCTCCATTCCCTTTCACACAGCCTGCTTGTCTTTCTTCCATTAAATTTATAAGAAAACAAATTCCTAATGACATTTAAATGTATGTGAGGAAGAGCTCTCTCTAAATGCACATTTATATACTTGTAACAAAAAAGCAGAAAGTAAAAAAAATAATAGTTTTGAAATTTGTTGAAGAACTTCTTTTAAAGCTTTGAATAGGTAAAAATATTCATGCTTTGCTCAACTTTCTAAAATTACATAGGGATGGAGATGTAGCTCAGTGGTAGGGTACTTGCCTAGAATTTGTGATGCCCTGGGTTTGATCCCCACTACTAGGAAAAATAAAACAAAATTACACAAGTGTCTTATTTACCAAAAAACTCCACTCTCTCAGCTAATGTATTATATCAAAAAATAATAATAACACTAGTGACATAAAATTGTCAACTCTTCCCAATCCTAATGGAAAGTGCCAGTCAAAAAGACATATCATGACTAACTATAGTGTGAATGAAATAAAATGAACAAAAATACAGCCAACTATAAAGATAGAAATTTGATTTATTATATATTGGAAAATATTTGTCATTTATTCCCTGAAAGCTGTTTCAATTTCAATATAACCATAGCACAGTAAAGAAACACCACAGAACAAAATACGAGGAAAAAATACCAATGTTATAAAACACCCAGTGAAATAACTCAACCTAAGTCAAACAACATACAATAGGAGTTGGGTCTGTCATACCCCTTAAAGTGTTTCCAAGGCTCAGTGAATGTCAAAATGAAAAGTCTGTTATTTGGAACACTGGAGAAAAAAAAAAGGGAGAGGAGAATCAGACTTGTAGAAGAGAATGCAAATATTTTTTAAAAAAAAACTTAAAAATTAAGGCCTTGTAGCAGAGCAACAGTAAATTCACTCCAATGTTACAAGTGGGCCTATCTTTACAAGGGATGACTCAGAGCAAAAATGTTGTTTCATGACATTTTTAAATAAAGAAAAGGTGGAGAGTGCAGATAGTTTGAGGATTTTTCTCATTAATTTGGCAATCATTCTTTATTCAATTTTAAGAGTAAAATATTACATGGCTGATTTATGCTCCCTGTGCCTGGAAAGGCTTGTTGATTTGTGAATTTCACAAAAGGTGAGTATATTTTATATTAATATATTTCAATGTTGGTATGAATTAAGTTTTATTATACCAATCAATTTCCTAAAGAGAAACCTTCTAATATGCTGCCTGGAATGGGGAGAGGACATGGCAGTAGAAGTATAATCTTGGCTTCCAGACCTCTGGGAGTCAAACAGGGCCTCATCCTTAGTATGAGAGGAATGTTCATGTGACTTTACTATAAGGAGAGAATATATATTGAAAACAAACTATGGGGGGGGGTATAAAGTAAAAATGTTTATTTTATTCATGTGATCAAAGTTAAATTGTTATAAGCTTAAAAATCTGTTATAATGATGGTTTATGTAAGCTTCGTGGTAACCACAAAGCAAAAACCTATAGAGATAAATAAAAGATTAAAAAAAAGAATGAAAGCATAGCACTAGAGAAAATCACCTCGCCACAAAGGAAAATAGTAAGAAGGAACAAAGAAGCTACAACAAAATCACAAACTAATTAACAAAATGGCAGTAGTAAGTCCTAATGGCAGTAGTAAGTCCTGGGTATATATCCAAAGGATTTGGAATCAGTTTATCAAAGACAATCTCAAAAAAAAAAAAAGTGCCAAATGTTTTCTCTGATATAAGGAGGCTGATTCATAGTGGGGTAGGGAGAGGGAGCAAGGGAGGAATAGATGAACTCTAGATAGGGCAGAGGGGTGTGAGGGGAAAAGAGGGGAGCTAGGGTTAGAAATGATGGTGGACTGTGATGGACATTATTATCCAAAGTACATGTATGAAGACACAAATTGGTGTGACTATACTTTATATACAACCAGAGATATGAAAAATTGCACCCTATACATGTAATAAGAATTGTAATGCATTCCACTGTCATATATAAATATAAAAATTAATTTAAAAAAGACTTATCTGCACCCTCATGTTCACCACTGTATTATTCACAATAGCCAAGATATGGAATCAACCTAAGTATCTATCAACAGATGAATGGATGAAGAAAATAAACAGTATTCCAACAGTGGATTACTATTCAGTTCCTGTTATTTTCGACAACTTGGATGAGCCTGGAGGACTTTATAGTAAATTAAATAAACCAGACACAGAGAGACAAATGTTATTTGAAACATTTATATATGGAATCTAAAAAAGTTGAAATCATAGAAGCAGAGACTAGATTGGTGATTTTCAAGGGGTGCTAGTCAAAAAGACATATCATGACTAACTATAGTATGAATGAAATAAAATGAACAAAATATAGCTAACTACAAAAACAGAAATTTGATTTATTATATATTGGAAAATATTGTCATTTATTCCCTGAAAGCTGTTTCAATTTCAATATAACCATAGCACAGTAAAGAAACACCACAGAGCAAAATATGAGGGAAAAATACCAATCTAATAAAACACCCAGTGAAAAAAACAGTGTGGGGAAGCATTAGTCAAAGAACACAAAAGTTCAGTTAGGTAGAAAGAATAATTTTAAGAGACCTATTATACATCATGGTGACTATAATTAATAAAATCACTGAGTAGATGTTTTTGTTCTCATTCCCAAAAATGTATGTGAAGTAGTGCTTACGTTCATTAGTGTGATTTAGTCATTCCATAAAGTATATATTTCAATCATGTTGTATCAGAGAAATGTATACATTTTTAATGTGTTGATTCAATTTTTTTTAAAAAAATTAAGTGGTTGTGGTATGAAGATTTCAGGTTGAATCAGAATCCATATCATAATTTCAGCTAATAAGAAACATGAACTACTATTGTTTTAGTTTTCTACTGCTGCTGAAGCAAATTATCACAAATCTATCTGCTGAAACCACATAAAATTATTAATATCTGAAGGTCAGTCATCTGATATGGGTCTCAGTATGCTAGGATCAAAGTTTCAGGCAGGAATGCATTCCCTTCTGAAGGTTGTGGGGAGGAATATGTTTCACTGATGTTTTCCAATCTCTAAAAGCCGCCTGCATTCTTTGGCTCATGGCCCCTTACTCCATCCTTAAAGCCAGCAATGGCATGATAAGTCCTTCTTCTATCACTTCAGTTCTTCCATCATTGCATCTCTTTCTGTCATTTCTTCTGCCTTTCTTCTTTTTTAAGGACCCTTATAATTACACGGGGGCTATCCAAATCATCCGGGATAATCTCCCTATCCTAAAGCCAGTGGATTAGTAACCTTAATTCCATTTTCAATCTTAATTTCTTTTGCCATGTAATATAACAGATTGTAGAGAATAGGGCATGATTACCTTCAGGAGGCCTTCCATAAGTCTTAAGAGTGAATTACTGGCAGAAATAGATAGGCCATCATGGCTCCAGCAAAATAAACCAGTTTATGACAGAGTTGCAGTTCTAGTGAAGAACAGAATGCAAATTTAGAACTAAAAGAGATACCTATCATCAAGCCTGGGAACCCACAGAGGGAATTGGAGAGATATTTATGTTGTGTGGGGATAACTACAAAAATAAGTATCTATGTTGACTCATTCTGTTTGTGTTTAGATGCTAGTTCCTTCTCAGTCCTGGCTTATCACCCCTAGCCCCAAACCAAGCAAAGTAAATCAGGATAGAGGAGGATATCAGAAGCTTCTATGTTGAAAGGAAAATGAAACCTGGAAAATAGTTTTTTGTTATTTATTCTCAAGAAAAAAAAACACACAGTTCATTAAAAATTTTTTATAAACCTGTAACAGTTTGTGTAGCATCTTCCCAAAATTATACTTCCCTTCCCATTCTTTGGTGAATAGTAAAGCATGGGAGAACAGCTTTCTTTCATTATTCCCAACAACTCTTTCTTCAAACTGTGGGTTTTATGGGATCTTTTTGATTAAATCCACCCAAATGACTTCAAGTTATTGGCTTTGACTATGCTTCCACTGGACAATGGTTCTCATAAGTACATAGGTGTTGCCTTCACTTTACCACTACCAAATGGACTCTTTCTTAGACACAGATAAATTCTGGAATTGGGCTAAAGATTTTCCTCATTTCCTGGGATACATTTCCTGAGGATAACTGGCTTCTCCTGTTGAAAGGTAAAAACACTTGACTTTTTTAACTTCTCTCTGGCTTATATGCATGTAAAACTGGTTGGTTTAATCCATCATGTAGTTGTGTTTCAGAATGACAGATGACATATATAAGAATATGCACTATGAAACCTAAGTATGCAGTAGGCTGTTCCATCTAGGTGTGTTAAAGTAATATTCTTCCAATGACGAATGCACTTAATGTTTCATTATTCAGACTGTATCCCCATAGTTAAGTGATGCTTGACTGTAATTGGTTGAGTGGCCCTTCCCAAAGGGACATTTCTACTTGTAGTAAATTGAGACCTGTGTTAGGAAGTCTTTTCCTCTCCCCTTCTTGCAGATGACAAAAGAACTAAACCATAGCAAACATTTTAAATGTTAAATTATAATTATGAAAGTTCTTATCAGGATAAAACAATTGGCTGGTCTAATAAGATGAATTTCCTCCCTTGTCCCACCCCCTTTTAAACAAATCAATTTATTCAACAAAAGCCAAAGACATATCAAAATATAGTTTAGCTGTAGCTTATTTGGAAAATAATCAGGGGCTGGGTCAGCAGTGAACTCAGTTACATTTAGCAGTGTAAACTGGCTTCTGGGAAAGCTAGGTCAGTCTTAGTCCATATTGCTAAAATCATGTTATCCAGTCTGAGTTTGGAAACCGTGCCCCTCCAGTCCCCCCATTGATTTACAAATTATTGTCTGGCCCTTGACTTGGGGCACACCAGTGGAGAATATTTCAGAGAAGAATGACCATTAACTGAGGTGTAAGTGTCTAAAGAATTTGGAAATAATAAAAGATTTGGAGAGATGTAACAACTCTTGAGATCTTATAATGTTTGAATGGTTCCAAACCCTTAAGTAGGAATCTCAGAAAGACAAATTGTGCCATAACATACAGTAGTGAGGGATGTTCATAGCTATAGTCTCCTATGACATCTCTCACAGAGGATCTAAGCTACAGCTGGGAGGTTAACTAGATGACTTTGAAGTTACTATAATCCTACAGACCCTTCAAGTTAGTGAAATCCAGGCAGTCTCAGCCTTCATCAAAATTATACAAAAAGTATAGCTGGCCACTGAAATCCTCAACCAACCCTCCCGGCATGACCTTACATAAATGAGTTCTGGGGCTCAACATTTGTCACTTCTTGGGTACTCAATGTCCTCTGTACCACTGGCCCTCTATAGATAAGCTCTACTGAGTTTCTTACATGGAAATGATTATCAGTGTGTGTGTCTTGAGTTTCATTTCTGCATCTCTTGCATCTCTTTGGTCTGTTTCATATTCCATAGGCTCACCTTTTGACTCCTGCTCTTGGTGTGGCTTCCAGCATCTGGGAATGCAAGCTGACAGCACCTCCCCTCAGTTCCATCATGCATCTCTTCCTCCTGCCTCCCTCTCCACCACCACCTTCTGGGTGCCCACAGAGAGAGTTCCTCAGCCTATTTCTGGGCAAACTTGAAAGTGAGAGAGAGTCAATACCCCCAAGGAACATTCACCAATGGAGAGCAGAAGTTTCTTCTTACATCCTTTGAGTGAATAATTTTGGGGTGAATTAGAAATAGCTCCCCAGATATTCCCAAACCACTCAAGCTTCAGTCAGGGAAAAGTTTGATAATACATGCTTGGATTATTTTTTTCTTCTTCTTTCCCTGTCCTTTACTCCTATTCTTTGGAATCATTTCCTAAAATCAATGATCTGCATGTTAGCTCTTGTCTTAGATTTGATGTATTAAAGAGTCGTAGACTAAGGCTATTTCTACTTATATGAGATTTTGCATATTTACCCATTTCTTTCTTTAAAGAATTTTGAGACACTGGTAAACAGATGGCAGAATTTTTCATTGCAAATATAGCTACTGAATCTGTTTATGAGGCCAATCCAACTACACAGCTAACATTCATGGATAAACTATCAATAAGAATTCTGCATTGACCTCTTCCCTTAGCTATGTTCCATCACAGGAAATATCCAAAAGATATAAATACAACTGAGAGCAATGGACCACTTTTTCTTGGCAAAATCTGAAAGCATATAATGCAATCTCCTTTGGAAATACTTGTATCATCAGAGAAAATTTTGTGAAAGAGCCAGGAAATAAAGCTGATTTGAGGTTGAAAAGAAACTGATCTCATCAGAGAGTCACATACTGCCTGGATTTTTAAAAGCAAAATATTTGTTTTTCTTAAAAATCTCATATCATAAGCCTTGAGTAATTCATGCAATTATAATACTCTACATCCTAAATGAGATTTCATGGCCCTTCATCCAAGAGAAACAAGCCTTAGAATAATTTTACTTTGAAGTCCCTCAGTAACATAAAATTTAATTCGCAGAATCACATTATTACTCAGGGAATCGATAATTTTTTCAATAAATGAGTTTAACAAAAAGATTTAATTTAATCTCCAAGTTTATGAGGGTAATTTTTGCTTGTTTCCTACAACTATTACCATACTCATTTCAGGTTAACTGCATGAATAATATCACTAAACTGTTTCTAATGATTGATCTATGTAATAAAAAAATTCCTATACACTCCATTCCTTGGATAAAATTAAAGAGCTTTGCCAGCATTAGTCAAAGTCCCTCAATTTGTACCATGAAATGCTCAGAGCAGTCAGTCCTCAATCCCCATGAGAACACCCAGTTTGTATAAAACCCCTGTGCTTCAAAGTAGGTAAAGATACAGAGTAGGCAGGATTTTCACTGGAATCTTCTCACCTCTCCTTTCTCTTCCTGCAGATCTTCCCATCACCCAGTACTCTCTGGCTCTTTGGCTTCTCTGCTCCTTTTAACCTCTCCTTTCTGATTCCTCCACTTCTTGCCTCTTCCCCACCCCACCCTCCAACAGTGCTCACCTGTTTAGCATGTCCTTCTTTTGTGCTACTGTATAGGAGAACCCTCTGTTTAAAGGCACAAATTTCCTCCTTCCAACAGAGTTACTAAGGATAAATGAAAGAGAAACTCCATGATCTCAAGATCAGTATTTTGGAAGGAGGCATTGTTCTTTGACAAAAAACAAAGTGTCAGACTATTGTGTGGTCTTCTGTTTAGGACTCTTCTCCGTGATTCTATAGTATGCCCAATGTAAAAGGCACTTGGATCTTTTGTCAAGTCTCCTTCCTGTTTAAGAAGCTGAACAAATGCACAGGACCCCCAGGGAAATTGCAAAGCATGAGGTTATAGATAGCAGAGCTGACATCTTCTATCATTTCCTTCTTGACATCACAGCCCGTGGCTGTGGAAGAAAAGTGGTTGCAATTTTCAAACTCTCTCTCTCTTTCTCCTCTGCTAAACATTAACCAAATCAAATACTCTCAGAGCACAAATAAGATAGCAAGCTCCAGGTCTCAAATATTGGGAAGACAAACCTATTTAACTTAGATGACTTGAATAACTGTCCCATATTACTAAAACAAACAATCATTTCTCCTCCTGACAGATAAAGTCTTGACATTTGGGGACTGAATTGAGTTTCTGTTTCCTGTACTTGAGATTTCCAGCTCATGTGGGTGCTTGTCTTGGCAATCTCCAACTTCACTTTCATTATTCTAGACATACATCATCTGATTTTAGATTTTAAAATAAATCTTTCAGAAGACCAACCACGTGTTCTTTATTCCCTTTGGAATCCAAAGAGGTGAGAAACAGAAGAGACACTCTGTGTGTTGTAGCTGAGAAGACAGAGAGCCAGAATTTTTAGTTGATATGCCTGTAGCTAGAAGTAGACCCTAAGAGATCACATCTTTTGTTCAGATCTCTGTGAAACTAATGGCATCTCCATGAAAACAGATGTCCTTTTTGGTAAAATGTCTTAGCAGAATCTTTTGGCACATGTTAATGACTCACCATCCATCAAGGAGTGTCCCTGACATTTGCATATTTTACCCCTGCAGTCTTTGCTCTAAACTATTTCTTTGTTTTATTTTTATGTGGTGCTGAGGATCGAACCCAGTTTGTATAAAATTCTCATCATTTTATTTCCCCTTATAAAATCTCCTACTCTTCTCTAGGGACATTGAAACAGTAAAAGTTGCCTTTTAGATTTTAAGATTCCCCTAAGGCCTCATTCATTGCTTTATACAATAAAGATTTAAAGAGAACTACACATCCTGGGAGTTGGAGAGATAAAGGGCGGGAGGCCTCATGAAATAATCACCCTAAGGTGCTGCAGGATAGTGGGGATGATCTATGGGTAAGTAAATAACCTAAATACAATGGGGAAAGTGCTATAATAAAGATATATTTATTGGTGTCTTGGGACCTCTCTACCTTCTCATCCTTAGGAATTATTCTTAGCTTACTCAGGAAAATTCAGCTAGATTGATTTGTAAGGACATTGCTTTTTTTTTTTTTTAAGGGCTAAAGTCCTATATTTTCAAATAGATAATCTTTGAAGTTCTTTTAAGATATGTAAGTAAAATAGTTTGGTTTCCTAAATATGGGACCTAAGTATGATCCTTGCCCTGTAACTAATACAGTATGTGTAAACTGTTCTTCTTTTGATTTAAATATCCTACACTTTCAAAAATAATCTTAAATATGAGCAATGGCAGAACATATAAAATGCAAAAATAATGAAAAACTTAAAAATAGAACTGAAATAACAGTTTCAATTCACTTTCAATAAAACACTAAAGTATAAACCAATGCATCTCAAGTAAATTTAAATGATCACCCATATACATCTAGTATGTTTTATTCCAGTTTTGCAAAGTGCATTGCTACTAGGATGTTTCGATATATAAATTATGATGGAAATGAGTGTAATAGGAAAACATGAAAATCTCAAGAGTTGCTGAAAAAGTCTCATAACTCGCAACATACATTTTTGAGGGAAGAAGTGTGTTAAAAAAAAAAAACTAGGAATAAAAGTGCCATTCATCAACATGAATTTTAAAAACATCTATCTTAGTGATTACACATTAGAAGCACTTCTATTAAAATCAGGAACAAGAAAATTACACCCATCATCGCTATTGCTAAGTTATGCAATGCTTCCGTAGAAGTTATGGCTAATTCAATAAAACAGGGAGCAAAAACAGAAGTATAAGTGCCTTTTCTTCATAGCACTCATTACATTTGTAATTAAATAGTGAATTATGTAGTCTCTTGTTATCTTCCCTGTGAAAATAGAACTTCACGAGAATAGGAGCCAGGTCTGTATTATTAAAGAACAACAATGCCCAGCAAAATACCTTTTCCAAGAAAATATTAAATAGATACTTATTGGATGAATGAAGCAAGACTTCAAGATAGGCTGGGTAAGAAGGTCAGCAAATCTTCCCCCGGCAAAGGAGCTATGAAAACCTGGACAAAAAATGACAAAAACAATTATCTCCATGCTCTTGGAATTTACCAAAAGCACACGACAATTCAGGAAGCTTTTATGCTTTTGAAGACGAAAAGAGCCTACAGAATTCTTTACTGTGACTTCTCCCACTCATTCTCCAGCTTGGTTGACCTGGATGTTCTGCCACAGTGGGACAGTCTGTGACAAGGAGAAACTTTGTTCCCATGGTCCTACGGAGCACATTTGATTTGGAGGAGTGGTCGTACCCATTGTCAGTGGAAGTAACAATCTTGCAATGAACTAATGGAAGGAACCCCTGACTCTTGTAGCCTGAATTTGTGGTTGGGACAAGCATAATTCCAACTGAGACTGCACACATCCACATCAGAGACTAGAGAGAGCCCATGTCTTCCACAAATTCCTGACCAACACCAAGTTTGCACACGCACAAAAGAGATGTCAAGTAGCCCATTAGAGAGAAGCATCTAGAGAAGAACTGAAAGCAGCCTGCACTTTGAATGCACTTTCTACTTTCCACTCTGAGACCTATCAACAGAGAATGGAGAAGCCTTACTGGATCAAGCATGTTCAATCCAGCATTTGCCCAATTATTGACTGACTATTAAGTTAAACAGAAAGAGGAATGACCCCTAGGAAGTCAGACATGACAGTAATAACTTTTTTAAAAAAGTTCAGAGATATAAGCTGCCATCATGATGACACAGATTTCTGAGATTTAGCTCAGGCATGTTACTAAAACAAAACAAATAACAACAACAAAACAAAACAAAACAAAAAAAAGGAAAGAAAATCATGACCTAGAGTTCTACAAGGCATTATCTAAAATGTCTGGTTTTCCATTAAAACTCTATTATATACAAAGAAATAGGAAAGCGTGGCACATATTCAAGAGGGAAGAAGCTGTCAACACAAACTGTCTCCGTGTCTCAGGTGCATTGTCAGCTTTACCCAGGCTTCTGTAGGGACTGGTTTCAGATAGGTTCAATCAGGGATAGGCACCCGTAGAGGGGACAGAAGGACAGAAGGGATTTCTCATCTCCTTGGTTTTGGCCTGTGTCTCTGGCTACACCTCCAACAAGGACCCAGACCCCCTAGGAAGCCCTAACTGATGACTTCACCTTTCCCTTTGTCCCTGGAGATGGTGGCTGTTGACTGCTGCTGCTCATCACTGGGTTTCTCCACCGTCCTTTTTGCCCTTTAATTCTTCGAATGCTTCTTTAAACAATTTTTCCACATTTAATTCCCTCTCAGTAGTCACTGATTACCTACTAAGAGACATTTGTGTTGTTTCCAATATTTACTATTAAAAAATGCTATAAGGAATATCCTTGTGCATGTATGTTGTTTTTTTTTATATTTTTCCAAGTGTATACTTCAGATGGACTCCTAGAATTGAGGTTATTGATCCATAGGGTAAATGCCTATGTCTAAGTAGCCTAAAAAGACATTGTTGTTTTGAACCAAAGTATTTTCTTCAAATATTAAGTTTTTAAAACACAATATAACTAAAAGAGAACTTTGAAACATACTAGATTTTTAAAATGACTCTCTTTGGAGAGAATAATCTTTTATTTGTGTATATATAGGAGATACACAAAGCACTCTGAAAACGGCAAAGAGACCTCCAAGAAAGATCATTTCCCACTAAATTTACCCCAAACCATATCTTAGATCTGAACACACAGGTACAAAAAGTCCACTTTAGTACCAGCATTCAACTCCCACTCACTGGATCAAATGAGATTGAAAATAAGAGGCAGAAGGAAGGCATGTTTGCTCAGACCTGGGCAGCAGATCTAGTGCCCACCACCACACAGAAGGACAGAAAAAGCTTAGCTGCCCACTCCAGCTAAGAAGGAAGAGAAAAACATTCCTATAGCATGGCTCTTCTTGGCTTCGGAAGACTCAGCCCAGCAAAAAGCCTTCAAACCCCACTGTCTAGGAGAAGCAAGAAGCAGGGGGAGGAAAAATGGGAGCAGCTTGCTTTTGAGTTATCCTTAGTTGGGAATGAGGAGGAGACCCAGGAGAAATCAAGAGGTCAGTTTTGGGAGAAGCAGCTCACCTGGAGCATTAAGTACTCTCTGTTATGACTTAGGACCATGGCATCCTTTGGTACCCATTGTGAATCTGATCTTCCATCCTGGCTGCTTAATAACTGAAGACATTCCAGATGGAAAGTGGAATATCGAGAGAATTCTCACTTCGTGTCAAAAGTTGAACACAAACAAGTCATGCTCTCTCTCTGACCCATGTTCTTAAATTTTAGGGGCAATTCCAAAGACTTTGAGCCACCAAATTGCCCATGCTGTTCATCCTGCGAGATTCTGCAGACAAGACACAAGAATTACGGAAGGAGTCACATGAGCTAGCAGGATTTCCCTGATGGGACACTGATGTACCTGCACAGGAGCACAGGCACAATCCTGGGGACAGTAGTCTCCCCAGTGTCACATTTGAGATTAACAAGAGAGAGGACAAAGAACTGGGTGGATTTGGGTCACTGGAGTGAAAGAGACACCCTTTTAAATTCAAAGCAATCTGCTGATATCTGCTTTTCTGCATTCCACACAACTTCCTGGTAACTTCTTTTACTTCCTCATGTTGAGGACAGATCCAGGAAATTAGGACTGACATATTCTCTGGCTGAGCACTGCCTAGTTAAATCTCCATGTGTCCATTTCCTGCCTTTTGTCCCACTCTGTCTCCTCTCCTAAAAGCTTCCTCAGCCCCTGAATCCCCCAATATGGAGATTTGAAACAGAAAGTTCTCCTCTGTCTTCTACAAAGCTGGCTTTAAATTAAACCTATTTTCCTCGCCAACCTGTCTCCCAAGGTTTTGTAGAGTGTAACAGGAGATATAGCCTCGAAATCTAGCGAGGGGGGCTTTCAAGGGGGTTAAAAAGTATCTGTATGGAAATCTCTGCTTATTTCAGTTCTTCTCCCCATGTGATTTCCTTATGTTATAGTAGTTATTTTCTTTCAGCACTTAAAGATACCATTCCATTATCTTCCATTTGCCTTGGCAGCTTGCCAGTACCTGCGAAAGGATGAGTTTTGTATTTTATCTAGCATTTCTTTTTTCTTGGCAGGAACATTAGTCTACAGCAAGCTACTCCATTATGGCTGAAAGTCAAAGCTAATTTGGAAATGTATATGCTTTGTTATCTAGTAGTATAGAAATCCTGTACCAGGATTCATTTTCAAATTATATAAGCCATTATTGCCTATCATTGTTCTACCTGAACTTTAGAGACTCAGCATTATATTCCCCATTTCTCAGGTAGCTGAGAAATTATGCTTAGTCCTATGTATTCTACTATTGTCAAGGTTGTTTTTATGACTATATGTTCTGCATTGTGGAATATGTACGAAATCTTGAATGTTGCATATATGTTTTAAACTGATTATCTTAGTAAACTTTTTTTTTATTAATTTCGTTTGATTATCTAGGCCTTAACTTGAAGGTCACAAGTTTGTTGTGTCATTTTCAATAGTTTTTCAACTTAATCTCTTTTTTGGCTTCTTGTTTTTGCTAAAGATGTTCAGAGAAGTGATAAACAATAGTGTTCACAGTGGTTCAGCTTCTGTGCTTCTACTGAGTGGGAATCCTCCAGGATTTTATCACAGTGTACATGTTTCTCATGTGAGAGAAACAACAACAACAAAAGAAAACTATTATTCTATTTCGACAAAGGAATTAATGTTAAATTATATGGATTGCCCTTTCAACATCTGTGTAAAACATTATTTTTTCATAGTGAGATATCACCTCAAATTGGTTATATATTTATCTATCTATCATCTCCCAAAAAATAACAAGAATTGATGGTGAAGGAGAGAAAAAGTAAGCCCTGTACACTGTTGGATGGAATGTGAATTAATATAGACACAGCTGAGTGTGGTAGCACATGCCTGAATTCCAGCCTTGGGAGGCTGAAGCAAATTCGAATTCAGCCTCAGCAACTTAGTGAAGCTTTAAGGAATTTAGGGAGACCTGTCTCAAAATAGAATATTTTTTTTAAAAGCCAGGGACATGGCTAAGCACCCCTGGTATTCAGCACCATAAAAGAAAAAATAAAATTGAAGTAGCCACTAAGAAAAACACTATGAAGTTTCTTAAATAAAGATAGAACTACTGTATGATCCAGCAACCCCATTTCTGTCTAAATAACCAAAGGAATTGAAATCAGGATCTCAAAGAGGAATCTGTACTCCCATGTTCATTGTAGCATTATTCAAAATAGTCAAGATACAGCAGCAACCCAGATGTCCATTGACAGACAGATGGATAAAGAAAATGTGGTATATAAATACACACACAGCGGTGCCATGGTCTGAATATTTGTGTCCTGCCAAATTCATAGGTTGACATCTTAATCCTCAAGGAGGTGATTAGGTCTTGAGTTCGGGGCCCTCCTGAGAGGATTAGTGAGTCTCTTATAAAAGAGTTCCCAGAGAGACTTCTCATCCCTTTTGCCTTGTGTAACAACATTGAGAAAGCAGCTTCACCACACTGAATCTGATTTTGAACGTTCCTGACTCCTCAAGTGTGGTAAATAACTTCCTATGGTTTATAAGTCACTCAAGTCTATGGTATTTTGTTATAATAGCCCAAATAGACCAAAATGATAAAATATTTCAGCCCTAATTTCAAAAAACAGAAAATCTTGTTATTTTGCAACAATATAGATGACCCCAGAGGACATCATACTAAGTGAGATAAAGCCAGCGTACAGAAGTACAAATACTTCATGATCTCACTCCTAGAAGGAATCTAAAACTGTCAAACCCGTAGAAGCAGAGAGCAAATGGTAGTTGCCAGAGGTAGGAGGGAGAAATGAGAGGTGTTAAAGGGTGCAAGTTTTAGTTATTCAAGATGAATAAATCCTAGAGATCTACTGTACAGCATAGTGCCTATGATTAATAATACTCTCACAGACACTCAAAACTTTGCTACAAAGGTAAATTTCATGTTAAGTGCTTTTGTTGTGAAAAAAATGATAAAAATAAAGAGGGCAGGGAGAAATTTTTGGAAGTGGTGGGTATGTTTATGTCCTAGATCATGATCTATGTTTTTCTTTAGGGGGGAGGGTTGGTGGGTGTGCCAGGGATTAAACTCAGAGGCACTCAATCACTGAGCCACATCCCCAGCCCTATTTTGCATTTTTTTTTAGAGACAGGGTCTCACTAAGTTGCTTAGCGCCTTGTTTTTGCCAAGGCTGGCTTTGAACTCTCGACCCTCCTCCCTCAGCCTCTGGAGGTACTGAGATTATAGGCGTGCATGTGTCACTGAGCCTGGCATAGTCTTGGTTTTTAATGGGTGTGTACTAATTTATAACTCATTAAGTTATATGTACTAAATATTTACAGCAATTTGGAAGTCAATTATACTTCAATAAAGTTTCTTTACAAAAGGATTTTTCTTCTTTGATCTACTATGTGACAAAATGTTAAACTAGCCCTGGAATAAAGCTAAGTTGCTTATGGTATAATATATTTCCAAGTTTGATTTATTACAGTTTTATCAAGGATTTTTTTCTTTTATATTTATTAGTGGCATAGGTCTAGTGGTTTCCTTTATTATTATCCACAGGGGGCAAAAACTGAAGTTTGATCACTGAATATCTCTTTCAACCTTTTCCCTGTTGATTAACTTAATTCTAAAGAATGGAAAATTCCCATCCTCCTTTGCAACTAGGAATGGGCATATGACTTACTTGCGACTTTTAATAGGTAAGAAGAAGCCTGAAAACATCTTAGATTTCCTGTCAAGTGGCCCTTTTCCTTCTTTTCTTCTCCCACCTGGGCTAATTCCTATCTGGACTGAGGATATGAGCCCCAGATTTGTAGTGGTCATTGTATGATTATAAGGGAAAGACCAAGAGTACCTTACAGACCTCACACCTGAGTTGCTAAGTGAATACCAATGCCAGAAATTGTCTGTCTCAGGATTTGGGGTTCTCTGAGACTAAACTCCTGGATTCACTCTACAGGGAAAGTAAAATGGATGCCCTCAGGACAGTAAATCGAGAAAAATTCAAGCTTGTTCACAACTGTTTTTCCTGTGAAGCAGAAGGTGAAAACAGGCCTCACTCACTGGAAGTCTGAAAAGTGGGGAGGTTGACTTTGGTTATTAACAACCCAACGTTGACCTTTGAGAGGAGCCACCATAGAATGATGGTGGCCCAGAATCCAGGGAGTGAAGGACTAAGTGAGGGGCAGGTGGTGGAAATGTGGCAGAAAGTGCAAATTTTTCTTTCAGTTACCAAGACTGAAAGGGATATAAAGAGTGGCAGCTAGATTTCAAAAGAAAACCCTTCAGAATTTAAAACAATTTCTTAGTGTTCAAGAATCATCACGCCCTCTGAGAGGAGATGTCATTAGCTGCCACGTGATGCAATTTGTTGTCTTGTTTGTTAAGGAGACATCAGGCACTGCATTGTGAAGGCACAATCCAACAAATTACCTATCTCTCATCCAAAGGAAAGAAAAATTGGCACCAAGACTCTGGCATGTACATAAATGTAGAAGTCAAAAAGATTTCTGAGCTTTCCATTCAAATCAAGATTTAAAAAAAAAGATAAGTACACCTCCTCCTTCTGCATAATAACCACTTCTATTTAGTTCTGTTCTACAATCCATAAAATGGGCTCGACTGAATAGACAAATTCGGGGGGGGGGGGCAGGAAACCCAAGAGAAGAGTTTTGAAAGTTACATCTAGGAGTTTCAATTTAGCAAGAAAGGTGGTTAACTAGTCCAAAGGTGACTTTTTTTTTTCAACTCTCCACCAGAATGTCTTGGAAAAATGGGACTGAAAATCAATCTATCACAAAAAGAGTAGAGGGATGGACCTTGACAGGGGAGCCCATGGTAAGCTTTGCTATCAGAAACAGTGCAAACCTGCTGGTCAGTATTTAAAAGAGAGCAGATGGTGGCCTTCTTCCCGCACTGTCTCTATCCCAACTGGAGAGCCTAAGGTGAACATCAGAAAAATCCATGCTGCCTTGTTTCTGCAGAGATGAGGCTTCTTTTTGAGTCACCAATAATGCTGTGTTTCCCTGGACCCTATACCTCCACTTGTCCCTAAATAATTTCTTTCTAAGTAAACCCACTTATAGTCTGTAGTTGCTTGAAAACAACAGTCTGAATGAATGTATGGCAAGGACTAATCATGGAGAAGAAATCTTGGCAGTGAGATCCCTAGAAGCAACGTGAAAATGTAATAGCCTCTGACATAAGTCCACATTAAGGCTTTTGGAATAGCAAGCAGCTTAGTTACAGGATCGTCCCCTTGTCCCCCAGAGAAACATACTGGGTATATTATTACTGCCACAAACTGGCATGTTATAATGCATTGCAGTGATAGCTGTTTGGATGCCTCCCAGCTTACAAATCTGAGGGACAAGCAATAACAGCAGAAAGTCAGGGCCCTGAAATTTTCCTACCTTACTTATGTAGTTCCATTAGTGAGAGGAGCTGTGGAAGGTGTCAGGCTTGCGAGGGAAGCTATGTTGTGCATCCATACATCATATTCAAGGACTGTGTAGAGAGGAATGGTGGCAATGGGGTGAGTGGAGAGCCTAAAATGATATTTCTGCCTGTAGAAGAAGAAGCTGGCTGGGGGCAAAATGGATAGGCACCTTGAATAGAAAACTCTAGATCTGAAATGGAAATCATCTCCCTGCTGCAAAAGAGGCAGTTCTGGCAAAAGGCTGAGAACTCCCCCACAGCTCGACTTGTGTCTTCCTGGGGTATGTGTTATCACAACCATTCCTACAGACCCTGGGCCATTGTGGCAGGCACCTTGGCAATATGAATAGGTCATACCAATGGCATTGTTGATCTTAGAAGACCAAGTGGCTCTACAGTCTTGGCAGTGAGCCCAGTCAGCAATCTGACCAAATGGTGCCCAGTGGCCCATTCATGTAGACAAGGGAAGGGAGGGGCTCCCTGACTGTTGAATCAGTGTAGGTGTGAGTGCTGCCAGCTGCAGCAGACCTGCCTTTTCCTCTGGGGAGCCCACTTGGTATGCTGAGGCTGCCAATGCTACAGGGTGAAACTGCCTGATTGCACTCCCAACTCTCTAAGTTAGCCCAAGATTTTACCTGGAAATGCACGACATGCTAAATATTAAATCTTGAGAAGCACAGAAAAGCATATAACCATGGTGTCTTTTTTTAAAAAATTGTTTTTTTAGTTGCAGATGGACATGATATCTTTATTTTATTTTTATGTGGTGCTGAGGATCGAACCCAGTGGCTCATGCATGCTAGGCGAGTGCTCTACCTCTGAGCCACAACCCCAGCCAACAGCGGTGTCTTTAGGAAGCCTCACAATGGGCCACCTTTGGTGCCTGTCTTGGTCTTGACACCTCTGTGGTATTGCTCTACAATGCTCAAAGCACTTTGTGCCAAGAACTCCCTGTCTGTTCTGCAGCCTGCTTTCTCTTCCAGCTTAGTCCTTCCAAGTAAGGGTGTATTCGTGGGACTCTTTTTCTAATAGGCTTCACTTCCTCAGGTCGAAAAGTTGTGGACTGATCCTTTAGCCTGTCTGCACTGTGGGATAGAAACTCCTTTACCAGTTACTAATATGAAGGAAGGCCTTCCCACATTCTCTTCTGGAAGCTTGACAAAGAGCAGAAAAAAAAGTTTTTAGACAAAAAGAATGACATAAAGACATGAATGTGTTTAAAAAAAAATAACATGGTGTCCTAGGGAATCATGGGTAAACTGGTATGAGGAGACTATCAGAAGAAAAGAGGGAGGAATGGGAATGAAGGGGAGGGATGAGGTCAGCCAGTGAGCAAACTTGAGTGCTAGGTGTGCTACTTTCCTATGCTCTTATAACAAAGTACCACAATCTTGTGGGCTTAAAATGACACTGAGTTATTGTCTTACAGTTCTGGAGGTTAGGAGTTCAAAATGCATCTTCTGAGCAAAACTCTGGGTGCCAGCAGAGTTGCATTTCTGCTAGAGGCCTTCTGCATTCCATGATGCTCAGCCCCTTCCTTCACCTCCAAAGTGTATCAATCCAGCCTCTGATTCTGGCCTCGTCTCCTCTCCCACTCTGACGCTCCTGCCTCATTTTTATAAGAACTCCTGTGATTACATCAAACCCAACCAGGAAAACCTCCCCACTTTAAGTAAGATCCTAATTTAATTACCTCCACAAAATCGCATTTGCTATGTAGCGTAATATATTCATGGGATTAGGATGTGAGCATCTTTGGGGACCATTATTCAATCAACCACACCATGAAAAGGAACTTGAATGGTATTATGTCAGCTAGGGATCAAAACCTAATGTCTGCCAGGATCAGGGATGTGAAGAAGGTAAATTGAAGCAGTCTGAGTACTAGACAATAGGAAAAAGTGAAGGAAGAGGAATATTAGAGACTTCAAATTCTGTCTATAGCAAGTACCAGGTGCTTAACACTGAGTATTACCAAAAAAAAAAAAATGTAAACCAGTTTTGTGCCATCACCTGAATCTTCTGAAAAGCCGGGATCCAGATTTTTATGTAAACGTTACCCATTTTACAATTTACCAACTTCTACGGGAACAGATGTTTCAAGGATGTTTATGGAGAGTGGTACCTCCTACTAAAACTCTCCTGAAAGCAGCAAGAGGTGAAAAATTAGGAGTCGACCACAGAAAAATTGTAGTACAAGTCAAAGGGTGGGAGAAAATACTTACAAACCACATACCCCCAAAATAGGACTAATATCAAGAAAATATTTTTAAATCCTCAAAACTTAGTTAGAAAAATGCATTTGGAAAATGGGCAAAAGACATGAAGATACATTTTGAGAAAGAAAAAAAAACAAGATAAATAAGCACATGAAGAGATGTTCTATACTGTTAGCTATTAGGAAAATGTAAATTAAAAATCACAGTGAGATATTACCATACATCTATCACAATAGCTAAAATTAAAATTAGTGGCACTACCAAATGCTGACAAAGATATGAAAAAAGGGGGTTGCTGATAGGTTTATAGTGGTCTAAACCCTCTGAAAAAAATGTTTTTTTTTAAGTAAACAGGTAACTACTATATGGACAGGTAACTACTATATGGTTGGTAAATTGTACTCCCAGAATTTTTTCCCAGAGAAATGAAAACTTATGTTCACACTCACACCACACACACACACACACACACCTTGTATAAAAATGTTTCTGGCAACTTCATTCAGAGTATCCCCGAATTGAAACCAAACTAGGTTTTCTGCGCTGGTCGATTGGTTAAACAAACCATGGTACTTCAATACCATGGAATACTACACAGCAATCAACAGAAATGAACTATAGATATATGAAATAACCTGATGAATCCCCAAAGACTTATGCTGAGTGGAAAAGAAAAACAATCCCAAAAGGTTATATATTCCATGTTTCCATTTATACAACATTCTTGGAAAAAAAAAATGATAGAAATGAGTAACAAATTAGGGGTCATTGGAGTTAAAAAGAGACTGGGGCTCTTACAGGGCCTCATGAGGGATCCTTGTGGGGATCAGAGTATTTGGTATCTTGATTGTCAACATCATTATCCTGGTGATGCTAGTGTACCATAGCCTGCATGATGTTATCATTGAGGAGAAACCAATTAAAAAGTACATGAGTTACCTATAGTGTTTCTTACAACTGCATGCGAATCTACCATTACCTCTAAATAAAAACTTTAATTAAAAAAATAAGCCTCACTGCATTCATGACATCAAAAAGGGGGTTGGGGCTGGGGTTGGGGCTCAGCGGTAGAGCTTTCACCTAGCACATGTGAGGCCCTGGGTTCGAGCCTCAGCATCAAATATAAATAAATAAAATAAAGGCATTGTGTCCAACTACAACTAAAAAATAAATATTTTATTTAAGAAAAGTCTCCAGATTGTCAGATGTCTCCCTGGGAAGCAAAATCTCCCCAGTTAAGAACCACTGTTCTAGACTATAGATGGTATCACTGTTAACATCTTGGCTATTTAATACTGGATGTTATGCTTTTACAAGGATTTTAAATTCTGTGCTCAATTCAGGTACCTGCCTTTCTTCCACAACAGCATAAACGGAATGTCTCTAAAGTTCTTATGGATATATAATAGCTTATTGAACCATCTGCCACTGTTGGGCAGTAAGATTGTCCCCAATTTTTACACCATTAAAAATAATGTCATGATGACCACCTTGTGCATAAATCATTTTCTGGAACTCTGATGGTTTCTGTAGGATAGAGATCTCATAATGGAATTAATGAACCAAACAACACTGAGGTGTCTTTGCCTAAGCAGAAGATGCAAATTTGACCACACGGGCGAGAACTCCAAGTCTAGTAGATGAATCACTACCTCTCAAAATGGGCTCTTCAAGACAAACAGCATTCTTGGAGTTAATTTTTTTTTAAAAAAAAAAAGTTTTCTCCCAGTTAATCAAAAATTATATGGATAGAATTTCTGGATTTAAATTTTTCATCAAAATAATATTTCCTTATCCTAGGCATCTGCCTCTGCTGGCCAACAAGGAGCCCTGGCAAATGTCAAATGAACAATTAAGCAGTCAGTATTCATAGGGGGATATATAAACCATGTTTTCAATAAATTTATACACACACATCTTGTGGAACTTGACCTTAAATTGATCAGACCTAGGTATTCTGAAAAGGGCATCATGACTTCCAACTGCTCCTGACATTGGAACAAATTTGAAATTACCCATACAAATCTTTCTATTTGACATTCATTTCGTTGGCATTTTGATGTATCCTCATCCAAGCACAGTTTGGAAAGATACCAATATGAAACAACAGGTCTTGGGGAAGGTCACCACAATGCAAGGAGCCTCTTAAACTGGCCAAAGGTGGAGCAGTCAAGTGTAGCTGCCACCATCATGCAGTGATCAGCAAGTGCTACAAATGCATGGAAATAACGGCATTTCCAGCATGTGTTTGGTCTTCAATACAATTTTGTGGGTTATAACCAGATTACTCTTTTTTTTTGGACCAGGGATAGAACTCAGAGGCACTCAACCACTGAGTCACATCCCCAGCCCTATTTTGTATTTTATTTAGAGTCAGGGTCTCACTGAGTTGCTTTGCACCTTGCCATTGCTGAGGACAGTTTTGAACTTGACATCCTCCTGCCTCAGCCTCCCAAGCCTCTGGGATTACAGGTGTGCACCACTGCACACAGCCAGATTACTCTTTTTAAAAAATGATATAGAATAGAATCATGTAGGACCATGTAGTGCATTTAGGAAACATAGTTATTATTTTTGAAAAATTTTCTTAAATATCCATGATGTATATTTACATATATTTATTCATATATATACATACACACAGATAAACATACACATGTGATTATGCATGTATACACACACACACATGGTGTGACAAGAATAAAATTTTTTTTTCTCATCTTGGGCTTCAATCAATGTTTCAAGGCAGGGAAATATAGAGTGATATTGGCCAAATTATATTGTTATATTCTGTGCATGAATGACTGTGTAACAAAAATTCCATCAATATGTACAACTATAATGCACCAAATTTTTTAAAAAATGTGGAAAGAAAAGAAAATGTTTTAAGTCACTGACCTAGGAGAGAGCTGAAGTATGTCAGTCAGTTTCTTCAAGAAGCAGAGGTTAAGATAGAATTAGACATGCAAGGAATTTACTGGTGGAAAATAAAGAGATGGGGAAGGCAGATTGGGCAGAAAGAGGGTCAGACTGGCTGGGCATGCTGGTGCATGATTTTAATTCCAGCGGCTTTGCGGGTGAGACAGAAGGATAGAAAGTTCAAAGCCACCCTCAGCAAAAGTGAGGCTCTAAGCAATTCATTGACACTCTGTGTCTAAATAAAATACAAAATAGGGCTGAGAATGTGGCTCAGTGGTCGGGTGCCCCTGAGTTCAATCCCCTGTACCCCCGACAAAAAAAAAGAGGGTCTGACTGTAGTGTAGTTCTGAGTCGCCCTTGAGCAGTCTAGTGGGAATACCATAGAAAATTTTGTCCTTTAAAGCAGTTCATGTTTGTCAAGAATGGCCAAGCAAAAATTAACCCCCAACCTTGGAAGTGTGGTGTGACATTGGCATGGACAATATCACAGATCCCAAAGTCTATCTATAACACTTCTTGGGGCAGTTTCTCCCAAGGGAGTTTCTTGGCTGCCACACAGGGAAGGGGGAAGTTGTCCTCGTATCTTAGATTCTTCCCTGGGGTATCTGCATGTGCTACAAGAAGTTTGTGCTCCGTAGAGAGACTCCTTGGGTTCGAATAGCAGCTTCAAGGCCAAGATTTAAGTGAAATAAATGAGTCCCCTGGGCGACCAAATCCAAGAAGACATGTCTCTAATATGCCTTTGCATAACTCTGGGACTGAGACCTTCTTTAAATTTGGTGGCCCAGGGATTTCCTCCTAATGCCAGCCTTGCCCAGCTGGGCGTGTGATTTTTGGATCAGTTACAAAACCAGTTTCTTCATCTGTCAATGGGACTGAGAATAATACACTCCACTCACAAGACCATTGTCAACATTAAGCGAGCCAATGACTACGGACACTGAGGACCATGCCTGCCATACTGCTTATCCAATCATCGGTATTACATTTCTATCTAAAATTCAGAGGTGCAGACTCTGTCCCCCCATCATTTTTGATTCAGCAGGTTGGACATGGGCGGAAGAATCTCTTTATTATTCCTATGCATGCCCAAGTATGAGAACCACTGTTCATTCATCCTTTCCTCGCCAAAGCACCTTTCTCACCACACAGCCACTCATTTATTTAAGTATTTTTCCAAGGACCACAACATGGAGAATGAAGTCCAACTTGTCCAGGTGTGCTTTCAGCCCACACAAACTGGTGGAGGAAAAGCCCGAGAAATCCAGGGTCCAGGCTCAGGATGACATGGGCTTGAACAAGTCCAAGTCAGTCCATCGCTGGGTGAGGTGGCCAGGAGAAGTGGATGACCTAAGGTCCCTTCCCAGCAGGCACCCCTAAGCTGGTGGCATTCTAGTTCCACTGGAACTGGCCTCTTCTGCCTTTTTCTCCTCACATATTTCTCAGCCTCTATCTGACTCTCTGAAACCTCTTGGAGAATGCAATCACTCAGCTATTCACGGTGCTCAGGATCACAACAAAGACCGGTTTTTTGAACAGCACCTTCCTTTCGTGCACAGAGATGCTTCATGAATGTGGCTGTGAAATCTCCAAGCTGACTGGCACCAGGTCCCCACCATGCACTTGCCCACAGCTTTGGAGTCTATTATCCTGGAAACCCAGCCTGTAAGCAGCGCACTGATGCAATCTCAATAGGGGTTTGTGGGGGAGACAATAGCTTCTGATTGGGATGTGATCCCACCCATATAGGAAATCAGCTATAGCATAATCAACAACTTTGTATTAAATGACAGCACTATTTCACAGTGACTTCGTGTTCTGAAGAAATCTATTTAATATTGAAAACACAAGCCACAAAGTCAGAGAAAACTGAAATGTTCCGCCTGGTTCTAAAAACGAGGCTGAAGTCAGAATGGAAAAAAAAAAACACAAAAAAACACTGTTCCACGCGTAAGCCAAGGTGAGAGTTGCTGGGGAGGGAACACATCCCAATCTGGCCATCAATTCAAGCTCCCCACCCACATTCACTGTGTGTGGCCTTGACCATCACCCAGCTCAGTGGGGGCAGTGCTGGACAGGGAAGGCTTTGCTGGTTCCATAAGTAGCCATTGCTATGATTTATTGTGTACTGACCTAATGCCGGGCACAGTGTTTTATAAGCATGTCATCTCATTAAACTCTTATGACCACCATATGGGATGGATATTTGTTTGAGTTCATTTTCTGTTGCTGTAACTGAATGCCACAGACTGAATAATTTAGAAAGCAAAGAGGTTTATTGAGCTCATGGTTATAGAAGTCTAACAGCAGGGTGCTCCCCTCTTCTTGGCTTCTGGTGAGGGCCTTCCTGCTGGGAAACAATGTGAACAGAATCACATTGTGAGACAAAGCGAATTTGTTAACTTGAGTCTCTTCCTTTTCAATCTTTGTGGCCCCACCACTGTGGCCTTATTTAACCTTCATTGCCTCTCAAGGATCCACTTCTAAAAACGTAGTGGGATCAACTTCCACTTATTAATATCTCAAAATGGGAATTAAGTTTCAATGTGAGACTTGGTGGAGACATGGGTAGGGAGGGGAGCAGCGCGTACCAATGCAGTCCTCAGCGCTGGATACACACGGGCCCTTTTCTAGGTACTGCATGCCTTAGCTCATCACACTGGGCCATAACCAGGTGGGTTACTGTACAACCTCATTTTACAGGTGAGAAAATTCAGATAAACAGGAACTGACTTGCTCAGAGCCACATTAAGTGGTCAGAGTAGAAATCACAAGTCAAATGATACAATTCGTATTCTCAGATTTTTACTGAATCTTTGGTTCTGAATTATTTTGGTGCCTCTCCCAGTTGTTAGGAATTTTTTTTTTCTTTCAACGCTTTTTATGGTGGCACCTATTGGTGAGGTTTGTGTGTTACATATTTGTACATGCACACAATATGACGATATAATTTGGCCAATATCACTCCTCAGCACTTCTCCCTCCCTTCCCTCCTTCTACCCCCTGGTCCCTTTCCTCGACTGATCTCCCTTTGATTTTCTTGAGACCCATTTCTTTTCCCTTTTCTTCTTTAGCTTCCACATGCGAGAGAAAACATATGACCCTTGACCTTCCGAGTTGGACTTATTTCACTTACCGTAATGCTCTCAAGTTCCATCCATTTTCCTATAGATGACATAATTTCCTTTTTCTTTATGACTGAATAAAACTCCATTGTATACATACACCACATTTTCTTTATTCATTTTCCATTGATGGACACCTAGGCTGTTTCCAGAATTTGGCTACTGGGAATTGTGCTGCTAGAAACATGGGTATGCATGTGTCACTGTAGTAGGCTGACTTTATTTCTTTAGGATAAATACTGACGACTGGTATAACTGGATCATATGGTGGTTCCATTCCTAGTCTTCTGAGGAAACTCCATATGCATTTCCACAGTGGTTGTGCTAATTTACAACCTACCAACAGTGTAAAAGTGTTCCTTTTTCTCCACAGCCTTGCCAGCAGTTTTTATTATTACTTGTATTGTTGATTCCTGCCATTCTAACTGGTATGAGATGAAATCTCAGTGTAGTTTCAATTTGCATCTCTTGGAGAGAGCTTAGACAACTTTTGACCCCAAGCTAGACTTTCTTTAACTACTAACAATCTCAGGTACCCCCCCAAAAATGACATTTCATGGGAGAATACATTTGGTCTAATCTCACCTAATTTATCTAGGTTTTGATCACTTCAACACTCTTTAACCATCTCAACCATACTTCATCCAGTTCTTTATTAAACCTCTATCTTTTGAGTCTTTTCCTAAATTCTAGGTACTATTATAAGCTTTATGGACTCAAAGATCAATGAGACAGAGAAGCAGGTGTTTAGCTTCAGAACATCATTTAAAGACTTGTGTGTATATGAGGGTCAGGGGAGAGGAATGACCCAGACCATTTCATTTAAAACCATTTTAGATGTAGGATCTTGAGATGGGCTCTTGGATCCTCTCACTCCTGCCTTCATCTCTGCCTGCTATCCACCCAGCCTCTCTTTTCATCCTATGAACCTCACATTGACTTCAGTTCCATCCCAGTTTCTGGAATTTCTATGGTCATCCCTCTGACCAGACAATGTTCAAATAGTATTAGAAAAAAGATCTGCCTCTTCCCCCAAAAGTCAGGTTTTGGACAATATACAGCATGAATAAAAAAAAAAAAAAAAAAAAAAAAAAAAAACCTTGAGAGGAGTAGGGAGAGAACAATGGAATGAAAATTCTGCATATCTTAAAAGAGGTGTGTGTGGTTTGCCTCCACAGCTAAGAAAGGGAGCTATGAATAGCATGCTGCTAATCATGACTACAGAAATCCCTTTTCGATGGCCCTTTAAAATGTGGCAATAATCCAAGTCATTTTGCCTTCTTGATAATGAAGATTTGACCTACATGTAAGGTCCAATAGCTTATAGTGTCTAAGTGCTGTAATACTTTAGAACCCTGATCAGCAGCGACAGCCCTCACTCCCTCTGGTGATCAACTTAACACTTGGTGAGACTCTCTATCCCGGTAACAAACACAAATGGATGAGGAAGCTTATGTGCACACGTATAATTGAGACAATTCCTAGCAGTGCATCCAACTGTAATCCAAGTTAAGTGTGAGCTTCCAGGAAGTTTGGGATAGAGAGATTTCCTCCTTTAATCTGGGGCCTTATTTAAGTATGCACAATCGTTAGGAAATCTGCTCTGCTCTTAAATATCTCCTGAACCTGCTGCTAGAAATTCCATTATTAGAAATGTTTCTCCTTTATAAACTAACCTTTCCATTGTTAAGTTCAAGAATTTGAGTGCATCCGGCAGGAAGTTATAATCAATTTAGTCAATAAACATGTATTGAGTGTCTGCCTCTGCCGTAGGCCTGCTAGGCTTAGGACTCAAACGCATTCCTTGATTTAAGCATGGTGTAGTCTGAGCACAGGATTCGAAATGATGGAAACTAAAAGTCCTTATTCAATAAAAACAAAGATCACCAGACTCCATCCTGAAGCTTCTGACTCAATGGATCTGAGGTACTTCAGGCGATTTTGCTTCGGAGTCCAAGTTAAGATTCAATAAATAGTGTAAGAAAGAGATATTCATAAAATAAATCATTACAATCCATGTTTAAACTTTATAATAGAAATATCTATGAAGGGCAATAGAGAAGAAATTTATTATCAATGGAGATGAAATTGGAAGTACATGGGGAAGACCTGGTGTTTAAACGAGGCAGTGATGGGTGAGGAGAGTTAATTTGGGAGACAGGTACACCAGAAGGGTATCCCAGACAGAGCCAAGAACTTGTGCAGCTGCCGAAGAGGGGAAATGGGTTGGCAAGCTCGCTGGGCAATTCATCACCTGCTATGATTTAAGCATAAACCCACGGAATATGAGGATACGTGGGCAAAGGAGATAAAAACTGAGAGAATTTTCCAAAAAGCCACCAAACAATACATTAAGGGAAAATGCCATTAAGCTACTAATTTAAGTGTAAATGTATTCATTTATGTATTCACTCAACAAATATCATTGAGTACCCTGCTGGGCTCACTCAATAATTCCTCAGATAGTTAAAGATCACAGGATGGAAATAGGACAGGATGATGTGTCGGAGCATAGAAGGAAAAACGGGAATGCTCAGAGATGTCCCACTTTGCATTTCAATCTAAATTGTTGAAAATGTTGGGGTTACAGCCCCAACGCTGGAGATTCCTGACACGAATGTAAATTTGTGTTTGAGTAAGGATCTGGAAGGAGATGGGATAATGTGAAGATCATTTGTAACTGTGTATTGCTACACAAATATCCTGTCTGCTACAGAGTCATAAAACAATGATATGTGAAATGTGAGAGATTCCTGGCCTCCAGACAGGTCATTACGAAAGTCCTATTTCCCTCCTGTCAGGTATCTTCAAACCATAAACTTACAGAAGCAGGAATTGACAGCACATGTCAGAAAAGAAAGAAGTTTGAGGTCTAGCTTTTGGTCCCTGAAGTTACTATCATTAACATCTCCCATCAGGAGCCCCAAAGCCATAGATGCTGATTCTGCTCAGGAAAATCTCATTCGTCTCCAAATGACAGATTTAAGCCAGGCCATGTATGCTGCTAGCCATTTTATCTTTCCTCCTGTCCTTGTGATGTGTTCCATTTTCTGATTTTGAACTTCTTGGGGGACTTCTGGGGTATTTTTCTGGTTTTGCTTTTTCTTTATTGTCACCGTTGTTATTTTCCATTTGCTTTATTTAACTTTTTTTTTTCTTTGTGGGAAGATACAATAAGGACTGCACTGATGTGACTGATGACCAACAAGGAGGCCAACGACAGTGACAATGTTGCTTTCCCGGTGTGAAAAGCAGTGCTCCCTGGGTATTGGTCACCCACATCTGTCGAACCTGACCTTTGCTACCGTGTCTTCTCGATGCAACTGGCAGGACACAAAAAGTCCTAGCTGACCACCAAGTGGGGAGGCACAACCTGATCCCATGTACTTCATCTCTGCTTTCTCACATTCTCACTGAAGTAACCAAAGAGGATCTGGATTAGCCCTGGAATCCAGGGTGGGAGCCAACCCATGCCAGGCACCGGAGGAATTTCCTAGACACACTCTGCAAAAGGTTTGGAGTGAACGTAGAAGGTGGAGGGTAAAGACAGGGCTAATGAGGTCCGCAGGGCCACAGCATGCTGTCCCTGTGGCTCATAGGAGGGGTGTTTTACTTGTCCATGAAGCCATCGAAAGGTTCTAAATAGGAGCATGAAATGCATTTCTGCTTTTCACAGATTAATCTAGTTACTGTAAAGAGAATAGACTGAAAAGGAACAACAATGCAAAAGGGAGACCCATTAAGAGATCTGGATGAAGAGCCAGGCACCGTGGTGCACGCCTCTGATCCCAGCGGCTTGGGAGGCTGAGGCAGGAGGACAGCAGGTTCGAAGCCATCCCAGCAACTTAGCAAGGCCCTAAGCCACTTAGCAAGACCTTGTATGAAGAATTTAAAAAAATTTTTTAAAAAAGGCTGGTTATGCACCCCTGGGTTTAAACCCTGGTACCAAAAAGAAAAAGAAAAAAAAAGAGATCTGGACGGAGGGTGATAGAAATGGAAATGGAATTAAGCAGAGGGACTTCCCGTGTATTTTGAAGGTACAATGATCAAATTTGGTGTTTGGTTGGATTTCACAAAGCGTGGTCTCCAGTGGTGTGATTAGTGGATGATTTTTATACACTTTTCCTGTGAGTTTTAAACAATGAACATCGATACTAATTCAACTGCTTTTTAGACTTAAAACTAAAAACAACAACAATATTTCTTGAATACACCACAAAGGGATAATAACCTAGGTCCTATACAAGGCAGAGCCTGGAGAAGTCCCTTCAAAATAAGAAAAGCTGTGGAAGAAAAACAAAAACAGCCTTTGGGACGAACAAAGGGGTAGGAATGTTTGTATCTCTGTTTGGGTAGCTCAGTGCTTGTCAGCTATTTTTTCTCCCAGCACAAAACTCTTTCTTCAAACAAAACCTACTCAGAGGTCCTGTAAACAGCAGGGATCCGAGGGCGCAGCTCTGGTGGAAGAGACTGGATGCCTCAGTCCCACCTGCTGCACTTCCTCCTCGGTTACGCCCCCCCTCCAGTCCTCCTGGCCCAAGAACAAAGGCGGTGGCACATCTTGGGGAGGGATCAACAGTGGTTTTTCTTTTCCTGTTCTGTTTTCTTGGCTTCAGGGATTTCAGCAGAGGCTGCTCTGTTTGATGTGTGGACGAGGACGGTCAAAGCTGAGTGGAAGCCTAAGGTGAGTCCTTAGAAGGTGAAGCCATTATTATGCACTGGCTAGAACGAGGTTTCACGGAGGCAGCGCAGCACTAATTGGAAAGACGCCTTGGATGACAAAACATAGCATTAGGTGGGGAAACAAGAAGAAAAAAAAAAGCCTTTCTCTTTCAAGAATAAAAAAAAAATGAATGAGAGATGAGAACATGATTTGCAAGGGAGGTGCCAGCGCCCAGTTGGGACTGAACCCTGACTTTGATCTTCCCTCTGAATCCAGGTCATTGATAAGGGACACCTGAGCATGTCACACCATGCTCACTTCCCCTTGTCTGTGACCACGTGAAGAAATGTGATGGTTCCTACCAAATTCAGTGGCAGCACAGCTCCAAACCTGATGAGTGAAGGTGGCTGATTATTTCATTTCATTCACCTTATGAAAAAAAGCAACTAACCTACCTTTCAGACTTATCTGTCTGGGGAGAGGTTGGACAAGGATTCGGTTGCAGGACATTCTTTTTCCACCTCAATCTCTCTATTCTTACAGTTTCCATGACAACTGCCCCGTTCTCATATGACTGCCCGCTCCTGGCCACAGACACTGCAGGAAGCTGTGAACATTCCCAAGTTGGAACAACCTTCCCACCTTAGGCCCACAGTCTAGCTTTTCCTCCAATGCAATCTAACCCATATTGGGCCTCTGGTATGTCACCAAAGCTTCTAATCATTTGAAACCATGGTTATCAGTTCATCTTTTTCTGGTAACTAAAGAGGTAAGCCTTAGAATTCTGTCTTCTCCTTCAGGAGGTGAAGGGATACACTTGGTATAGCTAAATAGTGGAATGTCATACAGCTGAAAAAAAGACACACATGATTTGCATGTCAACTTATGTTGTTCCTAAAGACACTGCGGATGGAAAGAAGTCAGTATCAAAAGGTTATTAACAGGGCGATTCTGTTTGTATAACATTCCGAAAAAAAGGACAAGACTACAAAGGCCATGGCACATCTTAGGGAGGGATCAACAGTGGTTTTTCTTTTTCTGTTCTGTTTTCTTGGCTTTAGGGATTTCAGCCAGGAGTTATGGTGGGGGGGGGGGCAGTGTAACTCTAAAGAGACAGCACAAGGCAGTTTGGGAAGCAGGAAAACTGTTCTGTATCCTGATCATTGTGATGGTTAAAAAGTCCATATGCATATGAAAATCACTATATTTGTAAATATTTCCAAAGAATCATTTCACTATATGCTTTTTAAAATACAAACTTTAAATTATTTAAAAAATAAAAACTTTCTCACCTCCAAATAAAAAGTAGAGATGGCTTCTAGAGAAAACAAAGAATGCAGAGAGGCAAGGCTCTGAGGGATGAGCCAGAGTCCTATTGGATCCAATTGTCCGAGGGGCAACTACAGTCTTGTTCATGGATTCTGTGAGACGATCTCACACTCTTTATGACGACTTCCCCTTCATGTTAAAGAGAGTGTAACTGGGCTGCCTCCCTGGCCATCCAGAATCCTAACTCATGTGGTAGGAGGTGGCTTGTTCAATTGTGCCTCCGTCACTCCAGTGTGGGGACGTAACTTCACCATGTAGCACAATAGCGATGCGTAGCTCATCACAGATGATGCCACGTCAACCTGCATCGGTTTTCCTACATGGAGCACTCACTGGAAAGACACCCTGGGTGACAAAACACAGCCTTAGGTGGGGAAACAAGAAAAAGAAGCCTTCCCCTTTCAAGAATAAAAACTGAATGAGAGATGAGAACATGATTTGCAAGGGAGGTGCCAGCGCCCAGTTGGGATTGAGCCCTGACTCTGATCTTCCCTTTGAATCCAGGTCATTGATAAGGGACACCTGAGCGTGTCACAGTGCTGAGGGAGCCCCACGCCACCTCAACATGCACAGGTTTTACTGCACGGACTGAAAACCACATTCCTAACGCCTGACCCACTAAGTCCTAACCACTGCTAAGAGGTCTTTCTCCCTACAGTTGCTGCTTAATGCTATAAGTGCTCGTTAAATCTAAGGAATGTTTAAGTGGCATGGCATTCATACACAGTTTAGCTGACCTTATGGGGAAGTTTCCACAGAGCATGCCGGGAAACGTTTCATGAGACTAGCCTGCTAGTGAAGTTTCCTTCCAGAGTAGGGTTGGCACTAAGGGAGGTCTAATGTAGAAACCCTTTGTTTTTTCTTTTCTTTTTAAAAATATTATTTGATTGATAAATCTTATTGGTACACACTTATGGGGTATGATATTTTCATATATGTGTACAATGTGGAATGATTTAATCAAACTAATTTTTGTTTGATACCAGGGATTGAACTCAGGGGCACTTGACCACTGAGCCACATCGCCAGCCCTATTTGGTATTTTATTTAGAGACAGGATCTCACTGAGTTGCTTAGTACCTTGCCTTTGCTGAGGCTGGCTTTGAACTGGAGATCCTCCTGCCTCAGCCTCCTGAGCCACTGGGATTACAGGGGTGTTCTCCCATGCCCAGCTAATTAACATTTTTTACCTCATTTTTTTAATAGTGAAACATCTGAAACTTACTCTGTTCTTTTGAAATAGGTAATACTTTTTATTGACTAGAGTTGCCCACTTTGAAGTAGATCTCAAAACGTGTTCCTCCTATTTAAAACTGTGTACTCTTTGATCAACTCTCATTTCCTCCCTCCCCACACCCCACACCCTTGGTGACCACCATTCAGCTTCTATGAGCTCAGCTTTTTAGACTTTACACTGAAATGAGATGGTGCAGTATTAGTCTTTCTGCATCTTATTTTACTTGGCATGACAACCTCTAGATTCATCCATGTTAACACAAATAACAGGATGCCCTCATTTTTTAAGTCTGAATTGTAGTCCATTGCATATATGCGGGTATACATATATATGTGTGTACACACACACTTGAGTGCACACACACACACACACACACACATTTTCTTTATCCATTCATCTGTTGATGGACCCTCAGGTTGATCCCATCTTTTGCTATTGTGACTACTGAAGCAATGAACATGGGAGTACAAAATCTCTTTGACATTTTAATTTTAGTTCCTGGATCTAGTTCCAGCACTGAGATGACTAAATCATATGATACTTTTCTGTTTAGTTTTTTGAGGAAATGTCAGTTCATCTTTTTCTGATAACTAAAGAGGTAAGCATTAGAACTCTCCTCTGTCAGTGTGGGGATGTAACTTTGCCATATAGCAATATAGTGATGCATAGTTCATCACTATATTATGAATGAATAAACTGATATGTTTGTACAATGGAATATCATACAGATGCAAAAAGGAATACACCATGTGTGAGTCACATGAGAGCTTGCATTGTTCCCAAAGACACTGTACTGATGGAGAGAAGCCAGTATCAAAAGGTTATAATATACACCCCCACCAAAACGTCCAAGAGTTCCCTTTTCTCCACATCTTTGCTAATACTTTCTCTTTTTTTTTTTTCATAAACACCATTCTAGCAGGTGGTTTTAATTTGCATTTTCCTAATGATTAGTGATACTGAGCATTTCCCCCCAAATGACAAATATCTGAGGTATCCTATTTATTTTATTCCTCATGAAGATATATTCCACCCAGGGCCAAATTTTGAGAGCATCTCATTTTTCAGGACTGTACTTCTCCCCACTAGTACACAAGATTAAAGAGGGAACTACCCTAGGGGTGTTCATTCATTTGCTTACTAATTTATACACCAAAAATAATAAATTTTAAAATTTTCTTCAGTGCAGCCAACATTTGCTAGAAACCAAGAGAGAGAGAGAGCTACAGGACTTCAGGAGTCCACAGCCACATCAGGGAAACAGATTTTCCAATAAATACCATAAATTAGAGGAAGATCATTATTGGGAAATGATACCAAGGAAGGAGTGAAGGACAGAAATGGTATGAGGCAGCTTTGGGAGGGGTGGGAATAAAACACGGGTTTTAAAAGATGAGAAGGAGTTTTCCATGTTTCCAATCAGAGACGAGCCATCTAGACTGAGGGGACACACGTAGTGCCCAGAGGTATTACATTGTGCAGCGGATTTGGGGAACCTACGAATTCTGAAGAGGCAAGCAGGGGGAGGTACGCAGGTTGGGCTTTGCTCTGAAAGGGCCCGAGCATCTGGGTGGAGTTTTAAACAGATGCCACACCTGCACAAATCTGTGTTTCAGAAACGTCCGTCTGGTGGCAACAGGGATGACTGATTACAGCTGGGTAAAATCTGATGGGAAAGAGGTGAATGAGGAGCCCAAAGCTGGAACCCAGGTGAGATGATTAAGCAGCAGTGGGGGTAAAGTCCAGAAGACACCTTTAGAAGGGAAAATTGATTTCTTGGGAGGTTTAAAGAAAGAGACCAGGATGCTACTCACATTTGCAATTTGGTATTCCAGATGCATAATAGAATAATGGTGTCAAGAGAAGGAGGAACATGAAGAGAGGAAGAGAAGAAATATTGAATTCAAGAGGGAAATGGTTTTTTTTTTTTCTATCAAAAAGACAGGGGAAATCAGCAGGATTACCTATTCTTGGAACAAGAATTTATTTTATTTTGTCAACCTAGCAATGCCCTGATAATCTTGATTTATCTCTTTTAGTTTATGTGAAAGAAATAAGGATTAAAGAGGCAGGATGAGGAAACCGGGAGACTTTTTAGGAGACTGGGAAATAAGACCTCTTCTAAAATATTCATGGTCTGTGCGAGATGGAGAGGTGAAGCCACATTGATCATGAACAGCCCTCAAAATGAAATGAAGACTGCTGAAAGAGACCCCTGACTCCAAGCTCAAAGGAATGACTTAGGAAGTCAGCAATCCAATCACCATCTCTGCATACGAGTAGGTTTGGGAGATTTTCAGAAATTTAAGAAACAATGAAAAAGGCAAAGGTCCTTTTGATTATGAAATTTCTGCTTGACCACCAAGACTTGGTGTAGCATTAAGATCATCATTGTGATATGGAGTTCTATTTTTCATTTGGAAAATAAGGAAGGCTTATGCCTTACTGCTCCTATAATCAGCAAAAAGACAAGAATGGCAAATCTGTAAGACCGAGTGGTAGAAATTTTATTTTAAAAGATGATTTTGCAATTTAGAATTTAAAAGGAAATATTGCTGCATTTATATTCATAAAATTTCTATTATATAAGCTGTCTTAAACAGTCTCAATTCATCAGCTGATATATATATATATATACATTTCTCATCCTTTCTATAAAAATTCTGACCTATGCTCTAGATGTTGGGTAAATGCCCTGTCCCACTGGTTGACGTGTGTATTTGCCAATAATGTTAGTTTCTTATATAAATTCTATTTTATATGCACTATAATTAAATATTAAATAATCTGATAAAATGTGATTGCAAAAAGAAAGAGTTGAATGTTTTAGAAAGACTATAGAGTCAAATTGTTTTAAAAAAGAACTAGAGGAGTGTGGGTGGGCGGGAGGGAGAGTGGACTCTCACCTCCTAGAACCTTCGCACCTTCGCAGTACTCTCTGACTACACTGCTACTCTTCCAGGTTCAGCATCAGGGCTCTCCTGGATTACGGCCAACGAGCTCCTAATTGATCCCTTCTTACCACAAAGTGACCTTTCTAAAATATGAGATCATGTGAGCCTCTTGGTGAGTTTCTTGATTCAAATTCTGTAGTTTCCCTTTGTCTTAAAATAACATCCAGCAGGGGTGGGGGCACACCCCTGTAATCCCAGCGGCTCCAGAGGCTGAGGCCGGAGGATCACAAGTTCAAAGCCAGCCTCAGTGAGACCCTGTCTCTAAATCGAATACAAAATGCGCCGGGGATGTGGCTTAGTGGTTAAGCACCCCTGAGTTCAATCCCCATTACCAAAAATAAATAAAATAACATCCATACTCTTTAATGCAGTTTAAGGGCCCTGTAGGATTACCATCTAATTACAGCTCCAGCCTCATATCCCTACTTTCCTTTTAGGCTGTCAACCCTCATTCCGCGGCCACACTAGGCTAGCTCTTACCTCCTGGGCTTGAGAACACTTTATTTGTCTTGGTACTTTCCCCTGCCCATTTCCATTTCCTCCTACCCACCAAAAAGTAGCTTCTTGTGGATTTCTCCCACTTATCTTATGATTCCCAACAGGGACACTGCTTCTACAAATCACCTTCATGAGCCCCCATCCTGCCCGGCTGGTTTAGGTGCCCTCCTAAGCATTTCCAAAATACCCTATGCCTACCTATCTATGGCACATTTCCATCTTGTGTTGTAATCTTATAAGGGCAAGGGCAATGTCTTCTTCACTGCTGTACCCCCAGTGCCTGATAAAGAGCCATTTCTTGGTAAAGATATAGGGAGTAAGTGACTGAGGGAAGGGGTTCCTGCAAGTAGCTTGGGCTAACAATGGAAGCTTTTTTGAAGGGCAACCTCATTACATTATTTATTATTTATTATTTACTGCCTTCTTTTGTACTAGAGTGTTTAATACTCTGAAGCTTAAACTTTATTCCTGAGGCTTTGCAGAGGGATCGTATCCTGGAACTTCTCAGGATCTATTCCTTCTTCCTACATAAAAATAATGTGCTTCAGCACCCTCACTTGGCTTATCATTAGTTCAGTCATGAGGTAACTTGTTTTTTAATTTTATTGCCCTATCACAAAGCCATCTGTCATCAGTATTGTAGGGCATAGGATTTCATCTGACCTGAAAAGCTGTATTTTCTGAGAGGAAATAAAACATTCTTGCATTAATTTATTTAGCATGTACTAAGCACTTACAGTGTACAGCCATACAAAAATGAGGTCTGTCATAAATGCTTTACTTATTTCTAAGGGTTAGGTATGGCATATGGAAAAGATGCTAAACAGTCTTTTGTCAGCTGGAAACTCAACCTTATTCTGAAATTTTTTCCATAAAGAGAGCAAATCAGCTAATCATGACTCCAGAGATAAAACAGCAGAGATGGGTGAGTTTTCATTGACCATACCTTAGTTCAGGTCCCCACCACTTGGCTGCTCCCGTAGCTCAGTAACCTATCCCACCAGGTGGTCTAAGCTGAGGATGCTGATGCTGATGCTGCTGCTGCTGATGATCATTACTATTTGATTAATTGCCAAAATATAAAAATATAGATTTGCTTGGAATAAAAGCATTCACATGTAGCAATCACAGCTGAGTAAAACATGGTTGCTCCCTTTGGACAGGTCATATTCTTTCCTGTCCCCAGCCAACTGTTTCAGTCACTTACATACCTCCCTGTTGACTTTCAAGATTATGATCCTTTATGTATGATAAAATCTAGACTCACTTAAAAGTCCTATTCCACCTGTTTTCTGGTCATCTTTCCAGCATCTTTTCTTCTGTATTCCAATATTCTAGTTACTCTGACACGATGGAAAATGGTCACAATATACCCTACGTGTTCCTATCTCTCAATCCATATGCTGTTTCACTGTCTGGCCAATGCCTTTAATTAAGGACGTAAAAAAGAGTCACAGTGGAGAGAGAACATGCTGCAGGAAAGCTACAGAGTTTCTCACCTGACAAAGCATTAGAGAGACAACCCTGCATTGGGAAGCCACAGAAATGATCACCCATCTATGCCAAACCCGTGCTTAGTCTGAATCTGTCATTGAATTTGCTTTAGAATAAACTTCTTTATTAGGAAACCAAGTGAAGGGCCCTGTAGTCCTGCCTGGTCCTCAGGTTTTCACACCACTGCAATGAGAACACCTGGTGTCACGTTGGTCATTTCCACAATGGGTCATGGCAATACTTAGCTGATCACTCTGGCAAAGGAAAGCAGAGAAGGGGCAAGGTTGGTGACAGTTCATCCTAGGGAAAGATCAACTGTATTGTAAAGCTTTTTTCACTTCAAAGAAGTAAATTATTTTCTTCTTCCAGGTAGAATGTAAAAACGAGTTTTCTTCAATCTAGGGTGGGCAGCAGTTCAGTGTCTGTCCAGTAGAGGGAGTGCTCCTACCTGCTTACAAAGAAAACACTCAAAACATAGGAATGTTTAGATTTAGAGAAAAGATTAAAAGCTTGAAAAATGGTTTGACATAAAATCATGCCAACTAGGGGTGTTAGTGTCTTGAGGACTATCTAAGATAACAGAAAAGTAGAACATCACCCAACAAGGAAGCTCCTAGAGATCCATCCAAAGTTCACTTTGGACCCAACTGCCTGGGTCACAGAAAAACAGTAACACATAGCCAGCCTGGTCTGGGGCAGAATGGCTACAGAAGGACCCAGGGTCTCATAAGCAGTTCAAACTAGTGAGATATAGATTTCTACCTACAGGAATGATAATGATGATAATGGTCAATCACATTATTTTGCTGTAGAATTTATCCTGTGCAAACACACACACACACACACACACAACCCAAAAACGATTTATAGTGATAATGTCTTACCAGAACCTGGGTTTCTGAACAGGCATGACCTACAGAACACCACATCCAATTTAAAGGGGGGACCCAAGTAAATACAGGCTCTTTCTACTCCAACCATAAGATTTCTTTAACACAGTTTCCAGATGAATTAAGCTAACCTCAATGTGTCCCAAGCTAAGGTTTAGAATAAAAGTAGGCTAGTGTTTTCCTAGTCCTTTCCTCCAAAGGGTTTAAGCCCTCATTTCAGCCTTCTAGGTCCTGCTTCTCTGATGCCAAATACAAGTGAACCATTAAGGAGGATGTTCAAGGAAATCATGCCCCAGAATAGCAAAGAGATCAATGCACCCACAAAGGTGGAACAGAGCTTATCTACACTGTCGGGGCTACAGACACAGTGCTTGAGGCTTACTGGACTTTTCAAGGGCTTATGAAGACATAATAAAAAACTGGATAGGATGGGGATGGGGTTGTAGCTCAGTGGCTGAGTGCTTGCCAAGCACGTGTGAGGCACTGGGTTCAATCCTCAGCATCACATGAAAATTAAAAACAAACAAATAAAAAACCTGTGTAAACTCCCCAATGGCTCAGGAGGCTGAGGCAGGAGGATCATAAGTTCAAAGCCAGCCTCAGCAACTAAGCAAGGCCCTAAGCAACACAGTGAGACCCTGTCTCACTGTAAAAATTTTTTTTTTTTTTTTAAAAAAGGGGGGCTGGGATATGGCTCAGTGGTTAAGCAAGCCTGGGTTCAATCCCTGGTACCAAAGAAAAACGAACTGTACAGATGCTAAATTAGGAGAAAAAAAATGCCTGTGCAGTATTTGGCATGGCCCAGGATCTGTTCTAAGAGCTTCTCTTACACCAACTCATTTGCTCTTTAGCATAGTTCTGATACTGTTATTTCCGTCTCCACATTACAGCTTGGGAAACTGAGGCACAAGGTAGCTAATTTCTCTGCTGGTAAATGGTAAGGTCAGGATTTGAATTTAAGCAACTGTTTCCTGAGTCCTTGATTCTGATCTCTAAGCCAGGACCCCTCTCTAAACAATATATCTTTTTTCAGAATCTGTAAGATGTAACATTTGGCCAAATAGAAAACTGTACTGCAACTCTACTCTTAAAGTTGCATATAAATTGCATTTATTAGGGATGTAGTACACTTTAGTAAAATTTAAATTGAAAGTCGAAAAGGTCAGGCCCAGAAAAGATTTTAAAGTGGCTCTGATCCTAGGTCTTCAGAGCCCTAAGGTCTTTGTTGAAGAACTTGAGATAGTGCCAGAGAGTCACAGGAAAGAACTCACTGCTGAGACTGAGGGCCTCTATGAAAATGCCATCTCTTCCTTCACAGCCTAATAACGTCCTTGCTGACCACTCTAGGCCAAGGATTGCCTAACTATTTCTACAGAAGATCATATAGTAAATAGTTCAGGTTTTGCAGATCATTAGCTGTTCATTGTAGCTACTGAACTCTGCCATCCTAGCGCTAAAGCACCCATGGCTAACACATAAATGAACTGGTATAAAACTTCATTCATGGGCTGAGGTTGTAGCTCAGTGGTAGAGCACTTGCCTAGTTCTCATGAGGTACTGGGTTCAATTCTCAGCACCACATAGAAAACAAACAGATAAACAAAATAAAGGTATTGTGTCCATCTACAACTAAAAATATTTTTTTAAAAAACTTCCATTTATGAACACTGAAATTTGAATTTCTGTAATGTTCATATGTTAGAGAATATATTCTTCTTTTGATTAGTTTTAATAATTTCAAATTATAAAACCATTCTCAGCACACAGGCAGGCAGGCAGGCAGGCAGGTACCTGGGGCCTTGGTGTGCCTGGCTCCATCTCCTTGAAATCTGAAGGGGTGAGGACATAAGGACCAGGAGGGAGAAGCCTGAGCGCCACCTAGGGCCAGAAAGTCTACTTTCACTCCTAGAATAATGAGACATTTTGGTAAACAAATTAACTGGCCTTGTGGTTCTTAATCTAGAAGTAAAACAGAATTATCCAAGGTAGTTATTAAAAATAAAAATTTTCAGTCTGTACCACCAGAGAGTTGTGATTCAGTCACAGGCTTCAGTGAGGAATCTTTTATTTTAAAAGCATACCATTCACTGATTCAAGATGTCTTCAAGATGTGACTGGCATACCAGGAAAGTATTAAGGTTTTGTACTAAAGTTTAAGAAGAAAACAATAGAATTGCTTTCTGAATTATTTTTCCTCAAAAAGAAAGAGAAAAACAGACAAAACAAGATTATTGGACTAGGAGGTATATGTATGTATTCAGTGGCAGAGCGCTTACCTAGCATGCATGAGGTCCTGAGTTTGATTCTTAGAGGGAAGGAGGAGGAAGAGAAATCAGTTTGTCCTATGAATTGTTACCAGCTCCCTTACTTGGACTGTGTGTCAGAGGTGATGGATCACAAGCAATCCTTTAAGTTTCCTGAAAAAAAGAAAAAGTGGAAATCCTACAGTGTGGAGGACCTGATGGAGGCACTTTTGCTTCTGTGTTTCTTTTCAGCATGTTGAATAAAGAAGGGGCCACTACCACCAGGCACAGGGGTGCATGTCTGCAATTCCAGCAGCTTGGGAGTCTGAGGCAGGAGAATCACAAGTTCAAGGTCAGCTCTAATTTAACAAGTCTGTAAGCAACTTAGTGAGATCTTTTCTCAAAATTAAAAATTAAAAGGGTTTGGGATGTAGTACAGTGGTAAAGCATCCCTGGGTTCAATCCTTGGTATTAAAAAAAAAAAGGAAAGAAAAGACCAATACCAAGAATAACTAAGACAATTTTGAAAAAGAGAAAAAAAAAGGAAACTCATTTACCATATTTCAAAGCTCATTGTAAAACTATCTAATTAAGACTGTGATAATAACACAAAATAGACAAATAGGTTAACGGAATAAAATAAAAGTATAAGACAGCACATAAGGGACACACATGAACCTGGAGAGTGGTACAAAGAAGCCTGGGCCATTAGTAAACGATCCTGTGACAATCCTAGGGAAAAATTAAAATGGTATCTTTAACTCATTTCATCAATCAGTTCCAAGACGAGTAAAGTATGAAGAACAAAATTTTACAACTTTTAGAAGAAAATATAGAGTAATATCTTCTTGGTTTCAGAGTAGGGTAGGATTTCTTCATTATGACCCAAGAAAGCATGAACCCTAGGGGGAAAGACTGATAAATATGGCTTCTCCAAAATAATAAAAATAAAAACTTACATTCAACAAGAGATACCATGAACAAAATTAAAATTCAGCCCACAGACTGGGAGATTCACAAAGCACATAGCCAACAAAAGATTGTATCCAAACTTTGTAAATAACTACCACAAATCAGTCAGAATAAAACAAATCAATGGGGGGAAAGGGCAAGGAATATGAATGTGTGAAACATGAGATGGCTAATAAATATGTAAAAAGAGGCTCAACTCACTGGCAAACAGGGAAATGCAATTTAAAATAACAATGTGTTATTTCATATACCAGAGTGACAAGATTAAAATAGCTGATAAAACCAAGTGTTGGCAGGAAACAGGGGGACTAGGGAAAACTTTCTTTTGTGAATGTTGAAAATGTAAACTACAGTCATTTTAGAGAAAGTATAGTAACATTTGGTAAGATTGAAGAAGCAAACACACAACCACCCTGAATTCAATTTATTTTTCTTCCTTTTTTTCTTATTTTTAAATTTGTTTTAATTAGTTATACATGACAATAGAATGCATTTATACACTTTGATATGTCATTCATAGATGGGATATAATTTCTCATCTTTCCAAGTGTACATGTTGTAGAATCATATTGGTCATGCAGTCACATATATACATACAGTAATAATGTCTGTTTCATTCTACTATCTTTCCTATCCCCACATTCCCTCTCCTCCTCTCCCATAACTTCCCTTTACCTAATCTGAGGCAACTCTATTCTCTAGTGCCCCCTGCCTTACTGTGAATTAGCATCACATATTAGAGAAAACATTCAGCCTTTGGTTTTGTGGGATTGGCTTATTTTGCTTAGCACGATATTCTCCAACTCCATCCATTTACTGGCGAATGCCATAATTTCACTCTTTCTTAAAGATGAGTAATATTCTATTGAGTATATACACATTTTCTTTATCCATTCATCTATTGAGGGACACCTAGATTGGTTCCATATTCTAGCTATAGTGAGTTGAGCTGCTATAAACATTGATGTGGCTGTGTCCCTGTAGTATGCTGTTTTAAAATTCTTTGGGTATAGACCAAGGAGTGGGTTAGCTGGGTCAAATGGTGGTTCCGTTCCCAGTTTTCTGAGGAATGTTGATAGTGCTTTCCATAGTGGTTTAACCAATTTGCAGTCCCATTAGAAATATATGAGTGTACCTTTTTCCCCCCACATCCTCGCCAACATTTTTTGTTGCTATATTCTTGATGATTGCCATTCTGACAGTAGTGAGATGAAATCTTAGTGTAGTTTTGATTTGCATTTCTCTAGTTGCTAGAGATGTTGAACACTTTTTCATATATTTGTTGATTTATTGTATTTATTCTTCTGTGAAGTCTCTGTTATGTTCCTTAGCCCATTTATTGATTGGCTTTTTTTTTTTTTTGGTGTTGAGTTTTTTGAGTTCTTTATATATCCTAGAGATTAATGCTTTATTGGAGGTGCATGTGTTAAAGATTTTCTCCAAATCTGTAGGTACTCTCCTCGTGGTATTGATTGTTTCCTTCGCTGAGAAGAAGTTTTTTAATTTGAATCCATCGCATATATTGATTCTTGGTTTTTATTTCTTGTGCTTTAGGAGTCTTGTTAAGGAAGTCAGATCCTAGGCCGACATGGTGAAGATTAGGGTCTATTTTTTCTTCTATAGGCAGGGTCTCTGTTCTGGTGCCTAAGTCTTTGATCCACTTTGAGTTAATTTTTGTGCAGGGTGAGAGATAGAGGCTTAATTTTATTTTGCTACATATGGATTTCCAGTTTTGCCAGCACCATTTGTTCAATAGGCTATCTTTTTTCCAGTGGATGTTTTTGACACTTTTGTCTAGTATGACATAACCATAATTATGTGGGTTTGTCTCTGTGTCCTCTATTCTGTACCATTGGTCTATAAGTCTATGTTTGTGCCAATACCATGCCATTTTTGTTACTATAACTCTGTAGTATAGTTTAAGTTCTGGTATTGTGATGCCTCCTGCTTCACTTTTCTTGCTAAGGATTACTTTAGTTATCTGGGTCTCTTATTTTTCCAAATACATTTTATGATTGCTTTTTCTATTTCTAGGAAGAATATCATTGGGATTTAAATAGGAATTGCATTAAATCTGTATAATACTTTTGGTAATATGGCCATTTTGACAATATTAATTCTGCCTATGCAGAAAATAGGAGATCTTTTCATCTTCTGAGATTTCCTCCAATTTATTTCTTTAGTGTTCTGTAGTTTTCATTGTAGAGGTCTTTCACCTCTTTTGTTAGATTGATTCCCAGGGTTTTTTTTTTTTAGGCTATTATGAATGGGGTAGTTTTCCTAATTTCTCTTTCAGTGGATTCATTGCTGATATATAGGAATGCGTTTGATTTATGGGTGTTGATTTTATATCCTGCTACTTTGATAAATTCATTTATTAGTTCTAGAAGTTTTCTGGTGGAATTTTTTGGATCTTCTATGTATTGAAGCATGTCATCAGCAAATAGTGATAGTTTGAGTTCTTCTTTACCTATTTGTATCCCTTTAATTTCTTTCATCTGTCTAATCACTCTGGCTAGAGTTTCAAGGATGATGTTGAATAGAAGTAGTGAAAGAGGACATCCTTGTCTTGTTCCAATTTTTATAGGGAATGCTTTCAATTTTTCTCCATTTAAAATGATGCTAGCCTTGAGTTTAGCATATATAGCTTTTACAATGTTGAGGTATGTTCCTACTATTCCTAGTTTTTCTAGTGTTTTGAACATGAAGACATGCTGTATTTTGTCAAATGTTTTGTCTGCATCTATTGAGATGATTATGTGATTCTTGTTTTTAAGTCTATTAGTATGGTGAATTAGGTTTATTGATTTTCCATATGTTGAACCAACTCTGCATCCCTGGGATGAACCCCACTTGATCATGGTGCACTATCTTTTTAATATGTTTTTGTATGTGATCTGACAGAATTTTATTGAGAATTTTTGCATCTATGTTCATCATAGATATTGGCCTGAAGTTTTCTTTTCTTGATGTGTCTTTGTCTGATTTTGGTATCAGGGTGATATTATCCTCATATAATGAGCTTGGAAGGGTTCCCTCCTTTTCTGTTTCATGGAATACTTTTAGAGGAGTATTGGTGTTAATTCTTCTTTGAGAGTCTTGTAGAACTTGGCTGAGAATTCATCTGGTCCTGGGCTTTTCTTTCTTAAAGATAAAATTATTGATTTTAATATTTAGTTCTATAGTTTCCTTATTTAGTTTTTGTTTAGAAGATCAGTTCAGTAGTGAGAGAGGTGTGTTAAAGTCACTCAGTATTATTGTATTGTGGTTTATTTGACTCTTGAAATTGAGAAGGGTTTGTTTGATGTACATAAGATGCTCCATTGTTTGGGACATAAATATTTATAGTTGTTATGTCCTGCTTATATATACTTTCCTTAAGAAGTATGAAATGTCCTTCTCTGTGTCTTCTGATTAACTTTGGTTTGAAATCTACTTTATCTGAGATGAGAATGGAAACCCCTGCTTCTTTACAAGGTTCATATGAGTCATAAGTTTTTCCCATCCTTTCACACTCAGCCTATGAATGTCTTTGCTCATGAAGTGAATCTCTTGAAGACAGCATATTGTTGGGTCCTTTTTTTAAATCCAATCTGCCTGCCAACCTATGTCTTTTGATTAATGAGTTTAGGCCATTAACATTCAAGGTTATTATTGAGATATGATTTCCATTCCTTGACATTTTTACTTATTTATGGTTTTTGATTTGTTCTAATTTCTCATTTGGTTGAATGACCCTTTAATGTAGATCCTCCCTTTGCTGGTTTTCACTTTTTTTACTTCATCTTCATAGAATATTTTGTTGAGAATGCTTTGTAGTGTAGGCTTTCTAGTGTGAATTCTTTTAATTTTTGTTTATCATGGAAGGTTTTAATTTCATCTTCAAATCCAAAACTTAATTTTGCTGGATATAAAATTCTTGGTTGGCATCTGTTTTCTTTCAGAGCTTGAAATATATTATTCCAGAACCTCCTAAATTTGAGGAATCAGTTGAAATCCGAATTGGTTTCCCCTATACGTAATTTGATTTTTTTCTCTCACAGCCTTTAAGATTTTATCTTCATTCTATGTGTTAGTCATTCTCATTATAATGTGTCTTGGTGTGGGTCTGCTGTAATTTTGTACATTTGGGGTCCTGTAAGCCTCTTGTATTTGGTTTTCCATTCCATTCTTTAGGTTTGGGAATTTTCCTGCCATTATATCATTGAAAAGATTGTGCATTCCTTTGGTTTGTATCTCTGTTCCTTCATTTATTCTGATAATTCTTAAATTTGGTCTTTTCATGATATCCCATAATTCTTGGATGTTCTGTTGATGTGTTCTTACCATCTTCTCTGCATGGTCAATTCTACCTTCAAGATTATATGTTTTTGTCTTCATTGTCTGAGGTTCTATCTTCTAAGTGGTCTAGTGTGTTGGTGATGCTTTCTATTGAATTTATAATTTGGTTTACTGATTCCTTCATTTCGAGGATTTCTGATTGTTTTTTTTCCCCCCAATTTCTTAACTCTTTCTTGAAGTGGTCTTTCACTTCCTATATATTTTTCTTTGATTTCTCTCCTTATACTATCCTTTACTTCACATATCAATTTATGTACTATCTAAACTCCTTCTTGGACATTTCTTCTACTGAGTTATCAGTGGCTTCTGTTGAAGCATCTGGTTTGTTTGGGATGCTTTTTTCCCTTGTTTTTTTTCATGTTGTTAGTGTGTTTTCCCATCTAAAAGTATTAATCTAAGGCAGGATAAATTCTACCCTATAGACCTATAGTGTTCCTGAAGGTTTCCAGTGCTTCACCTTTAATGGTGAGACCAATATCAACAGCATCCAGTGTACACAATATGTAGCCTTAATCTAATAGCTCCCACTAAGGCATCTATCTATTGCTTTCTCATATTAAACCAAAATGATGAGTTCTATAGTAAAAACAGAAAATTTGTTAAAATGGTTTACAATTTCAAATGGTGGATGAGAAAAGAGAGGCAGTGTAGTATGTGATATTCGTGAAGGAGGAAGAGTAAAGCTAGAAGTAAAAATTCACAGGAAAAGTGAAAGAGGAGATGACAGAGATTGGCTGTTGGTTGGAGAAAAGTTGGAAAGAAAATAGACAAGAGAAAGGAAGAATATGAACAAAGAGAAAAAAATTAAAGACAATAAGAATATGACAAAAAAATGCAAAACACCATTCATATGTCATTGTCCTCCATGCACTGATGCATAAAAAAACATCCTGTCCCAAATATGGTAGGGAGATTAGTGAATCAAAAAATAAAATAAATCTTGCTGGAAAGATGAACTGTCTCTGTCAGTGTTCAACAGATTCTCAGCCTTGTCTCTGACATCTCTCAGGATCACCAAAGCCAGATCAGCCCTCACAAACCCAGTCTCTATCCCATCAATCTGGGCTTCAGATACCTCAGGCTCAGCCATGTTGCAGTCCCAAGATCTCAGTGCTGCTCCTATTACAGAGAGACCTGGAGGGATGTACTCATGCAAAGGAGCAACCCCCAAGATGCAGCAGCAGGACAAGGGCCACCAGCACTCTCAGTAGGAAGACCCCAGGCTCCTCCAAACCCTCAGGCACCCCCACACTGGACCTGCAGGTCCCAGCTGGAGTCCCTAGACAAGGCTCTTGTGGTGGTAAATCTGCTGGCACCTGGGTTCCAACTCCTGGCTGGTGGCCCAAAATGGATGCAGCCATGTGCCACCAAACCTGGCGTCTCACCCAAAGCAGTTCTCTAGGCCGTGGTAGCAGTGGTAGTAGCAGTGGTTGTTGGCAGCAGGTAGCAAGTCAGCAGCAGGGGCGGCTGCAGCTGTGGGGGCAGCATCACCAGGTGATCTCGGGGGGTCATCAGCAGTGTCAGCTTCAGTTACATCCAGGGTAGCAGTTGTCTTCTGTGGCAGCAGCACCCAGAAAGAAGACTTCTAGGCAACCTCAGGCTGGCAGCAGCAGAATCAGAGGCAGCAGCAATGGTGCTAGCGGTGCAGGTGGAAGTTGATTGACAGGAGATTTCCGGTTCAGCGGCAGAGACCACAGAGGTAGTGTCCAAAGTAGTGTCTGAGATCACTGAGGCAACTGAGGCCATGCCCAGAGGTGAGATCTCCAGTTGTGCAGCAGTGTCAGCCCCAAAATCAACTTCTAAGAATATACCCCAAAGAACATTTCATTTATATTCCAAATTAAGGTATATAAAAGATGTTCATATCAGCATTGCTAATAACAGCAAAAAGTCAGATAAACATAAATGTTTATGAGTAGAATAGATAACTAAGTTGTCTACTAGAAAGGACTTTTGTGCAATACAGTAATGAACTAGAATACATGGATACCAGTATGGATAAACTACTGTGGATAAATCTCTAAAAACAATGATAATGAAAGAAGACAAATTCAAAATGATACATACAGTTTTGTTTTATTTCTGTTTTTTGTTTTGTTATCAGGAATCGGACACAGGGTGCTTAATCACTGAGTTACATCCTCAGCCCTTTTTAATATTTTATTTAGAGACAGGGCCTTGCTAAGTTGCTGAGGGCCTTGCTAAATTGCTGAGACTGGCTTTGAACTCAAGATCCTCTTATCTCAGCCTCCCAAACTGCTGGGATTACAGGCATGTGCCACTGTGCTGAATTATATATACTGTTTTAAAGCAAGAACAACACAAGACATTGATGGATTTATGTATATGTGATGGGTGTAAAACCCTGCAAAGGAATGATAAATTCAGTGTGGTGATTTCTAGTGAGAAAGAGAGATGGAAAGTGGGGAAGAAATACAAGGAGACCTATCTGCATCTTCTACATATATAATAGGGCTCTGTATTATTTGTAATGTAATTCTGTGTACTTTCAGTGTAAATGAAATAGATTGTAACAAAGAGGATTTAAAAGGAAAACAGAGTTATTTGTATGGTCATAAACCTTCAACCAAAAACCAGAATGGCAAAGCTTTTGTAGTGGATGGGAGAGAAGGAAGTTTCAGACAGATTTTGTTACTAATGAACAGATTTCAAGGAAAAGACGGCTGTCGTCTTTTCCTTGGGATCAATATACATCTTGGTTTGCTCACAGACAGTCCTAATTTATTCCTGTTGCCTGGTGTGGTTGTTAATGGTTTCCCCTTTCACTTTCAAAAGTGCCCGAGTTTGGAAGATCAAGGATGAGTTTCCCCAGCCATAATGCACTTTCTTGTGCATAATGAGGCAGCTTATGGGTACAGATACAGGGCTTGATCTGATGAAGCTAGGGGGCTCATTAGAGGAGTGAAGAGCTAGAGATGGGAGAAATTCAAAAGAGCAGCAATGCTACCATTAAGCGCATGCCTTAACTTAATGATTTTCTAGCCTTATATGCAGCTTGCAGTCAGTCCCTTCTCTTGACTGGATCAGAGTGGATGGGTATCTGCTACTGAGATTAAAAAAAAAGATTGGGATCCAGGATTTGGAGCATGCTTGCCAACGTCCCTTTTAGCAACTTGACAATGAAATGTCTATGTTAGTTAGGAATGCTGGATTAGTGACCTGGCCCAAACTCTCATGTGAAACTATAGCTCTGGTTATTGACTAAACTGGATGCCAGAAAGTTCCTACTCTTTGGATAAGACATGCAAAAATGCATGTCCCTTCCCGAGACCTCATGCTGGTTTTTACTGGGTGTTTTAGTCAGCTTTTTTGTTGCTGTAACTAAAAGACCCAACAAGAACAATTGTAGAGGAGGAAAGGTTTATTTAGGACTCATGGTTTCAGAGGTCTCACTCAGTCCATAGAAGGCAGGCTTCGTTCCCCGGGCCCAAGGTGAGGCAGAACATCATGGCGGAAGATTATGGCAGTGGGAACCAGCTCACATGATGAACAGAAAGCAGAAAGAAAAAGAGACGGAGACAGAGACAAGAGACAGAGAGCGACCCCACTCTCCAGAAACAAAGTATATCCCCTGTAGACACGCCCCCAATGAACCACTTACTTCCAGCCACACCCCACCTGCCACCAGTTACCACTCAGTTAATCTCATCAGAGTTTAATTCATTGGTCTGTTTAAGACTCTTAAAACCCAATCATTTCTCCTCTGAACCTTTTTGCATTGCTTCATACATGAGCTTTTGTGAGACAACCCACATCCAAACCATAACACTGGTTTTCTTCCTAAGAAGGTGGACAGAAAATTAGAGAAAACGATCTCAATTGCAGTAAAATATATTAAGAAATACTACAGGATGATTTTTGTGTGTGTGCTGGGGACTGAACCCAAGGGTGCTTTACCACTGAACTACATCCCCAACCCTTTTAATCTTTTGAGACAGACTCTTGCTAAATTGCCCAAACTGTCCTTGAACTTTCAATCCTCTTGCCTCAGCTCCTGAGCCTCTGGGATCACAGGCATGTGCCAACCATGTCTGGCAAGAAATTCTAAATAATATTTTTTTGGTTGGATTTTAAGTTGTTATTTTGTTTTTTTATTTTATTTTTTTCCTCCTTGAAATGCATCCTTGATTTGGGGCCAGGGTTGCTGGATTTACTGTGGCATGTAATTGGGAATGTGACTCCGAGGCCGTGTGCAATAAAGGGTGCAGGTCACTGGGCACCAGCTGAGTCTGGGCAATGCCTCTTCAGTTTGAATTAATCCATTGGCATTGGATTCGTGAGGAACAATAATTGGATAAAATACACAGGCTCTTCGATATTGCTCACATCTCATTGTCTGGGAAACTAAGTACGACATTAGTGTAACTGTTGATTTTAGAGATTTGATCCAGTTGGATCTTCTCATTTCCTTGTTTGGCTCTTTTTTTTTTATCTTTTGAGGACTGGAAGAATATTAAACCATAAGTACCTTCATATCTCAAAGGCCACTGAAAAAACTGGGGTCAGGCCAACGAATTTTACAGAATTATATCTCTTGTCATGTCCTAATAGAAGCCTTTTGTCACTGGCCTGATACAAGGTGATTATCTTACAGGGGTGGTTTTCAACTTTCATTGGCTATCAGAACCACCTGGAGAGGGCCTTTTAAATGACATTAATGTCCATCCTCACGCAGAACAATGAAACGATAGTGTCTGGAGAGGCGCTCTAGACAGGAGGGGTTTGTTATCGTTTTTACAAGAGTTTCTAGGTGTAAAGTGACTGACTCTTCAGTATGCCTGGCACTGAGGCGTGTCAGTAGTAAAACTAGGGAAGTCCTGAGCAAGTCAGGATTACCCTCAGTGGGCAAGACTCCCCGCAAGTTGCTTGCTGGTGCTCTGTCCTACTGCACCTGGAAGGAGCAAACCGCGTGCTATCAAAACCTTTCCAGTGGTTCTCACATATGGTATTCAAAACCCTTGTGGATAGAAAAGAGAATTGTTACCTGGAACTTTCTAATGCTCTGGACTATAACTTAACAGAAGGATGTATGTAAGATGTTAGAAGAGGTAATAATCCTAATCCAACAAGATGGGGTCAAGATGAGCCAGACTAGATACTAAAGTCAGAGGGAAAACTCATGCAGTAGTTAGTTCATACCTACCCTGGGGTGCAGCCCTCTGCCATTTAGAATGGAGATTCTGTGATGGTTTGACAGGCACATGATCTCTTGTAACTTGAGAGTATTTTCCTAATATTGGTATTTTCTGGGCATTGCAAAAGAAATCTCCTTGTTATGGATAAGTAAGAATCTCCTGTATCTACCTGGTGGAATTCCTAGTGTTGACCCAATCCCCTAGTGTGCTGGGGACTGAACTATCTCCCTAGCCCTTTTAATCCTTTGAGACAGAGTTTTGCTAAATTGCCCAAACTGTCCTTTAACTTGCAATCCTCCTGCCTCAGCTCCTGAGACCCCTAGTTTGTATGACTCAAAGTGCCAAAATTAATCCCTTGAGGGTGAACAGATATAAATCAGGGCAAAGGATATATTTGTAGACACAGTTCCGTTTTTCCTAAAAATGCCTCTTTGACTTGTTAAGGGATCTGAGTTGTTACTATGATGGAAAAGAACCGAACTAGGGGAAAAAAATCACGTAAGAATAAACTACATGAAGTTTTATTAAATTTCCTTTGAACTGGATTTAAGATGCCACATGGCCCGTTCCCATAATACAGATACTAATGAAGCATCCTGGCATTCAGAAAATATGAGCTATCTCCACCTTCCATCTGGAAGCGTCTGTATTTGGAAGCCTGCACTCCTGGAAAGCAAAAAGCAACATTTCTTGGGTTTGTGTCATATATTACCCTGTTTTTGTTCCTCTGTGCATTAACTCATTTGACCTTCTAGTATAAGAGCCTTACAAAGGGTTATCATCTCATTTTACAGCAAGAGACTGAAGCACAGAGGAAAAAAAAAAAATTGCCCAGAGCTGCACAGTCAAGAAGTGGAGAAGCCCAAGTTCATAATTCTGGCAGCTCCTGACTTCTGAGATTTACTGTTTACTGTCTCCTGCTAGTCTCCAGGGCCCTACCTCAACCTCAGACATAGAACATAAACCCACCAACGGAGAGTGAAGGGAGGAGGCACCGTGACCCGTATAGTAAATCTAATAAAAGCTTGAAATAATGAGAATGGGGTGGCAAGGAGGGAAGTCAGCTGAGGGAGTCTAGTCAGTCGTGGGTAAAAAGATTATGGGATCGCACTGGTGAGCAGGGGTTTGTAGAAGCACCAGTCTGCACACTTGGGGAACTTTTGTTTCAGTTAGCAAAAGGAACAAAGAGGATGTTGAGTTTCTCCAGACCAGTGCATAGCCAGAGAGCAGACACCTAAGACAGAGCTCTTTCACAAGATGGAGAATAGTTTTGAAGTAGCAACAAGGAACTTGGTGAAAGAAGACCCCACCAGGTCCTAAGTGTTGTGTGACTTGGAGGAAGGAGGAGCCCAGAGGGAGAAATGGCATTTTGCAAGATATCGGATTTCCCTTATAACAGGGTGTGGAGGAAAAACTCAAGGAAAGGGGAGAATGATTAGTGTTTTTATCTTATGACAGGTCTTCCAAGGGGCTTGGTAGAAAGCTTCTGTCTTAGCCCGTTTGTGTATCCTAAGAGAATCCCCAAGACTGGTAATTTACAAAGAACTGAAACATTTTCCCACGGTTCTGGAGGTTAGGAAGGCCAAGATCAAGGTGCCAGCAGGTTCTGCCCATTGTCTGGTAAGGACTACATCATCTGGAGGGCTGTGTCCTCATCTGGTGGACTGCAGGAGGGGAAGCCAGCCAAAGTCTCACTGAAGCCTCTTTTATAATAGCCTTAATCCCATAAATGAAGGAGGGCCTCTCATGGCCTCTTATCAGCTCCATCTCCTAATACCACATGGCAATCCCTGGAATTTGAAAGTGCCACATTCAAAGCACAGCACCTTGGAAGTAGAAGAGGAAAGACACTAGGGAGCATTTGGGAGATCGAGAGGCCAGGAGAAGCCACCAGAAAGCTTGAATTATGAGCATCCCTGTGAGACTCTAGGGACAGGTACTCCCTGGCTGGTTCAGGCAGAGTTCAGGGGTGCTACCATGAGGTCTTTGCATGCCCAGGCAAGGACTGGTTAGGGCCAAGGGGAGTGACTCTATCCTTCATTTCCAATGTGTGTTCTTTTCCAGGGGGATTGAAGGAGAGACAAGGAATTTGTGCAGGGTAGAGAAAGCCTGGGGAAAATGGTGCCTTCAGGCCACCCACCCACACACCTCAAGTTTCAAAAAAATGGGAGCAAGAGATGCAATAGGTTGTCTTTGTCCGTACTGTCATTCTCGTGAAGACAGAAAGCAAAAGATTTAAACCAGAAACTGGTATGAACCTTGGGCCTCCCCATAAAGTATGGTGCAGCCCTTTTCCTTAATCTCGAGAGGCCTGTCTGATATCCAGATATTTATGCCGGCAGGAGTGGGGGGATGTGCTCCAGGTGTTGGCTAACTCCTTGGCACAGGCATTTCTGTGGTGGTTTAAGGCAAAAGGCAGCCAAAGCCTTTTCCCTTTTAATAAAAGACAGAGTATGTGCTTTTGTTTTACTTTTTAACTGTTTCACAACTCAATATATTCTTTTTTTGACCTGAGCATGAAACCTGACCTCATTCATCAATATTTTCCTCCCAAGCCTCCCTCAGCAGGAGCCCAGGTATGGTTTGTGGAAGGGAAGTTTCTCCAAGTGTGGTCTGAGGACCACCCACAGGATGAAGACCCTGCCCCATGCTTCATGTTTCCCCGACCTCCCTGAAGTGCTCCCGGACACATTCTAGTTTGAGAATCACTTCTGGAATGTCCTGTCCCCTCTCATTCTTCATTGATTGCTCCTTATTTCCTCCGTGACCTTCAGTCATTCACTTTCAAAACCCTTGAGAAAGTAAGGTCTACAAGAACAAAGGAATTTGTCTGTTTTCCCTGATGATGGTAGTTGGTTCATAAATATTTGTTAAATGAATAAAATACTTTTTTGGATGCTTACTCTGTGGACTACCCGCTGGGGATGCTGCAGCAAAACAGGCAGACACCAGGGGGCCCTCTGGGTATACGGCTTCTGGCACTTGGCAGGCAGGTTGTCAGATGACACAAGCAATTATGACAAAGTATCATGAGAAAATGTGGTGAGAATGATCATCAGGGTTTGTGGGTGTGACTCAGGAGATCCCTAAAGAAAGGGAGAATTCAGACACCCCTGTCTTTATTGCTCAGGTGCAGATGGTAGCTCTTTACCCCTGCTACAAACATGTGGGAGCCCACAGTCTCTCAGAGTACAGGAAAGTGAAAGGCAGGCTGAGATCCACTCTTGGGATCGAAGGGGGACAAAATGGTATATAGAAGAGCAATAGACTGCTCATGGGACAGGGAGGTGAGGGTGGAAGTCTGGAATGATTCGTGTTTCATCTTAGCACAGGACAAAAATCTTTCCCAGTAGGTGTAGCCTTTTCCAGTATGGGCAGTAAAAGCCAGAAAGCATGACAAAAGGGGTGTGCACTGAGGTTTACACACCATGGTGCACAGCAGCTAGACGGGTGGAAAGAAGACAGACAGACAGTGGGTGAAAAATGTGGCAGCCAGAAATGAGTCAGCTTCAGAAGGAGAAAGAGACCCAGACAGCAGGGTTTGTGTGGACCAGACACCCCCCACCCATCACGTTCCCCTTTGAACATATGTTTACAACTTCCCTACCAGTGTGGTTCCCCATCTCTTTCTATGGACAGATTCAGTTCTCTTTATTTTTGAATTAAGAAGAAAAGTTTGATTTAATACTGTTGCTTTCCTTCTTTGGACTGCTGGATAACAAAAGTCTCCTCTGTTTTTCTCCATGGCTACTAGGGAGCTAAAGTCGATATCCAGTTAAAATAACAAGATTTTCCTAGGCATTGAGTCAGTTTGTTTCCTGTAACCTTCTTGGTTTAAAAAAAGAAGAAGAAAAAGAAAAAAAGAAAAGAAAAGAAAAACATCTATTTTAATAGCTGCAGTGCAATTGTTTTTATTCTTGAAAACTGCCATAAATTTGAGGGAAGTTTTAAGCAGATATAAATTATTATTAAAAAAACAACCACGTGTCCTCTTTCTCCCACCAATTAATCCTTTGACTCTCCCTCTTTTCTGCAGTCCCAATGCCAGAGAGTGGCCTTTCCCCATCCTCCATGATCATCTTTGTTGCTATCCACTGTGGTCACCAACACTCCTATGCAGCCTCTCTATCCCCTTCATCTTCTCCTCGATTTCCACTTGCTAGCCGGCTCCTGCCCTGATCCCTAAAGCTTCATGTTCATTATTCTTCCCTAACTCTGACGTCTCCCAGATCTTAGCATGTCACCATAGCATGTACTTCACCTGAGTAGAATTCGTGTTCCTTTTTTTCCCACAACCAATTCCCCAGGAAAGTTGAACATTTGGTTGGTGGAGAACATAGCTCAGAGATTCTTACCCTGCCTCCAAACCTTGAGTAACTGAAATCAAGTTAGCCAAGGTCTTCCTTTGTCTTATTTCTTTTCTGCTCCTTGGTAAAGGCGTGCTCACTCCTTCACAGCTGTCTCCTAAGCCCAGCATCGCTCATCCTGCTGTTTGACACTTGTGAGTCCCAAACCCTTTGAATCTTAAATTAGTTGTCACCACAATGTTATGATTCATTGCTCTCACTCTCTCTCCAGACTGTGGCTGTTTCTTTTAAGCAGCTCTTCCATCATGGTGGAAGAGCCAGCTTAGAACACACACAGATGTTGTCCCAAAGCCTTGGCTCTGTGGGTGGTCCCAGCATTTTGTTCCAAATCCAGCCTCTGACCAAGGGAGGAAAGGGGAGGCAAGCTTGTTCCTCTGCTCCTAAAACTCAGTTTTCAATGGTTGTCAGTACTTCTACACACGAGTTATAGGGATTCTGCCCTCCTGTCCCCAAACGAAAAGACAGTTCTGGTTTTCTTGATGTCGTTGTTTTCCTTTTAAAAACCCTGGAAGACATGTGACTGTCTGTATGCTTGTGATATCTCTGAGTTCTCCAGTAGCAAAGAGGAACTTTAGCTTAGCCTGGTTTATCTAACACACAGCATAAGAGCCATTCATTGGATCCTTCTATAAACGTTTGCTGAGGAGGCTTTGTTCTGGAGCTCGGAATACAACAGTGAATCCCTTGTGGAGCTTACATGCCAGCAAAAGGAGACAGACAATAAAACATGTATACATGATGTAATGTTGGATCATGCGATGTGTTTTGGAGAAAAACTTTTGAAGAAAATAATCTGGGATAAAATGACCAGGAAAGCCCCCTCCAAGGAGACTCAAATGAAATGAGAGATCCTTCCTCCTTTCCTTGCCCACAACTGATGTCAATAATCAATAATTAAAGAATTGATTCTTTTCCAATTGATTCTTCCCACCCTCCACTCAGAGCTCCAGGCCGTCACTTAAAATATTCACCTGATATTAATATGTATGATTACGCTACTTTCCATCCTAATCCTGCAATTTCTTTCTTTTCCAAAGCAAAGAGGAAAGTGTAAAGTAGAGAATGAATCCAAGGAACAGATTTTATCCATTATTATTTAAGTGCCTCATGATGTATAACTGATTGTCTCTTTCCCTTCTCTTGTCATACACACAAGATTGTTTCCATTCTTTGGTGAAGTTTACTTTGTACATTTTGAGTTTCTAATTCAATTTCTGAGCAGTTCATGGGATAGCAGTTCATGGGTTTCTCCAAAACCTAGGGCTCTGCAGCTGCCTAGGTTGATCAGTCAGTCCTAACTACCAGTCTTAAATTGTGTGTAATATTATGACATGCAGGTATTCTGCTTTCAACCTGAAACACACTATATGCAGCGGGTTTGCCTTTATAAAATCCATTGTCATAAGTAAAAACTACGCTCATCTTCCAATTTTCTTTTTCTCCATTCATTTATTGAGTGGGGTGCCAGACAGGATATTAAAGAGTTCCTGGAGTTGAGCCCCAAAGAACAGGGAGGACCCTGATGGGGAAGTGAGCAGCAGTGCATCCTGTCTGTAGGAAACATCAGAGAGAGCTTCTGGGGAGGACAGTGATTAGTTCCTACCAGCTATAAACTTGGGGATATTTACAGGCTTGGGGGGAAAGGTATACTGACGCTAATTTCTGGTCGGTTGAGCTTTAAGAATTGGCTAATAAGAGTGGTCATTGATCCTTAAGGCAAGGAAGATGTATGAATCAGAATGCGGTCGGGACTGTGCCTCACAAAAACTCCTCTGGATTGGAAAGCATAGTGTCTGATGCACCAGGATTTAGGTAGAAGGCTTTTGCAATGGGTTCATTCAAGATCAAATGTTGTTGAGCAACAAGGGAGAGGAGGCTATCACCAAAGATGGCTCTGAAAGTTGAAGTCTGTTATTTATATTTATGATATCATTAAAATTATAGAAGTAAAACCAGTAACACTTGAAGAAATAGTTTACTTAATGTTTTTAAATTTAAATCTTGTTTAACAGAAACAAATGAGTCAATGGGGCTGTTTTGGCTGGGTATGGATTGTTGACATCTGTTGCTTTTGACTATTCTGCACACTATCCCTTTTTGCTCAATTTTTCTATTCAGGGCTAAGTGTCTCACTCTCAGCTCATTGATTGAAACTTATCCACAGTTTCCAAGGACTTGGGACTTCAGTAATCAGCCCTTTCCCCACATTTCAGTCACATCATAAGTTACAGGATAGTCAGTGTCCCACATTAGCCCTGTGAAATGCAACTGTGAGATTTTTATGGAACTACTGGTATAGACACTTTGTGTCTTCTCTCTAGGTTGACTAAGCCAGTGAAGGCAAGCCTGGTACTTATGGGGGCTACGATATGGAGACTGAATAGAAGGTCACCATACACACACACATACACACACACACACACACACACACACACACACACACACACAACTAAGAGACAGACAGGATGGGGAGAGAATAAAAAGGAGAGAAGGAAACGGGAGGGAAGGTTTAATTTCATGACAATTAAATTAATATTGAACACTTCAGGGAGATGGAGGCAGATCTGTAGCTATTTCTCTAGATGCCAGTTTTCCCTCTGTAACTGGAAGTTCTAGTTCTTTGTAGCTCTCAGTCTTTGTCTCATCACATTACACATTGCAAAACAGCCATTATATATGCTTTGTTATCTCCTCTGGAAGACTGTGGTAGGGGTCCTGATCCTGTTTGAGTCTTTGGATCTAGCTCAGGCCTCTGCTTATACAGGAAAATATATGCCACTCCCCCTACTTAAGCCAGTTAAAGTTGTGTTTCTGTCATTTCAATCAAAAAGACTCTGGTAAATATATTGATGATGTGTTTGTCTTTGAACATACGTGAGAGTTTCAAGTTCCAGAATGTAATCTCAGTGGACTGGAGCTCAGAAGAGAACTGATAACTAGGGATACATATGGGAGACTCAACGACATGAAAGAAAGTGATATTAAATCTCTAGAAGTGACTGAGATTCTCAAGAGAATGAATAGGAGAGAACAAAAAGCAGGATAACGCCTAGTTACAGGTACAGAGACAGGCAACTGGAGAGAGAAAAAGAAATGATCCTCAAGATTAAGTAAAGGTCAAGTAAAGACTGACATTGGAGTGGCCGCTGGAAGTCACTGGTGATCTTTGAGGTACTGATTTGTAGGGTCATGCGTCTTAAAACAGTTTTAAGGGGACAAGATAGGACTCTCTGCCTAGATATAGAATTTTAGCTTATCCTCCATTGGCACTGGTATCTGATTTGAATAGGACACTATTGCTCATCTAATTTACTGTGAATGTGTATTTACTTAGCCATTTTTGTATCATTGGGTCTTCATTTTTTCCCCCAATATTGAATACTTTCAGGAAATGGAAGCAGCTCTGTGGCTATTTTCCCTAGATGCCAGTTTTCTCTTCATCATTGGAAGTTCTAGTTCTTTACAGCTCTCAGTCTTTGTCTCCTAGTACTATACATTGCAAAATAGCCATTGTACACTTTGTTATCTCCTCTGGAAGATGGAAGTAGGGATCCTGATCCTTCTGATACAATGAGCACTCAGTAAATACTTATCAAAGTTATGCCAGTAGAAATTCCAGAATCTATACCAAGGGGTCTTGGAGTGAATAAAAAGAGTGCTTTATAAACATTATTTTTTATCATAGGTTTACTCTCATGTTCAACAGTAGAACGTTCAAGTACAACTGCTTACTTGTTTGCTTATTTTCACCAAAATAAGACAGTTTTACTCCATTAGCAACTTCAAATAGCCTTTCAAAAAATAATTCAAAACAATTCAACTGGTATTGCTACTTTCTATAGCAATAACAACACCTCCAAAATTGCCTCCAAATTTCCAAAGAGCTTTTGCAAGCAAAAATTGAACATTCAATCATTCATTCAGCACATGTTTCCTGAGCACCTACTCAAGCATGGCACTAGGAATACTGAGTTAGATAAAGTTATTGATTTCATAGAACTTAGAATCTAGTGGAGGAGGTGAACAATAAAACAAGAAATTACCATCCCAAGTCCTTTAAGCGTTGAGTGCATGAGAGCAATGAAGCTCAATTAATAAATTGCCTCCCTCTTCACTTGCAAAAGGTCAAGACTGATTCTCAAAATTCTATTTCATATTCAGTCAGGGAACACCAACAAACCTGGGACCCTTCACACATTTAGAGCAAAATGGGCATTCTGCATATCAAAGAGGACTTTGGCAGCACCCACTGCCTTCCTGGTCTTAAAGAGGTCGGACTGATGGTTTCCATCATCTAGAAAGATGGTGATGGTGGCTACATACATTTTGGGAAAAGGGACATTGTGGGTCACTGTACCCACATGTAATTTGGTGCACAAAGTTCAAAAACTATTTGAGTACTTGAACACAATTTCCAAAAGTAGCTTTGTGTCATTATGCATTTATATGCCTATTGTTCATAAGTAACTTGAAAGCATGTACCAAGAAAACTTCAGGAATTCTGTGTGCTGGAATCTCTTTCAAGACTTTAAACACAAGTAGGAACTCACTCCAAATTTCAACTTTTAATGGTTTTGGAAAGCAGTCTCTAAACTTTGTTCTATGGATCTGCAGAGTTCAGGGGGTGGAAGATGGTGTTCTGCAGAACATCATTTGAGAAATGTTGTCTTAAAAGATCTGTCTTCCTTTAGTGAACAGTTTCTGGAATTAAAGACATAATTTTGAATTCTAAACCCTGTAACTGCAACAAATAACTAGTTGGTAATGACAATGTGTGAAAATTATAGAAAATATGATAAGCAGATGGATTCTTGGTTGGAGGGAAGAAAATTCATCTGAATTTAAGAAACAGGTGGAGATAAACACCTTAGTTGGAAAGAAAATCACATGGTTTATATAGCCAACATAAAAATGCATTTTTATAATTTTTAAAGGCCCTCTTCTTCCTGTTCTTCTGCAAAAGAAGATGTCATTAGGTTCCCATTAGATACCTGGGAGGAGGTCATTTGGAACCCAAGGCTGGCTAATGCAACCGGGTCCTTAGTCATCTACTTCCCCTTGACATTTGGCTACTCCCCACTCTGCAGTTCTCTACGCACTGACTTTACAAGGGAGCTCTTCCTTGAGTGTCTTTGCCAAGTGACTTCTAAAACCACCACTCTGTGATTAGCTTATATGTTCTACACTCTGAACTTTATCTCACTTTTATCTCTCCATTCTACCCAGTTTGACTGTAGCAACTCTCTTTTGCTTTATCTTACCTCTATCACTTAAGGATGTTCTGAGCACTTTAGTACACACAGAAGAGAAATCATCCACTGGGGGGAAAAAAAACAGTAGGAATAATCTCCTGAGTCCTGGATATAAAGAAGTCTAACCCTATGAAGTGAGAATAATGTGGTAAAGAGAAAATGTTTCTGCTTTCACATTCCCTTTCTATCAAAAGTCCTTGATTCACAAATGCACCCTTCTCATTCAAGAAATTCACTTGAGAATATCCAGATACTGCTGGGCACAGTGGCACACACTTCTAATCCCAGAGGCTGGGGAGACTGAGGCAGGAGGATCACAAGTTTAAGGCCAGCCTCAACAATTTAGTGATGCCCTAAGCAACTTAGTGAGATCCTGTCTCAACATTTAAAAAAGAGTTTGAAATGTAGTAAGTGGTGAAGTGCCCCTGCGTCCAATCCCTAATACAAACAAAAACAAATCAAGATACTGCCCTATTGGCCAATATTTTTCCCCCAAAACATATGCCAGGTTTGATGTCATAATGGACATCAAATATGTATATGGCATCCAAAACTCTTTATGAAAAGACTAGAGACTAAAGCTCCAAATGCAAGTTTTTAGCACCAAAAGGAAAAAATTTAATCACATGGTCTTTTTTTTTTTTTGCTTATATGGAACTGGCTTTACAATTCTGTGTCTGAATGGGCTCCCTAATATGTGCTCTGGCCTCAGGCCCAGAGAAATCTTTCTTCTTAGAGCCTCAGAGGTTCCTTGTGTTTTTCAAATGAGAGCTGGAAGCCAAGGTCATTTTTAACTTCACTGTCACCACCGGTAGACCCAAGTCTGGCCTAATACTGAAAGAAAACCAAAACGGAACAGATGTCTAGGGGGAAAAAAAAAGACCTTCATATAATACTTCCTTCTCTCAGGGGCTGAATAATGGTTTGTCCTATAAAAAGGAGAAAAATGTGTCTGGGGGTCAAGTGTCTCAGACCAGATGAGTGAGGCCCAAGTGGTCTTGAAAGCAGAAGTACTAAGGGACACAGGATGTGACAATTTTGGAGACACAAGAGTCACTCCCAGGGGTTAAGTTTTAAAAGTTTCATTTTATTTGTTCAACCCTTGAAGGACTTGAAAACTGATCATCAGTGAGGTTAAGAACAGTCAGCATAGTTCACAAAGAAACATGTGTGGCTTCTAAACCTGCAAGCATTTTTTAAGACTCTCCATATTGAGTTGAAATTCCAAAATGCACCGAAAGCTCCACCCCACAGTCACATCTCAGCTCCTGTAGAGGAAGATGGGAGAGACTCTGAAATTGAAGGAGACAGAAAGACACATAAGATAGATGTTCATAAATAAGATATGTTGGCCAAAATCAAGATTTGGAACTCTATGGAACAGCTCACTGCAACAGGCTCTATTTCTCATTCTCTGAGACTTTATTCACTGCCTTATTAATTAAAAAAAAAAATCCAGCTGGTGTGATGGCACATACGTGTAGTCCCAGCTATTCAGGAGGCTGAGGTAGAAAGATCAGGTAAGCCCAAGAGTTTGAGACCATCCCTGTCTAAACCAAAAACAAAAAGAAATTCATGAAACCGACAAATGAACAAAAATATATTTAAGGAGATGCTATTATGAAACAGGTCCTGTATTCACAATAAGAAAGCAGAGGTGAACAGCGTTCAGTACATTTGTCAGGGGTTAAGAGTCTAGGACACAAAGACATGTGCAGAGAATCACATATAGAGGGAATATTCAAGAAATGGTGGGGATTCAATGAAAACATCTGACTATCTGGATTGAAAAGAAATTCATGTCTTTTGAACTTAAAACAATGCATAAGTTTTCAAGTCTATAACTAGTGAAAAAGTGAGACCATGATGCAAAATTTTAAGACCTTGAAATTCCATCTGACACCATGAAGGCTGATCCACTTGGTACTGGTTTTTAAAGGTTAAATCCAATATTTAGACCAAGTAAATAATAAATCCTGATCTATAAAGACTGATTTGGGTTGGAAAACAATTAGAAGATTAACCCCCTTTGACCACAATTTTTAAAAGAAGGCCATTTTTCAATTTGTGTAATCACAACATAGATTGAGATGAGAAAAGACATTGGAAAAGAGGCTAAGTTTGCTCTGCCCAGAGCAGATTAAGAGAAGCAAGTTTAGCTGCTCACAACTGCCACTCTGATAAGTGTGATGCTGAAGCTTTTCTGACAGATGTGGTGACAGGAAAGGGGGGAGGTACTGCCTGGCACACTTTACTTCAACAAAGCAGAATTTAAGATATGCGTACGTGTAAACAAATATTATTAGCATAAAAAGGAAGATGTACCTGAGTAACATATAAATGAATTTAGAAAATATTTTGCACAAAAAGAGGAAAGGCAAAGAGCAAGTCAAACTTTGAATCTACTGTGAATTATTGTAAAGAGAGATGGATGAAAATCCTTCATGGGCACAAGGTAACTGCAACTAAAGTATAAGAACATAAAAGTAGTAAAAGAAAATGATTACGAAATCAAGAGGGTCATTCTCTGTCTCCCACTCTTCTACCCGTTCTTAAGACTCAGGACTTGTGTTTCCTCTATCAGGAAGCCTCCCAAGACATCTCTGGACCAGGCTAAGTATTATCTTCTGATTAACCATATCCCTGTGGCTTATCCTGATCTGTATAATTCCCTCTGAAGCTTTGGGATCCATTTTACTCATGAGCAATGAGTTAGGAGTAAATCTGTTTAGAGTTAAGGAGTTGAAAACTGACTTCAAGAGCCTTTCCAGCTCTAGATTCAAAGATTATTTCATCAACTTCTCCTCACATTATGTACCATGTGGATGTTCCTAGTCCACAAGTGGCCTTCTGTGTTGTCCCTCAGAATCCCAGGCTTCCTCTATTTTATGCATTTTATGGCTCCATTATCCTCTAGGGCCTCAGAATTCTTTGCCAGATTTTCTGCCTCCAGCAAGCAGAGAGAGAAAGAGAGAAGACTGAGGATCCTGTGGAAGATTTTATAAACCAAGCAATAGAAATGGCAAATGTTAATCAGGTGGGCTACACTCCACTGGGTGGGACTTTGTCATATGGCCACAACCAACCACAAGGGTAAATAGAAAACGGAGTCACCTATGCGCTTTGGAGACTGAGGAAATAGGGTTAGGAGAATGAATACATTACAGTTTTTGCTGCAATTTCAGTTAATGATTTTTTAAAGTAGATGATGTGATAAGCTCTGTGCATCATTCTGGGGACTCAAGAAGAACAAGACAGACTTCCTACCATGAGGCACAGGTAAACAGTTTCACAACAGTGTGTGGTAAGAGTAGTAAGGATAAATGCAAGAGATGCGCATGTATCAGTGTTCTCCAAAGGAACAAAACCAATAATCATACACACGAGTGTATGTGTACATGTATGTATATATGTGTGTGGATATACATATTTGTATGTTTATGTATATGCATATACAAAAGAGGGGATTCGTTAGATTGGCTTATAGTATCAGAGGCTGAACAGTCTCACAACGGCTGTCTTCAGGCTGGAGAGGAGGGAAACTGGTAGCTACTCCATCCAAGAAGCTGGAAACTCAGGATGAAAAGAACCAAGGATATAGCCCCAGTCTGAGGCTGAAGCCCTAGAAGCTCCCAAAGTTGTTGCTGTGAATCTGTATTCAAAGGCTGAAGAATCTGGAGTCTGATGTCCACAGGTGATAGCTGCAGCAAAAAGCTCAATGCTCAAGAAGAGTCAGCTGTGTGTGCAAGATTTCCCCTTCTTTGATTTTTTTTTGTTTTCTCCAGGCTCACATTCAGAGCACATTCAGAGCAGGTCTTCTCCATTCAGTTTGCTGAACCATGTGCCAATCATCTCTGGAAACACTCTCACACACACACTGAGAAATTGTGCTCTATCAATTTTCTAGGAATCTCTCAATTCAGTCAAGTTGACAACCAAGATTAGTCATTACAATGCATGACTTAAAGATTGGGAATATTTGCTCTTTACTCATTGGTTTTCTATAAAGACTCAAAGAAATGGAGGTGCCTTGAATGGTCTCAGCCTTCTGACTTGGTCCTTGCTTCGTCATTAACTGACAGAAAATGTGGGTAGAGTTAGTAGGTCCCAGACAAGGTGAGTGAGGTTTAGGGATCATCTTAGTTCATTTTCTGCTGTTATAACAGAATAGTGTGTTATTGGTGAAGTATAAACAGAAGTCTATTTGACTTGTGATTCTAAAGGATGGGAAGTCCAAGGCTGAGAGTCTTCATCTGGTGAGCATCTTCTTGCCACATAACATGGCAGAAAGTTGACCACTTGCCAGAAAGAAAATGTGAGCAGGACTCATTCATTTTATCAGGAACATACTACCAGAATAAGGTCATTAATCCATTCATTGGTACAGAGCCCTCATGACCTCTTCAAGTTCCCACTTCTCAACACTGTTGCAATGACAATTAAATTTCAGCATGAGTTTGTAAGGGGCGTTTAAACCACACTAAGGAGTTTCCCCATAGCTTATTGTGCAACAAACCACCTCAAAACTTTAGTGACATAAAATCACCACCAATTTATTATGCTCGTGGATTCTGTGATCTGAGACGATGGACAGGGCTTCGACTTCTGGGGCTTTGATTGGGAAGAGGATATGGCTGGGGACTGAAGATTTCATCACTCATTTCTGGGGCATTGGTGGAAATGACTGGAAGGCTGAATTCTGCATTGCATAATGTTTACTAGCATCCCTTTCTCCAGCCACTAAACTCCTAGCATCCCACCCATCCCGGAGCGACAACCAGAATGCCTTCCTGACATTACCAAATATCTCCTGAGAGACAAACTGTCACCTGGGGTTGAAGGCCAGTGGACCATTAACCTGAAACTTTGACAAAATAAAAGACAAATTTCAAGTCATCAGTATGTAGGTGGTTTGTAGAGTCACTGCAATATATTGGATGCCTCAGAATGTGTGGAGTAAGAAGATCAGTGGTTCAAGGTTAAAAGAATAGTCCCATATTGAAGGGGATAAGAAAGAGAATGCAGAACATAAAGAAAAATTAAATGTAAGTATCAAAAGAGATAGTAGGAAGTGCAAAAAAAAGTCAGGATAGAGTGGTGTCGTGGCTATTGAGCATCTTCAGTGTCCTGTCTCCCTGCTTCTTAGCCAGGCCTATCTTCTTGGCCACCATGACTGGTCCTTGGATGGACACTATACATGCTAGCCCTTTCCTGTGATTTCACATTCCACACCATGGAGAAAAGTGTTACTTTCCTCTTGTGTTCTTGCATTGGGATGATATAAATCTGGAAGTGTCCACAGTGTGTCCCCCGCCACATGGCAGTGGTTCAGTTGATGCACCATGAGTTGACAAAGACCACAGTTCAGGAAGAGGGTCCTCAGGGGAGTTGGGGTGTGTGTTTGTGTGTGTGTGGGGGGTCATTTCTCATAAATTAAGAGAATTTCCTAACTCTTCAGACAACTTACCCTTCCTAAAGTTTTCTCAGACTTTTGTCGCTAGTGAGTGCTTCTCTGTAGAATTTTGGAAAAGCAGAGAAATTGCACCAAAAGCATGCTTTCCATACTGTCTCTGTCTCTGCTGACTTCTGAGCTTTAAAAAAATGTGAAATTGTACCAAACACTTATACATGCAACCTGTGAGCTGTGTGGAAGCTTGGAGAGTAGCAAACAATTCAAAATGCACTATACGGGTACAAGTGTGGGACAGTTTCATTTGCAGTAGAAGAAAATAAGACCAGCAGGAGAGAGAAGATGAGAGCTGAAAAAGAGCACCTTTGATAGCATCTGAGCCCCTGGACCCAGTCCTCCCTAAAGCCAAATACAATTCTGCTCTTCAAGTTTTGTGAAACAAGTTTTGTGGTTCAAGGTTAAAAGAATATGCTCTTAAGTTGGGCATCTTTTGGTTGCAAATCTTATACAGAAACTGGCACCAAGAGAGGAGTGATAAAGCTAAAATGTGAAAGTGGGTGAGTCAAGATAGAGAAGGTTGCTGGTATCTTGTTATATGGAAGGAAGCAGCCAATGACACTGTTACCTAGTGTACTGTGAGCCTTAGATAAATGTCCTCAGCACCCTAAAAATGAGAACATCATAGACTTGGTAGAAAGATATGAGAATAATAGAAAAAGACAAGTGCCCCAAAGTTCTTTGCCCCTACTATAGCCACTGCCTAGCAAAGGTCATAATCCCTCCCTGCAACTGGATGAATCCTGGAAATCAAAGTACATCCTGACTATTCTACTTTCCTAAGAGGCAGAGACCAAGATAAATAATGTTAGTCAAAAGCCCAAGAAAAGGTGATGATTCCTGTGACTATTGCTAAAGATAAAAATTGGAAGGGTGAGAATCCTGACTAGAGATACTGACTGAAGATTTGGGGCACTGTTAATGGACAAAATAAGGCCAACCAAAATGCTATTATCAAGCGAGTCCCCCAGGGTTTGAAGCAAACTGTATCATCCTCTTGGCAACCAAAGATTATGACTGTCATTAAGACAACCCTCCAAGCCCTATAACTGAGAGTGGATTTCTAAAGCAGTAGAGACCCCTTAGAGGAAGTCTCCTGACCATCCTCTTAGGCATGCTGACAGGGGCAGTGGAGATCCTCCCAGTAGCAAGGTTCTGGAGCATCTAGATAGGCTGACTAAGGAAGCTACTCCACAGCAAGAGAAGGGAGCTTACAGACAGACATAGATCCTGTTCATCTGTCTACCAGATATTGCTTCCTTCTCTGTGACCCATTACTAAATATGGTACAGTCTTTCCTCTTCCTTCCCCATCAACTTTAACAATAAACAACTATACTGCAAACCATAATGGTTAATTGGAATTGCCTACTTGGTTGGATTAAGAGATGCCAAAGATTAAGAAGCTTCAGGTGTGTCAATGAGAGTGTGTCTAGGAATGATTGACAAACTGGAGTGGAGACCCTCCCTAAGTGTGGGCAGCACGGTCCAATAGGTTGGAGGCTTGTATGGAATAAAAATTGGAAGAACAAGGAAGCAGCAACAGATGCAAGCTTGCTACTTCTTCAGTGGGTTCTTGATGGCTGCTGTGATTGCCTGAGGATATCAGTCTTTCTTCTTCACTCTTCAAAAGTGAACTCTACCAATGATTGTCCAGGGAATTTCCAGAAAGTCTCAGACTGGGGTAGCCCTGTTGATCCCTCTTGTTCTGAGACTTCAGCATCTTGGACTGCACAGCTACTGGTACCTCCAGCTCCCCAGCCTGCAGATGATCACTGTGCACTATGCAGCTTCTGGTTGTGTAAGCCAATCTAATGAATCCCCTTTTTATAATCATACCTCCTATTGGTGCTTTTCCTTTAGAGAACACAAATACACAACCATAACACATAGCCTACAAAAAGTGAAATGTCCATAATCCCTCAGGGACAATTTCTCCATTCTCATCCTTGTGGGGCCTGGCAAAAGTCCACACCCACCCACATAGAAGGATGTCATTAAAGCTAAGTGTCACCACAGAGACAGGCATGAATCAAAAGATTTTATGTAACATTTATTTTTTGATCCCATCCTAACTTTGGCTTCCATCCTCAGCTCCCATTTCCATTTTTTTTCATAGAAATCCAAACAGTTTTTAAAACAACATGTTTAAAATCATGATTATCTGGAGTCACAATAAATCTTCTTTCCAAAGGGGGAGGAGGTCACACAACTTTAATTCTTATGCAGCATTTTCAAATATGCATGTCAATATATATATATATATATTTTTATAAACTATTTAAAATAAAAACCCTTCATCCTTTGAGGTTGGCATTTGCTAGTTCACTGACACACACCCCCATAATACAATAATTCTACTCATTTTCATGAATGAGGTGGGAACTATACTAAAAAATAGGATTTTAATCCCTGAGGTGTCAGTTAAAATGGATAGAGGTTGCCATTGCAACTCAAGATTTTAAAAATTCAGCCTTAAATAATAAGCATGGATCATGCTCTCTGAATCAGAATCACCTCCACAGCATGGAGTCACTTAGAAAACTGCATTTTTTTGGGGGGGGGGGGGTTATATGCACCCTGATATCTCCAGCTCTCTTGCTAGGAGAATCTTTCCTTTTGTAAAGGAATAACATAGCAATCAAGTCTGTAGAAACTTCTGAGATCCTCAGAAATCAAGAGAAACCATAGTCCTGTTTCTCAAATCTCCATCCACATTGTTGGAGAGGGTGTTTCAGCACCATTCCAAGACCTGGAAATGGATGAGACAACTTGATTCTTCTGGTTCTCCATAGATAAAGAGTCAAAAAGAGAAACCCGTCCTCCTGGCTAGAAAAATGGGCACATCTGGGCTTTTCCCTGCTGCCCATGGTTAGCACAGCTGGGTTCAGTTCCCTGTGCCCACCACCATTCCTGTAGACCCCCTCCCTTCCAGGTGGCTTCAAGAGGTTTTGGGGGTCCCGGCTGCTCCCCCTAGTAGTAGCGGTTCAGGCTCCGGGTGCCGGGCACCTCGGGCTGGCCGTTCATCCAAATCTCCCTGATGATGCGCTCGCGCTCCTCCAGCCTCTGGGCGCGCTCCAGCTCCTCCGCAGAGGTGAACACGTTCTTGTTCAAAGTCCTCTCAAAGCGGCGGTGTCTCCGCACCGAGAGGTCAGAGGCGGTGTCCGAGCTGCCATCCTCGCTGTCGCTGCTGTCACTGCTGCTCTCTCGGTCTTGCAGGAACTTCCTCTTGGGGCGCCGCTGGCAGTCTGTGTGGCAAGAGATCCTCATCACCAAGGCAGCCAGGGTCAGGACCAGCCCGATGCACACGCCAGAGACAAAGTACAGAGCTGCTCGCTCAGGGTTTTCTGGAGGAAGAAGAAGAAAACATTTGAGAAACCACAGCTTCACATGCAGAGAATAGATGGGACTCCTGCCCAAAACCTCTCACCTGGCACCAAGCCTTGCTGGTTACTAATACTGCCCTCAAATTGACAAATCTATTAGGGTAGTCCCAATATTACCATTGACAAATGGTGAATCTAGAAAGGCTAAAGGATATATGGGATTATTTTATTCTACTTTCAACTTTGATTTGAAATTATTTCAGAATAAAAAGTTTAAAAAAGCCTAGCGGCTGGGGAGGCTGAAACAGGAGGATCATGGGTCCAAAGCCAGCCTCAGCAAAATGGAGGCCTAAGGAACTCAGTGAGACTCTGTCTCTAATTAAAATACAAAATAGGACTGGGGATGTGGCTCAGTAGTCGAGTGCCCCTGAGCTCAGTCCCCAGTACAAAAAAAAAAAAAAAAGTTAAAAAGAAACAAAAACTATTTTAATATCTACTATATGCAACAACTGTGCTTAGGTGCCATGTGTTTAAGAGATGTCTCTTTCTAAAAGCTCTTTTTAACTGTACACAAGTAAATTTTGCTCATGAATTTACTCGTGCAACCTTCTAAATTACCTTTTCATCACTGTGATGGGCAACTTCTGAGATGCCCCACTTCCTGGTACTCATGCCATCCCTTAAGGGCTGGACTCAGTGACTGACTTATAAGAAATAGAATATGGTAAAAGCTGGTTCTAAGACTAGATTATATAAGGCTGTGAGCTCATCTTGCTCATTCATATTCCCTCTGTCTTTCTGCTAACCTGCTTACTTTGATGAAGCCAGATACCATGTATGCACTGTCCTACAGAGAATCCCAAGTGTCAAGGAACTAAGGGTGGCCTTCAGCCAATATTCTTCAAGGTACTGAATGGTGCCAACAGCTAGGTGGGTGAGCTTGGCAGGGAACCATCCCTAGGTCAAGCCTTACAGTGACCACCAGCCTCGTCGCCTTGCAGGAACCTTGTGGGAGACCTTGAACCAAAGAATGCAGCTAAGCCACACTCGGGTTCCTGAACCACAGAAACTGAGAGATAAAGTATGCATTGTTGTAAGTCACTGAGTTTTTGGTAAGTTAAGTTTTTCCACAGCGGTAGATAACATATACAGTCAATCACACGTTTGCAATCAGCTTAAGCTTTTAAGAATGATCTCATCAAGTAAATTGAAAAAGAAAATGAGAATCCAGGCTTCCTTGGTGAGAGAAGAACGTAATTATTCTGTTGTTGAGCAAGACGCTAAGCAGGCCCAGTGGTGACCCCAGTAAGACGTGCTCAATAGGAAGACAGCCTTTGAGTAAGCAACTGTCCCTCTGTAGGCACAAGGGAGAACACGGGAACATGCCTGGCCTGTATCATGGGACAGGCCATGGTCAAGCTGGTAGGCTCACGCTGGACATCAGCAAGTTAAATTTCCATATTCCACATTCACTTGTAAGTAGGAATCAAAATAGGTTTCCTTTTGTGGTTCTAAATAATACAAATGGGATCACAGAAGATGCATTTTTGCTTTTAAATATAAGAATATTTCTTAGAAAGATTTCTAGATCTGTGTATTTAGGTAAACAAAAGTTTTTAAATTAGAGCATTTTTTCACGTATTTGTTATTATATATAGCAGTGAGTTCATCCCGACAAACCCATATTTGCATGGAAATCAATTTGGTTCATGATACCCTCCCTTTTTCCTCCCCCCTTTCCCCTCCTGTCTTCCTTTTCCTCTCTCCTTCTCCTCTACTCTACTCAACTTCCTTTCATTCATCTATTAATTGGAATTTGGTTGTTCTTTTATGTAATTTATCTATTTTATTCTATTCTATTCTACTCTATTCTATTTTCCCTCCTCCTTTCCTTTATTTTACTATAGCTTCTGCATATGAGAGAAAATATTTGACCTTTGAGCTTCTGAGTTTGGCTATTTTCACTTAAAATTATATTCTCCATTTCCATCCATTTACTGACAAATGCCATATTTTCATTCTTTTTAATGGCTGAGTAGAACTACATTTTGTGTGTGTGTATATATATGTCTCTCTCTGTCTCTCTCTCCGTGTGTGTGTGTGTGTGTGTGTGTGTGTGTGTGTGTGTGTATGACAGTTTTTTAATCCATTCATCTATTGGTGGCACCTGGGTTAATTCCATAATTTAGCTATTATGAATTGTGCTGCTATAAACATTGATGGGGCTGTCATTGTAGTATGTTGATTTTAGATCTTCTGGGAAAATACCCAGGAATGGGACAGCTGAGTCATATGGTAGTCCATCCTTAATTTTTTAAATATTTTTTTTTAGGTGTAGATGGACACAACACAATGCCTTTATTTTTATGTGGTGCTGAGGATCGAATCTGGGTCCCAATCCTAGCCCAGCATCCTTAATTTTTTGAGGAATCTCCATACTGCTTTCCAGAGTAATTGTACTAGTCTGCAGTGCCACCAACAATCTACAAGTGTTCCTTTCTTCCTACAACCTCACCTGCATTTACTGCTGTTTGTATTTTTTATAATTACCATTCTGATTGGAGATGAAATCCTAGTGTAGTTTTGATTTTCATTTCCCTGATTGCTAGAGATGTTCAGCATTTTTCATGTATTTGTTGGCCTGTTTTATTTCCTTCATTGAGAAGTTTCTATTTAGTTCTTTCGCTTATTTGTTGATTGGGTTATTTGGTTTTTGATGTTAATTTTTTTGAGTCCTTTGTATATTCTGGATATTAATCCCCTATCAGAGGAGTAGCTGGCCAAGATTTTCTCTCATTCTGTAGGCTCTTTCTTCATGCTCTCAATCATTCCCTTTGCTGTGCAGAAGCTTTTTATTTCTGGCATCCCACTTATTAATTCCTGGTTTACTTCTTGTGCTTTGGGTATCACGTTAAGGAAGTCTGTGCAAGTACCTATATGATGGAGTGTTGACCCTATCTTTTCTTTTAGCAATTGTAAGTTTTCTGGTCCAATTTCTAGGTCTTTGATCCATTTTGATTTGAGTTTTGTGCAGGCTGAAAAATTTAATTTTTCTGTATATCTAGTGTTCCCAGGACCATTTGTTTTTTTAAAGGCTGTTTTTTGCTTCTCCCAGATATATTTTTGGCACCTTTGTTAAATATCAGACAGTTATAAATTTGTGAGTTTATCTCTTTTATTCTATTCCACTGGACTTCATGTCCATCAATAGCTTTTTATTATTATTATTACTACATACTGTTCTGTAGTATATGAATTGTAGCATATGAATTGTTTCTAATTTTTCACGATTAGGATCAACGCAACAGTCAATGTCTTTACATCCTTATACATATCTCTTTATTGCCAATGCAGAATTATTTCTATAGATTAGTTATCTAGAAATGGAACAGCTACATCAAAGAGCTTAAGCATTTTGAAGTTTTATGTATTCTAAATTGTATCCAATAAAAGTCCAAATACAGCATGTTGAACCCATGTGTTAATAATTCCTCACTTCCTCTGAAATCCCCATTGAAATGATGGCAGTGTGTATAGATAGAAATAATAAGAAAAAAGAGTAGAGTGCAGAAGAAAACAAAAAAACAAGACTAGTGGATAAAATAATCAACAAATAGGAGAAAAGTGTAGTGAAGGAACCTGAAACTGAATTCTACCAGCTAATATAATATCCACAAATGCAGAGAACCCAGTGAGCACCAGCCTTAGGATGCAAACAGTGCAGCAGGGATCCAAATCCACCCTGTTCCGTTATAAAAATGAAGAACTATAATATAAATGGGAGGTGGGAGCTCTGGAAACACAGAGGCAGTGGAGAAGCCAAGATGAGATATGGGGGTCCAAGAAAGAAAGGTAGTTACTGAACTGAGAGTTGAAGGCTGAGGTGGGCTAGCTATATGAAGATGGGGAAAAGTGTCCCAGGCAGAGAGAAAAGCATGAACAAAGGCACAGAGATATGAAAAACCACATATGTGTGGGAACAAATTATAGAATCTTAAATTCCACTTTTCTATGGCAACAACTAGCATATTGCTAGGTCTCAAATACCATTGGTTGATATCACTGTCACTCTCTAAACATCATAATATTCCAGCATAGAAAATAAAGAGAACCATAACTCCTCCCACTATAGATACTGTATTTCCAATTATATAGCCCTAAACTGTAACTTTACTTCCAATTGAAATACTCTCACGTACTGCACTTACTGTTGAGTAAACCATGTAAGTCTTGAAAAAAGGTGATGGCATTAAATCTTATTTCTCCATTGGAAAAAAAAAAAAAAAACCTTGCCCATTAGGATTCTTTTTATTCAAATACAAAAACTCCACTTTGTTTCTCTCTGGTTCCAGAGTGTTGAGAGATTTTTTAAAACCAATTTTGATACTGTCATCTAAAATGATCTCTCAAAGCCAACCATTGGCCTCTGAAATGAATTTGCCTAACTCCCCACCCAAGATAATGCAAAAATACTGAATAAGACTAGGACCTGGAAAAAGACACTAACTAGCCTGGTGAATGTGAACCTGAAATACATAGGGGGCCTGGTGGTCTTCAGTAGATGTGACTTAACCTACTTATCCTGTGTTTAGCCCTGAGGTCTCCACCTCATCCACAAACTCACAAAACATCTCACAGACGCCTTCACTTCCTGGGACGAGTCACTCCAACACTGTCTGCCACCATCACAAATAGCCAACTGCCTAGTTTTCTACCAGTTGTTTACATCTGTGTCCCCAACAGAAATGGATGCTTGGCAAAGGCAGGAAATGATATTTAAGTCTCTGATTTTCCAGAACCTACATAAATTATCCAAATACGTTCCTATAATTTCATGCAACCCATGACATCATCCCCCCCCCTGCCATTTTAAAATAGTCTCTTTTTATTATTTCATCTCCTTCTTCCTGCCTTTCCCCACCTCCTTTCTTCCTTTTTGGTTGTCTTTGATGAAATAAAAGAAGCAAGAAGAGGTGGTGTGACTTCTAGATGCCTTGTGACAATTAAAAAGAACCAAGCAAACCAATCCAAATCTGTCCAGTTTTGGAGTCTATATCTTCTCATCATTTCCTGATGCTTTTGTGGAATCAGTATCAATGCTGATGTGGATCTGTTATACAGGAGTGTTGGGACAATCAGTGCTTGCAAAACTGACCAGCAAATGTTCATTTTGAGACCCCAGAGAAGGCACTACTTCTACCCTTAGGTTTATAGTCTCCCTGAGGAAACAGTGACCTGGACAGCCTATGAACTTCACACCAATCTGCATTTATCTATGATTAGCTCATGTCGGCAGGATTCCAATTAACATGCACAAAGTGTAAAACAACAACGTACTATCTGATGATGGAATGGGCCTGAGTCTCGTCTAGATCCTGGAGCAATCTTGGAAATTCTTAAGCCCTTAGAATACACAGGACTTGTCTTGGGACAAATAAAAACCTGGGACTTGGCCTCCCATAATGGGGTGAAAGCCAATGATTTGTCTTTCTTTTATAAAGTAAGAGGCGGTCTCTCTCCTTCATTAGTCAAATGACCTTAGTCATCTCCAACCTCATGGGAACCTCCAAGCCTGATAGGAGAAACAGGCACAGGATAAAACATAACTGGAATCAAGTGTGTCTGACTGAAAACCTGTGTGCATGTGGCACCCCGGGCAGGCTCAGTGAACACAGAGCAGGTAAAAAGTCAGTGGACACAGGGAATGAAAAACAAACCAGGAAGAAAAGTTCAGTCCAAGGTGGGCTTCATAAGACCTAGTCCCAGTGAGAATTCAAAAGTAAAATCCACTTGGACAAAGCAAAGTAAAAAAAAAAAAAAAAAAAAAAAAATCTATTTTCTAGAAAAATCAGTTCTGTTGTTTGTTAAGACAAAACCTTCTCCAGAAGCCATTTCTTGGCTTGTCTGAGTTGTTCAAAGTTCTCTTGGAGCCTCTTTGCTCTAAAACAGGCTTGACTCTGCCTCAGAAATCTGTACCTCAACTGCAAACAGAATTGATTTTCTGCCACCAGCTGCGTCAGGTTGGAATAAGGTCATTGTTCCTGTAGCGACAGCTGGTCAGGGAACCCAGAGTCCTCCCTCTGTCCACATGTCCACAGCCCCTTTAGGCCACTGACCCTGCCTAAGTCTCTGTGAGTCTGAAATGGCCTAAGCTTTACCTCACTGCTCTGGGCCTTTCTCTAGATTAGCAGTTTTCACAGTGCAAACGTGTGCCAAGAGGCAAACAGGCTAGATGATTTGGAAGAAATTAATTGTCAGACCTTCACTGGACACTTCCACTGTTCTTTCCTCTACTGGACCCCCCTGAGAAAGCACTTGTTGAGGAGGGATGTGCTTACCAGTTCCACACCTCCACTGTGCACACCTCCACGGTGGCCCTTCTCCCATCCCACCCTTCTCAATGTGCCCTTCCCCCATTGCACAAAAGGCAACACGGGCTCCCACACCCTGAACCTTATCATAGTGTGCCACCCCGAAGTACCAAAGTGGCCACCAAGGAAAATAACTCAAAATATTAATCTCAGAGTCAGGAAGCAAGCTGGGCATGGTGGTACATGCCTGTAATTCCAGTGACGGAGGAGACTGAAGTGGGAGGATTATTAGTTTGAAGCCAGCCTCAGCAACTTAGTAAGACCCCATCTCAAAATAAAAAATAATAAGGACCCAGCAGCTTGGGAGACTAAGATAGGAGGATTGTGAGTCCAAAGCCAGCTCAGCAATAAGCAACTCAGTGAGACCCTGTCTCTAAATAAAATACAAAATAGGGCTGGGGATAGGGCTCAGTGCTTGAGTGTCCCCGAGTTCAATCCCTAGTACCAGAATAATAACAACAACAATAAGGGATGAAGATGTAGCTCAGTGGTAAAGTGCCCCCAGGTTCAATCCCCAATATATTAAAAAAAAAAAAAATCAGGAGGCAAATGCCTCCAAAGAATGGGCAATACATCCCTTTCCAACTTTGTTTCCATTCTTACTTTTCAACAAACAGAAGGAAGGCCTAATCAAGTTGTCAGCAGATAGCTCATTACAAATAATTTTTGATGACAGATCACTCAGATTTTTGGCATACAGCATAAATTTAATTCAAAGACTTGAGTGATGTCATTATAATAAAACTCTTTCTGCTTCTATCTATGTATTTATGTGAACCAACTTTCTCAACAACCATGTCTATGAAATATGAAAACTAGAATTTTGACTGAATTTTGACTCTTTTAATGAGTGATATTTACCCACAAATAAATAAACTAATGGGGGACTCAACCATCTCAAGAGATGTACATTTGATAAATTTTTAATTTTTATGATAAAAAACTCCTTTATAACTTCCAATCTCATACAAAACACATCTCACATGAAATTCCTCTCCTTTTACCTCCAACCATCCAGGTTCTCTTTCCTTCTACCTGTCCTCTGCCCCTTTCTCCTTTCAATTGTTACCTTTCTGCCTGAGGTGTCCCCTCAGTCCACCAGTCACCTATGCCCAAGGCCCAGGGTCCTCTTTGACTCCCTCTTTTGCTTCCATTCCCTGAATCAATGAGTCTCACCCAACCCTTCCATTCTCACTGCCATTCCCAAGACAGCTGGGTGACTCCAGCAGCTTCCCAGCTCGACAGCTGGATCCCAGTTCCTCATTCCTCCATTACATTTTGAAGATAGATATCAATGACACATTTTAATTGTTCTCCTATTTACACAGCTTATCCCCCCCAACTCCCCAAAATTAATCTTTGTAAAAGCCCTCAAAATTCCAGTCTCCCATGACTAAACCCCAAACTCCTTCATAAAAGCCTTTACTGCAGACAACCCAAGGGTCTCACTCTTGACCCCAAAACATATTATCTTCAGATTCATTGCTGATTCCTTTGTTGGAATACCAGGATGTGGATCCTCCTGGGTCTTTTTTACCCCCCATGAATAATTAAGATTCAATAAAATAGAGCCCTCTCTCTTACATTAGCATAGTCCTGCTCAAAGTGACATGCCTGGAACTCCCTGAACACTTAATACCCCTTTTAGCATTACAGAACATTCTACCGGAGTTTTCTTGGAATTCTACAAAGAATTATTTCATAATGAGTGTAAAAAAAATTAACAAGATGGGCTGGGGTTGTGGCTCAGTGGTAGAGGACTCGCCTAGCACATGCAAGGACCTGGGTTCGATCCTCAGCACCACATAAAAATAAATAAAAGATAGGTATTGTGTCCATCTACAACTAAATAAAATAAAAAATATTTTTAAAAAAATTAACAAGAGTTTATTGTGAAAATTCTCCTTTAGGAAAAGAAGAATTTAAAATAATCCTGAAAGGAGAATGGGAAAGGAGAAGGAGGACAGGAGGGTAAAGCAGGGGGATCATGAATTAAAATTTATTTCCATGTATGTATAAGTTTACTGGGAGGAACCCAATCACTATGTATAACTATAAAAATCTTTAAATTCTGATTTATTAATTATTTGTTTTTTGCTTTTTGGTGTTAAGTTTTTCAAGTTCTTTATAAATTCTAGATATTAATGCTCTCAGAAGAGTAGCTAGCAAAGATTTTTCTCCCATTCTGTAAGCTCTCTCATCATATTCTGAATTGTTTTCTTGGCATGCAGAAGATTTTTAATTTGATGCCATCCCATCTATTAATTCTTGGCGTTATTTCCTGAGCCTTAGGGGTCCTATGGAAAAAGTCTTTGCCTGTGCCGGTATGCTTAAGTACTGACCCTATGTTTTCTTCTAAGAGTTGCAAATTTTCTTGTCTAATTCCTAGGTCTTCAACCCATTTTGAATTGATTTTTGTGCAGGATGAGAGATAAGGGTCTAATTTCATTCTTTTACATATGGATAACCAGTTTTTCCAGCACAACATGTTTAAAAGTCTGTCTTTTCTCCAATGTATGTTTTGGGCACATTTGTTAAGAATCAGATGACTGTAGAAGTGTGGGTTTGTCTTTGGTTCTTGTATTCTGTACCATTAGTTTATGTGTCTGTTTTATGCTCATACTATGCAGTTTTTGTTACCATAGCTCTATAGTATAATTGGAAGTCAGGTATTATGATGCCTCCAGCATTGCTTTTTTTTTTTTTTTTTTACTTAGAATTACTTTGAATATTCTAGGTCTTTTGTTGTTCCAAATTAACTTTAGGACTGTTTTTTCTACTTCTATGATGAATGCCATTGGTATTCAATGGGAATTGCATTAATCAGCTTTTTTTTTAGAGAGAGAGAGAATTTTTTTTAAATATTTATTTTTTTAGTTTTCGGCAGACACAACATCTTTGTTTGTATATGGTGCTGAGGATCAAACCTGGGTCGCACCCATGCCAGGTGAGCGCGCTACCGCTTGAGCCTCATGCCCAGCCTAATCAGCTTTTAGTAGTATGGTCATTTTAACAATATTAATTCTGCCTATCCATGAACATGGTAAGTCTTTCCATTTTCTCATTTCTTCTTCAATTTCTTTCTTCAGTGTTCTATAGTTTTCATTGTAGAGGTCTTTCACCTCCTTAGTTGGATTAATCCTAGGTATTTTTTTTTTTGAGGCTATTGTGAATGGAACTGTTTTCTCGGCATATTGACTGTTGTTATATAGGGAAGTTATTAATTTTTGTATGTTGAATTTGTAACCTGCTTCTTGGCTGAATTTATTAACTCCAGCAGTCTTTTGGTGAAGTTTTTTTTTGGATCTTCTAAGTATATAATCATTTTATCTGCAAACAGTAATAATTTGTTTTTTCCTGGGTTTTTTTTTTGTCTTTTTTTTTTCCTTCTCTTGCCTAATTGCTCTGGCTAGAATATCTATCATTAGATATTAAATAGGAGTGGTGAGAGTGGATATCCTTGTCTTGGTCCAGATTTTAAAGGACTTGTTTTCAGTTTTTCACCATTTACAATGAGTTCAGCTTTGGGTTTTTCATATATAGCCTTTATGATATTGAGGTAGGTTCCTTCTATCTTAAGTTTCTAAGTGTTTTTATGATGAATGGGTGCTGAATTTTGTCAAAGGCTTTCTCTGGTCACTTGAAGTCACTTGAGATGACTGATAATTTTTTTATCTTTAATTCTATTTATATGATGAACAGAAGATCTTGGGATACTTCTTTACTTTCCAAATTGGTACAAATGGAATCACTCCTCTTCATGCCCCCTTTCCCAACTTTGGAACCCAAGAATGTTAAAATATGTACAGATATACATATGGCATACATGCATGCACAAAGAGATGGAAATACACAGGAAGGGAGGGGAAGATGAGAAAGGAAGAAAGGAAAGGAAGAGAAGGAAAAGTAAGATAGATGATTGATAGAAACAGAGTTAGATAGAACAAAAATAGGGCTACCATCTACTGAATCTTTGCCAAGATGCAGGATAATCCCCTTGTGCTGGTCATCAACTTGCAACCATTACCATAATCCAAAAGAGCAGGTAAGTATTGTTAGTCTTGTTTAAAAGATAAAACTGGGAAGAGATATAGCCATGCTTTCACCAGGATAAGCCAAATATTTTGATACTAAAAATAAAAAAAATAATAATTCTTGCTTTCACACCCTTGTCCTCACCCCACGTGTTACATAAACTTGACTTTGGAGAGCATTTCTGAACTCCATTTTGGAAATTGCTATTCTCATTCTAGCTTACCTGTCCCCACAGATCAGAAACATCCTCTCCATACAGTATCCCAGACACAGACTCCCAGAGAAGCTCAGTAAAAGCAACCAATCCGGGCAAGGGGCAAGAGAGTTTCCTGGATCTCACTGGGTCCTAAGCTGATACCTCAGGGCAGATTTTCATAGCTGATAAAATTTGCATTGCACTTCTACATCATTTTTCTGCAAAACCAGAACTGAAACTTTCTGGTGATTGTTTTGTTCTTTCCTCCAATACTTGCTGCTCCAGGTCACTTCCTCTTGGCCAGTGATCCACCCTGGTATTGACCAGATCCAGACAGCTGTTAATTACCCAGGAAGCAGAGTGGGGAGGGCTATTGTCGGTTGTTTTCCCTTAATAAATAAAAATAAATGTATTGCTATATCTTGTTTCCTGCAGGGTCATTGTTTTCATGGACAGGAAGAGGCCCTATGTGGAGGTCCAGGGGCTAATTTCATTTGCACCCTTGGAGGTCACATTATGCCCAGCAGGCTCTGCTGGAGTGGAGAGCAACAGTCAGCCCAGGCTGTGTCCACTGGTATCTGTGCAAGGGTAACCTGGGCTTTCTTGTTGACCCCAAAGTTTCTAATCCTTTGAGTAGAAGAGATTAAGTTTTTAAGTGGGCTTTAAAGAGAATAACAGGGCTTGTGTGGAACCAGGGAGTACTTAGCATAACCTCTTCTCTAAACACTTAAGAGATTATAAGGATGTCTCTATGGAATTCGACCCACTCCTTAGGAGAGGGAAGATTCCTACTAGAGCTTGTGTCCTCTCTTCCTCCCCTTACTGAATTGTTCCTTCCCAGGAAGAAGTAGTGGAGAATTTCTGTCCCCACAGGCCAGCCGTCCAAATTTCATTTCACCCTCTTCATCTTCTTGTCCTCACTACATAAACAATAAGTATCCCACGAGGAAGTCTCCATTTCCCTAACCCTCATGATACCCACTCACTTTTCTCCCCTACACTGGGAAATTCCTGTCATTCAATAGCTATCATGCACTATGCTTTATATGAGTGTCCCCCAAATTCCCACATGTCAGGGCTTGGTCACCAGTCTGTGGTGCTATTGAGAGGTGGTGGAACTTTAAGAGGTGGGGCCTAGTGGGAGGAATTTAGGTCCCTGAGAGGGTGCCCTTGAAGAGAATACTGGAACAGCAGCCCCTTCCTCTCTCTCTCTCTTTGCTTCCTAACTACCCCTAGGTGAGCAGACATCCTGTGCCATGTGTTCTCACCATGATATACTGTGCTGCCACAAGCCCCAAACTACAGGGTCAAGCAATCATGGGCTGGAACTATGAGCTTTAATAAATCTTTCCTCTTTTTAAGTTGATTATCATAGGTATTTTTTGTCACAGTAATGGAAGGCTGACTAACATACTCTGTGACTCAAGGGAGTCAGGGAGAAACCCTGACACGTTCTCTAATTCAGCTTTGTCACTGCTGAAGTTGACAAAGTGTTCTTCGGATGCTTTTCTATGTCCTTAAGTTTGAAAAGAAAGAAGAGTATGTGATTAATTAGCTCCTTCAATCTAAGCAACACTTTATGTAGTTATATTATAATTGGTTACGTAACTATTATCTTTCCCAAATGATTAAGAGAAAATTGAATCCAAATGAATCACTTTGGATTCTCAGAGCATCCAGTAGAGTGCGTTGCTCATGGTATGTATCTCAAAAATATTTATTGAACTAAATAAAGAATATAAAATTTCTAGAAGTTCAATTAATAAATTAATACATGTGGATATATGTCTATGTATAGATGTATGTATATTTATATACGTGGATATGTGAGTATATATTTACATATACATATCATATAACACTAAAAATAAGGGTATGGAAAAAAGTTACAAAATCACCATAATATGCAACTAGATACAACTATACAATATGTAGGACAGTGAAGTGAATTTTCTTCTTTTTTATTCAGAATTGCAGGTAATATTAAGTGAATTTTCTTCTGTTCTTTCCCTGTTGTATAAAAATGTACATATTTATTTTACTTGATTATAATCAGGGTATATATATAATTTAGAACTTTTTCTCTGGATATATATTTCATACAATGCATAACATTATTCATATCACTCCATAGTATTTCCCCAATCACACCAATAATGGCTACATGGTATTCCACCCAGTAAATACACCACAGTTTGCAAAAATGGTTTCCTACCTTTGGGTGTTTAGGTTGTTGAAAAAATATAATGATGGAAGATATATTTTTTGTATTTAATGCTATTTCCTTTTTGCCCATTTGTTGTTTATTTCCTTATGATGAATTCTCAAAAAGGAATCTCTGTGTCAAACAGGATACACATTATCATAGTTTTTAATACACATTGTCAAAAGTGATCCTTCAAAAGTGGTACATTAGTCTTCCATCAGCCATGTATGACAGCACTACTTTCACCAAACTCTCTTTCACAAAACCATATAGTATTTAACATTGGGGATATTCCAATGTTAAAATTTTTTTTCAAACTGTATATTTAATAAAATATATTTATTCCACAAATTACTGTGAGTCTGCAATGCCTTGGGCACTGTGTAGAGGGCTAAGAACACAAAGGTCCTCAAACCTCACATGATTCACAATATAAAGGAAATAATAAAAGAGAAATGACAGAAATAAGGGTACTTTCTCAAATGTCCAAATTTGAGACTAACATCAATTGTATGGTGGAGAGCTAGCTAGGCCTCCCTTACACCAAGTTTATAAGAAAAGTGATTTGAATTCTGGCCAGCTCCTATGTGGTGGGCACAGCTATGCTTGCAGTTACACATGCAAAGAATATCAGTTAAATGAAAACAAACAAACAAAAAAATTAATAAATAAACAAATAGTCCTCCAAACTTTTGCATTGAAAAATAATTGTCAAAGACAAATGGCAAATCAGAAAAAAAAATATAATATGTGCCAGAGACAAAATGTTAATGGATAAAAAGAACCTAGAAAGCTGGACATGGTGATATACACCTGTAATCTTGGGAGGCTGGTGCAGGAGGATCGAAAGTTCAAAGCCAGCCTTAGTAACTTAGCAAGGCCCTAAAAAACTTAGTAAGAACCTGTCTCAAAACAAAAAGTAAAAAAGGGCTGGGGATGTGGCTCAGTGGTAGAGCACATCTGGGTTCAATCCCTGTACCACACATACACACACACACACACACACACACACACACACACACACACACCCCACCAAGAAAGAACATTAAGAAAATGAGCATCAATAAAGAAAATACACAAAAGTTATCAACTTTTCACAGAAAAAGATATACAAATGACTACTCAACAATATGAAAAGAGGCTCACTTAAAACAGGAATTGTCACGGTATCACAAGCCAAATCTAGCCAGCCCGCTGTTCTTGTTTTACTGCAACACAGCTACATCCAGTCATTTATGCATCATCTGGTCTGCTCTTATGCTGCAACAGAGTTGAGTTTAAAAGATTCTGATCCACAAAGCTGAAAATATTTATTCTCTAGGCCTTTATAGGGTAGTATCTCTACTTTTTTGAATTTACTAAGATTTGCTTTGTGGCATAATATATGGTCTATTTTAGAAAAGGATCCATGCACTGCTGAGAAGAAAGTGTATGCGCTTGTTGATGGATAATATACTCTGTATATAAGTCTAAGTCATTGATTGTATTATTGAGTTCCATAGTTTCTTTGTTTAGCTTTTGTTTGGAAGATCTATCCAGTGGTGAAAGAGGTGTGTTAAAGTCACCCAGAATTATTGTGTTGTGGTCTATTTGACTCTTGAACTTGAGAAGAGTTTGACTGATGAATGTAGATGCTCCATTGTTTGGGGCATATATATTTATAACTGTTATGTCTTGATGATGTATGGTTCCCTTAAGCAGTAATGAAATGTCCATCTCTATACCTTTTGATTAACTTTGGCTTGAAGTCTATTTTATTTGATAAGAAGATGGAAACTCCTGCTTGTTTACGTAGACAAGCAGGAGTATATTTTATCCCAACCTAAAATCAGAGCTGAAATCAATGAAATTGAAACAAAAGAAACAATTTTAAAAATTGACAAAACCAAAAAGTTGGTTCTTTGAAAAAAATAAATAAAATTGATAAACCATTAGCCATGCTAAGAGAAAGAGAGAGAAAACTCAAATTATTAACATCCATGATGAAAACAGAAATATTACAATGGACACTACAGAAATACAGATGATAATTTAGAAATTATCTTGAAAATTTGTACTCCAATAAGATAGAAAATATCGAAGGCATTGATAAATTTCTAGATACATATGATATGCCAAAATTAAATCAGGATGATATACATGATTTAAACAGATCAATTTCAAACGAGGAAATAAAAGACGCCATCAGAAGCATACCAACCAAGAAAAGCCCGGGACCAGATGATTACACAGCTGAGTTCTACAAGAACTAACACCAATACTTCTCAAACTATTTCATGAAATAGAAAAAGAGGGAACACTTCCAAACACATTCTATGAGGCTAATATCACCCTGATTCTAAAATCAGACAAAGAAAGAAAACTTCAGATTAATATCCCTAAGGAATATAGATGTAAAAATTCTCAATAAAATTCTGGCAAATCGAATACAAAGACATATCAAAAAGATCGTGCACCATGATCAAGTGAGATTCATCTCAGGGATGCAAAGTTGGTTTAACATCTGGAAATCAATAAATGTAATTCATCACATCAATAGACTCAAAGATAAAAATTATATGATTATCTCAATAGATGCGGAGAAAGCATTTGATAGAATACAGAATCTTTTCATGTTCAAAACACTAAAAAAACTAGGAATATCAGGACCTCAACATTGTAAAAGCTATCTACGCTAAGCCCCAGGCCAACATTATTATTCTAAATGGAGAAAATTGAAAACCTTCCCTCTAAAAACTGCAACATGACAGGGATGTCCTCTTTCACCATTTCTATTTAACACAGTTCTTGAAACTCTAGCTAGACCAATCAGACATATGAAAGAAAAAATTAAAAGGATATGGATAGGAAAAGAACTCAAATTATCACTATTTGCAGACAGTATGATTCTATACCTAGAAGACCCAAAATATTCCACCATAAATCTCCTAGAAATAATAAATTAAGTCAGCAAAGTAGCTGGATATAAAATCAACACCCATAAATCAAAGGCATTTCTGTACATCAGTGACAAATCCATAGAAAGAGAAACTAGGAAAATCATCCTATTTACTGTAGCTCAAAAAACTAAAATACTTGGGAACAAACTTAATGAAAGAGGTGAAAGATACCTCTTTTCAATAAAAAGTACAGCACACTAAAGAAAGAAATTAAAGAAGACCTAAGAAGATGGAAAGATCTACCTTGTTCTTGGATAGGCAGAATTAATATTGTCAAAATGACCATACTACCAAAAGCACTATACAGATTCAATGCAATTCCAATCAAAACCCAATGACATTGCTCATACAAATTGAAAAAGCAAGCATGAAACTCATCTGGAAAAATAATAGACCCAGAATAGCCAAAAAAATCCTTAGTAAGAAGAGTGAAGCTGGTGGCATTAGTGTTCCCAACCTTAAACTGTATGTACTACAGAGCAAAAGTAACAAAAACAGCATAGTATTGGCACAAAAAGAGACCTGTAGACTAATGGTACAGAATAGAATAAATACACAGAGACTAACTCACATAATTTCAGTTATTTTATATTAGATAAAGGTGTCAAAAACATACATTGGAGAAAAAAATAGTCTCTTTAACAATTGGTGCTGGGAAAACTGGAAATCCACATGTAACAAAATGAAATTAAACCTCTATCTCTCACCATGCACAAAACTCAACTCAAAGTGGATCAAGGACTTAGGAATTAAACCAGAGACCTTGCATCTAATGAAAGAAAAAGTAGGCCCAGATCTCCATCATGTTGAATTAGGCCCCAACTTCCTTCATAAGACTCCTATAGCTCAAGAATTAAAACCAAGAATCAATAAATGGGATGGATTCAAACTAAAAAGAGTCTTCTCAGCAAAATAAACAATCAGTGAGGTGAATAGAGGGCCTACAAAATGGGAGCAAATCTTTACCCCTCACACATCAGATAGAACACTAATCTCTAGGATATATAAAGCCCTCAAAAACTTTTAACACCCAAAAAACAAATCACCCAATCAACAAATGGGTCAAGGAACTGAACAGATACTTCTCAGAAGAGGATATACAACAATCAACAAACATATGAAAAAACGTTCAACATCTATAGCAATTAGAGAAATGCAAATCAAAACCACTCTAAGATGTCATCTCACTCCAGTCAGAATGGCAGTTATCAAGAATACAAACAACAATAAGTGTTGGTGAGGATGGGGGGGAGGAGCACACTCATACACTGTTGGTGAGACTGCAAATTGGTGCTGCCAATCTGGAAAGCAGTATGAAGATTCCTTGGAAAACCTGGAATGGAACCATCATCTGACCCAGTTATCCTACTCCTCAGTTTATACCCAAAGGACTTAAAAACAGCATACTACAGGGACACAGCCATATCAATGTGTATAGCAGCACAATTCACAATAGCTAAATTGTGGAACCGACCCAGATGCCCTTCAGTAGATGAATAGATAGGGAAACTTTGGTATATTTACACAATGGGACATTACTCAGCATTAAAAGAGAATAAAATCATGGCATTTGCAGTTAAATGGATGGAGTTGGAGAAGATAATGCTAAGTGAAGTAAGCCAATCCTCAAAAACCAAAGGCCAACTGTTTCTTGGATATGAGGATGCTGACTCATAATGGTGATGGTGGGGGTGGTATGGGAGGAATAGAGGGACTTTAGATAGGGCAAAGGGAAGGCAGGGGTAGGGAGGGGGTAAATGGGTAGGAATGATGGTGGAATGAGTTAGACATCATTACCCTAACTACATGTGTGAAGACATGAATGGTGTGAAAACACTTTGTGTACAATCAGTAATTTTAAAAATTGTGCTTTATATGTGTAATATGAAATTAATTGCATTCTGCCATCGTGTATAACAAATCATAATAAATAATTTAATAAAAAAAGAAAAAAGATTCAAAGAAATGTTTATTATTTAAAGGATATATTTATTTTTATTTGTTAAAATCTTGAAAAAATACAGAATGATAACATATGCTCCTTAAAAAGTACCTTAAAGAAACCAAAATATATTTTTAAAAATCTGTATGTCCATTATAGATGTATATGAAAACAAAAAATAATGAATATCAACTCCTTAACATACACATACACACATGTACACACACTGAAATATTCTTGTGTTAAGATTAAAAAGGAGAATAAAGAGGGTTTCCTACTTCCTTAAGCAAATATTAATCTATGCAATTTTCTTAACTTTTTATATTATCTTAAAATTAAGAATTTATTATGAACAAATTTTATTGGTTATCTTTCCTTTTTATTTATTTTTATTTGTATTGGTTCTTTTTAGTTATACATGACAGTAGAACTCATTTTGATATATTTGTATAAGCATGGATTAGACTTATTCTAGTTAGGACCCAATTCTTATGGATGTACATGAGTGGGATTCACTATGGTGTATTTATATAATTATATAAAAAAATTATTTTGGATTCATTCTACTATCTTTCCTTTTCCTACCCCCTCCCTTTTCTTCAATCCCCTTTGCCTAATCTACTGAATATCTATTCTTCCCTTCTACCCGCTTATTGTGGGTTAGCTTCCATATTTCAGTGAAAACATTTGATTTTTGTGGCTTCTTTCACTTATCATGATAATCTCCAGATCTATTCATTTACTTACAAATTTCATCAATCCATTCTTCTGTATAGCTGAGTAATACTCCATTGTATACATTTACACTACAATTTCTTTATCCAGTCATCTGTTTAAGTGTATCTAGGTTGGTTTCATATATATCATATATTCAGCTGCTATAAACATTGATGTGAATGTCTCACTATAGTATGCTGATTTTAAATATTTTGAATATAAAACAAGGAGTGGGATAATTGGGTCAAATGGTGGTTCCATTCCTAGTAGTTTTTAAGCAATCTCCATACTACTTTCCAGAGTGGTTGCACCAATTTGCAGTCCCACTAGCAATATATACATGTCCTCACATCCTCACTAACATTTATTGTTCCTTATATTCTTGATGATTGCCATTCTGACTGCAGTGAGATGAAATCTCAGTGTAGTTTTAGTTAGCATTTCTCTAAGTGCTAAAGATGTTGAACATTTTTTCATATATTTGTTGATCATTTGTATTTCTTCTTCTGAGAAGTGTCTGTTCAGTTCCTTTGCCCATTTATTAATTGGGTTATTTGTTTTTTTTATGCTAAATTGACGTGCACATGGCAAAGATTTTCTCCCATTCTGTAGGCTCTCTCTTTATACTCTTGATTATTTCCTTTGCTGTAAATCTTTTTGTTTGATGTCATACCATTTATTGATTATTGATTTTACTTCTTGAGCTTTAGGAGTCTTATTAAAGAAGTTGACTCCTAAGCCGATATTTGATGTTGTTGATATTGTTGAAGTGTTGGGCCTACATTTCCTTCTAGTAGGAGCAGGATCTGTTCCTGCGCCTAAGTTTTGATCCACATTTAGTTGAGTTTTGTGCAGGGTGAGTGATATAGGTTCAATTTTATTCTACTACATATGGATTTCCAGTTTTTCCAGCACCATTTGTTGAAGAAGAAATCTTTTTTCTAGTGTATTACAATGCCTCTATCAAGTATGAGGTAACTATTTTTATGGGTTTGTCTCTGTGTCTTCTACTCTGTTCCATTGTTCGTCTATTTTGGTGTCAATACCATGCTGTTTTTGTTACTATAGCTCTGTAGAATAATTTAAAGTCTGGGATTGTGATGCCTCTTGCTTCACTTTTCTTGCTAAGGATTGCTTTGGCCTCTTATTTTTCCAGATGAATTTCATGACTGCTTTTTCTATTTCTATGAAGAATATTATTGAAATCTTGAAGGGAATTGCATTGAATCCGTACAGCACTTTTTAGTACTATGGCCATTTTGATAATATTAATTCTGCTTATCAAAGAACAAGGGAGACAAGGGAGATGTTTAATCTTCTAAGATTTTTTTAAATATCTTTCTTTAGTATTCTGTAGTTTCATCGTGGAGGCCTTTCACCTCTTTTGTTAGATTGATTCCCAAGATTTTTTTTTTTGAGGTTATTGTGAATGGGAAGGCTTTCCTGATTTCTCTTTCAGCTAATTCATCTTTGGAGTTTAGGAATACAATTGATTTTTGTATCCTGCTAATTTGCTGAATTCATTTATAAATTCTAGAAGTTTTCTGTTGGAGTTTTTTTTTTTGGATCTTCTAAATATATGATCATGCCAGCAAACAGAGATAGTTTGAGCTCTTCTTTTCCTATTTGTATCCCTTTAATTTCTTTCTTTTGACTAGTTATTCTGGCTAGAATTCCAAGGACTATAGAAGAGGTGAAAGTGACCATCCTCGTCTTTTTTCCTGTTTTTAGAGGGAATGCTGTCAATTTTTCCGTTTAGAATTATGTTGGCCTTGGATTTAACCTACATAGCTTTTACAACATTGAGGTATATTCCTTCTATCCCTTTTATTTTCTGGTTGTTCTGAACATGAATGGGTGCTTTTTGTCAAATGCTTTTTCCACATATATTGAGATAATCATATGGTTCTTGTCTTTAAGTCTATTTATGTGAGGAATTACATTTTATTGATTTCTATATGTTGAACCAGTATTTTATTAAGAATTTTTACATCTATGTTCATCAAGGTTATTGATCTGAAGTCTTCTTTCTTTGATATAACTTGTCTGGTTTTGGTATCAGGGTGATACTAGCTTCCCAAAAGAAAGAGAGAAAAAAAAACTCAAATTTTTAAAATCTGTGATGAAGAAGGAAATATTACCATAGACACAACTAAAATATACAGAATAATCAGAAGCTATTTTGAAAGTTTATACTCTAATAATCTAGAAAATCTTGAAGACACTGACAAATTTGTAGAGACTTACTACTCTCCCAAATTGAACCAGGAGGATAATTTCAAGTAAGGAAACTAAAGCAGCCATCAAAAGATTACAAAGAAAAGGCCAGGACCGGATGGATTCTCATAATTCTACCAGAACTTTAATGAAAAACTAATACCAACCCTCAACAAATTATCCCTTGAAATATAAAAGGAAGAAACTTCTCCAAATTTGGTGATATTTTTGTTAACAATTTACACATATTTTAATCCAGAGATTGTATTTTTGGAAACTTATTCTGCAGATGCACTTGAACATACAAGCCATGGTATTTATTGTATCTTTCTTTGTTGCACAGATTTGAACCACTGCTCCTAGCCATGGTAAAAAGGCCCGGTTAAGGGATGATGGCCCATCTATACAATGGAACAGTATGTAGCTGGCCAAAAGAATGAGGAAGCCCCTCTCTGAAATAGCTCCAGTGTGTTTGATATGCTACCTGTGCACAAGTTAGGGAAGGAGGTCATTGTGTGCTTATATTTTCCTAGATCTGCATAAATAAGTGGAAAGATCTGCATGCAGTGGCACCTGCCTTTAATCCCAGCAGCTAGAGAGGCTGTGGCAGGAAGATGGTGAGTTCAAAGCTAGCCTCAGCAACTTAGCAAGGCCCTAAGCAAAACAGCAAGACCCTATCTCTATTGTCTCTATATAAAATATTTTTAAAATAGGCTGGGGATGTGGGTCAGTGGTTAAGCACCCCAGAGTTCAATCCCTGGTACTAAAAAATTTTTAAAAATGAAAAGAAAAGAAAAAATAGGGAAAAAAAGAGTTCTGGAAGGATACATAGAAGCCAAGCAAGAGCTCAAGATTAGAAATTGGATGGAGGGGGCCACTCTGAGATGTCTTTTTATATTGTGATTGTTGATACATGTTCGCTCACTGATTTATTAAGCATCTGATGGCTTCCAGGCACTATTTTACATTCTGAGGCTATAGAACAGGAAACAAACAAACAAACAAACAAACAAACAAACAAAAAGAAAAACAAAAAGAAAATCTCTCTTCTCATAGGATTTTATATTTTAGCAGGGAAGATTAATAATAAATAAAATCTGTAGAATATTAAATGATAAGGTGAAAACAGACAAAGTAGAAAGGTCAACATGAAGTGTTGAGTGTGTACTGGCAGAGGGAGGGAAGTAGAATAACAAAGGCCAAACTCATTACAAGGTGACTTTTAAGGAAAAACCTAAAAGAATGGAAGAGTGAGCCAGGCAAATGTAGTATCAAATATAATTAAATTAAAATGAATAATTATTCCATTTATTCTTTCTAATAACTATACTTGAAGTTATTGATGAGGTTATTATTGCTAATAAGATTATTATTCACATTATAAGATATTGTATTCTGGCTCCAATGGGTTTCTTTGCAAATAGTTAGGAAATGTGAACTCTTCTAATCCAAGTACTGAGATAGAAGGAAACAAAATACATGTGGGGAGAGCCTGAGTGGGTAAGATACCTCCTATATGCTTAGGCCAACAAATTGAGGTTTTCTACTATTTGTAGCTTTAAAAAATGATCTATCAGTTAAACCCCACAAATGTGTTTGTATTTTGCTCCAGAGGTAATGAAGATCCACTGAGGGATCACAAAAAGTGAAAAGCACTGCATCATCACACCTGCAGTTTAGAAAGATTGTTTTGCTAGAAAATATGGACTAAGAAGCAGGATAGGAGTCAGGAGGGCCATGGGTGCCATTATGGCAACGCAGGCAAAAGAAGGATGGGGCTTGAACCAAATCAGTGATGAAGGGAATAAAGGAGGAGATGTGGGGCCGTGAGGGGTGAATGAAATGACCCTTAATGAATTGATAGAGACAGTGAATAAGACACATTAAAAGTTAAAAATCATATTTCTGGATTAGGTGACGTCCTCAATAGGTACATGTTTTAGTCAGCTATTTTGCTATGACCAAAGGACCCGATCAGAACAATTGCAGAGGAGGGAAAGTTTATTTGAGGGCTCACAGTTTCAGAGGTCTTAGTCCATGGACAGCAGGTTCCATTCCTCTGGGTTCAAGGTGAGGCAGGACATCATGGCGGAACAATGTGGTGGAGGGAAGCAGCTCATGTGGTGACCAACAAGCAGAGAAAGAGACTCCACTTGCCAGACACAAATATATATCCTAAAGCCAAACACCAATTCCTACCTCCTCTAATCACACCCTACTACTTCAGTTATCACTCATTTAATTCCTATCAGGGGTATTAATTCACTGATTAGGTTAAAGCTATAACCCAATCACTTTCCCTCCAAACCTTCTTGTATTGTCTCACACATGAGTGTTGGGGGGACATCTCATATCCAAACCATAAGAGTACACAAAAAGAGCATATTTAACGAGAAGGAAAATATTCCATTCTAGGCCAGGTTGAATTTGAAACGCTTACATACATCCAAGTGTAATTTTTGAGACATTTAAAATTGAGCTCAAGACATCAGAAAATATAAGTGAAAAAAAATAAGTAAAAATATAAATAAAAATATCCTAAGTGAAAAAAATATAAGTAAAAATATCCTAATAAAATACATTACTTATTATAAAGTAATATCAGTGAGTTATAGAGTACTTTAAAAATACAGCTAAGCAAAGGAAAATTAAAAATATACAGAGACATAACCATACAATCTTATATCTAGCACCCAGAATATAAATTATAATAAAATGTGGTTACGTTTATATAAGGATATTCACAAATAATGGATTATTTAAAGGGGATATTTATACAGAGCATATGCTCTGTGGTAATAGGTTTTATCCATTCAACAGCACATCATAAAACATCTTTCTAGTTCAGCCAGACTCAGTAAGGCACGTCTGTAATCCCAGTGACTCAGGAGACTGAGGCAGGAAGATCACGAGTTCAAGACCAGATTCAGCAACTTACAGAGGCCCTAAGCAACTAGCAACTTTGAGATCCTGTATCAAAATAAAAAATAAAAAGGGATGAGCATGTGGCTCAGCGGTTTGTCCCCATAGTAATATTTCTGCCTGATTGTTTCCTTGGAAGAAAAAATTTCTAATAGTGGGACTGCTGACTAAAATGTAATATTTTATATATATAGGTGTGTACAAAAAATATATGTCATATATATATAAATGTACATTTGTATATTTAGGGCTTTTGATAGATATTGCCAAATCTTTCTCTAGAAAAGAAAAAGATTTTAGAGAAAACCTTTCTCTAAAATCTCTAAAGAGATTATAGCAATTTACAATTCCATAAGCACTATATTCAAGTACTCATTTTCCCACACTTTCTCCAAACTGTTATATACTTAATTATGCAGATCTTTAAGAATTGTATAAATAAAAATGTAAATTGCATTTTTTAATATTTTCCATTTATTTGCTAGAATTTAAACTGTTTACATTTTATTCGCAATTTGTATTTTTCCAGTTTTCCTTTTGCAAACTGCTAATTGTTGTCCTTCGCCACCTTTTCTTTAGTAACACTTTTACCAATTTGTAAGAGCTCCTTATATGTTATGGATTTTAACCTTTAATCATTAATGCTACATTTTTTTCTTAAGTGTAAAAAATAAGTTTGTCACTTGTCATTTATCTTAAGTGAGCATTTTGGTAAGCAGAAAAGTTTAATTATTGGAATTATAACAATAATGATTTGAAATGACTGTTTCGAGGAACAAGGGTAAGAGGTATCCAGAAACAAATAGAAAAACTAAAGCACTTTGTGAAAGGCACCACTGAGATGGGAGAACATGCATTTCTACTGGCTTTCACCTACAAACAGCAGCAGTGCTTGGTAACTTGGTTGCAGAGGGAGAATGGGTATCCACATATCAACCCTGCATAGAGATTTAGAAAGTAAAACCAGCCCTTCCCCAAAGGAAATCTAATCAGAACCTAGTCCCTTCCTTTCCAAACAACATCCAGAAACATCAGGAAAAACGAAACAAGAGCCATCTATCAAAAATTTGAAACTCACTCAAATAGCACAGGAGTAGTTTGCTCTTGCAAATCATGCAGCATTTCCATGTATTTTTAAATGTCTCCTTTTATATAAAGAGTATCAATCTCCAGAAATGGTCTTGAGGAGAAAGTCAGCCATCTTCCTAAACAGTCAACTTTAAAAGGGACAAACATCAGACCCTTCCAGACTCACATACCTTCAGTGTTCCTGTCTCCCAGAAGACTACCCACCCCTCAGACAGTGGCCCCAAACACAGAATGAACACACACACACACACACACACACACACACACACACACACGTAGAGAGAGAAAGTGAGCAGGATTCACTCAGGGTTTCATCTACTGGTTTAATTAGAAGCTGGACAAAGGAATGAGGTAGTTATATGTATTAGCTAGTGTTTTGTTAAAGTAACAGACCGCATGGATAGGACAAGAAGCAACTTGCAGTAGGATTCTCCAGAGGAACAAAACCAGCAGAAAATGCATGTGTGTGTGTGTGTGTGTGTGTGTAATTATAAGAGGGAATTTATTAGATTGGCTTACACTGTCAGAAGCTGAATAGTTCCCCAGTGGCTGTCTGCAGGCAGGAGAATCGGGGAAAAAAAAGCTCTTTCTCAGTCCAAGAAGCTAGAAGCTTCAGAAAAAGAGATGCCAATCATTTGTCCCCACTCTGAGGCTAAAGTTCTAGAAGCTCCCTGGGGAGTGGCTGGTGCAAGTCTGCATTCAAAGGCTAGTGAATCTGGAGTCTGATGTCTACAATCAATGGCAACCTTAAGAAATGTACCTGCTCAAGAAGAGTGGAGTGTGCCTGTCTGAGAGCTTCCCTTTATGCAACTCTTTTGTTCCTTCCAGGCCTCCATCCTATTGGATGGTGCTGTTCATATTCAGGGCTGGTCTCCCCACTCACTTCTCTAACTCACGTGCCAACCCTTTCTGGAAAAACCCTCCATAGACACATCCAGAACTGTGCTTTACTCATTTTCTAGGCATCTCTCAATCCAGTCAAGTTAACAGTCAAGTACATTTACTGGATCTAACAAATTTCATTTTAGACATTCTACTTTCCATTTTCTTGCATTCTCTTTATTTTAAAAAAATTATTGGTATACTACAATTATATGCAATAAAGGGATTTTTTGTTGCATATTCTAAAGTTTCAGACTATTTTTTTCTTTCTTCTCTTTGTGTCGCTGGGAATTGAACCCAGGACTTTGCACATGCTAGGCAAAGGCTCTGACCCTGAGCGACATCCCCAGGCCTCCCTGCATTCTCTTCATTTAATCTTAACCTACACTTAAAAGCGGCACTGTCTTCTTGCATCACAAACAGCATTTCATTCCAGAAGATGGGGTGGAAAGACAGAAAGTTAGAGGGAATAGAAAAACAGTACCATGTACCCTTTCATCCTTGACAAAAATCACAAGATACACAGTAAACACTAGACCATTCAATGAGTTACCACATTCAATAGTCACAACTCAGGGTCATGCTGACCAAAATGGAAAACTGCCAAGTACCTCCTGTGCTGAACTGAGCTCCAAAGTCCAGTAGTCTGTTTGCTCTCACCAGAGACATTCTTTTTTTTTTTTTTTTTTTGCAACAGCTAACTAGGGACCTTAGGAAATCCAGGCCCTCTTTCTAACACACCGCTACTTCATTTAGAGGACATCTTCACTGTAGAGTCAGGAGATTACCATCCAATTGCGTATGAAAACATAATGTCAGAATTTTAAACATCTCTATTCTAGCTCCAGTGTCCTCTCTCCCCAATAAAACCTTGAAGAAAGAGAAAAAGTGAAATTCCTCTTATGTGTGGGTGACCAGGGAAGGAGACAGCAGTCTTCTGTAAGTAGGGTTAGGAGGTGACCAATGGCCTGGGCTTCACTGAGCCAAGAACACAAAACCCTGGATGTGAGTCCCATGCGGACTCCATATTTCATCTTGTCAACCACAAAGGAGCCAGCTAGGTAAGCCCTGAGAAGTCCCCTTTCTGTAGTCAGGTGCCACGTCATCCACAATCCTCTCACAAAGAGAAGCCGTGAACTTCCTTTACCAAATTTCCTTTGGTTCAGATTTGCCACTGTAAATAGAAACGTCAGGTCTTTCACTTTAACTCAGGTCACCATGTGTGAACTCTGGCTAGAGAATCAGAAAGTAAAACCTAAAGGAAATTTCCCAAAGGAAATTTTATCAGTACCCCAGTCCCTTCCTTTTCATACAACATCCAGAAATGTCAGGGAAAAAACAAAACAAAGGCAAACTCTTAAAAAAATTAGAAACTCATTCCTTGTATATGAACAGTATCAGGTGTCCAGAAATGATCTGGAGGAGATGGCCATCTTCCTAAGGAGTGAACTCTGCACCAAGAAAGAGGAAATATTGGATGCTTCTGGACTTACCTTCTGTCTCCCTGTCTCCCAAACACCTAAGGCAGCCCCCCAGAATGAAACATACATAACACGCACGTGCACACACACACACACACACACACACACACACACACACACACGTGTACGGCTGAGAACTGCATAGAAATCACCAGGCTAAGGTACTCAAAGCCTCTTTCCTCATCAGAGTTGATGCACAATGACAGGAGCCAACAATAGGCCCCAGGCTAGTTCACTCGCTTCTGCTGAAAGGAAATTAAACATTTCCAGCAAAATAAAGCTCCTAGAACCAACCCTTCATCCACCAAATTAGAAAATGCCAATCTTCACTTCTAACCGGAAGAACTTTCATCTCAAAACTCAGCAGAGGCAGAGCCTTTGCTACATACAGTTCCCTCGCATTTTTCTCCTAGTATAAGATCAGAGATGGTCACCCAGGAAACAGCCCTGGAGCAGGACCTAGGCCTCAGTCCTGACCCCGTAGAGAACAGGCACCCACCTGAGACAAAGGAGTAGGCTGCCAGGATGTTGCTGAGCAGAGCCATCTCCACGTGCTCCGCGATCACTGGCTCAGTGCTGTGGCTGAAGGGGAGCTTCATGCTGCATCCAGCAGAGACTTCCCAGAGACACTGCAGCTGAATCAATGGGGCCACACTCCTTCTCTTCTCTTCTGTTTAGAAACATAAAGTGAGGGATGAGGTACATTTGGCTTTCTAGGGACTGTGTTCCAAGTAGCCTAGGCTCAAGAACAAAGAGCCATCTCCTCAATGCCAGCCAACTTTCCCAACCAGGGAGCCACAATGACCCAGGGTCTTGTCCTCTTTGTTCAAGCGAGCTTCTTGGTTTTCAAGGATGCAGTTAACTCTTTATATCTGTTTTTCCCAGCCTTTCTCCTCTCTCTTCCCCATCTCACTACTCCCCACTTTAGCACATCTCTCTTACCTGTCCAAGTACTCTTTCTTGTATTCTCCCTGGTTCACCTTTGAGGAACTATCCACTGGGTTCAGATCCCCATCACCTTAATCCCTGCACTGTAACCTCAAGCCACAGTTTGCTCCTCTTCTCTTCTTTCCCCTGCACTGACACTTGTGTACCTTGATCAGTTTGCCTTATCGCTCAGGTCAAAAACTGTGTACCCTTGGCAGTGGGCCAGAGCTGGCTATCCCAGAGCTGCAAAAGTCATTTGAGTTCTAAAATATTCCTGAGAATTTAAGAGCTCAGCCGGCTCCCTGACCCCAACTCCATGATTCCGCCTGTGCCTGTGCTGGGCCATCCACAGACATGCACAGACCATCCATTTGAGCTGAGGCCAGGGAAGAAACTTGGGCTCTCAGTGGATCACAGGGGTCAGTAACATGGGCCACACTGAGATGGCCTGGAGAGCTGAAATTCCACAGACGGATAGAGTAGGTTACAACAGAAAAGACAACTGTCACTCTGGTTATGTTCCAGCAGGCTTCAGGGGAAAACAAAACAAAGCTCCGATCAACAGAAACAACCACAAAAATCTGGGAGCCCCTGAGTGGCAGGATGAAGAATGGGAGCTTCCAGGACTCTGAGAAGGGTCTGGCTACTGTTGAGAGACCTCCTGAGCCCGGGGGTCAGCGTAGGGTCTCCTTCAACAGCCTTCTGAATTCCTAAGAGGTGGTAATCGGATGGTACAGGTGGAAGGTTAGAAATACCAGCCTGAGTTCAGCAGGTGTGAGGACCCCAGGATCCAGGAAGAGAATGAAGTGACTACACTCTGTCTCCAGGTGCAGTGAGACAAGGCTGTTTCAGATCCAGACCCTCCTGCCTGTCCCCCGGAATGGTACATAGTGCAGATCTCACCTGTTCATGCCTGGAAGTGTTCAGCAGTCTCCTACCTTGTCTTTGTTTTGCTGATGCCTTCTTCCTGCTCAATCTCACACCCACTCTCACCCTGAGCATCATCTTTCCACAGTACAAATATGATCACATCATTCTAGAGCACAACCTTGAAGCTCATCTCCATTAAGCTTCTTAACATAATATCCACTTCCATAATATCTGACACCCGCCTTAGCTCCTCATTTATCTCCTACCCAACTCAGACACATGTAGACACAGAGAAACTAGCTTGCTTAAAGCTCAGAAAATTCCAGATGATTTTCAATTTCCCATGTGCACCAAGCTTTTTTTTTTTAACCTCTCATGTGTTCAATCATACTCTTCCTTTTGCCTAAAATGCCCCTCTTCCCCTCATCTGTCTAGCAAATGTTTCCTTCAAGAGAGAATTCAAATATTCTATGGAAACCTCAAAATCCCACTGATTTTTTGGCAGAAACAGAAAACTTCACATTAAAATTCATCTAAATCTCAAGGAACCCCAAAAAGCCAAAACAATCTTGAAAAATCTTCTTAATAAAACAAAAGAACAAAGTTGGAAGTCTCACTCTTCCTGATTTCAAAATTTATTGCAAAGTACAGTAATCAAAACAGTGTGGGGTTGGTACAAAACAGACATGGAGACCAATGGAACAGAACTGCATAAATAAACCTTTACATGTATGTTCAAATGATTTTCAACAAGAGTACCAAGACTATTCAATGGGGAAAGACCATGTTTTCAGCAGTGTTAGGAAAACTGGGTAGCCATATGCAAAAGAATGAACTTGAACTCTTAACCCCCAGCACAATAAAAAATGAACTAAAAATGGATCAAAGAGCTTAATGTAGCAGCTAAAACTTTCATAAAACTCTTTGAAGAAAATAGGGAGGAAGCCATGGAATGATGTGATCATATTTGTACTGTGGAAAGATGACGCTCATGTTGAGAGTGGGTGTGAGATTGAACAGGAAGTGAATTTCAAAATGATTTCTTGGATATGACACCCAAACACAGGCAACAAAAGTAAAATAGGTAAATTGTACTCCATTAAAATTAAAAATTTCTGTGCAGCAAGCTGGGCACAGAGGCACATGCCTGTAATCTCAGAGACTTGGGAGGCTGAGACAGGAGAACTGCAAGTTTGAGGCCAACCTCAGCAATTTAGTGAGAACCTAAGCAATTTAGCAAGATCTTGTCTCAAAACAAAAAATTAAAAAGGGCTTGGGATTTAACTCAGGACAAAAAAATAAAATTTAAAAAAAAAATCTGTGCATCAAATGACAATATAGCATGAAAGGCAACCCATGGAATGGGAGAAAACATTTGCAAATTATACATATGATAATACATTAATATATAATATATACCCATTATATATTTTTTTTAAAACTCCTATAACTTTACAACCAAAAAAACTCTATTAAATAATTGGCAAAGGACTTGAACAGAAATTTTTCCATAAATATATAAATAGTCAATAAGCACATGAAAAAATGTTCAACATTACTAACCATGTAGAGAAATGGTAGGTATAGATAAATTGAAACTCTTGTATACTTTTGCTGGGAGGGGAGGGGAGTAAAATTGGGTAGCTGTTATGGAAAATAAAGTGGTGATTCTTCAAAAAGTTTAAAATAGAATTATCATATGACTCAGTAATTCCATTTCTGTGTATATACCCAAAAGAAATGGAAACAGAGATGTGAATAGAATTTGTAAACAATGTCCAGAGTCGTATTACTCACAATAGCCCAAAGATGGAAGCATCCAAGTGTCCATTTACAGAGGAATAGATAAACCAAATGTGGGGCATACATATAATGCAGCAGTATTCACAGCCTTAAGTGGGAAAGAAAGTCATGCTACATCAGAGATGAACTTTGAAAACATTATGCTGAGTGAAATAAGCCAGTCACAAAAAGAAGAGTACTTCATGATTCCACACATATGAGTAATCTGCAGTAGCCAAATTCATAAGGATAGAAAGTGAAATAGAGGTTGTCAGGGATCAGGGGAAGTGGAGCAAAAAGAGTTATTATTATGGGGTACAAAGTGAAAAAAGTTCTAGAGCCAGGAGTGGTGGTGCATACCTGTAATCCCAGCAACTCGAAAGGCTGAGGCAGAAGGATCACAAGTTCAAGACCAGTCTCAACAATTTAATAAAGCCCTAAGCAACTTAGCAAGATCCTCTCTCAAAATAAAAAAAATATATATATTTTACTTTAAGTAAAGCACCCCTGGGTCTAATCCCTAATACCAAAAAGAAGAATGGGGAAAAAAAAAGAGTTGGAATGGTGGTGATGGTTGTAAAATAATCTAAATAAACTTAATGCACTGAACTATACATATAAGATAAGATGGCAAATTTTATATAAATCCTCCCACAATTTTAACTTAGTAATTATTAATAATTTTAACTTGATCATTATTAATAATTACTATAATAAGGTGTTAGGTATGACAGTGAATTTTGAAGATTACTTCTTGTAGTGAATCCTACAGTCAAGTTTTGGTTTCCAGTTAATAGGACTGATAGCAGAATCATTTTTTAGTGGTATTAAAGTTGAAGTACATAAAATTCTAATTCACATCACATTATGAATATGGTTTCATTCTAAGTAAAAATCTTACATTAAGAAATTGGGTAGTAAGTAAGAGTAACCCATCACATTTATAGATTAGCCAAAAAAAACCATCATATTAATAGATGGAAAAATGTATTTGTGTTAAAATGTACTAAAAATTCATGATCCAAAAAAGATCTACCAGAATGAAGCTCTCTCTGAGCTCCCCTAATGCCTCTCTCTGGCTATCAAGTATCCAAATATTCTTCTCCTTTCGTATCTGTAATAGTACAATTGGAATTGCCAATTGACATGTTTGCCACCAAGTACCTAATAGGATGCCTGATGAAAAGAGGGTCTCAAGAAATGCTGGCTGGCAGGACAAAAGGACAGATGAGTAAAAAGAGCAGTTAGGCACAAGGTCTGTATTCCTAAATCTTGGAGGGCAGGTCTGACAGATCTGATTCTGCGTGGGCCACCAAGCAGCACTCTCTCAGGACTGTGAGAGGACCACATGTAAGCTAGACCCTCGCTGTGGTGCCCAGACTTTCCTCACAAGTCTCCAAGCCCCAGATGCCAATGTAGAGAGATGCAGGAACCAGGGGCAAAAGGAAGGCAGATCAAAGCTGAGGAAAGACCACCTCAGGATGGCCCATCCTAAAGGACAGCCTCCTTGGAAGAGCCACCATGGTCCACATGGTGCAAGCCAGCCGAAAGCAGAGGTCAGCACCTCTTTTCCATAAAGGGCTGAGAGCAACTAGTTAGGCTTTGAAGATCCTTAAAGTCTCTATCACAATTACTCAATTTTGCCAAGCAGTAGAGAAGCAACCACATATGATGTCAATGAATGAGTGTGACTATCCAATAAAACCTTATGTACGAAATAGACAGCGGTCTCATTTTGGCCCACAGCATAATTTGCAGATGCCTGGCCTGGATCCTTATTGCTCAAAATATGATCCAAGGATCAGCAATATCCATATTATTTGGTCATTTGTTCAATCTGCATAATCCTGGGCAGCATCCCAGACTCACTGGATCAAAAAATCTCCTAAGAGGCCCAGGAGAGTTTGGGAAGTACTGCTCTACAGGACCTTTGCGACCCCTTCAGCCTGAGCACTATGATGCCACACAGTAGCAGAAATCCCAGCGAGTTTCACTTAGTGCCTTCTTTATCAATCTCATCAGAGATGGGAGGGCTTGTCCTTACTAACCTGGCAGATAGCTCAGCTCTCGGCATTTACAGAGTACCCTAGTGAGAGCAGGGGCCAGAGGAAAAGACACAGCAGAGGGGAGTTTTAAGGGCAGCTGTGCATGAGCCAGGCTTGTGGTGTTACAGAAGTGATAAACCCTAGAGCCAAATTCTACCCCCAAATCCTTCTCTCTGAGCCCTCCCTCAATAGAGAGGGACCTGCTTCAGGTAGCTCTAGACACTTCCCATTGGCAATTTACCCTGTAATTAAAACATCTCTGCATCTCCTACCAACATAAAGGTAAGGAGCACGAAGCACACACATACTGCCAAGTCCAACATTATCCTCAGTTCCTCTAGGAAGCTTCTGGTCACTGGTTGGCTCTAGAACAGTAGTTCTCAACCCTGGGAATGTTTTGTCTCCCAGAGGACATTTGACAGTACCTGGAGATCTTTTAGGTTGTCACAGCTACTGTGTGCCTGAGTGGGGGATTGATCCACAGAATAGGAGTTAGGGATGCTACTAAATATCCCACAATACACAGAACAGGCCCCTGAACCAAAACGTTCATAGCACCAATGATGAGAAACCTGCTCTAGAAGAAATATCCCTACTTTATTGACCAGCCTAAGTAATTATCAGGGCTTTTGTTTCTCATATGCATCACTAACACAGTGAAAAGGGTGGCCAACAGGGGCTGCTTAGCAACTCCCACTGCCTTGACCAGAGTAGTACAGCTCCAAACTCTGGGTCAGCAATGTTCCCAGTGACCAGAAGTGAGTAGGCTCTGGGTCACAATAACAAAGTCCTCCAAAGAATGCATCATCAACCAACACTGGCTCATTTTATTTGTTTATTTTTGTGTGGTGCTAAGGATCGAACCCAGTGCCTCACGCATGCTAGGTAAGTGCTCTACCACTGAGCTACAGCCCCAGCCCAACACTGGCTCATTAATTAAACTGGAAAGCCACCTGGCACAAGATCTGATTAGGTCCTCCTCAGGACATGTCAATGCTGGGGACTATGTTGGCAGGAGTAGAATTATAACTATGCCATATATTTTCAAAGCGAAGGCTTTCTCCCAGTAATAACCCATTGTTTTATTCCCACACCATTCTAGAGAAAAAAAAAAAAACATTTCTAATGAACACTCTAGGAACCAGCATCACAGTGCACTCTCTAGAGAGCAGCGACCAAGACTTACCTTATTCTACAACAGGTTTCCTTCATCCATGGCCCAAAATTTCTTCACCTCCTTACTGATGAACTGCAGCACAATTGAAAGAAACAGCTTCTTTCTATCACTTACATCCAAGAATCTTGTCTTCCTGACCGCATGCTGCTCTCTTGATGAAGATGCAATAAACCCTGTCTTGTAAACACTTCCCCGTAGATTGAATGGCTAATTGGATGCATGGTGTGTTGTTCCTACTGGCTTTCGTTTTAAAGGTAACCTCATTCCCATTGCTGCAGATTTATATTCTCTGCAGCCTTGAGTCCACCCGTCTATACTGACTGTAATGTCTAAATGGCGAAGTATAAAATGAAATGTACCTGGAGAGAGTATATTTCATCTTATGTTTCCGTAGCAGCAGTGAGCATCCCCTGGTGTGTGAGCCCCATGCAGGTGACTATCTCACTACATAGCACTCAGGGGGTAGTAATCTCATGATTGCTTTAACTACCAGGGGAATGGTGTGCTGTCAGGAACAAAGAAGTACCTGGTAGGAGCAGATCATCCCTGTTGATGTTGGTTTCAGCCAGTAAAGGATCTAAATGTGGATGGTACCAGTTGACTTCTCAGACTCTGTAAGAAAAAAGAGGTGACACAAAGCCATCACCTATCTAGAAGATCACATCATACCGTAGACCAGCTGTTGACATGAACCCAAGAGAGAAGTTCTGGTGGTGTATGTCTTAATCTCTGGAGAAATGGGCAGCATTTCCTCAAAGGAGAAAGGCCATTGCCAAAGTTTAATCTGGAATGTGGATTAGACGCCCAGGGAAGCCAACCTCCCAAGGTCACTGCAGAAAGGAAACCAGAGGTAGAAGATCAAAGACATGTGCTTCCTCTTCCCTCTCATCAGCCAAAAGCCATTCAACAGCTAAAGAAGAATGCTTCTGGCCCTTCATCAGCAAAATTTGGAGGTTGACTGCTCTGGAACAGGAAGGGAGGGAATTTGGTTCCCAAACAGAATGCCCAGGTGAACCACGAAATGCAGACTCCTGCAGCTCTGTGAGTACTGGAAACCTATAAATGCTGATGTGTGTATTCCCACAGCCCGTGGCTTCTATCCTGAAGGCCTCCATTCAGTCCAGCTTGGGAAGCTTCTTTCTGTCACCAGCTTCATTTAGGAGTGTGTAGGGGGAATGAATCAGTCACAGAGCTCGGGAGCATAAAGACTCCCTGCTCCACTTACACAACACATTCATCACCACCACATTCTACCAGCTCCGGCAGCATCTGACTCCTGCCTGTTTATGTCTCTTCAGATACTAATCTCAGATGCTTCTGCTCCACAGAGAATTTGTGGTACCCTCCTAAGGCAAGAAATTAAAAGCAAGCAAGAAAAGGAAACTGGAGGCAGAAGATTGGTAGTTCTTTACAACTCATGCACCTACGTGCAGAAGCAGGCTCTGAGGGCCTTGACATGTGATTCTTCACTGATGAAAACCATCAAGGGCAGTCACTTAGAGTCTGAGGGCAAAGACTCCAAAGGAAAAACAGAGAAATGGCTGAGCAGAAAGAAACTCCAATTTTCTCTCTAGAGCTGATAAGCACCTGCAGATGATATATCCACCATGGTAGCCTGCCAGTCACTGGGGCTTCCTTTGTTCCCACAATTTGTCCTTCAACGCACCACAGCACATCAATTCCAGGGACATATTCTGGACCCTGACATCACCTAGAAAGGTTTTCAGCTCTGAGGCTGGAGCTGGGAACCCTTTAAGGGCAGGGACCATGTCTTAATTTCTCTCCGTTCCCAGAGCCTCCCACAGTAACTGTGCTGAGCTAATGCTCAGTGATGGCTGGATGAATGACTCACACTCAGAAATCCCACTTTTCAATCAGCACCTTTATCCTACTTCTCCACACGCTGAATCAAGGTCAGTGCTCTGCAACTTCTCCGAAGTTTCTTCTTTATGCTCATCAAGTTTATCATCCTCATCTTGGGCTCACCTGTCCTCCACACAGCCTGGCTACTCAACTGTACCATGCTCTGTGCTCTCCAGGACCCTTCTGCTGCCTTCCCTACCTGCAAGGCCTAATTCACAAACCACTCCAGCCCTCACCTGCCTACTCTCCTGCCCACCACCCAGGTGCTTCTGAAAAAAAAATCATTTGTCCTTGAATCACAGCAAAGTTTGAGATTATGAAATCCACCATTCAAAGGCCTTGATGTTGCTAAGAGAACCTACATGTGTTCCTGAATCTCACTCTCTCAGTGTTCCCATTTCCCAGAGAAAAAGGACCAAATGCCTCCTTTTTTTTTGCAAGCTCATTTCTCCATCCTCCCCTCTCTCTGTCTTCCAAGCATATATACAACATATGTACATATGTGAGTACACACATGTATACATGTGTATGTGTATTTGTATGGGTGTATGTATATCTTTCACTCTCAAATACTTTCTTGTTCTTTCCCAGGCATTCTCTTCAATCTTTCAATCTGACATTATCTACTATAAACTCATTTAATTGCCTCCATCCTTACATGATCTTCCCTTTGCTCACCTCCCCGATAGTTCCTTATCACTCACTCTCCTTCCCTTCAAAGCCAAACATCTAGAAAAGCCAAACATGTAGAAACTCACACTTCTTCATTTCATTGCTTCTATCATTCAGTTCTCGGCTTGCAAAAGTTGGCTTCATAACCAGCCCATCTACCAAAGTATCATTGATAAAGTGGCCATGGGAAAGGAATCAAGGCTATACCGCTAAGGACTGCTCCAGGACCTCCTGCTGTGTGGGATCTTGTGTCTCATCCTTCCCCATTCATTCATCCTTCCCCATTATGTGCACAGTACCTGGCACATAACTGCTTTGAAAGAAATTGTGTCACATGATGGGAGTCAAAATATGTGGGGTTTATACTGCCAGAAACAGGCTTTAAAACAGAACTAACAGTTTCTGAACCATCAGTGACTTTTGTTTTTTTTAGAAAGAATGAGAGAGAATGAGAGAGAGGGAGAGATAGAGAGAAATTTTTTTTAATATTTACTTTTTTTAGCATTTGGCGGACACAACATCTTTGTCTGTATGTGGTGCTGAGGATCGAACCCGGGCCGCACGCATGGCTGGCCAGCGCGCTACCGCTTGAGCCACATCCCCAGCCCCCATCAGTGACATTTTCATAAGACACCAACAAGACCTCTGTCTTGATTTGAGCCTAACAGCTGAATTACAGAACCAGGGTTTGGACCTACTTTGGCCCAGACAAAACACACATGAAGATCACAGACCATGAGAGTCCCAATGCCTGGAAACTTCACAAAGGATTGGGCAGAGGTCAGTATTAGGAATAAGTCACCCGATGTTAGGAATGGCTCGCCTACCCTATAATGCCTTTTATCCTGCAGATAGATACCATCGTATCCAAGGCCAACACTGCTTGTAAATAAATATTTACTAAGCCCTACTGAAAACCATTTATTTATCTCTAATATGAAGATGCTGGTATAAGGATGCTGATTCATAATGGGGACTCAGGGGAGCATGGGAAGAATAGAGGAACTTTAGATAGGGCAAAGGGGAGGGACAGGAAGGGAGGAGGCATGGGGGTAGAAAAGATGGTGGAATGAATTAGACATCATCACCCTAAGTACATGTATGAACACACACACTCACACACACACACAAAAAAAGCTATGCTAGAACATCTGAGAGTTCAAAAAAAGAAAAAACACATTTATTTAGATGCTACCAACAGATTTAGAATATCCTTTGAATGAATCTAGAAGAGAATAAATGTAACCAGCAATAGAGATTTGCAATCTAGCTACGTACAATGGAAACAAAATAAAACATAAAAGCAATGTAAGTTAACTTATATGGGAAAGGTTTGGAAAGAGTAATGAAATACAATAATGAGTAGCAATGAGAAAAATACATAAAGACTCCAGACTAGAGAGGTTAACTAGTCCAGGTAAAGAATAATGAGCACCAAAAACCAAAGGTATAAAGTAACTAAAGAAGCTAGCAACCCCGAAAGTAAACCCAACAGTTACAGATAAGCCAAAAGATAACCAACAAATACCTGCTCTCTTTAGCCAAAAGACCAGGAAAGGAGCAGTCTAACATGACAGGAAGCTTTTAGACAACTACTTTGCTCTAGCCAAACACCACAGGGAAAAAAACTGTGACAACACCCACACCAGCAAAGCCTGAGTGAGGAGTCTAGACTTCTACCCTTAAGAAGCTATATAAAAAGAATCCCCCACATCTCTGCCATATTGATGTCAGAGAAGACCAAGTTGGGAGATGAGCCTTTCATCCACGAAAGTTGTTAATGAGCCACCCTTGCTGGTAGTACCAATGGAGACCAGATGGAAAGCTCAGACCCCCACCCTGTCTTTGTCCATTTTGTGTACCTATAACAGAATACCACAGATCATCTAATTTATAATGAATAAATTTAGTTGTCTCACAGTTCTTGATGCTAGAAAGAGCAATATCAAGGTGCCAGCATCTGGTGAGGGACTTTTTGCTGTGTCATCCCATGGCAGAAGGCAAAAGGGCAAGAGAGGGTGAGAGTGAGAGCAAGGGGCAGACTAAACTTGCTCTTATAGCAAGTCCACTCACTAAGGTACTACTAACCCATTCATGCAGTAACAACCATCCATTCATGAGGGCGGAGCCCTCACAACCTAATCACCTCTTATTAAGCTCTATCTCATAACATTACTGCATTGGGGAATCAAGTTTCCAATACACAGACATTGGAGTACACATTTAAACCACAGTACACCCCAACCCAGAAATAACTAGGTGCCCCTCCCCTTCCTTGCAGGGTATCAGAGGAGGCCTTGTGGAGACTCAGTATTCTCATCACCATCAGTGTGGTCACAAGCCCCACATCGGAGGAGACCACTAGGATACAGAGTTCCCATCCTCATCAAGCAATAATAAGGAGCCAATTAATCAAAGCCAACACCAAGACAACAGAAGATAAAATTATCTGACAAAGATTTTTAAATGCCCATTAATAAAAATGCTTCACTGATCAATTGTGAAGATCTTTAAAACCGATGAAAAAAAAAAATTGAAAGCCTCAACAAAGAAAGAAAAAGTCTCAGCCAAGAAATAGAAGATATAAAGAAAAAATAAAATTATAGATTTGAAAATATAGTAACCAAAATAAAACACTCAGTAGCAAACTCCATGACATAATGGAGAAGTCAGAGAAGAGAATCAGTGATCTGAAAGACAACATTACTCAACTGAGCAATGGAGAGAAAACAGACTAGGAAAAAAAATTAACAAAATCTTAGAGACCTACAGAATCAGGACAAAAGATCTGAAATTTGTGTTATCAGTTTTCTAAATTGTATTGAACAAAGTAAAACTTTGATGCTCCTGATATGATTCTAAATGAATATAAAGGAAATACCTAAGATAAGTTATAAATAGAGGTGGGCAGAGAGACATAGATGGGGTAAGGGTTCTCATATTTCACTCAGACTGGTGAAATGACACCAGAAGACTGTGCTACACACATATATTGTAATACCTAGAGCAACCACTAAGAAAACTAGACAAAGACACACAATGGAAATCACTATAGATAAATAAAAAAGAAATTCTAAAACAAATGTTTAAGTGATACAAGTAAGAAAAGATGAAAAAGAGAAAACAGAGAAAGACCAAAACCAAAACTAAAAACAAAAAAAAATCCCACAGAGGAAAAAAAGAAAATGACAAACTTAAGCCTGAATAAATAATAATTACATTAAATGTAAATGATCTAAATATACCAATTAAAGATAACTGGTATATTTAGATCATTCACATTTACAATTAAAGAAAACTATTGGCAAAGTAGATCAAAAAACATGACTCAACTATACCTTGTCTATAAAGAACTAACTTCAAATATAATAATATGGGCAAAATTAATGAAAATGTTATATTATGCAAAAATTAATAACAGATAATAATAGAGTCATAACAGAAAATTACTAGATTCAATTCATAAACCTCTAGCAAGACTGACAAAAATAGGAATAAAAATAAAATTACCAATAACAGGAATAAAACGGACATCACTTATAGACCCTGCAGATATCAAAAGGATAAAAAAGAAATGCAAGAAAAACTCTACACACATATATTTGACAATTTAAACAAAATGAACTGGTTCCTTAAGAAACACAAAGTATTACCACAATTTACCCATTTTGGCAGAGATAATTTAAATAGCACTATAACTGTTAAGTAATAAACTTATAATTTGAAACTTAAAAATTTACCCTCCCCCCCCCAAAAAAAAAAAAAAAAAAAAAAACTCCAGACCCGGATCATTTCACTAGAAAATTTTATCAAATGCTACACAATGTCTTCCAGAAAATAAAAGAGAATGGAATACTTACCCATTCATTTCATGAAGCTGGTATGACCCTGATACTAATCCCAGGCAAGGATAGTACAAAAATGGGCTATGGTGCAGCTCAGTGCTTATCTAGCATGTATAAGGCCCCAATACAGCAAAAAAAAAAAAAAAAAAGAAGAAGAAGAAGAAGAAGAAGAAGAAGACTTAAAATCCTCAGGAATATAGACATTAAAAAGTCCTTAGCCAGGTGCAGTGGCACACACCAGTAATCCCAGCAGCTCAGGAGGCCGAGGTAGGAGGATCACGAGTTCAAAGCCAGCCTCAGCAAATTAGCAAGGCCCTTAGCCATTTAGTGAGACCCTGACTCTAAATAAAATATTTTTTAAAAGGCTAGGGATGTGGTTCAGTGGTTAAGCACCCCTAGGTTCAATACTTGGTACCAAAAAAAAAAAAAGTCATTAACATAGGATCAGCAAATAGACTTCAATAATCAATAAAAAATTATTTTTTTCTTATGACATTGACCAAGTGAGCCTTATTCTCAGGATGCAAGACTTGTTCAGTATTCAAAAATAAGTTGATATAATTTGTCATATTAATAAGACTAGATAAGAAAAATCATAGTAATTGATGTTCACAGTTTTGGAGACTGAAATTCTAAACAGCATGGCACCAACCCTTGCAAAGCCCTCCTTGGCTGCACCACCTCATGGTAGATGGCACCTCATGGTAGATGGGCAATGTGCAAGTGGGCAGACAGGAAGACAAGAAGCCAAAGGGCAGCTGGGGACAAACTGAAGTCCCAAGAGAAACACATGAAACCTTTCCAAAGGCACACCCCCCAATGACCCAAGGCCTTCCCATGAAACCCCGCCTCTTCAAGGTTCCATGACCTCCCACATCGCCACACTGAAGACCAAGCCTCCACCACATGAACCCTTGGGGACAAACCACATCCAAGCCAAAGCAGTGCTTAATACAGGATAATTATAATTTTTATGTGCCAGTGTTATGTGATTGCACTTAGAACCGCATTTTCTCATCATTTTATATCTGAACAGATAGAAACACAAGCTGGGGCTCATGCCACATGGACTTTGCCAAGAGTGCTTACTTTTTCCAAATGAGCAGCATATCCAAAAAAAAAAAAATGTAAAAAGCAGCCCTGTCCTAAAGTTTCATTGTACAAAGCAAATGTTGAGTTTCCACAGCTGCTGGCTTCAGCCTACCCAGAGGGATGGTTTTAGTGAAATATTAATCTCTGAGAAAGCCACACAGGGATAAGATTGCACCGTAATTCAAGCAGCATGTGCAAAATTTATTTAGTGTTTGGCTGGGAATGATTTTAATTATGTGAAGTTTTCAGAATAAGAAGAAAGTGATTGAAGCTGTTTGAATAAATCAGTCGTGGAGGCCCTGGATGCTCCCAGCCCTCACTCCAGTTTTAGTTTATTTCTGTAGTCCCCAAACCATAAAGACAAAGGAAGCTCCCATGGAACTGAATGCTGACACTGTCGAAATCAAACTACAACTAGCAGCCAAAACAACCAAGATGGGAGACACCAACACCAGCAACCCAAAGACTTCCAGTGTGCATGCAAGTCAAGTGTCCAGTCATGGGTCTCTACAACCAGGGTATGATGACAGAGGGATGAGAATCCAGAGAGATGAGAATCCAAAGGAATGTTCAAAACCTGAAAGGCAGGATGCAAGATGCATGACATTCATCCAAGGACCCAATGAATGGAAGGTGTAGGGAGTGTTGAACCCCTGCAGGACACCTCACACTTCCGAGGAGTCACTGGTGGGAGAGAGGAGAGGGCTAAGGCTCAACCCTGAGAACAAGACAGGAACTGGGCACTAGGCCTTGCAGACAGAAGAGCTGAGCCAACCCTATGGGTCTTGAAAATGATCAGTGACCACAGTTACAAAGTGTCCCCTAGGTTGATGAAGCAGATAGTTAACCCAAGAAGTTATTTTAAAGACAAGCTTTCAGCCTCTGGGGTCTGTTCATGGAAAATAGGGACATAATACCAGCCTGGGGGAAGGAGTTTCTATCCCAGGAGGGCCTACATAAGGCAGAACCTCAGAAAGGGAACATGTCTCCAAAAACAATCAAAAACTGGTCCTGTGAGTGGACCACATGGGTTGAAGATAGGCAGTAAGGTCTTGCAATCAGCCCTCGTTGGGCTCATTAGGACTGATGTCCTAAGATCTATGCCCATGACAGGGGACCCACTGAAGTATTTACTGCCTCAAGTCAATAAGCCTGGGCACTAAGGGGGGCTGGTCCTACTGGGATTGGTGGGGAGAAAAGACCTATGAATGGAACCTTGAGAGCACCATGCAAGTGTCTACAGGAGAACAAAGAAACCATCGTGGAGACTGGCAGGCAATAACTGCATGGAGTGGAAGACCATCACAACGTTCTTACCACACTGAATGCGAGAAGAATTACAGTCACCCCAAATATGAGCCTGAATAATCCTGACCAAGCCCCGCATGACATTTCCCTCTAGAATTGCACAGTAGAGCAGGATATGGTGGCAGATATATGGATCCTTAATTTAGGACATTCAAAAAGATGTCCCACCAGACACCATTTTATCCCTAACCAGCATCCTTGAGCAAAGGCGTCAGTCCGCTCTCCTGGGCCTTCTAGGTCCAGTATACCTGAGGCTCCTGCAGATGTGGAGAACTCACAGAAAAAAAAAATGCTCAATAAAGAAAATGAAAATGGAAACAAGACACATTCCTGGTCATCTGATTCTTTTCTATGCAGTTCCAAAAGTGACTTGTAAGGCCATTACCATAACGAAAACCAGAGCATAAGCCCAGGAGTAACTAGGAAGTCAACAGGGGGCTCAAAAAGATGGACTACAGGGAGTCTGGAAGCCCAGACAGCTCCCCCTCCACAGGAGTTGGAGGAAAGGGATGACTAGGCAGGGGCTGTGCTAACCTCCCTGGCAGGAGGGAACTGTGTGGATTTTTGGGTAGACATGCAGCTTGCACCTGAGAACTTCCGGATCCTTCCTCACCAGAGGGAGTTATTCCCACAGCCCCTCAGGACCTGCTCTGTGCCAATTCAAGTCAATTCAGACCTGACAAGCTGCTGAACACCTGGGAAGTGGTGAAGAGCCCTGAGCTAGACAGACAGATATTCATCCCATGGCAACAGGGAGGCCATTCCAAACCAGCCCTGCCAAATGTCCCACTTGAGATCACAACTGTCTTATAGCTTTCTCCAATACAATGAGATCCACCTATTTCTTTCAAAGGTTCTGCAAATATTAGACTCAAATTACACTTCAAAAATATTTGGAAAAAACTGTAAATAGACACATTCAAGTGTGTTATACCAAATGTGAATAATAAAGGGCTGGAGTAGCTCAGGGGTAGAGTGTGCACTTAAAATGCACAGTGCTCTTGGTTCAATCCCCAGCCACAGAAAAGAAACAAATGAACAAACACACAAACAAAAGGAGAACAATTACAGATTCCATTGATTTACAAGCCGAAGGTGAATATGCTTACGCCCACTTCAGAATCGAGGTGCTTCTGCCAAAACCATGAATACGTTTGAACACATATAGACATGTCATTAATTAGGAAATCCATAATTCCAAAATGTCTTTTAACAATGCAGATCCATACAAGCCCTTTCATGCTGTAAAACTGTACAAGCAAGAACCCTGGCTTCCAGGTGTCACGTTCAGTTAAAATGTCTGGCAATGCCCAGTGACTTCCACCAAGTGCACAGTCTTATAAAGACATAATAGTAAACCATACCGTAATAAGTGACCACATAATTGGCTGCATCATTATAAATATGATTGGTAGGTTCAACGCCTGTTGTAATCTGCTTGGCAGACCTTTACAAAGCTAAACAAGACCAACTCAGCAATGTAAGGCTACTCTGTTATTAGGTCTTCTCCTGTGACCGATGAAGTGTCTGTCAATGATAAAAACGGAACAACCAAAGTTCAGGCTCAACATGCCAAATTAAGCATTTTTGTCGTGTTAAAGGCTTTAAGTGACTACTGTAGAGCAACAGGCACTGAAGTTTCTGGAAATAAAAACTTAATGCCATAATAACATCTCATAATGACATAACTTTGGGAAGTACTTTCTGCCAAATGAAGACACAAATTAGTGGAAGAACCTGTTTGTCTATTTCTTCCAGTTAGATCCTTAAAATTAAGGAATGCGAACAACTGTTACATAGTGTTAGTGAGTCAAGATGAAAACCAAATTTTCCTAAATTTCTCTTTCAAGTTTCTGTTTCATTGAAATCAGAATAGCCTATTTGCAAGGTAACCTGCTTAAAAATATTGTCACTTCCAATGTCTAGTTGTCACAACCTTGACCAGGTGGTACAGCCAATATAATACCCAGAGGTGCATTTGAGAATGAAATGCTAAGAGGTTGCACTGATCATCCCGGATCCTTGATTTCAAATTTTCATATTTATCATAACATTCTCATTAATGAGCTGTATGTAACCAGAATTATCAAATAAACTATATGGATAATAAAATGTGTCTTCTCTCTACTCACTAATATTCCATATGCTAATTCATTTAAAGAGTTTTAATGATAAAAAAACATTTGAAAATCGCTGTACCGTTTACTACATGGGAGAAACCCAATACACTAAGCAAGAGAGGGTAAAAGAAACAGGTCATCTGGGCTAAAAGGTAGAAACTAGATAAGAGTGATGTGCTCAGGCTAAAAAGAAATGCTTGTTGAACTCTACACCATGTTTAGCCAAAGGAAGGAGAAGTTGGGTTCCATTTTTGTGCAATGTGTCAAAATGCATTCTACTACCATGTATAAATAATTAGAACAAATTTTTAAAAAAATGCTTGTTGAATTCATCAGTGAAGCAGAAATAGTGTGCCCCTGGCTTCTGGAAATGGGACAGGGGGAAATTTTGGCAGTGGAGAAACAGGGAAGGCCATGAAAGAAGATCGGCCTTCCTAGGAGAACCATCTTCCTACAGACAAACAAGCAGAACAAAGAAGATGGTCAGGGTAGCCAAACATGGCTGCTGACCATTAGGGCCAGCACAGCTGAACGGTAGGCACGATGGAAAGAATGTAATGAGCAGCGACATCTCTGGACTTGGGGCAGAGTAAAAGTGGTGACCAGACATGATGGCGGGGGTGGGGGACAAAGGAAAAGTTCTGCGTGGAAAGCAGTAGCAGAGCTAGGTATCTTCTTAGGGGACAGAAGTTGTTACCAAAGGGGAACACAATTTCACATTCCTAAGAAATGTTAAAAATTATGCCGAACAATGAGAAAATCCAGGTCATGACCAAGCACAATGTCCGGTGACCATCAGGTGACCTCATAGCGGGTGTGTGTTTTGCTGAGTCCCATGCCCACGATGTCCATAATATTTTTCCTTCACTGGACGAATCAGTCCTTGGAGCACGTTACAAACCATTTCTCCCCACTGTGCCCTTCCTCAGCTGCTCTGAATTAAAGCACTGGCTCCTAATTGTCCTCCCTACCTCCATGTTCTCCCTGCCTTCTAATCCCACCTTCACCAAGTCACCAAAAAATGTCATTCTAGAGCAGGGGATGGTCGACTACAGCTCATGGGTAAACCCAGTCCACTGCTTATTTCGGTGTAAATTTTTTGTTGGAATATAGGCAGATTTACTCATTTACATATTGTCTAGGGCATTTTGAACACTGTAGTGACAGAGCTGAGTAGTTGTGACAAAAATTGCATTTTGACCTACAAAGCTTAGAATATGTACTTTCTGGTCCCTTCCAGAAAACCATTTGCTGGCCCCTTAGTAACTTGTCACTCCCTCCAGTGACTTGCTTCTAAAAGAAAACCTATTAACTGTGTTAGCTGGCCTGGCTCAACTACTGTCACTCATCCTTTGTCCTCTTTAAATACACCATGTTCCCTTGACTGAAAATACCACTACTTTCTTTTCCACACAGAAAAATTCTACCTATTCTTCAAGTTTGTTTTTAAATGTCCCTTTCTTTCTAAAGCCTTCCAGAACTGCTTTCTCAGCCCTATCCTAGGGTCACTTCCTCTTTTTAGCTCTCTTAAAACAATGTAATACCCCACCAATAAACAGCATATTGTATAGAATGCTAGGGGTCCACCTATCTATCCCCTTCCCAAGTCACACCCAATCAAAACTATCTTCGCTCATTCCCTCCTAGACCACCCTGTTCTTACCTACCATAGCACTTACCAAAGCATGTTTCTATGTATTTATCTGTGTATTTATTTCTCTAATGTCTGTCTTCTAATAATGGTGAGTTTCAAGAAAGCAAGAACTAAGACAATCAGAATCACTATTACTTTACCATTGCCCAGCCTAGAACCAGCCACACAGCAGTTGTTCAAATTGTTGAATAAATGAATAATTCACCAAATGACCAAAAAAAAGATTTTTTTTTTCTTAAGAAATCAAATTTCTCGGACACTGCCTACTATCTCCCAGACTCTTCTGGTATCCTACAATCCAGAAGATTGGATGGGCATAAGCATCACTGATATATTACATGAGGATTTTTAAAATATGGAGACAGCCCTCTGGACTCTTTCTTGCAATCAGTGTGGAGCATGTACATACACCTTAACCATGACAGGAAACCATACCTGGTAGAATTGGAATAGTCACACACAGGATCACATATCTTCATGGAGTGCACATTTGTGCTGAGCCATAGGGTTATCTCAGATAATCTACTTGTCTACCAAGGAAAAGTTCAACAAGACACCTTCAGCTCCCTCTCTCTGTCCATAAGGAGAAAGCCTTGTCTGTCCATCACATGCACACCCAGCCAAAGGCACTCTGAGCATGCCCACATCTCAGTAATCAACCTGGCTGGGACGGGGTGGGGAGAGGCTTGGCAAGGAATATCCTTCCTTGCTTCCCACAGTGTCCTCCAAGATCCAGGGAACAGCCAAGCTTAAAATGTGACTCTTGAAAGATGGTCTGTTTACTTTTCCTGATTCCTGAAGGCTCAAGATTTAGCAGTAACTCATCTAAATTGTTGCTACATGTGAAAACTCTGTGTGTGTGTACACGCGTACATATGCATATATGCACATGTGCGCGCTCGCATGCACTTGCACACACACACACACACACACACACACACACACACACTCTCTCGCACGCACAAATATCCTGAGGCCATTTCCTGTGTGGCCTTTCTGATTCAGGACAGTGGCTCTTTGGGAGAGCATCACCATAAAAGGCCCTCTGTGAAGGTGTTTGCATTTCACTGAGATGTTTCCAAGAAGAGCAAAGATGCCATTTCAACCAAGGCAACTTTAGGAAGTTGGCAGTCAAACCCTAAATCTAGCCCCAAGCCTCAGGGATGTCGGTGCCATGAACCACCACAGAGCTGAATTTCTTAAGTCAAGCTATTAACCCTCTGTGGTATCTGCCTGTGTCTGAATTTAAAAAATCCTAGATATCCAAAAACACTGAGATTGTCTTTGCTCCTAGATAAATATATTGTCTCAGAGCCTGTTAGATCTGCATTCTCTAAACCTGGTTTCAAAGCATTCAAAAGAGAATGCCCATCTGTCTTTCCCATCAATCAGAATTTAAATGGCAGCAGTCAAATCATCCAGGGTCGTTTCAATCAAACCACCTTATAATATATCTTCCATTTCCTACAAGATAAGCCACTCTGCTTCCTCCCACAGATTTGCCTTTGTCCTCAACCACCTTTCTGTTTGCTCAAAGGATTAGTCATCCTGTGTCCAGTCCAAAGCTGGTGTCCCCTCCCCACACCCTCACTGTGCTTTGGGTCCTCTTTCCCCCTGCCATGGCCTCCCACCATCAGTCTGTCATTCTTACCTTCCCACTGTCTACAGAGCAGACACCAATTCCCCAGCGGGACATGGAGCCCCAGCACACTGTTGTCTCAGATACTCTTTCAAAGGCAAATTCAGTGAATGACAGGCTATACATGAATTTGATCATATCTGGACTGAACAAGTCATGATTCACCACTGGGCATTGCGAAAGGCAGTTCCTCTGCACCACCTGTCTGTGGCCAAAGATCTGAAACGCTGTCCAGGTCTTCTTCAGTGACATCCAACTCTCAACCCGGTAGCCATCCAGATCATGGGAAGGAACATTAAAAATGTGGAAAGGAAAGGTGAACATGGAGATACTTTTCCCAGTATGAATAGAGCATTTGTGGCCACTCTGCAGGGCCTCCTCAGGCTGGTTCCTCTCTGTGTCAACTTGTGCAGGCATCCTCTAAAAACCTGCCTCTACCTAACACATGTAGCCATTGTCTTCTCTCTCTTCTAACTTCTATAGCAGAGCTCTGGAAATAATTGCCTAAGTTTAGTATCTCCACTGTCTCACCTTACATTTATTTATTTGTTAGCCCAATTCATCTCTCAAATTCCCCTTTCCTAATTCCCAGATCTATGGACATTCATAGGGACAGTGCATGACATGATGCTGTTAACCTCTCCCTCCTGAGTACTCTTCTTCCACACTCCAATCTCCCCTTTCCCACTGCCTCTCTGCATGTCCCCTTCATGCATTGCTTTCACTAGGTCCTCTCCTTTCCAGAGGACAGCACGGGACCCCAGGACCCTCAACTCTCAAAGGAGGCCAGCACAGACTCTAGATCCTGACCTCTTGGCTATAATTCTAGATCCAAAGTTGTAGCTGTGTATCACAGGCAAATTACCATCTCTGTGCCTTAGTTCATTCAGCTGTAAAATAACAGCAGTCCTCCCTGGCAATTATTGGTGAGAGATGATTATACATAGAGTATTCAGAACACTTAAAAAGCATTAGCCATTATAATTCCTCTAACCACACTCCATGACTCTCCTTCATAGACTGATCGACATCATGACACCCCTGCCTCTTTGTTAAGTTTGCTCATGAATCTTCTTCATGACTACTCTTTGGAACATCAAAATCTACAAAACCATCTGCCCACAGACATCTCTCCCTGGCTCTCCTCAATGCTTCAAACCCAGCATGTCTGAGACTGAGTTCATCATCCTCTCCTACAAATGCTTCCTTCTCCTTCCCCCACCTCCTCCTTCATCACCTCTCCTAATGAATAGCTCCACTATCCTAACTGTGAGCTGCCCAGGCCAAAATACCATAGTCATCTTAGATTCCTGCCCCTCCCTTACTCCCCCAGCCAATCAGTCACCAAATTGAGTGACTTTATTGCCCAAGTATTTCTTGAGTGGGTGCCCGATTCTCCACCCTGATTGCCAGTGTCTATTATTTAGACCTTCATTATTTCTCACCTGGATGATAATAAGTAATGTTTTAATTACTAAAAATAATGCTGGCCACTAATATCATGGGCCATTATGGATACATTGTAGACATTTCACATCTTACACCTAGTATGACCCTGACCCACAGCCAAACCATCCATAAGAGAAGAATTAGAGACCCTGTTCTCAGAGAAGACAGAGGCTCAGAGAAGCGTACTACGCAGCAAGTTATGAAGAGATACAAAGGGGCAGGGAAGTAGACTGAGGCATGTCTGGCTCCAGACCCCAGGCTGCTTCTGCCACCTATGCCACCGTGGTATCTGATCATCATTTTTCTTCTCCGGTGTCTACTCCATTGCCAGATAGGCCTATTATTACAATGAAATTCTGACCCAGTCTCTCCTCTGTATGAAATCCTGCAGTAGCTCCCCAGTGCCTCCAGAGTAGAGTCTTTAGCAAGGCCCCTCCTGCTGGGCTTAATTTGCCCCTTTATGGATTCACTATCCTTTTGTCCAACCACACCTACCTACTTCCTTTCTTGAAGTACACTCTGTCCACTCACCTGGCCACCCTATCTCCCCAGTCCCTCTGCCTACCTTCCTTCTCTCTCATCAGCCTGGATGTCAGCATCTCCTCAATTCATGTCCTCTTACACCCTCCTGCTGTCCATGAGTGTAAGGGTCCCTCTTTGGAACACTCAATGGCATTCTGGGATTGCCTCTAGTACTGCATTTTAGGGCAGATCAACTGCAATGATCTGGGTATGTCCCCAGAATTCATGTGTTGGAAACCAAATCCCTAAAGTCACAAGTTAATAGTATTTGCAGGTGTGGGGGGTTGATAATAAGGATTAGATGAGTCATGAGGGTGGGACTCCTATGATTGCATTAGTGGCTTTATAAGAAGTGGAAGGGAGACCTGAATTGGCAAGCTTGCTGTCTCCCCCATGCTCTCTCTCTATCATGTCCTGATCCAGCAGAAGACCATCACGAGAGGCCAAGCTGGGGGCTTTCAGAACCATCAACTAAATAAACCTCTTTTCTTTATAAAACACCCAGCCTCTGGTATTCAGTCATAGCAACAGAAAATGGACTAGGATAGTGTTCTTTGGTTGGGCACCTTTATATGTCAGAGTTCACAGTAGACTGTGGTATTTCGGGAATCATTAAGATACACGCTGTCCTTTCAGATAAATTATTTTGGTGAGAAAGATGAGCAGCAAAACATTGTTGCAGCACCATCTCCAATCCCTTTGTCCTTCTGCACTGAATCGCTAAACTCTTTGGTTAAAAAAAACTCCTTGTTCATCTCTGTGTCCCCAAGGGCCTAGAACTAGGCCTGGCAGCTGGGGAGTGTTAGCAAACATTGAGCTGTGAGTACAAAGGGTCCCCTCAGGGGCACTCCTCACCCTGAACTTTCCTAAGGCTCTGAGGGTGGAATGCTGGGGAATGCACAGGCCAACCCTTCCTGCCCCTTGTGGCAGACTTAGTGAGAGACTGAGGGATCAAGTCCTCACAGCCGGCAAGTGGCAGTGCAGACTCCCTCCCGATGTCCCTTGCACCCATCCACAGGTTCACCATCACATCTCAGGGATCAGCAAAGGAGCCACTGTCCGAGGTTGGTCAGCCAGAGAGCATGCCCGGTAGGGGACCTCAGGAAAGTAATTCGTGTGTCTGCCAGTAAGAGACCCCACCCACCCCTTCTTTGGGCTGCTGTGGGGAGCTCTGTCCTCCTGAGATGAGCCAGCAAAAGGACAGACAGCCATGCTGTGCAGTATTTGCAAGTGGGGCTTTGGGAAGGTAATTAGATGAGGTCATGAGGTCATGTATGTGCCCAAGAAAGATGGTGGTAGGAAGCCCTCGTGATCCCAGGTGTCCATGCAGGAATCAGCTCCCCTGAAGTCTGTTCCCTGTAGCCATTGTCCTTCTTAGTGACAAGCAGGAAGGTATACGGCGAGGGGGGGGGCATTTGCCCACAGCAGGTGTTCTGAAAAACCCTGTTTCCTGGCAAGTTTATGGCAGCTTCTCTTCTGAGCATTTCCTCCTCCTCTCAATGTGGAGGACAAAGTGCAGGCTGTCCTGGTGATCAAAGACGGGGTGAGTGGAGGAAGAGAGTCACAGAGCCCCAGAGTGGAGAGCTTCTAACTGCCCCTAGACATCAGGTAGGGGAGAGAATAAAGGAGGAAGTGGCTGCCCCTGCCTGACCACAGCAGCCCAGACTCCTCGACCTGGGTGTCTAGAAAACAGCTTTTCTAAAAGCTTCTTTGATGATCATACCTTACCCCAAGACTGCCCAGGGCAGTGGTGAAGGACTCAGAATCAGTGACTGGTTCTGATTCTGGGTGGGTCTGCCTTTTAGCTGTGGGTCTGTCCCTCTTTCCTTCTTAAAGGATCAATCCAACAAAGGCAAAGGAAGCCCTTGGCATCCACCTCAAGTGCCACTATGAGAATTGACCACTAGGAACTACCCATGGGACCACATTCTCTGGGGGAGTTGGTCCCCAGAAGACAGCACCCTTCTCTCTGCCTCCATTCCCTGATCCCTGGCTGGACTAGGCCTTCTTCTGCACCCATCTGAATCTTCTCCCCATGGCCCTAAGGTGCTGTGCTGTGCTGTCTGTCTGTCTATCTTGTCTATCTCCCCACGCAGGCTGAAGGTGGTGACTGGGACATTCACTCACTCATCTATCACGAAGCATCTCCTATGTGCCTGAGGATCACCGTGAACAGAGTGATGTCACATCAATTATCCAATCAACAACCCCGGATACCTATCATCTGTGGGGAATTCATGTAATGAAAGTGCCTGCAAAAGGTTTTAAGCTCAAAGAAGAACTGCAATGCGAACACAATTCCCAGGAAATATGCCAGTCCTGATAGCATCTGATCAGCTAGATCACAGGCTAAATTTTATGTAAAACACAATCTCTCTTCCTCCTCTCTCTCCTCTCCCTCTACCTCTCCCTGTCTTTCTTTCTCTCCTCCTGCCCCCCATCCCTGCACTTCTTTTCTCCCTCCCTGTTTGCCTCTCTTCCTCTCTAAATCTGGAGAAAGTCAGCAATTTCTTAGCAATTTATACAGGCTTTTCCATGCTCCAAATGTCATTGTTCCAAAGCCTACTCCCTGGAGGGGCTTTCCGCATGGTTCATCAGCCAGGGCTTTGAAAAGGAAACAAAACCACCTCCCACAACCACAGTTTTGTTTTGACTGTGGCTTCTCTGCTTACTGAAGACAGTGTCCCTCCCTGGCCCCTGGACTCTGGCCCCACAGCCCTATGAGGAAACAAGACCAGAAGAGACCGGAGGCAAAGGCGCAACGAGGAGAGCTCAACACACCTGAGCTGCAAATGTCCCCTCCACTGTCTCCCAACAGGGCAAGAACATTCTCTTGGACTGCTGAATGGTCCAAGTCACCTCCCCAGACACGCCTCCAGCCTTCCAGTCCCCCAGTATACCTCAACCTCTGCCAGTCCCTTTCTAGACTTTTCTCCTCCATACATACTGTTTCTTGTCTGTCACACCCTTTGACCACCCGCCATTCAAAACCCAGCAAGCTCCTACTTATGCATTAAGGCCCAGCTCAAACAGCTTCTTGCGATGGCATTTTGGATTTCTCCAGCAGACTGCTAGCTGGTTCCTTTGTGCTCCCAGGTCTCTGCTCAGCTCTGTCACTCTACTGAAGACATTCTGATAACCTGTTCACATGCCCACTGAATGTCATGGACTGTGACCTTGATGACATGGACCAGGTAGGTCTTCATGGTCGCAGGCATCCAGCGCAGAGCTATTGTTTGTACTGTACATCAAGTCACGCTAACACCTCAAGATTCTACCAGCACTCTAGCCTGAGACCAAAATACCCCTTACTGTACCAAACAGGATTTCACATCAAGTCAAACAGCAGATATATTTCACAGAGAACATAGCTCAAGACCTAAAAAAGGGCCAAAGGTATCTCCCTGGAACCAGGAGTCAGCTTTCATTAGAAATCTGCCTACTGGTCAGTTAAGTGGATCCACTCAAGTTGGCAGCCAACAAGGTGTGACATCAGAGGCCTGCAGACCAGGCACCAAGCCTGATACTCCCACCCTGTCACCTGTGACCAGTTCATTTTCTGAGCTACACTGTAAAAAATTTCAGTGTATAGACAAGTGATGCCCAAAGGTTTTGGATCTTTCACTCCATCCTGGGGGAATCTGTTTCTCAGATTGGCCAGCTGGTGACCAAGGGGAGGGGATAATTCCAGGAGACAGTGAGTATGAGGCCTGAAGGGAAAGCCAATGCTACACAGGGCATCTGCAGAATCTCAGATGTATCCATGGACAAGTTTTCACCCTTCTCCACCCTTCAAAGTGGTCCTGCCAGTGCCGTAGTGCACGCCTGCAAACCCAGCAACTCAGGAGGCTGAGGCAGGACTCCAAATTCGAGGGCAGCCTCGGCAACTTAGTGAGGCCCTCAGCAATTTACTGAGACCCTGTCTCAAAGTAAAAAATAAAAAGGGAGGTAACTCAGTGGTTAAGTGTTCCTAGGTTCATTCACCAGTGCGTGCGCGCGCGCGTGCACACACACACACACACACACACACACACACACACACACACACAAAGTCCTTACTGGAGTCCTTCCACTGTCTATAACAAAACTGTGAGTCCTTGCATATACCAGGTGACCTCATCCCACTGAAGTGTGGGGGAAAAATCTGCAAAAGCAAGCAAATTTAGAGGAATTACAGCTGTGTACGACAGCTGCAGAGAAAGTCAGAGTACACAGATGTGCAGGTATCTGTGCAAGGCAGCCCAGTCTACAGAGCAAGTGGCCCAGGGAATAGCAAGAGGGGACTCAGCTTTCAAAGCCAAGGCTGCTTTTAGGAAAATAAGATTAAGTTAGTGAAGTGATCAGCTGTAACCTAGTATCCAGTGTCACATATAACTCTCACAGGGTCCAAACCTGGTTCTCCAATACCCCATATGGGTCATTAGATCCCTTGAACAAGTTTTACCTTGAATAGATCAACATTCCTCCTAACACTTGGTGAGAAGCTGTTCTCTTGCATCTAATTAAGTACAAGGTGAGACAGCTGGGGGGCTTATTCATCCACCCCCACTCACTGATTGGCTTCACCATCTTCAATCGATGTACACTGTAAAGGACACATGCTTGGTAAAGACAGAATCAGGGTCATGAAGTTCCTGACCCCATGTCCACACCTCTCTCCTCCAAGCAGGGGTGTTGACTCCACCTCTACCCCCAAAGAGATAATGCTGTTCTAGCTCTGACTAAGCACACTTAGGCTTCATTTAGCATTGAGGTCAGTGGTGCTGGCCCAGCCTGTGACAGACTACCTCAATGTCCTGCCCCTCTGTGGCTGTGGGGAAGGCAAGGAGAGGAAAGGAACAGGAGTTATATGTGTAATGGCTCAGCCTTAGATCACAAGTGTGATATAGATGAAAACCCAGAGAACTTAGGCTCTCATTAATGCACTCAACAAACCTCAGCTCACATGTACCAAGTGCTTACTATATGCCCAGCACTGGGTTAAGACCTTTACCAAAACAGTGTTAAGAGTGAGTGTTCTACAATCCAAATGTCTATGCAAATCCTGACCCCACCATTAATGAATTGTATGATGGTGGACAAGCTACTTAGCTTCTCAGTGTCTCCATTTCTTTTCCAATAGGACAATATCAATTCTAATTTTAAAGAGACATTATAAGGATTGAGTAAAAACTCATAAAATGCTAAACTTAAACCACAGAGTAGGCACTTAGTACCAAGATGAGCAATTATGATCCCATTAGTTAGTTATAGTAGTCTACAGAGAAGGCAGAATATTTCTTCAAATTTTACCAATAAACCTTTGAAAGACTGAGTTAACTTGCTCAAGGTCACAGAGTTAACAAGTGACAGAGCTGGGAAATGAATGCAGGCAAATGGACCCCAAAGCCTGAAAGTGTGCTCCCCGCCCCCCCCAACTGGGAACACAGCACTATGCAAGGTTCAAGGTATATAAAGACAGGTTGAGAGCTAAGCAAGAGATCTCTACGTAGTGGAGTACACACTATTAGAGAGTTATTGAATGATAAGGTGGAATGGGTGGAGCAGCAGGGAGCAACAGAATTGTCTTAGAAAGCATCATCCTTAAGGAGACTTGAGTTCTAGTCTCAAAGAATGGTAAAGAATTTGCCAATCAAGGAGAAAAAGGAACAGTCCAGAAAGTAAGGCCAAAAGAGCAGTGAGTTAGGAGATATGGCAGAAGCACAGAGAAAGTGGCAGAAGTGAGGGTGGGAGGGCTGGCTAATTTCAAAGAGCCATGTGTACAAAGTCAAAGGTTATATTTTATTTTGTAAAGACGATGATTTTCCAACCTGGACAGAGGAGTCACCTTTAATGCTTGAAAAACACCTGCCAATCCCTGTTCTTTCGGACCAATAAGAATACGAGCCAGTACAAAGAAGAATGAAATTATGTCACTTGCAAGAAAATGAAGGGAACTTGAGAGCATTAGGTTAGGCAAAATAAGCCAAACTCAGAAAGTCAAGGATTGTCTATTTTCTCTTCTATGCAGAAGCTAGAGAGGAAAAATGAAAGGTGGGGGATCTCATAAAAATTAAAGGGAGACTAGTAAAGGATAGGGGGAGAGATGTGAGAAGGGAAAAGGAAAATACTGGGGAAAGATACTGACCAAATTATATTGTTACATTGTGTGCATGTATGAATATGTAATAATGAATTCCATTATTGGGTACGATTATAACGCATCAATAAAAATATTGAAAATTTTCTTAAAGTAAATAAAGCAAAACAAATGAACAGAAAAGAGCATGAGGCAATAGAGTAGTATGTTCTGACTTGGCTTAGCAACAAATTCTGGTTCTGGAATAGGGGGAGATAGGAGGACAGAGACTGGTATGATCAGACAAACAGGAGCAGATGAAAGGATGAGAGCTGGAAATAATGGCACTCTGTGACCTGATACATTAAGCTAGGGTTTCTCAACCCACACTATTAATATTTTGGAACAGACAATTCTTCCTTGAGGGGTGATGGGCTGTCCTTTGCAACATGGAATACTTAGCAACATCCCCTGATCTCTCCTCGCCCCATGTGAATAGCATCCTCCCCACTTTATGGTTAAAATGGTCTCCAGACATTCATTACCAGATGTCTCTTGAGGGGCAAATCAAAACCCCAGTTGAAACAATTGCTTTAAAATCCTATCATCCCAACTTTACTGATGAGAAAATCCAGTTACAAAAAGTACAGGAAGGAAGGCATCAGCATCCGCTGGGATTCAAAGGCTGGTGGTCTGGCTCCAGGACCTGTCCTGAGCCAGCCTTCTGTGGCAGAATTACAGATTTGGCGACAGGCTGGGTGGCAGGGAAGGAAGGGATGAGAAAGTGAGATTCAGCTGGCCACTCAATTGCAAGGATGTCTGAGTTTGAACAAAAACCATCAAGACATACTTGTTCAAAAAGGGAAAAGCCTGGTCCCCCATGGTCTGAGCAAGCAGGAGGCAGCTCGGACAGTACAGAGGAACCCTCTACCGCTGGACTAGGTTTTGTGTATAGCACAGACGATCTGGGATCCAAATGCTGGCTGGGCCCTTTCCAAACTGTGTGGCCCTGGGCGACTACTTAATCTCACTGCATTTCACTTCGCCCATTTGTAAAAAGGAATAGGAGAAGACCCTATTCATAGGCTTGATGTGAGAGCTCAGGCAGTTAGAGCAAAATGGAAAGTTAGCGCTACATGATCGATTCTGCCCCCTCTTTCCGAACCTTTCCTTCACCTCCGCATTCCATAGAGCCCCATATCGTGGGCACCCCCGAGTCGGTGAGACCCCCCTCACCCGCAGATTAGCGGTGTGGAGCTGACTGCACCCCTCTCCACTAGCAGAGCATCCCATTGAGGCTTTAGGGGGCGCCAACAGCCTTTTCACTCCTCAATGCAACTCTGATTTCAGGGTCGGTGGGTGGGGGTGCGCCCAACGCGCGCCAGGAGCTGGGTGCCTCCAAAACAAGCCAGGTAAATAGTTCAACTTGGCGACACTTAAATTTCATGCAGGTAAACCCCGGGCAGGCCTGAGATCAAAGCCAGTCACAGTCGCAGGGCGGATGGCTCAGCCCTGCTCCTGGAGGCGGAGGAGAGAGGCGCCCAGATTTGGACCAGGAGTCCGAAGCCAGGCTGCAGAGATGGGGAGCAAAGAGTTGTTTGATATCGAAAAAGAAACGTGCGGAGCGAAGGGAGCAACAGGGTAATCGTAGGAAGAGGAGGAAAAGGAAAAAGAAAGAAAAAGAAAATGCTAGGAAGCAAGTGATCCTGGGGGACTCAGCCTACAACACCTGGGCAGGGGTTCGAGAACAAAGCAGCAGTTTCAGGTCTTAAGTGTTCTGGGTGTTTCCGAAGAGGTGGCGCTCGGGAGAAGCCGGGGCCCGCTGGGAAAGCCCGGCACCCTTGCGCCCAGGGCGCGCTCTGGGGCGCCGCTTACCTTCGCCAGGACCGCAGGCGCGCACTTCCGGGGGCTGCACTCCCTGCGCTCGGGGGCTGAGCCGGGGCACCCGGAGCCGATCACTGAGGAAAGGACGCGCGACAAAGCGCCGCTCGGGTTTGGGTTGGCACCGGCGCCTCGGAGAGAAATCCCGGCCACTCGCACGGGTCGGGCCTGAGCTGGGCACACGGAGTCCCGGCCTCGGGGCTCACGGACAACTGTGCTGAGCCCCTCAAACGCTGCAGGAGCCCGAGTCCGTGGGAGGAAAAGGTTGTCTCATTTCCTTCGGTCTCTCCCCTCCTCCATCCCCTCGGCTCTGGACCTGCCCTCCCTCTCCCCCGCCCCCTTCCCCAAGCCAGCGGCCCATGTGGGATCTCGCAAGACAAGAAACCTGAACGGCAGCGGCGCGCGGCGCCTCCCTCCGCGCCAAGTTAGTTTGCGTTCCCAACTCCTGCCTGCTTCCCCGCGCTTCCGACAGTCTCCAAAGCCAAGAGACTCCCCAGCGGCTGTCCCCACCCTGTCCTGAACCTCCCAGCCGTTCCCCCTTCTGTGACAAGCTCAGTTTTGGAAGCAGACCTCCAAGCTCTTGCCAGCATCCATCCTCCCATTTCTGTCCTGTCGCCTGCTTTGAACCGTATTAAAATACCCAACTCAGACAGGAAATAGCCACTTACTTTGTTAAATTTGATCAACTGTATTTTTCCCCCCCCGAGTGAAGAGTTTAAAGCCTGATGCATAATCTCGAAGGAATGCTCATTTTTATGGGAAAGAGAGCAGCTGAAGCCTTTGGCCTTGCTCATTCAGGTTTGAGGGGTTTTTTTGTTAAATTCGACAAGTATTTATTAAGAATCTGATGAGGCCGAGCTCCGGTGTTGGAAATGCAGAACCGAAACTAGAGGGAGGGCATCCTGTTCCTAGACAATCATCACAGGTCACAAATGCAGGGAAGATGAGATCCCCACGGATGCTGTCATGGGTCGGGGAGTGGGTGAGCTTTCTGCTGAGTGAAAATAGACTGGGCAGAGGCAAGAGGGAAAGAGCCCCATCAGGAGGCAGTCCAGCAAAGGACAAAGGTTGTGAATGATCTTGAGGAACAGGGAAAAATACTGTAGGACGAGTCCATCAAGAAAGGATAGGAGCTAAGGGGGGCAGTACAGTAGAATCCTATATCTGATGAGGAAGGACTGTTATGGGGTGGAGATGTGGAGAGATTGAAAGAGAGCAGGAGAGAAGTGACTCCCAGGACTCTGGGTGGAGTAACAAGTACCAGTGGTTGACCAAAATCTCAGCACCAACTGGACCTGCTACTGGAAGTGTGGTCCAGGAACAGACAGTATTAATAGAACAGGGAAAACTTACTAGAAATGGAGATTCTCAGGCCTTCCTTGATCTACTGAATCAGAATCTGCATTCTAACAAAATTTCCAAGTGATTCAAGGATTCAAGTATGCCTTACAATTTGGAAACATTGTTCTCAAGACTACTGACTATCAACCTCCATTCCCTGGCTTTATATTAAAAACACCTGGGAAACTTTTAAAACCACTAAGAACCCCCAGCTCCACCCACACAAATACTTAATTAGTCTGGAGTGGGGCTCCCATATCAGTATTTTGGAAATGCTCTTCAGGTGATCTAATACAGAGTTGAGAAGCAACTAGACTACTCAAGAGCTACTCCATTTAACTTGACACCTTGACTTGAAAGGAAAACAGCACCGGTTTAAATGAAAGCGAAAATACGAGTTATCCTGCTCTCATGAAGAGACAGGCAAATCAGGGAACCAGGTTCTAGCCTCAGACAATCACTAAATTACTGTCTTGAACTTGGGTAAGCTCTTCTCCCTCAGATGCACTTTCCTTATCTGTAAAAAGAACACACACTTGACTGACTCCAAATTCCATAGCCCAGCATGCAAAGTGCCATCAGCAGAGCACTCCCTAACTCACCAACTTTATCAGCAGGCAGCTGGAGAGGCAGCTTCCAGAGTCAGGTTTCCTGACATAATGCTATGTTTGCCAGCCCAGGACACAACAAGCACCAGTATCAGAGTTCAGAGATTTGTGCACTGAGCATAGGGCCACACACTACTGGTGCTCAGTAAATGTATGATGAATGAATGAATATATGAATGAATATGGCACAGTTGCCAGTGGGTGAATATAGAATTGCTAGGGTGCCATTTGGCTCTAGACTAAGTTCTAGTGACCACTGGTTCTGTTCATTTCCTCCCCACAAGCTGGAGAAAGGATCCTGGAAGCACTCAGACCCAGTCTAGCTTTAGATGTAAAATTACTCTGACTACTAAGAACTGGCAATATATGTTAAACAGTACACATCAGCCATTGGGCTCAGTATTATTTATTTATTTATTTTAGCAGTGCTGGGACTTGAACCCAGGGCCCTGTGCATGCTAGGCAAGCATTATACCACTGAGCCAAACCCCCAGCCCCTGAGCATCCTACTTTATAAACATTGCCTTATTTTGTTAAAATGAAGCAAATGCTGTTGAACTTCTGAACTTCATTACCTTGTAGGAATAACAGGTATGAAAGAACTAGAGCTTCTATATAGGGTAGCCCCTGCCTCTGTTGTGGAGCAGAACATCGGTGCATCTGTTGCTGGCCAGAGAGCCTCCTTAGGGCTCCTACACATCATTCTCCAGAGCAGGCATTCTTGAATGGAAACAAATCTTGAAAGAAGTGACTGCTCCAGGATCCTACACAGGCAGATGCTTGCAGGGGCTAAGTCAGAGGATCTGTGGGCTATGACTGAGTCTTAGAGGAAGATCCCCTCAGGAACTGGGGATGTAGCTTGGTGGTAAAGTGTTTGTCTGGCATGCATGAGGCTCTGGGTCTGATCTCTAGCATCACAAAAATTAATACATAAAGTTTTAAAAACACTAGTCAAAGAGGAAATCATATCGGAAATTAAAAAATATATTTTTTTAAAAAAAGAAGACTCCTCAAAGTACCCACTTCCTGGTTGTATGTGTGTGTGTGTGTGTGTGTGTGTGCGCACGCACGCGCATGTGCGTGCATGTACCTCTGCCTTTATGGAAAGTCTCAATTATAGATACAATTATATCTTTTCATTTTCACTGCATCTTGATGGGTAAGTACTCTTGTTCTCTCTCATTTTATAAATAACACTGAAACATGAGGTGAACCTTTCTTCCTAAAGCTCAAGTTTCTTAAGTACAGTCTGCTGCCACCCTTGACCTCATCCACCACCACCCTTCCCACCTCCTTCCAGGGAGGAAGAATCCTCATTGAAATTCACTTGTTATGGTTACAGGTCATTGGAACTCTCAGTAACCTATTTCCTCACCTGTAAAAGAAAGCACCCTTGATTGCTTTTTTTATTAAGCTACTGTGGCAGCTCCACACCATGTTGCCTGAGAAAAGATCAGAGGAGATAACCCACAGACTAAGAAAAACAGAGAACCCTGGGGTGAGCTATCCCAAGATGATAGGTGTGGTGCTTCCATGAAAACACAACTATCATCAAGAAGCAGCCAGCTAATTTCCATCCCTAGAGGAATAACAATAAAGAATTAAATACCGATTAAGACTCCCAGTTAAACCAGGTATGGAGACACACACCTGTAATTCTAGCTATTCAGGAGGCTGAGGCAGGAGGATCACAAGTTGGAGGCCAGCCTGGGCAACTTAGTGAGACCCTGTCTCAAAATAAAGAATAAAAGGGACTTGAAAAGGTAGCTCAGCAATAAAGTATAGTGAGTTCAATCCTCAGAATTACAAAAAATAAAAAATAAATAGATAAGACTTCAGATTAAACAGGAGGAAGGGACACTAAGCCCCTATGCTAGACCAGGGCAGATGCTTAGTGGCTGCCTTATGAAGCCGCTCCACCAGGCCTTGCAGGGTTTGCTGGGATGACCTTCAGGGCAGAGGCAGTCAGGGAACAGAAGATGAGTGGGAATGCACAGGATGACCCAGGCAGAGCAGAGGAGGGGTCCATGTGCACAGTGTGCGGCTATGGTTCTAACCAGAAGTGGGGGACTGAAAGGGGTTCATGGCAGGAAACCAGGATCCACAAGCTCAGGATCCATGCCTGGGTCCAGGCTCAGGGCTGTGATCTGGGGCTCTCAGAGTGAGAGCCTTATTGATGTGGGCAGATGGTGCCAATAGGCTGGGCCTCCCTGCAGAGTCCACAGGGCTCTCAAGTCACTGGTGATCAGAGCAGGGAACCACCATCCCTCATACTGGCCAAGCCATGGAGAACATCTAGACCCATGGGCCCCTTCAGTTCATACAGAGGAAGCATGGTCGTTCACAACTCAATGAGAGCAGGCTGTGGCTTTCCCTCAGAGGCTCAAATATCATGAAGATAAGAGCTAATGGGAGGATCACTACGTCCATGTCATCATGGGCCCTATTGATTAGCTACTGTTAGACATGACCCCAGCCACAATGCTGCTGCTTCTATTTCCAAACTTCCATCTGGTGTTTCCATGACAGCAATTTGATGATTTGACATAAACTCACTGGGGCAAATTTCTGCTAGTTTTTGCTTCAAACAAAAGCACAACCCCAGACTTTATCATCATTTTACTGATGAGCAAACTAGGGTCTAAAATCCAAAGGTGAATCTCGCACACACACACACACACACACACACACACACACACACACACACACACACAAAGCAGAGCTCCAGCTGAATTAGAGTGAGACCTTTAGACCATCATGAATCACCCAAAAATGATGAGCTGATGAAGGGACCACAAGATGCCTACAGTGAGATATGTCCAGAAATGTCCTCACCCCAGAATCGTGTAGACGTTTATTTATCAGTGCAATTCAACATATCTGTCACTTCCTGGAAACTGCCTGCCTTTCACAGAGAACTGTCCTAGATACCGTAGGTAACCTTGCTGCATATTACACCCGATCTCACCTGGGAAGTGTGCTCAGATTGCAGGATGAGTTCCAGACCAGAACAACTGAGTCAGAATCTCTAGGGTAGAATTTTTTTATTTGTATTTGTATTTTTTTAATGCTTTACAGGTAATTCATACATGTAGTCAGGATGCAGAACCACTTTTGTAGGAAATGCAGAGAAAAAAACCTAAGTCCTCACAGATAGAGGAGATTATAAACCAGTAAGGAGTTCAGTCTAGGAATGGGTTGTTTCCAAAAATCATCAGGAAAAGGAAAACACCAAAATTACTCCCCCATCCGAGGCATATTAAGCAATGCCAGCAGAGTTCGGTGGAACATCCCTGTAATCACAGCTACTAGGGAAGCTGAGGCAGGAGGATCGCTAATTCCAGGCCAGCTTAGCTACTTGGTGAGACCCTGTCTCAAAATAAAAAGTCTGAAAGGCTGAGGAGATGTAGCTTAGTAGTAAAGCACCCTTGGATTCTATCCCCAATCCAAAAAAGAGACAATTCCAAATGGACAAAAATCCCTAGACTTAACCTCTGCTTTAAAGTCAGAGTAAAGTCACCCCCACATAGTCAAGGGTGGGGAATCTGGTTCCACCCTAGGAAAGTACAAATGATTGAAACCAGAATCCATGCCTGCTTCTACTATGGCACTGCTATTTACAAGAAACCTTCAAACTTCCAGCTCTTATTAGTTCCAGAAGTAGTAAATGATCTCCAGGAGTGCAGGAGCAAGGCAGTCATGTAAACTAAATAATGAGGGACAAAGGAAATTGCCTCATGGCCCAATGAGAAGCTAATGGATGTGCAGACAGAGACACCAATGTGTCACCATTAATGATGTCACTTTAGGAAAAATCAAGAGGCCAAGAATTTTTTTTTAATGCTTTGCCCTACGGTAGTTTCATATCTATTCATCTTAGCCAAAGTGATCTTGAAAAGAAAATGTACACTTGTTTAAAATGTTAGTTTGAAGAAAGCAGAATAACAACTGACCTTTCTCACCTCCTTCTTTTCTCTCTCTACCTCTTTCATTTTTAACCAATTGATTCATCTCTGCCATTACATTCCTCAGCAAAGGAATGGGATTTCTGTTAAGGCCCATGGATGGTCATTAGCTAGGTGGCCTTTAAATTCATTCATCCCATGACTGTGTTCTGAGTTGAAGCTGGTCATTTGATAGTGTTGGTTACTAACACCTCCCAGACACCAGAGGTCAAAGAACACAGCACCCCTTGTTTACATCCAAACTTCCACCAATTTTTCATTAAGTCTGATGCCTCTAATCACCAAATAAATCAACATTTACAGTTATACCTTCTCTGAGGTGGAGATAACCAAATTATAAAAACTACATCCTCCATACTTCGTCTTTCTTTCCAGGAACACCATTTAGAAACGCCATTTAGAAACACCATTTAGTTGTCAAAGACAACTTTTAATAGGACTGAAAGTTCCAGGGAATATGAACTACACGGCTACACCCCTACAATGCCCTAATCACATTACCTACCTTTCTTAAAAAATAATCTTCCGCCGGGCGAAGTGGCACATGATTGTAATCCCAGCAGCTTGGTAGGCTGAGGCAGGAGGATTGCAAGTTCAAAGCCAGCCTCGGCAATGGCAAGCTACTAAGTGACTCAGTGAGATCCTGTCTCTAAATAAAATACAAAATAGGGCTGGGGATGTGGCTCAGTGGTTGAGTGCCCTGAATTCAATCCCTGGTACCCCCCCCCAAAAAAAAATAATCTTGCCCAAAAGGATAAAATTGTGAGAAGAAAGCATGAACTAAGCATTGACTTTATCTGCTCTATTACAGAGTGCAGGCTTATCTCATTGAATTATTTGCCAATCAGAGGAGGAGAGATCTGAATACTCTTGGTTCAATCACTTTATCTTCTTGCTTGGAGTAATAGAGTAGAAATCAAAATATTTCTCTATCCAGTTGCTGCCCACTGCAACATTATTTCTGATTAATGATAGGTTTTAAATCAAAACATTTCACCAGTTAAACCATAAACATAGCTTAATATAAATTTTTCTTCTTTTCTTTCCCTCCATGTTTTTTACAGGGAAATTCTAGTGCCCAGGGTTGACAGTCCCTCTACTTTCTTCATCTTGGCTAACAAGGTTAAATAAGCAGAAACTTAACATTAATAAATCATCTGTGTAAAGCAGTCCCTTCCTAACCAACAGTAAGCTACCGTAAAAAAGAGAGGTTTCAATTACAAAAAGTGAGTCAATGAAACTATTTAGCATGCCTAGAGAAATTGCTAATTCTTCTTCTTTAAGAATAAGCAAGCTAGATCCCTAGTCATAATATACATGGTCTATAAAGTTGTCAATAAGATAAATGTCTATGTCTATTTATGTTGGAAATACCATTGACTCATAAAATTGAGATACCCTGCTACATTTTAGTCCCATGCCCTATCAAAAAGCTGCCCATCTTATACAGAAAGCTATGCATTTAGAACAAAAGGAGGTGCTAGAGTTTGGAATAAAGTATAAATTTGAATCAAAGCAGCTCAACCTGACAGCATAACTGATCTGAAAACTGAGCCCTATTTCAGTGTTGCATGATAAGATTACTTGCAATTCTCCCAAATTCCTCAGAATTAGTTCCCATAACTCTGCAGAATCTTGGTCTGAAAAATAAATGGGCAAACACAGTTCAAGACAAATCATCCCAAACCTCTTGATTTCCTGTAGGAGTGCAGACTTAGCAGAACAGATGACTGTGTGGGATTCTGAAAATCCCACAGTGCATACATTTCAGATTCATAAAATTTGCGGTAGCAAGTGCTAGAGCAAACTGTCCCTAGGCACAGGTGTGCAAGATCTAATCAAACTAACTGGTTAGCAATGTCCAGATTGGGGTGATTTCCATTTCTAAAGGAGCACCTGCAATCAGTAGCTGGTGAGCCTCCTCTGTGGATGCATCAGACCAACTTAGGGACCTACTGGAGGTGTAAACAAGGAATCTGAGATTTTTGATCCTAAGATCAGATAATAAATAAAAGGCTGATTCATTTACTTCACCAAAGCATCCCTCCTAGGAATCCTTTAAATTATCAAATCTGATTAATATGTCTATAGTATATAATTGGTGAGTCATTGATTTATTTTTAATGGTTTACTCCCTGGCAGCACAGGATCTACTTGTAATGAGCTGCGGGGCAACAGAGCTTTCACAAGGATGAGTGACTTCAAGTCCCCTGGGCACATGGGATTCAGGTTGGGGTCTTCTCTGTGCTTCAAGCCCCTGCTTGCCAGACCTTTCTTCCTCAGCTTCACTTCCTCCTTCCTCATCTTTAATCATTCCACTGTCTCCTTGCCCTCAGCTTTGAACATGCCTGAACCCCTCATCCCCCATCATTTAAAACATGTAAAAATGTCACTATGGCCAACTGCATGGAAGTTCCTGGAAAAAAAAAAAAAACTACAAATAGAATTACCATATGTTCCAGCAATCCTCCTTCTGGGTATTTACCCAAAAGATTTGAAACCAATTTGTCAAAAGATGTCTTCCCTCCCATGTTGATGGCAGCATCGTGCACAATAGCTGTGATACAGAATCAACCTAAGTGTCCACCAGCAGATGAATGGATAAAGAAAAGCTGGACCTCGGAATACTATTCAGCCTTAAAAAAAGAAATAAAATTCTGCTATTACTAAGAACATGAAGGAAATTAGAGAATCATAAGCTAAGTGGAAAAAGCCACACAGAGAAAGACAAGAACTGCACAGCCTGTCTTACGTGTGAAATCTAAAACAGTGAAGGTCACCAAGGCAGATATTAGAATGGTGGCTACAGAGTCTTGTGGGGGGAGAATGGGGTACAAACTCTCAGGAGGGATAAGGAGTTTTTTCCACTTCTATTGCTCAGCATGGTGAATACAGTGTATTGTATATTTGAAATTGCTAAGAGTAAATTTCAAATGTTTTCATCATGAAAAATGATAAGCATTTGAACTGATGGATATGTTAATTAGCTTAACTATCCCACATCATGCTCATTAACCACAAGGTCTCCATCTATACAGTTATAATTTGTCTATATAATAAAAATCAAACAAATAAAATATGTTGATAAATTATTGCATAGACTTTTCATATTTTTAGATATTTTTTGCATCTTTATTTTTTTTTCCATAACAAAATTTCTCAGACAAATGGATGTCTTCCCTACCCACCACCACTTTCTGAACCCTCATTGGATCCATAGCTCATCATGGTAGTCTAATTTTTGTCCTGCCTGGAACTGCCTTCATTAAGTCATCAGTGGCTGTCTCTGTGTCTGTGTTTCCATCTGTCTGCATTTATCTGTGGTGCTCTCAGCCTTCTTCACACTCTCCTCCCTTCACTTCTGCATTTCCCCATTTCTGAGATCCCCTCCCACCTCTGAGATCATTCCTCCTTTGCAACCTTCTTGCACTGACTTTGACTCATAACAAATGCATCATTAAAATATCTCCAGAGTCAAGTGAAGCCTCCTTAGCATAGAATGTAGAGGGCTGGCTCCTACCTGCCTCTGTATCCACTCAGTAACAACCTGTCTTATGCTTCAGCCACGTCAGCCTCCGTACAGTTTCCCCAACACGTAATGCCATTTCACGCTCTGCACCTTGGTACAGTATGTTCTCGACTCCACCCCACCCCCCTGCCCTTGTACTTCTCTGAAGAATTCCAGATCATCTCAGAACAAGGTGAACAATTCCAGGAGGTCTTCTCTGTCCCCCAGTAGAGGCGGCGGCAGGGATCCTTTCTAGGTCTCCAGTGGCTCATCTCCATCGTAGAGCTCTGTGCTATGTGGCCTCATCCAGATCTGAGCTCTGTGATTCTTCATCTTTCTGTCCCCAGAGTTTAGTACAGCACCTGCTACCTAATGAGGGTGCAAGAAACATCACATTTATTTTGTTTCTCTAAATTGAATTTAATTTGCTCAGGGTGCTCTACTTGCTGTAATTTCAGTCTTTATTGAAGCATATCCCCTCCCCAGGGACAAGTGGAGGCCCCTGGTGACTGGCAGGATATAGAACATGCACAGAAAGCTCTTCAGATTCTGCCTACATGGTCACCACATCCAGCTTATTGTCCAAGCCTGCATGGAACCATGAGGCAAGTTCACCTGAGGATTGAACTTAGATATTTTTTCCACAAGGATCCTCAAGGCCACAGTCCTTCATGTTTAGTTTGCTCTACCCCACCTCTACCTCTCATCTCTCCCAGCAGCCCCTGGGGTGGGTGCCATGGGAAGGCAGAGTCCAGGTAGTCACACTTCTTGGACACTGTCATTGATGCCACACTTCCATTTTTAGGGGACTTTCCTAGTCTCTCCTCAGGCTGTGCATCCTTAGAAATGCAAAGCCTCCCTCCCACCTCAGCCCAGAGCAGCAGAATTCCCCTCAATGAATGCAGCCAGCCAAAACACAGATAGGAAGAAGAACCCTTCTCCTACTAGAAAGTCTGTTTTCAGCCCTTCAACAAAAACTCTCACAGAAAGATGAGGAACACAAAGCATTTGCTATCTCCCGGAGAAAGAAGAGAAAGTATAGCCAAGAGAACAAAACTCAAATATCCCAGAAAATTATTCTGCCATACAACCATCCATGAATTTAACTATTCATTTAAAAGCAGAAATGCCCATAAAGAACCTGCGTGGAGTTGTTTTTCTAAATACACCTCTAGGACGCTGGGAGTAGTGGCACACGCCTGGTCTCCCCCAACTACTCAGGAGGCTAAGGGAGGAGGATCACAAGTTGGAGGCCAGCCTGGGCCACCTAGTGAGACCCTATCACAAAATAGAAAAATTAAAAGGGTTGGGGATTTAGCTCAGTGGTAAAGTGCCCCTGGGTTCCATCCCCAGACCAAAAAAAAAAGAGGGAGAGAGAAACAAAAAAAGATATCTCCACCGGGCATCCTTCCTCACTCAGCCCCACCCTCCTCATGTCTTGCCCAGAGAGAGGCTGAAAGGCCCAGGATGCCGGATCTGTGGCCCAGGAAGGCGGCTCACATGGCCGAGTTTATCCGAGCTGCTGACCTGGGTTGCTGACGCAGGGCATTCACAGCAGCTGCGCTAACCCACTTTCTCCCATGGGTGATTTTAATCTCTTTAATTTTTGCCCAGCCTATGAGAAAACTGAAAGCATGGTTGGGAGGGGGCGGGAGATGGGAGTTACAGGTCATGAGCTGAGTGGCAGCTAAATCCCGAGGGAGGAAGCGAACGCAAGTGTAATCCTTTCAGGAAAACAAGTATTACTGGAGAGGAGAAGGCTGCCAATGTAACTTTGTTCCAAGAATAAATAGCACATTTTTCCTCAGTGTTTGCTTTTCTCTCTTTGATCCCCTCGAAACCCTCTGGAAATGCCTGGGCAGCGATTTCTGTCCCCTCTGAGGCTGGGGAGAAAGAGCCACAAGCACTCGCTTGAGATTCCTCAAATAAAGGCCTAAGTGGGGGGCTCCCGGGTGGTGCTGGAGCCACCAGGCCCGTGGAAGCCGGGAATCCAGATGTTTCAGTGAAGTTTAATCACCACAAATATGCCACAGTGTTTCCAAACATGCTGTCTTGATGCCCGGAAGCTGTTTAAAATGGAATAATAATGGATAGCGTCTATTTGACCAAAGCCACCGGGAGTCATGGGAGTTGGAAAATAAGAAAGAAAAGGCAAAGTTTGAACGAGTTAATGTTTAGCTTTGGTCCCAGGCAAAGTCCATGCCTGCACGCAGCGGGGGCTCACGAGAAGATGCCCTCTTATGGTTCAAGTGCTTTAGAAACCACAGTCTGCAATTACTAACACAGTTTCTTCTTTTCCCAGAGAGTGTCATCTCCAGGGAGCTGTGGGCAGGGCAATGCAAGGAAAGGGCTTTGACTTCAGACAGACCTGAATTCGATTCCGGTTCTCCACTGAGTGGTAGTTCTCAGCAGGGCAAGTTAAGGACTCGGCTTCCTCATCCGTCATCTGGGAATAATATCACCAATTTTATAGGATGAGCATGAAGAACACGTGAGATGATGGAGGCCTAAACACTTGGCATCACGCTTGACCCCAAGTGTTCAATAAATGTCGATGCCCTTCCACCACTACCTCCCCCACGGCATATCATTCAGCTCAGAGAATACCAAGCAGTGATTAAGGGGAAAACTTACACCAAGCTTAGGCATGAAGCCACGAAGTGTAAAACCCACTCCATGGGAAATGATGTTCAAAAGGAAGATTCAAACCTGGAAAGGGCCAAAGGACAGGCCCCTGTGATGTCATAAAACTACACATGAGACTTTGACGGATGATGGCCAGTTCTGACAGTCAGTTTGGGGATCTCCCAGAGGACAGGGGCATCTGAGGAAAAGCTTTATGAGGGTTGGGCATTCTCTGGGACAGAGAGAAGAGGAGCAACTAGGTATATTTGGGGAGAGCTTATAGACTTATCTGACTTAAATAGAAACCCCTTAGAGGATTTGGGGCGGGGGGGAAGATTCTAGAAAGGAAATTGGAAATGGGGTGGGTTTAAAGAGGGTGGTACATTTTTTGTCACCCCTTCTTCATTGTGAGATAGAGTGTGCTTCTACCCTTGAATCCATGCAAGGCAAGTAAAATGTAGCAGACGTGATACTATGTCAATGTCTTAGCCCATTTTCTTTTGTTTAACTAAATACTAAAGGTTGGGTCATTTATCAAGAATAGTTATGGCACCAGAAATGGTAGCACATGCCTGTAATCCCAACTACTCAAGAGACTGAGGCTGGAGGACAGCAAGTCCCAAGAGAGCCTCACAACTTAGTGAGACCCTGTCTCAAAAGAAAAACTTAAAAGGCTCCCTCACCCTGTCTTGATCTGTGTCCCTCCCTCTGCTCTCCCTCAACCCTGCACTGCAAGGAAAAAAGGGGTGAAAATTAAAGGAATGGGGATGTAGCTTATTTGGAGAACACTAGTCTAGCATGTTTTGAGGTTCCATGTTCCATGTTGCAATTAAAAAAGAAAGAAGAAGAATTATTCATGGCGAAAGGTATCACATGATAAGACAGAATCAAACTGGCTTCTGTACAGAACCAGTTCCATGAAAACCCAACAATTCATTAATATATTGATCTATTAATAAATTAATCCATTCATCAAAACAGAGCCCTTGTGTCCCAGTCACCTCCCTAAGATCCCTCCTCCAAATACCTTTAACATATGAATATTCCTAACACATAAATTTGGGGGACACACTCAATCCATAGCATTCCAGCCCTGGCCCCCAAAGTTAATGTCCTCACATGCAAAAGGCATTCATTCCATGCCAATAGTCTCAAAAGTTGGAACTTATTTCAGCACCAATTTAAAACTCCAAAGTCCAGTCTCATCTGAATTAGATCTGAGTGCCACTCAAAGTATGCCTGCAGCAAATGCACTCCAACCATGAGACTGTAAAATCAAACAAGTTATCTACTTCCAAAACACATGGGATAGACATTCCAGTTCCAGAAAGGAAAAATAAGCAAAAAGAAAGGAGTGACAGGCCCCACATAAGTCCAAAACCCAACAGAGGAAACCATGTTAATCCTTAAAGCTCCAGAATAATCTTTCTTGACTCTGTGTCCTGCTTCCTGGACACACTGGTATGGGGATCAGGGCCCCCAGAGCCTTGGCAGTCCCACCCTTATGGCTGTGCTGGGCTCAGCCCACACTTCAGCTCTCTCCATTCAGAGTCTCATGACGGCTGTCCCCACTGGTATTGCATGCTGGTTGCTCTATACTGCTGGGAACTCAGAGTTTGTCCTGCCCGTGAGGCTCCATTAAACACTTTTCTGGTGGGGACATTCAGCAGCAACTTGGACCCTCTTTTCACATGGGCATTTCCCTAGTAGAGGCTGTCTCTGATGACTTCACCTCTATGGAAGTTTTCTGCCTGCCCCCCCCCCCCGACTGTTCAGGACATCCTTTGAAATCACAATGGAAGCTGCCGTGACCCCACAGCCCGTGTGTCCTGCATGCCTGCAGGATTAGCACCATGTGGACATTGCCAAGGCTCATTGCTTGTACCCTCTGGAGCAGAGGCATGAACCACACATGGACCTGCTTGAACCACGGGGTGGTGTGATCCTGCCAAGGTTTACAGCTTGTACTTTCCAGAGCAGTGAGTTGAGCTGCACCTGGGTCCACTTTAGCCACAGCTGGAACGTGGGTGGGGAGCAGACACTCAAGGCAGTTCAGAGCAGCAAGATCTTTTTGTCCCCAAGATCTTAACATTTTCTGAACCTGTGATGGAAGGGACAGCTTCAGAGATCTCCAAGATACCCTGGGGGCCTTTTGCTCATTGGGTTAAGAAATGCCACCTGGTCCCCTTTATCTGTGCTCATCTCTTTGGCAAATAAGTCTCTGGGCCATACCTCCTTTTCTCTCCCAATCTCTGCCCATCAAAGCCACTTCTACATTTTCAGGTACCCTGATTGCAATGGTCTACTCCAAGTTCCAATTTTCTGTTTTCCTTTGTTTTTAACTGAATTTCACAGACTGGATAATTTATAAATAATAGAGGTTTATTTAGCTCATGGTTCTGCATGCTGGGAAATCCAAGAGCAAGGCACGACATCTGCTCAGCATCTGGTGAGGGCCTTCCTACTGGGTCACAGCGCAGAGAATATATCACGGTGGTGAAAGACCGAGACAAACTGACTTTTGTAACAAAGCCACACCACTGATAACCCATTAATCCACTAATCCAGGAATGGATTAACCCACTCTTGAGAGTATAGCCTATGTCCCATAAATCTCACAATTACTTCGTAAAGGCCCCTCCCCTGAATACCATTAACATATGAATTTAGAGATTAAGTTTCCAGTATATGAATTTGGGGGACACACTCAAACTAGAGAGGCCAGTTTCAGATCTAGCCTTTTTAAGGGAATCAGTACCTTTTACTTCCCACTTTTTGGGACTTTTGTTGTTTAGGTGCTGCCTCTTAGAACCTAGTCACCATGCTGTGAGAGACCCAAGCCACATAGAAAAGCTACATCTCTAGACTCTCTGTTCAAAAGCCCATGCGAACTAGCCAGATGCAGTGGTGCATGCCTATAGTCCCAGATACTGGGGGTGCTAAGGTGGGAGGATCACTCCAGCTCAGGAGTTTAAGACCGGAATGGACAACATAGAGAAACCCCACCGGGCACGGTGGCACATGCTGTAATTCCAGTGGCTCAAGAGGCTGAGGTAGGAGGATGACGGGTTCAAAGCCAGCCTCAGCAAAATCAAGGTGCTAAGCAACTCAGGGAGACCTTGTCTCTAAATAAAATACAAAATAAGATTGAGGGTATGGCTCAGGGGTTGAGTGCTCCTGAGTTCAATCCCAGGAACCAAATAAATAAATAAACAAATGCCAGCCCCCAACTGAGCTCCCAGTCAACAGATAGTAATCAGACCAATCCTTGCAACATGTAACCATGTCTTGCAGATCCCAATCCAGTCAAGTCCCCAGATAACATAGGCCAATTTGACACCATGTGAAGCAGAACACCCAACTGATCATGGTGAACTCACAGAATTGGGAGAGATAATAAAAAGGCCCTTGCTGTTTGATACAAATTTGGGGAGTGGTATTTAATATAATAAGTATTTAAAGCAGGAAAGGATTTGTCAAGGGCACTGAAAGCCAAGTTCTGTATTTATTATCATCCTAATCATCATAGAAGACATTAATAAGTAATGACTTATGTGCCAGACACAAAGTTGTAAGTTTTTACATACTTTTAAATCTTAATCTGCTTATAAACCTGTGAGGTAGATACTATTATTCACATTTAATAGGCAAGAAAACTAAATTCTAGAAAAGTTTTATAAATTTGGTCAAGATTATACAGCCAGAAAAAGAGTACAAAGGGGAATCAAACCGAGTACATTCTGACCACTCTTTAACCTGCCATCTTCTTTGTGTAAGAACAAGGAAAGGGGCATGCTGATAATCATAGGAGATCCAAATAACTCTTCCAGTTGGAAACTGGCAATCGGCTTGAAAAACCACGATGCCTGGGCTTGTCAGATAATTCCAGGTGAGTAAATGTCAATGGGTTTAATTCTCACTGTTCGGTGACTATATGGGTCCATAAATAAAACAACTTGGGACAAATAAGAAGGGAAAATTTATCTGTGAATGTAAAAATGTATTAATCATCCATTTCTGCACAACCTCTCCCCGCCTGCCAGATTTAGTGGTTTATAACAATAATCATTTATTATCTGTCATGGTTTCTGTGGATCAGTAATTTGGGAGAGGCTCAACTAGCTTAGGGCCTCTCAGGAGGTTGTAGTCAGATGTTGGCTGGGTCTTAAGTCATCTGAAGACTTGCCTAGAATTGCAGGTCCACTCCAAGGTAGCTCACTCACATGGCTAGCGATTGGTGCTAGTTGTTGGGAGCTGCCAGTCTTTATCGGGTGTGCCTCTCCTGCGGGCCATCTCAATGTTCTTATGGCTTAACAACTGGCTTCCCCCAAAGCAAGCATCCTGAAAAAGGCAGAAGCCACAGTGCCTTTTAAAAGATAGCCTCAGAAATCACACACCAAACCTTCCACTTCATTTGGGTTATACAGGCCCACCCGTGTGTGGAAGGGAACTCCCCACAGTCATACGCATCAGGAGAAAACAATAAATGGATTCTTTTTTTTCTATCTGGGAAATATTGGGGAACACAGGGCCTCACACATGCTAGGCAAATGCTCCACCACTGAGCTACATTCCTCATTGGGACCACCTTGGAGGTTTTTAAAATTACTCCAAGTATTGTAGACTTGAAAGTAGGATATTTGACTATTTTATATGTGTCTGTAAGGGTAGGGAACAAAGGTCAAAGAGGCCATTTGTGAGGATCCCAGCCTGCTTCACCAACAAAAGAAGTTTTGTAGCACTCACTTAGAAGCTGTTTCAAGTATCAGAAACTTTAAGAAACTCCTACCCTCCTACTTTAGCCAGCTGCTCTGGAGTAAGAGATTCTCAAGAGGCTACTGTTGGCTATCTCAGCTGCCTGCAGTACCAAAGAGGGTCATTCACATGAGAGTAAATACCCCAAAGTGCTAAGAGCCTTGTATCCGTCTGCCTTCTGCCTCCGCCAGCAAATGCTCTCAGACAGTGTGGCCTCTTGCACTCCTCTGCTTTTCCACACTCAGGCAAATACCTCTCATAGACATGCTAATCTGGGATCACAGAGATAAGAAGGTTCTGAAAATATCATTCCTGACCTCTGCTTGGTGATGCAGGAAGCCAATGGAAGCAGGTGGTGGTGATGGTGAGCTGAGCCTGGGTAATCCAGCTCAGATTTGAGGAAGTTTTCAATGAAACTCCCTCAAATGAAACATGCATTGTACTCTGCATTTTGGCTTGAAATTCTCCCTTCTTCAAAGTCAGTTAAAAAAAAACTATAGAAAAAAATATGAATAAGATACAGCATAATCCCAGACAAAATAAACGCTTCCATGAGCGAGAAAGTAATGAACAGGGGTTGAAACTGTGAAGCTATGGTTCCAGAAATGAGCAGATGGAATTCTGTTCCTTTAGGGATTTCAAGTCCTGGAGGGTGATGGCATACAGAAGCACCTTTTACATGACAGGAGGTTAGATCTGTGCTCTCTCCTGGAAAGAAGACTACTAAAAGCTGAAACTATTGGTTAGGGCTATTGTTATCAAAAGGGTGTCCCTACCCTATGCCTTGTCCAAGTAATTGTCACCCATCCCCAGTCTAGAGAAGATAAAGGTCTTACAGGTATTATCTCCTCACTAAAATCTACCATTTTTTTTTACATTAGTTTCATTTTTAAAACTCCTTCCCCAAATTGTTTCATTAGATTTGCCAACATATTTTACTGATATTTTGCTCCTTGTTTCTTACGTCCCATTCCTTCCTTGTGGATTTATGTCTGTTCTTACTAAGGTACATCCTTTAGTAATTCTTTTTTCAAGAGTCTATAAAAGCCAGGCGCTGTGGCCTCAGCCTGAAATCACAGCGGCTCAGGAGGCTGAGGCAGGATGATCACTAGTTCAAAGCCAGCCTCAACAACTTAGCAAGGCTCTAAGCAACTCAGCAAGACCCTGTCTCTAAGTAAAATATTAAAAAGAGCTGAGGATGTGGTTATCAGTGGTTTGCGCCCCTGGGTTAAAACTCTGGTACCAAAAAAAAAAAAAAAGGAGTCTATAAAACATGAACTCTTGAAATTTTTTTATTTCACAAATTATTTTATCCCCACCCTTGCGTTGAAAATTTGGGCATAGAATTCTAGGTTTATGATGATATTCCTTCTTAACTTCAAAGACATTATTCTATGTCTTCTGGCATCTATAGCTATTAATGAAATATATTTTGTCAGTCTAATTGTTCTATTTTCTATCAACTTTTAAGAATCTCTTTCAGGTTCCACAGATTCCATTAGTATGTCTATTTCTGAGTTTATTTCATCCTACTCGACATTCTGTATGTTCTGAAGTCATAACACTCACGTTTTCCTTTAGTTCTGACATTTTGTTATGATTGCTTTATTATCTTTTTGTTGTTGTTATTGTTGTATGTTGTTTCCTTATTTTTTTTAACTTTATATTCCCTATTTAATTTGTATTGGAACATTTTTGTTTGCCTTGCATTTATCTCATCCATATATTGTTCTATCAGATAAGACAAGATTTATTAAGGGAATTGGCTCCCAGAATTATGGGGGCTGAGAGGTTCCATGCAAGGCCTTCTGTAGGAGGGAGTGGGGCAGGCAGGAGGGAGGATTCTCTTTCCCTTTTCTAGTTTTCGTTTTTGGAGGGCAGCTGATTGGATAGTGCCCACCCACATTAAAGGCAGATCTTCCCCACTCAGTCCACCAACTCACATGCCAATCTTCTCTGGAAACATCCTAACAGATACACCTAGAAGTGACAATTTACCAGTTCTCTAGTATTCCTTAAATCCAGCCAAGGTGACACCTAAAATTAACCATCAGAGCTTTTTAGAGCTTTCTGTGATTCCTACCATGCTACCGTATATCCCAACTCACCAATTATCCCTGAAGAATTTCCAATGCACAGTTTATATCATATATTGATTTGTATTTTAAATTTCAGAAAACATATTGACATTTCCAATATTTATGATACTCTTCTCTATGTCAAGATTTTTTGCATATTCAGGATTCACATCTAAAATATTTTGTTTCACAATTCCTTGTGACTGTATGATCAATGTGATTCTGCAACCTGTACATTCAGAAAAATGAGAAATTATACCCCATCTGATTCAAATGTTAAAAAAAAAAAAAAGACTTTATCTCATGAGACTTCCTTCAGGTTCAGGGGAGAGGCAGCAGTCTGGTAGTTTCATAGGATGATTTCTCAGTCATACTGCACAGAGTTCAAACCCTGCATCCACCTCTCAACAATTGCATAGCCTTGTGAAAATCACTGAGTCATTCTGGGCCTATTTTCCTTATCTGTACAAATGGGATAAGTGAAGTATCTGGCCTCAAATTGCTCAAGCAAGGATTAACTGAAATTGCGTGTACCCAGAATCTTGCAAGGAGTGGGATACATAATTAGCTGTCAATGTATGCAGCATTTACTATTAAATTTAAATAGGTTTTGAAAAAAAAAATCTCTTTAATGTGATTACGCATTTACATTTGCTCAGCTTCTGCATGTAGAACCATGGGGAGAGTCAGGACCAGGACAGCTGTGATCAGGACAGTGCCAGCCAGCCCTGACAGGCAGGGAAGACACTCTCATTCCCCACTTTCCTGTTGATTACCAATCTGTTTTTCTATGCCCCCAAGGTCTAGTCATGGGAGGGGGGGTATTGGTCAAACCACTCTGACCCCTTGGCCCCAGCTGTAGAGATTAAATAAGCTGCTGGGACTCAAAAAAATCAAAATAAAATAAAATAAAAAATAAAATATTTTGTTTCACAATTCCTTGTGCTTTTTTTTTTTTTGTACTTTAACCAAGGGGTATGTAATCACTAAGCCACATCTCCAGCTCTTTTTTTTTTTTAATTGAGACAGGGTTTCACTAAGTTACTTAAGTCCTTACTAAACTTCTGAGGTTGGCTCTGAACTTGCAATCCTCCTGCCTCAGCCTCCTGAGCTGTTGGGATTATAGGCATATGCCCCCTCACCCAGCCCAATTCCTTGTACTTTTAATAGATATCATTTTGAGCCCATTAGATACTGTATTCACTTATTTAATAGCCCATTACATAGGATTTACTATGTGCTCAGTATATGAATTCCTCATAACAATTCTGTGATGGTACTCTGGCACTCTTCATGTTATAGATCAGGAAACTGAGGTGTAGAAAAATAACTGAGTGAAGGTCCGTTGTCCAGAGAAGAGATTAAAATAGATAAGGAGAGTTTGAAGGAGGAAGTGGAAGATATTTGGCACAATATTCTTATCAAATTAACCTATACATTCTATGTTATTCTAATCAAAATTCCAAGAGGCATTTTTTTTTAAGTAGACAAATAGATTTAAGTTGCTTAAGGGAAAACTAAAGTTGTAGTCAAGACAATTCTGAAAAAGAACTAAAACAAGGAATTTGAAGTAAAAGTGATACAGTCTTACTATAAAGTAAGATAGTAAGATAGTAAGCAAGTACGACAGCAACAACCCAAAGACGGATGAACAGATGGATGGCATGAAGAACCCAAATACAGCTCAAGTATGGAAGAGTCGTTGGTATGAAGCAGATAAGACAATATAAATTATTGGGAGAAAGACAGAATATTTAATAAATGGAACTAAGGCTACTTGATTCCCATATGCAAGTTCCCACAGATAAAAAATACCTCTGGATCATCCTCTCACTCCATTTTAAAGAAATATTTTAATTTTAGAATTTAATCTTTTTTATTGGGGGGGGGAGATACTGAGGATTGAACCCAGAAGCACTTTACCACTGAGCCACACCCCTAGCCCTTTATATTATTTTTTTTTATTTTGAGTTGCTTTGTTGCTGAGGCTGGCCTCAAACTTGTATTTCTCCTGCCTCAGTTTCCTGAGTTATTGGGATTTCAGGGGTGTGACACTGTGGCCAGCTAATTTTTCAAATTTTTATTTGCTTTTAGAGTACTGAAATTTGAATCCATGGGTGCTCTACTACTGAGATTTGTCTCCCAACACTTTTCTGTTTTTCACTTTGACGTGGGATCTCCCTAAATTGCTAAGACTGCCCTCAAACTTGCCATCCTCCTGTCTCAGCCTCCTGAGTTCCTGGGATAACTGGTGTTCACTATTGCACCCAGCTAAGTCATTTTTTTTAAATAAGTATCTATATGACTTTGGAAAAGGAAGTGACTCCTAAACAAGACATTATAATACTTAATTAGTTTGTCTATATCAAAACTAAAATTCTGTATAACAAAGGCCACTATTTAAAACCTTTGTGTTTTTTAAAAGGATTAAAGAAAACAGTTTCAACATATTTAAACAATAAAGGATTTATATGCAGAAAATACTTCATTCCACAAAATAAGAAAAAAATCAATGCAATAAAAAAAATAGAGGGGTCGAGCAGTTTTTCTTCTTTATGTGCACAGTACATAAATGGATTATTAGCATAAGAAAATACTAGTAACAGCAAAACAAAGTGGAAAATAACACAGCTTTCATTTAACATTTCTCAACAAGACAAAGCTGAAAGTCTGACATATTTCTGTTGGCCAGGATGGGGGAAAACAGGAATTGTCAAACACTGCCAATAGAAGCATGATTGGCTCATCACCTTGGAGACTCATTCATAATAATTGGAACCTGGAAGTTGGCAAGTCAGAAATTCCAAGCCCAGGTTAATGCTTCAGAGGAAGTCCTGCACTGTACATTAGAAAGCAGAGCAATGTTCATTTCAGCTCTGTTTGGAATCATAACATTGAAGATATCCCAAATGCAAATCCTAAAGAAAGCAGATAAATATTGCTATGTAGGTATGATAGAATACCATAATAATTTAAATGACTGAATTGTATTTTTGCATAACAACAAAAATGAATGTCATCAATGAAATGTTGGGTGGGTATGAAAAGTTACAAAAACATGAAACATATATATGTGTACCATAGGATACCATTTATATAATTTTACAAAAAACAATTTAGTATTGTTTTACACATATAGTATATGTGTATTTATACCTTGACATGACAAATTCATGATCATTCTTGCTATCAGGAAAAGAAGGAGGTGAATGGAATTGGGAGATGAGCAAAACAAAACTCAGCTTTATTGTAGTTCTTCTTAAAGAAAAATATGAAGCCAGGAATGGTAGCACACACCTGTAATCCCAGCAGCTCAGGAGGCTGAGGAAGGAGAATTGCAAGTTCAAAGCCAGTCTCAGCAACTTAGTGAGGCCCTAAGGAATTCAGTAACAGCCTGTCTCTAAATAATTTTTTTTAAGAGAGAGAGAGAGAGAGAAAATTTTTTTTAATATATTTTTTTTTTAGTTCTCGGTGGACACAACATCTTTGTTTGTATGTGGTGCTGAGGATCGAACCCGAGCCACACGCATGCCAGGTGAGTGCGCTACCGCTTGAGCCACATCCCCAGCCCTCTAAATAAAAATTTAAAAAGGCACTGGAGATGTGGCTCAGTGGTTAAGCACCCCTGGGTTCAATCCCTGGTACCAAAAGGGAAAAAAAAATGAAAAAGCAAGCGTGATAAAATGTTGTCATTTACTAATTCTTAAGAGTTGGTGTTGTAGACTGAATGTTTATTTTGTCCCCAAAGTCACATACCAAAGCCTAACCCCCAATGTGAGGTATTTGGAGTTGCAAACTTTGGGAGGAAATTAGGTAAGGGCTGAGCTCTCAGGAATAAGATTAGTGCCACCTGTAGATTGGGTCTGGTGGGTCCCCCAGAAGCCCATGTGTTGAAGGCTTGGTCTCCCATCCATGGTGCTATTGGGAGGTCTTGGAACATTTAGGACACAGGACCTAGTGGGAGGAAGTGAGGTCACTAGGGGTGTACCCTTGAAGGGTATATTTGGAGTCTGGCCCCTTCATCTCTCTCTCTCTTTGCTTCCCAGCCCCATGACATGAACAGCCTTTCTCCATCAAGTGCTCCTGCCATGATGTACTGTGCTACTGCAGGCCCAAAGCAACAGAGTCAAACTACCTTGGAATGAAACCTCCAAAATTCTGAGCCCAAATAAGCTTTTCCTCCTTTTACATTGGTTAACTCTGGTATTTCTTCACAATGTTGGCAAGTTTACTAACACAGTGCTCTTATAAAAGACCCTCCAATCTGGGTGGTGCCACACATACCTGTTATTCCAGCAACTCAAGAGGCTGAGGCAGGAAGACCACAAGTCCAAAGCCAGCCTCAGCAATTTAGTGAAAGCTTATCTCAAAAAGGGTGACTGGGGCATGGTGGGGGCGGGGGGCTGTTGATGTAGTTCAGTGGTAGAGTACATAATGGTTTCATCCCTAATATTGCAAAACAAAAACAACAAAAATAAAAAACACTCAAGAGATCCTCCTATCCCTTTCACTACATGGGGACATGGTGAGAACTAGGAAGAGGACTTTCACAAGACAATAAATCTGCCAGTACCTTAATTTTGAACTCCCCAACCCCCAAACTGTGAGAAATAAGTTTCTGTTTTTTATAAGCTACCAATTTCTATGATGCTTTGTTATAATGCCCCGAACAGATGAAGACCATTATACAATGTGTACATTGACCTTTGTTCTCTGTAGTTCCTTTGCTTTCTTTCCCAAATCATTACTACCCTTTCTATGAGAATATGGGAATCCCACAAAACATTTAATATTTTCTCATGTTTGAAGACGTGCAGCTGGGCACAGTAGCACATACCTATAATCCCAGCCACTCAGGAGCTAAAACAGATGTTCACAAGGTCGAGGCCAGCCTCAAGACCCTGTGTCAGACACAGAAAAAGAAAAAAGATTGAGATTGTAGCTCAGAGATTGAGGGTACCCTGAGTTCAATTCTCAGTACTGAAAAAAAAAAAGAAAGAGAGAAAGAGAGAAAGAGAGAAAGAGAGAAAGAGAGAAAGAGAGAAAGAGAGAAAGAGAGAAAGAAAGAAAGAAAGAAAGAAAGAAAGAAAGAAAGAAAGAAAGAAAGAAAGAAAGAAAGAAAGAAATGCTAAGAGTCAAAAAGAGTAGCACCAAATACTGAGGTTGGACTTACGCAGAGTCCCTAGTTTTTCAGAGAGAAAACAGCCATTGTGTAGTTAGTGGCCCTGAGCTGGTCAGAGGGCCTCAAATCCTGTGAGAGCCACAGTAAATGCTATCAACTGCTTTTAGGAATCTTCTTGCCTCCAGAGCCTTCTTCATAGACATGTCAGGTGAACCCAAGTACAGTACTTCAGAAAACCTCAACAGGGCATACAAGGGAGAGTTAAGTGCTTCATAAAATTTTCGGCCATGCTAACTCTGAAATTGGCTGAAACTGGCTGAATTCCTTTAGGCTCAGGATCCATAGAAGAGGTTTTTTTTTTTTTTTTTAAATTCTAGCAAATGCTCAGCCCCAAGGGACTTCATTATGTAATCTGGATTGTTTTCAAACTCTTTCTATACTAAATTCTAACTCTAATGGTGGTGGCAGTGGTAACTAATACCAATTAAGTGACATTAATTCTCCATGCCCAAATCTGTGCCATGCCAGTTGGCTGAAAGAATGTGCAGAAAATAATCAGTAATTCTCCAGAAAAATAATGAAAGTGGATCCTAGGAGTTCAAGCAGATGCAGTCTAGAATGTATTAGTGAAGATGAAAATTGAAATAAGTGAGAGATAGGGTTTGTAGTGATTAAGCACATGGACTTTTTTAGTAGGCTGGTTTTAAAGGACAGTGTCACCGTCTCAGACAAGAATAATCCTGACAATTTATTTAACTTCTTTGAGCCTCAGTTTCCAATGTAAAATGTAGATATTAAGACTATTTCATATGATTTTTTTATGAAGATCAAAAGGGATGGGCTGGGGATATAGCTCAGTTGGTAGAGTGCTTGCTAGCATGCACACAACCTTATGTTCAATCCCCAGCACTACCCAAAAAAAAAAAAAAAAGATTAAAAGGGATAATTGAATGAAAGGAATTTGGCGTTGAATCTGTACATACCGGTCGCTCAATAAAAGATAATAGTGATGATTTATAAGCATTATTCAATGCTCGTTAGAGATTGGGAAAGATTTGTTAATGATTGTTCCTGAATAAGTTTATTTGTATTTTTATTTGGTTATGAAATTTGATAAAAAAATAAATGAGGCAAATACCTTTCATCCTAATCTGTCTGTATTTAATTGAAGCATTTGGCAGATTCTTTCATTATATCATATATGTAAATAATATCATGGTGTCTATGAGGAAAAATCTTTAATTCTGAATAATCATACTGAACTATTAACTATGTCAATCTTGAGAGTGACCAAAGTGTTTGTGACCAAGGTACTGCCTGTTTAATATAATTATTGTTGTATCAATTCATAGTGATATACACATTTAAATCCCCATAAAATTAAAATTATCTTGTCAGATCAGAACCATCTGTATTTTATTGAAGATAATAACTATATAACTTTCATTATCACCTCCCTTATGGATAAAATTTTAATTAGATGTAATTTCCCCTCAAGAAATAAAGTATTTAATTAAAAATTAAAATATTCAATTTCTCTCAGGACTAAGGTTTTATTGGGTAAGACTGAGCCTGGGAGAGCCACAAACCATTGTAATGTCCAAGATTTTTTCCCTACTCCTTCCCTTGGAGAATGCATGGGTTAAGACAGAGTAGATTAAGGAATTTTATTCAAATAAGCATTCATGCAAGTAAAGAGACATACAGCTGCTCAAGGGTTACTAGAGTCAGGACGACCGCGTCTCAAAGCCAAGTGTTGAAGATGGAAGCCAGATGTGGACGAGGTAGTGGAAATTCTAATGTGCTCTGTGTCGGTGAGACTTCAGGAGTGTGGTGTCCAGTTCTAGCAACAACCACCAGCAAGAAATCAGAATTGTTATGGTCCGCCAAACATCACACGAAGAGCCAGATCACATGAGCAACCAGGTCATAGAGAGAAAACTCAGGGGACTTAGAAACTAAAGAAAAAGAAATGTATGCAGAACTTGATAATTACACTAAAATACTCAAAGAGAAAAGCAGGGGGAAATTGTGACTCGAGAATGCACCCACAGCCGGGTTTAGCGGCTCATGCCTGTAATCCCAGCATCTCAGGAAGCTGAGGCAGTAGAATTACAAGTTCAAAGCCAGCCTCAGCAACTTATTGAGGTTCTAAGGAACTTAGCAAGACGCTGTCTTTAGGGCTGGGGCTGTAGCTCAGTGGTAGAGTGCTTGCCTCACATGTGTGAGGCACTGGGTTCAATCCTCAGCATCACATAAAAATAAATAAATAAGCAAAATGCAGGTATTGTGTCCATCTGCAACAACAACAACAAAAAAAAGACTGTCTCTAAATAAAATATTAAAAGGGATAGGGATGTAGCTCAGTGGGTAAGCACCCTGGGTTCAATTTCTGGTTCAAAAAAAAAGAAAGAAATGCACCCACAACAAGACTGCCTTCTATGAATTGAAGTAAGAGAAAGACATTTTTGGTAGCAAAATAAGATCCCCAAACCATGTCACTCAGCTATCATTCTGAATCAATTACTAGTCACTGTATTCTAAAAGTTGAATCCTAAATGTAATATAGTATTCTTGATTGCATTCTAGAACAGAAAAATTCATCAGCAAAATAAAGTAGGAAAATTTGGAAAAAAAAGTCTGCTTTAGTCAATGTATGCAACTAGTGTTGATTTCTTAGTCTTAGTAAGTGTGTCATGGTTATGTAAGATGTATATTTGTATTTCTGGTTTTCTCCCTTAAATATCTGAATTTTAAGTTAGTGACACTTCTGGAGTTTTGGATGGCAAACCACCAGTATAGGATAATAATTTTAAATATATTTTAAAGTCATATATATATATAAAGATTCATTATATCACTATGTATACCAATGAAAATCTGGAAACTAAAAATGATCAACAATATAAGAGTTGTTAAATTATGGAACACATCTATGATTAAATGTCTCAAAACTATTGCACCTACTTACAAATTAATACAAATTAATATTAACATGATGAAAAACTTAGAATATAGTGTGAAATTTAAAAGCTAAATATCATTCTGAGCTGCTATGCTACATAAGTGAATGAAGAAAAAAGTTAAGGGGAAAAAGTGGTATTTGAAACTAATATGCATTTTCTTTTCTTTTTTTCTTGGAACCAGAGATTGAACCCACAGGCATTTAACCACTGAGACACATCCACAGCCCTAATATGCATTTTCTATAGATTTTCTTTTTCTCTATGTCTACTGCTTTCTAATAAGCTTTATATTACTTTTATAATTTAAAAAATCCATAAAAATATGTAAGTTAGTTTCATTACATAAACAGTTTAAAGGTCAAAATCTCTTCTTTTCTCCCCTAGGCTTTGACTGACTATAGGTTGTTAAAAGACTGAGAATGAAAATCAAAAGATTGCATAACATCCAAGAACTCATAAGGATTTTTTTTTTTTTAACGAATATGGACTATGGCTAAATCCATTAGAGCTTGAAAGAAACTGTCTTTGTGCTTCTAAGCAGTGGCTTGGAGGCAAGAAGGCCAGCAAGACAAGAGTGTGCCAAAGACATCTCAGCTGGAGACGAGTGTACTGTACACAAGTACAGAAAACAAAACCAGTGGGGGAGGGGTTAGAATTTGTCCCTGACCTTGGACAATAAACCCAAATTGCATTGTGGTGCAGACAAATGTCCATAAAATAGGTGTGGCAATAATCCAAGCTGAAAAGCATACAGTTAAGGATGGCATTTATCCAGAGCAAAGATTTTAAGTCTCATTACCCAAAAATGCTTTATGCAACCGTCAAGTACAGAGGAGAGAAAAATTCAAGTCAAAGCTGTCATGCCACAGGCAAAACACAGAACACGAAATGTCAGTGTACAGTTATCAAAGAGCCTGTGCTTGGAATTCCTTCCTCAGGAGGGTTCCTTACAGAATGTGGACGAAAAACCTCCTGCACACAGGTGACAGAGAGAGAACCATCCCATGTAGCCTGGGGATTGGTGAGCTCTGGTTTGGCCAAATGACAGCAACACTGGTGCCCATCTTGCAAGACAGTCCTTGGCATTTAGGAATCCTGATCCTGTGACAGAGCGCAGCCAAGAGTCAGAAACATTCCAAAGCACTTCATTAAGCAGGGCATGTCGTTTTTTCCAGTCATGGACTACATATGTGTGTACACTGTATATTAAGTTTTAGTGTTTGTTCATGAACAATATAGAATTTTTTTTTTTTTAGCTCCAATACCAAAGCAAATCAAAACACATTTCACTAACTGTTGCTTTTACAAAACATTTACAGGCCTAGTACTAGTCTTGGTTCAACTTTGGTCCTTTTAGTTACGGAATTCATATCAATAAGCTAAAGTTATTATCAAAACTATGGCATACACTCACGGTTTAGTCTAGGATATGCAGATCCTTGTCCCCAAACTCCAGAATTGTGACTTCTTCCTGGTGGATACAATACACTTTTAACCCAAACATCCACACTGTTAGTGATACTCTTTGGCCGTTTTGAATATTCTGTGATTTCCATCCTACAGCAGCTTTTGAAGTTTAAAAGAATGATTCAGACACATTTAAAAAAAAAAAAAAAAAGAGGACTCTTTTCTGATGTAAAAAAGAATATGACTTCATTTCTACCAAATACCTAAAATTTCCACAAATCTGTATTCACAGTGAACTAGGAGAAGTTCCATAAAGAAAAATATGCCCAATTTGAATTTGAATATCTCCACATTTGTCAATAAATTAGAGGTCCTCTTGACTTTCCTTCCAATAGTTTCAAGGTTAGTGGGTTCAAATGTCTTGTCACCTCATTAAAGATATGACTCTCTGAGTCATCAAGAACCTGATAAATGAGTTCTCCAAAGGTATGTTCATTTCCTAAAAGCCTTGACCTGAGAACAAAGTTCAACAACTTCCTTTGACTTCTTTCTTTTCTATTTCAAGTTATTATAGTGTCCCTCATTCTGGTGATGGTGACGGAAAGCCAGCTCTGCTCATGTTTTCTGTCTGATTGCATAGGAAAATGTTACCTAACATGCACAGGAGAAAATTTGTGGACAGAAGATTAATGGAAGCTGGGGTCACCCATCTTCTCTGTTGATGTAAATGTAAATGTCAGTTCTTTTCATTGCAGTTGCTCATCTTGAGCAGGTGAACCAAGCTTTTCTTATGTAGTGTATGTTACTGGGGTGGAGTGCAAAGCCCAGCAGGTATAACCCCCAGGATCAAATAACACAGTAGTTGAAACTCACTCACTGAGATATCAAGTTGATCTTTTTGATCCTTTCCCATTCACACAGATGGGATCAGAAAACAGAGAGGCTGGACTCCTTGAAGTAGGTAAAAGAGAAAGGAGAAATTAAAGGTTACTTGCCAAGGCCCAAGTTCATTAGCAGGAATTCCCCTGCCCACCTGCAGCAAGGCCTAGTCAAGAAGTTGCAAGGGCACATATTTGTCATGGGCATGAGCAACTTAGAAAAATATTGCCCCTGAGCCACAAGCCACAAGCCAAGGCCGCTCTGTGTGATTTATAATCTGTTTGTTTCCACTTAGCTCAGCCAGGTTTGTTAGAGGACAGTTTTGTTCCCAGAGGATTCAATAGTGAGTGGTAGCTGTAGAAGTGTTGTGACTTGAAAATCAACTTGGATATAAATATGTAAATTATATTCAAACACAATTGACATCTGTGGCTCATAAGTCAGGATAGGGCCTTCGGGGAAATTCCAGTAGACAATACTGCTGCCAGAGATTAATTTGAAGATAGATTTTATTTTTTACCTTGTCCAGTTTCTTCCTTATACTTACCTATTTTAGCTTAATTAAATAATCAGTGCAACAAAACTATGCCTAGATGAGAATTTTGACATTAATGAGACAAACCTTCCAATTGCTTTTTGCTCTTTCTTGCTCAGAAGAACATTTAACATTTTGGAAGGATCAGAGTGAAGAGTGCAATATAAATTAGGTAAGATTAGGTGCAAGCAAAAAAAAAAAAAAGATTAGGTGCAAGATGACTGGCTAAGGTTGTAGCTCAATGGTAAAGTATTGTCTAGCTCTAAAGAAGCCCTGGGTTCAATATCCAGAACCAAAAAACAATTTTTTTTTTTTTGTAAATGGCTGACATCATACATGGAACCTGCCACATCACTCCAAATTCTCAGAAAGGATAGCTTATTCTGGAAAATGTACCCTCAGTGGACCAGAATTCAGGAAAAATCATTAAAACATTGACATGGATAGGTTTAAACTAAAGAAGAACACCACAACACAATGCGTACAGGAAAAGACACCTACAAAATGTGAAGCAAAATCAGGGCACAGTCTCTGGGGAGAGAGTCTGTATGAGCCAGGGACCCCAAAATCACTAACAGGTTTACTATTCAAGGTCCCATAATAAAATCCATCTCCTCCTTCCCATCTTTCCACCCTTCTACTCTCACCACTTTGATCAGGCACCAAGCAACAAAGCTGTCTATACTTAGATATGGCAATGAGTTTGTCTACTTGAACAGAGAGCAGACTGTTGCCCTTGGGCTACTGACCACCTCCTGCAAATATGAGTAGTCCTCATGCCTAAGAATCTAACTAAGTAATATAGCTGGCCTCACTATGCACACTGTAGTACAAGCTCTGGAGCATGGAATGTCTCTCTCTCCTGCCTGTTACCGTAGTCTACGCATGCTTGCAAGCCGGTAATGTAGGTATAGCAGTTAAGAAGGAAAAACAAAAAGCCTCACTCACAATCACAAATCATGAAATGGTTCAGGAAAGCTAATACCATTACAAAGCTTAAACTCCTAAGCTCAAAGAACAGAAGAATCTTACTAATGGGAAACAAAAGTATTGAGGCAAAGCAGAAAAAACAACCATGAAACAAAGTTGAAAGAGATATTATCAGGGCTGGACATGTAACATAGTGGCAGAGCACTTACCTAGCACCGGTGAAAACCTGGATTCAATCTCCAGTGCTGAGAGAGAGAGAGAGAGAGAGAGAGAGAGAGAGAGAGAGAGAGAGAGAGAGAGAGAGAGATACTCAGAGAAAATAGTTATGATGAATATGTAAAGAACTCCAATGAGAAGACAGTGAGAAAATGAGAAAGCAGCCATCTACAAGCCAGGAGGAAGGCCCTCACCAGAATCCAACCATGCTGGAAACCTGATCTTGAGCCTCCAAAATTAATGAAATAAATACCTGTTACATGAAAGAAAGGAAAGGAAGAGGAGGAAGGAGGAGGAAAAGAAAGAGGAGGAGAGCAAACAATGCAATAAGAAAATGGAAGAAGGGCTGGAGTTGTAGCTCAGCAGTAGAGTGCTTGCCTCATACGTGTGAGGCACCAAATTCGATTCCTAGCACCACATATAAATAAGCAAATAAAATAAAGGCCCATCAACAACTAAAAAATATTTTTTAAACAAGAAGAAAATGAAAGAAGATTTTAAAGCAGTAATGTACAGAAGATAAACAGTTTAGCTGGCCTGGTGGTGCACACTGGTAATTCCAGCCACTTGGGATGCTGAGGCAGGAGGATTGAAAGTTTGAGGCCATCATCAGCGACTTAGCAAGACCTGTCTCAAATTAAAAAATAAAAAGGGTGGAGATCTAGCTCAGTGGTAGAGCATTCCTGGGTTCAATCTCCAGCATTATAAATAACAATAATAATGATAATAAATAAATAAAAATGAAAAACAAATAGCTTAAGATCTATACTAATTGGAAAAGTGAAAATTTAAATGAAACATTTTTGCCTTTGAGATAAACTCTTCTTAATATAAAATGATGGCACAATAAGGGGCAATGGTCTCAGCCACTTTGGAGGGAGATTGGAGAGTATCTTTAAAAGTTTCAGATTCTTGACAAAGCCATTCCATTTTCCTGTATTAATTCTATAAAATAATGACATATGTAAAGATATTTTGGGCATGTTTTTTTTCAATTACAAAAATCTTAGAAATAACCATAATGTCACCTGATACAGTGGGGCATGCCTGTAATACCAGCGGTTGGAGAGGCTGAGGCAGGAGGATCTCCAGTTCAAAGCCAGCCTCAGCAATGGCAAGATGCTAAGCAACTCAGTGAGATCCTGTCTCTAAATAAAATATAAAGTAGGACTGGGGATGTGGCTCAGTGGTTGAGTGTCCCTGAGTTCAATCCCCAGTACAAAAAAATAAAAGAAAGAAATAACCATAATGTCTATTCACAGGGAAATTATTAAATTCTATGGCATATTCATATTACATAAAATAAACAGAAAAAATAATGATATAGAAAGTTTCCTAAGGTATGTTATTAAGTAAAGAAAGCATTTTTCCAGAATGATTCACATAATAAACTCCATATATTAAAATATATATATAATTTTAGAAGAATATATATATGTACATAAATTTTTGAAGGGATACACATGTAATTGATAATAACAATTTACCCTGGAGATGAGAATGATTTTGGCATTATTTGCAATATGTGAATTATTTATAATCAAAATATATACACATTACTTGTACAAAAGGTAAAATCTTTTAAATTCTGAAACCAAATTAAGCTATTGATCTAGTGGGGAATCTAATTATCTGCTAAATGAATAAAGAAAACTCACCACCCAGGATACCAGCACAGGAAACACTGATGACTCTTTTTGCAAAAAAAACAGATGAAAGAAAGCAGCCACTCAGTTTATGTTCTCCCCTCGAGGAAAAGAATAATAATCAGTGACAAGTTACAGCTGCAGAGGTGCAGCCCAGCATGCTGGCTTAGGAGGCAAGGAAGTGCCTCCCCTTTCATTACCAGAAGGATCAAATCTCTACTAAAATATGAGAGGAAAACTATATCTAAAAATATAAATATGTAAATATATATATATATACACATATGTGTGTACATACATATACACATACATATGTACACACACACACACACACACACACACACACACACACACACACATAGGTATAGTGAAGGAAAACCACATTCATTCCACAGACAGATTATCACACACCACTGACTTTTTCATGCATTTATTACTTATCGATGGGGATATGTTCTGAGAAATGGTGTCAGGCAATTTTGTCATTGTGTAAATATCATTGAGTGTAATTACACAAACCTAGATAGAGTAGCATGCTACACACCTAGGCTATACGGTATACCTTATTTTTAACCTTTTGTTGTTGTTGTTGTTGTTAAAAACTAAGGCACAAACACACATTAGTCTAGGCCTACATGACATCAGAATCATCAATGTCACTGTTCTCTACTTCTACTTCTTGTCTCACTGGAAGGACTTCAGGGACAATAACACACATAGAGTGGTGATTTCTTGTGATACTTCCTCAGGGAAATGCAAGGAGCTGTTTTGCAGTTAACTTTTTTTTTTTAAATAAGCAGAAGGAGTACAATCTAAAATAGCAATAAAAAGTACAGTAAATACATAAACCATTAACATGGTTGTTTATTATTATCAAGTATTACATACTATCTATAATTGTATATTCTGTACTTTGTATGACTGACAGTCAATAAGATTTTATTTTTAGGCAGAAAATTTTCAGCTCCATTATAATATTATGGGACCATCATTGTATATGTTAACTTTTCTTTTCTTTCTTTCTTTTTTCAGTACTGGAAATTGAATCCAGGGCCTTGCTCATGTTAGACAAGTACTCTATCACTGAGCTACTTCTCCGGCCAATGCAGTCTGGTTTTTAATGAAATATTATTACGTAGCATATGAATGTGTATCACACCTTTACTTAGTGTAGGAAAACCATGCTCATTCATGGACAGAGAGATTATCTCATACCACTGGCTTTTCTGAAAAATTGTGAAATGTACCTTAAAAGACAGCCTTTTCAGTGTTTTAAATGTTGTTAAGTAGAATTTTCTTTGTTAGATTATGCCCTGGCTTCAAAATTATCAGAGTCCCATGTGATAGGCAAACAAAGGCTATTATCATTCAACTGATAACATCATGTTCTCCTCCTTACTGGTTGTTCTGAAAATACTGACAGGCCCCTAATAAACTTACTGGAGGGGAAAGTGTTTGTTCATGCAAGAATGGAGACAGAACTCTGTGGTTAGCAAGTCACTGAAGTAGAAAAAAAATAAAAATTCAAATTGGTAAAGGGGAATGCCCTAAACCCAGAAGATAAAGAAGAGAAAGGAGGCTTCAGAGTGAAGCCTACAACCTCTGACTACATCAGTCATTCTACACTAGACTGTGCTACAATAACAAACATCCCCCAAATCTCAGTGTCTTCAAACAATAACCATCCCTTTATTGCTGACACCACACATCCAATGTAGGTCAGCAAAGAGTGCCTAGACTTTGGAGTGGCTCAGGAACCCACATCTCACCATCCAGAATAATTCTAGTCATAATGCAGATGGGAAGAAAGAGAATTCTGGAGGGTTGTGCATTCATAATAAAATATTCTGGCCCAGAAATGACACATATCCCTTCTGTTCATTGACTAGAGCTATTTATATGGTCTCTCTCTCCCCTCCTTCACAAGGGTCCAGAAAATGCAGTTCTACCATGTGCCAAGAAGATAGCTGTAGTCACTGGAAGGACTTCAGAAACAATAATACACATAGAGTGGTGATGTCTTAGGATAACAACGCCATCTTCTAAAATACTTCCCGAAGGAAGTAGATATTTGTAGATAGTTGGCAAATAACACTAAGAACTGCCAGGTTAGCTTGGTCCATGGGCATCAGAGACATTTTATACCAAGGATCACAGTCCAACAACACGTGAAATGAAGGGCCTGTCTGGTGAGAACCTGAGGCCTTAGGTTGGCTGAACCAGGGAGTAGAAATAACTCATCCCACCCAGGAATCTGAAGATTTGGGAAGATTCCAGTAAGGTCTAATTTAGGACAATATGGCATGTATCCCTCAATTGTTCACAAATGCTTTGTGATTATTAGTTTCAAAACCGGCTGATCATCAGATTCACCTGGGAAGCTTTAAAAAGAAGAAATGTCTGGGTCTCACTATGGAAAATTCTAACTCAATATACATTGGGGATAGGTCCCAAGAATCTATATACTTAATTCCCTGTAACATAATATAAAATAAATAAATATTTGATCCTTATCCCCAGTACTTGGCACACAACTTCCAAAACTCGTGAGCTGAGTGGTGGGTGTGATAGGAATGTCTTTTGTTTTTCGTAACAAGCTTGTGTCGAACCTACCTGAATTTACGCTAATGAGGTGAGTCTTGGTGAGCCCCTAGACAGCTTCCAGGCGAACTCAGTCCAAGGAACCAACTAAATGATTAGAGGATTGAAATTTTCAGCACTACCTTTCGACCACCAGGGAGAGGAGAGGGCCTGGAGATCACCAATGGTCAATGACTTAATCAATTGTGCCTAAACAATTAAGCCTCCATACTCTTTCTACATGATGGAGTTCCAAAAACTTCCAATTTGGCAAACACCCATGAACTGAGGGTGTGGTGCACCCCAAACTTCACGGAGACAGGGCTCAAGACCCTTCCAAATTTGGGGGCTACTCTTTCATCCAGCTGTTCATTTGTATCTTTTATAATAAACTTCAGTGTACAACTTTCCTGAGTTATATAAATTGTTCTAGATAATCGTTTAATAATCCTTGAGTGGAAGAGGGATTTGGGGAATCCCCGTCTTTGTAGCAAAGTTTGACAGAAAGACTGGTGTCCTGGGGATCTCACAGTGACAATAGCACCTGAAGTGTGCCATCTACTTTATGTGTGCAGCAATCCGTGGAGTTTGATGCTAACTATGAGTTAAGAGTCAGAACTGGATTGAGTTACAGGACACCCAGTTGGTGTCAGGGAATCAGAGAAAATTGGTTGACTCAAAGGGAAAAAAAGAACCTGATTCTCACACCCCAAAGATTCCTGTGATCATTAGGCTTAGTGACTTTTGCTGACAACATTCAGACATCTAGCAATCCTCATACAGGATAATACACCAGCTTTTAAAACTTCACAGACCCCTGAGTCTTCTGAGCAGTGACTTCTGAGTGGAGTCAACAAATACCAACAAAAGAACACCTACCACCTGCCCCTTATTCTGGTTATCTATTGCTGCAGAGCAAACCATCCCAATGTTTAGTGGCTTAACAAAGCAACAAGCTCTTAATCTTCTCATAAATTTTGTGCATTTTGAGCAGGAGCTGTTCTTGAATAATGTGCTTGAAAAGGAAGGTTTGAGTAGATGTGGAGGCTCATCCACTTTCCAGATGGTTCTAAACTGCAGCCTGTCAGCAAAGGCTGTCAACACCGGGGTCTTAGCTCCTCCTTACCTGCATGTCCATGGAGCTACTTAGGCTTCCTCACAGCACAACATCTTAGTGCCAAGTATCACTTACCCAGAGTAGGAAGTGGAAGCTGCTCACCTCTTAAAAATGGAGGCCAGAAACAGTGTCACTTAGGCAGGCTAAGCCAGACATCCACAAATTCAGTGAGAGGAAGAGAGTTTCCGCCTCTCAAGGGGAGAAGGGCTAAAGAGAAATCAGAGTCAAGCTGGATTATCTTTGAGGTCCCCGCAAATCCTCAAAGGCTGAAGACCACAGGTTCTGATGTATAATTTGCTGACAAAGAAGCCCAAATGTGAGGCTGTGTCTTTGTAGACCTGCACGTGGTGACAGCTGAACTCAGTCATTAGCTACACGGAGCTCATGGGATGGCAATGACCTGAACATCCAAGTCCTCTGCCTTTCCTTCCAAACTCACTGCTGTCTCTCTTCACAAAGAAAAAGATGTGTTCCCATACCTGGAACCTGGCCGCAGCCACCTTGAAGACTTCCTAACTGTATACATCAGTCTTTATTTTATTTACTTATTTACTTATATATTTGGATTGAAGTTATTTTATCACATTAAACACAGAGGTGCTTTACCACTGAGCTACATTCCCAGTCCTTTTATTTATTTATTTGTTTGTTTGTTTTTAAATTTTTAATTTTTTTTTTTTGAGCCCAGGGATGTTTTACAAATAAACTACGTCCTCAGCCCTTTGTAATTTTTATTTTGAGACAGGGTCCTGCTAAGTTGCTTAGGGACTTGTTAAGTTTCTGAGGCTGGCTCTAACTTACGATCCTCCTGCCTCAATCTCCTGAGCCTCTGGGATTACAGGTGGGCGCCACGGTGCAGCCACATAGTTCCTTCCCTATCTCTTGGGCGATAACTCACAAGCTAACCACTCAACAAGTGCATAAGAAATTTCAACAAGAAACCAGCAAAGCTCACAAGTACAATGAAGGGACTCAAGAGTGGACTTAAAAATGCTGATCATCCAGTTGAAACACTCCCGTGCCACCATTTAGCTATTAGGCCTCGGGCAGAGTGACTTCACCATTTTTAATTTCATTTTCTATTTTTAAAATGATGACATAAACAGCTCCTCCCCGCCCCCAGAGAGTTATGGCAAGTGTTACCTGAGATAATGCAAATAAAATGCCGAGCACAGAGCTCACCCTGTACAGGCACTTGATAAATATTAGCCATTGTTTTTCTTGCCATAATGCAAGGGTGACTTTGGTCTTTGCTTCTCCTGCATTCCCCAGAAGCAGAAAGGATAGATTTCACTGAAGCAAGCAGCAAGAGGCACAGGAGGGCCATTGGGCAGTGGGTCTGGCCACTGGCCACAGGGAAAAAGTTGCAAGGACTTCTGTGAGTATCTCTCCTATTTACCCAGCATCGTGACCTCGGCCAGGCCTTTCATGATCCCAGTGTGGACAAATGTCTCAGGTCCTAGGCCATCTAGACCTAGGAGGTAGGTGTTAAGTGTGCACCATGAGCCAACTGGTTGCTGGGGCTACACTAGTGGACAGGGCAGCCAAGCATCTGCCCTCATGACGGCATCTTCCATGTTCCACGCTACTTGAAGGGCACATCTTCAGAGACCCAAGTACAGAGGCCCTCAGCTGCCCCATTCTGGTCTGCCCTCACCTTCAGTCTCAGTCCAGGATCCACAGCTTTCTGGAAGCTGACTTGGCAGCCTGTCTGTGGTGGGGGTGTGGGATAATGGGGGTAAGTCTGTTACACCATGGGTGATGCTTGGTGGGCCAGGCAGGGATAATGTGGGTGATGCACTGAAGTGCAGTTCCTCTGTGTTATTACAAAACTGCCAGCTCATTTCTGAGGAAACACAAAATACAAACAAGCCAGCCTTGTTTGTTTCATCAATGCCACTCTGTGGTGCTGAGTTTAGAGTTGGCTGCCCCAACAACATCTTGTAATAGCCCTGCTGACTCCTTCAGGAGATGCCCGCGGGGCTCCAGTGCTTCCTGCATAAGGGAGAAAAGCAGTGTGAGGCCAGAAATGCAGAGGTGAAAGAATCAGGCAACAGAAAGCACAGAGTGTGGTCCCGAGTGGGTGAAGGTCAGGTCCCAGGAAAAGAAGGACACAGGCCAACTCTGTCACGGCTACGTGCACAGGGTCCCTTGCACACATGCACCCTCCTTCCCAGTTGCCTCCTAAGTGGAATCCTTAACCATGACCTTCCCCAAGCTTTTCCTTTTCAGGCCACTTACTTATCTGCCATGATAAGCCCAGGCTGTATCTCTTTGTTTGAAAATCCTAAATAAAGATAAGCAGCCCTTGCCCCACCGCCCCCCAAGACTCCTGGACATCTCCATCTAAAGGTCCCATGGGCTATTTATTTGTTTACTCATTTACTGTGTGTGGTACTGGGCATTTAACCCATGGATGCTCTACCACTGATTCACATCCTCCCCTTTTTTGCCATCAATATTTATTTGTTTACTTATTCTAATGAGTTATACATGACAGCAGAATGCATTTCTATTCATGGTACATAAGTGGAGCCCAACTTTTCATTTCTCTGGTTGTACAGGATGTAGAGTCGCACCATATGTGCAGTCACAAATGTACCTAGGGTGATAATGTTCATCTCTTTCCACCATCTTTCCTGCCCCCATGCCCCTCCCTTTCCCTCTCTCCCCTTTGCCCAATCAAATTTCTCCATTCTCCCCCGCTCCCCACACACTGATTATGGATCAGAATCCACTCATGAGAGAGAACATTTTGCCTTTGGTTTTTTGGGGATTGTCTTACTTCACTTAACATGATATTCTCCCACTCCATCTGTTTACCTGACAATGCCATAATTTTTTTCTCTTTTAATGCTAAGTAATATTCCATTGTATATATACATACCACAGTTTCTTCATTCATTCATCTGTTGAAGCACATCTAGGTTGGTTCCACAGTTTAGCTATTGTGAATTGAACTGTATGAACATTGATATGGCTGTATCCCTGTAGTATGCTGTTTTTTAAGTCCTTTGGGTATAGACCGAAAAAGTGGGATAGCTGGGTCAAATGGTGGTTTCATTGAAAGTTTTCCAAGGAATCTCCATACTGCTTTCCATAATGGTTGCACCAATTTGCAGTGCCACCAAAAATGTATGAGTGTGCCTTTTCCCCCACATCCTCGCTAACACTTACTATTGCTTATATTCTTGATAACTGCCATTCTGATTGGAGTGAGATGAAATCTTAGAATAGTTTTGATTCACATCCCACCCCTTTTAATTTTATTTTGAGACATGGCTTTTCTAAGTTGCTTAGGCTGCCCAGGAACTTGCAAATTCTCTTGTCTCAGCCTCCTGGAATTACAAGCATGCACCCCAGAACCCTGGAGCCTGGTTTCCCATGACCCTTCAGATGCAAACTTCAAACTCAAATAGGTTGTGTCTTCTTTTTAAATAAGGAGTTGAAGTCTTAACCTCCTGTACTTGAAAACTGGGACCTTATTTAAAAACAGGGTCCTTCGGAGATATAGCCAAGAAATCATGAAGGAATGGGCACGGTGGCACATGTTTGTAATCTTAGTGATAAGGGAGGCTGAGGAGGAAGATTGCAAGTTCAAGGCCAGCCTCAGCAGTTTAGTGAGGCCCCAAGCAACTTAACAAGTTTGGCTTTATTCTGAAGGCCCAGGGAGTCAAAGGCATATTCTAACTGCTTTATCCTTATTTCCTGTCTCAAAATAAAAATTAAAAAGGCTGGGTATATGTCTTGGTTATAAAGCACCCCTAGGTTCAATTCCTAGTATATAAAAAAAAGAAAGAAATCATTCAGGGTGGGCCCCAATCCAATATAACCAGCATCCTTATAAAAAGCATATGCCTATGAAGACAAAATCTGCAAGGAGGACCCCATGTGGGAGAGAGGAGGAGCTAGAAAATGTAGCTCCACCAAGGAACCAAGGATTTCCAGCCATCACCAGGATCTGAGGAGAGGCCCACAGGGAAGGAAGGGTTTCCCCTACAGGCTGCAGAGCAGAGATGGCCCTGCCCACAACTTGATCTTGAACGCGACCCCCAAAACTGTAGGAGAATAAATTTCTTTTGTTTTAAACCATCCAGTTTGTGTAACTTTGTTCTGGCAGCTCTAGAAAATGAATACATTCAGCAGGGCCCAAGTCAAGTTCACTGTTCTCTGCTTTTCTCAGACTGACTTCTCTTCCAATATTTATTGTTACAATAGATGAAATATAAGTTGCCAAATCAGGAATTTAGGGGTCATTTTGATTCTCCCCACCACTCCCCAGCCCATCAAGCACCATGCATGTCAACTTGACCTCCTCCTGCTTGGCCCATCTCTCCTGCCTGGAGCCCACAGTTCCCGCCCTGGTTCACCCTGGTAACCTGAGTAGAGGGTAGTAGCGGTCTCTGTACTGTGATCCTGGGCAATCTCCTTTATGTGGTATTATCTCCTGTCCCCACGCTAACTCATCCTTGCTCTCGATCTAAACCTCTCTGGCCATACCCTTCTTACAACCTTTCTGGAAAGATCTCGCCATGAATGACTTGATTTCAAACTGCCTCGCTTATTATGTTTCATACACTCCTTTCCCCAACCTTGAACTTTGTGTTCAAGCCCTACTAAATCTCTAAGGTTTTCCGAAGAAGTCATGCTTTTTCATGCGGCTGCGCCCCCGCAGGAGTTGATCCTTGTACCAGAAACGTTGCTCCATCCTCTTATTTTCCTGGTACATGTCTGTTCATCCTTCAAGACTTTGATTAAATGCTTCCTCACTTGTGAAACCTTCCAGACTTTCCCCAGGCAGTTTTAAGTAGCTTAAGTTCCTTCTGTCCCATGACAATAATTATCTTGTATTATAACTGTGCTGTTCACATGCCCGCCTCGCCACCCCACCATTTCGAGGGCAACAGACTGTGTTTTCTTTGTATCTCGAATGTTTGCGTTCATTCTTCATTCATTTCTCTCTTCTGTGGTTTTATTCTTTTAACAAATGTTTATTGTGTTTCACGCTTACAATGAGCTAGACAAGGAAGGCCCAGGGGACACTCTGAGAAACATTATTCCTGCCCTCTTGGAAGTTACGGTCCAGTGGGAGATAAAACTAAAATAAACATGTGATCACAGGCCAGCAATGCCACCCAGAGATAGACAGAAAGAGGTGTATGAATAGGTAAGTAGAAGTTCGCCAGACTCAGGGATTCCCATGAGACATGAGGACAAGGTGCATGGGGTGATGGGGTGGGATCTTGGTGCCAAAAATGCACCCTAGTCCTGCACAACTGGGGTACCAAGGGGAAGGAACAGAACAAAGGGAAACACTGATGCTGGGTGTAGAGACCAGATCCAGGGGCCTTGAACGTCAAATAAAAAGAGTGGGACTTTATTCTGAAGGCCCAGGGAGTCAAAGGCATATTCTAAATATTGTATCCCTTATTTCCTTTAAAATTGCTCTGATTGCTTTGAATTAAAAAATAACTTCTTGTAATAAGAAAAACAGCAACGAAAAAGTTAAAAATAATTCCCTCTCATTTCTACATCCTGAAACCATGGAAGCTATTAAACCACATTTGTTGGAGCTGGTATACATACATGCAAATAGGAGCAGGCACATGTGCATGTTTTATTTTTCTCGTTCTGCTTTTTAACAAAATGGAATCATAGTATACCCATTTCCCCTCTACTTTATTGTTTGCACTTAATATGTTAGTATCTCCCCATGTGAATACACTGATACTTAGAGCTAACTCATTCATCTTCCTTTGTGATAGCTACACAGTGTCCCACAGCATAGAGGCACCATGTTTATTCAGCCATTCCGTTGTTGATGGATAATCCTCCATTGCCTGATATTTCACCAAAGCAGACAGTGCTTCTGCAAACAGCCTCATCAATATCATCAAAATATTCTTAAGGATCAGGCTCTGGTATCCACTGAAATGACTTCTCAACATGGGGTTGCGAAGCTGGAGTGTGCATTTTGAACTACAGTAGATATTGCTAGACTATTCTTCCAGTTTTTAGCCATTCCTATTTCTACTAGCAAGGTATAAAAGTGATCACTTCTCTGTGTTCTAACACAGGATGTTAATGGCCTTGAAAATTTTTGCCAATCCCATGAATAAAGAATTAATTTTACTTTCTCTAATCCTCTACTCCATTCTCTACTCCCTCTAAATCTTTCCTCTTCTGCAACCTGCCTGTTAGTAATTTTTTTCCTATATTCCTGTTACCTTTTGCAATTTTAATAACTATTTATGTGGACTTTGAGCATCTTAAAGATTATACCCACTCATTTGTGCTACAAATATTTATCTAAGTCTATAGTTTGTCTTTTGACTTTGCTTAAGGGTTCCTTTTATTTTTCCTTTTAATCTGAAAAAAAAAGTGGAAACATGTCTTTCCCCCCATATCTTTAGGATTTTAGAAACTCCTTTCATTATATAAAATATTCTTTCCTAAAATTATATAAATTTTCAAGTACTTTCTCTTTCTCTTCCTCTCCCCCCTCCCTCCCGCTTTTTCAGTACTGGGGATTCAACATAAGGCCTCATGCATGCTAGACAAATGCTCCACTACTGAGCTACAGCATCAGGACTTTTAAATTTTTATATTTTGAGGCAATATCTTCCTAAATTGCTAAAACTGACCTTGAAGTGACCTTGAAGGTGCCATCTTCCTGCCCCAGCTAGTAGCTGCGATTATAGGTCTGTGCCACTGTGTATATTATTTCTTTACATTTAGATCATTAACCGCAGCCCATCTGGGACTTATTTATGCATATGGTATAAGCTAATCTACCTCCATTTTGTTCCAGAGGGAGAGCCAATTAGATCAACACCATTTCTTGAACGAATCATTACTTTCCCACTAAATTGAGAAGTCCTCTTTATGGGATATTACATACTGTGACTATTCCTGAATTCCAGCCTGTTCCAGTGGACCATTTATTCATGTGCCAGACACATTTTTTTGATGACAATCACTAGATCTTAAATTTACAGCAAATGTCCCTTATTTCCTTTTTCAGATTTATTTGTCAATCTACAAAGCTATATTACAACACACAACCATAATTATGCTTTTTAATTAAATTTTCTTATGTTTCAAAGAGGAAGTGGTTGAGAGTCTTGGCTAATCCCGGGTGGCCGCCTGAATCACCCTGGTCACCCCAGTTGCACAGGCCTGTGCTTTGATTCTTGCCTACCAGATGACCCCAAGTCCCCAAGAACGCTGGTCCCTGATTGTAGTTCTCCTCTATTCTGCAAGTGCCCAGGATGGCTCTACCAGGTCTTGAGGGGTCTTCTGCCTGTTGCGTTCCTTGGACAATTTGTCCTGGCCCCTTTGATGCTGCCCTTGTGGGGGTTTTCCTCCTCTCTAGGCCCCTGCTGTCTCTGACCACATGGGACAGGACCAAGTCTGCATCACTGCTCCCCCTTCTGTGGTTCTGCAGCTGGTCATGAGACATTCACACACCACACTGCTCTCCATCTCAAACCCTCCCACCAGTAGATGGGTCTCTGCTTCCAGGCCACCCTTTGGTTCTCTTCCAGAACACCATTCTTCACGCTCCTCGAGGTGGACCCATCTCTTGATTCTCCTATTAGGTGCTGCTAATGGTAGCAGGATGCTGATACCATCAGAATCAGTTTTATGGATTAAATTGTGTCCCCCTAAAATTCATACATTGAAGTCTAACTCCCAGTACTTCAGAAGGTGACCTTATTCGGTCTCGGTGCGGTGGCTCGTGTCTGTAATCCCAGCAGCTTGGAAGGCTGAGGTAGGAGGATTGCAAGTTCAAAGCCAGCCTCAGCAATTTAGGGAGGCACTCAGCAACTTAGCGAGAACCTGCCTCAACATAAGTAAGTAGATAAATAACAAGCGCTGAGGATATGGCTCTGAGGTTAAGCGACCCTGAGTTCAATCCCCAGTGCAAAAAAAAAAAAAAAGAATGTAACCTTGTTTGGAAATAGGCTTATTTCTGATGCAATTAGTTAAGATGAGGTCATTAGAATTGGTCTTCATCGGTATGACAGATGTCCTTTTAAAAGTGGTAAATTTGGACACAGAGACAGGGAGGATACCACAGGAAGATGGGGTGGTGATTCTAAAAGTCAAGGAACGCCATGATGAAAACCTATAATCCCAGCAACTCAAAAGGCGGAGGCAGGAGGATTGCCAGTTTGAGGCCAGGCTTAGCAGTTTAGTGTAAACTCTGTCTTAAAAATTGAAAATAAAAAGGTATGGGGATGTAGCTCAGTGGTAAGATGCCCCTAGGTACAATTCCAGTACCACACACACACTAAAATAAAAAAGAAAATTAAAGCCAAGAAATGACACAGATTGCAGAAACTGCCAGAAATAGGGGAGAGCATGGAACAGACTTCAGAAGAAACCAACCCCACCCATGCCTTGATCTTGGATGCCTCCAAAACTGTGAGACCATAAATCCCTCTTGTTCAGTCTTCCCAGTCTGTGGTACTGTGTTTAGCATCCCCAGGAAACAAATGCACACAGCAACCCAATGGCAGAAGAAGGCAGGCAACTCGCCTTACCTGAGGCCTCCTCTCAGCTCTGCAGGGGTCCAGTAGGGAACCAGATCACAACAAGCTTCAAAAATGGGTTTTTAGTGCTAAGAACTCTGGTATCTGAGCCTTGGCTTTCACCCAGTATGAGCTTTTGTAGAGCAACCCAGGCTCCCCGTAGCCACCCTCAGTCTAGTTCCCTATGAAAAATCAGGTTGAGGGCTCTGCCATCCTGGTGGTCAGCATTGTGCCCAAGCTGTAGCAGTTCAGTAAGACATAATTGGTGAACAACTACTCTGCAAACTATCTAGGTGTGACATGCTGAGGTTCTCATGATTTATCCTCTGGTGTCCCCCGGCCCCCCAGGCCCCTGCCTCCTTCTCCCATCACACAGGTATCCTCGCTTCTCGGTGCAGAGATGACCTGTGGGTGTTCATTAGGACTGGGTCCAGTGGTTCCTCCTTGTGCCCAGTGCTGAGTGTGGTGTCTACCTCAGAGTAAATAAATGCTCAGTCTTGTCTCTTGGGTGGACAATGACCAAACATACAGGAGACTCTTCAGACGGAGCTTCCCCCACATCATGAATCAACAAAGCCGCTGTGAAGTCATCACTTAGAGGAGCTTCTAGAAACCAAGCCAGCGTGGAGTTGCCGCTGATCTCTATTCTTGCCATATAAACCTTGCATTCCTGCACATTCTTTCTGGGCTCGGGACTTCCCAAGCACCAACAACCACAACAAGGCTTCCAAGTCTTTTTCTATTGCTGCTCTCTACCCCCCAGCTCTTTCCAGTCAACTTCCCACAAAGGAGGCTTAAACAGCCTCTGGCAGTCTCCCTGGAATTCACAACCAGCCTCTCCCACTCCCAAATCTACCAAAGCTTCAGACAAACTCACAGGGGAAACCCTGAACTCAAAAGTGGATCTCTTCCCCTGATGCTTCAACAGGCCTCCTTTTTTTTTTTTTTTTTTTTTTTTAGAAAGCACAAGCATCTTGAAATTATTGTTCCAGGGAAAGCACGTGAAGGGAGAAAGGAAAAAAAAAAAAAAGTCTTGAGATTTCCCTGTCATGATGTACCAGAAACTTTCACATAGAGCAACTGCACTGGGGAGGGAAGCTGCTAGAGTTGGGGAGAAATGTGTAGGGACAATGGGGACTTGAGAGTGGGAAATGGCAAGAAAAATGCCCTGAACTCTGGTCCAACTTGGCTCTTAAAAAGAACCTCACCACTCGTTAACTGGTCCTAAAACTCGCTAAGTGAAAAAAGAAAAATAAATGAGCTCATTAAATCCGGAAGGAGGGAAGACCTGGAGGCTTAACCAAGGAAATTCCCAACACCCACTTAGAAAAACAAGGGGGTGTTGGGCACAATTAGACTCATGGCCAGGACTAGGGACTGGGCCCCAAATGAGGACTTGAGTCATGCTGGAGCACAGTGTAAGGCTTGGCCACCTCCAGTTCTGCAAACAGGCGCTCGGACAGAGACCCGCTGCTGCTCACAGTGCAGCCAGATGGTCACGGTGGTTTGGCAATTCAACTGGTCCGTGTCTCTGGTCAAACTGATGGGGAAATCAGTTGGGAAATTTAGTGGGAAGTGCCAGGGGCATGACGAGTCTTTGAGAGAATTATGACTTCAAGCAGACGGTGGTAATCACTGCCTGTGACAAACACAGCCTCGGTTTGGCTTAATAAAGGCTGTTCATCATCCTCCATCCATCCGTTTCCCATCCAGCACCCACATATGGAGGACCGTCTATGAGCTGGCCCGGTGCCAGACTGACCATCCCTTCAGGACTGACTCCCAGTGTTGTCCTATCATCTTGTGAAAGCTCCTGGCTCCCAGCCCCAGCTTCACTCGCTGACCACAGTCCCCTTTGGTTTTGGGGTTCTGCAGGTCTCCTTGGTATCTTCCTGTTCTTGATTCATTGGGACTCTAATCACTCCTGGTATGAGCTTTGATTTTGAGTGAAAGAGAGATCCCCTCCCACCACGGCATCATCTTGGCAATGCCTGTAGCTAGAATAATACCTGCACAAGAATAAAAGGAAGGCAGAGGACAGGTGTCTAACCCACCTGTGTGTGTGCAGAGGAGCCCTCGGAAAGAAATCCTTCTTCAGAAGAGGTAGCTCCACTGTCAGGCTTTCCCCAGGTATAGAGCTGGGTGGGGAGGGAGGCAGGTAACTCCAGGCAGATGAACAGTAGGGACAAAGGCACAGAGACATGCAAGAAACCCACCCACTGCTAAGGAAAAGAAGTGGTTTGTGCTTCTGCCTCGATTCTCTTCCCCCTGGGGACAGTATGTCAGAATGATTTTTATGATGATTCACAAACAAAACCTCACAAGGGACCTGGCAAGATAACAAGATCCATTCTCTTTATCATCCTTTTCCAATGTGGACACCATTCTCAAAAGGCAATATACAATTGTGGGAAGAGACTGAGCTTTTTTGAGAGCAAAGATATTGAACCTCAACTCCACTAGCTGTGTGACACTGAACTGGCTAATTAACCTCTCTCAGCCACATTCTTCCTTATCTTTAAAATGGGTGTAATAATATCTATGCACAAAAAGTGGCTGTAAAGCTTAGAAATAACATACAAAGCATCCCTCAAAATGTTCTGCACCGTGTGGTGGCCCAGCCTGTGTTCAGACAGCAGCTGATATTTTCCCAAATTGTGAGCTGTACTGTCACCTGGGGAGCCCTCTGTTCCTTTCAGTGACTGGCTCTTCCTTAGTGAGAATGGGTAGACCCTGGTATGACAGCCAGGACACTCTGTGACATTCAGCTCTGCAACAAAAACACTGGGTTCCCCACTTGGCATCTCCATGGAGTCTACCCTTTGCTCTTGAAAGCTTTGAAAACTAATTGTCATGCATGAACAAGCCCCTGGAATCCAAAGTCACTTCCTTAACAGGCAGAGAGGTCAAACTGCTACATGGATTTCAAATGTGCTCCCAGAGGTCTGTTCTCAAGGTCAGGGCTATGGGCTGCTCTCTCTCTTAAAGCATGTTAGACACAGTTTTCACTCTCTCTGAGGCGGCCCGGCTTACAAGAAGGGTGCTTGCAAAAGATTAAAATTAAATTTGTAGTCCCCTTCTCTGGTGAGAGAAGTGTCAATTACTTTGGTTTATAGAGTAGGACAGAAAACCAAGGTGACCTCAATAAGGGCTGCTAGCCTGGGGTGAGGGGGGAGAAGGAGAGAAAGAGGTAGGGCATCCTGGAGTCCCCTAGGGAATCACAGAGGGGACTTTTCTCAGAAATCTAGATGGATGGCAACTAGCCCTGTTGCCCAGGAAGAGGGGGTGATAACTGGACCTTTTGTGTTTGGGGTGGAAAACAAAGGATCACTGGGATTCCCAGGAGCCTGCGCTGCCCCGGGGCTCCTGGGACCAGCTGGCACCTGGAAGGCGGCTGCGAACCGAAACTGGCGGCAGAACTCAGCTGAGCTGCAACCTCGTGAGCTCCAGTGGGGGTGACTCCTGGCTGAGGTTACCGCTGAGGGAATGGGGTCATCCTCTCCCAGCGAACCTCAGCGGCTGTACGGGACACGGACAAAAGCCGCTTTGTAGAAGGCTGAGGGGCCTCTTACAGCGCCACCGTGTGGCGGCCCAGGCAAAGGCGCCGGCGGACTGCGCCTCGCATTTCTGTCGCGTGTGGGGTAGACCTGGATAGAGGAGAGGAGGGACTTACCCAAGAAGAGGCAAGTTTTGTGATAACAGGGTAGATGGAGGATATTTGCCATACATAAAACTGGAAAAACAAAAAAGATATGTGTACATTTAAGTGTGGAAGTAATTACTAGCATACACAGTATGTGTCCATACTCTATGTCATTTGATCCCAGCCAGTGCCCCCTCATTCGGAATAAGGATTGCTTAAGCTTTAGGGATGTCCAGTCTCTGATATGTTTCCAGGTCCCCGACCCAAGGAACAAGCGTCTGGTGAGTACCTGCATGACCAAGAAATGGATGAGCAAATTGAGGATTTCCAAGGTGCTCACTCACACTGTGACACACTTGTTAGGAGAGACTTTTCTTGCCTCAGTCTCAACCAAGACACCAGTGAAAGAAAGCTCACAATGTGTAGAAGGTGTAAAGAGATTTCTGAGGACTGATTCTATGATCCAGAATTATTATCCCTAGCTTGAGACTATGGAAGGATCTGTAGAAATGTAGAGAGGAGAGAAAGGGAAAGAGGCGTGAAATGGTTTCTTGGGAGCGTGTTGTTTCCAAGTCCCCACTTCCCTTTGAGGAGTGCGGAGGGGCTGCTCCTTCACTGGAGTTGAGGCAGGGGGCCTCCCGGGGACACTGAGAGGTCTCGCACTGTGTCCCATGGGAGTGGGGAGCACAGGAAACAGGTGCCTGGCTCACACAGAGATGGCCTGGGCAGCAGAAGAGAGGAGGCACCCGGGGATTGGGCTGCACTGCCAGAATTCCTGAGAGCGAGGATGTGTGTCCCCCAGACCACCAAGAGGTGGAAAAGCCAGACCATAGCAGTGTTCAGTTCTGGCTGAGAGCAGAGCCTAGGGTACCAAAGGACCCCCAACTGTGAGATTTGGTGCAGAGTGGGCCCTCATCAAACCTGCTCTGGCAGGAGGAAGGGCGTCCAAATGGTCAGGAGGCTCTGCTCACATCTGAGGTATGTGACTGTAAGGAGGTGACATCAGATGCAGGTCTCCAGTGCAGCAGAAGCTGACCTTGCTCCCTAACAAGTTCAATTCCAGCCCAGTTGCCAACCTTCTTAACGAGCTCGGAGGACATGAACCGGGAATGTGAGAAACAGATCACCAGACCTTCCCAGATAGCAGCTTTTCCCTGTCTTCTTCCCCAGTGAGGAAGGGAGGAGATTGAGTTTTTATTATTACACAAACTAACCTTTCTTTTTGCTCAAGAGAGACCATTTGCAATGAAGTGACTGCACAATTATCATTACCTGAGTGAGCAATAAAGTCGACAGTCCAGGGTAAATACATTTTAAAAGGACCCAAATGAAAGATGTGTTTTGATTAAGACTTCACTGGAGTGTATTCGATATACTGGTTGCATATGAAGATGTTATTTATTTACCCTTCTCACAAAGGCGGCATAATAAGGCTTGGTCACCATCCTGTGGCATCATTGGGAAGTGACTTTCAGAGATGGAACCAAACAATAGGAAGTTAAGTGATGGAGAGTGTGACCTTGAAGGGACTATTGAGATCCCAGTTCCTTCCTGTAAATCTCTTTCTTTTTGCGTAAACAGTTTACTCCATCACACACTCCCCATCACGATGCACTGAGTCACCACAGGTCCTGAAGCAATGTGACCAAGAAACCATAGACTGAAATTTCTGAAACTGTGAGCCAGAATAAACTTTTCCTCCTTTTAGTTGATATTTCTCAGGTAATTTGTCACAGCAATGGAAAGTTGACTCAAAGGGAAAAAAAAAATTTACCTATACAAATTTTTTGAGCAGCCCTTTCTGTCAAGCCCTCCATGCATGAAAATGTCAAGATGCAGAGTGAGCTCAACAGAAGAGAACGAATACAGAGAACTAGTTCTAATGGTATAGGAAAAGCCAAAAAAAACCAAGCAGGAAACAATAAAGAAACAGAGAAATAATAGGAGCAGGAAACCATTACCATCCCCAAAGATGAAGGGACAAACGGAAGAGGTGATGTTATCAGAGCCAGATGCAGTGACCACTTGGCAGGAACTTGAACCTTGGAATCGGTTATCCAGTAAGAGCTGAAACCTTGGGGGACATATTTCCAGTGGTGCTACTCAAAGCAGAAGAAGCAAAGAAATACCCTGGCTCATCCCTTTTCCCCACCAGTGCCTCTCATTGACCAAAGCTAGCAGAACGTCAATTGGCAAGTTATCCCAAGAAATGTAATCTGCAATGATTGGCCTCCGTGGTACAAAGCAGAGAAGCTGCAGGGATTTGAAAGAAAGCATGCATCTCTCCAGCACAGACTCTGTGCTAGGAACTGAGGTGGAAAAATTAAACGGGAAGATACAGCCCATAAGGCAGCTAAGCTACACAAATTGTTACAGTGCAGTATGGTCAGGGATTAAGAGATCTGTGCAGTCTGGGAAGAGCAGAGTACTGGGAAGCGCATCCAATTCTGGCTGCCAGGAGACAGGTAAATAGGAAAGATGTGACATTCAAGCTGAAGCTTGAAGTGTTATGGGCCAGGCTATATGGGCAATGACCAAACAGACTCCATTTTACCCTGAAACCCCATATCATGTAATAAATGCTTCTTCCTTGGGAAAACCCCAAGTCTGTACCCATTACCTAGCACAACATACTTGGCAACACAAAATAGCAATTCTTACACAATGTCAAATTGTCCACTTTGATTTTCATTTTTCTTAGGCAATGTACCTTGTCAGAGATTGATTGTCTAGACGTTCAATAACCAATCTCTAAATTGTACTGAACTAGGGTCATTTTGACCCACTTCCCTTCTGCTTGCTTGCTACTATGCCATCTGAAAAGTCCCGTGGGAAATACCGATGTACCCTTTGTATTGTCTCGCTAACTGCCCAATTCAGCTTCTGTACCTGCTTGCTTGCAGCTATGTCAACCCGGATGTGGTTTTTGTGGTTATTGCCTTTAAATATCCTAAAAGGCTCAGGCTCGGGGCTGTTCCTTGCAGAGAAAGTTATGGGTCCTGCGGGGAGCAAGTCGCTGGCTGGCAGGCTAAATAAAGACTCTCCACTTTGGACAAAACTGGGACTTGGTGTGTTTTCTGAGCGACCTGCCTCACAACAGAAAAATGAATCAGAGTTAAGTAGATTGAAAGAAAGGTGGAACTGGGGAGACCACTTAAGTTTAGAGTATTCTTGAAAGCAAGGAGCCGGGAAAGATCATGAGCAATTTCTCTACAAAGAATCCTTTGGTGGTTCCTCATTGTGTGTATGGGAGACAATCCAAGTCTCCCTCCAGGTAGTACGAGGCCCCCCTCTTTACAGCCTCAGCCCCATCTTCAGTGTGCCCTGAGACTCCAGGTGACTTGTACCTTTCTATGCACGTCCAGAGGTCATGATCTCCCACTCTGCGCCTTTGTACAAGCCTTTCCCCCTCATTTTCTGGGGGAAAAAAATTTTTTTCTTGCAAACATCAGCTGCTCTGCAAACTTAGCTCCGATTTCCCCAAAGTTACACTCATTCAAGATCTATGTGCATTGCGGATACATGAGCCTTAGCGAATTTGTTTCTATAGCTTATTGCCCCAATGACTGTGAATAAGGTCCTCACAGATGACATCTGTATCCATCCATTAAACATCCTCAGTGCCTGCAAAGCATCTGGCACAAGACAGACACTCGAAAAACGGAGAGGATGGAGAGAAGAGGAAGCTAGCGAGAAGCTTCCAAGGTATGTTGATTTCAAGGTCACACTGCTGGGACTCTTTAAAGTACTCATGTTTATGTTGGAACTCAGAGAGCTTTGTAAGGTTTACTGTATAAGCACTCTACGATTTTGTGGATATAAATTTCGTTTCCAAAGCAAATATTCTAATTTTTTTTCAAGGTTGTATTACATTTCAGAATCTACGCCCATGATGAACTCATCCTCAGGAGGTTGGAAAGTCTCATGTTCCCCGCTCTCCACCTGCTCCTAGGGGACACTCCAGCTGCTTCTGAGATCTCACCCGCATGAACCCATTTCTCCTTTGCAGAAGGTACTTTGGCTTATTTGTTTTTCTTGCAAAATACGCGGATTTAGCTCTCAAAATTGCAGCTAAATCTAAAGCAAATAACTTACAAGAAAGGCAGGCACGGATCACTGAGTAATTATTACCTGATTCGTCCCCAGCTGCCTCTACCTCGGCCACATTCTCCAGCTCAGCTTGGCATAGCTTCAGAGTCGCTCAGTCAACAGCCTAAATGTCCACCCACGGGGCCTTGGTCAAATGAAGTGCAGAGCAACCACATGATTTAACACTTGGCAAGCATTATAACTGATGTTGAAGGTGCATGTTCACTGATGTGGCAGAACATCGATGACATCTTGTTTTAGGCTGATGTGCACTCGTGTTTGAAGGCAGACAAAAAGGTTTCTGGAAATACATAAACTGAAAATGTCTGTTATTTTTCTCCATTGGGTAATTTCCAAATTTTTAAATAATTACATTAAAATTATGAGAGAGTAGTAATTTTTAAATTTTAAACTTAATCAAAATGCAGAAGATCAAATATACATACTTTGGTTAGTTAATTGTGAGTTTCCCTTACCTTTGGGATCACTTGGGTCAGGAGGATTTTCCAGGGCTGCCTCTTGTCATCTGAAGAAGGGCTACTCCTATTTCAAGACTGAGTTCAATTACTCCTCTTTTAGGGACCCTGCCTACCCAGACCTGTATAAAACGACATTCCTGACTGTTCTCCCAGCCCACTCTGGCTCCTTATACTCCAGCAACCACTACAGTACAGTATATTTTTTTTTAGTTGTCAATGAACCTTTATTTATTTATATGTAGTGCTGAGATTCGAACCCAGTACCTCACACATGCTAGGCAAGTGCTCTACCACTGAGCTACAACACCTGCCCCAGTACAGGATTTTTAAATGGCTTACTCATATCAGGCTAAGCCTTTTTCTTCTCTTTTTTTCTTTCTTTCTTTTTTTTTTTTTTTTTTTTTTGTGTGTGTGTGTGTGCGTGTGCGATTGAACCCAGGGCCTTGTGCATGCTAAGTACACACTTTCCCACTGAGCTGCACCCCCACACTAATCCTTTTGAGGAGGATTAGCTCCTTGGTCTTAGGTATAATTGGCACACAACAACTAAATGACCCAACACATTGATGTGTGACCTTGGACATGTCATTGTCCTCCACGACGTTAAGTTGGGGATAAGTGTGCCCATTCCTCCAGGGGTAGTAAGGAGTCCACAACACAGCTTCCTTCTTTCAGCCCAAATTGTGGGCAATTTGCTAGTAAGACAGAAAGTTCACTTCAGGAAAAAACGTCTTTGTACAACCAGGGAAGAGGAAATGTGGGCATATTCTTGTTTCATTGTGTTAAATGAGAAAATGGCGGCTCTCAAGCCACCAGCCCTCCTCAGAGGACCCACCAGCAGACAGCCTCATCAGCTGAGTGAGTACCTGCTTTTCTGAGCCCTCACCTGGTTTGAAGCATTGGCTTCTCCAGATCACTACTGAGTACTGTTTTGAGTAACAAAACTGTTTTATTTTGATTATTTCCAATGAAAAGCTTTCTGAGCTGTATTACAGACCAACACAACACTGTAAGTAGTTTTAAACTATTTCACATGAATTAAATTACATTTTGTCAATTTTTTTTTTTTTTTTTTTTTTTTGGTACTGGGGATTGAGCCCCGGGGTATTCTACCACTGAGCCACACTCCCAGCCCTTTATTTATTTATTTATTTATTTATTTATTTATTGAGACAGGGTCTCACTAAGTTGCTCAGGGCCTTGTTGAGGCTAGCCTTGAACTTGGGATTCTCCTGCCTCAGCCTCCCAAACCACTAGGATTATAGACATGCACCACTGTGCCCGGCCGTTTTGTCTTTTTAAATACTAATTTCAGATACAAATATATTGATAGTTCACATTCACTTTGACCTTAGTATGATGCAGACACCTTTCCAAATATGGTACCTGCATTTGATCATTAATTTGGTAATATTTATGGAAGATAGATGCTACTTCTACTTCATTTTCCCAACGAAGAAACTGAGGCCAAGAGAGGTTAAGTCGGGTGCTCAGTCACAAAACACAGCCTATAAACCCTAGCACCACGGCTCTGGATCCCACATGCTCAACACTGCACTACAGCTATGCAAAGAGAGGCTGGTGGAGAGAACATTTGGGTCTGGCACAGTTGGGATAGTGTGTTCATTTCCTGAACATGAGGTTTCCTTTATGATCTAAGCATACACAGATTATAGAACATATTAAAAATAAAATAGAAAAAAGAGGGAGGGGCTGGGGCTGGGGCTCAGTAGTAGAGCGCTCACCTAGCACACATGAGGCACTGGGTACAATCCTCAGCACCACATATAAATAAAATAAAGGAATTGTGTCTACCTACAACTAAAAAAAATATTTAAAAAAAAAAAGAAAAAAGAGGGAACCCTAGATCCACCAACCATCGAAAATAGTCCTCATTTGCTCATTATATGCACCAGGAGAATACGGAGCTATTATGCATTGTCAGTCAAGTCTCCAGATGATGTCATGGTGATAGTGAAGTAAGCGTGGTAAGGTTAGTGGGGGAAATGTCTAAAGTGTCTACTCAAATTTTAGCCAAACTACACTAAACAAGGATTGTGCACTTCACTCTCTGTCTCTCCCCATCCCCCAGGAGCATCACTGAGGGGTACCATCCCACACCCTCATGCACACCTATGATCAAGCCTCAAAGGCCCTAATGCTCTCTCGCTCTGGTTTTCTCCCTCCCTGGACAGGCTGAGAATTCGTTTTCCCCCTGGGCGGCTGCTGCTGCTTGAAAATGACCTCGTGGATGAAGATTTACCAAGTCACTTAGGAATATTGAAGGACCCATGCACACAGCGCAGTGGTCACTCCTCCCGCTGTGCTCCAGACTCCCCACTCTGCCTCAAGGTGCTGTGCACTGGCTTGTGCTCATTCATTCATTCATTCATCCATTCAGTGAATGCTTATTGAGTCGCTACTCTGTCCCATACCCTCAAGCCCTGGAGGGGCCAGGATCTAACGGAAGAGACTGACATTACAAGGTGATGACATGGTGCAGACACAGCTGTGAAGGAGAAGCCATAAGTAGCTGTGTAAAAGACCTGCAGGGGAACCAGTTCACAGAAGGGTAAGACCTCAAGAATGAGGAATGGGAAAGGGTAGAAGTTCTGGCAGACAGAAGGAACCTCGTTGTCAATCAAGAGACCAACAACGTGGCTACTGAAAAGGGAGTGATGTGTGTGTGGTGGGGGGACTTGTCAAGAGATGTGTCTGAATCAACAGCTGGGGGCAGGCACCTGGGGAAGAGAAGAAAAGACAGAGGGCCCCAGGCAGAACTTGGGATTTCCTTCTCACTGCAAAAAGCAGCCAGTGAAAAGATTTGAGCAAGGAAGTAACATGAGAAAGAAAACACCATCCCTGCCCTCCAGGAATCCACAATGGCATAATTAGATTAGGAGCTCCAAAAACTTTAATTAGGCCTGGGTAAAATGATGAGAACACAGAAATCACACTGATATTTTACTAGAGGCCTTGGGAAGATGTAATCGTGTTGACACTAATGACTCTGAGAATGCATGTTCCTTCTGATTGTTACCTTTTTCTGTGAAATAAAAGGAAAGAGCAGGCAGGGGATAGTTAGGTTCTGGCGATAGTCAGAGCAGAATGAAAAGAACACATTGGCCAAAAGAGGAAAGGGTTTCCTTTAAGTTTAAGTAGATACAGGTTGTTTCTTATTATCATGAATTAGTTTCTCTCTTCATGTTTATTGGCAAGAATCCAGAAGCTTCATGAGATACTCTTGATTTACTCTTACTTTTTACAACAATTAGATGTTAGGTACTTGACATTACCTTCGTTCCCTGAGCCCATGTGTTGATAAATCTACAGCCTATAAGGTTCACCACTTGGTTTTGGACAATCCATGTGTATTAGCCACGTGTTTTCTTTTCTTTGTTCTGATGTTGTAATATCTGGCTCCTTGCTGACCCTGGGGGAATTGCCCCTCCAAGGATTAGCCAAATCCTAGAGACAGCGCATATGTCCCCTGGGAGCATGCTTTGCAAATACAAACTAACCAAACCAAATGCAGAGCCCACCATCTCAACTGTCTCCTTTATTGAATTCTCACCCTTCAGACCTCCATCCACCTGCCTTAAACACTGCAGGGCGAGAGAGCAGGAAACCAGGGTCAGCCCCATACCATGGTTTCAGAGCTCACTGAAACTATTCCTATTAGTTAATAATAAACCTGTTTGCCCTGCCTGACCTATTCCTTCCCACAGAGAGGACAAAAAAAGACTCCAGCCCCCATCTCCCCCTTTCCCTTTAGCTCCTCTCCAACTCCAAGGTCCAACCCTCCCCACCAAGATGTGGCAGGCCCCTTCCTCTTGGGAACTACACTTATGATGGCTATGGGCTTCATCTGTTGGATTTGTCAAACCTCAAATCTTCTATTTCATACCCAGTATTTAAAACACTGTGAAGCTGGACACGGTGCACATCTGTAACTCCAGCGACTTGGGAGGCTGAGGCAAGAGGATCACAAGTTCAAAGCCAGCCTCAGCAATGTGAGAGACTAACCTTGCCCTTGACTGAGTTAACTCCCCTGCTGGGTGATGTGGCGTCAGGCACCCATGCTGCTAGACTGCCCCACTCTTCTAGGGTTCCAGTGACTGTCTCTTTGTGCCTGAGCCTGTCTTCCTACAGCCCCATGGGTGGAGCTACACTCACCTGTTCCTTTGTAATATAACCCCTTGCCCTGTTTAGGATAGAATGTTCCACGGAAGTGTCTTATGTGTGTCCCCTCCTCTTACTCTGTCCTTGGGTGTGGCCTGCCCAGGTGTCAGTCAACCTGCTGACAGTGGACATCATGAAGATAGACTCAGCCCCCTGAAACCTGACCCCTTGCCTCATTTGAATAGTTTTTCCTCAATAAAAGGGCTCAGCTCCTGTACTCTCTTTCTCTTTCTGCGGACACTTAAGGTCAGAGGAGCTGTCACAGCCACCCCAAAGAAAAATGTATTTGTGTCTCTTGTGTGGTTATTTCACGCAACCCAGCTAGCCCAGTTTAACTGGAGTGACTCCTGAGCCTTTTAGTTGCAAACAGAAAACCAGCAAGCAACTTAGTGAGGCCCTAAGGAACTTAGCAAGATCCTGTTTCAAAATAAAAAAATAAAAAGGATTGGGGGTATGGTTTGGTGGTTAAGTGCCCCTGGGTTCAATCCCTGATACCAACAAAACAAAACAAAACACCATGAGCCAGGCATGGTGGCACATGCCTGCAGTCCCACATACTCGGGAGGATGAGGCAGGAGTCTGATTGAGTCCAGGAGTTCAAGGCTAGCTGGACAACGTAGAGGGACATACCCTGCCTAAGCAAAACATAATGAGCTAAGAATGGCTTTTACATTCTTAATTGGTTGAAAAACTCAAAGAGAATAATGTTTCATGACACTTGAAAATTATATGAAAGTCAAATTTCATTTGAACTCAGTCATACTTCTTCCTTTACATGTGCTCTGTGGCTACCTTGGGACTACACTGGCAGAGTTGGATGGCTGTGACAGAGTCCACAAAACCTAAAATATCCACTATTTCTATAGAAATTTTTTTTCTTATCCCTGCCTTAACCTGTAGAAAATGATTGTTATTTCATTTGTGCATTTAACTAAAAACTTGTATACCCCAGTACTCCCAGTGTCTGGTATAGTCTGAAAGCCTCAGAACCTCTGGTTCTTTACCCCCAAATAACTGAGCCTCAAGTGTTTTCCTGATTTTTAAAAATGATTCTTAGAAGAATCTCTTACACTGTGACTTAGGACACCCATATAGGTAACAGAAACAAATTTCATACATTACTCATTTTTATATAATGTGAGGATCACTTTGGTGGTTTCTGTTCTTTTCTACTTCGTTTAAAAAGTATATTGGCCAAGCTCTACTGATTTCACAGCCCACTCCTGGGTTGGTTGATATGCACATGTTAATGAACATCACAAAGCTAACAGATTCAAATGTCAACAACATGAAATGTTTCTCTTCGGTAGCCTCCTGAGGAAGACAGAAACTCATGACAGCAATAAAGCATTAAAAATTAGTTTCTTTAAATTGCTCTCAAAGAGAGAGAGAGAGACAGAGAGAGAGAGAGAGAGAGAGAGAGAGAGAGAGAGAGAGAGAGCGCTAATTTTTTTTTGAGTTGTTGAGTAAGTTGGATTTGAAATGAGTCTTGAAAAACGGCCAGGGAGTCCCTAGTAGAGAAGAAGAAGAAGGCCCAAGTCACTCCATGTCAGGATGGCATGACTATAACATAAACTCCACAGGGTAAGGGCTAGATCTTGTGCAACAATATTTTAATTTCCAGTTCCTAGCATAATGTTTCATACCCAGGAGGTGTCCAGGAATTGTTGGTTATGAGTCCACAGAGAATTGTCTCAGGGTTTAGGTGGACCTAACTCTGCCTCTGTGTAAATTTTCATTCTTGTATCCTATTTGTTTTTTACCACTTTTCAGGGTGTTTTTTTTTTAAACTTCTATGCTGTCTGCCATGTTTGAATCTTAAGAATTAATCAAAGAGATCCACTAAAGCCACATGGTATTGAAGTGTGTCTTCCATCTTGAATCTCTTTGTCTGGTCTACTATTTCCAGCTTCAAGGACCCTCCATTCATGAGTTTATGGCCTAGAAGGGTCAGACCAGGGCTGCCAGCTGCACACTCCTCTCAGCTGCCCCCCACCCTGCCAGCTTACCTGAGCTTCTCTTGTACTTGCCTCTTCTTATTCCTCTAAATCCAAAAAAGAGGGAACAAATGAATTTCTGCCTCTTCACATTCATATATAGAAGGCTTTGCTCCTATGTGTTACAGTATATAATCCAATGCCCTCCCCAACATTCCTTAAGATTCTTCATTCTCCCCGCCCCCATGTGTGTGTGTGGTGCTTCTTCCTCTCTCTCTCTCTCTCTCTCTCTCTCTCTCTCTCTCTCTCTCTCTCTCTCTCTCTTTGTAGTAGGACCTAGTACCTGCTAGGAATGCACTCTACCACTGAGCTACATCCCCAGCTCTTTGTTATCTTTATCTTTGAGTCCTGGTACTCTGTGGACATGTGTTGTTTAATGAAAATTACCTCTTTATTATGCAGGTAATTTTAGAGTTTCCTTCCTTTCTTATTCTAGGCCTCTGTATATCCCAAACATTCATTTGTACTGGAAAAAAAGAAGAAGGAGGAGGAGGAGGAAGTAGAGGAATAGAAAAGGAGGTGATGGTGGTAGTGGTGAAGGAGGAGGAGGAGGAGGAGGAAGTAAAAAAAGAAGAAATTGTTGTTCAAATGCGGAATGAGACCCCCAAACAGCCATTCCATAGCAGAATTTTATTACTCCACAGAATATGGAAGGTTTTTGAATCTTTTAGATGACAGAGATGGTAGTGGTTTTCCTGGTTAGAAAGGGAAAGAGGATCAAGGAAAAAGAGACCTACCACTGTGGGTGCCTCCTGTATGCTTAGCCTGATATGGGTGACTCGTACATCCCCCAAACAGGATCTGCTCTTCAGTTGTGCCCAGGCTTACATGTGACCAGCTACAGTGACATGAAGTGTGGCCTGCTCATCCTTAGTTTGATTTATAAGCCGTCTACTGGCCCAGTGTCCATCAAAGACTTTATCCAGTGATGTCTAAGGATACTCGTAGCACCGTGTATCTGTATGTCTGGTATCCAGGATGGAACAGAAAAGAGTAAGGTAGTCTCTGTTGCCACATATGCTCATAATTGTAGGGAAAGTCTAAATACTCACACTATGGCACTAACAAGGAAAAGAAGCTGTTGCCTCCAAGATCTGAAGGTAGAATTTTCCAGTCCTCTCTACCTTCCATGAGTCTATCATTCAGAGAGAAAGAGGCACCAGACACTCTGATCCTAAATGCAGAGGATACCTGAGACCCTTCCAGAAGTATACCCTCAGCATTTATTATAGTCTACTCCAATTTTACTATAGGATGTTGAATTCCATGCAATATCTGGCCACATCCACAGATCCCTGCCCCTCTGTTCTGACTTCCCACTAATATTCCCCTTCACCCAAGTCTGGGCATAATAGCATAAGTTCCTATTTGGCAAAACATCACCAATGTACTGAACTCCAGGAGGTCATAGTTATAGGAGGTCATAGTAATCTACTGAGTTCCCAAGAATCAGAGAGGCTTCCAGACTGCAGAAGGAAAATTAACTTATATCTTTGGATGCTCTATTAGTTAGATTCTCATCACTGTGACCAAAATACCTGAAAAGAACAACTTTTATGAGGAAATCTTTTTCTTGGCTTATGATTTCGGAAGTTTTAGCCAACAGTGGGCTGGCTCCATTGCTTTGGGCCTGAGGTATGGCAGAACATCATGGTGGAAGGGTGTGGATGAAGAATGGCATTGAGGAAGGAGAAAGAGAGTAAGGGAGGAGTCAGGGACAAGATATAGTCCCCAAGGGCATTCCCACAGTGACTGATTCCTCCAAACCCACCTGCCTACAGTTTCTACCACCTCCCCATAATCCACTAAGCTATCAATAGGTTAATCCAATGATGGGTCAAAGCCCTCACAATACAACCACTAAACCCCACCTCTGCATGTTGCTGTACTGGGTATCTGCAAAACAGGCAAGTTTGGCGGGGACATTGCAGACATCTAACCCAGTACAGATGCCCTAACAAGATAGAAAAGAACACCCAAGAAATGATGGTAATCACATATTATGGATGTGTTTTAATTAGATACTCAGAGAACATTTGTAAAACTCTGGGAATGAGGAATCCTTCCCACACAGACACAAAGTTCAGAAGCCATAAAATAACATATTGATATATTTGATTATTACTTTTAATGCATATGATAAAATTTACCCCAAAGAAAAAAATTTAAAAATCAATAGAGTGGACAAAATGGATTAGTGTATTTAACACGTCAAATGAGTTAGTGTATTTAAGTACCAAGAATGCCTAAAATTTTATTTAAAAACAGACAAATGGAAAAATGTGTATGAACAGACAATTGATAAAAGAAATGCAAGTAACTAATAAGCCTACAGAAAGAAACTCAAATCTCACCAATAGGAAAATGTAAGTTAATAAAAAAAAATTAAATACCACTTTTCACAAACAAGATTGCCTCCAATTTTTAAAACTTTAAGAAAAAAATAAAATAAAAAGAGCTAACGTGCAAAGCCAGCCAAGAGAAAGGAAATAGAAATGCTTACAATCATTGATGTTGAGTGCAACTCTATAACACTGAAAGGTGGTCTGATGATTTCTAATAAATCACAAATCCACATACCTGTTGGCCAAGAAATCTCACTCTGGGAATCTAGTCTACTGAAACGAAACAAGCAATGTTTAGAAGCAAAACATCATTGATTTTGGTGGTTAAAACAACAACAACAACGAATTGTCCATTCACACTTGCCCAGGAGATGAGAACCCCAAGTTATTTCATCCCAACTCAATAAAGGACCATGAATTTGAGTGGCCCTGGGAAGAAGACCTGGCTGACCTTTTAGAAGATCTTTGCTCAGAGTAGAGGCATCTGGACTCACGGCATCCTTAATCAGCATACCAGTGTGACCTCCCTCTTTCTCAGCACTTTTGCTCTGGAAGGGTCTAGTGAATTTCTTCTCTGGTTAAAACTCCTTATCAGGCTATATAGTAAACTTTGTATTTTTCAATGCTCTGGTGCTTTTTATTTTATTCTTCAACAGGAAAAAGTAAACTAAAAAAATAAGGGTTTGGAGATGCTGAATTCTAGTGCCCAGAGGATGTGCCCTGGGGTGATATGGCTGGCAGTCCTAGGTCTGTATCTAAAGCTAACTAGATGTTTGAGAAGGAATAGGAAAGATACCATCAGCAAAGAGGTTCAGATAAGAATAAGACCCAGGCCAAATGGAATGTGTTTCCTGGGAAGATAAGAAGACCTGAGTGGAAACCCTGGAGATTTCTGAAAGATACCAAAGCAGAAAGTCTGAGAGTTGTGTGATCTTCCATGGAGGAAATGAATATTCATTCTCTGTGCTCAGTCAACCTCCAGTGGACCAGTGACTCCTGATGCTTATAGTTTACACTGAGTGTTTTGTCTATTTTCATATCTGTATTTTTTTCCCCAGGCCTCATTCAGGAAACAAGGGAGCTGTATGTCTGACTCATGATGGAACAAGCAAAGATGTTCCGAGAGGTTTTATTAATGAGCAGTGTTGATAAGGAAACAAGACCTGTCTTTGTTTCAGGGAGGAATCTTAGTCTAAAATTCATGTAAAGGGGACACAGCTTCAATTAGATTTAATTCAATATCTATTTGGAGGCCCAATGCCACCATCTTTGTCACCTTTCCAGGGGAACAGTAGAAATCTCACCCAAGTGTGTTCAGGTTCCCTCCCTCCCCACTGAGCAGAGGCCACCTTACTCCTCTCAGGTAGGGAAGCAGCTCTCCACCTCCTCTCTGCCTGGGTCCAGAAGGAATTGATCCTCCTGCTGAGATATTGCTGCTGGTCCCTGGACTCCTGTCCCCAGTCCCCAAATCTCTCTGGAATCCCATCACTCTTTTCTCTCCCTCAGTCTCCCAAGAACTCTTCTCAGAGAGCATGGGGAATCACTCTTGTCCTCAAGACTCACAGATGCTCTGGGACTTGGTTACAGAGGTTGTGGCTATTCCCTTCCTAGATCTTCCTACCCCTTCAGACCTCAGTACCTGACTTCCTCCCAGACTCTCCCCACCCCAGGGAACTTGGAATCATGATTTTAATCACAAAAGCACTGCCTTGATTGTAATGTTTACCTTCAGGGTATCTAACACTGTCTCCTTGGTGAGCGCTGGCTTTAACCAGAGACCAGCAGATGGGGCTTACACAAGTGTGTGTGCGTGTGTGTGTGTGCGCGCGCGCACGCATGTGTGTTAGGGGAAAAAAGAAAGGGAAATACACAAGAAGGAAAAACATCGATTAGTGCCTCAAAATAGTATTCATAATAGTTGGGTTTATTGCAAAATTATAGATCAATTAAAAAATAGCTGTGGTTTGTGTGTATTTCCTCAGAAAGGGGGACAGGTATCTGTAGACCAGATCACTCCACGGATCCCAAACTCATCAATTCACCATCTGCACATAAATGAAAAACACAACAAGAGAATTAGAAATAACCTCCAATCTGCTTGTGAACAAGGAATACCTGGCTTACTCCAACGGAACAACACCCACTTCCTGATACCTGCGCCCCAGCGAGAAGCCCTCTACCACCTGGGACCCTGAGTGGAGTGCGGTGAGAGCTGCAGAATAAGGAGTAGCTCTCTGACAGCCCTGGGGAGTTATCAGCTGGGTGATAATGTCTTCAGATGCTAGTTGGGGGAGGGACTACTATGCTACAGGACATTTGTGACTTTTCTTCAGAAATAATACTGAAGTCCACAATGTTTTGTTAAGTCTGTGGAATGTAATTACAACCTATATTTATATATAAATATAAATAAATATGTTCAAATATTATATATACATATCTACGTATATATATTAATGTCAGTGGGAGTGGGAGTGGGAGAGATCTCTCCCCCCAACAAAAGAGAAATAAACTTTTTAGTCCCCACGGAAGCAGTGGCAGGCGCTCAAGACCATCCTTTGGGAGGTCACATCTGTAGTGGGTTACTAGAGAGCTTTCCTCGACAGGGGAAATCTCAAAGAGCCACGGAACGCCCACCAGAGCGGGAAGCTTGTGGGTGGTGCCACCTGCTGGCTGCTGTTTGCTACTGCTGATGGCTCCTTTTCTCCTATGGGAAGAATTAGGAAGGAGAGTAAGGAAAAAGCTGAGCTCTTCTTTCTGAAATGATTTTCTTCGTCTTCTTATAGTTTGCTCCCTATACTTTTCAGCAAAGATAAGTCTCTAGTGACTTCCTTTACTGAAATTTTCTAATGTCAATACTAAGGGCTTATTTCATATCGAAATTCTCAAAAAGGTACATTGACATTTTAACTCCCTTGTGGCTACCCACCCTTTACCAAAAACTTCCTTTCTCAAGCAAAGCAGTTTTTCTTTTCTCCATATTTTTTATATAACAATATATGATAACAGTTGATTTTTAAACCTGTTCTCTTCTCTCTGAATGTCCACATTTGCACATATATATATTTTTTTCTGTTGTGCAGTATCTTTTTTTCCCTTGTGTAGTATCGTAAGAAGTGAATAAACCATAGCATATTTAGCTGTTGACCTATCACAGTATATTTAACCATCATGTTCCTTTCAGTTCTTTGCTATAGTAAGCAATGTTTGCAGTGAACAGTCTCCATGTCTTTAATGTGTGAGTTTTCCTTGGGGGTAGATAAGGTGTGGAATTAATATATCAAAGAGTATAGTAGTTCTAAGCTACTATCATATTTAGCAAATTTTATATCCTGTCAACAGAGTGTGGACTAAATACTTTGTCCCTACTCCTATACTCTCCCCTTCTCTGTTTCAATATAGAAAGAAGAAATACTGTCTTATCATTATTCTAATTTTAATTCCCTTCATCTAGTTTTAATTCCCTTGATTGATTTTTTTTGGTGTTGTGACTCAGATGATGAAATTGTTTTATGTTTCAAAGTCTTATTATTTTCTTGCACGAATGATTATTGATATGCTTTAAAAAGTTCAATGTTGAATTATCCATGTTTTTTTTTTCCATGTGGAGTTCTTTGTATACACTGGGTATTGATCTTTAGTTGGACTAATCTAGTCTTTAATTTTATTTGTGTTATTTTGTGTTATTCAGAAGTTATTAATATCAATATAACTAAGTTCATTGATGTTTTCTTCATGGTTTTATCACTATTTTTCCTTTTTCTGGTACTAGGAATCAAACTCAGGGGCACTCTACAATTGAGTTATATTCTACAGCCATTTTTACTTATTTATTTTGAGACAGGGTCTCACTTAATTGCTGAAGCTGGCCTTGAACTTGCAATCTTCCTGGCCCAGCCTCCCAAGTCTCAAGGACTACAGGCTTGCATCACCATGCAAGACAGACTTTACATACAATTTATATTTTCTTCTAAGTCTATAATTCTTACATTAAGTTTTAACCATTAGAAATCTATTTCTATATATGGCCAAAAGAATATATCTCAACCTTTTTCCACATGTATAGAAATATTTGTTGAAAAGTATATTTTTAAAAATTTGAATAATCACTAATTTCTTTATGTTTGACATTTTTAAAAATTTAAATTTGTTTCTAAAGTAATTCATAAAAACATACAGGCCAGGCATGGTGGTGCACACCTGTAATCCCAGTGTCCCCGGAGACTAAGGCAGAAGGATGGCGAGTTCAAAGCCAGCCTCAGCAAAAGCAAGGTGCTAAGCAACTCAGTAAGACCCTATCTCTAAATAAAATACCAAATAGGTCTGGGGATGTGGGTCGGTGGTTGAGTGTCCCTCAGTTCTATCCCTGGTACCAAAAAACAAAACATAAAGATTGTACATATTCATGGGGTCCATGCAATGTTTCAATACAATTGTGTAATGTTTAAATTGTGTTAAACGCATCTATTTGCTGAAAATTTTTTCTTTTCTTTATGGTGAAAACATTGCAGGTCCTTACTTGAAGCTCTTTGAAATGAGCTACATTATTATTATCATTACAGTCCCTCTACTGTGCGATAGTAGAGTGACACCAGAATTTCCTAGTCCTGCCGAAGTATAACTTAGTACCTATTGGTCCACCTTTCCCCAATCCTTCCTCCCCATCTCATCCATCCCTGGCCTCTATTAACTATCATTTTACTTCAATTTCTCTGAGATCCTCTCTTTTAGATTTCATACATGAGCAGGACTGTGTGCTACTCATCTTTCTGTGCCTAGCTTATTTCCCTTAATGGAATGATCTCCAGTTCTTCATCTTATCTTCAGCCCTTTCCACTTGCTCTTTTTGCTTTCTGGCCACCAAGAGGTGAATTCCTCTGCCTTTCCCTTTGGCCATGGTGTTTTGCCTCACCACGGACCCAGAGCAATGGAATCAGCTGAGACCTCTAAAACCATGAGCCCCCAAATAAACTTCTCCTCTAAGTTGTTCTTTTCAGGGACTTTGGTCACAGCAATGAAAAACTGACTAACAAAATTCATTTGGAGTTGATTTTGTAACTGGTGAGAAATAGGGATTGAATTTTACTCTTCTGTTAATAGATCTCCAATTTTCCCAGGACCATTTATTGGAAAGATTGTCCTTTCTCCACTATGTGTTCTTAGTACCTTTATCAAAAATCAGTTAGCTGTAGATACTTGGGTCTTTTCGTTTCCCCAAGTTTTCATTTTACTGTGAGCCTCTATAAACATTGTTTGGACCTAAATACATTATTTTTGAAATGACCCTATGAAACCAGTATCAATATCTCTAATTAGAGCTTGTTCATTTATTCTATGGAATTCTTTTGGATTTTCATTACCTCATCTTGTTTTCAGCTTCCTTTTTAATATTAAATGTCTAAATATATAAAGGTATTGATCTTAGAAGAGATATCTTAACTTGGAGATGCAAGTTTGGGAGAAATTACTATTTCTGACATTTAGAGCTTATAAGTGGCATCTGTCTCCTAGGGACACTGTGTAGCATGAGAAGAGGAAAACAAGAAAACCAAAGAGACCAGGTTGAAGGGGACCAGGCCTGGAGAAGAGATAGGATGCCTGATGTGTCAAAGTTCCCAGGTGGACCTGCATTCCTACCCTGGGAGGGTGTAAGATCCCCATCAAGGGAACAAGTTCCTGTCTCCAGATTTGACTCAGATCACCTGCAGTGGTTCCGGTGGCTCCATATTGACCCTAGTTCTGTGACCAGAATTTAACCTCTTCCTAGCATCACACATGGGAAGAGAGGTTGGTTCTCACAACTAGAGGGCACTATTGACATCTCCTGTGAAGGATATGGACAACAATAACCCCCAGGGGAAAAGGGGGAACAACCCCCCCCCCCAGAAAGGGAGACAATGGCTGGGGGATGGGAGAGAGGGAAAACAATGGGCTTTGTACCTTGGGCTTTGAACTGGCACAAATGCTTTCCCCTACTTGGGCTTTGAAGTTGAACAACTGTTCTCCTTGACTGTCCTACCCACACATTCTGCTACAATTAAATGTATCTGATTAAGTCTCACTACACATTTTGCCATGATGATTAAGCCTCACTTAAACCCTATAAAAAAATTGGACCCCTCTTGTAACCAGTCGCCATTTTCTCTCCTGAAAATGTGCCTTTCTGCTGCTTAATAAAGAGAGCTTGCTGATCCTTTGAAGTCTGTTCCCCGTTTCGTTATTTTTGCTTTCATTATGTACACAGGTGACAGAGGCCAAAAAGAAGAGAGAGAGTAAGAGAGAGACAGAGAGAGAGATATCATATAATTTCAGAACTGTTTGATCAAACCCCAAATGCCAATATCATCTCCTTTAAGAAACCCTAGAAAAGAGATTGGTAAGGAAGCTATTACAAATCTTCTGGAGAAATGAGGAAGACTGAACTAGGGCAGAGGCAAAGGCCCAGAGGAGAGGTTAGGCTTAAGGATGTTAGAACAGCACAGGGTCTTGGTGGGATGATGCAGAGTAAGGAGAGGGTAGAATCAGTGGAGGTTCCCAGGGTTATGGCTTAGACAACTGGGTGGCCATATCACCCACCAAGATCTAAATACAGAAGCAGGTCTGTGTAGGTGAGATGATTACATCAATTCAATTTAGAATATGGTGAAGTTGAGGTCCCTGGGCGGGTGACTGTGTGGGGATGCCCAGCAAGCCAGCAATCTCTGGGTAGTGAGAAGCAGGTATAGAAACCCACATGCATACAATAGACTGGGGGAACCGCCAGGTTTAGAACCACTCATGAGCCTATGTGTTCTCGTGGGTCAATCAGCAAATGATCTGGAGCTAACCTTGACTTTCCGTAGGCTCTTGACAGCACCAGACACTGCAGGCCCACCCTGATGTGGAGCTGACCCAGACCTTAGCAAGCCAAGTATAAATTTAGTAACCCTGGAGTCTTTGTAGCCTCTGTTGCTCCTGGGAGAAACAGCAGAGGGGAAAAAGCAAAACCAGCCAATCATCCATTGCTATGATATGTGCATGGTGCCTGCGGGAGGCATTGAAATCACCCTCACCTCTCACGCACCCCTCTCAGGTAAAACATTTGATTTGGGGTATAATTTTTGTCAGTGTTCTATAAAGCTCTTAGTTTGGCTCCCATGTGTCATCTAACTCCCCCTGCAACAAAGATCTGTGCTCACCAATGCCATCCCTGTGGCTTCTTGGAATTCAAATTATTGTTCTTAAACCTTTCAGGAATGTGTTGGTAATGTTGAGTCCAAAGAGAAGGGTTCTGAGGGCATCAGTCTCAGGCAAAGGGGCTGAGTCTGTGGCTGGCTGTCAGGCTATGACTTATAGATGGGAAATGTGCTCTATACCTCTGAGTTCCTAAGAATAGCACTCAGTATCATTCAGGAGAATAACTTCTCTGTCCATTTCTTTTGGTTTTCTTACATCTTCTTATTCAGGGTTTCCTTTCTACTGGTTTTAGAACGCTCTCTTTTCCCTCTGAGACTCCCATGCAACATCTTCCTGTGTGAAGTCCAATCTCAAGGCTCTCTTTCTCCCTTTTAAGGCAGAAATGACTCTCTTTCCAGCTTCAAATCAGTGAAGAGACCCCTGGTCCAACCCAAGTAGCTTGGTTGGATCATTCATGGACAGATTTCCAAAGAGGATAGCATTTATGATAGATGGACATGATTAGACCCCTTCTGGGTGCTTCCTGCTGAACATGCTTTTTCGAAATGTCTTTGCTCAGTTTTTCAAAATGCATTCTCTTACCACCTGCATCCAATTTTCCTGGGCACCTGTTTAAACTGCAAATTCCTAAGCTTTACCCCAGACCTATTCAATTTGATATTTGAGAGCGAGGTTAGGAATCTCCAGGCTAAACAAACACCCAAGCTGACTCTTAAGTACATGAGATTTGAGAATGACTGCTATAGACTGAGAATTTTGATAATAAATATATTAACAGCTGGTCTTATTTAATTCAGCCTCAAAGTATCTGAGTAGTGCAGTGTTTCTTTTCTCTTTCTCTCCTTTCCCCTCTCTCTTCAAATGTAATCTCAGGCAGATGCTCAAGCTATGGAACAGAGTCGCTCTGTTGGGAGGAGAACAGTACTGGTTGGAGTTCTACCTGGTGATTTCCACCTTTTGAAAACTTTCTCTCCTCACTGCCCTAAAAAGGACAGATCTGGGAACTGGAAAGACCAGTTTGAATCACTCATCTAGTTGAGTGAAAATGACCTTGAACAAGTTGATAAACTTGGTGTTCTTCCTTTGGCTGGGAACAGTGATACCTAACACAGAGAGTCCTTGTGAGCATGTCTTTACCTGGACATGTTCCCTGGTTGGTTGGTTGGCTGAGACCCATCGGATTGGGGCCTTCCTCTTCTGACTCCCCAGGGAAGGAAAGGTCAGGGAGCAGCCTTCATTGATTGCTGTTTAATAAGATTTCTGCCACTTAAAAGGGTCATCCACTAATAAGTCTGTCCCTCCAGTCATCAGCTTAGATTCTAAGAGCACATGACTGGGGGGTCACACAAGGGACTGTTCTTTTTTTTTTGAGGGAGCAAGTGAGAGGCAGAGAACACAATAAGTTATGGTCTTCTCAGGTTTAATCTTGTTTAGTTAATTGTTCAATCTTGTAATTTTTTTTCTTTTTTAAAAGATTATCAAAATTGGGGATGCGGCTCAATGGTAGAGAACTTGCCTAACAAGTGTGAAACCCGGAATTCCATCCCTAGTACGAGAGAGAGAGAGAGAGAGAGAGAGAGAGAGAGAGAGAGATTAAGAATACATATGCAGCAGTGTAATGATACCTGAAACACAAAACAGTTTGCGAGAGAGGATGTTTTCTCTATTCAAAATTAGAGAGGCTGAGGCAGGAGGATGGTGAGTTCAAAGCCAGCCTCAGCAAAAGAGAGGCACTAAGCAACTCAGTGAGACCCTGTCTCTGAATAAAATACAAAATAGGGCTGGGGATGTGGCTCAGTGATAGAGTGCACCTGAGTTCAGTCCCTGGTACTCGCCCTCCCCCCCCCCAAAAAAATTGGAGGTTCTGAATATACAGAGTCTTTTTAAGATGTCTGCTTCTAACATTATGTGTGCACCATAATCTGGGCACCGTAGTGTCACCCATGTGGGACTTAGAGGCCAGGGAAACATTTACAAACCTGCTGATACTCATGCTGTATAATAAGGTCCTTTGTCTCTGACCCAGGAGACTTGTGCCTTCTTGCAGTGTCCATGGAACAATATGTTAACTTATCCTCTTTTAATAGGGAAAAAATCACTTTCCGGTTCCTTTAAAGACGTATTACATTTATAACAGCAAACCAGTCGACATTATTATAAAATTAGAAATGATCCTAGCCAATTGCTAATTTCCTTCCATGATTCTCTTAGAAGAATTGACTAAAATGCATTGATGTTTCTCTAAACAAATACCTTAAAAGACAAAAATGGGAGCTTGAGTCATTACATTTTAAAGACTATTTGTTTTCAGATAAAAAACAAGGTTTAAGCTAGTGTTCTTCAGCCCTTGGCAAAATTCTATTTTCTCATTAAAATAATTCTTGTGCATGGTCTGGGGCTGGTCCCTGCAGCCTCTTCTCTCTATGGTGGGCATCCTGCAGTGAGTCCCCCATCTAGCCTCCTGGACTCCTGACAGTAGGCACCAGTCTGCTTTCCTCCACCCGCATCCCCATTCTTCAGTAACTACTAACTGCTCACCTCTGTCTAGGAGGAAGGGCTTTGACCTTGCTTTATGTAGACATTAACCTCTTACCTTTTCCTCTGAGGAAGCTTAATCTTCTCATGTCCAGAAAAGTACAAGTTCTGGTGGGAGGCAGAAGAGAGCACCAACTCAGTCTTAGAAACACAAAGGGGGGCTCTCCTGGGGTGGAGAAAGGAGATGGAGCTTAAATCTAAACCAATCACTCAGTAATGCTTTCTCAGAGTTTTCAATGCCTTAATTCCCACACACTTCCTAAAGAGTAAAGGTAAATAATCCACACCTTGCAATATGGTGTAATAATCCACACCTTGCAATATGGTTTAATAATCCACACCTTGCAACATGGTTTAATAATCCACACCTTGCAATATGGTTTCTTATTTTGGAACTCTATTCAAATGCCAATTTTCGGTCCCATCTGGTGGAACATCTCAGGCCCTTTGGCATCCACAGCCCTCTACTTCTGCACTTCCAGATTCCTTTCCTCACTGGCTGCTGCTTCTCTGTATCTCTGATGGCTCATTTCACCTGTATGTCCCTTCCTATCTTGCTCTGTTGCCCCACCTGACTAGTCTCTTACCAAGAGTTTTCGTCGTTGGTGACTTTACCCAGGCCTCCCCTGAGCTGCACACACTCCCAGTCTGGAGGACTTCTTTGCTTGCACACGACAGAAATGCACCCCAGGCTGGATGTTTCCCAAGCACATTCAGCTTATTCCTAAAAGTTTCTTCTTTCCATCTCCAATCTCAGCAGATAACATCACCATTCACTAAATTCCCAGGAAGGAACCTAGGAGCTTCCCTCATAACCTGCCAGTCACCAGTGTTTGTTGATTCTTGACCCTTAATTCCCAATTCAACTGCCACTTCTCATTCACTCTGAGGCACCTGTGTCCAGAGCACTGTCACTTCTTGCTGGGATTCCTGCCTTCCATCTTAGCTCAGCTCCCTGAGATATGGCTCCAGGCCATTCTCTACTCTGTAGTGACAGGGAACTTTCTGGGGTTCCCTGAAAGCTAATCTTGTCATTCTTTCGGGGAAAAAAAAAAAAACAATCTCTGAACTCTCTTCAGAGTGGTAATCCCTTCAATGCCCTGAACCAGCCTACTTCCCACCCTTGTTTTCTGCTTAGGTGAAATGTAAATTAAAAAGATCAGTCTGATTCCTGATTTTAGAATATAGAGTCTAATGGAGGAGGCTAATGAAAAAGAAACCACTAAATCAGAATCAGCTATTTGCTTTAAATGTTGTGAAAATAAAAAAAGGATTAACTGGGGACTCCATTAAGAAGTCAGGGAGTTTGGTGTGCTATTTCCTGAGATTGAGAACCAGGAGAAGGAAACATCTAAGTAAGATTATAAAGATATGTTTTTGAAAAAAATAAAAAGATCTCTTTTTTTGTAATAAGGTTATCTATAACACATTTTTAAGGATTCTTCTGCTGGTTTAAGTGGGTATACATTTTTTCCAAGAACTAACCAGAGAGAGTCACTGCCCGATACGGTGAAGACTTGGGAACTGCCAAAAACTGAACGCAGTATCCTTTATGTGTCTTTTAAGTGTAGTTTTATTTGAAGGTGGGTTATCATTCTCGAATCTCTTATTCCTAATCTGATTTGCTCCACTATATGTGTATCTTTAAGATTCAGTTCAAGTGTCCTTTCTTCTGGAAAACTTTTCCAGCTGCAACTAGTCTGGGCAAAATGCACACCCATGTGCCACAGCAATTCAGTTCACAGTGTGCACATCCAACCCAGTTATCTATCATTCTGTATTGTAATGGTTTCTTCAGAGTAAATTATTTCTATTCCCAACCTCTCCCCCTACCCAGGTACCGGGGATTGAAGCCAGGGTGCTCTACCACTGAGATACATCTCCAGGCTTTTGTATTTTGAGACAGCGTCTCATTCTTTTGCCCAGGCTAACCTTGAACTTGCAATACTCCTGTCTCAGCCTCCCAAGTAGATGGGAGTCATCTTCCCATTATATTCCAGAAAACTTCAAAGATTTTAGAAAGAACAAGACTAGAATAGTAAGCCCAATATAACATAACTTTTGCTTTTAATAAAATTTAATAATTATGCATATTTCCAAAGGCAGAATTATTTATTGGACATCTCTGAGCTTAAAAATAGTAACTCTTTTCTTTCAGGTTCTCCCATGACCTGCTTTCTCCCTTTATTTAGTTTTCTGCTGATCCCACAGACTATTCTCTCGCCCTTCAGTGCCACTATTCCCATCACCATTTTATACCTACTATCTGTGTCCTCAAAACAGTGAAAACTCAATGAGGGCAGGGGTTTTTATGTTGCTTACTACTAAGTCTTGTGCGATAATTCTTATAACACAGGAGGCGACAGGGAGTACTCAACAAAAATTATTATTTTGCTTTGAATTTTATTTCCTCTGGCGATTTAACCAAGATGCTCTTTACCATTAAGCCACTTCCCCAGGCATCCCACCCCCTTTTCTTTTAATGTTTCATTTTGAGATAGGGTCTTGCTAAGTCCCGAGGGCCTCACTGAATTGCTGAGGTTGTTTTTGAATTTGTGATGTTTCTGCCTCAGCCTCTGGAGTCGCTGGGAGTATAGGCAGGTGCAATTGCACCAGCAGTCCTATATATAATTTTAAAAGCAAAATATTAAGTAAGATTGCATTATGTGATTTTAGGACATTTTATTGCAACACTGACTGAGACATTCTATATTTTATTGGAAAACCTATTAATAAATTAGAAAGAAATTCAATTGTTTGTATATATAAAACCACATATAGTTGGTAACCAGTCCACTCACATTTTCTCTCTCTTATTTATTCCAAGGAAAGAAAAGAAAATCATCTGTAACTAGTAGCTGCCATATGAGGTCTCATGCTTAGGGGAAAGTGAAATCTACCATGCAAACCAGCTGGAACAGCTTCAAGTTCACTTCTTCATGTAGGGAAATTGGAGATCAAAATGGGCTCATCCATTGGTTTTATCTCCACCCTTCACTGTGCTTGTTTTGTATTCTGGAATTTGTAGAAAACTAGTACAAGTAATTTTTGCACAAAGAAAGCAGATAGTGTTGGATGGAATGTGCCTGTGACATCTGTCTGTGAATCCATGTCAACACTCCTCATCTCATTACAGTGTGGGAAATTCTGAGTCTCCTTGCACTTGCTATAAAACTTCTTACTGTTTTCCTCACTCATTAATGAGCTGAATGAAACCTCTGATATGTGTTCTTTTTATATCCTTATGAGAGTCACGATTTTACCTCTTTAAAATAATTGTCTTTTAACACTGGTAACATACTAGAAAAATGTCAACAAATGACACAGAATAAATACAGTGGAGTTCTTTAGCTGAAGAAAACCCACTTGCATTTTCTTGATGAAGAGAATTTTTCATTGTCCGACTTATCGGAAAGAAAAATGTCCTATAAAACACCCCCTTCAAATGCAAAGATCAACAAGATATCCAAATGCTGCTGAGAATTAGTTCTTGCCCTTTAATAAACACATTACTACTCCATAGTGGATTACAAGCTGGCCTCTTACAACCCATAATCGCTCTTCAGCAGAACTTTCTGTTTGCTGTCGATGTGCATTAAGAACAAGAGTTAGGGGAAGGCACTGAATTAATTTATTGGTAAGAATTGTTGGTAACAATCTCCCAGAAACTCTGGCCAGAGGAATTAACATTCAGTTTCTTCTATGGATAAATTGTGCATATATATGCATACATGTTATCTGTCTTTCATATTTCTATTCTTTCTTTTTCTTTGGGTACCTGGGATTAAGCCCAGGGACACTTAAACACTGAGCCACATCCTCAACCCATTTTTGTATTTCATTTAGAGACAGGGTCTCACTGAATTGCTTAGGGCCTCATTACTGAGGCTGTTTTTGAACTCATGATCCTCCTGCCTCAGCCTCCAGAGCTGCTGGGATTGCAGGCATGAGACACACCCAGCTTCTATCTATCCTTATAAAGAAAGGTAGCAAATAGTAAACAAAGCCTTTTCTTTTATAGATATTACTTGGAGACAATGCATTCAAGTGGATTCATTGGGCTCATTTAAGGATCCCATAATATTCAGTTGCAAAGTGGTTTGTTTAATTGGCCCACAAGGATGGACTTTTGTGTTTCCTGTCTTCTGTTCTATAGTGTTTTGTATATATATTGATTTTTAAAAACTCCTAAGACAGGTACTGTCTCAAGGGAAATATTATTTTTTTGATCAGCACTGACCTGTCTCTTTGAAGAGGCAATCAAGGAGTTACTGGGGGCTATGCTCCCCTACAGGGAGAATCTGCTGTTGGTAATAGTTTGCTGAGGCTGATTGGCTGCCCTGCCTCTGGGATCTGAAGAAATCAAGCTTAGGCCTTGCTTTTTGGGATGCTTCCAGTCAATGCCTATGCATGACAGTGGTACCCGAGAGGGGCTGCTCTTGTCTAGTGCTGGCCCCCTGACAGACACTCTTGATCTTGGGGTTTCCCATTGGCCTACTCAAGATCGTCTGCTCTTCCTTCGCAATCTTCTCTCCTCTCCTCTCCTGTCCTATAGGACCTATATTGCAGTCTGAAGTCTCTCTCCCCACAACCCTTTATCATACATTTTGCCACCAAAATCTCTTACATTTTGCCCCCCAAATCTCTTACATTTCTAATTCAGTCATGGTGTCTGCTTCCCTGAAACCTGAATTAACATACATGCGCTAGTAATTTTTACAACTTTCAACAGTCACCATCAACAGAGGTGCTTTTACAAATGAATTGTTTACTCTGACATTTTGTTTAAGTTTAAAGTGTCTAGGTTTTATTTATTTATTTACTTATTTAGAGATGGGGTCTCCCTCTGTTGCCCAGCCTGTCCTTGATCTACTTGCCTCAACCTTCCAAGTGCAGGGACTGTAGACACACATTACCGTGCCCAAGTTGTCCCTATACTTTTGTCAGAGCAGTTTGCAAAAGATTTCTTTTGATTTCTATTATTAGCTGATTCTCCTGGATTCTTAGGAAGTTTCTGGAGAAGCCCAAGCGTATTTATTTATTGCATAAATATATTAGAGTCAGTCCCCCAACCTACCCCTTGTACTTTGCCTATCTCTCCTCCCTGGAGCCCACTGTCTGCCCTGGTTCAACCTGATGACCTAAGTTGAGGGTTGTGGCCTCCTTTCTCTTGTGGCCCTGGCCAGTCTCCTTAGTCATCTCATCTTCCCACCCTAAGGCATCCTTGTTCTGCCCTGTGATCTAAACCTTCCGGCCTCACCACTGCTTATCTCTTTCCTGGGCAGCTCCCTGTCTACCTTCCTATAAACTCTAAACCCATGGGCATTGCCTGCTGTCCCTTCATGCAGGATGACCTTACATGTACTCCTCTCCCCAACCTTGAGGTTTCTGTTCCAGCAATACTAAATCTCTCGAGGTTTTCAGATTGTGTCATACAGAGGACAAAATAAGGATTTGCCTTCGTTAACAAATTTCAAAAAGAAATGTTTTCCTTTTTAATTTTATGAAATACATAAGAAATATTTAAGAAACTCCTCTGCCTGTGCTCTCTCTATTTCCCAAAAGAAAGGAAAAGTCGTCATGGTGGAGAAGTGGCAGCTGCCACCAGGCAAAACCACAGGCCATCCTGTGCTCAGGAGAAAACACTACCACTCATCTTCAAGGTTACCAGTAGCTTACACACTCAGTACACTTCACTAGCAGCAGATTATAGAAATGATCCTTGAAAATACGTTCTTGGCCTGAAATCAACTCAGGTTTGTGTGGAAAAAGACACACATTTTGTTGAAGATAAGCTGTTTTTCAGAACTCGATATTGGGGGAAACTTTTAAAACTTATTACCAAGAAATGCTTTCAAACAACTAACATAAACTTTTAATGAAATATTTCTGATTTTGAAAAGTAGTACTTAAGAAAGGTTTAATATGAAAATTTCTAATTAACATGTTGTTTTTCGGTAGCCACTATCTTTCAACTTATAATATTAATGTTTATAGAAAGAGAAATGGAAAAGGGTTATTTGTGTTGCCTTGACACTGGGAAGTGCCTTTAGTTCAAGACCTAGAAGGGGAAGAAATGAAAAACTATGAATTAATTAGTGTCTTCAGAAAGCATGTGCTGAGAGGTCTAGGACAGCCCCAGGCTGTCAGGGATATGTGGTGGGATTCAAGGCACATTGTTATCACCTCATTTTAAAGCAAAAGAAGACACTGACTTCAACAGCATGAAGAACTCACTGACCCTCTCCTCAATGAGACTAGTGAAAATTTTTATGTATAGTCGTATGTATTTACATATCTCCATTTGAGGCCTCTGAAAATAGTCCTGAGGGCAAAGAACAAATGAAGAACTGTTCAGAACATCTATGAAAATTCAGTGAGAAACGTGAGAGTCTGTGGTATTTAAATCTGGACTGCCCTCTTCCTCTGCCCTCCCAACTCAGACGGGCAGTGATTCCACTCTGGGCTGCTGTAACCAAGAGCCCCGGCTCCCTTTCCCCTCACTCAGCACCCGGATGGACTGCTTTCTCTCCAGGAGGAACAGGAACAGGACCTCAGCATCTGATCCTATCCCTAGCCACATCCATGAGACCAACTCCTGAGTTGGTGAGATGGAGACATGGCGTTACCCTGCTTCTGCACAGCCTTAGCTCATGGAAGGGAAGCTCACTTTATGCACAACTCACTGAGAATACTGGAGCCCTGCTCACTCTTGCCCTGGCTTGTGGGAAAGTGGTTCCATTCCAGGGGAGTAGGCAAGGCAAGAAGGCCTGAACTATATACCCTCCTTCTAACAAGCACATAACTCCAATAGGGTTTCAATCAGAAAGAAGCTCACCACCGTCTTCAGTCCCATATCCACAGCTCTGTCTCAGAGATCTGCCTTGGTAGAGAAATAAGCCTTAAAACAACTTCTGATCTCAAAGAACTGACTTTGAACAGAGAGAATAAAGATGTCTGAACCTATAGGTGTTGTTAAGACCACGGATTCCTGATAAAAGGCAAGCGGGAGGTTCAAGGCAGAGGTAAAGTTTCGATCTCTACCACTGCAAAAACAAACCAAAGAAATAAAGAGACAAACAAACAAACTTTGACCAATATTTTTTTCCACCTGGGCTAGAGATTGAACCCAGCCCTCTCAGCCCCCTGGCCAGCATCTCGATTTCTTGATGGCAACACTGTGGAAAAACCAAGTCACAATCACTCAGCTATATCACTTCTGGATTCCTCTCCCACATACCATGAGACAGTAAATGTTTATTGTTTTAAGCAACTGAATTTTGGAGTAATTTATTGAACAGCAAGATAGATACGCAAATAGTGAATACAAGTGTGTGTATACATGCATAAATAGGTGTGTGCATGGCTTCTGAGGCAACATCAAGGTCTTTTTTTAAATTTTTTTTTTTAGTTGTAGATAGACATACAATATCTTTAGTTATTTTATGTGGTGCTGAGGCACGTGCGAGGCAAGCGCTTTACCACTGAGCTACAACCCCAGCCCAACATCAAGGTCTTTTATGCAGGAAAGATATACAGCTTGAGGTCTTACATCTATTTTTCACTTTTGAGAATTTGTCATGCCATAGCCTTGGATCTGTCAAAGGTTTTGGAAGGCCAGCACCTGATTGTTTAGCACAGTATAAAATAGATTCACTTTTCTGGGCAGACTCACCTGAACCAGACTTAGGAGACTAATATGGCAAAATTAATGCTAGTTAATTAATTTATAATAAAACACAAAATAATCATGCTGATCAGAATACCAGAACATTTGAGTCTCTGTGATGAGTACGTCTTTCTCTGAAGGTAAAATTAAATGCCAAAAAATAAGTAGATGTTACATGAACATAGAACAATGGGAGTTTAATAAAGGCTTCAAATGTTTCCTGCCAGCAGGTTAATGCTCACCCTCGGGATCACTTCATTAGCTGAATCAGACACCTTGACAACTACTGGCTACGACTCGATTTGTCTCTCTCTGCCCCAGGATGAACTCATCAGTGGGCCTGGCAATTCCCCAAACCACTGGGCTAAGTCTCCTTCCTTTTCTGGCTGGTCACTGGCCAACTTTTCGTGTTGTAACTCTAGTTTTCTAAACTACTATGATGACCAACCCCTCTTTATAATGAGATATTTTTTTTTGGGGGGGGGGTGGGTTCATACATAGATCAGGTCATAGTCTCCTCTTGCTGGCATCTTTAAAGTAAATTAAAACAAAGCATTTTTAATGGGTAACTATATGAAGTGATGGTTATGTTACTTGGCTCAATTGTGGTAATGATTTCATAAAGTATATGTATGTCAAATCATCACACTGTACACCTTAAATATATACTTTTTTTTTTTTTACTTTTAGTCATGCCCCAATAAAGCTAGAAACAAAGGACTTATTATGAGTTAGACATCTACCCAAGAACTTACTAATTCATTATCTCAATCTTGAGTAGCAGATACTGGGCATAGAGGCTGCAATAATTAGTAAAACAGACAAAAAATCCTGATGTAACAATAACCTGACATGGGGACTTTGCCTAGAATACTTCATTCCCTTATGTAATGATGTCCAAGCTCTCCTTCCTATGACTATAAAATATAGAAATAAATAAAGTTGTTTTCCTGTAATCAGTTTATGAAATGATTGAGCTGACTACTATGCTCTTTTGATTTTATTCCATGAAGTTGTTTGGTAGAATCATTAAAATCACAGCTTGTTCTTCATGCTAAGGTAAGGTCAAGAGAGGCATGATGGATATTGGGTAAGTAGGAACATGGAAGGGGACTAAATAAGATTCTTTAGGTATATTTTGTAAGTTTTGTAAAACTCTGCAAAACCTTCTCATCCTTAGATGGGTAGAGCAGCAGGGATAACTTGGGAATGTTAGAAAATTCTGCCTTCCTCCTGTGAAGGTCTATCATTATTCTCTGCCTCACCCATAGGGACAGTCCTAGCAAGGGTGATAGTCAAGTTGTTCTGAGTATAACAATATATAGAAAAATCCTCACTACCACCAGTCACAATTCTTTGCCTCTTCTCCCTTTTAAGCTTCCTTAAGTATCTGACATTTTTTTTTAAGGTGGGAAAAATAGGCAAAATTTAGCCATTCTGAAATTTTGATTGTATGATTCCTTGTTATTTTTAGGATATGTTCTTGTTCTAATTAACAAAGCTGTAGTTAAAATAGAAGACCCTGTCTTTCCTCAAAGCACCTTGAATTCTGCCCTTAGAACCTGGTCTTCTTTTTTAGGATCATGTATAAGCTCATGGCAAGCCAGAGAACGTGGAAGCAGACTACAGAGATTAGTTGTTTTCTGAGAATTTTGTTTTCATGCAAGGTCAGTAGAAAACTGTGGAAGGCTTTAAACTGGGAAAAACCAAAAATAATGTCTGCATTTCTGAGCTATCTTTTTTGGTTGCTGTGTGGAGAAGAACCAAATGAGAGGCCAGACAACCAATGAAATAGTTGTTACTTGCAGTGATCTGAGGATAAAGGCTGGTAACATGTATTAGAGATATGGATGGGAAGATGAGAAAGCAAGGATTCTTGAGATATTTGATGGTGCCCAGCATAATTTTAGGCTATTTACCACGGAGAGACAGAGAAGAACCAAGATAGCACTTTTTGCCTGGAGCAACAAAATGGATGTTGAAGCCAATACTGGGAAGGAAGCTTAAAGAAGACTATGTTGAATGGACATGCTGAATTTGAGGTAACTTTGGGACACTGATTCGATAAAATGACCAATAATCACATTAGTTTAAGTATTAAATCCTTCCAGAAGCTCACTATTCCCGAGAAACACAAATTTCTTTTCATTTTGGTTTTGTTTTATGTTTTGGTTGCAGGGGTTGGAACCCGGGGTCTTGTGCAAGCAGACTTAGCTGCCACTTGGCTGTACTCTCAGGCCCTCAAATTTCCTAACAGGACTTAAAATTTATATTTTTTTGCTGGATCTCTCCCAGTTGCCCAGTCCAAACTGAAATTTAGTTCCTTAAAAGGGTAATGCTATCTGTAATCTCAGGGACTTTGGCCAAGCCGTTTCCCAGGAGGAAGTCGCGAAAGAGAAGCTCTTGCATATTTTGTCCCATAACACCCACCATCTGGCCGCATTCATCGCATTGCTTTCTGGGAGTTGTAGTTTCTACCTGAGTGAGCCAACATGGCCGCCTCCACCTTAGGTGGTTGTGGGGCTGCCATGGCCTTGGCCCAGAGCTTCCGAGCCGCCAGGGCGTTGTTCCCTGCACCTGCCTCTGTGGCCTGCGGTAAGTGGAGCGGGGCTTTAGTACTGGGGCCCGCGAGGACCATGCTGGAGAGAGGTGTGCAGGAGCGACTTGGTTGTTGGTCTGCAGGTTGTTAAAGATTGCCGGGCTCTGCCTGTCTCTGGCTGCGCGGAGAGTCCTGATCTCTGTTGTTCACTTCTGCAGGGGTCCGCGCGGGGCCCGGCCGGCAGCAGAGCACTGGGCCTTCCAAGCCCGGCGAGTTCCGGCCGCCACCGAAACCGGTCATTGTGGATAAGCGCCGACCCCCGGACCAGGACAGGAGGTGAGGCCGTGCTGGGCGGGAGGCGGACTGGCTCCGAGGTCGGGCTGGCGGGCGCGGCCCGGCACCCCTCTGCACGTGCGCGTGTGGAGGCCGCCGGCTCCGTCTCCCTGGAGCGCGCCCAGCTCAGTTCTGTCCTCACCGCCTGTCTCCAAGCTAGCATCGAATTTCTTTGCAGTTTTAGAAAGTCAGAACTTCAAGTAGGAATTCCCCAGACTTGAAACTCTTTTACTATACCATAGTTTTCTTCTGAGGCACATCTTGTTTACACCTGTTTGTATCGAAGTTGGTCTTTTCTTCCCCACATCCTTCACCATATGTAGAAATCTGTTGGCCAAAAACTTTGCTCTTCAAACAGTCTTAAGTAAAATTCTCGGTCACTTAAATGAATATTGGTAACCTAGGCAATACGTGCAAATTTAAAAGTAAGATTTATAGGAAGTGTTTTTGTAGAGCCATGTGAAATTTTTTAAAAGCAAATTTTAGGAGGAAAAACAGTGTGATTAGAGGCTTTCTGGAAGGGCTGTAGGTTGTTGATTAGATTTCAATTTTCTTTAAAAAAAAAACATTTAAAATATTCTGTAGTTCTAAATTGAAATAAACTTTGATTTAGGGAACTTAGCAATTCAGAAAAAGATATTCTTTAACTTATTTTTTTCTTTTGAAGGTGGAAAAGGTATTTCTTAGTGGCTAGCTCTTAATAAAATTCATTTAAGGAATGTAAACTGTATACTCTGGAAACAATTTGGTAAAATGTAGTAAATTTGAAGTTATGTATAACTTTCCACCTAGAAGGCACTCAACTTAAAGGTACTCTAACACATATGTACAAGAATGAACATGACATTATTGTAGCAAACTAAAAATGAGAGGTGGCTAAGATATCCATCAGAGGTGAATAGGCAAATATAATCATACATTGAAATATTGCATAATAGTGAAAAAACAAATGAATGAGAGTAAACAAGATATAGATTAATTTCACAAACATGATTTATGTAAAAAACAACCTTTAGAATAATTGCTATAGTATAATACCATTTTTATATGAGTTTAAAACCATGCTAAACACTATTATACATTGCCCAGGCATACATGCATATGTGAAGGGGACATGCTCCACCTTCACCAGGCTATCAAACCTAATGCAATTGTGGCAAGATTTCATATTATTATAATGGGCCTTCTAATATGACAGAGTAAGACACTGCCATCATCTCCTGTAATATTCTTACCCAAAATGCTTAACCTTAGTCTAGGCTTATGGAAAAAATAAATCCAGGGTCCAGTGATGGTCTCTAATATACTGGCCTTGACTTTTCTCCCTCTCTTTTTAAAACAAATTTCACCCCTCTCTCCTCCCAGTACTGGGGGTCTAACCTAGGTCCTTGCAAATGCTAGGCAAGGACTGTACTAATGGAGCTGCATCTTCACCCTGGCCTTGGCTTTTCAAAAGAGTCAATGTTAATAGAAATACAAAGCTGGGGAATAGTACCAGGTTGAGACTAACAGCCAGATAAAATGTGTAAAGCTTGATTATATTTTGAAGTAGGCAACAAACAGATATAAAAGATCTTTCCATGATAATTAAATACAATTTGAATATGAACTATATATTAGAATACATTATTGAATTAATGCTAATTTTCTTAGGTGTCATAAAGGTATTGTGATAATGTGGAATAAGTCCTTGACCTTAATTATTGAGAATAATATGCCTTGCTATTAGATAATTTCAAATGTTTAGGAAAAATATGCACATATAAAGCAAATATAGCAATTTAAGCAGTTGGTAAAGGTGCATGGTTATGGTTGTATCATGCCAACTCTGGTTGGTTTGAGAATTTTCAGCTGAAAATTGAAGAAAAGAAAAATTTATGGGACTAATAACCAAATTTACAATAGTAGAGTAGGAAGGATGCACAGGAGCTTCAACTACATTGCTAATTTATTTATTAAGATGGGTGAATATTAATTTTAATGTCATTTATGCTTTTTCTGTATGTGAAATATTTCATAACAAGTTTGCAATCAGTTAAGAAAATAGGAAGATTATTTTTAAAGTCAGTTTGTAATTGGTGTTTTATATGTTTATACCTTTTCAACATAATTTATTGTTACAACTCAATGTGAAGGAGGCCTGTGGTTATTATCATAGGTTTTGGAGACTTACAGACATATTTACATTTAAATCTTGACTTGATAAGTTTATAATTAATATAATAATGGATCAGTTACTTATTCAAGCTTCAGTTTCTTCACCTTTAAAAAAGAATTGATAATACTAAACCTATCTAGTCTCTAAAAAGATTAATTTATGCTACTGTGTCAGTCAGCTTTCTGTTGCTGTGACAGAGTACCCGAGATAATCAATTTAAAGGAGGAAATATTTTATTTAAGCTCATGGTTTCAGAAGTTTCAGTCCATTGTTGCTTGGATGAGCCCTTGTTGATTTTACCTGTAGCATAGTACATCATGGAATGAGTGTGTGGCAAAAGAAACTGCTCATTTCATGGTGGTTGGAAAGCACAAAGAGAGAGAGTTCAGGACGAGGATCCAAAACAATCCTTAGAGACTTGTCCCCACTGTCTTAACTTCCTTCTTCTGGGCCCCAACTCCTGATGGCTGCACTATCTCCTGATGGTGCCAACCAAACCTTTAGCATATAAGCCTTTGGGGTTACATTTAAGATCCAAACTATAGCAGCTACTTAGATGTTTCATAAAGCTTTTTAACAAAATTCTGGGTGAGTACTCAGGAATTGTTAACTGTTTTCAGGAGCATTAACAATAATTTTAGATACCACAGTTTTAGAAATAAAATTGCCTTCCTAATTTAGGAAGTGAAAAATAGCATGTCAATACCATATTCTTCCATTTCTTTTTAAAGCAACAGGTTTTTCTTTTAGTGGCCAAAGTTTGCTTTTAATTCATTTTGTTCTTTGTATTTTTTAACAGGTTCTTGAGTCCTGAATTCATTCCTCCAAGGGGAAGAACAAATCCTCTGAAATTTCAAGTAGAAAGAAGAGATATGTTAGAAAGGAGAAAAGTACTCCACATTCCAGAGTTCTATGTTGGTCAGTAAGAGCTGGATGCCTTTATTCTTAGTAGTTGGAAGGTTAGTTTTCCCTATTGCAAAGAACACTATTCTTTACATATCAGGGTTTTGCCCCGAGGAGGCACTTATTCCTAATATTTTATTAAAAAGTTTAGGAAGGTCAATTACCTAGAAATGTTATTTGTTTCTGCATCTCATATACAAGTTCACTTCTCTTTTGAATTGGTAGGAAGCATACTTCGTGTTACTACAGCCGACCCATATGCCAGTGGAAAAATCAGCCAGTTTCTGGGTATTTGCATCCATAGATCAGGAAAAGGACTTGGAGCTACCTTTATTCTTAGGAATACTATTGAAGGACAAGGTACGCTTAATTTTATTATTTTAATTGTCTAGAAAATGTTATCTAAGGATTCCTTTTTGTTTTTTGCTTCCTGGAACAAGACATCTGAAACTTAAAAGTGAATTGGTGGGGGGACGAGGGACACCTCTGAGGAAAGGTAAGGACCTGCTGGCCTTAGAATGGATCCAGAATTGTGAGTTGTGGATACAGCTTCCATACACTTGGTGGTCTGCTTATTCTTGATGCTTCCTTTATTATAGGGACAACAGCCATTAGAAGTGTACTCACTATAGCAACAGGGGAGGAAACAAGTTACTATAAAGCATTGGTGATATTCCTTTTAGGAGTAAATAACCTATGAGAACATTAAGACAGACATAACAATGTTCTATAAATTACTTGCTCCTAAAATGAATCTTCCCATTTTGCTTTATATTATGACAGAAAACAGTCACCACAATTATACTGTTTTATAAACCTTGGAGGCATTTAAAGCAGGCAAAATTGTGTTTGTATGCTATGTCTAATAAGGTAGATGAATATGTAAAATTCTAGGAAGATTATGAATTTAAATGGCAGGACATGCAAAGTTTTTGTAGTTAAAAGTTATATGCCTCATGGTTTCCAGTGGTGAAGTATTATTTTCAGAGAAGCTGATAATATGAGAGTAGTTGCTGTCTTGTTTATTCTGTAATGACAGGTGGGGTTGATACATAGGAATTCAGTAGGACTTGATCAGTTACAGGTTCTGGTATCTCCCATCAAGTCATGTACTTGAAGTCTTTGTTTTTTGGTACTGGGGATTGAATCCAGGAGTACTTTACCACTGAGCTACATCACCAGCTGTTTTTTGAGTTTTTATTTTGAGACAGTCTCACTAAGTTGCTTAGGGTCTTGCTAAGGTGCTGAGGCTGTCCTCAAACTTGCAATTGATTCTTCTATCTCAGCCTCCTGGTATTCACCCATCATGCCTAGTTTGAAGTCTTGAAATAGAAATGAATATAACTGTGAGTCAAAAGATGTGTTTTATTTTTCTTCTTGAAGACTAAAATGTTAATAGTTTCTTCCTCACAGTGTTCTAGTCAATCAGCTACTGAGATATTGTACATGAAATACTGGACATAGAACACTCAAAATAACATTAGCTCCTTCTTGCCATTCTCTATAGTATGTTTGACTATTGTAACCAGCCTTGACCTTCCCCATCAGTGCTCCCTGCTAAAGTGGTTCCTTCTAGCCTAGTATCTTTATATATTATCCCCATAATTCCCACAATGGTTATCCCCATGATTGATCCTTTTTACTTTTTAGTTCTAGATGAGCACATGCAAGTGCCTCTGTAGTGTCTCCATCTGAATGTCTTATGTGCATAAATCAATTTGAATACAGCTCTTTGTTTCTTAGAGTGTTCTTCTTGCAGTCTTTTCTATTTCTATAAATGCAACTACTACCCACCTGTTTACTCAAATAATTTACTTTCTTTTACATATTCAGCCAGTAAGTTTTCTTGGTACAGTCTCCAAAATATACATCCTAATTTTGTCTCTTTCTTCCTCTTCATTGCAAACACAATTATTCATGTCACCATCATTTCCTGCCTGCAGTTGTGCAGTCTGTAGTTTACACTCCTGGTTATCTTAACTTGTTTGTGCTGCTATAACAAAATGCCCAGACTGTGTAATTTACAAAGAACAGAAATTTATTTCTCACAGATGTGGAGGCTGAGAAATCCAAGATTAGAGCACTGGCAGGTTCTGTGAGGCAGGGCCCCAATCCCTGGCTTCCAAGATGGTACCTTGTTGATTTTCATGTGGACTGGACAAATGTTGTGTCTTCACTTGGTGGTGAAGGAGTAAGAAGGGCCTAAGCTAGTTCCCTCCAGCCTTTTTATAAGGTACTATTACAAAAGGCCCCACTTTTTAATACCATTCTAATAAAGATTTTCAACAACAATTTTGGAGGGGACATTCAAACCACAAAACTTTGCATACCAAGTTATTTGCTCCAGCCAAATGGGCCCTTCCCTGTTTTTTTCCAACATGACACGTTTTTAAAACCCCAGGGATTTTTTGTATTTTGTTCTTTTTCCCTGGAGCATTTTTAGACCTATATAGCATCAGTTTACATGTCATCTTCTCAGATAGGCTTTCCCTGATTGTTGTTCCTTGATTGTTGTCTCTTCTAGTGTCATCACCCTATCTTGTCTTCACTATATGAAATTACCTTGTTGGCTTGTTTCTTTATTGTTCATCATTCACTAGCATGTAAACGTAATGAGTGAAGAAGGATTTTACCTGTTTTGATTTGCTATAGGCATAGTTTCTAGATACTGACTGGAACAGAAATGGTGTATGGTAAATATTGGATTGAATCCTGATACTAATGTTGATTGTATATAATAGGATTATATTTCTCTTAGGATTGTTTCATAAAATATCAGCGTTTGTTAATACAGGTGGCATAATTAAATTATTACTGTGGTACCTTGACATACTCAAAGCTGTTCCTAGATTGCTTCATGTGGAGGACCAATGTGTTAAAAATGTAGGCTATTTGTATAAACATAGCTTACCTTTTTTTGGATTCAGTGCTTGTTTTTGGTTTTACAAAGTATCTTGTATTTTCTACATAATATAGTAAAATGTAGAACAATTGCAATGCCATCAATAAAATGTGTAAATTTTCTGATTTTTTTTATAAAAAGGCCCATCCTTAAAAGAGGTTTCAACTCAACCAAACTTAAAATAACATTTACTCTTTATGATCATTAATCTTATTACTCTTAATATTGATGATTAATTTTTAATCAGGTAATTGGAAATGAACAAAAATATGACAGAGATTGCATTTACTGAAGACATTCTGTAAATTAATGCATGTTATAAGAATTGAACAGATATGTGACAACATTTATAGAAGATTTTTTCTTTAGACTTTATTGTTCTCATTCAGGTTTTCTTACTTTTTCTTTGTTCTTTCTACCTTACTTTTTTTTTTATTTTCCCATTTATTGGGTTATTTGATTTTTTTAATATAAAGTTTTCTGAGTTCTTTATACATTCTAGATATTAATCCTCTGTTAGAATAGTAGCTAGCAAAAATTTTTCTCCCATTCTGTAGCTTCTCCCTTCATGTTCCTAATTGTTTCCTTTGCCTTGCAGAATTTGATGCTGCCCAGTTTATTAACTCTTTTTTTTTTTTACCACATAACATACATACATACATAAATAAATAAAGGTGTTGTGTCCAACTACAGCTAAAAAATATTAAAAAGACAAACAAAACCCATTGTGGCTCTTTGTCTCTATGCAGAGATCCTCCATCTGAGCCACCTCTCCCCATCCTCCTGCCCAGCCACCTCTGACTCATCCTTATGACACAGGGTAGCTGAATCCAGCAGAAGCTTATGAGGCTGCTGCTGGTGTGCTGTCTACAATATCAGGCACAGACTCACACAGTTGTAGAAGTAGAGCTGAGGACTGTACTGGCCCTGGGAGTTTATAATTCTAAGAGAAAATACACAGACATTTTACAATTGAGTGTGCTTAATAAACAGTGCAAGTGTACAGATGATAGAAGAACCAAAAGAAAGGGTTCCATGAGGAAGGGCAGGGCTCAGGGAAGGCTCTCAGACTTGGACCTTGATGAGCAGTGAGAGTAATCTCATGCTGAACAAAGATATGAAGATTCTCTAGGTAACGGAGTGAGTAACTTTTTATTTAAATGGATTTAAATGAGTTACTTTTTATTTTTTTTTATTTATTTTTATTTAAATGGATTTTAACTTATTTCTATTTTTTTTCAGTACTCTTCTTTTTTTTTTTTTTTGGTATTAGGAATTGAACCCAGGGGCAGGCACTTAACCACCAAGCCACATACATACCTAGCCTGCTTTTTAATATTTAATTTTATTTTTTTTTAATTGTCAACAGGCCTTTATTTTATTTATATGTGGTGATAAGAATAGAACCCAGTGCCTCACACATGTTAAGCAGGCACTCTGCCACTGAGTCACAATCCCAGCACTTTTTATTTTGAGACAGGGTCTCACTAAGTTATTTAGGGCCTCCCTAAATTGCTGAGGGTGGCCTTGAATTTGTGATCCTCTTGCCCCAGCCTCCTGTGTCACTGGGATTATGCTAAGAGCCACAGCCAAGTAATATGATGCATGGCATTTTTGGTTGAAAGGTGACGCCAGCTAGCCATTGAGATGATATGATTATGTTAAGATTTGCATTCATATGGATATTGGACTCCTGCTGTTCACCTCGGCCTGCTAGGGACTCCTGGAGAGTTCCCATTGGTTGGGGAAGTACAGTAGGAGGGAACTAACGTGGGTCCATGGGGATTGTTCCCCTGGGGCAGGGGGGGGGCGTAGGGGGCATTGGTGGCATTTTCAAATAATAAAGTTTGTTCCTGCTTGGGTGGCTTGTGATTTTGTGCCCAGCCAGACTGCGGCAGGATTACAGGCATGTGCCCCCATGCCCAGCCTCAATACTCCTTCATCTTAAAAATTACAAATTTTGAATTTTGTACATGCAAAACCTTGTGTTGGTTCCTTATGAAATAGCTTTTACTGTAGTGTGCAGCATTTGCAGGAATTCTGATTTAGATTCTGAAAATGTTTTCTTTTTAGGTGTTGAGATTTGCTTTGAACTGTATAATCCTCGAATCCATGAGATCCAAGTGATCAAATTAGAGAAACGGCTGGATGATAGTTTGCTTTACTTACGAGATGCCCTTCCTGAATACAGCACTTTTGATATGAATATGAAGCCAGTAACACTAGAGTCTAGCAAAGAAATTCCTGTTAATATGGTATGTGTTGTACATTTGGAACTGAAAGTACACATAAAATAAGAAAGAATCATCTTAATGAAAATTTTACAAGAATTTTTATTTATGTATCAGCCTAATTCTTCTTCTTCTTTAAAATTTTGCTTAGCTCAAAGTAAAAATGAAGCCTAAGCCTTGGTCCAAACGCTGGGAACGTCCATATTTTAATATTAAAGGAATCAGATTTGATCTTTGTTTAACTGAAGAACAGATGAAAGAAGCTCAGAAGTGGAGTCAACCATGGCTTGAGTTTGATATGATGAGGGAATATGACACTTCAAAAATTGAAGCTGCAATATGGGAAGAAATTGAAGCATCAAAAACGTCCTGATTCTGAGAAATCATTTGTTTACTTGCTAAAGATGTATTGATTGCCAGAGGATTTATTTTAAATCCAATTTAATTTAATTTATGAGAGAGAGTTACTAAACATTTATTTTTTAGTATGTTAAAAATAAAACTTGCACATCAGTTTAGTACTCTAAGAGGAGAAATGTATATGCCAAATGGCCCAATGTTCCTTTCTTAACTGGAAACAAAGCTACAGTGGAAGTCAGAGCAGTACCAGAATGCTCTTTATGGAGCATGGGAGGGCAAGGGGAGTGGGTGGGATTTTTTTTTAATTGTGAAGCAAATCATTAATATGATATTGTATGATTTAAAGAATAATAAAATGAACATTATGTACTCACTGTTGAGTTAAGAAATAGAACATTGAGTGACGCCTATGAAAGTAAAGACACAGGACATTTACTAAGATCTAAGAAACCTGTCTGAAGTTGTCCCTCCTTTACTCAGGTGCACACATCATCCTGACTTTGTTAATTATTCCTTTATATTTCTTTGAGTTTATTGCCTACATATATATTTCTAAACAAAATAGTTTTGAAAAACCTATTAACAAGTATAAAAGATAGTATTGCCATTATTACATAATTAAGGTTTCAAGAAGAACATGACATTCTTTGGGTCAGTCTGGCTTCAGCTTCCCTGAGAGTTTACAAAAGCTACTCTGAGGAAGTTCATGACTAAGGTTACAACTGAATTCTGCTAACCAGAAGACTTACCTTAGGACATCTGGCAGGGTTTCAGTGTCGATTGGGCAACTGATGTCTCGCAGAAATATGGGCAGAAGGAGCAAATAGCATTTTCTGATTATCAAAGCTATGATGAATCAAACTCCAGCTTTTAGGAGTAGGTCAAAACAATACTTATGTGGGGTGATAAAAATATCTACTTGTATGTGAAGTGAACATGGGTTGGAAAACTTTACCATGGGTATTATATATGGTGAAGACTAGCCTGTATGAGATTGAGCACAATTTTAACCCGGGTCTTGAAGGCAGTCCTGCACCTGTCAGTTGAATCATGCTCAGACCTGCTCTCTAGTGCCTAGCTCTATTGGGCCTTTGGTGTGTTGAGCTGTTTCTGTCTACTAACTCATTTTGGTGGAGCACATTCTTTGGTAGGTTTTAAAGCAAGTATCTGTGGTGGTAAAATTTTGAGACCTTGCATGTCTATATTTTATTGATACTTGATAGAATTTTTAGTATTTATTTATTTATTGTAACACCAAGTATTAAACTCAGGGACTTTGTGCATTTTTGAGACAGGGGCTTTCTAAGTTGCACTGAGCAATTCAGTGAGACCTTGTCTCTAAATAAAATACAAAAATAGGGCTGGTGATATGGCTCAGTGGTCAAGTGGCCCTGAGTTCAATCCCCGGTTCTTTTTTTTTTTTAAAAAGGGAAATCTTTCCATCTTCTAAGTTCCTCTTCAGTTTCTTTCTTTAATGATTCTGTAGTTTTTAGTTTTCACTGTAGAGGTCTTTCACCTCTTTTGTTAGATGAGTCCCAAATATTTTTTTTCAAGGCTATTGTGAACGGAATAGCTTCCCCAATTTCTTTTTCGGTTGAGTCATCATTGATGTATAGGAACATGATTTATGGGTGTTAATTTATCCTGCTATTTTGCTGAATTCATTTATGAGTTTTAGAAGTTTTCTGGTGGATTTTTTGGGTCTTCTAAATATAGAATCGTGTCGTTGGCAAAAAGGGATAGTTTGAATTCTTTTCCTATTGGTATCCTGTTAATTTTTTTCTTTTGCCCAATTGCTCTGGCTTATCCCTAACTCTGTTTATTTATTTATTTATATTTAATTTTACTTTGAAACAAGGTCTTCCTAAGTTGCTGAGGCTGGCATTGAATTTGTGATTTACCTGTCTTAGCCTCCTGCAAATGAGTTTTTTAAAGAAATATTTTTGATCCATGATTGGTTGAAGCCATGGGTAGTAGAACCTGTGGATATGGAGAGCTGAGCATATCTAAATTTTAGTTTTTTAGGAATAGGCTCTTTTAAGCCCACTTAGAAAGGCATCTGTATGCTGGACACTGCAACCTTGTAAGATAGGTGAGTTTATTTTCAGTGTTAGCTTTAGAGAGCTCATCCAAAATAAAACTCAGAAGTATCTTAGAACTTTTTAAAAACTATTTTTTAAAGAAGTGTCCATACTAATTACATCAGAATCTGTGGGAAGATGAAGATGGGTATTGGCATTTTTGAAAGCTCTTCATGTGATTTGAATGTCCTCCTACGTTTAAGAACCACTGCACTTAACATCCTGCCTGCTATACAAATAATAGAATGGAAGTTAAATCCTAGGCTGCTCATTTTGCTCCAGTTTAACTAATTGGCCAAAATGGCCAGGGAATGTATTCAACTAAAGCAGCAGTGACCAGCTTACCCTGGTTTACCCAGGACCTTTCCAGTTTAGCACTGGAGGTCCTATGTCTTAGGAAACCCCTCAGTCATATTTTCCTGGATGGATGGTGAGCCTACAAAGCAGTTATGTATGGAATGTATCTGTAAAAACATTTTATTCTTTAAACATCCTAAATGTATTTCTAAAAATCAAAGAGTAACAGAGAAGTGGCTCACCGTGTATTTACTGACCTGTTTTCAAGTTTGCTTATTTTTTGTCTTGCAGTTCAAATCTACTGAGCTCCTCTAGTTTTTTCATCTCAGCTATTGTACTTTTTAACTAACTTCTGATTTGTTCTTTTTAAAAAACAACTTCTCATTGTTTATACAAAGAAATGCGTGTTTATCTTTGTTCTCTATTTGATAAAATGTTGTATCTTCCTTCCAGTTGTTAATCTGACTTTCATTTAGTTCTGTGAATGTTTATAATGGTCAGTCTTTCTGATACATCTGATATCTAGTTGCTGGGACAGGCCTTTAGGGTGCCGCTTTTCTATTGGCATTTCTGTCATATTTTCCTGTTTTTTTCCATGCCTCTTTGTATGGCAAGTCAACGTTTAACCTCAATAAGAAACTGATCAACTGTCTTCCAAAGTAGTTATTCCATTTTTCTTTCACTTGTATATGAGTGATCTAATGGCTTCACATGACTTTCCCAACATTATAGTAGATATGAAATGTTATATTGATATGGTTTTGATTTGTTTTTTTTTTTCCCCAGAGAACCTAAGATGCTAGAGTCTTGTATAAATTTCTAATTTTGATGAGGTGCAATTCTTTTTTTAATTTCCTTTCATGGTAAATTCTTTCTGTGACCTAACAAGTCATTTTTACTTGCCTCCAAATCCAAAATACTCTATGAGTTTTTTCTAGTAGTCTGTTTCTGAGTTTTACATTTAGATCTATGGTCCATCTCCATTTTTATGGTGTGCATATGTCTCTCTCTCTCTGTGTATGTGTGTGTGTGTGTGTGCGTGTGTGTAGATGAGATGGGGTCAAGGCTTTTTTAGATATCTAGTTGTTCAACCAATATGGGTATGCTTTCTCCATTGAATTAACTTGGCCCCTTACTGAAAAACTATAAATGTAGGTCTCTTTCCTAGACTCTTTATTCTAATCCATTGACATATTCATCTATTCTTATTATAATACCACAGTGTCTTGATTACTGTGGTTTTATAGTCTTGAAAATTAGATATTCCAAGTCTTCCAAACTGTTAGATTGCTTTGGGTACTTTAAGGTCTTTACACTTTGAAAATTTAAAATCAGCTAGTCGTCTATTTCTTTTTTTCCCCTTTTCTTAAAAAAACAGTGAAATTTTGGTAGTTAATGCATTAAATATACAAATTAAAATTTCTAATTCATGAACACGCTCGCTCTCTCTAGTTAGGCTTTTTGCAAAATGAAGTTTTAAAAAGGGTGGGAATGTAGCCCAGAGGCAGTACACTCCTGGGTTCAATCCCCAATATTACACACACACACACACACACACTAACGTTTCAAATTAGATCACAAGTTTCTATCAGATCACTAGCATGCCCTGGCTTTGATTCCTATAATGATCTTGCTAAATGCACTTTTTGATTCTGGTTGATTTTGTTAAATATTTTTTTGTCTTTTACTCCTTTTTTCTCTTCTTCCTATATGAGATTTTCTATGTAAATGGTCTGTTATTTATGAACAACTACCCTAGCTTTGTCTTAACTGGCTAGAAACTCCAGAATGACGCTGAACAGAAATGCTGAAAGCAGATATCTTACTGTTTAATGATTCACCATTAGGTGTTTTTCACGAATAGCCTTTACAAGACCATGGAATTTATATTCTTAGTTTTCTGAGAGGTTTTTGTATTTTAAGCGGGTGCTGAATTTGTCAGATGCTTTTGTAATCATTGAGATGATTGGTTCTGTTATCATCTAAATATGGTTTTTCTCCTTTACTCTGCTTATGGGTGACTTACACGATTGGCTCTAAATTTTTTATTGTTTGGTAGAGGGGATGGAACCTGGGGATGCTCTACTGCTGAACTACATCCTCAGCCTTTCTTTTCTTTTAAATTTTTTTTTAATACTTATTTTTTAGTTGTAATTGTCAATACCTTTATTTGTTTTTATGTGGTGCTGAGAATCGAACCCAGGGCCTCGCACGAGCTAGGCGAGCGCTCTACCACTGAGCCACAAACCCAGCCCCCGCCTTTTTTTTTTTTTTTTTTAATTTGAGACAGGTTCTCACTAAATTGCTCAAGCTGGCCTTGAGTTGGCATCCTCTGGCCTCAGTCTCTCCAGTAGCTGGGGTCACAATGCATGGAACTCAATGTTAAGCCAAACTTGACTTACTAGAATAAATCCTTTTAGTCATGGTGTATTATCACTTTATATACATACTGTTAGAAAAAAGTCCTTAGCAAATTAAACCTATGTTTAGAAATAATTAAAGTCCTTTATAAATGTTTAAGGACTATTTACTCATGATGGATATTGGGCTGATATGTTTAAATTCTGTGTCACATGATATTTCTTAGGAGTCATCTACATATGTAAGTATCATTTTGTCAGGGGCCTAAGAAATGCAAAAATCAATTGTGTTGAGGTGGTTTTTCCATCATGATAAACATCTGTCTAATCTATAAAAATTTCACATTCTTTTCTTTTTTTTGCAGTGCTAGGGTGTTAAACCCAGGGTCTCACACATGCTAGGCAAGAGCTCTACCATTGAGTTATATCCCTCTTTACATTCTTAAGTGAACAAAAAGCTGTAAAAACCCGGGAAAAGAATTAAGATATGAGACGAGTGCTCAAATCCATGTTTTGTTCTTGCCAGTTGTATCCGCTCCATTCCATCCATTTCATAGGAATAGAAAAAAAAAATTTTGCATTAATGATTAGGTAAAATTTCACAAAAATTTATGGATTATGTAACATAAAACTTTGAAATTTTTCAAACTTTAGGTATAACGAAATTAAAGACTATCAGAATAGTTGAATGTTCTAATATTTTTCATTATACGAAATGCAAGAGAAGCATTTCTGTTTAAAAATCTTAAGGGAACACATTCGACAAATTTCTAGTTAAAAATACAAAAGTCAGAGGCTAATTTACAAATGTACACTTTAATAATAAAAAATTTACACATTTCACATGCAATAAAATCTGCCATTTATGCAAAAACAAAAAATTACACAAAAGTTTTTTTTTTTTTTTTTTTTTAGAGAGGGGTACCTGGGATTGAATTCAGGGGCACTCAACCACTAAGCCACATCCTGAGCCCTATTTTGTATTTTATTTAGAGACAAGGTCTCACTGAGTTTCTTAGAGGATCATGAGTTCAAAGCCAGCCTTGCTGTTGCTGAGGCTGGCTTTGAATTCCTGATCTCCTGCCTCAGCCCCCGGAGCTACTGGGATTACAGGCGTGCGGCCATTGGACCTGACCACATACTTTCATAGAGATAAATGTCTGGAAAGATAAAATTAAGATGAAAAAAGTAATTATTGCTGGAGACAGTCACAGTGAAGGAATGCTAAGTGCTTTCCAGCAATGGTCTGACCAAAAAGCAGCAACTTGTTAAAAAAGCAACGGCAGCATACCAAAAAAAAAAACATTTATACAAAAGAAAAGTGACAAATGAGAAAAACTAATTTGCCACACAGGACAGGCAAAAAAAAAAAAAAGTCTTTTTTACAATATAAAGGCCTTCAAGCCTATAAAAAAAAATGAATGGAAATTTCAAAAAGAATAATGAATTGTCCAACCCAATACATTTTTTGCTAACAGCTAAAAAAAAAGAATTATAATTCTTTTTATCTGTCAAATATAATAACTGGTGGTGATTCAGTGGCACTCTTACGCTTATTTGGTCTTGGTACAAGAGATTGGTACAGATTTCTGAAGGACAATTTGACTATCCAGTTAACACATAATTCTTTCTAATTAAGATTTCCTTATTAATTGTAAACAGGAGTCGTTAAAATAATTACAATTTAAACATAGTTTTATGGTCAAAGCAGAAGACTTATTTGCTCCTCTAAGCCAAAATAGCTACATCTGAGATTTCTCCATCTCCCCTCTTGGAAAAGTAAAGAAATTCAAAGACATACAGATTGATCTCTTACTGCTCCTTGTGCATTTAATTTCTTCAAGCACCAGTTAATTAGGAAGGGCAGTTTTCCAAGAAAGCAGAAGGAGGGAATGGAGGGAGGAGTTCTGTTCTTTGGAAATTCTACCCTCCATTACAAGGAATAAAAAGGCACCAGGCTTTGTTTTTTGTTTTGTTTTGTTTGCAAGCAAAGGGATTGAGTATTATATTTTAAAATATATAAATCTTATTTTAGTACTTTCCCATTAAGTGTACTCAAACTTCTTTAATTAGTGATTTAAGATGGTCTAGGTGATACTCTTCTGTGAGGGATTCTGCTTGATGCAAAGCTTTTATTTTCACCAGAATAAGAATTATTTCCTTGACTTCATTCCTGAAAAACAAAACAAAAAAACATTGCCCTCTTTAAAAATGCATCAGGGCTGGGAGTGTAGTTCAGTGGAAGAGTACGTTCTTAGCATGCACAAGGTCCTCGGTTCAACTTCCAGATCAGGACCACCACCAATAAAAAGTGAGCTATGAAGGCATAGAGATGAACTCAGGACCCACTAATTATTCATTACTCCAAAACAGAAGCTTAACCTTATGTCAGTACCTAATATAGCATGAAATACACAGATGCTGCCTTCTTCCCCTACAGCCACATACTGCACAGTGACATTTTGATCAATGACTGAAAATTGCTGAAAATTCTATTGCCCAGTGATACTGCAGCCATGATAACATCATATTCAATACATTACTCATGTTTGTGGGGATGCTGGTGTGAACACACCTACTGTACTGCTGCTATATAAAAGTACAGTACATACAATTATGTAGTAACACCTGATGATAATAAACAACTATATTAGTGATTTATGTATTTACTACACTATACTTTTTTTTTTTTTTGGTAGAAGGAAGAAGAGAAAGAAGGAGTAAAAGCCCTGATGCATTTTACTAGGGATTGAACCCAGAGTTGCTCTACCACTGAGCTATATCCCCAGCCCTTTCTAAACTTTAAAAATTCTGAGACAGGGTCTTGCTGAATTGTCCAACATGGCCTCGCACTTGTGATTCTCCTACTTCAGTCTCCTGAGTAGCTAGGAATACAGGTATGCACCACCACATCGGGCCTATAATACTTTTTAATTATTATTTAAGAGCATATACTTTTTTTTAAAATTTAGAGTAAAACAGTATGCTGTGTTATGTCAGAAGTAGCCTCATATATCTAGTGCTTACTGAATCTCGATTGCATCATTTTCTCCTGTGCTTAATTTGATGGCCCTAGGAGTGAAAGACTATAAAATATATATATATATATATATAAAAAACCAGCCTCTATCTCAGAGCACCAGTTGCTGTGTGTGCGTGCGGAGGACCGAGCTAGCTCGCTATAAACACCTCTTTGCTGTTTACATCGATCTTGAGTCTCTGGTGGTCTTTGGGGGTCCCGAATTCGAGCATAACAATATATATATACATGTACACACTTATACACACACACACACCCCTACACACATACACGCACATACCATATAGTCCAGGTGTGTAGCAGCTACACCAACTATATTTGTGTAAGCACACTCTATGATGTTTGTACAACAATAAATCTCTTAAGGATTCATTTCTTGGAACATATCGCTGTTGTTATACTACAGTTTTAATGCCATTATGGTGGAAGCCAGAGTAGGAATATTTACCCCAAGGCATCAGCAAATGTTACAAATTTGGCCTTTTTCATGTAAATTTTTTCAATTGGCAATTTACCAGAACACTACTGTATCCTGTAAACATTTGATGCTGTGAATGAGACATTCACACCAGAGATCTAGCTACTGTTGGGTAAAAACCAGGATGCACACTTGTATTGAAGAAGTGCTGAATTTTTAAAAATAGTCAAGAAAATTAAAAATACACGGAAATTGTTTTTCAGTTCTGGGGATCAAATCTATGGTCTCTCATATGGTAAGCAAGCATTCAATCACTGAGCTACATCCCAGCTCTCATTTTAAATGTTTAATAAGAGGTTTCTGATTTAGAGTTTTGATTCTAAATTTCCATATATATTTTTTGGAAATGTTATTTTGGTAAAGATTTTATATTTAAAAATAGGAATATGCATGGGGTGTGATTACAGTAGGCCATTTCAAAGGTAACCATAAAAATATGTACTAATTCTACCAAGTCTCAACAGATTTTTGAGAAGTATAATAAATGTACAAATGTTTGTAAAAATTATACAAAATTTCTAAGAATTGCTGAGCTCATGCAAGATCCTCAAACTATACTTATGAAAGTTAAGATGAAACATGCCTTACCTGAATTCATCCCCAGACAATTTATGTGCAGACTGCAATAACAACTGAATGAAGTTTTCTAGCTGGGGAATAGATGTTCTCGTAGCACAATTTTCAAACCATTTTTCTGGTAGACATACTACTATCTGTTAATTAAAACACATGGCTGGTTTATGATAATGATAATTATCTAAGGACTCTTGCTAACATAATCTCACAGTAATTATGCAAGTTGAGTATTATTCTTCCCATATTATAGTTTGATTCAATAAAAATTTTGGAAAATTTCCTTTATTTTGTGAAAAGTCATATGCCATTTAAAAAAACCATTCTTTATTGCTAAGAGCTTAAAACAGACTACTTTTATGAATGTTTTCTAGAGGTGCTTATAATTCTTTCCATACTTGTGTATTCCTGGGATAAAAAATCCACATAAAACATAACTTACAACTAACAACCACAATGCCTAGACATAAGATACTTTCAGTTAACCTAACTATGTTTCATCTAGTACATGATCTACATAAACAAATTAGAGTTAAGGAATCAAATGAGTGATTCTAAGATATACAGGGTGAAAGAAAAATTAATTATGCTTTGATAGTCTACTAATCTCATACATTGCTTTAAATGTCCATGGAAGCAAAATCAATCAATGCAGTGCATTCAATTGTTCTTTTGGAATAAACAACAACAACAAAAAATGGCATTTTATAATCATCCTCCTGAAGGTAATGCATGGTTTGGGAAAGCTTTAGTAAAGTCAGCAAAATATTTAAAAATTAAATAAAAGGATTTATGTGTGGCTCCCTGGCACAGTGCTTGCTTAGCACGAGTGAGGCACTGGGCTTAATCCTCAGTGCTTGGTGAAAGGAGTGGGGGAAGGGAGGAGATAAGAGAAAAATTAAAATGAACCAAATATTATAATATATGTTCAATAAAAATTCCCAAAAATACCTTCTAAAATAAATAGGGCTGGTCAGAATTAAATACTTAGTTAAAAAAAAAGCAGATGTGTATGCGCTGAGGTATGTGTAGCCCAGGTGTGGAGCACATGCTTCATGTGTGTGAAGCCCTGGGTTTGAACTCCAGCAGCAGTAAAAAAAATCCTAAAAAACTATGGATGAGGAAAAAGATTTATTGTATTCCTTAATGACCTTCTCCAATTACTGAGAAAAAAAGGCAAACACTTAGTTAACTGAAAAAGGCCAAAGGTCCTATAAAATTTTACACAGACTACTTTTTTTCAAAAGTTTCAAAACTGGTTTGGAATTTAATACCATTTGTACTTGCTTGCCCCATATTTTGTATCACAAGTATCAATAAAATTCTCATGTAACAAAGAAGTTCATATATAAATGAGACTAGAACTTAAACCCACATTTTGTTGATCTGCTTTTCTAGCCACATATTATGAAAGAATGTACTTTAAACATATTTTTCTTCTCTACAATCTTTATGTTCAAAGAGGACTCTCTAAATCTGAAACACAGTACAGATGATAATTTAAATTTCTGATATGTAATGTCCAAATCTATACCCAATATGAAAACTACAGTCAGAAAAATCATGGTTGGCTAGGAAGTGGTACATCATTTCATATGTATTTTTTTTTTTTAGAAATTATAAAGTATATATTTTCTCATATACTTAAAAATTCTTCAACTACAGGCTTATCTTTTTGGTCAGACCAAGATGTTTTGGGGGACATTTAGGTAGTTTCCAACTATCTTCTATTATAAATAACGCTACAACAATATTCTTTACATTTAAAATATCTGTATGTACATCTCTGATTTTTGACTTAAGATAAATTCTTAGAAGTCAAAGGTATGAACTTTAAAAGTTTTGTACCCATCATGCCAAAATATTCTCCAGTAGGCCTGTGTCCCTTCTCCCACAGTGTGGGAACCCACTGTGCTATGCACTCTTGTCACAATGCTCTTGCTTATGCCAACACTGGGAATTGCAGACAAAATAACAGCAAAAACATGGATCCCACACATTTTTCTTTTTGTAGTACTGGCAATTGTTTCATGCATGTGAGGCATGTGCTCCACCATTAAGCTACAACTCCAACCCTATTTAAAATAAAATTTTACGTTGAGACAGGGTCTCCCTGAATTGCCAAGGCTGGCCTTGAACTTGTGGTATTTCTGCCTCAGCCTCCAGAGCACCTGGGGTTACAGTTGTATACCTTAGCACCTGGCTGTAAACAACTTCTAAAAAAATTGTTTTTACTATATAATAATTTTCATTTTTCTGATTATTATACTATAATCTTTCTCATGTATTTGTACATTATTTTTACATATCCTTTTTTGGTAACTTGATTTGCGTATTTTTGGTCATTTTTAAAAAGAACATTTGAATTGTTTATTGATTTGCAAAGGGATTTTTTTAATTTAACAGATTTTAATCCTTGTTATGTGTTACAACTTCTTTCCTACTTTCTCAACATCCTTCAAAAATAAATAACAGGAAAAAGAATAGTATAGTGAGCCCAGTGAACATAGTCTTCAGTTATCAATTAATCAATTAATTATCAAATTAATTTTATATCACAAGTATCAATAAAATTAGAGAGTCCCCTTTGAACATAAAGATTGTGAAGTACAGAAGAAAAAATATGTTTATAGAACATTCTTTCCATAATATGTGGCTAGAAAAGCAGATTAACAATTATCAACAATTAACAATTAATCAAACAATTATCAATTAATCTCAATGAATTTTTTTGATCCACTTAAGGTTTAGATTTTTGTCAAATCTATTGCTTTTTGTTATCATTTCTTCATTTGTATTTAAGTTTAGAAAGGACACTCTCACTCTTGATAGTTATTTACCTCTACTGCTATAATTTTACAATTTCATTTTTTATTTCACCTGAGGTTTATTTATTGACTGATTGTGGTACTGGGGGTTGAACAAGGCCCTGAATGTACTAGGAAAGCACTCTACCAATGACTATACCCCCAGTCCTTGCCTAAAATTTATATTGGTATATGGTGAGAGGCAAGAACCTAACATTCTTTTTGTGAAGAGCCAGTTGACTTAGCATCATTTATTAAGTAATTTTCCCTTATTGGTGATATTTCAAATCAGTATACTAATTCTTAAATAGAGAGGGTCTGCTTCTGGGTGTCTACTGTTGATTTATTGAATTGTCTATTCTTTTGTGAGCATCACAATTTTAATTAATTTGCTAAAATTTTAATAGCTATATTTTTAAAAATGATAAAATCATAATTGTTCCTACACAACTTACCTGGTTGCATTTTTTCACAACATCTGGTCCAGGTATGGCATTAAGAAGAGCTATAATAAGGTAGCGATTTAGCAGCTTCCCTAGTCCTAGCTCCTGCAAGGTGTTGTCTGAAAGGACTCCATTCCAAAGAAGAATATTGCGGAAGAGCTAAAATAAAACATAAAGGGAATACACATGTGTTTTCTTTTCTTTCTTTCTTTTTTTTTTTTTTTTTTTTTTTTACTAAAAATTGAAGTCAGGGTCAATCAGCCACTGAGTCACATCTCCAACACTTTTTATATTTTATTTTGAGACAGGATCTCACTAAGTTGCTTACAGCCTCTCTAAGTTGCTGGGGCTGGCCTGAACTTGTGATCCTCCTGCCTTAACCTCCCAAGTTGCTGGGATTACAGGTATGAACAATTGTGCCTGGCTTATGCATGTGTTTTCTAAGTCTCTAACCAACATAAAGAGTTGGTCATACTCTTCAATTCTCATTACAATTAGCCTGTCAATTAACTATAACTCTCAATTACAATTAGTTGGAGCTGTCAACTTTAGAACTGAAAACATCTCTGAAAAATACCTATTTCTTTACAACCTCTATTTGCTCACTCTATTTTCCTTTTCTAGTATAACCACCACAAATCTGTTTCAAATGAATTCACTAGGTCCTTTCCAGACCAACAATCTTCCTCCTCAATCCTGAGTACAAGGCTGCAGGATTCCAGGATTCATAAAGGACCATTGTTAAAGCCAGGGCCACTGTTGCCAAGGTGTGACCTTAAGAAGTCAGTCAATACTGAGAACTTCATTGCTCTGATATATAAAGAAAGAATAATAACCTGGGCATTTGGTGAAGTCCTCCAAACTATAAAATAAATACTAGCTGTCTTTAAGTCCAGATCTTCCTGTGAATTTTATTGCATTCCCTGCTTTCTTTCCAGAAGTTATTTACTACTCTGAGTGCTGAATGACATGCAATTTTTCTATAATGTCATGCTTTATATTATCACTGATGTTGTCCCTTCACCTTGAAAGTCCTTTCCCTGACTCAACCACATGACAAACATTAATTCACTATTGAAACTACTGTTTCTACACTTGATCTTAGCCAAAAGGCCGAGAAGCGATAAAAACTACTGTTTCTGATATGATCTATTGATATGATCTGTCTTTTTGTTAAACCTAATAAACACTTTAACTCTCCTAATTCCTTTTGGTAGCACTTAACACGCTGGTCTTTACTTTAAATCTAGGATTGAGCCCAGAGGTGCTTAACCACTGATCTACATCCCCAGTCTTTTTATTTTTTATTTTTAAATTTTGAGACAGGGTGTAGCTCAGGGCCTTGCTAAGTTGCTGAGGCTGGCTTTGAACTTGCAATCCTTCTGTGTCAGCCTCCTGAGCCACTGGGATTTATAGGCATGTGTTGTTACACCTGGCTTGTCTTTCATTTAGCTTCCTTAAGGCCACGCTCTTAAGGGTTCTAAGGTTTCTATGAAAACACTACTTTCCATTTCCCTTCTTCTGTCAATATTTTCAACATTCTTTCCATAGCCTCTTCTTCATGCTTTACCCTATCTCCTTAGAACTTGTCATTCAAGACCATGGCTCTAAATGCAAGCTGACTCCCAAAACCTCAACTCAGATCTGTCCCCTGACATTTGGATTCATATATCCAACTGCCTCCTAGACTTTTGGATTAGTCCCAGAGCTGTGTTCAATTAATTATGTCCAAAACTAACCTTAACCTTCCCTCCCTGGCCTTTTCTTCTTCCTTTACCTCCTATAATATTCCCAGAGAATATTAAGTAAGTCACAAGGTTGCCAAAGTCAGAAACTTGGCTATGACCTTATGTTCTCAGATGTAAATTAATTGAGTCTTTTTAGTGGTACATCTTAAATGTATTCTGAACCCATCTTCTTACCATTCTTATTACTACTGACTTGACAATGACTTTATGTTTACTTTTTAGAACAAGGGTTAGCCAATTATGACTTGGGGGTTAAATTTAACCTCTGCTTGTTTCTATAGGGCCTGTGTGCTAGAATAGTTTTCACATTTTTTAAATGACATTAAAAAATGTTTTTTAAAAACAATATTTTATAACAAGTAAAAATTATGTGACATTCAAATTTCAATTTCAAAGTATTACTAAAACATAGCCACATTTCTTTGTTTACATATTATCTGTGATTCTTTTGGACTACAGTGGCAGAATCCAGTATTTTAGTGGATACTATACAACCTGCAAAGCCTAAAATATTTAAGAAAAAGTCTACCACTTTGTTTTATAGTCAACTCTATTAAAAATAAATCTGCATTTTTATTTTACCTTCAGAGCTGACCAGAATTGCCTTTCTTGGAACTTGGAATGCGGTGATGTTTCATTTTCTACAGCACTAATTTGAGACAACAGAAAGAAAAAGGAGAAAATGCAAATTACTCTTTCAGAATCAGAGTTTTAAAAAACATTTATTTTAAACAAGCATACTAAGCCTTAATTGAATACAAATGGAAGTTCTCTACATGGAGGTGACCTGATATCTATCAAAAATTACAAACACATCTACACTCTGACCCACCAATCCCATTTTTGAGAATGTCTCTTGTACATACATTTTCAAATATACAGAATGGTATGTCTGCTAGTTTATTTGCAATATCCACTGTTAGTAAGTTCAGCACTTTGATGTCTATCAGTTTCAGTATATCTACATGATGCCCTGCTATATGCAGCTTCAAAAAAATATAAGAAAATTCTCATGATAACATGAAATGATCTCAAAGATATACTACATGAGGGCTGGGGTTGTGGCTCGGCAATAGAGTGCTCGTCTAGCACGTGTGAGGCCCTGGTTTCAATCCTCAGCACCACATTAAAAATAAACAGATAAAATAAAGGTATTGTGTCCAATTACAACTAAAAAATAAATATTTTAAAAAAGGGTACTACATGAAATAAAATTCAAACTGGATGCAACACTTTATAATATACTTTGCTGTAGAACAAAGGGGAAGGTAAGGTAATGGCATTTATATATATATATGTATATATATATATATATATACATATATATATATAAAAGTATTTACTTTTATTTGTATGAAGAAAGTAAAAATAAAAATAATTGATTATTGCATGCAGGTATGTGGATAAAGGAAGAAGGGCAAAATCTGAGTCTATGGAGGGCAGGATGGAAGTAAATTTTTTCATTTTAAGTGTAAATTAAAAATTAACAAATAGGGCTGGGAATGTGGCTTAAGTGGTAGCGCGCTCGCCTGGCATGCGTGCAGCCTGGGTTCAATCCTCAGCACCACATACAAACAAAGATGTTGTGTCCGCCGAAAACTAAAAAATATTAAAAAAAAATTCTCTCTTAAAAGAAATTAGTAAATAAATCACATGTAGAAGGATTTAAGTAAAACTTTACAAAATAAACCTTACCAAGGAAGAATTTTTATATGCAGACATCACTTCTTGACTCGAAAAAGTCAAAAAGCCAAGCGCTTTCTTTCTTCCCACTCCATAAAGTTTTCTATCCTGTGACTACTTACTGGGTAGCTATAGTTTAGCATGTACCTAATAATGGCCATGCTTCTAATATTACTTTTGTTCTTTTTTTTTTAAGAGAGAGAGAGAGAGAGAGAGAGAGAGAGAGAGAGAGAATGAGAGAGAATTTTTAAATATTTATTTTAGTTTTCGGCGGACACAACATCTTTATTTGTACGTGGGGCTGAGGATGGAACCCAGTGCGCCCGCGTGCCAGGCGAGTGAGCTACCACTTGAGCCACATCCCCAGCCCTAATACTACTTTTTTTTCATAAAGTAAATACATAATTCACAGCTGCAGTTTCTGGACATTCAGTGATGTTCTAGGCTTACACTATTCTAACTTTTATATAAAGCTTTGTTTTAATATGAGCACTCTTCTCGTCTTCCTAAAGTTCTGTGAAATAGCTACTAATTTTATACTCATTTTACAAATGAGGACAAAAATGCATAGAAAGGACCAAGATCAAATATCTAGTAATGGCAGATCCAACCTCTAGAACCTGTGCTTTTTACCATTTTATGCAACTGCTCATGTTCCTAACATACATTTAAACAAACAAAAAAATCCAAAGTCCAAGTGCTAAGCATCATACATGGTATACAGCAGGTGACTGAGAAATACTTGTTGAAATCTCAATTTGCATCTTACTATGTACATGAATGTTTTAAGAACAGTATAGTTTCTCTTGCATTATGTCCTTAAATCTGTATTATATGATGAGCTATTTCAAACAATACAAAAGTTAACAGCTTTTACCTCTTTGGGAATAGAGGAATAAAAACATCATCTTCTATTGCCTTCTTCATTCTTGAAGCAATGGATTTAAGTAAATCCTATTATTTAAAAATTGGAAAGTATCAGCAATAATGTCATAATTGGAAATACATTTATCAAAAAACATTTTTTAAAAAATATTGTTTAGCTGTTGATGGACATTTATTTTACTTATTTGTATATGGTGCTGAGAATCGAACCCAGTGCCTCACACATGCTAGGCAAATGCCCTACCACTGAGCCACAACTCCAGCCCCCCAAAAAAATATTTAAAAAAAAATTCTATGCAGTGTATTCTCAGGTCATTAGAGTGCTCAACCAGTTCAACATACAAAGATGTAATAGTAACACTAGCATGCACATATTCCTGTTCTGAAAAAAGACAAGTTACACACGTAGGAAAAAAAATGCAGCAAATATTAAGACATTCAAAGTAATTTTTTGACACTTCAGATGTGACATTTTTACAAGAAAAGTATAAGCTTTAAAAGAATTAAACAGAGACAGACTGGAGGAGGAAGACGCGCCAGGCGCCCAGCCAGACCGGAGGAGGAAGTCCGGCCCCCCCCCCCCCCCAGTGCTAGTCCGGAGGAAGCCCATCAACCCTTAAAACCCATCAAAGGGGGTGTGGCTACCAGCACGGTTCTGTGGCTGATCCAGGTACCCAGTTTCCAACTCCCCCACCCTTAGCTGCCATAACTCAAAATATTTCCCACAAGCTTTGGGGGGTTGTAGCTATCAACGCAAAACAACAACTGTACAGGCACCTGGTTTCTACCTCAGAGACTAGAGTAGGGAAGATACAGGTGGAAGCTCATTTCCTTTCACACTGGCTATACCCACCACCCTGAATACAGAGGCTCAAGCTAGGAATAGACAACGCCACCTACTGGAAGCAGGGAAAACAGTGTTCTCGGAGACTTTTTTTTCTCTTTCTTTCTCTTTTCTTCTCTCTTCCACAACTTCAGCATATGTGAAACCAAGAACTGTGCATGAACAACCGAATTACCAAAGTAATAAAATATAGAGGAATTGCATATACCCCACCTCCCCCCCATTTTTTTCTTTATTTCTATCTTACTTCCCTTTTCCTTCTCTTATTTCTATTTTCTTCCTTGTTATTTTTTTTTCATTTTTTTAAATTCATATTCTCTCTATCCCACTTTCAACCTCCTAACTTTTGCTATCTATACATAGGGTACCTATGTAAATACAGATAGGAGGTTGAGTCTATATATTCTTCCATAAATTACCAGTCTAGTGGTTAGAGTTCTCCAAAGGTGCTAAGTTAGTTTAAACTTATACCCTCACTCCTTTCCCTCTAAGTATAACATCCTTCGTCTGAAATTAAGTTTTCTATATGCCACCAAATATGGTACACCTTTTATGAAACTAATGAATATATTCTTAAGTAATAATTAAAACCAATATCTATAGTCTTAGAATCTAACTATAAATGTATTAATAATGAAAACTTGTGCTTAGATAATGTACTGTTGCTATTGGGATCTGTTCACATTGTCTTTCTCTGAAAAAGAGGGATTTTGGAGCTATATAAGAAGAATACAAATATATAAGGGGAAAAATATTAGCACAACAGTTTCACAAAGCTAGAAAGAATCATGAGCAGTACGAAAAGACAAGGAAAGAAAGGACCACAAACAATACAGGTCAATTCAACATTAGATGAGGTAATATCTGCAGCTGATGGAATGTCAGACAAAGAGTTCAGGATATACATGCTTCAGATGATGTGGAGTCTCAAGGAAGACATTATACAGCAAATTCAGACAATGAAAAATCACTTTGACAATGAATTACATAAACAAATCCAAGAAGCAAAAGATCAACTCTATAGGGAGATAGAGGATATCAAAAACAAACAAACAGAAATCCTGGAAATGCAGCAAACAATAAACCAAATTAAAAACTCAAATGAAAGTATTACCAGCAGAGTAGAACACTTAGAAGATAGAACTTCAGACAACGAAGACAAAGTTTTTCAACTTGAAAAGAACATAGACAGCTCAGCGAGAATGTTAAGAAACCATGAGCAGAACATACAAGAATTATGGGATAACATAAAGAAACCAAACCTAAGAGTTACTGGGATACAATAGGGTACAGAGGTCCAAACCAAGGGAATGAGCAATCTATTCAATGAAATAATACTAGAAAACTTCCCAGACTTAAAGAATGAAAAAGAAATCCAAATACTAGAAGCCTACAGGACACTGAATGTACAAAATCATAAGAGATCCACACCAAGACACATAATAATGAAGATGCCCAACATACAGAATAAGGAGAGAATCTTAAAAGCCACAAGAGAGGAAGCAGATGACATTTAGGGGTAAACCAATCAGGATAACTGCTGATCTTTCAACACAGACTCTGAAAGCTAGAAGATCCTGGAACAACATATTTCAAACGCTGAAAGAAAAAGGGTTCCAACCAAGAATCATGTATCCAGCGTAATTAAGCTTCAGGATTGAAGATGAAATAAAAATCTTCCACGATAAACAAAAGTTAAAAGAATTTGCAGCTAGAAAACCAGCTCTTCAAAACATCCTTGGCAAAACATTACAGGAAGAGGAAATGAAAAATAACAATGAAAACCAACAGCAGGAGGTAGTACAGTAAAGGAAAAACTAAGCATAGAGGAAAAACAAATCATGTTAAGTAACATACATAACCAAATATGGCTGGAAATACAAACCATATCTCAATAGTAACCCTAAATGTTAATGGCTTAAATGCACCAATCAAAAGACATAGGCTAGTAGAATGGATTAAAAAAAAAGATTCAACAATATGCTGCCTACAGGAGACTCATCTGATAGGAAAAGACATACACAGACTGAAGGTGAAAGGTTGGGAAAAATCATATCACTCATACGGACCCCAGAAGCAAGCAGGGGTGTCCATACTTGTATCAAATAAAATAGACTTCAAGCCAAAGTTAATTAAAAGGGATAAACAAGGACACTATATACTGCTCAAGGAAACCATACACCAACAAGACTTGACGATCATTAATATATATGCCCCAAACAATGGTGCAGCTATATTCATCAAACAAACTCTTCTCAAGTTCAAGAGTTTAATAGACCACAACACAATAATCATGGGAGATTTTTAACACACCTCTCTCACCAATGGACAGATCTTCCAAACAAAAGTTGAATAAAGAAACCATAGAGCTCAATAATACAATTAATAATTTAGACTTAATTGATATATACAGAATATACCACCCAACATCAGGTGGATACACTTTCTTCTCAGCAGCACATGGATCCTTCTCAAAAATAGACCATATATTACGTCACAGGGAAAATCTTAGCAATTACAAAGGAGTTGAGATACTACCATGCATTTTATCTGATCATAATGGAATGAAATTGGAAATCAGTAATAAAATGAGAAAGGAAAAATCCTACACCACATGGAGATTAAACAATATGCTACTGCATGAACAAAGGGTTACAGAAGACATCAAAGAGGAAATTTAAAAATTCTTAGAGGTAAACGAAAACTCAGACACAACATATCGAAATCTCTGGGACACTATGAAAGCAGTACTAAGAGGAAAATTCATTTCATGGAGTTCATTCCTTAAAAGAAAGAAAAGCCAACAAATAAATGACCTCACACTACACCTCGAAGCCTTAGAAAAAGAAGAACAAATCAGCAGCAAATACAGTAGAAGGCAAGGAATAATTAAAATTAGAGCTGAAATCAATGAAATCAAAACAAAAGAAACAATCGAAAAAATTGACAAAACTAAAAGTTGGATCTTTGAAAAAATAAATAAGATTGATAGACCACTAGCCACACTAACAAAGAGAAGAAGAGAGAGAACCCAAATTACTAGCTTACGGGATGAAAAAGGCAACATCACAACAGAAAATTCAGAAATACAGAAGATAATTAGAAATTATTTTGAAACCCTATACTCTAATAAAATAGAAGATAGTGAAGGCATCGATAAATTCCTTAAGACATATGAACTACCCAGATTGAGTCAGGAAGATATAAACAACCTAAACAGACCAATATCAAGTGAGGAAATAGAAAAAGCCATTAAAAGACTACCAACCAAGAAAAGCCCAGGACCGGATGGATATACAGCAGAGTTTTACAAGAACTTTAAAGAAGAACTAATACCAATACTCCACAATCTATTTCAGGAGATAGATAAAGAGGGAGAACTTCCAAATTCATTCTATGAGGCCAATATCACCCTGATTCCCAAACCAGATAAAGACACCTCAAAGAAAGAAAACTACAGACCAATATCCCTAATGAATTTAGATGCAAAAATCCTCAATAAAATTCTGGCAAATAGTATACAAAAACATATCAAAAAGATCCTGCACCATGATCAAGTAGGATTCATCCCTGGGATGCAAGGCTGGTTCAAAATACTGAAATCAATAAACGTTATTCACCACATAGACTTAAAGATAAGAACCATATGATCATCTCGATAGATGCAGAAAAAGCATTCGACAAAGTACAGCATCCCTTTATGTTCAAAACATTAGAAAAACTAGGGATAACAGGAACTTACCTCAACATTGTAAAAGCTATCTATGCTAAGCCTCAGGCTAGCATCATTCTGAATGGACAAAAGTTAAAGGCATTCCCTCTAAAATCTGGAACAAGACAGGGATGCCCTCTCTCACCACTTCTATTCAATATAGTTCTCGAAATACTGGCCAGAGCAATTAGACAGACGAAAGAAATTAAAGGCATTAAGATAGGAAAAGAAGAACTTAAATTATCACTATTTGCAGATGATATGATTTTATACCTAGAAGATCCAAAAGGGTCTACAAAGAAACCACTAGAGCTAATAAATGAATTCAGCAAAGTGGCAGGATATAAAATCAACACACATAAATCAAAGGCATTCCTGTATATCATTGACAAATCTTCTGAACTGGAAATGAGGAAAACCACCCCATTCACAATATCCTCAAAAAAAATAAAATACTTGGGAATCAACCTAACAAAAGAGGTGAAAGATTTATACAATGAAAACTACAGAACCCTAAAGAGAGAAATAGAAGATCTTAGAAGATGGAAAAATATACCCTGTTCATGGATAGGCAGAACTAACATCATCAAAATGGCGATATTACCAAAAGTTCTCTATAGGTTCAATGCAATGCCAATCAAAATCCCAACTGCATTTCTTGTAGAAACAGATAAAGCAATCATGAAATTCATATGGAAAAATAAAAGACCCAGAATAGCAAAAGCAATTCTAAGCAGGAAGTGTGAATCAGGAGGTGTAGCAATACCAGATTTCAAACTGTACTACAGAGCAATAGTAACAAAAACAGCATGGTACTGGTACCAAAACAGGCAGGTGGACCAATGGTATAGAATAAAGGACACATTGACCAATCCACAAAATTACAACTATCTTATATTTGATAAAGGGGCTAAAAGCATGCAACGGAGGAAGGATAGCATTTTCAACAAATGGTGCTGGGAAAACTGGAAATCCATATGCAACAAAATGAAACTGAATCCCCTTCTCTCGCCATGCACAAAAGTTAACTCAAAGTGGATCAAGGAGCTAGATATCAAATCAGAGACTATGTGTCTGACAGAAGAAAAGGTTGGCTCCGATCTACATATTGTGGGGTCGGGCTCCAAATTCCTTAATAGGACACCAATAGCACAAGAGTTAATAACTAGAATCAACAAATGGGACTTACTCAAACTAAAAAGTTTTTCCTCAGCAAGAGAAACAATAAGAGAGGTAAACAGGGAGCCTACATCATGGGAACAAATGTTTATTCCTCACACTTCAGATAGAGCCCTAATATCCAGAGTATACAAAGAACTCAAAAAATTAAACAATAAGAAAACAAATAACCCAATCAACAAATGGGCCAAAGACCTGAACAGACACTTCTCAGAGGAGGACATACAATCAATCAACAAGTACATGAAAAAATGCTCACCATCTCTAGCAGTCAGAGAAATGCAAATCAAAACCACCCTAAGATACCATTTCACTCCAGTAAGATTGGCAGCCATTATGAAGTCAAACAACAACAAGTGCTGGCGAGGATATGGGGAAAAGGGTACTCTTATACATTGCTGGTGGGACTGCCAATTGGTGTGGCCAATATGGAAAGCAATATGGAGATTCCTGGGAAAGCTGGGAATGGAACCACCATTTGACCCAGCTATTGCCCTTCTCGGACTATTCCCTGAAGACCTTAAAAGAGCGTACTACAGGGATACTGCCACATCGATGTTCATAGCAGCACAATTCACGATAGTTAGACTGTGGAACCAACCCCAATGCCCCTCAATAGATGAATGGATAAAAAAAATGTGGCATTTATACACAATGGAGTATTATGCAGCACTAAAAAATGGCAAAACCATGGAATTTGCAGGGAAATGGATGGCATTAGAGCAGATTATGCTAAGTGAAGCTAGCCAATCCCTAAAAAACAAATGCCAAATGTCTTCTTTGATATAATGAGAGCAACCAAGAACAGAGCAGGGAGGAAGAGCAGGAGGAAAAGATTAACATTAAATAGAGTCATGAGGTGGGAGGGAAAGGGAGAGAAAAGGGAAATTGCATGTAAATGGAAGGAGACCCTCATTGTTATACAAAATTACATATAAGAGGTTGTGAGGGGAATGGGAAAAAAAATAAGGAGAGAAATGAATTACAGTAGATGGAGTAGAGAGAGAAGATGAAGGGGAGGGGAGGGGAGGGGGGATAGTAGAGGATAGGAAAGGTAGCAGAATACAACAGTTACTATTATGGCATTATGTAAAAATGTGGATGTGTAACCGATGTGATTCTGCAATCTTTGTAATGTTTTGAATAACCAATAAAAAATAAAAAATAAAATAAAATAATTAAACAATTTCCATAGACTTATAAAAGGATTGAGAGGGCTGGGGATATGGCTCAAGTGGTAGCGTGCTTGCCCGGCATGCGTGCGGCCCGGGTTCGATCCTCTGCACCACATACAAACAAAGATATTGTGTCCGCCGAAAACTAAAAAATAAATAGTAAAGTAATTTTAAAAAAATAAATAAAAGGATTGAGATAAATACTATGAAACTCTGACAATCACAAGAACATTTTCCTATGCTATTTAACAAGGGTAGTTCTATAAAGTCCCAAAATAAAGTTAATATTTGCCACCATTAAATATATCAAACTCCCAATACAAAAATATGCTAAAATGAACATGCAATGTGGAAGCTGTACTAAAGAAAACAGCATGAGGCTCTTGAATATTGCAAAGTGTCTATAGAAGTTTTCTTAGGTGTGTCTATGAGAAAGAAACTTCCTTTCAAAAGAGCCATTATAATGGGAAGGTCAACAGAAAAAGTGTAATTTTAAAAAATCTTTTCATTCTATCCTTTTCAAATGTAGTTGTAAAAGAGAAAAATCTAAACATAATTTTAAAAAATATTAGCTTATGAATAAAAAAGGTGGGTGGTGCATTCTGATGCATAACAACCATAATTTTAGTAGTGAAAATTTGTACACATTCATAGAATTGGCTATTAAAATAATTACCAACTGGGATACCTATTCATTCAGGCTATAGCCTGTGGCTGTAGATGATCATTTTCACTGCTATATTGTATTTTGTTGTATAAATACTAGTAGTAGGACATTTAGATGGTTTCCTGTTAAGGATCTTTTATGAACAATGATACTATAAAAGTTCCTTCAGATATTTTAGTATATATAAGCATACATTTCTAATAGGCATAAACATAGAAATAGAACTGCTGGAATATGCTTATGACTGGATGTCCAACTTTATATAAAATGCCAAATTGTTCTATAAAATAGTGGTACTATTTTATATTTCCATGGCTGTGTATGAGACATCCTGTTTCCCTATATCCTTATAAAACTTATTGCTTTTTTTTCTAAATGTTTATAATTCTAGTCATATCCCATTGTGCTTTAATTTTCATTTCCCTGTTGGGTAATGCTGGGCATACTTTCATATATTTATTTGCCATTTGGAAAGCTTTTCTGCAAAGTACCTAGTTAACCTGCTTGTCTATGTTTCTGTTTTTTTTTGTTGTTGTTGTTTGTTTGTTTCATTTTGTTTTGTATTAGGTTCTACCTTTTTCGTATTGATCTATAGAAGCACTTCATGTACTCTAGCTACAGGTCCTTTATTGGTTTGCTTATGTCCTTGACATAGTAAATTTACTTTGTGAAAATTCATTTTGTTTGTATATCAAAGATCAGAAATGACCGAAGTATTCCATCAGGGAATTTTAATGACATCATGCTATATCCATCCACTAAATGAAAATATTAGCTAAAGTTTTTTAAGACTATAGTAACTTACAATTATAACTATGCAATGAGATAATGTTAAGTAGAAGAAGAATACATACATGTCCATTAGGACTATAACTTTGGGGGAAAAAAAAGGCTGGGTGAAAATATCCAACAACAGTACCAATCCTTGATATGATTACTAAGATGAAAACATGATGGGAATTTCAAATATTTTTTCAATTGTGAAAAATATTTCTATAAAGAGATATTGTTCTTATTCTTAAAGAATCCATATCTGAATAATAATAATGGCATACTAAACACTAGAATAAAAGTTATTTTAAAGTCAATGATACTATATGCAGCACAAATGAAGCTGTCATATACCTATAACAAACTGAATTATTTATAAATGTAGAATTCAAGCAAATTTTTCCCCCCTTTTTAGTACTCTGGACTGAACCCAGAGATGCTCAACCACTGAGCCTCATCCCTAGCCCTTTTTATTTTGAGACAGAGTCTCACTAAGTTGTTGAGGCTGGTTTGAACTTGTGATCCTCTTGCCTCAGGTTCCAAGTTGCTGGAATTACAAGCATATGCCACCATACACAACCATATTTTTTCCAAAGAGGCATATTAAACTGAATTTTTATGTTTTTTTAATTTAATTATCCGTACCATATTACTCAAGAGGCCAAGATATCAATATTTATAACATTAAAAACAAACTCATTTCTTAAACATTTTAATTTTTTTAAGGAAAAAAATCATTTTCTAGGTAATATCTCCATAAAATAGTATCTGAACCTATATAAATATTTCATTTCATTTATTTACTTTTTTTTTTTTACAGTGCTGGGGAATGAATTTAGGACCCTGCACATGCTACATAAGGGCTCAACCATCGGGTTACAATCCAATCCTAAGAAATTATTACCTGTTGGCTTTTATTAACTTCATTTTCATAAGTGGAATGTTCTTCAAGAATCACTCTGCAGTGGTTTATTAAACTTGTTGTCTGTGAGGTTGACAATGGATCCCAAATGCATTCTACAAAGTCTGAAACAAAGATTTTTAGTGGTGTGCAATTTATTTACTAGATTATTTTATATCTCATGTACAAATAACCAAGGCCTTTAGCACAGACGATTTTCCTCCTTATTTAAGTTAAAATCTATGGCCAGTCATTGCCATTATATTTGTATACACCCTCAATTCTTTGTCCTCCTTGTGCTTTGCTGAAATCATCTGGTTAAACCACAACCCTAATTAAATCCACTTGTCTCTGAGTCTGTGTTTGCTATAATTCAGCTAAGATATGCCTGGGGAAAAAGAAATCACATTAAGTTGATCACCATAAAACTCCAATGAGTCCTTAATGTTGGTCAGCAATCACACTTTCTGACCCATTACTTTCCCCTTTGCCTAGATGATTATTTCATACCTTCTGTTACTCTTTTCTCAGCTACTTACTTTACTTCTTGATTTGAGTAAAAAAAAAAAAAAAAAAAAAAAAGGCAATCAGAAGAGAAGCTCCATGATCTACTATGGCATTCATACATCTACCTACACTTCTGCCTGTATGTCTCCGATTCTTATGGATGAAGCACCCACACTCCCAGTTATGGCCAATCCTTTACTTATACATGAGATCCCAACTACTTGGGTTTTCTCAAAGATACTGTTCCTGAAATTCTGCCTTTACACTTTGGTATTGTTATCACTTCTACTGGGTTTTTCTCATTAGAAGCAGTCATTTCTGTTGTGTTAAAAATAATACCGGTCTTGAGCTAGGTATGGTGTCTGTCACATGCCTGTAATTCCAGCGACTGGGAGGCTAAGGCAGGAAGATCATAAAATTTGAGGCCAGCTTAGGCAACTTAGTGAGATCCTCTCTCAAAAACTACAAAGGGCTGGGAATGTGGCTCAGTGGTAGAGCACTTCTGGATTTAATCCCCACTACCAGGAAAAAAAAAAGTCCCCTCTTAATTCTATTATTCCCCACCCATGCCCAAGTACTACTTCATTTCTCCCTTTCCTTTTAAGACAAAATACCTCAAACTACTGTCTAAGTTTCTATCTCCAATTTTTCTCTTCCATTTTGTTCTTGAATTCCTTCTGCTTACATCTTACCTCCCATCATTCTACCTAAACTGCTTTTATCAAATCACAAGGGATATTCACATAGTAAACTCCAGTGGCTAATTCTAATCCTTACTTGACTCTCAACAATTAAAACAATTCATCATTTTTTTTCTTCTTCCTAGAAACCCTTCCAATTGGCTTCTGGGACACCACTTACCTGGTTTCCTACCTACTTCTTTGGCCTTTGTTGTCTGCTCCATACATGACTTCTAAATGCCAGAAAACCTTAGGACTCAGGTCACTTCTCTTTTCTTTCCTATTTATATTAATTCCCTTAATATTTAGTTATTTTATGGCTTAACTGTAATCAATATGTACATAAATTTCAAATTTCTATCTGACTGGATTGCCCCTTTATAACTCATACATTCAACAATGTAATTGACACTCTTATTTAGATGTCAGGCAACCCAAACTCAATATGTTTAATATACCTTCCTACCTAGATGTACCTGTCAGTCATCTCCACTTCAAGAAATAACAATGCTCTTCTTCCAATAATCATGGAATTACCCCTAATTCCTATCATTATCTCTGCTCCATAACCAAAGCATTAGAAAAATTTGTTAGTACCACCTTTGAAATATATACAGAATGCAATCACCCCAGGAACCCAGGTGGTTTTCATTTTTTATAAAGTGACTTATTTATGGAATTGTTTAATCATAAGAATTTGATTTTTTCAGGAGAATACTTGGATGAAAAAAAATCTGCTGTATGTATAAACATGACTGTACGACCAATGTGATTCAGCAACCTGTACACTCAGAAAAAGCAATAATTATACCCCATTTGATTCAAATGTATGATATGTCAAGATCACTGTACTGTCATGTGTAACTAATTAAAAAAAAATAAAAAAATTAATGGAGTCTGCTGAGAAACTATATAAAGGCAATGGCTTAAATTTTGTTTTTTTTTAATTGTTTTTATTATTTTTTTTAAATACACGACAACAGTGGGATGCATTTCTATCCTTATTACACATACAGAGCACAATTTTTCGTATCTGTACATAAAGTATGTTCACGTCAATTTTTTAAAAACAGAGTTTTGTAATCTTTTCTATCAAAATTGATTCTGTGACATGGTGAAACAGATCCTTATCAAGTACAATTTTAGGTAAAACAAGTGTCTTCAGACTGAAGTCTGAATAATAGGCATTAATCCTAAGTGCTCATAGTTGCAAGTGGCAGATACACAGAAAATATAGTAATTTTCTTTTAATGAAAGGGAAAAGAAAGAGAAAAATCATAAAAGGAGAAGTTAAGAGAAAGAAAGAGATGTGAAGGATGTATGAAAGCATTCTCCTAACAAATGAATTAGGTGTCACAAAAGTAGCAGTAATGTCACAATGCTGAATGATCAGAGTTGTAGAAGTTTGGTAGCCAACCATTTGCCCACGCAAGCATTTTTTTTTTTTAAATATTGTTTAGTTGTAGATGGACACAGTATCTTTATTTATTTATTTTTATGTGGTGCTGAGGATCAAACTTAGTTCCTCATGTGTGCTAGGCGAGCGCTCTACCACTAAGCCACAATCCCAGCCCCCCTACAAGCATTTTTAAAACAGTTTAAACTTGACATTGATTGATCTTTTTTTTTTAAAAATATTTATCTTTTAGTTGTAGTTGGACACAATGCCTTTATTTCATTTATTTATTTTTATGTGGTGCTGAGGATCCAACCCAGGGCCTCGCATGTGCTAATGGGCAAGCGCTCTGCCACTGAGCCACAATCCCAGCCCCTGTTGATATTTACTGCATATAACTTTTCCTTTTGTTACAAAACTTCTGAAAAAAATATAATTGAAGAGAATGATTTTATACTGTCAAAAAGCAAATTAATGTTAGCAAGATTAAAAGGGAGTACCTGTAAGTCGAGGAATAACTGTCTTGTTGATGACTGAAGACAAAATTTTTTTATCAAAACTAGTGTCTCTCTTTGCATCTTCCACACTGTTATCCATAAATTCTTCTATACACGTGAACCATGGCATTTGTTTTAACCCTATGGAATCCAACTTAAAAATGGAATTAGAAAAGTTATAAATAAATACTTACACAATAGAGTATTTTAAAACAGTTAACTTTTCCAGTAATCATCAGAATTTTTTCTAAGGATCAAGAAGAAAATATTTTCACATTTTAACACCGTGTATGTAGCATTAGACCACCACTTGGCAGATGTCATGGGTAAGACATAATGTCTATGCAATGTAACAAAAAGCTGCATTGCATGCATTCATTCATTCAGCAAAAAATCAGCAAATGCACATTGAGCGTCAGGACCTTCAGAGCTTACCCTATGGCAAGTGCTCTTGCAGGAGCAAAATACATTTGAAATAACCATGAAATATGCTTATAAAAATTCAGCTATCTCAAAATTTGCTTCTGGTCTTTTTTAAATTTCATAAACATAAATATGCGATTTGCAAGTGCTTTTAGCTTATTAGAAAATAACATATGACCAGTTATTATTTGTTGAATGCATTAATGAAATGATCTCTGCTAGGCACATAAGTACCCAATTCAGTTTGCATGGTTAACAAATTAGGCTGCTACCCAACTGACTACCTAGCACTTTCTTTTTTTTTGTTTTGTTTTGGGTACCAGGGATTGCACTCAAGGGCATTCAATCATTGAGCCACATCCCTAACCCCTTTTTGTATTTTATTTAGAGATAGGGTTTCATTGAATTGCTTAGTGTGCCTCACTATTGCTGAACTTTGAAGCTGGCTTTGAATTCATGATCCTCCTGCTTCAGCCTCCTGAACCACTGGGATTACAAGTATGTGCCACAGTGCCTGTCTACCTAGCACTTTCTTAGAAATAAACTTGGTTCCAGAACCATGAAGATTATGTGGTTCTGAACCTAACCTGGAGTCTACAGGCATCATGACTAAGAAAAAGAGTAGTGTGTATGGCCTTAGGTTCAGTCCCCAGCATGGTGGTGGCAGGTAGAGACAGGCAAAGAGAAGAAATCATTTATTTTGTTAAATCTTTATCCTCAACTTCCCTCTCTTCTAGATTCATTTTCTCATTTCTGTTTGCTGAGTAGGCATGTTCCCAAGGATGTCCCCTATTGTTTCATCATCTATGAAGAAAAAAAAAAAAACTTCCTATAAAATCCTCTTCATTCTTTCTGAAAAGTCCCTACTACTATGCATGAAATGACTATTCTTCAAATACTCCAGGATCCAACACCTTGGGGGTTATCTTTAATGTAGAGGGTTAGGGTTATTCTCTACATTTCACTACTTCTTAATTTATAACTCCTCTTATAATCAATTCTTTCCTTCTCTTCCCTTTGCCACTATCATGGAATCTGTCACATTGAATTTGGGCTATAAGAATGGCTTTCCATTTCTTATTTTACTTTCATTCAAGTTAGATAACTAACAGGGCTCCTTAAAACATTACTTTCAATCTGTTACTCCTTCAATTACTTACCAAAATAAATTCTTATCTGTCAATTTCAGTGTAAACTCCAGCTTCTGAAATAATAGTTCTCCCTTTATATCTTTAATCTCTTATTGTTGAAATCCTTTCCCTCCTCCATGCAGGCCTCCTACCATCTCTTTCCAATATGTTATCTCCAGCTTCAGAGCCCTTGGAATAAGACTTTTATGTTGGATTTCCCCAAACCTATACCACCTTATACTTTTTGGAAGGATTTCAAATAATATATAAAAATTTAGTAATGCTAAGACTGAAAAATTGAGTCACAGCCAAGTAAAGAAGAATGTAGCGTAAAGTACACATTTCCAGACTATTGTTCCAAAGCTCTGAATTTCAGCTCCAACTCTTAGGGTAAGGTGTTTTATAGCTAACCTGATAGCAAAAGAATTTAAGAAATTATTGTGATCAGGATAATCACATGTTAAGCGTAAATACCTTAAGAGGATTCCAATCAAGCAACTGGACTCGTATTAGGGGATTTAAAAGTTTTGGTATGCATAAGCCAATAAAAGCATCATAATAGGAATCAGGAAACTTTTCTCGCCATTGCTGAAATTTCAATAAAATATTCTGGATGTTACAAAAATCATCATGCACATCTTCAAAAACTTTCTTATGACCCTGTAAAATGTCACCTGTAAAAAAAAAAAACCTCTTTAAGTTATGCATTTTAAGTTTTGCTTTCCTTATAAACATAGTCATATGTGACTATGTAATCAATTGAGTTAAACACTTTCCTTTGATATTAATATATAATTTTCATAAAAACTCATGTTAGTAACAAAAGTGATAATATCAATACTAAGAGCAGCTACCATTTAATGAGCCCCTGCTTTTTGCTAAAATACTACATATACATTATCTCATCACCAAGATGGATATAATACTCATTTATAGAAAACAAACAATATCATATATTTAGGAGGTCAATGAATTTGCCCATGATCACACAGAATAAAGCCTTTCTTTGAACTTAAGTCAACTGACTCTAAAGCCCAGACTCTTTTAACCATACACACTGAACCTTCTCATGATGTCAATAATGGTTTCACTAAATTCAATTGCTTTAAAGTAAAAATAATTAGCATTGGAAGTAGGAGGTAAATAAATGAAACTAAAATATTCATTTGTAACAAAAGAAGGGGAAAAAACTGAGGGGAAAAAACTATATAGATGCAAGAATATTCACAATGTTCCTTAGCCATTATTTTCTATTTTTCCAGAGAGTGGAAAAGTCTTAAAGGACAAAATCATTTTTCCTTTTTCTTGAATTTTCCCAAATGTTTTATATAACTTATGTTTTTAAAGGCAATCATAGCAAAGCATTTCATCTTTGGAAACATGGTAATTGACCTTGGCTTTTTTGGAAGTTGGTCATCTCTGCAGAAGACAGTTCATCATCACTAGATGTCCCTTCCTGATGGTTATGGTTACCAGAAAGTGCTCTTGCTTGTCTTCTTTGTATCCTATAATTTGTAATTGAAATGAATCACAAATAAATGGAAAGCAAATAGTTCTTGCCAAAATAAATTCTTTAAAACAAAAAGTAGCAGTAATTTTATAATTTATACATAATGGCCAGAAACACACCATAATATTAGGATACAATTTTATGTTACTATTTTTGAAACTTTCAACTTCATAAGTTTGTGATGGTGGTTCTTCCTCTTTTTTCTTATAAGAATTTCCTGGCAAAAACATCCCTGTGGGTTAACCAGTTACTGAAGAAGGGGTAACAATAAAATTAGAACCTGCTTCTAGTTAAGAATAATTCCCAGCTTGATATATGTCAATTTTTTCCCCCTTCCTTTCAACAGATTCAAATATATCTTTAAAGCAGCTGAGAACTGCTTACTAAATTTTGGTCTTATATTATTTTCACAAATTAACATGTCAGATTAGGTTTAATTATATCATACAGTTAATTCTATTTAAATAGTGAAAAGTACTTGCTCACTGATGCTTTAAGTCTTCACTTTCTATAGGTACCTTCGAGATTCAATATCTTCTAAAATGCACTGAGATTTTTCATCTATAGCCAAACTTCCATTTGTTGATGTCTCGGCTTTGCCTGTTAATGAATAAAATTCATTTTGTACTGCAAATTTTCAAAAGAAAAACGAAACACCTTGAAAAACAAAGGTAATATACATACATGTACATATAAACACACAAAATATGCTTACATTGTTCAATGAAATATTCACGTTAATTCCCTCTCACAATGTTACTAGGTCTCAAGTTTCTTAGCCTAAAAAAGGTACCTTGATTGGTAGTTTAGTACTTGATAATAACAAGATAATTTTATTTTCATGTTTCTTTTCCTCATATTCTTTTTCAATAATTTTTACTGATTTTCTCTATAGCCAAATACTAGAAATATTTGCATTGCCAACACCTTATTCATATTGTTATCTATTTTAGTATAGATCATTATTTATGACCGAGAAATGCGATTTAATCTCTTTTACTATCCCCTGATAGCACTTCAATGAGAGGAAGACATCTCTGAAAATACAAAACCAGTGTAAGAACTAACATGAAGTATACAAATTTCATATAGTGAAATCTTACAGATGAACCTATACTAAAATTCACCATAACAAGTTGGTTGAAGAGTCCTTAAAACTACAAAGTTAGATCTCTAACAGTCTGTATATTTATACAAACTCATCTTAAAACATTTCATTAAATGGCCATATAAATATTTTGCTTAAAAATACTAAGGGATTAGAAGTTATAATATTTGTTTTTTAACGCTAGATTTAATTTATTTTGAAACTCTACCTATAATGTTTTGTTTTTGAAAGGGAACAGAGGAAAGATTAGTGAGAAAATACACAAAAAGCTTACTTTCTTTTTAAAGTAAGAATAAAACCATTTTTATTCTCCAATGATAATATGTATCTTCATGAATAATAAACCGTATTAAACATAAAAAACACTAACGTGATAACTGTTGTAAATACGCTGATTCATGTTTTAATTCATCTTGCCTGCGCTTCATCAAGGTCATGGCTTGTTTTAAAAGAAGTGCATGCATGGATGATTCTATTTCTTGGATGTTGATCATCTGAAATACATATACAAGTAACATCTACAGGTCACTGATAATCAGTTTTAAAAGTATAAATAAGTAATATTTAGAAAATATATAAACATTATGTGTTCAATTTTCATATGAAGAGACATTTCTAATACTATTGCATCTTAATTATAAAACATTGTGAGCAAAAGACCTAGCTGCAAATACTTTTAATATCAAAAACCAGAAAATCACCTTTTTCTACTAGAACAAGTATAAAAAGATAATGAAACCAAATGAGATAGAGTGAGGAACATGGATGTTTATGATAAAAACATAAGAGATAGAAAAGCAGGAGGAAATGAGGGGTGCAGCTGTTTTTCCTCAGGCTGAGGAGAAGATAGTAGGGGCACTTGAAGCTGGTGAAATCTGAAGAACTGGAGAATGAGAAAGAGAACTAACCAGGGATGAGTATGAAAGTTGTGATGCAGAAACACAGGCTAGTTGAATTTGGAACTTCTATTTCTTGGGCAATAGTTGCTTTTTTATTCCAGTGATGTTCCACAGCTGCTGCTATGGATAGATCGATCAATGGGTGGACTGGTAAGATTTTAAATGTGTAATTTTTCAAGGATGAATGAAGAAAAAAATTACATTTTAATTGATACATTAGAATGCAACTACCATATGGTATAGAAAGGCAATCAACTTAAAACAACAGAGGACAAAGCATTTAATTGACAACATTTTAATGATTTAAGTAATATGGAAAGTGGAACGTGATTTATTTTTAAATAACCTACCTTTTTAAGGATAATTGAAGATCCCAGTGTAAGAACTTATTGTGCATAAAACAAAGCCAAAAAGTATAAGCTGAAAGATTTATAAATCTGATCATATAAAAATTTCAAAACTTATGAATATATCCAGGCATGGTAGGATGTGCCTGTGATCTTAGTGATTTGGGAGGCTGAGCAAGAGGATGGCAAGTTTGAGGTCAGCCTCAGTGACTTTGTAAGACCCTATCTCAAAATAAAAACTAAGAAAAGGGTGGATGTGGATCAGTGGTAAAGGACCCATAGGTACAATCCTAGGTTACCTCTACCCTGCCCCCTACCCTCAACACACAAGAGGAATTGTTCAACCTAAGAAAACTAAAAGGAAATAAAAAGAAAAGAAAAAAAATTCCCATTAAGAACCAACATAATAACAAGGCAGAGATAATCTGCAAGAAGAAAAACTACATATAGCTGATAAAATAAAGGGTTTGAGATCAGAATATAATATAGAACAAAATTCATTTTTTCCTCATCTAGTCAACTAATAAAACTGACACAATCTTTCTAGAGGACAGTTTGGCAATATGTTTCATAAGCCTTAAAAATATTTGTACTTAATAATTCATTTTCTTTGACTTGTTTCATTTTCTAGGAATTATTAAACGTAAAATTTTATTATAAAATATATAAGATTTTATACAGCATTACTTATAGCATCAAAACAAGTACAAATCCCCTTAATGTCCAAAGGGACTATGTTAAAAACCTATAGAATGAATGGATAGATAAAGAAAATACACACACACACACGCCATGGAGTTTTATTCATGAAGAAGAATGAAATTGTGTCATCTGCAGGAAAATGGATGGAATTTGAGAGTGCTGTTAAGCAAAATAAGACAAACCCAGAAAATTAAAGGTCATATGTTTTCTCTCACTGAAGCTAGAGAGAAAAAAAGAAAAAGAAAAGGTGGCAGGAATCTCATGAAAATAGAAGGGAAACCCAGGAAAAGAGAGGAAGGGAACCTTGTGAGAGGGGGAAAGGGAAGGTACTGAGAAATAAGATTGACAAATTATATTGTACTGTGCATACACAGAAACATGTAACAACTAATCCTACTATTACGCATAATTATATCAATAAAAAATAAGAGAAAAAAATATGTAGGAAAAGGATATATAAAGAACTCAAAAAACTTAACACTAAATAAACAAATAACCCAATTAATAAATGGGCTAAAGAACTTAATAGGCACTTCACAGAAGAAATAACAATTAGTCAACAAATATATGAAAACATATTCAACATTTCTAGAAATTAAAGAAATGCAAATTAAAACTATACTGAGTTTTCATTTCACTCCAGTCAAAATGGATAATTATCAAGAATACACCTAACAATAAATGTTGGTGTGGATGTGAGGAAAAAGGTATATTCATACATCGATGGTAGGACTGCAAATTCTTGCAACCACTCTAAAAAGCTGTATGGAGATTCCTCAGAAAATCTGGAATGGAACCACCATTTGACCCCGTTATCCCACTCCTTGGCATATACCCAAAGGACTTAAAATTAGCGTACTATAGTGATACAGTCATATCAATGTTTATAGCAGCTAAATTCACAATAGCTAGGCTATGGAACCAATCTAAGTGCTCTTTAACAGATAAATGGATCAAGAAAATATGATATATATCCACAATAGAATATTACTCAGTCATAAGAGAAGAATGAAATTATGGCATTTGCTAGTAAATGGAGGTAACTGGAGACTATCATGCTAAATGAAAAAAGCCAATCCAAAAAAAATAAAGGCCAAATGTTCTCTCTGATATGTGGATGCTAACACTCAATGGGGACAGGGATAGAATTCAATGGAATAGACAAAGGGGAATGAAGGGAAGGGAAGGGGTATGGAATTAGGAAAGATAGTAGAATGTACTGCACATAAATTTCCTATGTTCACATATGAATACACAACTAGTGAAACTCCACATCACATATAACCACAATAACAGGAAGTTATACTCCATGTATGTATCATATGTCAAAATATACTTCACTGCCATATAACTAAAAAAACAAATACTTTTTTTTTTTTTTAAAGTTCCTAATTGCCATAGCTGGAACAATTTGAGAAATAAATTAGGTGAAATAGTTTCTAGTTAGACAAAGAGTGTGAGAAATACCTATAACCCTTTACTGATAAAATAAATTATTGACTAATAAATGGGGATAATAGAAAAAAATGTAGAAAAAATACTTATAGAAAATTAAAAGCACATAATAAGATTTAGAATATTACTTAGTTGTATAATAAAGGTGTTTTTCCCAGAAAATGATAGATTTATATGTACCTTTTCATTAAGACAGTCAATTATATTTTCCACGTAGATTTTCATGCTTTTATAGAATTTATAATTTGCAGCTTGACTTGATGAATTCTCAAGGTTCTCAATTGTACTCTTTGAGCTCTTGACATCTTGTATGTATTTTTCATATTCTCTCTGATGTGAGCGATGAGTATCCTGTAGTAATGTTAATCTAAATAAGTAAAATAAAAATGCTTTATTTTTCCAATCTTTCCTTTTGAAGTAGTACTCTATTGCAAACATTTTCAAAGACAACCAAGGGAATTGATAATCTTATAAATCTGAGTTTATTAGACTTGAAAAGGATATCATTACAGTTATAGAGCTCTCAAAGTGGAAAGAGATGACACTGGTAAGTTTTTAAATTTTAATTTAATTGTAATTTTTTCCTTCTAGACATATCTTCTCTTAACTGTTAATCCTTTCTTTTCCCCCATTTTTAAAAATTGGCGCATTATAGTTGTACAGACACTGCTAGGTTTTTAAAGGTGAGGGCTAATCCACAGGCTAGTTTTAGATTAGAAGTTAATGAGTATGCTGGGATTCGTGAGAATTTATAAACTGTGAGATCCAAGAAGAATCAATCATTTTAAATTTGAATCCGAGGAGACCATGTAGAATTATTCTTAGATTAAGTTTGTGATCTTTCTAGGAATATAGATATCTGAGTGAGCTGGCATTAATGTCATTTCAGGACATAATGGTTGGATACAAATTTTCTGTTTTGGATTTGAAATGCTTTTGTTTTGTCATTGGAATTTGTTATTCCTTCAAGCAAATCCCTTCCTGGTTGCATTTCGATATATGCTGCCTATTAAAGTCAAGATAGCCCACATTCTTTTAGCCCTTGGGAATATCATACCCATCAACTGATGTTACATGAAGAAACTGTTAAATACAATTCAATGACTGCTGATCTTTTCATTGTTTATCAGTTACCTGTTATAGATAAATGCCAATGGAGGAAAAAGAAACACATTTGTTTAAAAATATCTGGAATGTATTTTCTAATATTTGACTTTCTGAATACTTTAGAATGAGAGAACTAAAAATGAGAGAATTAAATAAAAAATACAATTTCATAGTATTTGGATTTGAATCAGGATTAAAATATTATTCTATTCCTGCTAACCTGGTCCATAAAAGACACTCTAGTACTTGCTTAAGCCAAACGTGCTCTCCCCAAGGTTTACTATCTTTTCCTTTCAGTCTTTGTTTTATGTAAAGAACAGTGAGAGTTAAAATATAAATCAAGATAATAATCTACAGCAGGCACTGTTAATAAAATATTTTGGTTTTAATCAAGTAGAATATTATCAGTCATAGCAGTGAATTTGTAAGTAGTTACAATGTGAAAAATTTCTAGATATACCAAACAACATAGATAGTGAGCTTTCTCTATTATATTAAAAAATGGGGCAATATATAAATATATATGCACACAAAAAAATAATTAACAATGTGAATGAGAGGACCTACAAAATGGGAACAAGTTTTTGCTAGATACTCTTCTGACAGAATTAATATCCAGAATATATGAAAAACTCAAAAAACTTAACACCAAAAAAGAAAAAAAAATCCAAATAATAAATGGGCAAATGAACTAAACAGGCACTTCTCAAAAGAAGAAATAAAAATGACCCACAAATATATGAAAAAAAATGTTCAATATCATCAGCAATTGAGAAAATGGAAATCAAAACTACATTGAGATTTTTATCTTATTCCAGTCACAATAGCAATTGTCAAGAGTATGAATGATTAATTGATTAATGCTGGAGAATATGTGGAGAAAAAGAACACTTTTACACTGCTGGTGGGATTGTAAATTAGTACAACCATTATGGAAATCAATGTGAAGGTTGCTCAAAAGATTAGGGATAGAACCGCCAGCTGACCCAGGCTCAGTTATTTATTCTAAAGAATTAAAGTCATCATACTACAGTGATACAGGCATACCCATGTTTATAGCAGCACAATTCACAATAGTCAAAGTATGGAACCAGCCTAAATGCACATCAATAGATGGATGAATAAATTAAATGTGGTATATATACATACATATATATATACATACATACACACACACAGTGGAGTTGTATTCATCCATAAAGAAGAAGGTAAATATGTTATTTGCAGGAAAATGGATGAAGACTCGAGAACACTGTGTTAAGTGAAATAAATCAGAAATAATTCAGAAAGTCAAGGGTTATATGTTTTCTTTCATATGTGGAAGCTAGAAAGGAAAAAGGAAAAGAAGGGTGGTCAGGAGAATCTCATGAAAATGGAAGGGAGATCTGTAGAAAAGAGGAAAGGGACCAGGAGGAGAGAGGAGAGGAAAAGGGGAAATACTGGAGAATGATATTAGTCAAATTACATTATTATATTTTGTGATTGTATGAATATGTAATAATGAATCCTTTCATTATGTATAATGCACAGATAAAAATAGGAAAAAAATATACATGTACTTATACAGATACAGATCACTTCTGGAAGGAAACATAAGAAACTGGCAGCAATAGTTCTCCTTTTCTTTGTGTATTCTTTTGAACTGGTTGGTTTTTATTTTTCTTTAAACCATGAAGATGTATTTTCTTTTAAAAATATAGAACCTTGTGAATAAGAAAATTGAATATGACAATAAAGTTAAAGTAACATTTACCACGATTAAATGAAATGGTAATCTAAACCAGTGATTCATTGTCTTTTTTCTGTGCTGTCACTCTTGCAAGACAATTATGAACAACCATTCAGGTCTGGTTTATATACAAGTCTAGAAGCAAGAGCCATTCTAGCTGTTTTCTTCTAAAAAGGAAATTGTATCAGAATGCCATTAAATAATAATAGTTATTTGTGAGACCTTGTCTCTAAATAAAATACAAAAAAGGGTTGGGGATGTGGCTCAGTGGTTAATTGCCCTTGGTTTCAACCCCGGTACCAACCTCCCTGCCTAAAAAAATCCAAAAAAACACTACAAAAAAAACAACTCAGAAACATTGATTTAGAATAGGTGTTGGCAAACTTTTTGTGTACAAGACCAGAGAGTAAATATTTTAGTCTCTTTAAAGGCTAGATGACTGCTGTTGCAACTATTTAACTCTGTGTTGTAGACAAAAGTAGCCACCGACAATATGTAAATAAACAAGCATGACTGTGTTCCAAAAAAACTTTACTAATAAAAGTTGAAGAAACTGGTAGTTTGTCAATTCCCTAGAAACCAGAAATAACTTAATATCTAAAAACTTATACATGTACTAATAGTTAATGATATGTCAATTATTTGGACAAATATGATATATTTTAAAACTTAAGGCTCATTTAACAATGTAGAATAATGCTTATAATTATTAAATAAAAAAAAACAGAATTTTAGGATTACTGATTTCAACTATGTAATACATATCTGTCAAAAAGACTGAGAATACAAACACAAGTCAAATCAAGTGTATTAGTGCAGTTAACAAATGGTATTTTTGTCCTGTAAATCTATTTGGTATTAATATTTGATAATTAAAAAGAACATAATGCTTTTTCACTGTACTAAGTGTCTAGACAAATACAAATTTTAAAATCAGTATTACTCACCTGTTATTTAGTTGTTTCTTTATAACTTCTAAATTTACTGGTGGAAATGAAATGGAAGCATCAAACTTCTTCACTGTTTGAGATTTACTACTGTGGGAAAGGTCTATATCTCTTCCCTAGAAATAATATGAAAATTTATTTTTAAAAAAACATTTCATTTACTTTACAAATGTTAATAGCTTAAAAGGAGACTGGATACACCAAGGTCCCTTCCAGCTCAAAAATTTTCTGCCTTTGTAACTTTTATTTTTAAAACAAAATGTTTTTTAAATTCTCAGTTTTAAATTTTAAAACTTAAATCTAGAAAAGACAAATTTTAAAAATCAAAAATTTCCCAGAAGTTTAGTTCTCAAAGTTTTTAAAGCTACCTTCATTCATAGTATAGTGTACTCTGAGCAAGTCATGTGGTTTTTAAAGAAGCAACAGTCTCTGGATGAATGCTACATGATGATGGCATGGTAGACCAGAACAATGTGATGGAAGCAGCCAGTTAAATGGAAGTCTGGGGGAAGTTTTCTAGGAAAAACTTTTGTTTCTGGCATTTGTCATTTGGGTTTTCTGTTATTTGCCTAGAAATGCTGCTATGGTTTGGGGACATGTTCCCCAAAGGCCCTGTTAAAGGCTTTGTTACCAGCCTGTAGTATTATTGGGATGTAAAGGAGCTTTTAAAAGATGGGACCTGGTGAAAACAAGAGGGGTCACTGGAGGCATGCCCCTTGAAAGGGATATTGGGACCACACACTTCCTCTTCTCTTTTTCACTTTCTGGCCATCTTGGGCGTCCTCTGCTACCATGTGCTCCCATGATAATGTACTAAGTCTTCATAAGCTCAAAGCAATGGGGTCATCTGGTTGTGAATGGAAACCTTCAAAACTGTGAGCCAAAATAACCTTTTTTCTTTACAAATTGATTATCTCAGTTATTTCTTACAGTAACAGAAGGCTCATACAAATGCATCTTCAGCTAACACATTTTATAATATAGATATCCAGGTATGTACTAGTATCCTCTGGCTAATCACAGCTCATCACCACTATGCTTAAAATTCTGAAGAGTCTTTGGTTGAAACTAGGACATGTGAAGAAGTGGACCAGATAGATATTTAGCCAAGTCATTAGCTTAATTATTCTTTATATTTTCCATGAAGCACCATCAGTTCTCATCAATTTTCACCAAGTCTCCCACTCATATCCAACTCAGCTGCAAATCCCCAAACATTCCTGACACTTCAGTTTCAAATCCCTTACATAGTAAATACCTTTCAATAATCCAATTTTAAATATCACCACTTTTAGGGAGACTTTTCCAAACTTCCCTATTTATTAACCATTCCATAAATCTAAACATCCCTTGCTTCTTTGTGCTATTCCCTGCAGTGAGTTCTGGGAGAACCTATAAAGAGTTCATTGTAATCATTTTGTTTAGCGGTCTCTCTTCTTGCAAAGATTGTACATCATTCTAAGTGGCTGTAGTTAGTTAATGGAGACCCTATAAAGTATGTTCTCACATTCATGTAAATAATATGACAAAAGATGTGATTAAATTAAGGATTTTCAAAGCAGGTATTTATCCTGGATTATGCAGAGGGAGTTCCTTGTATCCTTATCAAAGAGAGGACATATCAAAGGAAGGAGTCCGGGTACATAAGAGAAGGAGATAAAGATGGCCAAGATGTGGCCACAAGCCAAAGAATACCAACTATAACCTAGAAGAGTGAAGGAGTAGATTCTCTTCTAGAGCCTCTGGAAGAAATGTATGGCTACTAACACCTTGATTTTGGACTTCTGTTCTTCAGTATGGTGGGAGGACAAACTTCTGTTATTGTAAACCACCAAATTTGTGGTAATTTGTTGTGATTATCACAGGAAAGTGATATGAGCATGTAGTAAATCTTCAATAAAAAACCAATAAATACACCTGCATTAGTAATAAAAATGCTAATCAGAGGTGGGAGGGAAAGGGAGTGAGAAGGGAAATCACATGGAAATGGAAGGCGATCCTCAGGGTTACACAAAATGATATATAAGAGGAAAGGAGGGGTAAGACAAGATAATACAAATGGAAGAAATGATTTACAGTAGAAGGGGTAGAGAGAGAAAAGGGGAGGGGAGGGGATGGGAGGGGAGATAGTAGAGAATAGGACTGACAGCAGAATACATCAGACACTAGAAAGGCAGTATGTCAATCAATGGAAGGGTAACTGATGTGATACAGCAATCTGTATACGGGGTAAAGTTGGGAGTTCATAACCCACTTGAATCAAACTGTGAAATATGATGTATTAAGAACTGTGTAATGTTTTGAACAACCAACAATAAAAAAAAATGCTAATCAAATAAATAAGAAATTGCATTTTTGCCAACAATAGTTGCATCTAAAGCTGGCAAGACTGGTGAAACATTCAAATATCAATGCAATTATAAATCGAGTTAAGTTTCTTTAGAGAAAATATACATAAAAACGTTCATCTTTTTTTTTGGGCAACTATCTTAAGGAAATAGTTGAAAACCACACCTTTAAACAAAAGAAATCAAATATTCACCGATTATTATTTACTAATAGGAAAGTAATTCATATTGCAAATAATCTAAAATGTTGACCAAAATAAAGAATGGTTACAATAATTATTCATTGACTCCACTAATCTCACAAAGCTAATAAAATTAGTTAATATTATAACTACATTGAAGAAGGAGAAGACATTTGTATGTTAATCAAAGAAATGAGAATTCAGCAGGGTGTAGAGATCTACACCTGTAATGCTAGGGACAGGAGGCTAAGACAGGAGGACAACAAGTTCAAAGCCAGTCTCAGCAACTGAGTGATATCCTCAGCAACTTAGTGAGAAGCTGTCTCAAATTAAAAAATAAAGATGTTGAGTATGATCTGGCTATGACACCTGTTACCCCATTGATCTCCACGGCTGATTCAGTTGATCTGATTGACAAGGTGGGTGTCCCCTTCCTCCCTGACCACTCCATGTGCATCCCTCCAGAAGCTGGAAGAGGATGATCTTCCTTGATAGAGGAGGATCGTTCTTCTGTCAAGGGTATAACAAGTAGCTGCACTCCCCTGCTAGAACCTCCAAACAAGCTCTCAAGGTTCAAATTAAAAAATAAAAAGGAATAGGAACATAGCTCAGTGGTAAAGTATCCCTGTGTTCAATCCTTAGCACCTAAAACAAAACAAATAAATCATAAATTAAAACTGTAGGAAGACTCTAGTTCCCAAAGTATGTGAAGGAATCCCAGAGAATTCAAAGAGGTAAGGTGAAATATTTTAAAATTTCTAGGGAAACAGCAACACTCGGCATCTTTTGAACTTCTAGCTCTAATTAGTTCACAGTTTGCAACATCAGACTATACTACACTCCTTTTGATGAAGTCATATTTGTGGAGCTGGGTTTTAGGAGGATACTATGAAAAAAAGCAAGTATTGAAGATCAGTATGGAAAAGACAGGCAGTGACCAATATGATTTCAAGGTTTGAGAAGACATGCAGTGTCAAACAGGTGCACACAATCTATCAGTAAATAACTGTGGTTATTAAAAAATGAAATAAAAAGATTTTTCTTCAATTTACCTGTATTATTCTTTTCAAATGGGTAAGTTGTTAGCATATAAATCTTGTTAAATTTGGACTTAACTATTTAATAAATGGAATTGTTTGGTAATCTTTTGACTCAGGATCACCATGATAAAAGTACTGAGATACTAAGGGCTTCATAAATGCATCAGTTTTGGAACCTCTGCTGGACAATATAATAGCAATCAATTTGAAGGAAAAAAAAAAGCATATCAAATACAAAGGAATTATGCAACTTTGAGCAGGTGGAGTAAGGACTGTGGCATGTTTCTTCTTGAAGTATGTTTTTAATGATGTTGTTACATTGACTTTTACCAAAAAATAAGGAAAAACATCGGAGCCTATTACAATTGTTAAAAACCATCTGCTAAATCATTTCTTGGGTCAGAAATTCCAAAATTACAATCACAGGTTTAGCTTTAGTTAGCTTTTTAGTATTAAAATAAAATGGAAATCTTATAAAACTTTCTAACTTAAAATAACAAATAACAGCCTCTTAAAGAATTCTTATCAAAAAGATTCAAATATAAAACATTTTATATGTATATTACTATAGTGTTTATAAGCACTTTTGACTTGTTATAATTTTGAACCTTACAGTTACCTAGTCAGGTGTTTAATATCATTATCATTCTCTTTATTATTAATGTAAACAACCTTGAAACTTATAGAAATCAAGTGTTTACTCAAGTTCTTTCAATATTTACTGAGCACCCATATTAGGTGTTATTGGATACAACTCTGAACAAAATTATTAACAATTCTTGACCTCATGGGGATTATATTCTAGTATTAAGGTCAGAAACAAAATTCAAGACTTTTGATCCCAAGTGAGATTTTATTTTTAAAAAATTTTTGTAGTGTTAGGGATTTAACTCAGACCTTGTGCATTTTAGGCAAGAAATCTCCCACTGAAATAAACCCTCAGTTTTTTTTTTCTTTCCAGTTTTATTTTAAACCTTACTATATATATTGAGTTTAAGTTTTAAACACTTGTGTTATGTAATATACACTGTAAGTTACTAGAAAATTAAGAATTAAAAAATATGGTCCTTTCAAGTGTAAGGTATTTAAAACAGTGGAAAAGGACATGATATCTTTGGTGTAGTGGGCTGCATGGTGAATATCCATGTCTTATCCACTGGAATGTACAAATATGACCTTATTTGGAATAAGGGTCTTTGTGGTTGTAGCTAAGTGAAGGAACTTGAGACAAAATCATCCTGGATAACCCCTAAATGTAGACAAGTGTCCTTATAGGAAACAAAAATTATAGACACTGAGAGGGCAAGTGACAGCAAAGGCAGGGGAAGGAGTCATGCAGTCACAACTTAAAAGAAAACCTAGAACAACTAGAAGCTGGAAAAGATAAGGAAGGATTCTCCTATGGGGCATTTAGAAGGAGTACAGCCCTGTCAGCATCTTGATTTCTGGCCTCAATAATGTAAGAGAATAAATTTTCTGTTGTTTTCAGTTACCATGTTTATGGTAATTTGTTACAGTAGGCACAGGAATATAATAATATATGATATAAAAATTATTACCTCTGTGATTTTAACTGCTTTCCTCATTTGTTGCTGTTCCCAAATATCTTGATTTTCATCTTCTTGACTGTCTTCACTTGTTTCTTCATTTCTACTTGCTAAAAAATTAAAAAACAATAACAACAAACAACAAAAAAGTCACACATAAACACTCAGTAATTTTCCAATTCCAGTTGTAATAGTCAACATTTCTGGGGTGTATTATACACTGATTTAGCACTTTATATGTTTATTCTTCATTATAATTTGGGAAGAAAGTGCCACTGTTGCCTTCATTTTACAAATGAGAAAACTTGCAATAGTAGTGGGCATGGTGTTGTTATACAGTTTGTCTGAGAACCACGATGAAGCTTAAATCCAGCAAACTGACTCCAGAATCTGTACTCATGTTACCCAACTGTCCCATCAAGAAAACTTTTTATTAAAGTAGAGAAGATATTAATATGACATCTAAAATCTCTGTAGAATCTTCCATATTTACAAACAAAAATTTTATAGAGGTGAAAACGATAGCTTCCTGTGTTTCAAAATTAAAGATACTGCATAATTTCTTCAACTCGCCAAAAAGTATGTAGGGTACAGGCTTAGTAAACATTATTACACATACCCTTTAATTATAATATTTTGACACAGAAACATCTTTTAGACGCTATAATGTCATGGACCAAATTGATAGTAATTTGATATTAAATAAAAGCCAACATTAACACTCTTTATCATGTGAAACACTACATTATGTTTTTATGGAAATTTTATCATAAAATATTATAAGGAAAAACGCCTTAAAATTCATAGAATGGTAAATAAATTAAATATATACTTGTTTCTTCAGTCATTCTTTGTCTAAGTGTCTGAGGCTTTGGGGTAAATGGTATTCTCTTCTCATAGTCATCAGGCTCACTCTCAGGATCCTCATCACTGTTCCTCTTTGTATCAGGAGTGGTGGAATTATGTTTTACATCCAAAGAAATATAGTCATCTTGGGCCCTGGCCAATTCACGTTTTCTGCGGGCTGCCTGAATAAAAGCTGCATCAGGGATCCTAACTGAAAGGAAAAAAGAAGAGTACAATGAAAACCACAAACACAAACAGAAATACATATTTCTCACATTAAACAAAGAAAAACAGCACTATGTTCTTAAATTTTTCTCTATTTTTATATATGCATTATTTAAAAAAATGGCTCAAATCTATATCAGTAAAGGAAGAAAATTAATTTTCTAGATTAAATGTAATTTAGAGAAATTAACTCAATTTAGAAGTATCAGGAAATACACTCAAACCATTTCATTTTATCTTTTAAGTCTCTTACTCATCAGGTTTTGATAACTTTTTGATGAGAGCTAGTTATTTTCCCTTTTGAAAACTCTGAATGTTAGGGCAGGGCTATGGAAAAGGATGAGCATCGAGTTCCTGAGTTCAAGAACTGCAGGAGTTAGAAAGGTTGATTTCAGATCTTACTAAATAAGAAAGAAATGACCTCCTCCCCTGTGGACATCAATACAAAGAAGAAACACAACACAATTGGTGCAAAGTCAAACCAGACTAGAGTTCTGGGGTGAGTCCCACCTACATTAATGTAAGAAGTTAAAAAGTATAAAGGAAGTATTTTTCAACCTGATTAAATGATAATAACTTTTAATAGAGGCTTATCTTACTTTTTTTGAAACTTCATTAATATGAACTCTTTCAATTCAGAACAGGTTTTTTCATGCATGGTGATCTAAGTTATCTTTATATTCTAGAAAAAAAATTTTTTTTTTTTTTTTGGTATTAGGGATTAAACCCAGGGCTCTTAAATACTGAGTGATATCCTCAGCCCCTTTTGAGACAAGGACTCTAAGTTTCTTGGGGCCTCGTTAAGTTTCTGAGGCTGGCTGGGAGATGTGGCTCATGCCTGTAATCCCAGCAGTTCCAGAGGCTGAAGCTGGAGGATTACGAGTTCACAGCCAATTCACTATCTCTAAATAAAATACAAAATAAGGCTGGGGATGTGGCTCAGTGGTTGAGTGCCTCTGAGTTCAATCCCCTAGTATCCCCCACCCCACCACAAAAAGGTGCTGAGGCTGGTTTTCAACTTTTTATCCTCCTGCCTCAGCCTCCAGAGATGTTGGGATTATAGGTGTGTGCCACCAAAATGGCAACAGAAATTCTCCTCATTCTAAGCACTTCAGAATATTAGAAATGACAAGTCCCTAAGGCTCAAGTAGAATTTTCTAAATCTTTCCCATAAATTTGATCCAAATTTTTTAGAAAGAAAACATATCACTGGCTTAGAGGTGTACAAATGCTTTTATGTCTGAAATAACAACAAAAATGATAGATTTCAGTAACTACAGATCAGTCTATAATTACAGACCAGACTGACTGACATTAGTCCCAGAGAAAATAAAAAGTGCTTGAATCAATTATGAAACATACAAGGTGATGACTAGAAATCAATAAATATTCACTGAGAATGAGTGACAGAAAATCAAGTGATTGCATTTTTACAGACTAGTATTTGTTTATAGACTGCTATGGGGGAATGATAAAGGTTAGATGTTTCTATATCCTCACAAAGGATTTAACAGGTTGATTCCTTCCTTGTAGACAATGTTATATGAGATAAACCAAATAGTTCACTGAATTCTTTACTAGATGAATAATTACTAAAAAAAGAAAAATGTTGATTATAAAGTCAACAGGACCTGCTTGAGAACTCTGTACTTTTTGTTTGATTTAATGCTTTTATTATAATGTGAGTGAAGACAAGATGACATCTCTTTAAAGCTGAGAGGTACTAGCTAATATAATCTAAGGTAGAATTAAGATTCAACGCAGGTTACTTGAGAAATTGCCAACCCTGGCTACACATGAGAATCATCTGGGAAGCTTGATAAACTACTGGTGCTCAGACCCACCTCCCAGAGACTCAGATTCAGTTGATCTGAGATAGGGCTCAGCTGTAGTTTGTTTTTATAGCCTTCTTGTGAAATTTAATATGTAGCCAGAAGATAATACATTAAGGTTTGAATATTGAAGTGTTTGAATATGGAAACAGAAGAACGTGGGTTGCAAGCAATTCACCTACAAATAACTTGGTAGGGTTTAAATAATAAATTACAAGTAATGAAACTCACTGGTAAGATACAAGTACTACATAGAGTCAATTTTTAAGCAATAAAGAAGAAGTTCAAGGAAGAGAAAAATATTCTATCTGTCCTGTTTCTCTATACCCTACATCTATCTCAATGGGTTCCACAAAGCGGATGCTGGGCAGACACAGGATGAATGCATAAAGTTAACATCATGTTGTTAAAGAAAACTCTTTAAATAATTATCACATACACCATTCCACCTGACACACAATTATCTAAGATGCAGAGGTCAACTAGCATCTCCCTTGGGTAAGCAAGCAGGGAATATTTCAAGGCAGATATTCCATTATTGGTTCACTCTCATAGTCTACCAGAACATGAAACAAATGCACTCCTGCCACACAAGTCCTTCAAATCATCACATTCCTCCATCTTCTCTTCTCCAAACAGTACATGCCTTCCACTTCCAAGTGCTCCTCACAAGGTCAGTTTTCAACTTCTCATCAGTATTTCTCAATGGGGCATTGGGGAGAAGGACAATTATTCACTGTGCTGAACTGTCCTACTCTCCATAGGATATTTATCATCTCGTGCCTCTGGGGAACTACAGGATAACAATACCTCAATTACTATGACCATTAAAACCTATTCCACATATTTCTAAAACTGACTTCTCCTTAGGTAGTGAGTGTTCCAATGCTTTATATCCACTACATTATACTTTTTAAAAAAATTTCTTTAGTTGTAGATGGACACAATATCTTTATTTATTTTTTTATTTATTTTTATGTGGTGCTGAGGATCGAACCCAGTCCTCACACATACTAGGCAAGTGCTCCACCATTGAGCTATAACCCCAGCCCCGTCCATTACACTTTTAATCCACCATTTCTATCGCAGCACAGTTCACTATAACAAACACCAGTCACAAATGATCATAAATTTAACTAAATTAAATTTTGCACTAGCCACATTTCAAGAGCTTGACAGCCACATGTAACTAATGGCTACTGTACTGAATAATGAGGGTATAGAATTTTTCCATCATAACAGAAAATTCTGTTTCAAGTGCTGTATCTAGAACCTATATAGAGTTTTAATTGTTTACCAGGCTTCAATTCTTAATTTGGCTTTCTTACTTAATACTTCTCTATCTTGTGGATTTGGATAAGAAAAGGTTGCAAGGCTACAGGGATACTAATTGATAGAGTTAATAAAGAAGCACTTCTCATTTTAAGATTTATTATTATATATGTTTGTATATAAATATTTATTGAATAAAGTTTTAACTAAAATTACAAAAAATTACAAACCTATTGATGAAGATTCTTTTTCTTCCAGAGAGCTAAAGCTGTCAGAAGATGAACTGTGATCATCATTACTTCCTGAGGAATGATGTGCTCCATCTTCTTCATCTGTTGAAAGATCAGCTGTTCTGGGTTCTAACAGGACATTTTTTTTTAATACACACACACAAAAATAAAAATATGGGAATCAACAATACAGCATTTTAATCCTAGTCCATTTATTTAAAGCAGACATACAAATCTTTCTCTACCTTCCAGTCTTTCTGAAACAACTGAATGATCTAACAAATATACAAAGACTTACCCTACTTGCACTATCTATACATTTAATAGTTCTAAAAGGACACAATGAGAAGAGGGACAGGAACATTGAAGGAAAATAAAAGGACAAAAATTAAAGAAATATTTTGAACAGAAAAACAGTGGTAGTAAATAGAAAAAAAAACCAAAAATATCATTTACTATGTGCTAGACACACTGAAACCTGTTTCACATGATTTAATATTCATAATTCTATAAGGTAAATGCTATTATCGGTGAGAGTACTAAGGAATGGAGAAAAGGCAACTCTTATCCTCAATTCTCCCTACAAGTTTAACCATATTTTAGGGTACAAATTAAAAAAAGGTCATCAAAACTTTAGATAAGGAGGTCATAACATTGACTAAGATCATGAAACTGAAAGACATTATGTTAAGTGAAATAAGCCAAACACAAAAAAGACAAATGTGGCAATACCTCACTTATATGTGGAATCTAAACGTTGACTGGAAATCATAGAAGAGTAGAACATAGTAGATATATAATTTTATCTTATTAATTTTGAGGTACTAGGGTTTATACCTAGGAGTACTCTACCACTGAGTTATATTCCAAACCTTTTTTAAAATATGATACAGAGTTTCACTAAATTGTCCAGGCTGGCTTCAAATTTACAATCCTCCTACCTCAGTGTCCCCAGTAACTGGGATTACAGGCATGAGCCACCTTGTTCAGCTCAAAGGATACAAAATTTTAGTTAGAAATATAAGTTTAACAGATCTACTGTACAAGATGGTAATTATAACAATTTGTACTGCAACATACTGTATACTGTACTTGAAACTGCTGAGAAATTTTAAGTGTTCTCACCAGAAAAAAAAAAAAGGGATAATGCATAAGTTAATTAGGTCAGTTTAGCCATCCCACAGCATATACATATTTCAAATCATGTTGTATACCATAAGCTTGTATAACTTTTATTTGTAAATAAATAAGTACATACAAAATCACTAAGATCAATTTAATGGGACTAACAATAGTGGGGAGAAAATTCTGGGCCTCCAAACTGTATTCCTTGTTAAACTCTAAACTTAGACCAATACATTTTATGTAAAAATTATAAAGATGCTGGAAACTTTTATTTAAGAACTCAAGCCAGACGGTGGCACACATCTATAATCTCAGCTACTCTGGAGGCTGAGGCAGGAGGATTGCAGGTTCAGGCCAGCCTGGAGAATTCAGAGAGACCCTGTTTCAAAAATAAATACCTAGATAAATTAATTTTTAAAACGTGGGGAGAGGATCATGTAGAGCTCACTGGTAAAGCTTGCCTATGCACCAGCACCTGAGATAGATCCCCTGTAAGTCAAAGATAAATACAATGTAGTCATTTTGAATTAATACCATTACTTGTACAGTCCAGTGTTATCAATTTCTTTATGATAGTCACATATATTACTTTTAATCTGTTTTTGTAAATAACTGATGACAGAGGAAGACAAGCAAGAGAGAATGTTTCAAACCTTGTCACTTGATTATTTTAATGTGCTGCTTTTAAGTATCCTTTAAAAGAACAAGTGAGCAAGTTTCCAAAAGGTACATACAACTTCTATCTAACAGCATTAGGATTTAACTCCTTTGGGACGATGTGTATTCTTCATAAACATTAATAACTGTATTACAGCTGTAAATGGGGAGGGTCATCTGATAGTGCAAAGAGGAACCACTAAAATGAACAAGATTTCTTTTAAACGTCCCTCCCAAGGAGCGAGGTACGTAAATGCAGGCAGTGGGCATGCGGTGGAAAGGAAGCGACTCAAAAGTGGCTGCTGGTCAGCAGCAGGTCCTAGGAACCCCTAGAGAAGACCCCGCGACCTCTTCCCGCCCCTCGCGTCACCTCGGGAGCCCCCGGCTTCCCCGCCTCTTCACCTTGGCCCCCTGAGCTGTCCGCGCGAGGAGCGACTCCGGGGGCGCGCCGGGAACTCGCCCAGACCCGGCCCCGGCCCCGAGGACCTCGGGCCCGGCGGGGCAGTTCCGCCACCTCCGCGCGGGCTCCTCCAGAGGGCGGGCCTTCCTCCTGCGGGCCCGGCGCCGACGGCTCCCCGGGCGCCCCGGATTCAGCTGACGGATCCTCGGCGTCATCGCTGTCGCTGGACTGAGCTTGGCGCTGCCGGAAAGTCCGTTTGGGCCTGTGAGCCATATTCCAGGCCCGATCTCCGCGCGCACGTTCACTTTCCGTTCACGCCAAATTGGGTTTTGGGCGTCCACGGCGGCGCGCACTCCCGCCTCTCCTGCTGCCCCGAGCGCGCGTCCGCGCCGCCAGTCAACTCGCGCTTCGCTCTACGCATGCGTAGTGTGCTGGCGTAGGTCTGCGCGACGAACTCGGCAGGCCCAGCCGCAGGGCTCCCCTGGCCAAACCTGGGTGTGCGATCTGTAGACCAGGGATTCCCTGCAGCCTCTCACGCCCGAGTCCCACGAAGAGCAGCCTCACGTGCTCTCTCTGTGCAGGTCCCATCCAGGAACCAGGCACTGTGCTAGCCGTCTTGGACTGCAGTGGGGTCCTTGTCTTTTTCCAGAGAAAGCTCTCTAAACCAAGATTTAAAACCCGGCAAGAGTGCTTGTGTTGGACTGGGAGATGCCAGTGAAAGCTAAGCAGCGAACTCTTCACATTAAAAATAAGTTCACAGCAATTATAATGCAGTTGATTCAAATGTATGAATTGCCAAGATCATTGTAATGTCATGTGTAGCTAGTAAAAAAAAATCCAGAGCTAATTTGACCAAAATAGATAAATAAATAAAATAAAATAAGTACACAGAGAAGAAAACAGCAAACATGATTGTTTTTAAGTGAAGGGACTTCAAAATAAAGGGTATATGGTTTAAAAAAAAAAAAAGCATCACTCAGATGAACAAAGATAAACTGTTGAGACAAATTTGTGATAACAGAGATGATACTTGAGATGTCTTACCAGAAATTGTGTTGTGTCCTAGGCTCTTGTTAGAGAGGACTTCAAGCAGTACACAAAACTTAGTAAAAGTATAGCAAAGTTTATTCGAAGGGACAGAAGAAGGGGAAAGACGTTGTTGGGGCAGGCCCCAAATGGCTGTGGTTAAGCTCCTTCCCCAAGGCTTCTCGTGTGCTGTTATGGTTTTAGTGTGTAGCCAGGGCTGGGACCTAGCTATGTTGTAGTTAGCAAGGCCAGAAACACTCCAATTCAGTGTATATACTCAAGATCAAACATTAACTTGTGGGCATGAGCCCCCTTATGTAATCTGTTGGCCTTGTGCCTTCTTTGTTTGGCCTGCATATAAAAAGGGCCTATGGAAAAGACTTGGGGGCCAATGGGGACAAATGGGGGTAAAATGAGGTTTAAAGTGGAACTGACTGGGAGCTGGAGCTGAAGCTGGAGACTGGAGGCTGTGGCCACCACTGAATAAAGCATGTCTATTGTCCTAAGTACATCTTGCATCTTCTTTCAACAGGCCTGAACCTTGTTTCCTGGGTCAGAGCCCCTTAACCACAGAGATTGTTAAACCAAGAGCGGGCCTACCAAGAGGAGACAACTCACTTCTTTGTGAGCTCAATTTATTGGAGTAGGAGAGGGGGTTTCTGGAGAATCTTGTCAAAGTACTACCTCTTAACTTTTGAAGATGGTAGAATTGTACCCAATTTTTAGGAGTCCCTACTGTGCATCTTTCCATCTAAGGGCAACTCTTGGTAATTTCAGCCTCTCAGCTTCCATATTTTTGCTGTGACTGTTCTGATTAAGGACCCTGCCATTCATGCTACCTTTCCCCAACATTTCTCCAGCTGCTGCCTCTGTTCAAAAACCTTCCACAGTCATCCAACATTTTGTTATTAGAATAAGAAAGTAAATTACTGTAATGTTTGCTTTACAATCATATTGCAATCTGGTGGTTTCCATGTCTTACTTTGAACAAAATCAGAGCACCAAACGCAAGGGCTTGCTTCTGAGGCTTACTGAAGCCAATTCAAAGGAACAGGGTTTTTGCAAAAAGAAAAAGCTTTATTGTAGAGCTAACTATCAAGTAGGTCAGGAAAGAAACTCAGATCTGCCTCTATATGGGATTGGGGTAGGGGGAGAAGCTGTTTGATGATTGGATTATGAGAAGAGGGAGTTTTAGGTTTCTTTTGCATAGGCTGGCCTCTTATCATGGGCTTGATAGGTCTTAGTTGATTTCATTAGTTGACCATACTAAATTTGATAATGAATTACTGAGACTTTGCATGTAATTCAGAAGAAATTTCCACCACCTCTTAAGAGTGCCACCAGCTGGAGTCCAAGCATCTTACACATGGTCCTTTTGGGGGACATTCCATTTTCAAACTTCGGCAGAGATTATGGCCCAAACCCCTAGAAACCACCTGGGAATCATGTGAACATAGAGATGCGGACTAAGCTGTTCTGTGAAAGGACCTGAGATTCTTCATTTCTAATAAGCTTTTGGGGAAGCCAAAGGCTGTTTCTTGGGGGCCACACTTTAAATAACAAGATTTTACAGCCCGTACTAAGAAAAATGATTCACTCTTAAGAAGCTATGTTATGGTTTGGATGTGAGGTGTCCCCCAAAAGCTCATGTGTGAGACAATGCAAGAAGATTCAGAGGAGAAACGTGAGAGTCTTAACCTAACCAGTGATTTAATCCCTGATGGGATTAACTGGGTGGTAACTGGAGGCAGGTAGGGTGTGGATGGAGGAGGTGATTAATTGGGGGCGTGGCTATGGGGTATATATTTTGTATCTGGCAAGCGGAGATCTTCTCTCTCTCTGCTTCCTGATTGTGATATGAGCTAAGCAGCTCTGTCACACTCTCCTGTCGTGATGTTCTGCCTCAACTCAAGCCCTGAGGAATGGAGCTGGCCTTCTATGGACTAAGAGCTCTGAAATCGTGAGCCCTCAAATAAACTTTTCCTCCCCTAAAATTGTTCTGGTCAGATCTTTTAGTCACAGCAATGAAATAGGTGACTAAAACAAGTTTTAAAAAAGTCTATTATAAAATTGTAATAGCACGTAAATGCCATTATGTACTTCAAAATTTGGAAACTAAGTAGTCCTAAAAAAGGAAAACTAATAGGAACCGATTCACAGTGATTGAGGTTATCTAAGGATGGCAGTTATCCATCGTATCTCCAGAATGGTTCACCACCAGTCTCCAAAATCAATTCAGGTGTTTATCTCAGTTTGAAAGCTGGTCAGTAGGACAGAATGCACTCCCAGTCTTGCTTAAAAAGCAAAAAAAAACCCAAACAGTTTATTTAAGGATAGTCTACGTGTGATGTTGAAGTTCCAGAAAGCTGTGATTTCTCTTCAAAAGTAACCAAATCTATGAACATGTCCAATGTGAAAACACTAGGCAGAATTCAGTGATTTGGGGGAAAGTGAGCTAGAAACTTAACTTTCTGTTGTAAAATAAACTGATTCCCCAGACAAGGCTCTTCTCTTATTCATCTTGATGTCTCCATTTCTTATCTAGAGCACAGAATGCACTAAGTCAGTGAGAACACAATGAATTAATGCATTAAGTCAATGAGAACACAATGAATTAAATGTTGAGAATGGGGTGAATCTGAAACATCTGTGTTCAATCACAATAATGAAACTTGAAAACAAACCATTATAACTTGTTAGATGCAAATATGCTAAAAGACAGGTGAGTGGACTAGAATGTAGCTGAGTGATACAGCACTTGCCTAGTATGCCCAAGGCCCTGGGTTTGATCCCCAACACAGAAAAAAATAGAGCATGCGTGAGTGAAAGAAGTGATATACTAGATAGATAGAAAACTCTCTGCTATTTAAAGCATCAACCAAATATTTGTTCTAAGGAAAAGAAGAATTGAGTTTCTCTAGGTGCTTGTATGGGAGAGGATCCAATAGAAAGAAATTATTTAATAAACAATAAATTATTTAATAAACAAGTAGGAATCCTGAGTTTTCTTCTCTGTTCCTAGGAAAAGCAGACTGAAGGCTATGGGGAACAATTGCCATATATATATATATATATATATATATATATATATATATATATAAATAAAATTACAGGATGCCAAATAATTTCAGATAAGGAAATCATTTTTTACTGTAAGTACATCCCATACAATATATGGGGTATACTTGTGTGAGATATTTTAGAACCCTAGTCTAGGTTAAAGAGAGATATGCAGAATGTAAAATGGTAGAGAAAGACTTCAGAATCTGGAGTGGAGGGTGGGATTGGCTGTGGTTCTGGATCCTGTGGAGAAATGTTGGTCAGTGAAAAGTTCAGAGTTACAGAGAGTGAGGGGATTAGGGGGTTTTAAGATACAGTGGTATTTTTTTCTAAGTCACTAAAAAATCTATACTCCATACACAGTCTTAACACTGCTAGAAATGAAGGGTTTGGTGGCTGAGGTCAGGGTGGTAGATATGGAGGGGCTGGTGGCTCCATAGTTTTTGAGCCTTGAATGTCAAAGGAGATAAAGTGGATCACAGGTGAGAAGCAGACACCGAACACATTGGCTTGACCCATTTCTCAAATGTACCAAACAAAAAAGCCAGTACTTAAGTGGGTCTTGCCCCACTTGGTTACACATGGAGACTGGATCAGAGCGGCCAGAGTGCAAATACTTTATTTCTCCAAACAGCTTTCCCAGGTATAGTACCCTATCCATATTTATCACTGCCTTATATAAATCCTCTTTCTTGTGAATACTAGAATCTGCCCCTCCAGAGGATAAAGATAATATTATCTCTTATTTGTCCTCTTACACTTATTTACAATGCTAGCTTATTAATTGATTGGCTGGTTATTATAAGATTTTGCATCATTCATTCATATGATTTACAACTGCAGAGTAACTGTTGGAGAAAATTCGCACACCCCAAATTCCCCAACTTCTGCAAATTCATATCGTATTTACCCAGATTGTATTCCCCTGAAGTGAAATGACATTTTAATCCCGTTTGCCTTGCCATTTATTGGTGGGTGCTGAGCTCCCTCTAGTGAGGAATGTGCTGCTTACAGAATGATCTCATCGAATAATCTTGGAAATTGCCTTCTTCCTATTACAGAGCAATTATTTTGTCATTTTCTCTTATGAGCAACGAATGTATTTTCATTTTTAAGCCCGCATATTTCAAACTTTATCAGAGGATAATGCTATGCCTTATCCATAAAATATAGAACTAGTTGATAGAACTAATTGTGCTTTCACTTTTTTTTCCCCAGAATGTATTTTTCAAACTCTTACTAAATTAGAAATCCTGTTCGAGGACTAGGTAGTCATAAATCACATGGAATCTTGATCCAAAAGATCAAGTACTAGTAGCCAAATTAGTTTTAGGAGATGGGTTATTAGAAATACTTTTTGAAATCCTGGAATCTCAAGTATTGAGAATTTCTTCAATCATAGATCTAACTTTCAGAATGAGTAGCATCTTCAAGCTGACACTCTTATGTACCTGGACAAATGTATTGATTAACTGTCAAACCAAGGACCACCAGAAACAAACCTATTGATGAAGCAAAGTTAATAAGATCAACTACAGTCAGGGAGAACACCATCTTTTTTTTTTTATTGGTTGTTCAAAACATTACAAAGCTCTTGACATATCATCTTTCATACATTTGATTCAAGTGGGTTATGAACTCCCATTTTTACCCCAAATACAAATTGCAGAATCACATCAGTTACACATCCACATTTTTACATAATGCCATATTAGTGACTGTTGTATTCTGCTACCTTTCCTATCCCCTACTATCCCCCCTCCCCTCCCCTCCCATCTTCCCTCTCTACCCCATCTGCTGTTGTTCAGTTCTCTCCCTTGTTTTCCCCCAACCTTTCCCCTCACAACCTCTTATATGTAATTTTGTGTAACAATGAGGGTCTCCTTCCATTTCCATACAATTTCCCTTCTCTCTCCCTTTCCCTCCCACCACTCTTCTCTGTTTAATGTTAATCTTTTCCTCATGCTCTTCCCCCCTGCTCTGTTCTTAGTTGCTCTCCTTGATAGGGACTTCTAAGTGTCTGAAAATGAAGAACAGGACAGTGTATTCACAGGGTTTTAAAGTGTGGGCAGAGTAATTTTTATAAATTTTTATTTTATTGTAGTCAGAGCACTTAACATGAGATCTACATTCTCATTAAATTTTCAAGTGTACCATGTTTCAAAGTTCTCTGTCGTGTATAAGCAGGTCTCTAGAACTTAGTCATCTTTCATAATTGAGACTTTATACCCACTGATTAACAACTCTCCAGTACTCCCGGGTTTTAATTGGCTTATGGTCTTGCCTTCCAGAAGCAGGCATTGTTCCCAGTATGGTTTAGCACAAAAAAATAGGAAAATATGTTTTCTGCCCAAATTGTTTAGTATAGTGCCTCCACTGGGGATCATCGTTTGAGTTATTTTTCTTATAAAATGTAACACATGCAGAAAATTGCACAAAACAAAAACATTACAGTTCAAGAACATATCACAAAGTAAATCCCTCTTTACCACCAAACTCAAGAAGTAGAGCATCGACAACACCCCAGCAATCCCTTTATTACCTCACTTGAGCTGTGTCACTCTCCCTGTCCCCAAAGTAAACATTATTCTGAACTTTACAATAATCAATTTCTTCCTTTTCAAAAAAATTGTTTAACCACTTAAGCAAGCATATTTAAACATTATGGTGTACTTGCATCTATATATTTTTAACTTTATAAAAAATATAAATAAACCATGTATATCATTTTGTGTATAGCATTTTTTGTTTCACATGTATTTGTGTCATAATTCCACCTTGTTCTATATATCTCCTGTTCATTTTTATTGCTGTGTGGTATTCCATTATGTGATTACAGTTTATTTACTGGTACTTATTGATGTTTGGTTATGCTTAGTTTTTGCCAGATTACAAATGATGTTATTATGAACAATCCTGTATCTTGGGGTTCTGTGTGCATAATTCGGTTAACTATAAACATGGCAGTAGAATTGTAGGGTTCTAGGGTATGCATATTTCAACCTTGATGGAAAAATGCCAGAATCTAAAGAAGCATTTGATTGAATTTATACTTATCAATGGCCTATTAAAGTTTCCATGGCTCCTCATCTTTGCCAACACTTGGTATTATTGCCAGTTCTCTTAGCTTTAGCCATCTGGGTATATTTGCTTGTGCTTTGAATTTGAATTTATGTGATTACAAATGAGGATGATTTTATATATATGCATATATATACACACACATGTACATATATACATATACACATATAGATATGTATATTTATATGAACACATGAGCGCATCCATTCTATCCATAGTTCCTCTTTGTGAATTGTCTGTCCAAGTGACTTACCCATTTTTCTATTGAGTTGCTTGTCTTACTGGTGTACAACTCTGTATATTCTGCACGTGAGTTCTTTAGCTAATGTATGTGTTGCAAGTAAGTTCTCCCACTTTGTGGTTTGTCTTTTCATTCTCTATACATTCTGTATTATCTATCTAATTTTTTTATGAAATATTCTTAAGGTTTTGATGTTAGTATAATTTATTTAACATTTTCCTTGTCATTTGAATTACATGTGTCCTATTGGAGAAATATTTCTCTATCCCAAGGTCAATATTTTATGATATTACAATATGGATATATATCTATAATATACTTGCATTTGATACTTCTTCTCATTACCCTTCTCCTCCTCTTCCTCCTTCTTTTGATGTGGATTAATGCTGTAATTTGGATCTTGATTGTCCCCCAAAGGCCCATCTATGAAAGGTTTGGTCCTTGGCCTGATGTTTCTGGAAGGTGGTGAAAATCTTTAAGAAGTGGGGTCTAGTGGAAAGTTTTTGGTCAGTGGGGGTATGCCTTCAAAAGGGATTATGGGATATGGTCTCTTTTGTTCTCTTCTGTTCTTTCTATTAGATGAATGGACTTCTTTTACCACGTGTTCCTGTCATATGCTGCCATAAACCCAAAGCAACAAGGCTTAGAACCCGTAGACTGAGAACTTGAAAACTATGAGTGCCAATAAACCTTTCTTGTTTTTAAATTGATTTGTATCAGGTATTGTTACCATCATGGAAAGTTGACTAATTCAAGTGATATGTCAGTCAGATTTTACTTTTTAAAAAATATGGATATTGATCCAATTTAATTAAAAAAATATATATCCTGGAAAATTCACAATTATATTTATGAAGTAGACAGAACAGTTAAGTGAGCTTTCATCACTTAGCTTTGCCAATATGTGATTCATGAACAATTTGATTAGTCTTTACTTCCATCCATTTTCCTCTTCATGCATTGTTTTGAAATAAAAAACAAATATGATGTTTAACACATAAATATTTCAAATACCTCTAAAACATAACGACTATTTGAAAAAAATAAAGCATTCACAATACAATCATAGCAAAAAGCAATTAACAATAATACTTCATATCATAAAGTATCTAATTAGTGTTAAACTTTCTAATTTTCTCTTAAACTTGTTTTTCAGTTTGTTTAAATCAGGATCTAAATAAGACCCAACAATGGGACTAATTTAAATGCCTTTTAATATTCTCTTAATCTATAATCGTATAATTCTTTTCTCTCTCTTCCACTCTTTTCTCACTTTCCTCCCTTGCATTCTTATAATTTAACTCTTGAAAATATTTCCCATAGTCTAATTTTGCTGATTTTTTTTCAGTCACACGATGTCATTTTTAACATGCTTCTTTGTCTCTGTGTATTTTCTTTAAGTAGAGATTTCCTTAAATTCAAGTTCAGCTTTTGTGACAGTATTACCTCAGGGGAAGATTATTTTCTTTCCTTAAAAGGCATATGATGTCTAGTTGCCTCTTTGTGTGTGTATTATCAGATACCATTAATGATTAATATCTAGACCTAATAATTTGATTTTTTTTGGGCGGGGGCTGGGGTCCTGGGGATTGAATCCAAGGACAGTCTACCACTGAATTACATTTCCAGCCTTTTTTATTTTTTTTAATATTGAGACTATGTCTTGCTAAGTTGCTGAAGCTGGCCTTGAACTTGCAATTCTTTTGGCTCAATCAACCAAATAGCTGGGATTTAGAGGTGTGTGCCCCCACACCTGGATAATAATTCTTTAAGGCTGGAAAATTAGTGCTATGCTATTTCTACCATTTCTTTTTTTATTACAATCTGAATTAATTTTTAAAAGTATTTTGTAGAATAGGGTCTCATCAAGTTGCCCAAGTATCTATCCTCCTACCTCAGACTCCTGAGTAGCTGGAACTGGAGTGTTTTGTTTGTTTGTTTTTAAGAAACTTTTTATTTAATATTAGTTTATTTAGTGGCATAGTTTATGTATTAAAGGAGTTATAACTAGCATGGTGGCTTGGGAGGTTGATGCAGAAGGATCATCAGTTCAAAGCTAACCTCAGCAACTTAGTGAAATTCTTTCTCAAAATTAAAAACAGGAGAGACAATAACTTCCCCTGTTTTCTCTTCTTTTTCAGCCACACATTTAAGGAGAGCCTCATCATGTTACTGATGAACTGCAGAGAAAATGCTACGGATACTTCATTGATCACACATGACATGAAATGTACCTTTGCACCAAACCTACCAACATATTTAACCTCTAATTTTGGTCTGAAAATATTCCCATTTCCCTCCAGGAACCATCCAGCCATTCCAGGATTAGGGGTTGCCTGTGCCTCATACACAGTGGTGTTTAGCAATGGGGAGGGCAGGTTGTTTATTCAGGCCACCACCTTACTAAGAATATGTCATCTTGTCTGAGTAGGATCTAGAGTTCTGAAATAAGTAGTTAGCATTGCTTTCCTGCTTACTGGTTATTTGGGGTGAAGAATCAAACTTAGGAATTTTCTGTTCCACTATTTGCATCTGGGCCTATTTCAGGACTTCCTATTATAATCTTTTGAACTTTGGGACTATTGTTTGATTACAGGAATTAAAAAAAATCAGTATCTGAATAGAAAAAAAAAGTAGTTGTTTTTATGTAACTTTCATGTTAATCCTTGCAGATCCAATGAAATACTTTTAATAACTTATTTTTACTTCCTTTCATTTGGAGAAAACCAGAGAAAACTGGCATCTCCATAATGTTAAAATAAGCTATTTAAAATAAGCTATATAAAAATAAAATATATTTATGTTTTCAATTTTACTTGAGTTTTAGTTTCCTATTTTTTCACATTTATTAATTAATTTTATTCTTATGTTTCATATTGCATATATATGTGTTTCTTATGTATTTTTATCATGAGATTTTCTTTACCATTCTATTTTGTACCTAATTATTGGTTATCTACATGGAAGCTATTGATTACTATTTCTTAATTATAAATATGAATAACTTACTGATTTATTCTAATAAATATCCAAAGTATTTAACCTCTAATTTTGGTCTGAAAATATTTAATTTATTTATTTTTACAATTATTTCTCAGAGAATCTCCAATTGTACTGTCATATCATCTGCACGTAAAGAGAGCTGTGCTCATTATTTCTCAATCCTATTTGTTTAATTGCATTGGATTTACTTTAGGTATAATACTAAATAGTACAGAAGATACTGGTTATCCTTACCTTCTTACTGAGTTTAGTGGAAATGTCTTTAGTGTTTCCTCCTTAAGTAAACATTTAGCTTTGGAATTGAAGTATATAGCTTTTAACATGTTAAGAAAATAACAAATGCCCATTTTCTTGTGTGCTTTAATCAGAAATGTTTGTGAAATCATTTTTTAGCATTTAAATAAATATACAGATTCCCTTTAATAAAATAAAATAAAATAGCAAAAATCAGGAGCTGGGGCTGTAGCTCAGCGGTAGAGTACCTGCCTTGCACATGTGAGGCACTGGGTTTGATCTTTAGCACCACATAAAAGTAAATAAATTATCACTATTTTTGGATGACATGATCCTATACCTAGCAGACCCAAAAGGTTCTACCAAGAAACTTCTAGAGCTAGTAAATGAATTCAGCAAAGTGGCAGGATATAAAATCAACACGCATAAATCAAAGGCATTCCTGTATATCATTGACAAATCCTCTGAAATGGTAATGAGAACAACCACCCCATTCACAATATCCTCAAAAAAAAATACTTGGGAATCAACCTAACAAAAGAGGTGAAAGAGCTATATAATGAAAACTACAGAACTCTAAAGAGAGAAATAGAAGAAGACCTTAGAAGGTGGAAAGATATACCCTTGTTCACGCATAGGCAGAACTAATATCATTAAAATGGCCATATTACCAAAAGTACTCTATAGGTTTAATGCAATGCCAATCAAAATCCCAACGGCATTCCTCAAAGAAATAGAAAAAGCAATCATGAAATTCATCTGGAAAAAATAAAAGACCCAGAATAGCAAAAGCAATTCTAAACAGGAAGAGTGAAACTGGTGGTATAGCGATACCAGATTTTAACCTCTAATTTAAAATAGTAACAAAAACAGCAATAGTAACAAAACCAGCATGGTACTAGTACCAAAACAGGCAAGTAGACCAATAGTACAGAATAGAGGACACAGAGACCAATCCACAAAATTACAACTACCTTATATTAGACAAAGTTGCCAAAAGCATGCAATGAAGAAAGGATAGCATCTTCAACAAATGGTGCTGGGAGAACTGGAAATCCATATGCAACAAAATGAAATTGAATCCCTTTCTCTCACCTAGCACAAAAGTTAACTCAAAATGGATCAAGGAGCTAGGAATCAAACCAGAAACTTTGCATCTAATAGAAGAAAAAGTTGGCTCTAATCTCTATCTCGTGGAGTCGGGCTCCAAATTCCTTAATAGGACACCAATAGCACAAGAGTTAAAATCAAGAATCAACAAATGGGACATACTCAAACTAAAAAGTTTTTTCTCAGCAAGAGAAACAATAAGAGAGGTAAATAGGGAGCCTACATCCTGGGAACAAATATTTACCCCTCACACTTCAGATAGAGCTCTAATCTCCAGAGTATACAAAGAACTCAAAAAATTGAACAACAAGAAAACAAATAACCCAATCAACAAATGAGCCAAGGATCTGAACAGACACTTCTCAGAGGAGGATATACAATCAGTCAACAAATACATGAAAAATGCTCACCATCTCTAGCAATCAGAGAAATGCAAATTAAAACCACTCTAAGATAACATCTCATTTTGGTAAGAATGGCAGCCATTATGAAGTCAAACAACAACAAGTGCTGGCAAGGATGTTGGGAAAAGGGTACACTTGCCCATTGCTGGTGGAACTGCAAATTGGTTCAGCCAATTTGGAAAGCAGTATAGAGATTCCGTGGAAAGCTGGGAATGGAACCACCATTTGACCCAGCTATTCCCCTTCTCGGACTATACTCAAAAGACCTAAAAAGAGCATACAACAGGGACACAGCTACATCAATGTTCATAGCAGCACAATTCACAATAGCTAGACTGTGGAACCAACCTAGATACTCTTCAATAGATGAATGGATAAAAAAAAATGTGGCATTTGTACACAATGGAATATTACTCAGCACTAAAAACAACAAAATCATGGCATTTGCAGGGAAATGGATGGCATTAGAGCAGATTATGCTAAGTGAAGCTAGCCAATCCCTAAAAAATAAATGCAAAATGTCTTCTTTGATATAAGGGGGCTGACTCAAAAAAGAGCAGGGAGGAAGAGCATAAGAAGAAGATTACCAATAAATAGGGACGAGAGGTGCGTGGGAATGGGAGAGAGAATGGGAATTGCAAGGAAGATGGTAGGAGACTCTCATTGTTATGCAAAATTACATATAAAATGGTGTGAGGGGGAAGAAAAAAGAGAGAGAAAGAAATGTGTCACAGTAGATTGGGTAGAAAGAGGGGAGGGGAGGGGATGGGGGTATAGGAAGGGCAGCACAATACAATAGACACTAGTATGGCCCTAAGTATAAACATGGCTGTATAACCAATGTGGTCCTGCAATCTGTACACATGGAAAAATAAGATTAAGATTACGTACCTCATTTGAATCAAATGTATGATATGTCAAGATCATTGTAATGTTTTGAGCAACTAATAAAAAAACTTTTAAAAAAGTAAATAAATGAAGATATTGTGCCCATCTACCAATAAACAAACAAACAAACAAACAAACAAAGGCTAGGGATGTTGCTCACTGGTTAAGTGCCCCTGGGTTAAATCCCATTCCCTCCCCCTCCCCCCAAAATTATAAATGTTTATTTCTTTTATTTTATCTGTTTTAAAAATAATAACTTGTTTCATAGCATCCATTTAGTGACAAATTAGTATTTCTCAGGAGTTACATGTACCTATGTAATAGTTTACACATATGTTTTGAATCATTACCATTATTATTCTAATTGATAATCAACTTTGACCAATGGTAGCAAATAGCATACTAATTCAAGATATTTAAATAAAATAAAACTTGAAAAAAAAGATATTTTTATAAGACTGTAGGGTATTAAAATATACAAAATAGGTCTTGGGCAGGACTGGAACTGGAAATTGGACTCTATTTATCATTTTCTTATCCTCTTTTTTTCTTCTTTTTTCTTAGACTTTGCACATGCTAGGTCAGTGCTCTACCCTTGAGCTATATCTCCAGCCTTTATTTCTTGTCTTCAATGTCTGCTTTGTTTATTTCTTCCTATCTACTCACTCCATTTAACTGCACTTTCATCGATGTTGTTTGAGATGGGGTCTTGCTATCTTGCCTGGCTAATCTCAAACTCTTGAGCTCAAGAGATCAGCCACCCACTCCACTTCCTGAGTGGCTGTAACTACAGGAGTCTGCCAATTTCCAGCTCTCTTTCTTCTTAATCTTCACAATGAGCAGAGGTCCTCCTGAGTTTCACCTGATTCCAATCCATCTTTACCTTTTGCTCAGAAACTCCACTACCCTTATCTATTAACTTCAGGGAAAATGGAAAGAATTCAGGATATTCTAAAACTATCACTATCAAAGCTCTAAGAAATCTCAAATATCCAGGGACCAAGTTATTTCCACTGGCCTTGAGACAATAAAATAAATTCCTCTGAGTTAAAACCAGGGTGTACATGCACTTAGACATTGCTTCCCATCCTAGGTTCTTTTTTGTTGTTAAAAAATGATATGACCAAACATCATGAGGGCTTCATTTGTTATGGTTTAGATGTGAAGTGTCCCCCAAAAACTCACATGTGAGACATTGCAAGAAGGTTCAGAAGAGAAGTGACTGGGTTGTGAAAGCCTTAAGCGAATCAGTGAATTAATCACCTGATGGGATTGAGTGGTAATTGAAACTAGGTAGAATGGCTGGAGGAGGTGGGGCATTGGGGGCGTGGTTTTGGTGTATATATTTGTATTTGGCAAGTGGAGAGTTCTCTCTGCTTTCAGATCACGTGAGCTGCTTCCCTCTGCCACACTCTTCCACACTTTTCCACAATCTTCCACAATCTTTGTTTTACCTTCAGCACTGAGGAATGGAGCCGGCCTTCTTTGGACTAAGACCTCCGAAACTGAGCTCTCGAATAAACTTTTCCTCTACAATTATTCTGGTTGGGTCTTATATCACCATCAAGAAATATTTCTATAGCCCCTAAGCAGACTCTACATGATCTGATACCTAGATATTAGGCTTCCTTTTTTCTAGAAAAAAATTGTACTTGAACTTTAATAGAATATGCCTTATTTGGTAATGTTAACAGCCAACACCAGCAAAAGTTCAGTGTTGACCCAACTTCAGACACACAATACTTTCTTCTGGCTGCTGGATGGCCATTTGATTTTGAGACTATGAATTTAGGATCCTTGGGATTTGGCCAGAAGCCTCTGTTTACAGTGGAAGCAACATCCATCCAGGAAAATAGAAAAGAATAATTTGTGAGTGTGTTTTGCAGTACTGGGGATTGAACTAAGAATCTCTTATGTACTCCTCAAGCACTCTACCACTGGACTATATCCCCAGACCTAATTGTCGATTCTTTATCACCCATTTGCCTTTAATTTACTGTCAATGTACTTATCATATTTTGGTGCTCTCTATTAACTAGATAAAAGGATTTTCGACATGATCTCCCTTATCTTTATTTTACTATGTTTGACTCTATGAGAAAGAAAAAAACTTTCTAATGTGTTTTTCTCAGATCATAGCTCTGGCTATGAATTTAACTGTCTGTTGACAAAATTTAATAACAGTTCCATCAAACACTTCAAAAGGTAGATTATCATTTATAGGACCTACTTCAACTTAAATTTCCCTCACATAATTAATCCCAACCTTTATTTAGTATTTTAAAAATTAAACTTTAACCTCTTACTGGTTCTCACTAAAGTCATTACTGAATCAGCAAAGTTGGTCTTCTAGGAATGAGAACTAACTTTGGGGCTGTTCTTTCCATGACAGTCAGTTTGTTCTCTTCAAAGACACACAGGGACTATCTATCTCCCTCTAAAGAATCTTCCTTTTTTGAGGGAAAAAAAAATTGGCCTGCTTCTCTGGTTGTATTAAAGTATACTTACACTCTCAATGGAGTCTGTACCTACTAGATGGTTACTTTAGTGAATATTAGGCTTATACCTACCTGCTACATACTAACATTAACGTGTATTCAGGAATAATTGTCAGAGACTTTCTAATATTGGAAAGTATCAGCAGATCACGTTTCTTTGAAAAGAAACAAAAAGATGCAGGCAAGTATACTACTTGAAAAAAAACAAAAACTAGTGGGAAAATATGTCAAAAACATGTACCTGAACCTAAAAACACAAGTTACACAATTTCTTCTCTAGAAGGCTAATAAACCCATTCAAATTTAAATTCATTAGCTGAAATTATAAATACATAACCTTTGCATTGGTCTTTTTTTACCCCAAACTTTTTTGGCATTTGAATTATCCTTAACAAGCCGAGAAAAAAATTTATGCTATAATAATCTTGTCTTGATGTGCTTCTGTACTCGAGTGTAGGTAAAGCAGTCCTTGACTAAGCTAAAATAAAAATCTACCTGACTCTCTAAAAGACACCCTGGTGGATTTGGAGACATGTTTTATTATTTGGGTTTTTTCTATTCCAGGGCCCTGGCTTTGAGACTTATTATAAAGGTGAGAAATAATTTTTTCAGTTTTTTTATTTTTTACAGTTGGCTAATATATCCTGTCTACAGTCTTAAATGTTACTTCACAGCTATAGCCATGTCTATGTTGTTGATTCAAGAACTCATTCTTGGACAGAGAAGGAAAAAATTAATTCAACTCTGTACAGTTCTCTAGACACCTTTCCAGTTTCTCTCTCTCTCTCTCTCTCTCTCTCTCTCTCTCTCTCTCTCTCTGTGTGTGTGTCTGTCTATCTGTCTGTCTGTCTGTATACCAACATCCAATAAGGTCATTCTGTGGTCATGATGAATCAAGACAAAAATTGAGACTATTCTGTAATCTTGTCCATGAACCTTGTCCAAATCACAAAAATGATCAGATATCCCTCATCCTGGCTAATATGAGTAAGTGCTACTACTCTGTCAATTACCGTGTTAGCTTCACTCTAATCTTTCCCCAATGAGATTTATATAGATTTCAAATGATAGATTTGCGTCTGTTTCCTGATAGCATCCAACCCACAATAAAGCCGTGCTTCTTTAACTCCTTCCATCAGTCATCTAAGACAAATTTAAATCCTGTATGTTTTCTAACAGTTTCCTACTGAGACATCCCACAGTGTCTAGTGGTATGGGTTTTCCCTCATTACAATGGACAATAAAACCAACTTGCTTAACTGTGGGTGTGTTCTTGGTAATCCGTGACTGGCAGGTATTGACAGATTGAATGATATAGAATTGCCATCTTTCTGAATCACACGTGGTTGCACATGGGCCATTTCAGATGGTTCAACGTGACTCAATACCCATGACAGTTCTGAGGTCTGTTTCTGAGAGTGGGTAGCAATTCTAAGAAAACCTACTATTGCTGCTTCTACTCAGTGCTATGCTAGTCATCAAGAGTTAATAAGAAAATGTGGCAGAAAGAGTAGATAAGTTTTTAAATCAATTTTCTCTGAAGGGAGAGAGGATAGGGGCACAGGGAGGTAGAATGTAAATAGATATTGGATAGGCTTGAAAAGCTTTATATGTCAAGACAGAGATGAAATTAGAAAAGAGCTGAAAATACTGAAGGGAAAAAATAATTGCTGAAATCCCAGAAGCATGGAAAGGGTTGGGATTGAGTCCTTGGGGAATAATGGACCAGGAAATAGTAATTGCAAACAGGGACACTTAATGGTGCACTTAACTGTACCAGAGCCTGTTTACGCCTTGCAAGACAAACCCTGAAGTATCATGCTAAGTGGAAGAAGCCAAAGACATAAGAACACAGTATATTCTTCCTTCATATAAAATGCCCAGAAGAGACAAATCTAAAATACAGAAAGCTGAGTAATAGTTGCCAGGGGCTATAAGGAGAGGGGAGAGAGGAGAGTGACATCAAGTGGATACAGGATTACTTGGTGGTGGTGGAGATAATAAAGATATTTCAAATGGAGGTTGTGATACTGGTCATAAAATTTTGTGAACATATAAAAGCCAAGCCATTTTGTGAAAATTTTATGGTGTATGGATTATATCTCAAAGATCTTTAAAAATGCTTTTTCAAAATATGTTTTTAAATCATTAATAATTTATTTAATACAAATACCCCCATGAGTTCAGGAGTATTATTCGTATTTTACACATAAAGAAATTGAAATACAGTGAGGAAAAAAAAAAGAAGGAAAGAAGAAGAAAATTTTTAATTAGAGATATAAGATGAAGTGGATGTAAATCATTTTGGTCACTGACATTGAGATGCTGAGAGAATTCCTGTGCTATGATGTCTATTTAAACTTTTCCTCTTGACATAGGAGGTGAGGTTACACAAAGAAGGTGTGTGGGGAAGGATAATGGAGAAAAACCAACTTTTGGAGAGTGGGTAAGTTTTAATAGTGCTAAGCTGTTCAACTAACCACGGAGAATAAATCTCCCAGAAGCACTGGGGACGGTTGAAGTTTGTCTACCACAGATTCACATGATTCTAACACTCGGGGGAATAAGATTTTCTCCAGCAATGTTTTAATGCCATGAGATGGAAGAGAGAGCAACTGGTGGGATGCATTCATAGTTGGTGAATTTTAGATGAGGGAAGGCTAAGTTGTTAAAAGTTCAAGCAATAGGGTCATATGGAACAGGGAGTCTAGGGTGGATGTGGAGAGAAGTGAGGCTTCCAGTGAGAGCAAATAGGACAGGAGAAAGGAATGAAAATACAGTGAAGAGGAAGGGTAGCAGGAACAGAAGAGTGAGTGCTTGAAGAGTGGGAGAGTAGAGAACAGGAGCAGTAGTGGGTTGATAAGCCCTTGTCATCCAGCACTCCAGGTGAAAAGCCCTGAGGTAGAGGGTTTCCTGTTTTTCTTGGTGGCACCTTGCCACATATCTTGGCTACAGAGATTCTGAAAAACAGGGCAGATCTTCAGTTTTATGGAGGTTTGGACCCCCCTTTCTCTTCCTCCTAACTTTGCTTCTGCTTCTAGAGAGACCCTCTCTACCCTCTTTTCAGGAGCTCCATGTTCAGGGGATGGAGCAAAGATCCTACTCAGAGGCCATTACACCCAAACACTAGTGCTCCTGACAATCTCAGAAAGCAAACACAAAACCGGCAAGCTTTGGGAACAGTGCTGCTAGTTCCCATGAGGATGGCTATGCTTTAGAACCCAGTAGAAATAAGTCATCCCCAGGGGAGAATTAATAATCAGGAGTCACTTTAAACTACTTCTTTCTTTCTTTCTTTTGTAAATTCACCTTTATTGGTGGTCGTGGTGGTGGTGGTGGGGGGGCCGATTTTCTATTAACTAGATGTCATATTCATTTTGTTTTAAAAATAAATCGGTCGAAACCTTAACAACTTCTTGAGTTTACATTTTATGAAAAAGTTAATCATTGTTCATTGCGCATAATACTTCATATAGTATTTGGCTGTAGAATTTTAGCCATCTAAGGAAGACTGTCAGTCAGCTCTTGTTGGTAGAGTGCAATTTACTGATTCTGCATGTTTTGGAACAACACTCAGCTACAGGTCATCTGCTGGAGTTTGCTTTCTTTAAAAAGATTTTTTTTTTTCCTCCCACATGAGGGCAGTGTCTACTTTGGCTTTGGCTTTGCCAGTTCTATAAGAACCTATTTCTCATTTTGCCCATTGACGTAGTTTCATTTCTAGATCTGTTTAACTCCACTGCACCTAGAAATGTCAGGCTATAATTTTACTTGGGAACTGAACCATGGTGAGTTCTTTGCCTGGTAGAAAAGGAGAAGCTGGTAGTACCTTTCCTCTAGCTCTTGTAGGCTGCCAAAAAAACAATCTGGACCTCCAACCTGATCCAAGCCATCTTTTTTGTGGTCTGGCTTGTCACAGATGATCAACAATGCCATCCAGTGTCCCTGACAGGGCTCAAGTGAACAGCAGTCTATATGGGCATCCGCAAGACTCAAAGGGTGTAGTGTACCCTGAATTTTGGAAGCCTTCTGAATAAATATATTCATTGCAAATAGCAGAGCACATCTGGTGTCCTGCACATGACTTCCTATGGTAACTGTCCTGGGACCCCTGTCCTACCCAGCCTCCTAATTCCTGCAAAGCAATATGGCGAAGCATGTACTCTAATGGGAAAATCATTTCCTCCTAGGGTGCTGATGGTGGATGTTTATTCTGCTGGAATCTTGTACCACAAAATTTGTACCACATCCTAGATTTAGGAAGGGATGCTTCGTGGGAGTCAGTATAGTAGGCTTTTACCTTCACAATTAAATGATGAGGGATCCAGGAACCATATAGCTTTTTGACTTAAAGCACGAGTATTCAGGAAGCTGTCCCCTTTGAGACCAGCTGTCTCAGGAGGAGTCTAATGCTGCTGATGTCTGGGATGCTTGAAGCCTGCCTCAGAAGGGCCTCGCATGCCACTGCAAACATGCAGGCCACCAAAGCTTGAAGCAGCCAACCAGGAGAGACTGAGACTCGGTGCCCTAGGGATTTGAACGTTTATTGTTCTTTGCCTGTCAACCTCAACTCTTGGCAGGATATAATCTATCCTGGAATCTAGAGAGCTGCAGAGCCAAGCAGAGAGAAATAATCTCAGAAGGCCTCTGCTTGAGAACTTTGCAGCCTGGAAGGATCAGTGGGTAGAAAACTGCATCCAACTGTGCTGTTCTGAGAGCCAGTGCCCCAGAGTCAGCAGGCTGGGCGCAGCTGTGTATGCAGGTCTTAGAAGTTTGAGACTGTTTGTTCCTCGTGGGGCATCTCACCCGGGTACTTTGTTCCATGACATCACCTGGTTATACAAGTCACAAATGTTCAATTGCAGTATGGATCTGGAATGTTCCCAAAGGCTCATGTGTTGAAGGTTTGGTCCTCAGCTGATGGAACTGTTGAGGGGTGGTGGAAACATTAGGTGATGGGGCTTAGTTGTAGGAATTAGGTCACTGAGGTTGTAGCCTTGAAGGGAACTCCTAATCCTGCCTCTGTCTCTGCTTCCTGGCTGCCATGAAGTGAACAGCTTTATTCTACCACAAGTGCTCTATTACTATGGTCAGCCTCATCTCAGGCCTAAAGTGATGGGGCTAAGCAACTGTAGACTGAAACCTCAAGCCCTGAGGCAAAATAAATATTTTCACCTTTCAGTTGACTTTTAAAGTATCTTGTTGTGATAATGGAATGATGACTAATATGTGAACCAAGTGGGATTTTGTTGTCTCCATGCTTTACAAGTGTTTCAAAAGCACCGTTTCTGCTGGACATGGTAGCACAAACCTGAAATTTCAGTGACTTGGGAGGCTCAGGCAGGAAGATCCCAAGTTTGAGGCCAACTTCAGCAACTTAAGGAGACCTTGTCTCAAATTAAAAATAAAAAGGACTGGGTATGTGTCTTAGTGGTAAAGTATCCCTGAGTTCAATCCCCAGTACCAAGAAAAAAAAAAAAAAGAAAGAAAAGAAACACAAAAGCATAATTTCTGTCCAGCATGGTGGTACATGTCTATAATCCCATCAACTCAGGAGGCTGAGGCAGGAGGATCCTAAGTTCAAGGCTAGACTCAACAACTTAGCAAGAGACTCTGAGCACTTTAGTGAGATCCTGTCTCGAAATAAAAAAATAAAAAGGGCTGGGGATGTAGCTCAGTGGTTAAGCACCTCTGGGTTCAATCTCTGGTACCAAAAACAAAACAAAACAAACAAAATCCCATCATTTCTGTTATTTACAGCAGGTATAAAAAGACTCCTACATTTAAAAGAACCATTCTGTGCCCTTGAGCTGATCTTGCCCTAACAGAACATCCCCTTTTCACATTCCCATTCATGTCATGTTTGGGAAAGATGAACATTTCTCAAAGGTGGAACACTATTGATCCTGTACCTGTTCCCACTGGCATCCTAATATCAACCTGTTACCTGCCTTCCAGGGCTGCCAATTCCCTTGGGATTGGATGCAGCTCATTGTTCATGACCTGTTTTTTTTTTTTTTTTTTTAGGGCATTATGCTTGATGCAACTTCTAAAGACAAGCCAATAGGATATGTCATTGGAGCATTTAACTAGTCTAAATCAGACAAAAATATTTATCAAATGTTCATTGTTCTCCAAGAAATGCAACCTGTAAATTGATCTTGAGTTAGCAAGACAAAGAGATAGAGAAGACCACTGTTCAGCAGAGGGAACAAGAGCCCTCTGGTGGGAGAGGTGTGGAATAATCAAGGAACTGGGTGAGGCTGATTATGTCTCGCACACAGAGAGCTGGGGAGAGTGAGAAGACATGGTACAGAGGCAGGCCAATCAGAGAGCATAGATGACCTTACAAGAGCTGTTAGGGCTGGGGATTTTTTTTTTTTTTTTTGATTCTGGGGTTTGAAATCATGGCCTTGTGTGTGCGAGGCAAATACTCTACCAACTGAGCTATATATATCCCCAGCCCCAGGACTAGGGAATTTTTAATAAATGTAGTAGTACTTGAAGATAACTTTTATTTTTATTGCTCCTTCTGGCAATACATTCTTACTTCAATGGAATTTGTGTTGGAAAGGAATAATACTATTTTAAACATAATGGACTATGGCAACTTTTTTTTTTCTTGTAAAGCAATGACATAATTTCAGGAATGCTGTTTTTGTATTTTTATATTAAAAACATCATGATACATCTTGATGTATTTTGGAGTTGAGGAATTGAAGACTTCTCTGGACTTTTTCCTAGTGGGGTCAAAGGAAGGTGAAATGACAGAGCTAAATTGACCTGCATAATAAATAAGAATATTCTCTTGAGGGTTTTTATCTAGAAGTGCAATTGTTGGATGATGGGCTACACATTCCCTACTTTACCGGATACTGTTTCATTGCCTACTGAAATGGTTGTTCAGATTCATACTCCTATCGCCAAGTAGCCAGTGCCTCAAAGGGTAATTTTTCCTGTTCAGGAGGGGATAAGTCACCTGAGAAAATAGTCTGAAATAATTTGTGAAGAAATAAAAGACAGAGTCAGAATTATGGTTTAAAGGGAGCACCTGATAGATTCTTCCTGTCTTGGTAGGAGCTGGAATAGAATAATTGGAAAATGACCCCAGTGGTTTTTAATTGAAAGGGGTTCATCAAAAGTAGGGATAAGTCAAACAGGTTGATTGGCATCTTGGCAGGCTCCACCCATCTACGAGAGGCTGTGTGGCTGCACAATTTCACCCCATCTCCTGAGCTGTGTGGGACCTGGCAGAGCTGAATAGGACTCACATGTATCAGCGTGATCTTACCAGCAGGATTGCCACTGGAAGTTACCAAATACCAGATTTTCCTGTTCAATGGGCTTCCATGCCATTTGGTCCACACAGAGTCCACAGGTGGCACTCAACACACTCCTATCTGCAAAGTCCAAGAGTTTCTGTTGCTCCATATTCTTACTAACATCTAGAATCATCAAGCTGCAATTTCAACAACCTGTGAATGTTATGTAGCTATTGTTTTCATTTGAATTTGCCTGGTCACTGGTGAGGTTGACTGAGGGCACTGCTGCAGATGGCTCCTATGGCTTCCTTTGCATCCATCTGGGGCAGCCCTTCCTCCACCCCCCCTCGGCCCTCTGCTAGCGCCCCATGTCCCACTGCCTCTGTGAGGAAATGGTGTATGTTCAATAGCCATTTATGTTTCTTTATTTGGTGTGGGATTTTCCTTCTCTATGGATTCTTTCTCACTTTTTCTGTTAGATTTTTCATCTTTTTCAAAATTAATTTTGGGGTATTCATATGTACTCCCAGATTTCTGTTTTTCCTAACTTTACCATTATGAACATCTTCCCCAAGCCTGGAAATTATTTTTAAATTTTATATGATGTTTTCTGTTTTACAGAAGTTTTACATTGTAGCGTAGTAAAATTTGTAAACATTTACCTTGTTTGTCCTTTTTAGAACCTTGTTTAAGAGATCTCATTTAAGAAATACTACCATAAAGTTATTTTCTTATAAAGTTTTAAAGTTTCAATTCTCTTCTTTAGGACTTTGAGCCAGTTAGAGTATTTTTTTTGTGTGTGTGTAGGTGTAAAGTATGGATCTAATTCAATTTTTTTTCTTACTACGGACTTGGTATCATAAATTGAGCAGGACATTCTTGCCGTCTGTTTTGTAGTGCTATGTCTGCCACATACCGTGTGCTCTATATTGTTCCTTTGGCCGTTTGTCTACTTTTGCACCAATACCACACAATCTTATTACCATAGCTTAAAATAAAATAATCTTAATATTTAGTGAAACAAGTTCTACTCTCTTTTTTTTTTCTTTCAAAAATTGTTTTGGATATTCCTGACCATTAGAGTTTTTATATAAATTTCATACAATATTTTATTTTTAATTCTTGCACTTATGGTGTGAGATTGGTCTGCAAACTTTTTCTTTTTTTTTCTTTGTACTACTCCCGTCTGGTTTTGGTATCAGGGTTTTAAGCCTCATTAAATAGATTGGACAGCTTTTCCTCTTCTATTATACAAAACAGCATCTGAAATAGAGATTAGATCTGCACAGTGCAATATGGTAGACACAAATAAGTCTCTCCACTTGGCTTTCCCTGAGTTTTATCCTTCATAACAAGCCAACAATAGAAAGTAATGCTCTTTCTTGAGTTCTGTGAGCAGTTCTAACAAATATTGAAACAGAAGAAGGAGTCATGGGAACCCTCAACTTTATAGCTGGGTGGTTAGAAGTCATGGTGGCCTGAGTTATGATTGGCATCTGAAATTGGGGCAGTCTTGTGGGATTGAGCCCTACATCTATGGGTTCTGCACTAGATCTGGGGTGCTTCATTAAATTGCTAGTTCAGTTGTAGGCCATCTAGCTGGTGTCTAGAGAATTGGTTAGTTGGCATGAGGAAAAAAATCCACACATATGGTGTCAGCAGCATTGAGTAGAAACAGCACCCTATTGTTATTCCAGCTTTCTTCTGGTCATTTGCCAGTATGCCTGCTAGCATCCCTGACTTTTGTTACTCATTTGTTTTTAAGTGTTTATTTTTATCAAAATAATAAGAGTTATTTTTCTATAATATTCTGTGAGGATTACTTTTAAAAGCTATTAATCCTCATTCTCTCTTTCTCTAGCTGAAATGACTTTAAATTCATTTAGATGATATTTTAAAATATTAGTTTCCACCAGTATAGTATATTTATATTGCTATGTCTCTCCTTCTAAAAATAGAATTACCTATTAACTTCCCATGATGGAGTCACAGCAAACATATATAGAATATTTACTTAGTACCTCTATGTTCTTTACCTATATTCCTCATAGAATCCTCAAAGCAACCCTATGAGGTGACGTGGAAATCTGCTTCTTTAACACTTGCAGTCAATATTTCTATCTGAAGCATAATTTTCATTATTTGATTCATTCTAGAAATCCCTGGTTCCCTCAAACCTTTAGCCCTTTGAGTCTACACTATACATCTTGTTGTCTTTTTGCTTTTTTCACTACCAGCTAAGTTAATTACTAGGAATCCACTTGCTTTACAGCTTTCAAAATACTGTAGCTAATATCTCTTTCGCCATTGCCTGTGTGTGTGTGTGTGTGTGTGTGTGTGTGTGTTTGGTAAGTTTAGGCCTTAAAATATTAGCTGACATTCTAGTGGATTTCAAAGGGATCATAAGTACACTGTGTGTTCCATTTGTTCCTTTTTTCCCTGCAAGTCTAGTATAGGTTTCCACTCATTTACTTTTAACCTATGCTTTAACCTCACTATGTTTAGACATGTGTCTTGGACATGAAGTTGCTTTAAAAAATAATGTGATTTTGTCAATCAGTAGAAATATTAAATTTGTGTGCATTATGAATTATTTCTATCATCTTATTTTATATTTTTTCCTTGCACTGTTTCTTCCTGAATATGTGAGTATTCTAGATTCTCTCCCTCTTTTCTCACTATAGAGATCTGGAAACTATAAATTATATTTTTTTTAGGCTTTTAATGGTTATTCTTAAACCTTATCTCTATTGAACTCATAAATAAAACAAGGATCATATCAATAGTCTCTTTATCCATTGAACCATGTCTTCATTTGTTGCCTAAAGTTTTAGTGTCATATTTTTAAACATAAAGAAATTAGTTCTTGGACTGGGGAGGTGGCTCAGAGGTTCAGTGCTTGCCTGACATGCTCAAGGCCTTGGGTTCAATCTCCAGCACCAAAAAGAAAAAAAAATAAGAAAGAACAAAAGTAAGAAAGAATGAGCTATCAAACAGTTTAATACTAGTTCTTATATTTAAAAAAGTATATGTTTCATAGTTAATTATGTTTTTCAATACATTTTATTAATTTCTGAGCAATCACTATATTGTGTACTCTATGCAATCTCTGTGGTTTTACTATTCTTAATAAAGTATTTTTTTTCCATCTCCCCAACGCTTTTTATTTAGAGACAGTGTCTTGGTAAATTTCTTAGGACTTTACTCAGTTGCTGAGGCTGGCTTTGAACTTGTGATCCTCCTGCCTCAGCCTCCCAAGCTGCTGGGATTATAAGTGTGCACCACCCTCACCACCTCTCTAAAACATTCTTCAGCAGTTCTGAGGGTTTGTGGGGAGTAACTGCAATTTTTTTTTATCCTGTAGTCCTTTTATCACTCCATTTGGAATTTAGTATCCAAACCACCTCACCCCTGGTTTTTATTCTTTTAACCAGTATCACAACAGGAGCTGACTTGTTATGGCTCATGAAAGCCAATTGTGCCTGTCACCTCCCAGCTCCATGTTCAGACATGTAGGTTGAAATTAGTTATGGTACATGAGTCTCTGTGGATGAGCACTGGGGACCAATGTTGCTGAGATGAGTTCTCTGGCCTCTGCAGTGATGGTGTCTCTGGTTTTTTTGGTCATTGTTTATTATCCTGGCATCTCCTTCTGTTGGAAGCAGTTTTTTTCTTGCTTCCCTAAGCATATAATATAATAAACTCCAAGGAAGATGATTTGGGGGAAAGAATGAAGAACATCAAGTTATGATTTTTAAAATGTTGTGCCAATCATAGAATAATTTAACTGCAAAAGCCTCCATAACCAAGTCTAATTTAGGGGCATACCAAGATAATATCTTGTAAATATCACACATAAGAGCACAAATTGCTGTGGAGCACTGTGGAGAATCCACTCTTTTATTCTGGTTCTATACAAAATGCATCTTTGGGAAAAATTCTTTTGTTGTTGATCAAATCATCAGAATCAGTCTCCGTAATTGTGAAGAATGACATAAAATAACATTTTTGTTTACTTCCCCCCAAAACATTTTTCTTGCCAAATAACTTTAATTATGTTAAAAAGAAGAGTACATGAAAATTGGAAAATTCTATGTATCAAGGTTGTGTTTTGATTTGGTTTAGGGGAGCTGGTCATTAAATATCTACCAGCTATTTATTGAACACCTATAATATGCCAAGGCCCTGGTTTAGGTTTAGTAATAGAGGAGGGAAGAAGACATAAAACTCCTTGCCTGTGGAACTTACATTCTAGTAAAGAAAGACATCCATCAATAGTATTTCTGATGAACATAAATGCTATGGTGAAATTATGTAGTAAAAGAGAGAGTAAGGAGTGTGGGGTTGTGAGCAGATTTGCAAAGAAAGACAAACTGGGAAGATAATGATTGAGCAAAGCTCTATAGATATTTGCTGGAAGAATGGTCTGATTAGAGCATAGCAGTGCACAGGCCTGAGGTGGGAAGACACCTGCTATCTGGTGTTTTCAAAGAACATCAAGGAAGCTATTTGCCAAGTCTGAGGTGAGATCTTGGGAGTGGGACAGGAAGAATTATTTGATATGAAGTCAGTGAAAAATAAAAACTTATATAAGGTCATGTCATTCACTGTAAAGACTTTGATTTTTATCTTGAATTATATGGGAAGGATGGGCCAAAGAAGTAACAAGGTTTAAAATAGCCACACTTGCAGTTATATTGAAAATATATTCTAAGACTTAGTGATTTGCTGACCCTAGAGAATGTGGCAGGAGTGATACTGCCTGACTTTCTTGAATACTCTCCCTGAGCATCAGGCACAAGTTGTCAGAGTATCTACTAATTGCTGTGATGAAATCAAAACCCTTCACAGAAGTAGAGATGGCTAATGGTCCCTCAAGTGTACCAGTCATCCTAGTTCAGGAGCCAAACCTGTAAAGGAAACCCCTCCCTGTCTCCAACCTCAGCTATCAGCTGGCTGCAGCCGTATGAGGGATCCCAAGTCAGAACTGCCCAGCCAAGCCTGTCCACCCCACAGAACAGATGAGAGAGAACAATAAGTAGTTTTTAAACAATTGAAAGCCACTAAAGTTTAGAAAAGTTTGATATGTGACAATAGGTAAAAAAAAATGATTTATCAACATATAGATGTCCTGTAAACTATGAGGCTGGATGGGCTCATGAGACAAGATAAAGAAAAAAAGAAACCTGAGATGTTCCAACATTCAAATGTTGGAGACAAGGTGAAGAAAAAAACAAAGTCCTCTAACCCATCCCATCCAACCCCAACAACAACAACAACAACAAAGGCAAGACTAACAGTTATTATCCTACAGTGCTTTTAAGATTTTACACCTTGCATGTGTGTGAATACACCACAGTGAATCTCAACATGGCATACATTTGCAAGTCTGGGATCCTAATTAGAATAAGATATATTTTGTGCTTGTATAAACATATCAGGATAGAGTCTATGTCATGTATAACTAAAAAGAACAAGTAAAATTTTAAAAAAAAGAAGAAAAGATTTTATACCTTATCTTCTAAAACCTTTTTTTTTTTTCAAAAGAAATCTGCTGTTAATCTCAGGGTTTCTTTTAAATAATGTCTTTTCTCTGGTAGCTTTTAAGATTTTCTCATCTTTCCTTGGCATTCCATATTTTTACTCTGATGTAACAGTATAAATTTATTTTTATTTATCTCATTCAGTAGTTGGAATCCATGCTATTCTGAGCACATATGCTTTTTACAATTCTGAAAAAAATCTCAGTTGCTAATTTGTTAAAATTGGTTGTCTTCTCTCTTCCAGAGTCTAGAAGATTCTTATTAGATGTATGCTGCCATTTCCTAATTTTTTTATTCCTGTCTTTTACTGTTATATATATGTGTGTGTATGTGTGTACACATATAAGTATAAAATTAATTTTTCTATCTTCACTACTGTGTTTTGGCTAATCTTCAGACTATCTTCTGATTCACTAATTCTTTTTTTTTCTGTGGGGTTCTCTTTAGAGTTTATTTCATTCATTCATTTTTATTTTTTGTATTTTCATGACAAAATTTTAATTTTTCAGATTTCTAATTAGCTTTTTTCCATATCGGCTGTCCTTTTAAAAATTCTGCTTGCTTTTATTTTATTTTATCATATTCTTTTCATGGCTGTATTTCTTTCATTTGTTTCATTGAAAGATCTAAGACATTCACTTTAAAGTCCTAGTGTGACTGTTCTATAAGCTTAACTTCTCTTAGAGTGAATTTAAGATCATATTTTTAAACTTGTGTAATGTCTTTCTTAGCATTTGATATCTTCATGTCATCTGACATTTTGTTTTGTCTGTGTGTTTTGGCCTCCCACTGCTCCTAAAATCGTTAAGTCCTGGGTAGAGTTGAAGTAGTTTTTTTTGATACCAGATATTGAACTCAGGGGCACTCAACCACTGAGCCACATCCCCAGCCCTATTTTGTAGTTTATTTAGAGACAGAGTCTCACTGAGTTGCTTAGTGCCTCGCTTTTGCCGAGGCTGGCTTTGAACTCGGAATCCTCTGGCCTTAGCCTCCTGAGCCATTGGGATTACAGGAGTGTGCCACTGCACCTGGCTTAAAGTAGTTTTTTAAGCCTGCTTTCATGAATTGGAGTTCTTCACCAAACTCTGTCCTGGGTAGTAGATATTTTTCTGATTTCCCTTAACAGTTATGGATCATTTGTATTTCCCATTATTTTATAGGAGCTAAATTCCTCTAATCGTTCCCGTTTAGGTCAGAGTTTAGTTCCTTTTTTTCATTTCTTTTCCATATCCAATCCATGAAAGTGTTCATCTCTTATTTTTGAGTACAGTTTATTATTGTTGTTGTTATTATTTGGTTGTTGGTTTTCTTGTCACATTTTCTTTCCATCTCTGATATGTATTTGGAGCAGGAATGTTTAAAAATGTGTGTTTCCTGCTTTATCTCCCCTGAGCTCTTGCTTCCTATCCTTTTGTTGGAGGTTTAGTGAAGAGTTCATTATCTAAATCTTACTAGCTGTTCCTATTCCCCCAGAGGAGTTCTTGTAGATGAAGTAGAGCCCCAAATGAGTCAGAATGCGATATATTCTAAAGAACAAACTACCAAGTAACGATGATTAGGGAACTTGATGAGGTCCTTTTTCTTGCTTTCAGTTTTAGACCTTGGGATCTGATAACTCTGACTTCCTACTGTTATCCCTAGCCCATTGCTGGTGAAAGCTTCTAACAGCAGTCATTACTCATAGAGGTGTTGTACTGGTGGAACACAGTACCCTCTTAATCTTACATCAAGGGCTAAGTGAGCCAAGAGCCAAAGGACAGGATGTGCTTCACAGCAACCACAGGGAAACCAGAGGCATCAATTTTTCTTTAGTTCTCCAACCGCGTCAGTTACTCTGCTTGTCACGGGGAAGTCAGGTTCAGGGTTTATACAAGGATCTAGAACAGTTTGTACCAGGCTTCTGTAGGCCTTACAAAAACACCAGAAGCTGAGAATACAGGTATTCCCTCCATGCTCCTGATCCAGTAATTCTTTTTCTGGAAATTAGTACTAAAGAAGCAACTAGAGATGTGATCAAAACTATTGCACACATATGTTTGCCTTACATTTACCTCTAATACTGAAAAATTGGGATAAACCTCCCTCATGTCCCAAAACTATAAACATTTGGATAACATATGATGGAATATCATGTAGCTTTTCAGATTTTTAAATTTGCAAAATGACATGGCACATGGTCACAATGTAATCTTAAATGAAAAAGGCAGGATTTTAGTCTGTAAAATAAAATAACAAACATAGAAAAAAGTTCTTAGGAAAAAAGAATTGGAAGAAAATACATCAACATATTAATGTTACCCTGTAATATTTTCAAAAGTTTTTTTTTAACTATACATTACCTTTAGGTTGAAAAACATGTTACTAAATTAAGTCACCTTTCTCCTAATGTGTGTGTGTGTGTGTGTGTGTGTGTGTGTGTGATCATTTAACATAGTGAATTTTGATATATAAAGTGATCTTATCTAAAATTAGTTACTGTTAATGTCTATATAGTTGCTGTTATAAAGAAATCTCATTGTGTATAACTTTTTTTCCTAAACAGCTAATGTAGAGAAAAGGAAAAGGACATGAATTGTCATGTATAATTTTAAAACTTTGCTTGCAGGCATTTAAAAGAAATCTTAAAAAAAATTAGATCACATACAATCTTTTTATAGCAGGGTGACAAATGTCTCATTAGGTAAAGTGCATGTTGGCATAAAAATGAATGTAATTTATATTTGAATTTTTGGCTAATCAAATGACATATGTTTTATTGTCTTGCAAGTTATATTAATGAGCAATATTTAATTAAAAGCTAATTGAATATTCCAGGCGGCAATTATCTTGCAATAGAGATGCCAAATCTGACTCGAGAAGGCAGGTGAGCAGAAAGCTGAACTTGTGTAATTATTCCTCTGGGAGATGGAAAAGAAGAGACCACACCAAGCATTGCCACCATGAGAGATTTATGAAGATTCTGCCCCAAACTGAACAAGTTCCTTTGTTAGACTTAATTTAGACTTTCTCCATCAGGTAAACAAGGTGCAACTATAGCAAGTACAGCCAATGTTCATTAGGTCACCAGTGAAATTCTATAGATATTGTTTGAACCCAAGCCAGGAATTGGAAAGTGAACCTTAATTCAGGTACCAATTCTGTATGATGGAGCCTGGGCAGACATCCTTTAGCACATGAGGTAAAAGATAAAGAAAAAAATAGAAATACAAACCCAATTTTTTTTTAATTGGAAGGAAATTGGGCAGAACCCATTATTTTAATTGGAATCTTTTTATTTTGGAGAATTTCAATATTTTAGGTTTATATAATATATAATATATTGATATACATAAAGATATATATGTATTAAAGATATATATATATAATATACTATTTTATATATATATATATATATATATAATGTTTCCTCTGATTTACTGAGGTATAATTTACACATGATAAAAGTAACTCATTTTTAAGTGTACAATTAATAAGTGTTGCAGTTGATTACAACTATGTAACCATCTACACAATCAATATTCATTTCCATTACCTTAAAATGTTGTCTTGTGTCCCCAGGCTCCAGCAACAAAAAACCATGAATCCATTTTTGGTTACTATCCTTTTGTTATTTCTAGGATTTCATGTAAGCAGAATCATACAGTACATATCTTTTGTTTAACTTTCTCTGTGTGTGTGTGTGTGTGTGTGTGTGTGTGTGTGTGTGTGTATGTGCTCATGATGCTGAAGATAAAACCCAGGGCCTCATACATGCCAGACAATCACTCTACCACTGATTATATCCCTACCTTATTGTTTCTAGTTTTGAGGTTCACTTATGGTGTTGCTTTTTTTGGACTAGGGTTGGAACTCAGGGGCACTCAACCACTGAGCCACATCCCTACCCCTATTTTGTATTTTACTTAGAGACAGGGTCTCACTGAGTTGCTTAGCACCTCATTTTTGCTGAGGCTGGCTTTGAACTTGAGATCCTCCTGCCTCCATCTCCCAAGATGCTGGGATTACAGGCGTGCACCACTGCACCTGGCTGGTGTTGCATATTTTATACAAGTTGCAGTAAATTATTGCTAATGAGATTAGTTTTCCCCTTATTCATCTGCTTAAGAAGATGTCAGTGCTAGTCATTTTAAAAGAGTTTAAAATTATTATAGAATGAATGTACCCCATTCATTAATGAAGCCATAACTCTGAGTGTGATGATATGTAGAGGTGGGGGCTTTGGGAGAGGATTCAATTTAAATAAGATCATGGAGGATGGGGCTTCTCTGATAGGATTAATGGCCTTATAAGAAGAGGAAGAGAAAAAAAACAGGAACAGTGTTGCACATCTGTAATCACAGCTACTCAGGAGCTGAGGCAGGAGGATCTCAAGTTTGAGACTAGTCTAGACCACATAGAAAATCCCCACCTATCTTAAAAAAAAAAAAGAAAAAAAAAGAAAAGGAGAAAACAAAAGGAAACAAAACAAAACACAAAAAAGGAATAGAGACAAGCACTTTGTTTCTCTTGGCCAAGTGAGCAAACACCGAGAAGGCAGCCGCCAAGAGCTAGGAAAAGAGCCCTCACCAGGAATCTGAATAGGCCAGTGATCTTGGACTTCCCAGCCTCCAAGATTCCTGTTGCTTAAACCTCCCAGTCTAGGGTCTTTTGTTATGGAAGTCTGAGCTAACGGGACAATTATTTTTTAGCCTTGTATTTTAGGGACAGAACATTGGGAAAATGCAAAGTGTAAGACAGTCTTACCAAGGAAGAAAGGAAACAGGAAGATCTGGAAAGGCTAAGATAACTTACATCAAGTGGTTCCCAAAGAGAGATCCCTGGACCATCAGCATCACCTGGGAACATGGTAAGGACATAAATTCATGGGTGCTCAGAGTTCAGATTTCCGAAACCAGAAACTCTGGGATAGAACCAGCAATATATATTTGAACAAGCTCTCCAGGTGATTCTAATCTAACACACATTAAACACTTTACATAATAAAGTACTGAGAGAAGCAGAAAGGAAAAAGATAGATAAAACAGGTGGGCTGGAGTAGAAATTCTACAAAGAAGCCCAGAAGCAGCTATGGCATATGAAGAAAGCAGAGATTTCAATTAGCAATTCTGTACATTTCCAAGGACTCATTCTGATTTTCAAGGCACACAGTAAAGATTTTGAGTCATTTTGAAATTGATGGTGGTGGTGATGGTGTGTATGTGTAGTAGAACTTTTCTGAGCCTGAACATAGGTGCCTTGGATTTATAAGCTATGTACTTATACATCATTTATTTTCTACTCCACAAGTATGATTGTTCAAATTGGGAGACGAAGGTATCTAGAAATGAAATCCATATAGAAATTAGAATTTAGCATAGAACTTGTCTTTTAAACTTTGATCTGGTGCTTTTCACAGTATTTATACAATTTTTCTAGGCTCAGGAGACACTATGAGGAAGAGAGAAGAAAACTTGTAAGGCTCTGACATTATGGAGGAGGGTGATGGAATTTTAACTGTCTTGAACATATTATGTATGAAACATGGTTTCATAGCCCTGAGCAGATTCTTGGTGGAGAGACACAGAATAAAGGGTCAGCAAGACGCAGTGGGTGAACATTGAGTTGCTCAGTAGGACCACAGCTGGAGTGTTTAGTAGATGAGGTGGCAGAATTGCAAGTTAGTATTGCATTGATTTTATTTTAATCCACAATGTAAAAAAACCCAACAAAGAAGAACAAAACCAGAAAAGAATGAAATCTCAGCTAATACATGCTGTAGACTTCTCAAAGATCACTGGGGAATCCTGTGTCAAACAAGCAAGCTGCTTTATTCATGTGACTGCAGACAAGGGAGAGAACTACTAAGAAGAGGGTCCCAGAAGTATCTTGAAAAATTCTCTGGATTTTTTTTTTTTATCAGCCTAGGATTGGAATCCAGTTTAAAGCTTGGATGGGAACAGATGGGCCTGTATTGAAGATTAGGTGAACCAGGCAGATTGTAGTCACTTTTAATTGACACAGGGCAAAGAGCAGGGATTTCAAGTAATCGTTTATGCTAAATCTTTTAGGGTCTTTGCTTTTTTTTTTCTTCCAGAGCAACTTGTGGCAATGGGGAGTGGGTCTTATTTATTTAAAGTCTTGGTAAATTTCCATTTTTAGTATGCTAAATTCAGTTCTCATTTCTCAGTCCTTATTTCTCATAAGAAACCATAACAACAGATTATTTTAAACTTTGGTATTTTTTAAAAGATTTGCATATCATCTACAGAATGATAAGTGTATGTTAAGACTATTTTGTACTGTGCTTTGAAAAATTTTAATCTGGGATTAACAATGACCTCCATTTCTCGCTAATCAACCTCTTTTAGATCAGAATGGAACTACATTCTAAATTTCTCAAAAAAACTCCTCAGCTACTTTATTCACAGTCATTCTGACTTTAGAGGTTTTAATTGTATTATTATAAATTTAAAATCAGATACAAAAGAATTTGCAATCTTTTTGTCTCTTCAATTTAGGCAGTTGTCAATCCCTTTATTGTTTACCTGTCCCTGGGTCTTGAAAAGATCTCCGAACAGTGGGAGATTAATTAATATATTTCCCTAGCTGATTTAGTGTAAACTATACCAGTTATCTGTGATTTGAGAAATTCCTGCTAAGAAAAACATTGCCTCTATTTTGCAGTATTGATGGCCTGTCTAAAGAAATTAGCAGCTAAAACAGCATTCAGTATTTAATCTGGGGATAAAGCCAAGGATTAGGTAGAAAAGCTTGCAAAACAGATTAGATTTGCAATCTCAAAACCCACACAGCCAGCTGGGCAAAGAAATATTAATTGTGTACTGAAATGTGCTTTCTGACATTTCTTTTAGTCTCAGGGATGAGCAATGAAAACATGATCCTCTTTGAGCTCCAGAGGAGCTTACAGTAAATTCCAAAATATGAAAAGAGATGTGGTTTTTTTATTACCACTATATCATTATCTTGCATTAACAGCTGTAATTAGTCTGAGCCAACTATCATCTGCTATTGAAATATCTGAAACTAATTAGACATGAGATCCATTACTGGAACAAGATTGGGAGACTGAAAATTTACACAAATGAGGTCTTCCAAAATGATGAGCACAGGTCATAATAATATTTATGGAATAAATAAAAAAAAGAAGAAGATGAAAGAGAGAATGAAATTGGAATAAAAACCAGAATCCTAGCACTTCAAAAAGTTAATCACCATACTTTAAAATTTTATTATGGGAAGGGTCAATATAATTTTCATATAATGACCAGGGGCTCTTGTTATAGGGATATTTCATATTTAATTTAAACCACAAATGCATTAGTTAGCTTTCCATCACTGTGACAAAATATCTGAAGTAATCAATCTAAAAAGAAGAAAGGTTTATTTTGGCTTATAGTTTCAGAGGTTTCAGACCCTGGCAGATGGTTTTGTTGCTTTTGGGCCTGTGTAAAGACAGCACATTATGGCAGGGAGCATGTGGTAGAGCCAAGATATTCACTTCATGGCATCTGGGAAATGAAAGAGAGAGAGAGAGAGGAAGTGGGTGGGGGCCCTAATATCCACTTCAAGGGAATACCCCCCTAGCGACCTAATTTCCTCTACTAGGTCCTGCTTCTTAAAGGTCCATCACATTCCAACTGCACCATAGGCTGGCAACCAAACATTTAACAATGGGCCTTTGGGGTCACTTATCCAAACCATAGCAGGTTGCACTTGACTTTCAGAGTCCTACAAAAATTCCCAAGGAAGTTTGCAGAAATTCTCTTTGGGATGTTGCATTTGGCCTATAAAACACAGCATAGGAAACACTTAAGAAATGCTTATATTTCTTGTGCTACTTTAATTTCAAGTAGTCTTCTGTCCCACAATAACCTCCTCCCTTGGTTCCTCCTCCCCAGTGGCATTCACTACTGTTCACCCTCCTAACCCCTGATCCTTCCTTGTCCCTCTTCTTCCTCTTTTCCTCAACCATTCCTCCATCCTCTTCATAAGCCAGTGACCAAACAAATGAACAAACCCTCAGTCATAAAAATCAGAAGTTTATCCATACAAGACAAATTCTAATTTATAAACAGATAATTTAGAAATTATAAATAAGTATCAGTGATAAGTCAACAATTTTTATTGATAAAAGTAGCTTCATTAAAAGCTTAGCCTTCACCACTGTAAGTTTAATGAACTTTTTGTTCATTTTTATAGCCTTTACATTGTATTAAATATTATAAGTAATCTAGAAATGAGGATGTGAATAGATTACATGAAAATACTATACCATTTTATATAAGAAACTTGGGCATCCTTGAATTTTAGTATTTTGGGGGAGTCCCCAAACCAATCCCTCAAGGGACATTTACACTAGAAAATGATGTGATCCAGTGTCCCATCCAGTTAGTCAGCTCTTCTTTCTTCAAGCTTTCTATTTTGGACAGATTGCTTAATGTCTCCAAGCCTTATTTTCCTCTAATATGCTTATCTATTAAGTATTAAATACAATAGTGCATGCAGATCCCCTGGCCCCGCAGCAAAGTGAGATTTGACTAACTATTTCCACCCTTCTTTATTTCTCTTAATAATACAAAGTAATACTGCAGTGATATTAATTTTCTATTACTGCATAACGAATTATAACAGCTTGGTGGCTTGAAACAATATCATTATTACCTCGGAGTTTCCAAGGGCCAGGAGTCCAGGTATAGTTTGGCTAGGTTCTCTGTTTAGGGTCACACACATCTTGAATCAAAGTGTCGGTTGGGCTGTGTGCCTTTGTGGAGCTTGAGGTCCTTTTCCAAACTCTAATGGTTGTTGGCAGAATTCAGTTCCTGGCAGCTGTAGGACTAATGTCCTCCTTGTCTTGCTGGGGGCTGCTCTTAGCTACTAGAGGCTGCTCCCAGTTCCTTACCACTTGGCTTTCTCACCGCATGGCAGCCCCCTTCAAGCTGTCAGAATCTTTCACCTGCTAAGGTAGAGTCTTACGTAATGTAATAATCATGGAAGCCATTTCCCATTGTACTTATAGGTTCCTCTCACACACACACAAGGGGAGAGGATAACTACAGGACAAGTACACCTGGAGGCAAGGACATTGCCTGCCATTTTAGAATTCCTCTACCATGGTAAGTCAGACTAACTGTGTCCTAAGGAATTGAAAGATCCCAGTTATGCTCATTTAATTAGAGAAGGTGCCATGAAGAGAGAGATACCTGAATGCTTGGCATTTGGGTGGTAGGTGTCCAAACTTTGCAGTAATGATCAAGGAGGTCACAATATCTGGTTCTTGGGAAATTGGGATGGTTGCCTACCATCACATTTTAGACATGTAATTTAACTTTTTTTTTGTAATTTTGTACTCTCAGCTATATTTATCCAAAGAATGGTGGTCATCCACCAATGTCCATTTTTCACAGTCGTAGTGTTATCATCAGGGTATCTAGTTGGGTCCCAGGCCCTTGGTGTACAAGTAACAGGCAAAGGACAGATTTCTTGAAGGTGAAGTTGGAAGTAGCACTCAACAAGGTAGAATGAAGTGGGCCAAGCAAGGGAGAGAGGCTCAAGGCCCCAATGTTTAGAAATTACTATCTTACATTCTGAGCTGTGAAGGCTTTCTGTTCCTTAAATGAACCTGATTGAGGACCTTACCCAACTTGCTACCATTGGTCACTTTTTCCCGAAGTGGTTACTTTAGTAAACCTAATTAGAATACCATATGATTCACCCCTGTTGGTCATTGAAGAACACTAAACCTGTAGCAGGAGTTTTCATGGTATTGGGACCCGTGGTAAACAAGGACGTGACTCATCTCTCTGTCTTGTCCTCTGGCAGCATCCTTCTTATATCCTGTCTCTGCCGTCTTGGTGTCCCTGAACTCTTACCTAAAAGCAGAATCCCTGGTTTTCTGCTGTGCCCTAGCCTCCTGGAATTAGGACTGTGTTTCTCAACTTTCTTGACAGCTACATTGGCCACCTGTCTAAGTAACCAAGTTCTACCCTGTTAAATGCAGGCTGACAGACACGGTGTGTATGGTTTCAGGAAAATGTCCTTCAAGAAGTGCAATTTCTTCTTCTTCTTCCTTTTCTTCCTGCTGGCTAGAATGTACACATGCTACCTACAGATTTAACGGCTCTGTTGAATCATGAAAATAACTGGGAAATAGAAGCTAGACCTGGCAGAATAAGATGACTGATTCCCAGGGTACCTATGGTTATGTTATAGTAGGCAGTTCCCAGGGTCCAGAGTTCAGGCATTAATGGTGACACAGTCTAGGGTTCGTCAGTTAAAAACAGTATTTTTAAAGGAGCATTTTTGTCAAATAATTTTGGGTGTTTTACTGGCAGATTTCCTGAACCTGGTGTTCCAGTCTGCCTAATGAGTCTGTATCCTTTTTAAATTAAAAAAAAATTCTTAATTTTTATTATAAATTGATAAACTATAGCTGTAATATTGATGGGTACAATGTGATATTATGATTTTTGAGTAACTCATATTCCATTCATGTGGAATAATTAAATCAAGCAAATTAGCATGTCCCATCCTTTTAATCAATGAATCTTCTATTCAAATTAGTTAGTTATTTTTTTATGTGGGTATTTCAATGAAGCCCTCTGAATGGTAACTACTGGTATGCTGTACTGGTATCTGTGATCACTGCACATTGAGGCTACCTTTCCCTTTCCCCTTGGTCTAAACAGTAGACAAAGGGTAGATAAAGAAACATCTAAACCTTTGCTTTTCCTACATGCAGACTAGGTATAAGATGCTGCAGGCAGGGAAAGAGGAGAAGGGGCAAGACTCAAAGATAGGAGTCCATAGAGCTGTAGACTTTAATGAGCCTTCAAGATCTATCAATCATTTCCAGCCTAAGGAACCATTGGGTACTCAGTTGTGTTCAGTCATGATCTGATGAGGACCATGAATAAGCAACTAGGGCACCAGATGATCCACTGATTGCCCAATAGCACTGAGGCTAATCTGTGGTCCAACATTTGCTCAGCACCCCATCTAACCTACCCTTACTCGACCAGTGGTATAATCATTTATAAACCTACCCAGGAATTTGTAGTGGTACCAGGAACTCTAAAAACCTGAGAATGACACAAAAGGTCAATTCTCCTTCATCTTCCCAGTGTAGGGTTAGAAAAAATCAGTTTCATGTTTTTTAGTGAACCAAAATACAAATGAATCTCCTTCACTGCAATCACAATTCCAAATTTCATAATTGTTAACATGAGCTATCGACTTATATACCTTATTGTTTTAGTGCTGGTTCCTTTATGGTTCTAAAAACATCATTTATGATTCTAAAACATCATTAGGAGTAGGGATCCTAGAAACTGGAGTATAATAGCAATGCACAGATTACTTTTCAGAAATTAGGAGAAGCTACAGGAAATGGAAGTTGCCTGTCAAGATGCTTCTGTTCTCCCTCAGACAAGGGGAAAACCAGAAGGAATCCAGTATGAGAGAAGAAGTTATTTATGTAATGTTGGAGAAGAGAAAATCTTTTGGAGCATAGGACAAAATAAGCCATAAAAGAGGGAGTGACAAATATTGACTACATGAATATTTCTGTGTGGTTGAAAAAAGGGGGGCAAAGCTCAAAGGGAAAGAATAACATGAGATATCTACCTGCTATATGTATGATAGACAAGCAGTGTACTTTCTTAAAAAAGGCATAGTACATTCATAAAGAAAGAAGACATATTGTAATTAAAAACTGGTAAGAACACACAGATTGGCAACTTGCAAAATAATTTAAATTTTAAACATATGGGAAAGTGTTCAACTTTCTTAATAGAATAGCTAGTTGGTAATTTTTAGTTTATATCTGGGGAAGATTAAAAATGTAATATCTGATATAGGAAAGAATACTCTGAAATGGGTTCTGGAATACATAAATTGACACAACATAGCTGGCAGAAAATTTAACAGTATGGGTAAAAAATAAAGTGCATACCATTTGAAATTCATATTTAGAAAGGTATGTACATAGGACTAGTCATCATGCTATTATGTAAAATACTGAAAAATTGGGAACAACCTTTGAGTTCTGAATTAATGGATTAAAATTTACATTTGATATATTCAAATGAAAATAATAAGCAGAAAATTTAAAAAGCTTTTATTTACCTGGACAATTTTTCATGATTTTGTATATAAGGAAAAAAATGTTTTAAACTACCATATGACCCAGCTATCCCACTTCTTGAGATTTATCCAGAAGTACAAAAATCAGGATACTGTAGCAATAGAGGCACACCAATGTTTATAGTAGTGCAGATCACAGTAGCCAAGGTGTCCATCATGAATGGATTAAGAAATTGTGTTATATAAACACAATGGGACTTAAAATCAGCATACTGCAGTGATGCAGCCATATCAATATTTATAGCAGCTATTTCACAATAGCCAAACTATGGAAGAAACCTAGATGCCCTTCAAAGGATGAATAGATAAAGAAAATGTGAGATAATGAAATATTACTCAGCCTTAAAGAAGAGTGAAATTATGGCATTTTCAGGAAAATGGATGGAGCTGAAGAATATCATGTTAAGTAAAATAAGTCAATCCCCCCAAACCAAAGGCTGAATGTTTTCTCTGATATGCAGGTGCTAATTCACAATAAGAGAGTGAGGACTAGGGAAGAATAAATGTACTTGGGGTTAGACAGAGGGGAGTGAAGGGAGGAGAGGGGATATAGAAGTAGGAAGGATGGTAGAATGAATTGGACATTATTACTCTATGTGCATATATGATTATATGACTGGGTGATACATCACATACAACTAGAAGGGTGAGCAGTTGTACTCCATTTATGTATGATGTGTCAAAATGCATTCTACTGTCATGTATAAGTAATTAGAACAAATAAAAAACAATAAATACAATGGAGTTCTACTCTGCCATATAGAAAAATGAGATTATGTCATTTGCTGGTAAATGGGTGGAACTGGAGAGCATCATACTAAGTGAACTAAGCCAGATTCAGACAATCAAGGGTCAAATGTTTTATTTTTCTATTTTTTTTTAAAATTTTAATTTGTTTTAATTAGTTATACATGACAGTAGAATGCATCTATGTTTATGCACTTTGATATACCATACAGAGATGGGATATAAAATTCACTTTTCTGAGTATACATGTTGTAGAATCATATTGGTCATGTAGTCACATATATACATAAAATAATAATGTCTGTTTCATTCTACTATCCTCCCCTCCCTTTTCTTCCCTCTACCTAATCTAAGATAACACCATTCTTCTCTTGTGCCCCTTATTGTAAATTAGCATCCACATATTAGATAGAGAAGACATTTGGCCTTTGGTTTTTTGGGATTGGCTTATTTCACTTAACATGGTATTCTACAACTCCATCCATTTACTGGCAAATGACATAATTTCATTCTTCTTTAGAGCTGAGTAATAGTTCATTGAATATATGTACCACATTTCCTTTATCCATTCATCTATTGAAGGACACCTAGATTAGTTCCATAGTTTAATTATTGTGAATTGAGCTTCGAAACAATCAATAATGTGAAGAGAGAGCCTACAGATTTTGGGAGAAAATCTTTACCACATGCACCTCTGATAAAGCATTAATCCCTAGGCTATATAAAGAACTGAAAAAAAAAAAACTTAACACCAAAAAACCCCAAATAACCCAATCAATAAATGGGCTAAGGAACTGAACAGACACTTCACAGAAGAAGAAATACAATTGATCAACAAATATATGAAAACATGTAAAACATCTCTAGCAATTAGAGAAATACAAATCAAAACTACACTAAGATTTCATCACACTTCTGTCAGAATGGCAATCATCAAGAGTATACACAATAATAAATGTTGGCAAGGATGCGGGGAAAAAGGTACACTTATACATTGATGATAGGACTGCAAATTGGTGCAACCACTATGGAAAGCAGTATGGAGATTCCTCAGAAAACTTGGAATGAAATCACTATTTAACCCAGCCATCCCACTCTTCAGTTTATACCCAAAGAATTTAAAATTATCCTATTATAGTGATGCAGCCATGTCAAATGTTTTATTTTAAATGTGAAAACTAGAGTAAAATAAGAAGAGAAAGGAATGAGGGAGACACCATGAAAATAAGAGATCTCTGGATAGAGGAGGGAGATTGAGGGAGAGGGAGGAGAGATGGGAAAAGGGATAAAGTGAAGAATAAAATTGACCAAATTATGCTATGTACATATATGACTATACCACAGTGAATCCCCCTTTTATGTATCAATAAAATACCAGTTAAAAAAAGCAATAAATAAATGGGAAGAAGATCAGTATAGTAAATAAACCTGGGACAGGAAGAAGGAGAAAGAGGAAGTACTGAGACTGAATAGAGCCAATTATATTTCACACATATAAGATTATGTCAAAATGAGCCCCACTACTATATGCAGTACACTAATAAAAATATTTTAAAAGTGAGTTTCAAAGTATATGTAAAGTAATATTTCAGTTATTAACTTACATGTGTATCTCTGCAGAGGAAAAAAATTAACCGACAACATTTATGATTAAATGTTTGATAAGGGTTACTTTGGGGTGATGGCATAAGGGAAAATTTTCATCTTTATTTATTTTGTTATATTTTTCAAGATTTTTTTTCTTTGAGCACAATATGGTGGCCTATAATCCCAGTGACTTGGGCTGAGGCAGGAAGATCTCAAGTTAAAGGTCATACTGTCTCAAAATAAAAATAAAATGAATAAAAAGGGTTGGGGATGTAGCTCAGTGGTAGAGTACCTCTGGGTTTAATCCCCAGTTCAGCCAAACAACAAACACCGCCCCCCAATACACCTTTTTTGCTTTGAATATGTAAAATGGGAGTATCATGATCAGGAAAAAAACTGAGAAAATGACCTCTGAAAAATAAAATTTAAGCAAAAAACTTGGCAAAATATTTGTAAGTGCATTTATCAGTAGGAATAGACTAGGTTGTGTCATAAAGTAGTTGACAACTCCTAGTGACAAAGGCCTAACCTGACAGTTTATTTCATGTTCATGTAAACATGGCCAACACGGGACAACAGAAGAACTGTATTAATTGTAGACATTCAAAGATCCAGGCTGGCATATTTTCCTATTTGACTAATAAAAATTTTAAATATGGATTAAAATCTGGCATTGGTATGTGTAGAGAGAAAGCTCTGCTCTGCTATTTGATTAGCTCATTGGGAGTGTAGTGTGGGTTAACAATTTTCTAAGAGGAAAATGTCACTAGCATATAACAATCTAAAAACATTGTAATGGCTACTTATTAAACAAGTACGGTATATACAAATGTGATCACTAAAGATATTTTAGGTTATTTAGAAGTATGGGAATAGAGGACTGGAAGTATAGCTCTGAAGTAGAATGTATCCTTAGCCTGTGCAAGACCCTGGGTTTGATCTCCAAAACCCAAGAACAAACAAAAACCAGAAAAGCAGTTTACAATACAGCACGCCCATGCGTGTACGTGTGCCCCGCCACCCCTCCCCACAGAGAATAATTCCCAGTAATTAATTTATGTAGACATATAATCTGCATATAAAAATGATTAGAGTAAGATACAAACAAGAATTTATTTCTGGATTGGTAATGTTTGGTGACTACAGGTGATTTCTACTTTCATCTTGTATTTTTTCTGTCTTTTCAAGCATGTCTCCAATGAGCATATATTTGGTTACGAGAGGATTAGAAGCAGCAATGCATTTATTCTCTTATTTGATGGGGAAAAACCTGGGGAGAAAGAAAGAAGACCTAATTAGGTCTGTTTGTTAATGTGCTACTGGCAGACCTTCTGGCAAACAGATGAGTGATGTTATATTATTATTTATCTATGACAGTTTTAGCAAGAGGTACCTGCTCTATCTAGAACTGATTATACTAAGTAAACATAGAATCTATAGGTTTCTGGAGCATTGGCTCATTGGAAGATGTCACATAAACTAGGTAATTATTGAAGTATAAAATAGAGATGTTTCCAGGTTATATTAGATCCCTTTTGTGTAAATACTACCTGTATCCACCACATAAAAAAGCTGTAGATTTAATCTCAGCCAGGGAATTTTATACTCTCTGTGTCTTGCGATTACTTGAATTCTTGAAGTTATCTGTAAGATTCAAAACGGGAGAATATCTCTAAATCTTGTGAGTCTGATTTGACAGTCTGATCCTCTGTGTTAGCTCATGTTTATACTACCAGGAAAAAAGATGTATAGAAGAACATAAAACAATAAATGAACTCACAAGAACATGAGATGCTTGCTAGATTTAAGAAAACATAATGCACTCATTTGGCTTTCAAATTTATAAGTGGTTTTATTTATAAATGATCTCGTGATATGTACATTCGATCTCTCTGACAATTCTGTGACCTGTAATACTGTGATTACCAGCAATACCATTGTAATCTAGAAGAATGTCTATTTATCCCCAAACTTACCATTATATTTGAATACATAAGCCTCAGTTGGTTGGTTAGCTGCCAACTGGCTTTAGTGAGAACAAATATTTCCTGCTTTGGCCTGGAAGCACTTAGCCCACATCCCTAGTGAATAAGTCAACCGAGCCAGGAATTTAGGAAGATAAACTTGCACATTGGGCACCTGGGTTATATTTCCTGGGATTGAGCCCTGGGTACACAATTAACCAGTCAAATTATTTTGAAAATTCAATGGATGTTTCTAAGCCTCATCTTATTCATTTATAAATTAGAGATAATTATATATTTTCCTCCTGTAGACATTTTGAGAAATAGAAGTACACAAAGGCCAACACGGTGTCAGACCCAGTGGAGGTGTAGTTATTAATTATTTTAATGAATTCAGTGTTTTCTTGAAGTTTAGCTAATTGCCTTCTGACTTTCACTGAGATGGGGTCTCCACAAAACCTCTGTGTTTCGGCATACCTTTGGACACATAGTCTTTGTTCTGACCAGTGGAAACTGTAGATTAGAGCACAAATGAAAAAATAAAATTCCCCTGTGGACTTTTGAAGAGTAAAAAGAAAGAAAGAAAGAAAAGAAAGCTAACATTTGTGCTGATTGAATCTTTAAATCCAAAAGGGAGACCCCCAAAGAAATTTGGACCCAAGTGCAGACGGTAGTTATGGATTTTGAATACTAATTGCTTTCCAACCTATCTAATCACCATTTCACCACCCCCTCCTGATTTTAGAAAGCTCTGTAATATCTGAACTCTTACACAGCTCCCAATGCATTATTTGAGTAGTACAGCTGAGTAAGTGCCTACTGGTGCCCACAAAAACTGCTCCATTTCCTTCTCAGCTCAATGTCTTTATTTAATACTTGCCTGACAAAACTGATGGAATTCCACAACCTTGATCCCTGTCTGCTAGCCTCAGAGTGACATTTTCCATTTCTACAAATCCTTTGGTAGTAATAGAAATAAGAACTCTTTATGATTTCCACCTAAATAGCTTTTTTTCCCCTCTTGGAGATGCTCATCTTTAACTAGTTAACAGAATAAGGTAAACTTAATTCTCATGTATGCCCAGGACATAGAACTGTGAAGCTGAATTGCTGATTTGGTCCATCTTTGCTTGACACCTGCAGAATAATCTTCATTATTTTTTTTTCCCTTCCTCCCACCAGAGCCCTCTGTTTGACAGCAGCCAGGAGCATTCTGTGTGGATGTCACGAAACTCTAGGCATTCTACAATAATGACTCTGAAGTCACATTTCTTTTCAATGGATTCATCTCCTGAAATTCATCTTTCTAATTTCTGCTGCTCTGAATCCCAGCAGAGTTATGATGAGCTTAAAGTGTTCATCAATTAATGTCAAAACTCAATGTAACACCTTCAGAACGGCCTTTGACAACCACTAGAATACAAAATGAATTCACTAATGATCAGCTCCTGAGCAGAAGGAGTCTTATGGATTTGTGATGATGGGACATTTAGGCTCAATTCATAAAATATGCATGGGTTTTTAAAATGAGGATTTAAAAAAATTTGAGCACAGAGTAAAATGAGGGCACAAAGAATAGTCACATGATAAAAGACCCTAAAACTTTTTTTATTTTTATAATCTAGAGTTTTTTTTCCTTTGCATAATATAGTTAACTGATAATTTTTGGAGAGAAAATTCAGAGGTCCCTCTGAAATCTACCCCCTTTCAGAAGTTGTATTTTATTGCTATTTATTTTATTGTTATGATAGAAAATATGGGCATTTCTATTACCCATAAGTGCTTCAAAGCAATTCTGTATTGATAATTTTCAATGGAATGGCTTATGTTCTTCTAGGGACAAAACAAAAATGCATACATATTCCTATGGAAATTCTCATTCTTGCTTTGTTACGTCTACATCACCAGCTGATAGTGCCAAAAAACTACCAGTCTGAGTTTAACCCACTCAAGGGAGATTTCCAGTCTAATAAGTTTGGGGTTCAGTTCCACACAGGACTGCGTGGCTCTCTGTCTTCTTTATGGGAAAGTACACAATTCTTAGTGTACCATAGGAAGCCCACTGGGACCTGACCCTTGCCTGCCTTTATAGTCAGCTTACCATGAGCTCTGATTCTAGATGCTCTGATCAGTGTTGGCTCTTTCTTTCACACTTCCAATCTTTTGCACACAATGTTCTCTCTGCCTGGAATGCCCCTTTACTGACTTCCTGAAAAACTTATTTTCAGGGGTAGGAAAACTAAGGCTTTTTCTCCTTTGTGCTCCTATACAGCTTGATTCTCTCTTACAGACTTTATCACATTTTGTTGAAGTTCTTTCTATATCTGATTCTTGTTTCACTTTATCTGTAGCACCTAGGAATAAAAACCAGTACCTAGCGAGAACCAGTACTTGCTTGTTAAATGAATGAATGAGCCAGTGGATGACAGGACAACAGAACTGATATCATGCAGTCTATAACTTTCCTATTCCCCTTTTATTCATAGTCTCACTGGGGAGATCTGATTTCTCATGGAGATAATATAAACTCACAGAGACCTATGGCAGAAACAGGACTTAGGGTCTCACAGATTACTTCATGTCTGCAAATGCCAGTTAAATATTAATTATATGGGATAGAACCAATCATATATGTTAAGCTTGGTATTCAATATGCAATTAGACTTTAGATTAACTTGAAGACACTTCTGCTCTCATCTTGCCGTCTTTGTAATAAAATGTCTCTATGACAGGAAAATTTAACAACATATATATTGACTAATTTCCTAAAGTATGTTGCATAGGATATATCCCATGAGATGCTTCTGAATAAAGGAATTGAAGGGCAATCAATTTTGTGAGCTTTGTTCAACTGTACCAGGCCATGTCAGTTCAAGTCTTCAAAGAAACAGGTGCTAAAAGGCAGTAGACACCCAAGAGATTTATTAGGGAAACCCCTGAAGTATACAGTGAAAGAAGCAAGTATAGTCATAAAAGCAGGGGGAAGATTGTGTAGGAAGAATCTCAGTGCTAAGAAAGCTGAGGCCAGGATGAGTGTCTGAGAACTGAAGACACCTGCCAGAGGAGTCCTCTGTCTTAAATAGGTTAGTCTTGTTACCCACACTGTTTACTGCCAGAAAAAAATGTGACCTCATGTCAAGCACACTGGTGGATCCAAAGGGGTAGCAGTTGAGCTGTCAGTCAACTTTGCTCCCTATAATAGGATATCTGAGAGGCACATGTTCATGCATGTCACACAGACTCTAAAGGTATTTTGAATATATCACTTCATCTTATCTTTATATCACCCATGATTATTATTATCACTATTTTATAAATCATAAAAAGAATAAGTTGCCCAAGACCCTAAATCTGACAAGTAATGGATCTGAGATTTGAATCGATTCAATTTAACCCAGAGACCGAGTTTCATTACATCATTGTATTGCCTCACAATATCCTTCTTTGGAACATCATAGTGCCAATATCTCCCTCTTCTCTTATGCCTATATCACCTTCTTATTTAGAATATACATAATTACAATCGATGGTCTCAGAAGCCTTGCAGTAAAAAAAAATCTATTTAAACATGTTTAGCCTAATGCTTCCCAAATTTATTTGCCCATGGAACCCACAACTCACAGTACCAGTGTTTCCTCCTAGAATACACTTGGGAAAATACACTAAGTTGTAAAAGACTAGCAACAAATCCTTTCCATAGAGCAAGGTCCTATGGGAGTCAAGACAATCTCTATAAAGGAGGAGTAGGGACATGGGCAGAGATGTGTTGTCATGAAGGCAAAGAGAGCAGAAGACTGGGATTCAACACAGCAAGAGTTCAAGCCTCAGTTCCACAACTTGCTGATGGGGAGGCAGTTTATTGACCGGTTGGCCTGTGTCTGAGCTGTCAATCATGGATCTCAGTGCTGACTTCCTTGGATTGTTATTTAAATTAAATAGGAATTTATTTAATGGTGCTTATCTGAGTGCGTGGCACATAAAAGCTGCCATCAAATATTAATTTCCTTTCTCTGTTTTTTCCCCCTCACAGAATGAACTGTACCTAATTAACCCTTTCATGGAGGGTAATTCTCTCAGCGACAACTGTGCCTTCCTGGCCCGTGAACAATGACTGTTTCAGAATATTCATTGGAAAATTAATTAGAATTAGAATGTTTTCTGTTAATAAAGGAATTAGGGGAAAATGATGCTGTGGATTTGAGGGAATATCCAATATTTGCATTTTGATTATAGTCTAAGGAATTTTCTTGTTTAACATGCTCCTTAAGGGATAAGGAAGTTGAGGAGATTTATTTTATCCCCTTGTGCTTTCTTCAATTAGATAAAAACTGAACTCCCAGAACTAAAAAGGAGGAGAAGTGTACAACAATTGGCTCTCGAGGAGAGATGGGCAGTGGAAGGCCGCCATATTCCTCTTGTTCCCTGGGAAGCAAGCAGTTCACAGGCCTCTGTATTGATGGCCCCTGGAAGATCCTCCAGTCAAGGGCTTCTTCCTTCTGTGCTATGGATGGGGATGGGTGGTAAACAGGCTCTGAGCATTAGCACTTTCCATGCATTGAGGGAGGTGGCACTGTAGAAATATGCCCCTCTTACTTTTCTGTAGCCCCAATGTTATAAAATAACCTACTGCCCCTCTTTCCTCTGGGAGACTTTGCCCTCTTCTCCCTCCTGGGCACAGGATGGGCTCTCAGGGAGTCTCCTCCTTCTTTGGGCCTTCCTTCCTTCCTTTTAGCCTTTTAACCCCTTTTTTTTATTCCTGGGTTGACTCTGTTCTCACTTCTAACCTCTTCTCTTGCCTCTTCTTCACATTCCACGTGGGTCATTCACATGACAGTCCTATCTTATTCTTCCTTCTGGGACTTGGTGCCTCCTAGGTTTCCTTCTGCTATACATTTGCTGCCATTGGAGCATCTTTCGTCTCTAAGGGGCTGGCCAGGGATGGAGATGCTGCTGCCAGAAGGCAAGGACCAATTGCTCTGCACATGCATCTGTCTGTACCTGGCTCTGGTCTTCTGGCTTGGTACTGAGGCAGATACAGTGAAAAATGATCAGTAGGTTGCTAGGGGAATTTATGATCAATCCTTTCCCTCCAACCTAAAGAGACCAGCTTTTATTCTTGAGCCCTATATAATCTGTTCTTGATGACAATCCTTTATAGAAGGAGCAGGATCATCTTATTTCTCCCTTTTGTTTTCTCCCATCAATCCTTCAAGGTTTAACACACATGCTGCACTATGTGGGAGCTTTCCCTAGGTACCTTGTCAGAGAGAATTTCTCCCTCCTTTCTGTTTTGGCCTCTTTTATGGTCCTCTGCCTCAGTGTGATTTGCATGGCGGGTAATTTTAGTGTCATTTCTCTGCCAAATCATCAGTTCCTTGAGGATACCGTCTTCAAATCTACAGCACCTGGCTCAGACAGGTACTTTGGCAAGAACAAGGATTTTCATGCTTTACCAGGTGTGAGAGAGAAACAAAACAAAACAAAACAGAAAACGTTCAGACTATGTATGTATGATAGTGAAACCTAACCCACCACCTTTGCAGCATCCCAAGAAGCCAAAGCAAAAACAGCATATAGCAACTGGATCAGAACAATTAGGACTTGGTCAATAACTGCCAGCCTCATTATTTTTTTTTTTTTAACCCCACTTCCAACCCAGGACCAACTAGACAAAGAGAGTCATTTTCCCAAATCAATCACAGCAGCTAACCCCCTGCTGAGAGTCTTCCTCCAGCCTCCCTCTGCCTGTGTTTGAATCTCTGACCAATATAAGTGAAGATGGCTGACTTCTTTTCTACAGCAAGTTCTTAACAAGGAGCCTCTGCTTATCCTTATCTAGGTAGTCTTTATTTGTTCCTACAAATGAATATATGAATCATCTGGAGATCTTGTTGAAATGTAGATTGTTCAAATTCAGTAACTGTGAGTAGGACCTATGATTCTGCATTTTTAATAAGCACCCAAGAGAACCTGAGTAATACTGAGATGCTCTGGTAAGAAGTGGTAATATTAGGAAATATTAACCTATGTTTATCCCCCACCAAGTTTCCTTTCCTTTTGCCTTGCCTCCCATTTATAGGGAGGCTTTCCTGAATTCAGGTCCTTAGGAGAGAAATGAGGTTTGCAGGAGGAAATCCTCAGAGATCTGTCTCCTGATTTTTTTTTTTTTTTTTTTGGTACTAGGGATTGAATTCAGGTGAATTAACCACTGAGTCACATCCCCAGCCCCCTTTTATTTTTTATTTTGAGTTGCTTAGGGCCTCAGTTGCTGAGGCTACTTTGAATTTTTGATCCTCCTGCTTCAGCCTCTCAAGCTGCTGAGATTATAGGTGTGTGCCACTATGTCCTGGCTCTTCTGACTTTTATTTCACAAGAAATCTAAGATTGCAGGGCAATGTTTCTTAACTTGGTGCTATTTTTTTCTCCCTGCAGAGAACATTTGACATTTTTGTTGTCACAACTTGTGGGTATTTAGTGGAGGTTTGCAAGTCGATCTGGCTTAAGAGGGACAGTTGGATGACCTCAGAGAGATGACCACACCCAAACCCAAAGATGCAGTTATTAGTGTGTCTCAAACATGGGAGTAGGACTTGCTATAGGGCAATAAAAATCAGGTGAGAAGGAGAAGGGTTTTCTGAGGGGTGAATGTGGACTGATGAATAAAGATCAAAGGAAGGGGTCCTGGAAGGACAGGTGACACAGAGAACCAGAAATGGCTCCCTCCCTTTGCCTTGCACTTTAGAAGTTGCTGAAAGCTAGACACAGTCCTGGAAAAATGGCATGATGGACCTTCAAGGGCTGAGATTATTTCCAGCTTAATCAGGGCCTGTGGGAAAACAAATCTTCCTGTATTTCTGTGTGTTCATGGATAATCTTCTCTGCTCTAGAAATCTTGTATTTCAAGATAATATTAATAAATATGGATATTAAAAACCTTGCACAGCCAAAAATAGAAACTAAGCGGCGTTAGAAATAAAGAGAACATTTTCTGCACATCTGAGTTTTGGCCTGAACTTCTGAAAATCAAAATCCTCTACCCCCGCACAGCCTGGATGTTGGGAATTGACGTCCTGGCTTACTGTCTATATTAATATGAGTTTTGCTATTGCTCTGTCTTCATTAGCACGACTGTGCTATTCAGGCAAGTGGTTTGACTGTTCACTATAGGAACCTCCAATAGACCCATGAACTCCTCTGTGGAAGACACCAACAATTTGCACCCTAAAACGTTTCAAATCCTTCTTCTTAAATCCTTACTTTCCTGTTCTCACCAATCCCGGATTATTGTAATACTTAGCCAATCTTACCAATGTTTGAATCTCAGTTCCTTTCAAAATATCTGCCTTAAGTCAAATTTCCAATTATCATACATTCTAACTTTACCTTCCACCTTGTTAGACACTGCCAAAGTCCTGCAAGGTAGTTTTCTCCCTTAACTGTAGTAAGCAAGAAATTCAGTTTTGTCTACCAGCAGGTTGTGTAGAGGATGTTTGGGAATGAACTTTTAGTGTTCCGTTAATACAATAATGTCATCTTTGATCCCTTTTTCCCTGAGCTTCCTTGATTCCTCAGCCTCCTGGGGGGGGGATACATCACTCTGCACATATTTCCAAAGGTCTACCGTATGCTTGGAATGGGTGCAGTTTATTCCATCTCTTTTGATCTTTGCAAAATGGGTCCTCCTGTGTCTGGAGGCAAGGAGGCAATGACTACCAGCAGCAAGTAGCTCCGTTTGCAGTATTCTTGAACTGGGCTAGATGCTTCTGGAATTCATAGTACACCTGGATAGATTGATTACTGTTGGGGGAATATAATTAAAAACAGAATCCTCTCTCATCTCACAAATCTTCTCTATGAAGGCAGTAAAGAAAGAAACCAGTTTTATTGTTGAATACAAATTAAACCAGAATGTGACACACATCATAGGTAATCCAACAAGAGATTGCAAAGACAGAAAGAAATCTTACCTTCTCAGCTAGCCACATAGATACAACCCCTTAATATATGTTTTTAAGATAAACAATAGGACAATTTTACTGATAGTTTGCTCCTTGTTCTTATGTCCCATTCTTTCCTTGTAAATTTATGTCTCTTTTTACTAAGGTACATCCTTTATTAACTCTTTTTCCAAGAGTTTATAAAAGCCAGGTGCGGTGGCCCCCGCCTGTAATCCCAGAGGGTTGAGGCTGAGGCAGGAGGATCCCGAGTTCAAAACCAGCCTCAGTAAAAGTGAGGCACTAAGCAACTCGGTGAGACCCTGTCTTTAAATAAAATACAAAATAGGGCTGGGGATGTGGCTCAGTGTCGAGTGTCCCTGAGTTCAAATCTTGGTCTCCCTCTTCCCCCAAATCACATAGAACTCTATAAATGTTATACAGTTATGATTTGTTAATTAAAATAATATAAAAAGGAGGGGGGGAAGTGGTTTTGTAACTTGAATCGGGACACCCACCCACCCAAGTTAGCCTCCTACCCTCCTACAGAAATAGAAGAACCATCTCCCTTGATGTTTGTAGTTCAAAGAATTGCCTCCTGGCCCTGGAGAAAGACATTCCTGGGCCATAAAGCTAACAACAGGCTATCTAGTTTTCAAAAGGATCAATGTACATTTCAAAGACAAGAGAAAGTACTTATAATTATAGGTCTAAAGCAAATGCTCTTTAGAAAAAGAAGGGGAAGGCAACCTCTTGCCTTATTTTCAACAGAGAGAATTAAGCCTGCTTTTAAAAATTTTATTTGTTCTTAGGTTAGGCAGTGATCTGATTGAAGTGAGCAGTTCTGCCATGGTGGTTATTTCATCTGTGTGGAGAAACCCTGTACTTCACCGTGGGAAACCATGCCCTTCTGGGACACATCTCCAGGGGTCTCCTAATTGTAGCCTTCATAGTCTTTGCACTATTTCATGACTATAAATCCTAGATAACCGACAACAACACAAAATACTTCTTGAATACAGTCATGCAAATTCTGTTCTCTGCAGTGGAAGTCCCGTGGATCCCTCTCCTCCAAGGTGGAGGAGGATAGTTTTCTTCCCATTTGCAATTCATGCCAATATCCCTAATCTGTCCATGTTTCTGTCCTGTGGTTTCTCATTTGAACTAGTTTTCCCACCTTATTGGTTCCTTCATGGAGTAATGAGAAAAATAAAACATTTTACATGATTTGTTCTGTATCTGTCCAAGAGTCAGGATTTTACTTTTTGTTTGAGTGAAAATCACCTGACACAGAGCCATTCTAATCACATTCTCAGCTCTAAAATGTGGCCATATGATTTTGGAAAGACCCCTGTGTAACAGGTGGCTTACTTTTTAGGCCTTCGTTAGGGGAAAAAAAATCGTAGAAATGGACAGTGATCAGAAGTGAGGGCTGTTTGGATGCCTCTGACAGCGTCACGAGTAACTACGATTGGGGAGGAAAGATGTCTTTCCCTCTGTCCATCTTAGGTCCTTTGTCTGGGGCCTCCAGACTGAGAAGAGAAAAAATCCAAACTTACTTAATATGTGTTTTTTTTGGGGGGGTGGGGTGGGGGATGAGGTACTGGGGATTGAATTTGAGGGCACTTGACCACTGAGCCATATCCCCAATCCTATTTTGTATTTTATTTAGAGACAGGATCTCACTGAGTTGCTCAGGGCCTCGCTAAATTGCTGAGGCTGGCTTTGAACTCGTGATCCTCCTGCCTCAGCCTCCTAAACTGCTAGGGATTACAGGTTTGTGCCACCACACCTGGCAATGTATGTTTTATATGACACAAGAGACTTCATAAAGAAATTGTCCCCAGAGGCCCAAGAAGTTCCTAGAGAGGAGCCTCAATTCAGGACAAGTAGGATACTTGGCATATATGAGGGAAAAGAATTTCAGAGTGAGTTAGTTAGAGACACAGATAGGAATGCAGAGAGATGTTCAGGGGAGAATGTGATCTATCTTAGGGAAATGATATTTTGGAGAGTAAAATAAGAGATACACATTGACGGGAGAATGCTGGCCATTTTGAGAATGTGAAGGGTAAAGCAAAGAATTCAAGGGAGAATGCTGGCCAACTCCAGAGGGAGAGACAGTGGACCTTGGTGTGGAGTGTTAACATTTATGGATGGACATTGTCTGGGGCTGGACTGGAGGTTGGAACCGGGTTGGAATTACCCAGTTAGGTGCCAGTTTTTCCATCCTGAACTTGCCCATTGCCCTCAGGTTATTTTTTGTAGGTAAGGGCATAGGTTAAGCAGGCTAAGGACATGGGCTAATTTACTTAGGAATGCTTGTTTTGGATTTTAAAGGTTCATGGGTGTTTTAGTCAGCTTTTCTCTCTCCCTGTGACCAAAAGATCTGACAAGAACAATTAGAGGAAGAAAAGTTTATTTTGGCTTGTAGTAGTAGAGTTCCCAGGCCATGAACAGCCAACTTCAAAGCTCTGGGCTTGGAGTTGAGGCAGAACGTCATGGTGGAAGAAGGCAGCTCATAACCTGGCACCAGGAAGAAGAGAGAGCACTCTGCTCACAAGGGACAAAATAAGTATCCCAGAGGCCTACCTCCTCCAGTCACACCCTCCCTGCCTCCAGTTAGTTACCACCTAGCTAATCCATTCACGTGGGATCAATGAACTAATGAGGTTAAGGCTCTCAACCCTGATCCTTTCACCTCATGTGTAAACCCTAACAATGGGTGTTTCCTGCATTCTAACAGCTCCTGGGCACTTCTCCTTTTGGACACATTCTTTCTATTTCTATATCCCCCTAACCCCTATCTCAAAATGAAGACCTGAAGATCCAGCTAAACTTGAGGTTTGTTGAGAATGCAGTGTCATGGAAAAATATGATAGGGAGGAAAAAACAAGTGTGAGCTGAGTGTAATAAACTGGAGGAAACAGCCATGTCATTCAGATTTCTCTTGACATCACTTACCTTGGAGATCAAGATGTTCTTTTCCTTGGGTAAAGGAGGGCACCTCGCACATAAGGACCTTGTGACTTGCTTCATGAGAGAAGGACAGGGGAAGGTCGGCGAGCCCTTGCTGCACATGCTCAATCTCAAATTTCTTCATCTTAAGATATTCAATATGCCAAGGTACATATTTTCAGTGGTGTGCGCTGGACCCTGACACTACTGTGTAACCTGGTTTATCCAGTCAAGAGTGGAATTAATTTTCTTCACCTGTTTTTCATCAGTAGTTGTCTGTGTCCTTTATATTTGATGGTCAGCCCTTTATTTATCGACTGCACTTTATTCTCATATTCAGGAGGAAGGTGATATTTGTTCATCTTCTTGCTCTATCATGTTATGGGTTGTTTGCTTTTTACTATTCTCAAAATGGCATCGGGATTTATGGTACGATTCTTCTGGCTCAGTGAACCTCATATCTCCTGTCATTGGCTGGGCTCCAATACCTGCAGCTTCAGAGGGAGCCAAATCATCATAATAGTGGCAATAATGATTTGCCCAGGCATTATAAAATGCTGTAGGTGACAGGCCCCGCCCAATTCCTTCATAGGAGGAGTATTCAATCTGAAGCCTGAGATGAACTCACTAAGTGTCATAATTGAGGATGAACATCAATTGTTTCCAGAGACTTCCTTAAGGGTAGTGAGATAGGGTTTTAGGATAAAGGGAGAGAAATGATGAATCCTAAAGGAAACACCCATGAACTATTGAGAGGTGGAAAGCACAGTTGTTAATCTTGAGCAACAGCTCTTGGCCAATGCCCTTGTAAAATGAGAGAAATATGCAAGGGAAGAGTAAATGGGCGTGAAATTGTGCAGCTCCACCCTGCCCCCCTGATACAGCCCTTCTATAAATATTGGACCCCCAACCCAAGGTGGGGCTCCTCAGTCTCCAGACAGCCCCCATTCTCCTTTGAATGTGTATCTATCTACCTTCCTAAATAAACCTCTGTCTATGCCTTTATCTGACTCATGCTGAAATTCTTTTCCTAGGTGTATGCCAGGAATCCCGCTGGGCTAGAGTTGAATTTTCCCCTTTTCTCTGAGAACTCCATGGACACTTGGACCCTTCTCTGAGACATTTCTCCTTCCCTGCCAGTTGGAGCTCTGGTATTACACATGCCTTTGACTACTATCCTGCTACTAGCCTGCCAAGTACTAGCTCCATGCCCTTAAGCAAATTTAGTCAGATATCTCTAAGACCCTGGTGCTGTTGGTGGGTAGGATTAATCTCTCCCTCCAAAGCCTTTGCCTGGGCTCTTCCGTCTTTCTGCATTGCTCTCCCTCCCACCAATAGAAATTTTTTTAGTCCTTAACTCAAATGACATTTTCTCAGGCAGGGTTTTGTTTCTTTTTCTTCCAGTTTTACTCTCACAGATCGTTTTTAATTTTTTTTTTTTTTTATCCTGCTGTTCACAGTTGGTAAAAACGTTGTAGGAGTTTGTTTATTCACTATCTGTCCCCCCTTCTAGGGCATATAGTCCCTGAGGGTGTAGGTGGTGTGGGTTTTTAACACTCTGTGCCTAGTATCTTGTATTATACCCGGCAAGTAGTCAGTGTTCAATAATGATTTGTTGAACAAATGAGGTATTTAAAACACTACTCCAAACAGGGCTGTGCTATATAAGTGACAGTCGCCATCACCTCTACATTTAAAAGAAGGATATTTAGAAAGCAATAAAGTTAATATGGCCTGTTTTGGAGTTCCAGATAAATCAGTAACACTTTTTAGCACACTCTTATTCTATATCATGTGTATTCTCTATTTCTCACCAACTATTTAAAGATTGTATCCTGCCCCAGAAATCTCTGAAAGGCTTAGTAATATTCCACCTTGGTTTCTCATATTCTGTATACAGTGCATCTTATGTGTTGATGGCATTTGGCTGAGCATCAAATTAATTTTTATCCAGAACTGCAAAGACAATTGAAATTTCTTGACTGGGATTTATAAAGATCTATGCTACTAATTCTGTAAATGCTACTTAGTGAGGGGAAAAAAAAAAACTGCTTAAAACAGCTTTGCATTTTCTTCTGCTGCATCCCATCTCAGATTATTATCATGCAAATACAGGCCTTAGAAACATGAGGAGACATGGGAGAGTTCTTATTATTGGACATCAACATTTTGAGAGTTAGTTTACTCAAATCAAGGTTTATCATTTTATTTTTCCCTGTAGAATGAAGCCTGATTGTTCTCAGTGAGACAATAAAATTGGGTGATTTATTCCTTCAAAAAAAATCAAATTGAGTTTACTCAAAAGGTAAGCTTTATAGTACAGCCGTGCTTTTCCTTTTGGCTGGAAGTCTCTGAAGCACAGCTGCTTACTTTCAGCATCCATGAGTGCACACGGATTCCATTCATGTTGGTTGGAACTGAGTCTGTGGCAGGCTTAGAGCTGCAGATAGAAGCTCAGAACTGCAACTCAGATAACTCAGCACGAGGCTCTCCCATTGGTGAGACACAGAGAAAACCTCTCAATCTGACAGAGTTTTCAATGGTCTTCCTAAATGGTTGCTTTCTGTTGTCTTTGCCCACTCCAAAGTGAAGGTTCCCAATCCATTATTGTGTCTGACAGGCTCTATGTTAGAACGAAAAAGAGTCCTTTTAGAGGTCACTTATTTCAATTCTTTCATTTTGTGGACTGGATGGAGTGGCTTGGTGGGATTCACATTCTGCTAGAGTCACCCTGCTTGCTTAGTACTGCCAACACAGCGGTCTAGATCATCTCTTTTTGTCTGTTTTCTGCTGCTATAACAGCTATCATAGACTAAGTAATTTATAAAGAAAAAACTGTATTCCTCACAGTTCTAGAGGTTGGAAAGTCCTAGAGTATGGCACTAGCACCTGGCAAGGGCCTATATGCTGCACTGTAACATGGTAATGTGAGATAGAGAGACAAAAATTGATTTAAATTTACCTTTTTTTTTTTTTTTTTAAAAATCAAGAGTCCACTTCTGCGATAATTTATCTGCTCCTGGGGCAAAGGCATTATTCCATTCATGTCAGCAGAGTCTTCAGGACCTAATTTCCTCTTTAAGACCCCCCACCTATTGATACTGTTACAATGGAAATGAGATTTCAACTTGAACTTTGGATGGGACATTCAAACCATGACATCATCTAGTACTCTGCACTGCCTTTGCAAATGATGCACATAGGTTGCCTTTTGGTTTTGTTTTTTAAATATCTTTTCTTGATGCTTGGAGTTTGGAAGCTGCAGAGAGGGATGCCTGTGTTTTACAACCGTTTCACTGTTGTTAATTGTACTTGGCAAGTCAGTCTGTTCCCCAAACAGCTCAAAAAATGGTTCTTGCAAAACGACTGAGGTCCTTGGAGCCAAAAAAACTGGGTAAAAAAGAGATTAAACATTCTTTTTAATCAGAGTGTGCCTATGTCCATACACTAATGGCTTTTGATCCTCTTCAAAAGCTCTAATGAAAATTGCCAAAGAATTCCTTTAAGCACTCCTATCATTAATACTATTTAAGTAAGGGGATCTAGGAGAACCATCCAGAACTGCCACAAAGGACTTATCCAGCCTTCAGTTTTTAGTAAACTGGATTTTTGTAAATTATGATTTTTTTTTCCTTGTGACTGTAAGTTCATGTTGGGCTCCTTTTTCTCTGTCCTTATACCTAATACTGAATGAAATAGTTTCTATGTCAGAAAACAGGCTACTGCCTTGGGGAAAGCCCTGCTAGTCCATCTTTCACTTCACACCATTCCCATGAACCCCACCTCAGGTAATCAGGCCTTTTGACAAACTGCCTATTATCTAAAGCCTTGAAGGCAGAAACAAATCTGCATTTCTGCAGAACTCCATGAACATAGCATGTAGAACCTTGGCTTATTTAAAACACATTAGAAATAGATTGGAACACTAAAGAAGCCCTTTTCTATGGGCTTCCGAAATAAGCTAGAGGGTTTGTTTCTCTTCTTTTTTTTTTTTTTCAGAAAATTCATCAGAAGCAGGCAAATTTATAGGCAACCGGTTAGGATAACTTGAGAGTCCCATACACTGAATTCTGTGAAGCAAGCATATTCTGCTGATCTCTAAATTTTGCAATTATACTCACCTTTTTTTTTTTTTTTTTTAAAAAAAAGAAAATCTAATACTTAGATTTGTCTCATGGAATATTTTGATGTCTAAAAGAGTATGAACATTTTCACTTTTCTTTTTTTGGGGTACTGGGGATTTAAACCATGGGCATTTTCTAACTGAGCTATATCCCCACCCTTTTATCTTTTATTTTGAGACAGGGTCTCTCTGAGCTACTTAGGGCCTTGCTAAGTTGCTGAATTTGCCCTTGAACTTGTGATCCTCCTGAGCTGCTGGGATTAGAGGTGTGCACCACTGTGCCCGAGAACAGTTTCCCTTTTCAACACCAAAATCTTAGATCAAATAAAGGCACTATGTATCTCTTAACCAAGACATTTTAAATTCTTATTCATAGCAGAATTCTAAAAGTCTAGATGAAGGCCAGGCTTTCTACTGACTAAACCTGACAGATAAAAAATAAATATGGCTGCTCTGGAAATGGATTATTATTATTTGCCTGTGTTGATATCCCTGGTGATGAAAGGAGTCAAACATCTATTTCTTCATTTTGATTTGTCAATATTAACATTCAGAACCTACTACTATGTGGAATTTGTCCCTAAATGTGAAAACCAGGCTGCGGGCATTCCTTCAACCTGTGTGTGTATTTTTTCGAATGACTTTGCTTCCTCCTTTCCTAACCTCCTGAATCTGAGATCTTCTAGGGATGTCTGAGTACAGCCAAAATGTGAGGCTACCCATATGCCAAAAGCCTCCCATCTGATGAATAGAACGTGCATATTCAGCCAAAGAAAATGACCTGCTTCTACTTGGGGTTGCCAGCTTCTCTTTTTTTTTCCATTTGCATGGCCACCACACTTCAATTCAAACTGGTCCTTGGCTTAGGAAATAAGTACTTGGCTTTGGAAGTAACTATGTCTCAGTTCTGTCCTCTTAGCCACCATCTCTTACCTACTGCCAATCTTCTCATGACTTCTAGATAAATATATCTCAATAATAAATTGGACCAAACTATGAGGCTATTAAAGCATTTAATAACAATGAAAATATCCAAAATATCCAAACTCCTCAATGTGGCCCATAATAGTCCACACATTTTTTTTCCTTCTTCCTACTTTTTCAACCTCATTAAATTTCTCTTTTTCCTTGTCTACTACACTTGGTTTTTTCCCTCTGATCTTTGAACATGTTTTTTTTTTTTTTTTTTTCCTCCCTGTTTTGAGGTTGACATTTTTCTGTTTTGAGTTCCTTCTGACTGGACACCCACTTTTCCACAGAGGCAATGACCAAGATAGCCAAGACCCCACCAATATTTGTGTTCTCTTTCTTAGTGTATAGATGCTTCTGGAAAGTGGCTGGCTGGTCAGGTACTACAATTCCCAGTTCCCCATGCAGCCGAATGTCACGTGACCAGTCTTCACCAATAGAATGTGTGCAAAGTGATGTGATCACGCCTGAGCCAAAGAGCTTAAAAAGTCCCCTCAGCCTTTTTATTTTTTCCCCCCTCTCTCATTGTCTCAAAATAAAGGGTTCTCAGGTTGTAGGCATGACAGAAGCACAAAATGGAAGGAGCTTAAGTCTCTGAATCACTATACAAAAGCCTGCCTTCTGAACAACTGATTGAACTGTATTATATATGACTGAAAAATCAAAATCTATTGTCTTAAGTCACTGATATTTCAAAGTTTATCTATTACAGCAATTGCTATTTTTACCTTAAACTAGAGCAGAGATTTTCTTGAAATATTCAACTTGCCTAAATATTAAGTATTGTAGGTACTTGTGCCCCTCTTTCCCTCTCAAATAGCTTTGACTATGGTAAGTCTAGATGTCTTAGGGTGCTAGGGCTGCCATAATAAAATACCATAGACTGGTTGACTCAAACAATAGAAATCTACTTCTCATTTTTACCTTCTCCTTGTGTCCTCTCATGGCCTTTTCCCTGTGCACATATATCTCTGGTATTTATCCCTCTTCAAATAAGGATGCCAGACCAATCATACTAGGGACCAACCTTGTAACTTTATTTAACCTTAATTACCTCTTTAAAGGTTTATCTCTAAATACAGTCACACAGGAGCCCAGTGTTTCAACATACAAATTTTTTGGGGGGGAAGGACACAGTTTAGTTAGTAACATATTAATGCATTCATGAAATCATCAATACATTCCAGATTAGGAACCTGTCCATCACCCAAAGCTCCCTCCTTCCCCACTGTAAACGTGTTCTTATACCACTTCCCACCCCTTGTATCTTCAGGAAGCTGTGGATTTTTCTTTCGCTGTAGATCATTTTACATTTCCAAAATTTTATATGAATGGAAGCATATAGCAACAATCTTTTTTTTTTTTTTTTTTTAAGAGGAGGAAAAGTTTATTTTGGGGCTCTCGGTTTCAGAGTTCTCCATTTATAGATATACAGCCACCTCCATTCCTTGGGGCTCAAGTTGAGACTGAACATTATGGTAGACGAGTGCGGCAGAGGAAAACAGCTTAGGTGATGATCAGGAAGCAGAGAAAGGGAGATTCCACTCACTAGGTACAAAATATATATTCCAAAGGCACATCCCAATGACCCATGGCCTCCAACCACACCTTACCTGCCTTTAGTCACTACTCAGTTAATCCTTGATGGGATTAATTTGCTGATTTGGTCAAGACTCTCGTAACCCAATCATTTCTCCTCTTTATTGCATTGTCTCACAAGTGAGTTTTTTTGTTTGTTTGTTTGTTTGTTTTTGTTTTGGTGGTGCTGGGGATTGAACCCAGGGTCTTGTCCATGCTAGGCAAGCACTCTACCAACTGAGCTATATCGCTAGTCCACACGTGAGCTTCTGGGGGAACACCTCACTTGCAAACCATAACATTCCTCCTCTGGTCCCCCCAACCTCACACTCATCTCACAATGTCCTCAGTCTGAAGTTTCTTTTTCTCCCGAGTCCTAACTCATACCCCAGATTAGTAATCCTGCAAGAATCCCCCATGGTCCTAAACAGATGATGGGACCCCAACTTGCCATAATATAGTGACAGAATGTACCTGAGAGCAAAATACATATTGTCCATTTCCAAGAATCCCCATAGCTCAATAGTTTCAAGATTTCCCCAAAGTTCAAGTTCAATATCTCCTCTGAGACTCAGGGCAAGCTCACATCATGAGCTGCTGTAAAAATAAAAAGTGATTTACAAGTATCCTATATAAAAAAGGTACAAAGAAAATGTTTCCATTCAGAAAAATAGGACACAGAAAGAAGGGATGGAACCAAATCAAGACTGAAATCCAGCTGGACAAGCAAGTCCTCTAGTTCTGTGTCCAGCATCTGGGCCACATAACATTGTGATGTTCTCTCTCAAGGGCTTGTGTAGATCCACCCCTGTGGCCTTGCTGGTTGCAGCACAAGTGGCAGTGGCATTTCTGTTGGCTTGTTTCTACTCAATTCCTATAGATTTCCTAGGATGATGTCCCATGTTTTTGGCATTTCTTAATCTTGGGGGTCTCCACTGCAGCTTTGGCTTCCTCCTTACATCTCCATGCATTGCCCTCTCAATAAGTATCTACAGGGACTCTAACCCTGCAACTTTTCCTAGCCTCCCAGGCCTTCCTTTGGAATCTTGGTGGAAGTCTCCATGACCCCCTAACTCCAGCATCCTGCGTTTCTGCAGAACCAGCCCCACATGGTTAACACCAAGGGGGTTAGCCACCATTTCCAGCAGTATCCAAGCTTCCAGGGACTCTGGCTGCAGAAGCCTCTGAGTGCCTGGGTAGCTGAACATGTTTAAAAAACTTCCTAGCCTCTTGTGCAAGATGGTTACACTGGTCTCTTCTCAAGATAATTTTTACTTTTATTTCCTTGCATCTTAGATGGATCTCGCCAATTCCTGAGATGCCCTTGAGCATCTTTCTTATTGTCTCTGGGCAAAGTCTTTAGTGTTTCTTTAGTGGCAGTAATGTCTTTAATACCTGCAACTTCCTTAGCCCCAGTTTTACTCCTGCCTTTCAAGTCTACATTTTTCAGATCTTCATGTTCTGCTTTCTGCTCCTGATTATCACAATAAATTTGGCTAAAAGCTGCCAGTAAAATTCATGCCACCACTTGAATGCTATGCTGCCTAGAAATTTCTTCCACCAGATTAAGAAGTCCATCACTTTTAAAATCAGCCTCACAGAAAGTTTTAGGACATGGGCAAAATGCAGACAACTTGTCAGCTAGAACATAACATGAATGGCCTCTAGTTCAATTACCAATAGTGTTCTCCTTTTCCTCTAAACCCTCTTGAGCTCTGTCTTCACTATCCATAGTCCAATTCGCATTCTAATTTTCTGAGCTCCCACCAGAATCAGCCATCAAGCTCTGGTTACAACAATCTAAAAGATTTTCAGCTTGCACTGCTAAACATTTCAAAATTCTTCCCACCAAGTCCAAAAAGCTCCAAATGCTTCTGAACCACATGGTCAGGTTAGTCATAGCAATGAACCCACCCTGGTAACAATTTCTGTCAGCTTTGTTTTACTGCTGTGACTGAAGGACCTGACCAGAGCAATTGTAGAGGAGAAAAAGTTTATTTGGAAGCTCATGGTTGCAGGTGTCTCAGTTCACAGAGAGCTGGCTCCATTTCTCAGGGCTCAAGATAAGGCAGAACATCATGGCAAAAGAGAGTAGCAGAGGGAAGCAGCTCACATGATGATCAGAAAGCAGACAGCCAGCCAGAGCTTGATCTACATTTTTAAAAAAAGAATATCAATATATTTTGGTAAGGCCTCCAGAGTTTTTATTAAGGGTGCTGTATATAATGGTCAGGAGTGCTGGAGATTTATCTGGGTATTCTCTCTGCATATTTTCTTTGCATATTTATCTGGGTTATTCTCTCTGCATACTTTTGAAGTCAGAATTAGACAGGCAGATAGGCAAGGAAGAGTCAGATCCAGAGAATGGAGGAATTGAAATGTTAATTCTATCAGAGCCCTTACTCCACCCTTATTAAGAACCTGCCCATGCTCCCACCTGTAGCTAAGGTAACCTGTCCCAGGGATTGTTACTCCCTCAGGGAATTGTTAATTACACCCCTTTCCTGCCCATCACTCCTCCCCAGCCCCTCTAGCCCACCTGTTTCCCACCTTTTGGCCATCCCACTGAGCATTTTCTGGGCCTAGTCACAAATGCAGGAAGGAGAAAGTCAAGGGGAAGAAAGCAGGAGAACAAAGGAAGCCTAAGACATATAAAAAGTCAGAATACCCCGCTTCTGGGGAAACCAGAATACCAGCTATGGCCCCCTTCTCCCTCCTGGGAGAAGTCTATGTTAGTCTTCTTAAAATAAATCCTGCTTTATATATGCTTGCCTCGGTGTCCTTCTCTAATGCCATTCTTCAACATGTGAAGAAGCAGGACTCATCACTGGTAACCAGCAGTAGCACTTTCATTGGCACCTGTTCCTTTATTGTTGAATCCTCTCTGCCTAGCCTTTTATTCATTGGTCCCTTGAAAGACTCCTTTCTTAGCTTTCAAATTGTCCCTGATAATAGTCCAAAGTTTCCTGCCTTGCAACTTCAGGTTATTGAGATGTGCCTATGTCAGTCAGTCTTATAAACCTCAGCTGTGACTCATCTGAAAGAGAGATTAGATCTTGCTTTCTTTGTCACAGATAGTAAAATGCAGTTATTTTGTGCTTACTATAGGAGAAACCAATTTGAATTAGATTAGTGAAAGACTATAATTATAGATCATTCATAGAAAAACACCATCTTATTAATTGGAGGCCTGCATAATGAATGGCGGAATCAATGTGCCCATCTGCCATTTCTAGGCAGAATGCTATCAAGAACTCCAAATGTTGGGTTTGTACTGTTCAGTCACAGCACTGGAGGGCTACTTACACTGAAAGGGTAGCACCTAAATGTTTTCTGCTACTTGAAAGTGGAATTGAATTTTAGAAAATTATGAGATACCATGATAACCTTGAGGGGATAAAGAAAAGAATTATAAAATTTATTCCATAAATAATAAAGTTTGTCAATCCCAGCCCATCTCACCTGTCACTTACACGTTGCTAAATCTATAAAAACCTTACCTCTTTTGTATGGAAAGAACAAGCAGACCTTGCTTCTAGCAACAGGAGACAGAACATGTGCCAATGTTTGAATATCCATTGAAGTTTGTAGGAGCAGATGGTTATAAATGTGTGATATTTGAACTTTAAAATTGCTTTGAAGAAACATACTCGTCTCAAGTGTCCAGAGAATAGAGATTTGTCATAAGAAAATTGGTAGAAATGTGACAATTTGAAGTTCAAGAAGTTCTGGACAGATGAGGAATTAACCATAATATAGTTGCTATTTAACATATAAGTTAAACCACAATGGCCATCTCTTTAGACAAGCTTCGTAAATTTCCAGAGATATTAAGCTCCAAGATCCTAAATGCCCAAGGCAAAGAAAGTAAAATAACTAATACAGTTACAAGGTCTCAGAGGAGGCTAAGTAGATATTAACATTCATAAGAAAATTTCCAAATTAATGACCTAGAGAGAATAATATTTGGGTTTAATGATTCTAACAAAAGACATGTCTCTCATAATGAGTAAATAATGTCCATTTGATTTTTACCTTGTGGTGGGGCAGGGCTCTGGTGAAGATTTGTAAAGTAGTTAACACCTTTCATAACCTTGGAAAAGCAGTGTGTGAGGTAGCCTCATTATATTTGGCCTCAACTTTGGAAACTTAACAGAATTAAATGCAGAAAGGTAGCCATGTTGGAATAAACGTATCATTTTGATCTGTGAATCGTACATCAGAATTTTTAAAAGAAGTGAACAGTTTACTTAACCAACTATTTATTTTCTGAACACAAGAACCCATTGCCTTTATTCTTCTCTCTATACCACACTAATCAAATAAGTCAATAAGTGTGTTTGTGTGTATGTGTGATGTCTGTACGTGTGTTATTGATAATGCTAGTTGGCCTGGGTTATTTCTGCTCTTTAGTCATTGTGTATGATAGATGTGAGATGAAACAAAACTGAAGATTGCATTTAGTTTAATTTGATGTGGTTTCCTTCCAAATGAAAGTTCACCTTCCTCTTCTTTACATTTGATCCTTGTGATTACTTGTCCTTGAATTCAATTATCTGTCAAAACTGAACTTTAGCAGATAAAGCCACAGAGACCCAGAAATTCTAATTAGTCCATCCGTCCAGGTACTAGTGTACCAGGTTTTATTGAACAGTCAAAATTTTGGTGCTGTACAAGCCCTAAAGCACATTTTCTTCATCCATTACTTTTAATTACACTCTGGTGCATCTCACATTTTTGCCACTTCACTACATTTTGGGCACCTGCAGATATTAAAGCTCAGTCCAGCCAACTCTTAAGTCATTTAATTCCCAATACATCTCTGATGTGTGGCTGGGTGGGTTTGTAGTAAGGAGATGTTGTGACTAGTTACTTCATTCCTTCCAGCTGCTTCAGGTTGAGGCAGTGGGGAGAGAACAGTGAAAAGAACAGATGTCATTGTATGTACTGTCTTGCTGTTGTAATTTGCTCTTGTACACTGAGCTTCCTAGCCAACAAGGATAGACAAGGGAACTTCTCTGTGTGTGAGCATGGGGCTGTTTTTCTTTTTCTGGGACCTACATGTGAGTTATTTCTAGGTCCTTACAGGAAGCCCTCCAAAGTGTAGAGTTGCCTCTAGTGGAGATAGTCCCAAGGAGTTGTTGGCTCTGGCTTCTCTTTTACTACACTTTCAACTCCTGCCTCCCCACTGTCTCCTGAATGTCTCTTATTGCAGGATTCCCTTTGTCTAATAATAAGGCAGCTCCAACCTACCTTGCACACATGCCCGCCTTATCCAATGAAACTAATGCATCTTTGCCCCATTGAAGGGTGGAATTACAGGGGGACCCCATTTTGTCTTGCCACCTCTCACTAATTCTCATCTCCAGCTCAAACAGGCACAAGAGAGCGAGTCCACCCACAAAGGCCTTCTTCATATTGATATTTGTTTCTCCTTCCCTCACATCTCTTTGAGTGAGTCTCTTGGGCCTTTCTCAGTAGCTTGGGGAAGGCAGAGAATCTTCCTCCTTCCGTTCTATGGGACCAGAGTAAGAGCTGAAGTTTTCCTTTCTATATTCACTTATCACAACTTTGACAATATTTGGGGCCTATTCTGGTCATTTGGTAGTAACTCAGGAAATGAGAAGGGTGGGTGGAAGACTGACAGGATCAATGTGGTTGCACCATATTGGGACTCAGTGTGTCCAGGCCCAGGGAGTAGTGACATCTTTGAATGTGTGCTTCTGGTTATCTACCTCCCTATGGGTTGGTCATTATAAATTGTCCTACTAGCTTGTACCATATGAAATTGTCATTTTTTTTGAAATAAAAATATGGTCAAATATTGGCAATTTCATAGCATTCAACCTAATTATAATGGGGATTTGGTTATTCTCAACTGACATTTTGTTTGAATTCAGAGTTGAAATTCCCTCAGGTTGCTTTAGAAAGTCCAACTGGGAGTTTACAGCCAAGGTTTCTGACTAGTGGGGTGTTTTATTCAGATTTTTGCTGCTGTGACCAAAAGACCCGACAAGAACAATTACAGGAGGAAAAGCTTCTTTGGGGGTTCATGGTTTCAGAGCTCTTAGTCTGTAGATGGCCAGCTCCATTCCTTGGGGCCTGAGGTGAGGCACAACATAATGGTGGAAGAGTAGCTGAGGTAGCAGCTGGGGACATGGCACCAAAAAGGAGAAAGAGAGAGGTGCGGGGCAGGGGTGGGTTAGGGTAGGGAGAGGGAGAGAGAGAGAAAAAAAAGACTTCACTAACTAGATACAAAATATATACCCCAATGGCATGCCCCCAATGACCCCTCTAGCCTCACTCTACCCACCTTCAGTTACCACTCAGTTAATCCAATCAGGGGATTAATTCACTGATTGGGTTAGGTCTTTCATACCCAATCATTTCACCTCTAAACCTTCTTGCTTTGTCTCACACAGGAGCTTTTGGGGGACACCTCACCTATGGAGCAAAGCTGTAAGCTTTCCTGCTTACTGAAAGTAACTTCAACAGGACTCAAAAAGCAAACTTGCAGTATGGATTTTTAAAAATAAATTAATTTAGCGGTAAAAATTATCAATTTGAGCAACGATTATGGTACATATTTACAAACATTTCTACTTTTTTCTTTATTACAAAGGTATGATAGAACTGTACTTATTATTCAGGAAATAATGATGATATAAGAAGTTAGGAAACATGATTGTAGTTTTAAAATTTTGTCAAGAAATCTGATTGCAGTTTTAAAAATTTGTCAGTAATAGAATATTCTATTGAATGTATTCAGATGTCCCAGAATTACATCATCTGTTTCCCCCACTACTATTGTTCCCAGGCAGCCGTGTAAACAGAAACTCAAAACTGCGGGACATAGGTATTCTCAGGAAGTTGTTAGGGAAATGAACGATTTCATGAACAAAAGTACCTTTTACACCAATATGAAGGAAGAGAGAAGGCATAATTTTCATACTGAGTAATTATCAGAATTGCATGCATATAAAGTAGGAGGAAAATGACTTCAAGTTTAGTCAGAATTTTATACAATTAATTTAGGAGATTAGAAGACAGACCAACTTGCAGTTCTCTGACCTGTTTGAGAGACCCTACACTGTGATTGTTCATAATTGCAGGGGTCAGAAGGCCCACATATTTGCACTGTAATTGTAAAATTAAGAGGTTGAGCCTTTTAATCAGGCCTATTTCATAGTCAAGGAAACATTCTAGAGGGAAGGATGGGTAGGCAGCAGTTCCCCCCATCAAAGAAAATACCATGTTTGTCCTCTTACGAGGCCCTCGAGAGAGTAATAATCAATGGCTGCATTTCTGGTGATCAGAAATTGCTGTGGTGTATCACAAAACTTAAAAACATTCAAATCCTGTGAACCATTAATTCAAGTTCTAGAGATCAATTTGAGATAAAGATTTACATTTTGCTTATTTGCATGCAAGGAAATCCATCTCAGAATTATTTAGGCACAAAAGCAAGAATTTAGAAATCTAATGTCTTTTGCTGAGTATTGGTTAAATTAAACATAGTGACTCTTAAATGTCATTAAATATACTTGTATTAGTGAATATATTATTAGGTGAAAAAAATCACATGACAAAACCTTGCATATACATGATCCTAATCTTTATGTCTGAACCAATGCAGAAAAAAAAACCCCAAAGGATTTTAATAGGGCTATATCTATAGGATATATGAAGGATAATTTATATTCTACTTTATGCTTTTTATATATTTCTACAGTTAACATTTTTATTCAGAAAAATGAATGTTATGAAAACAAAATGAAATAAATAGTGTTGAGGTAGCATTTAATAGTAGCTCCTGTTCAAGTATATCTAATCATTTTTAATGAAAATTTCTTTTGAACTCTCCATTTGTGCTGTATAAGGGACATCTGTTTTGGTATCTGCTGGCTCTATTTCATTCGTACATATTTTCTGAGTATGTGGAATCTACTTTTGTATGTGCATTTCTGCTAAAACTCCGATCTTGAAGAAGCAGCATCAGCCTATAGATTTTAGCTGGAAATTTAAATCATAACTCCAATCCCTTAAGATCTGGAAATTGTTCTGTATACAGGTCTATTATGGTACAGATAATGGACAGAGAAACCAAAAATCTTACAACCCTTGAGCCAGTTTCACCTAAGTGCATGTTGTGGGGTCCAGAGATTCTAAACCAGAAGCGGTTACTGAAGCCTTCTGTGGGTGAAGGAAGAGAAGGGAGGACCAATCTTTTCATTTGCTCTCTTCTTCCAGGAAGAGGAAGCAAGAAGTAGCCCATTAGTATCTGTGAGGGATTGCTTCTAAGACTCCTCTGAAATACCAAACCCAGGATGCACAATTCTCTCATATAAAATGCCACAGTATTTACATATAATCTACACAGTTCTCTCTTTTACATTACTTCTATTTTTCTTTTCTTTTCTTTTTTTTCTTTTCTTTTTTTTTTTTGGTGGTGCTGGGGATTAACCCCAGGGTGAGGCAAGCACTCTATCAACTGAGTTATATCTCCAGCCCTCTCTCTTATACTTTAAATTATTTATAGATTTGAAATGTAAATACTAGATAAATACTGTTATACTGTGTTGTTTAGGGGCTAATCACAAGGAAAGAGATGTACATGTTTAGTACAGATACAAATGTTTTGAATATTTTGATCTGTGGCTAGTTGAATACATGGATGTGAAATCTACTGATATTGGGCTGACTATAAAAGACTTTGCCATCTCCCTTTGGAATGAAATTCTGAATTGTTGCTCTTCTCTGTAATGGATGAAATGGGCAGAGTTGTCAAAGCAAATAGGAAACATAGATAAATGGTACTCACAAAGGCTGACCGTTTGCTTTAAAAACCTTACTTTCAGATAAAAAATATCATGTATAATGCTCTAAATTGTCTCTCCCATACAATGGAAAAACTCATTAAAAGAAACTTTCAAATGCTTTTGATTGAGAAGTTATGAGAGTTTTTAAAAGGATGCTCAAACTGATACACAGGATTGGTTAAAAACAGAAATTTACAGTTTTTAAATATTGGAAAATCACATATATGGTAGATCCACGGTGAATCTCAGGTAAAGAGATTATCCCATCATTAGAGATCACGCATTTTCCAATTATCCTTGTTAAATTTCATCACATTATTTTTGACATCTGAAGATTCACCACTAGATGGCACTTAAAATCCATGAGACTCAGGTGTGCCTCAGCTGGGAGGCAAGGAGACCCAGGACAGAAATACAACTTGAGTTATCAAAACAGTATTATCTATCTACTTGCAGGAGAAGAAGAGCTAACCCAAGATTATTTTGAGACAATTGGAGGGTAGGATCCCTAAAATGAACCTGTAAATGATAGAATGTTTCTCTTTAAAAATAACTTCCCTTCATCTCAATTGATATTGATGAGCAGGTTTTTAGTATTAGGACAACAACAGGCTGTTAGACTAATGAGGGTTTGGTAAATAGTGAAGGGCTGTGTTCTTTCTGAAGAGGTTTGGAGTGTGCACAGGAAGTCAAAACGTGGGGTTTCAATTCCTGCTCTGTACTTATTTGACACCAGGCTTACTGCTTCTTCTTCTTCTTTTTTTTTCTTTGCCTGTGGTTAATTTGGTTTGTGCTTCTCTCATATATCAGGGGAGAAAGATCCGATGTAAGAACACCATCATGCGCAAAACTGAGCTGCTGAGTAGAACGATCGTTTTCAGGAATGTGGCAGTCACTGACCAATCTCCCTGGATGTGGCCATCAAGTATGGATGAAGTGGCAGGTGGACTTGAAGGAGTGGTAGAAGTTCATCTTTAGCTGAGGCATCAAGGAACAGCATCAGGGGAAAAATCACAGAGAAGTAAACAACAGCCCGCTCTGCAGTGCTAGGCACCAGGCAGTGTGTGCAGTCAGAACCCAGGGAGGGGAAAGAGCTGCTGGATGGGCAGTCAAGGCAAGGGATTTGGTCTAGACTTCACAACCAATCACTCTTGTGACCTTGGATAAGTTAAGATGCCTCTGGGCTTCTGTTTTCTCATTTAAACATTGAAGGTTTTAGCTGATAAGATTTCTGAAACCCCTTATAAAGTTTTTAGATCATATCAGGACATAATTTAAAATTTTTTTTCTAGTCCTCATAACAATTTTTTGATGTGGGCATAGCTGAGGTTTCAGTGTCTTCCCTGTTTTCTACAGCAGGACATGGAGGCTGAGAAAGCTGGTTAGTGTCCTTGCTTCAAGTCTAGACATAGGCTATTTTTGCTTCTCAAAATGGGACCTGGACTGTATCAGTTTCTTTGGAAGCCTGTGGGAAATGCAGACTCTCAGGCTTCATCTTAGACCTAGTGAATCAGAATCTGCAATTTTAACAACATTCCCCAGGTGATTCATATGCACATTAAGGTTAAGAGGTACTGGGCCATGCCACACTGCCTGAACAAGTCCCAGGGCTGCTGGCTGCAAGAAAGCTAATCTTATAGCTAAGATGTCTTCTTTTCTTTGTTTCCTACATGTGGACATCATTGCACTGAGGACTGGAACTCATCCAATTTTTCAACAAATATTTATTAAGTACCTATCATGTCTCTGTCACAGCTGCCCTCTGATATAATAGAGAGGAACAAGAAAAAAACTGTTCTCATTAAGAAATAAAGGAATGACTTAAAGGGTTCTTCCTCTTTTTTTTTTTTCTATTTTTGTCTTCAATGTCTGAATAAAATTTTAGGTGGTATGATGAGGCCTTCAGCCTCCTATAGCAGTTGAGGTTCTTTTTTGAACTTCTAATAAAAGCTAAGATCAGGTTTTTCAACAGTAGCAAGCAAGATTGACCATTTGGGCCAGATAATTCTTTGAAGAGGGGGATTATCAAGCATCTAGCAGCTTCTGTAATCTCTGTCAATGAGATGCCACTAGCAACTCCAAAACTGTGACAAGTGCTGATGCCTCCAGACATTGCTAAGTATCCCAGAGGCTTTATCACCTTCAGGTGAGAACTACTGCGAGGAGACGGGATGTGGTCCAGAGAGGCACCCAGGAGGCCGTGGGAGAGTCTGATGGCATGTATTTTCAAGAAAAGGGAATGTGAGTTTCCTTTCTCAGCATCTACCCCCTTCTTCTTCCTAGGAAAGTAGATATTGGTTTCAGGACAGAAAAATTGTTCAGAATTAAGGCGCATACATATATGAGAAATTTGTTTAGAACCATCTCCTATGGACATGAAGAAAAGTGGAAGAGGAGAGATCTCTCATGATTTCTATACTCAAAACGCTTTCTGGGATGAATTAGAATTGCTTTTTAGGACAGTCAAGATTCACTTACTCCTCCCTCCTGGATTTTTTTTCTTTCTTTCTTAGGTAATAGGATTTAAGTAGAGAAATATTACATATCACATATTGTGCCAACCTGAAAACTAAAAGTTTAAAATCCCGTGTAGATCCCCAAACAACTAGATGCCTTTTATCTCCTTTGGAACCAGTAGGATTTAAATAATATGCCCTGAAGACTCCTTAGCCACTAGCATCTTCAAGTTTCTGGCTAAATTTACAGGTGAGAGAGGACATACTTCTGAAGTGATTTTTCGTGCAAATAAATACCACCAGAGTGAAACAAGAGCATTTCTCTTGGACAAACGCCAAAGCAGAACAGAGTCGTACAAATCCTCTGCGTTCCCGAGTCGTGAGTGGAGGGAGACATAACCTTTCCACAGCTTTGTGTAAATTCCAGAAGGCTAGTCTGTCTTGACTCGATTGTAGCTTGACCTCTGTCCTGGAGGGACAAGAACTGACTTCCTGAAATCCCTCCTCAAACGAAAAGTCTGCTCTCTTGACTCATTTGTTTAACCCCTGTGACATATGGTAAAGCTGCGGACTTTCAAATGCAGAGGGAGTGTGGAAGGTGGGCTGGAGTGGCAGAAGGAAATCTCTGGGTCCCACACACAGCCTCTCTCCCGACTGGGAATGTGAAGTGCATTATTGAAAAAGGCTGGCAGCTCAAGGCATTGTTTGGCTTTCTACCTTGGCAACGGCAATCTGCAAACTGTAGGGAAGTTTTCCCTTAATCCGCTGGCAGCTTCTACCCTGGTGAAATGCAATATGTAGTCTGCAGCACACTGATCCCTAAGAAGTGAATAATTTACTTGAAGCAATTTCTCTGCTACCATGTTTTCAGGCATCATTGCCAACTGTGGAGAACACAGACACTCTGTTTTGACAATTGCTAATAATCGTTTTTCTCTGAGGACAATTAGAATAAGGTACTTGGGGTACCCAGGTGAGGGTTGCAAGTATCCGTAGAGTCTTCCTGCAAATCACAGTGTCTATTTTCTGGCTATTCAGTGAGTGGACTGAGGACCCACAGTATCTCCAGGGGAGCTTGTTAGAAACAGAATCGTGGGTCCACCCAGACCTACTGAATCAGAATCTGCAACTAAATAAGGTGCTCTGGGGATTCAGGTAATCCTTTTACATACCAAAATTTGAGAAGCAGTACTGTTTTAGATCAGCACATTGGAATCACCTCTGGAGTTTAAGAGTATCCTGATGCACAGGCTAACCCTGGCTAGACCAGGTGTTCTCAACTGGGAATGGGAGAAATCTATCAGTACAGCCCCTGCCTCTGTAAGTTGGTCATTATCTCCAGGCAATTTTGGTTGTCAAAACGGAAAGGGTACTACTGACAGTTAGAGGATAGAAGTCAGGATATTGCTAAGCACCTTTTGATATAGTGGACCATGCCTCACAAAAGAGAATTATGTGACCCAAATGTCAGTTATGTCATTGTGGAGAAACAATGTTCTAGATGAATGAGATGTGAATCTCTGTAGGTGGGAACCAGTTGGCATGTATTTTTGTAATATTTCTCAAGTCCAGTGTGTATTTAGAACTGAGAATCATTGGTAGGAGGTTTGTTAATAGAGAGTCAAGATTGGGATTTTGGAGATCCAGAAAGATGATTTGGTTTTAGAAAATGGAGTAAATGGAGGTGTGGTGAGTGTCGGGTGATTGCAGCTCTGGGGAAGGAGGACTGTGAGACAATTAAGTAGACGGGAACAGTTAGATTTAACTTATCAAACTGGACCTGAAATAAACAGTTTCGAAAATCTACTCTAGATCTAGCAGACAACTAAAGATAGACTTATCACAGTGTCTTTCCCAGTGACTTATTTCTGCAAAACAAACTACCCTTACACTTAGTGGTTTACAACAATGTGTAATTATCTGTCATAGTTCTGTGATTTGACCAGTTTCAGCTGGATGGTCCTCACTCAGGATCATTCTTGTGGGTACTGTAAGATGTCTGAGACTGCAGTGCTCTGAAGACACATCTGTGCTGAACATCTGAGGTGGCTCACTCACATGGCAGTTGATGCTGACTATTTTCTGATGGATTAGCTCAGAGGTCAGTAGCCCTGTAGACTGAACCACCTAACTATGGCTGTTCCAGGTGCTTTGGCTTTTGTCAGTAGGGCGGGGAGGGAACATCCCCAAAGCAAATGTTCCAAGACAGAGAAAAAGCTCCTAATTTCATATGATCTGTCTCAGAAGCGACACTATCACTTCTGCTTCATTCGGTTGCTCAAAGCTGTTCTAAGCCACCCCTACATTCAAGAAGATTGAGAAATGGACTCTCTCTTGATGAGAGAAAGGCAGAAGAGCATACGGGATGGGAGATGTTGCTCAGGATATCTTGGAAAACATCTGCAATATGATCAAAGCAAGGTAAAGATTAGGGGCAGGGTGCTACTCCAGGAGATCTAAGGTGATTGGGAGTTTCCCTCTGCAAAGCAGATTTAAGGCTTCTCCATTCTCGGGAATGGGGCTCTGCCTTGCAAATGGAAGATTTTTTACATATATCTGGATGGGATAGGAAAAGTAGAGCACTCAAGTACAAATAAGCAGGTAGAAGCTGAGCTCATAAGGGCTAGAGTTAAGTGGTCATTTATAGTTTTCCTGAATTTGAACTTCAGGAACAGTGAAACCAGTATGCACAATCACAATGCAACGGCTTTCATTGAAGGAATAAGTCTCTATGTAAATCAGCAGCACACACATCTTAATTGTGCTTTACTGAGCTGTGCATGTTAAGTATAAATATTATTTTTTAAATGTGGTTGTCTGGAAGCTCAAAAAAATGAGTTCTTGGACCACACTCGCCAAATTAACATCTCCAGATTCAGGGCCCAGTTGTGAATTTTTCAAAACGTGCCAGAGTTTCTCCAGGTGGTCCCAAAAGGGGACTGATTTTTAGTGCTGGTGTTAGATATGAAGAGAGAATAAAGAGATATCAGAAAGTGATGAGTCATTAAAATAAACCAAGAGTGTTGGATAAGTTAAAAAGTAAAGGAAGTTAGATATCACATGAAAATTTGGGGTTAATAAAGCTCTCGTGTTGGATTCTTGTGAATGAGTCCTAGGTCTCTTGGTTGAATACTGTTAGTATTTTCTTAGAAATTTCACTTTCTGAAAATGAATCTTTCATATCATTAATTTTATATGTCATTAGATCTTTTTTTAGAATTTTTAAAGTTATATTTTATTTTTAATTGGCAAAATAATCATATATTCTTTTTTTTTAAAGAGAGAGAGAGAGAATTTTAATATTTATTTTTTAGTTTTTGGCAGACACAACATCTTTGTTTGTATATGGTGCTGAGGATCGAACCCGGGCCACACGCATGCCAGGCGAGCGCGCTACCGCTTGAGCCACATCCCCAGCCCAATAATTGTATATTCTTATGGGGTGCAATAGTATAAGGTTTTGCTACATATACACATTGCAGAATGGTAAAATCAGGCTAAATTAGCATACCCTACTCATCACCTCAAATAGTTACCATTCCTTTGTGATGAGAACATTTAAAATCCTCTTTTAGCTATTTTGAAATAAACAATATGTTATTATTAACTGAATTGTGTTGATTTAAATCCCATGAATAAGATTCAGAGATTATTTTGTAGGAGTTGGAATAAAATTTATGCAGAAATATTTGTGAAATAAAGAACTGCCATAAATATAAAGGGTCATCTTTTTGTTTTCTTCTTATGGTGAAAGTAGGGGTGATGGTCAGGGAGTGTATCTGCTAAGAAAATACATTTTTAAAAAGTCTAAACAAAGTTGTTTTTAAGTACAAGAGTGTTGTATGTTACAAATGACTTATTCACGCATTAAAGTAACTCTTTGGAAAGATATGATTGGTAGTTATTTCTAATTTGCCCATAATGTATTTGAAATAATAGTTAAAACTATATTGTAATAGATTTACTGATAATTCAGATCCATTCTCTCTAAATGATTTTTTTTTGTAATTATACAACATAGTCATCTCTCTGAGATGGTTTGTATTTCTTTAGAATGGTGAAAAAGGTCATAAACTTGATGGGAATGTAAATGTGTTGCTTTTATTTTCTGAAAAGAGCAAAAAAAATATGTTCACTCAGTAAAATTAAAGTCCATTACAAATCTTGGGTTATTTTTGCCCTTTTTTTTTCTTCCTTTGGCTTTCATGAGAATTTGCAAATGTATCAGACATTTTTTTTTCTTTTAAAGTCACTGACTCCTTTCATTCTTGCTCTCTTCTATTAACAAGTTCCAAATTGTTTACTAAGTAAATGAAAAGAAGTAATATCATTTTTTTTGACGACTACTAATGGATAATTCTTTCAAAATAACCAGCTGACACTCTGCTCAGGTTATGAAAACATTCTATCACTCTTTTAAATCTGTTTTACTTTTCCCATCCTGCAAGTGGAAACTGAAATAATGCGAGAATAAATAATTCTTACCTACCTCTGGACTTTTCTTAGAACCAATTTTTCTACATGTCCTTTACTAGTGTACTGCCCTAAAAGAAGTATCGTTCAAAACCTGGCCTATAAAATAATTGAACACCTTTGACAGGAAAAAAAAAATTCACAAAAGCTGAGTTTAGAGACAAGGATTGAAATGGTTGAGATCTAGTTCCAACTCTGTCACCAATTATTTATAAGGCTCAGTATAAGAATTTGATTTCATAGATCATCCCTTTACGACTTAGAGTTGGGCAGGGATGTGGTGATGTACCTCTGATTTACTCCACCTTAGGTGAGACACTATCTATCCATAGGCCCTAGAAGTGTGGCCTCTTCCATTGTCTCTGCTGAGTCTTTTGCAATCCCTCTCTTCAGCTGGTGGGAGCAGCTCTCCTCTTGGAAAGAAAGGGAGCCCTCTCTGTTCATGCAGTTCTGACAATAGGGTTGTTGACGGACAGGCTGGAGCCAGTCTGTTCCCCAGCAGAAACAGAAAGACATGGAGCACCCTCTCATCTTAGAGAGGTTTAATTAATAATAAAACAAGCTTTTACTCCATGCCACATTTCTTTTCTTAAACTTGCGGCCATGCATGTAGAAGTTAATGGTCCCAAGAGAGAAGCAGACAATGATTAATCATAAACTGAAAGAACAAATGACTCTGGACCCAAACTAATCATCTCATTTTTGATCTCTGATGCAGATGAACCAGTCACCATTTAAAGTCCATAGATTTATTCTAATACTGAAAACACAAGATTTTTCTTAAGTCCTATTTGGTGGTTTCTGTAACAACAAACAGGACCCCATTCTCCTTATTAGACCCCGATTGTCTGACAATGTTTGTTATCCTACGTTTGCGCTTTGGGATCTACAGTAAGAGTGCCCTTATCAGTGAAGTGTTAATGAAAAAAGAGAGCCAATAAGACAATTACTAAGCAGTGATATCTGACATTTAGTGAGAGTCTGGTAAACAAGTTAATTTTGTTTATGATTTATAAAATAAATTAATGAAGTAGGACTATATGTACTCTTGGAAAATAAGAAGAAATCAGTTATACTTGGTTGGAGATTTTGTGAATTTTGTGTTATCTGATTTTTCCTTTTTAAAAAATGGATCTGGATTCCATTATGCCCCAAACTACTCACTAAATCATGCTAACTTTCCACAATGATTCAGGGAAAATATTGGCAAGTTTACTAAATATTTTAACCTATATTATCCACTTCATCTTCCCAAGAGTCATGCAAGGTCAGTTTGCCATATGGATACTGATTCCCATTTTATAGATGAAAAAACAAAGTCAAATGAGGCCAATTGATCGTCCTGTAGCAAAGGCAGCAGAGCCAGGATTTGAACCTATATTCAACTGTAAGTCTTTGATCTTTTTTCCACACTCAGTTCATCTTTTATCTTCCGTAAATTACATACCTAGTGATTCCAAGATCAGTACCAAGAAAAGTTTGTCAATATCTCTGTCAAAAGAATTTTACTTTTGTGCAGTCATTATATTTATATTAGTTTCCATCTAAAAATATATCCAGATTAACCTTATCATTGCTAAAAGTATGCAGTGATTTAATTTATCACAGAGTCTTGTTAAATTATAGCGCAGGACACATACCGAATATAACATGGTTGAAGGAATTGACCCAAATGATTATGGGGGCCAAAAAATCTCATAAAAACCAGTGGTGTGGTTCAGTCAGAGTCTGAAAACCCAAGAACCAGAAGAATGTGGAAATCAAGAGAAGATGGCTGTCCCTGCTCAGAGAGCAACCTTGCCCTTCCTCTGCTCTTTTGCTTTATTTGGGCCCTCAATAGATTGGATGATTCCCACCCAAATTGGGGAGGACCATCTGCTTTACTGAGTTCATCAATTTAGATGCTAATCTCTTCTAGAAAGACCCTCAAGGACAAACTCAGAAACAATGTTTTACCAGCTATCTGGGAATCCTTTACCATAGTCAAGTTGACACATAAAATTAACCATCACCCTAGGGTAGAGATTTTTAATTAGGAAATGCTTCCCAACATGCCTGACAACACACTATCATAATTTACCTCTTCTGTCTACTGGTAGACCAATGCTTCCCTCTACCAGAATTCTAAAGGGAGTCCCTGCTCCTTAATTTTGTTTTTTTGTTGACCCAATATGCTTACGACTTTCAGTATCAAAACCTTCAGTTTATTTTATGGTAGGTTGTAAATGTTATGCATCTAAGGAGCCACACTTGCATAAAAAATAGAGCCATCACTCTGCTGTGCACTCAGAAAGGAGAAATTGCTCCAAGCTGCAAGAGAGATGGTTCATCTTGCACATCTGAGAGTCAGAGGCAGTGGAGGACTCGGCTATAAGGGGAGGGCCATTGTAGCATATGCTCATGAATAATGAATCTGACATTATAGCTATGCAAATGGAACACAGCAAGCTCTAAGCTAAAACTTGGTTTCATCATTTATTCACGGCCTCTTGTGTTCAGCACCTGGATAGTGAGCTGGCAAGGGATGGCAAGGGAACAAAGCAATCTGCTTGCTGTACTTGGGATAGAGAAGGCCTGCATGAGGAAGCCAGATAGCTCTGGTGGTGCGATTTCCATTGCAAAGTCTGGAGATAAATGAAGGTGAACAAAATCTTAGCGAAATCCTGCAGGAATCAACTAATGAGTGGGAAAATGTGAGGGCTTATTAAGGCAAGGAGTGACAATAATTGCTGATGCTCAGGATGATGGACAAAGACAAGTTGGAGACAGAATATAATATAATGCATTTTGTGATCTTTACATTTTAATACTTGGTTTGCATAGAGACATCGTGATTGATTTTAGTCCTCCGGGAGAAGTTCTATATTTTTGGCAGTCTTGAACTTACCTTTTAGAGTAAACAATGTATTTTTCTAATTCAGAAATCAATAAAATATTACGATTCTGGAGAGATGCAGAACTTGGATGACAAAGACATTTAGATTTGTTTACTTATTTTTCACAGGGACAGCCCTTCATTTCTGCCCCTTTGATAAGAAAGGATCGCTCACAGAGAATATTTAATGACGAAGGGACTTTTATGATTGATTAGAATTCAGGGCCAATCCACAGCATTAAAGAAAGCCAGGGCCTAGTAACTGTCCACCTAAAGAGCTGCAGAAAATAAGATGACATTGGCTTGTTTTTATAAGCTCCAAGGAGAAAAATTTCATATTTCCCTTATGTTATACAGTTATTTCCTAACACTGACAGTTAGGAGAGTGTTCCTTGTATTGTAGACAAATGTGAATTGATCTCAATATAATAATATGAAAAAAAATCCTCATGTCAGCACTGAAAAATAGGAAACATTGTCACCCACAGGCCAAAGGCTATGAGGGATTTCTGCAAGATGACACTGAATTGAACCAAAAATGGAATAACCTGTGAGTCACCCTGGCTGCACATTAAAATTGCCTGGAGAGTAATGCACAGGCCAGATGTCTGAGACTCACTCCCCAGTTATTTGGTGGCAACCAGTCTAGGGGTGAGGCTCAAGCACTGGTGTTTCAAGGGCTCCTCAGATGATTCTAATGCACAGCCAGGATTCAGATGTACCTAATCCAATTTGTTAGATCGGTCTAAGTCAGAGCAGAAGGGAGTGGGACTAGAGGGAAAAGTGGGCTGAGGGTCAGGATATGGCAGACATAGTTGGTCAAGGAAGTGCATGTGGAGGGTCCAAGAAGATCCTGAGAGGAGATTCCTCAGTGATGTGTATTCTCAACAGCTAAAACTTTGCACAGCCATAACCCCCCTTTCAAGTATCGGAAACAGAATTAGAGGAGACTTTTCCTGAAGTAGAAGCATTACAGGCACCACTTTCTAAATCAGCAGGTTCTTTGGGTTCAGGGTGATGGGAAATTGGGACTGGTGTGTGGAGAGGTGCGAAAGGGAGTGGAGAGAGTCTCCTGAGGTGGCAGAGGAATTTCTCATCAGGATTGGTACCTGGACTTGTAGCTGCTCCAGAGTGAAGTCACCTGAGAGGGGCGTCTAGCTCTCTCTGAGGCTGGATCATGAAAAAGACAACTGGTGCTCAATCTAAAGATCCCATAAGAGGTCTCTATCCAGCAAATAAATGGCACTGAAAAGACACTCAGTATGGTTAACAAGCAGAACTTGATGAGGCCTAACCACAAACCAACTCTGTTCAAAGTTGTGTTGTTATTCTTCCCCGTTGGCCTGTGGGAACTCAATGGCTGGTCCAATTACTCTCAAATGTAGGCAGTTGTTGTTTAAATAGAGGACACATTCTGAGAAATACATTATCAGGAAATTCCACCGTTGTGCAAATACCATTGATTAGATGAACACCTATGAAAACTGGATGGTGCAGCTACTATATACCTAGCCTATACGTATAGCCTATTGATCCTAGGCTATAGACCTGTACTGAAAGTTATTATGCTGAATATTGTTAGCAGGTGTAAAACAATGCCAAGTGTTTGGGTATGTGAACATAGAAAAGGTAGGGGAAAATAGGGTATAAATGGTAAAAATGGTATACCTGTTCAGGGCCCTTACCATGTGTGGAGCTTGCAGGACCAGAAGTTGCCCTGAATGAGTGAGTGAGCAATGAGCAAATGTGAATGCATAGCAAATGATGGCACGTGACTGTAGACTTACACACGCTATGTCTATGGTATACTAAATTTATTAACAAATTTTCTTTTTCAATAATAAATAAACCTTAGCTTACTGTATCTTTCAGTAAACTTATAGTTTTGAACACAATGTACAGTTTTACAAGACTCTTTTCTGTCTTTAAATCCTTATTCTATATTCCATGCTTGTATAAATATATCAGAATAGATCCAACTGTCATGACTAACTAAAAAGAACCAATAAAAACCCCTTATTCTGTATGCTTTTTTGATTTATTTTTTTTTGTATTTAAAATGTTTTTGTTAAAAACTAAGACACAAACACACACAGGAGTCAAGGTCATCAATATCACTGTCTTCCACCTCTGCATCTCGTCCTGCTGAAGGACTCCAGGGGCAAGGAAAGGCACAGCAATGAGTGGTTTCGATGTCATCTGCTATAAAAACCATGCCCTCTTCTCTACTCCTCCTGAACCATCTGCCCAAGGCTCTTCTTGAACAAGGTGTCACTCTTTTCAGAAATATGTCCATGTTTTTTTTTTTCTTTTCTTTTAACATGGTTTTGCTTGTTAGCAAATAGTTCACCATGAACAATCCTCTCTACTAATGAAATCCTTTTGATGTTGGGGTCTATGTTTTCAAATATTTTTTACCCTTTGGTATTGAACTGTGAACCCAGAGGTGCTCTACCACTAAGCTCCATTCCCAACCTTTCTCATTTTTTATTTTGAGACAGGGCTTCACTAAGTTGTCCAGGCGGGGCCTCCAACTTCTGATTCCTCCTGCTTTAGCCTCCTGAGTTGCTAAGATTACAGGTGTGCGCCATTATACCTGGTCTATGTTTTCAAACTGGAGTCTGAAAAAGCTTCTGCTAAACCCTTAAATGTGAATGTTTCTGATTTTTTTGTTCTCCCGCTGTCTCCCCTTTTCTTGCTTCTTTGCTAGCTGTGTTCCCGTTCCATTATCATCCTACAGGGCCACCATTATATATGCAATCTGGTGGCATGTGGCTGTAATAGAAACTCCTCTGATCCCTTGGAGTCTCAAAGCAGCCTCATTGGTGAGAGTGAAAACTACAACCTACAACTTTCCTTCTCTCTGCTATACTGGCTCCTTGGACCTCACTCCTAGCATGGAAGGTGGAGACAGGAAAGGACATTCTGATCGGCATTGCCACCCACCTCTAGGCTGGGCAAACATTCAAAGCAATCCTCTCTTTCACAGGACATTTTTGTGCATTCTCAAAGATGTCTCTCTAGGAACATTCTGCTGTACATCTCTGCATGGGGATGAGGCTGTTCCTCACTGTCTGCTTATGTTGGAAAAATTCTTGAAGGGCTCTCCCTGCCTTCCTAGGAAACCTGCCTTCCTGTGTAAAACTTTTAAAGGGATCTCCATGAAGCCAAGGAGTGGGGTTGTCATAGCACATGGATACTTTGCTCTAGAGAAATCCTCCAAATTCCTAATTAGTCGTTAGCTGAGCGTTTTATACCTTTTAGGTAAGGAAGGTACTAGGATTTAAAAACCCACTTCACAGACACTTCCTTATAAGGAAGTCCCACTTGGTGGTCTAGCATCCAGCTTTGAGTGGTGAGGGTCATTTCCCCCAGGACTGGCTTTACGGATGTGTGACCTCTGCAGTTACGTGAGGCTCCTCGCTCAGAAGGATCCTGAACTTGGATGAATGCTCTCCCGTCACCATTTTAGACTTTTGAAAAATCTGAACAAGTGGCACAGCATCTTCCCCATGGACTGAGTCCAGCAAATTATGTGACAGCTTCTGGTTGCCCTTATTAAATTGGGGGCTTTTACTGAAACTGAGAATACTCTCATTTCAATATCTTATTATACCTGTTTCTGGGTAGATTTCAGGTCTGTGTAGAATTCTCATTTTTTTGAGGATGAGTAAACAGTAGGAGAAACCCACATGCATCAATTTGGGGCCTATGAAAAGACTCTGAAGCATAAAAAAGACCAGAGCTCACAGGAGGCAGAGGAAGGACATACTTGAAAAAAGATTTACCGTAGGAAGCAAAAGTAATTTAAGGCAGCATCTGCTTGTCCTTTCAATAAAATTCAATTAAGCCTAGATTCTATGAAACACGAGATTAAGGATGAGATAAGACAATAAATAGCAAAAGTAAGCTTGCTCACAGAAAGGCGAAACTCAAAAAAGAAGTCAGATAGAAACAAGCATGACGGTTTTGAAAGAAAAAATGTGTTGCAGAATCTTATATTAGAAGACCCTGGGGAGAATTGCATCAGTAACATGGAGAACTAGCTTGAAAGATTTTTCAAGTGCTGAAAATTTCCAATTGCTGAAAAAAAAAAAGAGTAAAAGAGAGACGGAAATGACCACAGAGAAGAAGGGAGGTGTCAAAGAGAGGCAATGGGTAGGAAGCCCACGGGCCAGCAGAGTTCCACCAGTGGATAAAAGAAAAAATGGGGCAGAAGCAATGTTTGCAGACTGCCAGACTGCTTCCTGGGGGATAGGCACATGGCAGAAAGAGAGTGAGGACCCCCAGGCTTTGTATTAAACAAACCTTTCCTTAAGAATAAAACTGACTTCTACAATAATGATGTATACTGATGCCGAGTTCACTGGCTTTGTGTACTCATACCTTCTGAGTTTGAAGATGTTCTGCTAAAAGTCCCATGGGTTGTCTTTCTGGTTCTTTGGCCTTATACTAGTCTCACATGTGTTTCGACAACATCCTTGTTTTTCCCTACATACAGCCTCCACGCTAGTAAATAGAATAAAAACAGTGATGATATTGTTTATAGATGCAACGATCAAGACTTCACAAAATTCTTTTGTTTGTATTTAATTTGAGCCTCTCAACAATGCTATGGGCAGATAGCAGAAGTCACAGGCCACCAGGTAGAAGTATCATGTATTAAGGGCAGAGTCTGAGTCCTCTTGACAGTGTAAGCAGAGCTATCTTCATGGCAGCTAAGTAGAGAAGAAATACCCTTCAGGTTTGGGAATGGTTGAGATATTATGTTTTAGAGAAATAATTGTCATGTATTTCTGTGGTTGAGCCTGTAGGGCAATAGACTCAGATCTAAAAGATGGCAGATTGGATCTCTCACTAGGGGTGATAGAAATGTACATATGGCATTTGAATCCAGCATAAAGGACCAACAGACCTGTCTTGAAAATGAGTTCTGTCACAGTCCAAAACATTGTAGTCTTTATTTGGAACTTTATAATGTCAGTAAATAATTCTGTTTAATTATATGAAGGCAGTTTTTGCTGTCCCTAAATGGTATGGCAGTTATGGAAGCCTATTACAAAGATAAGCTGAAAAGAATAGGTCTAGTTTCTGAATAGAATTACAGAGGTAGTGAGGTCAGATCCCATTTTCATAGTGAAAAAAATAATAATGGGGTTTGGATTAAATAAAGAATAAAAAAGACTATTGAGCATTTTATTGGGCCAAAGTTATGATGTATGTCAGGATGATAATGCATTTAATGAATCATGGACTGTTCTAGTTCAGGTATGGTGAACGGTTAGCAATACTGTTTTCTTGCCTGTGGCAGACATTACTAATCTGTTATAATGGTCTCTCTTGCTAAACTTAGACACAGCTTAACTTTTGTTTTTAATGCAATAAGCCAAGCAACATCTATCAATTCACTAGAGCTGACATCTAAGATGTCATTTCTACACTATTCAGCTCTGTAATTTTTTAGGTAAGGTTAATGAATCTCAGAAATACAAAGTCACTTAGAGGTCACATAATTATTTGGAAAAAGAGCCAGAACTTTGATTTGGGTCTTTGATTTACTAGCCAAGTAGTCTTTTTAAAAAATTTATTTATTTGTTTTAATTTGTTATACAAAACAGCAGAATGCATTTGATTCATAGTACACAAATGGAGCACAATTTTTCATTTCTCTGTACACAAAGTAGAGTCACAGCATTTGTGTCTTCACACATGTAACTAGGGTAATGATGTTCATCTCATTCCACCATTTTTCCTACTCCTATGCCCCCTCCCTTCCTCTCCCTTCCCTTTGCCCTATCCAAAGTTCCTCCATTCCTTCCATGCTCCCCGCTCACCTCCATTATGGATCAACATCTACTCATCAGAGAAAGCATTTAGCCTTTGGTTCTTGGGGAGTGGCTTACTTCACTTAGCATGATATTCTCCAACTCCAACCATTTACCTGCAAATGCCATGATTTTATTCTCTTTTAATGCTGAGTAATATTCCATTGTATATACATTCCACAGTTACTTTATCCATTCATCTACTGAAGGGCATCTAGGTTGGTTGCACAATTTAGCTATTATGAATTGTGCTGCTACAAACAATGTTGTGGCTGCTTCACTGTAGTATGCTGTTTTTAAGTCCTTTGGGTATAGTCTGAGGAGTGGTATAGCTGGGTCAATGGTGGTTCCATTTCAAGTTTTTTAAGGAATCTCCATACTGTTTTTTTCCATATTGTTAGCACCAATTTGCATTTCCACCAGGAATGTATGAGTGTGCCTTTTCCTCCACATCTTCGCCAACACTTATTGTGGCTTAATAACTGCCATTCTGACTGGAGTGAGATGAACTCTTAGAGTAGTTTTTACTTGCATTTCTCTAATTGTTAGATATATTGAGAATTTTTTCATATATTTGTTGATGTATATCTTCTTCTGTGAAGTGTTTGTTCAGTTCCTTATCCCATTTATTGATTGGGTTATTTGTTTTTTGATGTTAAGTTTTTTGAATTCTTTATAAATCCTGGAGATTAGTATTATATCTTATGTGTATTTGGTAAAAATTTGCTCCATTCTATAGGCTCTCTATTCACTTCACTGATTATTTCTTGTGCTGAGAAGAAGCTTTTCAGTTTGAATCCATCTCATTTATAGATTCTTGATTTATTTCTTGTGCTTTGAGAGTCTAGTTAGAAGTTGGGGCCTAATCTGACATGATGAAGATTTGGGCCTACTTTTTCTTCTATTAGGTGCAGGGTTTCTGGTCTAATTCCTAGGTCCTTGGTCCATTTTGAGTTGAGTTTTGTGCATGGTGAGAGATAGGGGCTTCATTTCATTTTTCTGCATATGGATTTCCAGTTTTTCCAGCACCATTTGTTCAAGAGGCTATCTTTTCCTCCAAAGTATGTTTTTGGTGCCTTTGTCTAGTATGAGATGATTGCATAGTCTTTTTATTACATCATGTTAGAATTCAAAATTGGGATAAATGCAAGGACTTCAAGATTATAGTCTAGCACTAATTTTGAGGGGTTTGTGTGTGTGTCACTGTGTGATGTGAGTTTGGTATATATGCACATATGTGTGTGCGCTTCTGTGCGTGTGTATATGTAAAAATGATATGTGTTGAATATAGTGAATCACAAGTTCTTTCCCAGATACCAGACCTTGGCCCCAGAATTTACAAGTTATTTCAAACTCAAATCTTTTCCATTTTGAAATAGAACATTTTCTCCTTTTGCACTAATGAATCAGAAATAAAGAAAAAAATAGCCCCAATCTCAAACCTTTGAGCCTTTTCATGAATCAGACCTTTCTGCCCATTTCCTACTCCAGGCTTTTCTCTCACCATGCTTCTTTGAAATGAGAAAATTCACTTTCCCTACTTTCTTTATTTTTCATTTATTCTTCAATCTCTTATAATTTGACTTTTTACACCAATAGCCCATTGAATCAGCTTCTCAACAGGTTGTCACTGGCTTGATAACCATATCTAATGGACTTTTGCTTGTCTTATTTTATAGACTCCACATGGGACCAATCACTGGTCCTTGAAACCCTTCTTCATTTCTTTCCAATATTTCCCTTTGATGATGGTTGTCCTCATTTCATCCTAGGTCCCTTCCTTCTCTTCAGCATTAGTCATTGTCTTATAGCCGTCCTCTTCCTAGACACTCTTCTTTGGTGGTATTATCTTCTCTCATGATTTTAAGATCCACTTATGCTGTGATGGCTCTTAAACCTGTTTCTCCAGCCATGACTTCTCTCTTGAGTTTCAGATTTATCGATTAAACAGTTTGTTGCATACTACCAAGTTACTCCCTGGATACCTAAAACAGATCATGTCCCAAAGCAAACGATTTTCTCTCCAAGACCAAGAATATTAACTCTGGTGTGTGTGTACCCAGTTTCTCTGCATAGCACCATCTTTTTTGCTTGAGTAAAAAAAAAAAAAAGCAGAAAATAAGCCTACATTCTTTTCTTTCTCTACATCCCTGGTTTTCATACCACAAGACCTATTGATTTATTCTCTTAAAGATTTCTCAGAGTCCTAGTTCAGGTCTTTATCACCTGTTGCCTGAATGATGTAAGTGTGTGCTAACTGGCTCTACGTTTGGGACGGCTGCCTTTAAATCCTTCACACACACAGGTGTTCCCTCTCAAATCAATTCTTGTCTTGTTATGTGGTAACTCAAAACTTTATGCTAACTTCCTTTTGCCTTCAGAATCAAGTTCTCGCTTCTTCACATTCCTTGGCCTTACCTTTTATTCACTTCTCTGCATAAATTTCTATTTTCAACTTAGATGATTAGTGTATCCCCAGCAGCCCCTACTGGCACACAAATTCTCACATTCACATTAACCTCCATGTAGCCTATAACCTTTCTCTCACATGAATTTCTATACTGAACCCCAAACATATATGTGATAATGGGAGTACCCACAATGAGTCCCCAATACATTGTATGTGATAATAGGAGAACCTGATCATTCTTCATGGAGACAAGTCTGCATAAATTCCCTAGGCTGCCTGGGTGTTCTTGCACTACAAGATTCAGAATCCTCTTATTTATAGAGGAGAGTAGGGAAGTTGCAAGAGAACCACTCATGTTCAACTCTGCCAACTAGATCTTGAATTCCACATTTTCCACCTGCAGAGTCCACAGCGTGGGTCTGATGGAGAGAGAGGGGCAGGATCTACTGAGAGGAGACCCAAAGTTAGGCCACCCAAGTTTTGGGCTTTGTTTGAGTAAATCTCACCCTGGTTGGCTTCTTGGAAAAGTCTTAGTCAATCATACATCATATGAATTTCCAAATCACCTTTCTCTGATTTGTTTTCTCCAGGCATTCATATAGGGCAGCAGCCTCGGGCAGTGGGGAATCTTTAAAATGAAGTATTAGTAGCTAAGGAATTAGATCTTTCCCTAGTTGGCAGGGAGATGCAGGAAAAGCTTTGAGTAAGTCTTCTAATGGCCCAAATTCTTTCCTATTCTTTTTCACTTGGACAACTGTGAAGAGATCTTTGAATCCTTTGTATTCAAAGTGTGGTCCATGAAGCTCTACACTGATATCACCTGGGATCTTGCAAGAACTCTAAGCTCTCAGGCTCCATCCAAGACTTATTAAATCAGAATCTGCATGTAAACAATATCCTTAGTGATTTGTTTGTGCATTAAATATCAAAAAGCATTTAAAACACACTTTATACATTAATTCCTCCTGTGGGTTTGGCACCTCCAGGTTGTACAAATTGTTCCTCACTTGACCTCCCTATATCACCTTGTTGGTAAGTGTTATTATTTTTCTTTCTTTCTTAACTCACAGTATTTGGAAATAATTCACTTAATGTCTGCTTTTCTCTCTGGACTAGCTCTGCCCAATAGAAATATAATGTAATCCCCAGATGCAAACCAAATATATAATTGTAAATCTTCCTGTAGACACAGTGAGCAATTAAAAAGAAAGAGCTAAAATTAATTTTTATCACATCTTATTTAGCCCAATATGACTAAAATTTTATCATTTCAAAAGTATAGTCAATATAAAAATATTGAGCTATTTTACATTTTTTTTCATACTATATCCTAAAAATCTAATTCAGTTTTCGTTTACTTCACATCTTAGTTTGTACACTTACCTTTCCAGGTACCCAATAGCTACCTATGGCTATTGTAGATTCTCAGGTCCTTGATGGGAAGAACCAAGTTTCCTTTATAATTAAATTCCATTGCTAACTGGAATTGCCTGATATATAACATGCACTGAATTCATTCGTTTGTTAAGAAATTTTGAGCACCTACTATATTCCAAGCACATTTCTGGGCAGTAGGGTCTCAACTGTGAATGAAAAGTCCTTGTCCTAATGGAATCACACACCCATGTAAAGATACCACATGTCTTCTTTAAGGAAGTGACAATTGAAAAGAGATTTGAATGCAATAAGAAGTGAGCTATAGAAGTACTGTGGAAGCTGGATGTGGTGGAGCACGCCTATAATTCCAGCAACTCAGGAGGCTGAGGCAGGAGGATTTCAAGTTCCAGGTCAGCCTCAGAGACTTAGCAAGATCCCATCTCAAAATGAAAAATAAATATGGGGGCTGGGGGTGTAGCTCAGTGGTAGGGCACCCATTGCCAATTCCCAGTACCAAAAGAAGAAATAAGAAAGAAAGAAATCCCTTGGGGATGGGTGGTGAGTGGCAGCTGTGGGGGGACCATTCCTGGACAACAGAGGCAAAGACTTTGGATAGCACATACCTGAAAAATTTCAGGAAGAGAAAAGAGGGCAGCAGGCTGGAGTAAAGTGATTGAGGGCAAGAGGAGCAGGAAATGAGGTGAGCCAGGGTCCCAGGCTCTAGTTATAATGGAATTTACTAATCATGATAAAGATTTTGTACTATGTGTGACAGGAAGTTATTGGAGGGTATTGAATAGGAGTGTGACTTGAGCTGGTGTAGGTCCTAAAAGGATTAATCTGTCTCCTGGCATAGAGTAGATTGTGCAGGGGCAGGAGTGAAACTGGAATACTGACTGAACTGAACCTGGATTGAATTATGCCTTTATGCAGGTACATTTGCATCTGCCCCCAACATCTCAGGGGTGTTTGCTTAGGGAGAGGTGTATAGAATTCCTGGGATGCCTTCATACAAACCTCGCCACTCTGTGCCTTTACATGTATTGTATTGGAGCTGTGAGTAGAGAAGCCCTGGAGAGGTATTTAACTATTCCTCAAAGTTCTTATATCTCATTGTTGTTCTTGCTGACTGACATGCTACACCGGATAATTTATGCTTGTATGAGTCCAACTGCCGCACATTTTTCATCCTTTTAAAATTAAAAACATATATATGATATGTATACCTATATATCCCATGTTATTTTAGGAGGATTACCCTGCAGTAGAGTGTCAACTGCAATGCTTCTCCCAGTACCAGAAGCCTGGGTGGTGTTAAGAAGACCCCCTTGGGGGCTGATTAAAATCCTTTGCCTGGTGTCACCTGCCTGAAACAGAAGCTTAGTGCCTTCTGCCACCACGCAAAACGCTTCCAACACTCAACATGAGGCACTGAATTTCAGCCTTTGGAATGAAATTTAAAACTGCATCTGCTGTAAGGTGTTTGGAATTTAGCCTAGTTGTCAAATATGATCTAATTTCAATTGTGGTGAAATTAGGAAGTCAGTAAAGTTTGTGTTTGGGGCCCTGGATGGCATCTATTACTAATGTTACATATATCTACAATAAAAATAACCACCACAATAATAATAGTGTTCTAGTTAGTTTTCTACTACTGTAATGAAGTTCTGAGATAAATAAACTGAAAAAGAGGAAAGGTTTATTTTTGGCTCATGGTTTCAGTCCATGGTCACTTGATCCCATTGCCTTTGGGCTGTGGTACATCATGGGGGAAGAGCATGGCCGAGGAAACGGCTCACCTCATGGTGGCCAGGAAACCTGAGAGAGACAGGAAAGGTGTGGGGTCCCACTATCCCCTTTAAGGGCATTCCCTTAGTGACTCGACTTCCTCCCATTAGGCCCCACCTCTTAAAGACTCTACCACCTTCCAAGAGCATCACAGGCTGGGGACCACGCCTTTAACATATAGACTCTCAGGGAGTATTCAAGATCCACACTAAGCAAATAGCTAACTCTTTCTTATGCCAAATGCTGTGCATTGATTGTCACCTTTAAACTTCTTTTTTTTTTAAGAGAGAGAGAGAGAGGAGAGAGAGAGAGAGAGAGAGAGAGAGAGAGAGAGAGAGAGAGAGAGAGAGAGAGATTTTTAATATTTATTTTTCAGTTTTCGGTGGATACAACATCTTTATTTTATTTTATGTGGTGCTGAGGATCGAACCCAGCACCCTGCGCATGCCAGGTGAGCGGGCTACCGCTTGAGCCACATCCCCAGCCCATCTTTAAACTTTTTAACAACTTTGTAAGATTGTTATTATTCCCATTTTACAGAGGAAAAAACATTAAAAGAGAAATAATTAATATGCTCAGGTAGCTAGAATTCTGGAAATGCAAATTGAGACTATGCAAGGTTGCACATAAAATTCCCAGTTTTTCTGTTACACTATTTATTCAGTTACTCATTTCATCTAACTCTTCATTCCTTATTGGTCTTTTTGTTCATAGCCTACAGGAACTTAGCCAAAAATAAGGATGTTTTACAGGACGTGTAAATGTGTAACTAAGAAGCTTGAAGAGAATCTCTGCTTATTAGTGGATGTTCTGTTGTCAGCCTAGAACGTTTTCCTTCTTCTCTTTTGTCACTTTGCAGATAACAAAAGAGACTCCCTGGAGTTGAGTTCCCCTGATGTAGACTGAGATAAAGATTCCTCTGTAGGGGATTTATTAGAAAATATTTCTAGTAGGGGTAGGTAAGATGGGACTGGGAAGAGCAGGAGTGCAAGCAAGAGTGTTCAGCTTTAGCTCAAAGCCACTGAAGCTTTGTAAGGGTAGGACTTACGTCACAGGTGGTCCATGGTAGGACAAGGTGACTAGGGTACTTATATCCCGGGTACCCACCAGTCACTGACTTAAGGACATACGGCATCCTTAGGTACCGCGGCTTTCTGTCAGCCTGAGAGCAGACTCTGGTAAAGGGACCTGGAACATGCTTTTGAGATGGAAGAACATCAAAAGCCAATCTAAAAAAAAAAAAAAAATTGAAAAGGTCTCAGAGAGGAATGGATGGTATCTTTAGTTTCCCTAAAGTGGTAGAGCTGCAATTAAAATCAAAGTCTAATTCACTTTAAAGCCATTCAAAACACTTCAAGATCTTTCTGCAGTGATAGGAAATGCAGTATGGAGTTGTTCTTGTATTTGTGACAAGGCATAGAGACACGGGCATACCATAGAGGCCAGGCATAGACCTAGGAAATTACTTCCATCTCTTTTTCCTCCCCTCTTCCTTCCTTTCTTCCTCCTTTCCCTCCTTCTCCTTCTCTGTTCTCTCTTCTATTTCAGTTTGTCAATTGTGTTTTGAACAGCCTTATTTAAACACCATACAACTGGCCCATTTAAAGTATAAAATTCATTAGCTTTTAATATATTCACAGAGCTGTGCAACTATCAACACTATTTAATTTTTAGAACATTTTCATCACCCCAAACAACTGCCCTATCCATTAATAGTAACTTCCTCTCCCTCCTCTTGTGAGACCCTAACAAGCTACTAGCCTACTCTCTGTGTATGGAAAGTACTGATTCTGTAAGTTTCATACAAATGAATTAAAATGCCATTGGCCTACGTGTCTCTCTCTTCCCTTAGCCTAACGTTTTCAAGGTTTATTCATGCTGTAGTATGTAGCATGTATAAAATTACTTCATAGATTTTCATGGCATAATATTCATACATTATATAATTGTATCACATTGTGTTTATGCAGTTATCATTTGAGTTGTTTAAACCATTCGCTGTTTGGAATCATGCTGCCATGAACATTCAAGTGCAAGCTTTTGTGTGAACATTGGTTTCTACTTTTCTTGGGTATATAACTTCTCGTGGGTAGGATTACTGGGTCAAATGCTAACTCTGTTTTAAACATTTTGAGAAAGTATTAAATTGCTTTCCAAATCAATCACACCATTTTACAATATAAAAAGCAATATTTTAGTGTTCCGATTTCTCCACATCCTTGCTAACACTGATATTGCGTGTCTTTGTTTGTTTGTTGTTTTTTTTTTTTATAGACACCATAGGAGGTGTGAGGTGGTATCTCATTTTGGTTTGATTCGCATTTCCCATTGGGACTGTGTTATGCCTTGGAAATGTCCTTAAAAGTTCATATGTTTATGGTTTTATTCCCAAAACATCAATGTTCAGAGGTAGCACTTTGGGGAAGTGATTGGACGGTGAGGGCTCTCACCTCTTCAATGGATTAATTAATTCACAGCTGATCACACTATTGAGAGATGGTGGAAACTAGGAGATGGGACCTCGTGGAAGGAAGTGGGTCCCTGTGGGTGTGCCCTTGGGGACTATATTGGGTCCCTGGCCCTGTACTCTATTTCCCTCTCTGCTTCCCAGCCACCATGAGGTGAGCAGCTCTGTTCTACCACAGCTTCTCCACCATGACGCTCTGCCTCATTACAGGTCCATAGCAATGGAGTCAGTTGACCTTGAACCAAAGCTCTGAAACTGTGAGCCAAAATAGAATCTTTCCTATTTTAAGTTATTTTTCTAAGGTATTTTGTCACATCAATGGAAAACTAACATGGAATGGCATTTTGAGCTTCTTTTTATGTGCTTGATAGCCATTATCTTCTTTAAAGAAATATTTACTTAGATCCTTTGCCAGTTATAAAATTTGGATTATTTTTATTTGTATTCTTGAATTTTAACATTTCTTTCACCATATCTTCTAGATGCTAGCCCATTATCAAAGATAAAATTTGCAAATACTTTCTTCCATTCTGTAGATTTTTCTCATTTTCTTGATGGTTTCTTTGGAAATACAGAGGTTCTTAATTTTGACGAAGTCCAGTTTATCTTTTTCTTTGGTTGCTTGTGGTTTAGGTATCATGTCTAAGAAGCAATTGCCTAGTTGAAAGTCACAAAGCACTTAAATTTTCTTCTAAGAGTTTTGAAGTTTTAACTCTTATATTTGTCTTTGATCTATTTTGTATTGGTTTTTGCATATGGTGAGTTAAGGAGCCAATTTCAATTTTTTTGCATGAGAATTTCCTGTTGAAAGTTGTACTTTCTTGTTCCAGGCACCATACTTCTCCTTTCCTCCTTCTTCCTTCCTGATTGCAGATATGATAACTAGAGATGCAACAACCATCTTTTGACAATGAGGGAAAAGATACACATTTTGGAGATTTTTGTGATGAGTTGCAGACTGGATTTCTTATTATGTAAAACTCCCTAAATCATAGTTGTTTAAGGATTTCTGTTATCTTGCAGGCCAAAGCACAACTTGGTTATATATCACTTTTCTCTTCAGTCTTACAGTAGACATTTCACAGTGGTTAAATTTCCACTGGGATGGTGAACTCTATCTTGATTGAAAATTCCCAAGAACACAAAAGATCGCTATATTAATAATGGATGTTCCATATACGAAACCTCATTCTTCCCTGCCAAATATAAGTGATCTGGGGCTGGGCTCCCCTCAGTTGGCCAATCAGATCCTTTCTTCTAGAAAGGTAGAGAGTTTTGAAAGAAAATTCAATGTTTTTTCTAGCTATAGTCTTTGAAATTGCAGTGACTGCTGACTTTCTGGGGTTTTTTTTGTTTGTTTGTTTGGTCTTTTTCTTGTATTCTGAGCACCCCTCTACCCTATCCCGTTATTCTTTAGAACTTTATTTTTGGCCGACTTGTTTTTTGTTTAAGCTGGACAGAATTGGTTTCTGTTACATGGGACCAAAAGAATGGTAATAGCATGTTTTTGTGCCTTTCATGTTCTCATTCTTCAGCTACCCAGCCAGCCATTCATACAGTCGCCTGGTGTTATTTTCTCCTCAAGGAGTTGATACACAAAGTGCTAAATCCAAAATTGTCCTTAGGAAGCCCGGGAACCACATTATTCTTTTCTTTTACAACTATAAAATAAGTATTTTCCACAAAATGTTCACCATGTTCTTCACTGTTTAGGTCGCAAATAATTTTAAAACAGTAACAGATAATTTGCAATTGTTATATACTTATCTAATCACTATTTATTTACTTGAGATTCTATGGTCTACAATATCTGTCACTCTGTTAAACCAATATCAGGCAGAACTATAGAATATAATCCATTCCTTCCCTTAGAAATAGACTAGTGGGTAACTCAGATCTCAAGTTTTAAAGGTTTGCAAAAATCCAAGCATCTTTCCAAAGATACATGGATACTAGAAACAGGCTCTTGAAACTCTCATCCCAATTAAACGTGATGCATCATTCAAAAAATCCAATCTAACTGGGCATGGTGGTGTTTGCTGTAGCCCTAGCTACTCAGGAGTCTGGGGTAGGAGGACCACTTGAGCCCAGGAGTTTGAAGTCAGCCTGGGCAACATAGCCAGAATCCATTTCAAAAGAAACACAAAATGTCAAACAAATAAAAATAAAACCCAATCTGGACTAGCTGTCTTAGGTTCAGTTATCTTAAGTTATTCTGATTGGCCTGAGCCAAATCGCCTCAGGTCATGGGGCCAGGGCTCTTCTGTGGGGAACTTTTGACCTCATGATGCTGTCTTTCTAAAGGACTTTATTACAATCATTAGCATCCAACAAGAACCAAACATTGTGCTAAGGGTGGAGATATGATGATGAATAAGACAAAGACTCTGTCTGCAAATCTTTTTTTTTTTTTTTTTTTTTGAGAGAGAGAGAGAGAGAGAGAGAGAGAGAGAGAGAGAGAGAGAGAGAGAGAGAATTTTTTTTTAATATTTATTTTTTAGTTTTTGGCCGTCACAACATCTTTGTTTGTATGTGGTGCTGAGGATGGAGCCTGGGCCGCACGCATGCCAGACGAGCCCGCTACCGCTTGAGCCACATCCCCAGCCCCTACAAATCAAATCTTTTATGGTCTTCTTCCTATTATTTGGTAGGAGGAAAATGGTATTATTATCTGCAGGAATGGTATTATCTCTACCAGTTGATCTCTACAGGTCTATTGGTCTGTATCTCTCTCCGTCTCTGTCTATCTCTCTCTCTCCTTCTCTGTCTATCTCTCTCTCTCTTTCTCTTTCTTCATCCATCCACTGTATTCCATTCATCCATCCATCCATCCATCTATCTATAGAGACATTCATCTGTAACAGCTAGTGTAGTCTAGGTTAGGCTGTGGTAACCAAAACCCCTAATATTTCAGTGGCTTTACGGAACATAAATTTATTTTTTGATCAAAATCAACTTAATGTCACATTTTTGATAGTGTGGGCTCTGTTCTATGTTGTCCTTACTCAAAGATCTAGACAGGTTGTTGGAGACTTTACTGTCTGAATGTAGATAGGAACAGTGCTGACACTTAAAGGCTGATACAGTATTGACACATGTTCCTTTAGCTCACAGCCATTGCTGGACTAGTCAAATGGCCAGATATAATTAAAAGGGGCAGGGAAATGTTATCCTATGGAAATACTTAGTTTCAATATTGGCAGTTTGTCTCCTTCTCCTCCTTTTCTTCTTCTTCTTTTTCTTTATCTATCTCTACCTATTTATTTTCCTGAATTTAATTTGTCTTGTGATTTCATAAAGTAGAATAGTTTAAAAAACACCTCTTAGTATAAAGCCTGGGACAAGTAGGTTGGGAAAGATATCTCCTTGTCCAGTCTCCAAATGTCCAGGAAGCCAATTTCCTTTGAATTGAACACTCTCAAAGGTAAAGATAAAAACAGACTAGCAAAACCATGTAAACCACCTGTAATAAAGCACAGAAACTATTGTAACCAGGCATTTTGGTTTCCTGTGGCTGCAGAAAGAAATCAATCCCCTCAAACTTGATGGGTTATCACAATAAACATTTATTCTCTTACTGTTCTGAAGGTCAGAATCTGAGATGGGCATTCAATGTTTCATACATAGGCTGCCTTGCAAAGTTCTAGGGCAAAATGCATTCTCTGGCTTTTCCCAGCTTTTAGAATTTCATTCCCAGCATTCCTTGGCTCATAGTCTCATCCTGCCTTTTTAAAATCAGTGATGTGGCTGGGCATGGTGGCGTACTCCTGTAATCGTAGTGGCTTGGGAGGCTGAGGCAGGAGGATCACGAGTTCAAAACCAGCCTCAGCAACTTATTGAGGTCCTAAGCAATTTAGTAGAATCCTGTCTCAAAATATAAAAATACAAAGATCTGGGAATGGAGCTCATTGGTTAAGCAAGCCTGGGTTCAATCACTGGTACCAAAACATACAAACAAGTAAACAAATTAAAACCCCCAAACCAGTCATGTAACATCTTTAACTCTTCCTCTGCTTCTCTGTCACATCACATTATCTTCTTCTGTTTCTGCAATTAGGTTATCTCTGCAACGTTTTTTTTTTTTTGCCTCCCTTTTATAAGGAAACTTAAGATTACATTCATGACACACCTAGTCACTCAGAAGAATCTCCACATCTCAATTTTTTTTTCCCTTCAGAACATGTGCAAACTTACTTTTGCCATGTATGGTGGCAAAATTCACAGTTTCCATGGATAGGGACCTTGATATCTTGAAGTGTTGTTATTCAGTTTATCTCACTAAGAATAGTGAAACTCTATTGTTTGAGACAATGATTAAGAATATTGCTTATAAGTTTATCTCTGTACCTAATTTTTACAGTAGATTCAAGAGCAAAACTCACTAGAAAAAATTCAAAAGAGGGTCTAGGGTTATGGCCCAGCGGTAGAGCGCTTGCCTTGGGCGTGCAAGGCCCTGGGTTCGATCCTCAGCACCACATAAAAGTAAATAAATAAATAAAATAAGATTATTATGTACAATTACAAAAAATATTTTTAAAAAGATTCAAAATAATACAATAATTAGTCATTGTAGATCATTTCTTTTGTTGCTCTTACATATTTTTTTTTAAATGCTTATTTGGAATTTGCTGTTCCAGGAGATTACATTTCATATTCAGAATCTAAATGCATTTTGTTTTACAAATATAGTGACTGGGTTTGCTGTATTTAGCAGAAAATTCATTGCTTATACCTCCAAAATGAAACCCGTTGGAAACATTTTGTACATATGGGGCTATGAATTATGACTTTCTCTTTACAAGATATTTGCAAGTCAGAAAAGCAGAATCATTGCTTTCTCCCTCCACTGACTCCTTTGGGAAGGGTACCGTGAATCTCATCTTTTGACAGGTCAGAAGCTCTTTCTTAGACTCAAGCAAGCTTGTGCAGACACCCCCAATTAAATACTAGATGCTCACAAATGTCACACGTATCTAAAGAAGATGGAACCTAAATTGAATATTAATGAGTAATGAAAGTTGAAAACAAAATTGCCTGTTGAAAATGTGTGATGAGTTATGAGAACAACTCGTTAAGTCTTCTCTTCCCACTTCATTTTGAAAATAGCTGTCCACGAGGTGGTTAAGTGAGCCCTGGGATCCTGATATATTTTTCCAGGATGACTGCAGACTCTTGAGCAAATAATTTGTTCCATATTGCTGAATTCTTAAGAAATAAAATTGCTCACCCTAAAAAAAAGCCTTTTCAGGACTCCAGGGTAATTTCTGCCTGGTGCGTTCATCGCCTTTTACCCCCATCTTTTGGCTATTAGACTCTTACTGAGCTAATGCAATAATTCCTTGGCACTTTTCTCTTGTAGCTGCTGACAGGGTGATCTTTTCCTTGGGCCTGTGGTGTCTGGCTGTCAGGTGGACTGTAACTACTTTCACATTTTTATTCATTAAAGGAACCAAAGTGGGAATACTTCAGTGTCTCCTGTGGCTTCTGTTGAATCTTTGAGGTGATACCAACCTGATCTCATCAAAATTAATGGCTGGTGGTCATTCACACTATTACTGTTAATGGGGTTGAGCATGCATTATTCTCTGCAGAAATGGTGCATATTTGGGTCTTAGAGTACAGCACAGTTTGGGAGTACGATTGACCCAGGCTATGGCCACCCTGTACACTAGGAATTTGGTGCACTTGGCAATAGTAGTTTACAAAAATTAAATATTGCAAGCATTGGTTGCAAATGGCTATTATCGTTCCGCATATGGTAAAAGAGCGTGATGATGTCTAAGATTATGTTAAAAATGTGCCTGTGTTAATGAAACAAAACTTTTCTTTACACTCTGTAATGAGTGAGAAAATGTGTTTTATCATAAGTTCGGGTGAGACTGGCCATTGGGTTATTTCAGAGGTGGCTCCCCTCCTCCCTCTGCCCAACCTCCCAGGAGCACAGAAGTGGCTGATCCTCCACATTTAACTTTGCTTTCATCTCCTTCCAGGTGTCTGTTGCTTTCAGATAGCAATAAAATCACAAAGCATTGCCATCAGGGCTGGCATGGTTCAGCTGCAGATAGGTAGGATAAGGCTTGATCCTGAGTAGTTAAGAAATTATTTCAAGTAGTTCAGGTGTGATATGGTGGTGTTTTGGTCTAGAGGGATGTCAGTGAAGATGAAGAGAAGTGAGTAAGTTAAAAAGATATTTTGGAGGTAAGCAGTCTGGACATTGTGAATGAATGGAGAGTGAATTGAGAATTCCCAACTATATCCAAATGTTCTGGATTGAACAACTAGGTAGATGTTCATTTGCTGTGATGTGACCAGTCGTGGAGACAGGAGGTGTAAAGGGGGAGTAAATGACAGGATTTGGGTGAGGACTAAGTGACAGGATTTGGGTGAGGGATGAATTGCAACAATTTAGCTTTTTTAGTCTTGTGAGACAGACAAGTAGAGTTGTCAATCATGTAGTTGTGGAATAATCCTGGGTGAATAATTTAACCTTGCCTGTGCTTTTATTACCTCCCTCATAAAAGAAGAATAATGGTAATAAAAGTACCCACCTTGTCAGGATGTTGTGAAGAATAAATGGTCAATATTTGCAAATCTCTTAGAATGACAACTGGCATTGTCATTATGCAATATGCACTACATAAATGTTTGCTAAATAAAATAATAAATTAATAAATAAATGTAAATATAAAACCTATAAATGATTATGTTAGAGTTTGGATTCGAGGTGTTCCCCTAAAGCTCATGTGTGAGACAATGCAAAGTTTAGAGGAGAAATGATTGAGTTACAAGAGTCTTTATCCATCGAATTAATTCCATATGGGATTAACTGAGTGGAAACTGAGGTGGGTAGAGTGTGGCTGGAGGAGGGTCTTTGGGGGCATGGCTTTGCAGTATATTATAGTTTGTATCTGGTGAGTGGAATCTCTCTGTTTTCTGATTTTCCTGATCTTTATGTGAACTGCTTCCCTCTGCCACACTCTTCCGCCATGATGTCCTGCCTCACCTGGAGCCCCCAGGAAGGGAAGCAGATGTCTATGGACTGAGACCTCTGAAATTGTGTGCCCTCAAATAAACTTTTTCTCCTCTACAATTGTTCTAGTTGGGTCTTTTAGTCATAGCAGTGGAAAAAAGCTGACTAAAATAGATCACAAGTAGAATTTTTAAGATAGAGAGTATGCATATTTTAAAGCCTTTAGCAATATCAAATTGCCTTTTGCAAGATATCACCAGATTGTATGTTCATGGGCAGGGAACAAAAAAGTTTGTTTCTAGACATCTTTAACAACAAGGGATAATATATTTTAGAATCATTACATTTTGTTACACAAGGGGGGAAAAAAGATAGCTCATTGCTATTTTACTAACTGCATTCGTTTGATAGACTGAACTTTTTTTTTTTTAAAAGCTTGTTGGCAAAATTTAAATTTTCCCTCAAGTAAATTGTTTTTGTCCATTGTTAGTTTTTCCCAATGAAGTGTCTTGATTTTTCTCATGTCATGTTTAAAATACTATTAAGGTATCTCTCAGAAAACTTGTTTTCCTTTTCCACTTGCCCTTTAAATGGTGGTTTGGGGCAAAAACAAATAAATAAGTAAATAAAGAGTGGTCATTATTTGTAGTGAAATAGTCATATATTTGTACCTTTTTGTATTTTTTTCTGTCATTCAATAGAAATGAGACTGTGTTTCTTTAATATTTTTTTTTTATTTTCTGAGCATGTGATACAATGAGAATTTAATTTAGTGTATAATATGTTGTAGGCATACAATCATTTTTACACAAATACTTAAGCAGTTTGTCAACGTCATTTATTGAACAACCTGTCCTTTTACTGATTAGACATAAACCCTCTTTCATGTGTAACCATCTATAAATATTTGGATCTATTTCTGATTTTCTGTTCTTGACATTGTTCTATTTCTCCTGTTCTCTTTTCCCTCTATTCTGGATTTACTGCAACACTTTTAAATATAATGACTTGGAAACTGAAAATTTAAATAAAATTTATAAACATAATTTACTCTTATTTTAGATTCTGTAAGAATCATTAAATTTTTCGTTTTTCAAAGTTAATTGCTTGCTTCTGCCTGCTTAGTTTTTTTCTTTTAATTGAAAATTAGTAAGTTTTGAAGTTCTACCTAAACATTCTGGTAGGATTTTGATAAACTTTGCATTATCCATTTGAAATAATTCAGTGTTGTTGTGGCTCCTTGTATGAATTTTGTGATAGGCAGTACCTTATCTCAAACTTTCTCTTTCTCTCTCTCTTTCTCTGCAAAAACCTGCAGATATTATAAGTTATCAGTTCTATAACTTGACTTTTGAGTTAATCAGAAGGAGACTATCCAGGTGGGTTGGCCCTAACCATGTGATCCCTTAAAGGATCTGGGCTCTTACTAAAAGAGAGATTTAAAGTATAAGGTGATTCCATGCAAGGGACAGTCTTAATTGCTGGCTTTGAAGCTGGAGGGGTGCCATGTGGCAAGAACTGGGAGGTGGCTGCTTGGAGCTGATAGCAATCCCTATTTGCCAGCCAGCAAAGCACCAAAATTTTCCATAAGCCTAAATGGGTTTGGAAGATGATACTGTTCTCCAAATGAGAACACATCTTTTTAACACCTTGATTTTGATTTTGACCTTGTGAGGTCCTGATCTAGGAATCCAGCCATGGTATGCCTGGACTTCTGACTTCTGAATTATAAAATTGTGAGCTAATAAATGTGTATTGTTTTAGGCTAATAGTTTGTGGTAGTTTATTATACAACAATAAAAATCAAGTAAAATTTTCATTTAATAAAGTCTCCATTTTTATAAACCTTAGTAATGTTTTATAGTATAGATCCTATATGTTTACTGGTAAGTCTATTCCTGTGTATATTGGTCAGGGTGCTCCATCTCAGAATCTTACCGCTAGTAGAAGCAGAAAGGGGGTTGGTTATTTGTTGAAAAAAAAAAGTTAAGTAATTTACAGAACCTCAGAGAAAGTTGTACAACCAGGCTTAGATCCCAGATAGCCAGGAACAAAGCAGGCAGGGATAGCTGCCTAACCACACGGCAGGACTATTCTAGGGAAAGCATGATGCCAATGTGTGACCGCCAGCACCTCTAACGTTCCACAGGTGCCCTGGTGGGACAATATGCCACAGCCACCAAGCTTGCCGTGCTACCCAAATCAGTCTTCCTTCAAGGACATCCCATCAAGATACCAATGACATTCTTCATAGAACAAGAAAAAATCAGTCTTACAATTCATTTGGAAGAATAAAAGACCCAGAATTGCCTAAAAAATTCTATGCAAAAAAAGCAGTGCTGGTGGCATCAAAATTATGCTACAGAACTGCAGTAACAACAACTGCATGCACCTGGTGTAAAAACAGACACATAGGCTAATGGTACAGAATAGAAGACACAGAGACGAACCCACACAGATACAGACATCTGTTTCCTGTGGCTTGAGGTGGGGGAAGATGGAGAGGACAGTCCCTTGGGTTAACCTGGGTCAGCTAACCTGGGTCCAGAGGCCGATTCCATGGGTACTGACCTGGAGGCAGGGCCCTTGGACCTCTGTCAGGAAGTGGGTTTTACTGTGGCAGATCTGATACTGGGTTTCAAGGTCAGGGCCTGGGCTTCATTCTCCTTCTCTACACCTAGCAGGAGGCACTTCTCTCCCTGCTGTGCTGCTTGGAGTTGGAAGAGGGTGAAGTGGGCAGCTCTTTCCTTTCTGCCTTCTTTCATGTGTCTTTTCTTATTGTTATACTAAAACCAGACTGTGTGGTCTCTCCCTTGGTTCCCTTGGCCCTTGTGGAGGTGTGGTGGGCCAGGATACCTGTCCACTTTGGTGTCTGTGGGGACAGGATCAGAGGAGCATCCTGTAGAGCAGGCATCATGCTCAGCCTCTAAAAGTTTAAAAGTGGTTGTTATAAAACTGCTATGATTTTTATAAAAGTATCTCTCACCTTGCCAAAGTTTTTAGTAATTCTCATGCATTTTTATTTTATTTTCTTGTGGTTTGAAATAATAACATTGACAAATAGTAATATTTTAAAAATTCAAGTAAACAGACAAATCTTGCCTATATATATATATATATATATATATATATATATATATATATATATATTTCAGTTATCATGATTTAATTAAATAGTATCAGTCCTCAAACAACATCATTCAGGTTCAGATTGTAGTAACCATGAGATAGTTATTAACTACAATTGCATAAAGTATAAACTTTCCTGCTAGCTGTTCAGTTCATAAATACTACATAATAACAGATACATATCATGCTCAGGTTCAATCACATCACTTAACTTTATGTCTGTCAGTAATTTTTCACTGTGCACGTGTCACTTAGTTCATGCACAGACAGCAAGGCATCTAGTTGTGCTAGATTCCTGTGTTCCACCAATAAACCCAGGCAACATTTACACAAATGAATAACAGAGAGAGAGAGACTAAGCTGACAAAGATGGAAAGGTAGCAACAAAATAAAAATGTGACAATACTGGAGGTGAAAAACAAACCGAGCACAAATGGAATTGTAGAGGTATCTCACTGTTGGAATGTGGACAGTGCTGACATTTTCAGTGATTCTAGACCCAGAGCCCAAGTAACTTAGCAAAGTGCAACCTACTGATGTCAATGAGAAAGCAGTTGACACAAAAAGGATGAAAAGTTTTCAGAGGAAGTGAGGCCAAGAAGATAACTTTACATATCTCACCACATTCAAAGTGTAAAGGAGCCAGGTATGGTGACACACGCCTATAGTCCCAGTGGCTTGGGAGGCTGAGGCAGGAGGATCTCAAGTTCAAAGCCAGCCTCAGCTAAAGCAAGGGGATTAAACAACTCAGTGAGACCTTGTCTCTAAATAAAATACAAAATAGGGCTGGGGATGTTGCTCAGTGGTTGAGTGCCCCTGAGTTCAATCCCTGTTACCAAAAAAAAAAAAAAAAAGTAAAGGATAAAGTGTTGGAAGCTGATCTGTATTTTGAAAATAGCATAACTGACCAAAGCATACATAAGATATATGCAAGGAAGAAAAGCACTGTTGACACAACTCTTAGTGTTTTTTTTTTTTTGTACTGGTGATTGAACTCAAGAACGCTTAACCACTGAGCCACGTCCCCAGCTCTCTTTTTATATTTTATTTATAGGTAGGGTCTTGCTGAGTTACTTAGGGCCTCGCTAAGTTGCTGAGGCTGGCTTTGAACTCGCAATCCTCCTTCCTCAGCTTCTGGAGCTGCTGGGATTACTGGCATGCGCCACCATGCCCCGTAGTAATTTTTTTTTAAATAAAGAAATAAAACTCTTCAATTCTCAAAACAACTATTTTAAGTTATAGTGTATCAAATAAATATTAGTTTTTACTGCTTTTTAATTATCATATAGACTTATTACTGACGGTAACTGACAACATTTTAAAGGTCATAGAACAAATAGTGCTTTGCATAGTTTTAGTCCCTACAGTCATTTTTATGGTTTTGTACTGCAATGCAAAGTGAGGTCTACACTATACCCTTTATCCTGTTGCATTAGCTGAAACCCTCAGAACAAGCATAAAGAATATTGATGAGAGGAGCCATCACTTAAAGGATGACTAGGATAGACATAGGATGATTCTTAAAAAATTTGTTGCATTGTATTCTGGAATGTTGTATTGGGGAGGAGGTATTCAGGGCGGATCTGATGTTCTTTCCTTTATGTTTTTATTTATTTTTGTTTTATATTTACATAGATTCCGTAGGAGTGTTTGTGACTTTAAGAGAATTGCTCCTCATTTGTCTCATGACCTGTTCTTACTGCTATATTTGATATTTGATTATTCAAATTGAGAATCTTTTTGCTAATGGTCCTGTTAGGATCTTTTCTCAGTTCTCATGAAACATGAATGCTGTCTTGGGAAGGACAGTTATAAGTAGGCTTCCTATCAGATTGCATTTCTTCCTTTATAATAACACTAATGTAAGGATGTTTGCTTGTAGGTAAAGCAAAGATGTAACAAAAGGGAAATCTAGCTATATGTTAAATCTAGTTATATGAAATATATATATATATATTTGTCGTTTCAGTTAGCTTCTTAGAAGGAATCAGAGTTAAATCACAATGATAAAATTACACTATTTTCCCCAGAAATTTACAACTTTTTCTTAAAATTCTTTTTTTTAGAGAGAGAGAGAGAGAGAGAGAGAGAATTTTTTAATTTTTATTTATTTTTATTTTTATGTGGTGCTGAGGATTAAACCCAGTGCCCCGTGCATGCCAGGGGAGCGCGCTACTGCTTGAGCCACATCCCCAGCCCCCAAAATGCTTAATCTTTAAAGCAAATGTAGGAGTTCACTGTTCATTATATTTTTATTGATTATTTTCATGCATGAGTTCACCATGGGGAGAGGGGATTGGAATTAGGAAGTTGGACACTTGATAACATATCCGGGGGGCTGGATTATCTATGACTTCCTTGGTCTGGATCTTACTGTGTATTACAAACAGCGAACAGGACAAAATCAGAGCATTTTGGTTGAGTGTTTTGCCTAGCCCAGTATTTAAACCATTGGCATAAGTTAGAGGAACTCCAGGTCCAAAGCATCTAAACGTGTTAGGAAATGGCTCATTAGTGCAATAATGACTGCTGAAAAATTAATAGCGTTGGCTTTGGATGAAAAAGTACCCTCCCAGCATGATCATGGGATTCGTGCATTATTAAAACTGGCTAAACTAGCACACAGATCCTTCAAGTGTCTGATACAAAGTGGGAATATGAATTGATTTGGACTTCTAACCTAAAGCAATACTTTACATAATTTAGATTCTGTCAGAAGATGCACAAAGTTTCATCAAATATTGGCAAGGATCAAAGTAAAGACCCATGCTTCATCACTCTCCTGCCTTGCTTCTCTTTGCTGTACAGTGCAATTTTTCACATTTATCTTTCCTCCGCTGTTGTGTTGTTTATTTTAGTATCTGTTTGTTAAAAAAAATGATTTGGATAAATTGTCTTCATGAAAATACAATGAAAACTACCCTGTGATTGTTTCTTGAGAGAATGATTTTAATTTGTGATATGAAAGGTATTGGATGGTGAATGCAACTCAGATAATGTCCATGATTGCTGCTGTAATTACATTCGTCATGATAACAGAATGAGGCTACTTTGTCTCTTTCTTCACATTGTGATGTCACTCAACCTAGATTTATAGTCGTTTCAGTGCTATGGAGACACTGTATTACTGCATAAATTATCAAATATGTAGTGTTCCCTGGTTTGAAATAGTTTATGTTGGTGTGTGTTGTTTTAAAAGCACATGTTTTCTTTAGGAAATGTAGTCTTGTAGGTAAAGCAACAATGTAACAAAGGGGAAAGTCTAGCTATAGGTTAATTATAAGTAGATAAAACTCTCTCTATTGGCCATATTATTATTTTTTTAATTATAAAAATAACATGTTAACCTCAAAAAATATAAGAATTTACAAAGTAAAACAAACAAGAGCCTCCATCTTTGTTCCATCCTTGCGATTATAACAAAATATCTGACTGAATAATTTGTTAAAATCAGAAACTTATTTCACAGAGTTCTGGACGTTCAAGTTCAAGGTGTCAGGAGATTTGGCATCTGATGAGGGCTGCTTTCTACTCCATAGATGGCACCTTCTTGCTGTGCCCTGACACTGTGGAAGGGGAGATGGGTTCCCTCTAGGCTCTTTTATAAAGTCACTAACCCCATTCAGCTCTCAGCACTTAATCACCTGCTAAACACTCCACCTTGAAACACTATCACATTGGCAATGAAGTTTCAACACTGGAAAAGGATTCGTTGTCACCCATCTCTCCCTACGTGTCTGGCTGACCCTGCGATGAGGGATCCCCATTGTCCCTGTGGTGTTAATAGGCAGAGCATTCAGTGGTGGTTGTCACTTAATGAGCCTCAGTGAAAGAAAGTCTATATTGTTGGGTCCCTATTGTTGATATTCTGTACACTGTGTATATTAAGCCAGTTCTATGGTGGCTAAGAAAAGGGTTTGGCTGACACACAAAGAATGGGCAATCATATCCTGTTAGTTCTTGAGAGCCTCCTCTGTAATGAAGTCCCTTTAGTGAGAATTAACTCAAAAATCTTCGTTTTGCTTGTGTCCATTCTGACCCGTGTACCCACATGTCTGTTCCTAAGACCTCCTTACCACCAATTAGCGTATCTTATATCTTCTAAATCCCTCACTACCTGGTTGAGTCACAAGAATTCAGTGTCATGTACCTCCATTTGTAAGCCAGACCCTAGATTTTTCCCTCCTTGCCAAGTGATAATATGGATCACCCTCTAAAGGCAGTATTTGTGTGTTGAGAGAAAAGTGACAATATAACAGAAGTGCTGAGAAAGGTTTATTCAAGCTCTAAGAATTGCTCAGTTTCTGTTTCACTCCCGTTGGAGGCTGTGATATTGTTGTGCATGTCCAATTTTAGGATTTTGTGGAGAAGATAGCACTCGATTCATTATTTGTAGGTTAGAACCCTGATAATGTATTGTACTTTGCTTGGGCATTCAGTCTGTAACAGGGCTCACTAGCAAGCCAAGAGCTGTCCTTTCAAAAGATGGTCATATGTATGAGAAAACAAGGCTTTGCTCCAAAATTCTGGAAATTTTCGCTCTGATTCTCTAAGAGGGGTCTTATAAAATCTTCATAAAGCATTTCTAATTGGACACTGAATCTTCAGGCATCGTTGAATCTCCTAGTTGTAAAGGTCCTATCACAGGCTGAACAATTGCCTCCCAAAGATGTTTGCATCCTTTCTGATTCCCCAGAATGAGTGAATATATTACCTTCTGTGGTAAATGGGAATGGAAATGGAGGTAGCATCTGAAATAAAGGTTATAAATTTTCCAACCTTAAAATAAAGGATTATCCTGAAATTTCTGGGTTGTCTCAATATGATTATAAGGATCCTTCAACATGGAAGAGGGAAACAGAAGAACCTGTGTCAGAGAGATGTGATAGGAGAAACCTCAACTGACCATCACAGGTCTGTGTAGTGTTCTGAGAGATGACAGAAGGATCAAGTTTGCTGAGCCCTTGATTATGAAAGAAAGATGCCAAGTTAAGCAAATCTATGGGTAAGTCAGGAAAAATGTGGTATTGTTCCTACGGTGTAAACAAAAATGCTTTTGGAGGCCTTTAATAACTGCTATTTTGATTTGCTCTTAGAAATAGACCACATGAGCAACTCAAGTTGGAAACAAAATTTGATAATGTTTATGACATCATCTAACACTCACCTACCTTTTGCACAGGTTAAATAGATATATTAAGTAAGGACATTATAACTACTCAGCCTTTCAAATCTCTGATGTAGCACTTATTGCTGTAGTTCCTACATGGATGTGGAATTGCTTTTGGTTTACTGTTCTGCTGGGTATGGGCAGATGCCAAGTTCTCCTTGGTCTTTCTTAGGATAATAGACATCATTCTATTGATCAGGAAGCAAATGTAAGATATTGTCATTTTTGTAACTTGGCGGTTGCAGTTTACATAATCAAGAACTAGGGAAACAGAATAATCTGAAGACCTATTCCATCTGCTGTGAAACCAGAGAGGGTCAAAGCTCTGTTAATATCTGGACCTCCATGAGCACAATGGAAGTGGTTTGTGTATCTGGGAATCAGCACCAACTCAAGCTGCGTTTAATCCCAGATGATCAAGTTAGTTCCCTTTTTTTCCAATGAACAGGCACCATTATAAATGGCCACAACCTTTTTTGAGGGGAGATTTAGAAGAAAATTCATAGAGACTTCTTTAAACAGCATAGTAGAACCCTTCCTTTCCAGGATCAATCTTCAGCTTTAAGGGCTCTGGATCTTTGAATTGGCTTACAACGGAGAACAGGCTGGGTGTGGTGGCACAGGCCTGTGATCCCTGGGGGCTCAGGAGGCTGAGGCAGGAGGATTGTGAGTTCAAAGCCAACCTCAGCAATTCAGCAAGGCCCTAAACAACTAAATGAAGCCCTGTCTCAAAATCTGAAAAAGGGCTGGGAATATGTCTCAGTGTTTGAGTGCCTCCTGACCTGGTACCAAGGAGGGTTGGGGGAAAGCAACTGAAAAGAGGCTAAGAGGTCTCAACTCCTTCTTAAGTTTGTTACTCCTCCAAGGTAGAATTTAAAAATTTTTTTATACAAATAATATTTAGACAGATTGCTCATGTATTTAATCCCTAGAAACACCATGACCAAAATTAATCATCCCTAAAGATTTCTGTGTGACAAAGCATTCTGATTGCTACTCTATACTTGCTGCCCATTGAAGTCATTGTGCCTACCTCAGCTATACCATTTGAGCATTGTCACCTGGCCCCATTGATATCAGGGTGATCAGTGTAATGGTCACTCCCAGTTTAGCAAAGACAGTTGCCATAGAGCTAGGTTTTCAAGGACATTGGAGCTCCCCTTACTAATGCAAAATTCTAGGTTACTAATATATAATCTAATGCCTCAGAAAAGTAAGTACCTTAGGGGTTCTGTTAGAGGGTAAGAGTGTGAAAGTCATTCTGAAAATGAAGCCAGGGATGTTAAGCTTCTCAGAAACATTGGATTTAGGCCTCTGTTGAATTCAAATATCATTCAATTATTTAAGAACATTGTTAGAAACATTTGCTATTTCAAACACACGTGTTAAGGGCTAGAAGAACAAAAGGCAAGAGAATGAGGGAAGATGTGGGGCTGGGGTGGAGAAGAAGGGGCACTCTTCAGTGGTCAGAAGCACCCACTGTCCCTGTTGGGAGCCTGTGCTTCTGTGCCTCCTACTGCAGTGGTGGAGACTCCAGCAGTTAGTTTTGGACCCACCTAAGAAGTGGGGCTCAAATACAGTCCCTACTACTGCTGGAACATGGAACAAGTGTGTCCCCAAGAATAAGGGGAAGCTTCCCCAAAGAAGCTATCCTTAAACCGATCTTGAAGAATGAATAGGATTTTTCAGATTCTTTTTTCAGGTAGAAAAATTTTTTTCTGGACCCAGTTTTCTTCCGTGTTTTTGCACAGCTTGTGGAAATGAGGAAATGTCTAGAAAGTTTATCAACTATGGTTCATAGACTACCTGGGCCACTGTTCGAGTATCACAGAGGAGATGAAAATAATTAAATTTTTTTTTTCCTGGTGGGATTTGAAAATTTATCTGTTTAAACAAACACACTAGGTAATTCTTATATATAATAAAGTTTGAGTGAACTAAAATTTTAGGAACTTTAGCAATTATTCATTCAACTAATTATGACTCAAGAGAGTAGGAAACTAGAAGAAGTTTTTCCACCCACATATGCATTTGGTTTTGGCTTAATATATCTGTGTATGTGTAGACAGAGGATACACAGTGAGCTTATTGTATGTATTTGTTACTTGAGCATGCTTATGCATATGCAAGTATGTGGGCATTTTCTGTTGAATTTTAAAAATAATGATAGCAAAATGCTCTCTATGATTCTGGAAGATAGAATCATCCAGGGAATCTGCAAAACAGAGCCAGGACTTCTTTAAAAACATCCCCAAACCATTTTTTTTCCTTGCTACTTTATTCTATGAGCAAAGGAAAAATGTCCAGAATAAGGAACATAAATGGTTCATCATTAAAGAGAAAGTACATCTAATTATATCCTCTTCTGGAGCTTTTCTTTTTAAACTTCATTTCAAAGTTGAGATGAAGAGAAATGATCAGTTGCTTGTTATTTTCATCAGAAGTTGGGAAAATTTTCTTTGAGGATTTTGGGACAAAAAAGAAATGTAAGCTCACTAGCTTTATTCTGTTTAAGGTATTGAATAAGAAATTTCATAAAAAAAGAAAGTTTGTATATGAGTGATTTTAATGGATTAACATAATTAAATATTGAATCCAAAGGCCTAATGGCAATCTGCTACTAATAAAAAGAGCACATATCTGAAGGATGCAAACTTTTCACTAGAAAATAAAACTTTATAACATATCTTGATCTTCCATATGACTAGTTAGAAGAATGGTTTTTAAGTCTTAAAGGTCAAGCCTTCCAAAAGCAAAAGTTTATAGTCTTTTCATCTTAACTAGAGCAGTATCATCATTTCCTTTTCCCTTTGATCTCTTCATTTAAATTTAAATTCCCTTTAAACACAGCATTTTAAGTGAGCAATTTGTAGAAGGGTTTTGAGTTTAATTATCAGTTTACAGAGTTTCCACTAGAGCTAAATATTTATCCTTGGGCTAGGTACACTGAATGTGTGGAATTAAGGCGGAGCTGCTAGAAGGGGAGGAATTAAATTGCCAAAAAAAAAAAAAATACTCAATTTGTTCCACCTGTAAAGTGCACTGATTTACTTAAATCTCACTCTGTCAGTTTTAAAAGCATGATTATAATTGCAAATGCTAAAGTATTAGTTGTCCAAATGACAAGGAGATTGTCATTAAAGATGAAAGGAGAGAAAACCCAAGACATTTAGGAAAAAACTGGATATATTCATTGTTCTGCCTCATTTTGCTTTCTTCAGAGGTACTGGGAAATTTTGTAAAGATCAAAGGAAATTAAAAATACATAAATCTGCTGAAAATATCAGAGAGTCAAAAATTTAAAAGAAACAAAATAGGTTATAAATTTAAAAAAAAATATATATATATGAAGGAAAGAATTGAGTTTAACTCAAAATATCAATTGAGAAGAGCAGGAGAGAAGCAGATAACCCAGGGACATCTCTATGTGATGAGAGCCACAGGATGGCTTTGCCAAGGGTTACCTTATTGGTGAGATACAGATTTAGGTAAGGTTTTTTAGAAGGTGTAATTCTGCCAGTTTGGGGGTGTGGGGTTGACTTCTGATGTGAATCATTGGCACACAGGTCTTGGGTCACACAGCGTAAGCCACCCAGAAGCATGTCAATCATGTCCCAGGGCTGTCATTTCTGCTGGATTTTTCAGTAAGGCTGTTTGTCACATAGGTTCTTGGTTAAGTTAAGCAGTTTTTGGCTTTCTTTTCATGATAAGAAGACTCTATTTCAGACAAGTTTATGGTAGAAGAAGGTAGGGGGTTCAGTGAGAGCTTGAAATGTTAAAAGAAAGTATAGATTCGTGAAGAGCTTTCTGCTGTCATGTGTAACTGATTAGAATTTTTTAAAAAAGAGGATAATGTGATGGTTAATTTTATGTGTCAAATTCCCTGGACCATGGGAAACCCAGTTATTTGGTAAAACATCACTTCTGGGGATGTCTATGTGGGTGTTTCTGGAAGAGATCAGTATTTGAATCAGGGGACTGAGTAAAAAAGATAACCCTCCCTAATGTGGGTAGAAATCATCCAATCTGTTGAGGGACAGAATAGAACAAAATGGTGGAGAAAAGTTGAATCCTCTGTTTGTGACTGACTGGTTGAGTTGGGGCATTTATCTTCTCCTTTTCTTGGGCTGGGATTTTCACACTCAGCTTCTCTTTTGTTCTCAGGCCTTTGCACTTGGGCTAGATTACATCATCAGCTTTCCTGGGTCTGCATCTTGCATTTGGCAGATCTTGAGGCTTCTTCATCACCATAACTTCCTGAACCAATTCCTTATAATAAAGCATCTATTTATTAAAAAAAATTATACATTTGTTTCATTTTGTTACCAATTGAGACAAAGCAGTGAATCCAATGATGATATGATGTGTATGTAGAAATGGTTATGAGAATTAAATGACTGAATGCCTACAAAGCCACTTGTTCTCTGCTTTGCAACAGTTGATACACTTTATATTATTATTCAAATATGCAATTAGTTTCATAGAATTGTGTGGATCAATAAATCTAGTCATGATATACAGCAGTGTTTCAGTGGAGACAGTTAAAAAAAGAAAAGATGCCCTGTATAAGATTTTAACATAAAATAAGATCATAATCAGGGTCACTAAATCAGCACTGAGTTATTACGATTTTTCAAAATTGCTGGAGAAAAGCTTTGGTATAGCATCGGTGTGGCTTTGGAAGATAACACCATTAGTAGGAAGAGTCTTGTCTTGGAATTAGAAACATTAGTATTTTTCTGTCTTTGTTATCAGATTCGTCAGCTAAAATTTTAATTCTGCCCCTTACTACCTGGGTGACCTGGGTCAGCTTGCTTAGACTCTCAACCTTACTTTTTTGATTTGTGAAATGCAGATTGTGATGAGCACGGTATTAACAAACAACATGATTTCAGGTGCACAGAAGTTATTTAACATATGTGCATGTCCTCTGGTTCTCTCTTAATATAATCTATTACTTTAAGATATTTACTTTTTGTGGAGGAAAAAATGCTTAATTTTTTTTTTCTAAAATAGTCATGCAGACTAGCCTGATGCTAAGGAGATATTTAATTTTCCAAGTATAATTTAATTTCATGTCTTTAATTCTCAGCTCTCTTTTTGAGCTCAGTTTTAACTCCATGTATTATGCTTTAGAATGCCTTAAAATCAGTCTTCAACAACCATAGATTTTTCAGCTTTGTCTAATATTCTCAGTTTTCAAAATTCTTTTTCACAAGTGATAGATGATTAATTCTGAGACATAATACATTTCCCCCTTTCGATTTAAAAAAAAACTTGAAAGAAAGATTCCAATTATTTTATTTTAATAAGGGAAGCAATGCATGTGCCTCTGTGTTCCTGATTTTAGCAGACCTCCTGTTGGGTAAATTTCCTGTAGTTCTATTGGCTTTGAAAGATTAACAACAGACAAACGTCTAGACAGAGACCTGCTCTTTCTCTATCCTTTTACCTTCTATAGTGGTATAGAAAAACTTTTTGATCATGTACCCTACCAGTAAAAAAAGGAAATGTGAGTTGTCACCTGTTTGTGTACAGTAGTCCCCTTTTATCCATAGTGGGCATATTCCAAGACCCCCAGTAGATGACTGAAACCATAGATAGTACTGAACACTGTATATACTATTTTTTTTTCTATGTGACCTGCAGTGTTGCTACACAGTCCCAGAGTTAATCTGTGCTTCCATGTTTTATGCCCTGGTCCTTCCTTTGTATTACTCTTGCACTTTGGACCCATCATTGAGTAAAAAAAGAGCTACTAAATACAAGCACTATGATACCATGACAGCTGATGTAATAACCTAGCTGGCTACCAAGGGGCTGACAAGTGGGTAGCACATGTAGCATGTGTACATACAGCAGGACAAAGGGATGATTCATATCATGGGCAGGACATAGCGAGATGGCACCAGAAGGTTGTATAATCTAAAAATGATGAGTTGTGTATTTTTTTGAGTTTTCCATTTAATATTTTCAGATAGCACTTGACTCCTGGTAAAACCATGGATAAATAGGGGTTATATTTATTTATTGCATATTCTTTAAGCATACACCATGCTATGTATTGTGTACATTGTGTGTCCCAGAACATAAATTTTAAAAATTGAGAGAAAGATGAAATAAATGGTTATATTTTTTAATTTTCTGATTAGCATGTTTGCTTCATATTACTATAACCTTCTAACTTTTCATGGCACAATATACGTGCAGGGTGACTTTTATCAGAAATGACTGAGGATGCAAATTTGTCTTTCAAATAATCCTCTTAAGACTTTTGACTGATCTGAGCTGACTTTTTGTCAAACCTGTTTAGATGATTCTGGTTTTACTTAACAGCATACTGCCAGGGAGCTCAGAGTTGAAGAAGGACGCTGTGTCAGCTCGACTGTTGCCTTGCTAGTAGTCACCGGTGCTTGCATGATTGGAATTTTGTTTGTGATTTCTTTGCAGGAATCTTTAAGAGTGACTTCTAGACTTTGTAGGGGTTAATATGGACAGATAATAAGATTTTCAAATCCACTTAATTGGTCCAGATAAAGTGCACCACATCATCATCAAGCTCAGAAAATGGACAAGTGAAGGTGATGCTGGGTGGGAATCTCCAGTCTGTAGAACTACCTCTTTCTTCAGGAAACTTCACCCAGAGTGTGTAACTTCAACCACCTGATCTGAGGATAAGCAACACATATCTGGGTTAATACATGCATTGATTGAATAAATGCAGACTGTAATTTCTTATTTGCTTTGGTGAGGGGGGAGGATAAGTAGAAATAGAACTGCTCAGATTTTATTTCCTATTCCAATGGATCACCTCTTCAGCCCTTGGGTTGAATTTGAGAGACCACCCCAATAGCATTGATCAGTAATGTGTTTTTCATGAAGGTGATAAACATTCCTAGCTCTGTGAGCCCATAGAGTATTGTTACAACTCCTCAACCCTGCCACTGTTGTGCCCAAACATCTACAGACAATCCATAAACAAATGTGAGTGGCTGTGTTCCAATAAAAATTTATTTACACATCAGCAGGCATTTAGTTGGATTTGGAATGGAGATCATAATTTGCCAACTTGTGATCTAGAGACTCCTGCTCAACACTAATAAGATAATGAATCCATGTTTACAAAGCAATGACTTGAAGAAAAAAAAAAACACCCCTCTTTAAAGTGAGTGGCATAGCTTAACCACACAGTCCTTTAGGAGTCACATGGCGTGTAGAGCTTTCTGCTGTTGACTGATGCACCCTTGCAGTCTTCTTTCTGTCTCTGGTTCATTCTTTGTTTCTCTCAATCCCTGCAACACCTGTACACACATGGTCATGCGGTGCTGCAGTGCTTCTAAAGGAGACTTCAAGGTTGCTCTGCTTGGTGCTTTGCCTTGCCACTCTGTGTCATGAGAGGCAAAGGGACTCTCCCAAGTGATAGGACAGCCTCTTTCCTTCAGCATCTTTCCAAACTAGCAAATCATGACAGCTTCATGGAAACATGGACAGAACTGAGTTGAAGACAAACTCCTGCAGGAGCATCTTGCCAAGAGGAGAATTTTTTTTTTTTTTCACACACTGATTCTGATGGCACTTTCATGTTTTTGTATGCATTCTATCTACATCTCCTTGTACCCTGTAGATGATCCTCTGACCCCTGCCCCAATTACCATCATTAAAACACCCATAGCTCCCTACCAAAAGAACCCTACTGTGGCTAGTTTTACCCTCCAATGGCTCCCTCCCCTCACTGTCCTCCTCCCTAATACGACGGTACACAGGGGTGATAGCCACTGTTTTCATTAGAGAGACCTCATAACTGTGGTCCTCTGCATGTAAAACTCAGCTCACAAACATATCCAGAGAAACCAGAGGTGCAGAGACTTGTTATGTGTAGGGCAGAAGTTATTGCTCATGCAGTTTTTCAGATTCAGCCAACTTTCCAAAAGCGTCAGGCCACCACAACAAAAGGGGCCAAATCACCTCAGCACCTGCAGCTTTGGGCTTACTTGACAATTTTGTACAAATCTTTCCATAACCACCAAGGGTGGCTTGTTGATGTGGCGTTTTAGTAGAATAGCTTGTTTTCATAGGAACACACTTCCCTTTTAAGGGAAGTTGAAGCAAACCCAGATTCTTATGGAATACTTAGCAGGACTGGTGTTAGATCTGAAAGAAGTCTTGGCTTATTTGGCCCTTCAAAAGCTTGAACAATGAAGGATTATGATGCTAATTTAAAGTTGCAAGGGGAAGAAACTAGAGCTTGGAGAGGCTAAGTAACTTGTCCAAGGTCGCAAAGGATGAGAGGACCCAACCTCTACCCAATCCTGAGCCTGCCTTCATCATCCCATGGAACCTTTCCTAGTTTTGCAATTTTGCATGGTTCTATTTATAAATATTGCCATGAACTCTCCTACCTTAAGAAAGGCTACTAAATATTTCTCAAGCTGTTCTTGATAACCCAGTGTTGTCACATGAATCATAGCCCTGCAGGGACTTTTGAAGTTTGAAGAATATTTGTCCTGGGGCCCCATCTGGAGTGTTTGTTGAGCTTTTATGTCTATTTTTGATCAGTTTTCAATCTGTGCTCATCAACAAGCTTTCAGCTGTCACTTCTTATTTCTTTCTCTGTCACTGCCTCTCCTGGGCTTGTTACTACTGCCCACTTCTAATTTTCAGCCTAAAGTTCTGAGGACCACAAAACCAAGGCAGCTGGAATCATGTCTAATGGTGGTGTTTGTAAGATCAGGGGCTGAGGAGAGAGGACTAGGAGGTAATTACATCTACTGGGCATGGGCATTTTCGACTTTCTTTCCTCTTTCTTTGTTAATTCTGTAAAATTTTCTGCAGCTCACTTATATTGGGGTGAGTTACAGAAAACTGAGACTATGTTGGTTTTATCATAGATGTGTTTTAGGGAAAAAAAACCCTGTAACCTAGGTTTTTCTTAATATTTTATTTCAATTCTAGCTCACTGAACTTGTCTTTCTATTCCCTTTATCTATCTATTCCATGCACCACAATTAAGAATTAAAGAAATGAATTCTTCAAACTCAAGAATTACAGAGACATACACATAAAATAGTTTGCAGATGTGAGGGAAATAAGAGTTTAGGTCTGGGAAGAATTTGACCTTGGGTGCTTTGCTTTTGCTTATGTCAGAGTAAAATATGCAACCTAGTGTTCATTCAGTCTGGTGCTAAAGGGGATGCTAATACCTTTGGAGCTGTTTTGACAATTAAATAAAGTCACTTGAGAAAGTAGCAGGCACACTGTGAGATTTGATCCAATGTTATCTGAATAGCACTGAGTGTCATTTAGGAAGATATTATGAACTTAATTTGAAATTAGATCTTTCTCAGGGAGGGCAGGAAATATATTTTCCTGAAAGGTTGTTGTGTCAATAGACAGCTGTGAGAGAAAGAGGCTGTATAATCAAAATGCGGTGGAATGTGACTATAATCAGGCTTGTGGGCTCTGCTGGGTTACGAATCTGTTGCCCCTCATAGATCTTGGGCTCCTTAAAGGCAGGTAATGTCTGATTTCTTTCTGTATCTCCATGTTCTAGCACAATGCTCAGTACACAGCTGATCCACAGTAGTTCCTTTTGAATGGATAGACAAATGAATGCAAGTGATGAAGAAATTTGTTGTTGCCAGAAGCCAAACACGCTCAGGAGAGCCCATCTCTTATCTAACAAGCTCTCCTGTGGATAAGACATGGCAGAAATAGCAAATTCAAATGTATTTCAACAAGGACGCTCAGGGCCACAATGATAGACTCCGGTTTGCTTTAGGAACCATGATGGGATCTATTTTCTTTACTTCACTTTGGAAATTTATTTTTATTTCTTTCAGGACATTACTTTAAAATAAAAGTGGAGTAGAACACTGTTATAAGCCAGACTCTTATTACCCATATTGAGATACAGAGCTGCCTACTTCCAGTCCCTGAGACATAACAATGACCTGCAGTAAGAGTCCCGTAGAACTCCCTGGTGTTAGTTCTATCCCTCAACCCTAGAATTACAACATATTTTTCTAGAATTCTCTATAACAGAGAATTTAAGTACAAGTAAAAAGGACTGATGCTATCAGGGGTTTTATTTCACACTGTTGTTTTCATTTATAAATAAGAAATATTTTATGATGTTCTTCAGACATAGTACTTTATTAAATACTGCCCTCTGTCTCATGATATAATCTTCATAAATTCCATAAATGAATACAATGAAGAAATCATTAAAATTACTGATTAATTTCTAATGTCAATTTTTTTTTTTTTTTGCTGTTTACAGTATCTATGATGAGATTTAGAAACATCACAGAAGTTCAAGATAATGGTAATTTAGAGGGGAAAAAAAAAACCCTTTTAGTTGTTCCAAGAGTATTTCCTGTCTCCTATTTTCTTTCAGGCTGTGAAGCTTTGGGAATAGCGTTACTTTCAGTAGAGCTAATAGAAGTTGGTATGGTTTAGATCCAGAATGTCCCCCAAAGTTTCACGTGTTGAAGACTTGGTCCCCAATGCTGCAGTATTCAGAGGTGAGGTTTTAAAAATGATTGGATTATGAAGGCTATAATCTCATCAGTGGATTAATCCATTTGATAGATTCATAGTTTGAATGGGCTACTGGGAAGTAGTGTAAACAGTAAGAGGTAAGGCCTACTTCAAGAAAGCAGGCCTTTAGGCGTGTACCCTGGATAGGTATGTTTGTGCCCACCCCCTCCCCACCTTTCTGCTTCCCAGCTGTCCTGATGTTTGCCTTCGCCTGAGGGAGCTGGCCAACCATGGACTGAAACCTCTGAAACTGTGAGCCAAAATAAATCTTTCCTCCTTTAAGTTGTTTTCACTGGGCATTTGTCAAAACGATGAATAGCTAACACAAAAGTTCTAGAACTTTTGTAAATCACGTTAGGCAAGTGTAGACATTTTGGTAGTCACTTACCCAGCATCCATTTCCTTTTCCTTTCCTTATCCTTGCTAGGATATCCTTAATGGTGTTTAAGATAGAAATGTGCTTCCATGAAAATCTTCACTTTCCCAGCCTTTGCTCTAAGAGATCATGTGAACTAATAAGATGAAGCTGAATTCTGCTGAGTGTTCCTGGGTCATTTTCGCCTTTCTGACTGTTATGGGATGAATGCCTGTCCCATACGTGGTGCCAAATTCTTATCTGAAGCCCTTGTATTCAGTTTGATGGTATTTGGAGGTAAGGCCTTTGGAAAGGAATTAGGTTTAGTTTAGACCATGAGGGCCAAATCTTGTGGTGCATCAAGGAAAGACCACCTAAGCACATAGTGAAGAGTCAGTAATCTAGAAGCCAGAACTGATTTCTCACCAAATACCAGTGAGCATCAAATCTGCTGGCACCAGGAGTTTGGATTTCTTGGGCTCCAGAGTAGCAAGAAATGAATTTCTGTTGTATAAACCTCCTGGTCTATGGCATTTTGTTATAGCAGTTCAGGAAGATGAAAAAACTGATAGAAAACATTGATACAAAAGAGGACAGGTGTGGCTGTTAGTATTTCTTTCTTCCCACTTCTGTAGTATTCGAATGTAAATGTGATGCCCAAAGCTTAAACAATCATTTTGTCATCATTGAATGATAAAAGTAGAATGAAAACAGCATACTAAAGGTGGAGCAACAAAAATATCAATAATAATGATAATAATAATAATAAAAATACTTGTGGGTATTTGATAGTATTTTTGAATAGCTAGCATGTAATCATCTACTTTCAGATTTCTGGTTTCCTGGGAAAAGGAAACCCTTATTTGTTTAAATTAATAAAAATTGGATTTCCTGTTACTTGCAGTTTATACAAATCATAAAATTAAGACATGGCTATGATTTGATAATCCTCATATTTTTCTGTATTCCAGTAGATACTTAATGTTTACTTAGTGATATCTCAAAGCAGCTGGATAGCTATTAATTAGGAGTATCTTCATTAAGTCAAACTTCTTAACAAATAAAATTTTAAAGATGTAACTGGTCAAAGTATTTCTTAGGATTTTTTTTTTTTTTTGGAGGGGGAATGACTGAAGATGGACCCCAGGGTAAACAACTAAACTACACTCCCAGCCTAAAGAAAAATTGTTTGAGCCTCAACAATTTTCTTAGTGTTCTAAGGAACTCCTATTATCTGGAGCTATCACTAAATTTAGTAACAGCATTTCTTTAGGTTTTTTTTTTTTTCTTCAGAAGAGGCTAGTATGATAAATATACTTTGGTTAGCACATGGGAAACAATTTTCAGGTGGTCTTCTGCCATGATGAAAAGTCAGTTTTTGTAATTAATGAAATTGGGCTGACTGATTGGTTGCTTTGAAGGGTCAGCCATTAAGACATCTGCAAGTGCAATTCAAAGACCCACATTTACCTCCAAATGATTTGCAGCAGTTACCACAGGACTGTTCACCATCTACTTACCTATACCTTTGCCTGCCTGTGCAAGTGTGACAATGATTGTCATACTGAAAGTGTCAGTTGCATACTCCTGGAGTCTTTCATGTGATCAGACACTCCAGAAACTTAGTATGGAGGTTCAAGCTGCAGACAACCAACCAAGAAATACCAAATAATTAAGCATCTAACTGCATGCAACTCTTATCTGACATAGGGATTCAGTCCAAGGCAAAACTATAAAACAGGACAAATTTCTTGTTGATGTCTTTGCTGTTAGGTATTCTGTATCTCCTTCTCTTTTCATAAAAGTGTATAACCCAGTTGTTCAGTTACTTCATGTGGTCTGGGGCCTTATATTCTAAATATTTCTACACATTTAGTTCACATTTTAGCAAACAAGCCTTTTGTCTTATTCTCTCAGCATTACTTTCTGGACTAGATGTCATGTTGGAGGGACTGGATTTGCCATATTTAATAATGTCTTTAATATATTTATTCTCCAAATTTATTTGAATTATGAAAGTGCAACTCTTAATTCATAATACTTTGTAGCTACTGGAGCTGCTAATCTAAGATATTAAGAGGGTTATAACTACCAAAATATTGGGGGGAATGAGGTATATGCTATTTTCTCACAAATGTTAGATAGGTTGTTTTCAAAATCAACTTAAAGTGGTTGACTTTACCTTAATGGTAAAGAGTTACTGACAAGTGACAGAAATAAAAATCATAGAAACTGGTTTTTAAGACGATAGAGAGATGTGGCTACTTTCCTTATTTTTTCTATGTCACACAGTGACTTTTTAGTATGGATGAAGTTGAATTTATCCTATTTTCAATTTAGCATGTTCTCCATAAATTACTACAGACTTTATGGCTCTGTTTTCTTGCCATGACCAATATTTATAGCAAAGCAGTCAAGGTCAGATTTTCAATTCTATCAGTGAGCAACTGCATGGAAACCAACTGGATTGGCTAAGAGGTGAACCATCAGAGTGAGCCCTAAACAGCCAGATTGACCATGCAACAATTTCCTCTTAAAATGTGATCATCCATAGCCTAACTCCTGATAAATATAAATCAATGTTATTTAAATAGCTTCCTGAAGGAACATTGCACCATTCTAAAAGTGTTTATCTTCAGCTGGGTTATTACCTAAATGACCATGTACTCTGAATAATAAGACCATTGGAGAACTCGTTATAGGTTTTGGTTTGCAAACACTAACCATTTTAAATTCACATAACATATAGTTAAAAAAAATCAGTGTCTTTTAGGGAAATCCAGATAATGGGAGAATAATTCTAAGTTGCAATCTCAGGGGAGCTTGAGGGGAGTGTGTGGACATGGTAGGAAAGTCTTATAAAACTTGTGTAGGTGGCCTGATACCAACATTCTGATATAGATGTTTCCATCTCTGTTACTGTAAGAAAGCAAGACAAATGTGACCATTTGTCAACACCTGGAGGAAACTTTGAAGAAGTGACTGTGCATCATGTAAAAGGATTTTCTAAGCAACTGTCTGTCAAAGGAAAAATTACTCAGTTTAAGAAAAAGGCAACATTAAATGGACACAGAGAATTGCTTTGAAGGTTGAAAAATCCAGATGGTTAAACTTTTTGCAATAAATAAAACTCCATAATTCTTCTTTTCAAATATTTTTCTTTTTGAGTTGGATGTATTAGGGAAATCCTTAGGTTGTCAAGGCTTTTTTTTTTGTCAGTAGTGGTGAAAATGCTTTAGAATGACTGAATCATTCTTTTGAATTCTGTGATATTATTTTGAAGTTGAGATTCATGTTCAGAAGAAAGGATCTGAGAATCTCTGCATTTGACTTTTACTCTCCATGGTAGAAAACATGGAGAAAACGTGGGTCTAAATTAGCACTCTACTGATCTCTCCCTTCTCTGGTTAGTGGATCCTGTAGAGGACCCATTTTTCACATTTTGTTGCTTTTAAACTTTAGAAATAAGCAACAAATGCTTTTTATTTCTCTTCTTATTTGCTGTAAAAAGTGGAAGATAGTTTGAAGAGCACTTTTATCCAAGCAGTTTTTTTTTTCTTTTCTGTATTCCGGATGTTGTTTGTCTTGCACAATAGGATTTGAGTATGTTATGTGTTTCCTGATTAGTATTTCTGATTAGGACATGGATAATCATCTGAAATAAGTGCTGCTGGATATTTTTGGACTTCACATAAATATACATGAATGTGGATGGCAGGAAAATAGTAAATAACAATGTAACACTGAGTGATTAGAGTCTAATATGCTATGTTGTCAGAGAAGAAATGTGGGTTCAATTTCCAGTGGTAGCCTCTTATAACTCACCCAGATCTGAGTGCAGTAGGAACTGACCTGTAGAAATGTGTGTTTGGTGTTTTGCTCTCAAAGCAGAAAAAGGAATCAGATCACTAATTCCAGAATCATACTTTCCCTTTGATGTTCATTTGTGTTTTGAAGTATGTGATTAATTGCCTGGGTTCATTTCTACATAATTGGATGTTGTTAAAGGTCTTCCTAAGAAGGAAGAAAAATGGAAAAATAAAACACAAATAAATAAAAATATACTGTGTTCATCAGACTGATACATTAAGCAGAAACTTTGAGGATGAACAACACACTTAAAAATTTTCACCTCTTTATGCCAGGTGGCAAACTCCTATGTACTTGTGAATGTCTATTATCCTGCCCTTCTGGTCCACAGCTGTTTGCCTGCAGATGGTGTTAGGGACTATACTGAGCATTCCTCTCTTTATAGGTGATGAAGTTCAGATGCAGACATGAAGACATTGGCCTTGAGTTATAGCCTGACACTGTGCCAAAGACAAGAACTCAGGGCTTTCTAATTCCCAGTTCGGTGAAACACCAGCTTTTATTTTCTCCTCATCTCAGCTTCATAGTGTGTTCTGTAAATCAGGCCCAGTGGCCATACCACAAACGCTGACTGCCAAACACCTGCACTTAACACCGTGTAAATGGGCTGTCAGGACTCACAGGACAAGAGTCTAAAATAAATGATCTGAAGCCTGCTTCAAGAAGACAAACCGACCCCATGATTTTAATTCCTGCTCCCTTCGTAAATCCCACCGTCATGGTTAAAGGAATACAAAAACAGGAGAAAGTCTATATGAGTTGCAAAGCAAAGATAAGTGCCTTCTGTACGTCAGCGGCATCTCAGTAAGAGGCAGTTGAAGTGACAATGAGCTCCAGAAGGGACCCTGGCCAGCCTGTGAATCACTGCATAGAAGCAAAAGTTGGCTTGAGGTGTGGGTGGATCCAGTCCCAGATACAGAGCTGCACTGGTTGTTGGTGTCGGCTAAAAGCACAAGTAAGATCTGGAGGGAAGTCAAGGTGGAGAGCAGATCTCAGTTCTTCCAGGAACTGTGCTCTGTGCATGTCAACAAATAGTGGCAAGCATCCGTATGCATTCACATTTCATGGGGAAGGAGTGAGCTCACAGGGACTGCCAACAGCAGAAATGCTTCTTCCTTAGTGCTGGGCCATCTACCTAACACCTTTAGAGAATTCCAGTGAAAGTTCAGGATTTCCAAATCAGGACCTATCTCGTGGTGGTTTTCCTGAACACTGGAATCTCTTATGAAGATGTTTTCTCTCCTTTCTACCCTCAACTTAAAGGTGGAAGTTTTTACTTAGATGAAACTACTTTGATAAAGGCATATGCTGTCACAATGCTACAGAGGGAATTGGAGTAATCATACTAGAGGAATGTACAGGCCTGTGACTGAGTCTGTGGGTGGGCATGGAAACATTACGCTAACCTACAGCTACTTTGCCCAGGGCACAGAGGTGAGAGATTTTGACCATGTTGAAATCTATTTACAGCTGTCCAAAGCTTAATATAACAGCCTCTTCTCAGGTAAAGACCTCTTGTATCTGTCTCATTGGATGTCATTTGATTTAAACAAAACTCCAGCTTCCCTCTCAAACCATAGGGAATTCAACATCTACAAATTTCCTAATCAAAAGTCAGCACGTGTGGGATTTGCATGTGCTCTTATTTCTCAGTACACCCACATGGCTTCTTAAATGAATTGTGTCATACTTTGCCCAGAAACAATGGTTTTTACATCAAACATACAAACATTTTACATAAAAAAAATTAAAGATATTTCCCACAAAATGGAAAAATTATTTCATGGGGGCGGGGGGAACCAAGGGGTATTTGTTACTCCTTTTGTGCTTTTCCTAATAATCCCCAATAAGAATTGGCCACAGAGAGTGGTGGTCCTGCCCACGATCTACTCCGAATGAGAGAATTCTCGTCAGTTATAGAAGATAGGGCGATGCTCTTGTTGTTTTGGGACGCAGGGACAAACTTCAAAAAGAAACTCTTTACCCCAGGTGTAGAGATCCTGAGCTGAGGCCACCTCTGCCCATCTCTCTTTTGACTCCTCATAAACAATTCTGCTTTCATCTGTGGAAACAGACCACTGCAAAGCCAAAAGCTGCCTTCTTTCTCTTCCATGGACCACGGAGAGTTTACAGAGCAAGGTGACCCTTTAAAAACGTCTCGTCTTCCAATTCTGGATGGTAGACAGCTAGCTCCTTTCCTTCCACCAGACACCAACAGTCACCTACACTTTAAGGACGAACAAACAGAGAAAAGTCAACAGACATATGAAAGTCTCAGTCCTTCATCAGAAAGGGATTTAAAGTATCATAGCAAAAATCTTCCTATGAAGTGAACTTACTTTGTGGAACTAGAGATAACTTCAGAAACTTGATTTTTGTCGTTTTTGAAAAGACTTAAAAGAGTACTGCATCTATGAAAAGAGAACAATTTGAGATAAAGAAAGGAATAATAAAAAAAACACAGCTTCATGCTTTATAAAATAAAAATACCATAATGAATAATTTTTTTTCTTAAAATCTTATCAAAATTAAAACATTTCCTTCCCTGGCCTACAGTACTGTGCATATGCAGCCCTTATAGACTACAGAAGAAAGGTGACTATGATTGCAAAGATGCAGAGAAAGAAGTTAATGATGATACAGAGATGTTTACCATAAATTTTTTAAAAAATGAGTTTTGATGAACATATTTAGGGCATCAAATATGAGGGAATTTCAGAGGAAGAGAGACAAGTGGTGCAGGAGAAATAAACAAAGACTTGCAAAATTTCCTAAAACTCCAGAGACTTGAATCTTCAGACCAGTTATATAACTGGAAAAAGTTAATTGAAGTGATCCATATTTAGATAATGTTGTTGAAATTTCTGTATCCAGGCAGAAAATTTTTGCGACTGCCAATCAAAAATTTTTTTTCCCCTTGGAAATATTCAATTCCAGGAGACAATGAAACCGTACTGACAGAATTTGCAGCAAAAATCATTGTGACCCAAGTATTGTATAGCTGCCAAAGATTATTCATGTGCAAGAGCAGTAGACAGGCATTTTCAGACATGGGAGAAAACAGAAAGCAAATTACCAATGTGCTGTTCCTGAAAATATAAATCAATAAAATATTTGTAACTAACTGAGAAATGCATTGAAATGAAGAAATGGGACAGATGGGAAAAAAATTAAATGGTCACGAGAAACAAAGCCAGTAACACACAGAGATAAAGCTAAATGTTTATTGTGATGACTGTGGCGTTATTAAAAATAAAACATAATAGAAGATATAGTACATAATATATTTTAAAACCCTAGATTATTTCTTTAAAAGAGAGGAGGAAGGGTTGGTGTGATTCATTGTCCACTGAAAACTGCTCTGTCCTTCTGCCAAAGAAATGGATGGGAGTTGGATTCACGGTGGCTCAGTTAGACTACACTTAGCACTTGCTGATATGGAACTTGGGGATATTTTCTTATAAACAGAGTGAGAGCAGAAGTGATCTAGCAATTTAGCTAGATCTGCAATGTAAGATACCAGACATGACCTTTTGAACATGGAAGTGACTCAACTTTAATCATGAGATGGCAGCACTGCCCAGGTGGTTGGGAGACAAAGCCTTAGGAAGGAACTTGGGTCTCAGTTTACAAGGAGCATGGCTGTTTCGCTGACCTAGATGGTTGACATCTGGACTATGATATAAGTGAGAAATAAACTTCTTTCTCAAGTCACCATTGGCTCTTTTGTTACAATAGTGCAGCTTTCCCCTGACTTATATCTGCTCTGAGGGCAAGGAAAACTATGTACAAAGTAACACACAAGATTATTCACATCAATGAAAGGTTCAACAGTCATTTTATTTTATATGTGTTGACAGGAAACTTGATTTTTATGTGAAACAGTATATATATTTGTCATGGCAGTATATGAAGAGTTACACCCTATTTACACTGTACAGTATGGTGATTTCATAATGTATTGAATTTTATTTTCCTTTATTTGGGAATTACATTTCTTCCTCATATTTGGCTATTATAAACAATTCTATGCTGAAATGTTTTAGACACATTTGCAAGAATTTCTGGAGAATAAGTATCCTAGGAGTGGAATTTCTTCTGTAAAGGCATTCAGCTGGGGTTGTGAAATTGAACTTTGGAGTCTGGAGGGGTCAGAGTCAAGTGCTTGAGGTGGTTCTTGTGGCAGGCACTGGCCTGCTGATATTTATGGCTGGCTAGAATCTGCAGCTGGTATCAGGCAAGCTGTTTCTCTCTTGATTCAGTTGGGGCTTTGTGGTATTCCTGGCTGACTCAGCTCTATTTCAGATCCCATCACCTGCAGCACTTGTGTGAATCCCACCTTCTCTATGAGTCTACCAAGAGAGGGTTTCTCCCCCACTTCTATGACACTGTCTCCAGAGGAATTCCTAGGAAAAGTGTGGTCCTTGAGTAGAAAAAAAAATTCAGAATACCAGAGACACAGACATATTGATTTGGGAAAGCTGATACACATTTCAAAGGAGAATGTGGGCTATTTCAAGGGAGACATGTCTTTAGGGCCAAGTAAGAAGTATGTATATTGAAGGGAGAATGTGGACTATCTTCAGAGGGAGAGATAGCAAAGATGTGAGTTATTTGTATTTATAGAGGGACAGCTGCTCAGGGTGGACTAGATGTAGAATCAGGTCAGTGATACACAATTTTGTGCTAGTTTTCCCTGCATATTGCCCTTGTGCTCCACTTTGTAGGCAAGGGCATAGGTCAAGGGCAGAGTCTAAGCACATGGGCTGAGTTGCTTACTAATGCATATTTTGCTTTCCAAAGGTCTCTGGGCATTTCCAGCAACCCAATAGCTCAAGGGCACTTCTTTTTTAGAAACTCTGTCCATCTTTGTTTTTTCTGTATCCCCAGATCCCCAAAATGCCCATCTTAGCAGTGCCACCTTTTCCTGCTATGGTAGCCTCTAGGACAAATCTCATGATTTCTAACTTATGTCCAGTTACTTAGGACTTGAGAATGGGTTGAGAAGGTTAAGGCTCCTGATGGATAATGTTGTGTCACCAATTGTTGTGGTTTCAACTTGGGTTGGGAAGAAGCCTGAAAGGTCCTTTCTGGGTTTCTAAATGGGCAGGGGCAATAGCTTCTTCTTCTTCTTCTTCTTTTTAAAATTTCACTATCACCTAAATTATATAATATACTTTCTCTTTTCTGAGTTAATTCCTAAAATGGCAAATATGGTTACTGTCATGGGACTTTTGGGTAATTAGTGGGGCACAGATGGTGAGAATTAACCAAGACAAAGAGAAGCAGTTAAGAGAGTTCCTTGGAGGAAGATATGTGATGCACTCACAGCAGGTAGATGACAAAGACATCCTTCTGCAGACTCACAGGGGGGTCTGAGTTTATATGTGCCTCTGAGTTCTTTCTTAACCTTTGGCAGGCTTTTTGCTAGGAGTGCTTTATGCCAAGCAAAGGGTGATTAACAGATTCCAGTGCCTTACCCATAAAGCTTATCACGCATGTGCCAAATGCTCATCCCCAGGTTTTACATTGGATGCACAGATGAAAGTAATATATACGGGATCTTAAACAGGGGCTTTTCCTTATTAGGTTACTTTAGTTCAAGCTTGGGTCTTTGGGGATGTTCCTCAGGATGGTTGGGCAATCTTTTGCAAAACAAGATCTTGCTGTTTATACTTCAGGAAAGTTAGCTCCTTTAATAATGCAATGAGGCAGGATAAAAGGGACATTCTTAGGCCCACATCAGCTCTGTGTAATCAAGGTGGGATGGGGCCTGGGACAATGCTTCCATTACTCTTCTGGTTATTTGTGTCCTGGCCCCAAAAGTTCCAGCTTAGAGGGGTGAAGGTTCCTTTTGCTTCTCCTGTGTAATTATCTTCCTGCTCCTGAACCCTGTTCAGGCTTACCAAGGATCATTTAGACAGCCTTTAGATTACAAAAGAACTCCATGGAAGGAGTTCTTCAACCCTGGTTGCTTTTCTGTTACAAAGGAAGATGAAGGAATCTGAGAAATACTTTTAAGACAATATCCTGACATGCCGAACTATTGTCTGTTACATATTTATTTCTATTTTGAAAGGCAATAGATTTACATTTTCTCACTATTTCTATTTCTTTTCTTTTTCTTATGTTTTAACTAACGTAAATTTTCTTCTAGGCAGATAGATAATTCAGGAGGAAAAAGGGGAAAAAAAAGTCTTGTATTTGGAAAGGTGAAAGAAAAAACACGCACATTAAAATTACATATCTAAAGATATTATATACCTATAGATGTGTATGTCTCTGATTTAAAACATTTAAAACCTTACAGTTCCTGATAATTTATTCTAAAATTATATGTGAGAAATAGGGTCTGGTGATCCATTTTTCAGAATATAGTATTTAGCCTTAATTGGGATGTAAGATCCAATTGTAGCCATTTTGAGTTTACCCACCTGTACCTAGTCATAGCCATTTTAATTATAGCCCTTCCCTTTGCCCGCCCAAATTTCAAAATTAGCCAGTTGTGTAGATTGTAACCTGAGCTCCTCCTGTGAGAACAAGGAGGAAGTGCTGTGTTAGGGATAAAAATGATACTGTCTGTCCAAGTGTGCTTGCTTGCCAGACTTTTGTTTGGTAGCATACCCTTCTGCAGAAGTGAAGTTTGCCTTGCTGAGCTGCTTTGGAGCACAGTATTCCATTCTTTCTGGCACCTCAGTATTTCTAACATGTATTAGATTCCCTTCAGTAGTATAAGAGCATGGCTCTTTTTCTGTGTTCTTGCCAGACAATGGACATCACTATCATTTTTGTTAACGGTTTTCTTCTTTTATTTTTGGTCCAATAGGGAAAAAAAATACCTAATTGTTTTAGTTTTCATTTCTGATCCCAAGGAAAGATTGTGCATCTTTTCATGTTTATCTGCTATTGAATTTTCTTCTGGTAGTCGCATGTGGATGTCATTTTGTAATTTTCCATTGGGTTGTTTTACTTTTCCTATAGATTTAAATTTTCTTATTGATTATGTAAGCCAAAAAAAAATGATAGATTTAGGGCAGTGCCCAACAACTCCATATGGGTTGTGTTAGAGAAACAGAATTAAAAACAACATTTGCAGAAAAATCTCTCCTTGAGAGTAGTAGAGAAAGAAAGCAGTTTCTTATTGAATATGCATTAAACCAAAATGCAATGCATATCACAGGGAATCCGGTAGGAGATTGCAAAAACAGAAAGGAATCTTACCTTTTCATGTAGCTAATAGTCACAACTCGTTGCATACATGTTTTCAAGATGGATGACAAGTAGTCTTCAAATAAGAAGACAGGAGAACACCATTGATCATACTAATTCCTCTTAGATTTACCTGGTCATCGTGACCATGTGTGCTAGTTTAAATTTTTTTAAAAAAAAAAAATTTGGTGCATTTTAATTGTACATAACAGTGGAAATTCATTACATATGTGATGGCTTTATTCAGAGGAAAAATGAACTCTTTAAGAAAGAGGTAGTTTTCCAACTTGGAGCAAGGTGTCTACCAAAGTTAAGCTCCTAGCTTTCCAAGGAAGCTGGGAGATGGGGGTGTGGGAGTGCTATTTCCCTTGATGATTACATTTCAAAAGGATGGCTTCCAGGTCCTTGAGAAAGATGTGCCTGGGACATAAACCTGACAAAAGACCTATCTCGTTTTCAAAAGGATTTATATACATTTCAAAGAGAGGAGAAAGTACCTTACCATTACAAGTGACCTAAAGTAAATGCTCTAAGAAAAATAAGGGGAGGCAGATCTCTTTCCTGATTTTCACCCGGGAGAACTAAAGTGTCTTAGGTTTAACTTGCATTTTTTCCTCATGATTTGCTGATAATATTATTCTTGCTATTTGGATGTGCTTTATATATTAGGAGTATTAAATTTTAGTTTATTGTACACTCCGTAAACCAAATGAAAACAAATTAAAACCCACACTAAAAAGGACCCACCAGAGGCTTTCTAGACTTTTCTTAGTCTGGCTCCTGTTACCTTGCAGATCTTAACTAGGATAATTCTGCCTTACTCACTCGACTCCAGCCACCTGGGAATAGTCCTCAGGGGTTTTCTCTGGTTATCCTCTTGGCTTGGACTGATGCCCTCAAATATGTGAATACTCTTCTTTCTTTCTGCTTAGCGTTTTTTTTTTTCTTCCCTAAATGCCACTTTTCTTTTTTCTTTTTTTTTTTTTTATTGTACTGGGGATTGAATCCAGGGGCCCTTAACCACTGAGCCACATCCCCAGCTCTTTTGTTTTATTTTATTTTTTTTTTATTTTGAGAAAGGGTCTTTTATTTTATTTTTGTGGTGCTAGGGATTGGACCCAGGGGCTTGTGCCTGCAAGGCAATCACTCTACCAACTGAGCTATATCCCTGCCCGAGACAGGGTCTTGTTAAGTTACCAGGGCTTGGATAAATTCCTGAGGCTGCCTTAGAACTTGAAAACCTTCTGCTTCAGTCTCCCCTGGATGCCATTTTCTTATTGAAGATTACCTTGACCACCTAGTTTAAAATGATATATCCACCCTGTCCCCACCACTTGGAACTCTCAATCCCTCAATTTCCCCTATTTTTTTTTAAATCTATAGCACTTATCACCTCTTAACAGATTTGATATTTTGTCTTTTGTCCCTCCTTCTTCTTAGACCATGGTGTCACTGATACACAATATTTTGTCTATTTTATTTACTGCTCTTTCTCTAAGGCTGAGTTAGCCTCTTTAGTACTTTTGAAATGAATAGAAAGAAACACGCACTGATATTTTTACGGTGCATAAAGGGGTTTTCCATATAGAAAAATTTAAATTTTTATGTAGTCAGATCTGCCTTTTCTTTTATAGCGTCTGAGTTTCATGTCTTCCTTAGTAAAGTTTTTCCAACATTGATATTTCCCTTTGTACAAAAAAAGTAGCACAGCAGTGAAAAAAATAGTAAAATCTGAATAACATCTGGTGATTAGTTAATAATAACATATCAACGTTTTGATAATTAGTTTTGACAACTACCAGAGTATTGTAAGATGTTAACAATAGAGGGAATTGGGTGAGGAATTTACAGGGGTCCTTTGTATATATTTGAAACTTTCCTGTAAGTTTAAAATTATCCTAAAGTAAAAATTTTAATTAAAACTATATATTTTCTTCGAATGTGTTTTAGTTTGGATATTAGTTTTAGATTTTAATTCCACATTGAAAATATTATTTTGTATCATTTGAATAAGGACACCTTCCCCCCCTTATGAATAGTTGACTGTTCTGGTTCAAAAGTCTGCTATATAATATATATTCGGTAGGGAAAGTGAATCCCCCCCCCCAAATGTTTAAACTCATGTATCTATTCTTTTGGATTAATTTTGTGATCAAATTATCAAGTTCCATAGAAATTCTCATTGTGATTTCAAATGAGATTATAAGTGCAATGGGTACATAGGTTTGTAGTGTGCCATTCTTGGATAAAAGGAAGACAATAAAACACTATGTTTCTTAAATTCCATTCCCAAGAACTTAGCCAATGCCAAGGAACCAATAAGAGTGAATATGAGCAAGAATATCCAGAAAAATACAGTCTTGAAAGACACTGGCTCTCTGTCATATATGCTGAGAATTGGGGTAAGCAGGTGCTGTTTGTAGAAAGCTGCTTTCTTGCCTGGTGCAATGATACACAGCTGTAATCCCAGTGACTCTGGAGACTGAGGCAGGAGGATCACAAGTTCAAGACTGGCCTTGGCAACTTATTCAGAGCTTGTCTCAAGATAGAAATATAAAAAAGGACTGGGGATGTAGCTCAGTGGTATAGCTCCCCTGGGTTTAATTCTCAGTACCAGAAGGAAAAAAAATGCAAGCAAGCTGCTTTTTTGCATACACATTAAGTTTCTTGTGATGTGATGCAGGTCATACAATGGGACAAAGTAAGGTAAGTTGATGATGCCATAAAAGGCAAAAAAAAAAAAAAAAAAATTCAGGACTGTTCTTATTTTTTCCAAGTGGCAAAGATTAAAATGAACAAAAATTTCTAGTCCTATTATGCTCTCCTATATTGTTGACAGGAAGATTAATTGGTAGAACTTTTCCTGAAAACAAATTGGTAATTTCTTTCAAATTTTTAATATTTGTTTACTCATTTATCAAGCATGTCTACTTTTAAAAAAATCCTTGAAGGATGGAAATGTACATTTATAAATTTCCCATAATATTGCTTTATAATAGTTAAAGACAAGCTCTGAATAACTTTATAATAGTTAAAGCATCCTAATTTTGCATTAGAGAATGATTAAATAAAATTTATTATATATGTATGGTAGAAAGGATATATATATCTGTAGCAAAGTATCTATCTATCTATCTATAGTGTGTGTGTGTGTGTGTGTGTGTGTGTGTGTGTGTGTGTTGAAGTGTGTGTATAAATTTGTATGTATTATCAATAAGGTTATGCTGGTGTATTGGATTTCTAGAGCTTGAACCATTTCATTTGTTCTCTGGATGGGAATTAGAGATACACTTCAAATCACCAGCAGAAATCTGGTAAAATCCAACATCTAAAATTTATATAACATTGAACTTTTTTCGTGTGTGTACCAGGAATTGAACCCAGGAATGCTCAAGTCCTGAGCCACATCCTCAGTCCTGTTTGTTTTTATTTTGAGACAGGGTCTCACTAAGTTGCTTAGAGCCTTGCTAAATTGCTGAGCCTGGCTTTGAACTTGCCATCCGTCTGCCTCAGCCTTCAGAGCAGCAGGAATTACAGGTGTGTGCTATCATGTTTGGCTGTTGGATTTTTAATGAAAGATGATCACCAGGAATGGGGCCAGGGTGATGATGGTGGTTTCTATTGTGTTTGCTAAGCATGAGAGGGACGTTTGATTACCCGAGGTGAATATTCCTGAGGATTCACATTGAAGGGACATAAATATATTATTTGTGACAAGAAATCAGTGCATATAATTGCCTGGACTTAATTAGTCTCATTGAGGAGGACAAACATCTTACGTGGAATTAAATATACCATATGCCAATTTCTAAATAACTTCTAGAATATAACTGGACTACCACCATTCTTATTCCTGATGTTTCTTAAGTTCTTTTTTGACTCTGGGGGGGGGGATACTAGCAGTTAACTGTAGGGACCTAAGCTCCAATTAATATGTGGTAGAGTTAATAATATTCCTGTTCTGAGAAGGGAACAATAAGCTGTTGACAACTCACTCCTGTGAAGTTATCTATTTCTTCTGATCCTTTTAGTGAGCCTTTGGGTTTGACCTCCACTGGGAACAGACATCCATGTTGTAGGATTCTGACCAGGGTTTACATCAAGAAACAAGAATACAGTTGTATGACCTGGCATTTAAGAGGAAGATTTGTGCTGAAAAGTACCTGAAATGGTCCCCTTAAGTCAGACTTTTGTTTATTTCTCTTTCAATATATCTTCCTTCCTTATTGGGTATCCTGCAGAGGCATGCCTGGGGATTCTTGGAAGTATAACTTGCACCTCTTGGGCATAAAGCTGTGATATTAATTTTTGTTAGAACCTTGAAAGGTTAGAATGCAGCAAGGTAGAATCTGTCAGAAGCTGAGTCAATCTGAGTCTCACAGGTTTTTGTCTATAATAATTACATGTGGTGAAAGTTGAGGAGAATTTTGTGGTATATAAAACCATTTCTTTAGAATAGGGTTAGAAGTTTTGGCCAAGAAAGATTAAGTTCTCTTGAAAACTTTGGCGGTTTGTTTTATTTAAAAAAATGTAATATAGTAGAATTGACTTTTTCTTGTGTGTGGTTCTATGAATTATAACATATAAATAGGATTCAGAAAACTACCACTGCAATCAGGGTTAGAGAGCAGTTCTATCATTTCAAACATCTTTCTCTTGGTATCCCATCATAGTCATACTTTTGTACCACCCTAACCTCCAGCAACTAAGATAGTGTTATCTTTTTGAGATGATCATATAGATGGAAACATATGATGTATAACCTGAAAGACTTCCTCCTATAATGTTTTTGAGATCCATTAAAGTTACCATGTTTATCAATAGTCCATTCCTTTTCATTGCTTAGTAATATTACATGGTATAATGTTGAAGCATATTTGGATAGTGTTTATGTTTTGTCAATTTTGAGTATGGTTGCTATATGAAATTATGTCCAGGTTTTTGTAAACTTTTGTCCAGTTTCAAATATGAAACTGGAGTGAAGGTGCTCTCAGTTATAATGTGGTAAAGGACTTGGTTAAATTGTGTTCTCATGTTTTATGAAAAGTAGAACTTGTAAATGATGAACTTGGATATTTACCTGAGAAGGTTTCCTTCTAAGCAAAGTGGTGAAGGTATGATATGGTCTGTTTTGTTTTTCCTACGTATAATAAAATGCAAGAGGAGATAGATAAATCAAACAAGGAATTGCTAAGCAAAAAGAAACCAGAAATTAAAGATTTGAAAAGTTCTTAGCTGATATTATAAGATACAAGGAAAAAAAAAAGTATGACTCATGAATCCAATCAACCATCTCAGCAGAAGCCAGGAATAGAGATGCAGTTATTCAGGAAAGATCTGTGGTGGAACTTTTTTGTATGATAACTTGTATCCCCATGGATTGCATTGAAGATCAACTGGTTTTTGAGAATTTTGTATCAGGAGAGAAGCTGCCTGTAAGGGTTCTGTGTTTGGGATTGGGGTCTCTGATGACTTTGTGGCTGTGGAATGCTTGGTGACTGGGAAAGTTTCTGTACAAAAGTACAAGATGCCTACCTGCTAGGAAAGTTTGTGTGAAAGACACACGGGATATGGCTGCTTTAGCAATGCCCTCCATAAGGAGGCTTTGTGCTAGAGTCTTATCAGCCTTGACCTTGATCTTAGGCATAGCTCCTGGGAATAAAGTAACTTGCTCCCTAGATAACTGCAATGTTTCACCAAGTTCAGCTGCTCCTGGACCTGTCCACCTAACAGTAACTTCAAACAATGGACTTTCTTGAGAGCCACACAAAGCTCCTAACATTGCATATTGTAACTACAGAATGTAACTGTAGAATAAGCAACCATAGTGATACAGTAAACAATAATGTAGTTATGGCCCTAATGACCTAATGTAACCTATTACTATAAATAAACATGGCCACTTAGACAAGCAGCTCTTTTTGCCTCTGCATCTTGTGTCTGTCTCCCTTTGTGCTTCTTAACAGCTTCCAGCTTGGATGGAAGAGGACAGACACAAGATGAAATGAAAGAAGGCTGTCAGACTTCTGGGATTCTATTAGATAGGCTAATAGAGCTATCTGGTTGTGAACATGTGTTATTTTAACATGACCTTGAAGCGAAGGGAAGAATAAACCTTAAGGAGGTTCTGAGATTGGTAGGGCTGCCATTATTAACATAGACCCAATGGGCACAGGCCCAGAGATAGGGGCCACCTCCTGGGTTTCAGAAAAAGGGTCAACTCTTCAGTTTCAACAGTCCAGGCTGCTAACACCAACCAGATGGAAGAGCCACCACACATTTGGACACTAAAGGCAGGGCCATACCAGTGGGCCCAGAGGACAAAGCATCAAATCAAAGAGAATTACTTTCATGCATTAAAATCTAATGGAATTTGCCCTGGTAGGTTTTGGACAGCTTGAAATGTCTCACCCCTTTCTTCTTTCTCCTTTTTGTAATAGCAGTGTTTAGTCTATGCTTGTCTCATCAATCTAATTTGGAACTTGTCTATTTCACAGGTTCACAGCCAGGGAGGAATTTGACCTAAGGAAGAATTATGCTTTTTGCCTTATCCATAATTTGATTTGTATAATATTTTGATGTGATTCTTGATTTACAATTGATACATGGAATGGGCGAAGACTTTCAGGGCTGTTGGGATGGAGTGAATGTATTTAAGGACATACATTTTGGGGAGGATACAGGGTAAGGAATGAATTTTGTTGCCTCCAAAGTTTATATATTGAAGTCCTAACCCTTCAGAATGTGTACTTCAGAATGTGACTGTATGTGGAAATAGAGTTTTTCAGGAGGTAATAAACTGAAAATGAAGTCGTGGGCCCTAATCTGATCCAACCATCTTTATACAAAGGAGAAATGTGGACATATATAGGTATAGAGGGAAGATCATGTGAAGATACAAGGAGAAGATGACTATCTACAAGCCAAGGAGAGAAGTCTCAGAAGAAACCCACTGTGTCAATACCTTGATCTCAGACCCCCAGTCTTAAGAATTGAGAAAATATCTTTTATTAAGCCACTTCCTTTGATGTACTTTATTATGCAGCCTTAGAAAACAAATATAGTAAATTTCTATTATTCCAGGGCAAATATCCAAGAGGGGAAATAACGAGTTAAAAGTTAAGTCTATATTTTACTTTACAAAAACCTTCTGGACCAGGTACAGTGGTGCACTCCTATAATTCCAGCTGCTCCAGAGGCTGAGGCAGGTGGATGGCAAGTTCAAAGGCTTCCAGAAAATCTAGCCAGAAGCTGTCTCAAAATAACATAAAAGGGCCTACGGATTAGCTCAGTGGGAGAGCACTTGACTAGCAAGTGTGAGGTTCTGGGTTCTATCCACAATACTGAATGAATAAATGAAGGAATGAAGGAATAAATAAATAAATAAATAAATAAATAAATAAATAAATAAATAAATAGAACAAAAATAACCCTATTGTTTTCTAGAGTAGTTGTACAATTTTGCATCAACATTAACATTCTATGAAAGTTCTAGTAGCTCTGTTTCCTCTTTCTTTCTTTTCTTTCTCCCTCCCTCCCTTCCTTCCTTCCTTCCTTCCTTCCTTCCTTCCTTCCTTCCTTCCTTCCTTCCTTCCTTCCTTCCTTTATTTCTTTCGATGATGTCTCACTATGTTGCCCAGGTTAACTTTGAAGTCCTGGGCTCAAGTGATCATTTTGCCTCAGCCTCCTGAGTGCCTGGGATCACAGGTGCACACCACTACACTCAGTTCTGCTCTGTTTTCTTGTCAGCACTTGGAACTGTCAGTATTTTTTAAAATTTAATCATTCTATTGGCTATATTTTGGTTTCTCACCATGTTTTTTTTCCCCACTTGAATTACTTTGGTGGCTTACAATGTTGAAGATTCTTTTTTTTTATGTGTTCATTCTTATCTTTTCCTCAGGTTCTTTGCCATCCCCCCACCCACCCCCACCCCCAGTTCTAGGGAATAAACCTAGAAGAGCTTTACCCCCGAGCTACATGCCCAACCCTTTTTATTTTTCATTTGGAGACAGGGTCTCACTAAATTGCCCAGGCTGGCCTTGAACTTGCCATCCTCCTACCTCAGTCTTCTGAGTCACTGGGGTTAAAGAATGTGCCAGTGTATTCAGCCCAATTTCTTAATAGAGCCTTTAGTTTTTTAATTGTTGGGTTTGAGAATTATTTACATATTCTAGATGAAAATTCCTTTGTCAGATATACGATTTGTAAATATTTTCTCCCAATCTGTAGCTTGCATTCTCATAATCTTATTATGATCTTATTATAGCACAAAAATACAATTTATTTATTATTTTAAAGAATAACTTGCTTTTTTAAAAAAAATGTTTTTAAGTTGTTGATAGACCTTTATTTATTTTTATAAATAAATAAATTCTCAGTACTGAGAATTGAACCCAGTGCCTCACACACACCAGGCAAGTGTCTACTGCTGAGCCACAGCATCCACCCCATTTATTTATTTTTAAATGATTATTTGGCTCATATACTTGGTTTTTTTTTTTTACTTATCAGGGCACTGGAGCCTCACATGCTGGATAAGTGCTCTTAACAGTGAGCTATTACTCCAGCCCCAAATACTTAATTTTGATGAAGTCATATTTGTCAATTTTGTCTTTTTTTTTGGATTTTTCTTTTTGTGTTATATAAAAACTCCACCTACCCCTAGATTAAAAAAAAATTTCTCCTATGTTTTCTAAAAATTGTATATCTTTCCACTTCCCTTTTATATCTATGATGCACTTTAAATTAATTTTCTGTATAAAGTTTGAGTATATACAAAGGAAGGATTTTTCAGTTGACTCTGACTTAATCAAAAGGGAGCGATATCTTGGGTAGGTTTGACTTCAGTGGAAGATTTTGAAAGAAGAACTAAAGCCCTACACATGAGATTCAAGGACTTTACAAATATAAAGTGGAAAGAAAACCTATATAGTCTTTCTATATTCTGGAACTTCTCTACTTACCTATTGGTGCAAATTGGTTGATTTACCAAGTTGGTAGGAAGCAGCATCTGAGCCTGCAATTGCACTACCTTCTGCAGTTTCTTCTAACTTCTGGAGCCAGTTATACATGCTCAGCTCTATGATGAAGAGCTCTCTGTGTGATACTCTTATCACCAAATTCAGAGGGTACCAGATTGGGCACTGCACTCAATTCATGATTCCAGACTTCCCACTCATCCTTCTGGGGTTCTAGACTACTTCTTGCCTGCCTGTGGCTGTCAGGGTTTCTTGTCCAGCTCCCCCAATTGCATTTATAAACAGTTCCTTGTAACAAATCCTGAAAGGAGACAGGGAGAAAGATTTCCTATTGGTTCTCATTTTGGTTAACACTGAGTAATAGACTTAAACTTTTTTTTTCCATTAAATTGCTTTTGTGCTATATTCAAAAATTAGAACAAATGGATATCTATAAGACAAAATCATTTTACCCCTTGGGTAACATAAATGGTTGAAAGCCATCAAAGAAGATGGATACCCTGGAACAATGGTAGAGTTAATAGGAAAGGCTATTTCAGTTGTTGGTGAGTTTACCTAGAAACCTGGTGATTTCAACTGGATATACAGGACAAAACTGAGTCTGGGCATAACTACTGGATTTGTTCTGTTGGCACTTTCATCTTATGCTAGCTTCTACTATTTCCCTTGCTAAAAATGTGTAATATTATTAAATAAAATATTTAGGAAATATTATCTTTAATATAATAATATTAAAATATTTTTATTTGTGTATAGGTTAAAATGAAAAGTGAAAGTAATATACCATAATATTGATGGTGGCCATCCGTGGGGGCTGAGATTAGAGTTGAGATTTTTTTCCTTGTTATTTGCATACTGGTACTTTCTAAATTTCCTAATTTAGCATGGTGTTATGGACTGAAACTTTAGGTCTCCCCACCCCACTAGTTTTATACGTTGAAATGCTGACCTCTGATGTTAGTATACTTGGAGCCACTAAGGAAGGTTGATGAGGTTGTAGGATGGGGCCTTGATCCAGTAGGATTAGTGTCCTTTTAAGAGGAGATACCAGGGAGCTCCTGTCTTCCATCACATGAAGATACTGTGAGAAGAAGTCAGCCCTTAGCAGGAATCCAACTTTGCAGGGACCTTGATCTTGGCCTCTATAGGCTCCAGACTGAGAGAAAATAAACATCTGTTGTTTAATCCACCCAGTCTCTCTCTATCTTTTCTTTTATAACAACTGGAGCAGACTAAGACAGGGTCTATTTTTGTAACAAGAATATAAAACAATAATACTTACTTTAATGGGGGGAAAATGCTGGCTTAAAAGGCACTAAAAACAAAAGTGCAAGATCTTTTGCTAATTCTGTAAGTTTCTAGGCTTTGCTAATTATATCCCAAATTCCTCAAAAGAAACATGTAAGATAAATGTGGAGATGATGAGAAATATGTTATTTGTTTCTTCTTGTGTTTCTTGGAGAGAGCTGTTGCAAGTTTTTGTTGGAATTAACCAGCAGTAAAACTTAGGGCACATAATTTTACATTTGGTACATTTGGTTAAGATTCAGCTAAGAGTTTTGCTTGCTCACAGGGTTCCTGCCTTCTTCTCATCACACACACACACACACATACACGCACACACACACACACAAACACACACACAGCAGTTTTAATCTTCCATACTAGGTTGAGGCTGCAAAATAACATATTGTAAGATCAACACTCTATCTCCTTGATAATGTACAATAAATTGCAATCAAATTAGATTCATAACATCACAGCTTTTCCATCCGTTTGGCTTCATGTCTGATTACTTTTCAAATGACTTCTGTGACAACAGATGATGTCGCCTGGGTGCCCTCCTCTTTCCTCTGCTGCCACAGTCTTTTCTGTTTTCCATGCTGGTGTTCATTTGATTTTGAGAGAAAAAAAGTCCTAAAATGCACCCTCTAAAGGAAAGCAGATGGTTAGTGGTGTTTTTGTGGAAGGTGTGTGCTCTCATTTCATCTCTCTCTCTCTCTCTCTCTCTCTCTCTCTATATATATATATATATATATATATATATATTCTGAATTTTGATTTAACATGTTTCTGTTGTCAACATGTTTCATCTGTGGCTAAAAGACTCCTAGCATGAGTTCATATTCTTTTTCTGTCTCTCTCTAGCCACTCTCGATTCCTCGTCCTTAAACTCATTCAGATATTGTTGTGAGAAGTGACCAGAATTTTTTTCTATTCAGAGAAATCTTGCTTACTATCATGAGGTGCAGTCATGTATTTTAACCCCAAACTGCTCATTATAAGGAAGCATCTAAAATAATTCATCGTTGCCCCTTGTATAGGGTATAGATGATGACCATACCATTTAAACAGAAATTTATGCTACTCTTTCCAGAAAGCATTTTCAGGATTTGCTATTTTCCCCATGGTCTTTAGACTGGAGGTTTTTATGGAGATCAAATACTTTGGAATCTTTCATGGACCAAGTATAATGGTAAGTAGTGCTCTTAATTTAGGTACCCACATTATTAATATCATTAGGTAGCATAATAATAAAGTTGAGATTTAGAGTTTAGACTATTATGCATCACAAAGAGTATCATTCTCCTGATATAAAAATGAGTAGCCACCAATCTTATAAATGCTCTTCTTAAATATGGTACTTCACTAACTGGAGTGTTCATGAGAATCCAGGATATTGGAGCTGATCCCTTGCCCTATGTCTTCATTTTATCTTATTTTATAGACAGTAAACAGACACTAAGTGCCCTGAGATGCTAAGTCCTCCCTTGATCAGGGTTGTACAGCTTGTTTGGGCCAATGGGAAGAGAACTCCAGGCCCTTGGTTCCTGGTCCATTTATTTTAGTAAAGTTGGACACAATGCCACACCCTTGATGTAAAAATATTTAATTTTCAATAACTGAATAATTTCCATTCCAAGAGACTCAGTTCTTGCATAAAGGAGAGAAAAAAATTAAATTCACCAAATGATATTATCTCAATCTCTCTCCAGATGTATGTAGTCTCTTTAAATAACTCCAACCTCTTTCAGGCCAATGTTTAACCTTTCTGGTTTCTTCACCTCTTCATGCTCCTTTCCAATGAAGCATCTTAATTTTAGTGGGGAGGGGAAGTCATCTATAGGAGCTTGCGTGGTGGGAGGGGGATCCCATAGTGGTGTGCAGGAGGCCTTAGGTGCCACCGTCACTGAGAAGGGAGGATTGTTTTTCTTCTTCTAGAGTCTGCTGGGTCCCCCTGCGATCATCTTGCCTTTGGGGCTATCACCTGACACGGCTGCTGGAGCTTTTGGATCTTAGTCATTCTTCTCTTGTCACTGAAGTATTGGTGGCCCAGTATCTTCTGCCTTGTTGTCACCTTTGTGTCCCCTCACTGGGGCTCAGGGGAACTCCTGGAGCCATTGTGGGCCACTCAAAAGCCTGGGGGAAACAGGTGACGGTCTCAGACTATCTGCGTCCCTCCGCCTTTGCCAGGGGATTTGTCATCAAACAGAATGTCGCAATCCTTTAGAGGCTCAAAGTCTTCTCTCATGATGCCCATAGAAGTGGGCTACTGTCCTTGAGTTGTTCACATGTGCTAGTATGACCCCTCGTAATAATTTCCCCTACCTTTCTGCAGATACACCTTAGGAGGGTTTGAACACACTGCTCTGCCTTTTCTCTTTCTTCTTTCCACCATCCCCTCATGTAGAAGCCTGGGCTAGTTCCCTTTCACAGATGCCAAATGCTTTGCCTGACATCATACCCAGAGTTTAAAATAATCCTGTTTTGTATATATGCCAAAACTTGAACCCCCAATATATTTTTTTCAAATTCCTGTTGTGATAATTCTAATCTCCTTATATCATGTTGCATAATAAGGGGGATATTACAAAGCAGGAGAAATCAAAGAACAATTTAAAAAAATATTTTTTTAAAAAATGTGATTTCTACCTCATGGAGTCAGTTATTCCACTATTGTTCATTGATTTCTTGCCATTGGCAGTTACTAGGAATGTAGAAAAAGGATATAGCATGTGGCAAAGAAGGAAAGCAAACAACTGAAAACAATCTTCTATACCAATTGCCAAAATGGGGTCTTATAACAAAGCACACTGAAGGTGGAAAAAGTCCACTTGTACTTGTGTAGCAGGAATCAGAGGGAACTTCTTAGAGGAGGTGGCATATCTCCTGCAGTATGCTGCCTCAAATGTTAGCCATGGCTAACAAGTAGTTGAGAATGTTGCCGGTCCATTCAAACATACTCTTATAGATATGAGGTGCCCCCAAAACCTATCTATAAGAGTATGTCTCATGTGTGAGACAATGCAAGAATGTTCAGAAGTGAAATGATTAGATTATGAGAGTTGCAACCTAATCAGTGGATTAATCCACTGATGTGGATTATCTGGGTGGTAACTGTAGGCCAACAGGGTGTGTCTTTGGAGTGTATATTTTGTTGCTGGTAAGTGGAGCTCTCTCTTACTTCTTGGTTAGTAAGTCCTGAGCTACTTTCCCCCACCATGCCCTTCTGTCATGATGTTCCACCTTACCTCAGGCCCAGAGCAGTGCAGTAGGACCATCTAAGGACTGGGACCTCTGAAACCATCAGCCCCAAATAAACTTTTCCTTCTCTGTATCATTCTTATTAGGTCTTTTGGTCACAATGATGAAAAGTCGGGTAAAATAGCATTCCTTAGCAATGGTGATGATGAAACAGGTAATAGCGTACTCTATATAACACTCTCCAGCAACAAAATGCTTCTCCGTGAAACACTGATTTTCCTGATTTGTAAAGTGGTTCATGTTCTTTAGAATAATGTCCATCTAAAAATACAGGACAAAAGGTCACTCATTCATTTATTTATTCCATAATTATTTTTGAGTACTGTTATGTGTTTGGTACAGAAGATAAAGAAATGAAGAAGAAAGACAAGGTCCTGTCTCAATGCATTTGCATTTTGGGAGGGGAACTAGTAAACAAATCAATGGGAAAGATAGATCCAGATGTCAATAAGTGCCATGAAGAAAATGAAAGAGGATGGTGTGCTACATTGTGATGGGGGTGGACAGAAATACTATATAATTAAAACTTAATTTCAACAGCAGCATGATTTGGACCAAAATATGTTATGCTTTTCAACATATATGTGAGGGTGGCAACAGTGAAATTAATAGAAGATGTCTTTTTCAAGAGATTAGAATTTATCTCAAAAAACTCTTGGATTCCTGTCTTTTTTATGGATTGGGTAGGAAAACTCATTGGCTGCTTTATAAAATGATAGTCTTAATCTTCAGTTATAATGTAAAGAGAATTTCCTGGTAGGAAAAGGCCATTCCATTGCTGATTCTTGCCTCTCTAAGTGCATTTCTCTCTATGATATTCGTTTTAAAGTAGTAACAATTTTCTTCTTCCCATTATAGAAAATGTGGGCATAAATATTTTTATTAATTTTCTTTTGGAAAATGATGGTATCATGGTTTAATGTTTGATAAAGACTTTTCTTAAGTTCAGGGAAAAACTTAAACAAGAAATTCAACATAGAAAGTAACATATAATAAATAATTCTGGCTGTCACTATGGAAATTAGTATGGAGATTCCTCAAAAGACTAAGAATGGAAACACCATAGGTTCCTGCTATCTCACTCTTTTTTTGTTTAATCTAAAAGAACTAAAATCAGAATAGAACAGTGATACATACATACCAATGTTTATAGCAGTACAATTTACAATAGCCATGTAATGGAAACAGCCCAACAGGTGAATGGATAAAGAAAATGTGATCTGTATCTATATCTACATCTATATCTATCTATCTATATGATATATATATATAATGAAGTTCTACTCAATGGTAAAAAATAATGAAATTATGTTGTTTGCTGGAAATGAATAGAACTGCAGAACATCATGCTAAGTGAAAGAAGACAGACTCAAAAAGTTAAGTGTCAAATGTTTTGTCTTATATGTGGAAGCTAGAGAGAAAAAAGGAATAAAAAGAGATCTTATGAAATATAAGGGAAACTAGTATCATATAGGAAGGGGATCAGGGGAGGAAGGAGGGAAGGGAAGGGGGGGTTACTGGGGTATGAAATACAGTAAATTCTATACAGGTATGAATATGTACCATGAGGCCCACTATTACATATAATTAGAATAAACTAATATAATCATAATTTAAAAAATTGGGTTGTCTGGTATGCCTGGGCCTTGACACATTCTCACCCGGCTGCTTTCTCACTTAGCTAGAAGATATCCCACTTTCCACATGGCTCCCAGACCTACTTGGTGGCTTGGCAGTAAGTCTCTTTCCTATACCTTCTGGGAGCATTCTTTAAACCTGTCTAAGTTTCATGAAGTAGCAAGTCACATGGAGAAATCAAAGTCCATTTCCTTCCATTCAGTTTTGCTCTCTAGAGTCCCATTTTTCTGTCCCAGGTCTTATCTCTCCCTATAGCAACCGACACAGCAATGGTCACTCCCTGATTGCTGGCCCCACCATCTCCCCAACTACTTGTGGAAGTATTATCTTACATGGTTTCTGAAAAAAAAAAAAAAAGAAAAAGAAAATCCTCCAAGGATTACCATAATCCAAGACTTTTCGTAAGGGACACAAAGAGTATAAGGCAGATGGTCCCTTACATCTCTCAATCTCTGAATGATTATGAAAAGATGGCTCTATTTTTCCTTGACCTATGTAGGATTCCATGTTAGATTTCCAGGGGATAGTGAAGCCCAAGCTCTCAGAAGACGAGTTCAGCCTCCTTTTAGTTCTCCTCTCCTAAAACTTGCTAAGTATTATGCAAATATCTTCCTGAACATCTTTGGAACTCCCCTGGGGAATATTTAGAATAAGGACATTCATATCTGCTCAAGGACCAGCAAGCAGACACAGCAAATCTACCAAAAAGAAACAAAAACTACTCCAATTAAAACCTAAGTGCCTGTAAACATGCCTGGAAAATATTTTGGAAATTCAAATTTTATTTATTTTTTAATTAAGACATAATTAAAATATTTGTAAAATTTACTCTTTTTTTTTTGATACTGTGGATTGAACTCACCCAACTACTGAGCCACATCTCCAGCCCTATTTTGTATTTTATTTAGAGACAGGGTCTCACTTAGTTGCTTAGGACCTCGCTTTTGCTGAGACTGGGTTTGAACTTGTGATCCTCCTGCCTTAGCCTCCTGAGCCACTGGGATTACAGGAATGAGAAACTAATTTACTCTCTGAAAGTATACAATTCAGCATTTTTAGTATATTTAAATTGTTGTGCAAACATCACTGCTACCTAATTCCAGAAAATTTTCTTTATCTTTAAAAGAAACTCCCATATCTACTCACCATTCCTCCCAAATCATGTCAACCCCTTGCCTACTTTCTGTCTCTCTGGATTTACCTACCTGGCACATTTTATTAACTGCAATTATCCTTTTGTGTTTAGTTTCATCTACTTGGCATAATATTTTCAAGGTTCATCAATGGACAGCATGATTTAGGTTCTTTCTGGCTGAAAACTATTGCATTGTATGGGTACACATTTCCCGGTAATTTCTTAATATATTCATCAATTGATGGGCAACTGGGTTGTTTACATTTTGCTATTAAGAACAATGTTGTGGAGCTGGGGTTGTGGCTCAGTGGTAAAGTGCATACCTAGCATGTGTGAGGCACTGGGTTTGATTCTCAGGACCACATATAAATAAATGAACAAAATAAAGGCCCATCAATATCTTAAAAAGAAAAAAAACTAATGCTGCTATAGAACTCATGTACAAGCTTTTGTTTGAACATTGTTTTCAATACTCTTAGTGGGTATAATATAGATATGATGTTATCCATGAGTGGAATTGTTGGTTCTTATGCTAACTCTATGTTCTTTTTGAGGAACGGCCAGTGTTTCTCAAAGTGACTGCATCATTTTACGTTCTTACCAGTAGGGTATGGAAGTGCCAATTTCTCTACATTCTCATCTTTATCATCATTGTGATTGTCTATCTTTTTGATCCTAAGTATCTTTGTGGGTAACTCATTGTGGTTGTGATTTGTACTTCCTATTAGGAATGATGGAGTGTTCAATTTCTTTTAATGTACTTATTTGCCATTTTATAACTTCTAGAAATGTCTATTCAGATCCTTTGCCAATTTTTAAATTTCAGATTATTTTTCTTTATACTATTGAGTTATAATAGCTCTTTTAATAATCTGCACACTAGACTCTTTTCAGATAGATGATTTGCAAATGTCTTCTCCCATTTTGTGGGTTGCCCTTTCACTTTCTTGATAGTGTTCTTTGAAACACAAAAGTCTTAATTTTGGTCAAGTCTCATTTATAATTTTTTTTTTTTTTGGTTTGGTGGGTTGTGCTTTCTTTGTCATAGCTAAAATTTCGTATCTTAATCCAAGGTCACAAAGATTGACACTTGTTACTTCTATGGGTTTTATAGTTGTGAATCTTGTATGTAGGTCTTTGCTCCATTTAGAATTAATTTTTAAATACAGTATACTATAGGAGGTCAATTTTATTCTTTTGTTTGTGGATATCCAGTTGTCCTAGGACTATTTATTGAAAATACTATTCTTTCTCCATTTCTTGGCATCCTTGTCAAAAAACAATGGAAGATACAAATGTGTGATGAGTTGCTTCTCTCTTGCTATATTCAAGACTCTCGGTCTTTGGCTGATGGTAGTTTAAATATAGTGTCAAAGTGTGGGTCTCTGAGTTCATTCTACCTTAACCACTAAGCTTCTTAGTTTTTTCTTAAATGAAACAATCAAACATTTCAGGCATCAATTTTTCAATTACTCTTTCTGCCCTTTCTTTCCTCTCTTGGAACTCCTATTATGCATATGTTGATTTTAATGACAGATTTCTGAGGTTTTATTGATGTTTCTTAATTTTTCTTCTTTCTGTTCCTGAGACTGATAATCTCAGTTGACCATATTCAGGTTTGCTGAATTTTCTTCTGAAGGCTCAGATTCGCTGTGGAGCAATGTTATGGTTTGGATCTGAGGGTTCTCCAAAAGCTCCTGTGTTAATGCAGGAATATTCAGAGTTGAAAAGATGATGAAAGTTGTAACCTAATCAGTCCATCTCAGTTTGAATGAATCAAATGGGTGGCAACTGGAGGCAGGTGGGAAGTGACTGGAGGAGTTGAGTCACTAGGGGCATGCCCTGGAAGAATTCATCTTCCCTGCAGCCACTTCCACTGTCCTCTCACTATTTTCAGGCTGTGAGCAAGCAGTGCTCCTTTGCCAAATCCTTCCACCATGACGTTCTGCCTCGCCTTGGGCCCACAGCAATGGAGTTGGTTGACCATGAACTGAACCTTTGAAACCATGAGCCAAAATAAACTTTTTCCCCCTCTAAGTTGTTTTTATCAGGAATTTTGTTCATAGCCATGAAATGCTACCACAAAGAACTCTAGTGGATTTTTCATTTCAGTTATTACATTTTTTTGACACTGAAATTTTCATTTGGTTCTTTATAAAATAATTTTCTTTATTGATATTCTCATTTTGTTGAGATATCATTTTCATAATAATCTTCAGTTCTTTAGATAGGATTTCTTTATGTTTTTGAACATATTTAAAATAACTTAACTTATAGTCGTCACCCAATAATGCCATTGTCTGGGCTTCCTCAGGTAAAGTTTCTATTAATATTCTTTCTTTTCTTTTTTTTCCTTTTTCTGTGTGTGGACCTTTTTTTATTTATACATCTCATACATTTTTTAATTGAAAACTGAACATCGTAATACTTCATGTGGCAATTCTATAAATCAGATTCTTCTTTTCCACCGTTTATTATTTTTGCTTTTTGTTGTTTAGTGACTTTTCTGTATTAAATAGAATCAGTCTGTATTCTTTGTCATGTAAAGTCACTGAAGTTTTGCTTGTTTAGTGGCCAGTAGTGATAAAGAGAGATCTTAAATACCTGAAGCTAATAAACTGTCAGACTTTACCAGAAGCCTCTGTGTGCATATTAAGACATGCCTTCAACAATCAGAGTGTTGACAGCTCTGTCATAGCCTTCACTTCCTGTTAGTATAAATCTGAAGGGTATTCCATAATGCGATTCTAGGAACTCCTCATATCTTTGTTGTTTATCATTCTCAAGCTCCAAACATCTGTGTGGCCCTATTGATTCCCAGGAATATGTCAGAGCTGAACTTTTCAAAGCTATGAACATCTCATTCTTTTCCTTTCAAATTGTTTTGGTTAGACTATTCTTTGCCCTATCAGTTATCCACCACCCAGGCATCTATGAAGTTAAAAAATTAACAAAATTGTTTTCTACAAACACCTACAGGGAAAAGACTTTTCACAATGGGTGATCTCTGAGCTAAGACAAATAAAGACAACTCTTGCTTATGGCACCTTCTAGAGAGCCACTAGACAGGTTAAATAATGACAGTTCTCTGGGAAGGAGGCTTTGGATATCTTCCAGCCTCATTCTGCACCCAGAGGCAGCTGACAGGCGGTTGGCGTTCAAGGCTATTCCAGAAATGGAGAAATAGGGATGAGAACCGTCAAGTAAAAGTGCCACGGTGCTCACTGTTCTTCCTGAGAGTCAGCCATTTTTCTTGCATAAATGCTTTCTGGATTGCTGCAAGCTTTTGATTAATTTCCAGAGTTTTGAACAGAGTTGATGCTTACAATTTCTTTTGCCAGTTTTCTGGTTGCTTTTATGAATTGGAGAAATTTTGAAGGTCATTTTTATATCATTTTCTCAAGTGCTCTCTCCCAATTTTTGATCAATGATTCTGTACATAGACCTTGGGTTTATTAGCTTGAAGTATTTATAAAGCAAGTCCCCCCATCCAAATGCTAGTTATTGTCTTAAAATATTGGACATTAAAATTATAGAGAAATGGTCAAGTATATTTTTTCCCTTTATATATAGGTTGAAGTGCATTATAATTTTTTTGTAGATCAAAAAATATAGTATTGGCAATTTTCTTAGAGTTTAACCCATTATTTTCTAAAGTTTTGCTTTCGCACTTTGTTTTTCCCGTTTGCAAAGAACAACCTTTTAAGGAAACTTTCAAAGACTGTGGTGGATCTTATATATAGCTTTATGAAATTATTTCTTCAAAAGCACTCTAGGACCATGCATCTTAACTGTCATTGTATAGAAAATAGCATTTATTCAGTAGTGGTCAAGCACTATCTATACACACTTACAAAACATGGCAATTTCTACAGGAGCATGCATTTAACTCTGCAGACAGATATAGTAACACCAAACCAGGGTTAAATAATAAAATCAATGAATGAATGAACATTGTAGGAGACAGATTATATCTGTGTAAAAGATTATGAAAGGCCTCATAAAGATTGTACCATTTCAATTGGATCTTAATAGAAAGAAGTAGTTTCTTGGACCAAGTGAGTGAAGAAAAACAGGATGACAGAGAAAATGCCACCAGTTATGAGAGATTTTGGCTATTTATGGAAGACAGATGTACATGGGCCTAGAATACGATTTTCTTAGGTACTTGTTTCATTTTTGAAAAGTTGGCATTTTTACTTTCTACGAGAAAATGTGCATACTTTATTTCATAATTTATTTTATTTGTGGTATTAGGGATTTAAACCAGGGTTGTACCTCTATGCTGCATCCTCAGCCCTGCTTTGTTTTAAATTTTATTTTGAGACAGGTTCTCTCTAAGTTGCTGAGGCTGGCCTTGAACTTGGGATCCTCCTGCATTAGCTTCCAGAGACTCTGGGAGTGCAGGTGTGTGCCACTGAGCCTGCCTTCATTATTGTAAAAGACTTGGATAGACTGCTTTTTCTGAACAGAAATTGTTACGTATTGGCTTAGGATTGCCTGCATGCTTGTTTTCCTACATCGGTTGCCAATAATATTTAAGAGGAAAAAAAAAAAAACGCTAGAGAAAGAATTCATCTAATTTTTATTGATCATGTTATATCTTAAGAATTTCATCTGGTAAAGTGAAAATGTACAAAGAACCTGCCCTGAAAGTCTTAGTTGAGTGGACAAGAATGACTCAGTACTTCAAGGTCATTGTTAAAAACAAGGAGTGCTTTAAAGTAGTTGTTAAACCCCGTTGCACATTACAAAACACCTGGAGAGATATTTTTAAAATACAGATCCTTAGACACCACTTCAGACCTAGAGCATTCATATTCTTATGAAGCTTTTTTTTTTTTCTTTTTAAAAATTTGACTGTTATTTTGCAATCATCCTGTGATTTTTCATACTTATCCGGTATGGGGTCAAGAGCCCAGGAGGGCTTGGCCTTGCTTCCTCTGTCTACTGGTGATGACTGCTTCAAGTCAAATACATCAATGCAACTATGAGTGAATGAATATAATTTTAGTAAAAAACTTACATTGTGTAAGAAGTATTTTCTTAATCAATTTGCAAAGGTACAGGAGAAGGGAATTTAAAGAGTTAATGAAGCAGGAGTGTATCATTCATTTGTCTGTAAAGAGAAAAAGCCATAACCACAATATTATCAACAGAAATCAGTCTCTCGAAGTCCATAAATTTATGGTTATTGCATTTAATGATCATAACTCAATAATGAAATCAGCCATAAAACTGTGACTATCTTCAAGATTAACAAAACATGCATTTGTTTTGACTCCGAGCATGCTATCATTTTATTGAATAGGCTAAAGTCAGTGAAGGAGTAATCAGGAATGGGTTTTATTTCTCTCCATTACTGCCTTCGGACATTGTCTGATGAATTTCTCTTCTCTTGGAGACAAGAGGCAAAAGTTCAGAGTGGAGCCAATTATCTTAGTGGCCACCAGTAGAGGGAGTGTCCGCCCATGTTTGGCCACACAGGCCCATCAAGAAACAGGACGGGTCTGTTTGTCAGGACTTTGTACTTTCCTACGTATCTTCAGACACTATGTTGGAGAATAAACATGAGAAATGTAAAACCTGAAGTACTAAACATTTTCAAAGCTACAAGACTGGACTCCATCCAAGATAATACTAATGAAAATAGAAATGTGTGTGTTGGGATTTGAGGGAGAAGTGAGGGGAGTAGTGAGAAGTCTGCATTAAAAATCACTTTCTTCAGTGTGGATAAGGGTAAGGAAAAATGACATGTTATCTAATTAGTTTCCCCCATTAACATGTATAGATGTTGTAAAGTTATTAGGGATAATTTGGAAAATATAGTGTAACACAAATCTGGGCTGGGATTCCCTACCAGATACTCATCTCTCTACATCTTGCCTGTTTTTAGTTTTCAGTAATTTTATTGAAGTGTGTCTAGTAGTCATTTTTTTAAACTCTATACTATTGGGATTCATGAAGCTTCTTGAATAAGTGTGTGCTAATTTTACAGATTGTGTAAACCAAAAGGAACACACACACATACACACAGAGAGAGGGGGGGCGGGGAGAAGAGAGAAAGAGGGGGAGAGGGAGAGGGAGAAGGAGAGAGAGAGAGAGGGAGAGGGAGAGGGAGAGGGAGGGAGAGACTCTTGAAAGAATTACTACAGAAAAAGGATACAAAGAAGAGCAGGGGCAAGAAAGTATAAATCAGCATAAAAGGAGGTGCATAATATCTATACCTAGATTCAGGAGGCCTTCCCTCTTGGAGTGTTTTTAGAAAACTCCTTCAGCCTCTAATTACATTAATCTTTATTCTACTCTGGTTTGGGTAAAGTTCTGTACCCTGGCTACACACACTCCTGATAATATATGTACGATTTCAATAGACCAGTTGAGAGTCAGAATGCAATTACACATTGTGAATTAGTGCAGGTTTGGAGAATTCTGCATCATTATCTCTTCATACATTGTTTCTTGTTCACTTTATCTTTTTTTTTGTTGTTGTTGTTTTGTTTTATGAGACTCCATTTCTGAATGGTAGACTTTCCTTCTATGTTCCATATATCTTTTTATGTTCTTGTCTGTGTTTCCTTCTGTAAACTTTAGCTTGTAGTTTCCATGAATGGAGTCGTGCTTCCGTTAATGATGGGGATTCATCCTGAAGAAGGTGTTGTTAGGTGACTTTGTCATTGTGCTAGCATCACAGAATGTATTTAAATGAAGATGGCTAAAACTCCACTGGGAAATATGGTTTACGGAACTACTGTGGTATATGTCGTTCATCACTGACTAAAACATCATTATGTGGTACATGACTATATGTAATGGCTATTAAACGGCTATCTCCTCATACATGTATTTTCTTTCTCATCTTCTTATCTGGTGGGTCTGATCTGCTGTCATACCCATCCATGAACACTTTCAATTTCATCTTTTTTAAATAGAATTTTAATTTAATTTTCAATTGAAATCCCTGAAGTTCTCCATCATGGCACACATTAATCACAGTTACTTTTAAATTCTGATTTGTTATGCCATCAATTGACACAGCCATGAATTTGTTTCTATTGCCTATTTTTTTTCCTTTTTGTCCTTGTAAAAAGGGCAAAATGTCAGACATTGTGTATGAAAAAAATGAAGAGACACTGAATGGTAATATCTTCCTCCCAAGAGAGTTCCTCTCACAGGCGGATAGGGGCGGATCGTATCAGTCCAGTCAGGTACTAAGTGGACCCAAGGATAAAGTGCAGCATTCTCCATTTTTCTAGTTTGCATTTGCTCTGGTTCTCTAGTTTTCTAGTAATTTCGGTTGGGCCCCTTCTCCTTGGGGAGTTCTGTACTGTAATTTTTATTTCCTCAAAGCTGTGATGAGACTTTGGAAAATTTTCTCCACTCTGCGACAGCTTTCTTCTCAGCTTCCTTCTCTGTTCAACTTAAGATTTCTGCTGATGGTGGAAGAGAAAGCCACCAAGTGTCAGGTTACCTGTTCTAAGATTCCCATTTTATCAGGATCTTGGCGCCTGAAGTCTTGGCTTTCTTGTCATAAATGACTCCAAGTTTTGCTCTTCATCCTGTGAAACTGACAAAAGTTCTGAGACCTTTCTAGCCCTTGTTGCCACAGACCTGTTCCTGAATTCTCCAACTCTCTGCTATTAAGAATCTGCAAAGTCCCAAGGTGAAAATCCAGCTCATACAATGTCCCTATAAAGTCTGTGGTTCTCTTTTTGTTATAATTTTGGCTTTTTACAACCTGATTTTCCTAACAACTCACTGATGTCTTCAAACAGACTTATACTAACTTTAAAATATTTTACCTATCTTTCCTCAACAGGAAATTTGTCCCTAGGAACTGTATCATAGCCAGAAGCAGAAATTGAGTCAATGTTTTCTTTGTATTTTTTCATATTTATCAGCAAGAGGTGAGAATTTGGATGGGAGAAATAGAAAAATTTTGCTAGGTTGAACTTAGAGTAAATGAAGAAATTCCATGTTTCTCTGCCTCAAGGTTGTAGTTTCTTTAGAATTTATGGTGCAGTAAACAGATTGTCATAACATACTATATGCAAATTTCTTATAATACAGGTGATACATACTAAGTAAAAATTGGATAATACATATAAAGAAGAAAAACATGTTATAGAACACCAGCGCTCAGAACTATCCAGTGTTAATGTTAGTATACATCCTTTTCTTCTGTTTGCTTTTACATAGGGTTCTTTTTTTAAAAAAATATTTTATTAGTTGATGATGGATATTTATTTATTTATTTATATACTTATATGTGGTGCTGAGTATTAAACCCAGTGCCTCACACATTCTAGGCAATGGTCTACCATGGAGCCACAACCCCAGGCCCCTTACATAGCATTCTTACACTGTTGAAATTATGTCCTCTCTACTTACTATAAATCATGTTTAATATAGACTAATGAGTAGGCTTTCAATGGGAAAGAATATAAAGTTTTACCAAGTAAAAATGTTACTAGCAATTTTTCAATAAAAGGTATCCATGATTAAGGAGTTAATGACTTCTAAATACGCACAAGTACTTATGCAAGTACTTTTGTTATATAAAACATGGCCATCATTCTGTATCTTTAATTATGTGGAGAAAGAGAAGAAAAACTAATACTTTTTTATTTAGTGATTATTTTAGCAGCGACCCACTGAAAATGATTTCATCAACTTTTAGCAAGTGTTCAGTGATGAAATATGATGTGCCCTGCACTGTGCAGTAATGGTTGTGGCTAAAGAAAACCGTTGTTTAATATTTGTAAATGATAAAAGCACAAATACCTAAGAGAACAATGCAAAAATGTTAGCTGTGACTCAAAGTTTACTAAGTGAATATATGTTGGAGAACTATTTATTTATTTATTTATTTTTGGTACTAGGGATTGAACCCAGTGGCACTCAACACATACCCAGATCTTTTTATTTTTTTTATCTTGACACAGGGTCTTGCTAAGTTGCTTAGGACCTTGATAAGTTGCTGAGGCTAGTTTTGAACTTACAATCCTCCTGTCTCAAGCCTTCAGAGCTGCTGGGATTACAGATATATGTCACTATGCCCAGCTTTAATAAAATTTTAAATGTAAGCAATATTCAAATTTAGTATTAGAATTAAAAATGGATTTTATATATACTGTCTCAAACAGAAGAAAAAATGCAAACAAATGAAATAAATAGAAGATAGAAAACAGTAAGGAAGTATTAAAAATGTAAAAAAGGGCAAAAGCATATTAAAAAATGAGTCAGACATGGGAATGAATGTAAGGAACAATAGGTAAAAATAGGAGAAGCTTGTGTACCAGAGGACAAAGTGTCTTGGCTTATAAAACAAAGTCTAATGGTATCTTCCTCACAGAAGAGAATATACATTTAAAATAATATGACATGGCGTGTTTGCAATAAAGGCTTGCCAAAAGTAAGTTAGGTAAATGCAAGTGAAAATCGGCATATGTGAAAGATAACATTTACAGAAAATACTGTTAAACAGGACAGTGAGTATTATTTTATAATAAAGAATAAAATTCATGATAAATGAAGCATCATGAACCTTTATTCTGCAAATAAGATTACATTGAAATAGAGAAAGGAAAAATGTCGTGCGAACAAGGATAATTTGATAGAAATGCAATAACTGGAGATCCTCTAAAACCTCTCTGACTCATTGCCAAATAAAGTAGACAAATATAAATCTGGATCGAGAGTGTATAAATGACTTTGGATGCTACAACACAATGGAACAATGCCTTCAAATTATTTCCAATATATAATTGTCTATCCAGTCAAATTACCAATCGAGTCTAAAATAGACACTCAAACACTCAGCACAGTTCCTTTCATGCTTTTATTCTCAGGAGGCCATGGTGCGTGTGCTTCAGCAAAATTCTAGAGAAATCCAGTAGGTTAATTTTATAAATATACGTAACTGTGGGCTTTCACAAAGAGGAAATATATTTGAGTTCCTATGGAATACTTGGGAAAAAATTTTTTTGTGATTATAGTGAAAGTCTTAAAATGATTCCCAAATCAGAAATATAAAGATCACAGTTTCTGAACACAAATAATAAAATCTATAAGTAACTAAAGAGTTGTAATATTTTTGAACTTTAAAATAATAATAGTAATAAACTATTAATAGATAAATCCTAGGTCAAAGATAAATCAAAACTTCATTTATAGACCATTTAGAAATAAATGACACAAACAGTACATGTAGCCTTAAATGTTTTATTATTAAACAAGAGAGAATGAAAGTAAATCAAAACCACATTTTACTGAAGAAGTTATGAGAAAGGCAATAAAATAATCTTAGGAAAAGTAAGAAAAGTAACAATGAGTTTATGCTAATTAGAAAATGAAAATAAGCCAAAATAAATATTTATATGTATTAATATAAGATCTAGTTACTTAGAACATTTGACAAAATTCCTGAATCAGCTAATAAAAAATGGGGAATAAATGGATAGAAGAAATATAATATGCAGAAAGGATGAAAATATATTAAAGTAGTCTCAAAAGCTGGACTAAATATAATGGAACAATAAATAAAAATAGGAAAAAAATCATCTATAAAAAGATAAATTTCTTTATAAAAAGTACTATAACAGAAGGCTGGGTGTAGTGCTTTAGTAAATAGTTAAAAAATGTTGAAGAAATAGACTTTCTAGGGAAATATTAACGAGAAAAATGAAATCAAAAGAATAAAATCTACATATCTAAATGGAATAGGGTGGAAAACACCATCAATGTAGCTAGTATAACAAAAGGCATTAAGCCTAAGTGGCAAAATGATTAATTCTATAAAATGTTTAAAGAAAAGTCTTTTCTTACAATATTAAAAAGAAGTCTTTTCTTACAATATTTAAAAATGTTTCAGGTTAAATAAAGTTGAATACATGCATGTAATCTGCTTCCCCTAATAATAAAAAGGTAGAAAACCCATAAGGATAAGGAAAGAGAACAGTAATGAGAAAGATTTAGAAGATTGCTACAGAAGGGCAAGTTTATTGGTAGGGCACAGGAAAGCTGAAATCTTAAGACAGGCAAAGAGGGAAAGTTAAGTGAGGCCCAGAGTTTTTCCCAATAGAACTCAGAAACGACTTAGCATCCTGGAAGAGAGTATGAAATTCAGTGGTAAATACCACTGACTACTCAAAAGTCCATAGAGAAATTTCAATGGCTTCATGAGCACCCAACCATCAGTTGTAATTGATTTACTACTTCATTACTACCTCCAGATAATAAATCATGTTCTAAGGAGAAACAGAACCAGAGACACCCTGGACTCAAGAAAACTGGGAATGGTGAAGGACAGGAAAGAGATGCTGTAGCTAAAAATATGGCAAATGTGGATCCGTGAGCTCTCCAGCCTCCTTTGCTCCCAGCTTCCCCTTCATTACCTACATCCCCAGCAAGTATATAGTCAAGCAAAGATCTGCCCTCCATTCCTCACACAGGAGAGTGCAGGATAGTCCTTTGGAGAAGCTGCACAACTCCAAAGAAAGAGCCTACATGCAAGATATTAAGACTGTGTCAATAAAAAATTTGGAATGTGGCCCCATGGCATTATACTGACTGCCACCCAGTAAGCCTGCCTGAGCTCACAGAGCTTGCTAGTCACATTTTTTTTTGGTACCAACCACTGAGCCACATCCCCAGCTGTATTTTGTATTTCTTTTATTTAGAGACAGAGTCTCACTGAGTTGTTTAGTGCCTCACCCTTGCAGAGGCTGGTTTTGAACTTGCAACACTCTTGTCTCAGCCTCCCGAACCGCTGGGATTACAGGTATGTACCATCGAACCGGGCTGCTATCCACATTTTATTGCCTCACTTATCAAGGATGAGACAGACATGGGAATCAGATACTTTCAGAGTGCATTTAACATTAAAGACAGAGAATAGTACAAACAAATACAAACACATTAGGAAAAAAGAATCTTGGAGGAAATAAAATCAGGGAACAGAAGGAAATGGTGCTATTCTTTCAAAACCTGTAACACTCATTTATATGATTAGAGAGAGAGGAAAAAATGTGAGAAACAATGCATTCATAAAAATATTTCTCAAAGGGAACCATTAGAAATCCTCTAAAATCTCTCATTGCCAAATACAGTAGACAAATGTAGGATATAGAGACTTTCAGGAATTTCAAATAGACCCTTCCCCACCAAATTAATTGCGTTGTTAGAAGCTAAGTGAAGGGACTTTCTTAGAAATTAGAATACAAGACTCCCCACCACCATAAATAAATAAATAAATAAGTAAAAACAGGTTGAGAAAGATAAAATTGTGGAATCAGTGCAGAAGATCCAATCTTCATATAAAAGGCAATTTAAGAAGAGACATCTGACAATACTCTCGACCCAAATATCCAATACTGTGAATGGAAAAAGAGCATCCTGAGTGCTCTATAGTATGTCACCATGGCATTTTAGCACACAGGTGGTTAAGGGAAAAATCTTAGGCTTCATTTGAAGAGAAAAGAAAAGAATCATGTACAAATAAATGATAACCAGACGACCCTGAAGCTTTGAAAAATAGAACAATGATGGCAAGCAAAGTCTTCACATTTGAGAGAGAATTACTTTCATTGGATGATTGCACACCCAGACAACCTACCAATCTAGGGGTAAAACAGAAGAGCACTCAAAAAATTCACATCTGAGGAATTCTTTCTCAGGGGTTATTGGGACATTCTAAATTCTTAAAAACATCATGGGGAAAAATCAAGCCAAGGAAGACACAAAATCCAGGCACTAATCTCAGGATAATCAATTAATCCTTCGTTAATCAATTAGAATTGATGAAGGAAGTCTGTAGGTGACTATCATGGACCTGGCCCACAAAGAAATGCAGGTGTCTGTATGTAAGCATTTGGAAAAATTATTGCTAGATCAATGAGAAACTTCGAAAAAACAGTGGAAAGCACAGAGAAAGCTATGCCAAAGGCAAAATGATAATTATTGATAAAAGAAAAAAAAATGTATTCGAAAAGTAGCATAATCAAAGAATACTCTATCTCAGCTATATACAATATATATAACCATAAATTATTTATTTAACCAAGTATTTTTTCTATAATTATGTTGAGAGTTTAATGGAAGGGATAGTTGTGTAAAGAGTACTTTCCATGACTAGAAGTTTACAAATAAGGTTGACATTTGTTAAGCCTAGAAACAATAGCATAAACAATTATGTAGAGATGTAAAGGTAAATATCAGAAAAAAAAGGCTAAGATGGTTGAATGTAGGAATGAGACTAAGTTGTTTGGAGATGTCTGGGCTAAATCCTGTTTTGTTTCACTAGAAATCCTTTAGTGAAGTTTTTTTTTTCTTTCTATAGCTAATTAAATACATGTATTGTTTGATAAAGATAAATATATATTCAAAGAGGAAAATGAATAGAAAATGTTGTAGAGTATTGAGAGGAGAAATATTTCCTATCTGATTTTATAGTAGTAACCTCTCAGTTAAAAACTTAAAAATGTAGAATACAATAGGTAATTCCGTTTAAAATGGTAAAATGCAATAGTTACGCATAAGTGTGAGTCCTAAATGGTGTTTTACCACAGAACATTCATAAAGCCATGCGGATGACCAAGAGGAGTTGCAGGCAGGAAGCAAGAGGAATTAACATAGCAAAAATAAAAAAGAGATAGTACACAGTATTTCCTTAATAGACACTGGCAGAATTAAAGACCCTTTACACAGTAAAAGAAAAATCCTTGGGAAAAAAAAAAAGATGTTATCTTGATATGACAAGAACCTCTGAAATAAAAATCATTTTTTAAAAAAAATTTTTATTAGACACTAGAAGAAGCACCTATGATTAGGCACGGATGACTGTAACGAGCTCTATTGTTCTGGACATTTTGAGTGAAACAATAAGGCAAAGAAAGATGTAAATGGTGTAAATAAATACTGGAAAGAGACCAAATTATCTTTCTTTGCAAATGGTATGTTGTCTACCTGTAAAACACATGAAAATAAATTAAAAAGCTATTAGAATTGCAGAGAGAGTTTCCTAAGATGATCTGTTATAAAATAAATATATGAAAGTTAATGACTTTTTATACCAATAATAACTAGTTAGGAATTATGGTGGCTGTAAAAGCTCCTAATTACAACAGCAAAATAAAAAAAAATACTTAAAAATAAATTGAAAATAAATGCAGAGAAGTTATTTAAAGAGATATATCTAAAATTTTCAGGAGGACTGAGTGTGGTTTCACAGGACATCAAAAATAAAAATAGCAGTAACTTTAAAGAGCAGTCCTCAAACATGTTGACTTCAATATCCTTCTTTCAAGGATTTTTGACTTCACTCAAGGATTCCAGAATAGATGGAGGAGATGCATACAGTCTTTTCTAAGGCTGTTGTCACAGATTACCACAGACTTACTGCATGACTTGAAAGGAAGACAGACATTTCTGCCACAGGCCTCAGGGCCTAAAGTCTGACATCAAGGTGTCCCCAGGGCCACACTCTCTCTGAATTTAGTCCTCAACTCTTCCATCTCCTGGTGACTCCACGGGTTCCCTACTTGTGGCCTCTTCTCTCCCATCTCTGCTTTGGAGGTCATACTTCCCTCTGTTTCTTTGTCTCTTTCATGAAGACATTTGTGATGGCATTTAGGCCCATCTAGAAGGTGCTCTCCTCAACATTCTTAACCTAATTCCATCTGTAACTCCCTCAATAAGTAACATTTATAAATTCCAGGGATTAGCCCTGGAACCCTTAATCAAATAAAGTTTGTCTTTGGGTAGCTATTATACAACCTACTACAAAAATATACTGCAGAAAAATTGGGAAATGCATAAAATTTTAAAGAAAATATTGTCCATTAAGAACATACAATAACCTTTGGGTACCCACTGCTGTTACAATGTGTATATTTACACATCTGTGCATGTGTTGACACATTTTTTAAAACCTATTGAATACTTGAAGAGTTGAAGTGAAAAATGCCACTTTAAAAACCATAAGATACTTAATTTTTAATTTATTTAATAAAAATTAAAATAGCTATTTTTTTTTTGTAGGGGAGTTTTTCACATGGAAACTTGATTTATCTTAGTCTAAAAAATGGAGAAAATGCAAATAATCCAAACAATTTGATTAAAGATGATTAGAGGATAATTTTTCCACTGGATATTAAAATATTGATAAAATGTTACATTGGTACAGAAATGGTTGAGTTAATCTTAATATACCCAAACAGGGAATCCAGAAAGAGATTGTATATACACATACAAACACACCTTTCTCCTCCCTTCTTCCTATTACCCTTCCTCCATCTCTTATGTCTTCCTATGTAACTAACACACACACACACACAGACACACACACACACAGACACACACACACACAGACACACACACACACACGCCTCTACATCTATCTATTCATCTCTTTTTCTTTATTTCCTGTTTTGCTCTAACAAGCGATCACAAACAGTGATTTAAAACAATATGGATTTATTATCTTGTGATTGTTAGAAGAAGTTTAAAATGAGTCAGGAGGGCTGGGTTCATTTGGGGGGCTCTAGGAGAGATTTGATTTCCCTGCCTTTTCCACTTCTTATAGACCTCCTGCATTTTGTGGCTCATGACCCCTCCTTTCTCCATCTTCCAAGACAATAGCATACATCCCCAAATCTGCTTCTTTCTCTGACTTCTGCTCCTATGACCTCATCTCCTGAATTCTTCCTTTATTTTATAAGGAACTTCCTGGGCTCACTTTGATTGTAATAGTTAATTGTATGCATCAATTTGGCTAAACTGTAATTCCCGATAATTCAATCAAGGATGCATTTAGGTGTTGCTCTAAAGGCATTTTGTAGATGGATTCAGGTCCATAATCAGTTGACTTTAAGTGAGGGGGATGAATTATCCTAGATAATCCATATGAATTTAATTCAACATATTGAAAGACCTTGCAAACAGAATTGAGACTTTCCTGATGAAGAAAAATCCCACACTTGGGCAGAAACTTCATCCTGTATACAGAATTTCAGGCTGAACTTTCTAACAGTTTGTCTTATGGATTTTCAACTGCTTTTGCCAGCTGCTTTAATTGCACAAAAAATTCCTTGCAATAAGTCTTCAATATATATCATCTACTGATTTTGTTCTCTAGCTAAACCCTGACTCATACATGTACCTCAAGAGAGTCTCTTAATCTTAAGATCCCTAACCTAGCCACATTTGAAAGATTTCTTTTTTCATATAAGGTATATATTAATAGGTTCCAGGGATTAGAATGTGTATATCTTTGAGGGGGCATTATTCAGCATACAATGATATGATAAGAATTTCTAATGTCATTTGTTTTTAAACCAAAAATAAAGACAGAACCTGTAAAGTCAAGCTTTAATTAATCATCTATGCAAAAATATAACTTACCAATGAACTAAAGAAATAAATAAAAATAAAGCATTTAAACAAAACACTCCAATTAAAGGTAAAATGCAATGGCCAAACAAGAAAACAGTTTCTAAAAAATTTGAACCATATATAATAAAATTCTGATAACATCAAAATATAAAATTTTTTTTCACTTCTAAAGCAGTGAAAAAAAATTGCACACTGACCAGTAGAAAAACAAAGTTTACTACATGTGATTCAACTAAAAGCAAGAAAATGGCCCAAGTGGAAATGATAAATGTTCAGCTTTGAATTACAAACAAATTCAAACAATTATGAGGTCCTACTTTTTGACTTATCTGAAAAAAATTAAATAATAATATTTCGTATTGGCAACATATATGGAATGTGCAGTTGGTTTTGCATAACAGTTTTGCCAGATATTTCAAGTTACTTAAACTTGATCTAGCCATTCACCTTCCAAGGACTTTTTCAAAGAAATAAGGATTGAAAGAGGTTTCTGTTTTGTTTTCTCTTAGAAGGATGTTTCTCACTCTTTTGTGAACTTCATTCTTTCCTATGACTTTAAATACCATTTATGCTGCCAATTTTGAGGGGTCTCCAGCCAGGTCACCCTTCTGAATTTTAATCTACAAGTTTGGGTGACATCTGATAAGACACTTCACACTTAACATGTCCAGACTGTACTTCTAACATCTCATATCATAAACCTCCTTGACCTACAATTTTCCTACTTCAGGACATGGAAATTCCAGTTTTCAGGCTGAAAAAGGATGGAGTAATTCTTTGTATTTTTATTATTTTTTTTAGGGGGGCCACTTAACCACTGAGCCACATCCCCAGTACTTTTTTTATTTATTTTGAGAAAGGGTTTCACTAAGTTGCTGAAGCTAACCTTGAACTTAGTATCCTCCTGCATCAGCCTCCCAAGTGCTGGGACTATAGGCAGGCACCACTGCACCCAGCGGTAGTCATTCTTGACTCCTTCTTTATCTTTTATCTCATTCTGTAGCCACTCTGTCAGCAAGTATTGTAGGCTATACATTTCCAATGTATCAAGAATCTGATCCTTTTACATCCCTTCCATTAGTACCACCTGAATCTAAACCATCACATTTCTAGCCTGGTTGAATGCAGCAGCCTCCTGTGGAGTGCTTTTCTTGCTTCCATGTGTGTTCACTTCTTTACAATCCAACATTTTCTAAAATGTAAATGTCCCGGGTTTTTTTGCTCAAAATGGTTACAAAAAAATCAAAGACCCAAAATAATGGCCCATAGGAAAGGCCACTCTCTAACTTATCACCCAAACTGGGGCATGTGTAAGAATGAACGTGGAGCCAGGCATGGTGGTACACACCCATAATCCCAGTGGCTTGGGAGGCTGAGGCAGGAGGATCCTGAGTTCAAAGCCAGCCTCAGCAATTTAGGAAGTCCCTTTACAACTCAGCTAGACCCCATCTCAGAATAAAAATATAAAAAATGGAGGCTGGGGATGCAGCTCAGTGGTGGAGCGTACCTGGGTTATAGATGTGTTAGGAAAACAGGTGGAGACGCTCCCTCTACCCTCACCTCTCTGATTTTTTTCTTTTACCACTCTTTCTTTTACTCACTGTGGCCACTCTGGTCCTCTCAACCTGCTGGGACACTCTGTGTCTGGGATTTTGCATTTGCTGTTCATTCTTTCTGGAATGTTCTTTTCTTCACAGATTACTTCTTTTCCTCATTTAGGCCTTTTACAAACATTTCTTCCTCAATGAGACCTTCTCTGGCATCCCTTTCCAGGCTCAGATTTATTTGCTCCCTTTCTTGGTTGCCTCTTCTTGTTTTTCTTAACATTATCTAATATACCATTTATTTTGTTTATTTATCGTATCTGCAGTCTGTCCTTTTCACCAGAACATAAGAACTTCAAAGGCAGGAATCATTCTTTTTTCAAATTGTTTCCACCGTAATATTTCTTTTTACCTCTAGCATAAAGAAATATTTGTTGAATAAATAAATGAATGAGTGAAGGAATCACAACTCTCTTCTTTATCAGTATAAACAATTGGAACACACAAGTTCAACTTTAAAAAGTCAGTTAATTAAATCATGGTGTATTCACATGGTGGAATATTGTTTAGTCAGTAAAAATAATGAACTTTCTAAGTACATTCATTTATGGCTACACGATTAAAGGATTTACAAAGCAGTATGTGTAGTTTGTGTAGTATATGTGCAGATGTGAGAAAATATGATATAGCAAATATCATAAGGTAGTGTTGGATCTGGAAGGAAACTCCCCTCCCATGGGAGTCCCTTTTACTGATGAGTGGAGCCATGCAGTATAGGGGAGAGGGATGAGTACCCCTCCCTGGCCTGGCCCATAACCAACACTCTGAGATCCTCTCTTTCCTCATCTGTTGACTAGATGTCCATGCCCAGTGTGCTTTTAGAAGCCATGCCTTGGTGATAGCAAATGTTATCCCAGAGCCCTGAATGCCAACATAGAGTACCCCCAAGTGCTACTATTACTTTATTTTGTACTTTTTGCAGTGCACAGGATTGAACCCATGGCCTTTGACATGCTAGGCAAGTTCTCCACCATTGAGCTAATCTCTAGCCTCAAGGGCTCTTCTTGACCTATTCTGGTCTCTCTGCTACAGGACCAAAGGGATCATCTCTTAAGTACTTTGCAAAATGAGTTTCTCTAAGCCTGTGCTTCCTACTCTGCTGTATGTGCCATTTGGAGGTTTATCTGTTATCCTATAAGCTAGACTTTTCTTGACACTTTTAAACACTGTATAGTTCTAAATTTATTCACAGGGAATAGTGGAATTTAAGCAGAGAATCATATTTATATTTTTGGTACACTTTTTCTCATGTGGTACAGTGGTACAATTTGAAGAGCAGAAATGGGAAGAAGCTTAATAATTCATTTTCTGGACACTATTCAAAATATTCATCTATTATACACTAGAGTGATTTTATAGCACCATCTTGATTTATTTATCCATTGACTGGATATCTCAATGCAAGGTTTTAATCTCTCTAGTACAATCTATTTTTTTTTTCCTTTGACTTTTTAGTTGCCAACCGGGTTCCATGGCTGTGCTCCTTAGAAGAAGGGCACCCATCTGTGGGCCAGGTCTGGGGCATGGTGTGAAGTACAAGATCTCTTCTGCTGGGAGCCTAGCATGAGAATAAATTGGACTTTGTGCTTGTTCTTTCAGTTTTAAAGTCCAGCATCTTAAGAGGTTTTTTTTGGCCATTTATTCACCTCAAATTTGCATTTTTTTTAAACTCAGGGATTAAACTCAGGGGCACTTAACCACTGAATCACGTCCCCAGCCTTTGTTGTTGTTGTTATTGTTTTATTTAGAAACAGGGTCTCACTGAATTGCTTAGGGCTTTGCTAAGCTTCTGAGGCTGGCTTTGAACTCAGGATCCTCCTGCCTCAGCCTCTCAAGCCTCTGTATTACAGATGTGCACCAACCACTGTGCCTAGCAAATTTTTTTGTTTGTTTTGTGTGTGTGTGTGTGTATGTATATACTTTTTCTGCATATAAAAATGCAGGAAAAAATATGGTGGGACAAGGTGGTGGGGCAAGGGAGGTGCAGGGATGGGGAGGAAGGAGAACCAAGATTGCTTAGGAAGGGACTATTTGCACTTTTTGGTGCCTGTTCTTTCAGAGATCCTCCCTGGAGAGCATGTGTATAAAAGAAAACTCTGCTGAGCAGTTCTGGGTATCAGAGGTTGTTGACTTATCTGAACTAGTTATATGACATGCATTTGAGTTTCATGTCATCTGTGTCACGCCTCAGTGCCAAACCGTTCCCCTCTTCCCCTCCCCAGGTGACTGTCCAGCTGCCTGACTCTCAAAAGCCACTTGATGTTGGCAGGAGCGTGCAACTCCTCCTCAACCCACTCCCCTTCCAAGAAATAAAAATAACTCCAAGGCGGTGCTTGGGCTGTCACCCGCTGGTTCACACTGTACCCCAGGGAAGCTCCTGCCTGTGATGTCGCATTCATTTCTGAACACTGGCATTGTACTTTGAAATTCCTAAACAAAATGCACAGAGAAACACTCGATGAATAACAACAAAAACAGCAGCGTTTATTTTTTGCGCGTGGCAGTCTCGGTTACAATTTTTTTTTTTTCCCGCGCTAAAGACCTCTTTGCCAAAATTAGTTTAGATTTCAAGGCACGTCCCTTCCTTTGTCAAATATAAAGGTCACTCAGTTGAACAAAGGGGAGGCTGTGTGTTCTGGGTGATCACAGATGAAGCTGGAAAGGCAGCCTCTTTCAAACAAAATAAGGGAGTGAGTGGAAAAGGAAGGCGGTGCAATTCTATAGAGCCAGCTCAGCAGCCAGGGAGGGATGCAGGCAGTTTTTTTTCCTTGACATAAACACAATAACACATACAGAAAAGCCTATCAGAAGAGGGTGACCCAGGTGCTGTATAAACAGATTTCTCAGACAGGCAGTGGGAGCTGCTTGGTATCTTTAGTTTCCCCCCCACTCCCTGCTACTCTATCTTTTGTCAGATTCAATGCAGCCTTCAAGGGCACTGGAGGCAGAGGAGAGAGAAATGTCGGGGAAGGGGAGAGGGGAGGGGGAGAGAGCAGTCTCCTCTTTTAGCCTTTGTTAAGGAATAAAAGCACACAACACAGTAAAAATCATTTACTCTCTCTCCAGCGGCGCCAACGTGTTTGACACTGGTTTGCTGAGAGCTTATAGAGAAACTGTGTTGACATTTTATTCACATCCAGGTTTTGAATTATATAAGACTCCTTTGAGATGCACGGTGGGATATGATCTGAATAGTCAAGCTTGGGGGAGGAAAAAAAAAAACACACAACAACATATAACACCCAGCAACTCTTATAAATGTTTCTATGAATCCTGAAGTGGGAAGGAAAGATAAAATGGTAAGAACAAAAATATTTGCTTCCTCTTAGACAGGAACATAATGCACCTGCATCGGAAAGAACATAAAAAGTTACACTTTGAAAGAAACAGGAGTATGTCCAACTTTTTTTTCCAGTGCTTCTCCCTGCCCTCCTTTAGGCTAAGGGAATGTAGAATCTGAGTGGAATAACCCAACACAGCAGACCTCTAAAAATACGTCCTTTTGCACAAGATATATGTTGACACCATTTTCTTGTGGTAAATGTGCATGTACTTGTGTTTCATGGATAGTCATTGCACACGTCACGCATGTTCATGGCATATATGTTGCTCATATATTCAATGCAGTGAAATTAGAAGTGAGAAATGAGGAATAAAATCACAAATAAAAACCACTCAGAGATAATGATGGTAACATTTTCTAATATTTTATTTTCTGCACATATGCATGCATGATATACATATATAAAGTACTATAAATAAGTAATCATTCTATCATTCTATGTATATTGCAAAATAAGTTGCACACTCATTTTTGTCATATATCGAACATGTCATTTTTAATGGCTACATAGCATTTCATCATATGAATGGAAAATACTACCATAAATAAGAAATATTCGGTTTCTATTTTTTTAATTAATAATGTTGCAACTAATTTTTCTTGTTTTTCTTGTGATGAACTTCTAGAAGTGAGGGAAGTGAAAATTCATATCTAACGGCAGGTGACTAGCTTGATTTTACTTATATATTCATTAGGCTTAAAAATTCATCTTTGATATTTAAAGTGTTACTGGAATGTATTTTTGTTACTGTCCTAATTCTCTTTTGGAAATCCTAGTATATAAGTACACAAACACACATCACACCAACGCTTATTGACATATGTAGTCCATAGGAGAAAAGCAACTTATATGTAACCATAAATACAAACCGTATAAATTTATATACACACATTACACATGTCTCTGTGCATCTGTTTGTTTATATTACATGCATACATGTGTATATATATTCTTTTTAGTGTGCATATTTCTTTATCTGTTTATTTATAACTCTCTTGTATAAGAAAAATAACAATCAAGCTATAAGAAAGACATGCTTCTATAAAATTGAATTCCAAGGATTTTAAAAAAATCCTATGAATGTATAACCAAAAGAAAATGGGTCACCAGAGAACAAATGTTAATTTTTACTCAGCAAATTAATGGAAATTGCTGTACTGAGAATATAAGGAAACATATATACCTTTGTGCATATTTGATAAGTTCTCCCAACTGTTTCAACTTCTAAAATATCGTAATAATACTTTTCTTACAAATTCTTGGAGTTTTTTTTTTCCACTGAAGATTGGACCCACGAGTGCATTACCACATCCCCAGCCCTTTTATTCATGTATTTTTTAAAATTTTGAGACAGGTTCTCACTAAATTTAGGAGGATCTCATAAGTTTTGGAGGCTGGCCTCAAACTTGGGATCTTTCTGCCTTAGCCTCCTGAGTCACTGGGATTACAGATGTGGACCACTGTGCCTGGTTTCTTATGCTCATCTTCTAATTTGCTTAGTCAAATCCTGTAATCTTTAATCTTCTGTTTGCTATCTCTCCTGAAATATTAAATTGTGTGTTTATGTCTTTCCTCTCCAAACAATCCTAATCAATATCCAATTTTCCTAGCTCCATGAGTTCTTGCTTTTGTTCCACAGATAAAAACTTCTTTGGAATGTGTATGAGAATATGAATTAGTCATTTTCCAATTTTTTTCCCCTGCTTCTTATAGTAGCTCTGCTTGTTAGAAAATGTGTTCAGGTTCCTGAAATCGGTTCTCTTCTTTGGAACTGTTGAATCTTATCATAGATCCGATGACTCCTTTTTCCTTCACCCACTCTGACACAGTGACACAGTATGGCATTTGGTTTTCAGTTTGCTCACATCCACAATTGTGTGCTGCACTTGGAGTGCCGCGGGTTCCAAAGAAGGGAGACAAGCGATGCTTAGATATAGCTCGGTTATCCTTAGCAAGGTCAGATGATCTGATTAGGAGGAAGAAAGAGGGTGATTGCACCACTCCAGGTGGTGGCTTGAGAGGGAGCTTCGCTCGTGTTGAATGATTACATTGCTGTGATTGTTGAGGCTGCCTGATGTTAGCTGGCCTGGTGCTCACAATTCTCCATCAGGAAGGGCAGTGCTCGTTAGGAGTCTGCATCCAAAGGACTTCTCTGATAGATACCTCTACTTTCTAGACAAAAATGCAGCCAGAAATATCAAGGATGGATCCTGACATCCTGACATCATGCTGTTTGGGGTACCTGTAACTAACTCCTCTGAGGAGTTTTCATATAATTTAGGTTTAAAAATATGCATTTACATATATATATACATACATGCACTTCTAGTTTTGGAATGATTTTATGTTTATAAAAATTGCAAAATTAGTAGTAGTAGTGAGTCCCTGTATATGCTTCAACAATGTTAGCTTTTGACATAACCCTGTTATCTTTATAATAGCCAATAAATTGATACCGGATAATACTATTAACTAAACCATAGGTTTATCAGTATTTCCACTAGGATTTCTTTTTTCTATTCTAGAATCCAATTCCGAATATCCATTGCATTTAGACATATATTAGTCCTTCCTTATCCATAGGGAATGTGTTCCAAGACCCCCAGTGAATGCCTGAATCCAGACAGTACTGAATCCTATAAAGACAGTTTTGCCCTACAAATGCATTTCTCTGATAAAGTTTAATTTACAAATTAGGTACAGTAAGATATTAATGATAATGACTAATAATGAAATAGATCAATTAAACAATATGCTATAATGAAGGTTACATGAATGTAGTTTCTCTCTCTCAAAATATGTATCATACTCTGTGAGATGATATGGTTTCTACATGATGAGAATGAAGTTAGGTGAATAACATCTTCATTGTGATACAGTGTTAAACTGCTTTGTGAGTGTTACTTGAAAACAACCACTGCAATACTACAACAGTCAGTCTGATATGTGAGAGGGCTACTATGTGGTTAATGGGAGGGTAGCACATACTGCATGGATACACTGGACAAAGGGATGATTCATGTTTGAGGTGTAAAAGGGCAGAATGGTGTGAGATTTTGTTTTAGTTAGCAAATCCCTATCAGAGGATTAATTCACTGATTGGGTTTGTTAAGGCGCTATTCCAAGATCCCAAATAATCCTCCAGATCTTTTTGAAGAAAAGACAAAGGATTTATTCTGGCCAGGGTCAAGGGGGCAGAAAGCAGACAATTCTGCTGCCTACAACACTGAAGGCAGGTGGAGGTGCCATTTAAACAGAAAACCACAAAGAAGTGGGGTGGGAGAGGCAAGTAGAGTCATAAGTATATTCTCAGAAATTTGCACCTCTTGTAGCTACTCAGAAAGTAGTAGCACAAGCTCCATAGTTTAAAGACATTGTGGTTAAGGTGCAAGTGGGTGGGGGTGTCAGCTTCTATGCAAGTTGGAAGCCAACTCCCCACACAGTGTGAGAAGTCGGAGCAAGATGGGGTCAGCCTGACCCTTTCAAATCAGCCCATAACAGGTTAACCATTTCTTCTCTGGACCTTCTTGCATTGTCTCACATGTGAGGTTTTGGGGGGACACCACCTCTAAACTATAACAGATTTCATGAAGCCACTTAAAATACTATGAAATTTAAAACATAAATTATTTATGAAGTTTTTCATTTAACTTTTTGAGTATGTTTACCTAAAACAATGGAAAGCACAACTTCTGATAAGGGGTGGGGCCTAGCAATAGCTACCAAGCATTCTTTTTATACCCTTATAGAAAAATCACTTTAACTTGATTTCCAAGAAGATATCTCCTAAAGAAAAATGTACTTCATCTATCCCTTTTATTACTTTAGCCTTACTTCTTCTTCTTTTTTTTTTAATTGGGGGTGAGAGTTGTACTGGGATTGAATTCAGGGTCATTTGACCACTGAGACACATCCCCAGCCCCATTTTGTATTTTACTTAGAAACAAGGTCACACTGAGTTACTTAGTGCCTCTCTTTTGCTGAGGCTGATTTTGAACTTTCTGTCCTCCCGCCTTAGCCTCCTAGACACTGGGATTATAGGTGTGCACCACTGCCTGGCTAGCCCTACTTATTCTTTTCCACTTTCCAAGGATAGTATAGATTATCTTCTATTTTAATTTCTTGTTTTCTTTCTATTTTATTTATTCAGACACATCAAACTCAGAGCATGATCATTAGCCATAGAAACCAAACATGTCTATCAAAAATGGTGCTTGCACCATTTTTGTTTGTGATTACGGAATTTCTAATATATAAAATGCATTACGTGTGTTGGAGTCTGGAATAGAATAACTGTTTCTTTTCAGATTCAAGTACACTGAGCTCAAATGGAAAGTCATTTTTATAAAAGAGCCTACACCGAGGTCAACTCCGATCTCAAGGATGAATTTCGAGGCTTGGAATTGAAGTCCAGTTTTGCTAGCCCAAATCTACCAAGGTCTGTTTCCTAAGGCACATAGAGTTTCTAATAGTTGATCACAATTAATCTTTTCCCTTCTTACGTTGTATTTTTGAGGGTCCTTCAAAATTAGAAATAAATGTCTTTCTCCAAAATTCATATGGGTAAGATGTGGTACTAATTCCTCTGTTGCTGAGATTCATGGAGTTGGAGCACACACATGGTTTACCCTGGGTTGATTTTCATTATACTTTTAGGTGGATGCCTGGTATGGTCATTGATTTTCTCCCAGCTCTATGGAATGAAATATTTAAATTTGTTATTCATAGTCTATCACACGCATCTGAACAGAAGCCAAGCAAAAGCTCATGCACACACAGCAGCATGTATCTTTGGTTTAGTTTAATTCTAGGTAAGTTTACTGCCTATCACTGTGCTACTCTATTGTGGTTAAGGGGTTGGACTTAGGGTCAGCATTATTCTAATTTTCTGTTTCTTCTTCCTCTCTGGGAATATGCACTCTGACTTGTTACAACTCTTTAGACAATTTCTTTTTATAGTGAAGTCCATTAAATTATAAACACATTAGATTTCCCAATCTATTCCTGCCTTCAGGAAAGACTAATGTGGTTTACAAATGAGAATTAATGTATAAATGAATCCCAGGATACATCCTGAACAGAGGGGCTGTCAAGTGATTATGAATTAATTTTTAATAAACCTCATGAAGTGTCTCAGGATTGATTCGGTTGGTGTCTGTGTTCATGTAGCAGCCAGCAAACATGGTAGCACACACAGTCCACAAAAATAAAGAAAACTCAGGCTTTGCAACAAAGAAAAATAAAGATTCCAAAGATATAGCAAACACCTAGAATAGCTTGGAAGAAAATATTAGTTTGGGGAAATTGCCAAAATCCTGCTCTCACTCTTCTTTTGTCTAGGCTGAGAGTTGTCCAAACCAAACCTTTAGAAACTTGCATTTACAACCCATTTCCCCTTTTCCTTCTAACTAATGGCATTTCTCACCTCTCTGTCATTGGACATTCTGTTACTGATCTTGTTCTTGCTTTGGGAATCTTCATGGAGGATCTATGAACATTCCTTACCCTTTCTTAAAAAAAAAAAAAAAATTCAGTAGGCCTAGTCATTTCCTGCACATGGTCCTGTCCCCCTATGTTTTGGAATTAAGAATTATCTTTTTTTTTTTTCTGGGTCTCTGTATAGGTTCGAGTGCACATTTCTGAAACACATAGACAAGTTTCCTCTGCAGAAGTTTTCAGGAACCAGAATGGGATCTTAAAGGTAACAGCCAGAGAACACCAGGAGGATCCCTGAAATGGTTTCTCGCTGAAATTCACCAAGGGTTTAAATCAGACCAATCACAGGTAAAATTCTCAGTGATTGGTTTTCGCTGTTTAATAGAAAAATTTCTCACATGAATCCAATTTCTTAAAAGGGCTTTGGGAATGATAGTAGAAAGAAGCACAGAATCATGAGGCTTCCACTGAGATGTCAAAGGAAAGCCTGGGAAGTTAGGCAGGTTTTGTGAGGTGGGAATCCTGCAAGCAGCCCCTGATGGAGCGATGCTTGAAGCTGTGGGCAGCTAAAGCTGCAGTGGCAATTCTAGGAAGGTAGAGAGAGCAGCAACTTGTAACAGCTGCCCGGCAAGCTGCAGGAAGCAGGGGAACCCTCCTGAGACAGTGACCATGTGGACTGCAACCCATAAGCCACGGGATCAGGGCTGCCTCTGCCTTTGGGAACACACATCCCACCACAGTTTGCCCTACTCAGACATGGAGATAGGGAGCTTTAGGATTTAATGTTTGTCCTGCTGGGTTTCAGTTTGGCCTTGGGCCAATCCCTCCTTTGTATCCCCACTTCTTGACTTTTGGAATGGGAACTTCCAGTTAAGTTTGCCTTGAGTCTCAGAGGAAACTTTGTACTTGGACTTTTGAGCAATGCTGGGACAGTTAAGACTTTGAATTTGTGGGATAGAATGAATGTATTTTGTATTGTGGTACAGACACAAACCTTGGGGACCCGTGGCAGAATGCTATGGTTTAATCATATGTTGAAAACTTGCTCTCTAGCATGCTGTTGAGAGGTGATGGAAGCTTTGAGAGGTGAGTCCTCATGGGAGGTCCTCAGGTTATTGTGAACATGCCCCTGAAGAGGGGGTTGTGGGACCTGGTACCTTTTCCCTCTTCTTAATAAGGCCAGTGCTCATATCTGCCATATGTTCTCACCATGATGCAATACCTTGCCCCAGGCCCAAAACAATGGGGCCAACTGACCATGGACTGGAATTTCTAAAGCTGGAATCCAGAATAAGTCTTTTCTTTTTATAAGTTATTTATCTCAGTTATTTCATTACAGTGATAGAAAGCTGATTAACACAGTACCCTTAATTTAGCATTCTTGAAAACACTTTGGAAGATAAAATGGTAAATATTATAAATGTACATTGATAAGTTAAAGATGACTACAAATTCTTTGTTATATTTCCACTGAGAAGAGAAGTCAAGTTCCCTTCCCTTTGTATTTAGGTTTGCCTTTTTTGAGGGGCTGGTGGGGTACCGGAGGTTGAACTCAGGGACATTTAACCCTGAGCCACGTCCTCAGCCCTATTTTGTATTTTATTTCGAGACAGGGTCTCACTGAGTTGCTTGGGGCCTTGCTTTTTCTGAGGCTGGCTTTGAACTTGTGATCCTCCTGCCTCAGCTTCCAAAGCCACTGGGATCATAGGTGTGTGCCCCACTGCCCAGAAATGCCATCCTGGGGCTTCTGAGTCTGGTCTTAAGAAGTCTTGTAGTTCTGCATGGGTTTCCTGGAAGCCAAGTGTTGTGTAGGAATGTCAGTGTCCCGAGGTCACCAGGTTATAAGAATCCTGAGCCACATGGAGGGTTCCTGACAAGATGAAATACTGTACAGAGACAGAGTGACCAAGAACCTTCAGGGCTCCAGACATGTGGGTGAAAAAGTTAGACTGGCAGTAACTCCTCCACCCTAATTGCCCTATTGGATACCAACCACAGGGATCAGAGATGAACTTCCCAGCTGAGTCATTCCTGAATTCTTCCACCCTAACTTGTAACCAAAATAAAATTCTTCTTTTTAAGCCAATTTAATTTTTTTTGACAATTATCTATAGATAAAAAATGAAACAGTAACCAAATCAAATTAAAAAAAAAAGAGGCATGAGAAGATATTTAGCATACTGAACCAAACAGAAACCTGGATAATTTGTACAAAACCATTTTTTTTAAATGCTGTCACTCATCATTAAAGATCAAAGCAGAAAGTGTAGTTAAAATCGAGACTGGAAATCTGTGTCCTTCAGAGAGGAAGATTATAGGGGCAGTTGTAAGCCAGATGTGAAACAATATGCTAAGCCACACAGTAGTAGCCCAGGTCCATGCTCAGATTACATTTAGATTTTACCCAAGACCACAGTGGTTAATTCCCAGTGAAGCTTAGCATAATCCCAGAAATATTGGCCAAAGAAAATCAAACACCAAAATTACGTCCCAGCTAGTATTTATCATTTCTTAATCAAGTCTGTAGCAGTTTCTGTGCACATAGTCACATAATTAGAATACTGTGCTGGCATCCCAAGCCTTAGATCCTAAGGTGGCTTGTATCCTTCCCCTGAGAACACATATTTCCTAATAAAAAACTGTTCACTTCTTAAATGAACACCAACAAAGATATCCTTAAAAAAAGACAAAAAGGAGGAATTATTTAAATATTATGGAATTTAAAGCTTCTAGTCTAATTGCATAATTCCTTCTGTTATTTCATACATTTTCTACAACATGGAACAATGTCAGTCTTCAACAGCATCTCAAAAATTCTATAACAATTAACCTTTAATTTTCAATACGAAGTATCAGCTTTCACTATGCTTTAAAGGAGCATGTATTTCCTTGTGACTCTGCTGGCATTTAGCTGCTTTTTGGGGAAGAAACACCCACTTGCTGGGCAAAGAGGTCAAAAAAAGTAGATTGCTGTTTATTTGCTTTTCTCTAAGCACAGAGAAAAATCCCAGGAAATAGTGAAGTCTCAAACCATCTATTATGCTCTGACAGTTACTTTAGTTATGGCTGTGGGGCATTTAGATTCCTTTCCCTGAAACGACCCGAATTTCCCCTGCCCCTCACCACATTTAGATCTTTCCTGGTAGTGGTTCCAACTATCCTGGAGCTTCATCTCAGCCCTCCAGCTCTTGTGGTTGACAGATTCATGTCAGTTCAGGATGTGGCTCCTCTTTTGACATTCGTCAGAAGACTCTTTTTTCCCTTTTGACAAGGTGAGGTGAGGGAAAAATCACCCACACAAAAAGATAACTCTAGATTCAATTGTAGATATTTGAAAATCTACTGGTAATGTACTGTTTGTGGGGAGAAATGTATGTTGGAACAAACAGAAAAACAAGGTATATTCTAAATGCTAATCAAGGCTAGGTCTTGGGAAATAGCTGTGTGTGTGTGTGTGTGTGTGTGTGTGTGTGTGTGTGTGTGAGTGAGAGAGAGAGAGAGAGAGAGAGAGAGAGAGAGAGAGAGAGAGAGAGAGTTTGTTTCAGTTATTTATTGCTGCATAATAAACCATTCACAAAACTTAGTGGAGTACAATAGCCATACTATTATGCTTATTAATTTGTGGATCAGAAATATGGTCAGTGTTCAGGGGAAATGAGTGATTTCTACTCCAAAATGAGGTGGGGAGATTTGAACAGATGGACACAGCTGAAATAGCCCAATGGGGCCATAAGTTGGGGGTCTCAGTTTTTCTCTACTTCATATATGATGGGACAGGAATGTCCAAGATGGTTTCCTCACCTGCATACCTGACTAGTGTGCTAGCACAGCAGACCTCACTCTAACTCCACATGGCTTCTTTGTGTAGCTACTTGGACTTCCTTGCACCATGATATCCCTGTGGTTGGACTTCTCATACACCTTGAGAACAAACATTTGAGGAAACTAAATGAAAACTGTAAAACTTTTAATTGCCTTGATGTGGAAGCCCCAAAGTGTCCCTTTTGTGGCATTCTTTAGGTCAATAGAGTAACAGCCAGATTAAAAAGAAGGTCAGAAGAAGGTCAATGAGATACCATCTTGATGGAAGCAGTAGCAAAAAAAGTTTATGGTCACTTAAAATTTTCCATGATGGGTACACTGTAACTGGGCAACTGTTACTGATGCAGGTGCCAGTTGCATTGGGAAGGCAGCCATGATAACCTGGATAATTCTAGAAGAGATTAGCAATGGAGGTGACCTCTTCTTGCTCTCCTTGGCTCCCAGACTAGAGTTGTAGACATGCTTCAAGGCACTGCAGCAGACATGAAAGGCATCAGACTTCAGAGGGTCTCACTAGTAGAACAACCTGATGAGGTGTCAAGAAGAATAGTAGAGAACCCTTGGACAGATCATGTATGGCAGGATCATTGGACTTAGTGCTAGAAGGGTAGGGAATCTTGAAGCAGGAAAGAAAAAGAAATTCACATTTTAGAAAGTTTGAGTCTAGCAATTAAATATATATATTTAAAAGGCACTTGAAGATATTGGATAAACCAAGTTAGTGAAGAGAAGTGGATGCAGTGTTATCATTCAATCAGAATAGCTATGTCTATATTGTTTGGTCACAAAACTGTCTTTACCAACCAGGAAGCACATTAGATGAACATATCTTTATTCACAGGAAGACAAGTTTTCTTTATTGCCCTCCCTTCCCTCCTCCTTCCCTTCTCTCCCCTCCACTCGCTTGCTTGCTCGCTCTCTCTCTCTCTCTCTCTCTCTCTCTGTACTAGGGATTGAACCCAGGGGCGCATTACCTCTGAGATATATTCCCAGTCTTTTTTTCAAAAGTGTTTTTATTTTTTTAAAAATTTGAGACAGGGTCTCACTAAGTTGGTGAGGGGCTGGATAAATTGCTGCGTCAGCCTCCTGAATTTTGCTGGTTGTTTGCTGAACTTGGACAAGCACATAGAAAAGAGTATGTCTATTGTTCTCTGTGATAGATGTGTGTTGAGTGTGTGAGTGTATGTGTGTGTGAGGGTAACACATTTAAAACGAGGAGATAACAGAATAAAAATTTTCAGCTTTTGCAAATGCACATTTTTCTTTTTTCTTTTTTGGTATCAGGAATTGAACTCAGAGGTTCTTAACCACCAAGCCACATCCCCAGTCCTTTTTAAAATTTTTCATTTAGAGACACAGTCTGGCTAAGTTGCTTAGGACCCCGCTGAGTTGCTGAAGCTGGCTGTGAACTTGCAATCCTCCTGCCTCAGCCTCCCAGGTAACTGGGATTACAGGCCTGCAACACTGTGCCTGATAAATGCACATTTTTCTTTAACATTTTTTCACAAATATATTATTGTAAAAAGTAAAATAAAGGGCTGGGGATGTGGCTCAAGCGGTAACGAGCTTGCCTGGCATGCGTATGGCCCGGGTTCGATCCTCAGCACCACATACAAACAAAGATGTGTCCACCAATAACTAAAAAATAAATATTGAAATTCTCCCCCCCCGCCCCTCTCTCTCTATTAAAAAAAAAAGTAAAATAAGGAGAATTTCCTATTGTGACTCCTGACTTCTCAAATGACCAAGTTTGTTATGAATACTTCCAGATGGTTTGGGAGAGATCATTTTGCCCAATCACATGCTGCCATTATTTATTTCAGGAGACATTTAAATCCTCTGGCAAATAGGCTGTTTTAACTCTTGAGCATGGATTTTTATATTCAGCCAAACACAATCATAAAATTTCATTCGTGGTCTTTTTTTTCAAAGGACAGAATCTTCATCCCAAAATTTCTAACCTCGATTTGAAAAGCAAAATAAAGTGACATGGATATTTACAGAAAAAGTATATTTGCAGAGCCCTTACTATTAGTCATTCTGGAAATTTATTTCACTCTGCCTGCCTTTCACATGGATAATATACATTTTTTAAATATAGTTTCCTTCCTCCCTTAGTTCCAGAGATATCTTCCTTCCTGAACTGAGAGTAAGACTTGAAACAATCATAAAGTCAGAGTTCTACAAAGAGGCAAGGACACACAGATTTTGTAGAATTTTATTGCCACTTGATTTCATAAATTGCTTGAGTGAAATTCGAATCTCTAAACTGTAATATCTCTTCTAATGTGATGTTGTTCAATTTCACAGTAATTGACAACACCATTTATTTGTGGTTAATCCCTTAATGTTAAACCGCCATCTTCCTTGAGGCACTAGATCTCTATGGCAACCCACAAGCTCCCACTGTGGGAACTTATCTCACCCATTACAGCTAGAGGGATCATTTTGTTCCACTTGGCTTCAAAAAAAATTTGTTCATACAATTCTCTCTACCCCATTGTCTGTGAAGATCCTCCCACTCACCCTGAGCCTCTCACACTTGGGTTCTTGCTGGGACTTAACATTTTCTTTCTTTAAAGAGATACAGAAAAACATCCCACAGTCTCAGAGTCATGTCAAAGTGCTTTCTACCTCTGTTCTTCTGTCCAGATTTGCAATCTGTGCACTTCTCTCATCTATTCTGGGTTAAATAGATTGGATTTAGTTCTTTCTCATGGATCACTCTTCTAGGGGAGGGTACTTGGAGGGTTGTCATCCTATTTTGATGCTAAGTTTTTAGTTTAGTTGTCAATGAGAAGTGACCATTTATCCTGTGGGTGTCCCAAGAATCTAGTTTCCATGATGCTCATGGATTTTTTTTTTTTTAACCTTTGATGTTATCCTCTTGTACATAAATTATTCAGCAAATGTGGTAGATGATCTTAAGCCTGCTTGCCATGTAAGGTCTTAGTTGAGAATTTCCTTGACTTAAATTATGGTCTCTGGAACAAAAATACAGCAACTTTTTCTTACAATTGAGGTTAGCAGTTGCTTGCACAGTGCCTATTTTGATCTACAAAATCAAGCTGTTGTAGTAATGTTAGTAAGTAGAACTGATGGATTCTATAATAATTTGCCTATTCGTTTCATGGATGTCAGAAACCATTAGGATTTATAGGTTGTCTATAAATGCCCTAAAATGCTACAAACTTAGTAAGTTTTAAGGAGTTAATATGCAAAACAAATAAGAGGAGCTTCTCAAACACAATAGGAACTCAATTGATTTTTAACTATTATTATTATTATTACTACTACTACTATCATATTCTCTGATTGATCCTGAAGGTTATGGTTAATTCTTCTCATTCTTCCTTGTAGCCATTCATTTTTATTTTTGATATGCAAATACTGAAACATATTTCTCAACAGGAGCCAAATCCCAGCAAGCATACACAGACTTGGAGTCAAATTTTTACTTTCTTCTTTTGTCGGCATTGACTGGGTAAGGATGCATCAAAATCCTGGCAGAATATATAATTGTCTGGATACATGATTAATTAGCAAACAATATTTCTATGTAGAATGGTACACAGGAAAAACTAGAGAAAAAAATTAAATGTCAGTCTGCATTCAATGAGTTTAAGAACTCCCACTCTGCATATCCATATGCATTTGACAAAAACAGAGATTAAGTATTCACTGAATTGAAAAAAAAATATTAGACCTGCCAAATGAAGTTTCATGGCTTATTTGTGAATTCATTTATGTTAGCAAACCTTGATTCAGAAATATTTTATGGATATGCTTTTAAGAGGAGTCTGAGGGTCATAAACTAGGATTTTCTTAAAGCTTAGATAATTAGAATTAAGCAATTATTGACTCCCTAATAACATATCAGACATCTTATATTGTGCCAGATATCATATAAAATTGAATCAAAATATATTGTTTAAATTTAAATGCACAGAATATGCTGTATCAAAAATTTACATGTACTATACATATAAGGCAAACCACCTAATTTCCTTTCTTGAAGCCTTTAAAAATCTTTGTGTTTATCAGGAAAAATTCTGGAAATGTTATGTAACAAGGCCTGGCCAAGGTCTCAGCTGTTTACATCAGTGCACATTGCCACAAATGACATCTCTAAAGCAATTCTGAATCCTGTGGCTCAAAGGGCAGAGAGCCCTGGAACATTTTCCAAACTTGAAGCTGGATATTGCTTCACAAAGGTATGCCTTCCTAATGAGACTGTTCAACCTAAGCTTTTATGAAAATTGTTCCAATTAATAGTCTTCTATGATGGATATGGGATTGTGGTTATGAATTTCCATTTCAGTTCACTTTGTGCAAGAGCAATCATCCTTAACGGCTCATAATTTCTTTTAATTGGATATTTCATTACCAGGCAAGGGTACAGAGAGCAAAACTAATTTTCCTTGCCTTTTATTTAGCCTACTGTTTTGGGGAGTAAGTGCTTATGCTTTAGGCTTAAAAAGCAATCATTGTTCCTGCTTCTACAATTAATTTCCTGAACAATGGAGAGCAAATTATTTTGTGTTCTATGACTCAGTTTACCTTTTGGTAAAATTGTTGACAAGTAAGACTTCAAATGTCAAAATGGTACATTAAAAATGAACAGGCTCTTTTTCCCACTCAAGTTCTAAATACATTGCTATTCTCACTAAGAAAATCTATACATGCTTTACTTCCTTTATCTCTGTTTCTTGACTGAAGCTGGCACTTCTCTCGGTGAAATTTGGGATGGTCAAAAAAGAAGCTGATTTGGATTAGATAACTTTCACATTAGTCCTGATTCCATCATTGTCTTGGCCAGGAAACCTTGGTACAGTCATAAAGCTGTTCTAAGAGATGAATTCTCATTTGTCCTTGGGCCCTGTTGGCTCCCACCAGGCATGGAGGAGTTGCTTATTATCTGTTTGTACCAGCAAAGAAGCCTGGAAGCATGACTGTAAGGAGACACTAGGATTTAACCCTGCTGTGTGTCACAACTGTGTTTGCCTCAGTGACTCTGACCCCCATTCCCATGCCATTCTCATCATCTCCATCTCCTCACTCACTCTGCACTCCCAAATCTCCTCTCTATTCCCTTGGTGATCTGCAAGATCTCCAGGGCTTTGATCCCACCATTCTCTCCAGTAATCTGCTGGCTTCATTCTTTTCCTAACTCAGATCAAATCCCAGTGTGCCATTAGAAGCATCCCTTGCAAATAACATAGTTGTACTGTATCTTTTCCCCTACGTTTTATTGTTTGGGGAAAAACTCAAAACATTGGGTAAACATTACTGTCTATCTTCCTCACGTCTGCCCTTATGCAGGTTGAACATGGCTGGGGAACAGTTCATGACTAAAACTTCACTGTAAACATCTCAATTCTCAATTTGACACCGAATACTGTCAAAAAAATCCAACTATTCTTCTCTAATAGGATCACTTTACTACTCTCTTAGGAGTACTCTCTGTTCAATCCTCCAAAATCTAGTTTCTACTCTCACATCCAGTGAACATCTTGCCTCAAACTTTATGAAGAATGTAGGAGTCCTAAGAAATGAACTGTCATCTTTTTTTTTCCCACCAGGAACACTCTAAACCTTCTAAAATTTACTTCCATCTTCTCTTCCTTCCCTTGGTGAAAGTCATTTCTTCTTCTTTTTCTTTGCAGGATCATTTTTTTTTAAAAAAAATGCTAAATTCAGTTAACCCATTGCTGTCCTCATCTTGCTCTGTCTGTTCCCTGGTTCCATACAGTCAACCAGCTCTCCTCCAGACACACCCTCTGGATTTGCAGATTTACTCATCTGCCTTTTGGTTTTCTCCATTTCCCTGGATATTATTCAAGGCTCCTATGTTAATGCATTTCCCCACACTGGCCTCCGTGTGTGGGAGTGGTCTGAAGTTCTATTCTAGCTTCTCTTCTTTACTTACCTTTTCTCCGAGGTTTGTTTGTTTCCTTTTCTTGCAGGTTTCTAACACATTCATGTTGATAAATTTGAAGTCATCAGCAACAGTTTTAGGTTTACCTAATTAACTTCCTGCTTTTCCTCTCAACTTGGATGTCTTAGAGATACTCTTAAGTTAATGGGAAAATTAAACATTAATCAGGAAAATTAAACTCTTGCCTTTCGTCCTCAACACTCATCACTTTGTAACTTCTTCTCTTGGAAAATGGAAATATCAGCTTCCCTGTTGCTCAAATCAGAGCCTAGGTACCAATATCTCCTGTACCTTTATTCCCCTGCAATCGTGGGGGCTGAGCATGGGCCTCGAGCATGGCAAGCACTCCACCACTGAACCACATCCCCAGCCCCTAAGTGACATCTTTGAATGTAAGCCTTAAGTCGTTCCATGTCTCTCTTGCTGAAAGATTTTTGTTGGCTTCCACTGTACTTGGATTAAGTCCCAGTGATTTCACACGGCCTTTAATGGGTCAGCCCGATTCAGCTTCCACCAGAATTCCACACCACTCTCATCCCAATCTTGGTTACGCCCCAGTCATGTTGATCTATTTTTATTTCCTGGTCCTGCTAAATTCACTTCTACCTCCAGACAGACCTGGACATGTTATATTGGTTTGGAAATCTCTACACCATTTCTTTTGTAGTTTGTTTTCTCAATTCCTTTAGATTTTTTAGTTTAAGCAAACCTCCCCAGAGGTTTATAACTACAATGAAATACACTGTTGGTCCTCACCCCATTTTTCTCCATCTTAGTGATTACTTTTTTCTTCCTTGGAGTAATGATGATTGTTTTATAGTTATTTATTGACCTGTTTGCCTACTTTGGGTACCATTTTCCCTCTAAGTGTCTAACCTCTCTAAGGCAGAAGCATGCTGGTCTTGTGACTGTTTCCTCTTGACTGCCTGGCTCATTTCCTGGAGCATACTAGTCACTCTATAAATATTCATTAATGAATGAATAAAAGAATAAGAAAGGAAAGAGGCCTATCTAAAGTTAATGGAAGGGTCAAATGGAATTATGTAGGTCAATCACCTTTGAAAATATTAAAGTGTTAAGGCAAAGCATTTTTATTCCTTTTCTTTTTTCCTATAGAGAGGAATGAGACTAGAATTATTTTCATTCTCCTATCTTCCAGGCCACCTTTCTGCCCTCATTCATAAATCTTCACAAATTCCATCTCTTGCAAGAAGCCTGTGCAGACCAGGTGGGTTGGGAGAAGTTCTCACCTCCCTCTCATATTTATGCTTAGCAACTGTCTTTCCCATATGTCCAATTATGTCTACAAGATTAGAAAAGTGGAAATTATATGGAAAAAAACCCAAGAACCTTAATTAACTCTAAAAGATGAATGTTAATTCTTTTCCCTTTGTGTGTGTATGTCGGTGCGAGTATGCTGCAAGGAGTTTGCAGCATGGGGTTGAAGTAGGGTTGAGCTTGATGACTTTAAATGCACCATCTGCCCTGAGATCCTGGTTCTTTTAAGATTATGTGTTTGCAGGCTTATTCATAAGACAGTCTTAAGCGTTCAATAATGGAAATGTTTTCCTCCCTGTTTAATAAGTTAATTCAAACCAGAGTATCCTCCTTATGGAGTCCTTCACCTGTTGAATAAAATACACTCATCATTGCCATTTTCTCATGTAGGACAGATTATGTATCCTGAGCACATCAAAAATAAAGCCCCTTGTGAGCCAGAATCTAAATGTCCATCTGCTTACTTTACTTTTCTACCTGTATTCCACCTATCCCAAAGTCCTTTGGATATTTTGAAAAACTTGTGGCTTACTGGCTATAAACTGTCTCCTGCCTCTAGCACTTAGTGTATCCCATGTCGTCTTTTGAAAGCTCTAGAAATCATTTATCCATCCTTCAAGGATGAGTACAACTTTGATCTCCTCTCTAAAGTTTTATTTAACCCTTCTAGAAAGAGTTAGACACTGCTTTTACAGAGGTGTCATATCTTCAGGATATCTACAACCTTTGGGAATATCTAGAACCATGTTCATATTCATGACTCCCAGAGGTGTCACCTACATCCTAGTCTATGTGAATTATAGTCCTTGGAGTATATAGTAAATGCACCCTCTGTATTTACTACTTATAATTGTAAGATAATTTACCATTGTCCTGTCTCATGTTTAAGTGTGGTAAAACTTTTTAGAGCAATATTCTTGACTTGGCTACCAATTGTTACTTCCATCTCCTAGTTGATGATAAATTTGGTAGTAGAAGTCAACTGTTACTTATGTAGACTTGAGCTTCAAGAATAATCTAAAACTTATTTATTTATTCACTAATACAAACATTTATTTGTTTTAAGGAGTAAAACCTCATGAATAAGATTCAAGGCAGAATTAAAATGTGGTGCTTTTTGTAATAAAAATGTTTCATTTTTGCCTGTCATAAATGTGCAAACTTTTTTAGTTCAATTTAGTCTGCAATGATCCAATTCTGTTGCTTTTCTCACTTAAATGTCATCTATCATTTAAAGCAATAAGCAAAGATTTAAATGGAGCAAAGTGAGTCTAAGTCTTCTGATCAAATTTTGGAGAGCATTTGTAGCTTTTTGGAAATTATGCACCTGTTAAAAAGTAACAGGCTCCCATTCTTGTTTCTGCTTATTTGAAAATCCCATTTAATAACAATTTATCTGTTGGGTTTGAATACTAAATAGTTAAACAGGAACAAATATTTCCTTTACAGAATTGGTCTGAGTTTAGCATTGCCAGTTGGCTAGAAGTCAATGTTAATGAAGCCAAAATCACAGGTTTGAAACTCTGAAACTCTGCCTTGCTATGTAGCTTCAATTTCACTTTTCACCCTGAAGAAGTAGACTCATGATTATAAACCAATTACCTCAAAAAATACTTAGAAGGGAAAAGAATATATGGTTAAGAAGTCCAATACCACTAATATAAATAAAACTCATAGTTTAACTTAGTACAGTTTATTCCATTTACCAAAAAGTTAGGTACACTTCCTCAATCCCATAACATTGAGTATAATTTGTGTGTTGATAGTGCTCTGATTTAAATTCTTCTTTTGACTCCAATTCTAATTCATATACCTATTGATGTTTTCATTGGTTGTCTCTTTGACATTAAAGATTTATAATGACCACCACCACCAACAACAGAAACCAAAACCAAATGAAGCTAACAAATTTAAAATTCTGCTTTCACTTATAACCAACGTATTTTTTCCTCAAATTTTCTTCCTCTTAGCCAATGACACCATTGCCCAACCAGTTATTAAAACTCTAAACCTAGAAGTCATCCTCAACCCTTCTCTATTCTCATCCCTCAAATTCATCCGTCAGCTAGTTCTGTTTTCTGTCCTGACGATTACTCTTGAGTCCCCCCTGACTCTGCATTACTGTCATCGAGCGGAAGCTACTTAGATTATTTCTATACATCCCAGTTGGTCCCCTGGTTTCATGTTTGCCTCCATTCAATTGGTTTGTCACAGAGAAGTTATCTTTAAAATATGAAATAGAAACTTAATCTTGTAAGTCTATAGTATAAAACACTCCACTGAGCTGGTCTCCACCTACTTTTGTGACCTCACCTCAATTTTCCATCTCCTCTCTCCCTTGCCTCATGCACTCTAGACACACTGGCTTTTGTTCTTTGGATACATCAACTCTTTCCCGTTATATCTTGCATTTTATATTCACTTAGCTTTAAATTCTCTTTCCTTAGATTTGATTTCCTCATGCCAAGTTTCTTATTATTCAAAGCTACGTTCAATGACACCTCCTGAAAGAGAAGTCCTTTTGAAAGCCAGACCTATATTAGCTAGTGTATTTCTCACTAAACTCTTTATTATGTCACTGTACCCTGGGGTCTTCCTAAGGACTTATTGTCTAAGATTATCTTGTCTATTTGTTTATTTTGTGACTCCTTTAATGAAAAGTTAAACTCTCTGACTGCACAGATTCTATCTGATTTATTCACTCTCCTGCTCTATAGCCAGTATTTACATTAATGATTTGTTATGATTTAGATACGAAGTGCTTTGTTATGGTTTAGATATGAAGTGTCCCCAAAGACACTTTGGATATAAAGTGTCCCCAAAACTCATATGTGGGAAACAAGCTATACAATGCAGAAATGTTCAAAGCAAAATGCTTAGATTATGAGAACAGCAACCTCATCATTGGATTAATCCATTTGAGGATTAATAATTTGAATGGTCAACTGGATGGTAACTGTAGGGTGGGGAGGGCATAGCTGCAGGAAGTAAGTCACTTGGGGATTATACTTTTTCCCTGGTTCCTTTCTCTTGCTCTCCTTCCTGAATGCCATGAATTGAGAAGCTTTCCTCTATAACACAATACTTCTGGCATAATACTCTGTCTCACCTCATGCCTAGAGCAATGGGTTTGGCCAACCGTGGACTGAATCTTTGAAACCATAAGCCCCCAAAAGACTTTTCCCCCTCTAAGTTGTTTTTGTCAGGTATTTTGATCATAGAGCCAAAAAGATGACTAACCCATGTTAAAACTTAGTAGGAATTTAATAAATATTTTTGAATAAATGAATACTGGTTTGCTACAGGAATATTATGAGTCATCAGTGACAAATATTTTTCCCTGTGTGTTAGCTTGACACATTTCTTAATTAATAGTTCCATTTGGATTTTTAACTGTTTAATTAAAACTTTTGAAACTCCAGGTTCAATCCTTTAAATAGAAAAGAGGAAAACAATAAATTTTGTTTTTGAGAAGGTACATGGGCCAAAATAAGCTAAACACAGCTCATGAAACATTCCATGAGAAATGTCAGCTGAAGAAAATGTAATTGGAAGTCAGTAATAATAAGTATTGTTATTAAATTTAAAAAGACAAGCAGAAGATACGAGATGAGGGAAAAAAACAGGAAAAGCTTAAATAAAGATGTTGTGAGGCTGAGTTAAATGAGATTAAATTAAAAAAAGGATTAGTTATTTGAAGATTTTGTGTATTTATCAGCTTTGAATGGTGGAGAAAAAAGGTGGTTGTTATTTCTCGTTGCAGAGGTAAATGAAGAACAGAAAAGAGTGTACCACCACTGTGGTACACCACTGAGTACATGCTGCCTTTAGTGGTCTTTACTTCCTTTGCAGTATTTGTCCAGAACACGTATTCTCTTATTTTCATGATAACTTCTGTGGCTTATAACTCTAATATCTCCCCAAGGGCAGAAACCATACCTTATACTTGCCCTTTGTAGTAACTTTTCAGTTACTTCAGTGTCAGTCCCTGGTAGGTGCTCTAGCCATCTTCCTTGTCAGAAAAGTATAATAAAGTTCTGTTTTGGTGCAGGTACCAACTTAGAATCAGGTGGAGAAAAAGGGTTGTGGTTATTTCTCATTCTATTACTGGTTCTGTCCCATTCAATGCTGAAACATCTTTAAACTTTTCCTTTGCACAGATTTTATATATAAGTTTGGAGTATTTGGTAGCTACAAAATTCTCTCTCTCTCTCTCTCTCTCTCTCTCTCTCTCTCTCTCTCTCTCTCTAATCAACCACAGTAACACCTTAAGCAGAACTTTTCATCTAAAACAAAAATTGGCTGAGCTTACTGAAAAACCTCCTAATATGCTAAGGAACATTTGAAATAGAAGGTCTTCAGATTCTCCAAAATCTTGCAGTAAGAATTCTGTGTTTAGCAAGACTTCAGGTGTGAATCTTTTCCCATTATCTGAAAATTGCAGCTAAGGCATTGTTCAGCACAGGATTAACCTTGTTCAACTAAAGATTTGACCTTTGGCTTCAGTGACGTCTAAGATCTTGAATATTCGGCCTAGTAAGGGTTGCCTCTACCACCTGCCCCCTGGGCCCATGGGCCATGCTAGACAGTCTGCATGAACAAAGCAATTTATGTTTGGAACTTTGAACCAGAGGATAGCACCTTGACCTCTGTAGAGGTTGGAGGTGAAGGTTAGTTATGGCTTCATGAACAACCCTGATACAGAGTTTTGACATCAAAGTTCAGATGAACTTCCCTGGTTAGTAATACTCTGTGCCTATTAACCACACATCATTGACGGGAGAGGTAAGCACTTGGTTCTGAGGAAGAGGACAATGGGAAACTAATACCTGAACCTCTCCTGGATCCTGCCTTCTGAGCCTTTCCTGTTGCTAATTAGAATTTTAATCTTTTTGCTTTATTATGGTTTATAACTATAAACCATAACCATAAACACAACAGCTCTGCTAGGTTCTCTGAGTCCTTCTAGGGAAATATTGAGCCTGAGCATGTTCTTAGGACCTCCCATACTGTGGACACAAAACCCCAAGAAAAAAGCACAAACACTGTCCTGCTGAACCACCAGACACTTCAGCTCTAGGCTTTTCTGAGAGCGAAATGTATGTTCAGGACTGTTAATCACCACGTTCCCACCTTCCCCCATCTTCCTAAAGAGAAGTCTGAGATCTAGGCAGTGAGGGGTGTGTGGAAGTGGGGAGACCTTAGCTTCCAACAGAGCACAGAGATGTAGTGAGAGACTTCCCTATTCTCTGAAGCAAGAAAAAAGGGTTCCAAGAGAATCAATCATAAAGGTTGATGGTGTTGCCAGGTATGAGTATTAGCAACTACTTCTAACAAAATGCTGCCATGTGGATGGTCTACAACCTATTCCGCGCTGCCTTGGACATAGCAGGGTGGGTGAGAAGGCTCTTGACAGAGCTTGACATGAGACTCCTTTAGTCTGAGGATGCATATGGTCATAGAGATTGATGCTAATATCTACTGCTCACTTAAATAGCTCAGGAGAAAATATCTGTGCTGAGAGCTCATAGAATAGGCTTAAAAAGATGGTGGTGTACTTTGCCCTATGATTCTCAGAGGGTTGAGCAGTGGACTCCAGCAGTTCCCGTGGATACAAGTGAAAGAGCAGGGAGGTCAAGGAAATAGCCTGATCCATGGGGCGTTCTGAATGGCTAATCAAGGAAGTAGTGGTAGAGGAGACCTGTGGGTGTGTATCTTTGGCAGGACTGAAGGAAGATGCAATTTTTTTTCTTTGGATAAATAAATAAATAATAAAATATCCTCAAAGAAGGAGAAAGCTGGGGTGACACTAAGTATCACCCATACAGAGGCTACCACCTTGGGCTACCAGCAGTAAATAGAAAACATTTGCCCAGCAAAAAGCTAGAAGCATCCTTCTGCCTTGTATATCATTTACATTCGATCACCCTGTTTCTGCTATTTTCCCTCATGGTCTCTTTTTAACAACAGTGGGACATGGCTTAAGGGAGGGAGTGGAAGCATGCCTTGAGCAGTTATATTGATCAGCTTTTCATTATTATAACAAAATATGGATGCAGGCTATTTATAAAGAAAAGTCTATTTGGATCCTAGTTTTGGAGGTTCAAGAGCATGGCACCTGCATTGGCTGAGTTCTGGTGAGTGCCCCATGGTAGGAAGCAGATGGTAGGGGTACAGGATGGGGTAGGTGGTCACATTTTGAGCCAGGAAGCAGAGCGAACTGGCTGGGACCAGACTTCTCCTCTCATCACAGCCTCTTGTAAGAAGTCAAGGGGTTATAGGAGAGCTACCTTCTGAGAGCATACCGTCAGCGATCTAAGGACCTCCCACTAGGCCCCATCTCTTAAAGATTTCAGAGCACCCCCCCAATAGTGCCATCCTGGAGGCCAAGACTAAAATCATGTGAACTTCAGAGAGGACACAATTAAAACATATCCAAACTATGGCAGCCGCCATATTGTCTTCCCACATCAAGTTTTCCTGCCTAATGCCTACTTTATACTGAAGAATAGGAAGAGCTTTGGAACAAATAAGAGATTAAACTTTTCAACCAAACTGGAAAAGTTCAATAACTGAATATATTTAGAAGTATATAGAATCCAAGCTGTCATTAAAAAAAAGAGGGAAACCAGTACAGAATTAGTGAAAGTTATGACTTAAATAAAATTTATATTTAGATACCCCAAGTTCAAGAGTTTTAAATAAATCTCAAATATTTGGCCTTCTGTCCTTTCCTTGTCTGTCTTACTGCTCTTCTTTTTCTCCTTTTTATGTCTTTCTCTCTCTTTCTCTATCTACTATCTATCTATCATCAGTCATCTAAATATTTGTTCTACAGATCCCTGCATCTGAATACTGACAGGCAGTCATGGCAAAGCACATTTCATATGAGAATTTGACTTTCTGACAATGATTGAATGACACAAACTTCTTTTTATTCTTTTTTTTTCCTGTGCACATTTATTAAAGAAAAATGAACAAGTGACTATACACTATTCTCATTACACTGCTTTTTAAAAGACACACTTAGTGTTTAAGGGTACAAATGGTCCTTTGGGTGTGTTGGCCTCAAAGGTCTGAAGTCAAGGTGATATTTTCAGTGCTTCTTCAGTAATGGTGTTCAGTGAGAAAGTTAAGAGAAGTGTGCCCTCTCATTGAGATAGCCAGATCAGGTGGCCGGGGCCATGGTAAAGAACTCTGCCTATAGGAAAATGATATTTGGAAGATGTAGTATAATGCCATGGTTCACATGTAATTAAGGCCATGAAAGATTGTACAAATGTCAGGAGGTATCTTCTGTGCACCTTAAATTTTTACATACCATTTAAGGGAGAGTCTAAGTTTTTATACAAGTGTCACACTTTAACGAATCAGGTTGCATTGAGATCCTGGATATCTTCATCTCTTAAATAAAATCTTCATCTCTTAAATAAATATCTTCATCTCTGACATATGTCAGATGGAAACTATTTAGCCTTCTCAGGTCTCATTTTCCTCTCTCTCTTTTTCAAATGTTAGGATTAGGTCAGATGATGTGTCAGACCTTTCAAATTCTAAAGGCTGTGATTCTCAGGTATGTATGGGAGCAGCAGGGGTGTCTCGCTTCTGGACCAGCCCCATTATGAGCCTGTTATATCAACAAGACACCAGCGTGGCTGCAGCAGAGTCCAAAAGATGCTCGGGTTGGGTGGTTTCCTTGTAGATTTTGGTCACCAATTCTCAAACGAGAAATCACAGAGAAACCATCTCATCATCTTCACAGCTGGAGGGAATTATTGTACTACCTAAATTAGGCCAAGGACTGAGCCACAGTGGGGACTGAACTGTCTCTTTAAAGCTGCAGTCTCCAAGTCAGGGTAAAGGGCACTATCAGAGGAAACCCGCCTCAGGGCTAATGAGGACCTTACTGAAAGCAGCCATGGGAATACTTTAGAAAAACTATCTTCCTGCGAATGCCCGATTTTTAAACTCTGCCGTTCTCCAGCAAAATACTTTCCTTGTGCCTCCTACCCGCTGCCAACCCCTTAACTTAATTCAGACGCAAGAAGAATTGGTGCTGGCTGTGCCGTCCCACCCTCCTTTCCCCTTTCACCTTCAGGGCAGCGTGGAGAGGATCAGCTGCAGACCCAGGTTTTCATTAGAGAGAGAACCGGCTGCCTGTAGCCTTTTTCTCGTAGCTGCAGGTGTGGTCTGAACAGCTGCTTGCTGACCACTGCCTCTGTGTACATGGAATTTTTGTTTGGTTTGTTCAGTGATTCCACCCTGGACCCTAAGCTCCATGAGGGTAAGGATCATCTGTGTTTTTGTTTCTTTCCCACCATATTTATTCATCGTCTAGTACAGCCCCCTACACATCACTGAAATCCAGTGACTGTTGAATCAATAGTCATTGTTTTTCTACATTATTAAAAAGTTCTTTCTTTTCTTCCCTCCCTTCCTCCCTTCCTTCCTTCCTTCCTTCCTTCCTTCCTTCCTTCCTTCCTTTCTTTTTTTCTTTCTTTCTTTCTTTCAGTCATAAACCTAGAAATTCTTTCAAGGGCCATTTTTGAAGAACAGGCCATGTTCTAAGCCAGGGTACAGTAAGAAGTTTCTGTCAAGTGATGCTTAACATCATCTCTGTCACAACTACTCAGCTCTGTCATTTAAACATAAAGACACTCATAAGACCAAATGTCAATGAATAAATATGCCTGTTTTCCAATAAAATTTTACTCACAAAAATAGATGGCAGGTTCGATTTTATCCATGAGTTTATGGTTATAATCCCCTCTTCTAGGGTATAAGATAGGCTGTGGAAATTATCTGAGTGAAAGTATAAAAGATGCATGTGAATATACTCTTTTACTTTATAATAGTTCTGAGAAAATATCTGGTTCTCATGGAAGGCTCTTAACCAGAGTCATGGGACTTATTGTAACCAAGAGGTCAATAAATCAATTAACTGGTCAGTCATATACTGATTTCTTCTATGTGCTCAGTGCCCACTTCGTGTCAGCATTCGGAAAAAAAAATTCTCTATTGAAGTGCTGAGAAATAAATTATGTCTGATGAAAAATTTCATTTCCATGTGAAAAAAGCAACATTTTTTCCATAAACCCACAAGAAATTGAGTTCTTAGGATTCTGTCAAACATGTTTTACAACTGTGAAGTTCAGTTCATAAAATCTCTTCTCTAAAACCTATTTTTTCCCTGCCAAGAAGAAGCATGAAAAAAACCCTAAATGAGTCAGATATCATAATATTTCCTAAGTCTGAAATAAAAAGTATACCAAAGATAGTAGGATTTTAAGCTCATTTGAATCTTGCAGATTTACCTTAACTTGACATCTTAGCAAATTTAAACTTCCACGTAGAAGGTAATGTTATAGCATGACAAGTTATATGATAAAGACAGGGATTAAAAAAAAAAAAAAAAACTAAAAAGAAACCAAAGGAATCCTGTTCTTGTTTTAAATGGTGCTTTATTCACTTTCTGATTTAAAAGACTTTTTTTTTTCTTTTCTTTTCTTTTTTTTTGGTGGTGGTATTGGGGGATAAAGTCCAGGGCCTTGTGCATGGTAGGCAAGTGCTCTGCTAACTGTAACTGGCAGTTACACCTCCAGCCATTTTTTTTTTTTTAATTTTAGAGTTGCTTTAAGTTCATACCATAATTAAACAAAAGATGGAGAGATTTCTCACATACTTCCTGTCCCTACACATGCATAGCCTCCTACATTATAAACATCCCATACCAGAGTGGTATATTTGTTAACAATCAATCAACTTACACTGGAACATCATTAGCATCCTAAGCCCACAGTTTATTTTAGTGTCAATTGTTGGTATTATAAAATCTGTGGGTTTGGACAAATGTCTAATGACAAGGATCAACCACTGTAGTACACTACAGAGTTGTTTCACTGCCCTAAAAAATCTCCCCTAATATTCTTTCATTTCTTTTTTGCCTTTGGCAGTGTTTTTACATATCTTCACTGCTCCATGTCATCAGATAGAGTTAGCAGCAGTCTCAACTTCCTTTGTAAAGGAAGAATTATATCTATAAAATAATTAAGAAATGGATACATTATTTTATTTAAAATCATCTTCATTTCTTGACTTTTAATGACAAATTTCTGTGAAGTTTCTTTAATGAGTACTCAGAATATGATAAAAATAATTACCGAGTAGCTGCTATGTGAATAGAATCGTGATACCATTAGCTTCTTCTCCTTGCAAGTTACAGCCTGGAAACTTTGGCATAATAGTACTTTTTATTTAGAGGAAAGTATATATCCTTTGGAGAAACTGGTTAATATCTATAAATTGCTCCCCAGAAAGTAAATATACACAATGTAGAAGCAAAGATTCATAGTTATAAGCTATAGACGCCAACCGTAGGTAGTAGGAAACAAGATATTTATTGGCAAGATATTGGCAGGCTTATGGAGGTCATCAGTGCCTGAGAGAGCAGGACTGAGCTTGGGGTATCGTGAGGAGCCAGGAAGGATGTCAGAGGCCTGGTAATGGCCTTGGGGCTAAGCTTTCTTGCCAGAATTATCACCCTTGTTTTATTACTTCTGTTGCTATCACTGCAATTAATAATTTCCAGTTCTCTCCATTCCTTTCATCACTGAATCAAGATTTAAGTCCCAGGAAGAAGCATCCAATTGGCTAACATTAGGCCATTTGCCCTTGTTTAGGTTGTGCCAGGCAGAGCAGAGATGACAAAATTGTGAATTTCTCATCTATAAAGAATACATATAATGAGGGGCTGGGTGATTTCTATAAACAGAATCAAGTTTCTGATAAAGTTAGTAGAAGATGGATGATGTAGAGTTGCCAAATAAGAACAAATGTCCTTGCTTTTACCTAGATACGACACAAATAGAATTTTTGAAACTATTAACTGAAAACTATCAGTATGATTTTATTTTTTGTACAGTGATTTGAACCCAGGGGGTGCTTTACCTGTTAGCTACATTCCTAGCTCCCCTTTTATTATTTATTTATTTGTTGGTTGAATTTTTAAAAACTTGAAATGGTTTTGTCAAGTTGTGAAGGCTGGCTTAGAATTTGAGGTCCTTCTGTCTCAGCTCCCCACGTTGCTGGTATCACAGGTGTGCACCTCCATGCCTGGCAACGTGAATCCTTTGAAGCTCCATTTTTTTCCTTCTTTAATATTCAACCTCAATTCAGCCATACTATTGAAAATCTATAATAGGGACATCATTGAGACTCAATATCAAGTCAGATACAATTCTCATTCTCTAAGGGATTTCTGGCCCAGTAGGGACAAAAGGAAATTTATATAAACTACTCTTATAATGATGATAGTAATTGTGAAATTCATGAATAAGTTATAATGGGAGTGTGTAAGAAAAAATATAGCTATTTCAATTGAGAGGTTCAATGCAGGCTTCATAGAGGAGGGATTTAGAGATTAACCTTTGAAAGAAGCTAACACTTTAATATGCAGAAATGGAACCAAAGGGCATGGTGGTCATGAACTAAGAAAAATTTGTGGAAAAAAAAGGTATAACACCATTCTGGTACATCCTATAATCAGTTAGTTACCTAAAAATATGTGGGGTGAGCAGGGATGGGCCTTGGAGCTGTGAGAATTAGGGTGAGAGTGAATCACAGGGACTCTTTAGCAAGCAACAAACAACCCTTCATTTTGTGGGTGGTTGAAAGCAACGTGAGGTCAGTAGGAGTGTGGGAGCAGGGCAGTGTGTTGGAGATAGATTGTTCTGGGGCACTGTATATCACAGAATTTGAAGATAGAAAGTCTGTCAAGGAGAGCCCAGAAAAACCTCTGTTTTTTAGTCAGCCTTTTTGCTGCTAAGAGAAATTTTAGAGGAAAAAAAAGTTTATCTTGGGGTTCCCAGTTTCAGAGGTCTCAGTCCATAGATACCTAGCTCTATTGCTCTGAGCCTAGGATGTGGCAGAGTAGCACGATGAAGGGCATGGCAAAGGAATACAGCTCAGGACATGGCACCAGGACAAAATACATACCCTAAAGGCCTGACCCCAATGACCCACCTCTTCCAGTCACACTTTATGTGCCTTCAGTTACCAGCCAATTAATCTCCATCAAGGGATTAGTTCACTGATTGTATTAAAGCTCTCATAACCCAATCATTTTGCCTTTAAACTTTCTTGCATTGTCTCACACTTGAGCTTTTGGGGGACACCTCGTATCTAAACCACAACAACCTCCATCTGAGAATTATTAGGAACTAAATCAAGGCACTGTGCCCAGAAAGAAGTCAGATGTGAGAGTGGAGTGTGAAGAAAGTTGGCTATATTAAATGATGGGGAAAGATGTCTTCTAGGTGGATTACAGATTTGGAACCAATGCAAATGACTGATTAAGGTGCTATTTAATGAACCTGAATTCCTGAGGCAGGTTTTATGAGGTCAGTTTTCGAATGGTTGAATTTGACCTTAAAATACACGTGTCTAGTAGGTAGTTGAGAATGTAGATCTGGAGGTAGAGGTAGAAACAGTGACTGAGACTACAAACATGGTTAAAGGGGCCGTGTAGGTAGCATGGGTGAGGTCAGAGGCAAACACATGACATGGCATATGAAAACTGAAGAAGGTATTTTTGAAATAAAAAAATAATAATAAAAGAATATAATAGCATACTGCATCATGACATTTTGGTCAATAATGGATTTCATAGATGACAGTCATTCCATAAGATTATAATGGAGCTGAAAAATTCCTACCATCTACTGACATCATACCTGTAAAGTATGTAATAAATCATTGTGAACTATATTCACCTTACTGTGCCGAAGGTTAGAACTCATTACTCCTATGCAACTGCATTTTAGCATCTACTCTCCAACCTCCCGTGTGAACTCCCATTCAAAGAAACACTTAGGGTTTAGATTGCCCATAATACCAAGTATGATCCAAGTATTTGGATTGGTGAGGTTGGAGGTTTTCTTTGGATGATACAAGCAAGTACATTTCTTTGAATAGTTAAAAAAAAAAAAATCTCCCCAGCTCCATGACACCACTAAGCCAGCTGCTTTCAAACAGTACAGCATCTCATTCATCAAGCCAATCACTGTATTTCCTGTGATTCAGACAGTCCAAATGGTAATAGCTACCTTGACAATGAGTTTCATTTTTAACTTTTAGCATAAAGATCTCCCCGGTGAATGATGCAATGGTCAGGCTTATGTTCTATAATATTGGAACATGTTGCCTCTTTGAATTAAGCTTGCATAGCACTGACCATTATAGGACCACTGTCTGTAGTCTTGACTACTAATTTTGAATAGTCCAATATAAAAATTTTCCTAACACACAAAATCCAGTCATTTCCTGATGTTATTCCTATCACAGGCACTCTGCCCAAAAGTCTTTTGGTCACATCAAAATTCTCTCCGACATCATGAATAAATATAGCTAACTGGGTGGTATTATTTATATCTGTGCTTTCATCAGCTGCAATAGAATATGCCACAAAAGATTTAACTTTTTCATGCATTGTGTCCTGTAAGATCTTAGCCAAGGCTACAATACATTGAACCACAATATTTCTGGCTCAACGTACTTTTGCAATTGATTAGTTCTTCTTGATGCACATAATTTCTGAGGCATTCTGCAGATTTTTAAAATAAACTCACCACCTGCAAAAGATGTTGAAGCCTGAGGAAATTTTCACAATTTAATGCCTAATGGCATTACCCAGTAGTGTTGCTTATTTTATTCACTTTAAAATGTGGAGAAATTTCAATTCTTCAAAGTTCATTTATTTTTCATCACTTATCTTTTCTGCATACCAATCCTAGTTTTAACATGGTTCATTTTGTAAAGATGTATTGTCATATTCTTCGGATACCTTCTTTGCATAGTGAACACATCATATTGACATTTTTCCTCAAAGCACATATTCCCTTAATTTGTTACTCTTCATTCCATTTTAAATAGTGACATGCATATCAAGAAAAACTATTTATTTTAAAAAGAAAACAGAACTGGTGCCACACTCATGAATAGCCACTTTATTCTGGTTTTAGTTTCTAGTTCGATAGGAACTGGTGAGGACTGTGGTGAACCAGATCTGGAATTCTTCAATAAAGGGGACTCTAATTATATATCATTTATCTAGCTACTTTTCATTTATTGATTTATTTGTCTGCAATTTGATCAGAGACTGTGCTCTGTGTGATGGTCATTAAAATTTAATGAGTCTTGTTATATACATGGTGCAATATTTGGGACATTTTTATAAGTGTTTCATATACACTTCAAATAATGTGTGTTCTGTAACTGTGGATTGCAGTTTTCTACCTAAATTCACAGCAAGATTAGATCTCTGTGTGCTTACTGACTCTTGTCTGCTTGATCTATAGGTTTCAGAGTGGTAGGTTAAATACTCCTACTTCAGTTTGAACTTCTCTACTTCTGTCTAGGGTACTGTCCATGTTTGCTTTAAATCTTCTATTTCTATGCTATCCTGTTAGGTGCATATCTAAATTGAGAACTGATGAATCAACCATCTTATTACACACATCCTTATCTCCTTTTTCTTTTCTGGTACTGAGGATTGACTACAGGGGAGCTTAACCATTGAGACATATTCCCAACCCCTTTTTTTATTTTTTAATTTTGAGACAGTCTTGCTAAGTTGCTGAGGCTGGCTTTGAACTTGTGATCCTTCCATTTCAGCTTCCCATGCTTCTGTGATTACAGGTACAATGGTCCCTGACACACCCTTATTTCTGGTAATGCTCTTTAAGCTGGTACTTTCTTTGTAATTAGTATTCATGTGCCAAGTTATTTTGTTTAGTACTTAGCATATATATCATTGACTTTCAACATCTCTATGATTTTGTATATTGGATGTATCCCTTGTAAATTGCACATAATTGGGTAAATAGAAAGCCTAGTACTTGTGACTGTCACCAGGAATTCATGGTGCCATTTTATAAGGGCAAAATTGAGATTTCTTTCTCCCTCTCCCTCTTCCATGTATTTCTGAAGTGATTTCAAAGTCACAGAACTATCACCTGCGTACCCTTCACTAGCATTTCACCTTTATTGATACTGGACCAGATTTTCATTGCTATTCTTTCTCTGTCAGTCTGTATCACTTTCTTTATATTTTCTGAACCACTTGAAAATAAATTTCAGATATGGTGTTCCATTATCTTTAGATTGTTCAGCATATATTCTTCTAAGACCAGAAGACTGTCTTATAACCACAGCACATCCATCCAAATCAGAAAATGAACATTTGTAGGATAAGATCACTTGACCCTCAGACTTAGTACAGATTTTTCCACTATTTCAAAGATATCATTTATTGTACTAATCCAACAAAGAATCAATTAAACAAACAAAACCTCTTCTCATTACTTTCTCTCCTTTCCAGTTCAGCATTCAATCTGGAATCATGCACAGGATTTAGTTGTCAAATTTCCTCAGTCTCCTTCAGTCTCTTCAGTCTAGAAAAATTTTTCAGTTCTTCCTTGTCTTTCAAATCTTGATATTTTTGAAGTGCAGAAGCCAGTGAATTTCATTACATATTTGTCAAATATTTCTTCATGATCCAATTCAATCTTTGCAATTTTGACACAAATATCACAGGCTTGATACTTTATTCAATAGAAGGGTTCTGTTGATGGTAACTTTTATCGCTTTTAAATGATAGCTGCTGAATTTCTTCACTATTAGGATCATTAAAATTATTTTTTCCTACTTATTATTAAGTACCTAATTAAAACATATTTCCTAGCTACTTTGAGGTTATGTAAATACACTGTGAATTATTAAACTTTCACCTACTGGTTTTAGCAACCATTGAGAGATCTTCTTTTATTTATTTATCTGATTTATAATAATCTTTTCATATTTATTTTATTATTTATCTGAAAGATGAGGAGTGGGATAAAAGTTGGACAATTAGGATCTAAATGAACTTTTCATTTTTATCTTTAAATAATGCATGAGTAAAGAGCCTCCTATTATTCTCTAGGCTATGTCTGCAGCCTGTGTGTGGGTCACCATCTTTGGGACCCCATTTGGGTCAGATATTTCTTAACTTCCACCTATCTTGGAACTTATGAATCAGAAACCCTGGAGGGTGGGGAATGAGAGACTTCATTTTTAACAGATTCCCAAGTGATTCCTAAATATATAACCCCGCTCAGAGAGTCAAGTGAACTTTGGTTTAAGGATTTGCCTAAGGCTTGCCAGTTGTGGACAAAGGATCCAGGAATTGCACTGAATGTAATGGTTATAAATATTACATCAGACCTGCCATTGAGACGGGGTGGATTTATTCAGTTTAGAATGTTCACATTCTGCCCCAAAATAGATGAATGTGTAGCAAACCATTTAAGCAGAAGGCTGCTCTGCTCTACATAATCCAACAAGTCAAGTGGAAAGGGGGGGAGAAAAAAACACCACCAACAACAAAAAACCCTTTCTCTATAGTCCTAAAGTCTAACCTTTTTATTTTGCTTAGTGAATATCAAAGCACATACCGTTTCAGTTCTATTTAGTTTATTCCAAACCTCCCATCTTTAGCTTCTTATTTATTTATTTATTCTTTTTTTGCTTTCCAGTAGCAAACACACTATTTTCCATTTACTTGCTAGGTTCTTTGTGTCTTGAAAGCCTGTGCTGCTATGAATCATGAAAGAAAATTCTATCTTTGTGGGTAACACCTTTTTAGTGCTGCTTTAACTTGGAAAATTTATCAGGACCATGGTCCCAGACCTGTTACATCTGGCTACTTTTATTATAGTCCGAGGTATGAATTGGCTTCCTATGAACTTTTCACAATTAGAGTCCTATTTCACATCTCCCCCAAGTGCCATAACTTTGCCCAAGTGGATTTATTAAGTGCTCTTTAATCAGCTCAAACCTAAATCTTGTGAGTAAAATGTAGCCTGGGCTTCCCTCAGTTAATATTAATGCTTTTCCTCATCCGGGTTTTTCTGTAATTCAACGAGAGGGTATTTCATTGCAAGGAAATTGTCTACCAAAAAATAGGTACTCACAGTTTTTCCTGGCTTTAAGTAAATCGGTATTTTCTGAGATCCTATTTATTTAATATGACATACACAGAATTATTTTTTTTCATTTGAAGATTATTTTTCATGATTCTGAATAGAAATATTGTCATCTTAGTATATAAAGGGGGGCAAAATCTCCCTGGAATACAAAGCTACAAATTTTAGACACAGAAAACTACTTTGCCATTTCTTGAATTTTAACTAAAAAGTAGAATAATGAAATAGCAAAAGTAAGTTTAGTTAAAGTTTTTTTTATATTGACCAGAGAATTTATCAATTAACCAGTTTTCTTTTATTGGCTTACTTACTGGATACCAGAAACTGTAACTATACATTCACGTGCCATGTCATTTTGACACAGTTGATTTTATGGATGGAAACAATTGCTCTGGAAGACTAAGTGACTTTCTCTGTATTAGAAAAGTCACAGCAGTCTGATTCTGAAACCATGCCTTTCCTTTTCTGTTATCCTATTCATTACAACTGCCATCATGTTAGGAACAGAAGTTGTAATCTTTAGTGAAACTAAATATTGGCATAACTGTCAACTTGTTAGGTGAAAGTATAGAAAATTTAAATTTTCTTAATTTCCCAAAAAATAAAAAAAGAAAGAAAGAAATATTGCTGTTTTTATCTTTGCATCAAAAACAAACAAAAAAGAAAGTTTTACAAATAAAATATTTCCTACTTCTTGTGAAGGAGATTGTGATGAGAAAATTATATTTCTTAGAAAGATTTGTGAGCTTGAAAAGTCAATGTACTTTGAGTTATGTTGGCAACCCCAAGTGCTTATTGGTTTTCTTCCTGTTTTGATGAACAAGAGCTGTGTTAGCAAAACCAAATAAATAAAATAGAAAGGTTTTAAATGTTCCATTATTTTGAGGCACTGGCAATTTGTAAATTTTGGCTCCATGTATAACCAGGTATATGTGAGCCTGTTCTTTGTGCACCAAGGTATCTGTTTATGTTTTTCTTCTTCCTCCCCCTCTACTTCTTCCCCTCCCTTCCTTTCCTCTTCCTTCTCATTTGCTTTCCTGTCCCACTCTGTATTACATTTCTAGTTTTCTTGTGTGCCACTTTGGAATCAATATCCACCTATATTTAAGGGGAGTTGCGCTCTCCGAATATCATTATTTCCTTTCAATACACCTATACATGCAGTCACTTTGCCAGGCCTTGACAAATAACAAATAATAATGTTTTCATTTCAACAAAAATCCTGATTCGCTTGACATTTAATTTACTAATAAACCAGAAGGTTCCAAGAAAAACTTGTAAAAAAAAAAAAAACTTGAGGATTACAAGTCTTTCAAGCAAAATGTGTTTATATCATTTAGAAAGAAGCTGTAATAGGAAGGAAAATTATTTTCCAGCAGTTCATTCTAAAATTTTAATTTTTATAACATGTACCCTTTCTGATTTACAAGTAACATTAAATGCAGTACTTGAAATTGGAAAAGAGTCTATGGAATAAAATTAAGAATTGCTTGTCATACCGTGAATAAGAAAAAAAAAGTCTTATTTGAGATTTCCTTCTTCATTTGATTGCTTCCCACTTACCTCTCAGAGTTGACAGCTTAAAAAAAAAATAAAAAAGGTATTCTTCCTTATGGCTCTGTTTCCAACCCATCTGGGTCAGGTCTTGTGTTATATGTTTTTATAATTTTCATCGTTTCTCATTCATAGCACATAAACACTTTAGGTATCAAAAATTCTAATCTGTCTCCACCTGAGGCCCTGTCCTTCTGATGACTCCACTGTTAGCTGATTTCTGCTTTCAGCTAGCAGGATCAGTTTCTACAAACCTGAGATCTTGGTATATCCGTTGAATGCTGTTAGTAAGATGCTATTTATTTGCTTTATGCAGTGGGAAGTTAAATTATAAACAGAGCCATTTCCAATTCTACCATGGTCAACATCTCTCTGGATACATAATCCTTCAGATTAGGAAGGTTTAGTTGGTATCTTCCCGTTTCCTTGACGGCTTTCTGTCAGCTTTTTAAGGAGGAAGAAATGGAAATTATATCTCTCTGATGTTCTTCAGTCAGTTTCACCTGCACACTTAATATACATTATTCAATTTTCTGTTTGAGCGATACCCCCTCCCCCAACTTCTCCATCACACACTGGCTGTCCCCTTCTTTACTATTCTGTTGACCCTTTTAATAGAATCTTGGGGTGAGTGAACAGAATAAACACACTCATATTTATATTACTAGGCAGTTCCCTGAGGATTTTCTTGGGAGAAAATATCATATGGATTATTTCTACAGAGGTCAAAGGCTGGGAATTGTCCAATAACTCAAGAAGTCTCAAGCCTTTACTTATCACGTTAAGAAGCACATTTGGCAACTTAGAAATAAGAGCTAAAAGAGAACTCTGAGATCAGGCAAAGATTTATATTAACAAATGGAATTCCAGCTCAGTTCAACTTAAAATATTGGCTTATTCTCTACTTTTGTTCTACCCCATAAAACTTCTCCTTTTTTTTTTTTTCTGGGCTTGAACTTAAATTCATTGCAAGTGAAGGTACATCCATATACAGAGGCCACTGTGAATTGTGAAAAAGAGAACACAAATCAGAATTGGAAAAACTTGATTTTATCTTCTTGTTCTCTCTGTCCTAGCTACAAGTCCAAGAGCACATTACTTTACCCACTTTAAGTTCAGTGCCATTAGCTATAAAATGGCTTGATAATTATTTTGCTCATAAAATGGTGGTGAACATTAAAATATAAAATAAATACAAAAGTATTTTGTAAATGTGAAACATTATTATTAGTTTGTGTATTAGTGCTTCAGAAATTAAGATGGTTGGTAATGGCAGTCACGGTTAAGTTTTAAAATTGATAGATGGGAAGAGTACAAATATCCACTCACCTCTTTCTATGGGAACCACTGGCTTATTTAATTTCTGAAGACACTTGCAGTTTTCAAATTCTTAGATTCTATACACTAAAGAAATTTCAAAGCTAATATGAGTTTTTAGATTAATTGCTAGTTATCATAGACATACTGTCCTTCTAAGATTGGAACTAGACTTTTAGAGATTGGGTTCCCTGGGGAACAGACTCAGAAGAGAGATTTGTCCTTGAGCTCTTGGCAACAGTGTCTTGGGAGGTGAGGGAAACAGTTGGAGCAGGGGAAGACAGTTTTGTCTTCTATAGCTTAACTCTCTAGCATCTATCATTTATATCAGCTTGGATTCTATAAATTCACCTTTCTGAGCCTTAATTTCTCCACCTAAAGTATATGGTTCTCACTGTCATTTCTTGAGGATTAAATGAGCTACTCTTCATGCTGAAGATAATGCAGATTATAAATGCAAACACATCATGGTTTTCTCTTAGGGGAATGACAGTCTTAAGACGTGACTGGTTATAGGACATGAGGCATTAGGATGCCTGGTAATGGTGTATTCTAAGCTGGTTGCTAGGTTAGAATGGTAAAAAAGTTTCCTCTTTGCTTAGGTTTGAACAATTTCTAAGGACATATTTTAGAAAACTAGACTGGATTAAGAATTTGAGTTTTGCTGCAGATAAAACAGTGCCTCTTCTAAGACTCAGGTGTTGCCAGGGTAGCAGTATTAACAGTTGGGACCTTTAAGGTGATTAGTCTCTGAGGGTCCTTCCTCTTGAAGGGGATTAAGGCCATTATAAAAGAAGCTTCAGGCAGGGTCTTTTTGCCTTTCTGCCTTGCACCACACTAAGACACAATATTCTAGGATCCAGTAACAAGCCACCCTCCTGGAAGCAGACCACAGCTCTCACCTTGATCATGGACTTTGCAACAATCAGGGCTGTAAGAAATAAATTTCTGTTTTTAATCAATTCCTCAATCTGTGGTTTTATGTTATAGAAGCACAAATAGATGAAGGTAAGCTTCAACTAAACCTACTGTGTGAATTGTCAACTGATTATTGTCTTGATATTTCTATCTATGCCTTTTGATCATCAATTTGGTGAGATGAAAAAGATGAGAAATGTATGGAGCAAGGCAGGTGTTATTTTTATAGCTCCATCTTAGTTTCTGATTTAAGTAAACCTTCTGAATTCTTTAAAGAAAGATGAACAAGTATCATAGATTAATACGTAAATGAAGACCTCCAGTGTGTTCAAAGAATTCAATGGCCACCAAGTCCTTCTGCATGCTATTTGGATATAACCTGTGTTCTCAGTATTCTCCACCCCAATTTTTTTTCCTGATCTTAATCATCCTTATTCAGAGTCCCTGAAACAATCCTTGGTGGTTGTTAGATCTTTGACCTTAGTTTGAAGGGTACCTTGTGGATATGGACTAGGTAAATGCCCAATGAATGAACAAGCATGCAACGTTGGATACCAAAAAGATGATTATTTTGTGTGTTGAATTTAGTTAGGTATTTTTCTGGAAGAATCTTTTTGAACAGTATGATGGTCATTGAGGAGTTCTCTTAATTCATCTGGAGGAATTTTTAATTCCATTATGATATATTTATAGACTATATAGTTCTTCTTTGAGGCACAGAGGCCAAAGTCAGATGTATAGCTCCATGTTTGCAACAGATGGCCACATTCCTCCAGCACTGGCCAGCTGTTGGCATCTAAAAACACCAAAGTTTTCTATTTTTGGAGGGGCCAAATAAAGCCCTGTGCTATAATGTTATTGAATAGCATAGAAAAAAAGAGGACAAAAATACTCTTCCATTAATAACCTTGGTTAAAATCTGTTCAATTTTTTTTTTTATATCAGAAACTGCCTTAGAGCAGCTTTTGAAAATAGAGAAAGGACACGGATAAGAAAAAAATAAAAGTGCTGCCTAAGAACCCCTTTTTTTAAAAAAAAAAATATTCTCAAATTTTGTTAAAAACAACCGTATGCCATTATGAAAAGAACATCACATTAAGAATTTAGAGGCCTAAATTCTAGCAGAATCTGTGCTCTGTTACTTTGGCAAAAAAACCCTATTCTTTCTAAGTCTATACTTGTGTTAAAATTCAAGACTCTGGACTAATAATCAGGACTTGAGAAAATGTAGAAAGAAAGCTACTGTGAATGATGGATAAATGAATGTGTGTGGTTGTGTTCCAATAAAACCTCATTTACAAAATCCCACATCTGGCTGGATTTGGCCTAGGAGTCCATGGTATGCTGACCCATGCACTAGTTAATTAGTTTCTAAACTTGAGTAATGATTGGATTCTTGGGTGCATTATACATATTGAGTGCAGTCACAAACAAATCTTAGTCACTTACAGCAATCAGTATTACTTATCACAGGTATGGGATTCAACTACTGGGTCCCTCATTATGGGGTGTGGCTCCTTTGCCTGCAGCTCAGCTATGAGTACTGTTCTGAGTCACAGGCTGGAACAACTCCACCTCCTGTGTGCATGTGGTCAGTTGGGACTCCCTGGAATGGTTCTCTTCCACATGTATTCATTTCATGACTACTCTGAAGCTGTCATAGATGTTCCTTTTGTACTAATGGTAGAGATACAGAGTGTGAACAGAAGTATGTGTGACTTCTTAACAGTGTAGGTTTGAAATTGCACGATGACAATGTCATTTTTGATCAATGTCATGATCCCAAGCAAACCATAGTGTCAGAGTGGAGAAGTATATTCTACCCACAATGAGGTCATGACGAGAATGTGGATAGAAGGCCATTTAACTTATCAAACTGCACATTTTGTTTTTAAATCATACTCCTGGGCCCCGTTGCCAGTGGTATGGTCTCAGCAGGATGGTGGCACTGAGTTCAGAAATAGGAAGGTGATTTACCATCTTGATGATAAGTCAGCACAAAAGACCACTCGACTGGATGCTTTCTAAGGTCACTTGAAACTCCATGTCACTTGACTCTCTGAAATGAAGATCATTTTTATTTTTATTTATTTATTTTTTTTGTGTGTGTATGTTCTTTGTTCTCAGAAAGTTTTTCTAATTTCATAGTCTCCACAGTGGCTGTGTCCTTCAGGGCCACAAAGCATGCCGACTCTAGCCTTGATGGAAACTCCGCTGTTTGCTCCCACACAGAGTTCTGACCTGCTTCATCATCGCTCACTCCTCCACCTCTTCCAAAGGCTTCTCCTGGTGGGGCCAACTTATCAGGCACTCGTAGGGGGAAGCTGATGATAACTATCACTCTGCACAGCTGGACTAACACCAACTCATTTCACACTGCAGTGGCTGGTAATCAAATGGTACGACATGCTTTATTAATTCATAATCACCCCTCCCCCTCCTTTTTCTTTTACTTATAGGTCACTTAAAAATTCCTTGATTGTGCAACAGTGGGGAATAATCCTTCTCTGAAGTACGTGGCACTTTCATTATGCAACTGCTAAACTCAGCATCTTGGGGGCATTTCTCATAAATGTTTCATGCCGCATTTTAAAATGCATATTCGGGGTGATTTTTCTTTTCTCATTTGAAAGAAGCTTTTAATTGTGGCATAATGGCTGGTCCTGTCACCGTCAATATCCCTGGGTCAATAGTCTATTAATGGGTAGCAATGTTAGGTCTCTGTTAAGTCACAACTGTGGCTGGGAGAAACATGGATGCCTGGAGAAGCTCCTTCATGAAAGCTGACGTCAGCATGTGATTGCTACTAAGAGAGGAATTCTGTTCATCGTTTGTCTTGCTAAAGTGAATTTCTTTTAAATTCTATCCATTTAAATTGCCAAGATATGATTCATACAACATCAGATTTTGTTGATTGGTTTAAGCCCAAATGGAGACTCATGCAAACTTATATCTGGTGGATGGGAAAAAAATCTGCTTCAGAACCCAGAAGTGGTTTATTAACAATAGGTTGCATGTAAATAGGCACTTTCTTTCACATACTATGAAACTCCTTGAAGAACATATGATTTCTAACATTATCCATCCAGAGTAATTGATTATTGAATTGTTTCCATTTGGGGATAAGGAATCAACAAAACCCAAACTATCATGAATCATTTAAAAGAACCAAGTAATAGAAGGCTACGATCTTATAGGGTTTGGAAATTTTTTTTTTTTTGTAAAGAGCTAGATAATAAACATTTTTGCCTTTGTGGGTCATACAGTCTCTATTGCTACTATTCAACTCTATTGTATTAAAAAAGTACCTGTAAATTCCAATATCATATTATTTTCTATATTCCAATATCATTTTATTTTCCAAAAGGGGCAGTGACATACCCATTAAAAGACAAGAGACGTATTTTCATATGTCTACATAGAAAAATTATGTTAGATTTATTCTACTGTCTTTCCTCTTCCTATCTTCATCCCTTCTTTTTGTGAATCCCACCATCAGGTCCACTCACAAGAATGGAGTCCTAATTAGAATTAGATATAGTCTATGCTTTTATGATGTTAACAAAATGGATTCTACTGTTATGTAAACTAAGAGGAACCAATTAAATTAAATTTTAAAAAGAGAATACCAAAGTCATTTATGTATATTTATAAGAAATCTTCCTTAAATCAAAATCCACTGAGTAAAAGTTAAAGGAATGGAGAAAGATAACCTATACTAACTCCAATAAAAGGAAAATGCAAGTAACCATATTAGTTACAGTCAGAGCAGACTCGAGAACAAGCAAGATTATCTGCAGGAAAAAAAAAAAAGGCTGCTATATAATTAAGAAGTGGTCAGTTCTCCAAGGAGACATGACAATCCTTAATATGTATGTGCTTAACAACAGAGCCTCAAAATATGTGAGGCAAAAATTATAGAATTGCAAGGAAAAATAGATCTATTGTTACAATTGAAGACTTCAACACTCTTCTTCAATACTGACACAGAGCAGGAAGAAAATCAGTCAAGACACAGTTGAACAGACTAGTACCATCAATCAACTCAATCTAATTGATATTTACAGATTATCTTACACAAATCATTTTGCAGAAATAATTTGTGGGTTTTTTTTTCAAGTTTGCAAAGTATATTAACCATGATAGACCACATTCTGAGCCTTAACACACCATATGCACTTAAAGGAACAGAAATTTTGCAAAGCATGCCCTCAGAACACAAGAAAATCACACTAGAGATCAGTAACAGCTGGAAAATGCTAAAATAATTGGAGATTAAGCAACACAAGTCTAAATAACACGGTGGCCAAAGAAGAGGTCTCCAGGGACTCTTAAGCTCTATTTTCATATTTAGTTAAAAATATTGTATCAAAATTTGTGGGATACAGAAAAAATACTAAACGCATATGTCAGAAAGAACTACCTGAAAAAGGAGACAGTGGGGGAAATCTAGCACACTCTAGATCTCTGGACACTGATGTAAACTATGACCAAGTTGATTCTAAAATAAGCCACATTATTTCACTTTGTTCATGTTCACAAATCCCAGAAAGCTATCTGTCATAGTTGGGTTGTGAGATGTCCCCAAAAGCTCACTTGTGAGACGATGCAAGAAGGTTCAGAGGAGAAACAATTGGGTTGTGAAAGCCTGAACCCCATCAGCGAATTAATCCCCTGATTAATTGGTAATGGAAGTAGTAGGGTGTGGCTGGAGGAAGTGGGAATTGGGGGCGTGGCTTTGGGGTATATATATATATATATATATATATATATATATATATATATATATATATATATATTTGTACATGACAAGTGGGGATCTCTCTCTCTCTCCCTCCTCCCCTTCCTGATCACCCCATGAGCAGCTTCCCTCTACCACACTCTTCCGCCATGATGTCTGCCTCACCTGGAGCCCTGCAGAATGGAGCTGGCCGGCTCCATGGGTGGGTGACATCCAGAGTCCCACAGGGCTCAGGGCTTAGAAAGTCCTCATACTTGGTTAAATGCTCTGCAATTGTATTCTGAAAATTCTTCATAACTCCCTTGTTCAATTTTTATTTTGCATTGAGTAACACAAATTATGTAGCAAGTCATGTTTTATTGAAATTAGAGAATTGTGCTTAAGGATTCTTCCAGAGAGTGGTTATGTAACTCAAGAGAAAAGAACAGGATAACTTGAAGATGTCTTGCGTGAATTGCAGAACAAGAACAAAATTAGGAGCATTAAATTAAATCTTATTAAATATGTCCATAAAATTTAGATTCTCTCTGCTAGTTAAATACTTCCAATGTGATTAAAAGACAAATGAAAATGTTAACAACCTATATATCCTTTCCTTAGTCATCCTAGGTTTTAAAACTTATCAATCCACCTAGAAATGCACAATGTAAACTTTATCAGTCCACCTAGAAGAAATGCTCAAGTGAAATAAAAAACTAACATAAAGGAAATATAAAAACTAATAATAAATATACGAAACGTATTTCATCTAGTTAGCCATTTAGAATATGATGTCATGCTTTACATCATAGTCGCCATGTTGTACAATAGATCCCTTCAATTCTTCCTGACTGAAGAATTCTTCATATCCTTTGATCATTATTTCCCCAGGCTTTCCCTTCCCCATCCTCTGGTAACCACTGTTAAACTCTCAGTTAGGCTTCTTTGGATTCTATATATAGGTGAGATCATGCAGTATTTGTCTTTCTGGACCTGGCACAATTCATTTAACATCATGTCTTCTGGGTTCATTCATGTTGTTGCAAATAATAGGATTGCCTCTACCCATTATAAGAATGAAGAGTATTCCCTTCATTTATTAATATTTTGGCTATTGTAAATATACTTCGGTAAATATGGAAGTGTAGATATATGTGGGGCACACTAATTTCATTCCCTTTAAATATACATTTAGTACTAGAATTGCTGGGTCATATGAAAGTTCAATTTTCAATTTTTGAGGAGCAAGAGAAGCCCAAATTTAAATGACATGCTGTATTTACTTATAAAATAAGCACTGTTTAAAAGTAAAAATGTGGTCATCAGCAGTAGAAAGAGAGATCTCTTGATGCTAGAGAGAGTTAATTGATGTAATCAATGTGATAATGCCTATTCATTTTCTTTAAACACATTTTTGATTATTTGTCTTAAAATAACAAGTTTATGGACAGAATTATTTCATTATAAAGCTCTGCTTTGGAACATCATTTGTGAAAAATTGATCTGACAAGTATCAAATAATATAAATGATATGTTTTACATCATCTGTACTCATATATGGTATGAATGTATACATATACAACAAAATGTATAAAAGAATATACATTAAAAATTCAAATAGTGATTGGTGAGATTGCAGCTAATTTTGAAATTTGTATTTAAAAAGTGAATAGTGTTAAAGGTTGTTTCCGGAAAATGTTAGTGATAAAAAGGCAAATCCAAGGACAATCTTATGAGAAAAAAGGAAGCAATTTCCTTCAAAACTGAGTTCCAAATTTTCCTAAGGGACTCACATCCAGGAATAAGAGTGATTGTCCCACCATTCCTGTTCCTCAGGACAGATTCAATAGCAAGGACCTTCAGATTCCTCTTCATGTGGAAGAGAAACACAGTGCCAAAAATCTTAAAAAGACATTTGCAACTAATAATTTAGATATTTTATTTCTAGGACTTACTCTAAGCCAATGAATTTAAAATGCACAGAATGATTTACATGTACAAAAGTGTTTCACATTATGATTTATGTTGAAAAATGGAAATTTCCTGAAAGTATAATAAGAATGCATTACTAAATAAATTATGGCACATTCATGCATTTAAAATCCCATATTCAAAGAGTTTTTTAGAATATAGGAATCTTTTAGAACATATTTAAGCCTTTTAAGGATACCCTGCTGGGCTCCTCTAGTAGGTAAAAAAAAATGATCCTCCAAAGATGTCCACATCCTAATCTCTGGAACCTCTGACCCTGTTAGGAAATATAGACCTGCTGACATCTTCATTATAACATTTGCTAAAATGCTCCTGACTGCAGAACTGTGAGATACTAAATTTATGTTGTTTTAAGTCACTACATTTGTGGTAATTTCTTTTAACAACAGGAGAAAATTGATGTTGGAGACAGAATTTGAGGAGTCTTGGAGGCTATTGGAACAGAGGGCATGGGCCTGGGAGGAGAAGATGGCAAGATTAAGATGGAAATGGCTATTCCATGAGCAATCATGTTCAGAGTTGAGACTTCTGGGTAGTGCCTGGATCACCAAGGCTCAGACTTCATCAATGGATTGATGTACTAATAGCTAAACAAACTAGTGGGAGGTAGTGGAAACTGTGGGAGGTAGGACCTACATGAAGGGAGTGATTACTTGTGTGTGTGTGCCCATGGGGACTTACATCTTGTCCCCTGACCCTCTTACCCTGCTTCCCCACTGCCATGAGGTAAGCAGCTCTGCTCCACCATGCCCTCCCTCCCATGATGCTCTGCCTCGCCACAGGCCCACCACAGTGGGGTCAAGTGACCAAAGACTGAAATCTTCGAAACCTTGAGCCAAACTAAATCTTTTCTCCTTTCAGTTGTTTTTCTCATGTATTCTGTCAGAGTAATGAAAAGCTGACTAACATATAAACTTTTCTAATAAACTCAAATATATAGAAAATCAAGAGGTGTAGACAAAACAAAGAGAGACCTAAGACATCAAGCATGGATCCACAGGTCCGAGTATCAAATATCCTCTTTTGGGGGTAGCTAACAGATGAGGTCTACATGTGAGGTTTGGGGGTTTTCACACAGTGGGGACTATATAAATTATAAAACATTACCCATTTATACCCCCCCCCCCCCGGGTACTATATAGCTCATGTGACATTTTTAGGGAGATGTGATTATCAAATTTACTTATTGCCAGTAAATGGGTTTATTTATTAAGGCTAATCCTTTAGCCATGGATGTTCTGCTAAGGGCATTCTGCAGATAAGGTCTCTTTCTCTTAGGAATTATCATTAGTCTAATGATCTGAAAGCCCATGACGAGGCAATTAAATGAGTTCATCTATCATTCTTCTCTACCTTACAGGTTTTCCTACAGTAAAGGAAGTGAATGGATCACTGACCAGTGATTTAAACTCTTTGCTTTTATCTGATAATTTGTAACAATTATGGTAATTACTATTGACATATCTGAGAGAGGAAAAGGCCTTTGGAAACTACTAAATGACAAGTCGGAAGACAAAAGGTGATGTGGAACATACTTTCAGGAATGACCCTGGACATTTGAGGGTTACCTGATTTCTATAACTTGATGTTACAGTTATGATATTATATGAAGTTTTAGTGTCTCTATACAATTTTAAATCTGGGATTATTGTATAATTAATTTGTAGAATTATAAAAAATGCCTTCTTTTAGAGCATGGACTGCAAGGGTCATATGCTGGTGGTTCACTCTCCCAGAAGTGTATCAGGAAGGTCAAATAAGAAATAGGAGATTGCTAAGTCTTAAGTGTCTTAGGACATTCCTTCAGGGACTTGAAGAGGGAAAAGTAAGGGGACAAGGTAGAGGAGAGAAGGTAAACACTATACCCAGGGCTGAGTTTTTGTTAATAGATGCGAACTCTTTTAGAGAGAGCAACTGGTGTATCTTGACCTTAGGGCTAAATAGATGTGATTGGGGCCACAGTGAGGAATTCTCCTCTCCCTCACACCAGTCTACACACACATGCACACATACACAGAATCCCAATCTCTCCTAGTTCCTAGGAGAGGAGAAGCTGGGTTGTGCCTTATGCTAGAGATTCACTCCTGGGGCAGGGGGTTAGAAGACAAATTTAGGTAGAGTAGTGAGGGGTCATCATTTTAGGGTTCCTTCAATAGCATCAGGTACTGCTTTGTGACATGCATATCCATGAACTCTCTCATCCATCTCTCTTGCTTCAGGGAACCAGAGTAGTTTACATTGATAGTGCCTGAAAGATAATCTAGAAGTGATTTTTCTATTTTAGAATCGAGTGCACGCACGCGTGCGTGCACACAGAAGCACATACACACATTCCATTTCTTATTCATTTGGGTTCTCTTCATTTTGAAAATTACAACAACATTGGTTTTGTACATATTTTAAATGAGAACCTATAGTGATTTAGTCACTGTTGGTGAAGTAGATTTTGTAGGCAAGTTTTAAGCCCCACTTAATTGAATTGTTTCTGTGCATTTCTTGTTCTCAACCACTAACTAACCTTCCTGTGAACTTTTGGATTATTGCCCATTTGTAGCCTGGAAATGTAAATAAGTCCCAATATAATTATAAGACCCACTTATTCATGAGTGTCATTTCCTGAACTAATTTGCATGTTCATTCTTGTTGGCAGCACACACCCTTTAATGACCTTGGTGCTGCCATTAGATTAGCCAGTTCTGCCCCAGCAGGTCATGACACCCTGAAACATTCAGCTTAGAATTAATAATCTACCATAGTAATTAGCAGCCCAGTTGAAATGAAAAGATCACAGCCAAAGTCATGGCTATTTATTTAAGAGCAAATTATTAAGTAGGTGTTCAAGATTGTTTCTATGCTCTTAACCTCAGGGAGTGTTCTTGTAAATTGTAAGCTTGCTCTCTCTAACATAAAAAGACCCAATTGCAGCAATAAATATATTCTTTGGAGAGAAAATATGGGCACTCAGTTTGGAGAGTTGGCTTGATCAAGAAACATGGTTCTAGGGCTGCACATGTATCTCAGGGGTAGATTGCATGTCTAACATGCATGAGGCAATGAGGGTTCAATCCTTAGCATGACAAAAATATCACAAATTACATACACAAACACATATGCACACAGTCTGGCATAAATACAAATAAAGTGGCTGGTGGTATCTTTCAATTGATGACTCTGTTCTGTTACTGAATATTTAATAGTATGTAAATACATTGTAGGATAATGTAAAATTTCCAAAAAAAATATTTTGTGGATGAGTGTAATCCTGTTTCTTTGATTAATAGTTGTGTAGTTATGAAAAGTATTCTGTTTAAGCACAAAAACTCTGTTATTAGTGTGGGTGATGGTCCAAAGATGATAGTCCCTGTACAGAAGAGAGACAAGCAGATTTTAATATACTTTTATCTAAAATTAGGATGTGTGAGATGGTTCTACTTACAAAGAATATGATACAAGTGTCTTCTTTTAGAAGGGGAATGTCCCCTGCAGTATAGAACAGTGGAGCTAAAATAGGAAATTACGTAGTTTAAATATGATTTATTAAACAAGTATACGTATATATTTTTTTCTTAGTGTATTAATGTGTAAGAAAATTCAGACATGTGAGGACTTTGCTAAATCGTTTCTGTCTGGTCTTACTCCCAGATTTTATTTCTATTCCCTTTGAAGAGCCTGTCTGCTTCAGACTATTTATATTGCTTTTTAGATTTCCTTGGCCTCATCTGCCTCGCAGTCCTTAGCCACAGCTGCAGGACACTGAGCGGGTCCATGTGTTCTACCACTTTGAAGGCTGGAGCAGCTAGTCCTGTTAACCCAAGCTGGAAGGCTTTTTATTATTTTTAATTTTAACAACATATTAAGAATAGGATAGAGTTGGGGAAAAAAAGGAAGACAAACCTTAATTTAGAAATTCTATTATTATCTACCTTTAGCCAAAAAAAGAACATCTTTCTAAGATTTATCCCATGTTCCATATTGCAGGTTGAGGTAAAAATCATCTTTCTTTCAAAATGATTTCCCTCAGAAACATATCTCTTTCATGGCTTATTCTAATATTTTTTTCAATAATACTACTCATTCTTATCTGTTATTCTTTTTTTACTTATAAAGAAAAAGATTCCCAAGACTGTTAGAATACTTGATAATTGCTCTTTGTTAGAAATAACTGACTCTCTAAGCTAGTGGTTGGAGAAACAAATAATAAGAAACACATACGTGATGTGTCTTTTTAAAATCTTTTGCCTGAAAAGACCAAATCTCCCAACAGGATATTATTACCCAACACAATGACAGACTTTTCTGATCCGATTGCATGGAATTATTTCCTTCTGCTCTATTCAAAACCACCCATTGGCCAGAGAACTTCTTATCTTTTAACAGAATAAGCTCTAGGGAAAATACAGTTGATAAAAAGAAGTCTATCTAATGGTTAAAGCTGGGAATTAAGTTAGAATTTGCTGGTGTAAGTTGGTCATACAGAGATTGTATATATCTCGGACTCTTCTCAGTTTACTTATCACATCTCCAAAGTATTGCCAAGCCATGAAATAGGATTACTGATCTAATTATTAGTGAATTCTTTTTAATCCTCCAAGATGCTTTTTTGCATGGGGATAATAATGTGTCTTCACATTTCGTGATGTTTTGTAATTTATTACCTATTTCTCTTCTTTTTTACTCTTTCTGTCAATAGTGCTTTCCCAACAAAAATTAAAATAAGCTACTTTGGGACATGGATCATTTTTTCATATGCTTTGTGTTTCCTCAATTGTCTGAGGGAAAAACACTATATGAATTGATAGTAGATTGATAAATAGTTATTGAGCTGGGCTGACTAACTGGGAATATGTTGTATCACCTGATGAATCTTCCATCCTCTAAGCTCCCACATGTTGGAAAGTGAACAACCCTACCATACTTGCACTAATTCACTGCGATCCCAACTATATATTTTGCCTGAATTTTCTTTGTAGTCACTCAAAGTTCTCTTGATTTAAATTTGGTGCTTTTCAGCAGTTTGACTTTAGGAAAACTTTTCATTTCTTTCAAGTGAAACTTCAGAATAAAGAAAGTGAAAGAAAAAGCACCTGTGTGATTCAGAGGAACTCCATTTTTTTTTTTTTTGCAGCAATTTACTGGAAGGGAAATAATGATGTGGTATGCTAGGAAGAACTTCTGAACTAAATTTTATATGAAAATTAAACAAAAGGAGTTATCACACCCTTTGTTTGCTTGTCTGTTGATGTTTTAAGAGCAGAGCTGAATTAGCCATAGCCCATATTTTATTATACACAACTAATTGGTTCTTTTAGTGTTCCTTATTTTACTTTTTTATCCATACTCCTATCCCTCTACAAAAGCAACTAGTCTAATGTGTTTGATGCATGTACTAGTATATGTATGTATCCTTGAAAAATACATTGTTGTTGGACAAAAATTTTTGTTTTCCCTAAATAGTATTATTATAGATTTAATATAATTTTTAAACAATTTTTTATCAGTACTCTTAAAAAATGTTTTCACTTTGCTTGATCACTGCTTAGACCAAGTACATGGTGTTATATAATACTATAATGTCATATTTTTTCTATCAATTCCCTTGATGATAAACATCTAGGCAGCTCCCAAATTCTTGATGCACAACCGAAACAAAAAACAGAACAGTAAAACACTTGGTGACATCCTTTTGTGATAGCCATTTTGGATGTCTGTGACATTTTCTTAGAGCATATACCCAGGAGTGAAATTGCTGAATCATAGCATGTAGATATTCATACGTTGATTAAGTATTGCCACATTATCTTCCAGAATGACTATACAAATTCACATTTCCACTTACTTTGTAGAAAGATGTTCATTTATTCATACTTCTCTAATGTTTAGTATATTATCTAATTCCATATAATAAATCACCCCAAAACTTTGTGACTTAAAACAGCAACAACTACTAAGTCACAGGTTCTGTGGGCCAGGAATATCAATGTAACTGGCTTAAGTTCTGCCAAGATTGCAGTGAACCTCTGCACTGAAGATGTGGTCTTATCTAAAGGATCAATTAGGGGAAGATTGACTTCTAAGTTCATTCAAGTGGTTGTTGGTAAGATTTAATTCTTCATGTGCTATTGGAGCAGTGTTTTGAAACACTGTGTGTGGCTACATAGGCCACCATACATCTCCACCTCACAACATGGTAGCTGGCCTCCATCCAGAACAAGTAACAAAGAAAGTGAGAAAGCGAGAGCAAATGAGGTAGAAACCACTTTCTTTATAATGTAATATTTGTAGTGCATCAGCTCTCTTTTGCCATATTATTTTAATGAGAGGAAAATCAGTAGATACAGACTCTCCATTCTCTGCCCTAGTTGAATTATTAGAAGGTAGTCAAGGATAGCACTTACAGCCATGATTTTGGAATTATTCTTGCATCTGGATCCAAGTTCTGCTTCTGTCTCATTTTATGATCCCAGACAAGTTATTTGTGTAAAGCTCAACTTATTTTTTTAATCAATAAACTGTGGATAAGAATAGTATCAATTGCACTAAATTATTTTGAAAATTTAACAAAACATAAGAAACACTTAGGATAATGTATGTGGCATATGGGATTTTTAAAGCCAGAATTTCCTATTATTATTATTATTATTATTATTATTATTATTATTTGGCACTGGAGATTGAATCCAGGGGTGCTTAACCACTGCACCACATCCCCAGTCCTTTTTTTTATTTTATGTAGAGACAGGATCTCACTGAATTGCTTAGTGCCTCATTGAGTTACTGAGGCTGGCTTTGAACTCATGATCCTCATGCCTAGAGCCTCCTGAGTCACTGGGATTACAGGCATGAGCCACCACATCCGGCCTCCTAATGTTATTTTCAAGTACGTCTTTTAAATTGAAATTAATATTGAGAAAACGCTAGCAAAACTACATTATAGTAGGCTACATTTCCTGCAAAAAAAAGGAAAGGAATGGAAATAAGAAGATAGTCAATCAATTACAAAATATATCTAACAGAATCCAGGAAGTCATGAAAGAATCTAAGTTTTCTAGAGGATGCTTGGAAGAGAGGTTTGGCTGCAATATTTGAATATCTTTAAATGTATCAATTGGAGACAATAACAAGGTGGACACTCATTGTTTTAGAGAGTGAAAGTGCAGTATGAATTTGAGTTGGAGAAAACAGTGAGTAGAAAGTATGAAATAAACTTCATTGTAAGAAGTTAAACAATTGGCAGAAATAGCCAATTATTATGGGTGAGATAATATGAATTCTTGATTATTTGGTATTAGTTTTACTTATTTAAAAATCTCTAATGCTATAGCCCAAAGTAGGAGTTGAGCATATCAATTATTTTGTTTTCCACAGTAAATGAGTCACGGAGACTGCATTTCAGCATGAGAACAGGGAGGGGATGTACATAAGAGCAAAAGTCCTTCTGTGTTGTGTTTTAGAAGCAGTGAGAACCTGGTGCCATGAGCCAGTGGAGCCCCCTGAGAAGAGATCTCTCCACATGTTCTATGTGCACAGGGCTCCCATCAGTCAAATCTGATCAATTGTCTGCCTTCAATGGTAGTGCTAGCAGACTGGTGTTTTACTGCCATGCATTATTCATCTCAACATGAAGGATAAACCCAGCTCTGTTAGCCACTGCCCGAGGGCCCTCAGAGTCAGAGGGGAATATGTGGTTTTGGAATTGTGCTTCTTTATGAGAATGGAAAAATGCAGACCAGCCATAAGCACTTGCCAGTATAATTCAGTTAGTAAAATATGCGTAATCGAAGTACTATTCAGAGGTTATTTTTTTGTACTAGAAAATCTTCTAGAACAGATCCGAGCAGATACAATTAGTTTTTACTTCATTTCTATGCAAACTTTACTTAAATTAATTCTATTTCTAGATAAAGAATATTCAGGTGAAGTGCCTAGTACATAGATAAGGAAAATATATGAAAAATGCTGAACAATGTCAGACATCCCAAAGCATCCTGTTTGAAATCTTGGCTTTTGACAGGCACTGAATTAAACAGTAAGATAGATAACATTTCCCAGAACTTACGAAAATAAAAGTTTTTAGTAAAAATGACTGAGATTATAAGCAAGCACTGTCTTATTCCTTCTGAGATGCTATAACAAAATATTATAGATTGGGAGGCTTTTAATAAATGGAAGTTTTATCTCATGTGGTAGAAGGGGAAAGGAATCTGTCTGGGGCCTCTTTTTTTAAAGGAACTAATTTCAATCATGAAGGTTTTACCTTTTTGACCATACATCTCCCCATGCTTAAGGGTTAGGAGTTCAATATATGGATTTTGGGAAGACCCAACATTTAAACTATAGCAACCTGTAAACACATACCCACAAACATATGAACCCATACACACATTTATAAATACACATACAATGAAAGAGAGATAAGAATAAGGGATATTGATCTTTTAATTATAAAAATTTATCTTCCAGAATTTGAAAAATATTTACCAGAATTTTTGTTTTAGTCCAATAGCTACCCTTTTTTGTTTGTAAGTTAGAATGTTTAAATGTAATACATGTTGCTATAGTTTATATATTTTATTTTTTATAAAAATAATATATATTATTAAAATAAATTTAGAAATTAGAAATTAGCAAGGAGAAGATACTATCCAAAGATAAGTACTATTAATTTTATGTATATACTTAGTATTTCCTCTGTATATGTATGAGTTCATATTGTTTTATGCATATTACTTATAATGTTATAAAATAAATAAAAAATAAAAATAATACAAAATCTGTTTATGTTGTTTTGTGAACCCTTTTCATGATTTTTTTAAAACACAATAACAAATCATAATAATTTCCCATGCCATATCATCAAATAGCCTTTTTCACTTTTTTAAATATCTTGTACTTTACTATTTAAAGTGAACATTTTTATACCTATACCTTTGGGCATATTTATAATCATATCTTCAGAAGAGAATCTAATAATTTAAAATTACATAGGGTTTAAAATGTTTTAAAATACTATAAAATTGCTTGAGAAAGAAAAAAAAATTAAACTGTTTTGTACCTCCCCAAAATGAAAATATTTCTTGTATTCCTACCAGTACCAAGGAATTTAATCATTGTATTTATATCCTGGTTTTAATTTTATTTTATTGTACTTTTATTTATATTTCATTCTTAGTGAAACTGATAATTATACAAGTTTGTTGAACGTAAATGTATTTACTGTTCTGTGATCTTTGGCCATTTTTCTGAAAGGTTAACACCTTATTTTTATTTTTAAAATTTGTAAATAGATTTATATTTTAATGCTTTTAAACTCAACATCATATATATTGTGAATTATTCTTGAAGGCTGTAGTTTGCCTATACATTTTCTTTAAGATTTTATTGGTATAAGAAAGTTGTTAATATGGTTAAATTGACCAATTTTTACCTTAGTGACTTGACTTTAGTATCTTTCACTGCAAAATACTTACCTATATTTTAGAAAATAGTTTACCTTTTATAATGCAAAATTTATATTTTATCACTATTATTTTGAAGCTTAGGGATTGCGGCAAAGATCGGTAGTTGGTATTAATCATCCTTTCCTATTGATTGAAAATGTCATTTTTATCACTGAGTAGTGGGATCTCTTCCCCTCTGGGTTTCCTATTCTGATCTATTGGTGTGGTTATTCTTTCTGAGGCATTTTCTCAGTTTTAATTATGTCTGGCTATTATAATACATTTTACAATCTGAAGGTAATAGTTCCTGTGATTAGTCCTCTTTTCTTTTTTGTTTCTTTTTGGTTTAATCTCTTGACTGCTGTACACAAAGTTCAATACTGAATTTTGACTTAATGTATGTACATTTTATCATCTCAATAAGTATTCTTTTATATTCAGCTTGCAAATACTTTTCTTTTTAATAAGTTATTAAAGTTTATTAATCCACTTTTTTGAGAGACTGTGAAGCTGATTATTCTGTTTTTCTTTATCTACAGGTTTGAAATGGCATATTTATAGATTTTCAATAGCTAAACAGGGTATTCCTGTCTGTACTCTACTGACAATATCTAATTATCTACTTTAGCTTTTCAAATCCATATTAACTTAGGTCACATCTGTTTTTGTGTGTGCTTGTCTTAAAGCAGTGCTTATCACAGGCAAGTGCTTTCTGTTTCAGACATTATTATTACTCTTTTGTAGTATAAAGCCTCATTTGCATAACTGATTTGTGGGAATGTTTATTCCATGCCGTTTTTACCCCACTAGACTACAAGCTTCATGAGACCAGGGTCTGGGTTTATTCCTCACGGTATCCCAGTCCCTGCCACAGAGATGTGGATATATTTGCTGAATGAATTATTGATCACTGCCTCATTTCGTTATGTTCTTATTTCTTCAGACTTTTTATTCTCTTGTAAACTTTGCTAAATCCTTTCAAGAGACATTTCCCTTTCATTTAATAGGTAAAAATTAAGGCGCTGACAATTTTATCTCTCTTTTAATGATGCAGTTTAATATCTTCATCCGCTGTTTTCCTCAAGCACTTTCACGAGACACCCAGTTTTATGGTGCAGGGATTGGTTTAATACAACAAAGTGATTTTTATCACATGATCTTCTGCTGAGATAATTTTTTTTCCCCCATTAGTGGTCCTGATCTTGAATTCTATTAAAGGTTTCTAGCAGATATTGGGTGAAGGGGATGGAGAAGATTTCTCACCCTTGACAAGATTCAACACCAAACATTAGCAAATGCTTCAATTTCCAGTGGTGTCTTTTCCCTCCCCTTGCCTTCCAGCATCCCCGAGTCACCAGGGTGCTTCGGTCGTGTTGCTGGATACGTCTGTATTATTTAACCTTTTTTTTTTTTAGCACATACACTATTGGTGACACTTCCAGCCTCTGGGAACGCCGGTGATACGAGCTTGCCACAGTGCACTCTGTGAAACGTTCAATTGAGCAAATGAAAAATAGCACTTGGGACAGCGATCCTGCTAGAGGACTTTTTCATAGTTTATTGGGGACGACAGCAAGTAGATGAAAGCCCAGCCCTGCTGTGAGAGCATGCCACCCGCTGGATGGAAATGGAGTCCTGTCCCTGCTAATATGGTTTTATGGCAACAAAATTGGAGAGGAAATCATCAACAGAGAGGCAATTCCTGCCTCAGCTTCCTCTGCTGGTAGCTCCCACCAGCGGGTTCATTAGCTATCAACCTCATTCACTGCCAAGCAAAACCCATGCTGAACAAAACTAGCTCCCTCCTCCTTCTGAGTCTGAAAGATTTAATACAAACTCAGACAAACTCTGAGATTTTGAACGTGGAACCCCAAAGATTGAACGTGGAACCCCAAAGACTTCCCTTCCTAAAGAGAACCAACCTGTAAAGGAAAGCACAAGCTGGAGATGTAGCAGCTCCATAGCAGGGTGCTCATCAGAATTAGGGTCTTCCTATGAAGCAGAGTTTCTCTGAGAAATGCAGTGCAACTAGGGAAAGCATTTAATTTGCTTCACCAATGACTATTGGGAAGAACTTAGCATTCATGAAAGCAGAGAGGACCATCAGGATAAAGAAAGATAAATCTAGTAAGCTTACTTGAACCTTTCAAACCACTCCTGGGGTAAGGTTATTCCCTGTGTAGGCTCTCTCTCATCCAGCGAAGAGGTCCATGGAACACGGTAGAGGAGAGTGTGGCTGCAGAGTTGCTAATCAAGACCTCCAGAGACCAAGCAGGAAGCAGGTCTGATTTTATTGCAGCAGTTACCATGTGTATATATATATATACACACACATACACTCAGGCAGTAGCTAAGCAGACTACAGGTGGCCACCAATACAATTTCTGGCCAATTGTCCTTGCAGCTACCAATCATGGAGCTGTCCTGGAGCAAGTGCAGGGACTGCAACTCCTGGCCTCACTCATGCCCAGGGCTGTGCCAATGGGGTGAGGGGCTTACCACTCACTGAGCCTAGCATGGGGGAGTGGTTTACCACTCAGACACCCTTAATGGATTCCATGTATGCAGTAATACATGCACTTGTCCCCACAATTCCCTAAGCCTTAATAATCATTTTCAGTTGGGTCGAGGCACTTTAATGGCAAATTACTGCATTTACTGGAAAAGCCAAGTTCTTCACCCCAACCTAGATTTAAGATGATTCCTCTTCCCACTTGGTGCAAAGAAGACCTTCACCTCCTAAATAAGAATAGTGTCCTGCACTTATTTCCAGAACCACTGGTGTCCAGGTACATTTGCTAGACCAATGCCCCTGGGAAAGCATTCACATTACCTGCCTGTGATAGAGCTAATGATGTTTATTGTTCTAGATTCTCAGAGCTGCTGTTACAAAGTAACACAGACTAAGCAGCTTAAAACAATAGATGTTATTTTTCTCACAGTTATTGAGGCTCATAGTTTGAAATTAAGATGGCAGGAGCAAGCACCATGTACCTTCTAAAGGCTAGAGAGGAGGATCCTTTTTTGTCTCTTCCTAGTATATAAAGGTTGCCACCAATCTTTGGCATTCATTGCTTTACACATGCATCTCTCCACTCTCCTCTGTGGTTGAGTCAAGTCCAATCTCTGTGTGTGTATACTCTGTATGTTCATAAGGTGTTCTCCCTATATGTCTGTCCAAATTTCCTTCTTGTAAGAACTTGAGTCCATCCCAGCCTAGTATGATATCATCTTGATTGCATTTCCAAAGATACTATTTCCAAGTAAGAACACATTTGTAGACACTTTACATATCTTTCCAGGGAATATAATTCCTTTTTAATTTTTTAATTTTAATTGATAAATATAAATTATATATACTAATGTAAACAGAATAATTTTTTGATGTTTGTATACTTTGTGGAATGACCAAACAAGTCAATTAGCATATATCTTAGTTCAAATACTTTTTCTTAACTTTTCTCCATCATTATTTTATTTTTTAATTAATTCATTCTTTCATTCTAAGTAGGTGTATATGACAGAATGCATTTTGATTCATTGAATACAAATGCAGCACAACTTTTAATTTCTCTTGTACATGATGTGACATTGTACCATATATGTAGTCATACATATACCTAGGGTAATGATGTCCATCTCATTCCACCATCTTTCCTGCCCCCAGCCCCCTTCCCACCCCTCCCTACCCTTTGCCCAAAGTTCTCCAATATTTCCCATGCCCCCCTGTGCCCATTTTGGATCAGCATCCACTTATCAGAGAGAACATTCGGCCTTTGGTTTTGGGGGATTGGCTTACTTTGCTTAGCCTGATGTTTTCCAACTCCATCCTTTACCTGCAAATGTCATAATTTTACCACGGTTTCTTTATCCATTCATCTATTGAAGGGCATCCAGGGTGCTTCCACAGTTTAGCTATTGTGAATTGAGCTGCTATAAATATTGATGTGGCTGCGTTACTATAGTATGCTGATTTTAAGTCCTTCGGGTATAGACCAAGGAGTGGGATAGCTGGGTCAAATGATGATTCCATTCCAAGTTTTCTAAGGAATCTTCATACTGCTTTCTAGAGTGGTTGCACCAATTTGTAGTCCCACCAGCAATGCATGAGTGTGCCTTTCCCTCCACATCCTCGCCAATACTTATTGTTGTCTATGTTCTTGATAACTGCCATTCTGACTGGCATGAAATGAAATCTTGAAACCTTTGAGTAGTTTTGATTTGGATTTCTCTAATTGCTAGAGATGTTGAACAATTTTTTCTATATTGTTGATCAAATGTATATCTTCTTAGAAATGTCTGTTTAGCTCCTTAGCCCATTGATTGTTTTTTTTTATGTTAAGTGTTTTGATTTATTTATATATCCTGGAGACTAGTGCTCTATCTGATGCACATGTGGTAAAAATTTGTTCCCAAAATGTAGGCTCTCTGTTCACTTCACTGATTGTTTCTTTTGCTGAGAAGACACTTTTTAGTTTGAGTTCATCCTATTTAATAATTTTTGATTTTATTTTTTGTGCTTTAGGAGTCTTGTTAAGGAAGTCAGGGCCTAATCCGATGTCATGAAAATTTGGACCTACTTTTTCCTCTATTAGGCGCAGGGTCTCTGATCTAATTCCTGGGTCTTTGATGCACTTTGAAGTTCTGTGCATGGTGAGAGAAAGGGGTTTAGTTTCATTTGCTGCACATGGATTTCCAATTCTCCCAGCACAACTTGTTGAAGAGACTATCTTTTCTCTAATGTATACTTTTGGTGCCTTTGTCTAGTATGAGATTACTGTATTTATGTGGGTTTGTCTCTTTGTCCTCTATTCTGTACCATTTGCCTATATCTCTATTTTGGTGCTAATACGAGGGCATTTTTGTCACTATAGCTTTGTAGTATGGTTTAAGGTCTGGTATTGTGATACCTCCTGATTCACTCTTCTTGATAAGGATTGCTTTGGCTATTCTGGGTCTTTTATTTTTCTTAATAAATTTTATGATTGCCTTTTCTGTTTCCATAAGAAATGATGATGGGATTTTAATTGGAATCACATTGATTCTGTAAAGTGCTTTTGGTAGTATGGCCATTTTGACAATATTAATTTTGCTTATCCAAGAACAAGGTAGATCTTTCCCTCTTCTAATGTCTTCTGCAACTTCTTTGTTTAGTGTTCTGTAGTTTTCATTGTAGAGATCTTTCACCTCTTTTATTAAGTTGATTCACAAGTATGGGATAGTTTTCCTAATTTCTCTTTCAGAGGAATCATTACTAATGTATAGAAATGCATTTGATTTATTGGTATTGATATTCTGCTACTTTGCTGAATTCATTTATTAATTCTAGAAGTTTTATGATAGTTTTTTGGATCCTCTAAGTGTAGAATCATGTCATCAGCAAATAATGATAGTTTGAATTCTTCTTTTCCTGTTCATATCCTTTTAATTTCTTTAATATGTCTCATTGCTTTGGCTACAGTTTCAAGGACTAGGTTCAATAGAAGTGGGTAAAGAGGACAGTAGTTTTTCTAGTGTTTTGAACATAAAAGGTTACTGTATTTTGTCAGATGCTTTCTATGTATCAGTTGCTATAATAATATGATTCTTTAAGTCTATTGATGTGATGAATTATATTTATTGATTTCCATATGTTGAACCAACCTTGCATCGCTGGAATGAACGTTACTTGATAATGGTGCACTATTTTTTAATATGTTTTTGTGTGCAATTTGCCAGAATTTTATTGATAATTTTTGCATCAATGTTCATCAGGGATATTGGCCTGAAATTTTCTTTCTTTAACGTGTCTCTGCCTGGTTTTGGTATCAGGATGATAATAGCCTCATTGAATGACTTTAGAAGGTTTCCTTCCTTCTTTATTTCATGGTATAATTTGAGGAATATTGGTATTAATTCTTCTTTGTAGATCTTGTAGAACTCAGCTGTGAATCCATCTGGTCCCAGGCTTTTCTTGGTTGCTAGGCTTTTGACGGCATCTTGTATTTCCTTGCTAAAAATTCATCTATTTAAATTGTATATATCCTCTTGACTCAGTTTGGGTTGATCGTATGCCTCTAGAAACTTGTCAGTGTCCTCAAGTTTTTCTATTTTACTGGAGTATAAGTTTTCAAAATAGTTTCTAATTGTCTTCTGTATTTCAATAGTGTCTGTTGTGGTATTTCCTTTTTCGTCACAAATTTTAGTAGTCTGGAATTTCTCCCTCCTTCTTTTCACAATGGTGGCTAAGGGGCTGTCCATTTTGTTTATTTTTTCAAATAACCAGCTTTTTGTTTTTTCAAGTTTTAAATTGTTTCTTTTGTTTCAATTTCATTGATTTCTGCCCCAATTTTAATTATTTCCTGTCTCCTATTACTTTTGCTGTTAGTTTGTTCTTCTTTTTCTAGGGTTTTGAGATGTAATGTCAGGTTATTTATTTGTTGACTTTTCCTTCTTTTAATGAATAAGCCTAATGCAATGAACTTTCTTCTTAGGCCTTCATAGTTTTCCAGAGATTTTAATAAGTTGTATCGAAGTTTTCATTTACCTCCCTGATGTTTTCTGTTTTCCATCATTCAACAGCGTATTGTTTAGTCTCCAGAGTGTGGAGTAGCTTCTCTTTCTAATTTTATCATTGGTTTCTTATTTCATTCCATATGGTCAGATGGAATGCAGGTTAGTCTCTCTCTCTCTCTCTGTCTCTCTGTCTCTCTCTCTCTGTCTCTGTCTCTCTTTCTCTCTCTCTCTCTCTTTCTCTCTCTCATCTCTCTCTCTTTTTGTACTTGCTAAGACTTGCTTTGTGGCATAACATATGGTCTATTTTAGAGAAGGATCCATGTGCTGCTCAGAAGAAAGTGTACTCGCCCATTGATGGATGGAATATTCTATATATGTCTATTAAGTCCAAATTATTGGATATATTTATGAGTTCTATGGTTTCTTTGTTTAGTTTTGGTTTGGAAGATATATCCAGTGGGGAGAGAGGTGTATTAAAGTCATCCAGTATTATTGTGTTGTGGCCTATTTGGTTCTTGTATTTGAGAAGGGTTTGTTTGATATACATAGATGCCCCATTGTTTGGGGCATAGATATTTATGATATATCTTGTTGATGTATGAGTCCCTTAAGTAGTATGAAGTGTCCTTCTTTATCCCTTTTCACTAGCTTTGGTTTGCAGTCTACTTTATCTTATATGCAGATGGAAACCCCTGCTTGTTTACATGGTCCATGTGAGTGGTACATTTTTTCCTACCCTTTCACCTTCAGTCTGTGGACGTATTCTCCTGTGGGGATGAGTCTCTTGAACAGTTTAGGCCATTCATATTCAGGGTTCTTATTGAAATATGATTTGTATTCCTGGACATTTTGGTTTATTTTTGGTTTTCAACTTGACTTGGTTTCTCCTTTGATTGGCCTTTCATTTAGTGTAGTTCTGCCCTTTGTGGATTTTTATTATTGTTTTTCATTTCCTCCTCCTGAAATATTTTGCTGAGAATACTTTGTAGTGCAGGCTTTCTTGCTATAAATTCTTTTAACTTTTGCTTACTATGAAAGGGTTTTATTTTGTCATCAACTCTGAAGCTTAATTTCTCTGGATAAAAGATTCTTGGTTGGCATCCATTTTCTTTCAGAGCTTGGTATGTGTTGTTTCATGATCTCCTGGCTTTGAGGGTCTGGGTTGAAAAATCTGACGAGATATAAATTGGTCTCCATCTATGTGTGACCTGATTCCTTTCTCTTGCAGCCTTTAAGATTCTATCTTTATTGTGTATGCTAGGCATTTTCATTATAATGTGCCTTTGTGTAGATCTGTTGTAATTCGTACCTTTGATGTCCTGTAAGCCTCTTGTATTTGGTTTTCCAATTCGTTCTTCATGCTTGGGAATTTTCCTGATATTATCTCATTGAATAGATTGTGCATTCCTTTGGTTTGAAACTCTGTGCCTTCCTCTATCCCAATAACTTTTAGATTTGGCCTTTGATGCTGTCCCATAATTCTTGGATGTTCTATTCATTGTTTCTAACTATTGTTACTGTGTGATTAAATTTATTTTCCAGGTTGTATACTTTATCTTCATTATCTGATATTCTGTCTTTCAAGTGATCTAGTCTGTTGGTGATGCTTTCTATTGAGTTCTTTATTTGGTTTATTGTTTTCTTCATTTCAAAAATTTCTGATTTTTTTTTCAGAGTCTCTATCTCTCTCTTGAAGTAATCTTTTGCTACCTGTATTTGCTCCCTTATCTCTTTGTTGGTGTGATCAATGGATGCCTGTATTTGCTATCTTATCTCTCTGTTGTAATGATCCATTTTTGCCTGTATTTGCTCACTTAGATCATTCTTTAGTTCACAGATCATTTTAATTATATATATTCTGAACTCCTTCTCTGATTTTTCATCAATCGCACTGTCCATGGATTCTACTATGGTAGTATTCTGGCTTGTTTGGGGCACTTTCTTCCCTTGTTTTCTCATGTTGTCTATTTTTCTTTATTTCTTGCATTGTGGATCTGAGGTGTTACAATTTCTACCCTAAAATCTGTTAGTGTCCATGTAAATTACCTTTGCCTCACCTTTGTGTTAGGCTTCCTGTCCCCAGCTGGTATCCCAGGATGGATGCTACTGCAACTAAAGGTGGTGGTGGTAATAACAGAGGTAACTCAAGATAGCAATGGGGGTGTCCCAAGATGGATGCAACCTCTTTCAGAGATGGGGCTAATAGGGTGGGCCTTACAATAGTTTTGGGCTGCCTATTCCAAGATGCAGCTGCTTCTAGGCCCTGTCTGTTGTCACAAGGTGGATGTTACTGTGTGGGAATGGTTATGGCCATGACTACAGTGTCCTGAGATGGAGGTGGGCTAGGCCTGGGCTCTCAGGGGGGTCTGTGGGTGGATCTGGGCCTAACTTGGGCCTGGGCTCCCATGTGGGTCAGCAGAGGTGGTCTTATTTCAAATACTTTTTTGTTTTGTAATGAGATCACTTAAAATCTACTCTGAGGGATGTTTAAGTATATATAATATTGTTATTAGATATAGTCATCATGATATACCATAGAGTTCTTACACTTATACCTCCTAACTAAATTTTTAAGTCCTTTGACCAACATTCCCTAACTCCTTTATCCACCAATCTCTGCCAACCGCCTTTTTACTCTCTTTTTACTCTTTTTACTTGGCTTTATTAGATTCCAGATATGAGTGGCATCCTATGGTCCTTACTTTTCTATACATGTTGTATTTCACTTAATGTTCTCTGGGATCATCCATATTGTCAAAAAATGACAGGATTTTATTTTTTTTAAAGTGCAAAATAGTATCCTATTATCTCTATATACCACATTTTTTTTTATTAATTCATTGATTCATACTTAGGAATGAATTAATGGGTCCATTAAGGTCCAATGAATGTTTAGGTCCATTTCCTGTTTATTGTGAATAGTGCTACAACAAACCATGCAATTCCAGGTGTCTTTTTGACACCCCAATTTTATTTCCTTTGGATATATATCCAAATTAAAATTTGTTGGATCATATGATAGTGCTATTTTTAATTTTTTGAGAAACATCCATACTGTTTCCATAATGACTATACTAATTTACATTCTCACCAACAACCTGCAAGGTTCTCTTCATATCCTTGCCAGCATTTGTTGTCTTTTGTTTTTCTCATAATAGTCATTCTAACTGGAGTGAGGTGATAGCTCATTGTGGGTGTGATTTGCATATCCCAGATGATTAGTGATGTTGAACATTTTTTCAGGAATGTCTTTGCCATTTGTATATCTTCCTTTGAGAAATATCTATTGTAGTTTGTTGCCCATTTTTAAATTGGATTTTTTAAAATTTAATTGCTTGTATCCCTCATGTGTTCTGAATATTAACCCCTTGTTAGACGTATAGTTCTGGGGAACATAGAAGCTACCACAGTTCAGATAATTATCTGAAAAGGAATTTTCTTGATCCCTAGCTTGTGTTCTGGTAGATTCAGGAGGATGTTTATCATTCCAAGATATTCCCTAAACACAGTCAACCATAATATATTTCTCAATTACCTTATTTAAAATCTCTACAAAACCTATCTCAGATTTGCCGGGTTTGAAGCCACTATCAAAGCGCTTAACACATTGCTTTAGTGAAGATTTTCTCCCGGTATTATGGATGGTAAAAACATAGTTGTTAAATTTTACTTTTTAAAACATATGTCCATGTTTCCAGTGTTTGGGTTTCTAGTGACTTGATGATGAATCAAAATATAATGAGCACTATATCCTGCATCCTTCTTTTTGGGATCTCCTCAGCCTCATCTCATCAAAGGGCCATAACCTTTGGAATCCACTTACTTTCAGCACTTTGTGCAGGAAAATTACATCCTAAGGTAAAGGGTGAGTATTTTACAGCAATCAAATGTATATCTTCACATCTATCTTTCCAATGGTTGCAGTAGGGTTATTTTTCTGAGTTGATTAGAAAGGATTCTTTTATTACCTAAGGGCCTCTATGTCAACAACTATGGGTCTGTAAATGCCAGAGTTCACTTCCATCTTGGAAACTCTCTTGATGTGTAGTTGGACACAAATTAGGATCAACTTCCTCTGAGCAATAAATATTAGCTGTTTTATGATGTGTTATGCTGCTATAGAAGTGGTAAAATGCCTTGAGGATATCAACTATTCCCAGGATGGAGAAAGCAGTGTACTCATTCGGTTGCATTACACCAATCCATCATAATGTCACTGAAATGAGGTTCCTGCCACTCAGCTCTAGTTGGGCAAAATATTTGTTTTTAAGCTTGCTTCACATGCTTTACGCACCTCAAATTCGTCCACCTGCTAGAGAATGAAGTCTATTAAAATAAACAATGCCTTTTTGCTTCTTAGTCTCTATAATTAAGGCTAGCCCAATGTTTGGTGGGAATTCTCCCCCTCTAACTCCTCATGAACTCTATGGGATAGAATAATGTCTCATTTGTTACATATCCCTCTAAAGGATAATTTCAATTATTTGACATTCCCATTGGTGCAGTTCCCCAAGGTATTAGCACCTCCATCTTTGAGATGATGGGAGAATAGCAAAGGATCTTCAAATATGGCAGAAAGGTGTTGAAAGGTAATTTTCAATAATGGGGGTAAAATCATGATTTTCATGTTTTTATGAGCCTCAAATGTTTAAAAATGAGCCTAAGTTAAGAATTGTATTTACATAATGAGGAATCCAGGGAAGATGTTAAAATTAGTACAAAAAGAGAACAGGCAAAGTTATAGATCAGGAATATTGAAATGAATGTGCAAATTGAGACAAAACTGAATTTTGTTCAGGAAGTGTTGGATGATGAACAAATAGAAAGAAAAAAATTGGAGAAGATGTAGAATTTAAAATAATGCCCAGCTAGGGTCTGGGTTGTGGCTCAGTGGTAGAGCACTTGAAGTGTGAGGCACTGGGTTTGATTCTCAGCACCACATACATATAAATAAAAATAACAGTCCATTGACAACTAAGAAAATATTTTAAAAGAAGAAAATTTTGAAATTGAGTTTAAAAATTGAGTTTGAGTTTCAAGTAATCCTTTACTAGATAGGACAAAATTTACATATATAGGAGTAACATTATTTTGAATCATTATGTTATCCTCAATTAAGACTTATAAAATAGCTCCTAAGGTCCTCTGTAATATAGACATTGTATAGTTCTCTGCTGAGATAACAATTTTCCCCACAGTGGCAATATCCAGTGAAATAGAGTTTAGAAGTCTCTCTGTTGCTTTTAGCATATTAATTTATAACTTTGCAAAGAAAATGTGCTGATATGGAAAGAAGTTATGAAGGAGTCTGGAGATGTACTTATTTTCTCTGAGGTGTAGATGGAGAGAAAGAATCATAAAATGTGAGATAAACACACAATAGTGAGCCAGTTGCTTTTAACAGGTCTGGTGCAAGATGAGCCTTAAGGACCAGACCAAACCATCACAGGGCACAGACTAGGGAAAATCCAAAGGGAGGTCCTATAAATTTTCCTAGGAGGAGGAAGGTAAAAGAAACCCCACTGAAGGAAGAGAAACAGCTCCTATAGAAAGATTGAATTTTGAATTGAACAATTTTCCTAAAGTAACTAAATTAGAATAAAAGTATGTGTAGAACGAAGGAGGTGATTTTTTTTTTCAAACTATCAAGACTGGAATCTCAAGAGAAAGATTAGATCATTTATAAATAATGAAATGCCATTTAAAAAATACATTTGGGACATGTTGCTTACATTTTCATCTTTGCATTGTATGCCCTAGAAGCATATAAGTACAGAGCCCTAATTTATCATGTATTTTTTTTCACACAAGCAGATATTGGAAATTAGAAACCATGAGTAGTTTTTCAAGTAGGTTGGTGTTGGTTTGATGATGATTTTATTGAAATGGCATTGACTGAAATATTCTGTAATTATAAACAAAAATAATAATGCATATTGTTATTATTTTTTGGTATCTTTATTTCATAAATGGTAACCTTCCTGAAAATATGTTTTGGTTTTGATATTTGTCCAGTAATTTTCAAATGAATATTCTAGGTAGTCAGATTTGCAAGCAATGATACTCTCTACTTTTTGTCAATATATGTGTTTCTTATCTTAATTTAAGGACATCGTTGGATGATATTGCTGGATTTAGGTCAATCTTTTTGTTTCTCTTTGATTTCATTAGAGAAGTCAAAAGATTTTAACTTTAAATATAAAGTCATTTTTTTAAAAATTACATTATTCAGCAAATCACAGATGTATCCTTTGACTTATGATTATGTAAAGCTGTAAAAAAATCAGAATGAGGATGTCGAATTTTTTCCTACTAATTAAACTAGTGAATTGTGTTGATGAGATTATGTTTATAATTGTGTTTATGAGATCAAGCCATTCATACTTATAATACAAAACCCCATTGGTCAAAGTGTATTGTTCTTTATCGAGGTGCTGTGTTCTTTTTTACTATTTTGATTTTGAAATCATACATACAATTTGCCTTTTATTGCATTGAGGTCAGCAAACATAAACTGTACAATTTCGACATTTTGGAATGTGTTGAGTTTTGTTTTATAGCTATGTAAACTATTTTTGTAAATGTTCCATTGACATTGAATAGTGTATAAAAGTGATATGTAGAGGGTATATAATTTAAGTAGATATATCTATTCAACTTAGTTCATAGTATCATTATCACAGGCTTTCATTTCTTTATTTTTGTTCTGAATGTGTCAAAGACTGAGGGCTGTATGTCCAAGTCATCTTTTATGATGATGGCTTTGCCAATTTCCTTTGATTACTTACACATTTACTAAGCTTCTTTTGCTCCTCCAGGCTTTTCTAATTTAGCATGCTGTTTATATTCATTTATGTCTACCTGCTTGGTATTTTTTCTTTCCCTAACTATACTAACATATTGCTGTGCTTGCAGGAGAGCTCTATAGATACTCATTGATTGATTTTTATCATGTTTCTGGAGAAATGTTCTGGGCAGCAATCAGTTGAACTGATTTAAAGTTAGGTATTTGGATTTATGCTTTACCCTATTATCACTGATAATTTATCTATTGCAATAAGGTATCTCTTATTCAAATTATCAAACATCAAATCAAATAAAAACATATATGTTCATATATTTATAAACACATATGTTTTTGGTGTATAGAAAATAACAGTTTATCAACTAAAAGACACCAATTTAGTGGTAAAACATTCACTTACAGCAGTTACAGAATAATTTATTAAGCATAAAGGAGGAAGCATTTGATCTTTTATGTGCTTGGTTGTTATAAGTTAACATTCTTTTCAAGGCAAGTGGAGGTGTTTAAGTTGATTTGTCTATAGCTGATTGGTTTAATTTCACTGCTCACAAGGATGTAAAACTTACATTTTGTGTTTCCTTTATGCTTAGAGATAGGGCTTCAGGGAAATCAGTGTACTTACATCTTGAGTATGGGGCTGTGTGTGATTGGTCTTTAGGTATAGCTAAACTGTGGCCTCCTTTATTTTTTCTTTACTATGACTTCAGTAAGTCTGTTACTAATTAATTGACTCAGAGAAAGTAAAAACAAAACAAAACAAAAAAAAACTTCTGATGAGTTGTTGTTGTTGCTATTATTATTATTATTATTTTGTATTTGTAGTTAGATTCTGCAAAGATTCTGCTGTGGCAGGAATTTCTTTAGCCTATCTGAAAAGAGAAGCAAACCAATAATGCTGAGTGAATTTAGCATCGGCTTTATTCATTTAACCAACATTTGCCCTTCCTTCAGCATCAATATTCTTTCCCAGAAAATGTATTTTGCAAAACCTAGTGTGAATGATAAGTTTCTGAGTGGAGGTAGAGTTAAAAATAACTTCCTGTTAACTGTTAATAAGTATCAGTGTGGCAGAGGCCCAATGCTGTACTGACCTAGTTCAAAGAGAATCAAAGGAAGCTGTACTAAAGGGCACAGGCTTTAGAAGCTTTTTCCCACTTCCCCTTTCTTGTGTCTTAATCATGTATTAGTATAAAGAGTTGCCCTTTCTCTGAGGCTGGGAAGCTTTGTGTGCATTATGACTCTCCTAGTTTTCACTAGTCAAAAGCCTTTATTCCATAGTGACAATTTCTTCACATTCTATATTTGTCCTTATCACCAAGAAAAAGTCTTCATGATGAAAATTTTGCTTGTGGCTGCTTATAGCTTATAGCTATTGTCATAGATAAGGGAGAGAAAAGAATGCTTGATTATCTGTTATATAAAAATCTGTGTAACTCAGGTTTATTATTATTTTACATATGTTGTTCAGTTGAAGGAAAATAAAAAATCTAAAACTGGAATAGGGTGAAAAGAAATTATAAATTGGGTGATTAGTGGTGGTGCAGTTCATGGAGTATGATTTTTAAAACCTCTTTAAGTCTCAAGCTAGAAGGAAAAAGGGTAAGAAAAGGTTGGAGAAGACACTGCAGATGAATGTAGGTTATTTTAAGAATTGCTTCAAATCAGGCAGGGGTGTTCTTTCTATCTGAGACCATATTTTGATTATCTAATTTAAAATAGAACTTATTTATTTATTTGGTACTGGGGACTGAACCTGGGGTATTTTACCACTGAGTTATATCTCCAAACCTTTTTATTTATTTTTTTTTTAATTTTTAGACAGGGCCTCACTAGCTTAGGGCCTTGCTAAATTGCTGAAGATGGCTCTGGCTTTGAACATAGGATCCTGTCTCAGCCTCTCAAGCCAATGGGATTACAGGTCTGTTCCACAGTGCCCAGTTAAAATAGAAATTTTAAAAAATCGAGAGAGTTGGCAGTAGTCAAAGGTTTTCATATGACTTTTTATTCTCTAGTAATTGTAATTCCCAAACAACACAGAGATGTTACTGACACTACTTTCAGACCTGCAGGTGGTGGTCTTAGGCTCTGCCCTGTGTTATAACTACAGTTTTTTCCTTGGTAATTGGGAGTGAAAGACAGTAGAGATGCCATGATGTGCAGGGCACTGAACTGTGGGGCCTGACAGGGCAGGCAGTGGAGCAATGATTAAACCCATCTCCCCCTCTTACCAGAGTCTAACATCATTACCTTTCAGGGTAAGGTCCTTGCTAGGCAATCTTCCTAAATCTTAAACAAAGCAATAACCTCCCTCCACAGGTTAGAGAGACACACATTTCACAGATACAATCAGCAGGGTTCTTCAAGTAATGGATGGAATTTATACGTGTTGTTCATGCTTCTTGTATAAATAGGGAACTTTCTGTATGAGAAAGGGCACAGCGATGAGGCATACCCCAGTTGGGAAGAAGAATCACAAATATAGTTCTTTACAGTCAAGAGAGGGATATATTCACCATGGCTGCACCAGAAGAATTTAATGAATTTAAGGAGAATTTTCCTGAAGATTCCTCAAATTGTATGTCATGTAGAAATTTCATATAAAGGTCGACTTTCCTGAGTAAGAATCTGAGACAAGAAATAACTCTGTTCCTACAATCTAGGAGGAATCACAGTTCAGTCTATGTTCTGTTAATTGGTGCACTTTTCATTTTTGTATGCTATGCTAGAAGTCTAAATAATTATGATTGGAGGGAAAATTTGGGGCTAGTTGAATATTTATAGTAGGCCCTTCATATTTATGGGTTCAGACAACTGAAGATCCAAAAAATTCAAAAAGGGAAAGTTGGGTATGTACTGAACAGGTACAGATTTTTCTCCCTTGTCATTATTCCTCTAATAATTCAGTATGACAAGTATTTACATAACATTTACATTTTATTAGGTATTATGAGTAATGTACAGATGATTTAAAATATGGGGCAGAATGTGTGTAGGTTATAGGCAAATACTGTGCCATTTTATATATAGACTTGAACTTCTGCAGATTCAGTTATCTGCAGGGGTCTAGAAATCAATCTCTTATGGATGCTGATTGATACTATAGTTAGAATGGATAGGACCTTTGAAACACATTGTTTTGATATACATAGTTCAAACATAACAATTGAATAAAGAATACTACTGCAAAAAGATGAATAAAATATATTTTAAAAAAGAAAAATGTGATGCTGAATCCAGACGTCTCAACAGGTACCAGAAAATGAGACTTTAGCAGGAAAAATGAAAAATAAATTTTTTAAAATTTTGTTTTTAATTATTTGACACATAGCAATTGTATATATTTATGAAATATGGTGTAACATTTCAATACAAGTATATAATGTGTCATGATCAGATCATGGCATATCTATCACCTCAGAGATTTATTATTTCTTTGTGTTAGAAACAATAATAATTCTCTCTTCTAGCTAATTGGAAATATCAGTTAATTGTTGTCATTTATATTTATTCTATTATGCTATAAAACATTAGAAGTTATTGCTTCTATGTACCCCATAAACATCCTCTCTTCACCTCCACCCCTTCCCAGGCTCTAGTAACTATTATTCTTTGAGGTAAATATTTTAGCATCAACATATAAGTGAGAATCTGCAATATTTGTTAAAAATTAAAATTGCATATATTAGCTGATGACCTAAAGCTAATAATGTTTTGTATAGTTGTTTTGTACTCTATATTAATTTTATAATTATTTAAAGTTAAAAAAAAATCATTTCTTGGACTGGGGATGTGGCTCAAGCGGTAGCACACTCGCCTGGCATGCGCCGGGCGCTGGGTTTGATCCTCAGCACCACATAAAAAATAACATAAAGATGTTGTGTCCACCGAAAACTGAAAAATAAATATTAAAAAATTCTCCCTCTCTTAAAAAGTCATTTTTTAAAATTTGGCTAATATAAGAAATATGACATATTATTGACCTCACTCATAATCCCTGAAAAGGAGACAGTTTTGATTAATATTTGTTTTTTTTTTCTGGCATATTTTTCTGTGCAACATGTAATTTTAAATTTAGATGAGTTTTACCTGCCATATAATTATGGCATGGTCACTTCTCCTTGTTAGTACTTACTCTTTGTAAAAAATATTCTACATTTCCAGTATTAACAAAGGGTCCTTTAAAAAATAAGACATTCTCAGAAAGCATCCTATTCCAATTTGGAGTAAAGATTCAGTAGCCCAATGCAACATAAACATCCCATAAATGTGAATCCCATCTACCTTCTGGTCTATATGTCTCAGCAGAGTGCCATGCACAGGAAAGACAGTCAATAAATTGTGTTGGATTTAAAGTAGATCTGGGTAGTAGAAGAGGTCTGGCTTTTTGTAATAGCAGAAAATTGATGACACACCTTTAAGAAATGACAAATGGCCTGGCTCAGCTGGTAAATATGGTGTAATTCTCTTAAAACAGTCATGTCTGGTATTTATGCCTTTGTATCAAGCTAAACGTATCAGAACAGAATTTTATGTGTTAGAAAACATGATTTGACTGCTAGTATTTCTAGACTGTTACAATGGGTTATTTCTTTGGAAATACCAACTCATCTTTTAAACCTAGGTCTTGTTACCAGTAGACAATGCTGCGGCACTATTCTATTTTATTCAGTTTATATGCTGTTGGTGGTGAGATCTAATAAGGTGATCCTTTCAAAGAAGAAAAAAAAAAGAGTATCCTTTGCTGTGGGGGTGCACACTCCACTCCCGGGAGGACTGGTTCAACTAGCACATTAAACCTTTCAGAGCCTTCATTCCACCAAGAACATTTAATAACAATGCAAATTCTAGGATCCCTTTCTCAAAGGTTCTGACTTAATCACTCTTGGGTGGTGACCAGCCTTCTCTCTTTGTAACTAGCACCCCAGGGGAGGATGTTGATGTTCACATTCAGAGATAGTTTTTTTTCCTTTTATTTGAGCTATGTTGGGTAGGTTGAATAAGAACATCTCTGACAGGCAAGAGATTATCTAAAGAATGTTCATTGACTTTTTCCTCTTTTTTTTCCTCTCTTTTTTCTTCCTCTTTTTCTTTCCTTGCAAGTTGGCCTTTTATCAAAAAAAAAAAAAATTATATATATGACTTCAGCTTCTGCCCCTTCTTTGAAACCCTTGCTAGAATGGCTATAATTATCCATCTACTTATATTCATTTCCCTCTTGACTCAAATAATCCAAGGAGCAAAGACTTGGAGGCGGGATGCAGCTCTGAGACATTCCATCCCCTCAGGGCATGCCACTGAGAGAAAAGGTGAGCAAGTGGGTGGAGAGCCACAAATCTTCCTATTCTGCTGAAATAGTGCCACTTATCAGCCTTCTCAGTAAGCTGTCTGAATGTCAGACCTCACCATCCTACCAATGTTCAAAAACCACCATTCCAGATGTTCAAACTATTTTCATGAAATTTTTACTGTGTTTCATTGCAAAGGTAATATATAAATATATTTTCACTATAAAATATCTGAGCAATGTATTTATTCAATGGATGAAAGTAAGTTATCATTTGGCTAAGTTGAGTATAAAATGTAGCTTCCAAACAAGGAGTTTACTTCTGTTTTTTAGAATGTAAAGGTAGCTCTTAATAATTATGCTGACATGAACTGATTCTCTTCCAGGAAAACCAGGACCTGTGGTGATCCTACACTTTCCCTTTCAAACACATTTTTTTTTTCTCCTTGTCCTCTTTATCCCTTAGAAATCACTGTGAAATATGCCTTACTGTGCTATATATTTTGCCACTCACCATTTTTTATATTTTCCCTTGTTTTTAATTATTACAATGTTGCATCTGCAATGCACAAAGATCTAAGGCACATGTTTGTAACTTCTGGTTCCTTTCTTTATTTTAATCATTTATATTTGAGACTTTCTAAAATATATTATGCTATAAACAGAGGCTATTGATTCTTTGAACTTTATTTGGTGACCTGATAGCATGATTATGGATATTGATTTCTGCACTGCAGGCAAATGGGTAAACAGGCTCTTAGGAATTATTTACCCTTATCCTAAATGGTCTTTTTGAGTTATTGTACTTATTCACATTATTAATAGAATCATATAATTAAAAATGTATATAGAACCTAAGTAATGATCAAATACAATTCCATTCCTTTAAAGGTAAAATGCTTATGAGACTAAACTCCGAAACACAAGGAGATTGGACAGATCTGTGATTCTCACCAAGGGTTTCTGGATGCCAAGCCAGTTCTGGTTTCCTTCTCTTTACTAGCTAAGCTTCATGTGCCTCTTGGCACTTCTCCTGGACTAGCAGAATTACTGTTATTCACAAATAACATTTAATATTAGTTGTCCCTTCTGTGTATAACAATGCCCCTGCTAAGAAAGATCTGGATCCAAATGACAGAGATCCAAACAAAATTGGACAAAATAAGAGAGAAAATGTGATTCATATATCAATGTAAATGTCCAATAGTAGATGTTTTAGTCAGCTTTGTGTTGTTATCACCAAAAGACTGACAAGAAAAATATAGAGGATAAAAAAGCATATTTTGGGTCATGATTTCAGAGGTTCAGTTCAATATCAGAGGCAGAAAGAAGGATGTGGAACAGGCAAGCAGCTCAGGGCATGTCAACCAGGAAGGAGAGAGAGGGAAAACTATTCACCAGGGAGAAATAGAAGTCCCAAAGGCACACCTCCAATGACCCACTTCCTCCATCCATACCTTTACGATTATCTGCATTTAATCCATACTAGTGGATTAACTCACTGATTAGGTAGCACCTCTCATAATCCAATCATTTTATCTCTAAACTTTCTTGGGTTCTCTGAACTTTTGGGGCACACCTCACATCTATACCCTAAGAGGAGCTTGGATTAGGGATCTGCCAGTCGCAGTGGTTCCAGATGTATTTTCCAAGGCTCTTCAGATCCTGTCATCCTCCTCCTCTTAGGTTTGTCCTTGGGATGACTCAGTGAAGCAACTTGATAGAACTCCCACTTTCTCTTCCTAGACTGTCAAGAGGATCTAATTCTCTAGATGGTTCCCACAGGAGCCAGAGGAAGTTTTTTTTGTTTTTTTTCCCCTGATGCCTCTAACAAGAGTTTCCTACTGAATCACCAACAGAAATTGTGACTCATGATCTCCTAAAACATCACTGTGGCTAGGGAAAAGGTATAATAAACACCCTGATTGACTTAATTTTATTAGGTTCTCTTTGGGGCTGGAGCTGGGGGAAATCTCGCTGAAATTACACTGCTGAGAATTTGTAAAAGGGCTTTCCCAAAAGAGAACTTAGGTGCTCTCGTTAAATAACTGAGTTACAAATGATTAGGAGGCAACCGACAAATGGACATGCCATCTGGGAATTCACAAATAACATTTCACAGACCAAGAGGAAAGAAATAACAGATACCGAGGAAAGGTATGACTATTTCTCCTATTATTAAATTTCATGTTGATATTTTGTGTGATATACTCTGCTTCTCGGATAAGTTTTTAAAAGCCTTTGTGCATGTGTGTCATTATTGTAGACAATTGAGTTTTGTGGATAAATGACAATTGGCAGTGTAGTTCTTAAAACAATTTGAAGACGTGGAGTCCATTTTACCCAGGGGCAAAGGGACATGAGTGGTGAGCAAGAGTGATGGGAATTGTATAGCACCTTAGACACATTTTTTTGCTGTTGTAAAATTTCAGGCTGTTGAGTTAATTTGTGCCATAACTTTTTGTTGAGAGATTTCTGGCCTCTGAGGGACCATGAGGCTCCCTGGCACTTTTTTTCATTTACTTTAATTTCACCCCAATCTAGGGTTTAGATGACCTCACTCTGTGAACACTAAATAATCCAGAATGGATGCCAAGGACAAGCAGTTCAGAAAGGCAATCAACTAATGATCTTTGTGGTCTTGAGAAAGATTGGAAGGATGCCGTCCAGGTATTTTACGGTGGGAAGTGAGGTGTGGCCATGTAATGTACTTTGGCCAATAAAATGTGAGTAGAATCGAAATGTGCTATTTCCAAGGGAAACTCTGGCAGAATATGATCCAACACTTTCTCTTTCACTATCATGGTACTTTTGAGGGCATTTATAAATGTCACAGTAATCTCTATGAAATGAGCTCCCTGCTAGTCTGCTTTAACACCAACAAAAAGTGAAATTCTATTACTAAAAGCCAGGCGTCTGGAAAAGATGGAAAGAGTTTGTTGATCTCTATGCTAAGCAATCAAAATTTAGGGTCACGTGATACTTGATAATAACTTTGTCCATTCCAATTGATACCAAATTAAGCCTTTTATCTGAAGTGTTAAGACATAAAATAACAATAAAGAAAACTCAATTTCTCTTTTTACTTTCAGTAGGAGGTAAACTTTTTAATATTTTTAAACCTCTTAAGTTATGTGATTAATACTATTTGGGGCAGAGGCCATGCAGTGTGTGAGAACTAGATTTTCAGAGTGAATATGCAAAAAGTTTCTTATCCTTCTTTCTTAGACAGTCTAACAACCTTAAAATGAGACCAAGAACAATAAGATAAACAAACAAGCAAACAAAAAAAACCCCACATTACTTTCATTGGATTGTTTTTCTCTCTTCATTTTAGTGCATACATGATTTGAGAGATTATGACTAAAATCATGTTTCTTCACTACTTTTCTAACTTTCCCAGAGCCTTTAAGTTGTGATAAATATAAAGAAAACACCCAAAGTGCCAATTACATTGCCTTTTCCAAAAAAGATGTGACCTTTAAATTAAAATCAATAAAGCCCTGGCATTTCTTCTTCACACTTTTGGGTGACAAAACAAGATTGATAAAGAGAAAAGACATAGAAATTTAAGAAAATTTTGGCTTAGCACACTCAGCCACCTACTTGAGAATACACACTCATTTTCTCATTCACTTCTTTAGGGATTTAAATTTTTCATGATTTTCCAAGAAAATGTAGATTTTAGACTTGTTAATCCACTAGTCTAAAATCCTTATGGGGAGCTAACATACAGAATCGTGATTTGGCCTAACTCATGTAAGTAGGAGAGGAGAGAAGCAGATGCTAAGCCTGTATATTCTTTCTACCACATCATGATATGTCAGTCTATCCTGGCTTTAGTGTTTCAAATGCCACACCCAGTGGAAAGGGTAAGAGTGGTGTGTAATCTGGCCTCCTGCTTTGCTCTTCCCTCCCCCTCATCCTCCTCTCCTATCACTCCACCCCCTGCTGGCCTGCCCAGCCCACTGGCCCTCTTGTTCTCACACCCACTGGGTATTCAAGCTGCCTGGTCCTCTGCCTGGAGTTCCATAGACTCCCTTCCTTACCTCCTTCAAATGAGGCTTGACTTGATCTCTGTGTTTAAAATGAAAGACTCCTCCTCCTCCATACACCCTGACTGTTCCTCAGTTTCTCTTTTTTACTTTCAGGAGGAGGTAAACTTTGAATGTTTTATATATATATATTTTAAATACCTTTATTTATTTATTTTTATGTGATGCTGAGGATCGAACCCAGTGCCTCACACATGTGCGAGGCAAGCGCTCTACCACTGGGCTACCACCCCAGCCCCAAATGTTTAATATTTTTAAATCTCTTGAGTTATGTGATCAATACTGTTTGGGGAAGAGGCAATGCAGCATCTGAGGGGTTTTTTTAGTTGTTGTTAATTTATTTATTGCACAGCATTTTCCAGTTGTAAATATGCTTATTTATATTTATTATTGATTATTTGTCTTGCTCTAGAATGTGACCTTCATGAAATCAGAAATTGTTTTTTTCTCTGCTTTGTTCACTGAATATGCCACATGCCTAGAACAATCCTGATACATAGTAGGGATTCAAAAATATTCCATGAATGAATGATTACAGCATAAAATAAGATAAATTTGTGATTAAAAAGGAACAAGAACATTTAATCCAAAGACTTATTAGGGGCATACTTATTTGTTTACTATTTGTGTCTGGTTTTTCAAACTCTTCTCTATATAAGAGTAAAGAACTAACATTTGTGAAAAGCTCAGATTATACAAATGGATTTAGGAGTTTCACATATTTTATATATATATATAAAATACATGTAATAAACATATAATGTAATAAATACATATATATAATAAATATATAATATATATATTTTATTTCACAGAAATTATATCAGGCCATTTTTTTGTTACTGTAGTGAAATACTAGAGATTGAATACTTTATAAAGAAAAGAGGTTTATTTAGTTCACCATTCTAAAGGTTCAAGGGCATGATGCTGAAGTCAGCTCTGATAAAGACCTCTTGGTCAATGATACCATGGCAGTTGAGAGTGATCACACTGTGAGACAGGAAGCCAGAGAGCAATTCAGGGGTCAGAATCACTTTTTTATAATAATCCTCTCATATGAATGAATTTGGGTCCCATGAAAGCTACATGAATTCTTTCTGACGGCATGCCCCCAGTGATCCAGAGACCATGTAGGTACCAGTTCTTACAGGTATCACTATTTCCTCATCATCACATGAGGACCAAGCCTTTACCACATAAACCCTTGAGGGAAAAACCACATCCAGACCATAGGGGCAACTACATAGTGCTTTTGGGTAGGGTTTTAACTCCTACTTATTACAGAATTTCAACTGGAGGCTTGCATAATTTCTTCAAAGTGCAATAGTTATGAAATATGGGTGTAAATTCATACCTCTTTCCGCACTATTATAATAAGGAGAGAAGGAATGGATTTGTAAAACTCTTTATAGAAACATTTTGGACAGACATTCCATAGTCTTCTACAGCTTTCCCATGGAACACACATATAGTACTCTTCTTTATTCTTAAAACAAAAAGAAAGAAAGAAAAAAAAAGAAAAAAACTTTAGTCATTTTATATAACCTTCTTCATTATTGTTAAATGTGAATAATTTTATTTGACCTTTCAAATTTGGAATTTCAATTCATTTAATAATATTGGCACTTATTTAGAATTCTCATGAATTTGTAAATATTTTTAGCTTGGAACTTTGATCTTTGACCCAAAATGAGTAGTTAGTAATTCCCAGATAGCACACATTTAAAATATAGAGCTGGGGATAAAAGAAGGAAAATACCCAAATTTTTCTTGGAATAATCCTGTTTTTGTCAGCTTTTTTGTCACTGTGACCAAAATATCTGATGAGAAAAATTTGGAGAAGGAAAATTTTATTTTGACTCATGGTTGCAGGGATTCAGTCCATGGTTTGTCACCTCCATAGCTCTGGGCCTAAGAAGAAGGGAACATCATGGTGGAGGGGCATGGCAGGAAAAAGCAGCTCAGTACATGGCAGCAAGGGGTGGGGGGAGGGAGGGGGAGGAGGAGAGGGAGGGGGAAAGAGGAGAGAGAAACACTTTGCTCATCAGGGATACCATATAAACTCAAAGTCATGTCCCAGTGACCCACCTCCTCTAGCCATACCCCACCTACCCAGTTACCACTGAGTTAATCCCTATCAGTGAATTAGGTTACAACTCTCGCTAACCAACCATTTTACCCCTAGACATTCCTACGTTGTCTCATGCATGGAAATTTGGGGAACACCTCATATCTAAATCATAACAAATTCCTTGAACAATTTCAGTTTTCTGCTGCATATGAAGAATGTTTCATTTGGAGAAAGGCCTTTGTCTGGTAAGACCTATCTAATAACAGTTGCAGAAGTGAGAATTGATGGACGTGAAGACAGTTCTACTCTTCTTCTAGTTGTCACTCAGACTATTTCCCTGAAGGTAATTGAGGCGTCCTTCTCCAGGCAAGGAAAGCATTGCCTACAGTAAAACAACATGGATGGGTGGCATTGTTTCACAGAAAAGACTGGACTTGCCTCCCGAAAAAGGGTTTTTAGGTCAGTTCTTCAGGGAGCTAAATTCATACAAAGTATTTTTCCTATTTCTGTATCCTTGTTTTCAGTGGGCTGTATGATTTGGGGACTACTTTTTGGGTTCCTATTTCCAGAAATTTTAGTTCATTTTTAATTCAACTACACTACACAGTAGAAAATCAGAGATTGTGGATGTATGTGTTTTATCTTAGGGAATATAGTTTTCTCCTCCCAACTCCCCAATATAAAATGTCCTTTGTAGAGGACAGGAGCAGAGATGGAGACCTATTATTATGATACTTTTCTCTAAAAAATTCCCGTTGTCAGATATTTAGAGTTCCTATTCTGTGCATTCTCACTGTCAGAATTTTACTAGATGAAGAACTGCTAGGAATTGTGAGTTGGGTTTAGAATGAAGCACATCAACCTTCCACTCATCTGTGTCCTGAGAAAGGCATTGCAAATAATCCAAACATATGGAGGGAGGAGGTTGGAGGGGAGAGTCAATTTTTTGGATAGATCTTTGCTTCACTCAAAGAAAGCAAACAGAAACCTCCCCATGTGTGAGGAAACTATCACCGACCAGAGGAAAGGCAGTCACACTCACAAGCCTCACTGAACTACTGAAGTGTCTGGAAGTTAGTTTCAGAGAGGCTCACACTTTCATCAGAGAACAGAAAAGGGACTCACTAGAGAAGAAGATAAACAGATAAAGAAGCAGAAAAATTAGAAAAATTTTGTTGAAAGAACAACAAAAAAAAATGCCTCAGAAAAAAATAATCTAGTAACAGAATTAAAATTTATGCCCTCTGCAATAAAGAAAACTGATGCTATAGAAAAATCAGTCAGGGATAAGAAGAAAATCAAGAATTTAAAGGCAAAAAGACAAACAAGCAGAAATTTAAAAATAGACAAAAATGGCATAACTTATAAATAATAAGTCTGCCTGAAGGAGAGTACAAAACAAATAATTAAATGAATTTAAATGAAGAAAATTAATGAATTTGATAACTTATATATGCCAAATGGGAAGGCTCAATCTAGTCTAAGAATAGTGAATGAAAAGGAACTCAGGCATACGTATTTCATGACAAATACATTTAGATTTTAAAAATAAGAAAAGGTACCCTATGAGAATTTAAGCAGAAATCCTATTTATTCCAAAAAGTAAGGTAGTCTTTAGTGTTTAATTCTGCAGTATCAAAGCAGGGTACCAGTGTAATAATACAGAACTCTGGTGGGGAAGAAAAGATTTTGGGGTTAAATTCTGAGATATTCGCTTGCCACTGGATTGTTCAAGTAGCATTCAAGTTACCAAATGATCGTAGTGCCTGGTGAGATAGGAAAGAATAGGAATGGAAATGAAAGTAGTGGGGAGGATGATATAGTTCATAATCAGGGCAGTGAGGAGTTGATAATTCGGAGTAGAACAAGCCTCAAGGAAAGGAGAACCTGACAGCAGATTCGAAGAGCAAAGGGAGGGAAGGGTGGGAGATGGTGGAGCACAGGAGGCTGCTTTCCACGCTGCTCCATGACTTGAGACCAATGTAGAGGATCCACAGCTTCTCATCGAGGTGGGTGAAAGAGGGACTTCACTGGGATTTAATAGTGGACATTCAGAGCAGCTGCAGGGGATAGGCTCAGAAGGTTGGATATAATAAAATAAAGAAAGTCCATCACAGGTGGCTGCCAGAGCTGACCCACCATGGATAAAAGGAGGGGGACTAGACAAAGCTGCACTTCAGGTTGTGCCATGGGGAGAAATTTGAGATCACAAAAGGTGCCTGAACTTACCTGAAGCCTTAAGAGGCAGCAAACTGTGAATGTTCTTGACAAGTGCACTTGGATGTTAAATAAGTGAGTGCTATGTCCCACCTGGCTACAGAAAGCTGAGGCAGAAGGCATCCTGGGGTGAGCCTCCTGCCCTGTGACATCTGCAGGACTCAGGAGATTTGAGAAAATGAATAAAATCCCACACACATCCACAGCATCCCGGCAGGCACATAGGAGGGACCTGGGCGGTATCTGGTATAACATGAGAGAAATAGGGGTAGAGTAGACCGTACCCAAGGTGAAGGCAGAGACAGTACCCCGGGAATGCACAGATCTGGTAGGAAGGGTCAAAACACGAACCAACTGTAAATCTTAATCCATCCTGCCTCATACTGGTGAGAAGGAAAACAGAGTCTTATATAAAACAACTTCAATTTTACGCCACTCCAACTGGTAACTCAGAGAGCAACACAATCATAGGAAGGGGTTAATGTCCTCAATCCTTTTTCTATCAATACCTTTATTCAAGAATAATTGGTAAGAAAGACTATTGGACATAGATATCAACCACCAATTCTGGTCAAATAATTTGACGACTTCACTGGAGAACATCCCTTCAGTCTACATCAAGACATTGAATTTTTATTTCTTTTTTAATATGTACATGTGTATATATACATATATAATATTCACATATTATAAATAATTATTTTTTCTTATTCCTTTCGTGTGTGTGTGTGTGTGTGTGTGTGTGTGTGTATGCATGCACATGTGTCAATTCTGACTATCCTGATTCTTTTAGGGGTGTATATATGAACACTTATGTGTCTTGTTTTCTCTCATATTCAGCATTTTAAAAAATGTAATTATCTTATCCTAGTATTGTCTTCTGAAGGATTTGGTTCATTAGATTGTATATCTTAGTTTGATTTTATTTTCATGTTTTTCTTTATTTCCTTTTTAATCTTATCTTCTCCTGCTATCAGCCTAATTCCATTGTTCATTCTCTCTCTGTCCCAATACTGTGCTGCTTCTATCCCCCCCTTCTGTATAAACATCATCTGCTACTGCTCTTCTGCATTCTCTTTTTTGCTTTGTGAAATTGTGAAGTCTTCTCTAACTTCCTAATATATTTCTTTTTCATTCAATTAATTGTATTTTACCATCATTAATAACCAAATGGTTTTTCCATCCCTGCCCCCACCATTAAGGCTAATACAATCATTACCATTGTGGATAACATAGCTGAAAACTCTATTTGCTTTAAAGCTAGAGCTAGTTCATGGTTTTTGTGTTCACTGATGACAATTGCTAAAACCACTATTCCTGTTTATTGATGGAAACTAATGTTGAAGACATAATAGTAGGATCTGAATATTTACTTTAACATTATTTACTATTTGTTATTTGCAACAATCGTTAGGATTGCTTATTTTGTCCTCATTCTGAGGTACTTAGAACCTACAGGAACACTAAAAGTTCATAGGCTAGAGATTCTGCAGCAGAACTCAATATTCCCTCATATTACTCCAACTCAAAGAAGGGAAAAGACAAAATCCCCAAACCATCAACATAGACCCAAGGAGGAACAATCATAGAAGGAACTTAGGTCCCACCCCTGGACGCTTAATCATACATCAAAAACAAAGCAAAGTCCCCAAACAAATAAGATAACTATACACAAAAGGACATGAGGTGGAGGAACTTACTTTAATTGGTGCAAGACCAAGACCTCTGAAAACACGAGAAAACAGGCAAACAAATCTCCCCCCAAAATCCACAATCCCCCAACAAATTCATAGTAAATAAAACCTAGAGAAAGATTAAAAGAAACTGATTATCAAAATGTTCAATGAATTAAAAGAAGATCTAAAGAAGGAATTAAGAGAGCAAATATAGCAGATGAACGACCATTTTAATAAAGAAACAAAAATAGTACAAAGAAGTTAAGCAGAACTAGAAATGAAAGACAAATCAATCAAATTACAAACCCACTTAAGGCATCAATAAAAGACTAGCTGGTGTAAAAAATAGAACCTCAGCCCTTGCAAACAGAATTTTAGGCATTGAAGGTAGGTTATATATGATGTTGAATACACAGACAGCAGTAAAGGAAAAAAATATATAGAACACGACCAGAACATGCAAGAACTTTGGGACAACTTTAAAAGACCAAACATGAGAATCATTAGGCTAGAAGAGAATGTGGAAACACAAACTAAAGGTATAAAGAATATTTTCAATATGTTACAGAAAACTTCTTCCATATCCATAGATATAGAGATAGACATCCATATATAGGAGACTTAGAGGACACCAATTAGGTACAAATAAATGAGACACTCACTGAGACATAATCAAAATGCCCAACATGGAAAAGAAGAAAATAATATTTAAAGTCCTGTAAGTGGATGAAAATGGAGAATATCATGCTAAGTGAAATTAGCAAATCTCACATACTCAAATGTTTTCTCTCATATGCAAAAGATAGAGTAAAATAAAGAAAAGGGGGAGAGAAAGATAAGATTACATAAGGAACAATTTATTTATAGAACAATTTCTATAAATACACATTTATAGAAAGAAAGTCTAGGAGAGTAGTGGAAGAAGAAATGGGGGAGGTGGGAGGGGAAACTAGAGGAAAAAGAGGGATTATCAACTGAAATCAATCTCCATGCATGTTTAAGTTTGTTGGGATGAACCCAAGTATGGTGTTTAATCCTAAAGCTCTAATAAAGAATTAGATTAAAAATAACAAAAGCAAATGGAAAGTGCACACCAGCTTTGAACCCTAAGGTATTTAAGGTTAATAGTGAGGAATGTTCACTTGAGCGGGCTGTCAAAGGTCTCACTTCAAGAAGAGTCAGAATATTGGAAAAAGAATATTTTTAGACTAAAGTAAGTCTTTATGGTTTGGAAGAGCAATATAAACAATTCATAAAGAAATTAAAATAAATTCAATCCCAGGAGTCAAAGAAATTCAAATTAAAGCAAGATAGACACACTTTTCATTTCCAATTTGGCACAAGTGTTATTCAATATTTTTGATGCTGTGGCTAAACTGTCTTACACATTCTCTGTAAAGATTTAAATGGTGTAATCTTTTTGGAAGGCATTTTGGTAATGTACACAAATGTATTAAAATTGTATATACTTTGATGCTGCTATATCTTTGCTCTTCACACCTAAGATTTCGTCTTAGATGTTATGGATTATAGGAAGAATTTTTAAATTTTGTGATATTGGGTTGTAAGCCTTTCCTTTTGCTCTCATAATATACCATTCTTCCTTTACACAGGACTTATTATAGTCTGCTATAGTTGCCTATTTCCTTAAACACACACACACACACACACACACACACACACACACGCTCATTTATTCATTTAGAGATGGAGGAGAGGGTGAGGGTGCAAGAAGAATGGAAGAGAAAGAGAAGAGAAGGAGACTTTTAGATCACATTTATTAAGATGCTACCAGTAGTTGACCTAGGGTTGTAGTTTACAGTTTTACTTTTCTCTATTTTGCTTGTTTGTATTTTAAAGAATTTCTTTGACTTTTATATCTTTCACTTTTATACTGATAGTTTCAACAAAACTAATTTGAGAACAACATAGATTTTAAGCCAGCATTATTCCTCAGGGTTAACTCAAATGTCAATAAAATAATTAAGAAAAAAAAACTGCAGTGTCTTCATTTGGAGACTGAAAATGAAATGGATTATCAATAAATAGGGAAAAGATGGGTGTGTTGTGATAAACTAGAGAGGATGAGCCCATTTAAATGGCTTAGTTTTAAAATTCAAAAATTTGGGCGGGTTTAATAAAACATACTTGTAAGCAGAATTTGACCTTCAGCAGGTTGGCCTTAAGCAACCTCTGCTTAAGTCCAGAAGAAAGGCAAAGTTCTGTTCTATCATCATCATCATCATCATATAACACTGCTTGGGAAGTTCTTATTGATTACAGTGAGACAGGGGAAAGACATGCTTTATTAGAAGTAATAAGAAAAGTATTTTCACTTGTAGTTGGTGTGATTATTGCTTGAGAAATTCCAGATTAATCTATCAACAGATAAATAGCATAATTTAGCCTGGTGGCTGCTACTACACAATATCAAAGATTCTACAAATTTGCTACATTCCCCGAATTACCAGTTAGAAAATATAGTAACTAATCTAGTACACTGAGCATACCCAATGAACTTTGAACTTCCCTCTTACAAGGAAATACTCTGATGGAGTATAGTAACACAACCTAACAAGAATTTTAAGAAATTCTTTCTGAGAACTTTTTTTGTTGTTGTTATGGGGATCAAACCCGGGGCCTTATGTATGCTATATGGGTGCTCTACTGCTGAGGTATACCCTCAGCTAGAGAACATTTTAGATGTCATAAAAGTGAATAGAATTGCCTCAATGAAAAAAAATAGCAGAAATAATTGCATACAACATATAGAAGAAATTTGTAGAATTAAGAGCAAATCTTCAATCACAAAATCCTGGAAAATTTCAGTCCTTCTGTCAACATTCACATGGAAAGAGCCATGGGAAAATTATGTGTGTAATTGGTGAAGATGCAAGAGCATCGAGGCCATTTCTCTCCTAAAACATTGTCATTGACAACAGATGCATCTTTCTTTAGGTTAAAAATTCTAAGACTATTCTAAATTATATACATGCTTTGTCTGTGATTTCTAGCTATGAGAATTCTTTCAGTATAAATAGTGTTCTCAGTTGAAACTGGAGAGATTGTTGGTTGTTGCAACAACTAGGGATTTCTACTGGCATGTAATTACCAGGTGCTAGGAATACTAAATATTCTGCCATATGCAGGACAGCCCTTTGTAAAACTGTACAATCTTATCCCAGATGATCCAGATCAATACTCTCTAACAGAAATACAATTTCAAGCCATACATGAAATTTTAATTTCTCTAGTCATGTTAACAAACTAAAAAGAAGCAAGTAAAATTAATTCTAACATATTAAATATAACCAAATATATATAAAATATCACATTTACATGGGATCAATATAAAATTATTCACAATGTAGTAATTATATTTTTGTTTGTACCAAGTCTGAAATCCAGGGTATTTTATACTTAAATTGTATTTCAATTTGAATACTAAACTTTCATTGGAATCACTTGATCTACATTTATATTTTGAAAAAATATATATCATTGATGTTCCAGACATATTTAAATGTTCTCTAAACAATATTTTTGTGTATATTTCAGCAAATTGCAATTTTCATTCATTGTGAAATTTGCAATATATTTTTTCTAGTCTTTTTTTCCTTTCTGTTTTGATTGAAGTACTAGCTTTTGTATAACCATTTGATTCTGCACCAATAATATGCCTAAATATTTTATTGTAAAAATAAAGTTTTAGTTACTTTTACTTATTTTCTAACCTATAAGCACAGTTTGTTATTACTTAAGTATTGTGTGTGTGTGTGTGTGTGTGTGTGTGTGTGCAAAGCACTGTGTTAATTTTTTTCCATATTTTTTATTGGTTCATTATGGTCATACATGACGGTGTGATTTATTGTTACATATTCATACATGTATACTTGCACAGAATATAACAATATAATTTAGCTAATTTCATTCCCCAGTATTTTCCCTTTCCTTCCCTCCTCCTGTCTTTAGTCCCTTTCCTCTACTCTACTGATCTCCCTTTGATTTTCCTGAGATTTTCCCTTCTACTTCTCTTTGCCTTTTCCTCTCTAGTTTCCACATATGGGAGAAAGTATATGATCCTTGACTTTTAAAGTTTGGCTTATTTTGCTTAATATAAAATTTTCAAGTTCCATCCATTTTCTTGCAAATGACATAATTTCATTTTTCTTTATGGCTGAATAAAACTCCATTGTGTATATGTAACACACTTTATCTGTTCATCCATTGATAAGATACCTAATCTAGTTTCATAGTTTGGCTATTGTGAATTATGCTGGATAAACATAGGCATGCATATATTGCTATACTATGCTGACTTTAATTCTTTAGGATACACACTAAAGGATTCATATAGCTGGGTAATATGGTGTTTCCATTCCTAGGCTTTTGAAAAAAAACTGCATGTGGATTTTCATAATTCTTGTACTAATTTACAATCACATCAACAGTGTAAAGTGTTCCTTTTTTACTCTACAAACCCTCCTCCAGCACTTATTATTAGTTGTATTCTTGATGACTGCCATTCTGACTAGAGTGAGATAAAATCTCAGTGTAGTTTTGATTTTCATTTTCATAATTGCTAGTGATATTCAATGTTTTTTCATCTATATGTTGGCTACTTGTATATCTTCTTTTGATAATTATCTGTTTGGTTCTTTTGCCCATCTGTTAATTGGGTTATTGGGATTTTTGGTGTTCATGTTAAGGTTTTTTGAGTTCTTTATATATTCTGGATATTAATCATCTGTCAGAAGAGTAGTTAGCAAAGATTTTCTCCTATTCAGTAGGTTCTCTCTTCACATTTTTAACTTTTTCTTTTGTGGTGCAGTATCTTTTTGAATTTGATGTAATTTTATTTATTAACTCTTAGCATCATTTCGTGAGTTCTAGATATTCTCTTGAGAAAGTCATTGGTGTACTTATGTTTGAATATTGACCTTGTCTTTTCTTCTTGGAGTTGCATACTTCCTGATATGATTCCTACATCTTCAAACCATTTCAAGTTGGCTTTGTACAAGGTGACAGACAATAACCTAGTTTCATTAGTCTATATATGGATAACCAGTTTTCTCCATACCATTTGTTAAAAAGGCTGTATTTTCTCCAAAATAAGTTTTGGGCACCTTTTTCAAGAATCAGATGACTGTATCTGTGGGAGTTTGCCTCTCTGTCTTCTCTTCTGTTCTACTGGTCTATGTCTGCTCTTATGGAGTACCATACAGCTTTCCTTACCGTAGCTCTGTAGTATAATTTGAAGTCTAGCATTGTGATGCTTCCAGCATTGCTTCTTTGGCTTGGAATTGCTTGGTCTATTCTGGGTCTTTTATTTCTCCAAATACATTTTGAGACTGTTTTTTCCTAGTTCTGTGAAGAATGTCCTTGGTTTTGTGGTGGAGATTACATGGAATCTGAATATTGCTTTTGGCAGTATGGCTATTTTAACAATAATGAGGTTGCTAATCTATGATTCTGGGAGGTCTTTCCATCTTCTATAGTATTCAAATTTTTTTTCATTGTCATACAGTTTTTGTTGTAGAGATCTTTTACTTCCTTTGTTACATTTATTCCTGGGAATTTTTTTAAAGGCTATTTTGAATAAAATTGTTTCCCTGATTTTTTTCTCACAAAATTCATTATTGGTATACAGGAAAGCTGTTGATTTTTGTATGTTGACTTTGTAACCTGAATCTTTGCTTAATTTATTAGCTCTATCAGTCTTCTGGTGGAGGTTTTTGGATCTTCTAAATGTAGAATCACACCTTCTGCAAATAGTTATAATTTGACTTATTTTCCTATTTTTTATCAATTTTATTTCTTCTCTTGCTAATTGCTCTGACTATAATTTCTGGTACTATGTTGAATAAGAGTGATGATAGCAGACATCCTTATCTTGGTCCAGATTCTAAGGGAAATGTTTTCAGTTTTTCCATATTCACTATGATGTCTACTTTGGTTTTTCTCTATATAGCCTTTATAATGTTGAGGTAAATTTTTCTATCCTTAGTTTTTTCAATATTTTATTATGAGTGAGTGCTCAATTTTTGAAGGCTTACTCTGTATCTATTGAGATGACTAAATGATTTTTGCCCTTAATTTTATTTTTGTGATGAATTACATTTATTGATTTGCATATGTTAAATCATCCTTGCATCCAACTTGGTCATGATGTTGAATCTTTTTCTTATTACTCTTTTTTTTTTAGGATGCTTTTTTAAATTATTTATTTATTTTTTTGTATGCAGTGCTGAGAATCAAACTCAGTGCCTCATACATGTGAGGCAAGTGCTCTACCAATGAGCCACAACCCCAGCCTTCAATCTTCTGAATATATTGTTGAATATGATTTGCTAATATTTTATTAAGGATATGTTCATTTAAATTTATGAGGGCTATTGGTCTGTAGTTTTATTTCCTTGGTGGTGCCCTTACCTGGTTTTGGTATGAATTTCATAGAATGAATTTAGAAGTGTTCCAGACCTTGATAATTTATGAAATGATACAGCATTAGGTATTTAGTTGATATCATTCTGATTCTTCTCATAAATATAAACTTTCCATTATAGCTTCCTTCATAGGGTCCCAGAGGTGCTGGTGTGTCCTATAAATATTCTCATTTGATTCTGAGGACTTTTAGTTTTTCCCAATTTTGTCTATCACACATTCATTATTCATAGGTATATTGTTTAGTATCCATGAGTTTGTGTAGTTTCTGAAAGGATTTTTGGTGTTAACTTCAAATTTCATTCCACTGTGATCGGATAAAGTGGAAGGAAATAGATCAATGGTTTTTATATTTGCTAAGAGTTGTTTTATGGCCTAAAATATGATCTATTTTGAAAATGATTCCATGAACTGCTGAGAAGAAAGTGTATTAGGCAGTGGTTAGATGAAATGTTCTATAGACTTCTGTTAAGTCCATTTAATTCATAATTGTTTCAGGTCATAAAGTCTTTATGTCTAAATGACTTATTTGTTGGTAAGAGAGATGGGTTGAAATTACCCAATATTATTGTACTGAAGGTCTATTGGAGACTGTAGTTTGAGTACTTGTTTTATGTAATTAGGTTCACCAATATTTTGAGCATAAATATTTACTATCATTATTATTTCTTCTTCTTCTTCTTCTTCTTCTTCTTCTTCTTCTTCTTCTTCTTCTTCTTCTTCTTCTTCTTCTTCTTCCTCTCCTCCTCCTTCTTCCCCTCACCCCTCCTCTTCCCCTTTCTTCTCCTTTCAATTGTCCTTTTCTTTCTTCTTCTACCTGGAATTAAACCCAGGGCCACTCAAGCACTGAGCCACATACATCCCCTTCCCTTTTTTTAATTTTATATTTTTATTTTGAGACAGGTTCTCATTAAGTTGCATAGGGCCCTGCTAAGTTGCTGAGGCTGGCCTTGAATTTGTAATCCTCCTGACTGAGCCTTCTGAGCTGCTGGGATTACAGGTTTGAGCCACTGCCTGGTTGTTAGAGTCTGTAAACAAGTCTGGATGGCACCTGGCATAATGCCAGAGGGAGTGGTTTGTGAAGTAATGCCAGCGAGCTATTAAGTGTGGAGATTTCTTATTGGTTGACTGCTGTATCTAGTTTATGTAAATTAGATAAGCTGTGTGGAATGTATAAATACCGCTCCTGTTCTACAATAAAAGGCTCCCTCTCCTGCTGTATCAGTCTACACAAGTTGTTTGTCACCCTCCAGTTAGTTTGCTGCAGCCGGACTGTGGCAGATGGTGGCCCATACCAGGAGCCCCGGGACACTCAGGGGTAAGTGACGAAAAAAAGCTGCCCATCCATAGACAGGACGGGAGCAAATTTGCTCGTCCCTAGATAGGTCGAGGGGAAAGATGGCCATTTCGAGAAAATGGAGAAGATTGATACAGTATGTTTGTGTCTGGTTTTGTCTCAGTGTATTGTATTGTCTTTGTGATGAAACTATGGAAGCAGTGTTAAGTAAATTGATAAGGGAAAGAGGCACCCCAGTGGAACCAAGAGCAGTTAGGGCATGTGTTGATAAGAGCCCAGGAACTCTAATCAGAAAGAAAAAGAAAGTTCAGAAGAAGAAGGAATATCAGGAAAAAAGTTGCAGCAAAAGGCTATTACTAAATACTTTTCATTGCCTGAGGGTGCGTGAATTGTTGCGGTGGCTGCCACGTGCGGGAGCGGGTCACCGTGCAGCAAGTACTTTCCAAGCGGTGGTGGCAGCCGCCTCTTCCACTGCTGGGAGCCCAAATCTAGACCTGACCTGGAGGCACAGTCTGGCAGGCTCTTGCTCCCTGTGCCCAGTAGCAGTTTGAGTCTGGGACACTCCCCGGACTCTCCCAGGGTCCATCTGGGGCTGCCCAGGATGCTACAGCCAGCAGAAGACGCTACCAGCGTTCCTGATGTTTGGTCATTTTCAAGGCCAATAACTAAGCTACACTGGTTCTCCCACACCTGGAGGCTGATGAGTAATGAGCACTATTAAGGCTTATTTCAAATGTAAAAAACCTTGAGATAATGTACTAAATTGTTCAGAAGGTTGTTTTCTTAGTGGAATGCTACAGGATTTTCTTTAGCATCATTGCCGGAGTTCCTGCCTTCATCCCAGTGCCCATGAAAACGAGGGTGGAAGAATTTCCAGTGTTGCTGAGAAATGGATGAGACTTCGGATCAAGCTAGCTGCCTACAGAACTTACCTGGACTGTGATTTAAGCTAGCTGCCTGCAGAACTTACCTGGACTGTGATTTACCTGGACTGTGAGTTAATCTATTGAGACACTGCTTTACCTGGACTGAGACAACAAACTGTAATCTACAACAAATTGTAACTCGGTATCTTTGCTAATGGTGTCATTAATTTTTCCAAGGGCTTCTTGTATGGAGCCATCAATTGGCTTGGTATTGTGACATTTTGTATTCTCCCCTTCTGCTTGTAGCAGATTATTTATGGTGTTTGTGTAAAAGCCACTATGGTGGTTATTTAAATTAAACAAAAGGGGGAATTGTTAGAGTCTGTAAACAAGTCTGGATGGCGCCTGGCATTTTGCCAGAGGGAGTGGTTTGTGAAGTAACGCCAGCGAGCCATTAAGTGTGGAGATTTCTTATTGGTTGACTGCTGTATCTAGTTTATGTTAATTAAGATAAGCTGTGTGGAATGTATATATACCCCTCCTGTCCTACAATAAACGGCTCCCACTCCTGCTGTATCAATCTACACAAGTTGTTCATCACCCTCCAGTTAGTTTGCTGCAGTGGGACTGCGGCACCTGGTTTCATTATAACTTTTTGTTAGATTGTTTTCTTAGCCTGTATGAAGTGACCTACTTCATCTTTTCTGAGCTAAATTTTGCCTTGAAGTTTACTTTATTAGGACATGAAAGTAGTTATTGCTTCTTATTATCAGGATCTATTTGTTTAGTATATCAATTTCCATCTTTTCACTTTTAGTCTGTTTTTGCCTACAAGTCCCCTGCAAATAACATACAGTTGGGTCTTATTTTTTAATTCATTCATCCAATTTATGTCTTTTAAGGAGAGTTGAAACCACTTACATTCTATATTATTGTAAAGAAATGTTTATTAATTTCTGCTATTTTGATTTGTTTCTAACATTGAATTTGGTCCTATTTTTCATTTACTTAGCTGCTCTTTAAATGAGATTTGTTTATTTGTGAGCTCTGTGGTTTCTCTTTGATTTGTTGTGTGTGAAGTACTTCTTAAAGTATTTTCTGTAGTGCCTGCTTAGTACTCATGAATTCTTTTAGTTTATGCTTATCCAGGAAGATTTTCATTTCTTTTTTTAATTCTAAAGAAAAACATAACTGGATATACTAATCTTTGTTGACAGTTATTCTCTTTCAGGACTTAGAACACACTAAAAAATCCTTCTGAGATTTGTAGAGTTTGTGCTGAGCAACTGTAAGTAATTTTAATTGGCTTGTATTCAAATGTGCTCTGACCATTTTTCTCTGGAGTGTTTTAATATTCTATCCTTGTGTTTTTTATGTTAAGAGTTTTCAGTGTAATATTTTGTGGGGTAATTTTATTTTGGTCTTGTCTTTTTACAGTTTGGAATGTCTTCAGTATCTGGATGTCTATCTCATTCTTAAGGTTTGGAAATTTTTGTTATTATTTCCCTGAAAAAATTATCCATGCCATTAATCTGCATCTCACAATCTTCTTCAATTTCTGCAATTCTTAAGTTTAGTCTCTTAATTTTTTCCTAGAGTTTTTGCATATGTTGGTCATAATGACTTATTTTCTATATTACTGAAAGAAGATGCGACTCGAGACAAATCACCAGAGAAGTTCCACTTTATTACAAAAGGCTGTGGGCTTATATAGATCTAAGGATAGGTGGCAGGGCTTAGGTAGATGATGGGTCACCCATTTATTGGTAGGTTCTTCCCGATGTCAGTTCTGGAGCCCACAAAATTAGTTCTTATTGGGGCTAAGGTTTCCCGCCGGCGGGAGTGAGCATTGGCGCTGGTGGGAGTTTTTGGTGCTGGCAGGAGACGGAGAGGAAGAGAAGCACCTCAGGCGCCATGTTGGGTTTTTGGGGGTGTGGCTGCTGGTATACCTTTTCCAACAATTACTGTTTGAATATTCAAGATCAACTGCTTTGTCTTCCAGCTCTAAGGATTCTGTCTTCAGCATAGTCTAGTTCATTAGAGACTTTCAACTGATTTATTGTGTGTTTCATTTCCAAGATTTGTGTTTTTTAAAATCAATATCTCTATCTCCTATTGAAATTCTCATTTATGACCTGCACTAAAAAAAGTTTGAGAAACATAGAGAAAACAAGGTAAAGTGAGATAAAAAGAGAACAAGATAATTTGATTGTCAGACAGGAAACAAAGGATAAAAAAGAAAAACAAACAAACAAACAAAAATGAAACCAAAATAAACAAACCAAAAACCCTAACCCTCAAATTACATGAAAAATAATTATCATAAAAAATGCTTAAAAATGAGAAAAAGAAACAAATGTGTACATATATTCATGAGCCAATCATCATAGCAAGAATATCCCAAAATACACCTTTTTTTTGTGTTAATATATTAGTTTTTTTAAAAAAATTAAATTTGTTCTAACTAGTTATACATAACAGTAGAATGCATTCTGACACATCATACATATATGGAGTATAACTTCTCATTCTTCAGGTTGTACATTATGTAGAATTACGCAGGTAATGTAATCATATATGCACATAGGGTAGTAATGTCTGATCCATTCTAATATCAATCCTACCTCTATACCTTCTTCTCTCCCTTCACTCCCCTCTGTCCAGCACAAAGTACCTCTATTCTCCTCCCCCTTACTGTTAATTAGCATTTGACCTTTGTTTCTTTGGGATTGGCTTATTACACTTAGCATGATATTCTCCTGTTCCATCCATTTACTGGCAAATGCCATAATTGCATTCTTCTTTAAGGCTTAGTAATATTCTACTGAGTATATATACTACAATTTCACTATCCATTCATCTCTTGAAGGGCATCTAGGTTTGTTCCATAGCTTAGATTTTGTGAGCTGAGTTGCAATAAACATTGATGTGGATGTGTCACGGTAGTATGCTGACTTTAAGTCCTTTGGGTGTAAAACTAGAAGTGGAAGAGCTGAGTCAAACAGTGGTTGCATTCCAAGCAAGACTTCTGAGGAATCTTTATACTGATTTCCATAGTGGTTGCACCAATTTACAGTCCCACTAGCAATGTATGAGTGCACTTTTCACCCTACATCCTTGCCAACATATATTGTTGCTGTATTCTTGATAATTGCCATTTGACTGGAGTGAGATGGAATCTCAGTGTAATTTTGATTTGCATTTCTCTAATTTCTGGAGATGTTGAACATTGTTTCATATATTTGTTGGTATATTGTATTTCTTCTTCTGTGAACTGTTTATTCAGTTCCTTAGCCTGTTTATTGGTTAGGTTATTTATTTATTTATTGGTGTTAACTTTTTTGAGTTCTTTATCTATCCTGGAAATTAATGCTCTATTTGAGGTGCATGTGGTACTTATCTCCCATTCTGTAGGTTCTCTCTTCATATTATTGATTGTTCACTTTGCTGTAAAGAAGCTTTTTAGTTTGATTCCATCCCATTCATTGATTCTTGATGTTAGTTCTTATGCTTTAGGAGTCTTGTTACGGAAGTCAGTTCCTAAGCTGACATGGTAGAGTTTTGGGCCTACTTATTCTTTTATTAGGCACAGGGTCTCTGTTATAATGTCTAAGTCTTTGATCCACTTTAAGTTGATTTTTGTCCAGGGTGAGAGATAGGGGTTTAATTTTATTTTGCTACATATGGATTTCCAGTTTTCCCAGCACCATTTGTTGAAGAGGCTATCTTTTCTTCACTGTATGTTTTTTGGTGCCCTCGTCCAGTATGAGATAACTGTATTTATGTGAGCTTGTCTTTGTGTCTTCAATTCTGTACCATTGATCTATGTGTCTGTTTTGGTGCCAATACCATGCTGTTTTTGTTACTATGTCTCTGTAGTATAACTTAAGGTCTGGAATTGTGATGCCTCTGCCTTCACTTTTCTTGCTACAGATTGCTTTGGCTATTCAAGGTCTCTTATTTTTCCAAATACATTTCATGATTGCTTTTTCTAGTTCTATGAAAAATGTCATTGGGATTTTAATAGGGATTGCATTAAATCTGTATAATGCTTTTGGTAGTATGGCCATCTTGACAATGTTAGTTCTGCCTACTATCCAAGAGATTGTGAGATCTTTCCATCTTCTCAGATCTTCTTCAATTTCCTTCTTTAGTGTTCTGTAGTTCTCATTGTAGAGATCTTTCACCTCTTTCACTAGATTGATTTCCAAATATATATATTTTTGAGGCTTTTGTGAATGGGGTAGTTTTCCTAATTTCTCTTTCAATGGATTCATCACTGTTGTATACAAACACATTTCATTTATGGGTGTTAATTTTATATCCTGTGGCTTTGTTGAATTTATTTATTAGTCCTGGAAGTTTTCTGGTTGAATTTTTTTGGATCTTCTAAATACAGAGTCCTGTCATCAGCAAAAAGTCATAGTTTGAGTTATTCATTTTCATTTCATATTTCTTTAATTTCTTTCTTCTGTCTCATTACTTGGGCTAAAGTCAAGGATGATATTGAATAAAAATGGTGAAAGAAGGCATCCTTGTCTTCTTTCAGATCTTAGAGGGAATGCTTTCAAGTTTTATCTATTTAGAATAACATTGGCCTTGTGTTTAGCATAGATAGCTTTTACAATGTTGAGGTATGTTTCTACTATCTCTAGTTTTCCTGATGTTTTTAACATGATGGGGTGCTGTATGTTGTCAAATGCTTTTTCTACATCTATTGAGATGATCATATGATACTTTTCTTTAAGTCTATTGATGGGATAAATTACGTTTTTTGATTTCCACATGTTGAACCAAAATTGCATCCTTGAGGTGAACCCCACTTGATCGGAATGCACTATATTTTTAATATGTTTTTGTATGCAATTTGCCAGAATTTTATTGAGAAGTTTTGCATCTATGTTCATCAGGGATCTTGGTCTGAAGTTTACTTTCCTTGATGTGTCTTTGGTTTTCTATCAGTATAATACTAGCTTTATAAAATGAGTTTGGAATGGTTCCCTCCTTTTCTATTTCATGGTATAATTTGAGAAGTATTGGTGTCAATTCTTTGAAGGTTTTATAGAACTTGCCTGAGAATCCATCTAGTTCTGAGCTTTTCTTAGTTGGTATGCCTTGATGGTGTCTTCTATTTCATTGCTTGATATTGATCCATTTCAACTGTGTATGTCCTCCTGATTCAGTTTGGTTAGGGCATATGTCTCTAGATATTTGTCAGTGTCTTCAATATTTTCTATTTTATTGTAATATAAATTTTCAAAATAGTTTCTGATTATCTTCTGTTATTAAGTAGTGTCCTTTGTGATATTTCCTTTTTCATCATGAAGTTTAGTAATTTGCTTTCTCTCTCAAGTAATTTGAGTTTCTCTTCATTAGTGTAGCTAAAGGTTTGTCAATTTTATTTACTTTTTCAAAGAACCAATTTCTTGTCAGTTTTTTTGAATTGTTTCTTTGTTTTAATTTCATTGATTTCAGCTCTGATTTTAATTATTTTCTGTTTCCTACTGTTTTTGGTGTTCATTTGTTCTTTTTCTAGGGCTTTGAGATCTGATGTTAGGTCATTTATTTGTTGACCTTCTGTTCTTTTAATGAATTAACTCAATGTGATGAACTTTCCTCTTTGCACTTCCTTCATAGTTTTCCAGAGATTTTAGTATTTTGTATCACTCTTATGAACTGTAAATATTGTTTTATTTCATCCCTGATTTCTTCTGCTATTCATTCATCATTCAATAGTGTATTATTTAGTGTCCAGGTGTTAGAGTATCTTCTCCTTTATATTGTATCATTGATTTCTAATTTCATTCCATTATGATCTGATATAATGCAGGGTATTATCTCTATTTTTTTTTCGTATTTGCTTAGAGTTGCTTTGTGGCATAAGGTGTAGTCTATTTTAGGGAAGGATTTGTGGGCTGTTGAGAAGAAAGTGTAGTCACACATTGGTGGGTGAAATAGTCTATATATGTCTAGTGAGTCTAAATTATTGAATGTATTATTTAGTTCTATGGTTTCTTTGTTGTTATTTGAAGGATCTATTCAATAGTGAGATGTGTTAAAGTCACCCAGTATTATTGTGTTGTGGTCTATTTGATACTTAAAGTTGAGAAGGCTTTGTTTGATGTATGTAGATGCTCCATTGTTTGGGACATAAATACTTATGATTGTTAAGTCTTATTGATGTATAATTCCCTAAAGCAGTATGGAATGTTCTTCTTTGTCCCTTCTGATTACCTTTGGCTTAAATTTCACTTTATCTGGTATGAGGATAGAAACCCCTGCTTGTTTACAAAATCTATGTGAGTGAAATGTTTTTCCCCCCATCCTTTCACCCTCATTCTGTGGATGTCTTTGCATATGAGTTGAGTCTCTTGGAGATAACATATTGTTGAGTCTGGTTTTTTAATCCACTCTGCCAGTCTATGCCTTTTGATCAATGAGTTTAGGCTCTTAGCATTCAAGGTTATCCTTGAGATGTGATTTATATTCCTGGTCATTTTGATTTATTTTTGGTTTTCAATATGAATTAGTTTCTCCTTTGATTGACTATTACTTTAGTATAGTTCCTCCCTTTGCTGGTTTTCATTTTCTTTTTTAAAAATTTCATCTTCGTGGAATATTTTATTGAGAATATTCTGTAGTGAAGGATATCTAGTTCTTTTAACTCTTGTTTGATATGGACGATTTTTATATTATCTTAAATTCTAAAGCTTCATTTTACTGGATATAGAATTTTTGTTTGGCATCCATTTTCTTTCAGAGCTAGGTATCTGTTATTCCAGGACCTCCTAGCATTGAGGGTCTGGGTTGAGAAATCATCTGAGATCCAAATTGGTGTTCCCCTATATGTAATCTGTTATTTTTCTTTCACATTCTTTAAAATTCTATCTTTATCCTGCACGTTAAAGATTTTCACTATAATATACTTGATGTGGGTGTGTTTAATTTTGTAATTTTGTACATCTGTAAGCCTCTTGTTATAGAATTTCCACTTCATTCTTTAGATTTGGGAAATTTTCTGATATTATTTCATTGAAAATTTGTACAATCCTTTGGTTTGTATCTCTACACTTTAATCTATACCAATAAATCTTAAATCCAGTCTTCTCATGTTATCCCATAATTTTTGAAAGTTCTGTTCATTCATGGTTTTTTTTTAACATGTTCTCTGTATGGTAAACTTTATTTTCAAGATTATATATTTTGTCTTCATTGCCTGAGGATCTATATTCGCAGTGGTCTAATGATGCTTTCAATTGAATTTTTAATTTGGCTTATTGTTTCCATCATTTTGAGGATTTCTACTTGGCTTTCTTTCAGAATCTCTGCCTCTTTCTCAAAGTGATCTTTTACTCCTGTATATTCTCTCTGATTCCATTCCTTATACTCTACTTTGCAAATCACTTTAACTATGTACATTCTAAAGTCCTTACCTGACATTTCTTCCACTGTGGTGTCAATGGATACTGTTATTAGATTATCTTTGTTCATTTGGGGTGATTTGTTTCCTTATTTTTTATGTTTTTTGTGTGTCTACCCATCTAACAGTATGGATGTGAGGCAGAAGAGTTTCTACCCTGTGAACTTATAGTGTCCCTGAAGGTTTCTAGTACCTCATTGTTTAGGGGGAGACAAATAATAACAACCACCAATGCAAACAATATACAGCATTAAACCAAATAGTTTGTACTATGATGTCTACACTGTTAATTATCACAATAAACAGAAATAATATGATCAGTTATTGTCTACAATAAAAACAGCAATTTTCCAAAAGGATTTACAATTTCAAATGGTATGCAGGGAGAAAACAGAAGTGATATAGGGTGTGATGGTTAAGAAAACAATAGAGATTATTAGCAAAAGGAAAGAGAGAAAGGAAACCTGTAGGAGAAAAAAATATATATATCTAAAGTAAAAATTTAATAAAAATTAGAAACAAAAATAAAAGAACAAAAAACAAAACTAAAATATACTATCCAAACATCCTAGTTGACAAAAAAACTAATCCGTGAAAAACAACTGGCTTCAAAAATGCTAGAAATGAGAAAAAAAAGATGAAAATGTATAAATGACGTTGCATTATCAAGGTTACAATATAAATAGATAAAAAGAATAAAAAATAAGGGAAATAAAGAAAAAATCATGAAGAAAAATTAAAGATTTTTTTTTCTGTTTAAATTCAAAATATTTTCAGCTTCTCAGCAGTTTAGGTGGGATGTTCTGGAGTGTGATGCACCACCCTCTGGATTGCTGGAGTGAGAGAGGTAGTCTGTAGGTGGAATTTCTGGATGCAGGGTTTAGGCTTAGGCAGGCTCCAGGCTCTTTGCAGAAGGCTGGTTGCTCTGGAGATTTTAAATGAGCACGCCTTCCGGGCCCAGTACTTGCTGGTCAATGCTGGAAGACTTTACCCCAGGGGTGTTCCCTGGGTTCCACTCATGTGGAGAGGAGCCAATTCTTAGTCCTCTAAGTCACCTGCAGACTCCACATTTTCTGGCCTTGGGTTCATTCTCTAAACAATCTATCTGGCCTCTGCCCTTCAGAGTTCCCAGCCAGATGAGCCTCTCATAGCAGGTCAAATTGGAGGGGCAGTGGTAGAGCTGGGTAGTTTTCCACAACCAGTTTTTACTCTGTGTAAACCTCTCTCCATGTTTGATTTTCTCTTGGTCACTTAAGCACACTATATGTTTTGCAGTGTGTGCTTATGGGGCCTGTGTTTTGGGCCAAACACAGGTTTGTCAGGAATTGGCTTTCTCAGCTGCCAGCTCCTGCACCTTGGCAGTAACACGATTCCTTCCTTTGTCCTCTGCACACTGCCTGAAGAAATGGCAGCTTCTTTCTCCGTACATGGATATTGTGCAGTGTGTTTCTCAGGTTTGTTGGGAAATGTCCTCGATCTCTAAACACTCCATACCCAGACACTCCTCATGCCTCCCCAAATTTTGAGTTTCTTAATTGCTTTGTCCCTATACTGTGCTCAGGGAGGGACCACTCTGGCTGGTGATTCCAACTGTCTGGGCCAGTGGCTATGCCACTGGGGATTCTTATTTTATTATATCCAACGTCCTGTGTCCCTGGTCTGCTTTGAATGTCCAGTTTTAAATTTCAGTAAAGCCTCCCCCCCCTTTATTTTTGTTCATGCACCTTGCAGAGAAGCTGCCTGTCTGCTTTCTTGGTTTCATGACATGGAGGAGCCAGGAATGTGACCTCTTGTACTCTGCCACCTTTAAAAAAAAATGCTCAAAAATATTCTTAATGGAAAAAAACAAAATTCTCCACTGAGGTGGTCAAAACCATCAGTGACGATGGATGATCACCACCAAAGCCTGACCATTCTTCTGTGCATATTGTTTTGAGTTGGAGAAAGAGAGAGAGAGAGAGAGAGAGAGAGAGAGAGAGAGAGAGAGAGAAACTTTTTTTTTTTGTGTGTGTGTGTGTGTGTGTGTATTGCTAACTGAGCTGCCAGCTGCAGTAGCCTAAAACTGAAACTAGCTGAAATAGCTCTCAACTTCCCTCCTCACCAGTATGGGTAGGATGGAATTTGAAGTACTGTAGACTGGAGTTTCGTCTGCACTGACCAGATCACTATACTCCCAGAGTGGTACTGCTGCATTGTTCAATGAGGGCAGTTCTGGTTAGGGCTAGGTGTAGGTCTAATCAAGCCTTAGGGGCTTTGCTGGGTGGTATCTTCTCTAGAGAGATTAGATTGACACAACCCTAGGGCCAGGTTGCTGCTTATCTCTGCTGGAAACTTGGATTTAAGGAGCCTTCTAAGAATTCTACTTGTGGAGCAGGGGAGCCAAACCTCCACACATCTGCTGCTCATGGTTATGGCCTTTCCAGGCTTAGACCCTGAGTATATTTATACCCAACTGTCTTCAGCTTGTCACGTGAGCCAGCAGACCCAAAGGGAAAGTGAGTTGCACTTGCTTCCATTTTCCTGACTTGAATCCCACTTCTCTTTGCCTCTTTCACTCATGTTATGTTAGGTTCATCCTAGGCCACCAGGTAGGTGCTTGCTGGCACAGTATAGCAATGTTTGCTATGGTCTCCTGGGTTCCCAGGGCCACAAGCTGCAGTGTCATCTTCTCAAGATGACATTTGCACTTTTCAAACTCTAGTTCATTGTGCTTCCTCTTGACCATTAAAGTTCAGGCTGCTTTTCTCATGTACAGATTTTTCTGTGCCAAATTCATTAGTCGTGTTTCTCTCTGTTCCCTTTCCTCTGAGGTTAACAAGCACCACTGACACTGCCATAACCAGCTTGGCTCCAATGTACTCTTATTCTTTGTTCCATGCATCCACATTTCTTAATCTCTAAGAGACTCTGACTGTCTGATATTGAATTTCAGTTAATTTCCTCTTTCAACCACCTCAGAATCTTGAACCAGGGAGCAAATAGAAATGCAAGCTTCCTCTAATCCACCATGTTGAATCTCCAATTTTATATTTTTCTTAAGATTAAGAAGAAATTCAAGAGAAGAACTTTGTTTCATTCTGTTAAAATTATGTAAAATTCAAATTTCAGCGTTCATCAGTAAAGTTTGATCAGAACACAGTCACCATCATTCATTAACATATTACCTATGGTTGCTTATGGGCTACCATGGCAAACTCAAGTGGTTGCTACAGAGACCAAGTGGTCCTCTTCAGTAATAAGTAATTCAATTTGATTGCCAGTTACATTTTATATAAGTTATATTCTCTATCTAAAATATGCTAATAAGTATTTGCATTAACATATAGAAAATATAATTCAAATTGGATGGACTTGGAGAGTGGCCAGTTTGGTGGTGAGTTTCCATGTATATTATAGTGTGCAGGTCAATGAATGTGTTTGGCATGCACATTATGACACAACAACATGGTGAACGATGCAATGCATAAAAGTAAAATGTAGTTCCAAAAATAATAAACTTATATTTGATGAAAAATATTTTATACCACTTTGATGCTTAATTTCAAATTCAAATTCACTGAAATAGGAAGTCTTCATCATTCCGGCACCCTGCTTCTTATTGGACCTTGTCTCCTGATACTATTCCCTCATCTCTTTTCTCTGGCCCCAATGGCCTCTTTGCTGTTTTTATATATGCTAGACCTGGTTCGTCTTAGGGATTTTGTACTGGTTTCCTCCTCTTGGAAAGTTCTCTTCCCCACAGTTGTATTGGACCTCCTTTGTAAATGTCATTTAAACTTGCTGTCCTCCTCATTCTTTGTATACTCCTTGATGATTTATATTACTTCATACCACTTATCACCATCTAATATACCACATCATTTGCAAATATACATATATGTATGTGCGTATATATATATATATATATATATATATATATACTCCTTTATATATAATACTATATATATATATCTCCTTTCTTATTGCCTGTCTCTATTTTACTATAATATAAACTTCAAGAGCATAAAAATTTTGTCAATTTATTTACTGATATACCCCCAGGAACAAATACAATAGCTAGCACATAGTTGAAGTCTAATTAATATTTATTGAATAGATAAATATGTAAAAGATAATTGCTAAAGAATAGATAAAAATTGTATGTGTTTTCAAGACAGGAAAGGGGAAAAATGGAACAAAAATGCTTAAAAGTAATTTAATAAAAAACAAAAATAAATGAATGAACATAATATAAATAAAATGGGTTTGAGTCATAATTCTGAAAAATAAAATCCTGAATGCCATAAACCTGGATGTTGAAATGCCAAAAGGTCAAAATGACTCAAGTCTAAACTCCTGAAGCATAAATATTTCAAAAATGTAATTCTTGAAAAAAATAATAGTTATATTTAAGAGGCATTCATTTAGATTTTTTAAAAAGAATTTATTTAAGAAACAAACACAAGAGAACACTATTTTGTCCACTTTGTTAAAGAAAATAGGCAATTGTAACATGCATAATTTTGCAGCAAAAACAAAGGTAATCAAATGACAGGGCTTAATAATTATGTACAAATTAACCATATTCATAAATAGGTCAAAAATCAAAATGTCTACACATATATAACTATGGGTGGTATGTGCTCCCAGATTTATAATTGTGTTCATCTAAATATTACAATGGACGACATGTTTTTTGTTAAGATATGAAAACTGTGAAGGGTTATCACAGCATATATAGTCAGCTAAAGAGCCGAGGTCTTCAGAAATTTTATCTTTCACAATAGTATACATACAAAAAGGACCTCTTCATTTATTGAGGAAGTGTCAATGTTTTTATGTTTATGTAAAAATGTTTCAGAAACTTAGTGAGGCCCTAACCAATTTAGTGAAATTGTCTAGAGTCTATCTAGTGTCTCAAGATAAAAAGTAATGGCTGGGATATGGCTCAGTGGTTCAGCACCCCTGGGTTCAATCCCTGGTATAAAGAGGGCGGGGGGAAAGTTTATACAAAAAATCAAGATTGTGTTGTGTACTTTAAAAATATTTAAAAAAATATAATTTTAGTTGTAGATAGACACAATAATTTTATTTTATTTATTTACTTTTTGTGGTGCTGAGGACCAAACCCAGTGCCTCACATGTATTAGGCAAGCACTCTACCACTGAGCTACAACTCCAGCCCAAAAATGCACTTTTGTGAACTCAAATGGCATAAAATAATTAGCACTTTGAGAGTCTTTACATAATTTATATCTCCAGTATTAGAAATGATGTGAAGATGAAATCCATGGCATAGTGAGTTATAAAAACTAATACTGACAATTAAGAATAGTGAAAATTAATTTAAAAAAAAGAAAACAAAACAAACAGGCCACCCCCCCACACACACACAAACTAAAAGAACAAAAGCTAAAAAGCTAAATGAACTGTTGACATATGAAAATGTCTTATAAAGATAGATCATGTGCACTGGCATAGATTTAATTCATAAAAGCTGGTTGGCTTTCATGATCACTAACTATATTTTGAAGTTTTGCATCATGATGAGTAGTTGTCTTTTTTTTTTTTTTTTTTTTAAGGGCTGAGTTGTCTGAGAATACATTCCCGTTCATTTTATATATGGCAGATCTTCCCTGTCTAGTCATCTCAGATTCATACACTAATCTCCTCTATAAACACCCTCACAAACACACCCAAATTGTGCTTTACCATGTTTTTAGATATTTATTTCACCCAATACAATGCAAGTATCTTGTGTAAAATCCGAAAAGCATACATTTCATGACCAGAATTATTTAGTTTCCTACTTCATGTCCATCTCTTTTCAAAGGGAATTTCCACTTTTGGGATGTTGGCCTTTAGAATTTCCACATTTGGAATTTTAATCTTTTGGGATTGTGATTTGGGGATTTGTAGACCAGTTTGATTTTTTCAGGATTTCAACATTTGAAAGTATGGCATTTGGGATTATGTCTTTCAGGTTTTTTGTTTTTTTTTAATTGTCACTGACATAAAACATGAAATGAAGGAAAAAATCCAATCAGATAGTTAATCATAAAAAGGCTAAGTAAATTTAACTCCTACATTAAAGACATAACTAAAAGTCCAATTAAATGATGTCATAATTTTTAAAGAAATGAATAAAATATGTAATTGTACAGGAATGTTAATCGTGACATCATTTTTAACAGTAAAAACTAAAAGTAACCTTTAGTGTATCAGTGAGAAACTAATTAAATAAGTAAGAGGATCCATAATATAGAATACTATACTGTGAGTTCAATTCCTGGTACACCCCAGCAAAAAAAAAATCTTGAAGGTCTATATTTTTGTCTAGCAATATGTACAAATATGCAAATTTATTTAGCAATATGTACAAATGTGCAAATGAGTAGATATAGAATCAACAAAAATTTTAAAAGAATCCATTAGCATTAGTCAATTATATGAGAAGAATCAGAATCCGAAAAGAGAAAATAGATAACTTTTCACTTTTGGGTCCATGCATTTTTGGTGTGAAGAAAATATTGTATAATGATTTTGATTTCTTAGATTTTTATATTCAGTATTTTCTAAAACACATATCTTCCATTAATTTGGAGAAAATAAATAAGATGTAAAATTTTAAAGTACATATTTTATCAATACAAAAAAGTCAAAATTCATTCATCATAATTCATCATAATTCTGAAATAGCAAATCATGTAAAGAGGGTAGTTAACAATCATCATATGCAGTCATTTTGACCACTCTGTAACATTTTACATAGGGAGGCCAAAGCTTTAAATGAATTGTTAATACTCTCTTATAAACGATCAGAAATATTTTTAAATGATTGTATAATGTTTGATAGGAGCTCATGGTGCAGAAAAGTATTTCCATTTTAGATAAATTGATATTTCTTATAGATTCTACTTCATTTCTTGATATCACTTGAAACATATTTCAGAAGGATAAAATTTTTACTTTTCTGGAAAGTAGAAAAAGTGAGGTAAAAACATTGATAGTTACTAACATTAACCTAATCTAGTGTTGTTATTAACATGAACCTAGTGTTGTTATTAACATCACTCCATTAGTGTTATAATCAACAATCATATTTCTTTGGACTCATTCCTGTCAGATGTAAAAGCTGAAGTACATTTTTTTGTGTGCTTTAGTTTCTAATCCTTTCTTGAAAAAAAAAACACCCGTCTTTCTCAGTGAATTTACTTTTTCCATCAGAATCTGTTAAGAGTAGCTCTAAGTACTTGCCTCACTATTAACAATAATAGTCTTTTAGTTCTCAACTGAAATGGCTGTAAACATTTATTATTACATGCAAGAAAATATATACTTCTGGGATTTCCTGGGAAGACACAGTGTTCTCCTTCAATCCAAAATAGACTTGATGAAGACAGAAGGAAGAATGGATTAAAGCCTCATGTACCTGTACACTCATGGAGAGAGAGAGAGAGAGAGAGAGAGAGAGAGAGAGAGAGAAACATAAAAGTGGCAGAACAAAGAGAAGTCTGACTTTTTAGACTGAAAAAGTAGTACAGAGTGATTGTATGAGTTTAGTTCTACCATTTTTTTGAGGGAGAATAAATCTCTTATAAAAATTCTCATACCCTCAGCCTGTGGAGGACTTGCCTGGGTGTTTGGACAGCTCATGTTTCTTGTGCAATGGGCTGTTAACTTCAGTATGTATATTATGCATATCTGCTAGGGCTAAGCAAGGCAGCGTGTGTTTATAAATAATGTAAGTTAATGTAATGCATCAAATGTTAAATTAGATGAAGTTTTACTTGAATAATAATATCAAGGCACTGGAGCTTTTTGGTGTCACCCAAATAAACGACATCAAAATAGAGAGTACGCAGAACTGCTACCCCAGCATTATGATGGCAGTTAAGAATCTTGCAGAAGTTTTAGGCCTATGCAGAATCTGTGTGATAGAAAGGCTCAGTGTTTTTATTTAAAACCAAAAGAAAAATTATGAACTGTGTTTCTCTTTTTTTCTCTAATATCTCTCAATTAATGTTAGAGTTAAATATTTAAAAGTAACTAGTTGAAAGCTTGATGCTTCTCTCCAAATTATTAATGACACATTTAGATTTTTAAAAAAAATCACACAAGTACATGTTTGTTTGGTTCAAATATATAAAATATTGACATTCTTAATATGGTGTCTATATTTATTATAAAATTAAGGACAACAAATACCTTGCCTCTATCTTTTGTAAACTTTACATCTAAAATTCTTGGTAGAGTTGTTTATATTCTTTTACTTAATTTTCCTCTTCCTGTTTTCTTCTCAAAACTCTCTCCAATCTAGTATTTGTACTATTGCTCTTTTGAAAGGGCTTTTGCTGATCACTAATGACTTTCACATCATTAAATCCAAAGGAATTTAACTCTTACCTAGTTGAGGCTTTCAGTAACATGTGATCCTATGATGAGCCTCTGCTCTTCATGAGTCTTGCTTTTCAAGCTCTCGGGCTCACCTCAAACTATGCCATGAGTTCCAGACTTGTCTATCATACTTTCAATTGCTATTGAAGAATTTGTCAGTACTGCTCTTTCCAATTTGTCTGAGATCATAAAAAATCAGAGATGGTCATCATTATACAAAATTCATGTATGAAGATGTGAGTTTGGTGTCAACATACCTTGTGTGCAAACTGAGATTTGATAAATTGTGGTATAAAGGTGAATTAAGAATTGCAATGCAAAAAAAATTATGAATGTAATGCACTCCTCTATTGTGATGTATGTAAGAAAGAATAATAAAAAAAAATCCCTTTTCTGATGGGAAGAAGCTATAGGCTTATTCTAATGCAGATGCTGCATGGGATGGAAGAAAGTGAGGAAGGAGGAATCTCCCAAAGCAATTACCCTCACAAAAGCCTTTGCTCAATTGGACTTTGTCAGTTCATAGTGGTATTTTTAACTTGTTTTCATGAGGAATGAAAGGAAGCCTGAGGAACTGATGCAGTAGTACATAAGATATGGATAAATGCACAGATATTAAAATGCAAAGATTAGTGCATTATCCCTTGCCATGAGAATCAAAATCTTAATCCAATAATTTCAAAATCTAAAGATAGGTAGCAAAATAAATTTAATAAATTAGGAAAAACTGTCAAACAAATGAACCTAATAGAAAGAAAGTAGCATTAAATTCTTAATAGAATGAAATCAAGAAACAAAAATCATAAAAAATCATAGTCTTTTAAAATTATAAGCAAAAAAATCTAATATAGTTTATAAAATTGGGGGGAAAATCACAATTATGTCATTGTCATTGAAAAACATGTATTTAAATTTCAATTTGACAAATTAGATAAAAATATATGAAAAATATCCAAAATATAATTTAAAAGCTCATTAATTCAATAGATCTTAAATTCTGTAATCTCAAGAAATGACACTTTTTTTTCCAGACACATGGAACATTTGTGAAATTCATTTTTCTAGGAAAAATGAACCACGAATTTCAAATAGTTGAAGAGCCATTTTTACACCTACAGTTAATATCAGAATAAAAGAAGAATCACAATATAACAAACTAAAATCAGGAGAATCTGGAGAAGGTGGAAGTATGGGTCGTAATTTTCTTACATGTTGTGGTAGGAAGATAATAGGTAATGTGCAAAGATAAGAATCCAAGAAACGTGGGCTTAAATATGTTACTGAAAGTTATGAGAGTAAACATCAGTGTAACACAACATGGCAAGAAGCTTTCCAACTTATCAGAAGAAATACATGAACTACAAATAAAATAAAAAAAATATAGAAAACAAAGAAGCTTTAAAATAAAGAATGACATTGGGGCTGGGGTTGTGGCTCAGTAGTAGAGCTCTTGCTTAGCATGTATGAGGCACTGGGTTCAATTTTCAGCACCACATATAAATAAATGAAAGGTCCATCAACAAATATATTTGTTGATTATATATACATTAGAGTATCTTAGCCGGGGATCTAGCCTGAGACTGCTTAGATGTGTAATGCTTATTGAAATGGTATTCCAGAGAGAGCAGGGATGAAGGATGAGGAGTGAAACAGAGAAAGAGGAGAAGTCATTTTATATATATATAGACACACACATACACATATACATATATGAAGGGCTGGGGTTGTGGCTCAGTGACAGAGCACTTGCCTAGCACATGTGAGGCACTGGGTTCTATCCTCAGCACCACATAAAAGTAAATAAACAAAATAAAAATATTGTGTCCATATATAACTATAAAAATATAAAATAAAATGAAGAACGACATAGATGACAATCCAACACTATATGCATATGTATATACTTAACATCAGAATCGATGAAAATGACAAACTCTCTTATTAAAATAAAAACTTTTCTAATTTTATTTATTCAACAAAATGCTTCAGCACAAGGATTTCTAACAGCTTTGAAGAAGGCATGGAACTAGAGTCCCTCACTTTATTGTGCTTTTACTCTAAATGGGAGAGAGAAATAATATGTAACCTCATGAAATTAAAAATGAAAATGGATTAGAGGACACATCTGGGAGAAGAAGAGATGACTGCTTGAGCCATATATCTTAGTGTTTTCTTTGGGAAATGGTGTTTGAAATTGCACCTAAACAACATGAGTATTGCAGATATTGAGGAAAGAGTATATGAGGCAGAGAAGAACAAGTGCATAGATAAGAGTATGAAATGAATGTGGTGTGTTGGAAGAATAGAAGGTTACTGTGGATGTACTTTTGGGTGATAGCAGATTGATTTTAGAATATCTTAGCCTGGGATCTAGCCTGAGACTGCTTAGATGTGTATTGCTTATTTTGGACTGGTATCCCAGAGATCAGTGATGAAGGATGAGGAATGAAACAAAGAAAGAGGAGGAGTCAACCAAAGGATGCTTTATGAAGCTCGCCTCTGAATATGTCTCCAAATTATTTGTCCCAGGAAGAAAGAAACTACTTTATCCATGAGCCCCTGACTTAATCAATCAAGGGTAGCCTCAAATTGTTTCATCTCCCTTACACTTCTACACAATTGTGAACACTGAATGAATTGATTAGATTGCAGGGGGTGTCTGACTTCAGAGAAACCTCAGGGCAGAAAGTGAAAGGCACAATTTAAATTACTATCATGGTGCAGTTGTAGAAAAAAAAAATGTTATAAGCCTGTGTGGAACTGTTCACTGCAGCTGGGGCTCCTGTGAGAGGATTTGAAGTATTTCATGGAATAGTTCTGTTGGGTGAAGGTAGATGGAATTGCAAAAGAACACAGAAGATGGCATATTCCAGAAATGCATACAACATAAAGTGCCTTGGACATGCTACAAGTACGACAATATGCAAATATATACCTGCTGGTACAAAGAAAAAGAAACAGGGAACAAAACAAAAGAGAGATGAATTCAAGGCAGAATAATTTTTATGGTAAAGAAGGTCTTTATATAATAAAGCTGTACTATGAATGTTTATGAACTAGATAGCACAAAGATTTATAATTTATAAAACAGATATGCATATATATAAGCATGCATATATATGCATATATTCATAAAACACAGATTATAACTTTTTAAAAAATATATTTACTTTATTTGTTTTTACGTGGTGCTGAGGATGGAACCCAGTGCCTCACATATGAGGGGCAAGTGCTCTACCTCTGAATTATAACCCAAAAGCCCCAGATTATGGCTTTTAAAAATACCTAAGAAATATTTTCAAAAGTTACTAAGCCATGAGTAAGCTTAAATAAGTTACAAAAGACTATATAGCATGCAAATTTATAATTTATAAAGTAGACTATATATAAGCATACATATATATGCATTTATTCTTAAAACAGATTATAGCTTTTTTAAGTATCTAAGAAACATTTGTAAAAGTTACTTAGCTACAAAGAAACCTTAAGCAAATTGCAAAACTATTAATAATGCTGACCATATTTATGAATACAATTCAATAAAATTAAAATACAATAAAAATCAAAATATTAATTATTTGAATGAACAATGTCCCTGTATTAAGCATTTTCATTCAGAAAATGACAATGAAAAGGTGAATCAGTAGATGTAGGTAAGCCAAAGATCAGAGAAAAATTCATAATCTTAAGCATTTACTAAAGAATGAAATTTTTTTAAAAAATTAAAAAGTTAAAGACTCAACAAAATAGAAAAAAGGAATTAATAAAATAAAAATAATTACATAGAAAAAAAAGCAACTCTAAATTCTTAACATTCAGGTGAGGGACTTCAGATTCCATGAGTTAAGTTTTCATTTTTTGTTTTGTTTTGTTTTTAGAAAACAGAGGAGGAATAAATAGCCATTTAAGCAACAAATAAAATGGAGCTGAAGTTTTCAAACCCATACATTCATCTGAATTCCTGAAGTTCTTGTACATACAGAGATGATTGGGAATCTCAGGCCTTTGGATTTAGTGGTATTTGGGTGGGCCCAATCTCATTCAATTTTCCAGATGAAGGTGGTAATGATGCACCTAAGAGTTACACATAGAGAAGTTCTGGGGTAGAGAAACAACTATGTAGTAAAAATGAAGAGAAAAAGGGAAAAAAAGCAAAGAAGTAAAAAGTTATATAAGGTAAATAGTCACAGAAATAGAGGAAATGCATTACTTCAGTGCTTCTCATTCTTGTAAGGATCACAAAAAGTTGGTCCCTGAGATCCTTCATTTGGGCTGAAATCAGACTCTCTGACACTAGACTCAGCTAGGCATGGATACTTTCCTAAGGCTTCTGAAGTGATTTTGATACCAACACAGTTTAGAGAAGCATTTGAATAGTGGTTCTAGAAGCATTAGTTGTGTTCCATTGTATAAATTTAGAAACCAAGATTTTGGTGGGAAAATTCTCATGTTTAAATAGAATGAAAATTCCAGGCTTCCAGGAGAGGAACATTGGTGTGTCTCTTGCTTCTTAATTCTACCTTGGGATGTAAATTATTTCTCCCAACTAGAAGTTTAGGAAAAAGAACCAAACATGCTGTACTTACTTCATCCTAGGCACACCCTGCCACATACATACTTTCTTCTACCTGCTTGAGGATATGTGCTTTCTTGTCTCGCTTTGTTTAAGGAAGTGAGTGTTATACCTATGATGGGAGGCTTGAGATCTACAGATATTTCTAGATCTAAATGACAAATTTTTCAAATAAGATCTTTATTGTGATTTAATCCACATATTGCAAAACATAACCTTCTAAAATGTACAATTTAGTAGTTAGTATATTTAGTTGTGTAACCATCATCATTATTGAACTTCAGAATATTTTTTTCATCTCCTAAAGAAACCTGATGCTCATGAGCCATATCCTTCTGTCCTAAGCTGTTATTGATATTTATTTAGCCTCCAGTTATTTTTCTATTAAAAGTTTTCAGTCTGATGAGTTATTAGAATGGTCATTGTTCCTACAGTCACGGCGTGACCTAACCAGTTTTTTTCTCCAAAGCATCTCTTAGTAGATGTCCATCTATTTGTCTTCTGGTACTAGAGTAATTCCCCTTTATTCATGGTTTCACTTTGCATGTTTCAGTTATCTGTGGTTCACCATGGCCTGAAAATATTAAATGAATCACTCATAAGCTTTAAATTGCATGCTATTCTGAAAAGCCTGATGAAATCTCACACCTGCCCTATGTGAATCAACCTTTAGTACAGTTTTTCCATGCTATATATACTACCTGCTCATCAACTTAGTAATCATCTGTGTTATCATATCAGCTGCTGCAGTATTACACTGCCTGTGCTCAAGTAACTATTATATAATAGCCTACTGCTACATCATAACTTTATCTCTTCACATATTATATCATTTTGCATTATTACCAAAAGAAGGGTGAGTACAGTATAAAATATATACAGTATATATTTTGAGAGGACAACATATTCACATGACTTTTTTTACAGTATATTGTTATATTATTAATTATTGTTGATACATTTTTATTGTGCTTAATTTATAAATTAAACATTATCATATATGGGGGAAACAATATGTATCATTTATTAGTGCCCACAATTTGAGGCATCCACTGGAGGTCTTATAATATATCCCCTACAGTAGTGTTGTAGGCTGTGCTTCCAGATGCTCCATGGCTCAAGATTCAAGCAGGAAGAGTATTGCTTCTCAGCAAGGTGGGTGAAAGAAGGATAGCACTAAAATTCAATATTGTACAGTTGGAGTTATCTCAGAGACTCAGAAATTTAGTTGCATTGAACAAAGAATAAGAAAGAGTACATTGGAGCCAAGTTGGTATGGCAGTGGCAATAGCACTGCTTCACCACAGAGGGGAGGGATGAAAGAGAAAGAAACACAATAGACAGATTTGGCATGGAAAAATGAGTGGCTCAGAAAATCACCCTGAATTTGGCTGATCCAATGAACTGGTGTTTGAAAAGTGCTATGTATTTCACAATGGTCAAATGGAGAGCTGAGGTTGGAGCCATCTTGAAGAGGCCACACTGTAGCTTCCTTCTGCAGGACCTCAGGAGATCATAGTGCTATATTGTCCCAGCAAGAACCGAGCATGGGGTCTAAAGTGTACCTATTAGAATGTGAGTGCAGCAGGCACAAAGAAGATAGTACCCAGGAAGATTCAAATCAGAAAATGAAGGACAGCCAAATTTCCTCTGATGTGAGTCTGTTGGCTCATGTGACCTCACCTGTACAAGGTGAGGATATTGAACACTCAGGAATAATATTGGGAAGACTGTATTTATGGGCAGCAAAGGATTGATTCCTTGCCTCAGGAGTAGATTTCTTGGGAGACTCCTAAGATCCAGACTCCCAACAGAGATTGGCATCTGCCTGACCCTATGAGTGTTTTGATTTAATGTCTTCAAACAGATACCACCCAACAAAATCACTGAGGCCTGAAAAGACCTAAGCTCTAGCTGCTGCTGGAACTCCCCTCATAGAACTCTGAAGCATCCCCACCCTAGGAGTGTATCACTTTGGTCTTTACAGACAAAACCCCAATTGACAGTACTTCCCATTCCATCCTGCCTTATACTCTTAAGAATACAAACGGAGAGCTATTTAACCAGCTTTTGTGTTTTAGGCCACTCCAATGGGCAGCTTGGTGAGCAACAAAAAAGGAGGAAGGGGTTAACAACTCCAAGCCCTTGTCTTCTCTTTATCAGTACACAGCCTAAGAAGGAATGTAAAAGTTGGGATTCTAGCTCAGTGGTAAAGCACTTACCTAGCATGAGTGAGATCCTGGATTCAATCCTCAGGACCACATAAGAACAAATAAATAAGAAAATTCTGAAAGGAAGGAAGGAAAGAAAGAAGGAAGGAAGGAAGGAAGATAAAGAAGGATAGTTGACCATAGGCACTAACCATTTATTCTTGTTAACTCTCTTGATCACCTCAGTGAAGAAGATTATGTTATTTTTCATTAATAATCTCTTCCTCCTCCTCCATTTTGGTGTTCATGTTGTACTGATTGGTTTATGAGCATATATCCAGAAAATGAAAGACATAATAAATCAAATAAAATGTTCAGTTGAAAGTCTTGCTAATGGACTAGACCATGCTGAAGACAGAATCTCAAAGGTGGAAGACAAAGTGACTGGTCTTGAACATACAGATAGTATTAAATAAAAGAAAAGTATATATCATCAACATATATAAGAAATCTGGTATAAAATTAAGAGGCCAAATTTCAGAATTGCTGAATTGAAGAGGATGGTGAGATGCAGGTTAATAGTAAGAATAATAGTATGAATAATCTTTTCAGGGAAGTAATAACAATAATTTCAAACATTGAGAATGAGATGGACATCACAATACATGAGGCATTCAAAACTACACACAAACAAGATAAAAAAAGAACCTCTCTACAACACTTTACCATTAAAATGCCGGATACAAAAAAAGGACAGTCTTTAAAAAGCCTCCAGAGAAAAATGTCAGGTCACATTTAGAGGCAAGTTGGTCAGAATTACTTCCATAAACTTTAAGAGCCAGGAGGATTTGGAATGATGTGTTCCATGTTTTGAAAGAAAGTAACTGTCAACCAAGATTGCTATATCCAGAAAACATATCTTTCAAAATTGTTGAAGAAATAAAAACTTTCCAAAATAACTAAAAGAATCTGTGAGTACTAAGCTGACACTATTGAAAATACTTAAAGAAATTCATCACATACAACAAATCAAACACAAGCCATGGAGTTCACAAATGAACAAATCTCATTTTAAGAGTAGTTGAGATGAGAAATAGAAACAAATTCAAACTGAGAAATAAATCAAAATGAGAGGAATTAATAAATATCTCTTTAAATAATATTGAATGTAAATGGTTTCAACTCTCCTGTTAAAAGACACAGTCACAAAGTTGGCAGAATGGATTAAAAAATAAGATCCAATTATATCTTGTTTGCAAAAGACTTACCTGACAAGGAAAGATAGTCACAGGCTGAAAGTGAAAAAACAGAAATTGATGTGCAATATGAATGGAGCCTGGAAAAAGCAGTAGTAGGTGCCCTCATATTCAAAATCAGACATGAATCCAAAATTAATCAGAAGAAACAAAGAAGGTCACTTCATACTGGTAAAGGACACAATCCAACAAGACGATATGATGATAGTATATTTATTTATACTCTAAATGATGGTATAACTAACTACATGGAATAAACAGTGATTAAATTAAGAACTCAGTCTTCAGTACAATAATAACACTGGGTGATTTCAACTCACCTTTCTCATCAATAGTTATGTTTAGACATATGCTCAGTAAAGACTTTTTTGACCTGAAGAAAACATTACAAATCAAATGGACTTAACAGACATATATAGACTATTTCATCCAACAACAGTTGAATACACTTTCTTCTCAGTGGCTCATAGAACCTTCTATAAAAGAGACCATATTTTAGGCCACAAAAAAATATAAGTGAATGTGAAAAAAATTATATGGTTTCTTGCTTCTTATTAGATCATAATGAAATTAAATAAGAAACCAATACCAAAGCACCCTATAGAAACTTCATAAATGCATGGAGATTAAGCAATACACTTTTATGGCATGATTGAGTGATAGAAAAAAATCAGGGACACAATTAAATATTCTTTGTCTTAAATGGGAATAGTGATATCACTATCTAACCCCCTCTGGGGCTAAGTTCTAAGAGAAAAGTTTATAGCTATGAGTGCCTATAGGAGAAAAAAATCCCCAATAAACAACCTAATAATGCAACTCAAAGTCCTTGAGAAAAAAATAAAACTAATTCCAAAATTAGTAGAATGAAGGAAGATCAGAGCTGAGATCAATGAAATTGATGATAAAAAATTACAAAATATCAATGAAACAAAGAGATGTTTTTTGACAAGATAAACAAGATTGATAAGCCCTTAGTCAAAATAAAAAACAGAAAAAGAGGGAAGATAAAAATTAATAAAATTGGAGATGAAAAGGAGAAAAATGTTATAGATATTACAATTTCAGAGAATCATTCCCTAATGATTTGAAAAATTATACTCCAATAAATTGGAAAACCTAGAAGAAATGGATACATTTCTAGATACATATGATCTGCCAAAATTGAATGATTAGGACATAGACCAATAATTTGCAATGAGATAGAAGCAGTAATAAAAAGCCTTCTAAGGGAGAAAATCCCAGCTGAATTCTACTAGAACTAATGTAAATGCTTCTCAAATTATTCCACAAAATATAAATGTATAGAGCACTTCTCAATTCATTCTATGAAGGTAACATCACACTCATACAAAAACAAGGTAAGAACACATCAAGGAAAAAAAATTATAGACCAGTATCCTTTTTTTTTTTTTTTAGAGAGTGGGAGAGGAGGGAGGGAGGGAGGGAGAGAGAGAGAGAGAGAGAGAGAGAGAGAGAGAGAGAGAGAGAGAGAGAATTTTTAATATTTATTTTTTAGTTCTCGGCAGACACAACATCTTTTGTTGGTATGTGGTGCTGAGGATCAAACCCCGGGCCGCACGCATGCCAAGCGAGCGCGCTACCGCTTGAGCCATATCCCCAGCCCCTAGACCAATATCCTTGATGGACTTATATGCACAAATCCTTTAATAAAATATTAGCAAATAATATTCAACAACAAATTAAGAAGCTTGTACACCATGACCACGTTTATTTTGTCTCAGGATTGCAAGAATGTTTTAACGTGCAAATCAATAAATATAATTCATCACCTGAATGGAATTAAGGACAGAAATCACTTAGTCTTCTCAATAGAAAGGCTTTAACAAAATTTAGCAGCCATTCAAGACAAAAACACAGAAGAAACACTGGAGAGAGGAAACCTACCTCAATATCAAATGCATGCAAATAAAAATCCCAAATCCAACTTTATGGTGAATGGGAAAAAATTGAAACCATTTTCTTTAAAACTAGGACCAAGACAAGGATGTCCACTCTCATCACTCCTATTCACGGTGGTTCTAGAAATTCTAGTCAGAGCAGTAAGTCAAGAGAAAGAAATAAAATGGATAAAAATAGGAAAGGAAGAAGTCAAATTATCACTTTTTGAAGATGATATGATCCTATACTTAGAAGACTTAAAAACCTTCACCGGAAGACTGCTAGAGTTAACAAATTCAGCTAAGTAGCATGTTACAAAATTAACATAGAAAAATTGGTAACTTTTCTATATGGCAATAATAAATCGACTGAAAGAGAAATCAGGAAAACAATCTCATTCATAATAGCTTCAAAACATACACACACACACACAGAGAAATAATTCAAACCAAGAAACTGAAAAATGTCTATAATGAAAACTAAAATAAAAATTATCAAAAGAAATTGAAGACAATTTCAAAAGATGGAAAGATTTCCCATGATCAGGGATAGGCAGAATTAACATTAAAATGGTCATACTACCAAAAGCAATATTGAGATTGTAAACAATCTCCATCAAAATACCAATGACATTCTTCACAGAATTGAAAAAACAAACAGTTCTAAAATTTGTTTGAAACAGAAGACCCAGAATAACCAAAGTAATTATAAGTCATAAAACCAATGTTGGAGACACCACAATACCTGACTTCGAATTATAGTATAGAGCTCTGGTAAGAAAAACTGCTTGGTTCTGGCATAAAAATGATACATAGGCCAACAGAACAGAATAGAAGACACAAAGACAAACCCACACAGATATGGTCATCTGATCTTTGACAAAGGTGCCAAACACATACATTGGGGAAAATACAACCTTTTTAACAAATGGTGTTGACAAAACTGATTATCCATATGTAGAATAATGAGAAGAGATCCTTATCTCTCACTCTGCTCAAAAGTCAACTCAAAATGGATTGAAGTCCTAGGAATTATTCTAGAAACTATGCAAATCCTAGAAGAAAATGTCTACCAATACTCCAACATATAGGCATAGGCAATGACTTTCAATAGGAGGATCTCTAAAGCTCAGGAAATAATGGCAAGAGTTAATAAATGGTATGAAGTCAAAGTTTTTGCACAGCAGAAGAAAAATGAAGAATATAAGATAGAACCTACAGAATGGGAGAAAATCATTGCTAGCTTCTCTTGTTTATTTTTTGGGGTACTGGGGATTGAATGTAGGGGCACTTGACCACTAAGCCACATCTGCAACCCTATTTTGTATTTTATTTAGAAACAGGGTCTCACTGATTTTTGCTTAGTGCCTCTCTTTTGCTGAGGCTGGCTTTGAACTCACAATCCTCCTGTCTCAGCCTCCTGAGCCATTGAAATTACAGGCCTGTGCCACTGCACCTGGCCGCTAGCTTTACTTCTAACAGAGGAGTAATGTCCAGAATATATAAATAAATTAAAAAGCTAACACAAAATAACAAATTACCCAATTAATAAATGGGCAAATGAACTAAACAGGTACTTCTCAAAAGAAGAAATGCAATGGCTACCAAATATATATATATATATATATATATATATATATATATATATATATATATATATATATATATAAAGTTCAATATTGTTGCAATTAGGGAAAAAGCAATCAAAATTTCACTGAGATTTCCTCTCACTCTAGTCAGAATGGCAGCCATCAAGAATATGAACAATAATAGCTGGAGTGGATCTGAAGAAAGAAAGAATAGTTTATACTGTTGATATAATTGTAAATTAGTAAAACCACTATAGTAATATATGTAGGTTCCTCAAAAGACTAGGAATGAAATCACCATATGATCCAGCCCTACCACTCCTCAATGTTTATCCTAAAGAATTAAAGTCAAATGCTATAGTGATACACGCATGCCCATTTTTATAGTAGCACAATTCACAATAGCCAAACTATGATGTCCAGCCTAGATGTCCATTAGTGGATGAATGAATAAAGAACATGTGTTACATTTACACAATGGAGTTTTATTTAGCCATAAAGAAGAATGGAATCATGTCATTTGCAGAAAAGTGGATGAAACTTGAGAACATTATTGTAAGCAAAATGAGCCGAAAGGCAAAAACAAAACAAAACAAAACAAACAAACAAACAAAAAAAACCTAAACAAATAAACAACAACAACAAAAACTTTAAAAAGTGTGGGCTGATTACAAAAATCAAAGGGATAGCCATATAGCAGAGAAAAGATACCAAAGGGAGGGTAGGGGAGAGAGTGGGATATTGGAAAGTAATATTGGTCAAATTATATTGTTACCTTCTGTGCATATAGGAATATGTAAAAACAAATTAAACTATAGGTACAACTATAATGCACCAATAAAACATTGTAAAAATAAAAAGATTATAACTTCTGTCTGTCTTTATTGCCTTTGTGGCTTATATACTGGTAAAGCAAGTGGCTGTATTAGAGAGGTCATGAGGGTTGAACAAGAGGCAGAACAAGAGGGTTGCCTCTGGCCAACAACCAACTAGAAACTGAGACCCTAGTTTAATAACCCTTAAAGAATTTCATTCTACCAACAAGTTATATGTGAACTTCAAAGAGGATCCTTTCCCAGTCAAGATTTCAAATGAGACCTGGCCCTGGCTGACAATTGCAGTCTTGTGAGAGACTTTGATGCTAAGCATCCAGCTAAGCTGTGCCCAGACCCAGGACCCAGAGACACCATGAAGTAATAGATGTGTGCTTTTAAGTTGCTAAAAAAGAAAGAAAGAAAGAAAGAGAGAGAAAGAAAGTGAGAGAAAGAGAAAGAGTCCTGCTGGTCTACTGTATTTTTTAATTGCTTCTTAAATAAAAAAGATATATTTTTCTAAAATTCTACCACTGGGTGAAATAATTTATTTCTTAGGAAAAATGTTACTCCAAATAACTTCAAAATTATAGAATATTTTAAAAATTTATAAAAAATTGATAAGAGCTCTAAACTGATGTAAAATATAAACCAGAAATAACAAGTGTTTTAATCAGACTTTATGATGCTGCAACCAAAATACCTGACAGGAACAATTTTATAGGTGGAAATGTTTAGTTGGTGCTCATAGTTTTCAAGGGCTCAGTCTACAGACAGCCAACTCCATTCTTCTGTGCCCAAGGTAAGGCAGAACATAGTGGTGGAAGGATGTGATGAAGGAAACAATGGACTTGATAATTAGGAAGCAGAGAGAACCAGTTATGGTAATCAGGGACAAAACATACACCCCAAAGACTTGCCCCCAATGGCCCACCTCTTCCAGCCACATCCTATCTGCCTACAGATAGCATCCAGTTAATCTGTGAGGGAATTAATGCACTGACTAAGTGAAGGCTTTCATAACCCAATTATTTTGCCTCTAAACTTTCTTGCATTGTCTCACAAATGAGCTTTTGGGAGGCATCTAATATCTAAACTATATCAACATGGTTGATTTATGTGAGTATTGGATAAACTGATTTTTTTTACCACAAAAATTTCCATAAACCAATTTATGTTAAATGTACAATGGACATGCCAGGACAATTTTATGGAGTTTTACAAATTAACAAGAAAATAATCTCACAAAGGGTAAGGGAAAGCAAAGGACATGAGGATCCAATTCAAAATAAAGAAATAAAAATATAGCAATTTACATAGGAAACATGGTCATCATCATTGGAATTGCAAAGGTGCAAATTTAAACAATGAATTGCTTTTCGTGTATATATGAAAATAATGTATTCAATGTTGGTGAAGATGAGAAGAGACAGATATGGATATATGCTGTTAGTATAGAGGTTATACACAGTATCATATAATTTAGAAGCATTATACTTTAGAAGGTTATACTTTAGAAGCATTTTTATAACATATAATAATTATAAATTATAATCACAGTAACTCTGTATTTTGAGTTTTAATCTCAGGAAATGTATCATTGGCCAAAATATATTTCTAAGTTTGTTAATTGTAGCAGTATTTATACTTATAAAAAGAATTGTTAAAAAGCCATCGTATTACCTGAATAGTTATTTAAATGTATTTGGGAACATGATTTTATATGTTTACATCTATTGATAGAAATGAATCAATGAAATATTGAGAAAAGCAATAATATAATTGCCTATATACTAATCCCACTCTGTTGAATAAAAATAGCAACAATAATAGCAACTACAAAACAAGCAGAAAATTTATTTTTGTATACATAAAAAATATTAAGGGAAAATATGTTAAAAATCACAATTAAAAGTAACTTATTTTCTTCATTTTTTTGAGTTTTTAAAAATTTTCTACTAGTTTTCCTTTTCTTAAAAAATGTTTTCCTTGTCAACCAGAAAAATAAGTATATATTTTTACCACATATCTTCCAGAGTCCACCTTGAGAATTTCACAGAAGTTATATAATTTTCTCTCCTGAGTGGTTATCAAGTTCTGTGGAGAAAGTACTGAAAAGAAGGATAAATACATGATTTTAGATGTAGGGACAAGTGTTTTTTTCTGAGCAGCACTCCTCTGTTTTGCCTTCTGCCACATATAGTTGCCTTGTGTTCTGATCTCTGCTGTATACAGTTGCCCCAAGCATACCCTATCATTGAAATAACAACTAAAATATCTTAAGAGGGCAAGTGCCTCTGACCATGGTGCTGAATAATCATTGTACCTCAGGGATTTCAGTATAAATATCATGAGCATCAATCATTGTAGGCAGATGCCCGATCCTGCACCCAAAGATTCTGATTTAATAGGTTTGGGTATAGCCTAGGAATGTTTGTTTTTAATATGTGTTTACTGTCACCTACTTTTGAGGCCTGTTTTAGTCAGCTTTTTTTGCTGTTGCAACTGTAAGACCTGACCAGATCTTTGCAAAGGAGGAAGCTTATTTGGAGCTCACGGTTTCAGAGGTCTTGATGCATAGACAGCACTTTCCATTCCCTGGGGCTCAAGGTGAGATAGAACATGGTGGAAGAGTGTGGTGGAGGGAAGCAGCTCCCATAATCAAGAGAGAGAGAGAGAGAGAGAGAGAGAGAGAGAGAGAGAGAGAGAGAGACACTCCACTCATCAGATTTAAATATATACCCCATAGCCATGCCCTCAATGAACCACTTCCTCCAGTTACCACACAGTTAATTCCATCAGGAATCAATTTTCTGATTAGGTTAAGGCCATGACCCCATAATATCCTCTCCAAACCTTCTTGCATTGTCTCACTGATGAGCTTTTGGGGAACACCTCATATCCAAACCAGAATGAGGCCTTTTCCATAGGGATATAGATGCTTGTGGACTTCTGAATTAAATAAGAAGGGGGGTTGGAGAGAATAGGGAATGAGAAGGAGGGAGGGGGAAGAGATAATGAGACTATTAATTGGAAGGAACTCGAGGAAATTATAAAATTTTCCCTATTTCAGTTTTTAAGAAATTCTAGTTATTGATGAAGAAATCAGAAAAAAATGTGAGCATTAAATATGAAAAGATATTCATGAGAAGAAAAAAATCTATTCATATTTTTATATTAGACAAGAAGAAAACCAGCTGGTGAGAAACAGCATGAATAAGGTTTCATCATCAATTCAGTTCTAATAAAGCATGCATGAGTTTTCATGACTTTTATTATTTATATTAGTAAAAAATTTGTGATTTTACAGAATATATCCTTTTGCATCACAATTACATTAATGACTTTATGATATTTCTATTTTTGTTCAACACTTACAAAAATATTTTCTTTGGTAGTTTTTGGACAATGTGATCACCTGCATATTTTCTATTATTCTGTTTTCCAAATAGTACTATTTTTTTTAACTAATCAAGAACACATTCTCAGATAAAGAGACAGTTAATTACATCATTACAAATATATTCAGGAGCCTATTATTAGAGAGTTCCTGAAGGCTTATAATTGGGGTTGCAAAAATCCAAAAGATACTGTTGCCAGAGTGATAACAGAGGTAGTCACAGAAGCCCAGTGAAAAATGTGGCCAACTGTTTGTTCCAAAGATGACAGCTACTAATCAAATCTTGATCACTATTGCTATGCCTGTTGACTCTTTGATAATTTAAGAATAGTTAGAAATCTCAATATCCATGAGAATCTTCTAGTTTTGTATTTTAAACATTATTTAAATACTAAATAAACCCTAGTGTGGGCTAAACAAATATCAAATGTATCATTTTGTAGCTACCTCTGGCTTAGATCAGAGAAAATTAAAAAAAAATCCCTTTCCTTCTCCAATTTCTCCCCTCCTGAGTTTATGAAGGGAACCACTAATCATTGCAAACAAGCTCTAATTTGGCAGCATCCAAGATCAACATTTCCCTGGGCAAGTTATTAAGAGATTTATGAGTTAGAGGACCTTAACATACTTTACCTAGAGGAATGGGAACAAGGAAGATTAATAAGTGAGAAATGAAGACAGATATATAACCTGTATTTGGAAGATGTTGTTTGACTTTACAGATTCTTTCTTTAGTCAGTCAGTACTTACCCCTACCCCATCTCCCTGCAAATTGTTCCCAGCTATCTGCAATATGTTTTCCGTATCATTTATGAACATAACTTGATAGTTTTAGAAAAACTACACTTTGCTAAGATGCTATATCATTTGAATTAATGAATAAAATGAGAATTCATTATCTTTGAGTCATTGAAAATCAGCCTGGATTACACAGCTTTTCATAACTTTAAGGGGAAGTTTGTAGCATGAACTTCCTTTTAAATATTAGATTTTTAAACGTATGGATCATGTGGGTAAATCCATCAAAAGTAAGCCAGCTGCAATATCTATAGAACACGATAGATTTGTCAAAAGCAAGAAGAAAGATATTGGGGAGAAATGCATTATACTTAGCTCCTTTTTTATTATATTCTCATCTTAAACCAGTTCTGAAATTTGTAGGCAGATGGCAATGGGTAATTAAAATGCTAGCAAAATTATGGAAGGTGAAAGTAACTTATATGTCTCTGTAATAACAGACATGAAAAAATATGCACAGAGTCTGCAATGAAATGATGCAAAGATGGGGACTAAAATCAAATATGTAGCTGGGTGAGATAACATCCATCAAGGTGCTCTCTTTTCCTTTGTGTTCCACTTGAGAAAGGCACTGATTTATACCTGAGGACTAAAGGAAGCAAGGCAAAATTTTTCAAAGTAAAATGGATACATATATTCCTAGATATTATACAAGCAGCTTGGAAAAATAACTTTTGATTGCTTGTTGTTTTTATTACCAAGGATAAAAGATGACATCCATCAAAATTGAAGGAAAATAATCACAATAACTTTCAGTGCAAATTCATTAATGCCAACTTGGGAAATGATACTATTAACTCTCATAAACTAAATTAAATGCTAAAAGTGAGAAATGAGAGACAAGATTTGCCTTCCCTTTCAGATTCCTCTCCTTGTTATATCCTTTTACTATAAGATTATTACCAAGGTAGTGTGTTTTAATGGTAAAATACTGAAGATCAGATAAGCCAAAAGAAAATTAAAATAGTTTGTAGTTTCCTCATTCAGAATAATCATGATTAATCATTTGAATTGTTCATGTGTGTGAATCAGTCAAAAGTAAGCAATTTTCAAATGAAATCCATATAAAATCCCATATACTACTTAGGTCATTATTTTCTATTTTCTTTAAATATTTTTTTATACACCAGTCTAAAATCATTCCATGCTATTTCATTGTGTGGATGTTCCATGGTTAAGTAACTACCTGCTGTTACATTATAGATGACTTCAATTTTTTTTTGTACCAAGGATTGAACCCAGAGGTATTTAAACACTGTGTCACATCTCCAGCCCCCCCCCCCTTTTAAATTTGAGACAGGGTCTTGCTAAGTTGCTTAGGGCTTCACTAAGTTGCTGAGGCTGGCTTAGAACTTGTCATCTTCCTACCTCAGCCTCCCAAGCCACTGAGCTTATAGGCTTGCACCACCATGCCTGGCCCAATTTTAATGTAATCAATTTTTTAAAAAAATGTAAATATTTTAACCCTATAGCAAACTACCAGAAATGATGTGCAGGTGTTTCTTTAGGATACTATAAAAAGCTAAGAGAAGTTTCTGGGTGGAAGGATTTGTATGATTTTATGATTTTGATGCATAATGCTAAATTGTCCCCTACAAAGCCTGTGCTGATTTAAACTCCCATCTGTGTTGTTGGAGAGTCCCCAATTCTTCATGTGTTCATTAACTTCAACTATTCCTAATTTTGATCATTTGTAATATGAGATATACATCTGTTAATTTAATATGACTTATTCTGATTAATATGAAGGCTGAACTTCTTTGTCATTTATTTTCAGTTTATTCATTTTTCTTAACTGTTCATGATTTTTTAACAATTTTCCAATATAATTTTAAATTTTTTAAAAATTGGCGTAAAGAATACATAAAGTAGAAGCTGCCCTATCCTTACATCTTTAAAGTCCATAGTTCTATATTGTTAACTGTATGCACATTGTTGAAGTACTGGGTACTTAAATTCTTTGACCTGGCATGACTAAAACGCTATGCCCATTGCATAACAACTCTACCCTTTCCTTTTCCCAAGCCCTTGGCAACGATTATTCTATTATCTGCTTCTATAAGTTTGACTACTTTAGATAACTTGTATAAGTAGAATCATGCAGTACTAGTCCTTCTATCACAAACTCACTTCACGTAGCTGATGTGCTCATTACATTCATATTGTATCATAATGAGAGATTCTTTTTTTTTACAAACACTGGATAATATTCCATTTACATAAATATCACATTTTCTTTACCCATTCAGTTTTTCTATAGACATTTAGGTTGTGTCCACATTTTGATTATTTAAATGATGCTTCAATGAACACAGAGATGCAAATTATCTTGTTGAGAACCTATTTTCAATTGTTTTGAACAAATACCAATAAGTATAATTGTTGGATCATTGATAGCTCTATTTTTAAAATTTTGGGAAACTTCTATACTGTTTTCCTTAGTGTATCATTTTACATGCCAAGCAACACAAAGTGTACTGATTCCAGTGTCCTCATATTCCTATCAAAATTTGTTATTTTCTGTTTTTTTTTTCTTTTGGATAGATGATGTTCATCATAATGTGTGAAATGATATATGATTGTGGTTTGGGTTTGCATTTCTCTGCTGATTACTGATGTTAGAGCATCTTTTTACATGTTCACTGTTTGCATGTTTTCTTTGGAGAAATGTCTATTTGAGTTCTTTATCCAATTTTAAATTGAGTTATTTTAATTTTGTTATAAAATTATAGGAATTCCTTAATTATTTTGAATATTAACCCCATTTTCCCCTTTGTTGTGCAGAACTATTTAGTTTCATGTAGTTCTGCTCATCTATTTTTGCCCTGGGTATCATGTGTAGGAATTCCCTGCCAAGACTGATGTTTTAAAATTTCCCCTGTGTTTTCTATAGTTCTATTGTTTCAGGTCTTACATTGTCTTTAATTTGTTTGGAGTTGATTTTGTGCATTGGTGCAAGGTAAGGATCCAGTTTCAGTTTTTCAGATATGTAGCTATCCAGTTTTTCCAATATCATTTGTTAAAAACAACAACAACAAAAAACAAAACATTTCTTCCCCACTAGTGTAGTCTTGGTATGTTTGTTAAAGACAATTTGAGCATATATTTTGGGGTTTATTTCTGAACTCCTGATTTTGGTCCATGGACCTATATGTATCTTTTATGCCAGTACCCCCCCCCCCTTTTTTTAAGAGAGAGAGAGAGAGAGAGAGAGAGAGAGAGAGAGAATGAATTTTTTTATATTTATTTTTTAGTTTTAGGTGGATACAACATCTTTATTTTATTTGTATGTGGTGCTGAGGATCAAACCCAGCGCCCCGCGCATGCCAGGCAAATGCTTTACCGCTTGAGCCACATCCCCAGCCCAACCCTGTTGTTTTGATTACAGCAGCTCCATAATCTGTTTTGAAGTTAGAAGTTGTCATGCTTTCAGCTTTTACTTTCTTATGCTTGTTTTGGTTATATGGAGTCTTTTGTGGTTCCACATGAATTTTAAGGTTTTTTATGTGTAATTCTACAAAAGATGCCATAGAGAGTTTGATAGAAATTATGTTTAATCTGAAGATTGAGTAGTGTGCTTCTAACAGTATCAAGTCTTCGAATTCATGAACAATAAATGCCTTCCATTTATTTGTATCTAATTTCTTTTAGCAATACTTTATATTTTCCAGCATATAAATTTTTCTACTTCTTGGTTAAATTTATTCCGAAACATGTTATTATTTTTGAGGCTATTATAAATGACATTTAAAAAATTTCCTGTTTATTGTTAGTATATAAAAATACAATTGATTATTATTTTTAATCAGGGCAGTATAGTCATACATAATAGTGGAATTCATTGTTATACATTCATATAACATAATTTGATCAATTTCAATCTCCAGTACCTCCCCCTTGCCTCCATTCCTCCATTATTCTGGTCTCCTCCTTGACTCTATTGGCTTTTCTTCTATTATCAAATAATCTATGCCACAACTCCCCTTTTTCTTTTTTCTTTGTAGTTTCCATAATTGAGAGAAAACATATCACATTTGACATTCTGAGTCTGGCTTATTTTGCTAAATATAAATTACTCAAGTTTCATCCATTTTTTTGGTAAATAGTGTAATTTCATTCTTTATGACTAAATAAAACTCCATTGGAAATGCAACTTATTTTTGTATGTTGGTTTTGTATCCTGCAACTTTGCTGAATTTATTAGCCCAAACATGGTTTTATTTGTTTGTTTGGTGTGGAATTTTTAGAGTTGTCTACATATAAAAAAAAATCATGTCACTTGTAAGAGATATTTTTTCATCTTCATTTCTAATTTATTATTATTATTATTTGCCTAATTACTTTAGCTAAGACTCCTTGTGCTATGTTATCTAGAAATAGAACAAAGCAGCCTTGCTTTGTTCCTGATATTAGGAACAAAAAATGGGTAAATTCCTAAAGCCATCACCTATCAAAACTGAATCAAAAAAAAAAAAAAGAAAATCTATATTGACCAATAACTAGTAAGAGATTGAGTCAGTAATCAAAACTGCCTAACAAAAAGCCACATTAGATGGCTTCATTGGTGACATCAAACATTTAAAGAAAAATTAATGATTCATTCCAAGAAGAAACTTTATTGTTGTTGAATTGGTGTCTCCCTAGGGGAAGGAGGATTTGGGGCTTCCTATTCTGCCATCTTATTAATGTTACAGTTTTAACTTCTTTTATGTGCTATGTTTTAAGTTTTTTATAGCCTTATATAGGTTGCAACCTTTTCAATGTTTATTTCTATTTCAGTTTTGTTTACATACATATTCATATTATCTGTACAGTTTTCATGCAGAAATACATTGATCTTTCATTTGTGATTTTTGCTGAGTTTCATGAAAATAGAAAACATTTACCCATATTTCTTAAATTTGTTTATAGTTTAATTTTCTTTTAAATATTTATTTTGACCTGAAATTTGTTTACATTTTACATGTAAGAAAGATGGTAGACGTTTTACTTTGTTTTATCTAAACACAATTTAATAATCAATCAATTCCTTATTTAAGATTTGATAAGCCATATGTAACATGCCCTGAATAATAACATCTATTTCAGGATTTTTAAAAAAATTTAGTGTGAATATATCTATTGATTTGAAACACATAAAGATATATTTTAATATTATAACATTTTACTATCCGGTGTTTTTCCTTTCTTTAAAATTTCCTGGTTTCTTTTATCCAGTTCTGTTTTCATATGACAGAAATTAATTTTTAATGTCAAGATGAACATAATAATATTTACTTATAATTTAGATTGAAATTCTATTTTTATATATAAACTTCAGTGAAATGTACACTCTTTTCTATTGAATTTCCTCTCCAAAACCAAATAAGCATTTTATGGTCTTATTTTAAGTAAAAAAAATGTAAAAGTTCACAGCTTTATTTTTAAAGTTCCTGCTTGCTTTATTAGTTTACACCTGATTATTTTGTATTTTGTGGTTATAATGAATGGAATCTTTTTTCCCCCAATTTACTCGCTGTCTCAATGTTTCCAGCTTATAGAAAAGATAAAGAAGTTTGTGTGTGTTTGGTATAACTGTATATTTTATTCAAATATTCTGTAAAATTATATAAATTCATAATATATTCCTCTAGATAAACATATATTTTATAAGTTATTTAAATTTTATTTTTCCTCTCCAATATTTACAGGTCTCTGTTTTCTATATTTTTCTGGACTTTTTCAATTGGCTGAAACCTGTGAACAATTTTGCATGATCTGTTAGTATTTTTCCTGACACATATTCTATTTTTCTGATATATATTCTACAGTCTTTATGTGCTGCTATGAAAACATTACTCTAACTGGATAATTCATACACAACAAATGTATTTCTCATAGTTCTGGAGGCTAGACCTTTAAGGTCAAGCAGCTGTCAGGTTCAACTGCCTGGTAAGTGCCCAGTATCACTGCTCCTAAGATAGCACCTTGCTACTACTGCACTTTCACATGGTGGAAGGTGGAAAGGCAAAAGGGCTGAATGCTGTGTAAAGCCTCTTCTATAAGACTCTTAATCCCATTCACAAGAGTGGAGCCCTCATTAGCTAATCATTCCCAAAGGCCCCACCTCTTAACACTATTCTATCAGAGCTTAAATCTCAATATAAACTTTGAAGAGAAGCAAACATTCAAATGACAGCATATACTCTATGGAGCTGCCCTAAGAAGTCACTTACCCAAAACTCTAACAAATAGTCTCCAATCTGCCTTGGGATTCTTATTTTTTTAATTGATTTTTTTATTTATCTATGACGCACAATGCATTACAATTCATATAACACATGTAGACCACATTTTTCATATCTCTGGTTGTATATAAAGTATATTCACACCAATCTGGGTCTTCATACATGTACTTTGAATAATGATGTTTATTATATTCCACCATCATTTCTAACCCCTGCCCCCTCCCTTCCCTTCTCACCCCTCTAGAGTTTGTCTATTCCTCCCATGCTCCCCCTCCCTACTCCACTATGAATCAGCTTCCTTAAAGAAAACATTCAGCATTTGAATTTTTGGGATTGGCTAACTTTACTTAGCATTATCTTCTCCAAAGCCATTTATTTACCTGCAAATGCCATGATTTTATTCTCTTATTGCTGAGTAAAATTCCATTGTGTATGTATGATACATTTTAATTTTTATCCATTCATTCTACTGAAGGACATCTAGGTTGGTTCCATAGTTTAGCTACTGTGAATTTGTTGCTATAAGCATTGATGTGGCTGTGTCCCTGTAGTATGCTGTTTTTAAGTCCTTTTGGTATAGACCGAGGAGAGGAATAGCTGGGTCAAATGGTCGTTCCATTTCCCAGTTTTCCACGGAATCTCCATACTGCTTTCTATATTGGCTTCAACAATTTGCAGTCCCAACAGCAGTGTATGAGTGTACCTTTTTCCCCACATCCTCACCAACACTTATTGTTGTTTGTCTTCATAATAGAAATCATTCCTGTCATTCTGATAGGAGTGAGATGAAATCTTAGAGTAGTTTGATTTGCATTTTTCTAATTTCTAGAGATGATGAACATTTTATTCATATATTTGTTGATTGATTGTATATCCTCTTCTGAGAAGTGTCTGTCAAGGTCCTTGGCCCATTTATTGATTGGGTTACTTGTTTTTTGGTGTTTAGATTTCTGAGTTCTTTATATACCCTAGAGATTAGTGCTCTATCTGAGTTTGAGGAGTTAAAATTTGCTCCCAAGATGTAGGCTCTCTATTCACCTCACAGATTGTGTTTTTTGCTGAGAAGAAACTTTTTAGTTTGAATCCATCCCATTTTTTCATTCTTGATCTTAATTCTTGTACTACAGAGATCTTATTAAGGAAGTTGGGACCTAATCCAACATGATGAAGATTTGGGCCTACTTTTTCTTCTATTAGGTGCAGGGTCTCTGGTTTAATTCCTAGGTCCTTAATCCACTTTGAGTTGAGTTTTGTGCATGGTGAGAGATAGTGGTTTAATTTCATTTTGTTGTATATAGATTTCCAGTTGTCCCAGCATCATTTGTTGAAGAGGCTACCTTTTCTCCAATGTATTTTTTTGGTGCCTTTGTTCTAACATAAGATAATTGTAGTTTTTGCATTAGTCTTTGTGTCCTCTATTCTGTATCATTGGTCTACCAGTCTGTTTTGGTGCCAACACCATGCCGTTTTTATTATAATTGCTCTGTAGGATAGTTTAAGGTCTGGTATAGTGATGCCGCCTGCTTTACTCTTCCTGCTAAGGATTGCTTTAACTATTTTGTGTCTCTTATTTTTCCAGATGAATTGCATGACTGCTATTTCTATTTCTATGAGGAATTTCATTGGGATTTTGATTGGAATTGCATTAAATCTGTATAGTGCTTTTGGTAGTATGGTCATTTTGATAATACTAATTCTGCCTATCCAAGAACAAGGTAGATCTTTCCATCTTCTAACGTCTTCTTTAATTTCTCTCTTTAGTCTTTTGTAGTTTTTGTTGTAGAGGTCTTTCACCCACTTCATTACATTGATTCCCAAGTATTTTATTTTATGTTTTTGAGGCTATTGTAAATGGTGTAGTTTTCCTCATTTTCCTCTCAGAGGATTTGTCACTGATATACAGAAATGCCTTTGATTTATGGGTGTTGATTTTATATCCTGCTACTTTGCTGAGTTCATTTACTAATTCTAGAAGTTTTTTGGTGGAACTTTTTGGATTCTAGGTATAGAATCATATTGTCAGCAAATAGTGCTAATTTAAGTTCTTCTTTTCCTATGTGTATCCTTTTAATTTCTGTCATCTAATTGCTCTGGCCAGTGTTTCAATAACTCTGTTAAGTGGTAAAAGAGGGAATTTCTGTCTTGTTCCAGTTTTTAGAGGGAATGCCTTCTATTTTTCTCCATTTAGAATGATGTTGGCTTGGGGCTTAGCATAGATAGCCTTTACAATGCTGAGATATGTTCCTGTTATCCCTAATTTTTGTAGTGTTTTGAACATAAAGGGGTGCTGTATTTTGTCAAATGCTTTTCTGCATCTATTGAGATGATCATATGATTCTTATCTCTGAGTCTATTGATGTGACAAATTACATTTATTGATTTCCATATGTTGAACCAACCTTGCATCCCTGGGATGAACCCCACTTGATTGTGGATGCACTATTTTTTTTTTATGTTTCTCTATTCAATTTGCCAGAATTTTATTAAGAATTTTTCAACTATGTTTATTAGAGGTATTGGTCTGATGTTTTCAATCTTTGATATGTCTTTGCCTCATTTTCAAATCAGGGTGATATTGACCTCATAGAATGAATTTTGAAATGCTCCCTCTTTTTATATTTCCTAAAATAAATTGAAGAGTATTGGTATTAGTTCTTCTTTAAAGGTCTTGTAAACCTTGGTTGTGTATCCATCCAGTCCTGGGCTTTTCTTAGTTGGTAGGCTTCTGATGGTGTCTTCTATTTCATCACTTGATATTGGCCTATTTAATTTGTGTAAATCATCCTGATTCAATTTGACTTAAGAAACTTATCATGCCTTTGATATCTTCTATTTAATTGGAGTAGAATTTTTCAGAACAATTTCTAATTATCCTCTGTATTTCTATACTGCCTATTGTGATATTTCCTTTTTCATCAGGTATGTAATTGATTTTTCTCTCTCCTTTTCTTCATTAACATAGCTGAGGGTCTGTCAATTGTATTTATTTTTCAAAGAACCAACCTTTTATTTTGTCAATTTTTTCAAAATTTTTTTGCTTCAATTTCATCGAGTTTAGCTCTAATCTTAATTATTTCCTGCCTTCTACTGCTTTTGCTGCTGATTTGTTCTTCTTTTTCTAGGGCTTTGAGATGTAGTGTGAGGTCATTTATTTGTTGACTTTTTCTTCTTTTAATGAATGAACTCCATGCAATGAACTTTCATCTTAGTACTGTTTTCATAGTGTCCCAGAGATTTCAGTACATTGTGTCTATGTTCTCATTTACCTCTAAGAATTATTTAATCTTCTCCTTGATGTCTTTTGCAACCCATTATTCATTCAGTAGCATATTGTTTAGTCTCCAGATGTTGGAATAATTTTTATTTTTTATTTTATCATTGATTTCTAATTTCATTCCACTATGATCTTATAAAATGCAGGGCAATATCGCTAATTTTTGTATTTGCTAACATTTGCTTTGTGGCATATTATATGGTCTATTTTAGAGAAAAATCCATGTGCTGCTGAGAAGAAAGTTTATTCACATGATGAAAGATGTAATATTCTATATATGCCAGTGAAGTCAGTTATTGATTGTATTATTGAGATCTATTGTTTCTTTTTTCAACTTTTGTTTGGAAGATCTAACCAGTGATGGGTCTTTTTTTTTTTAAATCCAATCTGCTAGCCTATGTCTTTTAATTGGTGAGTTTAGGCCATTAACATTTAGGGTTATTATTTAGACATGGTTTATATTCCCAGTCATATTTATTTTTGTTATTTAACTTGACTTGTTTGTTTCTTTGATTAGTTTTTCCTTCAGAGTACTACCTACCTCTGCTGATTTTTATTATTGTTTTTCATTTACTCCTCATGTAATATTTTTCCAAGGATGTTTTGTAGTGCCAGTTTTCTAGCTGTAAATTCTTCTAACTTTTGTTTATCATGGAAGATTTTTATTTCATCATTGAATCTAAAGCTTAATTTTGCTGGATACAAGATTCTTGGTTAGCATTCATTTTCTTTCAGAGCTTGATATATGTTAATCCAGGTTCTTCTAGCTTTCAGGGTCTGTGTTGAAAAATCTGCTGTTATCATAATTGTTTTTCCCCATATGTAATCTGATTCCTTTCTTTCATGGATTTTAATATTCTCTCCTTATTCTGTATGTTGGGGATTTTCATTATAATGTGCCTTGGTGTGGATCTGTTGATTCTGTACATTAGACATTCTGTAGGCTTCTTGAATTTGGTTTTCTAATTCATTCTTCATGTTTGAAAAGTTTTCTGATATTATTTTGTTGAATAGATTGTTCATTTCTTTGGTTTGGACCTCTATGCCTTCCTCTATGACCCAATAACTCTTAAATTTGGTCTTTTGATAGTATCCTATACTTCTTGAATATTCTGCTCATAGTTTCTTATCATTTTCACTATGTGGTCTACATTCTTTTCAAGATTATAAATTATGTCTTCATTGTCTGATGTCCTGTCTTCCAACTGGTCTACTCTTTTGGTGATGATTTCAATTGAACTTTTAATTTGGTTTATTTTTTCTTTCATTTCAATGATTTCTGTTTGGCTGTTTGGTTTTTTTTTAGAACCTCTATTTCCTGTATGTGTTTATGTAACTCCTTGTCGATATGATCTTTTGATGCCTGTATTCACTCTCTTATATCTTCCTTCAGTTCACAGAACATTATAATCATGTACATCCTGAACTCCTTCTTTGTAATTTCTTCTGTTGTGCTAGCCATGGAATCCAATAATGTAGTATCTTGATTTGTTTGGGGTACTTTCTTCCCTTGTCTTTTCATGTTGCTTATGTGTTTTTCCTTCTTGCTCTGTGGGTCTGGGGTGTTATTTTTTTACCCTATAGGTTTGTAGTGCTCCTGTAGGGTTCCAAAAACCACATTTTTTTTTTGTGAAGAATAACAATGTTAACAGGTCCCAATATTATAATATACTACCTATAAACAACTTGTTGCTATTAAGATGTTTACAATTTGATCACTATGTACAGAAATGTTGGATTTTATTATTATCTATAATATAATCAGTATATTTTAAAAAGTTTTATAGTTTCTGAGGGTGGACAATGAACTGGGGGTGAGGGTAAGGCATAGGATGATATGCTGAGGAGGTAGGAGGTGAGGATATAGAGTTAATATATCTTAGGAAATGTGAAAGAAAAATCTTATGAAAAGGGTTAGTAGCAAGAGAACATACAAAAAGTAGCTTGGGGCCAACAAGTATGTGGGAAGCCAGTAGAGTACATTAAACAAACATACATATATATTTAGAAAAATAAAGGATGTAAAAATAGTAAAAATTGGAGGGGAAAAGAAATATGAAAGAAGAAAAACAAAAAGGTCAAAAACACACCTCTATATTATATTCAGATGTCCCAGTCCTCAAAATCCTAATTCATGCAAGGTTCTTGGTTTCATATATGTTGGGGATGTGAAGGTGGGAGGGTAGAGGGGGAGAAAAAAAAAGAAAAAAAATTGTCAAAGAAGAAACCAGAATTGTTGCTAGTTATAGCGATCCACATCTTCCCTACTTCCCTTCTCATCTAATAGGTGGGATTGTCTGTTATTAGCTGGTGTCTCTGCCCTCAGGATGGTGAAAGTAACCAAGGTAAGAAGTCTGATCCTGGTGCAGGGTGCCTGAAAGTAAGGAGTGGCATCCACCAGTCCCTGCAGGGAGACTATACCTCAAGGATCTCTTTTTGGGTCCGCTTGTGTGACTTTAGTGCCTGATCCTATTACCCTGTCTTGCCTAAAGATTTCCCAGTTCCTGGTCTCTCTGTTAGTCTCCAAACTTTTGCCCCATTTCCCTCTCCCTTAGCAGTTCCCAACTGAGGGAACTCTCTCCTGTGGGGCTCCTGTGGGCGGCACCCTGGTTGCACTACACACCCGTTCCACTGAGAGCTGTTTTGAGTTGGGCAGCTACTGTTCTGGATTACTGTGCTGGGAAAAGAGGGTGTTGGAAACCTGGTACCTGGTCAGCTGAAGATCCAATCTGGGAGCTGCACCCACCAAATAAGGCAAGGAAGGTAAGTAAAGATGAAGGCAGCCTGCTTCCAGGACTGGGGTGTAAGGTGGGGTTGGGGGAGCCCAGCGATGGTGTTTTGCTGAGAGTAGGTAGCAGCTGAGTGACCTGTGTAGGAGCAGATGGTGTCTTGGAGTTCTACAGCAGTGGTGATAGATGATCCTGCTAAGGAGCTCATGAGCCCTGCACTGGCTAGAACTTTAGGTGTTAGGTATTGGGAGCCAGGAGTCCTGTGTAGGGCACAGCACTGGTGGTTTCTGCATGAGAGCAGCTGTATAGGGGTCCTCTATCACTCTCAGAGAAGTAGTATTCCCACTAAGTGAGGTCGGGGCCTCAGAGAGATGCACAATGCTGCCTCCCTCTGACCTGCCATTTTGGATTCCCTTTTGGGATTCTTATTTAAGAGCATCCCACCCATTCAGACCACTTATCACAGAATTAGTGGAACAATGGGTTGCTATACAACCCACAACCTACCAGGTACAATTTCTCTCTTTTGACTTCTCTTTGATGAGCCATAGATGTGATGCTATAGAGCTTCTTTAAGGTTTTATGTATTAAACTGAAGTCAAGCTCTTCCTTTCATCCATGCAAACACAGGCTAATTATATTTTCCTTCACCAAGAGTGATTTCTTTAAACAATCTCAATAAGGTATTTTAAAGAATCCTATTATTTTATTTTATTTTATTTTTAATTTTATTTTTCAGTTGTAGATGGACAAAATACTTTTATTTATTTATATGTGGTGCTGAGCATTGAACTCAGTGCCTCACACATATGAGGCAAGAGCTCTACCACTGAGCCACAACCCTAGCCCTAAGAACCCTATTTTTTTTTAAAAATTAAATTATGGTCACTTTTATATATGTATATTACATTTTATACATATAAAATAACTTTCATTATGGTGTTTTCTAAGTAATCAAAAGTTATAACATAAAAATTACCTATATTCTCTTTAGTCCTATCAATTTGATGTAAATCCCAATTTTAGTGTGTATGTGTAATATACATGCATAATATAAATATGTATTTATATGTACATACATCCTATTTTATAAAAATTAAATTTTATTTTTACTTTTGGGGAAAATTGGTTGTGTCAGTTCAAATTTCACTCAATTGTTATTAATAATTAGTTGCTCACTTTAGGAGTTATTTTCATTCATATGAAGAATTCCATTTTTCATGCCTGGAAAATATGTCTCCACAGACTCTCAGGAGACCAGACTTCCTCTATTTTTTTGTTTTACCATATTTTACATGTGACTGACATTCTCTCGGTCCCAAGAGAGCTTCTATAACCCCAGCAACAGAGTCTACTTTCCAGGCTTGAAGAAAGATGATAGACAAAAGGGATATCAGATAGAAAGTATATCCATCTTTTAAAAAGTTCTCCTGGATGCTCATCAAACAATGTTTACTTATATGTCATTAAATCCTTTTATTTAATTTATTTATTTATTTTGGGCTTCTTGCAATCCCAAATAAAGCAAGGTTCTATTACAAGAGAACAAAGAATCACAGATACTCAAAATTGGAAGTCTCTATGCTATTTCCATTTCCCATTAAATATTGTTCCACAAACACATTTTTGCCTGTCTATTATCTAATGATGTGAACACTATCATTTAACTAAATGCCTTGCATTGGAGATTAGTCATTTCAAGTTCTTCAGGCCTGTGAAGATGGCAGTGATGGCACCTCCATAGTTGTATTTCTATATATCTGGGAATATATCCTTAAAATACATTTCTAGGAGTGGAATTGCTAGATGAAAGGACATATGCATCATTTAAGACTTTTTGATGAGTATTGCCACAAATCGGGCTTCCGATCTTGCTGTATTTATCATTTCTTGACTTGTGATTTGGGGCAGAACTCCATGATTTAGGAGAGTGTTTCTGAAATTTCATCTACTGCATCCATTTCCAACTGTGATTTTAAAATGCCTGGCTAATTTAAGAGGAAGATGAGCACAGTTTGTGATGAAATCCCATTGAGGGAGTGTCTATTTTGATTAGCCATTATGAGTAAATTATTAAATCATACAAAGAAATGGGACATCTGTATTGCCATGTATATTAGCTTAGAACATAAACAAGGCTGAAGATAAGCTGGGGAATTGTTGGTCCTCCGTGGAACACACTCAATCACCACTGTAGGAAAGGAAGAGATTGTTTTTTGTAATGACTGAAATAAATTTCTTGTAATTGTTAGGAGTTCATTCTATGATATACTAAGACTTGTTTTGAAAGCATAAACATAGACATTTAGTTTTTGCTTACACACACGTACACATATACCTATAGAGTTATTAAATTTGTAGGTGCAGTTTAATACCCATAAAACATTCTCAGAGAAGCATTTTAAAAATGTGGAGTGTAAGGCTTTGCAGAAAATTTCATCATACTAAGATGTGATTGTGATATGAAATTCTATTAAGATGAAATCCAAAAAGAAGTATTACTCCTTTTCTGTTCTTTGAAATTAATTTTTGGCTAGGAATCCAGGGCAAGGGAGAAAACTGTCTCTCTTGTTGGGTAGAGATTTTTGGTATAACCCTGGTTTCGAATACAGTGAAAGGAAGTGTAAGAAACAGGAAATATTCAGAATGATACAGAATACCATGCAAATTAAATTAAGATGACAAATGCTTAATTTTGCAGCAAACTATGGAAGTAAAGCAAAATAAAGTAATGATAGGGCAAATAATGAATGAAATAATATGCACTGTGTTATATCCTCAGCAAGAAATAAACAGATAGAATATCAGCTAGGCAGATCCAAATTCAGGGGAGCATTGCTAAATCCTCTTTCACTTATCTTTTACTCTGCCCTATTTCTTTCCCTCTGTTTTGTTATGCAAGTATTTGCCTTAACAGATCACAAATACATTTATTGTATCTGGTAAATTTAATCTTATAAAAAGATCTTCTATAAACAAGTGGCAATTGTAATCATATGAAAATTAGTTAAATTTCAGTATTGTAGAACTGAATTTTTTTCTTTATACATCTTTAAGAAATCCCTAACAAACATCAAATTAAGAAAATTAGATATTTTTCTGATAGACAAACATATAAAACCAAACTTCACTTAGGTTGAAAAAGAAGGAAATATTCAGTTTGGCAAAACCTTTCAGTGTTGCACAGGAGTTAGGATAGGCCTTTGATGGAATCAGCTGTGTCTTGGTTTTTGTTTACCTTGATTCTTCCCTGCCTACACCCCCCAAGAACAAGCATCATGGAATATCAGGAGCATATGGAATTTTTTTTGTGTGTAAGTGTGTGGGTGGTACTAGGGATTGTAATTGGGAGCACTTGACCACTGAGCCACATCCCCAGTCCTATTTTGTATTTTATTTAGAGACAGAGTCTCACTGAGTTGCTTAGTGCCTCACTTTTGCTGAGGCTGGCTTTGAACTCAGGATCCTCCTGCCTCAGCCTCCCAAGCCGCTGGGATTCAGGCATGTGCCACCATGCCTTGTCATTTTAAAAAAAGTTAATTTAAACTTAATTTTGTTTATTTCAGCTTTATTGAGGCATAATTTATAAATAAAATAAACTTAAGGTGTATAATGTTATGATATGATATGATAGACATATATATTGTGGAAAATGATTTTCACAATCCAGTTAGTTAATGGAATATCTTCTAGGTTAAAGCAGAGAGGCCTGAGATGGCCTCTATAAAGTTGCACAGTCTATGTTTTTGTCTGTGTAGAGGATGAAACAAATTACATAGTAGATAACCTACTTTGTTTTATTAGAAAATATTTACCACTTACAAAGAAATGTAATAAATAATACAGTTAAACCTATTTATAACCTACCTAGTTTGAGTAATAAAACATGAAAAACACAGTTGAAACCCTGTGTGGTAATTCATATAGTGGAATAGTAAGCAGCAGTAAAAATAGATGAAGCATAGTATGCACATTAATAAGAATAAAATTTTAAAGTATAGTGTTTGTTTTTTTAAATCAAATTGTAGGATAATACTACTGCAGGATTATAACATAATTTTATATATTATATATAAATATATAATATATACTTATATAAAACATTCATATATGTGATATACATTATACACTGTAATGCATCACATATTAAACAGAAAGCATATTATATATACATATTATATACACTTATGTATGTGCATATTTTATTTTATATGTGTATTTCATACAAGTACATTATGTCATACATCATAGTGTTATGTATTGTACACATCTCACATATAGTATATGAGTATATATAGTTTAAAATTTCAGAAACAAAGTGCTAAATAAATATCACTTAGAGAGCACATGTACATAAGGAAATATTAACTCTTACTTTTAAGCACATTACTGTATTTTAAAGGAAAAACAATTTTAATACTACTATCTAAATACCGTAATGGAATGCCAATATTTGATTGCTTTAGGTTTTATGAGTGCACATAGGACTGATAATGGAGTTTCTGTGAGTGCATTGGGAACCACCTAACTTACCACATGGAAAGCTATGAGATGACAATGTCTTCACATTAATATAGCCACACTGTGAATCAAGTATCACTCAGAAATCCAATCCCATTTCCTTCTGCCATTTGCATTTCACCTCCTCTGTCCCTCTCATTACCTTTTACCCATTGTTCATTCCTGCACCCTCTCTTTGCATTCCAACATAACCATTTGTCTGAGGGTTCACTGAGTCTTGGAATCTATTCCTAACTTTCTTATTTTCTTAAACATGGCTAAGATCCTCACCAGAAGATGGTAGCTGAATAAGAAACTCTCGCAATCACCTCCCCACAGACAAACCAGTTTGAACAGCTATTTAATCGCCAAACAACCTTCTCAAGATCAAAGTAAGCCAACTGAAAGACAATAGTGTCTGGTGTTAGTATAATAAAAAGGAAAGAAACGTAAGAAAGAACGATGGAAAGAGTTGCCTGTAATACCCCTTTTCCAACTCCAAGCAGGAGAGAGAGAGAGAGAGAGAGAGAGAGAGAGATGAAAAGTCTAGGCCTTGAATCCCAGTAAGAGAATAAAAAGACTAAAAATATTCCAAGGCATCTATAGTCTACAGATATTTGACAAAGATGCTAAGAACATCATTGGAATAAAGAACAGTCTTTTCAATAATTGGTGCTGTAAAAATTGGATGTCACATGCAGAAGGATGAAACTAGAGCACTATCCCTCACCAGTTAACAAAAATCAACTCATAATGAATTGACTTAAACATAAAACCTGAGACTGTGAAACTACTAGAAGAAAACAGGGGAAACACTTCAGGACATTGGAATGTGCAAAGAATTTCTGGACAAGGCACCTCAAAATAGAGAAAACAAAAGCAAAAATAGACAAATAGGATTACATCAAATTTTAAAAGCTTCTGCAGAGTGAAGGAGACATCTGGCAAAGGAAAGGGATAACCTAGAGGATGAGAGAAAATATTTTGCACAGAGAATATTTGATAATAGGTTGCTATTTAGAATATATAATATCTAAGACCCCCCCCAAAAAAAAAACCCTTAAGAGCATAAATAAATAAATAAAAGCAACCCAGTGATAAATCTGTAATATACCCAAATAGACAATTCTCTAAAGAAGACATACAAATGGCCAATAGATATATGGAAAAATGTGTAGCATCACTAACCATTAGGGAAATGAAAATTAAAACCAAGTTGAGATATCACCTCGCTCCATTAAGAAAGACTATTATGAAAAAAACAAAAAAACCAAAAGAGAACAAGTGCTAACAATGAAGAAAATGCAGTATATATACAAAGTAGAATACTATTCCTCCGTTAAAAGAGTCCTGTGATTTTTAACAAGGTAGATGAACTTGGAGATTATTATGTTAAGTGAAATTAGACACAGAAAAACAATGCTTTATGACCTCACTCATGTTTAGAATCTAAAGAAATTGATCTTGCAGAGGTTGAGAGCAGAATGGTGGTTATCAAAGGCTGGGAAGAGTAGGTCCAAGGGTGATAAGAAGTGGCTGATCAATGGGTATCAACTTGTAGCTAGAAGTTTGTCTGTGATACTACACTGTAGAGTGACTATAGGTAATAATTATGTACTTTATATTTTTAAAAGCTAGAAGAAGAAAGTTTGAATGTTTTCACTATAAAAAAAGATGAATGTTTGGAGTGATGCACATACTTAACCTGATTTAAATATCACATATATACATGTATCAAAATAGTGCTTGGTACCCCATTAATATGTACAATTTTAATGTTTTAGAACCCAGTGCAGTGGTGCATGCCTGTAATCTCAGAGATTTGGGAGGCTGAGGCAGGAGGATTATGAGTTCAAAACCAGCTTCAGCAACTTAGCAAGACCTTAAGCAACTTAGCAAGACCATGTCTCAAAATAAAATATTAGAAAAAGAGCTGAGGATGAGTCTCAGTGGTTGAGAGCTTCTGGGTTTAATTGCCGGTCTAAAAACAAAAACAAGCATCCCTCCACCCTCCCAAAAAAATAAACCCCAAATAATTTTCATGTTTTTTTATATCAGCTAAAAAATAAAATTTAAAATGAACCCCATCACATCCTTTTCTTGAGCAGAGTTGTTTGTTCCTTATAGTCTGTTAAGTTTTCTATATTGGGTATCTTCTTAGACTCTGATTTTTTCAGTAAAGACACTCCAGGAATGTGGTTTACATTTGAACCTATAATATATTTTTGTTGACTTGAACTGGTTATGGGTAAAAAAGCAGGCTGGTTGGAGGCAATAAAATGCTACAGCAATACAGTAAAAGAAGACATTCCTCTGAGGACACAGCTTGCAACCTTTAAAATCTCGAAGTGCAGGGATTTGACTCTCAGAACTCACTCTGCTCAGATCTGAAGAGAAGGAGGGGTGAAAGAAGGGCACACTAGACGAAATCTAGAAGTGTGCATGCTATAACCTCACCTAAAATTATCCAGTCTGCAGCTGAAAAAATGCAAAAAAAAAAATGAGGAACACTGTTGGTGCCTTGTGATTAATGAGACTACAAAAAGGGAAATAGAGAAAAGTGTAGTTGAAATAAGATGAAACAAATCTTTTATATTATTCACAAAATGTTTTCATTTGCCTCACCTTTACTGTTTGAACCAATGGAGTTGGAGAAAATACAAATGAGCTGAAAAATTGCCTTATATGAAGGAATTAAATCAGTTGGAATAAAATTCACTATTGAAAACACTAAGGATAGAAATTAAGCAATACATGATCATTAACTACTGACTTAGTACTATTAATTCTAAGGATTCAAAAGCCTGAAAATGTATAAACCATGCTTCTAGTTCTTAATTATGTCACTATATCAGTCCCCACTTACACATGATAAATAACTTATGGTACCCCAATGAATGCCTAAAGCTGTAGATAGTACCAAACCCTATAACTACATTCTTAGGATAAAGTTTAATTTATAAATTAAACAGAGAAAGAGGTTAAAAACAATAAATAATAAAATAAAACAATTGTAATACACTGTGGTAAAATTTATTTAAATGTATATCTTATATTTTAGATCTTCAGAACATCAGCATACAACTTTTTTCTTAGCTTATTGTGCTGATAACTTTTTCCTATTATCTTAAAGGAAGAATTTTAAAGCTACTCTTTGGCATATCTGAATTGCTAGTATCCATCTTTTGTGCATTGGGACCATTATTAAGTGAAATAAAGGTTATTTGAACACTAGCACTGCAATACCTTGCCAGTTGATCTGGTAACTGAGATAGCTATTATGGGCAAGTAGCATATATAGCATGGATACATTGGAGAAAAGGATAATTCACATGTATTTAGTATGGAGTAAGATGGAGTGGTAAAGTACAAGATTTCATCACACTACTCAGAACAAAGTGGAATTTTAAAAATTAATTATTTGAATGAATTGTTAATTTCTGGAATTTTCCATTCAATATTTTTGACCACAGTTGACCTTGGTTTACAAGAAGTAAACCAATAGACTAGAGATTTTGTTGGGAAGATACGATTTATCTACATTAAATAACTAAAAAAAATTGCAAAGATTTCTATAGTATGAAACCTGTATGTTTTAAACAATCCAGGAAGAAGAAAGCCAAGTGTTAGACATTGTCTTTGGATATGTATGAATTATTTGTGTGATCTTCTCAATAATTGAGAAGTGTAGTTATTTCTTGTTTATGATTGAAGACCCTGAGTTTCCAGGAGATTAACAAATAATACATATGAAAGGAAAGTCATACAAACAACTCAACATAAGTTTTCTTTCATTTGCTTAAGAAATATCAATTGGCATCCCATTTTCTACCAAGTCTATTGAATCTAAACTACTAAAGCCTGTTATTAAGACTCCGTAAGAGAAGCCGAGAGATCCAGGTTCTATACTGAATTTATTAGTAACTAACTTTAGCTTTATGAAAGCATAACCCATTATCCTTCAAAATTCAGTGACAGTCACTGCCTTCACAAAGTTGTATAACTATCAACCCCATCTAGTCTCCAAACACCTCAAAGTAAAACTTGCACCCATTAAGCAGTTACTCTCAATTCCCTTCTTTCCCTTCCCCTAATAAGCACCGGTCTGCTTTGTGTTTCTGTGAATTTACCTATTCTGGATATTTCATACAGATTATATGTAACCTTTTGTGTCTGGAATCTTTCACCTGTCAGTGTTTTCAAGTTTTCTCCATATTGTAATATATATCAGTACTTTTGTACTTTTTAATAAAAATTGCAGAATAGAATAGTCCCTGTACATTTCTGAGATTAGGGAGAGATATACTATGATTGCTAATTATTCCAGGTGAAAATATTATACAAGGGGGAAGGACACAGGCCTTCAAGGTAGACAGAATTGCTGGGTGGAAGAAGTTAATAGTTAACTACTACATTGAGCTTCACCTATTGCTTTGCTTAGAATCAGACTCTAATTGTTCTAAAGCTATAGATTACTGAGATTTTTATCACTGACCTGCTTTGCTATTTTGCTGTTATTTCCAGATAGAATCTACCAAAAATAGTTTTAAGTTATAGAGAAGTAAAGAGATAAAGGAGACTTCGTCTTTGCTTCCCATATTTTCAGGATAATTAACTGGAAACACACAAACACAGAAAAGAGTTAAGAGAATGATGATTAACTCAAAAACAAATAGCAAAGTAGCCCTTAAATAAAAACACTACAAGGATTCCCTACAACCGGGAAGAAATGATCTTCTTTATCCCAATTTTAATCTTGGGTCCTCTTGAAGGAATATCTTAACTCCAATATTCATTGAAACATTATTATCAATGATCAAGATAGTAAATGACCCTAAGTGTCCATCCATGGAAGAATGGATAAATAAAATGTGGTATGTATATGCAAAAAATACTCTTCAGGAAGGAAATGTTGTTATCTGTGACAGTGTGCATGATTGTAGAGGACATGTGTTAAGTGAAATAAGCCAGACACAGAAAGAACAATACCACATTATCTCACATATATGTGGCCTAATAAAGGTGAACTTATAGAAGTAGAGAGTATAATGAAGGTTACCAGAGACTGAGTATGTATGGAAGATGGGATTAGGAGGGAGGGAATACAGAGCTGTTGGTCAAAGAATATGCAGTTTCAGACAGATAGCATGAATAAGTTTTTTGACCTATTGCACAGCAAGGTGACTACAGTCAATAATAGTGTGTATTTCAAAATAACTAAGAGAAACTTCACGTCTCATAAAATTGATAGGTAAATGAGATGATTGATATGTTAATCAGCTTAATCTAATTCTTTCATTCAATATCATTGTACTCCATAAATGTATAAAATTCTCATTTGTCAACTACACTTTATACAGTAATAACTTGCTAATTAAAAATAAAACTAATATAAAAGCATTGGCATTGAATAGACTCCTAAAGAAGCAAATATAGATATTTCTGGGTACTCCATAAAGTCCCTAATTTGGGGTTGACAGCAAAATTTGTACTTTTGGCCTTTTTGAAGTCTTTTCTCTTTTGGGTAGGCAGGGTGTTACATTAATTTGCTAAAACTGTGATAACTACCACAAGCTCAGTGGTTGAAGCAATAGAACTATATTGTCTTAGAGTTCTGAAAGCAGGAAGCTAGATATGATGGTGTCAGTGGGGGTTCCTTTTGAGGGCTAGCAGGGAAGGATCTATTCCAAATCTCCCTCTTTGGGTTGTAGATGGTTATCACATCCTGTGTCTCTATAATGTTACCCTTTTATGTTTGCAAAATTCTCCCTTCTTCAGAGCAACAGTCATATTAGGGCTTACCCCAACAGTCTCATCTTAATTATCTCCATAAAAACCCTGCTTCCAAATAGTTATATTCTGAGGTGCAAGGTATTAGGATTCTAATATATTTAGGAAGAAAAGGAAGCAATTCCACTCAAAACAGATGGCCATATAATTTATCATGTAAATTTATGCCTTTTTTAGAGTGAAAAGGGACACAGTCAATAATAACGCTGAAATACAGTTGTTAATAAGAACTATACCACAGGAACCAAGAAGAATGGTACCTGGTCTCAGCCAAAATCAGGGCCCAGGCCTAGGTGGAGCTCCCAAGGAACCGAGAGACAGCTACTCTTTGCTCTTTTCCCATGTGAGTTGATTGAAGTTATTTATTTTTATGCAAAGGCTACTCAAGGAGAAGTCCCATTACTGGTGCCCAGTTGTCAAATTGGAGGTCTTCCTTTCCTGTTCCCGGGTCCCCAGGACTTGCACATAATTAGAATTTATCCCCAGGAACTGGAATAGTGGGCAGGTCCGCCAGTTACTCCTAGACCACCACTTGGCTGCAATAGGCTCCCATTGGATCTGTCACTCACTTGAAGAAAAGGTTGAGAGTGGAATCAGTCTTGACTGCTTCCAAATTTCCAACGATTAATCATGAGCAATAATTCAATTAGCTATTTCCAGCTTTATACTTAGGTTTTTGTTCAGATTTCACAGACCAGGGTGTGGGGCTGATATATCCTAAATTACACAGCCTAAAACTAGTCTGGATTTAGCAACCAGAGAGGGAAGACAAACTTTACTCCTTGTTATTGTTTGACTATGAAATGTCCCCCTAAAGCTCCTGTTTAATGCAGGAGGAGGAATGGTTAGATTAGGAGATCTGGAACCTTACCAGTGGATTAAACAGTTTGATGGAGGAATAATTTGAATGGGTTACTGATTGGAAACTGTAGGTAGGTGAGACATGGCCAGAGCAAGCAGACACTGGTGCTGTGCCTTGGGTACCATATGTTTTGATCTTGGCTCTTTGTGCTCTCTCTCTCTGCTCCCCAGCTGCCGTGCCATGCCCTTCTGCCATGATGTTCTGCCTCATTTTGGGCACAGAGCAATGGGGCTGGCCAACCTTAGACTAAACTAAACTTCTGAAACCATGAGCCTAGAATAAATTTTTCCTCCTCTAAGTCGTTCTTGTCAGGTGTTTTAGTCAGAGTGCAGAAAAGGTGACCAACACACTCTTCATGGCTTATGTTGAAGCATATGTCCAGGGATACCTCTAGACAATTAGTGCACCTTCATTTAAGATTTTAAATGTCTACTAAGTCTTCATTTTGTGCCGGATATAGCACAGAATGTGACAGACATAATTCTTCCCTTTGTTAGAAGTACTTACAGTTTACTAGGCATTAAGCAAATATGAAAAAATAATTGTGTATGTTCCCTAACTTAATGTATCAGGATTTTAAGACTCTGGGTTATTATGTTCTTGTATATGCCCAGAATCACTCCTCAGGATCTTTAGTTTTCTCCCTGTTATCCTTTGAGCAGTGCCACTGGTCTAAGCCTACTTCTCTTAAAATAATGATGTTTTTTTCACCCCTGGAACTAATGAAAATGAGTCAGGGTGAGGCAAGCTTTCCTTTTCATGATGCTATTCAGCCTGTGTATTCTCTTCCTTGAGTACTTTACCCTCTCCCAACTTCTGCCGCACACAGATACCCACAGTCTATTAAGAGATGTAACAGTTTTAAAAAAAGGAGATATTAATTGAATATTTCAAAATAGCTATTAAAGAGGAATTTGAAGAATAACCACCCAAAGAAATAATATATATCTGAGGTGATAGATATGCCAGTTAGCCGGATCTCATCATTACACATTGAATACATGTACTCAAGTACCACATTGTACCCCATAAATGTGTACGATTAATACTTGCTAATTAAAATATATTTTAATAATGAAAACATCCCAGAGGAAAAGAAAAATAAAAATTAGCAGATGAGTTAAAGTCATTGACAAATATGTAATTTCCCAAGTTCTAAAAGAAAATCTCTCATGGGTCAACTCTTTTCACAAGGAAAGTGACTTTACCTTATTTCCTCATGTCACTTGGCCTGTCCTTAAGTTTACCCTCTCATAAGCACCTTCCGGGGGTTGGTGTTGTGGCTCAGTGGTAGAGCCCTTGTCTAGCATGTGCAAGGCCCTGGGTTTGAACCTCAGAACCACATGAAAATAAATAAATAAAAAGAGATGCTTTTGGAAAATTCCATCCAATACTTCTTAAAATCTCAATTCAGTTCATGAAGTCTTACTCCATACAGCAATTCCATTTTCCCATCGTTTATCTCCCCAAATTAGAGACATTCAGCCTAAAGTAGACTGGATTTGTTGGTTTTGGTTCTTTTTCTAACTCTTTGGGTTGAATGCATAATTCATTTATTCTCTGGTTTTTACATATATAAGTGATTAAATTGTTTGATATGGGAGATTTTTATCTTCAAGATTCTTTTAATTTTGGCTATAATGAAATTTAAAAGTTTTTAGAATTATCAGTGTTATTGGTGATTGTTTTTGTCATTTTACTCAAATTATGGTTAGATAGATATTTCTTCTTTGTATTCCAGCTTCTAGTTTGGCAGAGATGTTTAAGGCCATCAGATTGTTCTTTCTTTGTAAAAGTTAGTACTATTACTGGGCACAGGGAACATGCTTATAACCTCAGCAGCTCAGGAAGTTGAGGCAGGTGAATCCCAAGTTCAAAGCCAACCTCAGCAACTTCCTGATACCCTAAGCAACTCAGCAAGACCCTGTCTCAAAATAAAAAAATTAAAAATGCTGGAGTTGTAGCTCAGTGGTTAAGTGCCTCTAGGTTCAATCCCTGATTAAACAGCAACAACAACAACAACAACAAAAGTTGATACTATTATTTTATATTTACATTCACATATATTTTCCTTAGAAGCTTGTAAACCTCTTTTATCCTTGAAATAAAACAGTTTTATTAGAAGATATCTTGGTGGTAAAAGATATCTTTGTGTGAGGTCAGCTTCTTTAATATGCAAACTTAAATGTGAGTGGTTCATATATTTGTAATATTTTCAAGTTTTTTCCATTGAATCATTGGATTCAGTGAACACTCGGTAACGAAAAGTGTCCTGGGCTTAGCTTTGACTGTCTAATTAGGGTTTTTGTATTTGTGTATCCAAAGCATGTCAGTAGTCTTAAAAATCACTATCAAGAGAGAAAAGATTTTATAAATAATGTTAGTTTCTACATTAGTTTGCTACAGCTGTCATAACAAAGTACCACAGACTAAGTAACTTAAATAAACAGAAATAATTGTCTTATAGTTCTGAAGGCTGAAGTTGGGTGTCAAGGTGTGGGCCGGGTTGGTTCCTTCTGAGAACTGTAAAGATAGAATCTGTTCTAGGTTTTTCTCCTTGACTGTCTTTCCCCCTAGATCTATTTATGTTATTTTCCCTCTATGCATGTCTCTGTATCAACATTTTCTATTTTATGATGACAGTAGTCATCTTGGATAGCAGCTTACCCTTGACCTCATTTTAACTTGATTACCTCTGCAAAGACCTTATTTACCACTACGGTCATATTTTATGTTACTGGGGATTAGGAATTTAACATATGAATTTTGGAGACACACAATTTAGCCTCTAACAGTTTCCAAACATTAGAAGATAGAGTATTATATGAAGGGTATTCTAGATAATCAAGAAAAGGAATGAGTTAAGTAGGGTAAGCCTGCTTCTTCAAGGTTAGTAGATCATAAAAGGAACTTGGAAAGTCAAGGAAGAGGTAAAGTTGCTCCTCTCCATGCTTGAGTGGTTCAGGAAGTCCAAAGAAAACCAAATAACTTGGGCTTTTTCCTTATCTCGGGAGGTAGCTTCTGTATCTAACTTTGCCCAAAACCAGAGAAGTCTAATCAAAGCACACTCAGGGACAGTGTGACTGTACAAAGGAAAGGCTGAGCTGAGTTAAGCTGAATTTCTGGGGCTGATGGTCAAACTAATATGGCCCGTCCCTTATTTTCCCATGAGGTTTCGATATTGCATAGAAGATAGCAGTGGCCAGGCTGAATTTTCTTCTTCTGGAAATACCTCTTCTACCCCAACCTGATCCTTGGATACTTAGAAGATTCACTTGCTTAACAGCAAGGTTCAAAAGATTTAGGTAGATATTTCTAGGTCTAGGTGTTCCTACTGTTTTTTAAAAGGAGTTATTTATAGATCCTATTTAATTCCAGTCCTGAACTATAGTTCATTTTCTTTCACTAGAAAAGAGATTCTTCCTCTGAGATCCATAAATTAACTTGTTTTTTAGGGGAATCCATGAACTTTAAAATTCTATGCAAAATTGTAAGTGCTGCTGTTTTTTTCCTGAGAAGCAGCTTCTGCTTTACATTAGGTTGTAAAAGGGTACTTTTTCCTATTCATTTACATTGTGGGAAAAGTTTTGACTTTTCTTTCAAATATCAGAAGCAAATCTGAGTCCTGTTGTTAGTATCTTTTGTAATAGTGTGGTGGCATTTTAAAATCTATTGAAAACATTTTATATTTTCAACCATCTAATATTTTTATTCCTACCCATATTACATCAAGTTCCCTTTTATCTCAGCTTGCTTACTTATTTCATCTGCCATCTTTTATTTAATATTTTAAATTTTTTTTTGAGAGTAAAAGCCAAAGTAGATCTTATTTAAAATGCACTTTTATTTTCTGTAATAAGTCTCCCCCTTTCTCTAGCTTTTCCTCATCCTATTGAGTACTGTACTAAGCAATTCTTTTATTTTTTTCTAAATATTTTTAGAGCTTTCATGTTGACACTCATCTGCATCTCATCTGTCTGGGTCTGAATTTTCTTCCATACATTTGTATAATTTCCCCTGAATCCCTTCACTTTCATCAGGTTGCAAGTAGATTTCTTTTATGCAATCAGGGAAGTAAATGTGGATCTGAGATGTGGTCGCCATGATGTAAGCATTTGGCTGTTAGGTTCTTTATTTGAATTTAACCCCTATGATAGGTAGAACAATGTCCTCCCTTCCCAAAGGTGTCCTCATCCTAATCCCCAGAACATGTAAATTAGGGTAATTAAGATTATATATAGAATTAAGGTTTGCTGATCAGCTGCCTAAAACTGGGAAGTTATCCTGAATGATATCCTATATTCTAATATAGCTGAAATTTTCATATACTTCAACATTCGTAAAGCTAATGTATGTGAAAAACAAGATGAACAAATAAATTTAGGAATGCTTTGTATACACATGGGAAACAGAAAAAAAGTTCTGAGCAAATGAACAGGACAGTACTTCTATTCTGAGGATATTTCACTCAGACTTGGTATAACTCCTGTTTTGAATATTGCAAGATACTCTATAAAATGTTAATCTCTCCCCAAACTAACCTTAAATTTCATCTCGGAAGAACGATAGAAGGGCATTAAGTAAAAGAAATTGATGTATAAGGGCCACTGAAATATTCATTAGAAGAAAATGGGTTACACTTGTAATAGGTAGGCATTTTCCCCCCAACTATAAGTCCACTGAGATTCCAAATTTTATTTTAAGCACTTAAACTTATTACTTTAATTCTTGTTAGAATATACAGGCTTCTTGGGAGGATTAACATGCTGTGATGTGAGTAAAAAGTTTCCGATGTTTTTCTGATTTCTGGTGATATGATAAAAAAGAGATCATGATGCATTGACCTCCACTGAGGAGGAAAGAGTTAAGAAATGAGGAGGCTGTAAATCAAAGATAAATGGTATCTCTTCCTTTTTTTTTTTTTTTTTTTTTGAACAACAATGGTTTTATGCTTCTGGCAACCACTGTGTACAAAAAAAATTTTAAAGGCTGTGAAATTTTGCCCAAGATTGGAAAGATTGCCAATGGAGTGAGAAATTGGAAAAATCAGTTGGATTTCCTTCACAAACACACACACACACACAAACAAGCACACACAAAAAAAGAAGAAGAAGAAAGAAAAGAAAAATTGGAATGTTGTTTGAGACTTTAGAAATTACTCTGATATATAATTTTGCCATACTTATGGATTAAAAGTTTTGGTAGGTTTTGGTTAAATCACTTCCAGGAGTATCTTATAAACCACTGGGATTAAAAATGAAGCTCTGAGGATAGACAATATTACACAGAGTGGATCCTATTTTCTCCTGGCTCAAGGGAGAAAGGGCTTAGTTTTCCAGGGCCTGAGGATCATTGCTATGGCCCAGAACCACCACTTACTTACTCAGACTGATTATTCCCATTACTGTGCTATTGTCATTTTTCTGAAGAATGTACTTGCTGACATTTCTTTGCCAACATGCCCACTTCTATAATAATTACCTTAAAGATAGTTTAACTGGTCAAAGACATGAAAATGTGAAGTTTTTGATACAAATGGTCCACTTGCCTGCCAGGGACTGTGTACTTTATTTATCTTTTTGTACACATCATTTGTATCCCTGGTAACATTTTCTAGGCCCTGTGAAGAATTTCACTCACTAGATCATATGTTATAGTAATCATTCTGAATGTATGACAAAAGATAACAACTGATCAACACAAATTTAATTATCATCATAATTTTCATTGTTGCAACTTCGTATAAAGTCATAAAAAAGTATTGATGGCACTTGTTAACAGTCCTGAGCCAAAGTAAGGTTTCCCCTTAGACATAGTTGTTCCTGGGATAATAGAGTCCTGGGCTTGCTTCATTGAGCACATCCCATTGAAACCAAATGTACATAGCTCAGCAGCACAGAGAATTAGGTGTCCTTATTAACAATTTTGTCAGTTTTACTGCCTAAACATTTTTTGAATCTCTCTCTGCATCCTCTCAGTAGCATGCATTTAAGCTATTGCCTACTCTCACCTGAACCATTGTGGTGGGTCTCATAACTCATTCTGAATGCACTTTTACCCTCTCAAATCTGTTTTCAATCCTGAAGAGACAGTGATATTTTAAAAATGTAAACTGGATTGTGTCAACCATCTGTTTAACTAAAATCCTTCAACAGAATCTCATTGCTATTAAAATAAGCAATCTTTAATCCTGCCTGTGTATCGACATGGGATTCGATGCCAGTTTACTTCTGCAGCTTCAGCCTGCTCCTCGTCCATTCATACTTTCTGCATTTCTGTCACACAGAACTTTAGATTCCTCCCAAAAGCTTCCATATTTACTTCTATCTCAGGATATTTTGTCCCTGCAATTTCTTTTTTTTTTCTACAACATCATTTTTTCTTATTCCTCTCTGTCTCATAATTTATTCCTCACATCCTTTAGCTATTATCTCAAATGTCATTTAAAGTTTCCTTGATCCCAGGTTATATCTGAGGCTTTGCTTTGTTTTTTTCAAAGCACCATTTCCCTTTACTTATATCACGTCCCCTACCATAGTTTATACTTACACATTTGTGTTACTATTCGAGTTACTTTATTTGTTTGTTCACTATCATATCTCAGAGGCCCAGAAGGGTCACAATATAATGGATGCTCATTAAGTATATGTGTAAGTATATGTGAAATAAATGAATGCAAGACTTCATAATGCTTTTGTGCTTTTGAAGGAGAACACATGCAGTGGGATATGAATTAATTGAAAGTTTTGAGATCAATCTGTTTCTGTAGGTCAGTGAGTCCCAGCCAGGAGTGATTTTGGCTCTCGTGGGACATCTAGCAATTTTAGACATATTTTCAGTGGTGACAGTTGGGAAGTGTTACTAGTGTCTAGTGGATAAAGGGGAAGGGATAGTAGTTAAACATCCTGCAATGTACCGAACAGACAAGGTTGAAAAACCCAGCTATAGAGAATGCACTTTCTTGGAAAGACACAGAATTCACCTAGAACATTTCAGACTTGAGTAAATTGATATTATGTGTTAAAATTTCCCTTTCTAACTCAGTCTATCTGTTACCATTCAACATAAAGACATTTACAGAAACATGACAGGGTGATATTTAGATTATTTTACAATGTGACAGAGTTAGTAACTAATCAGAATGAATATTTGCTCAGAAAAAAAACAAAGAAAATAAGATGGCAATACTACTTGCTATATTTTAGTCTTATAGATTGATAGGAGTTCAAGGAATTTATGCATAGGAAAAATGAATAAGCTGCTTTGTAAATACCACCTCAAAAATATAAATGCTAAGTTAGATGGTGATAATCATTTGATTATGCTATTTTCTACTTGCCTGCTCATGGTTATCTCACCATGACTCATTAAATGGGTCCTCATCAAATTTCTCTCTCTCTCTCTCTCTTTTTTTCTTTTGGTACCAGGGACTTATCAGGGGCACTTGACCACTGAGCCTACATCCCTAGCCCTATTTTGTATTTTATTTAGAGACAGGGTCTCACTGAGTGCTTAGCACCTTGCTTTTGCTGAGGCTGGCTTTGAACTCATGATCCTCCTGCCTCAGCCTCCTGAACTGCTGGGATTACAGGCATAGGGCACTATGCCTGGCTTAACTTCTCTTTAAGCAATATTTTCATTGTTTGAAGTAGACATAATATATATTATATATGTAAATATTATATATGTATAATATTACATCCATATAATACATATAGTGTGTGTGTATATATATATACACACTATATATATTATAGTGTGTATATATATATATACATTTATTATATATATATATATATATTTATTTATTAGGACAGGATCTTTGCTCAAAATAGTGAATTCTAGCCAGATTGCAATATTGACCTTTCTTAGGAGACAAAGTGCAACTCAGGAATGTGACTATGAACAGGTAGAGAGATGCAGGCAGCTAAAGTAAAGGGATGTGAAAAGATAAAAGGTCTTATACTAGAGAGGTCCTTTTGAGATTAAAAAAAACAGAGGTAAATGATCATATTTTGAATCAACTAGTGAAAGATAATGAGATCAAGAAATAACAGAGAGGTGTCACAAGAAAGAAGCACTGAGAGTAAGTATACAATAAATATTGTCTTAAGATGAACTACATAAGAAAGGGAAGAGTAGAAGAGGAGACGAGGAAAGAATGGTTGACTCCTGCCCATTTGCTTTGATATGTTTGCTAGTTGACTCCATGGGTCTACATTTGCTACCTCTGGATCAAACCTGATTAAGGAACTAAAGTAGCTCAATTTTTATTATCTCAGGACTCTTTCACCACCTGTATGGAAACAACTAGTTAAAGAAAAAAAACATGGTAATACTTAAAAAATTCATGTCCCCCTTAACTTTTAATTTAATATTTTTACTATGATAATACATAAACATAGGCATATCTTATAGCAATAAGCATTTGCCTACCTAATACCTCCTCACCTTACAGTCTGTTGTCTCAGACATAACTATTTTCAAATCATCAGTTTTCTTTTTATATTTAAGTATATATGTCTATTTTTAACTTTGTAATCATATTTCTTAATTGTTCTATTTTACACATTATTTACTTATTAATTTGTAAAATAAGGTTTTATCAGATATTTTATCTCCTACACACAAACCTTTTAATTTCATTATTCTATTCTCTCACATAATTATATATTTTTGATTAAGTCCATATTCCACATGTATTTTTTTGTGGATAGGTAAGTATTGTTTATAGTTGAGGCAAGTATTGTATTATAATGATCACATTTTCATTTCATATAGTTTTTTTTAATTTAATAGTGACTTGATTTTGCAACTACTTTAATTTGAATTTTCATTCATATTTCATCCATAGCCATTGGTTATATGGATATATATTATAACTGTGCACTATGTATTGTAACTTTCTATGGCAACATGCCTGCTAATCTTAATACCTTGGAGAAACAAACTCAACCTTTGCTTCAACCTATGCTTATTTCTTCAGAGATCCAGAAGTCCTCCTGGGAGCTCTACTTGTTGTCATTCTTTATGTACTTTTCATATAAAGAATTTCATGGCACTGACTTCTGTTCTGAATTTCATTCTTGGTTAACTCCTTCAATCTGTTGGAGCACATTCTTAATTAGATTCCCAAGAACAGATGCATAGGAAGTAAAGTTTTGGGGAATTTGTTTACCTTAAAGTGATTTCATTATATCATCACAATTGAATGATAATTTGGTTCATTTTGGAAATTTTAGGATGAATGAAATTTTTACTCAGATTGCTCAATACATTGCTCCATTATTCTCTCACATACTTCTTTATTCTGGAGAAGTCTTATGATAGTAAGATTCATATCCCTTTTAGTGACTGTTGATATGACCAGGAGTTTTCACATTTCAAAATGATGAACACTTTTTAAAAAATTTATTTATTTTTTTCTGAATATTCTATGGACCTTTTCATTTTGAAGACTTTTAACTATAGAAAACACATTTTAACTTAAATTTTTTTCTTCAATATTTTCTCTGTTCTTACTTTTTGTAAATATTATTATTTTGCCACTGAATCTCTTAGATCATAAGTTTTTTGTTCTTGTTTTTCATCTGTCAGTTCTAATTTTCTATTTTTGTGTGTGTGTGGGGGGGGATTTCTTCTTTGTCTGTCAATGCCTGCATTAACATTTCTCATTTTTCTATCACATTTTTTAATGACATCTTCTTTTATTTAATATTTCTCTATCATCCCTTTGAGGATATTAAATGTAAGTGCCACCATGATATAAACATAATTGACAATTATAGGTTTTCTTCTTGTTTCAGCATTTATCTCTGTTTTCTATGAGCACCTTTTTTATTCTGTTTGTTCTTGTCTCTTTCAGGATAGAAGATATCCTTAAATAGTTGGTGATTGTCACTTATCCATTCTCCTGGTTGACTGAGGCAACCAAAAAGCCTATTGGATGGGATATGGGTGGGGTGGGGCTTGTATGTGTGCCTCCTCAGCATGGCAAAGTGCTAAGGAAAATACAGCCCCCCTCACTGTCTTCTGTGACAATAAGGGGGAAGGCACAGTCCCTGTGTTGCAAGGGATAGAGGTTTGAAATTGTAGGTGCTCCTTACCTAAGCTTTCAAATGGTTTTCCTATGTTGACTCCTTTGCCAAATCCCTCTATGACATGAATACATTTGCTGTTTTCTCATATGGCTCCTGGTTAGCTCACCAGACCCTGTCCTCTGCAGTTAGGTTTCTGCTTTCCACTTCCTACTGCGTGAGTTCCCCACTGTTACATCTGCTTCCCAATATTGAAGTATCTATCTGCTGTCACCTGGATTCCCATTGTTTCTGTACTTGCACCTTTAGACTTGTTTATTTATTCTCAGTAGGTCACTGGAATTGAAAGCAGTTTCCTGTATAAACAGATAAACAGCAATGTTCAATCTTCCATGTTTAACCAAAATTCAATCTTAATTTAGCTGATTTCAAAAATAAATATATAGACACCTCTATAACAGGGTTAAGCAAAACAAAATTCAAACCATTTAATTTATACAGAGTCCATGCTTTAAGAGAACAGATAACAAAATAATGAGAAAAATGAATTTAGATAGTGCAGGCCATTCTGCTCCCCCAGCAGACACCCTAGAAAAGGGCTAAGAAATCGTACTCAGCTGAAGAAATAAGAATCTTTCCCTTCAGAGGAAGGAAATAATACTAGGTCCTCTCCTAGGATATTTCTTGAGACTTATTGTAACTGGACAGAATTTTAATTATGGAGGTTTAGCCTTTTTTTTTTTTTTAAGAGAGAGAGAGAGAGAGAGAGAGAGAGAGAGAGAGAGAGAGAGAGAGAGAGAGAGGATGGAACCCGGGCCGCACGCATGCCAGGCGAGCACGCTACCGCTTGAGCCACATCGCCAGCCCAAAAAAGCCTCTTTTTTTTTTTTTTTTTAATTGTTTAATAAGAGAGTAAAATTTTCTAGCTCAGAACAGGATGTTAGAGATTAAGGACAGAAATAAAGAGTAAATGAAAAAAATCCATTTTGCTTTTTATTTTCTATATAAGTAAAAACTATCTAAATAGCTTGTTAAGCAAAGAAAAATAAAGATGAATATCACTTCTAAGATCTTTTCCGTATCATCTATTTGTCATCTCTATTATATCTGTTTATTTTTCTCTCTCTCCCTCCCCCACCTTCCTCTCTCCCTCCCTCTACTTCTCCCTCCCTCTACTTCTCCCTCTCTTAATATGGTCTTCTTTCAGATTTTCATTGGATTGGGATCAAATGCAGGCTGTAATATGGTTCATTCCTATCCAATATGGGGGTCTCTCCTCATTAAAAACCAGCAAACTGTAGTTAGGATCAGAAGAGTCATCAAATAGAGCCTCTGTCCTGATCCAAGGTTTTTGTTTTTTTTTTTTTTTTTTCAGAAAATCTATGACTGGGATGATAGTTGACATAATTTAACTGGAGAGGTGCAGTTTGTTGTTGTTGTTGTTGTTGTTTTTAACTGTTTGCTTTTAAAACCATTTTTCTGCTAAAGAATTAAAGTGGTAGAACAGATATTCCAAACTGAATCTAGAACTAGTTTATCTTCCTCTTTCTTGTTTCTTGTAAAAGGACTTAAGATGTTTTCTTGAGTACAGATTGTACTGTAAATCATTGTTACAGTAAGTAACAGATCACTAACATTTAACCAATATGCAACATTTTTAAATAAATAGAATGATATAAAAAGTCTCCTAGAATGCCCAGAAGATCTTTGATGACTAATCCACTTGGCAATCCATTTTTCTTTCTTCAAGATGAAAATCATCAAAAGAGTTTTGTATGTATGCTTCTTGTCCATTGATTTTTATATTTAAACATTCATATAAATATCCGTAAGCAACATATATTGTTGTATTTTAATTTTAAAGGTATCACAATTCAGAATTATACATTATATGCAGTTATGCCTTTTTCTCATTTATTTATTATGCTTTTAAGATCTATTCTGTCTGATGTATATAGCATGAATTCATCTATTTTATCTGATATCAAAGTGCCCTTCCTATGAATATTCAATATTTTATATATCCATTCTTCTTATGATAGACATTTAAGCTGTTATCATTAGAAACAGTGCTACAATGAGCATGTTAGGAGGTACACAAGAGACTTGCCTGAGGCAATGTGACTGGAGATGGAATGACTCCCTGAGGTTTACTGATGTATGTTAACCACTTTGGCATAATCATGTTGAACATACAGGTTCCCTGCATCTTGCACCTGCATTAAAGAAACTTTATTCTTTTGCCATGTGACAACACCACAATGTTTTAAAATCTTCCATTACTCATCTTACAATTTCAAATTATATCCTTAACAGCTTTTCCTTTAGGTATTTTGATGCTATATCTTTGGTTTGGCATCAATATGATAACTTGTTTTTTTTTTCCATCATAGAATACATTTCAAATTGGATTTTCTGTATTTTACTGTCACCATTATATGGCATATCTTTGCACTTTCTTTTTTTGTAATCTTTCTGAGACACTTTAGAAAAGAGTATCTTTCACTCATCTTCATAAATCAGTGTTCTTTTGTGAAACACTTTTGTTTTGGGGAGATGACCATATGCCATTTATACTTGTGGTCAAACAGACACACTTGCAGTTCTTTTGCTTGCCTGGTGTTTTTGTTATATAAGCTTTTTGTCACTTTTTTATATGGATTATTATTTTTTTAAAAATCCTTGAAATTTGAACAGTATGTAGTATGCTTGAAATTCCAATGCTGATTTATTTAAAGTATCATTTTGTAAAAAATACCTTTATATGTGTACACACACACACACACACACACACACACACACACATCTAACAATCCAAAACAAGAAAAACACTTTAATTCTTGAATATTCTTCAAAAAAGGCACTAGTAAATTGTGCATTCTCTTTTCTTTCCCTCTTCGTATTTCCTGTTTTCCTAATGGAATCAGAGATTCTGTTATAGTTTATTACCACATACATTATACATACTTTTACCAAAAAGAAAACAATTCTGACATTGGTATCCTTTTTTTGTATTCCTACATAATATAATTATTCACATTTACCTATGAATTTAAAGTTTGTATGAATTTATTACTCATTTTGTACTTTTTTTCTTTCACTAATGTTCTTATTTGATCCTCTTTTTTTTTTCAGTTTCCTGGTTGACTTCTTCAAATGCTCAGAAGATCTTTGATAACTACATTTGAGGGATATTTAAATATCTATTAATGTGTACCTATTGTTTTATGTGTAAACATCATTTTTTGTGCATTTTCTCAGTCATATTTTTTTTATATTTCTCTATTTGTTTTCTGTTATGTAATGAAAGATGTAAGGGGAATACTGATTATAAGTCAATTTTAAATTGGTGCATATAAGAATTTTTATCTTCAGATTACCAAACTTCTAGGGAATATCTAAGTATTGCCTTTTTTTTTAGGTTAAGCTCAGTGAAGCTGTGTGTAAGAAACTACTCAATAGTGATAATTCACATGGCTCTTCTGGTATGTGGCAAAGGTTTTCAGTCTATATGTAGACTCAGATTGTCCTCCATCCTTAATGGCACTTTTCCCTTAATGTTTTCTTTAAGTAGTTTTATAGTTTTATTTCTTATATTAAGTCCTCAATGTATTTTGAGTTGCTTTTGCATATGGTCTGAGACAATGGTCTAATTCTATTCTTATTCATGTGGATTTTTCTCAAGTTCATATATTGTAGATACTGTACTTTCTTCATTGTATGTTCTTAGAAATTTGTCAAAATCAATTGGCTGAAAATACACATAATCTGCTGAGAGTTTTTATCACAAAAAAAGTTGATGAATTTTGTCAAATGCTTTTTCTGCATCTACTCAGATGATCATATTTTTATCCTTTATTTTATTAATGTGGTATATCACACTTATTAATTTTCATATGATAAACCACCCAGGGATTAATCACACCCAATCATGATAAATGAATATTTTAATGTGACCTTGAATTCAGTTTGTTAATGTTTCATTGAGGATTTTGTATCTATATTCATCAGAGATATTGACCCATATTGATCTATTTTACTTTCTGTGTTGCTCTTGTCTAGTTTTGTTATCAGGGCAATGTTAGCTTCATAAAATGAGTTTGAAAATATTCCCTGTACTTCAACTTTTGGAAGACTGAGAAGAATTAGTATTTGTTCTTTAAATATTTGGCAGGATTTGGCAGTGAAGCTGTCTGGGTCTGGGCTGTTTGAGAGAAAAATATCTTTCTTCCTTCCTTTATCTATCTCTCTCTCTCTCTCTCTCTCTCTCTCTCTCTCTCTCTCTCTTTCTTTCTTTCATTCTTTCCTATAGTTTTTGCCATTGATGTCCTTTCTGAAAATGCATGAACCCTTTTATAATTTTATCTATGGGCTTTATTTTATTTTTTATTTCACATAATAGTTGTATATATTGAAGAGGTACATTGGTATATGTACACATTGTGCAATGACCAAATTAGGGCAATTAACATACCCATTACCTTAAACACTTACCATTTCCTTGTGATGAAAGGCTTGTATTGCTGATTCAATCCTTAGTCATGATTGGCTGTTTAAGTTTTCTGTTTCTTCATTATTGAGCCTTTGTTGTATGTGTCTAGGAGTGTCAAAGTTAGTCAATTTATTGGAAGATAATTGTTCATAGCGCCTCTTATGGTCCTTTATATTTCATTGTTATCAGTGATAATATGTCCTCTTTTATTTCTCAGTTGCTCTTTTTTTTTTTCTTAATCTTACTAAGGGGTGCTGAGGACTGAATTCAGGAAAGCCAGGCAAGCTCTCTACTACTCTGTCAATGAGGAACACCTTCAGCCCTAGGTTTTTGATTTTGTTTTGATTTTATCATTTCAAAAAAAAATCACAAATTTTAGTTTCAATAACTTTTTAAATTATTTACTTTTAATTAATTTATTTGCTCTAATCAGTTACACATGACATCAGAATGCTCTTTGATTCATTGTACACAAATGCAGCACAATTTTTAACTTCTCTGGTTGCACCCAAATAGGGTCACACCACTGGTGCAATCATACATGTATCATTGACTTTTTGTATTATTTTTCTACTTTCTACTTCATTTATTTCTGTTCTTTGTTATTTCCTTCCTTCTGCTAATTTGGGTTTGGTTTGTTTTGCTTTTTCTAGTTCCTTGCATCAACTTTACTAGTAGGGACACATATAGACTGAAAATTAAGGTATTGTAAAAAAAAAATATATCCCCTTCAAATGGATACTGAAAGAAAGCAAGGGCAGCTATATTTTTTATCAGACAAAACACTTCAAGTCAAAAGCTGTAAAATGAGATAAAGAATATTACTACATAATGATAAAGGTGTAAATCTGCCAAAATATGTCATAGTTATCAATATACCTACACCAAATATCAGAGAATGTAAATGCATAAAGGAATTATTAGGTATTCTGAAAGGAGAAATAGACTGCAGTATGGTAATTGGGGACTTCCCTCCCTACTTTGAACATGGACTGATTATCTGAACAAAAAATAATTAATAAAGAAACATTGGACTTGAATTACAATTTGGACCTAAATGAACCTAACAGAACATTTCATCCCATAGCAACAGAATATATAGTCCGCTCAAGCACACCTGGAATACTTGCCAGGATAGATCTATGATAGTCTCCAAAGCAAGCCTTAACAAATTTAAGAGCATTTGAATTATATCAAGTATTTATTTAGATTATAACAGCACGAAACTACAAATTGAAAGAGGAGTAATCTTGGAAAGTTCATAAATATGTGAAAATTAAATAACCTGCTCTTAACCTAAGGGTCACAGAAGAAATAAAAAACAAATTGAAAAAAATACCTTGAGATAAATAAAAAGAGGAACACAAAATACTAAAACATATGGGATGTAAGCAAAAAACAGAAGCAAGAAGGTAATTTATGGTAATTAATGCCTACAACAAAAAGGAGGAAAGGTCGCTAATAACAACCTGATGTTCTACCTCAAGGAATTAGAAAAAGAGCAAACTTAGTAGATTGAGTTTTAAGAACAGGAAACTAAGCAATGCAAAGTTTAAACAAGGGACAGAGTCTCTGTACAAGTTTGTCTCAATTCTTAGCAAAATTTATACAATAGGGATGAAATTTTCTGTCTGGTCTTTATTACTCTGGTACTCTATGGTCAGTCTCAATTTCTTCCCTGATTATCCACCTACTGAGTGGAGTGTGTCCCGCCTCACCAGAGGAGTATCCTTTCATTGCAGCACAACCTGTTTCAGCTCAGTGTTTCAAGCCAACGCATTAGAGAAAAACTAGGTTAGGGAGTATTCTTGCTGCTTGCACACTTTCCTTTGTGAGTTCCAGCATTCAAGACTCCCAGCTTTGGAAGAGTTGCTACAAATACTATTGACCTAGGGAAAACTGCTTGAGATTAGCTGGTGCTGTTTCTTCCACTGCTTATCCATAGAGTGAGCCTCAATATGAAGTATACGTTAGGGAAAAAACTACTTTCTTTAATGATGTCTTCTTGAAACATTATGCTGCATTCTCCAAGACATGCAGAACATGATATGGCATGTAGTGACCTCCTCCAATTCTGTCTTATTTTTCACTCTGTACGGCAAGATTCTCTAACATGTGGTGGGTTGAGTTTGAATTTGAGTTTCAGGGCTCAAGAATTTCAGTTTCTATGTTTTAGTTGGCATTTTTTGCTGATATGACCAAAAGACCCAATGGGAAGATTTTTAGAGGATGAACATTTTATTTGGGGTTCATGGTTTCAGAGGTCTCAGTCCATGAATGGTGGAGTCCATTGCTCTGGGCCTGAGGTGAGACAGAACAGTATGACTGAAATGTAAGGCAAAGAAAAGCAGCTTAGGATAAGGTACCAGGAATCAGAGAGAGAGAAAGAGAGAGCCTCACTCATCAGGTAGGAAATATAAGCCCCAAAGTCATGTCCCAAGTAACCTATCTCCTCCAGCCACATCCTGCCTGCCTACAGTCCCCCGCCCCCCCCCCGCCCAGTTAATCTCTCTCAGTGGCTTAGGTTACAATTCAATCTACTAATTCCACCTCTGAATGTTCTTGTATTGCCCACACATAAGCTTTGGGGGGGGCACCTCATATCTAAACCATAACACATTGTATTTTTGTTTTCTTCTATCCTTTATTGGGCATGGTAGAATGGCAATTATCACGGTGGCAGAAGGAGCACATTCTATTTCCTCTGCCACAATGGTTCCGGGACATGCCTCTATAATTCCTTTTGAAATGGGTGTGCTATCTCTGTAGGGTGAATGATAGCAGTCCTAAGCATTCATTTTGGGAACTGTTTACTGGAAATGGAAATCACAGTGACGTAACAGATGAGACCACCTCAATCTTGACACACAGAGATAGCTTTTTGGACACTGAGATTTTATTATGAAATAATAATTAAATCACTGTTGTTTGCATTTTTTTTCTAATCCATGAAAATGACCATGAAATTTGTCAACTTTTTCCAGGAAGTCACCATGAAATCAGCACAAAATTTTCCATCAAAAATGGAGCATTGTGGAGATGAGAGCTAGGATTGCTGGAGGCATTATATCTCTGCTGCTCTAATTAAATGTTTCTTGTCAGAAGAAAAAGCTTTTAATACTTTTTTAGAACTAATTTCATGACTGTATGGCCCGGGCATAAAAGGTTTGCTGGAAATGAAATGGGAAATAAGGTTCTGTAGGGTCTGGTTCCACTTTTAGTTAAGATCTTGCGACTATAAGTAAAGAGACCTTTAATAAACCTTAATTTAAAGGACAGAACCTGTCTTATATACTTGTAATGCAATATGACTTGTCTGTTTCCACTTCCCCCACACAGTCTGTTTTATACAGTGTGGGCATCCCTTAGCTTTCCCACAGCTAAACAGGAGGCTCACTAGTTCTGTGGTAGGTGTGCTTGCACTTCCCTTGGTGTGCAAGAGGGGCATTTAGAGTTAGAAAACCTATAAAATCACTTGCCTAATCAGTGATGCTAAGGAACTCACATGTCAATTCATTCATTTGTTTTTAAATTTAAATCACAAAACAAAAACTACTTTGGTCTTCAACATTAGACACTATCAAGACTTTTTTTTTTTTTTTTTTTGGTATTGGGAATTGAACTCAGGGGAACTCGATCATGGAGCCAAGTCCCCAGCCCTATTTTGTATTTTATTTAGAGACAGAGTTTCACTGAGTTGCTTAGTGCCTCACTTTTTGCTGAGGCTGACTTTGAACTCATAATCCTCCTGCCTCAGCCTCCCAAACTGATGGAATTACAGGTGTGTGCCACTGCACCCAGTTAAAATGTTTTTATACTTAAATTTTCTTAAGAAAAATTTCATTTAAAGTAGGTGACAATAACCTGCATATATTAATCAAATGCCCAGTTATTTCAACTTATTCATAGCTTAAAAAATGTCATCTGGATATAAATATAATACATACATACATATTCAATATTTGAGGAGAAATTCACATATAGTAGGCAATATCTACCTTGTATTGTGAGGTGAAAAAACACTTATTTTAAAAATGTATTTAAGGCATTCTTGTAAATCCTTTTTTGTATATTTCTACACATGAATGGATAAAATCTTGGAGAATATATACCAACATGATAACAATGCTCTTCCTGGGAGGTGGACTTATGGATGATTTTTATGTCTTTCTTCTCTTTATTTTTATTTTCAACTTTTTCTATAATAAACATGTATTTCTTGTGTCCCAAATGTAAAAGGAAGAGAAAATTATATGTAATACATATATTTTTAAGCATTTCTAATTTAACTGTACTTGCTGTTAGCAATTTCACATCATTTGGCTTGGCTCACTGAGCTTCTCAAGTGATACCAGGCTGTTTATATTAGAGAGTACTACAAATTGGATAACCAAAAATCTCCTAGCGAGAGCTCATAAAATGACATGGTTGGATGGAAACCTGAACAGATGGGCTAACTCTACCATGTGCTATATTAACCCTGCTGTTCTCAGACTTGTGGCCAATAACACATTGAAAAAGTACAATTCTAAAAATAAGTTGGTGAAGTAGAAGATGTTAATCTGTGAGTTGGGACTTGGTGGACAGGCACTTGTTGAACGGTTTCATTCTTATTAAGACCATTTTTTCATGACTGTGAAAATGCTGGTGCTTCAGAAGATTTCTGGAAAGATGAACTATAATGGCAGATGAGGGAACAGCAGCCCAGCATGTTCCCAGTGTCAGTATATTACATGGAAACTAGGGTAAGTGGTGTCTCATTATGTATATGATGATGATAAGCAAAGAGAGAGTGGAGTGGCAATTGGCTAAATAAAAAGAATAGGACCATTTCCTGAGCTGAATGTTCCCATCACTAGTTGGAAATCAATGGCAAAAATATCCACAGTACAGTGGGAAAAACACTGATGTTATCTGTCAAAAGGTCAGAACCTAGTACTAAGTTATCTATATGAATTATACATAGGGAAAAAAGGATTTAAAGACACTTTCAATTGAAAGTAAAAATGTGAAGAAGAGTAAAAATTTACAACTTTGGAAATACTCCTGAGTAACTAGGTAGTGGTTTAAAAGGTCTCTCAGTGAATCCTAGAGGCTGGGAAGGCTGAGGCAGGAGGATGCAAGTTCAAAGGCATCCTCAGCAAAAGCAAGGTGCTAAGCAACTCAGTGAGACCCTGTCTCTAAATAAAATATAAAATAGGACTGGGGATCTGGGGATATGACTTGGTGGTCGAGTGCCCTTCAGTTCAATCCCCAGTACCACCCCTCCCCGACCCTGAAAATAAAAAGAAATAAAAGCAGATCATTTCATCTTTATACCTGAGTGGGTATAGTGACATGTTGTCAAAAAGCTTGATTTTTTTTTTGGTCACAAATCTGTCATTCACTAGGTTTATTGAAATAAATTACTTATGCTTTGTGAGGCTCAGTATCCTCTTCTTAAATATAACAATGGAGAAAAATAGATGAAATCTGCTTTCTAATGTTATGATTCTGTAATAAGGGTGCATTTTAAAATTAGTTACTTCAAATTGAAGTTGTCTAGAAGGAGTGTGGCCAATAACACATTGAAAAAGTACAATTCTAAAAATAGTCGTCTGTGACTCTATTTCATCCCATTTAAGATGAAGCTGTATTCTTAAGATTGTTTCCTAAAGGCCTTTTGCCAATCTAATATTCAGTGACATAACATGGAGTGAGTTGGAAGAGGTTAGGCTGGAGAGGCTTTTATCTAAAATGAAATTAAGGAAATCACTCTTCTTTCAGACACATTTTGTGTTTAGTCATGGTTGAAGGCCCTGTGTGGGCCTCCGGTCCCAAACTCGGATTAATGACTCAGCTCTATCCATCTCATTTCTGCTTTTTCCTGCCAAAAATCTGATTTTTTTTCTCCAAATGACTAATTTGACATTGCTGTTGGTAAAATATCAGTGATGATTATCTGTAATTAATTTGAAGAATAGCTAAATTCTTCATTTAATCCAGACTCAAAGGCATAAGCAGAGTTACCCTAGAACAAAATAATGTGAGAAACTAACTCAGGGCTTTCTTAGAGGAATTGGGTTGCAGAGCAGTGGTTACCAGACCAGCTCTGGAAACTTTTTTAGATAGTCTTTCAAACTTGTCGTCTATGACCCTAAAGAATTTCAAGACTACTACTTAATGACTTGAAAGATTATTTGGTTACTGGGAAACTAAAATAACCAAACAAATTCCTACAGTAACTCCACAGGATGATAAAAACAACAAAATGTATACTAGTTCTCATGCTCAATTCATCTTATTTAAATATTTGCTATTTATAACAACACTATGAATGCTCATTATGAAACAAGAAAAAGAGCAGGGAAATAATTGTAAGATAGAGGAAAATCAGATGTTTTTTGGAAAGATGCAGTATTTAAGATGATATTTATTGATATCGAAAATATGTATGGCATCATGGGGCTTATACAAGGACAGTTTACTGAAGGCCAGAGAAAGCAGACAAGTAACATGGTTGGGAAGAAATTTTGTTTCTATTATATGCTCACATATGATAAAAAATGTCATCAATTTATAAACTGAATGGAAGGGTATGATCAAAAAATGAAAAGCTTTCTTCCAAAGAATGTGGATGTTAGTATGAGATGAAAGTGAAATTTGCAGGTCACAGAAGAGGATCCTGGCTGGAAAATATTTTTAACAGACAAGTGACTGATCTCCTTTCCAAAAAAGAGTAGACCAGGTGCTGATTAAAAGAGCAAAAATATATGGAATTTCCTCAAATTACATAGTTTTTAAAGAGTGGAAGAAATAAAAGCAAGTAAGTCCCATCACTGAGAACTCTGAAATGAAAAGAGGGAGGAATGAGGGAATCATAAAACACAGAAATAAGAATTAACACTTAAACTGAGAATAGGCTACTAGACTCTGAAACTTGAAATTGACACAGTGGACAGCCTAAAGAACAGTTGCGAAGAACATCTTAAATTTAGTAGAGGAATGCACCTCCATCTCCAATTATACTATTCAGTTGATGATTGCTCCAAACCACAATTCCACCCCCCCTCAAACCCCGTCCTCTGTTCCATGGATAGTTCTAAGTTTAATTCTGGGTAACATGAATCTCTGGATAGACCTTTAGTTCAAGAAATTTGTCTAAGTATTACTTGCTTGAGTATAATTCTGATTTTGAGAATGAGACCACTAACTTTGACCTGCAAGGAATCATAGATATACAGTTCTAATTTCCAAGTGTTTGAAGGAAAGGTACATTTCTAAGAGCATCTCCATCCAAACAACTGCTACTGCAAATATTCTGCTACTACTGAATATTAATTACCACTTCCTGATTACTTTGTGCAGGCTAAGTACTTTGCATATGGTTATCAAATCTCATAATCACTTAGAAATTAAATTAACATCAGAGGTATTAAATGACTTCTTTGAGTCACACAGACAGACATGGAAAGAAGCTCAAACATTTGCTCTGCTTCCATCAGCCTGTCCCATTGCCATAGCCAAGCTACATAGGGACTGATGATACATATAGGGAACTCCCCATCTTCTGTTTAAGATCCATAAGGAAAACTAATACATGGTGAAAACCTAAAACAAATCAAATATCTAGTTTAAATAGTTCTAACAGTCTTTACCTTGAGGAATCATGAGGCAAGATGATAATATAGGCCAGATTCACCTTAGGTTTATCCTTTTCTTTGTTGGGTTTTATTTCTCCCCTCCAATCTTCTGTCACATTAAGGACCTGTCTCTTTCCAGTAGCAATTGAGCTGCAATATAGTTTGGATGTTCTGTTGTTAATAGCTCAATATATTTTACAGGATTTCTGAAGTTCAAAATAATTCAAAACTCTAAGAGGTAAAGGTCCTGGCATCTGGGAAAGAATAATTTGAGGCAGAGGGGTTTTCTTTAGAACTTCAATCATACCATGGAGACCCTGAGTTGGGTAAACCCAACCCTGACTCAGTTCTTACATGGTTCACAGTCATCTTTTTTCCACTCTTGAAAACCCTATCAAACATTGTATATGTTTTTCCCCAAGCACATTCTCTCTACAACTTTAAAAAATGAATTGCTGTGTGCCTCTGTCCTCTTTAAAGGTATTTTCAGTTGATGTACTGACCCGAGAGAAGAGGTAGAAGCTTTTAAATTCTACATCAATGACACCAGGAAAACACAAGGTTTTTTTTTTTTTTTCAAGCAAGACAATTTCTGTATAGGTCCCTTAGCAATTAAAGGATGCTCAAAGAAAACCAGTTTTAAAATGGCAGTTACTTGTTCTCTATCTGTGTCCCGTGAAACTCCATGCCTGAAAAAATCCTTGCGAACAATCCAGTGTTTATAAAAATACACCAACAGAAACAAATTTCAAAATTGTGTATTCCTGCTTCCCAAATATTTAACTTTATTATCAGTACTCTCTTCATTCTGATTGGCTGGATTATCTGCAGATCTTTGGAATGAATACAGAGAAGATGGAGGCAGATTCTATAATTTAAAAATATCCTTCATGTTTTGTTTCAATTATAAAAGGTTTTTTTTCAGTATATGTTTTTATGTTACATTATCTTGCCAAGATTTTATAGAACAAAATTATAGCCTTAAAGGCTAAACAAGAATATCAATGACAAATTGTTAAAGAAAAAATTATTTTTATCTTTTGTTATCTTTTTATTCTCCTGGAATCTTGCACCTGTGAGGGGTGTTTTGGACAGAAGCTGGGAGCCATTGGGTATTCCCTCGGATCTAACATTTTGTTGGCTGTGAATTGTACCCCATTATGTGCTACACTGCACTTTATTTCCCACATTTGGCACTTTTAGTGATAATTCCTCCAAACAGACACAGGGAGCCATGCTTGGTATTCTTTAAAGGGAACAAATAGATGAGCTAATTGTTTTAAATGTCTCCAATGAGATAAGTGGCAGGATGCTGGAATTGATCATCTAATTACCTATTTGCTATCACAGAGAAGAGGAAAATCCAGCTATAATTAATGTTTAGGGAATGCAAAAGTTATCTTCCTAAATCAAGGTAAAATAAAATAATCACGTTGAGGACTTATTGTAGAAAAATTCAAATGATTTGCTTAATGTTGGGGGGATTGGCTGGTTATTTTTTTCCCCTAATTAAGGGTTGGCACGTATGATATGGTATTACTGAAGAATTAGCCTGGAATTTAATTCAATTTATAAGCATTTTCACTTACAGAACTTACAGAACATTGGATGCCATTCCATTTGGTGTCAAGAGAAGAATGGCTCTTGAGTTCTCAGTTCAGGGCCAGTCACTTACCCATTATGCATGCAGTTCACAGCATAAAAAGGGCAATGGTAGACCACTATTGCCAACTCAGCCATCTAGCATCTAGGCTGTTATTATAAGTAACATGTGAAAGTATCCTATAGGATTTCCACAAGGAAGGTATCTTACAGGATAAACATAACCCTGAAAAACAACCTTAGTTTATTTCTAATGCATTTGTATTTATTATATACATAGTAATATTATGATTGACTCAGGGGAAAGACAAACGTTTTCATAGATTAGAAAGAATTTTAGATGAAAAATTATTTGTTTATTCCTCTCACTTTTTCCCAATTATCTTGACAAATATTATGGGTTAATCTGATGCTGTGCTGTGCAACTGATAAGTGAGATATTATTATACATAGATGATGCTCACTGCTCTTTTATCCTACAAAGTCCTCCATTTCACAACTCTGTCAAAGTGGAAGCACTTTTTCCCCTGAACACACCTTTGCTTACTTCTGGAATGATTTGGGTGTGGTCTAGAGAAAAAGTGGCCAAGAAGGAAGTTTTGATGTATAAGCTTGTCTGCTCACGCAAATTTGACAGTGCATTTCAATGTGGACTAGTGCAATGTATCAATAGTAGAGAAACCATAAATATGTCATCTCAAAACTAGAAACTTCTGAGAGCTAAAGAGACATGCATATATTAATTCACTAGGATAGATGTACCCCCAAGAAAACTGGAATGTGTGATTACTCTCTCTAGGAGATGTCATTGACATTCAGAGCTGTATTCCTATTGCATATAACTCCCTAGAATGAACCTGGGAATCTAGCAGAGGATGGTTGTGATAGAATGGAGCTTAGAAGGATGGGATTTCAATTTTAGGGATATTGTGTTTCTTCTGTTTATCACTTTACACACACACACACACACACACACACACACACACACACTTAGGAAGCAGCCAACTTTTGTTGTATTTCACAAACTGAGATTTGGCTAGATAAATACTGGTGAATGGAAAGGGATGGGAAAGAGGACTTAGCTAATGGGAAAAGATTTTAGTGGTTATATTTTAACTGCAGGTGCAATTGAGGACTGCTAGAATTAGTCCTGTTTAGAGTTGACAGGATCCTACATTAATAAGAATAAGTTTCCTTTCTACTGTTAAAATAACTTAGCAACTTCATTGGTGGGAGCATCTGCTTATGTGTTCTGAAATCTTGTAAGGTGGCAAGGCTCTCGATCAGTGGTTTTAGATATAGAAGATGCAACCTGGCATTAGTGGGGATTTAGATTTATGAAGAGAACCAGGACAGGTTTACTCAGTACCTCAGATTATGAATGGAGTTTTAAGATTAGTTGAAAACATCTCTTGCAGAGCATTTCTAATTGGTAGAGGCCAAGGGTTTGGATTTGTTTCCAGAGCTAAGGAAAACCAGATATTTCTTAAAGTTTTAAATTTTTTGGGGGGGGGGGTTAATTTTGTAGGTGTGGGAAAGATAAATGTGACATACTTATGTGTCCTGCTGACTTCCCCAAATCTTTGTAAGGGTAGGGCATGAGAAATTTGGATTGAGATATTTTAATTTTGGAAATTCTGAGGACATTTTAACATTCTGGGTTGAAGATAGCCCCAAAGAAAGAAGTGTCACCACATTGATTACTGAGAGGGTTCCTTCCATCTAGGACCAGGAGAAGCAGAAGAATTTGGAGAGGGAGATGATCTGATTTACTTTTGAACTTAAATTTCTCTCTTTGTTAAGGTAAAATAAGTACCATTAAAATAAAATACATTTAATTATCTTCTTAGGGAAAATAATTTGGCAGGAAAGATTCTTCTCAGATGCATTTAATGATTTGTAAAATCAAACTAGGGTGCCCAGAAGTCATCAATAAGCAAATTTGTAGTTTGGAATATTCATTTTTGGCCAGTATACCTTCAAAGTCAAAGAAAAATTCTGAACTTGAAGTCAAAGAAATTATCAAATATATTGTATAATTATAAATACATGATTAAACAAGAAAATAAGGCCCATTTGGTTTTATATTAGAAAACAAAATATATAATAAACATTATGACTGAAAAGCTTTTTCATAAAAGTAATTTTCCCTTAAGCAAATAATTTAAAGATCAACAAGGAGAAATTTGATTTTTAAAATTCTGCAAATTCACCACTGGGAGGAAAAAAAGGGTTGTTTCTAGACCCACCTATAAGCAAGCACTTATACCCACACATACCCAAGAAGCACTTGTCCCTGTAGTTAGCAAATAAGCAGAAGGCTCCTAAAAGGAAGTAAGAAACATGTATCTATCATTCCATCCATTTTAGTTTTGACCTATTATGTTTATATCATTTCACCTGGAGAATATTTAAGCCAGACTATATGTAGTCCAACAACCTTATACTAGAATAGAGTCATTAGTCCAATCAATAACATTTATTTAGGATGCTCTGCATGTAAAGCATTTGGGAAACTAAATAAAGAAACACATGAGGTATGCCTGCAGGGGTCATCTCAGGTCCTTAGAGTTACCATTAGCTGGACTCCAGAGTGTGACAAGGACTTGAGAGATAAGCACAAGCCATTTGGATCTTCTCTAAGTAGTTGGAATAATCCTCTTTGCCACACAAGCAAAGAAAATATGAAAATAATGTAGAGTTCCAAAACCCTATAAATCAATTATGTAGTGGTACAAAGCATTCTACCAGTTTAAAACCAGCAGAGAGGACACTTAGAATATATTAATAAAGCAAAATGCCAGTGAAATTTAAGGACTGAAATAAGTTAGCTATAATCTTAGTGGAGATTTCAAACGTCTGTGACTAAATAGGAACTTAGGTAAACACACAGGACTGCATGAAGTCTTTGTGGTCAAAGCAACTACACAAAGATCTGAGCTGCTCCCTCTGGGGCTCAGGAAAAATTGCATTTGTTCATGGCCTTTGCAAGTGTTGAGAAGGTCACCCTGGATTACCAGAAGTGATGAACTGGTGGGTAAATTCCCTTTAACTTTGAGATCATTATAATTAAAGACATAAATAGTAAAGATAATTTTTTTAAAAAACTTGGTATGAATACTTTCTTTTAACTTTAGGTATAATAGGTATATACTCAAGTACTTAAAATATAACAATTAGACAAATGTTGATATGTTAGACAATTTATTTTGATACCAACCTTAAAATATGTACTTGAGTAGTTTATTTGGACTAGTGATTTTAAGTTGAAACTGTAAGGTACTTTGACTAATGTAAGTAATATTGACACGCTAAAAGGAGTGAAGTCATAAGTAAAATTGGTAATAAGAATTAGTTAAGTACGGGACAACCTTTTGTTTATTAGGTAGACAACGAGAGTACAAAAAATAAGGTTGATTATACTTATAAGTTTAATTTAAAGGGAGTAAAGAAAATTATTTAATTAAAATTCTCTAATATGCCATTTCCAAAAATAACTAGATTTATAAATAATACTGTTTCAGCTGCAGTTTTAAAGGTTAAAGAAAAACAGTCTTTAAAATTTATGGGCAGGCAAAAACAAAACAAAAACAAAAAACAAACCAAATTTTGCTTCAGTGTATTGAAGTTACCTTCAAGGATATATATATATATAAAAAATCCATGTTGGTAGATGAGAGAAGAATAATATCTTTTTTAAAAAGTCAAGATAATGATTCACTAAATGTCTCAATGCATAGTGGATGGCCAAATAAATTATGCAGACAATAATAAAACTGTGGGTTTAAAGAAGGAACAGGTCACTGTGGTCTCAATTGCTCTGAAAAGTTCAATTAAAATGTATTAAATGATCCCCAGCTTCAGCCTCACGAATCCAATTGAATAGATCTCTAAAATTTGCATTATGGGATGATGATAAAAGAGACAGGGTCACTTATCACCAACGCTATTCAAAATGAGAAATTACTCTCATAGAAAAGTTTCTGAAAATATTATCTTTTTTTTAAATGTGAGAATGTCAGTGTGCTTTATTGATTTGTGTTTTTGTATTTATTGTTCCCTGAATGTGGAAATGTGCCCCTTTGACTGAACAGCATTTCTTGCTCAGTGTTGAAAAATGACCTCATTCCTTTGTAAGTATTAGTCACATTTTAATGGGGACATATTCAATGTTTGTACAAGAACTCCCGAATCTTCTGAAAGCATTATCATCACACATGGGTGAATTTCAATTACTGATGGTGCCACCAATTCAATGTTCTTCGTATATTATGATCACAGATGAAGGTGAGTTTAAGATGGTCAATGACTAAAGGCATCCAAGCAACTGATGTCGCTTGCTTTCTGTTTGTATCTTTTTTGCTCTTAATTGTTGTTCTTCCTAGTAAGCAGGATGTGTTATTTCAAAATGTGCCAAGCTTTGAAAATATAAGATCGTTCTCTGTGCATGATCATTTCTTTCAGTTAGTGTGCATCATCATTATTTCCCATTTGGTCCATGGGGAAAATGAAACACAAGCAGAACCAGGTTTTGAAGTTAAATCTCAAGAAAGGGAAACAACAGAAATACCTTTTAAAAGCAGAAGAGAAAAAGAAGAGCCGGAAACAAAATAAGAAGAACTTTTGAGTTATACTTGCAAAACAACTTGGTAGGGTGGCACAGTCACTTGAGTGCTTGGGCTGACAAGGGTCACAAGATGGGATATGCTTTGCTATCTCCATCCAGGCAGGAGGAAGTTGAAAACAGATGCTTTTAAGTGTTACCCTGAGTCTGGCAGGAGGTTCAGACCAAGGAACAGCCTTAGAATCCATTAGGTTGCTCCTATGACCACCCTCCTCCCACTTTACCCACCTGGAATGTTACTTCCTTCACTGTCAATGGGAGATAATAAAATCTGTCTTGCACTGTTGTGTGAAGTGCTGATGTAGAGCAGGACTTCAGTAAAAGAAAATGATTTGAATGTTAATAAGAAAAGGTAAAACCTGCTCACGCAAATAAGAAGCCACAGATCCCTTCCTGAGAGTCCTTTTCTTTTTCTGTTGAATCAGGGGTCAGGACTATTTCCTGGGTTGTAGACAGGATTACATTAGTAAAGCACATGAAAGTATCTCCCACAGACTCTGGTTCATCCTAAGTGCTAAGTGAAGCCTTTTTTTTCCCCCCCTTCTCTTTGCCTACAGGTTTGGGGGATGGATGTTTTCTTGATGTTTTGGTGTTCTTGTCAATAAATTTCTAAATTCTTGAAACATTTTAATGGTACCTTGTTATTTTTTAAACCCAGTATTTTATAAGGAACTAGATTTGTAATGAATAGCCATTGTGCCATGGTAAGTCATTGGTAATTGGCAAGATATTCTGGACTATAGCTATTCTGTAGGGGAAACGATTGCATCTGTAGAATAGAAGAATTAAAGAAATTGAAAGAACATTCAATCTACCATCTACCAATTAGCAGAATCTCCATTCTTGGGTAATCTAATCTAGGAGACAGGAGTATTGGCTATGAACTCCTAAAAAGGGCATTAGAAGAGGCTGTTGATCGGCAAAGCTAAGTTTATTATACTTATTATAGCAAGAGACAGTACCTTCTTGAAAGAGTCTTAGTAGAATCTTGGGGACATTTTATAAGAGTTAAAATTTCATTTGATGGCAGGATTCAGTAAAATAACACTCAGGAAAAAAAAAAAAAAAAGAACTTTTTGTTGATTATAGCCATATAAGAGAGGTCTGCCAGGATGGGACAGCATCAAGCTAGAGCTTAACGTACAATTTTGGTATGGCAAGAGCCATGGAGTCGGCTGAATTTCATGGGCTTCCTATGGACTAATTCAAATAATTCCCCGAGGTCAGGCGCATGGTGACTGTCTTTACTTGTCTGGTACTGAGCCATGGAATAATTCAGGCAGATGGACAGGGACCAGGAGCAGGGAGGCCCAGTGAACAAGAGCTCGGTGTATGAACTTCATCAGCTGCTCAAGGAGGGGCAACTGTTCCGGCTCGAGCCCAAGATTCAAACCTACGAAAAGATGGCATTTAAACAACGACGACAAGAAACAAAAACAAAACCAAAACACCAGAATCTGTATCATCGGAGGACATTGGAAAGACATTTATCATATATTGAGGTTTGAGCTCACATGGTTTAAAGTGGGTCTTTCATGGCAGAGGGCAGAGCAAAATAGTTTCCTATTAGGAAATCATCATAGATAACCTATTCATGAATAGATATGAAAGAATAGATGTCTGGAAACAGAACTTGATAAACTCCTGCTTGGTAAGTCAGCTATTTGCCTAGGTGAACAAGTCATACTCTTGAGAAGGAGGCTGTTTGCCTAAATGCACAAACTATTTACCTGGATGCATTGGTATTTAGGAATTTCCTGAAATAAATGGTGAAGTTTTGTTTTGTTTTGTTTTCTTCCAGGCTAGAATGTCTTGGAACAAATAGAAAAGGCATGTTGACACAGATGTCCTTAGTTCTAAGTCCTGATAGTTAAGGATTGTGTATTCAGGTGTTCTTAATTCTCAAAAGGGGAAAAAATATGCATTGGCTTCTTATATTCTAGGGATAATATAAAGTATACTTAGATGACTGATGTGCATGAAACACAAAACATTCAAAGCAATGATATGTATGCTCATGAGCTCATGAATGTATAGAAAAGTAAAATGGAATATTAAATGTTTATGCACATATTGGAGTGTGTATCCATGTGGTATTCTGTACTAGGGAACATAAAGCTAGAAGAATTAAATGAGAAGTAGATTAGGAAATGTATTGCAATTGAAAGGGCATTGAAATGCAAAAACAGGCGTAGACTTCAAGCTGAACTTGATCTTAGCTTGTCTTTAAGGTGATGTTTCTATTTGGGTGAGTCGCTCATTTGAGTTTTAGGACAAGAACTGTACTTTCTTTGTACTCATAGTGTGGTGCTTTACATAAAATTAATGATCAGTCAATATCTGTTGAATCAAAGAATGGATGAATTTGATAGAGAAATGTTCATGGAAGAAATAGGTATCGAATTGAAAAAAAAATTGTGTGAGATTAGGGAGAAGGAAGAGGAAGCATTCTAAAATAGGAGGATACCATCAGTAAAAAGGGAAGGATCTGACAATAAAACATTAACTTGATGATAGGGCTGGTGAGGTAGGGCTGGTCACAGGAAAGGGAAGACCCAATAATCCATATTATACTTGACAGGCTTGAGGGTGATTCTTCAACTTTTTGTATTAAGAATTTCTAATAACCAAGGGATGAAGGGAGCCAGCTTCTGCAGTCCAGGACAAATCCCTGAAGGACACTGGTAAGCCCCACACCCATAACTTTATGCAATGGCTTAGATAGGAGGTGTCCCCTACAAACTTATGTGTGAGATAATGCAAGAAAGTTCACAGGTGAAATGATTGAATTATGAGAGCCTTAAGTTAATCAGTAAATTCATTTGCATGAGTGGATTAACTGGGTGGTAGGGATATAGGGTGTGGGTGGAGGTGCTAGAACAGTAGGGGTGTGCCTTTGGAGTATATATTTTGTCCCTGGTGAGTAGAGCTCTTGCTCCTTCCTGGTGCCATTTCATGAGCTGCTTTCCTTTTCCACACCCTTCCGCTCACCCGGAGTTAGCCATTTATGGACTGAGACCTCTGAAACTGTGGGTGCCAAATAAACTTTTCCTCCTATAAAATTATTCTTGTCAGATCTTTTGGTCACAGTGGCAAAAAACTGAACTAAAACAGTGTCTTATTTATATTAAAATTTTATGTCATATTTACATTCTACCTCATAGTGTGTCCTTGTTAGTTTTGTTGTAAAATTATTAATTTCTCCCAAATCCTTGAGTCAAAGTGTCCCTATAGGAATTTTCACGATGTTTTATTGAGCACGTTGATTTGCCCACCCTGTGCTCCCGACTCTAGGGTTATGTAAACCTCTGTTTGAAGGCCACTTGAGAAAGTTTAGTTGAGAAATGCTTTAATGGAGACAAATGATTCTTAAATAAATCCTGACCCACAAAATGCTGTTTGAGGGGGGGACATTTTTCAGGCAGGAAGTGTGATGTCAGGTGATCTCATTGTATGGTAGTAAGGATAGGGAAGGGGTTGGCCTGTGGGACAAACTCTGATCGCCTTGTGTTTTATAAATAAAGATTTTGGACACAGCCATGTCCATAAATTTACATATTGTATACATTTTTTTAATGCAATAAGTCATTGCTAAGTGTTGCAACAGAGACTAAATAGCCTGCAGAGAAGTAAATATCTTCTGGCTCTTGCTTGCAAAAGCTAGCTGACCTCAGTTATAGCATAAGGTGGTGTCAGTGGGGTTGAAGAGGAAAGAAATCCTCATGAAAGTAACTGTGAAGAAAAAGTTGACATAAACCCCCCACCAAAGAAAAACTTGCTTTGCAATTTATACGTTTTAAAGGAAATAGGATACTTACACTTTATCTACTTCAAAGGCAACTTCAAGTTTTCAAGCCTGGGTGACTCAGAAAATTGTGGTGTCATTGGCAGACATGAGGTGATGGAGAGAAAGCCAGTTTAGGGGAGCTCAATCTTTTACATATTGATCTTGAGGTGACAGATTAACTTCAAAAAAAATGGCTTAATAAGATGCTGGGACTATTGGCTTGTAACTTGAATGCAAGATGATGACGGAAGATTTAGATTCGGGAATCATCCACAGAAGATACAGCCATAGTCATTTTAAGTGAAAGAAGAACAGTCAATGTATTTCATGATGAAAGGAAAAAGAAAGGCAGGAGGGCAGTTCATGAGGTTCAACACTGAGCAGGATAAAAAGAGAGCCATACATCTGTTTATTATGTGACAGCCTCCAGTCTCTCATCTAGTGTGTCTGGTTGTCCATTGATTCTCTTGTCAATTAAATATAAAAAAGACCAACTCTTTTTGTGGGGTGGGGTACCGGGGATTAAACTCAGGGACACTCAACCACTGAACCACATCCTCAGCCCTATCTAGTTCTTTTATTTAGAGACAGGTTCTCAATGAGGCTGGCTTTCATCCTCCTGTCTCAGCCTCCTGAGCTGCTGGGATTACAGGTTGCACCACCAAGCCTGGCAGAAAATGGCCAACTCTCATGAGAAAGTTTTTCAAGAAAACAGAATAATGGATTTGAAACACATTTATAGCTCTAAAAAAAAAAAAAAAAACCTCACTACAGGCAAATTCTAGGGATTATGATTATTATCCAAGAGAACCTGTCATGCCTCAGATATTGTAATACTACGGGTCAAATTATTCCTTTTGTGAATGCAGTTAACTGTATAATATGTCATTCTAAAAGTGTAACTTGATCCAGCATTAAGAATGAGATTCTACAGCATTTCCTTCGGGGGGAAATGAGTGGAGTGACTATCTGAACGGCTTAGAGCTTGTTAGATTTTTTTTTTCCCTACTTCAGTTTTACAGTTAAGATGTCTTAATGTATGATAAATGAGCTGAAGATTATCCCTCTAAGATTTTAGGGAGTATATAAATGAACTATCTGTATTAACTCAGAACTAGTCCAATCATAGTGGACTGAATTAACATCCATTTCTTTTATCAACCCTCACCTTTCTTTGTTGGGACAAGAGCAGGATCCACACTTAAACACTCCCACTCTGGCCAATAATTTGCTTCCTCTCAAATAATACTGATTTTATATTCAGGTACCTAAAACCAGATGGTGGAGAAGTCAGAGCCAAGGTGAAAAACCTATATTCTAGGCTTTCATTCTGTTTGTCATTAATTATGCTACTCAAGACCTATTGAGATAATTTAAAAAAAAAAAACCTACCAGCTGTTTTTGAGGGAGGGGAAATAAGCAAACACAGATTCTTTCACTTTCACTATAGTTGGTTGTCCTTAATTAACTTGAATAAGCTTGAAGGCCAATGTATGTGTCTTTAGAATGCTCTTACAATATGCCTTTGATCACTGGTATTTTCTTTGTCATGTTATAAAAATAAACACAGATAAAGTTACAGAGATGGGAGAAAAAAAATTGATGTGGCTTAGAAAGATCATTAAGAAAAGCAGCTTTATTATTTATCTGCCGAGGTTGATTCTGGGGAGAAACAATGCCATTAGCACTGTCTGGGATAATCGATATTTACTCTGATCCTCCCAGTCATTCAGAAAGAAAATGGATTAACAGAAAATAAAACACTCACCCCCAAATATAAGTACATGCTGCGACCATGCCTGTGTAGTTTTGCTCAAAGTCAGCAGGAAAGATGCTTTAACCATATGCAGAGAAAGACAGCAGAGGAGACCTGTTTTCTACAGACATCTTGAGCTTAAAATTCTTCCACCAGCCATGAGGGAAAAAAAGATTGGAATTATATTCAGCTATGAATCAATATGACCTACATCAATGACTTAAACACATTAGAATCTTATTTTCCCACATAGCAAAAAAGTCCAAGATGGCTGTCCCGGACTTGTGTCTGGCTCCACAATGTCATTAAGAACACAGAGGTCTGCTTCTCGTCAGCCATGGTTGCATGTTATCTATTGTCTCAGTCACGGGAACTGCTTTCTTCTCCATTTTTGCTCTTTTCTCCTCTCTAGCCAGCTCTGCAAGCATGTGCCAGGCAGGAGAAAGGAAAAAGTGGTATGCATAAAGTGGCTCATGCCAGCTCTCCCAGACTCCCTTTAAAAACACTTTCCCATGGATCACATCTCCTTGGACAGAACTGTGACTGTAACATAGATAACCACTACTCCCGGAGACAGAGGGATTGTTTTGGGCTATCCGCATGGCCACCCTGAGTGAAATGAGGATTCCATAGAAAGGATGACAGAGAGAATAAGATATTGGATGGCAGCCATGAGACTCTCTCAGAGGCGCTAGTTTCATGTCTCTGACACTCTTTTAAGTTGGCAATGCTTTGTCCAGATGCTGCTCAGATCTGGTTTCTCTACTTCTGGGTAAAGTCCACAGTAAAGTTAAACACGTACGTTGTGAGTTCACACATCGGAGTTTTCCACTTGCACAATCCCATACAGAAAAGCAGTATAACAAGTTCTGAGATGGAAAGGAAAAAAAAGGATGAAAAGAGAGAAATGAGCTTAAAATCTTCCTTGCTCAGACAGTGTGGCCGTCCTTCTTTTCCAACTCATTCCTTTCACGTGGTCCTCATTAGAAAAATCTTGGGTTAAAACCGCAATAAGGAGGAAATGGGTAAGATATCTGTTTCCATCTCAAATGTGGGACATTCCACAGAGTCTGAAGCACCCTTTTCATTGAAAGGCTGACCTATACTATAATATACTTCCATTTTCAGGCACTGTCAAAAAGCCCAGAATGAAATGAAGTTGCTAATTCTGTTAAAACAAAGCAATTAGGTACAATTAAAAAATAATAATTTAACTTCTTAGATGTGTTTTAAGTTTCCATAGAAATTAATTACAAGATAGTACATAATGTTCCCATGTACCCACACTCAGATTCCCCTGTTAGCAACATATTAGTGTGGGATATTTGTTGCAATTAATGGACTATTAATTGGCTGTGGGAGTTTCTTAGACTTTACTTGTATTTGGTGAACTTGACAGTTTTAAACAGTATTGATAATGTGTGTGTGTTACTGTGGTTTTTTTTTTTCCTTTGTAAGCGTGTCCTTCTATTGAGATTTGTTTTATATTTATTTTATGTTTTTTTTTTCATGATTAATGTTGTTTCGGGGAGGAAGACCATAAAGTGAAGCACCATTTTCACCACATGATATTTGTGGACATTGATCTTGATCAACAACCCGAGTTAGTGTGTGTATGGCTTTTCCACTTTTTTTTCTTCTTCTTTTTGCTATTCTAAACTCTTTTGAAAAAAGTCACTATGCACAGCCTACTTAGAAAAAGGGAAGTATGCTCCATCTCCTTGCAAAGCATCTAAATAGAATAATTTGGGATTCTTCTGCATGGGTGATTTGTCTGTTCTCCCTCATTTATTTATATCTGTATGACATCATGGATATTTTATACTTTAATGTTATCTATTTCTTATTTTTTAAATTTTAATTTGTTATATATGACATCAGAATGCATTACAATTTATATTACACATTTAGAGCACAAGTTTTCATATCTCTAGTTGTACACAAGTAGAATCACATCATTCATATCTTCATACATGTGCTTAGGATAATAATGTCCATCTCATTCTCCTCCTACCCCCATACTCCCTCCTGTCCACCCCTCCCGTTTTCCCCTTTGCCCTACCTGGAGTTCATCTAATCCTCCCATGCCCCCTCAACCACATTATGAATCAGCAGCCTTAAATCAGGAAAAAACATTTGGCATTTAGTTTTTTGGGACTGGCTAACTGCATGTAGTATTATATTCTCCAACTCCATCCATTTACCTGCAAATGCCATGATTTTATTCTCTTTTATTGCTGAATAATAGCCCATGTTTTAATCCATTCATCTATTTGAAGGGCATCTAGGTTGGTTCCACAGGTTAGCTATTGTGAATTGTGCGGCTATAAACATTGATGTGGCTGTGTCCCTGTAGTATACCTTTGGGTATAGACTGAGGAGAAGGGTAGCTGGCTCAAATGGTGATTCCATTCCCAATTTTCCAAGAAATCTCCATACTGCTTTCCATATTGGCTGCACCAATTTGCAGTCCTACCAGCAGTATATGAGTGTATATTTTTCCCCCACATCCTCACCAACACTTATTGTTGTTCGTCTTTATAATAGCTGCCATTCTGACTGGATTGAGATGAAATCTTAGAGTAGTTTTGATTTGCATTTCTCTAAGCTAGAGATGTTGAACATTTTTTCATATATTTGTTGATTGATTGTATATCATCTTCTGAGAGGTGTCTGTTCGGTTCCTTTTCCCATTTATTGACTGGGTTATTTGTTTGTTTGTTTGTTTGTTTGTTTTGGTGTTAAGATTTTTAAGTTCTTTACATATCCTAAAGATTAGTGCTCTGTCTGATGTGTGTGTGGTAAAAATTTATTTCCAAATTGAAGGCTCTCTATTCACTTCACAGATTGTTTCTTTTGCTGAGAAGAAACTCTTTAGTTTGAATCCATCCCATTTATTCATTCTTGGTCTTAATTCTTGTGCTACAGGAGTCTTATTAAGGAAGTTAGGGCCTAATCTGACATGATGAAGATTTGGGCCTACTTTTTCTTCTATTAAGTGCAGGGTCTCTGGTTTAATTCCTAAGTCCTTGATCCACTTTGAGTTGAGTTTTGTGCATGGTGAGAGATAGTGGTTTAATTTCATTTTGTTGCATATGGATTTCCAGTTTTCCCAGCACTGTTTGTTGAAAAGGCTAACTTGTCTCCAATGTATTTTTTGGTGACTTTGTCTAATATAAGATAACTGAAATTAGATGGGTTAGTCTCTGGGTCCTCTATATTATCTGTATCATTGGTCTACCAGTCTGTTTTGGTGCCAATACCTTGCTGTTTTTGTTATAATTGCTCTGTAGTATAGTTTAAGATCTGGTATAGTGATGCCACCTGCTTCACTTTCCCTGCTAAGGATTGCTTTAGCTCTTCTGGGTCTCTTATTTTTCCAGATGAATTTCATGACTGCTATTTCTGATTCTATGAGGAATGTCATTGGGATTTTGATTGGAATTGCATTAAATCTGTATAGTGCTTTTGGGAGTATGGTCATTTTGATAATACTAATTCTGCCTATCCAAGAACAAGGTAGATCTTTCCATTTTCTAAGGTCTTCTTTAATATTTCTCTTTAATATTTTGTAGTGTTTGTTGTAGAGGTCTTTCACCTCCTTCATTAAGTTGATTCCCAAGTATTTTATTTTATTTATTTTTTGAGGCTGTTGTAAATGGAATGGTTTTCCTTGTTACCTTTTCAGAAGATTTGTCACTGATATACAGAAATGCCTTTGATTTATGGGTGTTGATTTTATATCTTGACTTTGCTGAATTCATTTACTAATTCTGGAAGTTTTTTGGTGGAGATTTCTGGGTCTTCTAGGTATGAAATCATATTGTCAGCAAATAGTGCTAATTTGAGTTCTTCTTTACCTATGTATATCCCTTTAATTTCTGTCATCTAATTGCTATGGCCAGTGTTTCAAGAACTCTGTTAAATAGAAGTGGTGAAAGAGGGAATCTCTGTATTGTTCCAGTTTTTAGAGGGAATGCCTTCAATTTTTCTCCATTTAGAATGATGTTGGCCTGGGGCTTACCAAGGAGTGAATATACTTTCTTCTCAGCAGCACATGGATCCTTCTCTAAAATAGACTAAATATTAAATAGTTTGCCATAAAGCAACTCTTAGCAAATGTAAAAAAGTAGAGCTACTACCCTGCATTCTATCAGATAATAATGAAATGAAATTAGAAATCAATGATAAAATAGGAAATAAAATCCAGTCCAACACCTGGAGACTAAATAATATGCTACTGAATGAATAATGTGTTATAGAAGACATCAAGGAGGAGATTAAAAAGTTTCTAGAGGTGAATGAGAACACAAATACAACATATAAAAATCTCTGGGACACTATGAAAGCAGTTCTAAGAGGAAAGTTCATTGCATGGAGTTCATTTCTTAAAAGAAGAAAAAGTCAGCAAATAAATGACTTAACATTACATCTCAAAGCCCTAGAAAAAGAAGAACAAATCAACACCCAAAGCAATAGAAGACAGAAAATAATTAAAATTAGAGCTGAAATCAATGAAATTGAAACAAAAGAAACAATTTAAAAAAATTGACAAAACAAAAAGTTGGTTTTTTGAATAAATAAATAAAACTGACAGACCCTTGGCCATGAAAACAAAGAGAAGGAGAAAGAAAACTCAAATTATTAACGTACATGATGAAAAAGAAAATATCACTATAGACACTATAAAAATACAGAAGATAATTAGAAATTATTTTGAAAACTTGTACTCCAATAAAATAAATTATATCAAAGTCATCAAAAAATTTCTAGTCAGATGATTTGCCCAAATTGAATCAGGATGATATATGCAATATAAACAGATCAATTCCAAGTGATGAAACAGAAGACACATTAGAAGCCTACCAACCAAGAAAAGCCCAGTACACAGCCAAGTTCTACAAGACCTTTAAAGAAGAACTAATACCAACACTCTTTAATTTATTTCAAGAAATAGACAAAGAGGGAGCAGTTCCAAACTCATTCTATGAGGCCAATATCACCATCATTCCGAAACCAGGCAAAGACACCAATGTGAAAACTTCAGACCAATACCTCTAATGAAACATAAATGCAAAAATTCTCAATAAGATTCTGGCAAATCAAATATAAGAACATATCAAAAAGATAGTACACCACTATCAACTGGGATTCATCCTAGAGATTCAAGGTTGGTTCAACATAAGGAAATCAATAAATGCTATTCGTCACATCAATAGATTTAAAGATAAGAACCATATGATTTTTCTCAATAGATGTAGAAAAGGCATTCAACAAAATACAGCACAGCACCCCTTCATATTCAAAACACTAGAAAAAACTATTGATAACAGGAACATATCTCAACATCTTAAAAGCGATCTAGACTTTCATTTTATACCAATCTTGCTTAATATATTTGCTCAGATTGTTTCAGCCATGTCTATTGTGACCTCTTCTATCTGGCTTCTGTTTCCCTTTGACATACCCCATCATTGTGGCACTTTCCTTTTCATTTTTTTTTTTAAATTTTTCCAGCACTCCTTTACTTTCCTGACTTACACTCATCTTGTATTTTTTTCTGTCTGTGTTCTAGAATTAGCCATTTCTCCAAGAAGCTTGGTTTCTTTTGGTTGGGATAATGATATTAGAAACTAAGATATGTGTATGCTCATTGCTACTGGAGTGTAGTTTCTCTTAGCTGACACAGCATGGAAACTTATGAGTATACACACACACTTCTATATTAGACATTTGTATCTGATAAAGTTAAACATGAATTCATACTAATGTCCAGATTCTAATCCATGAATACATGAACAATTGTAGCCATAGTCCTCTTTCTTATCTGTAAATGCTCACCACAGTGATGAGGAAGCTGGCTCCTACAATCTGCTATCAATTTACTTAACTGTTCAATTTCAGTATATATGCTTCAAAGAATCAAAACTGTTAAACTGCATACCCATGGGGAATAACCTTGTTAGCTAGAACACAGTTTTGTACAGCATATTTTGTCTTTAGTTTTACAGACTTCACTCATTTCCAAAGTTACATAGGTCAAAACCTTGTCCTCTGATACCTTAAGTGAGTTTCTGTCACAATTTTTTTTTTTATTCAGCAAGATTGTTTTGTCACATTTTATATTTCATCTGGGCATTTCTTTAACCATCCATATGACTTAAATTTATGTACATTAGGTTTTATTTTTTGTGTTATAAATACTTGTGAATTTTGATACGGCAGAATGTCATTTATCCACAATTAAAATCTCATAGATAATAGCTTCATAACATTAAAAGTTCCCTTTTGTATCACATGTTTAACTTTGCTAATTTTTTCTCTTGAAATCCTGGTAACTACTAATATTTTTACTGTCTGTATAGATTTGCCTTTTTCAGAATATTGCATGATTTTATAACTTGTGTGTATACATAGTATTATAATATGTGTGTGTTAACTTGTAGATCAAGATATGTATATGTTTAATTATTTAATTTTATACGGATTTTGGTATTTATAAATAATATTTATCTGATATATACTATAAATACTTTGATATATACTATAAAAACTTTTATGCTATAAATATTTACATACAGGCTTTGTGTGTATAGAAATTATCAAATCAGTTAGGTAAATATCTAGGAGTGCCATTCATGGACCATATGATAACACTATGCTTCTCTTTATAGTAACTGGCCATATTGCCTTTCAAAAATACCAGCACCATTTTGCATTTCACCAGCAGTGAATTAGAGTTCCTGTTGTTCCATATCCTTACTCATGATTGGTATTTTCAGTTTTTTAGACTTTAGCCAATCTTTCATTATTTCAATTTACAATTTCCTAATGAGAGTGATGTTGAGCAAATTTTCCTAAGTTAACTTGCCATCTTTTATGGTGATATTTTCATTCAGATCTTTGGCCCATTTTTAATTTGGGTTTTTTTGTTTTTCTTGTTGAGTTTTCTTGTTGAGTTCTTAGCATGTGTTGAAAGCAATTTTTTCCAAGATATTATTTTTATAAGTATTTTCTTCTGGACTGTTACTTGATTTTTATTCTTTTAACAATGTCATTTTCATAGCAGAAGTTTTTAGTTTTAAAAAATTTTAACTAATTAGTTTTTTTTTCTTTTAGGAATTGTGCTTTGGTGTTACATCTAACAACTTGAAACTAAATTCCAGGTCATGTGAATTTTTCTTTGTATTTTTTTCCTGGAAATTTTATTGTTCTCTGTTTTACATTTATTCCTATAATCCATTTTGAGGTAAGATTTGTGAAAGGACTACTTAGAGACATTGTGTGTTTTATTTTATGGTTTGTTTTTGTTTTGCATAGGGATATCTGTTCAATAAACATTGTTGAAAGGATTATTATTTCACTATTGAATTGCCTTTGTTCTTTGTAATAACCAAATTGAGCATATTTGTTTCAGTCAGTTTATGGGCTCTAAATATTTTGTATTAATAATTTGTTTTTTTATTTCATCAATAGCTGTCTTTATTACCATACATGTAAGTTTTGAATGCAGTTATATTAGTCCTCCAACTTCACTCTTCTTCAATGTTGGGTTGACCATTCTAGGTATTTTGTTTTTTCTTAAAATATTCAGGATTATTTTATCATTATTCACAAAATATCTCCCTAAGGTTTTATTGGGATTGCATTAAATCTAAGTAGGGAAATTAATTAAATCAAGTAGGGAACAATTTACAAATTCCTTATAATGATTCGTCCAGTCCATGAATGTGAAATATCTTTCATTTTATTTAGATCTTAAATTTCTTTCATCACATTTTGTTGCTTCCTTCATATGAATTGCATATATATTTTGTTTGACTTATACTTAAATATTTTATTTTATTGTTACTAAAAAATTGTATAATTTTTAAAAGTTCAGATAACAATTTACCATTGTAGGTATATAGAGAAAAGCATTAATTAATGCTGATTAATCTTTCATCATACAAGTTTGCTATATTCTCTTAGTAGGTCCTGGAGTTTCATGTTTATGGGTGTGTATAATTTAAATATTTGAGATTTTTCATGTTAAAAATGTAGAGATCATTTTTTCTCATGCCATCTGAAAACAAAAAATTTATTTCTTCCTTCCTAATCTATACACTGACCAGTTTCTTTTCATGTCTTATTGTGGTATCTAGAACTTCCATTATGATATTGAATAGGAGTGGTGAGAGAAGAAATCACTGCCTATTTCTTGATACTAGTCTGTAAGTGTTGAATTGCTCACCATTAAGTATGATGTTAATTGTAGGTACTTAAATGATCATCTTTATCAATTGAGTACATCTCCCTCTATTCCTAGTTAGCTGAGAGGTTTTTTCATTAGTGGATCTTGGTATTTGTCAAAAATTTCCTACAGCTATTAATTTCCCATTTAATATTTTTTTTAACCTGTTATAACATGGATTATGTTAACTGATGTTCGAAGATTGGACCAAACTGCTATACTGAGGATAAATCCCATTGTTTGATTCAGTTTGTTAATATTATGTTGAGAATGTTTGCTTCTATAGTTAGAGAGATATATTGATCTCCAGTTTTTATTTCTTGTAATATCATTATTTTGTTCTATTATTAACAGAGTTCGGACCTCACTAAATAAAATAGGAGTGTTTGCTTCTGTTTCTTAGAAGGTAATAAAGGAGACATTGTATCATTTCTGCCTTAAATTTTGGTAAATTCATTAGTAAAACCATCTACTTATTAGTTATTAATTTTTAAATTCAACTTCTTCAATATATATAGACCTATTTTGATTCCTGTATTTCTCTTTGCTAAGTATTAGTAGTTTGTTTCTTGAAGAATTCGTCCATTTCATCTCTGTTATCAAATTTTGGCATATGGAATCATAGAAATTCATTATATCCTATTCTTTTAAAACCTATGGGATTAGTACTGGTGACCATTTTCCATTTCTGATATTGATAATTTTTATGCTTTCGTTCTTTGTTCTGGTTACGTTCTCCAGAGGATTATCAGTTTGATTGATATTTTCAAAGAAGCACCTTTTGCAATTTTCCCTATTTTTTCAGTTTTAGAATTCATTGATTTCTTTACAATTTTTTATTATTTCTTTTATTCTGCTGGCTTTGGGCTTATATTGTTCTTATTTCTAAAATTTATATTTTAAATTTATATTTTTTCTTCTTTCCTAATATGTGTTTACTGCCACAAATTTCTTTTTAGGCACTACTTTTGCTGCATTCTTCAAAATTTAGTGAATTGAAGCTTCATTTTCATTTAATTCAATATTTGAAATTTTCTCTTTAGACATCCTCATGGGTCCATGTGTTATTTAGAATTGTTTTGCTTAATCTCCAAATATTTTGAGATTTCCCAGCTGTCTTTCTATTTTTGATTTCTGGTTTAATTTCCCTGTGGTATAAGAGCATACTGATATTATTTCTAGAATTTTACATCTATAAAGGTATGTTTTATGGACAGAATGTGGTATTTCTTGATGGATATGACATGACAATTTGAGAAGGATGTATAGCATGTTGTCTGGGGATGAAATACTCTAAAAATACAATTAGATCTATTTGATTATGGTATTATATATATATATATATATATATATATATATATGTATATATATATATTTTTTTCATGCTGTCTTGTTGATTCTTGATAGTTAGGTGGTGAAGTCTTCAATTACAAAGTGGATTTGTCTTTTTCTTTTTAGTTCTATCAATTCTCACTGCACAAATTTGGATGCTCTTTTAAGTGCATACAGGTTAGGAATTGTTATATCCTCTTGGAGAATTGAACCCTTTATAAATAGGAATGCCTTTATTTATCCTGGATAATTTTCTTTGTTTTGCAGTTTACTTTGATTGAAATTAATATAGTTGCTCTTCTTTCTTTACTTTTGATAGTATTAGCATGGCATATCTTTCTTTCTTTACTGTAACCTATTTGAGTCTTTAAAGTAGATTTCTTGTAGAATGTACAGTTATGCCTCTTTTCATCCCCTCAAATAATCTCCCTTTTAATTATTATGTTAAGATCATTCATAGTTAAACTTACTAGGTGATTATTGATTTGGTTGTATTAGTATCTACTATGTTTGCAATTCTTTTGTTATACTGTTTTTATACTTTTGTTATACTTGTTCCTTGTTTCTTTCAACCCCTTTGCCTTTTTGGTTTCCATTGAGCATTTTATATGATTCCTTACTATGTCCTCTCCTAGCGTATCAGTTTTGCTTCTTTTCATATATATATATATATATATATATATATATATATATATATATATAAAATGAAATCAGTCCACTTATTATGGACTGAATGTTTGTGTTTCCATCTGGGGAAGTTCATATGTTGGACCCCTATTCTTTCCACCTAATAGATTTTGGCTTTATTGGAACGTGGAACCTCTAAGGAAGTAATAAGAGTTAAATGAGGTACAATAGGGAGTCTCCAATCCTATAGTATCAATGTCTTTATAAGAAGGGACACTAGAGAGGTTTTGCATTTGCCTGCCCCATTGCATGGTCTACATGCATGCACAGAAGAAAGGCTGTGTGGGCACTTAATGGAGAAATTTGCCATCTGCAAATCAGAAAAAGAATTTCTGCCAGAAATCAAATGGGATGGAACCTTCATATTGGATATTCAGCCTCCAGTACTGAGAGAATGTAAGTCGCTCTGATATTTTGTCACAGAAGCCAACAGCAACTGATTTACTACTTTACATTAGTCTAATTGTTTTATAATGTACTGTTTCAAAGTTTTCTTTCCTATTCCTTATTACAGTGCTGTCATTCACTTCATTTATCTGTAATCCATATTCTATAATCACTTAATGTGTTACTGCTATTGTTACTTTAATTGATTTTTTCGTTTAGTTCAAATATTAATAAGAAAAACTTTACCTTCATTTATATTTTTCTGCTATTTTTCTTTGTTTAACAGGTCTGGTTTCTGAGCAATAAAATTTTTCTTCACCATGAAGAAGTTTTAAAATTTCTTGAAGAACAGATATGCTGGCAATACATTCCCTTAACATTTTTTCATCTGAGAAGTGTTTATTTCTTCTTCATTTTTGAATGATTCTTTCACTGGATATGTAATTCTAGGTTGGAGGTTTTAGTCTTTTAACAATTTAAATAGTCTTCTCCATTCTCTCCTTGTTTGCATGGTTTCTAGCAGGAAGTCTCATGTCATTCTATTCATTGTTTCTCTGTAGTAAAGTCTTTCTCCCAGTGCTTCTTCAAGATTTTCCCTTTTGGTTTTGCTTTCTGAAATTTGATTGATGTGCATATACATGGGTTCTGCTTTTTGTTTGCAATTCTTTTGTTATACTGTTTTTATACTTTTGTTATGTATTTATCCTGCTTAGCGTTTGCAGAGCACTCTGGATCTGCTTTCTGCAGTCTGTCATCAACTTAGTATAATTATTGGCCATTATGTTTCTAATATTTTATCTTCTCCATTTTTCCCTTTCCTTCTGATATTCTAATTTTACCTATGTTATGTATTTTATTTATTTATTTATTTATTAAAAATATTTATTTTTTTAGGTGTAGATGGACACAACACAATGCCTTTAATTTTTATGTGGTGCTGAGGATCGAGCCTGGGTCCTGCTCCTGCTAGGTGAGTGCTCTACCGCTGAGCCAAGATTCCAGCCCTATGCTATGTCTTTTAAAATTCCTTAGAATTTCTGTTACATTTTATTCATACTTTTTTTTTCATTTCAGTTTGTAAGTTTCCATTGACATATTCTTCATGTTAGATGTTTCTTTTCTTGGCCGTGTCACCTGACCCATGGTGAGCCCATCAAAGATATTTATCATTTCTGCCTCAGAGTTTTTTTAGTTCTACTATTTTTTTTTAATTTTAGTTAGACATGATAATGGAATTCATTCTGACATAATTATAAAAGCACAGAATATAATTTGTTTTAATTCAGTCCTCATCAGTACTTTTCCTTTTCTTCCTTCATCCCTCTGTTTCCTTTCCTCCTATACTGTACTGGTCTTTCTGCTATTTACTTGTAGTTCTTTTTTTTTTTTTTCCTTAGTATCTTGTGGATGTACATGATGATGAGATTCACTGTGGTACATTCATGTATGTACATAGGAAAGTTAGATCAGATTCATTCCACTGTCTTTCTCTTTCCCACTCCTCCCTTCCCTTCATTGCCCTCTGTTCTAGTATTCTTTTTACTTTTTTTCTTAGAATTACTCTCTCTGCTTTTCTCAACACTTCTGTTCTCGAATATTGTCTCCATGTTTCCATGAATGCCTTTAATGTATTAATCATAGTTATTTGAAATTCTGTTGTCTGAGAATTTCAAAATCTATACTATATCTGAGTCTGGTTTCAATGATACTTTATCTCTTTAGATTGTGAGTTTTTCTTGTCTTTTGTCTTTTTCTTTCTTTTGTTTTTGAAAGCTTCCCATTTTATACTAAGTGATAGGAAATGAGGTAAAAAGCCATTAGTGTGAGGTTTTAGGTTAGTTTTTCTAGGAATAAGGCTATGTTTATTGTTTATCTGAAACACAGGCATCAGAAACTTCAAATTTTTCTAGTGTCCTTGATTTTATCTATTGTATTTGGCTTCTCTAAGAACATCATCTTACACAAATTTTGCACCACTTTCAGCTGTTATCCACAGCTATTAATTATGCTTTTGCTTGTTGGTCTGATGGTTAGTTGTAAGGAAGAAGAAGCTTTCTTTTGCATATACAGTGATTAAATATCAGTTTTTTAGTAAGCTTACATCTCTAGGTGGTGAGCATTATTGGGTGCTTCTTAATTTTACTCCCTCTCCTTAGTAAGGCAGGAAAATTAAAAGAATTAAGAGTTGGGAAAATTACCTTCCCCCAAATGGGATAAGGCTCCGGTAAAGTCTTATTCCTTGGAGTGTAGATATTCCTATGGAGAGTCCAATGGTTAATTCTCCCCACTCCATGTCTAAATAGAAACAATCTTTCTTAATTCTTCATGGTGACAACCAAGTAGATTTCCTGGAGGTAAAAACCTACAGTTTTGGCCCTTAGGAATTTTTTGATCCCATGCTAACTCATATTCAATTTTTGCACTTTTTCAAGATTATTATTTGTTTTGCTACCAGTTTATGGCCCCATGGGGTGTATGCTTCAGGTTAATAGATATTTGTTGTGACTCTGCATTCACACAACTCTAGAAATTGTAGGATGGTAACTTACTTTACAATCTAGGTTCTATGACAGATCTGAGAAAAATTCTTAATTTTTAAAATAATTTTCTTGTTGTAAAGACAGGAGTAATAAGTTCCAACATTTTCACTTGTCAAAGCTAAAACTGGAAGTCATCAATGTGTTTCGGTGGTAGCAAAGAATACTCTGATTCTGGTATCTTACCTATTCTAATACTTCTTTGGGAAATGTGATTCAGCAAGACTTTCTTCACTATTGGGTTCCATAAAGAGATGCCAGGCCAAGAATTTTGTTGAGTCATGTATTACAGGAGATACAAAATGCATCTGGTGCAGCTTACTCTGCCTCTATGTATTCCTAAGCAGAACAGAACGGCTGAACTTATTTTAGTTCTAGCTCTAGAAATACTTGTAACTTATTAGGATCTTTTTTTTTTATTGTTGGTTGTTCAAAACATTACAAAGTTCTTGATATATCATATTTCACACTTTGATTCAAGTGGGTTATGAACTCCCATTTTTACCCCATATACAGATTGCAGAATCACATCAGTTACACTTCCATTGATTTACATATTGACCTACTCATGTCTGTTGTATTCTTCTGCCTTTCCTATCCTCTACTATCCCCCCTCCCCTCCCCTCCCCTCCCCTCTTCTCTCTCTACCTCCTCTACTGTAATTCATTCCTCCCCCTTGTATTATTTTTCCCTTTCCCCTCACTTCCTCTTGTAAGTAATTTTGTTCACAAATTTCTATTATGAACTTGAGATTGAATCTTTTCAGTGATGCCCCAGAGAAGCAAGAGTCTATTTTAAAAGATATTCCAGCTGCTTGGAATGCTTTCATCAAGGAGCCTTTGGATCATCATCAGGAAGACTTTGATTAGAATGGGATAAAGATTAAGATATCAAACTCCAGGAGGTCTTAGGAGGAATTTCTCTCTTATATTTATTGCTCTGAATGAAACCATATTATCTTAGTCTTTTAAGCTAGGGAGGTCTGATTGGTGGGGAAGTTGTTGTTTCCACAACAATGAGTTCATTTTTGCTGTTTTTCTTGATGACTTGCCTTTACCTAGTATATTAGCTTTCTGTGGATGTGTAACAATATTACAACAAAGCCAATGGCTTAAAAGGACCCACCGTTATTGTCTGTTTTTTGTTCATCAGAAATTTGGACACAGCTTGATTCTCTTAGAGTCTCACAAGACTGCAATCAAATCATGATATTGGACAGTGTTTGGGTCTAATTTCAAGGTCAAAGGGGGAAAAGATCAATTTCCACGGTTACCTGGCTACAGCATTATTCACGTTCTTACAGTTGTAAGACTGAGGGTTTTAGTTTGTTGCTGGCTGTCAGTTGGAAGTGGTCCCTAGTTCTTGGTCATGCAAACATGGCTACTTTCTTCTTCAAACATAGTAAGGAACAGAATCTTCTCAAAGGAGAGTAACAAACCTATGTAATGTAATCATGGAAGTGAAATCACCTTTGCCATGTTCTATTCCCAAATAGTAGTAGGGTCAAAGGTCTTGGTCACACTCAAGTGGGAGAGATCACATAAACACATGATATAAAAAGACAGATATTGTAGAGTCTGAAGTCTGTCCATCAAGCAAATTATCTTTTCATGCAATTTTCATAGTCACTGTCTGTAGCTGAGACACGTGATGAGAGGAAGAAAGGTAGTTAATCTCACAGAGAAGTGAGATGTCCTTTTCACTCTTTTGACAGTTAAAATGTTTGAAAAATATAAACTAGATGTATATACAGATAGTAATTATATAATTTTATACAAGATAGCAATTACACAATTTCTGGTTATTGATTTGTAAAATACACAAGGAGAAAACGTCTATAAATTCAATAGTGTTTTTAAAACTATGTTTGTTTTACTATGGATAATAGAATATACATACCTTAGAAAATAATGACACATTCATGTAAAAGACATTGTTATTCATTTTACAAACCACGGTTGCAACATTTATGGATTTGTAGATTCCTCTTGTGATAATTCTGTTGATATTCAGGGGATAGTTTTCTTAAACATGGAAATAATTTCCTCAATGAGACATGGAGAAATATCCTTCCAGGAAAATTAACTCTGACAAAAGTAAATACCTTGAGTTTGAACTATAAACATATAACATACCACAAACATCAGGAAGATAGATGTGATTTTTTTTGGAAGATTGCAAACATTGAAAAAGAATATTGATGCAATGAAACTGTTAACATGCTTAATTGTTCTCCACTTGTAGTTCCTTAGGTATCATGTGCATTATGGGACTTATGTGGGTTGAATGGCACAGAGGGTGTTACCAAAATGATACTGTGTGGATGTTGCTAGCCAAAATTATCTTTGTGATTAGCTGGTACTTACACCTGATCATTACTTGCTGCTATTTAAGCACCTAAAGATGCAAAGCAATAAACAAAGCAGCGGCAGACCAGAAAACCAAAGAAATCCACTTCAAATGGATTAACATAATTACTTCAGCCAGAGAGTGACAACAAAGTGACAAAACACACTTGAAACATAGATGTTTTTGTAGCCCACCTTCTGCTTGTACACACCTGTGCACTTTGTAAATGGCTCCATATGCTTAATCAAAAGAAATCTAATTGCCTTAATTTACTTCATCCAAAAGTAGAAGAGTAAATTATATGTTTAATTATAAACTTTCCACTTTGGGCAGCTATAATTAATGACTCAAGGAATTGTGCAATAAGCCAAGAGCAACCTTTTATTACTCCTGAGGTACCTGAACAACACCAGCGTTTCAGAGCCAGTCAGGTTCTATTAGTACGGGAATCAAAATGCCTACCTGAGGCATTAATCACGGAGCACCTCGGAGCAGAGAGACTTTTAATTACATGTTACATACTCTCCACAAGGATTGTCTGCACCATGGGCTGGTAATAAATGTTCTATTCCAAGTAATGATAATAAGAAAGTTTCTTATTTAAAAAAAATTTAGAGAATGCCACCTTAAATTTCTAAACCTTATCAAGAAATGGCCTTAGGTCTGGAACATGGGGAATTCTTCCTCTAACACATTTTTCAGAAAGTGTGCCTTTTGCAATTGGAGTCTAACTTGTTTTTTTTCTGCTGGAATTGCTAAGTACAGTGAGGAATGTCTCTCCATCTAGGGATCCAGTTGGTTTTGCTCTTTACATCCAGGATTGCATTTTTATGAGGAACCAAATCTATCTGCCATATTAAGAGAGTGACCATATAGTTCCTTATTGAAACCTGAACTCTTTTTTTTATCTATTTCAGGACAATGCATAAATTGAAATTCTGACAAAATCAGGAATCATCCTATGAATGAAGCAAAACAAGTTTAATTCTTGAACACAAGAGCATCAATGGATTACGCGTAGTATAACTTGGTTATTTTTGTGGAAGTGGCACTATTTTGTCATGGATAGAGCATGGGCCTGGCATAAAAATGTCTGAATGCTCTTCCACCTTCTAGCTAAGAGCTTCAAACAAGTTATTTCAACCCTCTGGGTCCTTGTTTTCTTCATCTATAAAATGGGCACCCTTAAAACACTTCTGTAATTATTAACTCAAATACAGTCATGATAAATACAGCTTGAGGTATAGATTATGTTCTAAGCTTTCAGAAATTGTCATATGCTAAAGAAATATTAAGAAAAATTTGGAGACTCCAGCTCAACCCTGCAGAATCTCACAGATTTCAACTGCCTAATGAAAATATTAAGCTTGGCTCATAGAAATAATATAAAAGGCAAGCTTCTCCTGAGTGATGTGGCTACTGGTAATATTCTAATTCCATCTTCCCACCTTCTTCCATTCCTTGTCTATCTCTGTCCTCTCTGTGCATTAGAAAGCTGGCATCTAAATTATGTCTCCAGGGCTCCCTAGATTATGGCGTTCAGTCAGATTGGCCAGTGAGGGAAACTAGCAGATGATATGATGTTCAGAGGAGAAAAATTTCAGGATTATTATTCTCCTCCCTCTCTGCTTCACCATGATTCTGTTACTGTATTGGTTTTGATAGATAGCAGTTCTCAAAATTGAATGTGCATCAGTGTTACTGGAGGGTTTGTTGGAACCCTGAGAATTTGCATAAATTTTTTGGTAATAGTATTGATGATGCAGAAATATCTATCTGATGTCCAGGACACCAAGGCAGTAGGTCCATAGCATAACCTCTTTTCACGGCTACAGCTCTCTGTCTCTGACAACACTATTCACTCCCGCTTCAGGTCCAGAGTTCGGGGTATCACTCATCTGTTGCTATAAGCTTTGTCCTGCCTCATCATCCTATTAGTCTCCTGATAGGGGGCTTGTCTATTTTTCCAGAAATAGTTCCTTCTATTATCTTTTACTAAGTGCTTGTAAGTATATTTTTTTCCTTCTTCTTCACCATAACTGATACAGTAGGCAAAGAAATTACTCAAACTAAACATTTAAGGATTTTAGAAAATCAATAGAATTGTTGCATTTTTTTATCTTTATTTTATTTATTTATGTGGTACTGAGGATCAAAACTAGTACCTCACACATGCTAGGCAAGTGATTTACCACTGAACTACAGCACCAACCCAAAGTGTTGCATTTTTAATTGCTCTCAATTATTTTAAATTTTATGCCACCTAGTTCTCTCATTTCCAACATAATTCAGACATCTTTACAGATTTCAGTCAGCAAGAATATTGGATTTGACCCCATAGCATTTACTTAGCCATGCCAAAAATTCTATTTTGGTAGTTTCACAAGTGGGGAAAAAAATTGTGACCCTGGAAACCTTTAGTATCAAATATTTTGCCATTTTTATGATAGTGAAAATTTGAACTGGAGTTGTGATTTATGTGGTGGCATTCTAAAATAAAAGTGTTCTAGTCATTTAGTGTGTATTAATGTACACTTTCAACAAGTGTCTTAAACAACTTAAATAATTTCAAAATTATTCAGCATAGATAGTTTAATTATTATTAAAAACTAAGTTCACTATGTTTTCTCAGTGTTATGATGAAATATTTTGAGACTTCAAGATCAGGTTTCAAGTGTCTTAAAAGGTAAGTTTTCACATTCCTCTCCTGTTATCTTTTTGTTTCTGCATTAGAGAGATTTTTTTGTTATTTTTTTTTAATCTATGAAAATCACTTTTCCTCATTTACATGCCTGTTTACTGTTGAAAAGGTTATTTTTAACTGGTCTCTTATGGATTATTCCAGAAAAAAAATTGAGAAAAATGAAAAGAAGGGGAAATTCTTTAGATATATTTGGTAATGAGAAGAGCAGAGGTCAGCTATGGTGTCAATGGGGTGTCAGAAGTCAGTGTGCATAGGGTCAACTCTTTCCACTATAGGCTCCTAACAGCTCTGCATCTAAGATTCTTGTGTCCTGTAGGTCACTTTGTGGAACTTTGAAGAATGAAGTCCCTACCATCAAAACAAAATCTAAAAAAGTGATTTCACATTTTTTTTTCTTAAAAGTCAGTGTCAAAAGGTCTTCCTTTTCCCAAGTCCTAGACATAAACAATGCGTTCTCTTAAGTTTTTCATATCAGCCAATTGTTTGATGCTATCATTGTGTTAGGAACCATTTGAAGGTTTCTGAAGCAAGAGGGCTGTTGTGGTGAAGTATAAATTTAGAATTGTATTAATAGAGACAACAGAGTTTAAACATAAGAAATAAGATCAAGCATGTATAACTTGATTTTTAAATTATATCTGAGCTTGCTTTACTTAGAAAGTATAGTTAAGTTTTTCTGAACTTTTTCCTCTATAAACTTGGCACTACCACCAATCTTTCACTGGAGACATCTTAGAAGAATAGCATTAAATGTGATGTCCAAATATGTTGACCCAAACCCACAATGAAGATTCATATCTCAATAATCAAATAACATATAGTACTCTAGATATCAGAAAAAGCAAATATTTGAGTTCACTATAATTTGAACTTTTTTTTGTGTGTGGAACTGATTTTAAAATTTATTGCATCGTGCTCAGAAAATCTTATCTGTTGAAACTTCCTCTGTGGTACATCAATTTTTTCCACAATTGCTTAGAAAAATAGGTTTTGTATATTGGTTAGATGTGGCATTAGTTTATGTCTAATTCAGGCTTTTATATTGTAACTTCATATTTTATCAGCCTAAATAAATTTTTCCTGCAAATTCTATTAATTTCCAAGAACAATGTAATTATGAACTTTTACTGTAGGCTCATAAATTTCTCCTAATCTCTCAAGTTTTGTTTTCTTTTTGTAGTTGGATGTTTTGTAATTGGCTCTAACCAGTTTCAAGATCATTATTTCTCCCGGATACCTTGCTCTTTGATCACTGACATGACACAAGAATCTTTCATATCCCACATCATATCAGCATTTTCTGTCTGATTTAAATTTGTGATTTGTGTTGATCCCATGAGTTCTCATCACCTCCATTATTACTACCTGGCTGAATCTCTTCTAGATTATTTTGGTATCCTTCTGCCTCTCCCATCTCCAAGTATATATACCGCTTCCCAGGGTATATTCTCAGAAAAGTTCCTCTAGTACTTATAAGGGGTTACCAAGCCCTCCATGGGGTAAGATCCTTATCTGACCAAAGTACTGTGAAAGTGATCCTGCAGAGAATTTCTATATTTCATTTTCAGGAGGATGTATCAGTGTCAGTAATCCTGGAATTGTTTTTATGTCAGGTTCCCAGTTTTCAGTTTCTGTACCATGCAGCTATTATAAATTTGGACCCATATCTATAGACAACAAGGAACTGGGATTTTGATTTATTGGTGAGAACTTTTACCATCCAAATAGCCCTAGTGAGCTGGTAAACATTTTGCTGCTTCCCAAGGATAAAGAAAACAGTTGTTGAAGACAAATGCATTATAATTTCAGCACAGCATTCCACAAAGAGGTGCTGGTTCTCCTACTGCATGGGAGCTTCAGTCAAATGTCCAACCCATGGGTATCATTGAATATCAACCCCTAAATCTAAGATGAAATCCTTGTAAGCTGCCACACTGGCAGTCTTTCCATACCACATTTTTTTCATTCTGGAAGCTTGGAGATTGACCTGGAGATCCAAGCTAGTCTAAAAGTGCAAAATCTAGAGATTCTGTTTTAGTTTATAGAGGAGGGTAGCTCATTGGTGACAAGTGAATCTACTACCCTATACTGGATTAGGGTGATATTTGTGACAAATCTCAAAGTTACTCTAATAAATAGTTATTCTACTAAATAATTAATGCAAGTTTTCAGCAAACATTTATAGACAATTTTGTCCTAGAGGTGTCAGATTATGAGAATTTTACAGTGAACAAAATATACCTATTCCTTGCCCTCACAAAGCTTAAAAACTGAATGGAAGAAACAGATATTAAAACACAGATAAGTAAATAAACAAGATTACAAATCAGGATGAATGAGTCAGTGTTTAAAAAAAACTCTTATACAAGAAACAAAGCAAAATTGAGATAAAGAAAATAATTTGCATAATGGTCAAAAAATAACCTCTATTACCTCCAAGAAAAAAAAAGCAGAAAACAATTTCACTGGAAATGGTTTTTATTAGAGCTTTGAATTATTTATAATGTACTTCAACACTGTAGGGTGTGACATTTGGCATTATTTTTAAAGTCTTGGCTTTCCATCTAGATCTTCCTTTATCTAACAGACTTCAGATTATTATTTTTTTAACATGGATTAAAACATACATTAAGTTAAATAATGTGAGGGGTAGGAAGAATAGAAGGTCAGTAGATTAGACAATGAGAAATGGAAGGAAGGAAGGGGAGATAGGAAAACAGAAGATAGTGGAGTTAATGTAGCAAAATTTTACTATGTACATATATGAAAATATCACAGTGAATCCCATCATAATATATATCTGCAAGAATAGTGTCCTACTAGAATAAGATATATTCCATGTTTGTATAATTATATCAAAATGGATTCTCCTGTCATGTACAACTAAAAAGAACCAATAAATAAATTTTAAAAATGTTGCTTGGTTGAAGTTAGAAGTTGCATCCAGGAAAAATGAGCTATAAACTAACTCTATAAATATGACATGGTTAGTATATAAATCCTGTAGGGGAGATGGTGTCTGAACTTTTTCCATGATATCAGAATTATTTTGAATAACCTATTAATTTCTGGAAAAGACTATAAGGAAAGAAAACTGTGAAGAACCTATTTTACTCAAAAAATGGCATTAAAAATTACCTCATTTAGGCATTAGCAGAAGCATGATGAAAATTTGTTCCTACTTTTCTTGGAAACAGTTTTTGTTTCATCTCAGCTCATGTTTTGTGGTAATACAAGTTTGAGAAATGCTATGTAAATGGTTTCCTAGAAATTTCTTAATGTAAATGAATCTCAATGCATAACAAGCCTCTAAAAAGTTTGGATGACATTTTTTTTAACTTTGGTTAAGCCACTACCTCTCAAAATTATTATAAAATGTTATGCAATGTGTTATATGTGTGCAAACTTTTAACCAGTAGCATAGTCAGGATTCCTAAGAATGTACTTTTAGAAATTCTTCCCTACGTTACATATCCAATATTAATATTTTTTTCATTCTTGTGTTAATATTATTTGTTCAGTTAATAAATTAAGAAATATTGTGAAAAATTTTATAAGTGACATCATCTATTTAAAAAAATATTTCAAATATCATAATATTAATTCTTAAAAAGTTGCTATTAGCTAATAGCTGTCCAACCACACATTCTGATTTTTCAATGATGGACCCAATTTATATTTTCCTCTTTTTTTATAAAAGGAATCATTGTTAAGATAATTTATTATCTGATCATTAACTGTTAGCTACAATTGTGACAGAATTACATACTCTGTTAACTTGGATACCTACCCCTTTAAAAATGCAGCTCATTGTCTAATTTAAAAATTGAAGTGATTTCAGGAAACAAATTCAGAACTTTCAGTACTGCTGAGGGGGCTGTCCTTCCAGCATCAACTGTGGGGAGCTTGAGAGCATGGAGAAACCCCTTCAGAGACGGTTTCAGAGAACAGCATCTGCTTTATTGCGCAGCAAAAATAGCTTTTATAGTGAATATGTGCCAATTTACATACAACAGTTATGACAGGCCAGAGGTGATACACAACATATCATCTTACAGGAATCCAGGCACCAAAAGTTCAGAAACTGCCACAAAGCTCAACCTTGCCCCATCAGGGAAATAACTCCTTATCAAAGGAGCAAGGAAATGGCACTGGCCAGTGTTCTGATGGCACTCTGTCCCAAAACATAGCATTCTGTTAGGGCTTCCCTGCTGCACAATGAGCAAGATAAGCATTCCTCCATGCCTACATGCCAGAGTCAGGCCCTGCAGCAAAGTACCATGACAGCATGAGTTTATTCATATGCCTTCCTTGCCCTCATCTTATTTAAGGAATATAAAATTAAATGCAACAACATAAATGGAAAACAAAAAAGAAAGGAAAGCAAAAAGACTTGTGCCATCCCTAGAACCTATGAAAGCATGTACTCCACAAGGTAGAGTCTGCAAGTAGTGATGTGATTCTGCATGCACTGTAATTGAGACCAGACTACAGGGAAGGAGGGGCTGAAATCAATCTTCCCACTCAACATAGATGTGGAGGACTCTAGTGGGAGGTGTGCATTCGTTTTCTGTTATTGTCCACAAAGTATAGACTAGTAACTTCAAATCACCTACCTGTAATATGTATAATATCCCATAATTTTTGTTTGTGAACACTCTGGGTGTGGGTTAGCTGGGTCTTCTGGAAACCAGTCCATCAGGAAACCAGCCAGGGTGTGAGCTAGGAATGCCATTTCATCTGAAGCTTGGAGTGTGCTTCCAACACAATTAAAGCTATTGACAGAGTTTGGTTCTTTGTGGTTGTAGGACTAAGGACTCTGCATTCTTGCTGACTGTTGGCCAGAGGTTATTCTCAACTGCTAGAAGACACTCTCAGGTTCTAGCCACAGGACCCTCTCATGCTACGGCAGATTATTTCTTCAAAGCTACCATGGGAGTGGCTTTCTAGTTGACTAAGAGTATTTCATAATGTAACTTAATAATAATAGTATTATTTTATCTTGATCTCAGGCCACACTTAAATAGAGGGAATTTTGTAGGGAGCATACCCTGAGGGGCGATCTCAGGACTATGAGGAGCAGTGAGCTCCTGTATCTCCCTGTTTTGCAGAGTGAGAAGAAGATGAGCCTTGAGCATTATAGCAATGAGTGCTTTCTTTATATTGCCTAGAGAAGAAATTTATTTGACAATTTGTCACCAGGAAAAGAAAATCTTTAAAAAAATAGATTGTTGAATTGGTATACTTCTTTTTTCCCTTATAAGAAACATGAAACCATCAAGTTTTGTTTGTATCTGACAAAACTAAAGCTGAACTGTGTATTCTCAGCCCTCTCCATCTGTAGTAGATCAAAAATATTTGGAAAAATGCATCTGCACTGGATAAGTACAAACTATTTCTTGTCATTATTCCATAAACAATAGAGTATAAAAATATTATGTAATTTTCATTGTATTAAATATGGTAGGTAATCTAAAGTACATGGGAAGGATAATGTGGATAGGTGCTATGAAAATGCTATACAATTTTTTTTTTAATAAGGGACTTGAGCGTCACAGGATTTTGGTATCTGAGTGCATCCTGGAACAAATCACCTATGAATTTTTGGGAATTGTTCCTGTCTCCAACATTTTCTTATTTTTCTGAATGACACTTATGCAGATAAAAATTTATAGTGAGTTTGAAATGATGCTTATGGGGTAATAAGAAAAAAAATGTAAACTATGTACTTTCCTTCCTGTCTCTTGCTGTTCACAATCCAAAGCATCCTTCTTTTCTTCTTCAGAAGTTGGATTATAGAAGAGAAGATTGGAAAAGAAGAAAAAAGGAAAGGAGAACAGAAAGAAAAAAAACAAGGCAATTTAAATAGGATGTGAAGAACACTGAGGAAATTCAAAAGGAATTTAATACTGGATTGGAATAGGAAAAGTTGTTCCTTTTTCTGACTACTCAGGGGTACAGGGTCAAGTACAATATGCCCAAGTAAGGGAATATAGATGCTAATCTCTTCCCCTTGCTATTAATCAGGAGCATCACCCAATGAGGGGAACTAATTCTTACTGCTTCAGGAAGAAAGCCTCCTAAACTCTTAACAATTACTTACATCTGCATATAGGTACTCTACCTTTAAAAGTGAAAAGAACAAAGATATAGCTCTCTGTGGCATCCAAGGTCACATTCCAATTTCTTCATTTCACTATTAAGCCTCTATTGAGCTCTTTGAAAGTAGCAAAAATTCATATGGGAATGGAATGGCTTTGCTTGAAAGAAATTCACAGGAGACAGAAAAATAAATAAACCTAATATAATGTAATACATACTAAAATAAAATATCATGTAAAAATAAATAAAATATCATAGTGAAAGCTTACATACAAATAATATGTAATGTAATAGAAACTAAAATATGAAGTTATTGAAGTGAGCACCTAATAATTTGAAAGGATAAAAATAACTCCACAGGGATAGGATGTTGTTTTGTTCCATGTCTTAGAGGATGCAGGTGGAAGCTAGGATGGGCTGGGCATGGGAGGGACAGAGAGGACAGTTGGTGGGCTCAGTACACCCTCACAATGTATGCATCTCAAAGCTCAGGTGGAAGGAATCACCTTAATGAAAAGAAGTTTCATCACATAAATGAATAAAGGCAAGCTTAATTTGTGTTATTAGTTCTTCAAAACATTCTGTTTTTTTCCCATCTTAATCATATAAAGAGATGTCAGTAATTATGAAAAAATAATTGGGAGGAAAATAAAGTCAAGTGGGTCAATGTTGTTTCATTCATTTAGTTTATTGGTCACCCCACAGAAGCAATGAGAATCGTTTTGTAATAGTCAAAATTCCCCTTCTTTCTAACTTAGGCAGGCACATCATTAAGAACTTACAATTTTCGTTGCAGAGACAGCTTATTTGTGGTTTACAAGGGGCAGGACTACAGGGGATAGGGATTCTCCACCTGATGCCCTTTTATGCACATGGAAATGAGTCCTGGGAGGCTACTTTATGTAACAATGCTCTGCTTGCCTAGCATGGACTCTTTTAAAATCTGGATGATATCACTTATCTCCTCAGGAAATATATGATACCTGTGCATTACTTATTTTAGAGCCAAAATAAAATGGTAGTATGCTGAATGCATTACTCCAGTTGATGTAATATCTCTTGATGAGGTTGTTCATTAGTCTGGTTTATGAAGTTAGTTTTTGAAGACAACATATGACTAGATTTTAACCCCAAAGATCTGATTTGATTATCTTGCAAGAAAACAGGATCATTATTATCATCATTCATCTTCACATTACCTTTTTATTCATTTCTTTTTGACACAGAACCAATATGCAAGTTTATTGGTAGAGTGCTTGTCTAGCATTAGTGGAGCCCTAAGTTCAATCTTTATGCATTATTAAATCATACTCCACAAGCTGTTTTGTTATTTGCTGGTATTGTTAAATAATTTTTTTTTGCATACAGATAGATACAAATCCAAATTGTAATTCTTTACATTTTAGATAATCATGGAGCACTTTTAAAATGGATATATGTCCAAGCATAGAAAATTTTTCAGCAAATATCAAGGGGCTTCTGCATCTTCTTTCTTAAAACCCTAAGGGATTACATGGATTTCAGTATAGGGATTCCCTGAATCATTGCATTATTTGCAAATATTATTCACAATATTATTTATAGTAGATAGTTTCTGTGGTATCTGAGCCCTGTTGCCTGTGTTACTGTGAAGTTTTTCAAAGATCTAAGTCTAGATAAGTAAAGGTAATTCTCAGGGTGGACCCATGGACATTGTGGGAGTCAGTTCAGTTGGCTGAACAGGAACCCATTTTTTTTATTTTTGTTTGGGCTGATGTTCTTCTAGGAAATGTGAATTCAGAAACATAGATTTTAATTAAAGCAAGTCATGAGACTTCTTACTGGAAGAAAGTCTAGGGTGAAACGTTTTCTCTCATATGCAGAAGCCAGAGAGAAATAAGGGATTTAAAAATATGGTAGGAGCTCATGAAACTAGAAGGAAGAATGGTGGAAGAGAGCAATGGAGTTGATTAATGCATAGAAAGGAGAGATAGGAAAGGCAAAGAATTATAGAATGAAATTGACCAAAATATGCTATGTGCATGTATGAATGCATCACAACAAATTCCACTTTTTATTTATAATTAGAATGAACCAATTAAAAATAAATTAATAGAAGGAAGACCATTAGAGTCGAAGAAGGGAGTCAGTCGAGGGAGAAGGGAAGGAAAGAGGGTTCTACTGGGAGTTGAGATGGAGTAAATTATGTTATATGCATTTATGAGTATGTCAAAATGAATCCCACAATTATATATAACTATAATGCACTAACTTCAAAAAGGACCATCTTAGTAACATAAAAGGATAAATGTAAATATCAATTATAAACCTTGTAAGGGTCCGGTGAAAAGTCAGAGAAAGAGACCACCAAGAGACTGACTTATGCAAATGCAGAAGGGGATTTATTGAGGATCCAATTCGACGCGCTGAGGCTCTAGGCTCACTCAAGAAGCGAGAGCAGCCCAGAGCCCAGAGCAGAGGCTAAGCAATGCTTAAGTACACTTTTTGGGGAGGGAGGGGGGTTTGAATACATCAGAACAAATCAGTATGAGGCGCGCGTAAATTGAACAACAACTCTCATACATGATTAGCACATTCATTGGCGGGAACAGGTCAGGGGGGTGATTGGTCACTCCTAAGCGGGGTACACATTCAAACTGATTGGTTCGGCACTGCACAGGGCCCTAGGCTAAATGGCCAGTAGGGCGTTGTCTTAACTATCTCAGGAATTTCAGGTTCTGGGTGTAGCAGAGGAACTTTAGATACCCAGTATTTTAATTCAGGCTTTGCAGCTTAGAAACTTTACCCTTTCAACCTCAAAGTAGAAATGTAAATATGGGAGATAAAAAGAAAATATTAAATGTAGCTCCAAGAAAACATACCACCCTCAGAAGTATAATAGGAAATGTGTGGAGAGACACAGCAGTGGCAGACATTGGAGGAATGGCCTTAAAATTAAAATTTTATTTCAGCAAAACTAAAGACATCTATAGTGGTATAATAATAGAGGTTTTCATTCAAAAGTCAACTTTCACATGTCACCCGCCAATCAATATACACCAGTTAATGCACATCTTCATAGAAAGCCCCTATTGGCTTTATCATACACAAGGAATGAAGACAAGAAAACAACAGGCAAGCTAGAAACATACATTGTTATTGTATCTATCCATTAGATCAAGGTTAAAAAATGACTCTGGAATCCTAAGCATGCATGAGGAAGCTATCTAAGGATCATTTCCACAGCAAGTAAATACTATTAAATATTAAAAAATCATGATGGTTCTAATGAAATATATAATGGGAAGTTTGAAAAATAAAAATGAGAAAATTCCTCAGAAATTAGAATTTTAAAAAAAATGAAATTTAAAAAATGAGATAAAAGGATTAGAAAAATCTATTTAAGAATTTTTAATGCAGAAATAAGAAGCACACTTTATACAGGAAAATATTTTGACATTTGATTATAAAACTATTAATAGCTTTGGCTAAAAACTATACCATAAATAAAATCTAAAGGCAAATGACAAGCATAATAATTGCTACATGTGTCTCTGCCAACGGATATTATCTGGAATTTGTGTTCTATAGATCCACAGGAAATAAAAATAAATATAATTATGAATGAATGATTATATAGTAGTAAAGCACAAAAAAAGGAAGTTTGAACCTGATAACCACTTAAGTTGCTCAAATTCAGTAAAAATCAGTGATATAAATTTAAATAACAATGAAAAACTAACACTAAGAAGATTGGAAAATTTATAGAAGTCTGAGAATACCAAGTGTTGACAAAGATGTGGCTAAATGTTGACGTCTGCTACTCTGAGCATAAATATAGACAGAATGGCTGTTTTAACATTTTTTTCTGTACTTGCCTGTTTTTAAAACATAATTTTAAAAAATTTAATACATAATCCATAATTAAAATTTTAAATATTTTTCTCTATGTCTTGAGACAAGTGAAATATAACAATTATCTATATTTGTGAAGTTGTCAAGAACTCTCTTTGAAAGCATCTTTGCCTGGTTCATTTTTAGGGGTAATTTTTAAATTATCATTGTTGTTTTTTCATTGTTGTTATTGTATCATCAGCTTTCTAATATTTTCCCATTCTCTTAATATTTTAGTAGGTTTTAGACTAGAGCTGACATTGTAAATTCTAATTTGAAAGCATGTTATTAGTGTCTGGGGTTCCATTTCCTTCCTTTATCTTATTATAATCTGAGGCTTTTTCTCTGTAGTTATTATTAGCCTTGAACATGTGCAACTTTAGTAGATTCTTGCAACTCCAACCATTTTTCTAAAGTGAAGTACTAATTTATACTTCCACTATGCACAGGGTGGGTAGTAGAGTCCCAGTTGCTCTGTATCCTTGCCAACACATATGTGACATTGTTTTACATTTTAGCCACTTTGTTAGGTATATACTGGTATTTAATTGTGGCCTTAATTTGCATGTCTTCTACTGTTGAACTCTTTTTGGTATATCTCTTGTCCATTTGTATACCCTTTTTTTTTGTAAAATGCTGTTAAAGATCTTGCTCAATTCTCAACTATGCTTTATGTCATTGATTTCTCTGAATTTTTTATGTCCTCTGGGTATAGATCCTTCAGCGGCTGCATGTATGGCAAATAGCCTCTCCCATTCTATGTCCTGCTCTTTTAATTCCTTAATGGTATCTGTTGATAAATAGAACTCTGAATTTTAACAAAGTATATCTACCTTAGGGTAATAGAAGCATTCTTCTAATATATCTCCAAGAAACTTTATTATTATTTTTATTTCACTTTGGAAATTAATTTTGTATACACAAGAACATAAAGGGCAAGATTTAATTTCTATTCCCAAGGAATAGATTCTCTGTTCTGTTACTTTGGAATTTTTTCTCCTACCTTTGAGCTAATTCCATATTATATTAATTATCTTAGCTTTGTAAGTCTTGTTACCTGGCAAGGTCTTCAACTTTATATTTCTTCTTCAAGGTTGTTGCAGCTGATATTGTATCTTGATACTGATATATATAAAAATAGGACTTTTCTTTGATATCATTTCTTCCATTTACCTTTCCAAGTCCCCACTTTCTTTCATGGGCCAATTTGTAGGTAGAGAATCTGCACACACAAACTTGCTTTCTTTGTCTCCAGTTCTTTCTAATATTCTCTATTCCACTGACTGCCCCTCCTCCATATTCTAGACATCTATGATTACCTATTGAGAAATCCAATGACCACGCATCTTTCTTCATCTTATTTGATTTCTTAGAGATATTTAAAACATGCATTTTCTGCTTCTAGAAATTATTTTTTCTTAAATTCTAAAAGAACTTCCACTCCCTGTCCCCCCCCACCCCCAGGTGTTCCTTCTACATCACATGCTACTTTTTAAAAGTCTTGTTTGCTTTGGGGGTCTCCTGTATCATACCTATAAATGTTGGCATTTTTTTCAGGGGTTGACTTTCAAGTGTCCCTTAGTTAATTTTTAACCATTAATTGTAAGCTGTTGCTTTGAGAATTCATTTAATTTTGTTCAAGGACATTCTTGACAGGAGTGATGTTAAATTATATCAAATTACACTCAACAGTATTGGACATGCAAATTAAATCCAGAATAAGTTACCACTATACGCCCACCAGACTGGCAAAAATGAAAACACTGACAGATACCAAGTGCTGACAAGGAATGGGAACAACTGGAACTCTCCTGTCCTGATGGTGGAAGAGTGCGTGTGAATGCAATCGTCAAATTTTTGAAAGTTCTATTGTTGCTGTCCTCTTCACTTTACTTTTCTTTTGTAACTCTAAATTACACATATATGAGACCCTTTCTACAACTTTATTTTATTTAAAAAAAAATTACCCATAATTTTTTGTATCTGAGCCTACCTAATTTCTTCTGATAAAAATTTCCAGACTCTCTCTCTTCTTTTACTTGTGGTTAAATATAATTATTGAGTTTTTAAATTGAGGGCATTTTTTTTTAAATTATCTCAATTAATTTTTAATAGATACCATTCTTACAGAAGATAGTTTCCATTTTCATTTCTTGGTTTTGAATATAGATAATCAAACAAAATGTTTGGAACATGATAACTGAAAACTTTTTTAAAGTTTGTGTTTAATAATTGCAATATCTACATATCTTTTTTGGACTGTCTCTGTTATCTTTTTTACCTTAATCTTGGTGTGTGTGAGTGTGTGTGTATGTGAGTGTGTGGGTGTGTGTTTAATTCAAGACTGGGCTTAATCATGGAATAATTCTAAGGTCTGGAAGCTGTCTCCTTCACAGTTCAACTTCCCTTTGCTTTTGGCAGTCAGTTTAGATGTCAACCTAGGATTCTTGCATCCATTCTGGGATTGAAATCTTTTCAAACTGAGTTTATGATTCGGTAGGTTCAACTGAGATTATGGAATCTTAACAAGGTTCTCTCCTCACAGGGAGACACAGATCTCCATTTTTTTTTTGTCTCCCCAGCACTGATTCTTCCCAGAGCTCTCGGATTATTTAACTTGTTAACTGCCACTTTCTGTTGACTTAGTTTTTGTGACCTGTGAAGCTTACAATTCAGCAAATGTTCTGAGCTGTGAGAGGGTACAGAATGTTATAGCTGTGCTCTTCCGCTCTTCTTTCTGACATCCTGACACTCTAGGTCCAGGCTATGTGGTTGCTCTGAGCTCTTGGTCTTTTCAGCTTTGATGGCTGCCATGAGTTCTATTTGCTTCTGTGACTCTTAGCCTCCCCATTTGCTTGGCTTTTTTGGATATTTGGCCCTATTATTCTTCAAGAATAAGTAAAGACTGAGAAAAAAAAAACAGCTCAGAAGAACAGACTCATACCAATGGGTTTTTCTTCCCTTTCAGAATCTTGGGTCATTGAATACTGGCTACAAAGGTGGCTTTCCAAAGCTTGTTTTCTATACCCCAATTTTTGCTTTGGGTAGGAAAGTCCTCGAAATTAATTTTTCAGAGTTAAAATCAGAAGTCTTCAAATTATTTTTTATGTAGTTTTTCTGAAACTAATTGAGGTATACTTTGAATGTAATTTTTGTATTCTATTTTCAACAGTATAAGTCTTTCCCATATTACAAATTCTTGAAATCTGATTTTAACAACTGCATTATATACATATGGGCCATTCATGACTTCACTGTTTCTTTAATGTTGGTCTTTTCTGCTTGGGTTCCAAAGTTTAATTGTTAAAAAATAATTATAGGAATAGCTTTGTGGCATTGTTACAAACATTCATGAAGTATTGAATTTGAGTAATATGATCATCGGTAGAATTTTCATATTTACTGTGAGCATAGTCACTGTGGTAGTTACCACAGGATTGCAAGATAGAGAAACAAGTGATCCTTGTTCTTCAGACAATGTATCTGGAGAAAGAAACAAATTTAGAAAACTACTATAGACTAACTTTTCATCAAAACTTTATGAAAGACATATATGATAATGGAATATTCAAAGGAGAAACAGATAGTTACACATTGCAAGAGCAAAAAAAAAAAAAAAAAGAAAAAACCTTTGAAGTCAATATGATCTGAGATGGAATGGGTCTTATTGAATAGAGTGAGGGAGGAAGTCATATTTAATTATTTTCTAGCTCCTTTTATTTTTATCTAAGATTGTTTTGAAAATATTATTCCTTAGATACCTATGCTTGCATTTTTCTCTGTCTGAAAAAAAATGCTCATCATTGATGGATTTTTCATGGTCTATAAATCCGTTTCAGTTGAATAAATACATTTAACCTAAGCTACTGGATCACAGGAAGTTTGCTGACAAATTGCATAGCTGACAACCCTCTATATGCAAATATAAGTACAGGGTTGTTTTGCTTTGCCAGTTAGAAATAGGAAAAGTTTATGATCCTTATTTTCTCACCTACTCAGAGACAATGCCAGGATGCGCATATAAGCCAATGGCTAACATTGATATTGAAAAAACAGAGTACCCAGAAAGGAAAGAAAACCTCTAAGACCATCAATGAGCAAGAATGTATCAAACGTTTGTATATGTATTACTTTATTTACTTATCACATTAAATATAAGAATAGCAATATTTTACTTATAAAGTTGGAAAACAGTTCAAATCCAATTCCTAGAAATTGATGAATTTCTACTTGAAGTCTGTCTGAAGTCAATAACATGTTCTTTCTACTAAAGCATTAGAGACTGTATTCTGTTAACAAATACCACAAAATCATATCAAAAATAACACTACATATCACTTCTGGGTAAGTCTATAAATTCAGTAAACAGTTGCCCTATTTTTGTATACCACTAAATGTTAGCACACATAATCATTTTATCATGCATGTTTAACCACACCATCAGAATTCAGGACCTTTGACTTCAGTTGATTTTCCAATCCCCCTTTTAAAAAATTCTTTGTATTTGTTCTAATTAGTTTTACATGATATCAGAATGCATTTTGATTCATTGTACGAAATCCCTTTTTATGAAAGATTAAGTCTCACAAAGAACCCTGGCAGAACAATCCCAGGACCAGAGAAAAAGCACTTTCTTTTTTCTTGGTAACCACAACAGTCACCACACTTTATACCTTCATCATGAGGCACAATAAACATACAATAAACATTTTCTTTTTGTTAATAACCAAAGCATGTGAGGTGAGGTTGCAGATGCATTCACTTTGCTGGCAGCAATGTGAATTGGTTCACTACTTACAGAAAACATACATAAATACTCTGTCAAGAAGCATAAAATTGTTTATTCTTATTGATGCAGTCATTATGCTTCCAGAAATGCTTCCTAAGTAATTTAACAGATAGACAAATTATGGCAATGTTAGGCCCTTAAATTACAAAGGAGACATGCTTAGGATATTTAAGGTGATGATGTTATTATAAAGATGTAAAGACAAAGAACCCCCAAAGACCCTCTTAGCAGCTGGCAGCATACAGAGCTAGAGTCACCTTGGTCATCTTTCTCAACACAACTTCCAGTGGCCCATCAATGGCCCTAGTAGTCTGCTTTTCAGAAGGTCACCTCTATTTATTTCTCTTCTATTGCCTCAGTCTTGAGCATTATCTCTGTCCCCAAGTGTAGTGTTTCCTTAGCAAATATATACTTCACCTGAAAAAAAATCTTCTTACATTCATTAAATGGTAAATTAATGATAAGAGAAGAAATATTTGGCAGGGTGTTCTTCAAGAAACCAGAAGAAAAGAGTATTTCAAAAAGGAGAAAATGGTCAATTGTTTTAAAGGCTTCTGATATATATTATAGAATGAAGGAAGAAGTGTGACCATTGGGTTTCCCAACAGGGGCAGTTACTGGTGTTAGGATGACTATCAATGTAATGGAAGGAGAAGTCCTACTGGAGAGAAGAGGAAGCAGATGTGGAGATAGTGTGTGTAGCAACTTTGCCCAGGAATATGGCTGAGATGGCAGGAGAAGACTTGGAATAGAAGCTCCAGGAGGTAGTGCTACCAAAGGAGGGTCTATTTTTAAATACGGCAGGAAGATATTGAAGTGTGTTTGTAGGCTCTTAGAAATGACCCTGCAGAAAAAGACAAAGACGGACAGTAGAGGATAATGAGAGAGAAAAGAATCACTGAAAATTTAGATCTTTAGATGACAAGAGAAAATGAGAGGCAGAACATAAAGTTCTTTGTGTGCTAGGAGAGGGGACACTTCTCCACAGTAGCAGAGGTGAAGGAGAAGATGGATGAAGAGGCAGGTGTAAGAAGGTGAAGAATGCAGGTTTTTTAAATTTAATCAATAATCCTTGAAGTGAGGTCATCCATTAAGCATGGAAACAGTCACTGTGAGAGGCTGGGGTCAAAGAATTACAGCAATGAGGGAAATTAACAAGGAATTGCTTGCTTTCAGTGAGGATGATATTTGAAATTCGTATTTCAGCTGTGAAGCATTTTCAACTTCTGACAAGATTCGGGATGAGTTCTGATAACTGGTCTTTGAAAACTTTGTTAGGTAATGACATGTGTAAGCAGGAAGATTGCTAGTGCAGCAGAGGAAGACACAGGGGGTCATAAACAAACCACTGGTTTAGTGCACTCAGGTATTAGACTAGTCTCAGTTACGCATACCACTTACTGATGTGGCCAGGTTTTTGGATAAATATATTTGAAGTTTTAAGTCTAAGTTTGAAGTCTACTTTTAGGTCTTGTAAGAGAGTAAGAGAGTAGCATGCTGATAATGACCAGCTGATGTCTTTGGAGATATTGTCAATCTGACCCCAAAATTCAAGGAAGCCAGAAAGGCAAAACAAACTTGGAAACAAAAGAAAATTGTTGAAGAAATCATTTTTTCACTTCAAAACTTGCTGGAAAACTATAGTAAACAGGACAGGCTGGCTCTGGCATAATAATAGAAAAATAGATCAATGAAATTGAATTGAAAACCTGGAAATAAACTCTCACCATCACGGTCTATTGATCTTCAGGGATGCCAAAATAGTTCAGTGTGGGAAAAATAGTAGGGTTGGCCATCTTTGTTCAAGGATTCTGCTTCTATGGATTTAATCAATCACAGACTGATAATATACGAGAAAAAAACATGCACCTGGGCATGTGAATTGGGCATGAGAATGCACACCTATTGTCTCAGATACTGGGGGGGGGGGGTTGTGGCAGGGGTATTGCAAGTTTGAGGCCAGCCTTGGCAATGTTGCAAGACCCTATTTTAAAAATAAAATAAAAGGGGAAGTATGTATCACAGTATGGAACCCTAGGTCTAATTTTCAGTGCCCCTCCACACACGTAAAAAATGCATCTGAAGGTACAGATATTTTTTTTTTACAATTGTTCCTGAAAAAATATAGTACACAGCTATTTATATATCATCTGCATTGTATCTGGTATTATAATTAATCTTAAGATGATTTAAAATATATAGCAGGATATTCTTAGTTTATATTCAAATACTATGTTAGATAAGGGACTTGAGCATTCATGGCTTTCAGTGTCTCAGAGGGTGTCCTGGAACCAATCCCCCATAGACACTGAGAACAACTCTATGTGCAACACGTGGTGCTGGGACAGCTAGAGAGCCACATACAACTCAAATGTTTCAAAGCATTAACTTAAAACAGATCAAAGACCTATGTATAAGGGCTAAAACTATAAACCTCTTAGAAAAAAAAAACACAGAGGTATATCCTCATACTATTGGATTAGGTAATAGTTTCTTAGGTGATAGCTAAACACAAGCAATTGATAGTAAAAAAAATATAATGTAATTAAAATGGGAAAAAGATCTTAATAGATAATTCTCCAAAGGAGATATACAAATGACCAATAAGCAAATGAAAAGATATGTAACCTCATTACTCATCTAGAAAATTTAAATCAAAACAATGAGATATCATTCCATACCTACTAAGATAACTAGAATAAAAAAGGATAAATACAAATGTTGGCAATCTGTAGAGAAAATGGAATATTTATATACTGATAGTAGAAATATAAAATAGTGCAGTCACTTTCAAAGGCACTCTGGCGGTTCCCTGGGCGATTAAACAGGTGACTACATGATCTAGCTAGCCCACTTCAAATATATTCCTGAGCATAATGAAAACATATAGCCATGCAAAACCTTAGCCTGTGAATAACTTTATAGTATCCTTACTCATAGTAGCCAAAATGTGGAAATAGTCCAAGCATCCATCAACTGATGAAATGATAAATCAAATGTAGTACCTCCAGATGATTTCTATTATTTGGCAATAAAAAGAAATGATATGTATGACAGCATGATTAGACCTTGAAAGCACTATGTTAAGGGAAAGAAACTAGTCCACAAAGCACCACATATTGTACTATTCTATCCACAGTAAAAGTCCAGAGTAGGCAAACCTATGAAGGTAAGGCTTATTGGTGGTTACTTAGAGCTGGAGGTTGAGAGAGATAGGGAGATTTGGAGCTCATGTGTAAGGGGTGGAGGGTTTCTTTGGAGGGTTATGAAAATGTTCAAAAATGGATGGTGATGATAGTTTTACAATTCTGGATATATAAAGAAGCATATATATAGTGGTGGTGAACTATATATGCATTTTATCTCAATAAAGTTCCCAGTACTCCAAAGTATTAATTGATCAAAAGGATTGATCCAATGGTGAAGCTGCAGTCCTCATGATCCAATCACTTCCCAAAAGCCCTATATTTGGACATTGCTGCATCCAGGAGCCATGTCTTTAACACATGAGTTTCCAGGGTATATTCCAGATCCAATCCATAACACTGATATAGGGGGAAAAAACAAAACAACAACAAAAAAAAATAAAATATAAAAGTGATTTTTCAGAGAAAGTCCTGAGAGCTAGCAAAAAAACCCAAGACTTTATAACTTAATAAATCTGGAACCAGAGAACTGTGCATTCACTCTTAATTTTGTTATTATTATTCAATAAATATTTGCAAATAATGAAATATCTAAATCAAGTCAGAGATGGTTTATTCTGGGCTTACTCTTGTGACAAGACTAATACAGATGTTCTTGCCTTGAAAACAAAAATTTTACTTTACCTAGTTTTCTTTTCTAGTTATCTTCAAATTATTGATTTGATTTTTTCCAGTTTTTATGAATGTTTTACATTTTCTGCTTGTATTTTTTCCATGTGTTATCTTCTTAATTCTTTATAATCTATGTTTCCAGTATTCTCCATACATTTTATTCTGAGAGATCACTATTCATTAACAGGGCCTTTGCTCTTTAACCTCTTGAGTTGCTGTTGATGCGAAAATTTCACTCTTTACAAAATTTGCATCTGCCACAATTTTCACAACCGAGTCAAATTTTACTTTACTATATCTTCTACTCATATTTATCTATTTTAAAATTATTTTTTTTCATCCTAAAGTTATTTTTTCCCTTCTTTTTCTCTCTCTACTGCTTTATTTTGGCCAGCTGTTTCTGTGTCCTAACTTAAATTGAGCAGGACACCCAAGTCTGAACTTCAGGCATTACTTCTTGCAGAAGCTCCTGTCCTTTATCTCCATATTCGAATAGGATGGTTTAACATTTGTAACCTATTGACACCTAAAATTTAATACCCTCATTAACGATTCATAAGTTACATGATTATATGTCACTGCTCTGATCTAAGAGCATGGAACCTCTAAGGGCGGGGAAAGGAGAAAATATACTAAGACCAGACCTAAGTCCTTCCAATTTTGAATAAATAACAGCTTTTCTCAGATTTGGTCTACAAAGTAATTCTTTGGGAATCTCAAAGCCTAAGAGTCAAATCAGGCTCAAATTTTGAATCTGAGGTTCCACAAGGGGATTCCCAAAACTAAGTGAGGTCCAGGAGCAAGAAGATGAGGTGATTCCTATTTAGAAACAGAGAAGGCAGGTGGGACCCCAGTAAAATGGTCAAACATCTCCGACGGTAGTTTTGTCCATGAGAAACACTCAAAAGAAGAAAAAATGAAGGAAACTCAAGTGGAGATTCAGTACATGAATATACGGCATATGGATGTGGGAAGAACCCATAGTTGCCTTGGCTATCAGTGCTTGGTAGCAAAGCTCTCCATTCTAGTTCTGACTTTAAACTTGAACTCTGGGGAGAGTTATGCCCTGTAAGACCTGGAAAGCTCAGCCCCCAGATGTTGGACTGGTCTGATGGTGTATGTGCTAATGCTGTACTTAGTGGATAGTTTGGGCAAAGGTGAACTGATAGGCAGATGGGTTTGTGGGAAGCCAGAGAGAACAGGATTTTGGCAATGGTTAGATGGCCTTTTAACCCTCATTTGAAATCTAGGAGTCACAGGGACAACCATGAATCCTTTGTGTTACAAATTTCTCTTTTTTTCCCCCTTTGAAAATATACCCATATCTATAATCATGTTTTAAATTCTGCTGCTACAATTGTAGTCTACACAGCAACTTACTCCAGATAAACTTTGAGTGTTGGATCAGCCTTTCTGCTCCTCCTTCATGTTCCCCTAGTTCCTATGCTAACTCTCAAGATAATATCCTTAAGATCTCATAGTTATCACGTTCTTCCACATTTATAACAATTTCAAATCTGTGTCAGAATAGAACAGAATTCTCTGGCCTGAATTCAAGGCCACCCATAATCTGGCTCCCAACTGCCAATCCAATCTCATTTCCTAATTTTGTATCTGAAATTCTCAGAGTGAAGAAAGGACGGGGAGTCAGCCAGCTGCACGTCTAACTCATTTCTTACTTCCTGTGACCATGAGAAATTTACCTAACTTTTGTGGAGTTTAGTTCTCCATCTCTGGAGTGGTGTTGCCTGTTGTCTGGAGTAGATGTGAAGATCAAAGGAGATGATGACATCTGTAGGGCAGTACACAGATTTCCAGGTATGCAGTCAGCCTCACAGAATGGGACCTGTTCATTGTGCTCATTACTTGTTTTGAGAGCTAGGATATCATTTATTTCTCATTAGTGCATTTATTTCTCCACACTTTCTATGACTATTATCGATAAACTCTTAATTTTCATTTTAGTATTTAGCATTTTAAAATTTGGATTGACTTTTTATTTCAACATATTTCACATAAAGATTGAGAAAACTGATTTGGATGATGTTGATTTGGAAGTTTTCAGTGACATTCACATTTCAATTGAAATGTTTTTTTAAAACCTCTTAAAATGAATTTAGATATTAAAAATTTTATGCATTACATCAATTCATCCATTCATTCTTTTTTAATCATTAATTTGTTTGGCAGGAATCTACTTAAACTCAACTTTTTAAGCACTAAGAAGGGTGTAAGGAACAGGAAGTACAGGAAGAAAATGTGTGGTTCAGATAATTTAGTTGCCTCTAAAATTCTGTTTTCTCTTTTTTTTCCATAGAAAGTAAGATTTTGAGCTGAGCAAACATAAGCATTTTCAAACCTCCTTTTCAGCCATGTGAGTATGGTCTAGGCAATGAATTAATACAACAAAGTGTAATGAAAGAATACAAGAAAGTAAAAGAGTTTAAGGATACTTATTGTCCCCTGACCCCTTTCTTCTATTCCCAATCAACACTGGATTGTGGAAAGATGTCTGGGTCTCCATGTAACATCAAGAAGGTGAAGGCCACTGTCTAAGGAGAGAGAGGAAGACCAAAAGCTGCAAGCAGATTGGGTTCAGAGACATGCACAACCACCATATCTGTCCTATATCCTGTGCATGAACTTGGTCATGTGAGAGAAATGATCTGACTTAAGCCTAAATTTCTATTTTTTGAGGGTGAGCCTAACCCTAAATGCTATACATTCCAACCCAAAGGCTTACAACCTCATGGGACAGATAGGTTTTTATGTAAACCAAGTACTTATTCAAAGAGACTTTTGGAAACTAAAATAACAGTACTTAGTTTAGACATGGGCTTTCTCTTTTTAAATATTTTCTAAACAGTCACATGAATATCACTTTAAGTTTAAAGGTTTCTAATGAATTCTAATAAAAGTGGTTGAGGGGAAATAATCTTTAACTTTTTTATTTTAGATAAATCAAATTTGCATTTTAAAAAGGCAAATCAAAGTTGTTTTGATGTTACTCAAACACACCTCAAGAGAAATAATTTGAATATTTTGGTTGGAAATATTATTGAGTCTCTTTGATAGCTAATATTATGAAATTAGCTTATATCTGTAGCCACATATAAATTCAGGTCCTGAGACATGGATTTCATTTATAACCCTAGACTTAATTTTAAAAAATCATTTACAAATTCAAGCCCTTTAATATTTAGCCTACATAAAAAAATATAAAAATGGCTTTAGTGGTACTTTTCCATCCTAGCCTGAAAAACATTACTTTATGTCATTTAACTTAAATGCCACATACTCAATTAGCATTTATATAAATATTTTCACTCCTATAGCATTGCACTTTTTTATGCTCTTTTAATTCTACTCAAAGGTTAATTCCTTCTTTGCTATTTGCTCAATGGTGACAGGTAATAAATGGTGAATTATATCTATAATTATTATTATCAGGAGAAATTATTACATTTATCAAAAGTACATGTAGCAACAATTTTCATCTAGTTCTAAGGGTTTACTATGAAAATTCATTGTAAATCTCCTGACAATTTTTTAGGTAATATTTGCTACATGTCATTATCTTGAAGTAAATATGAGTAATTTATAAAATCATCTTAAAATGGCTTCAAGATAAAGATTAAAAATGAAATCCACATCATTCAAGAGAATCCTTTTTGAAACGTTATTTTTAAAAACTTCAGTCACTTCAAAAAACTATTAACTGCTGATTTATCATAAACTCTCTCTAGTAAGTCTATCAATAAAACCTGAAATCCAATTTCAAAAGACTGTAAAGATAAGGTTATCTATTACATACCACATGTTTGAAAGGTTATTTTACACTGGGAAACAAAGCTAACATTCACCACTACATACTCTACTCCATTTCTCTGTTCTATTTTGGGAACTTCTTTGTTTAGCCACTTAAAAGGAATTACTACCTGAAATGCATATTTAATATGATTTATCAGGGAAATCCCTTTACTGAAAAAGTTTGGTGTGGTACATTGTGGAAGATTATTATATTAATTCTACCTTCTTATGTGTGCTATGGATTTAGCTATGTAGCTACTTTGTCAGTATATTTACTAATGATACTGGAGGTATCTCGACAAGGGCTCATCTTTTATGCTCTAGTCTCTAAGAATGTTTCCACCACTGTGTGAAGCAGGCTGGGATGAGAGAAAAGCCTAGACTTCCCAATCATTCCACATATCCCAGGCAAGACCTCAGCTATTTGTGGGGAACCAAATTGGACCATTTAGCAGAAACAAAATAAAGTCAATGAGTGAGCCCATGCAAACCAACAGAATGGGTATTTCAACCAAGAGAATTATGAGAAATAATAAATTTGTTTTAATACAAAGTTTGTAGTGATTGTTACACAGCAGTGGTTTATTAATATGGAAATTAGCTTTCAGTAAGCCAATCTACTTTTCTATCAGGCAAATTATTTCTAGGTAAAGCAACTTGTGGAAGACCAGTGAATTCTGTGGGATAAGTCCATTGAAGGCTCCCTTTCGTCATAAAATAAGCTTATTATTTGGAAGCAAGACATATAGAAATCTCTGGAGTGGGGAATGACTTCATATTTGGACTACAAGTATTTGAAGAAATATTGCTAGTAAGAAAGAAAGGTAGACAATATTTCACAGGGACAAATGACTTTTCTCTTCATGGTAGAAGGAATCTAATGTAATCCAACCCAGGGCTCAATTTTCTGTTGTGATTTGTGTGTATGTGTCCAAAAAATTGAGTAACCTTTTCTATTAAATAACTTAAACAAAAAAATCCAAAAGCTAAAGGAGATCTTTAGTTAACACTAAAAAGGATATATCTGTGTGAGTGGCTGATATATATATATATATATATATATATATATATATATATGTGTGTGTGTGTGTGTGTGTGTGTGTTCATATATATATGTTCATATATATATATATATGAACTCATTTATTCTGTTGCAAACAGGTAGACTGAGAAAAGGATTGGCTTTATGTCATTTTGTGCATATAAAGGAAAATAGGAAATAGAACCTAGGGTACAAATGGTTTTTCCATCACACACAACAAAACACTATTGAAGTCTGAGATAAAACATAGAGGAACCTAAGAGCACAGTGTGGAATTATAGTTCTGAATCTCAAGCTATATTTGGTGCAAATATTATGCACATCATGAAAGAATATGTCATCATGGACTCAAAATATCCTTGTCAGTTAGGCAGGGATAAAACTCTAGTTGTCTTTGAGTTGCACAGAATCAATTTTTTTGCAGATCAATTAGCAGATCAGGGTAATTTCCTGATATATCCCTGCATTTTCTTGAAGGTCATCCAGTCATAATAAACCACAGTAGAAATGTAAAAACTTTCCCACCCATCATGATGGGGAGGGGCCTATTCTCTGTCATATAAGCCAATAAAGGAAAAAGTGAAAGGGTTCAATAGTTCAAATAGGTGGCTGATTGATAAAAAGTCCTCTCAGGTGAGACAGCCTAGTTATTAGAAAGAGTAGAAGGTTCTAGAGAAGTTCTTAAGTTCTCAGATTCAAGATGGTAATCTGGGGCTGGGATTGGGGCTCAGCGGTAGAGTGCTCGCCTAGCATGTGCAAGGCTTTGGGTTCGATCCTCAGCACCACATAAAATAAATAAATAAAATAAAAGTATTGTGTCTAACTACAACTAAAAAGTAAATATTAAAAAATGGCAATATATCTAATATAAAATCATGAGAGACACAAGAAGACCCAACATCTGTATGTCTCTGTTTTTCTCTCTTTCCTTTCTCACTTTCTCTCCATGTATCTATCAAAAACTATGTGAGAAAGCCAAGAAAATGGTGAGGCATGTTGATTGTGCATCTATTTACTCAATGGCTCATGACCTTTATGGTTGTACAGTCCCCAAGTTTCCAACCTTGAGTTGATTGCTTTTGTTCTTTTTTTTTTTAATTGACCTTTTAGAAACCATTTACTAATATATTGCACACTAGATAAAATGCACAGTGACAAATCTTTTAGTCTGAAGACAGTTCAGAGGAAGGAAAATCAGAAATGCTCTGTAGCCCTTATGGATACTGTTGAAGACTAGGGCACCATGTGACTGAATGCAATTTCCATAATTCCATTAGCTTGCTATGATGTTTGTGTGAAGGTCACAAACTTATATTCAAAGATAGACAAAAACTCAAGAAGGAATAGCAATCACATGTTCTTCCTGAAGTTTTTCCTAAAAGATATTTCCCATCTAAGACATTAAGGAAAATAAAGTACTCAGATGTGGGGGATACATAACATTAAGTAGGTGCTGACAAATTAACAGACAGTGAGCTATCTCCAGCTGTTGTCTGTTTTTGTCAATAAAGTTTTATTGGAAAACAGCCTTGCTTATTTGGCCACCTATTACTGATGACTGCTTTACATTCAAAACATTGGAGGAATATTTGCAACAGAGACCAGGTGATACATAAAGCCTAAAATATTTACCATCTGTATAATTATTTATATCTATTTCTGTCATGTGGACTTGGAGGTTCTTCTTGTGCATGCAGCTCATTCTTTAGGATAACCATCCACAGGTTATCCTTCTCCAGCCTTGGTCTTACTCCTTTGTTCCTTTTCCATTAGAACACGGTTACTTATGAAGCACTTTGATCTTCAGACTCTTGCCTTTATGTGGCAACTTTTAATATTTTTGTTTGATATTTTTAAAATCTCTCCTTTGAAAAAATCCAATTGTCTCAAAGATAAATGAGGAGCAGTCTATCCAGTCAGATTTTATACTTCTTCATGATTGGGGTGGGTGGATTATTTTTGGAATTTCTCATTAGTCTTCTAGAAGATTTTTTTTTAATTAAGTATAATCTGAAAAATCTCATTTATAAATGAACACAGAATAGAGAATTGCATATTTATATCTATGTATATGTATCTATCATCTTTCTGCTTATCAATCATCTATAATATCTGTCTTTATCATTGTTATTTTAAGAAACAGTTGTGCTGGGCTTTGTTTTTATGTATCCAGCTTTGGGTTCTGTAGCATTTAAAATATGGTTGCTTTCAAAGCTTTTTTGATGAAATTCTGTTTACCAAATATCAAAAGCAATTTGTATTTACTATATGCCAGACATATAAAACTAAGAGATTTTTGCCCACAAGCTGATTAGTATCTACAACATCCCTACAAAATAGGTGCTATTATCATCAGATCCATTTTATAAGCTTTAAAAGCTAAGTGACTTCTTGATGGTCACCACTCTAGTGGAAAACGATTGAACCCTGGTCTCATTCCGTTGTATTGCCTCAAGTGGAGGGCAAGGCTTGGCAAGTTGTCTGATTCAAAATCCTCACTTTGCATACAGGAAAAATAAAACCCAGAGAGAACACTATGACTTTTTCAAAGTGAAACAATGAGTGGGGGTAGCATGGATCTGAATCCAGATTTTGTGACTATGAATTATGTAACTGTCTTTCAGACATTGAAGGTCTGTAGACACATTGTCCCCTTCATGAAACCATTACATTTTATAGCTACCATTTCTATATATCTCTGTGACCTCATTCAGACATGCCTCTGGGAAGCATTTAGAATATTTAGTTGTGAGTGAATATGTGTTGTATCTACTTATTAAATAGAAAGTACTTCATTTTGTGGAAGGATGCTGGTGTTGATCTTCTATTTAGGAAGTAAATAAATGTGTTTTTCATGGTTCAGATGCTAATGTAAACCCATATTCTTTTCATGACTCCTTATGAAAGAAAAATTAATTTAACTAAGGGTGTACATGTTTCCATGCTGTTACTGCTTAATTAAGTTGATTAGAGACCTGGTTGGACCATTATGTCAAGGTTTTCCATGCTTAAGACAAAATATGTGCAGACAGGCAATTCACATGAATGACTATAATTTGAATCCAGAATACCTAGGACAATAAGTCCTTTTTAATCTACTTTTAATGAGTCATCTTAATTATAACTCAGAAGAAGACCTTGACAACACTTTACACCTCACATACAGGGAATCATTATTTTTCATATCCTCACTTGACAAATTACCAAAGCATCAACAGTATACAGGAAAGATATTTAAGTGAATTTCTGTCTCCTACCTATTTCACATATTTCTGTCTTCTGTCTATTTTAGACAAACTATGGTCCATAGGGCATATCTGGCTTGAAGCTTATTTTTGTAAATAAAGTTTTATCGGATAACAACACACTCATTAATTTACAGCTCATCTGTGGCTGGTTTTCTCTGATGGCAGAGTTGCATAGTTGTGCCAGAGTCCATAAGGCCTGCAAACTCCAAAATGTTTACTATCTGAAACTTTACAGAAAAAATCCAGTGAACAATTATATTAAGTGGTGGAAGTTATATGAAAGTGTTAAATGGACATGTTTCCAAATAGTCAGGCAAAATTAAAGTTCATTTTGAAGACATTATCATTCATGATGTCGTCCCAGACTGAATTTTGTTGGAAGGAAAGTTGTCTCTTCGTGTGGACAAATCATAAAGTAGGATTCAAAATTGCCTTGATGGAACTGCATTACATGCTATGTTACTGATTCTTTCTTTTTCCAAACGTTAGGCCTATTAAAGTGAACAACTAAAAAGGAGATTTATTTAATAATATACTATTATTTTATTTTTTTGTTATTTTTTTATTAGTTGCTCAAGACAATACAATGATCTTGACATACTATTTTTATATATGGTTTCTATATGGAGTGACTATATAATTTATGATTCCAATTTGGACTCTTTTGAAAGAGACTGCTGAGAATAAGTGGTATAAGGTGAAATAGTTTGCTGACTTAATTTGTAGACAGAAATCCAGTTATATATCTTTTTTAAAAAAAATATAATTGGTGCTTCCATAATTTTTAAAGTGGTATTGTTGATCACTAGATCTGCATGTCATATCTTTTTGTAGAATTATCCATTTAGTTAAATTATCCATTTAGTTACTAAAGCATCCAATGGATCTCACTAGAAGGAGATGCCAAGACATGGCATGATGAAGTGTGCTGCAAAAAATTCTAGAGAAATACATAAAAGCCCTCCCAATAAGAATGTACTGTGATCTTTTCAGTTGCACTGAAATTTTAGTTGTAAAAACCCAGTCCCTTTTGGAAATAGGTGTCAATACCATAAGTATTTGGTAGCCAGACAATTATTTCATCTTGAGATCCTTTCACTTACCAAAATGTTTTTCTGTATGCTGATTCTGAGAGGCCTCTCCTAAAGAAAGAAAAGATGAACCAATTGCTCTGATTGCTCCAGAATTCGCATTTCATGGGCTTTAGACGTTAAATATCAAGTTTCCAGAACATTTTGGCAAATTAAAACTGTAGTGTATTCCTTTTAGTCAGGGGGTTAACTTGGGTGCATGGTGTAGACATTCATCATCAAGGCGTATATACAAATGGATGAAGATCTCTATTTAAAAACTTTTAGAACCCTGTACACTCCTAAATATGTCTTAAGGATCACATATGTGTTTGGTATATAAATTATCCTGTATCTATATAAGCAGCCTATGAACATATGGGCTAGTTGGAAGTTGCACTGGAATGCTTTTTTAAAGCTACATTTGCTATACTTTATATATTACTGCAGTTTTTACAATGGACAGTGCTAACCTTCTGTCATTAACGTGTTGCTGAAACCTCAGAAGAGGATTCAACAAATCTCTAGCAACTTCCAAGGCCTTGAATAGCCTTCTAGTTTCTGGTTTCTCAACACAAGAAGTTTTCTGAAGTGTATCTCCAAGACTCTGCATTTTGATATCAGTTATTTATGGGAATTAACATGGAGAGATGGAACAGCAGGTCTGTGTGGGATGGTGGCAAATTGGAGTCTAAAAATGAGTGACGTTTGTTGTAATGAGGTACATACATTTGAGACAGAGGGTGGTAGAGGCAGAGGGAAAAAAGAAGAACATAATATGATCTGGTTTATTTAAAGACTTTGAGAGAAAAATAAATCACTCAAATATGCTCAGGTAGAAGGTCTCCTCTTTATTTTTGTACAAATGTCTTGTCATTCCAGAAAGACATAAATAAGGCAATAAGGGAACATAATATATTTAAAGGATAAACCACTGTTTCCCTCTCATTACTGCTGTGTATTTTCATTTCTCTCACAGTCAATTAATCTTTGTCTTTCTCATTTGGCTGGATCTGGGTATGAAGGCACCGTGAGCTTGGGTGCTGTGTTTTACTTCAGGAGCATGGAATCCCAGCCAGATAAATTTCACTTTGCCATAAACCTGGACACCATGCTATGGTATATTTGTTACTTATAGGCAATTTACAAGAGAAATTAAGCTCTAATCAGTTGAAAAATTACAACCAAATGGCAGGTTTTTATAAATAGTATACTGTGGTAACTATGCAGGGATTATCTCATTCATTAAGTGCAATATATAAAAGAGGACAGATCCTCTCTTTAATTAGCTAATAACACTAAACTCTCAAGTGGGTGGGCAATAAACTTCTCAGGTTGATTACCTTGTGTTGTGTGCGTAATCACCGCACTAATGGTAGAGCTCTGGCTGGGGCTGAACTGGATTCTCTGTTCCTTCACGATCTATGTGTTTGCCAGGAATTTTTCTTCAAATGTAGTTCTATAGAAGAAGTAATAAAAGTAATTTGAAATTGATGCTACTGTACAAACTTGGCTGGACAGAGAAGTCGATGCCCTAGACCAAGAACCTCTGAGCCGAAAGGGCTCAAAAAAAAAAAAAAAAAAGGCTAGCTCTTTCAAGTAGCATTGTGGCAACATGACAGAAAGATTGCTCACCTCATGCCTGCCACAGACCACACATTTTACATGCAAGCTCCTTGAAAGAAGTACAGCTGTTATGAGCATTTTGCAGATGAGAAAACTGATGCATGAGTAAATGAATAATTGTCCCCAGACACATAACTGGAGAAGGGCTATGCAGGGGTGTGAACCCAGCCAGGATGGGTGAATCTGCGGTTTAACCACCCTTTCAGGATTCTCGAACTTCCACGTGTTTTCAGCTTACCTGGGGATTTCCATAAAATGAAGATTCTTTTTGAGCTACTCACCAGGTAGGCCCTGAGTTGTTGCATTTGTAGTAAGACTCTAGGTGATGCCCATGCTTCTGGTACATGGATACATGATAGGTTATAAGGAGCTAGATGGCAGATCTTATTGTCACAAATGAAAGAAGGAAAACTAGGGGCCATTCTGTGATTCTGCCAGAATCTCTAAGGTGAGCATTTTTCTTAAAATATACCGGCTATATTCAGTGGTTCCAATTTTCCAGGGTTCTAACTCTCCAGGGTTCATTTGGTGTATGAATGAAGATCCAGAGCAATCATGTATGGAAAAGCCCCAGGAATGAATTAGCCATATTATGGAGGAAACTATTCCTGCACAATGGTTCCATCTCAGATGGGACACTGCCTGGTGAAGGGGGCAGGGATGGATTAAAGTCAAGAGGTAAGCTTTTTCTTTGAAGGCTATTTCACAACACATTTTTTCAAAGTTGTCTCTTACGATTTTCAGCAAATATGTTTCCAGCAGTCCTCTAGGTTTCATAGTTTAACTCTTTTTGCACATTTCTTGGGACCTGTAAAGAGGTTTTCAGAAACACAGGAGGTTTCAGAGTTAGTGCTGACAGAAGTCTTCCTACTCCCTGTTTCTCCTCTAAAAAAAATAACTTGTCTACCTTGGAGATAGGAGCCAGTGCCCTGGTGCTGAAAGCAGAAGATTCCGGGTCAGGGCTTGAGTGATTCACCCAACTCAGGAGAACACAGCATTCATATGCACAGCAACAGCTACCATGTTAAAGGTGTTTCTGCATAAGTTGTTATTATAGTGAAGGTTTTATATGCTTTAATTAGTGCAGGGCTCTGCTGCTTTTATTTTAAATACCAGGCAGCTAAAGATCACAGAGTGAAGCATTTTGCTTAGATCACCCAGCCAGTTAGTAACAGAGCTATAGTTTTGCTCAGGGACATCTGAGTTCTGAGCACAAACTCATAGTGGTCTTGCTCTGCTACCTCTCTGTAATTGTAAATCTCACGATACCTATACTAGTGTATCTTTAAAAATGGAGACAAGCCAAAGCCATTCTCAGAAATTATGATTCAAAATATCTGGGGTGGGATCTGGATTTGGACATTTTTTCCAAAGCTCCCCAAATGATGCTCATGTATAAACCTTGGCCTGCCACTCACTGTACATGGTGTTTTATGCTCAACTTCTGTGTCTCACTCATCCATCAGTAAGGACACTGCATGAAACCAGCACTGGTACCCTCATCTTATAAATGGGAAGGTCAGAGGTCACAGTGAGTGACTGCAGAGGGATGAAACTGGAAAGCAGGTCTTCCTGTCAAACTTCAGTGTGCTTTGACCATGAAACGGTGGCCTCTCTCCTAAGGTTGGTATGCAGAACAAAGCAGATGAGGAATTGTAAGAAGTGCTAGTACTCGGGAGGTTACATCAGCCTGGCCGGGGAGCTTGACTTTCACTTTATAGAATCGGCATCAGAACAGTGTTATCATGGGCATTAATAAATAACAAATCATTAAGCATCCTCTTCTCGCCTTCATTTGCCAATGAAATAGGGATAATGGTGGGCCTTGGGGGGTTGCTGTGAGACTCAAATGAAACAACATGTGTGAAAGTGTTTTGAAAACTGTAATTCACTTTGTAAATAGAAGACACCATTAAGTAGACACATCTTTTAATAACAAAATCTGTGAGAAAGGAATTTTCATTGACATAACAAACCCTGTCTATTCTGTTCAATGCCAGTAGAGGGCTAAGTTCAAACAAAATTCACTCTTTTGTTTTCTTATGTCAAGGTAGAATTTATTTTTTTTCCCTGATTCTTTTTTTTTAATTTATTTAACTGATACATAAAAAACATTAAAAATATACATATGAATAATGTACTCCATATGTTTTCATACACATGTATATTGTATAATATTTATATCATGTTTAACCTATTTGTCTCTGCCTCAAACATTGATCATTTCTTTATGGTGAAAACATTCAGATTCCTTTCTTCTAGGTTTTTGACATGTACAACACACTATTGTTCTCTATAGTCACCCTGATGTGTAAGAGCACCCAAGGACTTCTTTCCCCTATCTATCTATAACTTAATATCTGTTGATCAACCTTTTACTTCATTCTTTCCAACCCTACCCCTTCAGCCTCTGATAGCCCTATATTACTCTCAATTTCTTTTTTTTTAAAGAGAGAGAGAGAGAGAGAGAGAGAGAGAGAGAGAGAGAGAGAGAATTTTTTAATATTTATTTTTTAGTTTTTGGCGGACACAACGTCTTTGTTTGTATGTGGTGCTGAGGATTGAACTTGGGCTGCACGCATGCCAGGCGAGCGCGCTACCGCTTGAGCCACATCCCCAGCCCCATTACTCTCAATTTCTACCAGATCAAATTTTTGATTCCATATATAAGTGAGATTCAGATTCCATATGTGAGATTATGCAATACTTGTCTTTCTGTACCTGGCCTATTTCTCTTAACATAACAATCTCCAATTTTGCCCATGTTATCACAAATAGCAGGGTTCAATTTTGTCTTCATGGCTGAAACAGGTGATTGTGCAGCTCTTCTACACATATCTTGCTTTATTCTCTGAAATGGATCTTCTGTATATGTACACGCTGTTTTTATATTTCTTGATGGCTTCTCTGACACACACAGAGTAATTACATGCCTGTAATTACAGATTACATGCCTGTAATTCAGTGGCTCAGGAGGCTGAGACAAGAGGATCGTGAGTTCAAAGCCAGTCTCAGCAATGGCAAGATGCTAAGAAATGCATTGAGACCCTGTCTGTAAATAAAATACAAAAATAGGGCTGGAGATGTGGCTTAGTGGCCCAGTAGCCCTGAGTTCAATCCCTGGTACCAAAAAAAAAAAAATGGTGGAAGAGATAGTGTCTTACTTTATAAAACCTCAGTTACCAATGATGCCTGTTGGTCTTTTGACAGTCACTCTCTTCTGTGATCTGGTCCTCAACAGTAGCTTCAATGATCATCTATGTCCTGACGATCCTCACATTCCAACTTCCAGGCACATCTGTCTTTTGGTTCTAGGCCCAGGGTTTTGCTTGTTCACTGTATGTAATTGCTACATGGCTGCCCTGCTGGTGCCTTCAGCATGTACAAAACTCAGCCCAATATCTTTCTTCTAAATGTGCTCCTCCTCCTTTAGCCCAGAGAGTTCTACCACATACTTAAAAAACTATGTCATCCTTGACTTTTCTCCTCCTATTTAAACCAAATTCTGCTCACTGTTCCCTCTTTAGCATCTTGCTATTCTACATCTCATGTTGCTTATATCCCAATGCAGACCACCTTTCTCTCTTGCCTGGTTACCTACAAGAGCCTTGCTGCATGTCTCCCTGTCTCCCTCTTGTCCACTATGTGCACTCCTCATTGTACCTAAAATCATCTTTTTAAAACAAAATCTAATCTTCTCAGAATTCTTTAGTGGCTTCACAATGTCCTCATGAGGAATCTAAATTTCTTAAAATGAGCCCCAAAGACATTTTTGATTGATCTTGATTGGCCTCTTGACACAAATGCTTCTTATACTCAATCCTCAAATACTGCTAAATTAGGTCGAATTTTGTGAAAACTTTCCACCTTCTCACACCCATGCCCATTTTTCTGCTGGGGAGTGCTTTCTGGGAGCTCTCCCGAGCTGCCTCCACCTCTTATTTCCCTTTTTGATACACACATCTTTCTTTTTAAAACTTCTCTGGCTCCCTTTGTCCTTCTTGAGACACTTTCAGCTGTCACAGGAGCTCTCAGTCTGGGTTGTGAATGCCTGGTGACTTATTTTATCTCTCTTCTGGTCAGGCTATGTTTTGAAGGCAGGACCTATCTTTTGTCCTGAGTGCATTTCTTAGCACAGTGCCTGGTGCACGGTGCACAAACTATTTGTGGGTGAATGAAATAATAAATACATACCAGCTTCAGCCAGAAGCATAGCTTCCTGGAAATAAGTGTTGCGGCTGGATGATTTTAACTCAACATTATCTGGCATTTAAGATGGAAATAAAATGTAGAATCAATGGGATGACTTTGTTATTGGAAGCTTATTACCTCTCAGCATCCTTAAGAGCTAGATTTCATAAAAATATTTTGGGATGTTTGCCTACTTTCTGTCAGCTTTGGTTAAAAAATTCTCTCCTCTTTCCAATAGGTCTGATATTCTCCTCAATTTATTATAAGAACAATCTGCTTTCACTGATGCCACAAAAGTAGTGGGTAGAACTGATCAGAATCTTGGATCTGGTGACTGAGATTTGATATGTGTAAATTTACCACTCATGAAACGATACAGTCTTAAATTGCATGGCTTTAAAACACTGCATCCTATGCATTTTGGTCAAAGAGAAAGAAAGGAGATTGGGACTTGGACCTAATGTTGAGTATTTGCTATAACAAATATTAGATTTGAGATCTTCCACAAAGTATGTAATTTTTTTAGAAATCCAATTTTCTCATCAATAAAATGGGATAATTGCTACCTACCTACCTTATAGAATTGGGTGAGAATTACACGTGGAAGGCAATATTAGCACTGAACAAACAACATTTTCTATCTCTTAAGATTTTATTTGTTGCCAACACAATGGGAAAATTGGTTGAAATTTCAAGAATATAACATGGGTTTGGGCCAGCGGTTCCTCATCCAGAAACTGTACCAATATAAATGTAAAAATATTACCCCTCAAGCATTATTTCCAATTCCTTTTGTGTGCTTAGTAAATATTTTAATGAAGATAATATGCACATATAACAGTGGAAAAAAAATAGTGTGCAGCTGGGTGAATTATTATAAGGTGAGCACACATATCAACTGCCACCCAGATTAAAAAATAGAATATTATCAATACCCTAGAAATTTCCCACCTACTACAAATCTTATAGTCCCTACCCTTACACTCCTCTTTAAATATAACCCTTAACCTGCTGCTGATTCTATTCCACTATCACAGCCTACTTTGGAATGTTTTGCAGGAACCACATAATCTATATTCCCATGTATCTAGTTTCTGGTATTCAGAATTGCTTTAAATTCTTATGACAAGTTTTGTGTTGTGTGTTTTCAGGTATATTTTCCTCTGGCTGATTTTATGATTTCTTCCCTTGCTTGTTGGCTTTCAGGAGCTTCATAAGGATGTTCATGTGATGATTTTCTTGGCTTTTGTTCTGCTTGGGGTTTGTGGTGCTTCTTGTGCCTTTGGCTTTGGTTCCTTAATCTCTTTTGAAAAATTCTTTGGTGTTGTCTCTCTGTTTCTCTTTCTTTTGCTGTGTCTTTCTGACTGTCTCCCTTGTTGTGGGATGCTAGAGGTTGAATTCAAGGCCTTACACATTCGAGGCAAGCACTCTGTCACGGAGCTGCACCACCAGCTTGGCTATCATCACTTCAAGTGTTACTTTTACCATATTCTTTCTATGATTCCTGCTAAAATCCAAGTTCCACAAACTTTACACTTGTTTCTGTATTTTACATTATATTGTTACTCTTTGCTTCAGACTGAGTATTTTCTTTCACCATCAGTTCATTCAATTATGTAGTCTTTATTAAATCTTTCTATTCATAGCTTAATATCAGTTACACTTTCTGTCCTACAAGATTTATTTGTAATTTTCAGTTTCTGCAACAAATTTTCCACCTTTTATAGTTTCTGAAACATATTTACTATAGATACCCCCAAGTCAGTGCTAATGACTTCTATACCTACAATTTCTGTTTTCTCTCAACTTTTTCTTAGTGGCCTTTTATTCGTATCTGATTATTATCCTAGACACTATATGTCAATATTTTAAGGATAATTTAAGGCTAAGAATACAATGATCTTCCTCTTAATGGGGTTATCTTTATCAACAAGGTAATTTGATGTTTCTGAACTTTATATGGAATAACAGATCAGCTCAATTTAATCAGGTATTCAGCTGATCCCAAGCTGGGAAGGACGATCTTATTTACTATCACTGTTAAAGGGTACTTCTAATAAAATCCTTTGATGCTTGTCAAATTCACTACTCTTTGGCAGCATGGGACTCAATTTTTTGGTTTCCATTGCCTAGAAGCTCTCAGAAACTGACTTCTCAGTTTCTCAGCTACTGGTACATACTCAGCTTCGCAGCTTCTTATTCTGAGGAAAAGAGGAAAACAATGGATATTGTGTAGCAACAGCAGTCTCTGCTATGTTACTCATCTTCCTGGTACTCATGTTATAAGTTAATTCAGCCAATTTTTTGATGCCATGAATAAATTCAGTCCAGTTAAGAGAAGGGACTCGAGGAGTTGGCCAGGATCCATGAAATAACTGTGCCTGACATTCTGTGTTTCATCTTTTAGAAAATATTTTAATAGTATATCATATGAATTTTACAAAAACACAGTATGAGAAAAAAAAGATACCATAGTGTAGACAGGCTTATGAGGAGATGAAGATCAGAATTATTAAATCCCTTCCACAACACCTTACAGAAAATTTGTGCCGGTGCTTCTGATAGAGCCTGAGTCACATTATTTGGACCTTCTTAAAACAGGACAATTTAGATGTAATCGTTGTTCCTGTACACACACACACACACACACACACACACACACACATTTCAATTAGAAATGTCTTACTTTTTTGGTTACTCTTAAGAATTTTCCCATAGGTTATTTTGTTCTCGGTGTTTCCACGGATAGATCAGCTCCTGCAGGAAGAGAAGTGCCTATCCTGATGGTCCAGAAGTGGGAAGTTTGGATTAATGTCATGCTTTTTTCCAACCTTTCTGGATGGCACCTGCTTCTCTAAAGAATGCTCCATTTATCCATGTTCCTATGCAGCTAAACGCCCCGTGGGCCCGTAAGTGGTCTGAAAGCACCATGCTTCCTGAGTAATCGGTTTTCCAGCTGGGAGCAGATGGCTTTTACTTCACACCATCATGGGCCAATTCTTAACAGCTGCTGAAATAGGATGAGATAACCATGGCTGCTATTTGAGAAATCTTAGAGATGTAGAGTAAATAGGCTGCCTAACATTGAGAACAACTATGTGTCTCATCTTTGTATCTGGGAGCAGGGTGTTTTTGTTGTAGTGTTCCCAAATAGAGGTGGCAACATTCCTAATGTTAGACCTACTTACTTTAATTTCCAAATTCTTACTTTGCCAAACTCTCCTGTGTGTGGTGTGTGTGTGTGTGTGTGTGTTTGTGTGTATGTGTGTGTGTGTGTGTATCTCCAATCTGCCACAGCTTAACAGAAGAAAGGTGTAATCAGACTCTAACACTTCTCTTTCCAAAATTTTATTCCTGAATTTCATATAGACTTGAAACACAATCACACAGTTCCTTTTGAATGACAGAACAATATTTTTTTTATAGGAATCCAGATAATGACTATCTACAGTTTCCCTGCTATGGTCTGAATATTTCTGTTACCTCCATATTCATATGTTGAAATCCTAACCCCTAAAGTGATAGTATCAAAAGGGGCTTATTAAGGCAGAGGGTCTTAATGTAAGAGATTAGTACCCTATAAACGGGGTGCCAGAGCGCTGCCTCAGCCATTCCACCAAGTGGAGACACAGCCAGAAGGCACTATCTATGAGAAACACTGCCTGACTGGATATCAAATCTGCTATCACCTTGATCTTGGATTTCCCAGCCTCCAAAACTGTGAAAAAAATAAATTTCTGTTGTTTATAAGCTACCCGGTTGTGTTCGTCAGCTTTTTGTCACTATGACCAAAATAAATGAAAAGAGAAATTTAGAGGAAGAAAAACCTATTTGAGCTTTCAAAGGTTCAGTCCAGAGCCAGCCAATTCCACTGCTCTGGGCCCAGGGTGAGGTCAAGCACCATGGCAGAAGGGTAACAGCAGAGGAAAGGTGCTCAGATCATGGTGTCTGGGAAGCAGAGCAAGCAGGACGGAGCCATAAGAAAAACACGAACCCCTCTAGGGCATACCCCCAGTGACCCACCTCCCCAACCCTCTTCACCCATCAATGATTACCATCCAGTTAGCCCAACAAAGCCAGGATGGACTGAGTTAGAATAATCGCACCTCTCAATATTCCTGCATTAACACAGGAGCTTTTGTGGGACACCTGATGGATGTACCCAAACTGTAACATCAGTTTATAGTATTTTGTTACAGCAGTCCAAACAGGATAAGAAAATCCCAAATGAACCATTTTGCCATGTAACAAATCTTACTGTAAGAAGGGATCATATATGCCAAAATACTCTCATTTACATTCCAAATGAATGGGTGAGGACATACCTGCACATTGTGTAAGGCAGTACCTAATTATATCTGATGTATATTCTTCACAAATATTAACTTTGATCCTGGGAATGAATGAACTTCTAGAGATGTTTTCCCCGAATCAAGCAAGATAGGAAATTTATGCAGTGGTAACAAGCAAGTTCAAGTCAGTGTCTTTACACATGACTCACTTGTTATTATCAACTTCTGTTCATTAGGTATCAGCGTGTTGCCCGCAACTGGGACCTGGCTATTAGTGTAGCCCCTTTTGGAATAGTGGCAGAGTACCTTAGACAATTTGAGGAAGTGCCTACTAAAGCTCTGATTGAAATTGTAATACATAACTTCCACTGAAATTCCATTAATCAATGAAAGTCACATTTGGTATCTGAGTTTCACATGGTAGAAAGGTGTGATTCTGCCATAGAGACCCAAGTATGGTGGATACTTAAATAACTACCACAGCCCATCTCTCTTTTTTTGTGTGATTTTTTTTTTATTGGTTGTTCAAAACATTACAAAGCTCTTCATGGAATGTGCAGGGAAATGGATGGCACTAGAGCAGATTATGCTTAGTGAAGCTAGCCAATCCCTAAAAAACAGATACCAAATGTCTTCTTTGATATAATGAGAACAACTAAGAACACAGCAGGGAGGAAGAGCAGCCCATCTCTCTTACCACCAAATATTTATTCCATTTTTGTACACAGAAAATATATTATCCCTTCAACAAAGAATATTATCCCTTCCCCAAGTTATTAGCCACAGATGCAAGCTCCAAATCCAGCTTCTTTGAGTGATGTCTGGTATTCTTCTTATCTGGTCTGAAGGTAGCTCCTTTTGTTCCAAAGAACAGTGACTGAAAAGGACAAATTATCTTCCCTGTCACAGACTCAATATTCAGTGGAGAAATGAAGACAGGACAATAGCCATAAACTTTCCCATTAAGAGTGGGAGATAGAACAGTCACTAGTTTATAACGAATTCCAAAGTTTTAACTGTGTGGGCATTGTGAGGGGACTCACTCAGTACTGGCTACATAATTTGCAGAATCCAGTGCAAAGTGAAAATGCAGAGCTTCATGTTCAAACACATTTTAGCAGAGCTTTATACCAAGTATGGGTCTTTCTGATCCTGGAGCCCTGTCTGACTGCAAAGGTCATACAACCATGAAACCAACACTGAGCTTCCATTGGGAAGGGTAATGTTCTTTGATGAGGTTTAGATTCCTCCTATGACGGTGACTGCCTACTCTTCTTTGAAGCCTTTGTCTTCACCTTTTAGGAATTCTTCCATATTCAAATATTCTTTTTGGATGAATTTAAAGAGGGTATTGAGGAAAGTGATCTCTTGGGTGCTGAAAAGATTTCTGAGTCTTCCTGCTCATAAAAATTGAAGGCCCAAGTGTCCTTTTAACATTTGAAAAGTCAGCCTCTAAATTCAAGCTAGAGGATGTTGGGCATTATAACTTTAAGGGGACAGAATTCAGACCATAGCAGTTTGCAAATTCTTTATTCTGCATTCCCTTTTATTCCTGCATGAGTATAGACCAAGTCTTTTCTTAGATCTTCTGTTTCTTTCAGCTTCTTATCAAATTCCCAAGAGCATTATTCTTATCAAATTCCCAAGAGAATTATGCCAGAATTCTTATTTTTAATTTCTTCACCTAGAGCTAAGAGTTTATTCTGCAAATTACTGCTTTGCAAATTATAAAGGTGGTCATTTTAACAAAATATGATTTCTGTGTAAGGAAAATGGATATCCATCCAACCTCCAGTATTAATATCTTAACTACTCACTGTCTGGTCTTTAACTCAGTGCTATATATTTTAATTTTAAAAAAAATTATGGTAGAGTTCTAACACATTTCAAAGGGAAAGAATAACCTTTTAGACAAATAAATGGTTCTGGAGCAACTTTGGATCCACTTGCTAAATTTGGATGTGATGAAAAAGGAAATTGGACCTCTACTTCACACCACACATAAAAATTAATTCAAAATAGATCATAGACCTAAATATAAAAGTGAAACTCCAAAACTCTTAGAAGAATTCATAAGTGTACATTTTCATGACATTGAACTAAGCAATGATTTCTTAAAAATCACATCAAATTAAAAAAAATAATGGATCAAGGGGACTTCATCAGATTTTAAAAAATATCTGTGACTCAAAGGATACTGTCAAGAAAGTGAAAAAAAACCCCACAGAATGAGAGTAAACATTTGCAAATAATGTATTTCATAAAGGAGTTTCATTTAAAATATATGAAGAGCTCTTAAACCCAACTATAAAAAGATAAGCCAATTTAAAATGGGCAAAGAGATCAGAACCCTGTGCTTTAAAAAGCTAAGCTGCTAGGAGACCTGGTTCTACTCCGGAGGCTCGTGATTCATTATACATTTTAACAGCAATTTCTGAAATCTTGGGTGTGTATCCTGATCTTCAAACTAAGTAATGCCAGGAAGACATGAAGGTCAAAGCTTTACATATAATAGCTGCTTGATAAACTTTTACCAAAGATGAACAAGAATGATGTGAAGACACCATTGATTTAAATAATGATGACTGATTTCACAAAATAAAATCTTTTAAAGAAGAAACTTACAGATGTCCAAAAATGATTGAGATAGAGCAAGCAAGAGGCCTAGCTCTCTGAGTTAGACCTACTGGCCAGTATGTTTCCTGGGGAGAATGAGCTCATAGTGAATAGACCAACTGGCTTTAGCAGAACTGAAAGATTGTATTGAAAAGAAGACTATGGAGGATCGATCTTCAAAAGTTTACTATACCATCAATATGAGCCTAGACATATCTGAGAAATCAATGGAGATATTTTCTCTGGCCTGCATTCTTCTCTTTAAGTACCCTGAAGTTCTGCCTGAAATTACTGTCAGATCAGTATTATTAAGTAGATCCCAGCAGACCCAGCCGAACACAGATCTGACTGCATACCTGCAGGAGAATTGTCAAGGGGATGTCTGTATATTGAATGCCACTGAATGGGTTAGAGAATATACCTCAGGCTATGTCAGAAAAGATGTCCCATCTTCCCCCACCACAGAAAGTGCAGTGCAGCCAGTTGATCCCATTCTTACAAGACTTTGAATCTACAGCCATCACATCTACAACAAATGCAAAAGAAAGAATATTCTAGAGTGGGCCAAGGAGCTTTCCCTGTCTGGATTTAGTATGCCTGGAAAATCTGGTGTTGTTTGTGTGGAAGGTCCACAAAGTGCCTGTGAAGAATTCTGGTCAAGACTCAGAAAATTAAACTGGAAGAGAATCTTAATTCGCCATAGAGAAGACATTCCTTTTGATGGTACAAATGATGAAATGGAAAGACAAAGGAGATTTTCCATTTTTGAAGAAAAAGTATTCAGTGTTAATGGAGCCAAAGGAAACCACGTAGATTTTGGTCAGCTGTATCAGTTCTTAAATGCCAAAGGATGTGGGGATGTTTTCCAGATGTTTTCTGGTGTAGAAGGACAGTAACTAAGGAGAAGAGTATTTTGTATTTCGTCACTGTTGACTTTTTGTTTTTTCCCACTCTTTCTTAAGAGATGAAATAGTTTTAAGTTGAGTGCAGTGGCACACACCTATATTCCCAGTGACTAAGGAAGCTGAGGCAGGAGGATCACAAGTTCCAAGCTAAAAACTAAAAAAGGGCTGGGGGTGTAGATTTGTGTTGGATCACTTGCATGTTAGGGTAAAAATAAAGCAAGAAAAAGAAGTGTAGTTGATGAAAATGTCATGATTTAAGGAACTACATTTCAATTTTTAATCTTTAAATTATCAACAGAAATTTCTTGACATAAAAACTACCGATTTTGAAAAAGAATTTACTCATATAATGTTGGTAGCCCAACTTGTCAGCCATTCCCAACATCCCCTTTTCCTTTACCTGCTATCAATAAAGAAGTTGAGAAAGCTTAACTGCTCACCTTCGCAGCCTCTGTTATAGCTACATGTAGCCCTGGGACACATTTGCAGGATTTCTGGGAAAGATTTGCTTCTCAAATAGAAGTGATAAAAGTGGCTAAGCCATCTTTTTCCCTATTTTTGAAACAAATACTGAAGTTATGGAAGAAGCAGGAATGGTCCTTTCAAATGAGAAAGGAAGGATCATGGGAACCAAAGAGATACTAGTGCTTATCATGTTGGTCTGCTGATCCAGTACCATCCTCTGACTATCTGTAGATATCTTATTATGAAATAAAATCCAGTCTTATTTAAAAAAATAAAAATAAATAAAATGGGCAAAGAATTTGAATAGGTAGTTTTTTTTTTCAGAACATACATAAATGGCCATTAACTATGTAAAAAATATTACCATCATTTGTTTTCAAAGAAATCATACTGCCACATGACTTTATACCATTTACACGTGGCTGTAAATGCTGGCAAAGATGTGTAGGAATTTGAAAGTTCATTCATTGATGTTAGAAATAAAAAATAAAAAAATGGTACAGCCACATTGGAGACAGTTTGGCAATTCCTCAAAAATATAGATATAGAATTACCTTATAATGCAGTAATTCCATTCTTAGGTATGTATGTATGTATATATATATATATATATATATATATATATATACACAATACATATTATTTATATATATATTATATACATATAATATATATATAAAATGCATACCTACTAAAAAACTGTACATAAATATTCATGGAATTATTGTTAATAATAATTATAAAGTGGAAATGACCAAAATGTACATCAGCTAATGAATGCATAAACAAAATGTGATAAAACCATCAATAAAATAGTATTTGGCAATAAAAAGAGAATGAAAAACTAGTACATACTATAACATGGATGTACCTTAAAAATATTATACTAAGTTAAACAAACTAGTCATGAAGGCCACATGTTTATGATTCTACTTGTGTAAAATGTTCTGAATTGACATACACATTCAATTATTTGGCAATTCTTCCAAAATATAAATATAGAATTTATAGAATTCCTCCAAAATATAAATATAGTAATTCCACTCCTAGGTATATACACAAGTGAATATAGAATGCCAATTTTATTGCCAAACAGTCATTATAGGCTGTTATACTATGGTAATAATTCCATATTCTCCATGGCTTATAACAAATTTAGCTCTAATCCATGCTATTTGCTAACCATATATCTGAGATCCTGATCTGCTTCATTGTTACTCAGGCCAATTCAGAGATGCTATATGGAGCACTGTGGATCACTATGAAAAAGAAAAAGAATGTGGTGAAATGAACACTGGTTCTTGAAGCTTCTACCTGAAAATAACACACATTGATCTTGCTCATGTTGTCCAAAGACAGTGAGCCTGGCTATACTTGTGTTATATTGGGCAGCAAAATGTAAGCCTGAGATGTATTCAGAAGCAGAAAGAATAAAATATTTGTGAAAGGCTCTAATGATTATCACTAATTTTGAATGAAAAGATATATTGCTCCATTGGCTTTGTAGCTATTTCTAATTTTCATAGGTTTTTACTTTGGTGTAATAGTTAGTCATTATGGTGTAAAAAGAAGTATAGGTTCAGTAAGACTTGAACTCAGACAGGCCTGCCATTATTTCCAACCATAGTCCATTAGCCAAGATCAGTATCACCAGGGCAGATATACATTCTTTGCAAGGTTTGGGGGAGAGAGAATATAAGTAACAATCTAATTTACCCCGATTAGGTGCCAGGTTTTATTTTAAGTTTTTTATCTATAAGTATTCATTTTATTTTCACGAAAAAATTCCCAGAGGTAAGGAGCACATTCCTTTTCTCCATTTTACAAAGGAACAGATTTCCCAATGTCGGGTAGCTGGTAAATTATGAAATCTGGATATAAATCCTGGCAACCTTGTCCCATTGTTTCTAGGCTTTTTAATCCTTGTATTATTCCATCCATCATTTCTAGTCCTTTTATCATATCTCTCACTAAGCAAGACTAAAACTTACATCCATGGTGTCCTAGGTTATTAAAAATAAAGATACCTCCTTTCAATTAAAACTCTGTAAACACACTACTTACCAGTTGTTGAACTTTCAATATATGAAAATATGAGAAAAACAACTATGGATTTACTTTTAGAATAATCTATACTTCATCAATCACGATTATGTCTATAATTTCACAAAAATATAGCATTACCAGGTAAAGGGTTCCTCTGTTCTTGTCTTCCAAAAGAAAGCTTTCAGTTGAGAGAAATGGAAAAAGGATAAAGGGTTTATTTAGTGAAATGGAAGTAGAGCACTTGGAGGACCCTCGCATTCCAAGAGAGGAAGCAGCTTGAGGTCTCCCATGTGGCAGGTTCTTATATTTAGTCTAGGAAGCTCCGTTTTCTTGTATTATATATTTAGGGCGGTTACTGCAGTTTTTGTGCTGTGGTGACTTAGTGTACCTGTGCTGGTTTCACTGTGTTGGGAAGATGACACTAATAGCTAAGCAAGGCCCATGGGGTTAACGCCAGGACATAAATTAAAATATTAATTTATGTGCCTCAGTGCTATGCACATGATTCAAAGTTGGAAAGTTCCTTTATCTGATTTCACTTTTTTTTTTTTAAGAAATTAGTATCTGGCCATAAAGGAGGTGAGTCTATGGGTTTTTTTTTTTTTTGTTTTGTTTTGTTTTTTGGTCACCTGAGATGAAGTGATCTTTTAACACTCAAGACGGAGTGAGCCCTATTTGCCCTTCCCTCACCTTCGTCATGTCTAGTTACCTACTCTAAAAATATATACATATATAAAAATACATGTTTATATATGTGTGTATATGTATGTGTGTGTCTGTACAAGTCATTACTCATTCTTCATTCTGTAGACAATACTTGAAGCACACTTGGAATTTTGAATCTTCCCAGTTATCTAAATTCCACTCAATGGGAATTGCAATCTGTAGCAATTCCGCTAGCATATTGGAATGCTTTTCTATATGTCTTGTCAGATCACATTAGCATAACTATGGGAATCAAAAACTAATTATCCAGACTGAAATGTTTCACTACAAATATTTGCTATATTCTATCTCCATTGCCTTTGGCTCCTATTGACTAACTCTCTAAGATGTGATGGGGGGTATGTATAATAACCCCTACTGTGGTCCTAGAGGAGTAACAAACAAAGGGCGTGATCTGACTTTTCTTTTTAAGTCACTATTTTTTCTCAAAGGTAGTCAAACAGAGTGACCTAGGTCATGTTTTATTTTTAGTCAACATATTTATTCTTCTTTCTTCAGTAAGGAAGCAAAGCTTTGAAGTATGAGATGCTTTTGTTTAAAAAAAAATGTTGGTAAGGAAACTAGATAGATGTGCTATCTTTAGAAATCAATTTCACAGAGGAGAATAGAGCTGTTAAATAAAGTTTGATGGAGAATAATGTTGTCAGAGATTAGGAATTATGAAACAAAGCAGGAAAGATCCAGAATTTAGTCTTCTAAAATCATTCAATTAAAATGAAAGTCTACATTGATGATGACGCTAAAAATCAACATAAACAAATTTCAAGGTTTTGAGAAAAACTTTTTAGTGTAGAGGTCCCCCTCCCAACCATTTTTTGTAATTCAACCATTGGGCATTTTAATTGAAACTAGTATCCAAATCCATAGCTAATTTCAATATGTTTGTGCATCAGAAAGGATGTGTAAACACATACATGTACAGGTGTTTGCTCTTACAAAATCATAATCGTTTATTGGGGTAGATGGTACATATTTGGTATGTGCACATTCACTTAATTTTCTTCCATACAGTGCCTCATATCCACCCTTACCTGACTCAGACCTGCCCTTTGTCATACTCTGTGGAGAGTAAACTTCGTTTCTATTGTACTGGGAAAAGAATTGGCTACTTAGACTGTGGGGGTACCTAGGGCTACAACTGTTCCTGTTTCATTCATATAAATTTCTGTCAGAGAAATTGGGCTTATGAAATATTTCATTTTTCTGAACAAGCAAAATCAGAAAATTATGATTAGCATTTTCAGTCCTCCCAGATGTCTCCTCAAAACCTCTTCATCCTTTGGCATTAACTGTTTATATAACTATTTATCTATATACAACTTTGATTTCTCTTTTTATCAATGATCTATTTAATCCTATTAATAATCAGTTATAGTACAATTTAAGAATAAACACATTTGCCACTGGAAAATATGCCTTTCCTACAATCCCATTCCACAGTTCTGTTTCCCATAATTCTTAAAAATCTGAAGAAATTATACAGAATTTTATTCAATTCTATCACATTTTGTTTGTTGTTCTTTGTGTGTGATCCTTAGGATATTGTGATATTCCAGATGATGTCCTCTGATATTTTCATTGCTGCTAAATATTTCTTTTCCTATGCTTTTTAAATACTAGGGTCTTAATAGTATTTGATATACAATATCATCCCCACCCCTTTTTATTTATTTATTTATTTTTTTTTGAGACAGGATCTTGTTAAGTTGCTCAGAGCCTTATTGCTAGGCTGGCTTTGAATTTGGGATCCTCCTGCCTCAGCCTTCTGAACTGCTGAATTACAGGTGGCACCATATTTCTTTTTGTCAACTATTGTCCTATAATAAACTAACTTTAATCCCTCTAACTTTTCATGCTATGCTGTCTTCTGGACATTTCTCTTTCCTGCTGTATAAAGGAACCATGTTAAAAGAACCAGAGTTGAAAAGAAACATAATCATGGAGTTGCAATGTGATTATTAATTAATAATTATTGTTATTAATACTGATATTACTCTCTGATACTTCCTTCTCTTCTTGTCTCATGATTCTTTCTTAACCCATTAAGTCCCATGTTCTAAATTCTGTGAATATATCAATCAAAGTTATACAGGTGCATTAAAATAGAAAATGAAAATCATAATCTAGAGCTTAGATGTTAATTAACAGTATTGTATTATGATTATTGTATTTTAAAAAGATTATATATTATGCTACATAATTATATTATGTAATTTTATGATATACTATATTTAAATTTGGGAGGTTTTCCACATTTGAGAATTTGGGACAAAAATGGATTAATGGCAATAAGGAAATGATTAAAACAATAAGAAAAAGAAAAAAAGTGGAGGTTTAAAAATAAAAATAAAATTTGGAAGAGGGAAAATATATGAAAAACATCCTTCTGAAAAATACTAATTAGAGGTTCAGAACAAAATCTCCATACAGTGTTTGAAAGGTCAATAAAATGTAAAAGAAAGAGCACATTTTAAAATAGAAACTAGAAGCCACATAACAGAGAAATATCTGAGATAGTAAGGAATGGTTTGAGAGACTATGATGCATGAGATGGGAGAGACTGAGAAAATGGAGCACTTCAAGAAAATATTAAATACCAGGAGCACAATTCAAATCCAAACAAGGAGACTTGAAAAGAACAATTGGTATTATGGAACACGGGGTCCTGATATCTAGGGAAGATCTGAATCTGCCTCTCACAATTCAGGGGAAGTATATAATACAATAAATATTACTAGATTTCAAGAGATTGTGTAGAAAACAGAATGTAAACTTACAGATAAACAGTTGGAAATTTTGAAAAAGGCATCAAAATAAACATAACAAGAACAGTATTAATAACATAATAAAAGAGAACACACACATGCACAAAATTTGTTAGAAATTACGCAAGAAATACAAGCACACTTTAATATTCAGAATTCCTTAATGAACTAATATTAATAAAAACAAAGACTTTTATTAATAAAAACATTTGATATTTGAAAGACCATCCTATTGAATCAGGAGTAGATGTGTATATTGAAACATAAATAAAATTTTTTTTCAGAGAAAAAACACCTCTCTGAAAAATACCAAATATTAAGTTCCACATCACACCAATGCAGCAGTTTTAAAAGTTTTTTTTTTTCAAATGAAAAAAAGACAATGATCCTCATAAGTATTCATATTAGTTTAATTGTATCCTGAAATTTATAGATGGCAAAATAAGACAAAAATAAATGAGGTATAAGAAAATATAAATGTGTAAGAGAACAAAAATTAAATATTTGATATCATTTGTAGACATACATGAAAAGCATCAGAATACTAAGAAACCTGTGTGCAATAAACTTCCAAGTATGTTGAGTGTATGTGTGTGCATAATCCTCTCCTCTTGATTTTGTAGAGTTTATTATTTCCCTAGTCTCTTTTGAGTATTTTAAATGATTTAACATTATAATGCATGCCAGATTTTATCAGTAGATCTAATGCCTCTGATGTGAATGCTCTCATTTTGTGTTCTGTGAGCTTTCTTGGCATCCTTAGATGTTCTGTACTATGTCCATTAGCTAATTTTACATGTGATTGAGTTCCCATGGGAGTTTTATTTGACACATTGTGCAAGCCTTACCCTAAAGTCATTCTGTGCTTTGTCAATCCATCTTCCACGTGGTTCTCAATTCTAGGCCTGCCTGCATGGGAGCACCTTGGTTTCAGGTTTACTCACAGGATGAAAAGTGTGAGTTCATTCTCCAGCTTTGGCCAGGAGCTCTGTTTTCCCAGTAGTGAGTGAACTTCCTCCAGCAGCCTGAAGCTAGGAGCTGACTTCTATCAAGAAACAGCAACATCAGTATAAGGCACACACACACACACACACACACATATATATATATATATATATATATATATCTCAACACATCATGTTTTCCACCATAAATATATACAACTTTTCATCAGTCAGCTGAAACTATATGCAAACATGTATTCAATTTAAAAAAAAATGAAAAGAAGGAGAATCAGGGACTTCCAGGGGAGAGACACAGACAGCATTTTTCAGTGAGCAGAATATTCTCAGTCTTTGGCTTCTAGAAGGATCCTGGTGATGGTGCCCAGTCAGAACCATGTACTATATACTGAATCCTACCTGGTTGGGGATTAAACCATGACTTAGAAGTTTAGATTATTCTAGGTATTGTGGGTTTCTCTTTTTGTTTCAATTTTTTTTAACATACATATTTTCACCTGACTTTTGGTATATTTGAAAGAAGGATATCAGTGAGAGACCAGTATTTACACAGAGGTCAAAATTTTTCTTTTCTTTTTCACTCTCATTTTTTTTAAAATATGACTAATGAAAACATGCTTGTATAATTTAGCAAAGTGGACCTAAAGTACAGCCATTTGTCTGATCATTTCTACTACATGTCCTACTTTTCATATCCAGGAGTCTCAGAAGATCTAAAGCACTTCATAGTTTGTGTTTGTTTTGTTTTTCTGAGTTCAGTTATCAAAGTTTTAGAGAATATTTGGGAAGGAGTATAGAAAGGAAAGATAAGATTAGAGTGTCTGTACACAAAATAGGAAGTCACCAGTGAAAAGCACATAATAGGCTCTGATTTAATCAGCATCAAGAACAAGGAAATTTTCAACAGAAATGTAGGATGATGAATTTGCAGCAGCTAAAATGAAATATGTGCTGTTGAAGCGCACACTGCAAGTCTATTGCATCCTTCTTTGGAAAATCACAGATGGGAATAGAATAATACGCTCTGATTCTGTCTGCCACCTGCATCTCTTCTTCAGTGTGGGTCAGTACATTAGTCAAGAGCTGTGTGTCCCCAATTCTCTGTCAAAACTGCACTAAAAGAAAGAAGAGACACATTTGTCTAACCTCCTCCGTAGTTCTTCACTTTACTTAACAATTTTGGATGGAATGTAATCAAAGATTGTTTATTTGTGTATATGCCAACAAACCCCCCTCCCCACATACACACAAGCACACACATCTACCAATGTTTTAGTCAGCTCTCGTTGGTGCTGTGACTAAAGGATCAACAGCACAACTGAAAAGGAGAAAAAGTTTATTTGAGGGCTCACGGTTTCAGAGGATTTAGGCCAGAAAAGGCTGGCTCCATTCCCTGGGGCTCAAGGTGAGGCTGAACTTCTGGCTAAGGCTGAACAGCATGGCAAGAGAGGGTGTCAGAGGAAAGCAGCTCACATCACAGTGATCAAGAAACAGGGAGAGACTCCAGTTCCAGATACAAAATATATACCCCACAGCCATGCCCCCAATGAACCACTTCCTCTAGCCACACCCCACCTGCCTCTAGTTACCACTCAGTTAATCCCATCTGGGATTAATTCATTGGTTGGGTTAAGACTCCCGCAATCCAATCATTTCTCCTCCCAACCTTCTTGCTTTGTCTCCCATGTGAGCTTTTGGGGGACATTTCACATCCAGACCACAACAACCAGATCTTTGTTTATCCTAATCTTTGTGGTTAATTTAGAATTTCTTTTTTGGTTTCATGCATTTCAAAAATCTTCAGAAAAACACAAGCAATCACCCTTTGATGCATTGAAAATGTCAAAATCTTAGATTTTCTCTATTTGCTTACTTCGTAACCATGAAAATATTACCTGAGCTAGGAAACTGTGTCAAATTTGGGAATTGGGAAATTTGCTTTGAGATCAATATACCCTTTATGTCCTCTCTGTCTCAGCTGTCTCTTACCATGTATACTGCCCAATTTAAAATTCCCATTTAAATGAAAGTGGCTATATGGATCAATGCCATTTTATCATCTCTGCTTAAGGCTCAGCAATTTAATTTTTTGTATTAAAGATTCATATTGTTTTTCCTTTAAGAATGAAACTATGGTTGGTTAAAAAAAATGAACAGTGAACATTTCACATTCAAACTTTTGCATTTGAGAACAAGATACAGAGTTTTCCAATTTGTTCTGAATTTGAAAGTAAAGTTTAAGGATTATTACTTAAAAAATGTCAGAGTTAGAAATACCAGTTCATGGTTTTTTTTTCTTTTTGCCATACATTAATCAGAAAATTACGGAAGTTAATTGTGTGCTTAGAAATAATTAAATATCCATCATAGGAGATTAGTTTAAAGGTTAGCAAATTGCAGGCTGTTTTTGCGAATAAATTTTAATGGAACACAGTCGAGCCCATTTATTTACATCTTGTATATGAGTATTTTATACTATAATGGCAGAGTTGAGTAGGTACAATACAGAGTTTTCTATTGCTTCTATAAAAAAGCTATCACTGATGTAATAGCTTAAACAACACACATTTATTATAATTCTGGAGATTGGAAGTTCAATAAAGGTCTCATTGGGCTAAAAATCAAGCAAGCTTATGGAGGCTCTTGGCAGAATCTGTGTTCTTATATTTTAGTATTTAGAGTCTGCCTGCATTCCTTGGCATGTGGCCCTTGTCCCCCATCTTTAAAGCTGGTCTAGTCTTTCTCAAGCTGTTTCTCACCTGGGTCTCCCTGCTGCATTATTTCATTTCTAAGGACCCCTGTGACTACACTGTACCCACCCTGCCTATTTAGGATAATTTCCTCATCTCTAGGTCAACTGATTAGCAACTTTAATTTCATTTACAATCAAAATTCATGTTTATTACGTAACCTAAAACATTGACAGTTTTCAGGGATTAAGGTGTGAACATTTTAGAGAAAAGGAGCATTATTCTGCCTACCGCAATGAATATTAAAAGGTATTCACAATATTCTGTTTGTGGAAAAAATAAAATAGCAAAGAATAATATACATACGATTAGTTCAAAATCTTGAATTTGCATTGTGAAAATAAAACTGATTTGCTGAGGATTTATGGCAAAAATATTTCAATCATTTTTCTGAGAGATGGGATTATAGTTGGGTTTTTTTTGCCCTCCCTCCCAAGTTTTTTTTTTTTTTTAACAATGAACATTTGCCACTTTTCTAATAAGCAGAAATCTAAATGCAAATAATTATAAATCAGAAACTCATTACAATGGAAGTTTCTGAACAGATAATTTCACAAAACAAAAGTACTGTATGTACATTTTCACAGCTTTTCCTTTATGTTATCAGTCCTTTTATAATAGCAGATACATCTTACTTTCAAATTTTTGCTAAGTTTCACTGCTACCTAATGCATGTGCTTCCCAGAGGAACTTTACTCTCTGCCTGACATCATGGAAAACTCAATACTAATCTCCAAGGACAGGGCTGTCTCAACCCACAGAAAATTGTAACCATTCAAGTGTGTACAGAGAGATCACTCCCTGAACATTTCCATATTTCTTGAATATTCAACACTTTCCAAGTCCCATCTAACTGATTTATAGCTTTTGAATTTAATTTGCATACCCCACATAATAATCTACAAGTGATTCCAATGCATGTTGTAGAAACATGAAATTGATTTTCAAATTTTCACTTCCTTTTCACTTACAGTTCCTAGGGACAAATTAAATGGGCCATTTTGTTGCACAATGATTTTTCTTATTATTTTTTTTAAATAGCCCAATTGCTCAGTTTTTCCCTAAATTTATCTTATGGTGCTGATTTAATCATTTTGCAGAATTGTTTGTGTTGTTTAATATTAATCTCTTTATCCCAGATAATTCCAAAATTTAGAAATTATTTCCTCTTACACTACATCCTGTATAAATTAGCATATATATATATATATATATATATTCCTCAATACTACTTCTTTTTTGATTGTCTGTTTTGCATTCTTTTGTAGCAGTTGATTAAAATATCACAGTGTTATCAACCAGAGCAGTTGTGCTACTTGAAATGAAACAATGAAATTTTAAAAAGGGTCAGATTAGAGACCAGTAGACTTTTTAAAGGATACACACACACACACACACACACACACAAGTTAAAAAGGTGGAAAGAATAAAGAAGTATAATGTTCTTAATTGCTTCAAGTGAGTTTAGCTTTCTTTTGTTCCTTAGCTTCAGTGTGGCTTCACAGACAACAGTTACCATCTCACCTTTATTAAAGAAATTAACTGAAGAGTATGTAAATCTGGTTTTCATATTCTATACATGAGCTCGCACAGTATAGGTCCTTGGAAGAGACTAGTAAGGAGATTATATTAATAACTATGAGAATAATATTGATCTTTAATAGAAACATATGCTGCAACACACACCTAAAGTCAAAACAAATACAAGAAGAGAATCAGGTGCTTTGGTTAAACAACTGGTAAACAGGGTCTTAAATAAACAGAAGCTATAATTTAAATCTATTGATTTTGTGTGGTTAGCCTAGCTATCATATGCAACACTCAAGCTGAGGAAAATTACATTTTTAAATGGCTAAAACTTGACAACAGTTAAAATTTCTCAAAATTCTACTTATACGTAATGACTTAAATATTGATCTCATAAAGCTTATCTCTTTAAGGAGACAAAGATTAACACGGACTTAGAAAAACTCTCAGCAAACCTATTAGCGTCTATGCTAAGAGCTTCAGGATTCAGAAAATCAGTAAGGGTTGGAACAGTTAGCAAAGGCTCAATGTCAGCAAGGAGATAATCTTTGAGATATGTGTGATAAAGATTTCCATGTACAAAATCAAAAGTCAGGTTATCTCAGTGGCTTACTGCAGCTTGGGTGAGTTTGGAGAGACATGTGACATTACATAAAATAATTACAATTGTTTATACAAATTATATTTGTATGTAAATAAATCACATTTTTCCTGAAAGGAATTCCCAATTGTTCAAATATGATGAGACCAATATCTCTTAATATACATAAAAAGCAATAGTCAAGGTCAAAAAAGAGGGGGAGTTTCTACCCCAAATAGTACTATTTGCAAAAATAAAAACAATCAAAAACCTCTATGCTTCCAGGAACTGAATAAAGATAAAGCACAAATGATAAAATATTGTGGATTTTGTTTTTGTTGTTAAAATGAGACTCACACTTGTCCCCTTCCTTATGCCCTAGAAGAATCTGTCATAGAATGTTAAGTAATATACTTGTAATGCCTTAGAGAACAATTTTTAAATGCAAGAATATTGTTAAGTGATGGTACCTCCTTTATTCATACTTGGTAACAGCCCAGTGTGGTGAATAAGGACCAACCTTCAGAGGACACCCTGGAGGCCAGGCTTGCTTGACCAAAGCACTTGGCTCTTTTCCTGTTATATTTAGTTTGACTTTAGGTCAGTGCTGCTATGCCAGTGTCTGGTTAATAGAGAACAATAAACTTCCCTTAGTTATTAATAAGTTTCTCATTAGTCTCTTCCAAGGAATGATAATGTGCTCACTGTGGCCAGAGCAAGCAGACAAGGGTCATCCACCCTACAATTAATTTTCCAAACGCAGAAATGAAGGTAAGTCTTGGATCATTGTCCACGCTGAAGCTAATGTGAAAGAGAAATCCAGTCTCAGAGCAACGAAGGGCATTCTGCTTCTGTGTTCTTTTTTTCTGCTAACCAGGTTTTTATTGTGAAACCTCAGTGATTCTATCTGTCTCTGTTCTGGCATTTAAAAATTTATTGTTTTTATTTCAAGCAGTGCAATTGATCTAATTGATAATATTGGTGCATGAATCATGGAAGAAGGCAAAAGAGCAGAGTGTCGTTTTGAAACATTTCCTGTGTGATGACATTTTCTTGACATTGGTGAGAACTTAGTGTAAATGGGTACCGGCAGGATCCAGGCAAGACCTTGAAAGCCAAGAAGAGAGCATTCCACTTTTCCTTTTACTAAGTGGATAGCCTTGGAACATTTAAGTGACTCTAGAATAAAATAATCTGTAATTATTTCCAACATTTTTCTAAAAAGAGGCATATTCTCCTTTTATTTTTTTCTTTCAATTTGGAAGAAGGCTGAGAGTGAATAATATGTAGTTAAAGCAAGGCTTGCATGATATGCCAAATAAGTACCAAGAAATAGCTACATTTATGGCGTTTATGTTAAGGCCTATTACTGGTATGCAAATTCCCAGCCTATAATTGTTTTCACAATCAGGCCCAGAGGCATTACCACGGAGGAAGTAATTATAAAATGGTTAATTAAAAGTAATTATAAAATGGTAAATTACTTTTTATACATCCTCATACATTGTTCAGTTATAACTTAATCTTTGAAATACTGGAATGGCTGCCTCCCAAGAACACAGCATCCTTCAGGGAAATGGGACTCATCGGCTAAGTAGCACTGCCCCCCAGTTTTTCTTTTGTTTTAAACTTTGTGCACTCAGATTCCAGGATGTTCCAGCTCGACAGCTGGTTCCTCCTCCTGTGCTGGGGTCAATGTTTAATGCACTGCAGTGGATTTCTCCGAAGTATGGCCTGAGCACCCCCAAGGGCCTTCCAGGTCCATATGGGAGAGCGGAATGTGCTTGGATGAAATCAAGCTGCAGACCAGCAACAATGAGGAGCCAGCACAGAGCAGTAAGGCTGTGTGAGTGCAGCAGGTCCATGTTTGTTACAGAGGGTGGAGCATGGTTTTCAGGATGCTGACAACCTTTGGCCAAGTGGAATGGGAGACCTGGGAAATCCAACCAGATGCAGAAAGGCCTCAATGGGCAAAAAAATACAGGAAGCTTTTTTTTTTTTTCATGCAGAATTATAGCACATTTAAATTACTAAAAGGTGCATTCCACAACTGAGATGCAATTTTAAACGAATTTTAATGGTTTAAAATACAGCTTATAAGAAAAATTATTTTCTATGGTAGAGCCAGTGAATTATTAAAACAGGCACAGTAGAACCAGCTCTATGACCTGAACTCTGCTCTTTCAAGTGGAATTTTATACTTCTTGTCTAAAATTAAAATGCCCAGTTGTATTTGAATTTCAGATACACAATGGATAATTTCATAGCATGGGGCATACTGCCTACTTACATTAAATAAATTTTCCATGGTGTATCTAAAATGCAACTGTAGCTGGGAATCCCAGAGTTCTGTTTGTTAATTATAGCAACCCTATTCTGGTTGCTATAGTACATGGTATCTTTTTTGTCATTGCACTTCCAAACCGGTTATTACTAAAAGACCTAAAAGACAAGACTACTATATATTGTGTTAACCAAACCACCTTACCCAAAGAATATCTTAGTGAAATATCAATTCTCTGGGTTTTCCAGATATGCTACCCTACCTTTGGCCACATGACATTTTTTGCCTTCTGTCTTTTCTGATATTCTAATATTTCATTCCTTTTCCTTCTAGAATTACATTGAATAAGCACATAAAAATGGAGTTTGGGGGATAATTGATATCTTTGTGAAACCCTATGTCCCTGAATTACTATTTTCTTTAATTTCCCAATTAAACAAGGAAGCCTCGTATTCCAAGTTCTGTGTGCATTCCTGCTTCTCCTACAGTATTTCTGAGGATTCCAGTGCATATATTCTTGTGGTGACTTCATCTTATTTCCAAATTTCTCTGTCTATATTAGACCTGGTATAATCTAATTACATCATCAGAGTTTCTGACTTTGTGACTCTGTTTCCCCTTCATGTTCTAAAGTACTAGCAATATAATATGCCTTACACACAGATATAAAAAGGAAAGGAGTTTATAATAAATATGTATCCAAAAAAGAACTTAAAATCCACCATTAGGAGTCATTTTCTTTAATACCTCACATGGAACTCTCCCAAGTCATCTTGCTATCACTAACTTGCTATACTTCTTGCTCCACTCTATAGACAGCTCAACCCTTAGTCACTTTGACTTTTCACTTGAGTGTACCACAAAACTTTAAAATATACAACCACTCTCACCAAGTATGGAAAGAGTTCAAATACATGCTGTTTTATTGTGTGTCAGACAAAGTTTGGGTTCCTTGAATAATTTGGTGTGTACAAAAACTTGGTGTATTCATTAAGAAGTTAATTTTGCTCATGGGCCATCATCCAGTTTTTCTACTATTAGCAATGCAAAGTACTGTCCAAAGAGTGAAATGACAGATTTTCTTTAATTTGGGCTAGATCAGATTCTGAAGCAGATCTCTTCTGGGAATGGGGGCAGTAATTGGAAGATGGGTTCTCCTTTCATTTACAATTGTCTTGCTTCTGACTTTCATGGGTCTTCTAATTGCTTTTTAACCATTAATTATAAACTAGGCTGTTGCTTTGAGATAAATACTTTTGTTATGCTAAGGGAGTTCTTGACAGCCATAGAGCTGAATTATATCAAACTCCTTTCTGACATCTATCACGATAACCAATTTTCCCTCTCTACCATCTTTGATCAACTTGTGCATTAAATAATATTAGTGTATTTCCTGATATTATATCATTTTTGCTTTTCTAGAAAATACATGTGTTAGCTGTATTCTTTTAATATTAAGTGTGAATGTTCTAATATACTTCTATAGCTCATGGGATACAGCCTCGTTTCTCACGTTATAGGAAGTATCAGTGCTCCCCCCCTCAAAAGTTCCTGCAATCAAACAGCTAAAAAAAACCTTTCATGGATAATACATGAAACTTGCCATCATATGAAAGCCTCCAAGAAATACAATTTTTTAAAAATATCTGTTTTCATTTTTCAAATGATTAAAACAACTTAGACAAGGGAAATAAGTCCATAAAAATCAGTTTTTTTCCTTTTGTAAACTGTAAAATAATTTGTGTATTGAGTAAGTTTTATGATTTCATAAATAAGTGGAATTCTTCAAACTATTTGTATTGTGTGTTCATTTGGGTTTGTGTGTGTGTGTGTTGTGCGTGTGTGTGTGTGTGTGTGTGAGAGAGAGAGAGAGAGAGAGACAGAGAGAGAGAGAGACAGAGAGAGAGAGAGAGAGAGAGAGAGAGAGAGAGAGAGAGAAAGATTGATTTATTCCTTGAGAACTTAAAAAAAACTCTATTGCTCTTTGTACATTCAGGTAAAAAATAAGGTTTCTAATTTCTCTGGAGAAAACTATAGTAAGTCTTATTTTCAAAGAAACATATCCATTCTATTAAGGTATTCATATAGAGTTACATAGAATTACTTAAATAATATAGAATTATTTTCTAGCTTTTAACACATTTTTATTTATGTCTCTAGAGTGAGCACTGTTATTTCCCCAAATGGCCATTTCTTTCCATTTTACTTACAGCTCTAAACCTACCACCTCTCAAAACACCCTTGGCAAGTGATCTGACTCCCCGACACATAAAGAAAATAGATGCCAATAATAGACTCGTCCTTTACTTTATCTCTGCTATTTCCTAACAGTATTTATGTTTTTTCAAATCTCTTTATCTTGAAAGTAAAGCCCAGATGATTTTAAAACATATGCCTTCAAGTATTTTTGATACTCCTCTCTTCAGAGTGGAGGTTAATCCCACACCCCTCTGGGAATGTGCTGGACTTAGCAAATTGAATAGAATTCAACAGAAATGATGACCCTACAAATCAGTTCATAAAATTCATCTTCTATCTGGAGTGCACACCCCCTCTCATACGTGAACACTCTCTTTTTCTCCCAGATCATTGTCATTTGCTTGTCATTTGCAGTTCCACAGAGATTTCCCGTGGTGGGAAACTGGAGCCTCTTGCCTAAGTGATGTGTGATGTGTGTGAGCTTGGAAGCCCAAGCCTTAGGGCCAGGTAAGTCTTTAGAGGCTGCATCCCTGAGAGAAAGCTTGAGTACAACCCAGTGAGAATGAGGTAGAACCATCTAGATGAACAGCTGCCACAGTCCTGAAGCTCGAAAACTCTCGTTCTTCTACTACTAATACCAAGTTGGAAGAAAATTTTAATTGGCTTAAATACATTTATGATCTTACATTATAGACTCTTCTGGATTCACATAGGAGGACAGGCCCAGGTCTGGTTAACTCAGTGACTCAGGCATTCCTAGGATTCTTTATCCTTTTTTCTCTGTGCTTCTCTGCACTCCTCAGCATGCTAACTCTTGGGCTGACTCCATCTAGGGTTCTGCCATTATCAATGTAATTTCAGGCGACAATCCCTTAGGCAAAATAATACTACTTATTTCTCTTCTAAAGAGGAATAAGTCTCAGAATCCCTCCAGCAGACAGTTTCACATCTCCTTGGTTGAAGGTTTATCCCATACCTGTGTTAAGTTTTGGATTTTAAATGTCCCCTAAAGTTTCCTGGCTGACGATGCTATTGGGAGGTGGTGAAAACTTCAGAATGTGTGGTTCATTTGGAGGAAGTTAGGTCATTGCATGTGTCCTTGAAGAGGTTATTGAACTCACAGACCCTTCCTCTCTCTCTCTTTGCTTCTCAGTCCTTATGAGATGAGCAACTTTGTTCCACCACATACTCTGACATGATGTTTTACCTTGCCACAGGCCCAAAGCAACAGGACCAAGTGACTATGGTCTGTAATGTCAGGAATCATGAGTCAAAATAAAATTTTCGTCTTTAATTTTTTTTTTTAGTTGTTGATGGACCCTTATTTATTTTTCATTTATCTATATGTGGTGCTTAAAATCAAACCCAGTGCCTCACACATACTAGGCAAACACTCTAACACTGAGCCACAACCCCAGGCCCCAAACTTTCCTCTTTTTGAGTTAATTATCTCAACTATTTTGTCCCAGCAAGGGAAAGCTCAATAGCACACCATGCCCAACCTAATCCCTAGTCAAAGAGAACATGACTATTACAATCAGATTAAAATGAACCCACCATGTTTAATGTAGTAAGTAAGTGTATGGTGATTAAAATTTTTAACTGATATTCATACTTACATTATAGTGGTATCTGGGTAAAAATAAACTGTGAATTTATATTTCTTATGTTCCTTTTTTGTTCTGTTCAGTCTTATTTGCTAGGCACAAAATTGTCTTGTTTCTTAGGATTTCCCAATAACCATCTTGTTTAACGTCTATCCACATGGGAGGATGCCTGTACAAAATGATCCAGAAATAACATAAATTAGAGCAAGTTTTGAAGTTTTATTCTATGAATTACTACTCTGAATTTCATCAGCTTAAAATTTTGTGAAATTAATGTATTTAAAATGACAAGTGTCCATAAATCTTTCTAACTCTGAAAGCATTTAGCTAGAGTCCACCAAAAGTTAATTTTTATAATGAAATTGTAAGCCCCTGACACGAGAGGTTGACTTTGATCAGTCAACCAGAGATGTTTTTCCATGTCTGTGCCAGGGATAAAGTGGCTGATGGGACACTGTAATAGAGAAGTAGCTTTGTCTGGAGATGTACACATCACTAAGACTGGATGGAGAACATCTGACAAAATTGACTGTTACATTTTCGAATGAAAAATATTCTTTACTATCTCTTAGAATTTATAATCTTGACAATATAATTAATCTAAGAGATGAAGGAAAAACATACTCTGCAATGTCACTTAGTATAATAAAAGCTTAATCCTTATACTGAACTTTACTATGATATAATTAGAATTTCCCTAGGTAGTCCAGTTTTTAGGCATTTTTCAAAATCTGACAACTCCAAGTCTTTTCATTATTCTCTGCATTTAAATCTCCATGATGACTTCAACTCTACCAATTTAAGGCTTTATTGCCAATGGTAGTGTAACAATGGATCCTATGAAGGAGAATAAAATTTCAGTAAGTTCTGTGTGGTAGACTAGTAGCAAGTGACCCTAATTGATCCATGCTCTTGACATTGTAATAAGTTTTCAATCATCTTTCTAAGCACATCAACAGACATTATTTGTTCTTTTATGAAAGAATAGTGTCCTCTAATACAATTTATGTGCTAGTCTTGTTATCATTCAGTATCAGGATACACTTTGTCTTTATTCTATTAATGATCAAGTGAATATTTGCAATTCTTTGTTGTTTTAGTCTTTAGTGACAATGCCCCATCTGATAAATTCATCTTATTAAAAATGAAATTATCCATCATTTATCCTCCTTTACATTATTTTAGTTAGATGGTAGTTCTTGCTCCATCTCTACTTTCATATATACATAGAAACATAAATATATGTAAATATTTCTAAATGATTTTTTTGGAGGGTACAGTGGATTGAACTGAGGGGCACTCAAATGCTGAGCCACATCCCCAGCCCTATTTTGTATTTTATTTAGAGACAGGGTCTTACCGAGTTGCTTAGAACCGTGCTGTTGCTGAGGCTGGCTTTGAACTTGCAATCCTCCTGCCTCAGCCTCCAGATCCGCTGGGATTACAGGCATGCACTACCATTCCTGACTTCCAGTTATTTTCATATATATAGACATATGTATATCTCTATATAAACATATTTCTAAAGACATTTTCCACATTCATCTGTAAATTCCTAAAGAACACAATCAAACTAGAAATTTTAAGACAAAACAATAAGTGACAGATAATGGGGAATCTTCTCAATATTCAAATTACTGAAAAACAAAGCTTGTGGTTATAAATTACTAAAAGGGAACCATGATGATGAAAATACAGAAATTTAAAGTGAACAATGCTGTATTAAAAAGAAATTCAGTTAAAAGTGTCATAAATTAGAAAAATATAAATATAATTAACTTGAGGATCCATTTTAATAAGCTTTCAGAAAATACAAAAAAATAAGAAATAAAGAAAAATAAAAATAAGAAATTGAATAAAAGCAGGAGGTAGTTATAGAAATATAAGCAGAAATTAAGAAATAACTTGGAGAAAAAAAAATCAGTGTCCTGAAAAATCCCTCATCTATTTCTTTGAAAAGATCTATAACAAATTCCCCGGGGCGGGGTGGGGGTGGGGTAGGGGTTATTAAGTGAAAAAAGCAGAAAAAGAAAGAAAAATCCATCCATATACTGTGAACTAAAAAGGAAGAAGCTCCTTTCAGATATATTGTTTCTGACTTTTTGTTCTTTTCTTTGAAAATCTAGAAGAAATAGACATAATTTAGATTCAAAGAAGGAATGTTAGTAACACTAGCTGAATGATTTCTAGAGTAGAAATACTAAAGCTATTAGAATAGCACTCAAAAAGCAATTTTGTCATAATTGTAGATGAGTCCATTAGAAGTTTGAGGGTGACAACAATTTGTTATATAAAGAATGAAGGAATAGTAAAATCTGAAAAACTGAGGATTTTCATTAAAAGACCCCAAAATCAAGTTTTAAGGAATTTGATCAAGGACTATAACAAAGTCAAACATATTATCACTAACTAGGGTTTATTTTATGAATGTAGGAATGAGTTCATCATTAAAAATATATGGCATAAATACTTTAATAATAATTCAAATAATTATTTTAACAATTTAATAATAATTTTAATAATAACTTAAAGGATTAAAAATTTTAGCCTGATAGATAGGATACATAGAAAATATCTTGTGTTTTTTTGTAGTAATCTTTTGGTATTTTTTAATGTAATATAAGACTGAAGTAAAAATCTTATTAAACCATTTAAACAATAAAATCCTTTATCTTTTTCAGATTTACCTACTTTATTCCATTCTTTCATACAAGGATGTTGAATGATATAAAAGTGGTTGCATGAGAATTTCACAAAGTCATTCAGAAAAATGACCGTACTCTCTTCATACTGCCCTAACCTGTGGGGCTGTTCCATGGGTATTCATTTACCAGAGTTTCCCCGTGTGATGCCCAGGCAGGAAGGAGGCAGCCCCATGGATAGGAAGCTCATGGGAGTTCCCATGACTACATGGTGACTCAGCACACACCCTGCATGATTTCTACCAATTAGCAGAAAACTGTTTTGAGAAGCAAAAATATCAGATGTATACAGAAGACAGGTCACTTAAGTTCACAAACACTTATATTTCTAGCCCAGATCTCACCTGGAGATCTAGTCTTGTTTTACTAACTGCCTATTTAATTAGACTGTCTCAATTGAACTCTTAATCTCCTCCCTGAAACTCCCCCTTGTCAAGTTTTTCTCATTTCACTTAATTACATCTCCATCTTTCCAATTGCTCAAGACATTAGCTGTCATCTTCAGCATTTTGTTCCTCCCCTGGATTAAATCCATCAAGTCACATTGAAAGCCCCTTTGTATACAGATTCCAGCCTACCTGTCCATTCCTCTAACTCCAATCATCAACCTAACTACGCATTAACTAGAATATACTTCTTTTAATTCCTCAAATACATTCCTTCTTTTAGTTCCTCACTTTGGAGGCTTTGTTCACACTACCAATCTTCACAGGGCTAATATTACGGATCCTTGTTCCCCCAAAATTATTTCCTTCCTGTCATTGTGCACTGTTCTTTCTCTTGATAACACATATCACAACTTGAAGTTATAAGATGCTTTTTCTCCTCATTTGTTTACTGGAGTTCTCTTTCTTTGTACATAAACATGGGGAAATAGACTAATGATTGCTTTATTCCGTTATATTCCTGGAGTCCTTCACAATGCCTGGGGCCCTATAAATATTTAGTATGTATTGGTAAATATAAGATTGGATTTTGCTATAGACAGATTACTATAACTGAGGTAGCCATGAATGTATATTTTCTACTGGATCCTATGGAAACTGATTGGATAGTCTACTTAGATAAGTTGTTCAAGGTCACATTGCTTTAAAAAATAAGTTATTATTTATGAGAAAGATATCATCAACATAGATGTGTTTCATATTTGTAATTTACACATTGTTTTTCAAATAATGCAACAAATTTCCATTGAATAAAGGCTTATGTATTAGAGTTCATGAGAAAATAACTGTTGAATACACAAAGTTTTAAAAAGCTAAGTTAAATAAATTTTATAGGTTATTGTATTAGTCTAGTTGGAAATCGAGTGCTTGATCACCAAGACAGAATTTGGTTTTTAAAAATGGACCTGTAGGGCTGGGACTGTGGCTCAGAGGTAGAGCGCTCTCCTAGCACATGTGAGGCACTAGGTTAGATCCTTAGCACCACATAAAAATAAATAAATAAAATAAAGATATTTTAAAAATAAATAAATTTTAAAAATGGACCTGTATATCCAATATTAACATTGTCTATCATATTATCCTGTTTTCCACTGCTATCACAAAACTCATGAAGTTGACTGTTTTAGAAAGAAAATAATTTATTTAGAACAACAGTTTTGAAGGCTTAAAATAGCATGGTGCCAGCTCTGATGAGGGCCCCTCTGTCTACATCTTGTCATGGCAGATAACATCATTGGGGGAACACAAACAGGAAGGACAGATCACACGGAAGACAGGAAGCCAGAGAACAGGAAGTAGATTTTTTTTTTCTTTCTCACAACCTATTCTAGCAAGAACTATTCAAGGCTCCACAAGAACTAATTCAATTCTTTTGGAAGATATCCCAATCACCTCTGACTAGGTTCTGCTATTTTGACATTCTGAAACCTCCCAGATTACCACACATAGGACCAACTTTCCAACATATGAACCTTTGGGGGGCACACACAAATCAGAACTCTATAATAAATTTACAGCATTCAAATTTATTTTCTCTCCCCAAATAGCATAGAACAGCATTATTAGTGTAAAAAATATTATATAAAAATCTTTTAATTTTAGTCTTTATATCAAGCAAATGTGTTCATGGTAAAAATTTAAAGTAATAATAAAAATAAAGTGGAAATTAAGAATTAACATTTAACGCTGGGTATGGTGACTCATGCCTGTAATCCCAGAAGCTGGAGAGGCTGAGACAGGCGGATCTCAAGTTCAACGCCAGACTCAGCAGCATGGAGGCAAGCACTAAGCAGCTCAGTGTGACCCTATCTCTAAATAAAATACAAAATAGGTCTGGGGATGTGGCTCAGTAGTCAAGTGCCCCTGAGTTCAATCCCCAGTACCAAATGTGTGTGTGTGTGTGTGTGTGTGTGTGTGTGTGTATACATACACATAGATATATATAAACATTTAACACTCAACTCAAAAAGCAATGTTGAAATGTTACTATTTTTTTTCTAGGTATACTTTTCCTCTTTTGCATATAATAGTTCTACAATAATAAGTGACTTGTTTCTTAAATTACTTTTTGAACTATTAGTGTTTCCATTTTACACAAGGGTAAATTGAGGTTTAGATAAGTTTTTTCTAGTAGGACACAAACAATTTGTTTCCTGTGTGTGTTTCCAGAATATTCAATTTCATGGATCATAATTTATTAAGAAAAGCATCATATTATTACCAGATGCTTTTCTTAATAAATCATATCATTACCAGATATTTAGACTTCTTCAAATTTTCAATTATTATAAACAAACATAAGGTAAACCTAGATAAACCTGTCTGTACAATGTCATTTCTTGTAGATATCATGTTACTTTGAATTCTAGATAACCAGAAGTATAAACAGAAATAATCATGACTCACAGTAACTCAGGAGAGACTAAGTCTTGCTCAAAGGAACAATTGAGATCCCAGTTTATACAATTCATGAAAATGTCTTTCCTTTTCATTTTCAGCTGAAGTTATTTTGCTGTTTTCAATTCAGAGACTTTTTGTAACAGATAAAATCTCTAAATATCCTGATTACAATAGTTCCTCTGTATCCATGAGAATATGTCTCAAAACCCCCAGGGAAAGTCTGAAATCATGAAGAGTACTAAGGCCCACGTACACTGTGTCTTTTTCTATATACACTTACTTATAATTAAGTTAAATTTATAAAATGGGCACAATGAGAGTTTAGAAGCAATAAGCAATAATAAAAATAAAACAAATATAATTAAACCTTGTGAATTATTAGTTTTTGGAAGGTTCCACTTAATGTTTTGGGACCATGAATAACTGAAACCATAGAACTAGGATGTGCAGATAAGTAGGGCCTACAGTATTCGAAGTCCAAACATTTCTTACCATCTGGATTTCAGATGGGCATTTTATATTTACTTTAAAAGTTTTAAAAATTTAAGAGTGTGGAGAGAAGGCTATTCCCTGCTCTGCTCTGAATTATTCTACGATGCATAGAACAGTAGTTTTCAGGCTTTGCCTAATCAGGAGTTATTCCACTTTGAGTATAAATGCTAAGGTAGATTGAGTCGTTATTTTATTTGTATCAGTCAATAACCTATATCTAACCTATAATAAATTAATTGTGCTAAGACGTAATGACTACCTGTGAACTTACCAAAGTAAGTCAGCAGCACATAGATGCATGGACAGATCAACCCTATATCAGAAAACCAGGCTCATGAGTTCATCAAAATATACCAGGTGACTAATTAAACAAATTCCTCACCTGAGACCCATACAAGGAGGAGTACACCAAGACTGGCTGTGAAAACATGTACTGACTGACCCATCATCAAGGTCTACAGGCAAGGAATTTCCCATTCTCTGTCCCCAGAATTTAACTTGATGTGGCCCACTTTGAAACTGCCTCCCTTCTGGAATGAGACCTAGAACAGGTTCCATGTCCTGAGCTCTGAACAAGTTCTTTGGCTCAGTCTAATTGGTTCCTACTGACCTGACCCCCTGCAGAGACTCTGGAACATCTGTAGCTACTCTCTGCCCTTGCATTCCGTGAAATCTCCAGAATGCTGTGGTCATTTTAACCGTTTCATAGCTCCTCTAATGTATATATGTTGTATAGACACACACACACACACATATAATTGTGTGTTATAGTTATTAGAAATTTAGATTGGGATGGAGCAAAAGAGTTTGGGATTATCTGGCATTTGAGTACCAGATAATTTATGAGTACTCTCAGGGAATTGCAACTAATGAAAGTTGTATAGTTTGTGAATTTAGTTTTTAGAAGAGTTTTAGGTTCACACAAAAATTGAGTAGAAGATACAACGATTTTGCTCTCCCACCCCTGCCATCCCCAACACATGCCTAGCCCCTCTCAACATTACCCCCCTCCAGAGTGGTATGTTTGTTATAATTGATGAATCTACATTGACACATCAGTAGCAGCCAAACTTCATGGTTTACATTAGTGTTCACTTTTGGTGTTGTACATTCTATTCATTAGGACAGAATTATAACATGTAATATACCACAGAGTAGTTTCACTGGGCCTTTTACTTTGGAAGATGCTTGACTTTTTAAAGTTTATGTAATATAGCAGAACTACATTCTATCAAAGAGCCTTAAAGCGTTTTAAAACAGAAAGAAGAAAAAAATAAAACGTTGAAAAAGTGTCTGAGATATTCTAAAGCAATTACAAAAGAAAACCAAAACTCGTTGAGTCATTGTCTTATCATTTGAGCTACTCTGTTTTAAGATGTTATGAAATGTAGGTTTTGAAATGGTATGCCCAAGTATCCTGCTTGATCGTATAATTTGCCTTATCATGTGCCAAAGTCTGAATGTTTGTTCCACACGCCCAATTCATATGTTGAAACCTAGTCCCACAGTGTAATGGTATTGGGAAATTTGGTCTTGGGAATAGATTAGGTCATGAGAGTAGAGTTCCTTTCCTATGAATAGGACTCGTGTCCTTAATAAAAGACTCCAGACATCTACCTTGCCCCTTCCACCATGTGAAGATACTACTAGAAGATACTACTATATGAGTAATGAGCGTTGAAGAGATACAAGATCTGCTAGTCACTTGACCTTTAAATTCCCTGTGTCCCCAACTGTGAAAATTAATTTCTATTATGGCTAAGCCACCCAGTTTAGGGTACTTTGTTACAGGAGCACAATGAAATGCAGAAATATCTTGCCCGCATCCCATGCGGGTGATGGAAATGAGGTTCCCCTTGGTGGAATGGGCTGGCTGAGGAATAAAAGCTAAGAAAAATAGAATGATGAAAAAACCACAGGACACAGAAAATAATTTCAAAAACTGGGGTGGAACAATTGGGCAAGCCAATCAGACAGATGGAGCTTCTAGATTAAAAAGGCAAAATAGAGCCCACGCCTGCTTTATTTATATCTGGAAATATCAAAGGCCTTCCATAAAATATTCTCCACCAAAAAAGGTTAAAGGTGGGCTGTCCAGTTCCAACTCCATCTCCGGAGCTACTATGAGGGATCTTCCTAGTAGAGTGGAGATAAAGATCATGTGGATTGGACAATCTATTGTCCAGTGGGGAAGAGCCACGGATAGTTCCCAATGCCAAACCGAAATCTCCCTGGCTGCCCCACGGAGAGAAGACCCTCATGTAAATCATAGATGGCTTCCCAAAGAAATGTAAACATGCTTAACCTTCATTCACTATTGTTAGTATACACATCTTTAAACATTTATGATATAACCCCAGTATTGAAATCACTGAGGCTAAATATATAAACTTTTTCAAAACCTTTGCCCCTGTTATGGTTTGGATCTAGAATTTGCCCCCAAAAGATCATGGGTTAGGTATTGCAACTACATTTAAAAGTGAAGAGATTAGATTATGAGAGTTGTGACTTCATCAATGAATTAATCCAGTTGATGGACTAAGAATCTGAATAGATTGCAGGGTGTCAACTGTAGGCAAATGGGGTTTAGCTGAAGGAAACAGATCTATTATTAGATCTATTTGGCTGAAGGAAATAGATCTATCTATTATCCCTTACCCTTCTCATTCTTTCTCTACCTCATTGCTGCCACGAGTTGAGACACTTTCTCCCAAACCCTTCCGCCATGATGTTCTGCTTCATCTCAGACCTAGAGCAATGAACTTGGCCAACCATAGACTGAGAATTCTGAAACTATAAGTTTAAGTCCAAAATAAACTTTTCTTCCTCTAAACTGTTCTTTTCAGTGTTTGTTTGTTTTTTTGTTGTTATTCCATGGATTAAATTCAGGGGGCACTTAACCACTGAACCACATCCCCAGCCCTTTTTATGTTTTATTTGGAGACAGGGTCTCACTAAATTGCTTAGGGCCTCACTAAGTTGCTGAAGCTGGCTGTGAGCTCATGTTCCTCCTGCCTCCACCTCCAGAGTCATTGGGATTTCATGTGTGCACCATCTCATCTAGATCTTTTCAGGTATTTTGACCACAGCAAGGAAAACCTGAATAACACATGACCTCTCTTAGAAAACTGAAGTAAATTTACACACAATGAAATACCCAAGTAGTAGATGCACAATTCAGAGATTTGAAAATATATATACCCATACACCACAAATTCCCTCATTTGTAAAATGGGGCCATTCGTAGTACTTATATAAAATGTAGACTATTCCCTTGTTTTCTTTCTAGTTTCCTCTCTCCCCAAATTTGCCCACCCAACCTACACTTGCCAGAGGCAACCAATGTGTTCATTCTTGTCATCATAGATTTTACTTGCCAACACTAAATCTCAAATAAATTGAATCATAACAGATTTATGACTCTTTCTAGCTTCTTGCACTTAATGTTTTTTAGATGCATACAGGTTGTTCTATATATCATATATATATATATATATATCACACACAAATATATGACAAATTTAGTCTTTCTTATTATTGAATGCCATTTCATTTATGGCTATAGCAGAATTTATCTATTCATTCATTTGTTGATGGACTTTTTTCCCTATTATGTTCTAAATCTATTGATACATATTATAAACTTGCTCTGCTAAAGAATGGTCTCAATTTATGTTTCCTAATCCATCCTTCGTCCTCTGCCAGCATAAGACAAGGCATTCCCCTCATAGGTCATCTTCATTGGCAGAATCACCTTTCAAGTTTATTCCTATTTGATAATTACCACATGCTATCTAATTTTAAAATTTATTTTTAATATTGAGATTAATTCTTTAAGGTGTATTAGCCAAACCTCTTGATTTTAATCATTTCATGTCATTTGTCTATTTTTCTATTGGTTTGCTTATCATTTAAAAATGTTATCTCCAAGAGGCGCATATATACATACATATATATATATAAACTTTGGGGCTTTGGGAGAATCTTTTCAATTTTTTTTTCTGTGCTAGAGTTGGAACTCAGGCCCTTGAGCATGGTAGGCAAGCATTGTACCACTGAGCTATATTCTTCATCTTAAGGCTTCTTTAAGAACTTTCCCACAGCCAAATTACCCCCTACATGTTCATTCTGGCTGCCTTCCAGCACAACCATGCTCTCCCCAAGAGAGGTAATAAGATTGTTGTACTCATTTTGTCATTTGAAATACCTTAGACACAAAGAGGTTATGTATTTTGCAAAACATCATATTCAAATAGATGATAAAGAAAGTTTGCAAGGTTGCTGTTAACCTCTGTACTATGGTACCTTTCCATTTGAAGTACACTTATATAATGGGAATAATAATGACTACATCCTTGGGTTATTTCAAAGATTAAACAAATTCATTGTAGTGGTATTAATAATTCTATCTCACAGACACTGTGCTTAGTAATATATATATATATATATTAAACCATTTGTTCTTCATGACAATCCCATGAAAAAGGAAGTACATTCTATCAGTCAGAATTTATGGATGAGGAAGGTGAAGAACAGAGAGGTTATGCCTAGCCAACATCATAGGACTAAGTGAAAGAGCTGAAATTTGATCCTAGATATTATAATTATAGTGTTCATGCCTTTAAGTATTGTGTTAACAGCTGAGAATATCTATGGACAAATAGTATGTCTTAAATAGATGTTAGTTAATAGAATTATTAAAAGATATTTATTGGAACACTATTATGGAAATAAAGCTCTTTTTCTCAGGAGCTTCAATCTTTTGAAATTACTTCTTTTTCTTTACTCAAATTGTTAAAACAGTGGGATGGAGTACTGTAACTTAGCAGGGGGCCTTGGAAGAGACAGCTCTACCCCCTCTTATTTTAAACTTGGAGACCATTAGCATGCGCTAATTAGTCTTCATGCAATAAACCTACATAACAAATAAGTTCAAAATTTCAGATGCTTAGCAAATATTTATTTTGCTTACAGATTTGCAGCTGGGCTGTCATTCTGTTCTGCAGGAATTTGTCAGATTCATGTCTGCTTGATGTACCTTCCTTATCCTGGGACCTGGGACCTGGGTGTGCTCTTCTGGAAATTGTAGGAAAGGAAGTGGATAAGTCAAACTGTGTAAGCTCATTTGAACTCCATATTGCATTGCCTTTGCTAATAGCTTACTCAATATTATTGGAAAATTAATAAGGAAACAAGATGACAGAATAAGATTTGAGTGTTAGGGATCTTGGGATCCTATCCAAATACTTCCACACAATTAGCTCTTAATTTTTACTGAAGTAGTATTACTCCTTTGTCACATTTATGCAAATATTTTCTGCAAGTTTTTTTTAAATTAACTTTTAAACATCATTTATGGCAGTTTGGCTTTGCCAAAGATCTTAATTTTTATGCAGTTAAAATGGCATATTTCTTCTTTGGTGGTTTGTGCCTTTGGGTTGTTGCATATAAAGACTACAACATTAAACCCAACTCAGATTTCAGCATTCCTTTACTCAAAACTTTCTAACGCTTCTCACATCCTCAGTGTTAAAAAAAAAGAGTCCTTTCAAAGAATAGCAGAATTTTTCACTGTTTTCTACTCTCCTTCTGATCATTCTCTCCATTCTCATTCTCTTCTTCCTCTTCTGCTTCCTCTAGTCTAGTCTTTTCACTCTTTTCCAGATATACCCAGTGTCACAGAGAATTTTCACATTCCCAAATAAAGATTCTCATAAAAACATGTAGTGAGCACATTTTGATATTTATTTAATCATTAATGAGGGAATCAGTGGAATGGTAAGGCTTGTTCATAAGAGAATACGACTATATCAAGGGCCATTGAAAAATAAATCCTGGAGCTGGGCACAGTTGGGTGTGGTGGTGCATACCTGTAATCACAGTGTTCTGGCGGCTGATGAAGGAGGTTACAAGTTCAAAGCCAGCCTCACCAATTTAGGGAGGTCCTAACAATTTAGCAAGACCCTGTCTCAAAATAAAAAATACAAAGGACTGGGGATGTGACTGGTAGTTAAGTATTCTTGGGTTCAATCTCTGGTAGCAAAACAACAACAAAAAATACTAATAAAAATAAAAAAAACAAACCCACAAATCTGATCAATGTTTAATAATGTTAACATTATTACAATGGTATTGTAACACAAACAGTATATTGTTCTGGATTTTTTTTTTTTTACCTTAGCAATCTCTTTGAGCACCAGAGAATAATGTTTTTCAACCTGTGGTTTTTAAATTCCTATACTCATCCCATTATTATTTTTTTTAAAAACAGCTTTCTTTGTGATTCTTGACTTTTATTCATAGATACAAAATTTTGAGGTTTAAATTAGAATTCTAAAAATTTTTAAAATTAATATTTGGAATGTCTGGATATTTTAATTAAATCATAATTGCAATATCTTAAAATTATGAGCACAATTGTATCCTGAGATGTATCTAAAAGTGGCTAAAAATATATAAAAAAGTCACTAGATATTAAGATACCTATGGAAGCCTAAGTTAATCTCTTTGATAACACTATTGAATGGTTAATTAATTTACAAAGGCATAAATAGCATACATTTAACATAGTATGTTGATCTTCAAGCTGCTTCTTGAAGTTTGAAGACATACAAAATTTATATTTTAGTCACACAAGTTGCAGACATGCTTAGCCTATTTCTTTCCGTTATAATACTGAAAAAAAGAAAATTATATTATTGCCAAATGAGGGACATTAAACTACCTTCAGTGATATGTGATAAAGGAACTACATCAGAATACTTGAAGAAAAAAAGGAAAACATCATTAAGATTATAATTAATGTCTTTAAATCATAGAATTTGTTAAATACATTAAAATGTTGTACACCTATCTGTCTTCTATAAACTTATTCTGTGAAACATTAGAATTAAACTTTGTAAAACTTTGAGAATCCACATTACTCCAGTTACTTTTATATTATAACTTGATCACTCACTATCAGAAAAGGCTCTTCAACTATTTTTGCTAATCTAATATGACTAAAGGGATTTCATATTCCAAATTTCTTAGATAGTCATCAGTGTTTTCAAATAAATGTACCCAAATATCTTCAATCTAAGCTTTAGAAATTTGTGGGTTTTTTTTTTAAAAAAAATTGTTTTTTAATCTGGACAATGATTCAAAATTAAGAGACCTGCAAAGGGTATGAATTCTGTCCTTCAAAGTTCTGAGTTCATGCCATGCTCTGATTTGGTAATTAATTGACTGATCTGAGTTTTCCACTTTCATTTTTCAACCATGAATGGCACTTAGCAACAGATAATCAACTCTTCAGTTTTTATAATAGTCCTTCCCTAATATTTCTTAAACATCACCTATATTATAAAGCCAGTGCATCTTCTTCAACCTCTATCTCATCCCAATTTACCAAAAGTTAAAGTCTTAACAACTAATAATCCTTGCTGCACATTATCATCTTCACTTCCTAATAAAATGAGATTGCTGTTGCTGTCTAAGAATGATCTCACTCAGATTGCAAGCCTCAGAATCTGCTTCCCAGCACCGTTTCCTAGGAAGTAATATTAAATTTGGATCTTCAGACAGAGACTCCAAGATAAAAGTTTTCTGCAAAAATATATATTTAGGAAATATCACCAGGTAAATTTTACAGAGAGTAAAAAAATGAACTAGAAAGAAATGGAGGTCAAGCAGGGGTGCAGTGTTTAGCCAATTTCTGCAGAGATGACTCTGCTTTGTGGTGAGGATTTGGAAGTGTGGGTAACAACTTCTCATCCTTATCAGTTCTCAGCTCAGGGCTGCACTGGGGAATGCACTTCTGACTTTCTATTTGTGCAGATAAAGCAGTATCCAGCACCCTGCTGACAAAGAGACACAGGTACATGCTTTTTAAGAGCCATACTGATTGTCTACATCTGGATAATAAATTATCTCAAAACTTTGTAGCTCAAAGCAACCAGTTTCTATTTCATGGTTCTGTGGTCAGCAATTAGGGTTGGGAAGTTCTACTGATCTCTCTGGGTCACTCAGGTAGCTGCAATCACCAGTCAGGTTTTCTAAGGCCTGATGGGTTTAGGACCCCAGAGAATATGTCTCTATTCACCTGTTCTCTTCTTCCAGTAGCAGAACGAACGGACTTCTGAGGGCTGAAAGACTATTGAGTTCTAGACTGGAAAATGTATAACACCACATTTGCCACATTCTGTTGGACAGAAGGAAGACATGAGATCAGACCAGATTCAAAGAATAGAAAAGGAGATTCCCCTTCTTGCTGCAAGAGATTGCAAAGGATTTGTAGTCACTAATGTGGGAGTGAGTGAAAGCACATGAGGAGCCAATAGGCAAAAGGGAAACAGGAGCTGAGGGCTACAGGCAGGACAGCAGCAGTGTTCTATCATAGGGTTTTATTCTTCTCCTGTGCTCAGTTCCTGGCATGTGGCATCTGCTTGAATTATTTAGTTGTATGAGTAAATACAGGGCAAATTCACTAAAAGGTTAAGAACATTTTATTTAATTTATATACCTTGGAGGGGGGTCTTCATCTAAATAGATTAAGTTTTTTTTTTTTAAATTCTTATTCTGGGGATCATGTGTCCTAATATCCAATTTGGAAAATTTGATGCTCATTGTAAACAGCTGGATCTAGAAAGTTAAACTGATAAGCATTTTTAATTAGTGTTAGACACAGCAGACACGTACCAGATCCCTGTTGGATTAATTTACCAGTAGAATACTAATTAAAAGTGAAGAGACAGAAAAATCAAAATAATGCAAATGGTGTTTACTTAGGAATAATTCTACATACACTCATTTAGGGACTTCATTGAAAGAGAACATTTATGCACCTATACATCCTCAGTTATCTTTGCTGCATTTCTAGTTGAACTTGATCTCTCTTTCTTATAGCAATAGTTCTGCATAAAGTTGTTCTTGAAAAATTGTACAAGTTCCAGAATATGTGTTTTCTTTAACAGTGGTAGTCATCAATATGAGTGCTAAAGTTCTTCGCTGTAATATCAGTCACAGGAGAGATGAAAGGAAGCCTTTAGTCATAATGGTCACATATAGTTCAGTATCTTTAGTGTTTACGAGTTTATGCAACAGTGAGATCTAGGGAGCCCCTAAAACAGAAGGATACTGGCTTCCCAAACCCTTGTCTTTGGGGAGTTTTGCATTAAAAGAATTTAAATGTCAGCCGTGTAAATTGTCTGGAACTCTGCCATTGTCTTGTCTCCATCTGCTCTTTTCCACCTGCTCAGGAGCAACAGTGATCCTCCTGCCCATCTCCTTCCTTTCTTCTGAGCATATTAGACTCTCTTTGGTCACTGTCATGGCCAGTATTCTGTCTTCAGAGTATGGTTACTCTAACCTTTATCTCTAATCCAAACTGCCTCAATCACCAAAAGATAACTGGGCTAAGACTGTAATCCTTGATAAAACTTTCATAAAGAATTCCAAATAATACATAGGTGCAATAAACATGAAGAACAATGCCCATCTTGCCACTAGATCTTCACATATCAAAATTCTTCATATAGTACTTTGGGAGCTCTTGTTATATGCTTTCTGTCCCCATTACAGGTTCTTTCTATGTGCCAGCTTACTTCTATGTCATCCAGGATAGTTTCCAACAATCAGAGATTGTGACTTGAGAAAATTTAGTTCTTTTAAAACCAGGCCCAACATAAATACACATACCAGAGCAAATATTCCAGCCTCAATGTATTTTTTGAGGTCTTAGTATTTTGCTATATGTAGTATAGTCCTGATTGATATCACTGTGCCGGGTCCGGGTCTTTTGTTCCAATTCCTTCTCAAGGAAAGAAGATATAAACGTGTACATCTTTCCTTCAAACTTCTTAGTCTCCCTTTCATTTTTCAGCAAGAACCTAGCAAAATTAGGCCATGGAAACACATACACATATTCACATGGGCATGTATGTATGTGCTCACACATACACACAGCCCTCTGACTAAAAACTCAGCTTCCCCACACAGTGTAGACTTAACTGAGTTGTTTAAAAAGAAACATTTCCCTGAAAGAAAGATAGCCTGCAAAGTCGGAACTCTGCATAAAACATCCACAACCATTTATATTATTGCTCTGAGCAATTGCACCTCTTTTAGACATCATTCAAACATCTTTTCTCATGCTAATCTTATATTTACATAACTGTAAGGTCTATCAGAAATGTGTTTTTCTGAAAACTGTTGGTCCTAAAGTTGTTTTCAGGTTTCAACTTTAAAAGCTATAAAATAACTATAAAACAATTTTTTTTCTATAATTTATTTGTAGATGTCACATTTTTTAAATTTTAAATTTGAACTAATTTTAGCACATCTTTCATACCACCTCCTCAAATGTCACTATCTTACATAATCCCAGTATAATGAACAAAATCAGAAAATTAATGGTGGTTGTACCGTATTGTGAAATAAACATCAGAGTTTTACTATTTTTTTATTAGTTGTTCAAAACATTACATAGCTCTTGACATATCATATTTCATACATTTGATTCAAGTGGGTTATGAACTCCCATTTTTACCCCGTGCACAAATTGCAGAATCACATCGGTTACACATCCACGATTTTACATATTGCCATACTAGTGTCTGTTGTATTCTGCTGTCTTTCCTATCCTCTACTATCCCCCCTCCCCTCCCCTCCCCTCCCCTCCCCTCCTATCTTCTCTCTCTATCCCAACTACTGTATTTCATTTCTCTCCCTTGTTTTTTCCCCCTTTCCCTTCACCTCCTCTTATATGTATTTTTTTTTTCATAAAAGCTCTTTTTCTATTTCAGGATCATTCGGTGAATGTCAATATTCAGTTGGAGTTCAAGTTCACTTTGTTTAACAGCATAGAAAACTGAAACTCTTTCCAAGCACATGACTGAAATTGGATCAAGTCCTCGATGATCCTTCTCTTTTGGTTTCTGGATGAAAAAGCCATCCTTAGGAGGAGGAGTTAGTGAGTGCATTGGGTATGACAGAGGGAATCTAGTTGAGTGCTCAACTTGGAAGTGGAAGCCAAGAGCATTTCTTATCAAGTTTGTTGGACCCTGAGATGAGGATTTGTATATAAAATCATTAGGGAGAATCTTTCAAGGAAAGTAGGACTGGAAATGTAGAAGGAACCAGGTCAACCGAGGGTGTCATATTGAACAAAGGCCCCTTAACTTGATATCACACTTGAATCATACTTCAAAATTTTCCTGGTGGGAGAAAGGAAGCTGGAATCTGTATACACTTTGTTCCTATCAGTCATTGAATAGTAGCTACTCCTGGGGGTATGCACATTCCAAATTTAGCTGTCAAGGATTAAAAGTGAGTGGTTTTGACAGCTTGAGCCATCTCATCTACAAAGAGTGGCAGGTGCTAGTTGTTGTGAGTGAAAGTACACAGTAGCCAATAGGGAAGAAAATGTTGGAGGGAATGTGGGCAGAGCATGTCTTTTTCAGTGTCTGAAGAAAATTACTTTCTCTTCAATAGGGTATAAACAGCATGAGAACCAGTCTGCTTGGAGGGCAGAAAGGAAATTTTGTGTGTTAATATTATGAGGATATTATTTCATCATAGCAAAGGTGTTGATGAAATAAAAATTAAGAATATTGAATTTTCTTCTAACCTTAAAAACCTCTCCACAAAGATAATACAGAAACAAAACATTTTTATTTGTTGAATAAGCATAAAACTAATAGGTATCAGAAAGACATGAACAATAGGAACATAAAATTAAGGGACTAATTAATATACACTGAGACTACATGATGGACACCCCCCCTCAAGAGCTTTCTCTTTAAAAGCAATTTACTTAATGCCATTCTGGCCCTGTTCTGGTTTAAGTCAACAGAATGTTACATTCTTTGACAAATAATATAAGGATGTTGGGGCTAATCTCTAGGCAAAGGAATTTAACACATCTCCCTGCTTATAAGAATACAGGCTACCCTGAAGGGAGAAAGTTTTGTTACCTTTACACAGACTCAGTTTCCAAGACCCAGAAAAACAGGATAATTAAGCTAACAACCATAAAATCCGTAAGACAAGTTCTAATTAGAATTGGTCAGTGGGGGGCCTGGATGCAGTGGTGAATGCCTGTAATCCCAGTGGCTCAGGAGACTGAGGCAGGAGGATTGTAAATTCAAGGCCAGCCTCAACAATTTAGGGAGGCTTAGCAAGTTCCTGTCTCTAAATATAATATAATACAACAACAAAAAAGCGCTGAGATGTGGCTCAGTGATAAAGTGTTCCTGGTTCAATACTTGGTACCAAAAAAACAAAAACAAAGACCTCTCCCAAAACAAAGCAAAACAAAAAAATTGGCCAGTGAGGGGAGGGTCAAAGTGACAAAGAGTTGCCTTAGGTTCTTTGGCTTTTCAGGTAGGCATGGTGGTGTGTGCCTGTAATCCCAGTGACTGGGGAGGATGAGGCAAGAGGATTGCAAATGAGAAACTGATGTGACTCCATTTTTTTTTTTCTTTTTTTTTTATTGGTTGTTCACAACATTACAAAGCTCTTGACATATCATATTTCATACATTAGATTGAAGTGGGTTATGAACTCCCAATTTTACCCCAAATGCAGATTGCAGAATCACATCGGTTATACAGTGACTCCATTTTTGAGAAACCAGCCTCTACCTCAGAGCAAATCCTGTCCAAGGAAGGGGGCGTGGCCCTTGTCCTTGGAAAAAGCCACAAAGTACTCCTAGGCACATTCCCACCCTGCTGAGTTGTTTATCTACAAATAATAGGAGAGATCTGCTGCACCAGGTGTCCCTGACTCAGTCAGGCTAGGTGGGGATCCATAGCAACCCCCTAGCAGCCACCAATCAGCATGAGACAGGGAAATACCTGGGATGCCAGATGACCCTCCCAGTAGTTTATGTTGATTGATAACATGTTGGGAAACCTTGTAGTTCAGCATGTACACCCCTTGGTGACTTAAACCAATCAATTCAGAGGAATCCCCCTCTTGTATTAACCAATCACCCCTACCCAACTTGTTCCCACCAGTGAATGTGCTAATCATGTTTTAGAGTGGTTTTTTTTTTTTTTTTTTTTTTTAACTTTCCTGCAGTATGTGATGATTTGCTAAGAGATGCTATGATGTATGTAGGGGTCCCTGCCTTCCCCAAATGTGTATAAAACTTCTGCAAACCCTGGGCTCGGGGCCTCTCAGTGTCACCAGTCGCTGTGTGTGCGGAGGACCGAGCTAGCTCGCAATAAACACCTCTTTGCTGCTTACATCCATCTTGGTCTCTGGTGGTCTTTTGGGGGTCCCAAACTCGAGCATAACACAAGTACAAGGCCAGCCTCAACAACTTGATGAGACCCCCATATCAAAATAAAAAATAAAAGGGATTGGGATGTTACTCAATGGTTAAGCACTCTTGGGTTCAATTCATGATGCCAAAAAACCCCAAATCTTCAGTTTATCTCTTTAATCTTTAATAGAGTAGTAAAATAATCCACTCCTATGGACTTGTTTTGGGTACTTATCTATGAGGAAGACCATATGCAGTAGGGACTTAAAAAAAAAATCAGATGTAATCCTACGTCAGTCAAGAATTAAGAGGTGGTACCCGAGCAGAATAGAAACTTCCCTAAAACCCTAGTAAAACTAGGCAACAAAGGATGTAATATGTCTCTCCTCCCTCTGAGATAACCTACCCTCCCCCACTTTCCTCTAATAAACTTTGCCATACAAAAGTATGGCATCTTGCTTGACAATTTTTTTTCCCCTCAAGGATACAAGAGCCAAGAAACACAACAGGATCTGATCCATCGACCACCACCTTAACAAAACTGGAGTACAATGCACATCACAGGCTAAGATTACAAAACCAGAAAGGGAATCTGGCCCTCACCCATATCCAAGAGATGAGAGCATCTATTGGCCCACATGGCATAGTTCATCCTAACTACTGGACCTGCTACTTGGGGTGAACATTTATATCCAAAAGAAAAACAAAAACAACATCAGAAAAAAAAAAGTGGTTTTAGTTTCACAACTTGGAACAAAGAGCTCTTACCTTCCTGGGGAAACTAGGAGATACTGACATTACATCCCTTGATATTTCCATTTCAAAGAGATAGCTCTCAGGCCTTCCAGAAGGATTCTTGGGTCATAAAATTAACAAAAGGCCCATCTGGTTTTCAAAAGGATTTGTAGCGTTTCAAAGAAAGAAGAATTTTCTTATGATTTAAAATTTTCTAAACTCAATGTTCTAGGGAGGAAGTCTCTTCCCTTATTTTCAACATAGAGAATTAAGTCTCATTTTAAATTTTTATTTGTTCTGACAAAGGTCATGAGATTTATCAGCTCCAGATTTTTAAATATATATATATATATATATATATATACACTATATATATAGTGTGTATATTATGTATTATATATAGAAAGATACCATTATAAATAATAATGCTTAAAATGGATTATTAAACCTTCTCCTTTTCAAAAATATAATATCTAATACCACTAGTGATTATACCATAACAAACACATTTTAAATACATAATTTTTTCACATTTAACTCATAAGTAAATTGTGCACTTGTGCCTGATAGATCTGGTTATGGAAAATGTTAACAAAAGTAACACAAAAGTAGCAAAGTAAAAATCTAGATTTAAGGGAAGTATATTAAACCTTTTCAAGATGAGAAAAAATACAGACCTTACATATTATCACAGTGTTATCAATTTTGTTACGAAAATATATTTAGTGAATATAAAGAATATTTGCCAAAGAAGTAGAAAAGTTTATTTTCCCTGCCATATTGAAAACCAGATATATTATAGAGATAAAAATAGAACTTAGCAAGCAATAAGATACGGGCATATTTGTTATTTAGTCCAAATTCCATCAGCTTTAAGCATTTAAGGTTTATCCCACTTACTTAATTGAGATTAAGTCTTTAATGAAAACTTGGAAGGGAAATAAGCCTGAAACAGAATAAGGCCAACTATACCAATAGCATTCTCAGTTACCTGGAATGATTGTGAAAGGGGTGGTTTCATACTCTTTCCACTTCCCATTCCTGGCAGTTGGTCTAATTTACTGTAATTTATAGACCCCAAGCCAGTCATATTTAGACATTTGTTCCTGGCAAGGAAAAGGATGTTAAATGCAGTCAGGCTGCAGAAAAAGTTGGCTGAACATCAGCCTCCTTCAGATTCTTAGAAGCATAGACTCATGGAATGAGAGCTGAGACAGTATCTTGGAGATCAGATTTCCTCTCTTTTCACTTAAGAAATGAAGAAGTTTAGGGAGAAGACAAAGTGACTATTACAAGGTCACATGGACATTTCCATGGGAGTTTGGGCTCACACAGATCACCAGAGGTGCTATTGTTCAATAACTTGGCCTGTGGTAATTTTCCCAATTCCCAAACTATCATTCCACAATGCAGGTTTTACTGTTTTTATTACCCTTTCCTTTCTATTGATGCTAAGAACCTGTGTACCCTGACTTTCTTTTGTCAGGTGACCCCTTATGTCTAACCTACACCTGCAGGGGTGCTAGTCACTGTACCCCAAAGTTTGATCCAGGCTACACTGAGTCCCGTCACTTCTAAGATAGCCTTCACTCTGCATGCATACATTGCTTTTACTCGTCTTAGAAACTGAGAAGTGATATGGGATAACTGACTTTGGAGCATTAAACATTATATTCTTATTCAGTCATTCATGTTAAAAGCTTTCTAAATGAATAGCTTATTTTCTTAGCTTAATAAGTCAATTTTACTCAATATTACAACTTGTCATTAGTAAGGTGATGTAGCACACATAAAAGTGATTGCATTATCAAATTAAACAATTATTTCAAAATACTTTTCTGTTCTTAAACCTGTAAGTCAGAGAAGGGAGGATGTGCAGCATATTCACAACTTTGGGATTTTAAATAAAATGGGGCCATTACCTTCATTTCCTCTCTTTTCATCTCTTCTTATAAATTATAAGAAACATTATGATCTCCAAACAGTCTAAGAGCTGTAGTAAATTTTTGAGGCAGAAGATGAACCATCCTGTTTTTGTTTTTTTCCCCTTCATTTTTCTATCTTTATCCATGTTGACATTTCAGCATGCCTAACATTGCAAAAATGGCATTCAGTAAAAAAAAAAAAAAAAAAAAAATACATAATATGTCAACTTACTGGTGGCTTCAGCCAGCTTCTATTTCAGTTTTGTTATAAAATTTTATTCGGTATGAAAGAAAAACCTCAATTTCAAGCAAATTTTGATAATGTATTTGGTGAGACCTGTTTATAAATATACATGCTGCAGGTGCACTAGGCTAGAAGTTGATGCCTCAGAGTTCCAGGTGTGCATCACAACAATTTTTTAAAATAACAAACTTATACTATAATGAGATGAAAATTCAAATGCTCTCTCTTCCAGAGAATCTACTTCTTGGTATCTGACCTCCCCGGAAAAAATATGTGCACAAGGACATGTCTACTGACAACAAGTAGTTTATTGTGGAATGCTATATGTAAAAGGATAGCCACCACAGAGTTGATTATAGTAGTAAAAAATAAAAGGCATTAAATGTCTAGCAATATTAGCTATTTATAAAATGGAATGCTGAACATAGTTAAGAATAACATGTAAGATCAATATATTAACACAGATTTTCAAAATTTATTATTAAAATATAGAACAAAACAGAAAAAGTCCAATGCAGTATGATACTGTTAAGAGAACTGTTTGTATATACTTAAGAGAATATGATACTGTTTGTATATACTTAAGAGAACAAAGCTATTGTATGGATTTATGTGATCTCTCTATGTGGGGCATATACACACATATATTCCTTATTTATTTTACTGTGTATATAGTTTATTAAATAAATATCTTTAAACATCCAGCTTCCACGAGGCACTTTTTTAGGATATTAAAAATTTGCATGCACATGTATACAATTTAGGATTTAGACAGGAATGACCATAAAATTTGTACATGAATGGAATGTGAAGCCATTTTGACTAGATTATTCAAGACAATAACATAGAGAAAACAGAAACAAATCTAGACTAATCCAGAATTAAGTGTTGAGAGTGGCCATTCTGTGGGAGAGAGATGGATGGGTGGTAGAAAGGACATGTTTAAGTTTCTGTGTATGTTTGAATGCCTGCTTTCTTTCATTGGGAATACATTCATTGATTGTCTGTGTAAATAAAGCTACATGTTTACTTGTTACATTTATAGAAATGAACTGAATCTCAAAATGGCATTAGTAGGTAGGAAGAGTAGAATGTAAAGATATCACTGAGGAACACTTCCTTTTCCCACTTCCTACTGTTGGCGGAAACTGATTCAGCTTCCTCTGAGCCTCCTTGTGGCACACAGAACAGAATAAAAGTAGAGCTATTTTCTCCTTTTCTTCACTCGTCCCCATCTCAATACCTTAAACAGGGACATGGGAAGATCTCCACAAGAACACATTTCAACTGCAAATTATGACAAAAGACATGGCCTTAAGTGAAGATGCAGAAAATGGGGAGGATCACTACATTCTGAAAAGAAACACATTAAAAAGAGAGACTTAATATTAGAAATGAAAACAAATGGCCATGCTCGTTACATTTTTTTAAAAAAATCTATATTAAATACTATATTGATAAGTTGAATATGTAAAGCACACATACCAAAGGCTAAAACATATAAAACAAAACACACAATCCTGAGAATTCCCTGGGATAAAATTTCCCTGGGATAAGACATAAGATCATGAGATAGAAAAACTCAAAGGAAAAAGAAGAGAAAAAAATAAAATAAATTAGAGATGAAACTTCTAGAGCTAAATAGAGATTTGTATCATCAAATTGAAAGTGTTCTTTGAGTAGCAGGAAATGAGACACACAATAAGCCTTATTATATCCAAGTGTAATTTATTCTAAGAACAAAGAAAAATTTCCACAATCATTCAGGAAGGAAAAAAAAAAGAGAAAAAAATATCAATATGTGTAGATGTAGCTTCTTAAAAAGAGGTTCATTTTACTTCATAATTTGAATTTGCCATTATCTTTGAATAATTTCTTACTTGAATGTTATGTTCTTCAGCTCTCTGTTTCTGTAACAAATACCTGAGATAAACAGACTTAAAAAGTGGAAAGGTTTATTTTAGCTTACAGCTTTGGAAATTTCAGCTGATAATTTATTGGCCCTATCACTTTGAACCTGTGGTGCTATAGTACATTATGGATGGTGTGTGTGTAGTCAAGGAGTAAAGCTGCTCAAACTTACAAACAGTGGTCAGGAAGCAAAAGAGAACGAGACCCACTTCCTACAATCCCCTTCAAGTGCAGCACCACCAATGATCTAAAAACCTTCCATTAGGCACCTCCTCTTAAATGTTCTACTACCTTTCTATAAGGCCACAGGATAGGAACCAAACTTTTAACACATGGGCCCTTGGAAGACACTCATCTAAACCAGAGCAGACATTTTCTTTCTTTTTCTGTTTTTCTTTACCTTTAGTTTTTTTTTTTTTTTAGAATGCATTTTGACATATTTTACATATATGGAGCATAACTTCTCATTCTTTTGGTTGTACATCATGTAGACATACATTGGTCATGTAATCATATATGCACATAGGATAGTAATGTTCAATCCATTCCACTAGCTTTCCTATTCCATTCCCCCTCCCTTTGTTTCATGCCCCTTTGTCTAATCCAAGGTACTTCTATTCTTCTCTACCCCCTGCCCTTATTGTGAATTAGCACCCGCATATCAGAGAAAACATTCAGTCTTTTGTTCTTTGGGACTAGCTTATTTCACTTAGCATGATATTCTCAAGTTCCATCCATTTACCAGCAAATGCCACAATTTCATTCTTCTTTATGGCTGAGCAATATTGCATTGTGTATATATAACACAATTTCTTACCTATTCATCTGTTGAAGGGCACCTAGTTTGGTTCCATAGTTTAGCTATTTGTGAATTGAGCTGCCAAAAAATATTGATGTGTGGCATCATTGCAGTATGCTGATTTAAAGTCATTTGGGTATAAACTGAGGAGTGGGATAGCTGGGTCAAATAGTGATTCCATTCTAAATTTTGTGAGGAATCTCCATACTGCTTTCCATAATGGTTGCACCAATTTGAAGTCCTAGCATCAATGTACCTTTTTCCCCACATCCTTGCCAACATTTGTTGTTGCTTATATTCTTGATAATTGCCATTCTGACAGGAGTGAGATGAAATCTCAGTGTAGTTTGGTTTTCCATTCTCTAATTGCTAGAGATGTTGAATATTTTTATATATTGTTGATTGAATATATTTCTTTTTCTGTGAACTGTCTGTTCAGTTTCTTAGCCAATTTATTGACTGGGTTATTTATCTTTTATGTGTTAAGTTTTTTGAGTTCTCTATATATCCTGGAAATTAATGCTCTATCTGAGGTGCAGGTGGCAAATATTTTCTCCCATTGTGTAGGCTTTCATTTCACATTCTTAATTGTTTCCTTTGCTGTGAAAAATCTTTTTTAAGTTTGATTACATCCCACTTGTTGATTCTTGATTTTACTTCTTATGCTTTAAGAGTCTTGTGCAGGAAGTCAGGTCCTAAGCTGACATGGTGAAGATTTGAACCTACTTTTTCTTCTGTTAGGTGCAGGGTCTTTGTTCCAATGCCTAAGTCCTTGACCCACTTGATTTTTGTGCACAGTGAGAGATAGGGGTTTAATTTCATTTTGCATAGAAGGCATTTTCAAGGTGGCTGTGATACAATGTCAATAGAGTAAGACAGTCTAGTGCAGTGTTGCAAGAATGGCTAAAATAATAGATCAATCCATAAAATTTAGTAGGAATGGATGATAAAATAGGTCAGAGCTACATAAAAAAATTTGAAGAGTTAAAGAAAGAATGGGTTGATGAAGCCAAAGAGAAAGTGTAATTCTACAGTATTTGACAATAGGTTTTTAAACATTTATATTGATCTCTTTCTTCAAATAAGTAGCAAATGATACTAAGAAAAAGATAATGGCCTTTATCTTTAATAAAAATGAAAGTGGGCTGGGGATGTGGCTCAAGCGGTAGTGCGCTCGCCTGGCATGCGTGCGGCCCGGGTTCGATCCTCAGCACCACATACCAACAAAGATGTTGTGTCCGCCGAGAACTAAAAAATAAAATCTTAAAAATTCTCTCTCTCTATCTCTCTCTCTCCTCTCTCACTCTTTCTTTAAAAAAAAATAAAAATGAAAGTAAGAAATTAAAAAGAAAACTGTTAAGATAAAAAGGCATTTTTTTATAAGTGCATCTGAAAAATATCAACAGAGAAAAGCAACAGAATTTAATTTATTTGAATGTTTCTTCCTGTCTCATGTTTTTAGAGAAAATTCTCCACATGAAATAAATATGTGATAAATTACATAATTAATTTGAATAGCAATTACATATCTATATTTAGTTTTGGTCTTGTGATGTATTTGTCTTTGTCATTGCAAACATCTTTTAAGAGGAAATAAATTAAGACTTAATTTGTATCTTCCTTCTGATATGAAGCAAACAAAATTTAAGGTTGGTATTTTAAAATTATTTTGTAGGTTGTGATTCTTCATACAAGAGAATAATTTAGTTCATCACCAGTATAAATATAAAATATAGCTATTATAGGAATAAAATTTTACTTCAGAATATTTAGCACCTATTATTTTAAAGTTCACACTCTAAACATTATAATAATTTATAATAATATAATGCAAAACAGTTCTTGTTGCTTTTAATTTTGGAATTTGCATCAACATATGTGAATTTTCCTAAAGATAATATTCATAATGAGAAAACTCAAATTGATACTTTCTTACATTTTACATGTAAGGGTTGGTAAAAATATTTATAATTTAAGTAGAATCAAATGGTTAGAATCAATACTTTTATTCTTATTGAGGGAGGGAGCAAGTTTCAAAATATTAAAAACTTGAAATACATGAAATTAAAATAACCATGAAAATAAAGTGACTGAGAGACTGCTTTAAAATTTAGTGCTTAAGAGTAAAAAACCCAAATGTCTATCAACAAATAAATACAAATAAAAACTGTGGAATATCCAGCCTTATAAAAAAAATGCATCCCTGACATGACACAACATGGTTGCACCTTACAGATGTAATGCTTAATGAAATAAATCCAACACAAAGGCACATATTTTGTATAAGGAGTATCCAGAATATTCAAATTCATAGAGACAGAAAGAAAGGTAAAAAAGTGACCAAGAGCTGAGAGGAGGGTGAATAGGGAGTTGTTGCTTAAAGGTTATGAGGTTTCTGCTCAGGGTGGTACAATGTATAACCATCACCACTCTTGAAAGATGAATAGTGGGGATGGTTGTACAATATTGTGTATGCAACAAATGCCACTGAACTGTATACTAAAACTATGGTTAAAGGAGTCGTGAACATGGTGGAGTGGATCTTAGCAGTAGCCGTCACCTCTTCCACAGCCCACAAATGAAACAGTGAAAGAACAGCTGACCAGAGAGGTGGGTGACAGAGCAAACATTTGAAAACTCAGTACTGGACATCTTGAGACTTGGAGGAACTTGAAATTTTGTTACTAGAGCAGAAAATAAAGACAGAGTTCCTTGATCCCAAAACCTAGATCAGGGTGGGGTCAGGGTGAGAGGTAACAAAGAGAGAAAGCGGGAGAGGAAAAACCCACAGGCTTACTTCATTCACAACAGTTGGAAAGAAAAGCAGATCAGGTTAAAACAGCTCAAGAGCAGCAAAAACAGTAGATCACACAGCTTAATTCCAAATTGTGAGCTGAATGCTGTGCTAGGCAGGACAGTTATTTTGTAGAGCCAGCCTCTCTAGAAGAAATTAAATAAACACAGCTCCTCCCCACTTTCAGATAGCAACAAATATAACCACACGGAACACCTCTGAAATGAGTTGCCTCACTTCTCTATCTACAAGAAACTTGTAGAAGGATCCCTTTTAGATAAAGATTGCCAAAACCTTTTGCCTCTCATCTGAGACAAGGGAAGTTGCAAGGATCTGACCCAAAAGCATATCACTCCTTGGGAGTGCTAACCCCAACCCAGTGTTCCTTACTCCTTTGAGGGAGCTCAGGTAAAGTTGGGCCAACTAACATCCTACACCCGACACAGTAAATTCTGGTGATGATCTGTAGCAGATAAGATGGAGGCTTCTGTGCCATAGACCACCCACAGAGCCTGCATTTACAGACCCCTTAGTTGCACACAATCACCAAATACTTAGCCTGCTACACAGGAGACCCAATGGAGGGGAAATGTGCTCAGAGATTCATAACTACTATCTCTAGAAGCTCAGCTGCTGGTGGATCAATTGATACTCTATGCCAGTCATGGGAACAGTGCTCCATTGATTTACATCATCCAGGGAGGAGATTTCTGTGCCACAGACTGCCCAAAGAGAGTCTACATTCACAGACCCCACAGTTACAGACAGCCACCAACCTCTATGCCATTATAATAAAGTTCATGCAGATGGCAGTAGACACTCAGTGTCCCATAACAGTCAGCAATAGTTCTGAGTTCTGCACTCTATACCCCGACACCAAACAGAAATAACCTGCAGATGCAACACCTTCCAAGCATGCAGACTTGAGCCTGTGGACTGATTAGTAAATACCGATTGACAAAAAAAACATAGCAACTAGGGAAATAACTCCTGTGCCCCAGCACCTCTATAAGATTCCATAGCTGTGAATCCCAGAGTTGCCTTTTAACTCAATTCTCTTTCAGATGCATGGATCCACAAAAAGCATTTCCTAAGGATAACCACAAGCAGCTAGCAAATAATCTCACACATATCCAATAACAGTACTTCCTACAAAATGACTTTCAGAGGGGCATCCCACAGATATCAGACACCACCCAACGTGCCCAGATAGAAGCCCACTGATCCATGACCTGGGTACTCCAGAGAGGGTGGAAGCCTTATACCATCATGGATCACCAGCACCAGATCAACCAGACTCCAATATCTCTACCTTAGATTGCCAAAACCCATACACTCCAAATTATACACCAGGAACCTACATTGGATTTGACAGTGCTGGATATGAAGAGCTTTCTTCAGGAGAGCACACAAAACTGCACCTCCTAACAGGGGGTAACCTGTCTGCTAAATTCAAGTGAGGGACCATCTGATCTGACCCAACAGGTCTGACCCAACAAATGAAAAGGAGTCTCCTAAAATTGTGTCAGAGTGTGGTACCTCCACACCCAGACAAACTTAGAGGTAAAGTTGAGAAGTGGTGGGCATCTTTTAAAGGTTCCAAATCTTGATAAAATCCAAATGAGTAAGACTCAATAAGAAATCTTCCCACTTTGCATGAATTATCATAAGCATAAATTACTGTAATATCAATTTTGATCATACAGATAATGCTTTTATATTGAATTGACAGATGTTCCATTATTATTTGATATCTCAGCCCTCAAACTGATTGCATTTCTTCTGATATTTTAAAGCATTAACTGCAATAATTCTTTCTATCTTTGTTTTGCTTTCCTAACTCATGTTTGCACTTGTTCCTTTTCATCTCTCTTTTTCCCTCTTGTGTTATCTGTTTCTCCCTTGAGGCTCACCTCTCTTCTTTCTATCTTGGCTTTTAGTATTTTCTATCTTGGCTTTTATTACTTTTCCATCCTTTCTTTTCTTTCTTTCTGTTTTTCTTTGCCCATTTTTCCTTTCTCCTCTTTCAACTCCTACGTAGAGTAATAATCATTTTAATATTCTTAATAACTACTTTTTCAACCTACTCAATACATTACTAAAATTTTATACTGGAATTAGAGGAACCATGGAGAACATTTTCAGTATGATTTTCCCCCTAAGGTTCATTGTTACATGGATTTACTCTGAAGTGATAATTATTGATAATTCTCCCCAAGGAGTGCTAATACTGGACATAGCAGAAAATACACACTAAGCAGGAGTATCAACACTTGTATATTCATCCACTTAAGAGAAAGTTGCTCACTAAATAGTCTCTGGCATGAAAATAGAAGAGATAATCATCCTAGAAGACAGGTAGATTTGCAAACAATACAAAAAAGTAATTATAATGTCTATAGTTTAAATGTTCAAGAAACTAAAAAAAATATAGAAAATAAAATAAGAGAGAAAACACAATTTTATCAATAATGAGATAGAGATTATAAAAATGAACTTAACAAAAACCCTGAAAATTACTCAGTACATCAAATTTTAAAAATTCAGTAGAAAACATTACCAATAGATTAGACTACATAGAAAACAGATTCTCAAAGACAAAGTATATAATCTTAAAAATAAACTTGACAACAAAGATTTTAAGAAACCATGAACAGAATATGCAAGAAATCTTGGATAATATTAAAAAATCAAACAGAAGAATCATTGGCATAGAAGAAGGCAGTGAAGTGAAAACTAAATAAATGCACAACGTTTTCAATGAAATAATAAAAAAATTTCAAATCTTAGAAATAAGATAAAAATCCAAATACAAGAGTAAATGGCCCAAATTGACAAGATCCAAAAAATTCTCTCTTAAACACATTATAATTAAAATGCCTAATATACAAAACAAAGATATAATTCTAATAGCTCTATTAGAAAAATGACAGGTCATGTTTGGAGGTAAGCCAATTTGACTTCCTACAAATTTCTCAGGCCAGACTGAATACCAGAAGAGATTGGAAAAATATATACCAAAGTCCTGAAAAATAATGGGTGCTGAGCAAGATTGCTGTATCAAGAAAAATTATCCTTCAGAATTGAATATGTAATGAATACATTCCATGATAAGTACAAACTAAAAGAAGTTATAACTAAGCCAGCATTACACTCAATGAAATATTTCACGAGAAGAAATAAAAAATGTCAGAGCCAGTGTATGAATGAATCCCACTGGAATAGTTAATTAAAGGATAATAAAGTCTGAATTAAGCATCATAAATAAATCAGTCGCAAAAAAATAAAAACTAGCTGTCTATAATAATGCTGAATGTACATGATTACAACTCTGCAACAAAAAAGCATAGATCAAATGGATTAAAAAGTAAGACTCAAGCATGTGCTTACGAGAAACTCACCTTATAGGCAAAGACATCCACAGCCTAAAATTGAAAGAATGGAAAAAAGATATATCATGCAAATGAAGACCCAAAGCAAGCAGAACTAGCTACTCTCATATCTGACAAAGTAGACTTTGAGATAAAGTTAATCAGGAAAGACAAAGAAGGCTATTTTTAATGGTTAGAGGAACAATCCAACAATAATATATAATGATTAGAAATATTTATTTCCCAAACACTAGTACATTACATACATAAAACAAACCCTAATCAATATGAAGGATCAGATATACCCCAACACAATTATACTGAGTGATTTTGACACACTTCTTTCACCATTAAATAGGTTATCCAGACCTAAAACTAAATAAAGTCTTCAGAATTAAAATAATATTATTAATCAAATGGATCTCACAAATATCTATAGAATATTTCATTCATCAACATATGCATTCACTTTCTCAGTTACATATAGAAACTTCTCTAAAATAGACCACTTTTTAGGACACAAAGCAAGTTTAGCAAACACAAAAATTATCATAATGGAAAAAAATTAGAAATAATTAACAAGATAACCAAAAATTTTTAACTCCATGAGATTAAATAATACAAGTTTGAATAAAAAATGGAACACAGAAGAAATCAAGGGAGAAATGTAAAAATTCTTAGAAAAAATTGAGAAAAGGAAATACACCATATCAAAATCTCTGAGACTGTGTGAAGGCAGTTGTAATAAGAAAGTTTATAGCACTGAGTACCTACATAAAAAATTTTTTTAAATCCCAATTTAATTATCTAATGTTACATCTCAAGACTCTAGAAAAAGAAACTAATTACCAAATTAGTAGAAGACAGGAAATTGTAAATATTAGAGCTGAAATTAATAAAATTGAGACTAAAAAAGACAGAAGATCAATTCAACAAAGGGTTTGCTTTTAAAAGATAAGTGATATTGATGAAACCATAACCAAACTAACCAAAAGAAAGACCCAAATCAACATAATTAGCAATGAAACAGAGGTATCAACACAGATACTTCTGAAACCCAGAGATCATTAAAAACTGTTTGAAAATTTTATACTCCAATAAATGAGAAAATATATACAATATTCATGAATTTCTAGACACATAAAGTGAACCTAAATTGAACCATGAAAATAATAGAAAACTTAACAGACCAATATCAAACAATGTGATTGAAGCAGCAATTCTTCCAACAAATTCTTCCAGCAAAGAAAAGCCTAGGACCAGGTAGATTCTTACTGAAGTTCTACCAGATCTTAAATAAGAACTATCATCAGTCCTCCTTAAATTATTCTGTGAAACTGAAAGGGCAAGAACATTTTCAAATTCATCCTATAAAGCCAGTATAACTCTGATACCCAAAGCAGGAAAAAAACACATAAAGGGAGAAAAAAGAAACCTGTTTAGATCAATATTTCTCATGAACATAGATGCAAAAATTCTTAATGAAATATTATCAAACCACATTCAAAAATACATTAAGAATATAGCACTCCATGAATAAGTGTGGTTCATCCAAGGGATGCAGGGTTGCTTCAATTTATGTAAATCAATAAAGGCAATTTAAAAAATAATTAGAATTAAGGAAAAGAATTACATGATGATCTCAATAGATGAAAAAATAGATTAAAAAAAGGCCTTTGACAAAAGTCAGTCCCTGTTCATACTAAAAACACTGGAGATGACAGGGATACATCATACTGAACAGAGAAAAATTGAAAGCATTTCCTCTAAAATCAGAAATAAGGCAATAATATCCATTCTCACCACTCCTATTTGCCGCAGTCTGGCTGGGCACAAAATCACGAGCCACTCACAGCCTTGTAGATTCAAACAGTAATTCTTTATTCCTGAACTCTCACTGGCACTCTACACGCAGGTTCTGGGGAAAATACACACCCTCCACCGGGCTCTGCGTACCAAATACCCTCTGAATCCTGCTGCTAGAACTCAAGGAGCGGGCGCCTGAGGCAGCAGGATCCGCTCTATTCCCAGCAGGATCCACCCTAAACCTGGAGCCACCCTAATCCAGCAGGATCCACCCTAAACCTGGAGCCGCTGTAATCCCTGAGCAGGGTCACCTTTCAAACCAAAACTCTCAAACATTCATGCAATGTCACTGCAAATGATCTGAGTCCAAGGTAAGCCCATTTTCACAATGTAGAGTCCTCCCTCTAAGCAACATTGGGTAGGCTGACAAGGAAATTGCCATGCATCATTCCTACTTGGCTATGGCTCTCAGCACTATTTAATATAGTTCTTGAACCTCTAACCAGAGCAATCCATCAAAAGAAGGAAATGAAAGAGATACAAATGGGAAAAGGAGAAGTTAAATATTTCTGTTTGCTGATGATAAGAACCTATATCTAGAAGATACAAAATACTCTACCAGAAGACTTATATAACTGATAGACAAATTCAACAAAGTAGCAGAATACAATATTGTCATACACAAACTAATGGTTTTCCTAAACTCGTATAATGAATCCGATGGGAAAAATATCAGAAAAAGTGTTCCATTTATAATAACCTAAAATATGCAATGCAATACAATACAATACCACACAAAACTCAGGAATAAATTTAACCAAGGAGGTAAGAGACCTCTTCAATAAAAACTATAGAATATCAAAGAAAGAATTTTTTAAGAAGATCTTAGAAGATGGAAAGACCTACCATATTCTTGAATGAGAAGAATAAATATTGGCAATAGGGCTCTATACTATCAAAAATATTACACAGATTCCATGAAATCTCTATCAAAATACCAATGACATTTTTCACAGAATTAGAAAAAAAAAATAGTCCTAAAATTCATTTAGAAGAATAAAGGGCCCAGAAAAGCCAAAGCAACACTGAGCAAGAAGAGCAATGCTGGAGTCATCACAATTATACAACAGAGTTAGAGTAAAAGAAAAAAACCAATAATACAACAACAACAACAACAACAAAAATAGCATAATCTTTGAGTCAAAACAGATATGAAGACCAATAGGACAGAATGGAAATGCAGAGGCAAACCCACATAGACACAGGCAACAACTAATACTAGACAAAGGTGCCAAAAATATACAGTGGGGAAAAGATAGCCTTTAAACAAATGGTGTGGGGAAACTGGATATTCACACTTAGAAGAACAAAACTAGATCCCTACATTCACCCTGCACAAAAGTCAACTCAAAGTGGATCAAAGACTTAGGAATTACACCAAAAATTTTGCAAATGCTAGAAGAAAACACAGACTCAACACTCTAACATATATTTGCAGGCACCAACTTCTTTAACCAGATTCTATAGATCAAGAAATAAAAAAGATAATTAATATGTGGCAGAGTATCAAATTTAAAAGTTTTGCACAACAAGGGAAACTATTAAGAAAATGAAAAGAGAGCCTATAGGATACGAGAAAATCTTTGTCAGCTGGTGCTCAATATCCAGAATACATAAAGAACTAAAAAAAATAATCAAACAACTTAATCAATAAATGTTGAAAAAAACTAAACACACATTTACCAGAAGAAGAAATACAAACAGACAGCAGATATACAAAAATAGTTCAACATCTGTAGCAATCAGGGAACACAAATTAAGACTGCATTAGGATATCAACTCACTCCAGTCAGAATGGAAATCATCAACAATACAAGTAATAATAAATGCTGACAGAGATGTGGAAAAATAAGGTTCACTCATACATTGTTGGTGAAACTGTAAATTAGAACGATCACTTTGGAAAGCAGTAGGGAGATTGCTCAAAAGACGGAATAGAACCACCATATGACCCAGTTACGAAAGATCCTTATAGAATCACACTTCACAAAAGTCAACCGGCCCAGATGTTGGTCAATAGGTGAATGAATAAAAAAAAAACATGTCATATAAACACAATGAAATTTTACTCAGTCATAAAGAAGAACGAAATTATGGTATTTGCTAGTGAATAGATGGTACTGGAGAATATCAAGCTAAATGAAATAAGCCACACTCAGATTGTCAAGGGTTGAATGGTTTCTCTCATGTGCTGAAGGTTGGGCAATATAAGTAGGGGGGAAAAAAGGGTTAGGGAGGAACCCTGTGGGAATAGAAGGAAGATCAATGGAGGAGAGGAAGGGGATTGAGGGAAAGGGTGAAGGGATGGGAAATAGAAGAACTGTGTAATTAAATTGACAAAATTATACTATGTACATATAATAATATACCACAGTGAATTTCATCTTTATGTATATAGATAAAGCACCAATAAAAATTATAAATAAATAGAAGCAAGACCAGTAGAATAGAGAAAGGGGAACAGGGGAAGATAAGAACAGAGTAATATTGAGTACTCAGGACTGAAATGGAGCAAATTATATACCATGCACGTATAATGATATCAAAATGAACACTCCCATTGGTATAACTATAATGCACTAATAAAGACATTTTTAAAAACATGGTTAAGATGGTTAATTGTGTGTGTATGTATATGTATATAATATATATATATATATATAATCCCATAAGCACAAAAGTAAAATGAGATTATACATAGTCAATGAAAATTTTGCTTTCTTATTTGGAATAAAAATAAGGGACAGGAGAGATACTGTATTTCTTGATTCAGGTTTGGTTACTCTGTATAAGTATTGCATGTAGTCATTGCTAAAATTATCTAAGAAGTTTTAATAGCTCTGAACAAAAATTCAGAATCTATGTATTTTAAATAGATTCTGATAACTGGGTCATATGGTGTCACTGGGAGAGGAGTAGAATAACTTCATTAAATAGATATTAGGAAAAATTTTACAAGAAATTACTGTAGCTTTTTATACCACACATATTGTAAATAAATTACATACTGGCATTTCCTGAGCATTATAAAATTTTAAGAAAATTGATTGTATTTATATCTTTAGACCTCAAAATAATATTTTATTTTTAGTTAAAATTATTACTTTTGTTTCTTTTTTATATTATACTTAGAAACATCTTTGCCATCTGAAGAAAACATATGAAATTAAATTTTAAGTATTTTTATAAATAATCTTGTGATATGTTGTATAAATAATACATAGTGATACTCATTTTTCCCTTCAGGTAACTATTCCAGAGCCATTTATTTTGTGAATTCACATGTTGCCAATAATAAAAATCTTCATCTTATGTCTCAAGCTGTTATGGTCTTATGTTTACTTCTGATCTTTTAAATTAGTCTCACTATTATGAAAAATTTCAATACAGTACTAGAGTCTTTAAATTACTAAAAATCGAGCATATGTTTTTCTATCTGGTGTGCTAGCATCTTTGATTAGTCTTATTCAAAATAATTTTATGATTATAAGCTTTATTTTATAGCTTTAAGCCATTTTTCTAGGCTTCTCTTTCAACTATCTTCCAAAAAAATGTGGAGATTTTAATTATAATTGCATTAACATATGGATTAATTTGTAGAAATCCACTTTCATTTCTTTTAGCTACTTTTGCTATTTACTTCCATACCTCTACATAACCAGCTAAAAGTCATTGTTCCATTTTGATCATTTAGTTTGAAATGTCATCTATTTATTTTCCATTAAAGAACAAAAGACACTGACTCCTCTGTACCACATTGATTATCTTCTCATATCTATGCTCCTAATACAGCTATAATTTATTATACTAGAAATTGCTGTTTACATTCTTATGGTTATGTTAATACTACCCATAGTTAAGCCTTGAATGGACTGTTAAACCTGTGACAGTTAAAAAGTATTAACTTGCTTGATTTTCTGTATATTAATAAGTAAAAAATTCATCTTTAACTTGTGAAGAGTTGCTTATATCTCTCACTGTGGATGGTCACACAAATCAGGTGTGCAATGTATTTTTTTGTTCCTGCAAGTCTCCACTGAGCCTTCTGACCTGCCACAGTCTGTGCTCAGTTGCAGCTGATGCAGGTGTATGTCTGACATTCTAGAAGCTCTTCACCTTCATCCTGGTGATTTCCATTGCCTTCCTTCTGTGCTAGATTTCCTGTTTCCAATGTGGAGTCTTCTTTTGGTTTGTTGCTACCTTAAGGTGACAAAGCAAACAAAAAATTATCTTCCGATGGTACGGGGATTGCAGGGTAGTGAGGGGACTACATGGTAAGAAAATATTTTAAACTCTCAAATATATGAAAATGACACTTAACTGATAGTTTGCCTGAATATATTTATTTTTTTGTTTTTGGATAGGAGATTTGGGCTTTACTTTATGTTTTTAAAGCTTCAAGTGGTTTCTATTAATTCTGAAGTTGACATGATAACTGATCCTTTTCCATTATGCATTTTCTTTTTCTTTTTCTTTGGAAAGCTGGTAAATGTTTCTATTTTCCCCATGTTCTACAATTTCATAATTAAATTTCAATGATGAGGATTGATTTCCATCTATTGGGCCAGGCACACTATGGGCTCTTCACATATGAAATATATTGTATTTCATTTCCAGAGAAATTTTCTAGATTTATTTATTGTGTTTGCTTTTCTTTAATGACTTTTCTGGAAATTGTCTTATTTGGATATTGAATCTCCAGGACTGTTTTTCTAATTTTCATACCTTTCTTCCCCTTTTATTTTTCTTTACTATTTGGTTTGATTTTTATCTTTTTTAGCAAATTCCTTTTAATTAGTTTAAATGCCTTGAATAGTGTTGAATTTCTAAGAGCTCACTTTGGTTGTCTGCATATCCCTTTCTGACAGTATCCTACTCTTGTTTCATGGTTATCATTTTTTCTCTTATTTCTGAAAACACTAATTGTAGTGACTTTTGTATGCATGTGTACACATTTTCATTATCTTGTAGGGCATGTTTCCTCCCATTTTCTTTCATCTCCTTTGGGCTTTCATTTGAACTGCTCTCATCAGGTTGTGCTAACTCTTGGTTGTCTGCTTATGTTTAAGAAATAAAAGCTGATTGGAAATTCTAATATATAAAAGGCACTTTTTGATCTGAGTAGACTGTTCAGTGGTGGAAACTGAGACTCTAGTTATGTCTTGATTGCTTATTATATTTAGGTCTTCTCATAAGACTGGCCCTATTTTTGCAAAGAATAATTTTCTAATCCAATCTGAGAGTGAAAACCTGTCTGGTAGATCTGTGTGAACAATTTGGGCAAGGTGTGGTAAGGAGTGTCAGTATCTAGTAGTCATGGTTTATTTAGTCCAGTGATGTCCTGAAGCTGGCTCATACTGGAACATGAGAGCAAAATGTTATCATTTCAGGAATTTTGTGGAACAGAGTTATTATTAAGAATTAAATACATAAACATGCAGTTGAAACAATTATATAAAAACAAAGATAAGTAGACAAAACTCACTGCTTCCTAATTATTTTACTACAGTTTTCTATTCTCTAGCCTTTTGAGGTTATTTAGGACTATTGCAGAAACACTGTATAATGTGCTCTTGCACATCTCTTTTCAGTTCCACGTTTACTGATGTCACCTTGTTAGCTTTCAAAGAGTCATAGAAGGAGTATTTATATGACAGAAGTCAGAAAACTCTATAAATCAGGGCTCACTTAATTTCTTTATTGTCTAGAACCAACAGAGTGATGCAGAAAATGTTAACAACGCAGCCTAAACTTAAACAACGGGATCCCATGGTGGTAACATCATAAACTGCACAAAAGTGAAGAAATATTTTTCCAATTTTTGAAAACTATTTTTGCTTCCACCAGGAAGTCATTTATGGCTCTGACAATTGAGTGAAATACCTACAATAATTTTATAACTTTAGTTTTGTTCTATTCTTTAAGTAAACAAAAATTACCAACATTCATGTTGGAACTATTCCAACTGCAACTTTAGATTGACTAAAACTTCAGGGCTTGGGGGAAAAAAGATTACTGGAATCATTCTGTGAGAATTAATTTGCTTTATGGAATTTACAGTAAAGAGTATTATAAATTTTATTGTAGTCTGTAGATTGTGTGCTACACATCCTTAAACCACTGAAATTCATAATAAATTTTTCTTTGTTCAGAGGTAGTTATGAAACATGTGCCAATCACCCCTAATCTGATCCTTCTCTTTAATACAGTATTTCCATTTCAAACAATTTCTAATGCTCATCAGTCCAAAAACTCTTGTCTTTAGCTCTCTGAAATGAATAGAACTTTGGTCTTTTCACCAGACTGTGGGAAGAACAAGTTGCTGTACAACTCAAGAGTTGAGATTGTTAAATGGCAGTAGGAAAATCAATCACTCTTCTTTATTTTAGCTAATTTTAGTTTTTGGACTTCTCTATGGTTATCTGAAAATGACCCATTCTGAGTGATCCAGTGTATTCATCACATTTTAATCTATTTTTTCAACTCCAAAATTGTGTTCCTATTTTTTCTTTTTGCTTTTGTTTTCCCCTCATTTGAATATGTGTGATCAAGGATGTCTTTCTGTATTAATGTTTCAGTTGGATTTCAGAATGTATTAACATTAGATTAGTTGAATCTAGCCCTCATGCAGTGGTCTTTGAAACTCCACTATTAATCCATTGATGTACAAGGCTACCTTTATTAAATGATATGACAATTTATGTGGAGTAGTTTCTAAACCATCTCCAGCATTTCCAAAGATTTATTTATCTTGGCTTGTAATATATCTTATATGATAAAATGAAGGGCCTCTGCATTTTCACATTGTCTTAGCTTCTTATTACTGTTTTGTTTTTTTTTTTTTTTTTTTTTTTGGTGTGTGTGGTTCTGGGGATTAAATCCAGGGCTTTGTGCCTGCAAGGCAAGCACTCACCCAACTGAGCTATATCCCCAGCCCTCCTCATTATTTTTGAAATACATTTGAAAAGTAGTTTTTCAAGTTTCCTTTACAATTTTTCTGTGATTTTAATGAAAATTCATTAATCTATAAACAAGGACAAGTGATGTGATCACTCTGTTTAGGGTTCTTTCTGCTAACTTGTTAAATATTTCTTAGGCTTTCTCTTATTTTCCTCATTAGAACTTTGCAGAATTATTCCTTCTTTCCATGGGTGATTCCAGATAACACATATTTAGTGATTAATACAAATATTTTTTATAATACTTTGAAATTTGGTTCTTACTAATGTACTACAACTTTTTATAGTGATCTCATACCCTGCCTCCTTGCTAACCTTTCTCTTTGCAGTTCTAATAATATCTATTATTAAATAATGTCTATTATCTTGGGCTTTCAATGTGTATGACATAACCTCATTGCATCAGTTAAAAAAGTTCAAAGATGTGCTTTTAGCATATATTAAGCATTTGTCACCAGTTTGCAACTAGATGTGCTTAAATTTTTAGGTATTTCTATTTTAGTTGATTTTAATGTTTTCTACTTTCACACTCTATTTTCATGTCACACACACCTAACTGAAGTTTAGTTGTGTTATTTTCCTTGCAATTTTGAAAATCATTTCAGGAATTGTATGTTAATATCAAATTATTTGCCTTGTAATTGTCATTTTGGCTCAGTATAAAATTCAGATCATCAGTTTTTCACTCAGAATTCTATAGCCTTATTCTTTTGTCTTTTCACCTTTGTTTTGCAAAAGAGTAGTATACGACTAACTTGCTTTTCAATTCTTTGGGGGTAATTGGGGTTGGAAAAAGAGTATCATTGACTATTTTATGATGTAAGTAATATTGGAACACACATATGGAGAATTACATCATGAACATTCTTATACATATAATTTAGCTTAAGAAATGAAATATTCTAAAACTTTGAGTCTTCATATTTTACCTCAGTGACTCTTCCTTTGTATGTTCATAGCCAGAGGAAGCCAGTAATCTGCATTTCATGCTGCATTTTTCTGTGTTGAATTTTAGCTTTATAAAAATACATATGTGTTGCATGGTATTTTTTGTAGAAATTCTCACTCAGTTTCTTCATACCTTCCTGAATTCAGAACCTTGGATAGTCCCCTCTTCACTGGCTGTAGTATTATCCATGTGACTAGCTTTAGCCAAAGGCAGAATAGCAAAAGCCACACAGATATTTGCAAAGTGCTAGAGGATGGGGATCTTGTCTTCCCTGGTAGTAGGTGATAGTGGAACCTCCTTATGCTCTGGAACAAATATAAATAAGCCTGGTGGATGACAAAAGGCACATGTCCAGTTACCTTATCACTCAATTCATAAAGGTATTTTCTATATTTTACTCCTTTGTTTTGTAATATGCTCTTTACATGTAGAGCTTTGATTTGCCTAGAATTGATTTTGTGAGTGTTGTAAGGTAGAACTTGAATGTCCTATTTTTTTCTGTATGGACAACTTTTCAGATTGGAATGACTTGTTGAATATTCCACCTTAACCTCAGGGAGCTGCCATAATATTTTTACCCCAAATTTTATCTTATGTATACACACACAACATACACACACACACACACACACACATATGTGATAAGCCAAATATTATATAATTTTCCAGACAAATTTTAGAATTCGCATGCCAAATTCTAATAAAAATCCTGATAGAAATTTTATAGGAAATGAATTGACTATATGGATTAACTGTGATTCATCTTTATAATTTTTAGTCACTGAGCAAAAATATAGTACCTTTTTCTATTTGATTAATTTTTTTACCAATATTCTTCACTAAGCTTTTGCCTTTTTTCCCTCATAAGTCATGTATCTATTTTGTCATCTATTACAAGTGCTTTTATTATTGTTTTGAATGATATATTTTGAAAAGTACATCATATAGCCACCTCTTGCTTCTGTGTAGACCTGAGCTTAATTTTTATAATTGATCTTATACCTGCAGTCTTGTTAATTTCCTTGTTACTTCCAATAATTTTTTGCTTTGAGATTACTCTCTATAAAAAACGATGCTTGCTGCAAAGGACAGCTTGATTTCTTTCTTTGCATTTCTTAAATTTTTTGTTTCTTTTATTGTGCCCCTGTACTGAATAGCACTTGTGGCACAACGCAGGGTTGCTTTACCGCTGAGAAAAATCCTCAGCCTTTTTTAGTTATTCATTTTTTATTTTGAAACATGATCTCACTAAATTGCTGAAGGTCTTGCTATATTGTTGAGGCTGGCCTCAAACTTCCAATATGCTTTAATCTTCACTAATTAGAAAAAAAAGTAGTGCACAAGTAAGTTGAAATCAATCAAGTGGTATAAATACCTAGGTGGAACTTAAGAAATTCTAATATGATATGAAAATAACTTATAACTCCAATCCTAAATTGCAGGCCTGGTGATCACTGTGAGGTTTTTGTTCCGCATCTCTGTTATAGATAATAAATAGTGCTCAGTGCATTTTATCAGTATAACAGATGAGAATCTGTTTAGTTGCTCAGCAGGTATTTCAGGTAATTAAAACACTTCTTCAAGCTGAGAAAGCAATAACAAAAAATGTTTGAAAGATTGCTCCAAATATTCTAAGGTGAGATAATTGTTTCCTTAGAGAATTAGCATCTTTTATCTCAGAGAAGATTTGGAATTATTTATATTTGGAATTATTTTTAATTGTTTCTCAATATTTTTGCATTATGGCTAGGAAACCATGTTTTTAAGAAAAGCAGAACTATTAGAGTAATACATTGTCCTTATAATTGCAGCTGTAAAATGTTTCAAGAGTTGATTGATTTATGTTCTGATTTTCTTTGAAATGAAATACTATCATTGCATACACAATGTAAGAATATTTTAGGAATTTTAAAAATCACCACAATGATAATAATATAATTTATTATTAGCAAAATTTATGTATGTATTCAGTAAAGCCTATTTTTGAATTGATAATTGAATTAATAAAAAATAAATTGAATACATTAGATTTACGAATAAAGGTTAAGAAGATTTAAGGTATTTAACATTGTAATATTATAATGTCCTTTGGTCTCTTGTATAACCAGTTTTCTTCTGGTTCCAAGCACAGGACATGATTGTGCATCTGAACTTTCTATTGGCTGGTGGCAGCCATATGATCAATTCTGGACCATGGTATCAGTTCCAAGCTGAAGCTTTTCATTGCCAGTGTGACACACCCTTGTGCTCACTTTTCTTGCTGCCACACACCCAAATGCTTCTTATAGAGAGGGAAGTGTTAAGAAGTGGATATTGCATTCAGCAGAAGTCTCTGAGTGACTTATAGTTAGAGGTCCTGGATGACTTAGGTTGGAGCTATAATGTCAGGGAAAAATGATTCCTTGTTTATTTAAGCCAGTGAAAGATTTTCTTGGGTACGGCAGCATAATTTATTCTATTCTGACTGATTACATCTACCGTTTTCATAGAATAACAATAGGAGGGAGAGCAGGGACGGAAGGAAGTGACATTTGCTTTAGTGGTTAGGAGGCAGATGGAGAGAAAAATTATATTGAGGCTGGAAAGTCAGGTTTTGCCACAAAAAAACATTTGCTGACACCTTCAAGTGTAGTAGTTTAAGAGGCATATTATGTGCTTATTACATTTATATCTGTAGAGGAAGAGGCTAAAAACAGCACTATGAAAAAATTCAGCTTTGAGATAAAGACAAAATCCAGGTTATTATCTATGTGAACAGTTTTAGAGTTTCCTGTGAAACCCTAAGACCTTTTCAAGGGCTCCTCAAAGTAAAAATTATTTTCATAATAATAGGAAGACACTATTGATCCTTTTTAATCTCTTTATCCCATAGTATACAAGGTACAAAAATCACGTTAACAAGATTAAGACTCACCAAATTATAGACCACTTTTTTTTTCCTGGAAGAAATATTATAGGGGTCCTTCACGGTCCCTGTGTGTTTCCACACTGTTTGAATAATAGCATATATTTTTTTGTGTGTGCATTGATACAGAAAAGTACATAAAACAAATGCTGATTTTAAAAAGTTAGCTTATTAACTTCCTAACCAAAAGTGTATTAGAATAACTATTCAATTTAGATTCAGGGTTTGTTTTTTTTTCAAGATGGCAGAATAGAGGAGGTCACGTTCCTGGTTGTTCTGTGGCAGGAAACCAAGAAAGCAGACAGGCAACTTCCCTGCAAAAATGGGCGAACAACAACAAATAAAGGTGGAAGGGACTTTACTGGAACTTAAAACTGGACATTCAAAGAAGACTGGGAACATAGGAGGTTGGATATAATAGAACAATAAAAAAATCTCCAGCAGCACAGCCACTGTTGTGACGGGGTTGGAACACCAGAGAGATCCCTCTGGGAGCATAGTAGAGGAATAAGAGAATTAAAGGAACCTGAATTTTTGGGAGGCCTGAGGCGTGTCTGGGCACAGAGCGTTTAGAGATCAAGGACATTGCCCAATAAACCTGAAAGTCTTATTGTAGGATATCCACGTGTGGGGAAAGAAGTCACCATACCCCCTCGTGGAGTGCTGAGGACAAAAGAAGGAACCATTTGCAGTTGCAGCACAGGGGCCAGCAGCCGAGGGAGCTAATTGCTGGCAAAGCCCAGTTTGGCCTGAAATACAGGCCCAATAAACACCCACTGTACAACATAGAGTATGCGTAAGTGGGAAGGAGAAAATCAAACATGGAGAGAGGTTTACACAGGGGACAACTGGTTGTGGAAACCCACCAGGATCTACCCATCCTCATCCAACTGGGTGCTTTCGGGACCTGCTGGGAGAGACACGTCTGGACAGAAATTGGGAATTGCGGGGATGGGAGAGATTATTTGGAGACTGAAACCGAGACAAGAAAAAGTGGGGTCTTCAGGTGATGTAGTGAACTCTAAGAACTGGCTTCCACACCACATGAGTGAAAGCCGGGGAGATCCCAGAGTTAAAGTCTTCCAGCAAGAACTAGCAAGTACTAAGTAATAGAGGTGCACTGATTTAAAATCTCTAGACCAATTTGGTTAGTATATTTTAGTTTTGTTTTGCATTCTTTTGTTTTTATTTTTAACTTAATTTTTTTTACTTTATATATATATATATATATATATATATATATATATTTTTTTTTTTTTTTCCTCTTACCCATCTATTTCTCTTGATTCGGCAAAGAACTTGGAGCTTGCCTAAGCCTAAACCCTGCCTCCTGGAACTCCACCTACAGGATTACCTACCTCTCTCACTCCAGCAATCTCTAGTTTGCAGCATCATGCTTCAAAGAACCCCACCTAAAACTGCTGAGAAGAAAAGTTGAGAATATTTTGAACTCCAGTAGAAAGAATTCTTTAACTTTTCAGTATGATTTTTACTTTTATTCTTTTTCTTCTGTTTATTGTGACCTTGATGGTACAATAGTCACTTATATATTTTCATATTTGTTATTTTTTTCTCATTTCTAGCATTTTTGAAGCCAGTTATTTCTTATGGATTACTTTTTTAATGAACTAGGATGTTTTGTTAGTATATTTTAGTTTTGTTTTGCCTTCTTTTATTTTTATTTTTAATTTTTTAAAAATGTTTACTTAATATATACATATATTTTTTTCTCTTACCCATTTAATTCTCTCGATTCTTTCTTTTCTTTCATGAACAGCCAATCTCTATTATTCTCTTTCATGCTTTCTTTAATCTTTTACTTCTGTCTTCTCTCCTCCTCCCTTATAATTATCACATTCTGTATAACTTCTGTTCTCTCCTTGTCCACCATTTGAAACTGTAAACCATTCTGCAAACTTTCTGCTTTTACTGTAGACAAAAACTGATAATATCATTTTTGCTTTTTGTGATAATTAACATTGTAGACCTCATAATAAGAACTATTTCGTTTAATGGTGTATATTGCTTGAATTGTTTGTTGTTATTATTTGTCTTCCCCTAAACAGTGAGGTACTGGAAACCTTCAGGGACATTGTAAGACCACTAGGTAGTAATTCTACTGCCTCAGATCCATACTGTTAAATGGGTAGACATGCCAACAATGTGTAAAAGCAAGGGCAAAAAAATCACCCCAAACAAAGATATTTCAGTAACAGAATCCACCAACACCATGGTGGAAAAAATGTCAGAGAGGAAGTTTGGAATGTACATAGTAAACTTATCTGTGAAGTGAAAGATGTATAAGGAATGAAATCAGAGAGAAAATATTGAAAGATCACATCAATAAAGAGGAAGAGACTCTGAAAAAAGGCCAAACAGAAATCCTCAAAATGAAGGAAAGAATAAATCAAATTAAATATTCAATAGAAAGCATCACCAACAGACTAGACCACTTGGAAGACAGAACCTCAGGCAATGGAGACAAAATACATAATCTTGAAAATAGAGTTGACAGCAGAGAGATGATGTTAAGAAAACATGAACAGAACATCCAAGAATTATGGGTGTCATGGTTTGGATGTGAGATGTCTTCCAAAAGCTCACATGTGAGACAATACAAGAAGGTTTGGAAAAGAAATTATTGGGTTGTAGCCTGAACCTAATCAGTGAGTTACTTCCTCATGAGATTAACTGAATTGGTAGGGTTTGGCTGGAGGAAGTGGGGATTGCAGCATAACTTTTATTTATATCTGGAGAGTGGGAGTCTCTGCTTTCTGATCACCATGATGTGAGCTGCTTCTCTCTGCTATTCTCTCCTGCCATGATGTTCAGCCTCACCTTGAGTCCTGAGGAATGGAGCTGGCCTTCTATGGGTGAAGACCCCTGTAACTAGGGGGCCTCAAATAAACTTTTCCTTCTCTATAATTGCTCTGGTCAGATCCTTTAGTCACAGCAGTGAAAAAGCTGACTAAAACAGAAATTGGTACTGAGAAGTGGGTTTGTTGCTGAGACTAACCTGCCCATGTGGTTCAGAAGCTTTGGAGCTTTTTGGAATTGGTGGGAGGAATTTTGAGATTCGTAGTAATGCAATCTGGAAATGCTTTAGATAGCTGTAAGTGGAGCTTAATGGCCAATTCTGGTGGGAGTTCAGAAGGCCAGAATGGCAATAGGACCAGGGTCAGTGAAGACAGGGTTCAGAAAAGGAGGACTCTATAGGATTTGGAGTAGAGGCAACTAGTGTTCTGTTCTGGCTGAGAAGTTGTCTGTGTTTTGCTTGTGTCCTGAGACTTTCTGTGAAGCTGATTTTAAAAGCAATGGATTTCTTAATCGGGCTGAAAAAAAAATGTCTAGGCAGCATAGCATTCAGACAATGGCCTGGATGTTTCTAGTGACTTTTAGCCAAATCTATTGAGATAATCAGGAGCAGAAAGCAGAGCAGAAAGATTGGAAAAATTGAATTTGAAAGGCCAGATTAAAACTCAAGCTAAGGAACTTGCAGTTGTTAAAGACATTACTGCCACTAAAGAAATCCTAAAGACTTTTCCCAGAGACAATAAGAAAGAGCACTTGAGGGCGTCTCAGGAGCTGGCAAGACCACACTCATCTCAAATGCAAGAGAGTAAAGGTGAAGATTCTCTTGAGAAGAGACCAGTGGGGCACCTTTTTTTTGCACATGGAGACCTAACAAGTTTTTTCAATATGTTCATCCACTCAAAGGCTGCTGTAGCAAGGGTCCCTAGAACTGTGCTATTGCTTCAGATGTCAGCAGACCTTGACATCCACCATGTGGTGCTGGTTCTACAGGAGTGCAGGATGCTAGAGTTAGGGGGTCCTGGAGGCTTCCACTAAGATTTCAAAGGCAAGCCTGGGAGGCCAAAGTGCAGCTGGGTTGGAGTCCCTGCAGGAACCCCCTGAAAAGTCAAAATATGGAGATGTGAAGAGGAAGCCAAAGCTTCATTGAAGATTCCTGAGATTAAGAAATGCCATTCATGTGGGATGTTGTTTTAGGGAAGCTGAAGGAATCAAGTAGAGATAAGGCAACAGAAGACCACTTGGGCTGCAACAAACAAAGCCACAGGGGCGTAGCTACTACACAAGCCATGTGGAGAGAACATCATAATGTCATGTGTCCCAGTTTCCAGACATGGAGGTACAGGAACTGTTGGTCCAGTGAGATGACAGTCATGCTTTTGTCCTGTCTCTTCTTGCCCCATTTTGTAATGCCCCATTTTGTAAATGGAAATGTTTACTCAGTGCCTATATATGTTAAATATTTTAAATTGCTTTTAATTTTATAGGAGCTCACAAGGCAAGATTGCCTTGAGCCTTTGGGCTTGAACTTTGAGTGATTTCAGAACTGTTGAGGCTATGGGGACACCTGGGAATGGACTAAACATATTTTGCACTGTCAGATGAGTGTGGGCTTTGGGGGGTCAGATGCAGAATGTCATGGTTTGGATAAGAGTTGTCCTTCAAAAGCTTACATGTGAGACAATGCAAGAAGGTTTGGAGGAGAAATTATTGGGTTTAATACAGCCTAATCAGTGGGTTAATCCCTGATAAGATTAACTGAATTCGTAGGGTATGACTGGAGGACATGAGAATTGCAGCATAGCTTTTGTGTATATATTTGTATCTGGAGAGTGGAATCTCTGCTTCCTGATCACCATGATGTGAGCTACTTCTCTCTGCTCTCCTCTCCTGCCATAATGTTCAGCCTCACCTTGAACCCTGAGGAATGAAGATGGTCTTCTATGGACTAAGACCTCTGAAACCATGAGCCCTCAAATAAAATTTTTCTTCTCTATAATTGTTCTGGTAAGGTCCTTTAGTCACAGAGGTGGAAAAGTTGATTAAAATACTGGGATAACATGAAAAGACAAGATTTAAGATTTATTGAGATAAATGAAGGTGCAGAGATACAAACCAAAAGCATGGTCAATTTTTTCAATGAAATAGTATCAGAAAATTCCCCAAATCTAAAGAATGAAATGGAAAATCAAATACAAAAGGCTTACAGAATCCCAAAATGTGCAAAATTAAAACAGATTCATAACAAGGCACATTGTAGTAAAAAAGCCTAGCATATAGAATAAGGATATAGTTGTTTTATGATTTTCCCGTGGTGTGTGATGATTTGCTGAGAGATGTTATGATGTATGTGAAGTCCCTGCCTTCCCCAAAGAGTGAATAAAACTGCTGCAAACCCTAGGCTGGGGCCTCTCAGCATCACCAGTTGCTGTGTGCTCGCAAAGGACCGAGCTAGCTCGCAATAAACACCTCTTTGCTGCTTACATTGATCTTGGTCTCTGGTGGTCTTTTGGGGGTCCCAAATTCCAGCATAACACAACAAGACATAATAAGCATAAATATTTATGACCCAAACAATAGAGCATCTACATACATCAAACAAACCCTTCTCAACTTTAGGAATCAAATAGACCACAACTCAATAATAAAGGGTGACTTTAACACAGGTTTCTCACTGTGTTTGGGTAGATCCTCCAAATGAAAAGTAAACAAAAACTATAGAAATAAATAATATAATCAATAATTTATACTTAACAGACTTATATAGAATATTTTATTCAGCAATGAGGAATATACTTTCTTCTGAGCAGCACATGGATCCTTCTCTAAAATAGAGAAGTAACTCTTAGCAAATACAGAGAAAAAGATAATACCCTTCATTCTATCACATCATAATGGAATGAAATTAGAAATCAATGATAGTATAAAAAATACAAGCTACTCTAATTCCTGGAGACTAAATAATTTGCTACTGAGTCACAAATGGATTGCTCAGGATATTAGCAATGAAATTTAAAAAAAGATAAATGAGAATAGTGATACAACATATCAAAATCTCTGGAACACTATGAAGGCAGTGCTAAGAGGAATGATCATTGCACTGAGCTCATTCATTAAAAGAATAGAAAGTCAATGAATAAATTATCTAATATTACATCTGAAAGCCCTAGAAAATAAAAAAAATTAACATCAAAAACTTAAGAAGGCAGGAAATAATTAAAATCAGAGCTGAAATTTATGAAATTGAAACAAAAGAAACAATTCAAAAAAATTAACAAAACAAAAAGTTGGTTCTTTGAAAAAATAAATAAAATGGATAAACCCTTTGCCACACTAACGAAGAGAGAGTACTCAAATTATGAAAATTCATGATGAAAAAGGAAATATCATGACAGTCAGTACTGAAATACAGAAAATAATCAGAAACCATTGTGAAAATTTATTCTCCAATAAAATAGAAAATCTTGAAGACATCAACAAATTTCTAGAGACATATAACCAACACAAACTGAATTCAGAGTACATACTCAATATAAACAGATCAGTTTCAAGAAATGAAATAGAAGATGCCATCAAAAGCCTCTCAATAAAGAAAAGCCCAGGACCAGATATATTCTAAGTCACGTACCACAAGAGCTTCAAAGAATAACAATCCTCAAATTATACCATAAAACAGAAAAGAGAGTAACCATTATGAACTCATTCTGTGAAGCTAGTATCACTCTGACACCAAAACCAAACAAAGACACATCAAGGGAAAAAAACGTCAAACCAATATCCCTGATAAACATGAATGCAAAAATTCTCAACAAAATTTTGGCAAATTACATACAAAACATTAAAATATAGTGCACCATAATCAAATGGGGTTCATCCCAGGGATGCAAAGTTGGTTCAATGTACGCAAATCAATAAACATAATTAATCACATTAATAAACTTAAAGGCAAAAAATCATATGATAATCTGAATAGATGCAGAAAAATCATTTGACAAAATACAGAATCCCTTTGTGTTCAAAACATTTGAAAAACTAAATATCTCAACATTGTAAATGCTATATGACTTATAATCAGTATACCACAATGACATAGCCACATCAATATGTATAGCAGCTCAGTTTTCAATAGTTAAACTATTGAACCAATATAGGTGCCCTTCAACAGATGAATAGATAAAGAAATTGTATATATATATATCACAATTTCTGAGTCATTTTTTTTTATTCTGAAATTGTCTTATTTTTATTAGTGTGCTAACATTTTAGACAAGAGACTAGTTATTAGGACAGCATTTGTACAATCAATGTTATCCACACAATGCAATGTTATCCAACCGTAAAGAAGAATGATATTATGGAATTTGCTGGTAAACTGGTGGAATGTAGAATATCAGGCTTAGTAAAATAAGCCAATCCCAAAGAATCAAAGGCCTAATGTTTTCTCTGATATGCAGATGCTTACTCACAATAATGAAGGGGGGACTCTGGAAGAATAGAGGTACTTTGGTTAGACAGACAGGAATGAAGGGAGAGGAAAGGGTATGGGGGTAGTAATAACAGTAGAATGAATCAGATGTTATTACCCTATGTGCATATATGATTACAGACCCTATGTAGGTAACTCTTACATCTTGGACAACCAGAAGAATGAGAAGTTATTCCATTTGTGTACCATGTGTCAAAATGCATTCTACTCTCATGAGTAACTAATTAGGGCAAATAAAACAAAATTGAAGACTCAACATTTTAACTAACATAAAAACTACATTGTCCTGCGAATGCCATGATTTTATTCTCTTTTATTGCTGAGTAATATTCCATTGTGTATATATGCCACATTTTTTTTTATCCATTTACCTACTGAAGGGCATCTAGATTGGTTCCACAGTTTAGCTATTATGAATTGTGCTGCTATAAACATTGATGTGGCTGTATCTTTGTAGCAGGCTGCTTTTAAGTCCTTTGGGTATAGACCAAGGAGAGGGATAGGTGGGTCAAATGGTGGTTCCATTCCTAATTTTCAAAGAAATGCTAAGTGAAGTTAGCCAATCCCCCAAAATCAAATGCCGGATGTTTTCTTCAATATAAGGAGGCTGATTCATAGTGGGATAGGGAGCGGGAGCATGGGAGGAACAGAGGAACTCTAGATAAGGCAGAGGGCTTGGAAGGGAAGGGAGGAGGCATGGGGTTAGAAATGATGGTGGAATGTGATGATCATTATTATCCAAAATACAGGTATGAAGACACTAATTGGTGTGAATATACTTTGTATACAACCAGAGATATGAAAAATTGTGCGCTATATGTGTAATAAGAATTGTAATGCACTCTGCTGTCATATATAAATAAAAATAGATAAAAATAAAGAAGTAGATGCTTAAGCTAGCATCTACTAATTGTATGTATAAGTGGGTAAGAATATAAGATTGTCAACAAGGTAGTAAATGTTTGTTGCTTTTCTAATTATAAGTCAAATTCAAATAAATGAACATACATATGGAAACCCTTCCCCCCCCCAAAAAAAAAAAACTATCATTGTTAAGTATCAAAAAAGAATACCCACAGTTATTGGAAAAAACTATAAAATGCTTCTCCAGTTTCCAACTATGTATGTGAAGCCTAATTTTCTTCACCTATTTTCACCAAAATAATACAGGACAACAGGTCTAAAAAAAGCAAGTATTGTTTGAACTTGATGAACTATAGCAAATTTTTATCTGTTTTATCTGTTCCTTAATTGATAATCTCCTTTTCTACCTCAGTTGTAGCAGAGTAAATTCTGCATTTTTAAGTTAATTAATTCATATCTAATTTAAACAATCTAATTAATGGACAGTGAGATATGAGAAGTAGTATGCAATTTTTGTGAATGATCTTTTAGGTAGAGAAGCTGTTTTTTGTCCTTTTCTGTTAATTTGAATATTGATGTGATAGTTGGAGCTCCTGCAGCCACCACATAACCCTGACTGTGGATCTTAAAGGTATTTACTTAAGAGAACTAAATGTTGTGAATTTTACTTGTGCTAATTTGATTTTTCTCCAGCATGCTGCTACAACTAGTCCTAATATAATAATTTCCATAAAATGGTTATACTTATCTTTTGTTTATAAAAACATTTTCATAATAAGCATTTTAAAACTACTGTATGCATGCAGACACACACTTTTAGGCTTTATAGAAAATATTCCAAAACATTATCCAACATTGCTAGTAAAGTCCTGATGCTACTTAATGAAAAAGGATATACAGGGTCACCTTTGGGATGAACATCTCAATTTCAAATTAATTAACTGACCTTCCAGTTGTCTAGTTAGGTCCCGAGTGTAAAGTAATGTGTCTCCTCTGCCCACAGTATCTTAATATGCATGGCATGCTCAGTCTAAGCTGTAGCCTACTAGGTCACTTGGTGTGCTTCTATTTTATGGGCTTTGAAAACAGCTTTCCATATCTTTTCCAGCAGTTTGTTAAGGTACTTCAAAGCGACGTTCATGTATGCTGTCTACATAGCCTGTGTGTTAAGTATGACCATCACTAACATCCTTTGGATTGTTGCGATGCACCCAGCATTTTTTTTTATTTGATGTGATAATAGGAAAACAGAGAAAAATAAACTTCATTGTGTTTATATATGAGGTCTGGAAGAATATCAAAATGTTAATATTAGTTATGTCTAGGCAGTTGCTTTATGGGTGCTGATGTGTATTTTCAATTTGTTCCACAGTGACCATCTATTACTTGTGTCATAAAATGAAAATGTTAAAAGCAAAAAAATTAAGTTAGCAATTTCAGTGACATTAAATTGGTCAAAATGAACGCCTTCTTTAACCTACATGCAGAAAATCCAATTACAATAAAACTGTGTCATCTTATACTTTATCAGCTGAAAAGCTCTAGAATCTGACGCTTTTTTAAAGATACCCCCAAGGAAAAATATTCTCCATCAACACCAACCTAAACTAAATCTAATTTGAATAAAACCAATCTGGGGTTTAAGGGATATATTTTCTAGAGATGTGTTATTCAATTCTCCTGATGATTTTTTTTTTTGGATGAAAAATTATGTTTTCTCTTTTTCTGATAGGGCTCACAGGTAGACAGCAGTGGCTTACATGTTTAAGTTTTTGTCATTTTAGAATATAATAAATGTTGATCTTTGCAAGAAACTTAAACCTTATTCATGAGTGAAAATGAAAACAAACACAAATTCATAAGGATCCAATGCTTCTATTTTTTTAATAAATTAAGAAAACTAGACTTTGTTAAAATAGAGCTGGGAAAATAACTCTAAAGCAGTGGTGAGCCCTACTCAATGATGTGCAGAAGGGAGGATAAGTGTACTCATGTCTAGACATACTTTGGCATATACCTAGTAATAGTCTTCATTGATGACTGCAGAGCCAGATATGTGATAAATCACATTTAGTGATATATACAGTAGAAACTGGAGATGGATGTATGTTCACTGTATGATTATTTTGGCTTTCTAGAAGTTTGAAAATTTCATAATAAATCGTTGGAAAAAAAGCGGAATTTAGAAAATAAATACTATTAACTTTTTGGTATTGTTTTGACTGATAAAGAACTTAGAATGGAAAAACATGTCACAACTTTACTCTCATTGAAATACTTTGCGTTTGTGTTTAATTGTTCTTCAATGATGAGATATAAATTTTGTTTTTAAACTGATTTTCAATATTTTGAAATTTTATGTTTTTATTTTGTTGGTACATTATGATTCTGCATACTAGTGAGATTCGTTGTGCTATATCCATACATGCACATAACATAATTTGAATGTTTCATTCCCTAGTACCAACTCTTGCTCTTCCTTCTTCCTTCCACCTGATTCCATTCCTCAGCTTTACTGGCTTGATTACAGTTTTGTGAGGTCCCTTTCTACATTTTCTTACTGTGTGCTTTTACTTTGATTATTTAGTTCTCAAAAGAAGAAATAAGTACAATGATTATTTGTATTTTATCAGTGGGTAAAGTAAGGCTTATGGAGGTTAATAATTTGTCAAGAGTTAAGGGATCAGCAGAATTCAGTATTTAACCTAAGTTCTTTGGATCCGAAGCCTGAGAAGTTAACCATGGTGCTATTTTACTTTTGATTTCATTGTAAATTACATGTGTGTTTGATTCATGTCTTCATATTGACAAGGTCAATCCCAGCCCCATTGCCTTTTGCCTGATCCTATGGACAAAGGTGGACATTGACTTCCACTTTCATCCCTATCCAACTTCCTGTTACTAGAACTGCTTTCTCTGAATACCACCCAGATACAGAGGTAAACATTTTCTCTTCTGATAACTCACTGAGACTTTCTTGATGCAAAACATTCCTATGAATAACTCCATCAAAAATGTGTCTGTGGGGCTAAGGATACAGCTCAGTTGGTAAAGTGCTTGCCTTGCATCATGCAGAAGGCCCTGGGTTCAATCCTCAGCACTACAAATAATAATAATAATAATAATAATAATAATAATAATAATAAAAATAAAAATAAAAAATGTATCTATTCCTCCCAAGGCAAAACCACCCTGCCATGAACTCTTGTATTTGAATCCAGGGTATTCTCCCCATTGCAATACCTAATTAAAATCAATCTTGTTTCTTGTCTTTTTTATGTAAACAATATACATCTCTCTCCCACCTCTCTATATAATATGTATATTAATAATATATATATAAACTATATATGTATATACCCTGGTCTAAGTACACACATAATACACACACATATATGCATACCTAGTTAGAGCAGAATTGAAATTATTAACTGCTTTACCAAACTCAACTACCATTTTATCTAATTTATATATGTACCAATGAAGAATGAGAGAGAAAGAGGTATTTATATTCAGAAATTAGCTCTCATGTTTATGAAGGCTGAGAAATTCCACCATCTGCCATTAACCAACTGGAGAACCAATAAAGTTGTTGATTTCATTCAGTCTGGTTCTAAAGAAGGAACCAATGGTGGAAATACAATTCTAAAATTCTTCAGACTTATTTTTTCAGGGCCTTATATTGCTTAATTATGTCAACTGTAGAATGTTAACATATCCACTGAATGTTTATGATTAATGACAGAATTTTTCACTTCTAGAAAGTTGTTTGTCTCTTTTCCAACTTGTCTCTTCCTGTTTCATAATAACCTATTACTTTTGACATTTTATTTTTTTGATCCATTAAATTATTGAAATTAGCTATACATAGATCTTCCAGATTTTACATTTTCTATTCCAGTTATGTTAATTTTCTTTTATTCAGGTATTATGGAAACTTTCATAGTGGACCATTTCTTGGTGTGAATTGTGTTTTTTTTTTTTTATTGTAAAGTTATTTGCTTTGCTTTCTTTTGGGTAGTTCTTCACACCCAGGGTTTCTACGATCTCTCCAGAGAAATTTTACATTTGTTTGTTTAGACTAAGGCATTCTGCTCCCTCCATCCTGTCACTAGATTTGTGCTACTTTTATGCTACGGATTCCAGGCCTGAGCTGATGCTTGAATCTGGGTTGGGTCCTGACTTCCTGTGAGAGTCACCTCCCCAATCCTCTCTACCCAAGTGCTGAGGTGAAGCAGTTTCTTCTCTACATTTATAGCAATGAATGAAGTTTTTCTAGTCTTCTTTGCATAAAAGAAACCTTCCTTTTAGAGTCGATATTTAATGTAGGATCTCAATTCTAGTGTCCTGTCCTAACTATCACCAAGACCAGGTCTCCTCTGTTCCCTCCAAGTGGTATGAAAACATCAGCCCTTAGTGCCCAAGGTCTGCCTGGGGGTGCCACTCCCCAGGCCAGGCTGCTATCTGCTCTGTGCTTGCTTTATTGGTTTTGAACTTTGGCATTTCTCTAACCCATACTGAGTTTCCTTTTGAACTTTGAACTTGGTTATATTCTTAATTTTTTTTGCGTGTGTGTTATATTTGTTGTAGCATTTGAACTATTATAATTTGAGGTAGGAATGTCAGTGCAGTCCATTGTTTTGCTAAAACTTGTGAACATTATTTTAGATCAATATGTACTTACCTAAAACACCAATTCAATGATTGACTACTATAAAATGTCTCAATGATTCTTTTTTTTTTTTTTGGTACTACTGGTGACTGAACTCTGGGGCACTTGACCACTGAGCCACATACCCATATATATATATATATATATATAATATTTATATATATATTATGGATATATATATAAATATAATATATTTTATATCTCTAATATATATTCTAGAGATATGGTCTCACTGAGTTGCTTAGGGCCTCTCTTTTGCTGAGGCTCACTTTGAACTCTCCATCTTCCTGCCTCAGTCCCCCAAGCTGCTGGGATTACAAGTATACACCACTGCTCTTGGCTCAATGATTCTTAAAATGCAGAATAGGGGTTCAATAGAATTACCTATTTATTTATTTTGATAAAAATGATGATTAAAGTATAGCTGAAATAGAAGTTTGGGCTCCAACAGAGAAATGCCCGGTGGTTCAAGTCCTTATTTTAACATGCTTCCCCAGGAAGTGTTTACGCATCCTAGTTTCTGAACCACAGTAAATGTACCATAATTATTTAAAGACTCTTTTATTGTTAGACGTTCAAGTTTCATATGTTTCATCCTTAGAAGATTACAATGCTCAACATCCTTATTTGTAAATGCCCTTATTATAATTTCTTTGGAATATATCATGCAAAGGTAAGTTAATGGTTCAAAGAGTATGTCTGGTTTAGAGGACCTTGGTGAATGTTTTCAACCCTGAATCTCTTTTAGTGGGTTTATAGCCTATAGCGGGAGTAATGGAATACACATTTTTATAAGCATTTTGAAATGGTTAATTTATTTTTATATTTTATTTAAAACCTGACATTTCATTTCTCAAAATTGACAATGAGATTCCAATATGAAATTCTGTTCTTTGACACATATTATTTCTTTTCTTTGTGTCTTAACTGTTTTGTCATTGAAGTGTTAATTTTTAATTTAATTTTTATTTGATCTTTTATAACAAGAGGTAATGAGCCATTTGTTTGTCATATATGCAAAGCAGGTTCACTATGCACTAGTTACAATTCCCTGGGTAGGACTCCCCCTTCATGGAGGGTTGTGAAGATCATCACTATGCCAACACCCAGCAACAGGAGTCTAAACACCAGTCCCCTGCATTTGGGACTGCAATATTTATCCTTTGGAAGAGTCCAGTGAGACAGAACTCTCACAAGTTAAGTGAATTTATTATTTCCAGATAGATAGCAAGGGATAGATTCATGGCAAGTCAGTCCCCTAAGGCTCAGGAAAACTGTTCAGAGCAGATGGCATCTACTGTTCATGCCCCACTTGCATTGCAACTGAGGAACCCCAGAAAGATGTTTGCCCTGAGTATTATACCCCAGGGACAAGTATCTAGATGGGCTAAACTGTTATAGGGCATATTGTTCTAAGAGGAACAGAAACAGAACCCAGGCCATGAAAGCTAGCTAATCCTATCTCAGAATGCTGCATTTCCAGAATATTCTACATTTCTCCTTGAAAACTACAAGTGGGGAATGAGGCCAGTCCAAGACCGAGAGGACTTTCCTGAAAAATGGTTTACAAAAATTCCTCCATATTTTTCTTGGTTCTTCATTTGTTTGTAGTATTATATGCTGCACAACAATTTTATTTTTATATAATTTTTACTTATGTAACATTTATGTTCACATACTTTTATTTTTATATTATTACATAATTTCTGACAATATTTCGTTTTGCCTGTATACTTACAAAGTCCTTTGATACTTGAAAATTATATATGTAAATATTTTCAATATGTAATATTTGTAAATATGTTAGTATTGACCTATGTTTTAACTTGGCATATTTATTTTTCCTGTTTCTATAAACTTTTAATATATTGTTAGTCAAGAAGTAAAGCATCATTTGATTTTCTGTGGTTAACTAGTAGTACTACAGAATTTTTAAAATAATCCAAAATTTTTTCCTGTTGGTCTGAAATTTTATATTTATTGAATGATCCATCTTCTCTACATTCTACAGCATTGTTCTGCCTAATATTGTACTTTTATTAATTACCTTTAAGAATTGTGTAACTTTGCAATTCTTAATGTTTTTAGTGCAAATTCCACCAGTTACTTTCTTTTTAAAATTTCTTCCTTCCAATAATATGTCCAGATGATATTAGACTCATTGAGTCAATGAGTCAAAAAATAATCCTCATAAATATCTTACAGTAAACAGTTTATCCACTACTGGAGAAAAAAGGAAATTTTGAAAAGGTTTTTTTTTTTTTGTCATGAAGAATGGTTTATATTTATCTTTTTACTTAATAAAATCCTTTGGTAACGTCTGTTTTATTTTTCCTTTTATATCTCTTATTTTTCTATTTATACTTATATTCTTACATGGTTTTAAGAAGGAATTAATTTTCTCTTGATTGAGTTTGTTTTCCATTAAATTGCTAATCTAAAATAGAAAATGATAGGTGCCATCCATGTGGAGGTACTGAAATTCTCATTAAAATACGCCTGGAGTAACAGAAAAAGGCAAAACCTCATAGCAACAGAGGAACAAAGACCGACAGCCTGATGCCAGAATCTGGGAGGAATTGTCACTAATTATAGGGTAGACAGAACAGCAATAAGGAAACACCTTTAATGGTTCAGCATATGATATTGTCTGACTTGAGTCAAGAAATAAACGCCTTCTGAGAAGTTGCAGGAGACTTGATGGAATTGACGTTATAAATATTAAAAGTCCTATAAAGATTTCGTGCCTAACTATTCACTGCCTCAAAGGTCCTGAGCCTATACCAGTCAGAATCTTAGACACTTCATCAATTTTTTCCTCACATTTCAGGCAATCATGGTGCTATGTTCTTTCCTCCATTTCCCATTACATTCATGCTCCATGATCCTCTGCTCACATGTCACCTGCTAGAGGCTTAATAGGAGCAAAAGAGAACTTGTCCCTGTGTATGCATTTGTTCAAGTGTGTAAGTGTACGTTTTGTGGTTATGAGAGGTTCTGTAATGGTATCAATTTTGAAGGTACCATCCACATGAATATTACGTTCATAGTGAAAAGAAATATTTTGCTCCAGAGCATGAGAGGAAAGTAATTTCTTTCTATGCAAATATTTTTTAAACTGCTCTGTTATGGAGTTTAGGGAATAATAAGTTAAGAGCTCTAATCCATCATTTAAAAAAACAGAGTAATTCAATGCACTCAAGTCTAAAAACTAAAGCTTTAATAAACAGACTTTGTTGATAAAACTAGAAAAATCAGAAATTGGACATTTTCCTATTGGATTATCTATGATATTATTGCATTTAGAAATGTAACATATTTTTCATTCCTAAATGCAATGCAAAAAGGTAGCAGAAAAGTTAGAGCAAATAGTCCATCTTACTCAAATAAATCTAACTACTGATAACAGTAACCATAGTCAATTGTCTTGCTTTTTATAATATTGTCTATTTAAAATGCATTTAGGCAAAAATTCACATTTACAAAGTCAGGGAAATGTTGTTATACCTCATTGTTTTACAGAAGTAGGACGTTAACAAGGCTGAAAAACAAAATGTTGTGCAAGTGAAAGAGTTCATTTAAAATATGCCTACCTCTTTCTCATCCTTAGTTCAAAAAGCACAAACATAGAACAACAATTTTGGGAGCTTACAGTCTAATGGCATTTTAACTAGATGGAAGCGTCATAGGCACTTTGTGGTTTCTGCATCTGAAGGTAGAACAGCATGTATACCTCACTGGATGCCATGGATTTTCCCTAGGAATTGTAGTTGGTGTGTTCACTTGTCCAGGGCCAGCACAGAGCTATTCAATGACTGTAGTAAACACCTGCCTTCGTAAATGTAAAGCTGTTTGATAGGCTTTAGCTTTGTTATTAGCAAAGGCCAATGGGGTTTGTTTGCTGCAATAGACAGGAAACTGAAGTTCTCTCAATGTAGCCCTAGAAAAATGATTCACTGGAGAATGAGAATTTGGGGCAATTTTTCTCATGTCAGGTTTTGGAACTTTGTATCTTCTGTCAGTATTAGTCATAGAGTATGAATGTGTCTGCGTCTAGCTCCTTTTCCTAGTGAAAAGGGTGAAGGCAATTCCCCAGAGACACCTTGCCTAAGAAAATGATTTTTTGAAGACGGATTGAGACAGGTCCTAAACCCTTAAAGGTTGTGAAGTAACTCCCGCAGCCTTAATTATGATGCAGACAGCTTCCTGATAGGTTCACCTATAGATAGAAAACAGTTTAATTTAAATTTACTATTTGAACTGATTCATCAAAAAATAAATATATACATATTTATGGTTACCATGAGATATTTTGATACTCATATACATTATGTCATGTTTAAATCAGGTAAAACATACCTATCCCTTAAACATTTAGATTCACTCTCCTGATGTCCTTTCATTATAAATTAATATTGGTTCAGGTCATCACGACTTAACTCGGCTTTACAAAGTCCCTCCTTGATTTCTGAAATAGGCATTGATGTGGAAATTTGATGGTCTGATTTTCAGATGTAGCTATCTGGTAAGTGCTTTGAAAATGTAGGCATCTCTCTTGCTTATTCCAGAGAATAAGGGATGCCTTCCTGAAAGATAATTTGGACATAGGTGGGGTACCCAACCTCACAGGAGTCAGAAGGCCACAGAGCAATCTCCTTAAGTAGGAAAACTTTATTTGAGCTTTTGGTTTTAGCTTCTCTAGGCACCTTATGCTGGCAATCTCTATACCCTATTTGATTTAAATGTATGATATGTCAAGATCATTGTACTGTCCTGTGTAACTAATAAATTTTTTTTTTAATTTAAAAAAAAGAACAATAGCAAAAAAAAATGATAAGAAGTCTAGAGGAAGTCCAGGGCTACTCTGATATTGGGCCACTCACTGAGGGTTTTTCTTTCGGTACCTAACCCTGTCTTTTATACTCTTTTTGGTGGTACTGCAGCTATATGTTTGATTTTCCAGCTGTTTTCTCTTAGACTCTGCAGATATGGGGCCCTGAGAGATTGTAATGGCCCCCAAAAGAAAGGATCTGTGCCTTCCTGCTTCCTGTTTCTTGAGGGCAACTTGGCAATACTTCTTCACCCCTGCAGCAGTTCATTTCATTTTGCAATTTCTCCATCAGTTTGAAAAATCAGCCTCTTCTTGTACCCATTTGTGAGAAACATATTTCAACTAAGAGCACTACTTTTTCAGAACTCTGGGTCTCAGACCCAAAGAACCTTATCTTCAAATCTCTAAGTGTTAATAATTCCAACCTCTTTCTTTTGTTCTGCCAAGCTTAGACATGGAAGTTGCATCTGGTAGGGTAGTTATTCCACTAAAATATCTTTGTTAATTAACTAAGTTGCTTCTGTCTGTTGGTAGGCCTTTGACTAATACAGACCATGTGGCATGGTGTTTAAGAAGTTCATGTTGCCCCACTTGCAAGGATAGCACAAGGCAAAAAGTTGTGTGCTATCTCTAAATAGATGGATAGACTGGGGAAAGACAGTGCCGGATTGTTGAGATGCAAAGGACTTCATGAGCATGCTGGGGAGCAAAGGGCAGTTCTTGAGGACAGAGAGCACTAATGTACATTAACGAGGCAGTTCAATGAAACACCAGCTCCTTTGCACCATGGGGTGCCCAAGGCCATATTCATTGGCAATGAACACTCACTGCTTTCAGTGTTGGATTGGCTCAGGCTGCAGATCGACAGGTGGGTGACAGGTGGATTCCTGGGACTGAGGCCTGATCTTCATGCCAAATAGGATTCCAGTTTCTTGGCTTCTTAATGGGAAAACCCAAATTGGAGAGACTGGTCAGAAATCTGGGCTCATCCTAAGGCTGAGAGCTGGTGCTCCTGACACCATTCTAAGGGTCAAGAATATCTTGAGTTCCTCTCAGGTCTGGCCCAGATGGGGCTCAGAGGTCTGTATATACCTCCATTGAGAGGGGCAGACATTGGCCAGGCTGGCCTCAGTTGGTATCTAGACCTATGTACTGTTTCCACCTGTGCTGTTTTAACTCATGCCCATTTGAATTTGTTATCAATTCAGCTGAGATTGACTTTGGTGAATAGAAGTTTTGATATTAAATGAAAGGTAGACAATGATTTTAAATGGAATGATCTAACCCTAGAATTTATGCTCCTAGGCAGAAACTAAAATAGCAGCTGGGTATTCCATGAAAGAGATATTGGATGTGTTATCCTTGAACATATTCTATTTCAGGAACTTTTTTCCCTATAACTTCTTCAACTTAACAAAAATTTATCTTAATATTAATACAGAAAGTGGAAAATAAAAATCTCACATTATGGCATAATCCAAAGATACTTTATAACTTTTCTTTGAGGTATGTGTAATACATGAATGTATCTAAAAAATCTATGAGCTAGTATCTACCTATTATTTTATAACTTGGCTTTCACTTAATGTAAAATAATTTTCTTTAAGTGGCATTAAATTATTTTATAATAGCAATTTTAAAAGTTATATAGGATTCCATAATGTTTTGATATAATACCTTATTATTCCTTAGGTACATAGGATGTTTGTGTATCATAAAACAGGATGTTTTAATATCGTAAAGAGTTATTCATTGAAGCTAAATCTTTGTAAACTTTCATGTTTGTTTCTTTAGCATAAATTCCCAAGAAGAAGATTTCTGGATAAATAGGTGTGATAGGTTGGATTTTTTTTTAAGTTTATTGATATGCCTTATAAATAGTTGCCTTATAAATTGTACTAGTTTATGTACTACCTCACTGTCCTGTGACTAACACATGACAATTCCTGTTTCTTTGCCTTATAGCCACTGGATCTTAGAATTGGAAAGCACTCTTGCTGATTCAAAAGGTGACTCTTTGTTTATATTTTGTACTGCTTAAAAATTAGGTCTATGATCTGTTTGATCTTTGATATCACTTCTTTATTTCTTGAATGTTCCAAAAAAAAATTCTACTATCTACTTTATTCTCTGTTGCTTCCCGAGACTTTATTTTTAATTTGTACATTCTTTTATCTCTGGTTTATCTGCAAAATATACAATCTATATTCTTGATCTTTTACAATCTTATGCTTTAGTCACATCTACTTAGTTTTTAAAAATAACATTGGATACTGGTTTTAAAGAACATGTGTACAATGTATAATATATTGTATAGATGAAAAATAATAAGTAAATTTAAGATAAGCCAGAGAAGTAAGCCAAATATGAAATAAGACTAGGAAGAAGGATGAAACTAAGAGTAATGTGGGTATCAGAACACCAGCTGAAAATTTATACACATCTGTGGAGCGGATGAATAATTTGAATTTTTACTTTCTAGTGTATATCACAAAGCAGGCACTATAAAAAACTACTCCATTTGTATGGCTCATGTTTTAGTCAGCTCTTGTGCTGCTGTGATCCAAAGACCTGACAAGAACAGTTTTACTGAAGGAAAAGTTTATTTGGTGCTTACAGTCCTGGAGGTCTCAGTCCATAGATGGCCGACTCCATTGTTTTGGGCCCCAGGTGAGGCTGAACATCACGGTAGAGGAGCATGGAGGAGGAAAGCATCTCAGGGCTTGATGATCAGGAAACAGAGAGAACTTCACTCACCAGGGACAAATATAAGCATCCAAGTTACCCACCTCCTCCAGCCACACCCTGCCTACCTACAGGTACCATTCAGTTAATCCTTATCAGAAATTAATGAACTGATTAGGAGAAGGTTCTCATAACCCAATCATTGTACCTCTAAACTTTCTTGCATTGTTTCACCCAGGAACTTCTGGGGACACACCACATCTAAAAATATGACAGCTCATAAACGATTGGATTATTCAAGGACTGTGCAAATATTACTCAAATAAGAGATCATCACCCTTCGCCCAATACATAAACACATATTCAAGCCCTCATAAATAAAACAATACAGGCTGGGCACGGTGGCACAGTCCTGTCATCCCAGACACTTGAGTGAATGAGATGGGAAGATTGTAAGTTTGAGAGGAGCCCAGACAATCCATGTAGCATGATTCTGACTCAAAATAAACAAATAGAAAGGGCTGGGGATGTAACTCAGTGGTAAAGCACCTCTGGGTTCAATCCCTACTGAAAAAAAAAGACACAATCAATTTCTTTTTCAAATTTATTCTTCAGCAGGTAGAGTGAGGTTTCATAGGTCTTTCTTTTTAACCTGGGATAAGGAGGTCAGGATCACAAGCAATGTGACTCCAGGACCTTGGCTTTCAGTGCTCAACTTCCTTGGACTGTTTCTCTCTAGGTTTCTGGACGTTCTGTATGCATGGTTCACGGTGAAGACATTTGTATGTAGTAATAAGCAATTGAACTGGCTTATCCACATTGTTTCTAAAGTGTTCTAGTTTAAGTCAGAGACATATTTGATAGAAATCTACATGGAGGGCACCAACTGATGAAGTCACTTCTGGAGTGAATATTGATAAAATCTGAATTATAAGGCCAAGCCCTTCTTCTTTAAGGTTGACATTCTTTAAATTTTCATTTAGAAAATCATAAATTTTCTCTCTCCAATATCATTTATTCAACAAATAGTTTGAGTACCTTCTATGTCCCTGGCAACATCCTGCTGCTTCAATTAAGTTGTGGCAAGTATGAGATATTCTCAAAATGTAATTGTGGATCAAACCTGAGGAAGGTCAGGCTGAGTCAGCCTGATGGATGGTAGGAGGTGGACTGGTGAGCAGTGAGGGGTGGATTCTAGGCAGAGTGAACACTGCATGAGGAGTTTGTGGGCAGGAAGGAACTAAAAAGAGCCTCTGACTAGCTGCAGTAAATGGAGGTAGAAAAGTTGAGAATCCATGAGATTGCAGAAGCAAGCAAGGGCCAGATCTCCCAGGGTCTATGACTTAGGCAAAGACTTCAGACTTTCAGAGCAAAAGAAGCTTCTCATATACTTAAAGCAGAAGCATTTTGTTGTGATATTTATGTTCTAAAAACATGAACATAACTGTTGCATGGAGAATGGATCAGGTGGAGAGAAATGATATCATTTTGTAGGGGCTGAGTTGACAGATCAGAAAAAGAATGATATTCTAGGATGATGGAAATAGAGATGGGGGGAACTTGATGGATTTAAGATGCACTTTGGATATAGAGTCTATGCTATTACTTGGTGAGAGATGATTAGGTTTGGGAAATGAGGGTGCATATCAAGAGTCTCTCCACGTGGTTCTGACGTGAACAAAGATATAATAACATCAGTTGCTAATGTGAGAATATGAACATGTAGAGGGAATTTGAAAAGAGGAAGTAATGAGTTTGGTTTGGGACATAAATTAGTTTGAGAAGCTTTAGAGAGATTTGAGTAGCAATATTAGGATATGAAGTATAAATGGATTATAAAGGTGGAGCACCAGAGAAGAGGTAGATAAATAGCTTGTGATAAGTAAAATAAATAAACTTAACTATGAGAAAGTGTAGAAAAAGTGTGGGTGGGAACAGGACCAGATAAAAACAGCCTATGCTTGAATACAGTTATGAGAAAATGTAAGAAGAAGTTAGAGAGTGTGACCCTGGATACAAAGAGAACAAATACTCTCAAGAGTGCTGTGGTCAGCTGAGTAGATTTCTAAGGAATGGACAGAATTAGATGGAGACAAACAAGCCCATTGCTTTTAGCAACATGGAAGTTATTTATTGTTCTAGGAAGAGCAGCTTTCCAGGATCAAAGTGATGAAGGGGTATGCAGTTCTTAGCAGATGGATATAGCAAACGTAGATATTCCTTGAAAGATGCTTCACACTGAATGGAGCCAAGATATCGGGGAGGTAGCTTGAGACAATCGTAGGGAGAAGGTACACTGAACATGGGAAACGTGATCATATTTGATATCTAATTGGAAGGATCCAAGAGATTCATAGGAAATAGGAGAACTAATAGTTGAATGAGGTCCCTGAAAGGATGGTAGGACCCAAGAAGCACTCTCCTGGCCTTTGGTGGGAGGAGTCAGGGGAGGGAAACTTGTCATGCACCAGGAGGAAGGGAGGAGAGGATGAGGGAAGTCTTGTAGATGTGACAGAGGGAACTGGAAGCAGTTCTCATCTGTGACTTCTATCCATAGTGTGAGGAATGAAGAAGGGTAAACTGACTTGGTAGGTGCACAGGAGAGGGAGTAGAATGGGAAAACTGAAATCTAAGGAAAGTGGAGAAGGTAGGAACAATTATTTCTGAACACTCCAGAACTCCTGCATTTATTTTACTTCCTTATTTTTTTCTTAATCTGATTTAATTTATACTAATTCTAGAAACAAACATGCTCTAAACTTTAGGGGAAATAAAATGACTATTTGAAAAATATTTTTAGTTTTATACTATGGACAAGAATCCCAAATGATATTTTTCAGTTTCACTTTTATAAATAAATACTTCTTTCTAGGATTTTACCTAAATTTATGTCTATATTGTATCGATCTATTTGTGTTAGTCATTTTTCCAACACTATAGCAGAAGTACCTGAGACTATTACCTTCTAAATAGAAAAAGGTTACTTTGGCTTAAAACCTGGAGGGTCCAGTTCAAGATTAAGTGGGCTGTTTGCTGCTTTGGGCCTCTGGCAAGGGCAGTGCATCATGGCAGAGTGTATTGAGCCCACCCCCTAAATGACCTAAGGACCCCACATTGGGTTCCACTTCCTAAAGTTTCATAGACTCTCTCCATAATGTCATCTTGGGGACCAAGCCTTCAACACACAGACATTTGGGGAATACTACCTATATTCAAATGGTAGCTCCCTTCACCTAACATCTATCTATCCATTCATTTCATTTACTTACATTTAAACAACCTAGAAGCAACCTTGATAATAGTTTTTTAAATGCAGGAGATAGACATTTCTTATATTAAATAAGAGAGATTCTTCCTCCTCCCTCCTCCTCCTCCTCCTCCTCCTCCTCCTCCTCCTCTTCCTCCTCCTCCTCTCTTCTTCTTCTTCTTCTTCTTCTTCTTCTTCTTCTTCTTCTTCTTCTTCTTCTTCTTCTTCTTCTTCTTCTTCTTCTTCAAGTGAAATTCTTGAGAATATTTCTTCCCTTAACACTAAAGCCTGCTGGAAACACAATAGGACTCTCTCTTTTTCTTTCAAAGTTGCCATTAAAGTTCTAAAGCCTTTATTGATGGTTTTTCTCAATTTGGGGAAGTTGTACTCAGATTATTGATTGGCAGTTCAGGATTAGTCTTGCAACACACGGATCTCCTCAAGAAATTAAAGGGAGACCCTCATTGCTATACAAAATAACATATAAGAGGTTGTGAGGGGAATGGGAAAATAAACAAGGAGAGAAATGAATTATAGTAGATGGGGTAGAGAGAGAAGATGGGAGGGGAGGGGAGGGAGGATAGTAGGGGATAGGGAAGGTAGCAGAATACAACAGTTACTAATAGGGCATTATGTAAAAATGTGGATGTGTAACCGATGTGATTCTGCAATCTGCATTTGGGGTAAAAATTGGGAGTTCATAACCCACTTCAATCTAATGTATGAAATATGATATGTCAAGAGCTTTGTAATGTTGTGAACAACCAATAAAAAAAATCAAAAAAAAAATAAAGCATTTCTTTCTTTTCCCGTGGACAACTCACTCTTGCTACCTAATTTTGAATATTAGTGATTGCCAGTTCACCTGCAAATGAATCCCTTCTTTGTCTTCCAGGAAAACTTGTTTTATTTTCATGACAGTAATTTGTTCAATTTTTTTCTTGACTGAAAACAATGCAGCAAAATGAAAAAGCATTTGCCACCAGAGTTGGCTGAGTGTTCTTTTTAATTAGCCAGATTAAAAAGATGATGGTAAATCATCTGTAATTACACAGCATAATGAAAATGCTGAAAATCCTGATATAAGGATTATTCTTATCCTGTCAAGTCCTTCATTAGACAAATGCCCTTCTTACAACCAGTACCCACTAACATGCCCTTGGCTGCCAGTTCACAAGGACCATAAGCCCTGTAAGTCTATTGCATCTTAGTGCCAGGCTGTGCCTGTGGCAAAATCAACCTTAGTTCTCTCAAGTTTTCTTAATGGGAACGCTGAGGATTTAAAAGGGAATATGAATTACTAAAAGTCATAGGGTAAGTATTGGTCTCCCTGATATATCTCAAGTCTGGCACACAGTAATTGCTCAATAAATAATTGTTCAATCTCTGTCACAAAAATTTATATCTCCTGTCATCCTGCTATGATTTGGATGTGGGGTGTCCCCCAAAAGCTCATGTGTGAGACAATGCAAGAAGGTTCAGAGGAGAAATGACTGGGTTGTGAGAGTCTTAACCTAATCAGTGAATCAATCCCATGAGAGGGATTAATTGAGTGGTACCTGAAGTGGTGCGGTGTAGCTAGAGCAAGTGATTAATTGGGAGCATGGCTATTGGGTATATATTTTGTATCTGGAGAATGCAATCTCTCTCTTTTTGCTCTCTGATCATGATGTGAGCTGCTTCCCTCTGCCATATTCTTCTGCCATGATGTTTTGCCTCACCTTGAGCCCTGAGAGATGGAGCCAGCCTTCTTTGGACTGAGACCTCAGAAACCATGTGCCCTCAAATAAACCTTTTCTTCTCTACAGTTACTCTGGTCGGGTTCTTTAGTCACAGCAGTGAAAAAGCTGTCTGAAACACATCCAGATGTTGTGATGATGGTCAGGAGTCCCCGGATCCTCATGTCTATGCTTCTTGATGACCATTTTGATATGTATGGTAAGATGCAGAGGGGATATCCACACGTGTGATCAGGGAGAATCTCTCTATTGACTGATTTGATCATGAAACACTAAAAATCAATTTTGGATAGAAATATCTGGAAGTCACACACAAATCTTTACTATTTCAATTCTTGTCTTTTCCAAAAGCTTGCAAAGAAATGCTGAGACTCCTCTACAAAAAGAATATTCCAGGAGTGGATAGTAATAGATACATACTAACATTCCTGATCATTCTTGACCCCCTAAAGGGCAGACATTCAGGCTGCAATATCAGTGCCTTTCAAAAGAATACGTAATATCTAAAGCCTATTTTGAAAGGATTATGCGATACTAAAGATTAACCAAATTTTAGTTCATTCGTACTTAAAAACAATGCATGCAGGGATAGAGAATTACCTAGAGGCAAAATATCATCATTTTGTTTTTTTCCATGCTGGCATTAAATAAAAGGTAGTCAAACCGGATTTGAAAAACTAAGCAGGAGTCAAAGTGGGACTTTTTAAACTGTTCTAGGAGGTAGGTCACTTTTTGTTGGCAAGAAATTAAATTCCACGGTTTGAGTGAAAGCTTTCAGATTTGCTTCCATGATGCGGAAATGAAAACATTTTACACAGGCTGCATCTAAATGTGGGTGAGTCACCAATCCATATCTGGCCTTCACCCATGTTTGTGTCAAGCTGACACACTGAAATAAATCCCAGCTGGTCCCTGTCTCCTCTTTGAGTGTTTGTTCTGCAGTTTTTACCTGAAAGCCTTTCTCAGGGCTGGACACAGGACAGAGGACGATAATGGAGTTCCTGCCACTCTCTTAATTCATAGCAGAGGTGACTGAGGATGTCAATTATTGGATAAAAAATAAGCAGAAGCCTCCATTTAACTCCCAGCTTCCAAATATACTTGTAATAATAAAAAAAAAATCTCTGGAAGCTATGCCCTGCTCTTCCTGTTTCTCCTTAGAAAACCCATGTGCTGGAATTAGCTATATGAACTGTACTTGGCAACTCAACCTGTTTTTACATTATTTCCCTATTACCACTCCTTTATATCTCATTTCCACAACTATACAATGTAGGAGAAGATTCTTTCTTAAGCACATTTGCCCTTGTAATTTGCATTCACACTAAATTTAAAGCTGTGTTTCTTCACAGTGGTCCTGGTCCTTGGACCAATTGCATCAGTTACCTGGGTTCCTGGGCCTCAACTTACCTTTCCCTGATGAATCAAGACATGAGGCTTAGACATTTTAAGTTTTAAAAATTAGTTCCAGAGCTATTGTGTGCTTTCCTCCTCCTCCTCCTCCTCCTCCTCCTCCTCCTCCTCCTCCTCCTTCTTTTTTGGTACTGGGGATGGAACCCAGGGCTGCTTCAACACTGAGTCACGACCCCAGGCCCTGGCCATTGAAAAAATATTTTATTTAGAGAAAGGATCTCACTATGTTGCTTTGAGCCTCACCAAGTTGCTGAGGCTGGCTGTGAACATGCAATCCTCCTGCTTCAGCTTCCTGAGCTGCTGGGATCACAGGCGTGCACCACTGTGCCTAGCCTATTGGGTGCTTTTCTACTGGTATAAAGTGCTTGTTCTCTACAGTGAATTTAAATCTGGAAATAAATATTTAAATTGGAGAAATATAAAATCTGCCAGAGGGTAGAAGGGCAATTTGTCACAGGACATCCAGGGATCTTAAATCACAAAATATTACCACCATTGAACTCCCCAGGCTCCAAGTAGATGTGTTCAAGATGCTAAACGCTGTTAGAGGGTAGAACAGTCTCTTATTTTGCCTTGGGTGTTCTGGAAAGCCCTCTAAGTCTCTTCATTCTTCTTGTACTGAAACATTTGATGCCACTGTATGGACCTTACTCTACCATTTCATAGCATGAGGAGCCAAAATTGCTCACCTTCGTTCCTTCCTCTTACCTGTGGTGAACAACTATGGTGCTGCCTTTCCATGTGACCTTTGGCCTAACCCTCGTAACTCCATGTATGGAGAATCTTACTGCTTGGCTGCTCACCTGCCCCCATCCATATTTTTAGACATTTCCCTGTGACCTGCTACCCCTGCCAATCACACTGTTCACAGCCTGGCCACATACTGGCTTTTCCATAACAATTTGGGTTTAAGATGGAAAAAGACCAAGAAATATGAGAAATCTGTCTTTTTTTGTGTGTGTGGGTGGCTAGACTGGCAAAATAAAAATCCAATGTGTTTTGGACTATTGAGGTTGCTATAACAAGGTACCAGAGATAGGATTTCTTGTGAAAAACAGAAATTCATTTCTTAGAGTGGTGTAAGTCTGGGACCAGGGTACCAGCTTAGTCTGTTCTGGCAGAGATCTGTTCTGAGTTACAAACTGCTATTTTTCTCATATCCTCATATAGTGAAAAGAGGGCAAGAGAGTTCTCCCTGGGGTGCTTTTTACAAGGCACTGATCCCATTCATGAGAGCTCGACCTTATGACCTACCTCTGTCATAAAGACCCCCAACTCCTATAATATCACGTTGGTAGTTAGGACTTCAGTATGTATTTTGAGAAAATACAAATATTCATTAGGACAATTCATCCATTGTACAAGTGTTTTCACATGCTATATCCTGTATACTGGACAATAAAGCCAGTTTTTCTGTTCCTATTGCTTTTTAGGTTCAGCAGCATTCAAGAAAAGAATGAGATGCCTTTAGCCAACTCGACAGAACATTGTAACCTGGACATAGGATTTATCCTAGTTATATGGTTACCACTAGATAGGTTGATGGCAATTTGAGGTAAAATGTCCATGACCCAAATGATGGAATGAAGGGTCCTAAAGTCAGAGAAGGTGACTTTCCTTTGCACACACAGCTCTCAATCTGAATCCATTCAAACTTTACTTCATACTGTCACAGAAATATTTCAGCATTCATATCTCTCTCTCTTGGGGTATATTCATCTATGAATAACAAAATACTTAGGTAAAAATAAGAGTGGATTCATTTTTCATGACAATAAATATAAAGAGAGAAGATCAGAGGGTTGGCACATGAGCTTGACAATGTCACCAGGACCCAGATTCTCACAGTTCCTTTGCACTCCATCTCCAGCACATGGATGCTGTCTCTCCTTTGGGGTTTGAAATGATCACCTCCAAGAAGCTTACTGTATTATCTGTCTGTCTATGTATCTATACATCTATCTATAATTTTTACTATGATCTGCTGTTTTGACATTTTAAAACCCTTTCTGCTTGGTGGGCAGGGGACTGGTTCTCTTAGAAATAGCAAAGGGCTCAGCTGGGAAGTGCTTTTGATAACAAAAAAAGAACAGTAACAAAACCAGAACCAGACCTCCTCTCTAGTGCCTGTACACACCAAAAGTACATCTAAGGAGTTTATCATTCCTCTACGTTAATCGTCATGATAGTGAAAATGATTCAGACCAGCTGTTACGGTTTAGATGTGGTGTCCTCCGAAAGCTCCCAAGTGAGACAATGCAAGAAGGTTTGGAGGCAAAATGATTGGGTTATAGCCTTAGTCTAAGTGAATAAATTTTTAATGGGATTAAGAGGTGGTAGGGTGTGGCTGGAGGACATGGGTATTGGGGAATGACTTTAGGGTATATATTTGTGTCTAAAGAGTAGAATCTCCCTGTCTGCTTTCTGATCATGGTGATGTTAGCTGCTTCCCTCCACCCCACTCTTCCACCATATTGTTGCCTCACCTTGAGCCCCAAGCAATGGAGCCATCCTTCTTTGGACTAGATTTCACCTATGAAACTGTGAACCCGCCAATAAACTTTTCCTCCCCCACAGTTGTTCTGGTCAGGTCCTTTAGTCACAGCAATGAAAAAGCTGACTAAAATACTAGCCAATCCTGAGCTCTCTCTTGCCTTTCCTTCAACTACCCCAATAAGAGCTTGTCCTAAGTTCTATTTTCCCTTCTGTCTTTCTACCAGACTTATTACAACTCAGGGCTTCCCCTGTGACCCTAAGTGGCACACACAATTTCAGGCATTGTGTCTAGAAGCAGGAATGGTCAGCAGTAATGCAGGTCTTCTCTCCGACCTGTGAGTGTAATAAGCTTTTTTTCCTTGTGTCTGTTCTGGGTTTCCTCTTGTAGCTGCGCCTGACTGACCATCAGATGAAAGAGCACAGAACAAAAGCCCACTTCCATATTAATCACTGGCAATCAGGAGCTCAGTCCCCAAGACTGAATTAAATAAATCCTGGTTTAGCTTCAAGTCTGGACACATTAACACCCAAATAAACCCAGGGCTTTCTATGAACAAAAGAGAAGGAGGCTTTAATTGATCAGCTAATCAATGCTCTCTGTTGGCACATATTTCTAAATGTCCCATACACATTTCTAAATTTTACCATACCAATTTTTTTTTCACATTTTGATATGGCTGAAATTGAAGTGCACCAGATAGACACCATGTTTTCATGCATTTAATATCTTATAAATCAATTTTGTCTTAGAACTGATGGTTCCCTAGACTCAATGAAATGTACAATTAACCATCACTGTGCTGAATGGTTTGTTGTTCACTCCGCATTGACTCCACCTGTTCCACAATCACATTCATTTGTCTATTTCAAGGAAGAGGCTTAAGAACTGCATTGTCAAGAATTGGTCCTCAGCAGGGGTTCTTGTCAAAACCGGTCAAAGAGAGACATTCGCTGATCTTTGGTAGCTAAGGTGATGTCGTTATTTTCAATGTGTGGGTGTTAGAAGATGGCAAACATTGCATTTTGCTCGTGTTTTTCAGAGGTCCTTCCAAGAATTTTCCATTTCAGTGTTCTAGGAACTGGGACACTGCTTGGTGGTGCCTTGACATCCTATACTGTTGATTTCCTGACAGCCAGCAGTGGCCTTCCTGATATTTCTTCCTCATTCCTCCCAAAGATTTCATAAGAATCTAAATTAACTAAATGAATCCTTTCTGAACGTTTGCTAATACAATTGTCTTGTGTGTTGTTTCAAATGTGTTTGTTTTTCTTTATGGGAAATAACCTAGTGTATTATTTTCTTGAAGCTAGTACGATTTGGGATGCTTCTAATCTAATCTGGTATAATATGAGATCAGTCTTGTGTATAGAAGCAGGGACGGTCTGTGGTAGTCCTCACCACATCTGTGTGAATGTGTGTGGAAGAAACCTCCACCTTTCTCAGCCTCAGCAATTTAACTCATTCCAGCATTCATTACTGATGCTCCTGACATTATGCAGCTCAGGCAAGTCATCTACCCTAACATCATGTGTGGGAATCATTTTCCTCCCCTGAATTTTAGAATGCTTTGTTACACAGAAACAGGTAATTCCAATCTGAGGACAGGATTCAAGCATTTCTGGATCTTTCCATCAAATGTCACTCTACCACCTCCCTTTTACATCAGGACAATCTTTTTTCTACAACCAGTCTTTGAGTCCTCAGAGTCACACTTTTAGATTTTTAGATGGATGCTGTATTTTCAGTGAAATTGAACTTACTGCTGAACACTCAGTAGGAGTTTTCCAAACTGTATTGGCTAATGGGCAAGAGGAAGCCAGGCCTCTCCATAGGAACTAACATTGACCACAGGCTCTGAGAGTTCCTAGAATAATTGCTTTCATGAGGCAGCATGTCAGTATCCAAGGGCACAAAGGAACCAGAAGGAATTTTACCTGATCCAATATTCTATTCTTGCACCATGTTTTATGATGTGTATGTGGTTTGCTGGGTTTGCATTCCTCTTTTTAATTAGAAAAGTATTCATCATTTCATTTGCTCATAATAACAAATGGAAAAGAAAACCTAATCTCAGAGTTTGGCACTGTGTGCTAGTTAACTTCATAGCTTTTTGAGTTAGGAAGGGGATGAACTCTGTCCTAGTCTGACTGTTATATTTTTGGCAGAACATTAACTCAGGAGGCCTCAGAGAGTGGCCTTGACATCTCTCTTTTCCCTACTTTCCACTTCTTATATATTAGGATCACTGCATGTCTCACACATACAGGGATGCTTATTAGATTATATTCATTCATAAATCAAAATGGCTGTGGAATTCAAAATGGTATGGAGACAGTAAGTATTATTATTACAATGAATCTTTGTACTTAACTGCTGTCCCATGAGATATCTTATTGATTAAATAAATAAAATATTGCACTAATTAAAATTCATGAGATGGTTTTGACATATTCATAGAAAAAAATGATTAAAAATTACAACAATGAAATAATTGCTGGGCTACCCTGCTTCTTCTTCTCGCAGACCTCTCAGTAGTGGGTGTGACTCTCGTGACTGAATGTCCATGGCCTGGGCAGTTGTACAGTACCGGAAACTAATGGCAGGCAGGCTAAGAGTAATTATCAAGCAAACAACATCTGGCACCTTCGCTGGGCCTCCAAGTCAGATGCTAATGTGCTAATGCCAACATTTCTCAAGTGCTCTGCTTGGTGGGCAACTGCTCCCTGGCCCAACATCATCCCACTCCCAGATGTCACACTGTTTCTTTTGCCGCCTTCTTGTGAATGAGAATGGCAGGAATTTCTGAAGAGCATGCTGTTCTGTGTCTTCCCTTTATGGGAGAGGTTGACCTCCACTGTCTTACCAGCCAGGACTTAGGATCATGCCTAAAGTCTCATTTCACCCCTGCCTGAGCCACAGGACACTCATTTGCTGTCTCTTTCATCTAGCTATATAAACACACTGACTGCCTCCCGTGCCACCAAGATTGGGACCACTGTGTCATATTCGCTAGCTTTTGTGCATCCTTCACAGTAGGAAATGAATACAAGCTTTTTAATTGTTTAGCCTAATTACAATTCAGTTCACTTTGAGGAAATGAATGTAGGCTGGAAAAAGAAACCGATACCCTTGTTTTCTGAATACCAATAGAGGCAGTTGAAATCATGTTTGATATAACACTTGAAATCAAATCAAATTCCAAAAAACTAAGTGATGTCTCCTAATTAACGAGCTTTGTGTGTCTTTATAAAGACTGGGTAGGAGGATTCGAATCAGAGATGAGCTTGGTTCTTTGGTCTATGGAAGCACTAAATTATTGGATTAAAGCTGAATGCAGAATGCAGCCAGGGGAGTATTTTGGCCTGAACTTTGGTGAAAAGGGTGGGATAGCTCCAAAATAACATTTAGTCTTCTTAAATCCACTTCACACACTATCCTTGTCCAAGAACTCCCACTGAGACAATTGGCCAGCACAAACTAAAACCTTGCTATGACATTTGATAGCATCTAGAAGTGTCTTGGATATGTAGTGCAATACTTGGTTTATGTAAAGGTTAATCATGTTGTACACAGAAAAAGGCATTTTAGAATTTTTTTTTTTCATTTTCCTTCCAAATTCCCAACCTGCAGGTCATCCTTTCATTTAGCCTTTGCTGTTTGTCTTCCTCATCAGGCAATCTAACATTATTTTGATGACTCAAAGGCTACCTACTAACACGTGTGTTACTCCACCTATCTACTCCAAAAGGACTATCCCTATTTAAGTCTATTAAGACACATCTTTTTATGATATGCAAGGCCATTTCATCACTCAGAGAAGCTTCTCTTTGATATGTTAGATACAAGTATGTCCTACCACCTGACTCAATTTGTCCTCACCCAGGGGTACTTTGATATTTTAGTATCATTGACCTTTTGCCCTTCTCTTCTCCAATACCCTTTAGTACTCATGTTCTTTCCTCTTTGCCTTAAACTGTATATTCCATTAATTCAACCCAATTTTTACAAATATCTTTAACATTTTCTATCTTTGATGAAAAGGAGTTAAAAAAAAAATAGTTCCGTCTACCTTCTGATTCCTACTTCCTGGCCAGGATCTCTTTGGGAGCTCACAGTCTCTAAGTCATGCTTCAGTGGTGCTTGGCCACATTTCTTCATGTTTATCATTTACCTTTTTCTCTTCTCCACAGTGGCGACTCCAGTTTTCCATTCTTCTGAAGCTTTCTTAACCATTCAACTTTTTCATTGCTCAAAAATCAACGCCTCTGGCTTGAACTCCCTTAATTTTTTTTTGGTATCCACACCTAAATACTCTCCGATTTTACACTTTCATATTTTACTAGTCCTGACGGCAGTGGCAAGGCAGTCACCCTCCTGTGTGGCAGCAACGCCTACCCCAGAATCCTTGGATGTGTGCTTTTTGGTAGATTACATCTTTTCATCCTGGACTTGCCTTTAGGATTAGCAAAATAAATATTTCAAACATAATCCAACCATAAGGTAACAGTACACTGACCATGAAAGAGCGAATGAAGGCAAAGGCAGGATGGACTTTAAGGGACAGCAATAACTGACCACAAGTAAGTTGCAATCTGCACCTATGATGGTAACCAGGATGACCAGAGGGAAATGAATGGTACTGGCCACAGAGAAATAACTCAGAGAGCTCTGTACTCTGTACCCCTTTTGCTACTATGAATTCCTAGCTGTCAGGAATGTCTACACTGCAAGACTGAAAAGTAAAGATGAAACCACATTAAATAAGTGGACAGGGCATCTTCTTCTAAGACTGATCTCTCTTTCTAGGGAAATCAAACTAAATTAAAAACTAGATTAGAGAAGAAACTAAAGAAAAGAAAGGAGAAGGAGAAGAAGAAGAAAAGGAGGAGAAAGAAGAAGAGGAGAACAATGACTAGCAACCCAGATCTCAGAAGTCAAACTTTACCAAGTTCTGAGAACGATATACCACTCCATGGCATGGATCCCTTCCCATTCCCCCAGGTTGCTGAGTAAGTGGGCTGGTAATTAAAACTGCTTTGTATCTTCCCTACACATCAATTCTGATCAGAGAATTCAAAGAGTACACAAGTGAAAACACAATGTTTGGGGGACATATTAAGATTAGGAGAATGTAAGTAATAAATATTGGGAGATAAATCAAAGTTAATGACAGATTCCATTTAGATTAGAAGTCAGACTAAGGAGTCCGGTTTATATTTCTGCCTCTGACATTTGGCTACTGCGTGCTTCATTTTCACACTGGTGTTTTCTTTAAAAAGCCTCCACAGCATTTTGGATTTAGGTTTGTTCTTTCCTGAAATCTGCTGACCAGGAAAGTAATGGACCCTTCCCCTCGACAGTCTTAATACCATGCTCAACTCTTCTCATGATGGCAGTGTGCTGTTCTGTGAACTGATGATATGCAAGATGGTCCACAGCAGTCTTATTTATTTTTAGAAATGTGATGGCTGGCCTGAAATTGGTGTTGGTTTCCACAGGCCTATCCTCACACAGAGTCACCCACACTGTGTCGTTGTTAGGTCTTGGGACATTCTTCTCCTGGCTTGTTCTCAAGCGTGTCATATTTTTCATGCCCTGACAACTTTTCACATTCTCTTCCCTCTTCTGGATCGACCTTTCCCTTCCCTCTCTTGGCAAAGTATCTACATTTCCATCAAGACCAAGCATCTGACAATCTCCCTAGGGAGAGTGAGTTACTTGCTCTTCAAAATGCTTCTGCACCTCTCTGGTACCATTTTTTATATCTCGCTGCCACACGATGCGTTTATATTTATGTCTCTGTTGTTAGGCTGTAAATACTACCAGGAAAAGTTCCGTGGTGGTCTGTTTCCATTAACATAGAGAGGGAATTCGAACACATCGAGGGGGTTGGCTGTCGAATAGTGAACTTTATAAAAATTCATCCTTTACCTTAGACCTTTGCTCTCTGTGTTTAAGTTTTCATGACTGTCAAATATTGACTCCTTAAAGAATAGATCCCAAATAGAGCCTTTTTTTTTTTATTCTCTCAATCCTAATCTGGATGTTTATCAGAATGTTTTTGAGAGTAAATTTTCATGAAAATTGATGATTGAATAAAAAAAACGGGGAGGAGTGACGTGGGCAGCAAAGATTTGTAGCAAACAAAGAAACAAAAGGCAGCAGAGAGAAACAAAATTTTCTTTTATCACAATTTTCCCAGCCCTACGCTTGTTCAATTAGCCTTCACTGGCCATTACAAGAACACAATTGCCATTAGGTGCCCAGGTAAGGGGGCATGTAATTAAAACAAAGGGTAAGAAAGGGAATTAAAACCCCTGAATCAAAACAAAGGGTAAGAAGGGCAAGAGGTGACAAGCAATAATTTTGTCACTAAATTGCTTCCTTTGTAGTGATTGACAAGTATTATTGTTTGAACTTCTATAACTTGAGTTAGTACATGAGAATCTGTGATGGTTAAAGTCATGACCCTCTGAAAGGTTATGAATAACTTACAAATTATATATATATATATATATATATATATATATATATATAGGCATGTGTATAGATCTGTGTGTACAGTTTTCATACCATGTGTGTGACATGCTATTGCCTATATTCCAACTAAGAGGAAACAACTTCCCAAATAATTCCAAAAATTTTATGCAGTTGATCAGTGCACTTGTTGGTAAATGGGCCCTGACATCTGGCTTTAGGATGCTCTAGTACAATGATTGTCTGGAAGGAACCTTTTCTGAAGTGATACTAAGCCCCTGGGGTCCTCAGCACCTGTGCTGTTGAGAGACGTCCGCATCCCTGGGAACTATGGAAAGCTGACTCATGCTATCTTTGCTTCCTGTGGCTCGTCTTTTATTCCATCTTCAGTGGTGTGATTTGGCACAAAGAAGACTATGTTTAGGGCGAGCAGTTTTCTGTTTGTCTATCCTTCTAGTGTTTGTTGCTGCCTGTCCACGGAGACACTGACCTTCCCATTCTTTCTCATTGTCACTTGCTTTTCCTCCGGTTAGATCAGTTAGCCTAAGCAGGACCCTCTTATGCACAGCCTTATTTGGCTACAGTGGATCCCCCAAATCTCACAAATCCATTTTGCTTATGCCTGAGGCATGAAGTCATTTAGAAACTCCTTTGATAGGCAGTAGCACATGGGGGCTAAGTTAACATTTATTTAGCCTCCGGCACAGAAAAAATCCTCAGAAACAGAAACTTTTACAGAACAAATATGGCAAGGAAGGAAAAAAAAAAAAAAAAAAACTTGATCTGCTATGACTAGAGTTTTTGCTTAATTTTTAAATTCAGCAACCCATGGCTCAATGAAAATACAACCTTGAAAACAGGATTCCTTTTATGCTCCAAGTTTAATGTTTTCAAGAAGAGCTGTGGTCAGCGTATTTATGCCATGGGGATTTTAATCTAGCCAACTTATTTTCACCTCAGTTACTCCAGGGAACATCAGAGTCTTATGCCAAGAGTCAATTAGGTCATTTGTGTGACCTCTCTGGGAGTGTCCAGGTAGGCACCTTTTTACCGTATTTCACTGCATAACGTCGCCACCACATAATCTACCCCGAACTGATTTATAACCTTTAATTGTGTAATTGTCACATGGCATAATTCTTATCACCAGGGCACATAAAAGGCCAACAGAGAAGCAACATGTTCACCAGTGGCACATCTGTCTTCTCACTCACTGTGAACCTCAAGCCTTGCATTCTCAGCACCTGTTTATTGTCAGTATTTTTGAGAGTCAACTTGCATGGTTTGTTTAAGGCACTGCAGTACTGATGGTAAACACATCTAATGAGTGTCGCTGAGGACCACGCGGCGAATATTTTTTGAAAAGCTTCACCTAATAGTCACACCTCACATTTTTGAAAAAAAAAATGCCCCAGATTGGCATGTTTATTTAGTGAAATACAGATTTAGTTTTTCTACTTTTCCGCACTTTTTATTGGTGCATTTATAGTTGCACAGAGTGATGGAATTTGTTGTTGTATGTTCATAGTATAACAATATTATGTGGCTAATAGCCCTGCCTCTCTCTCTTCCCACTTCCCACCCCATGTTCCCTTTCCTCTCTTCTACTGATCTCTTTTTGATTTTCATGAGATCTCCCTCCACCACCACCTTTCTTTTCCTTTCTTCTCCCTAGCTTCCTCATATGACAGAAAACCTATGACCCTTGACCTTTGAATTTGACTTATTTTGCTTGACATAATAGTCTCAAGTTCCAATCATTTTCCTGTAGATGACATGATTTCGTTTTTCTTTGTGGTTGAATAAATCTGCATTGTGTATATAGACCACATTTTCTTTATCCACTCATCTGTCGATGGACATTTAGGCTGGTTCCATAGTTTGGCCATTATGGATCGTGCTGCTGTAAACATGGGTATGCATGTATCATTGTAGCATGATGACTTGAATACTTTAGGACAAATACCAAGGTGGGGTACAGCTGAATCACATGGTACTTCCATTTCTAGTCTTTTGAGAAACCTCCATACTGATTTCCATAGTGGTTCTACTAGTTTACAATCCCAACAACAGTGTATAAATAGTCCTTTTTCTCTGCAACTTCTCCAACATTTATTTTTGTTTGGAAATAACAATATTTTGAGATGTGGTATATCAAGCTCAAATACATCTGCTTGCAGCGGTGGCGGTGAGGGAACTGGAGAGGTTAGGTATGAATATGGGCTTTCCTGAGCATGTTTTTATGGGTGCAGTGGCATACCTGGTAACAGGAAGCATTTAAAGAGTGTCAGCTATATTCCAGGCACTGTACTAAACACCCACTTAATTTTGATAACTGACCTATGATGTAGATAGGCATATTCTTAGCCTCATTTTCTAATAAGAAAATCAAAGCACTACAAAGACTAATTTACCCACTGCCGCAACAACTAGTAAACAATAAGCTTTCTCTTGTGTTGTGAGGGTAATTTGCTTGCTTCCATTTTGTTTTAAACCAGATAAATCTCTCCCAGTGGGATCTGGAGACAAAAACTACGTCTGGCCTGTGAGTGATTGCACCTGGCTTCGCAGTGATCGCTGTTAGGGATCTTGGATGGTTTTCTTCTTCACTGTGGAAAGTCAAAATCTGCGTAATTACAATTATTATTACACTGTGACACTGGATAATTGAGGAACTGGCATTGATCGTGATTCGACTCTCACTTTTAGGTCAGAGCCCAAGCAGATGGAGATTGATGATGGATTTAATTATTTTGGTGCAAACTCTGAAAAGAGGGCCAGTGACTTCCTGAGCCAGCATCAGTTCGATCTTTCAGGGTCAGAGCATGTCTGGAGTGTGATGCAGCTGGAGCCCTCGATTTCTTTTCCTTCTGCAAAGGCTGGAGAAGAGAAGTTTCACAGTGCCAGACCTCTTCTCTATGTGGTGGCTGGCATTTCACAGAGGGACAGCCCCATCGGCCCTCCACTGGGATACCTCAGTGGAAGGATCTGGCATCTCTTACCCAATGTACCTTGACATTTTATTTTTCTTCAATAGTTCAAGGCAACCAGGAAAAAGAAAAAAAATTTTAAAAAAAAAAACCTGAAACACTGTGAAAACCTTTCAAACCCAGAGCGATAAGAAACACTTTCTCCCAAGGATCCCCAGAATTTATTGCTCTAGTCATCCTTCAGTTGACAACAGGTTCTACAGTGCAGCTCAATAAAATGGACCTCTTTGCTACAGCATGCGGTTTTCATTCCGCCCCCCCTCCCTTTCCCAACTATGGCTTTTGATGAACACAAATCTGTTTAAATAGATTATGAATAAGTTTCCTATTTTTGTAATGAGATTTCCTGAGAAATGTGCAGCAGAAGGTTTCAAGGGACAACCAAACAATTATGCACTTCCTTTGCTTTCTGAATAGAACTTGAGTGGAAAAGAAAAATCACGCTCTTTCAATGGAAAGAGCAATGAGAGAGCGGTCAAGACAGGCAAAGAAAGATTTCCTCCACACATTCATCACTGCTGAGTCAGACGGGCGCAGAGAACAAACGCCCTTCAACCTAAGGGCATTTAGCATTTGGGGGGCCTAGCACAAGACTATTTTCTATCCAGAGGAAGGCTAATGAGTGTTCAGGGAAGTAGTGGCAACCAGGGAGAGATAGTGCTTCTAAAAGGTAGTAATTTTACTCAAGAGAGATGTTGCCTTTCCTTCACTGGAGTTAAATTAAGAGCTATATTTACAGAATCTCCAAGGTATGGGTCTCCTGAAAAGAAAATGAACTTACTTGACTTCTGAACAGAGTGCAAGGCATTAATCAGAAATGCATTAATGGCAAAATCCATTTTTAACTGCCTGTTCCTCTAAATCCACTTCAGCATCAAGCATGGCAAGTGGCCTACAGTATTCTGATTACCTGCTGAGTAAAGATGAGGGCTGGTGGCCCCCTGCCCCTCAAACCCCCTTCTCTGCATTTCCACAGCTCCTGGGTGCCTGTCCCCTCTTTGGGTACTTGCAGCACAAGGTCTGGCTAGAACTGGAGCTGCCAGATTGTTGATAGAGCAATTTGATCTAAGTTCCATTAACAAATTAATACATTTAGGAAGCCTGCTGTACAGAAAGCAGGCTCGAAGTGAAAAACAGACAGTGAAAGTAGCCGTGGGAAAGCCTTGGCTTGGTGGATTAATAGCTCTTAACCTTGGGACAGATGCTTCATCTTCCTGCGCTTCCCTTTCCTCCTCTGTGAAGCGATAACACTTACATGGCATGTTGTCCTAGGAAGAGGGGAGTTATGCCCTAAAGCCCCTAGCTCAGCACCCAGACTATCGCGCGTGCTCAGCCTGATAGAAGAGAAGCCAACATCCTCATCTCTCCCTTAATTGTCATATGTTCCCCCAACTGCTTTGGAAAAGCTGACCAAGGGGAAACAGTCCTTTCTTCAAGAATGTTCACCTTCATCTTGGTTTTCTGGGTACCTTGTCCTTAATGGAGCCCCTGGGCTTCCACTCCATGGTGGGTGACAGGTTCTACTGACATGACTAGCATGACTCAATGCTTAGGGCATGGAGGGGACAGTTTTGGCAAGGGCCAGCCAAGGATTCACATTCCAGCTCTTCCATTGAACTTCTTGTATGATCCCAATTAGCTGAATTTTTAACCTTTCTGAGCTCCCATTTCTTCAACTGTGAACAAGAATGACAATACCTCTTTTTTTTTCCTCTGCATATTTGCTAAGATTTATTGAGAGCTTACAAGGTGTCAGGCCCTCTCCTACATTTCTTAACTGTTCTATTTATTTACCACAATATTCCATTTAGATAACTTCTTGAAAATCTTCCTTTGTCTTGGATGATGGAACAAAGGCACAGAGGGGCTATGGGAGGGGCAGGGCTGGCATCTGAACCAGGCAGACCCACTTTAGAGACCATGGTTTTGACACCCACAGTACGACCACCCCCAGAACCCCCTGTTGTATTGTTCCTGTCCACACTCCTTCATAGAGATGCAGCCAAGTAGAACCCTTGCTTCTCCTAAGCCCTGCTTGCCTGGTACTTTTCCCTGGGGAAAGGTAGAGAAGAAACACTTGAAGAGTCTCTTCTATCTTGGATCCTAAAAAAAAAAAAATAATAATAGGACTCAGAAGGAGTTGATAATGGCCTTAGGGTCATAAACCTAATGTTGGATTGTCAAAAATTGCTCTCACAATGGGGCTTCAGTACCTTCCCCCCTGTTGCATCCTCATAAATCCTGGGGAAATATTGCTGGCTGAGGTGTAGAAGAATAGAAAGATTTTTTAGTGCTAAGCAACTCAGTGCTCATGTCACAGAACAGAACTTATCCGGAGCTTATCTAAATCCTCACAGGGTCAGAAAACTCATTGTAAGGTCTGGTCTCCAGAGAGTCCAGTAATTGGTGACTTTGGCTAGATCTGAAACACAGTCAGAGAGGGCTCCGCTCCTAGGAAGTTGCCTGTTATTAAATCCTATATGCTACAGGTTCTCTCTATAAAAAAGAATCCTCTCCATATGGAAAGAATTTGAGTTAGGAAAGAAGTTGGAATTAGAGTAATGATATAGAGTAGGAGACAGGCTTGGAAATGATCTCCCTATCATGTAGATGATAGCCCAAGATCAGCAAACCTTCTCATTGCATAACCAGTCATTTATATCAATAACCAACATTCATAGTATTAGAATAGTAATAATAATGATAATCATTATTTGACTGGAATAAGAGTATTATCAAGCAGTGCTTTCATTCAATAAAGGAATATTGAAGAATGTTTTACATGTACCTCAAATAAGCCTCTTATTAAATGCAGACATCTTTGTGAAAAGACCAACCGTGAATATTAACCCGCTAACAAGAACAGGTTGCATTAATCATATAGTACCTCTTTGAATTCAAGACCTCCCTGGAATGAATTAAAAAATAAATGGCTGATGATGGATGTGGTGGCACACGCCTGTAATCCCAGGGACTTGGGAGGCAAAGGTAGGAGGATTGCAAGTTTGAGGCCAACCTCAATAAAAAAAATACAGTAGTAAAGCATCCATGGGTTCAATCCCCAGCACAAAAATGGAAAATAAAAACAAATTTATTTAATATAAATGGCTGTGATAGGAACATGGTGCTGTAGGTGAGCATGAGGTGGGACTGAAGTGAACAATTCTTATCATTTTTTTCTCTTTTAGCATTTCTTTTCTCTTTGGAAGGGAGGAATCGATAGTCTCCTTTGTTGCAAATAGGTACTAATGTATCATCTTTTTTGAAGCTGAGAGGCTTCATGAGGCTTTCATGACAGGGTTCCTGGTGGCTTCCTCAGGTGTTCCTAACAGTCTGTTTTATTCTGCTATGGAGATTCACATGCACGAACTTGGAGCCCTCTGCAAGCATTAATTAGACAAGCCTGGATAGGTAAGGATTACTACACCCAGTTCTCTCGCAGAGAAAAAGTAACTATCCCCAGATTTTATTGTCACTTTAACTATAGACATTGGTAGTCGTTTAAAATATGCATATATATGTAATTTCTTACTTTATTGGAATGTTATCTCTTTGACATAAAATTAAATTGTTCTTTTCAAGCAGTTTGCTTTTAAGGTGGCAAATTAATTTAAAATTGCTTATATCTCAAGTAGATTTTTAAGTGTAACTTTTCTGCATAAATTTGTTAGTTAAATCACATCTTCTCCCTCATAGACACAGTTTATGTGTCGTTTTTAATTAGATTACTTTTAGATTTCATTAAGATATCAACTTCTTGGCATTTTATCCAATGTCCTGACGGAATGTACAGGGTATATTATTACCAAATACTTTGCCTTTGGTCAGGTCAGATATACCAGAAATGTGTCATTACAGTTTTGTTATTTTGGGGTCAAAGACTGAAATTCAAACTAGCACTGTGATACATCATCTTCACGTGTACAATTTTTTTTATCAGGTGATAGAAAATTTAAGAACTATTGTATCTTGAAGGCTATAACCTGATGAAGAAATGAGTATAACTTACTGCTAAAATAAAGCATGCTGTGCAAGCCCCTCAGATGGTTTTGTAATACATTTGTATTTGGTTATCTTCAAGAATGGAATAAAATCCCCTAGTTTGACTAAGGAAATGAAGTCCCTAATCTAATCTAAAGCAGGTATAGGCCTTTGAATAAGTATTCTGGAAAGTTAATTTTCTTCCCTGTATTTTAGCAACTTCACAAGCAGGATGATTTACTCAAGTTCCCGAATGAGACAATCAGAGCAAGTGATTCATTTCCAAAGTGCTAGAATGAGCTTGCATGCTACTTTGGAAGAGAATATTGCATGAAATGGGTTTTTTATGGTGTCTCTAAGAAATAATGCTTCTTCTCAGACTTGCTCTATTCAGATTTGGTCTAATGATGTCTCATGGCTCAAGATTATTGCTAGATGTTCTAATAAATGGGCCTGATATTCAAATATGTTTTCCCTTTCTGAGATAAAGAATATAAAGGTAGAATGCACTGGGCCTGTGATGATTTGGTCAAATGTCGATTTTTCTGATTATGCTTAGGAATATCTTGCAAAATATTTTATTGCTTGCCCTAGAGCTTATCCAGCATCGAAGTTTTAATGATGAGTATAGTCTCATCATGACAGAGAGTGAGCAAAATCTTTCATGAAAGGAAAAAAAATGAAAAAAGAAAAATTCATATACTGAGAAAAATTATAGAGTCCACCTTAAGTAATATCCATAGCTTGGTCCATCTATACAAATATGATCTGCAATCATCACTATCATACTTTGCTCCTAGGAAAGACATATTGTCTAATAACTTCTAGTGTGAGCCTTATTCTTGCCCATTGGGATCATACATAGCATCAGAGAATATTTATCAAAGAAGTTGCTGTGAGACATTCACCAGAAGAGGTCTCTCCAGAGATGGCAGGAAGAACACAATCTATGAAACAAGACCTGAGTTCAAGTCCCGATTCTGTCATTTATTGGCTGACTAGCCTTGGAAAGGAAGCTCCCTAAGCACTGGCTGTGACTCATGTAAAATGGGATCAGTCATGACACCTGCTGAGTAGACACTGCTGGGACCATACACATGTGACCACCAGCTGGTAAGGGTTGGGTGCTAATGGTCCTCAAAGGTACCAAAGGAGAAGGGGAACCAGCTCTCCCCAAATGTCTGGAAGATTTCATTTTCTACTTCAAGTAGCAGACACACGGTCAATAACGGATTCATTTAGATGCATAAAATCCCGATCCCTTTGTCTAAGTGTGGGGCACTGCTGTATTGCAATTCACTCTCCTGAGTTCCTGTGGTTTCAAACCTTAGTTGAAACCATCTTGGCCTGACTTATTCTGCTATGATATGTTGATTCTCTCTGTTTCTCCTCAGAGCCCTACCTCAGTAAGTCACTTGAACAAGATTCTCATCCAATCCTCTGCTTTTAGGGAACCAGACCTTAGATTCTTATCCTCATGAGGTATTGATGAGGGTCCAAGAGATGATATGTGAAACCATATTAAGAATGAAAAAGTTACCTAGAAAAATGTGTTACTAGAAGGTAGAACATATCTTTTATGATTTTTCTGTGTTTATAAAACTTTGCTTAATTTTTCCATTTTCCAGCCAGAAAGCAAAGACTTTCTGATTATATAGGAACGTTATCAAGGTTTACAAAGGAAATATTACTACGTATCTAAAATCAGTTTTCAAGGGATTTTTCATGACTATTCTAGAAAGCAGAAAATGTGACTTCAAAGTCTTTAAAGTATCATTACCCTTTCTCTGCATTTTTTTAATTACTATTATAATAAAAATCAAAGTGGCAATGAGTTGTGGTAGAAAGAACACAGCTTAAAAATCACATTTTAAAACCACTTTTTCTTATACTTAGTATGTTATGTCATGCTAAGATTGCAGACCAATGCACACTTTGACTTTGCGCCCTTGATCCAAAACAGAAAGGCCACAATTAATGCGGTGAACCCATAGCATACTTAAAAGTAAGGAAACCAAGTCTTAAAATTTTTCAGTTTTCAAGGGACATTTATTGATTATCTGGGTTCTGGAATAATAGCTGAAGTTGGTTAATTCTCTACTTCCAGAAGCTAACACGTTTATGAGGGACGATGGAGATTCAAATTATATGAATTATAATAAAAAATGAACAGATGAATTGCAGAAGTAAGAGATTTTACTATGAGCACGAGTGGCAATAAGTCACTAAATATCACACAGATATTTAGTCACTATGGTCAGTGGAAGAATGTCCTCCAAATATTTATGTCCACCTGGAGCTGCAGAATGTAGTATTTGCCAATTCAATTAGTTAAGTTAAAATAGGTCATCCTGGATTAAATTGAATGATGTGTGCTCTTATAAGGAGAAGAGAGGGCATACAGACAGAGAAAGAGATACATAGGAAAGAAGGCCATGGGATGAAGAAGGAAGAGATTGGCATGGTGCATCCATGAGCCAGGGAATGCCAGGGATTGTCAGTGACCACCAGGAGCTAGGAGAGAGGCGTGGAACAGATTCTTCCAGGAGCTTCCAGAGGGACCAACCTAGCCTCATCTTGATGACAGACTTTTGGCCTCCTTAACTGTGAGAGTATCAGAATGAGAGTTTCTCTTATTTTAAGCTATTTTAAGTGGGTGGTGAATTTGGAAGGAAGTTCCACTCAATTAAGTTAGTCACTCTATGTTCTCTCTCCTAGAATATCATTTCTTCTTTGGTTTTCCTAACCTTACACAAGCTTTGGGTCTTTGCTCTGATATACCTCCCCAGGAAATCTTCTCTCATCTTCCTACATTTTGGTTCATCAGCTCTCCTAAGTGTTTGTGTAGGACTCTGTGTTCTTTTTTCTATCTTATTTAGGGTCAGACTCATGATTTCCCAGGTAATTGTCTTTCTCCCTAGGTGAGTATGTGGAAAGATCCTAGCACATGATCTATATTTAACAATTATTTGTAAAATGGAGAAATGGAAGAATCAGGCCTGAAGTATGAATTTTCTGATTTTCATGATAAGTAAGAAAGGAAGAATCGAAGTATAATTAAATTCTTGGATTTATTGGGAATAAAGTTTCCATGGTCAGGTGAGATTTTTCTCCCATCTCTAAGAAGTACAGTTGATTTCAATCCAAAGCCAAGTCAAGAGAGAAATGACCTCAAGAACTATAGTCAAAGAAACTGAGTGTATTTTCAAAAAGGAAAAACAACAAAAAACAAAAACAAATGGGCATTTATTTTGTTGGCATTCTTTAAGTTGAGGCATAATGTATACATGGTAAAATACACAGATTTTGACAGTACATTTCAGTGTCCTCTGACCATACATATCCTTGTGTAAACCCAAACCTCTATCAGGATGCATTGCCTACACAATCTGAAGCAGCAGACTTCCTGACTTGGCCTGTGCAGAGACAGTGGGCAAGAGGTATCCAAGTAGAGGGGAGATATGCACTGTACCTACTTGGTATGCAAGGGTATGGACACCAAAGGACACTTGGTAGCTAGGATTGAATGGTCCTGCTGAGCCTCACTCAAGGGAACTATGGAACTTCAGCACCATGAGGCCATAGGTCAACATCAGCAGAAGTTAGAGGAGTAGAAAAAGAGATCAGACTGCAGTGGCATGTCTCAGACAGGGAGCTGGGCAGCAGGAGGCTCCTACTGGTCCTTTGATAGAATCACACACACAGACAGCACCTGAATGGTGATACCCAGCTAGCACTGATGTCCTGTCCAGGCTGCCCAGAGCCAGGTGCAGCTAGTAAGAACAAGCCAGAGACATTTTTCTTTCCTCTGCTTTCTGTTTCAAAGCATCAGAAGATCTAGCCATTGTTGAGAAATGGAAGGGGACTTCTCAGCTAGACTCTTTCAACTTTGTTAGGGAAGGGGAAAATATGAGATTTAAATGAATTTGTGTGAAGTTGGAAATTAAACTGAACTTACGATAACTGAAAGAGTCTAAGAAACTATAGGATGATGGAAAAAAATAATTCAAAAACACATAGTTTAAAGTAAGAACTAGAGAAAAAAGAAAGCCATTTCATATTTATGTTCTCAAAGAATTGTGCCTTTCCAATAAATCAGTTGCACGAGAAAACAGTAGTTCCAAGCCTGTGGATTATAGACCCCTGGGACAAACAAGGGAGGCCCCAGGTTATTGCAAATTATTGCAAGAAGTCTTTCAGGCAATACATCAAATAAACGTAGTTTCTTGATGCAATAAACAATGTCTCATCCAGATAGGTAAAATGTTCTCTCAATGTTTGTGTATTCAATTTTGTTTAATAAGTACAAAGTTATTTGTAAAAAAATGTTACTGCATTCTTAGTGCCTTTTTATTATATGTATGATTGTATATGACATAAAAACTTTGGGTCAATGAAGACCACAATGTGGTGCCGCTAGATTATAATGAAACTGAACAATTTCTGTTGTTTAGTGACATAGTAAGTAGCTGTCATAATGTCATACATAGCTCAATGCATTGCTCACATGTTTGTGGTAATGCTGTTATAAACAAATCTGTGCTGCCAGTTGTATAAAAACAGTATAGCACATGTAATTATGTACAGTGTATAATTTCTGGTAACGATAATACATGACTGTTGCTGGTTTATGTATCTAGTGTACTGTTTAATTTTTATTTTTATATTGGTCTATTATAATTATAACAGTGAGATTTGTTGTTACCTATCTGTACATGCACATAAGATAATTTGGCCCATTTCATTCCCCAGTACATCCTCTTTCCCTTCCCTCCTCCCTCTCCCTGATTTCTTTCTACTCTACTGGTCTCTCTTCTATTTTCATAAAATCACCCCAACATTTTTTACTATGCTTTTCTTTTATCATTTTTTGTGTACTCCTACTTACAAAGAATATTTACTCTAAAACTGTATTGTGTTATGCTGGCAGCAGCCACATACATCTTGTATCTCCCACATGGTTTGATCATATTAAGAGACCACACTGGGTGATTGACCTGTACCATTCAGGTTTATGTGGCACTCTCTGATGTTCACACCATGACATTTCTCTATTGTTAAGAGATGCAGGACTGTACTCTAAGTCACAAACTACTCTTGTCTAGGAATTTTCAGTTATTTTTTAATATTGGAAAGAAATCATTCTCAGCAATAATGATTCCATACCATTAGAGAAACCAATAAATTTCAAGTGGCCTGCAATGCCCTTGCCACTTTGGAGATCCTATTACACTAATCCTACACAACAGCCATTAGTTATGCGGTCTGGCAACATCGCACCCCAGCATCTTCCTAGGTGTGGAGTCTCCAGTGAGCTATCTTGGGAGAAGGCAGTGTATTGCTTATATTTCCAGGAGCTCAAAGGGATTATATATTCATTCTCCAGTTTCCTGAAAACAAAGCTTGCTCCTGTGACTCAGGCTTATGGGCTTGGAAACTTCTTCCTGAGACTTGAAGCTTTAGACATGAGCAAAGTTACTGGGACTATTAGGGACATTAGGGATGATGTGGCAGGGAAAGAGCCAGCAATAATATTTGTTAGTATTTGTTTTCTGGGGTGGCTGCCACAGCTGGAGTAGCATATGCAACAGGAATTTATTATCTCACAGTCCTGGAAACTAGAAGTCTGAGATCAAGATGGGAGCCAAATTTGTTCTTTCTGAAGACTGTGACGAAGAATCTGTTCCCTGCTCCTCCTCCAGCTTCTGGTGGTTTGCTGGCAATCTTTGGCAGTCATTGGTGTTATGATTGGGATACAGAGGAGTATCTCTCAAAATCTCCTGTGTTAATACAGGAATGTTAAGTGGTAAAATAATAGGTTCGAGAGCTGTACCCTATTCAGTCCATCCTACTTTGAGTGGAGTCAAACATCCTACCTTCTTTGATTGCAGTAACTGTAGGCAGGTGGGGCATGACTGGAGGAGTTAGGTCACTACAGACATGCCCTGGGAGGGTTCCTCTTCCCTGTGACTCTTTCTACTTCCTCTATTGCTTCCTAGTTGCCATATCCTGAGCAACATCTCAATGCCACACCTTTCTGCCATGATGTGTTGCCTCACTTTGGGCCCAGAACAATGGAGAGAGTCCACCCTGTGGCGGGGGATCTCTGAAACTATGACACAAAGTAAACTTTCTGTTTGCTAAGTTGTTCTTGTCAGGTATTTTGGTAACAGCAATGCAAAGTTGACTAACACACTTGACTGGTAGAAAGATGACACCAATATCTGCAAACATCTTCACATTGTGAAGTGTGCTTATCTCTGATCCCAAATTTCCTTTTCATAAGAGCACCAGTCATATTGGATTAGATGCCTACCTGTTAGTAGTTTGTATCTGGAACTTCCCCCTAAGTCTTGAGTTGAAAGCATTGTGCCCACAACAAGATTTAGAGGTGGGGCTTTTAAGCAATGATTGGGTCATGAGAGTTCAGACCTCATCAGTGGATTAATCCACCAAGTGCTCCACCAAGTGCTCATGGGAGTACCATAATAGTACAGAGATGCCTTGCTCTCTTAGTGCACTGATGGGTAAATGGACTCCTGGCAGGTGGAACCTAGTTGAACAAAGTAAGTCCCTGGAGTGTGCCCTGGAAGGGTTTATCTTTTGCCTTGCCTCTCCTTCCCCACTCTCTGCTTTGCAGATTTCATGAGCTAGGCAGCCCTTTCTTCATGATGTACTGCCTCATCTCAGGCTCAGAGGAACGGAAATGGTTGATCATGCACTGAAACTCTGAAATTGAGCCAAAATAAATCTTTCCTCCTGTAGGTTGTTTTTCTTAGGTATCTGTCACAGTGACACAAAACTAAGACACTATCTGCTGCATTATAACTTTCTGTTAGCCTATTACATCTATGGCAACCTAATTCCACAAGAGGTCAGGTTGTGAGGCAATAGGGATTTGGATGTCAGCATAAGAATTTTGAGGAGACACAGTTTAACCAATGCTGATGCTATATTTTGAGAAGACTGCACAGAACTGGGTTCCTGGTCAGACTATTCTGATGATATGCTCATGAGTACTCCCATAAAGCCCAGCCTCCTCCCGTTTATACCTATTTTCAAATACACCCATAAAGAAAGCGAGTATGCAAATTCCTTTAAGTCTGATGGATATGGATTTTTGAACCAGTAATCATATCCTCCGAGGTTCCAAGATCTCATCTTCTACTTTATATTAACCTTTAACCATTTCTATGTATTCCTGGTAGATGTGCTGATGGGAGTGCTGTAATAGTATGGAGAAGCCTTGCTCCTACTTATCACCATATCTTACCTGGAATGTGTAACATAAGCCAATGGCAACCAGTCAATGACCTGTGCTACTCTTGTCAACCAATGCAACTGTGACAGCCAACTGCTGCAATCTTTTTGTTGTTTTTATTTATTGTCTATAAAACCAGACTCCTCAGACACCATTTCAGAACAATTATTCTGTGTAACGAGGGTATGTGATTCCCAGGTGGCCATTCTTACTCTTGGCTCAATAAACTCCTCTTATATGCCTGTGTGAGACTGTGTGCCTTGGAGTGGCATTTTCTCTGCCTGGTTTTCTAGCTTTGACACTAAGAGTCTTGATTGAGACACTCTTCTCAGCCAAAAGTTGACATTTCTAAAAAGCACAGTATTTCTCTAAGGCTACAAATATATTATTTTATTACATAATAATACTATTTTCCAACTAAAAAAGTAAGAAAGGAAATTTCATTTAATTTCTTTCTCTAAAGAAAAAAAAATGCATGCTTTCATTTTGGTCAGTAGACCTGATTAAAAGATCATAATAAAGCCCCTCAGTTTGGAAAGAAAAAAAAAAGTTTACTTTTGCATGATATGTTTTGGAGAGATAGTGACCATTATTTAAAAGAATTAAAGTGGATCTTTAAAAAAAATAGTTTTTTTTTTTTTTAATCAGAGAAAATTTTGTAAAGTTTGTAGTGGCAAAGGAATCCATTGAATAAAACTTTTCCACAGGACCCTGTTAGAAAAATAGGAAGAGATAATTTTAATTATTTTCCTAAAACGGAAGGTGTCAAATCCTTGAGTTTAAGGAAGTAACAGGAATTCGAGCAGGGTGAATGAGGAGCAAATTGATATAACACACACACACACACACACACACACACACACACACACATTCACTATCTCTCCCAAACTTATTTTGCAAAACAAATTTTTTGTTGTTGTTGCTTATTTTCTAAACTAAGTGGTTTTATTATGTTCCTATAATCAAGTCTACTATAGTCTCTGAGGGATATCAGCAGCTGATCTGAAACTTCCTTAGCATTTTAGTCAATAGTGTGCCATGATCATCATCAGTAGCACAGCGCTCCTTAAGGCTTCTTTGACTAAAGGGACTATGGTACAATCTAGAACAAAGGATGTGCTCTTCTGTGTCAAAACGGTCAAGTCATAAATTGAGGAGAAATACAGATGGATAGACTAGAGTTTCATTCAAGAGAGAGCCCTAGAAGACAGAGGGCTTCCAGAGCAATATCATGTGAAAAAGGAACCCACTTCCTTTCTTCCTCTTCCCCTCCATATTCCTACTGCTTTCAACGTATGGTAATGTGCGGGGCTCAGGCATTCATGGATGAAGATGATCCATGTCTCAAACGGAAGCAGGCATTGGCACAGCTTTTCCACAAAGGTTCAGATAACAAATATTTTGGGATTTCATGGGCCATATGATCTCTGTCCCAAATACTCAACTCTGTTGGGCCAAAGCCATCAGAGAAAATATGCAAAGGGAAGTGTGATTTTTGTTCCAACTCTGAAATCGGAATTTTGTGTCATTTTCCTGTGCTATATTATTCTTTTGATTTTTTTCCCCAACCATTTCAAATAAGTCAAACCCATTTTCAATTTCCAGGTCACATGAAAACACCGCAGAACAGCACTGAAAAATCTTAGAGTCTAGTGATGGAGATAGATGTGTACACAGCTGTGAAGCTGTGAGAACAGGGCAGAGTGCCAGGTGCTATGAAAGTCTATGCAAATGAGAATCATTAGAGGATTCTTCATAGCCATGCAGCACAAGTTAAAGGAGTAGCTTCCAACATACTTACACACTCCAAAATGCAAAGAGTTGTGGCACATTTCAATATGATTAATTTCTCATTATTAACATTTTTTCTTAGCCCAAAAATGGATCTTCTGAATTCCAGGGGCATGGGGTGAAGGGAAGAAGGTAAATGTACTGAAACATTACATTGTACCCTGTAAACATGTAGAATTACCGTTCTTCTCCATAGAAATGACTTTTTTTTAAAAAAAATGACAGATGGTAATTGTACATGTTTATGGGGTACAGTTGTGTAATGACCAACTCAGGATATTTGGTTACCCATCACCTCAAACATTTATCATTCATTTGTGATGAGAATATCAAAAGCCCCATTTTCTATTTGTTTTGAAGTACATAATGCAAAATTGCTGACTGTATTCATACTTTCCTATGACAGCAACTGAGCTTACACCTTCTTATCTGTCTGTCCTTTTTACCTTAGGCTGTCTTTCTTCATACCTGCCTCTCCCTTGTACTCCCAAGCCTCAGTCTATGGTAATCACTATTATGCCCTCTACTTCTATAAGCTCATCTTTTTTAGTATTCACATGTGAGCGACATAATGCAGTCTTTGTCTGTTTGTGCCTGGCTTATTTCCCTTAATATTTTGATTTCCAGTTTCATCCATGTCAACACGAATGTCCAGAATTTTAATGACTGAATAGTATATCATTGAATGTATATGCTAAAATTTTCTGTATCTTTTCATCTATTCATGGACACCTTGTTTGATTCCAGATCTTGGTTATATTAAACAGTGCTGCAATGAACTTGGGAATGCAGGTATATCTTTAATACGTTGAATTCTTTTCCTTTGGAGATATCCCCAGTAGTAGGATTACAGGATCATATGGTAGATCTCATTACATTCCCACCAACATTAAGCATTCTCTACATTTTTACAAACATCTGTCATTTTTTGACTGCCATTCATATGTATGTCTCTAGTAATGGTAAATGGACCCAGACTGAAATGTAAAATCTTCTTAACGTTAAAAACACTTAGTGGTCTTCATCATCCCTTTGTGATTCTTAAATTCTGCTGATCAGCTCTCCCCCTTTTCATGTGTTACCTTTTTTTCTGTAGGCAATAAATAATTGGACATGCTCTGATAGATGATTACTGGGAAACCGAAAATGGAAATTGTGTTTGCTAAATGTGTTTGCCTGTTGTTTCTAAACTAGTAATAGAACCAGTCTATTGAAAAGAGACTTTTCTGACTGAGGTTATGGTGACTGTCACTACTTTTTTGGCTCAATGCCTTGTGCCCACTGTACTGCTACCAATCTTGCAATTCTTAATAATTTTTGAACAAGAGGCCCACATTTTCAACTTGCTTTGAGCCCAGCCAATTATGTCACCAGCTCTGGAGGCAAGTGACAAGTGGATCTGTCCTCCTCTGAATAAGAGGGTTGTGCCAAGATGAGCCAATTCAGGGCCAAATATGCGAAGGAGATCACCTTGGTGGGAAAGCCACAATTCACCAGTTACCCACTGCTTCATCTTGATAATCAGCTTAGGCAACTTCTGCCTGCCTGGATTATGAACAAGACCTGTGTGTTCTATTTTATATCCTACACTTTCTATGGCAACATGGCATGTATATAGGCATCTATCAAAAAATGTTTGGTGAATACTCTCATTTACGAAATGCCTGTAGTGGCCAGATGCTATTCTTACTACTTGACATAGAAAATAACATTTAATTGATTTTAATTGATTTGTATGCCCTGCTTAAATACATAAATGATGCCTACATAAGTAGGTTAATCAATAATAGTGGAAAAAGAGGGATATAGGTGGAGTAAAATAGAAGGAAAAGGGAAAATAAGAAAAGCAAAATATCTAAGGCAGAAAAAGGAAAGATTGTTGAATAGATGGATGGATCAATGAGTGAAGAGCAGCCCAGTGTCTTGGCCGCTCTGAAGCATGAAGGTTAGATGGGTACATCTGGCTTGTCCCATTTCCTGGCAGTATGTTTTTGATGTTGTTGTTGTTTTACATAAAAAAAAAATAGGCAGATAACGGAGAGCCACAGCAAGTGACAGACTCTGTAAATAATCTCAGTGGTCACAAACAAGAGACAGTGTTTAAATAAGTAAATGGAGGACAGCTGGTCATGATTTGATAGCAATAAGAGCCCATACCAGTGAACATGCCAGATCTTTCCAGCTGAAGTCATGCATGGAGAGGACAATTATGATTAGTATTCAGAAAATATTATTGTAGGGTTTTTTTAAGCTTAAAGAAATCTTATACATCATCTATTCATTTTCGGAATTAAAGAAACCTCTGAACTTCTAATGCCAATTCTACTATCCGTATATCATAATTTGAATGAACTAGTTTTCAATAGCCTGTGAATGCAATTTAGCATTGTTACTATTTAAGCCTGCATCTCAATTGTTTCAAGCCTGTACCTTTATAATGTTGGTGTCCTATTCCTTGAAAAGCTACCCATCTCCAATTTGTTTTTTATAATCCTCAAAGTTATCTTAAGCTCATGCACCAGTTTGTTCTACCATCCATCTCTCTACAGGTTAGAAAGGGACTCTAGCTTCCCACCAGGGGCCTCCAAACTGTGAGTAGCTACAGCTATTGTTTTCAGGAGATACATTGTAGCTTCACTGTTTACATCAGGGCCAGTACCCTTGAAATTAAACACAACCACTGAAATTTTATAGCATCTCCAGTTTAATTTGTGCATGCATCATCTAGGGATGCTGCTTAATGCAGATTGGGAATCAACTAGTCTAGGGTGGGGCTTGAGAGTTTGCCTTTCTAACAAGCTTCCAGCTGTTAGTGCTGTTGCTGGTCTGGAGACCACACTGTGTGTGAAATGGCCAGGTCTCAGAGCAGTGTCTCTCTAATTGTGATCTTTGTACCAAGTGTCATTCGGTCACCACTGATGTTTGTAATGCAGACTTCTGGGTTCCTGTTCCTATGGGATCAGTATTTATGGGGCTGAGAACCTAGAAATCTGTGGGTGCAGTGGCATGCCCCTAAATCTCAGTGACTCTGAAGGCTGACTCAGGAGGATCACGAGTTCAAAGCCAGCCGGAGCAATTTAACAAGGCACTAAGCAATTCAGTGAGACCCTATCGCTAAATAAAATACAATAAAAGGTGGGGAGATGTGGCTCAGTGGTTAAGTACCCCTGAGTTCAAAGCCCAGCTCCAAAAACAAAACACAAAAACAACAACAAAAACACCCCAGAAATCTGTATTTTTAACAAGCTTCTTTAAGCAATTCCTGTTTAACAAGAAGTCTGATATACAAATACCCAAGCTGTTAAAAAAAGCACAAAGAAAATTCTTAGTGTCTTTATGAAGAAGCATGGGAGAAGCCTCAGGGCCAGACAACTTGGACTTTTGTACTTTCAGAATTTGGAGTTCTTTCACAGATACAGATTTGTTCTAGTTTTTGTTTTCTCCTTGGAAATATTACACAGTGCTGTGCCATAGGATTGGAATGTGTTTCCAAGATCACAACAAACACTTTCTTCAAAAGTTTTGTGCCTCTGCAGTCCTTGGTCTTGATATCTCTAAATATGTTTTTCTTTTTCTCCTTCCTTCCTTATTTCCCTCTTTTTCACCCTCCTTCTCCACCCAACTCCGTACCCTCCAGATTCTCTCCAACTTCACCTTAGATTCCCTCAAGAGCTCTACTGTTCCTCCTTGCATTCAGACCTCCATCACACCCTCTGGACCACATCAATTAGGGTAGGATTTGTGTCTTTGTTATTAAGAGTCCCCTGGGTTCCATTTGAACTTCAATAAAAATAAACACCTAAGTTACAAGGTTGTCCCCTGACTCCACATCCTGGATCTTTTGGAAGCACTTTCGGGTCAAGTTCAACTGTATCCAAGCATTATGTGCCCAGTACAGGGCTATGATAACTCCCCTGCCTGAAAGATGATGCCATGGGCCAGATTGAGCCAGCATATGCCTTGTCAACAGTGGCCAGAATCAGCCCATATATCTCAGGGTCCCATTCACCAGGGTAGACAACCCAGGGTTTTGCTTCTGCCTGAGGACTGCCGCTCTTGTTCTTGAAAATCGAGTCACTGCTCATTTACAGGGTTACAGAATGTGTGAATACAGGAGCTCACAGAAATCCTGGTCCACACGGAGGATAAGTGAGAGAAGTTTAAAGCAGAAGAGGACATAGTACTTTAAACCAAGTCACATTTTGGAATTTTAGTCTAATTTATTTTTTAATTAAAATTTAAATCTAAATTCAAGACTGTTCAAAGACAAGTGCTTTTCACAAGCATCATGGAAGTGTCAGTGGAGAAGGAGGGATTCTTCAATCCGGAATACCAACTCACACTGTAAGTATCCACAGGTGAGGTTCCTTTGTTTCATGGGCATTGTCTCTCATGCACCAGAGTTCTCCTGCTCCCTTTAGAATGACTGGAAGCCTAAGGATACCAGACCCCACAGGAGTCATAAAGCTCTCCCTGAGACCATCTGCCAACTGCCCCTACTCTCGGTTCTCTGATCTGCTCTTTTTGATCTGCCTAACATTTCTAAACCCGACAGGACTCAAATTGGTACTATCTTCTTAACATTGTTTTTTTTATTTTTATTTTTATTTTTAATGGACACAAATATTAGTCAGTTTTTCATTATTGTGACCAAAATACCTGACAAGAACAACTTAGAGGAGGAAAATTTACTTTGGATCCTGTTTTCAGAGAACTCAGTTTATAGTTGGCTGACATGATTTCTCTGGGCCCAAGGTGAGGCCGAAGATCAATGGCAGAAAATCTTAACAGAGGAACACCCAGATCATGGCAGCCAGGAAACAGAGAGAGCCAGAGAGAGAAAGGGGCTAGGGACAAACAGTCAACACCACACTCTCAGTGACTCAGTTCCTCCAAGCACCCCTTCCTTACCTGTGTACGCTTACTACTCAACAGTCCATTCAAATTATTAATCCATCAAATGGATTAATCCATTGGTAAAGTCATAGCTATCATAATCCAATCTCTTGGGCTTTATTTTAGCCGGCTTTTTCACTGCCATGACCAAAGGACCTGACAAGAACAATGTAGAGGAGGAAAATTTTATTTAGGGCTCACAGTTTCAGAGGTCTCAGTCTATAGATGGTCAATTCCCATTTCTCTAGGCCTGTTTGAAGAAGAATATCGAGGCATAAGGGTGTGACAAAGGAAAGAAGCCCAATGATTGACAATCAGTAAGCAGAGAAAGATTCTTCTGCTCATGGGGACAAAATATATCTCAAAGGCATACCCTCAGCAACCTTTCTCCTCCAGCCTACAGTCACCACCCAGTTAATCATTCAAGTGCTTCAATGCACTGATTAGGTTAAGGCTCTCATAACCCAATTAATTCACCTCTAAACTTTCTTGCATTGTCTCACACAGAAGCTTTTGGGGGGCACCTAATATCTAAACCAAACTACTTATGAACATTTCTGCATTGCCTAACGCAATTTGGGGAACATTTTAGACCTCAGCCACAATGACACATAATAATTGTTCATGCTTATGGGATATAGTACTGTACTGAGTTAGGTATGTGGCTCAGTGATAGAGTATGGGTCTGACAGTATGATACTTCAATACACATACACAATATGAAACTATCAGATCAAGGTCATTGACTCATTTACTATTTCTTTGTGGTGAAAATATTGAAAAATATCATATAAACTATTTCAAAATAATCAGTTAATTGTTATCGACCATAATTATTCATTTGTACTAGAGAAAAATTAGAAGTCACTCCTATTTCTACTGTACTCCTGTACCTATTAACTGTCCTTTCTCCACTTCCTCCCACACCCTCTCCTCAGGTTCTGGTAATCGATTTTTATATTAGACCTAACCACATGATTATTTTAAATTGATAATTGGCTATTATAATACATTCAACAGATATTTATGAAGTATCTTCTGTTTGTTACCTTGTTAATTGTTGGGGATATGGCAGTGAACAAGTCAGGGAATTCCTTAGCTTTCGTAGGCTGAGCATTATCATTGACTTTATATTCAAGCACCCCGCAATGCTGTGTGTGGTCAGGGTAAGTAAAGTACTTCCTGCTACTGCCACCTGGACAAATATCTTCACAAGAGGTGGGGCAAATAATGTTAGAGCTTAACAATTCTAAAAACCAAGTACCTGCAGGAAACAGCTGGTAAAGGTGCAGATCAGCACCTAGCAACTGGAACTCCAAAATGAAGATATGGGGAAACCCTAGCATTACATTTGTGGCACCAGAAAATATAGAAGAATTGACTATTTAGAAATCCAAAACTATTTAAGCAAGCAGTTAGCATCGGTTAAAAACAGCACGAAGCAGGGATGTGGTCAGTTGGCTGGGCTCAGTAACCCAACAATCATCTCTGGCACAGTAGGTGAAAGGTCTTGCTGGAGGAAAGTTGAATTTATGTCTTGAAAGGATGGAGGGATCAGATCAGTAATAAAGCTAGAAATCATTTTTTTTTTCCTTTTGAGATGAGTTTAAAATTACACTGGGGTCTTGAAATGAAAGAAAGACAAAATACTAGGCACCAGAACTAAGAGTCATTTTAGAGTGGTAATATTGTATGAATGTTAATTGTTGTGGAATCACAAAGGCTAGGAGTAGAACTACATTTTCTTTGATATTGCCAGACTAAGAATTAGTCTAGAATACTAAGTTGAGAGACAGTTGACAGAGCTATTTGCATTATCTAGCACTTAGTGAACAATGCTGACTAAATGCAGTGAAAATAGGCATCAATCTTTTTTCTCACTGCAATTCGTAATATCCTAAAGTATTTCAGATTTTTAAAGTATGATACCAACTGCTCTTTTGAGATTAATAAACCTTAGCATGTTAAGAAATGAAAGAGCCATATGGGTAATAGTTTACAAAACACATACTTTTATTTTTGTAATCATGAATGAATCACACCAAAAAAAAACCTTATGTGTCCTTTTAAGGACATCTATCAAGATAATAATACCTTCTATTACATTATAATCTTCACTTCTTAAATAAACCTCAGTCTATCATGATGGTATTATAGTCCAGGGCTGGTTCATATTTGTTTGTGTTTTATTTAATCTTTAGCACCTGGGTTCATAAATAAGATTGGTTCATGATTTTTTTCTTTTCTTTCTAATGTGTCTCCTGCACTAAAATCTCAGTTTAGTGCAAGAGTTGGAGTAGAGTTTGCCACCCTAAAATGTTTACTATGGTTGTAATGTTATTTAGTTTTTCTTTGTTTCATGGAGTAAATTTTGAAAATTTTCATATTTTTAGACAGTTGGGACTCAGATGGAAACATTATTTTGTGCAGCTTTATTTATTTATTTATTTGTTTGTTTATTTATTTATTTATTTACTGGGGATGAATCAGGACTTGGGGCATACTAGTCAGATGCTCCACTACTGAGCCACATCCCAGTCACTTGTACCATTTTTTTTTTTTTTGATACTAGGGATTAAACCAGGGGCACTTAACTACTGAGCAACATCCCCAGCCCTTTTTATTTTTTGAGACAGGTGTTACTAAGTTGTTGAGACTGGCTTTGAATTTGTAATCTTCCTGCCTCAGCCTCTCAAGCCACTGGGATTACAGGCCTGTATCCCTTACCAGCTGGTACTTGAAGCAATTTAAAGATGCTGTTTGGTGGATACAGTGTAGAGCTGCCCTGATCCCTTTGGATCAGGACTTACTTTCCAGCTGTACGTAGTTGCTGGGAACAGTAGCCCTCGGTTCTCAGCCTTCGGCACCTTGGCCAAGGAGAGCTGTTCCACGCAAGCCACATTTCCTTCCTTGGAGGCGCCATGGCCAATACCTGATGTAGCTGTGGAAGGGTGAAAGGTCCAGTCCCTTCACCACAGCTAGTGACAAATTTGGGGCATTTCAGCTTCAGAGACCATTTCAAACCCTATCTGCCATTCGGAAATATATGGTACACTATTATGGACATCAGAACTTATTCTACTTAACTAGTACTTTGTACCTGTTAACTAATGTCGGCCCTTTCCCCATGTTCCTCATATTTCCCTATTTGCAACCTCTGGTAACTACCATTCTCCTGTTTAGTTCTGTGAGTTCAACATTTTTAGATTTCACATACAGTGAGGTCATATGGTATTTGTTTCTCTGTATCTACCTTACTCATCATAATGTCCTCTAGCTTCAACCATGTTGTAACAAATGATGGAATTTCCTATGATTTTAAGGCTCAATAGTATTCATTTTTGTATGTATAATACATTTTTTAAAAATCTGTTCATCTGTTGGTAGACACTTGGTTTGTTTCCATGTCATGGCTATTTAGAATAATGTTACAATGAACATGAGAGTACAAACATTTTTTTTTACATACTGATTTCAATTCCTTTGGGTATACATATTCACTCAGAAATGGGATCGCTGGATCATATTGTAATTCTTCCTTTAGTTTTTGGAGAAACGTCCATACTGTTTTCCATAATGACTCTTCCAACTTACAGTATCAGCAACAATGCACAAGATGTCCAGATCCTGCACATCCTAACACTTGTTATCATTTATCTTTTTGGTAATAACCCTTCTAACTGGGTTGAAGTGCTACCTCAACTGTGATTTTAATTTGCATTTGTCTTATGATTAGAGATGTTAAACTTTTTTTTTTCATATCTGTTGACCCTTTGCCTTTTAAAAATGGTGTAATTTTTTTTTCTTGTTAGTGAGTATTTTGGTAGAGTCCCTTGTTTTTTTGGTTATCAGCTTCCTCATCTGACATATATCCTCATTGCTTGGTGTTGCAGTAGAGACAGCCACATGCAATTTGGGGGTCTTTATTCAGTTTCTCCATACTGAGTCCCTTGGTCTTTTCTACTTATTACAATCATGAACAATAGACTGCACCTTCCTCTCAAATAATTCATCTTTTTCCTCTTTAGTTCCATAGATGACATGAAACTTGAAGGGCCACAGGAAGGCTGTTTGGATTTAAGAACCTTGTTCAATGATCATTTTGTGATTTCTGAGGGGGACTGTCCCTGGGGAAAGAGCATGCTAACCCCACATCTTCCCTGAGGAGTTGGTCCTCTGGGTGGAACAGACTGGCTATGTTGGAGGGCTTCCTGTGTTGGAGAGATGACAGGTACACACTTGAAGCTAATTAGCAATTCAGTGCAGTGTAAGGTAGCAAATAAGTGACATAGGCAGCAAGAACTAAAGGAGTTCAGAGAGATTTAATAACTATTTGTGGATTTGAATTGCATGTAGACAATTGCCCATAGTGCTTACATTTAGCAATTACTTTTCTATTAGCTCTGTCTGTGGGGTGGCCAAGAATCTAATAGTGTTCTCATGTCACTTCATCACCTCTAACTAATTTCACTATTTCTTTTTTCAACATATGGTAATTGGAAATGTTTGGAGACCAATTTTTCAAATCATTTTTCTTTAATAATCAGAACAACTTTCTCCATTATTTTTTATAATCTTGGCTTACCATTTAAATTTCCTCTTGTAATTATGTCAAAGAAATCTCAAGAACCAATACATTTTTTTTTCTTGAGAAAGAAATAAAAAAACATCAGGCAAGTTTCATAATGGGTCTGAGTTTTTAGTGTTCTGAACTTTAAACATGTGTTCCAGAGCGTCCTGTACAAGAGATTAGTAATAGGTGAACCTTACTTTGGTTAGGGTAGTTGGTAAAAAACCTTAAATATGGACATTGCATGAAATATTTTTTTTCTTTCTCTGTATGAAATGTTTGGCACTTGGTAAACAATGCCCATTCCTCTTCTTCCCTCACATGCACTATTTATGATAATCTACCATTAGTTTCTCACATATATAGCCTTATACTTGTATTTTGATCTATACTTTCAGTTGCTCTTTGTGTTTTATTAAACAAAGTATGTAATTCAAACAATTCTGAGAATATGGTACCACTACTATTTTACAGATAAGAAAAATGAGACTCAAAAAAGTGAAATGACTTTTCCTAGGTTACATAGACAGTAAAAAAAGTAGAATATCTGAGATTAAAACTGGCCTGGTTTGTTAGTTATATTTTGATTCAACTTTTTGCTATATTTCAACTCATTCAATTTTTTTTTTTGGAATGGCTACTGCTTCATCTCTGTGCTGTTTGATGCATCTAGAAATATGGTATTGGAAAAGAACCCAGATGAACCAAGATGTTGATATCACTGTCACTCAAAGGCTAGTTTAGATGTTACAGAATCTCTAGGTCTCTGGAACACTAGGTTCTTGATATTAAAGGGAACACAGTCCCTTTGTTCCTGGGTGCGTCAGATTTAAGTGTCCTGTAAAGTCATCATCTGCCTTATATAGGTAACAAGAGCTAATATTTCCTGGAAGAGGGATGCTTAGTTTTGAGTAGAGGCTTTCAGGTCTAGGAAGGAAGTCTTAGATTTATGATGAAAGACAATACAAATGAAAGGTAAGATGAGTGAGCAAGGATGCTTCAGAGCTCAGTTTTAGAAAGGGAGGCAAAGGAAGTGGCTTTCTGGCTCTGCACAGGTGATGCAGATAAGACATACTTCTGCCACAAACCGAGGAAGGGATATTGCCCAAAATGCAACCTGGATATGTTCCAAACATATCTGATTTTGATAGAAAACAAATGAGATGCAGGAACATGTTAAAAAATAACATGAGGGGCTGGGATTGTGGCTCAGTGGTAGAGTGCTCACCTAGCATGCATGAGGCCCTGGACTGGAAACTCAGCACCACATAAATGTAAAATAAAGATATTGTGTCCACCTAAAAACAAAAACAAAAACAAAACTAAAAAATAAAAAATAAATATTTTTAAAAAATAACATTCCATGTATGTATTATATATCAAAATGCATTCTACTATAATGTATGACTAAAAAAAATAAAAATTTAAAAAATTTTGAAAAAAATAACATGAATGAGCAATAAAGTTCACCATGTGGGAATCTTTTTTTTGTTTTATTTTGGGGAGGAGGGGATAGTAGGAATTAAACTCAGGGGTACTTGACCACTGAGCCATATCCCCAGCCCTATTTTGTATTTTACTTAGAGAAAGGATCTCATTAAATTGCTTAGTGCCTTGCCATTGCTGAGGCTGGCTTTGAACTCATGTTCCTCCTGTCTCAGCTTCCAGAGTCACTGGGATTTATAGGCATGCATCACCAGCATCATGTGGGAATCTTGACAGGACATGTGAATATTGTTTTCTCCAAAAAAAAAAAGAAAAAAAAGAAAGAAAGAAGGAAAAAAAGAAAAAAACTGCAAAGGGAAAACAGAGGGAGAGCCTATAGATTAAAGAATTTTGATACATTAGCCATATTTAGTTTTGTATCAAATTATCCAAATGGAAGCAATAAATTCATGAAGAAATGCAGAAAGTTGAAAATTGACTCAATGTTTAAGATGAATAAATTTTTAAAAATGAAGCTCTTTTTTTACACAATATCTTTATTTTATTTATGTATTTTTTTGTGGTGCTAAAGATTGAACCCAGTGCCTCACATGTGTGAGGCAAGTGCTGTACCGCTGAGCCACAACTCCAGCCCTCAAGATTAATAACATTAACTTGTAAATGAATAATGAATATATAATATTATCTCCATGTTGTGAAAAGATGGCAAGGCATCTAAGTCGATCAATGAATCAAATTCCAGAGCTGCATCCATGCCTTATACTGAATAGGCTCATGTGAATCCTACTCAAGGCTGTAATTCCATAAAATATGACATGGGGAACTTTACAACACGCTGTGCTCTGTTTCATTTCTATTTTTTGTTCTATGAATATTTACTTCATGCAAGTATATTTAGATTAAAGGGTTTAGAGGACTCTAAAGGTGGATAAAAATACAAACATTAAATTTAAATTCATGATTCTACCTTTGTTGCATCTAAAAACATTTTTTAACTGTTTTTAAATTTGCCAGGGTCATTCCAGTTCCCTCAGTAAGTTAGTAAGATGACCTTTATAGAAGCAATTGCAAATAATTATTATAAGTTTTTAACAGAACCATTTAGTGTGACTTTAATAACATGGTACACTTAATTTATGATAAACTTTGATATGCTGACATTTCATTTTTTAATAAAGTCAGATATGCAATTAATAATCCAAGAGTGAAATATCTGAAACTTTCACTCCAGTTTTTCTCTATTTCTCTCCCTCCCTTCCTTCCTTTCTTCTTCCTTTAAAAAAATACCTATTTTATAACAATTTCCTTATTTCTAACAAAGTATTAAGTGAAATACTAAATTATTTTTATCACCATGTATCAGATGAAATTCCTATTATTTCATTCAGTCAATATTATTAGCCTTACAACCTCAGTAGTAAACCATGGAAATTTTGTCACTGGAAAACTAACCACAGAGTGAGTTGCAGCACATGGCCCTACAAAGATCTGCAGCTTTTGGCTGCATGTAAATTAGAATATCAGTGCCTGACAAACTGGTCTGAAATGAGAAGCCTTTGATAATAACAACTTCAATTTATCTGTTGCTTTACCGCCTGATGATTTCAAAGAACTTCCAATGCATTATTATTTGAAAGGGATGATGAACACGGAGGTCTATGCCAATGTTCTCACAACATATTAACGGCTATTCTTGAGCAGAACAGCAAACTCCTACATCTTACTAACTTTCTACATTTTTAGTATGCCAAGAACACATTTTGGAATAGACATCCCTAATCGTAAATGTCACAACTGGAACTGATCTTTTGCTGACTGCCACACCAGATTTCATCTAGTCTTATATGGCACCCAGCACAGCTGACCTACCTGTTTGTTTCCAGGGATCAGGTGATCACTTTACTGTAGCAGACATATGGAAAAAAATGCTTAAAGGATGTGCTCACTAATGAGCCACATTTAAATGTGCTGTTTAGAGAAATTGTGTTTTACCAGGTCTGTGTCAAATGATTGCTATGTAACTATAACAGGGAGTGGTAGGGGGCAGTAATTAACCATGTCTATATGATAGAGGCTTTGTAACAAGAAAATAAAAAATACAGTATACCTTCAATATAGGAATCTTAAAAGAAAACATCCCAATATCATTCGCTTAATGTGATTATCTCCATGTGACAACTCAGAATTTGTTGATCCCTTTGCATAAATGAAATGAAAAAATAACTTAACCTCCATGGAAAAATGAAGTGGCAGCTCTTGGCCACCTCATCATGATTGCCAGCATCAGAGAGATCCAAAAGCCTCAAGTATTAGAGAACACTCATTTACATCTATACAATATAATGATGGACATGTTGACGATCCTTAACGTGACATTTTTTTTTCCACTTTTGTATTTCCTGTAACGAATAAGAGCACACTCAGGGGATGTTTTTAATTCAATAATGTTTAAAAAGTAAATAAGCACCACCAATAAACTTCTGACACCTAAACCTGATGTATTTAGTCTTGAAAGGCAAGCAGTCTGAAGAGTCTCTTTTCTGCTCTATTTGGCCTTTGGAGAGCCATTTACCTTTATCAAAATGACAAAGTTTAGATACATCACAAGAAGAAGACTGATGACTGAGAAGAGCAGGTACCATTTGAATGATTGTAGATTTAGAGTGGATGTTGCTCTTGATTTATTTGTATCAAGACAGATCAATGAAAAGCGTATATTTGGCATCAAAATCAACAGTGCATGTGGAAAACTTCCAAGAAATAGGATGTAAACTGAGCACCGGAGTCTTCCTAACTTCCTACTCCTCTCCCTGCCCAAATTTTAATCTAGAAAATATTAGAAGTAGGGAAGAGTTTGGAAGCTCAGGGAGGTGCTATGCACATGGAAAGCAGGAGGGAGTTTCTCCTTGACATGGTGCACATGGGGCCGGTTAACCCACAGGGACAATAGTGTTATGGACAAATGAACTCAGGGTTCTGGGTACCAATCTATATCTAGTCCCAATGCTTGGAGTTCAAGGCATATTATCTTTATTATTGTTATTGATTCACTTTTAAATTTGACTTCTAGGAAATCAGTATGGAGGTTCTGTGTTGTAGGGGGTTTGATCTGAAGTCTGGTGGAGAAATGGTAGACACTAGACAACACAGTGACTGGGGAGACCACTGTTTCTGGAGAGATCTCTCCACTGTGACACGTATTTCTCGTAACAGAGCCAGAAGTCACTCCTGAAAGAGATGAAGGAGGAATTGAATGAAACCCTCAGAAACAAGGACAGGCACAAAAACCCAGGGTAGCTAGACTGAACTGGAAGGGTTTCCTAAGAGTGGCAAGTGTTTCCTGTTCCAGGCAGTAGCTCTTATGAGGCCAGATGGAAGTAGAGAACTCTGTTTATATGGCAGGGAAAAGGGGATAGGTAAATGAGGACCTAAAATGCTAAAATAAAGAGAGGATCTAGCACACAGCTGGTCATAAGGTGAAAGTCTGGGACGTTTGATACTTCAGAGGTTTTAATGGGGGACAGGTATAAAGTCCCCCTCTATGCAAATTCTTTCCATCTATCTATAATGGGCGTCGTAGTCATTCCCAAGTTTCATTCATCCTTCCCTTTTGTTAATTTCAGTGTATTTCAGGGAGGAGTTATGCAAATTCAATGCCCTCTGCCATCTTCCCTGGAGTTTTAACATCTCTCTTTTGAGATCCAACCAACAATGAAATGTTTCTCACATTTCCAAGATGTTCTTTCATTCTGTTGTTTTCCTTCATAGTTGAACACACAGACGGTTGGCTCCAATTCAACAGTCCAATTTGCTCGCAGTTGAGGATTTGGATTTAACAATTTGCTACACCTAATGATTTCCATATTTTTCTCAAGTGTATTAAATTCATATGCTGCTTTCCTTTCCTATCATCATACCCGGTTTTATTTTTCTTATTAAAATAGTAAATAAGAGCAAAATGTTATAGTAGATAGTTTTCCATTTTAAACATGCAACACGTTTTCACACGAATATTATCCTAATGGATCATTAACTCAAATGATCTGGAGAGGCCGATATAGACATCACAGTAGTTAAGATTACAGAGTTTGGAGCCAGTTTGCATCTTTTCACTTTCTAGCTGTGTAACCTCAGGTAATTTATTTTGCCTCTCTGTTTCTCACTGTTTCCTTAGTTGCAAAAACAAAAATGATAACACTTACAACTTGCCTCACAGGGCCAGTTAATAGATGAATTAATAGATGTCAGAAATACTCCATTTATCATTACTTAATATTAGCATTACCAAACTCCAATGATTAACAAATATAATAATGAAGTTACTGCGGTTGATGTTAAGACATTAGCTTTTATTTTTTTGTGGGTGAGGTGCAAGGTTTTAATTTTTTTTTAATGACTATCATTCCAGTTCTATTTACTGAATAATTTATTAAGTTAACTTTTTATATACATGTTAATTTTCTGTTATGTTATATTTAATGCTCTCATAAAAGTCATCATCTTAAACCTTTATTATGTTATTGCATGAATAATATATGTCCATTTTAGAAGTAGAAATGCATATGAGACAAAAAGTATATCTTTCATCTTCCAACTTTAAGAACTATTTATGTGTATTTCTATATCAAGATGAGTTAGGTTATTTTTGGTTTTAAAAGTAGAAACAAACCTCAGGGTTTAAATTCACAAGGTTTATTTCATGCTGTCACTGTATATCTATCTCAGGTCGGCTGGGGTGTCTGCTCTGCTATATCTTAATCCCTCCCTAAAGGGAACAATTCAAAAGTTCTATCCATTCCCATTATTTAGTTGGAAGTTTAGGATCTCTGGATAATGGGGGCCAGTGTGTTCCTCATGTTTAGAGATGGTTCCTTGTGAACCAGAGACACCACAGGTGTATCCACAGTTCTTTTTCAGATATACATCTTACGAATTTGCAATTCATCTTCACAGTATCACTCTTGATTATCTGTCTACTTTGTGGCTTGATTGTGGCTGCCTTGAGCGTACCATGCTCCAGAGGGCACACTACTTTAGTCACTTCTTTCTTAACCTCTTTGTCAAATAGAGAGGACTTATTGCTGCCGTATCTTTCATTAGCCTTTACATTGAGAGAACTCGATGAATTGGAAGATTTAAATGAGGTATCGTAATCATACCCTTGACTCGATTCTAAATTTTAACAGCATTTTTTTTCTCTCCAAAACATTCTCAGCTCTCCCCTGCTATGCCTCCCCACCCGATTTTGGGTTGAGAGGTGCTTATCTCTTGAACTTGATGAATCTCTGAACTTGTGAGTTCTAAGTTTTCACTAATTCTCTGCTTACGACTGTCTAATTGTCTTCTGAAATGATATCTTTTCTTATATTACATTTCCAAAGAAAGCCTGTACTAACCAGCACACACACACTCAGCATTCCTCCCCAGCCCTTCCTCCTACAGCCACATGCTTTTTAGGAATGTGGTCTGTCTTCCAAGAAACTGCAAGAGATAACTATCAAATGTTCAGTCTCTTCCTATCATGAACCACCCATCCTCTCATCCATTAAAGCCAGTTTTCTGACTTCTCACCCCTGTGCCACAAAGAAAGGGCTTTGTCATGGTTGTACCCTGTTATGGTTTAGATGTGAGGTGTCCCCCAAAACTCATGTGTGAGACGATACAAGAAGGTTAGAGAGGAAATGATTGGGTTACAAAAGCCTTAACCTAATCAGTGAATTAATCACCTGATGACATTAATTGAGCGGTAACTGAAGGCAGGTGGGATGTGGCTTGAGGAGGTGGAGCATTAGGGGCATGGCTTTGGGGTATATATTTGTAACTCTCTTTCTGCTTCCTGATCATCACGTGAGCTGCTTTCCTTTGTCACACTCTCCCACCATGATGTTCAGCCTCACCTTGAGCCTCAAGAAATGGAGCTGGCCTTCTATGGATTAAGACCTCTGAAACTGTGAGCCCTCTGATAAACTTTTCCTCTTCTACAATTGTTCTGGTTGGGTCTTTTAGTCATAGTGGTGAAAAAGCTGACTAAAACATACCCCATTCTTGTTATCTATTTATTTTACAAATCTAGACCAGCCTCCATGCCCAAACTACAAAAGGCTTATTCCTTGCTCATCACGGGTTACTGGGAGACAGGTCTTTCTATTGTCTTCCCACTTGCATCCACCCAGGCTGCTGGGAAACCCTCATTTGGAGTATTTCCAGTTATTAGAAAAGAGTTACATGTCATATCAACAATGGCTCTTAAACTTCCCTGGCTAAACATAATGAAAAAAATCTCTGTCTTTACATTGGTCAAAGCAAATTGCATATTATCTTTCAAGTGGATGAGACCATGGAATAAATGCACAAGCTTGAGAGTAGAACTATAATTCTCAGATTAATTCACCCCTCTCTTTCTCTGTTACTGTACAACCCCATCTTTAGTGTGTTTACAATAGTTTGATTTTATATTTTATTACATTGTTTTCTCATCTGTACTAAAGTATCTTTGAAGGACCACAGAAATCAGGATGAGAATGGGAAAGAGGGGTACCATGCCATCAAGGGTTTGGCATCCAAATAGAGTCAAGATATCTCCTTTAGACATGCATCTCAAAAATGTACTCCAGATGTTTCATGTGTCTTTATTAATTCTGTCCTTTCCTCCTTAATTAATCTGAATCTAATGATATAAATCCAATAAACTCTAGATGATCAATCTGCCTAAATATTACCAAGTATATTACCAACACTTTACTTCTGGGCAAAGGAGTTATGGATGAATATTTTATTTGTATTTCTCTGTCCTAGGAAGCTTGGGACCTTGGATTGAGTAACAATGGATCTGCATGATAGTAAATCCCTGACAATTTTATGATGAAAGCCTGTTGGTGAATAAACTAAAGAAGAGTTTCTTTAGACTCTTTTCTATACCTGCAAATTAGAAAATAATAGCTTTGTTAAAAGAAGCGAAGGAAGAGACATTTAGAGCACAGGAAATTACTTCCCAAATAAGCTTCAGACACAAGCATTGGAACAGAGATGCACAATTTCCATCTGGGGGAGGGCGAGTCTAATATCTTACGCTTATATCGGTGGACTAGTTACGGCCATGTTTTGTGTAGATATAAATTGAATTTCTGCAGCAGGCAGGTCACTGTATTTGCTGATGCATAATGAGGGTGCTCAAACTTAGACTGTTTATCCCCCAGAGTCTCATTAAACTAAATATACTTGCCTTAAGCCACCTGCCTTTGGGCAGTCGCAATAGAAATAAAATCAGATTCATTTCCCGTCTTGATAAATTGGCATTAACTACTACTTTATCTGAAATAGGCTTGATAATTAGTGTCTCTGATTACATGGAGAAAACTGTTGAATCTTTTAGAATGCTTTAAAAAAAATGCAGCCTTTCTAAATTTGCTGCAGTTGAGGGAGGAGATTTGAAAACCCTGAGCCAGGCATGACTGTGATGAGCGTCATTAAAATAGCAATCTTTTTTTGGAAGCTCATCTTGTCCCAAGTAAGTGTGATTTAGGAATATAGGAACACCTGTTCCAGAATGGCAATTTTCACCTTAGTGCTCTAATATCCATGATAGCTGTGATCTGGGGTGAAAGATATGGACACTAGGAGTGAAGCATCTAATTAATTGACTAATAAGAATTAAGGTAAAACTCTACTGTCACTGGATTCTGGTTTGATTTTTTTTCTATTTTATTCATGGCCAGCTGAAAACAACTCACTCCAGTTATATTTCAGTCAATAATATTGACAAGATACAATGAGCTTGTTTCCCCCAGTGCTGTAGGAAATGTTTTCCCACTCGGGTCTTGCCAGCTTCTAGGAGGCAGACAAAGCAGAGCCAGCTTCTTGCTGTGCCAGGGTCCCACAGAATTTTTTCTTCTGGCCTCCCCTCTGCGAGTCCACTTAGAATTTCTCTTTAGACTAGAGGTGACACTTCTGTGTATCACGGTGCTTCATTCAACACCACAGACATTTTCCTGAGGCCTTAGATTTGTGTCAGACCGGCTGGAGGTCCTGCCTTGATGGCTACCATGTAATGTTGTAATGGGGAAAGAGGTACAGAGCTATGACCACAGGGGAGGCGTGGTACAGAGTGGGAAGAAGTAATAATGTGTAATTTCCTTGCATAGGGAGCATAAGGCCAAAAAAAAAAAAAAAAAAGGTAAAAACAAAACAAGAAAATGAGTGGTTGGAAAACAGTAATGACGTGAATTATTTCATGAAAGTAGTGCAAATAATAATGATAGTAAAGATGATAATTATTATTTCTGGACTGCTTACTCTATCCTTAATTATTGTGAAAACATACCACCAATGTAGCAGTTTATGACACTCCTATGTCAAGACTCTATGGGGTTGTGACTGCCCACTCTACCTGGGCCTAGGAGAGGGACAGTGTTTTTCTCATGTGTCAGAGCTGGAATTGGAATGTGACCCCAGAGTCTGGTCCCTTCCCCAGAGAGGCTTCTCGGTCCTACCATGATGACACGTGTGGACCCTGTTCTGGGAGAAGTATGGAGATATTGGCTGGCTTCAGGTCCACAGTGTATAAATGTCTGATAGCTCACTTTGAGGGACTGCCAGCTCAGGGACCAGGGGATGTTACAGTCATTAGGCTGCTTATCTCACAGCCAGGGTCATGATCCGAGACTGACCAGAGATAATGGTGGAGGGACCTACGAAGAATTAAGTCAATTTAAAATGTAACACCAGCCCTAAAGGATCTTGTGATTCATTGGATTTGCAGACTCAGGAAAAGGGAAAATAAATGGAGTGTTCCCAAGACCATTCCTTCTAAAAAAGAACTTAGGTGGAAACTACCATTTAATTCAAGGGGCAGAGTCTGAAGATAGTCACCATCTTCTATTAGATCACTATGCTGGAAGTATCTACAATCTCGTGAATCATGTGAATCTGATGAACTGAGGGATTCCAGAATCCTGAAGAAGCAGAGTTAAAATTGTTTTACCTGAAAATACCCAGCTGCAAAGCTACCTTTATGTGGAGATTATACAGACTTGCTTAAGTGACAATGCAAAGTTTAGGCCACTCTTCCCAAGGGATAAAACAAGGGGCTGGTGTTGTGGCTCAGTGGTGAAGCACTTGCCTGGCATGTGTGAGGCACTGGGTTCAATTCTCAATACCACATATAAATAAATAAAGGTCGATTGACAACTAAAGAGTATTTAAAAAAGATAAGAAGACCTATAATGAAGGAAGGGATCATAACAACATATTCTTTGGTCTGTATGTTGGGTTTAGACTAATTTGTGAGAATCTCAATCTCTCTCTCTCTCTCTCTCTCTCTCTCTCTCTCTCTCTCTCTCTCTCTCTTTCCCTCTCTTTCCTTCCTTCCTTTCTTCCTTCCTTCCTTTTTATGATAGTGGGTATTTCACCCAGGGACACTCTATCACTGAGCTACATCTCCTGTCCTTTTTAGTTCATAATTGGATACAGGGTCTTGTTAAGTTGATGAGAGTCTTGATAAATTGCTGAGGTTCTTTTTAAGTTGCTGAGATTGGCCTTCAACTTGCAATTGTCCAGCCTCAGCCTCCCTAATTTCCGTGATTACAGGCATGTAACACCAAGCCTGGCTACCTGAGAAATATTATTTGTTTTTTTTTAATTAACTCAATAGTTTATAGTTTTTCCATGAGAAAATAATAAAAGCCCATCTCTTAGGGGCCTAAAGAGTAAGGGAGAAATGGTGACTGGATGTCATCCCTTTATCATCTGGATATAGAGGGAGGATGCAGCTCCCAGAGCTTATCTGGAGACAGTCTAACCCAAGGTGGTAGCAGAGGGGATGTTTTCTGAGATGACTGCCTGGACCTCACACTGGGTATGATAACATTTGATTATTGCATAACATTATTTGGAGGATATCTTTTTTTTTTTTAAATTAGTGAACTTTTTGCTCTTTGACAAATGACAGTAATTTGCTAATTTGTTTGCAAGAAGCAGGTTGTTGTTCTATATAGCAACATGGAACAGTACCAGAAATAATGGGGTAAGAATTGGGAAAGGAAGAATCATGTCATAAAATTATCATTCTGGATGCAATGTAAAGCCCACTTCTACCTGAGCACTTTCTTTTTCTTTTCTCCCATTTGAATATTGAATAAATCACACTTCTACCATTTTATTAAGTAATCAGAGTTGTGGGGAAACCACGAATATCCTGTATGTTATATGTTTGTGCTGTCTGAGTGCATTGTTCTCTGAACTAAAGCAAGATGGGAATAGGTTTGTATATTCTACTTTTTTCCATAATATGAGCTCAAATCAGATTTATGAAGTGGGTATGATAATGAAAATGGAATCCAAAATGACCTCATGGGAAAAGAAGTACGGTAATTATGTGCAAAGCCAGGGCCAGGGCTAACATCTCTCTATTTGAGGCATCCCTGTGGAGGTGAACTGAAAAGGCTGTGGAAACCTCTTCAGTTTCAAAAGTCAGCACAGAAAAAAATCAACAGAAATAGAATAGGCTCTTTCACATATTGTTTTTATAAGTGTTTTATTCATGAAAGTAATAGGGTTATTGTTTAGTCTGGGAATGTAGAATTTCATGATAAAGAGGAAATGCTTTCACCCACTAATTTCCCATTTGTTCAAAGAGTAGATGTTTAAATTTTTAATATTTTGATCTTTTAATACATTGTATTTACACTCTAGCTTTTAATCATTCCAATAATCCTGCAAGGTAGGTGTGAGAGATATTTTTGTGCTATTTAGGAATGGAAAAACAGAAACAGAAAAACATAGATGGTCTTGCTGAAAGTCAGGTATATTTGTATTCTATTGCATATGTTTTGTTTGATTGTTACATGTTATTCCATAGTATACACATATCAGAACTCATTTAACTAGTCACTACTTTGTTCTCAATTTCTTAATAGATTCTAGAAAATAAATCTCTACGCATGAATATTTCAGGGCCTTTTTATTATTTACTTTTGAATGTTTTCCTGGAGGACTTTATCAATTAAAAAATTTAAAGCAATAATACAATTAAACACAGATGTATTAAAATGCTTATATTATTTACAATGTGTATTTTCATACCAGACTGTCCTAGCTTGTGACTTGTTACTATTACTTTGATATTTCTTGACTGTGTACAGTCCCCAGAATATAGTGGACCTTTGATCACTCTTTGTTAAATAGTAATTAATGTTTATTCCTAGTTGAAGTTTTTGTTTTGTTTTGAAAGAAAGTGTCATTATGTTATCTTTAAAAAAAATCAATGTATCCCCTTTCTGGACTTGAAATGATTTTAAATTGTAATTTGTTTTGTTAAATATTATACATATTTAATATAATAGCAGAGACTTTTAAATAAATTAATCACTTTTAGTGAAAACATTATGCATGGGGGTTTTATTTCATTCGTATAATTAAGATCATGTCATTAATTCTATTTAAATTCTCCATTCTCTTTTCCCTCGTGGCCTTTGGGTTTTGTTTGTTTGTTTGAATAAAAGTTTCTCCAGACAAATGTTTGATAAGTAGTACATATGTTGCCAAGATTTATATTTCAATTGGTTTAAAACTAATTAAAAAGTTTTAAAATAATATATATTTTTTAAATTTTGGACCAATATTAAAATAAACAGAATCAATAATTTGAGATACAAGAAAAAGAACTGAATGCATTGTGTAATCTTGCCATGGAGTGTAATATCCACTAGTATTTTTCCAGTTATCTTTGAGCATGTTGGATTCTCAAAGATATGACATATGACATAGCATTTTTACTACCAGATTTTCTAATTATCAACACCTTGCTTGCTTCTATGCTCTAAACTATCTGTGTAATTTTCTATACAATTTTTTTTCTCATATTTTTTTGTTGGAGTAAAACTTATAGTGAAGTGTATAGATTTTATGTATACATTCTGGTACATTTTGATACATGCACCTATATGACCAATATCCAGTCAAGACACAAAACATTTTCATTGACTCTAACATTCCCCACTGCTCCTTTCCACTCTAGTCTCCACCACCCAAATACAACATTCTAGGATTTGTTTAATTTTGAGTTTAATCAAGTGTATTAACCCATTCTTTCTTGATGGTCATTTGGGTTTTCTTCTAACTTTTTGGATAGCATAAGTGACGTTACCAAAAATCTTTTCATACAAATCTTTTTTTGGTTTTGTTTTGTTTTGGAACATGAATTTCATATCTCTTGCATCTGTATCTGAGATTTGAAATTCTGAGCCAGAGATCTTAATTTTTTAAGGATTTGCTGAAGAGCTTGTTAATGTGGTTGTACTATTTCATACTTCTTACAACATTGTATAGAAGCACTAGTTGCTTTGTGATCTAGCCAACGTTTGATAGAATCTGTCTTTTAAAAAAATTTAATTTTAGTAATTTTAAATTTTTAGTAATTTTAGTTGTGCACTGGTATCTCGTTTTAGGTTAAATGTGTGTTTCTGTGATGACTAATAATGTTGAGTATGTTTTCATGTGCTTGTTGGTCATTCACATATTTTTTTTTGAAATGTCTGTTCACTTATTTAATTTTTGTAATTGGTTTTTCTTATGAGTTGAGTTGCATATATATTATGGATGTATGATCTATCACATACACTTGTATACATGTAGGGAAAGCATTTACTCAGTCTGTTTCTGTATTAATCTTCCTAACAATATTTTTTTGACAAGCAATGTTTTAATTTTGTATGAAGTCCAATTTATTTTTTATAGCTAATTTGTTTCATGTCCTCTTTAAGAAGACTACTCCAAGGTCAAGAAGATATTATCATGTTTTCTTCTGAAAACCCTAAGATCTAGGTATTTGTGCTAACACATCTCAAATGGTTTTCTGTGCATGATGAGAGGTAGAAGCTGAATTTTATGTATTCCCCCTATTTGTTGAACCAGTTGGTAGACTACCATTTTTTTAAAGACTTTCCTTTCCTTATTTGAATTTTATTTTTGCCTTTGCTAAAATTCAGCTGAACAGAAAGTCTTTTTCTAGACTTTGTCCAGTTTCTATGGTATAGTTTTCTATTCTAAGGTCAACACCACACTGTTTTGGTTTTTTTGATGTTGTAGTGAATCTTCACTTTGGATAATTGGAGTCCTCCAACTTTGTTTCTCTTTTTAAAGATCACTTGACTATTCTATGTTATGAATTTGCACATGAATTTCAGAATCAACGTCTTTTTCTTCAAGAAATCTTGCTGTAATTTTGAGAGTGATTGCATTGAATACATGTATCAATTTAAGAACACTGTGTCTGCCAGTTCATGACATAGTATCAGTTTAACTTCATTTTGATCATATTTTATAGTTTTCAATATAGATATTTTATACCTATTTTGGTATATTTAATTCTAGGATATGGTTTTTTGATGTTATTGTAAGATTTTTAAAGCTATACTTTGCCAATTGTTTCTTGCTATTTGATGAAAACATAATTAGTTTCACATATTAACTACATGTTCTGTGTTCTTGCTAAATAGTCTTTTTTTGAGTCTTTAAAGTTTTCTATGAAAATGAATTTATTATTTGCAAATAATGATACTTTACTTCTTTTTGAAATTTTATGCTTTTACCTTTTTTTTTTTTTTTTTTGGCAAGGGGTGCGAACACGTCCTTGCTCAGGCTAGAATTTTTAGTGCAATGTTTAACAAAAGCAACTAAAGTGAGCATGACTTGTGCTGTTTCTCATACTAGTAGAAAAGTGATCAGTCACTTCAACATATAATACTAGTGGTTTTTCATTAGAGTCCTTATAATGTTGAGAAGATTCCCTTTTATTCTTACTTTACCTAGTGGCTTTACCACTTATTGAAGTGAGCACATGGATTTCCTGTTATTTTTTTTTCTTGTTTTCATCCAATATTCCCCAGAACTATACCACCTTTGGCACCATCTTCTGCTCTCAGCTCCTTTGCTGTGCCTCTTTGAATACTCAGCTAAGCACCTGTAGCCAGTATCCTACCCTTTGAATTCCTAGCTAAGCACGTGTAACAAGTATCTCTGCATGCCACTGCCCATTTCCACCCTGCACAGTTCGTCTTCTCCAGTGTTTTATCTAACAAGTTCTAGTCCCTTCCACATCTCGGAACATCTTTCTCTACCTCTTCAACATTGGGAAACACTTGGTTCTGCTAGGGTCAGTGGCATTAAAATGCTGGGGAAATTTAGGGGCCTACTCTGTGTGGTATTTCATTTCTCACCAAGATCATCACAGTGTTGGGCTACTAAGCAATCCTCAAGTCTTTTTGATCATCAGTTAAGGAATGAGTAAAAGGGAAGAGGAGCAACATGGAAATATATATATATATATACACATATATGTGTGTGTGGCTTCATATATGTGTGTATGTGGCTGCATGTGTGTGTGTATGTATGCATATATATATATGCACACACACATGTGATGCTTAATTGACTTTTTATGATATTTTATAGTATGAAACATGTGGTTATGGGCACTTTGAAGTTTGATTTGAACTTGATCATCTCAGTGTCATCAAGTAATTTTAAATTTCAGAATTTCATTATAATAATATGTTTTTTAACAGTGATGTTGGATTATGGAAACAATTCATTGTAGAACATTATTTCTGGTATTGGAATCAAATGGACTTGATTCTGGGAGTTGCAAACATGATTTAGTATGCGTGATTATATGCATGATAACATGATTTCAACATCTTCATGTCTTAAATGAAAACTATGTGCCTTTCAAGATTAGTGTGAGTATTCCAAATAATATTTGTAAAATGCTCAGCAACATACTTTGTCTGGAATTTAGCAAGAGAATCATTAGATGATTCTGATAATAATGATGGTGATGAAACGTAAGTATTTTATGGCATAAGCTAAAATACAGTGGAGTTTCTGGGAGTATGTGTTCTAAGGAAGGGTCAGTAACTTATTTACAGTTTTCCTGGCACTGACTAAAGCAGGCTAGTAATATGCTATCTGGATAAGATCCATAGAAATCTGTTTAACTCTGCTCCTGGCCTTTTTAATCGATTCATCATGGAAAGTGCTTTATGGAAAGCAGCAAGCACTGCCATTACCCTACTGCACAATACTTCTTTCATATTTTGATTCCATAAATGTCACATCTTTGATGACTTTAAAAGTAATCTTTATGGGAAGTGCATTGCTTAATATACAGTACTGAAGAAGTCCCTTCTATGCCTCAAACAATCATATGCTCATGGGGAAGGGCTGGGGCATTACTCCTCCTCTTTCTAAACAATAAGACAATGAAATTCAAAGCTGAGGAATAAATTTTTCGTGAGAAATGAGGTAATTAGAACAATTAGAAGCAAAATGCAGAGTAATTGCAGAGCATTTTTCTTTTAGCTATTTATACAGTGAAAGTTCTGGGGCAAGAATTGTACTTGTGCAAGCTGAAGCAATGAGTATACTATTGGCATAAAAATGTTGCAAATTAATATTGCTAATATTTCCAAAGAAAAATTATTAGGGAAGGGGCACTTCATTTGTATAGGTTAATAAAAACGATCATTTCTAGAGAATTGAAAAGCTAATTTAGAAAGAATTTTTTAGGCTAATCCTCTGAAAGGCACAAATTATTATTCTGAAGCAAATCTTTACAATCCAGATGTTTGATATGTGATCTGTCAGGCAATATATCCATCTGTAATTTAGTATAGATTATGTAACAAACTTTTCAAAGATTTCAGGTGGTTCATGAAAATCATAAATAGAGCTAAAGAAAGAAAATAGGTGATTACATCAGAGCAAAGAGAAAATAAAAATAATACGTCTTGGTTTTATATTGTCTTATATTACTTCGCTAAGTTAGATGACTTTTGAATTTAGAAAAACTTTTGAATTTACCTTTTGGTTATGAATGTTTATTTAAGAAAATCACCTAAATACAAGTAAAGTGGGTAAAAAAGAGAAACAATGCAATATCATGCTATATATTAGAAATAAAGTGGGGAAGGGGCATGCTTTCTAGGGGAGAAGGGGAAAGCCTTAAGAAATGGCTCAAGCTTAGCTGAAAGGAGAAAGGAGAACAGTCAAGATTCTCTATGGAATTCCCTGTCTTAGCGTCAAGAAACCTGTAAATAAATTACTGACCCATCCTTAAGCATGAACTCTCAGAAATTCACTGTCTTTTTAGCTTATAAGATAAAATATGTATGTTTCATCACCATCTTTATCAAATGACTTTACAAAACAGGGAGTTGAATATTCTATTTTAAGATTATTTTCTTTGAGCAGCAAATAGGACTCCACAATATTCTCAAAGCCTGGCAGAGGATCAACAAATGTCACAATATTGTATTATTGATGCTTTGCTCAAGAATTCAGAAATATGGATGGTGTCCCAGCAAAAGGCAAAGCAATGTAGGCTCCAGAAGCAAGACAAGAAGAAAACAAATCTTGAGACATGAAGACCAGGAGAACATAAAGCCTCATTTTGCCCACTCTGGGAACCATCTTCAGAATTCCAAGACAGTCGTAAAACTTCCCAGCTATATGTGATTAATCTTAAGCTGTAGGTTGGATTTTAAAGGTAGTATGGGCCAGAAGTCTGAAGCACTTAGGCACTTTTCTTTAGGTTACTTATGACAACAAATTAAACTAAAGTAATAATAAAAAAAATTAAACTAAAGTAATAATAAAAAGAAACTAAACACAAAAAGAAGAACCTATGCTTTTGGTTTTTCTGTATTTTAGAGAGTAAAAAAGAATTGCCTTAAAATGTGTGTGTGTGTGCATGTGAGTGTGTGTGTGTGTGTGTGTGTGTGTGTGTGTGTGTGTGTGTATATTTCTTTTTTATACTGGGGATTGAACTCAGGGGCACTCAATCACTGAGCCACATCCCTAACCCTATTTTTTATTTTATTTAGAAGCAGGGTCTCACTGAGTTGCTTAGGGCTTTGCTTTTTGTTGTGGCTGGCTTTGAACTTGCGATCTTCCTGCCTCAGCCTCCTAAACTGCTGGGATTATAGACGTGCACCACTGCGCCCAGCAAATGTATATTTCTTTGCTTATATTATCCTAAGGTAATAATTTCACTTAAGCAAATAAGGAACACACAAGTTTTATTAAATTAAGTTAGTAGTTATTTATATAGGAGCAAATATATAAATATTTAAGGTAGTTTCTTCTATTAGTTTGGTTATGAATTCTTCTTACAATGTCACTTATGTCATTGAGTATTTTGGCAAATAAAGAGGACTATTAATTCTCTGCAGCTAGTTGTTTGCATGGTTCTACATGTATAATTGATGAATAAAATGCCATTGGATATAAAATATTTTCATAGAAAAATAATACTGACTAGGTTTGAGAGTTCCAAGTCAGTGGGAAATTTCATCAATGAAATAGGCTACAAACCTAAGTATCCTTCACAACTTTGCTGAGTTGAATTAGCCTTAAATATATTTTAAGAAATAGTTTCCATACAGGTGCTATAGGCATTCATTGTTTTCCATACAAAAAAACTTAAATTTTTCAGATTTCTTTAAATGCCAAGTGGCAATTATGCCATTTTATGAACTAATCCCTTGCCAAATTTAATATTTTAACTTAGATATGTCCTATGAGAGAAGTAACTCAAGCCAGTAAATATTGGTTTTAATATTTATGAAAATGAATCTGGCTAGAGCTTTCAGTTTGATTTGCAAAAAATTCCCTTTTCATATCCATTAACCAAATCCCATCTCAGCATGTGTGTTAGTCAAATTTTAAACTATGATGCAAATGTTAAAATACACCAACTGTCTCAAATTGATTTTTGAAGGTCATTAAAGGAAATGAGTTGAATAGAATGGAAACATCCTCTTAAAGTTAAAAAAAATACCACAAATATTATTTTTATAATTACTACTTAGCATAGAATTTGTGAAATATATACCTGCCTGGTGGCATGAGAGGGAGCATGTCAAATTTTGACCCATGTTTGGTGTCAGCATGAACTGTAGAATTGAGTTTAGGGGCATGGATTTATTCATGTTATAGACCTGATTAAAGTTCAAATCCAGACTTCACCAGATGAGCTATTTAGTTTCCCATGCTTCTGCTTTCTCAACTGAAAAAGGAGAGATAAGAGCTAAATGACCTTCAGCAAGAAGAAGTATGGGAATTACATACATTTATATACACACACATACACACAATGTAAATCTACCAAAAAACCTAACCTATAAATTTTGTATGGTAAAATATCAGTTGTTAAATTATTCTTTGTTATTTTTTTCTTACTTAAAAAGAAAGCTTTCCCAAAATAAAAATTTCAAAAAAATCTATAGCATTTAATTTCTCTGGATGTCTTTTAGTGCTTCAGAACTCCAACAGTTTTTAGAAAGTGTCTCTGAAAATTCAAGTCTCTTCTCCATTGTGTGGGTGCTGCTAAACTCAGAGTAAGCAAATATTTCTTTGAAACTGATTAACTGATCAACACTTTTGTCTTTGGGAAAATATGACAAATACTCTATTTATTTTTATTTTTTTAAGAATTAGAGACAAAAATGCATTTGGACATTTCTTGGAAGGTGTGGGACAGAGTACCAGATTGCTGGGTGAGTAAGGACAGCTCTGAGCCTGGGAAGTCTGGCTGTGAGGAGTCATCTGGGTCAAGACAGGGTGCAGAGGGTACAAAAGAAGTCCTTTCCTCACTGGCTTTCTTCAGGAGAGGCTCTGCCACACAAGAAGTTTATCCCATTGAAGATCATCTGCAGGACATAAGAGCCAATAAGATACAATCTTACTCAATTGTTTTGGTGCCAATTATAAATTTAAATTTGAGTTTTGATATTAACTAGTTGCAACACATTGGCACACAGACATGGGATGATGATTAAGTACATGTGGGAAAAGCAAAATAGAACAAGTGTGCTTTCACTTACTTAGTGTTGCACCACACATTTTAAAAGACAGAAGGCCAGGCAAGGTGGTGCATGCCTATAGCCCCAGGGACTTGGGAGGCCAAGGCAGGAGGATCACAGGTTTGAGGCCTGCCTTAGCAACATAATGAGACCTTAAGAAAGTTCATGTGACTCTATCTCAAAATTTAAAAAAAATATATAAAAATTAAAAGGACTGGGGATGTGGGTATGTGGTTATACACCCCTTTGTTCAATCCATGGTTTTTTAAAAAAATAAAGACACAGGAAAAATAATCACAATCCCCAAGAGAAGTGGAACATAAAAGAGGTGAAAGATCAAGCAAGAATTCTATCCATTTCACTCTAAATACCAAATATAGTCATTTGTGTAAGGGTCATAGCTGTCAAAACACTTAAAATGCAACAATGAGCAAATCCCACTCCTGAGAGTTTATATGAGGTTTGGTTTTTATTTTTGACACCATAGTATTTTTTATTATCAAAAAAATGTCACAAGACTCTTGAGAATTTTCCAAAGCCAAGAAAGTGAAAATGTGTATGACCAAAATGTATTATATTGTAAGAGGGAGAAAAACAACAACAACAACAACAACAAAAAGCTAAGGGAATACTTTAATTGGTTTCAAATTCAAGGCATTTACTTGGCCTATGGCTTATTATTGAGACTCTGATTTGAAGTACTTAGAGTAGGAACAACTTGTATTATGAAGGATTTGAGAAAACTCTAAGAAGGCGTTGGGCAAATATTCTTTTCATTTCACTGGGATCGAGCTTCCTCCTTATTGTTTCAAGCTGACTGTGAATCCACATGCACATTTCATCTTAGCTCATTTTTCCTGAGTGAAATTCTTTATTAATACAAGAGATCATTGACCTTAGAGCTTATCCTTTTTAAAAAACATTTTTTTAAAAAAATGTGACTTCTGTTGACATTTAACAACACATAGAAAAGCTGTTTTATTCTTTCTTCCTGTGGAGAATTTGGAAGAGTTATTTAATTTGTAGTGCTTTCAACCTACAGGGAAAAAAAACAAGATGATGGTACTTTGATCTCCTGTTTTGATGACCCTGAATAAAATGCAAAGATTTCATACACATAAGTTAACGGACAGCTAGATATGTGCAGGTTTATATCGATTGTTTTTACATTCTGAGGTATTGAAGAAACTATAGTGTATTGTCATGTAAATCGACAGGAACATCCAGCAAGCATTATTTTCTTAATAGAGATGCTTCCATGCACTCAACCTATGTGAGCAGCCATGGCTAAGTAGCTTCAGCTCACTGCATGTAGCCTTAGTCATTTGGAACACACACACACACACACACACACACACACACACACACACACAAACACACACAAAAAAAAAATTCTAAAAAACCAAATCAAACATTGTTCTGAGTAGCAAAAATCTCCATGTAAGTCGAACCATTTGTTTACCCCCAGTTTGGCAGTGGGAAAAAAGAATATTCTAGAGCCTGACATTGACCATGTCAAGGTGTGGTGTCCACAGCGATGAGGGTTAAGAGAAGTGTAAGTTTAACCAAACAGCTGTCACTTCACCCTCAAGTCATCAGTAGGGCTGACTTTCCCAAACATAAGCCTCATGTTAATTGTCCAAGTTCCCAATCTTTTAGCGATCAGTTACAAGGTGCACGGTGTTTATATATATTCAGTTGAATAAGACTGTGCTCTTTTGAAAATTCCCGTCTCAAATGACTTAAATAAATGCTTTGACATTTAAAGTACTGAACTTAACGTTCAATCGAACGCCACATGGCCTGAAGAATGATGAGGAATTAACATGCGCTGTAATGCTTTTTACAAGTATGGTCCAGTTTGCAAAAATTCTTCTGCAAGGAAATAGGAATCGACTTTCGTCACCTCTTCATTCAAGCTTAGTTTTTTTCTCAGCCCTTTCATTTGTTTATAGAGGCAGACCATGGCCAAACGGTAGCAATCAATAGAAACAAATAAAAACCAAAAATAAGTATTACTTTTGGTAAATTCAACCACATGTAGTTAATTCAGTTAAAAAGAAATAACAAACTGAAATGCTTTTTCCACAGACATAGCTTTTTGGATAAAATGATTTATCAAATCATGACATAGTTTTATTTTGGGCTAGGTATTAACTAATTCTTATGAAGCTCTTAGGTGAGAATAAAGCTTTGTCTCTTTCTAAGTATATTTGCCTTCCAATAGGAACTTATTGACATGAAAATACCAATTAAAATCTAAATAAATAAATGGATAATAAATTAATAAACAGATACATGCAGGTTTATAAAGATTGATTTTGCATTATTGGACATCGAAGAAAGGAAACTGTTCCTATTGCTATATATAGTCCTTAAACAGTAGGGAATAGGGAATGAAAGAGAGGTTTGGGGAGTGGGGAGAGCCTAAAAATGGCCGTATGACCTGGAACTTGCAGTGTTTCAAAATACACTTACCTAGAAATACCCCTCATGCCTCACCCTAATCCCCTAAATAAGAACCCCAAGTGATCACAAGCAGCAATGGAAAGGAAATGGATGAGAGAAGTACATTTTAAAATACAAAATTATAATTAATGAAATGTTAACCCAAAGAAACTCTGTGCTTGGTTGTTTAGATTTCCTCCTCATTCATCCTCTGATCCTGTCCTGCTTGAAATAAATTACTCAAATGGGTTTCTCACAGGAAGTGAAGGTATGCAAAAACAGGACCAGTTCAGTGGTTCATTCTTCCATCATTGTAATCAGGTAGCAAATTCTCAGCAATTATGAAAATTTAGCCGACAGAACACGAGGCAGTGGGGTTGATGCTGTGCAAACATGATCTCCCATAATGTTCACGCACACAATATGATATAGGTGTTTTACGCAAAACAGGTCTGAGAAGGTCAAGGTTTGTGTGTTTTCTCTCGTACGTGGAAGCTCATGAGGAAAAAGGAAAAGAAGGTTGGGGAGTGGAGCTCATGAAAATTGAAGGGAGATCAGCAGAGTAGAGGAAAGAGAACCCAGGGGAGGAAGAAGAGTGGGAGAGGGGAAAGATTGGGGAATGAAATTGACCAAATTATAATGTTATATTGTGTGCATATACAAATATGTAACAATGAATTCCACCACTATAGACAACTATAATGCACCAATAAAAATGTGATTAAAAAAGAAAATGAGTCTGAATTTCAGAAAGATAACACACATAGGACCACACAGCATATAAAAGGCAGCATTAGGACACAAAAAAATAATCTCCACAAAAACAATAACTATTAACTACATAAACAACAATGCCCAAATAATTTTTCCTGTTAAAATTTTTTTGGTAAAGTGAAAGAAATTCCCATCAGACTAGGGAAAGCCCATGTGCTTATAAGAGGAGGTATGTGAGGATATTGAGTTACAGTATGTATTCAGTTATGACCAACAGTTCACATCTTGAATTACACAGTAGTCTTATTATTAACTCATTGTTTCCATAGTATAATACAGATAATATAGTGAAGGTATAATAGATAATTATAAATCAATTGATTTATTTAATAACTAATGATCATTTTTGCATTGTTAAAATCATTGCTATCAGTATATCAATTTTATAAGTTGAAATTTCTTTGTGAACTTATGATATTAGTGACTGTTCATCCTTCCTCTCAAATCTATTTCCTTTTAGTCATCATTTGTTTTAATTTGTAAAGTATATGTCTGTCATGTGAGAGGCACTATGCTAGCTGCACATACATTTGCATACATTTGTTATACAGATTAGTGACCAGAAAGACAGGGTTTTCATTCACTAAATAGGTAAAATGTCATTAAAAATAGATTTGGGGTGCACAAATTGGACTTTGGTTTTGGAAATGTTAGGAACACGATAGTTGATGGGTTCAGGTGGCTTGTCCAGTGAACAATTGGAAAATGAGTTTGGAGTCTTTAGAGAAACATGGGTTAGCAATACAAATTTGGAATCTTGTCTATAAATCACAGGACTAAGTGTATATAGAACAGAGAAGATAAGGGAAGCCGAGAGAAGAAATCTGAGGATTGAATTAATGTAAAAGGGCCAGGATTCAGGAAGACAATTCAAAGAATCAACAGCAGGCACTGAGAAAGAGTAGTATAAAAATGGGAGTGGCAACCAGAAGCCTAGTCAAGAAATTGTTCAAATGGAGGGAGTGGTTCATCAAGTCAGCTGCTGATGGTTGCTTGAATAACCCGGCAACTTGGCCAGTGGATTCTTGAGTAACCTTGACCAGAACAGATTCAGCAGGGCGAGGTGAAAGCCTAGCTGAATTGAGTTCAAGAGAAAATGTGAGGCCAGAAATTCAAGTTGAGAGAATAGACAACACTTCTGAGTTCCATGTGTTTTCCTGTTAAAACTTCAATGACTACAGTGAGAATGATTTTAGTGGGCTTATGCTAATGTGCAGTAAAATCACAGACATTTTAGAAATGGAAACAGACCAGATGGGTACTGTCTACTCATTTGGAGATCCATTTTAGTTCCATTGAGCTCAATTATGACTCCCTAGTAACGTGTCTTAAAATACACATTTCACAAAAATCTTACCAAAGTGAAAGATATGTTTTATAGGATGTAAAAGTCCTGTGACCTTTCTTCACTTTCCAGTTTTAGCATATTTTTATATTTATTTTATGACTCCTTATAATATAATAATAATTTATCTTGAGAGGCAACTTACTTTCATAGTAGTTAAGAGCATTGGCTGTGGGGATTCAAATCCCAGCTCAGTTGCTATGAGCTTCTGACCTTGAACAGATTTCTAAGGTTTCTCATTGGTAACTGAATAGTGCCTAATTTATAGTGCAGTCTTGGGTTAAATGAGTTAATAGCATGACACATTAAACAACAACAACAACAAAAAAAAAACTAGAAAAGTGTCGGCATGTCCTAAACACTCAATATATGCTTGCTATTAATAAGTTTTAAAAGTACTTTGCATAGATATTGTCGCGCATAATACATTGGCGAATGAGTAACAGATACACCGATGCTAAAACATTTGAGATAGAACTGATCTAATTTTAAATATGGTCCATTAGCAATTGAAAAACTGTTCTTATACATATTTTGAGATTGTTAAAAATTAGATTGTTAGAAAATCAAATAACTAATGCAATTGTCATAACAAATTGGTGTCCATCCCTACAAATTGGGGAGATGCAGAGCACTATATGACTTACCTCCAAGAATATCTGTGAGAGTAAGGAACATATCTTAAGTGTTTAGCCCAAAACTTGAATAAAATAATCACTTAAATCTTGAACATTCTTTTTTATTGTTATCATCATGTCCTTCTAAAGATGATTCTCGTCTTTGGACTAGCAATTCTATAGCATATTATTTTGGAAAAACCTGGTTCTGGTGTATGAGAACTGGCCATGAAAAGTGGAAGTTTCTAGGAGACTGAAGAAGGAAACAGGAAGAGACAGATTCAGGATTGCAGAGAGCACACCTTATTGGGGATTTATGGATGGGTGCATATTTTGGTTGGTAGTAAAAAGGTGTACCCAGGGCAAGAAAAAGGTTTTATACCCTAAGCTAGACAAAAGCATACTCCCATCAGCTGGAATATGCTTTTTCTCAAAAACAATTAACACAATTATCTCTTTAGAAACAGTCTTGAGTTTTAATGTCTGCCATAAACGCTCAGCTGTCTGTCTTAACAACTTATATTTGTCTGTTGGGTTTAGGATGTGTGAGGGTCACCTGGTGAGTAAAAGTGGTGTTTAGGACAAGAAGGTATTGTAGCAGAGCCTACTACAGTATTCCTGTGATTACTATTTAGGGTACCTGACAAAGATTCCCACCTCTTTGTCAGGTACCCTAAATAAATGGAATCTGTGTCAAGCTACAATCTGTATTGAATATTTTCTTTGTAATTCAGTACAATTACCATTATCTCCACTATGTGACTAAATTCTCAAATAAGAAAAATGAGCAAAACCACTTATGTACGTGTGCAAGTGATGGCACCTGTGTATGTGTGCGTATTTATTTATTTACAAGCCTTTCTATGAAGATAGCTGGGAGAATAAGTGTATTTCTTTGTTTTAAATACCCTTCTAAAATCTGAATGTGAAGTAATCTCTGGTCATCAGAAGCTTGGACCTGTCATAGTAAGTCAACATTTTAGGTCAGTAGTTTTTTGTAAAATGTGCTTTCCATATCAGTAGTAGCAGCCTCTTCCCACTAACATATGGAAAGTTGTTAAGAATGCAAATTTTCAGGCCTCACCCTAGACCTAGTGAATCAGAAACTCCAGGTGTGGGCTCAGCAATCTGTTTTGACTTGCTGTCTGGAAGATACTGATGCACATAAGGTTTGACAATGGCTTCTTTGGGGAATAATGCAACAGCAAGGTAGAAAGCCCTTGAATCTCTGGATGACCACGTGGAGCAGAGGTCCATGCCCTCCACAGCCTGCTCCCTCTGACATGAAAGAGAAATAAATCTCTATTTTGCTTGCGCCACTTAATATTCTGACCCTTTGTTTCAGCAGCTTAGCAGGCTCTCTAATTAAAGCGGCAGAGGACCTTTCAGCTTCTCAGTTTATAATCATCGAACTTAATGGGGAAATAACAAGTAAAATTTACCTCAAAGAGCTATTAATAATCAAACATTATTTACAGAGGAGAAGGGAAAATTGATTGCCTTTCAATTTGCTGGACCTACTCATCAAAACCATATTTCACACAAACTCAAACAGACACACATTGCAAAGGAAATTTCCAGTCATGGAAACTTACTGCTTGGCAGTAAAATAATCCAGAAGTAAATCACATTTGATCAGAAGAATATGTACCTGTACTTAAGTAGCTTTATAATTATTTGTATCTTAGAATTTTTCTTCCTATTTAATTCATTTGATTCAATGCAATTCAATGGAATACAATAAATATTTCACAAGAGCAGATTATATTTCAGAAACTACAAATGGAAATGGAAGCACAAAGATGATTAAGACCTGAAAACTGCCCTAGAGGAACTTACAGTCTCATGAGATAATAGCAATTACTGCTCCCAAAGCACATTAGTAGTTATGTGCTCACCACTTCTTCCTCAGCCCGTTCTTTTACAAAAGCTGTTACTGTGTATATTAAAGGCATAAGTGAGTGAGGATGGGATAGAAAAGGATTCAGTTCTCACAAAGAAATTCTAAGCAAGTAGATAGTACAAAGGTTGTTCTGGTGAAGCTAATTAACATATCAATCATCTTACATAGTTACCCGTTTTGTTGGGGGGTGGGCAAAAGTAGCTCACATCTATTCATTTAGTAGGAGTCCCAAATACAGTGCTCTTTTATTACCTATGCTGCACATTAGAGCTCTAGACTTATTCATCCTACCTATCTGATGTCTTGTATGCACTAATTTACATTCCTCTATTTTCTTTCCCAACCCTCTTCCTCCTGGAAACCAGTATTTTATTCTCTCTCAACTTTGGAGTTGTGGATTTATCTTTTTTTTTTTTTTAGAATCCATAAGTAAGTCAGATAATGAAGTATTTTTCTGTGTCTTTTATTTTACTTATATGTGCTCCAGGCTTATCTATGTGTAGCATGTGATAGGATCTTCTTTTTTAAGGCTAAATAATATTCCTTTTAAGTGTATACATATATGTTTCTTCATCAATGAATCTGTTGACAGAAACTTGGGTTGTTTCCACATCTTGGCTCTTGTGAATAATATTACAATAAACATTGGAGGGTAAATATTTTTATAAGATAATGATGTCATTTTCTTGTCTATACGTCCAGAAGAGAGATTGCTGGGTCACAAGGTAATGTTATTTTAAATTTCTTTAGAAACCTTCATACTATTTTCCATAATGGCTATACCAATTCATCCCTTTTAAAATCTGTGTCGAGGCAATAAAAAGGTAAATTCTAATTATCGTTTGTGTTGACTTTTCCTTGACATTAGTTATGCCATGCGTTTGCAGGTTTATTTCTATATTATTGTTAATGTTAACTTTTTAATTGAGATGTCATTTGCATAAAATAAAATACTTCCCACATATACATTTCTAAGATGATTCATGGGGATGTAGTGTTAATGGTTATGAGTGAATCTATCATACATTTTAGAGTGTAGCAGCTCTTCTGTGATATTTCCCTTCTATTGATATTTTCTATGTGACATTGCTGACCTCTATAAAGCTCAGTTTTCCCATCTCTAAGATGTTAACAATAATATTCATTTTCTTTGGCTGTGTGTGTGTATGAGAGAGACAGAGATAGAGATAGAGAGAGAGAGAGAGAGAACATCTCTTCAGCCAAATTCCTCAAACCAGTGGCTCCAGCTTGCCTTCTGCTTTTTTTCCCTTCTCATTCACTCTGGTGAGTCTCATCCCATCATTATGGAAATTCTCCCCACCAAGGTCACCCTGCCCTTCAGGTACTGCTGTATTTTAACTGTTACTATATTTAAGCATTCTAAGTATTCCTCACCAAGTTACACTGGTCTCCAGGTTGTTAGAGAAAAGGACACACTTCAATCTGTGTTGTTCTTGGACATTCTGCAGCTTTTAACGTCTCCTCCTGCAAATACTCTTTTCTCTTGAGATTTGTGAGCTCCTTCTCTTGTTTTTTTTCTACATATCTGGATATGCCTTTTTAGCCTTCTTTAACAGGTTGTTCCTCCTCTTCCTGACCCTCAACGTCCATAATGTCGGGTTTTCCCCCCTAGGCCCAGTCTTCCTTTATTATCTCTTGCTTCCTCCTCTTCCTCTCCATCTGCCCCCATTTCTCTTCCATTGCTGCTGCTGCTTTTTCTCTTCTTCTTCATTTTCTCTCTTCCTGCTTTCCTTCTATTGATTAGCTCAATCTAATCACAGAGGGTCTTATCTACTCCAACGGTTTTAGATACAGTTCATGAATGGAACCCTCACGATCTCTAATTCAATTTTTGGATGCCAGACATGTAAGTCTTACTGGATGTGGATAGCTTCATTATTTTTTTTTCTTACAGCATATTCAAACATGCCCCAAATTAAATGTATCATCATCTATAACATGTTTTTTTTTTATTCAATGGTATTTCCTATTCTAAGAAACTGTACCTGTAATAATCTATTTTTAAAACTCACATGATGACAATTTTCCCTCATTTGTCCTCTATCTTTCAACAACTAGATCTTATTGATTTTGTCTCTTCTGGGACTTTATCTACATGCCTGCTACTTGTTTTCTCTACATTTTCTCTTGCACTCATTCTAATCCCATCTCTCTCTACCCTTTAGCAAGGATTATTTTTTATGTGCAAATTGAGTCCCATGAGTTTTGCCCTCAAAAATACTTGAAGACTGTCTTCAAAAACTTTAAAATATAGGAACTACATGGTACTCGAAGTCTCCTGCCCATTTAAATCTGCAGATTATATTAGCATTTTAGGTCCTCTGTGAATCCACATAATTCATGAATTTTGAAAATTTCCCAGGGTGGAGAATGGGTCTAAGCTGTTATAAGCCAGTAATCTCTAAGTTCTAGCACGGGCTGTCTCCTTTTCAGTTCAGATCACCAAGATGAGAAAATCATGGCTTTAAAGAATTCATGCCAAGCATTCTATTCCATCACTATAGGAAATGAATATGATGTGTGTGTGTGTGTGTGTGTGTGTGTGTGTGTGTGTGTGTGTGTAAGAGAGAGAGAGAGATTCTAGTGAGTACATAAGTACATAGGAGAAGTGGTGGTGATACAGATCAAGTTTTATAACAACTCAAACTGATTAAAATTATATACTGAGCTTCAGAATTATCAAAAGCATTATGTCACTCCATATCAGACGTCCTCGTGATCCCTCAATCTGCTAGTTTTTATTGTCTTATCATTTGGCTGATTCCAGTAGCAGATGTGTGTAATGTCTATGCCACATTCTCATAGCTCCTGATTTCATGTAGGTATGGTGTGCAGTTCTGTGTGGAAGACTGCTCAGCCTGTGGGCAGAAGCAGATAGAAATATGGGGTGCTAATGAGGGAAGATTTTAGCAGAGACCATTAGATGGGATTTTTCAAGGTTTCTCAGAGGATCCCAGTAGGATGGGAGATAATCACCCTTAACAGACATGAGGTCAATGACATTCCCTTCATTGTTTTCTCCTTTCTTGCTTATAATCCCCACTCCCCAATCTGCTTTCTGAGGTCAACTCCCATCTACTCTCCCATGTCTAAGTCCACATCAACAGGTCTGCCATTGAAAATTGCACATTAAGACGGTTTCTTACCCTTTTGTACTTCCCTACACCTTTCCTTTCATGTTTACCCTTTATACTAGAAGAAAAAGAGAGAGAAGAAAAAATGACTCAAATTTCTCCCTCTCTTAGGTATAACAAATTGGCCAACATCTTTGCATTCAGGAATGCCATCTCCATACCAAGTGACTAATCAAGAGATTTCTCTGAAAATTGTAGCTGTGCCCCAGAAGACACTTTAGTGTTAACTAAGCTGCATATTATTCACCTGTTCACAGATGGTTGAAGAGTCAGTTTGCAATACTATCTTCCATCCTTCTTGGGTTTAGAGAAGACACCTCATTCCTCTACTTGCTCTGCTCCAATCAGGTATGATGATTTAGTTTACTTTAGTTCCTTGAATATACTGATCCTTATGCAGTTTTGTTGCACATACCTCTAACTCTTTCCTACTTGTCTAATTCCTACACATTCTTCAATTTCATCTTAAATGTCATTTCCCAGCAAGTTATCCCTTGACCTCCATACCAAATGCTTCCACAGTATATGAAATTTCATAAACATCATCCCATTTTAATGTTTTTTTAACACTGAAACATAAATTCCACTAAGAAAAAGCTAATGTGTGCTCTAGATCCAGATCCTGTTATAGATCAACAACCTAGTAAACACTGTTGAACAGTAATGGATTAATCAGCTTAAAAGGAGTTGAAAGAGGTTACTAGGACTGAGACCAGGTTGGGTAATCACAAAGGGAGTCATTACTTCCTACTTTCGGATGAAATGTAAAACAAAACAAAAAAATTTCTTCCAAAGAAAACAATAGAAGACAAATAAAATGGAGATGTGGTACAAAAGTGGCTGGCAGAATTAGGATAGATGATTTTGTTAAAAGATTGACAAATAGCAATTCTGTGCTTCAAATAGAATCCTGTTTTGAGTGCATGCAAAATCTGTTTCTCTTATAACTGCTGGTCTCGTTCCATCTTTTTTTTTATTTCAACCAATAGTCTCTTTATACCTTAAATAGTGTGGAGTCCCTGAAACAATCATTCCAAACTGAAACTCTTATGATTGTGGTTACCTAGAAGGTCAGACAGAAAAGAGAAAGAAAATAAGACTTTTTATAATAAAGTTGTCTTTCCATATTCACATTTCTTCATCCATGGATTCAACCAACTGCAGATGGAAATTATTCAAAAATTTAAAAATATATATATATATACTGAACATGGACAGATTTTTTTTATTTCCTAAGCAATAAAATTTACTAGCTGTTTACATTGTATTAAGTATTGTAAGTAATCTAGAGATGATTTAAAGTATTAGGGAGGATGTGAGTAGGTTATATGCAAATACTAAGCTATTTTGTGTAAGGGACTTGAGCATCTATGGATTTTAGTATCCATAGGGGAGTCATGAAACCATCCCCTGTGGATATTGAGAGCTTATATTTGAAATGCTGTGATTCTAATTTAACTTCATAAGTATTTTTTTTTCTCTTCTAGAAGTAGTCTTTCTAGGTAGAGCAGTGCTTAATGAAAACTATGCCTTGGCCTAATTATTCTGGGGATTTGGACACTGTAGTAACTGAGATAAAAGGACACAAGTAGAACATTTGTTTCCTCCTGACTTACAATAAGTGGGCAGTCATGATAAATAATACCCATTTTCTTTAACCAAACATCTCTTTCATCTAACACATTATATTAATTGCTACTGATAACTTTGGACTTTGTCAGTTAATTCTGAGCTTTAGCATCACACCATGCAAAACATTTCCATTTCAATTCTTCAAGGTTACTAGCCTGCCTAAGCTTCATTTACACATCTTGCCTTCTTCAAAATAATGTTTAACTTCTTGTTAAGGATAGATTGGACATTGAAAATGTTCCAAAGAAATATAAAACAACAAAAAACTTTAATCCTGAAAACTAGCTTAAGAAGTATGCTATTAGTATGTCAGAAAAGGTCAGGAAAAACACTATGTAAGATACACTATAGGAAAGCATGACTGAATTAAGGGGCTTCTAGCTAGTAAAAGGGCAAATAAGGAATGTCTTGGTATGGATAAAAAAAAAAGTCCATATTTATTTTTAAGAAATCTACCAGAAATGAAATTAGAGAAATGGGAGGTTGCAGGAGGATAAAATAGGGTCAAATGAAGACTCCTGTCAATGATTCAGCATAATGACTTTCAGAAAACTCTATTTGTCAAAATCCTATATGTATATTTTTTTAAATAAAAATGATTATTAGTTTGAGATTGAAATTTTCTTTTTCTCTTCAAAAATACTGCTACTTCTTGGGATGTTAAAGGTTAAATGAGCCTCCATTAATTCCCTTAGATACACTCCTTTCATCTGGAAATATTGTTCTGGACATTTCTAGACCTTTACTTAAAGCAAAACTACAATTTCTGAAAAATCTCATTATGTGGGATATGTCCATCAAACAATTTTCTTGTCACTGAGTACTCCATAAATACACTTAATGGGCAACATTGTAATAGCTGTAGAAAACATAGCTCAAAACAGGTTATTTATGCACTTATCTTGAGAAAATGTTTTCTATCAGGTTTCTCTTTTCTGGTAGAAAGAGCTAATAAAAAATCCCTACTACCATTTGCAGTGTAGTCTTTGCTGTTAATATTATTCCTACCTTGAATCTCTCTCTCAATTGGTAAATAAGTCCAAATGGAATTTTCACATCTCCTACAGTAACATATTCCTTTATGACATTTCTGACAAAAGCTTTGCAGGATTTTGTGTTATAGATTCCTAGTTGAGAAGACAATAGAAGCACAGAAAGCAATAACAAACACACCTCCAGTACTAGATAATGACTTAAAAATTGTGTTATATCCTTTTGAATAGAGATTATATGTGTAAATACTGCAGTTTAGAAGGCAGAATCAGAAATGACTGCAATTGAGGACAACAGAAGTAAGATGCTTTTTGCAAACAAACAGAAAACAAGAAATGATATGGTTTTCATGAAAGATGGGCAGCACAGCAGATAAAATCTATCATGTAAACATGGAAGATGCTGAATGAAATAATTCCCCCATATCATTTCTCCCAAATGTTTCCCAGGGAATTGTAAATTTTATAGGTCATAAAAATTGTTGAAACCAACACCTCAATTACAAAGCAATCTCAATGGTATATGATGGAGTCAAGAGCCTAGAGACATATCAGAAAACCTCCAAATAGCAGAACAAATGTCAAAAGCATTACCTATTCATCCTGCAAATGTTGATTACATACTACTGTATGGTCATCAGTGCGTTAGGAGCTGAAATGAACAACAAGTCAAAATGACTCTTTTCAAGGCTCCCATCACCCTGTGGGAGCTGGGGAAAACAGATATATTAATACAATGACCAATATAGACTAAAGAATAGGTAGTAAGTTAAAATAGATAATATCTGTGCAAGAATTCCAGCATTGCTATAAAGTTGTTTCCCCTTATGATTTCTATGATAGGGATGAATGTAGGCACAATTTCAAAAGAAGAGAATGAACAAAGTATCTGGGACATTTTAGATGTGCTTTGTAGAGATGGTCACATTCACAATACAAATAGAGAAGGAAGTGAATACTTTGACTTTATTTTTGTATGAAGAGGTAAATTGAAATAAAGTGTTTTCCATATATTTCAAGTCATTAATCTGATCAGTTATGACGTATTTATACCACCAAAGGCAAAATAATGAACATTTCCATTGCCACAAAGTTCCCGTCTATTTCCTGGGAATTTATCTTTTCCTTCATAACCCACCGTGGGAGCTGGGGAACAGATAGGTACAAAATGATACGTTTATTGTCACCATAGAGTAACTTGTAGAATTTGTAGTTTGTAGTAGTAGTAGAATTTTATATAAACAATATAGAATATACTCATTTTTATTTTGCTTCTTTCAACATAATTTTGAGACTTATTCATGTTGTTACTCATGTCATTAATGTATTAGTAACTTAATATAACATATTAAGTAATAATGTAAATATTATAGTAAGGAAATAAAAGATTATTGTATGCATTAATAATGTCTTAATAAGTAAATTGTGGTGTAGATATAATACATCATTTTGTTCATTCACCCAATGTGAATGAACTGGTGTGTTCAGCATTTTACTACACTGCTATGAGCATTCTCATACAAATATTTCTATGCATATAATTTATTTTCTCTTGGTTAAGTACCCAAAAGTATAATGTATGGGTGGTACAGAAGATATATGTGTAATTTATTACAATTCAATGGATCATTAGCTAGAATGACTGTACTATTTTGTATTTCCATAAACAAAATATAAACATACCCATTATTTTACATCCTTGCCAACAGTTGTTCATTTTTAAAAAATTCTAATGAGTGTCTAGTTGTATATAGTAACATTTTAATTTTTATTTTTCTGATGATTAATAATGTTCAATATATTCTCAAATGCTTACTGGTTAATTTCTATGTCTTCTTTCATGAAGTGTCTTTTCAAATTTTTGCCCAATTTGGAAGTGTTCTTGGCTTTCTTAGTATTTAGTTGTAATGTTCCTTTATGGATTCTGAATACAGGTCTCTGGACTGATATACTTTTTGTGTATTCTTTGATTTTTATTAAAATTGTTTGAGTAAAAACTGAAAGTAGATACTTGGGGAAATACTAACGCCGGAAGTTAACTGATACACAGTTGATGACTATGAAGTAGTTTCAGGACAGAACATTCTCTAAGGAGAGGAAATTGAAAGGAAATAGGAATTCTGGGTACAAATATCAAGTAGAAAGCATCTGAGCTTTTGGAAGTAATGAATTGATGTGAACATATTTTAAAAGGAAATTCTAAATACTTCTTATACAGAAGGATTATTTTCATCACATTAATTTATAGTGAACATTCTAGTGAGTTAAATCTTATAAAAATTTTCTGCCTATTTCTGACTAAATTTACCCTTTGTAGTACACAGGTATAGAAGGAAAATGGATCCTCTCTCCATCATTTTATTCCTGGTAACCCATTAATATAGATTAAAGAAACTACACTTTGATAAATTTAAATTTACTAATGAGAAAAGTAAAAGAATAATCAAAATCAACTTTAAGTGGTTGAAATAAAAAGAATAAAATTAGATGTCCTTTTCCCTCTTTCTTTTCAAATTCTTCAATTAAATCCCTTCTGAAATTTTAACTGATCCAGGTAGCTCTTTTTTTTTTTTTTCAAGCCTTGCTTCTCTTTATCAAAGCACAGCAGACATGTGAAGTTGAATGTAAAGAACAACATGGATAAATCAGTAACCCTTGAAAACCTGACAGTCCTCAGACTACAGGTTTATTTTTCTTCAAGACTTAGCTCTGGGGCTGGAGATGTGGCTCAAGCGGTAGCACGCTCGCCTGGCATGCGTGCCGCCTGGGTTCGATCCTCAGCACCACATACCAACAAAGATGTTGTGTCCACCGGATACTAATAAATATTAAAAAAAATTCTCTCTCTCTCTCTCTCTCTCTCTCTCTATATATATATATATATATATATATATATATATATATATACACAGAGATTTAGCTCTGTGTGTATGTACATGCACATCCATGTGTGAGTTAAACACCAGCAGAATATAATCAGACATCATTTCTTACAACTCACTTTTATCCTCTTTGCTCAGTATAAATTAATATGTATATTCAGATACACACACACACACACACACACACACACTCATATATATGTATACACACATTTCTGTCTTAGATTCTTGGCCAAATTCCAACCTCGATCACCAAATTATCCTTTCAGAATTTACAATACAGAAACTGAACCTTGAAGGAGAAAATAACATCACTGTCTTTAAAAATTTTTTTTTCCCATAACCGTAAAGCACATCATAAATGTACTTTTAACAGTTCTTCAAACTGTAAATCACTATTGTTTGGAAATCCCATTACATTCCCCTAGTAGTTTTTAACATTGCTTTTTAAGAAAAATATGTGAAACCACCTTCTGTTCTTCTGAAAGCCTCCAGAGAAGTCTGGACACCTTGCTGAATATACTTTACTTTAAGAATGTATTTCTGCTTATGTATTTCCTATGTGGTATATGTATATGTGGTAAAAATTTTTGTTTTATGCAAGCTTAGAAAGAACATACATCGTGCAGATATTGAAAGCCAACTATGTGTCCCTTAGTTTTCCAATAGTGTTGTTCAAATGTTTTATCTCCATGCCGATATGTTATTTTCTATCAACTAATGAGAGAAGTTATAAGTCTCACGAAGGTGGTAAATCTGTCATTCTTTTTTATGTCTGTAATTTATTGCTTTATACATTTTAAGGTCACCTGATTAAATTCTTACAGATTCAGTATTGCTGCGTTTTCCTGAAGAATTGACACTTTTATCATTGTGATTTGACTTATAGGACCCTTTTCTTTACTATCTTTTATATGTGATATTTTTACAGAGATAGAATATTGGCATCCAAGTATGTCTCTGAATAGCTTTTCATTGTCCTATCATTTGAAGATAAAAATAGATATTTAAAAGTTACTTTTTAGCACATTGACCACTCATTCTATTTTTCTGCATTTCTTCATTGCTTTGGATAAGTCAAGGATGCATTCAATTTAGTGCCACTCAAGAAAATCTGCTACAATTTTATGACTATTTTTAATATTTCTCCCCTTTGTTTTTGGTTTGATATAGTTTACCTATGATGAGTCTAGATGAATATTTCATTAAAATTTTTCTTGTAGACTTGTTCAGCTTCTTAATTCCATAGCAGTGTTGGATACTTTCTAACCATTATCTTCAAAAGTTCCCCTTTCACCCTACCAGCTGTCTCTCTGATTAGCTCTGATCAAAAGGCTTATGAAATGTGTCCCTGTAATTTCTCTGTCCTCTAACCTCTCTCTTTTTTTTTCAAATATATTTTGTACTCATGCTATACTGGATAATTTCTTGGCCCATCTCCCATTTCAAAAAAAAAAATAGATAATTTTCCCTGCAGATTAGTTATTTCTATTGTTTTCTTAATTTGTTAGTAAATATTTCATTTTTTAATTCTAAAATTTAACACATTTGAAATCCTTTTCATTAATAATTTTCCAATCTTTTCATGTATTTTTTCAAACTAATCTTTGATTTCTTTAAACATAATCAGTATAGCTTATTTTTATACTGAACATGGAAATCCCAATAATTGAAACTTTTTTTTCCTGATAATTTTTTACTCATGGTGTCTTATGTTCTTGCATCTCTCTTTTTTTTTCTTTGTAAAAATAATTTGAGGTCTAGGATTATAGTATGCTGTTATACAACTCATTTACATTTGTTTCTGTAGGTACATAGACACACTACCAGTCTCTGATAAAATTAATCCAAGTTTAGGATTTAAAATTCTCAGGATTGCTCTACTAGTTTAAATCCAGAAGGGGCTGGGGATATAGCTCAGTTGGTAGAGTGCTTGCCTCACATGCACAAGGCCTTGGGTTCAATCCCCAGCACCACACACACACACAAAATAATAATAATAATAATAATAAATAAATAAATAAATAAATCCAGAGGTAATTTTCTTCTGATTGACAGTACCTGAGGGGTAGTCTTTCATGGTCTCTCCTTAAAGTATGGAGGCTTATCACATTTTCATGTGGGGTGCCTTTTGAAACTTTACATTTGTCCCCTGTTACAGAATGAATTTTCATGGCCTCCCCAAATTCATATGTTGTAACCTGAATTCCCAACGTGACGGTATTCAGTGAGAGGAATTTGGGATGTAATTAGGTTTAAAAGAGTTCATGGAGGTGAGACCCTAGTCCAATGTCTTGGGATTAGAGCCCTTTTAAGAAGAGGGATCAAGGGGCTCAGGATATGGCTCAAGTGGTTGCGTGCTTGCCTGGCATGCTTGAGACACTGGGTTTGATCCTGAGCACCACATAAAAATAAAGATATCGTATCCATCTAAAACTGAAAAATAAATATTAAAAAAAAGAAGAGGAACCAAAAACCTTACTCTTTCTCCACACAGAGAGAAGTTGGCCACCTGTAACCCAAGGCAGAACCCCCACCAGACACTGACTCTGCTGGAATCTTGTGTTTTCTTTCCAGAAGTTCGAGAAAATCAATTCCTATGGCTTAAGCCACCCCATCTGCATTTTGTTATGGCAATAGAAGCAGACTAATACAAGTGATATTTTATTATTGCATACCTCTCATCCCCCTCCTGTAAATGTTACCTCCTACTTGGATTGTAATTTAATGTAGATTACAATTATATCCTCTTCTCATTCCCTACATCATCTTCCTTATCTCTCAAGAATGGTTTCAAGTCATTTTAGGTTTTCCTAGCATTCATTGCACTTCAGCTACACTGACTATCTTTCAGTTCTTCAAATATGTCAAATACTTTTCTGGTGCCAATAAACTTCACATATACTCATCTCTGACTGGAATGATTCACAGCCCACCCTTCACCTGATGAACTCTAACTCTGTCTTTATGTCACAGCTTAAAATCGCTTCTGAGAACTCTTTATGACCTGATATAAATTGAGACCCCCTGATCACTCATTGAGACATTGGTTTTCCTTTATAGTATTTATCAAAAAATGTAATTAGTTCAGTCAAATTTGTCAAAATTTCATTCTGTTTACCTGTGTGTCATTTAATGACTATTTCTCCTATAATAAATAGGAATACCTGGAGAAATCATAGATGATATGGAAGGAGGTAAAATGAGAGAACTATAATGTGAGGAGAGGTGTAGATACATAAATAAATCTGTAAGTTGTTTTCCTGAAGTGAAGCCAAGCAGTTGGAAGAAAATGATGGATTCAAAATTGTTAGAGTTGGTAAGGTGGCAAATATCTGTAATCCCAGACACTCAGGAAGCCAAGGAAGGAGGGTCACAAGTCCAAGGTTAGCCTCAGCAAGTTAGTAAAAACTTGTCTCAAAATAAAATACAAATAGGCTTGAGATATAGGTTAGTGGTAGAGCACCCCTGGGTTCAAATCACAATATCTCTACAAATTTGTTATGAAGAATGTCCCTTTGAAATGAAGTAAAAATTGATGTGAAGATAGAGTATAGTGTTCTTTGGAAAAATAAAACAGTGATTATCATCAGTACATGTTCTGCTAAATTATTAGATTTTTAGGGTAATTCTAGGGTTAGACAGAAATACATATTCAAGTTCAAAGATATGCTATTTGTCAAGGAGAGAAATTCTAGCTCACTCAGACATCTTTTTTTGTTTGTTTATTTTGTTTTTTGCTATAACGTAAATGCCAGAATACAAAGAAATGATACATATAAGATTGTGCAAATAAATTACTGTAAGTCAATAATAAGGTGTTCGGCTGATACGAGTTTCAAGTATGAAAGCTATGGACAGACATCTCAGAACTTATAAAAATAATACTTAGTCATTCTTCTTGGAAAAGTCTTCCTAGTGACCAAATGCAGCTGATTCACTATTGAACCATAATACAAAAATATGAAAAGGAAAAATGTTGCTAAAGAGAATGATGATGACCACTAATTAATTTACACATAGAAAAAAGACTAAGTGCCTGTTGGAATGAGATTGCAGAACAAAATATGGTCTCATTCTATCTTGACAATGCAAAAATAGTCATATTAATCATAACTCTTGGCAGGAGAGGAAGGGAGGTGGTAGGGAGCATGGGTACTCTGATCTTTTGCCAAATTCAGTCAATAAACACCACCAAGAAATGGTGCTGTGAAACTTCTATCCTCAGGTGTACTATGATCTAATGAAGGAAGATAGAGAGGAAAGCATGCTAAAATGCAAGTTAACTTAGTAACACATATTTTAAAGGAATCAAATCAGGGTACTGAGACAGAGAGCAATGATTTTAGGAACAGAGAGAGACATTAGATGGAACTGATAAGGCCTCCGTGGAAAAATGATCTAATGTCTAAATGAGTAACATACTGTTACAAATACTGATAGCTCTGCCATCTTAATACTATATATATAAAAAAATTCTCTTAAATTTTAAGAAATACTATGTCTTGAGAAAAAGACACATTAAAAAAATCAACAAAGCATTCAGTTTGATTTTAGAGTCATAGCAGTCTTTTCATGTTAAATTGAATAGTCTTTATTAAAAATGGCATGTAGAGGGCTGGGGCAGAACATGTGTGAGGCGCTGGGTTTGATCCTCAGCACGGCATAAAAATAAACAAATAAAATAAAGTCATGCTGTCTATACAGAACTACCCCAAAAAAGTGAAAAAATAAAATAATATCTATCTCTTTTATCAATCTACCTGGTTGTGTCAGTTATCAACTATCTATCACAAAGACTATCAGAAATATCATTCACCTGTTTTAACAACTGTGGCTTATGAGTGCACCAAAATTCTTATTTTGCAAAATAAGCAGATTTCTAAAACATAAGATTTATTTTATCACCCACTCCCCCTTAAAAAACCCTATAATTTTTTCCTATTTGCTTAACATTCTAAAATGCTACTGAGTATTCTTTAAGTCTAAATATCTGATTTCATTCTGTATTTTTTTCTATTTTTATTCAACAAAGTTAATCTTGCATAGTTTATGATAGAAAATGAATATTTCTTTTTGATAAAAATTGTTGCTTTTGATTTTTTTGTTTGTTTTGGTCAAATAAAGAAGATTGAAAACTGCAATTGACAGAGCTTTCTGAGCTCAATTGTGCTATACTTGAACCAGTTTCATATTCATAAAAGATTTGGTTCTGACTTAAAATAAAAAGTGCCAAGCAGAACACAGAATGACAGAGAAAAATGCTCATCTTAGGATGTGCTCTAAATAGCAAAACAATCACTGTAGAATAAAAACTGACTTTAGCCATCATGAAATGTTTTACATTTCTTGACGCTTAACAGTCTTAGAGTTAGTTCATGCCTCATGTAAAGGCTCACTTAGTGAAATTAGTGTTGTATACATATCTTGATTTTTTTTCCACATAGTTTATTTTCTAAATTTGCATCATGGACATAACCTGATGACTATTCTCTATTCTTCAGGAAAAAAAAGTGATGAAATAAACCTGGGTATTTTAAGCAGTCAAAAATTAATATTGTCCTATTAAAATGCAAACAAAATGTTAAGTCTAAAATTGAAACTCATTTTGTTGTTCATGGATACCTTTACCAAAAAATAGAATAAATTGTTCAATATATTAGAAATCAATAATACTGGATGTGTTAGCTTATTATCACTGTGACAAAATACCTGAGAAAACACCCTAAAGGAAAAAAAAAGGTTGCTATGGCTAATGGTTTCAGAGGTTTTAGTGTAAGGTCAGCTTGCTGCATTGCTTTGAGGTGAGGCAAAACATCATGGCAAAAGGGCTTAACAGAGAAAAGCTGTTCATCTCATGGCATTTAGGAGTCAGAGACAGAGAATATGGAAGGGTTCAAGTACAAGGTACATCTTTCCAAGGTGTGTCCCCGGTGATCTACTTAGGCCCACCTTCTGTTTTATACCACCTTCCAATAGTCCATTTAATTATGATCCCATGAACGGATTAACCCATTTATATATCAGTTCTCATGATCCAATCACTTTCCCAAAGCCCTGCCTGTTAATGTTGCTGCCTTGAAGACCAATCCTTCAGCACCTTAGCCTTTGAAGGCATCCCAGATCCATAATTATAGCATTGGGGGAAGGTACTAATCAAACTAATAATAATAATAATAATAATAATAATAACTGGAAATCCTGGGGAAAATTTTGTATTACTAAGTCATTATTGATTTCAAATGTGGTCAAGTCATCCAGTAACCGTCTATCGATAAACACCATTTGAATCCTGTCAAGATGGGTCTTTGTTATGTTGGAGTCATCTCCTACATATTTGGGAATATCACCATGGTCCACATGATATGGAAATAAGTAGTCAACAAATATTCTACCAACATATTTGAGGTTATAAGTCATCCATAGATATTGCCAAAATTTTGCTCAAGTATGGAATCAATGAACAGTAACAAACTAATGGAAATTTAAGTGTTTAGTTTGCTATTAATATAATCTAGATGTGGCTTAGGCATGCATCCCAATAAGCTTGCTGGTTCCGTGTGCTCCAACCCTCCTTTCACTGCAGTGTAGACTTCACTCCTGAGGCAAATTTCTGATCTCTGAATAGACAAATTAACCCAGATCTTGAGTGAAGAGAGTCAAAGAGATGGAGGCACCCATGCTTATTGATTTTTAATAGGTCAGCTTCAGTAGAAATATCAATTAATGAATGCTACCTCTCTATCAAGTTAACTTTTTTTTTTCCTGTGAGCTGAAGGAATAGAAAAGAAAAGAGAGAGATCATTGTAGTGATCTCAGAAATATGAGAAGGAATAAGTAGGTGTTTCCCCTCATAACAAACTTTTCCATACATTCAACAATCTTAGCACTCTTTTTCTAGCATTGAGAACTGAACCCAGGGTCTTATGTATAGCAGGCAAGAACTTGAGATATACCTCCTGTCCTACTCTAACATTTTTAATTAAAAAATATTACTAAAAAGCATAGCATATGTATTTTTTAAAATTCATATGATTTTGAAAATTCCCAACACAAAGAAATTATGTATGGCTGAGATGACAGATATGCATTTAGTCACCCCGATCTGGTCATTACATATTATATTTATATATGTACTGATATATCATAAAATACTCTGTAAATAGATATAATTATATGTGTTTGTTAAAAATATATATACATATACATATAAGTTAAAAATAAAAACTCAGTTGCTAAAATATACAGACAAAATGTTTATTTTATCAGAGATTAATTATAAGAAACTATGAAAAATGTGTCTTAATTGCCTACATTGAAAGGAAAAGGTATATGGGAAATAACTAGACTAAAATAAGAAGTTATAATAATAATTATTTATGTGAGTGTATCAGATTTTCCAGAAGTGTCTTGATCAAATTTTATAGTCCCTGCAAGTGTTAGTTCAGTTCCGGAAAATACTTTTTTTCATAAAGTGACACATTTTTCGGTTGTAATACATAACAATTAAGTGGCTTGTCAATGGAAAAGTCATAAACAAGAAATGACACTTCATTCTGATGTTATTAATATATGAGCCACTGAATCAGTTGATTCTGCGATTTTTGTCAGTCTAAGTGACATAATTGATTGGATCTACTCAATTTTTTGAATGTGTTAACTTGATGGCTTGAAAAAGCTAGGCTTATTATATTTTCAAACCACAGTTACATTTTAGGGAGGCATTTTTATGAACATCAATCCCTCAGAACCAGTTCAGAATGTTGCTCAGAAGAATAGGGTTCTTTTGCTTCAAGAATCAATGGAGAGGCATGCCAAGGTTAACCCAGAGGTGGAGCCAAGTGCAGGAGCCTCACTCATATAAAGAGGCAGTGGCACAAAACATGGCAGCTGCCCTAGGGCTGTTTAAACTAAAGATGTCTGTCTTGCCCCAGGTTAAATTTAATGGGTGCATCTGCATTTATACTTGCACTTCTTTGTTTCAGAGAAACATAAATTGAATTTTATGAATCAATGGACCATTTTGAGGAAGAAAAACATTAGTATAATCAGCAAGAATGAAATTTGATTCAACAATATTGATTAATGCTTTTGGTTACCAGAAGTGATTTCTAAAATTTTACGTATATGTGTATACACACATACATACACACACACGGACACACACACACACACACACACACACTATATATATATATATATATATATATATATATATATATATATATATATATATAAACAATATATATAAAAAACTATATAGTTATATATATTATATATGTATATATTATATGTTCACATATATATTACATACATTGTATCATATAGTATATATAAGATTTTATATATATTTTATATATCATATATATTTTCACTATATATATAACTATATATATATAGTTATATATTAAATACATAGAATAATTTCTGTGCCATTCTGGGGTTCACAGTCTCTAAGCAGATCCTTGAATTCAAGGTTAAGTCTCTACTCTTGCTGGACAATAGTGGCACATTCCTATATTTCCAATGACTTGGGAGGCTAAGGCAGGAAGATTACAAGTTCAAGGCCAGCCTCAGCAACTTATCAAGACCCTGTCTCAAAATAAAAATATTTTAAAAGGCTTTGGGATGTGGCTCATTGGGTTCCTGGGTTCAATCTGTAGTGCTATAAGACAACAACCAAACAACACTCTAAAGCGTTATATGAATTAATTTATATACAATATATGAATATTTATATACAATAATATATAACTATAATAGTTAATATATCACATATATAATATATACTCATATATAACTTTTCCAGAGCCGTTAGTCCAGAATTTGACATTTAGTTGATTTATATTAAATAAATGAGTACACAGGTAATTGAATAAATAAGTGGGAAAATAATACCAATTCTCTTCCATAATCTCCCCTCTAGGGAAAGTCCAATATTTTTCTAGTTTTCAGTGGATCTGTGAATAAATAGTTCCAATCACAGCTCCAATTTTTTCTTTAAAAATTCTGGACAAATAAGCCTGCTTCTCTTGTTCATTCATTAAGTATAGCATCTTTCCTCATGGATCCCCACACCATTTGGTCACATGCAACTACTTAAGTCTTTAATCAGACAGTGGTTCATTTGCCTCTAGTTGCTGAAAGAACTAAAGCATCTTTTATTTATAATGCTCAGCAGTATGATTAGTTTAATTCCAAAGATTTATGGAAGCTGGACTGACTTTTTTGTTGTTGTTCAGGTGATTTCCTTGCTAACAAAGTCCTTTATCATCTTTCTTTGCTCGCTCTTCATTGGCATCATGGCACAGTTCTGAACAATGACCATTGTGGTGGCAAGGTGAAGAAAGTTACTTGGGAATCAGTTCTAAGGATTCTGATGATTGCCTGTGAGTACAGTACATCAATTATCCTATGTAAGACATGATAAAACTCAGTTTCAAATGGTAATTTGGTAGGAAATTGACACCTTTTAAAGATTTATATTTCTTTTTGTTATAATATTCGATAATATTTCTTTTTTTATTGGTTCTTTTTAGTTATACATGACAGCAGAATCCATTTTGATATAATTTTACAAGCATAGAATATATCTTATTCTAATAAGGACCCCATTCTTGTGGATGTACATGAGGGATTCACTGTGGTGTATTCACATACATACATAGGAAAGTTATGTCAGATTCATTCTACTTTCTTTCCTTTTCCTATCTTGGCTCCTCTTCCTTCATTCCCCTTTGTCTAATCTACTGAACATATATTCTTCTCCTTTACCCCTTATTGTAGGTTAGTTTCCACATATCAGCAAAAACACTCAAACTTTCTTGCTAATTTTTTTTTGGTTAATAATTGTTAAAAAATTTATTTTTGTAAAATTTTTAAAATAGAATTGAACTCAAAATCTTCAGCTTAGTTGCAAATTACAGGAATATTATTAATGGACCTATCATATTAGTTCAATTAAGATTGCTTTGAATAGATACAAATTTAGGTATAAATATGAATATGACTAGACATACATCTAAATTATTCTCTAAACTGAGCTCCCAAATGCATCTTAACCCCTTCTCTCTCTGGGGCTGTATTTTGTCATCCTTTTCATTAGTGCTAATTCTAAGAGATAAGAATATCATCTTAATTTTTAAAATGTCTATTCCTATGATTGCTGATCAGAGTAAACACTTGTAACAGCTGCTTCTGTTTTATCATTGAATTGCTTTCTATATCCTTAGATTACTTTTATATGGTCATTTTATCTTTCAAATTGCTTTTAAATAGTAATTAACATATTAATTATATTAGCTGTTTTTAATAAAGGCTCATATTTTTCTTGTTTGTTTGAAGGTCATTTGATATACATGTTTTATATCTTTAATAAAATCCAGTAGTACTTTTGCTTGTTTCTACCTTTATATCTAACATTACAGAGGATTTACTCAGAAGAAAAACATAAATAGTAATTTTAAAACAATTAATCTCCCTTAATTATTTTATTTACAACTTGATCTGTGTGAAAGTTATTTTGGGGTAATAGATGATATAGAGATCTAAATTTGTAATTCTCCACATTATTTGTTGAATAGCAGCCTTGACAAAGAATTACACTTGTGTTTTAGTAATAAATATGTTTATGAATATTTGGATTTCTTTGTTTTTTCTGTTTAAGTAATTCATTTATTATAGAAACTATACTTTTAACACCTACTCTAATTTTTTTAAACCTTTGAATAAATAATAAATCTTATTTCATTACTTTATTCATAATTTTACTATAAGAACATTAAAATCATTTGTTGTTTTCCAACACAAGCTCATTTATTTAGTCACTAAAATCACCATAGTGTAATTCAGAATTTATCATACAAAAATAAGTTTCTTTCATTTATACAACTTTAAAATTCCAATCTGATAAAGCTTCTTTTCTTTTATGCATAGTTTTTATTCTATAATAGGTATTATTTACTTTTGTGACTAGAAACTCTATTTATTTATTTAGTACTGGATTGAACAAAGGGGTGCTCTAACTGAGCTACATCTTTAGTCCTGTTTTATTTTTTCATTTTTAGACAGGGTCTTATTAAGTTGCTGAGGATCTCCCTAAGTTGCTTTGGTGGCCTCAAACTTGAAGTTCTTCTGCCTCAACTTCCTGAGTTGCTGACATTAAAGTCATGTACCACTGTCCTGGCTAGAACTTTAAATCATTATATTTTAAGGCAATTTTTTTGTTATCATGTAGGAAATGCTTGTTTTGTATATTTAGTTTTTAATTGACCACTCATTGAAATTTCTTATTCAATTTGTTTTTATGAGATTTTCTTTAAAGAATATTATATCCTTTGTAAGAATGAATATATATATATATATATATATATATATATATATATATATATGTTTCTCACCCAAATTTGTTTTAATTATTTAAGTATACATTATACTGCTATATTTTCAGAATAATATCTGATAGTGTCAGGGATGAGAAACATCCTTATATTTAAAGTAATTATATTAGAAAGACTCCTCAAAAGAACAGGAAATAAAGTGAGACCATGTAGATGTAGTTAGAGAATAAAACTTGGTTTTCCTATCAGATAAAATGATTCACTTAAATTGCCAAATTAGGTTATTTTGATAAATCATAAAATTTTCTTTAAAAAAATTAAATATCTTTTCTTAATTCTTAATAAACTCAAAATAAACCATTCATTGAAACTAATGCCCAGCAGAATGCTGAATGACAAATAGTAGAATTAAAGTGGACTCCTAGAGAATGCTTTACATTGTTCTCACTGGGTCCCACAAAGTCCTTAAGTGACCTTCAGGGAGTCTGTGTGTTAGCTAAAGTAAATGTAAAAGTAAATCTGTTATATACATATTTTTTAGACATCATTTTTTTCTGGAGAATAGGTTCATGATTCTAATTGACTCTAATAGATCTGAGGGTAAAGTATTTGAAAATTAAAAAGAAAAGCAGGAAAAACATAAGATACATGGAAATATTACTTTAAAAATAATATTCTTGCGATGAAATGCCTTTGCAATTAGATAAGAAAAATCAAATAGTAACATCCTTGAATATTTTCTTCATGGAGTTCAACTTCATTTAAGGATAAAATAAATGGATGAAAAAATTTGTAAAATGTTTATTAATATTCTTTTATTTCCCTCAGGTTTTGTACAGAAGTTTAATAGCAGATGAATTATTATTGTCTTCTTCAATAAAAATAGAGGTGATTTTAAATTTAAAATTATTATTATTATTATTATTATTATTATTTTTGCTGTACTGGGTATTGAACTGAGGGCTCACTCATGGTAGGTAAGCACTCTACTACTGAATTATACCTTGAGCCCCTCTTAAAATTTTATTTTAAGACAGGGTCTCACTAAATTGCCCAGATTGGCCTCAAACTTGATATCCTCCTGCCTTAGTTTCTCACTTCCAGCTGAGTTCAGTATCCTGAGTTTCTGAATTATCAGAGATTTCTTATGCTTTAGCAACTATAAAAATAGATTGGAAATTTATAGCCTTTCATAAAATATTGGACAATAAAATATACCATCACTCTTGACAGAATTTCTTACAATGAGGACCAAATAAGCAACAATATTTCTGAGATTAACCCAAAGAAACATTTTACCTAAATTGTCTCTAGAATGTTGACTAAGAAATCAATGGATACACATAAGAATGTGTACTTGTCTATGTCTGATTGCATACTAATTACTGTATACAAAACTATCAGAGTTCTTTTCATACTACTACTACTAGTAACGATGATACTATTTTCAGTAGTTTCATATAACCAGCATATTTATTAGGTGCTTACTATTCTAAACAGTTTTAGCACTAAATAACATTTTCTCTCTTCAAATTTATAAAGTACTTTCACATAAATTCTTTCATTACTGGGTTAAGAATAAACACCTCACAATTATTATTGTAAGTGTAAATCTATGTAAAAAGGTGTCTGATTAATATTAATTGAGAAAATCATTCAGAAATTTCTGATTTCCTTTATAAAATTGTTTTCAGGTGAAGGTATGAAATCCTGTCCACCTTCTGGCACATCTCTACACCATTCTTTACTTTGAGATGTTTGCCCTGTGCATATGGGCCCAACTAGGTCCTGGAAATATTGTATCTGGAATGACCAGGTCTTTTCATTCTTCTTCTCCAGTGGTGATTCTCACTTGAGTCTTCTTATCAGAAGGGAATCCAAAGCAGGTTTATCTGGAAAAATTCTTCCTTCTATTTTTGATCTGGAGCTATTCCTAGGACATAATTTAATTCAAGGTATCCTTTGGGTGTTGTTTTAAAGTTTTAGGTGATTGTAAAGGTACTTAAAGGCTCCTTTTCTGAGTCTTCACAATTTCATCTTCAGTATAGTTAATTCTTCAGCCATGAAGTTTAAAAGAAGGTAGTGATTTCTATTGGTTGTAACCATTTTTATTTAATCTCTTTAATCAACATCAGAACAAAGAAGTCCTCAATGACCACAACTACCTTCTCTGTATTCTAGCCCATTTAAGAACTTCTTTCTTTCTTTCTTCCTTCCTTTCTTCCTTCCTTCCTTCCTTCCTTCCTTCCTTCCTTCCTTCCTTCCTTCCTTCCTTCCTTCCTTCCTTCCTTTTTTTCTTTCCTTTAAATGCCAATAGTATTTTCAACATTGTGTTTACCACAGTAAGAAATAAAAGCATCAAGTTCTGACTGTCTTTTCAGGTATTAAGCATTGCTACTTACTGCTTCTACTAACCCATAACACCCCTTTATTGTTATCCTTTGAGAGTCACAATTCTTAAGGAAATATTAGACTTGGTGCCATTCTTTAAGGTGCATATTTAATGCTGTTAGTACTACATATAGCACACCAGAGCTAACCTACATGTAGTATAGCCAACAACCACCCCTGGACTGCCTGTTTGTAAGGTCCTATTTATCACCCAAATTTCAATTCAAATGAAGCTGAATACCAGCAAAGTGCTTGTGTTAAGTCTCCTGGAAGAAAACCCTGTGATTGAGTCTAGCAGCAGGAAAAGAGAGAAAAAGCAGAAGAAAGTTGGGAGGAGTAGAGCTGTGTTATGGGTCAGGGAGCTGGAAACCATGTTACTAAAAAGGGCTTATCAGGGTTGCCACTCACCAGGCCGAAACAGGATTTTATAACTTATCTTTAATCAGCCTCTGGAGGTGGATCATCTTTGGGCAAGGTGGCTTTCTTCTGCTCTGGGAGTCCCCAGAGGGGCTGACAACTTCTTCCTGGTATTTGAAGTAACAAGTAATTATCTCAAGTAGAAATCTGGGCAGCAAATCTCTGTGTCCATCCATCACAGTATTGTAACATTAATCCATTGGTGGGAAAGGGGTGGGGTAGAGAGGTGATGGAATGAAACACCCTCAAATGAAAACACAGCTAATCTTTAAAGACTAAGATGGAGTATGTGTCTTTGTATCTCCATGCTTTGTCTTCTAAATTTTTGAAAAGCGATGATGAACGAACGGTTGGATTATTTTTCTTGAAAATTGTTATTTCAACCTCGCACAGTTTTCCTAAGACTTTTAAGATCAGTCGAAAGTAATCCAGGAGACATTCTGTTCAATACTCTTCTTTGTGGATCAATACAAACTTGATGACACAGATAATTATGAGAACATCATGACCCTAAAGTCAAAACTATAAAAAGTGCCAATAATACAAAAGATAAAGACAGCAGGTCTGAAGAATTAAAGGGCCAATGAAAGATAAATTATAAACATAAAACAATAATATTCATAGGTCATGAATATTTGTTCAGTATAAACTATCAAAAGATGTGTATCATATGCCTTTTTGAGTAAAATTTGATCAAATGAGTAGGCAATGTGTATCAATTTTTTTTTTTTTTTAACGATTTAAAGCAGTAGAATTCAGACTCACCTCTGGGGAAGATTTTTTAGCATTCATTCTATATTTTTCATTAAGGCAAATTACAGCCTTAGTTTTTCATTGAGAGTTCCTGTTGGTAACAGTGTGCTTCATAGAAGAAGAAAAAAATCTGGATGTATTCAGAGACAAAACAAGATGAAAAACGGGGTCCAACAGCACCATGAGCCAACTGTGCTCTCACAGGCCTAACTCTGCCACTAGGCCACCAGCTGGGCTGGAGCTTATTCTCTGCTCGGAGCCTTTTCTCAGGCAAAGCTCCTAGAGGCAAAGTCTCCAAGAGAGGTTTGGAGCATCCAGCCCATTTCTTTCAGGAAGCCTGCAGCATTCTTTGTTCACTCTGAATAAAAGTAAGGCTATCTAATTATGTAGTCAACTGTTTTGGTTAAGTGCCTCATTCCCTGTTCTAATTATCACCTATCCCAAAGGGGAGGGCTTCACTTTACAAAAAGCACTGAGAACAAGGTTAACCTCCCCTCCCAAATCTCTTCATAGATGAGAAAACACACAGCTGGAGTCCTCAACATATTTAACTGCAGTGTTTATCAACATTAATTTGTTGGTTTTCTTAATAGAAATTCACTCAAAACTAACAGTCTGAGAAAAAAATATCTAGTCACTAAAATGTAGATGTTTCATGCATAGCCTAGAAGTTTGAGTTGATGGACTTAAGCTACCCATAAAGAAATTGTTTGTGAATCTCAAATTGGTCATAGATTAAATTAAAAAAAAAAACTAAAACAAAACAACACCTTGAAAACCAATTTAATATCTAATTAAATTATTTCTTATGTGTCCTGATACAGATAAAGGTAGTAACACCTTAATGACTGTCTCTCACATGCTAATACATGATGGCTGCTATGAATAGATCCAAGGGCAGGCTGTACTTTTAATTCCAACCTTCAGCTAAGAAGCAGTCTAAATGCTTTTCTGCATTGTAATGAATCTCCAGTTCTAAAAAGTATTTGCTTGACCCCCAACAAGATATTCACAAAGCTTGCTTTATATTATAACCTGGCTAGAGGCAAATAAGTTTCTTGTTTGAGTAGATTCCTCACCTTATCCCATTTTTATTTATTTATTTTTTCATAAACCTGTAATTTGGAATTCATTAAAAATGTTTGTGTGAGATATTTCTTGATACTCTGCTTTATGCGTCCTGATGCCACCTCCTATTCCAAAGTGCTTTAAGCTTAGTTAAAATTTTACCTTTTCTGAAAGTAGATAATTATATAGTGTGCTGTATTTTCTAGGTAATTATATGCTATTAATATCCATTATCTCACCCAAGAGCCTATCTTTTCTACAAATCTAATTCTCTCAACAGCCTTCATTCACATGCTTCTGTGTGCTTGCTAAATAAAGTCATTTTGATGTCCTTTTATCATTACCAATTCAACATATTTGCAATCATTGTCAGATTTCTTCATGTCACTAAATGTTAGTAGTAATGATAATATTTTTTTTTTCATCTTTTAACTTCTCCACTTCTCCACATACCGAGTCAGGCCTATTTTGATACAATTGGCCTCAAATTGCAAGGTCACAATTCCAAACAGAGAAAAACAGAAAATGGATGGTAGATTATGTCCACTAGGAAGGAGTAAGCCCGTGACACAAACATATAGGAATTTGCAAGATGTTTATGGGATGGTATTTCACAGTATTCAGAATATCTGGAGCTAGAAAACACATACAAACCCATGCAGGCTATCAGCAAAAACTAGTTGGTGTATTGGGGAAAAAAAAGCATAACGATAGTTCATGGCTACAGAGAAGCTGATAAAAATGCAAAGGAGAATGCACAGTGACTTCTTTCTAAAGAGAATAGTACAGAGGGGGTTGGGGAGTAATTTTACAGTGGAGAAACCTGACAAGCACTACTTCACCAGGCAATAACGTTCAACATTAATGGTGATAAATCCTGTTGATTGTGTATACACTTGAAATGATGGATGAGAATAGCACTTTACCTGGGATTGTCATAGTTCTTCTATCCTGTTTATAAGAAAATACTGTAAACTAAATAATTGATAAAGAATATAAATTTATGTTGTTACAGTTCTGAAGGCTGAGAAACCCAAGATCAAAGTACTTTTAGGTTCAATTGTCTGGACTGTTCTCTGTCTCTGAGATGCTTCCATCTTGTTAAATACTCTGAAGTGGAGTAAGGTTGGGTCATCCCCTGGTAAAAGGGATAAGATAGACCCAAAATCATAGAACACCTGCATGAAACATCTTTTCTAAGCATCTTAATCTCATTCACAAGGATAGGAGCCTTCAGGACCAAAGTACCTCTTACAAGCCCCACATTTTGACACTATCCCATTGACTTTTAAGTTTTAGCACATGAATATTGGAGAGGACACATCCAATTTCAGCAGAAGTCTTCCTTCTCAAGATTCTAAACTATGAGAAAAAAAATCCTACAATTCAAATTGAAGAACAGCTTAAAAATGCATAATTAAAATCCCTCGAAATATTTAAGGTCATCAAAACCAAAGAAAGTCTGAGAAAAAATAAGTCTAAAGGAGTCTAAGGAGACATGAAGACCAAGTATAACACAGTACCTTCCATGGAGTTCTGGGACGGAGAAAGGACACTAGAGGAAATCTGAAGAAAGCATGAGTATTAAAAATAAAGCATCGGATAGGAAAGGTAGCAGAATACAACAGTCACTAATATGCCATTATGTAAAAATGTGAGTATGTAACAGATGTGATTCTGCAATCTGTATTTGGGGTAAAAATGGGAGTTCAAAACCCAATTGAGTCAAATGTATGAAAGATGATATATCATGAGCTCTGTAATGTTTTGAACAATCAATAAAAATAAATAAATAAATAAATAAAAATAAAGCATCATATTCCTTCTTTCATTGTAAAACATTGTATCAAGAGAAAGTGAATATACACAACTCTTTAAGGTATTTTTTATTCTAAAAATAAAATGTTTAAAAAAAATAGAAAAAAAAGAAATTGAGAAAAATATTCATATAGACATCAGAGAAATGAAGTCAAATAATAAAAATAAAAACTTCAGGCTTGATGATAGATCAACTAGAAAGAGCTCAAATGAAGTTCAGATCAGGGGCCAGGAAACTTTTTTCTCTAATGGGCCAGACAGTAAATATATATATATATATATATATATATATATATATTTAGCTTTATATTTCACAGAGTTTCTGTTACAATGACCTAAATTCTGCTACTATAACACAATAATGGCCATAGACAACCCATAAATAACTGGATATGACCATTTACTATAACTTTATTTGCAAAAACAAGATGGCATAGATTTTACCTCTGGGTTCTAGTTTATCCTCCCCTGTTCTGTGAAGTACTAACCTCCTGACCAACATAATCCTGGGAATCAAAATGACAGCAGAAAAAATAGGATGAATAATTAGTTACCATAACTGGAATTGAAAACACAGATGGGTAGGAAGAAAGCATGATCCTAATTACCTGAGCAATGGCACAAGACAGAGAGATTTATTTGAGTTTTTAGGTTATAAATATGACTCTACACTCTCTTGACTGAGGACACGATCTGCTTCAGCGGATGTTCTAAGGGAAAGGAAGACACAAAGCCAGGGGCATATGTTCCCTGCCTGGTACCCAGAATGAAGATGGAACTGTATTGCTACCCTTATTAGTAAAACATTTTTTTCTATCAACTCCTTTGGGCTTATTGTTTAGAAATTCTAATCAGTCCTTTCCTGAAGGAGGGGAGGTAGACAAGTGTTTGCTTTCTTTTTTTCTTTCTTTTTTTTTTTTGGCACCAGGGATTGAACCCAGGACCACTTAACTACTGAGCCACATCCTAGCCCTTTTTATATTTTATTTTGAAAGAGGATCTCATTAACTTACTCAGAACCTTGCTAAGTTGCTGAGGCTGGCTTTGAACTTGCGATCCTCCTGCCTCAGCCTCCCACGTTGTTGCTGGGATTCCAGGTGTGTACTGCTGCCATTCTGGGCTGCGTTTGTCATTTTTGCTTCTAAAATTTAAGTACCTAAGAAGGGGCCAATGCTTCCTCAAAGATTTAATGAGCTTGTTGCTCATCATGACAGAAAATGAAGGTATGAGGATGTTAGTGGTTTAGTAAGCAAGTGGACTAAACTAAAGCATGGAGCTCTTTGGCTCAGTGCTGGCTTCCAGTTCTTTCCATTCCTTTATTATATGTCAGGCCCTGTTTGGGCCCTCTTCTTTCATTCTCAGAAACCCCACAGAGATTCTAAGAAACATAGCATGTGACCAGAGGAAAGAGTCAAGAACTCTGGGCTTATCTTTGGGCTTTCTGGAGGCCAATATTTCCATCATCTTCATCATTATTTGACTTGAAGTCATCATACTAAAAACTACCTGTTTACATATGCATTCCATAGGAATAGGATTGGGGCAGAAGTTTACCTTTCCCAATTAACCCATTGGCACAGTGTTTTCTTCCAGCTTAGTTATGATTTAGTTCTTACTATTAACATGAGGAAATGGCAGTAACTAGAGAAGTGTCAAGGGAATTGCCCAAATTAGGATATACTGCATAACAGTAGGCTCATATAGTCGGATGTTTATAAGTGAGCTCTAGGGCACAGAGAGGCAGGAGTCTGGGGACTCAAAGTACAAGGAGAAATGCTAGCTAAAGAAAAAGTTACCTACTTGCAACTGGATGCAGTATTGACATGGCAATCTCTATAAGAGATGCACACTGCAAGGGGCATCAGTCCCTATGACTCACTAATAGCTATTAGGTGAAGTTAAGTCATCAAAGTACTTGAAAGGTCAGCTGCTTTCTTCATGATGCATATTGCTTCCTTGGTCTATTTATTATATTTTCCTTTTTTTTTACCCATTTTCAAAGAATCACTTATATTGTTGACCTATGAGATATATACTATGTTGGTATTTTTGAGACACTTTAACATTTTTAAATATGTGTCCTTGGTGGGAAAGAGGTTCACAGATTAAGATTAACTTTTCCTTGGTCTCTGTGATCCAGGAAACAATATACATAAGTATTCCTGTATTCCCTAGAAGTTTGACATACCGTAAGACCAAGGCAAACAGAATTGAATGAGACATGCCAAAGATCAGAGATTGTTATTTCAAGGAAATGAAACAAATTGATGAAAAGTCAACATGTTGTCAGAATCTGAACTCATCAGGGCTTCACACACAAGTTATGATCCACTAGTCTGATGATTTTCCCAAACAATTTTAAAACACATAATTTTCCCTATCCTCGTGGTACCTTTACATCTGCCCTTTTTTGTTGTATTTTACTCTCCTTTAAGGGTACTTTCAGACTTCTCTTGTCACTGCATCTAAAAAAACTCGACAGTTACTGTTATAGAACATTACAAGACTGTTCTGTAAAGGAGGGGCACCCATGTATTTTACAATCAGGAACATTTAAAAAAAAAAATTCCTCAGATGTCTCAAGGTTAAAATCGGAAAAGTTTATGATGATGGAAGGGCGGAGGTCTCAAAATAAAATGTGTCTGGTAGATGAAGAAAAGCCTACTAAATGCCAGAAAATGTCAGGAAGTAGGTCATAGCACTTCCAGTGGGGTCAGCAATCTCCCAGGGTGGCTACAAAACACTTGTAGAAACTTTGCAAAGAAAAGTTCTAAACTAGAGCTGTGGCTGTGCCATCAAGCACTTGGTGGCTTTTTATATCTATCTCTAAAAATCATTGGTCGGAGTTAGTGGGGTGTAGGTTTAATTACAGTTTCATTTCTAAGAACCTGAGTGTCTGCGTAAACCAATTTACACTCTCTGGAATTCACTTTCTTGGGTGATTTCCAATCTGACAGCATAGGTTTATTTTTAGTGTTAAATCAGATGGGAAGTAAGAGAAATCAAATAACTTTAGCAATAAATAAATAAATAGATAGATAGATGACAGATAAATGTGACATTACTAGGTGAGAACTGGAGTTGATTAAAGCATTAATGGAATTGCTATATAACCAAACTGTGGTAGAGGCATGAATAAAGCCAGCTTTGAGATGCTTACTAGATGGATATTTCTAGATCTTTCCTCTTAGTCACTGCAAAGAGGATGAAAGCTCCAGGCATGTCCAATCTTTGGTTTACCCATTTAGACTTCAAATTCAATGGGAGACAAGACAGGTTCTCACCCAGTTCCCATATGGTCATGGTTATAGTGCATATCACTTATTAGCTACTTAGGATTTCTCTCCCTTTCACACTTGTAAACATTACCTCAAGTTGAATTCTTGCATTTTTATCTCTTTCTACTATAATGTGTATGCATCAGAGATGAACTATCCCCAACTCCACTAGTTCAGGTATAGTAGCATCTTCTTTGTTTGAGAGATTATTTAGGATTAGGCCTGTATTCTAGAAGTGGGTTCTGAGAAGGGAGTTTCTAGAGGTTACTTTAAAAACACATCCTGGCTTTTGAAAGAGATGAAGAAACTAATGGTCTCTTTTACTATGGTGCTTTCATGTTCCGATGTGAGGCCCATTCTGCTCAAGGCCATTGGCTTCCATCTGATGTAGAAAAGAGAGAGAAGAAGGATAACCTGGGGGAATCTAAAGCAAAGCCTCATCTGCTTCTCAACTTTCACTAATGTAACTTAAAATCAAATTGAGCCTAGATTGATGTTACTTGCAGATCAAATTACACCTAATTTATACTCTATTTTCTAACTTCACATTATCTTGGTGAAGGCTATTCTATCTACCTTGAAAATATCTCAGCTTTCTGTGTCTCTGAGGGGAAGAATAGTCATTTTCCCCTTCACAAATATATCCGATATGTGATAGAGGGGTGAAAGAAACATCTGCATGTATTTATAATAAAATATAAATTCCACCTATGAAGCTACAAGGTAAGTCCAGTATCCTTGAATCTGCAAACAGAATGTAATCATGACTTACTACCTCCACTATCCTTTCTGTATTCCAAATGAATTCACTTTGCAACTTTTCTTACACAGAGGAACAAGAAAAAAATTCTCAGAATTAAGGAAATGAAGTCCTGAACACTGATGATAGAATAAAAGGCAACCAATAAGAACCATTATGTAGTATTATATAATTTCCATCCTATGTTATCTGGATGGTTAGATTTAATAATCTCAACAAATATTGCTTTTTCATAATTTCCCTATTTACATTAGGAGTTTCATAAAGCTAGGTCATCCTTTTACCCTTTAGTTCAGCAAAACCATAATATGGGGCTCTGTGCTTTGCATAATGAGTCCTCTTGTTTGACAATCCAAAGAAGTTAAAATTTTTGAAATGGGATATCAGCTATAATACTAACATATGTCTTTTCTCCTTTACTACGAATCCTTTGCACTTGACACTGAGTTTATCTCTATGGGAGCAACAGTATCCTATCATTGAAATGTGTTGTCCCCAGGGTCCAACTGGCTTTTTGACTCTTTAGGGAAGCAGTTGCTTACAGGTGATGGATAGAAAATAAGAGCAGCGAATCTCACAAGCAGCAGCCCCTTGTTTGCTTCTTTTATTTTGAATTGGTTTCTTGGTTGGATGCAGAGTATAAAGCATTGAGTAATTTCATGCATGAATGATATTGACAGCGGCAGGGAAAGTTACTTCAAATCTAGATTAGGTGTCTATTTGGTAAGGAGAAATCTTTGCCCCCTTCATGATAGGAGGGGTCACACTTAATCAACCTACTACCAGAGTTCTGGCTGGTCCTCTAATACACAGTGTCATCTCATGGATTTGGAGTTGATCTCAGCAAGAGGAATAGCCAAGTCAAGCTCTGTAAGGGAGAATTCCATATGATTAAACACAGGGACAAGTCCAATATCTTCCCCTTTAACTACTTTGTTCCTTAAGCTGATTGTAGAAACAATGGCCTGGCTGGGAAAGCAGGCTAATGGATATCTATAGAAGCATCCTTCTGAGTATAGAAGAGCTATTTTGCAATGGTACCCTTTGAGTGCATACATGTTTTCACACTCTGTGAAAACACTTTTTAAGATACCTGTAATAAAAGATATTTGTGTGTGTATATATATATATGTGTGTGTGTGTGTGTGTGTGTATGTTTGAGAGTGTGTGTGTGTGTATTTGTGTGTGTGTGCGTGTGTGAGTGTATGTATCAAATATGTCACAAACCAGTGATTTTCTAATACTCCTTGTAAGTCCCTTCTTAGATCTTTAGCCACATACTCTTTCACTCAGACTCCTTTGCACAAACCCCTCTTTTTGCTCTTCTTTTATTGGATGTCTGACCAGGATATCATTCATTGCCTCAGAATCAATATTCATCTTTACCTGAGGCCATCTCACCCTTTGAGACAAAAATGAAAAACAAGGTTTAGTTTTTGAAGATCTTCCAGTGAGATGATTGTTTTTCCACCATTTTCTGATATTCCACGAGAAGAATTTTAACACTGTTGCAAAACACATCGGGCTAGTTCTACCGTATTGTATGATGGTGTCTCTACTGCAGGCTCCAGTTTTTCCTCTACATCAACTGATCATTAAATCAGGAAATCATGACATAAGAGTGAGAGGTGACCTGAGGTCGTATTTGTGTAGATATTTATGATTTCAGGTTCTACTTTTTGATGGTTGCTGTTGGATATGTCTAGTCAGAGTGATTGGAGAACATCTGCTCTATGTCACCATTAAAGTGCAGTAGTCCCCAGAGATCAGAAGCTCTTTCTTAAGAAACAACAGTTTTCTACTAAATGGATCCTGACCTCAGGTGCTCTGTTCCCCTATGATGTATATTTGTGTCACATCACTCTGAAGCAGAACATCAACCTGACAATGAGGGATGTGCTGCAGAAGCACCATAACTTTAACACACCTCAGATGTCTTATTAGTTACCTGTTTCTGCATTAAAGAAAAATTACTCTTAATAGTTAGGACTTAAAACAATAAACATTTATCTCAAATTTTTTTGTGGGTTAAGAATATAGGGATAGCTTAACTGGATCCTCCAGTTTCATAAGACTGAATCAAGGCCATAGCTAAAGTCTCGTCTAAAGACTTGAGAGGGGTAGAGGTAAGGCAATATACTTCCAAACTCATTCATGTGGGTGGTATTGTCAAGATTCAGTTTCCTGAGATTCCAAGTTCTTTGAATACCTTTTTTGACCAGAAGCTTCCCAGAATTCCATGATAGGAACTACTAGAGGAAGAAGGAAACTAGAGTCTTACTGATACTACCTGTGACCATTTTGATGTGTTCTATTTGTTAAAAGCCAGTAGATTCTGTCTACACTTGAAGGAAAGGGATTAAAAGGATTCATGCATTAGGAGACAGCAATCATAGGAACTGTTTAGAACCTGTTTACCACAGAAGTCATCTTCTCAAAGCATAAAATATTTGTGTTCCTCTGAAGCATGAAGGATGGATATCCAAATATGATATTTTACCTGCCAAATACAACTAAAGTCAATAGATCTATTATCTCCTTAGTCAGTGAAGATAAGGGCTATATCTTTATACAGGGATGCAAATAAGAATAGGCCACTCTGTCCCCAGGAACTTCACAGTAGTGCCAGTTTTCCTGTATTTGTTGTGAGACTTATGTTCTCTCTGCTGTGCCTCATGTATTTTTGAAATCTGTAGAACACTTCTTACTCACGCCTATCAGATCCTGTCAGAACATTGTCATTAAGGGATCAAAGATTGTGGCAGGAATAAAGTAGCAGAGCCTTCTCATTACACAGTTCCTGTAGCAGGAGTTTGGTTGTGGTTGGTCCCTATATACTGGAAAGAAGAAAAATGTGTTTGCTAGGTCAAGTGCTGAAGAAGCATGAGCTGGGCAATGGTCACAAAGCCACCCCCAAGTCAGTGTGTGATAACATAAATGATTTTCTTAGCCTCTTCAGTCTTTCTTCCAGACTAAATCAGAACATATAAAATTGCCAGTGAAGAAAGACAATAAAGCACTTTTAGAAGATTCCAGGATATTTCCTTGACAAGAGAAAAAGAAAAGCCTACTGGATTTTAACAGTGTGCAAGAATGAGGAAGCAGACAGCACTGTATATTTATAGCACAGAATTCATAGAGTTCATGTCTCCTAATGTTTTTAAATTCCTTCCTCTGCATTGTACCAAGGGCATTCTTGAAGGTTTTGAGTATAAGCCTGGTTAGGTTTGTGTAGTCAATCCAGCATAGAACTGTATAGTTGGTTGTTGAAGCAGTACACAGATCACAAATTTCAGGTGAGCTACTGCAATAAATTGTGACAGTTCTAAATGTCTGCCCTGCTATTCTTGGCCGAAAACCTTCAAACTGTCTGTAGAGCTTTCATTATACATGAGAAAAAATATACATATTTTATGAATTATTCACTTATTTACAGACAAACAGTGCAGTATAAGATTCTAAGGGAATACTTTGAAAAGATTTTTGTGGGTGTGTTCTAGTTAAATTGCAGAATAACAATTCTCTACAAAGATTTATGGTGTTAAATAACCACGTTATTAGATTCATGGATTCTGTTGGTTAGAAGTTTGGGAAGATTATTGAGTGGATCTCCATTTTATAATCTCTGAAGTCTGAGCAGGGCAGAGGTTAGGTTGGAAGGGATTCAAAATCTGGAAGCTGGAATCACCTGGATGCACCTTTGCTCACCCATGTAGGGCCTGATAATGCCACTCCATGCAATCTCCTTACTTGAGCTACTTTGAGCTTCCTTAGGTCTTGGTTGCTAGGCTCCAAAATGAGTATTCCAAGGGAACAAAAGCAGAAGCTACAAGTTTCCTACAGCTGAAGACTTGGTTTTCTTAGCCTCTTCGGCTAAGTTGGCACAGCATAACTTCTATCAAACTCAAGACATATGGGGATCATATTGATGGGTGAGAATGAGGTCCCCTTTTCTCCATGGTAAGAATGTCTTAAAACTGCTTCTGAAGGGACTTGAATTTTTCTGGCTCATCTCTATTATTGCCATTTTATTTACTTTTAGGGATCCAAATCTTTTCTCTTGATGCCTTAATGTCCCTGCAAGAACCCTAGAGAATTAAGTTTGTACCATCTTAGCCAAACGATTATACTAAGAAAAGTGGTTTATTCAGTTGAATCGCATAAATTCTTTGAGCTCTTTCTTCACTTTAAGCTGAAGGTTTTTAGATGTCATTTTCTCAATTTACTTTAACTTCCATTTACTTTAAGAAATTGGAACATTTCTATTTTCTACTTCTCATTGTCCCTTAATCATTTACCAAGATTCAAACATCAAATAATCTAAAATCAGAAATAAAGAATCAGAATAAGAAAGGAGCTGATTGTTCTTCTTCACAGAAAATTACAGAGAATTGCTAACGAATGTAAGAAATCTAAAGGAAATGTGTGCCCATGGTTCTACTTCTATGAAGCTATCTTCTTGGTCTCCATTGTCCCAGGTGAACATAGTTGGTAATAGAATTTACTAGCCCCTAACCCAAGCACCTACACAGATGATATGAACATCTTTTGTTCAAAGTGTTTGAGATTGATTAGATTAGATGCTAACAGAAGCTGATGCTGATTGGTGAAAATAATGGAAGGATTATACAATGGCATTGGAGAAGTTCATGAAACCAAAGGCTTAATATTTCAGGAACACCAGTATCTCTGGGGTCATAGCAGTGGAAATACACATAAGCTTCTTCTTCTGATGTTGCTGTCAGTCAACCATCTCCCACCATCTCCAGGGATCAGAATTCTTAGAAATTACTAATTGTGTGTATTGTATAACAATTACCCAGATGATCATTTTATTTTCTCATGAAAATTCAATTTCCCTCCCTATTCTAAGCATGAAAAGTTGCAGTGCAGGCACATGGACAAACCTCTTTGATGGAAATGAAACAGTTTTTGTTGTTGTTGTTGTTGTTGTTGTTAGGAGGGTGACTTCCCTTTATAGTCCAAAGATCAGGAGAACATGTCAGGCAAGGTGCTTCCTGAAGAAAAATGGAAGACTGCTAATTTCTGAGAGCAGTCCTGCCACTATATTATTTCTGCCAACTTCAGACTTGGGCTGAATCCAGTGGCTACTTGTGTAATTGAAGGGTTCTGGTGTGGTTCCCTCTGTTCTTTGATTTACTTATCATCAGCTGTTCCCCATCATTTGGGCTTTTCCTGCCCCTGCTGGATCACATGTAGTGCTGCCAAGATGTAAGAGTTGGTATTCTCAGGGAGAAATATAAAGGGTTTAATGGGATAAGGAGTTTAGGGGAATTAATTGCTGGGTCATGATGGAGCTTCTTGTTTATTTTATTCTCTGTTTGCTGGAGCAGCCCAACATTAAGTATCCCCTTCCATTCCTGTCTCTTTTTCTCATCAGTTATATTCCTTAGCAAGTATCTCCCATGTTTAATGGACTCTCCAACTTTAGGACAACCAGGAGATAAATATGGATTTGTCTCTTGAGAGGCACATTTAAATGATTAGAATGATGGTTCAGACCTGTAGTGGGTTTTCTTTTTTAGCTTTCCCTCCCTCCCTCCCTCCCTCTCTCCCTTTCTTATTTCTTTCTTTCCTTTCTTTCTTTATATTCTTCTTTTGGTGGTGTTAAGGAGTGAGTCCAGGATAACATGAATGCTAGGCAAGCTCTCTACTACTGAACTACACACCAAACCGCTTGTAGTAGATTCTTAATCCTATTTTTAATCAAAATTAATAAGTGAAAGTAAAATGAGCTTTGTTTTTTCTGTTTATATTATTCTCCTGTTCTTCATCTTTAGCTATTTTTTCCCCCAGCTCAGGTTTATTGGCTTCAAGATAATTTTTACAATTTATTTCATTTCTCTAGCAGGATGAGTTGTTTATATTGTAAATATCTGTTCAGCATTCTCTATGTTCCTGATCAGAGTTTCATTTCATTAGTTTTTTTTTGTCAGTTATTTTATTGCGTCTAGTTTCATATTTTTAAGCTTTCTTGAATTATTAATTTCTTTATATTCCTTATCTTACACTATTTTATATTATATTGTATAATCTTATCATTTGTTATTCTAGATCTTATTTTTTAAAGCCAGTACTTTCCAATTTTATGATTACACAGTAGATAATCTATAAACTTCATTTCTGTTTCCTCCGACATACTTTCATGTTAAAAATGTACCTCCTTCTTCTAACTTTCGTCTTATATGATTAATTTCTTATTTGTTGTGGAATACTTTAACAAACCACCCACTGGTTCTTTTCTTTACTAAAGTATTTGAATGAAGACCCTTCTAGGACTGGTCTTCTCAAGTAGGGTGAACTGACTTTTATTTTAACCCTACCTTTCTTCTAAAGTGTTCTTGGAATAATTGATTTCTGTTTGCACAGGCTTTGATTTCCTGTTGTTTGCTGTGAATATGGCTTTTCCTTCCTGCATCCCTGTTCACTATGCAAGAAGCAGTCCTGAGAGGCACTGCTGTGCTCTTGCTGTTCCACTGGTGATTTCTGGCCCATTCAATTGGGAGCAGCGAGGATCATTTTCTCCTGATCTCAGACAGATAAAGAAACTTAACATTATATACCCATTTCTTTCATGATTCTCCCTTCTTCCTTATACCTCTTGGACTTCTAGATATTAAGTCTTTGGGGTTTCCTTCTGGATTATTTCTTGCAGGGTCACACTGCTTTTTCTCTTCTCCCAGTAAAACACATTTCTCTTTTATTGAGATTTATTATGAGTCTTTTTTTCCCCTAATACATCTTTCATATATACTATAACCAAAAGCAATTATTTCAATCTGTGGTATGCTAAATGGCTTCTGGGTTTGTTTTACATTTTACCTCTTTGCTTATTTTCCTTGGTTGATTTCAGTCAGTATTGATAGTGTTTAGGAGTGGTTTATGCTCTAGTTTCTGTCTTGGACAGTTTCTCTTTCTTTCATTTTTATTGCCTCCTAATTCTCCCAGAAATATCAAAGGAATATAAATAAATAGTTTGTAAGATTTGCTTCTGGCCATCATATTAGAGCAAGGGATGAGACCTAATCTTCATAACTTGTAGCCAACATCTCCTTTGAGCCCTAGTCTTTAGAACAAGCACACATGTTCAGAGATTTATTCCCAAAAACCTCAATCTTCTGCCACACTTTCCTAACCATCTCTCTTAGGACTAAGCAACTACATTAAAGTGTTACTAGAAGAACCTTTTTGGTTCCACAGAAGACAGACTTTAAATGACAAATGAAAGAAATCTTAAACTGTTTAAAAAGTGCTAAAGAAATGCCACTGTGTTTAAACTGTGAAAAAAAATCAATATATTATAACATACACTTGGATTTTCAGCACAAATGGTTTAAATGCCAGGGTAAAAAAAAAAAAAGGATGGCCTTATCCCAACTTGAAATGTTGGGAGTCTGTGACTATAGTCCCTTCAGCTTTTTAGCTAGTGTTTCTTTTTCTATTTTGGTAGGGTCTGTTCTCCTGCTTCAAATGCTCTTCTGTTATCTAGTTCTCGCTCTGTAAAAACTAGCTCTAAGTCTGCGATATGAAAATCATGTTGGTAAATACCTTCCTCAGATATAGGTCCACTATTTGACTATTCAGCTCATCGGAGACATCAAATCTCAGTAGATCAACATACATTCATCAAGTGCTTCTAATTTTTCAGGCACTTTCTAAAATGTCTTGAGAATGAAGTTTATACATCTGTACTAGTTTTACAGGGCTTCCATAACAAAGTATCATACCGTAGGTAGCTTCCACAACAGAATTTTATTTTTTTACAGTTCTGTGGGCTAGATTTGAGTGCTGTCAGGAAGCCTGCTTCCTCTGAGGGCTGTGAGAGAAAGATCTATTCCAAAGCTCTTCTTTGGTTTGCACATGGACGCCTTCTGTCTGTGCTCTCACAGTATCTTCATCTGTATGCAAATTTCTTCTTATAAAAATACTAGTCATATTGGATTAGGGGCCACCCCGATTACCTCATTTCAACTGTAGTCACCTCTAAAAAGACCCTATTGCCAAATACAGTCAAAATTTGAGATTTGGGGAGCATAGAAAGTTAAATGAGAATGGGGAGGGGGGTGCGAAATTCAGCAGGTGATATAACATACTGTTGATTGCATTATTTAATTTGATATTGCTAATAGCACAATTATCACAGACAGGGTGACTTAACAGAGTAGAAGTTTTATTTCTGATCTATGGTTAAAGGGTCACTTTTAGTGATGATTTTCTTGCTTTCAAAGTCTTGAGGTGGCACAGACCATCCTAAGGCAAGAGGCAGGGAGAGTAAAGACCTATCCAAATTGATTTTTATGGGAGACACATTCTTGAGATAACTCATGAATCTGCTAATCACATGGATGGATTAACCCATTCATGAGAACAGAATTCTAATCACCTCTCAAAGGTCCTGTCTGTCCACACTTCTTAATATCCCACCCTGGGGATTAAATTTAAACATGAATTTTAGAGGAGACAAACCATATTCAACACATAACAGTATTCTAATATATTGGTTAAGAGAATGGGCTATGGAACTCATCTTTCAACATCTGCATCCTAGCTTTCATTCTACCTCCTTTTTGGGTTATTCTTAGCAAGTTATTTTTTTAGCTTTCCTATGCTTAAAAATCCATACATGTACATTGAAAATGTTATAGCAAATTAAAACAGAGCCCAAGTGAGAACCTATGAATAGATAAAACTAGTTACATCTCATAAATGATCTGCAAATATAAGTGAAACTTAACCTGAGCTGTTTCTTGTAAATGTCTGTATTAAACGAAACTTACAGCTAATTGGCCAGAAGCTGCCAGTTAATGTATATAGCCGAACACTTTCCATCAGGATAGACAAATAAGGCAATGGAATATCTAAGCAATTGCTATACGTTTGGATCAAAGGCCCATGAGTTGAAGACTTGGTAGCCTATGGTCTATTGGGAGGTGGTAGAGCCTTTAGGAAACTGGGCTTTATGAAAGGAAGGTAGAACATTGGAGGCATGGCCTTGAAAGGGATATTGGGGCTCTGATTTTTTCCTGTATTTCTCTTTGCATCTTGACCACCTGTCATGAGGGGAACAGGTCTTATCTACTACATGGCTCCTGCTATGTGGTATTGTGCTATCTACTATAGGTCCAAAGGGAGTGGGGCCAAGAGAACATGGTTCTGCAACCATAAACCAAAATAATCCTTTTTTAAAATTAAATTGATTTATCTCATGTATTTGCTACGGTAATGGAAAGTTGTCTAGCACAACAATCAAATATTTTACTTGCTTTACTTCTAGTAAATGCTACAAAAGACCTCCCTTATACTATCTAAAAAGAGCCTCTAAACCAGACCTGGTTTGCAACTGCCCAACTCATTAATCACTGTGTGCTTAAACAAACTCTTTAAAATTTTATTGTGCCTCAGTTTAGTTTTTTACAAGAGAAATAATTATTTTACAGGCCCATTTTTAAATGAATGAATTAATACATGTAAAGTGCTTAGAAAGTACAGAATGCAGACAATAATAATATCCCCTATACAATTCAATGATAGATTTTTTAATAATAAAATAAAGGGTGGGAGATATGGTATGAACATATAAATCCACCATAATGACTAAATCAGGCACACACCTGACTGAATAGTGATCATTATAGAGATCAATAAAATTTATTTTGACAAAAATAATAATTTGAAAAACATGTAAGCAAAGACATTTTAGCAGTAGCTCATCAAACACATTTACACTCTCTATACAGGTTCTGGCGTAAAATTTTCTCCAAGAAGAAAATGAGGAAGACACCATACCATCCTAGCCTGGAGAACAACCTGTTTCTGCCCCTGACAGCTTCAACCACAATGACTCTTCCTTAGCTAACCCGAGCAATGGCCAAACACAAAATCTACCCCCTACCCCATGATTTCCTCTTATGCCAACAAATCCTTATATCCACCCTGATATTAATGAAGACTTGACAATTACTCTTCCTCTATTTGTTGAAGAAGATGAAACAGAGTTAAATCTCTTTCTGAATCCTATATATGCATGTCCTCCTGCCAATCACCAATAGGGACAGATAAGTCCATAAAAATGCCTAGACTTGGTCAGGGGCTGGCATGAGAGAGAATGGAGCAAGAGGGAAAAAAGCAAAAGAAAATCAATTGGGACCTTGCTCTCTTTGGGAGCTTTGCTTTTCTTCTATCACTCTAATAAATCCTACTATTTTGCTATTACTCTGTGTCTGAGGGTTTCAAACTTTGAAGTCACAAGAGAAAGAACCCACCTAGTCACCTTCTGTGCTACACTACCACACTGATGATGATAATTGTACCTGACCTGAGTGGGAACCTAACCAACTAAAGGCTACCCCACATAAAGGTGAGTGTATTTTTATAGACTAGGAACCGCTGTAGAAGAAGATCTCTTGTTTTGAATTATGGGGCAGAAAAAAGATCCTTGGTATTCGGAGATAGTGGGGAAAATATCCTGGTTTTACTTTTCTTTTTTTTTTTTCCCTCTTGCTTTATTTACTCCCATGCAGCACTCCGACCAATCCACTCACAGAGGTTGTGATGACAGCCACAGTGAAGACAAGGTAGCCACAGGCACCTCCAAGAAAGTAGGGCAAACTTTCCTTTCTAATGAAGGAGCTGTGGTCCCCAGGGTTTGGGGGACACTACCATGGCTTTCCTTCTCACTTTATACTGAGTCTGCTACTCCCAGAGATGACTACACTCACAGGAAGTATGTGGCAGAGCAGGGCAAATAAAGCCTCAACTTTCTAACTAATAGGGGAATACCAGGAAACTGAAAAGTAGAGGGATGCTCCCAGTGGGTGAGGAACTTAGAAAACTGACTCCATAATGTGATGTATGAGCCACCCATGAGCTGAGCATGTGTGGATTTCATACCTAAGCAACATACCAAATTTTTGAAAATTAAACAATAGACTACTGTCCAGATCCCAGACTGGCCAGTGACTAGTATATTCATGGAAAAGATATGAGTAGTTGAAAGACCTAAGCAATTTCATTCTGCTTGGGATCTTATTTTGCTCTGAAACTTAACCTCTGACTTATTGTAATCCTAAAGTCAAGAAAAAATCTACAGAAAAGCTCTGTGGAAACAGTTCAGTTCTCGGAAAAGCCGGAAAAGCCGCAGATAGGCTAAGATAACCACATATCTGAAATTTCAGGTGGCTTCCACCTAGGTGTGGTGACCAATATCTAAACTAGAAGCCCTGCAGTTTGGCACGTACTCCCCTTGCGACATCCTCATGGTTTAAACCAATCAGTTTAAACGAATCCCCCTGTTGTAGTGACCAATCCCTCCTACCCAACTTGTTCCTGCCAGTGAATGTGCTAATCATGTTTTAGAATTGTTATTTGATTTTCCCAGGGTGTGTGATGATTTGCTAGGAGATGCTATGATGTATGTGGGGGTCCCTGCCTTCTCCAAAGAATGTATAAAACTGCTGCAAAACCTGGGCTTGGGGCTTCTTAGCGTCACCTGTTGCTGTGTGTGTGTGCTGAGGACCCAGCTAGCTCGCAATGAACACCTCTTTGCTGCTTACATGGATCTTGGGTCTCTGGTGGTTTTGGGGGGTCCCGAATTCGAGCATAACATAGTAAAGTCAGTGACAGTAGAATTGACATCAAAACCACAATAAGTAGAACTCTTTGGTTTGTTCTGTAAATCCAAACGTGGTTGATTAATCAATATTAAGTATTATCTATGTAAGACATGGTCTCACAGCATGACATTCAAAATGTCCAGGATGCAATTTAAGATTAAGCAGCTCAAAAAAAAAAAAATCAAGAAAATCTTGACTTACAGGAGAAAAGTCAGAAACACCAAGAATGAGATGACATCAACGTTGGAATTTATACAGTGAAGAGTTAAATTGTCTGAAATTGAATTATATGAGTATTGTTCCAAGGAGGTAGATGCACTATTGAAGATTCTCATGCCTGGGACACAATCTCAGAGTTTATGGGTTAAAGGGCCTATGGGTAGGCCCAGGGGAATTAATGGTTTCCAAAAACTACCTAGACCATTGATATGATCAGCCAGGTTTGAGAACTCTTGGTCTAGCTCAATCTATTTAGTCTTAAGAGGAGAAATCTGAAGTCCAGCAGATTTCTTCGTATCACTCCATGCCACCTAGACTATGAATATTATTTATTTATTATCAGCTGTTTTCTGAGTAGGCCAGCATGGTAACCAGACTTTAAATCCTATTCTTAATTGTCCTATATATGCTACCTTTCATTTTTCAGAAAGATCTTTTTGAATTGTATATTTATTTCTCAGAAAGACACCAAATTAGCTTGACCTTTTTTGGCTTGATTAAAATGTTGGGGAGAGGTAGATGGTGTGCTTACTTTGGACATGGAATTTGGGGAGATGTGATAATGTTCCTTGATTGAGATAAATAAAATTTAGAAAATATATATTTCTAAAAATCAAAATTAATACAAAAAGGTCCATGATAAGCAAAATATAAAAAGTTAAAAAAATAAAAAATTAGGAAGAGTTCTATATAGGGCCATATTAAAAACTGAGTCTCCTCATGAAAATAGAAGGAAGACCAATAGAATACAAGATAGGAATCACAGGGAGAACAGAGAGGAAAGGAAAGGGAGCTATTAGGGATTGAAAGTGATCAAGTTGTGTTATGCACAGATATGAATGTGTAACAGTGAATCCTACTGTTATGTATAATCATAATGCACTAAACCGAGTCATTCTCAAGCTATTATTATTTTTCCTGTCTTCATTTGGAATTTTGATGTTTTGTTAGTATTGGAATTTTCTTTTTCTAATTTTATTTTTACATCAGTTTAATGCACTAAATATTGCCAATGAATGGTGCATTGAAATGTCATTTGTCTTAAGTGATAAGTTCTCAAGTAAGTCTTTGGATATTTTGCTTTGGGAGCGTGTATTGCTTGCCTTATCTTGAACTTTGTCTTAGGCAGTGCATCTGCTAAGCAGAAACTAGTTAGAAGAACAAGAAGATCCTGACCATGAGAAGAAACAACTGAAATCAATGGTAAATGAATATTCTTTATTTTACAGCTGTTACTGTTTGAATGTGAGGTGCTCCCCAACAGCTTATGTGTGAGACAATGCAAAAGGGTTCAGAGGAAAATGATCATGTTGTGAGTTCATTAATCAAATCAGTGAATTAATCCCTTATGGGATTAACTGAATAGTAATTGGAGACAGGTGGGTTGTGGCTGGAGAAGGTGGGTCATTGGGGGTGTGGCTTTGAGGCTTATATTAGTATTTGGAAAGTGGAGTCTGTCTCTCTGCTGCCTAATCATCATGTGAGCTGCTTCCCTCCACCATACTTTCTCCATGATGTTCTGCCTCACCTCAAGTCCAAAGATATGGAGTTGGGTGTCCATGGATGAGACTTCTGAAACCTTGAACCTCCAAATAAACTTTTCTTTCTTTACAATTTTACAATTGTTCTGGTCAGATCTTTTTAGTTACAGCAGGAAAAAAAAATTATCAAAAGCAAAACAAACAAACAAAAAAACACTGACTATAACACAAGCAGAGAGATAATATTTCATGTAAGACCCCTTTTTAATAAACTGCTAAAGTGACGATAAAGCAAGCTCTGAGCATCTGAGTTATCAACAATTATAGTTTTCAAAGAAAATAATGCAATAGGTTGTTTGATCAGCTGGAGAATAGAAGAGAGACAATCTGATAAGGGAACAGAAGGAGGAGCATCATTTTGGGAACAGGAATTGCTAATGTCTAAATTGTATTCATCTGAAATGTAGATTTTTCTGTCTTTCTAAACTTTCCAGTGAAGTTCATATAAATGCTTATGTAAATAGGTTTTATTTTATTTTTGTGTTGTGCAAAAGAAGGGAAAGGACCCATTTTCTGTCAGTAACAACAATAGCATGAAAATGAGAGGATACTTAAATTCAACCAACTTAGCAGAAATAGGAGCTCAGAGCCAGAGGAGAGTATGAGAATACTAGCCCTGCTAGAATTCTCAGAAATCTCATTAAAGACTTTAGGTTTTCCAAGATTTGTAAAGAATTGATTCCAATGTTTCCTGGGATCTTAAGGTTCCAATGACCATAGGTCATGTGTCAGTGACCCTTTGCATGTATGCTCAGTGTAAGTATAGACAGTGTTCATACTCTATTTTTTGGTAATTGTGTACATCCTGGACATTCTGTTTGTCATCATGAAACATTTATTAAATATTTCTTCTCTAGCCATAATCTTACCACCTTTGTTTGGTTACTAAGAGGATTTATTTAAAAAAAATGGGAAGGAGATGAATAGGTTGGCAGTGCTTCCTTTTAATGCCATTTGGAAAAACATCCCATACTAAAGTTGTCTAGAGTTGATACCACTGGTTATCAGTGACAAGTTCTGCTTCCTCACATGTTGAAGTTTGAACATTAGAGAAGCACGCTGAGGCAAGTAAACAAAGCACAGTTTGTTTTAAAAGGGGTCCTAAATTGCTTATTTAGCATCTGGATAGCCATCTTAAGTGATAGCTGCCATTTTAAGAAAAGTTTCACTTTCCTGCCCAATGGCCTTTCATAGATAGACTCACCACTCAACCCAATCCTCACCCAAAGGATTATCACCACTCCCTCATACCAACCCCACCCTTACCTGTCTACATTAGGACCCACCCAGCTCTTATCCCTGAGCCTCCCCCATAAAAGTCTCAAGCTCTAAGCCTGTGTTGACTCTCTTGTCTATAGAGAGACGGCCTTGATTTGTCAGCTCTGACAAATAAGCTCTAATGTATCTCTGCCTGCTCTCCATCTTTCATTTCTTGCTTGCTCATCTCCCAGTTCCTCCATTTCTTTTCAGGGGTAACACAGACTTTTCCCAGGAGGGAGAAGAGAGCCATAGCTGGTATCCTGGTATCCCAAGAAGCAAGGTGCTTTGCCTTCTTTATATGTCCTAGGCTTTCTTTGTTCTCCTGTGTTTCTCCTTCCTGCTAATTGACTAGGTCCAGGAATGCTCAGTGGGATGGCCAAAAGGTGGGAAACTGGTGGGCTGAAGGGGGAAGGGCTGGATGGAGCAACCAAGGACACATTAATTAACAACCTTAAAGCTCCCTGTAGTTGGTTCCTGGGACAGGTAACCTTAACCACAGGTTGGAGCAAGGGCAGGCTCTGGATAAGGGTAGAGGTTAGGGCTCTGAAGAATTAACATTTCAATCACCAGGGGACAGTCTCCAACTTGCCAGACTTACTCAAAATTGGCCTGACTCATCTGAACTGACTTGATTTACCTATCTATTCTGACTGCCTATCTAAATCTGGCTTCAGAGTCCTATATTTTCTTTAACACATGTGTTACTATGCCTTAGAATTCCTGGACTTAGTGAAGTTACATATAAGTTGTGGATTTTTTGTTTGGAAGAAATGCAAAGCATATCTGTGGGGAAAATATAACCCTCAATTTTATAGCTTATTGTCCTGGAGTAAAATAAGTAGTTTGGGCTGGGGATGTGGCTCAAGCGGTAGCGTGCTCGCCTGGCATGCGTGCGGCCCGGGTTCGATCCTCAGCACCACATACCAACAAAGATGTTGTGTCCGCCAAGAACTAAAATAAATATTAAAAATTCTCTCTCTTTCTCTCTCCCTCTCTCACTCTCTTTAAAAAAAAAAATAAGTAGTTTGGTATAAACCTAGCAATTTTATCCTAAACACAACTTTTTATAAATTCTCATTGAAAATCTAGTTCATCATATCTCTTTAACATCATATTACTTCCCTCATTAATAAATGAACTGATAAAATCTTTGACATGTGTTTATTAAATAAATTATAAAAGAGTAAAATAAAAATAAAAAGAGCTCATGGGCTGCTCTCAATATCTGAATAATGTAAGAAAGAAGCTGACATAGGAAAGAGTTAGAAAACTAAGGGTGGATCAGTGAATATTATCCAAGTTTAACCACACTGGGAAAATTAAAACAACAAGCAAACAAAAAGAATACTCAAGGATCTTCCAAAAATCTAACATTTGTATGTTGGAGTTCTAGAAGGAAAGAAAAAAAAAAACAGTATAAATAAATGAATAAAAACAATGTCAGTAAACATCACAGCACTTGCTAAAACAATAGATTCAGAAATTTCAGTGAACTGCAAATGGAAATAAATAAATAGAAATAAAACTATGTCCAGTCATATCATAATCAAGATATTAAAAATTAACAACAAAATTCTGAAAGTGACTGCACAGAAATAACACAGTACTTACAGGGCAATAATGATTTGAATGACAACACATTTCTCATCAGAAACAACAGAAGCTAGGAGGAAGTTTGTAAGGGCTAGAAGAAAACCATTGTCAATGCATATATCTATATCCAGTGAAAATAATCCTTCAAAAATAAAAATGAGGACTTCTCAAAGAAAGCTTAGAGAATGTGTAGACAGTACACCTGCTCTAAAATTTTTGCTAAAAAAAAATATTTTGAAGAAAAGCAATACCCAAACAACTTGGAAAACTAGGATAAAAATCAAATGACTTAATCTTTTTTTGTGTGATTTCTTTAAATATATTTGAGTGTCAAAACTTTTACATAGATTTTCAGTGCATATATAATAAAACAAGAACAAAAGAAGGAGAGAAATGGGGGCTATCTAGACATAAGGTTTCTAGATTACACTTGAAATGGTAAAGAAAAATAAAATAAGTATTGTAAAGCTGAAGACAACCATTCCAAATGCTATAAAAAGAATCAAATAAATTGATAAATAAAAGTTAAAAATACCTAAAAGAAGACAGAAAAAGGATTAAAAATAGAGTAAATATACAGAAAACATTTTGCAAAATTTGACACCTGCTTATAATGTACATTATCAGCAACCACAAATATAAGGAAACATTGTTTATAAATGGTTTTGTTACCCCTGTTTACCAGTGACAAGTCCTTGCTCCCCCAATGCTGAAGTATAACACCAGAGAAGCATGCCAAAGCAAGTTTAGAGTGGAAAGTAGAAGCTTTATTAAAGGACAGCAGAAAAGACTTCTCCCAGAGGAAGGAGACCCAAAAGGTGGAATCCGTGGAAGGGCGAGGTCTTCCCTTTTTTATAGCTAAGGTCTCTTTCAGCTTTCCCACACTCATGTCTTTGGTTTCCTGTTATCTTTCAGTGATAGAATGTGGGTGGGTAAGCCCAAAAGGTCAGAGATCCGTGGGCTGAAGGAGTAATCCGGGCAGGAAAGCCTGGGCAACTTTTGATTAGCACCTCCACCTTTGCTGGGAGCTGCTTCATCCTAAGGATGGGCTCTGGGCCCTGTGGACATTAATATTTCAATTTCCCCAAGTGCTGCTCTGCTTTCCTGGCCTCCATTCTCTATAATGGCCTCCATTTTATTTATCTTACTTGATATTAGACTCGATTTACCTAACTACACTAACTACCTATCTGTAAATCTGGCTTCAGTTTCTTCAAAAAAAAATCTAGAACTAATATGCTAAATAATGATCAATATTGAATGTGTTTTCTTTGAAATCAGAATTGTTTTTATTTAATATGGTTTTATATATAAAGCTATTATAAAAAGGCAGAAGTATTATAAAAGAAGAAAAACTGTTATTATTCATACAGTGATTATGTGTATAGATTATTATATAACTTATAAGAACTAATTAAAAATAGCAATTTTTCAGGTTTCAACATCAATATGAAAATGTATTATATTTGCATAATATAGCAAGAAAACTTGAATAAGAGGGTTAAATATAATATCTTTTATTTCAAGAAATAAATTTTTTTCCAAAATTCATCTACAGATTCAATACAATCCCAATTAAAATCTTATATATTTTTCGGTAATTGATGAACTGATTCTAAAATGCACGTGGGTACTTAAAAACCCCAGAATCATTATGATGTTATTGAAGAAGGAGAACAAAGGGGAAGCTAAACTACCTAATTTTTCAAACTTCCTACAGTAACCAATATAGTGTGCTAGTTGAGTAAGTATCAAAGTATTTAATGACAAAGAAAATAGTACAGAAATAGATGCTGAGTTTTAACTAAGCCATCAAGTCAACGTAATAGGGGAAAGTTAATTTTTTCTTTTTGTTAATTAATGCAGAAAAACTAAATAAAATATAAACCTTAGTCCTTTCCTGAAGATTATAAAAAAATCAACTGAGATGAATAATAGATGTAAATATATGAGCTAGAAGCATAAATCTTCTAGGTAAAGACATAAAACACTATGCCATTCTAGAATAAGCAAATATTTTTAGAAAAACAATGTATCAGATTAACAAAAGGACAAATTATTATTAAAATAGTTTATTTTAAAAATGAATCAGTGAATTCCATTCTTAAAAATATTTACAATGCATATGTGGCAAGGAATTCAAAACCCTGTCATATAATAAGAACTCTAGAAAGTAACATGTTAGATAAAAATAACCCAGAAGACTTGAACTAACCACAAAGGTTAACATCATTAATTATCAGAGAGATGCAAATTAAAAATACAATTGAACATTTTAGGATACCATAACTCAAACAAGCTGCAAACATGCAATAAATAGAATAGGGAATACTTTACAACATGTTTTATAGTATCAAAATCTAACAAAAATTTGTAAGTAAAGAAAATATCAAACTTCCCTCAAAAACAAACAGTAATTCTCAACAAAATATTGTAAAGTTCAATTGTGTGTGTGTGTGTGTGTGTGTGTGTGTGTGTGTAAAGGATAAAGCACTATGAGTAAATAAGGTATGACCCAGGAATAGTATCCTGGTTTAACTTTAAAAAGTCAATCAATCAATGTTTCTTCACACTAACAGGGGAGGGAGAATTAAAGACATTCAAATATCTATGCAGACAAAGCATTTGACAAATTCAGCATGTATTTTTGATAAACATTGTTAGCAAAATAGTGATGCAATCAGCCCTATAAAGGGAATCTATAGCAAATGAGAGTAATAAACATCACACTTAATGCTGAAATACTGAAAGCCTTCCCACCTAACATAGGGAGCATGCCAAGGAAACTACTTACCATTTCTATTTAAAATTGCACCCAAGTCCTCCCTAGTTTGATAAAACAAGGGACAAACATACAGTGCACAGATTAGAGAAAGAAGAACAAAATTGTCTATGGTTACAGATCTTATGACCACATACATACAAAGTCCTAAGGTCTAACCAAAAAGTTATTGGAATTAAAAACTGAAGTTAGTAAATCTATTACAAACTAATTTCATTTCTATATACTAGTAATCAGCAGTTGAAAATAAATCTTAAGGAAATAATAAAATCTACAATATCTCCTAAAATATGAAATAATTTGGGAAAAATTCTTTAAATATTGGCAAGATATTTAAATTAGAAATCACAAACCATTGCTGAGAAGACACAAATGAAGAGACATATGTTATTTATATTCTGGAATACTCAATATTGGTGGTGTATCAATTCTCCCCAAACTGATTTAGAAATATGATTAAACTTAAATCACAATTCCAGCAGTCATTTCTCACGAAAAGTAATTTTCCAAGGACATTTTTTAAATGAAATGGGAAAAAATTAGAATAGGCAAAACAAATTTGAGAGACAAAACCAGAAACTTTACATTCATTGACTTAAAGATGTGTTAGAAATTTAAGTACAGCAATGATTTTGGCATAGGGCAGACATAAGGATCAATGAAGGAGAATAATGTCCAGAATTAGTCCAACACATAAATTTGTCAATACATTTTTTTACAAATGTATTATAGAAGTTTAATAGAGATTTTTTTAAAAAAATGATGCCAACTGGCTATGCATATGAAAAAACTTAAACTTTACCTTTTATATACATTAAATTTAAACTGGATCTAGACCTATATACAAGCAATAAAACAATAGTACTTTTAGAAAAACTCTAGGAAAAAGCCTTCACTTTTTAGTAGAGGGGGAAAACAAAAAACAAACCTCAACAACAACATCAACAAAACACCTAGGTAGGATGCAAGAAGGATTAAGCCATTAAAAAAAATGATAAATTTGGATTTATCAAAATTAAAATCTTTGCTCTTTGAAAGACACCATCAAAAAAAAAAATGAAAAGGTAACCCTCCAAATAATGAAAAGGATATGTGTCACATATATAAGTCAGAATATTATATACATTTTTCATTCTTAATGGTTTTGAATAATTAGAAGATAGCATCATTTTTAAATGAATAGCACTTTTGAACAGATACTACAAAGAAGGAGATATATGATGGATCAACAAAGTACATAAAAAGCTCATGATCATTAATCATCAAGAAAAAGCAAATTGAAAATACTTTGAAAGATCTCTCCACACTCAGTAGGATAATCCAGTATTGACAACTATGTGAGGGATTGGTGACGATGGGATGGACGGGATTTCTCATATATTGCTGGTAAGATTATTAAATCACACAAACATTCTGGAAAGCGGTTTGATTTTTTTATATAAGGTAAAAAATACCCTGAATATAAAACATACCAATTTCATTAATTAGACCAAGAGAAACGTTCATATAGAGACTTTGGCTAAAATATTCCTAACAGCTTTATTCATAATAACTCCAAACTGGAAATAGCCCCAGTAGTCATCCAGAGTAAAGGGCAGAGGTAGAGCTCAGTGGCAGATGCTTGCCTTGTATTCATGAGTTCTATTCCTAGCATTAAATAAAAAAAACTGAGTTCAAGAATGACTTATGGTATATCTTATAATGAAATACTATCCTTGTAATAAAAAAATTTTCAAACTTCGTATTTTCTTTCACCTCAACATTTCCACAAATAGGTGGTAGGAACCCTTCCCAGGTAACCAGGTGTATCATCAGTATGATAAACTGGCTCCTATCACAAATTGTCCTTCTTTCTTTTCCCTTTTTGCTCCCCACCTGCCTGGTTGAGCGTGTACCTTTGATGCTGTCCACCACATGGATTGTGTCCCTTCAGTGACTGTCTCTCTAGGACCTGTGAGTGGGTTTCCCTGAGCTTCTCTGTGTTTACACCTAACTGATCATCACCTGAAAAACAAAAACAAAAACAAACAACTCAGAAATCACTTGTTAATTATGGAAAAAAACTGATCAAATGTGATGAAGATATATTTCAAAAGTAGTACGCTGAGAAAAGAAAAAAAAACTAGACCGAAAGATTTCACATACTGTATGATTCCATTTATATAAGGTTTCAGAAGAGGGTTGACTAAGAAATATGTGGTTGCTTGGAGCTGGGGAGGAGGGGTGTCAGCTGCCGAGGGACACAGGGGAATTTTGTAGGATAAGGAGAATGTTCTATATAGAGACTATATTTGGACTTACATGATCATATAAATTAGGAAAAAAACTCATAAAGCCATACATTCATATGGAATAATTTTACTTCTATATAAACTACATATAAAATTAATTGTAAAAATATGTACATGACGAGTTCCTAAGATCTTGTCTGTGACCAGCCCTAATTTTGTTACTTTTGTGTTTCTGACTTGTTCATGTCCTATTAATCTCCCATAACATTAAACTCTTTTCCATCTTTGAAGCTCTGATTAATTGGCCTCTCTAGTGACTTATCACTCTTCAGTCTTTCAATTCACAGATATTATTCTGGCTTGTGTTAGAAACTCAAATAAACTGGCCAAATGGCTTTAATTGTGGGACATTTGATTTCAGTGAAAATAGAGGCTCAAGTATGAGGGATGTGGTATGGAATAGTTTGAAAAGTTTGACACTTCTTCTATGTGATTTATGGGAAGCAGGTGTTTTTTTTTTTTGTTTGTTTGTTTTTTTCATTGCTTTAGATGTTTAATGGACACTCGAATCACCTGCGGAACATGTCACAATCACATTAGTCTGAGGTAGACTCTGGAATCTTGCTATTTTAATAAAAACCTCTCAGATGGTTTGGATGCAAGCGTTATTTTGACCAGCCTTTAAAAGGCCAGGTTTGTAGAAAAAAGTTAACTTGGCCCCTTTAGAGGTAGAAAATGAGCCTGTGTGTATAGTAGTCATCGGGGATGGGGAATAGAGTCATCCCATGGTATTAGCAGGGGTTTTGTTCCAGAACATACTTCCTCCAAATGTACCAACTTCTCTGGCTCCTCAAATCTCTAAAATCGCATATAATCTACTCAATCTTCTTGTATACTTTAAATCATTTGTCATTTACTTATAATATCTAATACAATATTAATGGTATATAAAATAGCTATTATGCTGGATTGTTGAACAAATAATGGCACAGAAATAATCTGTATATGTTAGTACAAAAACAACCATTGTAGGTCTACACAGCACATGTCAGCAATGATGTGATTTTTTTTTTTCAAAATATCTTCTTTCTATGGTTGGTTGAATCTGTAGATGTGGAACCCATAGTTACAAAGGAGTAACTGTATTATACTCACTGAATTCATATCCCAGCTCTGCCATTTTCAAGTTGCAACAGATTGGGAAATCATTTAGACTTTTCGATGCTAAGTTTCCTTATTCATGAAAGTTATGCATGTTTCCAGGTTTGTTGTAGTGATTAAAGGCTTGATGTTAAACCCCAAACGGTGCCAAGCCTGTATGTACCACTCAGTAGATGTGACTTCATTCTCCAGTTTATTTTAAAGACAGCACAGATATTCTTAAACTTTACACAGATGTTTGTAGTATTTAGGTTAAAAAATCTATGATTTCTCTAGTGCTAAGTTTCAAACAATAAAATTGATGAGTCCCTTAGTTCTCAGTAGTGACTTCTCCTGTTTTGCAGAGAAGGGTATCTAATTGTTATATAAATGGCTAAGATTTAGGAGAACAATGTGCCTGAGAAAGACTTTCTTGTCCTATGTCTCCCTTCCTTCCTTCCAACAAGTCTGGATAAAGATTTAAAACATGTGCTGGGAACCGTGGCGCATACCTTTATCCCAGAGGCTCAGAAGGCTGAGGCAAAAGGATCACAAATTCAAAGCCAGCCTCAGCAAAAATGAGGCACTAAGCAACTCAGTGAGACCCTGTCTCTAAATAAAATATAAAATAGGGCTGGGGATGTGGCTTAGTGGTTGAGTGCTCCTGAGTTCAATCCCAGGTGTACCCTCCAAAAAGATTTAAATCGTGGTCTACACCTCCTTAAAACAGCATCACTGATGAGGGATGACACTACCACTTTTCTGTTTTTGCTGGCATAACAGCAGCCTGCTAAGGATCTCCCACTAGGTGTGGGTCAAGCCCTGAAAACAATTCATAGAGATTATTTTATCTACACTGTCTCGTTAGGTATATTGAAACCCACTAAAGCGATTCTTCACTCCCATGAAATAAGTTTATAGTAGAGTTACAAATTCATCTTAAATTCCTCAATTTTGACTTTCCTTTGGTTTCCAAACACTTTTTAAAAGTCTAGGGCAGAGTATTGTTGCCATTACTAAGCTCAGATTTCATTTGAGTCACCTTCGGGTGCTTGTTTATTTCCTATTTATTATTATTTGCTTTCGATTCACATTTATTTTTCACCATCCAGCAATCTGCCTGTACTATACCAGTCAAGTTTATCTCCCATCAGTCACCAGACACACATCTTTTCTCTCCACCTCCCTGCTTTGAGTCATGCAGTTTCTCCAACCTGGGACAATCTTTTTTTGCCAGTTTAAATTCTTCCCATTACTCAAGACCCTGTTCAATCTCCACATTTCCTCTAGGAAACTTTCTTCAATTACTCTAACCTTCTCTGAACTCCTGCTGTATTTATAGATGGATCACAGTGCAGTGCTCTAATTAAATACAGAATGTCAGAGCTGGAAGGGACCTTAGAAATTGTTGAGCCCAATGCCTTTGTTCACAAAGAAGGAAATAGAGCACAGGATGCAATTTAGGGAGAGTAGAAGGACATGCTTTAGAGAGTAGATAGGAACAAGATTCGGGTGTGACACAATGCTAATGAACAGGGCACAAGAAGAAGGGACCCAGGAGGGGTTGAGTTTGAGAAGAGTAATCAAGGTTAGACTCATACAGGAGGGATAAATGGGATGGTAGTTAACAAGAGGTGCACTAGTGTATTAGAGAGGAGCACTGACATTTTGGTGCTGCTTTGTATGAGCCCTAGTTGCAGCAACTCCATAGAATTACGCAGAGAGTGAGGAGATATAAGCTTCCCAGTCAGGGATAGCTTTATTTATTTTTTTAATCATACTTTGGAGTAGATTTTTAAAAGTTGATTATCCCAATTTTCCAGCAGAGATTTATTGAAGGGTAGCTGAGATAGAACCAGAATTTGAAAATCATAGGAGAATATGAAGAAGCGGAAAATACTAAAGGAAAAGCCACTGAAGATAACATCATGTGGTGCAAAGGAAGATGGTGAGGTTACTGGGACTTGAAGGGAACCCTCCATCATGGTGTTAAGGAGGAAGCCACTGGACTTGGAATGAATGTTTAATCCCAGTGACTCAGAAGGCTAAGGCAGGAGGATTGTGAGTTCAAAGCCAGCCTCAGCAAAAGTGAGGGAGTCAGTAATTCAGTGAGACCCTGTCTCTGAATAAAATATAAAATAGGGCTGAGGATGTGGCTCAGTGGTTGATGCCCCTGAGTTCAATCCCCAGAACCCCTTCCACAAAATAAATTTTATGGAGAGTGGCTCAGAAAGAGAATCATACAGACAAAAGTCCATTTTACTCTGCGTGGACTGTGTATTACGGGGGTAACTTGTGGATCTGGTGCAAGTGAAACACACCTGACTGTCCACACCATTTTCCTTCTGTCTTTCATGATATCACTTGTCTGAGTTCCCTCCACTTCTCAACACCACCTTCTAATCTCTTTCCTGAGTCTTCTCCCTGTACTAGATTTGTTTAGGAATGTCTTTTCCTTCTCTAGTTGTGCCGTAATTTTTCTCACACCATTTATATTACTTCAAAATTATCTATATGCTGTAGATTAACTCTTTAATATCTCCACATCTTGATTCACCTGTACACAATTGTTCCATTAGCACATCCAGTCACAATGCTCTATAGCCTCAGTGAGTCTTGATATCCCTTTCCCAAAACCTTGTTGTCCTTATTATTTTATCGCCTCCATCCATTATAACCAGAGACCCAAAAGTTACCTTTGGTTCCTCCCAGTTCTTAATTATTAAATTACTATTTTTATCTATTTATTTCTTATTGAATTACTATTATTATTATTATTAGTAGTAGTCCAATTATTTAGCACTCTTTTACACATTTAAATTTTAAATTTAAATTAAATTTAGAGTCAACTCTTGCCATCATCTCTGGTGTTTACCTAATCCAAGTCCTTCCTATATTTGTCTTTGAATAGCTTCATGCCTCCTCTTGCGGCTTCTCTGTGGTATCTGCTCCACAAAGCTGTCAGAGTGACCTTATATAACCTTAATTGTAGGACCTCACAACCCTGCCTAAAATCCTTTGGCAGCTGGATCCCATGGCACTATGATAAAAGACAGATTCCCCACTATAGCCTGAGAGTTCCTGACCTAGAGCAGCTCAATAGTTTTCTATCTCAGGACTTGAGAACACGCTATTTTGTTTTCTCAATCTAGGGAGCCCTCCTCTAGTGCCTCTCATGGCTGACAACATCTCATACATTAAGACACATAGTCTGTTGGAGTCAGTGTTCCTGAATGTTAAATGAATTAGAAAACCACAGACTTATGTTTAAGCAGAAATCATGCCAACAAAATTTCTGGAGGTGTAGAAATCTTCAGATTTTCACCTGAAACATGAAACTAAAAGTGAAAACAACAGAAGTGTTTTTGGGATTGTTTTGTCTACTTTAATAAGAATTCAATAGATTTATATTTAGAACAGACAAAAGCATCCATTAGTTAATGTTAAGGTTTACAGTTAAGTGAAGACTACTGAAGGATGGAGTGCTGTCGTAGGCATGCAAGGTTTACAAGAAAAGCTCCCGAGTTTGCCATGTTGAATTGAAAAGTACTTTGTAGGGGGTTTCATCCTTCATTTAAAGGAGCACAATTTTTTCATCATTCACTTAAAGGAACACAAATGACTGTATTTTTTTTTATATACCCCTATAACTCAAATGAAGTATCCTTAGCTTAAAAATCCTCATAGCTTTCTGTCCTAGTAAACATCACCTTTTTCTAAAAATTTAAAATGTTCTTATAACCATGTATCTGTGACTTAAATGGATGCTGAAGAGTCATGGCCTGTGGCAGTTAAGCCTTGCTCCAAGGGACCAGCAGCCTCCATGGAAACAACATGTTGTTCAGAGAACCTTCTCCTTGGCAGGTCAGTACCCTCTGATGTCGTGTAGGTAAGGAAATCTCTCTCTCTCTCTCTCTCTCTGAGTTATCTTTGGTATGAAGACAACAAAGAGAAAAATGGAGATTACTAAAGGGCTAGAAAGGAAGGAGGAAGGGACAGAGGGAGGTTGAAGAGGTACCAAAGCACAGATATATAGGAGGCAGAGCCCTATTGTTACAGCCTGGTAGGGTCACTAGACAGCAATTTATTCTATATTTTATAAAAGAATAGAGAAAAGTTCTAAGGTTCCCTACACAAAGGAATGATGAATGTTTAAGGAGATGGAAATGCTAATTACCTGATTTAATCATTGCACATTGTCTCCATGAATGGAATGATCACAATATACACCATAAATATGTATAATTTTATGCCAATTAAAAATAAAATGAATTTCAAAGAGTTAAAAAAGAATAAATGTTAATTTATTTAGGTATGTCAATAGTATTGTGGGTTTTTAAAAATACTTTACCATTAAGATATAGTGCTGAGTATGGTTTTAATTTGAACATATTTTATGCCTAATGATATTGAATATATCTTCAAATGCCTATTGACAATTAATAAATATTTACTTATGAAGTGTCTATTTATATCTTTGCTCATTTTCTCAATGGGTTGTCTGTTCTTTTATTATTGATATATAGGAATTTGTTTCATTCTTTCTAAAATATATTTTTACTTTTAATTGACACAGTAATTGTATATATTTTTGGAGTAAAGTGTGACCTATCAGTCCATATATTTACAATGTGTAATGATCAGATCAGGGTGATGGACATATCAATTACTTCAGACATTTATCATTTCTTTCTTTTGGGAACATTCAAAATTTGATGATAATTGAATAACATGATATTTGTATTTTTAGTTTTTTGAGATATATCTATACTGTTTTCTATAATGACTGAACTAATTTACACTCCTACCATTAGTATATATGAATTCCCTTCATTTTGTATCTTTAGTAGTATTGGTTATTTTTCATATATCTTGATTATAGGCATTCTAATGGGGTGAGATTCTATCTCATTATGATTTTGATTTCCATTTCCTTGATGAAGAGAAATGTCAAACATGTTTTCATATGCTTTCTGGTCATTTGCATATCTTCTTTTGAAAAAATGTCTATTCAGATCATTGACTGATTTTTAATTGAAGGAACTAAAAAAAACTCAATTGCAAAATAATTCTTTATATATTATCAAATATTTGTTAACATTGTTTTAAATGAAAGGAAGGGATTCTATTCAGAAATAGATATCAAAACATTTAGTGATAGAATTTTTTTTCATAATTTCTTAAAATTTATGTCTCCGTTTCATCAGAGGCATAATACCTACTTACAATATTAAAAACTCAACCTTTTGGTATAGTAGTTTTGACTCCCCATTTATTAGGGTAATATTTATTTATTTTCCAACAGTTCAGAGACATCTTAAACTGAATTCCTAAAAACTGTTGTTGCCAGTAATTATTTAGTTGAATTACAAATTGATTTGTTGCTAATTTGTCAATAAATGGAGTAAAATGTCTTTTAAAAATGCAAAAAAGAGGAAAAGAGCTAAGAGTTTTGAATTGTTGCCAGAGGCTCAAAGATGAGTCTCAAAATTACCAGTAGGAAAAGAAGCATCTAAAGATATCATTGTGCTTTTAAAAAAATTACCAAGGATCTAGAAAAGTACTTGTCACATAATGAGTACCTAGTGATATCATTAATAGATTGATAAATGAAAATATGTTTAAAGGAACAGAAAAATGACAAGACTTTAATCTGAGCAATGGATTGAAAACTGTCTTAAAAGGAATAAGAGGATTTCAACTGAAGCTCTCTGAGTCCACACAGTTTTGTTTGGCTGTATGCTTTGCCTTTACTGCATGAATAGACTTGTGAAAGCAATACAACAATCAGGAAGTTGACTGGTTACATTACCCAAGAAAAATTCTCTTGCAAGGTAGTCTTCTATACTCCCACTCTCCTCCAATTTCTAAATCAAAGAAATAATGTATGTGTCTCATAACTATAGTTTTATGTTTTTGAGATTGTTATACAAACGACATCATGTAGTATATGAATTTGAGACTGTCTTCTTATACATAAATCAGTCCATTTGAGATTCAAGTTGTGTCTATCAATAGTTTTGTCCCTTTTTATTGCTGAGTAGTATTTTGTCATATGGATATATCACATCTCATTTACCTATATATTCAATGAAGGAAATTTGAGTTATTTCTTATTTTAACAGTTATGAATACAGTAGCTATAAACATTCATATGCAAACTTTTATGTGAACCTAGTTTTTTATTTATCTATTGTAAATAGATTTGGTAAATAGTAAATAGGTTTGGGTTAATCAGTGTTGTAGTTTGTATCTGTATTGTTCCCCCAAGGCTTATGTGTTAAAGGCTTATTTGCCAGGCTTTAGACTGTTGGGAGGTGAAAGAAATTTTAATAGGTGAAGTGTAGTACAAAGTCACTGGGATTGTGTACCCGAAAGGATCATTGGAACCTCTATCCCTTCCCCTTTCTGTTATTGCTTCCTGGCTGCCATGATGTAAATGGTTTTCCTCCCCCTGTGTTTCTACCATGATGATTTGTCTCCTCATATGTACAAAAACAACTGGGACCAGTGATCATGGGCAGAAACTCTGAAACCATGAGCCAAAATAAACTTTTCTTCCTTTAAATTGATTTTTCTTAGGCATTTTGTCACAATGATAGAGAAATAATATACTCAATCACATGGTAAGTGAAAAACATTGCCAAATTGTTTCCAAGAGTTGCTGAACTATATTGCACTCCCTCCAACAGTGTATGACAATTCCAGATTATGCTTAGTGAAGCTAGTCAATCCCTAAAAAACAAATACCAAATGTCTTCTTTGATATAATGAGAGCAACTATGAACAGAGCAGGGAGGAAGAGCAGGAAGAAAAGATTAACATTAAACAGAGACATGAGATGGGAGGGAAAGGGAGAGAAAAGGGAAATTGCATGGAAATGAAGGGAGACCCTCATTGCTATACAAAATTACATATAAGAGGTTGTGAGGGGAATGGGAAAATAAACAAGGAGAGAAAGGAATTACAGTAGATGGGGTAGAGAGAGAAGATGGGAGGGGAGGGGAGGGGGGATAGTAGGGGATAGGAAAGATAGCAGAATACAACAATTACTAATTGGGCATTATGTAAAATTGTGGATGTGTAACTGACATGATTCTGCAATCTGCATTTGGGGTAAAATTGGGAGTTCATAACCCACTTCAATCTAATGTATGAAATATGATATGTCAAGAGCTTTGTAATGTTGTGAACAACCAATAAAAAAAATTTAAAAAAGACAATTCCAATTGCTCTGTATTTGTACTAGCACTTAATAAGATCTATTTCAGACATTCCTAATAGACATGTACCATACTCTCATTCTTTAAATTTGTAAATCCCTAATAACTATTTGTGTTGGGTATCTTTTTATATTTATTTGACTTCCATATATTTTTAATGAAGATTCTGTTTGAGTCTTTTGTCTATTTTGTGGTAAATTGGGTGGTTTCTTTTTAAAGAACTCTTTATATGTCTTGGATACAAGTCCTTTATCAGATGTGCAACTTGTAAATGCTTCCTATCAGTTGCTGTCTTTTCATTCTCTTAACAGTATCTTTTTCAAAGTTAAAGCTTATACTTTGACAAATCCAATTGACTTTTTAAAAATTTTATGGATCATGCTTTTAGTGTTAATACTTAAGATACTTGTGCCTAACCTCATGATAAATATTTTCTCATGGTTTTATTCTAAAAGTTTTATAGTTTTACATTTTCAGTTAGATTTAAGTTTCCTTTTAAATTGAATTTTATGCAAGGTATGAGGTTTAGTTTGAAGTACTATTTTTGATTTTTTGCTTTTGCATATATATGTCCAGTTGTTCCATCATCTTCTGTTGTGAAGATTATTTTTTTTCCTGTTAAATTGTCTTTGACCATGTCTAAAATAAATTTGCATATGCCTCTACTTCTGAATGCTATTCCATGCCTTTAATCTTTGTTTCTATCTTTTGGGCACTTGCATGTTCTTTCAACTATTGTAAAATTGTTTGCAAGTCTTAAAATCATGTAGTTGTGATTGCTCAAATTTTATTTTATTCACAGATCACTTTGCCTATATTTGCCTATATTTGGGCTGTGATGAATCATGTTGGATGTTTCCTAAGCTTCAATCTAGAATGTAAACTTCAGATGTGTCATCTCTCAAACTTTCTGGTTTATAGTGCTTCTACTCTCCCCCAAAATTTAAATGGGAGGGGAATATGGTGGCAGGGTTGACTTTTTCTGAGATCTTCATTAATGTTTAAATTCTATTGCTCTTCACATGCTATCTTCTAGTCTATGTCAAAACAAAAGTTGCTGAAGTCTATTTATCTATAAAACAATTGAGTTACCCGAAAGAAACAAGATTTTTTTTTTTTTATTCCATGTGGACATGAAATTGTGCAATTGGAAAGGAGCTAAGCATTTGCTTGTTGACTGGATGATTGCCTTCTATGGAGCAAAGTCAAATACACATTTCATGTCAAGTGGGGAAGATCTCAGAATAAAATCTGTGAAAATGTGTAATAGTCCATACATCGTCCTTCCATAGTGATATGAAACAACTGATATGACTAAGATGTATTGAGTAAAAATTCAAAATGTTTTATTACTTATCAATTTAAAGAATTTATATCATAACCCTAAGAGGTACATATTTTAATTGCTGTTATAAATCAGGGAGCAAAGTTTATTAATGGAAGGTTCTGGATTCAAACATTCACATTTGGTTTCAGAGCCTGGACTTGCTCTATTGGTGAGGCCGTACAATATTAAGTACTTTCTTATTTTAAATCCATACTATCAACATTGAGACATCTCAGTGAAGGCATGGGTTATGGGTGATGATAAAATTTTTTTTCCTCTTTCCAACTGCAGTAAATATATTTTTTCTAATAAAAGATAGAATGATTCTTCTGATAATGCATTATGAATACTAGCACAATTTTGAAAGTATAGAAAAGATTGGTTGACATATTTGGGCATGTAAAAAAGATCAGAAAATAGATATCATCTTGGGACCAATAAAGTAAATGCCAGAATTGAATCAGGTCAGATATTCTGTGTTTGAGATTCATTATTTACTGAGAAATCACAAAACAGTCTTGTAAATAGACTAAGTCTGAATTTTTACATTTGAAAATGCAAAAATATCATGACTTAGATGTGTGTGTGTATATATATATATATATATATATATATAGAGAGAGAGAGAGAGAGAGAGAGGGAATTTAGAAAATTATTTGAGAAAAGATAACCATTTGACTATCATAGCTTTGTTTGATTTCTTCACTGTGAATACTTTTGTATTATCCAGAATATCTGCTTTTTGAGAACTTATAATTGATATATAATTTTGAGATGTTTGTACCAGAAAGCAGTTGAGAAAATGATATATAATTTTATGTACATCCATAATTTGTCTTAGGGTAAAAAAAAATGATGAAATGGAAAATGGAAAATAGTTATCAGATGTATAAAAGTCCATGCCAGTGTATAAATAGGAAAGAGTGTGAAAATTTGTAAAAGGGGTGAAAAAGTATTTCTTTAATTTTCTGAGTTTGAGTTTTATGAGTAGTGTAAAATATATCTGTACACCAGCTAAGCAGTCAGCCATAGTTGCAGTTGTATTTCTACCATATTTCATTTAAAATATATTATTCATGTCTACTTTGGAGGATATCTTAGAAGCATTTTTTTAAAATTAAAAAATAAAAATACAACAAATTTCACTACCTCTAGTTTAAAATATCTTCCCAGGTTTGTTAGTCAATTTTATGTTATTGTGACAAAATATTTAAAAAAATTTAAGGAGGAAGGATTTATTTTGGCACATGGCCTCAGAGGTTCACATCATGCTTTCTTGTCTTCTTTGCATTTGCACCCATGGTGAGGCAGCACAGTGTGGCAGGAAGTGTGTGGCAGAAGAAATTGCTCAATTCATGTTATCCCAGAGGCAAAGAAGGAGAGAAAGAAAGGTACCAAGGTTCCAACATTCCTTTTAAGGGCATGTTCCTAGTAAACTAACTTCCTCCGACTAGGCTTCAACTCCTTAGATTTTAGTACCTTCCAATAGTAATGGTCTGGTTGGTGACCAAGCCATTAACACATGGGCCTTTGGGAGATAATTATTCAAATGATGGCATTCTACCTGTAACCCCCAAACTTTTCAGTCTTATAATGTAAAATGCATTTATTTTATTTCCCAGAGTCCCAAAATTTTAACAGTTCCAGCTCAAAAGTCCATGTCAAATGTCTCTTCTGAGACTCAAGATAAACTGAGCTTTGCATCCTTGTAAGAATCAAAGGAGCAAGATACATACTTTCAAGATGCAATGGCACCTAATAAGCATTCGAATTCTAAAAAGGAGGAACAGGAAATTAAAGAAGAATCAGACATGGCGAGACCAAACCGCAGCAGGGAAAACATTAAAACTTTTATCTCTGTATCCAGCATCAGGACACATGATGGCATGATGAGAACTTCAAAGGGCTTGGGTCATCCCATTCTTATGACCTTGCTGACTACAATCCACATGGTCACCTTTGTTGGCTGGTTCTGCTTACTACCTGCAGCTTTTCTTGGCAAGCATTTCACATTTTTGGAATCTCCAACTTCCTGGGGTCTCCATTGCGGCTTTGGCTTCACTCCGATAGCCTCATGAATTGTCCTGCCAGGGATGCTTGCAGGGAGTCCAAAACTGCCAAATATGACTTGGATCTTAGCCTTTGTTTGAAATCTTGGCAAAAGCCTCCATGACCCCTATAACTCCTGCCTTCTGCATGCCCACAAAACTAGCATCATCTGGGTGATGCCAAGGTCTGTCACTTGCTGGAGTACTACCCAGGTTCTCTTGATCCAAGTCCACAGTGGTTTCTGAGCGCTGTAACAACTGAACATAGGGAAACAAATTCCTGAGAAGTAGTTCTCTGGGTGGCCCTGTGGCTGCAGGGTATCGTGGGGTACTCTTCTCAAAAAGTTTTTGAAATGAGTTTGCACTTTTATACCATTGAGCACGGGAAGGGTGATGTCTTGCTGGTTCCTGGGATGCCCTCATATGAGTGATTGCTGCTTCTCTGCCAGTCACAGTCCTAACCATACCTTGTTCCTCCTTGTCTCTGATAAAATTCATTCAGATACAAAATCATAAAAATCAACACTGGCTTGCTGTTAGCATCTGGCCGAAAACAAAGCCATGCTTTCTTAAACATTCTTCAGAATCCTGATATCAGACAGCAATCTATCAAATAGATTCTTTCAAATAAGCTTCTTAGTGAGACACTCCATGACCCTTATTGGTATATCTTCTTTGTTTCAACGGGTCCATAAAATCCAACTTTGGTCTTTGGCTTAATGGTATCAACAAAATCCTGTTGAGGAAAAGGTTTGACTGAAATCAGAGGGATTTGGAAGAAATGAAAAAAGCAAACTTTAGTCCTATTTAAATTTTGATGAACATATTCTGCTATTGTTTGTGGATAGTCAACAGAAAATTGATAATAGATACATTAGTCAGATTTCCATCACCAGTACAAAATACTTGGGACAAAAAAACTTAAAAAGAGGAAATATTTATTTTAGTTTATGGTTTCAGGGCACTCAGTCCATGGTCCCTTGGCCTTTGTGTCTTTGGACCTGTGTGGAGGAAGAACAAGGCAGGAGCACATGGCAGAATAAAGCTATTGACCTCCTAGCAGTTGGGAAGCAAAAAGAGAAAGATCAAAGGGCTAGAGTCTCTCTGTACTCTTCAAAGGTACCTACTTCCTCTGGCAGGTTTCCACCTTCTAAATTTCCTGCCAGCTCCCGATAGAACACCGGTTGGGAACCAAGTTTTCAACACATGAGCTTTCAGGTGACACTTAAACTCCAAACCGTAAGTATAGACATAGATTAGATAAGTAGATAATCTTGAAGAACATTACTGTATTCTTTTCCTTTTGAACAATATTTTTTTATGTCTAACTTATATCATTATCCCTTCCTTTCTGGGATGCCCTCAGATGAGTGACATAAAAGCATTTCTTAGTTCTTGCCCCCTACAATTCCCCATATTCAAAAGTATGTCTGAGAGTCCCAGTCATTCTACTTTTCCAAAGCCGCCAGATGGTTCTAATGTACAGCCAAAGTTGCGATGTACCGGTCAGAGGTAGATGATGACTTCAAACAGAAATTTACCTCGTGTAAATTGTAATTGCCAAGCTTCTATAGATCCCTGAGTAGCTTAGGGAGCAGTTAATAAGAGGAACAACCATCAGGAATGGGATAGTTTTTATGTCCTATAGCAAGGGAGAAGAAATTATAATCTTGTGAGTTTTAAATAGTAGAGTGCCCTTTCTGTGAACAGAATGGTCTTTTCCTATCTAAGTAGGAAAATGTTTCCTTTCCTTTGTGAGCTGATTGTACTTTTTCTGATAATTGTTTGTCCTTAGGTTCTGATCTAATAGTTAAGGACTTGATGCTTGTTTAAAAATCATCCCTGTGTCCCATTCATATCTGCAGGAAAAATTCAAAGTTTCCTTATCTGCACTCACCTGGGTTTCATGTATTTCCTTTTTTTAAAAAAAAATATTTATTTTTTTTTAGTTTTAGGTGGACACAATATCTTTATTTTACTTTCTTTCTTTTTTTTGCCAAAACTATTTCTTTATTTTTTAAATTTAATTTATTTTTTTCATTACAATCCTTATTACACATATAGAACACTATTTTTTGTTTTTTTTTTTAATTTTCATTTTTTTATTGATTGTTCAAAACATTACAGAGCTCATGATATATCATCTTTCATACATTTGACTCAATTGGGTTTTGAACTCCCCAAATACAAATTTCAGACTCACTTCTGTTACATACTCACATTTTTACATAATGGCATATTAGTGACTGTTGTATTCTGCTACCTTTCCTATCCCCTACTATCCCCCCTCCCCTCCCCTCCCATCTTCCCTCTCTACCCCATCTGCTGTTGTTCAATTCTCTCCCTTTTTTTCCCCCTCCCCCTTGCCCCTCATAACCTCTTATAATTTTGTGTATCACTGAAGGTCTCCTACCATTCCCATATGCTTTCCCTTCTCTCTCCCTTTCTCTCCCCCCATTCGTCTTAGTTTACTGTTAGTCTTTTCCTCAGCTCTTCCTTCCTGTTCTATTCTTAGTGGCTCTCTTTATATCAAAGAAGACATTTGACATTTGTTTTTTAGGGCTTGGCTAGCTTCACTTAGCATAATCTGCTCTAATGCCATCCATTTCCCTGCAAATTCTATGATTTTGTCATTTCCTAGTGCTGCATAATACTCCATTGTATATAGATGCCACATTTTTTTATCCATTCATCTATTGAAGGGCATCTAGGTTGGTTCCAAAGTCTAGCTATTGTGAATTGTGCTGCTATAATCATTGATGTGGCCGTATCCCTATAGTGCACTCTTTTAAGGTCCTCAGGGAATAGTCTGAGAAGGGCAATAGCTGGGTCAAATGGTGGATCCATTCCCAGCTTTCCCAGGAATCTCCATACTGCTTTCCAAATTGGCCTCACCATTTTGCAGTCCCACCAGCAGTGTACAAGTGTGCCCTTTTCCCCACATCCTCACCAACACTTATTGTTGTTTGACTTCATAATGGCTGCCAATCTTACTGGAGTGAAATGGTATCTTAGGGTAGTTTTGATTCGCATTTCTCTGATTGCTAGAGATGGTGAGCATTTTCTCATGTGCTTGTGGATTGATTGTATGTCCTCCTCTGAGAAGTGTCTGTTCAGGTCCTTGGCCCATTTGTTGATTGGATTATTTGTTATCTTATTGTTTAATTTTTTGAGTTCTTTGTACATTCTGGTTATTAGGGCTCTATCTGAAGTGTGAGGGGTAAAAATTTGTTCCCAGGATGTAGGCTCTCTATTTACCTCTTTTACTGTTTCTCTTGCTGAGAAAAACCTTTTTAGTTTAAGTAGGTCCCATTTGTTTATTCTTGTTATTAACTCTTGGGCTACAGGCGTCCTATTAAGGAATTTGGAGCCCGACCCCACAATATGTAGATTATTTCTTTTTATGTGGTGCTGAGAATTGAACCCAGTGCCTCACACATGCTAGGCGAGCACACTACCACTGAGCCACATCCCCAGCCCTCATGTATTTCCTTTCATTTCCCCTTACTCTTCTTGAGAGGCTGGGGCCACTGTCTAACTCACATAGAATCAAATGACTCGAAACCATATCAGAAATGATACCACTTCCATTCTACACATTGAAAATTCTGAGTATATTTATTTGGTCCGACTGATTTTCATTTCCAACAAGAGTGAATGGATGCATTCATTTCATTTTCCCACAGCCATAGTAATTTTGAACACTGTAATTATTTTAGACTTCATCCATGAGACGTCATGCTGTGATTGGGCTTATTTCATTTGCACTCATTAACTTACTGAAGCTGAAAATTTATTGGCCAAAATATCTTTAGTGAAATCCCCCTTTTATTCTTTGTATTCCTCCCTCTTTTTTAAAGATGGTTTCACTTTTAAAAACTTCAGGAAGACATTAACATAAAATCTGACAACACTTTTTACAGGTCTTTAAAACATAGTTTTCTGTTTGCCATTGTTTTTGTAACTTCTTTATATTTATAGTGGTTTTGAGGGCATATTGTTTTATACACTCACACCAAATAATATGTTATTTTATTGTTCCTGTGTTTGGGTCAGCTCCTTACTAAGCTAAAATTATGCGAATGTTCACATGTAGTGTGTGTGTGTGTGTGTGTGTGTGTGTGTGTGTGTGTGTGTGTATGAGAGAGAGAGATATTCTATGGTTACTTTTGACCTTAGAAAAATTTATGGCAGCCAGGAGTGGTGGCACATACCCATAATTCTAGTGGCTCAGGAGGCTAAGGCAGGAAGATTTCGAGTTCAAAGCCAGCTCTTAAATTTAGGAAGGCCCTAAGTAACTCTGGAAGATCCTGTCTCTAAATAAAACATAAAAGAGGGCTAGGCTCGTGGCTTAGTGGTAAAGCACCCCTGGGTTCAATCCCTGGTACCAAAAGAAAAAAAAGAAGGAAAAATTTATGCCAACTTGGAATTAAATTTAGTAAATAGTATAAAAACAAAAACAAGAAGCAGTCAGTGAAAAATATAACGTGTGAAAAAGGAAGAACTTGAAAATACATGAAAATATATTCCATTTCCAAAAGAGAAATGCAGTGATATCCCAAAAGAAAATACTGTTGCTAGAATATAAATAAGCAATTGGAAAAAAATAACAATTTTTATTCATCCATTCAATCATTTATTTAATAAATATGTATTGACTGTTCCCTACATGTGTGCATTATGTTAGATCTTGAAAGGAATAGTGATGTACACTGAGGTACCCTGATCTCACAAAGTTTACTAAAATTCATCAATCATGGATATAAATATTTAACATACTTGAGTTTTATCATACCAAAATTAACTATTTGTCTTTAAAAAAATAAATTTGAAAAAAAAAAAGAAGTAAGGCCTAATGTGCAGAGTGGTCACTATAGAGGGGAAATGTTTTGGTTGCCTCTTTCTAGCATGCAGTTTGATGACACTGACCCTCCCTGGGAATCAAGATTCTATAAAGGGATCTTTTGGTCAGGGTGATGGGACATGGAGGAGGAATACCTAAACATAGTATTTACATAGATAGAAAAAGTAGCTTACAAAGACTGATGCAACATGACTTTATACACACAAACAGGTGCATACACACACACACACACACACACACACACACACACAGCATTGCACCTAAGCACCATATATGATTGCCTACCATTGGTGGGATTATGTATTTGTTTTTTCATTGACTACATAGTCTAGTTTTTCAATAAACATTGTGTAATAAGTGATCAGATTTGGAGAGTTTATTTTCCTTATTGTTCTTAGTTAGTTTTTCATACTTTGAAAACATAATTATATATGTATCAATTCAGATAATCAAGGTCACTACTTATTAGCAATCTCAAACTATCTAGGCAATGAATTTATTCCATATAAAAACCTTGATATTTTTTCTCTGTTACTCCATTTTTATGGAAGAGTGATGATGACAGAATGAAAATTAGTGAGTCATTCAATAGTGTAATTTTAAATTATTAAACTAATGCATTAGTTACAATGATTCTAAGTGATGTAGGTCTTCCAATGTCAAAAAAGAAAATCATATTGGATTCCTGAGGCATAATAGTCAGAAATCTCTCAAATTATTTAATGATTTGTCTAACCTTGAATTCCAAAATGAGAGACATTATCCATGTAAGACTACGTTTTTTGAATCTGGACCTTACAAAATAAAAGGATAATATATGTCCAGCAATGGACAAAGGTGAGAGTGAATTCATTTATTATATTAAAACAGATAGATTAATTTGATTCTGTCATAATCTGCTCCCTGAAGTTGTGAACTGTGTGATGATTTAAAATTGCAGTTGTTATCTATTTTCCCATAGCTCAGTTTGTCCACGCTGAATGAGAAATGAATGATGTCTGTGATACAGTGAAAAGGAATAATGAAAGCCAGGAAGAAATTACATGTTAATTTGCTATCTGCTTTATTTTGTTTGTTTTTATTTTATTGTAGTAGAAACTTGTTATCTTCTCTTCATGATTCATCATCTTGGACATAACTTTTGTGGCTGGACTTGAACAGGGTTGCACTGTTGTAATGATGTTCTTGTCTTTAAGGACAGTTGTTAAACTTGATGTTATTTTGAGTATGTGTTATAAGTAGAGAGGAAAATTCTTTATTAGACTTTACTATAGGTACACAGTGATATATGAAAAATCTACCTTTGGAGTTTTGTGGAAGATTCATTGGTTTACCAAAAAGATATTTCTACTTCTTACCTCCCTTGTTCATCTCCCACCATACAGTATTAAAGAGTGAGATGGACTTTCTCATTCCCTTTGCATCAGGGGTGATAATATGACCTGGTCCTAGACCAATGACATTTTCTTTGATTTCTAATAAATTTTTTTTCTTCCCAGTGATAGGGACTCTCTACCCTAAGAAATAGAATGATGTGTTGGTCTGCTGCAAAATATTTGAAAAAATCATGTGGAAAGACACACATGAGGAATAAAATGAGAGCCTGGTCCTTTGAGAGCTTTGCAGAACCACTGAACCACCAAATACACTGCCTGCTCCAGGCATTTTCATGTGATTCCTAGTTGTTGAAGCTACAATTCATCTGTTTTCATTACTTATATCTAAACACTGTCCTAATTGATAACCTTCCTTAATATTCATTTATTCAATAATTATTTGAGCATCCACTGGAAGTGAAGCAATTTGCTTGCCTCTGTGTTTGTGATGATTATTAACAGAACTTATTTCTCATTTTAGGTGAATATGTGTTAATATGAAAATCGTCACTGTGGAAATTAGAACAAGAAGAGAACCCATTACAGACAGACAGATCATAAATTGAAACTGTGCAAGCTTATAATGTCCAGTTAGGCAGAGAGGTGGAGATGGATTATTCCAGACAGAAGACAATTCATGCTCAGGTTTGAAGGTCCTGAACAGGAAAGAAGGTAATGTATTTTCAGAAGTGGAAAAAAAAAAGTAGCATGGTTCTTAGCTTGAATAATGAAATCATATTTATTAAGCAACAGGAAACAGTACAAATTAACTTAAATTTGCAACATAAATGACATGGAGAGTTAGAAGAGAATTTGGGTTCTAAGTGGTATTCTAGATGGAGATGAATTATTTATCTATTTAATGAGAGTCTCATAATAGGACAGCAAAGAAGGAAGAAGCAAGAAACATTTATAAAAGCAGTGGTAACAGGATAATGTGAGCAGACAACAAAATATTATGGATGTTATAATACCATGCACCTAACTCTAAATATGAACTTGTTTATTAACTATTTAACTTTATAAATTTCTTCATCATTGGAAGAAATATTGGAGGCTTGGAGAGGTGAGTTTTTCCCTGCCAGCTGATATAATCTTGAATGTAACATAACACAGAAGAGTGAACTAATCTTAAGTATACACATGGCTCATTTTTTTTTTTTTTTACTAAAGCAAACATAGTGATGTAAGCATAGCCCAGGTTGAAAAAATTGAATAGTAGTTACATCTTCCAGACTTTGTTGATTTTCAGGTTGGAGAAAGTCATACTTCTTTCTTTTTATTTCTTTTCTTCTTCTTCCTCTTTATTTATTTATTTTTTTTGTATTGGAATGTTACATCTTCCATCTTTCCCATGATGGTGTTTTGTGTAGCAACTGTTCATTCATTTTCCCTGATACATAATGTTCTAGAGATAAAATATACTGTAATTTATTTATCTATCCCACTTTTTTAAAAAATATTTTTTTAGTTGTCGATAAACCTTTATTTTATTTATTTATACGCAGTGCTGAGAGTCAAACCTAGTGCCTCACACATGACAGACAAGTGCACTACCACTGAGACACAGCCCCCAGCTATCCATCCCACTTTTGATAAACGTTTTAGTTGCTTCTAGTAATGGATCACAGTAGTTTTCAGTAATTACTTAACATAAACAAGGCTACTCTTAATACTACCATAAATATTTTTTGTGCATGGAAGTAAGCATATATGCTGGGTCATTATCTTATGATCTCTGAGTTACAGTGACTGAACACCTTCAACTTAGTATGAGCTACCAAACAATTTTCTGAAGTGCTGTTATCATTTTACCCTCCCATCAGGATGATTTAAGACTTTAGTTAACCCATATCTTTCTTGACTTAGGGTTGTGAATTGTCAATCTTTTTAATTTTAGTCTTCCTAGATGGCCTTGAAGTGGACTCAATATGTTTTTAACTTGCATTTCCTTGATGATTAGTAAAGTTTAGCACCTCATTTGACTGTTGTCCATTTGGATATATATTTGGATATATAGTATCCAGTGTAATACTCCTGTTACAGTATTTTGCCTATTTTCTTACGGAGTTGTAATTTTCATATAATTCTGAGGCTTTTTATTTTTCATATTCTGGGTAAAAGTCAGTTTGGGGTTGATATATTATTAATGCTTTCTTCCATCCTCTGGGATATATTTTTATTTAATTGTGGCATCATTTCTAACTTTATAGGAGTGTAATTTATAATAATTTTCTTTAAGGTTAGTGCACAATTCAGTAATACTTAATAATGTTTATGTCAGATGTAGAAAGATATTCTCCTATTTTATCTTCAGTAAGTTTTATTTGTACTCTTCATATTAAATTTATAATCTACTTGGAATTCATTTTAGGGTATACTGAAGGTCAAAATTCCTTTGCTTTTTTTTTGATGTGATAGTCCATATCATGCAGATTCATTTATTGAAAGTACAGTCCATTACTCAACATTATTATTATCATGTCACCTTTGTCATAGCTTGTCCCTTTGGGAATGAGTTTATTTTCACATATTTTTTCATTGTTCTCTGTGGCTGTCCTTGTATTTGAGCCACATAGACTTATGTACATTTTTAAGTGTTGGTATGTATTATTCTAAATTCTTCAATTGTGTTTAATTACTTGGATATTTTTGAAATTTTGGTTTCCATTTAACTATTATTTTATACAATAGTGAAGAACAACCAAATTGATCATATAACAATGTTAAGTGGGAATTAATATTAATTAATATAAATCACTTTGGAAATAGCTGACATCTTTGCAATATTGAGTTTTCCAAAACTCATAAAATATTATATCCATTTGTATATTAGACAAACTTTAATTACTCTGAATAAAGTTTTGTAAATTTCTTATAGTGGTTTTCAATATTGTTGTTAGATTTATCTATAGATATTAGATGTTTTGATGTTGCTATAAATGGTACTGAGGTTTAAAATTTTATAATCCAATTAATTAGTTACTAAAGTCTCATTGAATGTATTGTCAAATACTTATATTTTGATTTCTCTTTATTTTATATGCAAATAATCATCGTATCTGAAAATAATGATAGCTTTTTCTAGCTTCTTTACCAATCCTGATAATTTTAATTTCTTTATTCATATTTTTGTATTAGTTACAATTTTTAGTATAATAATATCGGAGTAGTCACTTCCATCATCCTTTTCTATCTCCTGATTTCTAAAAATTAAAGTTATTTAATATTATTTGTTGTAATATTAATTATAGATAATTTTTGTCATTTTGAGAACCTCCCATTCTATTCTTACTTTGTTAATAGCTTTATGTTCGATGAGTAAGGTTATATTAATTTTACTTCATTTAGTGTTTAATTGCATTAGATTTATGTATTTAGTACATAGTCATGATTTTTTTCCTTTGTTCTGTGAATATACTGAAGTGAATTCATTGCTTTTTGAAATGCAAAGTTTTGGAATCAGAAATAATTATTTCTTAAATTTATATTATAATTTATTTATAAATTTACAAGCATTTCTAGATAATCATATGATTTTTGTCTTATTCTGTGAATACTGATAACTATTGAAATGCTAGAAATTTTTAGAAACAAATATTTTTCTTTGAATTTTGATTTGACTTTTATTGGATTTTTGAAACTATGGTTCACAGAGAAATTACCCTTAATTTTTCTGTTTTGCTGTATCATTTTCAGGATTGCTATCTATTATATGTTGAATTCATCAAAAAGTTTAGAAAGTATTTACTCCTTTTCTGTTCTCTGAAAAATTTGAAATTAATTTGGTGTTGTGTTTTCATGAATGTTGAAATTCAGTGAAGTTATAAATCTCCTGTTTGAATTTTTTTTCTAAATATGGATTCCTTTACTTAAATAGGAACAGGTTTTCACAGTTATAATTTTTTTCTTGTATAATGCTGGTAAATTACACCTGTTTTATTTAATTTTTAGAGTTACTGCCATAATATATAAATTGTTATTTTTGCTTTTTAACATTTGTAAAATCTTTAGTATCTTTTTCTTTTAATCCCAGTTTGTGTGTGTGTGTGTGTGTGTGTGTGTGTGTGTGTGTGTGTGGCTCTTTTCTTTATTTTCTTCATAGTGCTTTCCAGGAATTTATCAATAATATCGGATTTTTCAAATGACTCTTATTTTTCTGATTGATCTTCATATACATGTGTGTTTGTGTGTGTATGCAGATATACACACAAAAACACATAATAAACAAATGACAGAAATGTCAGTGTGAATAAGAAGTAAGCAAAATATGGTTTGATTCTGAGTATGTGATGGATTGGTTTAATCTTGATGTTTGTAATACTATCCTTTTCAGCGCCAGAAGGTTGGTGACTTAGGATGATAGCATCTTATCTATGGATTCACTCGTCTTTCTTGGCTTTGTGAAAATGTTTTCATTTCCATGAGATTGCAATTGTCACTTAGTGGTTTTCAATTTTAGAATCAAAAAGAGCATGAAAAAAATCAGTCATACACAAAAAAGTAAATATAACCTTGGCAATATGAATAGGCAAACCTACTTGAGAGATTTCAAGAGACAGATCAGGTGAAGAGAGAAATGGGAGTATAGTGTTGCAATTTTCTTCATTGTACATTGTGGGAAAAAAAATGTCTGATATGTTTGGGTCAAGAAATAGAATAAAATTTTATCCTTTTTCTGTATTTCTATATGTCTTTCTATATATATCTACACCTATCTATGTCTGTCAATCTATATAGAATTTGGGAAGAATACAAAGGGAAGAAGGACTTATACAGAACAGATTTCCCATCATTCATAGTATTGTATCAATAGAGATAATTTATTTATAAGAAACCCTCATAATGCTGGGCGAGGTGGCACTGGCCTGTAATCCCATCAGCTTGGAAGACTGAGATAGGAGGATTGCAAGTTCAAAGCCAGCCTCAGCAATGACAAGGGGGGCGCTTAACAACTCAGTGAGACAGGGTCTCCAAATAAAATGCAAAATAGGGCGGAGGTTGTGGCTCAGTGGTCTGAGTGCCCCTGAATTCAATCCCCAGTACCACCCCCCCCTCAGAAACAATAAACCATTATATATATGAATAAAGAGAGTGCAGGTAAAAGTAACCCTTAAAACATCTTCAAGAAAACAATCCAAAATGATAACTCTGAAGCATGTAAGTGGAGTTTATTTGGAACAAGGAGTATAATTTTATAATTTAGAGCACCAATAAAATATAAAATTGTATTAGCACTTGAATACAATTCATTCCAATGTTTTAAAAGTATAATTTAAAAGCAGTCATGAAAAGGGAAAAATTAGAAGATAAATATGCATGAACAAAGTTAGGTTGAAAAGACTATTATCATTTTGCAATAATTGCTTTTGACAACAGAAAACAACACTCATGCTCAAGGTGATATTTTCAGTGAAAGAGCTATTTGAAATACATTCATTCTCCTCTCATTAATTCTGCCTCCCAATTAACTTATAATTTTGTGTTCTAGAAAAGCTAGCAAAGTCAATTTTTTTTCCCTTTCCTTTGTAGTATCAGTAGACACTAACCTACAAAAGAGAGAAACTGCATGTTAGTTCATTTAAGTTTCTTGGCACAGCAAGCAAACTAGCCAAAAAATGAGAGAAAATAAGTAAACCAACTTTCATATGGAATAAAAAAACAGAATTTGGTTTAATGGTTATAGGAGAAAAACACTCTTTGTTGAAATCCATTAGAGGTGTAGTCTGTTTTTTAATAAAGTAATTCATTTTAAATGTCAATCTATGTTAAGCTCTTTGGTATATAAAATGTATTATGGAATTGTGCAGTTAAGGAAGCTGAATATATATCTCATTGCAAAATTTTCCCGTGATACCCATAGAAAAAATATTATGTGCTGCTTGAGAAATGTAAAATGGAATGGCATCACATTCAATTATCTGTTGTCAATTCCGATTTTTATTTTATTCTTGTCTGGATCCCTTCAACCTGATTTTGTTATGGTATTTTCAAAAAAACAGTTAACATTTTTAGTCACACAACTTTATTTTCCATTTTAAATGCATTTTATAGAGTATTCTGCATTGGCAATGAACAAATTATTTTTCATTTTTTCATTAACCCCTAAAACTGCAATTGAGGCCCTTCATATATCCCTATGATCAAATAGAAGAGTCTTACTATCATGCACAAGAATGTATTTAGTCTACCCTTCCTTTTCCTTCTTGCATCTCTGCATTCAACCCTCTTCTCTCTGTCCCCTAGTGACTGTAGTTTAGCTTCTTTCTTGTCTATCCTGAAGCACTAAGCAAAATGCTTTGCATTGTCATTCCCTGTGCTTCTCCTCCAGGTTCTCATTTGACTCACTCCCATTTCCTTCAATCATGAGAGGAGGCATCTCCTGATCACATCTAGCCACCAATCCTACCCCACATACTGCGTGAGCTCAGCTGCTCTGTCTTCCTTAACCTGCTTTATCTTTTCCTGTAACACATTTCTGCTGGCATTTCACATTTACCTATTTTGATCATTGTCATTTTCTTCCTATTGACAAGCGGATCCAAGGAGATCAGATGATGCACTTGGTTCACTGATTTTTGAAATGACCAAAACCAAATGAAATCCTTGGTTTCCCCTTTTCCACTTCTTTTTCATTTTTCTCCCACCCCTTCTTTTCTAATTGATTGAATTACACCTTGAATCCCAAACTAAATGGGAATAGGGCAAGTTTGGTGTTTAGACAAAAATAGCTTTCCGGAGCCAAACCCCACCAAGACATACAATTGACCTTTCTTTGACCCATAAAAATATGACCTTGCATTAGTCTGATAGTTACCTGTTCATTGGGTGCCCCTTGATAGGCAGCAGTTGCACAAAGCTTTTAACCTCTCTTAAATCACTGAAATAATTGTCTTCTGATAGCTGTATATATTGCCCTTTAAAAAGTGTCAGGCATATAAGAGAGGCTCAATCAATTTTGCTGAAGGTATATTTGCTTATTTACTTCTGATGTCCATAAGTTAGAAGCAGCCTTTTTACTGTTTATATCATTTCATGTCATTGAATTTCTTTCTCTTCTGGCATAATTTATTCTTCCATTTATGAACATATAACTTCTTTAACCTAGTGTAACAGACATTTTTACTATTAGAGCAAATAATGATGCAATGAATTATATACTGCCAAAAATTTTTATATACCTTTGGTTCTCCTTTTACAAAGCCCAATGTTCACTAGATCATACTTCTTGTATTTGTGTGCAAACTAACATACATGTGTACATGTGTGTGTGGTGTTGTGTGTCATACATACAGTCATGTAGGTAGTTTGTAGAAAAGTGTAGAAATTCTGAATTGTTTAGATTCAGATATTGGAATGAAACAAAATTATTATTATTATTATAATTATTATTATACTGGGTATTGAACCCAGTGGCACAAACCACTGAGATACATTCCCAGTCTTTTTATTTTGAGACAGGTTCTTGCTAAGTTGCTCCGGCTATCTTCTAACTTGTGATCTTCCTGCCTCAGTCTTCTTAGTTGCTAGGAAAACAAGCATAGGTCCCCAAATGAAATTAGTTTTTTTTACATTACAAAAAAGAAATTCCTATGTGGAATAAATATTAAAATAATGTAGACTATGTGTGGGGGTGTGTCCATACTATCTCCTAAAGCACTTGAGGTAATAGCCTTAAGTAGAATGCTGCAAGTTACAGCTTACAACTTGAATTTAGTTACTATGCCATGTTTAGTATTTAAAGTGAGGTAGATATATAACTATTTATGTCCAACAAAGTTAGAGGTGAAGATGAATTTTCCTTCATGATTGGAACCTGCTGTATAGTTCTGCCAAGTCTTCTGTATTATTAGCCTCCTCCAGGGTATGCCAGCGTAGGGAGAAACTAAGCCATCACTCTTGGTTTATAGAGTTTTATCATAATGGTTGTATTTTTGTTGTTGTTGTTGTTAGAAAAAGAACAGCTTTTAAACTTTTACCTTATTTCTAGAGTTAAAATATTTATCTTTAAAAATAATATTTCTTGCTGGGCGTGGTGGTGCATGCTTGCAATCCCAGCAACTTGGGAGGCCAAGGCAGGAAGATCACAAGTTCAGACCAACCTCAGCAACTTAAGGTTGCACTAAGCAACTTAGTAAAACTTGTGTCAAAATAAAAAATAAAAAAGGGCTGGGGATATGGCTCAGTGGTTAAGTATTCCTGAGTTCAATCTCCAATACCAAAACAATAATAATAATAATAAAAATTATTATTAATTATAATAATATAATTAATATAATAATAATAATTATAGTTTTAAGAATAAGTTTTTCCATTTTTTAATTTAATTATTATTTTTTTAAATACATGACAACAGTGGAATGCATTACAATTCTTATTTCACATATAGAGCACAATTTTTTATATCTCTGTAAATAAAGTATGTTCAAGTCAATTTATTCCATTATACATGTACTTTTTTGCATTACAATCTTAATACATATATATACCACAATTTTTTATATCTCTGGTCGTATATAAGGTATGTTGACACCCAATTCAAGTCTTCATACATGTACTTTGTATAATGATGATCATCACATTCTACCATTCTTGCTAATCTCCTTCCCCCTCCCTTTCCCTCCCATCCCTCTTCCCTATATAGAATTTAATACTCCCATGCTCTCCCTCCCTACCCCACTATGAGTCACCTCCCTTATATCAGAGAAAACATTCGTCATTTGTTTTTTGGGGATTGGCTAACTTCACTTAGCATTATCTTCTCCAACGCCATCCATTTACCTGCAAATGCCATGATTTTGTTCTTTTTCAATACTGAGTAAAATTCCATTGTGTGTATATGCCACATTTTTTTTAATCCTTTTATCCACTGAAGGACATCTAGGTTGGCTCCACAGTTTAGCTATTGTAAATTGTGCTGCTATAAACATTGATGTGGCTGTGTCCCTATAGTATGCTGTTTTTAATTCCTTTGGGTATAGTCCAAGAAGAGGGATAGCTGGATCAAATGGTGGTTCCATTCTCAGTGGTTAAGGGTTCCTGGGTTCAATCCCCAATATAAAAATGATAATAATAACATTATTGTTAATATTATTATCACTTTAGTTTTAAGAATAAGTTTTTAGGAGTGTAATTCTGGGTCAAGAAATAGGATGTGGATACTCAATGACAAACTGATTTCTCAAGTACCTGAATCTATTCTACCATATGTATGTTTTATGATGCCCATTTTCATATTTGAGAAACATTATGACTTTTCACTTAAAATACTTTCTAATCATTATTGAGTTGGAATACTTTTGTACATGATTACTGAATTTTTTCAAAGAATGTCTACTTAACTTCTATGTTATTGTTTGTGTTTGACTTTGCCTAGTACACGTAATGCCAATCATGGAAATGATGAGTTTTTTAAAAGAGAGTTAATTCATAAGGCAGACAAGTGTATGGAGACAGGAGAACAAATCTCAAATTCACCTTCCAGAGCAAGAATTTTGAGGTATTTATGGAATTAAGAAGAAACATGGTCTAAGGCTTGGGGACAGGTGATGGAAGGAGTAATCCGTAACCTATGTGTGCGAAATCAAACTTCATGGATCTTCATAGGATGCATGCTCAGAAAATGGCAACATGAAAATGACCTGCAGGTGGAATGTTGACCCTCTGACATCTAAAAGTCACTTGTAGGAACTTACACAAGCCCACATGAAGGGACTGGTGGTGACTTTAGCCGGTTTGAGCTAGACAAAGCTAACTTCAAATTTCTGAATTTCCCCCTTTGTAAAATACACATCTCTTTAGAATGTGTTGCAAATATTTTGTAGTGCATTGCCTGTTTTTAAATGCTGTTTGCAGGTTTTCTTTAATCTATTCAATACTTAAAGTTTCATGAAGTCAAATCTATTTACTTTGGGATTCCTTCACTCTGCCATACAATAGGTTTAAGCCAATTCCTCTAACTCTTCTGAGTACATTGTACTGGTCTTCTTGGGCTGCCATAACAAAATAGCACAGACTGGGGGAATTAATCAAAAGAAATTATTTTGTCACATTTTTGGAGGCTGGAAATCTGAGAATAAAGTATAAGCAGAGTTGAGACCTTTCTTCTTGGCCTGCAGAAGCTGCCTTCTTACTGTGTCCTCATCTGACTTTCCTCTGTGTATGCATGGAGAGAAAGATCCCTGGTGCCACTTCCTCTTTAAGACCACCCATTCTATCAGATTAAGACCAACCTTATGATTTTCATTTAACCTTAATTAAAATAAAGACTGAAAGATCGTATCAGTAAATACAGTCATGGAGTTGGGATGGAAACATATGAATTTTGGGAAGATATAATGCAATATACGTTGTATTGAAACATATAAACATTCAGGTAATAAAGCATCATCTCATACATATATTGGCATAAAGTGTAGGCCTACATATATTGCAATATATGTTACATCTGGGCATACATATATGCATACATATTCACCTATACATTTTGGCCTTGTTTTAAATTTGATATTTATTCCACATGAGAATTCTTTATTTGTAATGCCTTAGGTCAGAAACTAATTTTATTTTATCTCAACAGCTGTAACTAAATAACCCAGAATTTCTCCACTTTTGTAAAGCCCATCTATGCCACTAACTTTTCTAATATCACTAAATTCTCTTTCCCTTTCATATGCACATCTACTTCTTATCTTTCTTTTACTTAATTGATCTGCTGATTCCTTTAGAACTACTGTCTTAATTATTATTGTAGTATAGCTCTTAAAAGACTTTCTCATTTTTAAAAAATGTAATGAATTTCATCATTCTCATTTCTATCCCTAGTTATTCTAGATGAACACTTGAATTTAATTAGGTTCCCTTAGTCATATTACAATTAAAAATAACCATTGTTTTAAAAAAGCAGTACTTTCCTTTTACAAAAATAAAAGAGAGAAAGGGAAATGAGGAGAGAACTATATTTTTCTCTCCCTTTCTTTCTTCATATTATTTATGTATCTATATTTCCAAATTAAATTTTAATAATTGCTATTTTTTTTAAGAAAGAATACTCCAAAAATAGATAGCTTTACTGTTGACTTTTACAAGTGCAAATTTTATTACATGTGTAAACATGGAGCTGCAACATGATTGAACTTTGCAAAGAGCTAAAGAGAGAGTTTTGGGCTTCTAGCGGGAAGAGAGATGGGGGCAGGCTATGAAAGTCGTGAAAAAGCAGGAACTTAGTGAGTAAGGATTGTCTTATTCTGCAGATGAGGTTTCTCTAGAAATAGTCACCTGTGGTATTCTCTGCCTGGGCCAGGTGTCAGACCTCCCCCACAGTACCCACAGAATTCCTTCAAACCAGTATCAATATACCAACACCAGAGAGAGTAGTGCAGCAGCAAACTTTGATCTAGTACTTACCATGTGACAAGTAATATTGTAATGTTTTATGTGTATTAAATCTTATCTTCACAAACACTTCTGAAATGTTATTATTCCTATTGTATAGTTAAGAAAACAGAGAAGCTGCATATTATAATTAATAATTAAATGAAAAATAATTAAACCCTAGGTGATTTGACTAGAGTCCATGTTCTTGGCCACTACATATGTGTACCTCTATCCTTTCTGCCTCCTTGTAGCAAGAATACTAACTATCCTGTCTGACTGTGATAGTCAGTTTTATATATTAATCTGGCTAGGCCATAGTCCTCAGTAATTCCACAGTGTTAAGTATTGCTGTGAAGACATTTTGTAGATGTGATTAGCATACAAAATAACTTGATTTTGAAGAAAGAAAATTATCCTTGATAACCTGAATGTGTCTGTTTCAATTAGTTTTCCTAGGCGGGGTGGTGGTGGGGGGAGTACATATCAACTACAGCTTCATCTCCTGCCTGAATTCCTAGCCTGTCCTTCCTGGAGACCTCTCCTACAGATTTTAGATATGATTATGCAATCTCAATAAATGCATAAACCAGCTTCTAGAAGTAAAGATCTCTCTGCTCTATCTCTGTCTGTCTCTTTCTCATCTTTCTTTCTCTCCAATTCTGTACTTATGGTGGAACTCTAACTGATACAATCCCTTATTTGTATCCTCAGAGAATCCAAAGGATGTTGATCAGTGAAAGAACAACGAAGAACTCTTGGAAATTAAACTATGATTGTAAAATAAATATTCAATGGAATGTTCAGAAGAAAAACTTGAAGACACTATGTGATAATAGAAAAAAGGGCAGAGAAAGAGGAGACAGAAAGTAAAAAACAGTCTAGGGGTCTAACTATAGATGAATAAGTTAAAATAGGAATTGAATTGAGATAACAGAGAATAGAAATATTATAAAAGAAACTTTAAGAGTTAAGTATATAGTCTTAAGATCAATGGAGCCAATAAATGTTTACCATAATGAATAAAAATGATAGCTAGATTCATCACTGTGAACAGCAGAGATAAAGAAAATTTTCTATAGAAAAAAAAATGAAAGACTGTGGGAAAAGTAAGACAGTTTGCTGCAAGAGACTGGAATGAGATAGGGATTATTGTTTTATTACCAGTAGTACAATATATACTAGAAGAATTGGAATTAAGCCCTTGAGTCCCTAGAGAAAGTTTTTTCTGCATTGTATTTCATAGTTGGTCAATCAATTGTAGACATTCAGGCAATCAAGAAGACATGGGAAAACTTCGAAGAACTTCATAGGAAGTTTCCCACCCCTATGTTTGAATAAAACAAAGGAGAAAAGATAGAAAGAAAGAATATGTGATTCAAAATATTCAGCCCAGGTAAGGGAAGCTCTGAGTTTAGTTCTGTTAGGTAGAATGAGAGCAGGGAAGAGAGGTGTCTAAGACTGCAAAACTACATTCTGTAATACCAACATGCAACAAGAAAAATGATTAGGTTTGTTTTGCTTGTTTTTATTGATTTTATTGTTATATGCAGTTGAGATCCCTGTCTTTCTTACTAACCTCCTTATTACCTTATATCCTGCCCTTTCCCACAAATTTAAGGGAATCTTGCTGGAAACCTGCTTACTAATTTTCCAGATGTCTTTTTCTTTCTTTTATGGTTATTTTCCTCAATCTGGCCTCATAAACTTTCTCATAAAAAATCTTCAACTTGGTAAGGCCAGCCTTCCCTGATTTCTGATGTTGTAAAACATATTCCCACACATAATTTTCTTAATATATTTAATGAAAATTTGATAGAAAAATTTTGATAGAAAAATGTATGTAAGCAAATGAAGCCAATTCATCTATTTAAAGAAGGGATGTGGGTTGAGGGGCTATTTAAAATGACCAGGACTAATTTATAAATGTGTGCTTTGATTATTTATTAATTTTATTTAACAGAAAAAAAAAAACAATGTTCTGCTGTCTTTATGACAACCTTTGTTCTTTGGATAGAATATACTAACTAACAGTTTTACATGGCTATGCCCCAAAATATCCTTGACACATTTTCATTGAACAAAGCCACTGGTTTATTTCGAATCTAATTTTTGTTTTAAAATTAGTTCTCTTTATTGGGCAATGTTCTTCGTTCTTTTATAGCTGCTAGTTATTTATTTATTTTTGCCAGAAATCGGATATATAAATTACAGTTCCTATTTTTAAAGAGAAATTCCATAAAACCAGATAGCAAGAATAAAATTCTAAGGAAAAAAAACTAGTTTTGAAATTAAGTACACATTCCAGTATAATGAACCATATAATTAATCTAAGAACAAAATGATAAAGTCCCTAATCGGACATATATTCAACTGGTTCTTTGTCGATTTGGTTACTAACTCAAGTGTTTCATTTAATACTCTGAGTTAATGAGGGATCTCATTCTAACAAGATGAACATTATAAGATCTCTGCCTTTAAGTCCAAGGTTCTCATAAGCTTGGATAGCATGCACTAATATGATGGAGTTGGGTGTATGAAGTAATTTACAGGGACACATATATGCAGGTTTGTATACATATACACATGTATTTGTTGTACATTATCTATACTATATATACCATATAATCATTTACATACATGTATGACAATCTACTACAGATGGTGGTAAAAATACAGTGTGAAAGGCAAAAATGAACACTTAATTTTTATCACAAGAGGAACAAAACAACACAAATAATTAAGGAAATACAAAGCTATTAAGACCTGGAGTACAATTGTTAAAGAAATAAAGATTACTTAAAGAAGGAGTCTTATAAGCTAGGATTTCACAGTTGGAGGATATGGGTAGGAGATATATGTGTATCATACATAAAATTACAAATATATGCTGTGTCTATATGTATATATGCACACATATACATACATATTTATACATGTATATGCTGTGTCTATATATATACACACACACACACACACACATATAAATACATATGTATTTGTATTTTTTTTTCAGTACCAGGGATCAAACTCAGGACCTCATGGATGCCAGGTAAGTGCTCTATCACCAAGCTGCTCTCAACTAAAATATTCTTGACAGAAGGTTTGGCAGGAACAAAAGCATAATGATACCTGCAGAAGTGAACATAACAGTTTGCTCAGGCTTATGGAATGGTGAGAAAAGCAAGACCCTTCAACCTTGACATATGATATAGATTTTCTTCTTAAATATGAAACAATCAGGAAGCCACTGGACAGTTGTCAACCATTTTTTTTTAAAGCTGAGTAAGATCACAATCAAAGCAGTGTTTGATGTCCCAAGGTGCCAGGAAGAGTGTGCACGAGACTGGCAGCTTGAGAGACATTGGCAACATTACAATCATCTTTGAATCCATAAATCAGCATTTCAGTCCTCATGTTGGCAACTAAGACAGGGGAGGAAGGTTGTTTGTGGGAGATTGAAAAAAGAAAATAACTCAAATGGGTTACAAGTGTGTTATGGGACCTAGAAAGGAAGATCAGTGATATCACAAAGCTTCAAAAATAGGTAAAAGGAAGAGTGGTACAAAATGCAGGGAATATAGAAACCAGGGACAGAGTTGGTTTTGTTCAGGCTGGGAAAGGGAAGAGAAATGATGTACTGGAAACTAAACTATCATATGTCATATCTGCATTTGAGATTTTACTCAAAATTGTCATTTGGTTTTATATACTTATTTCTTAAATTCAAAAGTTGTGCAAAATTACTCTGCTATTGTTTCTGATCACCTAAATATCAATGAAAATGTTTATGACTGAGAAGTGAACAGGAGTGGAATGATATTGACAGCTGTCTCTGTAGCCTGTTATTATTTGACAATGTTCTACAACTTCATTAGTTCAGTTGAATAGGTATTTTAAAATGAAGAGATTTAATGGTTCAGCTGAATATATAGTAATTTGCATAAATTTTACAAAACCCATTTATGTTGCAGTGTACTGGAAATTAGTAGTTCATTGTTATTTTATCTATATTAAAACCAACAAAATATATTTCTATAAAATGAGTCATGAAAGAATTAGTCTGACTTAATATAGTGTTTTATTCTTATTTTTTTTCTTTGTGAATACACTTTTCTCCTAAATACCCTCTCAAACATTCAGAAGACAGCAATGGAAATTCTGAATAGACTTGAAAAGGTGAACTTAGTCTGTAACATCACATAAGTAGATTGCCTATTCATTTTGCAAAAGGGTCAACTATGGCACATACACAAGTAAATCATTGCCCATTTCTGTCACCTCAGATACATCCATGGGATGTAACAGGAAATCAATAAGCATAAAAGCAAAATAGCAGAACACATATTTCTTTTCAGACAGAAATATTATTAGAGTGATGTCCTGCAGTCTGTGTTAATATATTTATATAGTACATTTATGCATCACTTAATGATGGGGACACATCTTGAGAAATATGTGGTTAGGTGATTTCATTGTGTGTTAATACCACTGAATATAGTGGCACATCCTACTATACACTGAGGCCATGGTATAGCCTATTACATCTAGGCTACAAACCTATACAGTAAGTTACTGAACTACTGTAGGTAGGTGGAGCACAGTGGTACATGCATACCTAAACAAAAAAAGGTATAGTAAAAATTCAGTATAAAAATAATGAATGGTATATCTCTACACTGTTTACCATGAATGGAACTTACAGGATTGGGGGTTGCTCTGGATGAATGAGCAGCAACTGAAGTTGAAGGTCTGTGACCTTACTGCACACTCCTGCAGTCTATACACACGGTGCATTTAGGTTGCACAAATGCATTAAAATATTTTTTTTCCTTTAATAATAAATTAACTTTAGCTGGCTGTAACGCTTTTATGGATGTTTTAAGTTTTTTTTAACTTTTTGACTTTTAAAATAATATTTAGCTTAAAACACAAACATTTAGCTATACAAAATTAATTTTTTCTTTATATCCTTCTTCTATAAATGTTTTACTATTTTTCCATGTGTTTACTTCTTTGTCTGCAGGGTCAAGGATAGTCAGATTGCTGTCTCCACCTCCACATCTTGTCCACTGGAAGGTCACTGGGAGCAATGAAATACTTGGAGCTGTAATAATGCTTTCTTCTGGAACACCTCCTGAGGTACCTGCCTGAGGCTGATTGAAGTTAGTTAACTTCTTTGTTTTTTAATAAGTAGAAGAAATAAACTCTAATATAATGATAAAAGAAAAATATGGTAAATATATAAAACAGTATCAGAGTTATTGTCATTATCAAATATTATGTGTTATATGTGATTTTATGTGCCATACAACTCCCCTATTTAAACATAATTTTATCTTCTACCTACCTTTTTATGATCATATATTGAATAGTAATAATTCTCTGGGACCTATAAACCATAGATTGTAATTTGTTGGTTGGATAATGAGGACTGAAACCAGAGACACTTCACCACTGAGTTAATCCCCATTCTTTATTAGTTTTTATTTTGAGACAGGGTCTCTCTAAATTGCCGAGGGTCTCACGAAGTTACAGTGGCTGGCCTCAAACTTGCTAACCTCTTGCCTTAGCCTCTGAAGTTACTAGGATTATAAGTGTGTGCCAGGATGGAACTCATATACAATGGCACCAAAATTCCTTTCTTTGTGCCTGCATTAGACAGATTGTTACTTTTCAAATAGAACTTCCTCCAGCGAATATTTGTTAGAATATTAAATTTATTTTCACACTGTAGTATCTGGGTCTTGTATTCATAAAGTTGGCCAAGAAAATGATATATAGGAGTCAAGCTAATTTAATAAATACAGTTCCTTGGAATCTCAGAAATTATAGGCATGCATAAATACTCTGCTGCTTGGGTTTTACAATAAAGAGTTAGTTCTCATTGTCCTCAGAAATGAGATAAAATAACATCATTGACTTTACTACATAAACATCACTTCATGCTATTTGAAAAACATTTTATAGAGAATTTAGCTAAAAAGATAAATGTGAGCAGACCAACCAAATATGAAGAAGAGGGAACATAACAATTAAGAGGAATTTGGTGACTTACTAAATGCCAAATGACTTTTGGCTGGATGAAGGGAGAAGGAAGAATTTAGTGTATTTTCAGGAGACTGACATTGTCATTACCTTGATTGGGAATAACTCATAAAAAGAAAAGTGGAGAGACAAAAATAATTCACACCATATTATTAATATTTAATTTTTGTGATAGTTTTTTAACTATGGGTATGACCAAAAATCATGAAACTCAGAAGAGAAATTATGACTAGATATAAAAATTTGTAGGCATCTTCATAGAGTTATCATGAAAGAATCCAAGAATATAAGTTGAGAAAAGAAATCCTGGAGTAAAATTTCTTATCTGATCATTTGTGCTCAAAATGCATGTGATAAAGGCTCAATGCCCAGACTCTTTAGTATGATACACAAGATCTCTCATATCTACTTGTCTTCAGCCTCTTCTCTTGCTACTCTTCTCCTGATGTCCAGCTTACATTCCAGCAACATAATAGCTGCTTAGTTCTCTAAGGACTTATATCTTTACATGGGGTATGACCTTTACCTTGAAGAGATATCCATTTATTTACACTTGTAAATTTACTCCTCCCTCAGGATGAAAAATTAAGCACAATCTTTCCTGAAACTTCTTCCTTGACCTACTAATTAGAAATCATGTTCTTCGTCTTTTGCCTAAAGTTTTTAAAATGTGTTATAGTTCCATGGGAACAGACTCTTATACTTACGCACATTGTCTCATGTGATTAAAACTTAAACCTTTGCATAGCATATATTGTACCTTACCTTATTTAAGGTCTTATATGTAACTAACATGGGAGAATAATTGATGGAACATGAATCATTCCTACAGAAGCAAATGATTTCCTTACCTTGTACTACCTTTGAACCTTGACCTGACTGCTTATATTTGAAAAAATTGCTATATCTCTTTGATTTGAAAATAATTTTTAAATAAGGGGACTGGTATAAATGCTACTTGGTGTGCTTTTGATAAAAATTAATAAAGCTATCTTTTTTATCTTGGAAAACTTATTATACTTAGGTTATACTTAGGTTATACTTATTTTATTATCAGAAACAATAGAAAAGGCAATTAAATATTACAATTCTTTCCTCTGCAAAGCAGAATCATGAAAAATTTCACCCAGTATTACTGAAAGTAAAGGCTCTGGCACTTGTGCACCATGAAATGACATACTAAAAGAAACAAGAAAGTGGGATTAATGTGTTCAGCAATTTATAAAGGAGAAATTAGTGAAATCATAGTATCATTATTTTCCTCTAAACAAAAGGAATATTTAGTAAAAAAAATGCATGGAATTGCTTTGCATCAAATTGGTTGATTCTAAAGAAATGTCAATAAACTAGTTTTTATCTCCTCTCTTCAATTTAGGGATAATTTATATTTTATACTGTGATAGGTCTAAACAAGATTCTTTGAAAAAGGCAAGGCAAGGATCAGATTACAGGAGAAATTTCTGACTATACTAGGATAGATAAGCCTCTTAGGATCTTGTTGAGGTAAAGTTTTTATTCTGATTGTCTCATTAAAGAGTCTTCTACATAAGATGAAAATAAAAAATCATAATGAGCTTAATACAAATAGGAATCAGCTCTTTTCATTAATTATGACATCAGAGGAGAATGAAAATTCTCTGAATATTTATAAAAGTATTATACTGAAGAAAAATTTTGCTTCCCTTCAGCTTAAAAACACTATAAGATAGGATTTTAATGTGGAAACATTCTTCTGGAAGATCAGAATATTATTTTGAGCACATTCTCTATAGTCTCTATAATTACATTTATTATTTGAAGCTTTAAATGAGAAACCCCTAGATATAGAGACATAATTGTGAAAATAATAGATTTTGAGATTCAAATGTCTTGGATTTTTTATTTGTAAAAGTATTATCAATTGATGAATTGCAAAATATTAACTTTTACATGTATTCCCTGAGTATCTTAAAAGTTAAGATATTATTACAAATTTAGTTATATTCCTGTGAAAACAATATTCTTCTATTATGAATAAAAAGGCATAATATGTTGGATTTGATTTGGTTGAATTGGCTGCTCTTCAGTGGGGCTGAAAAGCATTTTCAATATAGACACTTTCTTTCAAAGATTTCTCTTTTTTCTGGCAAGGGCCCCTGATCAGTAAGAAAATAATAGAAATTTCACAGCATAATTTTCAGCCTGCCATATAGGCTTAGTTTGACTTGTCACTATATTTGACTCAAAAGCTGCTGTTACCTGGAATTACTGCAGCAGGGCTGATATTGCTGAAGTCTCTAAGCCAAATTAATACTCACTATAGGCTAGCGTGTTTGCTTCCTGGATGTGAAACATGTATTTAGGCAGCTATGGCAAAATTAGTTTATTAAATGGAATAAAAAAAAGTCCAGTTTAACACATTTCCTTGCCAGGGAACCATTCTGTGATTCTCTTGATGGGCAGTTAATCTTGTCCATCTAACCTTTAAGTCTTTTATAACTTCATTCTGAATATTAGTATATATTGGCCAAAAATAACCTCCAAAGATAAGAAACATTGGGCAGTGAATTTTATTAGGAGTAAATTTAAGAATAGTGGAAATCAGTTAATACATATATGAACACATGTTGTGAAATATAAGGATTTATATAAATAGGAGATTGTTGTGACAAATAGAACAAACAACTGAATTGTAGCTTAGAATGTGTGGGTCTGATGGGCATCTGACCAATTATAAGTAATAAGACTGAGTTTATGGATAAATGTTGTATCTGTGGGGAGCAGATTTTATCCTTTGTTCTCTTGAACATCAAGCTGAGCCATTTTACAATCATAAAGGTCAGTCTCTCTAAATACAAGTCAACATTTTAAGGAAGAGAGTAGGAGCTGATTAAGACACAGACCAAACCATGTCCTGGCAACACCATTTCATTTCTTACTAAATTAAGCAAAAGCTGAAGCCATCCCTATCTTTGGATTCTTCCAAATTTACATGAACCAAGAAATTCCAAAAGGTTAGCTCCTAAAACTAAAGTTTGGGTTGGAGTTGGGAAGAGAGTTTGAAGCTTTGAGTACCAGAGTCAAAGTCAGGATCAGAGGGTTCAAGAAAATGGTAATACTGAAGGTAGTTTTCCTATTACTTTTCCTAAGAATTAGAATACTGAAATACACTTTGCAGACATTGTCTAATGCTGTCAGTGAGGCTTCCAGAGCAGTGTGAAGGGGTGGAGAGGGCCCTGGAGCTTCTGGAGGAGATAGAGAAGTGTGGGTGATGATGTGCAAGGACATTAGCAGCAAAGAAAACTCATTTGAAAATTAATTTTGGCACTTCTAGATGTGTGCTGTCAATCAAGTTACTCTTTACAATTAGGCTGTGGTTCTCTTACTTATAAAATAAAGAGGGAGTAAAATAATAGCTGCATAAGTCAGTTGGTATTAACAGAATTAATGCAAAGTGCTTAACACAATGCCTAGCAATAGTGAGTTCTTGATAAGTTAATAATAATTATTATCATTACACAACCCAAATGTGAGTCTTATCTTTCAGTTACAGCGTGTTAAGAGTAAAACTATTTCATTTTTCCAAATTCAAGTCTTTTGAACTGTCAAGTAGAGGTGACAGTTTTTGCTATATCTATTTTACATAATTGTCATCAAATGAGAAAATTTAGGAGAGTTACTCAGAAACCATTCTAAAGCTAAGGCAGAATATAGGTGACCTGAGCGGCTCTAAGCTTTTAGACATTCCATAAGAGTGACACCAAAATATCTTCCTGAAACTCCTAACCTAATTTGTCCCATTCCATTGAATCAGTCTTCCAAGGTTAAAGGCCAGGCACATAAAATTTGAAAAAAATCTCCACAAGCATTTCTGAAGCTTATAAAAGTTTGAGGACTGGTGCTTTTGTACAGATTTTGAACCTTGACCACTCATTGCAGTCACCTGGGGAGCTTTGCACACTACAGATATCCAGAATTTAGCCCAGAACAATTTAATCAGAAGCTTGGGTGGTAGGGTCAAGATAATCCATATTTACCAGAGTTCACTGGGGAATACTAATGCACCCCCATGATTGAGAACTGTTGTGTTAGGGGAAATGAAATGCAAATAAGATCCCATATACACTAAGCATGGTGTTAGGTACTTCGCATATATTACCTTAACTCTCATTTGTAAATGAGCCATATAAAGCAGGTGCTACATCTCTACCCTGCAGCTAGGAGATTGGATTCACAGAGGTCAGGTGACATGAAAATGCAACGAGATATGATAAAGCAGTCATTTCTTTTTTATCTCCAAAGCCAATTCTTTTTACTTTGCTTCTCTGCTGGCTTTTGTGTCTGTCACCCGAAGTCTGTAAAGGACATATAATTTAAAAAGGTAAAATTATTTTCTGCTATTGAAATATAGTCTTCATTTATCTGTTTGTTTTTCTTTTCATGATGTCAAATCTTCTTTAAATGTTAAATTGGAAGTTTTAAACTGATCTGCAATCAGAAAAACTCAAGCACATTCCATTGACAGTTGCTATCTCTGTATTCCAAAGAGATACAAAAGTTTTGAAACAGTCATTAAAAGAAACCTTCAAAATTTAAACCCTTAGGAATATTGAGAGCTATTCTAACTGCTTTAAAATAAGTAGGTTCTTGTCAGATATTTGACAATGCACATAAAATGGTTACTTCTTGGAAACCAAATTAAGGAATTTAGAAAGTGAATGATAAACCACTGTATGTAGTTTCCTTAGGGAAAAGAAAGTAAATTTTTTAACTTTATGGCTCCCTAAAGGGAACTTAGTATCTGATATTTCAAAAGGCACCACTACATGAATGTCTTGAAAAGGTAAAAGACGTTTTTATAAAGATTTAACAATAGATTCCCACAATTTTTTTTAAACACGAATTAAAAAAATACCACCCAGTGGGAAAGGGAGTAGGGTAGAAGAAGAAGTCTGTTTTGAAAAATCCTAGTGAAAGTTCACACTGTGAGGAGTTACAGAAAGTTTCACATACATTTTGCCATTTTTTTTTAAATCAGTGGGTTCAAACTTTACATTAACACAGCTGCAACACTAACCGCGTGTCTATTAATACTGTCTGCTGACCTCAAAGACTGCAGTTGCCAGCTTGCTCTGATACCTATAATGCAGGAAAATTGAATCCATAGAATTCACACATTAAATTTCTGGGAAAGCAGTTTCCTAAGAAAAGTGTAAGAGGTCAGAGTCATCTCAACTCTCTCCATATGTTGATAACTATGTGCAGGTGTAGGCTAGGAGATATTTTCTGACTCATGGTCAAAACAATTTAATGAAAAATGTAACACTTTTGAAAGAAGAAAAAAGATTGAAGGGAGAGTGACATAGAAAAATTACAAGCTATTGGCCTATATTTGAAATGCATTTAGAAAAAAAATATAGTAGAATAGACTCTATTTTATGTTAAGAACTGAAATGTTGTTGGGTGATTTGAGGCTAGTGGTAATGGTGAGCATTTTGATGCTCAGGATAATGCTTGTCAATCATTAGTTTAACCTGGTTAAGCATTACATATTGTCCATATAGTCCATAAGGAAATTAGAAATGAGATATTTTATGTCTATAATTACTCTTTCATACGCAGTTGCCATGATGATTTTTAGTTGTATTTTAATTTTGATTCACTATGGTCATTTATTGAAAATCACATACAAGCAAATAGTATAATGTGAATCATTGTATCTCAAACTGGAACATGCATCACAATTATTTGGAGTTTATTAAGTTATATGCCGTTGGGCTCCACCATTACAATTTCTGATTTAGTGGTTCAGGTTGAGGTCAGCAAATTCCCACTCCTAAGGAATTTCTCATTGATGCTATCACTGCCCTGGAAACCTCGGGTCTAATAACATGGCTGTAAATTAAGGGGTATTTGAAGGAAAGCTGCTCCGTGTCTGTCCTGAGTATCACTGAAAACTGAAAGATAAAGAAGCTAAAATTCAGAAGGATAAAAAAGGCTCACACTCATATCGATATTAAAAGCTAATGGCAGGACTGAATCCAGTTGTACAATTCTAAAAGCTTGGAATTTTTCTTTTGTTCTATTTTGACTTGTAATAATCATTGTTTTATGTTGTACATTAGGTTATCAATACAGATTTCTTTTTCTTCTCTAAAGGCAATTTTGTGAAACATTGAAAGTATATACCATCAAATGTGTATAACATATCAAACACTGTTCTATTGTGTACAGACTACTAATCAGGTTCAACAACTGAATCTAGACGCTATAGAGTACTGGCTCCAAATCACAAAGACTAAACAGATATTTTGGGTTTCCACTTAAATTCTTATTATGATACCAAAACGCATTGACAGAGGGAGGGGAGAGATAGAAAATGGAAAAAAAACTGACACTAAAACTTATCTAATAAACTAAGTCTGATTATTTAGTAATGCTGTCTAGGATGAAGAAGCATGGAAGAAGGCAGAGTTGGGTTGAGAAGTAATAAATGAAATAATCTGTGTTCCAAATCATATTACAATTCAAACTGACTTCAGGAAATAGGGAATTAAGAAAAGAATATAGCAATTTCTTTCATAATTTCCTCACCTACTTTTCCCTGATTCATGGACACCAAGAAAAGCAACTTGAAAATGTGCAGTGTTACACTCTATTCTCTTGGCACCATCCTGTGAAGGAAACAGAGAATTCCTTTTCCTTGGAAGTCTCAGAATAATCTTAAGAACAATGCACTCCGGGTGATATAGTTTTCTTAAAATCCAGGTTTTTCAAAATATCAGAAAATCAGGAATTTAGGGTGAAAGAGGCTGAAATGGAGCCTTTTGGGTGCTGAAATTGTGCAGGTGTTATGCATTTCCTCGTGTTGCATACTTGAGAAGAGTGTCCAGCCACCACATTAGGTGGACAGTGATCCTCAGAAAAGATCCCTCACCTGTCAGTGCTGTTAAAAACAACAACAACAACAGCAACAACAACAAGAAAATGCTCAGATGTTGCTTCATTCTTGGAAGAAGATACACACATCCACTAGACATTTGAAATGGAATAGAAGAGCACAATTGCCAACTCCCTCGATTCCATATTTATGTCTATAATATGGCAGCTCACTTCAACAAAATCAGTGTCATTTCAAACCATTTGATTGGATATTTGGCAAAAAAAAATGTTAGATACTTGTTCACATATGCTCCCACAACAAACTGTAAACAAATGAAATATTTGAATATGAACAAATAAAAGTGATATGCATAGAAATAAAAGCAACTATTATATATAAAACACCTTACTTTGTGGAAAATGGTAAACTTTAATGCATGATATTAATGGAGATAACATATTTCAACAATTTGATAGGTTTTTTTCTCTGTAACATGACTTTAGATCAATAAAGCAAAACCTATGAAAATATTAAAGGTAAATACAAAGTGGGAAATGTTAAGGAAAATAAAGGGATAAAGATTCATATTTTTAATATAGATACTTATATTTGAAATCAATTTGAAGAATGAAAAAGGGCCAGTAGAAATATGGGCAAAGAGTGTGGACAGACATTTCAAATTCCCCAATGTGCAGTCATCAGAGAAAGGCAAAGTAAGCAACCGCATGCTCTATCTACTTGCTACATATTGTGCAACCTTAAAATAATAAAACCCAAAGGACTTTTATTAATCTTCTCCCTTTTATGGTAGAAATATAAATTATCAAAGCTTTTCATATGGGAATTTGGCAACACAGGAACCTATCACTCAGAAATTTAACTTCTAGCCATTTATCCTAAGAGTTCAATTCTTGTCTAGGACAAATATAGAATTACAAGGAAATGAATTGATCACTTTTTTAAATGGAGAAAGGGATTTATTCCAAATAAGCCTATTGATTTGTTTGCGTCTATAAAATGTTTATATAATTGTAAAAATGTTACAGAAAAGGACTTATAAACAAAAGTGTATTTTTATAACTAACCAAAAGGAAAATTTCAAAACTGTATGTATGATGTTACTCTATTTATATGTGAGTAAATAAGTTGGTACAAGATGTCAGATGTGCTCCATGAACTAACCATCTCAACCTCTTAAAGTCTCTTAAATTTTTAACAAAGAAAGAAAAGCTCTGAATCAGTAATTAAAGAAAAACATTAAATGTGTTGTTAGAAGGAAAGTAGATAGAAGAGAATACTGATGGAGCATGGCACAGAAACGTGAAATATATTATATGCTTGAAGAGAACTGTCACTAAGGGGAAGCTTTGAATAAGAAGTCCAAAACTGGAAGAGAGATATTAAAATAAAATTTGGAATAGAAGTAGAACTCAAAATAAACGCAACAAGAGGCCCTGAGCTTGCCATTTTTACCTCCACCTCTGTAATATCCTCAAAAGAGTCCAGCCCAATCCATGGTCCATTTAATCTAAAAATTTATTCTACAAAGGGTCTAAAGCCTTCTAATTTTTCTTTTTATACACATTTGGTCTCATAGACTTTCATTTTATATACACTTGATTTGATATAGAGAAAGAGGGAATTGAATTACTGAGAAAAAATAGTCTTTAAAAATTTGTTTTCTGCAATTAATAATAATTACAGAGAGTGACAGTACTGTCAGTTAAGAGATAAAATCTACTCTTTCTTTCTTTTTTTTTTTTCCAGAGCAGTAGAATGGTGGCTGGACATAGGACCACACAGAATAGCAAGAAAGTATATTTCCCCACCTTAGTTGCAAGTGGGCATAGCTGAGGACCTCTGTTCTCAACTATGGACTGTGAGGGGACATGTGGTCACATTCAGATCTAGGCTTAGCACCACTTGTGAGTCTTCTTCAGATTCTTCCCTTAGAGTCTATTGGTGATGTTTAAGTTTTTTTTTCTCTTCATAGTCTTGTATGTTATATACAATGCCCTTTCCTTTCTTGAGACCTAGATTGTACCTATAACAAAATTTCAGTGATAATGCAGGTTTTACTCCATTTCAACCATCCTTTGACCATTTCAATGGGAAAATATATGAAAGAAGTACTGAAAAGCATGGATTTAAATAATTTTAATCCTGACCTTGCTATTAGAATATATCCAAAGTACCAGTATTTGCCTCATGCAAATTGAAACATTTGTAAGTTCTTTGTAAGATATAAATGTATATTTGTGTGTATGTATATATATGACATTAATTTATAATTGTATTTTTAAAAGAATATATAGTACTGTTTATGTGGCAAATATGTATGTATGTAAATATATATGTATATACATGAATATATTTATAATTTGAAGGAAAGCACATAAATTTATATTATGTAAAAATTACAGGTGAATTTAATTTTTTTAAAATTCTTACCTCCATCTTGTAAGATATTTTTATAATTTGTATTCATGTACACTGAAAAAAATAAAAGAAAAATGTTTGACTATTAGTCTGTCTCTGCGGTAATTAAAGAAATTTTGGAAACATCAATAACCATCGATTTGCTTCTCTGTCAAAGAATCTAGTTTTAGAAAAGCACACCATAAGAATCAACTTAAATTAAATTAATTAGCTTAGAGTAACAAATTGATTAACCTCCTTTTTAAAATTACAACTCTTCTTAAATTAAGGCATTTTCGTGAGTAATGCAAAGTCAAAGCTAAAAATTAAAAAATGAATGGGTGAAAAATGACATTTTGTAAAACTATAGTTAAAATGTCAATTTTATTGAATTTGAATTAAAAAATCACACATAATTTGAATTACACTTACATTATACTTGTTCACTGATCTCCAGACTTATAAACAGACACTATTGACTCACTTTTCTTCCCATAGCTCATATTTGAGAAGTGTAGGCTTGTCTATGTTGGGCAAATGTAACCAAACAAGCAAAGCCACTAAACCCTGAAGAGCAAATTACAATGAACAATGTGCTAAACAGGAGTAATGATTGAGCCACACACTTTGCCTAGTGAGAGGAGTCAATTGAAACATCTAAATATAGGAACCAGAGTATAAAAGCTGGATGCAAGTAGTCCATGTTGTGAAGGACTCGTGGCTGAAGAAAGATGAAGATGCTCAGGAAGGGATCAGGAAGTAACTTTGGGAAGATATGTTATTCAGTCAGTATTTATTATTTCCGTATACACTATTCTTTCTACTTGAAAATACAAACTTGTTTGTTTTCTCATAACAACTCTGTAACATGCAAAATTTCCAGTTAATCTGATATATATATGGCATGCAAGGCATATGTCCTTATTTCTAAATCCCTGGCACTTCCCTAAGCCTCCCCTTGCTTCATCACAGCCATAGTTGTGCCTTGTACCCACAGGGGAGCTTGCTTCACTGAACTGCCTTATCCTGGATCCACATAAACAGCTAGTTTGAAATATTGGTAGCTAAGCTTCTCACAAAGATTTGGTTTGGAAACCATTTGATTAATAATTGCCTTTGTCTGATATTTGACTATAAGTAGATAGAAAATGACCTGGATTTGTCAAGTGTTATTTCTCCCCTGTTTACTTAAATTTCTTCCATTATGATATAGGAGGATGCCAATATATTTGGTTATCCCTACTGAATGGGTGAACCATGTTCTCACTGTTTCCTCCCCAGGTGTGGAAAGAATCATGCAACTCATTTCTGTCACATTCTATTTCCATGGTACCTATCTTCTGCCTAAGCTCATAGATCTGTCATACATGCATGGGATAATCTAAAAATCCATCTTCAGGTATGTGTTCAGCCAGTTTATTCAGTTTCCATCTAGTATTTTTTTCCAAAATTTCCAAACCCTTGCTATTAACTATTAACTCTGGAAGAAAAACGTAGCCTTTATTGAGTTGACAACTTCTAATTTATTTGGACTTGGTTCTGCTTTTCACCCCTCATCCTTAGCAATCTCCCTTTCCTTCTTAGCTATGGTTCTTTGAGTTCACTGTTGAAAGTAAAAAATGCCCCTTTATCAGTTCAACCACCCTGCATTAGCTTCTCTAGTGAAAAATAAAAAGATATTTTCTTAATTTTATTTTCCCCCTTATGAAATTTAGGCATCCTCCTATATCTAAAGTCACAGAGACAGACATACAGTTCTTTGCCATGTATCCCTTTTTGCCTATGGCAAGAATATACTTAATTTAGACAGCTTGTCCTGTTTAATGGCTTCTCACATTTTTATTGATGATGACCCATCTATAAATAGTGATTCATTCTCATTTGGCCTCTTGTCCATTTTTTTTGGAAATTACTTTAAAGATACTCTCATGTGATTTTTCTACTTAGAATACTACCAAGAAGTATTAGTAATAATTCAAATAGCAAGTTTTTTGTAAGTCTCCTGAGATTCACAGGATAATGAGCTCTTCATATGCTCTTAAATCTCATTTGTAACATATGCATATCCGGAATAATATTCTCATAGGTCACACTATGAAAATATTTCAAGAATTTGAGTATAAGGTAAACTATTTTTTATTTTTACTTTGAGCCAAAATCAGCCTTGTTTTTATATAGACATGAGACAAAATGTTATAGTATCTGAGAGTTGGAAACTAGCAAAACATGGTGACAACTGTCCCCATCCTTTGAATCTATGTAGGCTAACAACTTCTCACAATGGAGTTTGCAGGAGTGAAACTCTGATTTCCATCACTGGTCACCAAAGGCCGTGGAGGTTCTGCCTTCTTCACTGGAGCATTCACCCTTGGAGTACAGAGCTGCCACATTGGAAGCTTGGCTATCTCGAGTTTACCATCTTGGAGAGGAAACTGCCATGCCATAATTGACGGTTTATATGACTGTCCTTTTGCCATCTCAATCCAGGCACCAGACTTCTCAGTAAATAAGCTTTGTTGGAAGGAGTTTCCCTTGCCCAGTTCTTGTAAAACCCAACCCTTTGAGGTACCCTGACCTATTCTAATCACCCGGAATGGCATTTTGGGGAGGAGCCAATCCTACTGTGATTTTACTGAATCTTAATCCAAAGAATCCATGAACATATTAAAATGCTTCTTGTCTTACTAAATTAAGTTTTAGAGTGGAATTTTATAATGCAGTAATGAGAATAGTAGAATAGATCATATCTTTTTCCCCATATCATCTTATAGAAGATGAATTAATACTCAATTTCGACTTCTCCAATTCCTTGACTATTTTCTATATAATATTTGGTTGCTAAGCCATTTTATGCTAATTCTCCTTTTCCTTCTGCATGGATGATATCTGACGAGTGACAAGTACAATGGTAGGCCGTCACCTTTTTTGTTCTGGACCCTCCACCTCTATTAATGCAGATGAGGACAGATTTTCTTTTCAGGCAGCCATATTGTTGATTAATTAGACGAGGAGTCAACTCAAAGTCCCTAGGCCTTTTATAACTCTTGTCAGCTTCACTTTTTACCCCATTCAATGTCTTATTAGTTCCAATTCACTATTTTAGCCTTTTGAACTATTTTTGAATTCTGACACTTTTATAAAATGGATTTGACAATTTAAAATCTTAGTGTTACCTACACATAAAAAAATGTAGTTTTTCATTGCTTTATTTTGGTAATGCTCCGCTCCTCACAGTTATTTATGAATTCTCCATCTTACATAAGAAAAATATTTGAATACAAATATAAGCATCAATTAGACCATGGGTTAAGCAAGTAATGGAAATTTGTAACTAAAACTTTCTATTCCATTATTTCATTTCTTTTTCTCAACAACGTGATTAGGAAGAAATTATTAAAGACAGAGAAACTGAGGCTCAAGAAGATTTAGTGAATGCCAAGGGGCAGGGACTTAAAAATAAATGTGTCTTCTCATATCTCTCTTTCTTTTTATCATAACCCCCAGAAGATAGCAGTGATAACTATGGACAGCACCTCAGTCAATAAATCAAGGCTGAACAAAGTAATTGACTTGTGCACTTTCTGTAAGTTGGCTGTACATTTTCTCTTGAAAACTGCTAAGGACAGTTGAGAACAAAAGTTATTTTCAGTCATGACAACAAAGCTAAACACATTTTATATAAATAACTCAGGAGAACTTGCTCTAGGAAAAATGTATTTGACAAGGAAAATAACTCATCCTAAAAGAATAATATACTACTTAATTATGAAAGAATGACTTTGAAAGGAGGTAAGGATAGAAGGAATTCAAAAGATGCTTAAAACCTGATGTTGATAAGCTGAAGTGTGTGGAAGGCAAAAATGCTACTGAGACCATGGATACTCTTTTACCTGAGTAAAAGACATAGCACTATTAAGTGTTAAATGTCATTATCCTTATACTCCAAGCTTGCTTCTTGATGCTTGAAGCATCCTTGACACTAATTTCATCTCTACTCACACAATCAGCTAGACAGAAACACAGGTATAAACCTTAATATCTCTCTCTCTCTCTTCCTCTCTCTCGCTCGCTCGCTCATCTTCACTTTTTAAACTAGTCACCAACTAATTTTGATTCTATTTACTAAAATGCTTAAATTCATTGCCTTCTTTCCAACTTCACTGACTCTGGACTAAAGCAGGCTAATGTTATCTTTTCCCTCCTCACTAATAATGATCCCAGGTTTTTTTTGCTTCCAATGTCCCCCACTTTGAACCAGGTTAAAAGGCGCCATGATAGTTTTCAGAAACAAAACCTCGTTACTTATTCTAACATTAATTAGAATAGTGTGGAATGTGCTGGTAGAAAAGTGAACAAGGTCCAGTGTTTACCCTCAGAAAGCTAAAATCCTTTTGTTTATTTAGAGGAGTGCATCATTAAAATGTAAAAGTTAATAAATGTAAGAACAAGTATAGGATGACATGGAAATACAGGAGTGGAACAGGATCTCTCCTTGACAGAGCTGCCCACTGTAAATTCAAAGTGATGTCCTCACCCCAACTTTAACCTACAGGGTATAGTCCAGATTCCTTAATAGCATTTATATTTACTTTCATGGATAAGTTGTAGCTTGTCAAAAGTGCACTTGCGATCTAGTTTAAGTCAATAAAAACAGTGCTTTATTATATTCTTCTACCAGCAGTGATTTAAACTAAAGATATCAATTCCACTAAAAGCAACATCCAGCTATTTCATTTAATTTTTTAACTTCTCAATTTTGATTGCTAGAGGTAAAGTCTGAGGTCAGTCTCACAATTTCCAAAGGTGACAGCTTGAAGTTCACACTTTGCTTGACTCATTCTCCCAAGGTGAATGATCCGAGTGTAGTTCAATTTATTGCAAGTGGCATTTATAGATGAGACCTTTAATGTCCCCCAAGACAGGGAAGTGCCTCTATTTTTAAAGGTTCTATGGCATTCCTTTTCATTCTAAATTTACCCTTAGGTCTTCATTAATCCATTTCCACACCAGGATTGTCTTCCTTTTCCTATTTTGACAACTTTGTCATAAAATAAAGTAAATTTCTTCTCTGGTTCAAAGGGGGAAAAATATCAAAGAAAAGACCCTTGGGAAGAAAGATTATTTCTAGTTCATCTCCAACACATCTGAAGTTCATGGCTGCTAGCAGCAGAGAAAAATGGACAGAGTATGGAGAAAAACAGCTTTCTTATCTCTATTTGCTAGCGTTGTGACCAACACATATTCTACTTGTGCTAAGCTTAAAATGGGAGCCATAATGCAGCACCAATTTGACAGCTACGGAGCTTTCTTGAAATTCAAAATTCCCTTAGACCATTATAGCATCCCACTCTGACCAAAAAAAAAAATCAATATAAAAAGCTATATTTTGTATTTAACAAAATATGTAAGTGCTACTCAATGTTTCTATATATGTGACCAATGTCTTTCTAGACTTTTGCCCCCAAATTCACTTTCAAACAAAAATTATGTTTCTGTTTTATTTCTTTTGATTTTAGTTTATCACTTGATATGCACTCATATGCAGAGAAGAGGGATACAATGGCGCAGGTGAAAAGTCCTTGCCAATTTATCAACCTACCAAACTCAAACTGAAGAAATCTGTCTATTATGGACAGAGTCCTCAAAGTGTACCTTAATTAGAACATGGCACAGCAAAAATAAGCATTTTTTAGCTTGTGTAGATTTTCTTTATATATATGGCAAAATATTCTAGGCTTAGATTAAAGCGAAGAAGCCAATACCCTATCTCCTATGATGGTTGTAAAAACCAAAAATACTTTGTGTTAACTACTTAACATAGGATTTTGCCTAAGTTAGACACTCAGTAAAGGATTTTTCCTTGCTTATTTGTCTTATTTACTTATTCATTGCCTTTTTGGCTTGAAAAATGGCATTTATCATTTTATCTACAAAACTTGTTCCATGCCAATATAGACTACTTCAGATATTACTAGTGTCTAAAGGTCTTTCAAGAATATATTCATGGGCTGCCCTTGTGGCTTGGTGGGAGTACACTTACCTAGCGCACCTGAGGTACTGGGTTCAATCCCTAGCACCACATAAAAAACTTAAATAAACAAAATAAAGGTACTGTGTGCCTCTACAACTAAAAATATACATTTTTAAAAAGACTATATTTACAAGCTAGAGCCACACAATAGTTTTCACAATTATAAAAACAAACTTGCTTAAATATCTGTTACATTTTTTTTCCTTTTTTGTTGTGATCATTTTTGCCTCAGGACAGCCCTGGGTTTATGTCCATCATAGATTTAGATCTATCATAGATTTTAGACATACACATAACTTTAACATTTTGCTAAAATATAGATAGATATTCTATCACAAGCATAATAATTTAGTATGCTAAGGAGTTCTATTAATGGAGTGGTACAGATAGCATAATCTTGGCTCACAAAACAGATCTACAGATGTTTATTGAAGAAAAACAGAGAAGAACAAATTAAGTAATGAATATTGAATTTTTCATATGTGCTTAGCTAAATGGGAACATTATAAGACCATTACCACAGGCTGTCAACCTGTACCTCTCCAAATTGCCCAAAGTGATGAACTTCTTCAGATTATACTGTTACTAGACGAGGGAAAATTTCACATGGAAATACATAGCAATTTACTCACATATTATGTCCAATGTGCCTCAAGTTTGCTATAATCTCTGAGAGCCCTGAGCCACACCCAGTCATATACAGGCAACAGAATTCCCTTAGTTCTCCATTGTAAGGGTCCATGAAACTCAATTTATCTTTCTGTCCATCTTCCTGTTTTTCTTTAAGTATATATTTGAAACCTAGCCATTAGCCTGAGAGACCTATCTCTTAGTCTAGCTTTTTTTTCAATTTGTTCCCACTTAAAATTATATATTTTCAGTTGTTCATGGACCTTTATTTTATTTATTTATTTATATGCAGTACTAAAAATTGAACCAATGCCTCAAACATGCTAGGCAAGTGCTCTACCACTGAGACACAACTCCAACCCCAATTTCTTCCTACTTTATCAATTCTTGGTTTATGTTCACATGTTTTTTTGAATCTTCACCATCACGCCAACTATTATTTTTTTCTGATGGCCTATTTCCTTATCTCAGACCATCCTTTTGGCTCACCACTGAACATATCTAGCTTTATTACTTTTCTTTGTATCTGTGTCACTATCATTTTGTCCTGACTGATTTCCCTGGGTCTCATTCTGCTAGCTCTGAATCTGTTCCCATCAGCCTGGTGGGAGCACTAGTGAGCTTCAGAGTCACAGCTGCTCTATTTGTGACAGTTGCAGGTTACTTTCACTTTGAGACATTTTCTAAAAAGTAAGTCTAACTCAGAATCATGAAGAAATCCAAGAATATTGGCAAATGGTACATGTGGAAATATATCTGCTAAATTGTATTTAGTTATGCTTATTTTAAGTATAATGCTCATGTAATTGTCTGTTTAATGATTATGTTCGACATTTTTTTTTTTTTGGTCATCTCTGTGACTAAAATACCTGACAAGAACAACACAGAAGAGGAAAGAGTTATTTTGATTCTCAGTTTCAGATATTTCAGTCAGTGGTTGGCTGGTTGGCTGTCTCCATTACTCTGGGCTTGAGGTGAGGTAGAACATCATGTCATTAAGCTTGTTAGAGGAAAGCTCTCAGCTCATGACAGTCAGGAAATGGAGTGGGGAAGGCCTGGTTCTTCCAGGGCATACCTGCTGTGACCCACTCCCTCCAACTAGGTCCCACTTCCAATAGACCATCCAACTATCAGTGGATTAATCTACTTGATGAAGTCAGACCTTTCATGATCCATCATTGCCTAAAAGCTCACCTCTGAACCTTAATGCCTTGGGAATCATATTTTTAACATATGAGCCTTTGAGGTCATTCCAGATCCAAATCATAACAGTTAACAATTATGCATGCATTACAGTGGAATTAAATGTTGTCATTCTTAGTATTAAAATATGTGTGCTTGTGCTTAGGTCCCCTAAATACCCTGCTAGTAGTAAACATTCAAATATTTATTGACTATCCACAATGTGCAAAGTATTTTTCTTGGTACTATATTCTCTGTAGCAATATGGTGGCCTAAAGTTGGAAATACAGTCCCAATGGCACTTCCCCCCGCCCCCCTCCCCGAAGACATACATGGTGGTGACTGCCCAATAGTGTTACATTTGGTACAATTTTATAAAATTGGGAGACATTCCTCTTTCATCAAAATATACATCAAAGCAAAACTTTGGAGTCTTACAATAAGAGCTGCAGTAAATATCTGAATTGATCATATTTTTTTAAATGAGAATCAAAAATGGTTTTGCATTAGATTGTTTCAAAAGGACTTAATGTTTTTCCTCAAACTTACTGACTTTCTCATCCCTTATGCACAAAAGTAGTCTCGGCCATATTGAGAGTAAAAAGTCTTATTGTCTATGTGTCCAAAAGAAATGAGCCCACTGAGGTAGAAAAATAACAGCCCCACGGTGAAGTGTTAAGCAGACTTTCTTCCACCTTGTTAAGAGCAGTGGAAGGTCACTGTGGCCATGGCATCATTAGAGAGAAAGCTCACCTTCTTGGCTGTGTATTATCTTTTGATTCCCTCTGCAGTTCTTTTTTTCTTTTTAACTTTATTTTATCCATACGACATCTTCTGTTGAGTGGGAAAGAGAATGAAAAAAGATGAGATTGTAGCCCTTGGATTTATCTACCTGCAGCTCAGTGATGTGATACCACAGTGCCTAGCCCAATATACAACTGGATTATACTCCTAAAAAACAGAACAGGTATAAAAAATATATCTCCCCACTGGAAAAAATCATGCTGGTAAAACATGAATTAAACTATCATTAAAAGAAAATGGTCACTGGAAGTTCAGTGAAATATAAATTTTCAAATATTTGCTCTATTATATTCTTTACAAAAGTATTTTTTAAAACTTCAAAGTTGTTTATTTTTTTGTTAACATAACATTTCTTAAAATATGATTTCTTGGTAGAGTTTTTGCAATTTGAGCACTACTTAAAAAGGGATGAAAAAAAAGTTTGAATGTTGACTACTAGTGTAATTTAGAAAATAAATTAAAATTTACTAAAACACCTAAAAGGTAGTATAATAGTTTACTGAAATGATCATTTATAAAATGACTGTAATAAATGACATTGTTGACTATCTTAGTTTCTATCAAATGACTACTAGCCAAGGCATTTCCAGCTAAAACCACTATTTCCAACAAAGAAGTGTGGGTAATAATACGCACTTTAAGAACTTCGTTTTTTGAACTTTATAAAAGTGTGATTTTTAGTGCAAGCAATAATTGACAGGTTGCATATTTCAAAATGTATTGAGCTAATCAATGGGATAGCAAACTAGATATTTCAAGAGTCAGAATAAAGATAAATGAAATTTGTAAGTGTAAAAATGATGGCTTAGAAAAAATACACCTATGAGATTATTATGGTTTTATTGCAACAGTCTTCTACCTTGTTTTCTTCTACTACTTTCAACCAACACCCTATTCTTAACCAATTATCCAAAGTGATTCCTTTAAAACTGAAGTTCAAATCATCCTTGTGTTCAAAATTATCCAAGGGATTTCCATCTTTCTTAGTGTAAAAGACGGGGTACTTCCAATGGCCTTTGGATCCCTGATATTTTCTAACCTCTTGTCCTATTCTCCTCAACCCTTATTTCCCCTCCTACTGAACTGATCTTTTGGCATTTCCAAATTTATCAAGGCAACTTCAAGTTTTTCACTTTTGTCTTCTTTTTTGGAACATACTTCTCCCAGATGTACAAGTAACTTGCTCTACTACCTAACTGATACCTGTGTTTAAAAATGTCATCTCTCTGAGGGGTTTTCTGACTGTGTGCTTAAAATTTCCCTCCTTTGAAATTTAGTAATCATTTTTTTTCTCCTTTATTTTTCTTCCAAGCCAAGAGGATACAAGGCAGAGCAAGAGAGAAGACCAGCATAGTTCCGACTCCCACTTTTCACCATGATCTTTCTTAATAACTAATGAAGGGATTTTTGCCATTTTTCAGACATATCAGGATTGTCTGCCCCTCAGGGCTTCTGTGTTTACTCTTCTTCATGCAGGGATCCTTGTTCTTCATTGGTCAGGGTTTTTGCTCAAATGTCCTTCCTAAAACATGCCTTCCTATCTTAATAAAACTTCCCTATCTATAATCACCCTGTCATCATCTTGCCATTTTGCTTTTAAATACAGTCTTCATCAGTCTTAATATGAGTTTGAAGTTATATTATTATTTTTTACCTATTTACTGTCTTACACTTCTGTAAGAAAGCAAGCTCAGCAGAAGTAGAAAACTTGGTTTATTTATGGTTTCATTCCCATTATCAGATAGTGCCTGATATAAAATAGGTGTTCAGAATATATTTCATGTTTTCCTGAATGAACAATTAGAGAAGCAAGGAGATGAATAAACAATAAAAATATTAGAATATAATTTCTCTGATATGAAAAAGATATATCTTTGTTAGCTAATTCTAGTAGCTTTAGCTAATAAGGCGTCTATTTTCTTTTGTAACATACATTCATTCACCTGCAGACAACCCAAAACTGATGTAGCTGCTTAGGAAAAGAAAAAAGCAAGGCTCTTTCTAGCCTCCTACTTTGTCAGCTGCTCTGGGATAAAATCTGAGTTTTAATAACAATAAAGAAGAGGAGATTAGATATAGAAGAGACAACCAGCGGTGTATGAAAGCCTAGATTTACTTTATTTTAAAATAATCCCAAATTTTAGCAAATTAGCAATTGGGTACTGATAAAGATTAATTAAATATGGACACAGGAAAGAGTATTTTAAAGTCTTAGGCTCAAAGCATCTGTTTTTTGATATAATTTATAGTAATCTTGAGGAAGTCACATATGGTTTGGTGGCCTCAAAAGTTTTATCTGCCAATGTTAATGATATATGTTTTATGGCATTATAGGGTTAAAAACTTGTAGGAATCACCTGATTTACTAACCACAAAGGCCCTCAGAAAAGTACAAGGTGAATTTTGAAAATAGCACATTTTATTTTCTCTTCTCATTTGGGACAAACACATTTTTTTTTTTCAGGCATTATACTGTCAAGCTGCAAATGACAGAATTAATGTACAGGTGAAAGTTACCTAAAAATATTCTTCGAAATTCACTTATAAGAAATTATTTTGTATTCATATAACTACATCTTTAGAGTCATAAGTACTCTGACTTTATATTAAACTTCATTCATTCAATGTATCAGGCATTTCAATTTAACTAACACATGTGAAATAGACTATTATCTCAAAAGCCTTAGTAGATACTGTAATGATCCTCGGTTTTACGTATGCCAAAGCAAAATTCTTAATTATGTAACAAAATGAGACAAAATATCTTCACTATGTAGCTATTTACTGTGCACTGATATTGTCAGTGGCCAGCATTACTGTTTTGTCTAATTCAGATAAGAATGTTGCCGGGCGCTGGCACATACCTGTACTCCCAGTGGCTTTGGAGGTGGAGATAGGAGGATGATAAGTTCAAAGCCAGCCTCAGCAACAGTGAGGCACTAAGCAACTCAGTGATACCCTGTCTCTAAATCAAATACAAAATAGGGCTGGAGATGTGGCTCAGTGGTCAAGTGCCCCTGAGTTCGATCTCCAGGACCCCTGCCCCAAAAGATAAGAATGTTGCTTTTTTGCAGATTTTACTAATAGAAAATTGATTGATGCTATATCAGAAATCTGTGTCAAAGAAAGACTGTTGCAGAGAGTTGGAAAGTAACAAATTAAAGCAGGTCCACAAGCTCTGATTTCATGTCCAAACAAAACTTTGCCTCAAGAGCAAAATATTCCCCAAGTTATTATTTTTTCTGTAATAATCTAATTGACCCCTGACTTCACTTCTGCTTGTGTTTTAGTGAAAATTCTTCTAAAAGCCATTCTAAATTTATTATTTTCTTTGTCATACTACAGCTCTTTGACCACACCAGTTACACCAGCATCTTTACATCAATTCTTAGTTTTTCTTAATTAGTCTAGGACATCCTCCTCCAGCATAAGTAGTAAGTAATTACTTACTCCTAATTACTTACATAACTCCTTCCCATCATACAGAGTGACTGCCCCTGTAGGTGTAGTCTGCTGATGGAACTATAAAGGTGGCCTTGTGAAGACTGTCCTTTCTACCTTCTATTAATTTTTTTTTTATTTTTCACACTGGTCATAGGAGTTGTAACAATATTATCAATTTGCCTATTTTAATAGACATCAAATAACAGTAGCTTAAAAGAAAGGAAAAGGCTCATTTGGGTCTCATATGCCTATAATTAAAAGGTCAAGCATGTTGATTATTTGGGAATTTTTTTTTTTCAGTTAGGACATCTAGGTACCCAGATTTCTTTTTTCTTTTTGTTTATCTACTTTGGGGTATTTGCTCACCCTTATAGATAAATCTAGCATGATTGCATCCTATCAGCATCCCAGGCCATGGGGAGAAAGAGGTAAAACTGCTTCCTTTAAAAGATGTCAACTAGAAGTCTCAGACATCATTTCAGTCCTTAGGCCCAAATTTAATCACAACACCATACTTAACTACAAGATAGGCTGATAAATATTGCCTTTAACTATGAAGCCACATATCAGTTAAAATTGGGGCTTCTGTTTTCAAAAGGAAACAGGAGGACTAGTTATTAGGTCCTATTAGTAGTCTCTGCCACAACAGAATTACTCACCACTTAGAATTAACACTTTGAATGTAAACATGAGTCTTCTCATTTCAGGTACCTGTGTTTAATAATGCTTGAAAAGGTTCATTCATTTGAAGAGTTTATAAAGGTCATAAAATGATGAATTGAAAGTGAAGTAACATCCTATAATCAACTATATACAGTTTATTAAAACAATTAACCCTAGGGAAAGTTTGCAATAACTGATGGAACTGATGGATAACATATGGGCTTAATTATTTGATAGTCCAGATGTTAACTATCAATTTCTCCACATAAACTTATCATTTAGACAGGAAAGGGTAAGAGATCTATTTGTCCTTGCTTCTTGAGCATCCTCTAGGGATTGTTCACTTAAGGTTTCTCAAGGCTACAAACACTTCCTCTTTCCATGTTAGTTTATGTTACTAACTCAACTCAGATTTTTTACTTTCTTAAATTGAGGTTGATAACTAATTGAAGTCAATTTCATTCATCCTGTCTTCATGATGGAAGATGCACATTTTGGAATACAGAATTTCATATTCATATGTATCATTATTTTTGTTCCAAATTCATAACACAGGTATGAATACAAATTCAAAAATGTCCACAAACACATCTACTTTTTACTCTAACCTCCCCCGGTTTGGTGCAGACTTTTCTCTTCCCTCTGTACTTTTTCCTGTAAATATACTTGGGGCAAATTTGGAAATTTAAAACAACTTCAGGCCTAGGAGGTATTTCCGTGCTACTGTAATGTTCTTTCAACTGATCTTTCTTGTATCGGTGGGCTAAACATTTCATTAGCTATTGAACATGTTGTAATGACTAAGGTGTGCCATATTCTCTAAGAATTTTTGCAGAAGCAAAATTTTTACTAATCTTAGAGGAAAATGAATCACCCTTAACCATATAAAGAAAAAGAGTGTCAGTCTGTCTGTCTCTAAACAGACACACACATCATACGCATACCCATGTACACATATCATTGCCAGGATGTAAATGAAAGAAAACATGAGTGATAGAAGTGAATGTCCTCCCTCCCTGTTTCTTCAATTTCTGAGAAGATTGTATGAAGAACAATGGAAAGTAAAAGCAGTTTGAGTTCCTACCTTATAAAGAACAGCTTAATGAACTGGGCACAAGAGGCATGCCTGTAATCCCAGCAGCTGTGGGTGCTGAGGCAGGAGGATAGTGAGTTTAAAGCCAGTCTCAGCAACTTAACAAGGCCATAAGCAACACAGGAAGACCCTGTCTCTAAATAAAATATGAAAAGAGGGTTGGGGATGTAGCTTAGTGATTAAGCTCCCTGGGTTCAATCCCTGGTAGGAAAAAAAGAAAGAAAAACTTAATGAGATCTATGCCCAAGGACTTCACCATTGAAAGTTTTTAGTTATGTCTTCCACCATGTTATACATACTGTTAGATATCTATGAGACTGTTAAATCACTCCTGAAAAATACAGAATCCCCTATATAAAGAAACACAAATTCAAGAATCAACCTAAGAAACAGGTAGCACAGTTGGTTGCTTTTCAAAAGTCAAAAGGAGCCTTAAATATTTAATGTAGTAGAAACAATGGCAAGCACACAGGTGGAATTTATGGAAAGAGTTCTGTGGAAAGACCGTGGAAAGACCGTGTGGGATAGCAACGTTAAGATCAAAATCTCTGTAAGACCCAGGTGCCCGGGTGTTTGGCAAGAGTCAGAGGCAGAACCATGCTCATTTGAGACGTTATCTGGATTGCATCTCCTTGTGTCACTGTTTTTGCCTCTTTAAAAGTCAACATGTCCTGGTTATGGTGTCTTGGAGAAAAAAAAAAAAAACACCCTCACTTTTGATCCATTTTCTGTTTACTACAGCCACTGATTATCTTCTCCACATTTAGAAAAACAGCTGCGATACTTCTTGACAAGCAAGATTAAAATCCCCAGAGGTCTTTATCATTTCCCCTGACTTCTGCACCTTTAAACTGGCTTATTTGTCACATCAACTGAAACTTCTTGCCATTTGTTGAAACTTTGAGTACTATTTCATTGTTCCAATTATTTTTAATTGAGAATGTTCTCACATTCTACAGACGATACATGTCCATGCTTCATATTCATTGTAGCACATTTTTTTATAAAGTTGATAAACAATTTTGAACTCCAAATTATGCCCTACATGTCACAACACTGCAGCTGCAAGCTGCAACAACAAAATATGAGCTGAGAGTCAACACCAGAACAAACAAGGTCATCATCAAATAACTGTTAAGATTAGGTTCGTTTTTATCACTTGCTAATTGCTGTATCTGTTGGGCTGAAGAGAAAATTCAATATGCCTGTTTTACAGAGCTTCAGAGCCAATGCAGTAATGTAGCTGTTGCTAACACTTTGGGCCCTGCTCTTTTTTATGGGAAATGAATGTAGCTTTATCCATTCATTCTACATGTACTGGGCATCAATTATTTATTTACCAGGCATTGTTCTATGTATTAGGGAAAAAATATTAAAAAAAAAACATAACCCCTGCTTGAAAGGATTTTTACAGTCCATTTAGGGAAACAGGTAAGTCATATACAAGTTTATAAATGAATCAAAGTACATTTATGGAGATCAAGCCTTACAAAGGAAAGAAAACCGAATCACTTTGCATTGCCATTGGTCCTCTATAATATTTAAAAAATCTGCCATACCCTTGGAAATTTCAATTATCTGTTATTTGTTATATTCACTAAAGAATTAGGAAGTAGAAAGAATAAAGTGTTTATAGAGAAAAAATTACTAAAAGGGTATACTAGACCCATGACTTCTACTTTGAAATGAATTTCCTTCACCTTTTCCACTGTAGGTCAAGATGTAGAATCTGTCTGAGATGTTACATTCACCAAGGAAAAGAGAGGAAGAAGTGTGGATTGCAGACTCTGTGAGGTATATGTCTATACAAATATGCAAGAGTCTCACTTGTGCCTTCCAAAGAGTGTCCTTTCCTTCTGCCATTATAGTCCATACCCACAAAAGCTTCAATTTATACACTAAAGCGTGGAAATGAGATTACATAAAACCTGACACTTATAATGTGTCACATCTAATGAACTTAGTGAAACTTCAGTCAAACACTGTTTGATTCAACAAATTTTCATTTGGATAGTCTTCTGGTATTTGTTTAAATGGAATTTTGAACTACAAATGAAAAGTATCACCTAATTATTCTTTCACTCCTAATTTCCCTTTAGGATCTTTCTTAATCTGGACAATATACTACTTTGTTCTCTGTGGAAATTTCTGAGCAAATACCTTGTAAAATAACATAATACATTTTGCTGGAGTGTGGGTAGCAATATGATCCCCTTCATTAGCTGTCCAGTGGGGAGCTCTAATTCCATCTTGATTGACAAGCATTGCTCATCAGGCTTGCTTTTTACTGGGGAAGCAGTTTAGACTTTTAGTGAAAACAGGCTAATCTTCTATAGGGACAGTGACATAAAGAGGATTGGTGATGTTCCTGAAATTCCAACAGCTCCTGGAGGCTGAGGTAGGAGGATTGTAAGCTCAACATGAGCCTCAGCTATTTAGCATGACTCTTTCTCAAAATAAGAAATAAATAGATAGATAGATAGATAGATAGATAGATAGATAGATAGATAGATGATAGATAGGAGTGGGAATTTAGCTCAGTAGTAATACGCCCTTGCTTGATTTTAATCCTCAGTACCAAAAAGGTGGGCAGGAAGGACAGGGAGAGGGTAATTTGAATGAAATCAGTTCTCTGCTAAGAACAGCAATTTACTCCTGCTCCTCCATCAATTACTCAATCCCAAATACACAAAATGATATTTAAGCCACAGAATTCTGGGAACATTTTTTTTTTTTTTGTGTGTGTGTGTGTGTGTGTGTGTGTTTGCTTAAATAAGATGGAGCACCTACTCAAAATTAGCATTATCCATTAGATTAATATGTTAAAAATATACATGAACACTTACCTTAGAAAAGGCAAATATTTTAATATTCCAAATATGTAGCATAATATTTTTCTTGTGAACAAATATTTAGTATTTTAAGGTTATGACATGTCGAACATCACACATTACTTAACTAATTTACTTAATCACAACTATGTGTGTGCTTTGCTTGTTCATTCATAATCTTAAAGACAGTATATTTTAACAGGCAGATAGATGGTTTCATCTTTGTTTCAGGCATCAAAGGGATAAACAAAACCTTCCAATTTTTCCTATTACCTCTCGAAATGATGGAGCAATTAAGGAAGAATGATAAGACAAATTAAGGAACCTATGGTTTCATAGTTTTCCCTCAATCATATAATTATTATCATATTAATTTTGGGGGGTGTATACTGGGGATTGAACTCAGGGGCACTCAACCACTAAGCCCCATTCCCAGCCCTATTTCATATTTTATTTAGAGACAGGGTCTCATTCAGTTGCTTAGTGCCTAGCTTTTGCTGAGGCTGGCTTTGAGATCACAATGCTCCTGTCTCAGCCTTATGAACTGTTTGGACTATAGGTGCATACCTGGATAAATATTATTATATTAATTATGAACAAAAATTCATATTTGACCTTGGGGAGGGATCATTCTAGAAGGGAAAGCAGAGGCCTTCAACCCCATCACCTTAATACCGATAATGACCTACTCCTGTGGATTTTCTTCACCTATATACCTGAACTTCTTCCTTTTTTTTTTTCTCACATTTACTTTCTTTCAAACTGAAATGATTAAGCTCTTTATCATAATACCCAGGCCTATAAATCCACCTTTTTCAAATCTCTTTTTAATCTTGTGTCTCTGCTCACCTGGGTATATTTCTCTCCAAAGGACTACTGCTACTACTACTGCTTTCTCCTCCTTCTCTTTCCCTCTTCTTCTTCACATATTTGTGATGCTGGCTTTGTGTTGGTTATCACTGTTAGTAAAATCTCTTCCAGGTGCCTTTAAAATCCTTCAGAAAATACCTGACTAGCTGGGCGTAGTGGCTCATTGCTTATAATCCCAGAAGCTGGAGAGGTTGAAGCTGGAGAATTGTGAGTTTAAAGCCAGCCTCAGTAACAATGAGGTGCTAAGCGACTCAGTGAGACTCTGTCTCTCAAATATATATATATATATATTTTGTATATATATATACAAAAAAAAGGTCTTAGGATGTGGCTCAGTGTTTGAGTGCCCCTGAGTTCAATCCTTGCTACCCTCCCCAAAAGAAAAACCTGATTAGACCCTATAATAACTAAATCCTACATGCTGCCAAACTGAAAATTAATTTTACTAATTTATTTAAAAAATAAACTTGATTAATTGTAAGTTTGGATTTTTCTCTAATTAGATGCTTTTTGATAATGGATTAATTTTGTTTTGCCTTGGAGATATTTAGTATTTTCTCAATAAAGGATTCTATTTTTATTGGTTTTATTGAGAAGACAGCCCCATTATTAGGATATAAAAAGTTGGGCACTTATGTTATTTTTATTTTTTTTTAAGTAAAGATTTATTCTATTCCTAACTGTCGACTAAGAAAACTAAATGTGTGTAATGAGCTTGCTCCATGTAAGCATAATGCTGCAGGTAGTAGAGGGGGCTGGTTATATGATACATAGGACACATTCACTACTTTCTAGAAGAGTTTTTTTTTTCCTATTCAATAAAGCACTTCTTCATTAGGCTATAAGCTCTAAGAAGGCAGAAAATCATATTCACAGCTGCCTCCCTTGCACATTACCTGAACTTTGAGCATTATTGTTGAATGAATTAATTGTTCATTCTTAACATATAATGACTATACACTCTTTTTATCTATTGAAATGCAAGCATCAGTGCATGCATATAAGAGGTAAAATTAATTCAGTTTGAAAAGAAAAAAAGGTTTTGTAACATAATCTAGGAATAAAATATTCAATCAAATTTTAATCAAATCATTGCTTTCTTTTTCCAAATGTATATTATTGCTATGGTAACCAGACAAGGAATTCCCTAGGAAAACAAGAAACATATTTCTGGCCAGAAGCAATTACTCAGTGAATTTTAATAATTACAAAATTTATAATTATGATGGGTATCTGCTTTTAATGTCTATAGTGCCAACCTTTATTTATTTAATGAAGGATTTCACAGAAGCTAGACATGGGGCAATGAGACCAACTAGACAGATACCATGAATTAGATAAACATTGGAGAACCGTGTGAATTTTGTGTGTCTCCCAGGCAGGCAGCAATGCTCAAGTAGTTAAGCTAAAGCAGCTTCCATGGCTCGGGCACCAGGCTGATGTAGGGTCCAGTGCTCTGGTATGACAGGTCAGGAACAAGTGGCAGACGAGTTTTGCACAGGCAGAATCATGGAATCCAGGTGTGGCCCTGAGGGAAAGATGAGGAAACAAGTTCTGACAGCAAGATACAGAATCAACCCAGGCATCTGAACCACAGCATAAAGTTCCATAAGGTTTTATGGAATTTGAGATGAGAAGTTTTTAATCCAGTCTTCTTTGCACTGCCTTATAGTCTAGGTGCCCCAGACCCCCTGACTGCAGCAGGGGCAGAAGAGCTGGACAGCAGCCAGGTTGACAGCATAACAGTAGCATCTCAAAGGCCACTGTGGCACCTGCATCCAAATTTAGAAAGCAGACCAACAAATCATTAATTTTCTTCACCAGAAAAGAATTTTGAAAATTTTTGAAAAACCCATCTTCATGTTCTTCTTGCATTTCCATCTTCAGATTTCAATTCCAGTGCTTTCCTCATGAAATATTGCTTCCAACTTCCCTTTAAACTTAAACCGAAATTTTTGCTTTTAGAGTCGAAGACCTGAAAACCTCCAATTAGCAATTTACTAGCAGATATCTGTGAGGGAGAATCTTGTCTGACTCTCAGCTGGTGGCTCAGTGTGCACTTGGCTGAGATGATGGAGAGAGAGCAGGTATGACTTCACCTTCCTTCCAGGCCTGGTGGCAGGTGTCTGTCCAAAGGGCAGGCTCACGGCAGAGGCCCTAAACACAAGGCACACATGTGGAACTAAGAAAACAGCGTCTCTAAAGCACCTGTGTCTTCTCCTCTTTGGCTCATGCTAAAGTGACTATTTTCTTCTTCTAAAGCCAAAATATGTTTTAAAAAAAGAAAAAAGAAAAAAAATAGAAATAGCATGTACTTTAAATTCAGTCTAGTAGAATGCTATGCTATTGATATCAAGATATCGCAAAGCAGGTGGAACATATAAACAATGGTCACAAAACATAGAAGGCAAAGTGTTGAATGAATAATAATGGGGGAAATTTATATACCTCTCCCTTCACCATGCTCAGGATGCATAAAATAATGATAACTGATTAGTAGATTTATTTTTGTGGAAAAATTATACATGGTATAATCATATAAGACCAAATGCTATTGACAATGACCACATTTCACTATATTATCCTTTGTACCTATAGCCAAGCTATGTGGACAATAATCTATTTTATACATAAATTTTGTTTTTAAAAATGAAAGTATGACCAATGTGATTCTGTAACCTGTACACTCAGAAAAAATGAAAAATTATACCCCATCTGATTCAAATGTATGATATGTTAAGATCATTGTACTGTCATGTGTAACTAATTAAAACAAATAAAAAATAAATAAATCTTTAAAAATGAAAGTAACATTAGGCAAATCAAACAGAGAAAACTATTTATATCAGTCACCATATGAGGGATACAACTTGTATTCCTCATCTTAGACATTTGTTTTTTTGAGTGACTTGCAACCTAGTTTCCAAAAGGAACCCCACCTTTACAGGAAATTGTTCCTATTTTAAGAATGTCTCCATTGTAGTGAATGGTTCAATTAATTGTAGCCTTAAAAAGATTGAAATAAATTTTCCTCTTTGTGTGCATATTTCTTGCCATCCCTTCACTCACAGTGTCAAACACTATGTATTGCTTGGGCCAATTTGTATGGCAAACCTGATGCCTTTGAAATGTTGCCATGTGTTTCTTAACTATATATGTTCTGAGGAATCCACCACCAGATAATTTCAGTATTACCTGAATATCATGGAGTGTGTTCACATACACTACACTGGCTGTGATGTCACTTAACTTGATGAGATCACTGTCACACATACAGTGCCCAGTTGGCAGAAATGTTATTATGTGGGGCAGGACTGTGTGCATTTGTGGAGGATTGTAACTTGGTTGTGTATAATCCATAGGTACCAGTTTTCATGTGTCCAAGTAATTTATCAAACATGATTCATCTTTTACTAAAATAATATTTTTAATGGCTAAGCCATTTTTTCCTCATCATATAATTAAATTTGGTAATAGTTATTTAATGTATTCTTTATTTATTCATTAATGAGAGAGAGAAGGCCAAGCTGTAACGGTAATTACATATATTCTCATTTTCCTGAATTGTCTAAGAATAGAGGGCAAACACTGTACATGATGTTCTTTAATTTTCTGGAGGGAAGTCAAATGCTATAGCTCAATGCCTTACCCTAATCTATTGGTAAAATATTCATCTACAACATAAGGATGTCTACACATACAAACATAGAGAATAATACAAAATATGTATAATGCATATTTAAGCATTCAGTACATTTAACTAGTTTTTCTTATCTCAAGGCTTAGAAAAGCAAATTACTCTACTAAGGCTTGTTATGTCTTTGTCAATAACTAAGATTTCCCTCTATTTGCAAGCTAACTTATTTCATGGATGCTGATAGAAATTACAGCATTCCCAAGTCAGAGAAAAAATGGTACAGCAAGCAGCAAGACCTTCATATTTGTATCATTTTTTTTTTCTCTCCAAGTCCCATGGCAAGGAGATCTGAGAGGAACTGTGCCTCAGAGTGGACAAATCTCAGGTTTCTTAGGAAATCCTAATATTTTTTAGTGGATTCTAAGAAAACCTGCCTAAATATTTCCCTGAAGGGAGACATTATCTTTAATATCCTGGTGAGAAAATAAATTTGTTTTCTACCTGAAGGAAGACACTATCTCTAACTTTCAAGGTTATTTGCTATACAAACATCCTTGTAAAGATATTCTTGAACAAAACTGATATAACACATGCAGAAATGTTTAGCTTTAAATTTTGGATAGACACCAGAAATGTTATGGGGAAGTTAGGGAAGGAGTCCAGAACATAAGAGAGGCACCATAGCGGAAATAAACTGACCCACATGTCCCTTTGACCTCCGATTTAAGCTCTGGCCACAGTCAGAGAGGCCTCAGGGATATAGGGCCACAGATGGAGTTGAGCAGGGGCAAAGGCATTACCCTCCCTGCACAGAATCTGGCTTCACTCAGCCAACCTACCAGCTGACCCTGTTGGTAGATCAGGAGGCACCACTTTTGGAGCAGCTGTCACTCTTCCAGTAATGAACATTCATGTGATAAGGGCTCTTCATGCTATTTCACAGTGACAGCCCATATAGATGAGAGACAGGAGGAGGGATGGTTTATGTTTTGGAGTGTATGTGTGTGTGTGTGTGTCTGTCTGTGTGACTTAATAACCAATATTGATTTCTGACTTTGTAGTTGGTCCTGTTCTGATCACTTTATATGTAAATTTGTTCATTATCTATGAAGTTCATATGATTATTTGTTTTTTTTTTTTTGAGTTTGACAAAATTTATTGGTATTTTAGTAAAGACATTCATCTCAGTCGTTTCTCTCTCCTCATCTTGACCTTTGGTTAATATTTCATTTGGGTCAAGAGAAGAATATGTAGGAGAGGGATGTTATTTTAACAAACAGTAAAATGGACAAAATGGATAGTCTGCCTACATAAAAGTAAGTTAAATTCATGTTTCTTGATATAATTAAATCATGTTAAGAACTAATAGTTGTATATACATTTCCATTGTTTTACTTGGGGCTCTTTCTAAACTTAAATGCAAGTGAACAAGAGTTAGGAATATATACAGGCTGCTTCTCCAATTAAAAGAGCTCAGTGAGTTAATTACCACCAATAAAATAGTTTGAAGCTGCCTCCAAATTTAACATTGTAGGAGTTTTCAAAGAAATCACATTACCATATTTTTATTGTCTGTGACTATGCTTTTAATGTGTTTGTCACATTAAAAAATAATGTCCATATACAATACAAAAATACAAAACAAACACCTTATGATATGCAAATCTTAATAGTATATGTGATGGGAGATTTCATAAAATGTAATTGAAGATGCATCTTCTTTCCTTCTATTTTTAGTACCTAAAATGTGCTTTTGAGAAGACACCGGTCAGTAAATATATATATATATATATTTCAAATAAACCATAGGATTATACTAATAAGAAATCCTGCAGTGAGTTCAATTTAAATTGGGTTTAACAAGTTAGTAACTAAAATGATTAGACAAAGTTACAGAAAGTGCATCTTCTCATGTTGTCTTCATACAATGTTAAATTTCTCTCTCTCTCTCTTTTTATTTCTTTTTTGGTTTTTATACATTTTAAAAAATAAAAACCAGCCAAACGCTTAAGTATTATATACATTTAAATTGTTGGTGGTGGTTTGTATTTTAAAAGAAACAGCTTCCTTATGATTTGCCTCAAGTTCTGGTGGAAATGCCTACAGGAACTAGTTATGAATAAAAACCAAGAGAAGCACATTCAGAATACTGATTTACTTTGGTAGCAAATGGTTGTTCTTTGAAGACTAATGAAGGTAGACAAGACCCATTTCAAATACTCGATACTTCACATAAAAATTAAAAAAGAAATAAAAACATTTTTAAGAGCTAAGCGTTTGTATCCACTGATAGCAATGCCAATACCTAGTATATGATGACTTGAAACAAAACAAATGCCCATAAGGAAAAAAAGCTGTATTTTAATTTTATCTAAATTTATTATCAGTCAATAGTCCAGTAACATTTTCCTCTCAGTACAACACTCCCTTCTCTCTATAAGGCTGTTCCTGGGAGCCAGATACTTTAGGTAATGAGGGAGTTAAGTTAGGAGAGTAACTGCTTGCAGTTTTAAAAAGATAGTAACTTTTTGTTTCCCTCTTAATGTGCTAATAGTTGTGCCTAAAAAAATATGCAATTCTTAAAAAGGTACCATTTCTGATTTCTTTATTATCTGTAACCTTTGGAAACTAATCACATGAAACTACAAAATTAGCAAATGTCTTGAAATCTGTATATAAAACATAAATTACCTCTAATTTCAAACTCTCATTTATTAGTGTACCACTCAATCTTAAAAAAACAAAACAAAACAAAAACAAAAACGAAAAAGAAAAAAAAGCGGCTCCAAAGATAGTCTTATACCATTCTTTAAAAAAGGAAACTGTTCCTTTTAACTTTACACCCACCCCATACCCCAATTTCAAAACACATCATTTAATTGTCTTGGTCATGAACATTTCCAAGATGAGATTTTATATTTCGTTCCCATAGCTTCTGGTTATCAGAAAACCCATGTTTTCCTTTATTGAAAGAGTTTGGTCCAGCTGATATTGGTGTATCCCTTCCAAAATTCTTCATCCTCATCTTTGCTTCTGGAGGCATTTCCTCTGGTTCACTGTCTTCATCTTCATTAAAAGCTGCTGCTACTGAAAGGGTTTTTGGAGCAAGAGTTGGAACAGTTTCTTTAGGCTTACTTGATCCAAGTTTGATGGATATGGCTGATGCTTTCTTTGTTGTCAGACTACCTATGGCAAATCCAACCTTGGAGATCTTTGTAGGCTTTGTTGGGAGGTCTGCAGCTTCTTCTTCAGCTGATCGCTTCTCAGCGCTGCGACTGGAACTTTCCCCTCCATTACTGGAAGAAACAGTCTTAGTTTTCACAGGTTTTTCTGCTTCTTCTTCAGGTCCTCCGGCGGCTCCAACTCGCTGCAGCTTTTCAGGCTTCTCCTCTCCTGCCTTCCCCGTCTGCCATTTTCCCCACCCGCGGCCTCTGATTATTTGTTTTAATTACCTTTCTCATCCCTGAACAAATGACCTGAAAAGAACAACTTAGAAGAGAAAAAGCTTATTGTGGCTCTCAGTTTCAGAGGTTCAGTCCATGGTCAACCAACTCCACATTTCTGGTCCTGATATGGGAAAGGAAGAGCAAAGGGAAGCAGCTCAGAATATGGCAACCAGAAAGTGGAGAGAGAGAGAGAGAGAGAGAGAGAGAGAGAGAGGGAGGGAGGGAGGGAGGGAGGGAGAGATCCAGAGATCTTGAGATCTCTGCTCACCAGAAACAAAATATATAAACCTCAAGGACATGATCCCAGCGACCTACTTCTTTCTTTCTACCTTCCCAGTTATCACCCAGTTGCCAACCAGTTAACCCATATCAGTGGATTAATCCACAAATAAGTTTACCCCTCTCATAATATAATCATCTCTTTTCTGAAAATTCTTGAGTTGTTTCACAGTAAGCTTTTGAGGGACACCTCATTTCTAAACCATACTATTATTACTTTTACTTTACAAGTAAGAGAAATCAGGCAGAGTGAGGGTAAGCAAATAGATATAGCTCATATTTGAAAATTAAAATACATCTGTTTCAATGGGGAACAGGGACTAGGAGCTCTTGGGTTAGTGGCCAACTGATTTAAAGTAGTAAAAAGAAGCCATAGAAAGCCATTCAGAGAATAGATAGATGATCTAAGGTACAGAGTGGTCAATAAGACTGATAAAATACATAGAATGTAGTGTGTCTTGTAATATTGTGGAAGAGATGGCCCATGCAAAGGCAGAAAGGAGTTTATGGAGAGGCCAGTGACCAAAATAAAGTGACTGCAATAAAAGTTCATGTATTTATTCAACTTTTTGTTGTTGGACATCAATCATGTGTCAGCCAGTAAAAATTTATGAAAAAATTCTGAATGCACAGGTTGAGTTCAGATAAAAAGAACGTTCTGGATGTAAAACATAACCTGTCCTATATTACATTTGGTAATAATTTCATGAGGTTTTTGTAAGTTTGAGCTTTTCAAGACTACTTTTATCTTTCACTTCTGACTTATAATTATTTTCCTTTGCCTCAAAAACTAAAGGTTCTTCAAACTGCTTGATTAAAAAAATGATAAGCTCTGAAGAATATTTTCTCTCTGCAAAACTACAGATCATATTTTTTGTCATAACACTTTCTTTGCAACTGTTATATCTAAAAGAGGTGTCTTAAGGTACTCAAACTTCAGAGAATGTTGCTGTATCCTTTGATTCTAAATTTTAACTTCCCAAAGATTTGAAATTCCAATTTGAGCACGTGCGATGTGCTCACAAGGAAAGTTAAACTGATGTCTTTGTCTTCTAGTTTATTGAAGCTATAGCCTCTGGTGCAGCCATGGAGAGGTGGCATCATTTTAGGAAAAGGTGTTTGAATACACTTGCTACCATCACTCATGAGACAGGGACAAGGCAATTCCACCTTCAAACATGTCTATCTTGATCCCTTCAAGCAAGAACATTGTGGCATTTGCTCATGATGCTCTGGGGACTGGGAGAAGTTTCACCTATTATTCCTAGTGTAGACCTTTCCCATTTTTTCCTCAAGTGTCCCTAGTGCCTACTAACTAGGTTCTCAGCTTTATGGACCCAGAGGCTGCTTTGGTGAGATCAGGATTCTCTAGTGGAAGGCTCTACCCTCTGAGATGGTTCTTGGTTTTGGTTCTCATCTATCCAGAAACCTGAGGCTTAACATCCTCAAAAGTACTATGATTTTTTTTAGGGAGGGGGGAGAGGGGAGACAATTGGGAATCAATATTAATTACTCTTTTAAATTCATAAAGGAAGAAAATACATTAAAATTTTCACTCTTAATTTTTAAAATTTAAATAGCATCTCACATTTAAGGTAATCACATTAAGTGCCTACAAGAGGGAATTAAATTACCTCCAAATAAAATACTGAGTTTTGTTTGTTTTTAATATATGATGAAGGTTTTCATTTGAGACAAGTTGAATTGAAAAGAGTTGATAACCCAGGTGGGAAGCTCCCAAAACGGATCGCATCAGTGGTGGAAATAAGCAAACAAAGAAATAGATTCAGAAGACAATATCACAGAAAAGTCACTAGGACTTAAGGGGCAGGAGGCAAAAGAGGTAAAGGGAAGTTTTGTCTTTAACATTTTAAAATACCAGAGTCAAGGTGACTGTTCAAGAAATTTGGTGGAGAGCCAGAAGATGATGTTGACAATTCCAGCTTCTTTGCCTCCTCAGTTGCAGCCTGTGATTTCTAGACAAACATGTAAATATGTTGCTGTACTTGACTCTTTTACAGAGATATTTGTAGAGAATACACATTAAAATGTTCTTTCTCATCTGATATTGGTTTCAGAAAAAAGGTAGTTTAGGGGACAGGGGACTCAATGCATTGATTTGGAAGTAAAATAATTAAACATCTGGACTTGGTACCGATTTAAATAATTCTATCTGCTCTTCAAACCCCTTTTAGAAACATAACTGTGAGTATATTTGTACATATCTCCATAATTAAATCATATATAAATGCAGTTAATTGTGTAATAATTGAAAATATTTCAATATATTTCAAGTGTAAATGATCCATCATGTTGTTGATAGTATAGTATCCTTTATTTTTCTCTTTTGCCACTTTGGTAAAGCAATTGCATTCTTAATTTATTGGACAGAAACACATTTTTAGATAAATAGTTGTAGCTATAAAATGCTAATTGTGTTCATGCTTGGATTACTCCAAAAAGATACATGCCATTACATTTGTAAGAAGCTGAATCTAAAATTGGATGGTAGTTAAAAATATTGTTATAAAAACTGTTAATAATTTACACATGGGAGTAAAGGGCAAATACTAAAAGTATGATGTGAATTTGTAAAATTATACAGTTATATTTTTCTGTATACTAGAATGAAGGCTTCATAACAATGAGCCTCTGTTTGGTGTTTTTTAATCTGTATCTTTGGTACCTAAAACTGATCCTGATATAAAATAATTATGTCAAGTAAATCAACATTATGCATTTAATTTATGTATGTGTCTAGATTTTGCAGACATGTGTATACATATGTCTAGATGAATTTATAAATGTATATTATATATGTATATATATATGTATATATATATATATATATATACATATCCTTAGATTAACACCTTAAAAATGTTTATCACTCACTGTATTTGTAACTGCAGTGGTTTTATTTTTTTAAAACTCTCCCCAATTTGCAAAATTTTCCATAATAAGCAATTATTAATTTTTAGATTGGATAAAAATTGCAATGCTATTAAGAATACAGGCATTTAGAAAACTATATGTTTAATTTCAAAAATGAAAAAAAATCATGCTTTCTTCAATATGTGTAAAGTATTTTAATCTCTTGGAAAATATCTACAATTAAAATTCATCGGAATTATTTTCTATGTAATGTGAAAACTGCATGGACCATTATCTAGTTTAATGGCCACTTTATAATTTCTCCAAAATCTTCCAGGGGGGATTCATTTATGAATAACTGCTAAAAGGCTATTTCACTGCCCATTTTCCTATGTCTGGTGTCATTTTCGAGCTAGTGGGCTTTAGATTGGCAATAAGGTCTTAATTTTTGATTGAGACGATCAGTGATCCTGCGACCTTTCAATTGCATTATAAACTGGAGAAGAATGAACTAGAAAAGTCACATTTTAGAAAGAATATGCTTCACCTGCTTTAGAAGAAAATTAAAAATCAAAGCTAATTCCAGGACTTTTTTGTGTTCAATATACCCATAATTATTAAGATTTTTTTATTGTTTCTGGTGTCAGGTGCTGCTTTAAACACAATTTATGTAAATATTTTATTTCATTCTTACAGTTCCCAAAATACAAATTATTTGACAAATAAGAAGTATAGAGAACACAGAGATTTATTGCCTAGAAAGCTTTTAAAATCAAGCAGTCTTACCCCAAAATCCATGTTCCTAACCACAATGATAAGCTCCTTGCCTGCCCACCAAATTAGGAGCTTCACCATGATCTAGTAGAATGAGCATTGCTCAGCGAAGCAAGATGGAAGGTTTATAATTTTCTGTCCATTAATAATACCTCTATGGCCTTTGGCAAAACTTTTCATCTTTTATTGTTTATAAACTCTCATGCAAATGTAAAACAATTTTACATTTTTGCAAAACATTATTATGACTTCCATAATATTTTTTAGACTCTTCAAGTCCTAACATACATAATTATCTGAATATCATTCAATAAACTAGGAAATTTTTAGGGTATAAAATACCAGGAAGATATATTTGCTAAAATAATTTTTTAAATGTTAAAAAAAGAATTTTACTTCTTGCACTTTAGGAGTCTTGTTAAGGAAGTCAGATACTGGGCCAATGTGGTGAAGATTTGGGCCTATTTTTTCTGCTATTAGGTGCAGAGTCTCTGTTCTAGTGCCTAAGTCTTTGATCCACTTTGAGTTAATTTTTGTGCAGGGTGAGAGATAGAGTTTTAATTTCATTTTGTTACATATGGTTTTGAAGTTTTGCCAGCACCATTTGTTGAATAGGCTATCTTTTCTCCAGTGAATGTTTTTGGCACCTTTGTCTAGTATGACATAACCATGTTTATGTGGGTTTGTCTCTGTGTCCTCTATTCTATACCATTGGTCTACAAATCTATTTTGGTGCCAATGCCATGCCATTGTTATTACTATAGCTCTGTAATATAGTTTAACGTCTGGTATTATGATGCTTCCTGGTTTACTTTTCTTGCTCAAGATTGCTTTATCTATTCTGGGTCTCTTATTTTTCCAAAAAAAAATTTCATGATTGCTTTTTCTATTTCTATGTAGAATGTCATTGGGATTTTAATAGGAATTTTATTAAATCTGTATTACACTTTTGGTAGTATGGCCATTTTGACAATATTAATTCTGCCTATCCAGGAGCATGGGATATCTTTCCATCTTCTGAGATTTTCTTCTTTCTTTAGTGTTCTCTTTTGTTAGATTGATGCCCAGGTATTTTATTATTATTTTTTGAGTGAAGTAGTTTTCCTAATTTCTCTTTCAGTAGAAGTAGTTTTCCTAATTTCTCTTTCAGTAGATTCATCACTGATATGTAGAAATGCATTTAATTTATGCATGTTGATTTTATATCCTGCTATTTTGCTAAATTAATTTATTAGTTTGAGAAGTTTTCTGGTGGAATTTTTTGGATCTTCTAGAGAGAGAATCATGTCATCAGCAAATAGTGGTAGTTTGAGTTCTTCTTTACCTATTTTTATCTCTTTAATCACAAATCAATAAATGGGATGGATTAAAATTAAAAAGCTTCTTTTTAGCAAAGAAAACAATTAATAAAGTGAGGAGAGAGCCTACAGATTGGGAGAAAATCTTTACCACCTGCACTTCTGATAAAGCATTAATCTCTGGGATATATAAAGAACTTGAAAATCTTAACACCACAAAAAAAAAAAAATCAATAAATGGGCCACACAACTGAAAAGACACTTCTCAGAAGAAGAAATACAATTGATCAACAAATATATGAAAAAGTGTTCAACATCTCTAGCAATTAGAAAAATGCAAATCAAAACTACTTAAGATTTCATCTCACTCCAGTCCAAATGGCAGATATTAAGAATACAGACAACAATAAATGTGGTAAGGATTTTGGGGAAAAGGCACACTCATACATTGCTGGTTGTACTGCAAATTGGTGCAAACAATCTGGAAAGCAGTATGGAGAATCCTTGGAAAACCTTGAAAGAAACCACCATATGACTCAGTTATCCCACTCCTTGGTCTATACAGAAAGGACTTAAAATCAGCATACTATATGGTGACGCAGCCACATCAATGTTTATTGTAGCTCAATTCACAATGGCTAGACTATGGAACAGAATCAGCCTTTGTGCCCCTCAATAGATGAATGGATAAAGAACATGTGGTACATACACTCAATGGAAAATTACTCCGCTTTAGAGAAAACTAAATTATAGCATTTGCCAGTAAATGGTTGGAGTTGGAGAATAACATGCTAAATGAAACAAGCCAATCCCCCCAAACCAAAGGCTGAATGTTTTCTCTAATATGCAAATGCTAATTCCCAATAATGTGAGGGGCACTAGGGAAGAATAGCATTAAGTTAGATTAGGTAGAGGGAAGTGATGGGAGGGAAGGAGAGGGGATGTGGGGATAGGAAAGATAATAGAATAAAACAGACATGACAAATATGATTCTGCAACATGTACACTCAGAAAAATAGGAAATTATATCCCATACTTGTATGATATATCAAAATGCATAAATGCATCCTACTGTCATGTATAACTAATTAAAATGAATAAAAATGTTTTTAAAAAGTGAAAAGAAAAAAAATTTTATATCAAAAAATAAGAATGTGGTTTATTTTTTAAATTTTAATTTCTTATATATGACAACAGAATACATTACAATTCATATTACACATGTAGAGCACAATTTTTCATATCTCTGGTTGTACACAAAGTTAAGTCACATACTTCATGTCTTCATACATGTATTACATTCCACTTTTCCTACTCCTATGCCCCCTTCCTCCCCCACCTCCCCTTTTCTCCTTTGCCCTATCTAGAGTTCATTTAATTCTTCCACACAAACACCTGCCCCACAGCATATTATTAATCAGCAACTTTAAATTAGAGAAATCATTCAACATTTGTTTTTTTGGGGGGTTGGCTAATTTCACTTATCATTATATTCTCAGGCTTTATCCAGTTACCTGCAAATGCCATGATTTTATTCACTTTTAATGCTGAATAATATTTCATTGTGTATATATAACACATTTTCTTTATCCATTTATTTACTTAAGGGCAACTAGGTTGATACTACTGTTTAACTATTGCCAATTGTGCTGCTATAAACATTGCTTTGGCTGTGTCCCTGTAGTATGCTGTTTTTAAGTCCTTTGGGTATAGACCAAGAAGTGGGATAGCTGGGTCAAATGGTGATTTCTTTCAAAGTTTTCTAAGAAATCTCCATACTGCTTTCTAGATTGGTTACACTAACTTTCAGACTCACCAACAATGAATGAGTGTGCCTTTTCCCCCAATATCCTCACCAACACTTATTGTTGTTTGTCTTCATATTAGCAGCCATTCTGACTGGAGTGAGATGAAATCTTAGAGTAGTTTTGATTTGCATTTTTCTAATTGCTAGAGATGTTCAACATTTTTTCATATCATTGTTGATTGATTGTATATCCTCTTTTGAGAAGTGTCTGTTTAGTTCCTTGGCCCATTTATTGATTGGGTTACTTGTTTTTTGGTGTTAAGATTTTTGAGTTCTTTATATACTAGAGATTAGTGCTCTATCTCATGTGCATGTGGTAAGGATTTTTCCCAATTAGTAGGCTTTCTATTCACCTCAGTGATTGTTTCTTTTGCTGAGAAAAAAACTTTTTAGTTTGAATCTAAGCCATTTATTGATTCTTGATATTAATTCTTGTACTACAGGAATCTTATTAAGGAATTTGGTACCTAATTAGACATGATGGAGATTTGGGCCTACTTTTTCTTCTAATAGATGCAGTGTCTCTGGTTTAATTCCTAGGTCCTTGATCCACTTTGGGTTGAGTTTTGCGCATGGTGAGAGATAGGGGTTTAATTTCATTTTGTTGCATGTGGATTTCCAGTTTTCCAGCAACATTTGTTGAAGAGGATATCTTTTCTCCAATACATGTTTTTTAGCACGTTTGTCAAATATAAGATAAATGTAATTATGTGGGTTAGTCTCTGTGTCCTCTATTCTGTACCATTGGCCTACAAGTTTACTTTGGTGCCAATACCATGCTGTTTTTGTTATTATTGCTCTGTAGTATAATTTAAATTCTGGTATATCCATGCCACTTGCTTCATTCTTCTTGCTAAGGATTGCTTTGGCTATTCTGGGTCTGTTATTTTTCCAGACGAATTTCAGGATTGCGTTTTCTATTTTTATGAGGAATGCCGTTGGGATTTTGATTGGAATTGCATTAAATCTGTATAGTGCTTTTGCTAATCTGGTCATTTTGGCAATATTAATTCTGCCTATCCAAGAACAAGGAAGATATTTCCATCTTCTAAGTTCTTGTTTAATGTTATCAAAAATTCTACATCACATTTTCTTTAGTGTTCTGTAGTTTTCAATTTAGAGGTCTTTCACTTCTTTTGTTGATTCCCAAGGGTTTTTGTTTGATTGTTTGTTTTGTTTTGTTTTGTTTTGTTTTTAATGCTATTGTAAATGGGGTAGTTTTCCTCGTTTCCCTTTCAGAGGATTTATCACTGAAATGCCTTTGATTTATGGGTGTTCATTTTGCATCCTGCTACTTTGCTAAATTCATTTACTAGTTTTAGAAGTTTTCTGGTGGAATTTTTTGGATCTTCTATGTATAGAATCATATGGTTGGCAAATAGTGCTAACTTGACTTCTTCTTTACCTATCTGTATCACTTTAATGTCTTGTCTAATTGCTCTGATAGTGTTTCAAGAACTATGTTAAATACAAGTGGTGAAGGATGGCATCCCTATCTTGTTCCAGGTTTTAGAGGAAATGCTTTCAATTTTTCTCCATTAAAAATGATGTTGGCCTGGGGCTTAGCAAAGATAGCTTTTACAGTGTTGAGATATGTTCCTGTTATCCCTAGTTTTTCTAGTGTTTTGAACATAAAGGGGTGCTGTATTTTGTTAAATGCTTTTTCTGCATCTATTGAGATGATCATATGGTTCTTATCTTTAAGTCTATTGATGTGATGAATTACATTTATTGATTTCTGTATTTTGAACCTACCTTGCATCCCTGGAATGAGCCCCACTTGAACATGGTGCACTATCTTTTTGATATGTTTTTGTATTCAATTTGACAACATTTTATTGAGAATTTTTGCATCTGTGTTCATTAGAGATATTGGTCTGAAGTTCTTTTTTTTTTTTTCTTTGATGTGTTTTTGCCTGGTTTTGAAATCAGGGTGATCTTGGCTTCATAGAATGAATTTGAAAGTGCTCCCTCTTTTTCTATTTCCTAAAATAAATTGAAGAGTATTGGTATTAGTTCTTCTTTTAAGGTCTTGTAGAACTCAACTATATATCCATCTGGTCCTGGGCTTTTCTTGGTTGGTAGACTTCTGATGGCAACTTCTGTTTCATTGCTTGAAATTGATATGTTTAAATTGTGTATATCATCCTAATTAAAGTTGGGCAAATCATATGACTCTAGAAATTTGTTGATATCTTTGATATTTTCTATTTTATTGGAGTACAAGTTTTCAAAATAATTTCTGATTATATTTTGTATTTCTTACTGTCTGTTGTGATATTTTCTTTTTCATCACTTATGTTAGTAATTTGAGTTTTCTCTCTTGGTTAGCATGACTAAGGGTCTGTCAATTTTATTTATTTTTTCAATGAACCAACTTTGGTTTGGAGATTCTTTCAGTTTTTTTTGGTCTCAATTTTATTAATTTCAGCTCTGATTTTAATTATTTTCTGTCTTCTACTGATTTTTTGTGTTTATTTGTTTTTCTTTTTCTAGGGTTTTGAGATGTAATGTTAAGTCATTTATTTGTTGACTTTTTCTTCTTTTAAAAAATGAACTCCATGCAATGAACTTTCCTCTGTAGAACTGCCTTCATAGTGTCCCAGAGATTCTTATATGTTGTATCTGTGTTCTCATTCACCTCTAAAAAACTTTTAATCTCTTAAAAATTTAATTACTTAATCTCCAGGTGTTGGAGTAGCTCCTAATTTTTAATTTTATCATTGATTTCTAATTTCATTCCATTATGATCTGATAGAATGCACAGTAGTATCTCTATTACCCTGGTTTAACTAAAAATTATTACTAAAATATATGCTGACTCATACCTGATACATAGTTAGCAAATAATTATTTTTAAAATAAGCATATTGTTATTTAACCTATTCCATATTAATAAATAATTATGTTTAAAATGCTGAAAAATATTTCATGAATTTCTGCATCAGTTATAAGAGGAATAATATTGATAAAAATTTAGTTTTAACTAATAGGTGCTATTATCAGAAGGAATGTGGGTTTTCAAATTGTGTGAGAGCAAAATAATCCAGCATTATTTTTTAATTCTTTCTAAACAAGGTCATAAGAAGAAAAGAAGTCTAAATAATAGAAATGAAGACATTGTGTTGACATTGAATTTTTTTATTTAATTTTTTTGACCTGGTATCTCTATGTGTCCATATTTATCTTGAAGTCCTGGGTTCATGTGACCCTTGGGCTTTAGTCTCCAGAGTAGATAGCACTACAGGCATGTGCAAACAATCCTAGCTCAGAAGAGATTTTTGTGACAGATGTAGAGGACAGAAACAGCATCAGATATTTTGTAATTCATACATGATGGTAGTTTTCTCTGACTCATCTTGTTGGGCATGTAACTGCTCTCTTTTCCCTTGAACCTTCTCTTATGTCTGGATCAGTAGTAGTGATGAAGAATCTTGGCTTCTGCTAGACACCGTACCATCAAGATCAGAGGCAACAAGAACTGATAGAGATTTCTTTCTATGTAACACAGGCCACACTAGTTTATGGGTTCAAGTTACTTTTGCATTTCTACAATGTACAACCATATTTCCTTCTGGACTGTCATCCTGTAGATCCCAAGCTACAGCTTGAGATCTGAGAACTCAATATTCCAGATTGTGCTTAACTAGTTCCCATGATTGTTAAGGTCAAATTCATATGCTTGCTAATGTTTTTCATTGGACCCTGAAGATATGCTGTTTAATTGTTGGACATGGAGAGTCCACAGTAATTCGTCTGTAGTAAAACATATTAAGGAGCAATATGTATTTTATTAATCAGACCTAATAGAAAAAATAAAGGATAAGACAATGGCTTCACTCTTAAGATGAACAGAAGCAAAATTATCTAGAAATAAATGAAGTGAGCAAACACCTACATGGAAAAGTTAAAACCTCTTTGAGAGACATGAATAGAGTAGAATAAATTCAGAGAGATACCATGTTTATAGACAAAAACTAAAATGGCAACAACTTCAATTATTACTTTACAAATATAAATTGTAGCCTTTTATAGGATGTTTCTATAAAAGTACAACCAAGAAAATGTTGTTTAAAATGACTAGAAAGAAATAAAAATGAAAACAAGAATATTTATGAAATTTATGAAAACCATTGAGTAAACGGACCAGAGTAATAGCTCCAGATACATCTCAATATTAAGAAACACTTAATAAAGGTCAAATATCAAATCAGAAGAAAAAAAATGATACTATTTTGGGGAAAATAATAAAAATATAAAATTTATCTCCCATCATATTCCAAAATCAGGTTTGTAAATTAAATATATTGACACAAAAACAAAAATTAAATATTTATTGGAAAATACAGAGGACATTTTATGTCACTTTCTAATTTCATAATCTTCTGTAATTAATGTTTAAAGTCAAAATTATTATATAAAAATAGAAAAGTCAAAATATCTATACTAAAATTCAATATTAACACTAAAATGTTTTTAAAAAGTAGGCGAACTATTTTTAATGTACATGAAAAAGAACTAGACTTCATTTCAATCGTGTTTGATGAGCTCTCACATACATTGAAGAAAAAAATTAAAAATTCAAGCATGCCATTAGGAAATAAAACATCTAAAAAATAAATTTAAAAAATTAAACATTTTTGAAGAATAAATTTACTAGACTGCAGTCTAAGAAACCAAAATGAATGCAACATGATATATAGTCTTATCATATCAGTACAAAATTAAAACATTAAAGGAAAGGAGAGCTAGGCATTGTGGCACATGCCAGTTATCCCTGAGGTTCACTGAGGCAGAAGGATCATGAGTTCAAAGCCAACCTCAGCAATGTAGAGGCCCCAAGCAACTTACTGAGACCTGTCTCAAAATAAAGAAGGCTGGGGATGTGGCTCAGTGGTTAAGTGCCTCTGGGTTCATTACCTGGTTAAAAAAAAAGGAAAGAAAAATATCAACTGTTACATAGGAATTGGAGATAGATTAATTTAAAACAATATAGCAAAAACTGAAACATTTATATTCTCTTTCACCAAATAATTATTTAATGGAAGATGTGCAAAAGTAGTATCAATAGTATGCAAGATTAAGGCAATTTTTTTTTTTCCCCTTGGTACTGAGGATTGAACCTAGAGGCACTTTACCACTTTATCCTAGTCTTTTTTTTTTTTTTTTTTTCTGATAGACTCTTGCTAAGTAACCCAAGCTAGCCTTGAACTTACAATTCTTTTTTCTCAGCCTCTTGAGTGGCTGGCAAGGCATGTTTTTGGCTATGGCTTAAAAGAAAAACTTAAAGATAATTTAAGAGTTCAGTTTTAAGTAAATTAGGGTATATGTGAACAATAAAAGTAACAAAATGATATTCATATATTAATTATGTATAAGTAGGTGGTATTAATATTCTCATTTTACAGATGGGAGAACAGTGACATAGAAGGATTCAGTGATTTGCCCATCTTCACACAGAAAGTATGTTTTGGAGCTGGGATGCAAACAGGAATAACAGGGTTATATATTCTATTTTTACTTTACCTGATTTTATTTAGGCATAGTGACTTATATTTGTAATTTCCTTTTTTTAGTTTCTAATATCAATTCTAATATTTCTAATATCAATTCAGTTAATAGTACAAAGTAAGGCATTCAAATTTTTATAATCTCTGGAGTATAACGGATTAATATTTATTTTTAAGAAGTTAAAGGAAATTACACATAAAATACTTTTTATTATCTTTTCAGAAATGGCTTTACAAAAACCCCCACATTGTTTTTCTATATTTATCTATATGCAGTATTTTGACTTCATCTTAGTAAATATTAAGAATTTATTTTCCCTAACAAAATTTTTGAGTACATTATCTATTTTTTTTCTTTGCTTGTTGTTTAAATTCCTCAGTATTTACATGCCTCAAACTTCTTTAAAATATATATACTCTTTCCTTTTTTTTTTAAGAACAAGAATAGGTAACAAATAGTGATTAACCTTTTTCCATATAAATTTCAGTGAGATCTCTGTATTCACTTCTGAAGAAGATTCATTCCACATTATTGCAATGAAAAATATAATTCATAACTTAAGCAAAGTTCCTATATATTTCTTTTGTCCAAAAATTGTGTCAGGTTGCTGCTGTTATTGCTAATAAATTTGCTAATAAAATTGACTGCCTGCCCATCAAATCTGCCTTCACAGAAGTAATAGTGTAATGATTGATGTTACCATGGTCTCTTTTATTCCTCAGTAGAGTACATAAATAGGCCATGACATCTCTGCTGTTTGAGAGGAAGAAAGATGCACATGTAGGAAAATTCTTTGGTTTAAATTCCCTTCCAAAAATACATAACAGCTCATGAATATAACTGATCTCACAAACTGAAGTAAAATCATCTGTGGCTGTCTCTGAATCTTTTGTAATTTTATTGCAGCCATTCATGCCCCTCTTTTTAAATCTAGGCTGGACTTAGTGACTGGTTCATAAGGAATAGTATGCAACAGAAGTGATATTGCAATACCTCTGAGGCTGAACTGATAAGGAAGAAGCAGCTTCTGAGTGGTTTCTGAACATGCAACCTCTGGGGTAATCCAGCTGCCACATAAGAGGTACAATTACCTAGAGTCCTCCATGTTTGAGATAGTGGGAACTCTGATGAAACCAAGGGGTTCCTTTTCCTGGTGACTACCAGCATCGTGTGCCCATCATGTTAGGGAGCCATGCTGGAAATCTAACCCATGGAACTTTTCAAAGATAACTCCAGTGGACATCTGACAGCAACGACACAAAGATTGCAAGAGAATGTGTGCCCAGAAGTTCTTTTCAAATTCTCTATGGGATTCCAATGTTGTTATTGGAATAAAATGGTTATTTCAAGTGACTAAATTTTGAGATAATTTGTTATGCATGAATAATCACTGGAACAATTATTTTGATAGAGAATGTAGAGATTAACAGATTAAAGACTTACAGGTAAGCTCTTAAGCTATAAAACTGTCAGTAGAAAATATCAAAGAAGATCTTTTTGACATTGGTTTGGGTAAAAAATTTTTGTATATGACCCCAAAAGCACAGACAAGAAAAACAAAAAAATAGACAAATAGGTTCACATCAAACTAATAAGAAAGAATCAAAAGAGCAGAGAAGCACTCCTCACAATGGAAGAAAATATGCAAACTATGTAATTCTTATGAGGTTAATATACAAAATATATAAATAATTTAAAGCAGTAGAATAAATACCCTAATTTAAAAAATAGGTGAAGGATCTGAAAAGTCTTTAAAATAATACCTACAAATGTACAAAAGTTACAAGAAAATTCTCAGTATCACTGATTCCCTCATACTTATTAGGATGATCTTTATCAAAAAGACAAAGGGTATCAAATGCTACCGAGAATGTGGGGGGGGGGAGCTAATATTTATATACTGTTGGTGTGAATATAAACTGTTAAGCTGTTACAGAAAATAGTATAGAGTTCCCTTGAATATTAAAAATAGAACTACCATATGATCCAGCAATCCCATGACTTAGTATATATCCAAGGAAAATGAAATCAATATGTAAAATGAATATGTGTACTCCCATGTTCTTTGTAGCATTATTCATAATAACCAGTATGTTGGAAACAACCTAAATGTCAGTTGATGAATGGATAAAAAGAGTGGTATGCATATAAAGTGAAATATTATTCAGCCCTTAAAAATGAAAATATGTCACCTGCGACCACATAAATTAACCTGGAAGACATTGTAGTATACAAAATAAGAAAGTAGTCTGCTTTCAATTTTTACAAGGAATCTAAAAACTTGAACTCATGGGTATATAAAATATTATGGTGGTTACCAGGACTGGGTTGTGGTGATAAATGGAAAGATGTTCATCTAAAGATATAAAATTTTAACTAGGAGAATTAAGTTCAGGATATCTATTGTATAACATGGTGACTATAGTTAATGGCAAAGTATTATTAACTTGTGAATTTCTAACAAAGTGGATTTTGAATGTTCTCACCACAGAGATGTAAATGTGTGAAAGTAAGGGTATGTTTTAGTCATTCTACAATGTATACATTTATCAAAGTAGCAGGTTATAAATCACAAGTATACATAATTTTTATTTGAAGCACAATAATGTAGGGATATTAAAAAATTCCCTTGGTGTATTTTTTATGTCTCTCAATGTCCTATAATTTTTGCTCCACCTCTTTTTAATCTAAAAGAACAACAGAGTAATCTTACATTCAAAGATTTTGATTTTGATTTTGGCAAGCATCTAGAATAACTGGGTTTAAATTTTAACATCTTCTTGCACATAATAACATATCTCATAATATTCTAATCTTTGTATTTGTGATTTAATCACATTATCATCCCTAGTATGTATTTATCATTCTTCTCCTTTATACTTGATTAGATATTTTAGTACACTTCTCTTTTAGCCAATATTTCAAAGATAATATACTTGGATTTATTATAAATATTTTTCACTTTTAGTTTACTAATTTTTGCTTTTGTTTACATTAACATAATTTACATATATTAATACATTATCCTACTTTGTTTTTGCTTTTTTTTTATTCAAGTATTTTGAAAGTTGAATGCTAAGTAATCATTTTTAATAAAATACAAAGTCTGAAAATTTCTCTATTAATAAATAAAGATTGAGATGTAGTAGCAAAAAAAATAGTGATTATAAATTTGGTTCTTTCTTGACACCAAGGATATTTGTAATTCTGATACAATATCTAATTTTTTTAAAGTAGTGTTCATTTTGGAGAAGAGTTTAGGTTTATATAAAAATGAAGCAGATAGTACCAAGAGTTCCTTTTTTCTCAGAATAACATCATAGGTATGATATATTTATTTCCACTAATGAATCATTACTAATACATTGTTAATAATTACAGTCTGCAATTTATGTGGTGGATTTTTAACAAATATTATATATATATATATACTTTTACAATATCATATACAATAGTTTCATGGTCATAAAAATCCTGTGCTTCATCTAGTTATCCTTTCTCCTCTTTTTATTATCCCTATAATTTTGACTTTTCCAGGCTACTATACACTATGTGGCCTTTTCAACTACTTATTTCACTTGGTCATACTCATTTATGCTTTCCTAATATATTTTGGTGGGTTTATAGCTCATTTTGTTTCATTATGAAATACTATTTCATTGTATGAATACACTATGAATCATTTATCTATTCACCTGTTAAAGGATCTTGCTTCCAGTTTTTGACAACAATAATAGAGCTGCTATAACTATTAGTGTACAAATTTTTGTGTGGACATAAGTTTCCCATTCATTTGGGTAAATATTTAGATGCTATAATGGCTGGATTTTATATTCAAACCATGTTTAGCTTTCTAAAAAATTGCTGGGTTGTGCATAAAGTGGCTGTATTCTTTTATGAATCACTACCAATGACTAGGAGTTCTCTTTTCTGTGCATCTCTTCCAGTAGTTGATATTGTCCATATTTTGAATTTCGGCTGTTCTGACAAGTGGATCATGGCATCTCATTTTTTTCTTGTTCCCTGTGACTTCTGATGTTGAACTTGTTTTCATACGCTTACTTGTCACCTATATTAATCTGTTTTCCATTGTTATAGCAAACTACTGGAGGCTGGTATTTAAAAAAAAGAAAGAGGTTTATTTAGCTGACTGTTTTAGATATTTAACAACATAAAAGACGTATCTGCTTGGTTCTGGTAAGCTTTTCCTAGGCTGGGTCATAGCATGGTGGACAGCACCATAGCTGGGATGTGTATGAAAGCAATCACTGACAAAACAGGATGCCAGACACGGGGGAGGGACCAGTATTGCTCTTTGATAACAACTAACTCTTGTGGTAAATGATTCAATTTGTGAGACCAGTATTAAGCTTTTTGCTGGGGTTGGCACCTTCAGTGACTTTTACCTTCCACTAGCACCATCTATTGAAGGGTTCACGTCTCACATCACTACACTGGGGACCAAGCTTTCAGTTAAGGAATGCTTGGGAGACCAACCACATACAAAGCATAGCATCACCTGTCTGTCTTCTTTGATATCTGTTCAGATCTTTTGCCCATTTTTAATTGGACTATTTCTTTTGTTATTGTTGAATGTTAGAGAGTTTTGTGTTTTGAACACAAAGATTTTATTAAATATGTGATTTTCAAATATTTTCCTCTGATCTGTGACTTGTCTTTTCTCTCTCTTAAGGTTGTCTTTCATGGTACAGAAGATTGATTTTTTTAAAATTTTAATAAAGTTTAACATCCTTTTTATCTTTTACAGATCACATTTGATGTTGGTCCTAAAAACTCATTACCAAATTTAATATCATGTACATTTTCTCCTGTTATCTTCAAGAAATTTTGTAGTTTTATATTTTATGTTTATGTCCATGGTTCATTGTGAGTTGGTTTTTATATAATGTGTATGGTTCAAATCCAGATTAATTTTTTGCATGTATCCAGTTATTCCAGCTCCATTTATTGAAAAGATGATGATTTACATATGGAATTGTGTTTGAATCTTGCCAAAGACCTGTTGACTATAGTTGTAGGTCTATTTCTGTGTTCTGTATTCTGTTCTGTTTTTATGTATTTGCCTAATTTTTTTATCAACATCATGCTTTTCTTGAACTCTCAGTTTCATAATAGTACAATTCTACCCTATTTTTTTAAAATAGTGGAATAGTCTATAAATTTATTATAAATCTATTTTTGCTCTCTAATTTGACTTGGACAATAACTTTTGAAAATAATTGATTGAGGTTTGCTTTCTGGCTTATATTATAAGTTGAACTATTTCATCCAAAAAGACAGGTTAAAGTCCTTAAGTACTTAAAATTTAATGTGCTGTCTTGACCCAAATGCCTTATAGTACCTCAAAGGCATAATCATGAGTTACTTTACTCTCACCTTGAATGCCAAAACCCCTATGTGCTGATGGATGGCTTGCAGTGTCCCTCATGCACAGGCTGAGTGTCTGTCACTAATAAACTGCTATAGATAATGTCCATCCATGGTTAATGTTCAGGTGTTCTGTGCTTGTATCTTGTACTGTTTAGAGTGGGAGATCCCTCTTTCAACAGGACGTGTAGGAGGTGAATAAAGGACTCCATGCTTATAACTCTGCCTTATTTGAAAATGAAGTCTTTGTTAAGATGAGATCTTAAAAGGAAATGAGGAACAAATTATGGAGGAAAGTGATCTTTATTACAAAGCTTCAGAAGACTTGGTTGAGTTCCATTCTTCTGTCAGATGAAAACTACATTTTCTATGCCAATAATTTAAAATATTTAGTTGAGGAGACTCAGAGCAAAGTATGGGAGTTTCCTGGTTTCTCCTTAATGTTTATGTTTAAAAAAATGAAAGAAAGAGATAAACTGAAGAAGGATATGCTAAGCAACAATAAACCAGCACTTAAGTGATTTGAAAAAAATCAACCCTGAGCATATAGATAACATATTTTGAAGATGGGCAATCATTAATTGTCTTCTCCATACTCCTTATTTGTCTCCAAAATTTACTTATGACTTTTTTATGTGATGGGCAAATTTTGATATTGAAATTGACTGTGTTAGTTATTGATATAACAAGCCATGTACTTCAGAAACACTGCTAGTTGGACTGTAAAGGGAAAGACAGAGAAGAAAATGTCAAGACTGAGTTAGAGACTGGAGATACGTTGCCATGAGCCAAGGAAAGCCTAAGAGTGCTATTAATTTGCTGGGAGGAAGGTGAGAGATTCAATGTAACCAATCTGCAAATGTCTTCATTTTAGACTCCTAGCCTCAGAAATTCAGAGAATAATTTTGTGTTTGGGTTTGTTTTAGGCCACCATTTTTTTTTTTTAAAGCAACGTTGAGAATTTAAGATAGGCACCACATGATACCAACCTGACCTCCAGGGAGAGAGACGGCTGGAGGTTGAGTTCAACCATGTGGACAATGATTAAAATAATAATTTTCCCTTAAAATTTCTAAATGGGTGACTCCATTGATGTCTTGCTAAATCCATTCTATATTGGTGTCATCTTCTTTTCAGAAAATTTTAGTTAATTCTATTCCTGGTGTTTTGAAAGTTTCACTATTATATTTATGGAGTAGGTTCATTATTCATTGAATGTGTGGGTCTTGTGGGTATTCCAATCTAAAAGAACTCATATTCTTCAATTCTGACAAAAATTATGGCAGCTAATTTTTAATAATTTCTTTTCCCAGTCTCTATTGACTAGCTATTATTCAACTATCAATCATCTACAATTGTCATCAAACTTTCTTATGTTTGTTTTCCCCTTATTTTACTTTGTCCTTTTGTACTTCTGTCTGAGAAAGTTAATTCTTTTCTGTTATCCTTTTTGTTAATTCTCTTTAATTGGAAATGCTGAACTCTTGTTTTATTTTACTTTTTGTTTTTTACTTGCATCTTAACTTCTCATTTGTGTGTTTGGGTCAATTTTAATCCATTTCAATAATTATAATAGGGCTGGGGCTGCAGCTCAGTGGCAGAATGCTTGCCAATCTTGCGTGAGGCACTGGGTTCAATCCTCAGCATCACATAAAAATAAACAAATAAAATAAAGGCATCTGTCCATTTACTACTACAAAAAAATAGTAATTATAATAACTGAGATAATATTTAAAATATTTACCAACTGTATAACTGTATAAGACAGACAATAGCATGGAGCCAAGAGACTTATTATATCGTAAACATTGGCTGAATACCGAACATAGAAATTCCATGTTATCTTATTGTCATTTCATCTATGTTCATTTGCTTTCTCTTTATTCTCTGTTGGGAAACACAGGTTTATTATTATTATTATTATTATTATTTTAATTCTAATTGTAATGATTATAAATTCTACCATAAAAAGTTAATTTATGTTCTCTAAACAACTATTTGTACAGCAGAAAAAAAGGTAATTGAATTTATATTTCTGAAATTATCAACATGCATATAAACAGTACTTATTGAATTGATTACATTTAAAATAAAGAAAATAGTTCAATTTAAACTTTCCATATACGTTTTTTGAATCTATGGATTTTATTGGCTTAATATTTCATAATATATGGTGATTTTTGTTCTGCTGGTTTGCATGATTAATTTAAAAATCTCATGTATCCAGTATTTCAAAAATTAAATATATCCATTGATTTGTAAAAGTACTTTAAATCATTTTTAGGCTTAGTTTTCATTTCTATATGGAATTAAAGCAGATAGAGTTTAAAATATATTAGCCTCCTGAAATAATTTGTTCTCAAAATTATGTTCTTATTCAATATCCTGAGAGTTGTATTTATTTATCTTTATTTCATTAATCTTGTTTATGTGCATTTTGTATTTTCAAATCATTAGTTGTCTTCTCCATACTCCTTATGTGTCTCCAAAATTTACTTATGACTTTTTTATGTGATTCCACACTTTCTGCTCTATTACCAGAACCAGAGGATCCTGAACTATGGACTTGATGCAGACTCCATGACCCAGAAGTTTAAAGCAAATTGATGAGCAAAGCATCCAGGAAGACATACACAATCCAATTTTGAAATTGCTTCCCTCTATGGTTCCTTTCTATGCTGGCTGACTCCATTCTGTTTTGCTTATGACTGTGTGCTGAGCAAAGGTAAATACAATAATTTCTCTAACAGTCTGACATTTGGGATAATATTCTTTTTCAATTATTTGTGCTTCTGTGATTGCATTTTTCTTATATAAAGAAAATTATTAACAAATAAGCATAAAGTCCAAAGGATTTTTATTTTAAGTACAAAATATTTCCATTTATATTCTCTTATAATGTTACATAGCTAATTTAGGATTTCCTATTAATTACTTATAGAACCAAAGACTAGAGAACATATTCACCTGGCCCTTAAAAGTAAGCTGTCTTTAAGGATGAGCAAGGGAAAACCATTATGGGAATTCCCAGTAGGTATTTAACTTTAGGCTGACTCTGGTTGCTTTAATAAAAATACAGTTTAGCAACAAATTCAACAAAATACATTTTTGTCTCTCATTTCTTTAAAAATAAACACTAATTAATTCATCAAATTAATTACACAATGGTGTGCTTTACAGAAAGAAAAGATGCAAATATAAATAAGTCGTTTGTTAAAAAATGCTCAGCTATTTTGAAAAGGGGTAAGTATTTTTAATGAGCAGATAGATAAAAGTGTTTCTATCTCAAAATATTTATGGCTGAAGCATTCATTATTCAAGGGCACATGGCTGTATCCCCTCTATCACATAGAAGTGGTACTCACAAATAGTTGGTAGTATTTTTTGGCTTTGTTATTTAAAAGATGAAATAACATGTTTGTTAATTGGCAGGAGAACGCCAAACCAATGGTATGAGGGCAATATTAAAAAACTGACAGATTAGTCCTAGAAACATGAAAAATTTCAAAATTTTTCTATGTTCCTTTTTTTCACAACACCATGCAAGGAAACTAGGAAGAGACATTGGGTCTTATCTGAAAATTGTTGTTGGTATTTCTCTCCTAGTTAATTTATGGAATTTTATTAGTGTCTATTAGGTTCCAGACCAAGCATGCATAGATGATAGATGTAACACTTGATATCTTAAAGCCATTGCATGGAAATGTTAATCTAATGTAGATATTATTCTAATATATAGGTTAATAGAAATTATTGTAGCATATACATGTGTATACATACATGCACATGTACACTCATATTTATGTTAAAATGCTTGTGAAACTGTACAGTTAGAAGTTAGTCATATGGGAGTAAAGAATCAGATAAATGTGGTTTCTAATGCCCTACAATTTAACTTCAGTTGTTCTTCAATTTTAAAGAAATTTCACTTCAATAAACCTATTTTGTCACCAATAAAATCAAGTAACACAAAATTATAGTTTGATAAAGATTTCCATGAGAAGTTACACACAGATTTAATTATCCATTTCTATACCTACACCTTTACTATAATAATATAGCCACAGCCATCTCTTGATTTCTACAATAATGTTCCTCTCTCTGCCTGAACCCATAATGCAGGAAATGGAGAATATCTTAGGAGAGGAAAACGACAAGAGAAAAACCCAGGAAAGAAAAGAGTGTATTCCTGCCTTTTGAGTTTGAGAGGCCAAAACATAAAGAATAAAGAAGTCATGGAAAGACTGGATGAGGGAGCACAGGATGCCTTTACCGACCACCTTTGACCTCCCTCAAAATGGAAAATGACTTCCAGGCCATGGACAGAGGCAACATCAGAGTTGTGAGGTGTGTCTGGGCCTTCAAAGGGATCACTGAACCCTGCTCCTTGGTCAAGCTGGAGTTTAAAGAATGGAACTCAGGGGGAATTTCTATCACCGATTGACTGCTAAAGAAAAAAGTCTTCCGGAAATAAAGGGTTGCATCCACTATTTATAGAAGAGAGGGACTTAGAGAGCTTTATATGTTGCCTTGACATTGCATGGTATACAAGTAGCAGAATCATTTTTATGTGTCTAACAATGCCACAAAATTTCTGGCCACTGTACTTGGAGGGATATTGTGTACTGGAATATAGAAAAATCCATATGTGGATCCAAGCAAAATAGCAGGTGAGACAGAAGCTATTTTGATGGATGCCAAAAAGGAAGGTGATACCAATAATCAAATGCCCCCCCCCAATATCTTGTCCTTACCCCACACTCTCAATTTGTGGGTATATGTCAAGAATTTGACATGTTGGGCAAAAAAGAGAGGAAGGAATAAAACTATCCAAAATTAAGTCTTTGTCATTCCTTTAAGAGGGGGTGTTGGAAATGAGGCTAAGTTCTCAATGAATAAGCAAGTAAAACAAAAGAAAAATCTCTGAACTTTTGAGTTTGTAGACAGTTATAATTAATCATATCATTAAGGGCTGCTAATTAGATGCTATTTTGAACCAGGCCTGATTGTTTTCATTTTAAAGGCATGTGGATGACTCTTTTTGAAATATTTAACTCTCATTGAACTATCCCATAAATCCCCTTATCAGCTACAAATGAAAAAGAAAGCATGCCACATTTTACGGTCAATGGATTTTTAAACCACCTTCAAAGAGGGAGTGGTTAGATAGGCTTCAAAAGCAGCTTTCCTCCCTCTTTTTATTATATCAGTATCATTTTCTTTATTGAACATTTCATAAAGGAGTTCTATTGTAGCAGTCACTCCTATTTGTCATTTAGCACTATCAAAGGAGTTGTAGGAGGAGTGTAATTACCAAATAGTTCTAGCCTGGTGAAGTGGATAATGAGAAGCACAATGAACATGAATTTGAAGTATGTGTGTGTGTGTGTGTGAGGGGGGCGGTGAATCAGCATTTACATTGTCTTAATTATTCCAGTGTTCACAAATAAGTCTATCTTTTAAGCAGTACTACAGAGGAAAGCTCTGATTTTTTTTCCTAAAAGGAGAGAGGGTCCCTGCCTAGACAAAATAGTGAAGAGAGTCTTTCCAAATAAGTCTAAGGTAAACATTGAGTAGTGTAGATATTAAAGAAATTTTAAAAATTAGTTTAACAAACATCAAAAGGATCATTGGTTGGTATATTTCCACATCAGAAGAACATCAGATTTCAAATATTTGCATCCCAACAATGCTTTCAGGTTTTAAGTGAAAGGCCATGATCTTGTGCTTGAGACACTGCTTTCAGGTAGAAACAATTTTCTTTTGTGTTTCACTAATTGACACTGTTCAGCAGCAGAAATAAAGTCAAATAGGATATAATCTTGCTTAACTGAATGGCACAAATAACATGTGCTGTGTGTTCTTTACTCTGGATTCCTCAAAAGTGCTAAGTGTTGAATCAAATACTAGTTTGCCTTATGATCTCCAGACACTTAGCACTTATTCATAATAATTTAACTTTACTAGATATGGAAAAATGAGATTATGAAAGACTTTACCTGATCAGTGTCTCATCCTTACATTTCCTATCTTAGAAGGACAAATAATATTTTACAGAAGATGAGAATGCTGGTGAATGTCACTCAGCAGAACCAAAACTAAGAAAATGTCTGCTCCTATCACAAACTCTGGTCAGACAGAGTGCACATGCCTGGAATGCTTGCATTCAGATTGCTTTAATACCAATTGGTAAAGATCATGTTTCGTAAGCAGCACATCTTATTGATGAGCTCTCTTTTGTCTTTTTTGCCCAAAGATTGACTTTTTTTGTTTGTTTGTTTGTTTCTAGGGATTGAACTCAAGGGCACTAGACTACTGAACCACATCTCCAGCCCTATTTTGTATTTTATTTAGCAACAGGGTCTCACTGAGTTGCTTAGCATTGTGCCATTGAGGTTTTCTTTGAACTCAGGACCCTCCTGCCTCAGCCTCATGAGCCACTGGGATATGCCACTGTATATGCATATGCCACTGTACCCCGCTTGCCCACAGATCTTGTACATAGTATGATCATGCTGCATCAGTGTGGTGTTTGTAAACCTCAACATGACACAGATATCATTTATATTATATATATACACACATATATATATAATACATACATATATATATATAGTCAGTATTCAGGAACACCATCAAAATGCTTAGACTTATATAACCCTCCCTTCCTCTATGAAATATAATATAAAAATGTCATACATGCAATTTCCTTCAATATTTAAAGGTTTTAAATAGCTTCTCTTCATTGTACATTATGTCTATGAATTGTATATGCACATATTTCTTGTGGGTGTAAGTACAGAGGAAGGGTAAAGAGAGATTTGAGTAAGCCAAAGAGATTTGGAAAATAAAATAACTACCAAAAGCAGAAGAAAATGATCAGCACAATGACTAAAGGGCAGAAAAGACTAACTGTGTTTTGCAAAAATAAATTAACTAAGGTTCCTAAAAAAAATCCGTATTGTGTACCTCAATTACATGTCTACTGGACGATGGCATCTTATAATTTCTACTTAAATTGTGGGGAACCCAATAAAACATAATGAAGTGAGGTAGCTAAAGTTTTAAATAGATATTTGTAATATACCTGGTTAACACTGAGTGTGACTTCATGTTGAATGCAGCTTTAAGGCCTTCCTGTAAGACCAACTCCAACTTCACATGAACCATTTAAGTGGGCGCCATCATATTCTTTATTTCACAGGTTATGTAACCAAGAAAGATTGTCCAAAGTCGTTTAATTAATAAGGATAGAGAGGAGATTTGAACACAGGCAATTTGATTCCAGAACCTACGAGCACTAACCTACACAATGTCAAAGTTATTATTTCTCTGTAACTCTAACCTGGTTCTAAAAAGAACATGGGCTCATAAGTCCTGAGGTTAAACCTGATTTGGTGCTTGTCAACTGCTGACTTTGTAGAGGACATGCTGCTTGACTCTAGGTCAACAACCTCAGCAAAACTCAGGAGCAAGTCAACAGGATCCTGCACTTAGCAAATCAAGCTTGGTAAAAATTTGTCAAACTAGTGAGACAAACAATCTCTATTTTCACAAAGGAGAAGGATAATTTTAAAATTTTTACTGTATTTTGGAAGGAAAAATATTTTTATAACAGTCTAAAAAAATGAGCCAAAGACACTGACTTATGCATGTCCTCATGCAGCTTCTGAACACTCATGAGTTTCCATCTCCACATCTCACACTCCTCAGCTGGCTACTGATCCTTATAAAATGACTCTATATTTGTCATTTTAAAGATCTTCATATTTATTTTACAATTTCACATTCTGAACAATTACCAATTTTGTATGGTTTGAATGTAGGGCACAGCTGCACCTCTAACAGTGAAGGCTGTCACTCTTCTAGTCACATGGCTGATATAAACCTCTGCCCAGGCATCTAACAGAAAGTTATTGCATTTCTTTCATAGCTTCAGAAGCTTCATTGGTTCATGCTCATTTTCAAACCCCATCTTTCAGCCTTTCCTCAGATATATGAATTCTTGTTATCTTTCCAAAAATTGCCCCCATTGACTGGGATATCTATTACTTACCATAGAAGGTTTTGTAATTGATATAGTGATGAAACCATTTAATCTCTTTTTAACATAGGAGTTCTTGACCATGCGGTGTAGCCTTGGTCTTCTATGAAGTGGATTGGGATCGCTGGTGCAGCCCACCATGTCTCCATATGGTCTTTCAAATGCCCACTGGACCTAGGAACCCCCATTTTCCTTTTATAAGCACAATTGATCACCATACCTAATATCATGAATCCTTTTTAATCCTGATTCATTAGTGGCATTGATCCAAGTAAAATGGCAACACAGGATTCTGCTCTGACAGAGTTCAGCTTCGTTGAGCATCTGAGCCTGAAAGATGCTGCTGGAGTGACTGGAATCTGAGTGCCGAAAAAACGTATCCTTTCTTGACTTTGGGCTGTTGTTGTTCTTCCCTATTCCCAAACCCAAGAGGAGAACTTCATTAACATCTCTTGAAGAGGTACCAAAGCACTTTGAAGGAAGAGTGGATAGCTCCACTGGCTCAGAAAATCTCCCCTCCGTGGCCAGTTTGGCTTAAATGTAAATGCTCCAACTTTATGGAGAATCAGAGCACCGCCAACCTAAGGTGTGACAAATTGTGCATTTTATCAGATCCTCGCAGTCCCCAACTGACCCTGAAAAGAGAATCCTTGAAGCTTTCTCTATGCTCAGTCATCCTAAATCTAAAGTAGAGGGCTTCTGGATCCCCTCTGACTGACTTGTATTTAATAGATCTATAATAATTACTTGAACATATGCATGTTTTCATCTTTAACATTTTTTAAATTTTTAAAAAAAATTAGCTGTCAATTTTCATGAGATTACTCTGAGTAAAAAAAAAAATGTGGACGCATCCTGTGATCTGTGATTATAAATAACTACTTATTTTTATAAAAATGTTTACACTCAAAGCTTTTAGATAATGGTCATTGAAATAAACTCATATTACATTCTATCCCTTTATTTAATTGTTTTAAAACCCATTCAGACATTTTGTAATGTGTAAATTAAACTGCTCTTGATGAACTTACATACAGACCTTATGAAATCTGTACTTAAATCATGAAAAATTACATGTTGCTTTCTCAGGAGTTGAATTACTGGACTTACTATATTAAATACAGTAGTTTAAAAACAATAATTCTAATTATGTTTACAATATACTAGTTGATTATATTAACACTGTATTATCACTTGCAGCTAGTATTTAAAATTATTTGTAATTTAATTGCCCTTTGGTTGTATTTTGCTTTGTTTTTGCTGTTGTGGAAATTGAACACAGGGCCTTCCTTTTTCCTGCTAGGTAAGCACTCTACTACAGAGCTACAACCCAGCCCTTGAACTGAGTTTAAAGCTAAAGTGATTAGTCTTCAGGAATGCTAGATAGGTGCTATATCCCATGAACTCCTGCATATATTAAATTATATTTACATATGAAAGTAACCTTTATTGAGTACAGTGATACTTGATTACAATAATGTTATTTTCGAGTGTTATATTCCTGTAATTATGTTTAATATTTGGGATAAAGAAAAGTCCCATTCTAATTTCTTCCTATTATAATTGATTCAATTTTTCAGCTTAGGTATTTATAGAGTATAATTGATCTTCTATATCCATGGGTTCTAGATACTTAGATTCTAGCAACTAAGGATTGAAAATATTCAGAAAAAAATATTTGTTTTTTTCCTGAACATATGCAGACTTATTTTTCTTATATTTATTCCATAAACAATGCAATATTGTTTCTCCTGTGGATAGGTAACATTTAAAGCAACTTATCAGATCACAGTTCGAGCCTTGCCTTTTCAGTATCTATACTTCTCAAACTTTTCAACCAAAGGTAAAATAACAACAACAACAACAACTACAACAATAATATAAAGGAGAAAAGTAAAAGAAAGAAAATTTATCTTAATTCTAATGAAGCTTAAATTTCAAGACCTCTCACTTACTTTCACTCCCAGAGTCCTTTTTAGGAAACTTAAAATCTTTTTTTTTTTTTTTTTCACATGGTCATTTCAAAATGAGACATGTTAGCTGTGATTTATTTAGACCACTGTATCTTTCCTCTCTTGTTGTGTATAGCATACCGTCTCCTATCATCTAGTTTGGGAATGGCTCTGGGCAATTTTGGGATCTAGCTAATGGGAAGTTGACTTGGGAATATACGGCTAATAGAAAAATTTGCAGTAGGTTTATTGGAACATTTACATATGGTTTGCAGATATGTCTTTATATAATTAAGTTATTGCAGACTGCTTACTGCCCTCAGGACCAACTCTTCCCCAACCTATGATATGAGAGCAGAAGTGATAAACTGCAAATGAACACAATCAATTCTGAACTAGTCCAAGTTAGTCATTGCCCAAGGAAACTTAAAATTTCTTGAAATCTTATAGCTCGCATATAAAAGAACCTTGACAGAAGTTTTGCTGCTTGACAGAAGTTTTGCTACTTGAAAGCAATCCTAAAAGTTTCAATAACACTACCGTAAAGAGTATGATACAAACCAAAATAAACCTTTTTGTACTATCAGATTTTAATGAAATCTGATATTAGAGAAAAGACCAACTTATCTTTGTTTCCTTTATAAAAAAAATATAAATCATGGTCATATAAACTGGTGATTATATGGGGAAAATATTATAGATATAAATTATTTTGTTGTTTGAATTTGGTGATACTGGTCAAATTTCTATAAATTTATTGTTTCTTTTTTCCTTATTACAAGCAAAGAAGTATTAGGAGCCTAATATTTTGTTTATATGCTTATATTTATTTTGATTTCTTAAAAGAGGTACTCCCTTCACAGTGGAAAAATGAGTAAAGTGATATGTTATGTAGATCATGCCTTCACCCCGCATGTCCCAAACAAACTTGGAAAAATGATAATAAAATAATAAAAACCATGTCCACACAGGTTTTTAATTTAAAATTTTTTCTTATCGAATGATAATGGAATATAAATCAAATATGAATAGCCTCATTTGTATATTGGTTTATTTCATTTTAAACTAAAATAAATAATATTTATCATTCATTCTTTTCCTTCTCCTGCAAAATCTAAACATCAATAGTTTAATCAAAATAATGAACTCTAGGTATCCCGCTGATGGGGGAAATAGATGCAGTATTATTCAGAACAAACAAAACAGGGTATTTCACACAATAGAGATTTTTCAGATTAGGTTTCCTGGCAAGGTAAAATAAGGTGCCTTGCTTCAAGTAAAAAAAAAAAAAAATCATCTCCTCTTGTCCTATTTTTAAACAGCATTGCTTTATGTGGTGAATCAGATAATGTTGTACCTATTATAACTTTTATTTTTATCAGGTCATTATAATAAAACAAAAGCCTCCAGCAGCAAAGATTCTATTTTCATGCAAATCTTCCTAGTAATAAAAGATGAGCAAAGAAAAATTAAGGAAAATATTTGTCAGGAGCTGCCTCTTTTTTATTTAAATTAAATATCATTTAAACTATTCTTGTTAACTCTACAGTCTTTTTTTGCATTTGTTTTTACTTGTTCAAAACAAGGAGTTTTCTGAAATATATGTGGGTGCTCTGTTCTTTCAGCTGCTCTCCCTTTTTGGGACTTACTTCATTTTGAAAGTCAAAGAAATCTATTAAAATTGCAAAGAAAGTTGGTTTTTAATTAGGATGTTGGCAATTATCTCACTCATTTATATCTCATTTCCTATCTTAGCTGGATTTACATTGCATATGCCTCTAAATTACCTTTCTAAGGCAAAAATTGCATCCTTTCCTACTCCCTTATATTATTATCAGTCTTGAAATTGTATTAGTATATTGCAATAATTTTCATTATAATTGAAAAGAAATCTTAGTCACAGCACAGAAGGAGAATTCAATTTTTAGTTGTGAAGATCATAAAATAACCCATTACCAAAGACTTGTCCTTGGTAGGCAAAAATTAGTATTTACCTATGGTCTTGTTTGTCAGAATAGTAAATATTTCAGTTGTTGCCAAATCCTTTTATCATAAGAAAAATAAGGTGTAGTAATTTGATTATTTAGACTAGAAAGATACAAATGATTGACAGGTAGAAAGTAAAATTATATTACTAAAAAAGAATATGTTTTTCTAGCTCTGTCACCAAAGCCACTCAGTAGCAGCAGTTGCTCACTTGCTGTGGTGGTTCCGTTGGTCCCTAGGTACTGGTCTTGACATATTGACAATAGGTGATTCCACATCTCTGCCCAGGAAACATCACACAAACTTAGAATATCCTGATGATGCCAGAAACAAGAATAACTGTGAGATGTTTGATGGCAGTGCTAAAATAACAGAGGATCGGCTTGGAGCAACCTGTGGCCATGCTCAGATAATAATGAGCAACATATTATTATTAAAAACATGAGTGAACAATTTGAATCTCTGAAAGGTATTATGGCAGTCTAAAAAGAAAAAAAAAAAAATTAAATGAAGTACACAAAGTACTGGGGCATCCCTCTCCTAACTTATCTCCCAGAAAGTATTACCTTTAGGTACATCCAGTATTCATCCAAAAGGTGTATTTTTCAATATTGTGCTTTCCTACTAATCACATTTCTGGTGATATTTTGGTTCCCTGGACACACTTCAATATAGTTTATAGAAAAGCTGTCTTGGCAACTGTCTCGCTGGCTCTCCCTTTTATTATACTTTGCTTGTCAAATAATATCTGACAAAACTAAATGTTAGTAAGTGAAATGTCAATTGAGACACAATCACATGCACCTAAAGCATATACATGGCAAACATGAATCCCTGCCCATGTTATCACATGAGATAACAGACAAAAATGCCTCTCTGAACACCATCATTTTCTTGGATACTTTATAAAACGTTTCTATGTGTGTTCTAGGATTTGACTTTGCAACAATCTGGAAGAGAGTGGAAATGATATGATAGTCAGTTCCTATTTATAGCTGAATAAAATAAGAATCTAAGAGTTTAAACACTAAATCTCAGGAGATTACATAATGCAGGAATGTTAAACAGTTTTAAATTCAGGTATGCTGATGCCAAAAGTCTGCTGTTTCCACTACACAAATGCAAAATACTAAATGGTTTTCCAACAAATATTTTCTTTTTTTGGAGTCAGTGAGAGGCTTGGGATTAAAAAGAAATTCTAGGATTTTTTGGTCCAGAAGAAATAGGCAGTATTGTTTCCTAAATACCAGCTAGGTCCCATATTACGGAGGGACCTGGAGCTAATCTTTTTTCCCTCTGTTTGCCTATGCTAACCCATTGCATGAATGGAATGGGTTGCATGAATATGAACTTTTCATCCAGATCTATAACAAATTCTATATCTTGATGTAGTTTATATTCCAGGCCTGTCGCTATCAATGCTGTTCATTCTCTTAGGTCATCTAGAACAATGACATGACCAGTAGGAAAATAGAAGGAGTATTAAATGAGGGATTAAATGAGGCAGCTCTGGAGCTTTGGATCTCTCAATAGGCCCTAAAACATTAACATCTATTAATCAGAGATGCTTCCTTCTTCTAAGCTTTAGCTTGATGCTAATCCCTCCCTCTACATATAGAGATGATGTTTTTACTAGAGATGTAAGGATCCCTAAACCAATGCTATTGATTTTTGTTTTGTACCAGGGATTAAACTCAGGGGCATTTAACCACTAAGCTACATCCCCAGCCCTTTATTATTTTATATTTGATTTAGAGACAGGGTCTCACTGAGTTGCTTACAGCCTTGCTCATTTGCTGAGGCTGGCTTTGAACTTTTGATCCTCCTGCCTCAGCCTCCTGAGTTGCTAAGATTACAAGTGTGCACCACCACATCCAGCTTGATCTTGAATTTTGTAACAAAATTTAAGTCAAACTTATAGTCTATCAGCCTGGCTCTCATTTCAGCCAAAGTGGGGTAGACACTTTCCATGTGAGATTCAACTCTTTGCTTACCCCCCTTGACATTTCCTGCCTCTGGTCTTCTTAGGTGTACCAAAATTGAATTAATATCAAGCAAATATGCAAATCCTTAATGTGGGGGTCTTGAAGTTGATGACTGTGGTATCAGGAACAATCCTCAACAGTAGGGAGGGAATGGACCTCAGGTAGAAAATACAGGTCTTGGTTCATTCTTGAGAAAATAATTTTTTGAGAACCTCCCTGTATATTCTTCAAAATATCCCAGCAGGGATCTTACCTGTTTTAGTCAGATTTTTCACTGCTGTGACGAAAAGATCTGACCAGAACAATTTTAGAAGAGGACAAGTTTATTTGGAGGCTCCCAGTTTCATAGGTCTCAGTCCATGGACAGTTGACTCCTTTCCACAGGGCTTGAAGTGAGGCAGAACATCATGGCAGAAGAGTGTGACAGAGGGGAAACAGCTCACATGATGATCAGAAAGCCATAGTGGGGTAGGGAGGGGGAACATGGGAGGAATAGATGGAACTCTAGATATCGGGCGGGCGCAGGGGTGGGAGGGGAGGGGAGGGGCCATGGTGTTAGAAATGATGGTAAAATGTGATGAGCATCATTATCCAAAGTACATATATGAAGACATGAATTGGTGTGAATATACTTTATATACAACAGAGATATGAAAAAATGTGCTCTATATGTGTAATATGAATTGTAATGCATTCCGCTGTCATATAATAACAAATCAATAAAAATACATTTCTGTAAGATGGATGCAGCTCACATTCTGATAGATGCACCATAAAATCATAAAGGAATGAAAAGAAAAAAAAAAGCAGAGAAAGAGATCTCCACCTGCCAGGTACAAATGTATACTCCAAAGCCACATCCTCAGTGCCTCACCTTCTCCAGCCATACCCACACCTGCCTTTAATTATTACTCAAGTAATTACATCAAGTGATTAGTTCACTACTTGGGAGAGGACTTTCATAACCCAATCATTTCTCCTCCAAACCTTCTTACATTGTCTCACAAATGAGCTTTTGGGGGATACATCACATCCATTCTATAATAATACTGCAATTTTCTTTAGACTTCTGAAGTGACCTTATATTGGCCCTTTCACCTTCCGCCTTCTCCTCTCACACATATTCCCACATTCTTAACCTCTTGAATGATTTTTAAATTAAAATGCCTGCATACCTATCTCTGTCTCTCCTTTGGGGTATAATCCAAAGTTAGTATGGTCCAGATTTTGCTTCCTATAAGAATTCCTCATGTAAATCCCTATCAACTTCCTGTCAATGAGTAAATTCTTTATATCCCTGTCTCAGGAACACTTTTCCTTTATTAACCGATTTCTAAAATAATAACAATAAAAAAATCTCTGTATTTCTTTCTCCAATCTCTATAATGTTTTGGCTGGAGTTTTGCTGGCTTCTTCCTGCAAATCCACATCATCTTTTGAATTTAATCTACTTCATTTGTGTGGCCAGAGGGTGCTCAGGAGGAGAACACAACCTGCTAGTTGGATGGCAAATTTTGCATAGGCCAGTGTTCAAGTAGAGGAGGTGTGGCTCCTGCAGTTCCATCAGAGCCTTGGGCAAGCCAACATTCATTCCTAGAGCCTAGGTGGACATCCACCAAGCAACAAGGTGCCAGTGGGCTGCACATGTTGGTTTACAGCACAACCTCTCTTTCCTTCTTTACCTTGTATTGTATGTAAGACTTAAAATTGTCAGGGGACTGAATACTTGTAGCAGTTTTGAATTATGAGAACTTGGGATATTGCTTGACTCTAGTGACTTTGTGAGCAGGGAACTAAAAAGAAATAAGATTGTTTCCTTCCTTGTACAGTATGAGTGGATAGAGGATGTTTTCTCTTCTTGAACTGCAGAGAAAAAAAAAATAGATCTAAATGGGCATGAAACAATTCAGAGAGAGAACTAATAAGCTTTTAGGAATTTGAACATATTCACATTTTAAGAATTTGGGCACACTCTGGGTAAGAAACAAGGGGAAAAAATAGCAGTGAAAAGATAATTTTTACTTCAAGATTAGGTATGTCATGATAATAGTTCCCTGGGGTTTGGACATGAGAAAACCAGAGAGAAATAGGATTGGATTAAAGGGATTTCTAATGTTGAAACTTAAATGAAATTAGGAAGAAAAAAAGAACAACAATTTCCTTAACAAAGTGAATACTAACATATGATAGAAAAGGAATGAGATCAATTTGAACTAATTTGAAAAATATTTGGTGACATTAAAAGAAAGATGGAACTGAACCACAGAAAAGAAAGAGCAGTAAGAGAAGGATTTTTATGGGTTGAAGAATTCCAAAGTTCTCAAAAGACGGTTTGAAGAAGGAGCACGTGGTACAGGATATAGGACTTTTTAGGATTCCAACTCAATGATATTTTCTCTTATAGCACCAATAGTTCCCATTCAGCTACCTTTTGGAGAACTGAGAGAATAGAGATACAATAAGCCTGAATAGAGGATCCCTAGACTCAAAGAATTCCAGGAGTGGATGCAGAAATAGTAACCTACAAAGGGAACATGAAGGCACAGGAGACTATGGTCTCTGCACTATCTCTAGAGAAGGAAAAATACTGAGATAAGGGCAGAAACAGGGACTGTGAACCATTTAGTATCAAGACATTTGCTTGAAGAACTGCCTATGGCTGGTATGAATTGTAATTTCTATAAGGCATTTCTATATGAAATCCTATGTGCATAAAGAACGAAATAGTGTTTCACTAGCTGGAGTTCATTATTCAACATTAAGGTACGAGAAACACAAGGATCAACTGAAAGTTTTGAAAGAAAGTGGTAGCTTTAAATTTTAGACACAAATATTGGAAGAAAGGAAGTGATTTCTATACATATTTAGGTGATAGGGCATAAAATTTCTAATTTATAAGTTTTACAAAGCAAACACAGAAACAATAAAACGCAAAAAGAACAACAACAACAACAAAAAAAAACCCTGAGATGCAGCTGACATGCTTTCTCTTATAAAGAAGAGACAGTCTAACTGGTGTATTTTTTTTTCCCACATAGAATTTCAGAAGCATAGTGTCAAATTCCTCTTTTGATAGACTACTCCCTGTTGAGTGTGATGTTCCTAGGTATTGATCTTTGACTGAACCAGCATGGATTATCTTACTTGGTCAAGTTAAAAACAAACACACTTTTTCTTCGTTTCTCATATTTATTCAGTCTATTTTTTTTTTATCCCAAATAACCTAACTTTGGCTGTAAATCTGATAATATTAGTGTACTTCAATGTTTTATAAAATTATATATTGGGAGCATGAATTTGGGTGGGGAAGTGGTATTTAAGAGCTGTGTGCTTGGAATGTTTTCTGTTATTATTCAGGAACTTTAGAAGACTGGAATGATCTTTAAAGATATACATCAGTTACTGAAGAGGGCTGCCCTGGAGAGCAATTTGCATCCCCTCTGTGATCCCAGTGAGATCCTTTTAATTAGGGCTAAGTCTAATTAGTAAAAAATGAGGGAGATGAGATGTTTTGTCAATATTCTGTTTCTAAATTTATCCCTAGGGAGAAATGAAGGAAATTAATTTTGTTTGGATTCAATTTATCTGTGGGACTCAGTGAAATTGTTGATGGGGGAGGTGACATACTAGAATTTTATGAGGTACAGTTAATTAAAGGTATTGTATATTTTTAACTCTTTATTATGGAGACTCAAATATGAAATAATTAAGTATATGACATTCAAAAAATTCCACAGGGGGAAAAAACATCCTTAATACCAATTGGCTATTTTGGTATTAATTCTATCAGTCATTAAAAAAAAAAAGTACACTGATTCAATATAACTCCTCTAGAAAATTGAATTTAATCTATGATATGCTTCTTTACCCCAAAGTAGACAATAATACTCTACAAGAATATATATGTAAATAATGTATATGTAAAAATCCTTAACAAAATATAATTGCATATACATGTGCACACATAAACCCCATGACAAAGTGGGTTATACTGCCGTGATTCAGGTCACTTTAATATTAGAATGTAAATCAGTGTAGTCCAACTATATGAAGAAGAAAAACAATATTATATCAATGTAGAAAATATTGTTGACAAAATACAGCACCTTTTCATGATATAAAATTTTGACAAAATAGAAATAAAAGAGGAATTCCTCTGTTTATTAAATATCACAAAAGCCTACTGGCAACAATATACTTAATGGTGAAAGAACAGCTTCTTTTCCCCTAATTGGGAGTAATATTAAGATATCTATTCTCACCACTTTTATTTAGTATAATGATGGAAATTCTAACTAGTGCAATAAGATAGCAAAACAAAACAAAATTGTAATAGAAGGACCCAATGGGTCCCCATTTACATATGAAATGATCACTTATATAGAAACTCCCAGAGAATCTACCAAAAAAAAACCCCAAAACTACTAGAACTAATAAGTGATTTCAGCAACATCATCAGATAGAGTATAAAAATCCCAAACTAAATTGCCTTTCTATACACTATAAATTAACATGTGAGAGTCAAATTAAATATACAGTTAAAAAGCAGCATTTTGGTGTAAAGTCTACTACACATTTAGAGTATTTACTTACTAGCAACTGCAAAATGTTTTTGAAACAATTTAAAGAAAATCTGTATATAAGGAAGAGATATACTATATTCATGGATTAGAAAAAAATAAAGATATCGATTCTTCCAATATTAATACTCCATTTTAATACAATTTCTATCATACACCACACAGATTTTTGCAGTTATAGACAAGAGAATTATAAACTTTATATGTAAAAGTAAACTAGCTATAATAGTGAAAAATATTTGAAAAATGAGAACAAAGTGAAAAGGATCAGTTTACCCAATTTCGAGATTTATTGTATAATAACAGTCAGTCATAAAGACAGTGTGGTATTGGTGAAGAATAGACACATAGATCAACAGAATAGAATAGATAACCCTCTAGGAGATCCACATACATATATTAAAGAGATTTTAGGTGTTTTTAACACATACATACACCCATACACACACTCTCACATACACTACAGTTAGTTCTCCCCTGTCTTAAATATTAAACTCAGAGATATACAAACACGCATGCAAAAAGGGCCTAATAATCCTTGTTGTAGTGGGTAGGCGTGAAACATTGTGACTTTTTATTGTATATATTTAATACACATAACATGATATTTGTGTGTGTGTGTGTGTGAGTATGTGTGTCTGCATTGTGTAAGTTGGTAAAGCACTCTAGTTATTCTGATTTATCCCTGGGAAATATATTCCCTATCAAATTCCAGATAAATTGAGCTACAGAGAACATATTTACAAAGAATATACATATTTTTAAAGAGTAAGGTGCTGGAAATACTATTCAGTCCAGTATTCTGGGTATTTGTAGTCTACTCTGAATCACCAGAACACTATTTTCTGGATAGAGTTTGCATTTTCAGTCTCCAAGGGGATAAAAAATGTTTTTTTTTTTTTGAGCTAAAAAATACTCTACTTTTTCATACATAAACATTGTTATGCATACACCACATAAAGTGATACACAGTATATTTCTGGTAATAAATTTAATGGAAGAGCCATTGGAAAAAAAAGGCTTCTTGAGTGATATAATAAAAAAATTGAGAAACTCTACTCTGCAGGAATAAACAAAATGAAATTACTCCTTTGTATATCTTTCTTTGAATCTACTGTGCCAATAAGTGGTTGCTTGAGGATGTGCGGGTACTATATGCAGACCTACTAAAATTTTATATAATCCTAGATAACAGCAAGCTCAATATTTGAAAATTATAGTGAGTAAAGAATCACATAGGACCTAATAACCTTTACAAGAAGCAAGGTGATAGCCTCATGATGAGAATAGATGGTCTTAGATCGGATGGGAGAGGAATGAAGAGAGAGTGAGAGAATGAAAATGTGAGAAAGGAGGCTTACTATTACCTTTTAAAATGTATCATGTATTTTTCTTTGGTGTTCTGTGTTTTACCTCCACTTGTAATGATGATTCTTTCCCAGAAAACCCACTTCGTTTTGTTTTGTTTGCTTTGTAGTTATTATTGTATCATAATTCTTTTTTTTTAAATGGAGATTTCATGCAAATAAGAGGAGTCTGGGATACAAATCTGTGGCAAGTTCAGTAAGAAGGCACACTTTTTTAATGACAGGAGCAAGCTAGGTGCCAATTGCAATTAGGTGCCAGAGTTGTGCATGTGCAGGGAAGTTCTGCTGGCTCACAGTGGACATCATTGCCTGCTAACTGATGCAGTGGGATCCTGGAGTCTTTTGCTCCTTGGCAAGCCCAGAAAGGAGCACTATATGTAAGTCATTAGCTTAGAATAATAACTTTGCAGAATTTAATTACTTTAAATACTTATAAAAAGGAAGGTGAAAGGAGATGTTCTCAATACAAATGGACATTAATGTCCTGGAATGCAACTCATGTAAGTAACCATGAGCATGCCTTCCGAGGGATCTGTAACTCATTGTAAATGGCAGCCTATTTCCCAAGGAAGGCATTTATACACCAAGCTAATAGACAATCAAGGTTATGAGAAAAATAGATATCAAAGAGCAGTGGGACAAATTCAAGGAACCCTCATTACATTTACATTAAACAATCAAGTAAAATGAATCCCCACAGAGATTCTGAACACAGGGACAACCTAATGGATAGGCAGACTAGATGATTAGTAAATTTCTTTCAAACTGTAAAGAAGATTCTTTTGCCTGAAAATAATCTCAGATTATATAAAGTGTAAAAGGATTGTAAATTGAGTAGGTTTACCAAAGACAATATGTGGCTGTTAATCCAAATTTGAGAGTGTACTTTCCTAAAGTCATAAGAGTAGTAGGAAAAATAGTGTGATGCTAAATAACTAAATATTGAATCCAATTTTGGTTTTTTTTAGGGGGTTCTGGGGATTGAACTCAGGGCATTTGACCACTGAGCCACATCCCCAGCCCTATTTTGTATTTATTTAGAGACAGGTTCTCACTGAGTTACTTAACACCTTGCTTTTGCTAAAGCTGGCTTTGAACTTGCAATTCTCCAGTCTCAGCCTCCAAGCCCCTGGGATTATGGGCGTGCACCATGCCCAGCTCCAAGTTTAATTTAATTTAAAAAATGTGTGGTTGTAGTGAGAATATGTGGATAATGCTAATATAATGATATTGAAGTTAGGTATTGTGTAATGGTCAAGGGCATGACTTTGTAGTCTAAATGACCTGAACAAAAGGCCAGTGTAATTTATCACCAGCTTGGTGGTCTAAGGAAGGATCCACAAAGTTTTATAACACAGAAACAGATAGGAAATATTTTAAGTTTGTGGAAATATTTTAAGCTTTTTGAACTAAAAACGGTTTCTGTCATGTTTTCTTTATAATGTATGCTATAATCTTTTACACATGTAAAAATCACAGTCTGTATAAAAACACTATTTATGATATATTTGGTCTAAGGGCTGTAGTTTTCCCGTCCCTGGTCTCAAACAGGTTATTTATCCTTACTATGCCTCGGTTTCCTTATCTTTAAAGTGGGAATTATACCACATTCTCTAAACTGTATTATGCATTCAATTAAAAAATCCTTGCAAAACATTTAAAATATGGTATATACTCCATAGGGATGGTAACTCGAATCACGGTTGTTGCCTGTTGTCAGGTATTTAGTTTTTAAAATCACTACTTTCAGTATATAATAGTTATTATTATTATTATTATTATCATCATCAAGTTATCATTACTGTTCTTTTATTTGTTTTATGAAAATCATTATGATATTTTTCTGCATAATGCTGTGGGTGTTAACGCTGAAAAATACTATACATGTTGAGGGCAAAGGAAATCTTCAAGTCATTTCCCATAGACAAATTCTCAAAATATGAAAGTAAATGAATCTGACAAGAAGCCTGGGTAGAGCAAAAAGAAATGCAGGTAAAAGGAACAAGGACCAAAGCAAACAAACATAAACAAACAAACAAAAAACAGAACATTGATGTTAAAGCCTTGAGGAATTAGGTGCAAACATAAGGAATCATGCATAAACTAGAAGATTTACCTATTAATAGTTCCTCTAAATATAATTTTAAAAAATCAACATATTGCACAGTTCTCCAAAATGTAATTTTGATGTACATTAATATTAATGCAATGCTTGTATTCCAAGCAAAGTCCAGATCCAAACATTACTGGAGAAGAAATTAGGCAAGTTGGTATGGCAGATAAATCGCTATTCTGTGCGATGCTAAGACTGTCCTTCCTTTACTCATTATCTCACATTGTTTAAAAGCGATTAGACCAATTAAATGCTGATCTATTTGCTAAAGCAAACAGAAAGACAGGTATTGCCCTCTTTGCTAATCACATGATCTCATGATCTTTGAACTAGAAGAGAGAAAAAGGCAGTTGGGTCTGTTTGCCAGTGTCAACATCAATTACATCACAAAATCAGAATCGGGGTATTCACATCAGAAATTGATCCTTACTAAATAAGTCTACACAGCAGGACAGTGCTCTCAACAAAGGATGATGTTACATGAGCCACAGGCGGCTATTCTATGTATGCAGCACCTAGAGCACATCTTTCATAAATACTTTGTAGACTGATAACACTTATATGGGGGTCACATAAATAAATATTGAGGTCAAATTGACAAAGACAATATACTTCTATTTTGTCTCAAAATTTGTAGATTATAGCAATCAGACATTGCTACCTGGTGTGCTAGTGACTTCAGACTTCAGCATATCTTTTCTGATGTTTGGTGACTTTATTCCATTTGCTATAATTGACCCTAACTAGGAAAAAGAAGCATCATCATTGTTATCATCAAACTCACTTAGGGCTTATTTAAAAGCCTGTCTTTTCAAATATTCACATAAATTTGCATATTTAATTCTCACCAGGACCATATTCTTTGTTTTCTTTCTGTTCTTTTTTTTTTTTTCCCACTGAGCTATATTCTGAGAGCCCTTTTTATTTTTATTTTGATACAGGGTCTTCCTAAGTTGTTGATGCTTGTCTTTGACCTTGCAATTCTCCTGCCTCAGCATCTGCAGACACTGAGATTACAGGCATGCACCACCGCAGCTGGCTCACAACCATATTCTTTAGATGAGATTCTGACTTTCATTTTTGAAGCTGAGAATGCAGAGAAAGTGCAAGTAATTTGACAAAGAATTTGCCAAATATCAAACAGCTAGCACTTAACAAAAATGAACATTATATCTTGGTGGCATGTTGGATTCCACAGTGAGCTTCTTAACTACTGCATCTAATACTTGCCTCTCAACCTCACCATAGATACGAGACAGACCAGGGGAACAAGAGACACTAGAGCTAGAACATGCCAAAGCAGAAAAATTTGTTAGAATAGCAAGGATAGAAATAGAACATTACAATAATATCTTCATCTGTAACGAGAATGGAAATTATCTTCCCTTTTTTAAAGAGGAGATAATTTTAACATTTTTCTAATGTTAGGAAAATTAAAGCAGCTTATTTAACCCTGTTTCCAAATGAAAAGGCAGAATTGAATAATAATGAGATTTCAACTCTGGACATTTCAAAAAATATGAAAAATGCTGATGGGTGTTTTGGGATAGGTGAACTTAACAATTATGTCTCATAGGCATAAGGAAGATTATGCCATTTTCAAGGGATAAAATATCAATTTTCCATGCCTTTTTCTAGGCTGGAAACAATATAGTTTTCTAATTTATCTAGAGAAAGGGATCCTAATCATTGTTTATAAAGATGTGGAAATAACTGAAGTCAACCAAAACCAGACCAAACAGAGTCTATTTTATTTGGAGCTTGCAGAGTTAGCAGCTATCACATGTATCTGATAGAAACTCAAAGGCAGGTAGAAGAGTGGGAAAGCTTTATCAATAAGACAAGGGAATGCCACCATCAGGCTGTGATTGGAAATTGTTTGCATGGGGATGATGGAGGCAGCCTAACTAGATTTTACATAATTGGTTTGGAGAGTATCTTAATCCTCTGGTCAGTTCTGAGTTAGTGATGGGGTCAAACTAACCAACAAAACAAAACAACAATAACAGCAACAACAACAACAACAAAATTAACAGTTATTGACCAAGTCCTGACTATTCTGGTCTTATTTCTGTAGGGGTTGTAAGTCAGAGATCTGTCACCACATATGATCTAGTGATTGTTGAATTTTATGTTCAATCTCTCATATATAAATTTTAAGCATCAAAGAAAACATTTATCTGGTTTACTATTAGAAAAATTCTCAAGGGTAAGAATGGGCTATAATGGAGGTAAGGAAGAAAGGGACAATAGTTATGCAAAAGTGTAAAATGAGTCCCAAGATCTGTTCTAACTCCACATACAAACAAGTTTAGAAGTAAGGGCTTGAATGGAACTTCTATGTCAGCTGATGAAACATTTCCCATCATAGTTGGAACCTGAAGGGCTGCCTGCTATCATGCATATTGTCCTATCCCCTTCTACTTGAAATGAATCTGAGATTTAGGTCTGTTCTGCACAGGGCCTAAAGAATAGAGATAAAGTACAAGATTTCCAAGAGGTCAAAGATTATATACTCAGAGGCTGACAAAATTGAGGGCAGGTTGATTCCTATGAAAGAAGGGTATTAAGCAATTTAGAGTGAGGTGAGGAAGATTTTAGGGAAGTGATAGCAAACTTTGGAGAGTGGGGGTATACAAGAGCTACAACAAACCAAATAAGTTGTAGATGGGAAGTCGTTTTGGAGAAAGTGACTAGGGCTTTTTAAGAATGCACAGATGGCCTTGCATAGAAATGAAGAGGACATATAAAGGTGTCAAAACAACATAAACCACCATGTTTAGGGACACAGCACATGTTGAAAAAGGAAAAGTGTTGCAGAGTTATTTTCAATATATAGTTGTTAACCACCCAGGCAAGGAGAACCACACTGATGTTACCCCTATTTTCTACACATGAATGCTTATGAAAAAAGTACAGCAAATAAGAATGACATTGATCATACACTTGTCATTAATTATTCATTTGTAAAAAAATAAGATACCAATAATACCTTGTAGAATTGTTAAGAATTTTTAGTGAATTAATAATATGAAGATCTGAAGGAGTAAATGGCTCAGGGAAAATGGTATATCAGCATTAGCAATTATTATCACTCAACAGGCTTTGAGAACTGCAAAAAACAATAACAACAACAACAACAAAAAATATACCAAGCAAAGAAATACAGATGAGGCATCCTAACCAAAGAAGTTATGAATAAGAAAAGGAATAAAAATCACAGCACAAACTTAGCTCCATGGTTAGGGTTACAAACAATGCACCATGGAGACACAGAGGAAGAAGTCACATCTGGGAATACCATCCCTGGAGGTGGGACATCCACTCGGAGTAATTCCACAAACATAAAATCACAAGATGGCCTTCTGTTATAATATAAGCATCCCAGATGGCAACTGATTAAACTTGACCTGAGTGAACTTTCAGAGGAATTAATTCCAAAATAAGAGATGAATGAAGGGCTTGCTTTTTAAAATTTCTAATTTAGAAGCTTTTTAATTTCACACTAATTTAAGTCAAAGTACTTTAAGTTGAGACATGTCTCCGTAGACTGGTCTGTATTAATTGAATATTCGCATGTGCAATTCCATAATCGCTGCCAAAGTTTTAAAATTATAAATCTCAGTTATTGCTTATGCAGATGGAGTTAAGGAAAGACAAAAATGTATTACTATTTATTAGACACAAATATATGATTTAATCTTCAAAGTGCTCATATCACAAAGGCATAACAAAGTACAGAAGAAGAAATTTTATTTCAAAGGGTTGAGTAATTTCCTGAAAACTACTTACCAAAAACTTATCTAAATGAATACAACTAAATAACAATAAAGATTTTACTTATTCTATCTAGTTATAGCAACGTGATGCAGGTTCCCATACACTTGAATCCATGTGCATGTATATGTGCTGTACAAAAGTTAACAAAGATTAAGGAAATACAATTGATTTCTCAAAATCATAGTAACACTCCAGTATTAATCTGGAAGAAAATAATATCATGTTGGTTTAAATGGATTCAAGTTACTTGTTCTATGATTAATTAATTTAAGCATCTATGATTAATTTTATCCACAATAATGATAAAAGTAAATATATCAAAGATTTAAAAATGCAATATATGTAACCACATAGAGTAAATGCAAAGAAGGAGGGTAATATTAGAAATTTTTATATCAAAAAAGAAAAGCCAAATGATCATCTTAGCAATGTAAAAAAGAAATGTTTTTTCTTTTTTTTTTGGTAAGACTATACACCAATTCCTGATTAAAAAAAAAAAAAAAGAAACAATAGTACAGAATTTCCATTGCCTGATCAAAGATATTTATCATAACCTATAGCAAATCATATTTAGTGAAAGTGTTAGAAACATTCTCCTTAAAATCAAGAGTAAGGCAAGAATGCTACTAACACCATCCCATTAAACACTTTACTGGAGATCTACTACTTACTAACTTACCCTTTACTGTGCTAAGAATTTTCTGTTGTTTTTGTTTTCATGGCGCTGGGGGTCAAACCCACAGTTTCACACATGTTAGACAAACATCCTACTACTGAGTTATATCCCTGGACCAGATTATTAAGAAGAAAGTTATATTATGATATAGTAAAATGACACCTATATTTTAAATATATTGGTTTCCACCAAATTGCTATATTGAATAATAAAGTTTCTACCAAAAATACAATGAAAGTCTTTTTTTTTTTTTTTTTTTTTACTGGAACTTGTCAAGTTACTTCTAAAATGTATAAATGTATAAGGATAAGCAAAACTTCTATGGATTTTTATGGAGGAAATAGAGATTCCTGCAGACCAGAATAATAGAGTTGAGAGCCTTGAAGGTAAATTTAATATTTTATGTAAACATGCATTCCTATAGTATATAAATACCTATATGATTTTAGAAGAGTTATATGTAATAGAGAATATGCAATACTAGGGAAAAATTGGAATATTTCTTACAATGATATATAGTAACTCTAGATTGAATCCAGAAGTTATAAAAACTAGGAATATCTTATAAATTTGAATCCACACAGAATTATTAATCAAATCATACAAAATATAAACTCTATAAGTAAGTAAGTTAATTTAAAAAAAAAACCTCAAAGTTTTAAATGTCAAGACATCTCAAAGAATTGTTCATAGGAACCCTAAGCTGAAATAAGAAATATGAGCCCCACATACTGGGAAAAAAAAATGTTAAGATGACAGTATATTTTTAAAAAGAAAAAAACAAAACCTCCACTATTTTTTAAGGAAAAAAAAAGGAAAACAATTTAGTAGAAAATAAGCAGAAGATGTGGGTAGGTATTATTTCACAAATTGGCCAAAAAAGATGGAAACACATAAAATACGATTAGAATTCATGAAATCCAGACATTTAAATCCAGCAAACATTCCACTGAAGCGAAAGTAGGCTGGCAAATATGAAAAGTTCACCAAGTTTGAGGAAGGTCTTAGACTAGTCTAGAATTCCAATCTACTTCTGGAGGATATGTAAACCTTTATTATAGCTATAGAAACTGGGTATTGTCTAATAAAGTTGAAGTCATGTATATCATAAAATCTCTGCACTTCTCTTCCTAAGAATATAGTCCAGAGAAAGTCTTTCATATATGCACTAAGTAACATTCATATGGTGAAGACTGTAGCCATGCTTGAACACCAAAAAAAAAAAAAAAATAGAGAGACAATGTAAACATCCATTAAACAGGAGAATCAATAAACAACTTGTTTTTCACAACAGGACACAATGCCGCAGACCAATACCTGAAATAATTCCACATAATCTTTAATGAAAACAGAAATAAAATAGTTTATAAAAAGTTACACAACACTATGCATGTTATAACCTCAGTTACATAAAATTTTAAAATATGAATGTGACTGTAAGGGTAAGGCATATATAGTACAGTGCAAAAGAGAGAGAGAGAGATAGAGATAGAGATGAGAGAGAGAGAGAGAGAGAGAGAGAGAGAGAGAGAGAGAGAGAGAGAGAGAGAGAGAGAAATGCCAAGTATAAAATTCACAAGGGTCTTTAGTTTCCCCTCTGGAAACTTGGATAAATGCATGATAAGATTTTTCAGTCAGAGGATTTCAATTATTTGACAGGATTTTTATTTTTATCAGCAGTATTCAATTTCTTACATCGTGTAGTAAGTCTTAGGTGTACATTTCTTTAATCTTTGTACTTTGTACTTTGTTATTATATTTTTCTATCTTTGCCTTAAGTACTTTATAATAAATGAGTATGCTTTCTAAGTATTTTTTCACTTTTAATCATTTATTTTCTAATTGTTGGAAATGCAGGTTATCATCAATTAACTATTTATACTCCTCATGCTTTAAAGAATATGTTTAATTCTAAAGCATTAAGTAATAACTATTATTACTTAAAGAAAAAAATTACTTTTCTGCTAGTCAGAGAGCATTCATGAATCAACCTGTGACTTCCTCTGCACATTATTTTTCTTGCCTTCCCTTAGCAATCCAGATAATATTGCATTAAGGTGATGTCCACACTGAAAATATGTTAACATCAAAAATGCTGAATTTTATTCCTGACACATGAAAGGGATTATAGTCTATACTTATTTTTCAAAGATTCCATATTTGGAGCATTTGGATCACTAGTTCAGAATTCATTAATTCAGTGCTTATAGGTAATTTAAAAAAACATTTATTCTAATTTGTTATACCTTATAACAGAATGCATTTCAATTCATACTACACATATGGAGCACGATTTTTCATGTCTCTGGCTGTACACAAAGTAGAGTCATATCATTCATGTCTTCATACATGTACTCAGAGTAATAATGTCCATCTCATTCTACCATCTTTCCTATCCTAATGGCCCCTCCCTTTTCCTCCCTCCCATTGGCCCTATCTAAATTTCCTTCATTCCTCCGATGCTCCCCTCACCATCCCCATTATGGATCAGCATCCACATATCACAGAAAACATTCACCATTTGATTTTTTGAAATTGGCATACTTCACTTAGAATACTATTCCAACTCCATCCATTTACCTGCAAATGCCATGATTTTATTCTCTTTTAATGCTAAGTGATATTCCATTGTGTGTGTGTGTGTGTATTTTCTTTATCCATTTATCTAGTGAAGGGCATCTAGGTATATTTCACAAGTTAGCTATTTGAACTGTGCTGCTATAAACATTGATGTGGCTTCGTCACTGTAGTATGCTGTTTTTAAGTCCTTTGGGTATTTTAAGACCTTTGAGGAGTGGGATAGCTGGGTCAAATGGTGGCTGCATTCCAAGGTTTCCAAAAATTTTCCATACTGCTTTCAAGATTGCAATTTGCAGTCCCACCAGCAATGTATGAATGTGGCTTTCCCCCACATCCTCTCCAACACTTATTGTTGTTTGTATTCCTAATAGCTTCCATGAGATGAAATCTTAGAGTAGATTTGCATTTCTCTAATTGCTGGAGATGTTGAACATTTTTTCATATGTTTGTTGATTGATTGTATATCCTCTTCTGAGAAGTGTCTGTTCAGTTCCTTAGCCCATTTATTGATTGGGTTATTTGTTTTTTGGTGTTAAGATTTTTGAGTTCTTTATATATCCTAGAGATTAGTGTTCTATCTGATGTGCATGTCGTAAACATTTGCTCCCATTCTGTAGGATCTCTATTGATGTCACTGGTTGCTTCTTTTGCTGAGAAGAAGCTTTTTAGATTGAATCCATCCCACTTATTGATTCTTGATTTTATTTTTTGCACTATATGAATCTTACTAAGGAAGTTGGGGCCTAATCCAACATGATAAAGGTTTGGGCCTACTTTTTCTTCTCTTAGGCACAGGGTCTCTGGTTTGATTCTTAGGTCCTTGATCCACTTAGAGTTGAGTATTGTGCATAGTGAGAGTTAGAGGTTTAATTTCATTTTGCTGCATGTGATTTCCAGTTTCCCCAGCACCATTTGTTAAAGAGGCTGTCTTTTCTGAAATATATGTATTTGGCATCTTTGTCTAATAGTTTTCCTAGTTTCTCCTTCATAGGATTTGTCACTGATGTACAGAAATGCCTTCCATTCATGGGTGTTGATTTTATATCTTGCTACTTTACTGGGTTCACTTATTAGTTCTAGAAGTTTTCTTGTGGGATTTTTTTGATCCTCCAGTTATAGAATCATGTTGTCAGAAAATAGTGATAGTTTAAGTTCTTCTTTTCCTATCTATATTCCTTTAATTTCTATTATTTGTCTAATTGCTCAGCTAGAGTTTCAAGAACTATGTTAAATAGAAGTAGTTTTTAGAGAGAAAGCTTTCAATTTTTCTCCATTTAGAATGATGTTGGCCTGGGAGTTAGCATAGGTAGCTTTTATGATGTTGAGATATGTTCTTGTTTGAACATGAAGGGGTGCTGTATTTTGTCAGATTCTTTTTCTGAATCTATTGAGATGATTATACGGTTCTTATCTTTAAGTCTATCAATGTGATGAATTGCATTTATTGATTTCTATATGTTGAATCAACCTTCCATTCCTGAAATGAACCCCACTTGATCGTGGTGTATTCTCTTTTTGATATGTTTTTGTATTCAATTTTCCAGAATTTTATTGATAATTTTTGCATCTGTGTTCATTAGAGATATTGGTTTGTAGTTTTCTTTTCTTAATATCTCTTTGTCTGCTTTTGGCCTCATATTAGCCTCATAGAATGAGTTTGGAAGTGCTCCCTCTTCTTCTATTTCATGAACTAATTTGAGGAGTATTGATATTAGTTCTTTTTCGAAGGTTTTATAGAACTCAGCTGTGTGTCTATCTGGTCTTGGGATTTCTTGGTTAGTATGCTTCTTATGGTATCTTCTATTTTATTGCTTGAAATTTATCTGTTTAACTTGTGTATATCATTATGATTCAGTTTGGGTAAATCATATGACTCTAGAAATTTGTTGATGCCTTTAGTAATTTCTATTTTCTTGGAGTGCAAATTTTCAAAGTAATTTCTAATTATCTTCTGTATTTCTGTAGTGTATGTAGTGATATTTCCTTTTTCATAATGGATGTTAGTAATTTAAGTTTCTCTTCTCTTCATTAGCATGATTAAGGATTTATCAATTTCGTTTATTTTTTCAAAGAACCAACTTTTGTTTTGTCAATTTTTTCAATTGTTTCTTTTATTTCACTTTCATTGATTTCAGCTCTGATTTTAATTATTTCCTGTCTTCTGCTTTTGGTATTGATTTGTTCTTCTTTTTCTAGATCTTTGAGATATAATGTTAAGTCATTTCTTTGTTGACTTTTTCTTCTTTTAAGGAATAAACTCCATGCAATGAACTTTCCTCTTAGTACTGCCTTCTTAGTGTCCCAGAGACTTTGATATGTTGTATCAGTGTTCACATTTACCTCCAGGAATTTTTAATCTCCTCTTTGATGTGTTTTGCTACCCATTGTTCATTCAGTAGCATATTATTTAGTCTCCAGATGTTGGAATAGTTTCTAATTTTTTATTTTATAATTGATTTCTAATTTCATTCCATTATGATCTGGTAAAATGCAGGGTACTCTACTTTTTTGTATTTGCTAAGAGATGCTTTGTGATATAACATATGGTCTATTTTAGAGAAAGGTCTATGTATTGCTGAGAAGAAAGTGTATTCACTCATTGATGTATAAATATTCTATATATGTCTGTTAAGTCTAAATTATTGATTATATTACTGAGTTATATAGTTTCTTTGTTTAGCTTTTGTTTGGAAGATCTATCCTGTGGTGAAAGAGGTATGTTAAAGTCATCCAGAATGATTGTGTTGTGATCTATTTGATTCTTCAACTTGAGAAGAGTTTGTTTGATAAACATAGATGCTCCATTGTTTGGGGGATATACAATTGTTATGGTTTGTTGATATATGGTTCCCTTAAACAGTATTAAATGTCCTTCTTTATCCTATTTGATTAACTTTGGCTTGAAGTCTATTTGGTATGAGGATGGAAACTCCTGCTTGTTTCTGAAGTTCATGTGAGTGATATGTTTTTTCCCAAATTTTCACCTTTAGTCTGTGGGTGTGTTTGCCTATGAGATGAGACTCTTGAAGGCAGCATATATTTGGGTCTTTTCTCTTAATGCAATATGCCAGTGTATGTCTTTTGATTCATGAGTTTGGGGTATTAACATTCAAGGTTATTATTGAGACATGATTTGTATTCCCAGTCATTTTTGTTTATATTTTTGTATTTAATTTGACTGTGTTTCTCCTTTGATTGTTTTTTCCTTTATTGTAATACATCCCTTTGATGATTTTGCATGTTGTTTTTTATTTCCTTCTCATGGAATATTTTTGCTAAGGATGTTCTGTAGTGCAGGCTTTCTAGTTGTAAATTCTTTTAACTTTTGTTTATCATGGAAGGTTTTTATTTTGACATCAAGTCTAAAGCTTAATTTTGTTGGATATAAGATTCTTCGTTGGCATCCATATTCTTTCAGTGCTTGATATATGTTGTTCCAGGGTCTTCTAGTTTTCAGGTTTGGGTTGAAAAATCTGCAGATTTCCCCATACATGTAATCTGATTTCTTTTCATTGTGGCTTTAAAATTCTCTCTTTATTCTGTACGCCAAGCATTGTCATCATAATGTGCCTTGGTGTGGATCTGTTGTGATTTGCACATTTGGTGACTTGTAAGACTCTTGTGTTTGATTTTCCAATTTATTTTTTTAGGTTTTGAACATTTTCTGATATTATTTTATTGAATAGATTGTTCATTCCTTTGGTTTTTAACTCTATGCCTTATTCTATCCCAATAATTTTCAAATTTGATCTTTCTGTGTTATCCCATGATTCTTGAATGTTTTGATCATGGTTTCTTGCTGTCTTTATTGTTTGGTCAATATTCTTTTCAAGATTATATATTTTGTCATCATTGTCCGAGGTCCTGTCTTCCATGTGATCTAATCTGTTGGTGGTGCTTTCTATTGAGTTTTTATTTTGGTTTATTGTTTCTTTCATTTCAAGAATTTCTATTTCCCCCCCCCAACCTCTATCTCCTTATTGAAGTAATCTTTTGCTTCCTGTATTTGCTTATGTAGCTCTTTATTGAAATGATATCTTGCTGCCTGTATTTGCTCTCTTATATCATCTTTTAATTCACAGATCATTTTAATTATGTACATCCTGAACCTCTTTCTTCTCTGTCATTTCTCTGTTGTGCTGGCCATGGATTCTAATAATGCAGTATTTGATTTGTTGGGGGCATTTTCCTCCCTTGTTTTTTCATGTTATTCATGTGTTTTTCCTTTTAGCTCTGTGGATCCAAGGCATTACCTTATAGGCTTATAGTGTCCCTGAAGTGTTCTGATATCTCTTCTTTAAGAAGAAAGATACTATTAACTGATCCAAATACAAACAATATACAGCCTTAAACCAAATAGCTACTATTAAGGCATTTATGGTTTTGTCACAATATACAGAAATGGTGAGTTCAATTATTATCTACAATATAAACAATATATTTTCAAAAGAGTGTACAGTTTCTGATTGTGGACAAACAGAGAACCAGGAATGAGGTTAAGGAGGTGGGAGTTGAGGATATAGAGTTATTAGATCTTAGAAAGCATGAAAGGGGAAACTGAAGAAGTTGGTTAGTAGCAGGAAATGAGAAAGAAAGTGATTTGGGGACACAAGTAAGTGGGAAGACAATAGAGTACAAGAAAAAAACACATAAATATTAAGAAAAATTTAAAAATGTAAAATGAAGAGATAAAGGAGTATACAACACAATTGTAATATACAATTCAGATATCCCAGACTTCAGTAGCCTATTCATGAAAAGTATTAGTTTCACAAATATTGGGGGATGGGAGGACCATACAAGAGAGCCAGAGAGAGAAAAGAGAAAACAAAAAAATCTTGAAGGAAGATACAAGGATTATTGGTTGTTTTGTTTGTTTGTTTGTTTTTTAAATATCAGTATCTTTCCTGCTTCCCTTTTCATCCAGTAGGTGGGGTTGTCTTTTGTTTGCTGGTATCTCCACCCTCAGGATGGTGAATGTTATTAGGGTGGGAGGGTTGGTTTTGGGGGCAGAGCTACTGGAGGTGGGTATGCCACTTGCTGGTCCCCAATGGTAGACTGAACCCCGAGGATCTCCTTTGAGGTTCTCTCATGTGATGTGGGAGCCTGATTTTATCTCCTTATATTGCCTATAGACCTCAAAATTCCTGGTCTCTAATTTACTCTCTAAACTATATATCACTCACTTCATACCTTTACTTCCGAATCAGGAATCTTTCTCTCTCTGGAGGTCTTGTGGGTTGTGCTATGGGGGCTGGACATCTCGTGGAGAGCTGTTTAATATTGGGCAGTTCAGGACCAGGCTTTGCAAGCTACAGACTGGCTGCATAAAGCAGTGTGCTGGGTTAGTGGCTGACAAGGAAAGGGGGGAATTGGGGACTATAGGTATAGGGTCTTGATTTAACATCTGAGCAGCCATCTTAAATGTTAACTGCCACCTTATGAGATAAATTTTGCTTTCCTGTACTTCCTCTAACCTGAACTCCCCCACCCCCATTAGTGACCTACTCCATAAGGACATGACTTCTTGACTCTGGAAAGCCCCATGGGGCCATCAACATAAGCCAACCTCATGCTATTCTCCATCTGCCTAGCTCTGACACAAGTACCCCTAGGGCCACAACTACAACTCCCATCCCCTACCCCAAAACATATGGATTCCTGAACATGGTGGGCACCTCTCTCCACTCTACACAAGTATGGCCTTTATTTGTCAGCTTTGACAAATAAACCTTTGTGTGAATCTCTGCCTGGTCACTGTCCTTCGTTTCTCACTTGCCTGTCTCCCACTTTCTCACTTTCCTTTCAATAGGTACCTTGATATTGCTTCTAGGCCTCAGCTGGTGTCCTGAGCTGGGATTTGCCCCAACTAAAGATGGCGACAAAAGTGTTCCAAGATGGAGGCAACTGCTTTCAGTGATGAGATGTCGGGCCAGGGGGGCCTGGTGGTAGCATTGGGTGGTGTGTTCAGAATTGGAGCTCTGTACAATGTGTAGCTGGAAGCTGTCTCCAAACCCTGTGCAGTGTCCCCAGGTGCAAGCTACCATGTATAGTGGAGTAGGGCAGTGGTCAAAGTGTTCCAAGATGGAGGCAACTGGGGGAGCCCCACATTGGTAGATGGGTGTCCACCTCCGGGTGGCAGCTCAGAGGTCCTGCACTGATGCTGAGGCCTGGATACCTGTGCAGGCACAGCGGTTGGGATTCCTGTGCTGGAGCAGCTATTGGGGGTCCTCTAATAACTCACAGAGAAACAGTGTTCCCACTACTTAAATCCCAGGTCATGGAGCCACCCAGAATATAGCCTTCCTCTAGCCCACCATCTTGGATCCTCTGCTTTCTAAGTATTTTAAGAAATCATTTCTGAGACATATTGTTAAGTGCAAAAATAAAAATATATGAAAAAGAAGTTCCAACCTTGATATTTAACATTGTACCATTTTTTTGTGATATGGACATATTTCTTCATGTATTATTATATTAAACTGAACTAACTCTAAAAGTAATGTGAAGAATTTATCCCAATGTCTCCACAGTGAAACTGGACACCAACAAATGAAAAAGGAAACGTCAATTTTCACTGCACACCTTTTTGTGCCTGAGTTTTAAAAATATATGCAGTTATAAATTAACAAAAATGAAAACATAACCTCGGAACACTATGTTCGAAAGTTGTCTGTTTACTCATTTATTTTATTTTTTACTTTCAATGGACTTTTAATTAATTAATTAATTTATATGCTGTGGTGAGGATTAAATCCAGGCTCTCACACATGCAGGCAAGTGTTCTACCATTAAGTCATAATTCCAGCCCATGTCTGTTTACTATTATTTTTTTCTTGGTATAAGGAATTGAACTCAGGGACACTCAACCCCTGAGTCCTATCCCCAGCCCTATTTTATTTAGAGACAGGGTCTCACTGAATGCCTTAGCACCTTGCTTTTTGCTGAAGCTGGCTTTGAACTCACCATCCTCCTGCCTCACATTGCAGGCATGTGCCACTGCCATGTCTGTTTACTCTTAATAGCAATATTAGTAAGTAACACTTTATCTGAAAATATTGGAGAAATTTAAAAAGAACTCCCTTAAAGTCACAAAAGAGTGGTAGAGCCAGACCCAAGTATTTCTTTCCTTTAGCAAATATTCATTGAGCACCAGCTATGTTCCATGTTCTATGTTTCAGCGATGGGGTGTCGGGTCAACTGATCAGACATTGTAGATGTTTCAGTAAAAAAAAAAAAAAAAAAAAAAACAGAATGCCACTCTCAAAAAATCAAACTCCAGCCTGGGGAAGTAAGAATAAAATAAAAATATGCTAGGTAAACAGACAATAAATATACCATGTTAGATTTCTGAGGATTTCATGACTAGGTAGGGCAGAGCCAGGAGGCATAGAGGCCCCGCAGTGGGAGGGCAGAGTTAGGTAGCAGTGTTGAGTAGAGCAATCAGGGCCCTGGAAAGAGATTGAGGAAAGACTGAGTGGGTGAGAGTAAGCCAAACAGGTGACTGGAGAATACTATTTCAGGCAGCTCAAGCAAGGCCTTAAGGTGTGAGCTTGACACCCAGGCTCCAGAAATATCATGAAAAACAAGGACAAAGATGGCATGCATAGTCTTGAAATCATGCCCATCTTTCTCATCATCCAAATCTTGATTGTGGTCCAAGGTCACAGAAACATAAGGCTCTCTTATTTACAAGCATTAAATGCATTAATTTCAGAATAAAAGAAATAAAGAAACAATATTATTTAAGTCAATTCTTTTATTAGCAGGTTTTTAAAACAGTAGTGGGAGGTTTTCTCCAAAACCCCTTTCAAGGAGAATAGCTCAAGGAAAAATAGGTTTTCTGGTTAAAGAAATGAAATAAAAGAAGTGTCAGCATATAAAGAGGAAATAAGGCATTCAATATTAAAAATGTAACTTGATATTAAAGGAGGAGAAAAATCAGCCCATAGTCTACCTGGGAGGATCTTTAGAGAATAAAGAAGAATGAAAGAAGCTTGCCACTCTATCCTAATAAAATATGCTGCTATAGGCTTACGTTGTTTTAATCTTCTCTCTACCTACTGTTGGTTTTCTTGACCTTGAAAAGTCATTGGGTATCTGTTTATGATCTGTGAAAATAAGGGCAATCATCTCCTTCCTCTCTGGATCCTCTGTGGTAATTTAGTGACTTTAATATCTCACACCAACTACTATGTCCATTGCCTTTGTTCTCAAAACTCACACCACTGACCTAATAATGGACAAAATGACAGCCATGTCTATAGCCACTTGCAACAAAAGACTCTCCATAGTCTCATATCGCAGGATAATGAAGAGAAATTACAAGTGGTTAGAGAGCTGCAAGTACCCAGAGAGAACCTGGGGCCGGAATAAAAGGAACAGTCTCGATGATGTTCTTATAAATGTGTCACTGGTCTAACAGGAGAGAAGGCATGCTTCCTAGTTAATTTTCCATATTAGTGTAATGAGAAGAAATAGACAAACTGCCAGCGGGTTCATTTGGCTAATGTGTCAGCAAGAAGACACGGCACAGCTCCTACTAAAAGGGGTTAAAGGTGAACAAAAATATATATAATTCTGAGCTGCTTCTTTTGGCCTGATAAAATAACAGTAGGACCAGTATGGATAGTGTTTTGGGGATGACACCGGTCACTTGTAGTTCATTTCTTCTAGAGATTCTGATTTTTGGAAAAGATTTCATTTTAATAAAACTCTACTGCCTGAAATATACCTATGTTATTAAGCCTCGCATTGTACTTTCCATTGCTATGAATAGCTCCCGGACAGTCAAATAAATATCCATTTTTGTGAATGCTCATTCTGCCTGTTTTCAAAATGCAATAGTGAGTATTCATTTTTCAAACTAAATAGCAACTATTCAACCTAAAGACCAACTTCCCTTACAATTTTGACAAGGAACAAATGAACATAATATAAAAATGCAGTAAATACTTGTCTTTGCTTATAGACTGGAAAAACTGCTGACTCCCAGCACAAATGCTCCATAGTGTAGTCATGGAATGACTGGTGAAAGGATTGTACTTATTAGGTCTAAATATTACAGATGCACTTGGAATACGAGATTGGTTATAAACTATTTATATGGCATATTTTTCTAAAATGCTCAGCAGTCATTAGCTATTCCTGACAACAGCGCTATGAGAATTGTGAAATGAGTTTCTGTTAGGTGCTACACTGGGGAGTTAGGTTTAGAAAATATCTGCCTCCCAATTAACAAAGTGATTATGCATGGCGGGAGTTGACCTGAGATAAAGATACACAATTTCCAGATCTACATCAATTCATTGACCATGCTCCCTAGTTGGGAAAGCACTTAATGCTTGTGGTACAATTTTTTTTCTTTAAATGACTGAAATGCCAGAGCTGTTTCAAGCAACTCTCTTTTTGTAATAATTATAAGAATTTAAAGGAACCAATTACCCATAAATAGATTACCTTTTACTGATTATCTGCCATGATTCTGAGAAATTAGCAGAGCATAATGGAAAGAGAACATGATTTGGAGCCAAACCTCCCTTGACCATTAACAGAGATGCTTAGGCCAAGTCGTTTCACAAATTTTTATTCATCGGAAAAATAATGTCTTCTGTGCCCCACTGATTTCTAAAGTCATTTCTGTCATTAAAAGCAAATAATTTTATATATTTCATAGTCAAAATGGGAATTCAAGAATTACAACCTGTATCCCTTATTATCATCCGAGAAAATAAATGAAACTCATACTTAAAACATACTTCAGTGACTGCTCTTTTGGCACCATGCTTCTTTTGAGCTGACAAAATCCTTGGTTTGATCGTCACAGGTTTAGTCTAACTCACTCATCAGAGGGAAAGAAGGAAATGAGGATATCAGTAGCTGACAAGGAATTGTAAGGAAACATGACTCATACGCATATGTTAATTAAATTCATCCAGTGGATGAGAATAAAATAGAAGATGAACTGAAGAAATACTGTTACACAAACTACATTTCCAAACTACAGTAAAAAGTTGAAATTCTTTTCAGCTGACTTCATTTATCAAACCATTATCAAAACCATTGAGGAGTAGGGCACAATACCAATATCCTTGAACAAGGTATTAGAAGTTTCATTTGGTGATTCACACTCCTGTATGAAATAATTTCTGTAGGTTTCCTTCTAACTGAAAAGAAATTCAGTATAAACAGGTGACAGTGTGATAGGCAATAAAGCAAGAAGTTTGTAGCCAGAGTCCCACTAAGGGAGTAGGTATGGATAGCAAGTAAGAGTGGAAATTGCTTGTGAGGAAGTGATTCTAGAATTCTATAGTCAATGTGAAGAAAAGAAAGTAGGATGGAAGGATAAAATACCTCTCAATGCTCTCATGAAGTTGATATGATTTGGATATGCCCCTTAAGGGCAGGAAGATTTCATTTTAGGATTTTGGATAAACTTGTGGCAAGGCAGCTGAACCCAGGCAGGCAAAGTCCTGCATAGAGAGGAAGCCTTGGCAGAACTAGAGCTTCATTTCCAGGAATTAGGAAAACATTACTTGATGAATTTCGGTAGGAGAGTCTGGCTTGGAGGGTGCTATGATCTAAATCTTTCATCCCCCAAATTCATAATTTGACATCTTGACTTCCAAGGTGATGGTATTAATAGGTCCTCAACCCTTTGAAGGTGATTAAATTCTGGAAGTAGGGCCTTCTGGTATTCTTTGCTTTATAAAGAAATGTCCTAGAGAACTAACTCCCTCATCCCTTCTACCATTTCGGGTTTGAGTGAGAAGATTATTATCTGTAAGGAAGTTGACCTTCATTGGACACTAAGTCTTCGGGACCTTGATTTTGGACTTCCAAATTCCAGAACAGTGAGAAATAAATTCCATTATTTATAAGTTACCCAGTTTGTTGTATTTTGTTATAGCAACTTGAATGGAATAAGTCATAAATACACTACAGAAAATATAGAAAGAAATTTTGTATATTCTGTTTCCCTGAATCTATGAAAATATTTAAGTCACAACTATTTTCACTTAAATATGTAATTAAAAAATAAAAGTATGAGTTTACAAAATAAATTCATATTAAATAATTTACCTTCATGAATAATAGCATTGTATCATATGTTGTTAAGGTCTGTAAACAAGTCAAAATCACACCTGGTATTTTGCCAGGGGAATGTTAGAGTTCGTAAACAAGTCTGGATGGTGCCTGGTAAAAAGCCAGAGGGAATGGTTTGAGAAGTAACAAAAGCAAGCCATTAAGTGTGGAGATTCCTTATTGGTTGACTGATGTATCTAGTTTATGCTAATTAAGATAAGCTGTGCAAAATGTATAAATAGCTCTGTTGTCCTACAATAAAGGGCTTCCACTCCTGCTGTATCAAGGTACACCAGTTATTGTCACCCCCCGGCTATTCTGCTGCAGCCGGACTGCGGCAATATGTGTCTACAAAGAGATTTTAAAGTTGAAATTAGGTTAAAAAATTTTGAGTGTGGGTTAGTTTCAAACAAATTGTGAACAAAAATTATGTTATGTTCTAGAGTATTTGACTAAAATAATCAGACTACTTAAAGAAAATTAAATTAAATATTGACAAGTTTCACATATATCCAGAAATATAAACCTGTGAAACAATTCTAATAAATAGAGGAAGGATAGGTCTGTTAAACCCTATTAGAATTAGGACCAAATCAATATAATTTTCTTAATAATAATATGTAAAATTATAACTCTCTTTTATTTTTTAATTTTTTTAAAGAGAGAGAGAATTTATTTTTAATATTTATTTTTAGTTTTCGGTGGACACAACATCTTTATTTTATTTTTATATGGTGAGAATTGAACCCAGCACCCCGCGCATACCAGGCGGGTACACTACCACTTGAGCCACATCCCCAGCTCGTATTTTTTAATTTTTTAAAAAACTATTTCAGTATGCAGGAAATATAGAAAATATAGAAAGATAGAAAATAATTCACCTTAAATGTATAAAAGTTTTATGAGTTATTATTTGTAATAATATACTGACAAGTCTTTTTCCAATCTCTGAGGTTTCTGAACCATATAAAATGGAACCATCACACAGGTGGCCCAGTGAACAAAGTAAAAAGAATATGCAAGTAAATCTCATGTTTTAAAACCTTCAAGTCATACTGATGGACATAATATTAACATCAGTTGTAGAAGGTACCATTTCTTGTAGGGTTGCTATATGCCAAGCACTGTGATGAGCATTATATATGATCTTTAATTATTACACCAACATTAATCTATTAAGAAAAAACAACTGATTTAAGATATCTGCATCATGTTAGGCCATCATGGAGTAGAGTAGGAATTGGTGGGACCTCAGTTTTGTATCTCTGCCACCATTGACATATGTTGAACACCTTACAAATATGTGCCAACTCGTCTATTAAGTGCAAACTCAGCCACATTTTTCCTTGTTTGTTAATGATTGATGGTGTTAAATGGAACAGCATTGAAAATCTTGTTAACATCAAGATATATTTAATCTATTGCTTCTCCTTGATCTCCTAAGTCACTCTGACATATAAGGAAATTAGATTAATCTGACATGATTCATTCTTTACACAGCCTTGTTTATTACTCCCCAGTACAAGGTAGCTGGTGTTCATCTAGCTGTTGCCAATTGATTTTTGATGATAAACTCCATCTTAATTTTTTTCCTTGCATTGAAAATTAGGTGAAATGTGACATTATTTTTTGATCCCTATGGTGGGTTAGGGAAAATATAAAAATATACATAATTGTGCTGACCTACTTTATTAAGAATTTCTCTGAATTCTTGATACTCTTTAGTTTAAATTTTCAAAAGTAACATATATCTTGATTTAATTAATGTCTTCTTTTTAAAAAAATGTATATATTTTTAGTTGTGAGTGAACATAATACCTTTATTTTATTTTTATGAGGTGCTGAGGATCGAACCCAGTGCCTCACATGTGCTAGGCAAGTGCTCTACCACTGAGCCACAGCTACAGCCCCTAATCAATTTCTTCTTTATCAGAAATTATGTTGGTCACTAGGATCCACAGGTTTTAATATATCAAAACAAAACATAAAAACTCAATTTTTTTACTTATTTAGCTTCACTTCCACTCTGACTTAAATGTAGCATTGCTTTTCTTTTTCTTTCATTCTTTTCTAGATTGTTACAATGGAAATAAAACTAAAGATAAAAAATATTTGTGAAAACTTTTGCTTTTTTAATGTTGTTATTATGTGTGGATCTCTCAGTTTTGATAATGCAAAACAACAACAACAACAACAACAAGCACTGAGGGATTATCTTTGAGAATCTACCTCTTTTATTTATTTATTTATTTGATCTGTAGGCATTTTTTTTTTTTTTTAAACCAGGAATTGAACTCAAGGGCACTCAACCACTGAGCCACATCCCCAGCCCTTTTTGTATTTTATTTAGAGACAAGGTTTCACTGAGTTGCTCAGGGCCTAGCTTTTGCTGAGGCTGGCTTGGAACTCTCCGGTAGGCATTTTGACGGAGAAAACATGCATGTTATCTTTGGCTGCAAAGAACTTATAAAATAAACTATGTAATTGAATGATAAGTTATAATGAAACAGCATTGGGTACAAAGAAGAATTAATCTGAATACCTTGTTGAAAATCTTACTTTTAGCTCCTCAAATTTTCATTGCCTTCAGAAAATTCCCTCAGATTATCCACATCCCATGTTTTTGTCTGACAGGCAGGAATAAGGATACCTATTGTTTTTGTCCCTACGGAACATGATATCAGGTGCTAAACTCTTGTAATCATTTTAAATTTTGTCCATTTAAAACCCTGAAGGGGTAGTGGTGCACACCTATGATCCCAGCAGCTCTGGAGGCTGAGGCAGGAGGATGGCACATTCAAAGCTAGCCTCAGCAATTTGGAAAGGCCCTAAGCAACATATCGAGACTGTGTCTCAAAAAATTAAAAGGGCTGGAGATGTGGCTCAGTGGCTGAGCACCCCTGGGTTCAATCCATGGTACAAAAAAGATAAACTAACATAAATGAAGAAACAAATACCTGAATACATTGAGATATATTGCCTTTTAAGGTAGGTCTCTAGCATTCATGGTCCTCCTAGTCAATCCATGACCCTGCTATTCATTCCAACATTCTGGCAATAGGTAGTCAACAGTCTATACCACTTTTTGCATGCATTCACTTTCTGGATGTTACACTCCATGGGAGGAGTCTCCTCAGCAGCTGTTTCAAATGTTGAAAAACTTCTAGATGTCCAGGCACTTATGGGAAGAAGAAAAAAGTGATCTCAGATAATTGCAAACAATATTTAATCTAGAAAACAAAAATGCAGGAAAAAGGGAGAGCAATTGGGTCTTGGAAACAGAAATGTGTTGTCGGGTGTGGGGCAAGTTTAGAGGGCCAATGGAGAAAGAACTGAGGCTCTTCCATCATTCGCACTCCCTTCCTGAACCACATAGGAAGGATCCAGATTCCAGGCTCCTTCTAGATAATCCCTGCTTAGTCTACTCTGGAGGTTTCATTATGCCCCTTAGGATTCTGCTGATTTCTCCCAATTTGGCAGCAACTGAAAAGGCATTTGATTAATAAAGTAAAATAATGTTAATCTGAGAGTGTTTACCTCAATATTAGGTGGACATTGAACATTTTTCACTATATTGCTCAAAACTACTCGTTCCTTATTTATTTTTTTTTATGATTATATCTTAGTGTATTTTTTTAATACTTTCATCTTTTAAGAAAGAAACTTTTTTGTCTGGTTAGTTACATAGTTCTTCCTACCTCTCTTTCTTAGCTTGGGGTAAATGCTGGGATGTTTTCTCATCCAGCTATCAATGGTTTTTAATAGCTGCCCTACAGTTCATTGGTACTTAAACTGAATTTCCATGGATCATCATGTGTGATCTCCATTAAGGCCTTTGAAATTCACTTTCTACCTCAGCGTATCGAAACTTTCTAATAGTCTGAAAAGTACACAGAATGGCTTCAAGTTGAAGCAAGAGAGAGGAGCTCAACAACAAAAAAATTCTGCTCCAAAAGCTCAAAGCCCTTTTATGCATTCAGCTGACTATTCACAGAGATCTTTTCTACTAGGATTCTAGAAGCAGCTACTGAAGAATGTGCACAGGTAGTCTCATTATATTCAGCAAAAGGAGATAGGCACATTGAAAACACACCAAAGAGTGGGTTGATTATTATATGTTACATTTTGTCCTCAATAATATTAATTATGGAAGAAAACCTGGTCACCTTCTTTAAAAGCCATGGAATCTTGAAAAAAGGTGAAATAAATTAAAAAAAAAACCACACATTTCTTGAATATTATCTTGTCAGTATGAAACTAAGCCAGAAATATTAGATTTATTTTCCATGACTGAAAAGAAAAAAAAAAAACAGACACTTTAGAATGTGCCACAAGTATGTATATCTTTTAAGTAAGAGGAGAAAACACTGATAATATTTATTCTATTATTTTCTTCTGAATCTTACAACTATAATAATTGTATTTAAACATGTTTTCTATGCTTAGTAATTTCATCCATTTATTAATTTATATTTCCATTTCACTGGGATGATTAACATTTTAAGCAATTTGTGCTTTATTTTTCTGCATTTCTTAGTGATAAACAAGATACAGAACTTCCTTTGAAATGTCAAAAGTATCAGCCTAGTGGGATTTAGGTAACTAAAAATTAATTATATTTTAATTTGATCACCTAATGGTTTTTAGTACAGTATTCAATAAGAGTTAAATGTAGGAAATAACAAATGTAATTAATAAGGCAATATATTTACTTTAGATAGAAATAAGTAACAATATTAAGGGGAAATATGAACCATAGGTAGAAATTGTTCACAACATATTTGTATCAATGCACCAATGGAAAGAGTAGACACATATATGGGTAGATAGTGAAAACATATTTTTATATTTTGTAACATTTTTAGTTAAATGTATTAATGTTCACATGGATTTAATGGAAAAAAAATGGACCTGCAATGAAATGAGAGATTTTACTGAATTTAAGGCCAATAGTTTATTAGGAGAAAATGCTTCTTTGAAATCTATTCTGACATGAGGGGTTCTACAATACCTCAAATATTGGACTTGTTGTGGTTCAATTTTTTATCAATTTTTTTCTGGTCTTTCCAACATTTCCACTATTTCAATACTAACTTCTTGCCATGAAATTATGAAATTGATGTACTGATACTTCTTCCTGCCCCTTCTCCCATCCTCTGATTTTGTATTTTTGCTATTTTTCACACTTTAAAGAATGTGGAAATTGTCATCATAGAACTTTATTCTATGATGACAATTTCCACATTAATAGGGCTATGCTTTGTCATTTAAATTATGCACCACACTTCCTTTTCTCTACCATATACTTAAAATTGATCTGTGTGATTCTGTTTGTCACTCAATAAATGTTCAATATGGACTCTTGTCCCTTCCCCTTCCCATCAGTACTACAAAGTGATTCGCTACATTGCAGTTCAGCTTTCTTCTTTTTTAAAGCTAAGTTTTACTCTTCTAGTGATTTCTCTGTGAGTCAATACTATAGATTAGAAAGACTGTTGTGAGCATTTGTATCTCTCTGAATGTGTTGTGATGAATCATTAGAATTCTTTCTTCTCTGTGTCACGTATAAGATTTGCATGCACAACAAAAGCACAAATCATTACTATTTATTTGTTGCTGATATAAAATGCATTCCAGAGGGAGGGAGGGGGGAGAAAACCTAAATTGAGATGATTTAAAAGAGAGTTCACTTTTCAGGCAACATACCAGGAAGATTATTTCACTGTAGCATAAAACTGACTGATGGCCTTACAGGAATATATGATCTAAAGTACTTTCATCTTTGAGAGGTCCATATTAATATTATTAGTAAACATTTAGAATTTATATTATGCTTGATAAACTAAAATATCATAAAAAATAAAACACATAGCTGATCTTCATTTCAGAAATGAATATAAGTAATAAAAATAATAAAACATAGGAGATTCTAGGTGACATTTTTTTGCATAGTTTAGAATAATTTTATCTTAGAGTAATATTTTGCAAGAGAAATTTCATCCACATAGAAGTGACATCTCTTTTAATAGTGAGTCTGCCTCTCAATTCCAATTTTAGTAATGTCGATAATAAGAAAGACTAACAACATATTTTTATTGCTTTTATCTTGTAAGAGCATAGGAAATTTTAATAATTGTAATTTTACCAAGTGTGATAGCATGATATCATTCATCTTTGCAATACCCTACCAAGGCAAATTGATGGGAGTTATAATCTTAATAATAATAGTTAAAAAATTAAAGACCAAATAAGAAGCCCCAGAATAATTATGGCATAAGATCAAATTTTTATTTTCTCCTAGAGATGTAGAAGATTAGGAAAGGAGCAAAAAAAAAAAAAAACATTCAAAAAGGGAAGATAACAAACTCTCATGCATAGACACACACAGTGATATTTTTAGTTTTCATCTGAAAGTAAAAATACATATATTTTTATTAAATTTTCTTAATGTGTCTTTTATTAAACATGTTCAGCATGATATCAATAATAGCTAAATTATAATATAATTTATATTTGAGCACAGTCAAAGAATCTAAAAGTTACAAAGTTACCTAATAACAATAAAATTACTCTTACCAATTTTGTAACTGCTCTTCTTGCAAAATTTTAGTAGCTTTGATGTCTTTTTGATGCTTTGAAATTCTGTATTTCTGTTTTTAGTTCTAAGAATATCCTTTTCTAAAACTTCCTTTGTGAAAAATTATGCTGTTTTACTAGTCATATAATTATTACCACCATTCATTCATCTCATGATTAATATTTATTGTCCACTTATGCAGTGAAAAAAAATCACATGCATTTTAGAAATAGTTTATATCTAAATATTAATTTATACCAAAGAAGTTTATGAGAAATACGTGGAAATGTCTGATTTGGGGTCAAAAATCTGAAAACCCATGTTTTGGATATTTTCCTAACACACATGAATTTTCTTCTGAATAAAATAGAATAAGCCACTATAATGACATCAGATGTTAAGTTAGCATAAAACATACTCTTGAGTAATATAACATTGTACTGATTGGTATAATTTAAATGTTAAAATATTTTAATTTCTGGTACTATGAAATTATCCTTACTTCAATGTAAGTCATTAGGCCAAACCTCTCTCTGTTACAACTATATACCAGGAAAAAAATAAGCTATTGAAGAAAAGGATTCCATTTTTAATGTGATGGCTTTGAGTCAAAACCATATGATCAATCACCCTAGTTTGAATTACTGGAGTCCTAAAAGAAGCTTCTGTCAGTCAGGGACTGGTTATGCTATAGGGCATATCTGTCTTTGTCAAAGATGGCTTAAGAGCCACCAGGAATCCCACACACTTTTTATATAAAAATAATCCAAGTAACAAAAAAATCAAAGGTCAATATAGCCAAGACCCATAGCAGTATCACTGCTAGTTGTGACTGAGAAAGAACATTCGATTTATGAGAGCTTTTACCTTGGGACTTTATGTGGGTATTAGAAGAAATAATAAAGTGTACTAATTGATTTCCCCCTCATAATTACTCTAAAATGCCTGGTATTAAAAAAAAAAATCACCAGACCAAACTATAGGGCTAGTGTTTTAAAAGAGGCTCATGTTGACACCATTTTGTAATCAACATAAGTAATCAACATCACATTCAAGCATTATCAATTTCAAATATCAGCATATATCATACTGACTGAGCATCAGTCCTTCCAATGAAGTATGAAATATGTGTAATGCAAATGCACTCATGAGAATTCAAATACATTTTATCAACCAATGCATTTGTAAGCATATTTGAAGTACTACATAATGAACCTTGATATTTCGGCTATAAGCAGTTTTATGTCATTTGTAACAGATATAACTAACATTTTATCTTTGAGCATCAAATATAGATTTTATGATAAATGTCTTCTAAATGTCTACATGTTGAGAAAGTGTGTTGAAGATGGTTTTTCTTGTTTCATATCATTTTACTTTCCCCCCATTTTATTCTTCTTATCTAAACCCTCTTGATTTTGCCATATTTTATCCCATTATAAACATTGGCTTCTATTTCTTATTTTTTTTTTTGCTATCTGCTCTAATGTTTGATTTTACATACAAATTCAATTACTAGAAGTTGGCTTCCTTACCACTCTTATTGCTAGATAAATCCTAGAGGTTAGCTTAATATGTAGCTAATGCTGATTCTCAAAAAAATAAAAAAATATATAAATTAGTTAGTCCTCTAAGATCCTGAAATGTCTAACTCATACTTAAATAAAGCAAATTCTAACTATCACTGATAAGCAAAGAAACTTATTTAATCAATTAATGAAATATGGGGTACATGTCTAATTTATGTATCTACACTGATTTCCCTTTAGTAACAGTTATAAAAATCTTTTTCTATGTCATTTTTTTCTGAGACGCTACTAAATATAAATCTCTAAAATAGAAAAATGAGCTTAAAGATGCAGCATACAGATGAATATTTTTTAGAGCTCCAGACTAGTAAACATGTCTGCCCATAATTAATTCATCTATTTTATATTTTCTCACTGGCCTCTTCAAAACTCAAGCTCCAAATTTCTGTTTTGCCTTTTTAAAGCATATTTCTAAAGGGAATGGGATGGGAATCATGTCTTATTTTGCCTTTCTTTTTCCCTCTGGCATAATAAAGTTACATCTTCTTATTGGCATTTTATTTTCTACTGGGTAAATAATTGAAAATGGCAACTCACAGGAGACTGGAAAGCAGGTGCCTATCTTACATTGCTGTGCAGTGTTCTTTTCCATAGTTCCCAGCTTTGGAGTTTACCTTGGCAGGAATTAAATATGCTTTATTTCCTGGGAGAAATAAAGTTCTCCTGACAACCATTTCCAACCAGAGGAGGGAACAGTGCTAAGAATGAAAGTCAGAATTTTACTTTTACTTCCCTTAGAAATCTTGTCTCCCCAAGGGCAAAAACATATTTCTGAGGAAACATCAAGGTGAATGATGTTTTACTTGGCACACTGAACTTGAAACAGATGTATGTTTACGGTTCAGTATTTGTTTGTTCATACTGTCTTTAAATATGAGAAATATAGACTTTACCTATTCCAAAAGCATAAAACTTTCTGTCCACCAATAGAATTGTTCGTTTGTTTGTTTTTATTGCTAGAGAGAGAAAGTTGAATATTTTCAAGAGGTAATTAGTTTGAATGGCATCTGAATTTTCTTACCTGGGAAATGGATAGATAAAACCTCCCTTATTGTAATGGCACCCCCTCCTTCCACTGAAAATCTTAACTAAGTTTCTCTAAAAATCTTCATCATAACTGATTTTTGGACTATCAGCAAAAAAGACTCTACAAAAACGTTCAATGTAGGTAAACTTTGTATTTCCCAGTTGTTCTAATTTACGTGGTCATTGGCCTGGAAGAAATCAGAACTCCAGGTGCTGAACGCCCCTTTACTAGTCTCTCGCAAACATTTATCCAGTATAGTAGTTTGTAGAAGTGTGTTTACAAATGCAAAATGTGATAATAAAGAGACAAATCCTTTAACAAGGCCTCTGGCCTTGAGCTGGAGCTTCACAGAGATGTCTACATTTCTAAGATGAGAGAAGTTACCAATTGGGCTCCATGGTAACAGCTCGCAGGGGAAGGAAAGAAATGGGAGAAGAAACTGTCTGCTTCTCAGGTGTTGTCCTTGAAGCGTTAACTTGCTCAGAACAGTGAAAGAAAAAGCTGCTTTTATGTAAACTTCTGCAGACTGTAAAATTCTGAGCCCCTCCACTTACATGCCGGGTATAAAGTTCTGAAATGACATGAACTCAGGGTTCAGGGGATTAATTGATTACACTGAAAGCTGTACTCTCTGAGCCTGGCTGCAGCCAAATAAAACTGTTTCCTGCTATCTTTGGTGCCTTGCCTCATCTGTCCGCTATAGCATGAAGGGGAGGCTACATGAGAAGGTAAATGTAAACTGAATTTGAAAATTGACTGCATCAGTTCTTCCCAAAGACCAGAGGAGGGAACAGTGCTAAGAATGAAAGTTACTCTGCAAATATTAATTTTATTCCATTCATTTTTTTTTTTACTTTTATTTTACTTGTTTTTTCATTTCTGGAGGAAAAAGAAATAAAAGGAGAGACAGAGCTGTGTCTTCAACTGTAAATCTGAAAGATAGAAAAAAAGAAAATATTTGTCAGGGTCCAACTGCCAAGTGTTGAGGTCTTCAGAGGAGACTGTGACCCAAACTGAAAGTAACAAGGGCACCTTTACTCACTCATTGTAATGTAATCAAGAGGCAAAAATAGATGCAGGCTTCCTGATATTCCATTTTCCTCATGGAACAGCACTGCTAGGGTCAGTGTACACAGTGTGCACAGCGGAGATTGTCCCATTGCCTAGGAACACTAAATGAAAGACTAGTATCTTTTTCTGAACACAAGATGCTAAGATGCAGAGTAAGAACAGAGGGTAGACAGGAGTGAAAAAGCACTAAATTAAATTGGCCCCCAAAGCAGCCCCCTGCTACGAAGGTCTGTGTGGGGGATCCTGGGTTAGTAATGCAGATCTGCATATGAGTAAGGCAAGGAATCCTGAGCCTGACTCCAACTCCTTTCAGAACAGCTTCCTGCCCTGCAGTGCACCGAATTTGGTGTAGGAGGGAAGTGAAGGTTTCCCCTATGAAATCTTCCAGGTAAAGTCTTATAATTGCCTGAAGTCAGACCTAAAAAGAAAAAACAACAACAACAACAACAACAACAACAAAAAAACCCACACATTGGATTTTTGCCTACAGATGGAATCTTCAATTACTTTGGTAAATGTAAAACTGGAAAACAACTCATCCATAATAGACAGCAAATTACATATTAGAGAAAGGGTTCTTGCAATTCTATGTTGCCCATGAGACATAAGTGACTTCAGGAAGAAATGTACATGTCCAGTATTAGGGTCACAGTTAAATACACTGTGCTATATCTGTATGCTGATATATTAAATAAAGTTGTAAATAATGACTTCAAGAAACATTTGACATTGTAAAAAATATTAACAATATAACATGAAGTAAAAAATGCACAATAACACATTTTATATATATATATAGATAGATAGATATAGATATATATGTGTGTGTGTGTGTATGAGTATACATGAGTATGGATGCACATGTGTGTCTAATCTTAAAGTATTTTATAATTGTTAAATATATTATTACATAAGTAATTTAAGTAACTTTAAAGATAAGTTGCCTCTGTGATGGGAAAAGGATTTGTCAGAGCATGTTCTGGAGCATGTGTTACTACTGTTAGCATAGATTGATGGTGCAGATGAAAGGAAAATAGATCCCAGAGGTGGAGACACAAATTCAATGGAATCTGCTACTCTGTGAAACTTAGACTTGCTTCTTTGTTGAACATTTAACTTACCCTTTTCTTATTTGAAAATATTATGTGTACAAGAAATTATTTAGTAATCTAATATTAATATTAACTCAGTGATCACACACAACAGTTATGTTTGTGAAGAACTGGAAAGAGAACTTATTTTTTTGTGATAATAAGTGGAATAAATTGCAACTGTATGTGATGAAACTTCTTTAGCCCCTCCTTATTTCCTCTCAGACTTTATACACTCCAACAGCAGACCATAAACTCTATAGCTTGTAAACAATAGAAATTTATTTCTCATGGTTCTAGAGCCTGGTAGATAAACTAGCTTGTGAGAGCCCATTCCTAGCTAATGGATGGTATCATTTTGTGTGTCCTCACATAGCAAAAAGTAAAAACTCTGGTCTCTTCAGCCCCTTAAAAAGACACTAATCCTGTTGGTAATGGCTCCCAAATACCTTATCTCCTCATACCTCATATTCTCACATTGGGGGTTACATACACACACACACACACACACACACACACACACATATGTATATATATATATATATATACATATATATGTATATATATATATATATATATATTTGAGGAGTAAATATTCAGATGGTAGCACCACCACGTGTGCCCAGTCAGATCGATGCCTGTTTCTCTGGGCACACACCTGAGAGACTTATTCACACTGACTGTCTTTCTGCCAATGTCACCTCTGTCATTTCAGTTTTGATCCATGCTACTGACAAGCAAAGGAATTGGAGAACAGCACTGTGAGTTTTCTATTTTACATCATCTTGACAACTTAAAATCTCCCCAAACAACACAATTCTTTCAGAATTCTCAGTTACATTTTGATTCTATAGAGATTCATTTTAGGGAATTTAAGATTCCTCACCTTGACCTCACCTCTTTGTAATTGCTGGTCTTGAGCCTGATAATCAAATTTTTATTTTCCTCAAGAAATTCAGAGTCTGAATTACTGTCATTTAATAAAGCATGAGAAGGAGACCCTGAAATCAGAGGAGGACCATGTCAATTTGTTCCTGAGAAACTGTTGCAGAACTAAATCTTGTGCTTCTTTCCAGAATGATCTTTCTGTACAAGGATGTTACCTTCCTGCTTAGAATAATCCAAAATAGAAGCAAGTAAAGTTTAGATTTACTGAAAAGCTCAGCCTACAATCTAAGTTAATCAAGAGAAAACATTTATAGCTGAATGAAGACCAAATTCATTGAAGTTTGATGTGTCATAGAAAATCATATAATCATTAACAAAGTCTAAAAGGGTGGATATTTTAATTTATTTTTAAACAATTGATTGAATTTAACCTTATTAGTCTATTGGTTTTCTCATTCAGACACATATATAGTAATGGGCATTTTAAATTATGATAGCTTTGTTTCCATATCTCATTCCTTCAGACAAGGGGGCAAACTGGTGCTCATCTTCAAGGTATCTAAAATGAAAATACCATCTGATAGACATAAAGGAAACAAAGAGAATACCAAGCTACAAAGATAGGTGCTGGTGGGACTTAATGGCTATGGAGAAAAGAGTAAAGGACATATATATGGATATATGGATGTGAAGTAAATAACCTGTATTCTCTGGTTTCTTTCTGATTTATCCTAAACCCAGTGTCTCTTGTAGGCTAAGGTAGGACCTGTTTGGAGCCTCCCTCTTCTGTGGCTGGGGCTTCCCTTCCTTTGGGAAGTGACAGCAGGGCCTGGTAAAGACTGATAAAAACCAGACTGGTTCCAAACTAAGCCAAGAGAGAATATTATTTCTTAGACTTTTTGGAATGTGATCAAGGCAATTAATTTGGACCATAGAGGAAGTCAAATTTAGAAAGACAAGAGTCACTTATCTATTGTTAACTTTTGGATTTAACTCACCTTATGTGGAGAGTGAGTGAATTTGAATTCTGGATCTACCACTTAAGAGTGTGCTATAGGCAATATTGAAATCATTCCACTCCTCAGCTTCCTTATCTGTAAAATAGGCTACTATGGGTACATCCCTCATAGAGCTGTTGAGACAAATAAATGAGTAAGCAGACAAGTGGGGACTGACCAATACTAAGCACTAGATATGTGTTTATCTTTTACCATTTTCTATCTTTAAGCAAACAAATATATGGGTTCTGTTATTTTCTTTGCTTAGAGAAATGATTAAGATTTTCAAAATGTCAAACTAATTTTATCATCCAAATCCCTGAAATTTTACATTTATCTTGAGAAGATCCTATGTGCACCAGAAATAATGTGATGTTATGGATATACTGTGGATTTATCAAAATGCAGAATAATTACTTCTCAGATCTCCCACAGATCATTTTTAAAATAATTAATTATGCATTACAGCACACTGGTAAATTTGAAAACCTTTATTGTATAAGGTTTTCACTTCACTGCTAAATAATGTAATATTATTTATAAGATTACATTCCTTTTATCACTTATTTCAGATACATGAAGTCACTCAGTTCATGGTACGCTGGTAGCCTTAGTCTATGATAGGCTTATCCCTCACTTTATTATTTATTATTTCCACCTCTGTTATGAGGTGGTCCCAGAAAGCTCATGTGTGAGACAATGCAGGAAGGTTTTAAGGTGAAATGATTGGGCTATGATAGCCTTAACCCAATCAATGTATTTATCAATCCGCATTAATAATGATTAACTGAGTGGTAACTGGGGACAGGTAGAGTGTGGGTAGAGGACGTGGGCATTAAGGGTGTGCCCTTGGTGTATATATTTCATATCTGGCTAGTGGAGTCTCTCTGCTTCCTAACGTAATGTCTTCAACTGTTTCCTTCCACCACACTCTTCTTCCCCTGATGTTCAGCCTCACTTCGGGCCCCAAGGAATGGAGCCAGCTGTCTATGGGTTGATACCTCTGAAACCATGAGCCCCCAAATTAACTCTTCCTCCTTTGCAATTATTCTTGTCAGGTCTTTTGGTCACAGGAGTGAAAAAGCTGACTAAAACTGCCTGTGTTCCCGACCTCCTCTGTTCCCTGTGTCAGTCATTTCCCTGTTATCTCTGATTCCCCATTGGCCTGTTTTCCCCATGCTCTTCTCCTGGTCTGCTTTTTTAACACAGGGTACTGACCCTCACTGAAGTAAATTCCCAGGATCCTTTATTCTCTGGAATTCAGTCAGGCTAGGTATATTGGAGACATTGAAAGGATAATGGAGAAATGGAGGGGCATGAAAAAGTCATGTGGATTTTTCTATTGTCTTTTGTTTTGTTTTGTTTTTTGAAAGCAGAGAGGGGGAAATTTTATTTTCTTAGAAATTCAGATCTTTTATTTTGAATTGGTTGCTCAAAACATTACAATGCTCTTGACATATCATATTTCATACATTTGATTCAAGTGGGTTATGAACTCCCATTTTTACTATGCATACAGATTGCAGAATCACATCGGTTACACATCCACATTTATACATATTGCCATACTAGTGTCCGTTGTATTCTTTGTTTTTAACAGAGTATTGGCTGTGAATCCACCTTCTTCTAGGTAGTCCCTTTCTGTGGTTTTAGGTCCCACCAGATATCCCTTCGCCCACTGTGTTAGCACGCACACACACGCAGACATGCAGACACATACCTACAGTGAATAGGTGGTATACACAAGATTAGATTCATCAACAGTTTTATCTAAACTATAATCTGGTTCCCTGTCTTATTTATAAATGCAAAAATTTTGTCCATGGTACATACAGATAATATTTGGTAATATGCCATATTTACTCTTTAGCAACTTGAATGTGTATGTATAAATGCAGACAAGTGCTCTGGAATTGAAGTAACAACTGACTTGCTTTCATATGAGGTGCAGATATATATCTAAAGTTGAGTAAGTTGGTATCATTCTGTATTTTATTTTTCTCCCTTTTAAAATTCTAATGTTGTATAATTTGAAAACTATTCAGGTGAAACTTCAGAGCTGTACTGAATTGTTGTTGGTAATTTATTGATAATAGCTCAGTGATTGTGCCTGGTAACCACAGGGCAGAGTATACTAAGATATCCTGACATACTGAAAATAACCAATATTTGGGCAGTATTTTACAAAGAATTATTATAAGTGACTGATAAAACAAAACTGTTGAACAAGCTTTATTATCATTCTCATTTTATGGTTGAGGAAAGCAGAGCTGAGGAAATTTTTTTTTTTTTTTGCTTTTTCAAAATCACTCAGTCAAAAATGAAAGCCAGGGAGGTGGTAAAAAGGAAATACAAGAACCCAGGAGGATTTAAATGTAGAAATAAGCAGTTGTAAATATCAATATGCTATCCTTTAGCCAAGCCAGCAAAATGGCACAAAGGCAAGGGATAAAGGTCCACTCATGAGTGAAAAGCAAAAGGACAGCAAGGGAGAAGTATACTCTGTTGATGTGGAAGAACTAACGTGATCTCGTTACCATCATTTAGCCCCAGTCATTCTGTAATAATTTAGATATGAGGTTTCCCCAAAGGTCGTGTGTCAGAAAATGCAGGAAAGTTTAGAGGTAAAAAGATTGAGTTATGAAAGCCTTAATCTAATCAGTGAATTAATCCACTTGAATGGATTAACTGGGTGGTAAATGTAGGTGGCTGTAGAGATGAATTGCTGAGGGAGGGGCAAGTGTTTGGAATTTATATTTTATGAGGGGAGCTACCTCTCCACTTCCTGATGATTATAGTCTGTGATGCTTTCCTCCACTATAACCTTCTGCCCTGATATTCTTCCTCACTTAGGACTAGAGCAATGGATTCAGCCTTCTATGGACTGAGGACTTCTGGAAATGTGAGCCCCCCAGAAAGCTTTTCTTCCTCTAAAATTGTTCTTGTTTTCTGAGGAATCTCCATACTGCTTTCCATAGTGGTTGCATCAATTTGCAGTTCCACCAGCAGAATGTAAGTGTACCTTTTTTTTCCCTCACATCCTTGCCAACATTTACTGTTACTAGTATTCTTGATAATTGCCATTCTGAATGGAGTGAGATGGAATCTCAGTGGAGTTTTAATTTGCATTTCCCTAATTGCTAGAGATGTTGGACATTTTTTTTTTCATATGTATGTTAGCCATTTGTATTTGACTCAGTTATTCCATGACTTGGTATATACCCCAAGACTTAAAATCAGCATATTACAGTGACACAGCCACATAATGTTAATAGCAGCTCAATTCCATAGCTAAGCTATGGAACCAACCTGGGTGCACTTCAACAGATGAATGGGTGAAGAAGACGTGATATATATACACAATGGAATGTTACTCAGCTATAAAGAAGAATAAAATTATGGCATCTTCCTGTACATGGATGGAACTGGAGACTATTATGTTAAGTGAAATAAGTTAGTTCCAAAAAACCAAAGGCCAAATGTTCTGTGATATGTGAATGCCAACCCACAAAAAAGGTGGGGATAAGGAAGAACAGAAGTTTACTGGATTAAACAAAGGAGCATAAATGGAAGGGACAGGGGATAGAAATAAGAAAGACTGTAGAAGAAATCAGACATAACTTTCCTATGTTTATATGTAAATACACAACCAGTCAAACTCCAAACCATGTAAAATACAAAGGATGGGATCCTCATTAGAATAAATTATACTCCATATATATATATATATATATATATATATATATATATAATATGTCAAAATACACTCTACTGATAGGTATATCTAAAAGGAACAAATAAAAATAAAAGTTAAATAAACTTGTTCATGTTAGGTCTTTTGGTCTCAGCAGTGAAAAAAACTAACTAAAACACATACCTTTGTTATATTTTAGAAAAAGAAATAGAAAAATTAAAACAAAGAGCACATGCTTAGTTTAAAATTGTCTTAGCAGTGAGGAAGAGGGAAATGGTGTGGGATTGGAACTCAAATGCTTTCTTTGTAATTTTCCAAAGAAAAATATGTTTTGATTATAACATATAGTGATATGTTGAAGCGACATCATTTTTTTCTCAACTCCTTTATTTTTTCCCTTTTCTTGAAATTTTTTCTTTGTATTTTTTCTCATATTGTTAATTTTTCAATCCAAACAATTTCTATCTATAGATTATTTTACATCATCCTATATGGTGATGTAAACAAATGTGCATCTTTGGTTTCTGCCTTGACTCTCATCACTTATTTCTGTCTGTCTCTAATCTACTGTCTGAATCAAAATAACTATGTAAAGATACTTCAGAACCACTAACTTCACAATGTAACTTCTGGCCCTAGGTCATAGATGAAATTTTCTTTTGCTATAAATTAGTCCCTTTCTGAGTTTTCATTTGTTTCTTTGAGTAAGTTGTATTTGTAAACTTTTTAACTTATTTCTTTCAATTAATCTCTAATTTTATATATACTCTCACATGTCCAGCAATTTTTTATGTACTTTATCTTGTTATATATCATATTTTTATTATGATATATAAGTATATCAGAACATCACAAATATGTGTATGTATAGGTATATACACGTGTGTGTGTGTGTGTGTGTGTGTGTGTGTGATATTATGGTTTTGAAGACTGAGCTTTCACTTTAGATTGTTTGAATCTATGATTCTTTCATTTCCAGAACAAAGATGCATCCTGAAAAAAATGAGAACTCTTTTGGATGAATGGAAATGTAATTTGACAGGGAGGAGAGAGAAGGCAGGAGGTCTAAAATGCTTTGCCTAATAGGCCAAGGCTATTTGGTGCCCTAGGCAAATTTTGACAATGTCTATAGACATTTTGGTTGTTACACTGGGAAGAGCCACTGGCTTCTAGTGGGTAGAGGGCAGGGAGGCTGATATACCTCTTACAATGCACAGAATAGATCTTCACAACAAAGAAGTACCCACCCTACAAACTCAGTCTCAGTTATATTCTCTAAAAGTCAAAACTTCCAATGATATCAAGCTTGAGAACTGGTGGATAGGTTTAGAAAAAATGAAAAGAAACTCATGGCTAAGGAAAGTCAAGGAGCAAAGTAGTCAAAGAGAGATGGGTCAGCAAGAGAGAGGAGAGATAAGATCATTGCCACGTTAAGAGTAGATATCAGGAGTGGCATGCCTAAGCAATTTTTAAAAAGTTTTCGGACAGAGGAAAATATGATCCTCCTTTCATATTCCAAGAACTTTTAACAAGAATAATCTATACTTCTCAGCTTACTTTGAGTGTTAAGTTTCTGATATTTGTCTGGCCCAGCAGGTAAGTCAGAAACTACCAAGGAGTCCCTGTAACATTATCATTTAATGTAGGATTACTGTAGATTAACTCAGCCATGTCAGAAGTTTCCTAGCATTTGAGAAATAGTTGTTGAAATAACTTCTGACTTATAAAACAAATATACTAAAAGTTTTTCACGTCTTAATACAAACTAAGTGGATTTCTATTTGGGGCCAATACAAATGTCAGCAGAAGGCTTTTCTCCTGTGATAGTTTAGGGACTTTGGAATCCCTGATTTTTGGTTCTGCCTCTACTACTGTTCTCTGCACCCACTCAGCAGATGGAGGACAATCAAGTGAAAAAAGGAATCTGAAGGTTTGCTTGGATCTTTAGCAGGAAAGCACAGCTACTTTCATGTCCTTAACAAAAGACCAGGGAGGGAAAACTGTCCTCTTTGGTTCAGTGTGTAGCTTGCAAGGGGTACAGATAGAGATGTAAGGGAGAAAGGCAACACCCACAAAGTATTTCAAATTGACAAAGTGATTTTGAGCAGAAAGAACCAAGTTAGAGGCATCTCACTGTGACTTTAAATATCCTACAAAGCTATAGTAATACAAACAGCATCACAGATATATAAACATAGAGAAGTAAATGAAGAAACCAGAAATGAAGTCTCACATTTACAATTGATACAGTTTTGACAGAGGTGCCAAAACACACAAGGGGAAGAGACAGTTTCTGAAATAAATGGTGTTGGGAAGAGTGGATATCCACATGCCGAAGAATGGAATTCGACTCATACTATATACAAAATTCAGTTCAAAATGGATTAAAGAACAGAAAACATGAACGTGAAAAACTACTAGAAGAAAACTCCATTACATTGTGTGAATAATGACTTTTTGGATAAGACCTCAAAAGCACCAGCAACAAAAAATCAAATAGACAAATGGGATAGATCAAATTTTAAAAAACAAACAAACAAATGAAAACCTTCTGCACAACCAAGGAGGCAATCAACAGAGTGAAAGCCCACTTACAAGATGGAGAAAATATTTATAAACTATCTGATAAAGGCTGGAATATCCATATAAGAAAACAACCTAACTAAAAATGGGCAAATGATCTCAGTAGATATTTCTCAAAATAAGACATACAAATTGTCAACAGGAATGGGAAAAATATTCAATATAACCATTAATCATGGAAATGCAAATTAAAAGCACAATGGGACTTCACACCTCTTAGTTTGTTGTGATGTTAAAAAAAATGGATATGGGGCTGGAGATGTGGCTCAAGTGGTATCGCGATTGCCTGGCATTCGTGGGGCACTGGGTTTGATCCTCAGCACCACATAAAAATAAAATAAAGATATTGTGTCCACCTAAAACTAAAATTTAAATATTTTTTTAAAAAGTTAAGACATTTTATTAAAAAAGGATATTTTTGAACAGGATATGGAAAAGGGAATCCTTTCACATTGTTAGTAGAAACTTATTATTATAATCATTGTGGAAAACAGTATGGTGGTTCCTCAAAAAATTATAAATAGGACTCCCACTTGATCAAGCAATTACACTATTAGATATATAGCTATCAGAAATGAAATCATTCTGCCCCATACATCATAGTACTATTCACAATAATGAAGATAGTAAATCAGCCTAAGTGTCCATCAAAGATGAATGGATAAATAAAATTTAGCATATATATATATGAGATATATATATATATATATATATATATAGAGAGAGAGAGAGAGAGAGAGAGATACATATAGATATTTTGTCTTAAAATAAGAATAAAGACATATACCCATTAAATATTAAATTAGCACTAAAGGAAGAGGAATAAAAATTTAGCATGTTGTGACAACATACATGAACCTAGAATACATTATGCTCATTGAAATAAGGCACAGATCTTATATACATTTAGTGTAAAAAGAATTGGACTCACCAAAGTAGAAAGTATAATAGGATTACCGGAAGCTTGATATGATGAATATTCAGGAGATACTGATCAAAAGAGAATATTTCAGTTAGATAGAAAGAACAAATAAAATAATTCTATTGAAAATATGGTGACCATAGTTAATTTGCTTTTAATGTGTATTTCTTTCTTTCTTTGTTTTTTGTTGGGGGGGGGGTACTGGGGATAGAACTCAGGGGCACTCAACCACTGACCCACATCCTCAGCCCTATTTCTCATTCTATTTAGAGACAGGGTTTCACTGGATTGCTTAATACCTCAAGGTTGATGAGGCTGGCTTTGAATTCGTGATCTTCCTGTTTCAGCCTCCAAGCCACTGGAATTACAGGCATGCACCACGGCACCCGGCTTTAGTGTGTATTCTTGAAAATTGCTAAGACATTAAATTTTAATGTTGTTACCTCAGAAAATAAGTATGTGAGGTAATGCTATGTATGTTAATTAGACCAATTTAGTCATTTTACAATGTATACATATTTCAAAACGTTGTAAACAATGAATATATATATATATGTATACATATATATATATATATATTTTTTTTTGTCAGTTAAAATATTTATTTAGTTTTAAAAAAAGGTGAAGCATAGTGGTTCATGACTGTAATCCCAGCTACTTGGGAGGGTGAAGTAGGAGAATTATAAGTTGGCAGAAAACCTGGGAAATTTAGTGAGATCCTGTCTCAAAATAAAATTTATAAAAGAACTTGAGATTTAGCTCAGTGCTTTCCTGTCATGTGTGAGTGCAAGGTTCAGGATTCAATCTCCAGTACCAAAAAAAAAACAAAACAAAACAAAACAAAAAAAACACCCCAAACAAAAAAACCAAACAACAACAACAAAAAAGAAATGATAAAGGAACATATCCTACTTAAATTCCTAAACCCAGAATTGAGAGATATTGTTTTTTTTCATATTTCACTGGAACATATTAGTCATGTGACTCCCACGTATAATAAGATAAATTAAAAGATATAGCTTTGGACTGGGCAGAGAATATTCAGCAGTAACTATATAAATAAAATATGGGGCTGGATGTGGTGGCACAAACCTGTAATCTCAACAACCAAAGAAGCTGAGGCAGGAGGATTGCTAGTTCAAGGTCAGCCCTAGCAATCTAGTGAGTTTGTAAGCAATTTAGCAAAACCCTGTCTCAAAACAACAACAACAACAAAAAAAAACAGGCTCAGGATGTGGCTCAGTGGAAAAGTGCTTTGGGCTTAATACTTGGTACTGAAAAATAGAAATTAAATAAAAGATTATGAAGTTGGGAGCATGCATTTTCATGAAAAGTTGATTGTCTTTGATAAGGAGATATTTTAAGTCTATTAATTTAATTTTTATATACATATTGGTTGTAATAATTAGACACTCAACTGGGGAAATTCAGTTGTTCTCTTACTGAGACAACTTTTTGCCTTAGTGAGAATAAATCATGTCGGTGCTTTTTCTTTCCTTACCTGCTCATCTCTATCAATAACAGCATAGTCTAGATACCTAAAGCAATTCTCTCCTTGGCAACAAATCTATATTGCCAAGATCCTCTCCTAGTAGAGAAAGGATAGAGGATTTCTACTTATGGAAGGATATTTTTTATTCAATGAACAAGCAAGCATGCAATACATTTATATATGTTAAGTTGTGTGTTCTTTATCTTCACCTTAATTTTTTTAAAAAAAGAGAGAAAGTAGAATGAATCTTTTTTGTAGATGAACACAACAAAATGCCTTTGTTTTTATGTGGTGCTGAGAATCGAACCCGGGTCACACTCGTGCTAGGTGAGCGCTCTACCACTGAGCCACAATCCCAGAACTCTTCACCTTAATTTTATCTTGCTTACATTAATATGCAAAAACTCAACGTATTTACAGTCTATACATGATACTCCTCTCATGATTTTATGTAAAACAAGTGTTTTCTTATTTTTATATTCATTATTTCAATGAAAATTTGGAAGAGGTTGGCATAAATGAAAATGTACACAGTGTATGTGCTGCTTGCAGACTTCATTGCTTCCTCCAAGACCTAGCTCTTAGAGCCTCCATGTGAAACTGAAGGTTCGGTCATGAATCCATGTGTAATCACAGAGAGTTTCCAAAGTAAAACCTGGAAAGAATCTGATCACATTAAGATGTGTGTCCATTTCCTCACAATTACATTAGAAATCAATTTAGTTCTGACATTTGTAGAAAGTTGTATTCTAGTCATGGGAATCATTTCTTAGTTCTTAGAGGAACATCAGGGGTGGTTTGGGATGGGCAATATATTTAGTGTAGGTTGATTTTTTTTTAATAGTTGCTGCCATGTTTGTTTTGATAAAAACGTTTTGCAAAGAAAGTATACAGGGAAAATGTATACACATGGCAGTATATCAAAAAGAGAAATTATCTGAAGCAAATAACTATTGCCTGACTCTCTAAGAATGTAGAACATCCCTTTTAATTAATTTAATTACAAAAGGTATTTTTGGATGTTATTAGATTATTTCTGCATAATCTAATGCAGAAATCATTAAAAAAAAAAAGCTGAGTGTGGTGTTGCACATATGTAATGCCAATGGTTCAGGAGGCTGAGGCAGGAGAATTGCAAGTTCAAGGCCAGTCTCAGCAACTTAGTGAGACCTCAATAATAAAAAAGATTTAAAAAATAATAATTAAAGGGGCTAGGGATGTAGATATGGTTAAGCTTCCCTAGGTTCAATCTCTGGTACCAGAAAAAGAAAGTAGTAAAATATACTCAAAATCTCATCACCAAAGACATGTTGTCAAATCTACAAGAATACCATTGTAATGTCAAGGTACAAATGACACAAAGAATAGGTCAAGATAAACTGAAATATAATTTTATATAGAAAAAAAGTGGTCTTTTCAGCATTTTAGGTTTGGAAATGGCATCAGGCAGAGTTTTTCCATTTTAATACAATGAGGATTTGTCTGGGTTAAATTCACTTCTTCGAGCCTTTAGTTTCTTTGAACTTTAAGACAATAATTATAGCTAAACAGAACTCAAAGTAAGCCTATTTATGATTGAGTAAAGGAAAGATTTGCCAATTTGAACTCACATGAATGAATCTTAATAAGACAAGGTTTACTGGGATTTAATTTTTTTTTGTAGTTGTAGATGGACAACATGCTTTTATTTTATTTTATTTTGTTTATTTTTATGTGGTGCTGAGGGTTGAACCCAGTGCCTCACATGGTAAGCACACTGCCACTGAACCACAACTCCATCCCTTTAAAAAAAATTTTTGAGGGGGGGTAATCTTTAGATAGATTCTAGTCATAAAAACATGTTCATGAAGAACCTAGGAAACCATGGAAAGAAAAACAATACAGAAGCAAGTGCAAATTTTCCTAAGCCTAAGGATTGGAACACAATAAATGTGACATTTGCAATACCTGTCCTTTAAAGTGGAAATTAGTAACTGCTATAAGATATGTGAATATGAAATGATTTTAGAAATTCAGAAAACAGAAACATTGCTTACACATTATGAAAGTTATCAAAAGCACCATGGAAAAGGACATATTTGAATGGAGCTTAAAGTAATGGTAGAGATAAGGCACAAGATGTATCATATGGTCACATGAAGGACATTTGAGGTAGAGATATTTGGCTAACGCAGCATGATAATTGGAAGGCCTATGGATAGGTTTGTGTATGGAGTATGCGAAGGAGAAATATATCCTGAGTGTGGGATTAGAGACCTTTGAATGATGGATTAAAGAGTTGGCTGTATTACTTCACAACTCTCATACTGACATTCTGAGAAGACCTTAAAGAGTTCTGCTTTAGGGAGGTCCCTTTAGCACATCCTGCTATAATTAGAACAACAACAACAAGAAAAGACTTTGAGATTAGGAAGAGTCCTTCTCAGGTTCCCATAGTAAATGTCTGGAGAAGGAAGGAATAAACTGCAGGAGAATGCATATGATCATCAACTGTTTAATGTAATGTAAAGGACATTAGGAAGAATGTGGTCATTACTGTACCCAAGTAACAGAAGATAATGGCAGAGAAATTTTGAATATCCAGAAGGATTTGAAAATATAAGAATAAATTTAGTTTGAATATATGATATGCAAGGAAATATATTTACGTGTTGAAGTCATTTTAAGTGTTAAATAAACACTTCTAAAGAGGGATACTTTGACATTTTAACATGTAAAAAATAAGTTTTTAACACAAGTTTCTAAGGACTAAAATGATAAGGCAATGATCAGTCATATTTCTAAAGGAAAATAAAGACTTATGGAGCATTCCATCCATTAAAAACTATTTTAGCACCTTATAATGCTCAAATTCATCATCTTGTTGCTGTATTCTGCATTTTACTAGATTGAGAAAATCTAGTTAAGAAGGCCAAACAACGCTAGTTATATGAACATTCGTGGCTCAGTTGCCTTGTTACATGATTTTTACCAAGTTACCTTTGGCTCTTAATAACCATTAGCAATAAAAACTATGGTCACACTCTTTGCAAATATATAGAATTGTCTGTGACCTTCTCTGGGAGAATAAGAGTAGAATAAACTGAGAAAAACTAGAATGTGCAATTAGAAGAACTTCTTAAGCACAAAGAAAGGAGGTCGTGTTGTCTTATGACTGTTTGAGAACAAAATTTTCAGCCAAAGTCTCTTGTAGGCCAGAGAGGAGTTAAACAAAATGTGGAGGAATAGAACAAAGGGGCCTATTCCAAGATTTAACAAGAATTATGTTTTCTCTGTATAAGTAATAAAATGACCTTGGATTCAAAAACCACATATCCACAAATAATCTCTGCACAAATAACATCTCAGTACATATTAATTCAATTTTTTTTTCTGCACATACATGCATATTTTAAGTCATTCATTCATTCATTATTCAGATTTAATTTGGTCCAGCCAGTTAATCTACATGATTGTCTCTCATCCAAGGGCACCTTTGCCCTTATAGGACACTTGGCAAAGTCTGGAGATCATTTGGTTATAATAACTTGGGATATGAATGCTGCTGATATTTAGGGACTCAAAGGCAGTATGGTTCATAACATTCCACAATGCATAGGAAAACGCCTAACATCCACATTCTCTGCTTTCATGGATATTCTCCCTATTGAAGACAATCAAACAAATAAATAAATATGTAAGATGGACAGAAAATAACTTCATAGATAGAATGTGATAATAAACAATTATAGGGTAGAATGTAAGATTCTCTGAAACAGGGTTATTATCTGAGCAAACATATATGATGGAAGGAGATAATCATGTGGCTATCTGGACAGAGTCTGCTGCATAGAGGAAAAGCAGGCACAGATATCTCAAGAAGGTATGTATTTTGTATGTTCAAAAAAGTGTAAGGATGTTGCTATGCCAACATCATATCGAAAAGGTAATTGATAGGAAATGAGGTCAGGAGATAAATGGCTGGCAACTTGTGTAATGCATTGTTAAACATGACAATGCTTTGGAACTTTTACTTTGAATGAGAGGAAATGTCACTGAAGGCATTAAACAGAGGAGAAACATGATCCAATTTGTATTTTTTGAAATGACTGTCTTCTGTATGGGTCAATTAGTGACAAGGTCCAGCCAAAAAAAAAAAAAAAAAATTAGCAGGGCCAAAGTAATAGTAATGGAGATAGCGAGATATTATTGGATTCTGAATGTATTTTGATAATACAGCCAAAGCATTCTGATTTAGGGAACTAAGAAGTCCAAAATCAGCAGAGTCTAAGGTTATTAAAATAAGAGAAATATTCTGATTTGGTTTCTAGGTCTATTAGTTAAAGGAGCTACTTCTGTTTGAGTGACCATTGACTACTGAATTCATGTATTCTGATTATGAAAGAAAAACTGCAATATTATGTGTCTGATTCAAAACATATGTACTTGTTTATGTAGAAGGTAGAAGTCCATCTTTTTACGGTACTGTCTCCCAACAGAAGTTGCCACTGGAACCATTCACTATTCATTAGAACAGCTATTTCTGGGAGGTGGGGAATGTGGTAAAGCAGTTAATTCTATGGGCTCTGAGCCTAAGGTGCACTTCCTTGCTAAAGTAATGCCTTTATTAGAAGCAACACGATGGGAAATATTCTGTGAAACTATGGATGGTGGTGCTGGAAAACCCACCAGAGGCAGTAAAGGCAAATCCATGTCTGGAATGCACGACTACTCCCAGGTAGAATATTTCAAAGTAATCTGCCGGATAAAAAATGGTTGACTGCTATTCCCAGGAAGTGGTGCCATATCAGGTACAGCTGACCTTTACTATTGGTAGATTAGGTAACCAGCAGTAGCATTGTCCATGGGAGCCTTGGTGGGGAAAAATCACAGTGTGGACCTCATTATTGGCTTCCAACCCCGCCACAATGGCTTCATTGTTCATGGGGACTTGAGAGGCAGCTTTGGGGAGGTGGGGTGAGACTGTAGATAGCCTCAGAAGGTGCATGCCGTTTTGCCCACTTGACTAGTAAAGAGTTTCACATACCATGTCCTTTGATGGGTATTCACAATGGGACACCAACGCCTTTTACAGTCTGCAACCATTTTGAAAGGCCCATTCTCATACTACTTTACCAGATCTCACGGTGGCATATTGGATTCACGCGTATGAGCAGCATTTCAGAGCCAGTATTTAATGAAATTGAAATATCTGGTTAGTTGGTTTTTTTTGTTTTGTTTTGTTTTGTTTTACCTTTTTAATCATATTAACTTTGATCTTTTCATTTGTTTTACTTTTTACCATATTTACAGTCTATCTTTTTATAGTCATTATAAAAAAATAGATTTTTAAGGAAATATTTGGGGGAAGAATTGTGATGACTTACTTTTGGCAGTTAATGAACGTCTCTTCCTCAAATTGACCAAAGCTTCAGCATAGTATTTGCTAATTGACTTAAAGCAGAGAGAATAGATAAGAGACCATAACTCTGCACTGTGATTATTCAAGTCATATTTTTTGCTACCAGATCTAGAGTTTTTCCTGCCTTATTTATCAAGTAGTACTTGAGTGGGTTGCCCAAATATTTAATTACAAGTGCACCTTGATTGATTAGTCACTGCTGAATATATATGCAGAACAAGGCATGTGGAATAGATGTTTGTCCCTGGTTCCTTTTCAAGTAAATGTGCTCATCTTGTCTTTTGTGATTAAATGTTGCTATATATCCTCTTCTACTTCTGTATTTCATCAATTCCACTGAAGTCAAGAAGCCCATCTCATTTTTACTCATTAGTGGTATCTTATGATTGTATTTCATTTGTTTCGAATCTACACGTTGGGACGCCTGGGAAATTGTTGACCCCTGGATACAAAAGCAGGTGCCTGGTCAGAGATCAAAACCAGAAAACAAGTGTTCTAAGTGTCCCTCTAGCATCCTCTATGTAGAGTTCACATTGCATTAGTTGGCAAATAAATATTTACAGGGAACAAATCCTTTGCCACAGGAAGGTGGATTTGAAGCTAAAGGATGATACATTGATAACTACTATACACTATACTGTGAAAATCTAAGTATGAGAATTTCAGATTTATATGATCCTTTGCATTAGGGAACAGAAATTTGTTTCTTTGCTCTGTCCTCTTTGAAAAAAAATGTTTTAAGACCATATTCATTACCAGAAAGTAAGAAAGAAGAAAAAAAGAGAAGTATGTCCTTTTTATTTAGAAGTACTGACTTGGAATTCACACACATCACTTCCACATGTATACCGATATCTAGACCCTAGTGACAGGGACACACCTCATCACTACATGGGAGGCAGGGTCATGCAGTCCTCAGCTGATCAGTCCATGACCAGCTAAATGTTTAATTACTATGGAAAAGAGAGGAAAAGATTTTGGAACATAATTTCTCTAATGTCTCAGTGCTCTTAAGTTTGGAATACTTATTAGATATTCAAATATCTGCCTCATGCACCATCTTTGAACAGAAGTTACACAGATCTTATTATATACTCTAAATTTTTGAGCTTACATATATGGTAATATTTCTATAGCAGTAAGATTCTTATTGCAATCTGAGACCTAATGTTGCATCCGGCTTCAATTTACCGAAACCCTATGATATGTCTGATCAATCCCTTATATCAGATATTCTTTGCTACTTCCTATTCTCAGCTGAAACATAAAGCTGCATGTGAGTAAGACACTGCACATATCTTTAATTTTGTTAAGACATACTCTCACTAGCTGTATTATGTGGTAAATAAAGACATGAATATTTAAATGAATTTTGTTATGTATTGACATAACTACCTCTTTAAAGCACTATGAACAACCGAAATGGTATATGAGAATGCCTGTTTCATCACACCCTATTTTATTTTTGTTACTTGTTCATTTGTATGATTCATTGCAATATTTCCTATCTATATCTTTATAAAGTAGTTATAGGAGATATTATAATGTATCTTGATTAGAAGTTTTCATACATGTGTGTGTGAGTGTGTGTCCATTATATTTTGAATGGGCTAGCTTTTTGTATATATATTGGTTCTTATATAATCACTTTTTTATTCTGACAAATTATTTATCTCTATATAACTCTCTTTAGTTTTCCAGCTATAACTCATATCATCTAAAATAATGATCAGATTGCCATGAATGCAATATTTCGAATTTCATATTCTTTTCTTATTCCTCAGCTAACATTTCTAAAATGATATTAAACACAAGAGGTGACATCAGCTAATTTTGTCTACTTTCTATAAGAATGTTTATATGATTTCACTGTTAAGAATGATAATGCTATTTGGTCAAAACTGTCACATTTCATACATTTGAGAAACATATTTCTATTATGAATTTACCAAGATTCCATTGTGCAAAATATTAAGTAGTTTCTTCACAAAGGACTGTGGCATTCATTGTTCCAGCTAACCCCTAACAAAGTCTCTCTAAGGTGATGGAGATTTGGGAGTCTGCTAGCAAAGTTGATAGTTCAGTGAGGGCATAATATGTAACTCATTAACTGCTTCTTTGGGATTTTGAGTTTGAGGGCTCTGACCTGACACTTCTGAACAGATCAGGACATTCATGGGACTGAATTACAACTCAAAAGAAAATCAGTTTGAACCCCACGAATTCAAGACATTTCACTTTCTATTACTCTTACATACTTTTTACACATCAGTTTTAACTTTAATATGTGAAAGTTTTGTTCAAAGTAGTCACTCAATTCACATTGCTGAATGAATTTGGAGATCACATATTTAAGAATGTTCTGTAATGTATAGCAAAACCCTCATTTGCAACATTTATTGGAGAAAGAGAATTGAGACAAAGAGTTATTCTTAGAAATGGTTAGAAACGAGACAGTCTTCTGTCTTCAAAATGAACACAGAATAAAAGATAAAACACTCAAAAAAGGCTCCCGAGAACACTTTCAATTCCATTCATTTTTCCTCATCCAGAACCAGGCCAAAGTTCCAACAATGACTTAGTTCTTTGACCCTTTAATTAAGTTTTTTATTAAATGATTAAATCTTTTCTGGATTGCTCCTTGGTGCCATAATATCACATTTTTTTATGTAATAGAATGTTTTATCTTCAGCAAGTGTGGAGAAAACAAAACTCATAACTCTTAATAAAAGTCTCTAAAACATGGGCACTGTTTTCTATTTCAAAAGCTTTAAGCCTTAAGTGCTCACACATACAAGTAAGTGACCTGCCTCACTTCAGGGCATTAATTCAGGTAGAATCAAAGAAAGATACCGCCCACCTTGAAGCTTTTAACAGTTACCTTGCCTGCCAGAGCAAGGATCCTTTGAGAGATGGCCTTTTTGACCATAGATTCAAAAATTCGATACATCACAGGTATTTCTCTATCCTCACCATCTGTGACCAGAGGAAAAATCTATGCCTTTATCTGCTAATAATCTTCTGGCATTGATGACTATAGCTAAAGAGAAACAGACTTCACATGCAGGACACATGGTAATGGAGCTTAAATTAGCTGAGCTAAGTTTAGAACACTTTAACATATACCTGATGGTCCCAGTAAGAGAGAATAATGGCTCCTGTGGCAGTGGGTGGGTAGATAAAGCTTCATGTCTGAACTGAACTCGTACAAGTTCCAGATACTGAAAAAGCATAAATGGTTTTAACTGTGATCACGGTCCAGACCACAGCATGGGATCAACTTAGAGGACATTAGCACTGATATAAATATAATATTCAGCAAGAAACCCATTTCTGGCAATTGTGTGAACTATTTCTTTTATAAAAGGCGATAAAAATATACTTGTGTTATAGTGCAACTGTTTTTAAATACAAATGATTTATAATTATGTTTTGTATGAATAGTACAGGGCTGTTAATGATAAAAGGAGGAAATAATAAACTAGGAAATGTGATTTGTAGTATTTATAAAAGGCAACAAATAAATATTCTTACTATGTAAAATATTTTTCAAATAAAAAGTTGAATATCTCAAAAAAAGTGAAGTAGGGAATGGAATATTGACTTAAAATAAATATGAATGCCTAATAGACATTTTGGCAAAAAAAAAGGTTTAACCTTAATAGAAAATGATTACTTTAAAGATAGTGTTCTTAACTTGTATAACAGAGTTTTAAAAGTTATAATCTTCAATGAATTGAGAATTGTCCTGGGATACTGAAGAGAATATAAAGTTGATAACATTTTGGAAATACATAAGGATATATTATCATTGCAATGTTTAATCTACTAATTTTTCCTCTAGAATTATCAATAAGCTATTAATATTGGTAAACATATTATTATTTAGAGGAATAATCATGGAATTTTGTTCAAAGTAACATAAATGTCCAATAATTAGAAAATTGTTCATTCATTAATCTGATGGATATTTAATTTTCCAAAATGTTCTAGACACTGTATTAGGAGTTCTAAGAAGAAATTTTTAAATTGAATTTTCTATGGCAGATATTCTAAATTAAGTATATGTGGTAACATTTTTTTTTTCTCCTTTAAAATTCTCACCAAATTATATTCATCAGATACTACTTTTTCAATTTTGCTGCTGATAAAATTGAAGTATAAGAGTTTAAGTAATGTATCCATAAATTTATACTTAGTATATGATAGTATCCAGAAGTAAATCCAAATTCTCAAGTTCATGATTTTAAGCAATAAATTAAAATCACAAAAATAAAGTTAGTGTACACTTGCTATATGCCAATGCCAATCTGAGACCTTCCTATATCTCCCTGTGATTGGTACAGTTATCCTAGTTTATCAGGTGAGGAAATTATGACACAAACTGATAATAAAACTTATTCAAGTTCTTCATCTAGATAGTAGAAATCAGGATTAAAAATAAGCAATATTGTTCCAAAGAATAAACTATTGACTTTCAGCTTTGGAGAAAATATTTGACTAAAACTTCATTCTTGAAAATGATTTTTAAAACATTATGCAATTACTTTTTTTAAAATTTTGAGATAGGGTCTTCCTAAGTTGCCCAAGCTGTCCTTGAACAACTTATGACCTTCATGTCTCAGCCTCTGGGGTCACTGGGATTATAGGCATGCACCATGGTGCCCTGCTGCAATAATATTGTTTTAATTTCATATTTTTCTTGGTTTATTATAGTTGTACATAATTGTGAGATTTGTTTTCACAATTTTTTACATGCACACAATATAGCAATATATAATTTGGCCAGTGTAACTCCCTAGTCCCTCCCCTTTTGCACACCTGTTCCTTTCCTCTTCTAGTTTCCCTTTGATTTTTAAGAGATCCATTCCCCCTTCTTTTTCTTTTTCCTCTCTAGCTTCTACCTATGAGGGAAAACATACAACCCTTGACTTTCTGAGACTGGATTATTTCACTTAAGATAATGTTTTCAAGTTCCATCCATTTTCCTGCAAATGACACAATTTCATTTTTCTTTATGACTGAATAAAACTACATTGTGTTGGTGTATATATATATATATATGTATATATGTATATATATATATGTATATATGTATATATATAACCATATTTCCTTTATCCATTCTTCTGTTGATGACACCTAGACTGGTTCCATAGTTTGGCTATTGTGAATTATGCTGCTATAGACAAGGATATTGTGTATTCCTATAGTATGATGACTTTAATTCTTTAGAATAAATATCTAGGAATAGTACACCTGGGTCATATGGTGGTTCTATGCCTAGTCTTTTGAAGAAACTCCATACTGATTTTCTAACTGGTTGTACTAATTTTTTACAATCCCAACAGTGTAAGTGTTCCTTTTTCTCCACATCCTCTTATTTGTATTCATAATGGCTGCCATTTGGACTCGTGAGATGAAATCTCAGTTTACTTTTTTTTATTGTTTGTTCAAAACATTACAAAGCTCTTAACATATCATATTTCATACTTTTGATTTTGCTGAATTTATTAATTTATGAATTATATTATCCAAAATATACAATAAATAATATAATATCAAATAGCTTAATTTTTAATGTAAGCACCAAATAATTAAAAGAAATGTTTCAGAACACTGAAGTTTATAAAGGCAGAGTCCATCAAATAAATAGAAGAAGAAAGTATTAAATAATGAAATAAATATTAAAAGAAATATTTCTTGGAAAGATCAGTGTCTTCAACTTAAAAGAGAATCTCAATTAAAATAGATCTAAAATCACAGGTTATTTAAATAGATTTGGAGTTCAATGTTATTAAGAAAAATTGAAGATTTATTAAATACTTTATCTTACTCAGAAAGACCCCATTGAAACATTCTCTCACATTAATGAAGAAACATGTTCACTTACAATTCAATCAGAAAAAATGTGCAAAGTAAAAGTTCATAAAGATAAAAAAGAAAATAAATGTCTTAAAAATAGTGATAAGTTGTCATATATATAGAAAGATAAAGGAGAATTTTAAAAACTATATAGAGATCATTATCAACATAAACATATTTCCAGCCTAATAGGAAATATGGAGAGAAGGAAGATAATATTAGATAAAATTATTTAGAGATAAAGAATATGTAATTAAGAATAAAAAGGTCCTTTACTACCATATTCATAAATATATATTTATATTCTTTAATAATCATGTGTGTGAATATATTTCTGTATAGCTTGATGTTCATAAAATATAAAATTCACAATAAAGTTATAAAATTCCTGAATACATATGTATAACCATGAAAGCTTATTAAAATAAAATAACTCTTCCAAAATTAAATACTAACCATAACATCAGTGTACTACATAATCATATTTTTAAAACTTTGGCAACCTAAGCAGGCAACAACACACACACACACACACAGATTGATGCATGTCAGATAATTGATTGATGGAAAATATTTCTTCAAGATAAGCAAAAAATTTAATGATATTCTTATCTAATATGCATATACATATTTATAATGTAGCATAATTGAAATCATATGCATCAAACATTTTTTCTATAAATAATGTATACATTTTTCTTTTACACATATGCCTGAAAGAAAAATAAACCTCAATAATGTGTTAAGCACCAGAAAACTATAGAACATGCCCAATTTAGAAATTCTATCAATCATCTTCTTCAACTTCAATTAGGGCAGATATATCAACTAAAATATGTATTTATTTAGTATGTGCTATTTTCATGCAATATACTTACTCAGAAACTGGTAGAATCTTTAAAATGAACAATACATGAGCAAGAGAATCTAAACACGTTGAGCTGAGTAAAACATAGGTTCAAATAATTTCTCAGAACTGCAGATTGCAGTTTCAAAGTAATTATAAATTTTTATCAATAGAAATAACATTTATTAAAACTACAAGATACTGGTAAAGTTGTGTTGACAGATAATATGTGTTTGAAAAGACTTAAACCAGAAAAAGGAAGAAAAAGAAACAAGTCCAATAAGATAAGTGAAATAAATGCAGGAGAAAGTAATTAATAATGATCATGATAAAAATATAATTAGCACATAAGTTAGTTATAGAAAAAGAAACATTGATAAATGTAAAGACCTAATTTTATTAAATGAGATAAATTAACATAAACTCAGATAAGATCTCTCACCACATAGAAAGATGAAGTTTCAAAACATTGCATATGAAAAAGGATATATTAACACTGAGAAGGAGGTAATTTTAAAGATAGAATTCTAATATGCTAATTTGGAAACCATAAATATATTATTTTAAAATAACTTATACTCTTAAGATATTATTCAAGGACAGATGGAATGATATATTAACTGATAATAATAGTAGCTGGTTAATTAGTAGTAGCTGGATAAAAGTTTGTTAAAAACTAAACAGAAAAGAGGTATCTCATGCAAATTATTTTAATTCTAGGTTTTATGAAAATTTACTTCTTTCCTTTTCTTATTTTCTGTGCTGGGAAACAAACCCAAGATCTTGCACATGCTAGAGAAGAGCTCTATCACTGAGTTACAGTCCCAGCCCAAAATTCATTTCTATTCTAACTGTTTGATGATTTTAGATATCTTAGTATTATCTCAAATTATTTTACAGGTTTTGAATTACATGAAAAAGAACAAAGATACAAAAAGGAAATTTACAAACAATATTACATGTGTTAGTTTTGCATATAGAGCAAAAAATCATAAGTACATTAGAAAAAAATCATGATTTGTTCTCAAATTTGAATGCTCCAATATTAAGAAATATGCTGATAGAATTTTTTATATTTATATTAATAAGATTGTATAGGAGAAGAGAGATCTTGCATTGTTTTTTATATTATTTTATCCCTAGTGGCTATAATATGCATTTTACATTATTGGAATGACTCTTCATCATCAACAAATAAAGGACAATAAGTAAATCTAAAATAACAATAGCTAGCATTTTATTTTTTATTTAGTTATTCCTTCCTCCCCCACGTCCAAGTTACTGTTACCCTCTTGAAATTCAATTATTTTTCATAACTACTTAGAGTATTTTCCTACAACTATGCTTTACATTTTTATAACTTGCATAACTAGATATTTTTCTTTCTTTTTTCATTTTTTTTTCTCTTCTATCAGCGATTGAACACAAATGCACTTAACCACTGAGACACATCTCTGCCCCCTGCCCTCTTTTTTGAGTCAGAGTCTCACTGAGTTGCTTAGGGCCCTGCTAACTTCCTAAGATTGCCTTTGAACTTGAGATCTTCTTGCCTCAGCCTGGAGAAGTGCTGGGTGAGCTGCTAAGATTCCAGGCATGAGCCATGAAACCCTGTAGAATTTTTTTGTTGTTGTTTTCATATATAAAATTATTTATACAACATTTTATTTTTAAGACTTATTTATGTTGTTATAGTGAGACAATTTATTCATATTAAGTACTATAGCTGCTTTATTGTATAATTATGGCATGAATGATTTACTGTTCTTCTGTAAAGGGACATGCATAATAAATATCATTGCTCAGGTCTCCTTGTGACCATACACAAGAATTTCTCCCAAGCTTCCATTTAGAATATATGTGAGAATTTTATAATATGTGCAACTTCGGCATTAAGTAGATACTTCAAAATAGAGTTCTGTTACACCTACCAATGTTTCCTATTCTGATTGGTACAAATTTTTATTTCATTGATATTTGCATTGCAATTTCCTTACTATGATTTATAGACAGCAAAATGAACCAATTTTGAATATAGTATGTAATAGGTTTTGATAACCAAGGTATAGGAATTTTCCCCACCCCATAAAGCTTCCTGTGTTGCTTTCAGTGAATCCACCCACCTCTCCAGCTCCAAGATTTCTATCACTCTAAATTAAATTTATATCACAACAACTTATTGTGTCTGTTTCTTTTTTTTTTATCTAGTTGCTTTTAAGATTGTGCTTGGGTTTGCAGAACCACTCTTATGTATACAAATTGGAATTTATTCTAATTATTTTGCTTAGGAATGACTATTTTTTCTTGAAATTCTCACCAATCTTGGAAAATTCTCAACCATAAATTCTATTGATGTCTTTTCACCAATTTCTTTATAACTTTATCTTAAGTCCATTATTCCCATGTAGCATCTTTCCACTTTATCCTTTTAATTACACATTTTGTACTTTCAAATTTTATTTTTTTTAACTTTTATACTTCACTGCTTCATTCTTCATTATTTCCTCATATCTAATTTGAAATTGATGAGTCCTATCCCTATACATGTTCAATCTTCTGCCTAACTCACTTACTGGACTCAGATTCACTAACTATGTTTAAAATATATTGACAATCTTATTTAGCTCTTTAAAAAAAATGAATGTTCTTTTTTAAATAACTAAAGTATGATTCCATAATTTATGCCCTTTATGGTTGCAAAAAGATATTGCATATTCTTTCAGATTATTTTCCCATTATTTGGTATTCACACTTGCAATTATTCCGGTTTTTGATCTGTTTACAATACCAGTGTGTTCTTTTATATTTTATTTTGTAATTTCTGATGTTAAGATTATATTTACTGGGGCTTTTATTTCTCTTGTTTCATAATTCCTCATGCTTTATGTTGTCAAAGTGCCTTTTAAGAGTGATTTTGAAAGCTTTCTGACAGGAGCAACATGCATATAATTGACTCAATAGCACTCTATGTATTAATTTCTCAGATTAAAAATCCAAGATGCTTAGCAAAAATCAAAACATTAAATTTAGGTGAACTACATGTTTGTGATTTCAAATTCTCATGGCAGATGTTTCTACATTCAGAACCCAAAGGAAGATACATGACATTTTTGTAGTCTCATAATTTCTTAGAACATATTCTTGTATCTGAAAGTGAATAAACTTTATGAATCAAAGCAGATCATCATTATTACAGAAATAGATGTTATCAGTTCCCAATTTTTCCAGTTCTTTCCATTTCTAGAGTCATGCACTCTAGGATTGGAAATATGAAGAATTTAGGAGTTCATATAAAACAGATTTTATAGCAGTCCTTACTCTCCTCCAAGAGAGGAAAAAAATCTTCTGATTTCCAAAGCAAACAAATCTTTTGGAATTTAAATTATTTTAGGTATGAGTACCTTTTTACATATGAATGCACACCTCAAGGGAGGAAAGTCTGTTTTTCAGAGACATCTAAATTATCTTTTAATTTCCAAGTCCTATCTTTTAACTCAGACTTCAGTATTCTTGTTCAAAAATCCCTAGTCATGCAGAAACATCAAAATATGTTCTCTATAAACCCATATTTTCCCATAAGAGTACATGTATCTTTTTCTATATCACCTTTTCTTAAAGGAAGCACACAGGATTTTGATAGTCACAATCAAATATGGGGGCCTTCATTCCAACTCCATATTGACTGACTTTATTTATTTTTTTTTTTTGATGTACTTTTTTTTTTTATTGGTTGTTCACAACATTACAAAGCTCTTGACATATCATACTTCGAACAATAGTTTCAAGTGAGTTATGAACTCCCATTTTTACCCCAAATACAGATTGCAGAATCACATAGGTTACACATTCACATTTTTATATAGTGCCATACTAGTGACTGATGTATTCTGCTACCTTTCCTATCCTCTACTATCCCCCTCCCCCCATCTTCTCTTTCTATCCCATCTACTGTAATTCATTTCTCTCCTTATTTTTCTTCCAATTCCCCTCACAACCTCTTTTATGTAGTTTTTTATAACAATGAGGGTCTCTTTCCATTTCCATGCAATTCCACTTTTCTCTCTCTTTCCCTCCCATCTCGTGCCTCTGTTTAATGTCAATCTTTTCTTCCTGCTCTTCCTCCCTACTCTATTCTTAGTTGCTCTCATTATATCAAAGAAGACATTTGGTATTTGTTTTTTAGGGATTGGCTAGCTTCACTGAGCATAATCTGCTCTAATGCCATCCATTTCCCTGCAAATTCCATGATTTTGTCATTTTTTTGTGCTGCGTAATACTCCATAGTGTATAAATGCCACATTTTTTTAATCCATTCATCCATTGAAGGGCATCTGGGTTGGTTCCACAGTCTAGCTATTGTGAATTGTGCTGCGGTGAACATCGATGTGGCAGTATCCCTGTAGTACGCTCTTTTAAGGTCTTCAGGGAATAGACCAAGAAGGGCAATAACTGGGTCAAATGGTGGTTCCATTCCTAGCTTTCCCAGGAATCTCCATACTGCTTTCCAAATTGGCCGAACCAATTTGCAGTCCCACCAGCAATGTATAGGAGTACCCTTTTCCCCACATCCTCGCCAGCACTTGTTATTATTTGACTTCATAATGGCTGCCAATCTTACTGGAGTGAGATGGTATCTTAGGGTAGTTTTGATTTGCATTTCTCTGACTGCTAGAGATGGTGAGCATTTTTTCATGTATCTGTTGATTGATTGTATGTCCTCTTCTGAGAAGTGTCTGTTCAGGTCCTTGGCCCATTTGTTGATTGGGTTATTTGTTGTCTTATTGTCTAATTTTTTGAGTTCTTTGTATACTCTGGATATTAAGGCTCTATCTGAAGTGTGGGGGGTAAAAATTTGTTCCCATGATGTAGGCTCCCGATTTACTTCTCTTATTGTTTCTCTTGCTGTGAAAAAACTTTTTAGTTTAAGTAAGTCCCATTTGTTGATTCTTGCTATTAACTCTTGTGCTATGGGTGTCCTGTTAAAGAATTTGGAGCCTGATCCCACAATATGTAGATCGTAGCCAACTTTTTCTTCTATCATACGCAGAGTCTCTGATTTGATATCAAGGTCCTTGATCCATTTTGAGCTAATTTTTGTGCATGGTGAGAGGAGGGGATTCAGTTTCATTTTGTTGCATATGGATTTCCAGTTTTCCCAACACCATTTGTTGAAGATGCTATCCTTCCTCCATTGCATGCTTTTAGCCCCTTTATCAAATATAAGATAGTTGTAACTTTGTGGATTAGTCTCTGTATCCTCTATTCTGTACCATTGGTCTACCCGCCTGTTTTGGTACCAGTACCAAGCTGTTTTTGTTACTATTGCTCTGTAGTATAGTTTGAAATCTGGTATTGCTATACCACCTGATTCACACTTCCTGCTTAGAATTGCTTTTGCTATTCTGGGTCTTTTATTTTTCCATATGAATTTCATGATTGCTTTATCTATTTCTACAAGCAATGCCATTGGGATTTTGATTGGCATTGCATTAAACCTATAGAGGACTTTTGGTAATATCGCCATTTTGATGATGTTAGTTCTGCCTATCCATGAACAGGGTATATCTTTCCATCTTCTAAGATCTTCTTCTACTTCTCTTTTTAGGGATCTGTAGTTTTCATTGTATAAATCTTTCACCTCTTTTGTTAGGTTGATTCCCAAGTATTTTATTTTTTTTGAGGATATTGTGAATGGAATGGTTTTCCTTATTTCCATTTCAGAGGTTTTGTTGCTGATATACAGAAATGCCTTTAATTTGTGCGTGTTGATTTTATATCCTGCCACTTTGCTGAATTCATTTATTAGTTCTAGTAGTTTTTTTATAGACCATTTTGGGTCTTCTAGGTATAGAATCATGCAAATAGTGATAATTTAAGTTCTTCCTTTCCAATTTTTATGCCTTTAATTTCTTTCGTTTGTCTAATTGCTCTGGCCAGTGTTTCGAGAACTATATTGAATAGTTGTGGTGATAGAGGGCATCCCTGTCTTGTTCCTGATTTTAAGGGGAATGCCTTCAATTTTTCTCCATTCAGAATGATGCTAGCCTGGGGCTTAGCGTAAATAGCTTTTACAATATCGAGGTAAGTTCCTGTTATCCCTAGTTTTTCTAATGTTTTGAACATAAAGGGATGCTGTACTTTGTCGAATGCTTTTTCTGCGTCTATCGAGATGATCATATGGTTCTTATCTTTAAGTCTATTGATATGGTGAATTACATTTATTGATTTCCGTATATTGAACCATCCCTGCATCCCAGGGATGAATCCTACTTGATCATGGTGCACAATTTTTTTGATGTGTCTTTGTATCCGATTCGCCAGAATTTTATTGAGGATTTTTGCATCTAGGTTCATCAGAGATATTGGTCTGTAGTTTTCTTTCTTTGATGTGTCTTTGTCTGGTTTCGGAATCAATGTGATGTTGGCCTCATAGAATGAATTTGGAAGGACTCCCTCTTTTTCTATTTCCTGGAATAACTTGAAAAGTATTGGTATTAATTCTTCTTTAAAGGTTTTGTAAAACTCCGCTGTATACCCATCCGGTCCTGGGCTTTTCTTGGTTGGTAGTCTTTTGATTACTTCTTCAATTTCATCCATTGATATTGGTCTGTTCAAATCGTGTGTGTCCTCCTGACTCAGTCTGGGCAAATCATATGTCTTAAGAAATTTATTGATGTCTTCACTATCTTCTATTTTATTGGAATATAGGTTTTCAAAATAGTTTCTAATTGTCTTCTGTATTTCTGTGGCGTCTGTTGTGATATTACCTTTTTCATCCCTTATGTTAGTAATTTGAGTTCTCTCTCTTCTTCTCTTCGTTAGCATGGCTAAAGGTTTGTCAATCTTGTTTATTTTTTCAAAGAACCAACTTTTAGTTTTGTTAATTTTTTCGATAGTTTCTTTTGTTTCAATTTCATTGATTTCCGCTCTGATTTTAATTATTTCTTGCTTTCTGCTGCATTTGCTATTGTTTTGCTCTTCCTTTTCTAGGGCTTTGAGATGAAGTGTGAGCTCATTTATTTGTTGGTTTTTCCTTTTTTTGAGGAATGACCTCTAGGCGATGAATTTCCCTCTTAAAACTGCTTTCATTGTGTCCCATAGATTCCGATAGGTTGTGTCTGCATTTTCATTTATCTCTAAGAATTTTTTGATTTCCTCCTTTATGTCTTCTGTAACCCTTTGATCATTCAGTAACATATTGTTCATTTTCCATGTGATATTGGATTTTCCCTTCCTTCTTTTATCATTAATTTCCAGTTTCAATCCATTATGATCAGATAAAATGCATGGTATAATCTCTACCCCTTTATATTTATTGAGGGTTGCCCTATGGCATAATATATGGTCTATTTTTGAGAAGGATCCATGTGCTGCTGAGAAAAAAGTATATCCATTCGATGATGGTTGGTATATTCTATATATGTTAGTTAAGTCTAGGTTATTGATTGTGGTATTGAGGTCTATAGTTTCTTTATTCAACTTTTGCTTGGAGGATCTGTCCAATGGTGAGAGAGGTGTGTTGAAGTCACCCATTATTATTGTGTTGTGGTCTATTTGATTCTTGAACTTGAGGAGAATTTGTTTTATAAACTTCGAAGCGTGATTATTTGGTGCATAAATATTGATAATTGTTATGTCTTATTGTTTAATGGTTCCTTTTAACAGTATATAATGTCCTTCCTTATCTCTTTGGATTAACTTAGTCTTGAAGTTGATTTTATTCGATATGAGGATGGCCACCCCTGCTTGCTTGCGAGGAGCGTGTGCGTGGTATATTTTTTCCCAACCTTTCACCTTCAGCCTGTGTATGTCTTTTCCAGTCAGGTGAGTCTCCTGGAGACAGCATATTGTTGGATTTGTTTTTTTGATCCATGTTACCAGCCTATGTCGCTTTATTGGATTGTTTAAACCATTAATGTTTAGAGTTACTATTGATATACCGTTTGTACTTCCAGCCATATTTGATTATCTATCTCGTTTTTTTTTTAATTGCGTTTGTTTCACCATGATTAGTTTTCCCCCCTCCATCTGTCTTTACTGAGGTACTTCCCACTGTTGGCTTTGGTTATTGTTTTCCGTTTCTTCCTCGTGAAGTGTTTTGCTCAAGATGCTTTGCAACGCTGGTTTTCTGGCTGCAAATTCTTTTAGTTTTTGTTTATCATGAAAGATTTTTATTTCGTTGTCGTATCTGAAGCTTAATTTTGCTGGGTACAGAATTCTTGGTTGGCATCCATTGTCTTTCAGTGTTTGAAATACGTTATTCCAGGATCTTCTCGCTTTCAGCGTCTGAGTTGAGAAGTCTGTTGTTAACCTTATTGGTTTACCCCTGAATGTAATCTTTCTCTTTTCTCTTGTAGCTTTTAATATTTTCTCTTTGTTCTGTATATTGGATATCTTCATAACAATGTGTCTTGGTGTTGGTCTACTGTGATTTTGTATGTTCGGTGTCCTGTATGCATCTGCAATTTGAATATCTGTTTCCTTTTTTAATTCTGGAAAGTTTTCTGTGATTATTTCATCTAGTAGATTACTCATTCCCCTTGTTTGAATCTCTATCCCTTCCTCTATCCCAATGACTCTTAAATTTGGTTTTTTTATATTATCACATATCTCTTGTATGCTTCTCTCATGATTTTTAACCAGCCTATCTGAGATGGCTAGCCTCTTTTCCAGATGATATATTTTGTCTTCATTATCTGATGTTCTAGCTTCTACTTGCTCCACTCTATTAATGATACTCTCATTTGAGTTTTTAATTTGGTTTATAGTTTCCTTCATTTCTAAGATTATGGTTTGATTCTTTTTTATAGTCTCTATCTCCTGATAAAGATGCTTAACTTCTTCCTTTATCTGTTTGTGTAATACATTCTCAATGTGTTCTTTCACTGCTTGAATTTGTTGTCTTGTATCCTCTTTAAGGTTCCGTTCCATCTGTCTCAGGTGTTCCATGAGTTCTTTATATGACCATTTTTCTGGTGATTCTATATCCTCCTGAATATTTAGGCTGCCCTGCATTGTTTGCACTCCTTTTCTTCCTTGCTTTTTCATGCTGTTCATATTGTTTCTTGTTCTGTTTGACTGCTGAGTTACTGTTTACTCCTATAAATATATTTGAAGCTTGGGAGGAAAGGTATTAGAAGGGATGGGTAGAAGTCACTAAAGAGAATAAGAGTAAGCAGGTAGAATTCAAGGAAGGGGGAATAAGAAAATTAAAAAGAGATGTAAAGACAGGAGAAAAGAAGGATAGAAAAAAATAGAAGATTAAAAGGGATTTAAAGAAAAATAATAATAGTAGAAATGGAAAATGAGATTTAAAAAATAGAATAAAATAAAATAAGATGGATTAAAAAACATTTAAAAAGACAACAACAAAAAAAAATTTTATAAATGCAGTCCTAGAGTTCGATTAACTGCTCTTCCAGTGGGTGGAGCTATGCCCACCAGGCCAAGTTTCTCCTCTCAGTAGGCGGGAGTCAATCACTGTGCAGCGGTACTTCCTCCCGGATTGGGCGGGTCTCCATTCCTGCTGTTCGCTGTGTGGGCGGGGCCTTTTGCAGAGCTGGTCAGGGGTCGTTTGCAGCACTGGGTTGGCAGGTGGAGGGTGGTCGTCTGCAGCTCCAAACCGCCAGAGGAGGTTCACAGAGTCGGGCCCGCGGGGTGGGCAGGCAGCGCCTGCTCCCCCACTCACTGCAAGGGTGTAGGCAGCTGCCGCTTGGCAGTAGCCAGCGACGGTTCACAGAGCTGGTCTGCGGGGGCCCAAGCAGCCAAGCAGGCAGCGCCGGCTCCCAAGTTCACTGCACTGTGTGAGCAGCGGCTGGTTGAGGTTCACCAAGCCAGCCCGGGGGAGGGGGGGGGACAGGCAGACAGCCAGCAACGGCTCCCAAGTTCGATGTTACGTGTGGGCGGTTCACAAAGCCGGGCTGCGGGGACCCAGGCAGGCCGCTCCTGCTCCTAAACTCTCTGCAGCGTGTGGGCGGCGGTTGGCTTGGGTTCACAGGGCCTGCCCGCGGGGGTCCAGGCAGGCAGCAATGGTTCCCAAGAACTATGCAGCGTGTGGCCTGCGCCGGCTGCGATTCACAGAGCCAGCTCGAGGGATCCGGGCAGGTCGCTCCTGCTCCTAAACTCGCTGCCGCGTGTGGGCGGTGGTCGGCTTGGGTTCACAGGGCCCGCCCGCGGGGATCCAAGCAGGCCGCAATGGTTCCCAAGAACAATGCAGCGTGTGGCCTGCGCCAGCTGCGATTCACAGAGCCAGCTCGCGGGGACCCAGGCAGGCAACGACCGTTCCCACTAATGCTGCAGCGTGTGGGCAGCGGTCGGCTTGGGTTCACAGAGCCCGCCCGCGGGGGTCCAGGCGGTTAGTGTCTGCTCCTATGCTCACTACAGTGTGTAGGCAGCGGCCATTCGGCGGCCCCCGGCGGGACTGTGCCCCTGCTCTGGGTTGCCGAGATTCAGTATTTTGTGACAATCTGACACCTCCTATTAAACTTACTAGTTCCAGGAAGGTCTCCTTTCAGAGGAAATTTGCTTGAAATTTCCCCGCAGGACGCCTGTGGGTGTATTAATGAGTCTCTCTGATCCCCTTACCACGGAGGCATTGTATGTGCTGCCTCTTCGCTGGCAGCCATGTTCTTCCCCCTTGACTGACTTTAAAAGGATCATTTTCTTTACCTGCATCACGATTAAAGCTCCGCTGTTAAATTAACAGAATTGATTATTCCATTAAACTCTACTCTAGTTCAAAATTACAGTAATTTTCAGTTTCTCATCTAGTATCTGAAAGTTTTGTTTGTTTGTTTCTTTTTGTTTGTTTGTTTGTTTTTTCCTGTTTGTGTTTTGTTTTCTGTTTTATTTTGTTTTTTGGTCTTTGCAAATTCTTCTATGTCTGAACTTTTTTTTTTTCTTTTTTAAATCTCATACATCATTTCTAAGTGTTTATATCTGAAAGATGTTCAGGTTACACAGATTGTATTGTTAGAAACAAGCAATTGATGTTAGCATTTTATAACTGTAAGAACAACACAGATCAGTAAATTAACTAGATAAAATATACATTTAAGAGATATTCAGTATATATAAGCAATAGTCAGCTAAAAATGAGTATGATGAAATCTTATTCAAACAGTATTAAATGTATGCCCAAATGCCCAAGAAGGCTTGCTGCTGTTTCATAAAGGAAAAAAGAAAAAGAAACAATGAAAAAAATTCTTGCTGGGAGAGAAAATTTGGCACTTTTATGAAGCTTTAAAGAGATTATTAAGTATCCTGACAATATTTACACTTTATTCCCTACAAATTCATATTCTAGAAATTTATTCTAAGAAAATTTTGAAGGATGTGTGCAAAGATGTGCATAAAATTGTTTTATATAAATTGCTAGATATGATTGATAAAGTGGAAAAATCCAAATGCTAAATAATAGGGTATCAGGTAGGTAAATTATGGTGTGTAGTATTAAATAGCATGCAGAGTTTAGAATTACATTTTGGAAGAATATTAATATGAATCAATATTCATAATATATTGATTCATGAAAAAGTAAGAAAATGATGTGTATGTAAATTTTGACATAATTTTGATATGGTAAAAGTGTATTATTAAGCGCTATCTATATAGTAATCTCTCTTTATATAGGCTATCTCACTTTCTTTTTTATTCTAATGTGTTATATATGACAGCAGAATGCATTACAATTCATATTACACTTTTAGAGCATAATTTTTTATATCTCTGGTTGTACACAAAGTAGAGTCACACCATTTCTATCTTCATACATGTACTTAGGGTAATGATGTCCATCTCATTCCACCATCTTTCCTATCTCCATGCCCCCTTCCTTCCCTGCCTACCCCTTTGCCCTATCTAGAGTTCCTCTAACTTCGCTTAGCATTATCTTCTCCAATGCCATCCATTTACCTGCAAATGCCATGATTGTATTCTCTTTTATTGCTGAGTAATATTTCATTGTGTATGTATACCACATTTTCTTTATCCGTTCATCTAGTGAAGGGCATACTAATTCAACACCCATAATCAATGGCATTTCTGTATATCAATGACAAATTCTCTGAAAGGGCAATGAGGAAAACTACCCCATTTACAATAGCATCCAAAAAAAAATACTCTGTGGGAGTTAACCTAACAAAAGAGGTGAAAGATCTCTACAACATTAACTTCAGAAAGCTAAAGAAAAAAATTAAAGAAGACCTTAGAAGTTGGAAAGATATCCCTTGTTCTTGGATAAGCAATATTAATATTGTCAAAATGACCATACTAGCAAAAGTACTATACAGATTTACTCCAATTCCAATCAAAATCCCAATGACATTTCTCATAGAAATAGAAAAAGCAGTCATGAAATTCATCTGGAAAAATAAAAGACCCAGAATAGCCAAAGCAATCCCGAGCAAGAAGAGTGAAGCTGGTGGCACCACTATCCCAGACCTTAAATTATACTCTAGAGCAATAGTTAACAAACCAGCATGGTATTGTCACCAAAATAGACTTGTAGACCAATGGTACAGAATAGAGGACACTCAGACTAATTGCAAAATTACAGTTATCTTATATTAGACAAAGGTGCCAAAAACATACATTAAAGAAAAGACAACCTCTTCAATAAATGTTGCTGGGAAAACTAGAAATCCATATGCAATAAAATGAAATTAAACCCCTCTCTCACCATGCACCAAACTTAACTCAAAGTGAAGTGGATCAAGGACCTAGGAATTAAACTAGACACCCTGTATCTAATAGAAGAAAAAGTAAATCCAAATCTTCATATATCGGATTAGGCCCTTACTTCCTTAATAAGACACCTATAGTGGAAGAATTAAAATCAAGAATTAATAAGTGGGATGGATTCAAGCTAAAAAGCTTCTTCTCAGCAAAAGAAACAATCAATGAGGTGAATAGAGAGCCTTCAGAAGGGTAGCAAATTTTTACCACTTGTATATCAGATAGAGCACTAATCTCTAGAGTATATAAAGAACTCAAAAAGCTAAACACCAAATAAAATAAAATAAAATAACCCAATCAATACATGGGCCAAGGAACTGAACAGATACTTCTTAGAAGGTGATATATAATCAATCAACAAACATGTGAAAAAATGTTCAACATGTCTAGCAATTAGAGAAATGCAAATCAAAACTACTCTAAGATTTCATCTCACTCCAGTCCGAATGGCAGCTATTAAGAGTACAAACAACAATAAGTTTTGGTGAGGATGTAGGGGAAAAGGCACATTCATACATTGCTAGTGGGATTTCAAAATGGTGCAGCCAATATGGAAAGCAGAAAGGGGATTCCTTGGAAAACTGGCAATGGAATCACCTTTTGACCCAGCTATCCTACTCCTTGGTCTATATTCAAAGACTTAAAAACAGCATACTTCAGGGACATAGCCACATCAATATTTATTGCAGCACAATTCACAATAGCTGAACTGTGGAACCAATCTAGATATCTCACTTTCTTGTAACAAAAGAATTTTTGTGTGTGTGGTGGAGTGAGAGGGAGGCTACCAGGGATTGAAATCAGGAGTACTCAACCAGTGAGCCACATCACCAGCCCTTTTTTGTATTTTATTTATAGACAGGGTCTAAATGAGTTGTTTAGTGCCTCACCATTGCTGAGTCTGGCTTTGAACTTGATATCCTCCTGCCTCAGCCTCCAGAGATACTGAAATTACAGGTTTGCGCCACGACACCCGGCAAGAGAGAATTATTTTATTTATTTAATTACTGGGAAAACAGAAAGCTTCCTCAGGTACCCTAGGATTCACAGTCAGGAAGTAGAAGCCCTAGTTAAGAACTAACTAATTTGCCTTCAGAAACTATCTGGCAATAGGAAAATATTTTGAGTCTGTGTGTTTTGTTATTCTATTCTGTTGATACATGAGATTTTGACTCACTGTCATTTAAGAAATCAAGGAAAAGAAAACAATATAATAATCAAAGTGGCAACAGATTTCTACTAGGCTCTTAATAATGATTCACACAACATCATAGTAATTTCAATTTTCTTACATGAGATCCTGGAATATTATTTAGGGCAATCTATGGTCAGTGCTTGAATATTGCACTTAATACAACTTCAACTGTCATTTTTATTTTTCATAATTTATCCATTTACCTATAATGTCAGAATCTTTCTCACACGAGTCACCCAGGGACATCATCATTTTGGAGATCATTATAATTTGTTTTTTATTATTTTTATTATGCTTCAAAATTGTGTATGTCAGCAAGGACAGAGGAAAAAGCATTAAAAGGAAAAAAAACAATTTTCAACTATGATATTATCAGCAAACTATACACATATGTTTAAGACACTGGGTCTATATTCTAGAATTGAAGTTGAGAATCTGAAAGAAGAATAGGAAAACAAAAGAGAATTTCATTTAATTGCACGATTGCTATCCACCACAGGTTTGGAGTACACAATTTCAATTAACTATCAAAGGAAACCTTTGATAAAAAATATGCCATTTCACCTTTGATATGTGAGAAAATGATGTATGGCAGGTAGGGTGGTCCTTCCATACCATTGTAAACCCATACTCAGTGTGTTCTCCTCAAAACCAGGTGGGATTCTACCTATTAGTTTGGCTTGGGCTTCACATCCTATTCACTGACAGAACACAATTTAAAAAATTATTTGAACACTAAAATAATTAATATGTTAGAATAATATATTAATTATTAAATTTTAAAATAAAACATTCATATTAAAATATTTGCTGGGCATTCTGCAAGAACTACAAATACTAAAGGCATTGAGACAATGTTCCCAGCACAGAGGATATCTGAGCTAAACAGAGGAGGGAGACCAGATTTTTAATCAGAAAATTCTATGTCAATGAGATAATTACAGACAGAAAAATATAACACATGCTGTAGAGGAGTTTTGAAAATGTTTTCCTGAGGAGGTGGTAGAGATTTAAAGCACAGCAGATAGTTGCCTATGAGTAGTGGTTGAAGGACTTCTGCTGGATGGGTTCCTAAAGGGAGATGTAAGTTTCTCCTTCCTCTGCAACAGGCCCCTTCTAAGGCTCTTGGGGATTCCCATATGGCGATAATGCAAATTGAATGTAATACATTTGATTTTCAGAATCTCATCTTCCCCTTGGAGGTTTCAAAATTACTGTTATCCTAAGTATTATCAAGGCTTTGAAGAAATAGAAAATATATCTTCTCTATCCTGAGCTAATACAAACCTCCTTAATAATCCTCTCTCTTTTATGATATTTATATATATCTATGTAGGATTTAATTTCACATACATGTATGTATTCCCACACACACAACACACACGTTTACACTTAGAAGCTGAAAAATAAAATAGGAAAAGAAAATTTCAGAAATGTCTCTTTAAGCTTTTTAGGCTATCTGAGATAAACTAGAATATAGCATAATTAGCTATATGCTATTGAACCTCCAATGTGTGCTTTCAAATGAGTCGGATCTCTTAATGTCCAAAATCATCTCTAAAAAAGCAAATTCATTTCTCTTGTTGTACCCCAGAACCAGGCTATTTGCATCCAAGTCATTAAAATGGCAGAATGCTAGACATCTTGCCCTTCCCCACCCAATGGGTCACCTTGTCCAATTTCTGTATTTCTTCCTCTACATCTTGATAATCCTCACCTTTTCATCATTTTTTTTAAAAATATTTACTCATTAACAGATGAGTAAGATTAAGCTTAACTATCAATACCTTAGCTCAAATCCTCATTTCCCACTTGAATTTTTGGAACTGCTTATTAGTTGGGCTCTGGGTTGAGAATCACCCTTGTTATCGGGTGCAAATGTAACCATAGTCCTGTATACAACCCTTATTTAGGAAATTCTGTATGACCAAGCATAGCATGCCATCCTTCATTTCCAACCCTTTATATTACATTTCCCTTATAAGAACTTCTTCCCTTTGCTTCCAGACTCCGACCTGTATTTAATTTCCAAACTCCAGATTGGCTGTTCCTTTTTGTCTCCACAGATTTTCCTTTGACCTGCTATTTCTCCACTTGGGAGTCTTTTCCATTTTTTAGCTATTTCAGATATTGCCCTCAGTATTTTCGATCCCAGTGAAACCTCTCTACTTTTCCAGGTAAAGTTAGGTATTCTTACTCTTGATGTCCAAGGCTCTACTGAATTTCCTTGACTATATTTGTATAAGTCCTATTTTTTTTTCCTCAACAGCTTAGCATTTTAAATGGGATCACATTAGCAAATATACCTACCAGTTTTTATTTCCATCATCTATTCCAGCAACTCCATCCTCTTGCTGCTCTTTATTATTTATACTTGTATCACATCTATGTTGACAAATAACAAACACCGAAAATCTACCTAAAAATAATAAACTCCTCTGACCTTGTGATTTATAGAAGTTGATAGCATAGGCAAAATTATTTATTGTCAGCTCCTTCTATCTTTGCACATCTGGATCCACTGATGCTTTTCATTCCAGCTTAGTATCACTTCTGAACTTAAGTAAATCTTTACTCAAGTGGCCAGCACAAAAACCACATGCAGTAGAGCTTTACAATAAGCTTTTTGACCAGATGGGGATTTAGGTTTCCTAGCATGAATGTCAGGTTCATTCATTGCTCCCAAGAGCCCCTTTGCTTTCTAGTTAAACCTTGGATACTGCATACCCAGGAAAATCTTTTTCAGGTTCATGCTCATTAAACAAATGTCAGTACACACTACCTGTGATTCCACAAGTTGTGGGTCTTCTTATTTAAGCTACTGAGATGTAAGAACAAGCAGAGGTAAATGTTCGTTGAAAGATAAATGATAGATATCCCAATTTGTTTGGAGAGAGCAATGCTGTTCAACCAAATCAATATCAGCCTCAATTCTTTCATCTGTGGCCAATGTTGCTGATTCCCCAGGTTCTGAACTTTCCTGTTTCTAATTCTCAGCTCTCCTCTATTCCCAATATATGGCAACTGCCATTAACATCTGGGTAATTAAACTTGGGAACCATTCAGAGCTCTAATTCTAGCATCCTAAACTGAGCCCATCACCTTTGATACTGATCATTAGCAAACTTCCATCAATTTTTGCTGTTAACTTTCTGACCATTTAGGATCACAACCCGGAGACAGGAAAGGAAGGAAAATCATAAGTATATTATTTTGTTAGTGGCTGACATGATTTTTCATTGTAAAGGAATACACATCTGAATCTTAACTCCTTACATCCCAAACTCCTCAAATCAGTTTTTGAAAAATTCCTACAGGTTATAAAATTTAGTAGAGGGAAAAAACAGATTTGTATTATAAAAACTAGTTTTCTGTTTATTTAGTTTATTTAATGAAATCAACTTTGGTTGAGTTTTTACATGTTAGATTCATTTTTAAAGACATATATTCATTTCATTTAAAATTCCTTTAGAGATCTATAAGTAAGAACCTTGTAGGTTTAAATACAGTTTCAGGAAATTATTCCTCTACTGCTTTCTAGTATCTTATACACTATCCTATACTAATATTAGTGTATGTAGTGTGTTTTATGTTTGTAGTTTATTAAAATTAGAGCTAGACTAAAATATATATGGAGATCAAAGTGTACATATTAAAGATTTATATTTGATTATCCACCATGTCCCCCAGATCACTTCCCTTCTACATCATCAAGTTGACTTTTAGATCGTAGATATCCCAGTGACCCTAGGAAAACTGGAAATACCACTGAACACACTCTTCTACCTTACAGCAGAAAATGCTTTGAACTGTTTTCTTTCTTTTAGAAGACCTGCATATATAAATTTCAAGCATAAGGCAAACCATTTGTTCTAATACTAAATATTCCCTGTAGCACAAGTTTCTCTTTTTCTTGAAATAGTCTCCCCAAAAGACTTTTATTTTAATAGTGAAACTACAGCATCTAAGTAAAGCCAGAAAAAAAATATTTCATATAGTCATTGTCATCGCTGCTTGGCTTTCCTGTCAGCTACTCATTTTAAAGTATGAGGATTTTATTAACTGACTTTCCTGTCTTTCTCTATTTGTCAAGATGTGGTTGGTAAGTTACAGGACAAGCTTGCCAGTTTGCAGGATTGCAGTGACACATTCAATTGTCCAATATTTACATTAAATTAAAAATAACTATTGGATCACTTCTGAAACATCTGATAAGGGACAAATAGGTCAATCTGATTTTACTAACACATTATATTTAATGCAGTTTCCAAGGTTACTTGTATACTAAATTTTAAATTGATTAACGACCTGCAAAATTAATGTCAAATTTTAATTCTGCTTTGAATATTCACACACTGCATGGCATGTTATGGGACACAGAAATATAACCATATCAAAGGGTCCCGCTGCTATATCAGACAAATGGAAGATCAATCATTGCTTTTCAAAATATCAGAGCAGAGAATGCAGAAAAGTGTGTTCTTGTTTTATTTATTTTTTTCCTTTACAAACAAAGTGAAAAATTTTATTTTGTGCTCATTTAAAAATGATTGCTCAAAATCGTAGATGATCAACAGGAATTGAAAGGCATGGCTCCTGTCCTCAGTGAGTCCAAATCTAAGCAGAGATGACAAACAACTCTTGAACAATTAACACAGAGTAGGAACTAAAGATTAAACTATCTGGAAGGAACTGGGACAAGCAAAACTTGTGGAAATGCAGGTTACAGAGAGATGGTATACTAAGGGAAAATTTCTTGAAAACCGTAGAAATTAAGGAATGCCATGAAGAACAAACAAAAAGGAGAGCTCAATCAATAGCAGCATAGTGGGTGATGCTTATGCCCAAAGTCAAGACTTTCAGCAGGCTCTAGGCACCTCCCAAGAACTGGCTATGCCATTATTATGACCTAGTGTGATTACCATGTTTCTCAATGAAGGAGGTTTGAACTTACATTATTGTTTCCTATCTGAAATTATTTCTAATAAAGCTTTCATAATTGTAAATAAAATTATCTACATTTATTTTTAATTGCACATACCTACATGCATTTATTTATTATAATTTATTTATTTAATAATAAATAAATTATTTTATCTAATAAATAAATACATGTATTTATTTATTTAAATGCATGTATTTATTTATTTTTGCCCTTTTGTTTTCTGTCCTTGGCCATTTAGGTTTTATTTCCTATGTCACTGTCTTCAGTTACACAGTAAGTGTGCTTGAGGTTGGCTCCAAGAATAATGGTAGGGCTGGGTGTGTTTTCTTGTACCATTGATATTTTTTTATGAATTTCATTTAATCCCTTTAGATAGAATTGTCTCTCTTCATTTAGAGAAGTCCCCACTATGTCCTATTATTTTATAGCAGCATTGTCCTCTGAAGGGGGTTTTATATTCTTGGTATTTCTTTTAATTCCAGCAGAAATTACTTTTAAGGATTTTAAAATATTTGGGGGTAGGATTATTTGATTTTAGAATTAAAGATGAAATAGCATTTAGCAAAGCACTCCTCTGAGAAAAGAATAAACAAAATTTTTTATCCCATTAGTGTATCTCAATCTCCCTATGGAAGGCTTAATAATTTTAATAATTGTGATATTTATCCTAGTTTGTTATTAATTCTTCACAAAAAGTATGCCATCTCTGAAAAATTTATAACCATATTCAGAAGTTATTTGTACTATACTGTACTTAAGGATTTTTATCTGGGTTTTATACCATTAATGCATAATTTTTTAAAGAATTACATTAGATTATTTTAATTTATACATAGAATTGACACATATTTATGAGGTCCCAGGTGTTATTTTGATATATGTCTACACAGTTCAATGTTTAAATCAGGTTGACCGTATCACCTCAAACATTCACCATTTCTTTAATGTTATAAACCTTTGAAATTCCTTCTTTTAGTTTTTTGAGATATAAAGTGGATTACCATTCTCTGTGACCACCCTACTGCTGCTGTACGATATCACACCACAACTTCTCTCTCCTTTCTAACTTCGCTCAGTACCCACTGGTCAACTCGTCCCTTCCCAGCCTTTGGTATAAACTTTGCTAATCTTAACTTTTACAAAACTAATTTTTTATAATCTATCAATGAGTCACATCAGTGCATAATTTATTTTTATTTACCTGTCAGTTGATGGTAGTCTTTATCAAAGCATATGTATAGCTAGCTGTTTATTTCTGTTTCTCTTGCCTCAATTTCATCTTAATAATCTCCATCATGAATATATCTTATATCCATTGTCTTCGCTCTTTCTCTACTGTATTACGATGGTCTTTTTTCCCTTTTTCTCCCTTTTCTTCAGTCTTCTGCTGGAGAGTCTAAAACTTACTTTTCTTCTTCTTTTTTTTAAGTATTAGGGATTGAATATAATTCATTTTCTTTGATTTGACTCCAATAAAATATTTCATTCCATTAGCTTTAGTTCACTTTAAACTTTCCTCCACTCTACAAAGTTCTTTTAATTTTTTTCTCTCTTTTTACTTCCTTCTCAAACATAGTCTACTATTTTATTGATTTATAATTTTATTAAATTTTATTGTAAGTAAAAACAATACTATTTTTATACTTCCCAAGTGTTATACTTATCATTCTTTTGTATGGCAACATATTTTGTAGACTTGAGATTTTACTTTTAGATTCCTAGTCTTTATTGAATTATTGATTAGAGGGAAATCTATTATAACTTGTTTTGTGAAACAGAAGAGGGCTCCCATGACGTTTTTAATTCTCAAATTGTCCACATGAAGCCTCTGCAATTCACCAATTATAATGTACAATTCCATACCATTATACTGGTTTCCAAAGAGGTACTTGCTTGAGGGTTTCTTCTCTGGTAATTTGTGACTGTGAATCTGCTTGTCCTTCTCTCCAGTTTTCGGGCAGTGTTCTGTGATCTCAGCTCTGTTGTAAATCTAAGAAAAGTTGTTAATTTTTAGTTCTTTGAATTTGTGTTTTGTTTTGTTTTAGTTTTTTAAATTTATTTTTGTAAATCTATTATTATTTTGTTTTCCGAAGTGATATTTGGCAGTGATGACTTCCAAGTTGTTTGCATGCTATTAGAAACCAAGGGTTGTTGATACAAATTAATATGTCCTTGGTAATCAAACAGAGAAATAGGGAAAGGATAATCTCAGGAAAATAACTACACCAACATATATTTACTCCTTTGTGTTTAGTAAAGTTCCTCTTCAAAATCTATGGTATGTTGTTTCCAAATTCATCCAAAGATGTCAAAATCCAGAAAAAAAAAAAAAACTCTCTCATTGGAGTCATTGTTTTGTTTTGTTTCTTGGTGTTATTTTGCATATCTGAGCATCCTAGGTCAGCTCCTCCTGAATAATGTTTAATCTCAGCCAACTTAATGATAAACTGGATGCTTCCTTTGTGGGCCCTTAGGCAACACTCCAAATTATAGTGTGTGAGTGGTATCCTGCCAGGATTTCCTCTAATTATTTTCTATAATTCTTGCACAGCTTTCTTGGTTAGGGATTTGTAAGTTAGTCTTCATTTTTTTTTTCTATCAGTATACTAAACCTCATCAAAACTATTCCATTTTATGCCGCTCAATTACCATCCTTTCTGGGTTTTCATTGTTAAGACCATCCTCCCAATCTAGATTACACCCTCCCCGCCCCCCCACATACACATACAAATATCTAGCTATCTATCTAGCTATATACACATACGTACACATAAATGTACACATATCTTTATAAATTTCACTTAAGAAATGGAAAGTGGAATGTGGGGGAAGAGTAAATGACTATTCTCAACTCAGCATCTTTTCTAGGTTGCCTCAAGTCTTTTCCACAGAGTTAAGCAGTAACTGAAATATCCCAGAATACCCTGATAAAATTAATCATACAGAACAAGAACTCTCAATTTCATAGCATATACTAAAGACAGCCTAATCCAGTTGTAACCTATATTGAATAGAGAAAATCATAGAATGAAGCACATTTCAAGCCAGAACACCTCTGCCAAGATAAAAAACTAAAGAATTGTCAAGTAGATTTACTTACTGGGTCATCTAAGGACACTTGTCCACAGCACAATTTGACACACCTCTCTAATATAAGTTAATGGGCTGAATGCTGACGTAGCAGAGGATTTCGTTAGGTGAGTTGTTCTTTCTCACCAACAAGAGGAAGTATTGAACAGAGCCAATGGTTTTAAATGCTAACTTCATACAAAGAAAAAAAAAAGTCTGGGATATGATGGTAGCCGTCATGCTCAAACACAAAAATAAAGGAAGAATCACACTGAGGTAAACTTGCAATCAATGTTATTATCATAATCTCACAAGAGGTTCAAAACTAACATAACAGGTTGTAGACAGACTCTTATCATCTGGTGTGAAGATAGTTCCATAATCATGAATGGTGTAACATCTTTTCAAACAGGTTGGAATAATGCTGAACAGACATTTGTTAGCAGCCCAAACTCCTAAACACTGAATAAAAGGGGAATTATGAGCAAGACTGGCAGTTGCACAGTTGAGTCCACGTTATGATATTTATTGGGCTGCTCCAAAAAGCTTGTGCTGTGCACATTTGGTTGATTACATAAATAGTTTCTGTTATTCTGACTACAACCAGCTTTGATGTTTATAAGGCTTTATTAAATATTACAGTCATCAGGTCTGGCTGAGCAATAGGTGGTAGCATATGGTTCCAACACTTATTGACCCACCAGAATGGAAGAACTTATGGGTTAGGTTTTATAAGGAGATGCATATTAATTGTTACTAAATTATTTGAGCCAAGTAATGAAAGCAATGAATTTAGAGACAGATAACACAGTAGTCTGAGAGAGAAGTCCTGTTCTCTACTTCTGTCTCTCGCTATGAGATCCCACTCAAATCTGTCTCATGTCCTTCTTGAAAGTAAGAAGTTAAACTACATAATCTGTTTTTTTTAATGTTCTCAAACTTGAAAGATAATTAGAAACATCTTATGAGCTTTGGAAACAAAATAAGGATACATAGTTTCCATTCAGACCAAACGAAACAGAATATTCATTCAGAAATTAATTAATCTACAATATGTTAATTTCAATTTTATGCTCATTTTCTTTCATTTTGATTTTTTAAAGTTTTACAAATATTTCTGATACATAACAGACAATGAGAACCCCTCCAACAAGTCTTTTCTAAGTCTTAAGCAGAATAGATGTTTTTGATGCCTAACAGGACATTAGTTCTCAAAGACTTTCTGAGCTATGTGGTGTACAAGTGAATAAGAACTAAACCCAGGGAGAATGAATGAAGCAACTACTCTGGGCAAAGGTGGTGCCAAAACATCCGGCAAATCTTAGTTAAAAAAAAAAGGTTACTGGGAATCTAAGGTCATTTCAAACACCAATGTCAAAGAGGGGTTCTGACCTAAAGAAATAAAATTGGGGTGGAATTTCAGACTATTGAAATTAGGAGTATTTGTGATCTGATGCAGCCCAGTAATTGTTCAAGATCATTAATTTATGTAAGAGGAGAAGTCAATGCAAGCATAAACCCCTGAAGTAGATGGAGAAAGTCCTAAAACATAGGACAGGTTCTAATTCAGATGGCTGGCTGACCACGCTGAGATCCACAGAAGGTAGATGGCAAGTCCCTACCATCTTGGTATGACTTTTCCCACACCAAGACTATAGTATTCAGGTGAGTAGATGCAAGCAGACAAAGAGGAAGAATTAGTTTTAGAAAATAATTTTTAAATTAGTTCTGAAATGCCAAAGGGAAGACACTCAACAGGTTTCATTGTTTTAGCCCCAAAGCAAGAAAGATTCTAAATTCTATTCTTTAACACAAAAATAGTTTTTTTCTTACCTCTCATATCATGAAATCTAGTTAAATATTCCTCACTTACCTCTTCTCACCTCAAATGTTCACTGATCTGCCTTTCTTCAAGTCTTGTTATCTCCATGCTGAATTAGTGACCCAGCCTTCATGTTGGATCCCCAGGACCTCTTCCTCCTTCTTGTAGACCACTGAATCCTCCACACACACTGGGTGTAAGTACAAATATGCGATGAGTGACAACTTTCAGCTGCTGATGTCACTTCCAGGACAAAGCCTGATATTCCCTGTAGTCTGTGACCTATCCTCCTCCATCTGCCAACTTCTCAAGATTTTTGCTTATGCTCTCCACAACTGCTCATTCCCACTGGACAAGTTTCTGTCAATCATCCATGTTTCTGTGGAAAATGAAGGGTTGTCTTGGTTCCTTTCACTTCTGTAACAAAATACAGACGGAGTGATTTATAAATGATAGAAATGTATTACTCACCATTCTGGGAACTGGAAAGCCCAACATCAAGGCACTAGCAGATTCAATATCTGATGAGTACCCACTTCCTAGAAGACTGTTGTATGAGTTAGCTATTTCTTTACTGTGACCAAAATACCTGAGAAGAACAACTTAAAGAAAAAAAAAAAAAAAGATTACTTGGGGCTCATGGTTTCAAAGGTCTCAGTCCACAGATGGCTGACTCCATAGATCTGGGCCCAAGGTGAGGCAGTGCAACATAGGGGAAAGGCCCAGCAGAGGAAAGATGCTCTCCTCCTGGCAGCCAGGTAGCAGAAAGAGACAGAGGAAGAGGCTACAGGGAAGATGAATCCTTCCCGTGCACACCACCAATGACCCACCTCTCCCAGCCATCCCACTTGCCACCCAATTAGTCTATTCAAATTAGAATGGACTGAATAGGGTACAGCTCTAGACATCCAATCATTGAACTTCTGGATATTGCTGCTTTAACAGGAGTTATTTGGGGGAATACATTGTGTTCAAACCACCACAGCTTGTTTTCACTATAACCTCACGTGGTAGAAATGGTGAGGGATCTCTCTGGGGCCTCTCCTATAAGGGCACTAACCCAATTCACGAGGGTTCCACCTCCATGACTTCATCACCTCCCAGAGTTCCCACCTACAAATTAGAAAATTAGGTCTCAACATACAAATTTTGAAGGGACACAAAACATAACAAAGATGAAAAGGTGAATCTCTCTAATTGGAAGGAAGAAACTGAAGATTTTGTGGATTCTGAATAGGGATGCCGGATGTAACTGAAGCAAGCCCTCATACTTCCCAAGACAAGGCTTCCCCAGTTGTCTGGGACTCTCTCAGGCCCCTGTTTGGTGGGTCTTCATAACTAATTGTAGGACCTTTGACACCCCCCACTCCTTCAAAGACTGTACAGTGGTGAGGTGAGTCCATCAAGTCCAGCAGGGGAAAACCTAGCTCCATTCCAGGACTCATCCTTCACTCCTCTCCTGAAGGAAAAACTCCCTTTTCTAAGCCTTCTGTTGACTATTTTCACTGAAATAGTAGCAAAAGAACGATTGAGGTCAGTCTGTGTTCACTCTGATTGATAAACAGAGATGAAAGAATCCTGCTGCCTTGCAGAGGAAGGGGGACCCTGGGAAGGAAGTATTGGGACTCTATCACGTTGCCTTATGGAAGAGTAACTCTTCTCAGTTGAAGATAGTTACAAAACAGAAAGATAAACAAATGTAGTAATTTTTTATAAAACCAAAAGTAGTCAATTAAAAACATATTAATGCCTATTTTATTTGATGGAAATAATGTGTTAGTGTTGTTTTTTCTTCCTAAGGGTGTTGCCAAGCAAATAAAAATTTGGCAACTATGTCCAATGATCATCTTTGGTTTCTCCTCATTGTATTGCTTTAAAATGTTGATAGCACTGCCTAATTAACACCACTGAGTAGTTCTTATTGAACTTAAATTGAGATGTAATGTCAGAATTATAGATTATTAGCCCCCCCACCAAATACAGATATCTGAGGAGATATTAGATTGTGCGTTGACTTAATACATATTTTTAAGTAGAAAGAAAGAAAACTGCCTTGAGATTACCTCATGATTATTTTCAACTTATCAACAAAAGTAAATAAACTGATTTGCACTTTAATATGTACTTTGTTCACTATCATTTCATTGTAAATCAACAACTGGTACTCAGGTTACACGTACCACATAGATATCTGATATGTGTTTATCTGGATTCACCCTTAACCTGTACTGCAAATATCTTTCAAAATCCCCTCAAATTCTCTTACATGTTGAACATTTTTAAGGAAATCTAATAATTCAGTGAAGAGGAAAACTAAACCAATATTCTCTGTTCATTCCGAAATCTATATTGTTTTCATGCTATATGTTTTCTCCAATTATTTGAATATCAAAGTTCAAAATCTGTTGTCTTTATTCATCAGTTATGGCATTACCTCTCTGAAAGTTTGACCTACAAAATAATTGTTGGGTTCATGTCAATGATGATAATCAAACTAGGTCATCCTTAATAATAGAATTGGGCCCTTTAACACAAGAAATGAGAAACACTTTACTTTGATACTGTTAGTTTATATATGTGTAGTACTCACGTATTTAATCCAAATTTTGATCTTCCAAAGGATTTCTTTAATTTAGTAGAGCAGATATTTGACTCCTCACAGATGAGTGAACTGAGATTTAGACAAGTTTAGAGATTTACCTAAAATTACCATAAATTATTAGAGTCTGTGCAAACCAAAGTTTGGCAAGGCCTATGTTAGAGTAGTGGTGTGTATTATATGTGTGATTTGCAAGCTCAAGAGTTTTGAGGATCACTGACATGAATTAGACATTTAATATGAGCAAACTGTGTATGTATCCCAGGGCTTTGGGTAAAGGAGCAACAGTATTTACTATTTTTAAAGGATTAGTCTGTTTTCATGAGAAAGACGACAGAGAGTTAAAGATATAACTGTGAGGCAGAAGTGTGCACCAGTCCTTCAACTGTGCTGAGTAGTCTCTGGGAAAAATTTACACAGAACACTCTCAAAGTGTCCACAGTGTACAACTATGGGCTTTCTATAAGCAGCATCTTAATATATTTCTAAGATATAAGAAACTTGAATGCAAATATACAAACATGTATATTAAATCTTGAATTAAAATAGAAAACTGTTCCATACACTATTGCTAACACTGGTACAGGCACAACAGTATCTTGATAGAAGATACTTTGTTTTATTCAATTTCATAGCCAAATACATATTCAAATCCATCAAATGATAATGTTGAGATTTATAAGTGGCTAGTATTTTCAAATATGATAACAAAATAATGATTCTCAATATCATTACCAGATCACTAAATGCTCATTCTACTTTACCTATCAACTTCTAGTATGCTTATTAAGTTATAAAATTTCTTTCTTATTCTTCATATCTTTTCATTTGTTTTTGTTTATTTGGGATTCATGAAAAAGATACATTTACATTTGTAAAATATATTGATCAATTTTGATGTGCACAAAATAATTAATAAAATTTATTTCTTGCGTTAAAGGGCCCAGTTCTATTATTAAGGATGACCTAGTTTGATTATTATCATTGACATGAACCCAGCAATTATTTTGCAGGTCAAACTTTCAGAGAGGTAATGCCATAACTGATGAATAAAACTACCTGAGGATATTAATCATCATCAACAATCTAGTGGGATTGAGGGTAAATAGAATGTTAATGTTGCTAAATATATACAAAAGGGTTAGCATTCTTTACTAAAACTAACAGTATGACACTGTGTCTCTGTCTCTTTCAAAACTAAATGTAAGGAATCTTTATAACATCTCTCTTTGTATAACATGGCCCAGACAAAGCACATGAGAAGTGCTTGCTAAAAGCACATTTTTTTTTTTGTCTCCAGATCTCTGAGGAGAAACCAGGCAGGAAATTTGCATTTTTAACAAGCTCCCCAAGGTGACTTTTATGTGCACTATAGTTTAAAAGCCACTTGCAAGAGCCAATATAACTGAATTTATTTACAAATTCAGTATAAGCAAAAAAAAAAAAAAAATTAGAGAATGAGATGACAGGTTGTGCTTTACAACCTTAAATGTTTGTGGGGAAAGAAGGGCATGGATTATGATAGAAGTGGGCAGAAAGCCAAGCTCATTAAAATTCTGACTGGCTCCCTGCCTGATTTCCCAGTGACCTGGTCATATTTTAAGCAATTCATCAATCAAGAATAAATATTTAGTGAGAATATGTGGCATGCTCAACGTGTGGTGTGATGTCTTCTAGTCCCTGGGCATATGGACATATGTTATATTTGCATGATTGATTGTGCATGAACTCTCAGAATTTCTCCACTATGTTGGCAAGATGAAACCACTCCTATACCTAAATTGCCCTCAACTGGCTACTTATGAAGGAGGTGAGGGCCAAATAAATGAGTCAGGTTTATATATTAGAGAAACCTGATAGTATCATGTTGAATACAACGGACGCTTCAAAACACATTTGGATGGACATGGAACATGCTTTCAATTCATTCTCTGAGGAGTCTTCATCATATTAGCTAAATCACTTACTTGAAACTATATTGATTTTTTTTAAAAATACTGCCATATAGAACAAGCAAGTTCAAAAAAAAAAAGGATTTGTAATGGAATGGTATGAGTTAGGAGTGAACTGAGCATCTCTGACACGTCATCTCTCGTGGATAAGGACAGGTACTTATAGTACTTCTGGAAAGCACCTTGACATTGTAAAGTGCTGCACAAATGTAATTTGAAAGAGTCAAGTGTTCATTTCAGGTGGACCATGATAAGGCTGAAGTGTAAATCTTGTCACTTGCAGTAGGGTTTTGATAACATGCCCTATGAAAACTGTGGGGGCAATCAGAAGTTAGCAGGCTTTGTCTTAAGATATAGGAATTGTTTTCTTTAGTTATTTATTGTTTGTTTGTTTGTTTTAAGAGGAGGCACAGGGATAGGTTTCAACTAGGATAGTAAACACCCTCAAATAACTGGTAAAAGATGCTAAAAATATCTCATCTCCTGGCCTACAATATGTTCATGATAATTGACTATATTGACTTCATCTATCAGTTTTGGTTTGTTTTCTTGGGTTTTCTGTTTATTATTTTTTTTTACGAGGAACTGCAAGAGTTCATGTAATCTTCACAGCACTGACCTGAGAAACACTAAACCGGACCCATTTTCATTTATGAAGAAAATGGGCAGAAGAAGTAGCTTGCCCGTGGTTATACAGAAAGTAAAAGATGAAATCTGAATTTAAATTGAGATTTTGTTCTGAAACTCCTACTGTGAAGTACCTCATTATAATTTCTCCTTTCCTGTTTAATTATCTTGAATGACATATATTAAAAGACATGCATTGACTGTACTCTTCGGTTTACATTTTCATAGGCTTCATACATTTTGTTTTTCTACTGAAAATTTAAAAAAATATCAAATTGTATTTTTTGCCTGTTGAATTCTAAGATCTAGTATTGGGTCTCAGAAAAGGTTGATTCTATCTTTATCTCTAATAAAGAGATTAAAAAATTATATCATTTATCCTTTATCTCTAATAAAGGATAAATGATATAATTTATATTTAATAATATTTTAACGTCTATTTTTTAAAATTCAGTTATATATATATATATATATATATATATATATATATATATATATATATATAAATCTAATTTGGGGGCTACAGGTCCCATCATTTAACCTTCCAGCTAAGCCTGATTTCTGCCCCCTGAAAGACAGGAAGAAAGAATACAGTTGTGAGTTGTTTGCTTGACCAGCAAATCCAAGGAGACTAGTGATTCAGATTAGAAAAGAAAAATATCAGGTAGGGAGAGACAAGGAGCAGTCAGGTGAATCCAGCCAGCTACAGCTGCACAGAATCCAAAGACTAGCAGACCAGGGGAAGCTTGGCCTCTTGGATGTAAGCACGCATGCTCAGCCTGCTGTGTATCAGACACGTCCTCACCAACATTGGATGGAATGACAAAATACACTCCAGTATGCTGCGTAAAAAGGGGTTGATTGTCTAAATGAATCACAGCATGCAATTTTAAATGATCATTTTACAATGTACTTGTTAACTCAAACCCTGGTTTGTGTCTGAGTTGTGGCATTTACTTATTGATCGATACTGAGAAAGAGTTACAATTATTAACACCTAAGTTTTCTTATGAGTAGAATTAGAGCTCATGATAAATGCTTGTTTCATTATGTTGTTGGGAAGAGCAAATGAAGTAACACATGAAAAATAAGCAAAGATGCCTGGCCCATAGGAAGTACTTAATACTGACTGTGTTTGTTTTTATTACCTATTTTTGTCTATCCTAGTCCTGACCATAATTGTGTGGAAAGATGAACCTGGCACAACACTTGACTCAAAGATAATACTTAGAAAATATTTACTAGATTAAATCATGGTTTTAAAATGTTTCCAGTATTTAAAATGACTTAACTTTTCATAAAAATATCAAATTACCTAATCATAAGAGATCTATACAGTTAGAATTCATATGTAATCCTGCCCTTGTTGTGTCTTGTTAAAAATATTTTCTTCTTAAAGTCAAAGCTAAAACTGAGTATTATATATTTTCAAGAAAATACTTTATCTGATGGCCAAGATACATGAACCTTAAGATTTCCAATAAAAGAACTTCGATGAGAAGGAGATATTTGACTTTGCCCTTTTCATTTCTAAAAGAATTCTGAGTTACTCGCCTGACAAATCTTTACTAACAGATATGCTTCTCTAATACACATTTTTTTTTTTTTTACCGGTAACAAGATTGTCTTTTAGTATGGACCTTAAATATTTTAAATTATCAAATCAAACTTAAGGAAACTTGTGTTTAGTTGTATATCTCTTTTATCTTTCATTATTTTTCTTTCTGTCTCATAATTTCTACCCTGTATTGTTATTACTGTATTCAGAAGTATACAAACTGAAATCTCTAAGAACTAGAGCCAAAGTAGCTTAAGTAAGCTTAGCCTTATAGTATTTACTATAGTTTTCCAGAAGTTTAGCCAAAATTGATACATGTACAGTGGCCTCTGCTTCATATTCTAAGCCTTGAGAAATGCAACCAGCACTTTCCTTTGTTATATAAATATCCTCCCCCTCTACCTGAAAGAGACAGCTTGAGTTTACTTGAATCCGCCATCTCTCCACTAAGTGACAAGAAATGGTGCAAGGCTTGCATATGTTCAGTACCATTCACTGGAGCTGTGAACACTGATGTGTTTCCCGGCCCCCTCCTTCCTTTCGGTTGCCAGCAGAGTTGCTTCTGCCAGTGTCCCTGACTGTTTCACAAGTCTTCCTTGCACTCCTCCTTTTTCCAAGAAGGCGTTATATTTCATGAAAGAAGCCGGGTCTGGCACCATGTACAAGTGAATGGAGAAAATATCAGTGTTCCAGCGTTATTAGAAATAAACTAATAAAACCAGAGTTACAGCAGTGATGGACGTAAGCATTCTGTAATCTAAGACTCAGCTGTGATGCTTTCTCTGTTATCAAATATACAATCCCTTGGACCAAGATTTGATCTCATAACTCACGTTGGAATATTTAATTAGGTGACCCCTTGAATCTTTTTTATTCCAATCTAGAGTAATGCTAATTTAGAAACTAAATCAAACATTGGAGTTTATGGAGAGATGTAAATCTTTCTGTTTGTGGAATTATCCTTGGTTAAGGTCCTAAAACACTCAACTCATATGGTACAGGCTTTTGTAAGGCTGTTTGATTTCACCCTATATGAGAATCTATATGAGCGGGGGTAGAGTAGAGATGTCCTACCTCAGGTTTACAAATATAATGCATGCCTCTTAAGATAAAGTCAGATGAAGTGTACCTCTAGGCAGGCTTTTAGGTACAGGTAAACTGCTAAGGTTTGTATTTTGAAACAGATTTCTTATCCTTTTGCTCTCAAATTTCAAGAACCTTCAAAGGTTTCATTTACATGACTTTATTCTGATGTATTCACTTCTATAATTCCAACTCCAAAATTTTTCTTTAGGGCCTCATATTTAAGAAGTGTAAAATAAAAGTGTTCTTTGAAACTTTTATCCTGGGCATCTAGATTGAATTAAAATGTAAGGACTAATAATACAGAGGAGACACAGAAACAAGGTGCAGAGGCAGGGAAGGTGGCAGAGTGGCTCTTTGTCCACGAGGCCATGTTTATTTATACCAATAGGTCATTAGTACCATAACCATATTATTGTTTACAGTATCACTAAGGTTGCTTATTCTGAAGTTATGTTTCACAGTTACAATATGCAATGTTAGGAGCTTTGTGCAGTTCTCAAGAAGGTCCATTGTCTGAAGCTATGGTTAGGCGGGCAGATCAGGAAAACCCGAGCTTGGTGAAACATTGTAGTTATCTAGCAAGCAAGTTCCTTTATTCCCAGGAGTTATGCACCTAAGATTAAGGTCAAAGCTGATAAGAATCTAGCATGGAGGGCACTGTTAGAGTCTGTAAACAAGTCTGGATGGCTCCTGGCATATTGCCAGAGGGAGTGGTTTGTGAAGTAACGCCAGCGAGCCATTAAGTATGGAGATTCATTATTGGTTGACTGATGTATGCTAATTAAGATAAGCTGTGTGGAATGTATATATACCTCTGTTGTCCTACAATAAACGGCTCCGGCTCCCTCTCCTGCTGTATCAACATACACAAGTTGTTCGTCACCCCCCCCCCCCCGCCCCCAGTTATTTTGCTGCAGCCGGACTGCAGCAGGACACTACTATAGCAACCAGGCATCCTATGCCTTTGCACAGAAACTTTTCCAGGCACAAAGCATGCCACAGCCATGAAGTCATAGGGACCCCAATCCCAAACACAGAACTCCTACACTGAAATTTGTTATGAATGGAACCACTAGAGAAATTATTATAGTCTCCAAGGGGAGTCAAGATATCCTTATCCAAATTTTCTCATGTGTGGATCATGCAGTCCAGACATGGAATAAGTCTTCATGTACTAGTGCTAGCCAGTACTAGTGTTAGCCAGCCTTATTGCTGTGGCCAACATACCTAAAATAAACAACTAAAAGGAGGAAACTTTTTTGGCTTATGATTTCAAAGGTTTTAGTACATGGTCAGACAATGCTGCTGCTATAGGCCTGAAGTGAGGCAGAATATCATGGTAGAAAGGCCATGGTAAAGGAAAGTTGTCAACTCATGACAGCTGGGAAGACACACACACACACACACACACACACACACACACACACAGAGAGAGAGAGAGAGAGAGAGAGAGAGAGAGAGAGAGAGAGAGAAACAGAGAGAGAAAGAAAGAGACAGAAACAGAGATAGAAGCCAGGGACAGGTTGTAGTCCTCAAAGCCATGTGCCTGGTGACCTACTTCCTCCAACAATGCCCCTATTTCCCATTAGCCCATTCAGATATCAGTGAATTAAGTGATATCAGTGAATTAACTCACCAATGAGATTAAATCCCTTATGATCCAATCACATCCCCCAATCCCCACCTCTGAACATTGCTACATTGTTGATTAAGCCTTGAGCTCTTTGGGGTTACATTCCAGGTTCAAATCATAATAGAACTGTACCCAGTTTACAGCTATAGATTATGAATCATTAATAAGTAGGACATTTTATCCTTAATTGTGCATATATTAAGAATGAAAATGGGATACATAATTGAAATAGATCTAATCAAGAGTAATGAGTTATTAAGTTAAAAAGAGATATGGCTGAATAAATTAAGAATTTATCAAATTAGGGATAATACCCAAATCCATTTTCATGCATTGGATAAGCTATTCCCTAAATAGACTGTAAGTTTAGGCTCTGTTATGATACTATGACAAACAACACCAAAATTTTAGAAACTCATGACAACACATACTTTTCTTTCTTATATATTTCTATCATAAATTGACTCTGACTCTATTTCATGTTATCTTAATCCAATATTCCGACTTACAGAGGAGCCCTTATTTAGGACATTAGCAGCCTCTTGTAGAGAATGTAAGTTGGAACCAATGAAGGAAGATTTTGTGGGAAATGAGTCAGCATTTTACGCTCAGTCTAGTAAATAGCACTGATAAGTGATTGGCCAAAGCAGGTACTGTGTTCACACTTGAGAATGAGAATACTAGAATTCTATTCCTAAGGGACGGTGGCTACAGAAGGGCTGCCCAAAAAGAGGTGAAAAATATGTTGAACTATAATGTAACTTAGCCCATTAACATATAAGTTAAGAGAGGAATGACTTATAGTTGTAAATATCATGTGGCCTCTAATTATTTCACAACAAAATTAACTATGTAAGTACATCTCCCTCCAGTAGAAATTGAGATTGTTTGCCAACTGAATTCTAGGCACTTGATTTATAAAGCTGGACTGAGCAAACAAACATCCAACCACTAGTTGGTATGTAGTATGAGCATCTGTCCTTTAATTTGCCAAAGTCAATCTGCTTTTATTTTCAAAGCGTCCTGGGGTTGTATGTTTAATAAATTTTAAAATGAAATGTTGGCAAATACATCCAAAGTTGATGGTAAAATATATGGTCATCGTGAAGATATATAATGCCTACTCTGCATATTTATATGTCATAAATACAGGTCCTAAAACCATCAAAATTTAGATAATCACATGCTTACTACCTTGGGGTGACATCTGTGTCTGGAAGCATTCTTTCCCCATACAAGTTTCTGTGCTTGGGTAGAAACAACTAAGCAAAATAAAGAGTCACAATTAAATGAAGCAGAAGTGGAGGGACAAACCTTTTTATCTGGACATGTCAAAACAGCTTCTCTATGTAATTCTTAGAAAATTAAAAATTACCTAGTGCACAACTATAATCCTAGTGGCTCATAAAGCTGGAGCAGGAAGATTGCAAGTTTGAGGCCAGCTTCAGCAACTAAGAGAGGCTCAAAGAAACTTATTGAGATGCTGTTTGAAAGTAAAAAAATTAAAATTAAAAGGGCTAGGACTACAGAGTGTGTCTGTGTTCAATCTCCAGTACTAAGAGAAAAAAAGAAAAGGGCTTATCTAAATAAGAGGAAATTAACCAATATTACCTACAATATAGTTCAAATATCATTCAAATAAATGTATTCAGTTATTAAAATAATATTTTAGGACATCAGAGTAGGTAGCTCCAAAAATCCATTCCTCCAAAAGAACACTGAAAGCTCAAGCAACAACTGTTAGAATCAACTTCATCAGAACTGGAGAAGACAATCAAATGTTTTCAGCAATTAAGCAAACACTGAATCAAAAGAAATGCAATTGTTAAGCAGCAGAAAAATTTCAGTGGTACTTCACACTGTCTTGGCAGCAGGCGTGAAGGTGGCAGCCTGCTTCTCAGCAAGGAAGTGTGGTCCCAGCTTCTCAGCAAGGAGCAGAGTGGACTTAATTCTCAAAGATCTGTATTTGACTGTTTTAATATGTGTGGGGCCACTTGAGAACTGATTACAAGAAGCTGGGTTTTGTTTGTCTAACTTTCAATTCACTGAGAATGGAAAGTGTGTGAGCATTTCTCAAAAACGTTGTAGTGCAAATGAACAATTTATTGAGAACTGGGACTAAAGATTCTAGTTGTTTATTTTGGAAATCTAAAAGTGCCCATGTATGCTGGAGAATTTATAGTCATGTGAATGCTGAGGGTAGGGCACTTGCTTGCTCAGAAAAGAGTCTCAAAGACTCTTAGTTTTTATAGCTCACCAATCCTACATGAACGTGTCTGAACACAGATTTTATAAAAAATAATGTAGAAATGTAAGTAAAATAACAGCTAAAGTCAATATCAAACAACAAAAGCAAACTCTGAAGATGGGAGAACATCTTATTTCTTGAATTATTATAGCATATCGTGCAAATATTTGGTTTACAACAAATAGGAAGTGCTAGCAAGTGAAGGATTCCTTAGTTCTTATCATTCCCAAAGACAGATTTCCATTGAGAGAATATTTAAAGAAAAAATCATAAAAGATTTATTTAGTGAAATGAAAGTACAACCCAACATAGAGTGGGCCACATCCATGAGAGGAAATGGCTTGAAGTCTTCTATTGTTTATATTTGGTCTTTGAACTTCCCTCTTCGTGCATTATGTATTTGGGAGCAGTTATGCAGTTTCCTGCCATGGTTCAGTGTACCTTTGCCAATTTTTCCATGTTGGAAATTTTTCCGATATAGCCCACTAACCACTGATTACTCCAGATTGACAAGAAGCTATCTAATTATAAGAGGATTGTCCCTGGGCAGTGTTATGACACACTGGGTGGCCTTCAGGGGCAGAGCCTGAATTCGCTTTCCCTACCTTCTTTGCTCATGTCTATTTAAACTACTTCCTCTCACAGAAAGCAGGAAGAAGGGGAAAAATATAGCTTATTCAAAGAAAGAATAAAAAGAAATTATTCCCGAGAAAGCACCAGCATTGAATTTACTTGGCAAAGTCCTTAAGTATCTAAAATATGCTACAAAAAGTAATGGAAATTATTATGGACAAAGAGTTTATGGAAAGTATTAGAACAATATATGAACAGATGGAGAATATCAACAGATAAAAGTTATGAAAATAAAACAAATGGAACCTCTGGCATGAAAAGTAGAGCTGAAATGAAAAATTCAGGAAACTGTTTCAATAGAAGATTTGAGCAAGCACAAGACTCAATGGACATTAAGATAGGTCAATAGAAAGTATCCAGTCTGAGGAGTATAAATATACATTTATAAAGAAAAGTAACAGAGTCTAAGACATATGAGAGATGCCATCAATTTTATGAACTGCACATCAGAGGAGTTTCAAATGGAGAGAGAAAAAAAGAGGGAAAAAAATGCTTAAAGAAATAATAATTGAAAACTTCCAAAATCTGATAAAGTTCATGACTTCTTTCTGAGAAGTTCAACAAACTCTAAGAAGGATAAATTACAAAAAAAAATCCAAATACATACACATTATTATTAAATGTCCCTAAACCAACAATTAAAGACTATCTTGGAAGCAACTAGAAAGAAGTGATTCATAAGGAGTTGTTAGTAAGATTCACAACTAGTTTCTCATCATAAGCCATGGAGGCCAGAATACAATTGTAACATTTTTTAATTGTTGGGGGGGAAAAAAAAACTAGCTATACTTTCCTTTGAAAAGAAGAGGGAGCCCAGTTGGTGGTCCACACTGCAGCTCAGGAGGCTGAAGCAGGAGGATTCCAAGTTTGAGGTCAGCCTCAGCAGCTTAGCAAGGCCCAAACAACTTAGCAAGAGCCTGCCTCAAGATTAAAAAAAAAAAAAATTAAAAAGGGGCTGGTGATGTGATTTCATGAAGTACCCCTGGGTTCAACCCCTAGTACTTCCCACCATTAATACATACATACATACATACATACATACATAAATGGAAGATAAGATTTTCTAAGATGAACAAGAATAGAGCGAGATTTGCATCTAATACAATTTACATAAAAGTTAACCCGAGTTATAGCAAACACCAAATTAAAAAAGGTAAAAGTATAATTTTTCTTAGAAAAAAGTGACTAATTTATTTTATTATAACATGTAATAATAACATGAACTTTCAATTCAGACATATTAGCATTAATTCTAACACCAAAGTGGTCAGGTTTTTAGCAGACCCTATTTTGTGGTCATAAAAATGACCTTGTTTCTGTAGCTTAATCATTATGACTTGGACTTTTCCATTATTGGGCTTTGATTGGGTTCTGGATTCTCACAGGACTAATTTAAGTCCAAATAATACTCTTGATTCCTTGCAGCAAGTCAAAGGACCCTGATACACATGCTTCTGCTACCATAGTGCCAGTCTGCTGAATTCAGAAATCCCTAAGTGGGTATAAAACTCTACATATCACAGAAAGTGCACCGAAAACAGGGGGCAGGCAATACTCTCACCAATCTGATCCAGATTTCTTGAGGTTTACCTTTCAGTTTGCTTGGGACAGTCTTAATTTGTGGCTCTTTTCCTGGTTGGATTATTTATTTATTTTTAGAAGCAAACACAGGTGGTCAATTGTCATGTTTTAGGATTTGACAGTGAATTCTTAGGTATGACACCAGAGACATGAGCAAGAAAAGAAGAATCTGACAATTCAAACATCATCAACAAAAAGCAAAACAAACAAAAACACATCTTTTGTCTAACAAATGATTTTATCAAGAAATTGAGAAGCTAACTAGCTGCACAGTAAGCCTACTGATCCCTCCCAAGCCACAGCAATGAAGTAGTAGAGCAGGAAAATGGTGGTGGTGGAGGCAGGGGGGTGGGGGATGGATTGCAGCACAGGACACAAGTTCAGGCCACAGCCACACAGAGTCCACCATACCTGCATGGTGGGCCTAAGGTACTGCAAGCCAATGAACTGACCTGCCATCCCTGTGGAGGCCAGGCCTAGGTATGGTGCAGATTCCTATTGTAGAATTCTGCTCCTGCAAATCTTCTCCATGTGGCATTGCAGCCCAGAATCTGCCTGAATAGACCATAGGACAACCTCAACCTCCCACTTCCTGATCCATGGCAAGAAAATGGAAGTGGGACAGACCTGAATGGAAGTTCACACTCAAGGGCTGACCAATAATAGCATTAGTACTTTTCCAAACCCTAATTATCATAAATTTGAACCAACAGAATTATTACTTTTCCAAACCCAATTAGCATTATTTTGAATCAATAGTATTTTTCTTTTTTTTATCCAAACCCTGATTAGCATAAGTTTGAACCAATAGCATTGACCCAAGTGCTATCATCTGGAATGTATAAAGAATTATTATAACTTGTTATGGTTTGGATATAAGGTATCCCCTAGAAGCTTCTGTGTTAATGCAGAAATATTCAGAGCTGAAAGTATGAGATTATGAAAACTATAACCTAATCAGTCCGTCCTTGTTTGTATGGTAACTGAAGGAGTTGGAACAGGACTAGGGAGGTGGGTCACTGGGGGTGTGCTGTAGAAGCACACATTCACCTTGTAGCCCCTTTCCCTTCTCTTTCTGTGCTACCAGGCTACCAAGAACACAGCAGTGTTCCTCCATCAGGCCTTTCTGTTATGATATTTCCCCTCACTTGAGCCCAAAGCAATAAAGTTGGCTAACCATGGACATGTGTGAAATCATGAGCCAAAAGCAAACTTTTCCTCCTCTAAATTGTTCTAGTTGTGTATTTGGGTCATAGCAAGCAAATCTAACACATAATTCAACAATAAAAAAAAACAAACAATCTAGACTGGTGCAGTGGCACATGGCTGTAATCTCAGCTGCTTGGAAAGCTGGATAGCAAGACCAAAATCAGCCTCAGCAATGGTGAGGCACTAAGCAACTCAGTGAGACCTAGTTTCTAAATAAAACAGAAAATAAAGCTGGGATGTGGCTCAGTGATTGAGTGCCCCTGAGTTCAATCCTCGGTTATACCCCTGTCTCCCCCCCCACACACAAAAAAACACATACACACAATCTGATTTTTAAATGTGCAAAAAATATTTCTCCAAAGAAGATAAACAAATGTTCAGTAAGCATGTGGGAAAAAAAAGTTCAAAATTTTTAGTCATCAAGAGAATGCAAATCAAAGCACAGTGAGATACCACTTCCCACCTACTAGAATGGATGTACAAAAACAAAACGAGCAAGGAAAACTGGCAAGTGTGTGAGGACTTGGAGAAATCAGTATTATTACACACTGATGAAAGGAAATGGTGTGGCCACTTAAAACTTAGTGTGGTAATTTTTCAAAAAGTTAAATATAGAACTACCATTTGACTCAGTAATTCTGTTCCTTTGTATGTACCCTAATGAATTGAAAACAGAACCTCAAGTAATTAGTTTTCCGCAAATGTTCATAGCAGCATCACTCATGATACTCAAAAGGGAGAAACAACCCAAATGTCTACCAACAGGTGAGTGAATAAAATGTGTTATATGTTTTTAAAGGAATGATTTCATCCATTGAAGGAAATAAAGTGATATATGCTGTTTACATGTACCTTAAAAATACTATACTAAGTAAAAGAAGTGAGACATAAAACCACAAGTTATACGACACTATTTATATGTCTATTTACATTGTTTAAATTTACACTATTCATATTTTGAGACTATCTAGAAATAGAAATAGAGATAAAATAGATTAATAGATTATGTTTGCCAGGGGACTAGGGAAGGGGGGATAGAGGATGAGCGGTTATAAGGTTTTCTTCTGGTGTGATAAAACAGTTTTGGAATGAGATTCTGTTCAGTTGATCTGTTTATCTATATTTTCCCCAATATCAGAGCATCTTGTTAATTGGACCTATATAGTCAGTTATGAAGTTGAGTAATATAAGTCCCTTAACTTCATTCTTCTCCATCAATGCTGTGTTGGTTATTCTAGTTCTTTTACTTCTCTATGGAAACATTATATCAGATTGTCACTACTTACACAGTAATTTCCAAACACGTTTGGAACTATGTGTTAGTAATTTCTAATTGAGGGTATTGATAAGTATTGCTCTAAATTTACAGATCAGATTGTTTAAAACATCTTGACAATGTTGAGTCTTCCTTCCCATGAACATAGACTATCTTTCCACTTATTTATTTCTTCTTTGAATTCTTTTATCAGTTCTGTAATGTTCTGCATGTAGAGTTTATATTTATGTGTGTGTACATTATACATATACGTGATATATTTATATCTAAATATTTCACTTTTGTGTGCAGATGTAAATCGTTTTAATTTAAATTCATTGTTTATTGCTGAAGCAGAAGCAAATTTGACAGCAATTGATTTTTGTAACCTTGTATCATGCAAACTTATTGTAATTGCTTATTAGGTCTATGGGTCTGTTTGTTGATTCTTTAGCACTTTCAACAAAGTTAATCATCTGCAAACAAAGACTGTTTTCTTTCTTTCCAATCTGGTACCTTTTATTTCTTTTCTTGTCTTATTGTATTAGCTAGGATATTCAGTATGATGTTGAATATGTATGGTGAGAGGGTCATCCTTGCTTTTCTACTGATCTCAGAGAGCTTCATTTTCTCATCATTAAGCATAATGTCAGTTATAGATATTTTTGTGCCCATTATTTATCAATATAAGAAAATTTCACTCTGTATCTAGTTTACTTGTTGAATTTTTCCAAATGCTTTTTGTTGTTTTGTGTTTGTTTTTTGTTACCAGTGATTGAACTCCAGGGCACTCAACCACTGAGCCCATCCCCAGACCTTTTTTGTATTTTATTTAGAGACAGGGTCTCACTGAGTTGCTTAGTGCCGCAGTCTGGCTGGGCACGAGATCACGAGCCACTCACAGCTTTGTAGATTCAAACAGCAACTCTTTATTCCCGAACTCACACCGGCCCTCTACAAACACGTTCTGGGGAAATCCAAGTTCTGCCGCCAATTCACGTCCCAAATACTTTTTCAATTCCAGGAGAACTCAACGGAAACTCAGGCAGCAGGATACGCCCTATTCCCAGCAGCAATAACCTTCAACCTGGAACTGCCCTAAACCCAGATTGTCTTAAACTGGGAACGCCTTAAACCCAAATTGTCTTAAACCAGGAATGCCCTAAACCCAAGGAGTGGGATACTTCCTAAAACCTGCAGGATACACCCTAAACCTGGATCCACCTTGGTCCTTGAGCAGGATCACCTTTCTCAAACACACATGCAATGTCACAGCGAATTTCCAAGGCAAGTCCATTTAACATGGGGTACGCTGGCAAGGAAATTTCGATGCGTCATTCCTACTTGGCAATGGCCCTCAGGAGCTTAGCACCTTGCTTTTTGCTGAGGCTGACTTTGAACTCATGATCCTCCTGCTTCAGCCTCCTGAGTCACAGTGTCCAGCTCCAAATGCATTTATAAAAAATTATTAAAATATGTTTTTCTTTTTAAGACTGCTGATGCAGTGAATTACATTAGCTGATTTTCAAATGTTGAGACAGCCTTACATACCTAAAACAAATTCCATTTGGTTGTAGTGAATAAATCATATTATACAGTGTTAGATTCAATTGGCTAACATTGTGTGAAGATTTTTTGCAGATAAATTTATGAGAGATTTTAATTTATAGATTTTTTTAAAAAATTAGCTGTAGATGGATACAATATTTTTCTTTCTTTTTTTAATGTGCTGTTAAGGATTGAACCCAGTACCTCACACATGTGAGGCAAGCACTCTACCACTGAGCCATAACCCCAGTCCTTGATTTACAGATTTTTGTAGTGGGTTTGCCTTGTTTTGACATTAGATAGGTAATGTTGGCCTCATAGAATGAGTTAGAAAGCATTCTCTCTACATCTACCTTTCTAAGAGAAATTGAATAGAATCAGTTTAATTTTTTCTTAGTTTGTAGAATTCACAGATTTTAATAATATTAATATTCCTTTGTAGAAGTTATCTGGGCCTAGTGTCTCCTGTGTTGAAATGCTATTAATTCTTTAATAGTTATAGCTCTACTTAGAGCTATATTTCTTTAATAGTTATAGCTCTATTTAGATAGTGTATTTCTTCTTGTTTGAGATTTGGGAGATTGTGTCTTCAAAGAATTGGTGCACTTCATCTAGGTTATCACATGTGTGGGCACAGAATTATTTATAATATTCTTTTATTTTCCTATTAATGCCAGTGAGATCTGAACTTATTGTCCTTTTTTTTCATATATAACATTTTTAACTTGGAATCTCTCTTATTTTGCCTGACTTGTGATTTTTTCTTTCATTTACTTTATCAACATATTTGGATGCTCTATTGTTAGGCACATGCATATGAAGATTGCTATGTCTCTTTGGAGAATTCACTTCTTTCTTACCATGATAACTTACTTTCTTTGAAATCTGTTTGAAATTAATATAGCTTTTACTTTTTTTGATTAGTGTTAGCATGATTTATCTTTTTCAGCCATTTACTTTTAATATGTGTCTTTATATTCATAGACGACACATAGTTTGATAACCTTGTTTGATCCAGTTTATGTCTTAGTGATGTACTGGACAATAGTGGGAAAAGAGAGGTGTTCCACATTTCTGAATTATGTCTCAGTCTTTCAGTGATCAGGTGTCTCCTCACAAGTGCTTCTCAGCCCTCTTCCAAGCCTTAGATGAGACTAGGTAGGAAGAATTATCTACAGTTGTAGATTCCTTTTTTCCTAGATCTCTCAGGCTCTATGAAATTCTCAGCAGCTTACATAGTTTATTCAGAGCTTTTACAGAAACAATAGAAAATTCACGTATATTTCAAATCTGTTCTTTCTCTTTCCCACAAGAAGATGGGGATTTTTCCCCTAATATTTATTACGAGAACCTGCAAATCCCTGGATGTGAAACCCATAAAATTATGGGGACTGCATTCCCCTAAAGTTTTGACTTTCTACCTTGAAATTTTCAGTAATTTGTCAATTGAAGTTTAAGTTCTCCTACCCTCACAATTGCTCTCAAAGAGGTTTCTATTACTGGTTTCTGCTCTGATAAGTTATGATTTCTCCATATTTACCTGTCTGTCTTTCTATTTTTAGGAGCAATGCTTTGCCTGGCAACCCGATACTTTCAATTAATATAAGAAGAGTTGTTGATTTTTCAGTTTGTTTACCTTCCTACTTGTTAAGACTCAGTGACAACTTTCAAGCTGTAGATATGTACGATAAGAAATTGGAAGTGCAGGCATTTATTTTTGAAACAATGTAAAAGTCTAGTGATAAGTTGAAAATATTTTCTCGTAGAAAGATCTCAGGTTTCAAAACAATAATGTAGAATTGTATGACCATGAAATAATTGTGGGTGCAAATTGCTAAAAATATACAACAGGAATAGCAAGGTCAATAATATAAAAATTTCGGAGTTCCACGCTGGAGATTAATGGGGCTACTTCATGAAGTCTAAGCCTCTCAGAGGCAACTGTTTAATGAACAAGTATAACACCTTCATTGTTTGAGAAAGGGTTGAAGACATCATAGCATTTTCCAACTCATAATGAGCCTGGATACACTGAAATCTGCTTCAATAATGAGACCACAATGGATTGGAGGCTTGGATCTCTGAATCAGTCATGAGTTAACCTTTAAAAATCATTGTGAGATATACTTAAGAGAAAAGAGGTGAAAGCTCAGATTCTTTAATCTCATTAATTGGAAAATTCCACTGTACACACTAAAAATCAGCTTCATTATACCTGGAGGCCTCAACGATATAAGAGTAAAAAGTTGTTTTTACCAGAATATTATTTGAAACTAAACTAGAGTACTTAAGAGGGAAAGAGCTTTAATCATTCATGGATCCTGGAAGAAAAAAAAAAAGAATACAACAACTGTCTATACTGGTTACATTTTATCAGAATTGACTTTTCAACTTTAGCTGGAGGCTGTCATATTTCTCTTGAGCCTGCATTTTTTAATGATGCATTTGGAATTCCAATTAAAAATTCAAAGTGAGAAAATAGCAGAAGTTCTCTGTCCAGCTTGGAAATCAGAGTCTATGATACACTCTTGCAACATCTTCCCTGAAATGACCAAACTCATACAACAGAAAAATCTAATATTTTATTATACAGAGTTTCTAATTACAAGTGATAAAATTTATTGAAAAAATATGAATTTGCTAACAGAATCACCAAGTATTTTTGAGATCAGTGTTGGAAAGGAGACAGCATCTACAGCATTTATAAACTATGAGATCTGCCTACTATTGCTTTATTCTACTTTTCCCCAGCGTCCATGAATGATAAAGACTCCTTCCCTCTTGATTTAAATCCCTCGGTTTAGTTTCACTATTTCTATCAATGAATTCTGAATGTTTTAGTTTTCTCCATTGGCAATGAAGTACAGGACACACTAACATGACTCCCCTGAAGTCAAGTCCCACAGCCGGCCCATTGGTCCCCTGCCAAGAAACAGCACCTAAGTGTAGGGGCAGGTGCCTGGGCTGCCTGGAGCACAGACAGTGAGCATGGGCCTGAGGCTAGGTGGGCCAGCACCTCAGGTGAGCCAAGGCCCACGAACCTGCCATCCCTCCACAGCTCACCCTGGCCCAGTAAAGACACTCTCTCTCTATTTTTTAAAAAATATTTTATTTGTTTTAATTAGTTACACATGACAGTACAATGACCTTGACATAGCATACATTTGAATCAGATGGGATATAATTTCTCATTTTTCTGAGTGTACAGGTTGCAGAATCACATTGGTCATACAGTCACGTATATACACACAGTAATAATAATGTCTGTTTCATTCTACTGTCCTTCCTATCCCCTCATCCCCTCCCCTCACTTCCCATCACTTCTCTCTACCCAATCTAAGGTGACACTATTCTTTTTTTTTTCTTTCTCACATCTTCATACATGTATTTATTTTGTATAACGATGGGGGTCTCCTTCCACCACCCATGCAATTCCCGTTCTCCCACCCCTTTCCTCCCACCTCTCTTCCCTATCTAGAGGTAATCTTCTTCACATGCTCTTCCTCCCTACCCCATTTTGATATGAGAGGACATACGGCATTTGTTTTTTTGGAATTGGCTAACTTTACTTAGCATAATTTGCTCTAATGCCATCCATTTCCCTACAAATGCCATGATCTTGTTATTTTTTTAGTGCTGAGTAATATTCCATTGTGTATAAATGCCACATTTTTTTTTTATCCATTCATCCACTGAAGGGCATCTTGGTTGGCTCCACAATCTACCTAATGTGAATTGTGCTGCTATAAACATTGATGTGGCTGTGTACCTGTAGTATGCTGTTTTTAGGTCCTTTGGGTATAGTCCGAGAAGGCTGAATGCAGCACTGAAGCTGAAGACACCCCCTACCACCACCACCAGGCATGCCCAATTCAATGTCCTCAACCTCTGGCTTCTTGGGGAATGGGAAGAAAACAGAAGTAAAGCAAATATCAATGGGATTCAGGGCTAACTAATAGCATCAGTATTTCCAAACTCTAATTATCATAATTATGGGCCAATAGCGTTGGTACTTTTTTGAAACTCTGAATGACGTAATTTTTTGAAACTCTGAATGACGTTTGGGCCAATAGCATTGATCCAAGGGATTGTTCAGAGGGCAACCCCTGTTGGATCCCCTCCCACCCTGTGAGAGTACTGTTTGTATGCATGCTTGAATAAATCCTATTTACACTCACCCTGGTCTCTGGATTTCATTGTTTGAAGTGGAGGAGGAGGAGAGAGGGAAATGTTGGTGAGCTCCTAGGGATGGCTGCAACATGGCAGGACGAAGCCCACCATTTAAAGCTGCAACACTTCTCAGCTACGAAGGCCTACAACCTAACACAGACCCTTCTCGCCAGCAGAAGTGGAGAAATTCTGGTCTCACCTGCTAACAGAAGCAGTGAATCGAGTCTCATCTCAAGACTCTAGTTTTTCCACATGCACCGTTGTATCCAGTAAGTTGATTTTGCTGCTACCACCACTGTAACCAAAACTGAGTGCATTATTTTCCTGCTGCTATGTATCACTAATCCCCATTTGGAGATCCCACTGTGTGTTTAAAGTTAAAACATGTATACTTCACCTTTTCTTTTGCTGCAAAGGTGGTTGGTTTCTCAGCTTCTATATGGAACAGCAGATTCTAGTTCCTATCAAGGCTTAAACAAAATGGAAGTTCCAAAATTTATTCAAATGATAGGTGAACAAAAATAAGTACAAATTATCTACAATCTAAACATCTATACAAATTATCTATAATCTAAATATCTATATCTAAACATTGTTTGCCTATTTCTTACCTTTATCACAATGGTCTTGCATATCATCTTGCAATTGTTTTATATTGCAAGCAAAACAACTCACCTCGCCACCAAAACAGCACATCTAAAGTCATACCTTTGCCATATCTTTATGATGTATGTTCTTTTATTTCTCCCTAACCAATAAAACTAGTTAAACAATTATATTCAACAATGGTTAAAACGAGAAAGAAAAATTGAAAAGTATTTTCTCTCTCTCCCAAACACACAGAGACTAGATATATACACACACAGAGGAAGAAAAAAAAATAATTGTATATACTCTAATCCTTAATTTTACAACTCTTCACAGGAATGGATTTATTTCTGTTCCCTAGTCACAAATAAATGTTCCCTTTATCTTTATCCAGCACTTCAATTAGTCAATGATCTATCCACAGTTAGGTGACTCATGTCTTTAGTCCTAATAGATTTGAACCCTGATGGCTCTGCTGTTTGTGGTCTTAAGTGGCACTCTAGGAATCCCATGAATGCTCTTATGCCTCCTTGATTCCATAAGATAGCCACCCTTGTTGCTTCCACAGAGCAGTACTACATGGTGTGACACCATAGCACTTGTTCTGGGCCTATTTTTCTAGTAGTATCATCAACACAAAATGGTGTGTTGACAGTGTTTTTCAACTTCCAACCCAAATTAAATATTCTTTCGTCCCTAGTGAACACATTTCTCCCTTAATATTAAAATCTCTAAACAGATTCTAAAAGGGGAACAAATATTTTGTGCCCACAGATCTGAGGCTAATCATGAGAAGACCTGCTGCCATCTCAGAAAGTTGAAATATTTCCCCAAGAGAATATCAGGCTTCTCCAGAAAGTCCCTCCCAAATCAAGTAGATTTCGAGCTGGTAAAAATAGTTTGTCTTTCCTTTAATCTCATGTTAAACGATTTATTAGAGATACCCGCATAACTTCGGATAGCAGAGAAACATGAGCCCTGCTTTACATGTAAGTGTCTTAGAATCAGACAGTCCTGGGTTACTTCTAACCCTTGACTGGAGGTGTGGTCTTGGGCAAGTCAATTATAACCTTTGAGCTTCAGTTTCCCCACATTTAAAATGGAGATAACAGAGCCAAGCATGGTGTTGCATACCTGTAATCCCAGTGGCTTGGTAGGCAAAGGCAGGAGGATCTCTAAGAGTTCAAAGGAGATAGCCTCAGCAACTTAGAGAGGCCCTAAGCAACTCAGTGAGACACTATCCCTAAATAAAATACAAAAAAGTGTGGGGGTGGGGGCGCTGGGGATGTGGCTTAGTGGTTGAGTGACCCTGATTTCAATCCAATCCCTGGTACCAAAGAAATTAAAAAAAAAAAAAATGGAGATAATTCCAACTACTTAGGGAAGTAATGGTCTTTTCTCTTGTAATAAGGTCATCAGGTTAAAAGGTTTAGCAATTGCCTACCACTGGGAGTGACTGATTCATAAAAGCAGAAGTAATATTTAAAGATATTTTTAGAATAGTTTATCATGGTCACTAATTGATCAAAGGAAAATCAGGTTTTTATGCTGGAGAAGGGTCTTAGCATTCTGGCACAAGGGGCTGGGGCATCTGGGATAATGGGGGAGCTCCAGAGAAGCCATGTTTTACAAAACCATGCTTTACCATGTCAGCTATAGAATGTCAACTGGGACAGCTTGAGTGTGATGGGTGGTTACTAGCCCATCAGAGGAACAAGTGGTAGTGTTGGGGGTGATGAGCATGGTGCTGGTACTTGTGGTAACAATTAGTCCCTTAGAATAAATAAGAAAAAGAAGAAAATCATCTAAAATATTAAAGGACTCATACTAAGAGAAGTTAAGAAAAAATATTCCACCCACCATGGGAGTATTGTAAAAAGGAAGAAAATCATAAATTGAATGCAAATGATGTCCTTGAAATTTCAAAGCACTAGAGTTGTTCAATACTTTTGAACAGAATAAAAAAGTGACTCATTATTTTTGGAAATAGGAACACTCCATAATGTTTGGGTTTTCCTTTATGAAACAATTAGTTTTCAAAGGAAATTTAATTTTGTTTGTCAGTGTTTTCCTCTAACCAAATGGAAAACTCTTATTGAAAGTTAATTATATTTCATTTTCTAGAATTTATAAGAAAAGAAAAGAGGAATAAAGGCAGCTTCTGAGCCATATGTTTTACAACAGAAAAGAAAATAATACTTATAATCAACTTTCAGCTTTAGTTCTTATGTTTATATTTTGAAATAATAGCTATAATTATGCATTCTCCATTTGAGAGTCCATGTTTATTTCAAGTCACATTTATTGAGCACCTACCAAGTGGTGGGAAAACAAGAGGATTCAAAGATTGATCAGGTATAGTGTTTGTGAGGGAGACCAACATTCAAACTCAATGGTCTTCTACAAGGTGGACAAGGCCCTGCCTGACTTTCTGACCTCATCTCTTATCAATTTCTTCCTCTTCACTGTGTTTCAGTGTCTGGAGGAGGTCAAACATAAATGTGCCTTCGGTTCTTTGCATTTATTCTGTCTCTTCTCTGAACACTATTCGCATGACTGTCTTCTCAGCATACCTCGAAGGCCATCATCTAACAGTTAGTTGAAAAACAATATCTCACCTATCATTCTCAGATACCCTGCCTTGTTTTATAATTTTAGAAACACTTATTATTATCCAAAAATATTTATATGTTTATGTATTTATCATCTGCCCTCCGAATATAAACTGTATTAGCCCAAGATTTTGATGTGACAACCAGTCTAGTAATATGAACAGTTCTTGGCACACGGTAAAATCTCAAAAACACTTATTTAATGAAACTGTTAACACAGTGTGAGACTACTTCACCTGATTTTCAAGAAGCAGGAATGCAAAGCAAAATGAAATCATTTAATTTCCAACTACTCAGATTTTGGAATTGCTAGAATGTTACACTACATTTTAAGAAAAAAGATCCATTGCCATTTATGCACATCATGTTCTTGAGGAAACAAACATAATACTACCCCTAGGGCTGAGGATGTGGCTCAGTGGTAGAGTGCCTGCCTAGCATGTGGGAGGCCCTTGGGTTTGGTGCACAGAAATGCAAACAAAACAAAACAAAACAATACCACCACCAAGAAAACAAAACAACAACAACAAAAAACTACCTTGGGCATGGTTTATAAACCTGGTCCATGTGAGTTCTTAACAACTTCACTAAATCTCTGTAGTAGATGCGGCTTTTATTAAAACAATAAAATTTAAGCCTCAATTATGTTTCTCAACATTTTCAACATTTGGAGACCTATTCCTAAGGCTTTGAACTAATTTGTACTTATCTGTTAAATACAGGGCCACCCCATCCCGTCCCACGCTGTGAGATTTTGTTAATAATGGTTTATCTAATTTTTAAAGCCAGTGCTCAAAGGGGAAACAAGAACGTTTTTTTCCTTGGCTCCTTGTGGAGAGATAAAATGGCTCCAGGGATGAAAGAACAATAGATCAAATGTGAAACCACACATCTAAAGCTGAAGTAAGAGAGCAGAAAAGGAGATAGCCAGGTACCAATGTTTAAAGGATAAGACGCTCAAACTGGAGAAAGATAAAAGGAAGATGGGGAAGAGAAAGGAATCTGCTATATTAACTTTTTCAGAATAAAGCAGTATGAAAATTCAAGTGTTTTGATATTTAGCTCGTGTCTTGTTATCACCCAATACGGATAGATAATTGAACGATATTTACAAAATAGATAACTGACAGAAGAAAATTCTAAGTAATATAATAAGAAATGTAAAAAATATTGGAATATCATAATAATAAATGGGTGAGAGCAAATAAAAAGCATAACAACGTTTTGTTGATTTCAATAAATTGTCAGATACTGTTTAATCATACTGAAGAATAAAAAGACTAAATAAATATGTAACAATTCTTAAACTAGTTGATATTTAATTCAATTTGAATCAAAATCCTGATTTTTTTAAATAAAATGTTTCTTTTAAATATTCTAAAATTTCTTTAATTTCAATATAAAAATGTAGAGTAAATCTTCTTCAAATATTTTTTCATTATTTGCCTCATGAAAAATTTATACTTGAAAAAATGGAAGAGAAATATAAAAACTACATGGAGACCGATGTTAAAGACATCAAAATTACTTAAAATAATCAACATAATTTAAGTAATATGAAACTGGCTACTGATTATATAGATAAGTAAGTTAGATGGAAAGTTCAGAAATAAATCAGAGTATACTTAATATATGAGTAAGATGTTATTCTTTTAGATTCGAAATAAGTATACAAGTTTTTAAAAAACAATGCCAGAATAATTGATCAATTAGTAACTGATCAACTGCAGAGGGTGGGGGGAAGAAAATGCTTTTCTTACTTAAGGCATCAAAATAATTCCAAAATAAGTAAAGAATTAATAATAAACCATGAAAGCAAAATATAACTAGAATATAAATTTGAACATAGATTGTAATCTGGAGAAGTGCTTTTTTATACATGACACCTATGGGAGAAATTTGTAATGAAATTGTTGAGGAATTAAAGAGCTCTGTCATCAAAAACATAATAAGAAGAAAACAAAGAATTAGATGAAAATATTTCATTCAAAATAAACCTTTATTGTTTTTTTTACAGAACTCAAGTCTTATTAAAAGATATCAAAACAATTCAGAAAAGTACAAAGAATAATAGAAACATCACTCCCAAACTTTCCCACACATATTTTCCCGTAGCTTGTGTTTTATTTTGATCTTTGGTGCTGGGGATGGAACCTAGTGCCCTGTGCATGAAAGGCAAGCACTCTACCAACTGAGCTATATCCCCAGCCCCCAGAGCTAGCATTTTGATAAAAATTTTATCCAAATATTAATTCTCTGCTTTGAGGCACATAAAATTGTAAGATTATTTTTTGTTGTGGTTTGGATGTGAGGTGTCCCTGAAAAGCTCACTTGTGTGACAATGCAAGAAGGTTCAGAGGAGAAATCTTGGCTTGCAAAAGTCTTAATCTAATCATCAATTGATCCCTGATGGGATTAACTGGGTGGCGCCTGGAGGCAGGTGACCTGTGGCTGGAGGAAGTGGTTAATTGGAGGTGTGGCTAAGGATAGTGGAGTTTCTCTCTCTGCTTTCTGATCACCAGGATGTGTGAACTGCTTCCCTCTGCAACCCTCTGGCGCCATGATTTTCACCCTCACCTGGAGCCCTGAGAAATAGAGGCAGCCTTCTAGGGACAAACACCTCCCAAACCAGGAGCCTTCAAATAAACTTTTCCTCCTCTACAATTGTCTGGTCAGATCTTTTAGTCCCAGCAGTGAAATAGCTGACTAAAGCATTCTTTTTACTTTTTATGTATGTTATTCTGATAATCTGCTTTTATCCAAACAATATATGCTGGAAATGTTTCTGATCTCAAAAAATCATATTTATTTTAACATGTGAAATAACATTAAACAACTTAAACAAAATTTCACCCAATCTGTCTGTCCCTGTTCCCGTAAGCACTGTATCAGGATAACAAGGTGTAATTATGTTAATGGTTTTTTTTTCCCCTTGCAAGGTGTCCTGACAGCAGAGATGGTATCCATTGTTATCTCCTACTATGATCCCAAGGCCCAGTTAACATTGAAATATCTGAAATATTTTCTGGATAAAAGTTAGAGGTGGACTAGATGATTTAGCATACCTCATTTGGAAAACAAAATGGGAACCAGAAGTAAAATTTGAAATCCAGATGTGTTCAGAACACAAGTGGCAGGCTGGGATGTAGTTATGTGGTGAGTGCTTTTCTAGCATGTAGGAGGCCCGAGGTTCAAAAAACAAAACAAGCAAAAAGTTTATAAAACATGAGTGATGAAGACAATGGGTAATAAAACAGTTGATTATGGAAATTTATTAGTAAACCATGTGACTATGAACCTGACATAATTATATCTTTAATCAAACTAAGGGCCAAAATAAGTTTTATAAAACAATTTATTTTTACAACTAATGTAGAGAAATTACATACTGGTTTTTCTTCAACTGAGCATCAGTTATAAAGAAAGTAATAGAAAAGAATGTTACATTTTAATAAAACTGCTGCATTTAATAAAAATAATGATGCTATTATTTTTTTCTTTTGGTTCCCCAGAATGGATCTGGGCAAAAAAAAAGGAGAAGGGGCTCACATTATAGTCACTGGATAAGCTAACAGCATTTTTGCACAGGAATTTAGAGGCACCCAAATATAAATATGCACAGATTTTATAATAGAGTTAATTCATAATAGAAAAATGACTAAACCTATAGAAACTGTGGCAAAGGAAAGGTTAAATCAATCCATGATTAATTAGCAGTGTCTGCATGATGATCAGATTAAGAAATGGTGACAACCATGCCATTTCTTGAGGATAACATTCTTCAAACTTTCTATGGTATGGATTTATTTTTGTGTTTCAAATTCCAGTCTATCACAGTTTTTTTTTAATAAAATATAAGGAAATATTTTCAGCCATATCAAATTGCTATAATTTTTCTAAGTACCTCCCTTGATCTGTACTTATCTGTTTGTGGACCAATTATAAGTACTTAATAAATGACAGCAGCCTGTGAACCATACTGTGCAGATCACAGTTTTGTACGAGTTTGATAAGTAGGTTCAATTTAAAATTGAAATGTCTTACAAAAAATTCAAAGCCCAAATATGCTAAATATATATACACAGTTTATTTGGCATATTTTACACTATGGTATATACTTATCCTAATAAAGTCTCTGAGTAATAATGACTATACTCCATAATATGGGAGTTATTTTCCATCATCTGATTTTGTACAACAGTTCAAAGCTGAAAACTTTGTGATTACTTCAGGTTTTATATAGTAAATGCCAAATTGATTTTTAGTACCCTTTGTAATATACTAACTACTCTCTACAGACAAAATATATTGACTTTCACTTTTATCTGCCCATTTCTCCTCTATAAATAAAATGATTATTCAAGTGTATTTTGGGGAAAATGTTAGCTAGAGTTCATATGCATTAGGAAACAAATAACTAATATAATCTCAGACAGAATCTTTTCCAAAGAGCTAATTAGCTTCAGAAATTGGAAGCCAACAGGATTGCCCACCCTCACCCTAGAGAGGCCTTGCTTCCCTGTAATACACTCACAGCTCTGTTAATAGTTAAGAGTTTGGCAATAGAAACCCAGAGGTTGAGTTTTTAGTGCTATTAGACCATCCCAGGGCAGCATCAATTTCTGGCAATGATAACGCATGCAATAGCTTTCCGGCAGGACACAGCCACAGGGTTCCTGGCAGAGCCACTGAGCAAGGTTTTTGTAAGCAGATCCATATCATTTTTGACAGGACTAACATATGGCTTTGAATTTCTGGCCAAAGACTCCTTCGTGGTTCCTATCAGAAGAGACCCTACACGCTCTCTGGCAACACTGCCGCACGATGTAAAGGGTTTAATTCCTGGAACTATATTGCCACGATGATTTGCTATAGAGCAAATTTCAAAGTTGGTTTCCTGCCAACGAAAAATTCTATAGGTCATGTCAAGGCCAACACAGCCGTGAGTTTTCAGCCAGAAGATATCGAACTGATCTTTTAATAGCCTTCATATTCACACTTTGCCATATTCCTAAGTGTTTTTCTGTATATCGAGTATAAATGAAATATTTTCCACATGAAAGAATATTGCAATCATGTAATGTGTTTTGTGCAGGTGCACATGAGAACATTTGCATCAGTATTCTTGCTTGTCCATCTAATAGAACAAATGGCAATTATTTAAAAATTTCACTTTAATTTGTAGAAGAGCCAAGGCGTATTCCTATTAACAGTGAGGACAGAAAGAACAATAAGTTTCCACAGCTCAAAAGGCCATTGAGTTCCTTTGTCCCTTTACTCTGATCACAGACTAATTTAGAAGCTTAGTGACTGCAAATATCTGAAAGGAGGGAGCCTCAGCCTTGAAAAAGGTGATTAAAGATCAAGATATACAGTAGAAAGTAGCAGTAAATCCTTCACTGGGAATGATGTATCATGGTATTTTCCTTAAATAGAGCTTTGCATATGCATACATTTAAAATACTGTTCTAACACTGGTCTCATGCCACTGAAATTGACCATGGCATATCACAGTTTCCTAACATTTTCACCACAACTAGATTCAGATGAGAGGTGGCTCAAATTAAAGATCACAGAAGCACTATGTTTTATTTGATTTCTGTAAAATACAAACAAATGAACAAGAGAAAAGAAAGCATTCTTCAGCTCAAACTAAACAAAATGCATTTTGAAAATGGTTATCATTCAAACCAGCATAAAATGATGCTGAACTACTTGTCTCAGTATCTTTGGAGTCTCATTTTAACAGTTCATTCAGTGAAAGCTTTTTAAATTTGTTTATTATCTTCCTTACATGACATTGTCTCTAAACTGAAGTGTATTCAAACAAGTAAGTAAGATGTATGCACATTAACTCTAAGGTATACAATGATTTTTGGGAAAATATCTAGGTAAAAGCACAACTAATAAAACTAATCTTCAAATCAAGGTTATATGTGTGACTCTCATTTCTCTCTTGTTCATTTGGTATGTGTGAGAGACAGAAAGTAAAATAAAAGAAACAATCAGGAAGGGACATTATCTGACTGCCATTCAGGACTGGTGCACAATGCTGATGGCTGGACTATATGTATGTGTCTAAGTGAGCTCTTAATTCACTAGAGTACCTTCACAAAGCTTGCAAAAGAGCATGGAAGCCACTATTTTTTTTTTCTTTAACATGTACAAAGGCATCTTCGCTAAGTGAAATACAGGTTTTACTTATACTTCAATGATCATTCTAAAAACTTTTGAATTTATTTCACCATACCTGAAACAAAATCTAAGACATGATTATAACTGACCCCCAGTATTTCACTCATTTATTGTCTAATCAATAAATAGCCATTGAATAACAAATGTGTTAGGTACTCAGAGTGTTTGGGGTGCATTGTTCTTACATATCTCAAAATCAAAATGCTAAACCTTGTTCATCAACCAAAACGAATGAAGTCAGCAATAAACAATTTTTGCCTTGCCAAAATAAATAGGTTAAAGAAGAATGGAAAGATAAGACTTATAGCCCAATGATGTTGAAAAGTCTCAAAATACTGCAAATTGTTTCATTAAACCAGGTGAAATCATGGTTTCTTCTGAAAAACTAAATGTCATGTAGTATATATAGCATTTAATATTTAGTATATACTTATACTGAATTTTCATACTAAATTTATATTAAGTTTTAGTGTACATTTGGTATTTAGCACATATATTAAATATGGATTTAACACATAGGTATGCCTCACAGATTTTATGTGTTCAGAAGCAGGCCACTATTATAAAGCAAATATCACAATAACATTAAGTCAATATGAATTATTTTTGGTTTCCTGTTGCATATAAAAGTTATGTTTACATTACACCATAACCTATTAAATGTGCAATATCTTTATGTCTAAAAAACAATGTACATAACTTAAAATGTTTTGTTGCTAAAGATTACTAACAATCATTTTAGCAGAAATTGAAAAAAAAACACCCTATTATACACTTGTTCCACATAGGGTTGCTACAAACCTTCAATTTGTACAAGAACAAAAAAACAAAAACATAGTATCTGTGAAGGGCAATAAAGTAAAATGCAATAAAATGAGATATGCTTAATATATCTGTATTTTAGTGCAAATAAGATTGGAATGTGTTGCAAGGAAAAAACCAATAACATAAGTAATGAATGCTCCATTTTTCATTTTTGTCTTAATGCAAGACCACTGAATTATAGCCCACTAAGTATCAATGTTTTAAAACATAATTTTGAGAAACACTAAGTGGGCCGTTCCAGACAATCAATGGCTTAAGCCCAAGAGAGGGCAAAAATACAGGGGAGAAGTAAATATGGCTTGGTAGAATCACTGAGAACTAGCCTACAGATGACAGGGAAAAGCTTGGTTCTCTGACCTCCCCTCAACTCTCGGTATTGTAACTGGGGAGGCCTATGTATCTTGGATGGCATTTACAGCAGACATAGGTCAACAACGAGGTGTCATCTCAAACTTACAAAGTCTGAGATATCAGTGGGTTAGTCAGGCTCTCTTCCAGCTTTGACAGGGGAACGGGAAGAGATGTCCTGGTAAATTGATCAGAGTTCAGTGAACTCCTCCAAGGGTGATGGGTATATTTCTGCACCAAAATAATGAAAAAAAAAAAACTTTTGAGGGCTCAAATACAAATCAGCCCATTTTTCTCACGGGGAAAGGAAATCACTGCAAAATTTCAAAGCGCTTATTAGGTAACAAAGAAAATTTTCAGATAATGTGTTCGTATATTATGATGTTTTAAGAATGAAAAAAGGATTCTCAGAAGTTAAATGAATAATGCAAGGTTGCAGAGCTTGCACTAGCAGAGTTTGGGTGGGCATGCAGGCTTGGCTGTCTTCCAGGAAGCTGGCCCTGGCTGGGGATCCCCATGGGCCTTCAGTTACCTTTCTTTCACAGGGGGTTGGGGGTGGGGGTGAAAGGAAAAAGCATTATCTTCTCGTTATTTCAGAACAGAGAATTTGTTGACTATATCTTCTGCTTTTACTCTGTATATCGGACCCACAGTGTCTTTCTATGGGACTAGGAATATCACATTTCAACATGGAGCCCTGAGTTCCTGAGCACAGTGATCTTTTTTCTTCTTTTCTCATATTTTCCAAACATAATAGCCCCAGGAGAAAAAAAATATTAGCAATAAATACATTAATTCTGCCGTGTTGTTCTCCCCGAGGAAAATAATTTTAGAGCAACTCTTCAGCATTCATTAAAGCCATCACTGTTCTATAGCATAGAAAATATGTTCGAGTTTCCCATGGTTGTGTTTCCAGTAGATCATCTCCTACTGCACATTTTACCAAACTGTGGTACAACCAAGGTACAGTTTAAGGTAACACATAATTAAGACTCCCAAGAGAAGTGTAAATGAACTCTGACTTGTAAATTGGCTAATTATTTTTTGTGCTACATCATTAGCTATAGAAAGTCTTTAAACTTAAAAGTATTATTGACAGAAAAATACAAGCCTATCATTTACAAAAGGCACGTTATCATTATTCAAGGGCATGCAATAGCTGAGCCATAAAAGAATTATTTCTTCAATTCTATTCATGTTATAATTATTTTTTCTGAAGTGGAATAACTATTCATGGAGAAAGATGTAGAAAGATGTAGAAAACCACAAAGAAGAAAATAAAAGTGCTTGAATTGCACAACTCGAAATAATTACTGTTGCCACACAGTATTCCAATATATGCATGCAAATAGATTTTTATGTTCAAAAAATTAGGAAAATAGTACACCACTATTTATTGGACTGATTTTTTCACTGAAAATAAATCAGAAGCAGGTCTTTATATAGTAAACTATTTTATAAATAGTTGATTGTGTGGACATAAATTTCTAATATAACAGCATTTATTTACTCAATATAGACAATACTCCATTATTATTAATTTGCTTTTTTCAAGTTTTTAAACTATTGAGGAAAAGCCTAACAAGAACATACATACGTATAAAAAACAAAATGCAGTCAACTTCTATGACAGTTTCTTAAGAAAATATTAATGGGAAGAGTCAAACAATATGTATTACTAAATTCATTTCCCCAAACAATTATAAAAATATTATGAATATTAGCAGTATTATGAAATTGTTTATGTCTCTGTCATTGCTGAGAGTATGTATTATAGAGACTTTTAAACACCTACCAATTAAGTGGATTAAAGATTTTATCTCACTTTTATTTAACTGCAGGTTCTAGATTAGTAAATGGAACAATTTTCAATGTTGTTGTTTATAATCTGTAGTGAGCCATCATATTTTTTATTGTATTTGTTTGTGCATCTATTCATAATTCATTTATCTATTAATTCATTTAATCCATAGCTTCTGTGCCCCAGCCAGCGTCATTCCAATTACTGGAAATACGGTAGTGAAGAAGACAAACTTCTATGCTCTTGAGATACACTTGCTCCTGCAGGAATACAAAAACAAGCAGAACATCAAAAGTAAATGAGTTAATTTCAAACAATGTGTGTTAGTTTCCTAGATCTGCTGTAACAAATAAACACAAACTGGGTGAGTCAGAATAACTAGATTTTGTTCTATCACTGTTCTAAGGGCTACAAATCTGAAGTCAATGTGTCTTCAGGTCCACACTACCTCAGAAGGCTCTGGGGGGAATCCCTTTTTCCTCTTGCATCTTCTGGGGATACCAGGCTTTACTTGGCTTGTGGTTTACTACTCTCATCTCTTTGTGTATCTTCTTCTCTCCATATATATCCCTGTGTTTATGGATCTAGAGAGCTCATTTTTCTCAAAAAGACACCACTCATTGGAATCAGGGCCCACCCTAATCCAGTATTACTTCATTTTCATTTAATTTCATCTGTAAAGCTTCACAAATACTGGGGCTTAGGACTTAAACATATCTTTTCCTGGGAGGAAGGGGCACAATTCTACTACTACTACACTAAAGAATAAAGAAAGGTTTGGATCTCAATTTTTATGACAGCGCAATCAGAGACAGGTTGAAAGGTCTACATCAGACATATTGACCAGGGTATTTCTCTCTGGGAAGTTTGCACTGAACTAAAACCTGAATGATGAGCAGGAACCAGCCATATTCTGTCAAGCAACAACTACAACAATAACGAAAAACAGCCGGTGGTGAGACCTTAGAAGGCAGAAAGCAATGGGGTAAATAAGAGCTGGATCCTGTAGGACTTGACAAAGCAGATGTTTTGGCCATTTTTTACTGCTGCAACTGAAAAATCTGACCAGAACAATTTTAGGGGAGGAAAAGTTTATTTAGGGGCTCACATTTTCTGAGGTCTTAACACATAGACAGCAGAATTCATTCTTTGGGGCTCGAGATAAAGACAAACATCATACAGGAAGAGTGTGGCAGAGAGAAGCAGTTAAAGTTATGATCAGGAAGCAGAGAGAGACTCCGCTCTCCAGATACAAAATATATACCCCAACCTCATGACCCCAATATCCCACCTCCTCTAGCCACACTTCACCTGCCTCCAGTTACCACCCAGTTAGTCCCATCCTGGATCCATTTGCTGATTAGGTTAAGGTTATCATCACCCAATCATTTCTCCTGTAAACCTTCTTGCATTGTCTCACATCTAAACCATAATAGCAGAATGAAGATATTATAATCAATCAGGGTCTAAGTAATTTTCAAAATAACTGTTATTAAATGGTAGGCAATATTGAAATGACTTTTACATACCTTATCTAACAGAAAAATCAGTCATTATATTATTTTCTTTTTAATATAAGAAAACAAAGCCTCAGTCATTTTAAATGACTTTTCTTAAGGTTTTAGAGATAATTAGGAACATTTGTTATTGATTTGTAATATGCAAACTTATCTTCTAATATTTACTTCATTTTCATGAGTCTTTGAAGAGTTTTAACCAATGTGTAATAATAAAGTCCTACTTATCGATGTATTAACTTATCTTTCTACATAACTACAACTATCATTTTGTTGTATGTGCTCTATGTAGCCTTATGTGACTAAAAAGAAAATGTCACCATCATGGATTAAACTAAATGATGGCATATATTTTATTTTTATAGTCTTATGCTTTCTTTCCTTTCCTTTTAAAAAAATAATTATTTTACCTGTGTTTCTTGCATTCATCTAGAAGATATTTTCAAAATAGAATTCATTTAGGTCTTCAACTACAATATCCTAGAAGAACTGTATTGTGATGAAGGCCTGTTCTCTTGTTACAGCCTTTTCCCTAGGCTATTTCATACAATTTCTCCTGGCAAAAATCATTTTCAATACAAGGACATCATACAAACTCTAGTTTTTGACTTCAACTGACTGAAAATGAATGAGGCTTTGTAATATCCTTCTCTACTAGATTCCTGTTATGCTATATTTCTTTCACCAGGTGGGCTTCTGTAAATCATATTAAAATATTTTAATATTATGACCTTTATGAAAACAGTTACATCATTGATAACACACTTCTGATTTCTCATCAAAATGATAATTTCATATCAGTTTCAAATTTAAATTTTTATCATCAATGTCATTGGCTTAAATGAAGAATCTTGTTTTCCAAATCAATCATTCACTAACTTTCAACAAGGTCACATCTTCTTAGTTGTAATTTCTTGATCACATGGCTAGTTCTTCTGACAGAATTGAATATCAGATAGTATCAGTAAGAAGGAACAATAGGATGTGAAATAGCTTTATTGGCCTGATAAATGAGTTGGCAGAAAATTATTGTTAAAACTCTGGTTGCTGAATTATTTAAAAATATCTGACAATATGTAAAGTGCTCATACATAACAGTGATATACATAATATTAGGTCAATAAGAACATTAAGAAGGACAGACTTCAAAACAGAAAGTGACAGGTCTTTTTAGATAACTGATTCTTAGTCATTTATACATTACAACTTAGCTAGATCTCAGTTTCAGTAGATTTCAAGCATCATATAAATTCCAGGCTAAAAAGGAAAAAAAAAAGAATTAAAAAAAGACTATTGGTATAAACCTCAGTATAGAAATCTTACAGAGAAACAAGAAATCCTACCAATTTTCTCACATAGATGCAATTCTGTTTAAACATCTACACTAGATCCATTTATATAATCATAAAATTTGGATGGTTCACTTTAAGTTAGAGATTCTGAGAACTGTGCTCAGAATCTTATAGGAGCTCTGTTATTTATTTTATGCTATTGTGGTTCTATTTTTTCCCCTAAATAGTAACTGTACGCACAAATTCCTCAAAACATGATAAATAAAATCCCCCTATTATATACACCAGTGTAAACAAGAAGATTAAATGATTTGTTTTGTATGGTTTATCCTTATTCTTTTCCTTGAATAGAACAGTTTAGAAACTGTAACCTTTTCTTCCCCCCTCCTTCTATGCCATCTGGGTAGGCAAACCCAATTAGCACATGTTGAAAGCTAGCAACACCTTTTCCAACATTTCAAAGTTTTGGCAAGCTTTAAAAGTTACTGTGTCACATAAAAGCTCATTTGGCACATTACAAGGATTTGCAGTATGAATTTATCATATGGAATGATCATTTTCCAAGTACATAGAGAACATACAGTGCAATTGGGTTTGAAAAGATCAGTTGAAACAAACTCCATCATTGTGGTTCTAGGATCAATTCACTCAATCTCTTTAATAGGATTCTTCACCTTTGTTACTTATGCAGTAGAAGAAAGAGTACCTTCCAGAAAATCCCTGGCCTTGATCTAAGGTGTTCTTATTTCTGGCACTATATCAAGTCACTAAAGGAACCTTAGAAAGGATGGAAACTCTAAGTGTATACTGCAGTTTTTATGAAATCCCCAATTCGTATGTCTTTCTCATTATACTAATGTTTTGCAAGACTGCTCAGAGCCTAGTGATCATTACTTTTCTTATTGTATGTACCTGAAAGTGGCTACCAGTTGTCCACCAGCTTCTCCTTTTTACCTTGGTAGCATGCATTAGAGAAATTTTCTCTAGGATATGTGCTGATCTATTGTGGTAGATAGGCTATGTTGCCTTGTTCGCCACCTGTTCTAAATTTCTTTTAGGGAAATTTCTTTTGCTGCAGAGACTAGACAATGAAATATTACATTTCCCAGACTCCCTTTCACCTGCAGTTCAAGATGTAATTTAAGACCCACCATGCCTAAATGAGTCTGTAATTAAGTTAAGTTGTGAGATAGGCAATAGCCCTTGAAACATCCATTTTGCTGTTGCATTGCAAGCAGCTACAACAGGGCTCTGGGGCTAATCACTACGGCAGTAACTTCATATCCCATGATCAAAACTCAAAGACCTGGGTCAATAGCTACCCTGTTTTTAAGATTCTGGATTTTGGAAGAATTTTCTCTTCTTTTGGTGGGGCCAGTTCTATGAAGTTTCTATTTAATGTCCTTCTAATACATCTCAGCCAGCTCTTCCAGTAATTTGACTGGGCTCCTAAATCCCAGGATTAAATATCTTCTTGTTTAAGAGAGCTAGTTTTCATCTGCAACTGCATTCTGACTCATACAGTCATACTGTACTCCAATGAGATGACTATGTCCTTGACATCCACCCGTATTTATGGAATGATTTAAGCCATGCCACATATTCTTTTATCTCCTTCTTGCACACACAAAGTTGAAAACCTGAGAAATTATTTTGGAATTAAAAATATCACAGTAGCTCAAGAAAGTGGCTTATTCTAAAACTCTTTGACATCAGGGTAGATCACTTTGAAACTACTTTTAGTGACCTGCCAGTATTAAGAATAAGATTATGGGCATGCAATATACATTTACACACACACACACACACACACACACACACACACACACTGTTTTGTTGCTCTATTATAAACCAACTATTTCTCTCCAATCCAAATGCAATAGTTTTGTTTAAAACAAAAACTGTCACTGCAACTAACATTCCTATTCTTTAATTTATAGTATGCTGTGGTTTAGATTAGGTATGCTCCCAAAGTTCATCTGTGAGACAATGCAAGAAAGTTTAGAAGTGAAATGATTGTTGTGAGATCCTTTACCTAATCAGTACATTAATACCCTGGCAGAAATTAACTGGATGGTTAACTGTAGGCAGGTAGGGTGTAGCTGGAGGAGGTGGGTCCCTGCGGGCAAGCCTTTTGTCCTTGTTGAGTGGAACTGTCTCTAATCTTCTGGGTGCCATGAAGTCCTGCCTCACCTCAGGTCCTGAGGGACAGAGCCAGCCTTCTTCAGACTTAGACCTTTGAAACCATGAGCCCCCAAATTAACTTTCCTCCTCTAATTTTTCTTGTCAGGTCTTTTTGTCACAGCAGTGAAAAATCTGACTAAATGGTAGTACTATATTATTCTTACTTTTAAAATCATCCCTAATACCTAAAAAGTCTCTACATCTTACTTACTCTTCTATGACAATCACATTTCCTCAAGGGAATCATGTTGCAATTAGGTACAATAAATCCTGCCACACCCTAAGTCTATATGTGACATTTTCTCATTGCTATTAGCTTCTTCATATGAATGATTGGTACATTAAAACCTACTTGATAGGTTTGAGAGGCAAATACGAGCATTCATATGTCTGATAGTGGTCAATAATTCCTTCCTATCTGTTGCCATCTGTCTCATTCCAGCTCTTGTTATGTCTTTTTGGTGCATTGCACTGACCTGGTCATGTTTCTGATGACCTGCTGGGGCAGATATTTAGATAGGACGTTACCTAAGGGTCTTTTAGATGAGAAGAGTAGGTGCCTTAGAAGAACATATGTATTGAATCAACTCCTCCTAGGATTCTCTGAAGGCAGAGGTAAACCTTTACTGATGAAACAAATGGACAAACTTTCCTCTTGCAAACATCTGTGATTTTGAACTTTCATGTAATCCCTATATTTTTCACATATTTACGTTTTCTCAATGACATTATAAGCTGAAACTGGGGTTTACACCAGGGGCCAAACAAGGCTTATATGTTCCATGCCTCCCAGCATATAACACTGTAGGTTTTGATTGATCTAACCTGACATCAAGGATGTTCGAATAAGATGCATTCTTGAATAACTACAATGCATATAAGTAACAAAATAATTCTTCCTGCCCTTATTTCTGTTTGTCTTTTTATTGATTTAATTTTATTTTTTTGGTACACTCTTTAAATAAGACTTTTTATATAAATAGATAACTTATTACTCAGAGCTTCTGCTACCAGAATTGAAATCTGTCCAATGTTACAAAAATAGCTATTTCTGAAATGATGCTTAGTCACAAAAAATCTGATTTACTGGTGCTGAAATGTCACTTTTAGAATTATCACTTTGTCATAGGTGACCAAAGGCCATACTGAATGGGATCACCTTATCATGATTATACTTCAGGCTTTCCCAAAATGATTTTTAAGTGGCTGACACATCTTAAGTGCCCTAATAAAGACTGCTTCAAAAATAAATAAGAATCTATAAATATACAGTGCATTCAATACAGAAAATTTTGTATTGTTCTTTTAAAATAGACAAGAACCAATGATAAATCAGTATGTTAAGCGGATATTGATCCCCATAGTATTTAGTGCATTATAAGACATTGCATAAATATTATTATTTATTGCTAGACTTAACAACTACTGATGTGTCATGTACTACCTACCTTGATCTGAAGAGGTAAATGTATAGGTAACTCTGATGAAACTCTTGCCTTAATTGCTGGCATTAGCCAGTTAGGGTCTGAAACGACAATCTACACTTGTGGCTTAAATGGTTAAGCATGTCAACAAGGCAAATGTCCCGCAAAGACTCCTTGTTTTCTGACACATCTTGCAAATACTTACGTAATGCAAACCCTGCTCAAAAGACTCAATTCTGTAAGAGAAGAAAGCCAAAAATTTGAGTTCCCAAACTGAATGAAAATGTGTTCATTCCTCCCACTTCAGGGAGGTGTCGAAAAAGACTGTCAGTTTCATAATTATGCCTTTTGAGCAGATGGGTGGTAAGACATTCTGTGACATTTGAGAAGAAAATAATTTTAAAACCCTAAAAATAATAATAAAGGAACTTATAAATAAAGCGCATGCTCCAGCACATAAGTAAAATATCTTAAAGTAGGAATGGGTTTTTTTTAAAAAAAATGACCAGAGAACCATTTGTTAGCTAGACCTTTCTATGTTTACAGTACACACACCATCAGGTTTTACAGCAGGTCATAACAAAAGACAACCCTGCAGAATGTTCCAGAAGAGCTGCATGCGTCTGGAGACGATGAATTTATGTAGTATGAATTCACAGTTTGGTCCCGCCTTGAATCAACCACAGGAAATAACTGGTGCAGTGAACAAGGTTAAAATTATAATATGAGGTGGGGAAGTGTGGCGGGGGCTAATTCTCAACTGTTACATTCATCCTTAAAGAGCAAGTAAAACAGAACACAAGGGTGTAACTCTCAGCTCATATTCCTGTCACAACCTGAAGGCTACCTGGTTCTCTGAACTGCCAGTGTATTGATAGATGCTAAAGATTTCCATCCCCTGAATCATCACACCCTTTCACAGCACTGTATTTTCCTGATAGTGTTTTTCTGGGCCCACTGGATAGATGAGCCCACAGCGTTAGGTGTGAACAGTCTATCTGGAGAAGTACGAAAAAGAATATTGACAAGTCTTTTGTGTCAGATCAGAAAATCAAGGAAGGGGGGGCAGGGAGGAAAGAATTCAAAACCACATGAAATTTTGGTTGATTTATGGCATAGCTACCTGAGTCGTGAAACTAGAAGAATTGTTCTAATGATTTGATGATCCCTGTCTTATAAGCCTCATACATTGTTTCTTTTTTTTTTTAAAAAATGTGTGTAGTATAGAATTATCATAGTAGAAATAGGAAATAAAGATAAGCAAAAAAGAATGAAATAGGAATTGACCACAATTCTCCTTCTTAGAGGTTTCTTCTAACTATATATTTCAATACTAGTTCTTCCTGGTATTTTTCTTTTCTTTTTTTGGTACCAGGGTTTGTACCCAAGGGCACTTACTTAACCACTGAGCCACATTCCCAATCCTTTTTAGTTTTTTTATTTTCAATTTTGAGACAGAGTCTGGGTCTGGCCAAGTTGCAGAGTCTGGTTTTGAACTTGTGACCCTCCTGCCTCAGCCTCCCAAGTTGCATGGATTACAGACATGCGCCATCACACCTAGCTTCCTGGTACTTTTTTATATTCACAGGTCTATGGTGGCAAGACCAAGGTAGTTTTTCTTTTTTTTTCCTTCACTATTTCAAAAGCTTTTTCATGTGCATTTTGACAATTTTGTTATTATACATTATGATTTTGATAAATATATATTGCTTATTTGTATACATAATATAATATACATACTGTAGTGTCTATATATGTATATATACACACACACATGCACACACACACACACACACACACACACACACACACACATATATATATATATATATATATATGCATAATGATTATTTCTGTTACATTTTCCTTTTCTTCTAGTAGTACCTACTATAGGTACTAGTAGTTCCTATTGTATTCCAGACTATATTACTTAATGTGGGTTCTTTCCAAAATTTTGCTATTATAAATATTTTGTGATTAATTTTCTATTAAGTATAACTTTTAAAATAAATTTTATGAATTATTAAAATTAGTTTTTTAGAATTCTTACAAGTAGAATTGCTAGGTCAGAGAGGACGGAGATGCTCATTTTTAAAGATTTGACATATTGCCAAGTTCCCTCCCATAAAAGCAGTACTAACTTAACCTACCACCAGAAACAATCAAAGATTCAGTCTTTACACCTTAGTAAACCTTTTTTCATCTATCTTAATCATATAGAGAAAATGTCATTCATGAGTTTTCCTTCTTATTTGCACTATTTGGTTATTAGTGATGTTACATAAACAACATAAATAATTTTGTAGGACAATTTGATTTTTCATGAATATTGCTCATGACTTTCTTAAGATTTAGTCGTGCATAATAGAAACTACTAACATTCTTTCAAGCAATATATGCAATACAGGGCTTTATCTGTTTGTAGATTATTTTAAGAAAAGGCACAACAAATTGTAATCTGAATGTGTCACTCTGTGGATGGTATTATTATTTGCCACATTCTCCTTACTAGCAAGTTCACCATGTTCCAGCTGCTGTATTGACTCACTGACTTGGTGCATTGCTCTAGCATTTCATTTTTGGTCAATAGTGACTGCCTCATCCTGGACATTCTCCCCAGAAAAAAATTAACAGACAATAACTGGTTGACATGTGGTCATTGAGGTAATCCTACTGATGCCCCAGACTTCTCTGAAAAGCTAAAACTTGTCTCAGGCACAGGCTACATCTTGCTAAGTCTCTCCCCACTCTAATCTTGCTTTCTTTATTTATTTCTCAAAGTGTATTCCCTCAATTAATTACTCATGCAAAAATACCCATTTAGGATCTGCTTCTGAAGTTCTGAGGAAACACAATGACAATGAGAACAATACTGCAAAACTGGCCCACCATGAAGGTTGGTGGACCAATTTAAAAGGGGTTCAAGAAGGCTGTCACCCCAGTGCAGTTCAAGGTCTAATACACATAGGCATAACAAATGTCTTGGATTCTGCATTTTACTAAAGCTGTGGCCTGGACACTTGTGAGGACATGGTTTTGAGAAAAAGGAAAAAGTTTTACTGCTTTGTTAGCAAAGGAGAAACACAGAGGAACTCTAGTCCCAAAGACTGTGACTCTCTAGATCAGGAAGGGGCTGGGGTGGGGGGGGTATTTTAAAGGAACTCTTCAAGAGTTACATTCTAGACCTGCTCTGGTAAGGGGTCCCAGGGCCCTCTGATGGCATGTTAGGATTCATTTGTTAATTGGAAGATATTCATTTCCCAGATCCTAGGCAGGCATTTCCTTCCTGTCTGTAGTGGGGGGTGTGTTCTAGGGCAATTAACAAGGGGAAGAAAAGATAACACTGTCTCCATAATCTTGTTAGGGAGGGGAAGAGGGGAGAAGATAGAAAAAAAAATATTAAAAAAAAAATAAGCCTTAGAGCAATGAGGGCTATATTTAGAAGGTGAAGGGAACACTGTTACATAATCATAATGACTATTATAACTGCACACAGTGGGTTTGCTTCTTGGTGAGTACAAAGCCAAGAAGCACAAGGAGAGAGTGTTAAAGAAAGCAGTGTCTCTCTAAGCAAAGAAAGCAAGGGGCTTCTGTTGGGGAAATACATACAAATTCACTCAGGAAAATTCATCACCGCATACAGAGGTGGGCATATTCTTGAGCGGGCTTTTACAGACATGCTTCTTCACATATCACACATTCAAAAAATGGTAGATAAAAAGGCCTTTGAACAGAAAATTCAGCGTTATAATGAGCAAAGTTTACTCAAGGTCACATGAAAGGAGTGGGTCAAGACAACTTGTCATAAATAAATATTCTGGAAATAGGGAAATTTTAAAAATTTTTATTATAATTTATGCCTTTTTTATGTTGTTCATACTCAATGGTCTAAACAATTGTAAAAAAAAAAGTCTCCTACTTTTTGTCCATGATTTTCCATGTGATTCTCAAATCTTTGTTTATAAGCATCATTAAAAAAAATGAAAACCTCATGACAGTTCTGTCATGGGCAGATTGTAAATGTCATAAATGAGTTAGATATTTTTTCATTTCAAGTATCGATTTTAAACTTCAATTCCATTTTTATTTTAATATTGTGACAACTCGAGTAGTTTTGTTTACATGTCTTTTATATTTTTGTGCAGCCTTTCATTATTGGATTTTTAGTTTTCCTCAGTTGCCACATTTAAGCGGTGACATAGAGTGGATATTTTTAACATGAATTGAGATGAGTAGAAGAAAAGCAAGCATATTAAAATGTGTGAATAAATCACAAAGAAAGTATTATGCATGGAAAATGACAAACCCCCCAAATATTGAGACCTGGTAAAGGGGAACGAGAAGGAAAGCCATACATGGAGAACCTTGATCCTTTCCCAATACATTCTTTCCTGGGAAAGAGGTGTTCTTCAAACCTAAAAAGGCAGTCTCTGGAAGAGGCCAAAGCATTAATCCTTCCATAAACAAATCCTTTCCAGATACCAACCACAGATCCCGGGTCCTCCATTCAGTCCAGTAAGATAAATCCCAGAGACTGACTGCTGACCCTAGACTCCCTCCCATTTTGCCAAGTAAAACAAACCCCAAATTCCTGACTGCCCAAGCTGACATGCTCATTAATTAAGTCACCTCTCAGTATAATCTACATAAGCCCAGTCTCCTCCTTTGTTTAGTGGCTCTTTTTCCAACCAGGAAAGTGGATCCATTCCTGTAGGTGAAGTCCCATTCCTGAATAAGGGCTGAAATGATGGATGAAGTTTGTGTCCAGCCTGGTCTCTTTGCTCTAACAGAAAGGAGGCAGAAAAAGGAGGCATTTTAACAGCAATTTGTCTGACCTCTGGAGGGGCCAGTTCAGATAGTGGAGAGAGTCAGAGGATGCCTTATGGACCCATAAGTTTTATACTCACCCTTATTTCTCTTCATATTGTGTCCCTCTTATATTACATTTAACAGAAATTTTCAGTGTTTGGCATTTATTAAAACAAATTCAATTACCAATGTAGGGTTTTTACTCTCTTCACTCCCATTTTTTTCTTTTTTGGATGATTTATGTTGGGATTTATAGGAATAAGTATTTCCAGATTTCTAAGAATTGTTTGAGAGTTATATTTCACATGTCTATAGTGAAATTGCTTCTGTAAATTCAGAAATATTTGAAAGGAGTGGGTCCTTTCAAATACTTAATAATTAAATTCATTAATTAGCTAGGTATTCAAACTTTTTTAAAATGAGCTTTATTTTTAGAGCAATTTAAGTTCACAGGAAAACTAAGCAAATTGCTTTTTCTATATCTATGAGGAATGCCATTGGTATTTTGATCAGAATTGCATTAAATATCTATGGTGCTTCTCATAGAAATAGAAAAAGCAATCATGAAATTCATCTGGAAAAATAAGAGACCCAGAATAGTCAAAGCAATCTTTAGCAGGAAGAGTGAAGCAGATGGCATCTCTTTACCAGACCTTAAATTATGCTATAGAGCAATAGTAACAAAAACAGCATGGTATTGGCACCAAAACCGACTGGTAGATCAGAATAGAAGACACAGAGACTAACCCACAAAATTACAATTATCTTATATTAGACAAAGGTGCCAAAAACATGCATTGGAGAAAAGATAGCCTCTTCAACAAATGGTGCTGGGAAAACTGGAAATCCATATGCAATGGAATGAGATTAAACCCATATCTCTCACCATGCACAAAACTCAACTCAAAATAGGTCAAGGACCTAGGAATTAAATCAGAGACTCTGCATCTAATAGGAAAAAAAGTAGGCCCTAAACTTCATCATGTAGGATTAGGCCCCAACTTCCTTAATAAGACTCCTAAAGTGTAAGAATTAAAACCAAGAATTTAATAAATGAGATGGATTCAAACTAAAAAGTTTCTTCTCAGCAAAAGAAACAATCTGTGAGATGAATAGAAAACCTACATCCTGGGAGCAAATTTTTACCCCTCACACATCAGATAGAGCACTAATCTCTATGGTATATAAAAACTCAAAAAGCTAAACATCAAAAAACCAAATAACCCATTCAATAAATGGGCCAAGAACCTGAAGAGACACTTCTCAGAAGGTGATATACAACCAATAAACAAACATGAAAAAATGTTCACCATCTCTAGCAATTAGAGAAATGCAAATCAAATCTACTCTAAGATTTCATCTCACTTCAATCAGAATGGCAGCTATTACAAAGAAAAACAACAATAAGTTTTGGCGAGGACGTGGGGGAAAAGTTACACTTATACATTGCTGATGGGTCTGCAAATTGGTGCAGCATTATGGAAAGCAGTATGGAGAGTCCTTGGAAATCTGGGAATGAAACCACCATTTGACCCAGCTATTCCTCTCCTCATTCTATACCCATAGGACTAAAAAACAGCAGACTACAGGGACACAGCCACATCAATGTTTATAGCAGCACAATTTTATAATAGCTAAACTGTGGAACCAACCTAGATGCCCTTCAGTAGATGAATGGATACAAAAAAATGTGGCATATATACACAATGGAATTTTACTCAGCAATAAAAGAGAATAAAATCATGGCATTTGCGGGTAAATGGATGACGTTGGAGAAGAGAAGATAATGCTAAGTGAAAATAGCCGATCCCCCCAAAAACAAATGCCAAACGTTTTCTCTGATATAAGGAGGCTGACTCATAGTAGGGTAGGGAGGGGGAGCATGGGAGGAATAGTCGAATTCTAGATAGGACAGAGAGGTGGGAGGGGAGGGGGGCAGAGGGTTAGCAAGGATGGTGGAATGTGATGGACATCATTATCCAAAGTACATGTATAAGACACGAATTGGTGTCAACATACTTTATATACAACCAGGGATATGAAAAATATGCTGTATATGTGTAATAAGAATTGTAATGCATTCCACTGTCATTTATTGTTTTTAAACCAATAAAAAAAAAGAAAAAGAAAACTAAGCAGAATGCACAGAGGTTTTTCAAACCTTTCCTGCCTCCAAACATGCTTAGTGTCTCCCATTATATCAATATGTAATATACACTGGATAAAAATGATGAGGCTATGAAAGATTATTATGATATGATATATCATTTTCACTCAAAGCTCATAGTTTATATTAGGTTTTACTCTATGTGTTGAACCTTCTAAGAGTATGGACAAATTTGTAATGATATGTATCCACAATTACAATATCATACAAAGTAGGTTCACTGTCCTAAAATTCTTTTTTCCTCCTATTCATTCCACCCACCCCATAATCCCTCACAAATGCTTATCTCTTTATTGTCCCTGAACTTGCCTTTTCTAGAGTGCCATATAGTGAGAATTGCATAACATGCAACCTTTTCAGATTGGCTTCTCTCACTTAGTCTTATGCATTTAAGTTTCCTGTGTGTCTTTTCATAGCTTGATAGCTCACTTCTTTTTAGTTTTGAACAATATTCCATTGTCTGGATATCCTGTGGCCTGTCAATTTGCTTCCTGAAAGCAACTTGTTTGCTTCTAAGTTTGTTCATTATGAATAAAGCTGCTATAAAGATTTTTGTGCAGTTTTTGTGTGTGAACATATTTTTTTTCAACTTCTTTTGGTAAATATGGAGAAGTGCAATTGCTAGGTCATATAGTGAGACTATGCTGTATATTTGTAAGAAATGACCAACCTGCCTTCCTTTACCATTTTGCAAAACCATGAGCAATGAATGAAAGTCCCTGTTGTTCCATGTCTTAACCAACATTTGTTTTTGACAGTATTCTGGATTTGGGCTGTTCTAACACATTTATGGTTCTAACATATTTATAGTTCTATGACAATGTTGTTTTAATTTTCATTTTCCAGGTGGCATGTGATGTGGAGTATCTTTTAATATAGCTATTTTCCAACTACTTATCTTTTTTGTAAGGTATCTGTCAAGGTTGTTGGCCTATTTTAAAAATAAGTTATTTGGTTCCTAATTATTGAATTCTAAGAGTTCTTTGTGAATTTTGGATCTAATCCTTTATCACATATTTTATTTGCGAATAATTTCTCCCAGTTTTGACCTTTTCCTTTACTCTCCTGACAGCATCTTTCATGGTGTAGAACCTTTAATTATTAAGTCCAGTTTATCAATTCTTTCTCTCATAGATCATGTGAGCCAAAGGTTATTTAGATTTTTCTCTTAGGTTATCTTCTAGAGTTTTAGAGTTTGCATTTACACTTAAGTCTGTGAAACATTTTGCATTAATTTTCGTGAAGACTATAAAACCTTTGTTTAGGCATTTTATTTTTTAATTTTTTTGCTGTGGGTATCCAATGGTTCCAACTTTTTTTTTTTTTTGCAGAGGTAGGGAAGGATTAAAGAAACCTTTGTTACTTTGTTAAGTTTAAATACAATATATTTATGTAGATTTATTTTGGACCATCCATTACCTACTTTTGATATATTTGTTTATACTTTCACTATGACCACATCATCTTGATTCATGTAGCTTTCTAGTATTGAAATCAGATAATATATTAGTGTTCCACCCTATTTCTTGTCTTCATTATTGTGTTGGCAATTCTGAGTCATTTGCTTCTCCATATAAACTTTTGATTTAGTTTATAACTATGCACAAAATAACATGTTGGGATTTTGGGGGGGTATTTTGAAGCTGTAGATAAAACTGGAGAAGAACTGAAATGTTAACAACAATTGTCTATCTGATTATTTTATATATATATATATATATATATATATATATACACATATATATATATGAATATATATATTCATTTATTTAAATCTTCAATTTCTTTTTTCTGAGTTTTGTAGTTTTCCTCATGTACAACTTGAATCCATTTTGTAAGATTTACACCTAAATACTTAACTTTGGGAGGTGGTAATATAAATGGCATAATTCTTTTAATTTCAAATTCCATTTGCTTATTGCTAGTGTATAGGAAAATGATTGTTGCTTTTTATATCAGGAAATCTTGCTCTGATCATTTATTAGTTTCAAGGGTATTTTTTTCCATTTCTTTCAGATTTTCTACATAGATAATAATGTCATCTATGAGCAAAGACAGTTTTATTCTTTTTCCCTTTCCAATATGCTACTTTTTCTTTTCTTTTTTTATTGCCTTAACTAGGACTTTCCAATACAATTTAGAAAAGTAGTGGTGAAAGAGGACATCTTTTCCTCATTCCCACTCTTGATGTGAAAGCAATCAGTTACTCACTAGTAAGTATAACATTAGCTGTGGGATTTTTATGGATATTCTTTGTCAAGTTGAAGTTGTTACAACCTATTTCTAGTTTACTGCATGTTTTATCTCATAACATGGGACTTTTCAAAATGCTTCTTTTATATTTATTATGATTATGTGATTTTTTTAGTCTGTAAATGTGATTACATTAATTGTATTTGAATGTTGAACTAGCATTATGCACTTGGGATTAATTCCACTTATCTTAATGTATAATTATTTTTATTCATTGTTGAATTAATTTCCTAATACTTTGTTGGGGATGTTTGTATCTAATTTCTTAAGAGATACCAGTCTTTAATTTTTCTTCTACTTTTTTTTTTTTGTATTAGGGTAGTATTGGTCTCATAACAAGTATTACATCTTCTTTGTTCCCAAAAGAGATTCTGGAGACTTAGAATACTTTTATCCTTAGTATATTTGGCCTCTAACTAGATTATATCTATAAAGTCCCTTTTGCTATACAAAGTAACATATTCCTATGTTGCAAAATTTAGGATATTGATAAGCATGAAATTCTGCAAATAAACTGTCAAGAAAAAAAATTCAGAAGCCTCTTGATGAATCTGTCATTTAGACCTCAGTATGAATTTTGCCTCATTTCCTGAGAAAACTTTTAACTAGAATTTATGAGATCTTAGTCTACCTGTTTTAGATAGCTTTTCATGGCTACGACTGAAAGGTTCGACCAGAATAAGTGTTGAGGAGGAAAAAATGTTTATTTGGGGGCTCACAGTTGCAGAGGTCTTTGTAGACAGTAGGCTGGCTGCATTCCTCAGGGCTTGAGGTGAGGCTGAGCATCATGGAAGAAGAGTGTGGCAGAGGGAAGCAGCTCACATGTTGATCAGAAAGGAGAGAAAGAGAAACTTTTCTTGCCAGTTACAAATATATACCCCTTATCCCTGCTCACAATGAACCACTTCCTCCAGCCCATCCCACCTGCCTCCAGTTACCACCCAGTTAATCCCATCAGGGATCAATTCACTAATTAGGTAAAGGCTATAAACCGATCCTTTCTTCTCCAAACCTTCTTGCATTGTCTCACACATGAGCTTTTGGGGAACACCATAAGATTACCAGACCAGGAAAGGGTGGGACCATAGGTTATAGCTAACACGTTGCCTTGGAGACCCACAGTGATATTTCCGGATTGTTCTGTAGTTAACCCTGCTCCTTGGCCATGTCCCCTATATTTGTTGACATTTAAAATGGTAGAGTGCTCAATTTGAAAAACCTGGACTTTGAGAATCCCATACACGTGTTTATTTTACTCTGCAGCAGAAGCCCCCAGTGATGTTGTAGAGACCCTGATGGGCTTGGGCACGTCATGATTCACCTGAGAGACTTAACTCTCTTAGGCAGAGGGAGCTTCTCAGCCCCTGGCTTTATGCCCATTCCCACACGTACAGCGATCAATGGACTCTGAAGTCTGCTCTTAGGTTTTGGCTGCTGTGATTACATTTCCTACACAGACAGCTCTCCATGTGGTGGCCAGATTGAGAGGAGTGTCTCCAATCTTAAAGCACCCTCTAGATGATTAACCCTTCTTCAATTCCTCCCTGCAAAGCTCTGGGGAAATCTAAAGGACACCGTGCCTTCAGAGCCTTTCTTCTTATGCCATGTCTTTACTGCATGTGCTGAACATCAGGCAGATGTGCTCATTCTGTCTCCTGCTTATTTTTCTTGAAGTGGTTTGCACAGCAGATGTTCCAGTAAGTGTTTTCTCCTTCATCTCTTTCACAATTCTGCTCCAGAAGAGGCACTGTACATGTGCTATTGCCCTTCAGATTTTTGAAAAGAAAATTATTCAGAGCCCCTTTTCTACCTCAATGGAAATCGCCCTTTTCCTTAGAGGCCTGGATGTACATTTTTAGAAGAATGTTTCCCATCATGATTTTTTTCTTTTTATTTTTCCCCTCTACTTTGAGGTGCCTTTTTCAGAAGTCTGATTACTGTATAGTTTTTCCTCTAATTTCAGGCTCCTCCACTTCTTGTAACCCAGCAGTAGAGTTAACAGGTCAGTTTGGTCATACCTGCACATTTTATCTCACTAATATTCTGTTTTTCATAACCTTACCACTCAGCCTTTTATAATTGTTTTGTGATTCAAAGACCATCATAAAAGAAATATTTCACTTAATGAGCATCTTTGTAAATTTTATTAAATGATATTTGCAAAAATTATATATTAAACTGCTATATATATGCATTATATAAGCCTAATACCCTATCTTAATAACATTGAATGAAATCCATTAAATGCTGATACTGAAGGCCATTCTCCCAATATACCATGAGCACCTAATACATGTTTTCTTTGTGCTGGTCATAGAGGGGAGGATAGGACCACCTTTTATTCATGTTGCATTCACAGAGTCCAACATCCTGGTTGGCATATAGAAAATGTTGATTAAATGTTTGTGGAACATCCTTAACAGACCCAAAGTAGCCGTTAAATAAAATAGGCTCATTTGACCATTGAAGGGCAACATGCTATTGTAATGTGTAATATGACTTCCAGATTCAGAAAATCTGAGATTAGTCAGCTACAATGGCACATTCATGTCATCCTAGTAATTTGGGAAGCTGAGGCAGGAGGGTCACATGTTAAAAGCCAGACTCAGCAACTCAATGAGATCTGATCTTAAAAAAAAAAAAATGAGGGGTGGGGGCTGGGGTTGTGAGTCAGCAGTAGAGTGCTCACTTCGAATGTGTAAGGCCCTGGGTTCGATCCTCAACACCACATAAAAATAAATAAGTGAAATAAAGATATTGTGTCCAACTACAACTAAAAAATAAATAAAAAGAAAGGGGAGGGGGCTGGAGCTGGGGAAGGAGTTCCTCTGGGTTCATTCCTATGTACTGAGTTGGGGGAGAAAAAAAAAAGAAAACTTGAGGTCACCTCCAGGTTCTGATACCCTATGGATGCATGCCTAAGGTGAATATTATTTAACATTTGTAAGTCTCAGGTTTCTCATCTGTGATATCAAATGAGGTAATGTCTGTAAAGCCCTTCTTATGCTACCTGTCAGTTTGAGTCAGCTTTTTCATTTCTGTGACCAAAAGACCTGACAAGTACAATTTTAGAGGAGAGAAAGTTTATTTGGGGCTTGTGATTTCAGAGGTCTCAATCCATGGACAGCTGACTCCACTCCATTGTTCTGGGCCCAAGGGAGGCTGAACACCATGGTGGAAGGGTGTGGTGGGGGCAAGCAGCTCAGAACATGGAACCAGGAAGCAGAGAGAAACTCTACTTACCAAGAAGAAAATTAAAAACTCCAAAGGCCTATTTCCTCCACCACACCCTACCTGCTTTCAGTTACCACCCAGTTAATCCCTCTCACCAGATTAACACACTGATTAAGTTAAGGCTCTCACAACCCAATCATTTCACCTCTAAACTTTCTTGCATTGTTTTGCACAGGACCTGTTGGGGGACGCCTCACTGTTCTAAAACACTGTTTTAGAACATCTAGCCTATGTTTTAGCTACCAAGCGGTTGCTTTCATTATCATTCTCATGATGTGAAAGTGCTGAGTGACAAAGGAAGCAGACTGCTAGAGCACAAAGATGGAATAATCTCACGAGCTTCCCAGACAAGATGAGAAATAAAAAAAAAAAAAAAACAGCCATCAGAAAATTCAGAAAACAACCCTTCCCTACAAAGACGGAAGGTCTTAAATCGAAGGTGAAATTCTTCAATTGGAGAGTTAATGAGACCTGATGAAATACTGTTCTTGCCAAGCATGACTCATGTTAGGCAGAGATGTGTGAGATAAGACGCTGAAGGGAGAAAATCCAACCAACCAACCCATGCCTTCACTCCGGCTGCTGTTCTGTGCAATACAGTGCAACCTTGGCCGAGGTGGTTTGCAGAAACCTCTGGACTGTGGTTGGGACGCTACGGACAGTCAGGCCTGTATTGAAGCTGCCTTTCAGTGTGTTTTAATTAAGCCTTGCTCAATTCCTAAGGAATTGAATAAGGAAAACCCACAGCTACTTTTATTTTAAGGAGAAAGGACTGTTCATTTACTCAATTGAACACATCAGATCTTCTTCCTCAAGTGTACTCAATCACCCAGATCACCCAGAAATTCACGAAAAATGCTTAAGTAGTTTCAAACTTGTCCCAAATATTACACAGAAGATATTTCTTAACTTATGTATGGTTTGTCTGAAATTCAAATTTAACTGGACATCTTTTTTCTTATTGCTTTTGTGCATTTGTTAGTGCTTAAAGTACTGACCCTAGATGAAGGGATTTCCCTTCGGCTATTCGGTTCTTACCATTAAAAAAAAAAAGTCATAAATTCCCTTTCAAATCATGCCCAGAAGCAGAAAACAAGAACCCAGATTAGTGTGGCCTTAAAGCCTAGGGTATTGCTACATTGCTGAGGCTGGCTTCTAACTTTTGATCCTCCTGTCTCAGCCTCCCAGTCACTGGGATTATAGGTGTGTGCCACTGTGCCAGGGCTAATATTTTAAAGTGTATTATCTCTGTTAACCTTCAAAAGAAAAACCTCTCTGTGGTAAAGAAAATTGTCATTCCTACTTTATATGAGAAAATTGTTGCAGGAAAACTTTTAAATTACTTGATTCCTTAGAATAGGGATTTAAGGCCAAGTTTTACTGATTGACATATATACTTATAAGCACTATGCTATTATCTCAAGTAACGTAACTTAAGATATGTTATAAAAGTTACATTGAAGTTACTTAAAAATACCTGCTTTTCTCCTGTCTTAATAATGCTTGTCTAAATTTTCTACACTCATTAGCCAAATAGGAAACAAATAGCAATATATCACCAATATGACAGTGAGTGCATTAGAAAATGTTCAGGTTGGCCTTTGCTATATGAAAAGTCTTTTCTTTGCTTAGAAAAATTAAATTTCTAATACAAGTCCAAATTAGCTCTCCATTCTCACTTCTTTTCTTAAGAGCCAGTTCTCACGCAGGGTCCAGTACTCAATCCTTTTTGGTCTGTGTCCAATAGAACTACTGCTGCTCCTTCACTAATAAGTGATCACTCTAATACAAAATCACTTAACTCTCACGTTTCAGGAGTTCCAGTGAATTAACGAGACACATATCATAGGCAGATATCAGGGTGTCATCCTTGTGCTCACAGGAATTCTAAAATCTTAGACCAAGTTTATTAATGGCTACCTTGAGGTTATATCATTCATTATTCTGTCTGTTTCTCTTGTTTAAAAGCTCTTATTTCCCCTGTGGCTTTTCTTTCTGCCATTTTCATGTCAGATTGAGTGTGGGCTTTGCCTGAGGGATACATTCTTAATTCTTTTCCTTGTTCGTGTACCCATAATTTGAATAGGTAACACCACTGCCTCAATACTCTTGCTTGGGAACATCTCCAATGCTTTTGTATTCCACTGCCATTTCTGATGTTTCTTCCTCAACCTGTGGCTTTTAATTAAGCACTTTTCACAAAAGTTTGCACAGCCTTGGCTTTGAGAATTTGTAACTCCAAAGACAGGGTATGCGTTATTCCAATTGTAATAATTTTTCTATAACTTATGACACAATTTTGTTTTTCTGGGTTTAACATGTCAGTAACTCACTGGGTTTTTCTGGGTTTAACATGTTGTGAACCCTCCATCTTAGTCTATTGGAACTGACATAATAAAGTACTACAGATTGGTGGTCAATATATACTAAAATACTATAGCAACAGAAATGTGTTTCAGGTCTGAAGACTGGGAAGTTCAAAGTCAAGGTGCTGGCTAACTCATTGTCCATTGTAGGTCCCCTTCTTCACATATAGTCATCTTCTCACTGTAACCTTACATGGTGGAGAGTCAAGGAGTTCTCTGGGACCTCTTTTATAAGGGCATAAATCCCATCCTGAGAGTCAAACACCATAACCTAATCAGCTTCCAAAAGGCCTATCTCCCAAGATCATCACCTTGATAGTCAGGATTTCCACATATAAATTTGGTGGTGGTGGTGTAGGGGGTGATGTAAGCAGACCACAGTGCCCTCAAAGTCAATTTTTTTCCATTGAAGTTCTGCAGTAATGTTTTTCTGTTCTTGGAAATCAAGCCCTGGCTCCTCCCAGGCTTCCTGTTCATGTCGGATTCTGTCTTACAGTTTGAGACCCTATATCAGGATTGCTCAAATCCTAAAAGGAAATCTACTTCCTGAACAGACAAGATTCTGTCTTCTAATTTTTGGAAATTCTATTAATTTTTTTTGAAAAATTATTGTGCAAATATGAATAATTTTTGATACTCATTAATATACATGATAGTGAAAACTATCAGATTAATGTTGAGTTCTTCTTTTTAAAAAAATTTTTTTTATTGGTTGTTCACAACATTACAAAGCTCTTGACATATCATATTTCATACATTAGATTGAAGTGGGTTATGAACTCCCAATTTTACCCTAAATGCAGATTGCAGAATCACGTCGGTTACACATCCACAATTTTACATAATGCCCTATTAGTAATTGTTGTATTCTGCTACCTTTCCTATTCCCTACTATCCCCCTTCCCCTTCCCTCACATCTTTTCTCTCTACCCCATCTACTGTAATTCATTTCTCTCCTTGTTTATTTTCCCATTCCCCTCACAACCTCTTATATGTAATTTTGTATAGCAATGAGGGTCTCCCTTCATTTCCATGCAATTTCCTTTTCTCTCCCTTTCCCTCCCATCTCATGTTTCTGTTGAGTTCCTCTTAAAACCCCATATAACATTAATAAAGAGATTTTTAACAAGTATAATTTCATTAAGAAAAAAATCCATACCAATATTTTAGAAGCAAAAAACAGAGATGAGTGATAACTATTTTAGCATATAGAGCCAAAGTAGGAAAACTTGAGAAATTACCAAAAAGTCTTAGAAATTATCAGCAACAGGTGCTCTAGAATTTAGGCTGAAAATGGGGCTAAAAGCAGAAATTTACCAGTTTAGAGCAAAACTGGAATAAAACAACATGGCAGGCAGTAGGAACTGGCTATTTAAAAATCTGAGTGTTCTGATTATAAAAAAAATTCTACCCCAATTCTGTATAACTGTCTGTCCCTCTCTTTTTCAGGCATAATAAACTAGAAAGTGAATATAGAAAGCACAGTTGATAGCTGTATACCTTCATCCAACAACATGAATTAGGTCAGTATACACCAAATGGTAAGACAGCCAACTTTCTTCCACCTCAGTGGTCTGTGGTAGTAAGGCAGGTCTAGGCAGGTCTACACTCTCCTGGCAGCAGATTGGAAAGATCCTCTTTGAAGAATCTGATTAGCTCCAGAAGAAAGACCTGAGAAAACTAATATTTAAAAGACCAAAGCAAAAGCCAAAGAGATAATCTTTCAAAGAAACTCACATCTTGGCTCATATATATATATATATAACACTATTGTAAGTTTTCTAAATAGAAACAGAACTACTAAGGATAAAAGGTACATGTGACAAAAGCTTACATAAAATTCAAAGTCTGATAGAAGCAAAAAGGAAATAGAAAATTGGAGGAAACTGGAAAAAGAGAAGAAAATTTTAAAGTTTATGCTAATATATTACAGGTTGAGTACACCTTATTCTAAATGCTTGGGACCAAAAGTGCTTTGGATATTTTTTTTTTTATTTTGGAATATTCACATACACATAATGATATATTTTAGAGATGGAACCTGAATATAAACATGAAATTCACTTACACTGTTTTCATGTAAACCCATGACCTAAAGGTTATTTTTTACAATATTTTTAGTATGCCTGCACTTTGACACTTTGCAACTCAAAACCTGAGGTCAGAGATAAAATTTTCCACTTGGGACATGATGTTGGCACTCAAAAATATTTTATTTTGGAACATTTATTTTTATTTTGATTTTTGATTTTTGTTATAGTTTGAATATGAGGTATCCTTCAAGTTTTCCTCTTAATACAAGAATATTTAGTGGTGAAATGATTAGAGTGTGAGAGCTATAACTTAATCACTCTATCCTACTTTGAATGGACTGACAAAGTAGTGACTATAGATAAGGGTGGGTGGTGGGTGGGTATATATAGCTGGATGAGGTTTGTCACTCAGGGTATGCTCTGAAAGGGTATATCTTCCCTCAACTCCTTTCCTCTTTCTTTGCCTTCCCACCCCCACATCCTATCTGTCTCCTGACCCCACCATAAGCTGAGCAGCATTTCTATTTGGACCTTTGCCACATTAAGTGATGTCACCAGAAGCCCAAAGCAATGGAGTCAAGTGATCATAGAAATCATGTGAGCCCTCCCCTCCTTTGTCCTCTAACCTTATTTTTCTTTTTTTGGTCACAGGGGTCACAGCAATGAAGATGACTACAACAGAAATTAGTACTAGGGGAGAGTCATGGTGAATAATTAGACCATGTAGTTCTGAAACCTTTAGAAATGGTTAGCAAAAGGAATTTGAAAAATTTTAGAAACACAGGGTAGAAAAGCCTGAGAATGTTGTAAGCAGATCTTAATGGATGATTCTCATGGAAGTTTCCATGACCAGAATGCCATTAGGAATGCAGATCATGCTTGGGATGTTTCACAGGGTAACAAGGATTCTATTGGAAATTGAACTAGAGACCATTCACAAGAGTCTGGCAAAGAACTTGGCTACATTTTTCTTATGTCCTAAGCCTTTGTGTAAGGCTGAATTAAACATCACAGACTAGTTAATCTGGCAGAGGAAAATTTAAGGCAGCACAGCATTCCCTGAGTGGTACTGGACGCTTTTAGCAGGTTTATTGTGAGAGTCAGGAATAGAAAGCAGACTTGTAAAGCTGGGAACAAAAAAGACGTGCTTGTTGAAGAGATTGCAGACTCTAAAGAGATATTAAGTACTTTGCATTAAGACAATAGGAAAGGTAACTTGAGGACATCTCAGAAATGTGTAAGGCTACATCCTTTACAGGGTCCATGGTATAGAAGAGAAAATTCCTTTGAGAAGAAATCTTGGTAGTGCCCTCCTTGCACAGGGGGTCTAGGAAGTTGTTTCAAAATTCTCATCTTAGATGAATGGATAAAAAAAATGTGGCATATATACACAATGGAATTTTACTCAGCAATAAAAGAGAATAAAATCATGGCATTTTCAGGTAAAATGATGGAGTGAGAGAAGATAATGCTAAGTGAAGTTAGCCAATCCCCAAAAAACAAATGCCAAATGTTTTCTTTGATATAAGGAGCCTGATTCATAGTGGGATAGGGAGCCGGAGCATGGGAGGAATAGAAGAACTCTAGATAAGGCAGAGGGGTTGGAGGGGAAGGGAGGGGGCATGGGGTAATTAATGATGATGCAATGTGATGATCATTACTATTCAAAGTACATGTATAAAGACATAAATTGGCGTGAGTATACTATGTGTACAACCAGAGATATGGAAAATTTTGCTCTATATATGTAATAAGAATTGTAATGCATTCTGCTGTCATATATAAATAAAAAAATTTACATAAAAAGTTTTAAAAAGCAAAAAAAAAAGCATTATGCTGAGTGAAAGAAAAAAAAAAGATCATGGAGTTCTTTTATGAAATTTTAAAGGAAGGCCTGGGAAGCCAGACAAAGTGTAGCAGGATCTATGTCCCCAGAGACTTCTCTTGAAAGTTGGATGTGTGAAGCTGTGAAGGTGAAGTCAAAGCTGCAATGGAGACCCCATGAATTATGAAATGATGGTAACATGGATTTTCTACCAGGAAAAGCTGATGGCTGTGGAACAAGCCAAGCTAAAAAGTGCCCAAGTGTATTACAACTGGCAAAGCCAAAGAGGTGGGTCTGTTTGAGCCTTTCAGAGAATACAATGCAAGCCCATGTGTCTCAGATGTTTGCAGTTACAGGGAGAGTAATGGGACCTGTTTGCTTGGCTGGATTTTGGGTTTTCTTTGGCCCCATTCCTTCTTTCTATGCCACTAGTCCTTCCTATTGAAATGGGAATGTTTGCCTTGTGCCATTGTATACTAGATGTATGAATATTACAGGGACTTATTACAGCCAAGAGTTTGCCTAGAGTCTCAAAGGAGACTTCGGACTTGAACTTTGGGGCAATTTAAAATTGTTAAGAGTATGGGATTCTTAAAGGTGAACTAAATGTATTATAAGATGGACACGAGTTTGGGGGGCCAGGACTAAAATGGTATGGTGTGGTTTCAAGGCATCCTCACAGCTCCTGTTAATTCAGGAGCATTTAGAGGTAAAATGGTTAGATGAGATAACTGCAAATTTACTAGTGTATCCTAGTTTGAATAAACTGGATGGTAAGTGTAGGCAGGTGGGACATGGATGTCTTTCCATTGTTTACTTAATGCTAGAATGAATGATAAGTCTGGAAAGGAGAGTTTGGACTTGGACTTTGGCTGGTATTCTGAATCCATACTGCGTAACGGTTGTATTAAAATAATTCTGAACACAGTATTATTTTAATTAAAAGGTAAGTACTACGTGACAATGTAATCCACTCTCTACTGATGTTCGCCTATAATGTTTAACCATTATTGTGTGTGTATGTATATATAATATATATTATATGCATGAATATATATATATGTATATATACATATAATACATTATATAATATATGATAAACATAATGTTTATACAATAATTATATTATTATAATAATATACATATAAAATATACACCACTCGTAATATATATTATGTGTATATGTATTATATATACACATACATACAATATGCCTGCCCCATATATACATTCGTTTTCCTTGCATTTTTTTGGATGATTCCTTTAGGAAAGTTAGAGGACCTGAATATTGAGAGTGAGCAAGCGAGTGCTGGAACGAGAGAGAGAGAGAGAGAGAGAGAGAGAGAGAGAGAGAGAGAGAGAGAGATATGAATGAAATGAATGAAAATGATGATTTTTTTCCTGGAAGAATGGGCATGCATTTTATCTTAGATGAGGAGTGGTCCCTGTCTCAGATGTCTTTCCATTGTTTACTTAATGCTAGAATGAATGAAAAGTCTGGAAAACACAGAATATGTGCATAGAATCTAAAGAACACACAGAGAAAGCATAGGAGGATCCATCACATGTCAAAGGCCACGCTTGTTTGTGCTCCAGCTGCCTTTTCTACACGCATCTTCAGGGCCTGGGAGACTGGAGGAAGTGTGTGTTTACACGGTGTTCAGCTCTTCACTTCAGTCCTCTGCTCCACCAGGCCTTCTTTGGGTGCTCTGCACTAGAACTGCAAGGTAAACTGCACCAGATGATGTGGATGAAACACAACAGATCTGATCAGCAACAACATGCACAAATAGCAAATAAAACTCAAAGGAAATATCCCAATGCGCCTGATTCAGAAATCACAACCTAAAGCACAGCCATTGCTACAGTTAAATGAATTCTCCTTGAGTTGAGGTGATTTTTTTCTCCCGCTGGCATTGTTATCAGGTTTGGCTGACCCTGTGCTTATTCCATGCTGCTTTGGCACATTAGCCTGCTGCTACTGTCTCCTACACACCAGAGGGAGCAGCCTTGGAGAAGCAAAGCTACTTGACACAATTTGATAAAACAAAGCAAACTCTTCCCTTTCTTAATGTTTTAGGACATGAAACCCATCAGGTTTTAACACAACCTGGCCCATTTTATTTTGTATTATTTTTCCTTCTTTTCCTATCCATTTCGTAAAAGATGTGTATTTCCCTCATCAACTTTTATATAAATAAGCTCTTCAATAAAATACATATATTTGTATTCATTTAGACACACAAAAAAGCATACCTTATACATAATACAGTTAAAATAGAGTTCTGTTGCAAAGGAAGAAATAGGATTAGTAGGTGGATGCTTAACATTTCAAACACAAATCAGAGAGTTTTTTGTTCCCCAAATAGATGTGTCCACATGAAGATTTGCTGTTTTGTTAAAGTGGCAAGTTTTCATAACTGCAGGCAAATATAGAAATACTGTGGAAGAAAATGGTACATTTGAAGAACTATATTTTCTTCTCAATTACAATTCCTCTTTCTGTAAATACATCCTAATTTGGAAATAAAAGCCATATTGTAATTTCAAATGTGATTGCTACTTATATAAAGATATTGTACTTTTGCACTTTATTTGCAAGGTGAATTGTATTTTAAAGTTACATAGTAACACTTTCTCCTGTCTCAAGTAGCCAATGTAATGCTATATTGCCAGGTTCAAAAAACAAAAAAATTCAGCTTTATTATCTCTTGATTGCTAGTTCCTTCTTCCAAAACATGGATTTGATTTTATTGCCTCCTCAAATTTAGTAATTCCCAGTGGTTTAACAGCATCCAGTCCTGACCACTCTTCTTCCCTAATTCTCCTTCTCAGTCTCTTTATGTTATTATTACCTCTGTGTTTTTTTTAACTATTGAGGCAGGTGTTTCACACAGGTTATCATAATACAGAAAAAAATCTTATGAGGTATACATTTTAAATCTGAAATTTTAACTCAAATTGGCCCAAATTTTGTTTATGTCTCTCTCTTATAGTTCACAAATTAATAAGTGTCCTGGTGATTTTAGTTTTTACTTTTTGTGTGGTCAGCACACAGGGTAGTTACATGAAAAGTAAAGAAAAATTCTTACTGAAAATCACAGTTCAAGGCAGTTATTGGAAATGATGTACTATAATAGACACCCATTCAGAAATAAAGAAGAAAAGTCACACAACAATTTAAAGGTCATTAGTAATCTGATCCCAGATGACATCATCCACAACCACATGGCAGCCCCTAATGATAAGGACTTTTAGAAAGAGTCTTTTTGAAGCATTTACACATCGCACAGCATCCCAGAACCAAAGCAATAAAGGTTGTATATTAATGGACAAGTGCAATTCAGTGTTAAGATAAAGTTAGAACTGTTGAGGCTAATGGAGTACTTTCAGGAATAAACCTGTAAAAGCCTCAGTGATCCATCTTTGCATAGCTCCAGGGTCTACACAAAGAGATAGAAAAACAACCGCACTGCAGGCCCAGACGCACTCTACAGTCGTGCCCATTAGCTCTTGGAGAGAATACAGACACCGTCACCTAATGATAGCAATTTCCAGTCAATCTAGCAAAAGACATGACCTGTTCTGGGTTTCCTGGAGGTTATAAGAACATTGACTAATTTACTGAGCCACTATAATAAGATAACCAGATGGAGAAGCTAATGGGCTGAGACAATGACAGTTAAACATTATTTGCTAACATCGGTAGAGAGTGGAGTACATTATCATTCAGTACTTACCTTTTAATTAAAATAATACTGTTTTCAGCATTATTTTAATATAGCAGTTAGACAGCATGGATTCAGAATACCAGACTTTTTTTTTTTTTTAATCCTTGCATTTTTGGGGATGACTGCTTTGGCAAAGTCAGACTATCTGAATATTGTAATATTTTGATTCCACTGTTTGAACAGCCTGTTTAATTTCTTGTTTGTCACTATTAAGTTATTTAGCTAGTGGGATTGAAACTAGGGGTACTCTACCACTGAGGTACATCCCCAGTCCTTTTTATTTTATTTTATTTTGAGATAGAGTCTCATTAAGTTGCCCAGACTGGCCTAGAACTGTTTGTTGATCCTCTAACTTCAGTCCCCAGAGTAGCTGGAAACACAGATGTGTGTCACTGTGCTCAGTATCAAGTTAATGCTTTAAAAGAACAAAAACAAATATAACAATAGTAATAACAATCAAGAAGCTTAAAACTTGAAAATAAAATCTGTTGGTATATCTATTGGTATAATCTCTATAACCTATCTTTGAATTATTTCTCATGGTGATTCCATAAATCATGGAAATTTTAAATGGCATCAAGCTTCTGTTTTCAAGTACTTCTTGGTTGTTTATTATATCCATACATTAAGGCATGGCCATAAATAAATCCATTTCTGTGATATAACACTCTTCTGTATCTGATTCTATTACAAATACTGTAAATCATCTTGAAAAAATGTTCTCATCAATTTATACCCAGGGTCTGACCATATTGTACTAGACATGAGTGTCCATGAGATTCTTTGTACCACAAAGCCTTGAAGGTATCTTTCTGACTTTCTATCTTTAAGTATTTTGCTTTGATCTTCACTTATGAATTTTTAAATTTAATCTTTTAAAAGAATTATTTTACCAGTGCATTGTAGTTATACATAATATCATAATAGTGGGGTTCTTTTTGACATATTCAGAAATGCGTATAATTTTTTTTCAATCATTGCTTCAATTATTGCAAATTGGGTGTCAATACATAAGTGACAAAAATTGGTAGGAAAAAAATTACTGAATTTCAATTAAGTAAAGCAACATGTACAATTTCTCATTTTCAAAAAAAGTGGTAAGTCCGTATTTTTTTTAAAACTTACCTTATGCTGTTCAAGGAAGATTTGTATACTATTGTTCTTTAAATTTTTATTTATTTTGTTAGAGTGCTTGCCTTGCATGCACAGGGCCCTGGGCTCAATCCTCAGCATATCTATATCTATATCTATATCTATATCTATATCTATATCTATATCTATATCTATATCTATATCTATATCTATATCTATATCTATATCTATATTTATAAATGACAGTAGAGTCAATTTTGACATATTATACAAACATGGGATATATCTTATTCCAATTAGGATCCCAGTCTTGTGGATATATGATGTGGAGATTCATTGTGGCATATTCATATACATACATAGAAAAGTTATATCAGTTATTACACTGCTTTTCCTGTGAACTTTTAACTTGAAAAGATGAAATACATGTCAGGTTTCCCTTTTGTCAATTCTTCCCATCACCCACTATTCTTCCTTGTTCTGCTCCATTCACACATTTAAACACATTCTCTCTACATACCTTGTTTTAATCTCTCCCTTTCTTCATCCCTCAATTATCCATTCATTTCTCCCTTGTCCCACCTTTTATTCTTACTATATTTTTCTTTATCTTCTGAATTTACCAAAGTGTCATTCTTATTTCAGTACTTCTGCATTATTTGAATGGCAGTATTGCTTTTCATTTTCCTTTCTTGTTTCTTTATTTTGAAAGACATACACACAAACAATGCAAATCTAGTGACAAGCAAACACAGACACACACACACACACACACACATAGAAATCAAATTAAAGACTTTTATTCCTTTTGTCCCTCCTCCTTACTAGAAATTCAGTGACCTGTCTGGAATTACTTAAAGATTGGTCAATGAAAGAGTATTTGTGAGAATAACATTATATTTGAAGAAAACTGCTTTTAGAGATGTATTACAAATTTCTTTGTTCATCCACCAGGTGTGAAAGATAATATTCCACTACAGATATTTTTTAATTTGTTTTAATTAGTTACACATGACAGTACAATGACCTTGACATAATCTACATTTGAATCCGATGGGATATAATATTTCATTTTTCTGAGTATACAGTTTGCAGAATCACTTTGGTCATGCAGTCACATATATTCACACAGTAATAATAATGTCTGTTTCATTCTACTATTCTTCCTATCTCCTGAACCACTCCCCTCCCCTCCCATCCCTTCTTTCTACCTAATCACATCTTCATACATGTATTTTGTATAACAATGAAGGTCTCCTTCCACCATCCATGTAATTCCCTTTCTCCCTCCCTTTCCCTCCCAATCCTCTTCCCTATGTAGAGGTAATCTTCTTCCCATGCTCTTCCTCTCTTCCCCATTTTGAGTCACCCCCCTTATATCAGAGAAGACAAATTTAAACAAAACTAAATCCACCTTTTGTGTGTTGCCATGCTATTGCTACCTATTGCTACCTATTGCTACCTCACAGGTTCTCTGCAAGAAATTTATAAAATACTTACTCTATAGTTTTATATCACATAGCATTAAATATCCTTAAGAAAACTGTCATATACCAAATCCTATGTCACTTTGCATTCACTGAAGATTTTTAAACTTGACTTGGGAATCCTTATATCCACTCTCAATTGTGCTGACCATTTGAAAATTCTGTGACCTTGCTGGAGGTGTTAGTTTTCTCTACACTTAGTTCCACCTGAAAATGGAGACTATAACAGCATTTACCTCATAGACTTATTGCCACCTGACTTAATTTTTGTTTTTGCTTAAAGATTCGTTCTTCACATTGCAATGTCTATGTCATTTAGCCATAATTACACAATTACAGCATCATATACATAAACACAAGAGTTTCACTGGCCTAAACATATCCCTTGTGTTTTACACATTCAGTGATCCCAAAACCCATGCCTAAATTTCTGGCAATCACAAATCTTTTTTGATAACTCTCTGGTTTTACTTTTTTCAGAATTCATACAATATGCAGGCATGAATGGTGTGCAATATGTGATCTCCTCAATGTGGATTCTTGCCCTGAGCAACCTGCATTTAAGATTCATGGGGTTTTATAGCTAGATCAGATCAATCATTTCTTTTTATCATGGGACACTACTCCATTGTATGAATGTGTTTCAATTTGTTTATGCTCTCACCTCTTGAAGAAAATCTTATTTGATTTCACTTTTTTTTTTTCATGATTATGAGTGAAGTTGCTATGTGTGGTGAGCCGCCTCTGCCGCTTATGCAGATTATGGTCGCCATTACAAGATGGCGCTGGCTCCGCTGTGGTATGTGACAAACAACTCCTTATTTGGGAGAGTTGGCGCATGGTTTTTCAGCACCCTATGAGAAAGTTCCACGTGGCAGCTTCGCATTGGGGCTTGAGATGCTATATTAAGGCTGGGAGGGGCATCCGAGGGATTAGTAGAAGAAATATCAAGGGCCTGAATAAACTGCTGAAAGAAGATTCCTGAGTTGCGTCTTCCTTGCCGGCAAGGGGTCGCGACAGCTATGAACATGTCTGTGTAGATTTTTATGAGGAGATATGCTTGTTGGTTTGTATAAACAGGACTATGTTTAGCTTTGTAAGAAACTGGCAAACTAATTTCCAAAGAGACTGTTCCCTTTTGCTTTAGCAATGATTGAGAGCTCATCTATGTCCTTACCAGCACTTGGTACTGCCTGGTTTTTGGATTTTAGTTATTCCACTAAGTACATAGTGGTATCTTATGGCTGTTTTAATTTTCAATCAATTACCTGATGCATATGATATAAATAATCTTTTCAAACCCTTACTTGTCGTCTGTAATATGTTCTTTGGTGGGTTATATGTGTAAATCTTTCACCCACTTTTAGCTGGGGTGTGGATTTTGGAGATATTTGGGTACAAGTAGTTTATCAAATAAATGTTTATAAATACAAATGTTACTATGGGATTATGTCCCCACAAAAATCCATCATAAAGAAAAAAAATAGCAAGTTATTAGTTAGGGACTATTTTATTTTCTACTAGTGTGGGCTTCTTGTCTTTTCATTCTTTTAACAGTGTGTTTTGCAGAGTGGAAAATTTAAATTTAAATGTAACCCAAGTAATCACTGTTTTAAGGGCCATAACTGGGTGTTTTATCTAAAAATTCACCCTCAAACTCAAATTCAGATTTACTTTTTCAATATCTTCTAGAAATTTTAATTTTGAAAGTGCTGTTTAGGTCTATTGACAATTTGGATTAATTTTGTAAAAGGTATAAAATCAGGTTCTAAGTTTTGTCTTTCATATGGGAATTGAATTTTTCTAGCACCATTTATTGAATATAAGTGACAAGAAAGGATTTTTTTTTTCTGTGTTCTTGATCTTAGGAGGTAATAACATTCACTTTAGCTAAAGAATTGCCATTCCTATATGCCAGATAGCCTAATTCAATTTTTAAAAAAGTTCAAATCTATAGCTTATATGAGGTAAATTTAAAAATAAAAGCATTTACAGTTGGAAAGCAAGTGTCAGGTTACGAGGGGGAGGTCACTATTGTCTTTTAAACAGAAAAATGACCCAGATACCTTGTCTTATTTGCAGACCAGCAGGTCCACAACTGCCTCATTTGGAATCTCATGTTTACTTAGAATACAGAAGAAAAAAAATCAAATACAATGAGGGTGAGCTGCCTCCAACTCTAAAAAAAAATGATTTTGGTTTCTAGAGCCTTCCCTGTGGCCTTGTTCTATGAGATAACTTCTTGAAACCCCATTGGAAATGTCTGTTGGGATAAGTGAGGCATGATGAAGAAGTAAACATTATTAAAGCATTTTATACTTAAGAATGAAAAGTAAGCCTTGTACACCTGTCTCATAAATATGCTTTCAGTGGATTTTTTTTTCCTATCACCATTCAGGAGGTCATGATTCATTTATGAAAAAAGCCTAAAAATGAGCAATTAGTTACGTTTAGAAAAAAATGCTTAGACTATGAAACATTATCCTACCTTTGGCTAATTTTGCATTTCTTGGTAAAGATAAATTCAATGGTTAGCATTAACATTTTGTTAAATAAATTACATCTACTTTAAAAACTATATTAAGTATTTTATTATCACCAATAAATTTGGTGATAATAAAATACTTAATATAGTTTTTAATTATAAAACTGTTTTTTTAATTAGTTTGTTTTGCATGAATAGTATACCAATGGGTGAAACAGACATAATCTGTGTCTTAATTTTAAATTTCTGCTTGTTCTGAAAAGACTCTTCATGGTTTCTTGTTTATTGATAACTGTTTGAAAAGTGATTGATGATAGTTTCACAAAAACTATTGCAGTGTGAACAAACAAGTTCTTTGTCAATAAGTGATTTATACATTTGCACTAATTAATAAGATTTTAGTTAACAAACTCCAGTTTATTTGTCCAGTGTTAGGTAGTTACTAATCATTGGAATTAGCTTTTGTATAAAAGGACTGGACTTGAATGAATCTCTGGTTGAAAATGATATCTGTCTTGAACTCTTACTACTTCCTCCCTTCCCCTAATACTCAATGAATTACCATGGCAGTGGGAGAAGGAGCTATAGAAACACCTACAGTAAGAGTAGCAGGCATCCCAAACAACTCCTGTCAGTAATCCCCAAACTGATTAATCTGTGGTGAGCTTGTACTTACCGGAACAGCATGTGCTGAATCTTTCCATCCACCAAGGATTTCACTTTCCCTTCATCTACTGTCGATCTCATTGATCCTGGGTTTGTATCATTCAAACCAGCAGGAAGTTGGCTCTGTTTGGTTTTTGTTTATTGTTTTGCCCAGACACTTTGTAATGAAACTGCCAGAATAGCACTCTTATATATCAATGTCTTTAATCCTGTTTTCTCTTATCTACCCATAAGCTAGTAGGTCAAATTGAGCAGGAATTGAGCAGTATATGATTACGGTAGATTGGGGGGTAGGGTTGAGGGTGCTTTCTATAACAAAACCAATATTGAGTGTACAAGAGAACACTACTGAAGGATAGAAATAAAAATATATGTTTTAGAAATATAGTCATTAATATAATAATTGTTAATATACTAACTTAGTTTAGAATAGCAAACAAGTAACATGTGAAAGAAACATTTGATCTGTGTGCAAAGAGTATCTACTGTGATCTGTAAATGTGGCAGAAACTAGGATTTGAAAGTAGACTGTGCCAACCTGAGATTCTCTATTAACAATCCCATCAGTGAGACAAAAAGCCATAAACTGAACTTATCTGTATGAGATTGAGAGACCAATTTTTGTAAAGGAAAGTTAGGTAGACTTGATGTGATTTAATTAAAGAAATATGATTCATTTTTTAAAACATATTATTGATGATCATAAATCATATTTTGAAGAAGTGTCTTAGCCTAGTGGTTCATAGCAGAATCATTCAGAACTTTTAGAAATATAATTTCTAAGGCTCTATACCTTTGCTGAATCAGAAACTCTGGAGTTGAAGACTAGCATTTATTGTATTAAAAACTCATCCATGGAATTATGATACATATTTAATACAATTTGGACTACCTAATCTAATGTGTACATATGTGCATGTGGTTAGTCATACTAATTAAAATAACTTAAAATAATACTGGAATAGAATGATTTTTATTGAAAGGAAGAGAGAAGTACCCCAAAGATACAAGAATATAGACAACATCAAATTGGATCCTTACCTAGCACCATATAAAAGGTTAATTCAAAATGGATCAAAACCGAAATGTAGGACCTAAAACTGTAAAACTCAAAGAAGAAAACACAGTGGGAAGATCTCACAGCATTGGATTTGCCAACTATTTCTTAGATATAACACAAACTGCACAGGAAAAAAAGATAAACTGAACTTTGTCAAAATTAAAAACTTTTGCCCATCATAGGAAAATAAACGTGGAATGCAAAAAGACATTCCATAGCATGGGAGAAAATATCTGCAAACTATATAACATATATAAGGGACTTATAAATAACTACACAACTCAACAAATGAAAAAATAAAAACAGTGGTGGGCTAGTCATCTTTGTCACTGAGAACAAAATACTTGACAAAAGCAACTTAGAGGAGGAAAGATTTTTGTAAGCTCATGGTTACAATGGGTTAGTCAAGGCAGAAAGCATCATGGTGGAAGGGTGTAGCAGAGGAAAGCTGCTCAACGCATGGCCTTTGGAAGGGGGGAGAGAGAGAGAGAGAGAGAGGGTTGGAGAGAGATGGTAAACCCAGGGCACACCTCGACTGACCTACTTTCTCCAGCTGTGTCCCTCCTCTCAGTAATGCATTCAGCTACCAATAGATTACTCCATAGAGATAAGGTCAGTGTCCCCAAGATCTAATCACTTCCCCAAAGCCCCACCTCTAAACACATGAGACTTTGGGAAACATTCCAGATACAAATCATAACAAATGGGTCACGATCATATTGCTTTAAGTTACAGATATGATCTAAGCCAATCCCAAATGTAGCATTTTGCAGGTAACAAGTACTAGGGTCATACCTAAAGGTTGTCTTTCTGGGTCTTGTTCTGTATGATTAAAACAGAATATCTGAGATTGGGTAATTAATAAAAACCAGAAATTTATTTTCTCATCATTTGAAAGACTGGGAAATTCAAGTTGAAGCATGAGGTTTGATTCTCAGGCAGCATCCTCATGAAGGTAAAGAAGATTATATCTTTATGTGACAGAAGGTAAAAAGAACAACTCACTGAAAGGTTCATGGCACCTTCTTTATAAAGGTCCTAATTCTTAATCCAATCTCATTGACCTTAAATTTTAACACCCAAATTTTAGAGGAAACACATTAAAACTTTATGAGTGTTAAAAGGAAGAAGCTGTTTTCTTTTACGAATAAAATGTCATTTTTTAAAAAAATGTAGAAGCTCATTCAGAGAGAGGCCAGGGTTTTCTTTTCCCTTTTTTCATGTCCTTAAACTGGAGGGGAAAAGAGGTTTGAACTGGAGAAGTGGGTGTATCCATAGTAGCATAGTTTCATTGATTAAAAATTTTTAAAAAAATGAAGGTGAAGGAAAAATATTATCCCACCTACTTCTCATTGGCCAAATCTTGATGGAATTTTAGAATATGTTTTATCTTTCACAGGCCCTTCAGTTTGTTTTCTTTAGCCTTGGATTTGGCTCAAAGGCAGATTTCAATGAATGCTTTCTGAATACACTGTTGATATAGAGATATTTCATTTGTGTAATGAGAAACACATCTTCAGAGTGTAGTGTAGGAGATAATACCTTCTAACACCTCAGCACAGTGCGGAATTTGTAGGATGCCTTTGGCAATGTAGGTAAAATGTAGGTAAAAGCTGAAGTTCAGTTTTACTTGCTTCCTATTTGGATTCTTCTTATCATTAAATCTCAATACACTTGTTTTCAACACACAACATCAACAAATCTTGGTAGTCTTTTACTAAAAGAATAAATTAATTTTATTATTTGACTTACCTCCCTTATCATCTAGTTCTGTTTTATATGCAACTTATTGAAATCTTTTTTTTTACACTAGTCTTTTCCATTCATTGGCCACAATATCTAAACTTAGGAAATGTCAAGGTTAAGTCCCTCACCTAGATATAGAAATAGAATGACAAAGTATGACAGCAGGAATTGTATATGATATGCACCTTCTACTCAATCATGTGTAGCATGTCACTTCTTGTCCAACCTATCATGAGAGCCATTGAATGTATTTGACAGGACATATATTTGACTGTTGGAATGATGGACGTCTCTGAATGTGTAGACCTGGCTTGATGGGAAGAGATTATGAATGTGTGGCATCAAGGGCAGGTTTCCAGCAGTGAAAACTGAATTTCTACCTGATGCTGCACCAGGGTTCTGGAATATTTGTCCTGTTATGATGGTTGACGGTTTGCATGTGTTTTAACTCTGGCAATCAGTCAATCTGTTCTTGATGGGTAATTGCCAGCAGGAACCTAATTTTTCCACATCAATTGTCACATATGTCTCTAATATTCTTATTCACCGTTAACTAGATTGACGATGTTGTTTCAGACTAGAATAGAAGGAAAAGTTATACATTTTTCCTAGAAATACAAAACAGCACAACTGAGTTCTGCAAGTAAAAAGCCAGCGAATCTTTGAAGCAGCTATTGAAGGTTAAAATAAATTACAATGTCCAATGTCACATTCATGCATTTATTTGTATAAAATTGCTAATAACACCTTATATTGTACATGAAATAAGTCATGTTCATTTGTGAAACAAAGCTTTAAATGTAGTTTGAGATAGGGCTTTTAGAACCACTTGATGTTGATACAGTTTTGTTTTGTTTTGTTTTACATTTTAAATCCAATTTAAAATAAACATAGAACTTATTTTTCTTAAAAAAGATAATAAGTCATTTTCAGTCTGGAAATAAGATGATTATTGATAAAATAGAAAAATCCAAATTACACTTCCATCACAAAATAAGCTCATATATGTATTTTCAGATACAATCACACACATAATTTTCTACAGCTCTGACTGATATTTACTTTTTAACAAAAAATGTAGACCACTGTTATTTATAAATGATCATTTTAATGGAGTTGTGTGCTCATTCCAACCAATTCTCTATTGATGTGGATTTGGAGATTTTTGTAGTTTTTAGCTTTTATAAAACATACTTTAATATATAATCTTGGCATTACGTATATGAAAATTTCTTTTAATATTTTCTTATGATGAATAAGAAACAGGAATTGCTAGGATGAAGGATATGCAATTTAGATTTTAATATCTAATGCTTAATTTCTCAGAACTTAAACTTCCAGCAGTAGCATGATAAAATGTCTTCATTTTCACACCAAAGAATATTTTTTCTTAGCTAACTTAATAAATTAAGAAAAAAACAAATTTATCTTTACTGTTTTCATTAGAATGAATTGATTACTGATGGATAAAACACAACATGTGCATATTTATGAGAACTCTGAATAAAATGGATATTTATAAGTCTTTGACAATTTTCCTGATATATGCAATTTACTTTTTAAACTTTTAAATTTGAGGTAATTATCAATTCATGGGACATTGCAAAAACAGTACAAATGCTTCCCATATAACCACATCTTATTCTTTTCCTATACTTGTATTTTATATTGCTGTAGAATAGTATCAAAACCAGAATGTTGACACTGATCACTGATTTGATTTTTGGGAATCCTTTACATATTATGGTTATCATGTAGTTGTAATTATCTCTATGTTTCAAATTAGTTTAATGGACCACCTGTTTTTCAAATGAGCTTGAGATTTCTTTTCTTCTACAGAGTTTAATATTTTATTTAATAGAATGTTTAATTTTTATAGCTCCTGCCTTTAGTATTTTCCTAATATCCTGCATCTATTTTATAGTGCTGTTAGTAAGAGTAGTACTAGTGCTAGTAGCATTTTTGATACTTGGGATAAACCCAGGGGCACTTTACACTGAGCTATATCTCCAGTCATTTTTATTGTTTATTTTCTCCCTAATTTGCCAAGGTTCTTGCTAAGCTGCTGAGGCTGACTTCAAACTTGCAATCTTCCCGCCTCAGTCTCCCAAGTCACTGGTATTACAGGTGTGCACCATAGTGCCAGCTAAGTTGTTGGATGTTTTATTCCCTTCTCTGTTTTGTAAAAAGCAATATTTAAAAACACTAAATTATTTATGCATATGCAAATGGGCATATATACTCATGAATACTTATAGTATGTTGTTGTGGGTAATATAATACTTATAATCTGTTCTTGATGGGTAATTGCCAACAGGAGTTTGGGATTTTATGTGAAAATGTTTTTTGAGTTGCAGTGCGGCCTTAAAAAAAAAAAAACTATTATAGCGTAAGTGCATTTTTAACTTTTGAAGATGCAATTTTCCCTTCATTATGCTTCCTTTTCAATATCTTATTCCTATTATTACACATTATTAGATCTGTGTGTGATTTGTGATTTTTCAACAATATAAAAATCCCACTGGGGTTGCAAATACAATGATATTAGTTTTATAAATCAGTTTGGAGAGTACATTAGTGCAGTGCCAACTCTTTCACTTTGTAATCTCCAATACTTCCCTTTTTTGCATCTCTTGTCTTGCAAGTCATATGTGGACCACGTTCCATGGAAGTCTTTTACCTTTCTTGTTAGGTGAATGTCCAGGTATTTCATAAGTTACATACTTTCTCCTCGCTGCAGTAGTTTCATAGCAGAGGGTGGCATTTTAATGCCCCCGAATCACTTCCACTACTCCAAATCTCAATGGAAAGAGTGTTTCTCAGTCATCCTGAATGCACAGCCTTCCAAGGCAGCAAGACTTGGAGCAACTCAGCAAGCCTGACTTGCTCTCCACCGTTGAGAAGCCCCTTTGCAGAACCTTGTGAGTGGCAACTTGGCAAGGACAGTGGCTCAGTGGAGACTCTGGCTCTCACGCAGAGATGATGTCTCCTGCTTCTTTTGTCCTTTCTTAGCCATTAGGTGGTGTTTCCCTGGAGAATTTTCACAGCGGCTATTTATATCCTCTGCCTCTATTTTTGGACTTCAGACTCTGTCACTTCCCCTCTTGAGCAGATGACCTGTAGCCTACTTCAGGAAGACAAGAGAGACTCTCTTATACTCTCAACTCCTTGGCTTCCTGTCATCACCTTACCAATTTACCTGAGTCTGCTCCTACCTACTTTCCCCCTTCTTGCTCTAGAATAGATAAGTTGTCTGTCCTTTTTGTAGCTTATTTCTTTACTTGTGCTCCTGTTTTCTTGAAAAACTTGCCCTATTGATTTCCCCTCTTGTGTTTCTTCAATAAATTTCTATCTAGTGGCTTCTCACCCTCAAATTTAGCAACACTCAAGTTTCTCCCATCTTAAAAAAAAAAAAATCCAATTTTCGCATGCCATCGCAAGTCGCAGTTCTCTGTGGTTATATAACATTTCTAATTGTCCTTTGAATTGGTGTTTTCTGAATAGCATTGTCAGAGGGCTATTCATTATATCGATCTTTTCAAATAACCGGTGTCAGGGTGTTTTATTTATTCTTAAATGTTTATATTTTCTAATCCAATCGTTTTGCTTTTATCCTTCCTTTTACGTTAAATCTTTCCCCATTTAATTTTAGTCTTTATGAATACAGAGCATAGTCTTTATGAATACAGAGCATGTTCTTTTTTTTCACTTATTTAATTCAATGCTGACTTCATTTGTTATTATTTTTCCTGTTTCATAATAAAAGTATTTGTTGCTTCTATTTTTTTCTGATTTTACCTTTTAGTTGCATCTCATATGCTTTGATATATAGCTTGTCATCTTTGTTTTTTCTATTAAGACTGTAATTGCAATCTTGATTTCTCTTTGACCCCAAAGTTATTAAGGATAGTGCTTTTAGTTTCCAAGTAGTTTGATTATTTTGGTTTATTTATTATTAATTTCTGAAATCATCTTGTAGAAGTCAGATAATGCAATCTTCATAAGATATTCTTTGTAATCGAACTTTTAAGAAATGTTTGCAGACATTTAAAAACAGTATATATTCTCAGTAGGGTAAAACACTTCATATGAAACCATTAAAGCATCATTGTTATTAATCATAATATTCCACCCCTGAATTTTTATATTTACTTATTTTCTTGTAAATTTCAGTCTAACAGCTAAATCAAAAATTTCCAGTAAAATTGGAGTCAGGGAAATATCATCTGTATTTGGATTTATATATCTACTTGTATAAATATTGGTAAAAAATATATTCATTTTGAAGTGAATGTTAAATACAAATAATATAATCCTCTTTATCTAATTTCTTCACCTGAATTACTGTCTTAACAATTAGCATTAGTTTGTAATATAGTTTGCCTAATATGTTTTTGTTAAATCTCTTTAGTTAGTTTTTAAAAAGTTATTCCATATCACCATACAGATGATTTATGTTTTTCCTTGTCTTTGAGAATTACATTTCAGCCAAATTTACTTATAAATGCACTTATATAAAAAACCCTTTGGAATGTTGTAAAAATTCAAAAGGTACATAATGATATGTTAAAAGGTAAACCCATTTCTGTATCCTGATCTCAGGTACCCATTTGTTATTCTCAGAAGTGAGAATAAATTTTTCATTTAATATTGTTTTAATTGTCAATAGACCTTAATTTTATTTATTTATAGGCAGTGCTGAGAATCAAACCAGGGCCTCACATGGGCTAGGCAAGTGCTCTACCACTGAGCCACAACCCCAGCCCCATACTGCATTTTTGCCATATATATTTTATTTATCTTTGTGACTATATACAATCCCTATCTGCCAACAATATAGCTTATTTTAAATTGACTATTGTTTTGCTGTGTCGTAACTTCTGCCTGACTTCTTCCTTTCAACTCACATGTTCAGTGTAGACCAACATTCTTCTTATTCATTGGGTATGAATTTTATGATTAATAGCTCTGAAGATAGTAATTAAAATTAATCTAAAATTAACATGCACAGGAACAATCAAAATGCATTTCAAAATTAGCACTGTGTTGTATTGAGCTAGGTAATTATGTAATCAAATTACTCTTAAACCACATACATTGAATTTGTTGACTTATTAAATTAATGTGAATAGAGATTTATTACAGGAACATTTGTTTCTTCAGGCTCTTTTTAGCACAGGTGGAATCCCAGTACCAATCAGATCAAAATGCACAAAAGGTAAATTCTAACACCACATGGGTACAAATGCTTGCATCTCTAAACTCATACTCTTATATTCCTGTGAAATTGTGCTTTACAGTTATCCTACTTTTAATCAATTTTATGTTCATTAATTCCCATAGAAAATAAAGTATATCTATCCTTATAGTGTTTCCAACTATATTCTAACAGAAGCAAAATATTATTTTAATTAGGTACCATGAGAACTGAATCCTTTGGATAGGTTTATGGATTAGATAATTGGAAAAATTTTGCACTGATTAGCAGCTGGCTCCATATGTTTCAAAGCTTATTTATTTTTCTCCACTATCCATATGTTTCTAATGCCAGGTGCTATAAGACAAGTTTGCTCAGTGATTTGACCACTGGTCCTACATGTTCAGCTGTGAATGAGTCATCAGTGGGCAATAGAATGATTTCTCAAACTCATTACTACTTTGCCAGGGAATTATAACTTAATTATATACAGCAGTGACAACTAAACACATAAATATGTCCCTCTAAACCTCAACTAAGTGTATTCCCTACAAACTGCCCTCTTTGCCTAAGGATTCTTTACCTTTTTTATTCCATGGAACTCTTTGGAAATTTGAAACCTATAGTATTTTCAGAGTAATAAAAGCATAAAGTAATACATTAAAATAAATAATTTTGTAGAAATACAGACATAAAATATTACCATTATAGTAAAATGTCTTTATTATTATATTAAGTTGCAAAAATCTAATTCCCATGAGTTCATAAGTGATAAATAATTGATATTATGAGATGGTTATTATAATCCTGTGACATTATAAAATATAGGTAAATCCAATTAGTGAAAAACAATCCAAGTATTGCAAATTACCTGTGGTTTATTGTCTCCATTCATAAGTAAAGAAAATAATAAGTAGACGTAGACATGTACTTTTTCCCCAAAATTCATGTATGCACTCTGGTTACTATGTATGGACACATATGTTAAGACTCTGTGAAATTCAAGCTGCCAATTGCCATGTAAATCCTACTAGGAAAAAAAGGTAGCAAAGGGATCATGATAACAGAACAATACGGTGATCTAAACCAAATACCTTTGCAAATTTTCCAAAAAAAATCAATGATAATGTGGTCACATTTTTAAAATGGAATTCTAGAGAGGGTCCATGAAAATGTGGAATCTTGAAGCTAATAGTTCAGTTAGCTTCTTGGTAAATTCATTGTCACTTATCTTCATGGTAAAACAACATGTGTATTATATGTATATTTAATTTCCAGAAGACTTTCTCCCCAAGTCTCACCTTTTAACCCAGTAGTTTTTGATAATGGCTCTAATTTCTCAAATTGTTCAAATTCCTTGAAACTTTTAGCATTTTCTCTTTGCTTATCCTCACTGAAAATGTTTATATATGTCCTATATTGGTAGGACATAAAACTATGGGAGTTACTTTCTCTACTTTTTATTCCAAAGAAAGATGAAAATGGTAAAAAATATTTACAAGTTCACTTTACCAATGAGAACATTTGGCAGTGTGCACCATACTCCAGGTGGAGTCTTTAAAGACAAGGAATATATAGTTTCCACTGGGTAAAACCTTTCATGTAATTATTGAATTAGCTAAAACTTTGGTGAGAGCAAACATCCTCTACTAACCATACAGTTGACAAATCAGTGTTATCCTATAGAATCCATATATAGTGCCCTTCCCAAGGGAAAGATTATATATCTTCTTCCTATGAAAATCAGGTCTAGCCATGCTGTGGTTTGGATGTGAGGTGTTCCCCAAAAGCTCACATGTGAGACAATGCAAGAAGGTTCAAAGGAGAAACAATTAGATTCTGACAGTCTTAACCCAATCAGTGAATTAATCCCCAATAGGATTAACTGAGTGATAACTAGAGGCAGTGGGGTGTGGCTGGAGGAAGTGGTTAACTGGGGGCATGGCTATGGAGCATATATTTTGTATCTGGAGCTGGAGTCTCTTTCTGCTTTCTGATGTGAGCTGCTTCTCTCTGCAACACTCTCTTAGCATGATGTTCAGCCTTACCTAGAGCCCCAAGTAATGGAGCCGACCTTCTATGGACTAAGACCTCTGAAACCATGAGCACTCAAATAAACTTTTCCTTCTTACAAATGTTTTGGTCAGATCCTTTAGTCATAGCAGCAAAAGAGCTGACTAAAACGAGCCATGAGATTCGATTTAGGCCAACGTTCATGATTTTCAACAAGGGAGAATTTTTCCACCAAGGGGACATTTGTCAATATTTGGTGACATTTTTGGTTGTCATGACAATAGAGAAGGGGTATTACTTGATTTTATTTTGTACAGGCCAAAGATGTTGTTAAAATGGTCAATGGTATGCAAGATGATCCCTTATAACAAAGAATAATCTATCCCAAAAGTCAGTAGTACCAAAGTTGAAAAACCCTGCTTTAGTTGGTGTACTATGAAAAGAAACAGTATTTCCTTCCAGGTGGAAAATTTGAGAGTGATTTCATTAGTCATTAAGTTCTTTAGTAATGTTCCACAGAAAGGTAATAGTGTCAATGTTCCACCAGCCTATTCCTTACAGTAAAACATGGAACTATTTAAAAATTAGAGTCTGAGATTTACCCTACTTAGAAGTTCAAAATTTAGCCTTGCTAGATTAACAAAAAAAAACAAAAAACAAACAAAAAAACTACTCATAGCACAGATGAGAAACAGCAGCATCACGTTTTAGAAGGTATACCTTGAAAAAGTCTTAAGAATTCCAGTAAAGGTATCAAATGTCCCAAAATCACAACATAAGTTAATTTCTAGCTTCTGTGGGGAAGCTCTACTGGGTTTCTGCTTTTTTTCGGGAGATGAATCTCTAGATTGACTCAGCATTATGCACATCTTTCTAGCAGAGTCATTGTACTTTACTCTGAGCTACCTTTTCAGAAATGTTTGCACAATGAACAGACTTGGAAAAGGTGCTGTCCAACAGTGATTCTGCTTACAAGATGTACATATGGTGGGAGAACCAAATGAAGCAGAAAACCAGTACAGCTTTCTAAAAAGAACTAGAAATTAACTTCTTTTGTGATTAGGGATCCTCAATACCTTTACTGGAATTCTTAAGACTTATTAATTTCTACCAATTTACCAAATTTTCCTCAGTTGACTAATTCCTCAGGTTCTGCTAATGCCCTAATTAATAAAATTTGTACTCAGTCACTAATAGGAGAACTAAGAGAGGTGTAAAAAGTGGTTGTATTCTCTAAGGAGATATTTGTTTCAATCTGTAAAGAACTGAGAACTAACTTGTAAATCACTTACCAATTACTTGAAATAATGAGTATACTAATTAATATTAGTGCAACTGATATGTTGTAAATATTTTACAAGGGATTTGTTACCTGTCATAATTTTATGTATTCTGTTACATGATAAATCATTTCAAAAGGTTAATGTGCCTTATGAATAGTTTGCAAATATTTGCAAACAATTTATCTCTTATAATAGTCCATAAATAATTCGTGATTTATATATATACACACTCTTATGATCTGCTGTTTACCATAAATATTTAAATTCTTGGAAATTCATTTAAGGCTATAAGCTTTGAAGTGATCTATCCTATTTTGCTGTGACTGAGAAGAATAGCAACAAGGCTTTGAAGGGTTTTGTTTTCATGAGAACAATTTGATACATATTTACAGCTGTGTAGTTATTTAGATTGTGTGATTACTAATGGAGAAGATGCCAAACCTAAATAATAAGAAATAATTTATGAGATTAAATAAACATCAATTTTCAAAATACTATTTCAGAGACTGACCTACATTTCCAAAAGTACCTACACTAGTACCTACATTACTATTTGAAAATCTTTCAAAGATTTTTTTTCGCAGTTGGCATCTCTATAAACTTGAACTTTTTACAGTTTTCTCACAAACTTATACAATTATTTAAAAATGAAACAAAAGATTCTCTACCTTCCTTTTAATATCCCTTTAATATGCTATCCTGTTTACTTCCAAACAACTTACCTATTTATTACATCATTTTCTCCTAAACCCACTCAGACCTATGTTTCTCATGATTCTCCCACCAGCAATAAATTTCTCTAATGATAGCAATATTTCTTGTGGATGGGAATGTGTTTTCTGACTAGAAAGGTAACAGAAGTGTGAAAGTTCTACAGTGATAGAATTTTGAACAATACAGAAAAATAAAAATAAGCAAATATTACCCTCAGAGATATGTATCATCATCACTTGGGTAGATATCTTCCTATTTTGTAATCTTTTTTTTATTTTTAACAAATATATATTCTCATGAACTTTTTGCAGATGGCTCCCCAGTTCAGGTTTACTTGAAGACTTGAGAACAGGCTATTGGCTGAAAAAATGTTGATTAATAAAACAAGAATGCTTCTGAGGAAATTAACAAACCATAAGTCATGGTGTGTGGTAGGTATTTTTCGCATGATTTAGCTGTGATCTATATAGAGACATATTTTTCATTGTCAGCAAATAGACATCTAATTTTAAAGTATCATGATTTCATAGTATGATATATATTTGGATTATTTCTATTCCCTTTTCTCTTGTAGTTCATTTTTTATAATTGACAAGTCATCCACCAAATTGGTACTAGTAGTGGGTCAGAAACGATGGGTCCTAATCTTCAGTTTGAAAAACACCTTTCTAGGAGGAGCCTTCCTTTCAAGATTTAATAACAGGCCCTTAACAACGAATGCCATTTTCTCTGGGAGCTAATGGATTCCTTCAGTTTATTTGCCCTGGTTTATCTGCGCAGGACCTCTCTTTGGCCACCATGAGGTGAGTTACTGTTGATCCCATCTCTGTCCATAGCAGAGCTTCCCAGCCTTTGGTTGAGTTTCATTCAGTTTAATACCAATTTCATTAATTCATAGGTGCTTTATCAAAGCAAAACACTCTATGGGGGTTTCTCAGCAGTAACATTACTAACATTTTGTGATAAATAATTCTTTGTTGTGGAGGGGTTTTCTATATATTACAAGATGCTTAACAGTATTTTTGACTTTTACTTGCCAGATGTGAATTATAACCATATGTACTATTTATGATAATTAAACATGTTCTTAGATATTATATTTGTACCCTGAAGTGGGGGTGGAGATCATTTGGGTTGAGAACCACAGATCCAAATGTGCAGATCCTTAAATAGGAGAAACTTCTGAAGACATAAGGAATGAGCTCACACAGTAGGTCCTTCTGTGATCCCTTTGGTTGTGTTCCCTCTCTTTCTCAGTTCACCAGTCCCAGGGAACAGTGTGTTCCCCCAAGGCCTCTGCAGCATGAAGTGATACGGTGGCCCAAGCTGGATCCCATGTCACTGCTCATCTGAAGAAGACTGACATGGCCTTTTTAGACTTTCTTTTGTCATAAAAAATAAAGACATATTCTCTGTTGCCTTATTATCCATGGGTTGCTTTTATAAAGTAGAACAATATTATTCAGTGGCATATTGTCCAACCTAAAATAAAGAATGAAATTATGCCATTTGCAGCAACACGGGTAGAACTGTAGGTCAATGTGTTAAATAAAACAATAGAGCCACAGAAAGACAAAACAACATGTTCCCACTCATTGGTAGACACTAAAAAGTCAATCCTGTGGAAAGATAGAGAATCGTGGTCATTATAGATCAAGGAAGGAAGGGAGAAGGAGGGAACAGCAAGAAGTTTAATAAGGAGCACCAAAACACAGTTAGAGGAGGAATTAGCTCTGATTTCTGCAGCACAGCAGGGTACAGTAGATCTATAATATATCTCAAAATAACTAAAAAAAAAAAAGACCTCAAAATTCCCAACACATAAAAATGACAAATATTTGAAAAGATAGAAGTATTTACTACTTTGATTTGATTATCACATGTTGTGTACATGTATCTACTTATCATAATGTACCCCATAAATATAGGTGCACAAATATTATATTTCAACAAAAATTAATTATCGGCACATAGCATTTAAATTTCCACATTAAAGAGCAATACATACATAGAATTTAGCAAAAAACATTTTATTCATTCATTCATGCATTCATTAATTCCATAAGAACATATTAAAAACTGGTGATATAACAGGAACAAAATGGTCTTTATTTTCACATAAGTTAAATTGTACCTGTGGATAAATATTCTTACCAAATACCCCTCCTTTTTGTTCTAAACATAAGATAAACCCCCAAAAAACATTTTAAATGAAGAAATCTTCATAGATTTTTATGTGGAGTTACACAAACATGATTGGGATCAAGTTACAAATACTTAATTTTTTACACTTATTTCACAAGTGTAAATGAGGTATACCTCAGACAATGATACAATGTTTATTGTGTTGTTTCCATATACTGTGATACTTTAAAGTCAGACCATCCTATTGAATGGGGCCATTTTCAACAGAAATAGCAGAAAACAGACAGATCTAATCAAGTCCCTTTATTTTTAAGAGCAGAATTTCAATAAGCCAGGATTCCAGACAAAGGTAGGAAGACAGTTTCATTGTAAGTATAGAGTCTTCATTAAAATAGATCAGGGCTCTGACACATGTGAACTGAAAATCTGTTCTACCCATCCTCCCTGCCCCCTGCCCCACATCTGTTCCAGCATTCTTTTATCCTCCTGTTCTTCTGTCTGTCTCCCAATGACCTCTCACCTACTTTGGATTATGTACATTGACTTCATATCCATCACCGTCTCCCAGCCTTACCTCTGCTTACCTGAAGTAACTGTTCTGTCCTACTTTTACTTACTCACAGTTTTTAATGGGCAGGAACTAATTTCAACTTTGAAGTTTCATAATTTTTAAGCCTGAGAATGGTTGCAAAGTATAATGACGGAAGAAAAAGAAAAATAAAGGCAGAAACCACCAAGGCAACTCCACACTTTGAGCCTCTGTTCCCACTTAAACACTGAGGGGAAAGTCTCCAGTTCTTGCCATGTCTACTCCATATACAAAGCTTCAGGGTGGAGAACACTTAGGAATGGCCAACCTCTGTGATAAAACTTAGAATATCGTAGTCATATTTCCCTAGCAGTTAAGCAAACTACTTGGGAGGAAGTTGCTATCAGATCAGGTTCTGATCCCTAGGAAAATTTTCTTCCTCTGTTTTCTTTTAGTGACACCCAAGAAGGGTTTTTGGAATTTAATTGAGGGGATAGCCACAACAGTCCTCTCAACTGATGTCAGCTAAGCTTCATTATTCAGGGAAGAATTCTGATACAACTCCAGTCTGTTGATTGTTGGTTTCATTGTTGAGGAGGACATATAGTATGTGTCCTCCATTTACCATCCCTATTGGTCACTATTATCTTAATCAATGCTAAAGTAGGTAGGGCATCTGGACTTTAGTAAATACTGGGGATGCATCAGATGTACAAGCATCTAAGTTTATTTTACTTAGAAGGCAATATCAGGTTTCCTTGTTCATCATACTCGATAGTGTATACATCTTGACAACTACAGAATTTCCATAATAACCTCACCAGTGGGACAATAGTAGTTTAGCAGAGATCCAAACAAGGGTCATTCTACTTCCTGAATATTTTTAGTCCTCTCCTCAGAACCTTGAAAGTGACGGGTCAATGCAGGCTCAGCAGCACTAGTTCATCCCACAGTCTTCTTTATGTTATAGCACCTTCATATTGTACCGTCTTCATATTATAGAACTGGTCCCAAGGATTGTGCCATGATTGAAAAAAAATCAGATGATTTCTTTGTTTAGCAAGGGGGCAGATCCAATTAAGAGTGCTGCAGGGCTTCAGCATGTCACTATTTTCTGATTGCTCTTGCTCTTTCAAAATAGACCCATTCAATTTTGAGGATCTAAGATGGGCCCAAACAGTCATTAATGTTGACTCTTGTGTGGAAGAGAATACGAATATTAACAATCAGTTGTTATGTGCTAGGTGCCTTTCCAAGTTCTTTAGATAATAACACCAGGATTTGGAAATCATATGGTTGTTTTGATGAGTTTGAATCAGATACTATCCCCTGAAATATTTGAAGTATATATAAATATGTCCATTGGTTTATTGTATATATTTGGATTACTTAAATCACTGAAAGGCACCGGTAAATAAGACTCAAAATGTTATATATAATGCTCATTACATTATTTTATCTTGGGTCAGAGAGTTTTATATCATATAAAAACTGATGCCAAATGGATGTGAGGTTGCCTAAGATTCAGGGGATGGCCAGTTCTCAGCTATTTTACCTAAATTGACAGGGATGATCTAAAGCTTGCTAGTAACTAATTCTTCTGTAGTAGCATGTCTATAAATGTACATGCTGCAAATTGAAAATATGGTTAAATGTGATTTTCAGGGCCAAGAGCAGTAAATCTGTCTTAACACTTCTTTTTGAGATTCATGACGCTACACTGATGAATCTGTGATAAATAGGACTTGGAAAGCATAATACTATATTGGGTTTCTGCAGACTCTACTCATGCATGTTGAACATAAGGCAGTTCTGAGATGTACTACAAGTGGGAAGGCAGACACATCATTTGCTATGAGAGCTCCACCACATGCAAAGCTGCTGCTTTGTATTTGTGACTCTCTTGATCTCCTTCCATTCTAGGGAATTATGGAAGGCTTTGGGTTTTAGCTCTGACAAGACAACCAACAATGACTGAGATGGTGACTGCTCCATCATTTCAAATCCCTTAGTACCTAATGATTAGCAAAGGGCTCTGCCAGCCCACAGTGAGCATGTAATATGAATAAGAAATAAACCTGTGCCATTTTGCACCACTGAGATTTGGGGGTTATTAGTTCCTGCATAAAATCTATCTCTCCTAGGCTGATACAAAGTGGTATTATAATTAACATGAAGGTGAATGAATAAGCAAGTTGAGCATCCAAAAACAAATAGAGAAGAGCTTGTAACAGAGGTTTTCATACCTTAACATATGTCAGAATTACCCAGAGTGTTTGTCAAAACCTAGATTTCTACTCCTCACCCCCAACTAGAATTTTTGATTCAGAAATTTGGGGGTGAGGCCCACAAAACTGTTATTTCTGACAAATTTCCAGAGAAGGCTTTTGCTACTGAGACAGAAACTACCCTTTGAGGGCCACTAGCCTAAATATCTCTCAAATGAATATTAATAATGGTGAGAATGTTTATATTTTTTCATGCAACAAATCTATAATGAATGATTCAAGTGAGCTTGTTCTCTGTTATCGATGTTGATATAACCAAATGAAATTGACTAGAAGTCTATGGCTGGTATAATAGTATACATAAATGTTTTATTTTGGCACTTTAAACATGATATGATTTTCACTTTCCAAAACTGGAGCAACTTGTGTTAGTCTACTTTCACTGACCAATACCTGAGGTAAATCAACTTAAAAGAAGGAAATGTTTTACTTTGACTCACAGTTTCAGTCCATAATTGCTTGGCCCCATTGTTTGGTCTGTGGCTGAACCTTATTTGACAGCAAGAGTCTGAGACAGAGGAAATCAGTTTATCTCATGTTAGCAAGTGGCAAAAAGAGGGAGAGGAAGAACTGTGCTCCCAATATCCTCTTCAAAGACACACTCTGATGATCTAACTTCTTCCCATTAGGCCCTACCTCCTAAAGGTTCCCCCTCTTCCCTGTAGCACCGTGGGCTGGTGACCAAACCTTCAACACATTTAAGATTCAAACCAAAGGGGTTGGGGATGTGGCTCAAGCGGTAGCGCGCTCGCCTGGCATGCGTGCGGCCCGGGTTCGATCCTCAGCACCACATACAAACAAAGATGTTGTGTCTGCCGAGAACTAAAAAATAAATACTAAAATTCTCTCTCTCTCTCTCTCTCTCTCTCTCTCTCTAAAAAAAATATTCAAACCAAAACAGAACTGAAAGCATATTTCCTCTTGTCCTGTCTACTCTTATAATGTTGTCTTGGTCTAATCCCATATTGAAAAACATGCAGTCCCTTAAAAAAATTCAGTTGCATATATGACTCAATGTTTTCCTTCTCCCCTACAATTCTCTTGTTTTCCTCTTCAGGCTGAACTTACAGAGAGGATGCTTAGGCAGCATTGTGTCATCTGCACATTAGCAACCAGCTTCCTAGTGCTTTCTGTTGTCTCAAGAGTTAGAGTTGCAACTGGGGTGCTTTATTTGTTTGTTTGTTTAATGTTGGCCTGGTGTTTCAAACGACCCCTTCTTGATTGCTTGAAATTGTTATGTGAATAGTTGTATGTCTCTACAATCCTAACCAGGATGGTGATTTGCAAGGAATTGTATTTTGAGTGTTGCAGGAGGTCCCATTGGGGGTGATTATTCATGGGGAATTTAATCCAAGATATTCCTCTGGCATTTGTGGCTCTGTGCAGGACTCAGGTCATCCTTAAGCTCACCCATTCACCTCTTTGAAACATACCTTTTTTGGGTGTTACTCTGAATCAATGTCTACCATGTCTGTGAGGGCAGTTTGCATGGTTCTGCACTTTCTGATCTGATACTAAGTTAATCTTAGGGGATCTCTTCCAAGTTTTCTTAGGTTCCAATGGGGGGATGGGGAAATGACACTTCTCTTCCCTTTAAATAAAAGTCTCCCTTTAATTTTATTTTTTTTTTAAAGAGAGAGAGAGAGAGAGAGAGAATTTCAATATTTATTTTAGTTCTCGGCGGACACAACATCTTTGTTTGTATGTGGTGCTGAGGATCAAACCCGGGCCGCACCCATGCCAGGTGAGCAATTTAGCAAGAACCTATTTAGTTCAGCAATTTAGCAAGAACCTATTTCAAAATTAAAAAATAAAAATAAAAAAACTGAAAAGGGCTGGGGATGAAGCTAGGTGGTAGAGCACCCTGGTTTCCATTTCCACTATAAAAGAAAGAAAGAGAGAGAAGAGGAGGGAAGGGAATGGAAGGGAAGCAAAAAGGAAAAAAAAAATAACAAAGAAAAGAGGCAAAAATCAATACAGGCTCCCAGATGTACTTCCTGATTCTCACTTCTTCTCTCAATGTCCCATTCAACTTTTCCTAAATTTCTTTCATTTGTGCATATCGTATAGTAGGTGTCACTGGCCAAAAACTAGATAGACTTTGAACCTGATATTGGAGAACTTGATAAATTTATTTCCATGATCTTATTATATTCATGATTATTCCTATTACAGTTTGTAAAATCGCTGGGTAAGCAAAATATCTTCACACCATTATTTATTTATTCATTTATTGGAGGGAACAGGTATTTGTGATTGAACCCAGGAGTGTTTAACCAGTGAGCCACATCTACAGCCCTTTTTATTACTTCATTTTGACACAACATCCTGTTAATTTGCATAGGGCCTTGCTAAATTGCTGAGGCTGACCTTCAACTTACAATTTTCCTGCCTCAGCCTCCAAAATTGCTGGTATTACACGCATGGGCCACCATGCCCAGCCTCCATTATGTCATTTACCTGCACATTACATGTTAAATAATTTATTTTTAATAATAGAGAAGATAATCTACCACCAAGCTACATTACAAGCCTCCAAAATAATGATATCATAACTTATTTTTGGATAACTAACAATTAAAAGAAAAAAAATGCTCTCCAAGGGTAGCTAATATTTATTGAATGTTTGCAGGTATTGTGCTAAAAACTTTCAACGTCTGATTTAGTTCTCACAGAAATCCTAAGAGGTGAGTCATAAGCTTTCCCACTCTGTAAATGAAGAAACATTGGTTAGTAGAAATTGAGATAAATCATCAAACATCTGAGATATATCTGATTTCAGAGGCAGAGTCTAACCAAGTGGCTATAAGCCAAAAAAATTTTAGATGAATTTTAGACATAAAAAATAAGCCCCAATAAGCAGATGTTATTATGTGCATATGATCCAAGAACTTAGATAGGTATAAAACCAAATAAAATTTACACATAAAAATTAAATATTAAAAACAAAAAATACTCCTATTTTACACATACACAAAGCTTAAAATTCTTCTGGTTCCAGGCTTCTTTTCAGCATTTCAGAGTCTTATGAGAGAAATAACTCGAGAAATGTGGTCTTGAAATACTGGCCAGAATGGTGAGGTATAGACTCCTTCTTCTATGACCTGTAACTATAAAAGAACATTCTAGAAAACTATTTTTGACATAGGAAAACATTAATAACATATTAGAAGCAAGTCAAAGTCAAATACAAATAATCAGGAAATGTAAAATATATACATATATGTGTGTGTGTGTGTGTGCACACGCACACACAGACACAACTCTTGAAAATAGTGGGTTTTTTTGGATTACTGAGATTACAAAGAATCTTTATACGCCCCATGTTTTCACATATGTTCTCTATTTCAATAATAATGATCTTGTAATTCGAGGGAGAGTTTTTAAAATTCCACTGTATTTGACCTGAAATATTTTATCTGTTTTAGGAATCATAAAAGATAATGTAGGTGAAATAGTAATTTTGGTACATGTGGTAAAGAAAACATATCACCTATTTGCTATGCTCTTATTTTTCCAGCAACAATTCTATGAATGTCCTACATTTCAATTCAGTTCTAAGACTTAACCCACCCAGAATTAATGCCAATGATTACACAGGTTAAAATTTCAATCTCATCCGACTGCCCCTACTTCTGAAAGAAAGATAAATAATTGCCAGCTATGATTGGAATGTGCAGCATACCTATATTTCTGTCCAACTTGGCTACAAATTCTGTGTTTTATTATCAAGGACTCGATTTAAGAACAATCACATGAGATACGTCCATGGGGCAAGGTGCTGGGGAGGGCATTGGCACAGTTACCATGCCTTCTCTGGGTGCTTCATCTTCTATACTCACCAACGGACTTCTGTGTTCCCAGTTGATAAGCTCCCCAAGCCTCATTTTTTTTAAAGAGTTTGAGGAGGCTTTATTACTTAGGCATGATTGATTAAATCATTGGTTATTGGTGATTAAACTCAATCTCCAGATCTTTTTCCTTCCTCAGAGGTCAACAAGGGGATGGGGCTGAAATTAAGTGGATTTTAAGGCAATAAACCTCAGTCTTGAAGCTACCTAGGGTCCTAGCCTATGTCATGTCATTAGTATAGCAAAACACTAGGAAAATTCTAAGAGTTCTTAAGGCTCTGTACCAGAAACCAAGGAAAATATGTGTGTGTGTGTGTGTGTGTGTGTGTATTTCGATACATAGATATGATCTATATGTATATATTAGTCACACATAAAATCTATTCAGTATTTAGTGAAAGATAGATTTCTAGCCATTTATATATAGAAAAAAATCTGTTACTTGTAAGTCATGCAATAAAATTTATTTCAATCTCAAATATAAAAAATTTTACAGCTGTCCTTCCTAAATGCTAATCCACCAGTCAATCATCATGAACTTTGAAGCACAGCAAGTACCATTTTGTCATAGGTACCATGAAAAATCATCTTTCTGTCATTAAGACATTCACCATTTCACAAGCCATCTGACAGTTGATGGGCCATTACGATTTCTACAGTTATTAATTCCCTCTATTTGGATACTGTGAACCAAAAATGTCTGATGAAATAGCCCGCTCCCCACTGTGGCTAGACATTCTATCACTTAGTCATTTTGGGATATCTTCATCTAGAAATTTCTTGAAAATTAAATTGATGAATAAATGCTTAGACACTCTGTACAATTATAAGAGGGAGCAGTTGTAATCAATGCTGTCACTGGCTGCTGTTCTAACACATTTTAAGATTTTAAATAGTATACTTGTCCTCACGACCCAATTGTTGTCAATATGGACAAGGATATGTGGATATAGAGTAGTCAGTCCCTTCTTATCCAGGGAGGATACATTCCAAGACCCACAGTGGATGCCTGAAATCCAGGATAGTTCTGAACCCTAAATATCTTTGCATTTTTAAATTAATTCTTACTGTATATATTAGCAACCTCACCTTACAATTTTAAAAACAAAAGAAGTTATGTAAGTTGAGAAATTTTACTTTTTCACTTAGAGGAACTACCATCAGGCTGTTGTTTGGCCCATCCAAATAGTCAGCATAACTACTCTGGTACCTTTTGGCTACTATTAAGTGCAATAAGGGTTACATGAGCTGAAGCACTGCAATAGCACAGCACTTGATCTGATAACTAAGATGACTATTAAGTGACAAATGCATAGATTTTGCATACAGCATGGATATACTGAATAAAGGCATGATTCATGTCCCAGGTAAGATAGAGCAAGATTGTAAGATTTCATCAACCTACATACACAACACAATATGTACTTAAAAAAACTTATGAATTCTTTCTTTCAGGAATTTTCCATTTAATATTTTTTTTCTGTTGATCTTCAGTAACTGGAAATACAAAAAGTAAAATCATGATAAGGAGGAACTATGGTATATATTTTGAGTGTTCCCTATTGGTTTGTATTTCTATGTAAGTCTGGGAAAGTATTACTGTATATTTTAGGAGATAATTTTTAAGGATTTTACTATGAAATAGGCTTTATATGGTATTGCAAAGCCTCTGATTGCATTATTATTTAGGTGGAGAATCAAGAGTTATAAACAAATAATTCTAAATAAGACAGAATTAGTAAAAAGTAAGGTAATAATAAAAGATGTCAAGCAGTTGCTATCTGATTAAGTTCCAAAAAAGCAGTACAAAGCAAATAATAGTAATTTAGAGGAAGAGAAGAATATGCAACACAAATCTATTTTTGCACTTAGAATCTCAATTTAAACACAGTAACAGAAAAGACTACCCCTGATTTATGATTCAATCTGAAAAGTTGTAGAAGTCATATCTCTGGAAATTATTTACACATTTGCAATACCCAAATGTATCTCTGTCATCAACAAAACACCACAATTTCTCGAAAAAGACATTTATAAACCATCCATAATTCTAGCTTCAAAAGGTAACTACAATCAAATTAAAGCTGATTTAAGCATCTGCCACATATAACTTAACAGAGCATTATATTTCATTATTTGCTTGTCCAGGCCATGAAGAAATCACATTAATATTTGGGTTGTTGTCTCAAATTTTTTGATGTATTTGTATTGTTCTCTTTTAACAAGAGATTGAAAATGAAGGGCTATAAAAGCCTGACAATAGAGTTTTACAAAGAAAATATACTTGAAAAGTAAAATTATATCACGCATGCAGCAGCGAGTCAATATTTCCAAAATTTCTACAAAGAATAGAATTAAGGCCTATTCAGCCATCAAGAGTTGGATCCTCAGAGCACTGACTGTAAAGAAATAATGATTTCAAATAGCTAGCCTATCAGCATACATGCACATAATTTACCTCTCTTTCAAATAAGTAATAGGACCTTGAGAACACACATATATAAATTAACAAAACACTCCAAGCAAAATAATTGATCTTACCTTCAATGGTATACTATTAAATGGCTTCTGTGATTGCTCAGGGGACAATTTCAGGTGCCAAGAAGGGTTCCTGTGTGCTGCCCTTTTGGATACATTCATTTTTAAGGAGGCAGATTCCAAAAGGCTAAGGTGTTCTTTGAAAAGATAGCATCAAAGACAGATTAAACAAGAAAATGGCTTTAAAAGAACTGGACAATAAAATAGAGAAAAACAAGTGTGACCTTGGAATGGATAAAAGCAATCCAAAGATTTTTGAGAGTGGAATATTTAGGAAGATTACTGTGGAAAAAAAACATTAAAAATACTACTTCAGTGGATGCTAACAAAAATTTTCTGCTGGACCAAACTTTAGTTAGGATCTTAACCTTCTCTTAGCCCTATTTGTGTACTTCCTTTTAAATATTCAGGTTTAGGAAAGAACTCCTCTAAGGCAGTTTAGCAAAATTCCCTATCCTGAATATCTGTTCACCTTCAATGTCTGATCATATTCCTCATTTTTCATCATCTCCCAGGTGATGTCTGATCATCCTGAATGGTATTCAACCAGAATCCTGGTAGGTTGGTTTAGCCAGAACCCCCTAACCCTTGATATTCCCTATTGATGATTTTCTATTCACTGAGACTTGCTTTGCTCCTTGGCTATACATTTCCTCCTGCAAGTGCTGCAATGAGTCCAGCCTCTCTCTCCCTGTGCAAAACTCCACTGCAATAACCCCTATACCTATCACAATAGTTCTGAATAAACCCTTTTCCATGCTTTAGCAGGTATCATTGAACATTTTTGTGTGTGTGTGATTTGTTTCACTGACACCAAAGTAACTGACTAAAGATATTTTTAAGGACATGGAGACATTTAATTGCTAAATTAATGGTTGTTTGTGGATATTTTGGAATTGCTTACTTTTAGGCTTAAATTATGCTTTGCACGAGTAACAAAAACTCTGAAATCTCAGTAGCTTAGCACAACATTCAAATCACCAGCAATCTTGGGTTTCTTTAAGTGGCTATATCTGGAACCTTTTCCTTAACAGTAACTCAGGGAGCCAGGAATGGTACCAGTCACATGAACAGTAAAGAAAGTATGAAAAATTCCCAACTGCTTTTAACTGCCTCAGGCTATAATTGACATATCACTTTTGTACTGGTGAGAACACAACCAGGAATCTTAAATATACCCATCAACTATACTGGTCATGGTAGTTTTCCAGTATTCTATAGGAGACAGAAAAATGATCTCATGAATGAGTAGCATATAGTCTTTACCACTGTACTTTGGGGAACATATGAACAATTTAGTGAGTTACCAAAAGCTTTTAAAAATATACATTTGAAAAGAAAATTTACCTCATCCATAGAGCAACTAGTCACCATATTTCCCAAATTCATACACAGGGAGTAGTAAAGCCATGTACACGAATGATGTGTATACATATATATTTTTGTATTTATTTGATAAAAATTTTCAAATTTGTAAAGAAGGGTTCTCTGGGCCATTTATAAATTGATTAATTTGTTTATGTAACAGAAGACCTAAGTGACAATTTGAGATATGTAAGCTTACCAATGAAGAATAAAGTAGGAGAAAGATGAAAATCATTCTAAAAGGAAAAAAAAAACTGATTCTTTAATGTACCATTTAAAAATGTGACCATTGCTGAGTTATGTGATAGAAATTATGTTAAATGTTAGATGATTGATAGAACCACCAGACAATGCTCAGTCTCTTTTGTTTTGGAGGGTCTGTAGGTTGAGATTGATGACATCTGACATGCACCAAGAGTGTATGGAAAGGCTAATTACTCATATATATTATAGGGCTTTCTCAGAATAGGGCAAGCTCTCAAGCTTGTCCCATAATGGTCCTGTATGAAGAGGGAAAGAGACTGACTTGGAACCTACACGCAGGTGGGGCTTGCATGGTTTGACACCAAAGGGGAATGCACTCAAGTTTCTCATCAGTTCATCCAGATGTAGGGCAAAGGGAGAAAGTAAAGGAAGGAAGCTTGAAATTGGTACCAGTCATCAGACAGGAATCATACTTTGTAACAGTTTTTCTGGAGCTTGTCTGGAGTTTATATAAACCACCCAGCAAATCCTACTATTTCAATATTTTAAACTGGACTTATGTGAGGAAATGATTTATGAATATTAATAAGAAATGGGACAACTTAATTTTTATGATTTGAAACGATTTCTCAAACAAGCATTGAAAACTTTTACATGCATAGATGTTTAATAGTAGCAAATGAAAATTACAGGAATATAAGATAATTATTCCATTTCTGTCAGGCAAGGTCCTTGACTGTCCTTGGGGTAAAAACAATCTAAGAATCATCCTTGGAATGTATTCTGGAGCTACAAAACTTAAAAGCTGTGTTCAAAATCAATATCTTCACAGTACTCTCAGGCAAGAAATTACCTAAAATCACCATGGATTTTTAATTTTTTTTTAAGTACTGGAGTGTGAACCAGGGATGTTTAATCACTGAACCACATTCTTAGCCTTTTTTATTTCTTTATTATGAGACAAGGCCTCACTAAGTTGCTGGAGCTGGTTTTGAACTTGAAATCTTCCTGCTTCAGCCTCCCAAGTCACTGGGATTACAGGTGTGTGCTAACATACCTAGCCAATTTTTAAATTCATTTAAAAAATATTTTCTTGTGATAAGTACATAAATTGAGATTTTTATAAGTGTATAATATAATATTATTTTGTATAGGTACAATGTAGTAGTACAGCAAATCTCTAGAATTTTTTTATCTTGCACAACTGAAATTTTATACCTATTGATTAGCAATTCTTAATTGCTCCATCCTCCAGGCTCTGTGAACCAGAACTGTATTTTATTTATTTTTTACTGGATGCCAAATGTATACCAGGTGCCTGTGAGTAGTTCATTGACAGTTTGAAACAAATCCAGAAATAGCTTTGTGATCATTTAATATTTAATTTCTGTATTATATAATTTAGCAAATGTTATGTATTTTCTTATACTTGATATGTCAACTATAACTATCAAGTCAGAAATTGGGAGATACTGAGAATTAAGAAAATGAAATCCAGGCTGTATTTATTTTTTAAATCTCAAATACTAAAAGTAATCACATAGTTTGGGGCTTTGGATATATATATATATATAACATAGATATAATCTCATATATATATAACATTATATCATTATCATTAGAAGGAATCAAGGTGTTATCTAGTTTAAATTCCTAATGAATGCAAACTGCTTTGTACATTATCTCTGAAGATAGTCTTCAGACATCCATGTCAATACTTCCATTAACAGATTTTTACTATATGCCAAGACAGGTCCATACATTATTTGTAAAAGTGGAAAAACTTGCTTACCTTCACTTGAAGGAAATCTATCATTCTTGTTATGATATTTTTCTGGAATAATCTTCTTGATTCTCTTTTGATAGCACTTTTGTTGTTCTCCAGGGTTCTAATGTGGTCCCCATTCCTTTATCGATCTCCAACCTTGTCCATAGTTTATTTATGTGACTCTCAAGGCTCACCTTCAAATCTAATACATACAGCACCATCTTTCTTTTGAGTTTCAGGTCTACCTATCTCATCAGCTCCTGAACAACACCACTTGAAAGTACCTAATCCCTTAAAACTGAACATGTCCAAATGAGAATTTATGGTTTCATGACACAAACCAAGTCCTCTCTCCTGTGACTGCTATCTCAAAGAATAACATCAACATGTGTTAGTTTCTCAAGACAGAAATATGGGTACTATCCTTATCAACTTCCTCCGATTTCTTCAAAATCTTGCCTGCTTCCAATTCTTCATCCTGCTGCTTCTACTTCCTAAATACCTAAATATATGAAGTCTTAAGAAGTAAGAGCTAAGAACTCCTTTCTCTTGAGACATTTTGGCTTTGAGTTATGTCCTATCATTTATTACCTTAATCTCTCTATTAGCTGCATCCTTATTTTAACATGTGATTAACAATAATTTCAAAATCCTTACCTCAAAGTATTGCTGTGGGCTGTTAAACATAAAACTATTGAATCTGTGCATAGTAGATTAAAAACACTTTATGAATCTTAACTGTCCTCTCCATTTTTTCTGCTTTCAATTCTCATTAGAATTTTCTTTGATGAGTCCTTTGCCATTTCTCAAGGGTTATATTACTACTAACTGGTCTCTACAGTTCTGATCTATGATCTTCCATTCAGGTTCATATCAAATTCAAAATATGTTTATTGCATTGTCATCAACCATTTATAAGCCTCTGGTTATTACTAATATGATTTCAATGTTATAATTCAAGTCCAAATTCCTTGGCACAGCCCCCCCTCCCAACATCATGGGATCTATCCTCTGATTACCTCTCCAATTTCACTTGGTATCACCTCTTCTGTAGCTTACTATGTTTGAGTACCTTGAAATATTCATGTTCTTTCTGATCACTGATATGTTTCCCTTCTTGAAATATTTTTTTGCATCATCAGTCCTACATGCAATACTTCCAATCTTATCAATTATGTGACTCTAATACGTGTTTCAATTCTGCCCATTTCTTCTTTACTGTGGCTCCTATGGCTTGGAATACAGTTGCTAATTTTCTTGTCTATGAAATATCCCTGGAGATAATATAATCTCTAATATGACAAAGATTTGTGGCTGATAAATAGTAATACTTATTAAATATTCACTTCATAAATAAATGCATTTAGTTGAAATCTGACACTGTATACTATCTGTCCTTTTTTTTTTGCATCTGGAAAAAGAAACAAACATGTTCCTTATTCTTAGGTTAAAATCACCTCAATCTTTGATAACAGAAATTTTTTGCCCTACTTGAATCTCTTATTGAGTCTAAATTTCTCTAATTCGCTTGTCAATTCTGGCATGATTTTCAACATCTCAGTAATCTACTCACCGTGCTCTAGGTGAACTTCAAAGTGAAAGTCCCACTCTTCATCAAACCATGATGAAATATTAAGTATTCAGATGATCTCTTTATATAAGAATTAGAGCTCTATGTATTGTTTACATAATATACTCTGATCAAAAAACTCTAAATACTTACTTTAGACAAAAAATTAAAAACATTTTTAATGGAATATTTTCCAGAAATTGACATTGGTAGGTTTTAGAACTCTACACCCACGCTAAGTGTTCCTTTCTCTCTTCCCTAGGTAAGGTCTGTAACAGATATAAAATGTGTTCTGAAATGTGCCCTGTGGAAAACTAACTCTACAGGTTCTCAATAGCCTTTATTTCAATTAAAGAAATGTTCCACAATCTAATAAAATTGGGAAATACTGAATTAAAAAAGGCTTCTTTACTACAGAAATTCTCAAAGCTTTTAATATATTAATGTGAACTGAGAGTTGATAAAATATGCAGCTTTCTCTTAGGGTTTCTTGACCTTGTAACTCTTTTTGTGCAGAGTATATCATGGGACTACGACAAAATCAGTTTGCAAAATGTTTTTTTCTAAGTAATAGATCTCCTTAAAAAATTAAGATTCTATGTAAAACTTGGATAATTAACTACTTCAAAGACCTGATTAAGAAATATTTTAATACTGCATGTGTCTAATATGGAAAGTGAACCATATAGTCTCTACTTATAGATACATTTACAGTTCTGCTAGAATAAACTGGCTCTTTTTATTATGCATATTTTATATTTTTTCTCTCTGAAATCAGTTGGTTCACTCTCATAGATATTGTGCAGTTATCTGTTTTTGATTTCCTGCCTGCTATGAACTAAAATTTATATGGCAAAGACCTAATCTCCAACCTGTCTATTTGGAGATTGGGCCTATAAGGAGGTAATTAAGGCTAAATGAGGTTCCAAGAATGGAGAACTAGTTTAATAGCATCCGTGCTTTTCTGAGAGGAGACAGGACAGAGCTCATTTCCTGTCTGCCAGGTGAGGACACACAAAGAAGGTGGCAGTGGCAAGCCAGGAAGCAAACTGCTAGAACCTTAGTCTTAGATTTTCTACCTCCAGAGTGTGAGAGAACACATCTTCATTGTTTAAGATTATGCATTTTGTTTTGGTGTTTTGTTATAGCAGTCAGAGTATACTAATACCTTTACTGATTCATCCTCACCTCCAGCATAATTGTGATGGATTCCCTTTACTATATGAAATCAAACATGTATTACTGTTAAGGGGTACAACCAACCTCAAGAATTTGGATAATATAAACATTTTGATCCCAGAATAATAGTTACATAGTTCTTCCCTTATTATCAGTAGGATAACTTTTTCTTAAACTTGTAAAATCTGAGCATGTACTTACCTCATTTTAATGTGTGTGTGTGTGTGTGTGTGTGTGTGTGTGTGATTTTGAAAAGCAAACAATAATGGATAGAGAAAGTCTAAAATTCATTCTGACTCTGCAATCAGCTCCCTGAATCTATAAGAAAATGAAAATGACCTGGATAGGATAAGCTCAGGCGCATGTCTGGTCCTCTCATCTCCCCTTGCCACCAGCATTTCTATTCCCAGTAGTGCTGGCCCATGAAACAGAGGAATGAGTGACATCACCAGAGCCTGGTGACTGATCAGGAGGCTGTCAACTGAGATAATAAAAGCTCTCCACATTTTCATGGGTTCTTTGATGATTTATTATGATTTTGATTTACATAGTAGAAACAATGAGCCTAAACTCTTCCAAGAAAAAAAGAATGTCGGATATGGAGAGATCTATTTCCCATTCATGAAACCAGGTTCTCATCATTTTAATTATTCATTCTCATTTAATCCAGATGAGCTTGACATTTACTTTATTATTAGAGATTAAAATATATTGAGTTCCTGATTTTAAAAAAAGAAAAGAGCCTCCATGCATCTCAGAAATAAGAATACATTGTGTCATTTGTAAATGTCTAAGTAGTTATCTGCAAAGGTACATGCTTTTCTTGATGGTCCTTAAATCAACATTTCTCAAATGGGTTCTATAGAAAATTAGTTCTTCAAGGTTTTTGTTAGGTATTGAATAAGGAAGGGTTTTGTGGTTGGATACATTTAGAAAACTCAGGTTCAATTTTTCTTTTTTTTTCTTATAATACTTCTGATATTATTTAAATGTTAAATTTGCTAATGTAATTTAGTGGGTTTTTTTTTTGTTTCTTTGCTTTCATAGAGAATATTGCCTGTTAGTATTCTATAGCATATTTTAGAAAATGTTCTTTATGAAAATGTTTGGACTTTTCATGTTGCATGATATTATTTGTTTTTAATTAATTTTTATTTTCAGATTCATTTCATATTAAACACTAGGAAAATATAAAATACAAACTCTGAATGCCCATAATCATCAATCTAGAGAAAAATTATTTGCTAGCTGAAGATATTAAATTAAATTAATACATGTAATTAAGCCATGGAGAGAAGCAAATAGTCACAAATTCACTCTACTCCATAGGCAGATGAAGAGTTTTCAGCTCTTCATGAAGCAAAGCTATATGTAAAGTAACTATCTGTGCTTTAAGGCATCCTTCAACGTAGTTTGTCAGTGGCCTCAGCCTTACTTGGAGTCTTCTTCTCGAGAGACCTTTTCAGACCTTATCCTAGACCCAGGGAATCAGACATGTTGGTGTGGAACACACAAGTCTGTTTTCCAAAGTCTTTCAGGTAATTTAATGTATGCAAATATTTGATGACCACTAATTTTGCATATTAGAATCAGAGTGATGACTTGGGTCTTACTGGAGTAGACAGGGTACTTTTGCAAAACATTTTACCTCTGGAGTAGTCAATCTCCAGGAGAGTGGACAGGACAAGAGTCAGCTAGTGAGCAGGACAAGAGAATAGACTGCCTGTCTCAGGGTAGCATTGAAGGCTGGCCGTGGAGAGCACAGTGGTATTAATGGTCATAAGCAAAGCAGGTTTAGTAACAAATGATTGTAATTCACAGGTAGGAATCTGCTGTTTGGTAATATAGACAACACGATATTCAGTCTTAGAAAAACCAGGACCTAGAGGCACATCAGAGCAGAAGGAACTCAAAACTTCAGAGAACAAAATGGTAGGCAGCACCTTTTTTTTTTTTTTTTTTTTTAAACAGGGACAATGCTGAGACAATGTCACTACATATGGGTATTTGGAATGAATGATGGTAAAACTCAGTTTGGCCAGGTTGGTAGGACTGTCCTAGAATCCCAGCAGCTCAGAAGGCTGAAGCAGAAGGCTGCCAAGTTCAAAGCCAGTCTCAGCAACTTGGTGAGGCCCTAAGCAACTTAGTGAGAGCCTGTCTCAAAATATAAAATGGCCTTGGGCTGTGGCTCAGTGATTAAGCACTCCAGGGTTCAAGCCTTAGTACCAAACCAAACCAACCGAAAAAAAAAAAAATCTTAGTTTTAAGGATGTATAACCCAATTTTCTGAAATTACACTGTTTATACAGTTCTGAATTAAAGGAATTAAAAGTTATGTAACATTTGTATAATGGCAAATATGCATTAATCAGAGAATGTGTGACATTAGAAATTAAGTGCAGAGTGGGAGAGTTTAACAAGGACCTGGGCAAGCTAATGCCATAAGAGCCTTGGATTCTTTAAAAAATAAATTACCAATACTGGTTGGCTATCATGGGCTTATGGAGCAGAGTGAATTTGCTATCATTTGCTTCTCTCCATGGTTTGATTACATGTATTGCTTTAATGTCTTTAGCTAGCAAATAATCCTGATTCCAGCTCTTCATTAAGCAGGGATATATGGAATGCACTGACTTTCTATGTTCAGGTTACTATGCTTACAGCTATGTCTTGGAAGTTTGATACTACCACTAAACTCCAAGTGTGTTCTGACCAGCCAGGTTTAGATATGAACAGTGATATTCCTTATTAGGTACACCTCTATGATCTGTTTCTCTTTGGTGGTCTTGTTGAATTATTGAGTAATATTAAGTTATCTTTCAACTTAAATCCCCAAGTTTAATTAAAATGCATGATTGCTGATAATAGGCAAAGGTTTACAGATTGAAAGAAAACATTTTCTTCTTTTTTCCCAGTTTTATGACATCAGTGATTATGTAGGGTATGTTTGCCTCTACTACACTCAAGCTACTGACAGAAGTATGGCCTGAGGCCCAGGAGAGATGCTGGGGGCATTCCCCTTGAGCCTTCCTTCCACCCACACTGCTTCATTATTGAATAAAACTACTTGAAATATTATAACTTTATGTATTTTTTATTTTAGAAAGTACTTGGGGTTTTTTTGGCATCCTGCAAGTGATGGCTCTTATTATTTATATCCTCTGTTTCAGAAGGTCATACATGAAATATTATGAGCAGAGCTACAAGGGGATGAAAATGTAAAGCACAGTTACTCCTATACACATATCCATCAAGCTGCTGACTTAAGATATTTACTTATGGCTTGTTACAATAAGTAAAAGCAAACTCAGCATTACTAAGAATATTTATGAAAAAAGTTAATCAAAATGCTTATATAATTGACTGTTTCAATCTGTACTGGGTCACATTCATAATTGCTTTTAGGCATGGTTTTAATGCCCTTCCTCTATAAATACTCCACGAGACTCCTCAACTTTGAAATTAGAACCTGCATATCCTTCAGAGGTTCAATAAACATTATAGTAGAAAATCAAAGTTCTAATTAGGAGAGCATTGAAATAATGCATAACTTTCTTTAAGAGGGCTCTTTAACATTTCAACATGAACAAGAAGTAGAGTCGACATCATTGCTGCCTTCTAGAAGACAGTGCAAAGTTTTTATATTAGCTAGAGTCACAATCAGAATTATAAACATTCTTCCATGTTAAGGGAGAAAGAGGGACTCTGGGGAAATCAGATTGCACAGCTAAGTACATGAACGGACCCAAAATGGAATGAAAGTGACCTGCATAGACAAGTTTGTTCCCTATTGTTTAGAGACCCAGACAATCATTTCGCTATGTCTCCGAGTGGTGACTAAATGCAGAAGCCTTGAATCCTGCTTAGTTACATCAGGCTTTCAGCATAAAAATGATTGACTCTGGGGCTTAAAGGATCAATAATCCCATATTATATTCTTAAATCTTCTACTGAAATAGTGGTAACTTAAAAAAAATGATGTTGTTTTCTCTGAAAACCTGATGATCCATCATAAAATATTAAGTCTGAATTTTTCAAAAGAGGGCTTAGCTTAAGCTAACTCAGGTAAAATCGCCATTCGAATATTTTTTTTATATATTTTGGTTTTAATTATCAGTAGATTCCCAAAGCTCTGTGTAAACTTATTCTGACATATGAAAATTATTTTAAATAAGGTTTTTGAAAGTTTTCATGTTCAGAGGGTACAATTTTCGCAATGCTATATGTTTTGCTAGTAGTTCACTTCACTTTTATGTTTGACTTGAGGCAACTCCTGGCCAAAGATGGCAGTTTTAAATAGCATGGAGGATCTCTATAGCACTGTTTTAAGTTGTAAGAAACAGAAATAAATTGGAGCCCAATTAAGTCAAATTTGATCAAGATTCTTCAGGTGTGATCTCCAATAAATCAAATCTGGTAGGCATGACATATATGCATAATACTGCACACATTAAGAAGTGGGGGAGTTAAAAAAATTCCTTGTAGTTTGAAAAGCCACTTCAAATCCATTGAACAAATCCTTAAAGGAAAATAAAAATGCCAAAGAATTATCTTTAACTTTTAAATTCATAGTCAACATACTTTACTTGCATGGTTGAGAAAATAGGTGTAACCCAGATTATAAATATTAACTGGAAAGTCCAGAATTTGATAGCAATGGCCATATCTACTATTGTGTGTGGGATGAGCGGGCTTCTCTTGATTGAACTTTTCCTTCAGTATGACGTGATGTTTTTCTCAGTTAAGACAGAATTTAACTTCAAGTCTAATTGTGAATGGTAGCAAGTGAGAACAGTTTGAGAATAAAAGTCATGCTCAGTACCCTATGCTGGTTTACTTTGATATGAGGGTATTAGAAACCTCTTTGGCTATTATTTCCATATAATTTGGAATTAAATGAATAGCAGCTATTAACTTGGTTCTTGCAACATCCAGTAGTACCACAATGTGTTAGCACACTTTAGAATGTAAAACTTGCTCTAATAAATTATGACATACATTTCATAGTTACGTTTTGTTTTAAAAATGAAAGTAGGTCAATCAAACCAGTGAGTACATCAAAAGAATGTCCATAGTGAGTCTGGGAAATGTGAAACATAGTATCACAATGCTGAGGAAGTGAAGAGAAAATGGCTCAACTGTTATGAGAATTATTTCCTTTGTTAAAGAAATATGAATGAGCATTTTTGTTTTTAGTTAGTGATAAATTTTTACACAGATCTTCCTCTCCTGTAAGATCATATGACTTAGAACTTACGAGGATACTTAACTACTTTTCTCACGTTATGTGCTTTTATTAAGGAAGGCCACATGTCTATAAAAAGAATTGTGAAATATGTTAGCTCATGAGCCATATCTCATTTCTTTTTTATACCTTTTCTGGCCTCCTTGTCTAGCCATAAAACATACAGAAGGCACTTAGTAGATACCTACTGATTCTTATTGAATTGCCCTGATATACACTAGAAACATAACACAAATATAAAGCACTCAACATTAATGTGAAGTGTGGTATACCAACCACAAAATAATATGTTTATTTTTCAACATGTTTTTCTTTTATTGATAAAAACTACACAAAAGCTAATTGATCATCAATTTAAAAAGCAATGTTACACATCATGTTGTGTTTAGAAATTGGTCAGGTTGGCAGTTTCACTCATGGACCACATGGCCATTGTTGTCGTCTACCCTTGGTCCCTGTGAGAATAATTCTGTTGGTCTTCCCACTCCGAGGTCTTCACAGGTCTCTCTTTCGGACTGTCTACAGTGAGGGCTGCCAATGGGGAAAAAAAACCCAAAACTCCTAATATTGTGTACAATGTTGTCTTGAAGGAACATTCAGTTAGATTTATTGAATTTTCATTCCAGTAGTTTTATCAAACTTTGTGGCCAACTTTATTTGTGGTCTATGGTAAAGCAAAGTTTCTTTTGGTACAACATAAGCTTTAATGCCCATGTTTAGAGTAAAAAAAAAAAAAAACAGAATCACTTGATCAAGAAAAAAAAAAAAGAAAGAAAAATTAAACCAACCAAACAAGAACATAGTATTTTTAAAGGGAAAATAAAATGAAAGCAATTGAAATAAAGTCTGTGAGTGTTACACACAACTAACAAGGAAAACCGTTTTGTCTCCCCAAGTTCCCACCCACCCCTGTTTACCTGCCCCCTGTGGTTCTCCAGCCCAGGAACCATGCAGTGTAGAAAAATCAAATATACAAACAAACCTATAGATAGCTAGGGTGAAATCTATTTTTATAAGAACTTGACACTCTGGACTATTTACATAGTGTCATCCGGGAGCATTTTTGTTTGTTTTATGTTTTAAAGCAAAGAAAGTTTGGTAGTTCTCCCGGTTATGCTGAAGGTGCATCCGCTGCCCTCTGTAAGCAGTTTTGGTTTTTCTTTTCTCTATGCCATTTATGTTTTTTTGTTTGTTTGTTTAACAGGAACGATGAGCTTGCTTGATTGCTTGGGTTGGGACACCCATATCTCCTTTAGGATGAAAGCCCTCCCTATCCACGGCGAGGTCCCCCAGTGAGGAGTTGGCTTCTGCACTAGTTTGTTATTCTCTCCAGGTAAATGGCAGGTGCAGCCGACCTGGCGATGGTGGCGATGAAGCTGTGGTCTCGACCGAGCTCCAGGCTGGGGCTCTCCTCCTGCTCTGGAGACACTGTCTCATAGCCCTGGTTGACGTGCAGTGGCTGGTGAGCCTGGCAGTACCCGATCACCGGCTGGTCGTAACTATAGTAGGGCAAGGGCTTCACGTGGTGTGGAATCTGCATGTGAGAGACGGAAAGACGAGTTGATAACAGAAATGTTTCAGAAAGGTAAGCAGATGATATTTTTGTTCCCCATGCTGTTTCAAGACATATCGAATACGGATCGAATGACTAATAAACACTAGTTATTAAGGAAAAAAAATTCTTCCAGGATAATTTATATATGCTTTGCACTTAAAATCATAGACAAAGAATCTACAATGCACTATCATCTATCATGGTAGCCATTGCCATATCCCCATTACAGAAAGTCAGAAACTCCAACAGAGAAATTCCTCCAACAGAGAAATTGAAAACATTATGTACATCCATGCATTCAAATGCAGAAAAGCAGACATTACAAATATGGGTTGTGTTGCAATACGGTAAGACATATTAAGTGCAGAAAAATTAAAATGTGCAAGAGAATGTTTGATTCATTTTCTGTAAATAAAAATATAATCGTGTATATTTTACATATATGTTACAAACATTTTATTTTCATTTGTACTTTTCATTTCAAGTATTTCAAATCTCTATAATGGGCACATATAATTTTTTTTAATTTTAACAATAATCTCACAAATCATTTCTTTTTTTTCCTTTTTTTTCTTAGAGAGAGAGAGAGAGAGAGAGAGAGAGAGAGAGAGAGAGAGCTTTTATATGGTGCTGAGGATCGAACCCAGCGCCTGCGCATGCCAGGTGAGCATGTTACCACTTGAGCCATATCCCCAGCCCTCTCACAAATCATTTCTAACAGTTCATTACTTAAAAATATTATTCCAAAGAACTCTGGGATCATGGGAAAAGACATATCTTTGTGTTCATAACATGTGATGTTATTATTTGTGTTCAAGCTAAGATGCTAAATGTGTGTCTACTGATGGTATAATAAATGGTCTACAGAAACTCCTTTAACAGGAAAACCTGAACATATTAGAGTACTTTTGATTTGCTCTGCAGCTTTTTATTAAACCATAAATTTTTGATTTAAAAAAAGTGCATTCCAGTGTTAGAAAAAGAAAATTGATGATTGCTCAATTCTTGATCTCTTTCTAGAACAGTTCCCATAACCTGTTAGATCCAATTTGACACTGTTGATTAGGGATCCAAAGATGGTAGAGTATGATTGCATCACGGCTCTGTGAAGTTAGAAGTTGTGGCAGTTTTTAAACCTCTGTCTCTCAGCTTCAGCTCCACTTTTGTTGTACGCTTTATGATCCCGGAGTTGGATCTTTATAGACTGCATTTCTTTTACCTGTTTTAAGCATGGGAAGGCTTAGAAGAAGGAGAGTAACTGTTCTCAGTGTAGGCTGTCTATCTTTGTCTCCTTCAGGGATTCACTCCAACAATACTACTTCATTTTGCCTGTTTCATTTCATTCCTATAGTAGCAGGTGATACCTGGTTTCAGTCTTTCCAATATTTGCAACATAGAAACACTTGTTAAAACTTAACTTACACCCCTCCAGCCCCTGCCCCATCACACACACCAGATACCAACACTAGAGAAATATAAGGGTCATCTCCTCAAAGCCCTTTCTCCAAACTTTTAGGTTTAGTGATTTCAACATCTTCCTTTTGTGCCGTCAACCCTACATGAGGAAGGAGTGGTGGCTACGTCCTGAACTTGTGTCTGTGATACCTTGGCACTATTCTAGTCTTTTCATTAATTAATAATTCTATATCATATTAGCAATTCTTAATTAGCCTTGTTTGTTAGAATAACTGATACGTTGTCTCCTAACTGGACTACGTTCTCTAACTAGAACAGAGAGTATCAAAATAAAGTTCAGGGTATATTGTTCCATTAGAGTTTTGCTTCAAAGTGACATGCACACATATTTGTGTATGTACTGGTCACATTGTGAATTTTTAAAATCTGGAGGTCACAGTTAAAAATGTTTCTGAAAAATACTTGATCAAATCACATATTCAGATTACAGTTTAAGTCTTTGCAATAGTTCAGAAAAAATTGCCATGCTGCTCTTAATATTCTTTCTAAATGCATATGATTCAGTATTTTTCATGATGAGGTGGGAAATTAAATTTATATATATATGTATATATATATATATATACATATATATATATACTTTTGATTTATATATTTATAATATAAACATACTCTCTATGTATACATACACACAGGGAGAGCACTTTTGTAATGAGGTACATTGACTTCTAAGGAAAGCAGACATTATTTTCAGCAAGATTTAATAAATAGTGATGAATCAGAAATAATAACAGAATTTCTCACCAAATTGTTGATATAACCTTGAATATACAAATCCAGTCTCCAAAAAAAAAAAGGTTTGGAAACATTACATACTAGGTTAATTGTGACTGATGTAGAGATGTTGTAGACATTAGACATTTATTTTGGTGCTGATAGATCAAAGAACAGATTTTAAGGCAACAGGTCCAAATTACTTGACAGTAAATACAAAGTTATGTCTAAACTACCTCACCACAAATCTGCGGGTTTGATATTATTTCTTATTTATTTAGACCTCTATATATCTGTACAGATTCAGACATGAACTGTTTGCCAACAAGCTCTGTCTTGGGAAATCTCATAGGATTTTGCAGTGTGTCAGATAGGAAGAGAGATTGCGATTGGTATCATAGGTCACCACAACTCTGACAAAGCACATCAACGGAAGCAGATACTTTGTTCTGGCATTCTAGATAGGATAAATAATTTGGAGAAGACCTACCTAAGAGTAAAATGGTCCATTCTTACTTTTTGTCATTAATAGGTAGATAGGTATAGCTTGAAAACATTCTAAGAATTCAACACATTATTTCCAAACTACACAAATACTTACCAGGTATAAACATTTATTCCACACAATTTCATTTGAAGGAATGACTGGTTTTCTCCAAATTAGCCAACTTACCAAAACAAAAAATACATTAAAATTAATATTACTTCCGACTTGTGCCTCTTTCAATGTCTTATAGCACCACAAACGCCCTTTCTCCAGTCATTGCAAGAGCACATACTTGAATCCGCAAACATGTGTTAGTTAATATGACAGGAATTAAGAGTCTTCTAGACCCTTCTGTGCATCAGTAGCTCATAGGTAAACAGCATTGAATTTCAAATAAGAATTAACACTTTCATAGCTGAGAAATCCTATTTGTCTTCAAATTAAGTTGACTCAGATGTCAAGGAACCTGCATTAATTACAAAGTTTTGGGGTTGGACAGGTTTGTTTTGTTGTTTTTGCAATATACAAGGATTCGTTTCATTTTTCTTATTGTATTTTAGACAGGCTTAGAGCCTCTTGCAAGACCAGAAACCATTGTAAAGTTGCCTTCTGCAAAACTGACCAATGGCAAAAGTTCAAAAGCCAAGTGAATTGGCAAGGTTTGAAAAGATAGTACAATGTTTGTTCATTTACTCTTAAAGTCTATTCTGTAGGACATTTGTAATCAAAGGAATTTGTGGTTTCTGAGCAGCTAAGAGACTGAGGTCTTGTACTTTATAGTAATAATGTACAGTACATTAACCACCTGAGTCCCTATGTGTATCATTGTTTCCTTTCCAGTAGTCAAAATAAAGTATCCTTTAAGCTTCCCTGAATGCAGTTCTGGTATTTTTGTAAATGTGTTCTCAGAGCTTTTCCAAAGGGTCCCAGTGCTCCGTCAGCTCTCTGATGGGCTTTACCGGGTAGCTCAGCAGAACACCCCTATTTAAAGACGTCCTCGATCCCATGCTTGACTACACATTGGCTGCTTTGGAAGCTATGCTTTACTTACAGACAATGGGCGTGGTACACAGAATTTTAGAAATCATATTAGGAGAATATATTTTATTATATTGAAATTTTGCCATTCACTTCTCTGAAGGATATGAGCACTCTAATGTGAACCACATTTAAACATCTGTAGAGGCATATTTTATAACTAAATCAGAGGTAAGTTGCAAGGCGGATGGACCGTCATTATGACTAATTATAAGTCACTTTAATTCTTTTGAATTTCATGTGAATCCTCTGAAAATGGGGATAATAATGACACCTCATTTATGTCGATAATAAATTTCAGATAACCCTGAAAGGCCTCCCTGATTCTTAAGAAAAGGAATACAGTGAAAGGACATATTCTTATGCTTTTTTTTATTTGATACTGACAGCATCTTTTCTGGAAATGTGCCCTGTCTTTTGTCTTATAGTTTCCATTCAGAGAAATGCAGGCCACGAGGGTCAGAGAGTGGCTCATTAACCAAAGGCTTTCAATCCTACTTGGTGCACTAAGGAGCTGGAAACCTTGGCGTGTGTTCTGGTTTTCTGAAAGCATCATTTACCCTTTGCCAGGATATGTTTTCTTCCAACGCACTGAAGAGAGTAAAAACCTGACACATTCCTCTCAATTGCAGGGTCTTGCAGTGCTCATGATTTAAAGAGAGAAGTCGGGGGGGGGGGGAGACTATTTTTGAATCTGGGAGGAACAATGAAATTTTACTCATGTAGAGCTTCAAAATCTGCAAATTGACTTCCATCTCATAATTTTACATCTGTGATAATTATATTTAAAATGAGAAATGAATGTGTAGAGTAAATGTGAGAGAAATATGAAACGGATTCTTTATATATTTGATCAAAGTCTTTTGAAGTTCAATTTTGTTATGAGCATGAAATTCCAATATTGTTAACCTCTTTTCTCAAAGATGTAAGTAGTTTAAGAGTTATAAGTAGTTATAAGTAGTTTAAGAGTCTGATCATTCTTAAATTACCGTGGACTATCATTAGTCTTATTTATTAACTTTTCATGAACATTGTTCACATTTCAGTATGAGCTCCTTCAATTGAAGTCATAAAAGGTTGATTTTCAATTTCCTAAATGACATTTGTTCTCTAATTTCCAGAATTAAAGGATAGTGTCTGAGTATTCAGACCATTTAAAAAGTACCATCATATAAATCCAGATGAAAAATTCAATATAGTTGAATTGCTTAATGAAGATGGACACTTGGTTTATTGGAAGTAAAATTGATTAAAAATGAAGGGCAATAGCTAAATGAGTGTATAACTTCAACTTTATTCTACTCACTCTATTAGTATGTGACAAGATTGGAAAAGGAAGAAGTACATGTAAACAAGTTTGGGTAGTTATTATTTTTTTCAGGAATTTTGATTAAAACTGATAGAATCTCAACTCATTTAAGTCAGTTGAATGAAAGTGATGCTTAATTGGCTCATAAAATACAAGAAAGGATTTAATAGCTAATTTGAAGGATGAACAAAGGCACCACTGAGTCTCAGGAACACAGATGTCACGAAATTTCTTCCATCAAACATGCATGATAGCTTCATACCCTGAGTGCCAAATAACTTCCTACACCTGACTGAACTCAAGACTGTCACAGCTCCCGAGTTTTGTGTATTCCAACCAAGATAAGTGATGAATACCAAATCAATTTATCATACTACATTATCTGATCCCATTTACCATGTAACATTCTTGTTTATTTGAAAAATGCAGGCTTACTTTTCAATTAGAAAACATCAATAATCTAAGCATTAAATTCTGTTCAATTAAAAGTCAAACTTCCCAAAGAGCATGGCATGTCATATACAATATTTGTTAGAAGGCTTATTTTTGTGACACTACTTTGAAAAAAGTATTTTGAACTCAAAAGTTAATAATTGTTCTTCTATGTCTGGATGGAAATTTGAGCCCTGACCTTTGAGTACTAACTCTCTAACTTACCATTCAACAAACAAAGGCTATTCTACATAAAGGATGTTTCTCATTTTTAGTTTTTGCTTTCTGCCATTCCTAAGTCAGAACTCCAAGAAACCTCTACAAGGTAGAGAGGATAGTGCTTTAAAAAAAATGCTATCATATAATTCAGTGAGGCTGTAGGAAAAGCTGTTTTGGGTTGCTGAAAGTTATTTTCCCTAAGTATGAATCCCTCAACCATGTGATGTTTTTGGTGCTGGAGAGGAAAGAAAAGAATGGACTGAATACTTTCCCGGCCATGAGTAAAATCAGGGAGAGCATTAGAGGTACAGGAAGAAGAGGAGCCTACATCTCACTCCCATAACTCACACTGCAGAACACTAGGGAAGGAGAAAGCCCAGACCAGAAGATTAGACTTCCATTTACAAAATTTCTGTATCTGCCATTTTCTTCTATCTATCTATCTATCTATCTATCTATCTATCTATCTATCTATCTATTTTTGAGCCCAGGTGTACTTTACCACTGAGTCAAAATCCCAGTCATTTTTATTTTTTGTTGCTTAAGGTCTCCCTAAGTTGCTGAGGCTGGCTTTGAACTCACAATTCTGCCTCCTCCTCCTCAGCTGCTGGGATTACAGGCATGTGCCAATGTGAAAGACTCTTCCATTTTATTTCTTGATGTTCACCAATTTCTTTTCTTCACCAATAGCTCTTCATTTTCTCTCCACCCATGCCAAAGCTGATGGGTTAATTAATCAAATGAAACCTCTTTTTAAAAAATGCCATTTCTGATATCTGATATCTTAATACTTGATGCACACAAAGACCTGCCTCAATAAGAAGTAGCTAAAATAGAAAAAAAATCCCAGAAATAAAAAAGATTCAAGAATCCAGGAGATGATAAATCCAAGAGATTATAGCAAATAGCAAAATTTACTAAGAATAAATGAAAAATAGAAGTTATGTGAAACACATTATTATTGAAGTTTGTCATCTAAAATATTTCTTGGATACTTATGGGTATTCACTTATTTATCAAATGAAAGCACTTAAAGAGTCTTATCCTTTCCCCATTTCTTTTGAAGATGAAATAATAAATATGAAAAAAATCTATCATAAAGATTTTAAATAATTTATTACATTTATTGACCCTTGTTCTAAAAAACATCTTCAAAGAAAAACAAAACAGATAAAGGTCAAATTGATAACTTATTCACTTCTAGTTTGTTCAGGGGCTAAAATGTGTATGGTAGCTCTAGCATGTGAAATATACAATGCTAAATACAATAGATTTGGCTTTTTATATTGCCTGGACGTATTCAGGCCATTTTCAACTTTAGTTCTGACGAAAGTTGCTGTATAGAATTTGTTTTTCTTGTTCTGTTTTTATTCAAGGGTGGAAATGTGTACTATTTGTGCACTCATGGCTGACCAAATTTTAGCTTTCAAGACAGTAGTGGGATATCAGAACAGAACATCCACTTGCATCTTTATTGCTCTCCTACTAGGATCTGTTGTCTATGAGGTGTCGAGAGAGTTGATTAAGTTAATGAATGAGGTACTAGCTGTTCTTTGAAGTTAGCTTTGACTCCATTAACTGGGAAGCTTATTACATTAGCAGCCCTCTCAACATTCAGTGAGGTTTTGGGCTAATGAGCTGGATTAATTAACTGGTATTAATTTCTAAAGGATTTCCTAATATAATTCTGGCCTCTAAATTAGGAAGAGGAAGGTCTTCCCCAACAGTGTATTGGAAGCAAACGTCCTATCTAAACATATCTACATTGATTTGCTTACAAAGTATTTAAATAAAAATAGAGATGATGAAATTTCAAATTACATTATTTTTCTCCTCTATGGAAAAACCAATGTGGAAGTTTCAGTAATATACGATGATGCACAAAAGACAAAGTTTTTCCTAAGATGGTGATCCTTGTGTGGGTCTAGATTCCTTCTTGGAAAATTAAATACATACAAAAGCAAACAAACAAAAGAAAATTATCAGCATATGCAATTGACTCAATGTAAGATGGTTTTGTTTTCATCCCTTCTAGCAGTTTGGGAAAGGAAATGAAAGCAGGAATATCTGCACCAAGGAAGTATTGTCAACACTGGAGACAATTTTCACCCAAGCCCTCTCTCACTTTCTTCAATGTGCAGAGCAGCCTATTCTGTCTTCCATATGAGTTTGCATAGTATTCTATTTGGATTTATGTTAAACAATTTATCTGCCATAAATGGGTTTTATAAAAAAATGTGGCTCTTGATTAACCAGAATGTAACTGATGCATTTTCCCTTGGAAGACATATTCAGTTTGTGACTCTCCTAATATATTTAATCTAACAATGCAGTGGGCATACATTTAAAGTTAGAAATTATTTAACAAATACAAAATTGAAGTGTGATTCTCATGAAAGGGAGGTGATTGAGTTTCTTTCAGGCATGTACCTTTGTAAAACAGTATTGCATAACCCAAGGTAGAACTTTAGAACCAACTAATAGACACAGAAGGAGGAAAGGCCCAGAAGGTTTTACATATAATTGATAGGATGAAATTACTACCCTGATTCTAATACCATTTAAATTGAACTCCTTGGGAGACTGGATGTTTCTAATGAAAAAAAAAAATCTTGAGATGTATGTTTAATTATAAAAATAGAAGATACCCATTAAGAAAATGCAATTAAATTTTTTTCTGATTGAATATATATTAGAAAAGCATAAGAGAGTGATTCATAAATAATACTGGTTTCATACTTCATATGAAATATCTAAAGGTCTAGGTCAATGCCTGGATCTCTGCCATGGTGTCTATACTATTAAGGAGTAATTATATCAAAGTGAATTTGCCATCATAGTTCATGTATTTATGTGTTCATTCATTCATTCACATGACACATATTTATCACAGGGCTTGGCAAATCTTTTTTTATAAAGAGCCAGCAGTAAGTGTTTTAGGCTTGTGACCCATACAATATCTATTGTAACTACGGAACTCTGCAACTTAATTCTGCTTTTATGCTATGAAAGTAAACGTAAGCAAAATGTGAATGGATTAGCATGACTGTTTCAATAAAACTTTATGTACACTGAACTTGAAATTTCATTGGATTCTTATGTGTTAAAATATTAATCTTTTTCTTTCATTTTTTTTAACCATTTATAAAAACATTGACCATTTAATTCACAGTCCATTTATCTGTGATCTAGGCACTGTGTTAGGTTTTATATATATATAAAACCTAAGATTAAGTACTATCAACATTGGAGCTTATTAAGAAGTGACAGAGTGAGATGAACAGGATTACACTTCCCTGTGTTTTAGACCACCGAATCCATATCAGCAAAACAGAGAGAGAAAAGCACTCCCAGCATTGCAGATTTACACCGAAGGTCTAATTCTTCTGTAGAATAAAGCTCTCAGTGGCTTCCAGACAAAGAGTGAGACTCATGCAACCTTGGTACTTGGAAGTCAGACTTGAACCTCCAGGTGGAAGTCTGAGGTCACCATCCAGGGCATTTTGATCAGATGTACTCTGACAGGATAAAAGCCCAGTGACCTTTTAGCAAAGATCTTACAGGACACTCTTAAACCAATGAACCTGCCCTTGAGTATATGATGGCTTCTAACACAGGACCCAAGAGAACTTTAGTGATTTTGTAAAAGTGGTTAGGTTCAGGGGTCATCTAATCATAAACTGATTCCTCCCACCCACACTTTTTCTCATGGAAAAGTTAAAAATAAGCCTTCTTCCTATTTCTCAATCTCACTAAACTATTCCTGTGCCTGGTGGGTCTTTGTACTTACCATTCTCTTTGCATGGAATAGCCTTTTTTTTTTCCTTTCAGTGGGCTTATGCTAATCTTTTGAGTCTCAACTTAAATCTCATGTTTCAGAGAGGCCCTCTCTAACCACCTTGTCTAAAATGCCATCCCACCCCCATTTACATATGTAAGCCATTGCTTGTTTCAATTCCCTGTTTATTTTCTGCTCAGCATTTATCAAAATGTCGAATATTCTTGACGATGTGTGTCTTTGCTCCTTTACTCTCTGTCCCCGTTCTCTGAGTAAGCCCCATGATGTCAGTTTCTGACTTGTCTGCTGTTGTCTGCCTAAAACTCTTCAATAAATGTGAGTTAAAAGAATGTATAAATTTATGAGAGGCATTTGGTGGGGAATTGTGTTTTATTTCAAAGAGATAATACCTCAAAAACAGTAAGCTGCTCTCTCTTCTTTTTTTCTTTCTACTGTCTCCCACCCATTCTCAGCTATGAATTGAAACAGGAGGTCTAGGATCACACTCAGACATACTTAATCTACAAATGCTTACAGGCACCGCATTGTTAGGAGAGCTAAAGACATTAGAATTACTAAAGCTATCCATGACCTTAAGGGTTTTTTTTTTTTTTTAAAAAAAAAAAAAAACCTATAACCTGATATAGAAGACAAATGTGAGCAGAATTTTACACTATAAAATGCCACACTGGAAGAATTTGAAAACCTATGTGGAAGGAAAGAAAGAGGCGGGATGATTACCAGATTGTTTCTAACCCAAACAATAGATGTCTACAAAACCATTAGCAGAAAGCCTGCAAAACACAGAGCTGTACACAGGCAGTACTTCTGGGTCAGCCATCGAGGCACAGCTGTCTATGTGCCATGGTGTATACCGTGAAGTCACTCTTTGACAAGTTTTAGCACTCTGCCCAATTCATCCACAAGTTGCCCTGGTACAAAATAGATTCCACACCCTTGATCTTTTCAGACATCATCCTCAACTCTCAACCCAAAATGGCCTTAGCTTCTTGCAAAGGAATCCTTCCTACGTTATAATGAGCAGTAGAGACCGACCCTGACCCCAGGGTGGAAGGGCAGGACACTGCTACAGCTGCTGTCTCTGCTGCTTCTAAAAGTCAAAACAATCAACTCTTGCCTGCCACCCCTAATTTCAGAAACAGGGAGAAATGCAATGCTTCACCTTCCTTTCATTTGCCATTTGAAACCTTTTCAGCCATGTAGACTGCCCTTAAAGCAGTGGTGTGATCAGCCTGGATGCAACTTTGAGACATCTGTAGTGATTTTAAAACTCCTTTTTTCTTCTAGTCCCTATCTCACATCAATTAAATAAGAATTTCTTGGGTATGGCCCAGGCCACTCTATTTTAAATAAACAGCATCCCTGGTGATTCAAATGTGCATTCAAGGTTGACAGCAGTGCTTATTGTTAAATTTAGGTTGCTGTGGCTTAAAGATGTAAGCCCAGCAGGGAGCACCAGCTATGATTTACCTAATTCCCTATTCCTGCCAGGAGACTGCTTGACTTAAAACAAAGCAGACTACTTTCTAATCAGAAGCCAACAAACATGGTGTGCATGTGTGTGTTTTTGATTTCCCAATTAAACTTTCCTTTTTCATAAGTTCAGTTCGTTACTACTGATTTTATTCTGTCTCACCAATTTGAGCTTATTCACTTGGTCCCATTCATATTCTTGTCAGTGATTATACTGCCATCTTTTTAGTTATCATCAATTTGGAGATACACATACATAGTTTCTACTTTTTTTTTCCCCTCAAGTTTGGGCTAATTCAGTTGGGCAAATTGAACAACTATCATTATACACTTGTTTTCTAAATAGCTGCTTGTAGGTGAATTTACCTTGCCTTGGTAGCGAAGTGCCCATAAATGTTCAGTCAGCTGGAGAACTCCTTTGGCTAAACATTTTCACAATCCACTCCTTTTATTTTTTTTAAAGTAATTTAATTTACTGGGATGGTAGTAATAGCCCATTCCACTTTGCACTATGGGGAAGAAAAGATATTTTTATCTACTTAAAAGCTAATAATGACTCCCACTGTTGAAAAATATTCAAACCTTCCAATTATTTCCATCAAGCGATAAATTTAAAAGAAAAGAAAAAAGAATTAAAACCCCAATGTGTTAGCAAGTAAGCAATCATGACAAGGAGAAACTTAGGGAAGGATCATTAAATTCATCTTTGCTTTCAAACAACCTGATGCTCGTACACATAGGGGGCTATAAAAGGATGTCCTCTGACACTGGAAATAATAAGAGTCAACACATAATTGATGAAATGAGCCATCTGTAGTAATAAATAATAGGAAGGAATTATCTGTATGTGCAATACTACAGAGAACAGCTTGAAGGTGTTGATTTTTCCATCCTCTACACCTCTCTTAATTCCAACTGCTACCTCCAAGTTCACAGGGTTTATTTACTTGTCTCTCACCACTGTGCTCCAGAACACCACCGTGTTCACCTGCTTATAGTTCACACCACTACAGAGCTGACTTTTTCAAACTCCTATAACCCTTATTTCAGAATGAAGCTAAATTGAATAGCTACTTTGGTTGATCATACTCCAGAGGAGTGGAAAATTCTACCATGCTACATTTCATTGTGTTTCTTGGCCAAAATACAACCTTTTCTGGACATCTATACCTCTCCACACTGTTTCTATAGTCTTCTTTCTCCTTTCCTCATTTCCACCCCATATCCCTCCCTGACCTCTTAAATTCTAGTTTCATCATTAAATACTCTTTATCCAAAACCACATCAATGAACATGTATAGCTTCCTCAGCTGTTTGTTATGACTGGGGTACCTTGTACTTTTGACCGTGGAAGCAGGCCACTTGTCATCTGTCATGTTCTAGTTCTTCATGTTTCTCCTAGACCCTGACTTGTGGCCATTTAACCCTAGTCAGTGTACCTTGCCTAAATTACTCTCTTCCCATTGCTCTTTTGATTTGGCAGCTCTTATTTCTGAATTGTATTTTAACACAGATGTGCCATTGTTTTCCAGCAAGAAGGTTTAATGTATATTATTAAGAGTGCTCAATGGAACAACTAGTTTTTTACGCTGTCAACCGAATTGTGGTTTGCTGGTTTATTACAGAAATAGCGTTATTTATAATAAAAAGTTATAAATACTTTTATTTAGGTTATTTAAGTAATTTCATTAAGTGATTATAAATAAGTTTATTATTTCTCATGAGCTTAAATTCTCAAAAGAACACCTCTTGAGACCAAGATTAGCAATGGGATATTGATAAAAAAAAAAAAGAATCCACAATATCTTGGATGGATTTAATTTTCTGTGCCTTCCAAATGGCTATTTGCCTGATTTGTACTTAGGGTACTAAAAACATGGAAATGACTCATGATATTTTTAACTAAATATGCAACTAGACCGCAATGATTCAGATCAACTAGCAGAGGATCCTTCGATAAGGATCATGCATTATGGAGTATAAGAACATAATTCATTTCATTGAGTAAAATAAGAAATTTATATTCAGTTAAATATAAATTTAACTAAATATCATCAAGCTACCAATGTATGTAGATAATGGTATTTCTCAACTCTTTCCTTGACCGGTAGAGAGGTTATATAATCTGATAGAACAGATATGCAATCAGGAACTGGAGAAACTGAGAAGATTAAAAGAGATACTGAAAAGGCATCCCCTTATTTTCTGTTGTCTGTTAGAGGACTGGATAGATCAGAAGTTAATGAAATGGTTCATAAAAGATTTGTGACACACTGGGTGTAAAACACTGCATACACTTGCCAAAGAGTCTGTTCTTCCCTCTGCCCCCTTTTTTTTCTGAAGATCAGAGCTCATACCCTTGATCTATCTAGTAAGTGGCATTTTTATGGTAGAGCACTATTATGGATGGAATGTTGCATTCTCTCAAAATTTATATATTGAAAATCAAAACCTGAGTGTAACTATATGAGATTATGGAGCTTCTAAGGAAGTAATTAAGGTTAAATGTTGTCATAAAAATGTCTCCTGATCTGTTGGGAGTAGTGTCCTTATAAGAAGCAACAGAGGGCTTTTATCCTCTCTGTTTGTCTCTCCCTCTCTCTCTTTGTCCTTGCAAAAAGAAATCATGAATACATAGAAATATGGTGTAGGGAAGAGTCCTCAAATTTAATCAGCCTTGATATTACCTTAGTCGTGGACTTCTGGCCTCCATAATTATAAGATAAATAAATAAATACATTTCTGTTGTTTAAGCCGCCAAGCTTGTTCAGATTTGTTATGGCAACCCAAAACGACATAGATTTTCATACTGTGATGTGAGTCACTGCTATAACTAATACATAAAAATGTGGCCATAACATTGGAACCAGGTGACAGAGGTTAGATAAGTTTTGAGGTACATACTAGAAAAAACCTATGTTGCTATGAAGACATTGTTGGTAGAAATATGGATTTCAAAGGTCATTCCGGTGAAGTCTTAGATGAAAATAAGGAGCAGGCTTTTGAAAATGGCAGGGTCCTTGTTCAAGGTGACAAAGAACTTGGATGGACCAGGTTATAGTTGGTAAAAAGATTTAACGCGAAATATTGTGGATGCATCCTGGGTTTCTCCTAACCACTTATTGCAAAAGGTGAGAGAAGAGAGATGGATTGAAGAAGGAATTGTTAAGCAGAAAGAAACATAACTTAAACATTTACAAGATTGTCAACCTGTCCTTATTATTAAAAAAAATGAGGAAGTCATAGCAGAACAATCATTTGGTAAAGACATTGTGGGTTTGCATGAGCAGAAACAGAACACATTTGAACTAAGGGAGAGAGGGAAAATGGAACAGAAGGCAGGCTGCTGGACTCCTGGGATTCTACAGGATGGAACGACAGAACTATCCAGTAGCAAACATGCTTTTCTCTCAAGAAAAGGAAATAATGAGCCTGAGGTGATTTAGGGATCATCAGAACTGAGACTCTCTCCACATCCTCCAGGGGAAAGGCACATTCCCACTTGAGGTCAACATGTCACAATGTTGCTTCCTGGAGCTTTGGGGAAAGACCCTAATAGATCTGTAGGTGGGTGTGGAACTGTTGCCTGAAGCCCTGGAGGCCAGCACTTCAGTTGGTCAAGAAGGGAACGCCAACCCAGTATGCTTGTAAGGTGCGTTATGCGACCAAAGGGGATCATTACTGAGCCTTAAGATCTCATGGAATATGCTTTGCTAGGCATTGGACTTGCTTGAGACCCATCACCCTTTTCTTCCTTCTAGTTTATCTTTTGTTTTGGGGAAGGGGGATGATTATCCTATGCATGCCACACCATTGCATTATGGAAGCACATAGCTTGCAGGATTTCTCAGTTTCTGAGTTCTAGAAGAATTTTGCCTTAGGATTAATCGTACAACCAGTTCCTCTCTTGTATGACTTTAGTGGTATTTGGATGAGACTTTGGATTTCACAGTCGATGCAAGAATAAGTTAAGATTTTAAAGACTATGAGAACAGAATAAATGCATTTTATGTGCAAGAAGGACATAATTTGGGGTGGTCAGGACCAAAACATTATTACCGAATGTTGTATCTTCCCCAAATTCATATGTTGAAACCTGAACCATAAGGGTTGTTATACTTGGATATAAGGACTCTACTGAAGAAATTACAACTAAGCAAGAGCATAAATTTGGGGCACTAATCCAATAATAGTAGTGTTGTTTACCAGATGAGACACCAGACAGCTCTTTCCTTCTGTTTTTGTCTCTCTCTCTCTCTCTTATTTTCTGTCCCCACAATAGTAAGAAGAAGTAATATGAGCAACAGCAATATGGGGGCAGTCTACACACCAAAAAGCAGAGACTTCAGAATGTGAGTCTCTTCATTCTATAAAGGAAGGGTTTGTGTTAGCACTCTATTTTGTGAGTGTTACAGTACAAACTCTGCTTGTACCTTGATGTTGGACTGCTGCCCAAATAACAAAAATTAGTTTCTGTTGGTTAAGTCACCCAGCCTACAGCATTTTGTTATGGTAGCATGAGTAAATGTATATGGGCACCATCACCATGGTGTGCTGCAGCTTTGCATAAAGACATGTGGATGACTTCATAATGGTGCAAGAAATGTTATTGCAGTTGATAAAGCATTTGGGAAGAAAGCATTTAACAATGTTCTGTATGTATCAAGAGACAATTTCTTAAAAGAGGGATTAGTAAAATCATGTACCTTTATAATGGAATGTAGGGATATATGTGGCATTTAGTTGATTTATCCATTCAGGACCAAAGGGAAGACCCCAAGGATCAGTATATTGGTTACAATATGCTGAGATCTTTCTATAGGAAAAACTCCTTTGTGTTTAGAATAATGATAATCCATTTCCTTCTTTCTTGAACATTATTACGTTTTAAATGTGAGGTGTCCCCAAAAAAGCTCACATGTGGAACAATGCAAGAAGATTCAGAGGAGAAATGATTGGGTTGTGAGAGTTAAACCTGATTAATCCCTAGGGATTAATCAAGTGGCAACTGAAATGGTAGGGTGTGGCGGGAGGAGGTGGGAATGGCTTAGGGGTGTATATTTGTATATGGCAAGTGGAGACCATCCTCTCTGCTTCTTTGATCATCATGTGAGCTGCTTCTCTTTGCCACACTCTTCCACCATGATGTTCTGCCTTACATCGAGTCCCAAGGAATGGAGTCAACCTTCTATGGACTAAGGCCTCTGAAACCATGAGCTCTCTAATAAACTTTTCCTCCTCTACAATTGTTCTGGTTGGGTTTTTTAGTCACAGTGGTGAAATAGTGGGCTAAACAAACATCTTCCCCTATCCTCCATTTCTCAATGTTGTTTTATAGTTTTTAAATGAGGTCAGAGCTGTAAGGGGTCATACATGATTGGATTTTTAAATTTTCTTTTTTATGCCTGCCTATTTTTTTAAATGAACATTGAAAAATCAAGCTGCAGACATTTAGATCTACATGAGTATTGTTGCCTTTATTGTCCAGCTGGGAACTCTGAAATTAATACATTTTCTTAAGGTCCTACAAGCCATAGTATTCCTTGTTATTTTTTGTCACCCTAAAGGATCATGACTAGTGAAAAGGGGTCCAGGTAATCTAACTTAATACATGTGTTGGCACTGCAAATTGTTCACCCTCTTTTTGCTTTCTTGAATCCTTTGCCTACCCTTTGCTGCCTTGCCTTCTACCCAAGGAAGCTCATTTCTTACCTAGACTCCTTCACCTTGCTATCTGGCTTTGCTAAGTGTCAGTAAATAAGAGATGTTGTTCATCAGTGACAGGAGTCAGAGGTCAAGATATTTATTGCCTTCCTATGGTTCTGGAAGGTCCGATTCCCACTACAGCAGTGTTTGCCAATATAAGGCAGTTTGGCCTCCTGGGGAACTTTTGGCAATGTTGGGAGGCATTTTAGATTGTAGAGATGAGGATTTTTTTTAGCATCTAGCTGGTAGAGGCCAGAGATACTATAAAACATGCTGCAATGTGCAGGACATCCCCACCTAATGCAGAATTATCAGGTGTAAGATGTCAAAAATGCTACTGTTGAACAATCTTCTGGGTACGCTCTTTCCTCCCTCTTTCTCTCTCCTCCTCCTTCTATATATCTACATTATAAAGACATAAAAAGAATAACTCCTATTAGATGAATCTGTGAAATCTGTGAATCTGTAGTGTTCGTATCTGTAGCTCCTTCTACATCTAGCAACAGGGTACCTTCACTTTGCTCCTCCGGCCTTACTAAAGGAGAGGGAAAAGAACTCTTTCTGTTTCTATCCAGATTCTTCAACAACCCTTGAAAATTTTCACTTAATTTCGCTCTCATTTCTATAAAATTCCCATCATTAAACTCTCCTTGGCTAAAATTCTTAAGGGTACAGTCTTTCTTTCTGGGATTCTGGCTCCTGTGGAATTTAGGTCCACATATAATAGTTGACATTTCACATTATGTTCAGATTGTTTAAATTAGAGGTGGAATGGCAAACGTTTCAACTAGTCTTAAGTGTTTACATTTATTGAGGATGTTTCTGAGCCTCCCTTCTTTATAAGTCCTTGATGAAAATTAACTCATTTGATTTGGTTACAAATCTGATTCCCACTTAAAAAAATGGTAAAATTAAAACACAGGAGTGACATGTTCCGCACAGATTCACAGACTGAAGGTGGCTCTTGACATTCATACCTAGCCATTATGGCAAACAGGCACTCTCAACATCTCAAGACAAAGAAAGCTGTAGTTGACTCCAGTTAACCAGTCAAATGGGAAGCAATGGCAAATTTTCAGAGTGGCATCTGGGCCATTTTGATGGCATTCCACCTTCCTTGATTCTCTGTCCTTACCTTCTTCCTGCCTCCTGTCCTTCCCTTTTATTTTTTTGTTTCTCCTTCTGCATTATTCTTGCATGCATCCGTAACTTCTACTCTTTCCTCTCTTTGCCTTTGCCCATTTTTCTAAGAGTTAGGTTTGTTTCTGGGATCTAAATGTTAAAATATCCTAAGTTCTTTTCATTGAGAGTAGCACTCAAACCATCAGGAACAGAATATTAAATTATGCATTATAATAGTATGCATGAAATATTAATTAAGCCTATTCTTGGGATGTCATGAAATGTTAGGCATAAAATCATTTAAACATTAGTTTTCCAAATGCCAGTGACTTGATATGACAATATAAGCCGATTTCATCAGAAATTCATAACATATAATCAATTGATTGATAAAGACTATGCTTAGGCAATACAGAGGAAAAAAGGTTTTAATTATAGATGTGCATATTATAGAGCAGTAGGAAGGCAAAGTGATATAATTTATGTAAGGGCTTTGGTTTGAAAACATAAAATGTTGATTTGGGGAAGTAATAGTTTCTCCTTCCTAAAGAATTGCGGCATACGAGTAAAGTATTGTTATTGTTTCACATGCAGCGGTCCTAAAGATGGTAACTTCTTTACACCATTTTTCACAATAAATATCTATTAAAATACTTAATATCAAAAGCTGAGTGTGGATGACACTATGATAAATGGATGCATTGATGGAAAAATGAAACAAGATTTTGTTTTAGAGTGAATATTGGCTTTTCATTAGGTCAACTCAAAATATGTAACACGTAAAAAAACTACCTAGAATTGACGGCTTCCTTAAAGAAGTTTAAATACTAGTTCTAAAGATATACAAGTTATTTTCCAAGGAAAAATATCTCCAATTTTTTGAATATTGAGAGCAGTATCCAATATTATTTCCTATACTTGTAAATGGAAAGACTTAGGACTGGAAGCTTATGCTTTTAAATTCAAAGCACTTTTCTACTTTGTCCTCTCATGGGCAAAAGGATAGCCTCAAATATTAAGGAAATAAAAGCTCTGTATTTGTTCATGATGATTTTTTTAAATGACAATATCTCACGTGCAGGATAAGAACAAGAATATTCTCACTCGTTATTTCAGAAACTTCAAAGAAATCAGGATAAGGTTCCTTCTACCTAACACTCTTCAGGGTTTTAAAAATAGGAGGAGTAAATTCATTGCACTGTTCATTCTTGGTAAGGTATGGAATGTGCTGGGGTACATAACACTGAAATTCACATGAAAGTGACACAAAGTTATATTTTGTGTACATCACTTTAATTAGTGTTAGAGGACTTTCAACAAAGTTATTGAATGAAGAATCTTGTGGTACTGCTTAAGAAATAGTCATGTTTCTCTGAGAACTTCCTCATAATCACCTTCTAGCTTTAGGAGCATCGGGATTATAAAATATGTACTTCATTTCATGGCCATAAAAAGAGATAAGTGAAGGTCACTAACCTTATCATGGAGTGAGAAGGGTCATGCTACTTCTTGGGTTCATAAACTGTGACGGCTACTTACGAAACCTCTTTACTTTTAGATTAAGTCTACCCTAAGAGATTCACACAAACAAAGAAATATCCAATGATTACACCATATTTTTCTTATTCCCAGTTAGGTGCAAGATTAAGAAAATATCCTGCTGAGTAAAATGAATGAATTAATTTGGAAGATATTTGCTCTATTCTGTGTTTTATGTAAATAGAAAATCTTTTCTGTTGAGGATAGTTGATGTGATAACATAACCTAGTTGCAGAAGTATAAAGATGACTTTGGGATTTGAGATTCCCCTAGAAAGAAACCCATTTGCAACTGAGAAGAAACCCCACTCTCAGAGTTGCCACGTGTACCCAAATCCTTCAGCACCTTGCTTCTCCAAATACAGCCTACAGCACTGACCTTGACAGAAATGCAGAACCTCAGATCTCACTTCAAACTCACTGAATCTGAATCAGCATCTTGACAAGGCTCCTAGTGCTCAATATTTATATTAAAATTTGTGAAGCACTGCTTCACAGATCAGTTGTCTCACAGTAATCATCTACCAGAACAGCAATGATATTTACACTGAATTGCAGCCCTGAGTTTCCCCCACCATGCCTAGATCAAAACTGCACTAAAATCAAGTGATATAATTTTTTTTATAACTGAGAAGTGCTTCTTTCATACAAATAGTTATAGCATCAACTATTAACTTGTTTGAAATGCAAATAATTACACCCTATCCCAAAACTCTTGGTTTAAGACCCAGGCATCTGTAGTTGCATAGGCCTATGGGTGACTCCACACAGAGAATGGTTGCAGAGTAGTATCTGGAATTATCAAAGAAGCAGAAAATAGACACTCCAAAATGGAGCTTAAAGGGAAAATGGATTTCTTCCATGTAAAAAATGCTGTTCTAAAATATTAGTACAATAATATGTGTGGACAGGACTACAGTTACTGTACTTTCTCCAATTTCATAAATTCTTGTATTTTAAAAACCACAGTAGGTTCCTTCGGGGAACCTATTCCCCAATATGGTAACTTTTTGCTATTTTGAATACCCATTCCCACTGTCTGTATTGACTATGTCATGGTTTTTACTTTGAATAATTTTCACCAGAGACCGCAGGAGAATTACATTATCTATAAGGGTTTGGAGAGTAGGGATTGTGTCTTTCACTTGTGTAATGAGGTCCGTGACATCATTAATGCCTAATATATGCCTTCTAGATGTTCATGTTTTTGTTTGGGGTTGAAAAGGCCCATTTTTGCCTTGTTCTAGGTTAGATAATTTATTTTAGTCCATTCTATTTTTTTTTTTTTTTAAGATGAAACATTGTCTGTAAGGCAGTTTCGGGATCTTTTGTTTCAAAGTAAGCAATATTCAGTACCTCTCCTTTTATATATTAAGCACTAGAAAAAAATCTAATGTCATAGAAGGTCTTTTACCCCCCAGTAGTACAATTGAAACATTTGACATAACATAAAATATGTCTCCATTTTCATGCATTTAAATTTCTAATTGTTTCTAGGTCCCTTGGAGAGCGTTTCTAGGTCAACGAAGTACTCACACTGTGCTACGTTACACATTCCAAGAGTTCAAGTTAGTCTTGACTCTGTGACACTCACAAAATAGAGTGCTAGCACAGGTTCTTCCTTTATACAATAGTTAGAAAAAAATCCTAAGAAAAAAATGTGACTATTTGACTTTCAAATACAGCTATTAGATGCCTGGCTGACAATGATATTCTTAGCTCCTTAATATTTATTTCCCCTTCTTCCAGGTTGCTTTCTAATCCAGTTTTAATACTAAAAGAACTTTTTTTTTAGAGATGACAAATTGTTAGATATATAGCATTACATTATGATTATTGACTTCTAACCCTCATCTCCTCTCACTTCCAATGTAAAGAAATGATTAAAGGAAGAAAAAAATGAGAGGAGGGATACGGGGCTGGAATCATTGTATCAGCTATTTGGACACAGTACAAAGTACCATCCACTGGCCATGACCTGAGAGGATGTTTGTGAGATTTAATGCAACAGGAGCCAGACAAGAATCAAAACAATGGCTGGCTCAGAACTACTCAGTATGATTTAGATGAGATGTGACAAAATCCCACTAAAATGACCTTATTTGTAAGAATGAAGAATGAAGGTGAAGTGGGACAGCAGAAAAGGCTCCATGCAGAATCCTTTTAACCGCTGTGCTTCCACAGCATTCCTAAATAGCTGCCTGGGAGATCTGAGGCCAGCCTGTCACTTAGAAGAGCTTTGTCCAGAACACTCTGCTGAAGCAGCAAGAAGGCTGCATGCTGTCCCTGGAATCAATAGCAGCTGTACTGAAAATCAGTTGCGTCTAAGACTGTTTTCCAATGTGCTTCATGTGGACCAAGCAAACAGGGAAGACCAAACTTCAAACTTTAGCATCTTTCTCTTATTATACACCAGAGATTGCTGACTTCCATTGTCCCTCTTAGTCTGGTATCTGAAATTCTGTCTGTTTTATTAGCAGCCCTTGACTGTCATATTGAGGAGGTCTTTAACTGTCTCCACATGAACAATGGGAGATTTGAGGAAAAACAATTCAGGTTATTTTGAGGAAAAAAATGCTGTCTGGTATTTCCCTGATCTCATCAAAGAAAGAGGGCAAAAAGGACAAAATAAGCTTTAAACTATGAGGGCCCAGGTATAAGACAAAAGCAAAGATTTGTAAGGGATTATGTAGGAATGGAGTTATAAACTGAATGCTCACACCCTTCCCTATTTATATGTTGAGTTATTAATCCCCAGTGTGATATTAGGAGGAAGGGCCTTTTGGAATAGTTCAGACCTCAGGGTGGAGCAGTCATGATAGGATTAGTGTTTCATAGAAGTGACCTCAGGAGCTCATTCCGCTCTCTTACCACATGACACAGTGTGAAGATAACTGTCTATGAACCAAGAAGGGGCCCTTTCCCAGATACCAGATCTGCCTGAACCTTGGGTTTTCCAGCCCCCAGGTTATAAGAAATAAAATTGAAAGTTTCTCAGTTCGTGGCATTTTGTTGTTGTTGTTGTTGTTGTTGTTATGGAAACCTAGTATATTGTATAAAACATTTTGTGGGGCAAGTCAAATCAGACATGTTTCAACATCATTTCCCACAGGAATATGGCTCTATTCCAGAAGCTGAGTTGGGTGAAAAAGTGTTAATTTCTAATGAAGTAGATTCAAAACAAGGAAACAATAAAAGCAAATAAAAAATAAAAATTTAAGTTGAATACTTCCCAAAGATGCATTGTTTATACAAATATGGAACACATAATGAAATACATAAATGTAAAACATTTTAGAAAAAATATACAACTATAAATACAAAAAAACTTGAATAATTATGAAGAAGAATCTAGGAAGTTTAGTCTTGAATTCAATCTATTTTATTTATTAGACATATTTATAGAATTCCTAATTCCATTAATACCAAATATATCTTAAATTTGAAGTAGTTATAGATAAATGGAAAAAAATAGTAGTATAAAGAGAAGCACATTACCTTGGTTTTAAACCACTGGTTTCAGAGATTTTTAAATCATTACTTGGGAGACTAAATTGTAGAGAGTTATCTTAAAAGAATAGACCATATAGCAAAATTGTTTAAGCCCTTATTCAGAGATTATAGATTCCTTGAAAAATGGCTTTTAACTTTTATATTTTTTTTGTTCTTTTAAAATATATATGCAGTATGTGAACTATATGCTTGGTTAAGTGCAAGTTTTACATACAAGAGTGTTCAGAGAAGCATTATTTATACAATGGCCAGAGCTAATCATTCCTGGGAAAAATTCATATACTACCATCCTAGAATGAATAAATAAATTGCATTTTTGTCATTTAGAGGAAAATATAGAACCTTATTGTTTTTAGATTTAGACAGGAAGAATGAATGTAAATGTATTAACCATTTGTTTCAAGAAACTAAACAAACAAAAATAATAATAAAATTAATACATAAGGGAGATTTTTAAGAGATTTTCTTAAGTGATTTTAATAAATTATTGGATCAAATAAAAGGAAAAATAACTATAATATTGTATGAATCATTTAAATTATTCTCTGAAAATATTCATAAAATATGAAGCATGTATTTCCCTTCTGTTTATTTATATATTCTAATATTTTCTGCAGTGATGACACATTCATTTATCAGTATTTAATTGCACCTGTCACTAAGTCAGACCCTGGGAGGTGCACAGTAGAAAAAACAGACAAGTTTCCCGTCTTAGACAGTTCATGGTCTGTTGGAGAAGAGAGACAGCACATTAGTTATGTTAGGAAGTTGTGGTGGTATCATGAGAAGTTAGACAGACACTTTGTAATCTGGAGCTGTGTTATTACATACCATATAAAGGGGTCAAATTGGGGAAGATGGATTTTCTGGCAAAGATGAATTTTCTGGCAAAAGTAGGAGGCACATGAACACTATACATTTTCAAGGTACTGAAAGTCATCCATGGTGACAGTGGCTGTGTATCTGTGTGTGTATATGGGAGAGAGACAGGGAAAAGATTGGGGGTTAAATGCAGGTAGAGGATCAGATACTAAAGGACTTTTAAGACTCAGGTATTTGGACTTCAACTTAAATTATTTCTTTTTCTACCATACAGATGTAAACATGGGAACATAGCGGGTAAGAACTACAACTGTCCCTCCTAAATACAGCTTGGACTCTAATGACTGAAAGTACTTGCCCCTTCCCCCCTCATCTCTCTTACCACACATACAACTTAATCTCCAAATTACCATGTCTTTATTATTCCATTGCTTCATTGGCATAGCCCTCCTGCTCCAAGAATCTTTTTGTCTTAAGATTCTGTGAGTCCCTGATCTCAAAATGCTTGCCCTTTCTACCAATTTTAAACTGTTATGTAACAATATACAAACCTGATACAGACATGCTATTGAAAGACCACATTAAACAAAACTTCAAATCCTTAATAAAATTCTACCTTCCCATTTTTTTCCCTGTCTAAAATCCTATTCCACTGCCAGCAATAAACTTAGCCTTGTCTTATTACCATCAAGCTGTGCTGGTGATATAGGGGGAGGTGGCTATCCACAGAAGAAATGGTGTTACTTTCAAACATGTAAATTAAGACAAATAGCCACTGAAAGGGCTATTTTATTTATTTTTTTAATTTTTATAAATTGTAGTTAAAATATATATAATGTATATATATGTAATATATAACATGCATTTTAGCCATTTTTAAATCTTACAACTCAGTACATTAAATATAATCACAATAATATCACAGTTCATCCCCAGAACGTTTTCTCTTTCCAAATTGAAACACTGCACCCATCAAATGACAACTCCCTTTTATACTCCCTCTCACTTCTGACAACCAGCTCTGTAGTGTAGATTTTGCAGAAAATGCTAATATAAAAAGTCTCTTAGGAAAATATACCAGGGGATTATATTGTGATAAAATTAACTACCTTTTATTGAGTGAAAACTGTGTGGCATGCATTGGACCTTCTGCCCCTTTCTTCTCAACTTTAGAGTGACTCAGTGGGTATTTTCAGTACCTTTATGGATGATTTAGCTGACATTATCTATAGTGCTATTAGCAGTGAAACCGGGATTAAAAATCCGGCTCCTGTATTACATATTTCAAAATACCATTTGAAAATGTTATTTCCCATTACAAACTTTTACTCTACTTGGATATTTATTGCAAACAAGTTGCTTATCTGAGATCAAAAAGTGGACAATGAATTCAATGGTACTCTGTATTTTAACTGCAATCTTCAATTATGAACATTTCATTAATTATAAATTAATTTATGATACAAAAGACTCATAACAGAAATGCTCAGTAATAAATAGATTGTTCATTAGGAAAAATGTACAACTGGAGGATTAACAAGATATTTTTGAATTTTAAATAAAGTTGCTACTTGAATTGTCTATTTAATGCCACAGTCTGGCTGGACAAAATAACCGGGAGGTGATAAGCAACTTGAAGGTTGAAGGGGGAACTGCTTTATTGCTAAGGAACTCAGTGGGAACTGAGTGGGACTCAAGGTAGCAGGCACCCAAGATAGCAGGAGCCGCCTTATTGCGGAACAACAGAGATATATATACCTAACTGATTACACACAGCTTGACTCAATTAACATCATCTAGATACAGCAGTCAGCCAATAAGGAATCCCTACCTTCTTAATGGATTGCTGGCGTTGCTTCACAAACCACTCCTCCTGGCAAACTGCCAGGCGCCATCTTGACTTGATTTTCGGCCCCCAACATCTTAAAATTATTTTGAAGGTGAGAAAATGTAAGTAATTGATTTGGGAAATTAATCTTTAACTAAAAGTTCCTCTTTTGAATTAAAACAACCCCAAAAGCCATGATATATCATATTTATGTGAGTTAACTTTTAATTCTAGCTATAGTTGTGTCACAACAAAGAAGCGTAGGTATCTCTAAATGAATGTTTTTGGAAAATAATTCAGTTTCTTCAGTTCAATGCATTATTCAGATAAATAACTAATAACACTTTAATTCATGCTTTGTAATTCTATGCAGACTTTGAAAATTCTTATGAAAAAGCATATGTAATGTTTGAAACATTTTCCATACGTATGGTCATATGTTAACTGCAGGCCATAAATTACTATGTTCCCATTAAAATACATCTAACGTATATAAATATATGAATAGATATGTGAATGCCATGTTTTTAATTGGGCAATTAGAAGAAGCTGATATTTAGGTTCTTTTTTAATAACTATAAAATTTAAAGGTGCTTCATTTTCAAAATTAGGTATTCAGTGTAATTGTATTCATTTAAGTTGTATTTATTATTTAACTCTACTGATTTTGAGATGATGAATGTAATGTTCTCTTTATTTCATGCATGAATTGCTTCCTGTGATCTATTAATATTCCACCTCTAAACAGCTTTTAAAATACCATAAGAGTGCTGGGCAGTCATTTTGTCAAGACTGAATATCTGTGTGATTTTTTTTAACTTAGTTTCACAAAAATTAAATACTGTAAAGATAGTTAAGTAAATATTCCTTAAAGAAAACTATTTGCTTAGCCCCAGAACATCATGAATGCTTTGATTGCATAATCAGTTATTTTGCACAAAACTAATTCAATTTAAATAGAGGCTTGCAATAAACTGAGTGCCAGATTGCACTCTAGATTTCACAACAGCAATTTGAGGTTTTCATTTTATTCTATCCTATCAAATTCCCTATAGACAACTTTCTCTAGTTGTCACTCTTATAATATGGCTGCAATCAACATTCAATTTCCTAATAGTTTAGAAAATTAACTATTTACATATCAGTTCTTTGGAGATATCTTGCTGCATAGTTTCTCAAAGAAGGAAGGATAAACAATTAATTGAAACTTGCAATCTTGTTGATAATTAGCATCTGCTTTTTGAGTAGTCGCATTAAATTTAGGAATGAGAAACTTCTGCGATGATTAATTTGCAGTATTATGAAAGTTTTTCTCAAATGGGGGAGGGACTACTATTTTTTTCTCAAATTAAACATGTGGAATAAGTGATCTTATAACACTAGTAGAAGAATTAAGCAAAACAGAGCACCAGTTTATAATGATATAATTTATAATATCAATATATTAATATCATATTTAAGTGGCACAGGAGAATTCAAGAGAGTGAATTTTGGTTGGGAACAAAAATAGCAGCTGCTTTGATATCTTTGGGTTATTTTGGCAACGAGGATCTTTGCTTAATTTAGACTATATTTATAGTGTTCACATTAACTACAAATAATTTCTTTTGAGCATGTTTTAATAACATTCTTCACAAAAGGCCATAAAGAGTATAAATAGTTACATGGCATATATTAGGGTATTAAGGTAAGAAAGTTCTTCTCATATATATATACATTCAGTAAATAACTAATGGTAAGTGAAATTGATTCTGATGTACAAGAAGCTTAACAAATTCTTATTTAAACCGATAACATGGCTTTAAGACATCATGTTCTCGATTTTATTTATGATGGATATTAAAAGACAAAGATCAACCAGCAACTGCAGAGTTGCTGGAGGAAGAGGAAGTCTTGTCTGTGGATCAACCAAAACCAAAATGAGTTCAGGGTAGAAACACCAGCAGCAGAAGTTAATCAGTGACTTGATTGATTCCTGCACAACATGTACTTCAGCTGAGTGGAACTTCACTGTTTCCTATCTTTTTAATAGTTTGTGAGTCCAAAAAATGTGAGCTATGGGAGTATTTTGGAAAGCTCCATCTTCAACTTTCACCTTAAATTCAATTGCATCTAGGAAACCTGCCATAATTGATTGGGGGGTGGGGGGAATAGTACGAATTATTTCCTATTCATAGAGGGATTAAATGAAAAAAAAATCTACCTATCTGCCTAAATAAACTATGAACCATTAAAAATATGCCACACATAAAACGATATTTTACAATTGATCAATTTTTCTTAAATTGCAAATGTGAAAAGGTTTCTTTGGTTAAGATAATTGATAAATTTCCATGCAAGGAATTTGAGAAAACATAGATGATGAATAGGCAAACTATTATCTGATTTTCCAAGATTTTCCAACATTTGTTTAGCAGTATTTATACAATATTTTCAATTCAGTCATGGATTACATTATTATAATACTCTAAAAATAAAAAGAGCTCTCATTGAATTTAATGAAAATTATAAATATATGTTATGCAGCTCTTTTAGTCCTTGAGGGAGTTGTCTGATTCAATTTCCCATTACCTTTTCTCCATTGAAATCTACAGAGAAGCCAAATAACAAGAGAACTAAGAGCAGAGGAGTAATTTGGTTTCAAAAATATCTGGGGGAGGTGCAGATTAATTCAGACAATTTTCCCACACTTCTTTGATTCAGCTCTTCAAGTGGCCCCCTTTCAATTTCTTTATCTTGAGTCAACAGGCTACAAGATTGTTGCAAAGGAATACATCATTTTCTTGGGTGACAAGCCAAAAATAGTTTGCTTAAAGAATGCAGAGCCAACAGGATTTTCATATTGCTTCCCTTGCTGTTTCTTTTCTTCGTGTTGATAACATCAAAGTCAAAGCCACCCCAATCAGCAAGTTCCTGACACTGCGATTGGCTAAACACAATGAAAAATTGTCGGGGAGAAAAATGTGACTACCTTTTTTTTTTTTTTTTCAACTTTCTGCCCTGACTCAGTGACTTTAGGAACTTAAAGCATATCTAAGGGAAGGCTATAGGAATGCCCATAGCTGGGGAAAATTAATATATGGAAAGGCAAATGGAGGGTCAGTGTCCATGTTGTAAAGGAAACAGTAAGCTGTCAGGCAGATAAAGAAACTGTGTGCTACAAAAGGGAGAAAGTGGAAAGTAAGAATAGAAGTTCATTGGATTAGACAAAGGGGAAATGAAGGGAAGGGAGGAGGGAGGGGATAGAAAAGACAGTAGAATGGATCAGATATGACTTTCCTATGTTCATATACAAATACACCACAGTGAATCTCCAAATCATGGACAACCACAAGACTGGAATCCTAACTAGAATACTACATGTGTGTATGATATGTCAGAATACACTCTAGTGTTAGGTGTATCTAAAAAGAACAAATAAAAATAAAGAACAAAAAATAGTTCTGGAAAACATCATGGTTGGGTGGAGAAAGTTTACCTCAGAGATAAGTCACGGTGCTGTTACATTTTGGATCATAACTTTTCTTTGAAGATCCATGTGACAAAGGCCACTTTCCCTAGGATGATACTATTGGGAGGTGATGTAACCTTTAAGAAGTGGGGCCTAGTGAGAGATCTTCAGGTCATTGGGGGTGTGCCTCTGAAGAGGATAGTCAGGGAGTGGGACCCTCCTCCTCCCCCCTCTTCCTCCCTCCTCCTCCTCCTCCTCCCTCCTCCTCCTCCTCCTCCTCCTTTTTTTTTTTTTTTCCTGACCACTGGTGAGAAATGTTTCTTCCCTCAAGTGCTGACTCACCACATATTCCAAAGTAGTGGGGACAAAACATAAGACAAAAATAAACTTTTGCTCTTTATAGATTGATTACCTAAGGTATTTGTTTTAGAAACTGAAAGCTACCTAACACAAGGGCACAACTGACCTGAGATTTGAATTTGTGTTAACGACATAGCCTGCCTTTATGGCAATATTCAGTCCATAATTATTTTGTCTCTTTTGCCCTCCCTCTGTACTGATAGGTGTAGCCTGCTCTGCATTTTCTCATGTATTAGGTTCTAGTCCTTCAAACATTTCCAGAGTTCATGATTATCAAATGTGAAACTCACAATCTACTGAGGTAAACATGAAACATTTAATTATTAAGTGTGCTGTTAAAAATGGAGAGAGGGAATTAAAAACAGGAAGAAGAAAGATAAGAAAGAATCTATGGAGTTAATGGGAAAATGTAGTGCCTGGATTAAATTGAATATGTATTATTTTTTTTGTGTGTGTGTTTGAGAAGCTCCAGAGTTCTTGGAAATACTTGTGATTCAGTGGAAATCTGCATTGTCTAGAGCACACTTTACTGGCACATTTGATTCTGATCCAAGGGAGTTATTTTTACAACCATGAAAAGTTACTCTTCTCTACAAATAACAAATCTATCCTGTCAGATGGAACTTCAGTTGTCTTCCCTTACTCTCTATGGAAAAAGCCAGTTTCTCTCTAGTTGCAAATTCCTATCAAATTCACCAACCTTTTACTCTATACAAATCTGTGCTTCTCTGGCTTCTTTTTCTGAACTAATATAGCCTCTGTCTGACATCTTCATTATGAATTATGGACGATTCTCAACACATGTTTACTTGTGTCTCTACATTAGATTCATGAAGTTATCATTTTAAAAACACTTTCTTTAACAGAGCTAATATGTGTTAAAAACGCTTAGAACTTGCCTGGTATAGGTAAAGATGAATTAACTTTGCAGTTTTTGCTACTGTTGGTATAAGAAAGCATTCTTGATTCTAAGTGCCTGGATACGATCATGATTACAACCAAAGAAGGTCAGAGTTTAGTGAGAGAATCAACTAAATAAGTAGTTCCAATACAATGTGTTAAGAAACATAATTGAGGTAAGTACAAGGTCCTGTAGAAATGTGGGCAGAACAGCAATTGACTGTGGCTTAAGGTCAAGAGAAAAACGTGTGGGTGGGAGCAACCTTTGAGAGATTAGTAAAGGAGTTAACCAATCATATTATTTGCCCCAGATATCCCTGATGAATAACTATAATCAGATATTACAGTTTTAAACATAGAATCAGGATAAAAGCAATGAGTGAATAGGCTCTTTTGTACTCAATCAGAAAGAAAATGAGCTTTTATACAAGGTCACATTTACTAGTACTAGAAAGTCAGCAGAGACCCAAAGTGTAATGTTCTCTACTTAACCCATGTGGATTTAGCAGTGTCTGAGATTAGCCAAGGAAACATGAGAGAGATAATTTCAAAATAAGTGCAAAGAAGCTTATAAATCAAGGTTAAGTTTAGATCAAAATTTAATGCTGATTTTTTAAAGGTAATCACATGTGAGAAAAGTCACTACCTTTTAGTAAGATTTTGTACTGCTGAGATCTCTGTTCAATGTCATTTTATACCTCCACTATCAATATCACTTCAGCAACAAGACCCTGGGAATTTGTTCAGGGAAGGGACTATTAATGTTGTTTTATAGTTGATGGCTCTTAAACACACAGAAGTGTTTATACTAAAGTCTGTGATAATAATGATAGATGATTTTATCATTTATCATGTCTAATAATGATAAATGTTCTTATTCTATAGGGTTTATAGTTTCCAAAATAATTTCTATATGTAGTATTTCCTCTACTTCCCAACTACAATTGCAACAGAGATTTTTTCATATTTTCAGATGAAAAAAGTTTAGTCCTCCAGAAATAAAGTCTTTTACACAACTAATAGTTGACACTCTGCCTTTCTGGTTCTGCAATTTTGTTCTTTTTCTACCAACAGTTGCTTCTCAATAAAGAAATAAACTGCCAGGCATGGTTGTGCACACCTGTAATCCCAGTGGTTTGGGAGGCTGAGGCAGGAGGATCACAAGTTCAAAGCCAGTCTCAGCAATGGCGAGGTGCTAAGCAATTTAGTGAGACTCTATCTCTAAATAAAATATAAAATAGGACTGGGAATGTGGCTCAGTGGTTAAGTGCCCCCAAATTCAATTCCCCATACCCCCAGAAAAATAAAAGGAATAACCCTATGCTTTGCTTAGAAAATTCAAGGGGTCATGAAGTTCAGGGCTATGAACCCATTCAGGAAAGAGATAGCTTTGAGGTTAGAATTAGAAGAAGCTATGACATTAATCTTTATTTTCTTTAAATTCCAGGAGAATTACAAAGGATGATGACTGAGGATCCAATTAGGCCAAGAAAGGAAGCAAGTCCCTTTCTTGCCTTTACCACCCCATACTATGATATTGGGAATCATAAATAATTATATAAATTCATATTTTATCCCAGAACTGTTACATTCAGTGCATTTTGGACCATTTAAGACAAATTCATTGCAAATTTTAATGAAAGGCACAGGATTTTGATCTAGTTGGAGGGAAAAAAAAACCATGCAAATATCAAGGAGACTCATAGCAACCCCCATATACAGTAGTATCCTTTATTCAAAGGGGATACCATTCCAAGATCCCCAATGAATGCCTGAAACCACAGATCATACAGAATCTTAGAGTATATACAAACATGACTTTACTACAATAGTAGATCAGAAAACCTCCATGGCTACTAAGTGACGAATTGTCAGGTAACACATAGTATGGATGCCATGGACAAAGGAATGATACACTCTGGGCAGGATAAAGTAGGATAGTTTGAGATTACATCATGCTATTCTGCATAGTACACGATTTAAAACTAAAGAGTTGTTTATTACTGGAATTCTCCATTTAATATTTTGCACTATGGTCAATCACAGGTAACTGAAACCCCAGAAAATGAAGCTGCAGATTAGGTTACACCAGTAACCTTATTAAGTAGTTTCAGTAATGTTAATAGTCACTCAAATAATGGATGGTATAAGCATATATCTTGACTATCTTCAATGCATCAAACCCACAATTTCAGTTTTTCCTTGAATTCAGAATGGGCTATTATTATAAGTTACATACCTAGAGTATTGACAAATTTTTGGATAACTCTCAAATTCATAGAGTATATCAAGTTGTGCACTTTGCAAGTCAACCCGCCATACAGATGAGGTAACTCTATTCCAGCCAACATTTCACTGACCCTCCCTGTCTCCAGAAAAGTGCCCTGGAATTGAGCTACAACTATCCAAGAGATGCAACCTTTATATTTATTCATAATAAGGCACAGTATGTGTTAACAATGGCAGCAATCAAAAAAAAAAATATGAACCATGAGGAGAACACAGGAAAAAGTGACTAAGTAGATGAGATTCACATTTAGGAATCTAACCTTCTTGTTTTATATCACTTCAGTTGCTCTGCAGTCCCTTGTCCTCACCACCCATCTCTACTCTCTGCTCTAGAACAATCATCTCCATCTTTCAAGAAAAAAAATAAAAAAAAAAACATTAGCAAGGGATAATTGCATGAGTGACATATAGTTCTTCTTTGGGAGGCTCTGTCTTGCTATATAGATAGCTGAAGATAGAAATTTAAAAAATAATTAGACTTTGCTTTTAAGTTTGAGTGGCATATTTTTGTTTGTTTTAGGAGGAGATTGTGGCACCTCCTTCATTCATGCCATTCCCCATTTGTCCTTGCATATGTCACAGTTTTGGAGACTCCAGGGTTGATCCAGAGGAGTCACATTGTGTACGTTGATACAGCAGGAGTAGGAGCCCTTTATTGTAGGACAACAGAGCTATTTATACATTCCGCACAGCTTATCTTAATTAGCATAAACTAGATACATCAGTCAACCAATAAGGAATCTCCACACTTAATGGCTCACTTTTGTTACTTCTCAAACCACTCCCTCTGGCATTTTGCCAGGCACCATCCAGACTTGTTTATGAACTCTAACATTACCCTGGCAAAATACCAGGTGTTATTTTGACTTGTTTACAGACCTTAACATAGGGTAATTTCAAATTCTCTTTAGTTCTTAATTATCTCACTTTTAAATGGTCTTGTTCTCCTTTGCAGTTTCCAGAATCAAGGATCTCCTCCTTGGTGTAAGGTCTGGGGGCTCTTTCCCCACAGCTCCACTGGAGGGAATTGGGCAGGTGTTCTCTCTTGCTTATTCATTAGTTCCCTTCATCTTTACTGCAGGAGATGTTCTCTTATATCAGATATTTTGACTTACCCTAAGAAGTACCAAAGCAGATTTTCCAGATTTAATGAAGGAGACACCAAAAAGTTGAGCTTAGTTCACTAGACTTCCTTTCTTAGGCTAGGAGTAAGAGTCAAAACTCATGATAGTGCAGTATTTGCCTCTGCCTTGCCATCCACATTGTGATGCTTGCCTTTCTACTCTGCAAGGCATTTCTGGATTTCTTCTGTTTCTCATGTCTTATTTTTTGGTCCTCCAAGAACACCAAACATATTAGGAATTCCCATTCTTCAAAGGGGCAGAACACTTTCCCACTCTCTACTGGATTATTTCATCAATTCTAGAATGTCTTGCCTATTTGAAATAACAAAACTCCTCCTTTAATTCTACCCATACTCATTGGCAAGTTTTGAAACACACTGGAAATATTTTTGACTGCAGAATTGGAATACTTGTCTCATAGGTAATTATCAGGGGATGCATCAGAGAATTTATGGAAAGGTAAATGAGAACATCATATGGATATTGAAAAATCAAGGGAAAAAAAGGGCTCAGATGTTTAAGAAAGAAATTGGAGGCTTGTACTTTAGCATAAATGCTCAGAGAGTAACAAATCCTATCTACTAGATATATAGGGAAGCACAATAGTATTAGAAAAACAGCAAAGGCTGCTGAATTTTATACACAACCTTCTGGAGTTGTGAGGACCAACTAAAGACACAATTTCAGTGCCTATTATGTTCTCATACAGAAAAATGTCATCATGCAAATGGGTGAACGAATCATGCATGTGGAGCTGCATAGTCCATAGATACACAGCAGATAGGCGCTGCAGGCTTCAGGGCAATACTTATTTATTTTGCCAACAATATTTGTCATAGGAAATCAAGTCAACACATTGTAATAAGCTAGTTTTCAATATAAAATGGACTTGCAAACCCCAGAGAGTTTTTGAGGAAAAGCAAAATATGAAAACCAAACAAGAAATTCCTAAGTAGTTTAGCGTATCACCCTCTCATGTTTCTGTATCAGATCTGGGTCATAAATTTCATTACTTCCCAGTTTTCTCTATTGTATAGTTCTATTTCAGAAAGAAAGTTAGCTCTTGTTTATCTAAGCATACAAACCAGGGGGCAGGCAGAATATCTAAAATATAAATGCCCATATTTATAGAAATGGTGTTTCCCAGTGAGAGAGAGAGAGAGAGAGAGAGAGAGAGAGAGAGAGAGAGAGAGAGAGAGATATTGCAGAGTTAGAACAGATGAAATGCATGATTTTTATGCAATACTCCATCTATATTACAATTATGTCTCACTATTAAAAATACAGATTCAATCAACTTAAAATAACTGTGTAAAAAGAAAGTCAAACACTCTCACATTAAACATTTAATAATATATTAACCACACAGACTATGAATATATGAAAATGGAGTAATGTCATTATAGAATGCTAATATTCAACTCCAGGAAAATGATAGATATTATTTACAAAACATTCTGTTAGGAACCATGCATAATCTAAAGATAGGAAGACATATATCCAAAGGTGTGTGTGTGTGTGTGTGTGTGTGTGTGCTATTAAACTATAGACCTATGGCACAGTGTATGTTATGCTAAATTTCTAGTAACTGTTAGGGGAAAAAGCATTTCAGATAACAGAAACTGCCTTAGGAATGATAATGCTGCTACTGTCAAGATCAGGCATCTGATAAATACATGGCTGGTACCTTCTACAGATCACTGGACCTTTCTTTGTGCAACTCTCTCTCCTCCAGTATTTTTCTGTAAATTCAACTTTTTAAGAACTCTCAGTTCTGCCTTGTCTTTTCAGATAAGGGAGATAACTTGGCTCTGCTTGGATTCCTCATGCATGGCAGCTGGGAAATACATTCAAATAAGTAATCTGGAGCAATCAGAGAACTCACTTTACTTGTTTCCTGTCTCTCTTGGATTACTCTTATGCATTGCTTAAAATCTGATGTCCAAAAAACTTTAATTTCATATATTTTGTTTGGGTTTTTATTGTTGTGGATGGGTGGGTGAATCCTGTGTCTGCTGTTCTATCCCAATGGAAAGTAGATGTCCTTATTGATTTTTTTTTCTTTTTTTTCTTTTTTAATTGGTTGTTCAAAACATTACATAGTTCTTGATATATCATATTTCACACTTTGATTCAAGTGGGTTATGAACTCCCATTTTTACCCTGTATACAGATTGCAGAATCACATCAGTTACACTTCCATTGATTTACATATTGACATACTCATGTCTGTGGTATTCTGTTGCCTTTCCTATCCTCTACTATCCCCCCTCCCCTCCCCTCCCCTCTTCTCTCTCTTCCCCCTCTACTGTAATTTATTTCTCCCCCTTGTATTATTTTTCCCTTTCCCCTCACTTCCTCTTGTATGTAATTTTGTATAACCCTGAGGGTCTCCTTCCATTTTCATGCAATTTCCCTTCTCTCTCACTTTCCCTCCCACCTCTCATCCCTGTTCAATGTTAGTCTTCTTCTCATGCTCTTCTTCCCTACTCTGTTCTTAGTTACTCTCCTTATATCAAAGAAGACATTTGGCATTTGTTTTTTAGGGATTGGCTAGCTTCACTTAGCATAATCTGCTCTAATGCCATCCATTTCCCTCCAAATTCTATGATTTTGTCATTTTTTAATGCAGAGTAATACTCCATTGTGTATAAATGCCACATTTTTTTTATCCATTCGTCTATTGAAGGGCATCTAGGTTGCTTCCACAGTCTTGCTATTGTGAATTGTGCTGCTATGAACATCGATGTAGCAGTGTCCCTATAGCATGCTCTTTTTAGGTCTTTAGGGAATAGACCCAGAAGGGGAATAGCTGGGCCAAATGGTGGTTCCATTCCCAGCTTTCCAAGAAATCTCCATACTGCTTTCCAAATTGGCTGCACCAATTTGCAGTCCCACCAACAATGTACAAGTGTACCCTTTTCCCCACATCCTCGACAGCACTTGTTGTTATTTGACTTCATAGTGGCTGCCAATCTTACTGGAGTGAGATGGTATCTTAGGGTGGTTTTGATTTGCATTTCTCTGACTGCTAGAGATGGTGAGAATTTTTTCATGTACTTGTTGATTGATTGTATGTCCTCCACTGAGAAGTGCCTGTTCAGGTCCTTGGCCCATTTGTTGATTGGGTTATTTGTTATCTTATTGTCTAATTTTTTGAGTTCTTTATATACTCTGGATATTAGGGCTCTATCTGAAGTGTGAGGAGTAAAGATTTGTTCCCATGATGTAGGCTCCCTATTTACCTCTCTAATTGTTTCTTTTGCTGAGAAAAAACTTTTTAGTTTGAGTAAGTCCCATTTGTTGATTCTAGATAGTAACTCTTGTGCTATGGGTGTCCTACTGAGTAATTTGGAGCCTGACCCCACAGTATGTAGGTCATAGCCAACGTTTTCTTCTATCAGATGCCGTGTCTCTGATTTGATATCAAGCTCCTTGATCCATTTTGATTTTTTTTAAAACAAAAAATTGCCCATTTTCTGGTTATAAAACTGAGGCTTTAGCACTATTGAATAACTTTCTGAATTTCTCATAGAATATGGAAGTATGAGTTAGTATTCCCACATAAGTCTCTAGGAAAGTAGGATCTGGAGATCCCTTGAATATGGAGAATTGTTTATGCCATTTACCCTGCTCCATTAGTATTCTTCATATTGGTTTACTGTTCTTTGACTCTTCCTCACCATCAGAGAGGTTAAATACCAAAGGCAGGGATCACAGGTTAGCCAACAATTGTCTCTGGCTGCTTTTCCACTACAACCCTCTTGAGCAGATAAGGCAGAAACTATCTAGAACATAAAGTCTAAACTCTAATTGGCCCTCTAAATTTGAGGTTTCTGCACCAAAGATTCAACCAATTGCATACACATACACACACACACACACACACACACACACACACACACGCATATATACAATTGTTATTAAATTGTGTCCATATATAATTATATATAGTTGTTATTAACGTGTTCATATTGAATGTTCACTGCCTTTATTCTTGTTCTTATTCCTAAACAATATAGTATGACAAGTATTTACACAGCCTTTACCTTATGTTAGGTATTCTAAATATTCTAGAAATAATTTACAATACATATCTTCATGAACATACTATACCATTTTACATAAAGGACTTAACATCCTTAGATTTGGGTAGTTACCGGGTCATGGAACCAGTTTCCCATGGATACCAAGGGACCACTGTATTTACTATTTATCTCTTTACAAAAACATTTTAGCAACTCCTAGAAAAAAGAAATCAAGAAGAAATTCAGACATCATTTTCTCTTACCATTTTACTTTTATCTAACACAAATTGTATTTTGTTGATTTATTTGTGGTCAATATCTAGATATTGAGAAGCTATACCGTATTTTGATATTAAAAAACTCTGGTAGGTAATTTACAGTGTTTTTCTCTTGTATTGTTGGTAAATTTTAAGGGGATTCTCAGGAGATGGCCCAGAAGAAATAAATGAGACTGTTGTAAATGAAGAGTCAATGACTTGAGGATTGGAGCCTGAACAGAATACCTTTCATTTCATCATAATCTGGGAGAATTTGACAACCTATACAAACTTATAAACAGCAGATTGAGATCTAGAAGGCAAAGTGCTGACTGAGGATAAGAAAACAGACCTCTGAGAAACATTTGTATTGTTACAAACTTGAGAGAAAGTCACAGATTTACATGTCCTATTAAAATATTAGTTGGGTAATGATTCTTCACATTGGCCAGAGCAAAGTTTTCTGAAATCTCAAAATGCTAATACAGCAATATTCCATTTATGTTTTGGAGAGGATTTTAAAATTGATATCCAACAGTGATCTGTATGAGCCAAAATTTGGATTTATATTGAGTGCTAAGGAAGCCCCACTAGGGAATAAAAATTGCAGGAGTAGCTGTCAGTCTCCTGAGTGACACTCAGGAATGAAGAACATCTGGTTTTAGAGAGTGATTGATGGGGCTAGAGGTGATTTCACTTCAAAGTAAGCAGAGATCACTATGTAAGCATGCAGCTTATTGAGCCTGACCTTGTTAAATTATCTGAATATTTCTTATACTCCAAAGAGAGAAAGAGCCCTATCTTTAGATCAGAGATAAGTAATACCTATATTAGTCTGAAAGGAAGCCAGGTCTCAGAAGGAGGAAAGTGAGCCCCAGGAAAAACTGAGGATGGATTATACATCAAAATCCCTAATGTTGCCAAAATACAAGCTGGTTACTTACCAGGTATCTTATTTATTTTGTTATAATTTTGAATGAATTGTTTCCTGCTCATTAAAGTCACTTATTATTGACATAAAATATTTCCTGCTATTTCTCTTTTATTTAGCCTAATTAAATTGATTTATTAACTATAGATTATTTTTATTGATTTTGCTAACCAGGGCCCTGTGCTTTTTTTTTCAAATAATTATAATTTTATCTCCTTTTTTCAATGTTTTACTTTTTTTTTTTTACAAGATTTTTCAGCTTGGTATTATTTTGGTATTTTGACTGGCTTTGTTAAATATGGGGTGTTCTCTTGTACCTTCTAGGATGTTTAGCAGCCTCACAACCAGATTCCCTAGCATTCATACCCAAATGTGAAAACCAACATGTTAATAGACAGTATCAAATATCCTCCTAGAGGGCAAGATTGTCTTAGTTGAAAAATCACAGTTCTAGAAGAGTTATGTTATTTTTTTTAATATTTATTTTTTAGGTGTAGATGGACACAAAACAATGCCGTTACTTTTATATGGTGCTGAGGATCGAACCCGGGTCCCGCCCTTGCTAGGGGGGTGCTCCACCATATGTTTGAGTATACCACAATGAATCCTACTTCTGACACATATGCAAATATACTGATGATATATTAAATACACCGTGCTCTTATAACATTAAGATTAAACTGGACAAACACATGAATAGGCCATGACAAATAAACAGGAAAATGTGCTCACATCCACTAATAAACAAAGGAATTAAAGAAAAAAGTTTCATTGACATTTTAAAATTTACTTTAATTTATAAACAAAAACTGTATATTTATCATTTACATATCTCTTGAACTTATTCCTTTTAACTGAAATGTTGTATCCTTTGATCAACATCTCTCCAAACCCCCATTCTCAGGCCCTGATAACCAGCATTCTGCCTCAATTTTTATGAGTTCAACATTTTCAGGTTCTGATTATAAATGAAATCATGCAGTGGTTGTCTCTCTATACTTGGCTTGTTTCATTTAATATAATGTCTTTCAGGTTCATTCATTCATGTGGCCACAAACAGAAATTCCTTCTTTTTCAAACCTAAATAGTATTCAAATGTAACTACCTTTTCTTGATCCATTCATCCACTGATATTCTGTTTCTGCTCCTTGGGTATTATGAATTATGCTGCAATGAACTGGAGAGTAGGGATATTTCCTTGCCATACTGATTTTATTACCTTTGTACACATATTTTAGGAGGCCAACACCACTCTGACCTCAAAGCCAAAGAAGGACACAACGAGGAAAGAAAATTACAGGCCAATATCCCTGATGAACATAGATGCAAAGATCTGGACAAAATATTAGTAGACTGAATTTAACAGAACAATAAAAAACTCATTCAGCAAGATCAAGTGGGATACACTGTAGTGATAAAACATGCAAATTTTTGAATGTGATATACCATATTCATAGAATAAGGACAAAAACATGATCATCTCAATAGATGCAGAAAGAGCATTGTAGGATATTTAAAATACTCTCATGATAAAAAATCTCAACAAATTAGGCATAGAAGAAATGTACTTCAAGGCAATAAAATACTTATATGATAAATCCACAGTTAATAACACACTTGATGATGAAAAGCTGAAAGATCTTCCTCCCAGAGCAGGAACAAGGAAAGGATACCCATCTTGTCACTTCTACTTCACATAGTATGTGAAGTCATAACTATACTAATCAGACAAGAGAACGAAATAGAAGGCATCCTTCCTGGAAACTGAAAAAATAAATAAATTCACCTATTTGCATATGATTTGACCTTATAGAAACAGTCTTCTATTTATAATGGTGCAGCTTACCATCTTTTAGCTATACAATGCTGAAAGTGGTACACATTCAGAAGAAATCATAATTTGAATTTTGATCTTGCGCTAGCAAGTTGCAATATGATTCTATCTTGTAATGATGGGCAGTGGTGCCAAGCCTCCTGTTCACTATGACATCATAAGAGCTAAGAAACCAATATTATATAGGGTTATGTATTGCTGAGTAATGATATTTTGTAGGTAGGTATGCTGAATGCACCCTTATCTATGATATTTTCAACTTATAAATGGCTTAACAGAATGTAACCTCATTATAACTAAAAAAGTATCTGTATATAGAAACTCCTGAAGGTCTGATTAGAAAACTTTTTAAGCTAGAACAAAAAGAACATTATATCAGTTATGTTGAAGGATACAGAATCAACATGCAAAAATTACTCTCATTTCTCTATAATAACGATGAACAATTACAAAAACATGAAGAAAACAATGCCCTTTACCGTAGCTAAACCTTCTTAGGAATAAATTTAACCAAGAGGGTAAGACCTGTTTACTGAAAACTACAAAAAATTGATTAAATAAATTGAGAAAGATGCAAATAAATGAAAAGATCCTAGGTTCATAAATTGGAAGAAATAATACTATTAAAATGTCCATACTACCAAGGTGACCTACATAATCACTGAAATAAAAATTCTAATGATATTTTTCACTGAATAGAAAAAAAATCACAAAATTTCTAGGGAAGTATAAAAGACTATGAATATAAAATAATCTTGAGCATAAGAACAAGCTGGAAGCATTTACAGTCACCCAACTTCACAATTTACTACAGAGCTATTATAGTCAAAACAGTTCTGCACAGAAATAACAGTTGACCAATGGAAAAGAATAGAGGGCCAAGAAATAAATTCATGAATTATGTCCTTTGGTTTTGTACAAAGAAACCAAGACAACATAATGGGGAAACGATGAATTCTTCAATAAATGATGTTGAGACAAATGATATCCACAAGCAGAAGAATAAAATTAGAATCTTATTTCACACAATATATAAAAATCAACTCAAAGAGATTAAAAACTTAACTGCCAGATCCAACACTATAAAACTACTAGAAGAAAATATAAGGGGAAAGTTTCTTTACATTTGTCCTGAAAAAAAATATATGTATATGTTTGTTTTTTACATAAACCCTCAGACAACAAAAGCAAAAATAGACAAATAGAATTATAGAAAACTAAAAATATTTTGTAAAGCCAAGAAAACAATCAATAGAATGAAGAGACTACCTACAGATTAGTAAGAGAACTTGCAAACCATATTTTCTGATAAAAGGTTTATATCCAAAATATGTGAGGCACTCATACAACTCAATAATAAGAAAATATATGATCTGATTAAAAATGGGCAAAGAGTCTGAATAGATATTTCTCAAAAGTAGACATATAAATGGCTAACAGATACATAAAAAATATTTAAAACAATCCACAATCAAGAAATATAAATAAAAGTCACAAGGTACTACCTCACATCTGTCTAATAGCTATTCATAGAAGGAGGAAAGACAAGTTTTGGAGAGGATGTGGAGAAAAGGGCAGTTTTCTCCTATTGGTGGGCATATAAGTTAGTGTAGCCATTATGGAAGACAGTGTGCCCTGTGATCCAGCAGTATCATTACCAGGGTATATACAAAGGAAATAAGATCAATGAGAAGCTTTCCAAAGAGGATATGGTAGAAAACAATGAATGCAGCAGACCTAAGAATGCTACCCTCAGAAACGTCTGCTTGTAATGTTGACACTTAGCTGGCATCTGGTAACTTGCATATTGGGAATCTTTCCACCAAGTAACTGATACAAGTGGCTAACCATGCCTAAAAGATTCATGCAAATATATGCAATGCCAAAAACCTGCTTTGCTTCTTGGTACCTAGAATTTTGTTATGTGACAAGCAGAGGGTGTCTCCCTGACCATTTTCCCAGTGAAAAGGTTGGCTATGAGTCTTGAATGAGCTTTCCTCATAGTTGACTTTTCACACATGTTGTCACAACTCACTGCTTAAGGAATTAAGCAAGTCCCATGTGATCCCTTTGGGAGAGGGTTCTTAAAAGCTTGTACTTTCTTTCCTTCAACTTGCTCCATGTAAACGTTTCCTTTTTTGATTTTGCTTTGTATCACTTTGCTGTAATGAGTCCTGCAAACCCTCCTCCTAAACAAAGAGGTGACCTGAGGTACCCTTAACATAAACAGATAATTTTGTCAATATTACCATATTTTACCATATAATCACTGCTCAAGTGTAATATTCACACTGTTTTGTTTCAGTCTCCAAACCTTTTATCCTGTAATCCTCACATGACATATATTATTTTTGCCATGATGTATTTAAAGGATACCAGCTCAGCAATACGTTCATCAGTGATATATGGACACATATTTATCTTTGGAGAACTGTGAACCTTGAGCCTAGAATTCTCAGTGCATGTCTATCCAGTATAGTTCTGAAAGCGGACTTGCATGATTTGTTTAGAGCACTCTGTACTGTGAACAATTCTTGCATGAATGGTGCTGAGGACGGTGCATCAGATAACAAAACCTATGATAATGGTGTAGAATCTTCAGACACAGACTGAATTTTCTCAGTCTGTACTCTGCAACACTGTAGTAAATTTTCTCAAGAGTAATAGTTTGACTATAGTGCACAAATCAATAATTACTAATGAGTTAACTTTTTTTTCCCCAACTAGAAAAATGTTCCCTAAGCTATTGCAAAGTTTCCCTAAACTATTGCAAGTTTCCCTAAACTATTGCAAGTTTCCCTAAACTATTGTGAACTAAAAAGTATAGGGAACTTGGGCTGGGGATGTGGCTCAAGTGGTAGCGTACTTGCCTGGCATGCGTGCGGCCTGGGTTCATCCTCAGCAACACATACAAATAAAGATGTTGGGTCCGCCGAGAACTAAAAATAAATATTTAAAAAAAGGTATAGGGAACTAAAAAGTTCCCTAAACTATTATATGTCAATTTGGACTACTCCACTGTAATGTATATTCATGAACATTTGCATACAAAGACAGTTGAGTAATAAATGATTATCAAGTAAAATTGGCACAATTTCTCTTCTAAAACAGTTTCACATGATGGTTGCACTCCATTTTTTGCAAAAAAAAAATGGAATAAAATCTGTGATGATTATATGGTTAAATACAATATATAGAAATAGGCATCTTCTTGTGAGGATTTTAATTGGTTCATTATTTCTGGAGAACCATTTGGCATTACATAATACATAATTTACATAGATGACATTTATAGGTTCTAGGAATTAGAACTGGTATGGTGGGGACCATTATTCAGCCTACTACTGTTAGAAACCTAGAGGTTGGTGAGGTAGTGCACACCTGTAATTCCAGTGGTTCTGAAAGCTGAGGCAGGAGGGTCTTGAGTTCAAACCAGCCTCAGCAAAAGCAAGGCACTAAGCAATTCAGTGAAAGCCTGTCTCTAAATAAAATACAAAATAAGGCTGGGGATGTGGCTTAGTGGTTGAGTGCCCCTGAGTTCAAGCTTCGGTACCAAAAAAAGAAACCTAGAATACATTTTAAAAACAAGGATATAAAAGTGACAAACTTATGACAATGTAATCACATAAATGTAAACTTAAAAATAATAAAACTTCAAAATATTATCAGTAGAGAAAACTTTATTTTATTTATTTTTACTTTTTGGTAATAGGATTGAACACACAGGTGCTTTACCACTGAGTTAAGTCCTCAGCCTATTTAACATTTATTTTGAGTCAGGGTCTCACTAAGTTGCTTAAGCTTTGAAAAGTGGCTGAGTCTGGCTTTGAACTTGCAATCCTCCTGCCTTAGCCTGGTGAGTCGTTGGGATTACAGCCATGTGCTATTGTGCCCCATGTCAGTGGAGAAAAATTTTAAAAACACACTTATAAAATGCACTGCAAATGAAATGTTGGCAAAGGAGCTGCCACTTTATAGGAATGTGGAAACGAACACAAATCTACTTGCAGTATGGAATTAAAGCTTACTTTAACAGCTAGCAATTCTATTTCAAGGAATTGAGTCAAAGGAAATAATCTGCACTGTTTATCTATGGAAATGCTCCCTGAAATACTGTGATGAACAACAAAATCCAACTACAAGGACAAATTAAATGAATTGTAGCATAACCACATCATTTGCCACTGTGTGAATTCTGCATGTTTTATGGTGAAGGAATCTATAATTATATAGAATAGATAAATAGGTTCCCAGAATATATATTATGAACTTCATAGTGATCTATGTAAATAAGCCAACACACATATATGTGTATAAATAAAATATATATTCAACTATAAAATGAACATATATATATATAATATACACATATAAGCTATAAAATAAAATCTTTACCATACTATCTTTTATCTCTGTCATTATCATTTGTTTTGATTTTTTATTTTCAAAGTTTTAAATTTACTTCTATATATTCTTCTATTTTTTATTCTAAATTATCTGTAATGTTTATTATTACTTTCTAATAATAAAATATTTCTCATAACATAAATAATATATGTACTATTTTGTTTGTTTTGCAGTTCTGAAGTCTCATGGTGAATGTTATACCATTAAACCATATCCCCAACTCCAGTATGTTGCTTTTGAAAAGCATTGAACAATATATAAGCCCACAGGAAAGAGAAAAAATGCCACTAAACTCTCATTACCCTGAAGACAGCATTACATTTAGGGGTTGTACTTTCTTTTATCTCTTGATGCGCGCACACACACACACACTATTTTTAAATATGCAAAATATTGTTGACATTATTTTTGTAACCAGTTTTATTTTCCTGAAAAGTATCCTAAAGTCCACTTTCAAATTCCTAGAACTGGCACAGGATATTTTTGGAATGTACTTTCACCTGCCTCGTTGGTGTAGAATATCATGTGTGTGGTCAGCACCCTTTTCCACAGGTCATTGTTGGGAAATTCACAAACAATACAAATTGCTGAGAATTTTCATCTGGATTTTTTTTTAGTTCAACTCAGAAAATAGATGGCAATCTTCTTATTTTAAGGAGATGTTTTCTTTCATTTTTTTTTTCATTTTAGCAGAAACAGTAAAGAATTCAAATTATATAATATCTCTGTCCTCCAAACCAGCTGTGTTTTGTGTTTGTCAGATGTTTCAAGTGATTTTCAAACAGCTGGGTTTTTTCCAACCATATTTTACCCCAATTATCTTTTTCCATGATCTTCAAAGTTATCTCAAATGATTTTATCCTTGATTCAATACACACACATGTTTATAGTAAAAAAAAAAAAAAAAGGAAAATAGAGAATAAAATGACAAAGAAAATCCGAGTCAGGGGCTATTGTGTCCAACTACAACTAAAAAAATATTTTAAAAAATCAGAGTCAGCTATAATTGTATCAACCAGTGATAAATAATGTCAACTTTTTTATCACTGATAACAGTTTTATATTTATCTATGTATATATATACACATACACATACATATATACACACAAACACATACATACATACACATACAAATAAATCTCATTATATGTCTTGTTTCATAGCTTTATGCCTCATAACATAGCTTGAATAGTTTCCAGTTTTATAAGTATGCTTTCAGAGCACAGACTTCAGTGTTTGCAGTCTGTGGCCACCACCTCACCTCCACCTGCTCCTTCCCCAGTGCCCCCTTATCAGTATGTCAGCTCTAGCCCTCAATTGCAAAGGCCTCAAGTTACAGACTCTTTTACAAATTCTTTTGTACAATGCACATGCAAACATCAGAAAATCTTAAGAACTTTACAAAACATAAAGAAAAATAATAAAGTAGTAAATAAACTCATGACCTATACACTTCCTAATCTTCTACTGCTAATTCCTAACCTAGCAATCACTATTTTTTTTTCTTTTTTTCTAGTGTTAAGAGGGAAACCTTTCTTCTTTCAATCTGTCATCCCTACCTTGGATCAAATGGAAGACAGTCCATATAGGACTCTGCTTAGGACCCATTGCATTGAAAATAGAACACCAACCATGAGCTGTCGCTTACTAGCTCATGAGAACCTAGATGATAGGCCTGTGCTGCTCTGTGACCTGTTGTGGCTCCAGCACCAACTGTTGTTTTTAATGAACCTTGAACATGCCAAGTTTGCTTCTGAAGGATTTTGCATTTTCTGTTTGCTGTGCTATAAGACACCTCCCCAGACACCCTGTGACTCACTTCATATACCTTTTCTCACTTCATACAGTTCCTGTCCAAATTTCACCACCTCGGAGACCTTTCTTTTACCAAACTATTAAGAAAGACATCACCTGTGATTTCTTCTTCTACATTTTGTTTAGTATTTCTTTAAGTATTGATCACCAACTGATATTATGTCATATATTGATGTACTCATTTTGTTCTATCTTTCATCCCCTCCGGATATAAGCTGAATGAAGATACATTATCAGTTTTTTTTAATCACTGCATTTCCAATATCTTGAAAGTGAGTGACACAAATTAATTGATTTAACATTTTCTTTAAATAAATGGGTTTATTTTATGAAGAAAGATGTTTCTCATTTGTGATTGTGTTTTAACAGTAATAACATATTATTTTTTTAAATTGAACATTCTATGATTATCAATAGCAGATTATTCTAATTCATGTTTCCACAAAGAAATTTATAAGCATAACTGTTTACCTATAATGTTATCCATCCTGAGTTTTGATTATTTTCTTTTATATTCTGCACTTGCTTATGAGTTTAGATGTTTATTTTCATATTTTAGGTATTATAAAATTACTCTGATGTCATTTATATGAATGTTTTCTATATGGTGCAACTATCAATAAGTTGGGAATTTTTAAAAAAATCCTGACCATGTTGATTTACCAAGAAGTCTTAAAATAGATGCAAATTGCATTATAAAGGCAAAACATAACAAAACAAAAGAAAAACAAAAAATAAAACTTGTGTTAATAGTCTGCTGGAACTTAACTATCTTTCCTGGGTTTCCTTTTTAATATTTTTCACTAAAATACTAACATTCTAATTTCTAAATAAAACTATGCTTTGAGATCAATGGATAAAACTGATAGACATGCTGATAAGTTTTGAATGTGTTTTCTGAAGGAAATAATATTCATGAGGCTTAGTCCTAGTTGTTATTCAACATAACACACATACTCTTTCACCACTTACATATCTATCTAGTTATTTTTAATGAAATACTTCCCTGTTCAATAGTACATCTGATAATATCATACACAGGTCAAAAACCATGAGATCCACTGAAAATGAACCAGGGGATATTTGGAGGTGACTCATTTGAAATAAAAATGGAAATGCTCAGTCCACTTAATTGAGACAATGTCCTCCTGCTCTGCCCCATCTCCTCCTTAGCTCCATCCTTACCTGGACGTATCAGACAGGGACCCTCCATTCCTACACAGGCATTTCTTTCTATTAAGGCTTTACTCCAAAGGGCTTTCACTAACATGCTTAAATACAGAGTTCTCGACATCTTGTAAGCCTTCAGAGAATGGTTTTGTGTGTGCATGAATTAATGTTACAATAGGAAAATAAGCATTAGCACCTTATATTGTCTCAATTAAATATTTTCCAAATTTGTAGCTGACACAAAAGTGCTTGCAGAGGTTTTAAAGGTCAAAGACAGATGAATAGACATTTTGAAGACAAGTGAGGGCAAAACAACATGATAAGGGACGCTCAACCATATACAAGACAGAAAAGGGACAATGACTATTTACAGGCAGGAAAGCAGTTTACCCAAGAGCTCAGTGGGAATAGTGTACAACCCACTATCTCCTATGTTGTAAGTTTGATGAAGGTCATATAAAAGAAGGGGGCTGTTCCTTTCTGTGTCTTATTTTAGTCAAAGCATCTGCCTTTGTTTCTGTCATGCCTACATCTAGAAGATGAATGTGTCTATGTAGCAGAGAAAGGCCAATATGCAACAGCTATACATATTGACATAACTGATATCTTGTATGAATGACCTGTGAACCCATTCCAAAAAGACCCTGTGCTTGCTGTATGAAATAATTTTTGAACAAAATCTTCACATTTCCATTTTACCTGTCCTGAACACAAGTGAGGCAGCCCATTAGAATCCAAGTCCCCAGTGGTTGAAAGTAAACCATCATTTGATTTGTAACATAGGAAATCAAAGAAATACAGTATGGGAAGATCCACAATACTGTATTTCTGCAGTCTTTTGTCTTATTCATTGCTTTTGTTATATAATAAGTTTACTCATTTACCTTTCTTATGCTAATGTCTCATTTTCCTCACTCCCATTTTACTAAGTGTGTTTCCTAAGAATTGTATTTCAAATACTGAGCTTATTTTTTTCCACTAGCAATAAAGCATTAAGATAACTCATACTTCTTTTGATAAATGCAGTTATTTGAACTTCATAAAGCACTAAGGAAAAATTTATAGTGTAACTGAATAATAAACATAGCTAGTAGAAGTCTTTGAGGTCTGGAAGGAGGAATGAAACAATGTACACTTCCTCCCATCTCATATATCTAATCCAATTTTCAGATCTAGGATCCATTCTAGTCACTTAAACACCACATAAACTTCTTTGACATTTAATTATATTATGTATATGCCTGGTACTATAGAAGAACCCGACAGAATGAAAAGTTCATTGAGTGTTTTCCTGGCTGCTAACCAATGAAATGCTGTCTTAGAAGGAATACTGGTTAACGAAGGCTGATGGGTGTAAGGGCTTAGACAATAAATTCTCCATTCTGAAGAAACTGTTGGGAAGGTCGGAGAGGGGAAGCTTGCTAAACTCTAGATTAAATTGACTGGGGATACTTGTTAGTATTGCACTGAGATTTATCAGGCTTGGCATGAATTTGATAAGAGCTGGTATCACCAAGAGACATTTGGTGTAATTATTGGCTTTAGGGTACACAGGTCACCTCCAGCCCTAATGCATTTCTATGAAGGAGACTGTTACAAGGAAGCTGTTTTTTCAAGAAAGGAGACTTTTTGAACTTTATCTTAAAATGGGATATTTAATTGGGATTGGTGGCTACACTGTATTTATATGTTAAAATAGGGTTTTCAAAAGTCAGATTTAAAGAAAGTTTGCTTCTTTTTCTGCTAAACAACTCCTCAGACATCTTAAAGGAGGAATATGTATACATATTTTATGCAGAAGGGTATACACAGGAAATCATCCCACTGGGGAATTGTTTATGGGAACAATTTTTCTTGACCTAAATCATCATGAGTGGTATAATCTTGTTCCTGTCAGACAAGGACCATCTCTCATCAGTTGTCTCACCAGATGTCCTTTATCAACCCTGGGCTTTCTCAAGTTTGCCTTGTGTCAGAGAAATATGAAAACCCAGGTCTGCAAACAATTTTATGACAGGAAGTTCCACAAGATACAGAGTACTATTGCTACTTTGCTCTTCATGTCTCAGATTCCATTTTCATTTAAATTTTATTAAAAATATAATTCATGCATTTTTAGAAACAGATTATATATATATATAAACAGTAAATAAAAATTATCCCAGCCAGCAAAAAGTTACCAAGTAGGCCAAGTTAACTTTTGGTATATAACTTTCTTCTTGAGTTTTGGATTGGGAGTGATTGACAGGTTTGAGGTTTATTTCCTCTCTAGAGGTAGGATAGGGTAGATGAGAAGGATGGAGTATTCTTTTGTTTAATGAACTTTTTTAAAGATGGTTTGAGATTCACACAATAACTGTGAAAACAGTATAAAGAGTTCCCACATACTGTTTAGTTTCTTTTACTTTTAACACCTCAGATTACCATTGCATTAGTATTATGTTCTCACAATTGAACCAAATTAGCACACTATTATTATCCAAAGTTTATTCAGATATTTTTAGTTGTTACTTCATGTTGATTTCCTATTTTAGTATTCCTCACTATATATGATCTTTTTTTTTCTCTCCTTAACCTGTTCTGTGTTGTAACAGTGTCTCATATTTTTGATAATTGTATTAGCCAGCTTTCCATAACTGTAACAAATACCTGAGAATCAACTCACAAAGGGGAAAATATATCTTGGCTCACAGCTTTGGAGGTTTCATTTCTTAATTTATTGGCTCTGTTGCTTTGGACTTCTGGTAAAGCAGCACATCATAGTGGCAGCAAGTAGTGAAGCAAAAACACTCACCACATGGCTGAGATGCTAAAGAGAAAGAGGAAGGGACTGGGGTCCATTATCCCTTTCCAGGGAATGCCTCCAATAACCTAAAGACCTTCCATTTGGTCCCACCTCTTAAAGGTTCTACCACCTACCCCAAAGTCCTTCCTAGGGGCCAAGCCTTTCCATGCATGGGCCCTTGGAGGATATTTCATATCCAGCCTACAACACTGACTGAAATTTTGAAAAATACTGCTTGGGTGTTTTGTCGTCTGCCATAAATGGGGAATAATCTGATGTTTTTGTCATGGTTCTTTTGAAATTATGAGTCTTGGTAAATTGTCTTTTTCATAAAGTACATCAAGAGTGCATATTATCAGCATGGTATATCACCGATGATGCTAATTCTGATTGATCACCAGTTTGTACTGGTATTTGTCAGTAACTATAAAGTTACTCTTGTTTCACCTGTTTCCCACATTGTAGTCATTGGAAGGAAGTCTCTGTGCATAGACTACACTTCGGGGAAGGGAATTTATGTTCCACCTCTTTGAAGGATTAGTATTTATATGGCTTCTTTGGAAATTTTTTTGCACTGAAGATTTTTCTATTCTCTTTCTCTTAATTTCTTAATAATATTAAAGTGACTCATTAATATTTATTTAATTTTTGGCTTACAATATATTACTGTGATATTTATTTGACATCATGACAGTATCAGTACTCAAAAGGCTTTAAGATCTAAAGATATGTTTGTTTGTTTGTTTTAGGGGTTGGGGGGGTAGGGAGGTGCTTGAGGATTCATCTCAGGGCCTTGCACATGCTAGGCAAGCACTCTGATACTGAGCTATAACCCCAGTCCAGAAATATATATTTGTCACTATAACCACATATCCTCTAGTCAAAGGTCATGGACATATTTTAGTGAAGGATGTGTCTCAAATCCTACTTCTTTACATCAAAGAAACATATCCACTTGCTGATGAGGAGAGGAGGCAATATCTTTACCAGTACCAATGTTTTCATACGTGTTTCTTTTCAATGAGAATACTGTGAGAGAATATTCTTCCGCAAATGGGAATAATAATAGTTTTCAATACCTGTGAGTAGATTTAGAGTTGAAAAATAGTATATTTACCATATTAATAAAAGGAAATGGAAACAGGAAAAAGCAATTTCTAAGGTCCAGTTTCTGAGTCAGTTGTAGGAAACCTCTCTAACATCAGGTAAATGGTTATTAAGACTTGAGTTAATGGTAGATGGAATTGTAAAGTGCATCAAATCTGTTTTTGAAAGCATTTCTTCTTTTCTGCTTCTGTTTCCTTGGTTTTCAGCATGAGTCTCAGTCTGTGGCACTCAGTGCTGATTTGGCCCTACTTGTCATGAGGGTAAGCATCTCATTAACCAAATAACCGAATACCTCATTGTTTAACTTGTTACTTATCATATTTGACTAGATAACCCAATTTTTTGATTCGTTACTTAATTCCATTCAGCAAACTTTTATGGAGTGGCAATTCCATGTTAGTCATGGGCATCGTGGAAATCAACAGTCTAGAAAAGGTAGATACACAAATAGTTATGATCTAGTATGATGAGAGTGCTATTGCAGAGAAAACTCCTTAGGGTTTTATTTTTCCCAATGGTATTTATGTTTTTCAATAAATCTCCAGAACAAGAAGTGTTTACTTCAAAGGAATCATTAATTGCAGAATTTTAGACCTGAAATATAGAAAAATGATCATAGGTATGGTGTTAGTTCCTTGAGATTGATCTTTAAATTACCTCTGGGCACAGATGTTGACAATAGAGTACAAAGTAAATACCCAATAAATATTTTTTTATTCAGGGAATTTTATTTGTTTTATTTTGAAATAAATTTAATAGGCTTTATTTTAGGGCAGTTTTGTGTTCACAGAAACATTTAATGGAAGACAGAGATATTTCTCACATGTGCCCTTCATCCACATAAGGATAGCCCCTTCTAAAAATGCATATGCCTTTTGATTCAGTAATGTTGTTCATAGGAATTAATTCTATAAAGATATTTTTATATGCACCAAATAACAAATGCAAACTATCACTCAATGTTCCATGCTTTATATTAGCAAAATATGTTAAACAGCCTGAATCTTCACAGGGTAAGCTGGGCTAAATAAACCATATATATTCATAAAATTGACTAAAATAAAATTTGAAAAAAAATGAGGAAAGTTTTTATGAGCTAAAAAGGAAAAAATAAATCCAAGTGAATAATATTAGGTAAAAAAAATTGACCATGATGCAAAAGTATGGTTTCAATACACTACTAGATGTATAAAAAAATTAGAAAAGTATTTGGTTGTTAAGATTACATAGGATTTGCTTGTAATCTGGAACGACACTAAAAAACTAATGGTGATTGATGGTTGTGGGATACATAGAGGGGTAAAAACTAGGGAGAGTGGGTATATGAGTATATGAGAAGTTCATTGTGTTTATTTCATTTTAACTTTCTGCCTTTTGAAACACACAGCCTTATTTATTTAAAATAAATAAAGCAATAAATAAAATTAGTAAAATAGTTATTTTTGAATGAGTCAATGACACTTCACACAAAAAGAATGCCCCTACTATGCCCAGTTCACACTTAAAGTTGGACTAATTCTGTAAATTAAATGTCTGTTGTTCCCAAGCCACAGAAAACTAACTCAAAGAGCTTCGGTAAAAGGACTGCTGCATTGCTTATGTTACAGGGTAGGGCCTACCCTGAACCAGCCAGAAGCTAGGGACTCAATTTTAATAAGCATCTCCTATATCTGTCTTTCAGCTATGCTGCCTTTGGCAAATTCACAAAGCTGGATATATGGTTGTTGCCTAAAACACCTAAAACAGGTGATAAAATTATTAGTTTCTCTCAGTTTAAATGATTTAATATATGTAATGGCATAGAACACAATTTGACAAACAGTGCTGTGCAGTTAGTAATAGAAGGAGGAATAATTACTAAAAATAGATTTTTTTTGTTAATGCATTTATATGAGTGAATTTTTTTGAAGATCATGAAATGTTTGAGGAACCCAAAAAAGTAGGACTTACATAAAATCACAGACTGCTGGCCAAACACATACATTAGAGGTAACAGGAAAAACTGATTTTGCAGGTATTTATAAAATAATATCTATCAAACAGTGGGATAAAGTGGAATGATGTGGGTTGAAACAATACAGAATGTTAATATTAAGAAATGAATTTCTGTATTTTGCATGTTTTAGCATCTTCCAATAACTAGTAGGGCTCTTTGAAAGCTTCTGAAATTGTATTATTTTTTCTCTAAAAAACATATTTCAATTTTATTTTGTTTATTGTTAGTTGTTGTTATTGTTACTGATTGGGGAGGGTAAAATTTCTTATACACCTGTTTCTATTTAAACCTTCCAGAATAACCAATACCACACTGAGAGATGAAGGTCACAGTTCTGCAACTATATCCTCCCTACTTTCCTCTGTCTGCCTGGAGAAGGTGACCTTATTTATATTAGACAGAACTGGACACAGAAAAGACTATGCAAAGGGGTTCATTAAAGAGACATGTGACAGCATAAATCATTAGAAGACCCTACCCCATCAGGTACAGGTAGCTTTCAGAACCATCGTCCCCCAGTGTTGGAGTGGCTGCTTTGACTGTGGAACAGCAAAAATCTGCTTCATAACTAGTGACCTCTATCCAAACACAGTGTTCTCAAACTGGCTACCGATCAGAAGTATCCAAGCATTGCCAATGAAAACAGATACTCACATTGATCTATTAGAACACATAATAATCTGTAAAAGAATCTAGAATCTGTATTTTTTAAAAACTCCAATATAAATTGAACGATAGTCACTCTTGTATACTGTTTTATTAGTTTTTCCCCAGCCAGCTCCCAATGTCATAAGCTGTGTCAACACTGTGGAATCTCAAGAAATTCATGTGGTGACATTGATCAGAAAGCCCTCTAGCCCACCATCTTGTATCCTGTTTCTTCTTTCATGTGACTTCCTTCAGATTTGCCATTAGATTATCTGAATTCTGCTTTTACTTAGAATTAGTAAGTTTTCTGGTGCTTTAAGTGCATCCATGCTCTTTCAAATGAAGCCAAACAAGAAACAGAAATGTCTTTCAGGTTGGAGAGAATAGTCCCCACATAAAAGTGGGAGGATTCTTCACAAAAAGTGGGGTGAGGGGACAGTTCACCAAAGCAATGACACAGCCTTGTAACTGTGCCCTGTATATTCAGGTTAAGTCAGATCACTCTATTAAATCTTAAAATTATGATATTTACAATAAGAAGGAAATGGGCCTTGTTCTCTAAGGACTTAATAGACTCAAACGGAGAGAAGGGAGAAAAGAAGAGAATTCCAGATGGAGGGAACAGCTTGAATCGCAGTGGTGGGTACCAAGAGCAGGCCTAGTTGTTTTTAGTATCAATGAAGCAAATGGTCTCGATCGTTTGATAGTGTATCCTAAAGTATAGCTGGCAATGATACGTCATCACAGTGTAGGATCAGATTGCAGATTTGGTTTCAGTTGTTGCTGAGTCAAAGCTTTTCATTGGTATATTAGCTGACATGATTGTAACACAAATAAAAGGTGGAGGATTGAAGTGGTGCAAAGTGGAGTTAGGGTTGGGATGTAGGAGGTGGAGCAATTAGCTAACATGTTGAAGTTATATTGCCTGGGAACTGAATGAATAGGACTTCATTTTATTTTCTATTTTTGTGCAGAAATACCACTTTTTTGGTGATAAATATTAGCCTTGGAAAAGTTAAGAAACTTATTGGAGGTCACATAGTTAGTAAGTTAATGAGATTCATTCCATAATTCTGTGCTTAGCAGTAGAAAGTCCTGGGAACAGTCAGAATTACAATCAGAGAATGAGGCTATGCCCATTATATAAGAACTCAAGTCCCTTGCAGCTACCTTGGAAAACTTCCTTTAGTATCACTTTAAAATGAAAAGTGCTTTGGAATGTGCTTACATGCTCTTTGAACAAGAGATACTTCTAATGATACTATCAAATTTGTGTTAATGAATCTGAGCTGCAGAATAACATCATCTTGCTTCAGAGATGTCCGTCTTTCACATGAAAAGGCTGTTTTTCTTCTCTTGGAAGAGTTGTGGTATTTCGCATGGAGAGTATCATCATTCATAAAACATAATCATGTTGGACAAAACACTAAGGGGTTTCATGCTCTCTTAAACTCTGAGGAAATAAAAATTCAGAGCAAGTTCTTTTAAAAGCTAATGAGGATGCAGATGGCAAGATGAACATGGATATTTGTGCCTTTCTGTCGAGGGGGAAAATAACTACGGTGGTATTGTTTGTAATATACATGTATTCTGCAACTTTTTATTTCGTAAACAACAAAGGGCAAATGAAACATGGTTTAACTTAAATGTTTTCTTTCAATTTATTTTAAAAATACTATGTGTTATTGATTTTGTATATACCCTTAGTGAGTGAATAGGGTGTAGGAACTTAATAGGACCTAGTCTTATAAAGGAATATCAAATTTCTCCTTAAGACAAATAAAAATAGGAAAAAAATAATAAATGCATGAAAACCAACCCATCGACTCTTCACATTCCCAAACATGAAATCTGAAGTAAAATCGTCCCTTAAACTCCTTGGTTAGAGAGAAGGAATGTGAACATGAGAACATGGTGTGAATGGAAAGCAACATGGACGCCAATCTTCTCTTTCTCGATTTCTTGAATATAAAATAGTGATGCTTTCTGTATGGTCTGGATTCAGGATGTTATCCTGAAAGCTCATGTGCTAAAGGCATGGTGCCTAACACAGTAATGCTCAGAAGTGGGGATTTTAGGCAGTGATTGGACTATGAGTTCTGAAATCCTCAGTGGATTAATCCATTTGGTAGTTGAGTGGATCCTGGGAGTTGGAATCCAGGTGGCAGAAGTAGGACATTGGGGTGTGCCTACAGAACTTTCATTCTTGGTGTGCTCTTTTAGCTACTGTGGGCTGAGCTGTCTTCCTCTGCCATGTCACCCTGCCAGGAAGTTTTGCCCCACCTCAGGCCCAGAAATGACTGTGGATTCAAGCCTCTAGAACTGTGAGCCAAAATAAATCTTTTCTTCTTTAAATTGTTCTTCATAGGAGTTTTGGTCATAGTGATCAAAAGCTGACAAAAACCCCTTTTCACTTTGTAATACATATTTTTTTAAAATCTCTTTCAAAAAAAATACTAAGTGAAATAAGAGATCAAAGACTTTGTCATAGCAATAGTGATACTTTCACATTATTTTCAACCTACCATTGTGACTAGATTTTTAAATGAGAAAACAGATAAGATCAGATGGGTATTGTTGGGATATAGGACTCCAATCCCAGCATCATATTAAACTTTCATGCACATTCATCCTTCTTTCCTCTCAATTCAATAGCCCTACTGTGAAAATCTAGCCCATCCATTTTTACTTTTTCAGGCATTCTTATTCATCTGCACAACAACTCTATGGCCTAAATCTTTAACCCACTGTCCCCTTGACATACTGCCATATTCTCACAGTACCCTTCTTACTGACAGTGGCAACGATAATAAGAAAGACTTTCCAATCCCACATGTCCCTCTGCATGCCCATTCCACTTTGTCAGGTTTTAATGTATTTTTTTTAAATGAAACTTAAACATACTCTATTTCCTCAATTCCCATTCTATTTAATCCAAGATTTGGGTTTTGCAATGATAATGAAATTGCTATTTAATTGTTATTAAATTTAACTGATACTTTATAAATTTTCATTTTTCATGGTCTCTTTCAGCCATTTGTGGAAATTTTTGTTTTCATTTGGCTTCTTAGTATTAATATTCCTTATTTTTCTGTCTTGGGACGTCTTCTCATTTTACCTTCAGTTCTATGTTCTTTAACTCCTCACTATATCAAGTTAGAAAAGAAAAAAACTCAGGCTAGATAAGGTCCAGAAATAAAGCAGTGCTTGTTTGCAGATGAAGGGAAAGTTTAAAATTACTCCATGTTATTATGGAAATAGGAATGGAAAAAAAACAACATAGAATTATAGCACAAATCACTGTTTTCACGTTAGCCTTAATCCCTGGGAAGTTGTATCACTAAAAGAGCTTTGTGGCAAAAATAATGAACTCAGTTTTACATATGTTCTTATTGAAGGAATTAACACATATATCACTACCCAACTGTACATAATTGTTTTGGTGGGTTTTGTTGATAGAAGAATTACTTATAACACATCATCAATTGTCATAATATTAATAAGAGACTGAAGCTCTCTTTCCATTAAAAATAATAGAAAAGTGAGCTTATGCATCAAACTGGTGATATTAATGACATATGTTTATAATTTCATATTATATAAACCTGGGAATGCTGTTATGGCACTAAATAAAATGGAAAGTCACTAAGGCACACAAGGAAATGAAAGGAGCTTCAGTATCTGAATTCTCCATTTCCTCATTTCTCTGGAGACTGAGAAAATTAGGGCAAACTGGTAGAATATTGGCTAATGCATTTAGTGCATTCAGCATTTGCACTAAAAATAACTTGATTAAATATATGTCTTGATGTAAAACTATGGGTTATGTCACCATGGAGTGTAGGAGTATGTATCCCACTGATACTGTGAATAAAAAACACATGGGTAGATATTGATGAATCAAAAATAAATAAATGGGAGAGTGCTTTTAAAGCAGTCTGTGATCAGGGATCAGAAAAAATGAATTGCTTCAAAAACGTGGCACATATAATCACACAGCAACACAAAGCCAAACCTTTTATGCAGCACATATTTAAGAAGAGATGATTGTATTTTGCTTAAATATATTCCCAAACTATATCCGACAACTTGAGAAAATCATAAAAAGTGAGTAGGACAAAGGATCTGTCTGCCCCTCTCCACTCTAGGAAGGATTATGTTCAAATGAAAGAAAGATCGCACACAGACTCTGGGTATTATGTACAATTGAAGTTGGATGCCTAGCTCCTTTTCTCCTTGATTCTAGCATAATTACTATATTTTAAGAAGACAAAGACCTTCATCATTTCTGAAACATCACAGAAAATTTAAAGGCATTCTTCTAGGTGTTAAATTTACAGAACTGGATTGAATCAAAACCCCAGAGACAACATGCATTTCAATGGAAATCAGGAAAGGGTATAATAAAAACAAATCACAAATATTGACAGCACTTTGCAGCGCACAGCTTGCAACACCTCCTTGGACTTCTCTGGCTCTTTGGTATTAACGAGGAGACAATGGATTCAGCGAATCCCAGTAGGTGGAGTGAATTGGAGGAGTTTCTCCCCACCTAATAAAAAATGGGCCATGAAGAAAATACGATCAGCTTATCAAACAGTAGGACAAAAATGAACTTTAACATGATTTCACCCTCTCTCCTTCATCCTCTGTGCCTTCCGGGCCACCTCATAACATAGAATATTCCGCAGAATGGGTTGGCACAGACTCTCATGACTTCTTTTGAGGAAATCCTGAGATAACTAATCTACCCTGATTTTAGGATAAAAATGTGAAACAAAGAAATTGGTTTATAAAAATATTCACTAAAATTTTGATAGTATGAAAATATGATACTGTAGAGTCAAACAAAAATCATATCCCAGGGGAAAAAGTTAACCTAAAGAATACTTTTCTTGGTTAAATAACATGCTTTGAGCTCTCAAAAATAAATGAAATAAAACATGGATTTAGAGCTGAAAACATGATAAGACCTGGATTCATAGGGAGAATGAGATGACTAAGAAAGGCAGAAATAAAAAGTCAGGTAGATATTATTTATTTCATTTACAAATAAACTGAAATATGATAACAGAATTGAAAATGACATTAGGGCAAACAAAATAGAAAGGAACATAGCAAATCAAACTTTATAATTCTAATAGTGAATCCAACTAAGAATTCATCAGCTATTAAAAAGTGGACAAAGATTAAAATGGAGAAAACTGTGCTTCCTAAAAGAAGAGACTAGTAACAGGGTATAATAAAATTAATAATAGAGAGCAAACAAGAGGTAAATGTTACTTTTTTTTACATGAACACCTTGAACCTTTGAAGGTAAAGTGCTCACTACTTTCCATAAGGGATGTAACATGTAAAGAAACCTCTATCATCCCAAGGAAGAAAAAAATAAAAAGTCACTAATCATAACTTCCTCAGGAAATGAAAACCCTTCAAGGATAAGAGAGAAACTAGTTAACACCTATGGAAGACATCGACAAGAACAAAGCACTCTGAAGTGAAGGCACAGGCTAGCTATGAAATGGGGAAGGGAATTAAAGTGTGATCCTCAGTCTACCTCACATCAGAGGTGAAGTTTGTACAACACAGAGCTGGCCGTTGGCCAGAGGATATTTGAAGTAAATGTTCAATTCCACAGAATTCTTTCACTAGACAATTTCACTGTTATAAAAATAACAAAATTCCTTTAGTTATCTATGAGACAGTGAGAAATAAAACTCATACAATGTTTCTAGAACACTGAAGCTACTGTGCTTTCAAAAATAACATTTAAAATTGTAAATCATGTCCAAAAATGACAGGAAGAACCCACAATAACTCAAAAGTGAGAGAAGCAGAAATGGGACAAAATTAAAATGGTTGATTTCATCATTTTTTCATGGAATGAAAAGATCACGTATCTATCTTAATGTCACAGAGTGTGAGTTAGTTTACCGTGGTAGAACTAAAAATAGCTGGATATCATACCAATCTCTAGAAAAAATTAAAAACAGATATATTCTGTTCTTATATCAAAAAATGGGAAAATACATCAAATCAGAAAAAAAACATTAGAAAAATTAAGATAAAACTTAGAAGCAAGCAAAACCTGTAGAAACATCTCTAGCAATTAAATTTGCTAATATCTGAAAATAAAATAAAAGATTCACAAATCCAGTAACGTATGACCATTTGAAAATACATTGGCAAAATGTCTAGTATTTTTCAAGTAATGAAGCCTAATTCCTCTCTTTTTATGTGTTGACTGGACATAAAATCTCACCTCTACTAGAATAAGGCAGAGTAACAGTGTGACATCAGAGAACAGGCCCTTGAAGGCACATATTTCTTTATCACCTGCATTTGCTTGGATTGGTTGCTCTGGTGGACCATGGATACCCTGTCATAAGTGCACTTAGTCAGCCTGCAGAGAGGGCCATGCAGTAATGAGCTCTGTTTTCCAATAAAGGAGAAAACCATCTCCAAAGGGGGCCTCCCACCCCAGTGAAGCTAGGTGACTGCCACACCTGGTGACTCTTATGGAACCATGAAGAAAGCTAGAGCCAGATTACCAAACACAGCAGCTGTGAATTCCTAACCCAGAGAAACCATCCAATAATAGATATCTGCTGTTTTGAATCACTGAATCTTAGGATTATTTCTTATGTAGCAATAATTAACTAAAATACTAAAACCTACCTACATGTGTTTCAAAAATGACAGTATTCCATCTTCAATAATCAATCTTAATACAAAGGGACAGAGAAAAATTCTATATAAGAACGTATACAAATGCAAGTACTGAAACGCATCAACATCAACTGGGCATGGGATTAAATTCAACAATTGTTATTATCATTATTATTTCCAGGAACTGAACTTAGAGATAATTTACCACTGAGCCACATTCCCAGCCCTTTTTTTAAATTTTTTGAGACAAGTTCTCGCTAAGTTGCTTAGAGCCTTGCTAAGTTGCTGAGGCTAGCTCTTTTTTTTTTTAAATATTTTCATTTTTTAGTTGTAGCTTTTTGAACTTGCAATCTTCCTGCCTCAGTCTCCAGAGCTGCTGGGATTACAGGTGTGTGTCTGGCTCAACAAATATTTTTCAACACAATGCAACTTTATTCTTTTTTAATAATGAATAAAATAAGAAATATAGAGTCATCTCCTATCTTATTCTATTTAAAATAATGATTAAAGTAAAATTTTATGGAAAAAGTAGGTATAAATACATATTCATATAGATCTATTTTAAACAATGAAATGAATTTATATGGAAATAAATAGCTATGAATACATATTCATATAGAAATTATGAAAGCATAAAATAAGTAAATTTATGTTCATTATTCATACTTACCACACAAAACATACACATGCGCACACACACACACACACACACAAACACACATACACACACAAATACAGTAAAAGAGTGAACTATTCCTACAACCACATAAGCAATAGTACATTTTTGTTAATGTGAAAAGGATGTATTAAGTAATTTGTTAGAAAATGTATGGTTAACTACCAAAAAAAAATACAATTTCATCTCTAGATCATTTCTTATATCAAAATAAGAGCCAAATAAATCATGCCATCATATGTAATAGAATAAAACACTTAGCAAACTAAAAGAAAGACAAGTATTTCTTCATTCATGAGAAATGAGACTTCAAAAGCATAATAATAAGCAAAATAAAAATATAAGTGGGGAAATTGATTCAGTTATACAAAAATTAAATTTCCATCTATCAAACACATAAAAAATTAAAGAACAGAATATTTGAAAAATATATGCTTTGACAATTTATATAAAATAGTACTAAGAAAAATCAACAAAAGCATATAAACATGTACATTTTACTTCCTAAATATAATGTAATAATATGTGATAAATTTCTTGTCGCTTTAATGAAGACTCTTATCAACTACTCAGCTTTACTTATATAGAAAGGCCTGCATTCAGTGATCAGAGAAAAGTCTGTGCTCCAATAAAAAACCATGTGCCAAGGTCTGAGTTACAAGTGTTCTTCAAAGGATCAAGTGTTGGGAAGTTGGTCCATAGTGTGGTAATATTGGGAGATAGGCTCTTTAAGAGGTGGAAGGAACTGATAGTTCCTTAGGTAACTTGATATTATGCTCTTACAAGGGACTTTGGGACTGCAAACTCTCTCTGGTTTCCTGTTTCGAGAGGTAATCTCCTCCTTTTACATATACTCCTATAATTTTCATGCACCATGAGATGATACAGCCAAGGGCAACCCTTGCCAGGATATGACTCATGTTGTTTGGGCTTTCAATATTAAAAGTTAGGAGCTACCTAAGCCTTTTTAAAAATAAAGTTAGCCTGTCTCAGGTATTTCATTACAGTAACACAAAATAGATTAATATAACATATATTGTCTAGAGTACATCCTTATGGGGTATCTTATTCTTTCATTGTTTTAGAACTATATTACAAAAACTCAGAGAGTTGTAGATAACTCATAATAATACAAAAATAATTTTTATATTTAGACATGCAAGTTTTGTCTTCCCTGGTAGAGGTTCAATCAACTTTTCCCAACCACCTGTTTGTCGTGGAAGACCCATTTGCCTCTATTCATTTTTATTGGTCTTTAAATGTGTGTTCTTTTGTATTATCTTTTTTTAGTAGTTATAGCAATTCCTTTTTTCCTCATAAATATGTGTGCATAATATAATTTTTTAGCACATATTTATTTCATATATACTTGATGATCAGTCACAGATCACATATAAATAGAATGTTTCTAGAATTTCCTTGGGATATTCTCCCGTTTAATAAATAAATTATAAGCCATCTGATAAATTTTTAATCTAGGTAGCACCTATATACTCAGCTCCTTAAAATCATTAGCATGCTGCTTTGTTTTGAGTATTGTTATAATTGTCATACTAAGGTAAAAGTAGATTGACAAGAATAAGACATGCCACCTGCCCTATAGATAGGTAGACTCCTATTGGAGACTCACACTACCAATTATTATTTGTACATATTTGGTTTTTCAGGATAATTACTGAAAGAGAAACCAGTTAATAAGGATTTAAAAGTACCAAAGGCATGTTAGCATTATTCCAAGGTATTTCAGCAGTAAGTAAAGGTGACAGATCTTAGGAAGTTTCTAATGGCAGGGTAGGCATTGGGGGTGTATCTGATGGACCTGCAAGAATGGGCAGAGTTTGAGTGGATGGAGGAGATGAAGGACTTCTTCCAGAAAAGGGAAATGGTGGGAACAAAAACAACCAGGACAGATTTCACATGTTACATGGAGTAATCAACAAGTGACACTTTCAATGCACCTAATTCCACCATTCAAAGCGTGCTTTATTCATTATTTACTTTATTTAGATATATTTGCTAACCATAGTAATATTATAGACAATTTTCCTAGGTGCTTCAATACAGAGATATAAGCTCAAGAGATTCCAATGGTCATAATTCTAGTAAAACAGATAAATGATACAACATTTGTATTTAATGCTAAATGTCAGAAGAGGAAGATTGGAAGGAAGTGGAAAGCTTTAAGGAGGAAAGAAACAGTCTGCTTTCCATTTTTAAAAAGTCATTTTAGCTGATGGGTGGTGAATTGGATTGCAGGAGTACACATTAAATCAAGAGGACAGTTAAGACATTGTGTGACAGCCGAAGTTAGGGACAATGGCTGATTCAACTATTCTGACACTAGTAGTGATATAAAGAAGTGAACAAGAGTTGTAGATGTGCAAGAAAACAGACTGATTCAAGATATCTTCTAAACACAGAGTGACTCGATATACTGAAGAAGGAAGGTAATGGAGAATGAAAGGTATTACCCAAGACTTCTAGCTAATTTACTTGAGCAGTTGTGCAGATGGGTGCCTTTTTTTTTTTTTTCTGATGTGGAAGAGACTAAGATGCAGAGTGAGGGTTTCTGTGGGTATTGGCTACGGAAGCAAGTTAGAAAGTCCATTTGGTATGCATTAAGTATAAGATGATAGATAGACATCTAAATAGAGTTGTCAAGGAGGCTTTTGAATATACTGTCTGAAGTGCTAGGGACAGGTCAGAGCTAGAAATACAAACTTGAGCATATACACTGTGTTTAAATTCATGAGACTGAAGGTGAATATATAGGGAGAGAGGGTAGAGGCTGAGCCATCTGAAAAAGGGCCCAGAGCATTAAAATATTCAAAGGTTAAGTCACAGAGAAATTCCAAATAATAAGAAGGAGAAGAAGCAGGCAGTAAGATAAGACAAAATACAAAAGATATAGATGTGCAGTTTTCAAGAGCAGACATTATTTTTACAAAAGATGTACTCCATTTTTCTGAATATGTTCAAAGAAAATCAAAGAGATGGATATTGGATTTGCTAACAAAGAGTAATTGAGGATGTTGATAAAAGTAGTTTCAATGTAATTGAATGGATAGATGTCCTCATAGAGTAGATGAGGAAAATTAAGATGAGATGGTATACAAGCAAGTCTGTCCGTAATGTTTGTTATGAGTAGGACAGAGAAGTGTCATGGAATCCACATAGAAATTTTTTTTCTTAATGTTGAGAATTCAAGATTATTATAAAATGAACTTGTGAATCACACAAAGATCTTAGAGAAACAAAAGGAAAACATAGCAGGAAGAAAACACATACTTTAATAAAGTAGCAAAGAAATTAATATTAGGAATGAGAAACAGATGGTTTTGAATCTAGGCATCAGATGTGTAATCTTAAATAAGTGACATAAACCCTTTAAACATCATCTCATCATACATAAAAGAAAAACAGAAGAAACTTTGTGATATTAAGGTCTGTAGTAGTGTACACCCAGTGATTTTGGAAAAATGGAGAATGGATTGTCTTTGAAATATAAACTGTTATACAGGAAAATTATACACACACACACACACACACACACACACACACACACTTTGGAGGGTGTTTGACATTTACCCCTAAGAAATAATATAACTACAAGTCCCGAAGGATTTAGCAACACTTAAAACAAACTGCATTAAACTACTTTAAAAATATCTTGTGCCATTCTGAAGAAGGGTTTGCTCAGTCACAAGAGCAGTGATAAAAAGAGAGTCACCAGGGAAGATGCTCATCATGCTGATTCTAGTAGTGTGCAGCAAGGAGTGCAGATTAATCATGGCCTCAAAATATCTGTTCAAGGAAAAGCCATTCGTGGAGTAAAAACTTGAGTAGCCAAGGGGATGGATATTTCTAGTCTTAAGGGAGACTCCTCACAATCATGAGTGGCTTCTAGCCATCTCAGGTGCTTTGAGCTTTGATTCGGCCAGCTTCCCGGTTTGCTTTGGTACTCAGCAAGCCATCTTCAGATTCTTGTGCATGTTCATCTCTTAAGGAGAATCACCGATCTAATGGACTTTTGAGTATTTTCCTCTACTGAGACCATTAGTACTCATGGTAAATCAATAGAGTGATTTCTGATTTTGACTTGGCTTCCTAAAGTGTTGGAATACAGAGATGATAATATGCTGGTCACATTAACAGTAGGTTTTTCTGGTCTTTATGACATATTTTTTCCATTGTGAAGTAATAAACATGAAAGTTGATGTATGATGTATGGCTGAGCATTATGAGCATTTTAGTTAGCAATGTTGAGTCTCTCAAGACCTAATTATTGCGAGCACTCAAAGAGAAAAGTTTCGGGTCTTAAAAGAGAAGGGTCAAATTCCAGAGGACTTTGCTATTATAATTTATTTGTTGTGCTATTTTAAAATTTAGTATTCTGGATGATGTTAAAGCACTTGTAAAATTATTAGAATTCAAGGGGATAAATGTAGACAAATTGCAAAACAGACTGTTATTTAACTTGTTTTCTGTGGTTTTGTCCCAATGGTTGCTGACTATAAATCTTTATTAAAACAAAAGCCCAGAGTGCTACACAGTTTAGGTTAAATCATTAACTGACGCTGTGAACTACACACTATGATGACTATAAATTGATGAATTGATGATGGGAATTATTATAGCTTCAAAAAAGATTTTATTTGATTCTGAAAATGAACAATTTAAATGACCCATGTGCAGATTCATGTAAAAAAGATTTATATTCTGATAACAAAATTGGAAAACCTATCCTATTTTTTTAATTGTGTATTTGAGGACAACATGTTGAGTACTGATACGATTGCAAACCAGGTGCTTTAGTTTGAGGCAGTCCCAATACCCATCAATACAGAAGATGCTATGCCTGTTTTCTTCTATCTGCCCATGGAAACTAGATAGTTAAAATAAGATTAATTTTATTGTTGTGATTCAACATGAATGATTATTTCCATTTTGCACAAATATTAATTTTAAAAATAACTGTCTGGATGAAGAAGACAATAGACAAATGTTATTTTCAGAATACACAAGAAAATAGCATTTACATTTGCTATTGAGAAATAGGGAGTAAAAGATTTGTTGCCTTTGTTAGTATAGTCTTGCTTATGCTTAAGTGTTTACACAGTGAATTTGGATTCACTAAAAAAGAAGAAGAATTTCTTTGGACACCTTTATTACTACCAATTTTTGAATTAGCACGATCTCCTGTGTGTTTTTCTTTAGCGTCAAGTGACCTAATGGCAAGTGATCCCCTGATTTCCTGAGCATGTCATTTAGAACACTATTGAGTTTTCTGAAGGGTTGCTGCTCCTTCCAAAATTACAGTAAAGGAGGAAAGCTCTTAGAAGTTCAAGAGCAATGACCTCCTCCATTTCAACTCTTTCATAATTGCATCTTATGTGGGCTCAAATCCTGCACGGGGTTGTGTCTAAAAATGGAGCCAATAGTAACATGAAGTGGAAGCAATATCATTGTCATACACATTTTAAAGAGTTTCAGTGCTAGCTCACTTAACTTCGTAGGCTTTGAAGTGTTCAGAGAATGAAATGATGACACTTATGAAGAAGCTGAAGAATTTATTCTCAAATATTAGTGTAATGCAGTCTATTGAGAGAGGACAAGAGGGTAGTATACACATCCATCAGAGAATTAACAATTTCTTACTATAGTTATCAAGTGGTGGGTGACATAAATGCTTGGTATGACTGAATTTTCCCTTGTGTTTTTAAAAACATTAGACCTTGATTCTTTACTCTCAAAAGACACTTTAACTAATTTGAGCTCCTCAGAACACAGTTGCCTACTGCCTTTTCTTTTCTTTTCTATTAGTAGCTGAAAGTAAATTTGTCTTCGGGCTCCCAGCTTCTTTTTACTCTGTAGCTCTATAAAAATGAAACACATTTAATATGCATAGCACTAAACTTATTAATAACCTCAATTCACCTTTTCAGTCTTCTTTTTGCGATTCCCACTTTCAATGTGGCCTGTAAATTATTCTTTAAATCCTAGTCTCTAATATCTAATCAGTGATTAGACCTTGAGATCCTTCTGCAATTTCATATCATAAAATGTGCTCATTGAATTCTTCCCAAGCTCCATCTGCTTTGAAGAGCCTATCTTGCTTCTTATTCCAGTTGTGAACTTCCTTGTGTGCCAAGGGTCTATGGAAACAGGGGAATATCCCTATTCAAAACCTGTATTGTCTTGAAAGTCTACATTTTTAGAAACCTAGTTCTCACATTATTGTTGAAAGGACCCCAAAGTAGCTCCCCTGGAGATGGGCACACAAACATAAGGTATAGTTGAGGAACAAATATTAGTTGTGTAGCGATCGCCCTAAGAAGAGACTAAATCTTAGCTTGAGAGTGTCCTTGCAAATGTACACAGGCCACTGGAGGGCAGGAAGAACAAGGAATAGGAAAAGAGGAGCATCAGGATTCAGGCTAGGTGTATTCATTTGTCCTTTGCTCCCAACCCATGATTATTAGGAGCTCCCCTGCCTAAATGATTCAGCTTAATCTTACCATTAACTAACTTTACTGATTATTTCATTTCACAGAGAAGCTGGTCACTTATCACTGCAGAGCTCTTAAAATCTGCTCCATAATCTGATCTTGATCAGATACTTTTATGTCATCGCTCTTTGATTGGTTAGGCTCCCCCACCCTCTGTAATTAATGTAAACTAGATTTTTTTTTTTACTGCTTAGAAATCTATTGCTATGCATAGTGCATGTTTGTTAGATAAATGTATGTGGAGAACAAGAGTATATTAATCTACTTCTCTCTTTCATTTTTCTTTGACTTGTTCATATTATTAATGTGCCTTCAGAAAGTAGAAGCAATGTATTCTGGTGTTTTAACAGCTTCCTCGAAATATTGTACCCCAGCCTTGCATTTTAATTGATCCAGATTGTAGATTTTATAACTTTCACTCATACATTTTGACCAAATTTATTTTTAAAATAATAGAATTATAGGGATTGAAGAATTGTGAATTGTCATAGAGTTTAATCTACCTTTTTTTTTTTTTTTTGGCAGGAATCCACAGCATCCTTGACAGATGACCAAAGACTAATTGTTCATCCAATTAACCTTAGACTTCCAACAGCGTGTATTACAGGACTCTGAGAAGCTTTAACATGACTGATTTATAATATAAACCTCCCAGAATAGAAAAAAAAATTCTCATCATGTTATATGTTGTAAGTAACAGTAACCTGATTATTAGGACTATTGCCTATACAGGTAAATCTTAATGACTCTGAATTCTTCCACATTCAATGTGCAATATACTATGTTATCCTTACTATCATCAAAGTATTCAAATACAATATAACTATAAAATCTTATATTTAAGTCGGATATTTCTATTCTACTTTTATCCTTTAAACTATACGTCTTTAAATAGTTGCACTTTTTAATTTCAGTAATTAGCACTAATATGGTTTTATGTTTTTATTAGTGTATTATAGTTATACATAATACTGGGTTTCATTTGGGCATAATCTATACATGTGTGTAAAAAAATTTACCCCATTTGAGTTTCCATATTTCTTCTTTTCTTCCCCTCCGTCCTCCCTGTTTTCCTTCCTTTACTGTTCTTGTCTTCTGCCTACTCATTTATTTTTTTTTAGATGGATGCTTTATAGATATATATAAAGGTGAAATTCACTGTGGTATATTCACATATGTACATAGCATAATTTGATCAATTTCATTCCATCTTTTGTCCCTTTTTTCCATTCTTTCTCCCTCCTCCTTTATCCTTCTCCTGGATGTCCTCCCAATTTTTTGCCTTATTTTGGTTTAACTTCTGAATATGACAGACAACATTTGACTTTGACTGTCTGAGTATGTCTTATTTCACTTAGTACAATCTTCTCCAGTTGCATCCATTTACCAGCAAATTCTATAATTTCATTCTTTGTGGCTGAATAAAACTTCATTATAGATGTATATTTCCTTTATCCATTCATATTTGTCAATGGGCACTGGGCAGATCCCATAAATGGGCTCCGGTAAACTGTACTACTATAAACATTGAATTGGTTCTATCACTATAATATGCTGATTTTAGATCTGTACGATAAATACCAAGGAGTGGGATAAATGGGTCATGTGGTGGTTTAATTTCTTCACGTCTTTTGAGGAATCTCCATACTGCTTTCCAAAGTGGTTGTGCTAGTTTCCAGTCCCACCAACAAAGTATGAGTGTATGTTTCTTGCCACATCCTCACCAGCATTTATTATTATTTGTATTCTAACTGGAGTGAGACCAGATCTCAGTGTAGTTTTGATTTGCATTTCCTTAGAATGGTGAATTTTTTCTAAATATATTTGTTGGCCATTTGTATTTCTTTTAAGAAGTGTCGAGGTATTCTGTCTGTCTGTTTATTGATGGGTTATTTGGTTTTGTACATTTAATTTCTAAATTCTGGGATTTTGTTTTTATTCCGGCAAGTGGTGGTTAAAGAGTAAGACTAGAAACATATTTTATCTCTGCCTGCATTTTTTAATCTTTGAAAATAAGTTTGCAGCATGTGACTGTGTGTGCTTTTGTGTGTGTGTGTGTGTGTGTATGTGTGTGCTTATGCATGAGTGTACTAATGCTCTAGGGAGCATAAAAATGGAATGTAAGCAGAATGTAACTTTTATATTCTAAAATTGTATGTTTTTCAACATATAAATGTTGGAATGTATTTCTAAATTTAAAATTAATCATTATATTATGAAAGTATTTTAAAAATGTTATTGTAAACTAACAATGCAGAAAAAATGGAAAATTTGTGCTTATTTAAAAATAGGTGGGGCTGGGGTTGTGGCTTAGCATTAGAATGCTCGCCTAGGCCTAGCATGTGCAAGGCCCTGGCTTGGATCCTCAGCATTATATTTTTTAAAAAAGTAAATAAATAAAATAAAGGTATTAAAAAATAGGTAACATTTTTATTTTTAAAAAACACTATTTAAAGTACAGTGATGTATGTTTGCACACACAATTTTGATCTAGTTTGTTTTTTTTTAATCACAAGTCTGCTGTGAATATTTATCTTTGACCTAATAAATAAATAAAATATAAAAATTTAAACAATGTCATAGTTCTAATCATGGTCATCTTTCTAAAATAGAATTATTTCATGTGGTTATAATTTATCACAACAAGTTTTACTATTTAGCCAATTACTTAATATTTGTAACACTTTAATTTGCTTTAATAAAGTTAATGATGTTTCATCTCCCATCTTGTTTAAAGGTGAGGATACTAGTAGAGCTTTTTCTTTTTAACTCTTTCTGTAATTTAAAATCTCTAGGAAAACCATGGTTAACAATATAGTGAATTGTTTTAGATTATGCACATGTATTTATATACATACATATCTTACATATGTTGAAAATATGTATTATGCTATAGATAGATAAAATGGACAAATATGCACAGATATGCGGTGAATATAGTAAACATATATTAAGACTTTATGAAAGTGGTTTTCCACTTCTAGAGACTATTTTTAAATTAGTTTTTGCCTCTGTAACTTAATTGATGTCTGTGCATGAACACACAATTGTCCCTTACAATAATCACCTTCACTGCATTTCTGCCCCTCTGCTCTATACATTTTTAGGAATGTTTCATCTAGTATTTGGTATCTACTTGAATAGCCTCTCCCTGATATGCTTCCTGTTTATTCTAGTTTTGCTATTAACTCTCATCTGTCCAATTCTCTAACATATATAATCTGAAACACACAATTCAGTTGCTAATAAAAAGATGTATCCCTGGATACCTGATCATTCAATATTTCAACATTTACAATAATGACTTGCAAAATGGTTTATCCCAAATTCAGAATCTAAATTGAAATCCTGCTCTAATGAATATGTTCACACACCAATGAACATGTTGACATCTGGGAGAAAGGGTATTAGAATGCTAACATCTCAGCTCAACCCCTCTGTTATTGTCATTAAACTCTTCCCCATCCTCCCTGAGAAGGTAACCTGTCATAGGTCTCAGTGTTTCATGCACCAAGTTCTGTGAGTACTACCACACTGGGGGCAATTAAGATGCTACATTTAGTATTTTCTCTGTTTTTCTTCCTTAAAAAAACAATTTACAGACTGGTACATATTTGTTTGTTGCAGTGTAGGAAGGAGATACAATCTACATCTTTGGGTTATATTGGTGTTCTGCACACAAACACACCCATTTTGGCTCATTAAATGTTATATAACTTGATAAGTGGTGCCTTAAAAGCATTACATTCTGCAGAAACCCTTCAAGAATTTTTATACTGGTGATTAAAGATGTTTTAGTAATTTGAAGGAAGATGTCTGGGGGTTTGCTTACCATGGGAACCCATGAATTTTTCCCCATTTAAAAGAAGATACGCAGGCTCCCACTTTTTGAAAATTTGCTGCTATACACTGATGGGGACAAATTAGGTTTTGATACTTAGAGATGTCTGCATTTGGTTTTATTTTATTTGCCTTTGTTTAGCATGTCTGAATTCCCTATAACCAATTTGATTATCAGTAATTTGGAAGTTTATCTTAGGCTTTTGATGTATCTTTATTGAGCCTATATTATATTGAATGTGAAGCAAGTGTCTAACACATATATTCTGGTTGATTAAAGCAGCAATCTCTTTCTCTCTCTGTCACACACACACACACACACACACACACACACACATACACACACAAACACATACACACTTCCCTGACCCACCGACTTGTTTCTACATCTCATGATTTACTGCAGTTCATTTTCTAACTGTTTCAGTGCAACCTTGAAGCAATTCTTCTTTCAACACTGCTTAATAGGACAGAGAAGACTAAGATTCTCTTAGGTCCTCAATAAATATTTGTTGAAGTGTGAAGGAATATTTTACCTTTGTTATTAAGGTTTAAATTATTTCAACACATATTCAATTTGTTTTACAAATCCAGTTTCTTATACAAAGATGTGTTAGACTGAATGCATTGAACACATGAAGATTGAATTTAAATAACAACATTCTAATTCCAATGTCATGCCATTTTTAGTTAACTATAGTGTTTAGTTAAGGCAGGAATGATAATTAAAAGCCATCTATGACATTTCCAGTGTACCTAGAACAAAGGCATCTGAAGATTTATAGATATGATATGACATTATATGATATGATATGATATGATATGATATGATATGATGAAAGCCAGATTAGGGCTCTAGGGTTTCAACAGAAAGTTATGGAGGATTAGGGTGAAAGAATTAGTAGCATAAGTTGAAGTGACAGAACCAGGAGCTAAAGACCCACATGAATTAAGATGTGAGCAGATTGTTCCTATTGAGAGATGAGGGTAGGTGTGGTACTCCAGACACACTATGATACTATTATGAATGTTGGAAAGTTAGAACACACGGATTGGGCAGGAAGGTGGCAGGGAACTGTTTAAAGTTTATATGACTGATATCTATGTAGACCTGAATGTGAAATATAGATTCAGAACTTGGGTGAGTGATTGTGGTTGGAAATACAGAGTTGGGAGTTGTTTAACATAGAAATAATGGTTTAAGCCATAAAACTAAATGAACTCTGCAAGGGAGTGATCACAAAGGGTGAGGAGTTTTATTTGAAAGCTTCTATTTTCCTTTAAAAGAATCCTCTGTGACTTATCCATCCATGTCCCTGCAGCAAACTCTGATTGTAAATATGCCACTTCTCCAACTTCGTATGGATGTTCTAAGTGGGTCAGAGTAGTCTAACCCATAAAGTTATCTATACATAACATATTTTATCTAAGACCTGGAAACATAAGAGATTTTTAAAAAACAACTTTTAATACATAAGTTTCCTTGTATCAAATACAATTTTCAAATGTGATCATTATTAAAACTAGTAGAAGACAGCTAATTGTTGATTTTTCCATATAACTATACATTGTAATACCCATTTGCAAATCAATGTTTTTAATTATGATATATTTTTAAGAAATAAAACAAATATAATAAAAGATATTATTAATAGTTTTAAATTAGTAGTCTTTACAGCTGTTTTACTTCATCATAATTATCTACTAAAGTAAATCCTATGATTAAAAAATGTTTACATGTTAATTAAAAAAACCCTTGAAAATAGAACAACTTAAATGATTTCCTTCTTAGGGAAATTTGCATAAATATCAAAATATCTAGTTTTCTTTTTTATTCTCTTCTGATAGAGATAATCCGTACACGAAATGTATAGATCTGTTTGTAAAGGTGATTTTATATATAAAATTCTCGAAGTTAAAGTAGGCTAACAATAGTGCATATTTTGTTACACAGCAGTACTTGAATAAATGCCAAGTGAGTAATTTCAGACAAGGCTGAAGTCATTTCTTCCATAGCAGGTTGTAGCCAAGAATATGTATTTGGAAGATCACAAAGGTCTGATCTTCCCTTCATCTGTAAAGTTAACAATAGAAAGAATACTCACAGTTAAGTTACTAGGTTATTTTAATTTTAGCAAGTTAGATGATCTGGAGGAGACATAACTTCTAGATACTTATAGGCTAATACTAGCCTCAAGTACATGTTGTATCAAAAGAAATCATTCCTTTGGTAACATGATGAGCAATATGTAAGACACCAATACTACTCTAAATTAGCTTAACGGAATAAGTCTTTAGTGTCTAATTTATCCTTTGTGTAAAGTAATATATATCTATAGATTCAGAACTTTATGTGTATTAGGCAAGCCATGTAAATTCTTTGGTTGACTTTTTTCTTTAAAGTATAATGAAAATAACAGATCAAATCGCACATTGTAAGTGTTTGTCCTCCATTTATATTTCAATAAAGCTGAAAATAGCCCTGGGGGGCAGCTAATGTAAACAAATGAACAAATGTGTTTTTTTCTAACAAGTGCATAGGTGTATGAGGTGAGAAATACTTTGTCTACCTACAAATGCTAATTTATATCATCTTTTACTCTAAATTAATGGTAGAGTTAAACACAGACAATGTGAGCTTTTAATGTGTGTGTTTGTGTGTGTGTGAGAGAGATAATGTTTCTAATTCCTGTTTAAAAACATAAAAAGGAAGTGAACTTTCTGACTAAAAAGTGTCCTTTATTCGTAGTCTTGTATGAACATTACTAAGGTTTAATCATTTGAGGCAGAAAAATAACAATGGGATTGGCCTTCAATCGGGAGAGTATTTTCTGGAAGACAAAAAGTACAAGAAGCCAGGTGCTGTGGTCCACACCTGTAATCCCACCAGCTTGGGAGGTTGAGACAGGAGGATTGTTGCGTTCAAATCTAGCCTCAGCAACAGTGAGAAGTTAAGCAACTCAGTGAGACCCTATCTCTAAATAAAATTTAAAAATGGCTAGACATGTGTTTCAATGGTCACATGCCCCTGAATTCAATCCCAGAACCCCTACACCAAACAAAAAGTACATTGAGAAAAGCAGTAACAAGCTTGTCATGCAACCTGACAATTCATACCTCTGTTTGGGTGCATATTTGTTTACACATTCAAAAACGTCTTTAATATGGTCACTTAAGGATAGTTACCCTGGTACACCAGCATTCTAATTACAACTTTAACCTTAACCATGACTAGAAAAATAAATTTCATCAGAAAATAGAAGATGAATGCAGGTTTGAAAGTGGTTGAAAACATCTGGATTGGTTAATTACAGGATTGGAAATACACAAGATCAACTTAATGTTATAATTTAGCAATGTCTTTGAATTTGTAGATCATTGCAGAATCCCCTAAATCTCAGGGGATATTTGTTTTCCTTTCTTGGTTATCAAGAAAGTTAGCTTGTGTAAGGTTGTAGATCAGAATATCAATGATGAACTTATCCCTGGCCTAGTATTTGGAGGCAATTTTCCAGCCTTCAGATATAAACATATGTAGACAAATAAAGACTATGAAAAATTAATCAAAATACCTGATTTTTGCAGGTTGAAAATCTCTAATCTGTAAATATGAAATTAAAAATGTACCCAAATTCAAAACTTTTGACTGTTAACATAATGCCACATGGAGAAAATTTTACACCATAAAACTTGTTGAATGCAAAAAACTATTTAAAATATTGTACAAAATGATCTTCAGGCTATGTGTACATGGTACACATGAGGATAAATAAGTTTTCTACTTAGACTTTGGTCTTATGCCTACTACGTCATTATATACCTATAAATATTGCAAAATCTGAAACACTTCTGTTGCTAAATATTTCAGAAAATAGGCATTTAAAATTCCCTCACAAAACTTGGATTAGAACCACCATTTGACTCAGTTATCACATTCCTTGGTATACACAAAGACTTAAAATCAGCATACTACAATAGTGACTGGCCACTTCAATGTTTATAGCAGCTCAACTCAGAATAGCTACACTGTGGAACCAACCTAAGTACCCTTCACCAGGTGAATGGATAAAGAAAATGTGGTGTATATACACTGTATATAGGTTAAAAAAGAATGAAATTATAACATTTGCTGGTAAATAGATGGAACTAGAGACTATCATGCTAAGTGAAATAAGCCAATCACAAATAAACCAAAGGCTGAATGTTCTCTCTCATTTGTGAATGCTAACAAACAATAAGGGGGTGGGGAAATAGAAGTTCATTGGATTAAAAAAAAGGAGAATGAAGAGAAGAGGGGTAGGAATAGGAAAGAAAGTAGAATGAATCAGGCCTAACTTTCATATATGAATACATGACCAGTGTAACCCCACATCATATTCAACCACAAGAATGGGAAGTTATACTCCATGTATACATAATATGTCAAAATACATACTACTGTCACATATTACTAAAAAGAACACATTTAATTTTTTTAATATATTATCTTTTTGACTCTGAACCAACCAAATAACTTTTCTAAGCCTGAGTTTCATAACCAACAGAAAGATGTGATAATATCTAATCAGGTTTTATGAGCTGATTAATTATTGAGATGAGTTATTTTAAAAGCTCTTGGCCCCATTGTAGCTGCTAAGTCAATCTCACCAGCTTCCTTGTTGTCTTTGATCATGTGCCTGCTAATATTTGCAAGTCACTACTCCAGGGCATTCTGTGTGCCTTCGTATTTTGTTTCTAATCTTCATTTTTCTCCCACACATTTTTCCATCAGCCCTTTCTCCTCTTGACTCTTCAATTTATTTTTAGTTGTAAAGACATCCGTGAAGACAATGTTGTGAAAAAATTAAGTTAATGAATACTTAATATACATTAGAGGCTGTGTTCAATGCTTTCTGGACATATCATCTAATTCTGATAAAAATTCCATACATTAAGAACTGAGAGGCAGTAAAAAAGATTCAGAGGCATTAAGTACTTTCTCCAAGGTTGCAGAGCTAATGAGTAGCATGACTGAGAAAAAAATTCACATGTTTTGCTCCTAAGATGTTTTCAACTCAGTATGCAATATATTTCCCAAAGCCTGAGTCGAGGGGGCAGAGTACCTTAGTACTCATTTGCAATTTTCTCAGGTTTATGTTCGACTATGAATTGTTTATGTAGGTCTCAGATGGATTGTTCTATCTTTTCCCTTCTGTTCCAAGAATACTTTAAATTCTATTACTACCGTTAATCAAAATAATTTACAATATCAGAGGATTTTCTCAAAGTTGTATGCAGGTAAGATGAGACTTAATTTGGGTTCATCTGTCACCTTTGTACCTCTCAGAAATTAAGTATTCAGGAGAGGAAGCAGAAGAACAGACTGGAGATGTTCAAGCTATTTTAGTACTATTTGTATTTGTGACTCAGCTAATTAATATACAAGAGGCACCTAATCACCTTTATCATTCAATTAATATCACTGTAGGAAATGATTTCAGATCAGTAATCCAAAAGCATATCTCAACTGTTTTATTCTGTACACTATTTATAATCATTGTTTTTCTATTTCCAGTACAATAATTAATTCATTTAAGAAGATCCTCTGCAAGAAATTGAATATCTAACTCTAAATCAAGAATGATACATTATTGAGTAAAGACAACTAATGTAAAAATTCCAGGCACTACCCTACTATTCTTAATGACAGTGCAAAAGAATTTCAACTTGTAGAAACTTATTCTGATTTCCCTATCTCAGGTGTCTTTGCAAATTAGGTTTGGAATCCATTTTCCATTTCCCCACTCCACCACTATTCTGTATCACGAAAGAAGCCAAAATGTCACTCTCTACTGGAAGCTACCAGTAACACTTACTGAGTTCTGAAATTACAGTCAGTTTCTTCTCTGAATCACACCTGGAATAACATCCATAAATTCATAAAGATGCATGTTTTAACAGAGGTGATATTAGAGTGAAATTATATTCTCAGTTTGACAATGAAAGTGAGAGGTGTCAATAAGGATCCATAGATAAATTTCAAGCGCCAAATAAACTCAATACACCTTTGAAATGGATCTGAGAAAATTTCAAAAGTTCAAAAGTGATCCTAAGTTAATAATCCGTTGTTGAGGTATACTTATTCTCTTTTTCAGAAAACAAAGCTTTCCTCCCAGCTTGTTTTAATTTACACAATCATTTTGTGTTTAACTAACAATTATTGTTATGAAACATCCTATCCCTTAATGAAAATAAAGAAATTTGGGGAACCATTAAGGAAGCCAGATTACCTCATGTCCTCTGTAATGTAAATATTCTTCATATTGAAATATTTTTGTACCATTTTCCCAAGGATATTTACCACAATACAGTGTTAACTATAAAATGGCTAAACAGAGAAAAAGAGATTAGAAGATGACGTGAGGAAAACAAGAAATGCTTTCCAATTATTGTTGACAACAGATGGCAAGTCAATGAGGAAAAGAGATACAGAAATTCTCAAAGCATGAACACTAGATTGTACTGCCACTCCCAGTCAGGTGTCAGAGGAGACAAGACTCACAGGAGAAGGGGGAAAAATGTTCACTTAAATTTTGTTACAACGGAAAGCATTTTATTGTCCTTAAATTCTCAAGTGGTGATTTTAAAGTGATAAGAAATAAGTAGACTACTTTTAGTACATGATAACGATAATAATGCATAATAACTTTACCAGAAATAAATGTTTTATTTATAATTAAGTAATTAATTTTATTTTCTAACATTTGAAGCCTTAGTTGCAATACCAAGTCATCCTGCCTAGATCTTTTTGATCCTGCCATTTCCAACTAATCATGCTTATTAACTGGAGATGATTATACTGGAATTTGTCATGATAGTTGTTTTATTAAAACATTATTATTCCAACAAAATTTACCCCCTAATGAGGTAGATAATAATATTTATAAGCATATATCTGAATATATCATATAACATATTTCTTTAAGATAATATTTTACCTATGATTGTTGAATTCAAGTAATTTCTAAATGCAAGTTTATATTTTAAAATATTAAATCTTGGGGCTGGGGCTGTCTCTCAGTGGCAGAGTGTTTGCCTAGCATGTGTGAGACACTGGGTTCCATCCTTAGCACTGCATAAAGAAAAAAATAATAACCAAATAAAATGAAGTCATGCTGTCCATACACAATTACAAAGAAAATTAAAAAATAAAAATAAAAATAAAACTGTCGGAAAATGTATAAAGGTAATATCTGTGCCTTTGGCATGAGGCATACATTCAAGTTTAGTGTTACATTAGGAAATTCTTGCTTTATCAAATGATTCTAGAATTTTTCTTTTACTGACTTAGTAAAAAAAAGCAATAAGCCTAACCTAGAGGCAAAGTATTGAATGAGGTCATATCTACAGGCCAAATATTTCTTCTACACCAGAAGGGGTCTCCATTAGCTTTTCTTTCAGGGTCTTAATCACACTAAACTCTTGAATATCATTGATAATGATAACTCTTCTCCTTTAAAAATGAATTTCCTCATAAAGCAGTATTTGGTGACGACAAGGCAAGGGAAATTGATTTTGAATTAAGCTTTAGTGGAAGACAAAATCATCAATTTTGTACTCCCCTACCCCACCCCCAAAATGTTTAAACTAAACTAATGAACTTCAAATAGTTTATGAAGGTAATTCCAAAAATACCTCCAAATTAGTTGGGCAAAAGCATTCTCTCAGAAATTATCTACAAACCCAGTCTTTGGAGGTCGAAAAAATTTGTAATTTCAAAACACATTCCTAGGAACCTAACAGGTGCTTATGTGTCCTTGATGGGCTATTGGCTATCATCGATGAAGTCATGGAGCCATATCAGTGAGCAGGCAAGTTCCACTTACTGATCAAGACTTACAGGAGACAAGATCATGAAACAAACAAAAAACCAAAATGATAGCAAATAAGAAAACAACTAGATATGTTTTCACAGAAGCCCTGAGTAGATGTAGTTTCTCTGTTTTGCTTGAAAATACAGAAGAAAAAAAGACAGATGATGGAGTTAGTATTGATATCTGGATTCTTGTTTCTAATCATAAATGTACTGTCTCTTTGACCATATATCCAGGAAAATGTCACTTTTAATTTACTGTATTTTAAAGGCATCTGTAACAATGGGGTGTCCTGGGAATTCATTACTATGAAATACTTTGGAATCCTCAACTTTTCAAATGCCATATAATTGTGATGGTTGTTAGTATTCAAGACCCACAAGGCCCATCAAAAATATAGAAGCCTCAGTGTCTGATGACAACCTGGAAAAAAGAGGATGAAAACTATACTGTGAGCACATTTAAAAAAAAATCAACATGAAAGAGGCAAATACCCCCATGGAAAGATATAAAAAGTCTATAAAATGAATAAAAATAAAAGGTAAGTAAAATATCAAATATTAAATTATACTAGAAATGAAAGAAGTGTGACTTTTTTAAAAAAAAGATATTATTTTCACATATCAAATGGGGAAAATTTGAAAAAGAAGATTACTGAGGCTGTGAGACAATGTGATCAAACACATGCTGCTTATAGGAGGCCAAATTTAGATATTTTTCCTGATGATTAATTTTGTGTATACACTTGAGTGGGTCACAGGATGCTCACAGAGCAGGTCAATTATTATTTCTGGGTATGTCTGTGAGGGCATTTCTAGAAGAGATCAGAATTTGAATTTTGGAGGACTGAACAAAGCGGATGACTTTGTATAAATGAAAACCTGGATAGAACAGAAAGTAGAAGAACATTGAGTTAACTCTGCCTAATTACCTAAGCTTGTAGGATTCCATGTTCTCCTGTCCTTAAGGCACCTTGTTCTTAGAACTTCAGACTTGGACAGGAATCTGTGCCATTGACATTGACTTCCTGGTTCTCAGGGCTTCACATTACTTCACTGACTTTCCTGATGTTCCAGCTTACAGAAGGCAGAAGGTGGAACTTTGCCTCCCAATGGATTGAGGCAATGTCCCAACTAACTCACTCTCTCTCTCTCTCTCTCTCTCTCTCTCTCACACACACACACACACACACACACACACACACTTCATTCATTGTTTCTCTGAAGAACCCTGACAATACTTTCTATTCTTAGGGAAAAACTGAGCATTATCTATGACTAAAAATTTATTTGTCGCTGGGGGAATTCACTTGTTGGTAGAATGTTTGCTTAGCAGGTTGTTGGGCCCTCAGTTGAATCCCTGTTTGGACTTTGACATTTATATTTAACTTCTTAGATTTAACATCTATGTTCCTTTGAAGCAACATCAAAATAAATAATATTCTATATTAGTGCCCATTGAAAGTAGAGGAGGGGATTTTCCTATTTTCTCATAAGTACAAAGTGAATAGGATATATCTTTTGAGATTCACCTATATTAGGAAAAAAATATCAACTATTTATAAATATATGGTTGGAGTTAGCTATTCCTCTTTCAGGTTCAGATACATTAAAGGATTTTCTTTATCTTTAAAAATGGTCCCCAAATCCCAAAGTTAAGTTTGGACGTAAGTGGAAAGTTACACATGATGACTCTTTTTAAAAATGGCAACTTCAACATTATGATGTAGTCTCTGAGGGATAAACTGGTGATGGCCTTCCTTCTATTGGGCACAAACAGACAACAAATTCAAGTAAGGAGAAGTAAGAGCAGTGACTGTGGATGATACCACGCCCCTAGTAGTAGTAGAAAATCGCAGGGCCCAGAGGAGGGAGACAAGAGGAAACAAGGGAGGAATCAGTCATGGTCAGAGTGTATCATTTGTAGTTTTTCCAGGGTCCATTCTTTGTATTTGTACCTGAAAAATTTCTGAGAACTTACATTTTATCTATCTCAAGTGTATCTAAAATTGCTCTCCAAAGATATTCTTTTAAAAATTTTTTCAATGAATTATAATAGGTCTGGATTCATTCTTAAGCATATGTACCTATTATACATAAAAAAATGTATGTATACCTTCACACTTCACACATGAGCATCTGATTTAATTCTCACAATTGTTTTCAGGTGGGTTTTTCATGTATATTATATAGGTGAAGAAAATGCCACACAGAAAGTGAAAAAGTGGGGTTTAAATGCTCGTACTTATGTATAAGCAATTGGAAACTTCAAAGCTGACAGAATATTTGATAATATAATGAAACATTTTAAAATTTTGACATCTGATAATAACTTGGTTATATTAAGAACATTAGCTTCCATTTCTAGAATTACATATTGAAATATAATCTGATAAATAACATGCTTTGATAAATAACATAATCCAAATAATTTGGAAGCAGGATAGATAGTTGTTGAGGGAGGGCCAGGGTTGAGGGAAACTGAGACTAGATGGTAGCAGGGCTTATTATATACTACTACTTATGTGTATATTCATTATGAAATATTAAAGCAACACTGATTCTAGGCCTGTCTCCAAAGCTCACGCTTTAAAACCCTCAAATAATTTCTTTATAAGTATTTTCTTGAATAAGAGTCATCATTTCTGTTTTTAGGGACCTGATCTTTTCTCTTGCATTTTTTTGTGTGTGTATTAGCAAAAGTTAAATGAACATTTATTATTGAACTGCTAATATATAATTTAGTTTCTTAACTGAAGTTTGACAAATCAAATAAGCAATGCAACATTTTCAATAATGTAGTTTAGAATTACTGAGCCTTATGCTAAAAGTTATGTTACCATAGTTCTTAATGACAATTGTGTCTCTTAATTGCCCCTTCTGAAGTTATTACATATCTTACTTAATGATGGATTACTGTTGCCTAGAGACTTTATTAATAGAGGATTATGGCATTAGGTCACCAAACCCTTACATATTGTGTGGCTGGATATCAACTTAGAGTTTGATAAGTCCTTTCTTTTAAATCACAGTATGTTTTCTTCATTATGAAAAATAAAGATGGAATATTTCAGTTACCAATTAGGAGGCATTAAAAAGAAGGTTCAAAAAGTAGGCTCACAGGGCCTCTTTGAAGCCTAAGTATGACAGACTTGCAAATGTGAATCCATTTTAGTGAATTATCACTCCCCAAACCTAGTTTCCTTTACCCTATTTCAGTCTGTTTTGATGCCTGAGAACAATTACTTTTTGATTTATTAAAAAGTCTAAATGCAGAATCTGACTTTCAAGAAACTAAGACAATCAACGTAATCAATCAATGTATATATAGCATAGTTGCTAAATGTAATAGTAAATAAGAAAATGCAACTGCATAGAAGGGTGGAGAGCAGGAATGTTAGTGGCTGCTCTCTGTTGGAAAGAATCTCCCAGGAGGCAGGACTCAACAGAGGCTGCAGGAGGACCTAGGAGCAGATGCAAGTAGGTTGAAGACACTAAAAATAAATTTCTTTCTACTAAGGCATTTTCAATAAAACACAATTAGCACTGGGGAAGCTAACAAGAAATATGTTTCAGTCTTTTTCACTTCAAAATGAAATGGCTATTTATAAACACATCTATAGCATCTATGGTGTTCTTCATATGAAAGGTGCAGAAAAGACTAAAACTTTGATAAGGTAGCAAGAGAGAGGAGCTTCTAAACACAATACTGGTTCAATACCTGTTATATATAGTTTAGATTGAGATGTTCCCCAAAAGTTCATGTGTGAGACAATGCAAGAATGTTCAGAGATGGAGGGATAAGATTAGGGGAGGTATCAGCTCATCAGTGGATTAATATATTTACATATTAACTGAGCAGTAACTGTAGGCAGGTAAAGTGTGACTGCAGGATGTAGGTCACTGGGCTATAAATTTGAGGTTTGTATCTTGTCCCTGGTGAGCAGAGCACTCTCACTGCTTCCTGGTTTTCATTCCCCTGCCTGTGCACTTCTGCCGTGATGTTGTTCCTCACCTTGAGTTTAGAGCTATGGAAGTGTCTATAGAGCTCTCTGTAGACTGACCTCTGAAACCATGAGCCAAAGTAAATTTTTTCTCCTCTACGTTGTTCTCCTCAGATCTTTTGATCACAGCACTGCAAAGCTGACTAAAACAATGCCCTACCTCAAAGTATTAGGATTAGTGAGAAGGTTCTAGAAGTCTGGAAATAGTCTTATAACACTGGAAACAATTCCAAAAGGGGGAGAGTTTTTGAGACCAGATGTATGTGAAAGAGATGCCTGGGGTGCAAATTTTAAAGAGGCACTCATGCTTAGAGGGCTGTTGGGCACTTGCACCTGATAAGAACCTGCTTGCCATCCATACCCTAAGTGCCTCACATTCCCCGTGTTGACCTGGTCTAGGCACCTTAAGCAAACTCCACAGATGACATGTTTCTCACAAATAATATTACATGTTCTGAATAACTGCAAACACAATGTTTAAATAGATAAAATTTTATAATTTATCAGGTTGATATTGTTTTACACATGTGTATGTTTGTACATACTCATGTACATACTTCTCACATATCTATCTATATATTCATCTATCTAGATAACTGCTAGCTAGTAGCAATTTCTTTTACTTATCAGAAAAGGTATCCAGTAATGTTATACCCATTTATCATGGAGAAAAAGAAACATTCTTTCAATTACAAATGCATTGAGATAGTTAGCATAGTCAATTGGTTTTCCTCTTTTGTAGCATTTTTACATACAAATCTTAGTAAATAACCACATTTCTTTCCTAGACTATATGCTAAGAATATCTTTGTATTTTAAAACTGCAGAGGGCTGGGGTTGTGGCTCAGTGGTAGAGTGCTTGCCTAGCATGCATGAGGCACTGTGTTCAATCCTCAGCACCACATAAAAATAAAATGAAGGTTATTGTGTTCACCTGCAACTAAAACAAACATTAAAAAAGAAAAGAACCGCAGAGTTAAATCTACATAGAAACTTTCCTGAATTTAGCCCGCCACATGGTAGGATAAAGAAAAAATGTTCATAATTAAGTAAAATTGATTTGATAAAAAGTTCACATGATACATGCAAATAAATAGGTCTTTGATTTGAAAGAAAATAAAAATCATAGTCCTTCTGTGGGAGGGATTCAGGGAAGATTTTTCTGAAGAAAATGATATTTGAGATAGAGTTTGAAGGTCAAACAAGTAATTATTTATTAGGTCAATGTTCTCCAAGTAGATTATATACCAAAATTGACTAGGAATAGTCCACTTCAGGTGGTCTTTCAAAAGTGTAAAGAAACAATTATTCAATTCTCAACATCTGTGTCAGGGAATGGTTGCAAATTTTCTGAAATAATATATTTTGGCCATCTATTCCTCCTTCGTCTCTCTTCCCAGTATACTTAATGCTTCTACTAACACAGAAGTTGTGTTGAAAATTATAATACACAGAATATCTTATATTTGGAGCATACTATCCCAACCAAAAATGTTTTCTGCAATAATTGTTATGACTATAATACTAGAAATATTTTGAAGAAAATTTTAAAAAGTTAAAGAAATGTTCTTTGCATTTAATAAACTTTGCATGGATCAGTGCCTTTCCTATTTATTATTATCTTTTCTTCCTCTGTCCCCTTTTTCATGTAGATGTTTTACTATTAGGTTACCAAAGTAAATTCTGTGATTAAGAAAGAGATGGCCAGCAGGAAATTCAGGGCTTCTTTAAACACTTATTTTAATTATACTTAGTTTTTTAATCACTTATATAATCAGACAATTATTCTTGAAAATGAAGAAAAAAATGTCATTTGATTATTACAAAATGAACATTTCTATGCATACTGATACTGTTACTTATTTGTAGATCGTCTAAATGTGCTCATTTTTGGTCATCTTTGTAAGAAATTCTTTATTATATTAACCTTTTATAAAAATTTCAAAATAAATCTCATTCAAATGTTTAATGAATTTTCATGAACACTTTGAGCTGATTGATGTTAAAACTGATATTTTAAATCTTCATATTTCCATAACAGGTAAATGTCCATGAAAGGCTTATAAAAACATTCATCTTCCAGGTGCCCAAACATTGTAGGCTTGTGTGTGTGTGTGTGTGTGTGTGTGTGTGTGTGTGTTCCCTATGAAGCACTTGGTTAAGAAATGTGAGACCTATTTGTCAGTGATAAAGGAGTAGCAAAAATCAAGGCAGGATTGAATTTCAATGTATCTTAGAAGAAATTTAGTGCTGTCTTTTTTCTAGAAAGCTGTGTATGCATCCTCTGTCCTTTCTTCTTCCTTGATCGATTTCTCTCTCTCTCTCTCTCTCTCTCTCTCTCTCTCTCTCTGAAGGATTGTCCCTTTAGATTTTAATTTTTTTGTGAGAAATGGTAATTTTTCCGTATGATATAATATTTTGTCACTGTTGATATTATACAACAATATTTATTCATACATTTTTATCTTGGAATTTGCCATCCTACGAAATTTTGTTACTAATTCTAATTATCTTTCCTATTTGATTAATCTTAAGTATAATATCTAGAAAAAAGGAACTTATTTACCATCTATAAATTGTCTTTCTTAAGCCAATTTTAGTTATGAGTTTTCTTTGCAAAATCTCTTGTTCATAACTATTTTAAAATTTATTGTCAATACCATTTTATTCTACTTGAAATAAAGTTATTATTATCTGTGCATAATTTCTGACAGGTATTTCTAAACTATGTTATAATGTGTGAGAATTAATAAGGAATTACAGAAAAATAAATGCTTTATATGCTCAACAAATATTTGGGAATTGTGTTTAAAGCAATTATAAAGTTAATTCCCAACAGAATATTTGGAGCAATAGAAAATGTACATACGAATTGTTGCTTTATTTTTCATGGGGGCATATACAGAATTCTGGAAACTTATATCATGAGAGAATTATATAATGATGGGCATGGTCTATGCTAAACACTTTGGGGAGTCCTTGTTAGCAAATATTAGTTGGTAGCAGGTCACACAAATGAGATCTATATTCTCTATTGTACCAAATTTACCCCACCCCAGGTGTTTTTCTTCTGTCTTTTGAGATAAAATGAAAATAAAATTTTTTTTCCTGCGTTAGATGACAGCACAGGGTTTTAATAAAGGCTGATAGTTGCTAGTTTGGAGAGTGATGTGGGAATGATAGTGCAAGAAGAGAGAGGAGGCTGAACCAAGGAAAGGCAATCATCTGGAGAACTATTTTTCTTCTTCTATCCTTCCAGCTATAGTGCTGAAAAAATTCAGCATTATCAATATGATCTTCTTCCACCTTTTTTAGGGGACAGCACACCTCAATTTTTGGAAGAAAAATGAAAATCTATCCACTGTGATAACTCTGTGTAAAAACTGAAAATTCAGAGCTGGAATATCTCCCACATGAAATATAGTCCCATGGAACAAATTATCCAAAATAAACGCTATACATTTCTGAAAATAATGATGGGGCAAAAAGACTGCACAAACGAAATATGTTGCTACTTATACCTCCATAAAAGATAACTTTGAAAATAAAATCTAGTTGTTCAAAGAAAAAAATTCCATGCCAATGAATTGTTTCTGTCAAATTCTTCCTTGCAAATAAGTTGCGCAAAATAAAAAAAAAAAAAAAAACAAGCTTTGCTAATATTAATACCAAACTGAAGCACTTTAACAACAAATGCTTGATACTAGATTATAATCTTCTTGAATCTGAATCTATATTTTAGTGCCAGGGATGTAACCCAGTGGAAGAATGCTTTCCTAGCATGTAGGAGGCACTGGGTTCCATCCTCGGCACTGAAGAGAAAAATGATTATCACGAGAAACTGATCTCTTGTGTGGTGTATATTTTATGAACGAAGGTTTTTCATAGTGTTTAAAAGAATCCCTTAAAAGTTGATGACAATTTTTAAAAAGGAATGCTAATGCTAAGTTCCTTTCATACAAAGAATTGATTTATAATTCTATTCCCCCTCCCCTTTTCTTTTCCAAACAAAAAGGTAGTAGTTAATTGGTGGCAGATGAAGAAAGGAGTATAGGGTGTGAATGGTGGAGAGAACCATTCTGGCTGCCCACAGGTGGAAGTCTTTTACTAATAATAGAGCATTATTTATTTATTTATTTTTGGTTGTTCAAAACATTACAAAGCTCTTGACATATCATGTTTCATACATTAGATTCAAGTTGGTTATGAACTCCCATTTTTACCCCAAATACAGATTGCAGAATCACATCTGTTACACATCCACATTTTTACATAATGCCCTATTAGTAACAGTTGTATTCTGCTACCTTTCCTATCCTCTACTATCCCCCCTCCCCTCCCCTCCCATCTTCTCTCTCTACCCCATCTACTGTATTTCATTTCTCTCCTTGTTTATTTACCCGTTCCCCTCGCAACCTCTTATGTGTGATTTTGTATAACAATGAGGGTCTCCCTCCATTACCATGCAATTTCCTTTTTCTCTCCCTTTCCCTCCCACCTAGTGTATCTGTTTAATGTTGATCTTTTCTTCCTGCTCTTCCTCCCTGCTCTGTTCTTGGTTGTTTTCATTATATCAAAGAAGACATTTGGTATTTGTTTTTTAGGGATTGGCTAGCTTCACTAAGCATAATCTGCTCTAATGACATCAGAAACTTTTATTCATGCATGTGCCTCATAGAAACTAGTCCAGTGTTATATACAGTATTTTCTCTACACATATTCTGCCAATACTTGGCTGGATCTTAAAATTTGTTAATCTTTAATAATGATAGGGGAAGTAGAAAAAGAAAGTTATGAAATGATCAAATATCATAACTGAGATTTATGACATATCAATTTAATTTCAAACATGGTTGACTGTAGACCCCTTTAGGATGTCTAAAAGATTGACACTGTTTCTAAATAGTATATCCCCAAAGAACCAACTGATTTTGACTAAATAGAAGCAGCCAGTTTGGGTAAATCTGGAGCCCCACTTGGGCTGAGGGCCCAGTTTTGCTAACAGTGCACATTCAGGGAACACTGTGAGCAATTCTATTTATCTAAGAGTTCAGCCTCTTGCTTGGGTTTGCAGGTGCAGCTGTAAATTTCAGGTGATTTACAGAGTGGGAAGCACACCAAATCTGAAATTATAATGGAGCTCAAGGCTCACAGCATCTTTTGTTAGATGCTCTGGTTTTATGATTTTGGGTGGGTGCCACCACATTTTTCTTCCAAGTGCAATAAAAAAAATGATGCCATTCAAGCTGAAAAGCTTAACAACCACTTTACCTTTATTGAATCTGTAGCTAATGTACTGAAATAGCAGGGGTTTGCTGCAAATGTAATTTGGGGTTTTGTCTGGGCATCTCTTCATGCCTTAAAATTGGGTTTGCATTAAGCACACATGAGTTACCTAAAAGATCTAAAGATAAAAACACAGACCTGACCTTCCTGTTACAGACAGATGTCCACCTAGACCCAATGAGAAGAAAGCGATAGCTTAGAGATCCTGGACATTTCCTATGGAAGCCATCTGGTTGACTAACTGGCTTTAGACAGATGCTTCATCTTAACAGGCTCAGTTTTTCTTTTTTAATCAATAATCTGACAGAGTTGCAGTAGATGATCTTCATGTTCCTTCAAAGACCAGAAATGTTCTCTTCTAAGGAAACTGGCACACTTAGATTTTTCAACTAATTAAGTTTTTGAAACTCTTTCCAAGTCATCCTAAGAAACCTGTCTTTTAAAGTAACACTGTCTTCTGAAGAGTTGGTAAGTTAAACATAACTTTTTGATCCTGAATTATGTTAAAATTTTGGATGTATTTTACTCATCACAGAGGAAACAATTCCTGTGATTACAGGGAAAAGGAAGAAGGAAAACAAAATACTTTTATGATTCTAGAGTTTAAATATAGCTCACTTTTACATAAGATTGAATCATACTGCTTGTACATGAAAGACTCAAAGGAACTTTATATGTTTTCTAATTCTGTTCAGATTTAACTAGTAACTTTGACCACTTCCTAACTACTTCCCAATGTACTGGGGAATTTCACCTTCATTACTGAATGTTATTACATCAGCCTTGCTGAAGGTCACAGGATGAGAAAGGAAGATTGAGATTCCAACACCAGGTTTTATAATTCCAAATGTAGCATCATTTCGTAATAACTTTTCCATTGAATCCACCCCTCATTATCACCCAGCACACACTGGAAGTGCTACTCAACCTAGGCACCTACCAGGCTGAGCTTCATTCCATCCTCAAAGTCATTCCTCCTTTCTGACACTCTTAAACATTTTTTTTTTCAATCTTCCTCTGACCGTGCAAAACTTAGAACTGTGTCAAGGTCCAAATGAGATCCCAACTCCCTTCAGTGAATCGAAATAAAAACTTCAGATTTTATTTACTCACTTTTATGAATATAGTGCATTTTGTCTATTATCACTCGAATGTAATTTGCTGTTCATTTATGTTGTGATGTTTAAATTAGCATTGGCCTATCAACTCCTACTTGAAAAAGTTTATTTCTTCTGGTCATTTAGTACTTTACAATAATTATCTTCTAGACTGTTCATTCAACAAAAATCTGACTTTCATATCCTAAAATATTTAAATATGATAAGGCATTTTTGTTGTTGTTGTTTTCTTTTAGGGCCAAGAATTGTGATAAGGCATTCTTAACCCTTTCAGAACTCAGGGTATACATACACCCTAAACAAACTAAAATGCCATATAATATGACTAATGAATAAAGTTGGCTTAAATGTAATTATAAGAATAGATTTGGAAATGGTTTGTGGAGGGGATGATAAGTTGCAATATGTATCAATGAAAAAGCTACAAATCATTAAAAAAGTGACTTTTTGTAAAATGGGGAAGAATTTTTGATATTTGAAGAAGCAATATGTATAAAAACAGAAGTAAGCATTATTCTGGGAAAAGGATATTGGTCTGTGTCCCAGAAGCAAGTTGAAGAGTTGAGAGACAGGCTTGGGTTTCTGACTAGGTACCTGTCTGCTGAAAACTGTTTTATGCTCTAATAAAAAAGTTCGTCCTGATATAGAGAGACACTACAGATTTTTCAGTTTTGTTTTGGGAACAGCAGAGGTTTGTTGCCATCAGATCTGGTATTAGAGAGATAAGGCTGAGTACAATGTGGCCGATGAATTGGAGAGGAGGCTGTTGTCACTAGTAGAGATGTGGCAAAGAAAGAGAGGTTAAAAAATTGATTCAAGAGATGTTCAAGAAATATAATCAGCAAAACTGAATTGAATTGAGATAGACTCTTGGTCCCTCCAGATTGTTTTTTTTCTTTCTATTTTTATTTTTAATACAAGCCTGCCTTTATTTCAACATAAAAATTGTTGAGAGCACCTGTCACCATCTAAATAGAACTCAATAGCATTTTTTCTCTTTTTCTTTTCTTTTTTTAAACAGATGAAACTGGTCCTTGCACTTTAGAGGTTAAAATTATTTTTGAATGAAAGTGCTGCTAAGTTGTACATGATTTATCTGGAAAATGATACCCAGGGCACGTTTTAAAAATTACCTCTCTATGGTACTACTTAATATAGGTTAAGTGGCATATATTTCTGTATTGAAAAAAAAAATGTGTTAATCCCAAAGAAGAAAGATCTTGAAAACAGGTTAAATTCTCTTCCACAGTGTATACCAGGCATAAAAAGCATTACAAAAAAAGTGTTAAATCCCAGATTAAGTAATTTTCCAGAGGGCAAAGAAACAAAAAATTCAAAAATAATTGTGCTGGTTTTCTACAAGAACAAATGCAATTGCAGTACTATATCTAATTCTTACATGCTACTAACCTACCATATATAGTATCAAAGGTATTTTGTTTTCTCAATGTAAAAAAATATATAGTTGAGTTTTCTTTACTGTTGTGGATATTATTTAAAATTCATATGTATCTGCCTCTCCTCAAAATTTCAGATACTTATTTTTTTTTGTTCCTTAAAAGTAACCCACTTCAATCTAATGTATGAAATATGATATGTCAAGAGCTTTGTAATGTTGTGAACAACCAATAAAAAAAATAAAAAATTAAAAAAAAAACATATGTAAAACTTTATTTAAAAAAAAAAAAGTTTCCACTACTGAACAAGACCTTTCATTGGAGTTTTAGTCTGTAGTAACAACCATTCTAAGGTATCAACCTTATAGCTTTCACATTCCCCTTCCCTCTTGGCAACAAATTCTTTATTTCCTTCAGAAATGTTATCACTTTCCCATGAGAAGTACTATGATTACTCTCAGCCAACAGTGGAAGAGCATTTTCTATTGTTAGACATTTACTTTTGCAGTTCTTTGAGTAATTGATAGATGGTCTTGTAGCAAGAACAGACCAATGAGAGGTGAGCATTATATTTTAGGAGGCCCCTTGGAGGATTTTGACTGTCTGGTAAAAGAGTTAGTATGTTGAGAATCTGCTTCCTCTTTCCCTCATCAGACACACAAATCTTTACATGTTGGCAAGGTACCCACTGAAGTAGTGGTCTTATTTCAATCTGAAGTACCAAGCAGACTGACCAAAATCCAAATTGGGAGGACTGGTCAATCAACAAAAGGAATAAAAACTCTGGATCTTTAGATGTGCATAGCAATCACTCTCTGAGGGAAAAAAAAAATGTCTTGATTCACTAGGATTTTCCAATTATGATGGTATAAAGACTTTCACTAAAGCTCAGTAAAATCTACTAATCACTGAAATTCCAGCACACCACTTCCCAGGTATCTGTTGATAAAAATGACCTACTGCACTTTCTCTAGACATTAAGATGTCATGTATTCTTTTATTAATTAAATATTTATAGAGTACCTACCACAATCTAAAACTATTAAGACCATTTGGAATTTGTTAGTATGCAAAATAGAAAAAGAGCATTTCTGCTTTCCTGGAGCTGAAATTCAGAAGAGGAAGGTAATCAACAATCAGAATAATAGGTACCTATGTTACATTTTATTTTGGAAATTAGTAAGCATTATTTTAAAACACAGAAGGAAAAAGAAGGATCAGGGATAAAAGAATCCAGTGGCCTAAGAAGGAAAATAGCAGTAATAAATAAGATGGTGCAGTTGTGATATTGAGTCAGGGACACGTGGAAAAAAAAATTGGAAAGAGAGGAACTATTTAGCCACATAGGGGTCCTGAAGAAGACACTGCAGGCAGAGGGAATGGTCAGAGCAAATGCTTTTGGTCAGGGGCTTCAATAGCCTGCAGGAACCATTAGGAACCAAGTGAACAGGGAGAGAAAATAAAAGAGGCATTGACCATAAGATCATGGAGGCTTTGAAGGTCGTTAGTGGACATTATTGCTAAAATAACTAATGGGAATCACTGGCTCGTATCTAGGACAAAGATGGACAGTTATGAATGTCCTGCCTCATTCTTTTTGACAATCTTTAACACTAACTCCTGCTCTATGAAATCAATTTTCCCTTAGGACTCAAAATATTCTAACAGAAAAGAAAATGTTTTCCCCTTAAATGATAGAATCCAAGCTACCAAAATGTTAGAAATTCTCCACTTTGTTATATAAGAAAACATAAACTCTACTTTGACAAATAATAGGATCATATCAAATACTTTATCAAGTTTCCTTTAAAACCAAATCAAATTATAAAACACATTCCGGGAAGAGATTAGCACAAGAGAAGATACACTTCACTTCCACGAGCCGGCTTCTTTGCCCTCCATCCTCTCTTTAATGAAACCACTAAAAGCATATAAAAAGTCAGATGATTTCTAATAAAAATTAAAATAAAAACTAGCAAGTGAAACCATTAGCATGCCAAAAATGTAAAAACATGTTCTGAAAGCAAGTAATTCAGATCAATCTAGAAAGTGTGTCTAAGGGCATTCTCTTGGAGGAGGACAAATCACGCCCCTGTTGGCATGATTCCGAAAGTGCTGGTGCATAGAACTAGAAGAGACAGGGTTGTGTTGGGTGAGTGTCCAGAGAACACATAAGAAATGCCACTATTCAAATAGTAAGAAGAAATGGCACAGTTTGTTTAGGTAAAGCTTGGTGAAGAGTTATATTTAATGTGGAACATTGAAATAAGCAAATTATCCAAGAATTTCAAATATCACTTTGGTTATCAATCACTCTGGAACCTGAAGAAATATAAATTAGTAAAAAAAAATGACACTATTGTTATCAATTTATATTGTCCAGTTAATACTATGTTAGGTAAAATATGCTATTTGATTTAAGTATGTGTAAAGAAAGCCTCTTGTATATGTGAACAAAAATACTGAAATAGACCTGTGTTACTAAGAGAGTAGCCCACATGTACAAAACATTCAGATTTTACCTCAGCTATTTGCTTTCTAGGAATATCAGCTACAGGATTTAATCCTGTTTAGTGTTAAAAATAATTGTCTGCAAATTTTCTTTTAGCAGGAAAATATCTAAATATTTCATATAATTTAACATTTAAAGTAATGTTTAATTATTAATTAAATATTGATTATTAATCAAATTACTTAGAAATATTTCTTTTTCCTTATATAAATTAATCTAGATATTTGTTATAAACTATATGGAATTTGGGATTTTTATAGATATATGAATTTCATATACATCCATGGCTGAAATAAAGGATATACAAAGATACAAAAAAATTCAAATTAGTCTTTTTGGTAGTATCTTGAGTGATTTGTGCTTGTTTACATTCTTGCTTTCTCTTCTCTAAGTTTTCCAATGTAAACATACACTTTTTTAAATATAAAATATGATGAAAACAAAAGTAAAATTTATAGCAAATGTTTTCAACTTCTTAACAAAATTGTTTCAATGTTTTAGGATATAAATGATTTCATAATTCTTTTTATTTAGAAGTATCATAGATGGACACATTTATTTAGAAGTATCGCAGATGTAATTTTGATATTCAAGAGTGAAAACATGTCTGGCATAATAGTCTTTTGTATTTTAATTACCAATTAATGTCTTACATTTTTTCTGTACTGACAAAAGAAACCATTCCATTTTTGGCAACATACTTTCATGTCAGCAGTTCTGTCTCTTTTCCTTGGCTTTTATGAAAATATGCTCTTGTAAATAGTTTTAATTGATTCATTTTAATTCAATATTATTATTTGATCTCCTCTAATAGGAAGATTATCATACATTTTAGACATTATAGGAATCAACTAGTAAAATACCACGTTAATAAAGAAGTGACTTTAAGAAGATTATTATAAAGAAAGTAAGATATAAATGAGCAACTGAGGAACTTTCTCCCATAAGGTGCCTCAATACAGCCTCAGGTAATTCTTGGGACTATTAACATATGTATGTTTCTATCTTGTAAAAAAAATTATATAACCATTCAAAGAAAATTGATAATGACCCCTTTATGTGAAAAATTAAAAGGGCCATTGATATCAAGATGGTTGATTTTATGTGTCAACAGGACAAGAGAGTGCCACATCTTTGGCTAAATAAATGTTGATTGTTTTTATCAGGGTGTTTAGAGTGCAATGAACATTTGAATTGGTAGACCCCATAAAGCATATTGTCCTCCCTAACATTTATGGGCCTCATCCAACCCAGTAAAAGCCTGCATAAAACAAAAGCCTGATGTTTCCTCAAATAAAGGAGAATTCCTCCTGCTTTCAAACTAGGACTTGATCTTTTCTATTCTTTGAGTTCAAATGGAGACACTGCTTCTTCCTGGGTGTCTAGCTGCCATCCTTCCAGCTGAAACCACGCTACTGCTCCTTCTGCGTCTCCCATTTTTGGATTCTGACTGGATCCATATATCACACAAGCTTTCCTGGGGCTCCAGTATGTGGACCCACCCTGAAGATTTTGAGATGTGTCAGCTTCCATAATTGCATAAGCCAAATTCTAATTTTACTGACTCTGTTAGTTTTGTTTCTCTGGAGAGTGCCAACTAATAAGATGTCCCTCCCATTGTGAAGGGTCCCCCATTATTTGGTAATACATAATACAGCTTCACCACTATGGCAGAATTATCCCTTTAGAGACAATAGATATGTCAAGTAACCCATGGACATTTTAACTACTGTTAACTACTCTTTGCCAATTGGGTCTTACTTGGCAATTTCAAACTATAGGAAGATTTTACTGGTCAAAGAATATGAATCTCTATTATCAGGCAGGCATGGTAGCACATGCAGCTCTAAAGGCTCAGACAGGAGGATAGGAATTTCAAGCCCAGCCTTAGCAACTCAGAGAGGCCCTAAGCAACTTAGCAAGACTCTGTCTCAAAATAAAATAAATATTTTAAAAAGGGCTGGGGTGGGGCTTAGTGGTTAAGTGCCCAAGAAAGGAAGAAAGAAAGAAAATAGAAAAGGGTGGGGGTGGGGGGAGATAGGGAGGGAGGGAGGGAGGAAGAAAGGAAGCAAGGAAAATAAAAGCAAGCAAGCACGGGTTTTACTATGAAGACATAAAGACACGGAGAGTAAGCTCAAGGGAAACAGATCAGGGAAGCTGACTGAGAGAGTTAATCTTTTTCCAGAAATTTCCCTTCTACTTTTTGAGATCAAAATAGGAAGATGTACTTTGCATTTAAACAATAGATGCCTTTTGGTAATATATTAGGCCTTTGTTAGTTTTGATTTCCTATGTCTAAGTTTAGACAAGTTGTGTTTTTTGTTTTTGTTTTTATTTTTTATTTTTTTGAGAATAAGTTTGTTTCAGTCTTACCACCAACTTAACCATTCAATGATTTGATGAACTTCTGTATATATATAATTGGTTGTTCAAAACATTACAAAGCTCTTGACATATCATATTTCATACATTAGATTCAAGTGGGTTATGAACTCCCATTTTTACACCAAATACAGATTGCAGAATCACATCAGTTACACATCCACATTTTTACATAATGCCATACTAGTGACTGTTGTATTCTGCTGCCTTTCCTATCCTCTACTATCCCCCCTCCCCTCCCCTCCCATCTTCTCTCTCTACCCCATCTACTGTAATTCATTTCTCTCCTTGTTTATTTTCCCATTCCCCTCACAACCTCTTATATGTAATTTTTCATAACAATGAGGGTCTCCTTCCATTTCCATGCAATTTCCTTTTCTCTCCCTTTCCCTCTCACCTCATGTCTCTGTTTAATGTTAATCTTTTCCTCCTGCTCATCCTCCCTGCTCTGTTCTTAGTTGCTCTCATTATATCAAAGAAGACATTTGGCATTTGTTTTTTAGGGATTGGCTAGCTTCACTTAGCATAATCTGCTCTAGTACCATCCATTTCCCTGCAAATTCCATGATTTTGTCACTTTTTAGTGCTGAGTAATACTCCATGGTGTATAAATGCCACATTTTTTTATCCATTTATCTATTGAAGGGTATCTAGGTTGGTTCCACAGTCTAGCTATTGTGAATTGTGCTGCTATGAACATCGATGTGGCAGTATCCCTGTAGTATGCTCTTTTTTTTTAATTGTTGGTTGTTCAAAACATTACATAGTTCTTGATATATCATATTTCACATTTTGATTCAAGTGGGTTATGAACTCCCATTTTACCCCGTATACACCTTGCAGAATCACATCAGTTACACTTCCATTGATTTACATATTGATATACTCATGTCTGTTGTATTCTGCTGACTTTCCTATCCTCTACTATCCTCCCTCCCCTCCCCTCCCCTCCCCTCTTCTCTTTCTACCCCCACTACTGTAATTCATTCCTCCCCCTTGTATTATTTTTCCCTTTCCCCTCACTTCTCCTTGTATGTAATTTTGTATAGCCCTGAGGGTCTCCTTCCATTTCCATGCAATTTCCCTTCTCTCTCACTTTCCCTCCCACCTCTCCTCCTTGTTTAATGTTGGTCTTCTTCTCGTGCTCTTCTTCCCTAGTCTGTTCTTAGTTACTCTCCTTATATCAAAGAAGACATTTGGCATTAGTTTTTAGGGCTTGGCTAGCTTCGCTTAGCATAATCTGCTCTAATGCCATCCATTTCCCACCAAATTCTATGATTTTGTCATTTTTTAATGCAGAGTAATACTCCATTGTGTATAAATGCCACATTTTTTTTTATCCATTCATCTATTGAAGGGCATCTAGGTTGCTTCCACAGTCTTGCTATTGTGAATTGTGCTGCTATGAACATCGATGTAGCAGTGTCCCTGTAGCATGCTCTTTTTAGGTCTTTAGGGAATAGACCAAGAAGGGGGATAGCTGGGTCAAATGGTGGTTCCATTCCCAGCTTTCCAAGAAATCTCCATACTGCTTTCCAAATTGGCCACACCAATTTGCAGTCCCACCAGCAAAGTACAAGAGTACCCTTTTCCCCACATCCTCACCAGCACTTGTGGTTGTTTGACTTCAGAATGGCTGCCAATCTTACTGGAGTGAGATGGTATCTTAGGGTGGTTTTGATTTGTATTTCTCTGACTGCTAGAGATGGTGAGCATTTTTTCATGTACTTGTTGATTGATTGTATGTCCTCCTCTGAGAAGTGTCTGTTCAGGTCCTTGGCCCATTTGTTGATTGGGTTATTTGTTATATTATTGGCTAATTTTTTGAGTTCTTTGTATACTCTGGATATTAGGGCTCTATCTGAAGTAAAGATTTGTTCCCAGGATGTAGGCTCCCTATTTACCTCTCTTATTGTTTCTCTTGCTGAAAAAAAAAATTTTAGTTTAAGTAAGTCCCATTTGTTGATTCTTGTTATTAACTCTTGTGCTATGGGTGTCCTATTAAGGAATTTGGAGCCCGACCCCACAATATGTAGATCGGAACCAACTTTTTCTTCTATCAGACGCAGAGTCTCTGATTTGATATCAAGCTCCTTAATCTATTTTGAGTTAACTTTTGTGCATGGTGAGAGAAAGGGGTTCAGCTTCATTTTGTTGCATATGGACTTCCAGTTTTCCCAACACCATTTGTTGAAGATGCTATCCTTTCTCCATTGCATGCTTTTAGCCCCCTTTATCAAATATAAGATAGTTGTAACTTTGTGGATTAGTTTCTGTGTCCTCTATTCTGTACCATTGGTCCACCCACCTGTTTTGGTACCAGTACCATGCTATTTTTGTTACTATTGCTCTGTAATATAGTTTGAAATCTGGTATCGCTATACCACCTGATTCACACTTCCTGCTTAGAATTGCTTTTGCTATTCTGGGTCTTTTATTTTTCCATATGAATTTCATGATTGCTTTATCTATTTCTACAAGAAATGCCAATGGGATTTTGCTTGGCATTGCATTAAACCTATAGAGAACTTTTGGTAATATCGCCTTTTTGATGATGTTAGTTCTGCTTATCCATGAACAGGGTATATTTTTCCATCTTCTAAGATCTTCTTCTACTTCTCTGTTTAGGGTTCTGTAGTTTTCATAGTATAAATCAATAAATGTTATTCACCACATCAATAGACTTAAAGATAAGAACCATATGATCATCTCGATAGATGCAGAAAAAGCATTCGAAAAAGTACAGCATCCCTTTATGTTCAAAACACTAGAAAAACTAGGGATAACAGGAACTTACCTCAACATTGTAAAAGCTATCTATGCTAAGCCTCAGGCTAGCATCATTCTGAATGGAGAAAAATTGAAGGCATTCCCTCTAAAATCTGGAACAAGACAGGGATGCCCTCTATCGCCACTTCTATTCAATATAGTTCTCGAAACACTGGCCAGAGCAATTAGACAGAGGAAAGAAATTAAAGGCATAAAAATAGGAAAAGAAGAACTTAAATTATCACTATTTGTGGACGACATGATTCTATACCTAGCAGACCCAAAAGGGTCTACAAAAAACTACTAGAACTAATAAATGAATTCAGCAAAGTGGCAGGATATAAAATCAACATGCATAAATCAAAGGCATTTCTGTATATCAGCGACAAAACTTCTGAAACGGAAATGAGGAAAAACACTCCATTCACAATATCCTCAAAAAAAAAAAAAATACTTGGGAATCAACCTAACAAAACAGGTGAAAGATTTATACAATGTCTTATGTATTTATTCTCATATCTTAAATTGAAAGACTGCAGGGAAAGATGAAGCTCAGGAACACATGAAGCATCCCTGTGTTTGCATTCTTTTTTGTTGTTGTTGCTGTTAGTATTTGCCAAAATAAAATTCTTCCTGTGCCTTTTCCCCCAGCATTTTGATGTTTCTTCCCGTATCTATCTGCATGTCACTTATCTCCAAGAGGAGTGAAGTTGTTTCTCTTCTCCATCAAAGCGGTCTGATTCATTCACAGTTTCAATTTCTTGCTAATGGTCTATTGGGTGTCCTTTGCTTTCTCAGTTCAGTTGTCAACACAATCTTTTCAACAGACACAGTCTCTGTCCTTTCCTAGGAAATCTGCATGAGTCCTGGCTGTCCTTAATCTTGACAAAAGCATTATAATCTGCCAGGATGATAGAATACTCACTTGTTTAAGAAAAGCATTTTCCTCTTTTTAGGAATCTTTATATAATACAATGACTCATATTAATTAATGGTAATAAAGTTTTTTTTTTAATGTGTATAATTTTAGATCAAACCATGAGAAGAGAATTTGAGTCAAGATGCATAATGCTGGCTTTGAATTTCTCTTGTTGTAAAAGAATGACTGCTTTATCCTTATAATGACACTTATATGAAATAACACAGACATATATGAAATATGAAATACATCAATAAAACCCAGGGTTTTATTGTGGGCCTTTCTAAGGCCTGAAGCAGCTATTGTATTCCTATATCAAATAAGGCATTCATTGGCTGGAATATTCTTTCTGACAATTTCTGGGCTGTTCCTATGCTTAGTATAATCATATTCATATTGAGACACAGGTATAAACTCTTGGTCATTTAGGAATTTTCAAAAAAGCAGGTTTTTAATTTTTTGCATTGCTGTACTGATGCACCACTATTTCAACTATATTAAAATCATAAAAAAATGGGACTAACACTTCCAAATATCAGCAGCCTCAGTATCATTTGGTGCCTTTGATTTTTAGAACAGGCTTACAGGAAGTGGGTGCTTGTACTTCTAGAGCTCAGTCCCTCTTGGGTCAAATCGTATCCTTTTTGTTTTTTAATTTTTTGTTTTTGTTTTTTAGTTGTTGATAGACCTTTATTTTATTTATGTATTTTTATGTGGTGCTGAAAATGGAACTGAGTGCTTCACACATGCCAGACAAGTGTACTACCTCTGAGCCATAGCCCAACCCAAAACATGTTCTTTTGAGATGAGGAAGACTTTGATTAAATTACAATTTACAGCGTCACATTGCAAATGTTATCTTCAAGACCTGATAACCAGTTGTCATTTGCTGATTTTACCTACAATTCCTATGAGTTTTGTTCTTCATTCAGAAAAGTACATAGAAAGGGTAATAAAATCAGCTACCACTTCTATGGAGAGAGACAAATGTCGAGAAATGCTGTTGTCTCAAGAAGATGATTCCTAAGGTCATTACTCTTGACTAGATACAATAACAATTGATAGTAGGAACATGACCTTCCTGAGAGAAAAAGATGTTGTACTTTGAGGAAAGGAAACTATTTTACACATATAAATACAAATATATAGAGAGAGGCATAAAATAAAGCTATAATATTATCAAAGGATGCTCTGTAAATGCAACTTCTCTGTTAAACTGAATTCTGTTTAATCATGTTTGAACAATCTAAGAACTGAAAATGAGGATCTTATTCACATATATGTATTGACTTTGAAAGAGAATTGCAGCTAAATAGGAGAGTGTATCTATAATAAATGAAGACACCTAGCTGGCAAGATGCATTCTTATTTACAGAACATCGTTTTGTTAAGGGTAATGCTACCTGTAGAAGCATTTTTGTAACCCAAAGCGGATTCTATTTCCAAATTGTTTTTATGTGCTTCAATTAAGTGGTTTTGTCAGAACAGAATTTAAAATCATACACCATCACATCAAAATTCAAATTAGAAGCATATAACCTGCAACTTATATGCATTCTGAACTGCATATTTTTACCCCCCATGTGCCCATGGTTTTCACTGAAACTCTTTTATTATTTGTGGGCATGTCTATCTCCCCCAGCTTCAAAATTCTGGAGAGAAAGAACATCCAGATGCCAAAAGCCACATACTTGCATATAATAATTCAGTCCTCATGATGATGTTGTGGTAAGATATAATTAAGTGTATGTGTTTTCCAGGTCAGAAAGCCTAAATTCAGACTTTATTAATGTTCTCAAGATTATTCAACTTGCTAATAGATATAGAATATGAACTCTGAACTGCTTGACATAAACTTGCCATTCTTTTCACTATACTTTTCAGGTGGAGGGCTCTGTATTTATTATCTATGATTTGATAACATGGTTATGGGGAACAAGAGTTGAACTAATTGTATTTGTTTTTGATGTCATGGAATTCAAGTAAAAAAGTAGAATATGGAGTAGAATAATTACCTGTCAGTGTGAAACTAAGTTGTCCAAAGATGGAATAAAATATTCAGGAGGTGGAACTTTCCTCATCCTTGCCATTACTTATGATAATATGTAAAAGCTGTTTGTTGGGAATTTGAATGATTTGTTTTTAGCATTAAATACTGGAAAGATTTGATTCCATTCAAATCTCAATTCTTACTTAGCTATGACTCCAAGCAGATTTTATTTCCACATTGCCTTTCTACCCGACAATTATCTACTTTTTGTATTGTTATAAGAAAGGTGTTATTGGACCTTGAAAAGGTTCCCACCTCTCATTTCTGGGTAAGTTAGGTTGTCTCACTAGACTCTAAAATGGCATGATGAATGATACTTTGACCACTGATTATCTTAAGAACATATTCAGCATTGTGCATTCATTCCTTTCTTTTCATGGGTAGGGCTATGTCCCTCTTGATACACACTGTCCACTCACCTTCCTGGAGAAGATAATCAAGAAATACTTTTACTATCCCACAAAAGCCCATGTGTGAGAAAACACAAGAAAATTCAGAGGTGAAACGATTGGGTTATGAGAGTTTTAACCCAAATGCTGAATTAATTCCATGACGTAACTATAAAAAGTGCAATGGATATAATGTCATCCCTATTAAAATTCCAATGGTATCCCTTGTAGAAATAGAGGCCCAGAGTAGGCAAAGCAATCCTTAGCAAGAAAAGTGATTCAGGGGGCATCACTGTACCAGACCTTAAGTTATATAGCAAATCTCGTGTAACAAAAACACCATGTACCAAAACATATCAGTACCAAAACAGACATGCAGATCAATGAAACGGAATAGAAGACACAGAGACAAACATAAATACATTTATATCATAATGGACAAAGCTCCATAATCGTGCATTGGAGAAAAGATAGCCTTGTTAACAAATAATGCTGGGAAAACTGGAAATCCATATGTAGCACAATGAAATTGAACCCCATCTCTCACCGTCCACAAAACTCAACTCAAGTGGATCAAGGACCTAGACATTAGACCAGAGACCCTGCACCTAACAGATGGAAAAGTAGGGCCAAATCTCCACATTGTCAGCTTAGGAACTGGCTTCCTCAACAAAATACCTAAAATGCAAGAGGTAAAATCAAGAATCAAGAAATGGGATTGTATCAAACTAAAAAGCTTCCTCACAGCAAAGGAAACAATCAAGAATGCAAACTGAGAGCCTATAGAATGGGAGAAAATCTTTACCACCTGTACCTCAGAGCATTAATCTCATGAATATATAAAGAACTAAAAAAAAAACTTAAATAAACCAATCAATAAATGGGTAAAGGAACTGAACAAGAATTTCATAGAAGAAATATGAATGGTCAAAAACACATGAAAACATGTTCAACATCTGTAAAAATTAGAGAAATGCAAATTAAAACTAAACTGAGATTCCATCTCACTCAGTCAGAAGGGCAATTATCAAGAGTACAAGTAACAATATATGTTGGTGAGGACGAGGGGGAAAAGATTCACTCACACCTTGCTGGTGGGACTGCAAATTGGTACATCCACTCTGGAAAACACTATGGAGATTCCTCAGAAAACTTGGAATGGAACCAACATTTGATTCAGTTATCCCACTCCTTGGCATATACCCAAAGGACTTAAAATCAGCGTACTACAGAGACACAGCCACATCAATGTTTATAGCAGCTCAATTCACACTAGCCAAAGTATGGAACCATACTAGGTACCCTATAACAGATGAATGAATAAAGAAAATGTGGTATACATACACAATGGAATATTATTTTGCATAAAGAATGAAATTATGGTGTTTTTCAGTAACCAGATGGAACTGGAGACTATCATGCTAAATAAAATAAGCCAGTCCCCCCCAAAAAAACAAAGGTCAAATGTTCTGTCTGATATTTGGGTGCTAACTAACAACAATAAAGAGTAGGAAGGGGAAGATTAGAAGTTCTTTGGGTTAGATAAAGGGGACTGAAAGGAAGGGAGAAGGGATAGGAATAGGAAAGATAGTCCAATGAATTGGAAATAACTTCCCTATCTTTATATATGAATATATAACCTGTGAAACTCCACATCATATACAACCACAAGAGTGGGATCCTAATTAGAATAAGTTATACTCCATATATATACAATATGTCAAAATATACTCTTCTGTGATGTATACAAATAAAACAATTCCCTGATATGATTCATTTAATGGTATCTGAAGGCAGGTAGGGTGTGGCTAGAGGAGGTGGGCATTGGGGCTGTGCCTTTGGTACACGTTTTGTATGTGGAGACTGCAGTCTCTCTCTCTCTGAAATGTGAGCCCCTGAATAAACTTTTCCTCTTCTATGTTGTTCTTTTCAGGACTTTGAGTCACAATGATAAAAAAAAAGCTGACTAAAATAACTTATTGATTGATTAATAATTTTCTTGAATTTCCATTTGGAATCCAATTTTGGATGTTCCCAGGGAATGAGTGTCAAAGGCCAATATAACCTTGATGCCCACAACACCATTAGGTCTAGGTGACCTGCTTCCTCCATGATCACCTTGAGTTAAATTTATAAAATTCAAAAAATTTCCTTCCAATGCAATATTTGAAATTTCTTATGTAGTTTCTGTCCAAACGTATCACTTTATCAAAGAAAGTATTATCCTTTCATCTAATGTTCATTCCTAAGTTAAGACATATTTTCCTAGATGTTCACTTACCTTCTCATTGAACATCTGAACTCATGATTTTGAGCTCTCTCTCTCTTTGAATTGCTAAAAGTCTAGATTTAAGTGATATTTTAGAATCAAGGAAGTATTTAACAACTTTTTTTTTTTTCCAGTACTGAGGATTGAACTCAGGGCCTCATGCATGTTAGACAAGCACTTTAGCACTGAGCTACATCCCCAGCCCAGCTCTTCCAACTTTGCAGGGATAAATCAGGTAGCAATACGCTTGCTTGAAATACAGACATTGACTGAATAAAAGGTGAAGACTGTACATTTAAGCCAAGGTGAGGGGGCTGTTATTGTCCGATGGCCCTGTTTCATATATAAAGGAAGACTATGTTAGGCCTGCCATGTTGCATATTTCAAGTAAGAAATACAAATACTACTCTTTTGTAGATGGAGAAAGTCCAGAATGTCACTTCACATTTTTACAAATGTTTTGAATATTCAAGTTTCCTTGTTGAAATAATGAAAATTATACATATTACTATTTGGCGTGATCAGTCAAAACTCTACATCTGATTTCACTTGTTAGCTAGTGTGGAAGGAGCAGGTAGGGATGAGCCTTGGTCCTAGTCCAAATCCTCACCCTGAATGGATATAAAATAAAGTGGCAACATTCCTTAGTAGGATGGTACTCTGGCCATGGAAAACTCCAGTTATCTAACTTCTCTGCCAGAACCATCCTGCTTTAAAGAAAGGAGTCCCTTTGGGGCCACTAAGCATTTCAAGAGGTTAATTTGAAACTATCTATACATTCTGCCATTGAAGGGCAGCCTTAGTTCTCTTCATCCACCTCTTTTCAAATCTTGAAGAGATCGCCAACATGAAATGATTACGATGCAGCGATCTCATTCTGAACATTTTCCTCAGGGTTTTCATGAGCTCTGCTGGTTACCTTTCTTTCCTTAGAGCAATTTCAATTTCCTTATGACTCAGCAAGCAGCATTTGGATCGATACTGTATTTTTTCCTCCTTCAATTGTGGATCTGCTTTTCTTTTTTCTTTTCTCCCCCCCCCAAAAAAAACAAATGTAAAACCTTTTCCTTGCAAAAGGCAAAAACTTTGAAAACCCTGAACTGTATCCTTCTGCAAACAATCCTTGATTGATGTGTCATGTTGTGTCACATCACCTTAGGTAACTCTTGTCTCCTTGCATTCTACCAGTCAACAAGCCAATGAGAATGATGGCCTGAACTCCACAAGAGGCATTAGGATGCAGGGGAGGCTTGCTGTATGGCTTTCTTTGAGACTTTACAACAAATTCTGCCACTGAATACAAATATGAAAGCCTTCAGCTCCTGTTTGCAAACCAAATTGAACACAAAGAAGTCCAAGTATAAAAGACATCAAGTTAAAATAACTGGGATATGGCTCAAACCCTGGAAATACCTTTTTCTGCTGATTTCCTCTGGGTATAATTGATGCGAATCCAAATGTGTTTGTTTTAATTTTTTTTCTTTCTTTCTTTTTATGAATGCTAGAAGTTAGCTGCTGTAATAAATCCTTCAGGGACTTTTCAGTTGAAGAGATATTTGCTGTTAGCTTAATGTGTAACGGATCCTACAGTGATCCTGAAAAGACAATGCACTCCCCATCATTGTGTACAGGCTTCCCCACTTGGTGATGCTGTTTCGTGAGTATCCTCTGGCTTCACCTTGTGAAACAGGCACCTCTTGTGGCTTTACAGTTTTAGTGCTGTAAGTTTTCTAAAACAGAATGTATTTTCCATCAGAGAAAATTCATGCATGTATTCATATTTCTTTTCATTCTAGTTATGAACAGAAACTCACTTATATCCCTTAACACATTAGACTGAGATTTTATTGACTTTTAATATCATTTGGAATTTTCTAGAGAGAGCAACTCCATGAGAACTTATTGATTAGTATTGCCATGTTAACCAAACAAGCCCTGCTGAATCAATTCAGCGATAGTGGCATTTCCTGTTGACTCAGAATGTTCTGTTCTATACAAGATATGAGGACCTGGCTAATGTATCAAAGGCTGAGTCAGGAAAAGAATGTAAAGTCATCAAATGGAACTGAGGATATTTTGTCAACTGAAGTCAAACAGTGTATAGTAAGATTGCAGATATTCTCATCCCAAAATCTCACAACAAAGTTAGAATTTACTTTTTATTATCATTACTATTATTATTATTATTATTATTGGTAAATGTAATAGCTCAGGAAGGTACCCAATTTAAGTTTCAGTCTATACTCCTACACAATCTGAATCACGTTTGTTAAAATTCCCATGTCTTCTATCTATAGACGTATGTTATGGTCAGTTTTCAACAACTTTTTTTTTCAGTGTGAAAAGGAAAAGAAAAAATATCCCTCGTTTAAATAGCACCTTTCAATCAGAACATTCTTTGTTCACTCTACATGGTTAATTTTTCCTTTGAATACTCATGTTAAACTCCCACAGATGTATCAGAAATTTCATGGGGCTATTTTTAAGATTATATTAGAGGAAAAAGATTTAGCAGAATAAAAAATCCTTGTGGAGCCTTTCTTCAATTTAAGGAAGTTCAAGTTATTTTTATATTGTCTACTTCTATGTGGAAATATTGCTAAGAACATAATAAAAAAAATATCCAGTGGATTTGCAGCAGGCGACATGTAGGTGGGAACCTGGTCACTTAATAAAAAGAAGCATAAAAAACTTAAACTGAGTCAGACTCAGATGAAAGGGTATGAAGTAGGTCCATGATTGTTCTGAGAACTTTTCTGGACAGTCTTTTTAAATTTTACACCCCATTAAATTACCCTTTGTGCCTTTCTCTTCTTGAGTATCTGTGTTCTCATACCTTCCCTAACTACCCTATTAAAAATTGTTTTCAGGAAAGGATGGGGAATTTACTTAACCCTACTAGTATTTCTAATGTTAACAACTTTACCTCCCTGGGGTTTTATGTTTTCAAAGCCAGTGTCACTGTAAGGGGAGGCAAAGAACTTCAGGTGTCAGGATGAAATAGCTGAGTTTTCTCTTTGCCTTTCAGGTTGTATAACAGTTTGGTCACCAAGTTTTGTAATATTTCTTCCATGAGGTTTATCTTAAACTTAAAATGCAGACTGGTGAAACTGAGAAATCTCATGGGATACTGCTTGGCTTATTCTGAGGCTGATTTGAAAAATGAATGGGAGGTGGGAAAGGGTATATGATTGATTTTTTGTTTTTTTATAAAGGTCAGCCCTTTAGGGGGAACTTTAAAAAATGTCTGCCCAACTCCAAATATATACTTAAAAACATGGCTGGCATTATGTGCAATGGAAGTTAACTTATGCTATTAAAATCGAAATACAATATAACCAGAGGCAAAATGAATTTATTTAATCTAGGAAATAGGATTGAGAGGTTGTATTACAGGATTGTAAGAGAACTTGAGAGAAAGCCACAGAAAGAAAACAATATCCAAGGACATAAAAATATTCTAGTAAATAACACACACAAAATTAAAAATGGTAGTGAGAATAACAATACACTCACACAATATTTTGCTTTTACACAATAAATTTATACCTGCCTTCCTATAAAATGCCCTTCTGGTGAATGATAACATGATTCAACTAGGATAGAAAGAGAGACATTTTCAACATAAATGTAAAGGGAAGAGATTTAGGAAAGCAGAAAACAATTACCCAAGTTGGAACTTTTGTCAAAACACGTAGATTAACAGTCCTATCTCATGCAGATTATCCAGGATCTTTACAGCTCAATGGTAGATAGGATCCTTTTTCTATTTCTCACCAGAAAGATATATGAGATTTTACTCCACTGGAGTTCTGCAGGGTTTCCTGTTTGCTCAGCATTTTTGCATACTTGTACCTTCTGCAGGAAGAATATACAATTTGCTTTTGAATCTGTTGAGTTGCTGGGTGACTCTGGCAAGGTTCTTTTTGTAGAATAGAATCTGTTGTACGATAAACAAGCCTCCCTGGCAATCTCTCTCCAAATCCATCTTCTTGAATAATGATTATGTGATTATTGTCATAACATCCTGAAATCCTAACTCCACTCTGAAGGTTCCCCAAAAGTTGAACTGCAACCTTTTGGGGGGATATCAATATATATTTGTTTTTCCTTCTAAAAGAAAAAAAAATGAAGTGACATTTTTGGCCAATGGACCAATGGAGGCATATGGAGAATGAACTCTGCAGCTAACTATAGTTACCTTTGTTTTGGCTGTTAAACAGAGTATCAGGCCTATTCCTTTCCTAATATCTTTAGACTTTTCTTTTTCTATATCCCTATGCATCTTAACTTTATGGAACACTAAATATTTCCCCTTTCCGAGTGATCCTTTTTAATATAACAAGACTTGAGATTCACTGGAAGCAGGGTTTGTCAATATTTATTTGTAATGTCATAGAAATGGCATTCTCCTGGAGTGGCCTCATGTTTATTATGTATTAAATGTGATCACCACACCCATGGCTCACACGAAAGCAGAATGTTAAATGGTGAGATGACAGGAAACCACAAACAGGAGTGTCTAGACTCAGCAGATCCCTAATAACCCACACTTTAATCACACCTCCTTTGTGCTAAGATTTGCTCTGTGAGTGAATCCAGAGACTGCTTTTAACTATGCTTAGAAGTTCTACATTTTACAGACCACACAATTAGGCTGCAACACAGTAACATGTTGAATATAAAATCTTTGAAAAAAATCAATACAGCATCAGCATGGTCACCCATATTTTAAAATAGAATACTTTGTTTTGTAGAGAACAAACATTGTCCCAATTTCCATATATATAGAGATGCCTTGGTCGAACAAAAAATAAATTTAAAAAAACCCTTTCATTTAGGAAAAAAAAAACCATAAAACCTTTCCTCCAAACTTAAAGTTTCAAATGATTATGTCTGGTGTACATTCATAAAATATTAACTTTAGAAGATTTCTAGTTCCATCTCCTGATATTACAGATAATGGAGCTGGGCATCCGTAAGATGGAGGATTTGATCAATATTGCAAGGTAGTTACTAGACACCTAGATTATAGACTGCCATCTACTTTAACCAGGAGAAAGTGTAGCAGTTTAAATAGCTTTACCACATTTTCTAGTCAAGGAAATCTAAAATCATCCTATGTATTGAATTAAAAAACTTGTTTTTGCCATAATTTTTGTATCCAAAGCAAATTTGTGTGGCACATAGACTCTGAGATGATTTCCAAAGATCTCTCCCTTCTTGACTTATAGTCTTGTTTAATTTCTTTTCATTGAGAGACCAAAAGCTGTGGCTTGCTTCTAACCAATAGAACACAACAAAGTTGATGGGATTCCTTTCTGTGGTTATAGATAATTATAACCTTGGTTTTGCTGACAGACTATCTTCCTTACTGATTTTGACTAAGCCAGCTGTCTTCCATGTCATGAACTGTGCTATGGAGACTCCAACTGGAAAGAAATGGAGGGCTACTTTTGACAATCAGCAAGGAACTGAATCCTAATTACAACTGTGTAAGTGAGCATGAAAAAGAGGATTCTTTTTCATATGAAAAACCAACATAGGGTGGTACATTGATTGCAGCTATATGGAGGCTCTTTAAGTAGAAGTCATAATTAAACCATGCCTGGACTTCTGGTCCTCAGAAACTATGAAGTAATGAATATGTGTTGTTCTTTTTATTGTTGTTTGTTTGTTTGTTTGTTGGCACTAGGGATTGAACTCAGGGGCAATCAACCACTGAGCCACATCCTCAGTCCTATTTTGTATTTTATTTAGAGACAGGGTCTCACTGAGTTGCTTATCGCCTCACAGTTGCTAAGGCTGGCTTGGAACTCACCATCCTCTGGACTCAGCCTCCAGAGCTGCTATGATTATAGGCATGCACCACTGCACCCGGCCATGTGTTATTTTAAACTGCTCAATTTGTGATAATTTGTTATGTCCCAAAAGGTAACTCACAAAATATGTTTCTGAATGAAATAGCACTGCATAATCAGAATAATTCAAGGAAATGTAACTGCCATATAGGAACATTGAAGTATTTCTTATTTTAAAGACAGATAAAAATCAAAATCATGAAATCTCCCTTAAACTTATGAATCAATATGGCAACTGTGAACTTGTAAAGGCAGTAATGAAAAATGGCATTAATAAAACAGAAAAATATAATTACATGGCAAAATGCCTTTGCTCACAATGAAGCAGATCCCTCTTATATTACTATTTTCCAATATCTTCTGCTTCTTTCAATGCTCAAATGATACTTCCAGGAAGCCATTTCTGACATCTAGTGACCATATTTGGTTTTGTTTCCATCTTCCCTCCATAAGAACTGACTGTGTGACTAATGTGGTACTAAGATATGGTATTGGTACTACTGTAAGTATTACAATGTACCTAGGCATATCTTCTCTTCCTAATATGGTCTCAAATTTTCTTAATGGTCTAAAATTTCCTAAGGGCATGTATAATGCCTTTTATCATTTTGTAACACTAGCATAATACAATATATGACAGAGAAGGTAAACTGGATCTGTTAAGAATGGTGCCAAATTTTGGCCACATAAATCATTTATGATCTATTTAAGAAGATAGTTCAAATATCTGAAGTTTTCAAGACATGAGAAAATTCACTTGCTATCTAGAGGTATGAAATTAGGTAATTTGGTTGTTATTTTCAGACCCATCATATTCATTGGCACAATTTCATTTCTTGCCTCTTAGTCATCTATATATAAATAGCCTGATGGTGAACCAGTTCTTGGGGGGGGGGAAGACAACTAGATCCACTAGAGAAACTATTGATTTCTCTTTTGCCATTCAGGTAGGTAATTAGAGTACTTATGTTTGAGTTGTGTGATCTCCTGGTAACCCCTGGCACGTGGAAGATGAACTTGTGCTTCTGGGTAACATATTATCATATGACCTTATTATTAATCCCCATACTCTGCTTCTGGAAGTTAAAATTTTTAATAGGTGAATCACGTGAAGCAGGTTGATAGATTGATATCCCAATCCTGATGCTAATGTACTCAAACACAAGAGAACTCATGAACGATGTAGAGAATAAATTTAAGTATTGATTATGTCTTTTGAAGGTCAGACTCCTCTGATAATTTGAATCTCTTGAAAATTTATAAGGTTAATGTTTCCTAACTTAATAGCAAATCATATTGATTGTAAATAATATTTAATGAAATTTTTAGGACCTAGGAAAAAATATTGATATCAACCCAAACTCTCCCTCTCTCAGAACATCATTTTTAGTTCAGGCAACTATAAAATTGGAGTACTTTACAGAAAATTCAGGCCATATTGGACAATTTCTATTTGTTTTGTTTTGTTTCTGCATATTGTATATAATTTTCCTTCTGGCTGAAATTTCTTCTAAACACTCTTTGTCTATCTAAATCCTGTTTATCGTTCTTGTCCAATGTTAAACAACACTTAAGAAAGTGTGGACTTACTTTGACAAAACAAGCTTTGTTTTGTCAAACTTTCTGTACATTCCTCAAGTACCTTCCTTTCAATGCACACACAGAGAGACACAAAATGCATTTAATTTCCCAGAATCTTTACATACTTCTGTGGCTGGACTTTAATCCTATTGAGAGCAAAGATAATGTCTCACTTACTACTCTGCTCCTAAAACAGGTGTGGCACTAGCTATGTGGTAAAACATTAGAAAACATTTGGTAAACAATGAGGATGAACGAAAGACATGAATAGAAACACAGAATGGATATATTTAAAATAGTTAAATATTGAAAATTTGATTTTGAATAGTTATGTGATATCCTATCACACAAATGAACCCTTTTTATTTAGAAAGTTTGGTTGTTTTTGTCAATTGTTGATGTTATCTCTAATGCTTTGCTATTTTAGATAACAATTCAATAGTCTACTTTGTAATAGAATCCTAAATCTCTATTTCTGATGATTTGCTCAGAATGAATTCCTAGAAATGGAATACTTTTAAGGTTCTTGTTATTACTGCCAGATTACTTTTGTTAGCAGTGGGGATTGTTTTCAAAATTTTCCTTACTTTTTAGGTAAGAATCAGCTCTTATGTTAAAGTTGCATGATGGAGGTTGAACATTCCATTTATATATATTTTGGATATCGATTATAATAATTTACATTTCTTGTTACAATTTTGGAATTTCTCATTTTCAGATTTATATGCCAATATCTCTGTTCTATTTTACTACTGGAGCAGTATTTAATTTTTAAAATCATCTTTATGTTCATATATTTTAATCCACAATGACAGAAACTAGAAGGTTCTGCATGAGGCAAAGGAGAATATGGGTTAAAAATAGCCATAGTCTCATTAAAGGATAAAGAGTCTATATTTGCCTTTTTTAGGTGGATAAATGTTTCTGTGGTAAAACTTGAGGCAGTAAAAGATGTGTCTGCAGTAGATATCAGCTAAATCCTACAATATTCTTACGTCAGGAACTTTCCCTATTTAATACTTCCCCAAATGGTACCTCTTTTCTTAATGCTTCTCCATGAGTTACATAAATTCTCTATATGTACTCATCTTTTTGCTTTTAGATTATACACTGATTTGGTTTTGATTCTCTAAATTCCCAGGAGGTCACCTTTGTAGTCTCATGTTTATTCCATTTCTGATATATTTTGTTGACAATGGCTATTGGGAAAGGAGTAAGTTATTCGTGAGTGTGGGTGAATAAACACATCAAATGCATTTTTAAGATGCATGTCCATGAGTGTTGCCATTCTAGAGAGCGAGGATATAAGGGAATAGGAAAGTGGAATTCTAATACTGGCAAAACTTATGGGAGAAAACCACTCTGACCTTTGCTTATTTCTCTATAGTTTCTGAATTATCCATTAGCATTGAGTAATCATTCATTTGATGTCTTCATATGTATGAGGATTAGTTTCCTCTCATAAATTGACACATCTCTCTAGACACTTCAATATCCTCAACTAAAACCATTCTTCCAAAGCCATCAGAATTTTTGAGATAGGGTGTTGGGACTCTAGACAATTGCCACAGGCAGATACTTACTGCAGCTGAATATTATTATGGAGTGTTCTTAGAAATGCACAGGGTGGGAACACATCCTGAGTAAAAGTACCTATTGACTTGGAACATCAGTTACAGAAGAAACCATCCTTTAACTTGTTGCCATCTCTACAATAATTGAATTTAATGTGCTTTTCTCCAATTGTCCCCAAGGATTCTACTCTCTAATCAAGTCTAATTGGTGTTTTCCCTGGAGGTAAGAATTATACACACACAGTAAAGAACTAAGTATGCTGAAAGATTTTAGAGGGAAAGGGAGGTGATTTAACACAAATCACTAAAATTTGAATTAAATTCCATTAAATTCTTACATATTTATAATTTATGTAAAAATAATGTTCTTCTACAATACCTCTTAATTTAAAAGGTACATAAAAAGTGAATGATGTACTAATTTTAATACTGGGTTCAAGAATCAAGAACTGCCTGAAACATGCATTATTTCATTAAGATTAGAAAATTATTACACAGTTTTTGCTAGTTTAAAGGTTTGGTAAGTGTGTTTGAATTAATTTTATTTTTAATAAAGTATCTCTGTTAAGGCATTATGTTATAAAAGAAATTTAATTTTCATTTCCCTTAGATAAAAATATAGAAAATTACAAAGCATAATATAATGAATACCTGTAAACCTCCTAGCCCACATTAATATACGATGTCTATGATTTTGCATATTTGCCTCAGACAGGGTTCCTTAACAAGTTCTTTTACACAAAGTTGAACATTATCCTTTGTGCTCTCTTGCTTTCTTCCTTCATCATATTCTAGATCCTTTCTTCTTAAGTGGAAGGTACTATGTCATGAATTTTAGATATATCTGGTTCATATTTTTATATATAAGGTGATTATATATACTTCCAAAAATTAGATATAGTATTCTTACTTATCAGCTTTCACTTTAACTCTGGCTAACTGTGTGTGTGTGTGTGTGTGTGTGTGTGTGTGTGTGTGTGTCTGTGCGCATGCACGCGCGCGTGCATAAGCACTTGTGTACAAACACAAAACTTGTTGCTTAACAATAGAAAAATAATTCTGTAACTTGATAAATGATAAGAAATACAAATTGATAATCAATGCAATGATTAGGAAGGAGATAATAGTGCATGAAATTCATATTGTTAAAGTATTCCCAATAAGTGTTTTTAATCTCTGGTTTTCCAAATATTAAAATGTTAGTGTCTTACAGTTGGTAGGTGGTAGAGTATACTTTAAACTTAAATAATTTTATGAATTGGGGGAATTTTAAAGATCAAGTCTTTCAGTTAGGCGTGGTCTCTTATCCCAGTAACTGGGGAGGCTTAGGCAAGAGGTTTCAATTTCTAGGCCAGCCTCCACAATTTAGGGATATGCTGTCTCAAAATAAAACAGAGGACTGAGGATATTTATCAATGGTAGAGGATGTCTGGACTTAATCCCCAGTACCACAAAAAAATAAAATAAAATAAAATAAAAAACAATAAATGAATAAAAATAATTAAGGTTTTTCTATACTTAATACAGAAAGATTTTATAACTGGTAGCATTTTGAAACTTTTTGTAAGCTACTAGTAAATTTCATTGTGTTTCGAGTAGCTTGGTTTTGCTCTGCTTCATTAGCAAAGTGTTTCCATTTTTTTTTAAGTAAATAATCTGAAAAACTATTTATTGAAAATTTGTTTTTATTATTTAATATATTCATAATTTTTTGTGACTAAAAGTAATTTAAGCAGAAAAAAATATGCATTTTATAGTTCACTTTCAAATTACTTGCTACTAATATTTCTAAGTTATTTTTTTTTCGTTTTTCAGAATTAAGGACTATTTTGATATTAGGAACAATGGTTAATCAACTAATATATCATTGCATCATAATTACATGTTCTTTAGTGTACTCAGGGTGAAGTGTAAAATAATGTCTATGATAATTGGAATTTTAAATCAATGCACTATGGTCAAAATTAAAATGTCTTTGTGCTTTATATTCTAATATTAACTTATAAATTATTTCTGAGTTTAAGAATATAAAATTTAAAAATTGCTTGTGGCTTCTAGAAATGTTATTTTTCTCAAGTTAAAAATTTTATCAAAATCACTGAAGATTAAATAAATTCAATATAAATTTTAAGTTTCATAACAAAGAAATTGCCAAGTTTTGAGAGTTGATGTCAGCATAACTTTTCATAAGATGGAGTGAAAAGTTACAGGAATAAAGAGTCAAGGGAAAAGCATTTAAAAGACATGTTGAATCATTGAAGCAAATCCGACATCTGTCTATCAGATATTCCAGAAGGAACATAAAAACACAAAGAAAAGGAGGAAGGTCAATAATCCAATGAGTACTGACAAAGGACTGTTTGGGGCCACAGGAAGTCAACTGCTTCAAATTGGTCAGATCCCTGGGTGCTGCACCTGGTGAGTGACAAGTTCATGACTAGAGAAGGAACTGAGTTAATTTTTCAGAGATAGAAATGACAGTCACAGCCACACCAGAAGAATAGCAGCCACAGCTTATTCCCAAGTGAATGAGAACCTGATTGGTATTTGATTTTTCTTTAGTGACCCTCTTCACAAAGAGAGGAAGAATATCTTTAACATCCCCAGCACAGTCAGTTTGAAGCCAGAATTCTGCAGGACCTCATTAGAATGAAGTGTAAATATAGAATGAAACACTTCCAGGCACGGGATCTGTTAGGTTCTTCCTTTTTAAATTTGGAGTTGTTCTCACTTACATTTATAATTCTAACATATATTTGGAGTTGCAGGTAAGAATATGACTTTTCTGAGGTGAGAGACTTGTCTTCATTATTTTATTTTAATTGTGTTCTTGCTGTCTTTTTTTGCTTTGTGTTTTATTTTTGTTTTTGTTTTTCACTACACATACTTAATGTTAATTTTACTGTTTTAGAAATCTTAACATTCTGCTTCAAATTCTCCTGGATTCACTCTTAGGAAAAAATAAATAATTGAGCCTATATTTTTTCTAATATCCATCATCAAAAATGAATTAGAACACATTTAGTCCCTGTTATCTAAGATGAAAAAAAAAAAATAACAAACATTTCTCTTGTATAAGGCATTTTTTTTTCTCTTTGCTCTCTCATTTTTGTTCCAGTACATTTTGATTTTTATATATTATTTCTTTAAACCTTAACAATATTTGAATGGTATATTCTATTCTAATATAACATATTTACATGTAATTCCACTAGAAGAGGTTGCTAGTATTGCCAATCATATTTTTATGTAAAAAGTAGAATGTGGATCCCTTTAGTGTTTCTCTGTTGGTGAAAGTGGTGCTCAGTTAAATCCATGTTCATTCCTTACACACATTTTGGTAGACATTACCGTAAATCACAACTTGGCTTTAAAATTGAATTCCTAGTAAAAATCCCTTCTTCCATAGCACTTGGTATGCATTGCTCGGCCTGAGAGTCTGAGACTGAGAGGCCTCAACAAAGTTAAATTTCTCTAAAATATCAGTACTTTCTTTTTCTTTTTTTTTTGTTTTGTGTGCTTCTTTTTGTATGAAGACTATTATTTCTGTATATGGAGGAGTAGTCTGGGCTTTTATACCATTTTCACTAATTTTTTAATGAAAAATTAATTTACTAATTAATATATTCTAATAGTAAAATGATTATGAAGAAAATGAGAGCACTCATCAATCTACTTCAAGTTAAAAATGTAAAAATCGGAAATAAAAATGGTAATATAGGGCATATTATAACATTTTACTGAGTCAATTGAATTCTACAGGAATGAGATTATTATCTTAAAAACTGTGAATCAGCGAAATTGATTTAAAGAGGTCTGTCACCAAAAGAGCTTAGGAGGCCACAATCTTGTCTCTATTAGTGGCCAGCTCTTTCCAGTTGTTGAAAAGCTGAGGCCAGAAATAGAAGCATGGCTTCTGGAAACTTATCTCCTGATCAGGAAAACACCAGTTGTTGAAAATAGGGTGGAGGTGTTTGCAGGACACCCTGCAGGAGGAAGCATAACTTTCCCAAGTTATTAGCTCTCAGGTCTCCCAAATGAGAAAGCAGGGAGAAACTGTTACCATAGCGCTGCCAGGCAGGACTCCCCTCTGTCCTTTTCTCCTGAACAGATCTGCTTTCCAAGCCTCCTGTGTTGACCCCTTAGATCTGATGCTCCCTTTGCTGGTCTAGTAAAATCTCATGTTTTCCCTGTGGTCATGGAGACTGAAGACCAGGATACCCTGTGACTGTTGTGTACCCTGTACCCTGGTCTGTGCTGCATTTGTGAACTCCATCTTCTCAGCTCTTATGAATCTTTCCACAAGCTTCCTTCTCTCTTGTGACAACTCTGAGGGACCAGATAGACCCAGCCCTTTCAGGATCACCATGTTTGAGTAGCAATCTGACATATTCTCATAAGAGAAAGGAACTCCAGTGCCGAGTGTGCAGAAAGATTCTGCAGCCAGACAAGCTGTGGTTTGAGAGGCTGATTCTCATGAGCCCCACCAGAAAGTAAATCAAATGACTCCAAAGGGATGTTTGAAGCAAGGAGATGGAAACAAGAGAAGATGAGGGGATCCTTATTAGCAAACAAAAGTTAAAAACATCTCAATATACCCCAACTCTTTTCTTCAAGCCCACTTTGCCTATAGTCCGCCTACGTGACCCCAGAACTGCAGAACTTGGAGCAGAATCAAGTCACTGATAATTCTGTTGAAAAGTGTTCCATCAGCCATTTCAGCCCTCCATGGTTTGGGAGAATAGAAGTGAAGCATTGCAGACAAGCTCTATGCAATTGTGAAGGTGTGTTACACTCATCCTAACTTAATCAACATTTGAAAGTTTTACTGGTAACTGATTTAAACTGAGCCAAATAAGGGAAATGTGATTTTTAAAAACGCCTTTGAATTCTATTTTTGTTGAGCGTTTTATAATCAGCATTGTGCAAAACTCTGTTATATTAATTCATTTCATTTTCACAACAACCCTATGAAGTATATGTTTCTAAAATTATAACATTTTTCTGGAAAGAAGAAAGGGGATTAAGGAAATGAAGTATCTTGCCTAAGTCATGGAGCTAATTAAAACAGAGCAGGGATTCAAAGGCAGCTCTCAAAGCTCATATCATAACTACTATATGGTCTACTTTATGCAAAAAAAAAAAATCCCATGGTGTTTAATGCTGATAATTGAAACAAAGAAGAAACCCCCACAATAGGAAAATGTTCAATCAATCTATAATTATATCCCCACTATTATGCATGTATTAAAGGCTTACACACTATGTGTGAACACAATTGAAATTTTTTTGTTTGACTGAATAATTAGAATACAAAATTTTACATACATTATGATTACATCTATATATCTGATTTAAAAACTAAAACAGTATGTTGAGTATGGAGGAGTAAAAAGAACAAGAACCAGTAAAATAGTTTTGTCCTTTGACAATATGCTTCAAAAGCTTTTAAAATGTTGAACTTTTAACTTAGTAATTCATTTCTTAAAATCTGTTATAAAAGAGTATTTGGAATGGATAAATACTTGTGAATGAAAAAGTTCATTAAAATGGAAAAAAATGTAAACCACTTAAGTGTTCAAGTAGGTACTGCCAAGATAAATAACTTACACATATAAAATGTTATTTTATATAAGAGTTAGGACTTCAAAATGTTTTCAATGACCATAAAAAAGAGCTTCAAAATAATTGAAAGCAGAATTACATTGTACAAAGTTGTATGCATGACATTATCATGAAAGATGAACAAACACAAAATATACATAAAATAAACAGGCCAAAATGTTAATAGTACTTCTTCCTGGGGAGGAATAAGATGAATGATTTTCTTCTTTATCATTTTCTACATTCTATGATTTCTTTCTAGTATTATCATGTATTATTTTTATTTAAAATAACATAAATTGTTCTAAATTCCAATCATCCTTTAACAAGAATGATTAATACATAATTTAAAAAAAATATTTAAATGGTGACTTGCAGAGTAAGATCCTTCCCTATTAGATTGCAAATTATGAAAGTCAGGGATCTTCTAGATATAGAATCATGTCATCAGCAAATAGTGAAAGTTTGACTTCTTCTTTACCTATTTGTATTCGTTTAATTTCTTTCTTTTGTCTAATTCCTCTGGCTAGAGTTTCAAAGATGATGTTGAATAGAAGTGGTGAAAGAGGACATCCTTGTTTTGTTCCAGTTTACTTCGTTCAATCTTTCTCTATTTAAAATTATGCTGGTCTTGAGTTTAGCATATATAGCTTTTACAATGTTGAGGTATGTTACTATTATCCCCAGTTTTGCTAGTGTTTTGAACATGAAGGTGTGCTGTGTTTTGTCAAAACCTCTTTTCTACATCTATTGAGATGATCATATGATTCTTATCTTTGAGTCTATTAGTATGGTGAATTACATTTATTGATTTCCTCATGTTGAACCAACCCTGCATCCCTGGGATGAATCCCACTTGATTGTGGTGCACTATCTTTTTAATATGATTTTGTATGCAATGTGCCAGAATTTTACTGAGAATTTTTGCATCTATGTTCATCAGGAATATTGGTCTGAAGTTGACAAGTGCAAATCAAAACTACTCTAAGATTTCATCTCACTCCTGTCAGAATGGCAATCATCAAGAATGTAGGCAACAATGGTGGGTGAGGATGTGGGAAAAAAGGTACACTCATACATTGCTGATGGGACTGCAAACTGGTGCAACCACTATGGAAAGCAGTATGGATATTCCTCAGAAAATTGGAAATGGAACCACCATTTGAACTAGCTATCCCACTCTTTGGTTTATACTCAAAGGACTTAAATCAGCATACTATAGTGATGCAGCCATATCAAGGTTTATAGCATCTCAATTCACAAGAACCAACCTAGGTATTCCTTAATAGAGGAATGAATAAAGAAAATGTGGTACATATACTCAATGGAATATTACTCAGCTTTAAAGAAGAGTAAATTATGGCATTTGCCAGTAAATGGTTGGAGTTGGAGAATATCATACTAAGCGAAATAAACCAATCTCACAAAACCAGAGGCCAATTTTTTTCTTTAGCTTTAGGATACTAATTCATAATAAGGCTGGGGGCGCTGTAGAAGAATAGTGTTATGTTAGATTAGATAGAGGGAAGTGATGAGAGGAAAGCAGAGGGAATGTGGGGATAGGAAAGACAGTAGAATGAAACATACATTATTACTGTATGTATATATGTGACTGCATGACCAATATGATTCTGCAATTGTACACTCAGAAAAATGAGAAATTATATACCATCTATGTATGATACATCAAAATACATAAATGCATTTGACTGTCATGTATAACTAATTAAAACAAATTTTAAAAGTTTTTTAAAAAGTCAGGGACACTGCCTTAGTTATACTTTTATACCCATTGCCTATAACTCCGTGCTCCATAAATGCTGACAGAATGAACATCACCAATAAAAAGATATATAAGATTTGAGCTGACTGCTAAACAGGAAATAAACCTTTTCAGCAATGTACTAAAAAAACCTAAAAATTGTCACCAGACTGTGGGATTTTTATGATAAACACATACACATTTGCAACTAGTAAATAATAATTTTAAATGTAAGTCCTTCCAGATTATTAAAAAGACAGAAATGTTTTTAATTCATTTGAACAAATAAGAAATGGCTCAAAAAATAATCCTGATACACTAGTAACAAACCCAGTTCTAACATTTATACAAAATTGTTCAATATAATTTATTGTATCAAAGTTTAAACTGCAGCATTTGAAGAAAATCAATTTCCTCAATAGAAATGTAAAGGAAACAAAAATTAAGAAATTTGAGGGGGAATTTACAGTAAAAATTTTTAAGTATTTTTTTCTTAATGTAATAAAAACCCCTTATCTCAAATAAACACCAAAGTTATATGTATTGATGATCAATAGATTTGACCATTTGGTTCACAACTCTTTGGAGAATTTGTCATTAATGATAATTAGACACTTTTAAACTTGCACAAACAAAATTTTTTTAAAAAGTTTTTGTTGTTGTGGATGGAAAGCATACCTTTATTTTATTTGTTTATTTTGTGGTGCTGAGAATCAAAAGCAGAGCCTCTCATTAGCTAGGCAAGCTCTCAGCCACTGAGCTATAGCCCCAGCCCCAAACAATATTTTAATGCAATATTAGGGAACATGATTTACTTTTATGGGTGCATATTAATTGTACATAATGGTGGTTATATTGTGACATATTCATGCAAACATAAATATCTAATTCTCTTAAATATTGATCAAACTCAGGTTAGGAACCTCTATTTTAGAAATGTAACTTTTAGAGTCAAGAACCAATTAAGATTCCCATGAACAGTTCCTTTATAAAACTTTCTTCTATGTGACGTAATAAAAAGCAATAAAGAAATTAATATAAGTGAATATAGAGGAAAAAAACAGATATATCGTTACTTGGAGATGACATATTTTACTACCTGGAAAACAGAAGGAAATAAATTGAAAAAACAATAAATTTAATAAAAATATTTGTTAAAATGATGAGTTACAAAAATAAAAAATAAAAAGAACTTTCCTAGAAATTCTAAATGTCCTTTTAGAAAATGAAATGGCAAAGTATTGAACACCATATGTGCAGAACATTTACAATGAAACCAAACACTTTTTCTGATAGATTTAAAATAATAAAACAAATGAAAATCTCTCATTATACAATGAGAGATTATAAATGGAAAACTCAATACAAAAATTAATCTATACAAAATTAATCTATAGTTTCAGGGGAATTATTTTACTTAGTAACCATATCCAAACAGAAAGATATTTCTTTAATTTTTTATGAACTATTCATCTAATCATGTTTGCAGTTATAAAGTGTTTGATACTTATTTAACTTAATTCATATATTCTGATTTCTCTTTTATAAGAGAAAAATATAAGTCTAAATTATTCTGTTAAGGCATGTCAGAAACCTAGTATTTCTTTATAAAACAGACGTATTTCAACAAGTTTTTATTTTGTCTATGGAAACCAGTGTCGCTAAATATGTCAGGGCAATATTTCTATTTTAACTCAGAACTAGAAAGGCAATATCATAAAAGCAAAAAAAAAGTAAAAATTGAATGTGAAACATTTTATTTATTAGTGTTTTCCTGAAAGACAGGTAAGATGATGAACATTTCTGTGGTTAGATTAACTGCAACGAATGTAAAATTCATGACATCGTTTTAATCAGCATTGTACTCATCTGTTTACAAATTACATTTTCAATTTTAGTTCTAAAAATTCTTCAAACCACAAACCTCCTAGATAGAGGGAGTTTAGATTAAGAAACCAGGTACTGATTGTGAGAAATAAATGCTTTTATATGCATTTCAAAATATAGCTTTCTGTTTTTATCGTCTTACTGAAAGAAATGAAAAGTTCTCTTCTTTGAAATATACCTTTCATTCTCAGTGAGATTAAAGTAAAAAATCAACCATCACTTGTTTTGATATTTGCATGAATCTTAAAGATTATTACTGTTTAATATTGGATTTATATGAATTTAAGTAATGAAGGTGATGATAATAGGACAGAAGCTTGGCAACATGCACATAATGATAATTTGGCACCAAAGATCCAAGGATACTGATTGCAGCAAATGGAAGATCAAGTTAACTGATGATCCAATTAGGAAAGAGGCAGGCAGGCAAAAGATTGTGCTTCAACCTGAAACAAGGCCCCAGCATATTCTTAGAGGATGTCAGGAATCTAGAAGAAAAATTATACTTGCTTCTGTCTTTCTTTGTGTTTTATTCCATGCAGGAGAGGAAAGCATGAAAAGAGAAAAGAGGGAGATAAAACAAAGGAGAAGAGGAAAGAAAGAAAGAAACAGGGGAGAGTGGTTGTGATAAAATTATTACAAAAGCAAGCATTCAATAACTCCTAAGCCATAGGTGTAGGTATTGAACCAGTGTACATCTCAGGCATTCTGTTTGTAACCTAGTCTTAGATAAATGACTCCAGAGATATTCAGGGACTTCTGTTATTCTGTCAATAGATACGGATCTAATGTCATTTGCCAGTGAATGTCCTATCCAGGGTCAATGAAAAGAAATAACTGTAGCACAGATGCTATCAAAAGCAAGACAGAATTTCAGGTCTTGATAATGGATTTCATCATCCTACCACAGTAATTCTATGAAGACTGGGATTATGGTTTGTGAAAGGCCACCCAACTAACTGCCTAGCCAGATTCAAGAGTACATTTATGCTGAGTCCCCACAAATAAAAATTCTAAAAAGAAATGTCTTGAACTTCATAACAAATGATATTATGTCCTGACCATTTTAATATTTGACTCTACAAGTTTTATAACCATGGTAAGTATAATTTTATGTAATTCTCAAAAGTTGCTTCAGAGACTAAGGGGTCATATTGGATCTTGTCAATGTTGATTACTTTTTTTAGATTATTTCCTGTTGATATTTCCTCAGACTCAATTAACAGTTTTTGTTAGTGAATATTGAAATGTAAACCTTAATAAGGAAAGAAAAAACACTTTGGTTTATATATAACATATATATGGTTTTTTATATGCTTTATATGTGCTTATGTACATTTATATGTAAACTGTAAAATATAACATGATGTTTCTTTAGTATCCTTAGTTTATCAGTAAAACTTCCCCAAAATCAGACATATTAACAAAAATAGAAAATAGGATTGAACATAATTCATACCCAAAATATAAGTATAGAAAAAGAGTGCTACAAAGTTGAGTTCGTATGGAAGAGGGCATTAGAGTCTGTAAACAAGTCAGGATGGCACCTGGCATTTTGCCAGAGGGAGTGGTTTGTGAAGTAACGCGAGCCATTAAGTGTGGAGATTCCTTATTGGTTGACTGCTGTATCTAGTTTATGTTAATTAAGATAAGCTGTGTGGAGTGTATATATACCCCTCCTGTCCTACAATAAACGGCTCCCACTCCTGCTGTATCAATGTACACAAGTTGCTCGTCACCCCCTGGTTAGTTTGCTGCAGCCGGACTGTGGCAAGAGGGGAAATAATCAATTTAGACTGGCAGTCATCTCTGACTATTGTGCCCAAAGAGACGATTACTCAGATCCAGTAAAGGAAAGAAGGAGGGCTGCAGAGGACTAATGTTGGCAGAACTTAGGATAGATCACCCCCAGAGAGAGAAGAGCACTCTGATGGGGGAACATCAGAACAGATCTATGATTGGGAGTTGGAGGATGATTACTTTCAAGGCAACCAGAGATCTGGGACTTTCAAGGAAAGGATAGTGACAATCCTAATGTCCCACCTCCATGAAAGAAGAAGGATGAACTGAAAAGAGGAGACATCATTTGAAGGCTGCTCAGTCTGGACAAGGAGAAAATTAAAGATTCTGCATAAACAAAAGAGAATCACAAAGTCAAAAGACATGATGAATACTTTCCCAACATCACTCTCCACAAGAAGTTTGCTAAAACAAAACAAAATAAAACAAAAACATCTTCCCTCGAGAACAACAAGGGAGAAACTCTTAAAGAAATGTAGTTCACTCCTCCTTGAAAAGAAGCACATTTTATTGCTGGTCCAAAAAAAATAAAAGGAATCTCAAGGTAGACAAAAGAGCAGGCAACACCCTTACAAACTTACTTTAAAGGAAAGAAAATCAATGCATTTCTGCTGTTGGGTATCGGAAGGCAGAACATTCTCCTAGATCCACTTACTCAAACAATTTCTAGTCCCACAAGATTTTACAAGGGAACGCTACCAAATATAACCATTATTACAATATTATTTTACATCTTTGCAGAGAACAAAAAAGTAGAAAACACCCAGATTCTTTAGATTAAGGAAAGTTAACATTAGTGTCTAAACATTTACATATACCATTTCTATACACACACATTACCAATCTCACTTATACATATTATGTAAAATTCCTAAATAAAATATTATCAAAAATTGTTTAAGTGTGACAAAATAATACATGATTATCAAGTAGAATTTATTCTAAGAATGTTAATGTTCAGTCCTTTGGTATGATTTCTATTCATAGACCTGAACAGAAATACCATGATTATTTACATAGAAACTAAGAAGGATTTCCATAAAATCCAACACTTATCCCTAATACAAAACACTTCATAAAGTAGAAATTGTCTTGCTTTGCATAGAAAAACGTTTACACCTTAGAACTAGACCAAACTTTTCATTCAATGAGAAAATACTAGATACATTCCTACTAAAACTATATAAAAGGCTAAGTTGCCCAATATCTCCACTAACAAATACCTTGGAGAGATATCCAACATATTCAGAGGACAACAAAATGAAACATCACACACACACACACCACACTCACACACACACAAATAAAATTTAAAACCCCAAACTCTTAGAGTTATAGTAATTGAACGCAAAATAAAAATATTTTTCCAGATGGTACAGCAGAAGTGAGCAAAGTCTAGCTCCTTTGATAAATAAAATTTTATGGAATGATAGCCATTTTTATTCATTTGTGTGTTATTTATAACTGCTTTTGCACTATACGATGGAGTTAATTTGTTGTGACAGACTGTATTGTCAATAAAGCCTAAAATACTTAGATAGAGCTCCTTAAGTAAAAGTTTATTACCTCAGCCCTAAACAATCTATGATAAGATTAACACAAACAATAACATGTCATTAAGGTGGAAGAGTATGAAATGATCAGGCAAAAATTAATAATCTCCATATATGAGAACAAGACATTAGAAGAGTAAGTCCAATTTTTAATAACAGGAAAAAAGTGAAATACATCATAAAAAATGTTTCCAAAAAGAGGAAAATAATATAAATATAAATGGAAATTTATCATATGATAAAAGTATCTTTCCAAACCACTGGGGAAAATAGGGGCTTTTTGGATAAAATATGTAAGGCAATTAAAGAGTCAAAAATAATGAAGTTGGATTAATAACTCTTATATCAGAATAAATTCTAAGTGAACAAGATATAAAGATATACAAGTACAGCAGGCCCTCCATACTCTGAATTTTTGGATTCAACCAACTGCAAATCAAAAATGCCTAAATAGAGGATTGTACAGGAACTGCACTTGTACAGACTTCTTTTTCCTGTCATTATTTCCTAAACACTATAGTATAACAATTATTCAGATAGTGTTTATATTGTATGTGGTATTATAAGTAATATAGAGATGTTTCATATATATTGTGAAGATGTACATAAAATTTTATGCAAGTAATATGACACTTATATCATATGAGACCATAGCATCAGGAGATTTATTAGCATACATTGGGATCATGAAATCAACATCCTGTAGATACCTAGGGACAACTGTACTAGAAGAAAATATAGATAATTTATAAACTGAAAATAGAGAGAGGGGTCTTCTAAACTATGTCTCAAGATACAGATGCAAAAAAAAGATATTAATTTGACAAAATTTTCACCAAAATAACCCATAATTAACAAAGGTAAAACACAAAAGATCATTAAGGAGAACATACTTGCATCATATGGCACAGATGAAAAAGTAATTTAATATATAAATAACTAAAATATTATATGGGACTGAATAAATAAAAAACATAATAAATTGCAAAACATTGTACTTGAGGGGCAGATCTAAGGAAAAGCAGAGTAGACTTTGATGTACTGTATAGAAAATAAGTAACTCTTATGGTGCTATTACTTTACTGAAATTGTCCTAAGACATTATTTTAAACACTAGAAAAATTAAAAGCAATTTAAATATACTCTAAGCTATTATATAAAGAATTCAGGCAACAATTCCTGAAAATGGAAATGGTTTAACACTTTTTTTAGGACAATTAAATTATCTGTGTCATTTCTTGCTGATCAATTTCCAATAGTTAGAAGCCAGATCAATGAGGGAAGTCTTTGCAATATACTTGGCTCTTTGATCATTATTGTCTAAACACGTACATACACTGGGCATACATACAATTATCCATTCATTTCACTCATACATATTGATGCAAAATTGATTCAAAACTGACACATCTTAAACTTCCAATATTGATGAAATATAAACAATAATAACAATTGTTATTATTTTAGAAAACAAAGCATGCTATCACTGTTTCTTATAGTTTCCTTATATTACCGTCTCTAAAGTAATAAAAGCCCATGAAGCTATCACTTTTGTTTTACATATGAGGAAACTAAAGAAAAGATGTTGTTGAGTAACTTCAACTTGGCATTCTTGGGTATGATTGTCAAGATTCAATCCTGGCATCTCAACTTCTAATCATTTTCCATCAATATTGCTTACCATTCATACCCCATTTGAATCAAATGTATGATATGTCAAGATTATTGTATTGTAATGAGCAATTAATAAAAAAATATTGCTTACCATGTACCAGCATCAGAAATCAATTGAGATTTTTATACTTAAGGATTTGTGTGTGTGTGTGTATGTGTGTGTGTTCATTCAATGGACCTTTATTTAATTTATTTATATGTGATGCTGAGAATCAAATTCCATGCCTCACACATGACAGGCAAGCACTCTACCACTGAGCCATAACCCCAGCTGCAGAATTTTTTGATGATCAGAACACCTGATTCAGAAAATTGGTGAATGGAGACAAGTCTAGACTGGTGTCAGGCCTGGGTGAGCTAGATGTATGATGATTTCAAATTTCAACATTTCTGTCAAAACTCTAGTGACTGGAAAAATCTATTCCCAAGTCCTGTTTCACCATTTCATGGATATTTTAGAAAGTTAATTATTTCAGGCAGCTTCCACCTATACCTAAGTAGCTTTCTTCTCCTATCTAGGGAGGCAGTTTAGAGGTGACACAATCTCTCTTTCCCTGGCAAACTTTAAATGAGTTAGAAAATAAGTATTTTGTTTATTAAATCTTTCCCTAGTCTAGATAACAATCATTATCTTATTTAACTACTTCTTATTGATTAAAAAGGACTTTCTCATTCTGGAATATAGAAGTCAGTCAATAATGGATAGGCAAAGTCATATACAGATATTTAGCTGGATAGTCTGCAATTCAAAAAAATGTGTTATGTAGGCATCATCATAAGCTTTAAAAATACTTCCTCAGCTCTTTCTCATGATCCTCTCAAAAGCTGTAGGTCATTTCATTCCTAAATATTGGCTGTTCTTTGGAATCCATATAGAAGAGTGCCAAAGTCCCATTTTGGCACTTAGCTTTAGTTAGAAGGCCACAAGGAAGCAATTATATAAGACTGTGCATATAATAATCCAAAGCCTAGTCAAATATAATTTTTTCAACTGTCATAGCCACCCACTGTACATAACTATACCGTTGCTTTGTTGCTTTCATTTGTTGGTTCATTTCTAACCAATATGATCCCCAAAAAAACAAATTGTCAGTCTTTAATCTTTCCAATCTAAAGGCTTCATTTGGATCTCAAAACATTGTACTTGAGGGGCAGATCTAAGGAAAAGCAGACTTAAACAAAATATTTTTAGCCTGTGAAACATCATCATTGACTCTTGATAGAGAAAAGAAATAGAAGTGTGAGTTCATGATGAATTAGACTTAGGGATAAACAGCTCAATTCTCTAACTGTGGACCTTTCCTGCTAGTTCGCCTTTCTGTACTGGGAAACTGTCCCTTTGGTTACCTCTCTTAGTCTCATTCTGTCCTTTCTGATATAAAATTATAAAATGGTCTTAAATTTTGCTTGTAAGTATTTCATTTGGTGAATTTTTCTTCCATGTTTAGATCTTGAACAGCAGTTCCTAGTTGTCTGGTTAGGGATGGCAGCACAGATAATCCATGCCACAGGCCCTAGCTATTGCACTCTGCTACCAAATTTCCTGCCAGGTCCATAACATAAAGGTGATAATGCTCATCTCATTTGTATGGATCCTACGGCAGAGTTTGGAAAAGATGATAGGCCTGAATGACATGTTTTCTTCCATTTTATGCCTTCTGAAAAGTTATTTTAGTGAACTGAAAACTTTTTTTTTTTTAGTAAACCTAAGGACAGTGATGTATACCCAGAGTTCCTAAAATATGTTCCAAGGAGCCACAGATTGTTAGTACTTTTAATCTGAAAAGGGAAAATAATCAGTGGGGAAAGTAAGATTCAAAGTGACATACATCTAGGAAAAGCTGATGATTAATTTCCATTTCAAACTGGGAAAGTCACAACATTTTTAATATTCATCATGGCCCTACAAGAAGGGAATGAATTTGACAGCATTCTCCAAACATATTTATATCCCAAACCACTCTTCAAGGAGCATCTTAAAATACTGCTATTCCTCATAAATTTCTTTAGGAAATATTGACTAAAAAGAAAATGTGATAAGAAACATTGAAACAGAGCTCCACTGAATGATTTGGGGTTTTTAAGTCTCTCCTGCTAAATTATTCCAAGTCCTAAAAGTACAAAAAGATGTTTGAAATCATAATTAGAGATTTTATAATTAATCTGAACCTCAGAGAAAAAGGTATGACTATCATTAATAGCAAACAAAGCACAAAAACATCATCATACAAAAGTTAAAGTAAAAGGCTGACCATATAAGTTAAATTCATAAATTAATTACCCAGTGAAATTAAAGGAATAAATACAGATTAAAACTCTCGGTAGTTCACACCTTTTTAGGGTATTCTCATCTCTTTATCAGTAGCAGAAGAAGAAGTGATTTCTCCCTATTTAATGATGAATCAGGGCATACAGCTTGTCCCTCCCAAATTAGAATAGATTTGTCTATGAGGAGGTTTTTAACAGATTTTTGATGGCCTCACTCAAGCAAGTTTATAGAATTGCTGGTTCAATCATCCATAAGTAACTCTCCTAATTAGATACATTCAAATAAACATATCATACTGAAAAATTCAGAAAGTAATTAAATGTAATCATGGACTTGATCAGAACATTGTATTCAAGATGTACACAGATAAACAGTAGATGTACTCTGGCTATTCCAAACTTCTATTCTCTAAGATTCAATTTCTCTTACAATAAAATAAGATTCCTCAGAAGTCAGTGAGCAATCCCTTAATTAATGCATTCTTATATATGCTTGAAAGCTTTATGATGACATTGATAATGAATTAACAAGAATTCAAGTGCTGGTGAGAAATGAGACAGTATTACCATAGAAGGTCTCACTGGGCCTGGGATTTCAAAAAGCTTTCATTCTTGTTTGCACAACATGCTGTCATATCATTTATTACTGTAGATAGAGGAGCTTTGTCATCTTAGTATATCTAAATTGACCAGTGTTGAATATACTTAATCCATCTTATCAATTAGCTTTTTTATAATTGATTAGAATGCTCAGGCTGTGTGCGGGGGATGTAGCTCAGTGGTATAGTGCTAACTGACAGAGTGTGAGGTCCTGGGTTTGATACCCAGCACGTGCACGCGCACACACACACACACACACACACAATTTAACTGTTGGATTGCTATAATAGCTAGAGATGGGTGAGCTGATTTTTTTCACATGCTTTTAATCATATGATATTACTTTGAAAATTTATGTTAATATTCTTCTTCTTTTTTTTTTTTTTTTGGTCTGAGCAAGCATTGACTCTATTGTAAGGCTCTGAATTGTATTTGGTGATTTATTTTAAATGAAATCAATTACAAAATTTTTTGAGAGTAGCTTGAATGACTTTTTTAAATACACAGACTCCAAAACTCAGCAAAACAGTTTTAATCACTTGGTTCTAAATCTGATCACCATATATCTCTACGTAAACATTTGTGTGGGTACACGATACACATACATCTTATGTATCTATGTGTATGTTTGCATACATATACAAACATACACACACACACACACACACACCTGCACACATTGGTTATTCACAATTTATGTGTAAATGCATGCACCTAGCTACATAGGTAGTGAAAAATAATGATTCAATAACAAATTGATTTGTCATTATAACATATTATAATAGTAAATTATAATATTACATATTTCACTTCTTTAGAAAAGCCATTTACCAAATATTGGGGAATGACATTTCATTTTAAAATGAAACAAAGGAAAACACTTGAGCAAAAATGCCATTGTTTAAAAAATAATAGAGCCAGACTTAATATAACTATCCTAGGTAGATATTTTCCTGTTATAAAATTTTAGCACATCATTTGCATTTCTATTTGTAACTTATCTACTTTTTATAGCATTCTGTGTTAATTTCCAACTCTATTTATATAACACTTGTGGAAGATGGTAGACTGATTTTCCATGGATAAAAATACTTCATATTTAAATAAGCCTCATAAAGATAGATCACCTTTAAATTTTTTACTAGTATGTATACTGTCAAATTGCTGCACCACTTAGCCATCTGAGAGAAAAAGTAGTCCTTATAAAAAATAACAACAAAAAATATCTTGTACCAATTTGTGTAGCCTGTACAATTATCAGTCAAGTGCACAAATATTTAAATTTGATAGTCTCAGAACAAAGGCAGACTTGGATAATAGGTTAAGATAAACTAGTTTATCCTCCAAACCAATAGGCATAGAACTGAAAGTATAGCCCTCAGAATGACTTATCCCTCCTAGTCCTGGCTTCTGACAAAAAGAACCAAATAGACCATCAGCGATTTAAGTCTTTCTTTACTGTTAATTTTGAACTCTAGGTCTGTCCACTACCTGTCTATAAATCCAGCAAACTCTTTATGTTGAACAATTAAGGCAACAATCTGTGCCTTCAACACTCCATCTGAACGGAATGTAAAGAGCCACAGGGGTAAACACCTAGTGAAAAATGTATCAGTGGTGCTGAGCCCAGTGCTGTTTTTCTTTTTTTCCTTTTCTTTTTCTTTAAATAAATAATTAAGGGAAATGGCTAACTTCCATGCAGTCTGTGGAGGGTGGCAACACAACCCCAATTACTTACATTGACAACTGAATTAATCTCCTTCTTTTCTTTTTCTCTTCTCAATAACATATGGGCTCCATTCAGCTGTGGAAGATGGTGGAACCTCACTGGGATCACATCTGTTAGGTTTACAGGGTGAATAAAAGCACTCAGCAGGCTCCTGTGCTGCCGTGTGTGTGAATACAGGTGTGAATGTATGCCAAGTCAAGTCTGATGTCCTTGGAAAAACACTTCGCCTTGTCTCATAGATGTTTAACATCATTGTCTCTTTCGTAGATGAACACCATGAAGTATCCTTCATGGGAAAATTTAAAATACATGTAAATATTGGGGGGGGCAATATTTACACTGGTTGGAATTTCCATTGCACACTCATTCACACACTTTACTTTTTAGTACACATTTTTCATATTTTGTATCCAAAATGATCACTTGAAAAATACTTTGGATAATAAACATTCTAACCTATGTTATCACGGTTTGAAAAAAAAAAACAAAATAGGATGAAAAAAGCGGATTAGCTTAAATACAAAGATGACTAGTGTTCATCAGATATGAACATTTTTAAATTTCTTCCTGACCTTGGTCTGGAGTACTGCAAATTATGTTCTGTTTTATCAAAAACAAAACAACAACAAAAAAAAAATAAATTTATGAGACTTATCTCAGAGGAAGATTTTCATGAAGTGGCAAAGATTTAAAACACTAAAAATGTTATAATTGGCAAAAGTTTATATGATTCAGATTGTTACAGGCCACATGTCATTTCAGTCTTCCCAAAAGAGGACCTTACTCAAAATTATGATCTTATATTTTCACTTAGTTAGGGAAGATGTCATCTAATTAAAAATTTAAGGGTCAGTCTGATTTTAAATTTCTTTGTTGCAAGTTACCAAATGTTTATTGCACCCCTCTTGGATGCACTGTTTTGAGGACCATGGAGGCTGCACAGATATACAGGATCTGTTCCTTGTACCAAAAGCCCATGATTTGGCAACACAACACATACCCAAACATGTCAAATAACTATATAAAACAATTTCTATCAAAATAATAGCAACTCTACAAATTTTTAAAACAGAGAAATTAGGAAAAATCCAAAATAATTACTTTCAATTGAACTGAATTTGGGGAAGAGTATATTTTGATGAGGCTGCCCAGCATATTTAACTAAGATGCACATTCTTAGGTTATTTTAATTTCAGAAAGGAGGTGGTTGCTTAACAACTGCTGTCATAGCTCCACTGAGTCTAAAAGCAACCCACATACTCTGAGAACCTGAGATGAGGAGGAGAGCTCTGAACTGAATTTTAGTTGTTTATCCAGTGCAGAGTAGACCCTGCCTGAGAATGCAATCACATTTCATCCTGTATTGAGAGAAAACCTACTTCTCTGAAATTTATACTACAAAAGGATAGAAGAAAGAAATGTAATCACACAACACCTATAACATCTCATTTTTCTCTAAAGTAAAATATAAGACCTGGTGTGTGATGAATAGTTATTGTTATTAGCACTCTTAGGCATAAATGAAAGAAAAGTGAATGTTGTAAATTCTCTTACAGATGTTTACATTATTGTACACTCTGTAGACTGACATCACAACTGACTTTTTTATTATTGATCTCTAGTAAGTAGACATAATATTAGATGTGATGAATGAAAATAGAAAGAGTGAGATGTAGTCTCAAACCCTTAAAACTTTGTTGAAGATAGTCATTAAAGCAGTTGTTCTACCTATATTAGCTTGCATCTACAGTTAATACACATAGGAAGCAAAACATTTTAAGTAAAATCTATTGTTTATTCACAAGCTGGGTTATGACTCCCTGAATCCTGTCTATTTCAATGATCTAGGTTTGGCCATATGTGCATTCCTACTGCCCAGGTTCAACCTAGCCACTTGCTCTGTGGACACTGTCCCATGAGCCCCATCTCAATAAATAACAGCAGTTCACAGAGGGAGGAAGAACAGTACAGACTTTCTGTATGGGTAGAATCAAGCAACAAACTACAAAGTATTCAAAATAGTTGGAATTTCACATAGTAAAAAAATATAGAGAAATATTTTTAAAATTTTTAATTTCCTAATTTTTCCAAATGTAAACTCTAACCTCTAATAAAATAGTCAAGATTATTCCTATGTCCATGGTCTCCATAATTTCTCTTTAGAAATGGAAAGAAGGACAGGGCATGAGTGAATGAGTAAATGCTTTCTGGTGTGAGAAAATTTACCCAAAAGAAATGTGAAGACTTCATGAAAACTCGGTTCCTTTATAAATAATATTCCTCTGTATTATAAAGATTGTCTCCTGAGTCACCTATACATCTTTTAATACATTTAGATTTTTTCTGCTTTTCAATTCTTATAAAAATAAAATAAATATTCATTATGTAGTGACTATTATTTTATTTTAAATAAGTAAGTGTTTTTCAGCTAAATCACTGTTTTCTCTTAATATTTTAACAATTAGCAATTCTAAATGACTTGTTTTCTGAAAGAAAATCTTTTGGAAATCATCAGATTATGTAAGTGTCTCATATATATTAAAGAGCCATTTAAATAATTTTGCTTAGATGCTGCAAATCAACATTTTACTTCCGTATAATAGGATAATTTGAAAACATTCAAAAAAGTCAGTACAGTGGTGGGTGGTGGAACAAAATAATGTCTTCTGTTCAAATCTGCATTAATGTTTTCATTTTTCACACCCATAAAGAATTTTTTGAGAAAACAGAATCTAAACATATTGAAACTTACAGAATATGGTTACTAGATTGAAAAACAACTAATATGTACTAGCAGGAATATAACATATACATTTGTATATTTATTTATAATTTTTCACAATTTGTAGACAAATTGTTAGTTTAATTTTTCATTTAGCAGTTCAAATTTTTTGAAAAGTTGAATTTTCCAAAGGCAGAACTTAATTTATATAAGAATGTACTTTTTGATTAACTTATATTCACAAATCAGTAGAGAAAGGAAATTTTATGAGAGTACAGTATTGTAAAACTCAGTTAATTACACAATTGAAGAAATATGAGACTTTTACCTTACTCCTTACAGCCTACTGAATAATGGGTTCATTAAAAGAGCAAACTAAAAATTGAAATGAACTATAGTTTAATATTTATATATCTCAAGATAGAAAAGAACTTCAATAGTTTATTCAATGTGCTCCACAAATACCAGCCTTATGGATCTTGAATTCTATTGGAGAAGGGAGAAAGAAAAAATAACATTTATATTTAAACTGTTTTGTGATAGTACATGATAAATATTAAGAGAAAAGATGGTTGAAAAATTGTAAATAGACTGGTCATGGTAATCCATATGGAGGAGGTGATGATTGAACAAAAGAAAATGAAGGTGAGAAATAAACCCTACTGATCTCTGGAGGGAAACATATATGGAGGATATGCAATTATGAAGGGCGCTGATGTAAACTAATACTTGATGCCTTCTTTTCTTTTTAAAAAGAAAATTAGTGTAGCTGGAAAGAGAGAGTAGATGAGAATTTATTAAAACTATGGATTGGCTTATCAAAAATATTGTAGATTTTATTATTGTGGGTCTGAGCACTTTCTGAACATTAAAGACAAATTAAGCAAAAGACCAAGCAGGTTAAATAGTAATAGGAATTACAGCAAAAAGACTATCCAGTGGACAGCAAGCACTATGACAGCTAGGACATTTCTTTTCTCATTGTGGAATCAAAAGTGCTTTAAACCCTGTTTTTTACATGATGACTATGCTAAATACATCTTGAATATTGTTTAATGACTTAAAATATGCTAGTAGAAATGCAGACTGAAAGATATTGATATGCAATTTTTAGTAGTTTTATAGCGTGAATTTTCTAAAGAATTAGACCATAATATATATATATATATCAGAGCAATATGTAAATCAATGGAAGTGTAACTGATGTGATTCTGCAAGCTGTATACAGGGTAAAAATGGGAGTTCATAACCCACTTGAATCAAAATGTGAAATATGATATATCAAGAACTATGTAATGTTTTGAACAACCAACAATAAAAAAAAATAAAATAAAACTTTGTATTGTTTTACGACTATCTCTGCCCCTTGAACTTTTTAAATTATTTTCAAAACGATAGTTATTTCCTAATGTTAAATTATACATTTATTTACTTATACTATATCTACTAGGGCAATGCTTTTGTTTGGTTCTTTCCTGTATGCCAAATCATAAAATAGTTTCTGGTACCTCATAGTTCTGTCTATATATTTCTTTAATAAATGAATACTTTTCCTCTACCAAATAATCCAATTGAAATAACCAACGTGGTCAAAGATTTATATACAAGGACACTCATTTTGGTACCATAAAATGTAAAAATTCCAGACAACCTTACATTTATAAAATCGACACAATGGTTAAAAATTGTAACATAGCTATTTGATAGAATATCACAAGAATTATCTGTACAGAGAACATGGATATTTACCATTATGAGAAAATGCTCCTGAAGCACACTAAATAAAAATAGTATGATGCCAAATCCTCTGACATTCAACGGACACTTGTTGAAGGAAATCATGTTGATTAGAAATACTGGATTTTAGAGTTGTGAGAGTTCTAAACCACACAAATCTACACAGTTTTGGACATTTCTCTTTTTTTTTTTCTTTTACTTTGGGAACAAATTATTTTACTAAAGAAAATGTCTCATCAGAAGCCAATGTGCACACACATCCTTTAAATGGAGCCAGTATGATTTAGAGAGGGGACAGTGAGAAGAGAGTGCTCCAGGGGCAGAGTCCTTACTCCTGAACCCACATGTTCATTCTCTTATTGCTACAGGGAAGGCCCATAGAAAACGCTTTAGGATATCTCTTTAGGATATCTCTGAGGCCAGGAAAAAAAGAAAAGAAAAATCAGAGCCCAGAATGTCATATAACTGTGAATGTGACTTAATAGGAAAAAAAAAATTCTGGGATCAGAAAAGTATCCCCTTAACTTGGGGTTAATACTTTTTGTTTAAATATTTTTTTTTCATTGTAGATGGACACAACACCTTTATTTTACTTATTTATTTTTATGTGATGCTGATGAATGAACTCAGTGACTTATACATGCTAGGAAAAGTGCTCTACCTCTGAGCCACAACACCAGTCCCTAGGTTAATACTTTTTAGCTTTCCTCTTACTTGTAGAGTGAAGACCCTGGGATCTCCAAAATTTATTAATAATCCATATAAACTCATATATATATATATATATATATATATATACATACACACACACACACATTTTCATAATTCTTGTGGAAATAACTCATAGGAATAATTACCGTTTGGATAATTTAGCTGATATATAGGTGAATTATGCTTGGAGAAAAAGGCATGGACCAAGGATGTGAAGCATATCTTTTTTGATTGTTCCTGTACTGATTGTCACAAACAACTTGGCAGCTTATAACACAAATTTATTATCTTATAGCTCTGTAGTTCAAAAGTTAGGCATGGATCTTCTTACCAAGCTAAAATTAAGATGTCAGCAGTGCTGTGCTCCCTTCTAGAAGTTCTAGAGTAAGAAGGCATTTTCTTGGCTTCCCTGCTTTCAGGGGCTGCCTACAGTTCTTGCATTTTTGGCTCATGGCCCATTCATTTTCAAAGTCAACACTGTATCTCTATAATCTGTCTTCCATAGTCACATACTACTGTTTTTCTTTTTTTACTTTCTTCCATTTTGAAAAGGACCCTTGTGATTATATTGGGACTGCATGAAGAATCTAGAATTATCTACCTATTACAGTGATTAGCAACCACAATTCCACATGCAATCTTCAGTCCGTGGCCATGTAACCTAAATGGTCACAGGTTTCTAGTTTACAGTCTCTTTATTCTTCCCATGAGTAAAAGCAAGAAGATTTAAAGAAAATATTCCCAGAATACAATTTTTTTTTAAAATTTTTAACTCTTTTCAGACAAGGTCCAGTGAAAAGCAGAAAAAACGTGAATTTTATCTATGAGAAAATAACCTGACTAAAAAATTAAAGGTCAATCTCCAAGTCGTTTAAAAATAGACTGTCTAATAGAGTTTACAGGCTACTTTGGCTATACCCAAGTATTACTGTTCCTACCTGCTGCATTATAAGTAGGTCAGAAGTAAATTATATTTCTCCCTTTTTAATCAACCTTGCATAAAATTAAATAACCAGGCTTGTTTTTGATTAATTAACCAGCCCCTATTCAATCATATTTGAAACATTGTAATGTACTTTTAGCAATAATCCGCATCCATGCTTTAGCAAGAATTTGTATATTGAGTCACTTCTCATTAACCAGGAGCTTTTCAAGAAAACAACATGAGACATGCAGATTGATGACAGAGAGGAGACTTGGAAGTCTGGAATATTGAAGTGGAGCTTAAAGATAACAGGTATGAACAAGAGACTCATAAGACCAAGGGCTAAAATGGGGGTCCGTATGGATAAACACAAGGAGGGTGTTCCTGCATGAGATTTTGGTTCAGTTAAGAAACTATTTTTGGTTTTACTTGGACTTGTTCTCTGTATTAAGTTCTGTTATATACCACCACTTTATTTTTCACTGCATACTTATCTAGAATCAAACTGCCCTAATTTTAAAATACTCTATTGAATTGTACATGAAATAGACCTAAATTGATAGATCTCCCCAGTGCATTCAAAGGGAGTTTTTGAAAATATTATCATGTTCATTTGGGTTTTTACCATTTTTTCGGTATCTCTTAATTAGTTCTATTTCCAGGAACCATGATTTACTTTTTCTATAATAAACTAATACACTGGGTGGGTCAAGGGTAATGTAATTGTTAACTGAAGATCACATTCCACAGTTTCTCAGCTCATTAAGACATGTCGGATGATTTCACTTATCTTTCATCAAGATTTCATTAAAAGTGCAAAAGCTTATTTTATCTAAACTTGTTAATGTTTGTTGATGACACTGTTGCCTAGAGAAATTAGGGTTTTGAGTCACACTGAATAAGATGATATTCTTGTAAGTAGGATAAATAAATAAGAGAAACCTCTATAAAGAATTTTCATTACAAATAAATGCCAGAAATTGTACCTTTCTTATATTTCAAATGTTTATGGATTCAATTACTAACAAGCTGATTATACAAAGGTTGAGGCCAGGGGTTGGGGTATGCTTCCTTTCTCAAATATGTAATTTTCCCATTATAATGGAAGCCCTTATTAAACAATGCCCATTCACTGATAACCCAAATGTTTTAAAATGTAGATGATAATCTGTCAAATGTGTCAGCATCAAGAGAGTGACTATTGTTCAAATATATGAATCCAACTTAGCAAAAATGTTGAATGCCAAGCATTCCACATTCCATCTAAGGTAATCTTTTCAGCAATGATGGTGGTAAATTTATTTCCTACCTACTTATAAGAACTGAAATGAAGAGGCGTAGAGTTCCTTTCCTGGGTTGACACAGCCTGGCAAAATTAGCATTCAGACACAACCCTTCAATCCTGTGCTCCTTCTACTCCACAATAATTGCCTTGGGGAGAGCAGCATGTGACTTGACACCATGGGGTGTCTTTTATTGAATGATTGGAGCATGGTTTACAGACCTTTTTATCTCTCAGTTAAGCTATGTCAGCTACTTGTCTAATGGAAATTTTCACATTTTATTGAGAACAAAAATAATTTTCTTGGGAACCTCATTTGGGGGAGAGCATAAGAGAGAGAAAGAACTATGTGTTTATAGAGAATACAAAATGAAAGATCATTCAGAAAAAAATAAGAAACCAGACCAGAACAAAAAATGGCAAAACTTGAGCTGATTTGGCATAACCTGGCATGCTATCTTTATGAAAGAAGAGCAGAGTAAAAGAGAAAAGTAACTTTTTGCTTTATACCCAACAAATATCAAGCATTTTCATGTATTTTATATCTTTATGTTCACACTACAAGATTGTTTTTATAAGCCATATGTTACATATGGAAACAACTTAAGGCTCACAGTTTAAAATGCTAGCCCAAATATATTTGATAGAAACAAATAAAATTGAGATGAACACAGGTAATTGCCTTTAAGACTATATAATCACAACTATTCAGCATTTAGCATTCTGTCAGATAAAATCAAAGTATTTTGATTGTAAAATGAAAATAAAATAAATTACTATCCTTTTCTCAAAATCATAATGATTATATTGTTATTGTAATGAGAACATCAAATAAATATTTTACCATTTGCAGGATTACAAATAAAAATATATAAATAAGGCTCAAAAATATTAATAATGATGATGTGATTATTGAAAACTTTTGGTAATAAAATTAGTTAATTCTTATATTAGTTTACTTTTAATAGAAAATAAACATAATTTTAAAAGACAGTTAAAAACTTATTGAAAGTGATTTTACTTAAAAAGCCTGACATGGGGCTGAGGTTGTGGCTTAGTAGTAGAACGCTTGCTTAGCACATGTGAGGCAGGCACTGGGTTCGATCCTCAGCACCACATAAAAAGTAAAATAAAAGTATTTTGTCTGGCTACAACTAAAAAAAGTATATTAAAAACAAAGCCTGACATACTAGTGAGTTACTCTTAGTACATAGGACTCAAATAGTAAAAATAATAAAATGAAGATTTCAAAACTATTTTTAAAAGCACCTTCAAAAATTTAGTCCTATTGCAAAAAAAGAGTATGAAGTCTTGAGTTGAATTCACCAGTATAAGAAAAATTTTTTCAGCTTAGTAGTAGAAAATAAAATTTGTAAACAATGGAATGAGGTCAATGTGCTAACAATAGATGAAAGTTTTCATGGTGGTGTTAGGTGCCACTTGTTTCAAATGTTGTCTGCAGGGGCAAAAAATGATTGAGTGGATCCTTCTAAGTCTCTACCAATACTGATTTTTTCCTATATGTTTTTTACTACAGGGATTGTTAATGTGGAACTACCTACTTGAAAGATGATAAATATCAGTGATTCAATGCCAGCTATTATTTATAGTTTTATGTCTGTATAGATTAGGCTGAGGGAGAAAAACATGGAGGTTATGTTGCATAACTAGCTATCTTTTAAGATGAATATAACCTGATCATTTGAGTAGCTGTATTTTTTTAATAAGATACAGCTATATCAACAGCATCGGATTTGATTCAGAGATTGTTGCTCAAGAAAGAAACAAATCATGAATGGGGTGTTATGGCACATATACTTATGCTACATGATGCCCTTACATTTTATAATCATTATATGATTTTCATTATAGAAAATAATATGTGTGGCTCCATGAATGTGAGAATTATGATGAACTAAAACATGCATACCTCAGTAGTGTTAATATAAATACTGTGAGAGTATTGAAGACTTTGAGTACCCTTAAAGGATCAAAGGTTGTATGTCTAAGCAGAAAGGAATCTGCATCAATATCTTAGAATGTTGCTGGCACAATGGGAAGAACATTGACATTGAAGTTAGAAAATTCATTCTTGAACTCCATACACTCTTAGCAAGTCTTGTGACCTGAGACAACACCAAAATATCACATACTTGAAAAAAAAAATTGCAGTATGGTATAAAATTACCCACCAGGAAATGCTATGGTGAAAGTCATATGAGCCACACCCTCATCTTGGAGCACTATTATTAGTAATAAATATTTATCAATTTCTCATGTCATGGTTTGATGGAATATCCCTCTCAAAGTGTATGTGTATTCAACCAAGAATAAAGATAGTATTAAATTCTTTACATACCATTCTACTTAATAACTGGCTATGTGAAGAGGTCTTTGCAATGAAATAACGATCAAGATGCCGGAGCGTGGCTTAATTCACAAAAATGTTCTTTATGTAAAAATGTCTGTGGTGAAAAATACTAATTGATCTCTTATTTTCTCATTCCCTTTTAAGTCAGTTTTCTCCCTACATCGGAATATACTTTAATTCTCCCATTAGGCATATTCAGTCTTTTCTGATTATTCTTCTGAATTCTACATAAAGTCTAAATAGTAATAAGATGCTAATGATCTTGATGATACTGAGTAATAAATTCATCTACATAAAATGCCTGTATTCAACAGAGGATGTAGATTGCAATAATGCACTGAAACAATCCAAGAGAGCAAAACTTTGTTGAATACAATATTTTCCATTTTGATCAATAGTATTCATACATTTTATTTAGAGAATTAAAGTGAAAAAGAAATATCTTCAAAGGTACCTTTTACTAATAATGAATCATTTACGAAGAGCCATTTTTCCTGGAATCATAGAATATTGGTCATTCTAGTATGGGATTTGCAAAGGAATCTATTGGTAGGAATTTTTATAGATAAATGTACCGTGAAGCTAGTGAAGTAAAACGTGATCATTTCATCACAACTTTTGCTAATTAAATCATAATCAGTAGAATTTTCACAATTATTTTAAGTTCCCTAAAGATTTCTTGAAAAGAAAAATAAAAAATTTTCCTTGAGAAAGAAGAAAAAATGCTGTGACAGATCATAATGCTTTCCAAGAAATGATTACATCAAACCTGTGAACATCTCTCCATTTTTGTAATCTTATCAAGAGTTTCAAAAATTTTAAATCTGTACTTAAGACTGACATCTTTCCTATGGTTCAAGTTAATGGTAGTGGGGTGTGAATCAGGATGTCCTTGAATGGATCATTATGAGACTTTGATATACGCTTTCAAAGAAGAGAAATTGAATATAGGAGACAGAACAGAAAGTCAGAAAGGTAATGAGGAAGAAAGAGAAAGATTAAGAGGTAGGATAAAAGAGAAAGAAAAGGCAATAAAAGTGGAAAGAGCTTATCACTTTTTCTGATAACACATAATATTCACAACAAGAACAGAAAGAAAATGAGAAAATAATTAGGAAGCGGAGGAAAAAGATGTGAAGGAGGAAGAGGAAAAAGATATGTGTGTTTGTGTGTGTGTTGTTTGAAATTGCCCATAACTCCACAACCATGAACCAGAAAGTCACTAGTATGTGACGTTTTAATTAGGCATGTGCATATAATAAAATAGAACATACTATTTGCAAAATTTTATGCTTTTTGCATTTACTTTATGAGAACTCTCATTCCATGTCAATGTATATACTTCTGAAAAAATGGTATAAAAGCCATTTTTTCGAGTAGATTTCTTCCCATCATTTAGCTATGTAAATAATGTTATGATGAATCTCTGTGGGTATAAAATTTCATCTATTCTTAATTATTTTATTGGAATTACTTCCTCTGAGCAAAAATCACAAGCAGTTTGTAATGCAGAATTCCAAAATTACTAAAACAGGGACAATATCATTTGGAAATCTTCTGCTACTTTATATTTGACTAAAAATGTCTTTGATATCGTAAGGCTCCATTTCCTTACCTTGGGAAACACTGATATTTATGATAGGGTCTAATCTTTGCAAATTAAAAATCATAATTTATTTTTCCAGCAATATTGCTATTCATATCGAACATGTCTATATCTATATCTGATATGCTTTGCTTATTTATGATCTTGGTGCATTTTTTTAATATTTGTTATGTTTGTTAATTTCATAATAGGTCTAGATATGTTGGAAACAAGAAAATTTAGCAATATGTTTTCCCTTTGTGTGATGTTTCATTTAAAGATATCAGTTGGTTTGTCATATATATTTTTCTAAAGTGAATTCTTTTAATGATTTTGTTTGTAGGGTTATTACTTATATAGAATTGTTGGTGTTTGTTAACTTATTTAACTAAATATCTTAACAAGTCCTCTGGTTAATCAAAATTCTTTAAACTGAATGCAATTTTTTTTCAGTTAAAGAATTTTTGTATTTACAAATGAGAACAACTTTTTTTTATATACTCCCCAGTCCTCACAAGTCCTCCATCAATTGTTTTCAATGTATTGACTAGAAGCACTAAAAAATGTATAAAAAATAGTTATGCTAAATTGTTTCCTTTGTTACTTCAGTGAACACTCTAGCCTTTTGTCATTGTGATAGACTGAATCTTAAATGTTCCTAAAAGCTCATATGCTGAAAGGCTTGGACAGCAGTCTGTGGTGCTACTGGGAAATGGTAGAACCTTTAGGCAGGAAGTGGTGGGGCCTTGTTAGAGTTGAGGCCATTAGGGGTGTGCCCTTGAAGGAGATATTGGAATCTTCTTTTCTCTTTCTTTTGCTTTTCAGACACCATAGATAAACAGGTCTCTATTATACACTCCCACCATGATGTTTTGGCTTACCTAGGCCCAGAGCAATAGGGCCATATGACCATGAGCAGAAACCTCTGCAGCCATAAGCCAAAATCAATCTTTTCCACTTCTAAGTTATTTATATCAGGTATTTGTCACAGTGAAGTAAAACTAACAGCAACTAAGCTTCAAAATTGTTTGGAAATACACATATCTTTAATATTAAAAAAGTAAGTGAAGAATTAAATTTTCAAAATATATCTGAAAAGTGTAATAACATAAAACAAATGATTTTTAAGAGTCAAGTATTCATTTATAAATTATCTTTCCTCTTGATTATTCTTCAACAGCTTTAAATTCTTTTCCCCAAAGTTCTATTCTAATTTTTTTTTTTTGTGGTAGTGGTAGTGTTGTTCTGTTGAATTTAATTAACATTCCCATAATACACCATTCATTAATTGTAGTTATGTCATTTTTCATTTGTTCCCTTTGTGAAAGTATTGATTACTTTTTATTTCTTTAGTCTTCTGTTATTTTTTTTCTGAATTTCACTGTGAATAAATAATGTATACAGAATTCCTTCCACTTTTTTTTATATTTGGAATTCCCTTTAAGCTTGATTAATACTCTAGCAAGTACTTGTTTTATAAACTTTCATGATAATTTGAACTAGTGCATCTTTAATTCTATATGGCAAATTTTACCTTTATTACATCATGATTATTAAATTCTTACTGAAGATATAATATCATGTATGTGTCAATTTGAAACAAACTGAATGGTATATTAGAGTGAAAGGCAGAGATTTACACATTTTAATGTGTATGCTCTGATACACAAAATTCCAATTTCTGTTTATAAAATGCCCAACTGAATACTTAGTGTGTTTAATTTTATATAATTCTCTATTTTATTTAATCTAAGTATATTCATTTAATCTCAAAATAGATTTATTTCCAAGTTTAACTAAATTTTTACCATCATATATATTTATTATCTTTGTGATACAGATGCACTATTAATAAAGAGCAAAGATTATAGATTGCAGAGTAATTTGAGTTTACTAAAACAAAAAGGAAATTTCAGTTATGCACAAAAAATAAACATTGAATAACACCCTTTTTCATTGATGTTGAAGTACATTGCATACCTTTACTTAAGATCTATTGTGTACCTTCCACATACTCAAAAAAAACATAGGAAGAGATGTGAACTTGTTTGGAGGGAAAGTGTCATGGAATCATCAAAAAATATATTTTAAAAAAATCTCAAGAAATTTAAATTAGTCAAAATGAAAAGAAGAGACAACCGATAATTTGTGATATACAAAAAATAATAATTGCTTTGCACAGGGAGAATAAGAGGTGGACACTGGGAACAAGTTGGATTAATGCATCTTATTTGGAGCTTAGGGAGGCAGAAGAAAGAACAGGTGGGCTAATGGGTTGGAGCCTCTGGGGAATATCTTTCCTAAGTCCATCAGTTAAGTATAAATATCAAAATAAGATCCAATCCTAACAATTACAATTGAAAGTACTGGAGATTGTTCTGGGTAAAGCTGGGGCAAATTTTAGGACACTGCTCCAGACAAATTTGCAAGATATACTTTTAATAAGAGGCAAAAATAATTTTCTTCTTCCACTTCAGGCTGTAGTACTATTCTTTGCTTCCAAGGCTAAGGCTTCCAACATTACTGGAGTTCATGGTTATAGTCAGTGTACTTGGGTCAATCTACTTCTGTCACTCAAGGGTATCCGAATGTTCTCTTTACAGTCTTCTCTTATCAGCACACAAAAGGCTCACTCAGACCTCTCGTGCCTTGCCTTCTGGAAACCATCACGACCTCCCCACTAGTTCACTCTTGGAGAGGAAAAATTCAAATGAAACAGGAAAAAACTCTAAATAAAGAATTAATTCTGGTAGTTTCTCTTTGTGTGTGTATATATATAAAAGTTATTATAAGAAAGGGAAAAAGCTATAAATTATTTCTCTCATATCCTTTTCAATATTCAACAACACTTTCCACACAAGTTGAACATTTTAAATAATGAGCAATGAGCTTTACTGAGAAAATGCTTACTGGGGGAAAAAAGCAATCTTTTCATTTTTAAGGCATTTTGATGGCAAGACATTGATTAATTACTGGAAAAGCCCAATGAATATAACTGAAGACAAATGAAGAAATTTTTCCACAATCAAAGATTATAAATAACAATGCCAGTAATACGGGGGCAAATGACCTATAAAGTAGATGTAAGAGACAAAGTGTATGTGTAACATGAATTTTAGGGGACATAATAAAACAAAGAGAGGGATTATGATAATTTAACCATAGTAATGGTAGAATAATGTGACCACAAGTTGTAAAATTTTTTTAAAAAAGTAAAAAATTACTAGCATCTGATCACATCAAAGTTTTTTAAAAATTCTTTAACTGAAATCCCAAATGTATTTGAAAGGCCCTGGTGTCACGTTAAAAGGGTCAAATATGCAATTTAAATGTTAAAAGCTATTGTGCCTTCACTAATTTCAAAGGCACAGTGTTTTGAGGTAAAAATATCATGACCTAAAAATTCTAAATCCACAAAACTCAAATGTACAAAAATACAGCTATGTTTCTAAAACTATCTTTACTATCTCACTGGGAAACCCAACTGGCTTCTTAGCAGGAAAGCTCATCTAGTTATTTCTAGTTAATTTAAGTCCTGCTAATTCCAGATAAGATATCTATAAGCCTGTGTTTCAAATAAAAGCCCATAGTTGAGTTCTTCTGTTCACTTCATTGGCTCTAAAATTGCAGTAAGACATTTATAGCATCTAAGAGTTGGTGCTCATGTTCCTTTTTATCAGAGGGTGTCATATATAGGTGCTTTTTGTTAACATAATCTTTTTTGGTGTAGAACAGGCTTTGGCCATTTTTTTTCTTAAAAGGGCCAGATAGTAAATTTTAGGCTGTATGAGCCAGGTACTCTTGTTCATGTAGCTCAGAACTTTGCCACTGTTGTGATGAAAGTAGCTATAGACGATGTGCAAATTAACAAACATGGCTGTATTCTCTTAAATCCTGGTTTGCAAAAACAGGAAGTAAGGCTTATTTTAATCCATGAATTGTACTTAGCTGAACAGTGGTCCACAAATTTCCCAGAACTCTTTCTAAATTATATGCGATTTAAATATCACCATTATATTTTCGTTGTTGTTGTTTTGGAAGAGCACACCCATATCCTGAGCACTGTTGTTCTTGAAGAGTGGCTTCTGCTCTAAACAAGAGATCCATGCATGGTCATCTCCACTGGGGGGAGTTAACTCTTTCTATTAAGCTCTCGGTATCTCTCAGAATTATGAAAAACATTAGATTTTCTTCCAGGCTGTTTGCCTATATAGAAAACTCAGGGAGCTCTTTCTTACAAGGCTATGGAGTACTAGCAATCAAAATGATTGAGCTCCAAATTTATTCTCCTTTATAATTCATGGTCTTTTTTTTTTTTTCTTTTTTTCCTTTTGGTACCAGGATTGAACCCAGGGGCACTTAACCACTGAGTGACATCCCAGACCTTTGAATATTTTATTTAGAGATAGGGTCTTACTACGTTTCCTAGGGCCTCATAAGTTTCTGATGGTGGCCTTGAACTTGAAATCCTCCTGCCTCGGCCTCCTGAGCTGCTGGGATTACAGGAGTGTGCCACTGCACCCATCCGTGGTCATTTTTAATCATGCCCCTAATAGTCCTCTTCACTCTTGTGTCCCTGACACAAGATACACTTGTGTTCCTTGTGGGGCAGGTTATCAAAAAGCTAGACAATAATTTTTATTTCTGTTTCTTCCTCTATTTTTATTCTTTTTTTACCAAAATTATTTTAACTAGTGTTTCCCACCTCTTGTTTTTATTTTTTTATTTATTTTTTATTTTTTGATGTTAATTATGTTCCAGGAAGTAAAAACATGCTTTAATATCTTCTCTGGGTAGTGCTTGTCATCAATCTTGACTATAACAGGCAAAAATCTGGTATTTTTCACCATTGGGTCAAGGAATAGAGAATGATATCTCAAAGTACTCGATGGTTTCCCAGTGTTAATTCTTCATGTATCATCTTTTTACAGAACTATAATAGTGCGATCTTAACAGTAAATATTAAAAATTGTGATAATATACCAGTGTACAAGAAATCCACTTTTATCTACCCTCCTAATCCATTTATGAAATTTCTTCACGTAGCTTGAACAAGGATTAAAATCAGTTCAGCAAGTAATTTGTAGGAAATAAGTATTAAAGTTTAAAATTTAATTTATTGTGCAAGGACCGGTGATGGGTCTTTGATTGGTGTTGCATGCATCCTCCTTCTAATGTTATCCTCTCTAATTCCTTCCTTCTCTCATGTGTTCAGACCTCCAGGTCAGAGGCCTCTTTCTGCCAATTTGTTCCCATATGCAACATGGGCCTTCTCATTCTTCAGAGAAGTAAGAACCTCTTTGGTCTCTTGCAGAGGTACCTTGCTTGAGATCCTTAACTTTTGGCTCATCCAGACCCAGGGGGTCCTCCACCATTAGGATTGCAGTAAGGACACCCTCACATTCTCCAGTGGAACTCTGTCCAGTGACAACAGGAGACATTGAGGGATGCTTTGATGTCATCTGCCATCCCAGTCAAACCTCTCCACTGTGGGGGCTAACCAGTCTATCCCACAGAACTCCCCCTTAAGTTGTCTCATCAAAATTTTTAGAATTCTCTATCTCCAATCTAACCTTAAAAGCAAATGCCTTATCAGACTTAGCACCCAGATCTAGCCACGATCTAAATTAGACAACTTTAGTCAGTGGCTCAAATTTCGGAATTTGAGATCTTTACCTTCAAATTCTCCAAGACATAGACAATTTCCTCCAATGAAATAGCAAACGGCCTGCGGTTCCTCCAAGCTTTCTTTTATCTTCACACAAGGCCCTTATTATGCCAACTTGCTCTGCTCCACCATGGATTAATTTTCACTGACTCCTCACTCCATGAGCCCCTAGTTCAGGCCCTGACTCCTAGCTCTTTTCTTCATTTACTGCCCCTGAAATAACAGATGAACCTCCACAAGAAGTAAATAACACTGGAGGCTATAAAGAAAAGTTTCATAGAGAGGTGTCTGTCTGTGAAACTGACAACTATGAAAAGAGATTGTCATAGTGACAGCTTTTTTTCTGAGTTAATTTGAGACCTACAAATCTTCCTAACCTTCTACATAAGCAGGCTTGGTCTGTGATTCTGCGTTTGCTAGTATGATTATTAAGCCCCAATACTTATCCCTCATATTGGTCTAAGAGATGTAATGTGGTCCATAGAAAGCCCTGATAGAGATAATGGGATTTCTAATAAACATAGAGGTAATGCCAAAAGAAAGATATTTTGCAAAAATCAAATGGCATTAGACATCTTAACTACAGCTCATGAGGACATCTGTGACATTAAAAAAGCTAAATGTTGTGTATAATAATTCTATCAAATGGACCCACTGTGCTGACGCCCACATGCTTTCTTTTCCAAGAAGCCATTTACCTGCAACCCTGCCTGGTCTCTGCAGAAAATATACCTCACATTCCTAGCAAACTACCTATTCACTGCAAGAAAAATTCAGGTCCAAAATAATGTTGATCAGAGGAACCCAAGTTTCCCTGAAGGTGGGGACTTTTGTGACCAGATCCTGAAACTCTGGGAGATAAAAAATAGTTCCTCCTAGTCATAAAGTCTGTAAGAATGTAGGGTTAGGAATACAATTAGAACAGGTCAGCATGGGCCAAGGTGACCCAGAGTTGCCATGGCAATGGGGACTTGAAAGTGTGATGTCCCCTTGCTGTCAGTCAAAAGTCAATAGGTGGGTGGTATCCGCCTGCACTCAGGTGTTGGGGATGTCGGTTCTGTCTTGCTTCAGTTTCATTTCTATGGAGAAATGTTTGTGTGTGAGACAGACAAGGGCTTGAAACAACTGAAGACATCTGGCCAGGGCTACTCCCAGGTGCTGCATGAAGTTCTCATGTCCTGAGTCTGACCCCGACAGCCCCCAGGGGTACCAAGAATTGGCCAATATCTGTCTCTGTTTCTGATTAACTTGACCTGAGGGTGGAGGGCACCCTCACCCCATGGATGTTGGATCCTGAGATGAAATCCCAGTCTGATCTGAGGTCTATGGGAAAGAGGTGACCCATTAATCCCCAGAGAATGAACCAAGCAATCTCCACTTCTTCAGAAATACTTCTACCCCAATTCTGTCCACACTGTCTGCCTCTTAAACAGGGACCCATCATTAGAGATAGAGCTCCTCTAGCTTTAAAATTAGTATATCTTCTCTAGACTCTCATAGGACACATTTTTTTTTTCTATACTCCCGTCATCTAGCAAGGAAAAGACCAGAAAATCTGTCTCAGGTAATTGGAGTAAAACTACCCGTCGTCTGTCCTAGTTCAGGAATCCAAATTATTTATTTTCTTTACTGGGGACATCACTGAGACCACTAAACATGCTTGCCTCCAGCTTGAAATTGAAGAGCATAATATGAAATTTGGTCCTGTGAATATGAGGATTCAAAAGGACAAAGGGAACATGGAAAACAATCTAAAATGCACAACTAACTGGCAAGTGTCCTCCCTTAAATTAAAATAGTTATCAACAAGTTAGTCAGTGTCCTCCATTCTGAGTGAAGCCCCAGCTAGAGGTCATGGAAGGAAAGGCAGAAGCTGATGTGCCCAGAGGATCCAGGATTAGGGAAATGTCCCCTTGCCAAAAAGAGAGCTGTCTCAACACAGGAGCCCGTGTTCTGTTCTCTTTCACTTGTTGTTGTTGTTGTTGTATGTTTGTTTGTTTGTATTTAATTTTTGTTTAGAAGGGAGCCTCATTCTCAAATGTGATACGAGGGGATAATCTAATCATAGTTGAGATAGAGAAAATGATAAATGATTTTCTTTTTTTTTTTATTGGTTGTTCACAACATTACAAAGCTCTTGACATATCATATTTCATACATTAGATTGAAGTGGGTTATGAACTCCCAATTTTACCCCAAATGCAGATTGCAGAATCACGTCGGTTACACATCCACATTTTTACATAATGCCATATTAGTAATTGTTGTATTCTGCTACCTTTCCTATCCCCTACTATCCCCCCTCCCCTCCCCTCCCATCTTCTCTCTCTACCCCATCTGCTGTAATTCATTTCTCTCCTTGTTTACTTTCCCATTCCCCTCACAACCTCTTATATGTAATTTTGTATAGCAATGAGGGTCTCCCTTCATTTCCATGCAATTTCCCTTTTCTCTCCCTTTCCCTCCCATCTCATGTCTCTGTTTAATGTTAATCTTTTCTTTCTGCTCTTCCTCCCTGCTCTGTTCATAGTTGTTCTCATTATATCAAAGAAGACATTTGGTATTTGTTTTTTAGGGATTGACTAGCTTCACTAAGCATAATCTGCTCTAGTGCCATCCAAATCCCTGCAAATTCTATGATTTTGTCATTTTTTATTGCTGCATAGTACTCCATTGTGTATAAATGATTTTCTTCATCCAAACCTGGCCTGATTACCAACTGGGGAAATGAAAAATGGTTAAAATGCCCTATGCATGAGGTTCTGCTCAAAACAGCAGCTTCCCTCACTTCTTAACTTCTGCCACAACTCTCTCTCTCTTCAAGGCTTGGAGAGCCTGCAGGGCTTGCAGGATTTACAAGGCTTGCAGAGAATCAGTTGATAACAAAGGAAAAAAAGTTTCACTTTTAAGTTTAAGGCCACTTGTGGAATATAAATGGCTGGCCATTTTAACTTCTCTTTGCTGTCAATCATGCTGTTTTCTCAACAAGTCCCTCCCTAAACACTACAGCACAGGGAGGGAAGATGGAGTGATTTCATATATACAAGTCTTCTTTACATTGAGAATCTTTACTTAAGGATTTCAAAGTTTTCCCATTCTTTCAATATCTGAACTGACTCTAATCTGACACAAGAGTGCACTCTGAACTGATAAAGATGTTCTGCATATCCCTTTACTTTATAGATATGTCATTTTGGCTTTTTTAGAACTCCTGTTTGTTAAAATTGTGTATCTTTGAGTTTATGGTTTTACGGTGAATTCACATTTGATCCTGCATGCCTAAACTAATTTTATTTTTCTGATCAGACTTATTTTTATCTAACTATAGAAGTTTTTATACTCTGCCTTTGTTCAAAGGCCAAATTTTCAATGGTTAGCTCCCAAATACATTGGAGAATCTGTTTTGCAAAACCTTATAAAAGAACATAGACATGGTGATGTTGGGAAAAAATCTGATAGCCATTGAGGACAAGCAGCCACCTGAATCTTTGATCTCAGTATCCACCATGGCTATTAGACTTTACACCTAATATTTCCAAGCTTCTTTATTTAAAGCATAATGGGAAAGTCTGATAAGCTTTATTTTAATTCAAAGAGTTTAAAACTAATAGAGGCTTTAATAAACATTTGTAGCATTTTTTTCCCAAGGGTGGAGATTTACATACAAATAGCTGCAAGATCTCTGTTTCCTTTCTGTTTTGTGTATGTGTGCACACCTATATTATGTTGTTGTGTCTACATATATGCTTGTGTCCATATATCATGTACATGGTATCAAAATTGGCATATAGATAAATGAGTGACCATAAAATAAAGTTTAAAGAAGAAATGGATCCAAATAACTTTTAGTTCATGTGACTTAAAACTTTAATTTAAACTAGGTAAAAAAGTGAGAGTAAAGATGTCTTTAAAATTACTAACTCACAATTTTTTCTAGGTAGTCAGATAATTAACAGAGTGTTGGCTTCCATAAATGTTTAGAATGTAATATGCATTGTTTCTAGGATTTTTTTCTTCAGGAGGGAAGAGATAGCTAGTACTACTGGCAAGTACTACAAGTTTTAACTACATTTTTCTGAAATCTGTTTTTACAAAAGAGTAAATTATATTTAACATCAACATCAATGTGTTTGTTAGAGGAGATATCTGATTAATTCATAAAGTTACAGTGCTAACACATCAAATACTAAATATGAAATCAGTACTCTCAAATTCTTAAATTCCAAAAGAAAATATATTCAAACATTAAACGTGATTTTTTAAATTGATAAATGGAAAATAGCATTTAAGATTGTTTCGTTTCTTGGTTTTCAGTAAAGCAAGATTACTAAGTGTTAAAGTTCTAACAGGTGTAATTCTATATGCAAAGAGCCTCAAAAATTTCAGCTGTGTTTCAATTAAACTACCGTAAATAGCATAATGTATTTTATCTTATTAAGAGGAATAATTGGAAAAAATTCAGAAGATTCATAAGGTTTGTTTCAGAATGTGAATTTGAAAGGGGTTCAACAGCTAAGAAAGAGATATAAGAAGATTGTAGGCATGGAAATATGTTTTAGTATGAAAGTAGAAAGAAAAAATGTTTCTAGATGAGAAGTATTTTGTGTGCTAAAATAAAGAGTTATAGAATGTCTAAGTAAGTTGCAGAAGGTAAGTGGAGGTTAAATTTTAAAATTTGCATGAAATTAAATTATTTATGTATAATTAACACAATTATATTATTTAAAGATTTTTCCTAAGGTCAAATAGTAATGTACTAATATAAACCAAAGTTTAATCCTCTATAGGTTGAAGTAACAAGGATTTCTTAAAACATTAATCTTATTTTATCTATCAAGAAAATTTCTTGTGTTTGTTAAGTATTATTATTTAGAGAAACTTGTCTTAAAGAAATTAGGGTTTGTGGCTAGGTGTCATGATGTGTACCTATAAATCCAGTGGTTCAGGAGGCTGAGGCAAGAGAATCAGGAGTTCAAAGCCAGACTAAGCAAAAATGAGGTGCCAAGCAACTCAGTGAGACCCTGACTCTAAACAAAACACAAAATAGGGCTGGGGATGTGGCTCAGTGATCAACTACCCCTGAGTTCAATATCTAGTACCCTCCCCACAAAAAAGAAATAAATAAAGAAAGAAATTAGAGTGTGTATAACTCTAGATAAGCAACTGTTAAAGGTTTGCAATTATAAAAATTATGTTTCTTAGTTCATAACTATTATACAAACTGAAAATATTTTTACTCTGTTAATTTCATTTCGTATTTTCTTTGTAACTTTAATTATTATCTGTTAGTGCCTTATAAAAGTACAACTTATAATATAACAGCCTGAGTTAACCTGAGGTAATAATGAGGACACTTCTCTGAGGTCTTGTGACTCTGGGCCATATGACTTACCAACAAGGTATATTAATAAGACCCTGGAGATCAGAGAGCTGACCAGTACACATGCTGCAAAGACAAGAGTCACTGGAGAAGGAGACATCCCTGATGCTTTCAAGGGAAGCCACCTGATCAAGGAGACACTGACCCATCCTAACAGATGGCACTAAAAGAGCTAGGGGCTGCTTACAAGTTCCCAAGAGTGACCCCCTGAGGAAACTCAATGGACTCTTAACTAGAGATAGAAACACCATCTATTTGAGCAACTGGGTCTTGAAGACCTAGCAAAAACAGTTACCACCAAAATACAGCTGTACCTGGGCATTTAAAAGAAAAGAAAATAGTTTTTTTTTAAGGGAACATAAGATGTATTCTTGTGTCGGCCCCAGAGCCCTGGTGCCCTCCAAATTTTGAGGCATTTTTTTTCTTTGCGAGGCTCATATTTACCTCTACCAAAAATTGGACTGCCCTCTGTACCTTGGTCTACCTTACTCCTCAAATTGATGTTCTACCTACTAACCAAAGTTTGCCTAGCCTAATAACACACCAGACAAAAAAAGAGCCTTTCAGTTTATTCTCTTACTCATAGGGCTAGAGATATCAACCAGGATTGGCACAGGAGCAGCAGGATTAGGAACTTCTATTCATGACTATAACAAATCGTCAGGACAGATTATTGAAGATATCCAACAGGTTGCCAATTTGGTACTGCCTTTACGAAATCAACTGGATTCCCTGGTGTCTGTAATCCTACAAAATCTTTGGGGCCTAGATCTTACTGTAGAACAAGATGGCCAATACCTCTTCCTTGAGAAAGAATATTGCTTCTGTGTTCATAAATAAGAAATTATAAGGGATAAGATAAGAAAGCAAAAGGAATAAGCTGCTATCCTAGCAACCATCTCTTCCCCATTTGGATGGTGGGAAGGACTCCCAACCTGGATTTGGCTCATTATGACCCCATTTATCCAGATTAATCTGATTTCTCTCCCTTCTCTCATGTTTCATTAATCTTTTGCAGAAGTTTCAAACAGAACATGTCTCCATCATCTCCAGGGCCACCACCCAAAGACACGTGAAAGTTATGTTTTTCCTTGAGACTCTAGAAGATATCCCAATGATGTCCCTTCTTAGCAGGAAATAGCCAGATGTGATGATGTAGCCCCAATTCATTATGCCCTACTTTAGAGTCTGGAATGAAGGAAATGGAGACTTATAAAACCCTCAGAGAAAAAAGGAGGTCAGGAATCTGAGCTGTCACAATCTCCCTTGTCTGCTAAAATCCCCCTATCCCCTGAAAGTAAGCCCTCTACAAGTAACTGGCCAGCTTGTCACATAACCTGGCCCTGCTAAACTCAGACACTTGTAGTAGTCTGCCTTCATTTTTTCATCTTGAAAATGTGCCCCTCCACTGCTTAATAGAGCATTACTGATCTGTTGAGGTTTGTCTCTCATCCTTTTTCTTTTTGTATTCTCTTTCATTTGCTTTCAGGCATGTGCCACCCACCTGCCTCATTTATGTGTTCTTGAAGACTTTTTTTACTTCCACTAACTTAGTTCGGTATTTTGTATAATGAGCTTTCAATAAATATATTGTTTGTTCAATCTGAATTCCAGATAGAACAGTTTCCAATGAGATTGTGCCATATAATTGTTTCAAAACACAATGGGGGACCTCAGTGTGAAACCAACAGCTGATAAAAATTTCTCTGAAGAAGATATTCATTACCTTGTAAACTTAAGGAAAGTGGTCAATATATAACATCGTTCATTTTTCTTTTCTTTTTGTTCTATTTTAATATTTTACTTTTAAACCCTAACTTTTCAAAATTTTCTCTTCTGCAATACCTTGCATTCGTTGGCGTACTTTTAGATTCTAGACATCTTTTATACTCTCCAGGCCCAAATAATTGATTTTGAAGTAAAGATAAAATTTTGCACTTTCATGAAACAACGACATTGAGAATTTGATAATTTATTTTAGCACCCGAAGAATGCATTTTCATACTTGTCCTATTGGGTTTTATGTTGGTTTTAATGACATTCAAAAGTTGTCAATGTGAAATATTTCTAATTTGGGAAGCTTGGCTGGTAGATATTTGCAGGGGGGTTGTTAGTTTTGTGTTGCTTTCATGTGTATTTAAAGATAGAATGAATGAAAAAATGCTCACCATCGCTAGCAGTTAGAGAAATGCAAATCAAAACTACCCTAAGATACCACCTCACTCCAGTAAGATTGGCAGCCATTAGGAAGTCAAACAACAATAAGTGCTGGAGAGGATGCGGGGAAAAGGGCACTCTTGTTCATTGCTGGTGGGACTGCAAATTGGTACAGCCAATTTGGAAAGCAGTATGGAGATTTCTTGGAAAGCTGGGAATGGAACCACCATTTGACCCAGCTATTCCCCTTCTCGGTCTATTCCCTAAAGACCTAATAAGAGCATGTTACAGAGACACTGCTACAACGATGTTCATAGCAGCACAATTCACTATAGCAAGATTATGGAATCAGCCTAGATGCCCTTCAATAGATGAATGGATAAAAAAAATGTGGCATTTATACACAATGGAGTATTACTCTGCATTAAGGAACGACAAAATCATAGAATTTGGAGGGAAATGGATGGCATTAGAGCAGATTATGCTAAGTGAAGCTAGTCAATCGTTAAAAAACAAATACCAAATGACCCCTTTGATATAAGGGGAGTAAACAAGGACAGGGTAAGGACGAAGAGCTTGAGAAGAAGATTTACATTAAACAGTTTCCAATGAGATTGTGCCATTGGAGAGAGAAAAGGGGAGGGGAGGGGAGGGGAGGGGAGGGGGGATAGTAGAGAAAAGGACAGACAGCAGAATACATCAGACACTAGAAAGGCAATATGTCAATCAATGGAAGTGTAACTGATGTGAAACAGCAATCTGTATACGGGGTAAAGTTGGGAGTTCATAACCCACTTGAATCAAACTGTGAAAGATGATGTATTAAGAACTGTGTAATGTTTTGAACGACCAACAATAAAAAAAAAAAAAAAAAAAAAGATGGGAAAAAAAATTTAAAAAAATAAAAAAAAAATAAAGATAGAATGACCAGATAGTAATAAATGAAGTGTAGTATATGAGAGGAACCACCCAGCACAGACTCCAGCCCATGGTGAATTCTCAACAAATGGTCTTTTGTCTTGTACTTCATTTGCTAACACACCATTTTTTAGGCCTACTCTCTATAATATTTTATTTAAACACTTTAAAAATATTTCTCCTTGTTTCTATTTCTTTTGATTTAAATAAATTTATCTAAAATTTTTTAAAGATTATTTCGGATCTGTGGAAAAGTTACAGTTGCAATAAATAGTTCCAAAATGCCCCAACCCCATTTTCCCCGTTTTTAATATCTTACATTAATTTAATTCATTTATCCAAACTAAGAAACCAGTCTTGGTGCATTATTAACAACTAAACTCCATAATTGACTCAGATATCCCTAGTTTTCAACTAATGTCCATTTTTCTCTATTCCTGGATGCTATCTAGGATACATCAATAAATTTAGTCATTATGCCTCCTTTTTTACTCTGATAGTTTCTCAGACTTTGTTTTTGTTGACTTGACAGTGTTGAGGAGGCATAGTTAAGTATTATGTTCATGATTTCCCAATGCACATATATATTAAAAAATCATGTTATATACCTTAAATGTTCACTATCTTTGTCAATGACAGCTCAATAAAACTTGGAAGAAATTTTTACTCTTAGCTTCAGAGGTGAGCATGTGGTTTAAAGCTACCCAATCAGAAAAAAAAATCTTAGGATCTTGTTCAGGAAAATTTTCTTTGTATGTGTAGGTCTGACACCAACATATGCTGCAGCCATGACGTGATGATATAGGTATAATCAAAGCCAGTAGGAAAGTAAGACTGAGGCAAAGCTAGAATGATTTTCATCCCTTAGCTAGAAAAAAAAATTGATAATCTTGAAATACCATAAAGACTAAAAAAGTAATTTTTGAAAAATATTAACTCACAAACTTCTTTGATATCATTTATTTACCTATTACTGACTTTACTTGGGGAAATGCAATTGTATTATGTATTATGTTAAACTTTTATCCAAACAGTTTATGAACCGTCTTGAATCTAGTGGTGTCCTAGACCTAGCTTATATAAGCTTGCTAAAACCAGTTGTTAAATTTCTAGAAAGTTTGTAAGCTGGTTATAAAACAGAACCATTGTTTAAAAGTATGTGAACTTATATTTAAGTAAATTATGTTAAAAATGTAATAAATGCTCAAGAAAAGAGGAAACTGAGATTTGGATGTTGGATGTGCTCCTTGCTACTGGATTCTTTTTTATTTGTTTCATGGAAATATTCAAACATATACAAAAGTTGAAAATTAGTGAATCATGTAAATTCCTTTACTTAATTTCAACAATTATCAACAAAGGAAAATTTCATTGCATTTAATCTCAACAATTATCAACAAAGGAAAATCTCATTGCATTTACTCTCCCAGCTCTTCTCCCAAAGCTATCTAAGCCCCATTATCATTATAACTATATAGTCTCTAAAAGATAAACCCTTTCTTTAACAAAACCACAATGTCATTATCAAAGTTGGGAAAAAAAATCATCAAAAACCTATAATATCATCAAAACCTTAGCTAGCATTAAAGTGTCACTAATTCTCTCATATTTTAAAGTTGATTTTTTTCCTTCTCCTCTGAAAGAACATGAATTTCACTATAGCCTTAGGATGAGCCAGCAGAGTATTTATTGTTGGTTTAGAACTTAAGTTATTCTTTCATGGGTTCACTTCTTCAGTGTTTGTCAAAGAAAACTTGAAATTTTCAAATTAGCACATTACATGAATCCCTAAGTACAGTTTCTTCTTATTATTTTATAGCTCCATGGCCAACATGGCAGAAATGTTGAGTGCCTAGTACAGAGATGTAAAGCCTGGACACAGGACCCCTGGCTAAGGCCTGGCTGGGGACAACCAGAGAGTGTTTTCTCTGACCTGATAGATGAAATACTCAACAACTTTTCTGGCCATAGTACCTAAACATTGTGGAATGGACCATATATATACCAGAATTGGACTTGTTCTAATATTATCTAATTTATCACTGACTTTTTTTCTGTTTACATTTGCCTACTGAAAATTTATCCATACCTCTATTATTTTCTTTCAGTGCATTTGTTTTAGGATGTGTGTTCGAAAACAACATGTTTGGGATTCACTGACTTTAATTGAGAAAGTTTCAAAAATTCACTTTTATTACTAGAGCTGGTAAACATGAATTTATTTTCATTCTTACACATATTTTTTAGCCACTGCCTTTGATTTCTTTTCCTACTTTTTTTTCTATTTAATACAAAGCTTTATTCTCAGCTCCATGTGTACCTATATATTCTAAGAAACTTCCTGTGCACTTATGGAATTATACTTTGTTTGGGAATTCAGTGAAATCCCACTGCATTAGTATTTTGCGGAAAATTCTCACATTTTATATTTGCTTGAGGCAATTTTCTTACTATGTTTCACAAAGGCTAATAAGAAAACTCTTATTTTATGTACTGATAGATATTTCAATAGTAATTCTGGTGGTAACGTGAATGGTCAGAAATTATTGTCTTCAAAGACAGTATTTTATTGCCTTTTGCAAATTCCTAAAACAGTCAAAAAAGGTGATACACTCAAGGCATCCTGAATATTGCTTTTGTATACATGTTAAATGTTTTTGATACTTTGCATGTTTTCAATTATGTTCCTAATCCCCTCCAATAGAGGAAGCTGTATTGGGTATATGCTGAAATATCCTAATTATAATGGAGCTTTGATTACCTGGACAGCATTTCATAAAGAGCTCAAGTGATAAATGAAGACAAACTTAGTCATGTATTTCCAAAGTTTCTATTATAGAAAATCATCTACTTTTGGAAACTCACTTGTCCAAAAACATATATTTTAAAACCGAAGCAAAATACATGTAATAGAGATCATAATGACAGTCTTTAAATTAGAACTCAGGTATTCAAATTGCCTTGTACTATCTTTACAATATATATTTTCCTCAACTCTCTTCTTTTGGGCCCCATAAGCTCTATGTGATTGCAACGATAAATGATATATCATCCTTTCATTTTTTTCCTTTAGCTCATTGAGGCCATGAACGCAATTCAGCAAGGACTTGATAGATTTAACTAAAGCCCATTCACATATCTGTCCCAAATTCCAAAGTCTATTTTAATTCTATTCAATTTAAAAGATATTACTAAACTTCCACTCTATGACAACATACATTGAATATGGTAGAAAGATAAATAGATAGTTCACCCTGCTATAATGATTGTTTTAAAAATGCACACTGGTTTCAATACTACTGATATATTAAGGAACAATTTGAACATAATACAGAATTCACATTTGCTTATGCATGATTTCATCTGTGAGAAAACACTAGCTGAAAGCAGAATACTGCACCCAGCTGAATTGAGCTACCACATAAGAATACACAAAATACACATGTTAAACATCTACAGCCTGCCTCAGTTCACAGCATGTGTTTTGAGCCCCATTGAGCTACCTCTCATGTTAAAAATTGCCAGCCAATTTCATATAGCCCTACTTCCACCTCTTCACAATAACTCACAAGCTGGAAAGCTCCTGTCTTAAGCAAAATTCTCAGAAGACCTACAGTGTCTCATTGCTTTGCCTTAGTCCCTGCTCTTGAGTCGAGAGATTTGTAACTTGTTTTTAAACAATAAAACGTGGCGGAGGTGGTGGGATATTTCACCTATGTTTATAACACATTGTATGCCAAAGGTGAAGAAAATTTAAAGACAGTTGATTTAAAAGGTACACTATTTAGAATGAGATTCACCTGATCAAGTGAGTCCTTGAAAGGAAAGATTAGACTTTAGAGATGGAAGAAGTTAGTTGTTTTCCTGCTGTCTATGAAAAGGCATTAGTGAGGCTATATCCATTGTGGGAGTTGCTGAGGGACTCAATCCTGTAACCCAAAGTCTATTTTGCCAATAACTTGAATGACCTTGAAAGAGAACTGGAGCTTTATAAGAGACCAGAGCCTAATCTGACACTTTGATTTCAGAGTGAGAGACTCTGAGCAGAGGAGCCATTTGGATTCCTCCTGGCCTCATGACCTATAGAACTTCAAGACAGAAAATGAGTGTTGTTTTAAGGCATCAAATTTGTGGGGATTTGTGAAACATCACCAGCAAAACCAGGGGTGGGGTTGTAGGTCAGTGTTAGAGTGCTTGCCTCTCATGTGTAAGGACCTGGGTTCAATCCTCAGCACAAAAATAAATAAATAAAAATAAAGATATTGTGATCATCTACAGCTAACAAAAATTTCAAAAAGAGTAAAACCAGTGTTACCTATATTCACAAATTTCAAGTCCTTCTCAAGTTGAGTATCATATTTTTTATAGTATGTTTGTATTTCCTAACCATTCACTTTGTATAGAAGTGTCCTGTTCTTTTCTCAAATGTCTCTAATAAAAAACAATATGGTATTATGATCCAAACTCTTTTTCCCCATAGGCTTTGTTGATTTTTCAAGTGACTTTTTTGAAATACATATGTCAGTCATCTGTCATTTTATCCATTCATCTATTGAAGAGCACCTACATTGGTTTCATATTTTAGCTATTGTGAATTGACTTGCTGTAAGCATTGATGTTTTGTAAAGGGGCTGGGGATATAGCTCAGTTGGTAGAGGGCTTCCTTCACAGGCACAAGGTCTTGGGATCAATCCCAGCACCACAGGAAAAAAAACAAAAGTGATGTTTTGTAAAGAATTAACCAAGGTCTTAAAATAATTTCCTTTGTGTTGTGCATGGTGGTGCCCACCTATAATCCCATCAGCTCCAGAGGATGAGGTAAGAACATTGTTGCTCACTGGAGAACAACCTTAGCAATTTAGTGAGAACTTGTCTCAAAATTTAAACAAGCTGGGAGTGTGGGTCAGTGGCAAAGTAGAGTGCTCGAGGACCACCAAAAATAAATAAAAAATTTGTTGGTAAAACACAAATTAAAGAAATCTATAATAAAAGACTTACAAAGGAAAACTCTTTAAAGAAAACTATACCATTGCCAATCAGCAGTAGTAACAAATCAGTCTATATTAATGTAATAAATTTTAAACACAGCACATTACTTCTCTGATTTCTTCTTTCTAATGAAAGACCATGGTTGTCTCTTACTAAAGAGTAGATTGATGAAGTAAAATAGAACCGAGTTATAGTTGATATAAAATTGCTCCAACTATTATGATAATGGGTTTTCATAAAAAAAATCAACCTTTACTTGTGTCAGTCATATGCATTTTCCACCACCGTATTTAGAAAGTAGAAAACTTGCTTTGATTTCACAGATTCACAGATAGATGGATATTTTTTTTTGCTGGAGGATGAATATTACTTTGAGAGTTACTGTACCTGATTTAAATAAGGTTCAAGTCTTTGGACTTTGGGTGCTTGAATAAGACTTTGTGAATATTGGAATGAAATATATTTGCATATGAAAAAGACATAAGTTTGGGATAGAAGGGTTGGAATGCTAACAGTTTGAATGTGTCCACGCAAAAGCATGTGTTGGAAACTTAATTACCATTGCAACAGTATTGAAAAGTGGGCCTAATGATAAGTGATTAGACCAAGAGTGCTCGGCTCTCATGAAAAGATTAAGACCATTATGTTTGCAGTAGGTTCATTATGACAGGAGTAGACTCTTTGTACAATACTGAGTTTAGCTCCCTCTTGCTTTCTTTCTTACCCCCTCTTCACCTTTCTGCCATGGGATGATGTACCTAGAGTTCCATCATCAGATACTGGCCTCTTGACCTTGGGCTTTTCATACTCCAGAACTGTGAATTAATGAATTTCTTTTCATTGTAAATTACCCAGTCTTTAGTATTCTGTTATTAAAAACCTGCATCTATTCCTTATTCTAAAATTCCCTAAAATCTATGTTACCAAAACTCACATGAATACAAAATTTCCTACTGGTTATACCAAGACTAAAAGTCACAGAAAATGTACCAAGATGATAAATGGGAACAGAATACACTAAAGCTGCTTAATTTATTTCTTCATTCAAATTACAAATTGGTAATAGTTTATGGTGATTTTATCTATGACCTTTGAATTTATGATTGTTAGCCATTTGCAAAACTTATGCTCATATTGTTAATTGGGTCTCTAAAGAGCCCTTTATCAGTGATTGTCTAACCCTCTTTTGGGGGAGTCTCCTTTGCTATACCCACATAGTATCCCCTTAGGAAATACCAGATCCCTACATGACTTCATACATAACTACCTTCAGAATTATGTACATAATTGATTTACTTTGGTATAGAGATGTGTCCAAAGATGAGGCAATTCAATTTCTGCCCTTGCCAATATAGAAATACTCAAAGGTAAACCCTTGTGCTACTGGATAGCTATGATTCCTACAAGTCAAGTATGAGAAATAATGAAACAAATACCAGAGAGAAATAGAAACAGAAGATGAACTGGAACAAGCTTCATGGCAGAGCTTAGTTCTTGCAGGGACAGTCTTTCCCATACCTTGATATTCCAATTATCATACATTCCAAGAACGAATGTATTGTTTTGTTCCTTCTCACTAAGTTACCTGAGTTTCTGTAAAAAAACAATGGGATCCTGATTAATAAACTGTTGGAGAGATTGCAAACAAATGAACATATTATTTAGCTTCTTAATTTCTACCTTATGTTTCCTCAGTTTACAAGTTTAGTAAAATTTTGATTTCAAAGTGATATATCTACTTAAAAGCACCAGTGTCTCTTTGTAGCATTCTTAACATTTGGGACAGGAGACAGCAAAACTAAGCAGGAGGTAAAAATGTTGCTATATCAAGGGTCAAATTTTCCTCTAAACAGAAAGCAATATAATTTATTTCCTCACATGACTTATTTCAGAGACTTTGTTCTTAAAGAGAAATTAAACTAAAATGATTCAAATAAGCTGACTGATTTTGTGAAATGCATGTCCAAATTGCCATTTTAAATTTCGTGCTCTTGTAAGGCACAGAATGTCCTTTTCTGACATTTATGGCTTTTCACTGGACATATAATAGCCACATAATAAATGTTTGTTGAGTTGAAAAGAAGGACAGGAGCCATGTGGATGTGGAAATTTGGGTTTGTGATGAAAGTCACACTTTAGAATCACACTTCATATCTGATGCTTCAAATCCTTTAAAATATTGATAAAATAAAAATTCAGTGTTAATTGGAATTCTCTATTTTGACTGTCAGTTCTCTCATTTAAAACATTAAAACGGGTATCATGTATAATTGACTGAATAACAGCAAAAGCCATTCTGAAGTGTTATGAATATGTTTAAACAAGTGCAGGACTAGAGGCTGAGATGTAAAGACTTTCAATTTTGTGGTTTCTAGATCAAATTCTGCCGTGTGCCTATGGGCCTGACCACTGTTCACAGAGGAGCTTTGAGGATTTTTGATGATGTGGAACAATCAGTGGTGAAAGATCAAAGGCTGGAACATTGAGGGCAAATATGGGTTCATGCATTTTAAAGGAAGTCATGCCTTAAATAATTTCAGGGCCAGGATGAAGCTGCTGGTGCTAGTGAGATGGAATTCCTTTCTATCTCAATATGGTAGGGAATCCATCGAACCTTCTCTTTAGAGAAATAGGAAACACTCCAGCCCATCACAATGACTTCTCAGTTTTTTCAGGCTAACTGAAGAACGATTAACCCATTCAAGGAATAAGAAAGTACTTGTCAAAGTTGCTGCATTATTGGTGATCATTTTCTTTCATCTGTTCCTTAATTTATACCGTTTAGAATTAAGCAAGGAGTATGAAAAGCAAGCATGCGATAAGGCATTTTTAATACTAAAACATTTTAAGTATGTTTGCTGTGATTGGTTCTTTGTTACCATATTGAATTTTACATGAACAGTACAATTTTCTGTATTATTTTACAGAAAGTTAAATATGATTTTTGTGATCCATTATATTACAGAGGTAAGCAAATGATCAAAACATAGTTTTATCTTCCTACTAGTAGATAACTCTGAATGATACTGGTAACTACATATTTTATTTATTTATGGTTCTAGAGATTGAGCCAAAAGACCTCATATATGCTAAGCATGTGCTGTACCCTTGGCTCTGGGGACCAGATATTTTAATCTCAAGTTCAAACTTGCAAACTCAACCTCTTTGGAGAAGCTCTGAAATGTTTTAAGGAAATGAAAACAATTTAGGCCATGGGGTTGAGGATCCAAAATATCATTGGAATGAAGGGTGAGGTTTTGTTTGGTTTATTTCTTTGAGAGTATTTAATAAACACCTAGATGTCCCATAAACTAGGGCACATGGATTACATCCATTCCTAAATTAGGTGAAGGGTTCAAGATTAATACCACATGTCCTCTTTAGTCATCTGACTGACAAGGAACGTTACTTCAAAGAAGAACAAGTCACCTCACATATACTAGCTTTATAACTTGTTTGCAGAATTAAATAGTAAAAACAAAATAGGTGAATGTGTTTTTAGTAAAGCTCTATAGAGTTGTTGGTTGCAAATAGTGTATGTGTGTGCGTATGTTTTAATTTGTCTTAAGGGAATTTTGCTTAGAATGAAATCCAGTTTGAGTTGAAAAACTATCTGTGGTGGTTTGGGTTTTTGTTTTTGTTTGTTTTACTTTCATTTATTATCTCTCTGCAGAAAGTCTAGAGATCAGTACAGTTTGACTTCAGGCTCTGGGTACTAATGGTGTAATTTCTAACAGCCAATCCACAACAAACCCCATAAAACTTGTCTTAATGGGATTTGCCTTGAGCACCATCTGTAATTAGGTAGGGGGTTTCCACTGCAACTCTATTACTGTGATGTCTAGGTAAGTCTCTCGGGGTGCCTTTGGCCTCTGGGCCTCAAAGCTCTGCAGCATTCACTGAGCATTAGAGAAGCCTCAGAGGATGCTCAAGTGTGTATGTGCACATGCGTGTGTGCACACACATTCGCACATGCAGCATGGTAAATATCCATCATCAATTCTGTAGTCACCAAATGTCTCTGTACTGTGGGTTTTGTCCTTATTTTATCATTACTTTTTTTTTTTTCTCTTGCACATATTGGCTTTTTCGGTGTAAGTAGAATCCAATCTAGAGGCACAGAAGTAACCGCAGATGCCGCACCAGAAGTGTGCTGATGACACCATCTGCTTTCTGCAATTCTCTCCTGGTCATTGATTTCTCTGGGAGATTTTCTTCAAAATAGTTGGACAATCTTATGGCATGTTGCGTGACATATGGAGTGCTTTTTCACTAGTGACTCCAGCATGCTGTAGTGGAAAGAGCAAGGGATGTGGAATCAGAGTGCCAGATTTAGAAGCCTGGATAGGTTTCCTCACACTAGAAAAAGTCAAGCATTCTTCCTGTCCTTAGTCTCTTACTCTATAAAAGAATGGTAATTTCTTCTCCAAGATGCCTGAGAGGTGCTTCAGTGAGGGGGGAAAAAACACTAAAATATTAAAAAATAATGAAATATCATATAAAAATAAATCATCATAATTTTATTTTCCTCACACTTTTATTAATGTACCTGAATCATCTTTTTTTTTTATCATCCAAAGGAATCTTTTACACTGTCCCTAGTGATATTTACACCACTTCTGCCAATACTGATTGAAACTTATTGGACTGATGTGATCTTTGAGGTATTAGACTTTTGTTGGAAATTTCTTTTGTAGCAATATCTTACCCATGTAAGAAAAAGGCTCTAAGATTGTGAAATAATAGGAATGAGAGAGAAACAGAGAGAAGGGGAGAAGAGGAGGAGAAATGAGAGATAAAAATAATAATAATGAGATCCATGGATACCAACACTATGTTAAAATCACTTGCTGTCATAAAATAAAAGAAATAGGGAAGGGAACTCATTTCCTTTCTTAATCCATGGCTTGATTCTTACTGTCTTGCTATCCTTGATTTTTCTCATCACGTCTATACTGATTCATGAGTGTAGGATCAGGTTCCCTGCTGTGCCCACACTGTGCCTGATTACTGTGTCTCTCCATCTCGTCCTTATCACCTAATGCCCTATAAAACCTCACATGGTCAGAGGATCCTGCACTTCCCTTTGTCCAGGTTTGGCTAATATGAACTACATATTTGATACCTATCCTACTCTGGTTTTACTTTTCAGAATATTAAGAACCAATAAGGTGGGTAGGTCTGATCATTTAGTTCCCTGAAAATTCCAGTAATTTCAATATCAAGATAATTTTTATTAAGTTGAGAAGAAAAAAAGGTTGGGCAGGGCAGAGAGACTTGTGAGTAAAAAATTAGTGTCTTAAACCTCAATAAATGCATCTCAACACGATATTTCACTTAAGGACTTTAATCTAGGAACTGATCACTATAATCACAGTGGCTTCTGTATTTATCCTAGTCCTTACTGCATGGTGGCTGAGGCAGAGATAGGCATAATGAGCACTGTTCATCACCTTCACAAGTGACCACATCCCAAGTGACTGGGCTTTGAGCACAGAATGCAACAGTAAGTACACTTATAATGACAATAGAAATACTGATATTGCATACTTTAAAAATTCATCATGACTCAGTTCCTTTCATCTGAATCTCATTAAAGTAATCAGTAAGTGCCAATGTCTCGGCTTGGCACTGAATCACGAGCCACTCACAGCTTTGTAGATTCAAACAGCAATTCTTTATTCCCGAACTCACACTGGCCTCTACACAAACACGTTCTGGGGAAAATCGCGTTCTGCCCGCTCCCACTTCTGCCGCCCGCACGATTCACATCCCAAATACTTTCTCAATTTCACCAGAACTCAAGGGGAACTCAGGCAGCAGGCACACCCTACTCCCAGCAGGAATAATCTTCAACCTCCAACTTCCCTAAAACCCCTATTGTCTTAAACCCAGAATGCCTTAAACTCAAGGAGCGGGAAACTTCCTCAAACCTGATCAGCTCTAAACCTGGATCTGCCCTGGTCTTTGAGCAAGGTCACCTAACTAAAGCATACATGCAATGTCCCATTGAATGTCCTCTAAGCAGCATGGGGTACGCTGGCAAGGAGATTTCGATGCGTCATTCCTACTTGGCAATGGCCCTCAGCAAGTAAGCACTCAATGAGAGAAATATGCTTCCTCAAACAACATAGCTATAATTATCCCATTCCCCTATTATATAAGGTGCCGATTACTACATATTGAATCTTTTATTTTTTCTAACTAGATATCCATGTGTACAAAAGTCAGCTCAAAATAGAGTGAAGACCTAGATGTAAGACCACAAACTTAGAAACTTCCAGAGGAAAAGAGGTGAAACATTTCACCATTGTAGTCACAGGCAACAACTTCCTCAATAGGAATCTCATAGCTCAGGAAATAATTCTAAGAATCGATAAACAGGATGGCATCAAATTAAAAACTTCTGCACAGCAAAAGAAACAATTAATAAAGGAAAGAGAAAACCTACAGAATGGGAAAATGTCTTTGCTAGCTACCTTCTCACAGGGGATTAATATGCAGAATACATAAAGAACTCAAAATATCAACACTGATAAACATAACCCATTCAATAAATGTTAGTTTATTCATAAACTGACACTTCTAGAAAGAAGAAGTAAAAACGATAAATTATATGGAAAAAAACATGTTTAATGTCTTTAGCCATCAGGGAAATGCAAATCAGACTACATTAAGATTCTATCTCAGTCAAAATCGAAATCATCAAGAATACACATAACAATAAAGGCTGAGGAGGATGCTGGAAAAAAGGAACTCTTACACACTGTTGGTGGGTATGTAAATTAGTACAGCCACTGTGAAAAATCAAACTACCATATGATTCAGCTATACCAACTTCCTGGCACTTACTCACAAGAATTAAACTCAGCGTAATTTAGAGATATAGACATACCCATGTTTATTGAAGCACAATTTACAATAGCTAAGTTATGAAATCAGTCTAGATGTCTATTGATGAATGAATAAAGAAAATGTGATACACACACAATGACGCTTTACTTAGCCACAAAGAAGAATGAAATTATGTCATTTGCTGGAAAGTGGACGCAATTAGAGAGCATAATAAGCCAGACTCAGAAAGACAAGTGTCATGTGTTTATTTTCATGTATAGAAGGGGATAGTTTTTATTCAAGGGGAATAAAAACTAAACAACAACAACAAAAAGATCTCATGAAAGTAGGAGGGGAACCCAGGGTAGAGGAACAACAACATGGGGAAGGAGGAAGGGAAGGGCAGCGAAGGGAAGTGTTATGTAGTGAAATTGATCAAATAATGTTATGTGCATGTGTGGATATGCCACAAAATCTCACTATTCTGTATAATTAATACACACCAATTAAAAAAAAAACACACACACTTTTTTCTGTGTTCCCAAATAGGCAATCTTTTTATACTCATTCTATACAATTGATGGTTACTTGCTCAAAGAGGTGGATCATTTTTGAACACTGGAATAAGAATCAAATTTTACATATTTAACTATGTGGTGTAATTCATTGATGATAAATAGAATCGAGGTATGAAAATAGAGAGGAGTGCTTATTAATTTTTTAGAATTTATTACTAAACTTAGCCTATTATTATTATTATTAATTGCCTTCCTTCCATGATATCATGCTTTGAAATAATAGTATCCAAGATTTGATCCATTGGTGTAACTAGCAGTATCTATTATATTGATTGAAAGCTGCCCAGATAAATCTCTTCAGTTACAAGGTGTCGACTGAAACCAGAGAGTGATGGTTTAAATAAATAAAGAGGGAGAACTTTCTGAGCACAGCATTAGTGTCAGAATCAATGAATTATTCCTACTGGGCATTTATTAGCACGTACAAATGCTAGTTTCAGAGGTATCCATGACATTTGTGGGAAAGTTGATGAAAAATTTACCATCACCCCAAACTTACATGCTTTCATTTCCTATTTGACTCAGATATTAAAGGTAGAAATTTAAAATGTATCAGGAATAGTCTGCTTTACACAGACAGCCCCATGCTGAGAAATAACATCTTCAAGAGAGTGGCTAAGATGTCGATTGCATTCACACTGATTTAGCAGTGTCCACTTTGCTCTGGGACTTTAGTTCTCATGGCAAGAGTCTGCCTGAAATGGAAATGAAGAACTCTACTCTGTAGGAAAATCTCACGAGGATTTAAATAAACCTGGGTATCCATCCTTGAAAACTAGAAGGTTTCTTCAAAAATTTCACTATGACTTAATTATAATGTTAAGTGTAATAAAATTGGATATCCCTCCTTATATATAATATTATCAGAGATATGAACTGTAATGGAAGTCAAATTTTTAGTAAAATGCTAAACTGTATTAAATAGTGAAAAAGTAATTAGAGGCTCCAGACCTGCTTTTAGATCTAATTGTACATATGACAGTTATATGAATAAGGACTTGGCATAATAATTTGGGAATCTTGTATGTCTTATTTGAAAAATTTGGACAACTGTATTTCAGATCACCTACAAGTTGTAAATTCAAATCACCTTTTCTTAGATAGTTTTTACAAGACTTTTCATTTAGGCATGTGCTAGTAAATGTGTAACAACCATTTCTCCAGGTAAGAATATGCCCCAGTCATGGTTGTCAATCTACAGTGAATCATATTCCCACCACGTCCAATTTTAAGGCATCAACATAATTTCACTGAATATAGGATTGGGAATAGAGGTGCAGAATCAGTTTTTATAAACTGGCATAAGCCACTTTCAGCCAATGCTGCTCCCACTGGAAAATACAAATGGTAGTACTCTGTACTGTGTCTCACATATAGCAAATGCTCACTAAGTCTTTAGGGAATGAATCTGTATATGAATGAATCCTATGGACATTTTTCAAATGAAGAAAATGAAGAATGTATTTATTAGTTTATCCACTTAATAGAAATATAAAACTCTAAAGCTAATTTATCTTCAGAATAAAATTCTGGAAAATGGAAATTTTTCCTTCTCAATTCCATATTCTTAGGAAAAAAAGAAAAAGGAGATGAGTAAGATAAGACTTTTACTTACATATGCTGGTTATTGAACATTCTCAATTTAGTATCATTTCAACAAAAATTTTTTTAAAAATGAAATAATAATATAATCAATATAATGGTCTCTGTACACATTCCTCAGCATTCAAGAACACGAAAGATAAAAGATGAAAAATGGCATCTAGTACCTGCAACCCAAATAGAGGTAATGGGAACTGTTTTTTTTTTTTTTTTTTTTTTTAGGTCAAGTTGCATATTGTATATGAAAGAACTTTGTAGTTACACTTTTTTTTTCCCCCACTCACTTTTACTGGTGAATTTTTAATTCAAAGATTCAATTCAGTACATATGAAAACATCATTTTGTCAGTAGATCCATGGTTTCAGTGACACCAGGGAGGCATAGCTGAACTCAATAAGTGTGGTGTGAGAGTGTTCAGCAGGACCATTTCATTGCCCTACTCCATGGGAAAATTTCACTCAGCACACAGTGCAAATGGGGCCTCCTTGCTTAGGAACCAAAACTGAACCCAATAACCTTTAGATGTAGCTTCAATATACAGGGTAAAATTATTCGTGAAGATTATTTATCAGATGCAAACCAAAATCTGAAAGTTTTTCCATGATAATATGAAGAGGGAAATGGGGTTGTAGATAGTCCTCCAAGTCAGTGTAATGTTTTGACAGTTCTTTTCTTTCTCATGCTGCCACAGACAATGTGGCAACAGAATCCATATGGGATCAATTATTTTTAAACCCGAGATGAACTTTTCTAATGATTTGAAACTTGAATTTGCTTCTGCAACAAATTATTCTTTTATTTTAATAAAACAAAAATTAATTACATAAGAGGATATTTTATATATATATATACATATATATATATATGGATGTTATTTTTATAAAATAACATTATATAAGAGGATATGGAGACCTTAGTGGTCTTTATGAAATCCTCCACATTTTTAAAATTAACCACATTAATAATATACTTGAATGTATGTTCTTGGACCAAATTATCACTTATGAGCCAAAAGCAGTTAAAGAAAACATGTTAATTTTATTTAAAACATGAAGGCTTTTATTTTATTGGCTTTACTTTGTTAATATTATCTCTCCTTACATGATATCAGTTCGACAGTTATTCTTCTTCACCTCCCATTTCTCAGATCCAAGTCCATCTAATTCACAGGTGCAGAAAGAGTTAGATTACAAAGATTACTCTTTATGACTCAGACTACTGAAACATACTTAATTTTGTTCCTAACTGTCTCATAAAGTTAAGCAACTGGTAAAGAGTCTCATACTGATCATATTTTAGAAGTTATAATAAAACCACTGTGACATATTTTAATTTTCAAAACAAAAAATATAAATTATTATACAATTTCTATCTCAAGCTATTATGATATTTTTCGAACAGTTTTACTGATGACATATTCCATAATCCTATTAGAAAGGTCTGCTTTATAGCTGCTTGTCCTTCTTTGTGACCACTGTAGCCATGTTTGGGAAGATGTGATTTGACATTTGATATGCTTGCATTTGTAGACTAATGAGCTGTATTATAATGAGTATGATTGAACAAAATGAGATATTGCTTTTTGTGGGGGCGGGTTACAAGGGATTGAACACAGGGGCGCTTAACCATTGAGCCATATCTCAAACCATTTTTATTTTTTTTATTTTGAGACAGAATCTTGCTAACTTGCTTATGGCCTCACTAAGTTGCTGAGGCTGGCCTAAACTTTCCATTCTCCTGCCTCAGCCATCTGAGTAGCTAGATTACAAGCAAATGTGCACCAGCGCAACTGGCTGAGATACTACATTTTGAGAGACCATTTACCTTCATATTATTCAAAAACTTTACATTTAAAAACAAAGCAGATTTTTTTCAGGAAAAGGTCCTGGTATGATCGTATGATGTTCTATATAATTTTTTGATCATAATTATATGCAAGCAGGAATAGTATTATGAAGCTTATTTTTGAAAGATAGGGATATTTATAACATCTGAAAAAATATACTTAATAAGAAAGGCAAAATGTTTGAATTATTCATGTTTTAAAAGTTCTTATTTTTATCAGGTGTTCCTGCCAAATTTAAATTCGGTATATACACCTTTAAACTAGTCTTTCAATATTGTGAATCCGGTATGTCTCACAGGGGATCCCAGTAGGAAAATTCCTAGGGAAAAAGATGAAACAGCACTTTTTTTTTTCTCTATGTAGCAAAGTTATTCTCTGTAGATCCTTCTGTGTCCATAGAGTAAGAGCAGGGCTTCTGTTCACATCAACCTTTGGCACATTTGTTCTAAAACGTCATTTGTGTAAGGGACACCATGAAGGTAACACATTTTTATTATTCTCTTCTAATAATGGAAACTACAGAGTATCATATGAAAACTTGGAATTAACCTACATGATCTTTAACAAATGAAGATGACTGCTGGTTCTGCACTTCACCCATTCCCACGGCCCTTTTTCATCCTCAACCTAATGGGGATGGGAACTTCTGAGCAAAATAATTCACTAAATTTTAGTTACATGACCCATTAGCAAGAGACTATCTGTTGTACATTTACACATAGGGTAAAGAATGTAAAGCTAGTACAAAATGGAACTTGCAGTTTGGAAGTCCTGAGCAAGATCCTGAAATTCAAAGAGTAACAGTATCAAACCAGACTCAGATGGCAATGGGACGAGAGTATGAAGAACTGGAGTGATTAGGACATGCAGACCAAAGACAGACAAAGAAACCTGTCTGTATTAGGCAGGCTAACTCTCTTAAAGTTAAAATCAACAGAGGAGCAGTGAGGTACCTGTATTATTAACCTTGCACCACCAAGTACATTGATGAGAGTCTGGGAGTATTACAGGGTTTCTACTAAAGACTGGGTCATCGGGCCTATTTGAGTCAGCTTTTTTGCTGCTATGACTAAAGAATCCAGCCAGCAAAATTATAGAGGAGAAAGAGTTTATTTGAGGGCTTCTGGTTTCAGAGGTCTTAGTCCATAGAAGCCCAGCTTCATTCCTTAGGGCTCAAGGTAAGGCTGAACATCATGGCGGGAGAGGGTGGTGGAGGGAAGCAGCTCATATTGAGGTGATCAGGAAGCAGAGAGAGAAACTCCATTGGACAGATGCAAATATATACCCAAAGCCATGCCCCAATTCTCACCTCATCCAGCTACACCCTACCACATCAATTAATCCTATGAGGAATTAATTCACTGATTGGGTTAAAAGACTCACAACTCAATCATTTCTTCTCTGAACCTCATTGCATTGTCTCACATGGGAGCTATTGGGGGACACTCACATCCAAACCATAGCAGGCCTGTTCATGTATTTGTAGAATATCCATAGAATCACTGAATTGCTGCCTTATGTCAGTATAGAACTGGCATGTAAGTTCTGAGGTAAAGGGCTTTCCAAGGCTTTTCAAAGTAAAAAGAAGTAAAAAATTAGAAATAGAAAAATACTAATTTAATCTGCTTAAATAAATCTTATATTAATGAAGGAATATCGTGTTTTGTTTTGCAAAAGAAAAGAGTGTAACTACAACCACACTCTTTATATTACAAAAATCAAATTGTTCACAAAATACTACTAAAATACTTGGAGGATTCATGTTCCAATTTCCTTCATGGAATAATTGGGTTACTTAATATATCTATTTTATATTTAAGTGTGCTCACAAAAGTACTTGACAGGGAATATGGAGACCTGGTGTCTTTCTCTGTATTTATGAATTTGTGTATCTATTTAGCCTCTTCTCCTTAGTTTATTTATGTATAAATTATGGACTACACAATATGTAAAAACATTTTCAGTCATGAATTTCATGCAATGTTTGAATCTTCTGGAGGCTTGCTGAGGAATATATTTCCTGTTATGCTAACATTGACTTGAAGTATATCAATTCATTCATAATTTGTATTTTATGTATTTATTTTAACTGTAGGATTAAATATCTAAAAATTAGTCTAAATCATACTGCTACATATGAATGTCTCTATACAAATGTATACATATAATAATATATACAAAGACGAATGATACAAATGAGGTAACAGTTTTACTTGTTTTGTATTAAGTTTTTGAAACTACTCAAACAGGCATGAGCCTTGTAGAAATGTGAAATGTATAATACCTTCTACATATTAGAATTTAAAACATTTACTAATGTAAATATTGTAGGCATTGGGCACAGAACCCTTCTGGCTTCATTGTACAAATGTGATTCACTGGCAATAATGTATTTGTAACTTTAAGCATAGTGTCTGCTTCATAAAGAGAACATAAAATAAGAGACCCAGAATAGCCAAAGCAATCTTTAGCAGGAAAAGTGAAGCAGAAGACATCACAACACCAGACCTTAAACTATCCTACAGAGCCATGGTACCAAAAATGGTGTGGTATTGGCACAAAACCAGATTTGTGGACTAATGGTACAGAATAAAAGGCACAGAGACAAACCAACACAAATACAGTTATCTCATAGTTGACAAAGGTGTCAAAAACATTCATTGGAGAAAAGATAGCCTCTTCACCAAATGGTGCTGGGGAAAACTCGAAATCCATATGTAACAAAATGAAACTAAACTCCTATCTCTCACCCTGCACAAAATGCAACTCAAAGTAGATCAAAGACTTAGGCACTAGAACAGGGACCTGCACCTAATAAAAGAAAAAGTAGGCCCAAATATTCACTATGTTGGCTTGGGAACTGACTTCATTAATAAGACTCCTAAAGTGCAAGAAGTAAAATCAAGAATCAATACATAGGCTGGGTTCAAACTAAAAAGGTTCTTCTCAGTAAAGGAAACAATCAGTAATGTGAAGAGTGAGCCTAAAGAACAAGAGAAAATCTAAACAGGCATCTCACGTAGAGCTTTAATCTCCAGGATATAGAAAGAACTAAAAAAAATAAATAAATAACATAAAAAACCTGCAATCAATAAATAAACAAAGGAACTGAACAGACACTTCACAGAAAAAGAACTACATCAACAAATTTATGCAAAAATGTTCAAGATCTCTAACAATTAGAGAAATGCAAATCAAAACAACTCTAAGATTTTATCTCACTCTAGTAGAATGGCAATTATGAAGTACACAAGCAATAATAAATGTTGTTGAGGATGTGGGGAAGAAGGTACATTCTTATACTGCTGGTAGGACTGCAAATTGATGCACCCACTCTGAAAAAGTACTATGGAGATTCCTCAGAAAACTTGTAATGCAAACGTCATTTGACCCAGCTATCTCACTGTTCAGTTTATACCCAAAGGGCTTAAAATCAGCATACTACAGTGAAGTAGGCACATCAATGTTTATATCAGCTCAACTCACCATAGCTAAAATATAGAACCTAGATGCCTTTCAACAGATGAATAGATACAGTAAAGGTAGTATATATATACACAAAGAAATATTACTCAGCCATAAATAAGAATGAAACTACAACATTTGTAGGTAAATGGATGGAGCTGGAGAATATCATGCTAAGCAAAATAAATCAATCCCTAAAACCAAAGGTTGAATGTTTTCTCTGCTATGTGGATGCTAATTTACAATGGGGGTTGAGTTAGGGAAATATAGAGGTACTTTACATTAGGTAGAGGGGAGTGAAGGGAGGGGAAATGTTATGGGGGTAGGAAGAATAGTAGAATGAACCAGACATTATTACCTTGTGTACATATATTGTTACATGACTGGTGTGATTCTGCCTTATGTACAACCAATGAATGATAAGTTATATTTCATTTATATACAATGTGTCAAAATGCATTCTAATGTCATACGAAACTAAGTAGAACAAATAAAAAATAAAATGCAATAAGAAAGAGAACATAAAAGCTAGAGTTAACAATATTCATCATTGTGGTAATAATGATAATAATGATACTCATTTTATCATCATTGTCTGATACCTGTTGACTTCTATAAAGAACTCCAGGTTCTCATATTTTTTGTTTTAGTCTTCATTTTTCAGTGCTGAGGATTGAACCCAGGGCCTCCTGTATGCTAGGCAATCGCTCTACCACTGAGGTATATCCTCATCCTGAAAGTAGGAATCCTTAATCTTGGCCATTTTTCTTTCCCTGATCCTCTTTCACACTAAGGTAGAAGTATTGATAACATTGTGTCATAATCAAGGATACTGACTATATTTCCATACTAGGTGGAGAACTTTTACAGTTAATATCTTGTGCAGATATAGGTTATATTTTTTCTTTTTTTTATTAATTGTTTCTTTATGTCATTTTCTCTCTCCTAGCTGGAATTTGGGATAACCAAAGGGCCTAGGGCTTCAGCCAACATTATACTCAATGTTATAAAATTATATACTTTATTCTTATTTTGTCTAAATTTTCTTGATATGTAAGCTGTAATATAACTTTTTAGATCAAATCTAGAGAGGAATGATAAGGAAAATACTATACCTCTCAGAATACAGGCTTCGGGCTGTCTTCTCAATACAAGACAAGTTTTATACATCTGTGTACATCTACATTTTGTGCATTTGTTTAGTTCAGCTTTCCTTCACTACCGTCTGAGGGTTAGGTCCACATGGAAACAAGAAAATAAATGTTCCTTCCGTGGTGTTTCTATATTCACATCTTCCCTAGGAAAAGTGCTCTGATAGTTCAGGTAGATTTCAGTGATTGTGGGTCTATGTACTCTGATAACTTTTCCATCAGGCCCATGAGACATAGAACCTCAAGGAGAATGTATATTATTTTACATATTTTGTTCTATTAGTGAGGAAGCCATGGGCAGTTGATCAAAAGGAGGTTAAATTTCAAAAAAAAATAAGTAAAACAAAACCTACAAATAATAAACATCAATACTTGGTATGATAAACGACAACAGAGGAATAGCATGCCATGAACAGAAGTCAGGAAATGTCAATCAGAAATAAGATACCAGTTCTTTGAAGTTATTTCTAAGATTTGAGGCTTTTGATCATGAACAAACTAGGAAAATCTAGAAAAGTCCCTAGAACACTAGAACCCTTAATTTAAACACAGAACCCTTCTGGCTTCATTATACAAATGTGATTCACTGGCAATAATGTATTTGAAACATTAAGCATAGTGTCTGCTTCATAAAGAGAACATAAAATAAGAGACCCAGAATAGCCAAAGCAATCTTTAGCAGGAAAAAGTGAAGCAGAAGACATCACAACACCAGACCTTAAACTATCCTACAGAGCCATAGTACCAAAAATGGTGTGGTATTGGCACAAAACCAGATATGTGGACTAATGGTACAGAATAGAAGGCACTTTAATTTTTATTTTTGGTACCAGGAATTGAACCCAGACACAATTAAACACTGAGGCATATCCCCAGCCCTTTTTAATATTTTATTTAGAGACAAGGTCTTCCTGAGTTGCTTAGTGCCTGCTAAGTTGCTGAGGCTGGCTTTGAACTCACAATCCTCCTTCCTCTGCTTCCCGAGCCACTGGGATTACAGGCAAGTGCCACTGTGCCCAGCACTAATTTTTAGAAAAATATTCAAACTCCAAAAACGTCCATGTTTACTAGAAAAAGGAATCATAGATTTTAGCTTTTTTTTAAAAAAAAATGATTACGTGATGTTGAATGAAATTTGTTAATTGTGCTTTTATTGCAATATTTTTTCCTATAACAGGCAAATCTCAAACTTTAGGTGGCTAACACAATAGAATTTATTTCTCACTCAAATAACATTTCAGTGCAGGTTTTCTCAGAGCCTTTCTTCTGCATGAAGACGTACAGATGCAGATTTCTTTTATCTTGTAACTCCACTACTCCCTAAGGGCTTGGAATCCATTACATTTAATATCAAGTGAGAGAAACAGTAGTGAGGGCATGCATGTTCCTTAAAAATTGGAAAATGACAAGCAGCCTTCTGTTCACATTCCACTGCTGAAAACAGTCCCACAGTCTTGCCAGAATTAAAAGGAAGCCAGAAATGGAGTTTTTGCTTGGATGGCTCCCTAACTATTTGCCAGTCTGGGTATTGAAAGAATAAAACCAATATCAGTATTATAAATGCCAGGGCTTATTTTTTCACTATGTTAAATAATAAATTTTCCTCTGACCACAAAATTGAAGAACAATTTTTATCCAAAATTATTGCAGATATTTCAAACCGTCTATTTGATCTGATTTTTAAGTGATATCATGTTGGCCAATCAATATTAGCTGTTTTCTAATTGGCCATAGATAATCTTAAGTGCTTTTCATGTCCCAGGAACTTTAGAAAAATAAATGTCTTGGAGGATTTTCCCACAGTTCTGCAATTTTTACCACTTAGTGCTGTGCTCAAATGAATATTGGTGACAATTATTCATTTCTACAAGTAAAAAAGAGTTCGGCTGTTCACATACACTTTGTTCACTTGTTATGACATGCAGATACCAGATTTTAATCACTATTTGAACTTTGGAAAGAAATTTCTGGAAGTAAGTATGCAAATTCAGTCTCCCCTTACCCTACTTACAAGGCATCTACCTAAATTCTTTTTCTATCATCAGAATTTAAACTCATTACTTTAGCTTTAGCAGAAATCACCTTCTTAGGGACCTCTTTCTTTCTCTATTATAATAGAATTAAGAAGTCTAACTTTACACAGAACTTCAAACCTTATTTACTTTGCACCACTTTTGTTTTCTTCCGGATTGAGGTTAATTCTCATGGTAAAAGCCAATCAAATGATTGTTTTGTTTTTGTGATTTTTGTGACTGGTAAAGTAATATTGAAAATAACATATTCTATATTATTTCAGAGTTGAGACATAAAGATGTGAAAAAAATATATAGAAATCACTATGTCATATGCAGTATTTCCTAGCAAGATACACACACACTATCTTTTATACATTGAGTCATATTTGATTAATTCCCAGGTAAAAAATAATATAGCTATTTATATTAAATGCACTCTAAATGCATTCAAGGAAGAGTCAGATGATACAGTATTAAGATTTAGAGATAATTGGTGTTTTGCCCCCTGAGGAGAACTGATAAAAGAATATGTATTCCTGATGCTTAAACCTCTGGGCTAACTTTGCACTGCAATAAAATCTCTCTCAAAGAGAGTTTTAGCCAGATAAACAATAAAATGTGCAAATTTTTATTGCAAATATAATATGTCCAAAAGTTTTGACTCCCACTTTATGAATACTATGTCTATTAGTGAAATTGCAATAGCACTTTGTATAAGTAATCAACTTCTAGGATCAGAGCTTTTTTTGTTTTCCTTTATAGAGTAGATACAAGTTTTAAGTATGTTAGTATATGATTATCTGGAGATGGACTCAACATGATAGCTGTTAACCCTGCCTTCATATTAGAATTCTCAGAAAGCTGTTAACAATGCCAACCAACCCTTGAAGCCTGAAACAGCCAAATCCTCAAATTCTAATTTAATCTTTTGATGATGGGGCTAGAACATTACTGTTTTCAAAATTTCCCTTGATGATATGCATACCGGCTTGAACACCACTTAATTCAAAGATTCTCTGGAAACAGTAAACACGCCATAAAGACATGTCCACATCTGTAGTGTATACTTTGTATACTTTCTCATTATAGTTTATTTCATTGTCAATGACAACTTGACTTCCATTTTTGTGAGATCCATATCTCTATACCCTCCTGCATTCTGAATGACTGCAATGTAACTTTATTACATTTGCCTAAAATCCACTCTTTCTCTATTGTGTATTTCAGCGAAGGACACTATAATTCACTCTCTTGTTTAAGCCAGGAACATGAGCATTGGCCTTAATGTCTTGCCTGCCTTCTTCCTTCACAGGTAATCCTGTATTCCAGAAAGTCCCCATGTGTTGTCTCTCATGCATTGTCTACATTTATTCATGTATGGAAATACCTTAGTGCCATTTTCCTAGTTGACCACACTATTTCCAAAACTTCCTCATCGGTCTCCCTGATTTCAGTCTTTCTCAGTATCTTGCTCTTGCTTATCTCTTTGCTGGAACCACTTTTAAAATCATACTTTCCTAATTTTCTTCCTTTTTACTCCAGACTCACATTCTTAGAACCTCTCCTTCCTACAGTCTTTCCTGACACTCAAATATGGAAGAAATGTCTTCTTAGGGACTCTTATGCGACTGTGTCTCTCTCATCACAGCACATAAAACATCATATTTAATTCTCTACGTGCTTATTTCCTCAAAAATACAGAAAGCTCTCTGGTGGGACACATTGGCTTTGCCCCCAGCTATGTTTCCAGTGAATTTCTTCTCAGTGTCTGAGAAACACTAATTACACACAAATGCTTAGTGAATCAATGAGCAGAGGTAAACACGTTGTTTAGAAACATAAAAGGAAACACCTTACCATGAAGCAGGTATGGGGAGATTCATTTAGGTTTAGGAATTAGAGGGGAGGGGCAAGAGGCAAAAGAAGATCACAGAAATATAATGCCATTGTCTTCAATTTTGTCCTAGAAGCATAATAACGTTCATTTCTCTGAAAACTTTCAAGATATTCATTTGGGAAACCAAGAATTGTCCCCTCAGATATTCTCAGAGTTTATAGAATGGTGAGGAAATGGACCAAAGGCGAATGAAAAGATCCTCACAATGAAATAAAAAGCAATCAAGATAATCCATTTGTAAAGGTTGAATTTACATGACCAAGGAATATTTAACTTGTTCTTCAGTTAAAGTAAAAGGAGGGAAATGCAAATTATGGAGTTTGTACAGAACTTGCATGGAAAGTTTTCTTTTTAGGATTCCAGGACTACTTTAAGAAGCTACTGGGTTTGTTGACTGTGGAAGAAATTCTGAGGAGTTGTGACCCAGAAATGAAGATTTGGAAACCTTAATTAGGGATTAGGACAGGTACATGTTTTGGCCAATGTCTTGGATATAACACAAGTCAGGGTTATATCATGTTGATATAACAGCATGTTGATGATTATAAACTAAATATAAGAACTTAATGGGAATCTTACCCAATGTAATCACTCAAGAGTTTTCCTTTTATTTTTGTAAAAAGAAGATGGACTATTCAAGTAACCTCAACTTCAGGGAAATTGTTCATAAAATGAAGCAACTAATATACCTAAATGACACTTTTTATATTTTCCTGAGGAGAATGAGATTCACTTTAATGTATATTTATTGGTCTCAGAGTAACAACTTTTCCAGTGTGGAAACATTTGCTGTGAAAATGCCACCACCATAAAATGTGTCATGTTTGATTTTAGCAGATTGAAAATGGCTCTATAAGGCATGGGACAATATTGATGAAGAGGGAAGATAACTACAGTCAATGTGGAACGCAGTTGGCGAAAGAAAGAACTGGTGGTATAGTACAGGGTCTGAAATAGCTTTCCATAAAATACAAAGTATTATTTTGATTAAAAAGACATTTTAATCTAGACACTGGGAAAAGATCTGCATATCTATAATACAATTCTTTTTTAAGGTTTTGTACTGAAACTAAGAAACAAAGAGAATGGTAAAATTTTGACAAGTGCAAGTGGAAAATAATTTGAGAGGGAAAAATGAAATATATCAAACAATCACATTTTGAGTGAATGAATATATGTGTGTATATATAACTGTTTTGTAAAAAGGCATTATAAAAAAGTAGATTTGTAATCACAACAGTGAAATTGACTTATGAAACTTGAATTCATTCAGCTACAAAATCATATCTATGATTAAGAAATTATAGTACGAAATCTGGCTTGTTGTCCTCTCTATTTCTCCATAAGAAAACGGGGTTTCTATTAAAATGGTAGAGTGTTTTATCCTTTAAAGTTCTATTTTAAATTTCAACATAGCACCATTAAAATACAGCATTTTATCAAGGTTTATAAGTACAGACACATTGTATCTTGTCTCCAGGGATAATAAATGCCTTAGAAGTAAATATTTTCCCTCAATATAAATGCTTTCCTGAACGATGGTAGAAGGCTTTCTGGGGAGTAAATATTCCAGAGAAATAACATCCCAAATTATTCTAAATGGGCGTGATCTTACACACACACACACACACACACACACACACACACACACACACGAAATCATAATATTCCTATCCCAACACATTACTGACATCCCTCTTTTTACTATTTTTACATCTATTAAGTCAAATCCAAACAAGAAAAAATATATATATGATAAATATAAACACTATTCCTGCTTGCTTGGGAAGAAGAGGTCCAGTGCTCCTATTTATGCTGGAAATTAGGCTGTAGACTTGAAATAAAATGAAAACTGAGACTTTTGGAGTTTGAAGAAAACTTAGCAGTGACACAGTTAAAAAGAAATGTTAAAAGGTCACACACATTGGGCCACTCAGTCACCTCCCAGCACTGAATGAACTTATTGTTTTTGAACTTTGATTTTTTCATCTTTACATTGAGATAATCATTTTTTTGCACTGCTAGCTTCACTAAAGAAATAAGTAAAACTGAAATTAAACATGCATAATCTGGCCAGTTTCAAAAACCTTGTAGGCATGCAAAAAATGTTAAAATGTTTTCCCAGCTCATACTTAGGGTAAGAATTTGGTCTATAATCTTCAAAATTACCCAATATAAAAAAATGAAGTTTTTTTTTCTGTAAAGTTTTACTAAACTTTTAAATATCATTTGAAGCCTCATTCAAAATACAAGAATTTATTTATGCACCATTATTCACAATATGTCTTCTCTGGCAAATGAGGTACACCTGTTATACACAGGTGGAGAAGAAAACAAATGATCAAGCCCTTCCTTTGAAAGGATTTCAGTATTAAAAAGGAAGCCCTGAAAGCAGAGAACAATTATTGAATAATAAACAAAGTCTAACTCATGAATGTAATGTAATCACCAGCTTTGGATGAAGAAGGAGAGATTTTAAACTCTGATTCTGCTCTTGGAATTTCTAGGAAGTATTGAGCTTTAAGAGAGAAAAAAATGAAACTATTAAAATGCTAAGTGCCCTTGTCAACTGCAAATCAACAGAAGAAATAATGAAGTGATAAGCAGATAATAAGCAGCAACAGAAGTAGAACTAATATTTATTTGAATGTACTCAATAATCCTGAGGCTACACTGAGATGAGACAGGTCTTTTCTCATTTGAGTCTCATAATAGCCTACTACTAATTCTCTCTCCATTATAGAGATGAGAAAGTTAAGAACTAGATCAGATAAGCTATGTAGCATGCCTGGAATAATAAAACCAGTAGAGAACGGGCATGAGTTTGAAGCCAGATTATTCTAAACAGTTGTCATAAACCAAATACAATATTGGGGGTATATTGAATTGCTTTGTGAAGCTCTATTTATCAATATCATATCAATATGAAATATTGAGATAATTTAATCACTCTTGGTGCTCATTTATATACATACATATATACACACACATATATATGTATATATATACATATGTGTGTATATGTGTGTGTATCCAAATCTTATCTATTTTTGTATATTCAATAAACCAATTAATAGATAAAACTTCAGCCAGGCGCAATGGCTCACGTCTGTAATCCCAGTGGCTTGGGAGGCTGAGACAGGAGTATTGTGAGTTCAAACTCAGCCTCAGCAAAAAGCAAGTTGCTAAGCAAATCAGTAAATAAAATACAAAATAGGGCTGGAGATGTGGCTTAGTGGTCAAGTGCCCCTGAGTTCAACCCCTGGTACCTCCCTACCAAAAAAAAAAAAAAGTACTGCTGCTTCTTTAGAAAGAAGCAGCAGTACTTTTAATACAATACACTATTAGCCACAATGTCATTTATGCTTGACTTTGAAAATAAATTTTTTCTTCTTATGTTTGAAGGAAGAAGCATATATATGTCAGATTCTTAACAAAGATCATACAAAGGAAGGGAATTGCAAGATGACTCTTAAAATCAAAATTAGAAGCTGCCCAGATACTGTCATCTTCAGCTTTATTTACCAGTCCAGAGCATCTTTTTTAACTGTACACTATCACCTTATTTTTACAGTATTTTTCTTTTCACAATTCCTCAGCTTATTTTATTTATAACAGTATAGAAAAAGAAATTTTGATTCGGGATATTGATTCCCAAATATTGTGAGTGTTGCAAGATGCATGACAGAAGCAAGGATCCAACATCACAAATCATCACAAATCCTTTCGTTGACAAGGGAGGCATGAATATATTTACTTCTTCCTGCTGTTATTGTTGTGAGAAGGAAACTTTACAGATAAAGGTGATGATAAATATACACTGGAGCCAAGATCTTATTACCCCCATAAATCCTGTTCTTCATTTAATTAGACTGAAGATGTGTGTTACCTACATAACTGAATTCACTTGAGTTTTGTCAAGTGAAGACAAATGTCTTTGCATTTTAATTTTTTCTCATTGAAATCTATTGGACCTATTTGCAAAGGAAATTTAATAATCCTACACTATTTAAAAATACTTTATTTTAGGGTGTCTCATCTTTTTGCATTTATCTGATTTCCATTTCCAGTAGAACTGGTCAGAGTAATTTCATTTGCAATCAATGCCTTGGTATGATTATGATTCTGCAGGTGTTATATGGTAACTTAATAATAGTTCTTAGATGGTTAAGTCACTAGAGCTAATTTAGAAGGGAAATGCATATGGAATAATATATTGCTGCTCCACTGAATTTCAAAGGAATTCATTATGATTAATAATATTACAATAGCAATTGAAAGAAGTAATAATGATTTGCCACAAGTTATAAGGACTCATTGAATAGTTTTAATCTTACTACATTTAAACATTGAACTGCAAGTAAATTCAGCAGTACTCAATAATGAGATTTGGAACTTATAATAATACTATTAATCATGACTAGATTTGTGCATTTTATGGTAAGGAATTTATGATATTTGGTGGATTTGATTTAAAATATTTTACTTATTTTGATTATGCTTCACGTGTGAGATTTGGAGACATTGGTGATTATATCTTTACATAAGCTATTTTGTTTTAAGTGATTGACAGGTTTAATTCCCCCTAGTGAATATTTTATATTTGTACCCAAATCCAAACACTTCATACAATTAAGAGTAATGGAGTGCTTTGAGGGAAATAAACAGTGCTTTAGCTAACAAAAGTAGATTAATATCCAATTCTCTGCTGCTTAAGAGCCTCAGTTATTAGAGACATTCTCAATATTGAATCTGGGTGAAATTTACAGAATATGTGTTCAAATAAATGAATAGTTATTTTGTTTCTGGCTCTGTATGAAACATTGGGGAGACAAATATAAAGAAGCCAGGCTGCTCAGTCTCTTGAAATTCCCAATACAGTAGATGCAGGTCCACATACAACTCAATACAATAAAATGTAAAACCTGCTGTACTAGGGAACAGAATAAAGTACCCCAGGAGAGAACAATTACTTCTGCTTGAGCAGTTTAAAAGAATGCTTCATAGAAGATATAATACTTTCAGCAAGAATTGATGGATGAGAGAAATTTCAGCTGCTGAAGGTGGCATGGAAAATGTGCTAAAAATATTAAAAGAGAAATGGTGATGCTCTATGATCACAAGGTGCAGTGGAAAGATCTCACTTTCCTCTGATATGCGGTTTCACTGACCTCTCCATAAAATGTGGTAGTAATTATGATAATTTGCTCATATCTAACAGGATTCTCCTTTTCAAACACATCAAGATGTTTAAACTACCTTGTGATTGTAAAGACATTATTATTTAGGTGGGTATGCAAATATTTTTATGATAATATTAATAACTTATAGAAAATGCAACGATTGCTCTAGTAGACAAGAGATAAGCAGCATTATCATTGACTGGTCAAGATCATAGACTAAGACCCATTATAACCAAAAAAATTAAGAATTATGAGAAAAGTATGGAAAAATGAAAGATAAAATGCAAGAAAAAAGTGGTGGCACACTCCTGTAATCCTAGTGGCTCAGGAGGCTGAAGCAGGAGGATAACATGTTCAAAGCCTTCCTCAGCAATAGCAAGGCACTAAGCAACTCAGTGAGACCCTGTCTCTAAATAAAATACAAAATAGGGCTGGGGGTGTGGCTCAGTGGTCAAATGTCCCTGAGTTCAATCCCACGTATACCCTACCCCCATTCTCCCCGAAAACATACAAGAATAATCATAAAATTGGTAAATGTGAAAGAGGTATAAGTATAGATACAAACATACATACTGGTAAGAGAAAGCACCATGGTGCAAATCATGAGAAGTGGATTTGCAAATTATGAAAATGAGAATAGTAATGGAATAGTAATATAATAGTAATAGTAATAGTAATCCATAGGAAGGAGAGATAAGCATGCCTTCCCAAACAGATTTCAGAGCATATGCATGGGAAATCAGTAATGCTTAAACAGCTTTGCCAAGAAAGAGTAAGAGCAGCCCCTACCTTTGAATAAAAGTCTAGAATCATAAGAAACAGTTTACCTCAGAGTTCTTTATGGTATAACTGAATTTTTACCTCGTGTATCCTTGGAGACATGTGAATGAGGACACTTCAAGTATCCGGGTGGAGCTGGTCATAAATACAATAAAACCTCACACTTATGCAGCTCAACCTAACCAACCATATGGTAGAAAATCATTTCTGCTTATAGTTTCCAAACTGTCAAATGCCAAGTAAAGGGAGCTGTGTAAGAAAATTATATTAACTTCAAGAAAGAAAAAAAATTAATATTGTATCTCAATTGAAAAGGTTGGAAAAAATTGAGGCCCTTGGTGCCTCAATGCGATATTGATTTATCTGTGTCATATTAAATGTTTGACCAGAACAGATGGCTCTTCAAACTTTCAAATAAATTATATTACAAATAATTTCACATAAACACCAAATACTGTATTGTTAAGTTAGTCCTTCTATAAAAGTACTTTTAATGTTAAAAAATAGGAAGTATTTAAATTTGATCAAATTATTACTAAAAACGAAACATTCCTAAGAATGCTTGCAGTTGGAAGTTCTTTGAAAAGAAGTTTCTGCCATATTAAGACCAAATTCTAAATCATATGGAATTGGAAACTTCATTTCACTTCTCATTTGCTCATGACCAATAATTATGTGTTGCTTGAAGCAGAGACAAAACATTCTGAGAATAACCAAACATGAAAACTTAAACTTAAAAGTAAGTTTGCAATTATTTCAACAAAATTAATATCTGAGCACTATTCATCCCTTTCAAAATACTAAAGCAAACTCCCATTATATTCCTAAATTTGATCAGTATTCCATAATTTGTGCCTGAGAACATTTGTCCTTGTATCAAATATAAGAAAAGCAAACTAGTGAAAAAGTGCTAATGCTGCAGTCTTTCATAAAATAAGCATTTGGTGATAAAACAATATGATGATTTCATGCCACTGAAAGGCATTAGAAGATTAATTTATTGCTTTCAAAGTTTATGTTTATGTTTGAATGCAAAAGACAACTATTTCCTAACTGGTTTATGTTTGAATGGAAAAGCCAACTATTTCCTAATTGGTTGCATCAGACATTTGTATCTTTACTGAAGCCGGATATAGTTTAGCTCTTCATTTTGGGGGTAATTGTAAAGTTTACCCAAGGACAAGCAATAAAATTCACATGGAAATAAAAGGTTTGGATTATTGAATAATAATGTCCTTTGCATTGTTAATGGTTTATTTATCAGGGATTAATAAAATGCTATCTGCAAGTACACTAGTCTGTATAATGGAAACTATTCTGACTCAAGCTATTACTGGGATAATAGTGGCATATTCTTTTGACTTCCTGGGAAGGATTCTGCTATGACTGTGAATATGTAGTATAATTGAGTTATTTAGAAGCTGCTTTGCCCAATATCTAAATGTGCATCATTAATGAAGATAAAATGAACTCGAGTTTCCCAGATGTCAGGAAATGTTCATTGTTTTCCTGACAACATGTCTTCCAAATATATCAGACAGATGCATTCACGTGTAGCCTGTTAAATTTCATTTCAACACTTTGGAGGAGGAATACATCAATGCAATTTAAGAATAGAACTACATATTAATATTTTCTACATTAAGAAAGAAAGAAATACAATTAGTGTATCACATTTAATTTAATGATGGTTTTATGCATAAAGGATTTGTACAAAAGTCAAATGATAGATGATCTGTTCTTTGAATAATAGTTTGAAAAAATCAGTGAGTAAAACGATAATAAAGAATTTTTTTCTACTGATTTTAAATTTAAAATTAATTCTATAAGCAAGAAGTAACAAAACTGAAGTGATTAATAGACTATGATTCTGTTGATCAACATGCAAACAATTTAATGGTTAATATGTAAGAAGTAAGATAAGGACATGTGGTCTGTTACTCTTAAGAGCAGCCTCTTTTTCACTCACTTTTTCAGTTCTCTCAATCTGTCTTTAACTAGAATTGCTCTGTCTTGGATTGGAGATACAGCTCAGTAATAGAGAATCTACCTAGCATGCGCAAAACTCTGGGGTTGATGCCCAGTAAAACATACACACTCACACACACACACACACACACATACACACACACACACACACACACACACACACACAAGAATTTCTCTCTCTTAAAGAAAAGAACAGTTTGCTAACTTATAATTTCAATTCCACTTGTTCCAAATATTATTTTGGATTTTTTTTTAATCTGAGAGGGGGATAATCTAAAGATTTTAAAAATAAGTCAGCAAGATAGTATAATAGGAAAGTCTAGAACAATTTAACAACAATATGTGATTAAAAAATATACCATTATGAATACTTTAGAAATTGCATATAAAGTAACAGTGCCCCAGGCAAACTTGAAGCCAAGAATGGTCACTTTCAAATGAATAAAAAAAATTTTTTTCATTGCAACCAATTCAACCCCCCTTCAAACCACAATATTCATGATTGAAAGAAAAAATTCAACTCATGAATACCTCTGGGAGGGAAAGGGAAGACTGGAACATATATTCAACATTTACCCCTTTAGGCAGATTGTTCAAGGGACTGATTTTGTGTGTTGACAGGGAATTGGATACTTTGAATGGCTGGGGCACCAGAGATCAAAGAAAAGCTTAACAAATTATAGCAGCACCAGATGACCCTAATACTACCAAATGCCACTTAGTACAATATGAAGTAAGCTCCTAGCTTATGGTTTCTCTGTTGGGAAGGAAAGCGAAAAGGGAATGTTTAGAGAAGAAAAGAGAAAAGTGGGATGTACATATAACACTCAACCTTGGGGCTTACCTGAAGTCCTGGTTTCTGTCTTGTCTGACTCAGAGGGCTGGTAGACTTTGAATATCTGGAGGCCAGAGAGAATGAGAGCTCAGCAGCTTGTGGCAGTGCCAGAGAGCCTGCAGTACCATAGATATATAGATGGATAGTACCATAGACACCAGAGAGAGCAGGAGACTATAAGATGCTGAGAAAGAAATGAGCAAACATCTACTGTTGAGAAATTATACTCAGAAACCAAGAAAAAATGCATGTCCATAAAAGGTTTGAGAAGCTTCCATAGATTCTAACTGTGTTTGTTGGTGAAAAGCTTTCTGTGTATGAGAATCTTTTTTCAAATGCATGAATCTTAGTACAGAGGTATAAGTCTCACAAAGAAACATGGAAACGTGGCCCAAATAAAGTAACAAGATGAACTACCAGAAATGGAATCTAAAGAAGCAGATGTACATGAATAATGTAACATGCATATGAATTATGTATATGAATTATGAACCTCAAAAAGATGTTTATAAAGCTTAGAAAAACAATATATGTACAAAATAAGAATATCAACAAAAAGAAAAATTTTAAAGAAAACAAATAACAGCTTAATTGAAAATTTCACTAGACATGCTCAACTGAAGATTAATCAAGCAGAGGAAAGAGAATCAGAATTCAAAGAAAGATCATGTGAAATTAGTTAGCCAGAGAAGCAAAAAGAAATATATATATATATATATATATATATATATATATATATATATATATATATGAGAAATAAAGCCTAAGGAACCTATGAGCCATCATCAAATGAGCCAAAATGTGATTTCAGAAGGAGGAGGCAAAAGAGAGGGGCCAAAAAGCATACTTAATAAAATAATGGTCAAAAACTTGTGAAGTTTATGGAGGAAAAGATAAACTGGAAAATTCAAAAGTAAGTGAAAATTAAACATACTCAAACAACCAAGAAAAAAAACCACAGGAAATTAGAAAATATCTCATAGAAAAACAAAACAAACAAAACAGACAATATAGCAAAACCAATGAGATGAAGCAGAAGTTGTACTGAGAAGAAAGTTTATAGCAGTAAATGCCTACATTAGGAAAGAAGAAATATATTGAATAAACAATTTCCATTCTATCTCAACGAATTAAAACAAAAGCTAAACTTAAAGTTAGCAGAAAACAAAAAAGACTAATCATAAGAAAATAAAATAGAGAATTTACAAATAAAACAATAGAAAAAAAGCAATAAAACTAAGAATTGTGTTTTTTTAAAAAAAATCAACAGAATGGGTAAATCTTTAGTGTACTGTAAACCAAAAAACAAAAAAAAACCACCCCAAAATCAGAAAAATAACATCACAACTGAGAGAGCAGTCATTGCAACCAATACAGAAAAAACAAAAGAGGTTGCTGGGCCCAGTGCAGCATGCCTGTAATCCCAGTGACTTAGGAAGCTGAGGCAGAAGGATCTCAAGTTCAAGACCAGCCTCAGCAACTTAGAGAAGCCATAAGCGTCTTAGCAAGACGCTGTCTCTAAATAAAAAATAAAAAGGGCTGGGTATGTAGCTCAATGATTGAGTGCCCCTGGGTTTACTCACCCTTACAAAAGAAGAGGGAGGAGGAAAAGGAAGGAGAAGGAGAAGGAGAGGGAGAGGAAAGCAATAGAAAGGGTTAAAAGAGACTGTGAAAAATTCCATGCCAACTAATTTGATAATCAAGAAGAAATGGATAAATTCTTAGAGATATGCAAACTACCAAGACTGAAGGCTACAGAAATGGAAATTCTGAACAGAATTATAACTACTAAGAAGAATGAATAATAAATCAAAAGCTTCCAACAGCAAGAACAACAATAAATTCATGTCTACTCCAGTATCCCTCCCCATAATCAAGAGGTAGAAACATCCTGTGCGTTCTTCAAAAGATGAACTGATAAAGAAAACAAAGTCTATACCGCAGTGGAATCTCACCCTGCCATCATAAAATGTCCTATTATCTGGGTGACCCTTGAGGACATTATACCAAACAAGTCAGCTTCATAAAGGCAAATAAGATATGATTCCAATTCTAGGGGATATGTGAAGTAGTCTGATTCTTAGAAGCAGAAAGAGGAGGCCTGTTTGCCAGAGGATGGAGGGAGGGAGAAATGGAAAGTTGTTCTTTAATGAGTATGGAGTTTTAGTCATGTAAAAATGAAAAAGGTCTGGAGATACACTCTGAAACAAGTCTTATAGAGTTAATATTTTATTGTATGCATAAAAAAATTGTTAAGAACATAGACTCAGATACTTTTACCAAGCTAAGAAAATAATTTCAAGGTAAGAAATACTATTTTACTGTGCTTTACCTTTTAAAATGATACACAGAAGTGTTAAATTTATAGGGAGTTATATCCAAATTTTGAATTTAACTTCAACAATTTCAAGAGGGAAATTTCTTTGCAGCTCCAAAATCCATTATCAATCTTTGGCAAACTTGTATTATCATATTTGACTGTCATTTCATGGTAGTCTTAAATTTATTTCATAAAATTTATTTCATAGTACCTCAGAGAGTCCTATTAGAAAGCAGCCTCAGGAAGAAAATGACCACACATTACTTTCTATTAATAAGATGTAAAATGTGGCTATGATAAATAATAAGTTTCTCACACTGGTACACACTCATGGTCTTGACTTATATAATTCTGCCTGGCAAGCAGTCTCTCAAGAGATATATGTTTTTATTTTAATTAAGATCAAGTCTTCTGCTGTAATTGGTTTCAATTTCACCTCTTCTTAGCTATATGCCTTAGCCTTAGGCATTGTTATAACTGTAAGATCAACTGTGACATGACTCACAGGTGGCGGAGAGTTTTATTTACAACAACATTCTGTGGGAGGAAACACTCCACCACCATTTCCTTTAGTATGACATCAAATATTTACAGAAAAGCTAACCACCTGTCAACCAGTGGCTAGGCAGAGGGCCAGGTCATCACCGTAATGACAAATTTCTTTTCCCAATCTGTTGGAGGAATCTAGAGTGCAATCCAGAAAAAAAAAAAATTGACAGAATCTCTTGATTGCTGAAAGTCCTAGGTCTTTTCTGTGGCTCTCTGCTATGGTTTTTGATAGATTTTTTACCTCCAAAGTGAACAGACAGCCTAATCAACTGAAAGCCCATAATCATTTGAAAAGGAAAGCCCTTTTATGACCCACTTCCATGCACAGGGAAACTTAGTGTGATGATTGAATATGCCAACTAAGAACCCTTTTGAATGCTTAGTAGCGAGTTATTACGGTTTCAAAATGTTAGACACCCTGAAATAGTCAACTTAGCATCCACTCAGACAAGATACTTATGGCTTACAAGGAGGCCCTGAATTCTTATACCATGTCCACTTTCCAGAACTCTTGGAGTTTACTCATGTTCTTTGTTCAATTTGAACCAAGCAACAGATCTTGGATAGCTTTCATGTTTCACTGAATATAAGACAAAGCTAACTCATTAAACTAATATTTCACGTAGATGGAAATTATCCTGGATTATGGTTGGCAACGTGTGTATAAAACTAATTAGTAAATATTTTACTCTTTTCTGACCAGGTATACTTACATCTCAAATCTACTTACATCTGTAGTATAAAAGCAACCACAGACAACAAATAAATGAAAGTGCATGGTTGTGTTTGAATAAAAATATATTTAATAAAACAGGTTGCAGAACACGTTTGGCTTTCAGGACATAGTTTTCTGAGTCCTAAGCTGAGACCTCAAAGACCTGATTCTAAATTTCTGGATCAGGTAATGGAGTCTCAGTAAATCTTACCACTCAATCACAGGCCAAGTCCCTTTCTGCTTTTCTTCTCTGGGTTTCAGAGTCCAAAACCTGACCCTGTAAAATTCTCAGTCTCCTTCTGACCAGGTCTCTATAGCTGTCAGTTTTTCATCTTTACTTAAGCTGCTTGATCTGACAGTTCATTTCAGTAAAGCAGAAGGTAAAGGTAGTGTGAAAAGATCCCCTTCAGGCAGAAAACTCAAGAGAGATTTGAAGAACCAGCTAAATTATCAGCCCGTTTGGGTAATTTAGGTCAATGATTCCGAAACCTTAGCAAGTATAAGAATTACTGGAGATGCTGCTAAAACTGCAGGTCTCACACTCCTGCTTCCCTGAGATTACAATTTGGTATGCAAATCTGTCAGAAATCATGTCACATGCTTTGGGACCATGTAATAAGGATCCTAAGGTCTTAAGGATTATTCTGTTGTGAAAAACAAATATAGAGGGAAATACAAGTTGTTGAAAAATATAGACGCTGCTAACAGTTTCCTACTGAGTTGTCATTGTAAATAAGTAGTTCTCACACCTCTTGTGGCATTCAGTGAGGGTGATGACCCAAATCTAACATTCAGTTCATGCACACACATCCTGAGGATGTCTCTTTTTGTTCTGACCAATGAAAAGACAGACCTCAGAAAAGCAAGCCAGAGAATCCCAAGTAGATCTGGAATAAAAAAGATGGAAAATGATTTGAAGGGTACTCTATGTACAATCTCTTCCTTTTGTCTCCTGTTTCTGTATCCCATAGAGCCTAATTTAGAATTGAGTATACAACTTGCAAAAGAAGAATAGTTTTTTTTTTTTTAATGATGTTCTCTAAATGATAATGGCAGGTATTAAATAAAAGAAAAAGACCATGTGTAGTTGAGAAGGAAGAGTATACAATATTTCTGATTTTTAATCTTGAACTATCTTTCACTCTTATCACTCACTATGGAAGTAAGTAGCTTGCTAGATGAATTATTTAAGATCTAGGTTTCTTTCTTTTATTATTTTGTTTTCTTTCGCTTTATTGTTTTTTGTTTGGGTTTTTGTTGTTGTTGTTGTTTTGTTTAGAAATATTTGGTAAAGAGTGAAGAGCATGTAGGAGATTACATGTAAGTTTTATTTTTCTATTTTATACTTTATATCTTTAAATTTATATAAACAAGTATTCTTGTTATTAAAAAGATAAGAAAAATGAAAATTTAAAAGTGTAAGTTTTTTGAACTACAGGGACACTATATAGCCATTCTCAGAGCTATCTCATAAAAAGAAAGAAATTAACATATTAACCACTGCAAGACCTCTGCTAGGTACATGTGGTTTTCATTTTTTTTTTTTTTTTGGTTTTTGTTTTTGTAAATCAAAGACACTTACATTAGCATGCCCCAGGTACATACACACACACACACACACACACACACACATGCATGCATACATAGATCAGATACTATTTTCAATATTAGTAGTTCAACAATATTTTCCTGAAGATCAATATGATATGAAAATAAAGGGACTCTAGGATCACATGATGTAAGTTTTAACCTGTCATTTCTTATGTGATACAAGTTTTTCCTAAATAAAAACTGTAAGGCTTTTTTTTCTAATCACTTAAATATCCTAACTTACCTCATGCCATTTTTATGAGGTTTGAAATGAAAAATACACATACAGTGTTTAGGGGATGTTTAGCATGTTGTATAAATAAGCAATAAATGCTCACCATTTTTATTGAGTGACTACTTTCATAATATATTGTGCTAGGACTGTGGGGGATATAAAAGTAATTCTATGCGAAATCTCTTTTTTTTCAATGTGATTTTGTAATCCATTCTTGTGAAAGATGAGTGAAAATATAAAATCTTATTTTAAGTTGCATCCATGATGCAAATCTATTAACATATTGCCTATTTTCATTTTTATTATAACAGCAGGGTAAAAACTTTTCTTCTTATTGGATGGAACTGAGTTTTCTGACCATATAACATTGTAGACAGTGGAATTTGTTATCAGTTGGCTTAAGTGAATAAATATTTATTTAATATAATTGGAAATGAGTTGCCCAAACATGAAAGATTTGTACGCCTCTCAATTTCCTAGTATTAAAATTTCCAAATGCTACAATATGGCGTATTTGAAATATCAGAGGTGGAATTTCACAAATCTATTAGCTTGCCAACATTTTTATATATCAAGAAAAGAACTATGTCATTCCAGACTTTTGTCTCTGCCAAGGTAAGGAATACTTACATTATTGGAATGGATACCTTAAATGAACTTTTAGAAATTCATTATATATATTATTTTTTGTACTGTAGCTAGAATAGTTCAAGTAAAAAATATCCAGGGTAATCAAAGTACCTGAACAGAGAGACTTATATAAATGGAATGGAGATTGGACCAACAAACTTCATGAAATGTGTTAGAACCTCAGGGCCGAAGTGAAACTAATAAATTTATATTAATGAAGTTATATTATATTTCTGAACCTGTTCCTTCACTTCTAAAATGAGGGATTATAATAAATTTGGAACAAAAATATATTTTAGCTCTCAAATTCTGGGTGATACATGATATGCAAATGTATCTGACTTTTAGTAAACTTTAATTCAGTAATATATTTTAAATTTTGCTTTAAGAATCCTCAACATTTGTTAAATCTTAAAACTGAATTTAAGATAATAGCTCCCATTTAATGTGGGTCATCTTTGCAATTTTTAAGTCTCTTTGCAATTACAAACCCTTCCACACTAAGGGTACAGTATTTTTGGTTCTGTGAGATTTTTCTTCTCAATATAACTCATATACATTGATGATAACCACAGTTGATCAAAAACCCTATAGTAACCTAATGGAGTCTCTCTGTTTTAACTTTGCTTGAGGATCATTGAACTGATGTTTGGAATGGCCAACTGTTTTTGTAAAAAAGGACACATTTTGAATGTGACTTTGGTATCACTGCAAATACCTAGTTTCTGGTGAATAATCTCAAGAGAACAACTAAATGAAAAGACAGATCATCTGAAATGTCTCTCTGATACTTCTGCAAAACCTTCCAGCAGGAGTCTTGAAATTTAACAACATCTCCTGTGTTCAAATAAAATTCAAATAATTCTGCAGGCAACGGTATCACCTGCCACATATTTACTGATAAATTGAAAACTAAAATCACATTGTGTTTTCAGAATGGTACGAATAATGCATTTATTAGACAAGATGAAAGACCTAAGTGTGGTAATCTAAGCTTCCACCTTAAAAAGCTAGAAAAGGCAGTGCAATTTAAGCTTAAATTAAACAGAAGAAGGAAAGCAAAATTAGAACAGAAATTAGTGGAAACAGGAGAACAAAAGAGAAAATCAATCAAAATAAAAGCTGGGTTTTTTTTGATAAAACTGATAAACCTAATCTAGCCAGACTAAGAAAAAAGGTAGAGAAGACAAAAATTCCCAATAAGAAAAATGGGGGAAAAAATCCTCAATACTTACCCTATGAACATTAAAAAAAATTCTAAAGGAATATTTTAAACAACTCTCTACAAATTTAATAATTTCAAGGAAATAAGTGTATACAAACTATCCAAATTCAATAAAAATAGATTATTCAAATTGGCCTATATCCCTTAAAAATTGAATCTACAATTAATACTTTTCTTAAGTGAAGAATTAGACCCAGATAGTTTCACTGGGAAATTTGACCAAACATTTAAATAGGAATTGTTACCAGTCTCCACAATCCATAGAGAATAGATGAAAAGAGAATATTTCTTAAACTCATTCTGTAAAAAAAGCATCACCCTAACACCAAAACCAAATTTAAAAATTACAAAAGAGAAAAACAAAACTACACACCAATATCACTCATGGAAATAACTTCAAAAGTCCTCATATAGCTGGTTTTGGTGGAGCATGCTTGTAATCTCAGGGGCCCGGGGAGGCTGAGGCTGGAGGATTGCAAATTCAAAACTAGCTTCAGCAATTTAGTGAGGCCCTAAGCAAGTTAGCAGAACTTGTCTCAAAATAAATAAAAAAAATAAAAAATTGGGGGGCTGGAGATGTGGCTCAAGTGGTAGCGCGCTCGCCTGGCATGCGTGCGGCCCGGGTTCGATCCTCAGCACCACATACCAACAAAGATGTTGTGTCCGCCGAGAACTAAAAAATAAATATTAAAAATTCTCTCTCTCTCTCTCTCTCTCTCTCTCTCTCTCTCTCTCTCTCTCTCTCTCTCTCTCTCTCCTCTCTCACTCTCTCTTTAAAAAAAAAAATTTAAAAACTGGGGATGTGGCTCAATGGTTAATCATTCCTGGGTTCAAACCCTGGTACCCCCCCCCCAAAAAAGTCATCTAAATTAAAATATTAGCACATGAAATTCAACAGTTTATAAACCAAGAATTTTACACCACGAACAAGTGAATTTATTCAGTTTTCAAAAATTTGTTAACGTCATCTACCACATTAACACCATAAAGAAGAAAAATCATAGGATGATATCAATTGGTATAAGGTAGGAGTAGAAATGCCTTAAACTTTGTAAATATTTATCTTGAAGCTACATAGTGAAAAAATGATTGTTTTAGAGCAGAAGAAAGTGCAGATTTGCATATTTAACTCTTAGAATTATTAAACTTCATAAATAGAAAATCATTATTGGGAGTTGAGGTGGCTCAATTATAGTTGCATCCACATTGAGTAATACTTGTCCCTATTAAACTTTTTAATTAAGCATTTCAAATAAATGCTGTAACATATTATAAATGTAAAATGCATAGTCCTTGAAAACAAATTTGTGTTAAGTGAAAATATTTGATTCAATGTTGTCATTACAAAAATTACTCTTGCTCATTTGTGGCGATAATAAGCTGGGTAAATAAAGGTATGGAACATAAATAAAATAACATAGCGTATCTAATATTGCCTGGGTACACGCCCATCATACTGTGATTTGGGGGATGGTTGCAGCCAATTTCAAAACCAAAGTACAAAGAGATTTCTCAGCAGCTATTCTGGTAGTAAGACTTGGATCCACGTGGTTGCTATATGCATGACAATAGTTTTTATAAAGTTGTAATCTCTGTAAAAGATAGGCAGAGGTTTCCAAAGCATGGGAGATAATTCCAAAACCAAATTCTCTTAATAGGGTTTATAACCATTAGCAATAAATATTTTGAATTTAGCAACATCAAATTGAGTTCCAAACAAAAAGGAAAGGGAAAGGAGTGAGAGAAGAAAAGGTTGGTAAGAAAAGCGTAGAAAGAGCAGGTAAAATAGAAGAAGGTATGGGGGGAGGAGGAGGAGATACAGCAGGACATGAAATAGGTGGAGGAGAAGGTGGAGATGGTAGATGATAATAAAGAAGGGATTGGATTGGGATCACTTGCATGCATCTTTGTGTCTGTTTTGGTCTTTATTTCAGATTGTGCCTTCATGTTTATAGTTGACTTGGTAACTCAAGGGAGAAAAAATAATCACTGGATCCTTCTCATAAACTTTCAAGAATGCATAAGCCTTTTCAACCTCTAAGGAAACAAATAATAAATAAACATATAAGCAAACAAACACAAGCAACAACAACAACAACAATTTCCTAAACTCTATATTTCCCTTTGAAATTGTTTTACTTCTTTTGGAACTAATTTTCTTGGAAATCTTTGTACTTTCTCACCTTTCATTTTTTTCATTCTTTTTTTTTTTTTTTTTTGCACTAGGGATGGAAACCATGGGTGCTTTAACACTCATTTTTATTATTCCCAGTCCCTTTTTATTTTATATTTTGAGAGTGGAACTTGCTAAATTGCCCAGACTGGCCCCAATCTTGCCATCCTTAGCCTCTCAAGATGCTTGGATTATAAGCCTGTGCCACTGTGCCCAACTTTATCACTTCTTATTACAATCTTGTTCTATCAGACTTCCTCCACAGAAAATAGTAGTGCCATGCTTTTAATGACAATTTCATTACCAATTCTAATGATATGTTTCAATTCTTGTACAACATTTTACAGTGTTTGACACTGTCGATTAATCCTCTATGGGGATCCTTAATAACATTCCCTGCTGGTTTTCTTTCCATTTCTCTGACAACTTTTCAGGTTGCCTTCACTGGTTTCTTTATTTCTTCAGGGACCTTAAATTTATCCCCAAGCTATTCATGCAGCCTTCTCAAATTTCATTCTCATGTATTTCCTTGAATAATAATACCATTATGTTTTTAGCTTTTATAGCTACCAGCCCACCTAAATTCAAACAAATGAATTCATAAAGTTATTTACTAGCTCCTAAGTCAGTATTTCCATCACATATCATCTGTGACTCGGCTAACTTACATGTTTTATTGTCTTCTACATACTGCTACCTATTATGCCCACAAACACCCTCTCTCAGAATGAATGTCTACCCATGCACTGATTTTTATTCTTAGCAGACATCTACCAGAAATCTCCCTCCCTAACATGTTCCAAATTCAATTAATCAGAAGATATTAAAGATTTAACCACTCTGACCACTTCCCTTCTAATTGCATAGTCACTATCAATTCAGATTCTAATACCATATGTAGTTCCACCCACCAATCCATTTACACAAGTCAATTGATTTGGTATTTCTATCCTACACTTTGATAATGTGACTTCCAAAGTACAGTCGTTCACTGGACTCCCCATGATTATAGAACCAATTTTTAATCTCTTGGGTATTGTTAAAATATGGGCATGAAACCTTTTGAACCAGCTGTGTATGTCCTTTTAAAAACTCTCTTCGGTTAACCTTTCTACCTATTTCTGTTTCACCACACAAAATAATTGTAATTCATCAAATTGACCATATTCATAAAAACGTACACCTTTGAACATGATGATTCTTCTTGTTAGAATATCTTTTTTTTCCTCAGCTGCTTATATCATTTTGTCAAAATCCTATTAATTCTTCAAAGTACACATTTCTTTTCCTTTCCTTTTAAATGACACCTGTGAACACCAGTGTTACAGCACACATTACACTCTCCCCTTGGCTAATGGGTTCCAAGTGAAAAGACACTGTCTTATTGTATCTCTATTCCCAGCAACCGGCTCAGAGCTTGATGGCATTAGTAGTTTAACAAATACGAAGGCAAATGAATGTTGACTGAGGACTCACATGTCTTTGTTCCTGTATTTATCTGATTAAAAATCGAGGATGGATGATTAAAAGATTAAAGATGGAAGTTAGCAAAAATGAAAAGGAGAAAAAAACTCAAGACTGTGATTGTACCACTCAGATCTGTGGGTTATTAAAATTTTGGTGTAGATTAGTCATTCATTTATGCAAATCTACTCAAGAATAAAAGTAGTTCACAATGCATATGTAAAAAAACTGGTTAATTTCATAATCATAAACAAATTAGTGTTGATCAAAACAATATTGGGAACTCTTTTTAAAAGGAAAAATAAATCTTTCAGTGAACCCAGAATCTCCTGTTCCATAGGGCTGGTAAAAATGTAAAAAATATAGCCTATGAATTATAGAAAAACAAACAATTCAATCTTTTAATTTTGTATTCTCCCTTCTGTCTCCTCTATCTGTCTATCTACCTATCTATATCTATTTATGCATGTTTCTATCATCTACTTATTTGAATTCTTATGCTTGACAGATATTTATTCAGGTTAAACTTTCAAAAATATTTATTCATCTAGAGCCATCCTAGTGTTCCTAGTTTTCTTTAAACCTTAGCTAATTTTACTTTTAGCTAGTTCTTCTATTTTAGGTTTGTCAGAGGAAGAAAGGGATAAGTGTATATGGTAGAAGAAAAATAGGAACAATTAAGGAGTAAAAGATAAATGTTGTACACAAGATGTCCAGCAAATCCACACTGCCTGGTATGAATCTTCACCCTGCAAAACTGTCTTTCCCTCACCCAGACTCCAAGCCAGTCTTTCAGAGTTCAAAGACTTCTGCTCAGCAAAGCATTTAAAGTGGATCCCTATTCTCATTGATTTGTGGCTTCCTGTTAAAGACTTCACAATCTCAGAGCTTTGCTGTCAATGTGTTAAATGAAAACTGCTTCTTCCATCAGTGCCTAGGGAACTGTCAATTACCTTGCATCATTTAGCTTTTGATAATTGTAAAACAAGTAAAATAAGTAGACCACTGCCCATCTACATAGTATATCCAGGTTTTATTATTATCCATATCACTTTGTAAAACTGAAGAAATCTAACTTTTAAAACAGAAAAAAACTTTAAATAGCTGCTTTTAGTCCATTGTGTGTGTGTGTGTGTGTGTGTGTGTGTGTGTGTGTTGTACTGGGGATTAAATCGAGATGCTTAATCACTGAGCTGCATCCCCAGCCCTTTTTATTTTTTATTTTGAGACAGAGTCTCACTAAGTTATTTAGGGCCTTGCTAAATTTCTAGGCTGACTTCAAACTTGTGGTCCTCCCATCTCAACCTCCCAAGCTGCTGGGATTACAGGTACACACTGTAATGGCTTGATCCTTCTTAAAAATAACTATTTCTCATGTTAACATTCCACTACCAGCTAATTAGCCTCTTTAAGGTTAAGTTATGTACCAAAGGAATAGTAGCATAGACTTCGTCACTCTGCAAACTAAATCTTATTCTACCTTGAAGACTTTCTAGTAACATTTCATCTATCTCATTTTTCATTCTCTGTCATTTCTGTTTCTAGCTGTTGCCACATATGGAGATGCAAAATGCAAGAACTATGTTTTTAGTATTCCCCGCCCCCCGAAACACATATTCTTGATTTTTTCCAAGAAAGATAAATCTGGAAAACCTTTGAGTGCAGTTCAAAAGATGGAGAAAGTGTAGGTCATTCAAGTATTTATCCAGACAACCAAAGAAGAATTACATGCTGAATCAAGTTTTGCACTTTTTAAAAGATTTTTTTAACAGTAAAAAAATTCCAATAAAAATAATGCCAGTAATATTGGTAGTTGTGATAATGTTGATGATTTTGGTAATGAGCTTGAGCTTCTGTTGCATTTTTAAAATAGATTATGGACTACTTGCCACTTGCTTTACCTATACTATCTTCATGAAACCTTACAAAGATCACAAAAGCTGAAATCCATGTCTTTCTTTCTAGGACAAAGGTAACAAACAAGAAACTGGGGATTGAAAATAATTAGTAGCGACCCAAAGTCTCAAATCTTCAAAACACCTTTATTCTGCTGAGAATTCTGGAAATTTTTATGTAACTTCAAGTCAAAATGGTTTTAGAGATGACTTAGTCCTGTGCATTCATTTTGGGGAGAGGAAATTGAAAACCACAAAGTTAAATGATGTATCCTTCTTCACTCAACAGGTGTGCTACAAAGCAGACTTTCAAGTTTAATCTCCAGACACAAAATACAGACTTCCTTCCATCACATCTAAAATCAAGGCACAGCTCCAAAAATTAGGACTTACAGTTTGAGCAACTGTGAATAAGCATGTAAGGATAGAATATTTTAAATCTCCAAAATACACAATCAACACAGTATATCAGGCTGCCAATTTTCTTCAGAGAGGAAAAGGCGCATGTCACAGAATACGGAAACAGTCTTTTCTTCCCCGGGTGCTCATGACAACTAATAGTACCATAAATAATGGGAAAATCATTTTTACTTTATTGAAAATTCTCATGATGCCCCTTGTTGGTTTCTTTCCTATTAAAGTGCTAAGCATATTGGTTTGAGTACTTACTCTACAAGTATATTATTGACTCATAAGAAGTTATATAAATTCAGTAATATTTGTTGCATATCATATGAATATTATAAATGTTATAGAGTAACTATTACCCTCAGCTTAATAACCCCAGAAAAATAATTGGTTTGCATTATGAAACTTGTAATTTCTCATAAAAGGAAAATACCCTGAAGCAATTTCACACCATCTTTACGTATGTTCTGCCAAAAGTTATATAAAGCTGAACCTCACACCCTAGAGCTATAGCAATGTAATTAGATTTCTATTTTACAACTGTATATACTGATTTCATTGGAAGGTGTTTTGTGATATTTCTTTACTCGTTATGTTAAAATGCCATGGTTAGAGGTTGGAAAAGTTGATTTACAATTAATTTCACAGTTTCAGGGAATGACTTGGAGATAAGAAACCTGTGAAGGAGTTGCCATTGAGATCCATCCACAGGTTATGAGATCATGGGTTTATTTGCTCTTTTGTTCCTGCTTTTCTACTCAAAGAATCTCGAGAGCTTACAGGACAGAAAAAGTGATGACAGTCCACAGCAGAGGTAAATTGAGTAGGTAATTTAATGATCTAGAAACTCCGGTTCCTGAGACTGATACTAGCTCTGGTGGATCTGATGCTCTGCAGAGCAAGTTCTTCCTGGACAAGTAAAGTAGGAACTTTAAAATAGGAAACTTTCTCAACGTTCTAATAATCATCTGTGTCTGCATCAGCCTGTGTGTTTGTTAAAATTGTTCACTGCTTAGTCAAACCTACCCAAATTGGGAAGCATCTAGTTGGAGTCCTGGAAGAATATAGCTCTGACCAACTCCCAGACAATTTTTAATGCATGCTCAAGTTTGATAATAGTCTACCTCTGAAGTTTGCTGTCGAATAGTTTGACAGAGGTAAGCAGATGACTAGGAGGCTTGATACCCATAAAGGACATGAGTTGTATTGGGAAGGTCGTCAGGGACACTAGGAGAGATCACATTTGAGGTGTCTGTCAAACAGAAGGGTGACAAGCCTCCTGTTTGGGCTAGGCTTCAATTCCAGAGAATAGATATTGGTTTGACCCTTTGTGGAAATAATAATGGAACAAACAAGGATGGTAAAAGGATATAAGGATATAAGCCTGGAATTGAAACATAGAGTCAGGGTTTCATAGTAGTAATTTTATTTAAATGTATTAAAATGTATTAACAAATTTAATTATTCATGGTTAGGTTTTATTTTTTTTCAAAGTTCCATTGAAAAACAGTAAAAAAGAAAAACAGAAAACAATAGCCTCTACTGATTCCTTCCTAAAATATATGAACAAAACAGGAGAAAAAAAATCAATAGGATTTAAATTATAATGGAAACTTTTTAATGGTTATTTACTTTTCTATAAAATGAAGACTGATGATCCTGCTAATACTGTTATATTTTGTCCCACAAATCATGCTGTTTCATTGAATTGCAGAGGGACAGAAACCTTTACTGTGGTACTACTATTATTCTCCCTTTGTAGAGTCCAGTTAAAATGCAGCACTAGAATCTGGGTGTCATTGTAGCCCTTTACCAGAAGACCTCTACTCTTGTAAAAACTTTGTTATTCTCAACTGATGTTTCCACAGAAGAATCCATCTTAGTGAAAAGAAGGAATCCAATAGGACTTCTTTAAGAAATCTTGGTCAAATCTGCTCATCTAATTAGAAGTGAGAGGACTGAGGAGGATGAGATGGTCCGGGGAGTAATTGGGCATGCTTGTATGGCAAACACAGTGAGCCTCTCAGCAGAGAACAAAATCTTTTCTTCCTCAAGTATATGCAAGCTGCTAACTAACAGTACTTTGAAGCCACCTGTTTTAGTTAGTTCTTGTGTTGCAGTGATCAAAATACTCGACAAGAAAATAATATGAAAGAAAACGTTTATTTTGGCTACAGCCATACCCTACCTGCCTACAGTTACCACCCAGTTCAGAAGTTCAGACCATGGTTAGCAGACTCCACAGCTCTGGGTGAAGGTGAGGCAGAACATTATGGCAAAAGAAAGTAGCTCAGAACATGGAAAACAGGAAGAGAGAGAGAGAGAGAGAGAGAGAGAGAGAGAGCGCTTCTTTTACAAAGGACAAAATATAAAAAGTCATGTCCCCAGTGATCTACCTCCTCCAGTTACAGCCTCCATACCTACAGTTACTACCCAGTTAGGTTACAGTTCTCCTAACACCTGCAGAAAAGCTCAAACTGGTGTTCTAGCTCACTCAACTTTGAACACTCTTGCATTGTCTCACACATGAGCTTTTAGAGGGTACTTCATATCTAAACCATAACACCACCTTTTACACTCTACCTTGTATATACATCATGGGTAATTAATTCACTGAACTTTTTTTTTTTTTTAATCAGCTTCTCTATTTGCCATGTAGTGGCCTGGACACATCCTTATATAAGATTGTTGATGTCCTTACCCTCATGGCATTTGAAATCCACAATGGCAGGTTTTATGTCACTCTTCATATCACCTCCCATGAAGAATATTTGCCAAGTGAAATCATGGACGACATATAATGGAAAAGGTTTGCTAGAGTTAATTCTGTTTCTTTTTCCTATAATCCCTGTAAAAGGCAGGCCAGAGTATAGAATAAAGTTATTTTTTTCCCCTACAAATGTTTCAAAAGATTATACTGTGTTTTATTCAAAGAAAGTGTATCCTACATTTTACAAAATACAAGAAAGTGTATTCTATTATACAATAAAATCAGGTTTTGACTCTGTGAAGTGAATGGGAATCATTATTTGGTGAGATATTAACTAATTTTATTACACAGAAAGGGCTATATTTGATGGTAGTTACCAGAAGACTGACTGCTGACAAGGAAAGATTGGGAGATCAGTGACATTGAATTAGAATGATTCAAATATGATTTCTGTGTTCTCAGTGTCTTGACAGTAATAGTTGTACAATATCCTGAGTCACACTTTAAGTAATTTTGTATCACTTTATTATGTTTATAAAATAGTAGAGTTCAAGCTTCTAAGTGGATTAAATTTCTAAAATTTTATTTATTTTGTTAATTTACTACATGGAAGAGTTTCAACCAGCCATTGTATTACATTTGTCATGTATATTCTGAAGGTAGACATGCTGTCTACTTTTCCCGTTAAGTTTTCAGAAGGACAGAACGCTTCCTCTGTATTTGGAACATTCTGATCAAGAAAATGCTGCCTTTCCTGTGAGACAAGGGGCATTGCAGACTATATCACTTCTGATGAGCTCTAATACATACTTTTGACGGTAATGCTCATTTCTATTCTATCAGTGCTAATACAACCGAATAACCCATTTATGCAATTTTCCATCTTTCTAGAAGATGGATGAGTGAGCTTAATGTATAAAGGATGACAAAATGAAATATATAAGTCTGGACAGAATAGAATAACCAAGGTAGCGCATACAATTACTAGCATCTGTCAATTCTTCTCCATCATTTGTCACTCATTCTCTTACTAATTCTCAAAGCTGAAATTATGTGTCATGGGATAAATATAATGGAAAGTTACTTCTCACCTTTTCTTAAGTAAAGGATCAATGAAACTCATGCTCAGAAAGAAATGCAACCGGTGTTGCTTGTCATTTTTCACATTTTCAAGATGGAGGAAAATGTTCTCTCCATCTCTTTTCTGAAAAAGTAGTACTGCCAGGAACATAGTAGTAAAGGATAATAATTTCCTGTTCCTCGGAGAAAGGTTTTACCACCTTGTTCAGATAAATGCACAGTTTCTAATGCTGAATCATATAATTATTAATATACTTCCTCTAATATATCTAGCAAGCTATATACTTTTATATATATCTCTCTATATATACATTCACATATACATATGTGTGTGTTTGTATGATTCATTTGATACCTGAGCATCAACAAAAATAGCAATTTTAAACATATTTGTATTTATTAATCCCAAAATTGAAAGAAAAAAAGGTTTTTAGTTGATAATATTTATCTTGAGAATATTAGAAAGGTTCAAAATAAGGATTGAATTATTATTACAACATGACATATTTTGTAAAGTATTAATTAAAACCTTTTATGGCTATAAACTTGTAAATAAAACACCATGTTATTACCATTATGATACACAAACACAGAGAAATGAAAAAAAAACTGAGAAATTATCCAATCACACTCATCCTGTTTAGTCTCAAAATTAAAATTTCAAATCAGTACAAAGTTATATTTTGCAGTAAATTGTGCTTGAATCTGGGGAAAACTAGTGACCTTTGTGAGAATAAAGTCAAATGAATGTCCTAATATAGTAGTATTATAAATTTAATTCTCCAAAAATTTTACTGGAGGATGGTCAATAATACATTTCATTTTTTAATTGACATTCTTGATTATCTTCTTTTATATTTTCAACCATGGTACTCTTTTACCTTTAATCTAAGGAAATCATGAGGGGCTTGCAGAAATGGGCACAACAATATTCATCTTGGTATGTCTTTTAAATTTTTTTTTCTGTTTTAAAAATCTTTCTATGCTTTCCCTATTCTTAGAAAATAAAAAATTTTATAAATTACATGACACTTGGGAAAGTGCTAGCTATTTTTAAGTATCACATTAGTGAGGTTGATTAATATGCTCATAAATGTTTAATAACAACAGTGGCTGATTAGCACATGGTGATTTCCTTAAGAGGACCCTTCTTTGCCAGCACACATTGGGAGAATCCAGATAGGTTGCTGCTTAACACCAAATTTAGGCAAGAAGAATTCACTTCCACTTGCTCATTAGGGATTTGAGGACAAATCATTATAGGAATTACACAAATTCATTCTTCTCACCTAATCCTATGTGACTTTTTTTTCTAGGGAAAATCTGGGAGTACAAGGAGGCTGTTCATAGAAAGGACAAAGAGTGATGTTAAAGATATCACGTCTCTGCCATAGTCCTGTCATTCTTAGTATTTCCTAATATTTGGAGCACTTTATGTAACATACCTGCATCTCAATTGTCATATGTTGAAAATAGAACTATACCTCCACTAAAAATCAAAAGATGCTTGTGAGGCACATGGTAGGAGTTAATTCTGTGATGAACCCAGCCTAATTCCATTTTAAGATTGGGAACCATCTCATCACAAAGTCATGAAAAGTTAATTTCTGTTTTACTATAAATTACTCTGATTTCTAAACTTGTTCAGAATTTCCGCCCATGCCGTGAACTCACCCATGCCTGATTTTCCCTGACCAGATAATAACTCTCTCTGAAACCTCAGTGGCACCTCATAAATCCAGATATTGGGATCTGAATTACTCCCTACTTGGAAATATCATGCCATGTAGATCATTAACCTACTATCTGCCTTTGTATTATGCTTGTCAAAATCCTATTAGATGTAAATTCTCAAGACACCCCCCTTTACAACTTTTTGTGCTAAAAACTCTTGTTCCTGGAGAGTTGGGGGTGTTGATCTCTATCCTGGCTTAGGGAGAGACAGTCCTGGCTAGCTCTTGTGTACACAATAAAAGCTTGCTTTAATCTGACTTAAAATTGGAGTCCCTGGTCTTTTCCTTGCATCCTGGTTCAACATGTGAAAGAAGGTTGCTAAGCAGAAAATCTTAAACAGCCATGAAGTCATTGGATCACTGGGACACAGTGCCTTATCAGAAGCCCTGAGTAGTGAACAATGTTACAACAACAGGCCAGTTCATAAGGAGGAAGTCAAAGCAATCTCTCTTTTATTTATTTATTTATTTATTTATTTATTTATTTATTTATTTATTTTTTGTTTATGTTTTTGTTTGTTTGTTTGGCTAATGGAGTAATTATTTTAGTAATCTAGAAACAGTAATTGGAAGCACACTAGCAAGTTATAAGGACATTTTGAGAAGAACTGACTTTCTATTTCTCTTTCTTTCTAATGAAATAAGTAGATTTTATTCTTGGTCAGTCAAGGGATGTGTGTGCATTTTCTTCTTTACTTCTAATTCTTTGGGGAAATAGTATTTCTTTCCATTGAATTACAGCTTGCCTTGTAGTAAATATGGTCTTTCTATTGAAAACTGGCTTATGTGCATTTTATATAGTATAGTTTCAAAACCTTATACAATTCCTATCTATTTACAGGCATACACTATAATCCTCTGTCTGGCTTTGCATACGTAAGTGATGGGATAGAACTTTTACATTTGCATTCTTATCATGCCACTAACAATTCAAAGAGCCTGTCAGTAATAACACAATGTGTTCATATCAAAATACATAGAATATAACGCTATCATGAGAATAAATGAAATTAAAATATATTTTATGTATACCACTCATCTGTGGAAAGGAGAACATATTGGGCTTGATATAAAAAATCCTGTGTTTACATGATGATTATTTTATGTAATGAAAATATTGAAGTAGGAAAAAAACATCATACAAAAACTCGTGAATAATAAGGCTAAGGTAATTATTAATTATAAGAAAAATAATTAAATTATATATCAGTAGTTATTTCTTGGTTCCCATGTAGCTCACTAGTCTCACTTGTTAAGTCTTTTTACAATTTCTTCTGCTCTACTAGTCTTCCAAATGTTGGTATGACCCAGACTCAAAAAATTTCATTTCTTTACTTCTCCACTCCTCTTATCAATCATTCATTTCTATGGCATGAAAAGGCTTCGGTATGCTGATATATCATATTGAAGCCAGAATTAGACAGTCAGTATAGATAAGTAAATCAGGTTGAAATCAGGTCAAATCAAGGAGAACAATTTTGAGAGAGTCAGGAAGTTGCAGACTGTCCCCTGGGGAATTGAAATGTTAATTCCTTCAGAACCTTTCTTCCCCACCCAGCCCCCCACCATCCAGTTACTAAAGTAACCTTTCCCCAGGAATTGCCCCTCCCTACTGTGAGCTATAAGGTTGTTAATTAATGTGTCTTGGGCTGCTCCATCCTGCCCTTCCCCCTTCAGCCCACCTGTATCCCACATTTTGGCCATCCCATGGAGCATTCCTGGGCCTAGTCACAAACACAGGAAAGAGAAAGGTAAGAGGAAGAAATCAGGAGAATAAAAGAAACCTAGGACAGATGAAAAGGGCAGAAAGGCTTGCTTCTAGGGATCCAGGAAACCAGCCATGGTCCCCTTCGCCTTCCTAGGAGAAGTCTATGTTACCCTTTTTTAAAAAAAAGCCTGCTTTATATGCTTGCTTCAGCCTGCTTTTTTAATGTTCAAACTTCAATAAGTGAGAGAGCAGAACTCATCCCTGATAACCAGGGCACAGTGCACAGTGTCAATATCATGTGTCCTTGTGTATACCCATGACAATGTATGTTCACCTGTGTCATTTCTCTTTACCATCAATGGAGAACTTCCCTTTGATTTAGCAACACCATCCCTTCCTTTGGGTTCTTCTTAATCCACATTAACAAATCCAAAATTAAACCCTGGACTCCATATCTCCTAGCAAACTTTATCACACCAGCAACTAATTCCATTTAAAAAAGAAATACCTAGATGTTATACTGAATTTCTATACCCTTTCCCAATTGTGTTTTCTCAGATTTGATATCTTTTGCTCAGGTCTTCTCCTAGGAATGACATATGACTCTTAATTTTTGACCAATCGAACTACAAAACACCATAAAATTTACCCATCTGGCAGAAATTATAATTCCTGCAGAGTACAGACAGCATGAAGACATTTCGTTGCAAGCAAACTCTTAAAGACTACAAATGTCGACTTGTTCAAAATGTGAAACTAAAATTTCAGATGGCTAGGATTACCCTACTTCACTCATTCTTACTTGAACCAGTAGCCTGTTCATTTCTGCAGTACAGGAGTCTGCTTCTCAGTGCCCAAGGCGTTAATGTAATAACAGTCGCAAACTGTTACTGGAGTCCTAGGTCCCCACAGACATAACTCACAGTAAAGCTTTATTTCTTTTAGAATATTGATAACATTTAGACTAGGAAAATGCGACATTTCATTCTCCTTGGCATAATGGTTGTCAATTGGTGATTCTTTATTATATTTCAGTCATGAAGGAGCAATCGAAAGCATAGGAAATGTGTTTTCTCTTTCAAAAACCTATTAGAAGAAAACAAATAAGGATTAGGGCATAAACTTTTTTTTTCATCCAAATGTAGTGAAAACAGTGGGATGCCCTTTTATGCTAACTATGTCGAGAAAAGAATTGAAAGGCTTGCTGAGCCAGAAACATAAATGGCTTTGATAGCACTGGAGTTGAAAACCTTTATTTACATTCACTCAGTGTGAATGTGAGCTTCCATATGGTCAAACCTATGGCTTATGAGTCTATGGGGAAGGTTAATACTTTATCTGGCTCTTCTCACACAAATTATATTCTGATGGCAACCATTAGCCTTCTCATAGTTTTCTTTCTTTTATGAGCCTTCCCAAACTACTCTCCCCCTTGGCCTACAAACAGATTCCCTCCTCCAACAGACAGTTCAGCATGAATGACTCAGAAGGCAAGTGTCTTTCCATCTACTACAGAAAAGTGATGCTTTCCTAAGATGTTGCCTTCAAAAATCATTTGGCTGTTTGATATTTAGAAACAGGAAAATAGAAGAAGGAACAAGCTTGGCTTAAGTTGGAGGATTTTATTGCTTAGTTACGTTGGTGTGATGAACGGTAATGGCTGTAGTCATTTTTTTTTCTTATATAACATAAAAGTATGTTTTTTTCAGTGTTCTGCTTTCACATTTATTTTCTGCAATCCAAATGCTCTCTAACTATATTGCCTCTAGCTTAAGGCACTTGCTTTCTAAGCAATAGATGAGATAGATACAGAATAAAAATAAAACTGGGGAGATACCACTGTGTTGTTAATCATTCTTTTATTCATTTTGTCATTTATTCAATCAACACATATTTATACAGGGCCTATTTCTAAGATTTACCACTTGGAACAGAAATTGAGGTTCAGACTTGCCTGGGTGTGCCTGGAGAACTGATAATCATACCCTCAAGTCAGTGGTTTGCATGAAAACATATTTATTTTGGCAGAAGGTAAAGGGGAAATTGAGGAATGCTGGCATCCGGAAATTGAGACTGGGATGGGGGATGGTGTGGGAAAATATAGTGCCCTCTCTGATCAAGCAGCAGGAATTGGGTCTGGAGTCTGAGGCAACAGAAATTAAGGGAAACGGCAAAAGCTATTTTCACGTAGCCTAATATGATACCCTGAAATCCTTACATCTATAGACAATAGGAGATGACACAGAGAGGCTTGATCTTCTCTTCATCCATCAGAAAAGGGTCAGAGAGAACAGGATGTTTCATGGTCAGTGAGGATGCTTGATCTGTATTTGCGTTTAAGCGAGTAATATCAAATTTCAGTATTATTAGATATACATATGGCCACGTATCCAGCATCCCTGAGGGACTCCTTGGAAGGCCCTTTCCGATTCTGCATGAGTAGTTGCAAGCAAGAACAAGTGAAATTTCTATTACTGCTATTAACTTGACCTCACTTTTACTGGCATAGTGTTGAAGTCTAGGAAAAGCAGATCTCCTCTCAAGGGATAATTTAGATTTTAGGTACTCAGCATATAAAGGAGGCACTTGCATTAAAACGAGTCCAAGTTACTCATATGCTAGACAGATGAAGAAGTTAAGTACAACCTAGTGTAAGAGGCTGTGATAACTCAGGTATGATTATGTGGGAACACAGAAGATAGGTACTGAATCCAAAATGGAAAACTACATTTGGATAAAGAGGGGAAAATAAAAACAGGTAAAGCATAAAATTTACTATAGGAAGGAGAATAGCAAGACATTTGTATTTGGAGCACAGTTTTCAATTAGGGCATAAGTGACAGATGAGACACAGGAAGTTCTTGAAGAAATGACTGAAGATATTTCAGCTTATACAACAACATGGCGATATATGAAAAGAGTGGATTCTTTCATGAAGCAGGGTCTAGATTCCTGTCTGACTACCTGCCACTTACTTCAGTTATTTTGGTAACTTTCTTCCCTTCTCACCCTTTCTGCTGGGAAGTAACTCTGATCCAAATAACTCCACACTATCCAGACAGCTACCTTCAGAGTGCCTGGCTGGCCACAGGTGATTGATTCATAGTGGGAGGGAAACTCCTGATCTAAATTGAGGCTTCATGTCTTTCTCTGTCTTTTAGATGACACAGAGTGAGAATAGGTTTTCGCTAGATAACTGTTATGGTTTAGATCTGAAATGTTCTTCAAAAGTTCATGGGTTGAAGACTTGATTCCCGAAGCAGCAATGTTCAGAGGTGGAACTTTTGGGAAGTGATTGGATTCTGGGGTTCTAATCTCATCAGAATGGTTTAATTCATTGAGGGATGTATGACTAAATGGCATTATGGGGAGGTGGTGGAGACTGTGTAATGGTGGACCTAATATGGTAAAGCAGGTCACTGAAGGCATGACCTGGAAGACTATATCTTGACCCCCACCTCCTCTCTTTCTCTCCTCCCCAGCTCCATGAGGTGATCAACTTACCTCTGATCTTTTGTCATAAAACATTTTGGGCCCTCAGGCCCAAGGCAATGGAACCAGAAGACCATAGATTGAAACCTCTTAAATCATGAACCAAAATAAATCTTTCCTCCTCTAAGTTGTTTTTATTAGGCATTTTGTCCCAGGAACAAAAAAAACACAATAACACAGTAGCTAAAATTATACTATGTAAACTTACATATAACACAGTACTTTAGATTTTAGGCACTCAGCATACAAAGGAGGCACTTGTATTAAATGAGTCCAAGTTATTTATATGCTAGACAGAATGAAGATTATAAAAAGTCAGTCTTCAGTAATGAAGAAGAGTATCACACATACCCAGAGAGTAGCAACAATGGGACATAGAGATAATGTCCTGATAACAGTATAAATCCTTGGTGGAGGAGTTACTGAGGCTTGGACTTTCTATCCTCATGTTTTCCATGAGCATCTTCTATAGCCTTATATCAGGTCATGCCACAGGTTCAAGCTAATTGGAGTGTAGTATCTTATAGTTGCAAAAGAAATGGTACTGAACAATAAAGCTGGGTTGATCAATTATTTTCTAGTATATTAATTTAAAAAATAATAGGTGACAGAGGACAAAGGATGGAATATTGCTATTGACCTATATGTTGCTGGCAGAAAGATTCAATAAAAGAGAGAAAAGACCCAGATAGAAAGGAGCCAAATTCTTAGAAGAATTGCTTTTGGCATCAATGAAAATAAGATGGTAAACTCTTACCTGGTTTGTTGGCAAGCTAATGAAAACCATGAGGCAATTCTGAAGGAAGCACCTGGTTGGGCCTCCAGAGTAATGCCTCTGAAAGTGAGCACAGCCAACATTTGCTGACCATGACAGAAGACTTCCAACATTTCCAGCTTAGATCTAAACTAGTGCCAGAGATAGTGATTGAATAGAAAATATCATGAGAGGATTAGAAGAAATGGAGGTATTTTTGATTAATGTTTCTGTATTAAATTTTACTTCTTACAAATCTTGAAAATGTTAATGGAAATTGGAATATTAATGTCCTATAATTACACATTGCTATGTACTATTCTTTTCTGTTTAGTAAATACAAATGACTTGTTCTTTAACATTGGCCTTAAGTTTCTTTGGGGAAAAATTAGGAAGAGGAGGTGAACATAGATATTAAATGATGTTTAGATCAATTCTAATTGCTGACCACATATTTACATTATAAAAAATGTTCATATTCAAAGAATAAATATAATCATTGTTTATCTTGTTGATATTAAAAATGATAATTTTAATTAATTTGTTAGTCAGAACTTACACTTTCTATAGTTATATGTGGGAAATATGGAGATGTGATTATAAAATTTGTCTCCTCTGTCTTTAAAGAGAAATCAAGAAAGTAGTGAAACGTGGAAAGGAAATAATTTCTTGACTACCTCTCACTCAGTAGTGCATGGTCTGGAAGAGCAATTAGGCACCATCAACAGAAATCACTCTGCCATGACAGAACCGGCTGGGCTTTGCAAATTCACAAGCATTCTCATTGTAGGATTTTCATATTAGCACTACTCGGAAATATAATAAGCAACATGTACACTTCGAAATATATAAACAAAAAGAGCTACTAAGAAAAGATTTAGGGTTCTGTGTAGAGTAATGGGACTGATAATGTGAATTTTTTCATAAATAGTGGACAAAAGATGTGTATAAAACTTAAGAAGTCTGAAGATTCTCGAGTTTTCTGGATTTGGCTTGATTTAAAAATTAAACTGCCATGGAGTAGGCTTGCTAACTCTTTGATAGAAGGGCATTACTTCTAACAAGGTAAGCATATTTGTTAACAAAGGAATTGTGCTCCATGAATCTCTACCTTCTTTTATGACTTCAACAGTCTTGTGTCCTGCTCCAGTATATATCCGTGAATACAGTATCATTTGCCAATTTTCATATTTTCTACTTCTGTAGTTATTTCTTAAAAAGTAAGTCTGCCATTAACTTTGATCTGTTCATTCAGTCTTCTTGCATTGGAATGCAAACAGTAAAAACCAAGTATGAAATTCATGAAAATAAAATGAATTTCTAGAAAGTTTCAAGACCATATCTAAATATATATACAAAGTCACTATAACAATCCCAATGATGTGAAATGGAAAATATCTTATAACCTTGCACAGAATTGACTTGCAAGCAATCGGCCTCTTTTTGGGGGCACAAATTAAGTGGAAAGGAAAGAAGTATTTAAACTACATTAACTTCACCTCATTTTATGAGTAATAATAAAAAGGTGACTTTCCATGATTCTTTACATTTTTCCAACCATGATGGCTCCCTATGGGTAAGGTCAGCTGAATACTGGAGGTGGAGAAATTTGTGCCCAGAGTAGGGAACTCAGGAGTCACATGTGACCTATTCTGATGCTGCAGCATTGGCAGAGTAGGACCAAAAGCCGACCCAAAGACACAGGCTGTGACCTGGGTCAACTCTAGAGTCAGATAAAGAGAGGTTGAAAGTACAAATAGATGAAAGGATGTCAGATGAAAACCAAACACCAATGTAAATAATAAGTGACTAAATTTCAATAGATTTGCAAAAATAAGATACACATGCAAATAAAAAAGAATAAGGAGAGAAGTTATTATTTCTGTTTTTATTTATAATTTTACTTCCCAGCTCTGACTCTTTTATCATGAGCAGAAAAACATTTCTTTTTTTTTTTTTTTTTTTTGTAAGGAGGGGTGATATGGGAATTGAATCCAGGGACTCCTACATGGTAGGCAAGCACTCTAGCAAAAGAGCATTTATTTATTTATTTATTTTCATTCATTCATTCACTCATTCATTTTGGTATAGGCGATTCAACCCAGGGGTTAACCACTGAGCAACATTCCAGTCAATTTTATTTTTTATTTTGAGTTAGGGTCTCGCTAAGTTGCTTAGGGCCTAACTGTGTTGCTGATGCTAGCCTCAAACTTGCAATCCTCCTGCCTCAGCCTCCTGAGTCACTGGAATTGCAGGCATGCACCACTATTCCTGATGGAAAAGCATTTCTTAAAACACTTTTTTCTTATGCCCAGATTACAGATAAGAAAGTTGCAGCTCTGGTCATTATAAGATTAATTCAAGTTCTTACATCAAATCAAATAAGGGTATATATTTAATTCCTCTCACTATAAATGTTGTTATGTTGTTTACACTCAAATTTTAAATAGTCTCTTTGTTCCAATATATTGTAAAAATGCTAAATACTTTTCATCTCTATTTGTGTGTGTGTGTGTGTGTGTGTGTGTGTGTGTGTGTGTGTGTGGTGCTGGGGATTGAACCTAGGGCCTTGTGCATGTGAGGAAAGCACTCTACCAACTGAACTATATCCCCAGCCTTCATTTCTATTGGTATAAATTCATGGCACAATTCAGTAATGTTTTAATAAACTTACATATTCAAGGTAATGATATAGTTAGAATAAGGTGCAAGGGTCCCAATTGATCTTAAGTTCCACATCTTTTTTTCTGGGCAGTAAGTCACACATTATTGAACAGAAATGTTTTTTTAATTTGACCCTGTTCTTCACAATCATACACAAGATTGGAAAGGAAATGATCTGGGATCATTTTCAATCATCTTATTCTTCAACTCTGCAAATCATGTTAGAAAAATGAAAAAAAGATAAGGAAATAAAATATTTTAAAATTTAATTACCTTCATAATGACTAAGCTCATGGGAAAATAAAACAAAAAAAACAATAACTCCAAATGAATAAGTGTTATCAGGCCACAAAAGAGTTGTGCTCTCAGATGGCATTTTGTTTTTCTTTTTATTTTGTATACTTTTGAGTGCAGGACTATCCAAATTTGAACAAATATCCATTTGGAAGAAAATGGAATGGGCTGGGCCTATAGCTCAGTGGCAGAGTGCTTGCTTAGCATATGTGAAGCACCAGGTTTGATCCTTAGCACCACATAAAAATTAAATAAATAAAGGCATGCTATCTTTTATTAAAAAAAAAAAAGAAAGAAAAAGAAAGAAAGAAAGAAAGCTAATGGGGCAAATTCCAGTGTGACTACCTAAGCACCTGCTATTTGTCATCATCCTCTGAATTAATATTCACTATGTGGTTACCTAAAGAATTATGAATTATTTTAAAATTAAATAAAACTTGTTAGTAGTCTCATTTTAGAAATACAGACACACAATACAAAGGGATCATCTCACCAAGAATTTATGCGCTGTGATTCAAGTCATCTTTTCACATTCCCTAAAACGTATTATCACTTTAATAACAACTGCTTCTTAGTGAAAAATGTATTTAATATTAATATAAATTGATTGAGATTTATTTTCAAATCCAGACATGTTTCAATATTTTTAAAAATGTCTAGAATATTCCCTTACAGAATTGAAAAATGCTAGGCATGTGGTACACACCTGTCATCCCAGCTACTTGGAAGGCTGAGGCAGGAGGAACATAAGTTTGAGGTGAGACTCAGCACTTTAATGAGACCCTGTCTCAAAAATTTAAATAAGTCAATGAAAATGACTGGGTATATAGCTCAGTGGTAGAACCTCCATATTTAATAGAACCACAAAAAAACTTAAAATTTTAAAAGAAACTTTTAAAATTTTCATATTTATCTCAAAGTGGAAAAACAGCAGATTTGTAGCACATATTGTTGAGTGATTTTGTTGTTTTACATCCAGAATCTGCTTTCCTCTGAGTTTACTGATACGTGTGAATGGTCATATGGAGAAATTTTAGTCTATAAGTCTGAAGGAGAAACTGGCTGAATGGCGCAGGCCTTTTGCACTACTCTTGTCTTCCTGAGCTAAATTATGAGGCTAGAGTTGGAAAAGGCTGATGATAACTTGAGGCTAAGGGACAAAACACTAATACTGCTGAGTTAGAAAAGCAGCAGAAGTCTGAGAAGTTGGGAACTTGGTGGGGACACTGACTACATCAAACTGCTCATGTCAGGATTTATTATTGTAGGGGATAAGCTCCTACTGGTATAAATTCAACCGTACCTAAATAGACTAACCACCTACAAGTTAACATGATTATAGAATTGAAATGGGCATAATAACATATTCAGATTTGCTTAAGCAGATAGTAAAGGGGAGAGTTGACAATGTAAGAATTTCAAAGCAATGTATAGGTTATATTCTGGAATTTATAGTTCTTCAGGGGATAAAAGTTACACTATTATAACATGATAGATATCCCACAGTAAGTTTTTCTAAAGTATGGGTTTTCTTTGAATCTTAAAATTCCAATCAATTCCTCTTATATCTTTTGATAAAAGTCTTTTTTTTTTTTAATAAAAGGATTTCTTTACCTTTTCTCAAGACATTGGTGCTCCTTAGGAAATCCTTTTAAAAAACTCTTCTCAATTAGAAAATCTGATCAGAGAGTTTGTATTGGAAACATGTAAAACTTTTGTATATTTAAACAAACCCCCAGCTGTGAATTAATTGGGGGGATAATGTTTCCTTAAGAGCAAATTGAGAAATTCCCCTCTCTGTAGAAAAATAACTATTCACAGATTTTGCATTCAGCTTAGAAACCCCAGTGGGATTGCAGTTTCTTTCTTTCTTCTGCCAATATCATAGAAAAGGGAGGCAGGAACAATAAAGAATAGGATGCCCCTTCCAGAGACCTTGAGTGGCAGTAAGGCAAACAGGGGTCATCACTTTAATTAGCTTTAATAACCCAACACAGGGTGAAAAATTCCCTCCTGAGACAAAAGTTGCCAACTGCTGAAAGGATGTTCGTGAAGGTTCTGTTATGTCAAAAGTCTTGCCGCGTGAATTGAAGTTTTTATTAAGGAAGCTGGAAGGTTCCGAAGAACATGTGAGAAGCCATCAAAAAAACAGATGAAATCTACTGCCTTTTATTATTATTTTCAATCAAAAACTAGCTTCTTTTAATGGCATCATCTTAGTTTACATCAGTAGCTCTATTAACAGACCACATGCTCATCATTTTTAATGACAAAGACATTAAAAGACAATATGAAACATTAATAAATGCACAGAAAAGAATGAAACCTGTCTTCTCCCCCGCCCGCCACGCCCCCCCCCACTCACATACTTGCTTAAAGATTCCAAAAAGCTGGGGAGAAAAAAAATTCACCCTGTGAATCCCTGAGTTCTCAATTCACCATCGTTCACTTGGGTAGCCCTAGAATAATGGGGCTCCTATAAAATAAGGAATTTTCAAAGAAGTCTCAAATTGTTTTTTTTTTTTCTCAGTTCCAGCCATTTTACTCCTAATTTGTTCTTTATGCTGTTTTTCCCACTCCAGCCTCCTAAGGATAGTCAACTCATGTTGAAAACAGAAGCTGAAACTGGCCCTAAATCCCTGGCCTCCAAAGTCAGGAGGATGCAACAGAACCCACAGAGCTGGTGTTACAACCCATGACTCCACTGGCATGGCGGACCAACAGCCAGGCTGAATCTGTGTATACATAGATCTTGGCTTTAGTTCTCCACGAATTGTCTCTTTTATAAACTACGCTGCTTCTGTGGGTTGGGGAGAAGGTGGATTAGTTGTCTTCTCAGTTTTAATCAAACTGTAATTAAATTCGTTCATTTTTGTTTAATTAATTTATTTTTTAAAAATTCTTGATAGAGGCATTGATTTCAAACATTCAGGACCCAAGATTTAAGCCCTGACTTGTGCCCCAGTACCACTAGGATGGAATGCAAGACCTAGATCAGAGGCTGTTTATACATATAGATACAGGTAGATTCTTGTGAGACCACCAGGCATCACCACAGGAAAAACAGGCAGATACACTCTCTGCTAAACTCTTACATCATCATGTGTTACTAAAATTCTCTTTCTGCTCTCTCATTCTTACAGTGTATGAAGCTTGCCTTTTCCTTATTTTCATTCTTAATCAGATCAAACATTAAAACCAGGTGTAACTTAGTTTCACTAGACCCTCTTTAAAGAAATTACCATAAAAATCCAACAAACTCTGCTAAACCAATAAAATGTTGGGTCATTCTTTTAATCCTGGGCAGGTTTTTGTTTGTTTGTTTTGGGTACTAGGGATTGAACCTAGAAGCACTTTACCACTGAGCCACATCCCCCTTTTAAAATATTTTATTTAGAGATAGGTTCTCACTGAGTTGCTTAGGGACTTGCTAACTTGCTGATGGTGGCTTTGAACATGTGATCCTCCTGCCTCAGCCTCCCAAGCTGCTGGGATTCTGTTCCGCTCAGATTTAATGTAACCCTTTTAGAGTACTCATTGTAGATAGCAGATACCAGAAAGACGCGAATAATGGGAACTCAAGGTTGAGAGGGTAATTCTATAGACTTGTTCCACTGTACTGACTTCCACATGCTTTCTTTTTAAAAGAAATTTACCTAAGACCACTCTGACCCTGTCTGGTTTAAAGTCAATACTCCCAGAAACACTGGAAAGGAAGAGGGGCATAGTATCCTTCTCTCAGAGAGAATTCAGTCTCTCCTTTTCTCTCGTATAAGGGCCCTTTTCCATTTTCTTTTCTCTTCTAATAAATTCTGCCTTCTACTATGTACAACTCACTTGCAATTCTTCAGGCAATATTGCAAGAACCAGTGGTCACAGACCCCCATGGTGGCTTCGGTTCTGAGGGTGGATCCCATTCTGTGACTCTCATAGTATTCCCTATAACTTGTGTCTTTCCTTTTGGAATTTTAAACTTTTTGCAAAGAAAACAGTACGTGTGTTTTTGTGTGCTGTATTTCACAGGAGAAGAGAATCAGATGTGGTCTATCTGAATAGCTTTGATGGGTGAAAATATGAAAGAAATCTCTTGGTTTAAGAATCTAAGTAGTGGAAGGCATTGGAAGCCTAGAACTAACTGGCACAGCTTTTCTGGCATATAGAAAAAGTTCGTTTGAAAATGAAATCAACAGAGAGAAAAACAGAGCCAAGACATGGAAAAAATGATATTGTTTGCACTCTAAGATCCAGCCACATTTGGAACAAGTTTTACTCCTTGAACTTTGCAGCTATGAAGAGTGATACATTTCTTCTTTGCCTTTGGCTCATTTGATTTTGCTTTTTATCATAGGCAACTAAAGTCAGCATGGCAAATGTAACGTAATTTTTTTTTTTGTATTATTACATACACAGTTTTCATTCTCATTTCTCTCTTCATTTCTGAAATACATTTGTTATTATCAATCTTAGATCTAGAACTCCATATCCCTGAAAAAAGTGATTAAGTGGCAGAGTAGAAGACTAGATTTAAAATATAATAATTTATTGAATATGGTACCACAATAATTTATTGAATACGGTACCACAATCTCTATTCAAAGCAAGCACTGGTTGTCTGTGATGGACCCCTAACAAAGACATTTTCTTATTAATGATCTCAAACTTTGAAAAAAAAATAGTTTACTTGTTCTCCAGTATAGAAAAATTAATGAAATTTTAAAATCTGCAACTATGTAAGAATAGCATGAAAAAAAGATTGCACGTGTTGGGTATAGTAGAAAAAAAGAATATGTTAGTTAATATGAAGTTGTAATTATCTTTTGAGAGACAATAAAAAAAATGGCTTAAAAATGATCATTCTGGAGCAATCTTGTCTTTTAGTTGTTATTTAACTTGGGTAAGGTATTGTCAATCTAAATAAAAAATACAGGGGAGGAGATTCTCCAAAAAATAGTGATAATTATTTGGGAACAGCAGAACATGGTAATGTGGAGGCACATGACATAGAAAACTACAGGTATACCCAAATATATTGTGACAAGGACAAGGAGAAGTGTTTTGTTTGCTGACTTGCTTTTGTGGTACCGGGGATTTAACTCAGGGGCACTCAGTCATTGAGCCACATCCCCCATTCCTATTTTGTATTTTATTTATAGCTAGGGTCTCACTGAATTGCTTAGTATCTTGCCGTTGGTGAGGCTGGTTTTGAATTTTCAATCCTCCTACCTCACCCTCCCGAGCCACTAGGCTTTCAATGCCTTCTACTACTAAGATTCTTAAACCAAGAGATTTCTTTCATATTTTCACCCATCAAAGCTATTCAGATAGACCACATCTGATTCTCTTCTCCTGTGAAATACAGCACACAAAAACACACATACTGTATAGGATTGTGGCCAAGGATTATAATCTGGTATAATCCTCCCCTTGAGATTGTGACAAGGGGGAGTTTTTAAAGAAAAAGAAAATGAGGATTATACCAGATTATTTAAAACTATAACCTTTGGCCACAATGACTAATAATACGAATTTTGTCAGAGGTGGAGTAGACAGTTGCTAGGCAGATGTTCTTGTAGAAATGTTTTGTGTATAAGGTTATGATGGCCTCTGTGCAAGTTCGTGATTTTGGCAGGGACATTTGTGGTAGTTACTCTCAGGAAATTTATATAAGGAATCCTTACATCATAACTTTCTTTTCAGCTTTGCTTTTCTTTTTTACTTTTTTTTTTTCTTTTTGATTGGGGTTGACATAAGCAACTACACTTAATTAATTCTGACAATTTTCAGATTTCTTTCAACAGTACTTAACCTCCCTAGGTCTCAGTATCCTGAATTACAAAATGGGAATAATAGAGGATTTGATTTAAAAACAACGGATACCTGTCATATAAGAGCTTATATTATAATTATTCAAATATATTCTCTGTTACATTTGTTTTGTAAAAATCATTCTGAAGGTGCCTCTAACCTTCCCTTTCATCTGGCTGCACTGGTCTTAGGCAAATGACTTAAGATATGTGGACTTGTTTTCTTTTCTTTTCTTTTTTTTTTTTTTAGAAGGAAGGGATTAAAAATCCAAGAGGATAATGATAAAATCTAATCTCGATAAAGTAGATAAAATACCTTTGACAATTTTTAATAATCATTGGTTAGTAAATGAAATGCAACTATCCTTCCTAATTCCTTTTGAGAAGACACAATTCCTCAGAACTCTGAGTAGCCCTGCAAATTCCCGTTGGGCAAACCTAGAAGCCAATGCCCTAATTTCTCATTACCAGGACCATTTATCAAGGTGGTATTTGTAGTGCAACCCTGATAGATTTGATAACACCCCATCCCCTTTACCATCTGCTGTTTCAATGAGACAAATTGTAGGCTTACTTTTCCCTTTTAAAAAAGTGGTGAATCACCAAAGCGGTGTTCCTATTCTGTAACCTAACCAATTTCATGTTTAAGCATCTAAGATGGGCCCTTTCCATTTCCCTTGTAGGAGTGTGTTGCAGGGAGTCCTAGAGAACTGATGAAAACCAACAGGAGGTTCTGTCTACTGCTGTTGCCACGAGTAATAAAATCATTTGTCTTTGACCCAGGAATCTCACAGTCTTTGCCAACATCCTTAAAACTGTGGTAGGCTAATACTTTTGCTTGTAAGTGAAATTTCAGAGGTTGCACAATTCTTGACATAGTTTAACTCCAAAAAAAAAAAAGATATTATAAAACATTTGTCTCCAAAGAAACACTGAAGCTAAAGGAATTTTTAAAATAATTTTAGATTTTGATACACTGAAGTTTTAATTCATTGTTTTATGAGCCTGGTGCTCAGAGAAAGAAAACTAACAAAGCATTGCATAAATGTATATTATCTGCTATGTTGTTGAAAGTGTGTTATCTGCTGTATTGATGAACATGTAAAATTGATTTCCTCCTACTATCAACAACAATGCACAAAAGTTATATCCAGAACAAGTGAGGAAACTATTTTATGGCATTCCCTCCAAGTTAAATGATTACCTTATCCAACTAGGAAAATGAAATCTCTACTCAATCCCTTCCTGACATTTTGATCTAAATCAAGAAGAAGTTTCCAAGGATAGAGCTCAGAGTTGAATCTGATAGCTGACAAGTCTGTCTTATTATAAGACTTGTGATTGTAAGGAAAAATATGATCTAGGAAACTAAATTTTTAAATTTGTTATATGGAAGTATAGTTCAAAAATTTATAAAAAAAAAAACAGAAAGAAAGGCATAGAATAATTTTGAATTGAAATGGCTACCTAGAACATCCTTTATTTTAATATTTCTCAAGAGTGAAGCTCACACATCTTTGAGAGATAGCACAGTATACTGCAATGTAATATATTCATCTTTTTTTGTTTGTTTGTTCATTTTGTCTTTGAGTTTGTATCCTAAGAATTGCAAATGCAGAATGCTTATGCTTGTGAATTCTGGCCAAGGTATTGCTGTGACTTTAGTGGAATCCTTCCCCATTGTCCTCCCCCAAACATAGCATTTAAGTTTTCTTATACCATGTGATCATCTCAATGAAATGAAAATGGAACTGAGACCACAACAATAAATGAAACCCTGATGACAATTCTAGAAAGTTTTTGAATCAAAATCTGGTAGAGGCAGTTGGCAGTTGGGTATCACCAATTATCCAGGCTGTGGTAAGAGGCATGCTGAAATCTTGGATTGCCCACAAAAGTAGATGTGAAAAAGCTACAATTACTTTCTGCAGTTTCCATTTAAGAATGACATGGGGGAACTAGAGATAAGACCAGGGTAAGCTATCAAGATATCTCCATAGGATTAAAGCTTTGAAACTCCAATACAAATGCAGGATTCTGATTTGCAGGATGGACACCACTAGACAGAGAGAGGTGAGCATATAAAATAGGAAGTAAATATGTGCTCATGTACATTCAAGATGAATTGGTTCTAAAGGTCTAAAGAACAAAGAAAAACCAGTAAGTTAAAAGTTTCCCATTAGTCTCCCAAGAAACTCCAAAGCTAAAGGAATATTTTAAATAATTTTCAATTGATACACTAAAGATTAAATTCACTAATTTATGACCATAGCACTTACAATGAAGGAAACCAACAAAGGACTACATAAAAGCGTATCTATCTTTTCCTGTGCCAATAAACATGTAAAACTGGTTTCCTTTTATTGTCAACAGCAATCATCAAAAAAATCTATTTACACACACACACAAAGTCTTTCTGCAAAAAAAGAAAGAGAATTGACATGATAGAGCATGCAGATTATGTAGAAGTTTTGTGAAAAGCCTTACAAATAATTCTCCTTCAAATATTCAGAATCATAAAAAAAGAAATAACATTCATAAGTCATAAACAGGAAATGATGGAACAAAACGTATTTAGATAGAAATCATGAATTAGTTGAGATGTAAAATTATCAGAAATCCTGAAAATTAAAAATGTTATCATGAAAGAAACAATTGAGATAAATTTCAGAAAGGCCCCAGGAATAGAGAAAATTATTATACTGTAATATAATAATGAGGAAACAGCCAGAATGAAACAAAAAATGAAAGAAAGAAAAAAGAAGAGAAATAAAAGATAGTTTCAAATCTTTTAAAAAATGTTTGTATTAGTTGTTGATGGACCTTTATTTTATTTACGTGGTGCTGAGAATCGAACCCAGTGCCTCACACATGCTAGGCGAGTGCTCTACTACTGAGCTACAAACCCAGCCCCTTAATTTTTTTACTTATAAATAAAGGGATATTGCCAGGCATTGTGGTGCATGCCTGTAATCCCAGAGGTTCAGGAAGCTGAGGCAGGAAGTTAGTGAATTCAAAGCCAACCTCAGTAAAACCAAGGTGCTATGCAGTGAGACCCCCTCTCTAAATAAAATGCAAAAGAGAAACATGGCTCAGTAGTTGATTGCATCAAGTTCAATCTCTAGTACCAAATAAAGAAATAAAGGAATATTCTGGAAAATAAAAGAGAAAATGGTGGAAAGGCAATGTTTAAAGAAAGAATGGCTAAGAACTGTGTATCAATGAAAAGACATGAATCAGCAGAAATGAGCATTGATGAGATGGATTTTTTTTTTTTTAAATTAGTGCCCACCTGAACAAAGGAAGACTACCAAGAACCAAGATAAAATAAAATTCTTAAAAGACAGATACCTAGACAGTGATCACAATAACTAAGACAGTCTGATGGTCTTTTTAACTATAACAATTGCCAAAGATCACCATCCATTATTTTCAAAAGTCTGAGAGAAAAATAACAAAAGCCTTGAAATATTACACTGATGTAAACTACTGTCTGTATGTCTGCTTTAAATTTAACTTCTGATTTCAAATATTAGAAATATTTGATGTGAACAAATGCTCACATGTTAACTACCAAAGACAGGGCTCATTCATAAGAAATGTGACCCCAGGTGGAGGGCTGTGGGGCTAGGAACTAAGAGGACTTAAAAAAATGAAAAATGTATTTCTGTGTTTTTCTGCAAGATGGATTCAAAATGCTAAATAACGATAACATAGACTGTGGATGGGGAGTTTAGAGATTAATGCATGAAAAGGCCATTGTCTTGTTCAAGAAGAGGATCAATAGATACCATAAATCACTTTAGACATTTATAGAAACGTACAAAATTAAGCATGTATAAAGAGGCATTGAGGGAGATTTAGTCATTTATTTAATATATATCTAGTTAGTGCTAAGTAAATGCCAAGCAGGGTGCTAGGTTCTGAGGGCTGTTAGCCAATGTCCTGAGTTGAAGGAAAGGTAAAGTGTCAATTATTCTTAAACTATTCACAGCAGCTGAGAGATGGCAACAGCCAGCAAGGTTTTGGATGGGATTTTGTCCCCTGTGCTAAACTACTACCTGCCAGTAAACATCAACAGTACTGAAGAATTTGGAAAAATTCTTCATTGTACAGGGTTTATGAGGAATATTATTCCATTTCTCTACAAAGCCAAGTGCGCACAGTGAGAGGGACTCCATCATTTGCAAAGATGTGGAAAAAGGGGCTGGTACTTCACTTGCAAATGCTCATGAAGCTGTACACTGGTGTGGGCATAAAGGGGGCTATGCATGCTCATGTGAGGAAAAAAGGGAAAGTGTAACACATGCTTCTGAGGTTTGGATTGCATTTGAACATGAAGACTGGTCATTAATTCTAGTAAAGACATTTCTACAGAGTTTTTAGAATAGTCGGAACTCAAAATATGAAGTAATGATGGCACAGCATGGGAAGAAGAAAGAAGAAAGAGAATTTTCTGGAAAAATTTAATGGTTCTTTAGGTTCCTCCAAGAGAGAAGAGTTGGAGGCGGCATTTCAAATCATAAATTTTTTATTTCTTCTAAGATATAATATGTTCAAGGGTGAGTTAGTGATTGCTTTATTTTAATTTTTAAGAAGAGCCCTATTAGTAAAAGGTGATATAGGAACAGGTCTGATGTAGCCACATGTTGCCAAATTCAAATTCCCCCATGCATAGTCTTAGGCAAGAGTGAGGTGGGAGAAGGGCTATGGGATTGTGCGTGGAAATTTCACAATTAGGTGAAGATGTGTTTTGATAGACAATCTATGTGGACTTGATACTTTACTAAAATGTTGGCCCAACATCTTCGGATCTATTGCAGTCCTTCAATAATGTTTGCTACTTTGTTCCTGACAGAGTGCACACTGAGAGACTGAGCTTTTTCTCAACAGTTCTATAATATCCATATAGCATCAGAACAACAACAAAAAAATAGGTAACTTGGACCAGTTTTGTTGATTCAGATGAGCATGGTATAGAAAGCTCATGAATCTGAATCCAACCTCACCAAAGCTCCCATTGTGTAATCCCCCCACCCTTGCAAATAACATTAATCATGAGAAATTTTTTCTGTGCCCTACAAGTCTAAATTGTGTTAACCTGCATGATTTTTGCTTAGTGCAATATAGGGTATCCTTTTTCAAGCTTACCAAAACAGAAAAAGAATATTTCAAAGGAAAATAGTAAAGTGGAACTACTTCTTTGAATTACAGAGCAGCCAACTCTTAATGATTGCATAAGGTAAAGTAAAATTTCACTTAATAACTTATGTCACTGAAAATTAAGAGAAAAAAACCAAGGACAAATATAAAGCTGTATTAATTCTCCAGGCCTGGCAAAGTGGAAAAGCATCTTAAGTACTTGTAACCACAGTAGGGGGTTAAGAGGAAAACATCTCTAGTAATATTCCTTAGGAGTAATTGTGCAGAGATGCTAATGACTGATGATAACTTTCTTGACAGTTGGCCCAGAAAACATGCAAAAATAAAATGAAGTATAGTTACAAAAAATAAAATTATTTAAATGTAAATATATATATATATCATATATAAATATAATAACTAAGTTATTAGTTTAAGAGTCACACCTATCACAATTATTTTCTTAGAGACACATTCCTTTACTCCTGTAGATAATTTCCTGGAACTTTTCAGAAAACAATCAAGAGTACACACTTATCCAGCCTGGCAAATATACACTATGAAACAGAAATCCTGGTTTTGGTCAACAGAAGAGGAACCAAAGCTGAAGGATAAAGTGGTATCAAGTTATTTTGAGTGTTTACGTAGAACTGAAATGGTTTTTTTTTTTTTTGATGACTTTCTTAGAATGTTTTATTCTAAAGCCAGTAAAATTTTAATTAACCTAATTTCCCTCCTTCTGATTCAATGCTCCCTAAGCAACTATCCATCTATCAAGCTCAATCAAATGGAACTCAAATATTTATGATATCTTTGACAGTGATTTTTAGCAATGAATTATTACTTGCAGTCCTGAAAAATTTTCCCCACTTTCTCGTTCAGTTTGAATAGAGAGAAGGTTGTTGATTATAAATACATTGATGTACCTGCCAATGGGTTTTATTTCTCACTGTGTGTTTAAAGATTTAGCAAACTCTTAATTACCTTAGTCTTTTGGATGTTTTCTTTAGCATGACTTGGTCCTCCATCTCAGACCTCATCACCTCTGAACACTGATAGAATATGTATCTGAGATCCTTCAATGATGAGACCAAATTAAAGTACTACCTTATGAGATCCAGTACAACCCAAATTAGTCTTCCATGAGACCACACATCTCCCATTTGCTAACTTGTTCCACTAATTTACATAACCCCTGTTTAAACAAGGAAGAATTCATGAGTCATATTTAAGGATATGTGGTTTGTTACATAGCTGCAGGAAACTGAACTCATATTTTGCACCATATCTACTCCATGCAGTGACCTGTGCTTGGTATCTCATACAGATTGTTCTGACTTATCTTTTCCTATTTTCTGCATAGGTGTAGAAGGCTTTACCATCCATCCAACTAGAAAGCAGCGGGACCTGGATAATTTTGACAACTGGCATACAGTATCTTCCCTGGGTCCCTATGGATGGTCTTAATGTTCATGTGAGGTTCCTCTATTATCTCTATCAGAATCAACTGGAGCGCAAATTAAGCCTATAGATCCATCACATGGGTGCACACACACACACACACACACACACACACACAATAACACCAATAACAACAAACTGTGTAATCAGAAGCCTTTGTTGTTCATTTCTTTGTTTATTTGCTACCCCGGAGACCCAACCCAGGGCCTTAGCACATGCTAAGCAACTGCTCTAACATTCAGACGCATTCCACCCCTAAAGTAAGAAACCTTAGGCAGACTCTGGGGTCTGTGCAATTAGGAAGAAGTCCCTGATGATTTTTGTACACATTGCAGTCTGACATCCACATCTATAAAATCTATGGGTATCCCTTTGGAGGAAAAAAAAAACACACAATGTGAAAAAGAAAGTCATTGCTAGAGTCCCTGGTTACTCTTTTCTCCATTTCTTTCTTTGTTTTTCCTCATTTTGTTCTTACTGTCAGGCGAAAGTTAAAGTTGCCTTCAGTCAGTCATGACTTATAGTCCCTTTGTGGTTGTGACTCATCCCAAGCACTTTCAAACAACTGCAGCAAAATCAATAAATCAATGTAATTAAATCACTATCATAAAGAATATTACTCAACAGGATAAGAACTGTAAAGACTTGCCCTAACATGTGTTTCTTTCCATTTCCTATCCTGGGAGCCCATACAAATTCTCCAGTGAACTGTTTCAGAAAATATCTTGATAGAATCTAAGATGTACTTGAGCAACTGGTTCACAGTAACGATGACTATGACTTAGGGCTCTCAAGGGACCAATCACAGAGCCATAAAAACTACTTAAATCCAAGAAGGAAAACACAAAATATAGCAAGAAAGGAGGTTGTGGGGGAGGCGGTTGGTGAGTCTGTAAGTGGTAATGTGTGGTACATAAACCGTTTCTCAATTTTCTAAAATCAACAGAAATGTAGCCCAGGCAGGATAAAATACAGCTATCCTATTCTGAGTAATAAGAACAGCAGAAGGACATTTAAAGTTTCCTTACCCTTTCTTCCTTTCAGGATTTAAAACTTGAATCATATAAACTTTGACTATGGTAGAAACAGTTGGCAGGTAACTGGCACATCAAGTTTTCTTCATCTAGCTAATACGGGTTCAAGTTTGTCTTCCATAACACACCATCTAGAATTTCCATACCTGTACCTGTTTTCCATTTGTCTCAGGATCTCCCACAAGAAATCACTTCAAAGAATTATGAAAGAGAGATTCCAAACTTTCATAAAACTGCTTCCGCATGCTATTTTTAGATGGCTTCTATTGTACTTTAAAACGAAGTTGTTACAGTTTAAAAGTGTCTAGGGTGGTGTGACAGCCCAATATACTATGGAGAGAAGTAAATGGACAATGATAATAGTTTCTTTCAGCCAGGAAATCGTACCATGGATCATTCTTCTCTACACTTTACTGAAGGTAGTCTGAAAAATATAACCTACATGAGTTTTCGGTTTCTTAGCCTCATTTAACTTGATGAATTGACAATAGCTTCTGATAATGGCTGAATAGAGCAAGCCTTGGAAAGTACATCCACAGGTGGACAAGCATGACCCCGAATCACAACTGTGAATGAGCCTGCAGGGGCAACTGCAGCACAAGAGCATGATTTACCCCCATTAAGGAGCAATTTCCTCTTCAGAACTGAACATCCAGTCTATCTCTTTCTCAGCCCTCACGGATTTTCAGGAGAAATAAAGTGATACTAATTGTGTGGTCTTTTTCCATAACACAGATGCTGACATTTCAAGTTTCAAAGGTTATACTAAATGATAGCTTGGGACATTCAGGTTTAGCATTCAAATCTGCTAATGGAAAGGTTGAGAACTGCTATATTTTGGGTCTCCATATCTATGACATGTAAGGAAGGAGGGTCATTAAGCAGCCTGTAACTTTTAGCATTGCTAAGGGTGCTAAGGCACAGCAGACTCTAAAGGTGCAGAGGCCAATAGCCTAAATGAGAAGAGGTGGTCCCATTAGTTGGTAAGTTTTTAGAATACAGAACAAAAGAGAAGCACATGTCTTGAGTGGTCCTAGGAACTTGAGGTGGGGTGGAATAACTAAAATTACTTTTGCAATTCTTGCACCTTCTGTTTTTTTAATATTTATTTTTTTAGTTGTAGTTGGACACAATACATTTATTTCACTTTTTTTTTTTTATGTGATGCCGATGATCGAAACCAGGGTCTCGCACGTGCGAGGTAAGCACTCTACTGCTGTGCCACAACCTCAGCCCTGTTTTGTTTCTTCCATAGTCATCATTTAAATTCTGTCCCTATCTCTAGAAACTTTCAATCCTTTCCCCCGCGTAATCAATCCTTGTCCTTCCATGGGGTCATTAAAAGAAAATTTGACAGAAACATCCTAATTCTTAGTCAGTAGGAAATCTCTTTGCCAAGCCTCCTCAACACTTTTTTTTTTTTTTGAGAGAGAAGCCACCTTATATCTCAGAACAGAAAAGTCTGAGACTTTAAAACAATAATAACAAAGCCACAAAGGAAAATACTGTTGCTGAGCTGAAATGATGACAAAAAGACCTGCCCAGTATAAATAAACTAACTAGCAAATGTTGTCCTGCCTTTTTTTTTTCTGGAGCAACAGGCCCAGAGCCAGTAAAGAACTGATTTCTTGGTCACAGGTGTCATATCAGTCTAGTAAGGAGTGAGACACAAAGAGAGAAGATACCTCTTCTCCAGCATATCTCAGGCATACCATGAGAGTTCTAAGTTGTGGTTTACTCTTTCTTAATTAATCCACAGGGGATCTGGAAGTATCATTAAATTCAATGAAACGTCTGGGTCCCAACTTCAGGAATGCCATCTTCCCTGATGCCTCATAAGACAACATTATCAAAATGTACTACAGTACTCCTGAGCCAATTGTTACATGCATGATGGAGTTTACTGGATCAAACATTCCCTTTTGAAATCCCATAAATACTTTGTGAATAGGTGGTAAGAAGGGCCTCAGTGCATACTCCCAAATTAAGGCATCAACCTTGAACCCTCTTTCCTTCACTCTCACACTTTTCTATGCTTATTCTTACTCCAATGTTGGCCTCTCCATATCCAAACCAGACCATATAAGGTGTTCAATTATGAGAGACACTGCAGGATAAAATCATTTTCCAAAGTGTTTTCCATTTCTGTACCCAGGCAGCTGCTTCTCCCACCATCTCTTGTACATGACCTCACCTCCTTACTGCTCTATAGCTTCACTAACAATTCCTTCCTTTCCAAGAGCCACTGTTGATCAATTAATTCTGAAACTAGCTGAACTTCCTTCAGCTCATCCCTTCTCATAAAGCTCCTTTTAAAGATTCTCCCCTCCTTCCCCAAATAGAAATGTTCTATTCTCTCTGTTTTCTGGCTGCCATGAGCTGAGCAGCTTTCCTCTAGCATGCCCTTCAGCCTTGCAAGGCTGACCAGGTTCTAAACCTCTGAAACTGGTCTCACTAAGTTGCTGAGGCTGAACTTGAACTTGCAATCCTCCTGTCTCAGCCTCTTGAGTTGCTGGGACACAGATGGACATACCACATCAAGTGTCCCTTCATTTATGCGTTTTAGGTAAAGCAGTTTCTTCTACTCTTTGACAGGGTGTGCTTTATAAACTCACATCCCTGGTTTCTCCAATATGGATTTGATATGCCCATGAATTCCTCTACCTCTGATTAAATTTCATAAAGTTCACAGGTGGTTAACAAGATTAATTTATTGATCAATTTGTGCCCTATGATTTTGCTATATAGCTGGGAGTTATTCTTTTCAGTAAGTCATGTATGTTCAAAATCTAATACTTATCTTTTGCTCAGACAAGTTTCTAAACTATTCTACCTGACCACTTGCACTTCACGCGAAGCATCTCAGGGCAAACAGCAGTTTGTAGAATGGAATAACAGGAAGCTAAAGCTTTAGAACACTTTGAGGAAGCTGTCCTAGATACTCCTTAAGGAAGGGTAAGAATATAAAATGCTCTTTGACCTATCCATTGAAGTGTTTTGCCCAAACTTCATTGGTCTGATTACAAAAACAAAACAAAACAAAACAAAACAAAAAAACTACATTAGAAGGACTTAAGTCTATCAACTAGGTAAGTCTCTGGAATATGACTTTCTGACATTATTTAGCGATTTTGATGTTCCTGTAATAGAAATTTACATCTGTAAAGGAAGATTTTTTGTGTCAGGTAGTGACCAACTGTGAAATGAGGAGAGAACTTAAATTTTTATAACAAGTGTCCCCCTGACCATTTTATCTAAGCTGGACCTTAACCCATACACTTTTTTGTCTCCGTAAATAATGCTGTTTTTCTTCTTTGATGTAAATGCTTTTTCTTGTTTCATCTAAAAAGTCATACTTTGTAAATGCAGATTTAGGACTGATTAACTATGGAAACTTTGGAACAATAGAACAAGTAATCAAAAAATTGATAGTCTAAGAAAAGTAAACTACTTGAAATCTAGAAAATCAAGAATCTCAAAGCTCTAAGATCCTCATTTGTCTGAATTCTTATGTATATATGTGTATATGTGTGTATTCTATATTTTGTCTACATCTATACTAATAGCTACACACATATTTATACATTGCCCAAATGGTACCAAATGGAATTAGAAATAAACAAATATTTATAAATTAAATAACATGAAAATAAATGCTTTTCAAAGACTGTATAACTTAGGAAAATCTTAAGTAAATAAGATGAGTTTAAAATTGTTGATTTAGTAACAAAGCAGCTGTGCCATCAGATGAACATAATACCCATGTTTTTAACTTTAAAAATCTTGCTTGGGCAAATGCTGAGAAAATGGTTACCAGGGAAATAACTTGAGATGGTGGCTAGCTAGTTTTGGTCAATGCCTCATAAAATTTCCATGAACAACTCACACAGAATTTTAATAAGCAAATTACATAAATGTAAATGGAATAGACATTTGTAAATGAATTCTTAGCTTCAAAAATCTCTTACAGTGCTTTCAAATTTTAATATTACATTATACTAAGTGAAATAATGTTCATTATACATCTACTTTGTATCTACATAAGTTTAAAACACCAGAACATTAATTATTAAGCATAAATTTAAAGCTGATATACTACATTTGGATTTGTTTCTACATTCAAATATTGTGTTATAAGAATATATATATATATATGTATATATATATATATATCGAGAGAGAGAGAGAGAGAGAGAGAGAGAGAGAGATTTTAGTTTATAGGATGCTAGTTTATAATTACCTAGTATTAATACTCAAACTGAAAAAAAGGGAAACAACTTTGTGTGTGAGGAAAATGACACATTTTATGAGAAAGTTATGGAATCTGAGGATATGTTGAAGAAAATAAATAATTTTTTTGTCCTTAAAATGACAGTAGTTTTTCCCATTCAGGAGAAAATATTATAGTAACAGAGAGAAGGGTTTGAACAAAATGTTATAAACATGAGGAACTTGGAAAAGGGTTTTAAAAAAGAATGAAACTTGGAAGATTTCACGTGTGATCAGGTTGGCAAAAACACGTTTTCTGAAGATTGAGCATTGGTGCTAAATATTCCCTGTGTTAAATGGTAGTTTTCTTGGAGCATTGACCTGCTCTTAATAGGACATCGTGAAAGGTTTTTTACTTAAAAGTTTGTTTTTTTTTCATCTCAGTTATATTTCATAATTATCCTCTTTAACTGTTTCAACATTTTGATATTCTTGACAAACTTACAAAATGTAATTCTAAAGTTAAACCCTTTTGTCTAAAACTAAATTTAGAATTTCCAGAGGACCCCTGGAAACACAAAAGACACATATTTAAGAGTTCTATGAATGCATTATTTTAATATATGTTCCAAAATTGTATAGCATTCCTATAAATCAGATATTTTTTGGTAGGTTAGCCATGATAATTTTAATGTTAAAACATTATACGCTATAAAAATAACCAAATTTCCTTGTCAGTTGTGAATAGTCATCAGATCTTTAACCATGGATATTTTAAATCTTCTCAGCAATTAAATTGCTTTATTCTGGGGGGAAAAATAGTGTTCCTTGGTTGCCTTTTCATGGCTGGCATTTTCAATAAAGGCTTATGTTAATCCTTGATTGATTTTCTTCCACACCATGTATAAAATATATGCTAATATTTTGTTCTCTTGGAATCAACATCATGACATCTTTGCAAGGTCTTCAATGTCAGGCTCTGCATTCTTCTTTAGTAAATATTGTGTTTTTCCTTCTTTTCATATGTACACTTGGCCTCTTTTCAAATCCACAAACTAGGGATTCTAAAGTCTCTCCAGCAGGAGTAAGAGTCAGAGTGTCACCCCACCCATGCATAAAAAAGGACTTGGAAAAATGACGTGATAATGAGAGAAGTGTGGTAGATGCCCAACTCTTAGCTGGGGAGATTCATTTTTCCTGCAAGCAGATCTTTGGCAAATGACAAATTTTAAAATTAATAGTACATAAGCCTTTCTTCCATAATCATCATTGCTGACTTTGTTCACTCTGAATCCATCACTCATTTGAATTAGTACTCTTTACTCCTAAGTGGTGTTGGTGCTTCCACACTAGCCCTATGAAACCCTATTCTTTTTAATTTTTTAATTTGTTCTACTTAGTTACACATGACAGTAGAATGCATTTTGACACATTGTGCATAAGTGGATTACAAGTTCTCATTCCTTTGGCTGTACATGATGCAGAAGCATACCAATAGTGTAATCATATGCGTATATAGGGTAACAATGTCCGTCTTATTCCACCATCTTTCCAGTCCCCACACCCCTCACCTCCATCCTCTCTGCACAATTCAAAGTTCTTTCGTTCTTTCTATCCACTTCCCTGACCCATTATAGATCAGCATCTGCTTATCAGGGAAAACATTTGGCCTTTGGTTCTTTGGGTTTGGCTTATTTTGCTTTGCATGATATTCTTTAGCTCCATCCATTTACCTGCAAATTCGATAATTTCATTTTTCTTTAAGGTTGAGTAATATCCCATTGTGTATATGTACCATATTTTCTTTATTCATTCATCTGTTAAAGAGCACCTAGGTTGGTTCTGTAGTTTAGCTATTGTGAATTGAGATACTCTGAACATTGATGTGCCTTCGTCACTGTAGTATGCTGATATTACATCCTTTAAATGAATGGATTCAAACTAAAAAGCTTCTTCTCAGCAAAGGAAATGATCAATAATGTGAAGAAAGAGCCTACAGAATGGGAGAAAATCTTTACCCCACAAACCTCAGATACAGCACCAATTTCTAGGATATATACATCACTCAAAAAATTAGAAAAACAAATAACCCGATCAATAAATGGGCTAAGGAAATGAACAGACACATCACAGAAGAAATACAGTTGATCAACAAACATGAAAAAATGTCCATCATCTCTTGCAACTAGAGAAATGCAAATCAAAACTACTCTAAGATTTCATCTCACTCCAGTCAGAATGGCAATTTCAAGAATATAAGCAATGATAAATGTTGGCGAGGATGTGGATGAAAAGATATGCTCATACATTGCTGGTGGGACTGCAAATTGGTGCAATCACTATGGAAAGCAGTATGGAGATTCCTCAAAAAGTTTGGAACTACCATTTGATACAGTTATCCTACTCCTCACTTTATAGCCCTATTCTTTTCATCACAGCCGGAGCATTCTTTTAAAATGTAAGCAGAGTATGTCACTCTTCTGCTTAAACTCCCAAGGCTTCGCTTCATAGTGTGCTTTATACTTAAGCACAGAGCTCAATCTTTCACCATCCTTTGATGATCACTTGGTGTGCCGATTCTCACATTTCTCACATCCTCCCAAGACTGGCTTCTTCCCATCATGTAAGTCTCTATAAAACGGTCCCTTTTCAGAGGTTCCTTGGTATACCAGATCCAAATGCTCCCTCTTCCTTCATATTCTTCATCATTTTAATCTTTTCTATTCATACAGGTTTTCTAAATCAATATTTTAGTCTATTCAATTCAGTTTTACTTGATTGACAGCTCTTTCACTCACCGTAAAAATGTATTCTACCTGGAGCAAGAAAGTTGTCTTGTTTATGGTGGTAACCACAATGCCTAGAACAGACTGGACACATAGTGAGTATGCAGTTTAATTTTTATTTATTTAAGTTTTTAAAGTATTGAAGTATTACTTAACAGTAATAAGGTATCAAATTTCTCTTTTCCGAGAGTCCCTTAGGCTAAATCTTCATATATATATATACACAAACACACACACACACACGTGTGTGTATATATGTGTATATATATATATATACATATTTTAAAATTATAGAGTCTAGTTTATTATTTTTTCCTGTTATCATTGTCATTATTATTTCTATTTATATAGAACCTACAATTTTTGAGGAAGTACTCTAGCACTTAACAGATACTAAGTCAACTACTAGTAAATATCCTTGTGAATATTTACTTATATATTACTATTATTTTGTTTTATCAGTGATATAGAGGGACAAAATATAAGTCAGACTCATAAACATGTAGACAATAAATTTAGAATCCAGGATTTAAATTCAGATCTGTATAGTCTGGAATTCAGAATCCAGACTTAAGTGAATATAGAATAAGTCCCAAAGATTGTATGTATATATACAAATACATGCACACACATATAAATATCTATTTTAAATATATATGAAATATATATGTATATAAATATGTTTATATTTAATAAACATGTTTATATTATAAAAGTTTACTATAATAATATATTATTATATTTACATAAATATAATAATATATAATGAACATATAGGCATTTTGAACATATACATTTTAAGTATATGTATATGAACATAATATTTAAATATATTATACATGTTTATATACAGACATATTTAAAATATTTTCTCATATAGATCATTCCAAGAATTTCTGGCTCCTATACAAAGGGCACCTATTCCTCCAGGGGAGATAATATGACCTTCAATAAAATGTTACAGATCATTTTTTAATCTCAAACCTAACATTTTGTGAATCCAAGAATTACAGTAACTTTAAACCTAGTCCTTGCTGAGGAAAAGATATTTCTGAATTCCAAAGCTCATGTTTTTCTACATATAGAAACAAAGAAATAGTCACTGGGCCATGGCAAAGAAATATTTGAAAAATATTACCTGAAGTATCTTTTCTAAAGTAAAGTTTTCTGTTGGGAACCTCTCTGGACAGGAACTATGTGCACACCTAAGTCCTGAGTAAAGAGGTACTGAATTGCACTCCACAATACAATGTGGACTTTACCTCTGCTCAGATAAAGAAGTGCGGGTGCCAAAGTGGGCATCACCCAATGGGATTAGATTACAACCACTTGTTTGTTGTAACCCTACCCCTTGCCTCTTTTGAATGGCTTCTCCCCAATAAAACCTGGGTTCAACATGTGCTGTTTCTCTTCTTGCTTGCCTTGTCCCCCTTGTGGACAGCCATGGCTGAGGAGTGGTCACTGAACCCAAAGAAAAGGTACTTTCTGTGTTTGTGTCTGTGTCTTTATTTAGTCAGCCCAAATTCATTTGGAGTGACCCTGATTGGTTTAGTCATATGTCACAACAGTTTCCAGAAAATTTTATATTGCTATATGAAGATGTAGGAAAGAGAAGAAAATTAGAACATTTAGACCAACAAGATTACACTTTCAAAGCCTTTTATTCTTCATGATAGGCTAAGCTATAAAAGTATTAATCAAGATAAGGAAGGTCTCTGAGTTGTTTACATGCAGAGCACTCCCACCCCACCCAGAGGTTGAGGAAACCAACATGTTGCAGAAAAATAAGCTGAGATCTGCTAGAATATCATAGAATACCTGATGAAAACTGGAAGATCAGAAATGTGTGGGGTCAGAATACAAGGACTGAGGTTGGACTTTTTGATACTGGTGTATAGCAGATGGCAATAGACCACTTGGAAGGAACAGGTAGGACCCTCCAACCTTCAATGGGCACCAGACCTTGACACAGAGGAGGAGACTAGGGTAGATCTGAACCCTTCCAAAATCAGCAAAGCTCCTGAAGACAGAAATTGTATCAAATGAGTTTCTAGTCAAGCATAATCAGGCAAACTTCCCCCTTACATCCCAACTCACAAAGGGTAAAGGTTAAATTGTATATTCTCTCAGTAAGATTATACAAGTGTATGTTTTAAAACTTCCGATTACCTATAATTAGAAGACATTTGAGTTAAACATAAAAATCCAATTCTGACTAAGGAAAGTTGAAAAAAAAAAGAGAATTCAAGCATTTATAAAAATAAGAAATAGGGGCTGGGGATGTGGCTCAAGCAGTAGCTTCCTGCCTGTCATGCATGCGGCCTGGGTTTGATCCTCAGCACCACATACAAACAAAGATGTTATGTCTTCTGAAAACTAAAAAATAAATATTAAAAAATTCTCTCTCTCTCTCTTTAAAAAATAAGAAATAGAGGAATATATTAATTTTTGCACTTATTATATGAAATGTGTGCACATTTTCAATTCTAATATGTGTAAGAGAAAATTTAAGAAATGCTGAGGATTGTTTGTGCAAAGAGGAGGTGAATACCTATTCTGCCTTGTGTATTGCATTAAAAGAAACACTGAATACCTGTAGACACTGTGCAAAATATTACAGCAATTTAAAATGATCAATTGGGAGATAGCAGCCATGCATCTAAAATATACTGGCTATATAATCAAATTCACCTCCCATGTGAAAGAATATATTTAGTAAGCAGGGAAGGCTATAAATAGTAATAGGCATTTCCACCTGTAGAAGGACTAAGGAAAATCTGATTCTGAGGTCTAAGACATAGTCCTTTCCGTGTTCTATATCTAGAACCAGTAATACCTGGGTAAATGCAAAGAAAGTTAAAACACTACCAGAGAATATTATCAATCTAAATGTGAAACCTCTAGAAAATTTTATTCTGCTGGGTAAGGGCATAATACAAGTGTATTATTAGCGAATATTATTGCAAATATATCTTACCAAGCAAGTCTCCCTTAAGAGGACAGAATAAAGCAAGTTATTTAAAGTACTCTTGTAATGGGTCAGTGGAAAAGAAAGCCTACACTTCTTTTATTCTGCTTCAGAGAGACTTTTTGTGAATGGAAAATTGGCTCTTTTCCTAATTACTCTCCTGGAAATCAGCTCCTGAGTGGGACTCCATAACCTACACCCTCCTACAAAAGATATGACAGAGGTTAAGTGATTTTGTCCTACATCCAACAGGACTTTTATATAGCTTTCTTGTTCTTTCAATGAATTGAATCATTCACTAAAAATACACACTTTTACTGTGTACCAGATATATTATCCGAAGTATTAATCCCCATTTCACCAAATTGAAATATGGAAGTAAAATGTAAACCACATGGACCTGAACAATTGTGGAATCCTGTTGTTTAGCTGACCACTTATCATGTTTGGCCAGATGTACTAATGAAGGGAAAAAATGAAAACAGAAAACAAGTGCAAACCTCCAATGTGGTGTGTGGTTAATGTAAGGTAATGTCACCCTCAATGGCTTTCTTTACTTTGAAATGTGAATGACTAAAGCAGAAGCTACTTGCATTGGCCATACCCGTATTTATGTTTATCCAGGCATATTATATGAAGCTTCTAACTATGGTTTCCCTTATGATTGTCGAATATTTTCTACATTGCAATTTTCAAAACCTCAGTCATCCCTAAAAGCAGAATCACAGAGGTATCATAGAATACAAGGTTCAGATCCCTATGTTCAAAACAATGCAGCTCTATTCAAAAGATAGCATAAGTGTGTGTGGGCAGTTTGACTTCAGCTCTGATGTGATATTGGTTAAGCTTTATGAATAACATTACCATTTTTGTTACCATGAACAAATAATGTAGGGGCTGGAAGAATTAAATTCACTAAGGGTTGGGAATGTGAGGCCTAACAGCTGTATATTAGAATAACATCTGGAGAGCAGACTAAAGCTTGTCCTTCTTGCTGAGGTGTGTTTGTCATGTAGCTCATGCACATATCAGTAGTCAAATCATGTCCATTAACTTAGTCAATTTATTCCTTCTGCCTAGGACACAGTGAATTCCAAGTATACCATTTTTATAATTGTTTTCTAAGCCTGAAGGCATGACAAGGCATCTGCGTCGCCTTTCCTGTGGCTTATTACTTTCTCCTTGTAGGATTCACTGTTTCTGACTGGGTTAGCACTTTCTGTCTAACACTTTACTGTTATACAGTAATGCCAGATTTCAAGCCACTGTGGAGTCAAGAAGAAAAAAAAAATGACGAAATGCAGCTAAACGGTTTTGCTGACATCTTCTTGTCTTCTTTCATTCACAGAGTGTGAACTCTAGAGTTTTACTATCATTTGAAATTCAAAGGTAAATGCTGAGAACACACCATCATGTGAATCGGCATCACATTTGAAAAAGTTTGTCAAAACCGGCTTGGCACTGAACTATTGTATGTTTGGGGCACAAATAGGAATCTGACACCATTCATTGACAACTCATGGGCTAACCCAAAGTAAAAATGTCGGATCCAGTGAATTCTTTCCCTGCAGGTACTGTATGATTTCAACACTGAAGTCTATAAGAAAAAATAGGATGCTGTTTTATTCTGCAGTGTGGTCTGTGAAATTATTTATTTTATCATGTGAGGTTTGTCCTCTTGCACTTTTCCTTAGAGCTTGAGCATGCATTTTGTAATTCTGCTAGTGATTTTAAATTTCAAGAGATTATAAACATGATTCATATACTATGACTCATCCCTCTTAAATGTTCTAATTGTATAAACCATATCCTTCAAAGCATCCTATGGACACATTAAATATTAATAAACACATTTAAAAGCTCCAAGAGGTATGATTCTTTCATCCTTGCCAATAAACCTGTAATTGATCCCCTACTTCCTGTCTACAATTCAAAAATACAGCTAGGATTCTGGTAAGCCTTGCAATTTTAGCATTAAACTTGAACATACCAGGTCTAACAGCTCAGTAGGCATATCTTCATTATCAACAGCTGTCAACTATATTTCAACATTCATAGTTTTCTATAATTTTCCCCTTTGTTGCTTCAAATCTACAAAAATTGGAATTATTTTTACACTATATAAACTTTTTTATCAATAAACTATGCCATTTGTCACAATGTAAATCACTATGTATTCATAAATGGGAAAGAAACAATCATTTTCTAACACTATTTTGTTCCACTTACTATCATACTTCTCTCTTTTATTTTGTTCAAAACAGTTGTCATCTATCTCCCTTCATTAAGCTCAAAATTCTTCAGGGCCAGATCTCTTAAAAAAAAAAAAAACAACAACAACCATTCATTGATTTGTTTTAAATTCACAAGTAAAAATTATATAAATTTATAGTATACAACATAATACTTCCATAAGTGGATACATTGTTGAATGGCTAACTCAAGCTATTTAACGTGTGTCCCATCACACATTTATCATTCTTTTGTGGTAAGAATTCTTAAAATCTATTCTTAGCAATTCTCAAATATGCCATATTTTATAAATTGTAGTCAGTATGAATAAAAATCTCTTAAACTTATTCCTTCTTTCTAACTTAATCTCAGTGTTCTTCGACTAATATCTCCCCACCTTCCTCACTCTGTCAATTATCATTTTATTCTATTAGCTCAACTTTTTAAACTCCACATATACTTCGATTATGTAATATTTTTCTTTCTATGCCTAGCTTGTTTTACTTAACATAATATCCTTGAAGTCAATCTACAATGTCAAAATGTCAGATTTCCTTCTTTTTAAAGGCTGAATAGAATTCCATTGGGCATATACCCAACATTGTCTTTAACCATTTATCTGTTGATGGACACAGGTTGATTCCATATCTTGCTTATTCTGAATAATGCTTCCATGATCATGGAAGTGCAGGTGTCTTTTTGACATAGTGATTTCATGTAGAGAGGGACCCTTCTGTCTTATGTTCAAAGTTATATCTGCCTTTCCTCCATACACTCCATACACTAGAAAAGTGAAAGATACTGAAGGTGGTACTTGAAGGATATTTGTTGAATGAATGAACAAATGGATGAATCTAATGATTGAAAAGATATTGTTCAACTTAAGTCTTATCCACAGGCAATTTTCTAAATTGAGACTGATTGTGTTTTGAGGCCCTGAAAGCTAAAGTTAATTTACCCTTCTCACAACACAACCATGTGAAAAGCAACTCTGAAAATAATTGATTAGCTGGACATCAAATCTTATTTTCAGAATTTTCTCTGATATTACTCATCAATATAAGAGCAGAAGCTATTAAAGTTGGTGAAGAGTAGAGTTTTTTTTTTTTAAATTGGGGATTTAACTCAGAGGTGATTTGCCACTGAGCTATGTCCCTAACCCCTTATTTTTTATTAACTTTTAAAATTTTGAAACAAGGTCTCAGTAAATTGCTTTGGGCCTTGTTATATTGCTGAGGCTGACTTTGAACTTGGTATTCTCCTACCCAGTCACTGGTGTGTGTCACTGCACCCAGCCTCAATTATTTTTGATAAGAAGCAAAAGTACTCTGAGTGTTCTAGACTAGCTGGAACATAATGTAAGCCACCAATTTGAGCCATATGGTGGATTTAATTTTTTTCTAATAGTTCTGTTTAACAAAAATACAAAGAAAGATGTGAAATTAATTATTGTATGTTACTAGGGATTGAATCATACATGCTAGGCAAGCATTTTACCACTAAGATTGTGCAACCCCAACCCTGAAATTAATTTTATTTCATCTAATTTAATATTTTAAAAATATTTCAACATAAAATCACATATAATATCATCAATGAGACAGCTTACATTCTTTTTATAATCACATTACATTTTTTTTAATATATAGATTGCATTTAAAACCTATAGCACATCTGAATTTAGACTGGTTACACTTAAGTAGCCAGCCATATGTACTAATGGTTATCATACTGGACAGAATGGAGCTAGAGTAAGGGATGATTTTTTGAAGTTAGAACTTACATTATTATGGGAATTGATGAAAGGGGTGATGCAAGGTTTGGATGTTGAGCCTGATAACTCTGTGGGTCACACTTACAAATGTGGAAGAAGATTTTATGGACATGGATAAAGAACACATGAAAGGCAGAGGGCAAACTGTAACACAGTTGTATTTCTCACTGTCTTTAGCTAGATGTGATGACTTTCAAGACAAGTTGGTACATTTGCTATGGACTTAAATAACCCTATGGTTCACCCGAGGAGTTGCCAAAGGAAGAAAACTGTTAGGAGGTGAGGAAGCTACAAGTTCAGACACTACCCCACACATACAAGGTGAGTTAACAGATCAATGATAACAATATGTCATCTATCACAGGGCTTGAAGCCTTACATCAAAGCTGAAAGCATAAAGGTATGGCTGTTGATTTACTTCTGCCTTGTACAACTCTTGCAAAATGTTGTTTGTGCCCAGTATAAATTCTAAAACATATAGGAATTGAATTCTTGGAAATTCCACTTCAGTTCTTCTAAATTGGTAAAGTATAAATACACCATAAGCAGAGAGGGAAGATGCTCGGGTATTTACAAGTACTGTCAGATGTTCTAACAAAGTCTCTTGTAGTTCATAATCAGCTTTTGCACTGAGAAATTAATTCCTACAGAGTTTATATGGGCATATATTTCATATATTTCTCTTACTCTTCTCTCTTTTTAATTCGAAGTATAAGATCCAACACAAAATCATTTAATTGCAGAGATATCAAAGAATATCAAGAATCACACCTGCAAAGTCCAGGCGGGATTGATTAATGTTAATTGCACTTGAAGTCAAAGTTCTAATGGAATGTTTGGAGTAGAAGTATCATAAGTTTTTAGAACTGGAAATAATTTTTCAAATTATCAGGTTGACTCTCCAGAAAAGAAACTGAGACCCAAAAACATGAATTGAGTGACATTCAAATCATGCAGCAGTTCAGTAAAAGCAGGACACTGCTTTTCAGAGATCGAACATAATAGAACCATAACAAAATAAGAAAATAAGGTAAGAACAGATGGGGATATAACTAAATGCTAGAACACTTGCTTAGCATATGCAGGGCTCTGGGTTCAATTCCTAGTACTGGAAAAAAATTAGATAATATTACTAATTTAAACAAAGATTACTGACTCAGAAAAAGCTATGTAATATCTACTTGTAATACCTACTGTTGATAACATTCCTATATAATGAGCATGTGACACATTAGGTAACTGGTAGGTTTATGGCACATGCCAGCAAGGTAAATATTTAAGAGGTACTTTCTTGATTCAAACAGAATTAGAGAGGATGTAGCATGAATGGTATTACACGTGAATGAATGATAATGAAAGCATGGATTTACCTTCTTCACACTTTGCATCATTCTTTTTTTTTTTTTCCCTCTAAGTAAGCTTTCTCATTGAAAAGTATCACAGCACTCATCTTTGGTAATCATCTCAAACAGAAGGAACCATTCAGAACACTTGAGGTAGAAGCAGAGAGCAGGACATGTATGCCTTGGTTCCAGTTAATTTCTCCTGCTCTTATCAGTTGACTGCATAGAGCAGATATGGTATTGTGCAATATTTTGGCACAGGTAGAGCCAGAGAAAGTGCTTAGCATTTCCTGCAACTCCCAGGCAGTATGAAAGGGTAATCTCTATCAATCCAGCTTGCCTGTGGGATCCACAGCGAAGGGAAAGTGTTCTTGCAATGAGCATGGCAGGGCAAGCTAGAACACAAACGGAAACTATAGCCAGACCTGAGAGGACTCAAAGAATTAAAATTGGGCTGAGAAGGATATCATGTCAATGGGTAGATAGTTCAGACCTTCCAAAATGCATGGCTTAACAGTCTGTGTTGAAAGAATAGGATTAAGTACAGCATCCTCTGGCTTGTTATTAGTGGTGGCAACATGGGCTAAGGTTACTCCCAACCTGAAAGCTAGTCTAAGCGACATTCTTCCCAATAAGTTTACATACTCTCTTGGACAGAAGACCTGAACAAGAAACCAATAGAAAGGCAGAAACAACTCAGATAGAAAACTGAAATTTGAAGTATATTCACCTCCAATATAATCACACATTGGTCCCAATTCATCCTGTAATATGATTCATTTCCTAACAAGATCTTCTAGATAGTAAACATATCTAATTGACTCTCCCCTCTATCAAGATCAATGCAGAAGAAGCACATGTGTCCTTTCCTAAAACCTTCTACAAACATCATTATTAGAGACTATGCAATAGTGATCATGAAATATCTGATCAGATGTGGTACCATAGTTGATTTTTCATTTGTTTCAGAGAGCATTATTCTTTGGTGAGTATGATGATTTTTTTGGTCCATCTCTAGTTATTCAATAAGCAGCCATCTAGCTGTTACTGCGAAGGTATTTTGTGAATGTGATTAAAACATCACTATAATCAGTTGGCAGGAGAGTATTCCGGATAATCCAGGTGGATCTAATGTGATGGAAACTGGAAGAACTAAGAAGCAGAGCTGAGCCTTCCCTGATGAAAACTTTCTTGTGGGCAGCAACTTCTCTTGTACCCGAAGTTCCAGTCTGTCCTTCCAGCAACCACCTTGATGGGTTTCAGTGTTGCCTGGCTAGTCCTAACATCATACAAGCCAACTCCTCAAGTTGAATTCCTTCCTCTCCATCTCCTTCTGATTCCACTTCCCTGACCAATAGGGGGAGGAAGGTTTCCCTTTTAGAAACAGCCTTACCACACTGTAGAGTAATCAAAAAAAACACAAAAAGCGCATCTGCCTAGTGAATGCATAAAGTGTCTAAGAAGGGGGCAGGAGGGACAAAACAAAACAACGGAAACAAATATCTTAAAAAAAAAAAAAAAGTTTGGAGATTGAAATTTCTCGGAAAATCTCTCTAAATACTAGGTGTAAAACGCCAGAGAAATATAAATAGTGAGATGACAGCCACCCCTGCTAACCAGCCTGGCTTTGAGAGCGATGATGGAGCAGTGAGGGAGATGGGAAAAGGAAATAAGCTCTGATGGATGAATAGAAGCAAATTTGTCAAGTGTAGAGGGTCAGAGTAACAAAAGTGAGATTTTTCCCGTGTGAAGCACCACCAACCTGATGATGCGTCACTGCAGCTGGGGAGCGCTCTGCACCGGTTCACCATCCGCCTCTCTTTTTTTCGTGCTATTTCTGAAGAAAGAATATTTTGCCTCTGAAAATGCAAATAAACTTCCCCCCATAGAGGCCCCCTGCTCAAAAATGATAAATGGAGGCCTTGAAGTGTTTCCTCTAGTGAATTACATATTAGAATTACACTTGCTATTTCTGGGAACTTCACATTCTCACCTACTGCCTAGTTGGCCATTTGCTGCCTCTGGCTGCAGAAACTGATTAGGAAGCAAGGCCAATTGGAGATTTGAAATGATACTGTATTGACTTTTTTTTTTTTTCTTTCTTTCTTTTTATTTTCCTTTTTATTTATTTATTTATTTATTTAAAATAAAGGAGACATAGCCAGCAGAGAAATGCGTAAGTAGCACTTTCTATTTGACTGTAGTTAGGATCCTATCTTGTTTTCCTTATTTTATAGCAAGGAACCAGGAATACTCCAAGCTTCCTTTTCAATTACACTCAGCTAAAGTATATTGGGTGTTACTCATTTTAAAGGCCTGAGGGAAGAGAAGCTACAATAGGATGTAGGCACTCTGCCCTTTGTTTGATATCCCCTGAGTGTCAACAAAATGAATTCTTTCTGGACAAGGATCATAAAGATGAAGACTCTGAAGCCCCAGAAATGAAGTATCTTACCCCCGGCTGAAATGAGATTTTTAACCAAGACTTGCTTTCTTTTTGCTCAGCCCCATTGAATGATGCATGCATTCTCTAAAGTCACATTTAAATTTATCTCCATATTACTTGTGAAACTCCTTGGGAATCACCCACTAAAAATAATGATATATTGGAAGCTCTTTTTGTAGAACTGATATGACTTTATTGCTCTTACTGATCCTTTTTTCTTTCTAATTTTGAGGAAATATAAAAGAATCTTTTCTTCATAATACATCCTCTTCATTACTTGTATGTCCTAAGATCTGGTAAATACAGGTAAGCTGAAGTTAAATGAAAATGGTGTCTACATTTCTCACGTTCAAGTGTCATTTACAGTGAAGAAATATCCTACCCAGATGGAGGTTTCATCAGACCTAGAAAGATCATGGAGTACTTAAACTCAACACAACATGAATATAAATAATTCTTCTTCTCCTGCTCCCTCTCCCCACTACCCTGGGTAGTTACTAAAATATCTAAAAAGAAAGATAATTGGGCATGGGATTTCAAAGATAATTTTCAGAACCATTATGTATAGTTTCCTCATTAATTAATTTAATTAGCTTTTTACAAGTTTTCAGAACATGAGAATCTCATGCACTAATATTTAGCAAGCATGCATTATCATTGGAACAGTATGTATCAGGAAATATTTTTATTTAAAACAAGAAGTGTTGGGGGCTCGAAAGAGATAAGATGTAAACAAATAATCATAAGGGCATGTTACTCTATAAATATATTTTATGTAAAATTAATCTAAATATCTGGTTCATCTATATGTATGTTTAGATCAGTATGGACTTGACTTCTTATTTGTAAATATGCTACACAAATTGTTTAGTGTGGGAAACAGCTGAAAGAACTATTTTGCATTTTGATGTTTTTGAAATCTAGTTTCCATTTCAAACATTTAATTTCTGTTATAAGATGAAAAATAGGTTCCCTGAAGAAAAATGCTTCTGTTTTCTTTGTTCAAAAGTGCGTTTCACTTAGCCATAGAGTTCCAAGCTCTCAGTTGCTTTTATTTTTTGTCTTTGCTCTTTTCCTGACTGTGAGCAGGTGACAGAAGAACAGGAGGGGTGTAAAGCGCTCTTTGATACCAGAAGGACCCCTAAGGCTTCTTTCATTTGTTGATGGCTGGGATTTTCTCATTTACATCCTTTCAGAGAACAAACCATGTAGCTGCCATATCATATCAGTGTTTGGATAGCCTTGCGGGCTTGACTGCTGTGTATGGATTACCTCGGGATGACTGTGGCTATTGACTCTGAGTTCTTACAGCATTCTTCTGAGCAGAAGGCAGGATTCAATCTCTTCCATTCTTTATGATAACAACAGCATCCAGGCCAATTTCTGGTATCATTAGATTTCAATTAGGATAAAAGACAAATGGATTTGACTTTTCTTGAGTTAAATTCCAAATTGCTAATAGTTCAGAAGTTAGGCTGAAAGGGTGACCTTAACCCAGAAAGTTACTAACTAAATAGGCAAGTACCATCGTTAAAGCAAAATTTTAAAGTCTTTTAAAATATTTATGTAAACTGATGAAGTGAAAAAATATACGACTTCCACGTAAAAAAATGACATCTGTGGTAATCATCTCTCATGAAAGCAATTTCTCAAGGATTTTTTAAGGTGTAGCAAAATTTTTGTTGAGTTGGAATGTTCTACAATGTAATGTTCTTAAATATTCCAAATTCTGATCATTCTCATTTAGTTTACCATCTCAGTCTCAAAAGAAAAAAAAAAGAAATACCTTGTAACAGAAATATAGTGAATTCACAGTTCCAATCTCAAACATCACGCCTTGGAAAGCTCCAATCTGCTGTTCATTTCACAGTGCTATGTGGAAAACTTCATGAATGGAATATGGAACTCAATTTTTAGACTTGTTACAGGGAGTCAGAATATAGCTTCCCCAACACACAGATAGTACTGAGTTTTACAAAATGCGATTTATTCAAGAACATACTATTGGATACAAAGCTTGTTCCTGTTCTACAAGGAAAGGAGACAGAGTGTATTGACCCTGCTTATTGATATCCTTTGTCAATATGAAGTCTCCAAAGGCCTTAATGCCTGCTGTGCAACACTATAGACACTGTTGTGGAGTATTTAAGAGTACTGTCTCTGAAGTCAGAATAGTAATCTACATTTGTTACTTTTTCTATGGCCTGGTGAAGGTTGCATAACACTGTCAATCTCATGGTGAGAGCTGCGGTGAAAATGTGAAGAGGAAGCAAATTTAAACCCTTCACACAATGCCAGGCACCCAGTAACTGCCCATAAGGATTAGCATGTATTTATCTTGCTAGGCAAGTGAGAAAATTTAAATCAATTGGGAGAGAAAGCCAATTTCTTGTTTTATGATATATCTGGGTGGAGTTTAAAAGAAACCAACTTGCTTACAATAATAGATTATCACATTAATGGTACTCATTATAGAGCAACAGATAATTGGGCCAGATAATTTTATTAGAAGTGAGGTTTGAATGCAATCACTTGAAAAACAAGTAGCACCGGGTTTGGAATTAGATGGTGGAAAAGGCCAGAAAGTATCAAGGAGGCTGCTGATGAAGGTTGAAGAATGGCAGAAAGATATGAGTAAGCCTGGAAAACAAGTGAATACATCATGATTGCAGTTGAATAGAATGGCAATCTGTGTTTATTTTAGTAGTGAAACACTGGCCATTCTGTCTCCTGAGTTACTTGGGAAACAAAAATTTACTTATGAATCAAAGGGGATTTCTAGGACCTTAGTAAAAATTTGTTTTTTCTGTTGTATATAAAAATTATATATATATATGTATGTGTGTGTGTATATATATATATATATATATATATACACACACATACATATATATATATATTCTTTTATTTTCTTATAAAAGAAAGATGTAAGGAGAGATAAAATTTCAGTTTACAAGTAGTATTTTTAAAAAATAGAATGCAGAACTCATTTGATCTAAAAAGAAAACCATTTCCTCTGATCTTTCTATTCAGCAACACAATTTCCAAGTAAGAAATGGCCTCACAAGTAAGGATTAAACCTAGTGTGATTAATAATTGGAGTAAAAAAAAAACAAACTCCAGGATAACATGTTCTTTCAGTGATCCCAAAGAATCACTCCATCTAGCATCCATGCATTGAGATCATGCCTTTTCATGTTGACATCATAACCAAAGGGGCATTAACATACATGACACAAATGAAAACATGATAATTGTTTGCATCTCTGGGATTACCAATTATCACCATGTTAAGAAAAGATGGCTCCTTTTTCAAGACTCCTTAGTTATTCCAGCCATTCCAACAATGCCCAGGTTTTAACCAAACTACCTGATGAATATAGTTTTAAAAGTTCTTCTGCTAACCCAGGTGGTATTACCAGAAGAAACTTTTTTCCAACCCACTAAATTAAAAACAACACCAAAATAATATTTTTCAGGTTTTTTTCCAGGTATCTAAATTTTGGAAGTGATTATACAGTAATGAAAATACAGTCAATGAAAATACTAAGTCATTAAATATTTAAAGGATATATTTAAAGTATATACTGTGATGATTTAATATACATATGTGTTGCATAATTATTTTCAAAATCAAATTAATTAACATATCCATCATCTCTATGGCCAACATCTCTCCTGGTTATAACTGTTCTCTCTGAGTTTAACTTTTTTAGATTCTACGTATAACTTTCATCATGCATTATTTGTCCTTCTGCAACTGGTTTTCTGGTTTGTTTCATTCAGTGTAATGTTTCCAGGTTCATCCATGTTGTCAAAAGGGCAGGATTTCCTTCTCCTCCTTCTCCTCCTCCTCCTCTTCTTCCTCCTCCTCCTCCTCCTCTTTTTCTTCCTTTTTTTTTTTTTGTGTGGGATAACATACCAGCACCAAATCTCACAAATGCATGCAATGATTGCAAAAATAATAAAATAATTAAGAAAATTCAAGTTCTATAAACAGAAAGAAAAGAAAAAGTGGAAAAAGCAAATCTCTTTCTTTCTAATTAACTGAATGCCTGCAAATAAGCCATACAACCTCTGCTCTTTTTTATTTTATTTCTTATTCTCTTCCAGGGAATTTCAATCACTTAACATTGTCCCACTTAAGGACTAAATGACATGATAAATATGAACCACTCTGAAATAATATGAAATGTTTAAAGTTAAGATATTTATAAAAGTCGACAGGAGGGATCTCATTATTGATATGACTATCAGATCCATTTTTCCTTCTCTATTGTTTATAACAATAGCCAATCTTTCCTTCTTGAATATTGCTAGGTCTTTCTCTCTTTAATAAACACAGGAAAAATCCTGGAAAAGGTCTTCCCAATGATGAGAGTAGTTTATCCCAATTTACTGATGAGATAGAAATGAGCATTAATCTCGTCCTTATTTAAAACAATGCAGTTGATAGAAATGGGAAATTTTTATTCTCCTGCCCATCTTCCTCCTCTTCTTCCTTTTCCTCTTATTAACATTCTGAAAATGTTTTTTTTTCTTTTTGCTCACCGATATGAATGCAAGTGAATAAAATCAATACTTCAAAGTATTATATTTTTAATAATATGATCATTATTGGATGCCAAGAAAAATGGGGTCTATTTCCTCTTTTCTGTTATGTAGTAACTTGGTAAGTGACTAAATGAAAAGGATCAGGATGAAGGGAGGTGATGGCAAAAGTAGACAGGATAGGAATAGAGCCCTAAAGAATGTTGACCAAGGGAGAAACATAATATGATGAAATCTTAAGCATTTCCACCTCAGGAACAAAGTTCATGATTATTTCTTTTATTCCTTGTTTTGGATGCCAATTTATTGAGAACCATTCCCACATATGTTCAGCAAAGTTTCTTAATTATGTCAGTATCCCCAACATATTGAACTCAATGACTACTCCTTTCAAATATTGAAAAAATAATATTAAATAAAGAAGCTATGGGGCATGGCTGCACATACCTCCTATTTAAATAAAAATATAGAATATGCAAAGGGGGAGCAATGAATTCGTAGTTCTAAAAGTCATGCATTATAAACATATACTAAACTAAAATGTTATTTTCTTTGTCTTGGATAAATAAATTTACTGGGGATTAAATGATACCACAGCATACTCTGTGAAATGTTCTCTAGTAATTAACACCACAGGAAAAAGAATCTTTTGATTTATTACAACTAGGATAATAATAGCATCTAGATTCCAAGGGTTGTTTGAGTACATAACATGCATCATCTCAATCAATCATCAGTAAAACCCCTGGGTGTAGATGTTATATTTTCCAGATTTTATAGATAAGGGAGATGAGGTTCAGAGAAATCAAAAGGCTTTTGCAATTTGGAAGGTGGAGCTAAGAATCAACTACATAGCTTCTAGATCCTAAATCATTAGTCCTTGACCAATATAATGATTATGAGAGTAGTCATCTCACGTATGTTAACAACAACAACAACAACAAAAAAAAAAACCCTGAAGTATCAAAATAACTGAAAGTAAATTTTTATTGCCTTTAACTTATATTGCATAATTATAACCAAAATAATCATAAGAGAATAACCTATATATATATATATGTATATACGTATGTATTTAAAATTTTGATATCAGATTATATTTTAACTACTATACAATATACAGGTAGATCTTTCAATAAAAACTGAAAACCAGTTTATTGTCATATAAATGAAAAAAGAATCATTTATAATTTGCTTGCACGTCTCTGTCTCTCTGTCTCTCTCTCTCTCTCTCTCTCTCTCTCTCTCTCTCTCACACACACACACACACACACACACACACACACACATTAATCCAAATTTGTTTTAATATATTTGTCTGAAATAAAACTATACTTTTGAAGATACCTACAGTATTGGAACTTCAGGCATACATGTACATACAAAAAAGTCTTCAATATCCAGAAATACAATGCAAATAAGTGTTAAATGTGCCTGAATTTTTAGCAGAATATCCCCAAACATGTTATTTTTTGAAGGAAAACATATGAAGTAAATATAAGGCAGGCAAAGAAATATATCTCTCATGTTTGTTACAGTTTTGGAACAGAATTTGAGTTGTTCCATCTACCACACTGGTCTACTGATTCCTACTATACTTCTCATTGAGATTATAGCAACACTCAGACTATCCTTATACCATACCTCGCAGGGCACACCTTTCTTGCCTTCTCTAAATTATTTATGGACCACCTTCAATACTAGATGTGATATTTCTTTTTGGACACAAACAATGTAAGGCCTTCCCTTTTTATTCTCAGGCAAGCACAAACCAAAGAAAGTGCTATGTAAGAGCAAGGTTGAAATTTTAATAGGGAAATAGACTCTTTAACCTGAGGTTTGATTTTTTTTATTTTAAGGTTATAAAATTGGAAGAGATGAATATAGGAAGGAAATAATAAATGCTTTTAAAAATAGCCTACGTGGTAGACTGAATAGTCACAGCATGCAGAAATTAATTTGCAGTACATGCATGCTTCAGTGATTTGAAGGTTTTAGGAGCAATGAAGTGCTTCTAATCTCAGTAGCCAGGTGGCTGGGATAGAATAGATGTGTATGCACCCAGGGGGCTAATAGTAAAAACTATTTACCAATAGTATAGAAGAATTTTAATATTTTAACAAATGGCATGAGAGTACCAACCCTATCAGTGGAACATCAGTGCACATGCCTTCTGAATCACTAAGTGCCTTCTAAATGATTATAGTTAGTCATGACTTGTCAACAGTCATTTCTTCTTGCTTAATTATTTATTGTCTCTTTTTCTTCTTCTTCTTTTTTTTTTTTTTGGCAGTATTGGGGATTGAACCTAGGCCCTTGCACATGCTGGGCAAGTGCTCTACTACTGAGTCACATTTCCAGCCCGACTCTATGGCTTTTATAATAACATGAAAGTGAAATATTGTGAATTTTAAGACATTTTGAATTGTAATGTTCATTGCCTTAATTTTACCATGTTCATATAATTCATACCATGTTTATTTTTGATATACAAGTGGATACATTCACTAAAAACTCATTTGAGAAACATTGATACTGCTCAAAGAAAAATTATCAATAAAATTAATGCTGAAATTTTTAAACTGCTTATTATATCTTTTGCTCATTTTTTAGTATCTGTCTTCAAATTTTTAAAAAGAAACACATACTTGCAATAATGTAAAATATAAAAAAATTAAGTCATTTTCACTTCATATTCATATTAGTTTGATGAGATTTGCTCATATTAAAAATGCATAAACAATTATTCATGGTGCTACCTTCTATTACACTCTGCATGGATAAAAAGAATGTTAGCTCCCTTTAGAATTCAGCCAGAAAAGGAAAGGCAAATGGACTGAAATCTTAATTCCAAAGTCTGACTGGAGGAAAGAAGAGATATCAGAAGGTAGCAGATGACTCACCGAGAAATGAAAGGTGCATAGATTAAGAAAATTGGCAAGTGTTCAATGATATAGAAGCAGAACATTAGAAGCCAAAAGCATGAATGGAAATCAAGTGTCAGAAAGCACTTAAAAACATTAATCAGAGAATTTCCAGGAAAAACGTTAAGTTGAGATCAACTTTCTAACCTTGCCTCAGTCCATTAAAACCCTTCTGGAAAAGCCCACAGGAATATAAAGATATAAGAAAGGATTGTCCAAATGACTGAAGTCTCAAAAATACCCCTTAGGTGTTAGTTTCTATGGGACCATATTGAAAAAAAAGATAGGAGGAAACAGACAGCCAACTTATGATTTTTGTAATTTCAATGACAAGCAGGAAATATAAATTTGGAGAACAAAGCAAAATATCAAAGATAGAACAAAAAATGACTCTCATACTGGTTAAAAGAAAGCAAAAGAATGAACAACACAGGAAGAGGATGATGGTATCAAGATAGACTAAAAGAAAGCCACAGAGAATTGAAATACTCATAAAACATAAAATCAGTCATCAGAAGAAGAGCTTATCATTGCACAAGTTTGATAAGCCTAATATTTAGAGATGACTCATAGACAAAAACTCAAAATGAGATTGTTTGCTAAAGGGGACAGAAAACAGAAATCTTATATGCAATTATTAGAGATTCTGAGGAAGAAATAAAATAAATGGTAAATAAGAAATAATAAAAGATGTAAGTAACATAAAGCATTTTTGAGCTGAAGCAAGATTTATTTATTTTTTCTGAATAAAAGGAATCATCATTATCCTTGAGATATTAGAAACAAAACCCAGGGCAACAAAGAGCAGACCACAAGATAAAGTAGGTGTCCATGGTGACCAAGAATTCCACAGATTCAGGGGAAAACACACCAAGCAAAATCAGAAGACTAAAACAAATTCAAGAGTGGTAGCAATATAGTGCAGCACTACAGAATAAGAATCTAACTGGGCATTTCAGCAATTAGTACTTTCTCTTTATATCAGAGAGGTCAGTCTAATAATTTCATATAAAATAGCCTAGAATTCAGGATGAGGAATTTGTAAGTATATTTATAGCTAAATCTTAAATTTAGGTATTCTATTTGATTCATTAAAAATGAAATGTGAACCAATAAGCACTTGTATACAGGGTCAAATATCACATATTTAACAACAAAATCAAAGCAATAAAATTGAAAATATTAAGAAGGAATCTTTAGTATACATTTTAGAATTTAGTTCTAAATTTATGAAATCTTAAAGATGAGGACTATCAATATTCAAAACAGGATTTATACTTTCCACTTATAGATGATGAAAAAATAATATCTGAGTCTAGATGGGCTCACTGGTATATGCCTAAAAACAAAGAGAAAAGAGATTTGAGAGGCTGTGGCTTAAGGATCACAGTTTTGAGGCCATTCTTAGCAATTTGGCAAGGCCCTAAGCAACTTAGTGAGACCTGTCTCAAAAAAGACTGTGGATGTGGCTCAGAGGTAAATCATCCCTTGGTTCAATCCCCAGTACCAAAAAAAAAAAAAAAAAAAAAAAAAAAAAAAAAAAAAACTAAATAAAAAAACCCCCTGAATTTACCTATTAAAACATTTTAAAAATGTGACGAAATAACAACAAACAAGATAATGAAAAATTATAATATGAAAATAAAAGTAGATGAGGCAAGTGCCAGCATTAAAAATAAATCCTTAGATCCTTGTAGTAGTTTTTCTAGAAATGTTTTCTAGGCTAAAGATTATAGGTTTTGTTCAAAGTTTTGATAAGTAGCAACAAATTATCAGAAAATTTACAACAACTTTTCTCCTCCCAATGTGTTAAAGAAACTGTTTTTTTCTACACTGTCAAAGGTTAGATTCTATTCAGGTTCTAATATTCTTACTTTTATGGTTCTGTTCATTTGCAATGTCTTGATAATTAATGATGTAAATATTTTAAGACATTTAATTGACTGTGTTAGGTATTTCTTCCTTTGTGAATAAATTGTTGATGCTCTTTTCTCATATTTCTATTAGATTACTTTTTGTTCAGGATTTGCAACTGCAATTTATAGTATGTCATATACAACATACAGGTAGAAGTTAGTACTCTATTATATTATAAAGTGTATATTTCTAAATTAGCCCTTTGTTTTTAATGTCACATTTTTTTGACATACCTAATATTTTATGCTTTAAAAAAAGAAAAGGTGGCTCTGTTTGTCATGTAGTAATTTACCTTTTTTGTTTTCCATCGAAATTTAGACTTTCAAATACTTTCACCACTTTTGAGATCAACTATATTTCTATAGCTGTCCTCTGGTTTTACATTCTCATTTAGTCATTTAATCTATACAAAATTTAGTTTGCTGTAAAATTGAGGTGGACATTGAACATCCTTTTTTATATGGATCACAATTGTTTTAGGGCCAAATTTTTAAAAATTTTCACATGGCTACAACTAATTTTTGTTCAAATAAAGGCTCTGCAAAAATTATGAATGATCATAAACCATAGATTTCTCGGAGTGCAGAATACCTTGTAGAGTCTTAAGGTTTAGTCTTCCAGTCTTTTTTCAGGGCATGTTTATGTCAGTGATCCCACGTAGGAACATGGTTTTAAATGTCAGCTATGTCTGATCATCCCCCAAAGAATCTCTCCCGAGAATAAGAAACACTATCTCATTTATTTGTGTGTGTGTTTACATTTGATATGAGTTGAATTCATATATTTTAATAAGAATTATTATATGATTATTCATTATTATAATTATATGAAATCTCTTTCTGAACATCAATGTTCCTTTCCTTCTATATCTCTACTTTTCTGGTTGCTCAGGTCCCAAACCTTAGTATGATTGTCAAATCCTCTTTCTTCTAGTCGCATCTCAAAACTCATCACAATACTTTTTAAAAGATATCAAGAATATAATATCTTTTTGTCTCCTCTACAGCGGCTGTCCTGGTGAAAACCACCATCACTTTGGACCTGCAATATTTGTTTTGGCTTCTCAAAAGTCTTTCTGCCATTATCCTTGCATTTGATCCCTGATTTTATTTATTTTGCTACAAAGAAGCCAGAATGAAATTTTAACTTGCCCTTTTTTTCCCCAAAATTTCTTGTAGTTTCCATTTTTCCTTCTGTTTGTTTTGTTTTGTTTTTCAAATATATACTGGGGATTGAGCCTAGGGCATCTTACCACTGAGCTATATCCCCAGCCTTTTTACTTGGAGACAGAGTTTCACCTTTTTATGAGTGTGGCCTGAAACTTGTGACCCTCCTGCCTCAGCCTCTCTGGTCACTGGGATTACAGGTGTGTGCCATGCACCTGGCTGATCTTAATGAGTGAAATCCAAGTTCTTTAGTATATTTTACCATGCTCTGCATGATCCATCCTTCTCTAGCCATTACTCCAGCTCCTATTCCTCAGTACAATTAAAAAAAAAATCAGACTTAACATTTCCTTCTTTCTGCAAAAGTCCCCTGAAATTATCCCACAGAAAACTCCTTCATTTGCATCAAATCCCTGCTCGATTTTCCCCAGGTTAGAGTGGTTGGCCTAAAAATCTCATATAAAATAGTACCCCGTCCAGTCCCATTACTCAACCAATTTTCATTAGTTTCCTTTATAACATTCACCATTGAACTATTCTATATCCATTTCATTGATCATTGTCTTTCTCTAGTAGATTATACATTTCATGACTGCACATAATTAGTTTGTTCAAATGTCATATGTTGGAAGAGAAATTGGCACCTAGTATGAGTGTAATGTAGTTATTGAATGGATAAATAAACAATTGAATAAATGAAAGAAAGGTTCACTCATTAAAATCTTTCTGATTCTATTTTAATCCACTTTTTTCCTAACGGAGTAAATTTAGGGAAGGAGGAGAAATTGATCATTAGTATGTGTCTATGTGTTATTACCTAATATGTTCCAAAGTGTTGCATTAGAAACTTCTTAAGTCTTACTTGTTCAACTCAACTTTAAATTTCTCTAATTTATAAATAGCACTTATTTATATGTAATTATGTTTCAATAATGATTTTAGAATTGCTCATTTGTATTTTACCACCGTTTTTGTCATATTGATTTTATGAGACTTTGTAATGTGCGAGCTCTCTTTCTTGCTGGGTTTTAATTGCCTATTATATCATAGAACATGGTTCTACTGATTTTACTAAATAAGAGTTATCCACTTATGGCACATTTCAGCCTTAATAATTATGTTCAAATTCTCAAAAGAATAGCATGTAGATGAAAAAGATGAAAGATCTTTTGAAAAACACATGACCCATGTTTACCTGGTGTTTTTAAGTTGAAAAGTGACTGAAAAGCTGCTGTAGAAATAATATCTCCAGGGGAGATTTCTTTTAAACCTAACTACAAAGAAAGAACAATAATTCCTGGGAACCAACATGGGCTATAATCTATTCAGTATTTAAAACTCATATTTTCTAAACAAGATCTCATTGTCACATGCATTTATTATTTTAAATGGGCTCTCTCAAGAAAGCATTGACTTTATATTTATGAAGACATTTATTGCACACTAAATGCCAAGTAAAGATTATAAAAAATATCTTTATTGAAGTCTAACAGCAACGAAAGACATTTTCCATTAGTAGTGTAATTAGTTCATAATTATGTAAGTAATAAATGCATAATTAGTTTTCTTATTCTTATGATATTAATATTGTATATAATATTGGTCATGGAGCTGTTAATAATATTGACAAATTAAATCATCATTTCCTTGTGTACTGAATATCAATTTCCTTGAAGAAAGAGACATTTCTAAAACAGAATATTCAAAGACTTCTTCCACCACAAATCCACAAGCTCCTCTCTTTTGGGATCTGTGAGTTGACTATAATTCTTCACAGTTAGATTTAAGGAATGATAACAATCCAAACTCTTCAAAAGCTATCAATAGAGATAGGAATTAGTGTTTTCATTTTCACTTTGTTTCAAAAATTAATGAAACTAATTACTTTTATAATACATATTTGCTTTACTGTCTCCCCAAGGTTAAATGTTTTATTTAGGGAATGTTATGGTTTATATATGAAAGATCCCCCAAAAGTTCATGTGAGAAAATTGAAGAAATTTTAGAGGTGAAATGATTGGGTCTTGGGGGGTCTTCACCTGATCAGTGAATTAATCACCTTCTGGGTATAACTGAGTGGTAACTGTAGGCAGGTACACTTTGTCTGGAGGAGGTAGGCTATTGAAGGAATGCCTTTGAAGTTTATATTTTGTCTGTGCTGAGTAGATCACTTTCATTCTCTCTGCTTCTTGGTGGCCATATCCTGACCTGCTTTCCACTACCACACTTTTCTGCCATGATGTTCTGCTTTTTCATGGGCCCAGAGCAATGCAGTTGGCCATCTGCAGGCTGATACCCATGAAATCATGAGCTTCAAGTAAATTTTTCCTCCTCTAAAATTGCTCTTGTGAGAGCCTACCAAATGGGAGAAAACCTTTGCCACCTGCACCTCAGAGCATGAATCTCCAGGATATATAAAGAAAAATCTTAACACCCCAAACCAAAGAACCCAATCAATAAATGAGCAAAGGAACTAAAGAGATAGTTCATAGGAGATGAAATATGAATGGTCAACAAATATGTGAAAAAATGTTCAACATCTCTAGCAATTACAGAAATGCAAATTAAAAGTATACTGAGGTTTCATCTCACTCTAATAAGAATGGCATTCATCAAGAATAAAAGTGAAAAATAAGTGTTGGTGAGGATGCAAGGGGAAAAATATATACTCATACATTGCTGGTGGGAATGCAAATTGATGCAACTACTCTGGAAAGCACTATGGATATTCCTCAGAAAACTTGGAATGAAACCATCATTTGACCCAGTTATCCCACTCCTCCATTTATACCCCAAATTTATATTTTATATCCCACTCTTCCATTTATACTTAAAATCAGCATAGTTATATTGACATAGCCACATCACTGTTTATAGTAGCTCAATTCACAATACCTAAACAGTGGAATCAGCCTAGGTGCCAGATGAATAGATAAATAAAATGTTGTATGTGTACACATTGGAATATTACTTGGCCACAAGGAAGAATAAAATTATGGCATTTGCTGGTAAATGGTTGGAAGCAAAGACTATAATGCTAAGTGAAATAAACCAGTCCCAAAATACCAAAGGCTGAATATTTTCTCTGATATGCAGAGGTTGATACACAATGGGCGGGGGAATAGAAGAATTTTGCATTAGGCAAAGGGGGATAAAGGGAAAGGAGGTGGAAAGGAAAGACAGTAGAATGAATCAGACATAACTTTCCTATGTTCATATATGAATACATTACCAGTGTAACTCTATATCATATATAACAACAAGAATGTGAAGTTATATTCTATGTATATATAATATCTCAAAATACATTCTACTCTCATATATAACTGAAAAAAACCCCCCAAATTAGAAAAAGACATAAAATAAAATAAAATTGCTCTTGATAAGTCTTCTGGTCACAGCGATGAAAGAGCTCACTAAAACAGAGGGCTAATACCAAAAAGTAATCAATTTATAAAGAAGGATATGGATATTAATGTTAAATAAAGACACACTGAAATTGTTCAGACCATCACAATCTTTTACGTCCTTTACTTTAGGAAATATAAAAACTGAGAAACGGAAAACCTGAAGCTGAAATTGTAATACAAACAATATTTCCATACCTCTCAATAGAAAGTAGTCTTACAATTCTTGATAATTAAAATCTAGTATTAGCAGTAGAAAGAATCCTATTGCAAATTCTACATAAGTGTCTTTTACCTTGAAATGTTAGACATGTTCCTCATCTTACAATTGGATTACCTCCAAATAAACCAAACCAATTTGAAAACATACTGAGTTGAATATACATTTAGTACACCCAACCTACCAAACATCAGAGCCCAGCAACAGGGTACATTATGGAGTATTAGTTGCTCATTCTCTTGATCTCATGGCTGACTGGGAGATACGGCTCTATTAGCACTGCTCAGCATCACATGACAATATCCTGCCCCCCGTCTTTAGCCCAGGAAAAATCCAGAAATCAAAATCAGAAATGCAATTCCTACTGAATGTGTACTGCTTTTGCACCATTGTAAAATCAGAAAACTTGAAAAATTATTAAGAATCTATTGGAGACCATTAATGTCTAATAAAACTTTTAAAATAAAGATTTTAAAGTATTTATGAAATTTGGAAATTTTTTAATTTTAATATTCTTTCATTAATAAAAACTGAAAATACATTCAGAGCTTAAAAAGTATTATAAGATGAATATCCAAGGGAGGAAACAGAACTTTGATAACCCTCCAGAACTCTCGCAGAAGGGTCTCAACTCAATTGCAATCCTCTTCTTCCCCCCCAAATTAAACTGCTTTTTGATCCATATAGTAATCTCTTTTTTGTGAGTTTTCTAGTTTTAATATCAAGGGATACATTCCTAGACATGATAGTTTAATATTTTTACAGTTTTTAAGCTATAATTTAGTGGTAGGTGGATACAATACCTTTGGTGCTGAGGATTGAACCCAGTGCCTCCCACATGCTAAGCAAGTACTTTACTGCTGAGCCACAACTGCAGCCCTTAAACTTACTCACTTTTTTTAAAAAAATATAATGTCTTTCAAGTTTCTGTTCAATCTACAGATATTTCCATGTTTTTCTCTCTTACTATTTATGGGTAGAACACTTTTGGGGATCTCATAGATTGGATTATGTTGCTTTTATAATCATAGTGCAGTTGTACATGTCCCTCTGTTTCTGGTCTGTCCTGACAATAGGCAGCTCAGTCTGAGGCTTTGATCATTTTGAAGTCTCTATTTGCTTTCTTTTATCCTGAAGCATATTATGTCTGCTTGTAGGTGTTGTGGTGAGGTTGGCAACCACTAAACTTCAGCACCTGTGTTTGTTATTTTGTGAGGGTTATAAAATGGTGATAGTCTACTTGTAATTTTATTTTTCATTTATTAGCAAGAATAATTCTATAAAGGGAAACTTCCATTCATCTGTTAGTAGTTTATATAGTGTTACAAAGAGTAAAAGTAGGTTGTTTTTCCCATTATTGGAGACTTTTCAAAATGAATTGGTTTGCTACCATTTTCTGAAGGTAATTACACATAAAATGTTATTTTAAGTTTCTTGTAAATACACATGCAGTCATAAGAAATAATAAAAATGAGTCTTGTGAATTATTTGCCCAGTTTTCTGTAAAGGCAAGATCTTACAAAACTGAAGGTAATACTACAAACTGGTTATTATTCCTGATAAAAGAGCCATCATTACAAAAATACTTCCTATTTCCCTTTTAAATTCACACTTATTTCTTCCACACTCCCAGCCCCTTCACAAAGTCAGGCAACACTACTCTTTTTACTATTTTTATAATGTTGTTATTTCAAGAATTTTGTATAAATGGAATTGATTTTTTAATTTAGCATAATTCTCTGAATACCTGATTGTTGTACATATCAATAGTCCTTATTTCTGAGTAGTATTTCATGTTATGATGTCCTAAGGCTTCTTTAATAATTCACCAGTTGAAGGACATCTGAATTGATTCTTGTTTTTAATGATTATAAATAAAGTGGTTACCTTAAAAGTTGTTCTGCATCTACCTTGTAGTCTAACTTATGTCTAAGCTAGTTTGGCAACATCAAAGTGCAGTTTTATACTATTCCAGAATTTTAAAAGACAATAGGAATTAAAAATCACGTCTTTGGTGAAAAAGAACAATATAATATGATTTTGGAAGTTTAGTGGGTTTTTAAAAAAATTTATTTTCATATAATTATAGATTCTTAAGCATTTACAACAAAAAATAGAGATCTAGTTTACAATTTTTGCTCAGCTTACCTCAATTGTATGAATAAGGACTTGCAATGTGTATGGGCTTGATATGAATACGAATCCTCATTTATGTGGGATAAAACATTAGGAATGAAATTGATTTTATGATAGCTGTACATTATATTTTTAAAGAAATGTCCAATATTTTTTTTAATGTGGTTGTATCATTTTGCTTTCTCACTAGTAATGTGTCAGTGATCCAGTTTCTCTATGTCTTCTCTAACATTTGGTGTTTTCACTAATATTAGGTTGAGCCATTCAGATTGATGTGAAATGACATTTCATTGAGGTTTTAATTTGAATTTCTATAATAGTTAATGACATTAAACATATTGCCTTGGGCTTTTTGTAATCTATGTATATACTGCAGTGAAATGTCTCTTCATGTTTTGTCCATGGATTCAATTGGCCACTGATTAAATTGCCATTGGATTTTTTTTTTCCTGTTGAGTTTGGGGACTTCTTTATATATTCTATATACTAGTCCTTCATCCAACAAATGATTTGTAAATGTTTTCTCTTATTCCATAATTCTTCCTTTTGTCCCCTCAAAAATAAATTTTACAGGCCAAAAAGTATTTAATTTCAAAGAAGACTACTATATTATTTATCCTTTTATGGATCATTTTTACTGTCAAACCTGAGAACTCCATCTAGTGCTCAAAGAACTACTTTTTTGTTTCATCAAGTTTCTCCATTGCTTTGTCTTTAGTTTTATTGATTTCTTATCCTACCTTTATTAATTCCTGCTTTCTGTTTATTTATTATTTTCTTCTTCTAGTTTCTAGGTTCAAGGTAGAAGATTATATTATTGATCTGAGAACTTTTTTCTTATGTATACATTCAGTGCTCTGAATTTCCATCTTAACACTACTTTCTCTGTGTCCCATAAAATTTCCATTATTTTCATTTTTGATCAATTCAATGTACTTTAAAATTCCCTTGAGACATTGTCTTTCATACAATAATTTTTCAAAGGCATGCTGTTTTTCTATTACCTGTTTGTTATTGAGTTTTAATTTAAATTCATTGTGTTATAGATCATACTGTTAGTGATTTTGATTCTTGTGTATCTTTTGAGATTTGTTTAACGATCTACCTTCTCAGATGTTCAATGGGTACTTAATTAGATGTGTATTATGTATTATGAGTTGAATGTTTTATAAATGTCAATTAGAGCCCATTGTTTAGTCTTGTTGTGAGTTCTTATTTACCTCAGGTGATTTTCTAATTATTTATTTGATCACTTATTGTTAGGAAGTATTGATGATCAAATTATAATTGTAGTTTTTTCTGTTTCTTCTAGAATCTATAATATCTTCATATTGTATATTTTGTAATCCATTCTTTACTACATACACATTTAGAATTGTTTTTTGGTAAAATCACTATTTTATTACAATTTTCATTTCTGTCTGTGGTTATTTTCACGTATCTGAAGTTACTTTGTTGATATTAACATATCTACTCCTGCTTTACTTCAAAAATATTTGCATAATATCTCTTTTTTCATCCTTTTACTTTCATTCAACCTTTTAATTGGGGTATTTAGGACATTTACATTTATGTAATTATTTGTATGTTAGTGGTTACATCTTTCATTTAATTTTTTGTTTTAATTTTTTCTGTTTTTCTTTTTCTTTTTTCTTTTCCCTGCCTTCCTTTGGTTTAAACAATTTTAGGATTTCATTTTAAATAATTGATAAAATTTTTGAATATATCTTTTTTAGTAATTTCTATAGACTTGCATTTTATTTGTACAAAGAAATAAAGCCATGTATATATAGATATGTGTGCCTATATGTATGTACATAAAATCATAGTATATTGGTGTTTGAATGAAGTATAGAAACCTTGCTTCTCTTTGTTAATTTAATCTTCCCTCATTTATAATATAATAATGTAAAATATTTTTCTACAAATGATCAGAAATAAATTATACTATACTTTTTTTTGTTTCAACCATCAAGTTTAATTTCTAAAACTCAAGGGAAGGAAAGCTTATTATATTGACCCATAATTTTGCTTACCAAGTAAAAATTTTTTTCTTTCCTCATGTTACAAACTTTCTTCTTTCACTGTTAACTTTCTGTTCATTTGATTCCCTCTAGTTATTCATTTACTGTAGGTCTGCTGTTTAAAAATTCATTGTACCTTTATCTGAGACTATCTTTATGGCCCCTACATTTCTGAAGAATATTTTCTGTGGGTATAGCATCCTGGGTTAAGTTCTTTACTTTCGGCCCTTAAATGATATTGTACAACTTCTGAGAAAAACTCCACTGTGATTCAAGTCATTTGTTCCTGATCGGAATTCTGTTATTTTCCTCAGAATGCTTTTAATAGTTTGTCTTGATATCTAAAGTTGAATTATGATGCTTCTTGCCATTGTTTCATTGAGTTTATTCTATACATTTGTTATCTTCCTTCATATAGCCCAGTGTTTATTAATTTTTATTTTTATTGTATTCTTCCACATATTGGGACTGGATTGTCTCTGTTATTGTACCTTCCCATTGACTGATTGTTTCCTCAGTTCCCAACCTATGTCTATTGAACCTATTCACTCAGTTTTTTTTAATCATATATTTTAATGCTAAATTTTTTCTTTGGGATATATATCAAATTCTATTTCTTTGTCGAGGCTTTCATTTTATCATATATTTCAAGTATACATATGACTGCTTAGTAAAACATTTTCATCATGGCTTATCTACAATCTATGTCAGATAATTATAATAATCTTGTCATCTCATTGTTGGTGTATTTTGTCTTTATTTTCATTCAGTTTGATACCTTTTGTCTTCTTGAGAATTAAGTGATTTTTCAACTAAAACATGAACTTTTACATTATAAAATGCTGGACCTTATTTGAAAAATCCACTTTAACTGGCTTATTATGATACCATGACAGCAAAGGAAGAGGAGTATGCTACTTCTTCTTTGAAAGGATATAATATTCTAGGTTTCCTTTTTGTCTCTACTGACACATAAAGGAATGTAGCTCTACATTACTCAGGTTGGAGGTCCTCATGTGGTCTCTAATGATACCCTGGTAAATATATGTTATGACTACTGGGTTCAGCAAAATTAATGACTCCATTAGTCTTCACGAATACTATCAAGTAAAGAGGGTGAAGGGACCTTAATTATGCTTGGTAGAGGTGAAAGGCTACAAATTCCTATTTGGTCTCCACTGCCAATGTGATGTAGAAGGTCTTGTTATAAAGTACAGTGAAGTTGGATTCATCCTCTGCTTTCTGTGACTACTACATTGATGGAGAAATTGAAGTGCCTTGTTAACATCCTCAAAAGGATGAAAGTGAATTCTATCCACTCAGGTGTTGCTGAAGTGGGTGATAACGGAGCTATGATTTCCTCCCCTTCCAATTGAAGTTTGGATGCAGTAGAATAGTTTTTGTGTAAATGATTTTTGTCTTGTTACAATTTTCTTTGGTTTGAGAGAGCTTTTTTTGGGACTTGTTTTGTTTGTGCATTTTGGCATTTCAGTTCTGAGATACATGAGTCAAAAAGCCCAAAACCAAAATCAGAGGACTCACCACCATGTTACTGAAGTCCTGAGGCCTTAGCTTTTATACCTTCTTTTCTCCATCTTTGAATGATTTCTTACATTTGTTTTATATATAATTTCCATGTATTTTTGTTGCAATTAGTGGAAAGAATGGGGCAAAATAAGTTTATTCTTTCTTCTAAAAAAAAAAAAGACAGCTCAACTTAAAAAAATACTATAATCGATTTAATCCTATTGATGGACTTGAATCAATTATTTATCCATAATGAAATTCCAAGTTTCCATCATTAGAAAGTCTCTTGTGTACTGACTTTATTCTGAAGTGACCCTAATAGTCTGCTAAATTAAGTACTATTTAATATTCTCTCATTTCATCTTAAGTCTGTAAGTCACTATTTTTTTCTCATGTTTGCATTATATTAGTTTCTCTCTAATAATTACAGGCAGCTGATGCTTGTTCTCTAATGAGTGCTTCATAAGTTCATCATGGGAAGAATCTTTTTCGAGTTGTATTCTGACATTGATTACAATTTGTACTCTTTATATTTGAATTTTGAAGTAGAAAGCTATAAACCTCTTCACTCAGATTTATTTTCTTTATTGTTTTAATTTTTTTTTGTACTAGAGATTGAACTTCACCACTGAGCTACATCCAAAGCCTTTTCATGATTTATTTTATTTTTGGATATGTTCTTGCTAAGTTGCTAAGGCTGGCCTCAAACTTAAAATCCTCCTGCTTCTGCCTCCTGAGTTGCTGAGATTGCAGATGTGGGCCTCTGGGCCACCACACCCAGATAAATTGCATTTATCATTGGATAAATCACTAATTTTGAAAATTTTGTTGAGCACTTCTTTCCTCATAAAATCATTTTTCTTATGTCTGCATATGCAAGTGTTTCTTTTTTCTTTTCCTTCTCCTTCCTTCCTCTGTTATTTCTTATTCTCCTCTACCCCCATTCTTTCTTAAAGTCCAGAAATTTTATTGTAAGTCTCTGGTGGTCAGTTGTTTTAGGTCACTACTCTCAAGTATGTGGTATGAATTTTAGTTTTGAATGCTATTCTTCACAAGCTTTATTTGTCGTCACTATTTTTCATTTTATCTTGATCGTTTAAAAATTTTCTTTATATTTTCTGGAATATTAAATCATTGTTCTTTATCTTATGTATTTCTCTTAAGATACTATCTGTGTGGTTTATTTGCTTTTGTGTTCCTTCTAGTTTCATCTTTATTTCTGAAATGAGTTTTTGTGTCAAATTTTAATTCTTTTCTGTGCTCATCTAATTGCCCTAAGGTTTTCTAATTCTTGTTAATTTTGTTCTTTCATGTTGTACATTTTAACCTTAATGCATGTTAGCTTAATTTGAATCATGGATTCTAGTTTTATATAATCACTAGGGTAAATTTATCTTATGGAGATTTTGAAATTTTTCTCAACTTTAACAAGGAGAGTTATTTAGGATAATTATTCTGACCTGGTATTACTCTTTTTCCTATTATTTTTCTGTAGTGTTTACAAATATAATAGCTTACTTTTGTAGAACTTCTGGCTTTCCCCTTTTCTTATAATTATTTTTTCTCCATTTCTATTGTCCTTGTCCTACTCAATTATGATTCTATATCAACCAGTTTCTCCTCAATTAAAAATTTATTCTAGAAAAAGAACAGGTTGATTAATATTGAGATCTCGTGAATATTATGATCTTCCAATGCCACTAGACCTGGTCCCAGATCATTTGCTATTAGATCATCACAGACAATAAGGTTGTATGAAATGTTTTCAAGTGCAAAATCAATTTGAAAAGTGGCCAAAGTATGCTTTGCAAGAAACATTTGTTGGCTATTTGGGATCCATATGCCTAATAGTATTTTTAAAACATCTTTACGGAACCCTATAGATTTTATTTCTCTTTCTGCATGAATTTGGTTTATGCATAAGAATTATCTTGTCACCTAGTTTTCTAATAAACATTTTTTCCTGAGTTTTTAATTGAACTTAATTATCTGTCCATTTTATGTGAAACTTGGGAAGACTTAAGTAATAACACATCTATTACCAGATTCCTCAAAATAACAAAGTTAATTAAATTTTAAAATGTCTTCCATACTACCCCCAAATTGTCCTTCATGGCTCCAGAGAAAATAAGCAACCTTATTTCTTAAGCTAACTCTATCTCACATCATTTCACCAAGAAGAAAGAAAAGAGTGCAGGAATCATATGCATCTTGACAAGGGATTTCCTGAAAGAGTTCACCTGTGAGGGAGAGGGATGAAGAGTAGTGTTTCAATGTGTGGGGGCAGAGGGGGAAGTTATGCTTCTTCTTTTTTTTTTTTAATCAGACATGGAAAAATGCAACATTACCATCATTAGTGTACTACCCTATAAATTTCTGGAAATAAAAAAATAATCTTGAAATAAAGGTATTTCTCAAGCTAATTTAAAAATATTTTAAAACATCCAAAACTGAACTGAAGGAAGTTAAAAACACATTGAAGTATGAAGCAAGGTCTTTTATTTCTTCAATATGTCACAAAAACTAAAGGCAATAAACACATTATGCACAGTTAAGATTGTTATAAACTAAAGAGAAGGAAAGAAGCTTTTGTTTAAGAGCAAGACAGAAAAGGAATAGGAGATGCTTCATGGTCAATATGGGCTGACATTAGCAAAAGGCCGAGAATGAGCACAAAATTTCAACTTTCATGTTGTGAATGCATTTTCCAGAATGGAAAATTGTTTGCAATATTTGATGTATAAAAGAAATAAACTGAAAAGGAAATCAAAGCCTAGTACATGAAGGAATAGCAAGTTAACACCCCAAAACGTGATATATACATAGAGGTTGAGGGTTCCGGAGCTCCTGGTGGATAACAAAATCTGCAAACACTCAAGTTTCATGTAAAGCAGCATAATATTTGTATATTACTTATGCATATTTACATGTATATCTTTTTTTCCTTTTGTGCTGTGGATTGAACTCAGCATCTGACACATGCTAAGCACTTGCCCTACTAGTAATATTGAGGAATGACTAGTTATATATTAAGCTCATTCTCATCACATTTCCTGTGTACTCTTGAGCCCCAGAAACATACTGAAATGTCCAAAAGAATATTAAACTATTAAGCTGCACCATAATTCTAAGACTATTTAATGTTTTACTCAAAATTAGGAATTTAAAAAAAGGTCTATAATATGTGTGGATGTAATATATACAGTCTATTTCATTAGGATATTAATGAGAGAAGTATATTCCACTTGTAATTTTAAAATTAGAAAATGCATACTAATCAAATGCCAAAATTATATTTCCAGAATATTAAAAAATGGAAAGTAGTGCCTACGTCAACAGATATAGAACACACAAATAGCATATCATTAAGATGAAATTCAAGGAATCATATAAAAATCATTTTGGCAAAACTACTGACCTGAAAAAATGTTTTTGATTTATTTTTAGGGAATAAAATGATTATTAATCATACAGTTAATATAGAATAAATATTTTAGAGGAAAATATATATGAACATATAGAAGAAATAGTTTTCATATAAAATATTTAGGGGAAATTTCTATATTTTTGATTCATTTTTTGTTCTGTTCCTTTTTGCATTATATATACATATGTATTTATTAATATGCATATATGATGAATGAATGAGAAACTCTCTCTCCCCATAGATGGATTGATGATAGATTGGTTGAATCAGTATATATTAAATTTTAAAATTTGAGAAAGACATGAATGGTTTTAGTATATTAAGTACATGAGGACTTTTAAAAATGTTTAAGTGTTAAGATCACTATTTTGAAATAATTATTTAGAATGAAAGTAAAATCTATTTGAAGAAAATGAATAACTTCAACATTTTAGCTAATGAAAAAGTTGAGATTATGTCTACGGAAATACTTCATAGAGCATAACACTTATTTGTTACCTTGCCTGTTGTCTATTTAGATGACTAACACTAATCAGGTTATATCTGCACTGCATCAGTCAATGGAGAGTCACAATCTCACAAAAAATGATGATTGAATGTGTCCATCCTGGGTGAGACCTTAAGGTCCAAATATAACTTGCTCTATCCACCATTTCATTTCCCTAATCTTACCATAAGGCTGGCATAGACTTTCAGTAAGTATGTATTTAATTTGATGAATCAATAAGAAGTTTCTAGGGCTGGGGCTATAGCTCAGTGGCAGAGCACTTGCCTAGCATGTATGAGGCACTGGGTTCAATCCTTAGCAATGCATCTACAACTACAAAAAAAAAATTGGGGGGCTGGGGATGTGGCTCAAGCAGTAGCATGCTCACCTAGCATGCCTGAGGCACTGGGTTTGATTCTCAGCACCACATAAAAATAAAATAAAGATATTGTGTCCACCTAAAACTAAAAAATGAATATTCTTAAAAAAATTTTTAAAGAAGTTTCTAGTAATTTAGGGAGGAAGTGCAATCAAGCATAACTAATATGTTAATAAATTACCTAATATTCTAAAATCAGATTCATCAAAAATCAGGTATAAGAAAGAAAAAGAATCAAATCCTGAGGATTCATCTTTTCTCCTGATAAGTTAGAAGTCCACTTAAGGTTAGTCCACAGGATAGATAGAACAGCAAAAACAAAAACGTTCAGAATTGATTTCCAGTATACAAGAGAAAATCAAGCATATTGTGGTGCCTTGGGATCAACAAAAAGGAGGGTGCTCCAAAGGAGGAGATGTCAATTTTGTTGAAGGCCATACAGGGTAAGATGAGGACAGAGAAATGTCAGTTGGATTTAGCCACATGAAGATTACTGATGACCTTGGGAAGAGCAAGTTCTCTGAGACAGGGAGAACACTATTTTTCAATCTATTTTATTAGCTGTAAAGGACATTTTATTCCTCACATATGGCGGACTTGTATTTTTTGGAAGCTAAATATGGAATGAATTGAAGAGTGATTGAATGATTGAAAATATGGGATTTAAAAAATAATATACCTTAGAAGGTTCAACTTTATACATATAGTCCTCTAATCCTCAAGAAACCCTTTTGAATGAAATGGACCAGATAATATCTTTTTTTCTCAAAAGTGAGACATTACTACATAGTATAGCAGAAAAGAGGCTAAATTCTAGCTTACTAATATTCAAAGTCTAGTGCTATTTTCACAGCAAAGTACAACACAATACTCTCTGAAATGCACCTGAGTTATAGAATTATGTAAGAATTTAACACTTTACAAAAATTTTGACTGCTATTGGCAGTTAAACAAATTTAATAAGTAATGTCATTTAATCATTATCAGGGGGCTTTTTAAGTCTCTGTACCCTTAGAATGAGATTTGATTAAGCTCTGAGGAACAGCCTAATGGTTTTTGAGTTCCAGACTTCAACTGTATCTCTAGGGTGTTTGAGTGCCTCACTCTCCAAGAATTAGTTTGGGCCTGTAATTAATTAAGACATATGATTCCCATTGTGATATGGATGTTGCCACATAAAAGCTAAAGACTACAAATTGATAGCTTATTCATATGCATGAGTAGCAATGGATCACCTGCTTAAAGAAATACTGTCGACCATAAAACAGAAACATCACAGAAAAGCATTTATGTTGGTGTGTGAAACAAAAGTGAGGGAACATTGTGGGTATGGGAAAATACAGAAAAGCAAAAAAATTGCATAACAAAGTTTATCTTATAGAAATAGCATTTCTGGCTTTTTCCTCAATTCTATAAAGAAATTTCACAGTATCATGGACCAAACATCATTATCCTGATATGGTTTTCAACCCCAGGAACATAATTACATTTTCTAGCAAACCAAACTTTGTCTTTTAGAAAGTAGACTTTCAGAATCCTGCCCAGGTATCTCATCCTCAGCAGAGGTACTCCTGACCAGCACAGGTAAACTAAATTTCTACCAACACTTAGGTTTCTGCAATCCTAACTATTCATTTACTTCTCAGCATTTTCTTTTCATGTCTTTTTTTTCCTTTTTACCTTAAAATGTATTATTTCTTAATTATATCATACATTCTGTGAAACAATGATTGTTTCTTTATAGTCCAATAGGCAAAAAGTACCAAGACCTTCAAACAGTATAGATTTTGTACCTGATAGATGAGGCTCTTGAGTAGTCAACCAGGTATTGCTGAGACTCTGGGGGGAAGAAGCCTTCTCCAGCTGACTCTAATAGTGACTGAGTAAAAAAGGTGGTGAGAGATGTTTTATCTAGTTCTCTCTCATGCCAACTCAGGAATTTCTTAAATAAATCTTCTGTTGTTCATGGAAGGCATAGAAATGACTTACTAACCTTAGGTTTTAGACCAATGCTCTAAAAATTTCCAGAAGTGATTGAGCTCTGGTTAATTCTATAGAAATTAGAGGTTACTCAGATGATTAGTATTCTTGAGACTCCCCCTTACCAATTGCTTGGTATTCCTCTAGATAGCCCCTCAATAGGGTGGAACTGAGGGAAACAATTTCACCATTTGCCTCTCTCTTAAATCATGTCACTGAGGTAATGAGACAGAGTTTCTTTGATAAACTCCAATTATCTAGGCAGCCAAGGGTGTAAATTTACTACTATTATCTCCACTACATAGAGAGAAAGAATGTGAGCTTCACAGATCACAATTTCCCAAGAAAAATCTTCATCCATTTCAGTGAGTATTAACATAACTTTGTACAAACCATGTTAGAGATAAAGTTCATATTGGTTATTAAACAATATGGCCACCTCTAAACTTTGTGTGTGTTTCAGTCAGCTTTTTCGCTGTGTGACTAAAGGATCTCACCAGAAAAACTATAGAGGAGGAAAAGTTTCAGAGGTCTTAGTCCATAGAAGGCCAGCTCCATTCCTCATGGATGGAGGTGAGGTTGAACATCATGGCTGGAGAGGGTGGCAGAGGGAAGCAGCTCACATCACAGTGATCAGCAAGCAGAGAGAGACTCCACTCTCCAGAAACATATCCCATGGCCACGCCTTCAATTGTCCGCTTCCTTCAGCCACACACCACCTGTCCTCAGTTCTCACTCAGGTAATCCCATCAGGAATTAATCAACTGATTAGGTTAAGACTTTCATAATACGATCATTTCTCCTCTGAACCTTTTTGCATTGTCTCACATGTGAGCTTTTGGGGACATCTTACATCCATCCAAACCATAACAGTGTGTCATGTGGCTATGCATGTGCATATTAAACAATATGGCGTGTGTGTGTGTGTGTATGTGTGTGTGTGTGTGTGTGTGTGTGTGTGTGTGTGTGTGTGTGTGTTCAATTCATAAGAAACTCAAGCACCAAAATCTCAGAAGTCCATAATGTTTCTCTCAGTGATGATTGCTAAATTCTTCCTTGCATGAGGGTCTAGCATTATACAACCTCTAAATGTTCTGTTTGTCTCAATGATTAAAGCTTTTAACTTGCACAAATAAAAAAAAAATTCTCCTGTCACTCTTTTCTGTACAACTAAATCAACCAAAGAAAAGTCTCAAATACATTTAAAAATATCACATGCAAATAGGCTACACAGATCTCCGTTTTTAAAAATGTAGAAACTCTAATCATGGGAAAGATTATTTTAAATGTGTTTTAAGTATACAACTGGGGTATCTTTATTGGTTTTGTTTTCAGCTTCCAGCTTCTACAACTAGAGTTTTTTTTTTTTAACACATAATCAAATAATTATAGATTGCAAGTGCTCTTGTAATGTTAATTTCACAATTAAAATGGGTTTCTTACTAATGCACTTGGGAGAAAGTACACAATTATCTGTCCTGCTCTCTTGAAGACCAATAGTGAAAAGTGCCTGAAAGAGGCCAGTGCCCAGTAGAACCCTGGAATCCACAGGCTTCTATTCTTTGTGGAAGTCCAACAGAGCTTAGTGGTCCTCAAAGTATCCATATAATTTTAAATAAGCAGATTTTTCTCCCTAGTGAAGTACTGGTCTCTTTTTAAAACCACTTATTTTTTTCCTAAATATGCATTAATGAATATCTACTACATTTTCGCAGAAGATCTCTGTGGACCTTTGAGTATTAAAACTGCAAAAACTAATAAAATACTTCTTGTATGATTTTCAATGATTTTTTTTACAAGTACTTGGGAAAATGAAGGAAAATGAAGACTGTGTTTGAATCACCATATTGCATTAAAAATTCAGCATTTGAAATTTGCCTAATAGATTATTATTTGGCGTGCAGAGTCAGGCACAGCTTTGTGATTAGGATTCACTTGACCTTAGGCATGTTAAGCTAACTGCTGTCCTAAAATAGCATCTGCTTTTGTTTGGGTTTGGTTTGAACTGGTTTGTTTTTCATAGGTTTCCTTTGTATTTTAATGCCTGAATTTTTATTTTAGAAAAAAAAATATAAAGCATCATTTAGACTCTATGAAGTCATAATTTAGCACTATAAATTTAATATGCCAAATACTGAAAAGATGCAAATTCTGGCCTCTCTTCAATTTAATTTCTTCCTTTATCCCTACCAGCACCTGCAGGTTTATAAGATTCATGCCACTGAAAGAACTGAGCTGTGTCATAACAGTTTCCTGCCCTCTACTTTTAGTGTTCGTCTGCCTTTGCAAAGCTAGAGCTTAAGAAATTATCTTTGAAATGCAATTAATTATGAGTTTTATGCTGATTAAAGTTATTATGCATCACAATGATAATAAGGAATCATTTCTCTTAAACTATTGTATACATATCTTTCCATTTCATGCTGTGTTTTATTTCATTGTATATCTGACGCCCACATCAGTCTACAAGTAATTGAGCTTAGGCACTATATTATACATGTGATATTGTCCCTATTATATATTGTTTTTTTAAAAAATGTATAAAATAAATAATATAGTAGTTTCAATTTTAGAGGTCCAGTAAAGATCCATAGATCTTTTGTTCTACAGAAAACAGAAAAAGGCTATGTATTTGCCGTCCAACAATGAGTAGAATTAATGGGAAAAAATTAATCAAAATTCTTTATTGCTCAAATAGAACAAAGGAAGTAATTAATTTATAAAACGGTAAAGAAAACCAAGAAATGGCATATTTAAGACTGAATACATTTGTTATCTTAGAATAAGGGGAACACAGGATAACTCCTGAAGGTGAGAACTTTGGGCAGCTGAATTTTCTCTTTAGTATAGAATGTGAGTCTGAATCCGTAAACATATTGAAATGAATCCAAAACCTGTATCAAATATTCTTTGTAATTCTTTTTAAAAAAATTAAAGAAAGCCAGAGGATAATATTTAGGTATGCTTTTTCAATCAAGCTCTGTATGATTTTTCTTATTATTATTTTGGTATTGGGGATTGAACCCAGGGACATTTAATCACTAATTAATCTTTTTAACCATTTATTTTGAGACAGGATCTCACTAAATTGTTTTAGGGACTTGTTAAGTTTCTTAGGATGGCCTTGAACTTGCAATTTTCCTGCCTCACCCACCTGAATAGCTGAGATAACAGGTGTGCACCAATAATCCTGGAGAGGTATGTATGTTTTGACTAATATCAGTTCCTTTAGGATCAATGGTGTATGTTTCCACATTCTGTCATTATGAATATTTCTGTTCAATTTTGGAATACACAGGATTGTCACTGAGAAACAATTTTGAAGTTATATTTTAACTTCTATAAAGCAACCCCACCACCAAACTGCCTTCTACTTGTTAGAAAATTATTTTAAAATAATGAAAAAGTCAGTTTTCAACACATATAAATATGAATAATGTTGTCTTGTGTTTATTTACATGTAAGATTCTATTCTTATACTAGAATATTTTCTCTTTCATATTAGTCATTTCTAAGAAATATTGATTTCTTTCTTCCCCCTAGTTGTTTCATAAAGTAAAACACTAGTACAACATACTTAGAACAACATTGAGCTCTCAAAAGAGAAGATTTTCTTTATTTTAATACAGAATAATATTGCCAAAGAAAGAAGACTCAAGATAATTTTTGACAGAAATTATCAATAAAATCTTTTAAAATGATTATTTTCATAGATATTGATTATTTAAAATTGTAGTAAGCTCTCTTTATGAAGAAGAGTATCGGAATTTTGTCATCTGTTGTTGGCTAAATCAAATTATCTTGATGCATTTCTTCACATTACAGAACAAGTTTGCAGGCAGAAGAAAAAAAAAACATAGTCTGATGGATACTGCTGTAAATTTCATTGTATTCTAAATCTATGAGACCTTAAAAAACTGTACAGATTTTCCATAGTATTAAAATATAATTGCTCTTTCCTTAATCAAGACATGTCTTGAATCTCCCTTATATTCTGTATCTAATATATAATGGTGACGTGTGCAAAGCACAAGTCTTCATTCTCTAAATGCTTGATGAGATTTTGACAAATGCTACACATGGAATAACTAAAAATAAACAGGTCTTGTTTAATCTACTGAATCTCTAAATGAAGCTTGAATGAGCTTGTATCATCTGAATCCAAAATGAACTGTCAAATTGATAAATTTCAACAAATTCTCAATAAATTCAGTAAGATGGGCAAAAAAATCTTCATGGCTGTGACTTGGTAGGCCTACTTTGAAGTGCTAATGCATGATGGGCTACTCAGTGGAGCAAATACTCTGAAACCTCTTGAATGGCAGAAATTTAATACTCGAATACATATTCTAGTACATATGGCAGGAGAGAGGACATGTTATATTGAGCCATGAATGAATTTATAAAACCAAAGTAACAAAAATTAAGAAGCCAACCCAATCACTCATTTTTACCATCATGAAAAAAGACAAATGTTATGAGTCCATTTTCTTTGTGTATTTAAATTGAGAAAAGTTCTAGTAGTTTTAAAGGATCAAAGAAACTTAAAAGTGTAATGTGGAATCAGAGAATTTTTAAACCTTCAATTAATTAACTAATTTTTAACTATAGGACTAATATTGGAACAACTGAAAAATTCTGAGTAAAGTTTGTAGTTTAAATAATAATACTGAATCACTTTTAATTTCCTGATGTTGACAGTTAGGCTATCAATATGTGAAAGAGTGACTTTGTTTTCTAGAAAATACATGCTGACATATTTAGAGGTAAAGAGACATTATGCATGCAGCTACTTTGAGGTAATTTGGATAAAATAGAAAAAAGGAAAACAATAAAGCAATATGACAAAATGTTAACATTTGGGGACTAAGGGTGAAGGATCTATGCAAAGTCTGTATTCATCATTGTATGTTTTTGTGCAACTCAAATTACATCAAAATAAAAAGTTAAAAAATATTAAAGTTATCAGTGAAAATACCTCTCCTTATTATGAAATTTAATTTGATGTATAATGCTTTTATTAGAAAGAGATTTTATTATATATCAAAATAAATTAACAATAATAAATAATTTAATAACATATTTTATTATAGGTGCTAAACCAAATCAGAATTATAATAAGACTGTAATTTATATGTATAATATAGCACCCAAAATAAAATTATGGAAATTTTATTGTATAGGAATAAAATAGAAGACTTTTCATCCTATAGAAACTATTTTAATAAAATAAAATCTAACTTTTTAATAAGCTTTATAATGAAATGTAAATGATTCATGTGAATATTGATATGAATTAATGTTACTAATGGAATAGTTAGAAATTTAAATTTATCAAGAGTATTTCTAGTGATGGAAGGGTAAAGGCATGTAGTGACACCTGTGACTTCAGGGGATGGTGTTCCTCTCCACCCCCACCCCCATATTTGAATGGGCTATAGTGGTTTTGGACAGGAATTTTCTGTACCGAGCAATTAAAGAGATTAAAGTCATATCTGATATTGGTGTGGGAAATGGGGGAACATGAGTTGAAGTGTGTCTTCTTTGGGCTTTTTATGTTTTCCCTCAAGATGTCCTAGGTCTCTTGAGTTATTCATGCATAGGCATGCTCTTGTGTGGCTTCGTCAGCTCAACTCTGTCCTTGTACTTAGGAAGAAAGTTTTGTTGCTTTCTTGATCTTTATTGATTTGTCTCTTATACTGTCCATGACCACTCCATACCATTCAAATACGAGGGTGGGTGGAGAGGAACAACATTCCCTGAGGTCACAGGGGTCATTATCAAACCTTTACACTTCCATCACTACAAAATCTAAGTTTCTGATTTCATTACTATTTGTGTGTAAGTAGATGTAGTTCTGAGAAAAAAAAAAAAAAAAAAGAGGCCACTGTTTAAATTTTGGTTGTATAAGTCAGAGCCTGCCTCTCATCTAGGTGTTCAGGTCTAGGGTATGTTGTGACTGACATCTGTCCTTCTGTGTGCCTAAATTTTCTCCACCACCTATCTGAAGTATTGTCTACAGGACAGTAGAAAATGAGGATTCACGCATTGTTTCCCAACCGCTATTATCCTTCTCTAACACAACATATAACATTGCAACAAGAAACACTGCTGAGAAATTTCTAATCCGCTGGAGGGTATTCCTGTAATGCTTACAAAAGGGTTTTTAAGACACCTAAATGAATGTCACTGTGTTCAATTTATGCAGTTCACTGAAATCAAATTCAAGTCATAATCAACAGTGGCACTGCATGAGAGAAGAGACAGAAAGAGTTAAGGAGGTACAGTCTCACTCAAAAAGTATAATATGGGAACATTTAATCATAACTGGAATATTATCATATAAATGTGCAGATTACAGCCAAACTTTATGAAGGATGATGAATCAGGACCAGTCTAATGATCCTATAATCTGGCAGCATTCCTCTTGCAAACATCCTTCATCTTAAAGTGATGAAGGATTTCTACTGGAATAATAACTAATGGGTGTTAAGCTCTGTGTGTCAGGTAAGAAAGAAATCAATTATAATTTATTTGCAATTAAAATAGCAAAATGGTCAATTCTGCAGCCTGCAAACAGGCAAAAACTGTTTTCAGCCCACATCTTGGGCACAATGGTATTGTGTTATCCCACCTGCCCACTTATTTGCATAAGGAGGATTTCCTCAGTTTCTCCTTCATTTCTTTGTGCTTTTGCTTCACCATCTTCCCAGATTAAAAGATGAAGACAGAAATTATAAATGTACTACAACTTCTAGTGAAGGTCCTGTAGGTATTTTCAATTACCTTTACATGCATTAGAGTAATGCAAGCCTCATGATATGGAGATACATTTTAAAGATCATACTTTCCTTTTTACTTGTGTTCCATGAACCCATTTGAATAGAAAGTATACAAAAGTTGTAAAGATAGTATCATTCTAATGGAATTAAACATATACTACTTAAATAAAACAATTCAGCTAAAAATTATCTGTATAAATATGGTGTTTATGTTCATTCAAAATTCCGACAATTACATCAAAGAGTCTAAACACTGCTGTCTATGGAAAGCTCAAAACTGATAACCTTGATCTTACTTCTTCGAAAAGGGAGCTACTGTGAAAGAGAAAATTCATTTAGCAATTTAAGTTGACATTCAAAATGCTACTAATGGTAATGTGTTTTTCTAAACAAATGGCAATTATTAGTCAAGTTGTAGGTGTGTGCACACTCATTTGTGAAAAGTATGGATTTGATGAGAGTGAAAACGACTTATTCTGCATAATTCTCTTTTGAATATATGTACATATATACACATACCTGCTGACATACGTACACACAAATGTATAAACAATACACACATCTTTACATGTTTACATGTGTAAATACAAAACATAAATATGTGTGCGTACACATCACATGTACATATATTGTGTTTACATATATGTGTGTATATTATATATAGTTGATTTATATGTATAAATCAAATTTTATATATACATATATACGTATAAATAAAATTTTCCTGATAGCTTCAAAAATATCTTTTCATCCTTGGGTTGAATACTGATGTAATTGATGCAGTGCATTTGTATTTATGTCCCTAAATCTGTGTAATATAGTATAATTTCCTTCTTATTTCTTTTAGTGCTTCATTGACTTGTTATAGAAATCAGAGTAGTTGTTCTCTAGAATGTTCCACATTCTGAATTTGTATGTTTATTCCTTTTACTGACATTTAAGAATGTTTCTCTGACCAGGTGTGTGGTGTATACTTGTAATCCCAGTGGTCTGGGAGGCTGAGGCAGAAGGATCACAAGTTCAAAGACAACTCTGGTGACTTAGAGAGGACTTAAAAAACTTGGTGAGACCCAGTCTTAAAATAAACAAAAATTTAAAAAACAATCTGGGGATGTAGTTAAGTGGTTAAGCATGCTTGAGTTCATCCCTGGTTTCAAGAAAAAAAGAAAGGGAGAGGAAGGAGGGAGAGAGGAGAAAAAATTTTCTGTTCATATGTATCATCTGAATAGAAGCCTAGAAACTTAGTTTGATTGTGGTCAACTATTTAGGAAAATATACTTCATAGGTGGTCATATTTTCCATGCATTACTCTGGAGTCAACCTTGGAAGCCTATAAGAAAGGATATCTGATTCCAAAACCCATGCTATTTACTTCAAGACCCCTTTTTTATACTAGACTGTAAACTCTATCCCTGGAAACAACTTTTACCAAACTAAGGCACCACGGCAATCAAAATACAAGATTTGCAATGGGTAGATTTTTTTTTTCAGAAAAATAGCTACAAATCTTTGGCAAAAGAAATTTTGATGCCAGCCATTATGTTCTATCACCCTACAAAATAGTACTCTTGAAAATAATCTGATATTTGAATGCCACAAAGCCCTGGCTGACAGTGTTGGTGATGCAGTCCCTAGAGGAGCCTTCAGCAGAGTGGTTAGAATAGATACTGCTCAGAAGGGAGACATTGATGTTCTGGCACATGCACCCTTGATGCCGAAGTGCTGAACAATCCATTTTCTTCCCAGGAAGTAGTTACTACATTCACACTGAGAAAAATGGTAGAAGGCATAAGATAAAAATGACACATGGGGAAAAAAGCAGAAAGAAGTCTCCTCCCAAGTACATGTGTTCCCAGTATACAATATATGTGTATATCTCTGTGCACACTCATGCACGCCCCCCCTGCCCACATACACATGAAGGATAATAAGGTGACTTAAGAATCTGAAGCATTACAGTGCAATTACAAATAGACCAAAACCAGGATGCTTTAGCTACCTTTATGAAAGGGAAGCAGAATTCTGATATTTATAAATGCAACTGTTTTGATTCCTAGTTTGCTCTGCAAGAGGGTATCCTGCTCCTATCTTGAAGCAAATGTCCAAGAATCAAACCACATTTTATCATGAGTTGGGCATAAAAATGTAGTTAGTGGTTCAGAAACATGTTCTATCTTAGCCAGGGAGGAAACTTTACAAGAAGTGCTTGTTCTTGGCATCTGTGATGCATCTTGGCACACCTTGGGCAAAGTATGTGTTGTCTTTGTTTTGGTTTCAAACAAAACATTGAATTTAATTGAGTGCAATGTTAAATGAACTGAGCCTTAGTCATCTTAAGAATGGTTTATTGTTATTATTATTATTTTTCCACATCTGTTCCAGAGTAGAATCCCTAAGCCATGTGGTAGAGAAGTTTAAAAGATAGTGTATTTGTTTGCTAGGGCTGCTATAAAACAGAATCCAAACTAAGTGGCTTCAGCCACTGGTGTTTATTGTCCAAGAGGTGCAGAGACTATATCAAGGGGTGAGTAGGACTGTTTCTTTCTACATGCTGAGAGAAAGATTTCTCTATGACTTCTCCTTCACTCCTTCAGGTTTTCTGGTAATCTCCAGTGTTCATTGGCTTGTAGAAACATCACCCAGATCTTGGCTGGCATTTTTACAAAATGTCCTCCCTGTGTGTTTGTTGTATACAAATATCACCTTTGCCAAATTTTCCCTTGAGGTTGGGAGTAGGGAAAGGTACATTACTTGTGAAGAGTCATTGAATTATTAGACAGCTTTCCTGTTAATTCTGTATATCCACCCAAATTGGAAAACATAAGCTATTACCCTTAGCAATAGCAGTGAACTAACTTTTTTCAATGTACTAAATGTATGGTTTTGTTAAAAAAAGATCATTATTGGGCTGAGGATGTGGCTCAAGTGGTGGCGTGCTCTCCTGGCAGGCTTCTCAGCACCACGTAAAAATAAAATAAGGATATTGTGTCCACCTAAAACTGAAAAATAAATATTTTTTTAAAAAAGATCATTATTCTCATATCTAGCTAAAAATATATTTGGATTAAAACACAACTTATGATTGTCTTATCAGCATCTCTCTGAATTTTTATTTTAATTTTTAATAAGAATGAATTGAAAATAAAGTCAATATTAGCAATTTAATATACTGTGTTGATAAAAGAAAAACAAATAAGTAGATGCTTCTGTTTATGCACAAAATATTCATGATTTTATACCGATATATGTGCATGTTTCTCTGGGTGTATAAGGGTGTATTCAGATGGTCTTGCTGATGTACTCTCAAGAAAACTTGCATTTATGCCAAGTGAATCAAGAGAAGTGGAACAATACACGTACCTGCATATTATGACCATGATTTAGCATAAATTATTTTTTTAAATGCTTCAACTGCCATTATAGATAGACCACCTTTTAAATTTTTTAATTTGTTCTACTTAGTTGTACATGACAGCAGAATGCATTTCAATTCATCATACACAAATGGAGCACAACATTTCAATTATCTGATTGTACATGATGTAGGGTCACACTATTTGTGCAATCATACATATACCTAGGATAATCATTCTACCATCTTTTTCTAATCCTCATAACTCCTCCCCACTTAGACCACTTTTTATAAGTAGGCAATAAAATTAATTTGTGTCAAAGCAGCTTAATATAATTGTCTAAAAACTGAAGTTATAATAGAAAAATTTCTTTATATACAGGATTAAAACTATATTTTGAATGACAGATCTAAATAAACACTGCTGATTTGAAAGGAAAAAAAAAACCTCCAAATACATTTGCTTTTGAAGTATTTTTAAGGACATCTCTTAGGAAATTTTGATGACAGAACTATAATATTCCTTGCTTGTCCTGAAAAGAGACAAAAAAAAAGAAAAAGAATATATATAGACATTGTTTTGACAATAGTCTCAATATTCGTTATCCAAGCAATTCTCTTCTCAGGAACATAACATATTTATATGAGTTGAGCAAGGCTTTTAACTCTGTGGGTTTCTTTTCTTTAAAATAAGCATAATATTCTCTAGTTTGCAAAAGTATTCTGAAATTTTATTATAATAACATTGTAAAAGAAGTGTTTGATAGAATTTTGATTCTTCTCCATGTAATCCGAGAAGCAGTTCCATGACCAAAAATGGTCAGGAATTGAACTACTGTAAGAATAGAGTTTCTTTTTTGTTGTTTGTGTTTCATAATTAAGAATGGACTTCATGATATGCCCTAACACATTGACTCTTATCATTTGAAGCAGATGTCTAAACCAATTCCAAATGAACTATATATATTTTTCTGTAGATGACTTTTGTTCTTTTCTTTGTTTTAAATTTTATGAATAATCAAAGAATATGGGATTCCTACTTATCTTTTGAATCAGCAGATACAGAATCCCTGGCTCCATATTTCTGCATGGCAACCATCTATCTGCTAAAGCTAAAACATTGTCACTCTTTTGGCTTAGCAGGTCTTCTGCAGTTGGCTACTGTCCCTACCACAGCCCATTCTCTCTACAAATTGCATATTTGTTTGTGTGGGGTTTTATCTGCTTTAAATTAGTCCCACTCTCTTCAACTTCATGACCTGTAGAAAGCCCCTGGGATCATCATCTAATACCAAAATTATTGGAAACTAAGTATGAAGAATCAGATGTCAGAAACTTCTGTAAAGAATTAGGCAATAAAAGTAGGACATCAAAGACATACACCTGCAAAATCTATTTATTCACACTCTGACAAAGGTTATTAACTCTATCAGCTTGGTATCATTAGAAACAAAGTAGTTTGTGATCTAAACTTCTATCTCTGGTATTGTAAAGCTATTTATTTGAATGCCTACTTCTTTTGCTAGATATGTGATCTTGACATTACTTAACTCACCAAACTACACTTCCCACTTCTGTAAGATGAAAAAGTAATTGTGTGTTTATTTCATAGGCTTAAGTAAGCATTGCATAAATAAATAAACACTAACTGCCTAGAATAATATTTGCTGAAGTAAATCCTTTTTAAATGTTTTCCTATTTGTATTACAAATAGGTTTATATTTCAAACATCCATTCTTTAAATAATCATGTCAATGTCTTATATTTTCAAATGACTTAAACACATTGGTAATTAACTTCAACATTCTGTATATAGGTCAACAAGATCCTGAAAATCAAATAATAGACAATACTAACTTTAAAGCAATGGTTCTTAACCCTGAATGTTTGGGGCCCCATTTGGTAATATCTGCAGACATTTATTTATTTATTTATTTTTAAAATATTTATCTTCTAGTTGTAGTTGGACACAACACCTTTGTTTTATTTAATTTTTATGTGGTGCCAAGGATGGAACCCAGGGCCTTGCACATGCTAGGAGAGCGCTATACCACTGAGCCACAACCCCAGCCCCAAATAGAGTGTTCTGTTTGTTTGTGGTGCTGGAGATTGAACCCAGGGCCTTGTGCATGCAAGGCAAGTACTCTACCAACTAAGCTGTATCCCCAACCTATCTGCAGACATTTATGATTGTCAAGACTAGGGATGGATGCAATTGTCACCTTATGGGAAAAAGCAGGATGCTTGCTTAATATCCTAGAATGCAAAGGACAGCCCCTTACCAAAAAAAAAAAAAATGTTTAGTCCAAAATAAGAATTTATTACCATAAACTAAAGAATTACTGTTGTGAAGGTGGGAAAACATATGTCTACAGAACACTTGAGAATGAGGGAACTGTTTTCATTTTCACTACATGCTTCTTAGAGAAGAAGTTCTTATTGTCAGATAAATAAAGTGTTCTCCTTTGGACCACAGAAGTTTGACTTTCAAAAGAAAGCTTCTAAGGTCAGGATAAATCCATCAACTTAATGCCTATAACTAAGCAGCTGAAACCAAAATAAATGAATTCCGCCAGTGGATCACTAGCCATGAGTGCAAGTCTACTTCTAAAATTAATACATGTAATGTCGTGGTGTGCAACTACTTTTCACACTTTTCCTCTGGGACAGATAATACACCAAATGTCCCAAGATATCTATAAAACCAGTTTTTGTGTAAGAGTATCATCTGTTAGCATAAACTATTTACTTAAAGACTAAATTGATAATCAAATTTGCAACCTAAGCACCTGGATTAGGACTATTTTTCCTTTGTTTTTCCCTTGCTTCAACTCTTCATCTAACTTTGCCAAACAGGGAACTATAAAAACAGTGGGTGGTTTTCTTGACAATGGAAGCATCTTTGAAAATCAACCATCCATTTTCCTCCAGTATGCTATGGTTTTAAGAAACATTTGTTTCTTTGGCTTAAAGGCTTTAATTTCCATTTGTCTCTCAATGTCCTAAAGTAATTTATCTGTAACTTTAAAGAAATATATCTATTTTTGTAAGTTGGAGTTAAGTTGGGTTTGGAGACATTTTGACATTTAAAGAGGAAGATTTTGAAGATTAGGAAAAGATATAGAGCTCAGAACCTAAGGAATGAAATACAAGAGGAAACAAGGACAAGATCACATATTCCTTTGCATGAAAGATAATCAAGCTCTTAAAGGTTATTTATGTCTAGGTTAATCATCTAATCCCTTTAACCCATCTACTTCTTACAGATCAGAAAGACAAAGCCAGGCCACATAATTTTTAATAATGATAACATGTTGGAGTCATTATAACAAACTTCATTATAACAAACTTTATTCCAGCATTTTCGTAAGCATTGCACTTACTATTCTATATTAGGGAAGTGTGTATGTGTGTGTGTGTGTGTGTGTGTGTGTGTGTGTGTGTGTATATAAAATCCTTGTGAAAGGTTCTATTAATTTTCCATTTAATTATTTTCTTATAATACCAAAGGTGCTGACACAGAAATCCAAAACAAAAGTGAAACATGTGCTTGATATAAAGCTTAGCCTCATTGATTTTCTTCAGGGAATGTACAAAGGAATAGCTTTCCATCTGAATTCAGGAATATAATGGGTTTTTAGGCTCCATTCAATAATTTTCCTAAAAGAAGCTTCTATCCCAGAATAGAAGTTTAAAAAAAAGAAAAGAACTGTCAAATGGAGTGAAAAGGGTATTTTATTATCATACTTTAAGAAAAAAACAAACTATGAATCTTAGAAAGATAAACAAGTAATTCTTGATGGTAACTACAATCTCATTGGTTCCAAAACCCATAATTGGCAGACAAAATGAAAACTTATCACTAAACCACAATGCAGATCAGAGACACTGTGCTTATGGGAAATTTTGTCTCCATTTATTGATGAACACATTTTCTCCTACTTTTCCAAATCTGTTCATAGTTCAGTCCAAGTAAGTTGCCCATATTTAAAAATATAGAGTAAATAAATAAAATTTTATGGTTTAATAAGACAACAAAGCAGGGATGGTAGGTGGGAAATAAAGTAAATATCAGAATTAAGGGCTGGGGATGTGGCTCAAGCAGTAGTGCGTTCGCCTGGCATGCGTGTGGCCCGGGTTTGATCCTCAGCACCACATACAAAAAAACAAAGATGCTGTGTCCGCCGATAACTAAAAAATAAATATTAAAATTCTCCCTCTCTCTCTCCCTCTCTCATTCTCTCTTTGAAAAAAACTGAATTAAGTTTCCTTATGAAATTTAATGGGTCAAAGTATTTAAAAATCAATATATATATCCTCAGGGTCTAATGATAACAGATTTGTAGGAATAAATAACAGAAAAATATCCGTAGGTATAATGCTCTTAATTTCAAAATAATATGCTTAAAATTTGCTTTGTGTTTTCTGTAGATTTATCCCAGGCCTAAGATGATTGCTTTCAGCTGACAGCTTGCTAGTCTCCTAGTGATTCCAATAATTATCTCTATTGAGTTAGGGTATTGATCTGTAGCTGCTAGCCATTTCCAAATTCCCCTTTTATCCTGCTAGAGGTAATAGAATTAATGAGTATCTTTGCCAAACATAACAGGAACACCGAGTACACAATTAGGTCACAATATGAAAGTTAAAAAAAAAAACTAAAAAAAAATTAAATTAAAAAATTTTGAGCTAAAATAAATTTAAATAATATTACTTTCACTTAAATTGTTTGTTAAATATACCAAAACCACAGCCAAAGGAAATCAGATGAATTTACTGGAGAATCTTCAAAATATAAGTGTTTATATGAATGGTAGATAAATTAAAAAATGATTATGAGTTAGGAATGTACTTTGAAACATTTTAAAAACTTTTTCCTTCACAAGTATTGTTAGAGAATATTCAGAGTTCTGTCCCTGAGTCAGTATGCCTAAAATGGAATCTGGCTTTGCCTAGTAGATAGCTGAGAAACTTTGCCTAAGTTTCCTCATCTAAAACATGAGGATAAGGCAGTATCTACCTCAGGGAGTGAGTTTGTTCTGAGGCATCCACAAGTAGGCAGGCTATTGGAATGGTGGGCATTGGTGAAAGATGTCTGCATAGCCTATATAAGTTCCTATCCAAATTGGCAAGTGGTTAGGAGCCCCAAGAATAGTCCCAAGTAAATTCTTGACAACCTAATGGTTGGAAAAAATGTGCATTGTCCCTATAACAAATGAATGCAATGTGAATATGTTCAATTCCTGATTTAAAAACACTTTTACAGAGGTATTCACTCTTGATTTGTAAATAATTGGCCAAAGTGATAGAGGCTGTCTCATAGTATGATCAATGAAAGGGAGGCTAGACAGATTTCTCACAATTAAAATAGTATTCATTTTTTTATTTCAAGTGGCATTTTATGAGAAAGACTTTATCAAAGCAAATTAGTTTAATTAGAGAACTAAAAAACCATGTAGAGTAAATGGAATAAATACAGTGAAATAGTTAAATAGCTAAAGTAGGTGCTATTCAGAGAAAAATTCCTAACCTAGATAATTTTTCATGAATTTGGCGGCCCTAATAAGTATAGGCATGATTACAACCTTTGTCTAATTGCACACATTTATAATTAGAAAGAGCTACATGCTCAGTATGAAGAATCATAGTTTATGAAACCAGAGGGACTGCCAATGGCTGACCACTGTTTTTAAAAGTAGAAACAATCATGCTACTCTTTCTTTAGTTTGAGTAATTGCTGTTTTTAAAAATAAAGCAGGCATCAGTGACTGGAAAAATTGCAAAATCGGTGACTGGAAAAATTCATTTTTGACCAATTTATCATTTCAACAAGTTTGTTTTGGACTTGTTCATTTGCAACCTTCTTTCCTTAACAATTTATTTATAAGCAGATCATCTGCTTCCCACAGAGCAAGAATTCAACAGTTGCATTCATTCTTGCTGCAATGGCAAGGCTGGTCCAAAAGGCACACCTTGTGACAGCTGGCTCTCATCAAAGGAAGAATGCCAACAGAGGACGGAGGACGAGGTGCTGAATCACTTAGCTTAGAGTTTCTACAACAATCAGAAAAGGAGCTGTCCCACAAGAAGGGATTACCCTTGCTTCCTACTCTTGTTTTCTCCCTCAGCCTTTCCTAGGCTACTGAATACCTGAGGAAGCCACGTGAAAAAACACAACTATATATTACTCCTTTTCTCTGTTACTGACGTTTTGACACTCAAGGAAAAAACACACCCAGCTGTTGATAGAAATTAGTTTTGCCCTTTCTGGGCACACATCCATCTTTTATGTATAATACCAACCTGAGAATAACCATGTGGTATATGAAAAGATAAGGCAATTTCAAGAGAAGAAAACCAGTCAAAGCATATGAATTCTCCTATGCGTTCTTGTTAGGATATAAAATTCCCCCCCCCCCCCAAACTTGTGTGTTGAAGTCTTGGTCCCTTCTGCAGCAGCCTTCAGAGGAAGGAAATGACTGGGATCCTCAAGAGCTCTAATATCATCAATGGATTAACCCATTGATAATTCATAGGTTCATAGGCTAGTGGGAAGTGATGCAAACTTAAAGGGTGAGGACTAGTTGAAGAAAGGAAATCACAATCCTTGTAGGTTATATTTCGTCCCTGGTCCTTGTCCTCCCCATCCCCCTGCTCAGCTGCCATGAGGTGATTTTGCTTTACCACACTCTCTTTATCATGATATTCTGCCTCACCACATGCCCAGAAACAATGGAATTAAATGACCATGGACAAAAACTGTGAACCAGAAATAAACTTTCCCTCCTTTAAGTTTTTTCTTCCTCAGATTTTTCTTTTCTACAGTGAAGAAAAACTGATTAACAGTTTAAAAAATAAAACTCTGCTCAAGAAAATGAAAGGCTAGAGATGTAGCTCAGGGGTAGAGTGTTAACTTAGCACCTGTGAGGCTCTGGGACTGATCCTTGGCACTGCAAAAATTAAACAGATAAATGGGAAGGAGGGGAGAAGATAGGCAGGCAATAAAGAAATTAGACATTTTTGTAAAGCCTGAAACTCAATTTTCCACTAGGTTCAAAAGTGGAGCTGTTCCATATATCAAAAACTGGTAGAAATGAAATGATCATGATCTGACATCAAAGAAAATAGCAAGAATAAGGCTAACATAAATCTAAAATACAAATGAGGCAACAGGGAACAGATTCCCTATAACAGAGAACTGAATAAATCACAAATCAAGGCTCATGATCAATGGGAAAAAAAACAAAGACATAAAAGTGATTAGATAAAAAGAATTAAAATGCATGAAAACACTGTTAAGGAAATTTGTACATAAGATTTAATGTGTGAAAACATATTTAAGATTTTATATTACTTTTAGCAGGTAAAGTTATCTACACCTGCATATATTCTTAGCTAAGTAGTTAATTCTGATACTATAGGAGGGGAAATCAATGATGCATCAATGTCCTCCTCCCTAAAATGATTGCTTATTTGAGGGAAAATTGCATTTATCTAATTGCCCTTTATATCTTAAATGTCTAAAGACAAGATCCAACATCTGCGAATTTTTAAAAGCTAATGATTAGAGCACAAGAATTGTTTGTAGAGCTAAATGACTATTCACATAGTACAGGGAATGGCAAATTACACTGATGTGCCAAATTAGATTCATCTTCTGTTGTGGCGAATAAAGTTTTCTTGTGCCACAGCCATGTCTACATTTTGCAGGTTGTATAGGGATGGCTGTTTTCACACTGCAATGACAGTGTCTTTGCAACAGAGACTGTATGATCTACAAAGCTTTAAATATTTATTACTTAGGATTTTGTAGAAAAATCTTTGATGACCCCTGATACAAAATTTACTGATCTTGATCTTGATCTAAAAAATATGTGATTAAAAAAATAACATATTTATGCTTCCTATAAAGATATAAAATAATTTGTGGAGGATATCCTATAAAATATTAAGTAGTCTAGATAATTGTGATTTATTATTATGACACATATGTATGCACATATATATATATATATTATATATATATACATACAAACACACATATGTCAAAAATTTGTAGAAAAGAGGTTAACAATATAATAGGTACTTTAAATTAAAATAAATTGTAACAGAAAATATATGAAAAGGCTCTGAAACCTGGAACAAGCTATGTAAATTAACTGAATTATCATTAGCCACAAGAATGGTCTTCATACAATTTACTTGTTAAATCACAGGGCAGCAGTGGTCAATTTTACCTTTTCTTACTATTAATAACATGGATTTTAGCCTGACTTTCTGGATTTCAAGGAAGTGAGAACCAGCCAAGCTAGTCCAGTAGTGTTTATATCCTTTCCTGCAATGAGAATCACTAAAGGAGCTTTCAATCAAAATGCCAGCACCCTAACGTCTTCTCAGATCCATTAAATGTGAACTTCTTGGCAATTTTCCCCCGACATGCTTCTAATGGGCAGCCAGGGTCAAGAAAAAATTGGGCTATTAAAATAAATGAAAAAGTAAACATATATGTAGACATATACATTAGTGGGGACCTATGTTAAGGATGGGTATAAAGTGGGGATATGAGTTTTATGGAAACCTATGAATGTGATTTATAGGTGCCCAGAATTCATAGAACCTAGAACTGAGGACAGTTCTTCAAAAGTATATCTACATACAAATGTGACTCAGCCTCATTTCCTTGTGTCAGCTTTTTCATAGCTGGCTATCAAATGGCTTCTGCTGGTTTCTTCTGTTCCTCCAAAAAAAAAAAAAAATTGGCAATAATTTAATTTTCTCATGGACCTCTGACCATTTAGTTCATCTTGTAATGACATTTTGTGGTAACTTTTTAATTTTTTTTATCCCGAATTCCTTTGTTTTCCTGGTTCAAACAATCTAACCAAAAAAAAAAAAAAACAACAACAAAAAAAAAACAACGACAACAACAAAAAACCCACAAGGAAAAACAGATCTGAGTACGCACATATCTGATAGCATTTTATTAGTGACGGAGCAGAGGTCATTAGTGAGTGGGCACTTTTAAAATTGCTGGTCTTTGTGCATGTAGCAAGTGCTTCTGGCTGAAAGAGTATACATAAATAGTGCTAGGACTGGAGCGAGGCCAGTTAATGTCAGTGATTACTCCTGACCATGAAGGCCAAGTCCATGGATGAGTCAGCTTTCTGCAGGGGATGAGCAGGAGAGGCAGGTCCACCGCAAAGTCACTGTGATATGAATCTTTAACATCCCACTTTAACCTATAGTCCTTTCCCCTCTTTCCCTTTCTATCATCTGTCTTGTCTTTTCTTTTGCTTCCTCCCTTCATCACTCAGTATTTCTCTTTCAATAATTTCATCTCTTTTACTATTTTGTTTTCCTGAAAGAAAGTAAAATACTCAGAAGTCATCTTTGTCTTTCTAATATATTTCAATATATAGTTTTCCAGATTAAAACCAGAAAACATATTATTATACAATGATATTTTAAAAAGTTGAAACATACTATGAAGACAGACTATAAAACATCAAACAAAGCTAGATTTTTTGTTTTCTGGGTCTCACCAGTAGTCATATGACCCAATTAATTTTATTTATTTAGATAAGGTTCTTGTATCAATTCAGTACAGGTGATATTGAATAATTAGTTCCTTTGAATCTTCAGTCAAACAGTTGCAGTTTTATCAATGGATTATTATTTATTGAATACCTATAAATATATTTAGGAATGAAAATTTAATGATTGAGTATTGAAATCGCCATTTTTAAAGAAACTTTTGTAAATTTTTCCATTAGTTAGAACAACCAAAAAGTTGTCATTTCCAAAACAAAGCCTTTTTCTTCTCCCACTTAACTTTTTCAATCTCTTTTATTTTATTGCTAAACTTGGCAATGGTTTTCAGAATCTGAAGCTAAATTTATTCTTTTATACTTGGCAATTTAGCATACTTGAATCAAGGGATCTAGACTTATCCTAAAAGAATGCACTTCAAAATAAATATATTGTGTTTGTTTCTTTCTTTTTTTTATTTCTTGACAAATGTCTTTGGATTTGGAAGGCCATTTGTCTTTCAGTAATAAACTATTATCTTGTCATAGTGGATAACACTTTAGTAGAGTTGTCTAAAAATTCCAAAATCTTTTCTTTTTAAATTTTGGTTTACTTGGGTTACTTTAGCACTTCAATATTAAAATGAAATAGCAAGAAACTACACATAATGGCTTATATTTTGGTCTATAATCAACAATGCAAGCTCTGAAAGTGAGGTTCCAGTTCCTTCTCAATCATCATTTATAATACTTTCCATATGCCTGACCAGCATAATTTGTTTAGAATTAAGTCACTAGCAAGATACTTGATAATTTTGTTTTCCTTTTCAAATGAGTTAAAGGGGATTCCTTAAACCCGAACAACCCTCATTTATGGGCATGTGTTATAACAAATAATTAACCCACATAGAGTAGCAGTACATGGGAAATCATAAGGGGAAATAAATATTTGCTTGATGATCCTTGCTTGACAATTTTAAGTAAGACTGAAGAGTAAAGTAAAAGACATTTCACCAACATTTGAAGCCATCTTTTCTATTAAGTGTATTTTGATTGATTAATTAGTCTGTTATATCCCAAGTCATATTTCTGATTCCTCTGAAGAGACTCAGACTTAGCTCCAACTGGTCAACATATAGACTTCCATCTTAAGAAACAATACAGTCAAAAGAGTTTTTTGTTTGTCTATTTTTTTTCTTTTGTTGGTTTGTGCTTGCTTTCTTTATGTTTTTAGACCAGGGTAGAGTAGCAGACAATTGCAGGGACTGGTAAACTGTGAGCTGCAGGCCCAATATGACCTTCTGGTTGTATGTCACTAGCCAGCTGTATTTTCGGTACATAAAAATTTACAACTAATTTGATGGTGGGGAACAATTTTCATCAATATGTTTGGATTCCATTTTTGTTTGACTATGTGACCTCGAGCCAAATAAACAAAATTTCTATGTTGTAAATTCCTTACAATTTGTACAAAACTAAAACCTATAAATGTATATACCTAAATGTTAATAATCGATAGTATAGGTTAGAAAAATTATGATCTTATCCTTGTTTTCTATGTAATTTTTTTGAATAGGCATAACCCCCTTTCTCTGTTTCTACTATAAAGCTGCTCTTCAAATAAAATAGTAAATTGCAGCAAGATTCAGAATAAATACCCCTATGAAGAATGGATTAGCATATTTGAGAAAAGAAATTTAGGTTTTTAATGTTTTAGAAATTTAAAATTATTAATCTAAAGAAATTTAGCCAAAAATTACTTATTGTTATTAAATTGAGTGAAATCTTTTAGAAAAAAGTTAAGCATGAGTTGTGATTAAATTGGATGATTTAACAATTATTTTGCATTAATGGCAAAATACAGATATTAAGACAAGGGAACATGTATATATGATAGACAACGTGTTGTCTTGTACCAAATAGCTCTAGATCTAGAGTTTGTTTATATTTCAATATGTGGCTATCCCTACTTTATAGCTCTTAACTTCTGTAAGTATGATTTATCTAAGATATTTCTTTTTTTTTCAAAATGAAACACAATATAGTATTTCTTAATCAGAGTATTTTTAGGGCTATTTGGGAAAATTTATGGAAAGATTTTAACACAATGCTTGGACCATAAATGTTAAACTATGACTTGATCAGAATTTATATAAATTCATTCTACCAACATGTGTAACTTTCTTTTTGAATCTAAGTGTCAAATAAAAACAATAGAAAGTTATATCAGTTAAAAAAATTGCTAGAGTACTACAAAATGCATTTGGTGTAAACAAAAAATATTTCAAGTCCTAATTTTGCCACATCCTTGATTTATAACATTGAAAAATATTCAAAGGCTTTCAAAAACTTGATCTCTTTACTTGTATAAAATGAGGACCAATTAGTTGTCCTTATTTCACAACGACATGGTGAGAAGCAAATTAAATAATGGAATATTCTTCATTATAAATAGTGGTCCAATTTTTATTATCATGATTATATTTGGCAGATCTGAAAAGTTCACTTATGTCACTAATGCCAGTAATTCAAATTTTTAATTTGAGGCTGTCCTTAACAGTTTCTTAATTTACTCTAGTCCACCAGAATCTGAACAAAGTAGTCTTCAAAAATCAAAATACCATAATAAACCTGCTGAGATACTGAAAGCCCACACATTAATTAGTTCTCCACTCAATTTGATGCAATAGCTTTTAAAATGAGATCAGTCCATCTTTAGGCTGGTCTAGTACATTAGTCTTAGGGTTAATTACAAATATTCAGATCTCAGGAAGAAAGTTCAGCCTGGGGCTAGATGAAAATGATTAGTACTGCTTTGTTTGCAACACTGTTAATTTTCAGGTTAGTAAAAAATACCACATATATATAGTATATTACACAAAATTATATATATATATATATATATATATATAGTAGTGTACTACATAAATCATATCCATTAACTTCTATGAAACTGTGATTCATTAGTGGGAAGAATTGTGAGTTACTAGAACCATCTCTCTCTCTCTCCTTCTTCTCTCTCTCTTCCTCTAAGCGTGCATGCACACACACACACACACACACACACACACACAGAGAACTAACCACTGTATTATCTTTGTTGCCTGATGAATAAATTGAACCCAAGATGACTTTCAAAGTCATCTCACAGTACTTAATAGTTGATAGCTTTTAATGAGCCAATTAAACAAAATATTTTACGCAGTCTCCTTGAGAGTGTGTAAAGCACAATTGATCCTATAAAGCACAGCACAATGAAAATAACTAGTGTTCCAGTATATGCCTGTGACAGATGTGTGAGGGGCATGGAGAGGTTAGCAGAATAGCCAAAACATTTGCTTGATTTAAAAACTCTGACTTGAATTAACTCTTGATTTTTTTTCCCCCTGAATAAGTCTCTGTAAATTTGCATTACTGGATTTGTCTTCAGACTGGTAATTCCCTAGTGCACTAGACAATAACTCTAAGATCTAAGTAAAATGGAAACATCAGTATTTGTAGTTTATTTTGGCTCATAAACTAGATTAATCAAAGAGCACATGGCAGGGAGAAAAGCAGTATGTTAAGTGAAAATGTGATCCATTTAAAATGATAGATGCCCATATACATGACAGTCCCTGTAGAAAAATGATATAAATCAGGATTTGGAATAATAACTAACATACACAATGTTATGTGATAAATTTAAAGTTAATAATTATTTCAATCACCGTTTAAACAGATGAGTATTCTGATCTGGTAATTGTTGCAGGTTTTCCTACTCAGCAAAAGCTTATCTGGAAAATGAACCAGTCCTTCCGACTTGACCATTTTAAGGAGGACTAAAGGGTAAAGTAAAAGATATTTCACCAATACTTGAAGGCTTCTTTTCTATTAAGCATATTTTGCTTGATTTACCAATTTAAAAAAAATTCTTTTAAATATTATTCATAATGCCAATGTGCATATGTGTTTATGCTGATACTTTAAATCCCAGCAGTAGAGACAAAACTCAAAGGATAAAGCAGATATTCTCTGCTCTTTCTCTCTCCTCAGACAACCTAGTATTATATCTTTCATGATGTCTTATTCTTGTCTTCAGTAAAGTGCAGCTGAGACAGGTGGCTTATGGATCTCCAAAGCTTAATCACTCCTCAGCATTCTGTGACGTTGGCACAGGATACAGCATTCTGCAGTAGGGATGCAGGAAAGCAGAGGAGGGCCTTAACTCTCATCAGTGCAAATTGCAGGACTCAGATAGTCTTCTGGTATTTTACTTCTGTATTTAGTTTCCCTTGTCTTTTTATGGAACCATAACCTGGTGGTCATCATTGTGTTCAGATTTTATATCATGCAGATATCTCTAAAGACTTGTTTTACATCTGTTGAGATATTTCTATTTACAATAATGTAATGCTGCCTCCTTAGCCTTGTGTATTCCTAACCACAGGGCCATTATATCATATGCCTCTGTTTCCACCAAATTATATATACAATTATTGTCTTGGGAAGAAAAAAATATATAAAACAGAAAAATGAAGCTTCCATTTGTTTGTCAAAAATTGTTTGTCAACAGGAGATGTGTGTGTAATCTTTTACAAATTATGTTTTCTTTTCCAGAATCTAAAATTTGCTAGAATACAAAAAAGGCAAAGTGATTCAAGTTCAAAATTACATCAACTTGTTTTATAACTCCCCTAAATTCAGTAACATTAAAAATTGGCCATTGTCAGTCAAAATTAAATTTACCAGTTTAAAAACATTTTCTTTTAAATACTACTTACAATGCCAAATGCTTATTATAATAAACTAAAAATTCTGCATGATAATAAAAATGTTAAATGCCTTCTTCTTTGTTTCCCTCTAATTCAATCAAGTCAGTGTTCTACTGTTCTTGGAAGTCTAGCACATCATTAAAATAAAGAATACTGATGGCGTAGACTTTTTTCTTTTTTAACAGACAAAGGCTATTTAGAAAAATAGATTCAAAAGGAAAAGTAGGGGCTGGGGCTGGGGCTCAGTGGTAGAGTGTTCACCTAGCATGTGTAAAGCCCTGGGTTCCATCCTCAGTACTACATAAAAGTAAATAAATAAAATAAAAGTATTATGTCCAACTACAACTAAAAATAAATATTAAAAAAGGGAAAGCATACATGGAAATAAATATTAAATTAACTGTATGCTTGTGTGCATACTTACAGCTTGAATTTTAATTTCATTTTAAACCAAAAAAAATGTTTCTAAGGTGTTCCTTCTCTTTCTTATGCATTTATGCAATGTAGAAATATAGTCTAAAATAAATATGTTGGGGGGAAAGTTAATATTTTTATTTCAGAACTGATTAAGTATTGGTTGAAAAAACGGGGAGGGGGGCATTCTAATTTTATCTTTCAGTACCTAACCTAGATAACATTGCATAAAGATTAAGGAAGTTATGATTGTGAGATCATGTGTTGTAGAAGTATGATTATGAATCACTTAAAATAGACCTTCAGTGGACCACCTGATAAATACCTCATTTACCACAGTACACATAGTAGAGATAAAGACCTGAGAATTACAGAGGAAGAAATGGTATCTCAATAAGTTTATTTAAAAGTGGATTTTAAAGTTGACATTTTCTTCACAATGAGAGTTTCAGGCAAATTGCGATAGGAGACACAGATAAAAATGCATTGAAAGGCATCTGTCAAAAATAATTTCATAGCACACTCATTAGCTGTATTCTTCAGGCCCAGGGAGTAGTGTGCATATCTTAGAGTGGTTCAGTTTATCTTCAGATAAGGTGACATCTGTCATGCACTCCAGGACTGTATCAAATGCTCAGTTCTCCCATAAGATAAACAACAACTTAGATCTGTGTGACACCTTTTCTTCATGTTATTTTAAGAACTTATTCCCATAAAATTGTGCAGCATTTTGAGAAAGAAATTGTCATATACAGGGGGACTTTGGAATAATCTAGGTTGAACTTTCTGCACTGATTGACCAACTTTATCAACTCCTGAAGATCTTACCTAAGATTTCACCAACAATCTGGAACCTGTCCAGTTTGGCACAACTAGTCCCTAGATAATATATGATCTGATGAAACTTTATGATTAATTGTGTTGTGTTGATTATAGCAACTACTGCACTCTACTATGGGATTGTTCAACATATATTGATTTAAATTTCTAATAATAATTAATAATATTAATGTTTTATTGAAAAACTATTATGTGTCAAGTATTATGATAGACAATTCATAAGTATTGTTTCATTTAATTCTCATAAAAATCCATTCAAGTGCTATTGCTTCCAAAAATGAGGAATGTAATATGCCTAGTGTTAATTAAGTGGCAGAACAGGGTTTTTCACTCAAATTTGTCAGACTGGAGCCATGAACTTTTATCCATTACTTGAGTGAGTTCTCACCAATAGGTTCTGAAGATATACAGATAAAAGACAGTCATTATCCTCAGAGAACTCACATTGCAATGATGGAGATTACTTATGAAAAATAAAGTTCGAATACAATGGAAAATTGATTTAAGTCCTTCTCTTTGTTGACCTTTTGTTATTGGGTTTTCTTTTACTCACCATTTCAATTTTCCCATAGAGGATGGCAATGCATATTTACTCAAAGAGTGGATAAATACTATATATACTACCACATGCTACTAAATCACACTTTTTAACAACATAGTCTGACAGAATAACATTCCGGATTATATAAAATGAAATTTCTTGTTATACTGGGGAAGATCTCTGGCTGTGAGTCAGGAGAAACATTCTTGATATTAAGCAGGGGCATATATTAGGAATAAAATATTTGGCTGAAGTTCAGCAAATTCCTGTTCCAAGCCAGAAATCTCTTAATCATATCATTTGATTTTCTTCCATTAGATAATAGAATGAGGTTTATTTCTAATTTACCTGTCAAACATTTACATGGTTGACTCCAACAGTAAGATTCAATTTTTATATTGATATAAAAAAGAATGTAACTAGTAGATGTATTATATTAAATAAGATGATATTAAATGAGATCATATGTGTACAATGCTTACTATAGCCCCAAGCACACAGTTAGTACTTAAGACATGTTCCTTTAAATTGAGATAAAAAAAAATCATTTCCATATATTTTGATAATTTCTTATGGGATGCCATAAGAAAATTTTTTCTTATGGGATGCCACAAGAAAGAGAAACTAGTTTTGAAAAGCAGAAGACAATTGGTTTATTCCCAGATTTTTCTCTCACATTCTACTAAGCAAAAAGCAAGAGTTTGCCTTTGTAAGAGACAAAACAATATACTTATTTATTTAGTTAAGGGTTCAGATGTTGAACTAAATTGCTTTTTCCAATCCCTGGCTCTATCAATTACTATTTTGTGACCTTCCACATGTTATTTAAGTTTTTATATATCTCAGTTCCTCTGCCTATAAAACTCGGTTAATAGTAGTTCTGGACCTGCTAGTTATGTTGTATTAAATGTATACAATAAGAAAATGATTCAGAACTGCATGTGGTAAATTCAATAAAAACAGAAAATGAATGGGCATCATCTTTGTAGGCACTGCCACCTGTGGTAATAGAATCACCCTCTGAAGTTCAAATTCTCCAACTTGATTCATTTTTAAAGTCCCAGCCACTCTGCAGAGGAGTCTTTAATGCACATGGAGATGTATTAATGGATGTGACTTGAGTAGTGTCATGAGAAAGCCCAATAGTTTCCCTTTATTTGAGCATCTAGTGTGATACAATGACAATATGAAGAAAAGAGCTAGAAGGTCATCCATGTCATGCCGGCTTGCTAAGGAGGCAAGTGTGAGTGTGTGTGTGTGTGTGCACGCATTTGTATACATATATATATATGCATATATATATGTGTGTGAGTATACATAAATATATACATTTACATATGAAAGCAATTCAAAAATAATAAAATATGAAACCAATGAAGATTGTCATTTCATAAAAAAATGAACTAGAGGGAGCTGGGGCTGTAGCTCAGTGATAGAGCACTTGCCTTGCATGAGTGAGGTACTGGGTTTGATCCTCAGCACCACATAAAAATAAATAAATAAGTATATTGCACCAACTACAACTAAAAACATTTTTTTAAAAAAATGAATTAGACCTTTAGTATGAATCTGGAAGCATTACTAAGCATTTTCTCAAAGATGCCTATGATATCATCCATGAATGCCCACTAAAATATGCAGAACAGAGCAAGTGGGGGCTGAATTTCAGCTGATCACAAATCTATGAATCTTACCTCAGTGTTCCTGAGGTGAGGGGTATACCAAACTCCAAATTATTAAAAAAAAATGTATTGACCAGAGTGAAAGACATTCTGATTCCCCATTATAATTAGAATCTAGCATATTTCCAGTTAATAGAACTAGAAGCATGTCAAACTCTAGTTGCTTTATACTATTATAGCCCAGTGTTGGATAAGCCAACTGGATACCTTTTAGGAGACAATTTGAATTTAACATCATTTTTTTTCGTAATTCCTATTGAAGTGAATCAAAAAGGAACAATAGTTGTTTTAGTCAGCTTTGTCACCACTATGACCAAAGAAAGAACAATTAGGGAAGACAAGTTTATTTGGGGTTTAACAGTTTCAGAGGTCTTAGGGCATAGATGGCCTACTCCATTTTGTAGGGCTGAGGTTAGATAGAACATCATGGCGAAAGTGTGGCAGAGGAAAGCAACTGGGAACATGGCACCAGGAAGGACAGAGAGAGAGAGAATGAGAGAGAGAAAGAGAGAGAGAAAGAGAAAAATCTCTGAGTGCAGTAAAATTTAATATATAACTATAAATATAAATATATGCTAATATTGATGTGCATTTAAAACAAAAAAGTAAAATAATAATGAATTTACGCATTTTAAAGTATAAAAATTGAAAAGAAGGTAATACTGTAATATGTGCCTTTAAACTTCAATGTAAAGGTTTTTTACAAATTAACATATTTCATTGATACAAATATATAAACACTAGACGTGAACTATAAGAGATCTATGTAGAGGTGTTTCTTTTTTAGAATTATAGAAAGGTTTATTAGGTTATAATCTATTATTAAATTAAAAACCATGTATTTCAATTTTTTAAAAAATCTAACTTCCTATTTTCTAATATTGATCTAGAGAATAAAAAGGGGAAATATTTGTGAACCAGGAGCAAGTAGTATCATTCAGCAGTTTTTAAAAAGAAATTTAAAACATTTATTGATAATTGTTCACCAGTATTTATAATAAAGTAAACAATATACAGTTGGGTAACATTCTGATTACTAATACTGTAAAGACAGAACCTACATGTAAGGAATGAATTGGGGTAAAGATAAAACATGCAGGTCAATAATTTAGACATAAAAAAACTGCTCACTTTTATGTATGCAATTATATTACCGATTTGCAGTTTTGATATTTTCTCTAATTGTTAATTATGTTAACCATCTTTTCATGTATTTAGTGAACATTTGTATCTACTTTTTTGTATAAATGGTGTTTTCAAATTATTTCAAATTCACTGTTACTTTGTTTATCTTTTATCTTGTTTATTTGAACTCTCTATCCTCCTGCCTCAGCCTCCCAGCCATTGGGATTATAGGCAGGTGCCACCAAGCCAGGCTATAGTGTTTTTTTATACTCTAGTATTTCTTTAAGGTTGTAGTTATACCCTCTCATTCTTTTTTAGTAATCTGAAACTCATCTCTTTTTTCTAAGTCTATCTAGTTAAATAAAATTTTATAAACTTAATGTTTTCAAAGAAGAAACTTTTGGGGTTTGTTGATTTCTCAAATAATATTTCTCCCTTCTTTCCTTCCTTCCTCCCTCCCTCCCTCCCTCCCTCCCTCCCTCCTTTCTTTCTTTCTTTCTTTCTTTCTTTCTTTCTTTCTTTCTTTCTTTCTTTCTTTCTTTCTTTCTTTCCTCCCTCCCTCCCTCCCTCCCTCTTTCTTCCTTCCTTCCTTCCTTCCTTCCTTCCTTCCTTCCTTCCTTCCTTCCTTCCTTCCTTCCTTCCTTCCTTTCCTTCCTTCCTCCCTCCCTCCCTCCCTCCCTCTCTTCCTTCCTTCCTTCCTTCGTTCCTTCCTTCCTTTCTTCTGCTTATCTTGGGGGGTTTTTGCTATTATTTTTCAAGTTTCTTAAGCTGAAAGATTAAGTTACAAATTTTCTATGTTTCTTTTTTTTTAAGGAAAAACTTTTTAAAAGTAAGCACTGTTGAATTTTATACTAAACAACACTTGTGCAACCTCTAAAAGTTTGGTTTCCATTTTCACTTACTTGAAAGTGTTTTTAATTCTTCTGATTATTCCTTTGACCTATTTTTAAACTAGCTTTGTGTTTATTTTTCTCATATTTCTGTGAATTTTATGAATAACCTTATGGTCTTGATTTTTAATTTTATTTCATTATGTTTAGAGAACATACTTTGTATGACTCCAATCTTTTCAAATGTATCCAAGCTTGCTTTATGGATAAACATACCTGCAGGAATATTCCATGTCTCCTGAGAAAAATGCATGTACTGTTGTTGTTGGTTTTGAGTATTCTGTGGATGTCTATTAAGTTCATTTGGTTTATAGTATTGGTAAAGTATTCTCTTTTCCTTTTAATCTTCAATCTAGATGTTCTTTTCATTGTTGAGAGTGAACTAACGAAGTCTCCAACCATATTGTTTCATCATTTATTTCCTTAGACCAGTTCTGAGTTTTTGCTTCAGATATTTTGGGGCTTTGTGACAAAGTGACTGTGTATTTGTTATTTTCTTTTAAATATGACATGGACTTTCATTGCTATTTCTTGGTAGTAGTGTTTGTCTAATGAATTAACTACAGTAATTCTGTACAATCTTTATTTATGCACTATGGGCATAAATATATGCCCATATATATAAAATAAATATATGCCTATATATATATATATATATATATATATATATATATATAGAGAGAGAGAGAGAGAGAGAGAGAGAGAGGCACTGTAATCTCTGTTTTATTGTACTCATTAGTTAACAATAGGTCACCAGTTTTCTCAAATGCCTATAACCAATCAATTTCCCAATCTGTGAGAATGGGTTTTTGAGTTTCCTGCCTTGACCTCAACCCTCACCCAGCTATTTTTTAACTCTTCCTTAACTTTTCCTTCCTGGTTTGTGTAGAGGTTCATATATATATATCTGTGGAAGCTTAGGGCCTTTTTAATACTTTCTTGAGCAGTTCTCAGCCCTACACATATCAGTTTCCTTCTAGATGACCAGGAATATGTCAAAAGTTTTTCAAAGACCTTTGGAAGTCACATTCTTCAGCTTTTCCTTTCAAGCCTTTTGGTTAGTCTGTTCTTTGCCCAACTTTTGGCTTGTCTATTCCGTCCATTGCCTTGGGAAGCTGAAAATTTTAAAAGACCTACCTGTGAATGTTTTGAAAAAACAACCCCCTTTGAGAAGCTTTTAGACTTGCCAAGCTCCAGTCAGATCAAATAATAGCAAGCTTTTTGAGGAGAGACTTCCAGGTAATGACCTGACAGATCAGATAAGGGCAATTCTTGGAAATGAGGTCATGAGAGCCTCCTGCTCTCTTCTGTTCCTTCTCATACCTGAAATGCAAGCTGCTTTTTACCAAGGATAGTGACGGACTTGAGGACAGGAAATGGAACTAGGATAGGGACCAGGATAAGATAAAATAAAATGCCACTGAAGTTATGGTTCTTATGGAGACTCGTTTATTTTTCTTGAATAAGTGTTTCACAGGTGGTTTCTGACCTTTGGTTAGTTTCAACAGTCACGAAAACTTGCTTCAGACAACTTTTGCCAGTTTCCAAGTAGATTTTAAAGATGGATAAATTTCTGCAGGTCCTCACTCTTTCATTTTCACTGGTATCCCCCTACATAGAATGTCTTATAGATAAAATGGAAATGCCAAATTACACATTAAAAATGTTCACTATTATGCAGGATAACAAGCTAAAACAACACTACTGTTTATCAGTATAACATTAGTAAACTTTTAATGTTTTCATCTTTCTGCTGTTTTTTTTTTTTCTGGATTTTCTAGAAAATAATAAAATTGTGTCTTTTTATAGTATCAGTTCAAAATAAGTTTTGAAATAATAGTTTTAAAATCCAATGACTGTGTTTCCTTAGCATCTTGGAGTTTTAATTCTATGTTCAGCATTACTTTCTGAGCATGCCTAAAATTTTGCTCTTTTTTAACCCCAGTCATCCATCACATGTCTCTTGGGAACAATGCACATAGATAAATACAGGAAAATAAAGAATCTATTTGAAAAAGTTTTGAGATCCACACTTTGAAGGCCAAAACCAAATCATCAAAATCTTTACAAAGCATGTAAATATGACACATAAAATATCACTATGAATTTTAGTCTGCATATTATAAATACATATCTCGAACATCTTTCTGTATGTGGAAAAGAATGCTCCAACCATAAAAAGCTTCCAAACCCAAATTATATCTATATATTGTTGTGGTTTTCCAGAGATCTACACATTATTATAAAATTAGCAGAATGCCTTATTTTAATTAAATCCAGAGAAAATTGATTATTCATGTATGATATGAGGATATCGCCCTTGTATTTAAAATACTATTTGAACTACCATCCCCAAACCCTCAATATTTTAAGTGAGATGGAGTTCACTAAGCTAAAATACTTTTCCTGATTTCTCCCCAAGACAAGAGTACAAAAAGGAATCAATTCTAACTATGACCTGTAGAGGTAAAAAATAAGAAAGCAGAGAGTTACCTGTCTTACACAAGCTGACACAAGCTGAGTCTGTTAAAATCTGAAGTTCTAACCATATGCAAATTATGAATATGTAATAAAAAATCAAAAATTAATTGTTTTAGTGTGTTTAATAACAATCAACTAAAGAATCTGTTCATATACATGGGGAGTATGCACTAGTCTTTTATAAAGAGCAAAATTCAAGAAAACTACACAGTATCTGTTGTTGATGAAGTTTTTAAATAAAATCCAAAATCTAAGATTTGTAAAAGAATGTTGATAACAAAGTATGCAAGTTTTATTTTAATAGGTTAGGCAACATCAGGCCAGTTAGTAGTGAAAATTATGAAAACTAAAATTTGTTGACTTAGTTAGTTTCTTTTATTTTAGTTTATAGCCATGAACTATAAAATTTATTTTACTACTCCCAACAACCCACAAAACTTTTCACTGATTTCACCTAATAGGGAAATATCCATTATTAATGACATATCTATATAGATACATTAAAATGAAGTCAATCTGGAAAACTCAGTTATAAAAATGGTATTAAATATTCAAACTTTTGCATTCCCTGCTGTCAACTTATAAACACCAGATTGAGAACTAATGGCTTCTGTGAACAGCATAACAATGGGAAAAAATAAGTCAACTAATTACAGTGCTGAATATGTGTAAACTTATAGGTTAATCCCTTCTAAACTGGTGGTCTTCTGCTATTTACTTAGCTAACTCATGTTTCTGTAATTATAAACTAACTAGTCAGCAAGTTTTTCATCATAACTGAAGCATTAGTTTTGTGAAAAAAACTAATGGTCTAAATATATACGTTTATGTGTTTAATTTCAAATATATATATATGCAATATATATACACATATATATGATTTCAAAATAGATGAATTTGAAGACTTAGAACATATGATTAATTAAGATTTTATAATATCATCCTGACTCACTGACGACTACCTTACCAATCCTTCCCACAATCATTAAACTTAAGATTTTCTTAGTTTTCTAACTACTTATGTCAGATCACTAAAGATGGTTTGGAAGATAGATTTTTAGGACAAAAAACACTTGTCCTGATTTCAGCCCTAACAATCAGAGATAATAAGATAATAGATTACAGAGAGTTTGTTTAAATTTCTGTTATAATCATTTTATGCCATAATGTATTTAGAGTACATTTATTTTATAAATTTATCATAAATGTATTTTAAAGGCTGAGTATGTGTGGGGCTGGGGTTGGGGCTCAATGGTAGAGCGCTCACCTAGCACGTGGGAGGCCCTGGGTTCAATCCTCAGCACCACATGAAAATAAATAAATAAAATAAAGATATATGTATTTTAAAAAAGCTGAGTATATGGAAAAAATTGAGTCTGAGGAATAAGTATTGTGGAAAATATAGGACACATTCTAGTTTAATATTAGAAAGGTATACTCTGATTTTTTTGCCTATTGTAGATAGTTTATTTTTCAGTCTAGGTATTCACACGCACACACAAACAAACATATATTTCTTTTAACCATAATTAAAGATTCACCATAGCTATATGTGATCTTCTGCAAACATTTTTCTAGGAATGTGGTAAGCCCTTTGAATTGTATACTCCTGTCTTATTTTAGCTGAGGTTATTTTATTTAAGATATATGATCTTTACCATTTCTGTTTGTGATAAATGTATTCTTAATAAGCTCTACATTGGTTTTCTTGTGACTATCATTATGCATATTTGTACTTTTTTGACTGCATTCTGAAAGCCTTTAAAAGTCTGCCATTTATATTGGTGATTCAGTATTGCACAATATTATTTTATGCAACTTTACAGTTTCTAATAGATATTTATTTTAGCTACCTCTGAGTTCGTCTTTAAATAGTTCCCTTTTAATTTTATTCTGTTGTTATATCTCAATTTGTGTACTTGTCCTCAATCATAGGCATGGTCCATTAAACATAGATCCGTATCAACCTTTGTAATAGTATAAGTATGTGGTTGTGTTGGTTCATAAAACCTACTGTTTTGGGACCAGCTGATAAGCGTCATCATATCTGTAGGTAGAAAGTGCATTTTTGTCCTCAGTGCCCTGAAGAGTTCCCACTGTTGACATACATTTTATCATTTGAGAATTAGCAGTAATAAGACAATATCTTTTCTTTCCCCTACTACTTGGAATTATGGTAACCCAAGGTTAAGGGTTGAATTGTCTTGAATTGCTTCTGTTACTAAATTTATGTTAATCATTCTGGTGACTACATTTCTAAGTTTCACAACCCTGAATTTTTTTTACTCAGATTTATGCGTGTGTGTGTGTGTGTGTGTGTGTGTGTGTGTGTGTGTGTGATTTATCACACTTTGCTGAGTGGACTTACCACTGTGAGTTACGTTATGAAACGTAAGTACAAGGAGAGGTTCTGATATGGAAAAGAGGGAAGGAGAGCTGCTGTTCTAAAATATTAGAATGACAGTAGATCAATGGTTTAAGATCTGGATTTCCTGAACTAAGAGTCAGACAAAGCTGAGAATGGATTTTCCTATAATACCCAGTTAGCACTGCAAAGATGGGCAAGAATTTGGGGTACTCAAATAAATTTCATTAAGTTATGGCTTAAAGGTAGTCAGATACATTGGCAAAAATTTGTTTTAAATTTTACTTTTTTTTCCCCAAGATTTAATGCAATCGTGCTCTTTATTTTATTCAGTACATATTTCAATGGAGATGTAGTTGACATCATGTGTAGACTCATACCTATTTCCAAATATAAGCCAAAAAACGCTCCTTAATCAAGGAAGCAGACCTACATTGTCACATAAAAAAGTTAAATATTTATTTTATTGTATTTTATTAGCATTAGTAATGTTTTTAGACCAACTAATTAGGAGGTGAGATGCTTCTGCTAATACCTGTCACCATAAAGTTGAAATAGATTGACATAGACAGTGCCTACTTTTAGAACATACATAAAAATTGATATTTGAAGGAATAATTTTGTTCCTAAAAAGGGCTAATTTTTTTATTATTATTTCTTCAATTAGTGAAGCTTAGACTTCATCACCAAATAAGCAGAATTCTGTGTTTGTTTCTTTATTTGTCTTGGGAAGGAAACCAGAAGTTAAATTGTTTTAAATTCCCCCCAACTAAGTAGCGCCTTAGCTTTATATTTAGTTTACATGTCATAAAAATTTGCAACTTGCTTCACTGAAGTTTAGAGGAAATAATGAGGGTGACAATAACACTACTACTTATGATCCCCTTATAAAATTTCCATAGCAATAAGTTCTATATACCTCACACATGCAAATAGTATCCAAATGTGATAATCAGAATTAATCAGAATCAAAACTAATTTTCAATTTTGTTTGAAATAAAGTGCGATGAGGAGTTAAACTGATTTGTTATAGGGCCATTCCAAAATCTGGTATAAACTTGCTTCCAAAACCTGTTTCCATTTATTTCAGTACTTTTTTTTTTTTTAAGCACTATGTTGATCAGTGAGGCTTTTGACATTTACATAAAGCAAAAAAAGGCATTTTCATTCTCTTGGAGCTATTCTTCCAAGAGAAAGATGGTGCAGCTAGGGAAAACATTAATTAGAAGCACATCTAACATAAATGGCTTGTCACTGAGTTACAATACTTAGCAGAACTTACACTGTCCTTGGAAGATCGAAAAATTCCTTCAGTGCTTGGTTCTAACTTGAGAAGTTAACTACTCTAATTTGTAGGGATACATATTATGCACAGGCTGCAATGTATTTGCATATTTTAAATACTTTAAAGAATATTTCACCAAATGAATCCCTTATGTAATATAATTTAGTTCACAGGTTGAAAAATGGGATAACAGTTTCAGTTTGCTGTCACTCTCCTCATGCTGAAAGTATAGCTGGAGAATAAAATAAGCAGTGCATAAAAACAGATATTACAGTAACAACTGCCATGATTATAAAAGGGATACACTGCACTGTTTTTGCTTATTTATAACAAATGAGCATAACCATCTTCTTGTGTTTCTTTGGGGAATAGGATTAATTTCTTTTGCTACATTGCAATGAAGCATGGGTAATGTCATTGAATGTGTGTCTAAATGACCCTAAAATATTACATTAGTAGAAATGATGGGATAAAAGTCATGCAAATGAACAAGATGCTTATGTCCCCCACATTCTTTAGTTTCACATTGCATGATAATGAGATAACTCTGTCATTGTTCAAACTACCCATGGATGCCAGTTTATTTGAGAAAGTGGCTTTGAACAAAGCAGAAAATTGTAAGAGCTTTATTACTTGATCTGTGCTGGATTTATAAGTACCCAAATTTGCATCAGTGTATCCCTTTATCAACCATTTCCCCCTTCTTCTTCCTGTTTATTCTAACAATAATTATGTTAAACAAAGATGAAAAGCAACAATTCTAAGACAGGGAATACAACTATTGCAACCTCTCTTCTTCAATAGATTATTTGTTGGGCAGTATATAGATTGTCTAAAAACCCAACACATTTTCCTTCATTTACATTAGTCTGTAGATATAGTATCTAACCATGTGAAAAAATTGCACAAAAATAGAACATCAGATAACTTACATATTGATCTATGACCATGATATAGGGACTTCTTTTCATGTATCAAGTTATATTATCACTTATAATAGAAGTATCAATAAATTGTTCCATAGATTTCACTAAGTGTCTTAAAATTCTATCTCTTAAATAACTACTATCAATTAGAAGATATAAGATGATATAATCTTAATCTTACTTTTTATTTCCATTCTAGGGACCTAAGTCTTAGTGCATCCTAAGAGAACTATTCATCAGACATGTCAGAGATATTTTTCAGTTCTTCCAGGAACTGTTTAGAATTAGGTCAGAAATTTTAGGAAATTCTGGTGTGAATATAATCACCTGCAATAATTTATAAATTTTGTTACCTCTCCAGAGCTACCTGTGGACCACAGTGGAAAACCCAGTTGAGTAGGACTATCCTCTAAGATTCTCAGCAGGGTTCCCCAACTACAGTTTAGTAATTGCTGAAATAATTCCAGTACACAAGACCTACAAGGATGTCAAGTAGCAAAAATAGGGCTCTTGTTGAGAGGGTATAGGAACTAGGAGAAAAAAGAAACTCCACAAACTCTACGTGGTCACTTTTCACATGTGTAGAATATACTTAGGAACAACCTCTAGAAATAATACATTGACCAAGATTGAAAGAGCTTAAGTTTTGATTAATGAGGAAGTTACATGGAACACATTCATTGTACTTAGTACATGTCAAACAATTAATCTTCAGAGTCCCCAACAACAAAGGGGCATTATATTTTTAAGTGAAGAAAGAGACACACAATGAAGTAAAATAATGTGCTTCCTTGCATTTCCATCAGAATCTTTTATAATCCCAGTTTCCCAAAACTTCTTGGCAGTGAACTCCGGACTTCTTTCTGAAGTGCTTAACTATTCTTTTAACTCTGCAAGCAAAACATTCTTTGTGGCTGTTTTGCTTTTGTCTTTTTTATTTGAGGCAATAAATAACATTGTCATTAACTTTTTATATAGACTCCCCATGAGTCATCTGAGATTTCATTAAGAAGTCTGTCATCTTTGTGGCTGAATAAAACTCCATTGTGTATATATATCACATTTTCTTTATCCATTCATCTATTGATGGACACCTAGGATGGTTCCATCGTTTGGCTACTGAGAATGGTGCTGTTATGAATCATGCGTGATGACTTTAATTCTTTAGGATAAATGTCAAGAAGTGGTATAGCTTTAAAAAAATAATTCTGTCATTTTGCAACTTAACATATGCTATAAACAAATTTAGTAAGGACTGGAAGTGTTGAATTTGGTTCTGTTAGTTTCTCTTATTATTTTTTTCATATCCAGTTTTTTTTCTAAAACAATAATACATCCAGGGAAATGGTATTATTGAAGTATACAAACACACACACACACATGTTCTGTGATCTAGATAATAACAGAGGAGTTAGAAGCAAAGACTTTAAAAAATAGCAAAGTAAATGAGGTGAACTTGATATTCATTAATTATAGACTATGTAATTTAAAGCAATACTTTATGAACATAAAAAGTCTTGGTATGCTTAAGCTTGAATCATCAATGTAGAACAATTGCCACAATTTTGTGGTCAGGCTGATTTTTAGGGACCTTGGCAAAAATACAAACCTTGTATAACAAGCAAGAGATTATGAAAAATATGTACAGACTTCTGTAAAATTGCCTTTTCATTGGCAAAAAAACTTATCCAAATGATTTTAAGCTATTCAAGGTGCTATAACAGAGCATAGAAGGAATAGCTTATTAACAACCAAAATTGATTTCTCAAAGATATGGAGGCTAGGAAATCCAAGATTTAGCTCTGGAAGATTGTCTTTTCTGAGTTCTCTCTTCCTATCTTATAGATGGTGCCTTCTTGACATTGTCTCACATGGTAGTAATGGAAAAAGAGCTCTGTTGGGAATGGTTTATACATGTATTAAAACCATTTTTGAGAATTCAGGCCTCATGACCTAATCACATCCTAGTATCATGGCACTGAGAGTTGGGACTTTCAAATAACAATTTTGGAGATACAGATATTTAGATCATAGCAAATATATTCTGAGTAAAGATAAAACATTGACATAAAGAAATCTGTCTTTTGCATCAGTAATAGATTTGGGATTTATGCATACCCAACATTTTAAATTTTTTTCATGAAGCTAAATCTAAAAACTGGAATCTTGAATGGCATGATAGTTTTGCATGAAGATCAGTGAACTATGAGCTATAAGCCAAATAGGGATAAATGCCTGTCTCTGTATATGCAGTTTTATTGAAACACAACTTTGTCTATTGATTTACATACTATGTGGCTACAATCACCAGACAATTGTCATGTTGAATAGGACAGGGATCTTAAGATTTTCAAGCCTAAAGGATTTGTCATGTACTCCTTATCTAAAAAATTATTCTGATTCTGGGTCTTGCTGTTTTATGAAGCAAAACAAATATTAACTAAAAGGCAAGTACTATTCATTAAATGATAGGATAATGGTGTTTTTTTTCCCATTCTTCTGTTTTCTTCTTTCTAGTTTTCTGTGTATTCTAATTCTTTGAAATGTTCATATATAATTCCTATCATAGAAAATATAATTTTAATTTGGTTCCATTTTAAATATTCATTTTATAATAGGAATATAATTTTTAAAGCACTTTAAAATTGTTTGTTAATTTTCTTTCTTTCTTTCTTTCTTTTTTTTTTTTTTTTTTGCAGTACCAGTTTTCCCACTACTGAGTACATCCTCAGCCATTTTTATTTTTCTCAGCCTCATGAGTTACTGGAATTGGACCTCCAGCTTCTTTGCTCTCTTTTTCAACAAAATTTCTCATAAGATATTTTTCAAAATGGTAGAGCTGATCTAGGCAACAACCCTCAACCATTCCACACCCCAGAAAGGAAGCAGTTGACCAGAGAAGTAGGTGACCAAGATAATACTATGAAACTCAATGTTAGTCAATTTGAGATTAAGAGGGGTTTAGAGTTTGGCTAATAGAGAAAAAAATAATGACAGAATTCCTTGACTTCCAGTGTGGGGTCAGGCAGGAGGTGTAATAAAGAGAGAAAGAGGAAGAGGAAAAGCCCATAAGTTCACTTCCTTCATGACAGTGGAAAAGAAAAGGAGAGCAAGTTAAAATAACATAGGAGCGGCAAAGACAGTGAAGGAGATCAAACGGTTTAACCCAAATTGTGGACTGAAAGTTGTACTGAGCTGGACAGTCATTTTGGAGAGTCTACAACTAGTCAAAGTCCTTCAAAGAAATTAGATCAACACAGCTTCTCTTCACCTTCAGATAGCAACAAATAAAACCAGAGAGGATACCTCAGAAATGGGTTGTCTTAATACTCTGTCTGGATGCAACTTGTAAAGGGATCCCTGTTAGATCAATGTAAGCAGCACAGGAAACAGCTATACCACTCCTTGGTATCCTGAAAAACTAAAATCTTCATACTAGTAGGAGAACTACAAGTTTAAAGTTAGCCTCTACAATTTAGTGAAGCCATAAGCAATTTAGTGAGATCCGATCTCAAAATAAAAAAAAATTTAAAGGGCCTAGAATGTAGCTCAGTGTTTAAATGCCCCTGGGTTCAATACCCAGTATAAATAGATACATACATACATACATAATAGAAATTCAATTAAAACTTTAAAAATAAGAATAAAAAATAAGATCTGCATACATAATGATATAGGCACATCAATGTTCCATAACAGCGCAATTCACAATATCCAAATTATGGAACTAGCCAGAGTCCCATCAACAGATGAATGGATAAAGTATGGTGTTCTATAAACACACACACACACACACACACACACACACACACACACACAATGGAGTTTTTCTCAGCTATAAAAAAGAATGAAATTTTGGCATTAGGTAGTAGATAAATAGAACTGGAAAACAGCATGCTAAATGAAATAAACCAGACCCATGCAGTCAAAAGTCTAATGTTTTCTTTCCTATGTAGAAGTTAGACCCAAATAAGGGAAAAGGTTGGGGAGGGAACCCCATGAAAATAGAAGGGTAATCAGTGGAGTAGAAAAAGAGGCGGAGGAAGAGGAGGAAGAGAAAGGAAAGTGAGGAAATGTGGAATTAAATTTACGTTTATTAAATACGTCTAAAGCACTGATTAAAAAAAAAAAACTAAATAAATACAAGGAAGACCAATAGGGTAGAGGAAGGGGAAACAGGGGAAATGGGCAGGTGACAGGATGGGACGTACTGGGGACTGAAGCAGAGCAAATTATATTCCAAACATGTATGATTATGTGAAAATTAGCCCCATTATTAGGTATAACTATAATGTACTAATAAAAATATAAAAATATTCCCTAAAACAATTATTTATGTTTCCTTGTCTCTAATTCTTTAATTCACATTCTTTTTTTAAATGTTTTCATGGTTTCACTCCCACAAAAATGTTCAAATTGGTCTCATCAAAGTCTTCAATGCATCTACATTGTCCAATTCAATATTTCTCACTTCTTTTGCTTAACCTTTTAGCAACACTTGAAAGAGTTGATAAGTCCTTTTTCCTTGAAATTTTTTTAGTATTTGCCTTCTAGGATTTCATTCACATCTATTTTCCTCCTATATAACTGGCTGCTTCTTTTAATCTCTTTTTCTGACTTTTCCTTGGCTTTCCACCTCTTATGAATAGCTAGTTGCCTTTGGACTCTGTCCTTGATCACATTTCTAAATCTATACCCATTTGTGCACACCCCACCCATGTCTCACTGTATCCTTAAGTTATTCTGGAACACCAGCCCTATATTTATTTCATTTTAGACATCTCTTCTTGGGAGTCCAATGGGATGTCTGAAATTTAACCTGCCAAACATTGAAATATTGATAGCTCTTCTAACCCAGATTGACTCTTCTAGCATCCACTCCATCTCAGCAATAGAAACCAAATCTTTGAAGTTATCCTTGACTCTTCATTGTCTCACACTTCACTTTTTTATGTTACTTTTAAAAAATTTATATATGACAATGGAATTCATTATAATTCTTATTACACATACAAAGCACAATTTTTTGTATCTCTGGTTGTATACAAAGTATATTCACACCAATTCATGTCTTCATACATGAACTTCTGATAATAATGATGATCACGTTCCACCATTATTTCTAACCCTATGCCCCCTTGATTCTCCTCCAACCACTCTAACCTATCTAGAGTTCATCTGTTCCTCCCATGCTCCCACTCCCTATCCCACTATGAATCAGCCTCCTTATATCAAAGAAACCATTCGGCATTTGGTTATTTGGGATTGGTTAACTTCATTTAGCATTATCTATCCATTTACATGCAAATGCCATGATTTTATTCTATTTTATTGATGAGTAATATTCCATTGTGTATATATATATATGCCACATTTTTTTATCCATTCATCTATTGAAGGGCATCTAGGTTGGTTCCACAGTTTAGCTATTGTGAATTGTGCTGCTATAAACACTGATGTGGCTGTGTCCCTGTAGTATGCTGTTTTTAAGTTCTTTGGGTATAGGCTGAGGAGAGAGATCCCAATCAATAAATGGGCCAAGGACCTGAACAGATGATTCTCAGATGATGATATACAATCAATCAACAAATATATAAAAAATATTCATCATCACTAGCAATTAGAGAAATGCAAATCACACCACTCTAAGATTTCATCTCACTCCAATCAGAATGGCAGCTATTAGGAATACAAACAACAATAAGTGTTGGTACATTGCTGGTGGGACTGCAAAGTGGTGCAGCCAATATGGAAAGCAGTATGGAGATTTCTTAGAAAATTGGGAATGGAATCACATCCCATTTTAACAAAACATAACAACTTCACCTTCAATTTATGGACAAAATTTAAGCATCACAACTTTTACAAGCAAAGCAGCTAATGTTTGTTGCACCGTCTTCTCCTCTTGCCCTCAAGGTAGTTTTAATGCCTATAATGCCCTATGTGATCAGCCCCCTGGTAATTCTCAGTCTAGTATAATTTTGCTCCTATTTTGATCCTCTCTACCACACCAACTCTACCTTATTAGGAAATTTTCTTTATTATTGGGGCATTCATGCTTGCTATTCTCTCTGCTCACATCCCTGCCAACCAATAAGTGCCTGCATATTCAGATTCATGCTTGGTAACTCCCTCAATTCTTTCTTTGCTTCTAATTCCCATCCTGTACTTTTAATTGATCCTTTTCATCCTACTCTGTATTTGCTACTAATCATTGCATTCAGTATCTGATGTTGTAGTCTAGAATTTGCTTTTTGATTTTTTTATATTATCTGTCCTTCTGATAGATCAATCCCATAAAGAGAATAATCTTCATCTTTTTCCATGAATACGTCAAACAGTAACTGACAATAGTATGTGGGTGTATACGCATATGTACACATATATATTTATAAGAAATAAACATGTATACATGTGCACATAGAGTCAAACATGTCTACCTATCCTTCACACTAGAAGAATTCAGGTGTTCATCACTTTCAAAAGTTTTACTGTGGAGAAATATTTCTCTTCAATAAATGGCAAATATATTTTCAAGTTCAGGATCCAGTATATTTTTTCCAAATCTGACATTTCAGTGACAGTTTATCAGTTGGAAACACATTCTGGATAGGTTTTTTAAAATGTTCTAGACATAATTTTCTGATAATACTGTACATTGAAGAGTGGTTCAACTTTCTTGCCTTGGGCGATTGCTGAGCCATCTAAATATCCTCCTCAACCAATCAGATATACTCATCCCAGGAAGCAATATTCCAATAGTAATAGCTACAAAATCCATTAGAAAATTTACAAAGATATGTTTATTCAGTTTTTTTAAATTACCAAAAGACTAAAAATAAAACTATTGTCAAAATTCTTTTTAATGGAGAATATCATCTCACAATCCATATATATTTTCTGAAAGACTTGAGGTTAATAGCCTTAAATATATCTATATCTATGTTTCATCTTTGCTTTATATTTTTCTTTTGTTGACTATTTACTCCTTCCTATCATTCAAGAAGATAAATAGGCCCCAAAAGAGTGTTGCTTCTGTTGAAGGCATTTTCTCATCTCTGTCTTAATTTTCTCAATCCATCATACTTCATGTGAGATTGTAGGAAATTCATGTGCCTTTTTGAATTTTCTTCTGATGCAGATTTCATTTTGTTTTTCTCTATTGCTTGCATTGTCTTAAAAATTACTACAATTAGGGTTGTAGCTGTAGCTCAGTGGTAAAGCTCTTGTCTTGCATGTGTGACCCACTGGGTTCAATCTTCAGAACCATGTAAAAGTAAATAAATATACTGTGTGTTCATCTACAACTAAAAAAAAGTTTTAAAAATTACTATAATTGTTTTTTGAGTACCTTCGATGTGAATAACATTAAACTAAATGCTGAGATGGACCAATATTTACAAAACTTAAAGACCTTAGTATCTTGCTTTATTTTATTCTTTTCATAAATTTTATCATAGAAGCAATTGTTAATTTCCATGATACTGCAGTCATAAAGTTCAGGGTGAATTTGCATGGCATCTACTATTGAAAGCAATTATACAACTTAAAGTTAACTTAAAATTTGATTTGGAAATATAAGAAGCCCAGAATAGCCAAGCAATCCTTAGCAAGAAAAGTAAAGCAAGAGGTATCACAACCAGAACTTAAATATTACTAAAGAACAATAGTAACAAAACAGCATGGTATTGGAACCAAAACATACATAAAGTCCAATGGAACAGAATAGAAGATACAGAGATAAACCCACATAAAACTGTTATTTTATATTAGACAAAGGCACCATAAACATACATTTTAGAAATTTAACCTCTTCAATAAATGGTGGTAGGAAAACTGGAAATCCATATTAGCATAATGAAATTCAACATCAATCTCATACCCCACATAAAACTCAACTCAAAGGATATCAAAGACCTAGGCATTAGACCAGAGAACATGAATCTACTAGAATAAAATATCGAGAACTTTTCATCACATCATCTTAGAAACCAACTTTCTCAACAAGACTCCTAAAGTGCAAAGGATAGAATTATGAATCAATAAATGGATGGTATCAAACTAAGAAGCTTCTTCACAGCAAAGAATCAAGAATGTTTAGAGAGATCCTACAGAATAGGAGAAAATCATTGCCACCTGTACTTCAGATAATCTCCATTAGTCTCCAGGATATACAGAGGACTGAAAAAAATTGATAAAAAACAAATAACACACACACAAAAATAAATGGGCAAAGAAACTGAATGGGCACTTCACAGAAGAAAAAATTTGAATAGTTAACAAATATATGAAAAAATGTTCAACATCTCTAGCTATTAGAGAAATGAAAATTAAAACTACACTGAGATTCCATCTTATTCCTGTGATAATGGCAATTATAAGAATACAAGTAACAGCAAATGTTGGTGAGGATGTAAAGGAAAAGGTTCACACATATATTGCTGGTAGGATAACAAATTGGTGCAACCACTCTGGAAAGCACTATGGAGATTCCTCAGAAAACTTGGAATGAAACCACCATTTGACACAATTATCCCACTCTTTACTATATATCCAAAGGACTTAAAATCAGCATACTGTGATGCAGCTAAGCTATGGAACCAACCTACGTGCCCTTCAATAGATGAATGGATAAAGAAAGTGTGGTACATATGTACAATGGAATATTACTCATCCATAAAGAAGAATGACATTATGACATTTGTCGGTAAATGGATGGAAGTGAAGACTATCATGCTAAGTGAAATAAGATAACCTCCCCAAACTGAGGGCTAAATGTTCTCTCTGATGTGAGGATGCTAACACACAATAATGGAAGAGGTGGGAAGACTAGAATTTTCTTGGATTAGATAAAGGGGAATGAAGGAAAGGAAGAGGGGATGAATATAGAAAGACAACAGAATGAATATTTCATAACTTTAATATGCTTATGTATGTATACAAGACAAGTGAAACTCAACATCATGTATAACCAGAAGAATGGGATCCTAATTAGAATAAGTTATACTCCATGCATATGTAATATGTCAAAATACATTCTACTTGCACGTATATCTAAAAAGAACAAATAAAAAAAGGAAAAAGAATAATTGTATTCAAAAGAACACAATTTGAATACAGTATACAGGTCAGGGCAGAAAATTGCTTTTGTCTCAATAAACTGAAAATTAGTAACAATAAATCCAATGTGTGAAAACATATTCTTGTACTTGTATTTTAAAATGTGGCCATTAGTTTAGTTCTGACATTAATGTCAGAGAAAAAAATCCTATACTGAATATATTTTTCTGTGATTATAAGAATTTCATTACTTCTCATGATATTTTGTGCATCTGCTCTTAAAAAACACAAATTTTCTGCCAAAAATACTATATACATAAAGCTAGCAATATTTTACCTTTTATTTTGTATGATCTATTCATTGGGAGAGTAGTTTATTATATGTATTGTATTTGTAATAATTTCAAAATTTTTAAATATTCCAAAAATGGTTAAAATAATTCAAGCTGACAAGCTTTTATTTTTAGGGTCTATTTTATTAATTAACTACTTTTAACTATTCCTTTTGATCAAAATTACAATATTATATTTGTGTGTATATATATATATAAAACACACACACACATACACACACACACACACACACATATATATACGTATGTTTTGGGGTTAATATTTCCAAATTTCTTTATTATTAAGACTTGGAAAACTCCAAGCCTTCAAATTTCCATACATTGAAAGTCAGAAAGGTGTAAATTCTATGGAACACAAAAGCTCACAAAATGTAGTAGAGGGTTACGGGTTAGATCTGAAATGTCCTCCAGAAAATTCATGCATTGAAATCATGGTCCATAATATGCCAAGTTTCCGATGTAGAGCTTTAAGGGAATATTTTCATCTTATGAGGGCTGAAAACTTCAGTGGGTTAATCCATTTCATGAGTCAATGATTTGAATTAACTATTGGGTAGTAATTATAGGTAGACAGGGTGTGGTTAGAGGAAGGTCACTGGGTATGTGGACTTAGGGAATATATCTATTCATGGCCTCTTTCCCCACTCCTCTTTCTTTGCTTGCCAGCTGTCATAAGCTAATAATCTCCCTCTGCCATATCCTTCTGCCATGATGTTTCTATCTTGAAGTGAACAGACCATGAACAGAACTTCTTAAACTGTGAGCCAAAAAAAAAAAAAAATCTCTCCTCCTCTAAGATATTATTGTCAATGTTGTTATGATTTAGATGTGAGGTGTCCTCCAAAAGCTCACATGTAAGACAATGCAAGATGGTGTGGAGGAGAAATGATTGGGTTATAGTCGTGACATGATCAGTGAATTAATACCTCAGAGGATTAACTGAGTAATAACTGGAGGCAGGTGGGGTGTGACCGGAGGAAGTCGTTTATTAAGGACGTTGTGTTGGGGTATATATTTTGTATCTGGAAACAGGATTCTCTCTGCTTTCTGATTACCATGTTAGCTTCTTCCCTTTGCCACTCTCTCCTGCCATGATGTTCAGCCTCACAAGCCCTGAGGAATGGAGCCTTGCCATTTATGGACTAAGAACTCTGAAACTGTGAGTCCTCAAATAAACGTTTCCTTCTCTACAGTTGTTCTGGTTGGGCCTTTTAGTCACAGCGGTGAAAAAGCTGACCAGAACAGGTGTTATGGTTTATATATGAGATAAAAAACTCATGTTATGAGAATACAAGAATGCTCAGAGATCAGATGCTCACATAGGAGAGTTTTAATCTAATCAGTGGACTAACTACTGAGACAGTTAACTGAGTGATAACTGTTGTCAGGTAGGATGTGGAAGGAGGAAGTAGGCCACTAGGGTTGTGCCTTTGATAAGGGGTATGTTTTGTTTATCCTTCCAACTTGCCATGTCCTGAGCTACTTTCCTCCACTCCATTGTCCCCCCATGATGTTCTGCTTCACCTCTGGTCCAGGGCTATGGGTCCACCAACCATGGGCTGAACCTCTGAAGTCTTACCTTACTCTATGGAATTCTTGTCAGACTAAAACATCAGGTATTTTGGTCTCAGTGATGAAAAGCTAAATAGCACACAGGTTAATGGCTCAGTTTCACAGAGCTGAATGAGTAGTCCCATGGAGTAAAGGATCTTTTCAATCAGAGGCTGTGGAGCAGGCTACATGCAACGGGTCTTGAGGAGTGTTTATACTTGCTGAGATCCCACATCCTAAGGGACTCTGAAGGTTTTACTGGCAAAAGCATTGAAACAATACAAGAAGTTTCAAAGAGTCCAGTTCAGAAGCTGTAGCCAGTAGAAAATCATCCATACATTCCACCAACCATTGATTTTAGCTTTGGAATCATTAAGCTAACCAAAAAGAATAACAGCAACAGGGTATGGGAGGCTAGTCCTGGCAAATATTCAATATTCAACTATCAAAAAAAAAGTAAGTTGCTCTCCTATTTCTACTGCCTAATGATTATTTTGTAAAGAGCAATAACTCTAATTCCCTGTTACTCTGTCGAGAGCTTTGATTATACCTCAGTAGCTACTCTCCCTTTCTTCCATAGTAATAAAACTCCTCAATTTTTAACTAAACACAGAATCCTTTTTCATTTTGAATAAAGAATGTGACTAAGATCTTAACCATGATATATAGACAGAGGAATGTCTGGGGGAACTTCTCAAGAACATTATTTAAGATAATTGACTTTGTCTTTTGCCCATCTTTAGTTAGTCCTAAATTCTGACACTTGTAAATTGGGAGGTGATAGCTAGGTTATTAACAATAATTTGGAACTCTGAAGACACGGATCATACCCTGGAATTGGAGGGTAGTGAGGTGAAATCAGCCTACATCCTGAGGGCTTTGTGAAAAATTTTCATATAAACCTCCAGAATTCTATGTGGGACAAGAATGTATCTCTTGTTAAATGATATTTACTATGCTGCATTTTCTCTCAGAGTCCCATGTAATTATAATGTATTCAGCATTTCCAGATTTATCCTGATATTATTCTTAGAGAATCACTTACTTCAAAATTTTGATATCATGGTTGTTTAACCAATTGAAATAGAGAATGTGACCATTCTCTCTTGTGCACCTCTAAGTAATGGTTAAGGGGATTAGCTCTGGAGTTTGACAGACTTTAGCCTTCTACTTCTTAGATGTGATAGTTTTCTAAACTATTTAAAATCTCTAAGTATCAATTAATCACAAAAGTTATTATAAATGTACCTATTATCTCATACCATTGTAATGAAAAATGATTTAGATAATATATACAAGACATAATAGAACATACAGAACATAATAGAACATATATTAATAACTAAAAATTTATAGGTGAACAGGCATACACTGAATCACACTTTCACATTTGTTCCAGTTATGAGTGGTAAAACAAGCACTAGATATTACATAGGTTAAAGGTTACTATTTAAAATTATGATAATTTTATGTACACACATACTTAAATTTTAAATTCCAAAACAAATACTGGAAAAATCAAAGTTGTTATCTTTGCTATAAAGAAAAAATTCAAATGTTTATAATATAATAAAGAATTTCTCTATATCAAGTGAATCTGATCTCCTTTTAGTGGGATATTTTAAAAATAAAGCTTCCTATTGTTGGAAAATAAATATTTTCATGTTGCTAGATGAGCTATGTTTGGGAATTTTATCTTATAAACAAATGTTTTATGGTATTAAAGTATTTTATAATACCAATCTATATATATATATATATATATATATATATATATATTTAGTACATTTTTTTCAGTTAAAAGAGGAAAAAATTTTCACAGACAATCTTTCATTTGTGGACATTTATTTACCTATAAGTGGGATGTTGGTAAATAGTGTTAAAAAACACTGTTTTAAGATTTGAATAAAAAATATTCCTCCAAGGTTTTCTTTCCCCTATTTAAGAATATTATTTGTATATTTTTGGAGACCTTTTAGTCTGATAGTATTTCTAAAAGTAAAAGTATATTAACTTAAACCAAAAATGATTAAAAATTTGTTTAATTCCCTATTTCCTTTGACACAGAATATATATTAAGAAAGAATAATAATGTGGCCTTGCATTCTAAGGAAAAACTAATTGCCTGTGTGTCATTTGTTCATTTGCAGCAAATAGTATGTGGAACACAATTTTCTGCCTGACACAATTCTTTTTAATTTTTTAGCAAGAAAAATATGCTCAACCTAACAGAACATTTAAAGAGTTTTCTATTTCAAAAGTGATATCCTATTTTATTTTTGGCATTTTGTACATCATCTAGTGATTTTCTGCTAATTTAAATATGGCTTCTTATCACAGACTGATTACCTAAGGTAAAATATATGGACGCAAAATGGTTTCTAAATGTTCTCAATTCCTAAACTTTTTCAAGATTTCCTGTTTGCATGAATATTCCTATCCTCACAGAACTTATGTGGATAATGAGGAGTGGAAAGGAATAAACTTTTTTTTTATATATTTTTGGTTACTGCAGTATAAAATGAGTTTATTTTTTGAGATAGGGAGAAAGCAAGTGAGTTAAATTCAGTTTAAAAAAATATCTCATGGAAGAGTGCCTCAATCATATTGATTAACTAATTCAGAATTGCTCTAAAGGTGGACAGTATAGAATCTTAATAATATTTGGAAAATATATAGACTTCTTAAATGTGTGGACACAGTTCTACATATATTCTCTATACGAATTTATTTAACCATATCAGCCCTCTGATGAAGGAGATGCTGTTATTTACACATATATTTTGTAGATGATAAAAGAAAGTCAAGGAGGTTGGCTACTGGCCCAGAGTCTAACATCACAGAAGAAATACAGCCAGAAAACAAGCTCAGACTGCCTGCCTGCAAAGTTTATGTTTTCCACCTACATACTATGGCCTCTTAAATGTTGCTGTTTTTGTCATTTTTAAAACATTTTTCATGTTTGTTTGTTTTTCAGAAATTATGTTTAGAGGCCATATGTAATAATTTAAAATACTAGTAGGTACAAAGCTATTAAGCCCAAGCACACTGAATTAATACCACAATTCAATGTCAGAGAACAGACTTCTGTTTCTGGCAGTAATATTATCTAAATAACCTGAAGAAACAACTGACAAAGCACATCTAGACATTCTAGGTTAAATATAAAAATACAACCTTTTAAATGTTGTAGCAGAGCTCCCAACATAATATCAGAATTACCAGAGGCACAAAAGAAAAGAGAATTAGAAATCAGAAACCAGCACAAAACATCAAGAAGGTGTACACACACACACACACACACACACACACACACACACACACCCCTCAAGTTGAACTCTCAAAAGCCTACATTCCAGATTCATTTGATGAACCAAAAAAATACTTCCATAAAACCAAGCAAATTTGCCTATCTTGGCCTAGAACCTGGTAGGAAAAAAAAAAATCACTTCCATAAAAAGTACAAATCATAGTCTGTTCTCAGCAGTTAGGAATTTCATTTTATAATTTCTATGTGATCTAGGAGAAAATGTCCAGCAATAAGTTCACTTAAAATTTTCCCAGGTTGATAGTAACTTACAATGCCTAGCTGAACTAAGCTCAAATATACTCTTGAGGTAAAGACATTCAACTCATCTTCCTAAAGGTCCTGCAGATTAAATCTTGAGACATTTGAGATCCCCATTTAAAATTATCCAATACATAAGAATAAGTCACAATAAGTGTGAATCATCAGAAACAAAAGTATTAAAACTTAAACCCAGCAGCATAGGATAAAGAAAATAAATATCAGATTAAAGGAAAAAAAAAACAGGGCCTAACTTGCAGTAATATTAAAATTAACATGTTTAAAATATAATTGAAAAGAGAGTGGGGAGATAAGAAAAATAAACAGAGCATTTACAAAGGACTAATATAATTACTTAAGAAAGTAACCTCAATTGATGTGCTAAAGCAAATAATCCAGGAGAGAGATCTAATGTATTGAGAGATATATGTGTAGAAAATAAGGTAATGAATAAAACACTATATCTCTTTGCCAAAGTGTCCTTCCTCCAGAAAGAGAAGATCATGCAGTAACACTCTATTGGGGAGTAGTACAATGCCACGGAAATATAAGGGAGTGGAAAAGGGAAGAGAGGAGGAAGGTGGAGACAATAAAATCAAGGAGAGGGTGCTGAACGTGTTACTGAGCTAGCAACTATATAGCGTCCTGTCAGATAGAATGTTTGCTCTTGCCTCAACAGAGATGAGAATCAATCTTCATCACTGTATTTCATCTCCGATTGGTCAAAATTGGCCACATCAGTGTTTCACTTCCTACACTCTGAGGCTGAGGGTGAAATCAAGTAGATCCAGCCAGGCTCTGAGATGGTAGAATGGTTGATAGAGTTTGGACCCCTATAACCACCATTAGGCCAAGGTGTGTTCTGGGACCTCTGCTTATAGACCCTCTTGCCATTATAATTAAATTAACCCATTGTATTAACTTCAGACCTGCATTATATGACTTTTGCCTTAACCAAGGGCCAATTGCTTTTGAAGTATGAGACACTGTAGTATCTATTTGGCATCCAAATAGGAAAGGAGTAAGTGAAATTGTTTCTGATTGCTTATGACACATCTTTTACTACCCCAAAGCTGGTAGAAATGATAAATATTCAATACAATTATAGGTTTCAAACTTCATATACAAAAACTAGCACGCTTCTATATACTAATTACCAACCATTTGAAAAAATTAAGAAAACAATTCCATTATAATAGCACCAAACAGACTGAAATACTAAGAAAGAAATTTAACCAAGAAGGTGATAGGTATACACACTGAGGGTTATACAAGATGGATGAAAGAAATTGAGGATATTACAAATAAATTGAAACAGATCTCAGGTTCATTGATTGGAAGAATTGTTAAATTATCTATACTACTAAAAGTGATCTAAAGATTCAATGAAATTCCTGTCAAATTTCTAATGTCAATTTCACAGAAAGAGAAATAAAACCCTAAAATTTCTATGGAACCAGGAAGGACTTTGAATAAGAAAAATAATCCTGAACAAAAAGAATAAACCTGGGGACATGACACTCCTGATTTCATAATCTTGAAAATTTGATTTTTATAATTAAAATACCATAGCACTGGTATAGAAACAGGATAGAAAATCTAGAAGTAATTTCAAATATTAATGGTCAATTAAATTTGAACAATTAATTCTGAATACACAATAGGTCAAGGACAGTCTCTTTAATAAGTACTGGAAAAACAAAATATACCATGCTGAAAAATGAAACTGGACCTTTATCTTGAGCCATAAAAATTAATAAAGACTAAATTTAAGACCTGAACTATAAATTAGCAGAAAACACCAGGAGAAAGTATCATGACACATTAGTCTGGAGAATGATTTTTTAATATGACTCTAGAAGTACAAGTAACAGAAATGAAAATAGACAAATGTAATTACAGCAAATTAAAAAGTTTCCACATAATACAGAAAAAAATAATTAACAGAGTAAAGAAACCAGCCATGTTTTGGGAGGAAATAGTTACAAATTATACATCTGATGAGTGTTCCATATGTTAAGGAACTCCAATAACTCAAAGAATAAGAAAAGAAATAACTCAATTTAAAAATGTGTATAGGGCTTGGGTTGTGGCTCATGGTAGAGTGCTCGCTTGGTACATGGGAGGCCCTGGGTTTGATCCTCAGCACCACATATAAATAAATAAATAAAATAAAGGTATTGTGTCCAACCAAAAAATAAATATTTTTTTAAAAATGTGTAAAGTGCTTAAATAGACATTTCTCCAAAGAAAAGAGATGGAAATAGCAATCATATATATGAAAACATTCTTGATGTTTCTAATTTGCAGGTAGGACCAATTTAGAGTCCATTGGATATAACTCCACCTGTATTGGAATGTCTGTTATCCAAAACATAAATGATAACCATGTCTGGGTGAGGATGTGAGAAAAGGGGACTCTTGTACGCTGTTGGAATGTAAATTAGTACAGCCATTTATGAAAAAGGGTTTTCTGAAAAAAAAATACTATGATCCAAAATTCCACTATTGTTAAATACACAAAGAAAACGAAATTATTCATTTGAAGAGATATGTACACTACCATGTTCACTACAACACTATCCCCAGTAGCCAAGAAATGAAAAGACCCTAAATGCCCATCCACCAGTGAACATAAGGAAAATAAGGTACATATCCATGACGGAGCATTATTCAGTTATAAAAAAATGAAATCCTGTTATTTGTGATGACACAGATGAAACTGGAGATTTGTAATGGTTTAGATATGAGTTGTCCCCCAAAACCTCATATGTGAGACAATACAAGAAGGTTCAGAAGAGAAGTGATTGGGTTTTAAGAGTTTTAACCTAATCAGGGATTTAACAGCCTAACAGAGATTAACTGAATCATAACTGAAGTGGTAGGGAGTGTCTGGAGGAGGTAGGAATTGAGGCATGGCTTTGGGAATGGAGTGGAGTCTCTCTCTGTTTCCTATTCACCCTAATGTGAGCTAAACTCTGCCACCCTCTCCCTCTATGATGTTCAGCCTCATAAACCCTGATTAATGCAGCTTCTGAAATCTGAGCCCTCAACCCAAACTCTTCCTCTATAATTGTGCTGGTTGGCTCCTTTAGTCACAGCATTGTAAAAGATTGTTTTGCTCAGTGAAATCACAGAAAGACAAATATTGTATGTTTTCCTTCATATGTGGAATTTAAAATTTTACTGGTTACCAGAAGTAGAGGAGAGTAAGAGATGGGAAAGAATGAGGAGAGTTGAAACAATGGGTACTAGTAAGCATTTGTACAGTAGGGTGACTATAGATAATGAAAATGTCTGTAGATAGTATATATTTTAAAAAGCTAGAAGAATGGATTTTTAATGTTTTCACCATAAGCAAATGACAACTCTTTGATGATAAGTGTGTGTGTGTTGTGTGTGTGTGTATCAAACACATATATTTAATGATTTAAACATACATAATGTATACAAATATCAAAATATTGTATGATACCCCCAAAATATGTACAATTTTTTTTTGTTTTTTTGTGTATCAGCTAAAAATAAGTTTAAAATCAAGAATATGAGAGTTAAGTACTTTTAAGTCTAATAAAATGTTGAATAATCTGATAACAACTTGTTTAGTGATATTTATAGAACTTTGCATCTTTTATTTCAATAATGTTATTTTTGCATGTATGAAAGCCAAAAAGCATTGTTCAACAAATTTTAAGATTTCATGTCACAGAGATAGTATTCATGGACTAAGCTATAACACATAGAAATAAATAAAAAGACAATTGAAAACACGAGAACAGTTAAACACGTTTTAAGGTTATGAATTAGAAGAAAAATCATATTAAAAATTAGAAAGTAAAACTAAAACATAATCACAAATATAATAAAATTGATAAGTCATGTAAATGTGGTAATGTGAGGAAATTTTTAACCCTTATAAAAATTTCTGTTTGGAAAAAACAATGTGTGAAAATTAATTATCCAAGCATGTGAGTTAAAGAATTGAAAAGAAGAATGTGATCCAAAAATAGTTCTTAAAATAATTAAGATAGAAGTAGTAATTAATGGAATAGAAAACAAGGAACAAGAAAGAGAATCATTGAAGATGAGGGTGATTATTTGCAAAGATAAATAATACCTACAAGCACTCAAGAGGTTATTCACATGTAAAAGAAGAAACAAATACAAAAGATAAGAATAAAAAGGTGACAAAATTATAGTCCCAACAGAGAATTTCAACATTAATTAGAGAATATTTATGAACTACATTGTAAAAATATATTTGAAGACCCATATAAAGTAGACACTTAAGAAATAAGTGGGACACCCATTCTCTATTTATTTATTCATATAAATAAAATAAAATATGAAAACTTATTTGTTACTAAAAAGTAGAAATGTTGAATAGGTCTAACACTTGGTGGTACATCTAGAACTGTATTCTACAATTTTTGTGGAAGACACAATTACAATTATCCAAGATAAATTTAAAGAATGATTTGGGAGAAAAACCTTATCAGATAACACGATGACAGTGTGGTGATTATTTATGTGGTTTTGATATCAACATAGACAAATAGAGTAGAGGAGAATAATTGAGAGTTTGGAAAAAAGAATATAGGTATAGAAGCTTAATATGTAACAGGAATGACACCGAATATCACTCAGGATTAGATGGGCTATTCAAAAATGACATGAAAAAAGACTATTCTCCTAGGAAAAGATGAAGTTGTCTACCTCTTACCAAAGACATAAATTTATAGTTACAGTTTAAAGAACTAAATATAAAAAATAAAGCTTTAAAATGGGTAGAAATAAATATAAGACCATATTCATAAGACCTCTTTATTAATGAAATTTTACTTAAATAGAACCAAAAAGAATACAAACCACAAATAAGAAAGATTGATAAAATTGACCATGCTGAAGTTATAAACAGATATAACTTATATTGCTACAAAAATAAATAAAAATATAAACTGCTAACTAAATGTTCTAATATAAAATATATTACACATAAAATGAGTTTCCAATAGAAGTCAAGAATATTTACAAATCATAAAAAACAACAAATCTGTAGGAAAAGATCAAAAAATATAAAGAGGTGATTCATATAGATGAAACTGCAAGGAATAAAGAAGCAACTTTTAAATGACATTGATAGTAAAATTAACTTTAAAACCACGATGAGACATCTTTGGCATACTTGCTAAGTTGGCGATAATACAATAGTTGGATAATGTCAAATGATGGCAAATAGGTGAAAAAAATAAAATCTCTTACATGCTGGTGGTAAGATAAATTCACTTAAACTTACTAATCCTTACCTAATTTTTAGTATCAATTGAAATAATAAGATATTAGTCACTGTCACATGAAAATGAATGTGGAGAACAAATTTCAGATGTAAACTTCTTGCAGTTCATAAAAGAAATATTGTAAAAGTAACATAATTATTTTATCATGAATGAATACAGATTATTCCTTTCTTTCTCGAAGCAGCTAATAGATTTTTCTCTTCTTAGGTGTCCTTTTGGTTCTTTGACAACCATTCTATGTGTTTTCTGTCATTTCAGCATCATTTAGACATTAACTTTCTTGTCAGCCTCAACCCACTATTTTGACACATTTGCATTAATAATGTTGGCTGTGGTAGAAGAGGGGAGAACCATCACTTTGTCAAGAATTTGAGCCATCTTGGGCTAAGAAATTTATTTTGTACCATTAAGCACTTCATCAGAACATACATTATAACACCAAAACATACTTCTCCAAAATCTAAACTTTGTGCTGAATTTACTCCAAATACCTACAACAGATATTGCAAAAATTTTATATAGCAGAATAGGAAATTCATAGCACTATTGTAGTATTCTTGATACCAAAGCATTGTTGAGTCAAGTCATATCTTTAGTTCTAATAGAGGAAACAGTAGGGATAGATAGCCAAGTGACATGTCACCACAATGAATTAATTGCCAAATCTAGAATAATGGACATTATTATTGAAAAGCCAGGACACAGACCTGGCTTTTCAATAATAATTATTGCAAAAAATAAAAGGTGAGTATTTTTTTGTAGTATTGATTATTGTAGCCAGAACTTTGTGCATGTTAGACAAGCACTCTACCACTGAACATACATACTCCCAATCCAAATGGTGAGGTTTCTTAACCTCCTAGCAGATCCAATAATGAAATGTCATGGTTCAGTCATGTTTCAATTGGCATAGAATAAATCAAGTTGGAAAAAATCATAGAGGCAATTAGAAAAGATGGAAGGATTAGCTATTTGATGATATTTTTGTCAAATGGTGTTTTTCAAAGATATTGTTATATCTTATAACTAAGAGATACTACTGAAGTATATGCAAATTGGGGAATTGCTATAAGTTTCTACCAAATTAGCTGCTTCTTTTAGATAATATTGTATCTAGAAACTTTTTTCATTGCAAGTATAAAAATGTTTTTAGATCTCTTTAGGATTGAACACAATGCTATGTACACAGAAGACCCTGGAAATAGTCAAATAAATAAATGGGGAAATTATCTTGATAGCTCTTTTATATGTGCATATATATATGTATATATGTATATATATATATTCTTAAAGTCCAGGGAATAAAGACATCTTAGTAACAGAAACTCCCTGTATATACAACTAGGAATTTTTCCAAAACACAATAAATACAAAATGAGGAGATTCAGAAAGTACCATCAAAACTGAATAATGCTGTAGTCCAATAGTAAACTTTTAAGATTCTGCTTATATTTCAATATCAATAGACATGTTCCCTCTTCAGGCACCCCATACTATAGTTAGCCACTAAAAATTTAAGAAAAAGATATCTAAAACCAATTTGTGCTGATCATTTACCTACTGTCTTGTAGCCTAAAGCCTATCTACTTTAGGATTTCTTTTTATGCATTTCTACAAACTACACTTCCCACATTGGCCTTCCACACCATTATATACTGGCAGGAGTTAAGTGGAGATTATGGAACAAGCATGGGGACTTTCTTCCTGCTTCCTAGTTTCTGTCTGTCCTTCCAGCAGCAGAAGACAACTGGTTTCTCCTGCCCATAGCTCTTTTCTCTACTCCAAACCTCATTCGTAACCATTTTTTCTCAGCAAATAAAGTATCAGCCTCACTGCAGTCTGCCACACTCTAGGCTTTGCACCCACTGCAGGCCCAAGAATTAGTCAGGGCTCACTCTTCTCAGAAGCATAAGCACCTCTTACTCATTTCCTCCTGTGCCTGCTTCCACATCAAAAGCACTGTACTTACGATTGCCCGTCTTGCTGCTCCTGAGTTTTATTAATCCCATCTACTTCTACTTCTTTCATCAACTCTAAGGATGATTTCTATTTCCTTCAGTGAGGGCTCTCCAGGTTCCTTCAAACATCCAATATCCAAATAAACAGATTCCCTTTGATGGAAACATCTCCACTGTTAATCTGACTAGATCTGAGTGAAAAATGTTCAAAAAATGGGGACCTTAGCACATATTTAATTCTCCTATTTGCTGAAATTAATTTTTAAAATGGTGAAAGGGATATAATACTCGAATGGGGTAGATGGGAAATTCTATTCCTCTAATCAACAAAAATTTTTCTGCAAGATTTTGAGTGGAGAAAATGCAAGATTTTGACTGAAGGAAAGGCTAGCCACAAGAAATCTGTATTTCTCAAGCTGCTTCAGGAAACATTGTATTTAAAGAAAATGTTTTTCAGTGGAATCCCAGTACAATCATAACACAGGGGTCCATGAGCTAAAAGTGGTGGGATAAATGAGGTTTGAAAACAAAGTTTTATTGAAACATAGTCACACCCACTTTTGTACACATTATCCACAGCTGCTTTTGTACTACAAAGACAGGTGGGTGACAGTGATAGAGAACAAGTTGCATGAGAAGCCCAAATCATTTCTGTCTGGGACTTTATAAAAAATATTAGATGGAAGGGTAAATATTATACCATTTGTATTAAAAAAAAAGTTAAACCCAGTATTAATTCCAAATATTATGCCAAGGTGCAAGAATTCAAACAAGGAAGACATTGCATCATAACATTCACTCTAGGTTTTGTTTGTGGCTGGGGCAGTGGACAATATGGTAGAGATTGAGTGACTTGCCATAAGAAGCTGACAATAACGGAAGGTAAGGACATTTGGAGAAGAAAAATAACACCAGAAAAAAGAGAAAGAAAAAATATTCAGTTACCACAGAAAATAGAAGAAACACTTTGGCCTCTAGAGATACAATAGATATGAGAGAGATTGCACAGGCAATTGAAGATTTAAATTGGCAAAGTGAATCTAAACTTTTTTCCATCTCTCTTGTCATGAAAGATTTAAACAACTCAACACAATCTCCAAGAGAATTCCCCATAGTGTAAAAAATAGCCCTCACTCTGTAAGAGTAAGAAAGTACTTGCTCACTGGGCATGTGAATAGATTCAGCCTTTGAAAAAGGGGACCAATTATTAAACTCTCTACACTGGTATTTTCCTAGAAATAAATTTATGTTGCAAAAAGCTAAAACTTTATGGTATTTTTAATTGGCATTGTCAATGTAATGCAGTAGAATAAATATGTATGTCTATAAATAAATATGTATGTATAAATATGCATGTATGTATGTATAAAATAACAGAGGAGACAGTTTTGAAAAGGAGATAGTCACCAGGCATGGTGGTTCATGCCTATAATCCCAGTTGCTCAGGAGGCTGAGCCAGGAGGATTGCAAACTCAAAGCCAAACTCAGCACCTTAGGGAGACCCTAAGGTGGGAGGCAACTAGGTGAGATATCATCTCTAAATAAAATACAAAAAATGGCTGGGATGTAGCTCACTGGTTAAGTGCCACTGGGTTCAATACTTGGTACAAAAAAAAGAAAGAAAAAAAAAAGAAAATGAGATACTCTAAGACAGTGGAAAGGTTTTCTTGTTTAAAAATACAGTGGAAGTAGTAAACAGCGGGTCGCAAACTGTGAGAAACTCATTTAATTGATTTAAGTAATTCTAGAATTTAGACAAAAACCATTAGAAGAGGACAAAGAAAGAAGATATTGAGATGGAGCTCAGTCTTTATTTGTCCTTGGAACTTCAGAAACAAACATTCAACTGCTTATCTTTCAATTGCACTTGAATATAAAGGCATTATGAACTTAACAGGAGGCAGATAAAATTTTTATTTCTAGTCCTGAAACCTCCTCTACGGACAGTCTCCAAAATCTAAGAGTCATTGATTTCTGTCTTCCCTTCAACTCCGTGGAGAATCTATCCACCTCTAAGTCACCCTCATCTTCTGTTCCTGGCTCTGCCTGTGGCTCAGTGGTTCAGGTTAGCGTTCTCCCTCACCAAGACTGATGTGAAAACTTCTCTGCCAACCTCCCTGCTGTCGCTGCTGTCCCCATCCCCTCTCCACAAGGGTCATCATCAGCGTGATCTTTTCAAGATCAGACAATGTCACTTTCCCACTAGAATCTTCAGATGACTTCTCAGTTAAAAAGTCAATGCAAGAACTTGAAGCCAGTGGTGATACAGATTTTAATTTCCAGAGACACTCTCAAATCTACCAAATTATGCTATTTCCACATATTAACAAACTACCATGAATCCTATTATATATTATATATAAAATCATAATGCACTAATTGAAATAATTAAAACAATAATAGAAGGTAAATGAGTAGACCAAGTAGATCAGCGAAGAGAGGAAGAAAGGGGAAGGGAAGGTACTGAGAACGAGAAATAAATAAAATATTTTGAAACATGATAACCTAAGCATAAATTTCTGTATCATTTCAAGAGCAACTGGAAGCTAAAGAATGTGAATAAGAGAGGATACTCGATAGTAAATTTCTTACTTCCGAAGGACATTAATGTGGTAACAAAAATGAGCAATTTGTTAAGAAATGTATATATCTAGACTACTAGATAGTGTAAAGATATTATGTAATTAACCAAAGTGAAAGGTAAAATTTTAATATCTTTAAGTTTAAAAAAATAAGTAAGATCAAGTAAGTATAAAATGAAAATACAAAATTAAAGGTATAAAGTCACAAGATTTAATTTTATATTAGTTGTTTAAATATTTTTTATAAAATATGGTTCTGGGTTAAGTGTGGGTGGTGCATACTGGTAATCCCAGTGGCCCAGGAGGCTCAGGCAGAAGGATCACAACTTCAAGGCCAGCATTAGCAATTTAGGAGGCTCTGTGCAACTTAGTGAGACCATGTCTCATAATGAAAAACAAAAAGAGCTGAAGATACAACTCAAATTAAAGCACCCCTGGATTCTAACCCCAGAACCAAAAATAAAATAAATTTCTGAGGATTGAACACAGGGCCTAGCATCTAATAGGCAAGTGCTCTACCCTTGAGTTGAACTACCAACCCTAAAGAGTCTTTTTAAGGGAAAAATAGAACACTCCAGATAGAACGTAGATATCCAACTATGGGAGATTTAAAGTGAACAAAGTTATACAAAGAATACAAAAATAAGAGTATTGTCAAAAATATATAGAACATCAACAGAAAGCAGGATAAAACAGTAATATTTGTAGACAATAATGTAGATAGAATTCAGAGCAATTTTTGTACTACTGAAAACAATTTCAAAGTAAAAATGTTTCACAGCACAGAAAGACAAGTAGCACATGATCTTACTCACATATGGAATCTAAAAATGTTAAGATCACAGAAGTTGATAATAGGATGGAGGTTACCAGAGGCTGGGAAGAGTTGACCAGAGTATGGGGAAAGCCTGATGGACAGGTACTAGGTAACAAATAGGAGTAAGGATTTCTGGGTGCTGTTGCACAGTACAGTGACTATAGATAACAATTATGTACATATGTTTCAGAAGTAGAAGAAAAAAATTCTGAATGCTTTCATCACAAAAGAAAAGACAAATGTTTGAGGACACAGATATGTTTAACCTGATTTAAATATAACACAACATATACATATACCAAAACGTCTCATGCTGTTTCACAAATACGTATAATTTTAATGTTTTTAGGTATCAGTTAAAAATAAATCACAAAAGAAAAAGAAAAGAAAATGTATACAATTTGCATGCATTCAAAGAAAGAAAAAAAATATGCGGAGAAATCTACAACATTAAAAAGGGAACCGCATTTAATAACTCTCCTTTGAATGTGAGTTGTATCTCTATAGAGATTTTATATATTTTTTAATAAATAAATAAATAAATATATATGTGTATATATACATACACATATATATTTAACTCTCCTTTGTTTTTGGCACAATAAGAACAATAAACTTCAGCATTTTTACATATTACAAAAAACACTTGATTAAACTATGTGTAGGTGTTAATAAATATATATTTAGGGAGAATGTGAGAGAATGTTTAAAAAAAAGAGAATATATTTTTCAAATATATCTACATACTTTTTTCTAGACATGGTAAAAATAAAACCTCAATATGTTCCAAAATATAGAAAAGCAATAGCCCATATTCTATGACCAGACTGAATATAAATAGCAAGAGATTCAAATGTAACTGGGGACTTAAAACTATTCCAAATTGCTCTTGGTACAAAAGCAAAGAACCTGCAATTACAAAATGTTTAGGAAATAACAGGGGGGAGTTCTACACTAAATGTTAAATATGATGATATTTTTCTAAGAAAACTCTTCATAGATATGGAGATATTGACATTTCAAAATTAATAAAGGAAATTCAATTCATTGCACAATAAATGAGGTGAAAAACAACCAGTAAGTACATCCAGAGGAAGAATTAGAAAAAAAAATACTAAAAAGAGCAGGAGGAAAACAGGAATCTGAAACGATAGTTCATTGAAAAGAACATAAAACAAAACATCACTGGGAGGCTAAAGAGGCCAAAAAGAATCCACATGTGTTATTGGAAAAGGAAAAGAAGAAGAAATACAAGAGAAAGAAGGAAAGAAAGAAAAGAAGGAAGACGGGGTAAAGACAAAGGCAGAGTGAGAGGAGAAGAAAGAGAAGGAGTTTTATGACTCTTAAAAATAGTAATACATCATTTTATAAGAAATGTTCCTACCACTGCTTAAAAATTTAAAATATTAATGCAATGGACAGTGCTTTATAAATATTTGAATAGTCAATTAAAAATGAACTGCAATAATTATAGAATTTATATATTTTTTAACTTCTCAAAGAACTAGTTAAGTACAGGCACATGGTTCTAGACTATTTTAGGAAATAGCTATTTAATTTTTAAAGGCACATGAACACTCTATAGAATAAAATCTAAAAGGACAAAAATCTCTCCACAGACTTCATAATTCTGGAAAACACCCCAAATAAACCACTTATAATTTTAATTTATGATAATATGTTAAATCATGATGTAAAATAATTTGTATTACTTATATTAAATATAAGAATATTTTCTGCAAAAATAAATGCATTAAAATAAATTGAAAAAACAATTATGTTACACTGAAGCATACATTGGAAAAAAAAAAAAGAAAGGAATTCCTCAAAGTAACAGAAATTAAAGCCATAGTTTACATGGATATTTCATTGGCCATGTGTATTTCGAGTATTTTTTATTGTTTTTAAGACATAATGGTAACCAAAGTGCTAAAAAATTGTTTTGACTTTAATAACTGCTAGGTTGAGTGACAAGGCCTTAAATTAAATAAGGTAGCGTACTGCAAACTTTTAAAAAGTTACGGCATGAATAGGACTCCTCCTAACTCGAAATGTCAACTTAGGGTACAAAAATATAAAAACAAATTAAGAAAAGCAATCGTTGTGAATATAAGACAGGGTGATTAACAACAACAACAAAAAGAACAAAACAATAAACTTCAGATAAGCAGATTATCAGATAAAGAATATAAACTAAGTATAAAATGTTAAAGTATAAACTGTTTAAAAACAGGAAAGAATACTTAAAGATGAAAGCAAAACATAAACAAATAATTTTTAGGACAATTTGAAAAATACAATGCTTTTAACTTTTATAAATGAAAAATGCGGTACTAAAAATAAAAAAAAAAAATGTCTTCAAGACCTAAAGAATTAGGGAGCTGAAAGATAATATGAAGAAATTACCCTCTGTGTATGAGAAGAAGCTATGACACAAAAATTGTAAAAGATATCTGGGTGCATGGGCTCATGCCTGTAATCCCAGTGACTCAGGAAGCTGAGACAGGAGAATCATGAGTTCAAAGCCAGCCTCGGAAACAGTGAGGAACTAAGCAACTCAGGGAGACCCTGGCTCTATTAAATAAAATACAAGAAAGGGCTGGGGATGTGGCTCAGTGGCTGTGTGCCCCTGGGTTCAATTCCTAGTATCTAAATTAATTAATTAATTAATTAAACAAAAATTGTAAAAGAAATACATATTATATATTTTCAATTCAAGGGAAAAAACAGTACAGAGAATATGAAGGAGAGATAAATGCAAAGAATTATGGCTTCACATTTTTCATACTTGATGAAATTCATGATTCCTTAAATACAAACATTACAGGAAAATCTAAGCAGGATAAAGGGAACTCCACACCTAATCTTGACATCTAAACTATGAATGGTCTTCATTAGGAAGACAAACAAAAACCAAAAAACTAAACACTTCTAAAGAAAAGACAAGTGGTCTGGCAATTAAAATGGGAGAAAATAGCTGGGAATCTTGAATTTATACCCTACTCAACTATTGTGTGAAAATGAATAACAATATAAATTAAAAGCAATGAAATAACAATATAAATTAAAAGCAATATTCAGACAGATAAAAACCAAAATAGTTTAGCAATATTGCTGAATTATCTCCTATGTTACTTATTTAGAACAAAAATGTATTTTATTTGTAAAGATTGCCAGTTTAAATTGTCAGTTTAAGGATTGGAAATTTAATTTGATAACAACAAAAACTGGCTTCTATATTTTATAATTTTTAAAAATGTGCATGCTCTGTGTATTAGGAATTTTTAAACTAGAATTCTTATCCTAACATTTTTGTAATATGTGCAAATATTTTATCATATGATCTATTTATTTGTTTTTATGACATTGAAATAAAAATATTTTTGACTCCCAAAAAAATGAAGTGTTTTTTAAAGTACCATAAAATGTTAAAATGTTATGCCATCTTGAATAAAATTAGTATATAAAGACTGCTGTCTAAAAACATGGATAGATTTCTAAGTTATATTAATTTCGAAAGCAATTCTTGCTCATATAGAGCTTAATCATAATTTTGTTAAAATATTACTAGATACACACTCCCCAAATATTAAGATCAGTTATCTCTAGTAGTAGAATTATGAATACATTTTAACTGACTTTTTGCTTGACAGTATTTTTAGATTATATCTACAGCAAAATTTTTCTTTGTATTAAAAAGTATTAGAAATAAATGCTATCTTTGGGTATGATGGTGGCTCAGTTTTTGAAAGTTGGAAAGAAGAAACAGAATTCAGAAAAGAAAGCAGCATAAAAGTGCTGATTTGATTAGCTCATGAGTGAAAGAAGTTTGAGAGTTTGATATTGAACCTCTACTTCTGGTCTCACAAGTTTAATTTAAAAATTGTGTGATACAGGAGGATGGAAAGGGGAAAAGAAGGACCCTGGGAATCCTTTCCTGTTTCTAAGGCAACGGGTGCATTCTGACTATTCTCAACATATGATAATATATCCAGAGGTCTACAATATAATCTTATAAAAACTGACTTTTACTTTGTAGTATCTTTGATGATTGCTAATATTTACTTTTATTTGCTTAGGTTTTTCTTTCAAACAAGATTCATAGCTGGCTGTTTATTTTCTTGAGAGACCAAGAAAGAAAGTCAGGAACTAGTTTCCATTTTAACTAGAAGTGGCAAAAAAAAAAAAGTGCTTTCTTATTTGCATATCTATTTTAAATAACACTACATATTAATTTACCTTGAGGCATAAAAACACACTGAAAAGGTATCCTTGAAATTATAAAGAATATTTTCTATTTTATATGGCATTTACAATTAGCAAATCTGTTATAGATGTTCAACAGTATTATTGATTTTAAAGTGCAATACCTGAGAATTTCTTGTGAAGGCTTTTTTTTTTAAATTCTAAATTGTATTTTGCATTTATTTTCTATTCTGGATGTTAAATTTGCGTACATATCACAATATACCATACATAGGATTCATATATGTCTCCTTATATGTACAAAATATATGTTCATATGATGCATACTTTTCCTTGCCTGTGTCAGATCCTGCATATTTCTATAGGTTTTCACAAGTACATTCTTATGGATATACATATTTCTCCATATTATTTTTCTAATTAATTAATTTATTTTAATTAGGTCTATATGACAGCAGAATGCATTTTGGTTCATTGTACACAATTGCAGCACAACTTTACATTGCTATGGTTGTATATTATTTAGTGTCACACAGTATGTGCAGTCAGTCATACATCTACCTAGGGTAATGATGTCCATCTCACAATCATGAAATTCATTTGGAAAAATAAGGGACCCAGACTAGCCAAAGCAATCTGTAACAAGAAGAGTAAATCAGGAGGCATCACAATACCAGACTTCAAACTATTGTACAAACCTTTAGTAACAAAAATGGCATGGTATGAGCACCAAAATAGACATGTACACTAATGGTACAGAATAGAAGACAGAGAGGAAAAACACACATAAATACAGTTATCTCATACTAGACAAAGATGCTAAAAACACACAGTGGAGAACAGATAGCCTCTTTAATAAATGGTGCTGGGAAAATCCATATGCAGCAAAATTAAAATAAATCCCTGTCTCTCACCATGCACAAGACTCAACTCAAAGTGGATCAAGGACCTAGGAATTAGTTCAGAGACCCTGAGCTTAATAGAGAAAAAAGTAAGTCCAAATCTTCATCATGTAGGATTAGGCCCTGACTTCGTTAACAAGACTTCTAAAGCATAAGAAATAAATCAAGAATTAATAAATGGGTGAACTTGAACTAAAAAGCTTCTTCTCAGCAAAAGAAACAATCAATGAGGTGAACAAAGAGTTTACATTTTGGAAGCAAATTTTTGCTACACATGCATCAGATAGAGCACTAATCTCTGGTGTATATAAAGAACTCAAAAAATTAAACACCAAAAAACCAAACAACCCAATCAATAAATGGGCTAAGGAGGTGAACAGACATTTCTCAGAAGATGATGTACACTCGATCAACAAATATAAGAAAAAATTGTTCAACATCTCCAGTAATTAGAAAAATATAAATCAAAACTACTCATTTCATCTGACACCAGTCAGAATGGCAGCTATCAAGAATACAGACAATGATAAATGTTGGCGACCATGTGGGGGAAAGGCACACTCACATTGCTAGTGGGACTGCAAATTGGTACAATCTGGAAAGCAGTATGGAGATTCCTTAGAAAACATGGAATGGAACCACCATTTAACCCAGATATTCCACTTCTCAGTCAATACCCAAAGGACTTAAAAATCAGCATACTATAGTAAGACAGTCACATCAATGTTCATAGCAGCTTAATTTACAATAGCTAAACTGTGGAAGCAACCTAGATGCCCTTCAATAGATGAATGGATAAAGAAACTATAGTATATATACACAATGGAATATTATGCAGCATTAAAAGAGAATAAAATTATAGCATTTGCCTGTAAATAGATGGAGTTAGAGAATGTCATGCTAAGTGAAGTATGCCACTCCCAATAAACCAAAGGCCGAATATTCTCTCTGATAAGTGGACGCTGATCCATAATGGGGAGCAGGGAAGTATGGGAAAAATGGGGAAACTTTTATTGGGCAAAGGGGAGGGATGGGAGGGAGATTATGAAGGTTTTTAACAGAGAGAAAATCTTAACCGAAGCAGGCTTTAGCAAACTTTTTCTGAGGGTATTTTTTCTGGACACTGTCAAAATAATATAGGTCTGAAAACCCAGATGACCTTGATATTCTAGGAAGGTGCCTTGCAAAACATTAAAGTGTAAGTCCCACTAAACAGTGAGACTCGGAAGAAATATGAGTTTTTATACAAATTGGAAGATGTCTTTCTTTAAATCTTGGACTGCGATGAATTTAGGAAATTCAAAGGAATCTCAGGTAACATAGCCAACATAGAATGTTGGATTTATCCTGCAATATTTCCAGCAGCAGAAGTATAAGAATAAACTCAAAATTAATACCAAAACATTCCTTGTAGAGAAATATAAAAGAAAAGGCAACCTAAGAGTTTATTGGATGTGTAATTACTACATGTATATAATTATTGCAGTTGAGGGAGAGCTACCCAAAGATTGAAGGTTATTTTTAGCAAACTAATATTTTGAATTTAGCATTGCTACCCACTTATTTTCTAACCATGAGCAAAATAGTCATCTTTTTTTTTTTTTTACCATTCTATAGCACAGCATGACAAGCTAAATTTATTTCAGATTATTGGAAGTATTTCACTGGTTAAGAACAGTCCTTCAAAGCTTAACAAGAAATTTCTTTCATATTGTAAAGGTAGTTTTTCTCTGCTCTCCCAAATAATCAAGCAGTCTCTCTTTCCAAAGTAATCAGTGTCTTTACATACCATGTAAGTCACCCATTCCAATTCACAAGTGCTACTCAATGATGTTTTAATCAATGTACCAAGTTGTTCAACAATTACTGTGAGTTTTTAGCATATTTTCATCACTCCTGCAAAATTCCTCATAGGCAGTAACTATGATTATGCACACAACGTATGTAAACACACGTGCCTCAGGCAACAATTTTTGGTCACCTTAGACTTGCTCTTCTCGTTAAATCCTATAAGTAAGATCAACAATACATGATCTTTTATTTCTGGATTCTTCAGTAAGCATAATGTTTTCGAGATTCATTCTTGTAACACTATGTATGCAAAGTTCATTCCATTTAATCACTGACTGTATTTTATGCTATAGTTTACCTCTGAACATAAAGGGTTTTCTTTCATTTATTTATTGGCTTTTATGATGCTTATTTGCAAATATCTGTGTAGTTTAAATTAATAAAAATATTAAGAGAAAACATCTATAGAAATGGGCAAATTAGGATGAATCAAATGAGGGGAAAAATGTTATAGTTTTTGTTGTAAAACTTGTAAATGTTAATTAAACATCATCTCTAACATGTTGTAATAATATATGTATCCACTTTTCTTTTTTCATGAGAATTGAGGAAATACTTTAACTCTGCATAATAAGCAACCATAATTTCCTTTGTCTGTTTCTTCTTCCCTTTTTACTATAAACTGCTCCATATAGGCGTGGTAATTGTATAAAAAAAATATTTTGTTTGTGTGTCAGTAATGACCAAATAAATAAATAACATTGCAAACCAACACCTATTTATGCAATTAAAATGGTGCAAAAAATAAGCCCAGCTGATCCAAGTTATAAAAAGTTTTAATCGTGTGGGAAATTCATATTGTATACACACACAGACGCACACAAATACACATACATTTTAATTTAAAAAAAATCCCATAAAAAGCTGAATTTATTCAAACCTCCTAAAAACATTTATAGAGTCTTGATTGCTCTAGATGCTGGAGCTTATTTCAGCTTTAAGATTTCAAGAGTTAATTGGATGTATTTATCTGTGTGCTGTGAGAAGAGATGCAATTCCAGCACATTAGAGGAACTTGGCCTCCATCCGCAGAATGCAGTCCTCACAGTGGAGCTACACAGCGAACTGCTGACAGCTGGAATCTATAGTTTATTTCACAAGTAAATCATCATTTCCTTTGTTCATTGAATTTGGAAATGCATACTGTAACAAGGAGTAAATTTGTTGTCCTCAGGAAATCTCCCTCTTCATCACACTGACCTGATTTACTTACGTAAGGCCAGAGTTTTTGTCAAACCCTGTCACTGCTAGAAACTGGTAGATTTTGTAGACATATTGCCACTAGGTGGGAAGCTCATTTTATGCCACCTTCTTAGCAAAGAAACACACTCACTCTCACACACACACAATCTACACACAAAAACACACAAACACATGCTGATAAGATAGACTTAATTTAAAACTAAAGGGACAGTTATACTTCTAAGTATTATTAAATTGTAGCTTTGGCTTAGAAATCTTGAATGCTGTTATCCTCAGAAAATGCTATGGTCAGAAAAAAGCTACAGGCCAACTCAGAGGAGTTCTACTATTTTCAGGAAGGAAGGGTATAGAGTCTCAAGTAACATCACTGCAGCTGTTAAGTGACTAATTCCTAATTTATTATTAGCTGTAAACAGATGCATAGTTTTCTTTCTTATACTTGCTCATTCTTAAAGCTTAAAATCTTCCAATAGGGGCTAGAATGTGCATCATTGCTAAGGCATCTTGACATTTCTGACACTCTTTAGCTTTTGATAATGTGTAATTTAGAATCTAGTAAATTGAATCAAAAGAAAATGAATGTTCATCCCAGAAGGCAATTGACATGTTCCTGGAAAAAGTGGTAAGAATTAGTGATTAAGAGGATGCATTATGGAGCCACATGATCTGATTCATGATTTATTAATTATTTGGGAGCTAGGGACAGGTCAGTCAAATTTTTTGCCCTCGGTTTTCTCTCCTTTCAAGTAATATGAATGGTAGTGGCACACAAATTCTTTAAAGATCAAATGAGAAAATCTCATGATGCTAGATGGACCAAATACAATAGATATAACTGTCACTACTAATTAGGACGCTTTGAGAAAGGGAGGTATTGAGAATTAGACTAGGATAACATATAAAAACCAAGATGGACTAAACAAGTCTACACATTACTCTATGTAAAACATACTTAGCATGATGCTTGTCACCTAGTAAGTATGAATATGTGTAAGAGAAGATTAGTGTTACGGGGGAACTGCATTAATCTGTAAAACCAAAATCTTAAATTCCTCCAATTCAAACTTTTGAGCATCAATATGACACAGAGGAAAATTCCACACTATAAAACTTTGTTTCACACACAAAGTTATTAAAATCATTGTATAAATTGACCTTCAGTTTGTGTGCATATGCTATAATGATACATAAAAGAATTTTGTGTTTAGATTGGAGTCCTATCCCCAAGATATATTATTCTGTATTATGAAACAAATATTTAAATTAAAAAAATATTGGAATCCAAAACATTTCCATTCCAGACTATTGTAGATAAGGGATATTCATCCTGTGTTTTAAAATTTTTACACGTCCTCTTTGTTCATGAAGATCTATTACCCTTTTAACCTATCACAAAGAACTCACCATTTCAATGAATCAATTGATCCTGTTGTCTATACAATATATTCTCCCTTTAGTTAGTGACTGCTTACCACCAAACCATTTCCATCACACCTCCACTCTTCTTCCAACTTCCTTTGTCAGTCTCTTTTACAATCTAATTTCTTCCTTTTCCTTTTTCTTTTTCATTCACAGACACTGCTTAATTGAGTTGTCAATTTATGAGACTTAAAAGAGTGTTGAACTTTCTCCAAGAAATTGTTAAAGAATGATTTCTTCTACTTGAGTAAGTTTCTTCACGTTACATTTTTGGAGCAGAAATCTATTTCTTAGATATTAAGGAAGTTGGCTGAGTCCAAGTATATAAAAGCAACTAAGATAAAAATTCAATTCAACCACTCTCTCAGGGACTTAACTCATAGGCATACATAGCTAGCAAATTACCTTTTGCCCTGTTTCTACTCCAAGCACTGGGGCAAATGTTAGAGCAATTAAAAGAGAGTACCTGCTTCCTATAATTTACTTCCTAAAACTTATACTCAGGTAGAAACAGAATTGTTCAGAAAATAGTTGAAAAGGAGGTCACTCATGACATAGGTTTGCTTCTGTTGCAAAAGATTCACAGGAAGCTTGGCTTCAACACAGAGTTTTAAAGATCACTGCTCTGAGTAACTTGTTCTGTCTTCTATGCTTCTTTCCCACTCTTTGAATCTTGTCTAGAATTGAAGTATAAAGAAATTCTGAATTACTTGGTCTAAGACCTACTGTATCTGAATAAGTAGAACCTGATGGTAATTGTATGGGTAAACTACATTTATGCTGAAACAGCCAGAACCCCTCCCCCTGCCCCAGACACAAACTAAAACTCAGTGTTTAACAAATAAGTGCCTACTTTTTGCTCATAGATGTCTCCTGGTTGAGTAGATTTCTATAACTGCTTCTAAACAGTGATTGGGTGATCCAGGATATGTCTATCTTGTAAACAAGCCTACTTGTAACTACTTCATAATTATCAACCAAAAAGAAGAGAAGTTCTAGAAGGTTAAAAAATGGTTTTAGAATATGTTACTCCAGATAAGGTTCACATCTTTTATGCATATAACCCATTGGTCCAAGGTATTTTTAAGAGAGCTGAAAGACACAGGAAACTATATAGTTATACGAGATGCAGAGAATACTTCATCCCTATGAGTCTAGAAGTTTCTACAATGACTTTGAAAAATATTGAGGACATTGTCACTGGGAATGTTGGCTGAAAAGAGATCTACTATTAGTTAAATTTAGCCCTGGACTTAAGTAGAAATTGAGGTGAAGAGTGGTACAGAGAGTGTCCAAAGATGTGCTTCCTTGATTGAAGAGTGAAGAAACAGGGTTTCAGAAAGAAAGTTATTGAAACTACTAAAGGAAGGGCTGTTCCCAAATTTAACTCAAAAATATAAGGGGAGAGGCTGGGATTATGGCTCAGCAGTAGAGTACTTGCCTAGCACATGAGAGGCCCTGGGTTCGATCCTTAGCACCACATAAAAATAAATAAATAAAATAAAGATATTGTGTCCAGTCACAACCAAAAAATAAATAAATAAGTAAATAAATATATAAGGGGAAATATAAGAATGGGCCATTATTAAAGGATTCAAATACATAGGATTTTAAATACTTGTGATGCTTCATTTTCAAAACTAGATTGAAGCATCTTTCTTTTATATGCTCACTTTCTTAGACTTAAGTCCACTGAGAAATGCCTTGACAGTGCCTAAAATGTTATATATATATATATATGACAATATTTATCTTGGTAGGAAAACAAAATCTGCACATTCAAAGAATATCTTTGGCATCTCTGATACAGCCAAACATCGCATTCACTTCACTGATGCATGATATTTGTGTCAGCGGAGGAAAACTTTTTCCTATCAACATTTCTTGTTCTCTGACAATTTGAGAACATGTAATTTAATTTGGCTTTATAACAGCAGTCTACAGTTCTTCAGTGCAGAACCTCAAGTGTTCAGAATAATTTTAAAGCAATCTCAAAATGGAAAAAAAAAAGAAAAGAAAAGATACACAGGAGATTTATGTCGGGATGTTTGTGTGGGGGTGAGTATGGGCAGGTATACTGTTTGGAAGATAATGACAGGAAGGAAAAATAGGACAAGAGATGAAGTTTTAGATCTGAATGAAAAACTTGGCTTTTTGAAAATAGGAGGAACAAAAACAAAACTGAAAGGCAAATTAGGAATTTGCTACTTCATTAATGTTTCTAACATCTATATTAGTCTACAGTTTGTTTTACATGAGAGAAAATATTTTAATTTAAAAAAATGAACTATATGTAATAATTTGAATCATTAGCTCCTTTAGTATAAAGTAACATCAATATCCATATTTTCTTAAATTTGAACTTTACTTAGACAAGAACAGCAAAATAAGTGAACTGTCCTCAATTTAAGGCAAACAAGAAAAGTGCTCACAAAAGACATTTTTTAAAGTTGTTGATGGAACTTGATTTTATTGACTTATTTATATGCAGTGCTGAGAATCAAACCCAGTGTCTCACACATATGAGGCAAGCACTCAAGCCACAATCCTCGCCCCAAAAGACATCTTTTTTAATGCTTACATTGAAAAGGCACATAATTAAGATTATGAAATTAAGACGTTTACTGTGAAAAACTGCAAAAATCTTGAGTTTGCGAGATAGACAGGTACTGCTTACAAATACAGGTGAGTTTTATGCCATGTTGAACTCCACAAGATGAAAGATTTGCGTGCAACTAAACTTCCACAAACATAGCCAAAGTGTGACCAACTAAGCAGGGATCCAAGATGACTCAGGGTTTCCCCCTTCATCTGAAGGTTGGTTTTAGTCCAATTTTCCTGGATAAATGACATTGGCCTACCTCTTTTGTAGATTTCCTTTTCCACTGAAACATGGAATCTTCAGATATATCAATCTTGTATAAATTTGATTAAAATTTATGTTTTGGAATAATATAGAAGTCTCAAGATTGTTGTGTATTTTAGTAAAGACTTGTAGTATCATTATCAGTAATTACTTAACGTGTTGCTACTGCTACTGTTGTTTTAGAGGACAGATATGTACAATATTTATATATACGTATATACTCCATGAAATGAATATTATTTTATATACCATTAAACATAAAAGGCTTTGCTTAAACAAGATTTTTACTAGCAGCTGTATACAATAGTCATGGAAGGAAACCGAACAACTTATAAAATTAATAAATTCAATTTAATGAGAACTATTTAAGTCCAATACTATACTTGGTCAGATTATGAGCCTTAGTTCAACATCAAGAACATAAAACTATTTTGGAAGTGTGAAAATAAGGGTAAGGAGTTATTTGGTACATTTTGACTTTTGTTTCCTTTTTAAGGATCTTTGAGAACACTGTCTTTATGTTGGATATACTAGATTTACACACACACAAACACACACACACTCATACACACACACATAATTTTAGAAGTATATATTTTGGACAGCTGCATACCATTCTTAGAATCTGCATATATGGCTCAGAAAGTTCAACATTGTATTTTAACATTTTAAGGCTCTGCCATTCACCATGAATGTACTTTTCCCCATGAGACTGTCTGTTCACCAAGTTAGCAGAATACATGACAATCAGTCAAATACAAAGTTTTTGTCAGAATATAAGGGACAATAAGCTCAGGAGAGGTACAACTCAGAAAATCCAGCCACCAGTGATGAGTGAGGCATAATTAAACTTTAATGTATTATCTGTGTTAGTTTATCACTCCAAGTGATTCAGCAGACCCTCATATTTCCTTGAGGCTTTTATTTATTTAGGGTATGTCAAGTTTCATGTGCATCTACTCTAAGACTCAGAAAATGATGAGACCCTATTCCAAAAACTACTGGCATTGCTCAATGTGTTGAGAACAAAGAAAAATGGATTAGAGTCAATTTACATGTGTGGAAAATATTTCCTTAATTTTCTAACATTGAATGTTCAAACTAATTTTCATAGTGAAAATCATTTCGGAAACAAATGATGAGTTGATGGAGAAAAATAAAACATAAGCAACACCCTCCCTTGCAAAAAAAAAAACCTCAAAACAAACAAACAAACAAAAATAACCTTCTTATGTACAAATCTCACACATGGGGAGAGGTAAATGTGTTCATAATTAATCTTTTAATTTTTGTTTTGGCATGCTTTTCATATCCTCACACTAAAGTAAATTAACTTTCCTGTTGAACTCTGTCTTGTAGATTTTTTTTTTTTCTCTTTGCTGGCTTGCAGACTCAAGTAACTGAGGAAAAAAAAACCCTAATTGAACTATGTTGAAAACTAAATAGGATTGTTGAAGTATTTCCACCACGTTCATTAATTTATCTGCATTTCTTCTGGGACTATGCTTTTACAAACAACAAGGATTTGAAGAAACACCTGAGAGCAGAAAGTGTCCATAATAGCACAGATTCATGAATCTAATGTCTATTCTTTGACCTTAAGTAATATGTTTTTCAGAGAAAAATGGAATGAAAATAAAAAACACTTTTGGAGTGACATTTGTGTAAGAAAACTTTTATTTAATTATTTTTATTTTGGATGCTCTGGATTTCATCTCATTTTATGTCTTTGTCTTTTAAAAGAATAATGCAGGGAACCATTTTCTGCTTAACACAAAATACAGTTTTATTTATTTTTCACATCAGTAGTTAATATGAGTTATATTAATGCATGTTGAGTAGCACTACAAAAAATATTTATGGCATGCACACCAGTACTTCAGTTAAACCCCAAAGACATAGCTGTACTAACATGGAACTTTACCCTTTCTCCTGGGCCTCAACAGTGTGTAGCAGTACTCTAAGTGCATCATACAGCAGAATTAGGTAGCAAAAAGAAGACAGTACATTTTATGTGGTATTTCAAGCTGTTAAGATGGTAGAAATTAAAGATATGCAGAAGTTGGTGAGAAAACTCCTTGGGCTAATGTAGACCAGGAATGCTATTAACAATTGCAGTAATGACTTACCCAGTACTCTGGGATATAGCCTTAGGGATGTCTGACATCAGAGAAATAAAGTCACAGTTAGAGCTCAAGGGCAGGACTTGCCCTAAGGATGAATGGGCAAATTCAAATCAGTGTCTGATATTTGGAAAAGGTGGGCTGTGGCAAAGAGAATCAAAACATCATAGCAAGAAGAAGAAAGGAGTGATGAGAGTAACAGGACATGGAAGTGGCCTAGGGCTTATACAGAACTGCAAATATAGGAGCCAAATTAAATATATTCAGGACCATGTCGAAGCAGAACGAGAAGGACATGAAACTTCAGGCTATAACATTGAAGACACAGGAAGGTTAGTGTTTGAAGTCCCCCTTCTTCAAAACAAGATTGTTCATAAATTTTGGTAGAAAGAAGCACTAGTTGAGGTGATTAAACAAAAGGGTGTCCAGGAGACACTTTTGGGGGTAAATGAAAGCCACCAACAAGGTAGCCTCGCTGCTGCTTTTGTATCCATGTCACAAAATAACTAGAAGATCCATACTACCTCTGAAAATCCTTGTCAACCTTCGATTAAATTGACAATATTGGAGTCATTCTCCAAGTTTCTAGTTCCCTAAAGGAAATGTTAATATTTTTTTTATTCGGTTTTGTACTCTTCTAGCCATCAGCCCAGATTTATGTAGCATGTTTTCCAGGCAATAGAACATGGCAGCAAGATATTCTGCTGACTGTAGTGTTTGGGGATGTGATACGGTTCATGACATCCATCTTCTTCAGGTCGATACATAACATTGTGCTGACTTTTCAAAAGCATGTCTATTGTCCTGCATGTCTTACAGATGTGTCCTCAGGGAATAGAGATCAGCAAAAAGAGACATGTAGCTTCTGCTTGCGTCCTGAGCCTGGTTGGACCAGTTACATTTTGAATAAGCTGAAACAGCATACTGCTTGCTTCTTTCTCTATTCTCCTCGTCAGAGTTCCATAAAACTCAAAAACAAATTACTCCTTTTATTAACATATGAAACTGATTTAAAATGATATAAAACAGTTGCTAATATCATTGTGGATTGATTTTTTTATAGGATATTTTCCCCCAATTTTTGGCCACACATATCTGCTGAAGTTTGAGTGGTTGTCTTGGTGTATGACAAGGTTTTGTCTTCACAAAAGAAAGCCATATTTTGAATGCTGTCTGTGAAACTGTAGTCCTGGGTCCTAAGATGCTGATTAAAAGTTTCTGTAAAGTCTTTTTCTGTATTTTTACGTAACATCTGATGAAAAAGATATTTTGGAAATGTTTCCATCAGAGACAGAGGAGCATGCAAGTGCAGAGCGCCCCGTAGTCACTTTCTTCCCACTCACTTTGGAGAGTGAGAGGATCCGCAGACTTTTCTTGTAATTTGCTTTTCATTCCTATCCTAAACTCATGTCAAGCCTCCTATACCATTAGACTGAGGACTACTGAGGCAACATATTTGAACCAGGACTGACCTGTCCTGAGCTAATGAGTTTGCCACTTTTAAGATATTTTGTAGAATATCCAATATTATTTTTTCTTTTTTTAAAAAATTATTTATTTATTCTAATTTGTTATGTATGACAGAAGAATGAATTTCAACTCATAGTGCACATATACAGCACGATTTTTCATGTCTCTGGCTGTACACAAAATATAGTCACACCATTTGTGTCTTCATACATGTACTTGCAATAATGACGTACATCTCATTCTACCATCTTTCCTAAGCCCCTGCTCCCTCCTTCCCCTCCCTCCCTTTTGCCCTATCTAAATTTCCTCCATTCCTCCCATGCTCCCCTCCCTCCCATTGTGGATCAGCATCCACTTATCAAAGAAAACATTCCGTCTATGTTTTTTGGGGATTGGCTTACTTCACTTATCATAATATTCTATTATTTGACATCTACTATTATTTTTTATTTTCCCAACAAATAAAATTGAAGTACACTCATTCGTTCATGCTCCTCATATGTGTGTGTGTCTGAAGTTGTGGTTATGTGTGATTAAAAAAATGATAAAGATGAAATTTTTAACCTCCACACTAGAAAATTTAGATCACCATTACTAGCTTATGTATTTGTGCATAATAGAAATTTCATTTGATATTAGTAACAGAGCTCTAAATTCAGTGAATTAAGTAGATAATTACATATCAAGCACATATATTTATGCTTTTGTGTGTGTATGTGTGTAAATATGTGTTTATATGTATATGTTTATATTTGTGTATGTAGCTATGCTGTACACACATTTATATGTTCTGGATTATGTATAAATATACACAATGTGCCTGTTCTGGGTAAAAATGAATTGGATGAATTGTCTGCAATCAGAAATAAAAATAACTATGTTGTAGTGTCAAGAAAATCAATTTATGAAATTCTTAGTTTTTTTATCCCCGAATTCACTTTTTTTTTTTTTTGCAAAGAAAATTACGCTTCTATGCTGTAAAGCTAACTTGCCTTAATTATACTCTATTTCAAATTTGGTGATATAATCTAATATAGGAATATATTAGTGAATAGAATTCTAAAGAGAAAGCAAAAGTTGAAGAAAAAGACAAATTTGTAAGCATAGTCAACAATGACAGGTTAATGAGGAAATAAATACAGGAATTTCATATTGAGCCTATGGGGCATAAAATGAGGAGAGGCAGAAAAAAAAGTTTGATGTTCTAGGTATCTGTATCATTTATTGTGTCTTCCCCTTGCCTCTAGTGTGTTATATTTCTTACTATGAAATGAAAGGGAAAAAGTTTCTACATCCAGTATCCCAAAGGTAAGTAAAATGGTGATTCCATTACAAGGGAGGCTATTTAAGTAAGAAAGATAGATTCTTTTCATGGGAAATCAATTCTCCAAACTCACTTTATATGGATTTCTCCCATCCTACAAGTGAAATGTGGGATGTAGACAGAAATGTGAAATGACATAGGGGTCTTGTCAGGTCATTTCTGGAAAAGTTTAGAGCCATTAATGGGGTCCTCAGGGAGTTGATTTAGTAACACCTAGTAATGGAAGAACAAAGTAGATGAAGGTTTTTGGTATGATAAAAGGAAAGTCAGGCATTCAATCCTTGCAAGATATTTGCATCCAGCTGAAGTTTTTCTCAATTACTTTTAAATATCCTGTTACATGGTTCTCTTCAAGTTCCATGGGCTCATGATATGTAGGTAACAGATATTCAATGAAGAATTAATAAAAAGTATTTGAATCTAAAGGCATAAATCATGTGAATCAGTAAACTAATAAATGATGTGGTAGCTAACTTCCAAAATAGTTTCCTAGCAATCCTTCGCTTTTGATATTTGCAGTGTGTATATTCCCCTTCCTCACTGTGCTAAAATTGGTCTGTGTGACCTTTAGAATTATGAAATCATGATATGTCACACTAAAGAGTAGGTTGTAGGTGACTAGTTATTCTTTCTCTCGTGTATCATTCTCATTGATCACTTATTGTGGAAGAAGAGCTGTTATGAACAATCATAGAGATAGCCCACATGGAAAGAACAGAAGTGTCCCTAAAAAGTACCTTATGGGACCAACACTGTGTTCTCAACCCAAGAGTATCCCTGACGGAGAGTTTGAAGACTACCTCAGGAGAAACCTTGAGCCAGAAGCACCTAGACTCCTTCCTGGTCCTGAGAAAATTTGAGGTAAATATTTGTTTTTTTTTTTTTTAAGCTGCTAAATTGTGGAATAATACAAATACAATATTTGGAAGGAAAACGAAAATTAAACTTTTCATATATATAATAAATGCCACTTATAAGCAAGTGCTAATGCTTGTATGTTTTCTTCTTCTGTAGTTTATATCTGGGTACAAAAGATAGAAGATAACAATGAAAGAGCCAAAAATCTTAAATTTCACCGTGAAAGATTCAAGTAAAAAATACAAGTCAAGTGAAATGTGCCTTCAAATTTAAGACAAAATCTTCTGTTACTGATGTGACTACATTTGTAACAGAATCAGACCCAAGAAGCAAAGTGTCCTGAGTAATCTCCCCAAAAGTCCCATCAGGTAAAACCTTGTCAACTCTAAGCTTTTCTTTTACAGTCAAAAGAAAGGTTGTGCTGAGTGTTATGACAAAGGAGAATTGTGCAAATATTTTCATCTTAAAAATTTGTATCTAATTTTTATTTTTCACATTTTTGTTTACGTTCTTTGATTTTTCCATTGTGACCATGCAAACAAGTGTTCCCAACAGAAGAAAACATATTTTTCTTTCTCTGAATGCCCTTAGTCTTCTTGGGCTTCTCTTTTTCATGACATATTTTCACAGTTCCAACTCCATTGCAATGGTCTGAGAACATTGATTTCAACTGGAGATAACACTTGCAGCAAAACAACAACAACAACAACAACAAAGAGCAGGGCTGTCCATCCCATTGCCATAGGACTTACGGATCTCTCAATTCCCCAGGGGTCTCCTCATGGACACACAGGCTTTCCACTGATTTCTGACACCAAGCCCTCTTACAGAAAAGGGTGAAGGAAGAACAATACTTCCATAACCTCTGTAAAAAGCAAGTGTTTTTAATATAGAGATGGCTGTCTCGAAGGACTGAGTAACCCCTGCCAGGAAGAAGAAACAGATCGATTTTATCTGGGACAAGTGAAAATGTAGAATGATTTGCAGCAGGAAGTCCCTCTGAATGAGTGAACCAAACTTCTATTGTTTTTTTTTCTTTTAATATCTTTTTTTCCCCCTATATCTAAATTAGTTGTTTCCAACTTTTACTGGGATAAAACGTGTCTGCTCTGAAACCTGTTTGGCCTCAATTGGATTTCTCACTTGATTATTGAACCTCAAAGAAATGCTATGGTTTTTCCTTGGTGATGAGAGTCAAGGTTTGCCAAACACAGACTTAGGTCAAGCGAAGACAGACGTACGATCCTCCACAAGAGCACAATTCTAGTGACACAAAGCTCCCAGGAAAGTCATATGAACATGGATTGCAGCACCATGGTCCTCCGCATATGTCAGGGAAGTAACTATACATGGTGTGGCATCTGTGCTACCCTAGGTTTTCCACAGACTTGTCTCTGTCCACTCTGTCCAACTGCTGGTTTTTCCTTGGGGTAGGAATTGCCAAAGCAATGATTAGCAACACATAGTGTTCATCAATGATTTCAAACATCCTGAAATGTTAGGTTTGGAATTCAAATTGCAACAACCTAGGTAGTTGCAGGTAGATGAGATAGAACTATCATGTGTATATAGTCTTCTTTGAAAGTGAATTTATGAATATCATATTGCATGTTGGAGGTTCTTACTCATTAGGACATGTCTTATACTCCAGTCTTGCTGCAAGTTCTTTGACTCTAATAAGCACTTTGCCTATAGAAAGGGGAGTTAGATATTTTATTTTCATAAATGTTCCATTTTCTCCTCATCAGTGACTTTACATGCCATGTATTATTTATGTGGGTAAATGCACATTATTTTCTAGTTTAATTAAGAGGGTTGCCAATAGTTAACAAATGAGAATGATAGGAATGAGAAACAGAGGTCTTGATAAAGAGGTCTTCAATCACATTTGTTTCAGAAAAAAAAATCCAGAAGCTTTTTCACTTACCCATTTCAGACACAAATGATGTGTTCACAATTAAATTTCCTTTAAAACAGCCTCTTGGGCCGGGGTTGTAACTTAGTGGTAAAGTGCTTGCCTAAGCATGTGTAAGGCACTGGGTTCGGTTCTCAGCACAGCACACAAATAAATAAATAACATAAAGGTCCATCAACAATTAAAAAAATATTTTTAAAAATAGTCACTTCTTCCCCATCTTCATATCATTTAATCTGACTGTCTACCTGGAAAGATATAACTTTTGAAATGCAGAAAAAAAATGAGTTGTTAGCTAAAGTGAGAGAGACCTTTACTCCTTCATATTTAGAAGGATGTGTTGAATGTGTGTGTGTGTGTGAGTGTGTGAGTGTGTGTGTGTGTGTGTGTGTGTGTGTGTGTGTGTGTTTGGGTGTGAGTGACATGTCTAAAAACATCAATAATAACAAGCTTCCAGTTTTTTCCCCCCTCTTGAATCACTTTTATTCTATGCCTGGAAATTCTGCTCAATGCAGTTTTCAGTCTTTGACATACTAGACTTATTTCTTGTTTACTATTCAAAACCCAGAGAAGAACAAAGACGTTTGAAATGCGGCTTGGGGCCAAGAACATGAGTTATTTGTCATAGTTGTTTTTAATGTGCATCGATGCTTTGTAATGGATTTATTACTACAGAAGTTAGTTAGAGGGAAAGACAGTGAATTTCACACACACTCACAAAAGAAAATAAAAAAAAACATAGGAATAATTTAATGTGTGATTCACTCTGTGCAATTCCAACTTTATTAACAATTTGGCATCATTTACATGATCTCGTTTGGGGATGTCAATGCCCTTTTCTAAAGGATGATAAAACATTATTATTGTGATATGTCATGATTTGGATTATTTAAAACGGCGTCAGACTGAGAGTTCTGTTTATGTTTTGATCATTATCTGTATAATGTAGACAGTACTGAAGACATTTTCTTAGTAAAAATAATATCAGATGTGTGAGGGGTAAAAATTTGTTCCCAGAATGTAGGCTCCCTATTCACCTCACATATTATCTCTTTTGCTGAGCAAACCTTCTTAGTTTGAATCCATCTCAATTGTTGATCTTGGTTTTAATTCTCGTGCTATAGTAGTCTTATTAAGGAAGTTGGGGCCTAGTCCCACATGATGGAGATTAGGGCCTACTTTTTCTTCTATTAGATGCAGAGTCTCTGTTTTAATCCCTAGATCCTTCCTTGATCCATTTTGAGTTAACTTTTGTTCATGATGAGAGATACGGATTCAATTTTATTTTGTTGCATGTGGATTTCCAGGTTTCCGAGCACCATTTGTTGAAGATGCTATCCTTTCTCCATTGCATGCTTTTGGCAACTTTGTCTAATATAAGGTAGTTGTAATTAGTGTAACTGTGTAATTGGTGTAAATGTTTATAGCAGCACAATTCACAATAGCTAATAACAAGTGTCCTCTATTCTACATCTTGGGAACAAATTTTTACCCCTCACACAACAGATAGAGCTCTAATCTCTAGATTAATATAATCTCTAATAGAAAGAGCTCAACAAGATAAGCACCAAAAAAAAAAACACCAAATAATCTGATCAATAAATGGGCCAAGGACTGAATAGACACTTCTCAGAAGAGAATATACAATCAATCAACAAATATATGAAAAAATGATCATCATCTCTATCAATCAGAGAAATGCAAATTAAAATTATGCTAAGATACCATCTCACTTCAGTAAGAGTGGCAGCTATTATGAAGGCAAACAACAAGGCCTGGCGAGGATGCAGGGTGGGGGGAAAAGGTACATTCATACACTGCTGATGAGCCTGCAAATTGGTGCAGCCAATTTGGAAAGCAGTATGAAGATTCTTTGGAAAGCTGGGAATGGAACCACCATTTGACTCAGCTATGCCTCTTCTCGGACTATAACCAAAGGACCTAAAAACAGCATACTGCAGGGACACAGTCACATCAATGTTTATAGCAGCACAATTCACAATAGCTAAACTGTGGAGGCAATCTAGATGTCCTTCAGTGGATGAATGGATAAAATAAAGTGGGATTTATACACAATGGAATATTACTCAGCAATAAAAAAGAATAAGATCATGGCATTTGCAGGGATGGCATTAGAGAAGATTATGCTAAGTGAAGTTAGCCAATCCCCCAAAAAACAAATGCTGAATGTCTTCTCTGATATAAGGGGGTGACTCAAAATGGGATTGGGAGGGAGAGCAAGGGAGGAAGATTACATCTAGATAGGGAATAGGGGTGGGAGGGTAAGGGAGGGAGAAGGGGAATAGCATGGATGGTGGAAGGAGACCCTCATCATTATACAAAATACATGTATGAAAATATGAATTTGGTGTCAACATACCTTATATACAATCAGAGATATGATAAATTGTGGTATAAAGGTGTATTAAGAATTGTAATGCAAAAAAAAATAATAAGAGAGCTCATGTATAATGGCATAATTTGGCATGAACATACTTTATATACAGAGTTACAAAAAATGGTGTTGTGAATGGATAATTATGATTATAATGTATTCCACTATTTTCATGTATGTAAGAAATAAAAAAAATCATATCAGTTATTATTTGGGGTGTCAGGTACTATATTGTATATAATTATGCATGTTTTGTTTTTATCTTATTATCTTATGTGTATCACATAAAGGGAGGAATGTTATATATGAATTTATAACATAAATAAAGCTTCAAGTAAATGATTAATATATATTTAAATTAATCACAGAAAACTATATGGTAGGTATTAGTGTTATTCTCATTTTATTGACAAGAAAATCAGAACTCAGAGATATTATACTAATTAAGGGGACTTAGAGTATAAGTATGAAATCTAGAAGGAATCACTTTTACTGAAATTTCAGCCCTTTTAAGTACCAATGTTTCTATCACTCACAAATTAGCTGTTATATTCTAGTATATTAAATGCATAAAAGAAAACTGATGGAACTGGCCTGACTTTTGCTCAGTAACATAAATGCATGTTGTTATGGTTTGGATCTGGAATGTTCCCTAAAAAGGTTCATGTATTGAAAGTAAGGTCTTCAATGCAGCAGGAGATGGAGGGGGGCGCTTTGGGGTAATGATGGACCCTGAGGTCTCTGACCTTAGTGGATTAAGGCATTTGATAGATTAACCCATTGATAGCTAGATAGACTACTGGCATGGGGGTCTTAGTTGGAGAAAGTCAACTGGGTGCGTGCTGGAAGGGTTTATTTTCTCCCTGGCCCCTCTCTTTCTATCTTGGTCCCCTAGGTGCCTTGAGCTGAGCATCTTCCCTCTGCCATGTCCTTCAGACATGATGTTTCCATCTTGGAGCAAGTTGATTGTGAATTCTTTGAAACTCTGAGCCAAAATAAACCTTTCCTCCTCTAAACTGTTCTTGTCAGGTATTTGGTCACCATAACAAAACAACTTAATAAAATACAATATGTTGTATGTTGTCAGAACATGATTTACCAGGGTGGTATATGATCTAGGGAAGTGAGAGAAGGCCAAACATCAACTTCTCTAGTAGATAATTTTGTCAAAGATCCTTCTAATCTAGACTTTATACTATGAATGGAATAGCGATGACTCAGTGCTCTGGGAAAGAGTTAAAAAATAATGTTTCCAAAGGGAAGACCTAAAAGGTTCACCTTTTCAATGAAATTTCTGTGAATATACCTGACTGGTGAATACTTAGGAGGACACATCCCTGAAGGTCTCCCTCTTAGAATATTTGTGCTGCCAAAAAAAAAAAAACCTGTAGATTGGGTAATTTATAGATAGAAATTTATTTTGCACACCTCTGTGAGATGGGAAGTACCAGATCAAGGTCTTGGTAACTCTTGTGTTGCTTCCACAGTAGAGTCTTGAACTTAGTGTGTTCACATGGTAGAAGGATAGAAGAGCAAAATGGCTACAAGCTCTGTGAATCCTCTTTTCTAAAGGACTTAATTCTGAACCTGAGGGCTTTGCCCTAGTGTCTTAATTGTCTCCACTTTATGCTGTCATGAAGACAAATAAAGTTTCCACACAGGAATTTGGGGGACATTCAGACCATAGCAAATGCAGAAGCAGATTTTTTTTTTTAAATTTTAAAGCAGAAAAATAGGCAAAAGAGGAAGAAGAATAAAGAGGGGAGGAGGGACTGGTACAGCCTAGAATCAACACTGATATACCACATCCTGACATCTATCTGCCTGCGTTCATCTATTTTCTGGAAAACATCTGTCCGAATTCAACCAATCCTGGCTGGATTAAATGTTGCAGCTTCACAGAAAATCTACTTCCAGTTATTGAGCCTAGCCAAGGCCGTAGTAAGAATTCTGGATTTAAATTATGTCTCCATTGTATTTTGTTTGTTTGGAAATGCAGTTAAGCTAGTGTTGGCACCTTTACAACTATCTAAGACAGAGACAGGCCAGCTCAGCAGTAAAGGAGGTGAATATTGATAACACTTTCCCTGACCTAACACAACCAATGCATTTCTTTCATCATTACAAATAGAACAGTAAACACATCCAACCCAAATTTGGAAGGCTGTGCATCAGATCAGCATTCCCTCGGTAGAATCTGATGCCTTCCAGGCGCTGGCCAAGGTGTGGAACTTAGATCACTGATCACAGTCTGATGGTGTTAAATGAACCAGAATTTTCTTGCACAAGAGAGTCCATGTGTAAGATCAGACATTCCTCTCTTATTACACAAGTCTTCTCTTTTCTGTCCTCATCATTGCCAGGGTCCCCAGTGATCAGTGAAGAGTCCCCATCCTATCCATCCTAATAAGAATCAATTCTTTACAAAGTTACTTAGGATTGCCTGGCATCGCAAAGCCACTTGCAGTTTCTGGATTAGAGAATAATATGATCAGTAATAGTGAGATATGTATCTGTGTGTGTGTGCGTGTGTGTGTGATATGAATGTGTATGTTTGAGTGTGTATGCCTAAATACACATATGTATAAACACATATAATGTTGTGGAATAACTTGATCTAGAAAATCAATTCTATATTTACTATAATGACTCATTCTAACTACTTTGCATCATATCATTTTAAAACTTACCATAAACCCCCCATGAAATAAAACACTACTTGAGAGTGTCTGAAAATTCTCAAAAAGCAATTGATTATAGAGAAGTCTAATATTGTGAAATTGTTGAATTTTGTTTGCAACATTACTTTTGAAGGCTTTCAAAGTAATTCATAAGCTAGGCTTTTGAAAATAATCACTACAAATATGAAAATTACAAAGAAATAAATAATAAATCACTTTTAAAAGAATTAAGGAAGCAAAAATTAGTAAATAAATGTTTATTTTCTTCTTTTTAAAATCAAAATAGCATTCAATATTAATACCAAAATACAGAAGTTGGGAAATTATTTAACAAATTTTAACTCGAACATCTCAAACTATCAGTTATAAAATCAGTCTAAGAAGAGACCTCCTGAACTTTTAATTTCTAATGACTTTTAATAAGTTGCCAAAATCAATATTGTTTTAATTATTGTTATAAACCTTTATTTGTGACCACTATGTATGTCACCAAATTGTTTATATTATGACATAAAAGTCATAAAGATATAATAGGTATAATCAGTCTATAGTTGAGGATATTGAAATTTACAGAAATCATGCTGCAAGTAGATAATAAATAGGGTGAGAATATTAGTCCAGGGTTTCAACTCCAAAGTCTTCATCACAATTTTCTTCTTTTTGAATTATTAGATTTACCTCCAGAAATCATATTTACAAGCTCTGCTAGAGACAGTGCTAAAGTAGACTGAAAAACTTCCAGCTACAAAGACATTGAAATACAGGCATAACACAAGGAGTAAGAATGCCTCACCCAAAAGTTATAGATTTTATAGTTGGCCATCATTTCTGCAAAGTAGTTTCTAGAATTCCTCCTCAGGGATTCGAACATTTGGAATTAATATCCTTGAAAATGCATTAGAACATTTGCAATATCAAATTGTTTTGCACTTTCTTTGCCACACACACAAAAAAATTAAGAACATTTTTTAGCTGGTTGAAATCTTCTATCTCATTCCCTGTGAATGAGTTCTTGTTCTTGTTTCCATGGTTTCCCAGGATGCCCTGTCCAAAGACTAGAATATATCGAAAATCTAATGAGCCATTCTCCTTTTTTTTTTTTTGCTGCTTGTTACCATCTACATATTCTCTCTCTCTCTCTCTCTCTCTCTCTCTCTCTCTCTCTCTCTCTCTCTCTCTCACACACACACACACACACACACAAACACACACACACAATCTCTCTCTAAGCTTCACTGATTAGGGAAAAATTGACAGTTCTATTGATTAGATGAACATGAAATGGTAGTTTAAATTTAGTATCCCAAATAGGTTCATTATTAATTCTGAATCCAAAAATTAGTTTCTATCACATTACATATGTCTATCACTGACAAATAAGCCAGGAAAATCAATATGATAACAAGACCATCCACTTGGTGAGAACCTTCTACAAACTTTAAGAAAGGATATTGAGAAAGAGAATGATAGGCAGTGATCTCTTATCTGTTTACAAAACGAAAATGTTTTCAAGACAGTTTCATCTTTATCTCTAATCTGATTCCCCTAACACATAGTTTTCTGAACTTTGTAGTACACAGGTTTGTTTGACTGTTTCTAATTTGCACTTAAAGATAAGAAAACTGGTTAACAGACCTGTTAAAAGAATTTCTCAAGGTCACTCCTCTTGTGAAAAAGCCACACATGAATCTAAATTTTCAGTTCAGGAAACTATGTTGTAATAAAGGGTTACATTCTACCTATATTTCAGTTTTATATCCTCACATTTAAACAAATGTAATACCAACAATAATAACACAATAGCAACACACACACTTTATCAAAGACTTGTATTACAGGCTGGATTAAAAGCTCTATATGTATTTTTTCCTTATAACCTTTATAATAATCCCATGAGGTTACTCTATTCTCCATTTTACAGATTAAAACATTGAGACAAGTATGTGAAGGATCCAGGATTCAAATCCAAATGGAATGATTTTTAAATCTAGACTTTTAATTCCAATTGTAAGTATTCTGAATTAAGTAACCTCAATTAGAAAACCTGGGGCAAATTTTATCTTATTTTAACTAGAAGGTCTTTATAGAAAAAGTGATTTTAAGATAATAGTTTTATTTTTATTTGGCCTTCAAATATCATTATAAGAAAAAAACACTCTAATATTTGTTCATTTTTTTAAAAAATGAATGTCAGTGCTCCATTTTACATTCTTTCTTAGTAGTGTTAAAATATTAATTTTAATATCAAGAATATATTTTGGTAATATGCTTTAAGATTGTGATTTATGCCAGGCACAGTGGTGCATGCCTGCCATTCCAGTGGCTTGGGAGGCTGAGAAAGGAGGATCACAAGTTCAAAGCTGGCCTTGACAACTATGAGGCAGTAGGCAACTCAGTGAGACTATGTCTCTAAATAAAATACAAAATAAGGCTGGGGATGTGGCTCAGTGATTGAGTGTATCTGAGTTCCATCCCCAGGATGCCCTCTCCCAACAGCAACAACAAAAATGATTGTGATCTATGCTCATCCTTATAGATCTCCCTGTTTCTCCAGAATTTCTGTGAAAATAATAAATGACACACTCAAAAAAGTAAAGGGAGTTAGTAATAAAAATGTGAGAAACTAGGAAAATTATGTCATCCCCAACCAGAAGCATGTCAGAATTTCTGCAAGATGTGCATAAGGAGAGGTTAGATTGAGGAAAGGCCAATTGATCCATTATTTACAAATACAGTAAGAGTTCAGCAGTAAAATAAATGGGCAAGATCACTAAGAGATTATCAATGCCAACTGCTAGCAAGAGACACTTGGGTCAATTATTTGGGGCCACATCTAGATACTGCATGTGTCTTCCGTAAATTCACTAAGTTAATGAGTTCACACACAGATGAAATACGCTGTGACACTGCATATAACTTACTGCTGTAAGGTCCGTTGCCCTGGAAGCAGATTCAGAGACAACCTAATGTGTAGTATATTTATTAGGAGATGCCATTTGAGGACAACAACCGTGGAAGGAATGAGAGGGCCAGCAATTTCTGCAGAGGGAGAAGCTGAGCTGTAATGATGTCCCAGTAATAGATTTGCTCAAACTGAGGGGAAGCTCAGTGTCTGACATCCTAGAGTTGTCTCAAGGTAAGCCAAGATGGTCAGGCCTTTTTGATGATACAGCAATTACTCACTGAATGTGGATGTTCCTGGAAGAGCTGTGGCTTTGATGTTCATCGCTTTGCATAAATAAGGTCGATCCTGAAAAGGCTGATATCTGAAGGGCTGCCTGCCCACCACATTCCCAACAACAAAAGCTACAGATCCTTCATGAAGGGAGATCTGGAAGTACATCATCACAGTGTTCACAGTGACTCAGACCACAACAAGATTACTGTGTTAAGAGGGAACAAAACTGAAACAATTTTCTGATGACAACAGTCATACTGATTACACAAGGGAATGTAGAATCAGCTGTGATTGACATGGAAGAAAGACTCACTGTCCTGGAGATGAATCTCCTATGACAGCTGCCTCCATCTCTAGCTCTACTCTACTGTGCTGATAGACAAAGACCACAGCAACTCAGTGCTAGAAAAAATAAAACTACAAAAGAGCTAAGTTTTTTCCTATCATTTTTTATGCAAATATGAAATACTAAAAGAGGGAGTAACAAATATGACAGAACTTATATTTTCCTCTCCATGGAAAGATGATCAAAAAGAAAAGAAACAAAACCGTCATATGAAGAAATTCAGTGATTTCAAAGAAGAGCAAGAGCAAATGCATCGTAATGCAACTGAGTTGGTATGAGGAACCTGTGGAAGTTCTTACTTTTCATAAGATCTGAAAGGATATTGCATTTATGAACTGAGGAATGAGATTTGAAATGTATGTGTGTGTATGTGTGTGTGTGTGTTTATATATATATATATATATATATATATATATATATATATATATATGAATGCAGAGAAAATTTTAAGAATAAAATAATTCCAAGTAATGCGAAGCAAAGAAAACATGGAGAAAAACCAATTTATTGACTTAACAAGCAAGTTCAAATGTATTAAATGCAGCATGAAAAAACTTTAGCAGGAGAAAATCAAGATAACACACAAAACATAGGACAAATACCACATTCATGGAATTAAAACTCCAAAAGTAAAAAGTGGAGCTAATGAGAGAAACATTAATTAAAGAAATACTAAAAATAAAAAAAAGTGTGGACACACACAAAAAAAAAAACCACTGGACTTTGTGTTTTCCTCATCTATATTTTATGATTTTGATATTGACACGTGTTAATTTCACGGCAAAACCAGCAAATACTATACAAAGAATATATGAAGGAATTAAAATCTCAGATTTCATAAGAGTTTTTCTTGTAAGAGTTGCCTGTGTGCTTGGGTGAGAGGAAGCTAGGTAGCTTGAGGGCATTTTATACATTCTTGGTATTGTGTTTCAAAGATTATTCTTCTGTCAAGAAAATTTAAGATCAAAGTTTTCAAATCCCATTGCTGGAACAGCTCATTCAATATGTCATCTTTAATCTACAGTCCTCTATCTTCTTGAAATTGTGTAAACAATATTAAAAATGTGGCCTTTTAAAATCTATATTCAGACCCCCTCTGATGATGACATATATTTAACTTCTTGTTTCAGTGTGTATTTATTTGTTTGTTTCTTTTAGACACTACTTTTAGAATTAATGCTCATACACTGTAACACTGAATATTTTTGTCCCCAGAGAATTAAGGTCCTGTCCTCCATCTCATTCCATATCAATTGAGGATCTAAGGTCTGAGAGCAGCATTATGGTAGCTAAAGGGTATTGTGTGTAACTTTAGGAAGACGAATTTCAGAACTCTTTTACTGCCAGGTGTTTTCTTCATTCTTAATTTCAACCCTGGCTTTCAAAGTTCTTCAAGATCAGTTAGTCAGCCTACCTTTAGTTTATGTGAGGACCTTGACACATAATAAGTATATGATACATTTCTGTCTTGTTACCAGGACACACATCACTTGGGTGTGTAGTCTCAAGCACACAAAAAGGTATTCCGGCTTCTATGTTTTTCCATCTACCATTGAAGCTCTTTTGATTTTTTTTTTCACAAATTCCACCTAGTTACTCTCCTGTGCTGCCGCAAATTTTACTAAAAGTTATTTCATCCTGGGCTCATCCTGTTTAAGCTTTCAGAACTGAAAAGTTGTACTGAAGCTAGATATCACAGTATAAGTAAATCTATGAAATAAAGGGTGCTGTTTCAATTGAGGGGCTTTGAAAATTAGAAAACAATAAAGGCTGTGAAATTTTAGGCCATAGGTAACTAGAACTGAAACTTTCTTCTATTGCTGCAATGTGGCTTTTTATTTTTTTTGAGAAGTCCGATATTTCCATGAGTTAGAATTGAGAGATTCCAGAAAATAAAACATGCTTCACAATATTTTTCTATTTCTTCCTTATGGAAACATTCCATTTAAAGTATGGAGGACTAAATCAAATTCTAAGCACTTAGTCAATTGTAAATAATTTTATTCACTGAGTAAAGCAACTTATTCAGATAATATAAAGAATTAATGATCTCTCCTCTTTCTGTTGTTGTTCTCCTTTTTTCCTTTATCATCAAAAACTGCTTAAGCAATATTTTTGTTGATACAGAAAAGGAATTTAGAGGAACCTGGTTTATTTCACAAACAATTTAAAATCAACTTAAAACAAGATAAGTCACCATTAACTGACAAAAATCTGATTTCATAAATTTAATAACATTTTTTTAAAATTTTCTAAATGATAAGACTTTCCCAGACAAAAAGAGGAGTATACATAAATGTAAGGATGACTGGAATAAAATTATTTCCTATATGTACATTTATTTTCCACAAAAATCTATAAATATTCTATGTTCAAAAGGATGATTTCAATGTTGTGACTTTTGTTTAGATCTGCTCTTAGCCCTTTAACTTGAGGAAGACACTGAAGCAGATATCAGCCTCCAAGAGGGATTTTCCATTCCTAGTGACAGAGTCATAAGTATATTAAGTCCTAATGACACAGCTCAGACAATAAAACATATGTTCCGGGAGCAAATTTAGTTGGGACAGGAACTCTTAGTGTACGTAACAACAGAGCAAAATTAATGGCACAGTGTTCCTGTGTGGGCTTTGTGGAGTGGTTTCATGTGATTGGAAAAGATCTATCATGGTATGTTAATCAGCTTTTTGTTACTGTGACCAAAATATGTGACAAGAAAAAGTTAGAGAAGAAAAAGTTTACTTGGGTTCATGGTTTCAGAGTTTCTGACTCCACTGGTCTGAGCCTGAGGTGAGGCAGACATCAGGTGATGGATGTGGGGGAAGAGAGCTTTCAGTTCATAGTAGCCATAAAGCGGGGAGGGAGAGAGAAAGAGAGAGAGGTAGGTGGGGGCATGAACCCAGGGACCAAGTAAAGTCCTCAAGGGCATGCTCCCAGTGACTCAATTCCCTAGGCACACCCCACCCACCTATAGTTACCATGCAGGGGTATATGCAAACTATTAATCAAGTAGATGGATCCACTGATGATATTATAATTCTCATAATCTAATCTATTTCGCCTCTGAACATTCATCTATTACCTAACACATGCACTTTTGGGTGACTTTAAACATCTAAATCAAAACATGCATATGGTATGGAATATATGTTTTATTGTCTGAACAGTGTCATTGGATTTGATGTATTCATGACTTCTATTACTTAGGGATGGGAAATTCCACTTGAAGACTTGAATCTACTTCAGTATTTCCTCAAATTAATGTTACTTGAGTATTACATATATGTTATGCCATCACATTTCTATCCTTTTACCAAGACACTCTTTTGTTTTTTTTAAAAACTTGTGTTTTCATTCTTATCCACAAATAAGGTTTTATTTTCTAGCTTTTATACGTTCTCATCTACCATTGAGATACTTTCTTTTTCTCTCAATTCTAGCTAGTTACTCTATTGTACTACTGCAAATATTAAAAAAAAAGAAAAAAAAGAAGTTACTTAAAATCTTTGACATTTTTGGTTAAATATTCCTCTTGACTTGATTGAAAATAAGCAAAAATATTAGCAGAGGAGTTAAAATATTTAAAAAGAGCATTGATATGAATTGAGGGTGACTTGTTAAGGAAGTATATACTAGGTATTATGCCTAATATGTAAATAAAGTAGGAAAACTAATCTACTTTACAGATACAATAGGTTACTGAAATTCTGTTTTCAAACATTGAAGGTTTTTCAACATTTAGTTAAATGAAGTGATTTCATGCAGCTCTTATATACATGATAAATAATTCAACTTTTAGTTGAATTGAATAAGATTTGCAAACCTTGTGATAATGAAAGATTCTCCCCTGGTTTCTATTTTTTCTATTTCCCCTCTGTACTCAACACAAGTGGTTTTTATTTGCCACTTTTACAATATGGCTAACATGCGTTGGCATCCAACTCTGAACCCCCATCTCTTTTCCTGTAACCACTTACTGTATAATGCCTACCTTTCTTTCTAACCTGTATCTCATGAACATGTGTAATTAGCTATTTCTTGGGGGGCTATTGATTTCAGTCTGGCAAATGCATTTTGTGAATACCTTGGATGTCTTGCAAAATGAAAATCGTCTTGGCATACTATGAAATTCTGGTGGGAAATGAACTGGGAGATAAATAGGAAAACTCCTGTGAGAACTCAATTGAGTCAGAGACTTTTATCTAAACTGCTATACTAAGGATGTCAGGAATTTAACTTCTACATGATATATCAATCACTCTTTTTTCTTTTTTTCCTAAGGCTGGATACATAAATGAGTTAGCTTTCTAAAACACAGCCCCCACATTAGCCAATTTACTTTTATGAATGATAATTCTGCTGCATTTGAACAGTGGGAATGCACCTGCCGTCACACGAGTTAGGCAAATATAGACACAAGTGTGACAGAGAAGAGGAGGAAAGAGGGAAAAAGTGTGTGGAAAATACATACAATTGATAATTGAAGCAGTAGAGGGTAATTACAGTGATTCACAAGCTGTTTGTGAAATATTGAGCATATTCATCATTCAGTGAAGGAACAAAAATTAGGCAGTAAAAGATGGTAAGTTTATAATAGAAATTCCTAATACTATTTGCCTTTAATTTTATAGGCCTGTAGATTGCCTATATTTCATAAATTTTATCTATAATCCCTATTCCTAACATAAACACATTTTAAAATAAAATTTAAGTACACAAGTAGGAAATCTTAGAGTCCAAAGATACCCTGAAATGTTATGTAAAATTGTGTTTGTATTTATTCATAGCATGATTTTCTGACTAAGCCAAGATTTATATTAGTAAATACTGTAGATAGTGAACATGCAAACTATGATCTCTCTGAATGGAGATGTGAAATAAGCAAAAGAATAACACTGGTTTAAAAAACTGAATGCAAAAATATCTCAGTAATACCTTTTTACTGGTTACATGCTCAAATACAATACTTGGGCCAAATAAAATACTAAATTTTATTGTATTTTAGTTTTCACTGTGATGGACAGAAAATTATAAGTTCTATACAGAACTCACATTTGTCTCCAATTATACTTCTATGGCACAATAATCTTCTAGAATTTTCATTGGTTTCACAGATTGCATGGTCTATTGCAGAACAGGAACCAGAACCTCTTTATATGAACCAACTGTTCTTTTAGATGTATGTCCTATCATGGATAAAAAGACCAAAGTACTTGATAAGTGTATCAAAGCTGTGAAAAAGTGTAAACCATTTTGTCAGGGCATCCAAAATCTGCATGAATTTCCATTAAGCACTTAAGATTCGTTTCTGATACGTCAGGCTTTTCTGAGAGAATTTACACTATTCAGGGAAAAATCAGTGTGAGAAGGAAGAGGCACATGAGAACTTCTGAATGTGACTGGGTGGACACACACATTCATGAGGAGCTGCATGCCTTCCTGCCAAGTTTGGGTGTTCACCTGCCGGGATCTCACACCCCCTTGAACTTGGACTCCCAGGGAACTACCCCAGTCATTTTCTGCTTCACTCTCCTTCCTGCTTTGAAGGTGCTCTCTCCTGACATGGGCTCCTGAGTCCACTACCTTCACTTACAAGCATTACTGATTGGAAGACAATCAATGTGATGTTCTAGGGATATTATTTTTTCTTTTAAAAAAAAGAAGGCTAAAAATTTGTTACGTTTTCCTCATTGATTTTAACGTTAATACTTTCCCTGGCTGCCTCTCTGACATCATCCATTTAGCAGAGAGTAAAGGAGTAACAGCTTTAAGAGAATCTGAAGCTTAAATAATGCATTGGAGCTCTCTTTTTAGGTGAAACTTTTGAAAAACAGGAAGGAGAATTCTCCTGATAGGAGTACATCATTAGGCTAGGAAATAGGAATACTAGGATAAAATTAGAAAAAATACTGAAACAATAGAATTCATTTTCCTTTTTGTATAAGTTTATAGCCTTCAAAATAAGGTACAAAAATTCCATTCTTATGCATGCTGTAACACAGACCTGACTCTACCATTTTACACTTCCCTTATTTTCCACTTTTTTTTTCCTAAATAAGGGGAATTATTTTCAAACAAAAGGAAGATTTTTTTTAAAAAAATTATAATGAAATAGTGGATCTTCAATCCTGTAAATCTGTTTTATTGTGGGAACTAAATTGGAGAGACAGATTGATTTATTGGCTGAGTGACTGTAAATACAGAATAATACAGACTGTAAATAAGAATGATCCAGAAGCCCCCAATGATTTTAAAACCTCAGTTAAATGAACTATATTTTTCATTCCATAACTACTGTATATATGTTGGAACATATGAATCATATCTGTCAAATGTTTTTCTATCTAATTGAGGAACTAATTATGGTAATCATCTGTTTTTTTTTAAAAAAAAAGCCTGTATGGCCCAGAAATAGATGAACTGGTTATTGTCAGTTTTCACACTTGTACAATGCACTTATATTTAGAAAATAAAATTACATTTTCAAAGTTGAATCACTGTGTCAAGTTTTTCCTAACACCACCACCATCCCTCAGTTGTTTTATCCTCTTTCTTTGCCATAATCATTATTTCTTGGAGTTTTTCTTGATTTTCTCAGTTAATTTTCTCCTTGTCTCATTTTTCTTTATTCCTCAAGCTAAGCACATTCAAGCACCTTTTAAAATGTTTTATTAAAGTATAATTGATACACAAAGAAACACATGTATTTAGTATATGCAGTTTGATGTGTGGTCATAGGCAAGCACCCATGATACCATCACTACAATCAAGACAATAGATATATCTGACACTTCCCAAAATTTCCTTATGCCCCACATGTTTTCATGTGTTTGTGCCTGTGTTAGAAATACTTAACATGTTATATTCTCTCTTAGAGAGTGTACAATATTGTATTATTAACTAAAAGTCTAAATAATACATTATATCCCTAGAATATCTATCTAAGATTTTTGAAACATACCACATCTACTCCATCCCATAGCCCCAGAAAATCACTATTGTATTCCATATTTCTATATGTTTGACTATGATAGCTACCTCATATAGGTGAATTTATTGCAATATTATACAACAATTCCACATTGGCTACGTATCAGAATAATTGAAATCAGGGTTCTCAAAGAGATGTCTCTACATTTCTGTTCTTTTCATAGTATTCATAGCAGTATTCATAGTATCCAGTACATGAAAGCAATGCAAGGGTCCATCAATATATGTACAGATGAAAAAAATATGGTATAAATACCCTATGGAATATTACTTGACCTAATTAAAAGAGGGAAATCCTTTTATTTGTGATATGGATAAACCAAGGAAATCATACTCAATAAGTCAATCACAGCAGGGTAAATATAGCATTCATATGATTTTTAAAATATACTTTAATGAAAAACACAATGGAATGCAGTTGTGCATTGTTAGTAAATTTAGAGAACAAAAAGGCCTTTCTTTGTTCATTATAATACATAAAAATATATTTTTTTAAAAATCCTTCATTCCACTATTTTTTTCTTATATTCATGTTGTCTTATATCTACCTTTAAATTTTTTAAAATACAAAGAATTTTATACCAAGAATACACTTCCTTTAAATGAAACGTTACCAAATTGGGTATCTAAGTGGAGAAACATATCACCACACATGACGAATGGAAAGTTTAACAAACATTTATAAAAATGCAAAGAAGAAAATTAGAAATTTGGTGTAGTTTAGCTTTCTCTAGTTAATTCCTTAATTAATTTGTCTTGACTTTAGGTCAATTTGTTCACATAATTCCATCTGGGACTTGCCAAATGGATTCGCAAAGGTTATCTCATTTTGGCCAAAGGACCCTAACTAGTGTCCTCATACACATTATATGGGATCTGCCATTTAACCCCAACAGAGAGCAAAGAGCCTGGCAGTAAGAGCCGCTACTCTGGAGCTACATTACTAAGGTACAAACACATATGACATAGAAATTTGGGATATACTTCTTCAATTTTCTGTATCTTTATTCATTCATAAAGTAGAGAAAAAACTGCTTCAAGGGTTTCCTGTGTAAACTCAATGAGCTAGTTCACAGAAAGCATATGTGAGGTATAGAGACACTCAGTGTTAATGTTCATTATTTTTCTTCTATTTAAATTTCAACCTTCTTCCAGATCCACCCACACCAGCCTGTGGGACTCAGGCTCACAGTAAACCTGGGTCCATCCCCTCCACTGGTGGGGCAGACACCCGTGGAGCTCAGCCTCCAGCATCAAATTGCCTCTTCTGACAGGTGACTACTTTGGGAGCCCAGGCCCGGCCCAGATCCACCCACATTGATTTGTGCAAGACCCAGGTCCACAGTAGGTCTGAGTTCTTTCCCCTCCCATCTCAGAGCCTAAGCCTAACCCACTTCTATCTTGGGACACTGCAGTCATTACCATAGCCTCCCCCATGCAGTAGCCCCTCACTTTTTGACAGTAGACAGGACCTAGAAGCAGCTGCCTCTCAGAGCAGGCATCCCAAAGAGAGTGTGAGGCCCACCCTTTCAGCCACATCTCTGTAAGACATTGTTTCCATCTTGGGGCATCTTAACTATTATTTCAAGTTACCTCGGCTATTGCTGCCACCACCTTTACATGCAGTAGCATACATTGAGGGACACCAGCAGGGGCTGGAAGCCCAATATCAAGGTGAGGTAAAGACAATCTGTATGGATTCTACAAGGATATAGGGAAGAAAATGTAATATATCAGATCCACACTGCAAGAAAGGAAGACACATAGACAACATGAAAAATACAAGGGAGGAAAGTGTCTCAAACAAACCAGGACACTACAATAACAGAACCTATGGACAGAAAAGTTGATGAAATATCAGAGAGGGAGTTCAGAAGGTTCATAAGTAAATTTATCTGTGAAATAAAGAATGACCTAGATGAGCAAATACAGGCAAAAATTGATCACTCCAACGAAGACAGAAGAGAGCAAATACAGGTAGCAAAGATCACTTTGAGAGAAATAGGGATTCTGGAAAAAAAAAACAGTCAGAATTCCTTGAAATGAAGGATATAATAAACAAAATAAATAACTCAATAGAAAGCATAACCAACAGAAAAGATCAGTTGGAAGAAAGAACTTCAGGTAATGAAGACAAAGTATACAATCTGGAAAATAAAACTGATCACACAGTGCAGATAGTAAAAAACCATGAATAGAATATCCAAGAATTATGGGACAGCATCAAAAGACCAAATCCAAGAGTTATTGAGATAGAGGAAGACACAGAGTTTCAAATCACAGGAATGCACAATCTCTTCAATGAGGTAATATCAGAAAATTTCACAAGCATGAAGAATGAGTTGGAAAACCAAATACAAGAGGCTTACAGGATGGCAAATGTACAAAATTACAACATATCTACACCAAGGCACATTAAAATGAAAATACTTAGCCTACAGAATAAGGATAAAATCTTAAAAGTCACAAGAGAAAGGAATCAGATCACATATAGGGGGAGATCAATTCATATCTTAGCAGATATTTCAACCCAGACCCTCAAAGCCAGGAGATCGTGGAACAACATATATCGAGCTCTGAAAGAAAATGGATGCCAACTAAGAATCTTATATAAAGCAAAACTAAGCTTTAGATTTGATGATGAAATAAAAACCTTCCATGATAAACAAAAGTGAAAAGAATTGACAACTAGAAAGCCTGCACTACAGAACATCAGCAAAATATTCCATGAAGAGGAAATGAAAAACAATGATAAAAATCAGCAGAGGGAAGTATTACTCTAAAGGAAAATTTATTCATAGAAGAAACAAAGTCATGTTAAATACCACAAATAAACAAAAATGGCTGGGAATACAAATCATGTCTCAATAATAATCCTAAATGTTAATGGCCTAAATTCACCAATCAAAAGACATAGACTAGCAGATTGGATCCCCCCCAAAAAAAGACCCAACAATATGCTGCCTTGAAGAGATTCATGTCATAGGAAAAGACATCCACAAACTGAAGAGGAAGGTCTAGGAAAAGTCATACCACTCACATGGACTGTAGAAGTAAGCAGGGGTTTCCATCCTCATATCAAATAAAGTAGACTTCAAGCCAAAGTTAATCAAAACAGATAAAGAAGAACCCTATATACTGCTCAAAGGAACCATACGTCAACAAAACTTAACAATTATAAATATATATGCCCCAAACAATGGAACATCTATGTTTTTCAAACTAATTCTTCTCAAGTTGAAGAGTCCACAATTCAGAGACCACAACACAATAATTTTGCATGTTTTTAACACACCTCTTTCATCCCTAGATACATCTTTAAACAAAAGCTGACCAAAGAAACTATAGAACTCAATAATACAATCAATAACTTAGACTTAACTGACATATATAGAATATTTCATTCTTCAACAATACATTTTTTTTCTGAGCAGCACATGGATTCTTCTCTGAAATAGACCATATATTATGCCACAAAGCACTTCTTAGCAAGTATAAAAAGGTAGAGATACTACCCTGCATTCTATCAGATCATAATGGAATGAAATTAGAAATCAATGATAAAATAAGAAATAAAAGTTACTCTAACACGTGGAGAGTAAATAATATGCTACTGAATGAACAATGGGTTGCAGAAGAAATCAAAGAAGAGATTAAAAATTTTTTAAAGGTGAATGGGAACACAGATAGAACATTGAAATCACTGGGACACTGTGAAAGCAGTTCTAAAAGGAATGTTCATTGCATGGAGTTCATTCCTTAAAGAAGAAAAAGTCAACAAATGAATGACTTAACATTACATCTCAAAGCCCTAGAAAAAAAAAGAACAAATCTATGACAAAAGCAGTAGAAGACAGGAAATAACTAAAATCAGAGCTGAAATCAATGAAATTGAAACAAAATAAACAATTTTAAAAATTGACAGAACAAAAAGTTGGTTTTTTGAAAAAGTAAATAAAATTGACAGACCCTTAGGCATGCTGACAAAGAGAAGGAGAGAAAATTCAAATTACTAACATGTTATAAAAAATGAAATATCATGATAGACACTACAGAAATACAGAAGATAATTAGAAATTATTTTTAAAACTTGTACTCCAATAAAATAAAAAAATATTCAAGGCATCAAAAAATTTCTAGAGTCATATAATTTGCCCAAACTGTATCAGAGTGATATACACAATTTAAACAAATCACTTTCAAGAGACAAAAATAGAAGATACCATTAAAAGTCTACCAACCAAGAAAAGTCAAGGACTAGACGGATACACAGTCAAGTTCTACAAGTCCTTTAAGGAAGAACTAATACCAATAGTTTTCAACTTATTTCAGGAAGTAGAAAAAGAGGCAGCACATCAAAACTCATTGTATGAAGCCAATATCACCCTGATTTCAAGACCAAGCAAAAACACAACAAAGAAAGAAAACTATAGACCAATATCTCTAATGAACAAAATTGCAAAAGTTCTCAATAAAATTCTGGCAAATCAAATACAAAAACATATCAAAAAGATCATGCACCACAATAAAGTGGAATTCATCCCAGGGATGCAAGGTTGGTTCAACATATGGAAATCAATAAATGTAATTCATCACATCAATAGACTTAAAGATAAGAATCATATGATTATCTCAATAGATGCAGAAAAAGCATTTGACAAAATACAGTATCCTTCATGTTCAAAACACTAGAAAATAACAGGAACATATCTCAACATCATAAAGCTATCTGTGCTAAGCCTCAGGCCAACATCATTCTAAATGGAGGGGCATTCCTTCTAAAAATTGGAACAAGACAGGGTTGCCCTCTTTCACTACTTCTATTTAACACAGTTCTTGAAACACTGGCCAGAGCAGTTAGACAGATGAAAGAAATTAAAGGATGGGCTGAGGATGTGGCTCAAGCAGTAGCGCACTCCCCTGGCATGCATGTGGCACTGGGTTCAATCCTCAGCACCACATTCAAATAAAGATGTTACAAAAGTTCTCAATAAAATTCTGGCAAATCAAATACAAAAAATATCAAAAAGATCATGCACCACAAGGAAGTGGAATTCATCCCAGGGATGCAAGTTTGGTTGAACATATGAAAAACTAAAGACTGCCGAAAACTAAAAGAAATAAAATTTTATATATATATAATTTATATATATATAAAATATAAATATATAATATAAATATATATAATTTATATATATTTTATATATATAAATTCTCTCTCTCTTTCTCAAAAAAAAAGAAATTAAAGGGATATGTATAGGAAAAGAAGAACTCAAATTTGCACTATTCGCTGATGAAATGATTCTGTAGCTAGAAGACTCTAAAAGTTCCACCAGAGAACTTCTAGAACTAGTAAATGAATACAGCAAAGTAGCAGGATATAAAATAAACACCCATAAATCAAAAGTATTTCTGTATATCAGTGAAAAATATTCTGAAAAGGAGATGAGGAAAACTACCCCATTTACAATAGCCTCAAAAAAAAAAGAATATTTGGGAATCAGCTTAACAAAAGAGGTGAAAGATCTATTCAGTGAAAATTACAGAACCCTAAAGAATGAAGTCAAAGAAGACCTTATAAGATAGAAATATCTACCTTGCTCTTGGATAGGCAGAATTAATATTATCAAAATGACCATACTACCAACAGCACTATACAGATTTAATACAATTTTGATCAAAATCCCAGTGAGATTCTTATATAAATAGAAAAAGCAATAATGAAATTCATCTGGAAAAATAAAAGACCCAGAATACCTAAAAAAAATTATTAGCAGGAAAAGTGAAGCAGGTAGCATCACTATACCAGACCTTAAACTATAGTATAGAGCAATAGAAACAAAAATGGCAAGGTATTCACACCAAAACAGACTGGTAGACCAATGTTACAGAATGGAGGACACAGAGACTAACCTACAAAAGTACAATTATCTTATATTAGACAAAGGTGCCAAAAACATGCACTAGAGAAAAGATAGCTCTTCAATGAATGGTGCTGGGAAAACTGGAAATCTATATGCAACAAAATGAAATTAAACCCCTATCTCTCACTATGAACAAAACTTAACTCAAAATGGATCCATGACCTAGGAATAAAACCAGAGACCCTGGGTCTAATTGAAGGACAATGTAGGCCCTAATCTTCATTATGTGGGATTAGTCCCCAACTTCCTTAATAAGACTCCTTTGGCAAAAGAGTTAAAATCAATGATCAATAAATAGGATGGACTCAAACTAAAAAATTTCTTCTCAGAAAAAAAAATCTGTGAGGTGAATAGAGAGCCTACATCTTGGTAGCAAATATTTACTCCTCATACATCAGATAGAGCACTAATCTCTACAGTATATAAAGAACTCAAAAAGCTAAGCACCAAATAAATAAATAACCCAATCGATAAATGGGCCACGGACCTAAACATACACTTCTCAGAAGATGATATACAAACAATCAACCAATATATGAAAAAAATATTCATCATCTCCAGCAATTAGAGAAATTCAAATCAAAACCACTCTAAGATTTCATCTCACTTTAGTCAAAATGTCAGCTATTATGAAGACAAACAACAATAAGGGTTGGCAAGGATGTGGCGAAAAAGGCACACTCATACATTCCTGGTGGGACTTCAAACTGTGCAGCCAATTTGCAAAGCAGTATGGAGATTTCTTGGAAAATTGGGAATAGAACTATCATTTGACCCAGCTATCCCTCTCCTCAGTCTATACCCACGGGACTTAAAAACAGTGTTCTGCAGAAACACAGCCATATCAGTTTTTATAGCAGCACAATTCACAATAGGTAAACTGTGGAACCAACCTAGATGCCCTTCAAAGGATGAATGGATAAAAGAAAATGTGATATATATATATATATATATATATATATATATATATATATATATATGATGAAATATTACTCAGCCATAAAAGAGAATAAAATCATGGCATTTGCAGGTAAATGGATGGAGTTAGAGAAAATAACACTAAGTTAGCCAATCCCAAAAAACCCAATGCAAAATATTTTCTCTGATATAAGGAGGCTGATTCATAGTAGGGTAGGGAGGGGAAACTCTAGATAGGGCAGAGGGGTGGGAAGGAAAAGGCAGGGGGCATGGGGTTAGAAATGATGGTGGAATGTGGTGGACAATATTATCCAAAGTACGTGTATGAAGACATGAATTGGTGTGAGTATACTTTATATACAACCAGAGATATTAAAAATTGTGCTCTATATGTGTAATAAGAATTGCAATTCATTCCACTGTCATATAAATTTAAAAAAATAAAAATATATAAATTTCAACCTTCTTTATTGATATTTACAGCAAGATTTATTCTCCCTTCCATTTTGCACCAATTCATTTGTTCCTTTAATGCACTCAGATCACTTACTCTCCTTTAAAACAAATACTGAAACTTCCAGAGAAAGAAGTGCCAAGATGGGCAGATTAGTTCTGTACTCTTCTTCATGGTCACTGACAAGTAAGTGCATGTTGCATCTGGCTTGCCCAAGAATGGGAGAGAATGCCTCTCTGCTCATCTTTTCTATAATAATTGGTCAAATGCTTACAGATAAGAAGCATGTTTCCCAGGTACATTAAGTCTTTAGTGAAATTAGCTCTCTGAGTCTTTTAAATATATCTCAATGTTAAAAATACAAGAAATACTAATACAGTCAATTTAATGTAAAAAATAAAATGTGTTGTTTTCTCTCTTTTTAAAAGGCAGGATAAATACAGTCATTATGAACAGGGATGCAGAATTGCTTTCTTTTATTATGTCTCAACTCAAAGAGCCCCATGCCTTATTCAAAAAGCCAGGCTTACACCTCATGGTAAGAAATATTTTTATATAACTTTCCAAGTGGATTACTCCTTTGAGCAGAAAGGCATTTTAGGGTTAACGGATTTTATACACATTAATTCTAAACCTTAGGAATGCTTTTAGATTTTACCTAAGGGAAAATAGCAAATGTAAACTGTCAACTCATATGGATGCATCCAAAAATCTTAATCAAGCACTGTGAAATCTTGTCAGGAAAAATAATTATCCTCTTGATTTAAAGAGTGCATTTTTGTCCCAAGTGACAAAGGAAGCATTTAATTACTAGAAGCTTATAGTGGTCCACAGTTAGCATCTAATTTATTTAATCACACTAAATATGTTGTAAGATGCTATGTTTAAACTATCTTGGAACTTTCAGAATTGTTTCACAGGAGAATAGAATAGATTTCTATTACTCTCAGCATTTTTTGAATTATTAAACATGATCAATATCAATCAAGCCCAGACACAGAGAAGATGGAGTATAGCACAAAATGTCCTGGTTTGAGTCTGTGAATATTTGGTTTGTAGACCAGGCATTCCCATGAAAGTTGTGACACTAAATAGGAAAGCTATTTAGTTTCTTCTTTTTCTCATTCTCTGTCTAGTAATTTTAGAATTCAACTGAATATATCTTATAGTCCTTTTAAAAATTTCTTTCTTTTCCTATTCAATTTTATGGGTATTTGATTCCTTGGTGAAAAAAAAAATATTCATAAAATGCAATTAAAGTTTGAAGAAAAATGTGTAATGATTTATGGGTTTTGACAATGCAATTGACAATTGACACAGAGGAAATAGGGCAATCATAACTAGTGTAGGCACAGACATATATGTATATATAAAATACAGATGGTTGACAAAATGAATGAAAAGCAATAAGAATACGTATCAATCCAACATTTCCACATAGCAGAATTTATACTGAGATACTGGGTATATTTATAAAGGAAATTTACACTTTGTACTTAAGAATATTCAGGGGCTGAGGGTGTGGCTCAGAGGTAGCATGTTGCCTATCATGTGTAAGGCACTGGGTTAGATTCTCAGTAACACATAAAAATAAAATAAAGATATAAAAAAGAATATTTCATATGTATTCCTTTTTGAATGCAAATAAAAATGCAAAACATGAAAACACAAATATTAAAGAATAGATTAGTTACATGGATGTTGAATGAGACTCTGCACAAGGCCATCACATTCAGAACATGCATGGGCTTTGGAGTCAGAGTCTGTTTCATTTCCTGATTTTGCAATTCTCTAGTATTATTTAACTGTGCAACACCCTTAACCACGTTGAAACTCTGTTTTGACCCATTAAAGTGGGAATAACACTGTCTTCATCATAGAGTACTAAAGAAGATATGATTCGCATGGAGCTGGCAATATTAACCTTCAATTTTAGTCTAAAATACTCTCTCTACACATAAAATAACAATGATCATACAAAACTATGTCAATCGACATAGGAAATAAGTCTTAAATTGCTGTCTAACAAAATGCAACAACTAACTCTCAGCAAAGACCTATGTAAAGTACAATCTTATTTAAATATTAATTAATTAATATTATTAATTAATATTAATAATAAATATTAATTCATATACATTTTGTGTTGTATTTTTACTTTAAAGCTTTTCCACAGTCACACATAATTAATTTTTACAGAAAAAAAAATAATTTAGCCAGGCTCCATGGAACACATCTGTAATCCTAGTGGCTCAGGAGGCTGAGACAGGAGGTTTGCCAGTCAAAGCCAGCCTCAGCAAAAACAACCCTGTTTCAATAAAAAAATTGGAACAATTTCAAAATAGGGCTCAATGGTCAAGTGCCCCCTGAGTTCAATTCCAGGTATCAAAAAGAAAAAAAATAATTTTAGTATTTGCTAATTTGTATATAATGCTAAAGTTTTGTCATTGGAATTTGAAGAAAAATAGAATCTTTAATTAATTGTGCCAAATTACACTGAAAAGACTAAAAGATAAATTATATAGTCCTTATATATGATTATATCATATAGTTATATAAGAACTATATATTAACTATATAGTTTTTATAAATGATAAAATATTTTCAAAGTGTTTGGACAACTCAGGCATTGTGATGAATCAATGTGATTCCAAATTGTGCTATAAACATAAAAAATTGAATACTATCATATATATACATTTATGTACATATACTATATACTCATACATACATGCATAAACATCTATAAATATATTACTCTGGTAGAGGATAAAAACCTTCATAAGTGCTAGAAATAGAAAAAGAACTCAATAGGAGTTCAAATGTGGGCTCTGAAACTAAAGTGCTCTATTGCCCCTGGCCCAACTTCCCTGGTTGATGACTCCCACAGTGGAAGACAGGAGCTAGATTTGAGCCCCAGTGTGAAGCACAAAGTTTCAAGGGGCAGATCCATCTTTGAAAAAAAGGACTAGAAAAACAGTGTTCCCATTAGCTATAGGAAGTTTAACTTCTCAAGAAAATAAACCCTAGGATCCCTCCTTTGGGCATCAAGAACACCCAAAGTGCTTTTATGTGGAAAACTGGGGAGCACTACATTAAATAAGAGCAGTCACTTAAAAATAATTGCAATTGAATAACAACATGAAAAAAATAACATCAAAAAATATCCATGTACCATGAGAGAGTAGGGTAGGAAACAGGAATACAGTTATAAAATAATAAAACAAAAGCTATAAGAATTTAAAATAATTAAAGAAATACTGGTGGGAATGGAAAAGAGAGAAAGAAAAGACACCTTACAAAAATAAAAACAGAACTGAAAAAAGATAATTATAGAAATCAGCTGGGGACTGGGGATATAGCTCAGTTGGTGGAGCTCTTGCATGGATGCACAAGGCCCCAGGTTCAATCCCCAACACCACACACACACACACACACACACACACACAAATCAGCTGAAAAACTGATTTCTCTGAAATCAGCCAAAGGAAAATAGTTAATAAATCATAACATATCTAAGCCTAGAAATTTGTATGGAACTGAAATATGAGTCAGAGCTTACATTTTAAAATGGGCATTGAGTTTAAAATACAACTAAAATGATACAGAAGGACATACACAGAACAATGCCAATAAGATTAAAAACATGCATAGCCATGTCATATATAATTTAGAAACACATTTGAAGTATTAATGCAAAAAAGTGCAAAGAAACATAAAATTCAGATAGAGGTAGGAAGATACGAATTGAAGAGAGATATACAATTAGACCTTGAACTTCATACTAATGTTTTTTGTTTCCTCTCAAATTACTCTTTAACTTGATGATGATGATAATGATGATGATGATGATGATGATGATTAATTATTTGGGTATAAGGGATTGAAGCTGAGGGCACTCTACCATTGAGCCAGATCCACAGTCTTCTTTTTTAAATTTTTTTTTTTAATTTTGAAAAAGAGTTTCAATTACTGAGGTTGGCCTCGAATTTGCAATTATCCTGCCTTAGCTCCTGAATCAATGGAATTACAGAGATGCACTTCTGCACCTGTATGAATGTATAACAACAAATCCCATCATTATGCACAACCACATGCACCAATAAAAAACAGAAGGAAAAAAAGACCAAGAAGATAATTTTTGAAAAGTAAAAGCACATGTATATTTGATTTTGCTTATAAATCATGTCTTATTTATGTTGTTCTCGACTTTAAAATTCATGTTTCAATCCCATTGCAATATATGATATTTGATGGATTTTTAAAAGATTATCTTTTTCCAAATGTGTAAAGATAGTTATCTTTTGATACTGATATACAATTTGAAATATTTGTGGTCAGGGAGTGAAATAACATTCTACATCTTACCAGAGGTATATCTAAGATGTAAAATTCCTCTGCGTCTTTGGGAATTTTCATCTACTTCCTCTATCCAAAGTTAGGAGGTTGGGGTTTGTGGTCCTGATCTTGTCACCCCACCAGCTAGAGTCTTGCTAAAGAATTGACATGAGTGTGATCAGGCAATGTGCAGGAAATCCAGGGACAGGGGAATATGGAGATCTGTGCTGTGAGTATCCCTTCAGCAAAATTCAGACTGGATACTCTACAAGTCGAATGGGTTGGTTTTTTTCAACAGATGAATTACATGAAAGAGAGAAGAATGGAGGGAAGAATTAAAAGAGACTTAAAGGACATCTTGTTAAAAAAGAAAAAGGGTGGGACACTAAACAATAGTGTCCAAGGATTTGCACTGGGTGAATCTGCCATACAGAAACACAAGGGGATTTTGAATCAATATTGAAGTGAGAATGGGCTGTCAATGGGAGGCAACACAGAAAGAGAACTTTGAGGGAGTCAATCTGTGTTCAATTTCATGACCTAGGTGGTGGTTAAGCTATTCACCTTATAACAATTCACTAAGTTGTATGTTGCTTCTGTGTAACTTTCTCTTTGTTTTATTTTACAATAAAAAATTTTTAAAAATAGATGTATGTTTTAATTTCACACCAGGAGAGGGGATGTCTCAATTTCTCCTTACAGATATATCAAATTTTACATTACTGACTTTAAAACTATGTTGTTAGACATATGGTATTTTGAAATTATTTTATCATTTTTGGTGAAATAAACAATTTATATCTTGAATGTCTCAAAATACACTATAAACCTTATTTTGCATCATATTGAATAAAGACAGCAGTTGTGTTTTATTATATATTTCATTGACATCTCTTCTTTTTATTGCAATGTTTGTGTTTTCTTAAGTTTTAGATATATATTAGAAATAAAATATTAGACCGCATTTTTTACACCTTCTGATAATTTTTCATTTTAAGGTAAGCATTTAGTTCATTCATTATTACTATAATTTGGAGTATGATTAACTTCACATCTGCTTTTATCTTATGTTTTCTGTATTTCCTATTATTTTTCTCCCCTTCTTGTTTTCCAATGGACTGAATTTTTTATCCCATTTCCATTTACCTTATTAAAAGTGAAGAAATTATACATTCACTTTCTAATCTTGTAAAAGGTAGAAAAATTTAGCATGGATATTTAACTTTAAATTAACTAATTATGTGTAAAACGGATTAATTATCACCTGCCTTTTTCAAAATACAAGAATCTTACAATGCTTTTGTTCTGTAACTCTTCTTCATTTATATACATGTTTCTCCATAATAAACTTTATATTTTAAACACTAAAATAAAACTTTTAAACATGATTATTATTATCAACATGTCAAATTTAGCAACACTTTATTATTTTATATGTGAACTATTCATTTTTGTGATCCAAATATTTTCTTGTAGAGTTCAATTTCTTCTTCAGAAGTATAACTTTTAACAGTATTTTAGACAGGATCCACAGGTACTAAATTATCAGGGTTTATTTTATGTTTCCTCTGAAAATGACTAACTTTTTTCTTCATTGGTAAAATATTATTTCATAGAATGAACGAGTCTGATGGTAAACATTCTTTGAGATTAATTCATTCTCTGTAGACATTTGTTGAGTTTTCCAGAAATCAGTTACCAGCTACCAGTAAAACATTCTTTCTTGTAGGTTGTAGGTACTCTGTTTCTGTTTTTGTTTTCTCTCTGGCTTATTTAAAAATAATTCTGTATTCATTACCTTTGCAATTATCTTCACTATGTGTGTACTTGAAAGACATGTGTGCACATTAATTTTTAATTCTAATTGAACTCAAGTGATCTGAAACTGATTTTATACACACACACACACACACACACACACATACATACACATGCATTTATGTATAAGAAATTATCCACCAAACTATCTTGTGTAGAACAAGGTTTTGTTTCCCCATGCAAAGTAAAGCAACTAGATTTAGCAAGTTGGCTTGCTTTTTCAGAACCATATTAATTATTTAAGTATTCCCTGTAAATTTTTTTGGGGGGGATGTTGGGGATTGAACTCAGGGGCCCTCAACAACTTATCCACATCCTCAGCTCTATTTTTTTGTATTTTATTTAGAAACATAGTCTCACTGATTTGCTTAGCACCTCGCCATTGCTGAGGCTGGCTTTGAACTCACCGTTCTCCTGCCTTAGACTCCCAAGCTGCTGGGAATACAGATGTGTGCCATTGCAACGGGCTCACTGTATGTTTTTTAGAGCTCAGTTTTGCAAATAAATATTTGATAAACATATGTGTATGCAATTTTACCAAGTATTTTTAGAAATTTTATAACAGGAAAGTTTATAGCAACAAATCATCTCCCACATTTCTCATTTTTAACATTTTTTTCCTATGTATTGTATTTGTATTTCTTTTTAAATTAAAATATACACAAAGATGAAAAAGTGCATTCGTATTTGTTAAGTTTGGATAAGGAAATTAATTACTATTTCCATTTTTCTGTATTTTTTAAATAGCCCATTACAATATTTTTTTAAAATAAAGAAAAAGAATAAAGGCCATTTGTCTTCATTTAATTAAGTCAGGAAAATAAAAACCAAATAGGAAGATTTTAATATAGCAAATTACAGAATTGCATAACCCTTGTAAAGTCTAGAGCACTTTAAATTCAAAGTCACAGCTACAAGTAAGTCATTCTTCGGGGCTCCCAAGGTGTATGTATGTTTACTTTCTGCCTTTACTAAAATATCTAAATTGTAAGAAATAATAGTATTCTTTCACTGAGCTTTATGTAACTATCTATTCCCAACAAAAAATATGTTTACTTTCTCTCAAAAATGTAGACAGAAATTTTCAGGTATAATCTCTGTGATATTATTTCTATTCTAGCTCAATCATGATCCCCCTATGATGAATCAGTGAAGATAGGTAGTATTATGATTCAGTAAAGATAAACCCCCAAACACAGCAGCTCAAAAATAAGAAAGATTTATTTCTAAGACAGTTTGTTTTCATATGCATCAAAAGCGGGTTTTTGAGGCATGTTTTCCTCACATTAGGACCCAGGCTAACAGAGGCTATCTCATTTAGAAAATTGACAGTCTAGCCAACAGAAGGAAAAGAAAATAGAGAATTGAGCAAGGGTTTATAGCTGTTGTTGTTTGTCTTGCATGAGATATTGGACCCAGGGGCACTTAATCATAGAGCCATATCCTGGGCCCTTTTTACTTTTTATTTTGAGACAAGGTCTCGCTAATTTGCTTAAGGACTTATACCATTGCTAAGGCTGGCTTTAAAGTTGGGATGCTCCTGCCTCAGACTCTGGAATCCCTAGGATTACAGGTGTGCACCACCACTGTTTTAATAAGTCACTTGTCTCCATACTTCATTGGCCAGGTCAAGTCACACTGCAATGCCTAATTCTATGGAAGGGTTGGGGTATCTGCTGTTTAGATATTCTCAAATGTCTGAGGGAACCAGATATCCATGGTGGCAGTGATGTTTACCATGGAAATGTATGATAGAAATTAGGGTTGTACAAGTTGCATAATCAAGACAGTAAAGCAAAATGTACATTAGATACTTCTACCTAATGTAGCTTGTTATCATATGTATTTTCATAATTTTATTAGGTTGTTTATTTTCAACTATTCTACTTGAAATCAAGATTATGTATTTGAGCATACATACATTTTTGTAGATAGGTGTTACAAGATGATTAAGCTTCTCTATTCTACTCATAGCTTAATATATGATTTATTTTCCTTTCTCTCTCCCCATGATTACTAAGTAAAACTGCAAACATTGCCACTTGAGCTATTTCCTCCAAGGTGTTGCAGAAACAATGTATTAAGATATTTATAATTCTCAAAAATTACTCAAGAAATAAGACAATTGATTATTTATTTGATGTCCTGTTTTCTTCTTATTAAAGTTTATCTGAGATCAGTAATTTAACGAAAGTATAATCTGATGAATAAATTTGGTAAAACAAAAATAGACTTGAATATTTAAATGAAGACTGACTATTTAAGCTGGAAAAAAAGACTAAAAAATGGCCAAATAATAACATAAAGTTAGACAGTAGTTTTCTAGAGTAAAGAAGAGGCCTGGGTATTTTCAATGCATTGTTAAAAAATATTCTATAAACTGGTTCTTCACTTCATATCTTTCTTCTTTGTGAAGAGTGTAAGTTTGAAAAGAGATGAGAACAGTGTTCATGAAGAAAAATAATGCTACCATACTGTTTGTTTTTAAGCAAAAAAAATTATTCTTCAGCAAATGGAGGTGCCTTCCTAAATCCTCAGCCATAGATAATTTCCTATTATCCATTTCTTCTTCTCTGACCTCCTGGCTGCCCTTCATCTGCCTCCTTTTATCATACAACACAATATCCAATTATCTATGAAAAGAGAATCATACTTCTATGGCTTATATATGAGTTGTTCTTCAGTGTCTTATTATGAGACAATACAAAAAAAAGTTTAAAAATGAGAAGATTGAACTATGAGAGACTTAACTTAATCAGTAATTAATCCACTCATAGGGATTAACTGGGTGGAATAAGCAGGAAGGGTGTGGCTGGAGGAGGGTGGGGGAGGTCACCGGTGGCAAGCCTTTGGTGCATATATTTTGTTCCGGGCTTCATCTCTCCTTGCATTCTGATTGTCATGTCCTGAGCTGATGTCCTCCCCCACGCCCTTCCACCACAGTGTTCTACTTCATCTCAGGCCCAGGCTATGGAGCTGTCCATCTACAGGTGAAGACCTTTGACCATATGAACTTTTCTTCTTCCAAAATTGTTCTTGTCAGGTCTTTTAGTCGAAGTAATGAAAAGCTAATTAAAACAATCACCATTTCAGGTATTTGGGCTTGAAGAAACTTGAACATACTTTTATGTATCATATATCATGCTTAATAAGAGATCTATAAGAAGGAATAGCAATTGGAGAGCTTTCAAAGAAAAGAGAAATCAGAATATTTCACTTTGCATTCCTTGAAGTATTGGTTGCTCAATCAATATACCTTTTAATTGATAGAGTAGAAAGCAGTATCAGGTAGCCAAGACACTGATATGAAGTAGAAGCCTTTTTACTGTAGATGAAGAGTTGAATGTATTCGAGACAGAAGTGAATGTTTTAAAGGCATAGAGAATGCAAGTGAATGAAAATCAGTATAAATTTGGGTCAAGGGTTTTCAAGTCGTGGTGGGGTAGTAGGAAGAAATGATAGCTTGAACAATGGCAATTGCTTCCCTATTCTAAAGTGGAAGAAAGTTTGAGAAGATAAGGAAATGAGAAAGATAATGAGTTAAAAGAGACAAGACATATGGGACTTGAATTAGATTTCTTAAACATTGCGGTAAAGCAAAGAATGATATGATCTGTTGTCAATGATGGGCTAGTTTTTCAGTAAGTGACAATACTGTAAAAAGGAAGATACAATCTTGATTAGCTAGAGTGAAGGGATTAACATGGAAATAAACATAAATAAACCCAGAGATCAATAGGAAGAGTTGCAATTATGGGACCTAAATTGAACTTGGCTTCTGATTTCATTTATTTTTGCCAGATCCTAAAGATTCCAAACTGATATTGTTAAATGAGAAATGAGAAGGACACTATTTCAAAGTTTAGTCTGTTTTAAGTTTAAAGGAAGAAAAGACATCCATTTGACTTTTTTCTTCCTGATGTCCTCATAATGTGAATGTCAGAGTTAGAAAGGATCTTAGACTTTGACTCTAAATTCTAATATCTTCTATAATTCCAAGACATGAATTTAGCCTCTGCTTGGGAATCTCACTTTAATAACAGGAAGTTGTCTACCTGAGCTTTGAAGCTTAAGATAGTGGGTGCTTGGCAGATGGTGTGATTTGAATGGTATTTATTGCCTTAAGCCAAAAATCAAGCTCACTGTTAGGCTGCTGAGCACTCCGCTTTAGTGACATATTGCTTTCTTTTATGAACTTTTCTCAGATGCTTAAAGTCAGCAATCAGGTTAATGTTTCCAGACTGGTGAGAACTACTATCCAGTTTATCAATGCCTCTTCCCATTTGTCACCCATCACTCCAGATACAATCCTTGACCTCAGTGAAGGTATGTATCCAGATTGCAAAATTAAGGTGAGCAATGGTTCTGGTTTGCCTGAGACTGAGAAAGCTCCCTTGGCACATGACATTCAACATTAAAACAAGGAGAGTTCTGCTCAAGTAGGAAAAAAGTCAGTCAACTTACAATGTACACAATTCTTTGGTGGTTCACAACCATCACAAGAGAACAAATTGTTCTTTATCTGGTTTTAATATCTTTCTCTTTTCCTTGCAGTTCCTCTAGAACATAGGCTAATGATCAAATCAATAGGTCAGGCAGTAAGAGGGTGGAGACAGGAGTAAAAAAAAAAAAAAATGGATCCTTTGCAGTTGGATTGTCAGGACCAAGGTGATTTAAAAGTAAGTGGGTTTGCCTACTATATTGTGAATTAAGAGATTTAGGAGACTGATTTTATCTATTGGTTTTATGATATTTCAGCATTCCACAGGGATGGGATGGGCCCACTGATAAGCTGTCAGTGTCATCTACATTAGATTTATGCTGAAGAAACAACAACAGAAAATTATTTGATTCATGTGTTATTGTTTGGATGTGCAGTGTCCCCCAAAAGCTCCTGTGTGCGACAATGCAAGAGGTTTAGAGAAGAAATAATTTAATCCCCTGGTTGTATTAACTGAGTGGTAACTGAAGGTGGTAGTGTGTGGCTGGAGCAGGCAGGGCATTGGGGCAATGCCTTTGGGGTACATATTTTGTTTCTGGCAATTGGTATATCTGCTTCCTGATCATCATGTGAATTGCGTCCCTTCACCACACTCTTCCATCATGATGTCCTGCCTCATCTCAAGCCCTGAGGAATGGAGCCAGCCTTTTATGACTGAGACCCTTGAAACTGTAAGCCCTCAAATAAACTTTTCCTCCTTAAATTTGTTCTTGTCAGGTCTTTTAGTCACAGCAGTGAAAAAGCAGATTAAAATACCTTGTCTCTTAGAATCATTGGTTATGGCTCTAGTTAGAAAGAAAAAGCATTTTCTTTATCCAAAATGTGAAAGAGGACTGCATGGATTTGCTTCCCAGAATACTTTTCCAGTTCTCACCATGTTCTCCCAAAGTGCCTTCTACCTTCAGTGTGCTTCAAGGTTTCTTCCAATCTCCTTAACATTTCCAAAGGTGCAGAGACCTACCAGATATAATCAAAGCATTTTTGTTCTGCTGTCTGCCTATTCCCATGAAGCAGGTTCTCAATTAAACTTGCAGAATCCTTGCAGAATCTTTCCATGACCTCCACTGCCTAAAAAATTTTGAAGAACAGTATCCACATTTTCAAATAAGCAGCTCAGCTCCCAGTTGACATTGGGAGTAAAGGTTTTCTTAAGGACTTGATTCATTTAAACAAATTTTAGCTGTAGCCTCCATGAGTTAATCCCTTGTTGGCATCTGAAGTCAGTGGACTACACTCATGCTCTCCATCCTTTAACACCTTTGGTTTGTTGGCTTGTTTGTTTCCTACTTATCAGAAGTCTCTAAAACTCATCAGATGATTTGCTGTTGATTATAAGTAACAGAATTCCTTTAGGAAAGCTTTCCTGCTGAGAGTCCTAAAGGAGAAAGACCTTATTCATATGCTTATATGTGCTTGTATATTATTGCAACAGCAAACTCATTCATTCTAAGTGAGTTAACAAATGTAAAACACTTGGAGGAGTGACTGGCACATAACAGTGCTTGAAAGATGTCAATAATTATTAACCAAGTCTTCATACTACATTATAATGAGTAAATGCTTTCTTATTATATAAATCATTAAATTGCATTACAAATGTATAAATTATCTATCATTATTATGCTCAGGAATGAAAATTTTTAATATTTAGTAAATAATATGTATATTTAAAATCATGCATAAATCTTAAAACTTCTTTCTCACTGTTTCATTATTTCATGTATTCATTTAATAACTGCAGAGTCACTTCTCATGTAGTTAAGAATGTGGTATTACTAATGTAGTCTCTAATAATGAACATAAATTGTTTCTAACATTTCAGTATTCTGAACAAATATTTTTTCAGTGTTCTTTTACCTAAACTTTTCAGCAAAGTGTTAATTAATTCCTTAAGATCAAATTCCACAGGGAATTTTTAAGCAAAAATGATATAATTTTAAAATATATGATCCATATTGTAAAACTTCTCTTAAAGGAGATGTGGCCAAATTACATTCAGGCCAGTAGTGAAAAATGTCCCACATCTTCTCAAATATTTATAAATGTCTGTAGATAACTGAATATAAGCATTGGTAGCTCTAATCTTTGTCATATAATTTTATTTTGGCTTTTCTAAACTTTATTTTAAATATTTTTTAAAGAACAATTTTGCATAATTAAAAAAAAATTCATACTCAATGTTGATGATAGTGCATACATAATTAGGTCACAAAATTGCTACAGCAAAGTTATGGATGACCCAGTCCGGAAGTAGTAAAGAAGCAAAACCTAGGTCTTTGAATGACAAACCTAGAACATCACTATTTCATCAAGCATGATTAACATGTCAGTCAGTACATTTCTAGAAATATAGAAGTAGCACTGGGAGAACTCTATTTTAGGAAATCTAATTTGGCATTGCACCTAAAATAAGTCAAAAAAAAGTCAATGAACAAAGTCGTAACCATGTATTTACAGATGTCCTGAGTCAGTGATCTTTGAAATATTTAACTTGTCCCCTTGCGTGTTGCTTGGGTTTTGCTGAATAATATTATGTGAGTTTTCATAATTGTTTGTTCAGTTGATTGACAAGCATTACATTGAGTAAGTAATTACTTGTCATTCATCAGTATTTCAAAAAGACTGTGTGGTTAAATTGAGAGTAAAGTCACTTAAGGTTTAGGGGCTTAATGTTCGATTTTCCATTGATTTATGTCAGGCTTTACTCTATTAAAAAAATTTAGAACATAAAACTGTCCTAATAAGGATGATTCGGGCTTCAGCTAGAGGAGAAAAAAAATGAGAATAAGAGCCAACTTGTTTTATTACTAAGACAAGACTTATTTCCTATCAGCATAATCAGTTCATATCCAGGATGCTAGTCCCAATGCAGTCAAAAATGAAAAGTAATTTGACCACAGACTTAGAAAAGTGATCCTTTTAAGTCACTAGTTCCCTGTTGTTTAGGGAAACAAAAGCAAAATTTCACCAACAAGCAAAATTATTTTTCTGAAATATGTGTTGCATAAAGTTATAATAGAATTTTAAAAGTTTTCTAAATATATTAGAGAACTGAGTAAAATTACTATTATTAAAAAGTAAAGAGCAAAAGAAAACAAGAGAGTTTATTAACATGATTATGAGATTACATCTACTATTGGCCATCAAAGAATAGGAAGTTAGCATTAGAAAACACATCAGAAGCAATTCAAGTATACAAAAGAATCTGCTCAGAAACTTGCTGTACTATCATAATCTCTTGTAAGCAATAAGAATTATAACTGTGACAAGCGCCTACCAGGAAGCAATGACAAGTACCTGATCTAAGCCTGATTCTAAGTTCCAGGAGAATTATCTTTCAAGAATGGAGAATAATTGTAGGTGGCTGAATAAACCACATGGCATATGGCATCCCCCTTGCCTATCTAATATCTCTCTCTCTCTTTCTCATCTTCCTCTCTTTCTCACTCCCTCCCTTCCTCTGTGTTTTGTATCTACAGAAGCAGTGAAAAGGCAGTTATAAAGTCTAATGACCAAGGTATGGATCCTGGCACACCCACTCACTATTTGTATGACCTGGATAATTAACCTCTTTTTGCTTCAACTTCCAAAAATAAAATGAAGACTCATTTCTTCCTATTTCATGCACTTATTGAGAAATTCATTGAAAACCTTTGCTCCAATAAATTGTAACCATCATTATCATTTTCTTTTTTCAAGTTAGTTTGTGGAAAATCATGAAAACTATCTTTAATATCATAATGTTGAATATAAGCTATTTTCACTTTGATTTGTATTTGAAAGAAAATTCTGACTGCCTCATCTATGTCTCTGTATCATGAATTGATGATATCTATTTGTCATAAAAGCTTTCAAATGAGTATAACAAAAACCATTTGAAAAAAAAACTCCAGTGAATTCAGAAGGTTATGGAACACTATGTTCTAATCTCTTCAGACATTGTGTACATACTCTCTGAATCAGGCATGAATAATAAGCATTGAAATATATGACATCTCAGTACACTTACATTTGTTATATAAAGTCTACTCTCTATAACTTTATATTTCACTCTAATAAAGCTCTCTAATCTTTTTTCTTAAAAGATTTAGAAGAATAAATAGACATGAAGGAAAATGGAGACTATGATTTGAGCCCATAGATCAATCCTAAATGACTTTTTCAAATAGATATAATAATAAGTAGAAATGATTCTAGCACAAGATAACATAAATTTCTCAATGTCAGGATACACTGCAGGTTACACTGAATTAAGTGTAGGGTCTATGATGCTTGAAGGAAGAGCCCACATGTGTATGATAGGAAGAGTGACTAAGACCCATGAACAATTTGATCTGATGTTGGAAGGTGAAGTACATGGGGAAAGAGAAATGAAAGGGAGTTGAACTTTTAAATCTTCATACCATAAAGACTTAGAAAAGTAGACCAAGTATCAGAGGCTGCACAAAACATTCCTACCCAAATATTCAAGGATTTGTATTTGATTCAATATCTGGTGGAGCAAAGGTAACAATACATTAAAATGGATTAAAGGGAAGGTCAGTGGTACTGGACAGGAAAGAATAACTACCATTCTGCCAACACAATGAGAAAAACAATGCAAACATATAAGTACAAAAGTAACACGTCCTATAAAACCAGTAACGATAACAAGAAAGAGTTAATTAGCCAGACATACATTTAAAAATATGAATGGTAATATGAACATGCATAACACAGAATACAGATCATGAGTAAATAGGAAGATATTAACTTTCCCTATGATAACTAATAAATTTAACATGATGCAATAGAAAGCAATATCTTTGAGACACATGATTTAACAAGATTATTTCAAAGTGCACATAAAAATACAAAGTTCTATCTAACAGATTAGCAAATTTTCTTTTAACTAGCATAGTTAAAAGAGTAAAAAACAGTGTAGGAACATATTACGACATGATACAATATAAAATCTGAAAAACTGAAGCACAGTACCATTGGATAAAGTTACAACACTTATCAATACATGCTAGCAAACAAGAAAAATAATGTTCAAAATATAAAATTTTTCAGTTTGGTATCAAGGTATTAATAGCATGTAATATGTTTGAAAGAGCTATGACTAATAAAAACAACTATATGCATATTTCACTTATCATTACTAATGACTCTGTTGCAAACCATATTCAGTTGGAAAATGACTAAGTAAAAGACATTCAATCTAAGAGCCATAATCTTCTAGAGTTAAAACCAAAGGTTTCTTATTAATATGACTATGCCATATTTAAATGGAGAGAGAAGTATAAGGTAAGGACAACAGAAGTAAAATCATGCAGACAGTTCTCATTGTACATTGGAAAAGTCAATGACTAAATTTTACCTATGGTTTCAATAGAAATAATTAGCTTTTGCATTTTTTATTAAATATGATAATAATATGATCATCACCAGACAAGACAACAGATGAGAACACAAAAAATTTTAACTCCCAAATTCTGAAAATTGTTTGTATTAGGAAATGTGATGAAAATTCATGCGCTTTCTGCTGTGTTTTTGGTTTTTAAGTGTAGAATTTGATCTGTACTTCTTTTTTGGTTGTATACATGCTTCCTTGCATATCGTTATTAACTAGTTTAACTTGTCTCACAAATGAAAATATTTTAAGTTTATTTAAAATAACTTTTGGGTGTTTGATCACATGTTAAAAATTGGAGTACTGTAGAGCACTTTCTGAGGGTGTGCGAGGCACTGGGTTCGATTATCCCCACCGCATTTAAATGAAGGTCCATGGACAACAAAAAATTTTTTTTAAATTCATCACATTAAGAAGTTTAAAGTAAAAGAAGATATAATCTGGAGTAATGATTCAAAAAAATTGATAAAGTGCAATGCACGTTGTTTTAAAAAAAATGCAACACACCTACTAAATAGAAATTTAAAAAGGATAAGTTATTAACATAATAATGATTTTTACAAAAAAGCTGAAATCCTAAATAATGGAAATATCTCATTAAAATCAAGAAAAGATAAAGACATCTTGCTTCTCCACTGTTGTGAATGAATTAACCATGGTAACTGAATTAAGAACTGTTTTTAAAAAGTAAAATAAGCTGGGGACGTAGCTCAGTGGCAGAGCACTTGCCTGGAATGGGCAAGGCCCTGGGTTCAATCCTCAGCAGCACAAATAATAAATACATAAGTAAATAAATTTTTTTTTTAATTTATTTATTTTTTTAAAATTTTTTATTTTTTTATTGGTTGTTCACAACATTACAAAGCTCTTGACATATCATATTTCATACACTAGATAAATAAAATTTTTAAAAGTAAAATAATTAGAATAAAATTTGAAATATCAATCATAGCTTATTTTGAAACCACAAAAGAAACAACTGGAAAAAGACTGCATCATTTTAAATGTAGTTTTAATTATCAAAAAATATCTGTGGCTACAGAAACAAAGGTTTTAGAGTTAAATGTTATTTTCCTTTCCCCTATTTTCTTCAGCTGCTTTTTAATTTTTTTGTTCCATCACAAAATATTTTATTAAAATTTTAATGAAAGCTATTCTGAAAATATATTAAAATAAATTATATGCCAAAAGAAAAAATAATGTCGCTTCCAGAACTCCAGTCTAATGAAGTACTAAAATTATATTAATGCCCAAAGGTTTCAATATTTTCCTACAATATTTACAAGAATTATTAATATATTGTACCTCATTCTACTTGTATGAAAACAAAAAAAAAATACTCTGATTTTTCCTTGACAATAGAAAGTCAGGATCCAGAAGTCTTAATGAAAGATCTTTAGACACTTATGTAATGTAATTCAGATTCATCTAATTCAGATCCCTTCTCCCTAGACTCTCACAGACAGACAGACAGACACACACACACGTACACACACACACACACTCTCCGATGCAGTTTCATGTGAATCCCTTTGTTTAATATTCACAATATTTTTCCTAAATATTATCATCTCTTTTTCTAAAATGAGAAAATACAGGCACAGAAAGGATAATCCTAACTTGGCATTGGTCTTGTGGGGAAGAAAGCAGGAGCATTGAGATTTATGCCCATGCCTTATCTCTTACAAAATACCCAGAGACAGATCATTGAAAACATGATTTCTTATAAAAATGATATTCTGGTGAGCATATCTTGAGCACTTTATTAAAAATTACTAAGGAAGTAGAATTATTGTTCTTGCCCTGCTCCCTAAATGTCATTGCTCTATCTGGGCAATTTGAAATAATGCTCAGATTCTTAAGATCATACATAAAATCTTTCCTAAAGGAATTCCATTCAAAATTTGTCCTTGGAATGATTCTGGCCATAATTCCATGTCACTCTATGCCTCTCTAATCCCAGACATAAATAAAACAAGCACAACTGGGGGACATTGATTTATACATAAATGTTAAATCTGTGTGTGTTCATATAAAAATGAAAATGTTATCTTCAAAGAGAGAAATATTCTAATATTCTCTTCCAATCTAATAAAAGTGAGAGCCAGAAAGATATTTTATATTTTTCACAAGTCAATATATTAATAAATAAGAGGATTGATTGGGGAAACATTTGATCCCAGCATTTATTTTTTATTTTTTTGTGTGTGTATGGAAAAATTGCTGGTGCCCAAGTCACAGATCAGTGATTGAAAAAAGTCTTTACTGGTAGGTTCTACAGATTGCATAGTAATAACAAGGGAAGAGAACCATGATTCTAAACTAAAACTTTTGCATTTTGTCCATCTCCATTTCTCCCATCATTCTTTCTCTCCGGTGGGAGGAGCGATGAATTATTCATTCAGCAATCTTTGGAGAAGGAACTAAGCATGCTCAACACAGCTGCAGCATCCTGAGATGCCAGCCTAATTATATACCACCTGTTCTGGTCTGTTCTGTCTGTGGTAAGGGAGTCACTCCCAGTAGGGGTACTCGCTTGTTGTGTAATGCTGCCCACAGGATGAAACATTAGCAAGCCCAGTTGGCCATAGATCTAAAGTCATTTTCAAAACAGTTGGATCAGTGATAACTGTCATACACTTATCACTTTATCACTCTACTGGATCTGGAAATTAGTGGCTACAAGAACTCTTATTTACATATCACTCTCCTCCCCACAAAACTCCAAGAGGATAATTTAAAGCTTACTTTACTTTCATGGCTCAGAATGAGGAAAGTTACGTGACCAAACTCCTACAGCAAGCATAGTGTGTGGGTATTTGGAGTGACTGTGAGGTTCAGGGTTGGAGAATAGTGGTGAAGTCAAACTAAACTGTGAATAAGGAACAGACTTTAAATTATACAATGTGATTTTTTCCTCATTAAAGATTAGGTAGTTGTTTATAAACCACATGCATCTTCTTAATGTCACCAGTACCCTGGGAGTTAAGAGGGGAGCTGGTTGGTAGAACAGTGCTAGAATTAATCCATGGAAATGGAAGTCTAACCCAGCCTGTCTGAATCCTTGTTCATCTGTTTACTGGTGATCTGACTTTTGGCCAATGACTGCATCTCTCTGAGTTTACTTAGCTCTGCCATAAAGTGAGGGTTCAGTTTAAGAGTTTGACATGAGGATTATGTAGTATTATGTTTGCAAACTTTTCAGGACAGTATTTGGCACATAGTAGTTGACTTATATTCACAAGCATCACTAATTTGCAAATGAAGACCTGATAAAGAAACTTGGCTATATCACAAGACTACAAAGTGGCATATTGGAGATAATAGACCTTGTTTTTAAATACCTTCAATAACACACCCACTTTCATTCTTGTGAACTTCAAAATAGTTTGCAGAAATTTAATTGCCTCCTTTGCACATTCAATTCTGTGTCATAAAATAATTCTCATCCAATCTTTCTGTTCTTCATTGCCATTTGTTAGTACTTTAAAAATTGTTATTACTTTATTTATACTTATTTATAGAGCACAGTGTGATAATTTGATACATGGATAGAATGTATAATGATCAAATCAGGGCAATTAACATTTCTATCTCCTTATCATTACTTTGTGTTTGGAGCTTTTGAACTCCTCATTTTTAGTTGTCCATAAAATGCATAACAGCTTACACTGGAACTTATTTCTTCTATCCATGTTTGGGTGCCTCCCTTTAATACTGTTCACAACACTTCCCTGACTCTGTTAATTGCTATAATACCTTCTGATCTACTTTTTAATGCTGTGTTTATTCCTCCATGAATCTCTTCCGCATCATCAGGAATTACTTGCTCTTTCATCAACAAATTTAGCAAGCACTTCTTCTTTGGTACTCATCAAAGATTTGCATGGATCACTGTGAATTGGGAAAATGTATTATCTCACTGAATTTTATGTTCCTGGGTAGGAAGACCTGTGTCTTACACCTTCGTTCAGTTCATTATCTTATTTAGAATCAGCATTTAATACTTGTTTGCCAATGTTTTAAAAAATTTAGTGAACCTACCAATATTCATATTGCAATTCCTTAAAAAATTGACATAAAGATTGTGGAAACAATGATAGTTAAGTCCAATTAATATGACTTAGTACTTATGTAAGAAATAACTCTCTAGGTTAAAAATGAGTTGGCATGCAGTAACTACCCATCCAAGTTGTGCTTTTATTATATTTGGTCATCAGTTATGTCATTTTTCTAACTGTTTTAAAGAGAGACATATACTGGGAAATCAATACTTGGTACTTGGTGTCTACCTGTGAGCAAAAAGTCTAAATTTCTCATATTATTACTAAGTCTCTTACAAAAGTCCCAAGTGTTACTAAGTTTTGAAGTCATCAGACAGATGATGTTCAAAAAAGCAACTTCATTGTGATGAAGATGGAAGGTATGGTTGTTGTCTTGATTAAAAGCAGAAAGAGGCCTATATACTAATTCTTCTGACTCCCAAGGACAGGACTTTTTCCATTATCCATTGTAAGTGGAAGTATAGATATCTCAGAAGATGCATATCCCATTTACAGCAGATGCAACTTTCAAAGGCTTCTGAAAGGCTCAGTGCTGCATTCTTTCTACACAAGGAGCCTCCATAATCGAAATGGTAGGTGGCAGGTCTATAATCTATGGCTGATTGACTGGGAGTTACTAAGAGCCCAGTTCCATTGCTCTGAGGTAGGGCCATTGTGATGCTATTATTGTTCCAGAATTGCTTTTGAGACCAGGTTGAACCTTGATTTCAGCCAAACCATATTTTTGCTCAGTTTGTTCTCCTGTCTCCAGATCACAGATTCTTCTCCTTATAACACTTCTTCAGCAAATTATTTCCGCAGAATAGACTTCTCTGAGCTTTTCTATATTTAGTCATACTCAAAGATAACTGTATTAACCATATCTTTTAAATAGTTCTTTATTTTATTTTCATAAAAATTCTTCATCCCTTAACAAGTAAATACTTTAAATCTTTTTAATCTCATCACTGAACTGGAAAAAAAATGTTTTCCATACAAGCATGCAAATTAGAACCTTTTAGAGAAAATCAACAGGGAAACAAGGGAATCATATTAAAATGTTTTCTTCTGATAAAATTGTAAGCCATGCCTCCTATGAAAGTATCTAAATAGTTATTTTTAAAGTAACTGTTGCAAATACTATATTTTCTACAAATATTTTTTTATTTTCTATGTATTTTCAAGTTTTTATTAGATGTAAATTGTACTCCATACAAAATTTTACACTCAGCTTTTATTTTTTTACAAATGTTGGTCTGATAACTTTGAATATAGTGACTATTCCATGAAACTCTTAACCTGATTATACATCAATGTTCTTCCTTCCTGTGACAAAAAAAAAAAAAAGGGACTCTTTCTTATGATAGACCAAGGTCTCCACATGTGCTGAGCTTCATTACTTCTTACCTTCTTAGGGACCACACTCATCTATTTTTTTCCTTCTACACTTTAAATCTATAATGACTATTTCCAAGGTGTTTCCTGTCTGTGAGCAACAATGGTACACAACAAAATTCTCCATGATTCAAAGGTTCTCTGGCTAATTCCTCATCTCTCATTTCATATCACCTAGTCAGTTCCTTCTTCTCTGTTCTTAGTTTCATGGACATAACTTATTCCTGATATTCCCCTCTATATTTGGTCACTATATACCTATATTTCTATCTCAAACTGATTTTCCAGGCACTAAACTCAAATATCCAGCTCTTTATTGGTATCTCTCTTTATATGCTCCACCAGTGTTGGAAACATGATCTATCCACATAGAAAACTTCTCTGTTAGCCATTAACACCTCAAGGATTGACACTACCAAGTGGGATAGAGAAGATGATATATTATCCATGTGCTTAATGAGCTGGCAATAAATGGAGCCCTCTGCCCTATCCTTTGCTGTGCTCTTAAAGTTTACAATCAACTAGAGGCTAAAACCAAAAGCATAGTGTTATCCTTGTCTTCTGTTTCCCATTCCAATCCATCAGCGAGTTCTACCATTTTTATTTTGAAAATATGTCTTGATGTCTTGAATTCATCTTGTTTCTATCACCTCTATGAACTTTCTTATCCCCATTACCCATCCCATCTCATCTGGTGTCTAGCAATAAATTCTTCATTTCATGAACATGGAAGCAAATTTCAAACAGCTAATAAGAAGATGGCATACTCAAATTCAGCTTCAATTGACAATGTTTTGCCAAATGAAAATCTTTCTGTACTCAACATGGTTATTTAAGATGTAAAAAAAAAAATCTCTGTAAATTTCCAAATGCACATGTAGGACATATTCTTCAAATACTGTAAACAAAAATGAGTAATGCCAGGTTAGGACCACCACACACACACAAAACAATCCAACAATTCAGAACGTTTTCTTTCAAAAAAAAAAACCAAAAACACTTCTAGGTAATTTCTCAATCAATTAGGAAATAAAATTTAAAATTAGACTAATAATAAATCAAGAACAGCAAGAACACAGAGTATGGAAATTTACAAAGTACCATCAAAGCTCTAACCTGATGAATATGTATATGAAAATTAAGTTCATTATGCAAGAATGAAGAATAAATTGTATATTTATCTCTCAAATATAAATTTTTTTGAAAAAACTTATGTAATCTATGTAATGCAGAAAATAATATAGAGATATAATCTGAAATTTAAAATCATAGAAATAATAAATGTAATTAAAAGTAATACTAAAATATACAATTTTCCAATTTTCACAGAGATAAAAATTATGAAGACCAATGGAAATTTAAAATTAAAATCCTATTCCTTTATATAAAGAGATTGAAATTATGAGACTATTTTTTTTAAGAATATATCTATCTCTGTCTAAATACACCACACACACACTTTAAAATATACATTCAATGGGAAATTTTTTAGGTAAAATGCAATTTGTTTCAGGAAGAAAGAGAAAACATGGATAAATTAATTGCCATGTAGAAGATCTATTTGTATTAGTACACAAACTTTTTCTACATCTCTACTACCTATATAAATGATAATAATGTTATAATCATAATCATGAGGAACAGTTCCATTCTTTCCCTTGACTTTACAGGGACAAAAGTATACAGATCAGCCTCTACATACTATACATTTAAATATTGAAAAGGTTAAAAAAAAACACCTAACTGGAAAATAAGATGTGGTATACTTTCTCCTCATAACAAATAAACTTCTCAAATATATGTTTATGAAGCTGGAATATAATATAACTAGAAATTGGAAAACGTGTATGACAGTTGCATTTAAATACTATTACACATTCTGAGTATTCATAACCTGAGATATTTGTGAGAATAACAAAATAAAAATTTTTTTTTTTTTTTTAAGAATTTGCCAATGTCATTTTTTATTTTTTGGAGAGAGAGAGAGAGAGAGAGAGAGAGAGAGAGAGAGAGAGAGAGAGAGAGAGAGAGAGAGAGAGAATTTTTTTTAATATTTATTTTTTAGTTCTCGGCGGACACAACATCTTTGTTGGTATGTGGTGCTGAGGATCGAACCCGGGCCGCACGCATGCCAGGCGAGCGCGCTACCGCTTGAGCCACATCCCCAGCCCCAAATTTTTTTATTTTTTAAAAAAACACATGTATAATATTTCAAACATTTATCATTCTTACTTAATCAAAATCACAAGTAAGGTCATTTGAATCAAGATTTTACTATACATGCATTTTATTCACAATGACATTAAATTAGACAACCACATACTTTTAACTTGATTATGAATTATATTAAATTGATGATAAATATTCCTTTGCCATCAAAAAAAGTAATGGAACTTTTCAGTTCTTTCTTTTCTAATATTTTACTAAAGTGCGTAACCTGCCCCCTCCCACCCCATACACACAAAAGGAAAGAAGAAATAAAAAAGGAAGAAAAAATGCTGGAAATAATAACAAAATATTTACTTGACTAAGTCATTTTTTCAAAATTTAGAAAAAGCATACATTTAAACTAATTTGAACTTTTTCCCAGTAAAATAGCCAAGTAAAATATGTTCATTGTTTTTAAAGCAGTTCCAAAATCTGTAGCTAGTACAAGTTCAAAATTAATTTGATTTTTTACCATAAAATAACAATTTGTTTCTAGTACATTTTGTATCCTACTATATCAAATAGTTTTTACAGAATTTAGATGGCATTATCATTGTGTGTCTAAATGTGGTTTTAAGTTTAAATTTATTGTGTATATCATAAAATATTTCATCTTTGGGTGATTCAGAAAGTGTCATGTGTAATATTAGAATTTTTCCAAAGAACATTTATGGTATTAGCATAGTAAAATTTTGGGGAGCTACAGAAACTATATGGCAAAAATAAGACTTCTAATTTTCAGTTAGAATTCTGGCTTGTACATCTAACTCACAAACTTAATTTTAGGTAAATCACTTAAATGCTGTTAAATATTTTATAAAATAAAATCATAATTTTGTATTTAAGAATCCATCTATTTGAAGTATAACAATCAGAATCATGTCTTACTCTTGTTATTAAAATTAAATATACACACATTTGAGAAAAAAATTAACGTTACAAATATTTATTTCAGTCACTTTGTGTATCACTAACCTAGATGAATATTACGAGCTCACGAAGAGCAAGAAAATTGAAACTAGTTCTTTGTAGCAAGTGATTATGCCAGAATCTTTGGAGACTATTCTAAGAATTTTACAGGTCATTCAATTTCTTTCTCTTTTTTAACTGTTGCTTATAGTTTCATAGTTCTGAAATAGACAGCAGCAGCACCCACATATCTCACAGGCATTCAACTGTGGTGACATTTTGTTTTGATTGTTGGGATTAAGGATGTAGAGGCATGTTCCCTGGAGCTAAGGAGTGACATGCCATAGAATACCTCTTGCCCAGGTCTTAGAGAGTAGTACTCAGGTGAGGAGTCAATCTAAGAAAATATGCCAATACAGTTATCCTTTAGTATTCACAGGGGATGAGTTCCAGGAGCCACATGAATACCAAAATTTGGAGAAGCCCAAGCCCCTTAAATAAAATGGCACATAACCATTTGTGTGTGAAATACAACCAATCCTCAAAGATATTTTAAATTGTCTCTAGATTTACTATACTTAATATAAGTGTTATGTAAAAACTGTCTTGTTTAGGGAATAGTGGCAAGAAGAAAGGTCCATATATGTTCAGCATGGGTGTAATTTTTCTTTTCTCAAATATTTTTGTTCCATTGATGATTAAATGCATGGATACAAAACCCATGGATACAGAGGGCCACCTGTGTCTTGCAGATGAGATAATAAAAAAGAGAAAACCATTAGCATTCTGACCCTTAACTTTGGAGGAACAAATTGTTATTATCATGTACTGGATGTTTTCTCTTCTGCAACCATGGAAGAGTGTATAAAAGAATAAGTGCTATCATGATGTCCTACTAACTACCAACAAGCCAATGTATTTATATATATATTTTTAATTACAGTCCTAAATACCCATATCAGAACACCAGATGCATTTATATTAAATAAAGAGAAGAAAATTTATCTTTAAGAATGGCAGTTTTAGTGTAGTTATCAAATCAAAAACTTGAAATACTTCTTGTTTTATTTACATAGATATGCTGAAGCTATTAAAATGTTTGATAATTTCTATGGTAAAAGATCACTTAAATATCACAAAAGGGTTTTAGAACAGTAAATTCAAAGATATACATTTTTTTCTTATATTTACTAAGTATCAATTTGTATTTTTGAATTATTTAAAATAAGCATGTATTATTTAAGAAGTTTATTGGGTGGGAGGAACTAAACTTATTAACTTTTTTGTCTTTTGCTAAAGTGATATGCCACTGAAAGTATTTTAGAATTGATTTACAACTTGAAATTACTTAATAAATTATTTTCACAGATATTTTCTTTGACACTATTCCATAGAAATAGATAGCAAGTTATTTCTAAAGAAATAATTTATAAAAAATTTTAAAAGCTACCATTTATATTTTAAGTAAACAAAACAATTATGCACATATTTAATAAATCTTAACAAGTGGTAAAATATATCATCTATTATAAAGAACTATATCTAAAATTAAGATTATTCATATATTCAAAATTTATTATTCATATATTCAAAATTTATCAAAACATGTTGAATACAGATACAGATACAGTTATATCTATAGTCCAGTAAAATAATAAATGTATATAATATTAAATACTTTTCTTTAAACTAATATGATGAAGATATAGTTAAATACAATCAAATAACTGTGATAGTCAAATTCCAAATTACAAACATCCTCTTATTTCCCTGGGTGATAAGAACATCAGTAAATGTCTGAAACAGCAAGCAGGTCGTACCAAATTCTATATGTACTATATTTTAGATGTATGTAAATAACTGATAAAAGTTTTATTTGTTATTATTATTAAAACTTTATTATTAAAATTATTGGGTCACAGTAAGAGATTAACAATAGTAACTAAATACAGAAATATTATAACACTATAAGTTGTTTGCATGTGGTTTCTCTCTCAAAATATTTTATTGTCTCCCTACTTATTGTGATGATATGAGATGATACTGCTTTGTGTTTCTGCAAACAAAAGACCTGACAGGAACACTTAGAGAAGGAATAGTTCATTTTGGCTCATTGTTTCAGAGGTTAAGTCCCTAATTGTCCAACTCTGTTGCTCTGGGCGGCAGGTGAGGTAGAACATCATGGCAAGGAGTGTGACCGAGGAAAGCAGTTCAGGCCATGACAGTCAAGAAGGAGAGAGAAAACAGGGTGGAGGGAAGCATGTTGCACTCACTAGGGACAAAATGCAAACTACAAAGGCTGGCATTCACTGACCAACTTCCTGAAACAACATTCTACCTGCCTACAATTACCACTCATTAAATCCATATCAGTGGATTAATCCAATATTAGTTTACATTTCACATAAACTAATCAGTTCACCTCTAAATTTTCATGCATTGTCTCACACATGAACTTTTGAGTGACATGTCATATCTAAACCATAACACAATGCTTATGTGATAAGATGAAATGAAAATGTGTGGACATTGTGATGCAGCTTTAGGCACTATGTAAGGGTCACTTAAACACAAGAACTTAGATACTGCAACAGTCAATGTAATATCCATGATAGCTACTAGAAGATGAATGGACACTTGCGCATACAAACATATATTATACAAAAAAGGGATTTTTTTTCATCTCCAGGGGAAGGTGCAGAATGAACTAAGATTTCATCACACTACTCCAAACAATGTGTGATATTTAAAATGTACAAATTATTTATTTCCAAAATATTCTACTTAATAGTTTTGAATAGTGATTGACCATGGATAACTGAAATCACGAAAAGCAAAACCACAAATAGAAAAACTACTATAAATTAATTCTAAAATTCAAAGATTAATAAAGTAATGTGATGATACAAAAATATTAATTTTTATTCTAATTTTTTTCTTAGGTAGGTATGAGACTATGTTGTTGATCATCCAAAGAGACCATGAAATCTGCTAAGAGATAATATTGGGTGAGGTCAATCATAGTGAATCCTGAGGTTCAAACAATGATGTATGGCCATGGTATGGAGAGGAAATGACATTTTAGAAGAAGTAGTAGTCACAATGGATTTTGAAGATTGAATCTATGTAGAAAGATATTCAAATATGTAGAAAATCAATTAACCTTCGAGGACAAAAAGAAACCAATCTTTATATGCCTCTCCAACTTCCCCATTACATTTGATGAAGACATTCAGCTTTTATTTAATAAGTTACAAATAATAGCACATTTGTTTAATTACTATTATTTACTAAGATTTCAATGATAGTGAAGAGAAATGTATTTTTGAATAAGGGGATTAAATCTGTACAGGTTTAAAGGGAAATCTTAGAAAATTAAAGGGCATTATGAGAATACCACAGGCCATCAAATCAATATAGAAGTAACTATTTAATCAATTCATGTAAGTTGAACCTGTAATATGAAATTTAATCTTTAAGTAAAATAAGTCTACTAAAATTAATGTAAAGAACAGTAAAAATATAAGAAATCATTTTTTTAAAAAATCTGTTGAAATATTAGGATGATTTAAGATATAACTCCAGGACCCTGAGTTGCTTTATTCTAGTTGTAATATCCTATTACTTTCTTGGTCTCCTTGTGTTGGCTTCAAGCATTCTTGTTACTAAATCTGTAGCAAATTTGGCATTTTTCTCTGTCTTGATTTTAGTAGAATTTTCTATTTTAAACTAAGACATCCTAAATTTGTATCTTCATTACAACATTGAGCAGCACTATAAATAGTAGATATTCTTGCCTTTTTCCTAATCTTAATGGAAATCCCTGCATTTTATTTCCATGCAATAATGGGAATAGATTAAGGCAGCCTAAAATAAGTGTGTTCCTGGGAAATTACTTTTGAGAATATTAAGGACATGCTGGAAAATAAGAAGGTGGCTCCAATACATTATTAATAAGCTACATTAATAAACTTATTAAAGTAAAATTTATAATCTACACATACTACACAATAAAGTAGAATGGTACAATTGTCACAGATTTTTCCATAAATCTGTAGTATTGGAAATGAGGGATAACATCCATTACAATGATTGATTTTAGGTTACTAATTTCAGAGGTTATTCAATTTAAAGAAAAACACCTATCTTATGGCTTTCTGTTCAATCACATAAATATTACTAATACAATGAGCTATTATTTGAAATAGTTAAAGACAATTTATAATACTCCAGAAATATTGTTCTGTAAATCTTTATAACAGTAAATCACACATTGAAAATGTGAATGAGTTAGGAGGTTACACACTGGACTGGGATCAGTGAGGCATATTCTCATTATTTTGCATGTATTTTTCTGTGAGACATTGAGAAACTAACCCATTATAGCTGAACTTCATTTCCCTTTGTACAGTGAGGATGTCTTGTGTAATGACCAACTCTCCTTGTTGATCTACATAATATTTTATGATAAGAAATGATGGAATGCCACAAGATTAAATCTTTTTCTTTCATTTATTGAAAACTTAATACCATGCAAAGACTTAAAGGAGGTATCAGTTTTTTTCTCTTTGCTTGCATTATATCAACCAGGGAAAATATTGTTTGAATTCTATTCTCATTTAAGTTTTCTTTTCCACTTTTAAGAGAAAAAGAAACACATGCACACACACACACACAATTACATGATTTTATGTTGAGAGATATAAATATCAGTTAGGTTAGGCTAGCTTATGTTGCATTACAAACTCTCAATATCTCAAGAGCTTAAACAAAACTGTTTATTTCTTACTCATGCAACTTCTGCACTGAGCATTGCTTTTTTAACCTTTTTTTTAATTGGCTCTTCGTAGTTATACATGAGAATAGAATCCATTTTGATAAAATAGTACAAGGGTTGCTTTGACCACTGAATGTTCTCTAAGGCCTAGACATACTTGAGACTTCAGCATGGCAGCCTGATATCTCTTGCCATAGTGGAAAGGGGCCTCTAGAGGGCTCTTAAATAACCCAAGACTCTGGCTGGGGTGTGACACCTGTCACATTCCTCCACTGGAAGCAATGATACCCCACCTCACCAAAGTGGTGTGAGGAGTTTCATCCTTTCTCACTGTGATCAGAGAGAGAAACTTGGATGTCAGGCAACATCTTTAAAGTCTCACATGGAGCAATCTCAATAGCTCAGAAATCATAAATATGTTTGTATCTGTTAGCTTCAGGTGCAACATAATTGAGCTGGTTGAATGATTCTGGTTCTTTCATCTAAAAGTGTTTAAATCAAGGTTATTTGTGGTGGTTCAACCAAATAGAAAATGTATTATCTGAAGGTAAAGGTATGAAAACTTAGAAAGCATAAAAAACCTTATGTCTGATCCCAGAATTCATAAACTAGACTTTTTTTAAAAAAAAGGTAGCTACAAAAGTCATTAATTTAGCTATTTGCTTCAGTCACAATTTAGCCCCTCTGCAAAGCCTTCTGTGAATCTAGTCTTCCCTACCTATTCAGTCAAAAATAAATCGAGAACAATCTCTTTGTAACCATTCTGATTACTCCCTTTTTAGTTCTCATCATATTTCCTGCATACATTATTTCTCATATTTCTTGTGACCAAGCACCTTCCTTGGACTGTAAATCTTGCATAATCAGGGACCCAACTGCACCATTATCCCATGTATCTTTGGAACCCACCACATAGTGATTGATGTGCCAACTTCTGAATTCCTGTGTTCTTAGTATCTGGAACTGCTTTCAAATTTTGCAGTCTTGTTCATAAAGCTCTCTATGTTCTTCTGGTATTGTTTACTGAATGATAATTCATTATATTATTAAATATTGGTTAAAGAGGCATTAAATAAATTTTCATCCAAAGAACCTTAGTTATGAATCAGAGGTTTGGATTTTAATAGTAATAATAGCAAAATCTTTTCCAGCTCTTGCTATATATCAGGTAATAAAGTTTACATATTTGAATTCACTTGGTCCAAAACAAGCATTCTTTGAGTCAGGTACTATTATTATGCACATTTTACACACAGAGAATTAAAAATACAGAGACTAAGCAATTTGCCCAAGATCAAATGGCTAATAACTGGAAGTTCCAGGAATTGACCCCAGACTGGCTGGCTCCTGAGCCTGTGCCCTCAACCATTGTGTATGATGCTTCATTATTGGTAAATTCTATTTTAACTGAGGTTTTTGTTTTGAATTAGTTGTTTTGCTTGTTTTGTTTCCCTTCTGTAGAAAAAAAATATGGAAGGAAATGATCACCACATCTCACTTTTTATTTTATGAGTCCAAAAGTCATATTAGGGAATTATTTCTAAGTTGTAAACTTTTAAATATAAGGATCTTCATAATCTCTTCTAAATATAGCTGACAGAGTGATACAAACTTTGCTTACCTTATGCTGTCATTATAGTTCAAAGACAACGAACAATTATTGTGTGATGTTAATGAAGAAGGTTTACTCATGATAATTAATAGTAAATGTTAATCTATTTCAAGAATGTTACACTAAAGAGAAAGGTTCAAATCAAAAGGATTATTTGAAGGAAACGCTCTTAGATAGACCATAAATATCCCTGAAAAGTTCAAAAGTTTTGTGAATTTTTTTCAATACTTGCATATCTCTAAGAAGCAGGTTGTTATGATTTAGACATGAAGTGTCCCCCAGAAGCTCATGCGAGACAATGCAGCAATGTTTGGAGGTAATATGGTTGAATTGTGAGAGTTTTAACCAAGTCAGTGGAGTAATTTGCTGATGTGGATTAACGTGAGGGTAACTATAGGCAGGTGAGATGGTTGGAGGAGGTGGATCACCGCAGGTGTGCCTTTGGGGCTTGCATTTTGTCCCTGATGAGGGGAACTGTCTGTCTTCAATTCCTTGTCCATGTCCTAAGCTACTTTTCTTCCCCACATTTTTCCTTCATGATGTTCAGCCTCACCTCAGACCCAGAACAATGGAGCTGGCCATCTACAGACTAAGATCTTGGAAACTGTGAGCCCAAAATAAACTTTTCTTCTTCTAAGTTGTTCTTCTTGGGTCTTTTGGTGACAGTTACAAAAAAAAAAAAAAAAAAAAAAAAAAGCTGACAAAAACATAGACACAGAATCTCAATTTCAAAAGTCAAATGTGTGGGAAATGCTAGATTAGTGCTTTGTTGTTGTTGCTGTTGTTGTTGTTGTTGTGTTTTGTTCTAGGGATTAACCCAGGGGTGCTTAAACACTGAACCACATCCTTACCCCCTTTTTGCTTTTTTATTTTTGAGATAGAGTCTTACTAAATTGCTTAGGGCCTCACGAAGTTACTGAAACTGGCTTTGAATTTGTGATTCTCCTGCCTCAGCCTCACAAGCCACTGAGATTACAGGCTTGCACCACTGCATCCAGCTTAGATTAATATTCAATCAACTTTCACATTAATTTTTTAGAAGTTTCACTATGATTATGAAATCACATACTTCTTTTGAAAGCAACAACAGTGTTTCCAAATTTATGGGGCCATCAAACACCCATTTGTTTTGTGAAGTATCTTGTGCAATTAATGTTCCCTGAAACATCCCCTAGGAAACAGGAAATGCTGACTTCAAACTAAAACAGAATAAAATAAGAAATTGAAAAATAGTGAGTTCATTGTAAATGTTCCAGGGAATTGAAAGGAACACAAAATTTTAGCTCTCTTCATAACATAATTTTCTGATAAAAATTTTTCTCTCTGACCTAATGTAGGTGTTAGCTGATGAAACCAATTAAATGTGTGTGTGTATGTATATATACATATACAGTTGTTTTCCTTTACATACACACCCACAAACACACACACACACACACACACACACACACAAACCCTTTACATACACACACACACATACACACACACACACACACTCCTTCTCAAGTTAAATTTGGATACAACAATTCACTTTTTAAAATGTTATGAAAAATATGAGCATCCATATTAAAATCTCTCTTTTATGAAAGATTCCATGTTCTTAGATTTTATAGGGGTGGGTTGTTGGTTAGTATTATTTTGAATAGGATAAAAATGTTCAGTGAAATATAATAGTTACTCTTTCTTTTCTTCAAGTTGCATCTCAGTGCTACAAAGGTCAACAGTTATAGTCCTCTGGATTCTCAGAATATGAAATGAGGGAGATTTAAATGATTTATTCTGTCACCTGTTCCTAGAAAAACTGACATAATTTAATATGATGACTGTTCTTTTTACCTTATTAAACTGGTAAAAGGCTGCATGATAGCATCCTATGATGTTTATGACTTCCCACTTACAAAATATGTTTCGGATTCAAACTCCACCTGCCACAACCACCTTCCTCCCACACTGGCTAACCCAGAGCATCATGGCATACAATTGAATGCTTTAGGTCAAGCTCCTCCTATTTGTCCAAGACAAGTATAAATCAGTATGTCACAATTTAATTAGCAACACCATTGTCTTCCCTCAAAACATTGATTTGAGAATTATCCTATATATTATTGTGCCTTAAAAATCAATGACTTACAAAGGAAGAATAGAAAACAGGAAATATTCAAAGTATAAAGAACACACAGTAAAGGAAAAAGCAAAAGAGAAATTTAAGACCTTTCAAGTAGGGCTTTAGCGAAGTCGTTGCTAACCTGGACTCTCAGACATAACTATACAGCTCTTAAGACTGGTCTGCAATGTGTATTTTAGAGTATCAGATATCAAAATGGGAGTTCCTTATCACAAGAGTACCCCAGAGAAACCAACTACTACATTTCTTGGCTATTGTCTAGACTTAGTTTAAGCCCATAACAAACTGGGTTATGTGATAATGATCTCTAGAAACTGGAAATTCCATGTGTATTAAGTTAAAATTTTGAAAATTCTGGAAATTTAAATTTTATCACTTAAAAATATAGTTTGTTTTGATAAAATTTTTTCAGACCATGTGACAAAAGAGGTGCATTGTACAATATCGGTATGCAGATAGGGTAGTATAATCAAACTTCAGAAACAGAGTGCAGAGAAAGAAGAGGTAGCTCTTCAAGTGCAAAGGGCTATACTCAAAAGATTAGTGTCCTTCCAATCTCCCTGGTAAAATAAATGAATTGGAGCACAGGAACAAAGCATCTAATATGTTCCAAGAAGTCACAACATTCTGAAACATTTCTTTCAAAAATATCCTTGTAAGATTAAAAATGCATGACTTTCTAGGACTTTTATTACAGACAAATAAAATAAATTATAAATAGTTAGCCAGGAACCTAACCACCTTCAATTTATAAAGTACTTATCGAATTTCTAAATATAATCTTTCATTATGCTTTTTATCAGAGGTACTACTGGGGAAGGGTGTCATCCATGCTATTTCAGATCTGTCATATATAATCTTCTAATCTGCCAACTTTTTGCAACTAAAAGATGAGCTCATGTACAAGCTGACAAAAGGTATTGATGAGACTACGCTTTCTTGAAGGTTGTTAAAAGTTGAAGTCCCCCCGCCCCATTGTGCAGAAGCTCCCTGAATTGACTTGGCAAATTTCTATAATGATAGCTGATGTCAGGTGATAAGGTAAATTATTCCGCTCAGAACATGTTGTCCGAAAAAGTAAAAGGGTGCTAGAAATAGAAATGGACCCAGATATTGAAGACAGTGACTTGTGTAAATCTATCAAATCTCTCTGGGAATCCTGGATGTTTCATTTTTCCTCCAGCTATGCTTTAAAACCACCACTTCTGCTGATAATGACACTTTCTTTACATAGAAAGTGAAGTGAGGAACTAATCAGATTAGTTGAAAGAGAAAAAAACCTCAGACACGTCAATCTGAAGATTTAGACCTTGACATTTTCAAATCTGAAAACTCCTGATAGAGTTAAATAACACCAATTATTGTTATTATTAGAAGTAGTACAAATATCACTGTAAGTGTGATACTGCAAACATTCATGTACATATACATAAAAGTCCATGGCTTTCATTTATCTCTCAAAGTGTTTAACCAATATAGGTGACAATTTTACATTAGAATTTCAATAATTATTTTCTCTAGCATGACTGGACCTAAGAAATAAGGCAGAGGCTTGCTTAAGATTCATATTCCAAGGTGATGTTAGCACAAGGAATCCAGAATCTTTAATTGGCTGATTTTTCTGGATGATTATTACTGGAGTAATGTCAGCCATTGGTATTAGTTGAAAGACTTAGGGAAGTTTCAGAAAGTTATTATACTTTCCCTTTTGTTTTACTTGTTTTATATAATTTTTTGTCTTCACAGTGTTTGCTTTTAAAATTTCTGGATTACTTTTCAATTTTTAAACAAATGGATATTAACATAAAATCAAATTTTCATTTTCTAAGGGAAAATAGAATATGTGGGAACACAAGGACTACACTCTAAAGTGGTCAAAATGAGCCTTACAGGAATTACTATGGGCCCTAGGATATGCCTACTGATCACTGTATTTCCACCTGGCTGATTTCACACATAAATCATCTACCTGGTCTCAGTGATTAAAAATTTTGCAAGACAATGAAGGGATTCAAGTATGAATAGGTTCTTACAGGTAAAGAGAAGCAAAGCAATAAGCCATTCTTATTTGATAATAACAAAATATTCAGAAAATTACCTAGGATTTGAAAGATCTTGCAATAAAGAGGGGGGACTGCTTAGCATTGTTTTATTAACTCAGTTGTGTATGAGGTCCTTCACACAAAGGCTGGCAAGACTAAAACAGGTTCTGTTAACAGCATAGAAATGGAGAGTTTATTCAACAGCAACTGCAAGGGCTCTGGAAAATGCTAAGTTAAACAATCTGGGCCTCCTGGGAATGGATCAGGAGAGGTAAACAATGAAAGAAAAGGATTTCTAGAAATGGATGATCCTATCATTGCTGGAAGAACTGCACATATAACTGAGTCCCAGATAGTGGCCAAGATTGGTGTTGGAACCTGTCAGTGGGGCATAGCTTACAGACAGCCCACTGTTGTTGCAAGGATAAGGAGGCACGTAGAGCCTAGACCTAGATAAGACAGGCAGGCAAATTATGTGTCTCTATAATGATGCTCCAGATTGTGGCTTAGCAAATACAACTGATGGATTCGCCCTAAGGAAAGAGCTTTAAGCTGTGGGAAATGCATAAAAGAGAAAATCAAATGCAGAGGTTTGTTTCAATGACAGTGTATCTTATTTATAAGAGAAGCAGTTTTGTTATATCCAGTACAATGATAACTCCTCTCTGTCCAGAAACTTTATGCTCAGAGTTTCTACTATAGGATTAAATTAAAAAACATGTTGCTCCTCCAAAATATCTACGAGAGCCTTGGAACTAAAGACTTCACTGATATTTTGTCTAGCAGCCTGAAGTAGAATGCATTTTGCCTCTTTCTAGGTCACAGAGTAAGTCACTATAGCAACCCTAGACTGAACTGAAGCCACCTTCTGAGTGTCTGGTACCATTATCTGAAATGACTTCTAATTCATAAGGTCAGTGTCAGGCATGCAGCACAGGTCACCCTTTATCGACACTGGCATCTGACCAATGTTATAAACCAATGAAGTCATCTATTTTAACAATCCAAATTTAACAACATAGGAAACAACAGAAGAGAAACACATGGTACAGTCTGGCCAGGTGAACTAGGGTTAAATAATGTGTGCTTCACTTCCTCATATGTAAAGTAAATATCATAATTAGTACCTATTTCTGTGGTCATTATAAACTACCAGGATTAAACCATGTAAAGAATTTAAAAATAACTCTTCAATAAATAATGATGATGATGGTGATAGTGACGGTGATGATAATGGCAAAAACTAGATGGACACTCTTGGAAGCTAACCAATTTTTTAACACTTCATAGGATGAAACATTTTGAAGATTGGACTCTAGCATTTATTCTAGTTGGGGGTCAAGCCAGGTGGATACATGATTTCTCCTCTCTAACACCTATTCTACAAGCTCCAGTTTGATGTTACTTCTTATGGAGGTCTTCTCTCACATCCTAAATCGAGACAGATGCTCTGACTTTTCCTGTGTCCAAGACATTATATTCCTCCCCTATCATAGCGCTGTTTGTGATGAACTGTTTGATTTCTGGTCTGTCCCTCAAAAACCTGTAAACTCCATGAAAGTTGAAGACCTTTCAATTTATGCCCTACAACAAGCAGAGCACTGTGGAAATAGGGGTGCTCAATTAAGACTTGTGGAATAAATTAATCAATTGTCATAGTATAACTAACTACCAATTGACTTGGTTAAGAATGCCATAAGTAAATTCTTCTGATATAAACCAGCAGCATCCATAAGTAGTGTAATATTTTTTTCTCCTATAGTTAAATGCAAAATTCTTTTGAAGTGAAAACATAAGGCTGTTGATATTCTATAATATCAGAAAGATTTTGAGATATTTATAATTCTGCATGTTCAGAGATCCAAAGGTGACTTCTTATTCATTGAGAGAGTATAAATATTTTTCAGTCCTGTAACAATGTGTGTGTGTATTAAAACACACACACACACACACACACACACTATGATACTCATTTTTTTTCTTTCAAATCACAGCCATTTCAATACCCTTTTTCATGGATTTTGGGGATTCCTTTGTAAATACACTCATAAATACAGTCATTTGTTTTCATGAATATTGGTAGAGGTAGAGGAAGAAACCAAGCAAATTAATATCAGATATTTAAAAGTATTTTGGAAGAAAATGATATTGGGTAATCGGATCTAGGGGACTAGGAGGTAGTGTTTTCTGTTCTTTTAGATGAAATGGTTATGGACAGTCTCTCTGAAGACATGTGTGCTTGTGTGTGTGCACGTGTGTTTTAATTTCAGATAAAAATGATGACAGTGGCCATCACCACAGAGAACTAGGAGGACACCATTCCAAGTAAAAGAAGTGACATTAAGAAAGGCTCTCACAAGGGTGTGTATATGGCTGTACAAAGAACCAGGAGAGCAATGGAGGCTGGAGGAAAATGAAGAAGTGTGGAGTAATATGAGGTCAGAGAAGGAGAAAGGTTCAGACTCCAGATTTTGAGCACAATGGCAATCTAGATGTTATTCTGATTCCAGTGGAAATCCATTCATTTTGTCAGCACAATTTAAGTTATTTAAAAAAAATCATAGCTATTATAAGGAGAATGTACCCATTTTGTTACAAATTGAATGAATAAAGTCTATATAAACTTCAGACATCATTAATGATGATGTTGCTAGAGATTTTGCCTCTTTTACAATACTACATAATGATTTCAATATCATTCTGGATGAACATTTTAGTCTAATTGTTCTCTATTCTCCAACATCCCCCAAATGATTTTGTTGACAGATCAATAAAAACGGCCTTAATTAAGGCAGTGTGGGTCACATTTCACATCAAAGACAGCTAATTTAAACTGAGACCCCAAATTACAAAAGTATAGAAAAGTCTTCTGCAGCAACTCATTTATGGAGCACCAACATTCAAATAATCTCACAGGGACAGTGAGGTTATTTGTGGATAATTTCCCATGATGTCCCTTCAGAGCCCAAAACATTCCATAGGAAATGTGACTTATCATTTTCTCCTTTGTTTGCCATTTCTGATTGAAATTCAGATTCAAGAAACTAAAAATGTTATGTTTCCCTGATTTCACCAGAAAACTTCTGGGACACACTTCTATGTTACCTCTTGGTCTCCTTGTCCCATGTCATCAGAATGAGATTATAATTGACGCTGACTTTCAATCTCCCTGTGACTTATTGTCCACTGCAGAGTTGAGCTCACAGCATTTGGCCATTTGTTATAAATTCATATTAAAGCTTCACAAGTAGGTCTCCTTGATGTCTCATTATGCTATTAACTTTAAATGCCTAAAATAATCATTGACAGTTCTAGGTAGTGCAGAGATTTCAGCAGATCTCTAGGTTGTCTTTCATATATTCAACTCATAAATAAAATACAAATTGCATGCGCCATCAACTATTTAGAAATGAATCATTGATTCTTTCCTGCATGAATAGAATTGGTTCTGTATACTCTGTTCCCTGCTATAATTTTTTTGTATACTAGTATAAGACAAGGTGGCTTCTTTGAGGAGTTGTAGAATAAAGCAGGTAACGCCGCCAATAATTGAATCATCTATTACAGGTAGTATATGGGAACTGGGTGCTATAGAGATTTATTTCCCTTCTCTTCCCTTTTTGCCATATTCAAAATGGAAATCATGGGAAACCTTCTCTCCTGAGATGAAGAACAAGGCTTTGAAGGATAAACAGAATTTTATGGGAAGAATAAATTCCTCCTATGCCTAAGGAGCCAGGCAGAGTTAGGGCCCAGGGTGGATGTGAATATTAGAGGAAGAATGTTAATTCTGTGAAGGGAAGAAGGAAAATATTGTAGACAGAGATGTTGGTCAGCTGCTATAGAAAGAGTTGTAATGGTCCTAATGGTTTCAGAAATTATGAGGTTAGGTTTTTGGAGAAGGAGTTAAGTTAGAGGATTTGAAAAGGGGAACTGTTTGGGATTGTGATTATGGGAACTGAGAGGCCAGAAGTCTAGAGTAGAAAATTAAGTCATAGACAAATTAACAGCTTGTCAGAAATGATGGGGTCAGGATTCTGAAAGTTTTGGTGGAAGGAAGAAAAATAAATGTATTTGTATTATATACCAAAATAATTGTATTTGTGGGTGAATTAACCCAGTTTGTTATTTTCACCACACAGGCTAATAAACTGATGTGTAAAAAATGCCAACATATTTTAGAGATGTTATTGATTCTGTGATTCAGCACTAACTTACAGATACTCATTTTCAGGTGAAATTTCACCTCCTATTTAATCTCCACTCAGCACCCTTCAACATCCAACCTTTGTGGAAAATACCCAATCCATCCTATTACCAGCTCTTTCTCCTCATATGGCTCCCTCCACTCAATTTTTTTTTAATAGAACTTAAGACTTTGGCTGTCTAATTATCAAGATTGTAAAATAATGCTTGGAGGAAAATATTGCCATATAATAGTTGGCATCCCTATAGCCAAATTCCCAAGGAAGTTCCATGTTAGAACATACTAATGCCCAGGCTTCATGATAAACATTAAATTAGAATGCCTAGGTAACAGAGTCTGGGCAAAGGTTCTTTGGGGAAAATTTCAAAGGTGATTTTAGTACCCAGACATATCAACGGCACTGTTAGTACTTAGCTGGCACTGAGAAAAGTACTGTGTTTGAGAAGCTTTTGTATGGAAGAAAAAAACCACTAACCAACTTAATACCAAACTGCAAAAACACAAAAATTGCAATTGTTACTCTTTTTTTTTTTTTTCAATGACAGGGTCAATGTCCTTTAAATCATAGATAACGTTTTAGAGCTAGGTATTATTAACAATGGTATGATTTAAATAAAGTTCATTTGTTGGAACATTCAAATACGTTGTCAGTCTGACCCCTTACCTGCACATAATTTATTTAGCACAAAAATTTTTTAAAGAAAGAGAATTCCAGTGAACTGTAATTTTCTTATGTGATTTTCTAAAAGGCATAAAAGGCAACACATAAACAATTACATTGAAACAATGCTCTGACCTCAATAACCACACATTGAAAATACATTTATCTGGAAAAAGCCATTAGGAAAAACTGTGAGCAAGGTGAAAACAGCTTTTGTGTGTTTTGGATAATAGTAACTCAGCAGGACCAAAACAACAAAGCCCTATTAAATCTACTTCTCATTCTACACTTCTTGCTTATGCTGAAAGTAACTCCTTGAATCCTGAGTTCAAAAATTTGTGTTCTTGACCCCAAAATGCAACCATATAAGATTCTGTCCAGCTTATCTGAGCATTACATTTTCACAAGTATGTATATATTACAGCTATCCCAAGACCTATCTTATTTATGGAAAGAATTAGCAACATTGCTGACAATTTCTCACACACCAAGGGATTGACTAGTCATTCAAAGGAAAAAACAACAGCAAAATGGATGAAACTTCTTTATTGCCTCCTCCAGGCCTCCTGTTGTCCTTTTAAAGAAAAATCCATTGGAAGTAGCATCTCTTCTTCTTTTCTCACAATAACACAAAACCCTTTTTGCCTTTTCTAGGAACTGTTCCTAGAAGCTCATCCCTTTTTCTGTATTTCCTTCCCCTTCCTGACATAAAGCTTTCCTTTAGCTAGCTAACGTTTGGAGAGAATATAATCATTTAAAATAAATTAAAATTCTTAGAAAAAAGTCATGAAGCAACATTAAAAACAATTTTGGAAATGAAAAGGAATTTTTTTAATCAATTCACCACTTTTATAAAGCACTACCATGTTGTCCTGATTTTATCTTTTTTGTCATATTCGTGAGTGATTTTCTAAATGTTTGCAATTAAGTCTCCTCCCAGAGTCTTTACCTGACTTCCTCCCCATAACCTTAGGTCACACAGCTGGCTCATGATGGAAATAAAACTCTAATCAAGTTCAGTTTGACTCCTAATCTTATACGCTATTTTCCCTCTGTATTTTCAGCATGTGGTGATGATTTTGAAGTAGCAACAGAAATAGAGATCATGTTTAAAGCTTCTACCTGAGGACCTTCTGTTAATCACCCTCCTGAATAAAAGAAGTATCTTTTTTTTCTATCAGGCAAGTTCACCCCATTCACCAAATCTGTACAAAAGAGAGGAACAGATCTAGAGCACAGAAAAACACTATCTCTACTGTGGTGTAGGTACAGGAAACTGCTCAGCAGTACAAGAGAAGATAGATGTAGTAGCCTACTCATTCCTGTAATGTTTAATGGGTATAAAAGTCATCACTCCACTAACAACTCCATCAAGAGTCCCTCTGAACCCCTGTAGTGCTTAGGATCTATCCAGGAGAAAAGAACCAACGTAACTCCATAAAATGTTTCAATGTGGGCGACTAGAAATAGAATTATTACAAAATAATTTATTAAAAATTATTTCAAGATCGGGCAAAGAAAACAACCATAGAAACTCCCTCAGTTTTTGGATGAAAGGTCAAATAGAGGCTATTGCTATAAAAACCTAATGGTAAGGCCATCATGTGAAAGTTGGAAAGATAGAGAAGAGGGCAACAAATAGATAACTGGAACCATGAAAGAGAAGCAGAGAGTGCATGTATCATCACCAAAGCAGGAAAAAAAGATGAGAAGCATTCCCCTTGCTTCTACTCTCAGTGTCCTGCTGCTGCCTACATTCATTGAAACTAATAGCCTTGTTTCCTGGGCAAGGAAACAGCATAGGGTAATTTTTATGAGAGCAAATAGGCAAGTGATTGGTTCTATCTCCAGTCCAATTGACTTGATTCTGATTCAATAAAGTTGAACATTCCTGATAGGGCAAAGGGGAAAAGGGGAGGGAGCAGAAGGGAGGGAGAATAGGAGTAGAAAAGATGGTGGAATGCGATGGTGATCATTACCCTACATACATGTATGAAGACACGAAGGATGTAACTCTACTTCGTGAACAACCAGAGACATGAAAAATCGTGCTCTATATCTAATATGAATTGTAATGCATTCTGTTGTCATATGTAACTAATTAAAATTAAAAATTAAAAAAAATTTTAAAAAGAAAGTGAAAAAATAAACTCCACCTAAATTAAACATTCGCTATGCACATATTTGATGAAGGACTTTTATCTAGATTATACAAAGGACTTCTACAATTCAATAATAAAAAGACCAAAACAACTCTACAAGAAAAAAGACTAGAACTGATTTTCACAAAAAGGTATATAAAAAGTCATGCTCAATTTAATGCCAGTGAAGCCATTAGTAAGACTCCATTCAAAAATCTATGTCTCTTGACAGTTTAAAGCCTACTAAAGGAGACTTCTATGTTAAATATGTCTTAGATATTCTCTATACTATTCAAATATTTCAACAATCTTCATTTTATATTAAATTCTCTAGGAATAAAGCTGAATTTTTACATTATTACATCCAGTTCCATGTCCTAATTTTCCTGTGCAATTAAAATTTTATTGTGTACTATAATATTCATTAATTCTTCATGAATATTTTCTTTCCAACTTAGCAATAAGGTCTACGTGGATTGAGACAATGAATAATCTTTCTTAGTTCCATTGGCACCTGATTTATGTTATGAATACAGTAAAAGATAACTTTTCTTATTGTACATATTATATTAAAATTAATAGGATATATGAGAGATATTTAAATGTACAGGATACAAAAGACGTGGCAAAACATTACTAAAAGGACAAAATGTCATTTTTAATTTTCAAATGTTTAGAAAGAAAAGCATTATATTAGGTTGATTATATAAGAAAAATACTAACAATTACTATCATGATAATAACATATTTATATAGAAGAGTTCCTTTGAAATGAAAATTCAATCTTGAATTTTGGAACTATTGCTTAATGAATACCAAGTTATTTATATTAATTTTTATTTAATCCTCATAGTTAATTCATGTGATCAATATGTATATTCCTAGTTGATGGACCAGAAAAATGGAGGGTAAAGAAATTTAATCAAACATCCTTACATCAAATAAGTTGCAAATGCTAGTACTTGTGTGAGAATCTCAATCTACCATACAAATATTGACTTCCCACTTTATACTATGTTGTATCTGAAAAAAAATACCTCTGAGATAACAGGATATAAATTATATCAGATATAATTTATTTCTAGTATAATTGATTATACGATCTTTTTATTGATTAAAGGTATTGCATTTTTTGTGCATGTATTCTTTGAGATTAAATGAGAATCTTTAGGAATAGGATATCATTTCTGTGCATGAAAACTTATTTTTTTGTCCCCCACTGATCACCTAGTGAACTTTAATGTAACTCATTAAAAATACAGAATATATGTTCTTTAAAGACTTTGAGCCATCAAAATTTTGTTTCAAGGTTACAAAATGATCCTCAAATCAAACATAAATTAATTATTCTGAATTCGTTTTAAAGCAATTTTTATAGACATGTTAACACCTACAAATGTTACCAGGAAACAAAAGACACGGGTAGGTCATTTTGTCAATATAATTTTCATTTTGCTTTAAATATAGGCAACACGAACTATAGTTCATGTTATATAGTCAGCTTGTAAAATAGAGAAGCTGCTCTCTTGTCAGACCTCTAGAGACATTGCTATTTTAACAGCAAAGGATGGGGCAGAGTAGTGGCAAAAGTATAAACTCTGGAGCCAGACAAACTGGATTTAAATTCCTACCAGCTTCTCAACTTATTGTGTCACCTGGTCATGTTAGTCAACTTCTTTGAGTCTTGGGCTCTGCATCTACAAAATGGTCAGGGTAATAATAGTCATTTGCAAGGTCATTATTAAAAAGAAGTGAATTTATATACATATATATACAACACACACACATACACACGTACACATACATATAAATGACATAAAAGAGTGCCTGCCACACAGCGTACTTTCCATAATATTAGCTGCTACTATTGTACTATATACGAATTTGAAAACAGGTCCTTAAAACTATTTGCCAACAGCAAAAGATAAGAAAGACACCACCACTTCTCTGTGAGCTGTTTTTTTCCCAATGAGTGAGGAAATCTAGAATATCCTATGTAAGAACTATCAGAAACTCAGGTGGGAATTTGGAGATAGGTTGAGTTATCTTTTCTATTCTAGATCCCTGTTCAGAGAGGCAACACACTAGGGATCTTTGGGAAGGTTTGATTACTCCTTTGATGGAACTCTAGCATACTTCATCTATCTCTGTAGTAGAGCAGATAAGGAAGAAAAATGTTAATTAGCTATACACCTTTTGCAGTAAAACACTGTATCTTGAGCCTTAGAAGAACCTGAAATGTAGGAAGTCAGAATTCTCCTGTGGGATAATCTAGGTTTCCTATTGCGCTTGTATTCTGAATCTGAGCAAAAACCTGACTCTGTTCAAGCAATAATGAATTCAGTAAAGCTTTGCCTTTACTTGAGAGTTAATTCTTATGTAGAAGCAATATTCCAATATAATTCTAACATGCAAGTGAGGTAGTAGAAATAGGGACCCATAAAAATGATTCATGAGACAAAGTTTAGTTGAGAACAAAAGAAACCTGTGTTCATACTCTATGCCTTCCCATTTTAATTTATTTTTACAATAGGGATGATAATAATATTTCTTTATATAATTGTTAGTGTTATTAAATAGCATACCATATGTAATGCCCAGCTCTGTGCCAGATGCACAGCAGGATCACAATAAATGAAGCTATTGTTACTTACTGAGTTTATGTTTTCAGTGCAATGACAATTATTCCACGCAATGGTAGAACTTAGGCCTCCTTAAATCAACCCCAATATGATAAATTATTTTGATATTTTTAATATAAAACAGAGCTATGAGAAGATTTAATATATTGAGTTTGGATTTATTCAGGTTACATACAATGCTTATATTATTAAACCTTCCCTAAGTATAATTTGAAAAAGAGGTAAGTGGCAAAATTACTAATTTCCATATAACTCCTTTTTACTATTGTAAACTTGCTAATATGGACAATCATCTCTAGCCATCTGTTAACTTTCCTCTCAAAAAGATTTATTTATAATTCAAGTGAACATAGTCCTTCCTTGAATTAAACAGATGTTGTGGTGTTTGGCTTCCTAAAGAGGCAATTTCTTATCTTTATTCCATAATGACATAGTTTTCTGTGAGGTAATATGATAAGATTATTCTTTATTTGAATTAACTAATATCTAAGTTCCTGTATAATTTAATTGGCTTATATCTAGTAATTTTCCAATTGTCTCTTTTTAGTAAGTTAATATGGACTAAGTATATTCCACATATGGCTTAATATAATCAATTAAGAATGGCTCCTACATTGACTATCAGTTAACATAAGCAAACTTTATGATTTAACAAAAAGTTCTCTTTATTAAATAGTATAATAAGACCCTTCAAGTTTCAACTGCAATTAGTAAAGGGATGATGAAAAAAAAACATATTTTAGGAGAGAAAAAAATGCTAGGGAGGTAGAAGGAAAGAAAAAGTGATTCAGAGATTTTGAAGGAAATGAGGTCAGAGAACAAGCAAGTCACCCTTAAAACCTGTGACTGTTGCTTACTAGAAAGGGTTGAGATGCTTCCTTAATGAGAAGAGTAGCTTTCCTAAAATACACACCAAAGTTACATAGTGCAATTGGACACTTCCGTTCCCAGATGCCTTACTTGCCTTTAAGAAAATATCATGGGCTAATTAGGAGGTAGTCTAATACCATAACTTTAACAGGGTAGAATTATGACCTATTTTTTCTTTATTCTTGATAACTCCTCATTAGATGCAAATTGCCTAATCTCGTCATACTTAGAGTAAACCTGAACTGAAGCTTTACTTTTGGGGTGGAAACTTTTGAGCTTGGCTTCTACCAATTCCATTTGAAGTCACTATGAGCCACTATTTTATTCATCTTAATAGTGAGCTGCTTCAAAACTGACTAAACATCCAAATTTTCCTTTCTATTAAAGTTTAATTGAACTTGGGTTTGTCTAGTTTCTTTGGAATGACTGATTTTAATTGCCACTGCTGAACAATGTTAATTATAATGAAACCTCAGAGAGTTTAACTTCTCATTCCATCTTAATTAGTGGAGAATTTAAAGTAATGGGTAAATACTTATAAGCATTATTTTTCTTCGTAATTATTATTGCTAATGGCATCATTGACAAATTATGGTTCAACCACAAGAGTTTTCCTTCCCCATTACATCATTTGATCCTTGCCCCCATGTCCTGCTGCATTGCATGGAGACTGATGGAGCTAGCATAAGAACTGCAGAAACTTCTCTTCTTTCGCGAGAAGATGGGAACAAGGATGCTTTGAAAAAAACTCCTACCACAGCAATGCAACTAGGACTTGGACAAACTAGAAAACAAGTTCTAAAGCATTGCAGGGGTATCAGAAGTATAAATGGAAACGTTCCTGGACAGATGGAGAAGTGAAATCTGCTTGATAAAATTGCCCCAATGCAAAACTAGGATCGACCTGGTTTCAAAAGCATCCCAGATATTTTATAATAAATGAGAGCTTGCCTCATTTTTTTTTTGCTTAATGAGAATGCCTAGCTAATAGAGTGCTTCTTAGAAAAGTAATAATGCACTTACTTTAAGAAATACATGATATAAATCACAGCATGTACTCAAAACGTCTTCCCTGAAGATAACTTTCACCTAAGCAGGTAAAAGTGAATCACCCTAAATATATGTTTTCTATTTGAAAGGACATATGCATAAGAATAAGACTTTTAAGGAGGAAACATTCAGAGATTCTCAAATTTAGCTACGGAAGCCTGATCACTTAGACTTTGGAAAACTAAGAAGACTCATCTTCGCCCACTGAATTCAGGATTTCAGGGAACTTGCAGGACTCTTATCCAAGCATTTTTTTTCTCTCTCCTTAAACATTCTTCTGGTGACTTTGATGCATAAAATTGATGTCAATCATTTTATTTTTCCCTAGTGAATCCTGTTAACCTATTCTTCCAATTCTAGACACCATAATTGGGGAAATAAATGTAGAATTTTGCCTGACTTCTGTTTACTCTGTAATATAATTATGTTAGTTGGGGATGACTTGGGCTATATCACAGAACGAACTGCACATGTTTATTTAGGATTTAACTTGAAGACAATGTGCCAATAAAGTAAATTGTGTTCCTAGAATTGGGTTCAGGTTACTCCTTATTTACACTAGAGCTGGAAGTACCAAGTAAAACATGATTGGTTTTGAGTCATGTTCCTTATGCTGTTCTGATGTTCTTGCTCCATGTCCCAACACTTCTGTTTTGACAGTGTTGCTTTTTCTCCTAACTGGTTGTATCCCAATTGTAGATAAATCCTAAGTCTTTCTGTCTACAATAACTACAATTTAATTCCTTTAGCATTGTCTTCACCAGTTTTATTTGTCCCTAGTAGCCTGCTGTATCCTTGATTGTTCCTGAGGAAATGGAACATACTGATCTTTCATACCACACATGATTCCCAAGTAAATAGGGCACAATCATCATTATATTGAAAGATTGTGCCTGCTTTGTTAACAACTGTAGTCATTGTGCAACATGTGACATAGGAAAGGTTTTCATAATATTCATTAAATAAAATTGATCTCTATTTTTTCCTGAAAGCTGTTGCTCAGAATTGAGTTATTTTGGACACTAATAACTTATTTTATTTCAGAACTTTTATCTTCACTGTGGGTTTTCTGGAAGAAAGAATCAAAAAAAGTAGAGAAAAACTTGTCTGTAACTTATTCCAGAAATTAAATATTTTCTAATGTGATTTTTCTTTATGTTTTCTGTAAAGTTTTTGAATGTTTTTCCAATATTGGTCTTATGGTATTGTGATTTTATTGTGATATGGTATTATGATTTTAAGGTTCATCTAATACTTAATGAAAGGCAAAGAGTTTCCAAAAGTTTTGAGAAAGACTTGGAGATTTACTTTAAATAAAGGTACAGGATCCTTAATCCTGTTTGGTGGTATTATCAAACATTTTTCTTCTAGCTCTATTCCCTTAGGTGTTTAATTCTTCATTTCCAGCTTGACATGAGCAACAGCTGAAGCATATTTGGTTAAGGTGAATTTTGCAGCACTGTTGAAACAAATAAAATACCGTATGTCATGATATATTCTGGGCATTGCTAGAGTTCCAGAAAAATAATTGTGAGTGATGCTAAAATCTTTTTTTTTTACTGCAGATTTCTTGATAAATACAATCTGACCATCTTTAGCCTAAGACTTTGTAGAATTCCTTGGATGGGGAAAAGTTCCAGCTTTATATTCTTCCATATGTGTGGCTTTGGGAGACCCAATTTCATGATAAAACTACTGGAGAAAAACACAGAGAAACAAGGTTTGCACCATCAATTTCTTGTTGTATCTACTTTGCCAACCACATAAAGAATTTATACTGGTCACTATCTGGATCATGGACCAAGGAGCAGGGTCTGTTGAATCACTAAAACAAAAAATACTAGAAATCCTCAAGCCATTTACCTTATAAATCTAAATTCCTCACATTCAGGAAGCCCACTGGGGGGAAAAAATAGGAACATGTTTAACAAGTGGGTACAGATAGTAAAAAATAACCCTTGCTCTTGTTCACAGTACTAAGAAATTTTGAGAAGAGTATCTCTCATCTCTGTGATAGCGCTGGGAAGACCATTAACACTTTCAATACTACCCTGACATTATTCCTCTCGGGGTGAGGACATGATAGAATGTGTAATTTTGCAGAAAAGAACAGAAGGATTTGTGTGATTTCTAGGAAGTCATTTCAATGACAGTAACAACAGTTAATATTTCCCAGTGTCCATGCTGTGTACCACATTCTAAATTATATAGTAAGTCATTTTCCCTTCTTTCTCTTCCTTAACAAATATTTACTGAGTACTTATTAGGTAAATCATGGAAACTTACAGTCTCTGGGATGGTGTTAGTCTCATAATTATCCATTAATTCTTATTGGGATAATTAATAATGCATGTACACATTTTAATTATATAGTATATGAAAGCAAGTGCTTTCCATTTGCTAAGGCCTACATATGCTATGGTGAATACACACGAAGTGCACAATATATAGCCATGTCTTTAAATAGATTCAGTTTATCGAGAGAGAAAAATTAAAATGTTACATGAAAACTGACTTGAATTGCTTAGCAATTTTATCTTTGCTTTTGGTACAAATTAGCACATTCAAATATAATATGTTAGAGAGAAAACATGATAGATATTTGTAGACAGAGATGACATCAAATAGCTATGTTTGGAAATAAATAGTAAGTAGGAATTATATCTGATAAGTAATTCATTCTTACTGCATGGGGATAAAAATAAAGAATAAAAAGTATACATATTTAATATTTTAAATATATATTTTACAAAATGTATAGTTATAAATTTTGTAATTACTATCTTTAAAAGTAATTTATTTTAATTTTTAAAAAATGTTTATTGTAAATTAGATAAAGAACAAAACTTAAAGAATAATTCTAATTCTTCTATACAACATTTCATTTAAAATATTTAAAACTGGTAATATCTTTAATCTATATCTATTAGAAAATTCTTTCACTTCTACCCTGGGTAAAATGACTTCAGGAGGGATTAGTAATAACAAAGTAAAAACAAAAATTAAGAGTGATCAGCCATACTGTTGCAGTGGTGCATGCCTGTAATCCCAGCAGCCTGGGAGGCTGAGGCAGGTGGATTATAAATTCAAAGCCAGCCTCAGCAATTAAACAGGCCCTAAGCAACTCAGTGAGACCATGTCTCTAATAAAATTCAAAATAGGACTGGGGATGTAACTCAGTGGTCATGTGCCCTTGAGTTCAATCCCTGGTACTACTGCCCCCACTCCAAAAAAAAAAAAAAAATGGCTGGCCATAGTTTCTTTTCCTCTTTAATAATTATAATCATAGTTCAATGTGCTTGCCAAGTAGAACACAGGAATATTTAAACATGTGTTTATGTTCCATATCACCAATTAAAGGAAAAAACACACAATCCTGATTGTAATTTGTCCTCTATTCTCTACTAATATGTTTATTAACAGAAATAATGTGTTTTGTTGGTGCCAGAAACAATTCTTACACTTAGTTCTTTTTTGTCAAATGTGGTCTCAAAAATTGAATAAATAAATTATATTGAGCTTAAAAATGAAATAGTTGTTTTTAAGTATTGGATTTACTGCTCAAAGCAAACATATCCTATAAACCTCTCTTTGACCTACATTGAATTCCTTAAAAAAATAATAGTTGGCCATTCTTCTAGAAGAAGAATGTTTGCACACAGAAACAAGTTGGGTGTACCAATGGTTGAGCAACTTTAGCTAGATGATGGTTTTAGGCAGAATGTATACACACTGCCTTTAAGATATGAACTAATTTTTCTATTTTGGTATTCAATAGTGAAATCCCAGCCAAATCTAGGGGCAAAATGAGATTGGTTAATACCACCACTATGTGGTTTTCAATTTTTCAAAGCTAGTTTTTGCTTCATTACGCAGAGTTAGAACCTCCACCATTTTTGCTGCCACTAACCCCAGTTTTAAGAATGTTAGCAGCAATCTTTCAGAATTTAACACATAAGGGCTGGTAGAATGCTTGCCTTATATGTATGAGGTCCTGGGTTCAATCCTCAGCACCACATTTAAAAAAAAAGATATCATGTCCATATATAACTAATATATATATATAGTTTTTTAAAAGAAGAATTTAACATACATCTTCCAAGGGACAAAAGGAAAGAAAATTGCACTATTATGACTTTCCAAATTGTCATAGCTCACACTTAATATTGATTTTATTTTAATATTACTGACAATGGGTTTTGTTGAGTGAAATAAATTCAGCACTAATGAGCATATTTTGAAAGTTTAAAAACACAATTTGATGAATCAATGTAATCTCTACAAAAATGACTCTAGGGTGCCAAAGTGTCACTGAGCAGGAGGAAAATCATGAGAAAACAAAGGAAGAAAAAAAAATAAGTAAAAGTGATTCTGATAGTTACAAGAGCAATTAATCAACAAGTCCTTGTTTTTTGTTTTTATTTTTTGTTTTTTTTTCCAATATCAGAAAGAAATAGTTGTACAATGACAAAGTTAGTTCAAATTAATTATAAAAATTCCTCTACCAGTTATTTCTTTGAACTAGTCTAGGGGGGCCTAGCACATAGTAGGGTTTATAATTGCTTTTTCCTCACTGATTTTGGCTTCCATCTTATTTCAAAACATTTAAATGGAGTTCTTATTATGTAGTCTGATATCTAATTTTCACAGTTAGATTTATGAATTATGCCAACAACTGTTGGGCAATAATTATTGCCCAATAACGGTTGTCTTTTATAAATAGTTATTACTTTATGACAAGAATTGTTTAAAGGAGCACATTTTGTAGTCTTTAAAGTATAGTTATATTTTTGCACATGCATATGCCAACATTATGAGATATGATAAACAAAATGAGATATGACTATTATGTTTCTTCTTATTGCTACCATTTAAATTGTAATAGATATATCAAAAACATGTCTTCTAGGACTTTTTTGGAAAAATAAAATATAAGGAGCACAGAAATATTATTATAGCTAATATTAACTTGGTTTTGAAAGAGGACACAATAATAATTTTCTATATCACAATGCAAGCCTGGGCAGAGAAACTCTGAAGAAACTGAGAATTAAAGGGATTCAATTTTTTGTTGAAGTTGCATAACAGATCTAAGATTTCAATTACAGTAGGTGCTGTCCAAATCCATGGTCTTTCCAACAAACCTTACTATATTTCACATAATAATTTTATGTTTACTTCCATGTGATTGTGATTTATACTCTTTAATTCCACTTCCTGCCCTCCTCTGTTCTCTTGAACCCTTATTAATATGGTTTTGTTCCACCTTGAGAGAAGGATTAGTTAGCTTCCTTGTTTTTGACTAATCTCTTATAGACTGGCCACTCAGGAAAGGTACAGGTCTCATGTAAAGCTTCATAAAATGTTGACGAAGCTGGGCAAATAGCTCATTCAAACCTAACTACTTCCAAAGCTGAGGTTCAGGTACTGGATTATATCAGAGAAGGGTCTGTTGTTCCTCCAACTGTGTATCCTTATGCATGGAGGGAGCCTTGATGTCAGCTTGTACTTTCCACGGCTACAAGCTCAAGGCTTGGGCCCTCACCCACTGATCACCCCAGGGGAAAGTGTTGGTGCTTCTCCCAATGATTAAAGCTGAGTTAGCAGGACTGGACTGCCTCCAAGATTCTGTCACAATGTGCTCCTATTGTGTCCTGTCCTTGTCCTTATCAGGAAAAGAGTAGCACTTTCTTAAAACAATATAAAATTCTGGAGGGTAGGAGTCATATTCACTTGGTATCTAAAGTCCACTTCCACTAGTCTCATGGGATTACCTTAGGATATGCCTGTATCAGGGGTTCCACCCAGCTGTTAATTCTCCTGTTTCTCAGTGAACCCAAAGGACTAGTGGATATAACCTTTGAGATTCCAACATCCTCCCCTTTTTAATGTAGATCAATAACTTTCCAGAATCTCTTCCATATTTCCAAATCAAGTGATTATTACTCTATCATTATATCACTCCTTCTAGGAGGATGACAGCATGGATTAGTTCTTCTCCATCCTTTGAAAGCCTTTCTTAATTGGTTTCCAGAATACCACACATTGGACTGTTCTTCTATTGTACTAGTGACTCCTTCTGATTCTTCATTGTTGAATTGTACTTGAATTTATAAATTGTAAAGCTAAAGTGTCTTAGCTCATGGATCTTTTCTATACTCCTCTAAACTCATTGCCCAAATAACCACACCTTGTTTCGTGACTTAAAATATCACCCACAATCAATGAGTAGCCACTTTGCATTTCCAACCTCAAAGTCCAAATTCATGTATTTCATTATTCATTCAATTTCTCAATTTTGTAAAAGAGTCTTAAGCAAATAAATTTTAACCTTCCTTGCTCTATAAGGAAATCTTCTTTTAGGTCACTAAGTAGACTCACGGGTTTAATAAGTTCAAATTTGTACACCTCTAACCAACATCACTAAATGGTAACTGCAGTTTTCTGGATAATAACTATTTGGCACCATTTTGCCTTCTCTTTCTCTAATATCTCACATTCAAACCGTGAGCAAATTATCTTGAAAATTCTCCTGAATATATCCAGAATCTGACCCTCACTCTCCAGTTCTAATGGGACTCTGTTGATAGCCCAAGTGCACATGCTCCTCAGGGTTTTGTTGCTAGATATTCCTCTCCCTAGAATGTTAGTGTCATCAATACCTGAGTGGTTTGCTCTCTTACATTTTTAAAAATTTCTGATCACATACCACTTATCACAGTTGCCATTTTAAACAATTCATAGAAAATATCACCTCCACTACAATATCTTAATATGTGCTCATCTCAATTTACATTTCTTCATTGCATTTCCCATTGCATGTTATATCTATCATTGCTTAATGTTGGTCTGTCTTTCCTATTGGGAAAAACTAAAGTGTAGGAGAAAAAGGTTATGTTGTTCTTAGCCTTCCTCTAATTTTTCAGTGCCTAGGACTCGATTTATTGGCACATAAAAGATACCTCTCTTGGAGTTTTCAGTCCCTTTCAGTTAAAATCTTCTATTTTGAAACTAAAATTAAGAGTCACATTCTTTCACAATAGTTAAACTGTGGAACCAACCTAGATGCCCTTCAATAGATGAATGGATAAACAAAAATGTGGCTTATATACATAATAAAATATTACTCAGCAATAAAAGAGAATAAAATCATGGCATTTGCAAGTAAATGGATGGAGTTAGAGAAGATAATGCTAAGTAAAGTTAGCCAATCCAAAAAAATCAAATGCCGAATGTTTTCTTTGATATAAGGAGGTTGATTCATAGTGGGATAGGGAGCAGGAGCATGGGAGAATAGAGGAACTCTAGATAGGGCAGAGGAGTTGGAGGGAAAGGGACGGGGCATGGGGTTATTAATGATAGTGGAATGTGATGATCATTATTTTCCAAAGTACAGGTATAAAGACAGGAATTGGTATGAATATTCTATGCATTCAACCAGAGATATGAAAAATTGTGTTCTATATGTATAATAAGAATTGTAATGTATTCCGCTGTCATATATAAATAAAAATAAAATAAAAGAATAAAAGAACAAAAAAGAGCCACATTCTTTGCATACATTTAAGGTATATACTAAATAACCACATGATTAATTATTAATTATTCAATGCTAATAAATTATTCAGCAAATAAACTTTTAAGTTCTTATGAGATTGTGCTAAATACTGCTGGACGTATACCATGTACATATAAATAAGACACTATTGTTCTCCTCAAAAACACTGTCTAAATTAGTCAGCATCAAAAGAGAAAAAAGAGAAAATGGAATGTTCCACTGGGAGAAATAACTTCCAGATGGACAAAGGGCAGTAACATAAAGCTGTGCAGCATAATTGGCAATTGGACAGGGTCTTCATATAATTTCAACATAAAGAAAAGTTTGAGAAAAATATGGTAATTCCATCACTTGATAATTATAAGATGTTTGACATTGTAGCCTAAAACTTTTACTTCTGTTTAGTTTTTAATTCTCTGATTCTTAGTTTGCTCATGGTACAAATGAGGGTTTCATGCATAATAAATGTGATAACATTTACTGACTGAACAGCATAGTTGATATAGCCACAGAATGACAAGTTTTATCTTAAATATTCTTTCAATTTTAAAGAAAGTGTAATGTATTTAATAATAATGTATATAACCAGAAATATGAAAAATTGTGCTCTATATGTGTAATGAGAATTGTGATGCATTCCGCTGTCATATATAAATAAAACATAAAAATTAAAAAACAAAAGAAAGTTTAATCCAAAGATGTTTTTGAAAACAGACAAAATAATTTTTGGTATAAAATGGTCATTTTTGTCAGTATTACCCACGGGTTTTCTAATCAATGAAGGTAGAATTGCCAAGTTTAGCAAAAAGAAAAATATACAATGCTCAGTTAAATCTGAATTATATGTAGATGATAAAAAATTTTCTATCTATGTTCTAAATATTGAGGAGACATTCTTATTCTTTATAAATATTTGATTTTTATGAATATTTAGATTTAACTGGACTTCCTGAATTTTATTTAGCAACTCTAAATACAGTCTCTATTTTTATTGCTTTAAAAATACTAATAAATGTGCCTACCAAACACATGTTCACATGTGCACATGTATGTGCATACACACACACACATACACACACACACACACAGGACTGTTTTGCAATGTTACTAGAAGGAACCTTAGAAATCAAATTAAGATCCACTTATTCTGTATAGAGCAGGGATCAGCAAACTACACATTACAGGCTAAATCTGCTCCAGGGCCCGTTTTGTATAGCACTCTGGCTAAGAATGGTTGTAAACACTTTTAATGTAAAAATATAGTGTATTTTATATATTAACTTATATTTTATATTTTAATTTATAAGTAAGAATATGCACTAATCTAACGTGACCCATAAAGTTTCAACTAATTGTTATCTGTCCTCTTTTAGAAGTTTGTTAATGTACAGAGAAGAAATTCATTCATTCATTTACTTCTTCAGTAAATAATTATTGAGAGCCATTATGTTGCAGGAACCCTTGTAGGTGCCCTTGTAGAGCTTACAGTGTAAAAAGAAAAGACTAAATTAAATAACATTGCCATAAATCTACGAACAGTCAAATAAATCATATATGATAGCATAGAACATTATGCAAACACATGACTCTAAAGTTAGGTATTTGAACTTTCTTTTTATACTGCAAGTTAATAATTTAAACCTATCCTAAATGGAGCACTATTTCTGAGTTCTTATATGTTTATTAAGCTGTCATTTTAAATACTTAATTCAAAAGTTTACTTTTCATATACCTTTTGCTTCTCTTCAGAATTACTCTTCTGTTCAAAGTTTTCAAGGAAATTTTAGTTCATAGTATTATTTTGGTGGTCTTTAATTTTCTACATCAGAAATTATGAATTCCAATTTTTTATTGTAATTTCACTGCAAAATTTTAATGTTTTTATTCAATAGCAAATTCACATATAATTCAAATATCTGACAATTAAAATATTATAATTAAAGTATATTTTTGTCAAAATATCAAAGGATTTTTTTTCTTATTCATGAATGCCAGCAAGTAAGTATCTGTCTTGTTTTTTTTTTTTTTTTTTTTTTAAGACCATTTTGAATATAAGCATGTCCGGGTATATAACACATGAGGTGCCTATCTATAGTAGTATTGAATCAGGCCATGAGAAACCTGGTCATATGAAGGAGATAGATGTCCTTGTTGTGCCAACAACCCTCCTTGTTCCTAATGCTCTGTGCCATGGATTCAAAGGAATCTACATTGATAGCCTACTCAACCATGAAAATACAAGAGCCCAAGGGGGCTGATTTAACATCTGAGAAAAGATACTTTCTCTCCTCAGCTCACAAAACCAAGTCATTGCAATGATTTCAAATAATCTGTGACTACAGTTCAGATGTGGCCTCTGGTAGAATATGTGTCTACAAGTATAAAATATGTCGTTTTGGATGGTTTCTTTTTAAGTGGTAGGATTTAAAAAAAATCTTCAAATAAATTTATGATTAGGATCTATTTAAAACTATGATGGTTCACATGCTAGAATTTGTTATTCTACACATTGTTCAGATTTACTGGACCATTTAGAATGATTAGAGCAGAAATTCTTAACATTAAAATCACCTGGGTAGAGTTTTTAAAAATACCCGTGCCTGGGGCTCTGCTCAGACCAATTAATTAAGAATCTCTGTTGGATGGAACTTGGACATCAATATTTTTTTAAATGTCTCCTAGTGATTCTTATTAGCATCTGGGGTTGAAAATTGTACATTAGGGATCATGCATGCTGCTTGAGTTTCTGGGGTTCTTAACTTTAATAGTACATTGGATGAATATACCCCCCAAAACCTTTCACTGTTAGTGGTGGTAGGTGGGTATAGCACAGATGCTGGAGTTCTGCTTCCATATAAGATTCTGAATTTCATAGAAAGACCAAACTCCCAAACAAACAGAAAAAAAAAATCATAAAGATGAACAAAATTATAACTTATTTTTAGCCCAGAATACTAAAGAAGACCAAAGCAGCACAAATAGCCTGAAATCAAAGAGCCTCCCCTGTCCCAGTTTGAAATGATTTGCAAACATTGAGACAACTTATTGCAGAGCCTGAGAGAGAAAACACAGAAAATACCCTTAGCAAGTAAGAACTCAGCCCAAAACATTAATGACTTGAGGGTACTGAATTGCAAACTTAAAAATAGTTCAATGGGTAAATTTATGTGTATTTTTACAAATTAAACATTTATTATTTAAAAGGGACAATTGGATTATGCCCCTTGAAATAATATGTTTGTATTACTTTTCAGTTTTGTTTAATGGTGTTCTAAGGTCTTTACCATCAATAATAGATACTGGTGTCTAGATGTTTTAAAGAGAATTTGTAGCATCAAAAGGGGAAAAATGCTTGATATTGATAGATACCTAAAAATAGAGGTTATGGTAGGCAGCTTTAGAAATGGCTCCAAAGTGGGGTTCATACTGACATACATGTCCTAATTCCATACTCTCCTTTTGAATGTGGGTTAGCTCTAACAGGCCTTAAGCTCATAACAAACTTAATATGGCAAAAAAAAAATGGGACATAATTTTTAATATTTGGTAAGGAAAAAAATGCTACCTTCCTTTTCAGTCTCTATCACAATCCAAAGGCACCACCCTCCTCCAGCTGAAGCAAGGCACAATGATGTTTTTAATTAACCTATAAAGAAGTCCCAGGAAAAAATGAGTGAAGGCTCTGGCTAGCAGTCAACCAAGAAATTAAGGCCATCAGCCCAAATCCATTAAGAAAAGATTCCTGCCAACATCCAAGTAACTTTGGACTTGGATCTCTTCTCAGCAAAGTCCTGATGGGATGCCCTGGCCAAAACCCTAGCTGAAATCTTATAAGAGACCCTGTGACCCAGAGAACCCAGGTAAACCAAGCTCAGATTCCTGACACATTTACACGTGAGACAATGGCTTTATTAACCACTGCATTTCATTGTGTTCTCTTATTCCCAAATCAGTAATTCATATTTGGCAAAAATCTACTGAAACAAATAGGGAAAAAAAAAGATTCTTAAGCATTATGAAAAAGTTAAAAGGTAGCAGTAATCTCCAAAGGCACACACACACACACAAAAAAAACCCCACAAATTATTCCCTAAACATATTTCTAAGTATATTCTTGAAGTTATAAATTACTAATGCCCAGAATTATATATTCTGAAGAAAACAAAACCAAAATAAAAAAAACTTGGATTTATTTTAAACATATTGTGTGTGTCTGTGTGTGTGTGTGTGTGTGTGTGTGTGTGTGTGTGTGTGTGTGTATGTGATAGTTTCTTGTTTCTATCTGAAGTAGCCTATAGTTTTTCCTTTTCAGAGCAAACTAGCTTTCAATTTTCGGAAACTAGCTCTCAATTTAGTTTATGAAAATAGATTATTTTTCATGTCTACTTATAGCATGTGTATTTTGTGTTTTTAAGGTTGTGGAATGGGCAAGAATGAGAAGGATCAAAACAATATTCTCAATCATTGGTAGAGAGATAACTTCACCTGACTTTTCCTTCTCCAGTTCAGAGTGAAATCTGGAGCTATGCAGTGATATTTGGGCTACATGAATTATATTTCTGAAATCTTACAAGAGAAAAATCCAGTCCTTGCTAATTACCAGGAATCTACACTGGTCCACCACACATCATGATCAGGCAGTTCCATTAATTTTAAATGCCACTAAATACTCTGTAAATCCTTAGCTGCATTATTTATCTTCTCTTTGTTTTTCTAGTCCTGTTTAAATAGCCAACTTTACTGTTGATTAGGCAAAGCTTCCTTTAGTTCAAACTGTGTGTGATTCTAGATATAAACATTTACAAGTGACAAAATGATTTATTTCACTAGATTCAGTGGCTGATGAACACTTTAGAGTCTACTATCTAATTACTTAGCAATTAGAGGACATCTCCATCTGAATGTTTCTACTCTCTGCTCCTCCATAAACTTGGAATTAGGCAAGAAGTTTCACTGGCTCCATAGTGTGACCGTTGAAAGCACAGGTCTAATTCTGGCAACATTTCTTCCATGTACACACACTATAAAGGTAAAATGGATCACTGTGTATATAAACTATATTGTTCTACATTGTTCATAAGCAGAATATGTGAATATTAGCATTTCAATTATAATCAAATTAAATATTTCATTCCTAAATCACATTAAACATATATTAAGTACTCAATAGCCACATGTTATTATTGAATTGGACAGAACAAATATTGAACATTTCCATCATCACAGACCTGTTGTTTTCACTGAACAAAACTTCTCTAGACATTATCATCTTTAATTTTCCCACCTTGAAAAGTTTGAAGTTCTATGCTTACCTCACAATATACGTGTAAATATCAACTGATAATGGGTGTAAAACTTCTTCATAGATAAGGGTATATTATCATCATTATTGTTTTTATTTTTTTTATAAATCAAAATATGACACTTCTGGGTGAATTTATAAGACCATTCTCTGAAGAAAATATGCCAGTTCATATAAAAACAATTACAATGTATGATTTCTTATGCATACCTTCAAAAATTATTGTATTTTATTATTTTAAAAATCACACCTTCATCACCGTGACCTATACAATTCTTACTTCATGGAGGCAGTTTGTTTGTTAATTATATTGATTAGTGTCACTTAACATCACATTTAACAGATGTGCAGAAGTGTATTATAGTTTGTTTTTAATAGCAAATAATTACCACTTGACAATAGAGCAATCTTTTCAAATGAGTGAAATATGAATAGTTAATGTGAAATAAAAACAAATACACAACTTTACAAGGAATTGAAAATATTCTATCTACAAAATTCTGTATGTGCAATTTCTATTTGCTTAAAACTTGATGTATGAAATTGAATGGTCACAAAACCATACCATATAAAACTAAATGAAACATTTCTTTTTCTTTTTTTTCTCCTATATTCTAGTGGCTAACCATGATGTCTTTTAGATAGTACTGTAGGATTAATAGGCCTATTTATTCTTCGTACATAATACTAAGAACTACTTTGCTAAATCCATTGTTGTTTTGAAGACAGTGAGCCTGGAAGTGACAAACCACATAAGAACTCTAAGAGGACTGTTATTTTTCATAACCTAGTTACTCAACACATCTCTTTTTGCTTTTATTATTCTGCCAACATTTTGTGGGTAAGAGATTGGAGAGAAATTTCAAGCAACACACACACACACACACACAAAAAAAAAAAAATAGAATCAGATCTTATTCCAAAAATATGTGTTTGTGGATATTGAAGAAATGTATTAGGATTACATCTGTGGTATAAAAAAGTTCACAAAAAATAAAGATTAATTAATATTTTTAAATTGTGCTTTTCCATGTAGTATATGTACTAATTCATAAAAGCAATTGGTCATTGTAATAATACAATGTTATTTCTATTAATATTGATCAATCGCATGCTAAATAATAATAATTAAGTATATTAGTATATTTGTTTTTAACTTTATAACTGTTTCTCTTTGCAAGTTAATTACTCTAGGACACCAACAACTATATAAATATATAGATTTTACATATATTTTATATATGTATGAATTATGTACATTAATTTGTAAAATAAATACAAAGTAGTGTATAAATGAATAGTATGTGCATATACATTTATTTGAGAATTATAATATCAACACAAAACTGGTATACTCTAAAACAATGATATATAGGTATATATCTAATGAAATGTGTACAACATATGAAGAAAAACACAAAACCCTGATGAAATTAATCCAGGAATCAAAGAAATAGGGAAATATTCCCCAATTATGGATAAGAAGACTGACTCAATATTATTGAATTATCAGTTTTCTAAATTTGATACATGCATTCAATGTAATCCTGATCAAAATCTCAGAAAGTTACTTTTTAAAGATCAAGAAACAGATGTTAACAAATGTCTGAAGAGTCAAAAGACCCAGAATAACCAAGATAATGTTGAAAGTGAGGGACAAAATTGGAAGAATGACTCCACCCAATTTCAAGATGACTTATAAAGTTACAATAGTAATAGGAACAATAAGGTGTACCCGAAGAATACACCAAGAGATCAGTGTCATGTAAAAGAAGCTTTGTAATAGATCCACATAAGTATAGTCCACTGTTTTGAAAAAGAAGCTAGGATGATTCAATGGAAAAATACAATCTTTCCGATAAATGGCATTGGAAAAAAAATGGACATTCCTATGCAAAAGAATGAATCTAGACACAGACCATATGCTTTTTAGAAAACCGCAGAATGAATGGTAGGTTTATATAAAAGAAAAATTATATTACTTAAAGAGCATAAAGGAGAAAATATAAATGACCATGGGTTTAACAACAATACTAGATAACAATACTACAATCATGACCTGTAATAGAAATATTTGATAAGCTGAAATTATATATATATATATATATATATATATATATATATTTTTTTTTTTTTTTTTTTGCCAAAGACACTGTAAAGAGAACAAGGACAGAAGAAAAACTGGGAGAAAATATCTGCAAAATCCTATCTGAAATACAAAGAAATTTTAGAACCCAATAAGAAAACAATCTATTTTTTTTTTTTATCCATTCATCTATTGAAGGGCATCTGGGTTGGTTCCACAGTCTAGCAATTGTGAATTGTGCTGCTATCAACATCTATGTGGCAATATCCCTGTAGTACGCTCTTTTAAGGTCTTCAGGGAATAGTCTGAGAAGGGAAATAGCTGGGTCAAATGGTGGTTCCATTCCCAGCTTTCCCAGGAATCTCCATACTGCTTTCCAAATTGGCCGAACCAGTGTGCAGTACCACCAGCAATGTACAAGAGTACCCTTTTCCCCACATCCTCGATAGCACTTGTTGTTGTTTGACTTCATAATGGCTGCCAATCTTACTGGAGTGAGATGGTATCTTAGGCTGGTTTTGATTTGCATTTCTCTGACTGCTGAAGATGGTGAGCATTTTTTCATGTACTTGTTGATTGATTGTATGTCCTCCTCTGAGAAGTGTCTGTTCAGGTCTTTGGCCCATTTGTTGATTGGGTTATTTGTTTTCTTATTGTTTAATTTTTTGAGTTCTTTGTATACTCTAGATATTAGGGCTCTATCTGAAGTGTATACACCATGGAGTATTACGCAGCACTAAAAAATGACAAAATCATGGAATTTGCAGGGAAATGGATGGCACTAGAGCAGATTATGCTTAGTGAAGCTAGCCAATCCCTAAAAAACAAATACCAAATGTCTTCTTTGATATAATGAGAACAACTAAGAACAGAGCACGGAGGAAGAGCAGGAAGAAAAGATCAACATGAAACAGATACAGTAGGTGGGAGGGAAAGGGAGAGAAAAGGGAAATTGCATGGTAATGGAGGGAGACCCTCATTGTTACACAAAATTACACATAAGAGGTTGTGAGTGGAATGGGAAAATAAACAAGGAGAGAAATGAATTACAGTAGATGGGGTAGAGAGAGAAGATGGGAGGGGAGAGGAGGGGGGATAGTAGAGGATAGGAAAGGTAGCAGAATACAACAGTTACTAATAGGGCGTTATGTAAAAATGTGGATGTGTAACCGATGTGATTCTGCAATCTGTATTTGGGGTTGTATTGTATTTGGGAGTTCATAACCAACTTGAATCTAATGTATGAAATATGATATGTCAAGAGCTTTGTAATGTTTTGAAAAACCAATAAAAAAAAGAAAACAATCTATTGCAAAATGGACCACAGACCCTAACAGACATTTAACAGCAACAAAAACATAAAAACGATATGCAGATGACAAATAAGCATATAAAGTGTGCTCAAAATCTTGTGTTATCAGAAAAACAAAAATTAAAACTAGGAGATGTCAATACACTCTTATTACCATGGCCCAAATTGAGACAACTGACATTATCAAACACTGGAAAGATGTACAGGAAAAAGAATTCTCTTTGGTGGTGGAAATGCAATGTTGTTCAGCCACTTTGGAAAAGTGTTTGGCTGTTTCTTACAAGAATGAACCAAACCATAAAACATAGTATTTATACATCTTGAAATCTACCCACAGGAGTTGAAATTATACACACACATACAGACATATACACACACACACACACATAAAAAAAAACTGCACAAAAATCCTCTCATAGTTTTATTTGAATTTGACAAAACATGGAAGCAACTAAAGGTGGTCTTCAAGTGAAATTGGCATATCCATACAGTAGAGTATTATTTAGTGCAAAAAGAAGTGAATTATTCAGTCCTGAAAAGACACTGAGAAAACTAATGTGGGGCTGGGGTTGTGGCTCAAGTTGTAGCACACTCGCCTAGCACACATGAGGCAGTGGGTTTGATCCTTAGCACCATATAAAAATAAAATAAAAGTAATGTGTCAACCTAAAACTAAAATAAATAACAATTAAAAAAAGAAAAAAAACTAATATGTATATTACTATCTAAAGGAAATCAGTTTGACATATACTATGTCATCTGAACTGTATGATATTTTGGAAAAGGCAATGTTATGAAGATAGCAAAATGATCATCACTTGCCAGAAGTTTTAGGAAAGGGAGGGCCATAAAAATAGAGCACAGAGTATTTCCAGAGAAGCAAAATTGTTGACAGTGTACTAGTAGGCACTTGTCATTATAAATTTGTCCCAACTCACAGAGTATACCACCAAGAGTGAATCTGAATGTAAACTATGAACTCTGAAAATGATGTGTGAGTACAGGCTCATCAGTTCTAGCAAATATATCACACTTGTGGAGGGGGTGTTGAAAACTAGGGAGGCTATATATGTATTGGGGCAAGGAAAATATGGTATTCTTTGTTACCTTCTGCTGAATATTTTTGTGAACTTAACAAGGTCTATTAACCAATCAAAAATATTCTGAAATATTTTATATGATATATAAATGAATATATATATATTTGAATGCACTTATAGGTACATTAACTGGTTCAGTTAAGTTTTAATTAATATATAATGTACAGACATGCATTTATTGCCAGGATAAATATAAACACAAAGTGATTGTGTGTGTGAATACGTGTATGTAAACAATATAAATTCATTTGCAAATCAAAATATGGACATAAAAGAGTAAATATTTGTATATTTTATGTAAATTGTGGAGAGAAAATAATGAAACCAAATAATACTTGCTATAAACCCCTATTCCACTAGAATAAAAACGTTTTTAATTTCTATATTTATAATTTCATAGAAAATCAATCAATTCGAGCTTGATAGTCTGAAGTAAGTTATGAGGTTCAATTTTATGAAAATCTATAAATATTATTCCTCAAAATTCAGAAATGATATGAAATCATAAACATTTAACAGTGAATTCGTAAATCCATGGTGAAAAGCTTAATGTATGTTGTTTTGCTTCAGATGAGTATGTTGTGTACTTTGTATATTTCTTCACTGGTGACAGACAAAGGGAGTCATAACCTCTTATCAGTTCTATATTATTGTAATTTTATCAACATTATATTAATCACGACTAGTAAAAGAAATTTATATGTAATTTAGAAGGATATATATTCTCTAGTACGGTAGCTGCAAAAAAATAGAATTAATAAATGAAAGCTTTTCAGAAAGGTAAAGGCATAAGCACAAGGATTTAATGTCTCTTCTCTAATATTCCCTCTAAAATAATCAAGGTAATAGATTGTGTGAAGTACAAAAGAATAAAATATTCATATTATCCTTAAGTGTTTACACTTTGCCAGCTCTGGAATGTATTTCGTCTTTTAAATTTTATGATGCAGATTTTGAATAACCAAAAGAAGCTAAATGCATTTCTGCTCTTTGGTGAAATTTTAAACTCAGAAAAGTGGACTCTTGGGAGTTCCAGGGAAAAGGAGAAGAAAGGAGAATTAAGAAGATGTTATATGGAAAGGAGACTGAGACCAACAAGGGAACCAACAAATCTGTCATCTGAACCCACCCCAGGAAGCAGAGAAGACCCTAGGGGCATAACATTAACTACTTTCTAGAGCTCGCTGTGTGCAAGAACTGCTCTGTAGCCTTCACCTGTGTTTATTCTCTAAATCCGCACAAAAATCTTTAGATGTTAAGAACTAGGGTTTACACTTTTTTACTGGCGAAAAAAAAAACTGAGACAAAGACAGGTGACAAGATATTTCAAGACCACATACCTAACAGCAGAGATATTATTTGACTCAGAAATACTCGATTCCACTGCCTCTGTACTCACCCACTGAACTCTTTCACTGATAATGTCCACCTGAGATTCTGGGCTTCACTTACATGCTATCTTGTTAGCAAATTCTTCACTGTGACTGCATTAAATAAAGCCCCAGACATTTGTCTTCCTAAGGATGATGGTATTTGTGTGGGTAATGGTTGTTAGAAGTTGAGAATTTCTGAGATTGAATTTTCTGCCAGCTTACTGAACGAACGGGGGCTCAGAGGCATAATTATGTTAATTTAAAACAAAATTTAAATAACATCCATATTCCCCTACACTTGCAGAGAACTATCAATATTCCCACACATATGCGAGAAACTTGAGGACTCTAGGCAAAATCTAACACAGAAAGAACTAGATCCAATGAAAGGCCAACAAAACCGTCCTTCATCAAATTCAAGACAACAGCTGACCTCATAAATATGTGGAACAGATTTCAATCGATCTTTATTTCAGAATATCTGGGTCCAAAGATAGGAAAGTTCCTGGGAAGTATAAATCTTGATTCAAAAATAGCCTTGGGAAAGGTCACCAGGGGTCTGACTGATGACTCAGGGTGGGGGACCCTAAAGAGGGCAGGCAACCATGGGAAAGGAAGAGCTGTGACCCAAGAAAGAAGTGACATCTTCATGCAGACCTCCCTGGCTTTTCGGGAAGACAGCATGTCACTTCAACAACAGAAAATGATTTCCTAGAATTCTGGAGACTAAAAATTCAAGATCAAGGTGTTGGCAGAATTGTTTCTTCTGAAGCCTCCACCTATGGCTTACAAATGGTGATCTTCTCCCCAGGCCTTTACCTGGTCTCCTTCCTCTATGTTGTTGCATCTCTGACTTTAAAAATCTGTGTGAAATTTAATTCTTTAATTCTTTCTGTACTTTTATACTCCTCTCTGACTCCGTAGCTCCTGAAAGTCCAATGGTTTTCTGAACAGCTACGCTAATATCTGACCAATTACATACTCTTTACCCTCTCTGTCTCTTTCATTACACTCTAGCTATAGTAAATTGTCTTTGCCATAAACCATGGCACTTACTCATTCCATTCGAACACACAAATAAGCAAAATTACTAAAATTGATTAACTAAACATCCATACACTGAAAATGTGCTGGAATCCCACAAGGGATGTCATGTTGAATGTCTCTGAGCTTTCCATCACACCCTAATTTTCTATACCCTCTTTCTTTCACAATTATTCTTCAATAGTCAGCCTTCATTTCCTGAATATTCCCTTAGCTTCTCATCCACAAGTAAAATATTTTTTTTTCCTGAAATTCTGGTAACAGTTGTTCAGAGAAAGAAGTTTTTCACCTCAGATGAAAAACATCATAGCTGATGTAAAAACTATGATGGAGGGAGTGTATGGACCATTGGATATAGTCAAAAGCCACGTGAGTGAATTAGATGTCAACTTTAAGAAATCTTTGAGAAAATACCTAAGGGAAAGGCATAGAAGTCATCAATTTTGAGAGCAAGAAAGGCACATAGGAGTAACCTAAAAATATAATTAATGGTCTAGATTGGGGGAAGAGCAACATGAAAATTAATCATCAAAAAGCAATAAAATGAATCTTTCTGTGCTGAAGGAACACTTCAGTTTGAAGATCAAAATTGCTTAAAAACTCTCAGGCAACATAAATGGAGAGACAAATTCAACATTGTGTTTATGCTGTAGAAAGTCAACTTTCAAGGACAACAATAACAACAAAAAAGTTTGTAAGCTCTTATAGAGAAAAAAAAGACATACTGAGTTTATAATGAAAAACCTTTTATATCGGATGTGGAATTTTCCTCCATGCTAGTAATGTCAGAGAGCTGTAGTACAATTGTATCAACATATTTTGAGGGAAAGGGATCTACATATACAAATATAGATGGGTGTCTACATTTTTTCTTTTTTTCTTTGTTTCAAGTTATAGCATATGAATAATAGCACCAGAAGGACATTGTCAAAAATACAAGTATTTCAAAATTCCATTTAAGAAACAATCAAAATGCTCAAAAATGTTCTTCAGATGACTAAGAAAGTAATCCAATAAAACATTGGCAATAGATAGAATGAAAAATAAATAAGCAAAACCTCTGTTTCTGGAAAGATAGAAAGGAAGTAATTTTTTTTTCTACTTTACCTGCTAAATATAATTAAAAACACTGGAGAAGAAGGCAGACTGGAAAGAAATATGGGTGTCTAGGGAATGACAGAGGGGTGTTTTCTGTGTTTTCTTCTATTACAAGCGTGGTGCTCTGGAAAAGTCAGCCTGGAAATACTAATGGCACAGCCAAAATGAAAGAAAATGAAAATAAAAATGGTCCTAACAAAAACCTTCTCCTCTTTAATAAATTTATGAAAAAAGAAGTATCCAAGTAATACGGAAAACTTTTTTTTTCCAGTAGTGAGAATTAAACCCACTACCTTATGCATGCTAGGCAAACACTATGCCACTGAACTACATTTCTAACAAATAAAATAGAAAGACTTTAGAAACTAGCCATTTAACTTCATCCTAATTTTATGGGAAAAATCTTTGGCCCCAACTACATCTGTGTCAGCAAGTCCCCATTGTGGAGTCTAGATTTCTATCCTCTGCTAGCTACAAAAACCTGCTCAGCTCCTTACTCCCCATGAACATGGATCAGAGGAGATTGAGTAGTACCAAAGAAGACCAAGAAATATAATCTTTAAATGAGATCCAGAATCTCATACATGGCCCCTGGTTATCCAGGATTTAATAATAAAATAAAACTCTTGACATAAAATGTACCAAGAAAATCTCAACCAACTACGAAAGACAATCATCAGATACCAAAACTGAGTAGATACAAATGTTAGAAGTAACAGGTAATATTAAATCATGTATTGTAAAATTGTTTCAATAAGCAATTATGAATACACTTGGTACAAATAAAGAATTAAAAACTCAGTAAAGAAATACAATGTACAAAAAGAACTGTGAAGAAGGAGCCATTGAAATTGTGCATATAGAACAACTAAAAGAACATAGATTAGGAGTAACAAAAACCAGAATCTTCTGAACTTCTGAGACTATTATAGAATATCTAAAAATCATGTTTAGAGTTCTAGGATGAGGAACAGAGAATTTTTGGAAAATATTCAAAAAGAAACAAATCTTCAACACTTTCCAAAACTGTCAAGACATGAGCTTAAAATTCAAGAAAAACAAATCTCAAAACAATAGATCCATATATATATATATATATATATATATATATATATATATATATACACAAACATGTATAAAATCATACTTGACATACGGAATAGTAAACTTATGAAATTAAAGAATAAGAAAAAAATTGAAAGAGACAGGGAGAAATGACCTATAGAATGAAAAAAAAAAAAAGTCTAATAACAGTTGATTTCTCCTAAGAAACTATCAAGGCAAAAAGGAAGTGACCTAATATTTTTCTGGGAATACTCTAGGTGTAAGAGAGAGCTCAGTTTCTATGGTGATGCCCTGTTCATTAGGAGGGTTCTCTGCTGGCCACAGAGCCATTCAGTTCTTGATCTAGATAGACCTCAGACACAAGTTCCCAGGAATAGAGGATTTTGAACATAGCAAGATAACTACAATGTTTCATCAGTGCTGTAACCTTCAAGCCTTCCAGCTTAATAGAAACTTTGGACAATGAGCTTCCGAGGTGCCACAGGAAGCTCCTAGCATTGCAACAGTGAAATAGCTATGAGAGTACTTCTAGCCCTATAAATTTCTAGTGCACAAAGAGCAATGCCTCTGTCGTCTTTAACTTCCTGATTATGAGACCCTACGTAATAAATGAGCTGGACTAACTCTAGGTCACTGCTTCTTCACCAGAGATCAGTGTCCCACCAGATCACAGCTTTTTCTCTAAAGGTCTGTGTCTTTCTTAAATCCCACATCACCCCCTTGCCAGTTTCTTGCGTTCCCTGTACAGGTTGTGGCAAACAATTATGTTATAACTGAGGGAGGGCAATGAGATATAAAAAGAGAATAATTTCCCACATGGCATTTCAGCTGGTAAAATATTGACCCTAGAAGACTTTGTAAAACTGTATCTCTCTCTCTCTGTCTCCCTCCCTCCCTCCCTTCCTTCCCCCCACTTTCCCTCTTCCTTTGTCTTTACACACACACACACACACACACACACACACACACACACACACACACACATATTATATATTACTTAAAGCAAATACTTTAAAATTTTACAAAGAGGCATACTTAAAACAATATAGTATAAAAAATGTTCAAGTACATTGCAAGACAAGAGATTGCAGAAAATAGACCATAATCTTAATTTATAATATAAAACTTAAAAACTTTTTGAAAATATAGGAGAAAAGTTTTTAGACCTTGGGCTTGGTGAGTTCTTAAACATGATATTAAAAAGACAACCCATAAAGAAAAATGAAAAATTTGAGTTCAAAAATTATTATAAAAGTCTCTGTAAGGAAAATAAAAAATAAGTTCTAGAGAGGAAGAAAATTTGCAAATCACAAAACTGATGAAAGATTTAAGTCAGGAATTTAGAACAATCGCACAAAACTAAGTAAAAACTTTCAATTGGAAAATAGGCAAAACCACGATATGACATTTTAGTGAGGATGATACTACATAAGTGCCAAGTAAGCATGTGAGAAGAAATTCAATGTCAGTACCCATTAGGTGAATGTACATTGGGGAAGACCATGATATCACCATGCATATATTATAATGACTAAAAGTTAAAATACTGACACCATTAAATGCTGATGCAAATGAGATGAAAGTCAATTTCTCATCATTGCTAATGGGAATGCAATATGGCAGATTTACTATGGAAAAAAGCTTGGCAGTTCTCTAAACAGCTAAGCAGACATTACCACACAACAGATCAATTGCACAATGGGATCAGTAATTTATAGTGATGAAATACTTCTGTATTTCAATTGTCTATTGGAGTGATGGTTTCATAAATATCTTCATGCAATAAAGTGACATAGAGCTATGATCATATTTTATAGCAATATCAGTTTTCTTGTTTTTCTGTTATACTACAGTTATATAAGATGTATGACATAGCAGGATGAATATAATTAACAATAATCCATTATATATCTCAAAATAGAAGAGAGAAACTTGAATGTAGTCATCATCAAGAAATGACAGAGTTTAAGATAAAAAATATACTAATTACCCTGAATTGATCACTATACAATGTAAATATGAATAAAATATCTTATAAATATGAACAAACATTATGTCTATCAAAAATTTAAAAAATAATTCAAAATTTATAACAAAATATCTTATGCCAATAAGAAACATTTTAAAAGTTCTTCTGGATATAAACAAAAAGAATCTAAATAATGGCAATAAAATAATAAAAGAAGAAGAAAATAAATAGATGTAATCCATAAGGAAAACTGAATGAAAGGTACTTGAGAGAACTATGTACTGCCAACTTCCTATATATGGTAGCAGCAACAACAAAGCAGAGATCAAAATAGTTAAATTCATAAAGGGCAGTTGGAGAGTGAACTTTTTATTCCTATTAAATTCTTGCTTGTATTATGTTGATGAAATTATTAAAAACTTCAAAATAAAAAAATGGCTACATATCCCTACTATCTTCATCTCAAATAAAAACCTCATCTGGACCTTCTTTGGAATAAGGCTTATTTCTAATAAAGTTTACCTAGAAGAATAATATGGACAATATTTTTAAGAAGATACTGGGCAGAGGTAAAAACAAAAACAGTAATAACACAAAAAAGTTGTAACAACAGAGAGGTGGAGTGGGCAGCCTATAGGAACACAGGAAATGAACTTCTACCAAATACATCAAAATATGTAAAATTACAATAACTAAACTTATATATCATTGACCACAAATTAACACAGAGTTCATGCAAAAAGTATAAAACAAACAAACATAAGAGAATTAAGTGTCTTCTAAAGTATTATTAGCAGCGTCAGAATATTCTGTGAAGAGTATAGGCTGAGGAGTCATATACACTTAAATATAAATCCTGGCTCTTGCACTAACTGGCTGTGTGATATTGAACAACAACAAAAAAAATGTTCTTAGCCTCTCAAAAACATCTCTCATATACTTGTGAGAATGATGATACTGCTTTTAAAAGGATTGTTAACCCTGACAATGAAAATGTTGAGGACCTGACCCACAGAAAAAATGTAATATAGATCATCAATGATAATCATCATTATTTAATTTTTAATTCATTCAACAACCATCTTTTGAGAGCAACCTGTTTCAAGGACCACGTATTACCACATTGAAAAAGAAATGATGATCAAGATATGCTTACTTCCCTGGGCAATAGAAGAAGCACAGATAAAAGAACAAGTAGCTATGATGATGTGGTGGGATCCTCCTACACATTTGCACAGGAAGGTATGGGGAATATAGAGGTCAACAGGTAAGAAACCTGACCCAGGATTAAAAGGTGTGAGCATAGGTCTTAAAACAAGTGATCCCTAAGACTATAATGAAAAACGAGTGAGAGTGGCCTCAGTAAAGACCCAGGAACGGAGTCCTGGGTCATAGCAGTGGGCTATGATAGTAAGAAACATGACTCAACAGAGAGGACACACAGTACTCAAACTTGAGAGGAAATAATTATTATAATGTTGATAAAATCTGCTTTTATTTTTCAATTATTCCATGTGTACCAGCTACATGTTTGATGGACAGAGTGGTCTAATAGAACCAGCCATGTCAAGAGACATGCAGGTCAAAACAAACTAGGTGACACTTCCATTGACTATTGTGGATGGTAAAACAGAAAAAGAAAGGAGAAAGCATTCTATTTGGAGAGTCTGAAGCAAGAAAGAGCTTAGTGTCAGGAGGTTCAAGATGTGAATTAATAGAAGTAGCTCAATAGAGCATAAGGTTCCTTTTTGCAACTAGCAGGAGATAGTTCTGTCTGAACAGAATGTAGAAAGCCCATTACATTTTTAAGAGATAATATTTTTTGAATTTACACAATATTCAGCTTTACAAAGATGTGGTCAGGACACAGGTTACCTGGGTGAAAATCTCTTCTGACCTTTCTTAGAAGAGTTCAATACAATAGGAACATGAACAGAGCAGAAGTGCATGGGTAAGAGTTCCCCAGGCTTCGCACATTCGATTTTCTTTACTACTTCAATGAACATTAAAAATACTGGAAATATCAATAAATGGTGTGTGTGTGTGTGTGTGTGTGTGTGTGTGTGTAAGTAAAGACATGGCTGCTGTCAATTATCAGATAAGATTTGTAACACAACACCACTACACAAATGGGTAAAAGTATTTATATAACAAACCACTCCTTCCCATAATTTACCAACACATTTTTACAATAGCCATTAACTACTACAACATCATGAAAGATATTCCAATTTGTCAACATTTTAGTTCTTGCTGTAATTAAGAAAGGTAAATATAGAATAAGTTTGCCAACAGGATGCAAAAGCTAATTCAACTATACTTATAGGCACACATGCAATAAATGAGTGTCAAAACATAGCATTTTCATAGGTGACTGGGTGTTTGTGTTTGAAGCGGATTGTTAGAATTCTAAACTACCCAATTTAGAAGGCAAGTGTGTACTTTCCTTATGAAAATAAAGTCTTACCAAGCCTGATTGAAATACAGCTTGACAGTTTATGGATTTATGAAGCTGGAATTGGAGATAATCTTATGGTGATTTCAGATAAAACAGTGTAACTTAAACTTTTCCCTATCACTAGGAAATGACTTAAAAATAATAGTCATGATTCACTAATTTCAAATTTATTATTACCCTTTTCACTCATAAGTCTTAAATTAAAAGAAGCCTGAGTATTGTGCTTAGTCTGTAGGTAGAAAATCAAGATCTGTGTTAGTGTTCATCATTCCTCCAGAGAAAAGGCTGAAGCTATTGTGAATACAGAATGTTAAGCAGAGTTTTTAATTTTTTTTTTTTTATAAAAGAGGAGATTCTTTTTATTATGGAGATTTGCTTACATGCTAATGGAGGCCAAAAAATCCCACAATATACTATCTGGAATTTAAAGATCCAGTGAAAAAATTTGTAATATTTTGAAAGTAAAATTAATAATAATAATAATAATAATAATAGGGGCTGGAGTTGAGGCTCAGTGGTAGAGCACTTGTCTGGCATGTGTGAGGCCCTGGGTTTGATCCTCAGAATCACATATTAATAAATAAAATAAAAAATCCATTGACAACTAAAAAAAATGAATAATAAACAAATTGGATATAAGAAGCTAAATGTTGGTAAAGAATAAGGAAATAAGGATGTGTGGTGAATTTATTATGCAACAAATGTTGTATTTTTTCCATCTACATTTCTCATCCTCTTACAGTTAGCCATGGTTGTAGGACATATTTCTACCCATGGGCTATGAGGAAAAGCAAGGAGTATTCCTTTGGACACAGGCAGTGAAAAGCCTATATGTAATTATTCAGGGTATCTTTCTTGTTATGGTGAAATAAGAACCTTGTTTGAGATGGAGTGTCATGTGATGCTCCCATTAGTCTTGGTCCCTCAGTAAGAAGACCCCTTGGTGTTCCAAGCTGGAAATGAAACGTGAGAAAGAAATGAACTTGGATTGCTTTAAGCCACTATTTCCTTATTTCTTCCTCCCTCTCCCCATTTTAACTATGGTCATTTTAAATAATATTTCTTTACTTTCTACTAATGACCTTTTTTCATGTTCCAAGATCCCATCAAGAATACAATGCCTTTTTATAATATTCTTATATTTTTAATATTCTTAGATTCTGATAGAGTATATCAGTTTTTAAAATTTTGTTTTTGATGACCCTTATAAGTTAGTGAAGGGTTGGTCATATATTTTTTAAACTGTTTTTCAATGTGGATGTGTCTGATATTTTTCTCATGGATAGACTGAGGTTATGGGTTTGGAGTAGTAATAACACATTATACCAAAGCTACTGCCCAATTTGGATTTATAATTAGGAACATAATTGTTCCATTCCTGACACAGATCTCCGAAAGCCCTGGGAATTTTCTAAGTGATATGAATGATAAAGATAAATGAAGAATTTTTTTATTATTCAGAATATTATATTATTCATAATAGGCCCCTTAAGTTATGTTAATGAGATAATATTTGAAAAGCCCTACAGATAAAGATAAGAGATTGGATCCAAGGTAGTAGCTGGAATTTGTAGTAGAGAAGCTAGCAGAAGGCTCACTTGACCTCAGGAATTTTAGAAGCCACTTTGAGCCCATCACCAGACCTTTAGAGAGAGAATAGGGGCTGGAGGTTAGGTTAACCAATAGTGGACAATGATTTAATCAAACATGCCTAGATAATGAAGTCTCACTAAACCCCCAAAAGGAGAAGGTTGGGTTATTGAATATGCAGAAGATGAAGCCCACAGAGACAGAATGAATGTTTTGTACTCCTTTCCGCATATCTAGTCCTATGCATCTATTCCTTCTGCTTATTCCCAGTATGTCGACTTTAATAAACCAGTCATCTACTAAAGTAAACTATTGTCTTGAGTTGTGTGAATTTCTGCAACAAAATGATGAAACCTAAAAAGTGGACACAGAAATTTTCAATTTCTAGCAAAACTGGTTAGAATATATACGTAAACTGGGGATCTACTACTTTCCTTTCATATCTGCAGTGGGAGGTGCTCTTGTAGGACTGAGTACAGACCTTGTGGAATCCTGTACTGTCTTCAAATAGATAGTTTCAGAATTGAATTGAATTATAGGACTCTCAGCCCCTGTTTAGAGAATTGATAAGCATGGGAAGAAATCCACATATCTAGAGTCTAAAGTGAAGTATTAAATGAGTGTTGAGAGTATAGTACAAGAAAAATAGTCCTCCTCACCGAACTGTATGTGTACATTCTATTAAAATGACTTATCATTGATAATGCTTATTATCTTTAATCACATGGCTAAGTAGTATTTGTTCACTGTCCCCTTCTATAAAGTTGCACTTTTCCAATCTTTCCATATTATACCTTATAAAAAGAAGTTATTTGCATACATATTTCTACACCCAGACATCTCCTGGTCCAAAAATTCTAAGTGGAATCTCATTCTCCACTTGTTCGATTATACTTCTTGGTTCCTTTTCATACTGGTTTCCAGGCAAAGGAAGACCTTCAAATGCTAAAGTTTCTAACTTGTTATAGAAAATTCAGGTCAGGTTTCTTCAAGCTTTTCCTATGGAAGTCCACTGAACACCTGTGCATCTCTCACAGCAACTCAGAATGTTACATTTTCATCATTTCACATTGGAAATTATATTTTTCAGATCAAACAGCTATAACTAAAAACTACAGAATGGGTGCTTAAGCAACAGAAATTTATTTTCACTTTGTTTTGGTTTGGTGAATGGCTCAAGGTCAATCAGATTCTGCTAAGGACTATCTTGGCTTGGTGGCCTTTCCCCCCTATGTCCTCATATGGCCTTTCTTCTGTGTGTGTGCATGGAAAGAGAGAGGGGGAGGGAGAGAAAGAAGGAGAGGGGGAGAAAGAGGGGGAGGGGGAGGGGAAGGGGGAGGGAAGAAGGAGGGGAGGGGGAGGGGGAGGGAAGAAGGAGGGGAGGGGGAGGGAAAGAGAATGCTCCTTGTTGTCTCTTCTTATAAGGACACTAATCCTGTCAAATCCTGTTAAAACCTCCTTTTACCTTAATTAATTCCTGAAAGGCTCCATCTCTAAATAGGGCCACACCAAGGGTTAGGGCTTCAACATTTGAATTTTGGAGAGAGATAAATATTCAGCACATTACAGAAGATAAAGAAAACTAAGTCAACCAAAAGAATTAATAGAGGGCAACATGTGACATCTCTATCCTAGCAGAAATTAGAGGACAATAAACTGCTAGTAAAAATTTTGGTTTTATTGAGATTATTTGTCTTCGGTATAGCTATAATATTTATGTTTTAAATTTGCATTAGGTGTCATGACATGATGAGATATAAATCTACTCAAACCAACCCTAAAATGAGGCCCCTTATATAAACACACAGCACAATTAGAATGAAATGGTCATCTTAGTACTGCTCAACTAATGAGAATTGCCTCTATGAAATGACTATATTCATTTAATTAAAAAGCCCATTATGGATCTCATTCAAAATGCTGTTCACTGAACTCTTCAGAATAAATCTGGTTTGTTTTAGTAGAGTGTTTAGAAGTGTCACTTTTATTTGTTTTCAAAGATGGTAAAACAACAGGGTCTTGGAAATTATAATGAGCCATTCACCAAGAGAAGACTCAGTGAATGGCTTTTGTAAGTTTAGAAAGCTTTAAAATTAAGAGGGAAGTTTTGTCTACATAATATGCTAAGAAAAGAACAAAAGAAAGGCTCTACTCCAACTGGAAATGATAAAAGGCAAGTTGTAATATGAAAAGTATTGTTTCTTTTAATGTCTACTTGTTTAGTACATTTATAAAGTTGCATTTTAACTACTGTAATTATCTATTTAAGAAAAACACTAGTATAATAATATCTGTTCTATTAGTAACATGTTCAAAGAAGTATGCTATATAACTTCATATTTAAACTTGTTTGATTTAATATATGCAAAAGCTATAAAAAAGGCTTTTCAAGCCAGAGGAAGTATATAAAAGTCTTTAATATATAATAAAGGTAGAATCATTAATTGATATTAAAGTAATGAGTGATAAAAATATACTAGAAGAGTTGAATTATTTGGGGCAAAAAGTGCAGCAAGATTACTTAATATTATATTTCAATATAAATTTTAGGTGGAATACAATTTAAATTTAAAAATATAAGCATAACACTACTTGTTGAAAACATAACAATGTTTCTAAACAGAAGTTGGAAAACTATAACCCACAGGCAAAGTCTAGCCAGCCACCTGTTCTTGTAAACGAATATTTGTTGGGACACAGTTTTGCCCCATTCATATACACATCATCCATGGCTTCTTTAGTCCTGTGGTAGTAAAAGTGAGTAGTTATGATAGAGGACATGGGTCTGCAAAGTCTAAAAAAAATTACTTTTTCATCAGGGATATTTGCTCCTCCCTCATCTAGAGGTAAAAGAAAACCTTTTACTGAAGGGCATCTAGGTTGGTTCCATAATTTACCTATTGTGAATTGTGCTACTATAAACATTGATATGGCTGTGTCCCTGTAGTATTCAGACTTTGGTATTTATACACAATGGAACATTACTCAGCATTAAAAAAGAATAAAATCATGGCATTTACAGGCAAATGGATGGAGTTGGAGAATATAATGCTAAATGAAGCAAGCCAATCCCCCAAAAACCAAGGTCAAATGTTTTCTTTGATATGAGAATGCTAACAGGTAATGGCCATGGGGAGGAAGCATGGAAGGAATGGAGGAACTTTTGATAGGGAAAAGGGGAGGGAGGCCAAGGACTGGAGAAGGGGGTAGGAATGACGGTGGGATGAGTTAGACATCATTATCCTAATTACATGTAGGAAGACACAAATGGTGTGAAAGTACTTTGTGTACAATCAGTGACTTGAAAAATTGTGCTCTATATGTGTAATATGAAATAAATTATAAGAAATTAGAATAAATCACTTATTGTCTTTGGTATAGCTATAATATTTATGCATAACAAATTAGAATAAATAATTTAATTTAAAAAAGAAAGCCTTTTAAAACATGACAGGAAAGGTAAACACCGTAAAGGAATATCAGATGCCTTGGCTGTGTTATTTGTAAAAATTGTGCATTTAAGACTCAGCCAATTAGGTAAAATTGAAGATCAAAAGTTAAATGGCATAATCATAGGATGGAAAACAACAAAAACATAAGCTTAGAGTGTCTTATTTCCAATATACAAAAAAATAAAAATAGGAGAATAAAAGGTACTAGAATCACAATAAGTGAATGAGTGAATGAATGAAAAGAAGCGGGGTTGGGAGGGGGAATGAATAGGAGGAGGAAAAAACAAGAAAGGGAGGAAGAAAAGAAGGGAAGGAACAGACATCAGGACCAACATATTTTAACTCTTTGGAAAAGAAAGAAGATGTATGTACGTATATGAATACACCACAGTGAATCTCCTGGGATCCTAATTGGAATAAGATGTACTCCATGTTTGTATAAATATGTCAAAATATACTCTACTGTCACCTATTACTAAAAAGAACAAATTAAAAAAATTAAAAAGAAAGAAGCTAAAAGAAAAGCAAGTAATTAAGTACAATGAAAGGATTTACGAGAGTGAAAGAGTGCACACCTAGAATCTGCAGAAGGGATTCTGATGAGAAAAGGGCCTATTAGCTGCACTAAACTCCAGAGAGTACAGCAGTTAAGATAGTGGATAGGGAGTGCTAAAAATATGTCTGAAAGGCCTAGTTCTTCTAACTGTAGGAATCAGGAATAGTATTCTCTAGATCACAGACATGCTGAGGCTCCAGATGTGAAGGAACTCGGGCACAGTAAAATGTTCTGATGAGGCTTCTGGCAAAGACAGAGGGCAGGGAGGGTCAACAAGGAGATGAAGTCAAAGATATTCCCTGCTTCTCCTAATCTACTTCCTGAAAATAAGTCAGAGACTGGAAGTTTGTCGAATAAACTGCACAATTCAGAGAAAACAAGCAAACAAATAAGTAAAAGCATTGGAACATTGACATTTGGTGACCTCTCTCACCAAAAAGACCAGAAAACGAAAATAAGAAACAACCCAAACCACCCAATTTTCCTCATGTTTTCTGTACTGCAAAGCCCCAGGAAATACATGTCTCTAAACAATTTTTTCCAATAATCTCTTTTGTAGTTCCATTATTATCTGAAGGAATATCTCAGAAAGAAGAAAATGAAGTGATTGAAAGAAGATAAAAATAAAATAATAAAATATTTACGTGATTAATCTGGAAGTTCCAACATATGACTCATATAGGGAGATCCCTTATTTTTGGCAGTTTTGTGCTGCTGTAACAAAATATCATAGGCAGGATAATTTACAGAAATAGAAATGTATTACTCATAGTTCTGGATATAGGCTGATGCTATGGTTTGGATCGTGAAGGTCTCCCAAAGTCTCAAGTGTTGAAGACTTTGTCCCCAGTCTGTAGCCACTGTGAAGTCACTGCTTTGGGAGATGAGGTCTGATAAGAGGAAGTTAACTCAACATTGAGTTGTGCTCTTAAAGGGGATATTGAGACACTCTCTGGGTCCTTCCTATCTCTCTTTGCTTCCTATCCTCCATGAGATAAACATGCCTCCTCTGCCATGTGCTTCCATCCTGATCTACAGGGCTGCCACAGACCCAAAGCAACAGGGCCAAGTAACCAAACTGAAACCTAGGAAACCATGAGCTAAAATAAACCTTTCTGCCTTTTAATTTGCTTAACTCGGGTATATTGTTACAGTGACAGAAAGTCAATGTTCATAGCTGGGGAGTCCAAGCCACCCTGCATGTTACTCCGTCAGGGCCCACTCTCTGCTTCCAAGATGGTGCCTTCAACCTAGAACACTGTGTCCTTCTGATGGAAAGAACACTGTCCTCACATAGTAGAAAAGAAGAAGAGAGAAAAGTCACTCCTGAAAACCCTGCTTATAGTGGCACTAATTTATTCATGAAAGCAAAGTCCTAAGCATGTCCTATGAGGTCTCACTTCCCAACACTGTTGCACCCAGGATTAAGTTTCAACATGAGTTTTGGAAGAAACAAAAATACACCCTTTATATTTCTGTTTAGAACTGCTTTTCCTGAACATTTATAATTTTCCTTTTTATTTTAAAATGTCCTAGTTAGGACTATGAATTCCATAATCATGGTATTAGACAATTAGAATTTCTAAAAAAAAAAAAAACAAAAACAAAAAAAACCCAGAAAGAGAATAAAAAATTTAAATGAGAAAGTTTCAGAATACTCTGGTGAAATGCCAGAGCATTGAGGTTAAATAGAAAATCCTAACCATTCTCAAAAGAGGGAAAACAGTACTACAAAAGGTTCATAGGAAAATAATGTGTCATGCTAACAGTAGCTTTTTTCCTTGGTCCATACATGCAATTTCAAATTCCACCAATAGGTCATAACTTTTAAATTTGTATGTCCTTTTTGGTTGCTTGTTTGTTTGTTTTGGCACATACTTCTCAATTCAACTCAGGTCCAAATATATACATAAATGCTCATTTTACTTTTTCCCGTTAAAAAATAAACAAACAAAAATCCTCCCAGCACCAAAATACATATCGTGTGTTCCTCTTTTTTTTTTATCCACTCCATCTCCAACAACCTGGCCTTCTTCCAGGAATTTTCTTGCCTGAGTCTACTAAATTGCCTGAAGCAGAATTCTTATGAGTCATTTTTGTCCCTTCTATTATCAAATTGATCCCCAAATCCTCCTGCCTCTCTTAAATATTTATATCATCACTCCTACAACCCCCGCATTGCTCTCACCTGAATTCCTAGAAAAGTCTCCAAACTACTTTTAAACTACATATTCTTGGTTTCCTTTTGATTCAATCTATGCAACACATACCAAGTCATCTTTTTACAAAACAGATGTGATCACATCCAAAAAGTTCATCCCACTGTTTTTAAAACATGGAATTTAAAAAAAAAGAAGGCTGTTTTAAATAATCTGTCATCTCCCTAAATTTTGCCTGCTTATTCATTTATTCTCATGGCTAAAAAAGATGGGCCATAATTATCTTTCTTTAATTCCTTTAATTCAGTGGTTCTCCAACTGTATCCCCTAGACCAACAGCAGTGCCTGGGAACTTTTTAGAAATATAATTTCTGCAAATACTTTTACCCCAACTTTTACCCCAACCCAAGCCTGCTGAATCATCGGCTCTACATGAGACTCAAAAATGTGTTTTTTAAAGCCTTTCGGGTGATTCTGATATATTCTAAAGCTGGGAACAAATGAACCATTGAACATTCTGATTTCTTCACTTCTTCCTCCTTTATTCATATATACTTTCTAATCAGTGTCCAGATCTGAGCTCAAGTTTTATTTTTCTGTGATATTTTCTCTGACCTTCCTTCTTTACATGTCTAGTTTGTGGGTTTTTTTGTCCTAAACTGATATACCTTTGTGCATTTGTCTTCAAACTTTTTAAAGGTATGATTAGATATTTTCTTATTATTTTAATGTCTATTTTCTTAATCAGTTTATTAGAAAATAGGAGAACCTAGATCTGGTTAGGTTGACTCAAAATGTATCTAGGATGGCGGCACATAAATCATGGTCAATAAATATTATTTTACTATTAATATGTTAAATAAGGAGATAAAACAGTGGCAGAAATACACGATAAATGAAATAAATTAGCACACTGCATTTTTTAACGACAAGGACTCATGACCTTAAGGCAATAGATTATATGTCATTTTATGAAACTTGATGGATCAAAATATCTGCCATTACATTCTAAGGCAGTGCCATTTACAAATACAAATGAAATTTAAGCACACAAATGGCTGATATTCAATAATTACTTTAAAAAAGGGAAAAAAAGGCATTTAGTTATACAGGGCATGATAGAGAGCTCGCTTATAAACAAGGACCTTTGCTAAGTCTTTGCTTTAATTTCTTTTGCTCAGTGTATAAGGAGCTTTATTCAATCCGTGTTTGTCTTGCATATACCTCATATAAAAACCTTATGTTCAACCAAAATCAAATAATAATAGAATAAATGGTTAAATGTTTTATCCTTGGGAACAGAGATTTCTTTGAAAGAGCTTGAACTAAACTCCAGGCTTCCTGGTTCCTTACATTTCTGAATTATGTTGCCTGGTAACTAAGCAACATGGGTGCTTCCTGGAGGACAATGCTTTCAGCGCCGGCATAGCCATGTCTTTCCCACCTGTGACTGCTGGCAGACACAGAAGTTGAGGTCATCTGGCCACAGGAGCATGCTAAAGTGGAAACATGATTACTTAAGATCTGAACTGTGACAAAATGTCTGGATTGACTGATAAGGCGGCATTTGTACATCTGCATCCTTCTGCAAAGGTCTGGGTAAAAGTAAGAACCTCTATCTTAATAAGTTATGTATTTGGGTCACTGTTTTTAAGAAAGAAAGGGACAGCTTAGAAAAGTGACCTAGAAAATTGAAAAGTTAGGACTTAATTGCAAGGAAAAAATTGAAAAGGTAATAGGTCTTGCTCCAGCTTTGGCAAGGAAGGCTGTGAAATTCCATCCTTTTGCCCTTTCTCTGTGTTCACTAAAAGGAGATTATTTAGACGTGAGGTCTCCCCATGATCATTGGTGTGAAAATAAGATTGCTTTTGCTTGGTTCTCCTCCAAATGCTCTTTTTTTATGAAAAAATAAATAAATAAATATCATTCCAATTTGGTATTACAATAAATATATGGCAAATAGCCCTTACAATTAATATTGATGAGGGCATTTTCTAGAAAGCATGTCTGTTTCCCTTCATGTGCCTGCATCTCAAGGATCTTCTTTATATTTTCCCTCTTGCATTTCTTTCTCATTATTACACCACATCTGCATTCTCCCTTTTTTGGTTTAAAGCTCAATAGGTACCTAGAGTCCACTCTGAAGGTCTTCCTATCTTCTGCTTCTCCTTTTATTCATTTCCCAGGTTGTAACTCAGTCTGTAGTTTCTATATCATCAACCTGATTATTCATTTGTCTGTCCTTCCATTTTTAGTTACCACTTTTTTTTTTGTTTTTGGTTAATGAACAAGTCCTCCATAATAGGATTAAAGTTTTCTGTCATCCAGGAATTGATTATTCATGTATTCTTACCTCCTATTCAAACATTCTTCTACCCACCATGCCCCATGCATACTTCCTCCATGGACACAAGTAAATCAAACATTAGACATTATTTAAATTTGACTATTTCATGTTGTTTCGCACCTTTGAGTCATTCATACTTGCTGGGTTCATTTGCGAAAATGTCCAATCCCTTTTCTATGGTTCTCTGCTTAGTTTATTCTTAGTCCTCCTTCAAGTTGGCTCATGTTCCAACTCCTTTTTGAAACTCTCCATCCATCCCTTCCCACTTCTCAATAAGCACAGTTATCACTTACACTGTAACCTGAGTATTTTATTCAGACTTTAATCAATGCATGATATATGATAGCGAATTTAGGGATAATTTTGTGGGATTTGTTGGGTAATCCTTGCCACCTATGATTTTTTATTGAGCTGTTACTTGATGACTCAGGCATATTGGCACTTTAATAGGGTAACTTGGAAAACAAATTTTAATGTTCATGAGTGAATCACTAAAAAGGAATTTCAAGGAATATAATAAATGTGATAATGGTTATTTGTGAATGAGTGGGATATGGGGAAAAGAAGGAAGGGAGGAGTGGAAGCAGCAGCGATTCACCATGCCTGAGATGATACAGACATTGCTTGAAATGAAGTCATTAAACAAGTGTATTGATCATCATCTCTAACTCCTTGATGATCACAAGAAGTTCACCTTCTAAATATTAAGGTGGATTTTTTTTTCAGCAAGATACTGAATTATTTAGAATTGTGAAAAGTCATTTTTACATATGATTCAGTGATTTAACGGTTTTGAAGTCATGTATTTTGAGTACAAAGAGCTTTCAATGGCAGGGTTTTTTTAGTGATTTTCCATCTTAATATTTTCATTCTATGCAGCATAACAAATTATAATGGGACCACTTTTAATCAACTTGTTTTTTTCATCCTGTTAATTTCCATGTCTATTTGGGACATCCATTAAAGTCAATATCCTTAATTTAATGGAAGATTTCCTTTTGAAGTTGCTACATTTTTTCTGTCTAAATTAACACTGAGGATATGTAATGGATGTGTTAAATAGATAATGCTATTAATGGGAAAACTGCATAAATTAAATACAAGTCCAATAATTTTCAAAGCATCTGTTTTACTTTCAACAGTTTAGGTTCTTTCATGAAGTGAACAGACAGACCTCTACCTTATATTATCTATTACCTTAATTTTATAATCACTGTAGCAAAAAAAATATAATTGCTAAAATCCTATTTTTATTTTGATATGGATTTAGCACTAGAACGAAGATAAGCTAATGTTCAAACCCATGTGGATGACACTTTCAAAAAATAAACCAAGAGTTTGGATAGATGTAAAGTGGAAGTTTTTTAGGAAACAATGAGATGAACCAGAAATTTAGAAGTTTATGAGAATAAAATATTAGATTTTTAAAATATTTAAAAGGGTTATATGCAAAATGCTATCTACAAATGTATTACTTCTTCACTGGAAATAACATAAAAAGCAATATATGTAATAGTAGTAGTAAAATTTAAGTACTTGCTGTTTTCTGTTTTGCTTTTGACATCTAATGGCATTTAGAAGCAGATGTAACTCTCGAGCTTCTTAAACTCAGTATATGATAATGTATTTATCATGGATTGATTGATTTTGCAAGTTTTGTGGCTGATTTTATATATATATATATCTCCTAGTGTTCTGTAATCAGTGAATTCTTTTTATTATTAGTGAATGCCAGATTCATATTTCTTACTTATTTTAATAATTAGAAAATACTCAGGAAATGACCCTCACAAAATGTTTTGAATCTTTCCTAAAAATAAACTCCAGCAATACTTCATTTATTTGATTACCCTAGAAGCATTTATGCCCACTCTTGAAAAATAATGCACATTTTGTACTTCCAAAACCCTCACTCCTATCATTTACTGCTTTCTCTCTTATATGTGTACTCACATATGACCCCACACATATATATATATATATAATACTATGCCTTTAACAACCAAGAATGAACATTTTCTGCTATTCATTATATATATCAAGTTACTGAGCAATCTATCACCAGAAGGTTAATGAGTATCTAGAAGAGGTGGAACTCAAGGACTTGAATGTTCATTTGGTTATTTTTAAGTTTAAATGTACCTTAGCATCCTGCTGTATCATTATCTGTGGAGAAATGTCTTTAACTTCAAAAGAACACGGGACAACCACAGGTGTAATAAAGGTCATAGCATTTGGTAAGAAATCTACTCATCTGGGCTGGGGTTGTGGCTCATAGGTAGAGTGCTTACCTAACACACATGAGGCACTGGTTTTGATTCTCAGCACCACATAAAACTAAAATAAAGATTTTGTGTCCATCTATAACTAAAAAATAAATATTAAAAATAAATCTGCTCATATAATTAATCATACTGTTTTATTGGGAGAATGATATTTGATTAGAAGTTAACAAAAATGTTTTTGTTTCTTTTTTATTATTGATTTTATATATGACAGCAGAATGCATTACAATTTATGTTATACATATAGAGCACAATTTTTCATATCTCTGGTTGTATATAAAGTATATGCATACCAATTCATGTCTTCATACATGTACTTTGAATAATGATGTTCATCACATTCCACCATCCTTGCTAACCCCATGCCCCCTTCCTTCTCCTCCCACCCCTCTACCCTTTCTAGAGTACATCTATTCCTCCCATGCTCCCCCTCCCTACCCCACTATGAATCAGTCTCCTTATACCAGAAAAAAACATTTGGCATTTGTTTTTTTGGAGATTGGATAACTTCACTTAGCATTATATTCTACAACTCCATCCATTTACTTGCAAATGCCATGATTTTATTCTCAATTAAAATAAAAAATGAATAAATGGGATGGATTCAAACTTAAAAGTTTCTTATCAGCAAAAGAAACATTCTGTAAGGTGAATAGAGAGCCTACATCTTGGGAGCAAATTTTTAGCTCTCATACATCAGATAGAGCACTAATCTCTAAGGTATATAAAGAACTCAAAAAGCTAACCACCAGAAAACAAATAACTAAATCAATAAATGGGCCAAGGACCTGAACAGATACTTCTCAGAATATGATATACAGTCAATCAACAAATATATGAAAAAAAATGTTCATCATCTCTAGCAATTATAGAAATGCAAATCAAAAGTACTCCAAAAAAACGAAAACCCTGATATAAGCAGGGTGACTCAAAGTGGGGTAGGGAGGGAGAGCATGGGAGGAAGATTATTTCTAGATAAGTAAGAAGGGTGGGAGGGAAAGGGAGGGGGAAGGGGATTAGCAAGGATATGGAAAGTGATGGTCACATTATACAAAATACATGTATGAAGATTTAAATTTGGTGTCAACATACCTTATATACAGAGATATGAAAAATTGTGGTATATACATGTACATGTATAATGGCATAATTTGGCATGAACATACTTTATATACAGATACAACAAATTGCGCTGTATATGTATAATAAGGATTGCAATATATTCCACTGTTGTTGTGTATTTTAAAAATAAATAAATAAATTAATTAATTTAAAAAACTATTCTCAGATTTCATCTCACTTCTGTCAGAATGATAGCTACTATAAAGACAAACACCAATAAGTGTTGGCAAGGATGTGGGGGAAAAGGTACATTCATACATTGCTGGTGGGACTGCAATTGGTGCAGCCTTTATGGAAAGCAGTATGGAGATTCCTTGGAAAACTGGGAATGGAACCACCATTTGACCCAGCTATCCCACTCCTTGGTCTATACTGAAAGGACTTAAAAATAGCATACTATAAGGACACAGCTACATCAATGTTTATAGAAGCACAATTCACAATAGCTAGATTGTGGAACCAACCTAGATGCCCTTCAGTAGATGAATGGATTAAAAATAAAATGTGGCATATATATATATATATATATATATATATATATATATATATATATACAATGGAATATTACTCAGCAACAAAAATGCTTTTGATTTGGTGTTGGGAAATATTTTAGAACCCTGTGGCTTTTCTTTCTCCCCAGTGTACTAAAAGAGTACAATGATGCTAGTCAATCAGTAATTTCAAAGTGACATTAGTAAAATCAAATTAGAATTTGTCAACAGGTTTTTGACAACAAACAACTATTATTGCTCTTGTTAAATGTATGATCTTAGCTGGGGATGTAGCTCAGTGGTAGAGTGCTTGCCTAGTTTGCACAAGACCCCACATTTGTTCCACAACACTGGAAAACAAAACAAAAAATAACAGTAAACCTGGCTAATTTGGAGGATTTTTTAAAAAATATATTACTATAGCATAAAACATTTAGGTTTTACTTTATGACTCATCCAGAATATCTACTAAAGTCCTTGTATCTAATTTTTAAATGGAGAACGTTCTCTGCTTAAGTCTATTGTTAAAGGGAGTACCCTTTAACAATACAACCCCAAACAAAAATAATCTAGGATAGAGGACGCATTCTCAGTCCGGGGAAAGGGGGTAAGGTGTGTATACACATCTCAGTAGACACATTTTACTTTGTCCTTGAGATAATGTCTTCATATCCTCTATCAGTATTCTGTGCTCTTGTATGTTCAATCTTTAAAAAGCACCAGGCAAGGTCAGTGACTTACAACTTCAGAGTACATGTCAGGGCAGAAGGAACAATCCAAGGTGTGTATTTTGAAATGATTTTCTATAATGTGGCACATACCTCAAATCTTTATACTTTTTGAAAACAGTTATTTTCAAAACCAGTTGCAGATAGTTATTGACAATGATACACAAAGCATTCTTTCTGAGAATATAAATTTTAATATTTTCAGAGTTAATACATATATGAAGCAATGGAGATGATTTTATTTAGTTCCATTTAACATTTTTTTCTTTGGTCTTCCCGGTTACATTACATAGGACATAATTGTTTGGGTATTGAATACTGCATATTATCTCAGAGAACTTCTCTATTTCCAAAGTAAATGATGTGCAGATATTAAAGAAGAAGCTAAACAGCAGAGAGATGCATCTTTCTTTTATTCAAATACTCTTTCAACCCAAAATATTAACGTTACATACACCCTCTTCAGATTTGCCTTTCCTTTCTACCAGCATTCATTAGGACAGGACTAAATGAGGGAATAGTCTAATAGTTAGGTTATTTAAAACTAAGTCACTGAAAAATGATATTTTTTCCTGGCTTCAACAGAGCTTAGTGCACTGTTAAATTCTCCCTTCAAATATAAAAGCAGATGATCTCATTTTCTTAAGTGACAAATGGATTCTGTTCAGTATAGCTCATTGGTAGTGAACTTTACAAATGACTCACACTATATATGAGTTGTATAATTACATTTACATTTGCTTGTCATATTTACTCTAAAATGTCACTGAATACTTTTTAAAGTAGCTCTGTATGGCACACCAAAGATGAGAAAGCTGAAGCTATTCATTTCAGATTAAGTCTAACCCTGATTAGTTCCATAAGGAAAATAAATCAAATTCATTTGCTAGGGTTAACTGGAGTATTTCACTTGGGACTCTTTTTTTTTTTTTTTTTAATTCTCTCTCCCTGTCTTTCTGTCTCTCTTGCCCCACTCCCAAAAGAATCACTGCCTCAAAGTCACACTGAAAGCTAATTGCCATGTTGGAAAGATGTGGCATTTTACTTGGAAAGGTCACATGACATAGTAGAAAGAGCATTGAACTTATAATTAGAAGTCCCAAGTTCAAAGCTGGGTTCTTCTCCTTTGTAGCACCTCTTCAGTCCTGTTCACCTCTAATCAGTAATATGACCTTGGGCAAAGCAGATAGGTTTCAGTTTCCTCATAATCCCTTTGCTTTTTTTTTTTAACAGTTCACATAAATACCATAAGAGATTAAACCTATCAAAGCTATACATTTAGCAAAGGTAAATGTATACATAAATGAGTTTTTTAAAAAACAGGTTAAAAACATAGTTTTTGCATGGAACATGGTCTATGACAGCTGGAAGAAACTTCAAAATTTACCATACACATATGTCTGTGCATGCTTGATGGACACCTTTGAGATATGAAAAGCATTAACACCACAATGGAAAGAAATGTAGACAAATTGGCAAACATTCATAGGACAACAGCTAAAATGATGCTTGAAGAGCAATATAAAACAAACCTAGTGGAGAGATAATATTTATCTTATCTAAAACCTAAAGAGAGGAGAAGGTGATTGCTGGAATAGCATTATTGTATGTTTGAAGAATCACCGTGGTAAAAAAAAGAAATAGTTTTTTTTTTTTTTTTTTACCCGATCCCTGATGAGGCCAGATTTTAGTATGTCCCTGGAAATCATTTTTGAACCTCTGAATGATTGGAGTTGTCCAAAGAAAAAGGAATTTTCTCAAAATACAATGACCCATGAAATGTGATAAAAATGCTGTTTTTTTTTCTTTTTGCTAGACTTCAAATGCTTATGGTTTGTTTGTTTAGGGAGGAGTTAACTGGGGATTAATTGAATGTAAGGGCATTCTACCACTGAACTTTATCCTTAGAACTTTATTATTTTTATTTTAAGACAGGGTCTTAAAATAAAAATAATAAAGTCACAAAGTTGCTGAGAAACTTGCCATCTTTCTGCGCTAGCCTCCCAAATCACTGGGGATTATAGGCAGGCACCAGCATGGCCAACTTTAAATGTGTATAGTTTCTTCTAATCTGAACTTCTTAAAATTTTGTAAGGGGTGCATCTTTGTCCTTTCTGTATCAATCATCTCTAAAACCATGTTTGATGCTTTACTTGGTTTCCATTTACAGTCATTCTTACTTATTGCAACCACACTAAACCACTAGGGCAAGTGAAATCTCATTTCTTGGCGCCAACTCACTATGCATGTTTCTCAACCGAGGACAGTCAAGGTACATTTGAACTATATAGCACATGAGGGTGATCATTGGAGGAAAAACCAGTATGCCAAATGATAATGTAGCAGAAAGTGGTGGAGTCCATAGGACATGTTTTACTTTCTAATTTGAAAAGTAACATGCTGTGTGGGTCGAGTATCTATATCTATATCTGCATCTATATCTATATCTATATCTATATCTATATCTATATCTTCCTCTTCAACTATATTAGCATAATATGCCCTTGGATTACTCTAGATTAGCCCCCAAATTTGGAAGTTTTCACCATTAATTTTTCTTGCCAATTCTTCTCATGCCATTAACAGTTTGAAGAGAATATTTTTTTCAAGTGATATAGGCACTCTATCACCATTAGTTTTAGGCCTCAGTCTCTTATGTATTGTCATAAAATGCTTGTTAAAACAGTGTATCATTATTAACTTGTTATTTAATCATTGTATCATGAGACATCATGTTCTCTTTTTCTGTCTATTATAATTCTACTAATTTAGCACACATTATTAGTCAATAGTTAGACTTCCATAATAATATAAACAAATATGATAGATTGTCATAAAATCCCTGGGTCTATTTTTAAATTTTTTTATGGAAACATTAAGTATATATAAAAGTAGACTAATACAATCACCTTCTCAAATAGCCATCACCCACCCAACTTCAATAATTTGCAACATATAGACCATTATGAGTCTTACAAGCCATGAAGTTGGTTGAATAGTAACTCTAAGATGAGGAAAGAACACAAGGTTCTTTAATTTAAGCAGGATTTATTAAATTATAAATTGTACTAGCAAACTTAGACCAAGTGGTTTTGTGAAGAAAAACAAATGTGTATGCCTTAGAATTCTGCTGTTCTATAATGGAGAATTAATTATAAGGATTGCAGTACATAATAACTCTCACCATTTATTTTAGTATTCTTAAGTTATTTTAATACTTTAAAATTATTTATACTTTACCGTACACTTTTCCTCAAGGAGAAATAGTTTCTAAATTCAGTTCATTTTAATTATCTTGTCAACATAGAAAACATCAGAAAACTTGTCATGCCTGGCTGAAATCCAGACCTGTCTGAAGCCTCTTTAATATCCCTTGATCTATTAAGCTACTAACCCTATTAAAAGGAAAAATTGAATTAGTCTGACATGGCTTAGTCCTTGTGAACCCTTATTGAAGCTGAGTGGTATCTGTTCCTTCTTTCAGGTACTCACTAATAAGTTTGTTTATAATTGGTTCAAGAATTTCATCTGAAATCGATATCAATCTCATTTGGCTAATGTCTGACCAATGTCTCTTCATTCACTCCATTGTTTCATCCAGGAACCATGCTTAGGTGCTTCTTGTGAAATAAGGCATTGTAAATTTCTACAAGAAGCTAGCAGTCTAGCAAATTTCACTTTTAAGTTTGCAGACACTTTATTCTTCATGATCCCTGGAAACCATGATAATGTTTCCAGAGTTTATATGGCCCATACAGTTACCCCTTGTATCCATGTGGATATAATTCTATCACCTTCTGCACACACTAGAATTAGTGGAAGCTCAAATATGCCATCTAAAATGTTATAGTATTTGTATATAACCTATACATATCCTTCCATATGTTTTAAATCTCTTTAGACTATTTATAATACCTAACACAAGATACCTGGTATGTGAATAGTTGTTATACTATATTGTTTAGGGAATCATGACAAGAAAAAAAAAGGCACAATATTTAGTACTTTTTTTCCCCCACTGAGAATAGTTTTGATCCTAGGTTGGTTTAATGTGTGGATTCAGAGTCTGTGTTTACTGAGAACTGGCTACTGCCCTCTCTTGCTTGTTGTGTCTAAACATCTAACAAAAAACATTGAATCTTCATGTCTTAACTAGCAATTTATTACTTAGATGAATAATAAAGGCAAATTTTAAAAATTGTGGAGGTACAGAAGGAATTTTCACATATCACTTCCATATGTGGCTCAGTTTATTATGGTAGGAAAAAGGAATGATATGATTTGTGCTTTAGATAATAGGGCTGGCAATTTTCAACCCTTCTCAACTGCTAAGTTCATCTTTTACAAAATGGGCATAGCAGATGTGATATATGTCATATCAAATACCTTCAGCCTTTTAAGAGTGGGAAGGTGTATGCCAATGGTTGAAACAGAAGCCCTGACTTGGATAAAGCTGTTAAGGAAAACATTGAATTTAAAATACTCAAGCACAAGAAAGAGTATGTGAAGAGAAATCTTGACCACCCAGTTTTGTCATGTACATAAAATAATTAGAACACATGATACAGGTGACAAATATATTTCACACTGTGAATGATAAAGAAATTTAAGTTATGCTTTTTATTTTATTTACTTAATATTTTTACCAAGAGCACCTTGTCCCTCTGCTATCTTCTGCACATCTAAAATTAAAAGCTTCTGGATCCCAGGAATGGATCCTCAAGTTGTATGACTGTTTTCATTTCTTTGTTGAACAGGTGAAAATCACTCTCATTTGGGAGTTAGAACTTAACAGCTCCTTCCATCCCATGCATTTCCCTGGGATGCATTTCATGGGGGAAGAACAAGTGCCTCTGACACTAGGCACCATGCCCATGGTCTGTTAGTGACAATTCTCATAATATACTACTTATTGTCACAGAAAGTGATGCTGTTACTCACTCCTAAAGTTAGATGATAACACATACGGATGTCTAAATTTATCTAAAGGGCTGGAAAATTACATGTGTCATTTCATGTGTAAAATAGTTAGCTTTTTAAAAATCTCTGTCATTCCATTAAATATAGAAAGTAGTTTTAAAAAAAGATAACTAGACTTAAAACTTCATTGGACAGGTGATATATTTACTCATATTACATGTCCATGAATCACAGAAAAGAATACATAGTAGGCATTACAAAATTCTTGAATAATCCTAATATTTCCCAGTCACAAGATCTCTGAGCTGTTCTTCTGTTCTGCAAGTAATTTTATTAATTTTCTCAGGATCTTACTAGAAGTTAATGATGGAGTTAAAAATGCAATTGACATCTAAGTCCTTCTGTGTTCCTTCCACCTTAACATGGTGCTTGCTTGCATGATTTCACAGTAGTGAGGAAAAGGTATATTTTAAAGAAATTGGAAAATGAAGAAATCAAAGGAAACGAATGTTGATAATCTCAACAGTGCTTGAAATCTGCTTATCTACTACTAAACAGGCAATTCACTCAGAAGCTAGGGAAACCTTAATACACTCATCAAAGCCCTCTTTACAATTACAGAGGTGTTAAATAAAGTGCCCAGCAGTGAGAGGTGAATCTTAAGTAGTCTAAAGATTACATTTAGATGATGAAGATAAGAGCAACAATACTTAATGCTACTATTGAGTCTTTAATCCTGGAGGCTAAGAAATTTAACTAAAGGTCAAATGATATAAACCTCTGATATCTGCAAAACTGGGTTGGAAACTTTATTCTAATAACATTCTACGCTTTTTCCCTTGACTTTTTAATTTTTTTGCAGTAGAAACAAAGCCAATAGTATCTGAAAGTGTTCTAGCACAAATTTTCTTTAAAAAGCATTGGGAATGTATTCAACTTGCAGTTAAAAAAAATGTCAGTGCTCAGGTTAAATCCTTGTTCTGTATAATTAAATCTATGTAAATTTAATCTTGTCCCAACACAACATAGAAAAATTTTATATGGATAATAGAAACAGTAAAAGTTTTAATAGTATGAGGAATTATAAGTGAACATTAGAGCAATCTCATAAGAAAGAGAAACATTAAAAATAGAAGCTGATAGTATAAAATAAAACAGGACAATCAATGCATACTTTCAGGTATCCTTTTAAATTTTACGGATTTGGTTTATTTCTGTCTTCACAACACAGAATAGGACAATACATACTGCTGGATTAAATTAATAAAATCTTCTAAATATAAACCTAAATATTTACTATAAAAAGTCCACATAATCAAGTTATTTAGCAAAATATTTTCATTAAACATAAATGACTTTTCCTAACACATAAAATGTAGATGTTGAACTTTTTTTTTTCATGGCATGCAAACTGCCTTTGATGTGGCTGATGGGAAAATCATCATGTGATAAAACTTTTGAGCAAATGGCAAACTTCTGTGTTTCCTGTTATTCACAGTTTGAAAGAACTCTATGGATTAGTCAATTTGAACAATTGTTTCTGTCCTGTGAATTTTTACTGTCATATGAGGGTCAAACTCTAGATTTTTGGACAGTTTAACACTACTCTTCATACTTATTTCAGCAAATAGTAAAATTAGAATATACTTTTAAACATACAGAATACAAGGTAGTCAAGGTATAATTGATAAATTACTCTGTCATTTTTATATTGATTTTAAATAGAGATGGTATTTAAACTCATAATTACTAATAGTCATGTGTTTTTATTTAATTGAAACATTTAAAGGGTTACCTGCATTATAAAATAAGCCTAGTTAATTAAAACATACTAAATGTTAACTAATTTTGGCCTTTAAGCATCTATTATTTTTGCATTGTGAAATGTAAATGATTTTTTTTTACAAATAGCATTTTTTCATCATAAGTTATCACCAAAAATTATATGTATGGGGAAAGAAGTTCTAGCAAAGGAGGAGAACGTGAATTTGTGGAAACTGTGTACTGATATTCAACCAAACAGCAGAAGCCAAGAAGAGGAATTTTGTTTTAAATTGTCTTCTTTATATGGGCCAACAATACAGTCTAGATTCTATAAAAGTAACAGGAGAAATGATAACCAGACATTATTTTTGCCATGTTTACAAGGAGGAATAAACCTTCAATTAAAGATTATTGGCTACATGAAAGAAAACATATTCCAAATTAATCTTATTAAATACTTTAGATTTCCTTTATAAAAGTTAGGAAAATTCTTCATGAACTCCACACTCTTTACTCAGAATGAAAAGATATTCACAGATTTAAATTATCCTTTCTTCCTTGTACCAGTATAGGAGAGCAAAATTGCTTTTTTTCCCACCCAATCACATCACTTTTTTTCTGTACATAAATGGGGAGAATTTATACAAAGATCAAGGATAATGCTGTGTTCAAGCTCAGCTAGACCATTCTCATTGGTTAAGTATAGGTTATGCAATGAATAGGCAGGTTATTTGTGATAAGGATGAAAGAAAAGGAATAAGAGAAATTCAGGAAGTGGGGAACTAGACCTTATTTGTTTGGGACTTATTTGTTTCATATTCTATTATTTTAGAATGTAGAAAACCAGGCATTGTGTGAAGGAGAATCGCACCATCCTAGAACAAAGGAATCATGATGAAAACCTACTTTAAATTGGAAGCTCTTCATATCTACTAACCCGCTATTCCCAAATCTTAAATATAATATATGTATACATCACTTATGAAATATCTGTATTTTCTAGAAAAAAAGTCATGCAAAAAGGGCAATAATTAATAGCTAAGCATCAGACAAATATTTTGTCTAGACATTTTATTAAAACAAACAAACAGAAAGGTAGCAAGCTGAAGTAGCATTGTTCTTATGGTTAGTGTTTAGTCAGCTTTTTCATTGCTATGACAAAAGACCTGACAAGAACAATATTAGAGGAGGATGTTTATTTTGAGGCCCATGGTTTCAAAGTTCTCAGTCTATAGACAGCCTTTTTCATTCCTCAGGGTTCAAGGTGAGGCAGAACATCATGGCAGAAGAGTGTAGCAAAGGGTTCAAGACATCCAATCAGGAAGCAGGGAGAGCTCCACTCACCAGATATAAAATATATATCTCAAAGACATGCCCCCGATGACTCACCTCATCCAGGCAGATCCTACTGGCCTTCAGTTACCACTCAGTTAATCCCTATCAGGGGATTAATTCACTAACTGGGTTAAGGCTCTCATACCTGATCTTTTCACCTTTAAACACTCATGTGTTGTTTTACACATTAGGTTTTGTGGGACACTTTATATCTGAACTATAACAGTAACAGAAAGAGAAAAAGGGGACAGGAAGATTGTGGAAGTGAGCTAGGCAGCAAGTTCCAGTCTCCTCAATACACAAAAAGGAGGCAATGGAGGAAAAGCAGAATTGAGCTGGGTGTGCTGGAATTCACCTATTAACCCAGCAGCTCAGGAGGCTGAGACAGGAGGATTGCCAGTCTCAGCAAGTTAGAGAGACCCTAAGCAACTTAAGTAGGGCTTGCCTCAAAATAAAATAATAATAATCATAATAAAAAAATTTTAAAAAGGTTTGAGGATGTGGCTCAGTGATTAATTGACCCTGGGTTGCATCTCTACTACCAAAAAGGGAGGAAAAAAATAAAAGCAGAATTGAGAGGTGAGCAACAAAATAAATACTCTTAAGATTCAATATTACAAAATGAGAGACATGGAGAGAATGGAAGATAGGTTACCAGAGTAGAAAACAACTCAGGGTTCCCGAACCCCAAACCCAAACCTGCAGATGAGAAGGGGGGAGGGGCAACAGAGAGAGAAAGACAAGGTGGGTAGAACATCTCTTAAACAATACCACCTGAAAACATTTGGAAAGAAAGACAAAATTTAAAGTGTGACAGTAACAGAAGGATCCATACAATAAAAAAAAAAAAAAAAAAAAAAAAAAAAAAAAAAAACAGGTTAAAACCAAATTGTGAAAAGAAAACTGAGACAGGGATCTGCAGCCTTCTGGTGGAGCCTTTGGCTGACCAATCACCTCCTTAAATAGCACAGTGTCTTCCCACACCCAGACAGCCGCAAATTAAATCAGAGGGAAGCCCCCTGAATTGTAATCTCTTAAGAATCTGGCCACAAAGAGCTTCTAGAAGGACCACTACTAGCCCCAAAATCACTGAAACCTCTTCTGCTTCCCCACTAACAGCAAACAAAGGAAATGGACAAGGCTGGTGGAGACCTGGTGCTGGTGAGTGCACCTAACCCTGCTCAGCATCTGTGACCCAAGCAAGAGCAAAAAAGCTTTGTGCAGGGTCTGTTGGCAGGACTCAGACAGAGATAGCAAGAAAGCAGCTTTGGCCCCAAACAGAGAAAAGTAGAGGCCTTGACCAAGGACATTTGGGGGAGGTACGATGGGAAGCCTAGGGATGGTTCCTGGGATCAAGGAGCCTTATCAGCGTGAAGTTGCCTGAATATCTAGTGAAATAGAGACCCATTGGAAAATTACTACACAGTAGGAGGCGGATGAGTCCAGCTTTCACTGGGGCACAGACTGATCACATTGGCAAATTGAAAAGGCATTATTTGAAAAACATGTGGGACATTGTATTTCAGGAAACAGAGGGAATCAATGCCAATCATTCACAACCTGGGGCCATTCATAACCTAGGGCAGTGGAAACTAGAGTTCAGGTGAACTACCTGAGGCCCTCCACAACTGTACCTCGGACAGTGGCATAAGCCAGGGGAATAACTCTGTGTCATAGAACATGCACAGAAAACCTACAACCGGGGTTCATTTTACTTCATTTTTTTTTTGATTGAACCCAGGAGTGCTTTACCACTGATTGACATCCCCAGCCCTCTTTTTTTTTAAGAGAGGGTCTCACTAAGTTGCATAGTGCCTAAATTATTGAGGCTGGCTATGAACTGGTGATCCTTCTGCTACAGCCACACAAGCAGATAGGATTACAGGTGTGTGCCACCATGCCCAGTTACAACCAGAGTTCTTGCATTCACAGACAGTCACCAGGATCTTCCTACTGTGAAAAAAGATCCTGCAGAGAGGATTAGGTACATGGTGATCCACAGCAATCACAGGGACACTACAGAGCCTGCATTCTGAAGTGCATACTGCACACAATAGAAACAGTCAAGTGACAACACTGCACCCTCTGAGCAGCCAATTGCAGGCCTCTAAGATGAAAAACCAGAAGCTGCTAGTAGGAAATTGGCTCCTGTGTCCCTGAAACTTGGGGGAGATCCACAGGCAGATAGTTGCGGATATCTGCTAAATGTCCAAACCCCGATGAAATCTAAACCAAGATGATGAAATCTAAACCAAGATTCCACAAGAATTTTCTACATCTTGATATGGTTTACTATAAATAACTCTAATGTCAACTTTGGTCATTTAAATAAATTTTTAACTTCAATAATAATTGTCAGCCTCATAGCCAACATTATACCATCAACCCATTGGAGTTTATTTTATCTAATGGCTTAAAGTACTAATGAAAATCAGCCTTTGTTTTCCTAGGTCTAGTTTATACTTGCTCCTCTTACTCCCTGCTTATCCTCTTGCATTATCAGCTACTACATCAATTACCAATCATTCATCTAATTTTCTTTTCTTCCTTGGTATAAATTATTTTTATTCTCTCTCTCTCTCTCTCTCTCTCTCTCTCTCCTCTTTCTTTCTCTCTCTCTCCCCCATCCATCAACTTTTTGTCCATTCTTTCTCCCACCCCCCATTTTAGCCCTTAATTAAGACTATAGTATGTTTATTAAATTTTAATCACCAATTTTGATCTATAACATAACTGTATTATAGGTTTATACCCTAACTTGCGGAACCATAAAGAACAATTGCAACAAGTTTTTGTTTCTTTTAAGGTTGAACAGTATGAGGTTTGTCTCTGAAATGATCATAATCAATAGAGCTGTACAGTATCTTTTAAAGTAGTGCTGATATTGGGATGAGCAGATGTCACACATTGAATTAAAATATCATTATTTGGATATTCTCTCAACCCAGAGCTCTTGCAAAAAACAAGCTCACAAAGTAGTCCTTCATTTAAAAGAAGATGCCTGAACTATACTGAGAATGTGTAGATGTGCAAAGAATATAAAAAGGCAAGGGAACAAACCATCTCAAATTGTCCATAATGTGACAACAACAGATTTCATTGACACCACAGTGGAGAACATATCAGAAAAGGAATATAGAAAGTTCCTAGTTAAACTGTTCTAAGAGCTAAAAGTCAATGTAAGGAGAGAAATCAGAGAGAAAATATAAAAACTAAAAGGTGACTTCAAAAAAGAGGTAAAGATTCTGAAAAAGAACCAAATGGAAATCCTCAAAGAATCAGTAAAGAAATTAAAAATTCAATGGAAAGTATCACCAATAGATTTGACCATTATGAAGATAGATTTTCAAGACTCAATGTATATAACATTGAAAATAAAATCAACTATAAAGAAAAGCTGTCAAGAGACATGAAGAGAATATTCAAGAAAACTGGAGTAGGGCTGGGACATAGCTCAGTTGGTAGAGTGCTTGCCTTGCATGCACAAGGCCCTGGGTTCAATCCCCAGCACCAGAAAAAAACAAAACAAGCAGAAATCTGGAGTAGCATTTTAAGGCCAAATTTAAGGTTCATTAGAAAAACGAAGTCCCTGAAATACAAACCAAAAGATGAATAATCTTTTCAAGAAAATAATACCAGTAAATTTTCCACACCATAAGAGTGAGGTGGAAATTCAAATATAAGAGGCATATAGACTCCAAATACACAAAATCACAATAGACTCACTCCAAGATACATTATTATAAAAATGCCTAATATACAAAATAAGGATGGAATTTTAAAAACTGCAAGAGAATAATAATGGGTCACATTTATTGATAAACCAGTCACATTTCAACTGACTTCTCAACCCAGACACTTAAAGTCAGGAAGGCTTATAATAATATATTACCAAGTTTATGAATGAGAATGGATGCCAGCCAAAAATAATATACCCAGAAAAATTAAGTTTCAGAATTTAGATGATATAAAATCCTTCCATGATAAACATAAGCTCAAAGAATTCACAAATAGGAAGCCTGTACTATAAAATATATCCAATAATATACTTTGTGAAGAAGGAATGAAAGATGAAAACAAAAACTCATAGAGAAATAACATTAGAAGAATAGTCAAGAATGGGTTATCAAGACCAATTTAAATATTAGAAATAAATCAAAATGACAGAAAATAAAAAATAATTTCTTAATAATAATATTGGATGTAAAAGGTCTAAACTCTTCAATCAAAAGACATAGGCTGGCAGATTGGGGTAAAAAATAACACCAAAATATTCTGTGTGCAATAGTCTCACCTCACAGGCAAAAAAATCCAAGACTAAAGTTGAATTAAAAGGGGGGAAAAACATACTATTCACATAGGATTCCTAAACAAGCAAGGGTTGCTATTCTCATATCAGATAAAGTGGACTTCAAATCAAGATTCACAAGAAGAGACAAAGAAAGTCATGTCATACTGCTTAAGGGAATCCTACATCAACAAGATGCAATTATTATAAGTATTTATGCCCCCAAACAAGAAGCATCTAAGAACATCAAACAAACCTTTCTTAATATTAAGAATCAAATAGACCATAATATGATAATACTGGGTAACCTTAGCTCACTTCTCTCACTACTGAATAGAACATTCAAACAAAAACTAATATTCTACATAACTGAAAATGTAATTAATAATTTGTACTTAACAGACCTCTATAGAATATTTCATTCATCAATGACAGAATTCACTTTCTTCTCAGCAGGACATGGAACATTTTCTAAAACAGACCATATTTTAAGTCACAAAGCAAATTTTAACAAATACAAAAAAATAGAGAAAATACATTTCATTCTAAGAGATCATCATGGAACAAAATTAGAAATCAATAATAAAATAAAAAAACCAGAAACCACTCCAACACATGAAGATTAAATAATATACTTTTGAATGATTAATGAATATCAGAAGAAATCAGGGGAGAAATAAAAACATTCTTAGAAGTAAATGAGAATAGTAAAACAACATATCAAATTTCCTGATACAGTATGAAAGCAGTTCCAAGGGGAGGTTCATACCATTGAGCTCATACATTAAAAAAAAATATAGGAATATGCCAAAGAAATAACCTAACAATACATCTCCAGGACCTAGGAAAGGAAGAACAAAGCAACACCAAAATGAGTAGAAGATGGGAAGAAATTACAATACAGCTGAAATCAATGAATTCAAACTGATACAAAATATCAACAAATCAAAGAGTTGGTCTTTTGGAAAGGATAAAAAAATCGACAAATCCATAGCCATACTAACTTATAGATGCAGGAAAAGCATTTGACATAGGATAGCACTTACTCATGTTTAAAACACTAGAATAACTAGGAAGACAAGAATTTACCTCAGCACTGTAAAAGCTACATATGACAAACCTAAGGCCAACATTATTTTGAATAGAGAAGAAATGAAAGCATTTCCTTTTAAAATGGAAACAAGACCAGAATGCCCACTTTCACCACTAGTATTCAACCTAGTCCTTGAAACTCTATCCAGGTCAATAAGACAAGAGAAGAAAATTAAAGGGATGTGAATAGAAAAAGAAGAGCCCAAACTCTCTCTGTTTGCTGGCTACATGATCCAATGTTTAGAATACTCAATAAAGTCCAATGGAAGACTTCTAGAGCTCATAAATGAATTTAGCACAGTAGCAGGATACCAGATCAATGCCCATAAATCAATCATACCCTTATAGGTTAATAATAAATCTGCTGAAAAATAAATTTGGAAAACTATCCCATTAACAATAGCCTCAAAAGAAATAAAATAGTGGAAATTAATCTAACAAAAGAGACAAAGGACCTCTACAATGAAAATCATATAACACTAAAGAAAAAACTGAAGAATTTAGAATATGGAAAGACCATGCATGTTCTAGAATAAGCAGAATTAACATTGTTAAAATGGCCAGACTTCCAAAAGTGATAATACACACACACACACACACACACACACACACACACACACACACACACTCGATGCAATTTTCACTCAAACCCAATAATGTTCTTCATAGAAATAGAAGAAGCAGTCATGAAATTCATTTGGAAAAATAAGAGGCCTAGAACAGCCAACACAATTCTTAGCAAGAAAAGTGATGCAGGAAACAATACCAGACCTTAAATTATGGTACAGGGCTAAGGTAAGAAAAAAAGCTTGGTATTGGCACCAAAACAGTCATGAAGACAAAATGGAATAGAATAGAAGTCACAGAGACAGACCCACATAAAAACAGTTATTGTTTACTTGATAAAGGTGCCAGAAATATACATTAGAGAAAAAATAGCCTCTTTAACAAATGTGCTAGAAAAACTGGAAATCCATATGTAGCAGAATAAAATTTAACCCACTATCTCTCATCCTGTGCAAAACTCAACTCGAAGTGAATCAAGATATAGGAATTAGACCAGAAACCCTGCACCTGCTAGGAGAAAATGTAGGCCCAACGCTCCAACATGTCAGCTCAGGGAACTGACTTCTAAAGTGTAAGAAGTAAAATCAAAAATTAATAAATAGGATGGTGTCAAATAAAAAAATTTCTTCATAGCAAAATGAACAATCAAGAGGGTGAAGAGAGAGCCTATATAATGGGATAAAATCTTTGCCAACTGTACCTCAGATAGGGCATTAATATCCAGAATATACAAAGAACTCAAAAAACTTAGCACCACAGAAACAAAGAATCCAATCAATAAATGGGCAAGTGAACAAAACAGGCACTCCTCAAAAGAAGAAATACAAATGGTCACTAAATATATGAAAAAATGTTCAACATCTCTAGCAATTGGATAAATGCAAATTAAAAGTACATTGAGATTTCATCTCAATCTAGTCGGAATGGAAATTATCAAGAATACAATTAATGATAAATGCTGGCAAGAATGTGGAAAATTAGGTATGCCCATACATTGATGTTGGAACTGCAAATTAGAGCAACCACTCTGGAAAGCAGTACAGTGATTCCTCAAAAAACTACGAATGGGATGGGCATGGTGGCACATACCTGAAATCCTAGTGGCTCAGGAGGCTGAGGCAGGAGAATCGCAAGTTCAAAGCCAGCCTCAGCAACTTGGCGACTCCAAATAAAAAAAAAAAAAAAAGGCTGGAATGTTTCCCAGTAGTTAAACACCCCTGGGTTCAATCACTGGTACCAATAGACAAACAAACAAACAAACAAAAACTTGGAATAAAACAATTATATGACCCAGGTATCCCACACCTTAGTATATATCCAAGGGTTCAAAATCAACATATTACAGTGATGAAGACACATCAGTATTTATAGCAGCATAATTCAAAAGCTAAGCTATAGAGCCAACCTATATGCCTTTTAATAGATGAATGAATAAATAAAATGTGATATGTATACACAATGAAATATTACTCAGCCATAAAGAAGAATGACATTATGGAATTTGCTGGTAAATGGATGTAACCAGACCCTAAATGCTAAGTGAAGTTATCTAGTCCCTAAAAGTTGAAGGTCAAATGTTTTCTCTGATGGGCAGAAGCTAATCCAAAATAAGGGGTTGGGTAAACAAATAATAGAAGAAAGATCAGTGGATTAGACAAAAGGAAATGAAGGGAAGGGAGGACCAAGGGGATGGGGAAAGACAGTAGAATTAATCTAACCTAACTTCCCTAAGTGCATCTATGTATATACCACAGTGATTCTCACCATCCTGTTAACAAGACACTAAGTTAAAAAAATTTTTAAGAAAGCTAAGTAAGTAAGGATAAGGTAGAAGAAAGAAATGGAAGTACTGCAGACTGAATTACAACAAATTATATTCCATGTTTTTATAATTATGTCAAAATGAATCCTATTATAATGTATAACTAAGAAGAACCAAAAATAAAACAGAAAAAAGCAAAGCAATATGAAAGTAAATATGACTCAAGGTAAGATTTTAAATACCAACATGGTAAAGTGGCATAACAAGTACATGACAATAGAGCATTTCTTTTTGAATCAGAAGATTGTGACATGGTGAGAACAGACTAAGAAGTCAGACAAAATGACAAATGTATAAGGCAACCCCTGAAACAATAAATAGTAAATTAAAGAATGATAAATAGTAAATATTTTGGAGACAATAAATTACAGAAATGTTTTAGAATAATGGTATATGAGAAGCAAACTTGCTTCAAAACAAGTAAATTTCTAATTTATGAAAAATAAAGAACAGATGTAGAAATTCAATGCCATTATAGAAGATAATATCCATAAAGTGTGAAAAAGATTACTTATCTTGGCACACAGTATTCATTATTTTCCCAAGTAAGGTACTCAATACATAAACATACCATTGTAATGTTTTTAGATTATAAATACACAATCCTTATGCACATATGCTAGAAAAAAAGAAAAAAAAATACGTGCAAAAGAATCTAGATTTGTTTGAATTCAAATTTTTATATTGTAAAAATTAATATTTTGGAAGAAAATGAAAGTAATCACATAACTTTTTGAATACTATCAATGGTTCAACCTCATTATTATCATCCTGCTTCCCAATTTCCCAGCCATCTTTGAAGCTAGGAGCTCTCTTCTGTCAGGTTTCTCCCCAATGGTTGCTCAGGATAATTTAGGTTGGGTGTAATCACAAAAATACAGTTACCTGGCTGTAACCACTTTACCTTTTTTACATGAAATTTAATATTTAATCTTAATCCACAATAAAACACACACTTCATAATTCTGAGTACATTAATTTCCTTTCCTATGATTGGCTCATGCTATTATTTACACAGCATGTCTAAAATCACCCCTGCAAATCACATAGAAGAATGAAGAATACTGTAGGTCTTTAAGAGGTGTTGGGTATTTGTCTGTAATTCTATAAGTTCTAACTCTGCTAATTAGAGTTATGTGGCAACAGAGTCAGAACCAGTTAAGTTCTGTATCAGTTACCACAGACTGTATCAGTTACCTCCTGACCAGGATCGGGTGGACTTGAGTCCTTTTTAGGGGGATTCTGAGATTTGGCTTCATTTCAGGATAGGTCATGAGGAGGCAGAGATATTAGGACTAGTACAAGCCAGAAATCAACAAATGTAGGCTTTCCAGTTAGCCACAGAGGTCCCGAGTGCTGGAAAAACTCAGAGAGCTGCTCACAGGTCAACAGAGAAGGTACTTGCTGAGCCTGGACCTTGACTGTATCTTGATTAACTGCCTCAGATATTGTACTCAGGAAGGTCACAGGTTTATCTGAAGTGGTGAGCTATTTCTTGAGTCCCAGGTTCTGGACTGCATGTTATGCTCATTGGTAGCGCACAGGGCTCTTGTTGGCAGAACACATAAATCTGTTCAATTTTGCTCCTCTGTCCAGCATAATAGGACTTTTGTCTCTTTTCCAAATTCAAACTGCACTCACTTTCTGGACAGTTCCATGTTTGAATTTGGCTGCTATCTTTGGAAATTTTCATTTTCATTTACCTAGATTTTCCCTCATCTGAACTCAACTTTTATTCTGATCTAGCAATGTGGTTTCTGGCTTTGAGATTAGTTTCTTTGGAATTTTCATTTGGATTGGGTTCTGATTCTTGTCTTTGGATGCAGCTCTCACTGGAAATAGGAAGAGAATATCGTGCCTCTTTCCAATGGTTTGTCCTTATATGATCCCCTTCCTTTAAAAGTGGTGGATTATCAGCGCCTTACTGCCTCACCACTTTCTCTCTCCTATTGTCTAGAAACCAGAGAATTCAATGAGTACCTCTGTGAGAATAATGTCCAGGGGGCCAATATATCTTAGTAGAGTCTGGGCAGGCCTATTAGAAATCCGGTGACCACTTCTGTCAATTAGAACATAATGATGGTTCCCTGGTTCTAGCTATAATTTGCTGGGCTCCCATCCTGCCACCGGGCCTCCACACTGTGCATAATACCGGCTGCTGCCCCACCTCACGTCTCAAGTCCTCACAACATGGCACTAGGGAGGGGCTGATGGGAAAAGGCACCACTTTACTTTTATCTTTGCTTATACATTCACAAAATGTTAAACAGTTTGATATTTAAAATATTTTAAAAATAAATAGTTGTTTTCTGACATGCAAATACATTTATAATATAGTATTTGTATTTATTATTATAGTGTTTAAGGTCTCAAGTCCACATATATGGCTGTAATGAATTGTGCCTTGCTCATCATCTCCAGTATGTAAAAGGAGTTTACAGAGTGGTAGCAATATATATATTACTTTATTGATAAAGTACTTTATTTTTTTTCTCTTACTCAATAACATATCTTAATTTAGGCAGTAGTATAAAATAAGAGTTATTCTTTTCAGTTGGAAAATCTAAAAGGTAATGGATTATTGTCCCAACATTTCTAAATCAGAGTATGGAAACAGTTTAAGTGATGAAATCCTTCATTACTACATGTTTACACCTGAACAATCACATCCACATTTGCCTTACCTGCTACACAATTATTATAATCTCTGGAGCTACTCTCATAACTCTGATTAACATTTATATGAACCATGGGCTTCATAATGCACAGCTGACAATGAACCCTGTTGTTTTATCTCAAGCCAATAATAACACATGTGTGATCAAGAAGGTAGTTTGTATTTTTAGGAACTGTTGTCTGGAGTATAGGCGGGTTGCCATTGATAATTTGAACCCTAGGCTTATACTGAAATAGATCTACTTCTGCCTCCAAAACAGATAGGATGATTGAATTTAATATCCAAGGATTATGCAATAAGATTTTTTTCCAATTCTAGTATTTAAAAAATAAAAAAAATACTTTTCATATTTAAAGCCTCTGAGGTGAAATCTTTTTAACACAAAAAAAAACGTCATTTATCTCTTTTTTTTCATTTTCATATTTTTCAAAATAATGTCCCTTTATCTTATTTCTTGGCCTTTCCTAGTTAATTTAGTTCTTAATTCCCCAAAGAAAAATTGTAAAAACCATCCAGAACAAAGTAGCATCTGATTATGGTGTTATGAAGACTTTTGTCTCTTTATCAGGTGTAATTTTTTAAATAGTAATTTATAAGCGAAATCAAGTATTTTATGAGCTAAAACAAGGTGAAAATGAATGAAAACATAGAGGAGATCAGAAGGAAAACCCTAAATTGTGATTCATTAGATACATCATAGAACATAAAAAGCCAAGTTTATATTAATGTGGACCCCAAAGTGGTTAAGTGGATGTTAACTGTTGGATGAGAACCTTTGTAATCACCTTATGCATTTTTTTTTTTTTTTGGAAGAAGTAATCATGCATCTTGTGGCTTTCTTTGAATGCTTGCAATTAGTGCTGTCTCATCACCTTCAAAGTTCAACCTCCAAGTTTCTTTTTCTCTAACCTAAATAAAGTCTCAGGGTTTTCTTAAAATTTTTATTTATTTATTTATTTATTTATTTATTATTTATTTATTTATTTATTTATTTATTTATTTATTTTAATGCTTCAGCCACACTGAGTTACTAAGAGTTCCTGAAATTTGTGTTCTTCCTTGATGCATCTGTTCCCTGACACAGTTGTGTCTCCTGAGTCCCTTTTGATTTGTCAGTTCAGATATCTTTGGGTCTCATTGTAGGCAAAATTCATATAGGAGGATAATACTGGGGCAATGTGTCTTTTTTTAATGCTCTCATAACCCATATATAACTTCACTTTCTAACCAACTGAGTGAGGGAAGGAGAGTGATCTATTATTTTACGTTCTGTTCACAGTTCATGGGTGATATTTAGTAGCTCTTATAGATTTTCTTAATACCTGAAGAATTGTGATTTTATTTTATAGGTTAGAGATGGGAGTAAATGATATTTATGCTAATAAAGATAAGTTTTATTACACCTCTCTGGTAAATGCATTGGAATTAACAAAAATTGTGACAGAATTCAAACTAATTTGGAATAAGAAGTGGAGTTTTTGTCAGGGGAAAGAAATAGAAGAAAAGTCTTTTCAAATAAACTATGTCAAAAGAATTGGAAAAAGGAAAGTCAGCAGAGATTTTAGTATTAAACTATTCTGCTATGAGCATTTTTTACACATTTTTAATTCAAAAGCACCATTCAACTTTTTAGAAGATGTATTATAATAAGTTCTTTTGCATTTCCATAGGAGTGTCTTATTTACTGCTAATGATATCAACTTAAACATTGCCTGTAAAAATTAAAAGCTTAAAAGTAATACAGTATTCACATACTAATATTCAACAGAATTTCTGTGTGCTTCAGGTTTTCAGATAAGACAAAATGTTTGGAAATATAAGCAAGAGAAAATTGTTTGGGACGAGAAAAATAAGCAAACAAACATGTTATGGAGAGGTCATTATATTTTAGCACCAAGGTATTCATATTTCTATGAATACGTCTTAGCCAAAGCTCTTAGTATGTTCTTAAATTAATAATAAAAATATTGCACTCCATTCAAACTCCACATTAGGATGGATATCCTCTTTTGATCAGGTCACAAAATAAAGGCTAATTTTATGTGAGCGTATAGGTAGTATTCATTTCTTGGAGGCACAAAATAAGAATGGGAAAAAGAATAAATAAACATTGTGGTTGCCTCTTCCAGTGATTTTTTTTCATAGCCACATCATCCTTTCTTTCAGACCTGTGAGAGGAAGACCGTCCTCCATGGTGTGCCCAGAGACAAGGCCATGCGGATGACTGGATGATAGACTAAGGCCAAAGTCGTTCACTGCTCCTGTGAGATCTGGGGGCTTCGGTCCTCTTCTCCACTGTCCTGACAATGCCTGAAACCTCATGATGTGATAGTGATGTCATATTCAGGTAGAAATTTTGCCAACCTAGGGTTCCTGTGACTAAAGGAGCAAACCCTTTCAATGAACAGTATTAAATAAAAATATGAGAAATAAGCCTTTGTTGTTTTATGTCACTGAAAAATTGTTTCCTTACTGCATCATATCCATGCAATAGATGTGTGTCCCAAACATATATGCTTATTGCATATGTTTGTGTGTGTGTGTGTGTGTGTGTGTGTGTGCATGTATATATGTAGTGCACAGACGTCACTTAATTTTCTCATCTCTAGATGGTAGATACTTATGTTATTTTCTGGTTTGGGCTTCTTGAAGGTGCATTTTTTTTTTTCACTTTAGATGGCATGCCGTATATGTAGAATAACATCATCAAGTATTCAATCAGTATGAAATGACTGGTCTTTGGTAAAAAAAAAATGGAGTGGAATGAGGCTTGGATTTTTATATTTTGATTAGATCAAGAACCACAATTTTAATCATATTATCGACCTTAGGTATTTTTGTTTCCTGTTTAATAAAAATCATGATTTACAAAATTTCTAGAGAGAGTAAGAATGTGTGTATTTTGTAAAACATGTTCACATAAATTAAGCATTTTAATTTAATATGTAAATAAGCAATATCAGAAAAAAAGAACAGTTAATGAATTGTAATCTCTTTATGTTTGACAACATTTTGGAGTATCAAAAGCAGATATAAAGCTTAAAAAGGGTCTTATACATGTTTTTAGAACTTAACTACATAGGATTTATCTTTTGAGTGGGTAGGAGAGTGCACATTAATGGATACCACTGAGACACTTTTCTTGCCCATCTTGTAACAAGACTCAAGTGTGACCTGAGTGGATCCCTGGTGCTTGGATTTATATTCCTCTCAGAGGCATTGGATATTGTATTTCACTACGAAGAGCTAAAAACATTGCGATCATTATTTATAAATCTTTTAGAAAAATGCATTTTCTTAGCAGCAACTATGGCAACAGGGAACTTGAAATGACACTGGAAAAGAATTGAGCTCAGATTCAATAGGTAATGTACATGAGATTTATATTCTATCACTACCTGTATTTTAAAACTGGGAAAATTAAAACAAACATTCAGTATCTATGATTATTTTCTTTATTTAACCCATGTGCTGTTGCACTGAAGTAACATTAAAATATCGTAACATAAAGTGTAGTTATGTGATCATCATGAAAATTTGTAAACATTAAAATGACTCCACGTGAATCAAAATCATCTCATTTCCAGTGTTCAGAAACTTTACACTTTTGCAATAATGCTAGCATTTCTCGTCATAGTGCTTATATTACTGTCATTTGTTATAAATTTAATAAACTTTCCAGAAATGAAAATGTAGTCATTCTTTTGAAGTATTAAATTTAAAGCAAGCAGGAGTTTTTTTTTTCCACACATTAAATGACACACTTATAATACCCTTTTATATTACTTGAGACAAAGAATATTGACATATCATCATCTCCAGTTCTATCACTTGACTCTTATTCTATTAGTTTGCTTGAGCTGTCATTAAACTACTGCAGATTGTGTGTGTGTTTGTGTGTGTGTGTCTGTGTGTCTGTATGTGTGTTACACACCAGAAATGTGTTTTATCATGCTTCTGGAGGCTTAAAGGTCCAAAATGAAGGTGTCAGCAGGGCTGATTTCTTCTGAGGGCTGGGTGCTGTAGCACTATAGTGTGGTCAAGGCCTGGCTTCCTGCCTTAAACACTGTAGTCTTTCCCTTTCACACAGATGGTCACATTGGCTTCATTTTGTGTCTGCCGTGAACAAAATTATTTGTTCCTTTAGAGACCCTACTTTGAAACACAGTCACTTACTGTGTTATTTGGGGGTAGGATAAAATGATTTTAGGGGACAAACTTCAGCCTATAACAATTGTATTTAATTTAATAATATAATATGTTTGAAATATGTTTCCAATGCTCTTATTATTGTTCTACAAATTCTACAGTAAATTTCTTTATAAGTATCTTTGTAGTTAAGTCTTGATATGAAACTTAACTTTTTTTAGACTGTTTTCCTCAAAATGGATAAAAAGTGTAAATATTTCATAAGCTTTGATGTTTGTTGAAAAAGTCTCAACCTGAGAATTCATAGATTTTTGTGGATATAATATATTGGAGCCAACTTTTGCCGATATCTTTTCTAATACAAATGATTAGATATTTTAAAAGTCAACATTTGAGGGGCTGGGAGTGTATCTCAGTTATAGAACCCTTGCCTACAATTCACAAAATCCAGTGTTTGACCCTCTCAAATCACCATACATATGGTAATAATTATATTACTACAATGATATAATATATATTAATTATTAATATAACTATTATAATTATATTATTATTTCCTCTTCTGTCATGGAAATGAAATAGTATATTATAAATTCAAATTTTAATTCCAAAATACTAAAGACATTAAATTATTTTTATAGAAATAATTTCTCTTTCTTTTCTGAAGGAATTACCTGCTCAATCTTTTTTCTATTTTTTTCCCTCAATTTTTATATTTGGTAACTTAATTTTTTTGTAATAAATTACATTCTTTGTAATAAAATATGTTAAATTATTTTCAAGGATTTGTTATGTGCCCTTTACTTTATTTATGGTATGCTGTTTCTGTACAATTTTTTAAAATTATGTACTAAATATAAAAGACAAAACATTTTTCTACAATATTTAGTTGATTTGGTGGTTTGACTAATTTATATAAAAATGCCCATTTTTTGGACAAGAATATACAGTTGTATTGTGTATGTTCTTCTGATATCCATATCATCATTTATAAATTGGAATTTTGCCTGCTTAAAGTTCTTTGCTTCTTCAGGCCTTGTATACCCTAGGGTGAACTGACCACCTCACTCCTATTTCCTTCTTACTTGCTTGTGTCCTGAGTGCTGCCTTTTCTCATGTGGATATAAAGAAAGTGGGGCTGGGGATACTCTCTATGCCTCAGAGTGGAATACTAGTTTGATGCCTATCCACCCTCCAGCTGTGAGCCAGGATGCACAGGGTGGCAAAGGCTGAGCTTCTGTGCTTTCACTGTGCTTCTGTCATATGGAAAGACCTGATCCAAGGATGGGAAAAAGGGTTCCTGGGACTTTAGCCCTTATCACAGCCCAATGAAGTACTAAAAAGGGATACCTCAGTATTCTGGCACTAGTAAATTCTGTTTTTGTTTTTGTTTGTTTGTTGTCTTCTCCACTGCTTTTTGTGTTTTGAATCATTATGGAAGTTTTCTTCAATCATTTTACATGCCACAAGGGGGCTGTAGAAGCCCCTTCTGTGTATTTTACTATTTATTAAAAGAAAAAAAAATCTCCTTTACATGAATTTTACATCATAATAAAAACAATAGACGATGTGACCCTTGCAGGTCTATAAAAATTAGCTTATATTTAATAAGGCATTATTTACTTGACTTATAAAGAACACCCTAATTATTCTATAGTCACCACAATTAATTATGCACTGATGAGGCCACTCTCTCTTATTTAGGAATATTATCTAAAAACTCATAGTTAGGTGTAAGAAAAACTACAAATGGACATGAGAGGGATCTGTAGGAATTCTCCTCATTCACCAACTGGTTACTATTTTCTTTTTCTTTCCTATGCCAGGGATCAAAGGATTAACTAATTCTTTTCCTAGGAAGCCTGGATTTACTGTTCCTGTAGCCAAGAGAAACTGTTACTTAGGGCAACTGTCCTAGGAAGTTTTAGATTTTTTACTTTAATAAAAGAGTCAAGAGATTCAGACTTTAAAGTAAATTAAAGCAAGGTAATGACAAAACTTTTCCTCTTTGATGGTTCTCCTGTTCTAATTTCATCAGATTTCAAACTATCCTTGTTGGTAATACCTTGTGAGGATATTGCTACTTCAGGACTGACTGAAGATCATATCATGATATCCAACTAAAAGATATACATGTATATGTATGTATACACACACACATATTTGTGTACATATATATGCCAAAAGGATTCCATAAGGTTTAAATTTCCAATTATGCACAGTATGCTGGAGAATTAAATATGATATATATACATGCAATCTGTAAGAAACTCAAAAAGAAAAAAGTATATACCCTCTTTCACTAATTCATCAAGAGACAAGTAGATTAGTCAGTCATTGGGAGTGCTATCACCTACTGTTCTGTGAGGCTCTGTTATTAAGGAGAGTCTAAGATAAACAGATGGTTCAAAAATTATTTTATATAACAATTACTAAAGGCAAGTTTAAAATCAATTTCCAGATATCATCCCAGACTTACTCAATCACTCCCTAATGGTGCAACCCAAGCACTGATGTTGTATGAAAGTTCTAGAAGCAATTTTTATCTCCCACCAGAGTTGAAAACCACTGTGAAAATTGATCAAACAAAATTACAAACTAACAATGCAATTGGTCAATCCTCTCCTCAATTTAGCTCCTGAAATTTGCAATTAATTAATAATTGCATTCACCAGAAAACATCCTGCTGTTCTCATTGGAAGGAAAAACATAACTTGAACAAAAATAATCCCACCTTCATTTTGTTTTCCAACACATGATTGAATCTGAATCTTCTTTTATTATTCATTTATACTCTGCTATATCATTGATGGTTAGTATTGATTAAGATCTTTAAAAACATCTAATATGAATTTTAGATATATAGGAGATAATAAAAACTGTTGCTATAAAACATTAGACAAAACATTGCACAAGAATATTCATATATCATAGAAAATTTTTTAACTTTTAGTAAAACAGTGGAGGGTTTTCAATCTTGCCAATTATAAACTAAAATGAATAACACATGTATTTTTAATAAGACATTCTATTTGGTCATTTGTAACAATTCAGATCAACCATAAAGAAAGCTGGTAAATGCATGGTGGTTCTTAATTATCATGATATATGTACGTAGGCATCACAATCACTTTTTCTGAAAAAGAGCTCTATTGAGATATAATTCACATATCATGCAATTCACCCAAAGTATACAGCCCACACATTTGTAGCCAAATGATCTTTCCTAATTGGCTTATTTGTTTTCTTCATTACTACATTATGAGTAGTGAAGGATAATTAATTCAACTTGGAAACAATTCACAGAAGGTTTCTGGACTAAATAATTGACTCTTCAAAATTCAGCCTCTAAGAACCATGAGTGGTTTTCCTTCCGTCTGGTGGTAGAATATTTGTTCAAGCCATCTATTTCCAAAAAACAGAGTGCAGGAAAAACAAAAGCTTGTCTGAGTAAAACCAGAACATTATTCTTCACAAGACCCAGAGAGTTTTAAAAAGTGGGAAATATTTTAAAAGAGTTTATACATTATATGTTATTAAAAGAAAAACTTCTAACCTTTCAAAGCAAACATGTTGAGATATATAGAGAAATATGGCAACACATTGTCACTGAGAGGACAAGATGTTGATGATGATGACTTTTAGAGATTTATTTGAAGACCACATAGTCTATCAGTCCATGAAAGTGATGTCTTGTAGAAAATATGGCATTACTTTATATTTAATTTGCAGAAGTGATTCTTTACAACTCAGTTACTTTAACCAAAACTGTTATCATAGCTAGAAGATTTGTACTAATCATTTGATACTACTATTTACATGGAAAGCCAAAAATTTAAACTTTGGTTAGACTCCTAGAAGAACACAAAATAATTAAGAGTTAATAGTCTTCACTTTTATAAGGTAGGATCATGACCAAGTTGTACCAAAGACTATATGTGTCATTTTTGGGCTAAGTGCTAAGTGAATAGCTCAATTCTTCATTTGTGATATGGGGTTTATAATAAATAGCATATATGATTGTAATGAAGGATAAATTATAACAAGCACACATCATTCAATAGAGGACCTAGCACATAGGAAGCCCTTAAAAATAGCAGCTATTGCTGCTGTAAATCCGATCTATGCAGGCATCAGGCATGTTCTCTGATCAGTTAGTACTTCTTAGAAAAGGACCTGAGGGTCTGGGGTTGTAGCTCAGTGGTAGAGCGCTCAACTAGCACGTGCCAGGAACTAGGTTTGATACTCAGCACAACATATAAATAAATAAATAAATAAATAAATAAATAAATAAATAAATAAATAAATAAATAAATAAATAAATGTACTGTATCCAAAAACAACTATATATATATATATATATATATATATATATATATATATATATATATATATAGTACTTGAGGCATATAGTTAATATGCTTGTGTGTGATGTGTGGGTTCACTTCCTGCTTATCTATTACCCTCATGTATTTGATTAGAATGGCAACTTGCACTATACAGTATCTTGTGTATTCTATTCTCTCATGGTTAAAAAATATAACATATGCTAAGTTAAAGGAAGATGCAAATCATAATACAAATCCAGTTGTGGCCAAAAAAGAAGTGCTTTAAATAACTCTAAATAGATTGACATTTTCCTTTTTTTTTTTTTTTTTTTTTTTACCTTTTAAATGGGATCACAAAGTCACAGTGTGTCCCTTTTCAAGCTGTTTAGATTTTTCAGTTTGTTTAGGGTCAACCGCCCTAACATGAACTTATCAGAAAAAAAATACCCTTTACATGTTTTCAATATACTATGAAACAGATGTATCATGAAATATTTAATGTTGCTTTTCTGTTCGACTTTACATTTTAAAACAGTTTTTTAAGAAAGTGGATGAATGTTATGATTCCTAATTTTATAACCATGAATGTTGAGTTTGTAATTTTTACTTTATATTATAAAGCAATTAAATTTGAAAATGTAACAATAGCATAATGAATGAAATAAATTATTTCAAAAGAGAATTTAAGTAGGCACTGCCAACACAAAATATTATCAGTGAGTATTTTAGAAATAAGAATGGCATTTCATGAGGTTTTACCTTGGGATGGTATATGTTCTGGGAAGATTTTATGCTTATGTCATTATGTCACAGAGACTATATTAAGTAGTAATTACTACTAACAAAATGTAATATTGCGCAAATTACCAGAGCCATCCTTTTTATTAACATGACTTGATAAAAAATAAAAAAGCTATTGCTAAAACCATCACATTAATATCCCTCTGAGATTTAAACTATAATTGCAGTCACTTTTATTCTGCCCCATGAGACATAAGAGGAATGTGGGAGGCAGCTGGCAATCCACTCGTGTAATTATATTTCTCCCTATGTTTGAATTATTAGGCTGAAGTTTTGCTAATAGAATTGTAAACGAATAGTATCCCATTACCTTCATATTAAACTTGGTTATTTTCAGACCATAGAAAGATTTCAAACACAGGGATGATATTAGATATTGTGCGTCTATGACCTCTACTCACAACTTATCAGTACCAGGGAGAAGTTAAGGAATTGTAAGAAATAAAGGAAAGTTAAGATATTGCCTAGCAACATCTCAAAATATGAAAGTCATGGAAGACTCACCAGGAATGAGAAAAGGTGAAATCATTGGAATACTATTTTAGACTTATTTCTTTAGTTTCTATGCCATCTAGGTAGAAATAGAGTTAAGCAGAAATAAGCTCATTTTCCATGCATCAGAGAAGCAATAGAGGAATAGATAGAAATAAAGACATCCTTTTCTAGTCATCACAGCAAACTGACATTAGGGCAGTAAAATTTCCATCAAAATATTTCAAAATGAGTTCCAAATTTCAAGTAATAACCTATACACGTAATAAAAAAAAATATAAAGAACTGAGTCATAGTACTACTGGGTCTTGATTCCATGGGGCATCATTTTAGTTATTCTTATTTATTTCAAGAAATAATAAATTCTGCTCTTTATTTTTAACATTAAAGTTTTGTTACATAAAACGTATACTACGTTTAGTGGTAATAACTGAACCTTGTAATTCAGATACTGATTTCCTTGCAAATGGCTCTCAAAAAAACGTTAATTGCCCAACACAGGAGTTCCTCTGACACAGTGGATATAATAATGAAAAGAATATGACACACAGGTTTGAAATCAGAATATATCTCACCGTGTTGTGAGAATAAAATAAAATAAATAAATACCATAGTCTCTATGAGAATGGGGAAGTATTTTCAGCAGATATTAGCTCATATTTTCTCTGATTTCTAAGATCCCAGGAGAATTCTTTCAGCAGCACGAGGATTCGTGCTGGCAATAGTAGGTGTAGCTACTCCATCTACTAACACCCTTGGTGTGCCTTCTGCAGTATTTTCTACTGAAATGTCTTCAAACACACATCCTTTCCTGAGACTGTGAAATGCATATGGGGGGACTGCTGTCAGAGGGATACTCAGGAAGGAATGGGACAGGGCTACGTTATGTGAAGAGTGTGTTAGGATAATGCAGTCTGTCAATACAATCTAGCATTTGGTAGAAGGCCACCCTGCTTGGATGGGGGCAAGAGAAAAAAAAAAAAAAAACAAGGACCTGGAGATATAGGCCAGCAGTAGAGCATGGGCTTAGCATGCAGAAGGTCCTAGGTTCAATCCCTAGCCCCAAAGTGGTCAGGAGTGGGGAGAAGGAAACAATATGGTACAGTAGGCTGAATCATTCCCTGTTTAAGGTAGGGTATATATACTTGGCTTTCTATTATCCAAGTCCTGTTTCCTCTTACTAGATGATTCCAATGTCCCTCTCTATAGGGCTCCGGAGAAATCTTTCTAAAATATACCACTGAAAGTTTTAATTAACTGCTGAAAATTCTTATGTCTATTTTTCTCTGCAGAATTAATTGCAATTGTCAGAGGTTGGTATTTGAAAGTGGATTTGACTAAGGTTGAAGATTTTAACAGAGTAGGTGCTTATAATTTATATTTTTTAACAAGATAAGGAATTCTACACACTCCTTTTGATAGAGAAGAGAGAAAAGCAATGCAGTGAAACAGGCGTTATCCATGTGAGTGATGGGACACTAGCAGGGTCAGATTATTGGCTCAAACCTTATCAAACACACATTCATCTCCCAAAAGACACACCACTCCATCCTCAGCGCTTCTGAACAGTGCTGATCATGTAGTATACATTCTACAAAGTTTTGTTGAATAAAAGAATGGAATTCTTATAAAAAGTGAATTCCAGTTTCCTAAATCCAGAAGAAGAGGTTTGGAGTTTAGTAGCAAGAGGTCCTTCACGTAGGTTACGTAACAAACCTTCTCTGAACCATGAATGACTAAAAATAAATGGCAAAAAATAAATGGCACACTGATGCCATGGTTTGAATATGAGGTGTCTCCCCCGACAAAGCTCCTATTAATACAGTAATAGTCAGAGGTAAAAAGATTAGATTGTGAGAGTGGTAGCCTAACCAGTCCAACTAAGTTGGACTGACTAGAAACTGGTGGCAGGTGTGATATGGCTGGAGTAGGTGGATCACTGGAGGTATACCCAGGAAGGGTGCATCTTCCTGTGGTCCTTTCTTCCCTCTCTCCTTTTCTCTTTTTCCTGACCTGCCATTAGCTGAGCAGCCTTCCTCCTCTGGGCCCTTCTCCTATGATGCTGCCTCACTTGGGCCCAGAGCAATGGAGTCAGCTTCCTATGGACTGAGACCTCTGAATTAAATAAGGCCCAAATAAACATTTCCTCCTCTAAGTTGTACTTGTTGGTTATTTTGGTCACAGCAATGCAAAAGATGACCAAAACACCTGAAAAAATACTTGTGACTTTTGAATAAAATCAAACAGAAAAACCAAGAGTTTATTAATCTGTTTTATTATAATGGCTGTCAGACTTTATGTACTAAGGCCAGAAAAATAAAAAATTGAATTAATGTTAACTACCATGTACTGAGATATTAGTATTTAATAAGTCATCATGCTCAATACTTTCAATACACTATCTCCTTTACTGTATAAATAAACATGTGGAATTTATATTATGTTTATTTTATATATAAGTAAACTTAAGTTTGTAGTGATAAACCTTTTCCAAGATCACACAGTTAGCCCACAGTCAGGACAGTTCAAATTCATGCTTTTTTTGACTCCAGATCTTCTTAAAATATCATAATGTATTTAATTTTATTAAAGCAATACCATTCAAGGTCCCTTTATAATATGCCTACAATTATGTACAGTCTAGATAGCCAATCCTTTCATTCATGCATTGTACATTAGTTCTTCATAGAATGTAATATACCATGTCTGTATGAAAGGAAGGAAACATCCTTAACGAACATCAATTTCTGCAAGTGTTGGGTCATGTAAGGTAAGGCAGAAAAGACACACAAAAAACTTAATTTTTTGGGATTATTATTTAATCATTGTTTTCTAAATTCAAAACAATTAATTCAAAACCAGTGTACCATCAGTCATCAAGCTTTCTTTGCTGAGTTACACACGAATTTTCAAATCTATTATTTTTTCTGTTAGAAATACCAAGTGTATATTTCATAAAAATTAAATTGCAAACAATTCTGACAACCTAGGAATATGTTCAAAGGTATGCTTGAGAGTAATATAAATATTCAAGATGTTGAAATACTAATCTCACAATAATTTTTTGAACTTCACATAGGAAAACAAAGTTTCAGTCCAGGTAGCTAACATAATTGATTACACAACAAAATATTTTATAGTCAACTTTTTTTTTGCAACGTTGCTACTTATTTATTAAAACTGGTGCTTTAAAATATTTCCACAGTTTATACACATTATGTCGGAAAGGGTACACTGGGCACTAGTAATTACAGGTGTCTAATATTCAACAAGTATAGTCCTATGAGTCAATGCATGTTTTAAAATTTTCATTGCATATCCATGTGTTACTGTCAAGCTTTTAAAATCATTGCTTTGTTAGGCTACTAAAAGTTGGCCAGATGATTTTTTGATATGATATTTAGAGAAAAAAACGTGGATACTGTGTTTTCTGAAAAATATGCAAGGTGATATACTTAGTAGTATACTCAGAACCATCTACTTTCTGCTTTCAAATAAAATAATAAATCTATATACCTTAAGTTTCAAAAATATATTAGTACATTCATTATAACTGAATCATTTGAATCATAGATTATTTTGAAACTGTACATGTTGTAATAATTCAATATCTAAAAATTTGATATAAATTGAGTCACATCATTTTTAAATTTATATATTACTTAAATTTAACCAAGTATCTACATTTGCATATTCAATAACATATGGATTGCACTATAGTTTATGTATCAATCCTTGATATTTGGATATATTTAAATTCAATTTTTCAATATTGTCACCAATTTTTCAATTTTCCTGTCATGTAAAGAAGATAAAATATTTTTAAGTGGAATTTTAGGTCAAATTTTGTTTTCAGTAAAGAAATTTTAATATGCATTGCCTTTATTATGTATAAAAAACATACAAAATTTTGTGCCCTTTTTCATCCTGCAGCACCTGACAGATCTGCAAGCACCTGAACAATGCAACTTGACAGGCAGTAGTGACAGTGGCTCATATCAGGTTGGGACTCTAAGCTCCTTGCAATAGCTGTACTGCAATTTATCATGGCTTTTGGATATTGCTGATTGGCCCCATCATGCAAAAACCTTAAATTTGATAGTTTCCATTAAGTCACACCTGAGGCATTGGGAGCTAACATATCCCAAAATGTTATGCAAATGTGACACCTCTAGTATTCAAATGACTATTCAGCTTTTGCAGCTGATAAATCCTTAATATCTCTTTCCTTCTCTCCTCCTAAAAGCAGTTAACCTGAGAGCAGTTAGTGATAAAGTCAATGCAATTTTCTGTGATGCAGATACCTTTCCAAGTCAGAATATGAGACTAAAATATATGCAGAAAAGGGTTTAATATGGTGACTTTGATTTTTCTAAAAAAAAGAAAGAAAAAAAGAAAGAAAAAGTTGTGTTTTGATTTTCCTCAAAAAAAGTTAAATGGTGAAAAATAAATTGTGTTTGATGAGATAAATTCCTAATTAAAAAGTAAAATTAAATAATATCTATCATTTTACTTACTTTAAAAGTATTTTTATAGTTTACTTTGAGTACCAACATCTAAATGATTTAGAGACCAACCTGAAATATGAATTACTCATCACTTTCGCTTCTTAGCTGTGCTTCTTTTATGTTTATCCTTTCACTATTTCTGATTTCAAGATTTTACACATTCATTAACAAGTGTTTTTTTCTGCATATTATATTCAATGTTTATGATACAGGTTTGTTTGTAAAATTTAACAATATGATGTTATATATACACATTTGTCACTTCTATTATATATAAACACATATGTATATTTGGCATTGTATTTGTTTCTGCATAAAGAAAGGAATTAGGAGAATGAGAAAAAATAATGAAATGCTTGGTGTGAAATGGAAGGAATCACTTATTATTGATAAAATGGAATTCACATTCACAATGAAAGATCCAAATGGTTAAATATAACACAAAACAAAAACTAAAGGACCCAAGTACTTTCCCTTTTAATGTGCAATTTCCAATCCTTAGAGAACTACTTCAGCACTATTGTAATTATAATATTTGTTACACTCTAAATATAAATAGGAGATTGAAAATCAATTTCTTGATTTTAAGCCTCAATCAGTAAAAAGGGGAATTTAGTTCATATTTTAATTTGAGGAATTTGTTTCCTAGTTGCCTTCCTCTGATAAGTTTCAGAGATAGGTATTTCTTTTTTATCTTTATCAGTTAATAACATAAAGCACAATTTATTGTTCTGTCATCTTGAGATGATGGCTCTTAATCCACACTGTGTGAGGTAATAAGTGCCATTACATTTCTCTACCTTTTATTTTGTTTTTAGGCCAGCTGTTTTTTGGTAGCAGTCTGTATTATATTATGATTTATTTGGGTATGAGGATGGGGTGATGTCAGCTAAGTAAATTCTAAATCTATAGAATACATAAAACATAACTCCAAGAAACAAATAAACAAAAATATTAATCAAAAATTCATAATTATTAAAATATAATTTTCAAATCCAGCATCTCCTGGCATGAGTAGTAAAAATTACAAAACAAACAGAAATGTACATATAAGGAAGTCTAATTGAACTTAATTTTTACCATTAATCTATTTAGGGAAAAGAATAATGAAAATTATGAGGAATGAGGAAGCATAAACAAAGCAGTTTTATGATTATTTTTCACCCATCCTTTCTAATGCAGAATAGTAAAAGTTGGAGCAGAGTTCAAATAAAGAATTTTTAAATAACATTGAATAACAACATGGACTAAAAAAAAATCTAAGGATATAAAGGAAGGAAAGGGTGATAAATGTACAACTCTTCCTCCTATTTTTAAGATTTAGCAAATGTGAAACCATGAGAAATAAACTTTCACAGACATTTTGCAGAATGTCTGTGAAATGAGGTACAGATATGGCCCTAATGAAGCAGCACACCTATCAAAGGATGTGCTGTAATCCATCTCTCTGATAACATGGTGTACACTTGAGACAAATAGTGGAAGTAATCCAAAGCCCACTGAGGCCTTCTGGCTGGGAAGGGGGAAGGCCTGGAAGTCTAATCAGGAGGAAAGAGTTGATAATGCTCCAGAGATACCAGGCACCACAGGAAGCAACATGTAGTAGAATTCCTGGCAGGTAGGATTTTTTTTTTCTTAAATAACAAAAGGCTGAAAGTACAGAAATCCCTCAGGGGCATATAAGGCTTAAATAAACCTTGTCATATCCATAGGCTGGAAGTTTATGCAGCTATTAAAATAGCAGTGTTGGTTAGGATGAACTCTTATGACCCACAGATGGATTCTGGTGCACGTCCTCCTTTTTAAAATAAAGTTTTATTGGGACATATCCATACCCATTTTTAAATCTGTTTGCTCTGGCTGTTTTTATGATACAATGGCAAAGCTGATTACTTATGACAGAGACCATCTAACTAGCAAAGTCTGAAATATTTGCCATTTTGCCATTGAACAAAAAAGTTTTCGAAAAAAAAAATTTTTTTTCTTCCCTTGGGTAAGAAAAAGGTATATTTGACTCAGAAACATTGTCATTAGCTAGTACTGGGTAAAAAAAAAGCAATAAAACTATGCATACTATGCTTATATGTTTGTAATTATAAATCTGTTTGTGTGTACATGTGCATGTCTCTGGTTTGGGGACATATATACCATAATGTCAGCATTGGCTATCTCAACTACTAGGATTGTTAATGATTTCATTTTGTCATTATATTGCTTTTTAAATTTATTTTTAAAAATATGTTAACTATACTACCAGAAATATAATTTAAAGCAGAAAATGAGTAAATCATTGAGGCTGTTTGTATCATTGGTTGTCAGACAATCATAACAGCTGAATTTTCAGAAAAGGAACAAAGACGCTTCTTGTGTTTCAGTAGACTAGGACTTGCCAGACTCAAGGACTGTGTGAGCCTCATCCTAGTGCAGGGCAGGCTGCAAATTATTTCAAGGTTCTATGAGTTTGATAGCAGTAGTCTGGAAGGGGTACAACTGCTCATTTTCAACTGTGGTCTCACAAGCATGGAAAGACTGTTATTTTCATCTGTGCTCCTTCAATCGAACAAAGAACATCTGTCACAAAACTATTGTCTGATGTGGCAGCAAAGGCTTTGCTCAATCTGAGAGTCTACCAGCTGTGATAGGAGAAAAGATCAGACAGCTACAACCAATATGTCAATACCTGAATCAGACCACCATGATTAATTATGCTTCCAGTAATATCATTGTGGAATTAAGAGTAAAAACCCTGGCAATAAGCTATGAAGTGATATAAAAACAGACCGATGGACAGAGAGAGAGATAGATAGATGAAAAGAGGAAAAGATAGAATATTATGTGTATGTGTATTTTAACCTACCATTTGACCTAACATAGACTCTTAAAAAAAGAATATGAAATGGTATTTTGAAAGATGTATATCATTTTCAGTATGAACTTAAGCTTTGGACTATAGTTTGCTTTACTTTGGCAGGTAGGTAGAGGTTTGCAAATGTGGTTACAGAATGTTTCCAAATTGATTGTGGGTATGAGTTTTTTTTTTTTATTTTGTTGTTGTTGTTTGTTTTAGGGAAAAAGATTTGTCAAATTTAAATGCATTTTTAAAAACATTTTCCTAGGTTAACAAATTAGAATGTAAGGTAGAAATGTGCTGCTTTTGAAAAGCCTGAGACTTTTATTATGTTCTTTCCTGTGTGCTATTGTTTTGTTTATTAAGATTCCTTAATTTTTGCTGGTTTCTCTGAGGCATATACATGAAATCTGGTGCTCAGGAGGAATTACTAATCTAGGGTAAATAAGATGTGAGTGTTAATAGGGAAGAAAGTAGAATATCTGGGTGAGGAGCTTAATATTTGCAGTCAGAAATCACTTTAGATTGAATCCTGTTTGTTGGCTTTGGCAAATCGGGACATTCCAAGACCTCATTGTGCACATCTTTAAAGTATAGATGATTACACAGCTGCCTGTTTCCCTTCTAAGGTTGTTTTGATAATCAAATGGGTTAATATTTAGAAAATGTTTTGTACTATAGATGGCATATATCAAAAGCTGTATATATTGGTTAAATAAATGGTGACAGATGTGATGCTGATTTGAGATGCCATAACAGGCCTCCATTGTAAAGCCACCAAAGGGAGACAGCAACAATGAAGCAGCACTTAGAGCAGCAAGACATTTACTTGAAAGCAGGAGGCATAGGTCAGACACAGATTAAAAACAAACAAAGACATCCAGAAGACACAAGACCACTGGGAATTTCAACATTGTTAGCAAATGAAATTGCATGAAAAAGTAATGAAGAGTTTTATACTAAATAAATAGCAGTTTGGTTTTACTTCTAAATGGCTTTGAGACAAAACATGTTGAATGCACTGGAATCTTCTTTTTTATTATTTCAAAAATGGCTACCAGATGCAGTATTCATTTCCCTTTTGTCACCCTTCAATTTTACAGTGTTGATGAATTCTCATAACCTCCACCCACAGCTCACATACCCACCTGGGCACTCAAACTATTGAAATGTGTTTTGTCTTGTTTTTTTTTTTTTTTTCAAAAAATATTTGACTTCTATCCATATCACTACCCACACATCCCTGTCATTAATATCACTTTCTCCCATCTATTTCTCAACAGTATATCTCTTCTACCAAAATGTATAATTTCTCTATATTACTTAGGTGTCACTTAAATTTTGCTAATAATGTACAACAGCTGACCCCCTTATTCATGTTGCATTTCAACCTCTGCTAGACTTTTATGGCTTCAATCAGTGAAAAATGTTGCTATTGAATCTTATTCAGTTACACAAACAAGGTATCAACACCACTATATAAATGCATTTTTATTTTGCTGACATCATCAGGTGATTTTGGATTGGGAGACCATATTAAATGATCTACTTTGAACTTCTATTTAAAAATCAAAAAAACTGGGGGCTGATATTTTAGTTCAGTGGTAGACTACATGTGTAGCATGTGAGAGTCTCTGGGTTCAATCTCCAGCACAAAAAATAAATAAAATAAAAGAGAATAAAGAAAAGGAAAGAAAAAAATCTAAAACTTGAATTAAAAAATGTTTTTTTAATTTACACTTCATTGATTAATATATAAATATCATTTCTCTTATTTCTCTTTGGTTTTTAATACCTATAGTTCAATTAATTCAACTCTGCATAATACCTATATGGTTCTTAAATTGCACACACACATTTCTTTTTTTCAAATTGTGAATTAAGCATTGTTTGTATAAAATCCTAATTAGTTCAATGAAAAATCTATTATCCAATAAAATCCTATGAAATGAATTATATTATAAATGCAACTCATGCTTAGATACTGATTAACAAAAATAGAAAATAAAATTCATACTTTCAACAGAGTTAAGCACAGTTCAGATCCAGGTTCATAGCCTTTTATATATTTTAGACATACATCTACACTGATTTTCACTGGAAAAAACTAAAATAACTCTTAATTCAAATAATTCCAACAATGATGGCCTTTCTAGAGGCATGAAAAGCTTAGGGAAGACAATGAGAAGATTTTGAAGCTACAAAATATGGCCAAATGAGTTATTAGGAAAGACACCTTTTTTGAACACATTGCTGGGAGTGCAGGGGTAAGCTCGGGAAAAACAAGGATGATGCACACCAGGAGTTAGAATGATTGCGGCTATTATAAAAGTAAGTATCTTCTCTTGAGAGTGTTTTATTTCCTTTTGTCACTAGGAAAGTCAAGCCCACAGAGGTAGATTCTGAGACAGTTTAAATCAAAACTAACTCTAAATGACAAAACAGCCTTCCAGCAACTGAGGTGCTAACCAAGCCTCCCCATCTTCTTCCTTCCTCCTGGGATTCAGGACATCCTTCCTGATGCTTGTTTGTCCTATATCTATATCTTCCTATATCTTTTTTTTTAAATCTTCATGAAGACTTGACATATACACTCTCTCCTCTATTCATTGTAATCAGAATCATATATGTGATATTCTTGCTCCAATCTCTCCTCCCACATAAAACTGATAGTGTTCCTGAAACCTGCCTCTAAAAGTGTCAACCCTACTCTTTGAATTAAAAAAAAAAAAAAGACAAACAAACAAAAAATCAAAAACCAGAATGCCAAGGATTTCCCAAAGGCTATCCAGTAGCACTCAAATTCCATAGGAAACCATACTCCACCCCAAATAAAAAATGTTGTATTGGTTGTTACGGTTTGGATATGGGATGTCCCCCAAAACTCCTGTGTTAATGCAGGAAGGGAAATGATTAGATTGTGTGAGCTATAATCTAATCAGCCCATCTTAGTTTGTATGGACTAATGGGGTTGTAAATGTAGGCTGGTGAGGCATGACTAGAGGACCTGTGTCACTTGGGCACACACCAAGGAAGCATAAACCTTTCATCTTCCCTCTGGCCTTTTTCTCTCTTTCTTTATGTGTCACCAACAGCAGTGTAGCTTTCCGCTGCCACATCCTTCTGCCTCACCTCAGATCCAAAGCAATGGAGTTGACCACGCAGAGACTGAACCTATGAAACTGTGAGCCCAAATACACTTTTCCTTCTCTAAGCTCTTTTTGTCAGGTATTTGATCATAGCCACAAAAAGCTGACTAATATATTGGTGCATAATACATAGAGATGGGCACCTCAAAATATTTTAGTATGATATTATCTGTCTTAAATAAAAATATGTTATCTATTTTTATTGCAAAAGTCTATGGCACAGGAAATAAATATTCTCAAGGGAATTGTTATATACAATTTTGAAGCAGTTTCCTTTGCTATTTGCCCAATTGTTTGTAATGCAATTTATAATATCCTCTATGGCTAAAGAGGCAATTTGCAGATCTAGAGGACATTTAGATTTCAGACAATTGGAAAGAGAAAAGTTTTACATGTGGTTTAGATCAGGCTTATTTGTAGTATTTAAAGTATCTATGTTTTTATTTATTTGGTTTCCTTAAGTGTTCAAATACTTAAAATTTATAATGGGGGTGTCTATATTTATAGTCTTCCTTATATTCTAGACATATTTGTTTCATATATTTTTCTGTGTTTTAGTGTTCAGTGAAAAAAGTTTTAAATATATAAATATATATGAAATATGATATTATAAATTATAAATGCAATTTGAGTTCATATACTGATTAACAGAAATAGAAAATAAAATTTATACTTTCAACAGAGTTAAGTAAAGTTCAGATACTGATTTATAGCCTTTTATATATTACATATATCTGCACTCATTTTCTAAGAATAGGGTCATACATAGTTACCACTTTTTAAATCAGCTTTGGTCACTTATATGGTCTAAGCTTGGCAGTTTTACTAATTAAAACTTATTTTGCAAGGTCACTTACTAGCTGTGTGACCTTAAGACAACAACTTATTGCCTATGTGATTAAAATTTCTTATATTAAAAATACAGATGAAAATAATATCTTCCCCTTAGGAATCTTTAGAGAACTAAAACCAAAGTACCTAGAATACATAGTACATACTATATAATAAGATATGTTATTATATATTAGTATAATCTTATTATTATTCAAATTGATTCTTTTTTCCAGAATAGTATGTGGATGCACATATTTCATTCTTTGGTCGAAAACTAAATCTATATTAAATTCAGGTTTGGTCTAATTATAAAACGGATATAATGTCAAATAGAAATTTTGAGTAATAGTGTAGAAGTATAGGAAATTATATTTAAAAAGCACTGCTAATTAGAAAAGTAACTTATTTGTATAACAAAGAGTTAGTATAAAGTGTTTTTTGTCTGTGTGTTCTCATTTTTAAAACACTTATGCTGTAGATTATAATAGTATATTTCATAAGCATTAATAAAGTAAATATAGTTGATAAAACTATTTACAATAATCGTGGCTAACAGGTTTTTTTTTTCTTTAAATATTGAAGATTGTTGTGAGTGACCAAGAAGGTCTTAATAGTCTCCTCTATTTGACTAAATTTCAAACAGGTTAATCCTTCCAGGAATGGAAGTAAAAATTGCTATTGTCTTTCTGAAGGATGGTCTGTCAATAAATATCAAAAGTATTTAAGTTATGCCTACCTAGTGTCCTTCTTTTAGGACTTAGAAACAGTCTTGCATTACAAAATATTACTCAATTATTTTCATATCAGCTTTATTTTAACAAGGAAAATTATGAACAGATGTAAGAAATCATAGAAAATAAATAAGGCAACTACAACTAAGTACAAGAGAATGTACTGTATAACCAAGGACTTGTATGTAAGAATGTTTTATAGTTTGAGAAAATATCAACGAAAAAATATAAAGTGAAGAAAAAGAACATATTTAGTATATTTTATGCACATATTCTGTATCAAGGAAGCTAGTTGTGGTCCAAAAAGCGTAACAGAAAACGTTAAAATTAATTAGAATCTTAGTTTTCTGTCATTTTACAACAAATCACAAAAAATTGTTAAAATGATCAAAGTAACCACATCTAGTAGATCTTGTCTAGTTAAAAAGCAAGCAAGATTTTCCTTCAGTTCATTATTTCCTAAATAAGGAATTAAAGATTTCAATACATGAGATACTTCTTACAGCTTTCTTTTGGCATTTTTGACTTTATTTGTATGAACTATTAACTTCTTTCTATAGACTCATAATAAATTGTATATCTCTGAACAATATAATAGTTACCAGTATGTTTTATGATTTCAAGACAGCCTCACAGCCTGAACAGACATTTTTTCCCTTGTGCTTTTTTTATAGGTTAGATGTTGAGAGGTATAACTACATCGGATTATGGTATTTGATGTATACATAAACTGCAGTCACTTTGGAGGAGAATCTGGTTTATTCAAAATGAATACATGTGATTTATTGGTTTATTTCTCCCTTACAAAGATAAAACATGTCACTGAGGGTGTACTGTCAGGTAATTAAAAAAAAAAAAAAGAAAGAAAAGAAAAAATCTCACATCTAAGAACAATCAAAATAACCTGAAGTCAATGTAAGTCAATGTAGTTTGGTGAGGATGTTAGCAAAGACTCCTATGGAGGATTTTATTTGCTTAAAAGTTATAAAAATATTGTATTATTGCTTTTGTCTCAAAACCAATATTTTTCTTTAAATTCCTAATACTCTTGTATTTATTTTAAACATACTTATATGGTAAATCAGTTGATATAAATGGCACAGGTTTAAATAGTTAGATTGGACTCCTGTGGAGAAACTCAGGAAGATCTGACTAAAAATTTATGGGTTTAAAGAGACCATGAGAAAGCAAACTCAGACCCGAAACTTCCATTGACCTGCTGCAGATCACATTATCTTCTGGCTGGAAATTAAAATGACACCTGGAAAATAGAACTACCCTTTTCAAGGAACAGAGCCCAAATCTAATAACATTCTTATTTAATATCATTGTGGCTTGAAATAGGATAGTTTATCTAATTTGGGTAAAGGAAGAGGCAGTATTGATTCCTTTGTGTGTCATGTATTTTGTTGTATTTATTTATTTTTGCATACAAAAGTGATAATTATCATTTTAGTATGGGCAATTTCTTAAAGGATACTTTGCATAAACAGATTCTCCGTTGAAGCTACACTAATACAAAAATTTGAGAAAATGAACATTTGAAACTAAGGTAAATCAGATGATCTTTGTGGAGTTCTGAGTTATCATGGTCTTGTAAATGCCTATTTTTTTCATTCTATTTTCAAATAACATTAGAATTATGAAAATTTGCAAAAGTAATAGGATTCCTTTACAATTTTGTCCAACTTCCTCTATGTTTACAATCTACAAAAACCATAGAACAGTGATATAAACCAGGAAATCACATAGATGAAATGCTTTTCACTGATTTATAATTACTATTCAAATTTTTCCAGTTTGACCACTAAAATGGTTCTTAGTATTCAACCCAACATCTCCTCAGGCTCCTTCAATCTGTGACAATTCCTTTGATTTTGTTTCTTCTGTTTATGATTTTGACACTTTCAGTGATACTAGTCATTCTATACTCTATACTCTGACTTTTGTTTATCTGATATTTTCCATGACTAGATTGAAGTGCTGTTTTGAAGAGCAACAATTCTGGGTTTGTCCCACTAAGGGGTTACATGATGTTATTTCAGTTTATCAAACCCTTGCTTTTTAGGGCAGGTTATACCTTTGGGATTGCTGTACAGGTAAGAGCAGTAAAGTGACTATCCCAAAATGTTCATACTGAGTAATTCATATCAAACAGAAATTATTATTAAGAAAAAATCAGGCATGATTTTGAAGGTTAACTCCTCTTATTTTAAGTGTCAATTTGTAGGTATTGATGCATTTCTATTATGCTGATAATGAGGGCACATTTCAAATAAAACAAAACAAAATTAGAATGTTGCATTTTTAGGAATAAAATCTGTTTTAATACTTGGGATTTTGGTGGAAGAGAAAAACTACTAGGATATGTTTAATTCAGTTTATCAGGACATGTAAATTTAAAGTCATTGATAAGTTAATATGACTAATATTTTAAATTAGTATATGGCCACACCAAGAACTGCATTAACAACAAGGTACATATTAAGATGAAGATCTAATATTGAATTTGAGAGATCTGAAATGGCTAAGTGGGTAGGGAGAAACAACCTATTTTCCAAAATATTTCTCCAAACTTCAAATGAAATGTGAAGAATGGAAATTAGTGTAATTTAAAAAGTTGTTAACCTTGTATCATTCTTAATTTTGGAGTCTCTCCACCCAACCTAAAGAGGTACATTGAGGTACAATTTCTATCTTTCAAGATAATGTAGCCAAGAATTACTGGACACAGCTTATGTTCTATAATTGGGGAGAGTATTTCTCACAAAGTGTCTCAGGGACTAGAGTTAATTATACTGGGTGGGCACTGGAACACACCTGTGTTGCTTTAGGGTTAAAGCAGTAGGTACCAATAAGTATTAAATAACTCCACTAAAATCCACCTGCTACTTGATTCCACTTAACCATCTGTCATTCTGCCCTTCAGCTGAGTTGATTCCTGGCAGGAAGGCTAAGGAATGAGTCAGTGAGTCTTTCAGAGACTGGAAGAGTTTTTTTTTTTTACCACTTAAACTTGGTGTTTTTTTCTTTTGTCTTTTTTCTCTTAGATTATGGGGAATAAGGTAACTTGGAATTTTGGGAGAATAAACATGTCCAATTTTCTGGTGGACAGACTTATAAAGGTCCTCAAATATGAGTGAAAGCCATACAAGTTCATCAATTTTTGCACAAAATTATAATTGACTTTTAAAAACTAAAGAGACACACATACACACACATACACACACATGCCTAGCCATTTACTAATTTATTTATTCATTTATTTTTATTTTAAAAAATGGTCTTTTTAAGTTTCTTAGGGCCTTAGCAAGTTCTTGAGGCTGCCTTTGAACTTTTTATTCTCCTGCCTTAGCCTCCTGAGTCTCTTATAGTCGATTAGTTGTGTACCATCATACCATACATGGCATACATGGATGACACCTATATTTTTAAATTACATACACACACACACACACACACACATTTGGGATTCAAAATATATCTAGGCTTGTATAATTGGATGATATTTATGAAAATCAATACAGAACATCACTTTGAGCATTGTGTGATTAGAATACACATTTCTTTTTCACAAACTTTTACTGAAGACTGTAAAAGAAGAGGTAATAATATAATCCCCACTCAGTGTCTTAGTACTTAAGAATCTCCATTCACCCTGTTGTCCCTACTCTGTTATTTTCTGAGCTTTCCCAGACATTCTGTATCCTTATGCCTCTGCCCTCCCCCAACATTCCTTATTAATATCAGATCTGCTAAATTTCTTCATGCCTTTGAACTTGTAAATAAAATGAACAAGAAAATAACAACTACAAAAAGGCTTAATGATGTTATAACAGGACTGGAGGGTTAAAATAATAATAATAATAATAATAATAATAATAATAATAAAAGCAATCCTAGTTTCTCATGTCTCAGCTTGTAAAAACAAGTTGTAGGGTATCCCACCAGCACCCTTCATTTCACACAAGGGGAGTCTGCCTCATAGATGTTGGCCATGGAAGTGGAATGGAACTCTTTTTGGACAGTATAATATAGCTTTTCATCTTTCACATTGTGACAACCTCAAATGTGATCTGCATAAATCTTCCATGAATATCAAATCAATCTGATTTTCTTCTCTGATCTCTTTGAATAGCATATTTGAAATTATAATTATTATCAAAATACTGTCTAGTGTTACTTAAATATTTACTTTCAACCAAAGTCTGTCTAAATAGTATTTAAAGTGGCTGACCAAAATAGTATTATACAATTATGTTAATGTAAGTGAAATGAAAGCCAGAGCCAGAGAAGGAAACCAAATAAATCTAGGAGCTAATGCTAATATACTTGTTAGAAGAGATCAGGAATCTTACTTGAATGGTAATTTTACCTATATAAGTTATTCAAAATGTTTAATTTCTACTATTCAAATATATTACACACAGAAAGAGAATAGGTTGTCAAATCAACCTCACTTAAGATAAAATATGTGAATTTATCTGTGAATAGGAACTTGGCTGGCAATTAAATAACTCCAACTACATAAACATAAAATTTTTAAATCAGTTATTAGGATATGCTATTTACACTACATCTTCTTTGATATTCGTATCTCTCATTATTTGACAAATACCTAACAGTGACACTGGAAAACCATACTGAGTTCTGTAAGAGCACATGTTAATAACAATAAAAAGCATAGACTTAGCTTCATGTCATGGAAAAATATCACCTTGTCTCATCTCTGGTTAGTAAAAAAAAAAAAACTAAAACTCTACGGAAATGATATTCAAGTAAACTCTTACAACCTTATTACTAAAAGCACCATCTGCTGGCTAGTAGAAATGGATGCATTTTCAATCTGTCTGTCTTGAGATCCTTTGATAAGAGCATAGAAAAATGTTTCTCTGTTGCATGCCTGTGCAGATTGCCCTCTGCATATTGAAGTTACAAGCCTAGAGAAGCAGGAGGTGGATTTTATTGGTAAAATGTTTTAGTTTATATGTGTGTGCGTGCAAAGGAAATCAATTTTTCAGCTTGTCTTTTATTGGAAATCTTAGGTATATAAATAAGAGTATTTTCTGATCTAAATCCATCTTATATAACCAGAAGGTAGATGTTAGTTCAGGAAGTACAGAGTCCTCTCTCCTAGAGAAAACTACAAAATCTAAACTGAAGCTTTTTAACTACCCCAGGTTGTTGCCTGACTCTAGCACACAGTAGATAGGTGTCGACTGAATAAGAGAAGGGAAAAATGGATTAATTACTATGACTTGATGTAAAATAAGACCAAACTGGAGGAAAATATCCTCACGTTTTATATTCACTAGGTAGATATTTTTAACCATGCCAAAATTTGATGTGCAAATTTAATATTAGCAAGGGAAAAGTGACGATTTTTATTTTTAATAAAAAATCATCATACAAAGAACAAGTGTAGATTTTTATTTTTAGATTTCAAAAATGAGGCAAGGTATTAATTCTAGGTTTAAAAAAGTATTAGTGTGAGCAGTTGACCTAATGGATTTTAAAAACAGAACAAAGAAATCCACTATTGCTATATAGCATTGTTTTAAATTCAATAGAACCCATTTTCTACATTTTCTTGAGATGATTGAAATAGATCATTTCAAATTGACATTAAAAATATAAAATTCTGAGATGTAGCAGTATAAAATATTTTTTTTCTTTTCTCCAAAATCAACACCCCTCCCCATTGCATAGGGAGAAACTGAGTTTCAAAGGTGATCAAGATAAAGTCAAGTCACACAGGTAGAAGTATGAAGTTGGCATTTAAATTCAACACTTTGTTTCCAAAGGCGTTGTGTTTTAATTTATAAATAAGCCCCTCAATTTTACTAGTACACTCTTTTTTGATAGTTGGGTGTAGGTACAGGAGAGTGAATACAATTTTCCCTACATATAGGTAACTTCCTCTAAACCACAGTATGATGCTACTTTGCTGCTCTCTCCAATATATTGCAAACATACCTCTTTAAGTAAAATAATTGACATTAATAATATATACTCCATATCTGGCTCTTCTAACCACTTTGAGGTTAAACTTTCAGGGATTCAAGGTATGATTTTTAATTAAAGTTAAATTAAAAAGAGATTCTGCTTTCACTAAATGACAAGGTAAATGGAACAGTTAACCAACAGACACTTCCCCAAGTGTTAGAAATTTCTGAATCCAATGGGCAGAAAAAGGCATTCATATAAATTTGTTAGGCAAAGATGAAAATGAGCTTTTGGCATAGCTTTAGGAGGAAACTGCTTCTGCAATGGAAAGTTTATGTTGATGTACTCCAATATCAGTAAGATATCATTATCAAACAGGTACCCAGTAGACTAATAAAAGGGAAATGTCTTGATTCCACACAATCTTTTAAATATATCATATTTTGATATATACACACCAAATTGAAGGGGGAGGTTGAGATATTGGGATTAAATAATCTCTCTCTCTTCCTCTTTCTTTCAGTTTCTTACAATAACCAGTGTGCAAAATGGAAATATTAGCATCAATTATCTGTCACATTGCTTTTTGAATATTAGTAACAAAGCATCGTAACTTTTAGTCAAAATCCATTTTTTTTGTCCATCCAATATCTATTGTCTCTCAAAAATATCCAAAACATCCTTGGAGGCATCAACCTTTCTTCACTGTGTCATAGATACAGGATTTGGGATTGGCTTCTGGGGAGAACTCTGATGATCAGACAGTGGTGCCTTTTTCTATTCCGTTTGTCCCACTGAGCAGTGACCCAGACCTTTGCAATTGTCTCATGAAAATCTCCTGTCTACCAGAATTACTTAAAGACCAAAGTTTGTTCAAGCAGAATAAATCCCAGAACTTCTTTCCCCAGAATTTTTTTCCAGTGGCCAAAAGAGAAACATTCACTTTCTGAACTGGAAAGAAGCCAGATTTCATTGTCTGCTGCCATCTTGAGATCCTAATAGGAGCTGGCCTTTGATAAAACTAGTACTGCCAAAGAACAGGGCTGGAAATAACCTGAACCCTGGGGAATATTGTCAAGCCTCTAATCTTTGCCAGGAGTTCAGGGTACTTTTGAGGTGCATGGGTGAACCATTTCCCTTTATTTCTTATACCAGTTTAACTTAGGTTTCCTGCTGCTTAAAAATGAATATCCATAATCCCAATGGCAATGGTGATAGGTATTATTTGAGTGGTCTCCAAAGGATGCATTGTCAGAGGTATTTTTTGTCTGGGTTGAAAGAAAAGGGACTAGATTCAGCTAGCTTAAATAACTTCCTTAAGATCATACATGTAAAAGAAGAGTTTACTATTCAATCTGAACCTTCCTGATTATAGAACACACATTCTTAAACTTTACAGTATGAACATCCTGAATGAGACAATGTGATTGAACATTGACTTCACCATAACTAGCTGTGCTGTCTTGGGCAAGTTGCTTAACTTTGCTGAATCTCAAGTTCTTCAACCATAAACTTATAGAAACAATAATCTATAATTTATAATCTATAATTTATATACAGACAAAAGAAGCTAATATATAGAAAGTGCTTAAAATTACTCTTATAATATAAATCACATGATATTAGATTTTCTCATAATCATAAGGCTTGTATTTATTAGTTTTCAGTTCAGGTTTCCTAACTAGTAGAATACAAATTCTTCAGGCACATCATGGATGTCTATTAATGGACTCAAATAAATATGGTAACATGAGATTTTTCACAGAACTCTGATTACAGTGACTGCAATATTTCTAGTTTTCCCTCCTTACCCCACATTCATTTCACTTTATTGATTTTTCTTCCTCAACAAATATTGAGAGCTTACTTTGGGTTAAGAAGTTTTGGAGAAGAAAGAGCAACAAACATAAGCATTCTCTAACATACTCCAGTAGAAAAATTGAAGTATGGAATATATGGTTAGGACAGTGACTGAGGAGGTTGACAAGAATAAGACCATTCTGCTTTTATAGGTAATTTTATAAACTTGGGTATTCATCCTAAGAATTTTAAGTAAGTCAGTGATATGATTTTGTTTTCTAAAGAAGCCAGTGACTATTTGGGGAAAATTAGATAAGCATACATGCAGATTTTCAAAGAACAATTAATGGGTTATTTTATTTGTCTTAAGCAATAATGCCTTGCACAAGGGTGATGGCAGAATGATAAAAGCAAATAGCTGTATCAAAGATTATTTAATAAATGTAATAAAATAACATTTATTGATAAATTAGATGTAGTTAAAGGAATAGATGCTATGGTGTCCACCCACATCCTCATTACCAAACCACTTAGTGTTTAAGTTGGCTCCTAGGCTCACAAGTTATCCCTTCTCCAGAGAATTATAAGACACATCTTGGAACTAATACATCAGTTTTCTTTCCTCAGACTCACAAGCCCAGCCAAAGATGGCAATCTCTAAAAGACTATCCTAATTTATATGCAATAGCTTGTGTACTCAAATCTTGGTTTCAGTCTCTGTTTCTAGGGAGTCTGAACTAATAAATAAGACAGTTGCCAACAGACAAGTGAATTACAGGCTTATTCTCAATCCTTTTGGACAAAGTAAACTTTATGTGCTCTGGAGGTAGATCTTATTAAAGATTTGCCTTCAAGTTGTCATGTATTGTGTTTAAGACCCTTATGAGCTAAACAAATAGAGATGCCAAGTCATTGCTTACCTACATAAGGTTCTGAATTTCAGAGAGGAATGGAAAATAATTAAATTGTGTAGATATCATAAAAAGTAAATGCAGCATAAGAATGAGAGGAAAATGCATGAGAAAGAAATCAAAGCTTTCCTCAGCACCACATAAAAATAAATAAATAAAAATAAGGTATTGGGAGACATTTGCTTCCAGAGTTTTCTCTACTTTCTTCTGCAGGACCCTTTCCTGTTCTCGGTTGGGAAATCTACCCTTTTGTTTTGTTTGGGCAAGGAAACTCTTTCAGAAATTATATCAAATAATTTTTCAGCTTTTTATTTGTAACTGCACACGCCCATCCCCATATAGTACACCAGCTTCATTTGGTGCTGACCCTGGTGGTATGACTATTAAGGGTTGTATTCAAACCATGCTGTTCCTCTCTGAAGGGACTAAAGACATGCAAGCCCAAAATGTGGTACCTTGTCTTTTGCAGAAACAGCAGAAGCAAGAAGCTTACTTTTATCTCCCCTCTACCCTTCTTCCTTGAAGCAGATTATAAGACCTTCATTTGAAATGTGCCCTCTTTATACTTAGAGAAAAGTTGCTGAAGACACAGAAACATCCAGAAAAAAATACTAAAAGGACTTGCTAATTTTCTGACCATTTATCACCAGTAGATCATTTACGTTTATTTTTCAAGAAGATTCCTTCCCTACTCTCCATGTAAAACAGGAAATTAGAGGTTGCTTTTGCTACAAAGCATTCTTTACATGGGCATACAGATATCCAATAGGTAAATGAAAGCTTGGCAACTCTGCTTATTTTACATCTCTTTCCTTTGCTACATTAAAGTTTGGGTCAGACTCCTCCTCAATTCTGGTTAGACATATTAATTATTTAATGAGTATTCATCTAAAACTGGAAATTCTTCCCCTTCAAGGAAGAAAACATAATGCTAAGAGTAACTAAGGTTTTCTCAAGATTTACAGGGACATCACAATAAGAGATTACCAATGTCCAATTTTCACAGCATCTTGTTACAGACCACCAGAGTGGTTCCTAGAAGATCCCAGTCATTTTCCTAAACCTGAAGAAATGCCACCTTGATTTCTCCCAAGTTACTCTGTCCTGTAGTCACCTGGAATTTCAGAAACAGTAGGTCTGAGGAGAGTAGAAACTCTCCTCAGGCAGGAACATCATTTGAGATAAGGATCAGCCAGACCAGATCTTGACCTAGACTGTTTGCTTGACCCTGGGTACTTTTTGCTCCTAGCTCACTTTTATTTCTTCCCCATAACATCCTTAATCTCTTGTCAGTATTGCAAAGATAGGGGGTGAGGACTCTTGGTCACTCCTGGTTCTTCCAAGTTTGGCCACACTAAATACATTTATACCTTTACTATGCCTTTTTTATTTGGACTTTTTAGTACAAGTGATCAGGCCTAGTTTGTGAGGATTCTTGGAGTTTGATCTCTGGCTGAGGCCTCTGGTAACATGTTCATCAAACCCATTTCTTTTGGTCTCTATTTAGTTATGAATGTTCTAATACTTACATTAAATAAATTTATGTATGTTTATCTTATTAATGTGCTTTTGTTTTAAAGGAACCAGCCATAAATCCAATAATAGTCAAAAAGTGCTTTCTAATCTATATCTCTTTTTTTTAATATTTTATTTTTTATTTGTAGTTGGACACAAGACCTTATTTTATTTATTTATTTTTATGTGGTGCTGAGGATCAAACCCAGGGCCTTGCATGTGCTAGGTGAGCGCTCTACCGCTGAGCCACAACCCCAGCCCGCCTATATCTCTTTATACTCAAAATACATCACACCTCTCCTCATCTCTAATTTTAATAAGATCTATAGAATCTAAACTTACTTCTAGCCAAAGGATGTAAAGATAATGTGTTGAATGAAACTAGATTTCTTTCCCTTTCCCCATTACTAGCTTGTCACAATGCATCATGCTTATGACATGCATGTTGGAGACATTATATGACAAATAAATTTCTCCCTAATTCTGCTGAACTGCTGATGTGCTTCCATTTCCCTCTCATCCTTGTTTTAATTTCAGAATTCAAAGACTTTGTATAAAAGGACCTGAGATGGCCCTGTTGCTGAACATGCTACAGGCAAATGGAAGTTTATTTTGTTTGATTTAGTTTTTAAATCTACAGTTGTCTCTTCTGACACAGATATGGTTATGAAATAGGGGAGTATATTCTTCCTGAATTAAATGTGGAGGATAGCTCATCATCTGGACAGAAGAATGGCAATCAAGCTAATTATTTGTACAAAACTATTTCTATATACTATGGAACTTAAGAATAATGTTGTATGATTTCAAATAATTTCACACTGTGCAAAATACAAAATGCTATAGAAAACACAAAAGAGGGACAAACCCAAGAATACGATACTATTGTATTTCTACATAATTTTAGAATCCTTAGCTCCTGCTGCTTCCCAACATTCCACAGCACTTAGGTGATTTAGAGTTCTTTTTGTCCCTGGGTAATTAATAACAAAGTCAATAACTATAATAATGAAGAGCTATTGGCTACATAGAATACAGATTGTTCTGTAAAACTGGCTACTAATCAAGGTACATTTATTATTTGAAGAAATGATTTAAATTCTGTATAGGTCACAGAAGGAAAAGAAGAACAAAATATTATAAATTGGGTAGATAGGAAGAAAAGAGAGAGGAGAGGTGGGGTCCCTTATTCCTCCATGTAATTTCAGCAGTTAGGACTGATGACATTCATTATCCACCTTGTACTTTTCCTCAATTTAATTATAGACAGCTCTACCTTCTCTAGGTAGTATTTTTGTGTGTGGGGACACAGAACTGTCCCCCTCATGTCCAATCACAATAGCTCATGTGCAAAGGGAAACATATGAGGAAGTATGCAAATGTAAATTAGTAAAAAAAAAAAAAAAGGTGGGGGGAGGCAGAAATAAACAAAAAGAATAAGAAGCCCAAAAAAGGATGGCAGAAAGATTTATAAAAGCAAGGGCAGGAAAGTCACCAGAAAGAGAAAGGACGAGAACAAACCACAAGTGAGTGAAAACACCACGTAGGGAGAAATTGGTGGCTTGGCAGATTTACCATTTTACAGATTTACAGCCGGAATCTGCCTTTCTCAAAATACATGTGTTGAGAGACATGGCATTGCATTTCTTATTACATATTGTGCTCAAATCCTCTGTGACCTCCTATTTTTAGTAATAAAAGTTATAATTTCAGCAAATTGGTTTTATCCATTAACTTCATAGCCTGCTTGATATAACCTGAGATTAAGTTAAATTTAAAGTCCAAGTGAGCTCAAAGGTGTGGGTGAAGGTTGTAGCTATTAGGTCTCACTGAATAATAGCTCTGCAAAATCCCAACCACATAAAAACCCCTGTTCTGGCAGTCATAGCAACCTCACCAGCTTGAGCTGCGATCCCTGACAGAGAGTTCACTGATTTTTTTTTTTTTTTTTTTTCCCATAGAGAATCCTGAAGCGTGCTGTTTGGGTTGACATTTTTACAACCATGTAGTTGAAAAGGGAACGTTTCAGTAACAGAGGGGCACATGTCATCTTCCTTTCTCCCCTCTCTCCCTTCTTTCTTTCCTCTTCCCTCTTTTCTTGCCCTCCTTCTTTCACTGATCACAACCGATTCATTAGTACACTTCCAGACCCACCTTTTGAGGATATAAGGGTTAGAGCTTTACAATGACAGTTACTAAAACTATAACTTTCCAAATATATTATACATTCATGAGCAAAATGTGAAGCCCTGGGGGAAAGTGCAGGGAGCTATGATCTATGGTTTACAAGTGCTGTCGTTGGGAGAAGTTACACGGGACTCTTCAGAGAACTCGGCAGGTGATTTATTCCTGTTTAGGGATTTCGGGCTGCCCGATAGGCACATAAATTGAAACAAGCTGACGAATGGCTTCTATACCTCAGTCCTGATATCTCAAAAAGGTACTGCATGTGCTCTGGGTACAGAATCCCTGGGAGCAGAGATCTCTGAGAGCTGAGTGTGACAACTTTCAAGTTGGGACTCAGAAAACCATACCCCACAAGACATGGTGCTCTGACACTCTGAGTGGCCTTTGTTTCTACCTCAGAATCAAGGTCCCTGTGACCTTCCCTGGTTCCCCCCCCCCTCCCCCTGCACACCCAGGCTTTCTGTAAAATTCTCTTATCTAACTCTGGACTGACCGAAGAACCAATTACCTCTGGTGGCTTCCTTAAGTTTTCATTAAGTAAACTCATATTTCAGGAAGAAAGACTGAAATCTGTCAACTCACCTGGCCAGATTTCTGTCACACACTGTTGTCCTCCATTTCAGCTCCCCCAAAGAGTCATATATAAATAAACCAGTGTCTGTGGGTCAAACAGACATTGTCCCAGGCAATTGTATGCTCTCCAAACCCACTGAGGGTCCCTGAAAAATCATCTAAGAGACCTCTAAAAACTGCCTACATCCCCATTACTCCCCCTACCCCACAGAAACAGGGGTATATAAATTTCTGAACGATGTTTATCCTAGTGGATAATCACATTTTCCTGATTGTCCCACCTGCTAAGACTTTTTTCCCCTCCCCTGCACGTTAATAGGTCTTTGCCTCTTCTATTTAATCTGAGCTTGTCAGTTTATTTCAGTGAAAATTCATGGGGTGGAAGAGAAATTTCACATTACCCCTACCTACATTTTTGTGCTGAGTTTTCTCACCTGTCAAATGTAAGGAAGAGAAGGTTTTCATGAATCCCAGCTGAGACAGCTGCGGAACATTATCGACAGAGTGTCTTCACCTGAGGTTATCACACTCAAGACAGGTTGTCCCAAGATAAGATTCACTGTAGGACAGCAGCCTGCTCATCTCACAAGTCCACAGTGCTCCCGTGACGAGTGATGGTACACTCAACTATGAATAAATTCCCGGAATTCAGTTTAATATATCAGAATAATCATTCATATAAAATCATACATCTATCTGTTGTCTGTGCCCTCTGACTTTCTAACCAAATACTGATTTTCATTCGGTAGGTATTTAATAAGTGTCTAATATGGGAAGGACTCGCGATTATTTTAAATGAGGAATAGAAGCACACTAAAAACAAAAATCTTATGTTCAGAAAAAGTTCATTCCAGAGTGGGTGACCAGCCTATTAAAAAAAAATCAAAATAGGCCCCAAGGATCTATAGTGGCAATGTCCAGAGTATGTTTAACACTGCTAAATGCTTAAAAAAAAAAAAAGATTCCTGTAATGTATTTGTATAAAGACTATAAAAGTGTACCTAGCACAGCCCTTGAAGGTGTTCAGATTAGTGAAGGTGTCAGGAGTGTCAATGAATGTGTCACATGGGCCATAAATACTCTAAAAGCAGAAGACACAGGGGCATGTGGGAGGGAGTGGAGAAGATGTATACCTGTGACCAGAATATGTGTGAGGAGTGAACAAAGTGATGGAAAGACTCACAGAGAGGACAGCATTTGTTTTAGGTCTTCAGGATTATGCAGGACTTTTCCAGCTGACCTAATTGAGCGAGGGTGAAGGCATTACAGATGTAGATAATCATCCTATTGTTTTAATAAGAAGCTGAATTATCCTGCCCAGCTGGAAGGTGTGAATTTAGTCATGGTCAAGAATCTGAAGGAAAGAGCTGACCTGAGCATGAGGGAGCAGGAAAGGGGAAGCAAGAGAGGCAAAGAAGATTCAGCCAGGCCAGCTCTTCTTTCTCTCTAAAGAAGAAAACTTGATTTTGTTGAAGAAGTCTGGGGTGATAGAGTAAATGGCTCCAATTTGTATTTTAGAAATGTCACTTGGTAAATTAATGTCACTTGGAGGGGAGTGATTTGGAATGACAGGATTGTAGGTGGAGAATCACTTTCTCAGTACAGATTAGGCGTTCAGCAAAAGATTGGGAGTTATTTTGTTATTTAATTGTTTGCTTCCCTCATTTTGGTTACTTGTAATGTGCCCACATGGTTCAGATTACTTGCTAACTACCCACAAAAGGTGACATGTACCCAATTAATAATGCTTTATTGAATAGGGCTGATTGCAATCAAAATAGGGATATTTAAAATATTACTAATTGTTTATGTTTTGTTGAGTGGTGAGAGAAGAAACTCTTCAGTGAGTTTTATCCTAAGCTAACAAAAAAATAATAAGTTGATAATCTGCTATCTAAAACTTTACTTAAAAAGAATTTTAATGATGTAAGGAAATTTCCACAGTGAAATAAAGTGAATAAGTTGGATGTACAATATGATTGCTATTTTTTAAGCACAGATACTTGTTTATATATATGTATATGACGAAAACATGTCACTATGTTAGCTGCTCTCTTTAGAATAATGGGTGGTTTCTTTGTGTTTGCACTCATCTATGTTGTCAACAAAAACCTGTTTCTGTCAGTAAAGCCATGTATTTAAAACAATAAAATACAGAAAGTTTCATGAATCTCCTTCTTCTCTGTATTGGAATGAATTTTGGAGCATTTCAGAGCATTTCATAACATTTTTATATTATGGAAAAATGATTACGTTGTCAAACATCAAAATGCCATTTTATCCGTTATAGAAATAAAGCTGTGAAATTCAGTTTAAGATTTCTCTGTATATATTTTGAGTCATTAAGACTCTTTGTTTGCAAGTGAAAATAATCTGTTCAAAAAATAATTTATAGGGCTGGGGATGTGGCTCAAGCGGTAGTGCGCTTGCCCGGCATGCATGCTGCACTGGGTTCCATCCTCAGCACCACATATAAATAAAATAAAGATGTTGTGTCCACCGAAAACTAAAATAAATAAATAAATATTAAAAAATTCTCTCTCTCTCTCTCTCTCTCTCTCTCTCTCTCTCTTTAAAAAAATAATTTATACTATTTAAGGAAAAAATGTGCAGATGATGAGTAGACCTAGAGATACAAAGAAAACATAACTTTAGGGATCAAATTCATTAATCCAACAGTATTCTTTCTTCATTTCATTTTATTCCCTTTCTCTTTGGTTCTTCAACTTGCTTTCTTCTTCAGGTTAGAATTAATCTCTCTTACTTCAGGTATGTATTCTTTTCACAGCATAGGCCTCAAAGTTCCAGTAAGGAAAAAAAGGAGGGGGAGAAAAAAATAAAAAATATCCCTTCTAAATTCTATATCAATCCCAGGTACAGCCCTGTTTGGTTAAATATCTTCATCACAGTAGGCATAATTACTAGGCTCAGAGAAGGGAACAAGCAGCATCCAGGCTACTCTGCATGAAACTCTTTGTAAACTGAAAGCTGAGGAATATGGTTAAATCGCTGACCTGCAGACCATTCTCAACTTTGGTTGGAAAAGACAGAACATACAGGTTATGAGTGAAAATGGAGAGTTAATGTGGTCCATTTCCATCCCTTCTTCCTAAACTGGATGTTATTTAGAAGCCTTCTATGTTAACCTGGCCCTGGAAGAAGCCCTGATATGGTGAGCAAGAATGTAAAGAATGATGTCTGAGGTCGTAGACTTTTCCATCCTTGATCATATTTTATGCTTACTTGTGTTCTTAGAAATTTTAACCATAGTGGAAACGGGGTAAAATTTCTAACTTTAGAACTATAACTTGACAATATAATTCTTGTGTTTAGAGGGCAAAAATAAATGGAATTGAAGTGGGGTAACTACTTACAAAACAAGTGGATATACCATGTAAATTATTTTCATGACGATTCTCTGAATTCTGTAAATTTATTGCTATATACAAGAAAATATATTTTAACTAATTAAAATCAATTTTAATATCAAGGCAAAGTGACAAATGTTGTCATGAATAATATAAATGCCAATGTTTCCTAGGAAGAACATTCATTTCAAGTTTTCTAGGAAAATCTACTTCATATTTTATACTGTCTAAATTCCTTTATTGATTTTCTTTTCCAAAATGAAAGGAAACCAGAAGCTGCATAATTAGTACATTGTAGAATAGTCCTCCTCCATTATTATGAACCTGATTTTGCACTAATGTATTTTAAAAACATAGTGAACTAGCAAACTTTTGTACGTGTAGTAATGATTTACGATTTGATCATAAGGGTTTCTTGACCATATCAAATATCAAGTTACACTTGGCTTTTGTAAAAAAAAATAATAACCAAAACTTGTTAGCCATTTGTTCTTATAAATTAACTACAGAAAGATCAGATTATAGTTATGTTTTCCTCTGTAATGATAATGAAATGTTCCTTCATCCCTAAATATGTCTTTTTAATACTTATTTGGATTTATACTCACTTGCAGAATGTGATTAGTTACTAGTTGTTTTATTGCATTGTATTTTGCACCTATACCATATAATTGCATAGTTTTTATACTTTTGCATTTGTAGTTGTGTACTTTTTTGGAAGCCCCAACCTTTGTTTCAATATAGTACACTTATATTACTCCTTTATTCTCTATAATTTGTCTCCATCTTTCTTGTAGTATGATATTGGGTCAGTACAGTACACTTATATTCCTCTTTAGTCTCTATAAATTTGTCTCCATCTTTCTTGTAGTATGGTGTTTTATTAGAGATCATGTGTCTGTTAGTTAAAATACACTGATAGTGTTTCTGTCTTTCAGTTTCCAAATCCCAACCATAGGTAACATTAGATGTTATTGTTTATTATTTAGACATGGAGTATATTAAGCAGTTGCATCATCTTCAAAATAAAAACACTCTCTTGCATTTGTGTTCCAACCGTTAATAAATCCAAGATGCTAGTATGTCTAACATCTTTTGGACATTTAGCAAATGCTAGTTTCTAGTTAAAACACTCTCACTTCCCCTTCATACAGTCTCAGTAAAGTTCTAACTTTAGCTCATTCCTTTTACTTTCTAATTTTACTGGCTCTAAATTCTTACAGGTAATGGTAATAGTTTAGCTTTTGCTAATAGCTTATATCAATTTGCATTTTGTATGATAGTTCGCCGTCTTTTAAAAACTTATAAGTTTTTAAAATTGACCCAGAATGGAATCAAGACTTCTATTTTTCCAGGTTCAATCTGCATAAAATATTTTACCAAAACCTCCAGATCACTTCCACATTAGCATAAAATTCATTATCTTGAAATGGCTAAAAACAAGGAGTGGTCTTTTTTTCTGTGCTGTTTCTTTGGTCTCTGTTCCAGTGAGTATCTCTTTTCAGCCAACTTTAGTTCAGCAGGGTCTTTCTTGCTTATTCTCTAACAAGCATTCCCCTTCTCAGGGTCTTTGCCCTGGCTTTCTCTCCTGCCCCAAATGCACACACTTTACAATTTCCCTTAGCCAAATGCTCATCTTTAAGTATTTGTTCAAATGTACCTGCTTAGGAAGGTCTAACTTCATCATATTATTTAGACTGTACCTAGTCTAGAATTCTCAATTACTTTTATTTTTTATTGAATTTATTACTTGAAAATTATATTTAATTTGCAATATTTATCATATTTATTTTTCTAGTAGTTTAAGCTACAGGAGGGCAGGATTTTAAGTGTGTTTTGAACACTGATAAATCCCTATTGCCTGATTCATAGCTGGTACTCAACACTATTGAAAATAATGAATTTATTCACCCAATTATATCCTTATTCTCCTAATTTTCATTATGTTAGCCTGGATTCCTAAAAAATTGGGGGATGTTTTATGTCTCTATCTAGTGATAGAGTGAGATTGCTTTTAGTATTTAAGTATATAGATCTGGATGCCTTCTAAAGAAGATTAAATAGAAATCCTTCTTCCCCATTGTTTGTAGTTTCAATACACATTAACATAAATAATTCACATATTTTTCTCTTTCCATACCTAACATACTTAAATTACTATTATATAAGTAACTACTTTTATTACAAATGAATTTATTTGTATTGGAGACTATTAACATATTTACATAATTTTTCAAAATGTAAAAATATGTTTCCCTGGAGACAGTGTTATTTAATACTAATATTATAAAGAGGCTGTACTTTGAGGTATGAAAGGCTTGGGTATTTAAACATCCTGACACTAATTTTTGTCTCAAATACTCTAAGCACCAGTTTTTGAATGCTTAGGAACAAAATAGTACTTTCCTCATGTGATTTTGTGAGGTACTGTAATAAAATCCCTAGTGTGATTCTCCCTAGATCGCAATGCTATGAATATTCTGTTGGCACAAAGAAGCATGTTTGATCTAACTTTGCAAGATGAAATGAATAGGTCCATATTCTCCCTTGGCAGATCCTCCAAAATTGAATTTGTATCTTTAGTGCAGTCAGTAGTTTTCAGAGAGAAGTTATTTTGGAGCTACTTATAAAGGATTCTTTGTTAATCTGTCATGCCTAATAGTTCTTAAACTTGACAAGTTAGAGTTGAGTGCAGGGGCCAGAAAAATTTTCTATAAAGTGGTAGATAGCAAATAGTGTTGGCTTTGTGGACCCTACAGCCTCTGTCACAACCACTCAACTCTGATGCTATAGAACAATAGTAGCTGTAAACAATACATAAATGAATACGAGTGCCTCAATTCTAATAAAATTTTACTTACAGAAGCAGGCAGTTAGATTTGCTCTGCAGGTCAGAGCTTGCTGACTCCTAACCTAATAGTTTTACTGATCCTTCCATGAAATGGTTGGAAGGAAGGAAGGAAGAGGGAGGAAGGGATAGAGAAGAAATGCCCTCCCATAAATTTTGAGAGCCTTTTTCACTCTCTTACAACAGTGAGCTCATGAATAAATTTTTTTATCAAAACGATTATGTTTTTCCTGCAATTCCTTTAACGTATATTTATGTATTCTCAAAAATTCCTTCAAATTACTTTCTGAAAAATCTGTTGAGCCTAATTTGAAGCAATTATCTTTCCTGAAATTTAGATTAGGACATGTTTTTTTTTTTTTTTTTCTCTGTTTCTGCCATCAGCAAATTGGAGTTTAGAGTTCATTACTACCCTGGTTTTAAATATTTTTTTTTCACAGTGCTGGGGATTGCACACAGGGCCTTATGCATGCTAGACAAGTACTCTATTGCTCAGCTATTATCCCTGATTGGAGGTCATCGAAGGTGGCTGACCCTTGTTTAGGGGTTGTTTTATTCAGGTTTCACATTGCTGTGATGACAGTAACAAATAAGAACAACTTAGAGGAGGAGACGCTTATTTGGGCCTCAGAATTTCAGAGGTCTCAGTCCACGGAGGGCAGACTCCACACACTGGGCACACACTGAGGCAGCACATCATAGTGGAAGAGCCAGTGGAGGAAAGCTTCTCAGCTTGTGACCGGCAGGAAGCAAAGAGGGAGAAAGAAGTGGTAAGGGGCCATGGGAAAGATGAACCCTTCCTGGAAGCACCCCCATTGTCCCACCTCCAGCTACAACCTACCCGAACAGTTACCACCCAGTCCATTCCAACTAGGATGCACTAATTAGGGTTCCAACTCTCACAGTCCAATCAGTTTACATCCAAGCATTCCCGCATAAATACATGAGCTTTTGGAGACATTCATATCCAAACCATGATATTGGTACAGATAAGAGTCAAGGGTCTTCCATGATTAGCCCCTGCTTACAACTGCAATCAAGGCTAGTGTATCTACTCTCCTTGTTTTAAAACTTGAACTTATTTAACTGGGCTACAGAAGTTTTCTTACTGCAACTTTTACATTTAAGTCAAAGAAGAATGTCACATATCTTCTAAGAGATCATAATCGAAGTTGATATTATTTGAAACTGGTCTAATTTTTTGAAGCCACACTTTTATTTAATGGACAGTATAGAAATTTTGTGACTGTATAGGCACTTTTCAACTTAAAAGGAGTATGAAGTGGAGGCGTAGCCTCTTAAGAAATAGTTAACATGTTATTAACTACTAAGGCACTAAACTTAAAATGGCTTTGTGAAATAATTTGACACACCAAAATTGTATTATGCCACCAGCATATAATAGCCCAACTGTTCTCATAACAAAATTCCACTAGACATTTTATAAGCCCCATATGATTTGAAGGCCTCAGAGTGATGTGTATACCTAGCTAGGTGAACTAGAACTTTTTGACAGGTATTTCTTCTTCTATGGATGTTCTCTGTCTTACCTATCACATTATTCCAAGAAATTGGCCCGTTTCTTTTCTCTGAGGTGCACACTCTCAATAATGTGAAAAGATTTACATTCACAAAATCAAATATGAACATAGCACTTTGCAGTTCAGAAAGCCATGGCTTGCTCTACTTCATTCATGCCTCATTTAAATGCCAATTTCTTGGGATAGTCTTTCTGACCACAGTTTCCAGCATATTGTATTCTGACTCTCTGGCAGGTTCTATTCCTTTTTGTTTTGTCAAAAATAATTAACACTATTGGGTTGTATGCTTTTATTTTTTATTATTATTATTATTATTATTATTATTATTATTATTATTATTATTATTATTATTATCATTGTTATTATTTAGTATATGTCTTCCCCATGTCATTCCCTAGGGGAAGCAAGATGAAACCAAAGGTTTTTCTGATGTTTAAATTTCTACCTGGTATGGAGAAAGTGTTCAATAAATATGTGTTAAATGAATAACTAAATAAACCTTGTCTGTTGGTAATGCATAGATGAGTTTTCTCAATAAAGCGATGAGGAAAATGAAAGACCATAATTGCTAAAGTTCCTAAGGTTCTTAGTTCTTAGTTCTTAACACCTCCCACTCCATCTCTGCCATATGTAATGGATTGGGTACAGGTCTATGAGGACTGGGTGGAAGGTAAGAGGATAGAGCCATGTCTCTGGTCTCAGAGGTTGAGGATGATGTGATGGTGAGTGAAAGAGAAGAACAGGCTCCTCCTTCTGAGCAGAGTAGATTGTCATAGGAAGCTTGTATAGAGGTTTAACTCTCACACCTGATTTAGCCTCTTCAATGCCTGTTGTTTCATTGCCTAACAAGAATGATGCACATTAATGTCTGTGACCAAAGATGTGGGCAAACACTTTAAGGTCATAAATCTACATTCTGCATATGAAAGAATTGACATGCATTTGAAGGATGCTGGTGTAAAGCAGATGCTATGAGAAATAGGATGTTCCACATTCTGCCATATTTTTAAAAGACCGATGACACATTATCAATGCAGTTCCCAAGAGGAAAGATGAAATAAAGAAAGTTGAAAATTTATTCTTATGAAGAAATTTAGCATGCATGTTTGACTGCATATATTTGATGTATATATGCATATACATATATACACATACATATTCTAATATCTATATTTACATATATACAGTCTCATCCATGAATTCATGGATAGAAGTGACAGCATTGAATAATGGTTGAAAATCTGGCTTAGGATTCAAAAGTCCACTACTAATAAGCTCACCTATTTGGGAGAAAATCTCCATTTTAATTTGGTATCTTTAATTATAAAAATGAGATGATAATAAAATCAATCATGTAGTACTACTCTGAAGATTGCATAACTTAATAGATCTGAGGAGTTTAATATATTTACCTGGCACATTGCAAGTCCTTACTAAAGTTTAGGTATTCACATTCAAGGCACCGAATATAAACTTAAATGCTGATATACCAACAAATTAACTATAATAAATCTCATAATGCATTGTTGACCTTTTGAACACCTTTATTATCACATGCTGAGAAAGACAAATGGGAAAGAATTGGTAGGGATAAAATTATGAACTGAGAATTCAAATTAATATAGAAATAAAATAATTTATGGTGCCTCTGTGTTTGTATTCTCTTGATTTATCATTTATTGAGCATCAGAAATAATTTTAATTGAGCTTTCATAATTCATGATTTCAATATTCTTCATGAGCATTTGACACTACAAGTTGTTTAATAGAATAAAAATATGGACCTTGCTCAGGGAACATGATCTACATTTCAAAGTAAAAATTTGTTTTTTCCTAAAAAAAAAGTATTGGTGAGACTACATACAGAGTGGAAATTTAACAGCGCATATCACACAATGTCATAAAATACTTCTGAGTTAGAGAAGCAGTGTAAGACCCTGATATATGGCACTTTGCAATTACAGTTTCAGACATTCTACCAGGGAAATGAAATCCTCTATAGACAAGATTGTGTTTACTAGATAACCCTCACTATTCCACGGTCTAACTATAATTTAAGAGTTCATTCACTCAAAAAACTTCTTTAGTAACATGGGACGAACACTATTAGCTGCATGAAAACTCAGACACAGTCCTCAATGTCTGGAGGAACTACCCAGGTAGAGAAAATGCATCCCCATCTGTATTAGATTCTTCTTGTACCCCCAAATCTGCAATCTGTCCTCTTAGGCTGCTGTTATTCTTTATATAAAGGGACAACACTCTTTGCCTCTGAGATTTGATTTATGCTTCCATTCTTGCCTCCCCCATCCATCTAAACTTTCATTGTCCTGGTGGACACTGCTTAGCTTTGAGGTTTCTGCTGTGATATTACTCCTTCATGTAATTCTTTTCTTATCCCCTGTCCTGGGTTATATCAACTGCTTTGTGACAATCCATCTTTCCTGTAGGAGAGTGCTTATCACATTCTCATTAATAATCACATAGGAACTTCTTTTCTCCTATGGCTTATTATATGCCCTATGAGAATAAGAAACATACACACTGCTGTATAGCATGATAGTGTGCAGTCAATAAATACCCACCCGATAAATGAAAGAATGAATGCCACCTGACAAATTGAGTTAGAATGAGACATCTCTAATAAAAAAGTAGTTTATATTTGGGGAAGATTAGGAAGTTTACATTGACCCTCCTTAATTTTTTACATTTTTATTTTACTAAATATTAAGATTTCTTACATAATTTTGATGCTCATATGTTTGGGAGATAAAAATGAAATGACTGTCATTACACCAGAAGGTTTGTTTTTAACTCACAGATCAAATGTGCCTTAATCTATATTTTTTTTCATTTAGATTTCAACTAGTTGATAGGATTGCCATTTTAATACACATAATCGGAGATTTGCTTATTCATAAACAGCCCATTTCTCATTTGGAAAAAAATAAACCAGTTGACAATATTTTTAAAAAAGAAAGTTTATATTAAGTAATTACCCTTTCATATGACTCTTGTAAGCATGGATAGAATTTCCCAGACAGACCAGAAGGAGAAGAGCATTTATAGGAAAAAACTATCTGTAAAGGTGAAAGGTATAAAAAAATAGCTTTTTATAGAGAATAGTTTTTTTGTGTGTATGTGGTACTGGGGATTGAACCCAAGGCCTTGTGCATGTGAGGCAAGAACTCTATCAATTGAGCTATATGCCCAGCTCAGAATATTTGTTTTTTATGTACAAATTGTACAGAGTTTAATTGAATATACAATAGTTCTGAAATAGGTGGATGAAGCATTGTGGTATCCCAGAGGTTCTATATCAGCTATTTGATGGTTTAGACACACAAGAACATAAAGTAAAATGGAATTTGAATAGATTTTATTATTGTAGGAAATTTAGGAGGCATTTTAATATCAATGTACTACATCAGTGCACTTTACAATTTGTTACAGTGTATATGGAGCCTTTTAAAGTTTACTTATAGAGCTCTCCTTTTTTGCCAAGACAGAGCAAAATGAGGTATTGCGGTACACAGAGAAGATGTTGGGAATCAGTGGTTTCCCAAGTAGGGTGCTTTGCCCCCAAAGGACATTGGCAATATTTGAGCATATTTTGTGCCATCATAGCTGTGTAAGTCTGGGGTAGTTACTCGTTTTTAGTAAATAGAGGCCAGATTTGATGTCAAACATCCTACAAAGCACAGGAAAATCCCCACAACAAATTATTATTCAACCCAAAATATCAATACTGTTAAAGCTGAAAAATCCTAAGAGTGAAAGAGCAAGAGCTGTGGATTAAGATCCAAAGTGTCTATTTTGCTGCCTAATAGTTGTTAAATATTAAACAAATCATTTTTAATGTACCTTGACCTCAGGGGCTTCACTGGAAAAGCAGGAATGAAATCACTTAATTTGAAGGTTAACATTATGTTAAGCAGGATAATATGTATAAAATTGTGAAGCAAAATAACTGTCAGAGAACAGTCACTTAATAACAATTGTAGGAGCTAGATGGAGTTGCTGTTTTGGGTTTGATTTTTCCCAAGATTCCTATTCACTCTCTTTTAATTAAGAAAGCCAAATTGCTTTCTGTAAACTTTTATTTCATGGACACCGCAGAAGAATTTGCTCAGACTGGTTCAAATTTAGTACTTTATGCCACTAGTCTCAGTTAGGATCCTGATAATGGGTACATGGTTCAAAAATGTCTTTTTCAAAAATTCTGAACAAAACAAAACAAAACAAAAATACTATTTATACCTTGTCAAGGCTATGATAAAGTTGTCCTGGATATGAGTCAAGATCACTTACAATTAGAAAGTTTGAAGGTGGCACTGACAGGAAGGCAAACATGAGATACACAACTAGTATGATTAATTCAGCCCTATATTCACTCATGACTGAAGCCAGCTCCCACTGTCATTTGAGGTAAGTAGAGTCAGCACAGCCTCTATTTTTCTTTAGCTAGTTTCTCTTTCACTTGAGATAAAAGGAGTCCTAACAAACACAGGCACAAAATTTTCTTTTTTGGTAGAAAATACAGAATTCTCATGTGTTCTAACATATATATATATGTTCTAACATATATGTTCTAACATATATATATATATATATATATATATATATATATATATATATATAGTAGAGTTAATAGGATTTTCCTAGGAACCTAATCGGATGATGTCATTAAATATTAAAATGTTTCACAAACAATAATGTATCATATTAATGAAATACAATGTTAGAGTTTCCAGAACCTGAATTTATGTTTTAGATTTCATCCACTGTGCTAGCTTTTGAAGACTGACTGCTCTCAAACAAGCAGTCATTAACACAATTTTTTTTCTTTATTCTGTTTTTAAAATGTAGTTTCAAATTTTAGTCGCACCTGGCTTATTATCCTTAAGTAACCAATACTGACTTTCCCAGGAAAGATCTAAAAAAGGCAAACAATTAATTAATTAATTAAGTAAATTGAAAATATCATGACTGTGGTTGTTATATAATATAGAATCATAGAAGACTCTCTAGGCATATTTAACAGATTTGTTTACTCAGTAAATACTTGCTTACTGAGCATGCATTATATGGTGGCTACTATTGCAAAAGGACTGCTATGTTTGTGTTAATTGCAAAGAAAAAAATAATAGCTTAGGAAAAACCTTTATAGTTTGTACTATGAGTATAAAACAAGAGATTATAATATGTGTGTGTATACATAATTATGCAAGTGCTCAGTCAAGGCTCTTCTGAAGAAGGAATATTAAACTTATATGAAAGTAGAGAAGACATGCAAATAGAATTTCTGGGACAGCATTCCAGGAAGTTGTAATATTTGATATAATAGTCCCCAGGAAATTAGGTTATTGCAGTGAAGGAATGGAAAGAAAGATAAGAAGGCTTAAATATAGCATGAAAGACAGGATAAAGAAAATAGATCTACTTAAAATTTTTACTAGTCTTGCCACTAAATGATACTTGCAAAAGCTTGATAAAACAAATAAATAAAATAAATCAGCATTTTCTGTATTATGTAAACATGATCTATATTTCCATAACATTATACTAAAAATCCAAGACAGAAGCCAAAGACAAAATTACACTAAAAAGAATAAAAAATAAATAAAAAGATTACAAATACCAATAAATTTTTGAGAGGATATAGATGTTAAAATTATCTGACAATGACTATAACAGTAGTGCAGAAAGTAAGGGTAAATGCTCTTTAAATAAGTAGGAAGTTTTGCAAACCCAAGTAGAAAAGTAGGAGACAAAAGATTACTAAATGGAAATTTTAGAACTAAAAATAATTGAATGGGCTTGATACAAAACATTGGAGTTACATGAAAAATATCAGTAAACTTTAAGACATATCAGTAGGAATTGTCTGATAAAAAAAAGGAGTAAAAAGATTGGGGGAAAAGGAACACAGAGTCTTAGGGTCTTATAGGGAAGTTCCAACAGTTTAATTTTTGCATTATTATAATATCAAAAGAAAATTGTGGTGCAGATAAAACATGGTTAAATCATGACTCGAAACTTCTGAAATTCATTTAATGTGATAGATTTACAAACTGAAGAAACTCAAAGAACCCAAAATCAGGTAAATTAAAAAAGCATTCATAAGAAGATATATCCTAAATCAAACTCCTAAAAACCACAGACACAAAATTCTAGAACAACAACTAAAATAATCATACAAATAGATGATGAAACACTCATTGCAAGTTAAATTATAAAAATACAAAACTCAAGAAAAAAATAAAGAAAACAGAAAAAAAACAAAAAAGAAAAGCCAATAAAATGGGAGACATAATAAAACATTATCAATAATCATACTAAATGTAAATGGTATAGTGAAACTAATTAAACAAAGATAATGAAAATATATTTTCCAAACAAATAAAAAGGAATTTATCATAGTTAAAATTTATGCTCTGAGCAACACAGTGGTAAAAGAAGAAAAAGCAAGCCAAGTCTGGGAAAAACATTTTCAAATCACGTATTTTAAGAAGGACTTCTATTGGGCATGATGGCACATGCCTTTAATCACAGCAGCTCAGGAGGGTAAACAGGAGGACAGAATTTCAAAGCCAGCCTCAGCAACTTAGTGACCCTAGGCAACTTGGTAACCCTATGCAACTTAGCAAGACCTGGATTCAAATAAATAAACAAACAAACAAATGGGGGCTGGGGCTAAATATATAAAGGAAACTAAACACTCAACATTTTAAAAAATGTGTGGAAGATTTGAACATATACCTCTTCAAAGAAAATATGTAGATGACACAAGATGTCCAAACTCCTTTGCCATTAGGATAATAGAAATTAAGAACATAATGAAATACTACCATTCTAGGGAAAAATATTACAATGCTAGCACTATGACAATACCTACTTCTGGCAAGTATGTACAGCAATTGGGATTCTCACACTTCAGGAGTGAAAAATGATAAAGTTACTCTGGAAGAGATTAGCAGTTTCCTTTTAAGTTAAATATTTGTCACATGAATTTGTCATCTCACTCTTAGATATTTACTCTACAGAAATGAAATATTATATTCACGCAAGACTTATACATGTTATTTATAGCATTACATTTGTAATCACAGAAAAATGAAGATAATGTAAATATCCTTTACCAACTGAATGTATAAATAAATATTATACGTCCTACCACAGAGCAGTATATACCAAAAGTGGGGAAAGGAGATGAACAATATGTGTCCATAACATTATGCATTTCAAAGTTATTATGATAACTTAATAAAAAATTCATTATGAATATGACATACATCATAATGAATGATCCCTTAATATGATATCTGAAAATGGTACACAGATTATTTGCTTAACCTAAGGTTTAAAAGTAGAGGGAGAGTTTGACACAAAGAAGTAGTACTTGGTAAAATTATAGAAATATTGTATATTGAAATTGCCAGGGTGATTGCTTGAATATAACTATGTATTAAAATACATACATTGGTAAACAGTAATAAAAAGTTAATTTTTATATAAAGATACAAATTTAAAGAATATCAACACAAATTTTAGATGAGTTTTTTAAAAGATCATACATTCAAAGACAGAAATTGTGTTAGAAAATTAATTTATCATAAGTAAATGTAGATTATATTGGTGGGGACATTTTGTTATGCACATGTGCATAAAGTTTATTAACCATAGTTTGTGAAAGGCTCTTGCCAATTTCTTAAAAAAACATACACAATAAAAATGGTTAAATTCATATTAAGGTAATTAGTTTATAGAAAACTGCATAAAGACCAGATATAAAAACTGTTTTCATCTCACTGTCAAATAAACATAAGTTTAAGAAGATACGTGATTTGAAAATGTTTCTCCCAGACTTGGCTTGCTTTTTCTTCTTTTACCACTGTGTTGCTCAGAGCATAAGTTTTAACTATGATAAAGTCCTTTTTATTTGTTTGGAAAATATATTTTCATTATCTTTCATTGTTTAATTAGTTTTACTACACCATTTACATTTAGTATGATTATTACATGTAGTATAAATATTATATTTTCAGAAAAATCTTAAATGGATGTATGTGTACATGTCAGTACATTCATGCATATGTTGGATCTATGTTCTTACATGGATATGTGAGAAACTGGGATATGGGAAAAATGAATATCCATGTATATTAGGAGCAGAAAATTTGAATTGTAATGTATTTCTTAACATTTTTCAAAAATTTTGAAGAACTCTGCTTTTAGAAATCAAATAAGGGAATAATCATGCATGTACATGGAAATATATGATGGGCTTTTTAATTGTAGAGTGACTTACAATATTGACTTAATTAGTGAAATATAAATATAAGGGTTTCCTTAATAACAATGATGAAAATAATAATAATCTTAGTAGCTATAGAAATAATTATGAAAAAATGGTTACTTGGGGAAAAATAATCCCAATGCATTTTTTATAAATTGGTTAAAGAAAAAAAAAACAGATGACTTGCAATCTTTTAATAAATAATTGATATTTCTTAATTGTGTACAACCAAAATGACACAAATTATGTATATTATGCTATATATCTTCTAATCCCTCTATATATGTACTCTGTAATCTCTCCTTCCTTCCCTAGGGGAGCAGTGGTCTTCCTTTGAAAGCTGGTTTACAGTTGGTTTGGTCAATGTAGAGCACTATCAGAATAAAATGTTAGAAAAATATTGAAAATATTTATTCTTCAGCTTTCTCCTTATTGTCTGTTATTTGATTTTGATTCTATCCATTGACCAAAGATCATAATCCTATCAAGTGGTTAATCACAATAATGGGATCCTAATTAGGATAAGTTATAGTCCATGTATGTATATATGTCAAAACACACTCTAATGTCATGTATATCTGAAAAGAACAAATGAAATAATAAAATTAAAATATAAAGACTAAAATCCATTAATTTCCAATAACCACTGCCTCCTAATCAGACCTAAGGCTTGCGATGGCTTTACAAGGGCACACACATCACAGAAATTTTCAGTATGTCTTTTATTATCCTCTCTGACTTTTTTTTTTTTTTTTTTTTTTTTTTTTTTTTAGCTAAACTCTGTCGTTAATCACTCTGTTTTGGGGCACCCAGGGATTGAACTCAGGGGCACTTGACCACTGAGTCACATCCACAGCCCTATTTTGTATTTTATTTAGAGATAGAGTCTCACTGAGTTGCTTTTGCTTTTGCAGAGGCTGGCTTTGAATTCTTGATCCTGCCTCAGCCTCCTGAGCCACTGAGATTACAGGGGTCTGTCACTGCACCAGGCTAATAACTTCCTTTTAATTAATGGTACTTTTTGCCAGTACCCTAAACAATACCTGATAAAAATAATAGGAGGCTATTTGGATCACTTTTTGACTACAATTTATTATTCATATTAAACTTTTATGTAGACTACTATTTCTTTGTTTCTCATATTTTTAGTAAATGTAAACACACTTACGTTTCTTGAATTTTGTAATTATGTTAATATAGTTATAAGGAAAATACACAATTTGCTAAAATAAATAAAATACATAATAAATAAATTTGCTAAAATAATATTTGTTTAGTTTTTAAATCAGTCATGGATATACAGTTTTGTAAAACAAAATGTAAATAAAATGCAGAAAAATTTTTTTTTTTTTTTTTTTTGGTCATGCTGGGTATTGTACCCACAGCCTTGTGCATGCTAGGCAGGCACTCTACCAACTGAGCTATATCCTCAAATTTTTTTTAAATGTAAAAATACACACCTACATATTTTATATTTTAATTCCACTTGTGCAAAAGTACTCTGTGAAATTGCTACAAAAGCTTAAAATATATTTGATCTCAATTTCTGTGAGTAGTTTGTGAGCTTACATCAGTTTTTAGATCATATTATTGGTGGCTCTTGTCTTAACTATGGAAAAGTCAGCAATGAATAATGTGATGTCTATATCTATTTGTGTGTGTGTGTGTGTATAAATTATATTTAACCTACATTTATATATCTACTTTTATCTATGTGTGTATTATGTCTTGATACTTAACCAGCATCTTGCTACTCATTAAGTACCAAATAAATATTGGTTAAATATGAAAATAACTACTTATTAAAAGGTCGGACAAGAAAATACAAAACACACACACACGCACCTGTGAACACATATATGTATTTTTTACTTCTGAAGTATCAGAGGATATATTATTTCATATATTATCTGGGGAATGCAAATTATGCATAAAATATCTAAATGCTTAAATGGTTATACTTTCAATATGATAATTAAACTTAATAATACCATTTATAAGACAAGAAAAGTTAGAAAATCATCAAGGAAAGACCAAACAGAAAGAAGAGTTTAAATGTTTTGATATGATTTTAATGAACATAATATAGACTTTAAAATAAAATTCTGTACACAGATGCACATGCACACACACATACACACACACACATACATACATATATATATATATATATATATATATCATGAAAAGATACAAAATACTTGTTAAGTGAAATAGAAGTAATAAATAAAGTGAAATACCATATTTAAAGGACTAGGTATCTGGAAGATTAAAGAAACATTATGTTAAAACTACATATTTTAAAAAAATTATATATTTTTATATATTCTCTTTTTGCTTATATATAATCATATCCTCACTGAGCTTATATTTTGAAATGAACAAATAAATGCATATAGATATTATAAGCCAATCTGTTTTAGTCAGGTTTTTTGTTTGTTTGTTTGTTTGTTTGTTTGGTTGCCACTTCGGCCAGAAAACCTGAGAAGAACATAGAGGAGGAAAGGTTTATTTGGGGATCCCAGTTTCAGGGTATTTCAGTCTCAGTTCAGAGACAGCCAACTCCATTGTTCTCAGCCCAAGTGATTCAGAACATCAAGGCAGAGGGTAGAAGGGTGAGGAGGAGAAAAGCAGCTCAGGATATCGCAACAGGGAAGCAGAGAGAGAAAACTCTGTTCAACAGGAAAAAAAATAAAAGTCCCAAAGTTATGCCTCCAGTGATCTGCCTCTCCAGCTACATACATTCTACTGCCTACAGTTACCACCCAGTTGATCCCTATCAGGGGATAAATGCAGTGACTAGATTAAGGCTCTCAAAACCCAGTCACTGCACCTTTGAAACTGCCTTGCATTATTTCACTAAAGAGCTTTTGGAGGACACCTCCCATGTACACTATAACACCTTCTTATTTAAAAAAAAACATTTACAGAAACTTACAAAAATATAGCTAATAGAAGAAATTAATTAAAAAATGGATAAATCCAAGTAGAACTCATTTCCTGAATGGAGAAGGGGTTAGACACAAAATAAAAATTCTATCACCATAATATTGTATCTATAAATTAATGATAAAATTAAATGAAAAGGTATTTGATAAAGTACAGCAGCCACTTATATTAAAAAACCAAGAAAACAAAAATAGAAGACCATTAAAACTGACAGAAAATATGATTGTAAATGTCAAACCTCTAAAAGCATTTCCAGTAATATCAGGACCTGGACAAGGATGTCAGCTAGCTCCATTTTTTAAAATAAAATATGTATTATAGGCTCTAGTGAATGCAATAAGAAATGAAATAACATCAGAAAAGTAGAGATAATATCATTTTTTTAGCGACTTTTGAGACTAGTGAAGAGCCATTAAAATTGTTGCTTTACTTTTGTACATAGGCTAATTATAAGGTAATTACATTAAAAACAAAATCCTAGCTTTTCCTTCACTAATAGTATCCTAGAAAAGTAGATCAAAATTCTTTTACAAAAGGTTTTATTGCCTGGTGTGGTGGCATACAACTGTAATCTCAGCTGCTTAGGGGCTGAGGCAGGTGGATTATGAATTCAAAGCCAGTCTCAGCAATGACAAGGTGCTAAGCAGCTCAGTTAGACCCTGTCTCTAAGTAAAATACAAAATAGGGCTGGGGATGCAGCTTAGTGGTTGAGTGCCCCTGGATTCAATCCCCAGTACTCACCCACCAAAAAAGGTGTTATTTGCAACTAAGAAAAAAAGTATGAATGAATTTCAGAAAACAGTCCAGAAGAAATGTTCTGTACAACTTCAGAAAAAATTCTGTGAGTCTATGCTCTGGACCACAAAATTTCTATGAATTTCATATAATTATGAAGACAACTACTTGTGAGAATTTCATTGATGGTTTATTGTTGTTGTTGTTGTTTTTGTTGTTGGGATTAAGTGTTAAGGTCTCCTTCATCTTTTAAGGAAAAATAGATGTGTAAAAACAAGATTTTTTTTTTTGCTCAAGAATAACAGAAAAAGAGGATACATGTTTTAATTTATATTAGAAAACTTATACTTCAAACACACCCATATTATAGTTATAAAAAATAATGTGTCAATGGACTAGAATAAAAAGACTATAAAAATAAATCTCTGGTGTATTTGATAATATCAATTATGAAAGTTAGATTGTTGTATTCTTCAAATTTAGTATGTGAATAATGGATTATAAATTGCTTAGTGTTATACATACACCAAGCTAGCTAGAGAACCTAAAATTTAGTCCATCTTATACTATCTATAATTATAAAAACAAATTAGTCTCCTGACCACAGATCTACAATATTAACAATTGGTTTAACAATGGGACATTTAACTTATTAGAAACTCCAAAATTATCTCTCATACATTTTTCTCACATAGGACTTGATGATGCCTACATATGAGAGAATGAATTTAAAAGAATTTGAGAAAAAGTAATGCATTTGAAATAAATGACTTTCTAAAGTATCTCTAAGAATTACTCTAAAATAATGTTTAATGAGTGCTTAGGTGTATCTTTGAAATCAAGACTACAAATCCAAAAGCCATGCAAAAAAATTGAAGATGTTTCAATATAAAAATAATTTAAAACAGGTTTTAGCAATGCTATAGACAAGGTAAAGTGACAAATGATAAATTTGAAAAAGTTAATTTCCATCAGCAAGCTGAGAATTATTTTATATAAAAGGCAAATTTTATAACTGCCTAAATCAGGACAAACAATTCAAAGAATAAAGGATATGAACTGACAATCATATTGGAACAAATTTAGTTAAAATATCATATAAAAATTTGTTCAGACTTATCAAGGCACAGGAACAGGCTGCACATAGAAGTATTCTATTGGAGTGAAATACCAATTTAAATCTATCACTGAAAATATAAAAATATAAATAACTATACAAAATATTTTCCAGTGAATACAACCTGTTATAGCTCCTGGTGAAATGAAGTGGGCAACAATCCATGAAGTTTGGAAATGCAGTTTCTTGGACATGATATTCCAAATTCAAATATTCTGTTTCATTAAAAAATAGCAACTATATTTGAAGGTGTATGTACAAAGCTATTTACTGCAGTATTTGCTACAATATAACATAAAAGGCATGAAGTAAACTGATTCTACTTTAGTAGTATTTTAGGGCTAAATAACTTTATGGTACATCTGAAACACTGACTAGTAAAGAATAAACAGAAATATAGCAAATGATTTAGAAGAATTTCTATGAGTTGCTCTAAATAATAAAAGCAAGACACAAAAATAATATACTTTTGTGAAAGAAGGACAAACCCCAATGCATGTATGCTTATGAGATGATTTATACATATACTTTTATGCTATGGCATAGGTGTATAGAAAAATATATAAATCGATTCATTTTGTCATTAGAGCAGACTCTTGGATTATTAATATGTGAGGAACTAAGCAAAATGAAAAACAAAAGGATCATACTTTGTATCACATTACACATCAGGGAGAAAATACAGACAAAGAAAAGGATTCATATATTTGAGTTCAGTATAATTTATGCTTGCAGAATTATTTTTAAGCTGAAATATGAATAGTTACAACAAAACACATTTAGAAATGTTTGGTGATATTTCTGGTCTCTTTTTCTCTGAGTAGATTGCTTCAGTTCTGTACCACTTCAGTAAAGAAGTCACTTGCACCATATGTGAAACACCTGATAATGTAACTCACAATGAGCAATGGAGCACCAATGTGCATAAGTATGTCATACTCCCTAGTCAATCACATGAATATCAGTTGGCAATAAGTGAAGAGTCTATTATTTCAGGACACCTTTTCTTTTCTATTTAGCATTTATGAGAAGATGTTTTCTCTCCTCTTGATGCTGAGCTTGATCTTTCATTTCATAAGAGCAATTATTTGTCTAGATCTTACTAATGTTGGAATAATAACTAGATTTTAGGATTAAAGTCATATTATTGATTTGATGTATAACCCACCAGAGGAAAATTTGTAAGTTTCCTACATTTGATTTCAATGAAGAATAAATTGAACCTCTCCCTCAGTGGTCTAATACATTCAAAACAGATTATTCTTGTAATTATTAAGGGATCTACATCATCCTTGGGTCATTTTGTGAACTCCAAGAATATCAATTAATTTTATGCATGCCCTGTCTTATTTAAAAAAACTCACTATTCCAGGAGACTATTGGAACTGAGTTGTAATCAGTTCTTATTGTTCCAGGTGTTTACATTTGAGGAGAGACCAGGTTTGCCTCTGCACATAGAACTATATTTTAATATGAGCTATTGGTCCAAATGGGACAATACTGAGATCCCTTAAGCCCTACAATTTCATTTTCCAAACAAAGATTTTTTTTTCAATTTGTGTTGAAAATTCCAGGTAATGAAGGATAAGAAAGAATAATTGAATTTTGTTGTTTTATTGTACAAGCTATTAAAAATGCCTTTTTGGTAGAGTTGAATGACAGAGAAACAAAAAATAACCCAATCAAATAAATATGTAAATACTACGCACCTAATTGCAAGACTTTTAGCAAAGAGCCTAATTGGTAACAATACATAAATCAAAATAAGTAACTATAATTAATTTTATGTATTTGCATTTATGAATAATTTTAAATGATTGAAATTTACAGCTAATTTTATTGTATAAATTTGAATTGTACATTTAAATTAAGCATTATGAAATACTGAAGTTTTATTTTTATGCAAGAGAAGTTTAATACCCACACAAAAAGGAATTTAATCACTTTCATAATGTTTTGAACAACCGATAAAAAAAAGATTACAATGCATCATCTCTTTCACTTAATGGAAGTATGACTTTATTGTCTTTTTTCCTTGCAAAAATGAAATAAATTTGTGAATATTCTTTTGTGCTCATTTTGTTTTACCATTCTTTTTTATTTTTATAAACTCTTCAATTTTATGATTGATGACTTTTGTGTTGTTGTTTTATGGCTAAACCATAACATAAAACACCCATAATCTATTATTAGACATTCAGATGGGTTCAACTTTTTCCTTATTTCACACAAAACTGTAAAACATTTCTCCTACACATTTGTTTTGAATAGTATAGAGAGATAATGACAGCATGCTAAAATTATAAAAATAATTATATCATTATATAGTTAATGTATATATTACTTTTAACCTTTTGACTTTTTTGGTGTTCTAATACTGTTTAATTTTCTAAATGAAATCATTGTCTTCATATCCTAATATAATTTAGTGAATTCATTTTTTTTTATCTTATTAGCTAGATGATGAAAATTAAGAAACAGTACAGGAGGATATGAGTGTATTAGTTAGCTTCATGTTACTACAATGAAATACCTATGGCAATTAACTTAATAAAGAGAAATGTAAAATTTAAGTCACAGTTTTAAATATTCAAATCCAAGATCAGACAGTCTTAATGGTTTGGGCCTCTAGTGAGGGTGTTAGGTGGGAGCATTTGTTGCAATGATCAGTCACAGCCCAAGGCATGAAGCAGAGAAAGAGAGGGTCATGCTCCTATAATCTTTTTTGGAGGTGTGCCTCCAAAGATGTAAGGACCTCCTACTACGTCCCACCTCTTAAAGGTACAAAAGACCCTCCCACACTGCCCCTCTAGGGACCAAACCTTTACAAATGGACTTCTGAGTGACATTCAAATTCCCAAGCCAAAATCAGTTTGCAAATTGTTGGTTAAAGGATATAAAATTACAGTTATATAGGGGGAATAATTTCAAGAAATCTAGCAGCATGGTGATGATAATTATGCTATACTTGGAAGTTGTATCTTAAAATTGTATCCATTCTGGAAGTGGATATTCAGTGCTCTGGCCACAAAAATGATAACCCTGTGAGGTAATGCATGTGTTAACTAGCTAGAATTAGCTATTCAGCAATGTTCATATACTTCAAAACTTCATGTTGTACATGATAAACACATACAATTTGTCAAATAAAAATAATAATTTTGAAATATAAATATTAGAGGAAATGAAAGAAAGAAAGAAAAAAGGAAAAAGAGAGAAGGAAGAAAAAAAGGAATGAGAGAAGGAATATGGGAAAAGAACACTTGGGAAAAAAGATATGTTTTGTACAGGAGAGAAACCAAGATGAAAAGCTCGGATTTCAAGAAGTAAGGAGATATGTGGTCAGACAAATGGTTTTTACACTTTAGTATTTTTACAATTTTACTTTGACATCTTTTTAAAAGACATGTTTCTACCAGAAATTTTATTTGGGGGACTATGGGGTGGAACAGTGGGATTTGCATTTTTAATAAGCTTCCAGGAAATGCTGCTGCTCTTGAGTGGCATATTACAAACTTGACTGTCCCAATCAACTATGCAACTTATTGAATTTCCCAGAAGTGAAATTTGAAGCCAGCCATCAAGTCAAGCATTTTATTAAAGGAAGTGCTCCTAGCACACACTGGTAAGAGAATTGGGAAAGCAGGTCCCCAGGAGGAAAGAGACAAGCCCTGGTGTAATTTTAAATAGGTTTCAAGTTACAGATACCATGTGGGTCTCCAGGATGTAAATTATGCTGAGTTACTTTTAGCTCCACACTGGTCAGCCACTGGTGAAAGGCCAACTCCTCTTCCTCTTTTCACTGGCATAAAGAGGCCTTAAATCAGAACAGAGTAATAGATCCACAGCCAGCTACTGGCCACAGACAATGCCCACATCCCTCTGTCCTTCACTGGAGAAGTCTTCCTATATTGGTTTTAAATACACGTGGAGATTAAAAATAAAATACGAGGAAATAAAACCAATTTAGGCAACTAAATAATTTCTCTCATAGAAATGAACTATTGAATATAAGAAAGACTCTGATGATCTCATGCATGGATTTTGTGTTACAAACAATGCTTAATAACTTGCTTCTAGTGTTTACTGTTTTGTTCCAATGAATAAAGTAAAAGTCCGTTTTATTATCCTACATGTAGTTGTAGGTAAATAATGTAGAATAGCATCTTTTGGAAATTTCCTCACCTAATTCCAGTTAATTTCAAATAATCAATTTGAATGTTGATTTTTAATTTAAGGATGAATAATATAGCTTCAAGTCTTGCCTTCTCCATAACTTACATTGGACAATAGAAAGTAATGTGGAATGCTTTGCGTTCCATCTCCAGAAGATTTCCTACCACTTAGAGAGTCTATGTTGGAAAAGTTCTTTTCTATGTAACATTATTCATTCTGACTAATTGCTGGCTTTCCTGATTATTTGCAAGGCGCTAGATTGCTATAACAATGCTATTATTGGGTAAAAACACACAGAGAAAAAGTACAAAGAGAACACGGATTTGATTTGCTTTTCTCAGTATCAAACAAAAATAAAAAGCAAATACATGCAGTGTCTGCTGAGGGAATGGCAGAAGTGCAGTGGAATTTATGGCAACTCTTCTTAAGGTTTATATTGGAAAAAAATTAAAGACAGGTCTGGAATACCAGGATACAATGTTCTTTTTAATTAGATCATAGATTAATTGAAATATTAAAGGTTTTAGTCAGGGAAATAACATGATCACAGCAACTGCTCAAAAATAATTATTAGAGACTATTTTTATATCATTTCAAAAGGAAAGATGACCACTTGGGGATTTCAGAAGTACCCTAGACTTGGGTTTGCAAGTCTAATGTTAACTGTGTGTCAGTGACATTTCAATAGGAGAATGGATAACTCAAAGGAAAATAATAACTGAAAACTTAGGAAGATGGTGGAAACTAAGAGAAGGGGGCTTCAAAGATCACTTGGACATTGCAAACCTCAGACAAGGAAAATATAGCACCTCTAGAAACTACTGTATTATCAGAAATTACACAAAAGGTGTCTTCAAGTTGATGAGAATTGATAATAAGCATCATATTACTTTAAGAAATTCCTTTAAAAGGAATAAAAAAAATCTGTCCACATGTTTGTTATAACTATGCTGTCATTTTAGAATATAGAGTCACATAATTGTGTATAAATGACAACAGGAGTTAGTAGATGAGGCTAAGTGCCAATGTCCACCTGAAGTAATTATGAAAACATACCTGAAATCCAGTGTGAATAATTGTGAGGTTTTAGACTTATTTTTTAAGCTTTGTGTATGTCAGGTTTTCTACCTGAAAAATGAGAATGTGCACAATATTCTAGGTATTATGATTACTGTAAAGGTCAACTTAATTAACACACTTGAAATTTTTTGAAAGTTTATAATGTGCCATTTGCCTATCAGTATTATAAAGTACTGATCCTTAGAAATTCACTCTGCCTTCCTCCTCAGTTTAAAGAAATGTGCAGTTGCATCCTAAGTTGTCAGAAACTGAAACTATTTAGATGATGTACTTTATATTCTCTTGTGTTTCATGGTTATGAATTAGAATCAGATTAAATTATGTCTTGCCTGAGATATTTTATTATGTGTAGATATGACATTCACATTTCTTTTCTCTAACTTGAAAATGTTTAAACTAATTCTATTTTTTGTTTAGATAATGGAAGTGAAGGCTAATTTCAAAAATCTTTGAAGAAGAAAAACAAATAAAATGAAAACTACAATAAGAATAACATTTTGCAAAGTGTCATTATAATGTATCAAAATGAGTAAAGATGATTCTGACCTTTTTCTATTTCCCATAGCACAATATAAATTAGCACAGCTGGAATATTCTACAGAAAATGGAGCATCATAGCCACACATTTGATTATACTTTGGTATTTTAATCATTGCTTACAGAAACCCTTCCCCAATATTCTTTGTTCTTCTGAATACTAATTAAATGGAAAACATCTAGTGAACTAAATATCTGCTTCAAATCTTCCCAAGAGTTATGCATATAAATATGAACTTTACTCATTTGCCAAAAGAAATTTGATGGTTCATTCTATCCCCAGATCTCTATTAGGCATTAGGTCAAAGGCATTTAAAAGACAGGGTGTTATCACAACAAACTTGGAACTTAACTGAAAGTTATATACATTTAAGATAAGGATGACATATGAATGACATTATTACACAAATTTATAACTTTAAGAATAACTTATAATTTTAATTCAAATAAAATTAGTACCCATATAACATTTTAAAAGTAATAAATTCTCATGATAGGGATTGAAGAAACACTGATGGGGCAAAATATAAAAAAATAAATATATAGTAAGAAATTCACCCACCACTCTGAGAGACTGCTTATTTTAAAATATATTTCTTCCCTTCATTGCTCTGTTTATGAATAAAACTTTGGAATATACACATATTCCAATATCTACATTAGTATATAGATATACATATAACTACAGGATATATATATGTGTGTGTGTATATATATCCTAAAACAATATTAGCATCTTCATATACTTTCAGACTCTCCCATACTTAGAATATAATGAAATAATTTTCTTAGTTTTTCCCCCAAGCAATGTTTTATGTCAAAAATGATTGCCTTTTGCTCATTTCATTTTTGATATATTTACCACTATATATTTACCTAAATTTTTCCCCAAAGGAAATTCTTTTTTGCAGTATGTTTTGAGGCAAGATTCTCTATATCTAGGTTCTCTCCCCAACCCAAATTAGTGAAAGGAGTTTTTTAATGTAATCAGTCATTTACTTTGAGATATAAAATGGCATATATAAAAGTCTTTAAAAATTGGGATTTCTGGGGCTTGGGTTGTGGCTTGGCAGTAGCGTGCCCACCTAGCACGTGCGAGGCCTGGGGTTCAATCCTCAGAACCACAAAAAAATAATAATAAAATAAAGGTATTGTGTCCAATTACAACTAAAAATATATATATTTTTTTAAATTTGGGATTTCCTTTTGGGTATTTATTTTTTCTTTAGAGTATTTTCCTCAATGCCACACTATATTGTTATAATTTATAATTTAGTCATCTAATATTTCCCTAATTTTCTTAGTTTCCACATTATTCTGAGCCTTTTCCCCCCTTTTTTGGTGTTTCCACTTTTTTTTTTAATTGATGCATCATCTGTGTATATAATGGTTAAATTTGTTGTTACACATTCATACATGCACACAATTTAATAATAGAATATGGTCAGCTTCTTTTTCATTAGAGAAAAATGTGGCAGTATTTTTCTACATAGCATGCTTAGATTTATGAAATACAGTGTTGTAAATTTCAACTTTATTAAGAAGGCTTCTTATATCTTTCTGCAAGTTAAGAGCAATGTAGTAGGAAAAGCTAAAAATTTGAGGCCCATATATTTTATTACACAGGGCTAGATTCTGAAGCTACTGCTATTCAAAATTGACTTAAATTTCTCTTTTATTTTTATAAAATTGAGGCAATCACACTTTCCTCAAATGACTGTTGTGTATATTGAGAGATAAGTTATGCCAGGTACCCCAAACATAATGCTTATTTTTTTAAAAGAGAGAGAGAGAGAGAGAGAGAGAGAGAGAGAGAGAGAGAGAGAGAGAGAGAGAGAGAAATTTTTTTTAATATTTATTTTTTTTTAGTTCTCGGCGGACACAACATCTTTGTTGGTATGTGGTGCTGAGGATCGAACCCGGGCCGCACGCCTGCCAGGCGAGCGTGCTACCGCTTGAGCCACATCCCCAGCCCAATGCTTATTTTTTATATCTCTTTATACTTCTATTTAATTGGGTAAATTACTTGAGTTATATTATGGTCAATTTCTAGTTAAAAAGAGACACCACTGATATTTGAATATTTATAGTCTCTAAATTATTAATTATGATAGAACCTGAATTATCCTCCTGTATATATCTCAACTCCTTTGAATGTTGGACTTTAGAGCTCTTAGCTCCAGTTTTCATTGCTGCTCTCTTATAAGAAGATCCTAGGGAAATATGTAACAGGATATGTAGATATATTTGAAAAACAAGTGTCATGTGAATAAGTATGTTAAAATTTATACTGGCTTTATCTTTTAATTAACTAGTTAGTTCTTTATCAACTCCTCTAGGAATTCTTCTAAATATTGATTTCTTCACTCCATTCCCATATGCCTCCTCTCCTCAAATCTCTTCACAAACCATCTTTTCTTCTTCCTTGAGTAAAAAGTAGAAGTCGAGGGTGCCAATTGGTAAGAACTGCATAACCTTCCCCCTTTTGCTGTAAGCAATGAATCTAACTCTGTGCCTTCTTCCATCTTTCCCTTTCATTTTAGATGAAGTGTCCTCTCCAAGATAAAATCTACCTTGTTTTCCAGGCTTCCTTTCCTGTTGCTTAGACATGCTACTGCATGTCCATTTCATTCTCTCCAACCCCATTGTTGTTTTTTCTTATAATATTCCTTTAGACAAATTATAATGTTCAACATTATCTCATCCCTCAAATCTACATCTTTTGCTCATGGAAATCCTACGTGTGTATCCTCTTTACAGCTATACTACTGGAAAGAATTTGTCTAGAAAACATGCCACTTATCTTTTCAATGTACTAACTATGCTAAAATCTGTACATTAGACTCCCTATGGAAGATAACACAAACAAGCCAACAAAACTAGCCAAGATTTTGGAAACTAAAGATCATTGACATAAGGTGAAGTCTGATGGCATCTTAGATCAGCTCCATGTTGAAATTTCATGTTTTACCTCTTTAATATATCTAAAAATCCTTCTATTTTTATCTATCATGAAAGCAATTAACATTTTACAGGTAAGAAAAGGAAGATCCAGTAGGCTAATTTGCAGAAGAAGCCTATCCAAGAACTAATTCCAGATGGAAGCAGCTCTAGAGTTCATAGCTTTATTCATTCCAAATTCTCTCCTTTACCATATGCTCAGTGTTTTCTAGCTAGAAAGAAGGTTCTAGTATATTCAACTTCACTGTCCAAGTAAGATAAACATAACTGAACTGAATTCCACATGACTCTCACTGTGTGAGCATAAAACAGAGAACAATCTAACATTTCTAATGTGACAACTTTATTGAAGTAGATGGTTTAAAAGATAAAAGCTTAGAAACATATTAGAGAAAGGTTGAACTTTAGTCACAGGTGAGTGGGGTCCATGTCACTCAAATCCATTCACATATCACCTTAAAATTGGCCTTATTCTTCCTTCTCTCCCATGAGCAGTAATATAGGGACTGGTAGAATTTATTGCTGGCCGGAAGAAGTCAGTCTGAGGGAGAGTAAATGTTAGTGATGGACAGAAGCGTAGTTGGTAGTTGGGCTAGCTGTGTCCTGCCACTGCGACCATCATAAGATAGACGACTATGACTGCTACTGCCTTTCTTTACTTTTTGTTCCTGACAACCAGATAAATGAGTCCCACTTTCAAGTGTATGATTTACAGATTTCTTAGGTAAGATAAAAAGGACTTTTAGGAGTAGAACTAGAAGTCAGTCTATAAAAACTCCAATCTGTTGTAGAGTCAATATTAACCTATTTCTCACTTCAACAAGTAAAATGTTTTTAAATATAATGTTGAATATACAATTTTATTTATTTAGCCATGAATCTTCACCAGAATCCAGATGGATACTGTTATTGCTCACCATTGTGCAGATGAGAAAATCGTGGCCCTAAGATATTAAGCACCTTCCCAAAGAATATGTATAAGAATATGGCAAGATGAGAATTTGCAGCCAGATAGTTTATCCCTGGGATCCATGTTCTTAACCACAGTGTTATTTTGTCCTGTTGGAATTTATATTACATTCATAATTAATATCTACTGGAAACTCTACCATGGCTTATAAAAAATTATAGTATACTTCTACATTTTATATGATGTCAACGTGATTGGCTATAAAAACATTTTCAGTTCTTCAAAACTGAATGTTAAACAGAAAGAAAAAGTAGGAAACCAGGAAGAAAAAAAGAAAAGGAAACTGTAAAGTTAGAAAAGCACAGGAACAGAAAAAATATCCTCCTAGGAATATAGCCTATTGCCTTGAACTGACGACTCCAGCATCAACCCTAATAGCAGCAATGAGATGGAATCTAACAAAGCCTGTCATCTTGCTGAGCAGAAGTAGTGGTGGTAATTTCCCTTATGTCCTTTAAGGAATCAAGGCCATGAACAATTTCATGTATTCTGTGTCTTGTCTTCCTGATACGGTTTACCGAGCTTTGCATCCAACCCGAAATTCCATTCTGACTCAGAATTGTGACATAAATAGTAAATGACTAATGAATGTGCTCTTCAAAATGCTGTCTCATTAACATCAGGTCCTCAATAAAAGAAGGCAAATTTACCATAAATAGCTGCATCCCCTATGTGTAGACCACAGCTCTAACTGAACAGAGATTACATATATATTATTTATCTCCTACTTTTCAAGAAGGTATTAGGAGGAATGCTTTGGCATTTTAACTAAACATAGTATGTAACTCTGAATTCAAAATTTAAAAAAAAAAACCCTTTAAAGTATTCAAACTAAAGTACTTTTGGCATAATGGAAAGCTTCAAATACAAGTGATATATAATTCCACATATGACTGACACATTTAACACAGTTACTAAATTACTAAAGGTAAATGAGCTGCACGTGTTCCCTCTCAACACATCTAAATTTGAATCCCAAAAGGAAAATTTTGCTTGGTAAAGGCTCTCTTTTCAACTGTGTATTTAGAAGCAGAGAATGTCATGGATGACTAACAACGACAACAACAACAAACTGTTGTTATTTACTCTTCTGCATGGGAACATTTGCATTCAGCATGAGCACACCTGCCACATCATAGCAGGGCGGGTGGCTCTGATCACCAGAGTGTTTACCTTCTGCTCCTTGGCATATATTTATTTAAAATTCCTGTAAAAATTGAGTCTTTAAATGATACTTTAACTAATAGAGATATATATCAAAGACACACACACACTGTATTTGGAGAAAGAAACAAATTTGATTCAACTTTAAAGGACATAGAGAATTATAGGAAATTGTGGATTCAAGTTCAAACAAGAAAGGATATGCTAACAGTAGAGGACAAAATGCTCACTGAGAGGTAAAATATCTATCTGGACATATTTTAAAAGGACAACTCTAACAGCCTAGCAGCCATAATGAAAATCGGATATAACTTTCCCTGAATTTATAGGGCTGGCTAAAATCCTATTGTCCTCTGTAATTCCCATTCTGCCCTTTCACTCCCTCTTCTTGCTACAACCTCCATCTCCTGGTGTCTGCCTCACCCTCTGCAAGTCAGCCTCTCCCCCCAGAAGCAAGACAAGTGACTGAGTCCATCCCAATAAACAGGTGTCCTAATAGTAAGGCGGGCATATCAAATATGCCCAGATACCTCAGAGTCAACACTAAAAGCAACACTGCCTCTGTCATTTTGGTTACTATCATTGCTATAGATTGTGTGGGAAAAGCACTGTATTTAGTTTTATCAGAGTAGAACAAATCCTCAATAATCATATAATCCTACCTCTTAGCAGATAACAAACAACGTTCATTTAAATCAAACTTTTAAAACCAACATTGATCTTTCTAGCAAGACACATATCACTTTGATAGATTCCAACAACACATTCAGGCCCAAACCTCTACTTACTAATTTTTTTTTTTTTAATTTTCAGGGCAGAAGTTGAATATTAGCAAGAGGTAAGAATTAATCATGTTGAAAAGAAAAGAGTAATGTTTTCTCTATCCTCATGTAGAATCTTAATTTTCATTTTGACTCTCACATATAAAAAATAGCCTTAAGTAGAATCAGATTTACCCAAATTATTTTTACTGAATACTGATATTCTCAGGGAAAGGCTTTAGTCAATGAAGAAAATCTTACCATTTACTTACATTCAAAAGACCACAAAGTTCAACCCCGTCTCTACAATATAATGTCTAATTACTTATTGCTAACACTGTATTTCAACTCTGTAGAAAACTTATATCTTTTGTAATTACATTAAAATTATTAATAATAAAGAGATAGTAATCAAGCAATCTGAAAATTTTTCATGTTTTTCCCCCTCTGGTTATAGTTATGTTTTTAATTAAAGGTAAATAGTTTAAGATTTTGCATTTCACTAAATTAATTCGTAAGACCTTTACATAAATAGGACTGTAAATCAATAAGAATAATTTTGCTTAAGTAACTTACTACATATTAATGCAAATACTACCTATTAATTATAGCAAATAAAATATTTGTTTTATATATGCAACTAATGTTTGTGGGTCATTTTTTGAAAAATTTATGGCCCAATATTATGCTGTATTTAAAATATTTAACAAAATTGTATTATAATAAGTTATTTGTATAATATTAAGTGAATATAAATTTAAACTACAATTATGTTTTCAGAATACCCTAACTACAAATTTGATGCAAACTTATACTTTACAAGCAGAAAACAAAGTACCAATTACGTATGAGGGTATTGGGATTGTAAACGTTTAGTTTTTTAATCTTTATTTTCATTACATAGTATATTTTTAAAAATCTGATTACATATTTTATTGACAAAACAATGGTCATGGATTCATGATATATAAAACAGAAATAAAATGTATCAGATTGGTGGGTTTCTTTGAAAATTAAATCCATCATATAAATGAAGATATAATAAATTTATTTCTGGAAGCCAACTTTAGTTAAAAGAATCATTCATGCTTCCTGCTTCCTTTGGTCTCCCTCCCCCTCACAGATTTTGTCAACTCAGTGTGATTTTTTCTATTCTCCTCCCTGGTAACAGCTTTCACCAAGGTCTCCAGATGTAATTAATGCTCATGTCTTAGTACTCACTTTACTTAATTTACAAATTGCATCCACCTCCGTGGACCATTCCTTCTTTCTGAAACCCATTTTCCCTTGTCTTCCAGTATATGGGTTTGTCCTGATATTTTTTTGGTTAGTCATTCATTGTCTTTGCAGCCATATTACCACTTGCCCAATCATTGAATATACAATTTCTTCAAAAATTATTTGTAAGTGGTATCTTTTTCTTACTTTGTATTTTCTTTTTTTTTGTTCATCTCATTTCTGTTCCAAGTCTTTCTTGCTCCAATAAGCAGATGACTTACCAATTTATGCCCCTAAAATTGACACTTCTAGAAACTTTAGGAAATTAAACTAACTTTCCACCTGATGTCTCACTTAAATATCTTGAAGACCATTCTTATAAAAATGAGCTTATAGTCATTTCTACCTCTCCTAAATCCCTCCTCTTGGTAAAAAAGTACAAATGTCCATGCAACTGTGTAGTATCCAACAATCATCAATTTTGCTTATCTCACTTATTTTTAATATTTAATAATCCTCTCTAATCACAAGGATTCTACTCACCAAATATCATTCATATACATCAATTTTCTCTGCACCAACACTCTAGGTTAAATCATCATCACCTCTGAATCAGATATTGCAGCAGTCACTTAAAGGATCTCATGGCCCCCATCTATCTTCTCAAACTACAACGTACTTTTTTAAAATTACGAATTTAGCTACATCACTGATCCCTTTCTCTTCTCCTTCTTTAGTAAATTTCCATGGCTCTTTTATAAAGATAAATTCTTTCACATCATGGTGAAAATGATGTGAAAGAATTTCTCTCCTGCTACCATCACTGTCACAGTTTGCTCCTCCTTTCCATATACACTGGGTGGGGGCCAACCTCTCATTTTCTCTGTGCTCTCAATTACCAATTTGAGGATGTTGATTTCTCTACTTGATCATCTTTGACTTTTTGGCCTAATTATCCTGTATTCCTTTTGGAGTTCTCAGTTTAAGAATGAGATCCCTCTAGAAAGCTTCTTATTCGACCAAACTGGGTAAATGCCTTCTTCTTCCCTTTATAATGGGTTTTAGTGAGCTGTTTGGCAACTTTGACTAAAGGACCTGAGCAGAACAATTGTAGAGAAGGAAAGATTTATTTGAGGTCTCACGGTTTCATAGGTCTTAGTCCACAGAAGCACAGCTCCATTCCTTGAGGCTCCATTGAGGAAGGAGATCATGGTGGAAGAGTGTAGCAGAGGGAAACAGCTCTCAGGATGATGAGGAAGCAGAAAGAGAGAGACTCCACTCTCCAGATACAAAATATATACCCCATAGCTCTGCCCGCTGTGAACCACTTCCTCCAGCCACATTCAACTCCCACCAGTAATTAATTCACTGATTAGGTTAAGGCTAATTACATAAATGATCCCCAATCGTTTCTCCTCCAAACCTTCTTGCATTGTCTCACATGTGAACTTTTGGGGAACAACTTACATCCAAGCTATAACATACTGTTTCTATAGCACTTACACTTGTTGATGGCATTATGTTACTTTTTTGCCTACTAGACAATAAGCTATATGAAAGCAAGATGCCCTTTTTCTTTACGATTATAACTCCAGTTATTAGCAAAAGAAAACTTACATACAAGAGGAAATGTAAGTAGTCCATTTTCTACTTGAAGTAGAAACCTGATTGAAATTGAATGATGTGCTTAAGGAACCTCTGTGCAGAGCTTTCCTCAAGTGAGACTGTAAGATAGGCAGACATGGTTAAATCTTTTGTCCTCTTCTTTTTTTTTGGTTCCACTCTCCAACTTCTAGCAATTCCTTTCACCCTTGCAGATCTTTCAGTGCAACCTTCAGTTATGATTACTCTTTCAGAGCAATACCACCCCCAGGATACTTATATTTCCAATTGTCTGAAGAAGGGAGTAATTATTTATAATATAAAAATTACAGGATTGGGTTGTTCCTTTTTGAGTAAGAGATAGTATGTCAGTTTGCTCTGTGGCCTTCAAGGTCTGTATTAGAAAAAGCTTTGTCCTTTAGTCAGTCTTTTACACACTCATTAAATAATTATAGATTATCTCATACTAACAGTTTCCACTTGATGACTACAATATTTGATGGCTACACGATCAACACAATAGCCAGTAGTCATGTATGGCTATTTAAGTTAATTAAAATACAATATTCATTTATTTTCTGTGATTGTATTTTGGGTACTCTTTGCCATCATCATATAAAGCTCCATTGAACAATGTCATTCATTCCACAATGTGGTTTAATACATAAACTCTGCATTGGTAAACTCTTGATTCTTCTGCCTCAAAAGGAGATTGATCTTCTGGCCCATATACTATCAGTTTTGACTTAGAAGGACAAGTTTTCTTTTGTATGCTTTTGCAGGATTTTCTTCCTCCTTCACATAGGAACAGTAGGTATGAGCAGGTGCCCAAGGTAGGGAAACTTGTTTGTTTTTTTTTTTTTCCTAAGGAATTTGGAATTTGAACTGATGGAGAGAAATATCATTTTTATCCAGGTGACTCAGCTATGAATTCTACTTTGTGGTTTGGGGGATGCAGAAGAACAAAATTCAGGAAACAAAGAACATGTATCATAAATCAGTAATTAGAAGAGAAATGAAATCCATAGCAGATTTCTATCCAGTTTTGTTATCAGTAACTTTTTGCCCTTGTTCTTAGGCTAATATGATTTACCCCTGAATCCTGGAATATACACTATCATCTGTAAACATATAATCTATCTTAATTAGCTTTTAAGTCATTTTCATAACAAATAAGGAGGTACGTTATAATTTCTATTTACCCATGAGAAAATTTTGGATTCCCTGAATGCAGTAAAAATAGCAGACCACAGATTCAAATTTATATGGTTTGTATGAATTCAAAACATGTTATATTTTCATTTGTTTTTCTAGTGTTTATAAAGTGCAAGGGTGCAATAGAAACTAAGGCTAAAGAAACAAATAAGGTTTGGTGTTCAGTTATAGTTTTAGTCCACTGTGGGTCAAGATATAAAAAGGAATAGAGATTAAAGATACAAAGGTAAAGCTGTTTGCATAATCAAGGCTTATCCCAGGAAAAGTCTGGGATTGGAGGCAAAACAAAACTTTTCTGACCAGCAAAAGGAAGTCATTAAAAATAATTGAGCAGACTGTAGTTGAAACCTGTATATATTATGAGTCAGATTTGGGTCCACTTATTTATCATATGGCATTTCCATAGAAATATGGTACATCTGAGGCTAATAAAGTCCAGAGAGAAACAAAGGAAGACACTGACCTTGAATAAGGAAGTTTGGGCAAGGGCAGAAAATGGGGACAAATCCTGTGTGAGACTAGATATTTAATTCATCAAGTTAAGAGTCTGAGCATAGTAGCTACTGCCTTAGCTAGTGCTACTTTTTGAAAACATAAATCTTTGCAGAAGATTAATTTGACAGTAATCTTTCTGCTCTTAATTTGGGGAAAATAGAGCATTGTTTCATTTCTCAGTGCTTCATTCATTTTCACATCATAAATGAGTGACTGTTTCTATGACTGATGAACAAAAAGAAAAAAAAATAGGTCTGATTTGTTTTTGAAATTTAGAAATATGTATATGGATGACTAGCCAAAGATGGCAGAATTTGGATATGATAAGATGTATTGATGTAGCTATCTGCCAAACAGCATGATTAAAACCATTCAGACCCCGAAGATGAAGCAGAGTACATTGGCTTTATTTCTGTAAACTAAACTGTCACCATCAGACTTAAGTGCTCTTGTCTTGTCAGAGGATTTATTATTATTAAGAATTTCTCTGACATGCATTTGCCAAGTGCTTCATTTGAAGTTCCCCATCACTCACAGCTCCTTGGTGACATGGTCTGGCTAGACTTCACAAACAAAAGGAACTGAGGTCTTCATGCAAATTAGCACCAGTTTATGCCCAAGGCCCCTCATTAATATATGATTTGAAAAGAAGGCGGATTTAATCTGTAATATGGTTACTCATACAAGAAAGACCACCTCAAGTAGTAGAAAAGTGTTGGAACATTTTTCAGTCTCAGCTTTTGAGAATCAAAGTGTGAGTTACTCATCCATTATCTCAATGGTCAGCTACGTACATGAATTTATAATTAGTTAGGACCTGGGATTGACAGGTTTGTCCCAACATATTCAGAAATGAATATTATTCCCTCTGCTTATTAAGAAAGTCAATTTTTAAATTTAGCATTTTTCCTACTTCAAAGCAATTTAATTCTACCAGAGACCATAATGCAACCATGAGCATTAAAAAAAATCTTCCGATTTATATTTTCTGAACTCAGCTGGGCTCTCAGCACCACCTACCCTTTCTTTTATCTGCATTTAGTCAGCTACCTCTTCCATTCTCTTCCTGACAATTTCAGAATCATTCTTTCCCTAAAATGTTCTCTCTGCTCAATTTCCACCCAGCTCTCTCCTCTCAGATACCATGACTACCTTAAAAATTGTTTCTCCCAGGCTTGATTTCCCTTAACTTTTCACCTCTTTATTCCACTTGTACCTTTTTGTACTTTTTCCCAGCCTCACAGGACAAAGTTACCTTCCTCCTGCTCTGATCTAGATTCATTATTTGTAACTTTGAATATCTCCTATGAGTTCTTCTCTAGGACCTGAATACATCAACATGAACTCTTTTACAAATCTTCAGAATCTCCTTTTCTGTTGGCTCACCTGTCTCAGCTCTATCTTTTAAGTCCCCTTGACCTTCTCTTTGCCCCATGCTCTCTTTATCTACTGACAAAGTCTCCTTGTGCACCATGCTAAATGGTTGTGTCAGGAATCTTGAAGGGAATGAGATTTTCCTGTATCTGAAGGCTAACAAGCTTGTCTGCCACAGTTTGATACATAGAGGCAGAACACACATAACTCATGGGTGAGAGAAAGTGGACTTTATTACCTGTAGAACAAGAAGCATGAGCTTTATCTTTACATTAGTTTCCCATGACCCTTAGGTCCCAGTGGTGCAATTGGCACAGGAGGTTGCTGTACAAATGGTAGGTTTGTGTTACAGCCAAGGAAACACCCACCCTTAGGAAAACTCCAGAATTGAAATAAGCTGCTAGCAAGTCTTGTCCAACACTATGCGGGGATGGGGACATTATCTTTCTTATTCTTCTCAGGAACAAACTTGCCCTGTGTCCTTGAGGGAGATTCTATCTGTATCTTCCAAGGCATTTTTTTTTATACAAACATCCTTGAAAAGATAACCTGGAACAAAAAATGCCCAAGACATGTAAAAATGCCATGGAGAATTCTTTCTTAATAGGTTGTCTGTCATCTATTTGTATTTTTATTAATTTTTTAGAAATCTGATTGTTATCTATATGTTAAACATTTTACTAGGTGGAGAGCACACTACCAGACTCAAAGAATCCTATTGAATTCTTCATAGACACAATGAATCTCATAACACATTTCAAGAATAATGGTGACTTTTAAAAGCCCTTAATTATAAATCATAAATCATACACAGTCATTTCATTATAAACTGCTGAAAGGTTCCTAAGCATTGAGGTCTGGTAAAAAAAAAATCTTCACATATATTAGTATTGATCCAATAAAGAGGAATAAATTGCAAATAATATTTCAGCATTAGCACTGTTTTCTTCACTCTACAAGATATACAAATGGAGCATCATGGAAAATACACTATTGCAGTTGCTCTAAATCTCCATTTCATTTTCAGCCAACAGTCAAAATCACATTATATTAAATAACTGTGTATGCGTGGTCTTTTGGGGTAGGGATAAGAAAACATATTTTGCCAAGTTTAGCTATTATGAGTTCAGAGTTCAGAAGCAAATTTAATTCTTCTGGAAATGAGTGCAATAGAACAGCTGGTCAAACACAATTTAATTGCTCACAGAAACAAACTTAATGATTTAAAAAAAAAAAAGCTTACTAAAAAGGGTCATAAAGAATACCAACCAGATTTAGGACACTTTTGGCTTAAAAGGGCATCTGTTTATAGGCCCTGATGCAACTTTCCCCAGTCCAGAAAAAAAAAAAAAAACACCAAAAATAAATAAACAATAAAACACCCCAAAACTGAAAACATGAAAATAAAAGAAGAATCACTTAACACATTTAAATTTAGATTGATATTTATAATAAGGATCTTTGAAGACTTTCCATTAACTATAAGAGTATTAAAATAGATTATGAGAAAAACAAATAGCATTAATTATTACATTATTTAAAAAACAGGATTTTCTTTCTGTAATAAAACTTACTTGAGAAAACACATCAGAAAAATATTTGTTTTAAATTGCTGTTTGCCACCACATGCAGAAATCCAGGGTTGATATAAAGCTTAAAATGAGAGAGATGTCCTACAAAATTAGTACTTCATATTGAGGTCATTGTGACACTACATTATGTCCCCTCCCTTTCATTTATTTTATTTTTTATTTGAAAAAATAATCAGATTCACTAGAGGTTGTAAAAATGGAGAGTTCCCAGGAGCCCTGTACTCAATATCTCCCAATGAAAATATCTTCTATAAACCCAGAATATCAAAAACAGGAATTTGACTTTGGTGTTATATGTAATCAACAAAACTTCAGACTTTATGTAAATATCATCACTTTTCTTCTCTTCTCTTTTATTTTTAAAGCTACATTCAGATATGAAGCTCACAGAAAATAAACAACAAGGAAATGAGATGGGTCTGGGGTGAGAGGAGAAAACATGGTACCTAATATAGGTGCACATTCCTGTTAACATAGCACCAAAAAAGTCTAGGCAGGAGTAGGAAAACAGCCAAGATTGATGCACAATGAAAAGTCTGCATTTTTTTTCCTGTGCCCTTTAGTTGACAGTACCAGAAAACCATGGAGTGGAAAATAGAAATGGACTTGCCCAATTACAGAGGAAAACAAACAATGAAGAGAGAGACCAAACAGAGAGATTTTGACATCCACTTTTCCATTGGCTAAGATCTGAAGCTAGAGTCGAAGCTTATGTCCAGACTCCATCTGCCCATAGGATTTCAGAACTAATGGAAATTAATATATTGAAGGTAGGAAATTAAATTAGCTTACAGAGAATACAATGAAATTAGTCAGTTTACTTCTTCCCTTCATAATTTACCCAGATGTTAAAGGGTATTACATGTATCAACATCTAATTCCCATTTCATTATGATTTACAATTTGGCATATAAGGTTTTTTTTTATAGAAACTGCACACTAATTTTCTAAAAAGTATTTGTTTAAATGTGAGTGATACCAAATTCTTTGTGTAGATTCCAATTATTTCTAATATGGAAGGAAAACTCACTAGATGATAATTCTAGGGCTCACAGTGAGAAGTTATTTTTGTAGGGGACTTGTCCACCCACTCCCCTGGCTAGGATGGTCCCAGCAGATTGATTACTCACAATGACTGATTAAATTTATTGATGTCAGCCTTTATTGCCTTCAAAACTCTTGACTAGAGACCATCTGGTCCCAGAGATTTATCTATATCTACTTTGCAGATGCGGTATCAAACATTCTGTGGTTGTACCACCACTTTGTCTAGTTGCTATAAATTTAAAATTCCAAAGGTCATTTTGGAGTAGAAGAAAACAAAAACAAAATAAAAAACAAAAAAAATTCAGTTTTTTTTTTAGAAAAGGCAAGAAACATATTATTTTTCTGTTTCTCCAATGAGTTTCCACTTTCTAGAAGAACTTCCTGCAGAGACTACCAGAGGATACTACTAATCTCTCACTTTCCTTCATTTCTTCTAATCCTCTAAACTTCCTAGCTTTTCTTTCTGCTAAGTTTCTTCTGATTCTGTGTCCAAACATTTTAAAATAAACTTGATGTCAGTTCCATCTCCATTTACTCTTTTCTTCCTTCATTGTTTTTTCCTCTGTGTGAGCCTCACCACTCAGTAAGGGTTTAGATGCTACAAATTGCAGATTGCCACTTTTTTAAACTCATAAGGATTTTTAATTTATTTTTTAAAACAAATTTGTTTTCAAAATTGTGATGAGAGCTCTTAACATGAGATCCCTTTTTAAAATTAAGAACTTTATAATAATGTCAACAAAAGCTGCACGTTTATCTTATGAAATGGATGACTTTGGACATATGCACACAAAACATTTTCTTTCTTTTTTTTTTTAAAGATAGGAGAGAGAGAGAAAGAGAGAGAGAGAATTTTTAATATTTATTTTTCAGTTTTTGGTGGACACAACATCTTTATTTTATTTTTATGTGCTGCTGAGGATCGAACCCAGTGCCTGGCACATGCCAGGCGAGCGTGTTACTGTTTGAGCCACATCCCCAGGCCCAAACATTTTCTTTATCCCCTTTTTGCTAGCTGTTTCATTTTTCAACAGAATACTTAGCAATGGCAAAATTTAAGTGCATCGATAGTATTGTTAATTATAGGCAGAATGATGTACAGCAGAACTCTAGAAAGTAATCACCTTTCATAACTAAAACTTCATACCCACTGAAGAGCAACTCCCTGTTTTTCCTTCTCTCCAGATCCTGGGAGCCAACATTCCTTTTTCTGCTGTGGGTGTTTGGCTGTTTTAGGTAACTCTTATGAATGGAATCATGAAACGCTGATCTGTGCCTGTGACCCCTGTACTTGATATTATATAGTAGAAGCTGTTAATATTTTTCTCCAGTTACCTTCAGCTTTCTCTGAAGGAAAGGACACAAATAAAGAAGCCAAAGAAAGGGGGGAATCCAAAGAGCACCTTATAATTTTAACCAAGTCTCTGGCTCCCGAGCTTTCCTCCCTTCTCAAACCCCAGACATAAACAGTGTCCTATATTTGGTATCATCATTCTGACCAGTGCTGAGAAAGTATTAACACAGGATGAAGACAGCCTGAATTGGAATTGTTTCCCTGTTGCTTGCAGGCTCTATGGATCTTGAAAAGTTGGCATCTGATCCTGTACCTTGATTTCTTTTCCTATGATTGGGAAAAATATTGATACATAAAGACTGCACACAGGAAACAAAATGTGAGGATGAACCAAGTCCTTAGCAATTTGCAAGGTACCTAGTAAATGCTCTATATATTTATATACTGTTATCATCAATATTATTAAAAATATTTTCATAAAGGCTTGGAGATAAGATATTTTGAATTTTATAAGTCCTTTTTTATGTTCTTTCTTCCTTCCTTCTATTTCTTTCTCTTGTTTCTTCTCCCTCCCTCAATTCTTTAAAAATGCAAAGACAAATGAACCCTCCAAACTCATGCACCATAGGATGAATTGGAACTATGGGACAAGGTTTGCTGACACTCTAAATTAATTCTAGGATAGTAACAATTTTGTGATATTATTTTTTTCCTCATTGACTGTCTCTAGTATACAGGTTTTCATGTGCTTCAAAATTTTTTGGTATGAAAACTGTACCTCTTGTTAGATTTATTTCTAAGCACCTTGAGGTGTTCTTTTTACAAGAAATTCCCTTTACTTTTTTTAAATAAAAATTTCATATTAGAATTATTTTAGGTTTATAAAAACTATCAAGATAGTACAGTTTCAGGTAGCATTCACCTAAGGATAGGTTCTCCTAAGGATACCTTCCTATAATACTGTGTTGCATTTGTCCCAAGTAAGAAATCAACATTGCTACCTTATTATTATCTAAACTACACAGTGAATTCTGATTTCACTAGTTTTTCCCTCATGTTATTTTTCTTTTCCATCCTCAATACTAATCAAGGTTCTTCTGTTTCCTTAGCCTTTGGTCGGTGATAGTGTCTCATTTTCTTTGATTTTGATGACAGTTTGAGAATTGGTCAGTGATGTTTTAGAATGTTCCTTGATTATACACTTTTCTCTTGATGAGACTGATGTTACAGATTTTGTGGAAGAAAACCAGAGACATAAAGTAAGGTTTTCATGATTTTTCAACTCACTATCAACAAGATTTATCTTGTGATGACAGCTTTGATCCTCCAGCTGAGGTGGTATGTGTGGTCTCTCCACTGTAAATTGACTTTTTCACATCTTCTAACCCTTTACTCTTTGGAAGGAAGTCTCTTGCACATCCCAAACACAGGGAAAATGAAATTGAACTTCTTTTCCTTGTAGTGGAGGTATTATCTATAAGAAACACTTGAAATTCTTTTATAGCAGAGACTTGTCTCTTTCTCCATATATTTATACTTATTTATTCAATGAATTATTTATGTCAGTAGGGACTCATTTGTTTTATGTAGCATAATAGGCTAATGATGTAATATGTTATTTACTTTGTGGTTCAATTTGTTCCAGAATTGACAACCGGGGGAGTTCTTTTAGATTGTCTCCTGTGTGCCATTGAGGTCCACCATGTTTTTGTGTGTTGAGTATTTTTGTTTTGTTTTGTTTTGTTTTGTTTACTTTCTGAAACAAGAAGATACTCAAGGGTAATCTTATACGTTTTCTTTCCTAGCCCTAGAATCAATCATTTCTTAAAGGAACTCTGGAGAATGGTATTAGAAATCAAGGGAAAGAATAATGTGTGACCATTTTTAAATAAAATTGTAACTTACTTTATTATTTATAATATGCAAGATCACTATCATTTATTGTTTATCTTAAAACTGTCCATTTTAATTCTAAAATGTCACATGTAATATTCTGTAGAAAAATAGTTGAATATTCTATAGGGGTTACCATATTCTTTCACAATTTTATTTCTTCTTTACAAATCATATGTCCTTTAGTTTTAACTATTGTGACTTAGACTGAAATCTCCAGGACATTGCTAAACTTGAATCTTGTTTTAGTATCTAACTTCACATGAATGTTCTAATTCTTTTCCTTAATAGGTATGATATTTTCTGTAACCATGTGATAATGCTACTTATCGGGTTAAAAGTGCTAAAAAAGTAAGTGCTGAATATTAAATGCTTGCAAAACTCTCCACAAAATACCACATGATTTTAAAATCTCTAAGTAATTTATATAATAAATTATATAAGTATCTTTCTGAGTATCACAGGTCTTTCAGTGTATGAGATAAACTGAAGGCATTTAGTTTTCCATTCTTCAATAATTCAACCTATTAATCTTATGAAAATCAATTTCATTTCTTTAATGTTTATTGTCCTATTAACAGTTTGTATATTTTTAAAATATTTTGGTAATTTATATTCAAGCAAAGTTCATTTTGCTCATTTTTAGAATTATTGGTTTATATTAACAATATCTTTTCATATTTTAAAAAATTTTCTGTGATTACATTATCTATACCCATTAAATATTACTTTGTTGAACCTTCAATATTTTTCCCCTCTTTATGATCTTGCTAAATATTTCTTTTACTTTTTAAATGATGCATTTTAGGGTTATATATGTATATATATATATATATACACATATATATATACACATATATATATACACACACACACACACACACACACATATTTCAATTCATGTTCATTCTCATTAATTTACTTTTATAATTATTTTCCTTGTTTTGGCAGTATATCTCTAGTTTCCTTGTGATAAACAAAATTAATTGGTTTTCTACTTATCTGCTAATATGTTTAAATTGACATTATTTATTTTGAATTCTACTCTAAATTTATTTCATTTGTTTAGATATGTGGTATTATCATTGCTTAAATGCACAATATATTATATTTCAATTATGACTCAGAGCTATTTCTTTTCTAAGGAGTGTGCCTGTGTGTGTGTGTGTGTGTGTGTGTGTGTGTGTGTGTGTGTGTGTGTGTGTTTAAAATTTATATAAAATGTTTTAGAGGATCATATATGTGTATGCACAATTAACTGGGAACATTAATAACTTGATCTGGGTGTTTAATACTACCAAGTCTGTCTGAGATTTTCCTTTTACCCTGATATCTGAGCAGATACTGTTAAAATTTTTCAGGAGCTTGGACATAAGGTATATTTTTTTTTCCCTCTAAGGTGAAAGCCTCCTGTTGTATTGGTGGTATCTTCATGTTACCTGCTGTATCTCCATGTTACCCAGCATTTTAAGCCAAGCTTACCAGGTGCACATTTACCTTATCTGTGGCCACATATGTGCACTCAGGCAGGGCATAGCAGTCTTCACCCACTACAGTATCTTTATGGTGCAATGGACCCTCCTGCCTCTTTATGGTAAGTATTGAGCAAATGGATGTGTATGGAGCTCCCAGAGCTTACCTGTGTTTAGGTGGTAGAGTGCTTGCCTTTGCACAATTCAAGCACTCATAGATACTATATCTTCCTTGTAAATTCTTCCTTTTGTCATTGTGCATAATGATGCTCTTTATGTTCATTTTGTCCCATGTTCTCATTTGTAAGGAGTTGCTTAGCATAATTTTTCATTCTTTCCTTTTAAGCTTTGTAGATTTTTATTTTTTAGAGGTGTTTGCTTAAAAAAATCTTTCTAAGTTCAATATGTTTCTTTTCAGAGTAGGTTTTATTTTTCTTATTTGAATTACTAATATGTTTTGTATTTATTTTGAGCTTTTTTTCTGACTTTTCCCTTTTCTTTTTTGTAGATGAACACAATGCCTTTATACCTTTATTTTATTTGTTTATTTTTATGAGGTGCTGGGGATCAAACCCAGGGTCCCACAGGTACAAGGCAAATGCTCTACCACTGAGCAACAATCCCAGTCTCTTTATTTTGAGCTTTTATTGCCAAGGATTTTTTTTTCTCCTCTTTTTCCTATTTCCAGTCATCTATTTTTTTCATGAATTTTTTTTAAACTGGGTATTTTCCCTTATGTATTTTTTCACTGGATTGGAAGTTATGCATTGTATTTATATGATCTGAATATTTATGTATATATTTTAACATGACTATTTGACATGGCCATATATAAAGAAAATATACAACTCTATTCTCCTTTCCAACAATATTTGGCATTTAGATTAGTTTAACTCCAGTGGCTCTTCTCACACATGCATGCTATTGCTGTCTTTTATTTTGCCTGTATTTTGCACTAGAAATCACAACAGATAATGCTATTAATATTGATATTTATAGTTTAATTATAGAGATTTACTTATGTGTCTATCATCAATTTCTTCGTTCATTGTCATTACTTTCCTGTACTTTCTGCTCTTCTTTTTCCTGTACTTGCTACTGTTGTTTTTCTTCTTGAATTATTACTTTGCAAGAGTTCTTTAGAAAAAGGCTTATGAGTAATTTCTATCTTGTCTTGTCTTTTATGTGCCCATCTTTCTTCAATGGTAGTGCATGTGAGTCAGAAGACTGCAAGTTATTTTTCTGAACAAGTTAAAAATATGACTTTACTCTTTGCTAGTCTTTCTCGTTGAAGTTAAGAGGTATGCTCTCAGTCTCACTGTTGTTAATTTGTGGTTGATTTATTTCTGATATGTGCCCATTTTTTAAGTTTTTCATTCAGTGCTTGGCAATCTATAGTTTTATAAGGCTACATTTATTTCTAATAACCAGGCAAAAAAGAAGTCTGAGGCTCACATTTAATTAAGTAATACTTTTTAACTAGCAGGCTGTGAGACTACAATTTTAGCAATAAACTCAAGTAGTATAGATAATATAATTTATGAATGATTAGATAATATACTTAATTAACAGGACAAATAGTGCATAGAAATCAATAATTACACTTAAAAACAGCCTTTACATATTAAATTCTCAAATATTTTGTTTTTAGTTTTTGATTTGTTTTTGTTTCATTTAAAAAATCACTACCAAATGATAAGTTTTCACTTATATGGAAAAGCGGAGGCACAGTTCATGAGATAACAGTCAATAAAGTCTCTCTTAGGGCAATTTGGAAGCATATGGAATGAGATAAAAATTTATTCAATAATTTGACCTAAGAATTCAAATTTCAATACAATAATTTTATTCAGAGGACAATATAAAATGATATTCAACACAATTTTAGTAAAATAGCAAAAACTTTGTAGTAGCATGCTTAAAAGTTACATTGTAACTATGTGATTACGTCCTTATTTAGCTATCAAAGTAATGTTTCTAAGTGACTTCACATGAAATCAGGTAGGTCATATTAAAATTTTTTTTATAAAATGATATGCTAAATGGTATAATAATATGGTCAAGTTTGTGGATTGAAATTTTACTAAATGCTAAATAATAATACATGATGTAAATTATATATACATACATATATATAAACTAATAGCAGTATCTTGGTGTTAGCATTTTCATAAATTTTATTTTCCATTTTTTCTAAATTGTCTAAACTTTTTAGATGAATTATCCATATGAAGCAACACAAGGAATGTAACAATAATTGACATAAACTAGACTTTTTAATATTTAACTTAAATTATGAATATTATTAATATGTTAAGAACACCAAAGAAATGGAGTTTTTAAGCAAGAGATTTAAGTTTTAGAGAAGTATAAGAGATAAAATTTCTAAACATTTACTAATACCAAAGGCAAAAATGGAAATACTAGTGAATTTGATTTTACAAAATTTTAAATCTCCTAAGTAGACAATATCATAAACCAAATCAAAAGATAAATGATAAACCAGAATAACATGGTAATCATATAAAAACAAGAGAGAAAACTGTTTTAACACAAAATTCTTCTTTCAAATCAGTATTAAAAGATCAAACAGACCCAGGTGGAGAATTGACCAAAGAGTATCTAAATAATCATTAAGCATCAAAATCTGCAATCTTAGTCATAATTAAATAAATAACGATTGCAAGAAACATATACTATTTCTCTCCATATGATAGTTATAGATGAAAAATGTGTTAACAGCTAATGTGGATGATAATTTAGTTGGTTCTTTTAATGTTTTGGTGAAAGTGTAAGTTGTCATAACCTTTTAGGCAAATGAATTAGTGGAGTTTTGAAAAATAGTATCCATAAAATCCACATCTAGGTATTTTTGATATCTTTTCCTATACATTTGTACCAAAATCAGTCCTATTTTGCAATGACAAGATGGCGGAAATTTGAAAAAGAAGAATATTAATGTTAATATAGTGTGTAACATATAATAAATAACAAGTATGTGAAATATTTTAGTTTCTCAAAAAACTAAAAAACAAATTATACAATATGTTTTCATCTGCATGGTAATCATGCAAGATAAATATCTATTTAGATATTTCAGAGTAAAAATGAATGTAAAGACATTTTACTAGAAATCCCTCTTGTCTTTTAAGTCATGGTAAAAACATTTAAAATAAATACATGTATTGTACACTCTTGAAGATTTTTCTGTGTTGAATCTTTGGTATGCATAAAAATATGGCAGCACATTTTGAGCTAAAATAAAAGTAAAATATTGTTTACTGTGTGTTTTATTCTTTCATCTGACCTATTATAACTGATTGATGTACTTAAAATTTTTGTACACTTAACTAACATAAAGAGATGTATTAGTCAGTTTTATTTTGTTTTTATAGCAAAATACCTGACACTGAGTATCTTATGGAGAAAAAGTTTTATTTATGTCATAGCTCTGGAGGTTCAAAAGCATGGCACCAACATCTACTTAGTCCTAATAAGGGCTTCATGGTGGTTGGCACCACAATGGCAGAAACCCAGTGATGAGAGAGAAAGCAAGAAACTGGGGCAGGGCCAAGCTTGCTGTTTTTCCAATGAGAATGCTCTTACTTGAGAAAAGCATTAGTTCCTCTTAAAGACCTACTAAACTACACTAGAAGCGACCTTAACTCCACTACATTGGTGACCAAGCCTTTAGCATTTCAATCTATGAATAACAACCCATGTTCAAACCATAGCAAGGAAGAAAATGTAATTTTTTAAAATACATAATTTTTTCACAGGAAACCTGAATTGAGCAACATCAGATAGCTACATGCTCTGAAAAGAAATTGCTCATTTTACCTATACAGGGATCGATTCATGTGTTTACCACCAGAGGTTACAAATCAGTGATCCAATGTCCAGAAATTTATAAATGTCTTGCTTGATTCTGGGGCAAGTACCTCAAGACTACATTCAAAGAAAATCCAGTGGCAATATCAGTCATTTACATCGTCTTGGCAATGTTAATCTGCTTTTATTTCCCTCTTGTCTGCTTCATGAGGATACAGAAAACAATTATGAACCTATTCTCACAACAGTGGCCACAGGAGGCCCTTTTCCTTAAAAGTGTTAAATAGGAAATCGTGCCACTGCTTTATTTTCTAAGAATAAATTGATCTTCTCAAAACCATTAAAAAATAAACATTACTTTAAATTGTTTTAATTGAATTTAAAACAAAATTGAAATCAAAGGATATAATATAAATGGTCAAATCTAATACTGGACCAATTGGTAGACTATGTTCTTCATATCTTTGGGTATCACACCATGTTGTAGTTACCTTGGCTGTTTAAAACCTGACTTGAGTGAAAGCCTGGTACAGCATATTCCATTCTTAGGAAAAAATTCAGATTCAAAGAGTTGCTGGGGTTCTCCATTAGTAGCAACATATTGTGAAATTCACTCAGTTTCTAATTTTATTGCTAGCATATTCACAGATAATAGAACAGTTGATACACATTTGTATCAAATTGAATTTTAAAAATACACTTACGTTTGATAAACTCAAATAAGATGATTGAGAAAAATATGTATCATGTGACTATCCATGAAGTAGTGACAATATTATGGTTATTAGGAAAATTCATCTTCCATTTTGTCTGTTGCAGATGGGTCCCTCATTTACTAAAATTTTCTTGACTTCTACTCTTTCCCTTTTTAAATCATCTTGGGTTCTCCTTCTTGTTATTGAGACTTCCTCCCCACCAAGGGGCTTTCTGATTTCTTTGTTAATTGTTTTGGATATGAATAGCCCAATGAATATCTCAGCCTAGTGTCTCCTTCTCAATGCTTGATTTTTGCCCTCCCACACAAAAGGCAGGCTAGTAAGAAGCTGATGATATGATATTCATAATTTAGTTATTAGTGTTAGTAAAGAGTCAATGCAATTAATTATTGAGCATTTATTTATCTGGCTCTTCTAAGAAATTTACATTCACTTTTTCATTGAATTCACACAAAACTTTTAATGTTTGCTTTATATGAAGAAACTGAGACCCACTTACTCAAGTTCACACGGCTTATAAGTTTCAGTGCTGAGATTTTAGTTATTCATTTATGATTCTATAGCCATTAGCTAATGGCTCTCTAAGACCTGAGATCTGTTGAATCAGACACTTTGGAGAAATCCATACTTGGATAAGACCTTCAAAGATTTGTGATGCAAGTTTAAGTATGAGAACCACTGCACCAAGCTGTGCTATTTAGGTGTTTAATATAGAGCTGGATAGAGACCAATGACAGAGACATTCTTAAATGAGTAAGGTGTCTTATTATTACTCTTATTTGTATTTTGTAAAACATCCAAACTTACAATTCATTATATCAATGTTCAATTAATGACTTAATGCGGCAAATTAGACTCTGTGAGGGAGGCAGAGATGTACAAAACATTACCCTTTCCTTCAAAAAGTTTGCACTCTAAAGAGATAAGGAAGATTTTTTAAAAAGAGATCACTAAAATCACAAAATAAAGTCTGATGGTTTAGAATGTGAGGTCTTGAATTAGAAAACCTATTTGAATACCAGTTTCAACATTGATTAGCTGTGAGACTTTATGCAAGTTGTCTCATTATTTAAGTACCTATTATCTTAACTTCCTTAAAGCACTTACTTTATTAGGTTATTAGGAAAAATAAATGAGAAAAATATTTTGTACAATGTCTGATGTATACTAAGCTACCCATAAATGTTAATTAGTTATCACTACTTCCCTTGCTATTATACTAGTTATTACTATTAACATTCGTAGTATTATTACCACAAGCAATAGACAGTTTTTACTGAGATCTTAATGAAAGGAAAAACAGAAGTATTTAGAAGTTAAAGAAACAGAAAAAAATCGTTGAAGACCCTGATGTGTAAGGAAAAGTTTAAAAGAAAAGAATGGGACCTAAACTGGATCATCTCTGTCTTTACCTCCTTCTGGTGAAAAAGAAGGAATTGGAAAAAAAATTAAAAATAAAATTTAAAAAATCACAAAATTTGAAATAATATTTCTGGGAAAGTGAATAAACTGAATAAACCAGTGTTGATGGAACCCCGAACTTATGAAGGCAAGGATGCAAAGATGGAAGAAGCTTAGGTTTAAAGTTAATACATATGGCCTTATCATGCTGTAAACTGAAATTCAACTCTATTAAACACAAATTTTACGTTACATCGACATGCTTCCGCAAAAATCTGACCATGAAAATCTTCAAGTCATAGGCGTTTACAAGAAGCCACTAATCTCCTGGTTATGCTGAATTTCTTTTCATCTTCAAGTGCCAAGCCAAAGCACATGGAAATGAAAGGAGAAGGGGAGAATGGGCACACTGTGAGGTAGGACACTAACAACACTGGGTAATGCCTTCTTAAGAGGTTAATAATCACAGCAGGATCTCCCTGTGCTAACCCTGGAGTCCAAGAAACAGATCTAAAGATAATGGAGAATACAATCTTTCGAAAGCGATCTGCATTAGATTGCACTCTAATGACCCATTTGGTTTTATAAATTCCATTAATAATTCTAGCTGTACATTTTTCAACCTTTTATCCTTGGGGCTTAGTCAAAATTAAGTCAACTAACAACTACATTAACAATAAGCAAGAGAATAGAATTCTGTTTACTGTGGTTCCAAAGAGCTTTCCCAAGCAGATTCACTGGTAAGAACAAATCCTCTTAGCTGCTGTTGGCTCTGATAATATTTATGTACTGCAATTCTTTGTTCCACCATTAACCCACTCACTGACTGCCCGGGCAGTTGTGTTCTGACACAGATAAGATTTAAAAGTGCAGTTTTCTAAAATCTACTATGACAGAAAACTTCAGATTGAAAAACCACAACTTCTAATATTCTTAAAATGACTAAAAAGATTACTTTAAAACATGAGAACATGCTTTGGAAATCGTAAACCTCAAACTCTCACTCCATTAACACCTATGGTACTAAATTAATAATTAGATGCTCTTTTTCTTTATTTTTTCTCTTTTATTAATAAAAAATAAAGATCTAGAATATACTTATGATATGTTATTTGGTACAATTTTAGGTGTTATAGGTTATGATATGGAGGATGGAAAGATTATTTCTAAGAGAAAATATTGTGACATTGATTGTCATTGATCCCAATTCATCATCAAAATTTCCCCCAAATAACTGCATTTTAAGAGGCCAAAAAAAAGAGAGAAAAAGAAAAGATGAGGAAGAGTAAGAGGAGGGAAAAGAAAAGGATGAGAAGAAAAAGTGTATTGGAGAAATTAGATAAATAAGCTTTCTAACTCAAGAGTGATTTTATAAATTTATTTATAGAATGATAATTACTACCAATAGGGGACAAACATGTGAGTGGTGGGAACAAAAAGTTAATGAATAATTCTATAAAATTGGCCCATTCTGTGGACCCTTACATGCTTTTTGTTCCTAGAAGTAATTTACTTGAAACTGCCTGGCTTTAGTGGAGAGGATATGTTACATTCCTTAGCAAAAACTACCTGTTATCTTCAGGAGAATTGTAGGCTGAAAAAATAATGTCAATAAGAGGAACACAAGTTACCCTGAAAGGGGAGATTCTGTCACACTTTTCATAGACCAGGTCACAGAACTCGGGGAGATAAAGATAATTCCTTTTAAGTACCAAATTTGTAAGAATTTATATTTAAGAATCTAATTGGAACTAGTCAGCATGGGCCAAAAGGACCTGGACTTGTCATGGTCGAGGGGATTTGAAAGTCCAATGTCATCCTGCTGTCACTCAATAGTCAAGAGGTCGACCTGGGCAAGACTCTCTGGAAACTTCTCTGGGATCTCGGATAAAACTGGAGTGCAAGAGAGGCACACTGTCTCCTGTCTGAGAGTATCCATCCTCTCACTTGAGAGTGTCCCCTTTTCCTTTTCCTGTCTCTTCAATAACCTGTCACTCTGTTACCTGTTACTCTGAGCAACACATCTGAAATCTTTCTGACTCCATCACAAGAATCGAGGTTTGAAAGGGGGTCTGGGTGCTGCCTTAGTTTCTCACTACAGCCTCATTACTACTTCCTAACAACTGGCTTACATATATCCAGACTAATCTACAAAGTGAATAAAACAAGAGAAACATCGTGTTGAAAAACTGCTTATCATTTTCCCTCAACATACTGGCTTTATAATGATTGTTTCTCAATACTCTTTATGGAATTTGAATCCTAGTGCTACTATGAATGGTTCCAGGACCAACAGCCAGGAAATATTCCTTGCAGGAACATTAATTTCCTTCCCTGTGCAATGGAGAATAGTATGAAATTCTTCATGGAGTTGCTTTAGAATTAGAAGAATTTGTGGAAATGGCTGGGGTTTGGCAGGTATTTATAGATATTACTCATGGCTAAATTCGTTTGATTATGGTGTCTCTTACTTCTTCCTCATGAAAGTGAGCATACTGATTCACATGCATGCAGATTTGCATATTCAAGTTCTTGCTTTTGATTTTTGTTTGTTTGTTGAGAACTACTGGGAGATAATTTTCCATTTTTCTCATGTTTCCCTGCATGTCTTCTAAACAAAAGGAAGAATCACTTGTTTTCCAGAATGCCTCCTTACAGGGTAAAATTTCGGCAGTTTTCTGGCAGTCCTCTTTAAAAATCAGGGTTCCCTAAGCTTTACGTTTCTAAAGAGCCTCATAAACCCACTGCATGTGCAACATCAAGTTGGACTACTCGGCATCACCCTTGGGACATGGAGGTGGGTAAGGGGACCTCATGAACATGAAACTAGACTATTCTTGTGCAGAGAATCTTCCTGATCCTCCTGTCCACTTCTGTGAACATATGGCCAGGCTAACTTGTGAGCTTCCAGGCAGGCTAACACCTTCATATTTCTTGATAGGAACCTATCTTAGCTAAAGAAAAATCATACCAACTAAGAAAATGGTAGTGAGTTGTAAAGCATATGTCTAAAAGTTAATGAAATTTCTTTACCCACTGTGTTATCTTTTGTTGTTGTTGTTGTTGTTGTTGTTGTTATTTTTATGGTGCTGGGAATTGAACCCAAGGCCTCAGGCATGTTATTGCAAGTACTGTATTACTGAGCTACATCCCTAGTGTCTATGTTATGTTCTTTGAATAAGGCTCATACCATTTAAAATATTCTCAAACTTTATTACATCTTAATTCAAAAACATTAAAAAAATATGGCACAGGATATATAAATGTGTTCTCTATATTTTCACATAACAGAGGAGGATTAGATGAGTTCCTTTTTCTTTTCCTGCTCAAATCACTCTTTTGATGCAGGCTTTATGCTACTTCCTGGATAAAGGTCTTGTCACTGCAGGATAAATTGATTTACCTGACACTTGTAGCAGAAGACCGAGGGACATGCCCATCATGGGAAAAGGAAAAGTCAGATTAGTAACTTCAATCTTAAAAAAAAAAAAAAAAAAAAGAAAAAGAAAGAAAGAAAACAAGCAAGGGTTCCTGAGAGTGACAGTTATTTAAGTTTAGTGTGAACGTGTGAATGAAGTGAACGAAATGAATCTTCACAGAGAGGATTAGATGAGATATGGAATGCTGGAGCCGGAATGAACCATAAATATCATCCAGTCCAAATGGAGGGAGGCTCGGTCACTCTCCAAGGTCAGGCTGTGCAGTGGGTGGCACACAGATCTCACAACTACAAGTCCAGAATATTATTTATCTCCATCAGACATTCAAAACTCTGACAGCAGTGCTGAAGGAGTATGCAGTCACAGTTTAATTGATTTTGGGGGAAATAAATCTAGAAGAGCTCCATTTTTTTGTTGTTTCTTTCCTTCATTTTAGTGTGGCCATTACATTATTTTTCTCTCATGCAGTTGTGTTATAGTCAGGTATAATATAAGCATTTGGAGATTTATAACTATTGTTTCCTTCTTAGGTTAATTCATAACGTTTTTATTTTTAATATAATTGTTAGCACATCAAATCATTCATAACAAACATAATAGCATTCTACTTATAAAGCAGTGATTCAGTTTAGTGACTTAGGTATTTGAAGTTTGTTAGTTGTTTTAGATGCGTCTTTTCTCAATATTTCCCAAAGTAGTTATTTTGGCTTAGATACGAAGTGTCCTCAAAAAGCTCAGTGTGAGACTATGCAAGAAAGTTCCCAGGTGACGTGATTATAGTTGATGAGTGATGGAACCCAATCAGTGGATTAACCCATTGACAGAAATAACTGGAGGCAGGCAGGGTGTGGCTGAAGTAGATAGGTTACTGGAGCCATAACTTTGGGGTTGATATTTTGACCCTGATAAAGTAGAGCATGCTCCCTCTACCTGACTCTTTCTGATAGCCATGTCCTGAGCTGCATTCCTCCTCCACACCTCCACACAAACTTCTGCCATGATGTTTTGCTTCACCTTCAGCCCAGAGCAATGGAATTGGTTATTCATTAACAGAGACCTCTGAAACTGTGAGCACCAAATAAACTTTTCCTTCTCTAAGTTGTTTTGGTCTGACTTTTTGTTCAGAATGACTCAAAAACCTGACTAAAACAGCAGCAGCCATATTGGAGAATATGTTCAGGGCTTTTGTTGTTGTTGTTTGTTTATTTGTTTGTTTTTCAGTATCAGGGATTGAACCCAGGGGCAGTCTTCCACTGAGACAGTGTCTTGCTAAATTGCTAAGGCTGACCTGGAACTTGTGTTTCTCCTGCCTTGGCCTCCTGAGTGGAGGGGATTACAGGTAAGCACTATAATGAGAATATGTTTTATGTCATTGTCATTCATTGAAATACATTTACATCGATATCTATCTGTATGTACATATAATGTACTTCACCCTTCCTGCTTTCTTTCCTTTGTCCCTTCCTTTTTTGGTACCTTCTGTTTCTTGAGCTCCCAATAAATATGTGCCAGACACTGTGCTAGGTTTTGTGAATCCAGTAGGGGGAACATTCATGGAGACCATTAGTAAGGACAGCAGACAACCTGATAATCGTATCAGTGCAACCATCAATCTTCTCTGTATCGTTTCAATTTTAGTATATGTGCTGCCAAGGCGAGCACATCAGTGCTACTATTAAATCTAGGCAACAGGGGCCTCTCTATGGAGTCCAGAGACTTAGAGGGATTTGATATATCAAAAGCTCATACACAATGTGCAGTACAGAACACACTGACATCTTGTTGCTCAGAATTCAACATTCAGGTTCAGCATAATACTTAATCCTACATTGTTCATATTCCAGGGAACTTTTCAACATGTTTGCCCCATTCGTTTGAAACCAAAGGCAGCTGTTTCTGAGTTCTGAAAAATTTGTATGCTGTAATGTATGGGAAGTTGGATGATGCTTCTGACACTATGTACAGCACTTGAACAAGGAATGGGCTCAGGAAAAAGAACATAAATGAATTTACTTGGAAAGTTACCATGAGGGCAATAGATTCTGACATAGTAAAATATAATTTTTAAGAATTATGAGGCATCTATGTTTTTTTCTTGTTCCAGTTTGCGCTTCCAGAAGTATCCATTCTTGAAATTTTCATGTAAGTTTCACACAGCAGTGCCAAAGCATTTTGCACTGTGAAGTGATTTATATCACTGATAAGTGTGTAAGTATGAAGGTTTAGACAAAATACATATGAATAATCACTGTTCTTAACACTAACATCCAGAAATGTTCTTAGATTCTAAAAAATTAAAATTAACATAGTTTTATTACTATATACACAGGTAACATTAACTTTACAAATTGCTAAATGAAATTATCTATCCACAAATATGATTTTAAAAATTATTTCTATAGTTAAAATTGAGAGGTTAACACAAATTATAATATGTAACATTGAATATTTTAGAGAAAAATAACGTTTTAGAGGTAAATATTTTTATTTACTTTCACTTATATTTGGATGAAAATATATCTAACATTGTATACTTAGTGAATAATAATATTTTAAAAATTGTTTTGAGCATTGAGAATGAATAAAAGTATTCGAGAAATAGAAAAGATCCTTAGAAATAGTTCAAAAATTCAATACAGAGGAAAAAAACTGGTAAAGAAGGAGATACATTTTATTCAGGGAAGCCGTCTATTTAAATCTTTAAAACCTCAAGACAATGAAAAGGAGCATATTTTTGTGGAGCATGACCCACTTAAAATTTGCAATCAGGACATTACAAATTCTTCATTAATGAATATTTAATTACTTAATTACTGATCAAAATAGTGAAACCAAGCAAAAAAAAATTTTCTTATGAAATAGCTGCTTGAGTAGGTAAGATGAAAACTTTCTAACTTTTTATTCTTTACTAGTTAAAGATTTAATTACCCAAAGAAACAATGGAAATGTAAGTGTGTTTCTATTTACATACATTTGCTCTTATTTGAATAAACATTCTCTGGAAGGCACTTGAGGAACTCTGAAGATGCTTCTGCTGGGCAGAACATCAGTGGCTGTGTGCGGGGAGGGGGGGACATGACACGACTGGGTGCCTTTGGTTCTTTTTGAATACTGTCTATTCATTACCTATTAAAATTTATTAAAATTTGTTTTATATCAAAGTTTTAAAAAATCCCAATTAGAAGTAAGAAAATTCTTTTTTAGAAGAATTAGAAGTAAGAAAGTTCACATCTATCTTTAATGCTTATCAAAATGAGATACTATAGCTTAGAGTGATATATAATATTTTAAAAATAATTGGAAGCTATTTACCTAGCATGCAGGAACTGTGTCAAGGGTGTTCCTATATTCACTGTAGCACTATTCACTAAAGCCGAGATACAAATGAATTTAACTGTTCGTCAGTGCAAGAATGGATAAGGAAAATGGGGCATCTAGACACAAAGGAATATTATTCAGCCTTAGAAAGAAATCCTGCCATTTTTGACAATGCAGTTGAACCTGGAAGACATTATGCTAAATGAAATAAGCCAGGCACAGAAAAACATAGACTTCATGTTCTCACTTATGTGTAGAATGTAAAAAAAAAAAAAAAAAAAAAAATGGAAACAGAGAATAAAGCTCACCAGAATCTGAGGTCTGGGGAAATCGAGTAGATGTTAGTCAGAACACTAAATTTCTATTAGAAAAAAATTCCAAGAGATCTGTTACATCTTTGTGACTATAGCTAAAAACAATATATGTTATATTTGAAAATTGCAAAGAGTGTAGATTTTAAGTGTTCTCACCACAGAAAGACCAAAAGAAAACAAAAAACAAAATCTGTAATTATGTGAAGAAATCCAAATGTTAAATAAATATATATCAAAACATCATTTTGTGTACCATAAATATATATAATATTTACTTGTAAAATAAAAACCCATGCTATTAATGAATAATCAAAGCAAAACATAAGAACCGTTTAAAAGTTTTGCTTTATTTTTGCTGCTTTATTGTTTCAAAAAAATGCTCTCATTACATCTTACCTGCAGCCCTGATATACTATTAAACTAAAAATCTTTTCCTTCATTCAATGCACCTTTTTAAATAAAATGTGTCAAACGGTGTGTATTAAACTTAAAAAAGGCAATCCCTTCCCTCCCAGGGCAGAGCCTACTGGGGAGACTAAGGAGTAAAGAGGCAATGGAAGTACTATTTGATACATGTTATAAAAGGCTAAAATTGGAACACTAGAAGATAAGTGAAGAGAAAAGGTGAACACCATGCGCAAAGACTGAGATTGGTGAGCAGGAGTTCTCCAGGGGCAAAATGGGGAAAGGTTGAGATCTTTCTAGGCAGACACATCAGGACTGGATGAGGCTAACTGTGGCTAAATTTAATTTACAACAAAGGGAAGAGGAAGACAGAAGCAGACCACCTAGGGTTTGACATTATTTACTAAGGAGTTTACATTTTATCTTGAGGGCATTGGAGAGCCATTAACAAGATTTTAGTATGCAAGTCACCTTGATCAGGTTGGTGTTTTAGAACAATCATTTTACTACAGAGTGTAGAAGGGAGAAAGTAAAGCCAGAGGCAGTTGGTGGGCTATTGGAATTACTTATGTCAGAATAATTATGGTCTAAAGGAAGGAGGGGAGAGGAGGAGGAGGAGGAGGACAGAGATGAATGGATTAATGGATAAACAACTCCTTAATTAGTTTGTTTAGGGTTTGGCATATGCAGATGTGTGGACTTCCTACAGTCTAAGATTATTATACTCAGCGAATGAAAATACCATATGCACCATTAAATTTGAATTTCAGGTTAATAGTGAATAATTTCTCCGTATAACAATGTTTTATGTAAAATTCAGAATATATTTACACCCACCAAAAAAGTCCCCCTTGTTAATTTGAAATTTGAATTTGATATTATGCCCTGTGATTAATTTGGCAAATGTACCACAGTGAAGTATCAAATATAGTTCCTGCATTTTTGCAACATTCAGGAATCTCTATCTATAATGCAGATAAAAGTTTGTGTATCATTTAATACAACTCAACACTTTAAATTAAGAATACCAGATCTCATAGAAGTTGAGAACTGAAGTCTTGTATCAGAGGCCAAGGAGAGCTGGGACATGGGTGTGAGGTGGAATGGGCAAACTTACCATTAAACGAGGAACAAGAAGTTCTGGGGTGCCATTGCTAAGTATAGTGACCATAAATCACAATAAAGTTTGTGTATTTTAAACAGCTAGGAGAAAGGATTTTTAAAGTATTCATCATTTAAAAAAAATGATAAACACTTGATGAGATAGGTATACTTAACTTCTTGTGCACGTTATACAATGTATACAAAGAGCAAAACATTGCATGTTAGCCCATTATTATGAGAACATTTTATGCAACAGTTAGCAAAAGAGATTTTGCCACAAAAAGCAAATTTAGGGTCACAAAGAACTAGAGGAAAGTATTCACTCTGTAAAAACAAAATAATTTGAATAAAAAACAGGATATGATTATTTTTATTCTGTTATAAAATTTCTGGCGTCTACTTAGAATTTTCATTCAGGGAAGTAAGGAACTATCATAGCATTAGGAATAATTACTTTCCACTTTCCCATGTCAGTGTTTTCTTTCTCTGGCTCTGCTGTCAGGTTCTGCTTTTGTCTGTGAGAAAGAGTTAGTTACGGAGACCTAATTTCTGAGATGATATCACCATTATGCTTCATATGTAAAAACTTATTTGTTTTTTATAACAATCAATGGGGTAGATGTTCATTTTACCTGGGCTTTCAGACATCTACCTTGGAAAATGGCTCAAGAAGGTTAAAAACGTCACAATTCACAGAAGGAGACCCCAAAGTACCCAGTGCTTGAACTTAGTTCTGGCTATGTCAACATAGCCTTTGCTTTCAAGAGATAGCCTCATCTGTAATTTCACTCAAGACTGTTTGGTCAATCTGCAGAATTTTTATAAATTCTCAATTCTGAGTAAGTTGCTCTGATGCTTCCTTCATATTGAATTTGTTCTTTCTGAAAATTTATAAATCTCACTTGAGCCTCTCTTGCTATTATTAAACTATTTCTGCTCTCTGTGTGCAGAAACTGCCAGGGTTATTTTTGGAATCTCTCTGCTCTAAGACCATTGGACAGAGGCCTTATTCCAAATTATTCATGACACAAATCATTTTGATGAGTTAACATCCACTAATATTTATTTCAGTATCATATCAGCTATTCTTCTTGATTTTTTTTAATGGTCCAGTTTTCCTTGTAATTTTTTTTGCCAGCTTTGAAAAAATTAGATATAAATAGTTGTGATTCTATGACATTTGCCAAGGTGTTAATTTTGCTTATTATTAGCTATTTCATATATTTCCCGTCTTAGAATTGAAATTTGTACTGAAACATTTCTTTGAACATTAAAAGCAGGGTCATTTAGTTGTATTGGTTTCATATTAAAGCCACCAAACAATTATTCATTTCAAAGACTGATTACATAACATACAATAGAACCACCCACGTGTGTTCACATACATGAATCATCTATGCATATATATTCTACATTTTATTTCAGCAAGAAAATAATCTCCACAAGCTGCTGAACTCAATAGACTTTATGCTCCCCTGAAGGCATTTATCATATTTCCAGCTTGTATTCTAGCTATTTATGCACATTTTTGTTTCCCCTAAGGTTTTTACAGGTAGGCACTGTGTTTAATTCATCTTTATATCTCCCACAGTGCCTACACACAGCTTTGCACACTGTGAGTACTTGTTAAATGTTGTTAAATGAATGACAGAAAATGTAAATTTTGCTTATTTGATCTCTCAGACTAGAAATTTTTCTAATCAAAATGTAGTAAATCCAGTCTTTATAAAAGCTTTCTCCCAGAGCTTACTTTAATTTCTTACTGATATATTTTACTTTCCAAATCTTAAATCATTTTTTTTTATCAATAGACTGCCATCTTCTACCACAGATGTGAGGTTAAAAAGGGATTTCAGATGAAAATAGAAAATACTTAAGATTTATTATCCTGCCTTCTGATTATACAATCCTATATTATCCAGTGAAGCATAACTTTATCAGTTCCTGATATAACAACTTAACTGAATAGTCTGAGAATGCTGAGATCAAAAGCTTATTATAAGGAGGATATACAGAGAATGCTAAAGGCCTCAGAATTGACAACTAAAACTACCTTTCTCTCTATATTAAAAGTTGACCTGAATGAACAAAGGAATATTGAGGTAGAGAAAATTGGCATCAAGCTTGTGAAAAGGGACAAGACATCCACATATTGAACTCTTTTAGGGCTCTCTGCTTAATTCAAATGAAATGGAACCTAATTGAAGGGCAAATATATTTTCTGAAAAAGCAAGGTGCTGCTAATTATACAAAGAGTAAGTCAAAGGAAATCTCCTGAATTTTTAAATGTGAGAATTGAAGGGGGGCGGTGTGCAATGGCTCTTTTCTGATTTAAAAAAAAAAAAAAAACCTTTGGCCATCTTGAATTAAAAATAAATATATAAAAATAAATTAATATCTGCTGAACCAGTTGGTTCTGGAGCAAGCCTAAGCATGGCCACACTAAGCTGAAATTGGCTCTGTTTTCTGTGTTCTCTGATGCAACAGACCCCTCTTGATGCTGCTCTCTGTGACACAGAGAAGGAGGCAGAGCAAGGCTACTTCTTGCAGCAGAACTCCAGAGGATAGGTTTAAACAACATGGAGAAGAATCAGTCAAGCTTCAAAGTCCTCCTACTGGGATCGCCCATGGCAATCCTCACTCAGGTTTTTAGGTCACTGACCTAACTAAAGAAACTTACAGCAGTCACCTGCAACATCAAGACTTCCAAAAGAAATTCTACAAATAGATTTGCTGACAGTGAAGAGAACGAAAGTACTTTCTCACCATGTTTTGAGCTGAAAATAAAGCTATTAAAAACCATTTTCCTCTTTCAGTGATAAATAAAAACAAATAAATCTGTATAATTTCTTTAACAAAAAGAGAAAGAAAATGCAGATAGAATGAAGTAAAAGAAGAGCATTCGTTGTAAAATAGAGAATCAGCTAATTACTTATAGCAGGTTTGAATTTCATTCAGTCTTTTGAAATATGTGCTCTGCATGCTTAGAAGGAAAGAAAAGTTTTGTAAAACATATTGTGGCACATAAAAGTGAAAATGTATCTTGAACTGAAGACTGAAAAAGTCCACAGGTTTATTTAATTGATGCTCTCAACTTTTATTAAAAATCAAATTATTTCTGTGCCAGTATTGTCATCAAACATGGAAATCACAGGCTGGTACTTTCTTTTCTTTTTTGTTTTTTAGTTGTAGTTGGACACAATACCTTTATTTTATTTATTTATTTTTATATGGTGTTGAGGATTGAACCTAGCGCCTTGCACATGCTAGGTGAGTGCTCTACCTCTGAGCCACAACCCCACCCCTGGTACTTTCTTTTTACCTCATAGAATAAAGCAAAATTACTGTTCAACATCTTAGGAATTATGATCAGAAGATCACCAGCTTGGGAAAAACCTTGACTAAAAAGGCTTTTTAATACCTGGGAGCTCACATTGTTAAGCCACAGTGCATCTCAGTGTATCTTCACTGAAAGAGAGAAAATCATATTGATGTCCTGGGCAGAAATATCATTGTAGAGATTCAATACATTGTTCCTTAATAGCAAAACATGAAACAGAGAAAGCTCCCTTTGTGGCCAGTGAAAATGTGAAAGTTCCATTTTCAGATGTCTTTTGAATATTAGGAATTATTAGTAAATAAGAAAGTTTCCTCTACTTGGTTAACTGCTTGATAAACTCAGTTTGTAGAAGACATTTAGAAGGCAACCAAAATAGTTATTTTCTAATTTAATATTTGTTACTTTTATTAATTTTCTAAAAGATGAAATAACCACCCCAATAGGTGTTGACCCACCAACTATAGTCATATCAAGAAGCAAATGCTTAAAAGAGAATGAGATTATGGCATTTACCGGTAAATGCTAAGCAAAACAAACAAATTCCCCCAACCCAAAGGCCAGATGTTTTCTCTGATATGTGGATGATAATTCACAATAAGGGGGAGGGGGGCTAAGGCTAGGGAAAAATAGAGGAACTTTGGAATAGGCAGAAGGGAGTGAAGGGAGAGGAGGGGTTATGGGGGTAGGAAGAATAATAGAATGAATTGGATAATATTACCCTATATGCATATATGATCGAATGACCAGTGTCATTCTACATCATATACAACCAGGAGAATGAGAAGTTATACTCCATTTGTGAATGATGTGTCAAAATGCCTTCTATTGTCATGTATAACTTATTAGAACAAATAAAAATAAATGAGTTTTATGAAAAGAAGCAAAAGCATTGCAAGTCCTGTTTCATCATGTAGATACTTGAGAGAAAACAAAATCAGGGTTTGGAAATGACACTCAGAGGCACTTGCCAGTGTTACACCTGTTCTGGGCATATAGTCTCTTAGAGGAACTAAATTACATTCTTTTCAATTATTTAATTCAAACAAATGAAAACAACCTGAATTGAATCCTGTGTAGTTAAAATAACTTTCTACTTTTCTATGAAAGAAAGGCAAAATGTTGAAGCTTGCAGATAAAATTGATTAATACTGATTAAAAATGTGCTCAAAGTTTTGCGTCTAGTAATGAGAAGTTCCCTGTAGCATACATTTCAAATAGCTAGAAAATCACCTTGAATTTGCGCATGTGTAAGAGTCTGGGCCACTTAACAGCTTGGTTTCTCTTCTCCACCTCATCAGAACTGATCAGAATTTGGATCCAGACTGTCATTGACTGGCTGTGAGATCTTGAACATGTCACGTAAACTGTGTGTCTGTTTTCTTTTCTGTAAAATGGTATTATTTTATACTGGGTAGATTTATTTTGAATGTTGAGTAAAATAATGCAATATTAACTATGTTGGTTTTATTTATTAATAAAACCACTGAAAATAACTATTTCTTGTGTCATGTGGGCACAGAAAGTAAAACACCAAGTCATTCTTTTCTGCATATGAGTATATGTGTGTATGTGCAAACTAATGTATCTATCTGTAGAAATGATATTATAAAAAGATTTAGTAAGTTAATATAAGGAAGAAAACAGCTCTTATTCAGCCCATTAAATACTGAGGTCCCTTTCATGTGTTATATCATTTTTAAATGGTAGTTTTATATTTAGCATTTTAATGTCTGTTTTTTTTCTCCTTGAACACTTTATTCCCTCAATGTTTATTACAACAAAAGTCTAATACAGTCCTATATCATATTATGCCACATTACACAGCTCAGGCAACATCAAAATGCAGGACTGATAAGATTACTCATCCCAGTGATGTCACAGTCATCCTAATTTAAGGTGCATACATTCTATGATGTTTGCACTAGGCCAACATTGTCTAACAATGCTTTTCTCAGAACACTTCCTGATTGCTAAACAATGCATGACTATACTTCAAAGAGCATTGATTACTCAGTATTCAGTTAATTAGATAAATAAAAGATTTTTATGAAGTATATACAGAGATCTTTTAAAGTATTCTAGATATGGAAGCATTCCAAGATGATGTCCACCTTGGGTTCTTTGCTTCAGACCACATGCCTGTGGGATTATCTATAAGATGCACCCCACAGATATTGCAATACACCTTCATTTTCAGTCCATGCTGGATCAAGTACTCAAGGGAGCATGCAAATCCAAAATATTTGCTTATAAAATAATCTCTGATCATCTGAATCTCTTTTTCTTATGCCCTACAAAATAGTGCATCAATAAAATAATGTAAAGAATAAATGAATGAAGGAAGTGGAAAAACAAAGAGAGGAAGTGGGGATAGAAGGGGGGACTGACAGAAAAAGAGGAGAGGAAGAGAGAGAGAGATAGGAGAGAGAGAATGAGAATTAAAAGATGGGGGAAATCACTAAAAAGGTGTTTCTAGGGTGTACATTTTGTGAAAGTGTTTCTAAGTGAATCACATAGGGCATGTATGGGTGGTTTGGTGATAAGAAATAAGCTCAAAAATTCCTGAAAACCATTATATAAATAATACATAGTAGATCAGGAGAATGTGAAGATAAACAGGGTCAGAGATACATTCTTCCAAAACATGGCTGACAGAAGAGGTTATTCATCAGTAAGACCAGGCAACCTACACAACAGATGTTTTCCTGAACAACACAAAGAACAGTAAAGTGATTAACTTGCATTGTGGCTACTCCAGTGTTGAGCAAAAAGATTAATTGAAATCAAAGTCTGAATATATGTTTCTTAGAAAAAGACTATTTATACATTAAGGACAGCATATTACTATCGTCTTCTCTTACTTTGATTCTTCATTTTACCCATAGGTAAAATGGTAGATTATGCATAACAAGAATCTTTGAACTGTGGCTCAAATACAGCAAAACTCAATGATTGATAAATTGTTTGCTTCTTTTATTTGCTTATTTGTTCAACAAATGTACACTAAGTGTAGAGAGTGTATAATTTTTACTGTGATCTAATAACGATATATATATTTAATAACAGAATTTCCCCCCATGTTTCTTTTGGTATATGTTGTTTAGTTGATTATCAAAACAAGTAGATAACGCAATAACTAAAATATTCCCATTTCCATAGTTAATGTGTACAACAGGTGCAGTAATAATTCCTATTTCTGAATAAGCTATAAAAATCAAGACTGGAACTCAGATCCTCTGATTTTGTATTACATGGTGGTTTACTGTATTCTTAAGTCCTCTTTTATTATAATACTCTAAACCTTAGAAACTTGGAAAGAGGAGGTGGATGAAAGAAGTCTAAGGTTGATTTCTCCTAATTAAATGTAGATAATTAATCAGGAAAAGATAAGAAAATACATTTTAAGGAGACTTGATGGCTCACAGGCAAGCAGAATTATACTCAGATAAAAATATTTATCATCTCTAAAAAAGAATGCATCTTTATAACCCTTAGGGTTGTGGAAGTTTGCAGGTCAAAGAATATAAAGGAGATGTGGATAGAAGAATCTCAGCAGTGCTGATTCCAGAGATGTACAGAGCTAGAAGATTCCCTGCCTCCAGGATGTGCATTGTCTCCTCTGTTCCCAGTGTGATTCTTTGTTTGAAACTATCCCCAACTTACATAACACCTATGCCACCAAACATTTAAATTTTTAACTAGTAAACCCATGCTTTTATACTTATTTTATGCTACATGAGCAGAGTTAATCATATCATTGTCTTTTTATGTGTTCCATTGAATGTGCTATTCCCTTATCAATAAATTTTAAACTAACATTTTCAGTATGATTTGGCTTTCTATACCTTTGCCTATAGAAAGAAACCCTTTCTATAGGCAAAGGTATAGAAACTTGCAGTGAGGGTTTCCACTGGAAATTACAAGGTTGACATAATAGTTTACATCCCAATCACATGAGCTTCATTAAATCAAATCAAACATCAAATGACATATACATTGTCACAGAGATTTCAGAGACTGCAAGGATTGAGACAGATTATTAAATGCAGCAAATTCCTATTTGTTATGCTACGCATGAAGCCTCAAAAGTATTCTATTAGCTGGCCTTACTCAGAGGAACTTTCCTTTCCACTGTATGCTACTTCAAAATTCTAATTCTTTGGTCTCTTCATCAATACACCAATGCAGACACTCTCATCAATGCAAATAATTTTCTTCTAGATGTATTATGTTTTATTATGTTAAGGTGAGTCAATAAGATAATGTTCTATGGCCCAGCATAGGGTATATTAATAAATTATTATAAATTGTAATTACAATTACAATTTATATTTATGAATATAAATTGTAATTGTAACATAAATTACAATTTATATTCATAAATTACCCTCAGGTACCTGAACAAAGGTCTTTGCAGAGTTTAACAAGAAGCCCACAGGCTCATTTTGCTCCTCAACCTGTCCCCAAGCCTTATTACTGATGTCAAATGACTGGATTTAGATCCTCAAAAGTCTTCTTTCTCCTGGTCAGTGATCATTGTTCTCCAGCATTCCTATATTGCTAGCAATGATACACCCAATCTCAAGAAACTGCAACAGTTTGTTCTTGCACACCTTTTGCTTTATATGCTATACACAACCTAATCTGAACCTCTGTCCAAGATGCATTGGATCTCAGAATATGTCTTCATCAAAAGATTCTTTCAAGATGTTCCCTCAACATCTTCTTCAAATCAGACCCTTTTAAATGGATTCTTCAAAAAGACTTTCATGATACTTTATTTCAAAGTCCATGATTTCTTTATTCTCTCTCACCCCAATTCACAGGTGATATGGAGGTGTGTAAGGGGTTTCCTTGTCACTTATATTCCACAAAAAAAGTAGAAGAAATCTGAAAAGAATGGGTCCATCCTCTGCCAAGTGATGGTTAATCTTGGTTGTTAACTTGACTGGATTGAGAGGTGACTAAAAAATTGGTAAAGCATATTCTGGGTGAGTCTGTGAGGGTATTTTCCTAGTAGATTAGCCTCCAGTCAGCACACTGAATGGGAAAGTCTAACCCTGAACAGAGTGGCACCATCCAATAGGCTGGGGGCCTAGATGGAATGAAAAGGTGGAAGAAGGGAAGAATTCATGTGCATTCATATTTTGTTTTGCTTTGCTTTGCTTTTTTGCTGCTACTATTGTCACTCATGGATATCAGACTTCAGATTCTTGAGGCTTTGAATTTACACTCACGTTAACAACTCTCCAGGGCCCTCCAGGCTGTGAGAGTGGGACAGCTTCCTTGGTTTCTCTTGTTCTAAAGTTTTCTGCTTCAGAGACTGAAGAGCTACCAATGTATCAATTTTCCAAGTCTATAGTTGAACTATTCAGCCTCTGATTGTGTAAGTAAATATAATTCCATCTTAATATATATATATATATATATATATATATATATACATACATATATATATAAAGTCTTATATAGAACCCATTATATATATACATATATATATATGTGTGTGTATATATACATATATATATATACATATATGTATCTCCCATTGATTCTGTTCTTCTGAAGAACCCTGACTAATCCACCACAAATCTCTTTTATATACATCTTCATGAATTAGTCCTTCTTCTCTATGGTTTTACTATATAAGTTGTTCCTCTATATGGTAATAACCCTTAAACCATGAACAGAAAGTCATCCTTTTCTAAACAACTCAATAGTAATCTAAATCTGTCATTTTTCACAATCTATTTCCCTCCATCAAGTTTTTCCTCTTGATTGATAACTTATATGAGCATATAAACATCGGCAATATTCCCAATCTTTATCAAAAGATGTATGTGAAAGAGATTGTCTTCATATCTTTTTAGCCCCTTTCTTATTCCTCTTGTTCTTATTAACATGTCTTTCAGAACAATCCATAAAATGTATCTTTAGTAGGTTCTTTCATTTTCTTTCTCCACATCTTTATCCCCTTCCCCATATGTGTTTTCTGTGATAGCAAAAGTCTTCTAGAACAATCTATTTCTCCTGTATTTCCCTCATCTCTTAAATCTTATTCATTATTTTACAATTTAGCCTCACAGTTCTATAGAAACCTCCAATTTTATGCTAGTGGCCAATTATCCATCTTTATCTTTACCCCAGCTCCCAATATCTGCCCATTTGGGCACCATTGTTCTTGAAATATTTTCTTGATAACATGATGCTGTATTCTTTTTTTTTTTCCTTATTCTTTCTAAACAGCTATTCTTCCTTCTTCCCTTTTACAATTCTTGTTTCCTTTTCAATCTATTGCCTACAGCTGAGTAATTGGCTCTCCAATTTACTCTAATAACTACTGCTGAGTAATTGTCCCTTACAATTCGGTTTCCAAGACTGAAAGACTCAGAATTGTCTCTCACTTCATTTTTCATTCATCCCTCAACACATCTATCAGCATGTGTAGGGGTTTATAAGCTAAAAACAAAACAACAACAACAACAAAAAAAAACTTGTCTTCTATTGCTCCTGTCCCATTACCTGAGTTCAAACAAAAAGCATTTACCTGGATAACTGGGAGAGTTTCCAGATAAATCTCATGCGTTATTCTATTTCTCTGCAGTTTTGTCTCATGATAATATAAATAACTAGGAAGGGACATTAAAATGTGACAGAGGGTATTGTTTCCTTGCTGAAAATCTAATAAGATATTTATTTAAATACAATTTATGAAGTGTTTATAAGACCTCATGGCTTGGGTGGCTGTTCCAATTCAGCAGCTTCTCACCTCTTTTTTTCCTCCTAGAACACAACAAATATGTGCCTGGCTCAGGGATTTTCATCTTTTTATTTACTTCTTGAATAAGGTCTTCAAAATTTCTGACCCATATCTATATTTTGCAAGACCCATTAGATAATGATGTTTTTTTAATATTTAAATTTTTGAAAAGTCAGGAGGGATAATATTTCATCACTTGTGGGAATTATACAAAATTTAAATTTTAGTGACAATTATGATTTAAATATCAGGTGTGTTATTTAAAAAAAGCTTTTGTTCTTGCATGTTCTTCTGAAACTGCAAGAATGTTCAGAGGTGAAATAATTATATCATGAGTGGTGTTGCCTAATCTTTGGATTAATCCACTGATATGGATTAACTGGGTGATAAGTATAGACAAATGGGGTGTGACAGAGGATGTAGGTCACTGGGGGTATTCCTTTGGGGTTTAAATTTTTTTCCCTGGTGAGTGGAGCTCTCTCCCTGCTTTCTAATTACCATGTCCTAAGTTACTTTCCCCTGTCTCACCATTCTTCTATGATGTTTGATTTCACCTTAGGCCTAGAGCTATGGAATCTGCTGCCCATGGACTGAACCTCTGAAACTGTGAGCCAGAATAAACATTTCCACTTCTAAGTTGTTCTTGTTAAGTCTTTTGCTCAAAGCAACACTAAACCTAACTAAAACTGTGTCTGTCCAAAAGTAGTTTTATTTGTTCATGTACTTATATATTTTCTATGGCTACTTTGGACAACAGTGTAGATGACTAAATATTTATCTAACTATTTATCATCTGGACCTTTATAGAAATAATGTTTGCTTAATTCTTTATTTTGGAATAGTTCTCAAAGTGTTGTACTTGATATCAGTTTCACCAGGGAAATTGTAAAACATGTAAATCCTTGAGCCCCACCAAACACTTGCTAAATCAGAAAATATGGTGGAAAACCCAACAGTCTGCATTCTATCAAATAATCTAGGGAAATTTGATGCTTGCTAATATTTGCAAACCAACACTCTATATCTAAATCAGTTACCATTTCTGTAATCATGCTCCTTGATGAAATTTATCAACCAGGCTACTTAAAATTGCTTCTCTATTTTTAGGCTACTTTGTTTTCCTTCATATCATATATCACAATGTAATATTACATTAAGTATAATTTGCTTATTTGATCTATTTTTGTCTCTTCCCTCACTATGACATATGTCATGGACTTTGTCATGTTCATAGTTTAAATCTTAGCATTTAGGACAATGCCTGACATAGGAGATGTTAAATATCTTTTAATGAATGAATGTATAAATAATCATTTTTTTATTTTAATTTATATTCTCATAAATATCTAAACCTGTCCCTGAAAGTATGACCATTTTTTCCTTTCCATATTCTGCCACAAGAATAAAGTTAAAATAATCTTCCTGAGTTTTTACTTCGTAAATAAGTTATGTATTTCAATAGTCAGGAATGATTGGTCTATCTTTCAATATTTGTAAAACTATATAACCTGTATCTTCTATGGTTAGACTGGAAATTCAGAAATTCAAGTTATAATGCTATGTAAAATACAATATGCTCACAAACTTAGAATCTCTGGTGAATTCCATTATTTTTTGTATTTAAAATGGCTATCATTTTTTAGAATGCTCATTGCTTTTAAAGATTTTATGTAATTATTTTTGTACATAGGAACATATTGAACATATATGCCCATAAAATCAAGTGTTCTCTTAATGTCAAGATAATTTTAAATAAAAATAATATGCACTTAACCAAAATCCTCTATTGATAAGGGATTGATTCTAAATTTGTAGTGTTCCAACCACAAAATATACCTGACTTATGGTGATTTGACTTACAATTTTTTGACTTTACAAGTTTGTGGAAATGTTAAGCATAAGCAGATGCTGTAGCTGCAGTTTGGGATTTTTACCTTTTCCTGAGATAGTGATATACAGTATGTGTTATGTGATGATGGGCAGCAGCAGGGAGCAGCAGCTCTCAGTCACTGACATGATCAAGACAGTGAGCATGGTTGTTGTTAAGCTATGCATTCAGTAGTTTAGGTGTATTAAATGTATTTTTGACTTATGTTAAAATAACCATATATGATGGTTTTATCAGAATATCTGTAAGTGTTACAATATCTCTTTAATCTGCCATGCACACTCTGGGGTTGACCATTAGGATCTAGTGAAACAGACTTGGACCTTGTAACTTCTGTTTTCAACATGAACTGAATTTTTGCTTTCTTCCCTCCTAAATGATGATCTGGTAGTCAATATTATCCCTTTTCCTAGGTTTGTTTTCACATCTTGCTCTGTTTTACCATGTTTTCACATCTGGGCAATGGCCTAATCTCTTATAACATCATTCTGCCTGAATCAAATTCCCACCCTGAACCCCCTCAATTAGTATGTGATTTTGGTCACCATAGCTTAAATTTTACTTTTCAATTTAGATCCCCCAACTAGAATTTTCAAAAATTCCTACTTTGTTTGTAAATATCTACTGAATATCCACCATGTGCAAGGCTTTCTATTGCAGTGATAGATAAGGCCTTTCTCCAAGAAAATGTGTACGTATTTTTCTACTTTCCATTGGTCACTACCTTAATTGTGATTAAATCTATTGTTTCTTAGGTTTTTATAAGCATTTTGTTCTAACTCCATTAAGCCCTTCTATATACTGAGATGAAATTCCCACTGAAGTACAAGTCTGATCATAACAATTTTGTGTATGTGCAGTGTTTTAGTCAGGTTTTCTACTGCTATTACTAAAAGATATGACAATAATAATTGTAGAAGAGAAAAAGTTTGGAGGCTCACAGTTTCAGAGATCCAGTCCATTGATAGCCTGTTCCATTTCTCAGGGCTCGAGGTGAGGCAGAACGTCATGGTGGAAGAATGTGGAGGAGGGATGCAGCTCATGTGATGTTAGGAAACAGACAGAAAGACTCCACTTGCCAGATACAAAATATATACCCCCAAAGTAGGACCCCAATGACCCACCTCTCCCAGCCACACCCTATCTGCTTTCAGTTAAACCCAATTAAACCCAACAGGGAATTAATCAACTGATTGGTTCTCATAACTCAACCATTTGTCCTCTAAATCTTCTTGTGTTATCTCACACATGAGCTTTTGGGGGACACATTACATTCAAACTATAACATGCAGAAAACCTTTTAACGACAGCCCCTTAACCTCACTAAAAGATATGACAATAACAACAATAACAAAAGTCCCTAACCTGATTAGGACAAACTCTAAATAATCAGTTTGTTCTTTTATCCCAAAGTCTTAATACATATTCTCCCATTTGTACCCACTACAAACAAAATGAAACAAACAAAAACCTCACCACTGTTAGACATTGATAATTATGGTCATCTCCTGCCTATTTTATATAATTTCCATAGGGTTGAGGTAAGGATATATGTGTTGTTCCAGTTGCATTTCAGGACTTAATATAGTACAGTATACTTGATATAGAGCAGGTGCTTAATAAGTATATCAATAAAGGATGAATGAATAAGAAATAATAGAATTGTGATTTTTATATGCTTGTAAAATATATCAATCCTTTTATTTCTTTAATTTTGTTTTACTGAATAAGTATTTAAGCAATGTTTCCTAACTTTAGTGGTAGGGTAGGAATTTGATAGGTCTTAGATAACAGGGGTGGGCTTAGAAAACTCCTACCTTCAAGCCTTGTTCTCTATCAGGTCTCAGATATGTGTCACATTTTCTACCACCATCTTGAGATCTAATACAAAGCTAATCCTGATTCTACCCTGCAATACCCAAAGCTAAATATAATTAATTGTTAGTTTGACTTTTAGAAATTAGACCAGTATGTCATTTTCCCCCATTTAAATGAAAAACAGATATTTATTTCAGCCCTACACTTTATTATTATAGTTTTAAAGGACACATGTTTGCATTCGGCATGAGTCCGCTGGAATCATTAAGTTGTCTTGCCTGGATAAATAAGACAATACTATTTCTATTATAGTTTATTGTTTTATATATGACAATAGTCCTTAGATCAGTTCTTTTTATGGTAATGCTGCGTGATGATGTTCTGGCTTATGATTTAGCAAGTCACTCTATTTTACAATATGGTAACATAACTAATTTATAGAAATGAAAAGCAAATTTGAAATTGGTGTAATTGTGTGCTGGGGAAAAACACTCTCCTTAGTTGTCATCATCTCTAATTTTCCCATTTTTCAGCTGGCTGCTACCTAATACAGACAGAGTTGTCTTCAATTTGATATATCAGTATTTTGCTATAATATTGAAATACTTTAATTTTTTAAAATATAAGGCCTGTCTCTGTTGGGCACTACATTTTAGAAAATTACACACTTCAATCTCTTAAGAGAAAGAAATGTATTTGCCTTCATGCAAAGTTAAATTGGTGAATGAAATCTTTAGAAGGAGAAGAAATGCTGGGATAACATAATGGCTAGATACTCTGACTACCACATTCATCAAAATTATATTTTGACCTCTGATTATCTCTGCTTAATGACAAATGGACTTAAAACCTTGAAATTACAGCCCCCCCCCCTCAGATTTCTATGAAAAAAAAAAAAACCTAGTTAAACCAGAGTCAGACTGAGTTAACACATTATCCTATCTGCCTATCTCACAGTAGAGGTGAGAAAGCTAATTAAAGTGGCTGCAGGGAACTTCTAAATGGGTACTGGCATGGAGTAAAAGTTAAAAAAAAACAACATTTAGTTAAGCAACAGGAATTATTGAGCATCTGGCATTTAATGTTTCCAATGTTTTTCGTGAACCCCACCCCCTTCTCCTTTTCAAATCATTGAATTTTCACATTATTGGTAAATGCGATAATGTCACTTTTTAAGGTAAATTTATAAACTTATTAAACACTCTGCAATCAACTTTCCCAAATAGCAGGTGTAAGCCATGATTTAAATTACTCTTATAATGTAATTTTAAAAGTCTAATATAAAAAAAGCCCAACTTCCACAGATGTTTAAGTTGAAAGCTTCCACTTATCAGTCTCACTCTAATTGCAACCAAATTATTACTATTTACTTTGATTTATGGGCAAAATGCTAATTTTGACTTGAGGCCCTTTTGTGAATTCTACAAAGCCCAGCAGTACTGTTAAGTTCTTCACCCATCCAAACTGAGAGGAGGCGTGTGGAGGAAGCTCCTAAACATGTTAAAGACTGGTCATATCCATGAAGTGGCTCAACTCTTCCCGCTCTGCCCCTTTAAAATATAGTTTTTACTCTGTCGAACAACATGGACATCCCTAAATGTGATACATCTCTCAGGCTTTGAACATGACTTCAGTTCAACATAGGATACGGAGATATGTCTTTCTTCTTTTACACCCTTTTTCTTCCTCCATGTCATTTCCTCCCCTCTCCCCTTTCACACTTTACCTAGCTAAAACCAATTTATGTTCCATATTAAATCCAAACATATATCCTTCCAGGAATTCTGTTCTAATCTTCTGCAATAAATTTAGTAATAGTGGTACTTTAAAAAAAAAAAAAGACATAAACAATCCCCAAATCAAAAGGAGTTGGCAGCTATGTTTGGTGAGTATGCTTGAAGTGGAACATAAGAGCCAAGATTCAGCTCTTTATATCCAGCTACCTCATGTCTACTGAGAGTCTTCTTGCCTTATGTCTTCTGGATTATCTCTGCTTGACTACACTCAGGGATGAGGCAGTTCCCCTAGACTCTTCTCAGGCTTGTTAAAGTGTTCCTCCATTGGCTTCATATTTTTAATTTCTCTTTGCCATCTTTTCTTGTTCACTTGTCTTTCACACTAAACAAGGAGGTCTTTAAAAGCACAACTGGGTCTTCCTTTTCTTTGTCTTTATATCTAAACCTAGCAACTTGTATGTTACCAGTAGATACTGGATAAAGAAATGAAAGAATTTATTGAAGAACAAACTATGGCAATATCACCATTCGTATTTTAATAGATAGATATTTGCCATAATATCCTTTCTTCCTTCAATGGTGAAGCAGGGTAAAAAGAGGATAAATCAGAGAGGTGAGAAAAGAGGATATCCATGGAAATGACTGACTGGAGTTTGGACCAAGATATCAAGTTGAGACAATTTGTCAATCAACTACTAATCTAAGCAACCAATTACATACAATGTGTTCTTCAGTAGGGATTTTTACACATACTGCTTCTCATGCTCATATTTGTTAACATTAGCAGAAACAAATATTTTATGTTAAAACAATAATAAGGTTGTTACTATGATCACTGATGGTTCTCAGACCACTTTTCTCAGTTCATGGATTGAACATAAATATGTTCCATCAGTGTGAGGAAAGACTATGTCCACTTCATATAAAGACAAAATAGAGGGAAGAGAGGAGGTGAAGAGAAGGAACTAGGGAATGAGATTGATCAGATTATGCTATGTGCATGTATGAATATGGCATAAAGAATCTCACTATTCTGGACAATTAAGATGCCCCAATTGAAAAAAAAATAAATACAGTGAAAAATATATTTTCCTTCTCCAAATCCACAAATAAAGACTGAAATACAGTAATTTTTAATCTTAAATATGACTACCAAAAATATATATTTTTTCATTCTAATAGAAAGGAACTGGGGAAATATATTGCTTAATGCTGGGGTAGAAATAAGCTCTCCTTCAGCAGGCTGCTGATGTATATCCCACAAAGTTAACTACTGTTAAGTTGGTCAATAAAGCCAATCTTTTAAATGAATAATTTCTAATTGTAGAGAAAGAATTTATTCCCTGGGCTTAGATTATTGAGTTCACTTGTAATTAAAACTAAATCTTACCAAGAAAACCTCTCTCTCTCTCTCTCTCTCTCTCTCTCTCTCTCTCTCTCACACACACACACACACACACACACACACACACAAATAAGGAAAATAATTTGGCTAGGAGAAAACAAGATGTATATAAATCAAGTAAATTTCCCTTTATATTAGAGAAGACTGTGTTCTGAAATATTTTTAAGGATATGAGGTATAATTACAGCATGACCATTTTTACAGATGAATTTTTGTGTTAATTATGCCTGAACATACCCTAGAGAGTAAAGTTTTAATTTTGGACTAAAGCATATCATTTTTGAGTTTATGTTTTTTTTTTCATTTTGAGTTTATTGTTTGTTTGTATTGATTTAGTAATTAGAGTCGTTGTTAAATTTGTATAGCAAGAATCATGATAAATATCATATATATGCAGCTTGAGAATTTCAATTTTTAATCCTACCTAACTTTTTAGGATCATTTAAATACCTCTAAAATTGTCTTTAAATACTCTTGCAAAAGCCTTTTTCTAGGTCGTTTGAATGATTTCTCCTTCAAGGTTTTGAAAAAACAATGATTATCAAATAACCTGACATCATAGAAAACATTCACAAATGCCTAACATGTGTTCCCTTGGTCCAAACCCATCACCTGTCTTTATACTGTTGGTAAGTTTTAGAAGAAAAAATTCCAAATTAATCTTGTGGCACTGGAATATTATTCAACCTTAAAGAGAAGTAGAACTTGCAATTTAGTATAGCATATGTGGACGTGGAAATCATTATACTAAGTGAAATAAGCTAACCACACACAAAGAAAAAAATTGCAGTTTCACTTATATGTTGAATCTAAACAATCAAAACCAACAACCAAAATAAAGAAAAATAGAGACAGATAGAAAATGAAACATTAGTTATAATGGGTGAAGGATGGGGGCGATATGGAGAAATGTCAGTTAAAGGATATGAACTATGCAGTTACTAGATATTTAGGATGAACAAGTTTAGAGACCTATTGTACAACATGAGGAATAGCATTAATAAAAATTTTATTGTATAAGAGATTTTTGTTATATAAGTAGAGTTTAGATGTTCTTGTCATAAAATAGAAACTATGGTGGTGATAGATATGTTAATGGATTTCACTGCAGCGCTTATTTTACCATCTATATGTATTCCATAAAATCATATTGTCAACCCCAAATGTATACAATAAATGTTCTTAAAAAATTATAAAAAGAATAAGTCCACACATAAAGATATTTCTATTGCTATAAATATTCAAAAAAATGTATCAATGCTTGCAAGGAAAGATATTTTCTCATCAGTATTTTCCATTTTTAGAATCAGTTTTTAGTACTGATGTTTTCATATTCTTTTTTTTTCTTAGTCTTTGTTGTACTAGGGATCGAATTCAGGGTCTTGCACATTCTATGCGAGCACTCTATTACTGAACTAAACCACTAGCCATTTTTATTTTGTTTTGAGACAGGGTTTCTTTAAGTTGCCCAAGCTGGCCTCAAACTTGCAATCCTCCTTCCTCAGTCTCCTGAGTAGCTGGTATGTGCGTACATCACGATGCTGGGCTCAAATCTCATCTTTTAATCATGTTTTCTAGTGGAATAATATTTTCCTGTCTACATTTTTCTTTATAAGATGATGGCCAGGACCCTGTTTATGACATTTCTTCTTCATGCTAACATCATAGTATATATGCAACTGAACTTGCCTCCAAATTTAGTGATTTTTTTTTAGTTAATAGCTCAACACTTTCATTTAAGTTTTATTTGAACTATACATAAAAACAAGAAATATACATATTTATGGGGCACCATGTACTGTTTTGATACATAAATACATTGTATAATGTTTAAAACCATGTGAATGTATCTATCACCTCAAACATTTATGGTTTCTTCACAGTGAAAACATTAAAAATCCTAATAGCTCCGTATTTATCATGGTTTGAAATATTTATTCACACATAACTTTTATAGACAAAAATGGATTTTGAACCAGGTTGTAAACCCCAATTTGCAATCAGTCATTAAAAGATGCTACCACTAATTAGGACTTTCGTCTATCTGCTGAGTTGAGAATTTAAATCTCTAGGAAATGTAATATAAAATCAATTCTTAATTTACTGAAATTCTGTTCACAAATAATTCTCATTGTGTGTTTTCTCATAAATATAAGAAATTGCAGCCACTGGACCTCTGACTGCTAGATTCATCCAAATTACCCGGGAGCCCTTCATGCTTCCAGAAGCCTGCAAACCCTCCTGCCAGGGATAGGTGCTCCTCCTCTGTCAAACTCTGGTTCCCCATGGTGGCCTTTGTCACTCTGTTTTATAATTGCTTTTTTATTTCTTTATATCCCCCCATTAAACTAACGTTCTTCATAAGAAGAAATTGTGCATATATTGAATCTCTAGCGTCTAGTAGAGGTATGAGAGTATCTGTTTAATAAATATGTTTCAATAAAAGATGAATGCCAACTAAACAGTCAGTTAAGAAAATTATAATGAGTCACATGTGCATGTTCTACTCTACTGATACTAACAATTTGCACTTATTGAGGACATTTCACAAATGAGTCAGAAACTATAGGGAAAATAGAGTAATTTTCATATATATATATATAATCATGCAAGAAACATTCTTCCACTGAAAGTTATGTGCATGTATATGTGTGTGTAATAAACATTAAATCCTGCTTTTCTCTACTAGAAATTCTGGAAATTTTACCCCATTAGGTCTCAACTTCTTGATTTGGAAAGTAGACAATGTCCACCCAAGAAGAAAGCTTTACTTGGTTCCTAAATGGAGATGGTACGAATCAATCAACCTGTCCCCATTGAACTTGTTCTAGGCTGCATTCCTTGGATATTCTGGAAGAATTGTTTGTTTTTAAATGTACGTATCCATATCTGCATTGATCTATTGGTTTCCGAAGGAAAAAAAACAAAGAAGTCTCATAGATTTTAAAATAAAATATACATAAGGACAATCTACAAATAAATATTTTCTTACATCAGAACTTCAAAATTCAATAGGAAGCAATTTCCTGAAATTTTTTCATGTCAGGTATAATTGGGGTCTGATATTTGTGAAAATGGGACCAGTCACATGAGCAGGAAGCCAGTTCTATTGTGATTTTTAAGGTCTATTTTAAAGACCTCCGTTCTCTGAAAATAGTTCCCTCAATGGTGCTTAAAACCCCTATTAGATATCTTAAGCCCTGAAGATTTTGGTCTTTGCATTTCCCTATTAAATTGAAATTGCTTTACAGGATGTAACACCATAGGAAGCACTAGCTAACACCTGATCAGGGATTGCTTTCCGATCTGGCAGACAGCTAATTAAGTGAGATAGGTCCTACGGGGAAAGTCCATTGAGGATGGGGTACATAAGAGGAGAAAAGGAACCCTGACTGAGAAGGCAGGATGCTAAAGAAAATTTGTTCAAATTGAAATTTATCCTAGGGGTGCAAGTATTGGGAATCAACATTCTTTTCTACTCACTAATGTAGTGATTCTTGACCAGGGATGGAAGGGAAAATATCTGAGAGAGTGGGGTATCAAAATCATGGGTACAACTCTAAAATTGTCTGAATGCATTTTAATCTGCTGAGTAGACTAGGTCTGCTATTTTTGAAACTCTCTCTAGGTGGTTCTGTTATATACACTAATGCCATAAAATGTAAGCAAGTTAACTACCTCAGGCTCAATTCCATTCAACAAATACTTCACTGAAAACTTGGAAGACACCCGGGTCACCTAATGCAAACAGAACAGATGAATCTTATTTTCAAGATTATAACTACCAGGAACAACAAATCATGAGCATTCAAAACACAAGGCATAATATATAAGACAGTATAAGATGAAACAAATAAAATGTAGAGGAGAATATTACCTATAAAAGGAACACTCAATAAAGGCTTCCTGGGACATAAGTTTTGGGCAGCTTTCTCATCTCTCTACTCTCCCTGGTACCTCCCAAAGGAATCTATTGGCCATCTATTACCTAGTCTTGGTCTTCTTTGTGTCCCAAAGCTATACTAGGCCTAAGATAATGAGTTACTTATCAGCAAAACATGAGATGGCTGGTTAGATTCATGTGACATTTTTTTTTTCTCCTCAAATTGGCTACCCAAGTATTTGATCCCAGAGCCTTGGGATTCTCCCATAGATCTAACCTACCTCCAAACCAATGCATTTACATAGCCAATTTACAGAAGACTCACTAACCCAGAAACTAGTGTCCTTGGCTCTGAAAGACAAGAATAAATAACATGTCACTCTTAGCCTTGAGGATTACAGGAAATACTGATAATGAGATTTCAGTTTGGGGTTTCTGTGGCCATACTGCATGTACTCTGACTTCTCTAACTTTATTTTAGAAATGAGATTCTGTGATATCAGTCCTGCTCCATCCCTTGTCCTCCCCTAAGCCTAACTAGTATTTAGGGACATGGGATTAATCCCAGGAGTAGGGAGCCAATTTTGTTGTGATTTTATATGGATTTTACCTGATGCCCTAAGGACTGTCCACCTGTCTCTGAATCCCACAGGCTGAGATCTGCCTCTGCAGGGCCTTATTCTTAGGGACCCTCAAGCTCCTCCATTGTAAATATCTTCTCAGTTTCAGGAATGAGAGGTAGGTGAGTGGAACAGTCAAGGTCATGAGGCATAGAGGTAGGGAGTCTTGGGAAAACATTTCAGCTTGCGGTACAACCAAGTTTCTAACAGGATGTCATTTGAAAGAAATTTATCTGTGAACAAAGACTAGCACACAGTACAAGAAGACATTCTCTCCTAATATGTCCCACTCTTAAAGGTTCCCTAATTCTCTGCAGCATACTATAATTGCAACTGTTCAGTCACCTAGTAAATATTAAGTATTTGCAGGCATTTTGCAAGCAGCCACCAGTGTTTAATCCTGAGATAATGCCTTCTTGATGTGCAAACCCCCAGAGTATTTCCAACAGCCGACATGTGAATTATTTGTGGTAAAGAAGAAAATTGGCTGCTTCAAATCATGTCTGCCTGTAACTGAAGATATGACAACATGGAAACACAAGGTCACATCTGTGCAATAAAACCTATAAGCATAACTTTGGCTGCAATAACAGTACCGGGGGAAGTGTGTAGAAATTAATAAGAAATTACCATCACTATTAGAATATAATTTTGAAAATTATCCCACATCAATAATGAAGAGTGAGATCCATTATCTTGAAATATGTAAATTTAAAATAAGCAGCATAAGGGTGGATGACAGATTTGGATAGAAAGTTTAAATATCCTCATATAGTTTTCTTCTATCTAGCTTTTGGACATCAGTTTGATTCTTAATAAAAAGTGAAAAAAAATAATAAATCTTCCCTAATGCCTGTGAGGTATTAATAATACCCATTTATGGTTATTTATCAATTTACTACTTTAAAAACTGCTTTCAAATGCATGATCTCTGTTGAGATTCTAAATAAATAAGTTAGCAGGAAATATTTCTGGTTTTGTGGAGGGTTTTGGGAGTTATTTTTCTCACCTGTAGAGGTGACTTGTCCCCATGTGCAGGCGTGGCAAGACCAACACTCGAATATTGATGTTGCCATTCCTTGATCACCTTCACCTCTTGGCTTCCCCTTTGTGGGACCATTACCCTCAATTCTACTTCTTCTCCCTGTTTGCTGAACCTCCTCCCTGTTTACTCTTTGCCTACAGACCACCAACCTGCAGATGTCCCTGAGGTTTGCTGGAGTCTATCAACCTCTCATGTCTGAGGCCCTGTTGCCAGAGTCACCTGCTTTGGATCAAGTAGGACAAAAATTCCAAAGAGTCTTGAGGGTGGAATTCCAGAGAAAGCAGCTAGACATAAGAGGGACCAGGAGGGAAAACATTACCAAAAATCCCCGCCAATAGGCCCACCTCCTTCAGGGACAAAGACTACCTTCTTCAACTAGAAGGACATGATGTCACCACCTGAAGGGACTTTCCAGCTTCAAAACACATACAGAGCAGTGAGGTACTATCATTTTGGGGGACCCTGATTCATGGAAATTTGCATTATGACTTTAAAAGCCTTTTGGTTTTGCTTAGACAATAATGTAAATTTTCCAACGGGGTGAAAAATCAGCTCAGACACACTGAGCCATGGCCTGAAAACCACAGTAATGTCCTCAGTACATTGTCCCATAGGAGGGAGGTTCTGAGTCAAAATATAAAAACCCAGAATGTGGGAAACCCCAGGCTGCTTCATCTCTTGAGGTAGACCACACTTCCATTTCACTAAATAAAATATTGGCCTTCCTAATAATGGTAGAAATATTATTATTATTAGTAGTAGTAGTAGTCTCAGTTCACTTTCTGCATCATTAAGGGTCTTTTGTATTGTCTTTTGCAGAAATACTTATGCCAACTGGATTGAATTAAAAAGAAATGTATTGCCTTACAAACTCGAAAACCTAAGTATGGATGGCTTTTGTTGGAGCTAAGGTTCAAACTAGGTCACTGAGATCCTGGCCTCAGGCCCCTTCCTGTGAGTTGGTCTCATCATCAAGCTGTCTCTCTGTTCATGTAGCCAAGTGACTGTAGTGGCTTCAGCTTCCTAAACTCCAACGAAGCATTTCAAAGAGAGAAAGGCTTTCCCTTTTAAAAGCTCAGCTGTGCTTCTTTGATCTCCTTCGATTTAATGTGCTACTTGCCTATTCTGAATCAATCATTATTAATCCGGAAATGGATGTTCCAAGGGGCTGAAGGCAATGCAGTAGATGGAGAATATTCTACCCAGATATGAGAATGACAGGGTGGATTCTTACAGGAGATATGGCAAACTGTTTCTAGCAGAGAGAGATTGGTTGTTGAGAAGCAAAACACAAATGGCCATTACAGGGCTCTTCTCCAGCCTCCTCCCAAGGAACATGATCACCTCCTGGAATAAGATTGTGTGAATACAAGTGCATGAGTTTTAAAAATGGAGAGCCCCAGGCAAACATCAATTGCATTTTGGTCTACTTTGATGGGGTTAGGTTAATCTCCTCAGAGATATCTGGACTATGTGGGTAGTTGAGGTCTGGGACCCTAAGTTGGTAAGCAACTTTCTCCAAAATGTCAATGAGTATTTGCCTTAAGTAGCATTTACTGCAAATATGTTTCAATACACAGAGGAAATAGGGAAATCTTTGTAATACTCCTTACTGATAAAGCACTTGAGAGCTGGGAGAAGAAGGTGTTGCTACCTTAAATTAAACTATTCATAATCCCATATGATTATTATCAGGTTTCTTTTTTTTTTCTTCTTTTGTTTCCATACTTTCTCTTTATACCTCTTTCCTGTCTTTTTTTTTTTTAGTTAAAAAAACAGATACTTATGGCTTCCTAAGAGCTAAGCACTATAATAAGGGCTAAGGAAATAAATGTAAATAAGCTAGCTCCTTGTCTTGACAGCAAAACAGATTAGTACGCAGATAGTTATAATTTAGTTTGATAATTGCTGTGAAAAAAAGAAATACTGAGTGCTCTATGGACAACTTATCTTCTAGCTTCAATTGCCCAAAAGAAGCCTTCTCCTGCACTTTCCCCAAACTGTGTCTGAGTTAGTGATCTGTGCTCCCAAGGAGCCTGGTTCATAATTCTATTTATCTTAGATCGTTTTAATTGTCTCTTTAATTCTTGGCCAACCACAGCCACTACCAGCAACAAAACCAATTAAAGGCTATGAATTCCACAAGGACAGGATTTTAAGTATAAGTTACTATCAGTTGAGGATATACTTTTTTTTTGCAGTTTCCTACAGTGATGAGGGATTGTTCTGACATAAACATACTTTCTCAGCAAAACAAAGACTATTGAAAAGCACCAACAGTATGCAGTAGTCTTATAAGCAAGATATTTATGCTTAAATATCTTGTGACCTATAAGCAATATCTCTGTCCTTCCCAAATACCTGCTCTGCCCTTTTGCCCTTCACACACATTCAGTAGCAATAATTCATTTCCGATACCTGTGCTACCTGCTTGGAAAAATCAAGTACAAACACAGAGATTAAACTCAAAGGTAGACATTGACATTTTCCAAATGCTTTTTTTTTGTTTTCTTCTGCATTGTCATATATAGTATGAAGAAGTTAGACAAGATAGCCTGTAGTGTCCTACTGAAATCCAATTATTCCAAAACAAGCTTTAGAAAGATTTGATGGTAGTGATTTAGGAAGAAGCTACTATTGATTATGATTTTAAATTGTAATGCTATGTTTGCACTCCGGTGCATTGCAAATCAAATTCCCTGAAAAATCACTAAGGAAGACACAAGTCTGCCCACTTTACTCAAATACGTGATAACATTTCCTTTCTGGGAGGATGTATTTAGGACAACCATTCTGATGTAGACAATTCTGATGATGGAAGAATGACTATATCTTGACTACAGATATCAGACTTTGGTCAGGGAAGTGCATTTCTTCATGCTATGACTTGTTCATTTTTTTTCACTACATTAAAGACTGCACTTTATATCTGTCAATAGAACGTTGTTTTTCAATTTTCAGGTAGAAGAGCATATTAATCCATCAAATTTGTTCTTTGTCAATTGGTGGCTGTCAAGATTTCCTGGTGACGTTGAAATTTGTGCACGCCATTTTGTTCTTTCAAAATCCATGCTCCCTTGGCTCCCCTTGAGGTCTTAGCACATAATGTTCTGTCTGCACAGAACTTTCCATCTCCCCACCTATGTGTGTGGTTAACTCTTTTTCAACATCTAGTTTCATCTCCCAGGAGTCCTTTTAAAATTTTTCCAAATATTTTGCATTGTGGGTTCCTTTCTATTTCTGTGTATACTTCTAGTCTTAATTCCATGGCAGCAAAAGCAGTTTCTGTATCACAGAACTTAATATAGTGCTTGAGTACATAGTTAGTATTCTCAAGATATTGTAACATGTATAACTAGATAAAAAATAAATAAATGTCACTAACGTGTGATTAACAAGTACATTAACTAAATCTAAACATAATTGATTTGTGATTACTAGATTTTGGTGGAAATTCACTGTAGAAAATCTATATAATTGCCCAATAATTCCCTGAATATATAGCTTAGAATCAAGATGTCATTTGCAATTACACAATTATTTTTTTTCCCTAGACTATGTTCCATCTCCTTTTTTAAAAAAAAATATGATTTGCCATTTTCATTTTGTATGGTGGTTCCATTTTTCCAACCTGCTTTAATGTAGTGCAGAATATTTCTTTCATTATGCCCTCTAAATCTTATGGATTTAACAAATCATGACAGCAAAATTAATGACCAAGAGCAGCTAAAAAATATTGACCTCCATGAGGTGAATTGGTAGGCTCATGAGTGGCCTACAAATAAGAAAGCCCAATGCTATTACACTGTTTGGTCTTTAGTTATAAATAGTATTCTTTGGCCACGTGGATTATTCAGTCCACTTTGTGTGTGTGTGTGAAATTACATATACCTTGTGGTATGCACTAAAACACATTTGTAAATGATTTTGTTTAATGCTTTGGGTTCGTTCATAAATATATCCTACCTCTTATAAAGTTTATAGTTGACTAACATCAAAATAGGTACAAATTCATTCTCAATAATGAGACCCATTCTTAAAATGAACAAAATGACTATTATTAAAAGGTATCTCCTACTATGCACATTCATGAAGGGAAACTTAGGAAAAGCATGCCACTTTGGACAAAACTATAGATTAGAACTGCACATCCCATCTCCAGTCAAAAGGGCTACATTTAATAGAAAGAAGAAATGGTAAGATTAAAAATGAGATAAAGTAATTAATATGGCGACGAAATAAACGGGTTTCCAAACCAAAGAGTTATCTTTAAAATACTATAATATTTCATTTTTCTTGAAATCTAGTTATAAAAACTACTTTAAAAGCTTTCTAAACCAGGCACAGTAGGGCATGCCTATAATCCCTATGACTGGGCAACTTAGTGACACCTCATCTCAAAATAAACAATGAAAAGGCTGGGAAATACAGCTAAGTGGTAGAGCACCCCTGGGTTAAATCCCCAGTACCACACATTAAAAAAAGACAGACAGAAAGAAAGAATTCCCTTCTAAAATATACGCTCATTATCCATCACATCTTATTCCTTAATTTTTAAATTGCAACACACATGCAACACACAAGGTCACTCCTCAGGCCATAAGTTATTTATTCATTGATTCAGCAAACTCTCTTCACAAATCGCATCTGTACTGTGAGTTAGCTCTGTGACATTATGACCAAAATACCTGGCAAGAACACCTTAGAGAAGGTAATGTTCATTTAGGCTCATTTGGGCCTGAGGTGAGGCCGACCATCCTGGCAGAGGGTGTGGCTGAGGAAAGCAGTCAGGAAGCAGAGAGAGAATGGGGAAGGAGCCACTGAGAAAGTAAATTCTTCCAGGGCATGACCTCAGTGACCCACCTCCTCTGGCCACACTTCACATGCTTACAGTTACCATGCAGTCCCCTCATTCAAACTAGGGTGGACTAGTTAGGTTATAGATCTCATAATTTAATCATTTCACCTCTGACAATACCTTCATTAATATACATTAACATACATTAACATAAATGTGGCTGGAGGTGCTAGATGTAGATCAGCAATATCAATAAGACTATAACTTTGCCGCAGCTAATTCCCTCCTTCATTACTTAATTCATCAATCAAAGATCATTTGGGGAAGGCATGCAATTTTTTTCACAACTTTTACATTAAAACGTTTTTAAAAATAAATACTACTTATTTTTAGAATATCTAATACAATATGAATGCAATAAAAGTGATTTTTTCCTCATTAAAAACATTATTGAAGTGAACACTAATACCTAAGGTATTAAATTTCTATTATCTTCACCATAGGACATAGAGCTTTCAAGGAAACAGGGTATAACTGGCATCAAATGCATTTTTCCTGTGCTAATAAATTATATTAAATGTTATATAAAAAAGTATGTTTTTTTTTATCCTCCAATGCAACTTGATTAGCCTACATTTTTGAAAAGGGAGTTTCAAAATTATTTTCCAAAATCACTGCACAATGTTTTAAAAATTTCAATAATTTAAAAAATTTAAATTTGCTTCTGCTTAGAAAAGAATTTACATTAAATTTTATTTGTAAATACTTTGAAAAATATGCTTTAATTCACTAGATATTCTCTAAGAGTAGATGTTTCTAAAACAATAGGCATGGAATTTGAAAATATGATAAGAAGTAAGCCACTAAAAATATCATGTACCAGTACTTTGATCTTCTAAAAGACATTTTAATTATGTATTTTATTTTGCTTTAAACATGTGACGTTTTGAACTATTATCCTGCTGTTTGCTGGTGTAACTGTAAAGCAAACATTTCAAAATAATTTCCTAATTTGTCATTTTATGGATGAATGATATATACCTACCATTGTGTGTATGTGTGTGTGTGTGTGTGTGTGTATTACAAATTTTCTTTCTTTATTTGTTGATTTGATATCTTGGCTTTTACAAATAGCACTGTTGTAAACTTGCTGGGCACAGTGGCGCACACCTATAATCCCAGCAATTTGGAGACTGAGGCAGGAGAATCAGTAGCCTCAGCAATTTAGTGAGAGCCTATCTCAAAACAAAAAATAAAAAGAGCTGCTCATATAGCTCAGTGATAAAGCACCCCTGGCAAAACAAAACAAAACTATATATTGTATTCTTTTGAAAAATGCTAAGAGAATGATGTAAAATTTCCTCACCATCAAAATAGATACATGAGGTAATGAATTTGTGAATTAATCCTTTCACAGTGTATATGTACTTCAAAGCATCATGTTAAGCACAAAAATGCATGCAATTTTGTCAATTTAAATAATAAGAAAAATTGTTAATTTTAGGATGAAACTCTATAACTGACTTTTAAATAACATGATTGAAAAATTAGATGTTCTTATTCAGAGTCCCTTTCATAATTTATGTGCACGCATGACATGCAGCCCCCATCTTTTCTAATGCTAGGTAAGTCCTTCAGGGAAGTAGTCTATACTCCAAAGAGGACCTCCCTCAGAACCTGTTTTATAAATTGCATTTCTCTGATTTACCATTTTAATATGCTTTCACCATTTTATTTAAACTAGAAATGTTAAGAGTTCACAAGAGTTTCTAAGGCAATACAAGAAGGATCATGAGAAAGTAATCTATCTTTTCAGTTGTTTTTTTTCCTGATTGTGGTTTACTAGACAAAGCTGTTGACAGCTTAGATAGTATTAGGCTAAGCTAATTTCCATCACACATCCCCTTAAACTCTTGGCTAGTCCTCTTTCCAATGATGTATTTTGCATCACTTTTGTGCTTTAGAATATTTCCCTTGAAGATCTGATCTTATATTGCTAAGAAAATCATACCTAATTTACTCCACTGATTTTATCTAAAGCTACAGTAGTGAAACTGGTGTGGAGTTCTTATTCGAGGTCTTCTATTGCTTCTATACTGACATTCTGGTTAAATCAGAAAATATTATACACTGAAATAATCTCTTGTTCCATAGCACAACTAATCACATTGTAAAAAAAAACCTAATAATTACCAATGAAACAAAAATGTTTAGCACTTATAAAGTAAGCCTGAACTGTGTTGAGTCAAATACAAATTGTTTACTAAATGAAATGAGTCTGTGTGTGTGTGTGTGTGTCTCTGTGTGTGTGTATGTATGTGCATCTTAAAGTAAATCTAATATATTAAAAGGAATGCCAACTAGATTTTCTCAGACTTGGCTTTCTTCTGAGTCTTCTAAACATCCCTTGCACCTTTATCTACCCATCTATTGAACTATCTATCTATCTACATTTACATATATATAATATATATATATATATATACTTTATGATATATATATAACAAATATTTTATATATTGTATATTATATATGTTTATTTTGTTTTTTACATAGACTAGGTAACAATTTCACTTTCTCACATTCATGATATCCTTTAATACTGCTTTAAGGCATCTCCAATAAATCTTCTTGTGAACTCTAAATTCATTCTGACTACCAGTATTTTGTATTTCTACAAGACTTTATATCAAAGTCAGCAAGGAGTTTATCCTAGGCTTACTTTAATTATCTCTGTTTATTCAATCATGCCTGAACTTCTCACTATATAATAAACTTGTGAAGGTCACGAAGTCTCTTTCAATTCCATTATTTATTCAATTATACCTAGTAGAGAATTGCATAAACACAAAGGCAGAAAATCATTGCTAAATGAACATTTATTAGATTACTAAACCTATTTTTTACAAGAAAATAAAACAAGAACACAGGTTGTGTGAATATAAATTTTTAAAATTGAGATCTTTGACCCCTGAAAGATGATGGAAGAAAAAATAAAATCCAAAAGATACTGACAGCCCTGGCTCTTACAGGGCTAAACAATCATAGTAGGACTTTGTTTTTACTGGACTATATCCTGTTGGATATAACAGAATATATTATTTTAACATAATATTGAAACCCTGATAGAAAAGAATGGGAGAGGAGGAAAAGAGGCTATTTTCTGTCTGAAGGGATGCACACATGTCAATTTCATATTCTCAGGTATCTTTACATGTAGGAGCCCGTGGAATGTACCTGTTGGATACCTGCTGGTCCAGGATATCTCCCTGACACTAGGGGATGAATCATTTCTGCCTGCACCTTAGATTCACATCTGAGAATATATTGCTAGTATTTCTGTTGTGGTTACCTTCTAAGGTCTCTGTTAAAGTGTGAAATTATTTCTCTGTAGTGTAACAGGAAAAGACCTACTTTTCCTTCTCTTATGAAAAACTGAGAACTAGTAACCTCTTGTATGTCCCAGGAAGAGGCTCTGCTCCAAAGCCCATTCAATTCAGTCCACAGACAAATAAATCCTTCTCTAGCTGCCTGAACTGTGTAAGGACCATCCAGTCCCTGCACTGAGGACACACACTCAAAGGGAAGGTTGGGTTATTACAACTTGAATACTATGAGTAGACAAGGGAGTTAAAATTTTGCTCAAGGGAGCCAGCGGTTTGAAGAACAGTGACCAACATGACAAATTGCAATAGGATTTTTTTTTTTCTGAAGACAATTTAGTAGGAAAGGATTTTAAGGAAGTGAAATCTGCATCAAGGAAATATCTGCACTCCCATGTTTTTACATAGCTAATAAATGAATCAACTTAGATGTTTGTTAACAGATATAAAAATTTAAAAACATGGTACATGTATACCATGGCATATTATTCAGCCATTAAAAAATGAAATTCCATCACCTGCAGAAAAATAAACAGTAATAAAGTATGTTGTATTAAGTGAGATAAGTCAGACTCAAAAGATAAATGTCTCAGGATCTCACACAATATGTGGAAGGAAAAAAATTAGTCTGAGAGAGAGAGAAAGAGAGAGAGAGAGAGAGAAAGAGAAACTAGAAGCATGATAACCAGAAGCTAGCAGGTCAGGAGGAGAGAGAGCTAAAGCAACATTGAATACCACATAGCAAATTACAGTTATATAAGAGGAAAAAAATGCTAGTGTTCTACAACTCACTAGGGTGGCTGAAGTTTTCAAGTACCTATTAGCTATAGTATAGAGAACTAGAATGACAAGGAGGTGGAAATGCTAATTACCCTGCTTTGATAATTACATATTAAAATATATATTGAATTATCACACTGTACATCATAAGCATATAATTTTAAGTCCTAAAATTATAATGTGTCAATAAAAATAAAATAATACTATGAAAAAAGACAAAGAAAACATCTGCAATTTAAATTCTTAAGTAAAAAAAGATCTTAGGAATGATTTGAAATATATGCCTATAGATATGTACATATATACATGTACATATTATTATATAGTGTATATACATTTGTGAATGCATATTATGTATATATGCTGTATATGTATATGTATACACATGCATACATACCACACACACACATACACACATGCACACATCTATGTACATACTTAAAAAAACAAAAGGCATTGAGAAGAACAGAACAAACAATTGTTGAAATACAATCTGTGGTCTGAAATACCAACAATGATCATTTTTTTAAATGACTTTGACATTGAACTGAACTATGTCCTCCTGAAATTCAATATTTTGAATATCTAACCTTGAATGTGACTATATTTGAAGATAGGACATTTAGGTTGTAATTAAGATTAAATAAATTTATAAATATAAGACCTTAATTTGATAACATTGGTGGTCTTCTGTGCCACGTGTGAACATATTGAGAAGGCAGCTGTCAGCAAGTCTGGAGAGAACTCTCGCCAGAAACCAAACCCTATTAGAAGACAACCATGCTAGCACTCTGATCTTGAAATTCCAGCCTGCAGAATTGCAGAATATGTTTTGGTGTTGTTTAAGCCACCCAACCTATGATGTTTTGTTATTGTAGTCCAAGAGAACACACACTGAACAAAATTTCAAGATAATATATAGTAAGAGTGAAAACTTAATAAACAAGGTCAATGTAGCAAACTACTACTTGAATTACAAGGATTCTGGAAGAGAAAGAACCAAAGAATATCATAACTGCATTCGTTATATGAATAGTTCCTGGAAATTAATTCATTGGTACAGGATAATATCTGAAGGAAGCAGGTATGAACTTCCAACAGGGAAGCTTTTGGTCAATAAGAAGACACACACACACACACACACACACACACACACACACACACACACACATTCTGATTCCAACTATTCCTGTGTCAAAGGGTTCTTAGTTTACACTTTCACTAAAATTGTGGTATGTTTCAGAACATTAATAATGTGGACTCGAGGAGCGTTTCAACTCATTCTGTGAGGGAGAAACAATAGAAATGTTAGCTGTCACATCTTTGATGATTTTTTAAAATAATATGCAACATGATCTGGTTGATTGACATATTATCATTCATTTCAATCTTTTCAAGAATTTTTAGAAACATCAATCTGAGAGTATATTATTTCTTTTTCTCAAAGATACCCGAAAATTTGAGGTCATGTTAGAAAATTATTAGGCAATACTCGCTCCCCTGAAGAATTCCTCTTTCATGACTAAAGTTTATGCTCTTGGCTTTTTTTAAAGGTGAAGGTTGATGTAGGATCTCTCTTGTCCTAACTTCTCTGCTCCAAAATGTACAAAGCCTCAGCAGTCTGAGCACAAAAAAGGAAAAAAAAAAACAAATCTTCTGTGTATGTGGCCTTGCACACGAGAGCACCACCCACCCCCAGGTTTTCTGTCACTTTCCCTTCACTCTGTCTGAGCCACACAATTGCTTTGCTATTCAGGGGCCACAGCAGGTGCCATCTGCCTCAGATCTTTGAGTTTGATATTCCCACAACCTAGTCCGGTCTTCCCCTAGGTTACATACATGGCCAAGCATAAAATGTTCTTGTTAAAAGAATCATCAATATCCATCTAATTTTAATTTAATTCCGCTAGCATATGTGTAGTTCCTATATCCCATTCTATTGTATTTATCTCTTATCTCTATAGCATTTGCCAGCTCTCAAAATATGATGTCATTTTTTTTACTATCATCAATCGACTCTTAAATTAGCCTATGGGTTCCCTAACTTAGGTTTCCTCCTTTATTTTATTTATTATCACTTCCTAATAGACTTTATGTCCAATGAGGGTGTGAATTTTTTTCATACTGAGAGATTGAACCCAGAAGTGTTTTACTACTGAGCTTCATTCCCAGCCCCCCAGCTATTTTTGCAGGGGGTGGGGGGGCACAGGGTCTCACTAAAATTGCTTAGGGTCTGGCGATGGCTGAGTTGCTGAGGTTGGCCTGGAACTTGCAATACTCCTGCCTCAGAAAAGAGAAGGAGGAGGAGAAAAAACAATCCTCTCCTCTGTACTAAACAACCTGGTTGATTCTTCCTAGTATGAGTGAATGAAATTGAATGAATGAAATTGTTCATGACAACTTCCCTTCTATTCATTATCAATACCTATAGCCAAGAATTGGGATTTTTACCACAACTTGAAAGTAGTGTTAAGGATTGCCTTAATACTGTGCTAAGTATTTAGATATTATAAGAATGTAAAATAGTTACTTTATTTTCACTTACAAATGATGCTCAGAAAACAACAGACTTATTGGGTTTTCTTCTATTTTTGCTCTTAAAAGAATATATATAGATACATGTCTATATAAAGACATATAAATATATGTCTATTTATCTCTCTCTATATATATAATTTAAATGCAACTAACCATATACATCAGACTTTCTTAAGATTTTCATTTTTGGTTTTATCCTTTTTAAAAATATATACATATTTTTATTTTTAGGTGGAAACAATATCTTTATTTTATTTTTATGTGGTGTTGAGGATCGAACCCAGCGTCCCGTGAAGGCCAGACGAGCGCGCTACTGCTTGAGCCACATCACTAGCCCATTGGTTTTATCCTTTGATATTTATATTTAAATAAATTGAGATGATTAATTTTAATTATAAGCAACATATCACAATGCCTCATCTTATTCTCTTGCAAAACTTTCTTCTAAATACTAACAAAATATCTCTTTAAAGTGAGTCCCTGGTCAAATGTTTCTGTTTATGTCTTCTCTGACTGATAATATAATTTCTCTGTTTTGTTTATTTCCATGTTCACTGATTTTATTTGTTAACATATTCCATCCCCCCAAAAAAAGAAAATTTAGTAAAACTAATAAGTACAAACATAATATCTTTGACAATAACAATGAAATCATATTATGTATATATATAAATAAATATATCACAGTGAAAAGCACAAATTAAAAAATAAATAAATTGAAGGGACACCAAGAGAGTAGAGGAAGGGGAACAGATGGAGGAAGGAGGAGAGGGAAAGTGGAAGTAGTGGAAGTACTAGTGATGGAAAGGGAGCAAATTATATTCCATGTAGGCATAATTATGTCAAAAATGAATCCCAATATTATGATAACTAAAACACTAATAAACATTACTATGTGTATAATTATAATAAACACTAATAAAAACATTGAAAAATAACAATTAAAATACACAATGTTTTAACTATTCCAATTTTGGGATGAGCAGGAGTAGACTACACTTTAACAAAAGAAGTCTCAGAGAAATGGAAGAAAAATGATAAGGATAAAATAACTATTGAATCAGCTAATCAGCTAAACTTTTTAGAAAAGGAATTATGTTGAAAAATATAGATTAAAAACATAATTTCTAGAACTAAATCAGTAGAAAAGTACAATTTAACAAAATTGCCCACAATAAAGACAAAAGCCTAAAAAGGTTAGTCAACATGCAAGAAATAACTTTGTAAATGAAGCACTAAAACTAAACAAAAGCTAAGATCCAGTTGGTTCTATAGGAGAATTTTCTCCATAATATAAAAATTGATAAATACTTCAGTTCCTAAATGACATTTTTCTTAATGGGAAATTATAGAGCCTTTTATGATAATGCTGCAGATAAAGCAAAAATACTCACTATTTCCACTATTGCTTAGATTTTATTGAAGATATTATCCAATCCAATTAGAAAAGAAAATGCAATAAGAGGTTTAAGAATTGGAAAGAAAGATATAAAACTCTTTTTTATATAATTTTCAGATGATATTATTATAGATCTGGAAAGCCCAAGAGTCAATGGGAAATGTACTATAAACAACAAGATAATTGGGGAAAGTAGAAGATTATAAAATCAACACAAAAAAATCAATAGCCTTCAGAAGAAAACAACAAAATCTCTTAAAAGATGTAATGGAAGAGAAAACTACTTTTAAAATAGTTTATAAAGCAAAAGATACCCAGGAAACGACTTTCAATAAAACCTTAAAACAAAATTCTGTTTAAAAATGCAAAACTATAGCTGAACCAATGGAAAATTATATTTCATTCTTGAAACGAAAACTTAATATCACAAGACTGTCTGTTATCACCACATTTAGTGGAATCTTAGGTAAATTACCATTTTTTTAAACTGAATTTTGAAAAATTACAAGAGAGCAAGTATCTAAGAATTACCTTATTGAGAAGGGACTTTACGGATATTATTATATATTTTTTTTCTATAGAGAAATGAGCATGGTTTGAGCATAAAGACAAACCAAAGTTAATATTAGAAAAATCAAGAAAACTATTTAGAATGTTTTTTAAAAAGTTAAACATAAATTTACCATATGATTCAGAAATTCCACTCCTAGGTATACATCTAAGATAAATAAGAATGTATGTCCAGGACTTGGGCATGAATGTTGATAGCAACACTATTCATAGTAGCTGAAAACTGCATATAACCTAAATATTCATAAATTGATCTATGAATTCAAAGTGCGGTATATCTAGTAAGGAATATTATTTGGCAATAAAAATGAAAAGTACATACAACAAAATTGACGAACCTAAAAATATCCATTATGCTTAGGTGAAAGAAGCCAGACTTCAATATCAAATAATGTATGAATGAATTTACATAAATTTTTCAGAAGCATAACATTTTTGAAGACAAATACAAAATCAGCATTTTCCTCTGGCTAGAGATGGGAATGGGTAGTGTTAGGAAAAGAAAGCAAGAGACATTTTTGGCATGATGGAAACTATCTAAACTTGAATTTCATAATGGTTCTATGCTGCTGCAAATTTGCTAGAAGTTATTTAGCTGTGTCCTTAAAACAACTAAATTCCATGGTATTTAAATGATACCTCAATAAAGCTGCTAAAAATGGAATTGAAAATCCAGAGAGACCCAATATATTTGGAAATGTAGTATATGATAATAGCACCTCCTCCAATCAGTTTGGAAAATGAACTTTTAAAAATAGTTGTGTTAGAATAACTGCAAAGTCACATTGAAAAAGATAAAATTGTTTGTTTTTTTTTACTATATGACAGAATGAATATATAATGATTCAGAAACTACACAATTAGTAGGGGAAAACATGAATAAATCCCCCTTCTATTTTGGTTATAGGAGGTTTTACTGGCTACAGCTCAGAATTCTGATACAACAAATAAATATGCAAACACAGTTTTAAAAAGAATATAAAAACATTAACATTGATAACAAGTAAAATAAAATAGATAATTGGAAAAATATTTTCTACATCTGCAACAAATTCTTTGTAGAACTAATGTGTAAAGACCTCCAAAGGAGAAAAAGAAAGTAAAACAACAGATAGTATGTGGGCAATGGGATGTGATCAGATAAATCAAAGAGAAAAAAAAAGTGAAAATGAACATCAAATATAAGAAAGGTAGCTGAGCCTTGCTCCTCATAAGAGAAATTGAAGTAAAATGATATTTTGGTCCCCTTACTCCCCTCTAAAGCTAGCAATACGATTTGACAACATATTATGTGGTAAAGCCAGAGGGCAACATTCTCATTTACTGATGGTAGGGAAGTAAAATGGTTCAGTCCCTATCATATGGGAGTAGAATTTACTCACATCTTGCAAAAATACAGATGCAGATAGAGTCCTGATATTACGACTATATCCCAATGATATATTTTAAAATATATATAAAGAGAAAAGCTCAAGATTACTTAATGCAGGTCTATGCGTAACAGTAAACACCTGTAAAACACCAAAATGGGTAGCAAAGGACACTGCTTATAAACAATGGTGTACACACAAAAATAAATAGTATGAAGTCGTAAAAAAAAAAGAATTAAGTATATTTTATATCTAACACAGCGCTTATGCAAAAGGAGTGATGTTTTTCCCCCAAAGGACTTTTGCAATGGTTTGAGACTACGTGTGGTGTTATGACTTGCAGGGCAGTGCTACTGTCACCTATTGTGTAGAAATACGTTAGGGTGGTAAACATCTTATGATATGGACAGTCCTCACAACAGAGACTTATGTGACTTGTAATATCCAAAATGCCGAAATAGAAAAATTCTCATCTAGAATGTGTTGGCAAGTGAGAAAAAGCAAGGGGAAGAACTAGGTACATGGTATGCTACAATTTACCTTATATTCCTAAGAGAGGGGATAAGTATATAAACTTATTTAGTTTTATTTCTTTACAAAAAAAAAGAAAGTTATCCATGGGATTTAAATAAAAGATGAAATGGAGGGAATAGGGTCAAAAATAAAATTTAAAAAATATTCCTGGATTATGTATTTGATTTTAAACTATGTAAATATTGTCACATTATACAATAAAGCTAAATTTATAACAATGAGAAACAAACAGTGAACATAATTTGGTACTGAGCAGCAGCCTAATCACATGGATAGAAATTAAATTGAGTTTAAAACACAATAACTGTCCATCCCTAGTAATTTATATACAAAATTAATGACCCAAAAAATCCTAACTAATTTAAACATTTAAATATTCATATTGTTGACAGCAAGGGTGATATGCATGATTTCTTATGAGACAAGCTTTTGTGTGTTGGATTTTGTATTAGTTATCTATTGCAGCAGCACCAAGAGGTTAGCAACGTAAAGCAATAAATATTTATTATCTTACAATTTCTCAAGATGGGGAATCTGGGTGCATCTTAATTGGCTGCCTGTATTTGAGGTTACTCAAAAGGTGGTGAGAAGATGGTGTCAGGTACAGCTTCAGTCTTTGGAATCAACTCAAGGATCAACTGGGAAAGAATCTGTTTTCTTGCTCACTCAGATGCTTGTTGGCAGGGTTTGATTCTTTGGGGGCTATTGGTCTGAGGGCCTCAGTTCTTCTCTGGCTGAAGACAGGAGGTCTTTCTCAGTTTCCTGCCTTGTTGGTGTCACGAGAGGACAAATCAACACATGGATTACCTCAAAGCATACCAGTGATAGAACATGATCAAACTAGCAAGACAGAAGTCACACTCTGTAACCTGATCTAGGAGCAGACCACCCATCACTTTTGCCAGATCGTGTTCATTTTTAAGTAAGTCACCGTGCCCAGCCCACACTGAAGAAGATGGGATTAAAGTGGGGCTTGACCAACTGGAGGTAGGGATTTTAGGGTAACTGTAAAGTCGGCCTAACAGGAGTATAAAGCAAATTAGTAAATACACTGATATCCTGAGATGTTACAATGTGCAGCAGTGGGTGAAGGAGATACAGCTGTAAGGTAAAAGGCTAGTCAGCATTCCTATAGTCCTAAAATTTAACTGGAAGTATGAATCTGTGGGTGTGTAGTGGTGTGTGTGTGTGTGTGTTTACATGTGTGTGTACGCACATATATTTTCTACATTTGTTCATAGATAAGACAAGTTAATGAGCATCTCATTTATCCAGACAGTTCTAAATTCCATTTCCTACAAAATGTATTATGGACCTTTCGAGAAATAAGGGCCTGAGCAGGAGAGGTACAAAATTAGCTTGGAAGAACTTACTATAGCAGAAAGTAAGATCATTATATGTGTCAAATGAATTTAGGAATCAACCTGAAGAGGCTCATATATATCATATCTAAGAAAATGTGAGCATTAAGTGGAAATGATAGCTGACATAAATGACACTTAAACCATGACTTCATCATCATGTATCTCGACTACCACCTCCAGCCACATCCTACCTGCCTACAGTTGCCAGCCAGCTAATCCATTTCAGTGGATTAAGCTATCGATTAGGTGACACCTCTCATAACCCAGTTATTCCCCCTCTGATCTTTCTTTCAAAATCTCACATATGAGGTTTTGGAAGATTCCTCATATCTAAACCATAATACCGTCAAAACATTATAGCATTCTGCTTTTATATGCTTTTGAAATTTCACACAATAGAAGGTTTAAGAGTTTACAATTTCCTTTTAAGTTATTACAAGAGACATATTAAGAAAAAGAAACAAATAATAAAATATAAACAAAATATTCATTAATTTATATCAACCTAGCATTACAGTTGGTTTAACATAGTGTTGTAATCATAGTATATATAGTTTCAAATGTTAAATTTTTAATTTCTATTTCTATAAAAATAAGTTTTATTTTACCATTACTCATTTTCAAGGGTCATTTTATTGCTAGATAATGGCTCACTAAATAAATGTGACTTGTTTAGTTTACTATCCATCCTCTACTTGCCATTTAATTTTTCTACTTTTCAGTATTATAAATAGTGCCAAAATAAACACATTTTGCATATAATATAATTTATTATCCAAACTCATTCATTTTAGGGCATTAGAGGTCTTGTATAAATCCATCTCCTTGGAATAATTCCCAGAATTTAAATTACTGAATATAAGGTCTCATCCTTCTAAAGATTATTGAGACATAAAGACCAATCATTCTCTGTAGAGATTAAGAAAGCATTTGGCTACAAAGAATTGAGCATCTTTCAACAATTACCTAAACAATAAGCATTTTGTTTGTCTCAGATAATAAAAAGGCTAGGGCTAGTACAGGGGTAGTATAATGTCTTCAGTAACATACCCCTTGTGTTCCTCTGAGATTCTGCCCTGTTCACAGCTTCCTTGTGGTAGTAATTGGTTGCTTAAGTACACTATATCTAGGGACCAGATTAGATTAGGATGAAAGAAACAAAATCTGTTTTCAAAAGTTTATCTTTGCATGTGGATATACAAGTGATTACAGGAAATCTTCTTTGATTTCTTATCAATCAGAATTGTTTTGCAAGGTCATACTTCATTAATTAGCAGTGTATTAGGAAAATATGAAGTTTTGTTTTTTGGGTCTTCATAAAAGAGATTGGGTAGTTGGGAATGGACACCACGTGAACTAATTCACAGTACCTGAGGCATGGTTTACATATTTCAAAATTCTGAAAGACAACCCATCTTTGGAATGATTATTCACAATCCATTGAATAATTATATATAATTTTACACTGACTTAAGTTGAATTTATTGAGCTGTCAATAAGGTTAAATTTGTTTTGTATCTTCATTAATTTTACTACATCTTTTTAAAAATAATCTATTCATGTGTTTTGTCATTACCCTATTATGTATCAATGTATTTTTAAACCATTTATGTTTCATTTGTGTGTGTGGCAGGTGCTACAATGACTGAGAAAGCAGTAAGCTCATAATATCAAGTTAAAATGCCTGGTCTTGTGTAATGCTTGAGTTTTTAACATTCATGCAAACCGGGCAAACTCCTGGTTACATGGCAAGCATTCTGTACATTTTAGCTTGTTGTTCTTGTTGATAAAATAACTGATCACTGGGAAATTTGATTTAAAAAAATTGAGATAACTTTTCCACTCATCTTCCATGGAGAATGCTTTAGCTAGATATTGTATTCTACATTTTGGCCTTCAAAAGTTCTTCATAATTTGTCTCATTATACAGTGAGCTAAAATTAGCTCACAATTGCTTTGGGAAAAAATCACATGAACACTTTACTACTGAAGTATTAATGATAAACATCAACTAATTCATCACTCTCCCCTGGAATGTTTTAATCTTAGCCAAACCAAATCCTTATTCCAATGGAAAATGTATTTCACTATGTGATATCTCTGTTAGCACCCTTCTGAAAGGTGAAATATTTTAGTAAGAGAACATTTCCAGAACCCATCAAGTAAGCCAGAATAATGATTATATAAATTTTCATCCTTGTTGACATGAATTTCTGAGATTATTTAACAAAAGATACACCAGAACTAACAATTATTTTGCACACTTGCTTTAAATGTGAGGAAATTCTAGCTTTAATTACATAGCACTCATCTGATGAAAGCTAGACTCTGTGTGGCTATAGACTCACAAATGCCTGTGGACAGCAACAGTAATTGCTAATGTCTATTATTGATGTTAGTTATTACCACAAATCTCTAGGACAAAGACTAATATATATATAAAATATATATATATATTAGATGCATGGTATTTTAAGTGCAATAATGAAACATCTTTGAATCACAGTTGCAGGTTCTTGAAAATGAAAGCATGGTGTCTATTAAAAACCTATTACAATTATGAAAATAATGTCAAATAAAAATGTATTCATATAGTAAGAAATTTAGTACTTAAAAACCTTCAACACTTTTGATTTATATTTCTTCAGTTTTTCTTCTTGGTTTTACTTGTCCAAAATAACACAGCATATGAAAAGTACATATTAAGTTAAAGATATCATAGCTTCATATACAAACTTTTTGTAAGAGCTCTTTATATTCTCTTTCTGATTTCTTGTAGTTTTCAGTTTGTCTTAAGTTTAGTCCATCAGTCCATTTTCAGCCCTAATAAAGTCCCAAGCAACTTGCTGCAACTTGTTAGTGCTGAAAGAAATTTGTAAAAAAAATAACAAATACTTTCAAGTCAAATATCCATAGGTTGATTCTTTCTTCATTTATATGTGTATGTATAAAAATAATATATTATAAATATATAATGTATACATTAACAAATGCATTTATCATGTTAAATCAACTACTTTCCTCTTGATAACATGCTTGCCAAAGTGAAAACATGCGTATATTTCATTCATACATAAACATATGCAACAATGATCCATCAGTACATAATTCAGAGAAAATTGTATTATGTGGGTAGTTTGAAGATAAACTTCTTAGGTCAATATGAGTTAATTAAGCTCTGTGCTAAAGATAAATCTTCTGTGTGAAGTAGCTACATAGTTGTCTCTTTGATATTATATTTTTACCTTAGATTATATGCTTTGACTGTCAGACTGACATAGGGAAACAATATTGGGAATAACTGTAGACTTGGAATATATTATCTTTATTTAGATCTTGAAACCAAGGCTCAGTTGAATAGATAAAATTCTTTGTGTATTTTGTATAAATAAATGTTACTAATATTTAGAATCCATATACCATAAAACATTTCAAGAAGTGAGGGAGAAGACAGTCATAAATTTGAAAGCTTTATCATTTATAATCTTACACATTAAAATTGTCCATAGTCCTCATCCTTTAACAATGTTACCAGCAAATACATGCATACATATACACATATATGTGTATAAATATACAAACAAATCATCAAATACATATAAACACAAAATAATCAAAATTATATAAGGATAGATTTTTGATTTAATAAATGTTAACCCTCCTTGCTAAGCAATGGTGAATCTCTGCATTTTTTATCAGCTCACATTGGCCTGGCAAAACTGTCATCAGAAAACTGGCCTTGGCCCACAGTCTGACATTTGGGAATCATTCACATAGTGAAGGACTTTTGCCCACAGCAAAATATTGACTTTTGCCATTATTTGTAATATTCTAATATTTCTAAAAACTGGTCCACATCAATCAGATACAGGTTCACAATAATTTCAGTATTGATGACATAAATGTTCAAAACGGGGAAGGAAAATTAAGTCAGCCCATGTTTTGTCACAAGGAAACACAGATAAAATTGTTCATTAATAGGAGAACCAGAACAGTGAACTGTGGACATAATTAACATATGCTGTTAAGCAAAGTTTCACTACTGAGACTGTTTAAAAAAGCAAATACAGTTTAATTGCCTTGTGATTAAGTGAAATCCCTTAAATGTCTTAGAATTCATCAGTATGCCCTGAGACTCCAGTGTGCTTTTAAGCACATAGTGTGCTGCTTAACAAATGCATATTGATTAGTGGATAAGCAGTAGACACAATTAGAAGAAAAAGAACAGAACTAAATTAAATCTGTACTGGGTAGGAAAGTTGAACAATGTCATTCCCCAGGTTTGACAGTCATTTTATTTAAAGATTTTTATAAATAACCTAAAAGTGGGAGTACACAGCGAACTATCTAAGCTCTTTTAAGCAAAGGAATGCTGAGTCAGTAGGAGTAAAGTGCAGGAAGAACTCTTGAAGCTCTGCAGGGTAAGACAAATGGCAATTGAGCTCCAGTGTGGGCAAGTGTGAAGCAAAGCATATAAAGAACAATTCTAGATATGGGATGATACATAATGCAGTATCGTTTATAATCCAGGAAAATGATCTAAGAGTCACAATACGATGTTTCATTAAAAAAGCAATCCCAGTATTGGAGGTGTGTGTGTGTGTGTGTGTGTGTGTGTGTGTGTGTCTGTATATGACTCCAAATGAAATGATGTCAATGCCAAAATGTTACCTACCTTCTCCTGGTTATTGCAGCATTATTCATAGTAGCCAATATATGATTCTAAAATACAGAATCAACTTAAGGGTCCAATAACAAATGAATGAATAAAGACAATGTGGTATATATACCTAATGGAATAATATCCAGCCTTAACAAAAAAGGATATCCTGTCATTTGTGACAATATAGATGAACATGGAGAATGTTATGCTAAGGGAAATAAGTCAGGCACAGAAAGAAATACACCACATGATCTCATTTTTATGTGGAATGTAAACTAGTTGAACTCATAGAACTAGAATAGATTGATGGTTGCCAGAAATTTGGGTAGGGAAGAGAGGACTGGGGATTAATCATAGAATACAAAATTTAAGTTCAATAGGATGATTAATTTCAAGAGTCAGTTCAAGTACAACATTGTGAAACTTCAGCAGACTATATACATGGCAGTAGTTGCATAAGATTTTATCACCTAGTGACGTTGTAGAGGTCTTGATTTGCATAAGGACACTCTATGATAGTCACACAAAAATAAAATTGCCTAATGCAATGAAACATTTCTCAGAACTGATACTGTATTATATCCTTTAAAAGTATTAGAGAGTACATGCTAAGTGTTCTTACCATAAAATAAGGAAAATATAAAACCACACGTTAATTCCCTATGCTTAGTCATTCCAAAATATGTATGTATTTTAACACATCTTATTGTACACAATAAATACATACACCATTATTTGTCAATTTAAAAATATGATCTTGTGAGTTATATAAGAACTTGAAAATTAGGTAACTTCTTGTCCTACTTATGATGACATTATCTAGGTCAATAGGGAGGCTATAAGAAAATATTGTAGATTTGTATTATGGTTAATTTCAGATATCAACTTGACTGGATTAAGAGATAACTATACAGATGATAAAGTATCATTTCTGGGATTGTCTGTGAGGATGTTTCCAGAGAAGATTGGCATGTGAATACATGGACTGGTGAGGAAGATCCACCCTCCATGTGGGTGTGCATCATCAAATTGGTCAAGATCCCTGATCTAATAAAAAGACAGAAGAAAGACAAATCTATATCCTCTCTTCTGGAGCTGGGACACCTTTCTTCTCCTGTTTTGAACATCAGAACACTGGTTCTCCATCTTTTGGATTCCAAGGCTTTCAACAGAGCCCATGGTTTTAGACTGAGAATTATACTATTGTCTTCCCTGCTTGCATTCTCCTAATTGTTTTACTCAATTCTTTTTATAAATTATACTCATCTATGTATGTATTTTTGTATGTATGTATGTATGCATGTATCTATCTATCTATCTATTTATCTTTTCATATATTCTACTGGTTCTGTATCTCTGGAAAACTCTTACTAATTATATGAGTAATTGATAAAATTAGAAACCTATTGCTCACTATTCTGGAGTATGGAAAGTCAAAGATCAAGATGCCAGTGTATTCAGTGTCAGTCAAAAGCTGTCTCCACTTCAAGGATGGAAGCTATTATGTGTTCTCTTATGGCACAAGGAATGAACAATCTTCCTAAGATCACTTTTATAAAGGCATAACCCCATTCATGGATTCACCCTTAGGATCTAGTTACCTCCTAAAAGGCCCAACTTCAATACTAACACATTGGGTTTAGATTTCAAAATATGAATTTTAAGGTATGCATTCAGACTACACAATTATGCCCCTTGCCCCTCACCCCAAATTTATGTGCTCTTTTTTACACGTGAAATACTCATTCCATACTCAAAACCCCCAAATTTTTAACTCATTCCAACAGCAACTCAAAAGTCGAAAATCTGGAGTCTTTTATAAACATCATCTAAATCAGGTATGAGACTTAAAGTATTATTCATTCTGAAGCCAATTGCTTTCCAATTGGATAGTTGTAAAAATACCTAACTTATGTGATTTCCACATACAATGGTGAGAATGGCATTCCTATTTCAAAAGGGAGAAATGAATAGAAAGAAAAAGGTAACTGGTCCAAGTAAATTGAAAACCCAACAGGAAAAACAACATTATATCTTAAGTCTTAAGAACCATCTCCTTTGACTCTATGTCCTCTCTTCAAGACACATGGAGATGGGGATTATGTCCCCAAACTCCACAGGACCCTACCTCTAACTGTGCTAGGTGAAGTCCCTGCAGCAGCTCTCATTAGTTGGAATTGAATGCCTGTGGTTTCCCTAGGATCCCTCATCTCCTCACATTATCACATTGTAATTAGGTTTCAACATATGAATTTGGGGAAATCCAAATTTTCATACTGTAGCATTATTTAAGATGATATCAAATTGTGATAGATGTATTTTCTTTGACAAATTATATGCATATACCCTTCCAAAATGTATCTTTTATTAAAAGGTACATTTGGCGGAGCAAATTTATCTCATTCAATTTAACAAAAATCTCTACGTTGACAAAATCCAGTTTTTATCATCAAATAATAATTAATTCAAATTTGACTTCTTTTCCATAGAAAAAGGATATGGTCCAGGGATTGATGAGGGGCACTCAACAATGGAGCCACATTCTCAGCCCTGTTTTTTTTTTTTTGTATTTTATTTAGAGACAGGGTCTCATTGAGTTGCTTAGGGCCTCACTGTTGAGGCTGTCTTTGAACATGGGCTCACCCTGCCTCAGCCTCCCAAGCCGCTGGGATTATAAGTGTGCACCATCACACCCGGCAGGAAGACTACTTATTTTTATGAAAATCAACATATTCATATATTTTGTGATGATGTTTTCACTATTGAATTATAATTCTGTTTTAGATAGAGGCCTATAGATAGAGATAAATGTAAATATAAGTAAGTAAATGAATATACACACACACACACACACACACACACACATAAACATGGAGAAAGGGGAAGGGAGAGATAAATACGTATATAAATATATGCATTGTGTGTATAGAAATAGACACAAAAAACACAAAAAGTGTTGACAAAAAGTATTATAAGGGGCAGAGTATAATTTCATTCCACGTGTAAACAAGAAATATGTAAGTATGTAAGTAGGCTTAAATAAGACTCCCCTTTTCAATACTTCTTCCTAACACTTTCTTTGCTTTGCTCTTGAGACTCTCTTTCAAAAACAAAACACTCTTCAATTGCCTCTCTGGTTCCCTGGAGACATTTACATTTCTTGCCAGTGGAAAAATAGTAGCTAAGTAAGAGTTATATATCTTCTGTAGAATGGTAGAAGGGCAACTATGAAGGGGAAAGTGGGAAAGAAAATTTGCAGCCTTTAGACATTCCTCAGGTGGGTTTGTTTAGAGAGAGTATATGTGGATCTTGAAATTAAATCCCTTAATTCTATGCGTGTCCTGGTAACCCCTGAGACATCTTCCTGTACCTCAAGGAATGCTCCGATTGTTTGGACTCCTACTCTGAAGAAGGCCTCAGGGAGAACAGACCATTATGGCTTAGAGATGGAAACGGTAGAGAAGAGAGAAACAGAAAATCACAGGTACACTATGAGAAAGTTAAGACCTTCCCGGGGGCTAACATATTTTGTGGAAAACAGAACTGGGAAAGGTCAAACAGAATCACAAAACTACCCAAAACAGGTGGCTAAGTTAAATGGAAGCTTACTTTCCATCTCCATGTTGCACCAATGTTAACAAATTGAAGAATACTAGATTTCTAAAAAGCAAAAACTTTGAATTATGTTTATTATTAAGTAGATTGGACAGTAAAACACAATGATATACTGATTATATAATACTTTGATATGTTTACCTAATGTAATTATTATTTACTGCTATAAGACCTTTAGCCATGTTGCCATAAATTAATTTGGGAAGCCATAACACACTTGGGGAAAAAAAAATTTTTTTTCTTCGCTTTGAGTTTTAAAAATTTGAATCCTAACAAAAAAAATCCTAACAAAAACAAAAGAAACGGAACGTGTTTCAAAGCCATTGAGATTCTACACAATAGTAGATAAACCTTTTCATTCATTGAGACATAGGAAGTATCAGGGAGAAGAACAAATTAATTCAGTTGACTTTGGAACAGGTCTCTGAGAAACAGTTTTCTGAGTTACATTTACACCTCTGACTGAACTTTCTACAAAGAGGAATAAGAGAATCCTTAGTAAGTTTTGGGATCCAAGAGCAAAGGGTACCTAAGCCAGTTTCATGGACTTGCAAAAAGAACAAGGTTCTAGAGTTCTCTGTATGTGAACACATTGCAGCCATAAAATGGACATACATGACCATTGTGTCTATATGTGAGGATGCCCTAGTAAGTTTCCTACAGAGACAAAAAGTAAAGGATAATATCAAATAGGTCCTCTCCTCTAAAGAGGATATAGATCTGCGGAGACTGATGTCATAGTTAAGATATCAAAACAGAGAGAGTGAAGTGTGTAGGCCCTTTATCAGAACCCAGACTGAAAAAAAAGAATATCTTCCTAATGGCAAAGCAGTGTACCTCTTAATAAATGAGAACTAAGGAGATAAAGAGGTTGTAAAAGACATAAAATGGACCAATAGTTTCCAAGGGCCTAGGACCTTTCAAAGGTTTTGATGTGAGTCAGAAACTTACATGCAATCTTGAAAATAAAGAGAAAACGGATAATCTTTAGTAGGTTAAGAAACTAAGATTAATATAATAGCTATAAGTTTTTAAGCACTTTCTCCAGGTTTGGTATTCAGTATTTTACATGCATTATTTTATCCTCAAAACAACCTCATAAGTTATAAATTGTTACTGCAACATTCTTATTTTAAAAATATAGTAACTCGCCCAAGGTTACCATGCCAACCAGCAGTAGAATTAAGACTCAAACCCAAATATACTCACAGCAATTTTCCTTTTCCTGAAAACTATACCCCATATTCATAAAAAGAAGGAGGGATATGGATATTGTTGAGTGAGAATATGAAAACTATTTTGAAGGTTTGAGTTCATTTATACATTAATGCATCAGATTACTCCAGTTTTAGAGATTTTTAGTCTTGTCCCTACTGACATTATGCAATGAATAACTTTGTCTTCTGAAGGACTGCCCTGTGCATTGTAGGATATTGAGCAACATCCCTAGTCCCTACCCATAAGATGCTAGTAGGACCTTCCCATTAGATGCCAGTGGGATCCCTATCTCTTCTTGCCACAGCAATGTCTGTACACATTGAAAAATGTCTACTGGGAATAAAAGGAGCCCTTGGTTGAGAACCAGTAGATTACATTTAAAGTAGCTGAATGGCCACTGGAATGAGTAGATAATTACCAACCATCCAGATTCAAGTTTTCAAATTTCTGTCAATTTCATAGCTAATGTTGAAGACTTGACTTCAAGTAATTAGAAGAGCTGAAGACACATCTAACAAGACACTGCACCATAAGATGTATTTTTCAAGTTTGTTATTCAACTATCGATCAAATTGCTTTATTACTCAGTTGAAAATTCTTAGGTCAATTAGTTGTGAACAGTCTCTCACTTCTTAAAGAAAGATCATTGTATCTGCCTTATATAATAAAATTGTGATGATAAAATTAAACAATAAACATAAAACTTGTTTAACTACAAAACCAGAAGATTGAATCTACATTTACCTGCTCCATAACCACAGGGGAAAATAAATCAATGATCAATATTGCAGTTGCTGAGATGTTTGACTCATTCCTTCACTCATTTTTATTTCATTTATTTAATCAATAAAAGCATCCCCCTTAATAGTTTTGATTCATATATATGTGAATCATATATATATGATTAAGAGGTATTGATAGTTTCAAGCAAGATAAATATTATGAGAAAATATTTTTAAAGCACTACCAAAATTGTTAAAAAGTCCCTCCATAAAAACATATTCTAGGTTTTAATGAACTACTTTAAGAAAGAATGCTCAAAGAAGAACTCTAATTACATTATTAATTTTAAACAATGTGGTGGAGTTATAGCACAGAAAACATACCCTAGTCTTCTGGTGATGCCTAGCTAATGATGGCTAGAATCTAAAGAATAGAGAATCATCTGTCTTTGAAGATTAATGCTAAGGTTGTTAAATAATTACAAGTCCAATTACATTAATTACATATGTATACAATTGTGCTTGTGATATTACACACTTAATATAATTGATTTCATGAGGTAAAAAAATGAAGTTAAAATTAGTCACAGCTTGATGTTAGGAGAAAGTAAACTTAGGACCAATGGAAAAAAGATCAATTTATCACAATCCCATACTTCCAGAAATGGCAGGCACTTAAACAAATAAATATATTTCAGAAATCTATAGAGATTTAAAATGGATATTAATTTATAATATTCAATCTTTAGATGATAAAATGTATTAAAAAGAGGAAAGAAAATTAAAACGTGTAACTTTGAAATGCCAAAACTTTATTCTATATTAGTTCTTTTATGATAAATAATACTCAATTATTTTCTGCATTTAACAGAGATGTTTTATTGTACAGATAAATCTGTCAATTCTCTAAACCCCTAAAATAACAAATAGAGTTTAAGGAGATGGGCTTAATATAGTTACGGTCTGTTCTAGATACTTCTACAATAAAGAATATTTTTATCAGATGAAAATCCACACAATATGTGCCAATTTAAATATTAATAGACATGATTAATGTATAATAATAGCATATATATTCTTTGTTGGATGAGAAAGAGAATCATGATTATCTGCTTTGACAGTGATCTGATTGGAAAGAACCCATGGTATAATGAATTTGCTAAGTATATCCCTTTTAATTAAAATGACCTTTCAATAATACTGGCCTGTTACATTTGCTGTTGACAAAATATATGATTTTTATGAATTTTTGATCAAGTAAAATGTTTAATATGTTTAAAATTCAAAAATGTCAATGATATTTCTATACATGAAAAGTTTAGCTTATTTAATATGCCATTCTGAGCAGGCAAGCATGAGAAATTTTAAATATGCTCTGCATTTCACAATAGTTTCTTATTATACAGAGACTCAACTATCTAATGAACTCTATTTGTTGACTCATGCAAGAAAACAAGGTAATTGCATTATCTCAACCCCACTGACTTATTAAGCCATGGTGTGAGAGCTATTATACTCTATATTTAAAATAAAATATATTAAAAATAACCAAGTTGCTTTGAGAAAATTAGGGCATGACCTTTTCATATAAAAGAACGGAAACTCATTGAATTAGAAAGAAGTATACTACTAGGAGGACATTTAACTCACTCAATAAATGTAAAACATTAACACTACTCTTGTAAAAGTTACCAAGGTGATTAAGACAAACATAAAAGGTCCATTACAAAAATTAATTGAATCATGTTTGATAGAAAATATAAAGTGTACTATTTAATGAATAAATGTTTTAAATTTTTTGTTTATCTGAGATTTAATATTATATACATCCCTCTTTAAACATTTTTTTCTTCCCTTAGTAAAGAAATAATTAAACACATATTTACCCAGCATTAGTAATTTACAATTTTTGTTAGTTTTATCCATATGGGAGGGGAAAAAGCAATAGATAGGGATGACAATTAACAGTATGCATTTAAGCATAAAGCAGAGTGTTTTTCTGTATGCATAGCAAGATTATTATCATGTTGTTACAAAAATTTAGTCTTGTAACCAATGGTAAAATTATTGTATAAATGACATGTTCTGATAAATTTCTTAAAATAAAAATAACTAGGTCACAGAATAGTACTAAAAAATCATTTACAATGTATGACTAAAATATATACAAACTATATTGCCAAACTAAGAAATGTACTAAAGTTATGTTTTTCACTGGAGTAGCAAATCAGAATACAGAATTGAATAAAATATAAACTTAATCTTGACATAGGTTGTATAATACAGAAATCAACACAATAGTAACATGACATTTAAACTCAGATTTTATATTTAAAAAAATATTTTGTTGGGAGAGTGGAAGTAATACTATATTCCAAACAGGTTGAAATCTAAAAGTCACTTTTTGCTTTTGATAATGATAATTAGAAAAATAAAAAGCAAAAACCACAAGCATAGGTATTATCAAATATACACCCACTTGTGAACCTTATAATACTTTACGAAATGAAATCTCCTCTTCAGCATGTATGGAACCTCAAAACTTTATGACCTGTGTAAACCAGAGGCGCTGTTTTGTGGATTAGCTATGATAGAACCATAACTTAAGAACAAAAGCAAACTGCACTACCCTGCCCTTTAGAAGGTAAAGAACACTCCTACAAGTTGCTCAAGACAGAATAACTCAAAAATGCCCTTCTGGGCTCTTCAGAAAGAAAGATACCAAGAAAGATCAGTGTAAGGCTCAGTTTTGAGATTCATGCTGAAGTGATGTGAAGCTGATGATGTTATCCTTTTTAAGCCTAAGGTTCTATAACCTTCTTCAAAAAGGGAATGAAACTCTGAGCAAATTCAGAATGTTGTAAAAAAATGAGACGATTTTCTCCTTAAAATTCCTAGCAGGCCTATATCAAATGATTTTTTTAAGGCTTAAAAAAATCTTCTTTCCTCTATCCTTCTTTTTTTCCACTTTCTTTTCCTCCTTCTATCAGTTACATGTCATAGACTAAAGTCAAAAATAAAATAATAAAATCATATGTATCTACATAGGTACATGTATGTGTATATTATATATATATAATAAAATCTTATGCTTGTACAAAGAAAATAGTATACATATGATTTTATTATATATATTATATGTATATTCACATACATAGTCATGGGTTTAGTGTATTTTTTCTGATTTCTAACAAATTGTTCTAAAACATTATTCTAAGGATTACTATTTTCCTAGAATTTATGTCCAAATTTAGTGCAATAACAATCAGCAACCAAACAGGTTTATATTTAGAAGTTAATAATATTACTATGTTAAGAAAATATGAACATATTTGATATGAATTTTTCTATGTTAAGAAAATATGAATCAACCAATAATAATTATAGCTGACACTGCTTACCTTGCCAATTCTAAAAGATATTGCCGTTTTATTTTATCTGCATTAGCTCATTTAATTCTCAGAACAAAACCAATATTATTGTCATCATATAAGTAAATCAATGGAGCAAAGAAAAAGTTGAGTATTATTTTAAGTATTACAGCTAGTACAAGATGGACAAAGCTGGCCAGCCCTGTAGATGCTACACTTAAAGATTATACTGCATATCTAAATACAAAAAATTACATCTGCCTTATGAAACAATAAAATATGTCAGCATATAGTAATTAATATAACATAGTTCTGGCAAAGAAAAAATAGATGAAATTGAATATTCTTCAAGCAGACTGAAGAATGTAACAAAAATCATGTGCTGCAAAGAATATTTTATGGGATTGCAGTCAATTGGGGAAAAAAACAGAAATATATTTCTCTTAAAGAGTTTAATAAGAAATTACATGTTTGCTGTGGAAATAATTTTATTTTAGATATTGATCTCTCAGAATGTTAATGACAAATAAACGAAAACTCAGCAGCTTCTTTTAAGCTTGCAAATCAGTACCAATTCAGTGGTTATGAATTAATTAACTGATGTTGAAGTGATTCTCACAAAGACAGGGTAAATACAATTTATTTTTAATGACTATGATGTCTTATACTACATATTATTTTCAAAACACCAAATGGCTCACAAAGAAATTTCCTTTAGGTAAGTAGACAGTGGAAAAATTCAGATGCCCTAGGAAAATTAGATACATTTTACTACTTCTGCTACACAGATTTGATTTTGTAGCAATGCATGTAATAGTTTAATAGAATATTCTTGACTGGCCATTTTATATTTAAATTTGGACGTCCTTTCCCAAGTTTAAGGAGGAAGTCTTACTACTGTGCAGTTGTACATGTTAGAATTTTTATTTACTCTTATAGAAATCATTCCTACAACGAACTAAATCTACTGAAATGGTCTAAGAACTGACATTGTTAATAAATTTGTATAATATTTAATATATTTGTGGAAAACTTAGTGTCTAAATGCTCTTGTATCCCTGGCTCACAATCTGGTGTAACTACACAAAAGCCTTAGAATTAAAAAAAATACATATTTATTAAAAGTCCACTAGGAAAGTGATGATTGTTTGTACTACCGTTTGTTTATATTTTTAAATATTTTTAAGGCTATCTGCCTAATGCCTAGAACAGTAACTGGTTCCATGTGGATACTCAAAAAGTACTTACTGAAAAAATTAATTATGTAAAATTGGTAATATTTATTGGGTACCAACTATTTGAAAAATATCATCTTACACATTTTAAATGTTACCTTATTTAATACTTTCAATCACCAAATTAGTTCATATTTTTGTTGCTCCACATTTACAGAAGAGAGATTATGAATTATCTTTTTACTAGTTATTTTATGAAGATTTTTCTCTGATCGTTTGGTTTGTTTCCTCATCTGAATAATGGAGATATTAAGCTTATCTGGCCCAAGTTGTGAGAAATAATGACTCACCATGCTAGACACATAGTTGACACAGAAAAACTAAACAAGTGGAATTTCAATGAGCAGCACATTTTTTTCCATCTTATAATTTTGATCAACCCATATGGAAGCAGGACAGCCTTCCTTTTTTGAATATTGTCTAATTGTTATTTCTGGTGATGTAGCTGTGCAACTGTGACTTCACAATACTCAAGTCAAGAAACAAGTTAAGGAGCTTTTCATATAGGTTATGAGTGCTGATTACTGGCTAGAAGGCCTCTATTTTTTTTTTTTTGGTTAAATAGAAGAAAATATCAGCAATGAAATGTGGAGAATAGAAGTCATTGATTTGGAAAGACAAAAGAAGACATTGCAAAAATACAATCAAACAGAAACAGCAATGGTGTGGGAGACCAATCTTGCACGTGACTGAGTCATACTCCTGGGCTGGGTGCTGAGGTGCATAGTCACAGAAATGTGGCAAAGCTTTCCCCACCCTTCTTGGGTTCGAGGGTCAGTGTCTTCTGCAGGGCTGTGTCTTGCTACAGCCCCATGGGTGAAGCTATGCTCACCTGTTCCTTTATAATATAACCCCTTGCCCTGTTTAGGATAGAATCTTCCATGGAAGTGCCTTGTATGTGTCCCCTCCTCTTACTGTGCCCTTGGGTGTGGCCTACCCAGGTGTCAGTCAACCTGCTGACAGTGGACATCATGAAGATAGACTCAGACCCCTGAAACCTGACCCTTTGCCTCATTTGAATACCTTCTCCTCAATAAAAGGGATCAGCGCGTGCTCTCGCTCTCTTTCTGTGGACCCTTAAGGTCAGAGGAGCCGTCACAGCAACCCCAAAGAAAAAGATATTTGTGTCTCTTGTGAGGTTATTTTGTGCAGCCCAGCTAGCCCAGTTTAACTGGAGTGACCCCTGAGCCTTTTAGTCGAAAACAGAAACCCAGCACAATGAGGCATTCTTTTCAGAAATTGCTGACCAGCAACCTTCTCAATATCTTGAAGAACAATATCATTTGGGAGAGCATGGTCACAGATGACTCTAGCTAAAAATATGATACAAAAGAAAAGGGTTCTTAATTAGTTTTTTAAAGAGATTTTTAAGGGTTTATAAAGAGATTTCAGAAATACCTTGGCCAATTTATTTCCCTTGTGTTTTCCTTTTATCAATGTCCATTTCATTAAAAAATGAGTATGGAATATTATTTCATTAGTGAAATAAACAAGACATGTCATATTTCTTCTGGTAGTCCTGTAACTTTCCAAGGAGTATATAAAATAAGAGTGAGTCTTACAATTTATAGCATTTCAGATTTCCTAAAATATAGTAGTATTTTCAGGACATTTGGACCAAAGAAAGAAGAAATTTTATGTCCTACAACTCAAAACTACTCTTCTTTCTAGAAACAAGAATTTTATCACTGATACCACCAACCAAGTAGTGTACTTGGTTCCATTATCACCTTCTACATGACTTCCCTCAAAGCTGTATGGGCACTAAGCCCTTCTCTTAACAATGTCAGAAGACATGAGGAGGTCTGAGGATGTATGCCATTTGTTTGACACTTAATGTAAAATATATATTGTTGATAAAGCAAATATTTGGTGTGTCCATACATATTCTAGACCCTATGAGAAACTAAGAAGTCAATAAGAGCAACCAAAGATACTTTTTTTTTTAAACTCAGCATTTGGTGCTAAAATCTATGTGGAGAAAACACACTGTTTTTTGTTTGGTTTGGTTTGGTAGCTGTAGATGGACAGCATGCCTTTATTATTTATTTTTATGTGGTGCTGAGGATCTAACCCAGTGTCTCACATGAAGGAGGCAAGTGCTCTGCTACTAGGCTAGAGCCCCAGCCCTGCACCCTGTGTTTTGACATCTATATTAGCTGAAGGATATACTTGAAGAAATGACCCTTGGGTGGAGGTCTGATTGAGACAAAAGGTTTGAACACAGTGGAATGGGATATTTTTAACCATTTATGTGTCACTCTTATATTCATTAAGGGGACTGAATGATCCAAATCGTGATTAGCATCTTTGTGTGCACCTAGAAAAAAGCAAAGGCTCATTCAGTATGTGTTATTTGTAATAGTAGTATTATTAAAAGCAGAAATATGACATGCTCAAAAGCTCTGTGTCATCAGAGATCTTGGCTAACAAGAAAGGTAGTGTGGCTCAAGTAGAAAGAAAAAGATGAAAATATTGTAGGATGAGCTAGAAAAATACAGGTAGGAGCCAATCTAACCAGGGTGTAAAATCTGTGCTGTTTTGTTGTTGTTGTTGTTGTTGTTGTTATTGTTTATTTGTTTTTATTTGAAGAAAGCTTTTGAAAGGGGAGAGTAAAGATGAACTGAACAAACTTGTGAATGTGAAAGATGCTTCCTGCTTCAATGAGCCACAGGGACTGGAAAGGAGGCAAACCAGATGCAGATTCATCAATTAGTTGTCTTGGTAGTGGCTGTTCAGAGAAAAGAATGGTACCATGGAGGATAAAACACCCATAGAATAGTCAATAAACATTTTATTATTTTAGCAGACTTTGAAAATGGTGCACCTTTTTCTTAAAATGGTTTACTATTATAAAGGAAATTCTAGTCCCAGAATGTCTGACACTCAATAAAGGCTAAAAAGTTGTTGTATTATATTTACTAGTATTGTTAGGTAATGAGACATGGGAATGACAAAACATACAGCATGTGGAGTATTCTGAGTTCAGGGAAAGAAAAACATGCAATGAGAAAATAAAGCTTTTCCACAGCCACAGGAGGGTCTCCTGATACTTTGTATAAAGCATAATAGCTTTCCTAATATAGACATTTGATATGAAATCATACATTGATTCTTTTCTAAATTAAATGTTTTCACCAAATTGATCCATAGGTATAGCAGTATCAGACAACCACACATCTATGACAATAAGACTCTTGGGTTGAATTCTAGAAAAAAAATAAGAAGAAGAATAAGTACATTGAAAGAGAAAAGCTTGACAAAAAATAGAAAAAAATACAGGGAGAAGAGCCAACAGATTACATCTTAATCACACCATAAAATCTTCATTGAAAAGAGTTAAATTCAGTGAGGAAATGCCAGGGGAGGCCACTTGAACAGGTAAATAATTGTTCATTGGATACTTCTATAAGTATCCTCTATAGGAAGGTTGTCATGACAAAATTCAGAGACTTTTCATAAGATGATAGTTAAGAATTATAATTATGACTTATTTCTTAATAATACCCAGTTGCTCCAAGATTTATGTAATAACTAGTTGCTCACAGATAGATATTTAATATATTGTCCATCTGCAAAAGAAGTGGGTACACACCAACCCGGTCATATAGTCATAAAATTTCTAGGAGGCCATTTTCTCAAGAATTTGTAATTTTGAAGTTAAACTTATCATTGTAGTAATAATAGCATTCATTCATAAGAATTATGGATGCATTTCTTTTGTTACTTTTGTGTAAGGATATGCTCCAGGCTGAAAAAAAAAAAAAACTGTTGATTTTGGGGTAAGAACATCTATGAGGAGATACGGCAGAGATGGGTGATGTAGTTCCCTTTACATACATATCTCTTTGTACTTATTATTTTGCCTCATAAAATAGGCCTATATTGCTGTTGAAATATACTTTGAAGTTGGAAAATATCAAGATAACAAAGTAAATTTAAACATAGGGATATTTTAATATCAGTATCTGTCAAACCTGATAATTTCTAGACTCAAATTAACAGTGTATTGAACAATTTACTTCATAAATTAATTCATGCTTCAGCTTTCTATCTGTGAAAGATACTAGAAAACAAGTCAGTCTTAAACATATCATGCCAATTTCCTCCTACAACATTGTTGAAAATGAGCTCTAGGTACATTAATATGCAGTGCATAGACATCTGCACTACCTCCACCCTCTTAGACACAAAGGCATTGCATGTGTGTTTACATGCAACAGTTTGGAGTCTAACAGAGAGACCAGGATCTGGGAAATCTTCAGGCAAGATTGGGAGATAGGACCCAGTGCTCAAGTCATACCAGAGGAACCAAGAGAGAGAAGAGAGAGAGAGAGAGAGAGAGAGAGAGAGAGAGAGAGAGAGAGAGAGAGAGAGAGAGAGAGAGAGACAGAGAGAGACAGAGAGAGACAAAAAGAGACTGATGATCATCAGAAAGGAATCATCCCTAACTGATTTATGCTTAGAAATTGTCATGATAACCTATGTCCTCATTTTTCTTGTTTGGGTCTTATACATATTTTGTAAGGCAATACCAGTTTTTGTTTTCTTGGCCTCAGGAAAGCTATTTCCCTCTCAATACTTGATGCTGGCTTGCCTTTCTTCCACAACTTGCACATCAAATGTCCACCATATTTTGTTATTTCTTTCCTTTCTTCTTTTCTGTTTTTTAATTTTTCTTCCATTTAACCATATTTTCTGCTGAATCTTCAAATAATTTCTGAATCCTCTATGTGATAAAGGGATCAAAGTGAGCTATTACAGTTTATTCTTTCCCTAAGCATCAATGAAACACATTTAGATATATTCTAAATATGCTCAGGCGCTCAATGTCCAATTCCACACTCCCAAATCAAATATGATTTGGCACAGTTGCAATAAAGGTGAGATTCTTAAATTCCAAGTTTATTTAAAAAAAATGGTTTCATAAGTAAACCTTGATTCCCCATTTCTTAGTTCTATGGTAGCAAACTTTGTAACTTGGTTATTTAACCTCTGTTTCTCCATGTAAAGCAATAAAATTTTACATATCTCATGGATTGTAAAAATAGTCAAAACTGTGTAACACTTGTTAAGCAGTGAATGTTAGTTATTAATATTTTTAGTAATTTTTATTAATTGTATTTTGCCAAATGAGAGAGAATCAATAAGATAAAAACATAATGCATGTTCTGCATTTCTTTGAGATGGGTTGGAGATTGATATGTAATAAAAGCACTTTCATAACAGCATCATAGTGAATCCAAGATGGCGGGTCAGAAGGAGGCAGAACTCTGTGTCGCTCCATGACGGGGTCTCAACTAGTGGGAATACTGCTTCTTTGAGAGTGATAGAGGACCACTACACACCTTCTCTCAGGCAGAAATCACCAGCACTGTGCACATGCACAGGGATCCAGGCCTTAGCATTAGAGCAGGACTCCTGACACCTGACTCCCAACACCCAACTCCCCACTTACTAGCCCATGCAGAGTTCATGAGTTCATTAGTGGGATTGCCACATCAGTATCAGTGCCAAATTCTCAGACTCCACTCCTCACCAACACAGAACAATCAGCTGCTACCCACGCACAGGAAATCAAGCCACCGGGTCACCTCCAATTTGTGACTCCACAGATACTCCCATAATCACCTACGTGATAGTCTGCCTGCACCTGGGGATATCCCACGGGCTCTGAAGATGACCAAAAGCCCCAATGCTACTTGGCAGAGCTCATTTCTGAACACATCACATGCCATCTCTCAGTTCCCCCAGCCCAATCTGACACCCAGACACTTGAAGCAGAATGACTCCATCTTGGGTCACCTTCCTCACCACCTTTGGTGGAGGCAGCTCCCAGATCAGAACTCCAGCTGGCCATGTATCCAGTTTCCAACTTCCCCCTATCCCCAGCGGCCAGTAATCCAGAACAGTGACTATCTAACTCTCAGTGAGACAGGTGCACAGAGTGACGAGGACACTGCCCATGGGAGCCCCAGGAAGAGAGGTTCCTAGACAAAGAAGGTGCAACAGTTTGGAGACTAACAGAGAGACCAGGACCTGGGAAATCTTCAGGCAAGATTGGGAGCTAGGACCCAGTGCTCAAGTCATACCAGCAGAACCAAAAAAGAGACCCTTGAGGTGCAGTCTCCCTTCAGAGACTGGCAGGCGCCACACCTCACTTCTAGGTGCTCTGCACCAGGACCAGCCTCCTCACCCTGGTTACCTTCACCATGTTAACAGATCCCAATATCAACAATATACTACCTATGAAACCTATGAACTGAAGTGGAGATACCAGCTCACAACAGGCAACCCCACCTATTGGAGGAGAAGGGAAGCAGGAAGCAAGTGACACCAAAGTACTTAACAATCCTAGTGTCTTCCTTTGAGATTTTTAAAAATTTATTTATTTTTTCTCTTTTACTTCTCTCCCTCTATTCTCCCACCCTCACATCCCCAACATATGTGAAAACAAACACTTTGCATGAACTAGAATTTTGAGGACTGGGATGTCTGAAGAGTATTTTATACTGGAGTTGTATATGCCTTTTTTCCTTCTTTTGTTCCTCCAAGTTTTACTCTTTTAACATCCTTTATTTTTCATAATACCTGTGTTTGTTTTATGTACTCTATCGTATTCCCATGTACTTGCCTACCATAAATTACTTTCTGTGTATTCTCCAGCTACTAACTCTCTTCATTAGATTTCTCTTTCATACTTTCTAAGATATACTAACTCTATATCCTCATATCCTGCCTCCTCAGCATATCATCCTATGCTTCATTACCACTTCATTGTCCACCATCAGAAACTGCAAACCTTTTTATAAACCTACTGATTTTATTATATATAATAATCAAATTCAACATTTCTGTACATTGTGACCAAACTGTAAACATCTTAATAACAACAAATTTTTCACAGGTAGTATATTGTTGATATTGGAATCTGTTAACATTGTCCTTACCCACAAAGGAGAGGTATTGGAACCCTATAGGAGCACTATAAGCCTATAGGGTAAAAACAATAACACCTCAGATCCACAGTGCTGTAAAAAAAAGCACATGAGCAACATGAAAAGACAAAGGAAGAAATTAACCCAAAAAGTTCAAGATACCACATTATTAGAATTCATGGCCAGCATATCAGATGAAATTACAGAGAAGGAGTTCAGGATGTGCATGATTAAAATGTTCTGTAAATTAAAGGATTATGTAAGAAAGCAAATATAGGCAGCAAAAGATCATTTTAACAAAGAGCTACACAAACGAATACAGGAAGCAAAATATTACTTCAATAAAGAGATAGAGGTTCTTAAAAAAATCCTTGAAATGAAAGAAACAATAAACAAATAAAATTTCAATTGAAAGTATCACCAACAGTGTAGACCACTTGGAAGACAGGACCTCAGACAATGAAGACAAACTATAAAATCTTGAAAATAATGTAGATCACACAGTGAAAATGGTAAGAAACCATGAGCAGAACATTCAAGAAATATGGGAGAGCATAAAAAGACCAAATTTAAGAGTTCTTGGGATAGAGGATAGCATAGAGTTCCAAACCAAATCAATGAGCAAACATTCATTAAAAAAAAAGTCAACAAATAAATGACCTAAGTTTATATCTCAAAGACCTAGAAAAACAAGAACAAATCTACACCAAAAGTAACAGAAGTCAGGAAATAATTAAAATTAGAGCTGAAATCAATGAAATTGAAACAAAAGAAACAACAGAAAAAAATTGAGAAATCAAAAAGTTGTTTTTGAAAAAAAATAAATAAAATTAGAAGACCCTGTCTACTCTAATAAAGAGAAGGAAAGAGAAAACTCAAATTACTAACATACATGATGAAAAAGGTAATATCACAAGACACTACAGAAACACAGAAGATAATTAGAAATTAATTTGAAAACTTATACTCCAATAAAATAGAAAATACTGGAGGCACCGACAAATTTCTTAAGTTATATGATTTTCCCAAATTGAATCATGATGATATACATGATTTGAACAGACCAATATCAAGTGATGAAATGTAAGACACCATCAGAAGCCTACCAACCAAGAGAAGCCCAGGACTGGATGGATACACAGCTGACTTGTACAAGAAGAACTAATACCTATATTTTTCAGTTTATTTCAGGAAATATAAAAAGAGGAAGCCCTTCCAAACTCATTCAATGAGGAAAATATCACCTTGACTTAAAAACCAGGCAAAGACACATCAAAGAAAAAAAACTGCAGACCAATATCAATAATGAACACAGATGCAAAAATTCTCGATAAAATTCTGGCAAATAGAATAAAAAAATATCAAAAAAGATTTTGTACCATGATCAAGCGGGATTTATCCCAGGGATGCAAGGTTGGTTCAACATACAGAAATCAATAAGTGTAATTCATCACATTAATAGACTTACAGATAAAAATCATATGACCATCTCAATAGATGCAAAAAAGCATTTGACAAAATACAGCACTACTTCATTTTAATACACTATAAAAATTAGTGATAACAGGAACGTATCTCAACATTATAAAGGCTATGTATGCTAAGCCTCAGGCCAACATCATTCTAAATGGAGAAAAATTGAAGGCATTCATTCCCTCTAAAAACTGGAACAAGACAGGGATGCCCTCTTCTATTTAACATAGTTCTTGAAACACTGGCCAGAGCAATTAGACAGACAAAATAAATTAAAGGAATATGGATAGGAAAAGAAAAACTCAAATTAGCCCTATTTGCTGATAATATGATTCTATACCTAGAAGACCCAAAAAGTTCCAGAAATCTTCTAGAACTAGTAAATGAATTCAGCAATGTAGCAGGATATAAAATCAACATCCATAAATCAAAGGTATTTCTATATATCAGTGACAAATCCTCTTAAAGGAAAATGAGGAAAAACTATCCCATTTACAATAGCCTCAAAAAATACTTGGGAACTTAATGAAATAGATGAAAGACCTATACAATAAAAACTACAGAATCCTAAAGAAAGAAATCAAAAAAGACTTTAGAAGATGAAAAGATCTACCTTTCTCTTGGATAGGCAGAATTAATATTATAAAAATGACCATATTATCAAAAGCACTATACAGACTTAATGCAATTTTGATCAAAATCCCAATGGCATTTCTCATAGAAATAGAAAAAGCAGTCGTGAAATTCATCTGGAAAAATAAGAGACCCAGAATAGTTAAAGCATTCCTGAGCAAGAAGAGTAAAGCAACTGATGTCACTCTACCAGATCTTAAACTATACTACAGAGCAATAGTAACAAAAACATCATAGTATTGGCAAGAAGACAGACTGGTAGACCAATGGTATAGAGTAGAAGACACAGAGACTAACCCACAAAATTACAATTATCTTAAATTAGACAAAGGTGCCAAAAATATACATTGGAGAAAAGCTAGCCTCTTCAACAAATGGTGCTGGGAAAACTAGAAATCCTTATGCAACAAAATGAAATTAAATCCTTATCTCCCACTATGTGCAAAACTCAACTCAAAGCAGACCAAGGACCTAGGAATTAAATCGTAAACCCTGAATTTAATAGAGGAAAAAGAAGGCCCCAATCTCCATCATGTGGGATTAGGCCCCAACTTCCTTAATAAGACTCCTATAGCATAAGAATTAAAATCAGAATGAATAAATGGGATGAATTTAAAATAAAAAGCTTCTGCTGAGCCAAAGATACAATCAGTGAGATGAACAGAGAGCCTATGTCTTGGGAGAAAATTTTTACTCCTCACACGTCAGATAGAGCACTAATCTCTAAAGAACTCAAAAAACTAAACACCAAAAAAAAAAAACCCAATCAATAAATGGGCGAAGGATTTGAACAGACACTTCTCAGAAGATGAAATACAATCAATCAATAAATATATGAAAAAAATATTCATCATCTCTAGCAAAAGAGAAATGCAAATCAAAATGGCAGCTATGAAGAATACAAACAACAAGTGTTGGTGAGGATGTGGGGGAAAAGGCATACTAATAAATTGCTGGCAGAACTGCAAATTGGTGCAGCCACTTTGGAAAGCAGTATGGAGAATCCTTGGAAAACTGGGAATGGTCACCTTTTGACCCATCTATCCCACTTCTCAGTCTATACACAAAAGGACTTAAAAACACTACAGGGATACAGCCACATCAATGTTTATAGCAGCACAATTCACAATAGTTAAACTGTGGAACCAACCTAGATGCCCTTCAGTAGATGAAAAGATAAACAACAATGTGGTATATATACACAATGGAATATTACTCAGCAATAAAAGAGAATAAAATAATTCATTTGCAGGTAAATGGATGGAGTTAGAGAAGAAATGCTAAGTGAAGTTAGCCAATCAAAAAAAAATGTTTTATCTGATATAAGGAGGCAGATTCATAGTGGAGTTGGGAGGAGGAGCATGGCAAGATTAGAAGAACTCTAGATAGGGCAAAGAGGTGGGCGGGAAAGGGAGGGGTCACAGGGGTAGAAATGAGGGTGGAAGAGATGGGCATCATTACCCTAAGAACGTGTAAGAAGACATGAATTGGTATGAATATACTTTGTAAACAACCAGAGATATGAAAAATTGTGCTTTATATGTATATTGTGAATTGTAATGTATTCTGCTGTCATATATAACAAATTAGAATAAAAATATTTAGAAAAAACCCAGCAGCAGCATCATATTATATGCATAGGGAGAACAGGCCAATGTTTTATTAAATGTTCCACTCAACACGAACTATAGTTTAATTGAATAAATGAAATAGAATGTTTCCTTTATTTTATTCTTTTTCAACTTTAACTCCACTGACTTTTTGGATCACATAATTAATTTCTTATGGAGGGTTGTCCTGTGACTTATAACCTGTTTAGCAGCATCTCCAGTGTTTTACCACTAGATACCAATTCCCCAACCCTCTACCCAGTTGTAATAATGTGTCTCCATAAGTTGTCAAATATCTCTGGGCAGTAAAAATTACCTCTGATTGAGAACAATTGCTTTATATTGATCTGAAGTGATGTGTCTTTAACAAAATATAATTATAATGAGTATTAAAAAATAGGTTATTCTTATGATTAACAGTACCATTAGTGATCTACAATAATTAGTCCTTTGTGGAGTGTAATTTTGTCTAGTTCCAATATAAACACACACCTTTTTTCCTCTTCTCTTTTAAGATTTAATATCAATCATACTGATTTTACTCTTTCATTTTATTGATATAAACCAGAGTCAGGGTTTGGAATTTATCCATAACAAGACAGCACTTTCAATGTGGGTCCTATAAAATCATAACCCCCTGCTTATGTACATTACCGAAGCAAATATTCTTTTTTTCTCCCTAAAGAATATTCTGATAATCTCTTTAACCCATGTTTGTTGAAGTGATCACTTCTTTCTAAGGGGATAGAAAAGTACTATAAAAATCAACCAGACTTTCAAGATTTCAAAAGTACCCATGGTTAGGGAAACATGTTTGAGAATGAACTTAAAACTTCTTTGACTGAAGAAGTGTTTTCCATTTGACAGATTCCAAACTGCCACAATTTGATTATTACAAAGTAAAGTGAAGTGAGTACAAAATATAGTGATACAAAATAACTTTTCAAAAACATTTCACAAGAGCCAGAAATGATAAGGAAGGGTATTTTATTACAAGTTCAATATGCACGAGTGTATATGTGGTAAAGGGAAAAGAATCTGTCATCAGATTCTCAGTACTTAAATAACTCCAAATATCATAAGTTATAACATGGGCTGGGGATGTGGCTCAAGCAGTAGCGCACTTGCCTGGCATGCATGTGGCCCAGGTTCGATCCTCAGCACCACATACAAACAAAGATGTTGTGTCTGCCGAAAACTAAAAAATAAATATTAAAAATTCTCTCTCTCTCTCTCTTTAAAAAAAAACATAAAAAAATAAGTTATAACATGTGCCTTGAAAATGAAAATTTGCTTTAAGGTAATTAATTAGAAGGCAGGAATATCTACATGGATGTTTATTTCACACATATATAAATATAAATATATTTGCCTATGTGCAATTGTGCCCTTAAAAACACTAAGCAGATACAGAAAACTGCACCCAACTAAATGCAGCCAGGTAGGAAATACTTAAAATTCAAATAAATATCTATCAGCTAATCTGAGCCATACTCATCCACATCTTGTGTGCAATTTCAATAACCCCCCTTCTGTCACTTTATAATAACTCACAGTCTTTAATCATTCTTTCACTTCCATAAGCAAGGCTGCGTGCCATTATTATTGTAGTCTGTCCACTTTTCTTTTCTCTTTCCTGTATAGAGATTGAACCCAGGTGCATTTTATCACTGATCACTGAACTGCACCCCCAGCTATATTTCTTTCTGAGGCTGGCATTGAACTTGTAATCTCCCTGCCCCAGTTTCCTGAGTGACTGGGAATATAGGCATGTGCCATTTATTTGCCTTGCTCTATATTCCTTAACCAATGTAATATGTATAAAACTGTACTATAATTTTATTAGTTTCTTATGTTTGTTTTTTACATGTCATTGACAGAAATTTTGGAGTGTTATGCCCTTAACTTCATTTTCTCACCAGCCCTATGAATTTTATTGCACAATTTTGCATAGCTCAGTGGTTTTTAGGAACACATATGTCATGTTACAGAAGACCCAACTGCAGTTTAATAGTTGGCAAACATTCCTAGTATTGGTGGATTTAGCTTGTTGTTACCACATAAAGGATTTAGTAATGAATGTCGATGTGGGAATTAAAAAAAATAGTTGTAGATGGATGCAATATCTTTATTTATTTTTATGTAGTGCTGAGGATTGCGCCTGGTGCCTCACACATGCAAGGCATGCACTCTAGAACTGAGCGAAAATCCCAGCCCCGAATATGGGAATTTTAGCATTGTATTAGTACAACTTATTTCTTAAATATTTCCCTTTATACATAAGAAGCAGAAAAGTCATTGTCTATTTAAAGAAAAAATTGGATGTATGAACCTTAGGGGAAATTAAGAAAACAATACAAAAGAGAGAAAACACATTATAAAAATATCCCTTTTTAAAAATTATTCTATAATTAATTTCTTATTCACTCTCAAGGGGCTAAAAAGTAGGACATGTGCCATACTACACAGAAGGTGGCATTAGCTCCTTTGTCAGAGTCAGTAAGATTTTGCATACAAATCAGCTGTTCTGATGAGGGTAGCTCAGCAAGTTCTGACCTCCTGTCCAGGGCTGTAGTGCCACTGTGGACACCAGAAGATGATTGGCAGCTTCAGAGCATACCTGGCTTCTGTTAAAGGTGAGCACTTTACAAAAGTGATATATACACATACTATACATAATACCTCCCCCAGGCTCATCTTTAAGTTATTCTTTTTTTCTACAACAACAATAACTGAACTTGTAGGGAAAAATAATTTAAAGTTTTGCGTCTGTATCATTCTAATCGTACCACCAAAAATATCAAGTTTATTTCTTAAGATTCCTTGATCTTCTCTGTAGTCTGAATTTCAAAATTAACATTATCTGGAATATTCTGATGGGGAAAGCAGTGAGGTGGCTATAAAAATGATTCTTGTTCTCACTGTCTTCCTTCTTTAGGTCCATTTTTCCATAAAAAAATTGAAGGAACATACTTTTGAATACACACACTCACACACACACACACACACACACACACACACACACAAAGATATAACAAAGTAAATGTGACCAGCTGGATATGTTTTTGCTAAATGTACTGCCTTTGTACTTTTTATTCACAATAGAAAATTGTGGGGCTTGGAATAAATGACATCACAGCTGTGGAGGGTGAAAAACTTCCACTCTCTCCCAGTATTAGGTCCACTCCCTTTTCTTCCTTCCTTTGTCTCACATAGGGTGAAAGAAAGGCAGTATTTGCTAATTTGATTACTTAAAGCCAAGAGTAATGATAGTAATCACTTAGTACATGCTAGGGAAATGTCCAAGCCTCTCACATGTATCCATTCACTGTGTCCTCACTTTAGTATTTCCCATGCTTCACAGGTGGGAGAACAGAAGCACAGAGGAGACAAGTGATTTTCCAAAGAGCACACTCCTCACCATTTACAAGGCTGCCATCCTGAGTCTCATGAATGTGAAGTTATGCTGAGTTGATTTTGATCAAACCTGGGGACTTCAACTTCTTTGGGATGCTATTTTAGAGAGAAGAAAAGAAAATTCTTGTTTGGTTTTAATGTTTATTTGGGCCTATTGAATGTTGTGGGACCCTGTATTGCTCAACTGTAAGATGTTTTGTTGTTATATAAACGTGTTCTTATGGATGACTCATTTTATCATCTTTGGAGAGTCCAATTGCACAATCGTAAGTGTGAAATATTTGAGATGGGAAATAAATTCGGGCTGAATTTTTGAGGTAAAGAATTTGGGGATATAGATTTGGCTTTCTCAGGGGCTTCCACTGAGTATAAAAAATATCTGTGTTAAGCATTTGAGTAATAATAGTACTCCAGACAACAGTGCCTGACTCCCATTCAGTTTCTAGTATCCTCGGTGGTAAAGACCCAGGAGAGAGCCCAGAGGACTTTTCTAGCACTTTCATCTTAACTGAAAACTGAGGCTTTCCCAGGTCTTGTCTGATTCTCATTTTATTATTGCTGTATATATGACTTATTTAGAAACCCTAGGAAGGGAGAGATGAGGACATATTGTAGATTTCTATGTGCCTAGATATAACCTGCTTTAACAGGATTAAAATCATATCCTTAATAATTAGCAAAAGTTCCATCCTTATTATGTCAAACTTTCCTTTTTTATCATTATAAAATATCTTGGATTTCAGTCATAAACAATGACAGTATAAAACACATTTGATTTACTTTTAGGAAGATGGGATATTACAGATAAATGTGTAGGAGGAAGCTGATATGTATCAATGGACACAAATAGTTTCATTTCACTTCTAATTTTCTTAATATTCTGAAGAAATAAATTTGATATAGTGCCACAGATCACATGCCTCTGTACATTAAGTGTTAGCAATAATTCAAACTATTTTCACCAGGTCCCAAACAAACTGATCAAATATATAATACTTTCATAGACCCTAATAACTTAAAATCAGTTCAAAAGATCCTAGTTAAGAAAAAATTTCTGCTGGGCACAGTGGTACATGTCCTTCATCCCAGTGGCTTGAGAGGCTAAGGCAGGAGGATCATGAGTTCAAAGACAGCCTCAGCAACAATAAGATGCTAAGCAACATAGTGAGACCCTGTCTCTAAATAAAATACAAAACAGGTCTAGGGATGTAGCTCAGTGGTTGAGTGCCCCTGAGTTCAATCCTTAGTACCAAAAAGAAAAAAAAAAAGAAAGAAAAAGAAAAACTTATAACTGGTTAGATTCACTTTTTAGTCCTGGGCATAAAATTTGTTCTTTAGAAAATTGTTCAAGTTTCCTTTGCAATTACAGATGGGGTGTCTACAGAGTTCTGAAACTGTCTGCCATTAAGTCCAATGTTAAAAATTGTTAAAAGTATTTTTATAAGAAATATAGATGTAAAATCCAATATAGATTCTATGACTATATTATAGAGTTAATCACAGAATTAAGTTTAGTCTAAATGGGTTGAAATAGAAACACTTGACAAATATTCATTTAGGTCAGAGGTTCTTCCATTTCAATAGGTATAGAAGTTACCTGAGATAATAGTTTAATAGCTGTGGATTTCAGAGACCCACTTCCAGAGATTTTTTTCCTAAGCAGGTTTGACACTGGGAACAAATGCTCAGTGATTTCCATGAATGTGCCTCAATGATCCTTTGGGAAGTAAAAAGTAACTTAAGATGCAGTTTCTCTAGCTTTACTACAGACTGGATAGATAGCTAGAAAATCATCCTTGCAAGGAAATATTTCATAAATGGAAAGAAGCTGTTTAGGTAGTTAAAATAATGAATAAATAAGACAACAATTCATGTGATCGAAGAAGAATGCACACAATACTCAAAAGACCAAAGAGAAGGGTGACATATCAGCACAGTGAAGGTTTGGGAAAGTTTTGTAGACACAAGAACAAGTAGAGCAGTGAAAATCCCCTAAGAATTAGTTAGGAAAAGACAGAGGTAAAGTGATAAAAACAGAGAGAGAGAGAGAGGGAGAGAGAGAGAAAGAAGAGATGAGAGAGAGAGAGAGAGAGAGAGAGAGAGAGAGAAAGAGAGAGAGAAATTGGGACCTATAAGCAAATAAGCAAATAATTTGCTAATTTCAAGACAGAATCACATGTAGGAGAATGAGGTGGTACAAGAGGCTCTAGAATCAGGCTTGCCCATAATGAATGTAACTGTCCCTCTATGACATGGCAATCTAAGGTTTGTTTTAGACTCAATGTACTACAATTAAAAAACTGTCACATAGGGGAATACTTACACATTTGATCAGAATGAGGAGAGACTGTGAGCAGAAAAATAGAGATCTATGAATATAATGCAGCAGATCAACAATAATTGCAACATCAAAAGTAGTAAAAATTCTTTGGGTATAGAGAAGATACATAGCATTTAAAGGCATTCTGAAGCTATAGTTGATAATAGTTGGTGATTGGTTATGAAGACCAAGTGGGAACATGGGTTCAGGTTGACCTCATACTTGGGGAGGAATACATTCATTAGGTTGAATGTAACAGAGATATATATAGGATACTGCTGACAGCCATAGCCAAGTGGGAATGATGCATGGCATTTTTGGTTGAAAGGTGACACCAGCAAGCCATTGAGATGATAATGATTATGTTAAGATGTGCATTCAATTGGAGATTAGACCCCTGCTGTCCGCCTGGGCCTGCTACTTTGGAGGTCTCCTGGAGAGTTCCCATTGGTTGGGGAAGTGCGGTAGGAAGAAATTCCGGAGGAGGGATTTCCTGTTGGCATAGTGTGTCCCGGGAGAAGGCCACGTGCATGGCATTTTCCCGGGAGTTTTGGAAATAAAGTTTGTTCCTGCTTGAGTGGCTCGTGATTTTGTGCCCAGCCAGACTGCGGCAGGATACTGGATATCCTAATATTTATGTGAAATCCTCCAATTTTTAAGCGTTGATAACTAATTCAGAGCATTTTAAATAGCATAACTACCCAAAGATAACATGGTCATTGAGCATACATGATCCATATTTTGCAGCATGCATCTATAAGTTGAAGGAAAACAGAAAAAATAAAAGATCATGCTGAAAACACAGAATAGCACTGTCTCAATGATTCAACAGTATTGTTGGGGGAGGGGCATAAAATTATTTGTGTATTTAGAAGTATGTGTATATGTGTTTGTATATCCATGCATCACTATCTTTGTCAGCTTTGCCTCATTGTGACCAAAAGACTAGATGAAAGCAACACAGAGGATGAAAAGTTTCAATTAGGTCACAGCTTCAAAGATTTGGTCCATAGTCAGCTGACACCATAGTAGTGGGCCCAAGATAAGGCAGAACATCATGGTGCTAATGCATGGCACAAGGAAGCAAATCAGAACATGGCAACAAAGAAGCATAGAGAACTCCTTTCACCAAGGACAAAATATAAACCCAAAGGCACATTTCCAGTGACCAACTTCTTTCAGGCACATTCTACTTGCCTACAGTATTGCCTAGTTAATACATATCAGTGGATTAATCCAATTATTTGGTTAGACATCTCATAATCTAATCATTTCACCTCTGAAAATCCTTGCATTGTCTCACACATGAGCCTTTGGGAAACACCTTGTGTCTAAACCACAGTGGTCACTATAGTGCCTTTAATGTTCTGATTAACTTGACAAGGTAAAGGTAGGGTTCCTTATCCTGTCTCTAAATTCCTTTGGTTGAACTGTTTTGCTTTATAGTGATTCTTTAGTTTTTTTATAGAATGATATCAACATGCAGAATATTAAATTCATTGTAATTATCACTCTAAGTCTTTTCTGAATGTAAGTAAGTCAGGTGAATCATAAGCAGAACCATATATTGAATATGAAGAATAGTGGCAGTGTTAGTAGTAATAGGCATGCTAATACTCTTAGAGCCACATTTAAATCATTTTGACCCAAACTGTCAAAAAAATAAGAAGTGGTTTTTTTTTCAGAAAAAAAAATCATTAAAATATGGATATTCCTCCTTGTATCAAACAGGACCCATAAATAACTACCTGATCATTAATATAATGATTATGACCTTAATTAATAAAAGTGTTAATATATGAACAAATATGTATGGCACCTGAATTAACCTATCTTTCTTATAAACTAAAAGAGAGTAAAATGCTAATAAAATATTATATGGGATATAGAAAAAGGAAGGTCAGAAAAAAATCAATGTTGCTATTGGCTAGTTGATAGCTATATGGAACAAAGAGAAGAAATGAGTATCTTGACTGACAGTGAGTTCGAGAAAACAATAAAAGATATTTAATTTCCTTTAGTATCAGGAAAAGGTGGCGGCAGGTTGGAGGTAGATAGGGCAGAATTTTTAAAGTTACAAATTCTTTCCCATATACTCTGCATAGAATCAGCCCCAGTAGAATTAATGGTTCTCCAAAGCTATTACCTAGTATCAAAGATTTTAAGATTTTGAATTTTGGCATAAAGAATTATATGCCAGTCACCTTTCTTTGTCATTTTTCATCAAACGTGATTATATTATGTACTTCATAGTGTATAACACCTGTATTTACTACTTAAAATGTAATAAAAAAATTGATACAGATTAAAAAATTAAATATTTCCAGTACCTTCGAGACTCCCTCTGTACCAATTTTTTATAATATCTTATTTTTTACCTTCTACTGAAACTCTGCACATAATTTTAAAATAAATCTCTTTCTTAATAATTGTCCCATTATCAATAAGATTCTATTAGGTTTTTCTTGATTTCAAACTATATAAATGGAATCCTGTTGCATATTTAGATTTTTGTGAGTTGCTCCTTTCATATAACTTTATATCCTTGAGATTCTTTCATGTTGATATATGCAGCTACAATATAAATAATATAAATATAAAATGAAACACAAATGAAGTATGTTTTTCCTGCTGTACAGTATTCTATTGTATAGAGCAAAAATCTGTTTTCCACTCTTATATTAATAGATGTCTATTCCATTTCCAGTTTTGACTTTATGAATGGTACTACTATATTTGTGTGAATACGTGAGCAAGAATTTATTTGAGATACAATTTTAAAAGTAGAAATACCCAGTTGTACAGTAATCCTCAATGCTATTCTTTTAAAGTGGATGATCTTTGCCAAAATCAAATAGTACATTACTCCTTAGTGTGTCTAATAAAATTGAGAATGTACTTTTTAGTTTTTAGCAGAATTTTTATTCAAATTTAATAATATCAATAGATAATAATTCTCACATGATATTTATGAAAAGTGGCAGGTTTAAGCAATTTTAATGTATTTGCAGCAGATATTGGTATATTTGAAATGTAACGATCTTGAATATAGAAAAACTAGAATTATTTTTACAATTTCTTCTGTTTTGTGACATATATCATGAATAATAATATAAGAAATAGCAGTGAATTGAGAAACAAATTATTTTGTAAGTTTATATGGTACATTCCTGTCATTGGAAATTTTGCATTCATAGAAGGTTTAGAATCTTATCAATTTGATGATTTCAGCCACTGTGAATATGGGCTATAGGTTTAAGGTAATTTTAAATATTTTAATTTACATTTAAAAATGAAAAAAGTAAACTAATAGACAAATATAGACCAATGTTATTTCTCCCCTTTGTAGAAATGATGAAACCAAGAAGAGTTAAGAAATACATTACATACCACAGCTTGTAAATATAAAGGAGAATAAAAAGAAAAGTCTAAAAATTGGTAAATTTATGAAAGTTTTGCAACACATGTTCACTGGAATAGAATTTAGAATAGTTAGACTATTTCATATGTTGGCCTTTCTACTATTTAATTTTAATCTTTGCCCAACAGTTATGTCATTTTAAAAATAACTATAATATTGGTGTTGTGGCAAGCCTTAATGGGAGAAATCAAAACAGTTGAAGTTTGTTGTTTTTGTTTCTTTGTCATTTCAGAATTGTGAGACATTTTTTTGTTCAGGAAATATTCCACCTCATGAAGCAAAGCATTCCTGAAATTGTAGAAACTGAACTGTCAGCCTCATTTCTCAGTCTCCCTCATTAGTAGGGCACTTTCAGTTGAGGAGACACTGCCAATCTATACGCCCTCCCCAACCTGGAAACAAAAGCCAGGGATATAAAGCAGCAGAAATTGTACAGAATCCAACATGGAAAGCAACAACCACTGTGGCAAAATTATCTACTTTCTAGAAGTGGCAGTTCTAGGGTCCAGTGTGCTGTGCTAGTAGGGTTGGCATTGCCAGCGTCAGCCTCTGGTGCCCCGTGCAACCAGTATTGCTTCACTGGACCATTTCTTTTGACATGAATTTGGACACTAATATTGGCAACGTCAACTCAAATCCTGTCTCTCCAGCTCTGCTGTTAATCAATTCTACTCCTACTTAAATCTTTCAGAGTCAGTTTCTCTTTCTTTCGGCAATAAACTTTGACTCCCATCATATGTTAAAAGTTAAGCAATAACAGGTCTATAGTAACAATGCATATTAATTCCAAGAAATCAGGAATTGTGTAGGACTTGTTCAGTGTTACATTCTTAGCACTTAGGTCAGACTAGCATAGAGTGAATGAATGTTCAATGGATGAAGGCTGGCTATTATTATTTCAAACATGTTTGTCAGAAAAAATTTAGTCACAAAAATTAATTATTGTTATATTGAAAACATTATTAAAATGTTTGATATAATATTTTGATGATGACTGACACTACTTGGTGGTTTCATAATTGATTTAAAAAGAAGTTAATCAATTGTTTGGGAGTTATAATAAACCACATACATGCATTCACAACACACACACACACACACACACACACACACCTCATTGGGTTAAAACATTCAGAACACCTAATAAAAATTATCATGTGCTATTATCATTAATCAGATACTACATTTCCCTGGTCTATCTGTCTTGGACTTACATTTGAATTTCAATTTAAGTCAATAACAAAAGGAGAGGACAGCTTCATTCGTTTTTTGATTCTATTTTAATGGAACACTTGATAAATTGTAAAATAAATAAAATATAAAGTATAAAATATAAAAATAAAGTAGACAAGTTTATTTATTCTTCACCTCACTGCCTGTAATCAGCACTGACTCTCGACTAGACTTTTAAAAATTTCAAAAAATTGAAACATATCTTCTAGGAAAGCAGAAATCAAGTTATATCAGGAGTTTCCACCTACTGTTCATCTTCAGGTCACAGAGAGTTCAAACAATCACCAAGATTATGATTTCTGTTCTTCCAAAAGAAACTGTAACTGGTCATGTAAAGGCCTGCTATGTTTATCTTCCCAGTGCAATTTTCTATATAAACATATGAACTGAAACACTTATCATCTCATATCTAGACAATTATAATCTAACGTTTACTACCAGCTCCAAGTTCCTGCTTATTCTACAAATTTCTGTAGATTAAATTTTAACATACGACTTTCCCTAATATTAATCCCCTACAAAAATGATTTATGGATCTTCATTGTCTGCATTTTGACTTTTAAATGGATTTAGCATTGAAGCATCTTCACAATTTAACTAAACATAAATCCCCAAATTATTTTCCATGGAGTCTGCATGTACACTTTGCAATTTACAAAACAATTCACACACTGTGGCACAAAATCTCTTTAGAGAAGTTTATATCCACATTTGCAAGTCATTCTGAAAACCCAGACAGAAGATCTGAAGACTAGTTCTTCCTGAAGTCATCCCTCATCACTCCAATCTTCATCTCATGAATTTTGTTAAGATTTTTGATTGTGTCCCATGTGTGACATCTTAGATAACATCTAGTACCGTCTAATAGGTCGTACAAATATTGTTATACTTTTTAATTTCCCACATCACCTAATCCTGCTCAATGACTAAAAGAGGCAATCAATAAGTATCTGTCAATTGATTTTTAGATGCAATCGAGCATCAGTTCTGTTCTTCCTGATGAGCTGGAAAATGAAACATGGAGGTTCAGTGAACTTGATTAGAGATGAGAATTGGAATACGGAATCAGACATGCATCTTATTTTGGATGTGGGGAAAACACTTGCATGTGCTTGCTCATTCTTTTAATCCTTAATTTTAAATTTTCTGACAGGAGTTAAAGAATGAAGCTTGCACTGTTTCTTCTTGCAATTTCCCTAAATTCAAGGTACTGCTCTACGAACTGAAAAGATGCTTTTCTCATAGATCTTTAAAATAGCTGGAAGCACAACAATTCTCTATCTAACTAACTACTAAATAAATAAATTAGGAATTTCAGATGGCAAAAATTACTTTGAATATAGTCCATGGGGTACAGGAACAAAAGATAATTGGGGAGAGCCCATTAGAAGTGTAAGGGCTATGGATAAGATCCCGAATTAAGACAGACAAAGTGAGAAGGAGCCACCTGTGGACTCTGGAAAGCACTTCAGGCAAAGGGATATGTAAAAGTTAGAGTCTCAAGTCCTTAATGAATCTCAGATGATTAAAAGTAGAATTTTTTATGTTCTTGTAAACTTTTTACTTATAGGCTACTGGAAGAATAGAAGAGGTGGATGGATTGAAGAGGTGGATGGATGGGAAAGGGGAGAGAGAGAGGGGGGCTCAAATTTTACATTACATGCAATGGAAATCCACCAAAGGCATCTTATGATCTTAATTACAGTTGTGTAGAAAATGGCTTTCTAAAAATGCAAATTGATCAAGGGATACCATCTTTTCAGCTATTGTAGTAGTCCCATGTGTCATGGAATAGGAGGATAGCAGCAGAGTTGTGAAGCTGACAAATTTATACTGTTGTGGGTGGTAGAACCTATAGAACTCGCTAACAAGCTCTATGTGGGAAGCAAAGAACAAGAATGAAATCAAAGCCAAGTTCTGATTGCTTAGTAAGGACTTTGTATCTTATTCTTAGATACATAAAAGAATTTTGAGAATTTTGAAAATGGATATGTCATGGCTCACCTTAACCACATTTCTAACAAATAAATATATTCTGTATGTGTAATGGGAATTTCAGGACAATTTTACCAAAACCACAGCAATAAAATGGGGTAAAATCATTTTAACTGAGGTTCAGAGGCAGAGAAAGGTGCTTTAAGGGGAGATTAGCTGTGACATCTGCACAATGACATAGTCTCCATGCTCAGAAGGGTCATTTGTTTGGTTTAAAGCTTTGCTGTGGCTAATGTGAAATTCTTTTGCAACTATTAAAAGAAAACATAGAAAAAACAACCCAACATATACATGCAGGCAATGACTTCCTAGTAGGACTCCTATAATCCAGAAAATAATACTAAGTTTTAATAAAGGGGATAACAACAAATTAAAAAGACTCTGCTCAAAAAAGAAAACACTAATGTGAAGAAAGAGCTTAAAGAATAGGAGAAAATCTCTGTTAGCTATTCTTCCAACAGAGGAATAATATCCAGAATATATAAAGAACTCAAACAAATTAACACTAAAAAACCCAATAACCCATTGTATACATGATCAAATGAACTAAACTGGCTTTCTCAAAAGAACAAGTATAAAGAACTGAAAAATATATGAAAAAAAAATGTTCAACACCATTACCAATCAGGGAAATGCAAATCAAAACTCTACTGAGATTTATTCTTACTTCAGTTAGAATTCCAATCATTAGGAATAAAATAATAATAAATGCTAGCTAAGATGTATCAGAAAAAGAGACTCATTTCTTGGTAGTGGGAATGTAAATTATTACAATCACAACAAAAATCAGTATGGAGGTTCCTCAAAAGACTAGGAATGGAACTAATATATCAAGCTATACCATTCTCAAATTTGTTAATAATTTTTAAGAAAAGGTTCTGCATTTTCATTTTGCAGAGAAAAATGACTCTCCTACAGAGAATCATGCTTAAGACTAGAAAGTTAATTTGGGACATGAATTGACAGTAGCTTTTTAAGCCAAGATTTTATAACTCAGTTTCAGTGTACCAGGAGAAGAACAAAGACTTACATTCTCACCTTCTAAGTCTTATTCAGTGCTATTTTTCATAAGATTAACTTCTTCCAAGTGTCCAAAACGAATCAGTTGATACTTTCTATGTAATGACATGATCTTTTATAAAAATATTCCATGCACATTTTAAAACATTTCTTGATAGAGTATAGAAATTTTGGTATAGAAATACTAATCCTAATTTATTACTAATACTGTTTAAATCTTATAAATCTACGTTCTTGTCATTTTTATGATATACCAAAGAGAGTCAAATATAATAATATATTCGAGCACAATTTTAATTTGTCAATTTCTTACATTTTAACCTTCTCTAAAAATATTGATTTGAAAGCATTGGTTTTTAAAGATTCCTTTGTGGTCTATCTTAACTGTAATGACACATATGATCCTTGTAGAGAAGCAATCAATGCTATTTGATAACTGCTTTTAGTATTGAATTCTAATTTTCTTGATATCAATGTTCCTATCTAAATTCATATTGTCTTTTGCATGTGTCCAGCTTGTCCTTTATCCTTTCTATCTTTGATGGTTCTGTGGTATTTTGCTTTGGGTGTAAGTTTTTGCAAGATGCATATTGTTGAGTTAAATAATAATTATTTAATTATTATTATTTAATTATATAATTAAATATAATATATTATTTAATTACTTAATTAAATAATATATATTTCCTATATATTATTTAATCTATGCATATTTATTTTGAAAGCTTTTTATTTATACTTTCATGATATTGCTTATTTTTTCTTTTGTTTAGTTTTTATTTTCTTACTTGCATTCCCATAGTGATTACATTTTCTTAATATTTTGATTCTCCAGAGCAATTTTCCTTCTGATTCTCCTGGTTAGTGAGTTCTTAGAATTCAGATTTCAACACAAGTCTTTTTTTCATACCTCACAGAAATGATCTCTCCCTTAGTTATTTCTTCTTGCAACATATTACAATTTTTTTTAAAAAAATACCCTATCATAATTTGCAGTTACATACTTGATTGATTACAGTTGGAAATTGGAAATCCTGATTGATTATTCTATAAAATATGTTAAAGCATATATTCATAAAATAATATAAACAAAACTTATTTTTAAAGTTTTAAATTAAAATTTACACATGTAGTATTATTTATGTTTAGATGGAGGTCCACCTTTATTTCTTAAGAAAGAGAAACAGGAACTTATCCAAACTGGTCAGGAAATTTGAGAGTCTTCTTTTTTATTTTCCTCAGTCATTTAGAACTGTCCCAATCACATCTAATTCTACATAGCAGAGGAGTTCAGTGATTTTTCTAACCACATGTCTTAAAACATTAAAGTTTGTTTTCATAAAATAAACAATTTCCAGGGTTTATATAATATTTAATTAAATTGTATCATTATAAAACAAGTACAACATAGAAAAAGACTTTGAAATAAACTCAAAGACTCTGGCTGCATCAGAAATTCTTGGTACATATGTGACTAGCAACAATTGCCATTATTCAGAGTGCTATCAAAGTCCAGTAAATGTCACAGAGAGAAAAGTTTTTATTTATTGTTGTTATATTTTGTAATTCATTTAAACAAAAAAATATTAGGAGAGCTAGATGATTTGTTAAGTTGAGGTGGCTGTATCACTATAGTATGATGATTTTAGATCTTTGGGAAAATACTAAGGAGAGGGACAGTTGGGTCATATGGTGGTTCCATCCCTAGCTTTTGAGGACTCTCCATACTGCTTTGCAGAGTGGTTGTCATCATCTGTGATCCCACCAAAAATATACAATTGCAGCTTTCCCCCTATCACCCTGCCCATGTAATTTTTATGCTAAATTTTATAAGTATTTCAATGTTTATTCCAAAATCAAAATAAGAGGGGCTAGAACTCTAGGTGAGCCTTCAGTAACATTTTTGTAGACTCAAACTCCCTTCATGTTATCCAACTTGAAATCGAATTGACCCACAATGACCCTGGTTTTATTGCAGACTTCTCTAAAATGGGTTTGTCCTCCACAAACCAAACTCTTCTAACTTAATAGAATACATATATGTGTCCCTCCCATTTTACCCTTTTCTTTCATATTCTGACCAAACCTGGTGTTTTTTTTTTTTCTCTTCTCCTTCTTAACTCTCCTCCCTCATTATTATCTCAGAATTACTTGTCACTCTTTCTCATTTGCTCACTTTGTTCCCACAGGCTTGATCTGTCATACACATTGCCTCTCTTGCACTCCACTTGTCTTTTTTTACCACTTCACATTAACCTTCCACTTGTGTTGCCATGTGCTATTTTGTTTTTTAATTGGAAGTTGCACTTCCAATATCATCTGTATTGAGATAGCCTATACTTCAATGTCACTCTCCACTAGTTCAGGATACTTACTGTCATGGCATTACTGAATATCCCCTTGCCTGTAATCAACGGTTTTCATCAGCATCACCTCCTTCATGACCTCACTTCCCTCCATACCTAGTTTAGAATAACCTCACTACAAATGGTATACACTCCTTCTCAACATACTTGATTCCCTCCACTTCTTCCATCTTGAACTCTGTTGTCAAAATCTCAGAACCGATTATACCCAATCAACTGAACATTGCTATAGAAAAATCACAAACCCTTACTGACTGAATTCACTTTACTGTTGTACTTATAAATGTCAAGAAGGCACTTAGCAATCCAGAAACTCGTACTGCAATCTGCTAGTTTTTATTTACTATGCCAAACTGAAATATCTCTGAAATCTCCAATACCTTTCCCCAGAATCATGCTCTCAACTACTAATGTTTCTTAATACTTTGTAAGGAAATGTTTAAAACAATGATGTATTTCATTTTCCTCTTATCAGGTAAGGCTACTTACAACTTACCACAAATACTCTGCATTTTCAAACTAAAGTAGGTTATATGTCCATGTTCATATCTGAAGTAAGCTATTTCTCTGAAATCTGTTTTCCAAAATTTCTTCAACCATCGAGTATGCATGAAATTATCCTTGTTTTGTGCAACATCCTCAATTTCTCTTTTTCCATGGGATTATTCCCATCTACCTACAGATGTGTTTTAAATAATATTTAATATTTAGTTACCTCAAGTAAAATTTCCCTTTTAACTGATGCTCACCCCCAATCTGGAAAAGGCTGCTTTTCAGTAAAACTTCTACTCTGTTGAAAAGATTCTTATCAGGTCACAAGTGACATCAATTTGCAGGACCCCTGGTATATTTCCTGATCTTATCTGTTATGCTTAATATTGATCACAATTATTTACTGACTCATTCCCTTCTCTAACTTTCTGTAACACCATCCTCCATTCCCTCTCATTCCCTAACCCAACCTATTCTTTTTTCTGACTCCTTTTTCTCAGCAAACCCTGTTTCATTTTCTTTTTCAGCAAGCCTTCTTTGGTTTCTCATCCCTTGGTTCTCTTTTTGCTCAGTAGTTTTTTTAAATACCCCTGTATTCTGGTTAATTTTACACCATATGCCAATCCTGATCATTCCTCCACAGAGTTCTAATAACATCTTTACCATTAAAAAGTCATCAGCACATGGGTTTCTGTATCTTCACCATAAAAGCATGTTTTTCTTTCAGATTTCCATTTCTGAGTAAATGGGGGTGGCTAAACATCAACCTGATGTTTTTGTTTCCCTTATCATTTCCATCTCTTAATGCACATCCCCAAACTCTTTGAGTTCTGTTTGATACCAGCACATAATCCATCTTCTTAGCCTCAATTCCAAACCAGTCACTTTCACTTCTCAAATGGAAAACAGTGACAACTTCCTCCACACCAACCTTCATTCCTTCTCAATAGAGAAGTCAGAATATTTAAAATATAAATCATATCATATATTTCTCCTAGTTACAAACAGATAACAGCTTTCCATATTGCCCTTAAAACATGTCCTAGTTCTACATCATGTACTATAAGACCTAAGAAACCTTCCTAATTCCCTTAATTGATATTTATACCTTCTTTTCTGTCAGTTCTGAGAAGCCACTGAATCTGTTTTTGTCCTTCTATCATGAACATGATATCCTTGAACCAAAATTTTGACCTTTCTGGCTCTTCTGTCTAGAAGGATCTTTCAGAATACCATCACTTGGCACCTTCTTCTGCTCCTCACATCTCAGCTCAGTAGTCTCCATCAAAGAGATGATCTTCATGGATCACCCTGCATTCCTACCACGGTTTTATTTCAGAGAGTTCACTCTGGCTTCAGTGCCCATTATCGATTTAGAGAAAGGAAGACAAGACTAGACACTAGGAATGCAATCTGGTGACAATTAAAATTATCCAGGTAAGAGAGATGGCAAAGCTGCCTCATAGGTAGCATTGGTTTGAATCCTTAGATTAACTCTTTTTCTGAAAACTAATCCTTGCATATGTCCAATCTTTTTTCACCCCTACAGAGTACAAACAGTCAATGATACTTTTCCAACTTTGGGATTTGAGATGGGATCTAACAGAGATTATGTTGATCTCTGTTCAAATATTTCAGCCAGACAAAAGAATAAAGGACAAGTTTTAGAGTGACTCTATTTTCACTTGCCAGAATGGAGCAGCAAAGGGAGCTGTAGCCAGAAAGAGCATAGACACAGTGCTTCACCTTTCTGCCAAGCCATTTCTTTTTGTATTTCTCAGAGCAACAGGCATTAGCTGGGTCAGTGGCACTCTTTAGAGCTCCTTCATTCAGAGCCAGCTGTCACCCGGCCCTGATTTATTTAAAATGCCATATATGCCAATGCAACCTGGGAGGCAGCACCAAGGCAGGGTTGTGCTATGGAACTAACTCCAGTGTTTGGTGTAAATCTGGAGGTAATAATGAGATCAATTCCTGCTTCTCATCAACTAATGGAAGGCTGCCTTTGGCTCAGGCTTCCATTGGTGCAAAGGAGAGAGAATTAGTTGAGATTCCATAGTGCAGCTCCTGTTCCATATGTAGATCCAGGTGGAATTTTCCTTCCTTGCAGAGACTCTTTGGATGGTTGAAATTCCTTTTATAATGTTAATTTCTACAATTTATTTTGTTGAAATTTTTTCATATCTGGGTGCTCTCCTAGACTTTGATATCGTTAGGAATTTTCACTTTTATTATATTTTCAGTTGTTTTGATGGAAATTAAAAATAAGGAAGAAAATTTAAATGTGTAATCTCCAATTGCTGTCTTAAAATACACATCTTAAATACACCAGTGACTGAAAATCATAGTCCTATTTCCATGAGTACATGACACCATGTCCTCTGGTTCTTTATTGCTTCTAATAGTATATTATCTTTTACATGAATTTTGTAAAAGTTCATAATATTACATGGGAATTCTTACTTTAGAAAATCTTGAACATATCACAAGGTTGTTTATTTTTTCAAAAAAATTCAGATAGTCATTTTTTTATTGCAACTCTAAAACTTGCAGCAATAGTAATAAAATAATAACCCCCATTCCAAATCCCTGAAGGAAATATTATCCATCACCTCCCAAACTCAGCTTTCCTTTGATCTCATTCATGGGAATAGTGTGCCTGGTTTGACTTAATCTTTGTTACTCAGTATTCAGTTGTAGATCACTTGAAGAGAAGTAAATGATCACCAATAAAGGTGATTATTTCAATGTACCCAAAGCCCAGCATATTAAAGTTAGGGTAATTTTCAATATTTAAATAAATAAATCATATATACAAATACAGCAACTAAGAATCCTTATTTAAAAGCTCTTGTTGGGCTGGGAATTTAGCTCAGCATCAGAGAATTGTCTGCAATCACAAGTTCTTGGGTTCAATCTCCAATGCCACAGACACTTAGACACACACACAAAAAAAAACCACACACACACACACACCAAAAAAAAACCACAATAGCTCTTATTGATCAACACAAATTCAGATTTAAAAAAAATAGAATTTAGCTTTTTATTATCACCTTGATGAAACTCTAGTGAAATATACTTCAGTGAAACAGAAGAAAGAAAAGTGAATTCCTTTCCAAAAATGCATTCTAAAAGTTCCATACTTTTCGTGTACAAATGGATTTGACTTCAAAAGAAGAAACCAAAAAAGATAAAATCTCACCATCAAATTATGTGGCTTTTGAATAATCATTTATGCTAATGGAATTTTGAATGCTTATGAATTAATCTTGCCTTCTAGCAATGGGCTTCTGCCTTGTATTATGCTTAGACACATAATTCTTCTTATAATGACCATTTCATCAAATCCCAATCTATCTTAAGATCATGAAGAAAAATGATAATCAAATTACTACATTTCTCTTTCCACTTGAGTGAACTAATTGAAAGAATTCCACATCTGCATTCTCTGCTGATACCCTGAGGAATACAAGGAAACATATGGAAACTAACTGAATACCTAAATATCTAGATAGCTTCGGATGAACACATGTATTTTTATATGTTTAATATACTGATAATCTGAATATCTCCCACATATTCAAGTTGATCTAGGCAGCTTCCCAAAACTGAAATCCAGTTTTATTTTGTCTTTTTAAAAATATATATATTATTTATCACATTTATTTGTGTGTAGTGGAAGTAGTATGACTTCTGGACTAAAATAAAGCTGAATCTGCACCCTTGCTATCTATAATTCTAGTTAAATTACTTAAGTACTGTTAGCTTTCTGTTATCAGTAAAAGAGAAGGCTTTATAGCTGCTAATCTGAAGATGATGATAGTATCTTTTGCATGTCCATTTGGCCCAGATAACAACAACAACAAAAAAGTTATCTCAAGTGGTTTTTGTGTTGAGCCCATATCATAAACAGATTGAAAATCACCCAGAGATATGCACTGCTACAGGTATTTAATTTTTTGATTATTGTTTATATCCTCAAGTGTAGAGAAATGTATTCAGATTCAGCATTGTCAGGCAGTGCCAGTATTTGGATTTCCCTGGCTCTGTTTACTTGAGTGTTGGTTCAGTATCTTCTCATATTTGTAACTGGATGAACACAGCTTCCTTTCCTGGCAATGTTTAAGAACTTCAGAAGTCATATGGATTAAATGTCACCAATTACCATTATGGAGTGAAACACAAGTATACTACAGTACTGTAGAATAAACATAAAGGATATCAACTTTTTTCTAATGGGGACTATTTTTATGATATTTCTGAAATAACAAGTATCTTAAAAAAACTTGCATGTACAATGCTCTTATTGAAAATGTAAGCAACTTCTTCACTGATAATGTGATTTTTTTCTGAGGATTTAGAAACATCAGAGACTTTACACTAAACTTGCCCTGCTCTGACTGATTTGGGTGACTCAAGTTGGGAGTGTTAAATTATATTGAGAATTTTACATAATGATTTTTCAATCAATTGCTTCAAATGGCTGACTGAACTGCTATTCCTTTCTCCTATGGCTCTTTTTATCTGTCTGCTTGCTTTAGGAAAGAAGGTATTGGTAGTTTTTGCCATTATGCATGTATTAATTAACATTAGTCAGTTTTTAACCCTTGAGCATTTAAATTAAAAAAAAAACACTCAAATTTCCTCCTTTTTGACAGCAATCTGAAAGAAATTGAGAGCACTTTGTCTCCTATTCCCCTCATCATCAATTCATTAAACCTAGCAGCTCAATTGACACTTTCTTTGGAAAGTCAGGCTTAAATGCTTCATATACTCTGTTTCTATAATGTCTCATACAATGTTTCACCAAAGTATTTACTATGTCCTATTATAAAGTTTAGTTTTTTGCTGTTTCTTTCAGTACTGTGAAAATGGCAATTTGTAAGCTCTGAAGTATACACTATGGCATTCCTAGTATACTGTTCAAGCAAATGACAGAGAGAAGACATTATCAAAACAAAACCAACTAGGCTGGGAATGGAGATCAATGGTAGAGCACAAGGCTCTGGATTCAATTCCCAGCACCAGAAAACAAACACATAAAATGAACCAAATCTTCTAAGATAATTAATTTCATTGGCCAAAAGGTAATGAGTCAAAACCTTTGAAAAGTCTTCCCTTACACAGGAATCATTGGGGTCTACCACTCTGTCCTTGTAGAAATTTGCACAGGCTCAGTGGAAAAGGGCAACAAGGATTATTTAGAGCCAGGATGGTCCTCATACTTCTTCACACAATCCTGTTTTTCTTCTTGTCCATCACCAGTCAGTAAACTGCCTGCATTGAAAATAAGGAACCCTTATAAGGAAAATGTTCTAGCATATGGAAATTCACGACCATCTCACCAGGAAAAAAATGTAAAAAAAAAATAAAATAAGAGCAGGTGGCAGGAAGATCTACCAACAGCTCTCTCTTTGATATTCATGCTGTTGCTGGATTCACAGATGATGAAATACTCCCAGGCTAAGTCTTTTAAATGGAAACAAAACAGGTCTTGCATCCGCCCTAATTAGCAATCAGCATAAGGAAAAATAAAATCACAAATTGCCTACCTGTGCAGAAATCAATGCACACATGGTTTTAAAATTGCGAGACTAGGGTAACCCTTCTTATTTTAAGTGAACACTCAAAAAGGGCTCATTTTGTGGGTATGTGGGTTTATTAGATTTGAGGAGTAAGGATAACCTAAATTAATAAAGAACAATCTAGGCAAACACTATGATAGGCTCAAAGAAGAGATGATTAAGAAACCAGAAAGAATCAAATTGTTATTTGTATCATTCTATAACAAATAAATAACAAGCCTCTGTTTCTGTGTCCAAATATTTTTATAAACAAAATGAAGATTACAAATCTTAAATATCATGCATGAATAGAAATATTCTCTTTAAGCAATATATCAAAATCTCCCACATGTTCATAATTGCAAAATTCACAGTAGCATAAAAATACTGGCATTATAATCCAACACTATAGAACATGCTTGGAGATTACAAGTGGATTTCTATGATTGGAATTAGCCTCCAAAAAACTCACCAGAGAACAGTGACCACATTTTATACACATAATAAGTTATTACACATTTTAATGTCCTGAAAGTGATTCTAAGATTGTGTTCATCCACAGACCTTGTCACATTAATCCTGGTTGAACCCCTTTGAAATACATGGAATAATGTAATAAAGTAAAGGTACATATTTTATTGCAGTGGCTCTGTAGAATCAGCTTGAGTGATACATTTTACAATACTAGTGTAGCTAATGATTACTCACCTCCTCTGTATACTGCATGGCTGTTATGCTACATGGTTGGCTACACAAATGATGGGAAATATTACCACTGCACCATTATACATAAGTGTCTTCCACAGTTCCTAGTAGCTTGTTCCACAGTTCCTAGTAGTTAATTGATGAATTAATTAATACATAGTTATATAAGTATAGGGGCGAATTAGAAATGTTTCTGAAAGGAGATGGAATTAGAACTGATCTTGATGAAATAGTAGGACTGCCAAATACTTGAGATGTATTCTTGTTCGGAAAGAAAGACACATGACCTTTAGGTAGGCTGATATAGAGCCTAGCAATGGCAGAGAACATTTGACCTTGGTATAGCTAGGAGATGTGGGTAAGACCAAGCAAGAATCCGACATCTGGAAACAAGTTCAAGAGAACAGTGATAACACCTTCCTAAGATTTTTTTTTCTTCAAATGAATAAGCATTTATATTTAGTTTAAAGTAGCACAGTTCAATAGGAAGAAAACACAAGCCACCTATAGAATTTAATTGTTAATGGCATCATAAAAATATGAAAAAGGATTCTCACTGAACTATGTAACTTCTCTTTTTTTATAGGCACTTTTATAAATCAGCCCATCTCAATTTGACTATGCACATGTTGAGAACACTAGCTTCACAAGAATTGATAGAGCAGCTCTTAATGTGAACTGGTTTGTTGTTCTTCAGAATCTTTGCTTCTAGGGACTGGTATCAAGGTTTGTAACCAACATTAATTATCCATTCCTTGGAGCAATTTTCTTCTCAAAGTGTGGCCAATAGATCACCTTCAGTAGAATCATCTCAGATACTTAATAACTAATCTTCTATCATGAATGATTAAATCAGAAACTAAACAGGGTGTTTAAAAAGAAACTGCAATAAAATCCCTAACCTGATGTTTCTTATGCAGTAATCAAAAGCATTTATTTAAAAATATTTTCTCCCCAAAAATAAAGAGTATGAGGAGAGATACAACATGAAACATTTAACATTTTATCATCAAATCATTTCTATGTCTCCCTTGAAAGGAATAACAGTAAGGGGGAAAAATAGAATATTTCATTATCTCAGAAATTGAGAAATTCTTATTTCTTTCACAGTAATATGACTTGTTGATCGCCTTACTACCACCAATAGCATATAAATGTCATGAGTTTAAGATTGATCATCATATATATATGTATGTAAGGTGTATATATATATATCTACACCTTACATAGATAATCATAATATATATAATCACCTAATATCATATATGTATGATATATCAAAGTGTGGCCAATAGATCACCTACAGTAGAATCATATCAGATACTTACTAAATAATCTCATATCAAGAATGACTAAATCAGACATTCTGACTTTGGCATGAAAAAACTTCAATAAAAACCTTTAACCTGGTGTTCTTTGGAAAAAGCAAATATGTTATTATTTTAAAGACAGAAGACTTCTCAAATTTAGTATGGACTATTTTCCATTGTGATTCTATTTTGCTTAGTGATGGGCCACGTATTAGGTGATAACAGAGATTTCATCTATGAATAAATAGAATTTTTTTTCTTTAGTGGATAATTTCCAAGTATTCCAAGTTATTTCCAACAATCCACAAATTGAACATAATACATGTCTCAAACTATTGTGTAAATGAGAATGACTCATATGTACAGGGATTTTATTCAAAACAACTTTTCCAACTGCTTGTCCATTTTTCTTGTGAGAAAGATAAAAGTACATGACATCAATAGTGTTTAATAGTGAGTTATATTTTCTCTCCCCAAACATTTGCATTTTACAAGCAAATGCTCAAAGAGATACTCTTCATTCTATAAGGGGTTGCTCTAATGGTTGTTATCCTGCCTTGTGACAATGGTGTGAGACAAAGCAAATGCCCCCCATGTAGGGCGTGGCTGCCTGCTTCCTGGTCTTGAGGCTGCACTTGTGGCTAAGACAGCTCCTGGTGATCAGCCAGGAGGCGGTGCTGCGGGGGTGACAGAGGAGGCGGACCACCTCAGGATAGGTCCAAGACTCTTCCGCCCTAGTGGACAGCTCATGCCTTCCCTTACAGACTAAGGGGTGGGTGTACAGGTGAACTTGATCCACCCCTCTGACCTTTATATTCTGATTGGCTCCTGTGCAGTATATAAGCTGTGTGTACTTATTAAATGAGATCCTGCTTTGACTGTTCTCCCTGGCATGTCTGATTCTCCTCCTGGGAGGAATGGCTGGGGTGGGCGGCCAGTCGACCTTTACCTTTCTTGGCTCATTTTGGTGGGGCATGCTTTTGCTGCTTCTCCCACTGGTCAGGAGGAGATGGGGGCTAAAAGTCCCAACACCCCCAAACTTTATTATACAGCAAAGTGGCTACCATTCACCCATGCGCTTAAACCTGGTTCAAAATAATAACACATTCGGTTTTTCCAAAGAAAAGAAGTGATCTTGAAAAGCATTTTCCTTCAGAATGTAGCGGTTCTAAAGTTATAGTTTTTGTTTGGATTTATTGTTTTAAGCAAAATCTCTCCATTTTTCACAGACATTGTGTTTCTGGTCTCTGCACTGATTAGAGTGGTGTTACAGAACAATAAGTACAGGCAGCTGGCACCTAAGGTAATGGTAAAAACAGCAGGCTCCTCAAATGTAGTATGGACTATTTTCCATTGTGATTCTATTTTGCTTAGTGATTATAATCCATTCACAGAACATAAAACTTGTCTAACTCTGGCCCTAAGCAACCATGACTCTTTTTATGTAAGGAGAAGATCTTTGTTTTGGAGAAAAACAACAAGAACTTAACTATGGGATACATTTCTAAGAAACAATAGAATTAAATTCAGATCAGCTCTCCGCAGAGTTTCAATTCTGAACAAAGCTTATCAGAAAGGGGCATATGGGGACACTCAAGGCTTGTGAATTTAATTGAAAGGAAGTGGAAAGAACCCTGCTTCTGCAGAATCCTGGTTTTTAAAAGACCCCAAATTAATTACTTCAGGGGAATCTGAATCAAATTTTTTCTTGGTTACCACTGAGCAAGGCAAATAAAATAATGAGAATATCTGGCAGCTAAGTATAAGAATTTTGAATTTTATAACTTCAAAGATGAGGTTAATGGTCTGGGAGAGATGCCTTAATGCAAGGAGTAAAGATGCTGATGCAATTTACTAAAGCCACTAATAAACAACAGCATCCATTTACTGGTTCATTTTAAAAACATTTTTTCATGTCATATTATTGTTAACACTTAAGTGATAATAGGCCTTTACTTCATTGATTTTTTTCATTAAAATTCAGCAAATTCAGGTGTTTAAGACAAAAGCCCAATAAAATTCCTTTTCTCATTCTTTGTTTCTAGAACCATCTATCGCCAATAATACATTTGACCCTAGATAAAGTAAGCTTCTAAAACACAGCCAATTGACATTCTTTTTGTAAACTCATGGTTGTTACTGAAACTAAAGCTTACATTTTACATGCTTTTTATATTAAAAAGTCTGTTGTTATTTTTGTTATGTCTTTTTGGTTAAGGAGAGAAATCTCGTCTGTTTGATAAAAGATATAGGTCATTGACAGCTCTGAGTCCTGGCTTTTTCACTGAGTCTAGTGAACAACACATCAATTCTCTCTTTTCTAAGTATTCTCAGTTTGGAATGACCCCTCATGGATGATAGCAACACTGGGTCCTTCCCATGGATAGTCCAGCCGTGACATCTCAAATGTGTGGAATTCCCAAAGGACAAAAGCCATGCTGTTGTTGCTCTGGATTCTTACCTCCCAGGGACAATTAGGAATGACTCCAGCCAGTTAGTTATTTTCTTATTCCTTTAAGGGTCTGGATGCTTGGATGAAATGCTACTAGAGATGGGCCAGGATTCTGTGCACATTAATTCACACACCCATTTATGAGTGCGTGTTTGTATGTATAGAATTGAACATTTGCATTTTTAACCACCAGGACAGTGAGGGAAACTTTTGAACACATTCTAAAAATGATAAATGTCAAAAAAATTAAGACTAAGGACAATCTGATTATTAGTTATGCTGAGATTGAGTAGATTTTGTAATGCGGCAGTGTCTTTAGACACTTTCCAAAAGGTTGTTTTGTTCCAAACATCATATAATTTTTGAGGAAAAAATTTAAAAAAGTGATAATAATTTTGGATAGTAGGAAAAAATGAAAAGAACTTTATGAAAAAGAAGCTACATTTTGTGTAACATAAAATCAATGTGTCAACTCTGAAAAAATATTTTGACTAAATGTCAGAGGTTATTTATTGATTCCTTTTTCTCCCTCATACTTGTTTATTTTGAGTTGCAATCAAAGGCACTTGTATATACTCGATGTTAGCCAAGGGGTTAAAAAAAATCCTGTCACTTGTGTTTATTTTTATTTATTTGTGTATTTTCTTTGTTTTATTATAGTTTAATTGTTTTCATCCAAATGTCTATTGTATTATCAATATCCATCATGGAATAAACTGCCAGTGATAGTAATATCCATTTTATACCCCTCCCTTGTTGCTTCTCCACAGAATAAATACCAAAGGATAAGAGAACAACAGAGAACTCCTTTATCAAAACTACAGAAACTTGGGAGGCTGAGGCAGGAGGATGGTAAGTTAGAGGCCAGCCTTGGTAACTTAGGGAGACCCTGTCTCAAAATTTAAAATAATAATAATAATAATAATAATAGGATTAGGAATGTATTTCAGGGGTAAAGCTCCCTAGTTTGGATTCTCAATACCACCCACCCCTAAAAAAATATCTACATTATATATATGCTTAGCTATAACAAATAATAATAATAATATTGTTTTCTACTCTTCCATCTGTGTCCTCATATGACAACCATTTAATTTTTACTACAAGCTTAGTATTATGTTGTGCTCCAGGGAATCATATGGACTCAGAGCCATTCATTTAGAAGGCAAAGTTGGACTACACACAAATCTTTTACTCAAGAAGTCCAAGTCAGGCAAATTGAGCCTTGTGTCACAATGGGCTATAAAATGAAGGCAAAATTAAAGTACTTTTTAAAAATAGTCTTTATTTATACTTCAGATACTGTAAATCTTCAAATACTGAAATATCTGGCACCATGTCTGCACTGTTCTTAGAGTCTAAAGAGGAAGACAGACGTGTCCAGGGCTAATTAGTGGTGCAAAACTCTGGTGCCATCTTAGTTGCTCTTAGCCCAGACTTGGGGACATTAATTCTGACTGGAGGAGTCTGGATGATTTCACCTGACACCATGCCTTTCTTTCTGCTTCCCTCTGGTTCTAGTGTCTTGCATAACGACATGACATCCACTCCCATCGGTCCACTACCCTAAGTTGCAAATTGATCATTTTTCCTTTCTCTCATCTTAGCAGTACAAGGTGGACATGACAGAAAACTTATGCTGAAGGAGGCCACTCTGAGATTTTAATGACTTAGAAGTGCTTGGTGTGCTGCCAGCTTTTGCCACATTGGTGCTGAAATTGAAAACTAATCTTAGGAGTGGCCAAACTGTGCCCTCTCTGTGTAGCTGGTGTCTCAGGTAAGGACTGCACCATCGCACCCTGCTTTAGCTACGTTCTTAGGGAAGAACAAAAGCAAATGCAGATGGAAATACAAGAGGGGGCGAGGTTGACCTGCCTTATGGCTAAGTATTTACTTTTGGGAAAGTAGTTAGATTGCAGTGGAGGTCTCTAAACTGTGCAGAATATGCCTGGGCAAAAGAAGCAGCAAGGGTTTGCCTCTGAAAGCACAGGCAGCAGGCAAACCACAGCCCACACAGAAGCGCCTTTATTTCACAGAAGGCAACTAATAAACTCCCCAAACAGAAGCCTATTTGATGGAGAAGGAGAATGTGTCAGGGGGCAGGGAAAAAAAATCCTGCAAAGAATTCAAACTGAAATTTAGTAATAGAGAGCTAATGTACTGAAAAAATAAGCTTGCTGCTAACAGCAAAGACACTGCCAAGAAGTAGATGGGAATTAGTGCCAGGTTAACACATAAATCAAAATTTTGCAATTATGCAAATGAGAAAGCCAAAGACTTTATTTCATTTCCATCTGATTCCAGAATAAAGGGCCTAATTTTGATGAATATATAAAAAGATTTAAGAAAGTGAGATGATGAATTGCAGCAAACCAAAGATATCAATCTCCCTCTGAAAAAGAGAGATGATTAAATCCTTATATGTGTGTATAATATATGTACTTGAAACATATATATGAATTCATATATTTCTATACATATATTCTGTATTATAATCCATTACATTTTCAAGCAAAAACCTTCTTTTTCTAAAGCACTTCATACTCTTTATGACATTTTACAGAACTACTGAGGGTAGGTAAGGTAGATATGATTATCTCATTTTTAAGTGCTGATTAGTTTAATATCAGAATTGATCATAACAAAGGTTTCTTATTTTTAAAAGTGCAGTTAATCACAATAAATTTGTATTCTTGGAAATGTCAGATTACAAACTGCTTTGAAAGGTATTGTTGTTGGTTTACATAGGGTAAAAAGTGAAAGTTAATTCACTCTTTGTATTGGCTTTATAAAGCATAATTTCTTAGGACTGATACAAAATAGCACAGGACAGTGAGAGCACATGTTTGAAGGTGTGGTATGAAAACATTTTAAAATGCATAAAATTAAACAGAGTTGTTAGGTATGTCATTCATGGCCACATACCATATAAAAAAGATAGAATAAGTAATCCATCCTAAGTAGTCCAATTTTCCCCTTAAGAACTAAGGATTAAGAGCCATATATCCTGGTTTTGGCATATGGACAAGCAGATGGATGGACATAAGAATTTTGGAAGGCACACCAAGTTGATGCCAAATATGTTGGAAAATTACATAAAACAGAGACCAAATAACACAAAGCAAGTGTTTAAAAGCATGAAGTACTTCTGAAAAGGAAGTCAAATAATATATTTTTAGAACAAGTAAAATACTAACCTACAAAAGGCATTTGGTTTGCTACCCAATAAAGATACTCTGTGCAGACAGGTGAATTTGGATCAGATGTGTAAAGTTTAGATGGAGCCAGGCACTGTTGCAATGGATGATGTAAGAATGTTTCTGGTTCAGCTACAAATTTTTGTCTGTTGATTGCTCATATGAATGTCCACCAGCACCATAAGGTGGATTCTAATCAGAGAAAACACTTTACCTTATTTTAAAGGATGTTTGCCTGAAAATTGTGCATTTGCAGCTTATAGAACACAAAATTGCACTCTGCAGTTTTTAAAACAGAACCTGACTTTTTCCCTCCAACAGATAACTTTTTTTCTAAATTTAGATTATAAGAATTAAACTACAGCAGAATCATGATAATGGACTCAAAAATCACAGAAATTTTGTGGGGCTCGATTAATGCCAGTAGCAGTCATACACATTTATCAAAACCATAAATAGTCTATTGATTCAATGTATAGGATTCACTTTTAGGGCTTCCTCACTTACAATGCTTATACTTAATAATCCCTTTAGTGTTTTGGCTTTAAAATTTTTCCATATGTTGCTGATTCCTAATATCAATGTATCAGAGATCATCTGAAACTTGACATATATAAAACCAAATTATTGTCCTTCCCCCACAAATTACCTTTCACCCATCTCCTGCTCTCTCACTGAATGAAATTCCATTTTCCCAGCTACTCAGAAAGATATAGAGTTATCATAAATTCCTCTATTTCCATAAATTTTACAACATCAATAAATCTTATTAATTCTGTTTTCCAACACAATCCTAAATCGAACAACTCCTGATCCAAAGGATTATCTTTTCTCAGCCAAACTACTACAGTAAACTCCAGAATTTTAATAGTTTCTTAAGTGAAGACTTTGACCTTTAGAATGTGTCTATTCTCCACAAAAAGCTAGGCGATCCATTTTAAGTATGACTGATTATGTCATTCATTTCCTCAAGCCTTCCTTGATTGATTTGTCACTTCCTTCTCTAATGCCTCACAGGATCTGCCCCCTTGCAACCTCTGTGACTCCATCTCCTTTTATCACCCAGTTCATTCACCTCAGTCCACTGGCCTTCTTGTTCATCCTTTTACTAGCCCATATGATCCTGATTCAAGTCATTAGCCCCTTGGCTTTTCTTTGCCTAGAAGTCATTCTAATAAATATCCACTTGGCATCCTCCTTAATTTTCTGGAGGTCTTTGTTCCAAAACCAGCTTATCCTAGAGGTCTTTGCTAACTACCCTAGAGACATACCACACACTCACTATCACCACCAGAAGTAATCTCTGCCCTGTTTGCCCTGATTTATTTTCTTCTGTAATACATTTTAACACCTAGTATACTTAGACATACACATGTACATTTAATCTGTCATAATAATTCATAAATTCTGTATTCAAAGATTTGCTTCCTCACTAAAATGTATTTGTAAAATCAAATCTAATACTCATGTTGCTTTCATAGTCACTTCAGGCATATGCAGAGCTGGGAGAAATTTGCTACACTTGGGGCGTTCATTCCCAGTTGAGAATATGGCAAGGAGATGCTCTGTCTTCACTTTTCAGCTTTGATGGTAAACAAGGGTCCTTTCCATGGCCTACTTTGTAACATATTCTTTGCATTTTTGTGTTTTTGGCTGGTAGTTTTATTGTTTAAAATTGCCCCCAAATGTAGTACTGATGTGCCGCCTAGTGTTACTAAGTTCAAGAAAGCTGCATTATGTCCTAGAGAGAAAATATGTATGTTAGAAGAACTTTGTTTAGGCATGAGTTAGAGTACTGTTGTCTGTGAGTTCAGTGTTAGCAAACAACATATATTAAATAAGGTGTCTTTAAACAGAAACACATATAAAACAAGGTTATATACTGATCAATATATATACTGATCAACAAAAGTATTGTGATGAGAGGCTTGCAGGAACTTACCCTGTGTTTCTCTTAGAATCATTAGTTTAGTATGTGCTAATTCAGTTTTGGGTCTACTTCATACAACATGAAATTTAACTACTCTATTAGCTTACTTTTACTTGTTATAGTTTTCCTAGATTATAGGACTTTCCATAAACACAAGACCTTAGCCTGGAATGAAGTTCAGTAGTGATAATAATATGTGATTACATCATTTAATCTTCCCAGAAAATCATTGTTGTAGGGCTATTTCATGCATTTAACATATAAAGAAGCTTGTCACAGGGACATCAACACTTGCTTAATGCCACACAATGATAATTGTCAGTAGCAAGAAGTGGAATAAGCAGTATTTGGGGGTTCCTCACAATTTTAGTACTGTTCATGATGAAGTTATATTCCAGGTAAATGATATGAAATAAGGGATAAATGAATGAATGAAATAGCAATTCATTCAATTTAACGATACATAATTACAACCTGAATTTATCACTTTTAATCACAGAGAAATCTGTATCACTTGTTATAAAACAAATTGTAATATGAAGATTTATTATTATTCGTAAATTCAGAAGTAGATACATGCAGAGAATAATCTAAACCTAAAAGGAGCTTGGATGAGACTGCAGGCCAAGTGTATAGAGTCAGAGAATCTGGAATTTATGCTTGTTCCATTTTTCTGGAACTCAGGAGACACTGCAATAAACAAATCTTCGCTGCCCACTTTCCTGAATTGTCAAAGCAATCAAGAAGTACAGAAATATAAAAGCAACTTGAAAATGACTAATCCTTGACATATTAAAATCACAAAAAAACCATTACACAATATTAAGCATTCATCTAATATTTAGAATAATAGTTTATTAAAGAATTCAGAGGGAGGCAGTTTTAAGATGGATAAGCCTGTTGACCTAATAAGAAACCATGTGAAACCAAAGACACATGCACAACTCAACATCACTCAGACAAAAGAGGTTTTTTTTTGCTTTCTTCTGGTTAATGAGATTGATTTTATGCACAGTGCTCACCTGATAGCTCTATTAGCCTTTCTTTTTTTTTCTTTCTAGAAATGAGTGAGACTGGAGTATAAGTAAAATCAAATAAAGAGAGGGCCATTGACCTGACTGCAACCTGACAACTGTGACACAGAGCAGCTTCTAGGCTGACTTGAGCTTTGGTTTTTGCCTCATGAGGGCTTCTGAGCTGTCACTGTGACTTAATTGTTTCTTTGGGGAGTAAGAACGGATAGTTGACCATGATTTGTGTTGATTTTCAATAAAGTTACTGCCAGGGGTATTTAAGCCAAAACATCTGCCTGACAGCTTTATTGGCACTGTATATGTGACACTAATAAAGAAATGAAAAGGAGATTTCCTGCTATTGTGAGTTTCCTCCACTTTCTTTTAGCAGGTGGAATTTTAAGCTCTTCAACAGCCTTGCCAAACCTGTTTATACATCTTTTTTTTTCCCTCCCCACAAGTAATCATTTACTCAATTAGTGCTAGCAATTTAGAATGTGTTCATTGTCACTCCCTGCTTAGAATGTAAGCCAGGTGGATGTAAGCTTTGTTCCCATTTTGCAACCATTCATTATAGCTTAAAACAAATATAATTTTTTGGTTATTTCTGATTTTTTTAAAATTCTGGGACAGAAATGTGTTTTTCTTTTGTTGTTGTTGTCGTTGTTATTTCTGGGTCAATAATACAGAAAAAATATTAACCATGACATTGAAGGTCTTTAAATATTCTTTTTTCTCTTTTTTTCATAGAAAATAAAAAAGGAAATCATTTTAAAAATTAGCATGTGGAGAGACTGTCTAACACGAAAGAAAGGAGGGAGGACAGATAGAGTACATGCAAAACAGGGAAGTAGAAAATGAGGAGGGCCCCAAAACAAGGAGATTTAGTAGGTTTTGAGATATGTAGGACTGCAACTGGTTATGGTAGTAAGATTTTTTAACATAAATTATCAATCTCATTTCTTGCTGTGCTGACCTATACACATGGCTTTCTAACTGGGTTCAGAACTACCAACTCTTAGACAATTTACTGTATATAAAGTGGCCACTGAAGACTATTTCAGTGACTACTATTATGGTAGTGAGATTCAGTTTAATCAAAAAGTGTCAAAATAAAATCAAGACAATACAATGGTAAAAACTCAAATAAATCTCATAACATCTAGCACTGAAACATTAAATTAAAATTATAAAGTCTTAATTACCCTTCAGTTATTTTTTTCTTTTGACTTACAATGAAGCCATATTTGACTCTCTTAATAAAACATGTTCATAACTAAGGATTAATGTCTATTTCAAGTGTACGTAGCAATGATCACCTATGAGTCAATTATGTTGTTTATGAGATCAATTCTTTCCCATTGCACCCCTTATAAACTAATAAAGATGCACTATGATGGAATGTTCAAATAATAAATACCTACCTTTGTGAAAGGAATAGCTTAAATGTTTTCAGAATCTAGTCATTGACTGCCAGGAAGAATCTCAGCATGATAACATACAATTTTGTTCATCCAGGTAATATTGAAAAGTTCAAATTTCACTTTTTAAAGTAAGTTTAAAATAATGGACAGAGTCAGTATATTACAGACAATTGATTTCTTGAAAGTCAGGAAAACTGATATCAAGAAAACTTTGAGACCACCAATTTTCCTCTAAAATGTCTAAAAGATAAAAAAAAATGTCCTTTCCTTAATAGAGCAAATATATTGTACAGTTCAAGCAATTCAAACCCATGCCTATGGGAAACACAGGTGGTGCTGGGTCTAATACTCCATTTATTTATGGGAAGTTTAGCTTTAATTTGAGGCAATATTTTTTCTAATGGGGAGGGGTATACCAAAACTTTAAGTTTCAAACTTGAACAAGTAGCCTGTATTACTTTTATTGCCCTTTGCATACTGCTAGACATGCAAGTTGCTAACATGATGAACAATGGCTAAACTAATTTGCACAACCATATCATCTATTTTAAATATTAGTAGTATTTTATTGAAAGGATATATAGCAAACTAATCTACAATTTTATCACCTCTTTATACATAATTTTCTCCCACAGATCAGGCAAAGATAAATGTCGATTGTTGCTTAAACTTGTCTTTTTAAATTTAAAAAATTTGCACATTTTCAAGTATTTTATATTTCTAAATTGCCTTCTACCTATTATGCACATTTCTATTATCTCATGTTCTTACCAACACTAGAGTGATAATTTTAATACATTTATTTATTCTTCCATGATAAAGAAGTTAATTAATGTATTTAGTATATAATTTGAATGTCTTTCACATACATTTAAATTTAGATATTTTTATAAATATTGCCAATTTATAGTTTGTTTTTTTCTGTTGGCTTGTTCATATTCTTTGCCCATTTTTATTTAATATATCTGATACTTTATCATTAATAGGTTTATTGGTAGGTCTACTTTTTCTATTTAATGAAAACTTATTTTTTTCATCATATTATTCTATATATTATCACTCTCATTGTAATTTTGTTTAAAGTTTTATTATACAAAAAAAGCAAATGTGTGTATTCCCCTACTGATCAATTCTGACCTTTTCTAATATAAACATACCTGAAACATTATTAAATTAATTGAATCTTTACTCAGGGCAAAATGTACCCAGAAAAATTTTTCTACAGATAAAAAAAAACTCATGAACCACCTGAGTCCATTAATGGACTCTGAGAGCAAAAGAAGAGCTCTTTTTTTGTTGTTGTTACCTCTCTGGTGCTCAGACTCTAAAACTCTTTCCAATGATGTCATCTAAATATCTACTTGTACGTTTCCTATATTTAAGAATATCATGTATTTTCATATGTCCATTTATTAAGTAAAGTATTATTGTCATCATGGGAATAAATTACTTTTAAAAATAATTAACCAGTTCCATTAAACTAATTGCCCACTTCTCACAGAGAAAAAAATGTTGGTATATATGTGTCAGACACATAAATTTATCCAAATTTTTAATTTTTCCACTCTTCAAGAGAGTGAACCCTTGTCGTACTAAAATTGTAATATATAAGTGAAATTTTCAAAACTTGAATAATATAATTGGCAGATTAATTTTAGAGTTATGTATTGAATTATCTGTAATACAAAGAGGACATTTTCTTATGTGCTCCTAGAATATTTACAAAATTTATGAAAGTAAATACAGAAAGTTCAAAGCAGTAAATATATAGATTGAATCATTTGATCATAATATAACAAAAGCCACACATTATTTTTTGCAGAAAAAAAAACTTCACAATTTAAGAAAAGCATTCTTAATAATTTGTGCAGAAGAGAAATAAATCCCAAAACCAATATTTAGAAAATCCTCAGAATATGATGAATAGTTTAGAAACTCTGAATTATAGTTAAAGTGATGATCAAAATCTTATTTTGAGAGGGGAAGGTACCAGGGATTGACTTAGGGGCACTCAACCACTGAGCCACATCCCCTGCCCTGTTTTGTATTTTATTTAGAGACAGAGTCTCACTAAGTTTATTAGTGTCTCACTATTGCTGACGCTGGCTTTAACTTCAGATCCTCCTGTCTTAACCTCCTGAGTTGCTGGGATTAGAGGCATGTGCTATGGCGCTTTGCTTAAAGCCTTAATTATTTTCGAAAACTTTCAATATTATAGAGTGCAATCATCATATAATGTTACAAGATTGCATAACATGTAATGATTGTCTTGCTAAAATAAGTCATAAACATCATTAATAGTACTCCCCTCATTTTTGTTAATTAATAATGATACTGAAAAAAATATTGCAGCCTATTTTAGCAGAAAAATAATCAAATGGTGGTTTTCTTTAAGGGATGAAGTTACAGTTGATTCACTCTTTTTTCCTTTTGGTACACATTTGTTTCTTTTCTAAAAGCACCATCCATCTCTCTTCTAAAAGCACTACACTTAAAAGAGAAAAATAAATTCAGGAATATATGGAATAATGATTTTTTAAGAGAGGGGTGTGTATGTAAATGTGTGTTATCTCACAAATGAACGAGTGTGATAAATACTATCCTTCATTGAGATGGTTTACTAGGCTTTCAAATGTCCATTTCCAGAAACAGAAGGAAAGGAGAATGGTGACAAGAGCCAGGATGTGAGAGAGATATAGAGGAAGACAGAATGTAGGCCACAAACATCTAACATTGACACTAAAGAAGACTTACAGAGGATTTAGGGGAAAAAATTTTGAGAAAATCAAGAGCCATCATAGAAAATAAAAGTACATAATACAATGCATCTGAAAAATTCTAATTTCCATGGCAAAAGCAATGAATTTCTGAATTAGAAATACTCACCCTCACTACAGGAAATCCTAAAATGAGATTTGTCAAAGCACTGACCCATTCTGAAGAAATAACTCTATTTTAAAATTTTCCATAGGTATAAATGACAAACTATTTTCCTCTTTTAAAAAATTTTGAAATGCATCTTTGTCAATGTCATAGCATTTAAAATTCTATTTGATGTAGGTTTAATCAATTACATGAAGCAAGAAATATTATGATTTTATCTTATAAATCACAGATTCATGTTCAAATATGATTAGAATTTTCTTTAAGTTTACATAAATTATAAATTACTAGATCAAAGTTCATTTTCAGCAGCCTCAGAAGCCACTGTACTTTTTACTGCCTACTGCTTTTTCAATATTTTCCCTCCCCTCTCTTTTCTTTTTTATCTCACTTATTATCAAGCTTGATTAGGACTTACATGAAGACAATGGAAACGTTTCAAACCTTATTCACAGAAAAATCATCATTTTATTGTGAACAGAAAATGTGATCTAAGACAAAAGAAAAAGGGACATGTTCTTAAATTGTAATTTTAGCTTTGTATCTATGCAAATAGTATTTAGCTTTAAAATCCCAGTTCAGGTTTCAATGTTTCAGGACCAATATGCATTCCTTATTCTGTAGTCCCTTCTTTAAATTATTAGAGTTCTTATAGATTATTTAGAAAAATTTACATATCTAAAGGTATAGAATCCTAGATTAGCAGCTAGTTAGTGTTTTAAATATTTCTTTCATCCTACTGGATTCCTTAAAGGGAAAGACTTTAGCATTGAATAGGAAAATACCTTGGCGTTGAATAACTTTGAAACTTTGCACAAATGGCTGCTCATTCAGAAATGCTCTTCTGTATGAGTATACTGACACTTACACACTAATGCCTTTCCTGGAAAGCAATCTGTGCTTTCAAGATTTTCAATTAGATAAAATGAAGTTTTATTTGTTCATGTCATTTCAGAGGCAATTACTTCTATAGAGACGTAACTGGTCTCTAATGTGAAGACGATGTCTGCTGTAATTGCCACATAGGAGTTGACAAGTTTTATCTTTTTAAAAAGAAAATTTAAAAAGTGTGAGTCTTGATCCATCCTCTACAGAAAAGGATCTTTATGTAATTCAGTATTTATTTTTATATAAGGACTTTTCTATCTCATAAATAATTGAACTTCCTTGTTGACCTTTTCATTAATGTCAAAGTCTAATGTTTCTACATGAAGGTAAATGTGAAAGTCTCTTAATAGGCACTGTAGCACTCATCATAAGACCGTATAGAAAGTCTGATACTCCAGAAATGAATATTTTTCTGTTAACAAAGTACAACTGACAAAAAAGAGATCAAATAGGCAGTCCACTTTGTAAAAGCTCTGGAGGTTTCAAAAAGCAAGTCCTCAGGGCTTACTGGACAGTGTGCACCTTAGCAGGATGCTAATCTCTCCAGACCCTAAACAAAGATAACTAACAGACAGGTGACTTTGATTGGGAAAGCAATGTGACCCTCGGGAAGTACACAGTATATTACTGCCCTGCTAGTCATCCTGAGTCACAGTGGTTCTCAGGGTTAGGGTAAGAATCCTGCCAGTACTTCCTATCATTTCCTGCCCTCTCTCCCTCTCATGTCCCTGGCTCCTCATGCCTTTTGGAACGATTGCACACTTCATCTTCAACTATATGTTATTCAGGTGATACAGAAACAAGAAAAGGCTAAAGGTTTAGGGAAAAAGACATATACTTCAAGTAATACTTTAAATACCATATGAGGGTTTCCCTTCTAAAATATTATTTCACCCTAAGCCCTAGCTTGGTTTGGCCTATGATGGTGATACCACAAACAACCAAAAGAAGAAAGCATTCTTCCCAGAATTAGCTTTCTTAGCCAGCATTGGCAGGATTGTGATTTGGTGCAAGGGAGGCATGGGGTCTGACTCAGCCAGTGTTCTTTCCATGAAGCCATGTTGCCTCCCATTATTAACGTCAGGAAATTCTGACTAATCAATAAAGTTGATGTTTGTGGATTTCTACCTTGACAAGATTGCCCAGTCGATGGAGCCACAGAAGAGAAGAGGCAAAGGCCTTGCAAACTATCTCCAGTACTGTTGCCTGCCTGCAGATTATATTCAGCTGATTCAGAAAGTGTTCAGTTCTTCCTTAGAGATGCTTTGTGCCAATTCTTGCCCTTTTCCCAATGGTGAGATGGTTTACTTCTTCTATTTGTAATGAATTAGCAATACAAAGAGAAATGCACAATGCACAGCCCACAGAAAATTAGCAACCGCCTCATCCAGGGTTAAGGATGATTTGCTCATCCTACAATCTTTCAACTCAGATTGTGAACACATGCACAAGTAGGCTTAAGCAAATCAATTAATGTATCATTTCAATCCTAGATAGATTCCTTTCTGCCTACTCCATTCAGCCACTATTAACGAAGCAGGCAAATCAAGCAATGCTAGCAGCAGGAGGCAAAAAGAAAGTACAAGCATGAAAGCTCACAGTTGACAAAAACTCTCAGTATTAGTATTACTCTCCAAGACTGACACATAAGGCATATTTCCTATCTGTTTTTTTTTTTTTTTTTCTTTTTTTTAGGGGTATGTGTGTATGTGTGTGTGTGTGTGCAGTGTATGAGAGAGCGAGAGGGAAACAAATACTGGATTAGCTCTTATACAAGTTTTAATTTCCTTTTTCCTTTCCTTCAAAATTGGATGCTGCATGCAAATCAATAGAACATAACTGAGTCACTCAACACATCCAAAACTGCCAAATCTGATAGAGCCTTGAACTGATAGAAGGTTTCTCAGATATGACCTATGTGGAAAGAAAGCGCTGGACAACCTTTGTGAGCTCTCCATATGGCTATTCCCAACTCTTCCACTAGGCTTACTCATTCTTTCCTCACTTGATTGCTGCTATCAAGAATATTAACTAACTCCTTTGGGTGTATACAGAGGATTGGGCCATGTCAATGTTTATAGCAGCACAAGTCACAAAAGCTAAACTGTGAAACCAACCTAGATGCCCTTCAGTAGATGAATGGATAAAGAAAATGTGGTATATATACACAATGGAATATTATTCAGCATTAAAAGAGAATAAAATCATGGCATTTACAGGTATACCAATGGAGTTGGAGAATATAATGCTAAGTGAAGTGAGCCAATTCCCCCAAACCAAATGCCAGTGTTTTCTCTGATATAAGAATGCTGAGTCATAATGGGGATGGAGGGGGGGAGCATGGTAGGAATAGAAGAACTCTGGATACAGCAAAGGGGAATGAGGGAAAGGGAGGCAGCATGGGGGTAGGAAAAGCAGTGGAATGAAATGGACATCATTACGCTAAGTACATGTATGAGGACTTGAATTGTGTGACTCTATGTTGAGTACAACCAGAGATTTGAAAACTTGCGCTATATATATGTAATATGAATTGAAATGCATTCTGCTGTCATATATAACAAATTAGAATAAATTAAAAAAGAATATTAACTAACTTTATTGACTACTTTTCCTATGCCAAGCATTGTTCTGATGTGCGTTAGCCCATTGAATTCTTGCTTCGACGCTTTAAGGCAAGATCTAATGTTGTGTCCACTTTATGGTGAAGAAAATTGGGTATCAGAGGAGTAAAATAACCTGCCTAGGATTATTGATCTGGGGCAAGGCAAAACTGAACTTTAAATGCAGCAATTTGGCTACAGGAGCCGCTTTCCTAACCATGAACTTTATCAAAGGAGGGAGGAACTAATGGATTGGTTTTGGCATGAAAATCCATTACTTCCCTCTCCTTTTTTGCACATTGTAGAATGAGCAGACTAAGGTAGGTGGATTCTGCCTTTGTCCAAGAACTCAAATACAGAAGTTTCATAATATTAAAAGAGAAAAAAAAATAGTTGTTTTATAGCTATTTGAGCTTCCTCATCCTCTAGGATCTATGGACATGGAAAAACATGTCCTGGACAGAGAAGTCAACATCCCAGGTCTTCTCATTTAATAGAAGACCCTCTTAGTTTCCCCTTCCAAGTGCTTTGCTTCTTAGTTTGGGGTGGTAAGATTGGACATGTGTGGTAGTTGTCTCAGAAACACCTTGTCAGTTTCTTTCTATGGATACACAAAATAGAATGTTCCATTTCCAAAACAGTATGATCTTCCAAGCAATGAAGGAAACTGCTGTTCTGTGTTAACTCGTTTCATCAGACAAACATAAGACTGGGGCTGAGGTTGTTTATTTTTTATTCCTTCAGGTTATTTTGGGACTTGATACTAAGTATAAAATGTACCAGTTTTCTCAGCAGGCATAGATTGCTTTAAAGTTCTTTTGTAATTTTTAGGAACTAAAACGTTCTAACCAGTTCTATGAATGTAATAAAAAATGTTATAATATTTCAAATCAAATGTTATATGTTCCAGGTCAATGGATGACTAAACTTTTTCCTGACATTGAATTAGTGCCTTTTTTAAAACAGAAAATAATAGATGAAATAATCATATTTTAAAGGACCATAGATGGTTCTCAGTAATTTGACATTGCTGGTTTTTTTTTCTTTCAATATGGTTTAACCAATCTTTATCCAACTGTGAGAGAACAAGAGGGAACTGCATTTCTCATTTGATTTCCTACAAGGTACTGGCTTATAAATCGAATACCCTACATGAGATTTTTGTGACTTTAGGAAATAACTGGAAAGACAGAAAGAAAACCAAGAGATACAAATTGCCATAAAAGATAATGTATTTTTAAACGTAAAAATACCATAACAATACTTAATCTCACACATAACACCACAAGCTACCTATGATTAACTTTCTATCTACTTAAATACATTAGAAAATAAAAATACACAAATTACAGAGAATTAAAGATTAAAAGAGGAAAAGGACAATTACATGATAAATTTAAAAGAAGTTTAAAGTAATTGCATAATAATTTTATATATATATATATATACACACATACATATGTCATGGCAAAAGATATTTTCTCTATCTGTAATTTTAGTACAAATAACTGGTAGTTTTTATCAAAAGCTGATTTTGAAAGTTTCTTAATTCAGGTACTTAAACTAAAACTAATTATCATTAAATGAAAATAAATAAAACATGTTTGTATGCCCCAAATATTTTTCTACCTAGAATATAACCTCATGTTATTGGTTTAAATGCCATGAGGTATGAAGGAACAATACATGTATGTCCTCTAACAAGTTATGTATAACAGGTTAGTTCTTCACCTTAGAATAAGATCCAGAAGACTATATAGAAAATTTTAAAAATTTATTTGGAAGATGGGTGAGTATATAATACAAAGAGATAAAATCATGGAAAGAGAACTTTGAGTGAATTTTTCTTTAAGAATAAACTAATTGGCTAGAGAACAAAAATGACATAAAGTGCAAGTTGAAATCTGAAAAATAAATGTGAATTTAGAAAATGTTGAAAGAATGATGTGAAAAAAAACACTTCTATCTAATAACTTGTACTAACTTTAACTGTGATTAGTATAGCAAGCTAATAATCCAAGTATAGCTGGATGGTAATTATCTTTATAAAAGCTTGCATTTATTGCTCACCTATTCTATGTCAGGTATTCTGTCTATCATCCGATATGGAAACTCTATCTTCACGCTTCATAGTGGGTGTTTTATTTTCAATCACTAGTAATTCGATTCTAAAGGCTTTTCTAAGATCACAAATCATATATGTTGCATTACCAATAAACCACAGCATAGTGAACTGTAAATGTGCTGCGTTTATTTTATTTGTTTGAGTCAAACCAAGGATGTCTAGGCATGCACAGGTTAAGAATTGTGTCATTCAGAATCAGATATAACTTTCCTATGTTCATATATAAATACATGACCAACGTAATTCCACATCATGTACAACCATAAGAATAGGAAGTCATATTCCATGTATGTATAATATGTCAAAATACACTGTATATGTATATCTAAAAAGAACAAATAAAAAATATTTTAAAAGAAAAGAATATGTTATTTATAGGTAGACAATGTGACTGTTTGAAGCACAAAGTCAGGACTTTGGGCCACAGAGTAACCAAGAATTTAAGTCTAATTTATGTCTTTTTATAATCTAATACTTGCTTTTGATACATTTAATTTGCTCTGTTTTGTTCTCCCAGAATTCGCTCACTATATTTTATGGCATATTATACAATACTGCGTCATGGAATTATTTACATATTTTCGCAAGATTTATGGTCTGTACTGGAACGGCTTCCTATATTCTTAGGACAGATGTGAGATGAAAAGGGGCCACAGATTCAGTGTTAGACTGTATGATTATTTTTCTGTCTTTAAATTTTATATTTTTTCTTTTAAGTATTTTTTTGTCAATGTAATAGATAAATCCTAGAGTCAGAAAATAAAAATAAATAAAATTTGCTTAAATTTCTTATTGTTAATATGTAAAATTATAACTCTAGAAAATATCATTAAATTCAAAATTGTTTTTGTAAGATTATGTACCAATGCTTATAAGTTAAACATATTTTCAAGGGTTTTGTTTGTTTTCAGTTCTTTATTGATAAACACACTTTCCTTTTATTGTTTTTAACACTTAATAAAAAAATGAGATTACTGAATTTAATTACTGTAACTCCCAGTTGCCCAAGCACAAGTAGGAGTTGATAGAATGTTCATCAATAAATAACACCAAGGAATACCTAGATATCAAATCTTTGTGGGAAGAATGTAAACACTCAGGGTAAAAAAAAAATGCTCAATGAATCAAGACCTTAAGCAGAATTATAAGTTCCAGAATTGGATTATGTTTAATGAGTTATTTGCAATATTTATGAAAAGGTGTTTACTTTTAAAATTTATTGTGGACAAGCTTGCATGAGACATAAAATTTACTAGACTCTAGGATATAAAATATAAACATAATATAAATATAAAAAGCTCAAATTCAAATGCAAAGAGTGATGTGTAAACAAAACCTTAAAGTTGGTTGCATAATGTAATTCAGAAGAGAGAGAGAACAAGGAAACTATGGGAAAACCTAAGAGGGCACCACTGTTGAAGGATCAAAGATAAAATGAACCGAATATAAAATGATAGTGATTTTGCAAGTAGACTAAATAGGACACAGTGTAATCTACATCAAGAAGAAAATATGCAAAAAAATCCCAGTGAGTGAAGAAAATTTTAATAATCCTGTATAATTGTAGACCAATGAGTTCCTGCTGCAAAGAAAAATAATAGGTGAAAATGAATATTAACTGGACTTTAATTCAGACACACTGTTAGAAATCATGTTATAAAGAGGCTGGAGTATGTATGTTAGAGAAAACCCAAGAGAGCTAAGATTTATAATTCAGGGTGGGACAAGATTTTAGAAATAAGCTTCAAAAATTTACTGTGCTGCCCTTCTTTCCCTAATTATAAAAAAACTGGGGGAAAGAATGTTGATTTCCATTCTTTCATATTTCTGTCTTAGAAAAGATGGTATTTTTTTCTCACATACTTTCAAGTAGGAAACCATAATGTACTTATTTTAAAAATAACATAAAATGGCAGAAATAAAATTACGGATTGTAAAGATGAGTCCAGTAGAATGACATATTTCTTGTAAGAAACAAATAAGCTATATTATTAACCAAGATGCAAAAATTAATTCTTTGGAGGTAAAGCAAGATGGCTAAGATCATCTTGCAATTGCTCTTGGACAGGTACAAGTTGAACAAATATTCACATAACAAATTACCTGCACAAGAACTACAGAAACTGGGTGAGAGATCATAATGTCTGCTTTTTGTATCACAAACTGAAAAGGTACATTGACAAAGTTAGGAAGGAAGAATTGCCTGTGTCACCCCATCCCAACTCCAGGCAGCACAGCCTCAAGAGAAATATCTCTTTCTTGGGGAAGGGAGAGGGATTAAGTACAGACCTGAAATTTGAAAACAAGTACTAGGCCCAACAAGTGAGACCTACTACTAGGTAGAGCCACATCACTCCTATGCCCAAAACAATACCTGCAGAATGAACTGTTAGAACTTTGGTAAGAGACTATTTTCACCATCCTTCCCCTGAGGGGCAAAGAAGAGAATAGGACACTACTTTCTGGGAATCAGGGCAAGAAAGCTAGCACAGAACTTTGTCTTGGATTTCACTGCCAGGCCCAGGAGATGAAACTCAACACAAGGTAGAAACCAAGGGCACTGTGCATGGGCCAGAGCTGGCCAATGGATCTTCTAGGCATGCACCAGAATCAGGCAAATGGGCATACTCATAAGACAGACTTGAATTTTGGCTTCTAACCTTGGCAACAGAGTTGGTCTGGAAAGATACCACCTAAGACTGTGCAGATCTTTGTGTCTGAGAGTCTCAGATGTGACATAGGTTTGCATCACTTTTGGTGGTAAATTTACTGTATCTATCACCCATCCTCCAATCTCAGACAGCACAGGTATGGCCAGGTAAGTGTCTAAAGACAGAGTTAAAGATTTTCCCTGGCACCAGGTAGAGATCTATAACCTGATACAATGAAATCATGGATGGAAGTTGGCATGGGCCTGAAAGTGTGCATGTCCTTGCAACTATGAGATTTAGGTGCAACACAGTTTAGCATCAGCCTAGTTTGACAAGACAATGCCTTCACCGACACTCCAAATTATGGAGAACAGCATGAAAAAGTTCCCATTCTTTGGCGATTGGAAAGAGTAGCCAGCACAGAAAGTTGCCCAGGAATACTGTCAAGTTGGTTAAACCTAACATAGGCACATCCTGACAGTCCCAATTCCTAGGCATGCCTATAGATGGAGTCTTAGAAACAACCCTAGTGCCTGGAAGAAATATGTAGCCCAGTGTCTTCTGATTAGAATAGAAAACTTCTAGTCCACCTATCATTGATTATAGTGTTCTTGGTCATGAGTCTACTTCAGCAGTAGGCAGACTACAGCACTGTGGGCCTTAGTCCTACCCTATTGCTATGCTGGTCTTGTTAAGCTGTGGGCTCAGGGTGTAATATAGCCTGGGGCTGTTCCATCCATGGTGGAGGATACCACAGTGCCTGGAAACAGAACAGTGACTGTGAATAAGGTATATGGGCCTACACCAGCCCCAGGGAGAGGCTTCTGAGAATTAACTATGCTTTATAGGTTCTCCTGTGGTTCATTCTGAACAACAAAACTTCAGATTTGGGACAGACTCGGGTTGTATCAACTTTTAATATGATACAGTGGCAATGCACTAACAGCTGACTGGTGGCAAACATAAATTGGATGCCATTCAGAGATGAAATAATGGAAGCTATAGTAAACTTAGAGAAAATAAGTAGCCTGCTTAGAATTTCTAGAAAGTCAAACACAACCCAAAGAAAATAAGGAAGACTGGAATAAGATCCTAATTCTTCAATGCCCAGACAACATTGTATACCAGCAAGCATCAAGAGCTCGCAGGTAACTATGACCTCACTTACTACTCAAATTGAGGTACCAGAACATGGCTGGATGTCATAAGAGAACTCTCTGATGGGGAATTTAAAATATCAATTTTAAAGAAACTCACACAGGAAAAAAAATAATAATAAAGGAAATGATTTAATACTGTAAGAGAGAAGCTTAACAAAGAGAAGAAAATATAAAAAAAAAACCAGAAATTCTTGAGGTGAAAAATATCCTAAATTATATTAAAAGTGTGAAAGTAAGCATTGATACAAGGAAAGATCAAACAAACAACAAACAAAAGAATAAGCTGTCTGACAGCTTATATCAAAATAGAGAACAACAAAGAGAAAGGAGCAAAGATGAATGAAAGCTTCTGGAAAATTTGGAGCGGAACTAAAGAACAAATATTTGGTTTACTGAGATTCAAGAGATACTTGTAAATGCCAAAGGAGGAAAAAGCTTATTTAAAAGAATAATAACAAAAACATTTCCCAAACCTAGAGAATGATACAAATATCTAAAAGATAAGAACAAGATTACCCAAAGTCACCAGTCAGATTCACCTCAACCATTTATACCCCAAGCATATACTCACCTTCCAAAGGTGAAATATAAAAAGAAGATTGTAAAAGTAACAAGAGAAAGGAGATAACACTTAAGGGTGTGGAACTGACAGGACCGTAGACTTCTGAGCAGAAAACTAACAGGACAGATGAATGGCATAAGATTTTTCACAGTACTGAAGGAAAAGACTTCCAACAGATAATATTGGACAGATCAAAGCTATTCATTAAAAATTGAGGGAAGATAAAAATATTTCCAAACAAAATCTGAGATAATAGATCTCCACTAAACCTGGCTAACAAGAAATGCTTAAGGTAGTTTTTCAAATAAAAAGAAAAATGAGTTAAAAAGAAACATCAGAAGATTTAAAACAAACTCATACTAGTAACTATTCAAATTACTAATGTTCTAATATTTATAGCATGATGCTTTAAACCATTTATATCTTTAGTATAAAGGCTAAAAAAAACCAATTAAAAGTAATTACATACATATATTTAGAGAGAGGATATGTAGGAAAAGGTAACATGGGATGACTAACATACAAAATGTGGGAAGAAATGGAGTGAAAGTATACAGTTTCTTATTAGTTCATTTTCTCTCTCTTAAAAGAGAGAAAAAATTTCAGGTGTTATATTTATTATCATAATAAGTTGCAATTATTTAAAAATAAGTTGCTATAATCAAAATTTTTAATTTTCATGATGATCACAAAGCAAAAATTTATAATAGACAAACAAAAATAGTAAATAAAAATAAAATAACATTCCAAAAGAAAATGTCTTAACCAGAAAGGAAAACAGTAAGATAAACAGAAACGAACTACAATAAAATTAGAAAAAAAGGGACTGGAGTTGTGTTTCAGTGGTAGAGTGCTCACTTAGCACTGCAAGAACTGGGTTCAATCTTCAGCACCACATAAAAATAAATAAATAAAGTTATTGTGTCCAACTACAACTAAAACAATATTTTAAAAACATAGAAAACAAGCTATAAAATGATTATAGTAAAGTATCCAGCATTAATAATTACTTTGAATGTAAATCAATTAAATTCAATTAAAAGATACAGAGTGACTGAATTTACAAAAAAAATTTAAAAAGGACCCAAATTTATGCTATTTATGAAAATTTTCTTCACTTCAAAAGACACATACAACCTGAAAATGAAGGGATGGAATAACATATTCCATGTAAATGGAATTCAAAAGAAAGCGGTAGTAGTCAGGCTTGTATCAGATAAAACAAACTAAAAATCAAAAACAGTATAAAGAAACAAGGAATGTCATAAATAATCAATTCAACATGAGAAATAAAATAATTCTAAATAAACATTCACCAAATATTGATGTCATAACATTTTAAAGCAAATATTAGCAGATCACATCAGAAAGATATAGATCTTAATAGAAATAATAGTAAATGGGCTAAATGTGGACTAAATATGGACTTTAACAGCCTGTATTTAGCATTGGTCAGATCATCCAGATAGAAAAATCATTGAAGAAACAGCAAAGTTATATTGTACCATAAACTAAATGGACATAGCAGACATCTACAGAACACTTTACACAAAAGAAAAAAAATACAAACTCTTCTCAGTAGTGCATAAAATATTGTCCAGAATGGATCATACAATAGGATTCAAGATGATTGTCAATACATTTAAAATTTTGGGATTATATTGAGTATCTGTTCTAACTACATGCAATAAAACTAGAAATAAATAACAACAATAAAAGAAAGAAACTTGTGGAAACTATACAAATATATGTAAATAACTTACATTTAAACAATAAATGGCTAAAGAAATAAATCAATGTAAAAAGGAAATGCTATTTTTTTAAATAGATGGGTATTGTCAAAACCTATGAGATACAGCAAAGGAGTATGAAGAGGAAATTTTAAAGTCATCAATACCTACATCAAAAAGGGAGGAAATTCTCAAACAGCTTATTGGTGCATCTCAAAGAACTAGAAAAACAAAACTAAAACTAAACCCAAAATTAGTTAAAAGGAAAGAACAATGCAGAGAAGTTTTGATAGAGACTAAAGAATACTGCAAAATATCAATGAAGAACTTATTCTTCTAAAAGATAAACCAAATAGACGTACTCTTAACTAGACTAACAAAGAAAAGAGAAGACTAGAAGTTCAGGAACAAAAGGGAGATATTACATACAAAATATTATCAGTGATTATAATGAACAATATACAATAATGAGCAATATATCAAGTTTTATTACCTAAAAGTAAAGGATAAATTTCTTTATGCATTCACCTTACAAACACTGATTCATGAGAAAAATAGAAGACATGAACACACCAATAACAAGTACCAACATCAAATCAATAATTAAAAAATCTCTCATCAAAGAAATGTCCAGGACCAAACAAATTCACTGCTAAGTTCTACCAAGCATTTAAAGAAAAATGTTCTTAAATTATTCAAAGAAATAGAAAAGGAAGGAATAATTCCAAGCACATCCATGAGGCCTAAAATACCCTAGTACTAAATGGGGACACAACAACAACAACAACAAGAATACAACAAAGAAAGAAAGAAAAGAAAAAGAAACTATAGCTCAATATCCTCAATGAACACTGAGACATAAGTTTTCAAAAAAATGCTAGAAAATAAAATCTAAGAGCTGATTAGATATTCAACATGTTCAAGGAGATTCATTTTAGAGATACAAGAATGGTTCAATATATGGAATCAATTAATGTGATATGACATATCAACAGAATGAACAATAGATATTCTTGATATAGAAGAGGCAATGGATGCAATTCAACATTCCTTTATGGTTAAAAAAAATCACTGAATAAATTTGGTAGAGAAAAATAAAAGTTATTGATAATAAGGTAACACCTAACATTATACCAAATGAGGAAACTCTGGAAATTTTCTAATATTTCTAAGATTTCTAAGATTGAGGGTGCCCATATTCACCATTTTATTCAATACATTGCTAGAAGTCCTAGATAGAAAAAATAAGTGAAGAGAAAGAAAAAATGGCATCCAAATTGGAAAAGAGGAAGTCAATTGTCATTGTTTTCAGATGACATATCCTATGGGGGAATAAAAAAGACTACACAAAGAAAACAGAAGTAATAACTTATTCAGTAAGCTCTTCGGATAAAATATCACCATAAAAATTAAGAATATCACTATATGTCAATAGCAAATTATCTGAAATAAAAACTTGAAAAGTATTTATAATAACTACAAAAAATAAAGTAACTATGAATGAATTAACCAAAAAGATAAAATACTTAAATATATCTATAAAAGTATAAAATATTGGTAGAAATTGAAAATGACAAAAAAGAAAGACATTCCATGTTCATGGATTGAAAAAAATTCATATATTTAAATGATTATACTATCCAAAACAATCTATAGACTCAATGGAATCTCTATAAGAATGCATTCTCCACAGAGCTAGGGGGAAAAAAATCCTAAAATTTGTATGGAAAAAAGTCCCAAATAGCCAAAGCCATCTTGAGGAAAATAACAACAAAATAGGAGGAATTATATTACCTGATGTTAAAATATACTATAAAGCTATCACAATCAAAATAGCATGACTTTGTTATAAATTTTGTCATATGGATCTGTAGAAAAGAATAGAAAGCCTAAAAGTGAGCCCACACATCTACAGTCACATGATTTTCAACAAAGGTGCTAGGAACACAAATTGGAGAAGCAACATTCTTTCTTACAAATGATGCTAGGAAATTTGGATACCACATGCAGGAGAATAAATCTACCAGAAGAAAACACAATATAAGGGGTGCAAGATATTAAAATGGGCAATGTTTTTTTTGATAAGACCCCAAAAGCATAGTAAACAAACAAATGAAAAAAAATAGACAAATGTGATTACATTAAACTAAATGCTTCTGCCAGCAAAGGAAACAAACAAACAAACAAAAACCAGTGAAAGGACCACCTATAGAATGTAAGAAGTTATTTGCAAACTACCCATCTAACAAGAGGTTATCTAGAATACATAAGGAAATCCAAAATATCAATGGTAAAAAAGAGCAAAAAATACAACCCACCACAAATAACCCAATTAAAAATTTACTCTAGACCCAAACAGACATTTTTCAAAAGAAGACATACAAATGACAAATATTTGCAAATGTTCATCAGTAATTATCAGGGAAATTCAATTTTAAACAGCAATGAGGTACCAATTCAATCCAGTAAGAAAGAGTTTAATCAAAAAGACTAAAGATAACAAGTACTGATGAGAATGTGGAGAAAAAGGAATTCTGCACTTTGTTTATGGAATATAATTTAGTACAGTTGTTATGGAAAACAGCATGAAGGTGTTTCAAAAATTTAGAGACCATATGATCCAGTAATTGTTCTACTAGGGAAAAGAAATAGGGAAAAAAAGAAAATGAAATCCAAATTTTGAAGAGACAACAGTGCCCCTTTGGTCATTGCAGCACCATTCATAATGACCAAGAAATGGAAAGAACTGGAGTGTTGATCAACTGATGAGTGGATAAAGAAAATGTGGTACACTTACACAATGAATTACTCTTCGGCCAGAAAGCACAATGAAATCTGGTAATTTTTCACAACACAAATGAAAAAGGAGATCATTGTGTTAAATGAAATATGCCATGCTCAGAAAGAAAGTACAAAATAATCTCACTCATATGTGGGATCTAAAAGACTTCATCTCACAGAAGCTTTGACCAGAATGGTGGTTACCAAGGCTGGAGAGAGTAGTGGGCATGGATGAGGAAGGATCAGTCAATGGGTACTATATTACTGCTGCGTAGAAAAAAGAAGCTCTCATGATGCTATTGCTTAAAAGAGTGGCTATAAATACTAGTCATATACTTTGCATTTCAAAAGTTAGAAGTAAGGATTTTGAATGTTTTCACATAAAGAAATTATAAATGTTGAGGAGATAGTTACGTTAAACCTGATTTAAGTTTTGATATATCACATTGTACCCCATTAATATGTACAGTTTTATTTTTATATAATTAAATTAAAAATCAAACATAGGGGATACCAGTTTTGATTAAACATATAATGCATGCAAAGTTTATAATAAATGTAATAAATATTTAGTAATATAAGAGAAACTACTATAAACTACTTACACATGGTTTGTGATTACTGCACCCTATACAGTTTTACATAATTGTACTGAAATGAAGAAATAAGTCAATGCACAAAGATATGCGTTATTTGTTGTCTCATAATGGTGATAGTTCTCATTTCTAACTATTGTGATAGAGATCTAAGAATATCAGATTTATAGTAGGAATGACCCCTTCTCATTTGAATTCATGAAGCATATTAAAGATAACTTAGCATGAGCAAGAATCCAAAATTAAATAGCTAAACATTTCTATGTATACAAATAATTTAAAGCACATCAAAAGATCATTTTAATTTCATGTATATGCCAGTAAATTAACAAAAACTTAAAAATTTAATGGAAAGAGCAACATGTTGAAACTTTAATGGAATTTTAAGTGACATATTTTCAGATCTAGTAAGCAAAATAACAAAAAGTTCTTTTTTACTACAAAGTACAAATGAAAATGAATTAATTTCTAACACTATGGCCTAAACAATGTAGTAATTACTAGAAATGACTTACATCTTCTCTTTTTAATTATTTGCTAACAATCTTTGTCAAATTGGCACCTGGTACTAAAAAAGGGTCTTACATTTGGCACTGAACTATGTGGTATGAGGTAAAGGACTTTAATGGTCCGTATCAACTTGTGACCCTATCAACTACAATACACTGTTACCAAAGCTTACTACTCTAATCTAACAGATATATGGGTAAGTAATATACATAATGATGGACAAATTATCTTTCTATATATTCTGTTTTTTCAGTAATACTATGATATTTACTTCTGATATCTTCAAGTTTTCTCTTATCCAGCAGACTATAATCTGTCTAAACCTGTGAAAATATCACAATTTGGGAACAGATAGCAATGAATTTCCATAGGTGCCCTTTAAAAATTTTATTTACATAAACCTGCACCATGTTTACCACTTATTTACCACTTCCTTAGAAGTCTGCTTTTAATATGATTTGTAGAGTTGGCTCCTGCTAATCAAAATATTTAAACCACTGTTCCTAACATAGACTCTGAAGTATGGGTGCACCAATCAACAGAAAATATACCAAGAATAGCTTGTTCATGAAAATAAACTACTTCCTTATTTTCATAAGCATGCTACTAGAAACACTTATCATTTATGACAAATGCATGTACAAAATTTTTCTGCATTTTGACAACATGAAATACTTTGCCTGAGAAATAATTATAGTCAGTCTTGGAACATGCCAAAATAATTTTATATTTCAAAAAACACAACATGTACGAATTGTAGATAGATGGACCAATATGATAAAAATAGTCCATAGATCCCTAGATCTTTTATTTCTAACTGCTTTCATGTAATTCACCAATCCTTTGTGTGCCTTGGTATTCTTTGATATTTAAAGAAAAATTACAGTCTTGTACAATGGAGTATATCAGATTCTTATTAGAGAATATGCTGCCTATCCTGATTTTTAGATATTCAGATTATGTAAAATGTGGTTGAAATAATTCAATTGTTATAGAAAATATTATATTAGAAAAGATATAATACTTAATTTAGTATTTTGCTCAATCAGTATACTTTAAAAATGGTAGGTCAGACCAAAGACACTAATCACACTTGAATTTAATATTTATAGATATAAAATTATATGCATGAAATTTTTTTAAAATATAAAATGTTATATGGCTAGCAGACTCTTATACACATACTCTCAACTTATTATCCAAATATATACAGATAGAAAAAATAAAGATTTAAAATAGAATTGAAAGGAAGAACAGTAAGAATCTTTTTGCAGATATTGGAGGTTTTTCTGAACCCATTAGATGATGGAGCCAGAGTGAGACATTTATATACAGGTTCATTCCATGGAATAAATAGACTTTGTGTCATAAACTATTAGTTACATAAATAACCAGGCAAACATTTAATCTCTTCCTTATTTTCCACCATTGTTCTCAGAGACTCAGGAACTACACCACAAAGAAAACTGGCCACTAAAACCTTTGATTTATGATTCTCACACATGTAACTGCTCATTTGCAAGACCAAATATCAGAAGTAGCATGGTATATGTCTAAAAATAACTTTGGATTCAGCTTTGCTATCTTGAGTATGAAGGTAAGAAGAAGACTTATGCATACATATAAAGATCCAGAAGTTATATCACTTATACCTGTGCAGTTCTTTAAATAATTACTCAAAGATGGAGTTTATCCTAGAAGACTTGAAACAAAGAGCTGAAAATGAAAAAAATTGTGTAATGAGAGTAAAAAAAAATGGTGGGAGGGCTCTGACTGTACATTGCATGTTTAAGTGTTGATTCATGAATAGGAAATAAAGTTAAAGCAAATTTTAAAAAGAAAATAACAAGGAAAGTAAGAAGTATAGTATCTCTATAGATGCCTAAATTCTTCTGTAATGAGAAGAGTAACATTACATTTTGAAAGGGGCAGTACTCAGAAGACTTCTTTTCATTCTAAGAATGTGGATAGCAGCAGCACATGATATAAATTGTTCTTTTACATTCTATCTTGCTGCAAAGTATAAGAAAATCAGACAGTACAGAAAGGGGAACAGGGTATCTTAGAGTAAAGGGCCACTGGGTTAAAAAAAATAAAAAACAGAAACCCAAAACTGGAAGTTTGAACCGAGCCTATCATCAACACAAATTGATTTCCAGAGTTGCTGCAGATCTAAGATAATAATTCTGCAACTTAATGGCAAGACACAATGTCAGCCCTATACCCCTATGTCTTTTTAAACACTGTACCTATTTTCCTTGTTTTCATCAAAAACAAAAGTGAGTCCAATAGGAAATTCTAAAAAAATAAAGGAAAGGAAAGAAGAAAAACACAAACATATTTAAAACTTTGTAAAGGATAAGTGCAAAAGTTGACACAATTCATTTTGTTCAATACAATATGGTAAAAAATGTGATATTTATAAAGATGACAGAATAGAAAAACTAGAAAGTGAGTTAGCATATAAAAGCAACAGGAAGAGAAAATAGAAAGGAGGATCAGAGAGAGACAGAAAGAGAAAGAAACAGACACAGAAATAGAGAAAGTTTAAAAAAATGAATTCAGGAACACATTGCATACATGAAAATAAATAGAATAATGCACCTCATAAGTAATACAACTATTGTATATCAACTAAAAATAAAAATTACTCAGAAAATGTGTTTATTTGTGCTCACCACACAAAATGTATGTGAGGTAATATATAACTTAAGTAGCTTGATTCAGTCATTCCACAATGTATGCATATATCAAAACATCGTGTAATACTTGCCAAATAAAAGTTTTGAAATTAAAAGAAATATTTTAAAAGATCAGATTGATCAAAGTCTTTATATTAGAGGTATTAATGGGTAAAACAGTCAATTGATAATTAAAGTGACATGGGGGAAAATTTTGAAAATAAATTCCTGAATGAGGAAGAAACAAATGATAAATAAAAAATACAGAAGAAAATATTCAAACACCACCAGGTATATAAGTTAATAAAAAGCCAAATATGGGTTAATTGAGAGTGAAAAAGAGATTAAAAAAAACCAAAAATAATCAGATGAAAATTAGAAATATTCCAGAGATGAAAAAAACTCAATATATAAATGGAATTGGCTCATCACATCCAAACATTATCATTCCTACAGTTTGGCACATCCTAGTTAAATTCAAGAATAATGTAAAACGAAATTGTGTTGCCCTGCAAAATGAGCAAGTTCAAATGCTAAGGTGTGATGATAAAATAGGTCACAAAGATTAGTTCAAATGAAAAAAAAGGAAAACACTGTTGATCAATCTACAATATTCTAAAGGAAAACAAAAATAAAATGCATTATAAAAATAATTTGTAGTTTATGTGATAATAAAGATAACAAAATTATATTTAAGAGCACCATAAAGATATATTTTTTAAGAGAACAAAAAGATTAAAGACTAGTAAAATCTTAGTGGGAATAAAATAATTAATATTTCTTAGGGTTTTACACACATAATTACAAAAATATTTTTTAAAAAAAATACATTTATTGAATTAAAAGAACACTCTCTTGAAGAACACAGAGCAAGGTGTGTACCTTCAAAAGTAGTAATGAGGATGAGGAAAAAGCTTATACAGCTGATGTGCAGAATTAGACAACAAAAGAAAGAAGGGTCAAGATACAACGTATATAAATGTTTTATAAAACAAGAAAATGTAGTGATTATATGTGAGAATAATTTCTAGTGGGTTTTTGGGGGGGCTGGGTACTGGATTGAATTCAGGGGCACCCAATCACTAAGCCACATATCCAGTCATATTTTGTATTTTGTTTAGACAAGGATCTCACTGAGTTGCTTAGCGCCTTGAAGTTGCTGAGGGTAACTTTGAACTCATGATCCTCCTGTGTCAGCTTCCTAAACTGAGGGATTACAGCCTTGCTCCACTGCTTCCCAGCTCTAGTGGTTCTTAAAACACAAATATCTATAAAGCTAACTATTTTACATCCTGTAAATTGAAAGAAACCCTACATTTAAAATAACAGCTAAAATATTAAAAATATTTTATGGAAATATATTTGGACATTTTTTGGAAATTAAGATAACAAATTTAAAATGAAATAAAAATAGCACTTAAAGATCATTTTTATATATAAAAGTCACAATATGTATATTTCTAATTGATAGTATTCTGAAGACATATAAATTGCTGAAATTTTACAATTAAAAAAGCATAAAGTTATGTCACTATACACCAATCTAATCACACTAAAAACGGAAATGATCAAATGTAAGAATTTGTTATTAAAATAATGATTGAGGTGTAAGGATTATTTACAAAATCAACACAAAGTTCTCAGTTTTGAGAGATTAATAAGCAAGAGATTAATAAGCAAGAGATTATACCTTCTAAACAATATTAGGAAGGTTTATTTATTGAAAGTTGTGTCACAAAAATAAATAATAAATTTTCATACCTAGAGCTGGTGATACTTAAATTATCTATACATTAGTCAACATGGCTAAATATCTGTCTCACAAATAAAAATAAATCAATGTAAAAAAAACTAGAAAATAACTAGCATTGCTTTAAAATTTTATAAATCAACACTTACAAACAGGCAAAACCATACCATTCTCTTTAATAAATCTAGTGCCAAAATAGAAAACAAAACAGCAAAATAAAATCCATTTGAAAATGTTCAATGATCAGAAATGTATGCATCAAAATTTGATAGCATGACCTTTTATACTTTCATTATGCTACAAGAAAGGATATTTTAAAATTTAAAATTTATATTTATTAATATAAAGGTTATAAGAATGTATATTTAGAAGATACAATTTAATAAATATTAAATGAGGAAAATGAGTTCATGATAACAAATCTGGAGACATAATAGTATATTCAGTAAATACTTCTTTGAGTCATTTTTGAAACAGAATAAATATATGTAAACCTCTGTGAAACAAAACCAAGAAAGAAGAAATGTGTGTATGTTTGTGTAAATATATATATTTGACATCAGGTTTTTGGTTTGTTTGCTTGCTTTGGTGCTAGGGATTGAACCCAGGGTGCTTTACCACAGCCCTCATCCTTTTTGAGACACGGTATGGCTAAGTGGCTGAGTCTGGCCTTGAACTTGTCGATCTTCCTGCTTCATCCTCCCCAGTCTCTGGGTTAAAGGCTTATGCCAACATGTCATGTTTTGCACCAGCATTCAAGAAAGACAAGAATGCACAGAAAATCAAAGTATTTATAAGACTAATTTTATGTAATGTTGAATATCTTTAAAACTGATTCATTTCTAAAAAATACATATTTGATACTATTTCATAAAGAGAAGGATTATTTCAATAGATCCATGACCACAAAAGTTATATAAAAATGATGAAAAATATATCTTCTTTCAAAAGTTACAGGATTGAAGAATTACAAGGATAAAATCAAGGCATTATTTCCATATTTATATAGTTTAAAATAGAGTATGATTCAGAATCAACCAAAAGCTTTGCAATATAATTTTAAAATCATGTTTAATTTCACTAATAAAAATTGCAAAAGTGTTAACTTGCTTTCTTTAGAGTTATTGGTACAAATACTTAATATTTTATAACCAATTTACTTCAGTTGTATATTACCATTAAATTTCATGAAACAGAAATAAAATTTCTATTCCTAGAAATAATTTCTAGTAATAAAACAATGATGGTTGAAAATTAGAACACCTCATAAAATAAGTCTACTTTATGAATAAGTTAAAAGAAATCATCTCCATAGATGTGCCATAATGACATCATCATAAATTGATGGCAATAGAGTATTTGCTCAATAAGGTAAACAAATGCACAGATAAAATCAACTGCTATTGTTGCATATAATGATGCAGACGTTCAACCAAACTTCTGCCTATGAGGTTAGAAATCCAAAAGAGGAAAAATAGACTAAATTTTAAAAATGAAGAACCAAATGCTTTTAAAAACCTCTTCTTGTTTTTATTATGCCACAGGCAATCCATTCCCTAGTTCTCTGTAAGCAAATCATCTTTGATCTTGTTCCCTAAGGTCACATGTTCTCCTCCACACTGGTGGGTGTTGGATAATGCTAGTGTTCACTCAATCTATAGTTCCCCAACATTTAGATTTCTCTTCATATTCCATAGGCTGAAACCTTTGGATCAGAAAGGTCCATCCTCTGATTTCCATCCAAGCAGATGGAAAATGAGGCTGCTTCTCCCCATTGCTTCTGCTACTAGGACTGTACATGGCCTTTCCTATTTTCTTTTATTATTTTGCTGGATCCATCCAGATGTTCAACTTCAAGAATGGTTGAATGTTTTAAACATAATTGACATTGGATACACTGTACATATATAAAGCATACAATTTGATGGAGAAGCAGAGACATTGACAAAACCAATAACATAATCGCAATTGTGAATGTATTTCCTACCCTGAGAACTTTCTTTGTGGCCTCATTTAGTTCTCCTATCTCTAGTCTCCTTCTTTACCAGGAAACAACTGATCTTCTATCACTATAGATCAGTTTGCATATCCTAAGGTTTTATTAGAAATTGTATGGAACCATATAGAAGTTTCTCTTTTTCATTTGGCTTCTTCCATTCAGCATGCATATTTTGAGATTAATCTATATCCTAGTATCAATAGTGTGTTCTTTTTTATTATTGAGTAGTGTCCCACTATATGGAGACACCAGAATTTATCCATTAACTTAATGATGGCCATTTGGATTATTTCCAGTTGGTTATTACAAAGAAAGCAGCTATACCTTTTTGTACAGTCTTTGTAAGGCATGCACTTTCCATATCTCTTGGTTAAATACCTACAAATAAAATGACTATGTTACAATGCTGCTTTCACATTTCACCTTTTAAAAAAACTACCAAATATATTTTCAAAATGATTTTACAACTTTATGTTTCCACCAACAATTTATGAAATTCCCTATTCATATCTTTTTAAATTTTTTGTTGTAATCCATTATTTTCAATTTACCTATTACTCTTAGTCTGTAGTTTATATTTTCTTTCTCTTAATAATGCCTTTAAAAGTATAAGATTTATTTTAATTATGTCCAGTTTATTACTTTGTTCATGAATCAGACCTTTGTGATGGTCATATCATCTGTCATATCTAAGATATTTTCACCTAATAGAATATTTTAAAGATATTCATTCTTCCATGCTTTGTTATAAAAGGTGTTATGGTTTTAGATTTCTCATTTATGTCTACTTATGTTATGGTTTTAGAATTCTCAGGTCTATGATGCATAGAATCAAGTTGATTTGAGTGTAGGATTTTTTTGTTTGTGTTTGATGTACAGATATCAATCATTTCCTGAAAATATTTTGCTTTATCCTTTGAACTGCATTGCACTATTTTCAAAGACTAGATATATGTGTGCTTGGGTTTATTTCTGGATTCTATCCTATTCCAGTGATCTGCTTGTTTATCTTGATGCCAGTTTTAAAATGTGTCAGGTAATATTAGAATTGTTGTATATTTCCTTATATTCTCTGATGGTCATATCATATGCAAATAAATTAGTTTTATATATTTTTATCTAAAACATAGATCTTTTATTTTGTTTTCTTGACTTATTCCACTGGCTAAAACTTTTGCATAATGTTAAATAGAAAGGTGATAACTCATACCTGTGTCTTGTTCATGATCTTAGGTGAAAGCATCAATTTGTTCCTTTATTGATAATATTAGTAATCATTTTCACAGATTTTCAAGATTGATTTAAGAAGGTTCCTAGTGCTCCTACTTTGTTGAATTTTTATTAGAAAATAGACGTTAGATTTTTGTCAAGATTTTATCTGCATGTATTTAGATGATTATATTCAAATTTTATGATGAATTACATTGATTGATATGGGGATGCTATATCAACACTGCATTCCTGTGATAAAGATTTATCTTGGTCATGATTATATATTTTTTAGTATGACTTGCTAAAATGTGTATAGATTTTTTGCACATATATTTGTGAGATGTGTTTACCTATAGTTTTCTTTTCTATAATTTATTTATTCATTTCTTTATTTTGTTACTGGGATTTGAACCCAGAGGCACTTAACCACTAAGCCATATCCCCAGCCCTTTTTTGTATTTTATTTAGAGACAAGTTCTCCCTGAGTTGCTTAGGGTCTCACTTAGTTTCTAAGGCTGGCTTTGAACTCGCAATCCTCTTGCCTCAGCCTCCCAAGCTACTGGAATAATGGGTTCCTCTTTATATGGGTTGGATCATATTTTTTTCTTTTCAATTTTCTCTTCAGTCTTCTTCATTTTGTGTAGAATTTTTATTATTTCTTTCTGTTTGGTACAATTTACCAATGATCCCACCAACACATGGATGTTTACTTGTGGAAGGCCTACATTTACATACTTAATTTTATAAATAAACATAGGGATATTCAGTAATCATTTTTTTCTGTAAACTGTTGTAGCTTGTATCTTTGAAGTGATTGGTAAATTTTATCTTAATTATCAAATTATTTGGCAAAACATGTTTCTACAATTCCATATTATGTTTTGAAGATGTGAGATCTAACCTCTCTCATTTCAGTTATTGATAATTTCTGTGCATGTCTTAAATATTTTCAAATCTGTCTAATTAGATGTTTCTCAATTGTATTGCTTTCTCAAGGACTCAGCTATTTTTTAAATTTTCTCTGTATTTTTTTACTTTTTATTTGATAAATTCAATTTTAATCTTTATTAGGTTCTGTTTAGTTTGGGTATGATCTGCTCTTTTCAAAAAATTTATTAAAGTATAAACTTGGCCATTTGATGTGAGATACTTCTTCTTTTCTAATGTAGACTAATATTTCTATAAATTTCCCTTTCAGGTTGTGGTTTTAGTTTTTTCAGGGCCTGTCATCATGGTCTTCTTCCAGATCATCTGCTTGTCACACCTTTCTATAGTCTTAAGAATTGAAAAAAAAATTGTCTAAGTCTATATCTGCATTCACACACAGTGTATACATGTACATACACATATACATATAATCTTGTATATTTTCTATAATAGCATATTCAAAATAGCATGCCACATATACTATTCTAGGCTTAAATTACTGTTAACACTAATAGACATTAACAAAAGTAGTGATGTCTAAGGTTGTAAATTTGGACATCAGAAGCAGAATAACACATGACAATAATTGCTATCATTTGTTAAGAACAGTCATTATGTACCAAACACAACCTGCTGTCTTCATAGCACCCTGTAGGATACAAAGAGAATCATTATTTTATAGATAAGAAAACATGTTGACATAGCCTATATAGTCTGTTCATGATCCCAGAGCTGAAGCATGGCAAGCCTAATATTTGAGTCTTAGGTTTTTTTCTAAAGAAAGAAGTGGGAGAAAAAGTATTTTCTTTTTAATTTTAGCTTCTCCATGTCAGTCTGTGGCATTTGTTCAGATTTGTTCAGATTTCATTACCTATAAGCCTCAAACTCAATTGGAAGAAATCTTTTATCAAGAGTTTAACCATATCTCTTCCATATAATAGGGGAAAATTCTACCATCCGTGAAAATTGCTTCCTCCAATAGAGCATGTCATCTGAAAAACTCTTCTTAGAGTGTAGAAAATTACAGAAGTGTCTTGCCAGATTCCAAATTTTTTTTTCCCAGAGGCTAGTTTCGTCCTGCACATTTTCATTCACTGCACTCAAAACCATTTTTTTCCTTTTTATTTTCCCCTGACTCTTCTTCTCTGCAGTTTCTAATGCTGAACTAAGTGCAAGCACTTTCTCATTCAATTCTCTTCCCTTTCCATACGTGTCCAAGGTAAGCAAGCAAAAGCATATTCCTAAATCCACTGATTCCTAACTGCACATTAAGTATTCTCAAAGCTGGTGGATGCTATTTGTGTTCGCCTACTCCAATAAATCAGATATTCCACAGGAAATTCTACCATGTACTTACTTCACCCCATATTGTTACTCCTTCAGATGTCTCTATGACTACAATACCACAATAGTAACACAAAACTTACTATTTATTTTCATTTTTCCCGAGACTTGAATTCTATTGTCTGTCATCTGCAGAAACTTCTCAATCCTTGATAAGTGAAATATATTATCATCTTCATTAACAAAATTCTGATACCAATTAGTGAAATACCTACATACAAGTTGGAATGGTTCTCATTTAACTTTGAGATACCTACCTATCTCTGTATAGGTGATCAAGATATAACTTATCTCTGTGTAGATTATATCTTGATTACTATGTATGACATTTGACTTTTGAAATTCTAGGATTCACAGTGAGAGGTCTTGGGGTAATGAAATGTATTCCAAGACCAGATTCTGTGTTCTTCTCAGTCATGGTGGTTTTACTTTTACATCCCCTGTGGGTCATTTTGCAAGATCTGGAGACACAGTTGTCTCTATTTAAGGATGAGGATTGATGCTAAAATCTACAGAAGCCAGTCATGTGGCCTAAAGTATTCACTTCCTTCTCCTCACCATTTATTTAGCCTAAAATGTCAACAGTGCTGAGGACCTTTTAATAGGTCTTTTCCTAGGTCAGGAGTTTTAGTTATTCATTTATTTGCTATGGCAATGTAGATGGAAGAAAAGCTGACTTGACATTTGTAAGTCTCTGAAGGAAAGGAAGATTTTCCTGGTCTTTGTTTTCTACACACTTACCTGAACCTGCCCAGCTATGCCACATGTTACTCTTGTCTCTGGGATGTAAAAAGATAAAGGTGAGGTGAAAATAAAGAATTAAGCAAATAAAAACTTCATTAGCTGTCTAGTTCTGTTATTATTTTTGTTCCTAACCTTATTTTTGGAAAACAGCAGTAGACAACATGTGCCTCAGACAGCTTTTCATCCCTTTAAAGCCTAGAGATAGTCACTGTAAGTAGACAGCTACAGAACTTTCAATTAAACTATTTTCTTTGCCCAGTACATTGTTTACATTTTGGTTGACTTCACAGACACAGTGCAAACTGTAGGTCTCCACAGTCCCCACAAAATAATAATCCTTATTATTTATACATTGCCCCTTTGTGTACCATGTATGTTACTTACCTCTCTTGCATGTGAGTTTGCCTAAGCTTAGTTAAAAGCTAACTATAGTCAAAATTAAACAGAGCACACACTTAACAATTTGTCCTAAACTCACATGCTTATTTTGGTTTTCATGTTCTCACTACTCCAGAGATAATAAGAGCTAACATAAACCTAATAATATATAATAAAGAAAGAAAAATTTTTCTTTATATAGTTCATAGCAACTTGTCTAATTCTGCTTCTCCAGAGTAGGAAGACTTTTAATTGGGAATTGCTGCCAGACCATCTTATTATATCTCCCTCTTTCAGAGGATTGTTGTTATCTGTTGAAAATACTCTTCCATGATTTAGAATGTTCCATGTTCTTGACCCAAATAATCAGTAATCCTTTTCCTTCTCAGAACAATTGCAGAAGCAAGAGAAGGGGAAGTTGGTGAGCAATCTCAGAGCTTCTAATTGATCAATATCATTTAAACAGATTGGTCAATAAAATTAAATGAATAATGTGAATTGAAGTGATGAGGATGGGTTGGAAGTCAGGGGCAAAGATTGTATTGTTTATTAAACCAAAGATAATAGTTTCAAGCAAAATTGTAATTAATATCAGTATATTACTATTTTTGGTTGTAAGATGCACCTTATAAATAAAGCCATATAAATACATAAACACAAAATTTGCATTTATATTAACAGAAAAATACAAAAAAATGGAAAAGAAATGAATTATATTGTGAACAAAAATTAAAAATATGCAATCATTTTAAAATAAAATTTCTCTAATATGCATACATTGTAGTGTTTTACTACATATTTTACTCATAAAAATCTATAGAATTTTATTATATCTTAAGATGAAAGATTTAGAATATGAACAATATTAATACCCTCTGGAATATTCTTTAAAAATAAAACAAGTCCAACAAATATATTAAAGTCATTTTATTAGATTACCAACATAATTTTAAAGATCATTTTTATATCCTCAAACATCTCACTTGTCAACCAAAGGAGAGTTATTTTAGTAAGTTAAAAACAATGAGGTAAGTTATTGTTTACTGTCATGGAAGAATGTCTGAAGCATATTATGTGAAACAAAAGCATATAGACAAACAAGAATTAGGTGGATATAGCTAGTATAATATTATTAGAAAGGAAAAATATATTCATAGAAACTATTCAGAAGAACACAAAACAGAGTATTAACAATGATTTTTTGCTAGAATACATATTTCTAGATTATATTTTTGGAGAAGATAAAAGGCAATAGAAACAATACAGTAGAAATGAACCCCATGTATATATTTATATTTGTCAGTAATTGGTTGAAAATTATATCCAAAAAAACTTTAAATAATAACAATGAAACATAACTTAATCTACTTAATTAACTAAATCGCATAGCAAAACCACCAGCAAGTTGGAAAATTTAACAGAAGAGTATGTCTTCATACATATTTGTATATATGTAGAATACATATGTAAAAATGTAAGTCATGCTCGCACTACATAAATATATATGCACAAAATGTTAATGTTAATATACGTATATATAAGTAACTACTGACAGCTTTATAAATTAATAAAATGTAATCATTGCAATTAAATGACAAATGAGTTTGGAGAAATGTTTAAAAGTTAGTTGAATTAATGATTTTCATGCTGAAATGATAAATAAATAAAAAGCAATCACCATGAAACTATTAAATGAAAACAAAAGTGAATATTTATTTACTATGTCCTATAGTGAACTTTGGTATTGTGCAGCAAAGAAATTATAATATAAATAGAATAAATTAAATGAATAAAAATAATTTTCTTATTATACAGCAAAAATTTCACTGAAAATAAAACACTTTATTGTTCTTACTGAAGCAAAAGAATTAATAAATTATTTAAATTCTATTATTAGTCAACAAAATTGTGAACAGGCAAAGAAAATTAACATAAATTATAGAAATTAGAATATACAATATAAAAAGTAGTTTTATGCTTCATTAGTATTCAAAGTGGCCAAAATAAAAATAAGAAGAAAATACATTTGAGCTTAACTGAAACATATCACCAAAAAGGAAAAACAACCAAAAATTTTTAAATGGAGAAGATGAATTGAAATGTCATTATAAATTATGAATCATCAAGTACTTTGGAAAAATATAAGTTCAAAAGATCATATTACATATGTTTATTCCCCAAATATTTTGATAGCCAACAAAATAGAACTGGAACCCATGTACAGTAAAGTAACATAATTCACTAAAATTATATATACATGAATGCTTATTGATACAGAAAATTCTCAAAATATAATAAATAAGAATGAATACCTACATTATTGGGGGTAATAATAATACATATACACACATATACGAGGAAAATGATAAGAAAAATATATAAAGGTAGTCTTAATTTTTACTTTTATACATTTTCTCATTTTGAACATACATTTTTATTTAAAAGATATTAGTGAGAACAGTTTGTAATAAATATGTATATATTAAAAACTGGTCAAATCAAAATTAGTTAATCTATAGCTTTGTACTTTAAAAAATGAAGCAAACTCTCTAATTTTATCAAGAAATTTTTAAAGAAGATGATCTATTCAAGTTAAAAAGCTGAAAATTACAAAGAAATAAAATTTAGGAATGCATTTACTTATTATTATAAAATATTTATTAAATTCCTATTATATATACGATATGGAGTGAGTTACTGTTGTTTTAAAATTCAACATAAACATCATCATTAAATCATCTTCCTTTGGGCATATAAGATTTAAGTAAGAATGAAAGGTATTAAAGAAATCATTGTGAAAAAAAGTTATAATCTCACTTGCATACGTATGATACAGGATAATTAGATGGCGATGAACAAGAAGGAAACAGGGAAGTTTAAACACACTAGGATTTTAGTAATTGCCTCCATGGGAGGTGCTGAATGGAAAGTATGGGGAAGAGGTGAGTACCATTCTGGAGTGGGGATTATGCCAAGATATCTAAGGAAGCAGTATTACAAATAGGAGGGACACAAAAGGCATCCAGTGCAGAGAGTGCAGAGGACTCCTTGGATAGAGAATTGAGAGCAAAGAGACAGTGGTGTGAATGTATGGGAAGGCACAGGTTATCCTGTTTTGTTTATTTATTTATTTTTAGTTATTTAATGGTTTAGATACTCATTCTAATGAACAGGGCTCCACTAAAGGGCTTAAATAAATAAAGGAAGAGGAAGAGACTAAGCATTTGTTTGAAAGACTGTACCTTGTCTGCAGTAAGAAAGCAAATCTGATGAAACAAAACATGAGTTAGAATAAATAGGACAAAAAGGAGGCACTAATAAAGGTAGTGAGCAACGAGTACAGTTGAGAGATATTCAGGAGGTAAAAATCAACTGGATGCTAAGGCAGGTTACTTCAGGAGTGGGAGAGCAAGGAAAGGGTCAAAGATGAATTCCTACAACTGACTTACCTAAATTGGAAGCTTCACTTGAAAGACAAGAGATATGGGAAGAAAAACACATTTGGAAAGAAAGATCATAGTTTGTTTCTGGAAAGGGATTTTAAGGGGTCTCTAAAATATCTGAATTCAGATGTAAATAAGAAATTGGCATATATGTGGGGACCATAGAGAAGACATGCAATCAATACCCTACTTATCTTTAGTAAATAAATTATCATCTTTTCCATATGTGCAAATGAGAAAGGCTAAGAAAGAGGGGTAGAGAGATGATTTAGTAGTATAAGGAGAGAAAACAAGTAAGCAGTAATAAGGAAAATGTAATACTTAAAGGAATTTGAGCTTACAAAGGAAATGGAAAGTAATGATTTCACATTTAGAGGCCCAAAGAGGAGAATATATGAAGAAAGATGAACATATCCTTGTGTTAAATATTATTGAAATATCAAAGTAAAGCCAAGCATAAAATAGTTATCAAATTTAATGATAATGAGGTCAGTGGCAACTGGGTTAAAGAATTGAAATTGAGCAATTGATGGGTAAATGCAGACTGAAGTACAATCTTCTGAAATTATTTCTAAGAAAGGGAGAAAAAAGATAGTGATGGAGTAGATAGAATAGGAGTTCAGGTTGTGGGAAAAAATCTGTTTTTCGTTTTTGAAAGGTAACACTCAGTCATGAAAGTGATATAAATTAGGGTCAGCAAAGCAGCACATGTGCCAAATTCAGCCTGTTTTTGTAAATAAGCCTTTATATTTGTACACAGTTATATTCATTCCTTCTACATTTTTCATGGCTTCTTTCATGCTACAATCGCAAAGTTGATGTGCCCTAGACTAGATGGCCCATAACATCTAAAATATTTACTACCTTGTCTTTTCAGGAAGAGTTTGCTGACCCCTGATCCTGGTCAAAGAAATGATTTGCCTATATAAGAGAGAGAAAAGTAACTAGTAAGGTAAATTTACCTATAAAGTAAGAGAGTATTGATAGGAGTCATTCAGACATGGGTAGTATAGAACATAGATAATATTATCTGTTATTTGAAGGAAATTCTCCTCAGGGTCTTTAAAAAAAAAAGTCTACAGACCTTAAGATCATTAGCAATTATAAGCAAGATTAAATGAACAAAAGTGATATGCAAAAAGCAAGACTAAAGGAAAAATATATATTGAAAGAATTTAACATTTTAAGGAAAAAAATACATTTAATGATCCAAACATCTTACTTGGGTTGTGTGTACAGATGCAAGAGCTCATGAGTCTCATTTACAATTTTCAGCATCATGGTCCATACTCCATTGAATGAACAAACACATAACCAGAAAAGATATTTAAGAGTAACTTTGACATAAAATTTATAATATTTTCTCAATATATCTAATAAGGGGCTTTATAAAGGCAGCTTTTGGTGTATATTTTACATATTTTGAGGAAAAAACAATTTGCACAATATTTTAACCATTTTAGAGCTAGAAAAAGACAAACAACTATAAATTATTCACTAATAAAGAGAATATAATGTTGGGTGCCCTTACTTGAATAATAAAAATTACAAAATAGTAAACTCTGTGAGAACTAATCTAAAAAAAAAGAAACAAACTAATGACCATATTATTCTATAAATGCAAAAAACATGTGATATTATAAAATAAAAAAGATACAAGTTATAATGTAAAACTTATGATGTATGTTAAAAAGATATGCCTCACAAGAGAATAAAAACGTGACGACAAAAATTCCTTTAGGGCTGGGGTGGAGGCTCAGTGGTAGAGGACTTGCCTACCATGTTTGAATAATTGGATAATTTTCAGCACCACATGTAAATAAATAAATGAAATAAAGGTTCATCAATAACAACAACAACAACAAATTTTATTTCCTTTAATAAAATTTAGTGTCCATCTTGGTTAAATTTGGATTTTATAATTTGATTTTATTTATGTTAATTGCGGTAAATTAGATATGGCTAAACAAAGTGATTTTTTCCATTGTTGTGAAAATAAGACTAAGTCCAGTTTTACTGATATAGGTAAACATATATTTTTGTGAATAAGTAAATGAATAAATAGAAAGATAAAATGAGTTGGGTGCATGGGGTATGCCTGTAATCTCAGTGGCTCTGGAGTTGGAGGCAGCAGGATCACAAGTTGAAAGCCAGCCTCAGCAATTTATCGAGGTTCTAAGCAACTCAAAGACCCTGTCTCAAAATAAAATATAAAAAGGTATGAGGATGTGGCACATGGGTTAAGGGTTCCTGGGTCCAGTCCCCAATAACAGAAAGAAAGAAAAAAAGAAAGAAAGAAAGAAAAGAGAAAGAAAGGAAGGAAGGAAGAAATATAAAATGGAAGAAATACAATAGGCAGTCTCATTATTTTAGGAATAAAAATAGTTGCTCCACATCATCATAATTATATAATAGTATTCTAAAAATTTTAGTCAATTTAATACATATAATCAAAATATTGATAACTATATATAGCTATAGAAGTATATATTTTATATCTTAGAACTTTAAAATAAAGCAAATCAACTCTGGAGTCATGATACAAATAGAGCATATGATACAAACAGAGCATATGAAACAAACAGAGCCATTTTTATACTATTCTTAAAAATTCCTTATAACAATTTTAAAGATTTCCATCATCTAAGAATTAATTCATAGGCTTATATATTCATAATTAAAATAACATGTGTATGTTCATCGGAGAAAAAAGAGAAATACAAAATGTTACCTCAAATAAAATACAGAAGATAAACCAATATAATTAAAAACATGTATAATTTGCTGGTTGAATCAAGGACAATTATTTATAAAAATTAAAACATATTGTAAAATTTTAATGTTGTTTAAGAACACATGAATGACACAATGATAGAAAGGGAATCCCATGGGAAATATTGAAAGTACAAATATGATTTGGATTATGAAAATTTTATATTACTGTCATATAAAACATCCTTGAAAAATTATAATTATTAGGTGCAAAAAGCAAGGTAGTTCTTTCTTTAGTATAGTATGTAAAGTAAATCATATATATATATATATATATATATATATATATATATATATATATATATATATAGGCTTGTAAAGGAAATGATCAAAGCAAAATGTGTGTTTGCTATACATACCATGACAGGAAAGTTCTTTAAAAAAAAAAAAAGCAATTTTAAAAATTATATTTAAACTCATTATTTTGGGTCTCGGATCTGAAGAACTGTTAATATGGTATATGTCAAAATAAAAAATCGAATAACACAAATCATTTTTTTAAAAAAGATTCTACTAGATTAGATTTAAAAAATTAAACACTAAAAATAATCTGTCCAGCTGGGAATATAGCTCAGTGGTGGAGTACATGCCCAGCATGTATGAGGCCTTGGATTTGATTCTCAGTACTGCAAATAAATAAATATAAACAAATAAATAACCTATCAACTTGTTATAAAATGATAAAAAATGTTGGTATATATGTCAAAAAATGGAAACTTTTAAAACTTGGGGTAATACACAAAAGTACATTTTTAAAAGGTTTGGCAATATGATTAACGTTTATTACCTTTGGCCAAGTTTTTCTTCTTCTAAGAATGTATATTCATGAATTCATTTAAGATATATTTATGACAATGAAACAGAGCATAATAACTGTCCACCAAAAAAAGAAATGCTTAAATAAAACATGGCATATTGTAGGGATAAATTTTTTAAAAATATTAAATAAGTACTCCTATTTATCACAAAACGTGAATTTGAAAGAAATAGTTTACAAACTTACATAGTTTCCAATACCAGATAATTTTGTATAATTTCCATACTCACATACCTGTACATATGATAGGAGAAAATCTAAAATAGTATCTTTGCATATTACAGTTTTTTGGTAACAGTTTTGGTTCATTTATAAATAATTTTAGGTTTTCAACATTTCAAAATTTTTTATGCAAGCATTCATTTATTTTATAATTAGAAAGCAATGGAAAATAAACACATCAAGTCAATCCACAAAATTATTCGAGTTCAAACTTCAGAATAAACTGTGTCTTTCTAATTGTTTTTATGAGTAGGGTGGAAATGAGTTTGACAACATTGTATTATATAATGATATATTTTGGTATATAATAAATCACCATGTTTCAATAAATTTTCAGAAAAAATTCAATGAGAAAGAGAATAAAAATTATTTTCTCTCCCAGTGATCTTTGTGCATCTTCACTTTTTTTTTGCTGGAGACTCATATTTGTTCACTTGTGTGTATTTATTCCAAAAAAAGATGTAATACCAAAATTGAAGGGAAAACATGTTGGAAACTGATTCTGAAGCATCTCTTACTTTCCAGTCATTTGAAAAAAGAGCATCATGGGTGGACAGAGAGCAAAAGGAATTGTAATTTGCAAAAGGTTAAAATTTTATATCTAAAGTTTTCAATCTGTCACAATTACAAAATTGGGATCTAGGCAGTATTTTGTTACTGTTGCTGTTTGTTTGTTTTGGTACTGAGGATTGAACCCAGGGGTGTTCTACCACTGAGCTCCATCTCCAGTCCTATTTTAATTTTACTTTGACACAGAGTCTTGCTAGGTTGAAGAGGTTGGTCTTGAACTTGGGATCTTCCTGTCTCAAATTCCTAAGTCACTGGGATTATAGGTGTGCAGCCCTGCCTGGTTTAAGCAATGTTTCTCAAAATTAAATAAAAATTAAAATAAAAAGAAGTTCTGATTAGGGTACCAAAGGCCATGTCCCAATATAGGTAGAAAAAAAATGCGTAAAGAAAGTTTAGGGTTATCAATTCTGTGGTTGCTCTGTATGGTTCAGAAACTGTAGTGGGAACAGTTGAATTTGAGATCCTTAAAGGTAATGAAAACAATTGGATCCAGGATTTTACAGTCCTGGCTGAGCTCTTCATCACCATAGACAAGACAGGCATCATTAACAGGATGACAACAAAGTCAAAGCCATAAGAATAGCCTGGTTCACAAGAGACAGAAGATGCTGGCTAGACGATCACATTGTCCCTAGAAAAGAAGTACATGGGCAGTCTACTAAATTCATACTTGGTCTGGATAAGCACATGAATTCCAGGTTGAATTAACTGAAGTCTAACTTGAATTGCCAAGAGAGAATCACAACTCTACAAGCTATTCCCAGACGTGAGCCAACTGACAAACATACAACACATTGAATGAAACAGAGGCCAGATCCCATCGAGAAAAAGATCTGCTACCTTTTCCAAAATTATAGTATTCCTATTTCTCCAACCCCTCCCCAAAGGGATCTGAAGCAGTTTGCCAAGTTGACTGTGTACTGAGTAATTTGAAGTGATTGTATTTGGTGGCTTTCTAGACAATTATTGAAATGACACTAATATCTCATGATCCAAAACATCACTGTGATCCTCTGGTCAGAGTAAGAACTTGTGGAGGTCAGGTGATGACTGGAGTTTTAGCTCAGGTACATCTCATAGTGAGCTGTGGATCCCTGAACCCATCCTGTGGTTATTTCCTCCATTCCAGAAAATCAAATTATAATAGACATATCAATGAGCAGAATTCCCCACACTGGAACAATTCTGCTTTTCCAATCACGAAGCATGCCCCTTGTCTTCTCTAGCAAAGAGAAGATTCTTATTTTATTTTTTTTGTTTGTATGGATTTTGAATTTACTAAGGACCATTCCCACTGTTGCCTTCTCTATTTAATAGCACACAAAGGTATTATGGGAAATGGTCCATGAGGAAACTTAAAAACGTATTTCACCTTAAAAGGACACAAAAATAAGAATGATGCAATACGTGTTTCTGCAACAAATAAGAACTCAGTTTATATTCAACAAATATAAATATTACACACATCAAAGCATTAAAGATATGTGTGTGTGTGTGTGTGTGTGTGTATACACACATACAGAGCTGTATGCTATATATCAACATCTCAGTTGACCCAGTACTAAGGACATGATGGTGGTCCATTGGATTACATTCCCCAGTGACAGTTTAGCAATTTTAGTTTATTTAAGTGCATTCTACAATGCTCACACAATGATGAAATGAGAAATCTCCATTAAGAAGCATTTCTCAGAACACATCCCTGTTTTTAAGCCATGAATGACTGTGTGTATGCTACAGAATTATCAGTTCTTGAAGTTAGTTATTAACTTTTTAATCCATAAGGGTCATTCCATATATTGTTGAAAATCACTGTTTGAGATTCATAAACATTTGAGGCATTAAAACTTCCTTCACTTGTTAAGAAAATGAACTGAAAGAGCAATATTTGATGAGATTGAGAACTTATAAGTTGTTTCTATAACCCATTTCATCTCCAGAGTTAGTACCAATAAAAGAATTATAATGCTGCTTTCTGAGAAAGGTGAATAAAATGTTCAACCAAGGGAATATTTTACAAATCTTGAGGTATTATTAAATATTACTGTCAGATACCCAAACTGAATTACAGCTCAGAGAAGGGACTGAAAGGTCAGGTTTATTATTCACCTCAGTTAAAATGTAACCACAATACTTGTTTCTACATCAGGGAGGATTGTAAGCATCTATATAACTAGTAATAACAATGAAAATAATACAGCCACATTGAATTTTGCATTTTTCAGTAGATAGTTGGGCATGTAGTTAATAATCATTTATATTTACACTAACTCTTTTAGGAAGGAGTTCAGAGTGGTTTTTCAAATAATACCTCATTAATCATTTCAGCAAGTTACTTGGAAAGTTATTATCCCAGTTCAATAGATAGAAAAATTATATCAGAGAAAGGTCAGATATATATTTACTTGTCCAATACTAGAGAAGTAAAGTGAGTCAGTTTCAAATATGAGACCTCTCTTTCACCCTTGATCCAACCACTGGACCAATGCAATATCAGTCCATGTTGTGGTTAGACCATCAACCTGAAGGGCTTCAAGGCTGACCTCTCTGCTATTACTTTTACAGATCTATAAACACAGAAGAGAATATCAATTTTTCATCTAAGGTAACAAAAAAAGAGTTAGATATAATTAATTTGTTTTTTTTTTTCATTTTTCCTAGTCTTTTAGAAATACTTGATGATTATTGGTGTCAAAATAAATTTATAAATAACAAATATTTCAATAGTGAGATGCATAATGATCAAAATGAAGATGTAATAAACAAGTGATATAGTTAGGGATTCATTTGAACATAAATGTATTTCATACATTTATTGAATTATTACAAGAAATTAAAAAATCACCTTTAAATAATTCTCAACACCTCAATTATGTAGATGTCGAGGAGTAGAAGAAAGAACCAATGAGTCAGTAAGTGTGACTTGAAGGAGGAGGGAAAAATTGAAAAAGAAAGTATTGAATTTATACCCAAAGACTATTTCTGCTAGTTTGTTTAATACTATCTGTGCAATTTCATTGCTTTATAAAATGACATTTATTTTTAAAAGAAGGTAGCTAAACAATTGTTAATCCTTTAAAGTAAAAATATAGAGTTCAGATGAATTAAGTATTATAACCTTTTCAGAACAAAACCTTCTCAAGCATGTTTTTCTCCTTCTCTATATCATTTGTTATTCCAAAATTAGTGTCCACATGGTTTTATTTACTATAAAATTTTCCGAATAGAATTAATTCATAACTCTATGTATTCCAATTTTGAAATATAGTTTTTCTTTTCCTAGATCCTAAAGAAAGAACAACTTCTCTTAACCCATCAATATTCAACTTAGTTTGTAGGCTGTGAAACAAGTAAGCTTTTAAAATAAATATTCAAATATAAAAAAATCATTTCCATTTTTAAGTTCCATGAAATTTGAAGATTCCAATAATTAACAGATTAGCTAAAAATGAAAATTATACATGTGTGCTAGAGGTTTTGAAGCTGAAACTTCTCTTTTGAACTTACAATTTTATTTTAAAACTTGACTAAAATGTGTACTGTAACTTATTTTTATTAAGAAAAAAATGTGTTTTCAATATATAAGGCAATGAATAAGATCATCTTTCTTGCTGGATTTAATGAATAAGTCTTTGCCCCTATCTTTGAAGTGTGAAAATTCAGTAAAAATTGGAAAACTGGGGTAAAGCAGAAAATACCACCTTCCAAGAGATGGTGGTAAGGAGATCCCAAATTTCAGAAAAAGACTGAACTGAGGCAATGACAGAGGCAACAAGAAGGGTTTTTTTATGACTTTAAATTCCCCTTTTTTGTATCTACCCAGAATGTTGGCTTTGGACACAAATCCTATAAACTGGAAAAGTTAGGATAGAACTAGGTTTATTCAAAAGTGAAATGTGTGTTACTCTACTGTTTTTATATAATATATATTTCAGCATTTTATAAATAATTACACATGATATATGGGTATTTAATTGTATGTCATTCATTAAATGCAATCATATTTTAGTTACTTTTATATTTGTGTTGAACAGAATCATTTCTGTTCAACATAAAAAGATATTAGGATAATTCATTTTCACGAGCAAACAACATTTCTAAATACCACAACCTTAGTTATGTATTTTTTTATTGTTTGATTTGATAAGTCATGCTTCTTCATAATTTTTGTACAAGATATGTCTGAAGATTTTTAAATTTTCCCCATTTTTTCTACCTTTTCTTAAAGTGTATAAGGCTTTTCTTTCATTTTACTTGCAAATCTTGTATTTATAAATATTGCAATATTGTTGATGAAGTCACATATTTTATTTTTTGAAAGGACTCATCTTGTATTTATCTAGATATTAATTTCTTTTGGCAGTATTTAAACCCTAGAGCAGGAGTTTAAATATATAGCCTTTGTACATGTCTAGCAGTAGTCAGCAGATATTCATTAAAAATCAGTGGTTTTGATACTATAGGAAATACTGTGTTTTACCCAACTTTCCTCAGCTCACAGTTAAAATTTTAATGGCTTATGGAGTGCAATAGAAAAATAGCCCCATAATTTCTTTTCCCTTTTAAGAATATTGAGATTTTTATTAAACTGACTTCATGAATGATGGCTCTTCTGGTTCTATAAAAAGCAATTTTAATTTTTAAAGCATATTCAACAATACTTCATGCTTTTCACTGATCAAAAGACTACTGATTTTTCAAAACTTCTAGTATCTTGTGATACACATGTTGCCACTCTTTCACATTGATTTAGTGAATCATGATAAACTGATGAAAACTCAGATGAGTCACCAAGTTCCAATGATAATATGACTGAGCAACTCCTAAAGTTTAAAACTGTCTGTAAATGCAATTCTTGAGAAGAACTAAGAATGATCAGATTTTATTGAGTGTAGAAAAGTCTCACAAATTGAAGTTCTATAATCATGTGGAGATTATGAGTTTTTTTTTTCAAAGCCATATATTCCTAAAATGGTAGTCAGACTTCACAGTTTGGAGTCTTTAGACAGCGCCCAATTATTCAAACTTTGCCCGCGAGATGCAAATTCCAGCTAATTCTAGAAAAATAATTGAACCAGTTTCAGTCAGTATAAAAATCTTTCCTAATTTAGCCATGTCAGACCTTTTTGGCAGCTGTCATTCTTCACCACTACCATTTGCAAATTTTAATGAAAATGCTATTGAAAAAGAGATTTTAATTGGATCAAATTCTGACAGTCAATTTTTTAAAAAAGCAGTTATAGCTTTAAGTGCTTTCCCAAGAACTAGCTCCTTGGCAGAATGTAAGAGAGAAGTATTCGTGAGCACATGCACATGTGCTCATGCATTTGTGTATGCATGTTACATGTTCCCCGAAGCTTGGATACAGTACACAACTGTTGACCTGAACACACCAATTTTTAATAACTCAAGAAGTTATTTTTTATTCTTATCAACAAATTAACATAAATAGCTCATTTCCCCTTAATATCTCATCTTGCTTTTTTAGTCCTGAAAATGATATAGAAATTTTACAAGATTTACTAGTCTAAGGATTGCTTTGGGTTGGGAAATACAGTGCTAATCTTCAACATACACTCATTTGAGTGACGGGTCAAAGAGAAATTAAGTAACTAACCCAACAATGACAATATGAAGGATAGACACAGATTTACTATGAAGTTGAAAGATACTATTTAAGATAATAAAATGTTTAACCTAAGAAATATAATCCTAACTAACAAATCCTGGTATTTTGTAGCCCAATATAATTTTTTTAAACTAATATTTCAAAAGGTTCAAAGTGGACATTAATTCGAATGAAAAAATATTAATATTTCTTTGTCCTCTTGTGTCCCCTGCTCCAATTACATATGTGCATATAAATACAAACTCACATATAAATCACACATCTGCATACATATAAATATATCCTATGTGAATATATATAGTTTCAATTGTAACATTCTATTGTGATACAGTATTCAGCCACCTAAATAAAGTTCATTTTCTGTAGCTTTTTATTGATAAACTCTTAGTTAAATTCAATACTGGATCTGCTTCACTCAGAATCCTCTTTTAACCTAGAACTTGCCTTAGAGTCCTTGGGAATCCATTAAGGACACTTTAAAATAACAACTTCTAAAGTGTCCAAAGAAGTCAATAGTACAATGAAATCAATAATTTAAACTTGATTTAATGCCTTCAATAAACATAAGTGTAAACTGGCCTATACCACCCACTGCAGTAGTGAAAGAAGTACCTGAAGTTCAAACCTGTCAACAGATATGTTCTTTTATCATGCTTACTTTAAAGAATGAAATCAAAATGTCAAATATTTGGAAAACATATACCTAAATTATCACCTCTACTGCCATTTTTTAATAGCAGTGCTGCCTGTTTTATGGAAAAATAAAATATTACATTTCAATTATTGAATGTCTAGAGACTACTTTCATTTAACATTTCACCATTTGTACTTTTTTTAAAACATAAAAAAACCTAGAAACATCTTTTGTCCTCTATTCACACTAGCTAATTTTATAAATGTATTGTTATATTCAGTTGATAAAACAAATCCTAGAAGAATCAGGTAGTCAAAATTTCATTCTTCACAATGTCTAAGGAAAAGTTTGGTGTACAGATTGTCGTAACTTCATAATCTATGAAAATTTTAATGAGATAAATATAATAATGATTATAAGTTCATAATCTATTTTCAAAAGTAAATATTTCATTTTTCTCCATTTTTCTATAACCCACCTAAGTTTTAAGAAAAAGGGTATACTCTGGGCTTTCAGTTTTCTTTTCTGAATACTTACTGAGGACAAATTAAATGATTCAGTTCAACCAAGCACACTGATCCACTCAAAGTATGATGATTGAGATATATGTGTCTCTTGTACTCGTTCCATTAATCATATTAATTATTCATAACTATCTTACTCTATTCCTCTTTTATAGATATGAGAAATTTTACTGCCTAAGTTATTATAAGATTCCTTCTCAATTTATTAGTATGATACATGCATGTGGGCTTTTCAAAATTAAAACTTGCAAAGTTTTAAATAATTACAATTAATTAATTCGAAAATCACATGTTATACGTATGCAGTTGCTTACAGATGTCATTTGAATAATAAAATTTGATACCTCTCTCTACTTTTAAAGAAACAGATAAATGAATATTTTAACTATATTTACATTATCATAACTGAATAAAAAATTAAGTAGAAAGTAAATTTTCAATTTAGTGCAATTTTTTTCTTAAAGGCACAATCTTAGAAAATTAGCACTTGTTGCTACAATTTCTAGTAAAATATTTATGTCTTTACTGGGTAGAATTTGGCATTTAAATAAAAAAAACTACTTGATAAAATTGTATTACAAATAGATTAATTGTTCTTCAATTACTAAGCTGTTGGTATTTGAAATTTATGAATAATGCTGAGTTCAAATTCAACATATATTTACTCTTCCTAAAATAATTTTAAACGTAGGAAAACCATTCCTCTTTCTTGACTCCATTTTGTAGAAAAGTTTTCTCTCCAGGGGTGTTTCTCAATAGGAATAAATTTTTGTTGGGTTGACAAAGAAGTCAGGATAAACTGGGGATTTTGTAATAACCATTTCTTAGAATTTGCTTTTCCTTATTTTTTTATCCACATCTAACTGAATACCCTGTCAAAAAGGGAGATAGTTGGCTGTGTTGCTTGCTTTAATATATATGTGTTTCAAAACAAGTTAATATTCATCTACATATAGTTTGATGGCACTCCTGTACCTTCCCAAGTGAATGCAATAGGGTTAAACATATAGCCTACCATTTCCCACTTTTTACAGCATGGAGAGTTTGGTCTGCCCCAGACCAAACTTTTTGACTCAACAGCATCATTACAATAGTTAATAGAATTATTACTTCTTTAATGCCTTAATAACCACTTCATTCTCAATAATGCTGGAGCAATTTCACAACCTCATACTCCATCTATGCAATACACAGTAGTACCACAGTTTTTCTTTTTCTTTTTTTTTTTTCCCTCTTTTCCTATCATGGTAATGCCTAGAATTTTAAAGGAATAACCTGTGTAATTTAAATGCTGGAACACTTTTAGGACACCTGTTTTTAGGTCCTAATTTTTTTAAGAATCTTTCTTCTTTCTGGTGATTTCACTAGATAAAGATTACCATTCTATTCCAGAAGTTAAGAGTGAATGAATGAATAGACCTGGATTTTCCTTTTCTTTTGTTATGTTACTGTCCTCTAAGAGGAACACAAAATACAAGGAGAACCCAGAATAAAAGAGTACAACTTTGTGTTACTTATATTCACATTGCATTATATCAATGTGGGCCTGCAAGAAAAACATCAAGCTTTGTTAGACTTTTATAGAAATATTTTATTCTCTTTATTTTTAAGGGCAATTGCTTATACAGATTTTTTTCAGGGATTTATTATCTGAGATTCGTTTCTTCTTTTCAATGATACACAAAAAAAGGAGAAAATAGATTCTGTGGAGAACAGTTCAATAGTCCAAATTTTTGTACTGAGTTGGATATTGTTTCAAATTCAGTGCTCTGTCTGAAAACATTTTCAATAGCATTTGTATTTAAGATCATGGAAAAATTAAAGTATATATTATCAAAGAGAAAATCATGTTTTCCAACTGTTATAACTAAGAAAGGGAAAAGTCTTTAAATACTCACTAAAACTCTTTTGAAAAAGAAATCATCTAAAATCAGATACTAAAAGAGCATATTGCCAGAGCACAACCTGTCTTCACTAGTTTATTCCAGCAACAAGGCCTGGGCAGTCAGAGTCTTTGCACATTATGATCAGTTTTACCAAGAAAAGAACAGTTACATCCAGTGTCATCTATTGACAAGTAAGAAGCTTGTGACTACTTTTCTACTCATTAACACAGTCCTATAAGTGATTTTCAAAGTTAAATAATCGAAACTGGGTCTGAATTTATTCTCCTGTATACAGAAATAGCATATCATGAAAAGCATACCTTTGTTCAAGGCTTCTACAGATAGGGAGATACCCAGAACAAGCCTTACTCCTTTTATTTGTAAATATTTGCATCATTTAATTTTGGGTAAGATTAACAAGACCATATGTCATTTTTTTTGGGGGGGAGGGATGACAGCAAAACTGACAAATAGTTCCTGTTATGCCTGTCATTATGTTATTGCTAAATCATCCACAACATTGTTCCTGATATCAGTTACCAGGACAGAGCCAAAACTGAATTGAAGTTTCATTCTCATTTCACACAAATAGTCAGCACTTAAAAAAAATCCTTCAAAAAGTGATCTATGTCCTCAGTAATTTAAAAAATAATAATAAAAAGGGATGGAAGGAAGGAAGGAAGGGAGGGAGGAAGGAAGGAAGGAAGGAAGGAAGGAAGGAAGGAAGGAAGGAAGGAAGGAAGGAAGGAAGGAAGGAAGGAAGGAAGGAAAGAAGGAAGGATCCTTAATAGCTTGATACAATTACACAGTAGGCCTCTGACATTCTCTATGCTGGTATAATAACTAAACGGCAAGTGACAGGGCTAGGAGATCCCTGTTGCATGCTTTAATTAAAACTGAAAATTTACAACAAAAATCAACCCTTGGGTAAAGTGCTCTTTGGTTTAAATCTTCTTTGTTACCTCCTGAAATTTTGGTAAGCTTACTTTGTTTTTAAATTAAGCTGGTCCCTCCTTCTTTACTCCATGACAAAAGTCAAATACCAAGAACCAGACATAAGTTTCAGAATGAAAAGAGTTTCATGTGTGTGTGTGTGTGTTTAAGTCCAACCCCTGTATACAAACTGTTTATAAAAAAAAAAAAACAGGTGTTTTAACATAATGCTTTATTCCAACTTAATCTCATCCTTGAATGAACTTCCTTCAAGTTTCAACCATTAAAAAAAAAAAAGCAGTCAATTTCCTGGTGGTTGTAATTTAATTAAGTAACCTTTCACACTGAGCAAAACCCCAAAAGCAAAAGGGTCATTAATCTTTCTAGTGATTAGAGACACCTCTAGAGCTTCAAACATTTACCTCTCCTTCCCCGCAGTAGAAATGCTTTTAGGAGGATCATGGTTCATACCTCACATTCCCTGGAGCCAGAGATGGTATATGTGCAGGGCCCAGATCCATTGACGGATATATCCATGGTCTCAGAGTTTGTAGGCTTGTAGTCCACATAATACTCCTGTAAAGGGGAATTCATTTGTCTTTCAGACTCTCTGGCCTTTTTCCGCCGCCTCTTCATGAGAGAGTGTTGTTGGAGTTGTTTCATGCTGGCTGGATAGCGTTTCCAAGACACATAGATTACCAAGAGGATCATGGCCACTGAGAGAAACAGAGCCACACTCCCTGCGATAATTTTGTGAAATGAAACATGCTCATACTCTTGCTCTGTGCCAGGAATCTGGAACCCTGGGGAAGGGCTTGGTGTTTCCAGGGTGGGTTGGCTGGCATCTGGTTTGAAGATGGTAGGTTTCGGGATAACCAGAGGCTTGTGGGGAGTTTGGGGCATTAGGTGTGACCTCTCTGTATTGACCACCTGGACTTCAGAACAGATGTTGTATGTTTCCACAGCATCGCTAACCTTTTCGCCCTGGATGTGCTTAGGTCCTGCACATATCATAGTGCTTTCCTTATTACCTTTGAAATTCTTAAGCCAATAATATAGAGGACAGATGCTCCGACTGCATTCCCACATATTTCCAGACAAAGTAATGGATATTAATGATATCCACGCATTCACAGTTTCCTGTGAGATGTTGGTAAGCTTGTTGGAATCCAAATTCAATTTCTGCAAATTGGGGAGGCATTTAAATGTGCCCGGCTCAATTCCTTGGATGTCATTCCCTGATAAATCCAAGTTGTGTAAGGAACTCCAAGTCCATGTCAAGCCTTGGCTAATTGAGCGAATCCTGTTCCACTGTAAGTAAATGGAACGGAGGTTGAAGAGACGTGGAAAATGAGCAAAGTTGATCTTGGAAAATTGGTTGTGCTCCAAGTGGAGCTCCTTTAATTTCAAAAGGCCAGCAAAAGCATTTCGGGATAGGCTTCTAAGACGATTGTACCCCAAATCCAGAAAGTCAAGATTCCGACAGTCTTGAAAAACTCTTATCGGCACAGTCTTGAGTGAGTTAGACCTCAAGTGCAAAATGATGAGTTTCCGAAGGCCTTTAAATTGTTCAGATTGCAACGTCTGAAGTTTATTGTAGGAGAGGTCCAGATTGCGGAGATTGGGAACTGGGTGAAATGTTTTATTGTGCAGATAGGTAATTTTGTTGGAGCTTAAAATTAATTCTTTGAGTCGACGGATCCCTTGAAATGCATCTTCATCCACTGAGCTAATGTAATTATGGTCGAGATAAAGCCATATAAGCTGGTTAAGGCCGGCAAACTGATTGGATTTGAGCTTCTGTATGCTGTTGAACCTTAATGATAAGCCTTGTGACCCTCCAGAAATGTTCTCAGGGATATCTGCGAAAGCATGAGACTCACAGTACACAATTTTGCCATCACATCTGCAGTTCTTCGGGCAAGCTCTCTGAGCCCCCGTGAGCACAACAAGCAGCAGTGTAGGAAGTAGCACCAGAACCACACTCATGCCTTTCAGCTGCGTAATTAAATGGAAACCTACAATATTAAAAAGAAGACAGATGCACATTGTGAAGCTATTAAAATACATCACCACCAGCTTACTCATATCAGGGGCATTTTGTCTAGTGCAGTAATGGGGCAGTTGATTTAGGAACACATTTAACTAAAGCATCATTTTCTTCAGTGTTGCATATTTGCTGTTTAGGTTTCATTCTTTCTTCCTTGATCTTCAAATCACCACAGAGCTGTAGAACTAAGAAAAGGCTTTCCGAGTTTCAGGAGTTCCTGTGTATGTATCTCAACAGAAAAGCATAGAGCCTTTCTTTTCACTAGAAGCTGAGATTTTAATAATAATAATAATAATAATAATAATACTTGGCTAGTTAACTTGTGTTGAACAACAGTATCAAAAGGAAATGTACTATTGCAAAAGTGTGACTTGATAAGCCCAGTACTTGCACATCTTTCCTAGTTGAGCACAGAGCCTGTGATTTAGCAAACGAGCTTCAGGAAGCTGTCAAGGTAATCCAAGTTTGTCCTGCCTGAATTCGTACACTTATTGCGTAATGGGATGGAAAGATAGGAGCTCTGAAAAATGGCATTGGGACTAGCATAGGCAGCCCATGAAGCATAGTGTGAAGACTGATAACAACATGAGATAGTCTGGATTTGTTAATAAGCATATATTATTGCATACTGTGACTCCAACCCCAGTGACACAAGAGCTAGGAGACAGAAACACCCTTATCAGACAACACTCCAAAGTTAAGATTGTTAAATTCTTACTAAATAGTTGCATAAAATGCAAAATAATCTTGTGTATATTAGTTTGCTGTTATTTTTCAGAGTTGCTTTTGCAAATTTCAGGGATAAACAAGGAAAGAGACGGCAGACTCCTCGCCCCCTCCCCACTATCCGGAACTGCTCACATTTCTCACTGACTTTTTTTTTCTCCCCTGCCTCCATTAACTTCAGAAAGCCTGCAAAGTTGCAATCTATTGGCACTTATGCTGCATTTCCAAGTCATTGCATGTTAAGGGACTTCTTTCCTCCGTCGACAGTAGATTTATTATTTCTTAACGGTGGAGGAAAAAAAAAAAAACTACCGTGTGCTGCAGTTTTTTTTCTCTCTCTTTAATATTCATATTTTAACCGAGAGGCATTCAGCCAAACCCTAATCTAAAAACCTTCCTTCTTCTCAAACAGTTAAGTTTCTTTTTCTTTTTTTTTTTTTAATTTAAAACTCGATCTTGCTCTGTCCTTTTGCCAGCTACAGACTCATTGAAATACATTCCAGCTCTCCCAGACAGTAGGAAGGAGGGGGGGATAAAGCCAGTCACACTTGAAAAAATAAGACTGGCAAATGACTGCTGGAAATTTGGAAGCTGTGTTCAGGATACAGCTTCAAAGATAAAACAAGCCCTTGTGCAACCTTTGATAAAGTCAGGACCCCACCCCTACACACACACACACACACACACACACACACACACACACACACAGTAAAGTGTTAACAATCTTCCTGACAGCAACCAGAAATACAAGCGTGGCTAATATTAACAAGGAACAGAGGCAAACACAATATTTATCTCCTGCTCAATTCCCAAGCTGTGGATACGCAGGCAGCAGAGACGGTCTTAAAGATATTTCTCTAGAGTCTGTTTAAGTCCGCGTTATGCATTTATGGATTAAACAAAAAAAAAACACTGCAAAAAGGAAAATGATCTAAAAATATAATACCAACTCTAGTGAGTCAACTGGGAAACTCAAGGCTGCCGCTTTTTGCCTGTTTCCACGTCTTTTATCAGCTAATGCCAGGACGGAGGCTAGGAAAGCAAGAGGATCAGCTTTGCTAAGAAGGAAACAACAAAAGTTCACTTACCCATCCTTTGTCATCCAAAAACGTTTCCCCCCTCTCTCAGCTTTCTTCTTATTTGGTCTCTCGTGCTGAAATCACCACCACCTTCATGACACAGTGCGGCTGTCATTCACACCATTCTGATCCCGCATGTGAGCTAGTAGCCCCATACAAACTTCCCCGGAGAAGACAGGCAAAAAAAATATGTATATACATATATATTTAAAAAAAAAATCAGCACGGGGTGGGATGAAGGGGCAGGGAGGAGGAAGCCGTTGGGGGGGGGTGGGTAAGGGGGGAGGGCCTCTAGGCTCTGAGGACCATTGTGTAATTCACCAGAGACCCATCAGCAGTAATTGGCAATCTGTGCAAAAGAGCTACAGCCCCATCTCGGAGGTAACCAACTTCTCTGTGAAAAGAGAGGAAAAAAATAAAATCTTCAGAATACCTGGCATTCCTTATTGTGCTGGCTTTTGCCATTCCCAGATAAAGCCATTCATCCTCTGGATTTTCAGTTCTTGAAGCAAGCAGGCCTCCTGTGCTGTATGAGACCCCAGTTTAAAAGCTATGCAGGCTAGGTTTATCCATTTAGCTGGTCAGGTTTAAAGTGTTTTGTAGCTGTGCTGAGAGGCAGCCCTTGTCTAATTCAGAAGGCTTTCCAGAGACTGATGATGCTCAGAGCTTGTTGGTGCTAATGCTTGAGTTTGTGATACACTGAGTGCCCTCCGCTGGAGAAAACAGATTGCACATTAAAGACAGGAACAAGTGAGCTTGTCAGTGGTGTGCAGCCTTCCCTTGCTCAGAAAGGGAAATTAAAGGCACAGGATCGTTCCCCCTCCCCTCTCCAATAATATAAATTATGAAAGATTTATGCCAAATGGTTCCTTCTGGTGACTGCAAATATTAAGTAAAATACTGCTCCTCTAAATATGACACAATACTTATTAATTACAAAGTTGTCTTGACCCCAATTTTTTTTTCACGTCACAGGTGATTTATCATCATTTTTTTTTCAATGACAGATAAATTTGAGTTTTATTTAATATTGCCGTTGGTTTATAATTATTTACACTTTTAAACTAACCATATAAGGAAGCATTCTTACTGCAGGGTGGGGGGGAGACGCAATTTGATAGATTGTAAAGATAGTTACATTTAAAAAATTAAAGTCTAATCAAAAGTTCTCAGCTTTCAACAATATAACATACATTTTCCAATTTTGTGCATTTTATTGAGCAGTCTAGAATGGGACTTGGTAAAAGTTTATAGTTTTTACTTTCAAGGCAATTGTCATGTACACTATGTTACCATGAGTGAAGGTTAAGTAAGAGACTAAAACGTTGGACAAGAGTACAATTTCAGCTCGGAATCTTTAGTGCACTTTCCTTAAACCCATCCACATTGATAATGCACGTTTTTCTTATGCAAGTGTTTTACTGTAATGTGCAATACCAGTGAAACAAAAGCACTTCCATCCTGTATTATTATGGTATTTCTCTAAAAGTTCTAGAAATCCTCAGAATGAAGACTGAATAAATCGTAAACTATGAGATAGATAACTTAAAAAAATCTATGCTTTTCTTAAAATTCTAATAAATATTAAAACCCTAATAATATAATGCATCATCTGCATTTTGTTCCCCACTCTTACTACTTTATTACATAATTCTCTGGGGGATAACAACTTTTTCAAATGATCCAAGAGAATGAACCAATGGAATGCAGAAGAGAGACTATTAAGTATGATTGCTAACCTAATTCAGCAGACATGAGAACTTTAAATGAATTTTACATAAGCATCTAGAATTTCTGTGGATCATTGCAAATGAATATTTTTAGAAATAGCTTGTTTTAGATTATTTGCCAAAATATTAATAATTAAAAGAGGCTTATCATAGGAATAACACACATAATTTGACTGAGATTCATGAGTAGGCAGTCACAGGCAATTGTCTAATTACTAAGATTTCTCCAGGAACAGAAAGGGATAATATGTCCCTCAAATATATCCTTTTCCCATTAACTGATACCTGAATTTCTATTTTAGAAATGTGTGCCTTTGGCTTAAGGCTTAATACCTATTAAAATGCAAATGCACACCACAAGAGGCAATATTATTGTGGTTACTGAAAGGAAATAAATCAATATAAATGATACACATACAATTTGTTCAAAGTACTGCAGTTTACATAGAAACAAATTCCACCCAAATATTCAATAGTAGATGATTGATTAGTTAAGCAAAAAATAATATATTCATAAAAAGGAATGCATACTGCCATTAAAATTACAATATAGTTTTGAACTGGCCAACAGGAAAGTATGACCACCATGTCGAATGTAAGGAGACCAGGGACAGAGAACTCCAGTAACCACAAGATGAAGAGAGTCTAGCTATTTATGTCTATATTTTCATTTACATGGGGGCAAAATAAAATGCTGAGAGATGATTTTTCTAGAAAGCTTAATCAGGATATATTTGACTATGCCTGTTAAAAATACTTTGTCTTTTTTTTTCTAATTTCTAATTATAACAAATATTGTATGCACGATATTTTTTCTATCCATGTGTAAATTTTCATTTTTTCATGTTTCAATTTATTTAAAAAATAAATGACAGCAGATTGCATTACAATTCTTATTACACATAAACAACACAATTTTTCATATCTCTGGTTGTATATAAAGTATGTTGACACCAATTCGTGTCTTCATACATGTACTTTGGATAATGATGTCCATCACATTCAACCATCCTTGCTAATCCTCTGCCCCCTCCCTTTTCCTCCCACCCCTCTGCCCTATCTAGAATTCGTCTATTCCTCCCATGTTCTCCCTCTCTACCCCACTATGAGTCAGCCTCCTTATATCAGAGAATACATTTGGTTGTTTTTTGGGGATTGGCTAACTTCACTTAGCATTATCTTCTCCAAGGCCATCCATTTACCTGCAAATGCCATGATTTTGTTCTCTTTTATTTCTGAGTAAAGTTCCATTGTGTGTATATATATGTACCACATTTTTTTTACCCATTCATCCACTGAAGAGTATGTATGTTGGTTATTGAGATATGAGAATAGCTTTTAGAGTATATCACAAAATCTTGAAGATGACAACTTTCTTTATAGTGTAATAATGGGGTTAAAATGCAAGTTTTGTGTAAGATATCAAGAAAAAGACTGAATCACATTGTAGACAGTAGTAAAATAGTGATATTGCCAATGGAATGTGTCTTATGCTACCCTATTCTAGATTAGTTCTACTATGCAAATTGACCCTGCTAAAGTTATTCTTCGTTTTTTTTTCCCCTTTGATTCACATTTTGTCAGCCTTTAAGTGACTGGGACACTAACTGCAACCATCAGTTATTGCAGGAAATGGAACTAAAAAAAACATTTGTCCCAGGACCTCCTAATCCATAATCTTTAGTTTTTCAGAATTTGGAATATCTGATACTCTTCAAATAACATCAAAGTTCAGGCCCAGGATTTGCTAATCCTGTTATTTAATTAAAAGTAGACTAATGTTCAATGTGTGGGGAAATATGTGCTTGTTTAAAGAATTGTGGGGAAAAAAACAAAGAGGTACGGGGACTGGCTTAGAAGATAATGATCAATTATTATCACACTGGCAGAAAAGAAAGAAAAACATGCCCTGAGTGATGGAAGAAGGTTCCTGAATCTGAATGCCACCCTTGGCATGAAGTCTTCCCATTATCTCACTACCAGCCTTTCTTCTCTTTAAAAGCCACTTTGAGCAGTTGAGTTTTCTAAGATGACCTTTGTTTGGAAAGAAAGCATTAGGTAGATAGTCAGCCAGGAGCAGGTGCATAGGGAGAGGACAATGAAGGACAGTAATTTACAAGGAGAACATCAGACATATCCATCAAAAAAAGTCCATAAATCAGGACTTTAGATAGCAGAAAACTTGATCAAAAGAGACAAATATCTGGAAAAATGTGAATTGGAATGTCAAACCTCCCCCAGTAGAGTTCATTATAACCCCTTAAGGAAACTATCATTTCAAGACCATGTCACAATTACCAGAGGCACCTCTTGTGAGGTCATGAGAACCCTCACAATGAAAATTTGCTAAGGGATATACAAAGAGCAATAAAACACTTAAAGGGATATGAGAAACTAGGGCAAGAACAGAGGGACCCCAATTCCTTTATAAACCCAGACTGTGTGTAAGAACTACATCATTGTCTCAGAGACATCTATTCAGTGCATGCACAATGTGCTTATCTCACTTTCTCTCTACTAAATTCCTGCTTGTTACTCTGTGCTATCCATTTGAAAGCCTTGCTGCGGGATCACAGGAACCAGTTGCTGAGATCATTTCAGCTCTGTGGATTTTCTTTATAAAGATAGCACCCTGCCACCTTCCTCCCAACCCTCCTTTCCATCTATTGGCTTTTGAATGACAAAGAGAGGGTTTTGAGTCTGATAATAATAGATAATATGCATAACTTTATACAGAATGTAGATCTAAATCAGTTTCAGATGTCTTGAGCACACTGTTAATGGTGGTGTTACACGTCTATCAGAGAATATGTTAAAAACAAAACAAAACAAAAATAAACAACTCTCAACATCTCACTCTGGGCTCAGAGATCTCATAAATTCTTTTTACAATAGTTTCAGTCAGCCCAGAAGTTTCATGGGAAGGTCAGAAATAGTAGTTAGTATGTGTGGAGGTGATAAGCAAGAATAAGAGAAGCCAGCTATACCTTTTCCTTTTTCCTTGGTAGCACAGTCCCACCTGCAACTGGTCCTACTGAGGACTAAGGGTAAAACAATTAGGATTTATATAAAGTATAAAGTTGACTAATATAGTGGACCTAAAACTTGCATTTACTGATTTGACAATTTATAAACTAAGGAAATAATAGTTTTGTTACCTCAAAGAGAATTCAGTGACCTGACTTTGGTAACTTGAAAATGACCATAATGAGAGTATTTGTAATACTGAAATCAGCAAATATGTAATTTATTATATTGTTATGTTTTCAGACTTGAGAAGACAATCAGGAACATATTAATAACAGACTCAACTAAAAAGTGTACTGTGTCTGTAGCTATTTAATTGCAAATATAAAAAAATGGAGAAATAGTTTTTCAATATTTGAAAGCTCTCTGCTGGTTGAACAAACAAGTCATTCATGTCATCAACAAACAAATGAAGTTTCAACCTGTGTCTACATCATGTTACTTTTGTCTTATTAACATAAAAATATCAGACAATACTCTTGTTGTAGTTATACTTAGAGACCCAGTGGGTAAACATTTACTAGCACACTACTGAATATAAGGTTTATATATGTATTACTCCAAATTTTAAGTAGTTTTAACAAATACATGCAGATGATGCACTGGTTTGAAGAATCTACCTCTATTCTCAGACTAAATGTAGTATTTAGTGAAAAACAAATCCACCAAAATACTTATTACATGTGTTCAATATGTGACTCTTTTTCAACTCTGCCATTTCATGCTTACATTTTACTTTTTATTAAACACCTGAAATATCAAGACCATTCAAATAAATCTGTATTTCTAAAATTTTAGTAATACTTTGGTAGTATCATGGAAGATTTCTGTTTTAAACTTCAACATATTACACCTAACATCTGCCAAATTACAGGTCCTCCATAAAATGTTTTAAAATGAATGAGTCAATTAGTTAATCAAGTAAGTTGGCAACCATCATTCAATCAATTGATCAAGTAAACAATCATTATTATTGTAATCAATGGCATCTTCAATTCCTTCAATACTTTCTTTCCTAAGATAGTATTAGTTCTCCCCAATTAAAGACTAAAGTTCTGTGTCAACAAATCTGAAATAATAAGTGAAATAAATCTCAACTCAAACTAAAAATAAAATGAAAAATTATGTTTTTTTTCTTATGTAAATGAAGATACCATACTCAATATAGCTTGATCTAGTGAGGAAGTCTATTATGGTAAAGTTCGAGAATTCTATGATTAGTGTGAGGAACAGTTTCAAAATTATAATAATAATAAGGGCTATTGTAGAATGGTGGTATCAGTGACTTGGGAGGCTGAAACAGGAGGATCATAATGTCAACACCAGCCTCAGTAACTTAGCAAAATCCTGTCTCAAAATAAAATAATAACAACAACAACAACAAAAGACTGGGGATATACTTCAGTGATAAAGCATCCAAATCCTATACCTAGTACTGCAAAACAAACAAACAACAACAACAACAAAAACATGGACCAAAGTTAGACGAAATACAAATGTGTACATACATAAAAAGCATAAATAATCATTAAAAAGTGACTGTCCTGCCAGGGCCATACCCTGTGTGAAACATGTAAATAATTCTCATCCATGGACTATGAACAGAATTGAAGTATATCATTAAGAAGCAAGGCAGTTAGAAAGAGTCTCCTTCTTTCTCTGGCCAAGCTGAGGAATTGATAGCCCTCCTAAACTACTAGATTTCAATGGATTATTTATGTTAAGAGTAAAAATGGGATAATGGATAATAATGGACAGTGGTAGAGAAAGCCATATGTATGTATCTGTATATATACATATATATGTGCAAATACATAGATATGCACATATATGTATACATCATACAAATAAATTACAAACCAACCAAACATAAACAAGTATGTTAAAAGAACAAAAACAAGGGGGACAAAAAAGCATAACACTCTCCAGTGCCCTTCTTTTCTTTTTACTCAGCCCTGGTATTATGTCTACATGGTGCCTCTTCTTTCTTTGCTTTCCACACTCAAAATTTTTCCTATTCTGCTTTACTAAATGTCCCTGAACCTCCTCACCTCAGTCTTCAAATGGTAAATGAACATGCTTAATACTTTTTTGGCTAGCTCCACCCCACAGATAAACATACACTGAAATCTAAATCACATTCATATGTTTAGAAATAATTTAAGACACATTTAATTAAGTACATAATTCAGATTCAACAGAAAGAGGAATCTCAACTCATTTTTGCAAAATGAATGCCCTTTACACCTTTTCAATTTATTTGCCATAATTTATTAACTTCTCCTTGCTAGTAGCAGCAATAGTTAACTCATTAAGAATTTGAAGAAAACTAAACTCTTATTAGTGTTTAGCTGCATTTTAGGATACTAATATTCATATTCAAAATCTGTAATCTCCAATTATATTTTAATTAAGACAATGTTCATTTTGTTAATGTAGTCAAAAAAAACTACTGAAATACGGACACATAAAATTGATTGTGTCTCATTTTCTCAATCAATACATTAACCTATCAATGAAAAATTAATCACATAGGCTAGGATATTAATAAACTGATAATGATAGTATACTTGTGATAAATATTCCACAACTAAATAGGTCATGGTGGGTGGAAATTAGAAGCAAAAACAACAAAATCAAAAATGATTATATAATTTAGAGGTTATGAAAAATGGATGTTATGAAAAAGAGGGCAAAAGAGAATGCTATGAAACAATAGTGAGAAGTAATCTGTATCAATATAGTGGGACAAAAGTCTTTGAAAACTCACATTTTTTAAGGGATTTCATATAAATGACTTTCCTACATTTGTGGACTGAAAATTTACCAGTGTTTGTGTGATCTACAGGATGACCAGGTGTGAAACAGGGAAAAAAATTTTTTGCAAAGTGTATAGCAGAGAAAACAATGAGAGATGACTTGTTGGTGGGATCAAAGAAAAAAACAGACTGTAGAAATAGACTCCCAGATGATTAATAAATGGAGTTATCAGAAAGATCTGAAAATAACTATTACTATTATGACAAAAATAATAGACTACAATATGTAGAATTTCAGCAGAGAAGTAAAATATGAAAACAAGAATCAGATCAAAATTCTAGGCCTACAAACACAGTAATTGAAATCGATTACTCCAAAGACAGATTTAAATGGAAATGAGAGAAAGACAATAGATTTAATTAATAAACTAGATAGAACAATAGAGTATAAAATGTAGTTTAATGATTTTAATATGCATATATAAACATATATTTTCACCATCTTGCACAGAAATAAATATATTTCATTGAATGGAGAATACTTTTTATAAAGCAATACTTTCTCTGATGTTTTTATGCTTTAGCTGTATTTAATAACATACTGAGAACTATGAATTTAAACAATCTCTCAGTGTATGTAAATCTAAATGATTATATGAATACACAGATATAGAATCTACAGTTAAGATAATCAGCTTTCTAAAAATCTCACAAATAGCTAGTATTAGAGCTTTAAATAGAATATCATGCATGGTCAGTGACATTATGTTGTTTACATTATATGGACAATTTTTTATTTATCAACAACCAATTCTGGCAGAAAATTTTTACCAAGATAGAACTTTAGCATGATAATATGGAATTAAATTCTTATATAAAATACAATAATATTATACAAGATTGTATACTACAATGAGCATACCATAATAAATGAATATACCATAATGAATCCCATTTTTATATATAATATAATACACAAATTAAAATAGAACAAATAACAACAATAATAACAAAAGGGAGATCAATGGAATAGAGCAAGTGGGTCAGAGGAAGGAAGGAGAAAAAGCGTAAGAGAAGGTACAGGGGAATAAGATTGATCAAATTATGTTATACACGTATAAAAATATGGCATAATAAATTACACTGTTTTGTGTAATTATAATTCACCAATGAAAAAGAAAGTCCAAAAAAACAAATCACTGAAATATAGATGTGGCAAATGTAGAATGAATCAATAATCCCCAGTAGGAAAAGAAATAAAGATTAAACCATATACTATTATAGTATTGGATATTATATTTTAAGTTATACTGAACACACTTTTCTATTTGTTGTCAAACCTATACAGAAAATGGAAATGTATATTAGAACAATAATTTTTGTCACATACATAGCAATGTGTTTAACTATTAATAGACACTTTTTAGCCTTTAATCTAGTATTCCTATTCCATGATTTTTAAAATATATATATTTTTAGTTGTTAATGAACCTTTATTTTATTTATATGTGGTGCTGAAAATCAAACCCAGTGCCTCACACATGCTAGGCAAGTGCTCTACCACTGAGCCACAACCCCAGGCCTCATTGACTTTTTAAAATAATAGAATAGAATATTCAAATGTATTATTATACTATAGTATTACTAGAAAGAAAAAGAAAAAAATGTCATGAGATAAATTTACAACACAGCACATTTTATTGAAATATGACATATTCATTAATAAAATAGCTGTGCCAACTAAAATAGAAAAATAACTTTTAAGACAAAGGCAAAAATTGGAAAGCAAAATGGTATTCATCTAATGATTATGACCATGTTAATATATATATATATATATATATATATATATATATATACACATTTTAAAAGAGTAAAAGCAACAGAAAAATATTTACTGGAGGAATATATAACTATTTGAATACTTTTTCTATGTATAATTTTCTTTCTACATCTCTTTTGAGTAAGGTGGAAAAAATTGTTTTCACCTTAAATTATGACAAATTATAAATTATAAATTCACATTCTTGATTTTATTATAGAGTTATCTAGAATACTTATTTGAATAACTTTAAATGCCCTTTCTCATTTCGTACTCCTTAACTTAGATATCTAGTGAAGGTGGAGAATCTGTTATAGTAGGTATTTTACAATGTAATCTTAATTTTGAATTCGAACCAGGGTGATGAATCTCCTTACCATTTACATATTATGTTTATCTTCTATCAGTAAGGGAATGATAACACAAATTTATATAATAAAGATACTTTGAGACCTGATTGAATAATTATAGAAAATATATATTAACAGTAAAAATGTTTGTGCCACTATAATATTTTCACTTAGACTCATGTTTATATAGCAGGTAAAACAATACAGACAATAAGGTTTTTATTTTTTGTATATTGTCTAGATATATCCAGAAATTGTATCTTGTTAATTTTCATCATATTGCAATTATTCATTGATTTTGACTTTTTACAAAGTTGGGGTTAATAAAATCTTCCATAAACAAAAATTGTATTAATTAGATAGTTATTACCATAATATGATATTGCCTATTTACACAGTCTTTTATGAGGTACTATGCAGAACAATTTTGATTCAAACAGCTCAATCAGGTATTCTTCAGCAAACAATCCATGGAGCCTTAAATAACACTGCAGTCAATATCTTTCTCTCTCTGCCACACTGGTACAACTTTTTTTTTTTTTAAATGTAAGGAAAACAGTATGTTAGCAAAAAACATGAAAACTGAAGTATCAAGGTTGACATTCTAAGGTGTCATTAGTAGCTCTCTCTCCGCGTGACAAATATTTGCTAGGAAAGCACGGTTATCAGTGATCCAAAGATATCTGTCCCTATAAAGCTTGATAATTTAAAAAACACAGCAATGCCTAACTTTCATCCCTTATCTAAAAAATCAGAGATAGCTGGATAATATTAAAGAATAATATAAAATTTCTAAGATTGTCTGACTGTTACATATGTATGTGTATATCTCCTTATTATTGTTTAGATAAGAAGTACCTCTCAAATATATAGCTCATTTATGATACAAAGCAAAATTTTCAAAAGTGAAATGTTCAACAATGAGATGTATAATCTAACCAGTAGACTAATCCACACTGATAAAATAACTGGGTGGTAACTGTAGACAGGTAGGGTGTAACTAGAGGAATTAGGTCACTGTGAGTATGCCTTTGGGGTTCATAGTTTGTCTTTGGTGAGCAGAGCTCTTGCTCTGTGCCCTGGTTGCCGTGCCTGGGGCAGCATTCCTCTGCTACACTCTTCCATTTTGATGGATGGAAGGCCTCACCTTGGGCCCATGAACTGAATCTCTGAAACCACCAGCCAAAATAAAATTTTTCTCCTCTCAGTTTTTTTTTTTTTTTTGACAGGAACTTTGGTCAAAGAGATGAAAAACTAACTAAAACAATCTTCATATCAGTATCCATTTTGGTAAATATATCAATATAGTTGTGTTTATTTAATGCATGTTCAGTTTCTTCGCCAATAGATTTCATAATATTTGACAGAGTCTGTATGTATTTTTGAAGTTTTTCCCATCAATTTTACTTGATAGAGAAATGTTTTATATTTCATTTTTATGGGGTAACAATGCTGTTAATCACCAGGCCTGCTCAAGATCTTTAGGCAAATGTGTCTTATATCACTGGTAATACCATCCTGGATGTATGTTTATGATCAGAGCTCAACTAGCATTGTGCAAAATGACCTTAGAAACATTACAGTTTAGCTAATTTTCCTCCTTCTCTCTAAATGAGGGAGGACATTTTTGAGATTTAAATAGTCTCAGATAAATCACATACTATGTGAATTATAATAAATATGTTATATCAGAAGAAAATCAAGTAATTGTTATTCTACTTCTAGCTTTCTTGTTATTACAAACTTTGAAAAATTTGAATTTATCATGGGTTTTCCCAACAACTATTAAAAAATCTCTTCACTTCATATGCAATATAAAATAATAATGAAAATGTAAGATAATCACTGTTTAGTAAATTATAAAACATTAAATTCCTGCCTGTCCAGATTGAAGTACATTTATAAGTCAATTCATGACTTTATAAATTTCCCCTAGTTTTTAAAGAAAGAGAGCCTTTCCATAGGAAAAATAAATAAATTTTACATATCCCAAATGTAAACTCTCTTTATTTTCAATGATATAGGGCACATATGAAATATAACAACAATTTAAAAGTGGATTTTGTCTGTACAGATGTGACAGCTTCAGAGTTAGCATTGAACGTTTTTAGGGTAGTAAGATATATAAATTGATTTACAAGGTCCCCAAATGAGTCATTGTCTTATAAAGGAGACAGCATGAAGTTAATAATGATCATAGTAAATGAACAAAATAAACATACTTTAGTAGCAAAGAGTAGATATCAAAGAGTAGACTTTATTTCACCATACAGGAGCATAAATAACAAGGCAACCTGGACTTAGATGCTTATCACAGTAATTCCTATCTCCTAAGAGTTCAAGAGTTAACACATTATTAGAATGGAAATAGGAACTCTCCAGATATCCCAAAATGCATGTCCTATCAGGACGTAATTCTGAATTAGAAATGCTGATTTCTCATAGATATGTGTGCACACAGACACACAAAACGCACACTATACACGCATATACTTATAAAAATATTTTGATTGTCTTGTATATTTTTTATTTATCATCAATTATGTCCCAGGAAAATATACATGTGTCTAAATTACTTTTTCCAACTAATATTGTTCACATATAACATCTATAATCGATCATTGCTGTTAGGAAAGGACCATTATGAAATTTTGATGTCACCAGAAATTAAGATGGTAAGTTGAAAGAGTGTGCCACGAATGATATGATTCTAGGCTTTCAGTGCCCTCCAGATCATATATTTTCCATACCGATTTCACAACTCAGGACTTCACCTTATAAATTGTAATAGTCCACATCTTATAAATTGTAACATATTTAATAAACATAATGGATAAATTGAATACGTATTAGTAGATTAAGGTATATCAACCTGAAAACTCCCAAACTAAGAAATATCTCTGGTGATTATGACTTGTGTTGTAAATTTAAGGGACAGGATTTATTTTAGCAGGTGATATTTAAGAAGAATGGGTGACTGCCCACTTTGAGTACCTCACTTTGGTTACAGGACCTAAGAACTTGTTTCAAATGGTCTGGGTGGGACATATGCTCAACATAGATGCTAGGACACCAAAGATGGCTTGTTGGACCTATTCAAATGTGTAGTACAACTTAAAAAGAGACCATATGGAAGAGCAGTCTGTGCTCTGTGTGTAATAGGCTACAAAATCAAATTTCATAAGCAATCATCATAATAAAATCAATTTGATCCTTTGTGCCAGTCATTCCTCTAAATAGTTTATTTTTTACAAACATGTGATATATACTGTTAATATTTTTCTTTTACAGGTGGTAAAACTAGGCACAGATTTTTCAATTTCTCATCATTACACAGACAATATAGGATGAGCCAGCATTATAAGCCAGTCTGTTGGATTCCAAGTCTACACCTTTCACCCTTTTCCCAGACTGTACTAGACCAGTTCACCTGAAGGAGTCAGAGAACACATGTAGGGATGTAAATCCCTATACACTATGAAGGTAGATTTTGTCCTGTTTAAGTTTTTCTTTTACACTAAAGTTGTATGGACAATGAAAAGCATACAAGTTCACTGAGCATTTAACTCATTCTGAGCCAAGAAAAGAATGGGAGCAATAACCCCTTGAACACTGAGTTTGTGTGGGCTGAGACCAGTTAGTCTTTCCTTCAGGGAGACAATGATGGATGCTGAGTTGCTTCCAAGAACTGACTATAGTTACAGGAACTGGAGAGGATGGCATCATTTATACAAAACCTGGAGGTACAAGACCAATTGATGGAAGGCTTGTGGGCTGAGGGCTAAGAGAATTTCTACCATAAAAATACATATGTATAGTCACACACAAATATATGTCTGTATACACTCACACACACACACACACACACACACACACACACACACACACACATTTAAAACCAAGCAAATGAACTAAAGGTAAAATTAAGACTTAGGAGAAACTTCTCTTTTTAATCTCAAATTCAAGAATTCTCTCACTAGTTACATATAAATTACTTTATAAATGTAATTCATTGAATACAAGATGGACTAGTATAGGTAAGAATATGGTACTCCATGGCCAAACCTTTACTGAATGTTCATTATTATTTGCTTAGTATTGCATTAGGAATGAGAATACACATAAATACGATATATATTAAAATTTGAAGGAATTCTCTTTCTCAAGGAAATAATTTGTATATTTTATAGATTTATAGATTAAGATCACTTTAAAAAACCTACAAAGGAGTGTGATAGACAAAGTATTGAAAGTGTAGAATATGAATATCATGAATTACCCTGTGGCTCATGCAACTTTTGACAGAGAACAAATTTGTAAGGCTAGAAGCCATTTGTCTGTCAACAGAAATGTCAGCAAAACTCTCTTAATGTAAGTCTTCTTGGGCTGCATAACAATTCAATCTTTACTTAGGCTATTCTTTTAGGTCAAATTTTCACTGAAGTAATCACTATGAAGAGGCAACACCTGAGCTTTAATTTGATAAATTTTTAATCAAAATCAACTTCTAATTTGAGTCATGAGAAAGTTTTTGCATGATACTGCCTTTTTATATCAATATAAATACTTACATTTATGATCATATATATATATAGTATAGAGTATATGTTATATTATTCTACAGAATGGTAGATATTATTTCAATAAGAAATCATTCATCAATATTTTCAGAAATTATATTTATGAGAAGGCTGCTATATTAAGTAACATTTGGCATCTTAATATTCTACCAAGCTTTAGTGAACAAGTACAAATTCCCTTTGTTTTAACACTGCAAAAACCTATGGATAAATTACAGAGAAAAAGCATTTTTGAGTCATAACCAATATGTTTCATATTTCCAAAATATTGCATATTTTCAGTGTTTTGTTTTTACCTCCTAATACTTGCACATACATAGCATGATTTCCACTTACATAATTTTGAAAATGTTCCTCCGAGAAAATGTTGGAACCATTGATTCTATTGGTGATTTGTGAATTGTGCTTGAATGACTCATTAATTTAAGTGATTTGACTAAATACAACACTTAAATACTCTTATTTGAAATAGACTTCACCAATGAGGTGTAAATTATGGGGGAGGTGGCCTTTAAAACAAATACTGGGAGTCTATGGTGAAGATTAGGTTTTTGATGAGTGTACACTAATACTTTAGTAGAAGTTTTCTGCAGATTCACACTATTGACATTCTGGACCAGATAATTCCATAAGGGCTGTTTTGTGCACTGTGTTACTTATTGACACCCCTACTCTACTCACTAGTTACAAGTAGCAGCTCCCCACACCAATTACAGCAAATATATATATATATATATATATATATATATATATATATATATATATATATATGCAAATATTACTACTTATTCCCTGTGGTCAAAATACACTCCATTTCTCCTTCTTATGTACATAAAGAGGACTAAAGAAATTCAGAGGGAACGAAAAAAAAAGTAGCATCTTAGCATAAGAATTTTTCTAGAAAGGTCTTAGGCACCAGAAACAATATTCAATATAAACTATACTGAAGAATTAAAGTAACTGTGTTTTATGATGATAAAATAATTAGACTAAATGTTTAATAACATATATACATTTAAGTCAATCAAATTCAGGTGAAAATTAATTTACTTAGTCATACAGGTTAAATAATTTGAGTTTCCTAATTAGGAAAATATAATATTTGCAAACACTATGATTCTTAACAATTTTGTTTGGTCCTAAATTATTAAGCCCTCAAATTCTATCCTAAAATTTTCAAAATTGAACATTGGCCTGATTTTGTTTCTGAAAATGATTAACATTTTGACAATGAAATATTTCTCACATTATCAATGGTTGAATTCTTCAATTACCAATTACTTAAAATGGAAAACTAATTGAGGGAAATATATCTTAAAATAAAAGATATCATTTGACTATTCCAATAAGCACATGAATAGTATTAAAAAGATGAGCAGACATTAATTTAGTTATTAGTTCAACTAATCACTCTTTTCTTGAAATAAGTAAATGCAGTTGCAACAAAATCAGAAACAGTTTTATTACCACACTTTTAATTAAACATTGTCTTTAAATAAAATGATACTAAAGAAGACTCACATTTACCAGCACAAACTCCATTCTATTCGTATACTGTAGAAATTATCATTTATATTGAAGATCAGCCTAGAGTTAGTTAATTGTATCTAGAGTGCCATAAAATAATTCAAACTTGGCAATTCTTAATAAATTTAAACTCTATAATTTGTGGCAGCCTCAGAACAATTCAATAGGCTAAGAAGTAACTTATGCTTATTCTTAATACTATTAGGAAGGAAACATAAGATATGCAGTATTCAATTACTGCCTTAGCATGTGCTCCTTTATGCTTTGGAGTAGAAAATGAAACTTCTGGCATTCATGGAAGCCAAGATGTGTCAATTTGTAAATCAAGACAAAATTTACTAACCATGTCTATAATGTATCAAAGACCTCTGATAAGCTTCACACTGTTGTCCCTGTGTGTTGCCTTAGATTTCTCTAAGTAGAACTACTTCTAAAAACAATAAGACATTACAACCACATCAAGCCATTGGAGATTCCTCCAACACACTATCTGTGGGTTTTCTGTCTATAAGGTACTGACAATGCCTTATGGAGCCATTCATTCAAAATGAGACATTAACCCTAAGGCTTCCCTTATCAACATATTCAAATTGAGATTGACAGGTGGGGAAATAATAAATATATCACATGAGCTAAATTTCAAAAGGAAAAACATTGGTTGGTATATTTGTTTTTAATTCCTAGTACCATTTGAGTTCTCAAAAGCTTTGTTCTACAATTTTTAAATAAAACTAACACCATTAAAGACCATTTGTCTCTTAAATAATGGAAAGTACTTGTGTTTATTATGGTGCTCTGGATGACACGACTTTAGGCACTTCATAAAGAAAGTCATGGCTAATGTATGGTTATAAAGGATGCATACTTATTAACTTTTCCTTTACCAATATTTGAGTTAGGCTGCACTTCTTCTGAAAATCATTCTTTTTTATGTATTGATTCTTTTTAGATATACATATCAGTAGAATCCATTTTGGTACAATTATGTAAGAATGGAATATATTTTATTCTCTTCAGAAACTCATTCTTCTGGATGCACATTATGGTGAGGTTGGCTGTGTTGTTTTCATATATATACCTAGGAAATCTATGCCAGATTCATTCCTCTGTCTTTTCTTTTCCTATCCTCCTCTTCCTTCCATTCCCTATTTCTAATCTACTGAATTTCTATTATTCCCCCCCCCTCACCCTTTATTATGGGTTAACTTTCATGTATCAGAGAAAACATTCAAACTTTTGCTGTGGAGGATTGGCTTATTTCACATAGCATGATAGTCTCCAGATCCATCCATTTACTGGAAAAGGCCATAATTCATTCTTCTTTATGCCTAAGTAATATATATATATATATATATATATATATATATATATATATATATATATATATATATATATATTGAGTATATATATCACACTTTCTTTATCCATTCATCTGTTGGTTCCATAGCTTAGCTATTGTGAATTGAGTTGCAATCACCGTAATGGCTGTGTCTCTCTAGTGTGCTGATTTCAGTCCTTTGGATATATACCAAGTAGTGGTATAAATGGTGGGTCACATGATAGTTTCATTCTTAGTTTTTTTTTTTTTATAATCTCCAAACTGTTTTCTGAGTAGTCACACCAATTTGCAGCAATGTATGAGTGTACCTTTTTTGCATATCTTCCCAACATTTATTATTACTATAAAATTCTTGATAATTGCATTTTGACTGGAGTGAGATGAAATCTCAGTGCAGTTTGAATTTGCATTTCTCTAATTGCTAGAGATGTTAAACATTTTTTCCTAAATTTGTTGACTGATCATATTTCTTTTATGAAGTGCCTGTTCAGTTCTTTAGCCATTTATTAATATAATAATTTGCTTTTGTGTGTGTGTGTGTGTGTGTGTGTGTGTGTGTGTGTTTAGTTCTTTATATATCCAGGAAATTAACACTCTATTTGAAGTGCAAATGGCAAAGATTTCCTCTCATTCTTTAGGCTTTCTCTTTATGCTTTTGATTGTTTTATTGTTTTGAAGAAACAAAGATGACATCCCATTTATTGTTTTGGTTGTTGTTGTTTTTAATTTTACTTCTTGCACTTTAGAAGTCTTGTGAAGACAGTCAATGCTTGAGCCAATATGTTGGAGGGTTGGGCCTACATTTTCTTCTAGTAAGTGCAAGATCTCTTTTGTTCTAATACCTATGTCCTTAATCCACTTTGAGTTGAGCTTTGTGCAGGATGAGAGACAGGGGTTCAATTTCGTCCTAATACCTATGGATTTCAAGTTTTCCCAGCACCATTTGTTGAATAGGCTTTCTTTTTTCTAATATAGGTTTTTGGCGCCTTTGTCTAATATTCGGTAACTCTACTTTTGTGGGTTTGTCTCTGTGTTTTATAATCGGTGCCATGTGTCTTCTTGCCTGTTTTGGTGCCAATACAATGTTGTTTTGAATTTATCCTGATATTTATAATAGCAGGATAAAGCAAAAATTGTTTTGTTTTATAAAAGGAAGAATGTTAATTACACATGTTATTGATCATCTTCCTTTATACTTCATCTAAACATCTAGATTTTGGCAACTGGTTACATCTCTTTTTGTATGCTACACATGCATTTCAAATCTTGTTCACTTGGACACAAATGATTATATATTCCTTTTTTTTAAGGAATACCATTCTTGAAGACTGTAATTAACTCTGGTAAGCTATACTTAAACAGGCATTTCTAATTATTTATCAAAATTAAATGATGTGCTTCAGATTCTGATTACTGTACTTTCTATAACATATTTAACCTCTTACACACCCTTATTTTTCTGCACTCTAATTTGCATATAGACACAACCAAACTTTACTAGCTCTATTGCCTTGTGTCCTTTCCTTTGACTACATTATCCTTTTTATTATTATTTAATTTCACATTTTTATGTACTACTTCCAGAATTGTTGTGTGGGTGGCATATTAAATGAGTCCTTACAAGTTAGAAAATCCTCTATGAGGTACCTAGAAAAGAATGATGATTTAGCTAATTTAAATGCATTCAATCACAATCTTTCAACTTTACATTTTGCATTATTCTTTCCTTTCCCTTCTACATGAAGAGAATCTTGAATTCAATTAAATTCTTTTTGGCACCCATTATAAGTAATATGATGCTTTGCATGCCTGCTTGTGTGATTTTTTTCTATTACTAATGTTTATGAATTTTTCTTAAAAGAAAATTTGAAGCATGCATCGCATGTCCCTAATACATATAAATAATCACAATTTACTAAAATTAATATAGACTTATATAATAACTAACAGAAAAAAAATCAAATGACATAGCAATTGGGAAAATGTTTAAAAAGTGCAAAAGTTAATATTCAGTGAAAATAAGAGTTTAACCAAAATCAACTTTTACATTCTAATAATGTAATTATTAGAATATCTGGAAAAAATAATAAATATGCATCCTCTTTTACCCAACAATTTGATATTTAAGTATTTATTCCAAGAAACTATTGGTTATATTATATTCAGTGAAAATAAGAGTTTAACCAAAATAAACTTTTACATTCCAATAATGTAATTATTAGAATATCTAGAAAAATAATAAATATGCGTCCTCTTTTACCCAACAATTTGATATTTAAGTATTTATCCCAAGAAACTATTGGTTATAATGTCACAAAGTTACATAGATCCTATGAATCTTAAAGTTTTATACAAAATTTTCAAGGAATTATTTCAGAGAGTTGTATATAAATTATGGTGTATAGACATATAGATCAGTGGAATGACATAGAGAATCCAGAAATATGCTCTCACATATATAGCCAAGTGATTTTTGACAAAGGTGCTGGGACCATTCATTGGAGGAAAGACAATTAAATAGAATATTTTATTTGATAACAGGAATATGCATGATTCTACCAATTACTTAGTTATATGTGTGAGGGCATATTTCTGTATTCTTTCTTTGGTATCAATGGTGCTGGAAACCTGATTATTTGCATATGAAAGAATGAAGGTGAACCTTACTATTATGACTTAGATATATGTCCCCCATTTCTAGTTTTCCTGGCAGAACTTATTTGTTGTAATCTAACCCTCATGAGGATAGTGTGAAGAATTGAGGTCTTTAGGAGGTGATTAGGTCTTGTTGACAGTCAATATAGTTTTAAAATAATATCTGCATGAATTTAGTTTACAGCAGTCTACATAAGCTTATGTAAAACACTGTCATTTTAAGTTGTGCCTACTGAAACCTCAGAAGATAATAAAGAATATATGCAATTTATATAATCCTGGTTTTCCACAATATTATATCTCTTAAAGATAACTATGGATACAAGTGTTGCTTTGAGCAATGCTTCTTATTATTTTGCAAACACCATATTTAGATAGTCGTTACTTTCCCAGATGTTTCTTGAAAAAAAAAATCTAAACAATGAACTGCTTCCTTAATTTAACATCAAGGAAATAAGATTGAGATGGGATGAATATATGTCTCTAAAATTAAATTTATATTTATATGCCTGCTATTATGTTATATGTTATATTCAAACTTTTATGAAATAATTAAGACTTTGGCAATTGGAACCAAGGCTATCTAATATAAAAATAGGGGATGGAGCAGCAGTCATCAAATTTTAGTTGACATTTTCTTCATGTATACATGTTTATTGTGATTTTAATTTATAATTTACATTTACATTAGAAACATATTTTACTCATGATATTCTTCTAAATAACTTTTGTAATAATGATAGTACAATAATGATTGTTAACATTTATGCATTGGCATTTCTGTGGAGGACCTGCCATAATTAAGTTTGCATATGTTATGTCATTTAAGCCTCACACAAACTTAGTAGGACACTTAGCAGTGTCTCCAGAATATTACTAGAAATGTTTATGTAGTAGCTAAGATATAATTTAGATATGTACACACATATGCACACAGACAAACCTGTTTTATAATCTCAGAACACTGATAAAATTTGAAAACCTTTTTAAATAGCTCCTGATATAGAAGGATATCAAGAATAACCTTGCATAGTTTGTTTTTTATGTGTTTACGTAATAATTTTTCGGCCTCTATGGATTTGAATTACTGTGTACTAATTTTAAAACACATAGAAACCCCCTTTACACTTCTTTCTCTTTTTTCTCGCATAGAATCATGCATATACTTGTTGTCAAATAAAATATTCTATTTAATTAAAATCTCTTTGGTTCTATATTATTATAAATGCCTTCATATTAGAGACAGTATAATATCTTTGTGAACTAATCTATTGCAATTATTTTACAGATTTAACTTTATTTTTTAAAAGGACCATTATCATCAAAATACCAAATACTTATTAAATTAAATGACTTCCAAAATACTTAATAAATTAAATGTCTTCCAAAATGTCATGGTTTTGTAAAAGGAGTTAATTTTTATAAAAATGAATGTCCAGACAGGAATTTAATATATAAGAAAGTATCTTTAGGCATAAAAAATGGAAAATGACAAAGTTCTGTTTGCCTACTAAGCCAAATATAAGTCCCACTTTGTGTACCAGTAGTTCTGAGATTTTCAAACTAACATGTCATAAACACCTGAGAAGTTTATTAAAACACAGATTACAGTACTTTACCCTCAGAAGTTCTGTTTGCATAGGTCTAGGGTAGCCTAAGAATGTCCATTTTTAGCAGTTAGAGGATGTTAGCTTGGCTGGCTCAGTATGCACACTTTTAGGAATGACCATGGTACAATATCTCCACATGTTGTGTGGAAGATCAAACCAGCCACGATATTTACTCAAGCCAACACCTAATCTAGAACAAAGCCCTAAGTCTTTTCAATTCCAGGAAGGCTGAGAGAGGCAAGGAAATGTCTGAAAATTTGAATCTAGTAGAATTAGGTTCATAATATGAAAAAAAATAAGCCAGCTCCAAAATATAAAAGACTAAAATGAAACTGTAAGTGCTGATGTTGAAGTCTTAGCTATATCTAAGATAACTGGTGAGGATTAAAAATAAAAAAATGGATTTTCAGTGTATCTTAACTGCCCTTATATTGGAAATAGTTGCCCTAGATGGAGATACTCATAGCAAGAGAGGAAAAGTCAATGCCTGGTTTCAGAGTTTCATAACTACAGGCTGATTCTTTCAGAAGAGGCATATGCAGCTAGTGACTTGATGCCACAGTCTGGCTGGGCACAAATAACCCGGAGGTCGAGCCACTTGTAGATTCAAGCAGGAACAAACTTTAGTTTTGAACTCACGCAAACGCCACCCATGTGACCCTCCAGGAACTCCACATGAGCTCAACCGGAGAGAACCCAAGAGAACTCTTTAGGAACTCCGCAGAGAGCTCAACTGGAACTCAACGGGAACTCCGGGAGAACTCAAAAATAGCGGGCAGGGAACCGCCTCTTCTGGCAAAATGCCAGGCACCTTCTTGACCTGACCATGGCTCTCAACAACTTGAAGTAAAAGCAAAGCTGACTTATCATCCCCCAAACCCTAGGGCCCTCAAAATTTATATTAATGTGACTCTGCCTGTGCTTTGTAAATGGAACAACAAAGCCTGGGTGACAGCACATCTGTTTACAACATGGTTTATTAAATATTATAAGCCCTGCTGAGACTTTCTCAGAAAAAAAATCACTTTCAAAATATTATTGCTTATTGGCAATGCATTCAAAAGCTTTGATGGGGGCATACAATGAAATTAATTTTGTTTTTCATGTGTAGGAACACAAAATACATGCTGCAGTACATGGATTAGGAAGTAAATTTGACTTTCAATTCTTATTACTTAAAAAATACATTTCATAAGACTATGCCTTCCATAGAATGAAGAAAGTGGCTTCTTTAGATGAAATCTACTCTGGGAGAAGATGCTGTGAATACTGTTGAAATGCTCACAACTAATGGTGACTGCTTAGAACATTATGTAAATGTAATTACTAAGAAAGTAGCAGAGTGTGAGAAGATTGGCTCCAGCTTTGCAAAAACATTCTACTGTGATCGAAATGCTATCAAGCAGCATCATGTGCTACAGAGAAATATTTAACAAAATAACTGATCAACACAGCAAACAACATTGTCATCCAAAGTTAAGAAATGAAGGAATGGAACAACTTAGGCAACCACCACCCTACTCAATCAAGAGCCATCAGCATCAAGGAAAGAATTTCCTTTAGCACACTGAAGGCTCAGGCATTGCTTAGGAGATTTTAGCAGTAAAATAATTTTAATTATTTATTTATATTATTTAATTATAATGTGATTAATTATTAATGATATTAGTATAAGATTTAATTACAATATTTTAATTATAATTATATACATTGTTTTATAGGTATACTGCTATTTCACACTTAATAAGCTTAAGTATAGTATAGGCATGACTCATTCACTGGGAAACCAAAAAATTCATGTGACTCACTTTATTTCAATATTGGGATTATTTTCAAGGTCTGAAACTGAATTTACAATATCTCCCAGGTATGCCTGTTCTCACTTTCTTTCAACTTTCAGAAAGAGAAGGCCTAATTCCACTGAAAGTTTGCTACTGTCTGCTGATCCAAAGCCTCCACACAGCCTTTTGGGTATCATGCACATGAAGACCTGCTGCAGTGACAAAAAGAAAATGTGACCATTTTTGTGATAAAACATGTCAGCATAAATTGTCAAAAATTATCTTTTATAGAAAAGATTGCAGACCTTTTTTCCTTAGTTCTGTTAATTTCATGGTTGAGATTATACATAGATTTTTCATTAAAAAAATAAATTCCTGAAAATTTGCATATAATTTTAAATAAAAATAAATAACACTTAATCCCAGAAGGACATAAAAATAAATATAGACACACAAATTATGGAAAACTTGGTTCAAAATAAAAAGAATATAGAAATTATTAGGCACACAGGTACAAAAAAAAAAGAAAATCATGACTAAATTGTCTACATAATGAAAAGCAAATTCCCTATGAAAAAAATTAAAAAGCAAAACATACCCAGTGAATATAAAGTAATTCTGAACTACACTTATTAATACATTTTATGAAAAGAGCTTCTAAATATTGATAAAATATATATCAGTAGGTACACTAGCAATGGGCATGAAAAAGCAATTCGCAGGTGAGAAATATAGTTGAGAATTCTGAAAGTAGGAAAATGTACCTTTAGTAGAAAAGCAAATTAAGTTGAAACAAGAAAACAGTCATGAATTTAAGTAGTAAAAACACAGTGAATACTAATATGGAGAGTCTTTCTGGTGGGATATCTAAATTAGCAGAGCACCTTAGAAATGAGTTTCATAAAATTTATCAGTACCATATATGTCCTTTGATTTATTGTTTTTTCTTGTGAAAATTAATCCTAAGGAAAAAAAAATTCCAAGAAGTTGAAGATATGCACTGCTGCATCATCTATTTAAAGATAAAATTAATCTTTTAACCATTATTTCAAATGTCCTTAGGTTAATTGCTTCAATCAAAATAATAACATATTATACAATCTTTAACTAGCACTGAATAATGCTTTGCACCAATAATAATTTTCAGTAAAAGTTGATTTAAAATAAAAAGGAAATAATTTTAGTAAAGAGAGAGAGAGAAACAGCCATATATATATATAAACACCCATTACATAGTAATAGCTATAGAAAATTGTGTCTGTGAAAGGTAGATGAAAAGATATTCATATAAGAGAGATGCAGATTATACAGATATTTTTCATTTTTAGATTTAGTATGGCTTCAACTGCATATAAATGTTTTGTTATTAACATATATGCACATCGCCCTAGGTCTTACTCTTTTACTTTTTCATAGCAGAATTAAGTATATGAAATGATGTTGTTTTCTCTCCTTAATCCATTAATAAATTGTGACATAGCAAAGACAATATTCAATGTTGTTTTTAAAACCAAGATAATTAAAATGACCTTGATTCTGCTGCAAAAGCTCAGGGTGTATAAACAACACTGGGAGGGTGCCCCTGTCCAGGGAAGCCAGCCTGGGCTCTGTCATGGCTCATTGCCTTGGAATAAATCAGCTTCACTTGGAGCCACAGCGAGCTGGGAGTTCTAGGCAAGGAACAGTGGAGTGGATCCACACAGAGGAGGTTGTTTTGTCAGGTAGACATTTTTTGCAGAAAACATTTTCACCTCTTTTAAACTGGCAGTTACTTTGTACAATTCTGCACTGAGAATGAATTTGCAACATAATTGGTCAATTGTTGATGTTATTTATTACACAGAAACTCACATTTACAATTCAAACACGTAATTTATGTATGGGAATTGTCTTCCTTTATTTAAAAATAAACTAGTGCACATATGATAACAAATTAAAGATTATAGAAATCATAAAATTAACTCTCCTGTCTTCTTTTACCTTGACACTTTTTCCCTCCCCCTAAAAAGTGAGTATTACTTAGCTTATACATTTTATGTTTGTATTTTTTTTTTCAGAAATAAGTAAATATATGAATTTGTTAATAGGAGAATCAGTTCCACAAAATAATACAGACCTGAATGTACTCTATCAAATATCTTCCCTTCCTTCTTATGCCATGAGATAAATCATATTTGCCTAGACATAGCTGATGATATGTGTGGTCCCTAAGATTTCTTAATTAATCACATTTTCAACAAGCAAATGACATTTACTAATAATTACTTGGTGTAATTTTGAATAATCAAATATTCATACAACTGGCCTTTCATAACTAAATCTAAATCAGCACAGGATTCATTTATTCACTTAAGATATACAAATTGACAATGTCTTGACCAAGTTCCTGAATCAAAGCTTACTCCGGGATGGTGGAATCATACAGACATGCACAAGGAAATATGGAAATTGGTTTTTTCCCCTCAGTGTGGGTGGAAGTATTTGTTGCTTCAGAATTTGGATTTGGAAAGGGCTCTGCTAAAAAACATAATCTGTTCTTTGTCCATATCTATCAAACCCAGATGAAAATAAAAGAGAATCATTGAGAGTCATTGCATTTTCTTTTATCCATGTAGAAATCCAGAGAATGGAATAATTTTAAAAGGAATCTGACACAGCTTATCAGATGTTAAACACAGAGGTTTGCTGTTTGGGGAAGAAACAAACAAAACCAAAAATGCTTGGGGTAAAGACCTCTGAGCAATTTGATGTTTTGGTACTAGAAATATTTCTTGGGAAATCAAAAATCAAATTCACTTTTTTTGTTTGTTTATTTTGGTACTGGGGATTAAACACAGGGTATTTAACCACTGAGCTATATCACAGCTCTCACCTCCCTTTTTTAAGTTTTCATTTTAAGACAGGGTCTCACTAAGTTGCTCAGGGCCTCACTAAATTTCTGGGGTTGGCACTGGATTCGTAATCCTCCTTGTTTTAGCCTCCTAAGTGGCTGGGATTACAAGCATAAGCCACCACACCCAGCTCAAATTCACATTGAGCATATTCTGTGATGTTATAAATTACTCTGTAAGCAATTTCCTTAAAACATATTAAAATTTAGATGGAGCATAATTATTTCAGAGGGTCTATTCTGGTCTTTGTTATCTTTAGATTACAGACATAAAAACATGTTTAATGTGGTACATTTTGTTAAACCAAATACTTGTGAATAAAGTCTAAACTCTGGAATGGCAATTTAATAGCACCATAAACAAAAGTAAAAGAGGGAATGACAAGAAGGGAAAGTGTTTGCAAAATATCTTAAAGTGAGAGGATTCATTCATTCAAGTAGATAGATAAGGGTCAAATTAAGTTAAAGCCATCATTGAAAGAAGATAGATAATTTAAGAAAAGTAAAGATGTAGATGTCAGCACACACAAAAGCAACTCAAACAACAAATGTGGAGAGGTTTTCCCTGATGAAGAATAAGATTAATGAAAAATAAACAGAAAAGAGTATTCTTTCACCATCTTTACCCCCACCCCCGGGCCTACTTCATCTAAGGCACTGCTATCGCTCACCTGAACTATCAAAGACATCTCTGCAATTCTACTCTTGTGTCTCTCCAATCTAGCCTACATGGGACAGGCAGAGTGATATTTTTAAAATGAAGCTAAACCATGTCATTCCTCTGCTGAACGCTCTTTCAGACTAGCTCCTTCTTGAGAGGACAGTGCAAGGTATAGTCTTGGGGCAGACACAAGCTGTACCTGCCCACACATTTCTTTGTTATGTGTTTAGAAGAGTGTAGTGAGTTCAGACTCTTGCCTGCTTCTCAGATAGCCAAATCCTCACTCATCAGAGGCTTGCACAGCATTGTTTTATGTTACAGCAAGTGAAGATCAACACGAAGTATGTTGGAAACAGCGCCTTCCTTTGTGCTGATAATAAAATTAAAATTCGCTCCTCTCAAACTTTAGCATAATCATTCCATAAACACTGTCTACAGCACTCTTTCAATCATAACTTCGGCCTGCTATTCTGATGTCCTAACAGTGTCAGAACAGTTCTTCTTGGCCTCCCTTTTGTTTATGCCCCAACAAACTTTAAGTGAATCCTTGTGTTAATTTGCTTTTTCCTCAACCTGTGTGTAGCATATTTTTGAGGAATTTCTAGGAGTGTTCTGTAGGCAGATGACATTTGCTAAAGCTATTATTGACTTTTAGTAAATTAATTGACATTTAGTAACACAAAACTCCTAATATGTTGAACGCATTGATTCTGGAGACAGGAATTTGGACAGGGCATCGCAGGGCTGGCTTTTCTCTGTTGTACAATATCCAGAACCTCAGCTGAGAATGCCCTACATAGGATGGGAACAGGTAACTCTGAAGGCTTGAACACAATGAATACCTACTCCAGCCAAACATAGTTTCTCCAAGTGGCTTGGCTCCCTCTTGGTTTAGCTGACTTGGGCTGATTTTAAATAATAGCTGGTGGCTCTAATCACAGATGTTATAACCGACCAAGACAGAAGCTGCTTTTCCTTTTATGTCCCACCCTAGAGAGTTACAGCATCACGGAATCCATGGAGGTAGAAGCAGTGATCAGCTTATAACCACATTTTGAGGAGACTGCTAAAGTCAGGAAATGGGTGAAGAAACTGAGGCTCATGGGTTAGGACTTCCAAAGCATGCTCTTCAATTTTTTGTACTGAAATAATTAGATTGTACTAATTTATAGAATTTTAATCATTATTATGAAAATGAAAGATCAGGGGTGAAGATATCTACTAACTGAGCTCTAAGAGTACAGTTAATTTGGAAACCTTATTTGCCTTCATCCATTTGCAGAAAAAAAAAGTGGAAATGAACATAGATATTGAAAATAAATCTGATCTTTTTGCCAATTAGAGTCTTGTGATGATAAAACTGAGGGTGCAGTTTACTTATTAAAGTTTTTGGAACATTTCTAACTTGCTTAGAATTTATGAAATGTTCAAAGTCATTATAAAGTCAATGATAACGGGCAGAATATTCAAAGAAAATTTAGGACCAAGATTTATAAAATTAAATTTGAATATGCAATGGATGTTCAATTTTTGTGCATGCTTTATTTGATACTACATGGAGTAGTAAAAAGAAAACATGTGTAAAATATGTGTATATATTTTTCATATTTGCTTTGATGACATGTAATTTCACTAAATTACCACAGAGAAAGGAAGTCAGAACAGAACATAATGGGGGTATGGCAGAAAGTTTTACAATGAAAATGGAAATAATAGCTAGCAAATAACTTACTAAGTATCATGAAATGTGAATGTGCATGTCTGTGAATTATGTGTGTGTGTGTGTGTGTGTGTGTGTGTGTGTGTGTGTTTGGGAGATGACTAAATAAAGTCACATCTCTGTAATTCAATAAATTATGGATCTAGGTCTCTCTCAGTGAAATAGTTTTGATATACAACATATATGGTTTATTTTTCATTAAATATTTATAATCATATTTAACATGCCAAAATATTTAAATAATTTTATTTTTATAGTACCTAACACATGTAAATATTTCAGGATTATCATTTTAGTCATCAGTTCTTAATGAGGTAAAAATTTTAAAAGTTGCTCAGAGAGAATTCTGGGCAATTTATGAATGGTTATTTAGAACTTTTTAATCTATACCATTCTTAGAATTAATATATTTTATAGTATAAATACTCTGCTTCTAATACACAAATGTCCTTTAAAAACGGATGGAAATTTTTTTACTCATGGGTCTAATTAGTGTTTCATAGAGAATTCTTAGCCTAGTATCTGTTTTGAGATTGGAGAATATCATCCCTTAAAGAAACATTTGTGAAATATTAGTGATGCAAATGTCTCTTAGCCTCAAGTGGAAATGCTGAAAAAGATCATGCAACATTATTAAACATTATAACAGTGTCAGATCCTTTTTTCTCTCAGAGGAGCTCTTTTAATTTTAAGCTCTTATCTCTTAAATCCCTATGTATTTCAGAATGTACTCCATTATTTCAGTCAGTATCAGGTAAAATGTTAGACCTTATAGCATACAACAAATTTCTTTATGTGGTTGGCAGAGGAGCAGTGAAATAGAGGATAAAAATGCAAATTAAATATTTTGTGCAAAGCTCCAGATAATTAATCAAAAATATCCTGAAGACAGGCATGGTAGCACATTCCTGTTATCCCAGCGGCTCAGGAGGCTGAGGCAGGAGGATCATGAGTTCAAAGCCAGCCTCAGCAACTTAGCAAGGACTTAAGAAACTCGGTGAGATTCTGTCTCTCAATAAAATACCAAAAAAAAAAAAATATATAGGAATATGGCTCAGTGGTTGAGTGTTTCTGAGTTCAATCCCTGGTACAAAAAAAAAAAATCCTGGATGTTATCAGCCCTCTATTCTTTAATACATGCTTTAGATTATCTAAAATGATAGGGAAAAAAGATAAAATTCCATCAGAATTTAGGAAGACAAAATTAAAATGTTTCAGTTTCAAGAAAAAATGAGCAATGTGAATCTGTGGGTTGTAGAACTTTAGACTTCCAAATTTTCATATAAGTGTTCAAAGGAATTTAGGAACAAGAAAACATGCTTCGATGCTGAAAACAACCATAAAATATGTTTCACCTCTCACATAATTTAAAATATTTTTAAGTTAACAAATTGATAGAATGCCTGACAATCCCATTCTTATTTCTGATGGTAAGGGACAGGAAAGCAAACCCTTAACATTATATAGCTGAAACAGCAACTGGATCTCAATACAGGCAGCATTACAGTCAGTGCAAGGAAGACACTGATCTTTGGCAATTGATTATCTCTGGACAAGGATGAACTGTGGAATGATTTTACATTATTTGAAAATAATAAGGAGAAGAATCCATATATAAGCAGCAAAAGAAAAGAAAATTCAATATATGATTCATGAAAAATTCTTGTAAAACATTTTGGTTAAAAACAAGAAAGATACAATTACAAAAGATTTCAAAATTTGTCTCATTGTCATCTTAAAGACTTAAAAAGAACACAACTTTTAAACATATAAGAGTATACCAGTAGTTAGAAATTATACATGTATAATATTAACATACTAATTAATAACAAATATTACTAATATTATAACCTGAAAAATATTTTATAAAAATTGCATAAACATAATCTACATTATCATATACAAACAAAACAGAACACACCAAGCCCTGAGTTCAATGCTTCGTGCTGCAAAAACAAAAATCAAGTTAAAAAAAAAAGAGAAAAATTAGAGAAGATAAAAATGTAATTAACATGAGTTTATTTCCTTTTACTCCATGAAAAGGGTAAATATGTTTTTTTCTTTTTGTTTACCATGAGGAATGTTTTTTAATTTGTTTTAATTAACTAGTAAAATTCATTTATGCACTTTGATATATCATACATAGATGTAATATAATTTCTCATTTTTCTGAGTGTACAAGTTATAGAATCACATTGATCATATGGTCACATGTATACATAAAGTACTAATGTCAGTTTTGTTCTACTATTCTTCCTATCCCTACATTCCCTCCACATCCCTCCCTTCACTTCCAAATACCTAATCTAAGGTAACTCTATTCTTGTCTAGTGTCCCCCTCCTTATTGTAAACTAGCATCTGCATATTAGAGAAAACATTTGGCCCTTGATTTGGGGGGATTGGCTTATAATTTTATTTTATTTTAAAAATTGATTTATGTTTAAAATTGAACATAGAAGAGTTTCAAATGAGTATTTGAAAAATGTAAATTAATTTACAGTCAAATAAAAAATAAAATTTACCCAAAATAATTGGGAAATTTTGAAGAAAAAATGACAAAAATGATCACAGCTGAAAAGAAACAATTAGGAAAGAGTAAAAAGCAGGTAATAGTCTAAAAATGATACATAATTTATGATCTATTTACACATTTGCCTGGAAAAGCAAAACTATATGAGATGATAAGCAAGTCAGTGGTTGCTGCAGATTTAGGGACATGCAAGGGTTGAATAGGAAAACCATAGGGGATTTTTAGGATCATGAAACTATAATGGTTTTAATGCATTATACATATGACAAAGCATATAAAACTTTACACGAGAAAAAGAGGGCCTTAATATATGTAAATTTTAAAAAACATTCATGATGTCATGGGATCCCAGGATGGAATGCAGACTGTGATTTTACAAAAGAAAATCTTAGTATATTAAAAATGTATGAAATAGCTTCACTGAAGAAACTTAAATAATTTTGCAAGTGAAAAGAAACTGTAAGACTAAAGGCAAAAGGAATTACGTGAAGCACTGCACACTAGTTAAGAAAGATTTCTGTTTGTTTTCATAGAACTATAGCTTAATAGTTTTGAAACACTATATACGTAGACTAAATTTCAAAAATGAAGTACATGGGAACTGGATTTCTCAATGTCAGAGATAACGGACAAATAAGCAGAAAATGCTGGTATGACAGATGAGATAATAGATGAAAGTTGAAGTCATCAGTATAAACTCTTGTTTCACTTAATATCAATATACATGGATAAGTTTAGTACACACATTTCTAAGCTATGAGAGGACATAAGATTTACAGATAACTAACTCTGAGATCTTGGTCTTTTGATACACTTCATCAAAGAAAGTATAAGCAGGGCCCCAAGGAAAAATGGCTGCTATATAGGGAAACTACAGATGAAACAAACATTTTCTAGTGCTAGCAATTAAGAGGTAGTCAAAATAATAATAGCAAGAACAATGGCACCAAAAGTAAATTAGTGTAGTAGGAGACAAATGTCCCATGAAGAGTAATTACAAGTAATTTATGTACGTATTCAACTCTCAAACCACAATTCTCAGTTTTTAAAGTGTGGCTAGCACACTATAGTGACTTCTTTCTAAGCTGGGTGTGGTAGTTCATGCCTGTAATTTTAGAGGCTAACACAGGTGAATTGCAAGTTCAAAGCCTGCCTCAGCAACTTAGTGAGGCCCTATGTAGCTTAGCAAGATATTGTCTCAAAATAAAAAGTAAATAAAAAGGGCTGGGGATGTGCTCAGAGGTTAGCTTCCCTAGATTCAATCCCTGGCACCATTTTTTTTTAAATAGTAATTTCCTTCTAAAAAGTATAATAAGGAAAGGAAGAAATAAGAATAAATTCTACTGTCAAGATACCTCTCAAACACTACCAGATGATCAGATGATCCAGGTTAGTGTTAATAGTGATTAGTCACACTAATGAATATGTACCCTTGATGTAATGCAATTAGAAAGACATTTTACCTCTGTTGCTCTTCTTTCCCAGTACATATAACCTAGTCTAATAATAAGAAATACATCAGAAAAGAACTAAATTAAGGGACATTCTGAGAAATACCTGGCCACTATACCTCAAAAGTGTAAAGATCATGAAAAACAATAAAGGTCTGAGAAACTAACATCCAAAATGATCTTAATAAGACATGGATACAAAAGGCAATGTGTCTACATGCAATCCAGGAACAGAGGAAAAAAAGATCATTAGGTAAAAACTAAGAAAATCTGAATAATGTATTTGCATTAGTTAATAATAACATAATTGTTTTGGTTAACTAATTGTAAAAGTGAAATAATAATGGGAGAAACTAGATGTGAAATCTATTCTATATTCTGTCTGTCCTTTTTTTTTTTTTTTTATTGGTACCAGGCATTGAACCCAGGGGCAGTAAAATACTGAGCCATATCCACAGCCCATATTATTTTTTATTTTGATACAGATCTCTCTAAGTTGCTCAGGGACTGGCTAAGTTGCTGAGGCTGGCTTTGAACACACAATCATCCTGCCTCAACCTCTGAAGCTGCTGGGATTACAGGCATGCACCACTGCACCCAGCTCTATGAGGTCTTTATAACATTTAAGCACATCTAAAAGTTTTCTAAAATAAAAAGTTTATTATAAAAATTCTTTAAGCCATCTGTGGTAATGGAACTTATAATCAATCATATATTCTGTAAACACAGCTTTAATATCTCAAAAAAAAGTAAAAAGGAGCAAGTGGCATATTCAGACATTAAATAAATGCAATTAAGTAAATTCTCAGAATTAAAACAGAGGCTTTAAGATTTGGCCATCCAAACCCAAAAATCAACATCTCAGAAAAGTTACAAAATGACACATCAAGAAAAGAAAAAGTATCCATTGTGAGCAAAAACCCTGAATGCAATATGACATCATAACAAGGAATACCATATAATAATTTCCTTAATTTCATAGATAGTATGTTATGATACAGAAAGCTGTTCATAATATTTATATAAAAATATTTTTAATTATGTTACAAACAATCTATAGTTTTCTGTCTTTTAAAAATGCATATATGTGGGCTGAGGATGTGGCTCAAGCAGTAGCGCGCTCGCCTGGCATGCGTGAGGCCCAGGTTCAATCCTCAGCACCACATACCAACAAAGATGTTGTGTCCGCCGAGAACTAAAAAATAAATATTAAAAAATGCATATATGCATAACAAATTATTAAAAGAATGTCCAACAAAAAAAGATTATTATATTTATCTCTATGTAGCATAATATTTTATGATTATTATCAATTTTATTTTGTGTATAATGACTATTTTTAGAAAATGAATAGTTACCAAGTACAGCTAAGAATCTGTTATATTCAATCATTTATGATTCCAATCAAATATAAAAGATTTAATTCTACAAATTTTGCCCTTAAAATATAACAGCACAAAATCAAATTACTTGTGTGAATAAATATTGATTTAGTAATACTTAATTATTTTCACACTGAGATTTTGACTTTGCTATTTAGCTGATGCAAAGTAAAATCATTTATTTAATTATGAAGTTTGGCAGTAGGAAAAGAGACTAATTTCAGACTTTCCTCTGGCCTTTCATAAACCATGGAACTCATTGACTCAGTTCTGGCATTAAAACTTATTACAAGTTGGTAAAATGTTAATGATACCATTCTATTTAAAATGCTTGAAACTTCCATAGACGAGTTTTCTCAAAGCATTGGGTTACTAACACTTCATGTTGCATACCTTCCTATTTAGTATATCACAGTGTAAAACACAGAAATAATTAAAGATGATAATTTGTTCTTTTCAGTCCATTATATTTTTCTTCCCATTATATATAATATGAATACGAAGAGACACTTTTAATTTTGTTTGTACACATTTTTATGATGGTAGAAGTCATATGACACAATCTCAAATGTTTTTCTACTACATATGTACAGACATTCATACCCCAGTGCATTCTTAACAGAATTATTTCCGGGGGCTGGGGATGTGGCTCAAGCGGTAGCGCGCTCGCCTGGCATGCGTGCGGCCCAGGTTCCATCCTCAGCACCACATACCAACAAAAGATGTGTCCGCCGAGAACTAAAAAATAAATATTAAAAATTCTCTCTCTCTCTCTCTCTCTCTCTCTCTCTCTCTCTCTCTCTCTCTCTCCTCTCTCACTCTCTCTTAAAAAAAAGTTTTTTAAAAAAGAATTATTTCCTAGGTCTTCTATCAGTTTTCACAGACAGCAACCTACTAGTCTTTATTATTTTTCCCCAGCTTTGTTAACCTTAAAAATAATAATCATCTTTTGACCAGGATGTATTTAAAATTGGCTATCTAATGAAATAATCATTAATAATTCATTAAGAGTAATCATTTCATTGGATTTGTTTGTATATAATTTTCATCCTCACCATCTCCTACAGGTTAAATTAAAATATCCTTTTAAATAATATATGAATTTTTCTTCCCTTTAAACCATATCAATCATTAAAATAGAAGTGAGCATTTATTGATTGCTTACAGTGTGTCAGAAAGAGTGATGTTTTAAATTAATTAATTGAATGGTAACTCATTAGATTTGGTTCCCCAGAAACAGGTCCTGAGAACAAACTTTTATGATTGTGTTTTTTATTAAAGGAGAGTTTTGTGGGTGTCCGATAAGGGCAAGAGAAAGCAGTATAAGGGAAAATAAATTTTATGCTTAGGCAAGAATATGAATTTAGGAAGATCTAACCAAACTTCATCTCAAAGGGATTCTAGTTGGTAAATGGTTCCAAAAACTTGATCCTTCTTTGGATAAAAGAAACACCGTTTTTGTTCTTGTCCAGTACTTGACTGGATATTTTTGTGGTTTTATATTTCTTAGTTTGTAAGTCCCAAAGGAGAGAGGAAGAAGAAGAAGAACAAAGACCCGGTATCATGCCCAACATCTTAGTGTTAGGTAGCTTCAGTTTCCTAGGATTTTCCTTGGAAGAATGTTCTAGTATGAGCCATAAGAAAGAGTGCACAAGTGGGACAGTATTGGGGGATGTCCACATGGACAGGACTCAAAAATGCCTTCCAGGAACAACACAGGGTTACATCAGCCCTCATTACTACGGATTCAGATTTCTATTGCTTTAGAACTCAGGGACACTGAGATACAGAACAATTATGTTATTTACCCCAGCCATGCAGGTAGGAAAAGTAGACATAGGATGTGAATCTTGTCAGTCTGGCTATAGAGCCAAGAAATCATTTTTGTGAATATTAAAATGATTTAGGTTTTAAACATAGCATGTTATTCATATACACTTATAAAGTCTGTTCTGGCACATATCTATGAATTCATTCTTTTCCCAGGGCATTAAAAGAAACTGAAAGTACTACTGATGTTAGAAGACTCATAAGAAAGTTTCTTATTAGGTAACTAAAGACACTTTAAAAAAAAATCAATTGTTTTTGAAACATAAATTGGTAGCACAATTGTTTTGCATATCTTTTCACCCAGAAGTTTCTTTTTTCAAAATTTTGATTTATCTTCCCAGGATATGATTCATATTTTGTTATATTATTTGTATAATTTTTCAGGGATATCAAAATTAATCTATAGAGATTTGATTTTTTTTTTAAATTTCAAAGCCAAGAGTTTGTCTAGGAAACTTGTTTAAGAAGGAGTCCAAAATCAATATGTAATTAAGGCACTCACATGCAAGATTTTAAAAATTACCATAGTAGAAAATATGCAATTGGAAATAAACACTTCAAGTTGAGTGGTAAGTAGTGCTGCCAACAGCAAATAGGATGCGATATGCTGCAGAACCAGACATTACACTGACTGCAATAATAAACATTCAAGAATATAATGTAATGAGCACACAATTATGAGTTTTAATAAGGATATCCTACAGCTAAAGTTGGAAATATTTTGGGGTGTAATGAACCTTCATCATTTAAAGATAGGCCGTACACTGCAGGCAGTGAAATTCAATTACAGTTACTGCAAGAAGCATTGGAACATGCTCCCATGAACCATAGAATTCCCAGCATCATTTTGCCAATAATGCTTCCTACAGTTATGACTGGACACACTTTTATGTTGATCATTTTATTTATGAACATAACAAAGAAACTAACTGGTTTCTGTGGGATTGCAATAAATTAATATTCCATCATAGTGATAAATTCAATCTTCAGAAAAGAATATGTGGACTTTGCAAAACAGTTTAAAATGTCGGGGGGTAGCTATTAACCTGGATCCTAAACTAACAGGGAATGATAAAAGAACATATATTGGTGGAAGAAGAAATGTTTATGGTAGTATAAACATGAAGATTGACAATTATACTTAGCATACCATTTTGAGGATGACACGGCATTTCATTGGAATTATTCATTTTGAATATTGTCAGACAACTTTGGTTGGAGGGGTTCCCTTCCAACATTTTTCTCAGGAAATAGTTAGCAATGTAGTGGGATTTTGTTTCCATTACTTTAATAATTTTATCCACATAATGTTTCTTAGAAGGAATCCAGGCTTGCTATATCATGGATTTAAACAGCATATCTTTTACAAAGAGAGTAATTGTATTTAAGAGTACTTCTTCTGCAAGGAAAATAAAATTGTCTACAATATATACAAATTGCATGGAAACTGTTATATGAATGAAATGTTCAGACCCTTAACTGATGGATTATTACATACTAAGGGGAGAATATATGGCATTACATTTAGCAAATTTACAGGCTATAAAAGGAAAGCGCACAAACTTTATTTATATGAAAACAGCAAACAATTGAAAAGTTACATATTAAGTTGCAATATTTAATTTGTCATCAAACATTATCCAAGTGAATGTAAATATTTTACTGTTGTTTACTATTGTCTAGATTTTTTTTAAAGTTTATTGTTACATTAAAAATTTCAACAAAATGTCAATCTTACATTTTTCTTCATTATAACCTCCAACTCCACTCACTAAAATGAAGTCATATAAATATTATTTCTCTTAGAATCATCTTAGTAGTAGTGTTTTCTTTCACAGTGAATAATAAGAAAAACAAGGCTTTCATAATCTTGGAAAATATATTGAGCCATTATCTTTATACATGCTTCTAAATTACATTTTTATTAGTCTTCTCTAGATATTTTCAGGAAAAATAAATTAAAAGAAACACAAAGAGCAGGCAAAGACATTTTATTTTAGGACCTCAATTCTCTTTGAAAGTACTGCTTCATTGTTTTTCTCATGTCATGGATTTTTTAAAAAATATACATTTGTCTCTTCTTGGTCACTGCCTCCCATCTCTGGCCCAAGGGGTTGCTGCTTCTCCTACCTTACTTTGCCAGCCTCCAGCTTCTTTGGTCTCTCCTTGTAAATGACAGAGGATTGACCAAGATGGCGGAATAGAAGAGGTTGCCTTTCTGGCTGCTGTGTAGTGTGAAACCAAAAAAAAGCAGACAGGCAGCTTCTCCTCAAGGTGAGTGAACAAAAACAGGGGTGGGAGGCTTTCCTGGAACCTAAAAATGGAAATTCAAAGCAGAATAGGGACAGGGGAGGTTGGATATAATAAAATAAGGAAAAAATCCCCAGCAGCACAGCTGCTGCCACAGCTGGGCCAGAAGCTCCATCCACAGAGCTCCCTCTATAAGCATAGCAGAGGGATAAGGGAATTAAAGGAACCTGCATTTTGGGGAGGCCTGAGGCATGTATGGGTACAGAGCATTTAGAGACAAGAACATTGCCAAACAAACCTGAAGGATGCACTACACAATATCTGTGTGTGGGGAAAGAAGCCGTGCCATCTTTCCAGGAAGCGAATAGAGGAGAAAGGAAGGAACAATTTTGCATCTGCAGTGGGTTCCAGCAACTGAGAAAGCTGATTCCTGGCAAACCAGAGTTTGGCCCCAAACATAGGCCTAATAATCACATGTTGCATGACACAGAGTGTGCTTAAGTGACCAGAAAAATCAAACGTGAAAAGAGGTTTAGACAGTAAAAAACTGATCTTAGAAACTTAGAAACTCACCCGGGTCTACCCCTCCCCATCCAATCTGATGGCTTGCAGAATCTGCTGGTAGAAACATATCTGGCAAGGAAGTTGGAAGAGGTGACCCTGGAAATATTGTTTGGAGACTGAACCCAAGACCAGAAAACCTGGTGTCTATAGGTGACACGGGGGACCAAGAATTGGCTACCCCACTACATGAGGAGAACTTAGAGGAGATCCGAACTCAGGGAGATCCCTGGGGTAATGTCTTCCAACATGGACCAGCAAGTATTGGGCCCTGGAGGAATGCTGATTTAAAATCTGTAGACCAATTAGCATTTAGCAAAGAGCTTTGAGCCTGCCTAATAATAAACCTTGCCTCTAGGAATTCCTTCTACAGTATTACCTCTCACTCCAGAAATCCAGAGGGTGGAGCCTCACAATCCAGAAGACCCCACCTAAAACTGCTGAGAAGAGAAACTGAGAATACTTTGAACTCCAATGAAAAGAATTCTTTAACTTTTCATCAAGACTTTTTTTTTTCCTTTTTTAAAATTTGTTTCACAGTTAATTGCAATTTTAATGGTACATGGCATCTATACAGTTTCACATTTTTTTCTTCTTATCACTAGTATTTTTGAAGCCTATCATTTTACATGTATTAGATTTTATGAAGTAGGATGTTTGATTAGTATATTTTAGTTTTGTTTTTTAATTCTTTTATTTTTTGTTTTAATTTTTTAAAATTATTTTTATATATATTTTTTTCTCCTTACTGTTTCCGTCAATTAACACTTTTCTTCTAACAGTCTCTTTCTATTGTGCTTTATTTCACTCTTATTTAATCTTTTTTTTTCTGTCCTCCCTCTTCTTCCCTCATAATCATCACATCCTATTTCACTTCTTTTTTGGTGGCCAGAGCATACCAGAGATTGAACTCAGGAGTACTTGGCCACTGAGCCACATCCCCAGCCCTATTTTGTGTTTTATTTAGAGACAGGATCTCACTGAGTTGCTTAGTGCCTTGTTTTTGGTGAGGCTGGCTTTCAACTTGCAATTCTCCCACCTCAGCCTCCTGAGCCACTGGGACTACAGGCATGCCCCAATGTGTCTGGCTCTATATGACTTCTCTTCTCTCCCTGTCCACCGTTTGGAAATGTGAAACCTTTTGCAAACTTGCTGTTTTTATTATATGCAGTAACTGATCATATTATTTCTGTTTATTGTGATAATTAACAATATAAACATCATAGTAGGACCTATTTGGCCTAATGCTGTAAATTGTTTACACTGGTTTTAGTTACTATTTTTATCCCCCTACACAGTGAGGAATTGGAAACATTCAGGGTCACTATCAGTCCACAAGATAGAAATTCTATTCCCTCATATCCATAATATTAGATGGTTTGATACTCAAACAACATGAAAAAGCAAGGGAACAAAGCACCCTAAGCAAACCAAGATACTCCAATAACAGAAACGATTGACACCACAGTGGAAGAAATGTCAGAGAAAGAGGTTAGGATGTACATAGTTCAACTGATCAGCAAAGTAAAGGATGATATAAGAGAGCAAATACAAGTAGTAAAAGATCACTTCAATAAAGAGACAGATGCTGGGGGAAAAATGAGAGAAATTCTTGGAATGCAGGAAACAATAAGCCAAATTAAAAATTTAATAGAAAACATCACCAACAGAAGACCACTTGGAATACAGAAACTCAGGCACTGGAGACAAAATATATAATCTTGAAAAGAGAGTTGATCATGAACAGAAAATATTAGGAAACCATGAACAGAACTTCCAAGAATTATGTGATGAGAAGCCCAAATATAAAATTTATCAGGATAAATAAAGGCATGGAGATACAAACCAAAGGAATGCACGATCTTTTCAGTGTAATAATATCAGAAAATTTTCCACATCTAAAGAATAAAATGGGAAATCAAATACAAGTGGCTTTCAGGATGTGCAAAATTACAACAGATCCACATCAAGTCACATTATAATGACAATGCCTAGCCTACAGACTAAGGATAGAACTTTAAAGCCTATGAGAGAAAAACATCAGATTACCTATAGGGAAAAAACAATATGGATCTCAACTGATCTCTCCACTCAGACCCTCAAAAGTAGAAAGTCCTAGAATAACATATATCAAGCTCTGAAAGAAAATGGAAGCCAATCAAGAATCCTATTTCCAGCTAAATTAAGCTTCAGATTTGAAGATGGAATGAAAATCTTCCATGATAAACAAAAATTAAAAGAATTCATAACAAGAAAGTCTGGACTTCAGAATATTCCCAACAAAATATTCCATGAAGATAAAATTTAAAAAAAATTAAAAAAACAATGAAGGGAGGTACTACACTAAAAACATTAGTCAATCAAAGAAGAATCTAAGTCAAATTAAAAACTAGAAATAAACCAAATGTCAATTACATGGATTGTGTAAATAAGCAAAGTTTTCTATCCTCATATTAGATAAAGTGGACTTCCAACCAAAGTTAATTAGAAAGGACAAAGAAGGACATTTCATACTGCTTTAAGGAAATTATATATCAACAGGATATCACAATCATAAATATTTATGCCCCAAACAATGGAGCATCTACATACATGAAAAAATAAAAACTTCTCAACTTCAAGAATCAAATAGACAACAACACAATAATACTGGTGACCTTAACACAACTCTCTCACTAGTGGACAGATCTTCCAAACAACAACTAAACAAAAAAAAACTCTGGATTTAATAATATAATCAATAATTTAGACTTAACAGACATGTACAGAATATTTCATCCATCAATGAGTGAATCCTTCCCTAAAACAGACCATATTTTATGTCATAAAGCAATGCTTAGCAAATACAAAAACAGAGAGATAATACCCTGCATCCTATAAGATTATAACAGAATAAAATTAAAAATCAATGACAGAATAAAAAAACAGAAGCTACTCTAACACCTGGAGACTAAATAATACACTATTGAATGATGAATGGATAACAGAAGAAATCAGGAATGAAATAAAAAACACTTAGAGGTAAATGAGAATAATGATACAACGTATCAAAATCTCTGGGGCACCATGAAGGCAGTGCTAAGAGGAAAGTCCATTGCATTTAATTCCTTCATTAAAATAATAGAAAGCCATTGAATAAAGTACCTAATAATACATCTCAAAGCCCTGAGAAAAGAAGAACAAATCAACAACAAAAGCAATAAAAGATAGAAAATAATTAAAATCAGAGCTGAAATCAATGATACTGAAACAAAAGAAACAATTGAAAAACTTGACCAAACAAAAACTTGGTTCTTTGAAAAAAAAATAATAAAACTAATAAATCTTTAGCCATGCCAACAAAGAAAGAGGGAAAACTCTAATTACTAAAATTTGTGATGAAGAGGGAAATATCAAAATGGATGCTAATGAAATACAGAAAATAATTAGAAACTATTTTGAAAATGTATACTCCAGTAAAATAGAAAATCTTGAAAACAGTGACAAGTTTCTAGAGACATAATATTTATTCAAACCGAATCAGGAGGACATACAAAACTTGAATAGATCAATCTTGAGCAATGAAATAGAAGACACCATCAACAGCCTACCAACTAAGAAAAACGTAGGCCCAGATTCTCAGCCAAATTGTTCAAAACTGTCAAAGAAGAATTAATTCCAATACTTCTCAAACTATACCATTAAATAGAAAAGGAGGGAACCCTTCCAACTTCATTGGATGAAGACATTATTACTCTTATACCAAAACCAAACAGAGAAACATCACAGAAAGTAAACTTCAGACCAATATCCCTTGTAAACCGGAAGCAAAAAATCTCAGTAAAAATCTTAGCAAATTTCATACAAAAATATATTAAAAAATAGTACACCATCATTAAGTGGGGTTCATCCCAGAGATGTTGGTTCAACATTTAGAAATAAATAAACATAGAACATCACATCAACAGACTTAAAGACAAGAATCATATGATTATCTCAATAGATGCAGAAAAAGCATTTGACAAAATACAGCATTCGTTTATGTTCAAAACCCTAGAAAAATTCAGGATAGTAGGAACATACATCAACATTTTAAAACCTATTTATGCTAAAGCCAAGGACAAAATACTTCTAAATGGAGGGAAATTGAAAGTATTCCTTCTAAGAATTGGGATGAGAAAAGGATGCCCTCTTTCACACTTTTATTCAACATCATCCTTGACACTCTAGTCAGAGCAATTAGAATAAAGAAATTGAAGGGATATAAATACAAAAAAAAAACAAAGAACTCAAACTATCACTATTTGCTGATGACATAACTCTATATTTAGAAAACCCCCCAAATTCCAACAGAAACATTCTATAACTAATAAATGAATTTAGCAACATAGCAGGATATAAAACTAACACCCCCAAATCAAAAGCATTCCTATATGTGGTGGATTCTCTGAAAGTGAAATTAGAAAAACTATCACATTCACAATAGCTTTTAAAAAATACTTTGAAATCAATCTAACAAAAGAGGTGAAAGTCGTCTACAATGAAAACTACAGAACACTAAAGAAAAAAGTTAAATAATACCTTAGAAGATGGAAAGATCTCCCATGCTCCTGGATAGGCAGAATTAACATTGCCAAAATGGCCATGCTACCAAAAGTGGTATACAGTTTTAATGGAATTCCTATTAAAATTCCAGTGAGATTCTACTTAGAAATAGAAAAAGCAATCATGAAATTCATTTGGAAAAACAAGAGACTCAGAATAGCCAAAGCAATCCTTAGCAAGAAGAGGGAAGCAGGAGGCATCACAATACCAGAAATTAAACTATACTACAGAACTAGAGTAAGAAAAATGACACGGTATTGGCACTAAAATAGATATGCAGACCAAAGGTATAGAGTAGAATACACAGAAACAAACTTTCATAAAAACCATTATCTCATACTTGATAAAATACTACAAAACATACATTGGCAAAAATATAGCCTCTTCAACAAATGGTGCTTGGAAAACTGAAAATATATGTGCAGGAAATGAAATTAGACCACTATCATTCACCTTTCACAAAACTGAACTCAAAGTTGATCAAGGACCTAGGAATTAGACCAGAGACCCTGCACCTAACAGAAGAGAAAGTAGGTCCTAATTTTCATCATGTTGGATTAGATCCTGACTTCCTTAACAGGACTCCTAAAGTGCAAAACATAAAATAAAAAGTTAACAAATGGGATAGATTCAAACTAAAAGGTTTCTTCTCAGTAAAGGAAACAATCAACAATGTGAAGAGAGAGCCCACAGAATGGGAGAATCCCTTTACTACATGCATATCAGATAGAGCACTAATTTCCAGAATATATAAAGAACTCAAAAAACTCAACACCAAAAGAATAAATATTCCAATCAATAAATGGGCCAAGAAAATAAACAGACACTTCCAGAAGAAGATATACAATTGTCAACAAATATATGAAAAGTGTTCAATATCTCTAGTAATTGGAGAAATGCAAATAAAAACGACACTGTGATTCCATCTCACTTCAGTCAGAATGGCAATCATCAAGAACACAAGTAACCATAAATGTTGGTGTGGATGTGGAGGAAAAGGTACAGTTACATGTTGCTGGTTGGATTGCAAATTGCGACAATCACTGTGGAAAGTGGCATGAAGATTCTGTAGAAAGCCTGGAATGGAAACATCATTTGACACAGTCATCCTACTCCTAAGTTAATACCCAATCAACTTAGAATCTGCATACTACCATGATACAGTCATATCAATGTTTATAGCAGCTCAATTTATAATAGCTAAACTGTGGAACCAACCTAGGTGCCCTTCAATAGATGAATGGATAACAAAACTGTGATATATATATATATATATATATATATATATATATATATATATATATATGAAATATTACTCAGCTTTAAAGAAGAATAAATTATGGCATTTGCCAGGAAATGGATGGAGCTAGAGAATATTATGCTAAGCAAAATTAGCCAATTCCAAAGAACCACAGGCCAATTCTCTGATATGTGGATGCTAATTCACAATAGGGGGTGGGGAGGGATAGAAGTATTTTGTACTAGATGGAGGAAAGTGAAAGGAGGAGAGAGGGTATGAGGGTAGGAATGACAATAGAATAAATTGGGCATTTTTACCCTCTGTGCATATACAATTACATGACCTGTGTAACTCTACATCATGTACAATCAGATGAATAAGAAGTTATACTCCATTTATATATGTTGTGTCAAAATTCATTCCACTGTCATTAGAATAAATACAAAATACATGTGTCTTCAAAAATATACATTTGTCTTCAAAAAATCTTTAGTACACTTTGTCTTTCAGAAAAGTTTTAGATTTACAGAAAAAAAGTTGCAGAAAGTACATAGTTCCCATATATCCTTCCCTCTTCCCTTGCATGCTGACATTTTCCCCAATTATTTATATCATACATTAGTGTGGGTACATTCTCTATAATTAATGTTCTATTATGAATATGGTATTATTATTATTAAAATTCAAAGTACACATTAGGGTTCACTCCTTGTTTTGTAGAATTTTATGAGTTATTACAAATGCATAATGTCATGAGTCCATCACTGTAGAATAATGGAGAGTGATTTCACACACATCCCTAAAAACCCTGGGAGTTCCACATAGTCATGTCATTGTTCCCTTCCTTCACCTCTCTTCAATCACCTGGAAATCACTGGAAATTTATCTTCTTATAATTTTTTCTCAGAATGTCATAATGTTGGAGTCACGCAGAATAAAATCTTTACAAATAAGTTTTTAAACTTACCATTTGCATTTTAATTTATTCTATGACTTGTAGTCCCTCAGTAGAATATTTATTTTAATCGCTGCATTTTATTTCACTATAGGAATATACTACAATTTGTTTATCCATTCTCTTCCTGGAGGACATCTTGGTTGCTTGTAATTTTGGAAATTATGAATTAAACCACCAGAAATATTTGTTTACAGGTTTTGTGTTTATGTAAATTTATAACTCATCTGGGTAAATATCTAGAATTATGGTTTAGATATCAGGTGCACCTTTAACAAGCTCCTATTTGATACAATGCAAACATTTTCAGAGGTGAAATGCCTAGATTATGAGAGGTATAACCTCAATAGTGCATTAACTCCACTATTAACAGGGTGGCAACTTTAGTTAGATAGGTCACTGAGGAATATATTTAGGGTTTACATTTTGTCCTTAGTGAGTAGAATGTTTTTTTCTCTTTGCTTGCTGGTTGCCATGTACTGAGCTGCTTTCCTCCACCACACCCTTCTGCCATGATACTCTGCCTCACATTGGGTCAAGAGCTATGGAGCCAGCCAATCATGGACTGAATCTCCAAAAGTATAAAACAAAATCAACTTTGCCTCCTCTAAGTTCTTGTCAGGTACATTGGTCATAGCAATGCGAAATTTGACTAAAACAAAAATTGGTACTCAGAAATGGAGTAACTGCTGTGAATAACTTGATCATATGGTTCAGAAGTCTTCATAGTTTGTTGGTAAAAGAAATTTTGAAAAGTTTAGAAATACAAGATGAACAATCTTTAGAATATTGTGTGTGGAGATTAAGAGGCAAGGAGTTCAAAATACCAGAATGCTCATGGGACTGTGTACAGTAGACAAGGCTCTTGAGGTTCCAGAGATCAAATGGGACATTATTGGAAAGTGAACTAGAGAACTAGAGACCATTTGTGTTAAATCTGGAAAAAAAAAGTTGTCTACATTTTGCCCATGTCCTGACACATCTGTGAGACTGAATTTTATGGACTAGATTCTTTAGAAAACTTGGAATGGAACCACTATGTAACCCAGTTAACCCACATCTTGGTTTATACCCAAAGGATTTAAAATCAGCATACTACAGTGCACAGCTATATCAATGTTTATAGCAGCTCAACCCACAATAGCTTCGTTATGGAACAAACTTAGGTGCCCTTTATTAGATGAATGGACAAAGAAAATATGGTACACATATGCAATGGAATGTTAATCGGTAATAAAGAAGAATGCATTTCTGGCATTTGCTAGTAAATAGATGGAATTGGAGACCAGTTGTTGAATGTTTTCTCTGATATGAGAATTCTAACACACAGGAACGGGGTGGGAAGGGAAAAATAGAAGTGCATTGGATCAGACGAAAGGGAATTAAAGGAAGGGAGGAGGGTGTGGGACTGGGAAAGACAGTAGAATGAATCAATTATAACTTTCTTATGTTCATATATAAATACACAACAAGTTTAAATCCACATCATGTACAACCACAAAAATGGGAATGATACTCCATGTATGTATAATATAGGTCAAAATACACTCTACTGCCTTGTACATCTAAAAAGAACAAATTTTAAAAATGAGGTTAAATTGATTCTTTATTTTTATATTAAAAAAGATTTTTTTGGGCTATCATTGACTTCCAATAAATTCAATGTATTCATGGTGAACATTTTGGTAAGTTTTGAAATATATATATGCCTCTGCAAGTACCACCACAATTGTAATGGCAAACAATTTCATCCCTTAGAAATCCCTTCCTCAGCCACCTCATTCCAGAATATATGCAGAAACCATTATTCTGCATTTCACTGTAGATAAGTTGGCATTTTCTAGAGTTTATATAAACAGAATCAAATCTGTATGTGTAATTTTTCTAAAATGATGGACTAAATTAATCTGGTGGTGGAAATTTCAAGGCAGCACAGCATTCAGGTGGTGGCTTGGATAGTGCTACAGTTGTTTGGCTAAGTTTCCTTTGATAATCAGGAGCAGAAAACAAATCAGAAATATTTTAAAAACTTGCAGTTTGGCCAGAAAAGTGTGAATAAAACTGTGGCTAATGAAGTTTTGGTTCTTAAAGTGATTACAGCCACTAAAGAAAGGCTAAGTTATTTACCCAGAGATAATAGAAAAGATGGCTTGAAGGCATCTCTGGAACTGACAGATCACACCCATCACAGGCTCAAGTGTGTGAAAATAAATATTCATTTGAAAAGAAACCTTGGGAGTACCTACGTGCACAAGGAAGCCTAAGAAGTTATTTCACCGTACTTAGCCAATCAGGCAATCTAGAGGGTATTACAGTAATGGCCCCAGGATGTTAGCTATTGCTCAAGAAGTAGGCAGACCTTGGCATCAATCATTTGATGATGGGTCTTCAGGAATGCCGGTGGCTGGAGTTATGGGGTGGTGGAGGCTTCCATCGGGATTTCAAAGGTAGGCCTATGGAGCCAGGCAAGGTGTAGCAAGGTCAGTATTCCTTTTGGCTGCCACTGACAGGGTGATTCATAAAGATGTGAGAAGGAAGCCAAATCTGCAATAGATAGTCCTGAGATTAAGAGAACTGACAACTGCTAAAGAAAGCTGCAGTACTTGAGCAAGAGAGTCAAGAGAGAGGTTACATGAGTTGTAATCAGCAAGGCCATAAGGGAAGAGCTACATAAGCCCTTTGGAGAGAACATCACTATGCATGTGCTGCAGATTCTGGATGTGAAGCCATAGGACTTGTTTGGCTAGCCAGTTTTCAGTCTTGTTTTGGCTCTTTCACTTTTTTTCTATGTCCCTGTGTATACAGTGTTGAATGGAAATGTTTACTCTATGCCATTATGTATATATGAATTGCTTTTGAGATTTAAGGGGGGGCGCGAATATCCGTGAGTTTTACTTGACAAATAAGATGAGACTTTGAACTGGAACTTTTGGGTAATGCTAGATCCATTAAGAATATGGGAACTCTTGAAAATGGACTATATATATTTTGCATTGTGAGATAAGCAAGAGATTTGGGGATCCAGGGGTAGAATAGAATGTTTTAGATAAAAGTTGCACTCTCAAAGCTCATGTGTGACACAATGCAAGAAGTGAGATGATTATATTATTAAAGATGTATCCTAATAATCAGGTTAATTCACTGATATGGATTACCTGATTAGTAATTGTAGGAAGGTAGGATGTGGATAGAGCAAATTGATCACTTTGTATGTGCCTTCAGGATTTATATTTTGTGAGTGGAGCTACTTCCTGGTTGCCATGACATGAGCTGCTTTCCTCCAAAACACATTTTGGCCATAATGTTTCTGTTTCATGTTGAGCCCAGAGGTATGGACTCAGCTAATAAGGCTGAACCTCTGAAACTGTTGGTCAAAATAAACTTCAATATCTGAGTTGTTCTCTTCAGATATTTTGGTCACAGTAATGCAAAACTGATTAAAACACCTAGGATTATGATTGCATGCTAAATCTGTGTTTGGAATTAGAAGAAATTGTCAAACTCTTCCAAATGACTTCACCATTTTGCATTCATTAAGCAAATGAATGAGATTTATTATTGTTTCACATTTTTACCAGCATTTAATGTTGCTAGTCCTTTAGATTTTAGCACTTCTAATAGGTGTATAATGGAGTGTCATTGTTGTAATTTGGAGTTCTTTGCACATGCTTATTTGCCATCTGTATATCCTTTATGAAGTATCACATTTTTTATAACAGTTCTTAATCAGCTATATGCTCTAGAAATATTTTCTACAAGTTTTTGGCATGCATTTTCACTTTCTCAACAGTATTTCACAGAGAAAAGTTTAATTTTAACAAAATTCAACTTTATTTCATACATCTTACTCTTGGTATTATATCTAGAAACTCATTGCCAACCCAAATTACCTAGATTTTCTTAAATTATCTCCTGTCCTAGAATTTTTATAGTTTTATGTTTCACATTTATATCTCACACATTTTGAGTTAATTTTTGTAAAAGGTGTAAAGTCTGTTTAAAATACATTCTTTTTTATGTGAATGCACAGTTGTCCTGGCACCATGTGATATAAAGACCCTCTTACCTCTCCTGAATTGTCTTAATTCCATTTTCAAATATTGATTGATTACATTTGTGTAGATCAACTTCCAGGCTCTCTGGTCTGTTCCATTGATAAATCGGTTGATCTATGCCAATATCATACTATCTGTATTGCCATAACCATCTAGAATTTTGAAGTCTTCTAGTATAAGTGATCCTATTCTTCTGATTCTGTGGGGGATTTTTGTTGTTGTTGTTACTGCTAAGACCTTACGGGCTATTCTTGATCTTCTGCTTTTTTATAGAAACTGTAAAATAAATTTCTCAATATAAAGAGATTGAAATACTAGTATTTCAAGAGAAATTGGACTGTTCTTACAAATAAAATTGGCAATGATTAATATTATAACAATAGTAAATCTACCTTTCTCTCAGTACAGAATATTTATGCATTTATAGATCAAATCTTCAGTTTATTCTTTTCATCGGGTTTCCTCTTACATATCTTAGACATATTTTATTAAATTTACATTTAAGTATTCCATCATTTTGGTGTTAATGTAACTAGTCTTGTTTATAATTTCAAATTATGACATTTTAGAAATTAATTCATTTTAATGTAAATTCTGCATCATATAAACACTTTCATTGTTTATGGGTATTTTTTAATTTGAGAAAGATTTTCTATGAATATAATCATTCAGTCTTGGAGAGACAACTCTAGTTTTTAACATCAATCATCATGTATCTAGGGTTTCAACTTAGAATCTTTTTTTTTCTATCAAGTTGAGGAAACTTCAGTGTATTCCTTGTTCACTGAGAATTTTGTTTTAATCATGAATGTGCAGTGGGTTTTGTCAAATGCTTTTTCTACTACTTAGTTCTACTGTTGTGTTATTTCTACTGTACTAATGTGATCATTTGATTTTCTGTTTTATTTTGATGTTATAGATTACATTTATTTTCAAATGGTGACTCAAGTCTTGAATATCTGGGAACAAACTCTTCTTGGTTATGATTTATAATTATTTATATATTATGTATTTGAAATCCTAATATCTTGCTGAGGATTTCTAATGATATACTGGTCTTTAGTTTTTCTTTCTTGTAAATCTTTGCCTACTACTGGTATTAGAGCATTTTATGAAACAAAATTATTATCATTTTTTTCTTAATTGTTAGAATTCATATGGTGTTTTCTATTTTGGTATCATTGATTGAATTTCTGTAATCATCATAAGTCTATTCTGAAAACTTTTTGTTGTTGTTGGGCTTTCATAGCATGTATCTTTGAAAAAATTAATGCAATTTTCAACATAGAGTCGTTCATTCCATTCCTGTATTACTTCTAATATATATACAGGATCAGTAGTAATAGCTCTTCTTTCACTCCTGATATTAGTCATTTGTGTCTTCTCTTTTTATTCCTTGATTAGCCTGGAATAAATTTAATTTAATTTCTATTAAATTAGAAATTTCTCAGTTTTTGGAAATTGTATTCAAATCATCTGCTTTAGGTTACATTGGTTTTCTCTACTGATTACAATTCCATTAAATTCCTCTGTTTTTTACTATTTGTTTTAGTCTGTTACATTGAATTTAATTTATCCTTCTTTCTCTAATTTCTTAAGGTAGAAACTTATGTTGTTAATTTTATATACTTCACATACATATTAATATATAATATGATCCTTTTAAGCATTACCTTTTTTACACCCTCTATATTTTGATGTTTTGGTTAAAAATATATATATTTTTAATTTTCTCAAGAAATTTTCTTTCATCCATGTGTTATATATAACTGGTATTTACTCTCCAGATACATTAGAATTTTTCAGCTGTTATTAAATTTTTAGTTTATTTCAATTATGTTCCAAGAGTATATTTGTTATGATTGATATTCTTTTAAATTTGTTGAAGTATGCTCTATGATCCAGACCATAGTCTTTTGTAAATATTTGATTTCCAATTTAGAAGAATGTGTATCCTGCTGATGTTATTGCACAGGTATTTTATACATATCAACTAAATCCAGTTGAGTGATTGTGATATTCAATTCAACTATCTATTTTTCCTCATTTTCTGCCTATTATGTCTGTAAATTAATGATAATAGTGTATAATTCTCCAGCTGAAAGGATGGATTTATCTATTTCTCCTTGCAGTTTTATCAGTTATTTTTTCAAAAATTTTGACATTCTTTATTGAGATGCATACACATTCAGGCTTTCTCTTTTCTTTCTTTCTTTCTTTCTTTTTTGCACATTTTTTCTTTATTAATATCATAATTTATTATGATAATTTTCTAGTTCTTAAATTTGCTTTGTCCGAAATTATCTTTTGATTCATGTTAGCATGGATTATCTTTCCCCATCCCTTTACTTTTAATTATCAGTGACTCATTCTTTGAACACTAACTTGGTGCTCTTCAATTTAGTGGTGCCTTGCATTTCTGACACAAACAGGCAAGAATGTGTCAGAATCCATAAGTTTAAAGTTCCGTTTCCCAGGATTGTTCTCACTTCAGACACCAGTCACAATGATGGGGTTCCAACACTTTTCTGAAGGGTACATGAGTTGGGTATTTCCCTTAGGCCATCTTGGCTAGGCTGTGGTAAAATGCTTTCCTTGAGAGTAGGTCTTTTTTTAATGAGAACAAAGTGTTCAGGGTGTATTTCAGATTGGCTTATTCTTTCTTTCTCTTGCAGAATGAATGCAGGAGGGGGATTTCCTCACCAATAATCAACCTGAGAAGCTGTTGGGGCTTCTACCAGTACTAACAACATCTGAGGGCTCCCTTAAATCTGAGCTGTCAGGAATTTTTATCTCTCAAACTGCTTTATTTTCAATGTCCATGAATTTGCAAATTACATATTAAACATTCCTAACGGACTTCAATTGTTCTTCTCCCACTCAGCTCTGATTCTCTGTGTTCACATATCTCTCTGAGTTTCAGAATGGTAGCTTTTCCTGTGACCTCAATTCTGATTAATCTAAAATGTGATATTGATTTTCAGTTTGTTCATTTTTTTTTCTTGTAGTGAGTTTGATAGTGACAATATATTAAATCAGAAACTAAAATGTCCACTTAGATATTTTAAGGCTATTGCTAAATATATTTTTAATATCCTCAACAAACTCTTGATAATAAAACTTAAAACAAACTCTACATTTAAACTTTAAATGTTAAGGATCATAAATGTAAAAAATACCTTTTCCACTTAAAATATGATGTTAAGTTAATATAAAAATATAATTCTTAAAACTTGGACAAACTGTTTACTAAGTTCTCTTTGATGTTTTAAAGATGTTTTAATATTCTTATAGTCTGCACAGCCTGTAATTAATTACGTATTCCTTTGTGCTCTAAATAGGTAATCTGACCCTATTAGCAATGATCCTTTTCTCAATGATTATTTTCATGGGGTTGCCATTGGCACTAAGAGAAAAGCAACATTCAAAACAAATAAGATCAGAACTCACCACAAAAGATGAATTAAAAACATTTAAGCAGAATGTTGTGCAGAATCATATTATTTAGTGAAACGGGTATTTAGAGTTAGAACAGTTTGATTTTGTTACAAGTTTATATTCTTAAATAAGGGTGATCTGGTTCAAGCTGCTTTTCTAAACCACTATTTCTGTTCTGTAAGAGGAGCTGATAAATTATAAACTATCAAACATCATAGAAATATAAAAAATGTATTAAATACATGCACTGAACTTGAATTCTAGTGAAAAGGGCATATTTTTGAAAGAATAATTCCTGTGAAATTACTAAGTTCTTGAACTTTTCTACATCTTAACCACAATATTGTTTCATATTTAAAGTATTTGGTAACCATGCCAATAACAGTCTGCACAGCTAAATTTCACACAAGCTTCTTTTATATTTTCCATCTTAATGGGAGAAGCATGCAACTGTGGAGGTATTAATTTGTGAAATGCTTGAATTTCACACAGATTATTTTTTATTAACTTGAACTTTACTATTATTTTTCTATATATACTGATTTTTAATTACCCTTATTTGACCTTTTTAACCACCTAGTTTTTTGGATATCATATTTTTATTGCGTATAATTAACGTCATAACCATATTATTTTCAAATTTGTGAGTAGTAATTAAACAGGTAAAAAAAGCCATCAGAGAAAGAATAATTAATAATCAGAAGGACAAACTGTCCATTTAGAACACTTTGGAGTATGTGGTAATTAATAATGGCATATTTGGACTGTAGTAAAACTCTTTCTTGATGCTATTATGATAATAGGGCAATTGCTTAACAAGGCTGACTTTAACGAAAGTGTATTTTATGTTACAATTAAAATATTTGAATGAAAACAATAATTTTCCTATTAATTGGATATTTCCCAAAGATATATGAACAGTACACATTATATAATTATTCTTTATACTGTAACATCTTTTAAAAACTGGGTCCATCTTCAAAGTTCTGTCATATATTAAAATGTGAAATTATATAATGATGCCTTCTTAAATGTAATCATTGTGAAATAATTTTGCATAACTTCCTTAAATTTAGAAATAGATTGACCAAAGTCCATGTATTCTTTCTAATATCTATAATTAGTTGGAACAAAGAGGTTGAACAGACATTTTGTTATTAATTGGCTTTTAGAATCCTATAACTGAGTCTCAGAAAACTTCTTTTAATGAAACTAGGTAATTTAGATATGTGAAATATGAAGTTATTTTGTCTTGACCTAAGTCTTAGATAATAATCCAAAAAACTTTAAATCAAATATTCCAAGTTTTTTTTTACAGTTATTTACTTATTTATTTGTGATGCTGGCATTGAAACTAGTACCTTAGGCTTATGCTGTATCACTAACCTGAATCCCCTAGTCTACAGTTCTTTCTGAGTGACAAATAGACTTTATTACATTTTTTTAATATTTATGAAATATTGTGTTAAAATTGTATTTAAATTTCTGATACATGTTAACGTTGTGTGAAATACATGACATTGTTATTTTTGAACTGTTTATTATCATAAGATAACATGAATATTCATGAAATTTCAGTCACTTTTCTTCCCTATCAAAAACTGAGAAGAGAAACATGTTTAGGGCCCTCTACTCACATTGTCTTTGGAACTGGACTAGCATCAAGTTTAAAAAGAAAAATGATGCTAAAATTCAGATGTTTCCCATCAGTAATTTTTTAGGTGTTGAGGAATTTATTTCGCCTATAACATTAAAAAATATATTGATGAAAATTTCCTCTACTGCTTTCCGTCTCAGAAAATATGGATTGTCTATTATCATTCCATGTTCTTTTGGGGTTTTCCTCAGATCAGATCTTAGATGATTCCATTAACTGCTAGTACATTAACACTTCAATGTCACCAAAGGTGAGACAGGATTCTCATTTATGGGCAAGAAAAAAATTAATTAATGTACATTTTTATAATTTTAGGATGGGAAAATTTTATCTATAATCACTCTTGTGGCAGGAGAATCACAAGTTCAAGGTCAGCCTCAGCAATTCAACAGGCCCTAGGCAATTAGGTGAGACACAGTGTCAAATTTAAAAAAAAAATACTAAAAATTAAAAAGAGGTAGGGATGTATCTTACTGGCAATGTGTCCTTGAGTTCAATCCACAGTATTTAAAAATTTTTTTCAAAACTTTGTCAATGTTCAGGAATGGACTAATTGTTGCTCAAACAACAATTAGTTTATGGCATAGAGTGGATGGTAAAGGAAGAAATTCATATTATGTTTGATCTTGTATGTGATAATAAGGAGGGTAGATTTTAAGATGGATAAGTTTCAAGTTTTTTCTTTGCAGGCTTATTAAGGGAGGTATATTTTACAAGTAGGAAATATATAATAATATATAGTAATATATAAAATTACACACATATATTTATAATATGTATAATTTATATAGTCAGGTGTACCACTTGCTATTTTGGTATTTGCATACATTGTATACCATCCCTACCCTGAAGTCTTTATTTGTAGTTGGACACAATATCTTTATTTATTTTTATGTAGTCCTGAGGATCAAACCCAGGGCCTCACATATGCATGGCGGGCACTCTACCACTGAGATACAGCCCCAGCCTCAATCCTGAAGTGTTGATAACCACTTTTCTACTCTGTTTCTATGATTTTACTTTTTCAGACTTCATGCAAAAGTGAGATAGTACAGTATATGTCTTTTTGGGTCTGGCTTATTCTCAGTATAAAGTCTTCAGGTTAATCCATGTTGTCACAAATAGCAGGATGTCCTTTATTAAGACTGAATGTTACTCCATTTTTTATCCATTCATCAATAGATACTTAAATTATTTCCATATGTTGGTTATTGTAAACAATACAAAAATTAACATGTAAATAAAGATATTTTTTGAAGGTACTGAATTCATTTTCCTTTGGATATATTTCAGAACTGGGATTGCTAGGATGTAATAATTGTATTTTTTATTTCATTAAGAAGCCTTCATACTATTATGTATGTTATACCAATTTACACTTTCACCAGCAGTATACAAGTGTTCCCTTTTTTCCATATTCTTGCCAATGTTTGCCATCTTTTGTAGATATAGAAGGAACTTGCTTCAACACAATAAAGTCCATATACTAAAAGCCCATAGCTAACATCATAATAATCAGGAAAAAACCAAAAGTCTTTCTTGCTAAAATCCAATACTCTGCAACAATGCTCTCTCTCACTTCTTCTATCCAACAAAATATTGAAAATCCTAGTCAGAACAATTAGCAAAGGAAAAGAAAAGCATACAAGTCAAAGGACAAAATTTTCTCTGCTGATAACATGAACATAATATGCAGAAATTCCTAAAGACAGCACAAAATCTTGCTAGAGCTATTTTTAAGTTTAAAGTAGAGGGCCAACATGTTATAATTTAGAGGTAAATTATACCAAGACAGTAAATTATACCATGACAGTGCGAAACAATCAGAACAGATGTAGAAGCATGGCCACTGAAACTGTCTAAGCAAGTATTCTGGAATGGAGACTAGGGAAACGCAGATGGGCTTTCTACTTGGGGAGTTGCTGGGGTGTGGGAGATGGTGGTGCAAATGCAGCAGGAATTAGTTGAGGAATTAAAAGAAAAGGTAAGATATATAATAAAACACTGCATATGGGCCTAAGCAACTTGGAGGAATACACTCCATTAAGTAAGGGGAGACTATGAATCAAAATTATAAAGAAAAACCAAGAATTCTGCTTTGGACACCATGAGTTTCACATGATTAAACTCATGCTGTCCAATATAGTAGCCATTAACCACAAATGTGAAAAATAAAAATGATAGCAAATGAAAAATGTGCATGGGATTTTAAAAACAGTATCAAAATAACAAAGCATCTCAATTATCTCATTAATAATTGTTTGAGTCAGCATTTTTGCTGCTGTGACTAAATGACCCAACCAGAACAACCATAGAAGAGCAAAAATTTATTTGACAGCTCATGGTTTCATAGGTCTCAGTCCACAGACAGCAGGCTTCATTTCTTGGGGCACTGAGGCAGGACATCACGGTGGAAGAGTGTGGCAGAGAGAGGCAGATCACATGGTGATCAGAAAGAAGAGAAAGGGAGTTTCCACTCTCCAAATACAAAATTACCTCATAGCCACGCTCCCAATGAGCCACTTCCTCCAGCCACACACTTGCCTTCAGTTACTACTCAGTTATCCCATCAGACACTAATTCAATGATTAGGTTAAGGTTATGACCCAACCATTTCTTCTCCAAACCTCTTTTTTATTGTCTCACATGTGATCTTTTGGGGAAAACCTCACATCCAAACCACAACAATAATTTTTATACTGATTACAAGTCAAAATAATATTCTGACTCTACAGAATTACATGAAATGTTAAAATGAACAATAAGAAAATTTAAAAATTTTTGTGGGTCACATCATATTTTATCAGATCAAATGTTATTAAACCAAGAGTCAACACACTATGACCGATTTTCATATGGTCTTTGAGGTAAAAGTGGTTTTTACATTTATAAAAATTGGTAGAAAAATCAAATAATACAAAACCTGAAAAACTTACTGCTTTCCCATTATAGAAAATATCTGCCATTCCCAAATTAGACAGGCATGTGAATGTATGAAATACTCAGAGCTGACAGATACAAAGAGAAAGAAACAGAGAAAGGAAAGTGAGAGAAAGAACACTGGGTCACTTCAATCGTCATTGTGGGAATTATGAGCAGAGAGATGGCGTTTAAATTTTAATCTGGAATAAAATTACTTGAAAGAGTTTTTATGTATTTACATACTGACTCCAACAATAATATTTAAACTGAATAAGGTAAATAATGCTGGGAAAAATGATCTCTCTCCTCATACTAGAATATATGGTATTGGATTATGTTGGTGTTATATGAATTTAAAAAATTAGTTGAATTATCATTTCTATTTTATTTTTAGTAATAATTGTCTTTTACTCTTTTATTTGTTTATACATACACCCTCAAACAAAATAAGGAGATCCACCCCAGTTAATGCTATAATAGTTTTTTATTTTAGAAACCATTTTTTTAATTAATAAAATCCATGTTTGCATTTTAAAACAGACAATGCTTTTCATATAAAATCCCAAAGCATTAATATATCTGCCTATTTTAAAAACATTAAATTAATAAATTCCATTCCTTATTTTTAAAAGTAATTATGCTGCACCAGGTATAGTGGTACCTGACTATAGTTGCAAATACACAAGTTGAGGCCCGCTTCAGCCACTTACCCAGACCCCCAACAATGTAGTGAGACTCTGTCTCAAAATAAATAATAAAAAAAGGCTAGGGACATGGGTAGATGGTAAAGTGGCCCTGTGTTCAACCCCCCATCTCTCACATCCAAACACACACACACACACACACAAACACACACACACTTATATTGCTAAAAATTACTTTTTCCTGTTATTTAATTTGTCTAAACTTTTTTCAATTTTTCTTTATTTCATTATGAAAAATGAATCAGATTTTGAAGATTAGACTTTAATGTATAGGGAAAATTGTATATATTTATATATCATATAATTTAAAATAGTACTTGAAATATGGAAATATTGGGCACACACAAAGCAAGTCCCTGGTATGAGAGAAGAACATGTTTATGTGTTTTTCAAGGTAATATCTGTGCCAAGGCACAGTTAAAACTTGTATGTTGGTGATATGCTTAAACATTGAAAAATATCTATTTTTTTCCTTCTTTTTGGAAAAGACATAAGGATGTCATCCACAAATAAGACTAGCTTGAGTGAAATTTGTAGTAGGCTGAGGTGAAAGACCTCAGTTTTGGTTCTGGTTTGGTTATGAAAATTTTTCTCTCTTATAAAATAATTTGTTGGGTTAGATGATTTCTAAGTTTCTCTCTCATTCCATTGCTTTATGAAAATTACACATTTTTCATTACAAAATAGTCCTGAAACATAAGGAGGCACAAGTTCACAGTCTAATATGGTAAGATTATAGAATACTTCCATATAGGTCTATGATAATTATAAAAGATATGATCTGATAATATACACATAAACAGTTAAGTTTTTGCTTAGCAAAGTATTTATAATTTTTGAAATATAATGATTTAATGTTATATAGAAAACAAAAAATATTGACCTTTCCCTTCATGTTCAATTTTTCCCTGTTTTATCACATCAAGCAAAGAAGCAGAACACAAAATTGATCATGTTTCATATGGACACTTTGATAACAAATTTATTGCTTCTTTTGATCTATAAACTTTTAAACTTCCTCAAGATGAATAAGATGTAAAATTCATAGCAAACTAAGAAACATAGTCATAAGTCTTCAAAAGTGATCATGTTCTAATCATTTGAGCTTTATAAAATAATTTTAAGGGGGGATAGAAAATATTTGCATGCAGTATGTCATCAAAATATATACAAATGTTCATTTATATATATTGAAAAGCTGGAAAATTCAAGGAGCAGCATGCATAGGTGTGGAGACTGAATTTCTGGGAACAATTTTCTAAAAACAAGTACTTTCTTTTAAATTCAGAGGAAAAAGTAAAGTCAAATGAACTTGAAGAAAATCCAGTAATTGTTTGTAAATCAAGAGCACAAGTCTTAAATATTTATTCATCTATATTTTATGTACCAGGCTTGGAATATTCAGTCCATTTTCTCAAAATGGAGGAAAGAAGTCCATCTTGCTGATAACACTTATCTCTAAAGCACGTTTACACACTGCCTCCTAATTGGGCTCTGTCCTTCCAACATTTTCTTCCTTTAAATCTCTTGTACACCTCTCTTTTGTCAAACTTAAGGAATATCACTTTAAATTTTACTGCCCTAATCTGCCCTACAGTCTGGACTTAACCTTTTTTTCTTTTCTACAATATATCAAAGAAAACGTTATTAATATATTTCATTTTCTTTTATTTTTTTTCCCCCACACTCCCTTAAAGCATAGAAAGGGAGATAAAGGATGAGTCCTGGGGAAGGACAGGCTACAGATCAGGGAGGCAAAAATTTGCGCATAAAACAAAATCTAGAATTGGAATGGAAACCACACTCAGAGAGAACATGCACATATGAGAACCAGTCTCAAGGTTAAGGATGATCCTGAGTAAGAATGTCTAAGAGACATGATGAAGTGCAGAATCAAGCAGGGTCCTCTGACACAGACACATAGCAGGTGCATTTTGGAGGGTTTTTCTAGATAGACTATTTGATGGGAAAATCTCTTAAACTGTGAAGGTGACTTGTGTCTTTAGTGGTAGTGATAAATGAAGAAAAAAAAAGAAAAGGGAGAAAGAAAGAAAGGAAAAAAAGAAAACAAAAACATAAGAATAAAAACTCTGGGAATTTTCCAGACCCTCTTGGCCAAAATATTCCTGAGCTCAGAGGTGGTAGGTGATGCAAATTCCAGTCTAAAGCTTTTAAATGCACTTTCTAAAGGTTGGGTGTTTCAAAATCATAAGAATGTTACATCCAGATGAAAGATAATTTTTCATCATATTATTGAACGTCAGGTTTCTTTGAGCAGTTTGCTACACTCAAAAAAGTATATGACAGATCAGCAAAAATGAAAGGGCATTTCCATCACCTTGAAAAACGGAGATCAAAAGAAATGTGCCAACCAATTAAAGCATGATCAATGCCTCTATTTCTTTTCTTTGCTGTCATAAACTGTATCTAAAAAAGAATTAGTTATTATTTTTTCAAAGCCTACCTCATCTTGATAATGTCATAGCAGAATGTTCATAAGGAAAGTGATTTGGAGCATAAGAATTTAAATATACCATTGGTGAATTACATTGATACACTTTTATGATGGCAATATTAATCATGTTTGAAACACATGGAAGTCTGTCTTGTGGTTTCATTCAATATAAAGCAAAGAAATTGGCATTGACTCAAAATGCCTTTTATTTTTCTTGGAAATATATGAAAAAAAAATAAATCAGGATGAGTTTCTAGCTTAAGGAACCATATTCTTTTTCTTCTTTTTTTTTCCCTTTACTTAAAGTCAATTATAATAAAGTACATTTTCTTCCACAATGTACTCATTTTCTTATCTCAGAACAAGACCTGTTTTTCAGTCAGTGTGGTAATTTGGATATATAAAACTCAGAAGCACATTTTCTCTATCTGCTACACAGCATGTATTTAATTTAGGATTTTGATTTATGGATGCAGGTTAGCTTGGAAAGACAGATATAGGTTTGGCACATGCTCAAGTGTCAAAATATTAGGAACCTGAACACATCTGAAACTTTTACTGTTCTAGGGCCATTGATTATAAACTGTCAAAACCTTACCGAGAGGATAAGGGTCCAAATGAGATTCTCAAGGACAAATGCCTTAAAGTGACAGTCTGTGAACACGCTTGCTTCTTGCATCTCGCCCTGGGGAACTGGTATTTTCTTCCTGTTTGTAGTGACTTACACAGTCCTTTGAGACACTTTATATGTCAATCCTGTATCTTTTACAATGATTTACTCACAAAAGAAAATCTGTAGGTGTGGTAGGCCCCTTTGGAGTCTGCTCTGATGTAGTCACTGCATTAGTTCCCTAACCTACCACATAGCATATTTAAAATCAACCAAGTTTCATTGGAAATTGATGCACCAAGCATAGAGGACAAATCAGAGCAGCTAGTTATTTGGAAGGACTTTATAAAAAGCCATGGGAAAGATAATGGTACATGAGGTCATGTGGTACATGAGTTGGTGAGAGAGGAGGAAACTGATTTCCTTCCCCTTGGCTTCAATTATATTTCCAATGAAGCAGAAAGCAAGGGCAAAGGCATAACATGAAGATGGAAGATTTACTGTGCTTAAATATTGAGAAAAAGGGTGAGAAATTGTGAAAAAGGAAGAAGAAATGAAAGTATGAGTGGGCTGGGGACTTATGGAATGGCTACCTGGAGGCAGAAAAGGTGAACTCATGATTTGTAATCAAGGACTTAAATTGCCTTAAATAATGTGCTTGTGAGTTTTACCCTAGTCATTTCAGCAGCATAGGATTAATTATAGAATTAATTATTTATATTCAGAGAACAGGGTTGTTAAATGTAGGTTTTTGTTTTTTTATTTTTATTTTTTATGTTTTCATTGTGCATGGTCTGAACCCAGCACCTCTTACATACTAGGCAAGTGCTCTGCTACTGAGCCACATTCACTTCCTTCTTAGGAATTTTTTTAAGGGGAAAAGTGGGTAAAAAAAAAAAAACACTTGATTTGAGATTATTCTTCATATTTTCTTATTACCATAGTACCTTAGTTTTCTTCTAGCATTAATAATTCATTCCTTTGTCAAAGACATAATGTATTCCTATTTATTTTGTAGTTAGCTAATTTATGTGCTGTTAATAAGTAGTAAGTATATTAAGTTACTTGGAAGATGTTTTCATAATAAAAATTAGCATGTTTTAAAATAAAGACAAAAATTCAGATGGAATAAATCTTTGCTTCTTAACATGTACAAATACATTAAGAGTGTTAGTTTTAACACTAAGCTTTTGACCAAAAAAACAAAAACAAAAACAAAAACAAAAACAATCCAAGATCATACTTGAAAGACAAAAATCACAAATCATGCTAAGTAAAATAAGCTATTCCCCCAAATCAAAGGTTGAATATTGTTTTACTGAGGTTTTTCACTGCTGTAACTAAAGGAGCTGAACAAAACAACTATAGAGGAGGAAGAGTTTATTTGAGGGCTCACAGTTTCAGAGGTCTTGGTCCATAGAATGTGGAATAGAATGTCTATTCTTCAGGGCTTGAGATGAGGCTGAACATCTTGGTGGGAGAGTGTGGCTGAGGGGAAGCAGAGAGAGACAGAGACTTCACTCTCCAGATACAAAATATATATACCCCAAAGCTATGCCACGAATTCCGACCTCCCCCAACACTATACCACTTCAGTTACCACTCAGTTAATTCCATCAGGGATTAATTAAATGATTGGGTTAAGACTCTTGCAACCTGATCATTTCTCCTCTGAACCTTCTTGCTTTGTCTCTTGCTTTTAGGAGACACCTCATATTCAAACTATGACAGATGTCTTTGCAGATAAAAAGGTGGGGGAGGGGAAGAAGATAAATTCAGTTGATTAGATAAAAGGAAACCAAAGAAAGAAGGGGGAATAGGAATAGGAAAGATAGTAGAATAAACCTTTCCTATGTACACATATGAAAACACCTAAGTCAATCCCACCATCGTGATCACCCACAAGAATGGGTTCCTAATTAGAATAAGATATATCCCATGCTTTTATAATTTTATCAAAATGGATTCTACTGTCATGTGTAACCAAGATGCACCAATAAAAAAAATTACTTTAAAAAATGATTTGTCTATACATGGGAATACTCTAGAAGTTACTCTGTCAAAGTGATAAATACATTCTTATAATGACTCCATGTGTTTTAACTTCTGAAGCCAACTAGAACTTTCAGCTCCAAAGGAGGAGGATGATGCAGTTCCCTGAAAAGTGGCAGATGGATGAACAACTAGAGATGGAGTGAGAGAATAGGGAAGAAGAGAAAGAAAGATCCATAAGCAAAGAGAAAAGGCCAAAAGAAAAATTACTCAACCAAAGCATCACAAAAGACAAGCCCTTCCCATCTTACACAGTATAACAAAGACACTAAGTCTCATAACAAGTCTATTAATATTTCTGATAGGACTATGGCAGCAAATTAAAAATAATGTGATGCATATAAATAAAGTTTACACTATGATATAAAGGATCTTTAATTTTTTTTATCTTTGGTCATTTCTATTATTATTGAGAATTCTATGAAAAATTCATCTATCTATCTATCTATCTATCTATCTATCTATCTATCTATATTTAAATGTGGTATAGAAGCCAGATGTGGTGGTATAGCCTGTAATCCCAGGAGCTTGGGAGGCTAAGGCAGAAAGATCACAAGTTCAAAGCCAGCCTCAATAGTGAGGTGTTAAGCAGCTCAGTGAAACCCCATCTATAAATAAAACAAAATAGTGCTGGAATGTGGCTCAGTGGTTGAATGCCCATGAGCTCATTTCTAGTACCCCCACCCAAATGTGATATAGATTTTTAATGCAATAAGTATTTCTAAGGAAAAGTGAAACAGAAACATGTATTGATCATTGTAATGCCTATTTTAAAAATAGTTAATACTCTAATGATAAGATACTATAAATTCTCTTTTGATTAAAAATAATGCCTATGCTACTACTACTAGTATTTCAGATGTTCTGGTTCATGTTAGTAAGATAAAAATTAGCATTAGCATCAAGAAAGATAGAACAGAGTCCATAAAATTATCAGGTGGAAGAAAGTCATAATTCAGAAAGTTATAACTGCTTAGAAATTTTAATAAAACAAAATACTATCTTTAGAAACCTAGAATGAGGTACCTCATATTAAGACAACATTTTATTCCATGTCCACTATTAGAAGCTGCTTAATCTTACATAATTGATATTTAGAAGTATAATTTAAGAATATTTAACTAATATTACCAGTATTTTATGTAAGGATTTATAGTAAATTATGTTATCCATTACATTTTAATTGTTGTTACCTTTGGTTATAAGCATAATTTGTGCTTATAATTATGTATACAAGTGATAGCCTTGTTACAGTTATGAGACATCATGGTGGAAAATGTATATTAGGTTGTGCAATGGTTTTCTTGAGTAGTTTAAACACGTATAGAATAATCTGTTTTCTAAAAGTCTGCATGAAATAAGTGAAGTCATTAACTTTGGGGTTCTCACTATTTGATATCTCTGTAACTGTTTTCAATTCCATCTTTGTTCAATGTTTCTTCATATTTCATGTAATGTTTAAAATTTTTTATTTGATAAGGTTATTGCATATACAGTGCAGATTTTCTAAAAACATAAAAACAAAACTAAGCTTGAAAAACAGTAGTTCCCCATACAACAAATACCTTTTGTGAACATTTCAGTGTGCAAAAGAGCCTCCCTACCTCACCACTCTCCACTGGACACCATCTTTTTATCTTGGTAGTTTATCATTCTTCCTTTCCATTTCACCCCTTTTCCCCTAAAATTCACTTCTATAGGGTTGCTCTCAGTTTGTAGATAGAGAGTCTATTAATTATTCCCAAGTCTTCTTCTGGACATTGAAATGGATTATTTTAAACCATTGAAAGTCTTTTTCAGCTGATCTTTCCCTTCTTGCCTGTCAGATTTCTATGGTACTTTAATAGACGGTCTTCTAATTTCTGTATTTGAACAAGGTAGAATAAATCTGTGCTAACCGCTGTCCAAACAGATATGTGACTGAAACTCTGATATGTTTCTGACCATGTCTGAGTGACAGCATTGCAACAGTTACATGACATTTCCTATTAAGGGAAAAAAAGTTGTAACAATCAGTTATCTAGTTTTCCAGAATAACAACAGGACAAAATAATTATGACAAAATCATTGCTTATGATTTTGTCATAACAACTTGCTTCCATTAATAATTATGGAATTCATAAAATGTTGTATTCGGGAATATAAAAATGCGTTGGGTAGAGATCCTATATATTTTAATCCAGATGGTTATCTTCCTTACTTCAACTAAGACAGAGATATTCTCTCTAGAGGTGGAGAAAGGGGCTTGGCAGAACACCAAATGTTAGGGAGAGGACAGTTTTTATACCCTCCTCTCAGCCATGAGTGCACACAAACATTTTTATTTATTACAGCATCTAAAAGTATGGAGCTGCATCTATGGCCCTGATAAGGGCTCTCCATCCTCTAGAAAGAGTTTGACTTGTTTTTATTCTTTATTCTTTTTTCTAGCATAGTCAAGTCTTATCACAGAACTCTACTATCTTGATGCTTGAAACTTACCCGGTTTCCAATTCAATTTTGAACCATTGTGTCCTGCATACATTTTCTCCTCAAATATTTGAATGAAAAGGAGAGTGAGCTGACATCTTAGTCCAAGCTATTTTTTTTTATTTCTTCACAAATTCTTCTTTACACATGACTTACATTTTCAAATATTTTGGTGCACCTTCAGTCAATTGCATGTGCACCAAGGGTGGATCAGCAAGTGTAACTTTGAATGCATAAATGGAGGAAGAACTTTTCTCAAATAGTCAATTTAATCTAATTTATTTAATTTTGCAAAGGAATGCTGTGTGGCTGCTAAAAGGATATCTTTATTTTTTTTTACTTAATTACCCAAAGAAATAAAGGAAAATGAATTTTCACATTCTTTCCTAATACATGTATATGACTGATGGATTAAGATGTCTCCATTCCCAGGTTTCAAAGGCATAGCCTTTTTATTAGAGTTTCTAAGGAAACAGAAATAAATAACCATACAAATTATCCCATTTGTTCCATTCTCCTTTCTCAAGAATATATTTCTTTATATTTTATTTTGATTACGTATATTATTATAACTAATTATATATTATATCTTTATTACATATTTTAAAAATCATAATATTGTGGACATAATAAATTGAATGAGCTTAATTTCACCAGATTCTTTTTAAATGTTTAATTGTTTCATTATGAACTTTAACCTGCCTATTTCCTTGTATTTGTGACTCACATTTCTATTTGCAAGTCCTGTCCTAGATATATTGATGATAGAATAGACTGATAAATATTTAGATATTGACATATATATATATATGTATACATACATATATATATGTAATATGTGTTTATGTACATTTGCATGCAGCAAAAAACTCTGCAAAGACCACCTCTGACTAACTGAGTGATGGGTGATTTTTATGGCAGTCTTAGACAGTAATTCTGGCAGTAATGTTGAAAGATTTCTGCTTGGATTTTCTTCTTTCTTCCTTTGACAACTTTTTCCTAGAGATAAGGTCTATATTCATGCTTTTTATACAACCATCATCTTTGCAATTTTCCCGTGGCTTATTTTAACATCCTTTGACTTGGACATCAGTGAAGTTAAAGCTCCCCTCCTCTCTCTAGGCTTCAATTTATTTGTGAAGCTTGTTACCTCCTCTGAGTCCCTGACTTCCATTCCAGGCCTTGGTACACAGGGAGGAGCCTTAACTTCTGACACCAGTTTTTTGATGCTCTCCTTTACGGACTTTTAATTTGTGAGGCAATTCTTCCTGAATTTGTAAGACTCCGAATTTTATCTCATGGGCAAGAGTTAAATCTTAAAGCACACAAAAATTTATTTTCAAAGAAAATGCATTTTAATAAAAGTCTATATCACTGGTTTTATGGAAAAATTCCTGGGTTCCTAGTTGAAACATTTCCCCTCCAATAATTAAAGTTATATAATAAAGGTGAAATATGTTTTTTTCATAATACTTGGGCTTCCCTTCATAAAAATGCTTTACTTATTACCTTATAAATATTCTCTCTGTATCACAGAGGCCTTAGTTTAAGAAAGGCAACTTCTTTTAGCAATATTAAGATATTGACTCTGGAATCAGGCAGGGAATGAAAAATGAAGTTATGCATATTTAATCTACTCAGCAAGGATTTGGGGCTGCCTCTGAGAATAAAGGAGAAAATTAATAACTCCCCACCCTCCTTCCCAAGGATATTTATGAGGACAAAATTATTTGAAAACATCTGGGAAAGCATTTAGAAAGTATAATAGGATATTAAATATAGAGACTTTTATGATTGTTTTTACGATTGATAATTATATTATTTAAACTTTAGAAGAAACATTCATTTGACTTTTGTGAGTTTAACATTTCCTTTAAGCCCTAAGGGCCAATTCCTTTTTCTCTTTGAATAAAAAAAAATCTATTTTCACATAAATAATAGAATGTATATTTTCCTACTTCTTTTTTAACCTTTCAAGAATTCTGCTTTACCTTGAACAGTGTTTAGCCTTGACCACCTTTTCTAAACAGTCTGTGCCAGGGGGACTCTTATATGTCATTCCTCTCGGCAAAATAAATAATGTAGAGAATACAGCTACTTTCATGGGTATAGAGGCAGAATAGAGGAGGGAAGTTTGTTTTTTTTAAACTGTCAGTATATATAGTCCTGTTAAATGACATAATATATTCCACATATCATTTATTTGTACCCATGGTTTTAAAAATAATTATTTAAAACTAAGTATTACACAGTACAATGAAAAAAGGAAAAACCGAAAAGGAAGGAAGGAAGGATGGATGGATGAAGAAGGGAAGGAGGAATAAAGAAGGAAAAATTAGTCTTCCAGTTGAAGGATTATTCAGTAAAATCTAAACTGAAACTTCTACATTTAGATGGAAAACTAATTACTTAGTGTTGAAAGAGTATCTTGTTTCTAGGTTAAAGACTGGAATCATTCATGGCAAGTAATCTCCTTTGCTATAGGTCACACAACATTAGGATGGACCTTTGAAGTCATGGGGATTTATGACAAATCCCACACACAGCTGATCTTGAAGCTATGAATAGTGAGGTAACCAAGATAGAGATATTTTAGGTAAAAATGATACTTTTATTTCTAATTTTAAATTTAGGTGTACTCCTGCATTCTTAGATAGTGTTTATCCTCCTAAGGCTACCAAATAATTACCTAGTGCTGTTATCTAGTGTATGATATGAGGATGTAACAGCCCAGGAAGGGGTGATGAGGTCAGAGGGTGTTGCTGTCTCTTTGAGAAATCACTTCCAATAATCGTGGTCATCTAGCCAGTATACTGAATTTATTTTTATCCTATGGATTCAGCAAGATCTTGAGATTTTAGTTGGATTACGGTCAAATATAAAGAACATTTTACCTTTTCCAAGACAAAATTATGTTTGTGTAGAAAGATATATGACTGTTTTGAGACTGGGTCTTGCTATTTTGCCCAGGCTGGTATTGAACTCCTGGACTCATAAGTTACCATTACATGGTATCAGTGTCCAGTTCAGTGATGATATTATGAAAGAACTCTGTAGCAGAGGCTAATCAAAGAGAAGGGTCTAATGAACTAGTCTGTGGCTGTACAATGTGATCATTAATTTATTCACACTACAATCAGATGTGTAAAAAAATTATAACTTTTTTGCCACTTCTCTATCAGTCTTACCAATTCCTACACCCTATGGATTAACAAATACAATTTGACTTTCCAATTAACAATATCTCAGTTTTCCTAGCTTAATCATTTTTATTTCACCTTAAATATTAATTCTATCTGAAATCCTTCTTTTCACACTGGTTAAAATAGTCCCTTTTCATAACTTCTGTCTTCACCCCATTTCAGGTTTGAAAACTCTCGACTGCTCTTCCACATTTCAAGATCCTCCTATTTTCTATGGTGGCAGTGTGGTGACATTTTTATGGAACTTTCATTGCAATGGTAAAAGGAGTGGTGAGCTTGGGGTGGACATGGCATGCATGTTGACGTGTCTCTGCAGTGGGAAGTCTAGACTATTCATTAAACTAATGATTTTTTTCTTTCCTTTTTTTTCTATTTTCTTTTATTTTTGGTACCAGGGATTGAATTCAGGGATACTAAACCACTGAGCCACATACCCCAGCCTTTTATTTTTTATTTTGAGATAGAGTCCCACTAAGTTGCTTAGAGCCTCACTAAGTCTGGTTTTGAATTTGTAATACCCCTGTCTGAGCCTCCCCAATCGGTGGGATTTCAGGCATGTGCCACCGTACCCAGCTAGTGATTATTTTAATGCAGCTGACCTGTTTGACCCTTTAAAGTTCTGGAACCTGATGCTGAAATTCATGCTGTCATATCATGACTTATGTCAGGTAAAATAAGTAGAGCTTATTCTGATATGAATAAGTAGATTCTTAGTCTATCATGTTTCCTAAAGAATAACTTAAGTTTTGTCATTTTCTGAAGAACAACTTGCTAGGTTAGGTTCTACTGGAAGGGAAGTAGAAATAAATATTTCAATGCAAGATGTCCTTGTTAAAGTACTTATTTATTGTCTCAATTTCTTATTCTTCTTTCTGTAGTGTTTTTTTCCACTGTGCTACCCCTCTCTTTCTCTCTTTCTCTCTGTTTCCCTCTCTCTCTCTCTCTCTCTCTCTCTCTCTCTCTCTCTCTCTTTCTCTCTCTCTCTCTCTCTCTCTCTCTCTCACACACACACACACACACACACACACACACACACACACACACACACACAAATATAAGCTATGTGAAGCCAAGGATTTAACTCATTTTAGTCATGGCTTCATTTCTATGCTTAGAAAATTGCCCTGTATAAAGTGAAGGGTTAATAAATTTTTGTTGCATACGTGCATGAATCTTCATTTATGTAAGCCAAAGAAAGTTCCCTCTGAGAAATGGTCTAATTGACTAGAGAACATTTATCACATTTGTATTCAAAGCACAGTTTATGGACTAGCAGCATCCACATTGCTGATAGGTTGTTAAAAATGTATCACCTTGGGTTCCACCCTAGACCTTAGGCAATAGAATCTGCCTTTCATCAATTTTTCCAAGTACTTCCCATTATACATGACAATTTGGGATGCCCGGTGTTTTGTTACATAATCATTCATAATGTCATAACCTGACCTCCACCTTAATTAATCAGGACAAACTTTCCCACTGAATCCCATTCAATGAAAACTTGAAAAAATTGCATAATCAACCTTCCCACAGCTTTGAACAATCAACTTTACTGGACACATAGAGGGTTATAAATTTGTGGATGTCTATATTATAAAGTTAATTTCTTCTTTCTTATCCTTTAAATTTCAGGAATTAGAAGAACAAAGACAGTTGAAAAACTTAGGTGGAAGCATGTATTCATGAATGAATTCTTATGGAATGATAAATAAATTTTTGCTCTCAATTAAGCTTTTTAGAAAATAAACATAATATGTGTAATATGTGAAAGAGTTTACAATTTTCTGAAAATGCCAGAAAGATGAGAAAAAATGGGAACATTAAAAGTAAATAAATAAATCTGTGATACATATTAATTAATTTAATAGGTGTGAAAACTGGTATGTTCAAGTAACAAAATATATCTGGCATCAAAGGAATTAACTAACGTAGATACATAAAGGAACAATAAAAGGAAAGAATAATATTATTTTAAAGACATAAAACTGACACTCAAGGAGAATAAAATATCTAGGCAAGAGGCTAGAGGGTAAAATGATGACAGAAGTATTTGATCTCTCTTCATAGAGATCAATAAAAATATTTAAAAAATGAAAGGTAGAAATGACTAGCATTGATGTAAGAGAGAAGTTACCTCTGGGGTTTCCTTTCAATAACATCCCTGATTTTTATTCAGTTAACTAGATAGTTGTTTCATAAAAATAAATCTATTAGATAAAGAAAGAAGGATGTAAACAAAGGACTTTCTAATGGTTTGGAGATGAAGTGTACCCCCAAAATTCATGTCAGGCAATGCCAGAATATTCAGAATTGAAGTGATTAGATTATGATGGTTATGACCTAATCAGAGGATTAGTCCATTTAATGTACTAAGACTTTGAACAGATTACTGCATAATAACTGTGGTAGGTAACTGAGGTTGTCCCTTTTTATTTTGTTCCTCGTTCCCCTCAAAACAAAATTTCCCTCTCTCTTCTTTCTCCCCCAACTTTCTCCCCTTTTTCTTGGCTCCCATGAGCTAAGTAGATTTTCCTTCTGCTGTAATTTTCTGCCTCTCCTAAAGCTCAAAGCAATAGAGTTGGCCAACCATAGGCTGACCTCTAAAGCGATGAACCAAAATAAACTTTTCTCACCTAAGTTGTTCTTGTCAGGTATTTTGGTCATGGCCATGAAAAGTGGACTGATACAGACTTCAAGTGAAATAAAAGCTAATTTACAAATAATTATTACAAAGAAAGTGAATGATTACACAGCAAACTTTATATACAATTATTCAGGATATATTGGGGAACCAGAAATTCAAATATTGAACCAGAAATTCAAATCCACATATTCATTGAAAATAAAGATGAGCTTAATGGGTCTATGTGAAGATAATTTAAAGATGAATAATGCTAGTATCATTATTACTTTTTGCTCCCTTTTAACATATTTTGCTTAAGAGCCATAAGATATTTTGGGGAATTTCATGAGCCAGAGACTACCTGTGCTCATCAATTTGCAGCTAGATATGGCCGTATTCCTGATGTGCAGCCAATGGTATTTAAGCAAATGTGCATGTCACATTTCTGGGTCATTCCATTCAAGCAAAGGGGCATGCTCATTGCTTCCTTTTCCAAACAGTCAATGATTACAATATACACTTGGTGAAAGGAGCTGAAAGAGCAATTTTAGGCTACACTGTGATTTCCAAGGGTTTAGATTGTCAGAGCTACACTGAGAAACACTCACAGCAGCCCTAGGCTACTTATACTTGGATGACACTGGAGAGAACATTAAAATTCTATCTTGTTCTGCCATTGCTATTTTGGCCTTTGTTAGGAAACTTGATTATTATCCTTCCTATTACACCAATGGAGATCACTCATAGCAACATTTAAAGGGAGAGAGTGACAAGTACCAAGTTAGATTCTTGCCTCAAGGCATGAAACAAAATGCAAAGACTTAGGCAGAAAAAAATATCTATGTTTTTAAAACTATATAGAAAAGTTTACTAATTATTAACTCAGCAAATGCTTTCACAGAATTCTGGATATATAGCAACAGTTAAATACACACTTTTGTATGTTTTATTTTTCTATTTGTGTGTGTATGCATGCATGCATATATGAATGTGAAACTTAGGATATTAATAGAGAACAATCAGGATATTAACAATAGGAAAAATGATATCTCTGAGAACTCAGAGATCCTAGATAACCTGAAATCCTGAAAACTCATAAAAAAGGGAAGACATTGTATCTTCCTTGCCTAGGGAAATTTTACTTTAAATATCAAGCCAATAAAATAACAACAAAATAAATAAAATCTAGAAAGATAATACTTAGCTTAATATACTCTATTTTAGTCATTTTTTTTCATTGCTCTGAACAAAATACCTTACAAGATCAATTTTAAGGAAGAAAAGTTTATCTTAGGGCTCACAGTTTCAGAGCTCTCAGTCCATAAACAACCAACTCCATTCTTTGAAGCCCAAGGGTGAGGCAGAACAACATGATCAAAGAGTGTGATGGAGGAAAGCCGCTCAGGACATGACACCAGAAAGCAGAGAGATAAAGAATTCCAGTGACCTACCTGCCCCAGCCATCCCCAACCTGCCTTCAGTTACCATTCAGATTAATCCACTGAATGGATTAAGTTTTTCATAACTCAGTCATTTCACCTCTAAACTTTCTTGCATTGTCTCACATACAAGCTTTTGGGGGACACCTCATATCTAAACCTTAACATACTCCCTTCATATTTTTTTCTTTATTAAGAAATGATTTAGGACAGTTGCCTCTGGGGATCTGACCATTTGTTTCTACAACCTGGTAGGCTCTTGACACTGCATTTACATGTTGGACGGCAACATTCAGCTCAGAAAGTGAGAAAACAACTAGACTGGGGATGACTCAGCTGACTCTTTAAGACTTAGTGAAAGGGAAAGATCAGGAGAACAAGATGATTGAGTTGCTCATTGACTCAAACAAGGCCTTTGCTTGTTACTAGAGCTAAAACTTCTACATTAAACATTTTACAAGGCCAATGCAACCCATAATCTCCTCCCAGATACTATCAGTCAACTGTTAGATTATGCAAACAGGATGAAAGAAGAAAAGCCTCTTCACACTATCATGAAGTAGCTCATTTTCCACATCACCAAGAACAAGCAATCTGAGACTCTAGTGGAGAAGCCAGGTTAGCATCACAGCTTCCAGTGAGCAGTAGTATCAGGATCTGATCCATTTTGTGTAATAGCTGCTCTTCTTAGAATGAGGCCTCTGCAAGATGATTGCAACATAGACTGCTTTGACTGTCAGATGACACTATCTTCATTACCTTCTTGGATGCAACAAAAGAGCCTGAGATTGGCCAACAGGGCACCATCAGCTAAGAAACAGCACATCTAGGTACCAGCATTTGGTTCATGAAGTCTGACAATGATTTTGTCACATCTGTATCCTGCCATCATACTACCTGAAAGCATCCAAACACCTAGTAGAGAGTTCCCCAAAAGAAACCCAACATTGTCTTTTAAGCAATGAAAAAGAAAACAAGGAAACAATTCCTGCCAAACATCCATTTCTCTCAAAGAGCCTGGTAGGTTATTTTGCCTGTTGCCATCTCTGCTGTGCAGGGTATTATGTGAGTTGACCTTGAGTTACCTTCCACTTATAACATAATGAATTTGCCTGACTTTAATTTAAATATACAAATTATCTTCATAATCTAAGACATTACAAAATTATTATAGTAGTTTATCTGAACTGAGTTGAATTTCTTTAATAAACAAATATTTTTATATACTTAAAAATGATTTGTACTCAACATGACTTAGTGGCAAAATGCAGAAAGAAATGCAAAAAGGAACTATTATCCTCATCTATTCAAACAAATTAAGAAGATTATGCTATAATTTTCTTTTAGAAATAAAAAAAGGAATGCATGATACAGGTAATATTTTTTTCATATAGCTCAATTTGGTAAGCTGAATATTCCTTAGCAGAAAAGTTGCACTCAACATTCTCCTAAGCTGTGGTTTTTGAAGTGTATTGACCTCCAAAGCAAGGTATAGAATATACAAATTTTCCTATGATGAAAAAAAAACATATGAAAGAGGATATGCTATTTCTTTAGAAATATAAGATCTGTCATAATTGTGTGACCAAGTGAGATTTTTAGTGTGCTCCAGGTATAAAATTATTGATTACTCCATGTTCAGTTTACCTACTATCTGAACAGTTTAACCTAGTATCTGACTTAATGATTCTGATTTGGATGCAAAATAGACTTTGGAAACCTAACATGTTCAAAACATAATTCTTCCCTGTAGTCCCAAATTGTTGTTCTCCAGACTTCTCCATTTCTGCAATGGATACATTTATTAAGCTGCCACTGATCAAAACATGATGTCATCATTTTAAAAATTTTCTGTAATTCTCTTACACATTTTGTATTCAGTCTTTCATCATCTTGACTGGATCTCTAACATATATTCAGAGTCTGTCCATATGTCATAAGCTTCACTTGGACAACTCTAGTCCAAGCCACAATCATCTCTTGTCTGCATGATCATAATAGCCTCATGACCAAGAGCTAGGTTTTCATTCCTGACTTTTTGTTATCAAATCATCATTGTGTATCTTTAGGCAAATTACTTAGTTATGAGTCAATTTCTTGCATTGTAAAAATGAGGCCAGCCACACTATCAATTTGAGTTATCATGAACAATAAATAACTCATATGGAGCTTCTAATTGAGTGCTCGGCACACAGCAAACTCCACAAAAATATTAGTTTTTATTTTACTTCATATAGAAGCCAGATGAATTCCTTGAAAAAGTAAGTCAGAAGATATAGTTTCCTGTTCAAAGTATTCCAATAGACTCCTAGTACATATAAAGTAAACCATAAAATGAATATAACTGATTTTTTAAAAGTGTCTATTAACAGATGAAACTATGAAGAAAATTTACTATACACAAAATTAATATTAAATGATAAACTATAAAGGAGATTGAAATTATGTCATTTGGTAACATGGCTGAGCCTTGAGAACATTACGTCAAATTAAATAAGTCAAACACAGAAAGAAAACCTCTGTATGTTCTCACTCTTAACTGGAAGCTACAACAGATGATATCGTAAAAGTAGAGAGTAGAACAATCATTACAAGAGGCTGCAAAGGCTAGGGGGTTGGGAGTATAGGGACCAGTCAGTTAATGGGTGCAAAATTATTTAGATAAGAAGAATGAGTTCAATGTTCTATACCACAGTAAGGTGAATATAGTTAACAACAATTTACTGTATATCTCTAAAATAGCTAGAAGAGAGGATTTTTAATGATCTCACCACAAAGGAAGGATGACTGTTTAAGATGAGGCATGCCAATTACTCTGATTTGATCAATATGCATTATATACATGTACTGAAATATCATGCTGTACCCCATAAATTAAAATTAAAGGCACTAAATATTATTTCTAGAATTAAAAGAAACAATGACTAATTTTAAGAATTTAATGGATGGATCTTACAACAATAACACTGAACAGATCATGAAGGAACTTATAAACTGGAATCAGGAGTACCAATGATAATTAGTGAAAATTATTTAAGAAGTTGTTGAGTATCAAAAAAGAATTTGTTTTATCCATATCTGTATATATATATATATATATTTTTTTTTTTTTTTCCGATTAGGATGTGAGCTCCTGGATAGAAAGAACATCATCACCCCCCACTCCCCATATATAGTCGGTACTCAGTAAATGTTGAAACAAAATCAACAAAGTCACGTACAAAACATAGAAAAGAAACCTATACAAGAAAAAAAAAAGAAAACCCATGGCCTAAAATTTGAATTATCATTTCATAGACAAAGATACAAATGTCCACACACATTATACACACACACACACAATAAAACTATGCTACATAACAACATTTTGGTCAGTGATAAACCATATTATACTGCACAGTGACATTGTGGCAATATTAGTTTCTGTAAGTATATCTTATGACCTTCCCACAAGGGTGAATTGCCTATTGATAGACCTATCACATGTATCTCCGTTAAGAGATACATGACTATATATGTTTTCACCTAAGATGTTCAGAAATTAAGTAGAGTGATACCAAGTGCTAGCAAGGACATAGAGCCACATGAACTTTCATTCACATTGACTGGAGTGCAACTTGTTGAAACCGATTTGGAAAACTTTTTAATATTCTTTACTAAAGCTGAATAAACACACAATTTGTAAGCCAGATATTGTACTTTTAATTTGGCCCACTGGAAGTTTCTAAGTAGCAATGCAGAGATGAATTAAAGAGTAATTGGGGGTATTACTTACCTTCTCTGACTTTAAATTTCATCAATAAATATTACAATATCATTTCATTTGTTTTATGGTAGGACATTTAGGGGGTTGAAGTCCCAGGCCTAGTGCGTCTTAAATAATTTAATATGCACAGTCATTCACTAAGAGTGGAGGAGTGAGAATGAGTTTGAACAGAGAGGAAGAGGTATAAAATTATTATCTTTGGGCACTCTAACGATTCCCCTTGGAAAAAATATATTGTTATTGCTGAATAGTGCTAAAAGGAGGTGTTGGGATAAATTTGAAGTGAAAATACTAACACATTTGTGGAATTTTCCATTGCAAAATTTTACTACTCCCAAACCAATACATAAAACATGGACTTTAGTATTTATCAAAGGATTATTCTGAGCAAGAGAAGAGAAGGAAAATTTTTGAATGGGAATACGAGGATTATTTGATTCATGAAATTTTAAGATTAATTTGCTTTTTTCCCAAATAACAAATTATCTCACATTGATTTTTAGTTACATTTCTTTTTCCCAAAAACATGCTTTTGCTTTTTATAATTTTCATTGCCTTAAATTTATGGATAATTATTCAATTGTCTAGAATATTGTCTATCTAGGTGAAGGTTTAAGTACCCTTGAATACAGTAAATATTCTGTGTTATTGTATGGAGTGTTATACATGTATACATAAGGTCATGGAATTTGGCACTTTATATCCTTACTGGTTTATCTCTTTGTGTCTTTTTGAGTCTTAAAAGTGAATTCCCCAAATATAATTAAGCACTTCAGTTTTCTTTTATCTGCTGATAAATGAAATAAATTTTCCTAATCTTCATTTTTTTTCTTATTAGAGCTTAGTTATATAGTGGCTGGGTTTGTCCTGACAAACTCATACATTCATGGAAATTTATTTCCATTCATGATTGCCCCATTTTCCTTCCCATCTTTCCTCCCCTCTTTGTTCCCCTCTCCCATTTTATTTACTCAAATCCACTAGATTTCCTTTGGCTCATCTGTTAATTTATGTTTGATTAGGTCTTTATGTTATCCAATTCCACCCTCCCCTTTCCTTTACTTTACTATAGCTTCTATATATGAGAGAAAATATTTGATCTTTGAATTTCTGAGTTAGCATGACATTTTCTAATTCCATTAATTTACTGTCAAAATGCCATATTTCATCCTTTTTAGGAATAAGTAGAACTCTTGTGTATATAAAACACAGTTTCTTAATCCATCGACTGGCATCTGGGTTGAATTCATAATTTAGCTATTGTGAATTGTTCTGCTGTAAACACTGATGTGGCTGTACCTTTGTAGTATTTAAATCTTTTGCATTTTCCCAGTATCTTACTTCTAATTATTCATGATATTTTACTATTTAAACTGTTTGCTTTAAGTAGCATATAGTTCCATATCAATATTTTATATAATGGGTAAATATCTAGATTTTAATTGGATGTTTAAACCATTTGTTTTAATGCAGTAATTGATATAATCAGATTTAAGTCAACCATAATCTTTCTTCTTCTCTTTTGGTTTCATTTGTTCATTTTCTTCTTTTGTTTGTTGGACTATGTTTTATTATTAATCCATTTTAACTTCTTATTATCTCTTTGATTTGTTATTACATTATTATAGTTTAATAATCATTATATCATTCTACATGTAAATAAATATATTAATTTATTTATAATGATAGAGATAAAGATGACTTCACTATATTTGAAGCTACTTACAGATGAAGTTTTCATTTGCTAAACTGAGGAAGAAAGAGGACTACATTTTAGTTGTGAGGTCTGGCACATAAAATTCTGTTTCAGGCTAAAGGTTTTCCATATACCAGAATTTTGATAATGTCGAGGAAGGAATCTAGAGTTTAATATATGCATCTGTCTTCAATAAGACAGATATTTTAAATAATTCTAGCATCATTAATCCAGTGCAATTTGTCTTAATAGAATCTGCATATTTAATCTCAAAACAGTAAACATTTATTGAGTATCTACTACACACAGAAATTGTCATGAAATTTCTAGTGTCCACACAGAAGCAGATGATACAAAAATTGAAAATTAAAAAAAAATCTGTATCATAATTTTTCATTAAGTACCACACTTAACCTGTAGTGGTACTTAAGTACATCCTTTGGTAGATTTTTAGGATCACTTTTAAATTTTTGCTGCCTTTAAAATTGTTCATGTTATAATCAAGGTAGTTACAATAACATTACTCTGAAAGAAAATCCATGATAGAAAATTTTAAGTTAAAAATGTTTACTGAAACATTTAACATTAAACAGTTAATGTTTCAGTATTATTAAATGGAATAATACGAATGCCATCATGTGAAGTTTAAGACATTATTCCTAAACATCTGACACTAAACACACAGGTGCTGATTATAAATTAATACTAATATTTCCTCATGATTATAATACCTAACTTTTTCATCAGGAGTAATTGAGCAGGTGCATTTAGCTATAGAGATTATTAGAAAATATTGAAGGTGATATTTGATATAAATGTGGGCAAAATGGATGATCTACACACTGCCAGAATCTGTCATCCTTTGGGTTAGGCACAGATATCCTTACCTGACATCATATTAAAGAACATAGTCATTCCTCAGTATCCACAGAGAATTGGTTCTAGGATCCCCTCTGGATACCAAGGTCCAAAGATGCTCAAGATCTTGATATAAAATGGCCTAGTATTTGGATGTAACCTACAGTAGACTTTAAAAAACAATGCAATGTTGTGTTGATAGGTATTAGTTATACCATATTGTTAGGGAATTAGGACAAGAAAATACATATATGTGTGTGTAGTAAAGACACATTTTTATTTTTTAATAGATCTGGGTTGGTTGAATGAATGTGGAACCTGTAGATATGCAAATGTTTATCTTTAAAATGATTTTAGAGACATTTTGTAGCACCAAAAATATTTTTCTTCATGAATTTATTGATCGACTGCTTGGAAGTCTATTATAAGGAAAGCAATAAACCCAGATACCAGAACTCATAATAACACACACCAGAAATACTGAGCAGTTACTCAGCCAGACTTTATCTACATTTTGTATTTGAATTATCTTATCATCCCCACAAGCACACAAGAAGCAGTCACTCTTAGTTTCTCCTTTATGTGTTAAATGGCTGAGACCAAAAAGGATTTTACCCAGATGGTCTGTATTACAACTTGTAAATGCAAGAGTCATTATTAAACCTCCTTTAGTTTTGCTTTATAATTATAACATAAAAATTAAAAGATCAGATACATTTTCAGATTATAAGAACTTTTTAAAAATCTTGTACCATTCAATGATATCAAAAGAGGAAGAGGTTGTTTTCCTACAAGGTTGTGGTATTATTTGATACGTAGTTTTTTAGGACAATTTAGAACAAAAAATTAAATTTAAAATATGCCTATGACTTGACTCAGTTTTGACCCTTTTATGTGTTAATCTTTTATTGATTCTGTATACTTTCCCTATCTTATTATATAAGAAGAAGATACGATTATGAATTTTGAGAGGCCATCAGGGTTTGTAAATGGACGTCTGTAAAACAAAATTGAACAAATATGAAACTATAGGGCTGTAATAAAATGTAGGTATTCCTTATCTTCTAATATGATATTTAAATAATTTGAAAACATTTACTTATATTAATATAGCTAATTGGTAATACAATAGAAGTACGATATTATATTATGTTTACTTCAGTGATAAAGTTTCAATACTACAGAAGTTTATTTTTATTTGATAGTCTATCAATATTTTTGTGGATTTTGTAAATGTTTTGTTATTTATGCTAAATAGCCATGTAATTTGTTCAACAGCCTAAGAAATAATAGCTTTATAAAAAATTCCAACACCTCAAAACTCATATATGCCAGATTATTCTTTTGTAATGAAAATGAAGAGATAAAGACTTTGCCTTAGTCAGCTAACCAGAATATATTTAAAATCATAGTTGTAGAGTGGTTTATATAAACAGATTAAGTAAATACCTTTCATAACCCCTGTAAGTGCATATTAAAGCACAAACTATTATAGTCTAACAATAGCACTATCAACCAAAGGATTGTTTTAAAATATTTTTGAAAATTAATATCATGATTACTGTTGGCAAAATATTTAGGGCTGAGGTTGTGGGTCAGAGGCAGAGCACTCGCCTCGCATGTGTGAGGCACTAGGTTTGATCATCAGTACCACACAAAAATAAAATAAAGGTAGTGTGTCCACCTACAACTAAAAAATAAATATTTAAAAATAAGATTTCTGTAAAAAAAATATTCAAAGAATGCTAAATTTTATGCATTTCAAAGTTAAAATATTCCCAACCAGGATCATGGCACCTCAGAAACTGCTGTCCTCCCACATAAGCTACTGTGTACCACATACTTGTATTTTTTTCTTGTATTTTGTTTTACATAAAAGAAATTATGTCTCAGAAATCTTTCACTGGCCTGAGGTTGTGGCTCAGTGGTAGAGTACTCACCTAGCGCATGCAAGGCCCTGGGTTTGATCCTTAGCACCATATAAAAATAAATAAATAAAACAAAAGTATTGTGTTCAACTACAACTAAAAAATAAATATTAAAAAAAAAAAAAGAAGAAATCCTTCCCTGGTCAAGTGTGGTTGGTGGCTCATGCCTGTAATCCCAGAAACAGGAGAATGAAAGAATGAAAGAAGATGAAACAGGAGAATCTCTAGTTCAAAGTCAGCCTCAGCAATTTAGGCCCTAAGCAACTTAGCCAGATCCTGTCTCAAAATTAAAAAAAAAATAAAAATACAAAATATGAATAAGCCTCCGTGGCTGGCACCCCTGTGTTCAATTCCTGGTCCAAAAAAACCAAAAATCTTTCCCTGTAAGAAAAATAGGCCTATCATTTTTCTTTTAAGTAATTTGGAATGTTCTCAAAAAATTTTCCCTAATAACAAAACTTACTCTGAGTCAAATTTTCTCCATTATAAAAAATATTGGATATCCTTAAGTACAGTTTTGCTTTCTGATGCCAACCTTTCTGATAAATAAAAGAAATGCAATTGGTGGATCAAATGATATGCATTTTATATCTGGTTGCCAAATACTTCAAAAGAGCAGCTCCAGCTTAATCTTCCAACACCATTTATGGAATGAGTCTTTCCCATAATCTTGACAATTATCAACTATTTTTATCTTATACGGTATTTTTCATGACTTTTAATTTGAATCTCAGAGATTCTTTGAGAAAATAAATATTTTTAACATGTTTACTTACATTACAGATCATTTGCATTATCTCTTACATTAATTGAACAATCCATATTAATAACAGTTTGTGAACTTTGAGAGGTCTCTCTATTTTTTTTATTTTTGGTGGGGCTGAATACTTTCTTTTTCCTTTGAAAACAATATTTATATAATAATATTCTAATCAATTGACTTAAAAACATTACAAATAAATTCTTTCAGGCTATTTGCTGGGTTTTCTTTTCAGAATATTCCTGTTTTCACAAAATGAAATTTAATTTATTTTCGTATAATAAAATTCACCAGTATGTTCCTTTACAGATTTTCAGTGTGGTGCCTTCTTGCTTATCAAAACCAAATGTGTTTTTCAAATATTTTTAAGTATGACTTGTATCATTATCTATAAATGCATGACTATATATAAAGCAAATGCATTTGTGTGTCTATATATATGTAATATATGTGTGTGCATATATATAATATTTAAACATATGATAAATAATTTGTGTGTATATAATAGTATATATTTAAATTCTTATACATACATAGATTTTGTTTTCACAGTATTTAATGATGTAATTGGATGTAGGACACTGCAATAAAACTCCCACTTGAGAGCTGGGGCTGTAGCTCAATGGTAGAGTGCCCACCTTGCATGTGTGAGGCACTAGGTTCGATCTTCAGCACCATATAAAAATAAATAAAAATAGTGTATCCAACTACAACTAAAACAAAAAACAAAAACAAAATCAAAAAAACACCTTCCACTTGAAAAGTTTGCTTTTTTTTTTTTTCTATTTCCTTCTAGGTAAGGTTCAGAGGTTTAGAGTAAAGTATTCTTTGACAAATTCTGTAGATTCCTGGGCATGACTAGAACCATTATTTTTCAACATGTACTAATTTTTCCATCACTGTCAAATAGCTAAATGGATTCTCTTTGTTTGGATTCTCTTTAAAACTGATACCTTATGAAATAAGTCTAAAAATACCCTCTTATAATGATATTAGAATAAGAAATTAAGCAAAGATGTTACTATCCAACATTGCTATATAAGCATGAGGATGACTATCATTGAGAAAGTTAATATGCTATAGTATTGGCACAAAAACAGAAATAAATACAAATGGAATAGAATAGAAGACACAGAAAAATCCACATAAATACAGTTATTTATCATTAACAAAGGTGTCCAAAAATACTTTGGAGAAAAGATAGCATTTTAAACAAATAGTGCCAGGCAAACCGGATGTCCATATGTAGAAAATTAAAACTAGATCCCTTTCTCTCACTCTGCACAAAAAATAACTCACAATATATCAAAGACCTAGGAATTAATGCAGAAATGCTGCAACTCCTGGAAGAAAACAGGGTCAACACTCCAAATTTTGGGGACTTCTCATGCTCAATAAATAAAGTCAAGAATCAATGATGACTTCAAATGAAGAAGCTTCTGCACAGCAAAGGAAACAGTTAAGATTGTAAAAGGAGAGCATACAGAATGGGAGAAAATCTTTGCCAGATCCTTTTCTGATGGGAAATTAACATCCAGAATATATGCAGAACTCAGAAAATTAACACCAGAACAAAGCAAAACAAAACAAACAAACAAACAAACAAAACAAAAAATCAATAACTGGGATAATTAATAAAACACATTTATCAAAAGAATAAATTCAATGGCTAATAAACATGAAAAAAAACGTTCAATAACTTCCAATCAGGGAAATGCAAATCAAAACTACTCTAGAATTTCATCAGACTTCAATCAGAATGGCAATCACCAAAAATACAAATAATACTAAATGCTGGTAAATATGTGGAGAAAATGATACAGTACACATTTTTGGTGGGACTGCAAATTAGTACAACCACTTTGGAAAACAGTATGGAGATTAATCAAAAGACTAGGAAAGGAACCATCATACAACCCAGCTATCACATCCCTTGGTGTTTATCCAAAACAAATAAAATCGGCATTTGATCATGATACATTCTTATCAACGTTTATAGTGGCACAATTCACAATAGTCAACTCATGGAACCAGCCTAGGTGTCCCTCAGTAGACTATTGGATAGAGAAAATGTGTTATGAATACACAATGAGGTTCTACTGAGCCATAAATAAGAATTAAATTATGCCATTTGCTGGTAAATGAAGTGAAATGAAGAGTATCATGCTGAATGAAATAAGGCAGACTCTGAAAGACAAAGGATGAATGTCTTATATGTGGAAATAGAAAGAAATAATGAATTAAAAGTGGAGTGGGCATCTCATGAAAATAGAAAGGAGAACAATGGAGTAGAGGAAGGGGTAGAAAGGTGGGTAGAAGAGGAACAAGAAAGGAAATAACAGAATGAAATTAATCAAACTCTCACATGCTCCTTTGAACCTGTCACAATGTATAACAATAATGTATAATAATAATGCATAACTTTAATATATAACAATAATATACCATTTTAACAAAAAAACATGTTAAATTTTAGTAAATTTTGAAAGAACATGTAGTTTTAGAATAATAAGCCCTTTGAGATAGTTGCTTTCTCACCCATTATTTTAGATATCACTTTGAAATTGGAACCTTGAGATACCAACAAGCAAATCTTACATCATATGATAATCATGGTATAAGTGACACAATAAAAGGTCTTTGAATCAGAAAGTAAATTTGTGTTCCACATAGTTTGTTCTTCTAAAATTGCTCAAATTAACTTTACTTGAGTCAGTAATTTAAGTTCTGAAAATATTTCTGTTTATCCCAATGATAGGAGCAAATCAAGGAATGAAAACTCGATCCCCAAATAATAGGAAGCAAACATGCAATGTTGTATAGTGAGACAAATTATAACCATACTAAGAAGTTATGTTCCTTTAGGAAACAAATGTCAAATATCAATCCTTGGTTGGAGAATACTATTCATCTTTGTAGTCCATATTCACTGTGGACACCTAAAAGCTACTTATTGCTTAATCAGTCAATGCAAAGATTAAATACCAAAAAGAAGAAGAAAAATTACACTGCAAAGGAAAAGAAGAAAAGTAAAGGTACAGTTGTAGTTAAAAAGGTATTTTGAAGTTGATTTTCAAAAAGATTAGACACACAATATTGTGATCTACATAGTAAAAGAGAGTCTGTAGTATCATCTAATATATTTTTTACTTTTGTAAATCACATTGTAGTTCACTTTGTCAATAATTTTCTTTTGAAAGGTTTAACAAGATTTTTACAACAGAAAATAGAGGTTTAAATTACTCTCTCTCAATTACTCTCTCTTAGGTGAGATTTCTATAGACTTAAGATGGATAATTTTAGGTCAAAATACATAACATAGATTTTTAAAATTTCATTCCTATAAACAGTATTATTCCAGCATTTCACAGAATTATACATGGTTAAATTTTCTTCTTGATTTAAGTATAGTGAGCAAACACAGGAGTATAGAAAAATATAGAAGGAAGAAAAACAGAGGAAAGAAGGAAGAATAAGGAAAGAAGGTAGGTAGAGGAAGTAGAGGAAAAAGACAAATATTCTAATTTGGAACTTTTAAACCAAATATAAACAAATTTTATAGCTCCTCTTTATAAAAAAATCACAATATTTCTTCAAAATCAGTAGTAATGGCTTTACTTATAACCTTAATAATTTTAAACTAAGAAAAAATGCATCATGAATATTTTCAATTAATTAAAAATGAGAATACAAATAAAAATAGGAACATTATTTCATCTATTATCAAATTAAAATAAAAATGGGCAAATTGGTAAAAGGGTTTTTAGTAAATACTGAATAAGAAACTCCTACCATAAAATCTGTACTCACTGAATGCATTTTCAATAAAGAAAAGAATAAATTGAACATTAAATTATTCTACTGGTTTTTCTGCCCAGTGACTTTCAGGCATTAAAGAATCACAGTTGGAATTGTAGTATTTAGATCTGGTTGCATATGGTTCAGGAAATATTCATAGCTTTATAGAAATCCAGTGCACTTCTTCAAACACCACCAGCTCATGGTTCACTTGTCAATCAACTGGAGTCACAGATAAAGAAGAAATTTATAAAGGCCCTATTGAGCACTGCTTGCAGCCACAGACACGTAACTAAAAGAGCATTAGGAATCATTCTGTTTACAGCAATTAACTGGACCCCAAGCCCTGTCAGCAGTTCCAGTAGTGTGGCCCTTCTTTGTGTTTGTTCTTTAATATTCAAAACTTGCTCAGATAGTGTGAAAAATTGAATACATCCCTCCCTGCAACTGATACATATGATAAACTCAGAAGCTAAGCTACAATGATGCATCTTAATGCATCCAGGAGCTATCACCAAATGCAACATGTGACACAAACAGTGGTTTTGTAGAAATTTTATGCTGGGATTTTTTTTCAAGGTGGAAACAAATATTTTAATTAAAATCCTTAAATAAGCAACTCATTAGCCATCCTTATGATGATATTTAGCAGTACTGAACTAATTTGTGAATAATATAAAGACAGTGTCTTTCATTTCTATGACTGAGCATGCATTTTATATATTTAAAAAGTAAGTGACAATGTAGGGAAACAGAGCAGGTATTAGTTATGTATGGCAACATCAAATTGAGGTTTATTTTTAATTAGGACAGCTCTCCAATGCTGTCTCTGAATAACATGAATTAATGGATATTCTTCATTTTAAAGGAAGAAATCCCCAAATATATCCTCTTTGCACACGTGACCCTTTTTCTCTCTGCAGCCAAAATTCATCACCTAACACCAAAAAAATCTGCCCAGGGAGCCCAGACTGTGCTCTGCCATTACCACATTTTGCATATTGTCTTATATCTTTATTTAGTCTGCAGAATCTCAACTGAGTACTTAACATACATAAAAATAGTTGTTTTCATTATTTATGGAATCAAAGGAATATTCAGTTTGATCAGTATGTCGAAGATGATATTTATCATAAAACAAGAATTGATAAATCAGTGTGGGAAATTACCTTGTTATACAATGACACATACAATGACTTACCTTTTATCAAAAAATGAAGTAAAATTCCTATTTCATACATTTATTTTTATTTTTTAAGTTCTCATATATGAATTATATTATCTTCACACAAAGATATACAACCATCATCACTATCAATCCAGAACATTTTTTTTCTCACTATCACATCCATTAGTATTCTCTCCTCTCCACAACTGCCAGTAACCACTCATCTACTTTCTGTCTCTGCATTTGTGGATTCTGGACACATCATTGAAATGGAATCCTACCTGGTGATATTTCATGTCTGAATTCACTAAGTTAAGATAAAATTTTAAGAATTCATTTATTGTGGAGCATGTTATTAGTACTTCATTTCTTTTTATGGCTAAATACTATTCCATTGTATAGATAACGAACATTTTGTTTACTCATTAGTTGATGACCATTTGGTTGATTCCACCATTTTTCCATTTTAAGAATAACCTTGCAATGACCAAATATGTAAAATTTTTCCCTACATGTATGTTCTCATTTTACTTGGGTATCTACCTAGGCATGGAATCATTGGCTTATTTGGGAATTCTACTTTTATGTTTAGGGAGAAATAACAAACCATTACCAAAGGTGCTGCACATGTTACATTCTCTTCACCAACATCTACAAGTTCAAATAGCTCCACAACCTATCCAGCACTTTATTCTCTATCTACCTATCTTTCCTTACATGCTTACACATGAATATATATTTAGTGGCTTCCTGTATAACAAAGAAATTTATTTATATAGGAAAACCCCCAAAATATAAACTAGATAAGCCACAAGGAATACTTTTCATAAAGTGACTGAAACATTTCTTTACATATTAGCAATTAAAACTATCTGACAATGAATTTAAAGTAAATTTTGTCCAAAAAGTTGTCGTTGTTGTTGTGTTGTGCTGTGGGGGCAGGGGCTTACTGGGGATTGAACTCAGGGGCACATAACTACTGAGCCACATCCCCTGCCCTTTTTGTATTTTATTTAGAGACACAGTCTCACTGAGTTGCTTCGTGCCTCACTTTTGCTAAGACTGGCCTTAAACTTGTAATCCTCCTTCCTCAACCTCATGAGCCACTGAGAGTACAGGCTTGCACCACTGAGCTGGGCTATTTTTTTTTTTTAACTCAGGAAAGCACATCCAAATATTGACTATAAAAATGTTAAAGTTTTAAAATATGTAGTCAAACTATTCTTTATGTGATGTTGACTCAACATTTAACCATCTAAAGAAATGTGGCTGCACAACTGGTAGAAATATAAATTGAAATTGGATAACGTGAATATACTTGGGAAGTAAAAGCTAAGAATCATGCTAATATCATAGCAACATAATCATGGGTATTTTAAAAGTCACTGTATATTTTTAGTTTCTAAATTTTCAATAAAAGTTATCAAAATGAGTTTAAAAATTAACAGCAATAAACTTCATAAACATAGTAAGTAATAATGGAAATGCTTGGTAAAGATTCTATTGGAGATTTACTTTACAAAAGCTCAGGTTGATCTATATGAGGTAGGATAAGTTAAACTTAGTGAAATAATTAATATGGAAGAAGTTTATTATAAAACCCTATGCAAATGTTAATTATTAGTTGCACTAACATATTAATGGGCCAAGTAGAAAGTGCACACAAGCAGCTAGTTCAGTTCTGAGGAATATTACAGCAATCTAGGCAACTGAAAACAAAGTATGAGATAAGGAAGTTGGTATTGTAAAACATCAAAAATGACACTGAGTGGTGCATCCAGCCTTCTACTCCCATACCCACATTGCTCTTCACTGCATTCCACATCGAATACTCACTTCCAAGGTAACTAAAGTCTGTGTGATTGGATTATGTCTGTGTATTCAAACAATACAGGTAAGAACAGTCTAATAAGATCATAGTCCAGGGAGTTCATGCTGTTCATCCTGACTCACAGAAATTCATATAATAATAATAATAATAATAATAATAATAATAATAATAATTGCTGAACACATTCCTACCCTCTTTATAAGCCCTAAATCATTTCCTACAAGTTCATGATCTGAAATATTTGCCCCCATTGTAAAGGAAACTAAATGCAGGAATTGCCTAAGTTATTCAAGATAAAGTTTGGCTTTAAGATTCAGGTTCTATGACTGAGCTGTGCTTGAGATGATTGGCACACTTGCTGACTGGGAAGACTTTCTCTGACAGATGCCAAATTGGTCAAACCAACATGCAGGTGCCTTCCAAATCCATTTCACTTAGATATGACTATTTCCCTATTTCCTGGTTTCTCTGACTTCTTCCTACACACAACCCAATTATGCATTGTGTCTTTGAAATGCTGAATTTGACATGTGAATGTTATCTTAATCTCTTAGATAATAAATTATTTTTCAAAACCCTTGGTTTTCTCTTCTCAAACATTCAGAAGGTGAAGAAAAACACAGGAGCATGCTAGAAATAGCAAAGACATGATTAGCCAGGTCAAACCTATTTTTATCCAAAATGAATTAAAAAATATCAAATTGTGACATCTATTTTAAGATTGATAAAGATGATCTGAGAATACATCAAACTCTGATATTTTTAAGTCATCATTCATTTCTCCAGTAAATCGTAAGTTTTGGAGCAAAAAACCAATGTATAGCCTGTTAGCCACGCTGGCATGAAATCTTATACAAAAGATTTACAGATGTTCAGTCACCCATAATATATAATATATGTATGTGCGTGTATATATACATGCACCATATATGTTATATATATTATAGTGCTGCAGGAAAAGATGGAAAAATCATTGTATTTGGGTGAAGTAAAAATCGTTTTGCAAAATTTGTTAAAAATAATTGAACAGAAATTTATAGCATAAGACATTTCTGAAATCTTACAACTAGGTCTATTTCAATGCTAACAGTACTCAGTTTGAAATATATGGAAAAATATGATAGGAAGGAACATGAAAAGTAGAAGGAAAATTGCTAAGATAAAGCATGTAATATTATTATTTTAATAACTGATAAAACCTTGCCTAAATTTTAAGAGCTTATTAATGTCTCATGTATTTTCTCCTATAATCACTATTCATTCATTAGTTTTATACCATTTAAAATTAACTTTCAAAATCAATAATTTAATAAGATATTATTTTATTCATCTTTTTAATTATCAGTGAATGTGTTCAGATTTAATGAACACATTATCTTATAAATTATCATGAACCATTACCAGAGGACATACAGATCTTCTCTATGAATTTTAACATACAATTACAGAAATTAGCTTTCACAATGAAAAGGAAGGAAGTTGTGGACCAAAACAAACATAATAACCAAGTCTGAACACCTTTTCATTTGGCAAAACCAAGTCAAATCAAAACATAACTGTTCCATAAGCATTTAAAGTTTTAAATGTAGTTTTAATGTATTAGTAATATACACGATAAGTTGAGACACGTTGGAATTCAAACATTTCATAATGAGATAATGTTTCTAATGTTTATACAGATGTATATGAAGAATATACGATGTAATCATGTACAGAAAAAGTAAAAATTAAGTCGTTGAAATATTTGTATAGATGATGATGACCATCTATACAAATATGGAAATTTTATAATCAAAACTAATTCCTTCAATTAAAAATGGATGTGCATATGCATTGTGTGTGAATGGTATTGATCTTTTGTGAAAACAGATCTCTATTTTCCATACTATAATTTTCCATTATATTTAGTTTCCTTAAACACACTGCTAATAAAATCACTTCACAAAAAGCTAAAATCTTATTAAGCAAGGAAATATGCAAATGAGGGTACTCTGTTAAAGTAGCAATTCATCTTGTCTATGAACAGAAATGATTTTCTCATACACTGAATTGTGGGAAAGAAAAGTGCAAAAAGGGGAGGAATGAATATTACTAATTTCTGAAATTCATAGGAATAGTGGACAACTTGACTTACCCTGGGCCAGCACCTGCTCTAATAATCTTTCTTTTAATCATTTTATGCTTATCATGTTGAGAAGAAGAACTTGGATTCTTATTAACATTGAAAAATTTGGTCAATTAGCTAATTTCTTAATGGCAAAATTAACATCTTTCTTGACTAAAATAATAACTCATTTCAAGTAAAATAATTCATTTAAAGATGAAAAATGATCCATGAGAAACTCAGAAAAACAATTGATATATGATATTTTGTTTCTCTTCTCTTTTGACTCTGTTTTTAAAAGTGATTCTTAAGCAACGATGGCTCAGAAGAATCTAAATGGGGATTTGTGGTTAAGAACTGTCCCTGGTTTTACGGAAACAAAACAAACAAACAAAAAATAACAACTTCCAGCACATTTTGACAATCATGTTTCCACTTTTCACTGTAGACTGTTTTCATAAGGTTTTTTCATATTTATTTTTTTTATTCACAGACAGTACAATTAAGTCTACCTTTGACTTTTTAAAATGCAGTATAAATTTTGCTCAGAAGACTGATCACCCCATGTGTTATCAACTTAGTTGAGCTTAGGTTTGGGGTTTATCATTTCCAGCTACAGGCCCTCATCATTCCTAGAAGTTCATTGAAAAGTTTTTCCAGTTTTGTCTTCAAAGTTCTTTTGTGATCAGCATACTTCTTTTCCAGATCACCATCCCACTTGTGGTCCAAATCACGAATGTCTTTTGTCTATAGTACTAAAATGATTTTTCAATTGTTCTAAACACATAAACCCTCACCCCTCTTGCAAACTTTCATTTACACACTGTGAAAGCAATTCTTTCAAAATCTAACTATAAGAATGCCATTCCTTTCTTTACTTTGTTACCCATAAAGACCTGACTGCCACAATTGACATACTTGTCAAAAGATTGATTCCCATTCATTACTCATATTTCTTAGAACTCCAACCCTTGAAAATGCATATCAGATTAGTAGAACTAACTTATATGAATGTACTAGTCCTGTGAGAAAATTTGAGGGTTTGGGGCTCTATCTGGGTTAAGAATACTTGTATGGATAGAAATTTTAAAATAGATATCAAGTATTCAAAAATATCCTCCAATAATGTATTCCTTTACATTCACAATTTGGATGTCCCACACCAAATGTGCTATTTCAGATTAATAAACCTCCACCACCATCACTTGCACCACCATCAGCTCTATTCCTTCCAGCATGTGGGAATGTTTCTTCAAGCAATTCTCTCATGTCTCATGAGTTATTACATGCATCTCTTAAGTCCAAATTACTCAGTCTTGTTCATTTCTCCTTAAATAACCTCACAATGTTAATATTTTGTAATTTAGAAAGTAGATTTTAACTATGGTCTACATTGTTTCAGAGAGATCATAAAAAAGAGGAAAAACTTTAAGAATTACATATTTATAATTTGGTGAATCACATACATGGTTTAATATATATGCATATAATTTAGAATACATCTGTCTCTACATGCTTATGTTTATTTACTATACACACAGATATGCATAGGATAAAGAAAGAAAAGTTGTAAAACTAGGTCTCAGGTCTGATTCTTCAAGGGCTAGGGATGCAGCTCAGTTGGTAGAATACTTGCCTTACATGCACAAGGCCCTGGGTTCAATCCCCAGCACCATCAAAAGAGGAAAAAAGAGAAAAAGTCACATTAGTCCAGATTTCTTTAAGCAGTTATGAGCCCATTTTTGGGTTATGATTCCCTTAGATAATACCTATTTTATATTTTCTTCTTATTCAGGAGAATTAATTCATTGGGATACTTTACCTAGTGAGTGTAATCAAAATGTGGTTGTTCCAAGATCTAATATTTGCTGCTATTTTTTTTTACTATATACTTGTAATCAGTGTCATTACTAGATACAGTAATGTTGGAAATGCCCTAGTTCTAAAATGGGTTTTATTGAATGCCCTTTCTGTTCTTTTTTAGAGAGGGTAATCCTCTTTACCTATAATAATGAGGATAAAATATACCAGGTAGCACATAATCTCATTTATTGTCTGTCCTATCAGTAAAATGAGGAGACTGGAGTGACCAGCCTCTACTTCTAATTTAAAGGACATGATATGAGGCTCTGCCAACATTTTTATTGCTTTATTAACATTGACATTGTTTTAGTTAATCCTCTTCCCTAAATTTCCAGTTTCCTGAATCCTAACTTACTCTCCATTCTTTAATAAAGATAAACAGTTTAAAAAAATAGTAAAAATATTTAACAATGATTTAGTAAAACCTAAACCCCATCAACTTTTTTCTAAACATAAATATTAACTCATTTCAACCTCCTAATGATTCTAAGAACTAGTTGGTGTTACTACTCTAATTTCACAATGAGGCAGAAAGAAGTTGTTACTTGCCATAGTTAATTTATCTCGGTGGCAGTGTTGACTCAGTGGCAGGCTACCTTCAAGGCCCAGTATATTCATACCATACTTTGAGTTTAATCATAAAGATCTCTGATTTGTCCTGTTCAGTAGTCTTAAGCTTCCTTCTGAATAATACCCAAACACCTTGGCATGACTTACAAAGATGATTTTCCAGTCACATATTTTGACATCCTTCACATATTTCACTTATGGACCTGTTAGGTTATTTCTATTTTCATGAAGTTTCCGAGAGTGTTGGTGGATTTGGATTATATATAACTTCTTCTCTTCCAAGGAATAATTCCTTTACAACTCAGCTAAAATGGCTTAATTAAAGAGGTAATCCACCTCAGATGTATGATACAAACTTGGGGTTACTAAAAATCTCATACATATTCTTTTGTAGAACCTACAAACTTCTACTGTAAGTATTCAATTTTTTCTCCATACAGCTACAAGGATTATGAATATAGATATCATATCACATTTCATTCCCACAATTTCTGAGTTGTCATGATACATACTATTAAATCAATAGATGTTAATTGGAGAGTTCAATGAATAAATGTGTGAGTAAATAAATGGATATGTACATTGAATACCACAGGACACCATAGAAAGTCATAGAAATAATTTATCATAGAAGTCATAGAAATAATTTATCAAATGTATTTATAATCATATTCATAATAGGGACTTGGAAAGAAATCAAAAGTGTGTTAAAAATCTCTCCATGTATTTATTGTATTTCTCTCAGCTTTGTAGAAATATGCTTTTTTTCAGAAATCAAAGCAGTTGTTAATCAAATCTTATTTAGCTAATTATTTTTAAAATATGAGAAGAAAAGAATGACTTCTATTATTTTTTGTGAGATATACAGTCATGACAATTTATAAATGTAAATGTCACTGAATTATTTAGAGCTGAAAATATACCAGATGTTATAAAGTAAAGCAAACTTGCAGGTGCCATGTTTAATGAAAATGCCTAGTTTTAAATCTTGCTAATTTGCATTTTATATTTTGTATCATGAGCCTTGCTTGTATGTAGAACTGTATGAGGTGGCATGGTGGATGGGCTGTGTAAATCATAGCCTGTATTTATTTATTTTAGAATTTGCCTGGAAAGCATCAATGCAAAGAAGAAAATAGCTTTGTATTGCAATAAATAAGGGTGATAGAAAATAATTGCAGAACTTCCAGAACTGAAAAGAAAAAACCTGAAACAAATGAGACAGACTTCACATAGAGAGGAATTTGGGTGGAGCTCAGTGGCAAGACTGCATTTAGGTAGTGAAGAAGCAGAAGATAAACTAAGTGTGGGGAACATGCAGTCTAGCAAGTTTTCTAAATTTTTTGCAGGATGGTGGGATATTTTTTAGACCAGGAATAAAAAGGATCATATGATATAGATTAGACAGGAAAAGGAAGTTTAACATGTGTGGTGATGAAGTCATGCAGTAGTCTACCAAGAGCATTCCAGTTGTCTTACCATAAAGATCATGGATGCATTCTCCAATGAACTGGACAAAATTATTTCATCTAATGTCATATTAGTACATTAATAAGAAGCAGTCACAGAGTCAATCAATAAAGTTGGCTACACTTTACTTAATGAATGTTGTCTGGTTTTGATCTTTTTATCACAGATAAGCGCAAAAGGACTAGTTGATTCATTTCCTTTAAGTTATTTTGATTCCATCAAATTAACTAGAACAATTGAATATTATGAACACAAATAAATGTTTCATGAGACAACATTTAACCTATGTCCATTTTCATGTTCATGCTAATTAACCAACCCTTTTAAAAATTTCTAAAATAGGAAGATCCAGAGCATCTCTGGGCCATGAATTCATTTTTGACAGACTATAAACAGTCAATTTTCTGGTAAACTAAGGTTCCTTTCTTCTTATGCTCCAGTAGAATTGAATAAGAATGAATTGTGTGGAGGTTTTTAATGAAAGGAATTCACTTTCACATCCTTTGCAAACACTGACCAGCTAATGTCTTTTGTTGTCTCTTTTCTTCAGATGCTCCTTTTCAGAGAGGGATTAAGTTAAAAGATGTAAGTAGAGTGAGATTAGATAATGCCTAAGTAAGACTATTCCCTTTCCTCTTCAATGAATAATAAGTTTCTTAAGACCCTTTAACAAGTATGTTTACACTAGATATAATTATAGATTACAAACTAAAAAAAAATTTTGATCGTTTGTTCAATTATTGCAAGTCTTAACAGAAATATGTCTTAAAATATAATTTTATATTTTATCATCATTTATTGTATTTTCTAGAAGGAAAAACTTTATATTGATTCTTTATCAGTTTTCTATATGATTTTCTAAAATCACTTTATTAGAATTGAAAACAAATAGAAAAAGAAAAGCAAAACCATTTATATTATTATATGGTAACTAATCGCAATCAACATACATATATGCCCCCCAAAATAAATTTGTTTAAGTAAATCAGTTGGCTTTACTTTCCTACCAAGATTTTCACAGCTGGGTTCCTAAAGCAAAATGCAAATTAAGCATATTTCTACACATATAGATTTAATTTTGTATGGAGAACAAAGGTCATGCTTCACCTTCTAGTGACTCCATTTACTTTTCTATAAAATATTGTGAAGGGAAGTAATTTGTATGAACAAGAAGCAGTGGCAGTTAGCAATAATGGAAAGAACTTTTAGCACATTTCAAAAAAAAATCTGACGGATGAAAGAATGTTGACAAAGTGCATGCAATGGAGGAAATTGCAGCTCAAATTTAAGTTTGCTGTTGAGGTGAAAGCTCTCCATAATCCAGAGGAAAATAAGAAACAAATAAATGGGGGAACTTAGAGGCAGAATGTATGTTGAAAGGATGGATGGCGCATCTCAGCTTCATCATCATAAACACATCTTTATGTTTAGATATTTAAAGATGAAGTTCTCCCTCATCTCAAGTTTCATCACCTTAGGAATTTAATAAAATTAAAATGATGCAAAGCTAATAATGAAGTTTTAATGGAAATAATAAGAGTAATTTATATTGGTCATCATTAATCCACTTTAAAGCCACAATGATAAAGTCCATTTAATAGTGTCTCAGAAATAATCAGATCAATCATTGGAGCTGAACATAAAGAATCAGGCTTCAGTGTATGTAAAGAGCTGTAGTGTATGCTATAGTAATTGCTTCATTTTATTGATAAATTTACTCACAAAATTTTCAGTACATCTAAATATGCCCATATATGCTTTACCTTTATTAATTTCTATAGATGTTCTCACTTCATTTGGTTGACTTATCTGCCTGTTTTTGAAAGAGGATTATTAAATATACACACAGAGATTATCTGTTTTCTTTTTTGTCTAATAGTTTATTCATCATTATTTTTCAAAGTTTTCATTTTATTGAGACTTATGTTATAAATCCTCTTGGATTGTACTGTAAATCTTGTTAAAATGCCATTATCATTTCAGTTGAATAATATTGAGTGATGTGAAAATTTGCCTAAAATGTTTTTGTTTCACTGCTTTTACCAACATTCTTTCAGCCATTTCTTTTTCTTCTGTTTACATATTTTAGGGGGAAGAAACAAAAAGCTGATTCATTCAAATATTATGATTTTTTTATTTTTGGAATCCTTAGCAGTTCTTTTTAAGTTTTTCAAATGAATCCTCTAAAATTATTTAGACTTAGTTATAAGCTTTAGTACTTACCCTTCCTCCTCCTGTTATTTATATCCACATCTCTTCTTATATTTTTCCCCACAATGGAATATGAGATATAAACTTTTTGAGTCCTCACTTGTCACAAAAGTATTTTTTTAGATAATACTTGATCGAAAGTTTGTCAATCTATGGGAAATTAAGTTCAAATGTTTACTCTTATGATTCAAAAGCACTATATTCAGTATGGTGTAATTCAGATAAGCAGTGTGAAAACAGCCATGACATTCATTCCTGTGTAAAAATATTCCCTGTTCCTCTGCAATTGGATGGATGGTGAGTACTTTAACTTTTGAGTTTAATATTTTTATGCTTGTTAATGAGTTTATCTCACATTTATGTTAATAATTTTCTTACATATATGGGTCTCTTTCCATCAATTTTTCTGAAGTTTTGGCACATCTTCTTCAATGATGTCTTTACTTTTTTTCCCCCTCTTGATACTGGGGATTAAAACACAGAATTACATCCCCAGCTCTTTTTTATTTTGAGACAGGGTCTCACTAACCCACAGGGCCTCACTAAATTGCTGAGGCTGGCTTTAAAATTGTGATCCTCCTGCCTCAGCCTCCTGAGGCACTGGAATTAGAGATATGCACCACCACATCATCCCTGTGGTCATTAAGCTCAATCATACTTTTATACTATTATAAATGTGTTGTCTCAGATATCTCCCTTTGGATTTTCTAAAAAAATAAAATGAATATTGGAAACACCAAATCAACTATTGATCTTTCAAGCTTTTTTCATAATTTTTGTCTTTGTGTTTTATTGGATTATTTTTTGAGGTCTCAGACTTTTCCATATGATCAGTATGATAACTATCTCTGTTATTATACTTTTTAATTCTTGTACAGTTACTTTCAAAAAGCTACTTCAAAGAACTTTTATTCCACACCCCCACCACTCTCTCTCTCTCTTTCTCTCTCTCCTCCAACCCACCACTGGTTCTTGCTTGAAATCTATAGAATTCTTTAGTTTTCTTTATAGTTACTAATTCAAAGCTCATTATTTTCTTTAAAACATATTTTCCCTTTATTGCTTCTTGGTTGATGATGGTTCTGTTTAACTTGAAATTTGCAATACTGTACTTTGATTCTTTTCTTTTTAATGATAAGATACTCATGCCCCTCAAAGTGCATATATCAAATCGCACAGTTAAAGTAGTTCTCATCACTTTAACAGCAATGTAGCACTGGGCAGGTGAAGAAATAAAACTGCTAAACACCAAACCCACCCATACTTGCTGCTTTGGAAAATTCATTCTACTTACTCTACTTATTCCAGTGTATTATTTTTTCTGACATTTTATTAATTAAGACAAAGAGAAAGAGGTTTGTCTTATCTGATTATGAATCTAAATGTACAAAGATGATCATTTATTTTGGTTCATTGAAGCTAACTTAGATCAAAATATGTAGTATGTATTGTTCAGGTATGCCATAGTACACTCAGCAATATGTTTTCAGATTCTAACACACTAGTGCATATTTAGTTTATTGCTAAATAATAATCCATTTTATGAATATACCATAATATATTTATCCATCAACTATTGACAAATGTTTATATTATGTCCAGTTTTTTACATTAATGAACTGTGTTGAAAAAACAACATTGCAAATGTTTTTAAGAAAAGATTTCTATTTATTCATGGAGATGAAACTCATATGCAGGTATTGACGTTTTCTTTAATTGATAAACACAGCAAGCGGCTTTTCCAATTGGTTATAAAAAAGAGAAAGCTTTCTGGATTTATTCTGGGTCAAAAGCCACAAATAAAAAGTAGAAGATAATTTTTCCTAAACTGTTCAATTGATTACCCTGCTTATGCCTCTATGGGATTGCCTTGGTCTCTGCTATTTCTGAAGCTGAATTGGGAATTTGAGCTATGAGGCAGAGAAAACTTAGGGTGATTTTACACTGTATGGAATTGCAGTTTTATCAACTGTTAATGGCATTTCCATATATAAGAAAATTTTTAAATGCTTATATTATTCAAAAACATACTTTCAAATATTTTAATATTATTATGGGCATTGATACACACACACACACACACACACATACACACATGTATGTGTCTGTGCCTGTTAATTTTCCTGTTTCAGTAATTATTCAATGGACAATTAAAGAGGTACATTAATTAGTGTCATAGCTATTCTGAAGCAAAATTAAGAAATTTTTAAAGAACAGTGAAGAAACAATAGAAGGAAAGCAATAAAGTCAGCAGCAAAAATCAATGATAATAGTACTATGTAACATTTTCTTGAGCAGCTAAATGATCATTATATAAAGGAATCACCAAGCTTGCAATTAAAAATTAATATAACACTATGTTCACTTAGAACAGTCCAGTATTGGGTATATAGATGAATTTGTAGGCAATGAGGAGTTGTTTTTTTAAGAAAATATATTATATTATATTAGGAAGACACATAAAGATATAGAAATATAGCTTCAACTTACACGACTGACTCATTCAGCCTTTTTCACCATGGCATATAGAGAAAAAAGAATTTTGTTCTTAGTGAGAGTACATTTTCTATTGATATGATTGCAACAAAAAGAGGAATACATGGATTGAAACATGGATTACTTATAGTTATCAAGCCTTAAATAAAAATGTTAAGATAATAGCAAGTCTTCATGAATGATCAGAGAACCAAAGAGAGCTTCTATAACTTCCTAAAAGCAACTTCTTTTATTTTTTTAAAGGCCTAGGGATTTGATGGCATAACACAGAAAAGTAAGAGGTTGTGAGCTATTAGATTATTGTCACAAATCATAGCCATTTCAGATCTCACATGTAAAAGCGAAGGCATTCCCTGGGAATGCTTGAAACTCTAAAAGTAGGAATGATAATGCATGAGGCATTTATACAAGTTAATTACTTGAAATTTATCAGAGCTACACAAGGATACATGGAAAATGGGATATACATGTTAGGGTCTGTAAACAAGTCTGGATGGCTCCTGGCATTTTGCCAGAGGGAGTGGTTTGTGAGGTGGTGCCAGCGAGCCATTAAGTGTGGAGATTTCTTATTGGTTGACTGCTGTATCTAGTTTATGTTAATTAAGATAAGCTGTGTGGAATATATATATATATACTGCTCCTGTCCTACAACAATAAATGGCTCCCACTCCTTCTGTATCAATGTACACAAGTTGTTTGTCACCCCCCAGTTAGTTTGCCCAGCCAGCCGGGCTGTGGCATATACAGATGCTAGACTAAAACTAAAGAAACAAAATTTTGGATCATGTCAAATTTGTCAAGAGGTTGTATTTATCAGATACTACAAATGTGTTTTAGGTGAACTAGTTAAGAATAATCCTGTTCTTTGCTCAGTTGGAAAGGTACAACCTAGATTCCACAGTCACCAACATTAACAGAAATCGAGATGCCAGCAATTTAATTTTAATGCAGAGGTTGGAGGCCAAACTATTAAGGGAAGTCGGGTTTGGTTTATTCTGTGAACCAATAAACTCAAACTTAACTAAGTTTCATAAAAGGACATGAAAGACAATACATTTTTGAAAATTTGGTGAGAGAAAACTGTAGTGGTCACTATTTTTTATCTGTGCCACAAATGGCAAGTTGTATAACTTAAATGGGTTTCCACATTTCTCCAGGGAAGATGTGAACCTAGGGTTTTAGACATTAAGGGCCAGGACTTTAACTGTTATCATACAATGCAGTGGGCCTCATGGGCCTCAGTGGGCCTCATTACATTGATGTAATCCAAGCAACTGCTGCTGGTTGTTAATTGTTCTTTGTGTTCCTCGAATAGAAAATGTATGAAAAGTTCTTAAGGTCTAATTTCATTTCCATAATTGGAAAAAAATAAAAGCTATAATAACAACAACAAAATAGTCCTGGCAAGGGAAGTTTAATCCGAATGGGAAGATACATAATCATTACTTTTCATTTAGTTCTAAGCGTTATTTAGTTCACAGGCCTAGATATCTCAAATGAAGAAGCAAATTTATAATAATGAAGAATATCTCTGCAGTACCCTCTTCCTGTTCACAATTAAATATCTCTAGCATGTCTCAAATTGAACAGAGGTTGTTTACATCCTAACTGGGCTCTGAGGGAAAATAAAATTGCCAGATCTCCAACTCTATTCTAGGTAGACTCAGAACATCTTTTCAGTATATTGGTTAAAGTAGGAAGTTAAGAGAACTGAACAACAGAAGAATCTTTGCATTTGGTTCATCTTAAAAAGATTCCAGTGAGTTTATAAATAAGCTCTTATTATTTTCTCAATATTAAAAATTTTAAGAATAATAGAAACAATAACAGCTATACTACCCACTATATATATATATATATATAATATAAAAAATGCATATACTATATACTAAAAAATATATAAATATATTTATTTATTTATATATTTAAATATATTTATATGTAAATATATCATATATTTATATATATATATTTATACATATTTGATATATATAAAATATATATTTAAATATATAATATATAATTTTATTATATATTTTTATATATTATATATATTTTATAAAAAGTAATTTTTGTTAGTATATACTATCATTATATATACATATATATATCATGGGTAGTATATAATATCTATCTATCTATAGATCGATATTGTGGGTAGTATGGCTGTTATTGTTTCTAAACTTTGTCAAATACATTATACTACATGCTTTCTTGTGGGGCACAATTGGATTCATTTGATGATACATATATATATGTATATACATATATATATATATATGTATGTGTGTATATATGTATATTTATTTATTCATACACAAAGGAATGTTACTCAGCCATAAAAAAGAATGAAGTTATGGCATTTGCCAGTGGAAGGAGATAATCATGCTTCATGAAATAAGCCAATTCCCAAAACCAAAGGCCAAATATTTTTTTCTGATATGTGGAAGCTAACACAATGGGAGGGGATAGAATTTCTTTGGATTAGACAATAGGAAATGAAGGGAGGGAGAGGAGATGGACATAGGAAAGGCAGTAGAATGAGTCAGACATAACTTTCCTATGTTCATATATGAATACATATACAGTAACTCCACATCATGTGCAACTACACAAATAGAAAATTATACTCCATGTGGGTATAACATGTGAAAATAGACTTCTACTGTCAAGATAACAAAAAACAAAAAGGTAAAAAATATTTAAATCAGATGCAACAATCCTACCTCCCTGATTCTTTGGAATCCTTCTTCAACATTATACATAGGAGTTTCCAGCACTTCAATTCTATTTAATGTTGGCTACCTGACCACCTGGGAGAATACTCATAATGGTTAATTGTCTTCTGAGGTAAAAATTTATTATAAAAGACAGGACTAGAAATTTATCTTCCTTCCTAATTAATTGCAAACAATGCCATAGCCCGTAAAGAACTGTGGAGGTTAATGAAAATCTCCAAATTTTGAAAGTGTGGTAATTCCTTTGACCTCTTCATTTAATTGTATAAAATAATACAATGTGAAAATAAGAAAATGATAATGTGAAAAGATCAAATATTTTGGAGCATTAGTTTTGGATCATTTAAATCATATTTGATGATATCAAGTGATATTTGCAGGTACAAATATATCATAACCTCAGAGGAAACACTCTGAAAATATGGTGCCAATATATAATATAATTTATTTATCAAATCTTAAATATTTGGAAGGTCCTATGTCACTAATAAGGCTAGTTTTTCATATACCATCACTCCCAATGACCAATATAGGGTTTTTTGTTTCCCATTCCCACAACTACAGGCTCTACAGGACTGATGGCCTTAGTCTTGCAAGACTAAAATGGTAAAAGACTGAATACCTTCACTTCTGATTTGAAAGAAGGCAAAGATAATTAGATGTCTTCTCTTACTTTGTTTTTCCAATACAGTAAATGCCATTCTAGAGAGTGCCAAACGATGAACAAATGTATTAAATGGTTATTGATTAAAACAAAGAAGTAATTTTTTGTTAATATATAATATCATTATCTGTGTAGAAGTTTTGAGAAATACACTCAAAAAACGATATTAGAAATAATCATTTCACAGAGGTTACTAATGAAATCTATTAAACATTCTTTTAATTTCTACATGTTGGCTAGCAACCATTAAAAATGAAATTATATAGTGGTAGTATCAGGAAAATGATGGAATAGGAAATTGCAGGTTCTCCTTCAACAAATAGAAATGCAAATTCAACTGCAATACACAAAACCAATTCCATATATAAGGAATCCAGAGATAAGTTAAGAACTTTCTCTGCTCCAGGAAAGCTCAAAATCAGTCACATTGAAGATGGCAGGAGAATTATGACTATAATTCATCATAATCACTTCTCTTTGTACAGTACATTATAAGCAGGAGAAAATCCCTAATTCCTGAAGGAAGATAAGAGATAGAATGTGCATAGAAAGTTTCAGATATTCATCATGATATTCAAAGGACTAGTGTCTTTCCTGATTCAGAGCACTGATAAGATACTGTATATTCTAGATGCCTGAGGATGACAAAGAATAAAAAATGTATATGAGCTATTTTCTTTTGGGCTATGGGGGGTAAGTGGACATCCAGACAACCTGAAGTATTGCAGACAGATAACAGTGGAAGCAGGAGACTACGAGAATCCCAAAGAAACCAACAAAAATTTACATGGACAATTGCAGAGAAGTTCCATCCAGTTTAAGTAAGTCCCATTTGTTTATTCTTGTATTTAACTCTTGGGCTATGGGTGTCCTATTAAGGAATTTGTAGCCTGACCCCACAATATGTAGATCGGAGCCAACTTTTTCTTCTATCAGGCGCAGAGTCTCTGATTTGATATCAAGCTCTTTGATCCATTTTGAATTAACTTTTGGGCAAGGTGAGAGAAAGGGGTTCAGCTTCATTTTATTGCACATGGATTTCCAGTTTTCCCAGCACCATTTGTTGAAGATGCTATCCTTTCTCCATTGCATGCTTTTAGCCCCTTTATCAAATATAAGAAAGTTGTAATTTTGTGGATTGGTCTCTGAGACCTCTATTCTGTACCATTGGTCCACCTGCCTGTTTTGGTACCAGTACCATGCTGTTTTTGTTACTATTGCTCTATAGTACAGTTTGAAATCTGGTATCACTATACCTCCAGATTCACACTTCCTACTTAGAATTGCTTTTGCTATTCTGGGTCTTTTGTTTTTCCATATGAATTTGATGATAGCTTTATCTATTTCTACAAGAAATGCTGTTGGGAATTTGATTAGCATTGCGTTGAACCTATAGAGAACTTTAGGTAATATCGTCATTTTGATGATGTTGGTTCTGTCTATCCAGGAACAGGGTACATTTTTCCATCTTCTAAGATCTTCTTCTATCTCTCTCTTTAGGGTTCTGTAGTTTTCATTGTATAAATCTTTCACCTCTTTTGTTAGGTTGATTCCCAAGTATTTTATTTTTTTTTTGAGGATATTGTGAGTGGGGTGGTTTTCCTCATTTCCATTTCAGAAGTTTTGTCGCTGATATACAGGAATGCCTTTGATTTATGAGTGTTGATTTTATATCCTGCCACTTTGCTGAATTCATTTATTAGTTCTAGTAGTTTCTTTGTAGACCCTTTTGGGTCTTCTAGGTATAGGATCATGTCATCCGCAAATAGTTATATTTTAAGTTCTTCTTAGGGAACCTACATCCTGGGAACAAATTTTTACTCCTCACACTTCAGATAGAGCCCTAATATCCAGAATATACAAAGAACGCAAAAAAATTAAACAATAAGATAACAAATAACCCTATCAACAAATGGGCCAAGGACCTGAACAGACACTTCTCAGAGGAAGAGATACAATCAATCAATAAGTACATGAAAAAATGCTCACCATCTCTAGCAGTCAGAGAAATGCAAATCAAAACCACCCTAAGATACCATCTCACTCCAGTAAGATTGGCAGCCATTATGAAGTCAAACAACAAGTGCTGACGAGGATGTGGGTAAAAGGGTACACTTGTACATTGCTGGTGGGATTGCAAATTGGTGCGGCCAATTTGGAAAGCAGTATGGAAATTACTGGGAAAGCTGGGAATGGAACCACCATTTGACCCAGCTATCGCCCTTCTCAGTCTATTCCCTGAGGACCTTAAAAGAGCATACTATAGGGATACTGCCACATTAATGATCATAGCAGCACAATTCATAATAGCTAGACTCTGAAATCAACCTAGATGCCCTTCAATGGATGAATGAATAAAAAAAATGTGGCATTTATACACAATGGAGTATTATGAAGCACTAAAAAACAACAAAATTATGGAATTTGCAGGGAAATGGATGGCATTAGAGCAGTTTATGCTAAGTGAAGCTAGCCAATCCTTAAAAAACAAATGCCAAATGTTTTCTTTGATATAAAGAGAGCAACTAAGAACAAAACAGGGAGGAAGAGCATGAAGTAAAGATTAACATGAAACAGAGATGAGTGGGGGGAGAAAAAGGGAGAAAGAAGGGAAACTCTATGGAAATGGAAGGAGACCCTCATTGTTACACAAAATTACATATAAGAGTTTGTGAAGGGAAAGGGGAAAAATAAACAAATGAGAGAATTGAATAACAGCAGATGGGGTAGAGAGGGAAGATGAGAGGGAAGGGGAGGGGGGATAGTAGGGGATAGGAAAGGTAGCAAAATACAACAGTCACTAATATGGCATTATGTAAAAATGTGGATGTGTAACCAATGTGATTCTGCAACTTGTATTTGGGGTACAAATGGGAGTTCATAACCCACTTGAATCAAATGTATGAAAGATGATATGTCATGAGCTTTGTAATGTTTTGAATAACCAATAAAAAAAAGAAGTTCCATCCACAAAAAAGGTCTGAGAAACAACCAGAATATTCAGATAAACTGATTGCTGAAAGAGGGTGTGGGGAATATTAAATCTAGGGAAGAAAATGTACATGTAGATTCAAGAAGTCAAACTGTCTGAAAAAGAAGTACATACACAAACATATATTGCATTCAAAATTTCAAAAGTCAGACAAATAATTTTGAAAGACATAAGAGAAAATAGTTATCACATACAAGAGAACCTCTGTAAGACTCTCATCACAATTTTAAGCTGAAAGTTGTCAGGCCCAAAGGTAGTAGAATGATATATTCAAATAATAAAAAAAAATACTTTCAATCAAGAAACATATTCAGCAAACTATATTTCAAAAATGAAGTAGAAATACAGGATTTCATGTAAAAACAAAAGCTGAGTTCAACATAATCAGACCTGCCTTACATAAGTGCTACATCAATTTTCAAGTTGAAAGAAAAGCATACTAGAAGACATCACAAAAGCATATAAAATTTACTTGCAAGCAAATATATAAACAAATACAGAATACAGTATCCTGGAATGATAATATGTGAAGTTCCCTTAATATTGGATTAGCATCAAAAAGACAAAATATGAAATAATCCTAATAATATAATAACATGGAAAATACAAAAAAGATAATTTCTGATATCAATAATATAGTTTGGGTGATGAAAAGTAGAAGTGCAGTTTGTGTGCAGTTGATCAGCTTACATGTCTTTTATCCTTATAAGATGTCTTAAGGAAGATCATTGGTAACCACAAGGAAAATACCTACAAAATTTACACATGGAAAATGATAATGGGATCAAAGAGTATCAGTAGAAATTGTTAATGAAAAATAAAGACAAAAAGAAAAAGAGGAAAAAAGTTATAAAAAAGGCAGAAATTAATTAATGAAATGGTAATAGTAAATCATTCTCTGTAAGTACTCTACTGTAAATAGAATAAACTCTCCAATTAAAATTCATAGACTGGTCAAGTGATCAAATGAATCAATAATTTAGAGTAAAAAAAGACAGAAATATAAAAATAATCACAATAATATGTTAATGTGGACAATCAAAAAAAATAGCCCCAACTATATGCTACCTCTAAAGAGATTCAATTTTCTTTTAAGACAATAGTCTGAACATGAAAGAATGACGTAAGTAGTCCATGTGAATGATAACCAAAAAAAATAGTTATATGAAATCAGGCAAAATAAATTTTAGGTCAAAACCTAACACAAGAGACAAGAAGAACATTATATCACACACACACACAAAAAACAGTCAATCAAGCTGCCATGATATTATATATATATATATATATATATATATATATATATATATATATATATATACACATACATACATATACATACATACAAATATATACATACATACATATGTATGTATGTAAAATATATGTATACATATATATATATTAAAGAGCATTAAAAAATAAAATATCTAATATGTATATATATGATGTCATGGCAGTTTGATTGACCGTTGGGTATATTTTCATATATCCAACATCAGAGCACACCAATATTCAAGGCTAATATTCCAAAATTGAAGAAAGTATTAGAGAGATAATATGAGTGAGATGCTTCAATACTCTATTCTAATAATGCATAGAATAACCAGATAGATAAACAAAAGTACCAGCAAACTAAAAAATCAACTCTATTGGCCAATTGGACCTAACATGGACATATAAGAACATTCTTCCAAACAGTAGACTCATGTTCTTCTCAAATGCACACTTAACATTCTTCCAGGCAAATCATGTATTAGGCCATAAAATATGTCTTATAAATTAAAAATATAATAAATATATCATTGTCTTTTCTGATTTACATGGAATGAAGCTGCAACTTTGTAGCTGAAAACTGGAAAATTCACAAATATAGAAATTAAATTTTAAAAATTATTGAGAAATCAATAGGTAAAAAATCAAAAGGGAAACTGTTCATATGCTGAAACATACATAAGAATATAACACACCAAAATTTATGAGGTTTAGCAACAGCAGAACTAACAAAGCAGTCTACAGTAGTAAACACCAACATAAAAAAAGAAGTAAGTTAACAACTAAATAACCTTTCATCTGAAGAAACTAGAAGAATAAACTAAGGCCAAATTAGCAGATGGAAGGAAATAATAAAGAATGAAGGAGAAATGAATAAAATTGAAGAAAATAACAGCCCAAAAATCAATAAAATGACTTGGCTTTTAGAAAAGTTCAACAAAATTGACAACCTTCTAGATTGACTAAAACAAAAAAGAGAGAGAAAACTCAAATGAAGAAAGCTGGAAGAAAAAAGAAGATACCAAAGAAATAAAAGATTCTAAATGACCACTATGAACAATTATATGCTAAATAATTGTATAATCTAAAGACTAAGCATAAATTTCTAGAAGTATCAACCTGAATTTTAAAGAGCATTAAAAAATGAAATACCTAAAAAATTTTATCAAAATATGTAAAATATCTGCTCACAGAAAAAACACAAAATATTGGTGAATGAAGAAAATGAAAAATATTTTCTTCTAAAATATTGTTTAGAAGACCTAGACAAATCAAAAGATACCTAGCTCCTACATTGAAAGAATAGTCTTGACTGCAATTTTTTCTCACATTTATTGACATTATTAAAACAATCCCAATAAAAATTTTAGTAGACTTTTAAATATTACCTGAAAAGCTATGATAAAATTCTTATGAAAATGAAAATAACAAGAACAGTTGCCTCAGTCTGTTTTGTGTTACTTGTTTTGGGCTATAACAATATACTTGGAGCTAGAAAGTTTAAAAACTAAATAGGTATATTTAGCTTATGATTCTGGTGACTGGACAATAAAAAGAGTGTATTACTGTCATTTGGTGAAGAACCCCTTGGTGACATCAAAATATAGAGGACAAGCAAAAAAGGAGACAGCCATCTACAGAAGAAATGAGGCATGACAAATGGAATGGCTATATAACAATTTACTACTTTAAGACAGTCAAAGAGATCTAACCTACTTCTGCTTATTAGGTACATATATATTTTTATATAAGATATATATATATATATCTATCTCTATATATCTTATATATTCTTCCTTAAATAGGAAGAAAACAGAACAAAATATTATTTAGCTATATATATATATATATATATATATATATATATATATATAATGAATCCCAGATATCTAAAATGTCCTTAGAATACATATTTTAACACAATACATTTTATATTTCAAAATAGCTAGAATGTTTTTAATATTCTCAAAAAATGATAAATATTTAAGATAATGAATATGCCATTTATCCCAATATTATCCTTATACAATGTATAAAACAATTGCAACATCACATTTACTCAATAATATGTACAATCATGTGTCGATTAAAGGTAAACTGAAATAAAAAATAAAACAAAAGATCCTTAAATTAAAATATTCCAAAATTCAAAATAAATTAGCTAATTTTTGATATATATTTTCTCATTCTTATTTGTTCTTATTAGTTATACATGATAGTAGAATGTATATTGACACTATACATATATGGAATATAATTTCTTATTCTTCTTACTGTACATGGGGTAGAATTACATTGGTCTGGTGTATCCTATGTGCACATAAAACACTAATGTCTGATTCATTCTACCTTTCTTATTACCATTCTTACTCCTTTCTCTTCATTCTCCTTTATCTAACCCAAAGTACTTTTAAAAATAATTAATTGATTGATTTTAATTAAGTACATATGACAGCAGAATGCATTTTGATTCATTGTACGCAATAACTGCACAACTTTTCATTTCTCTGGTAGTACAGGATGTAGAGTCACACCATTTGTGCAGTCATATATGTAATGATGTCCTTCTCATTTCACCATCTTTCCTGCCCCCTGCCTCTTCCCCTCCCCTCCTTCTCTTTCCCAAAGTTCCTCTATTTTTCCCGTGCCTCCCCACTTTATTGATCAGTATCCACTTATCAGAGAGAACATTTGTCCTTTGTTTTTTGGGATTGGTTTTATTTCACTTAGCATGATATTCTCCAACTCCATTCATCTATTTGCACATGCCTTCATTTTATTTTCTTTTAATGAAAAATACTTTTATTCTTCCTTGCCCACCAATCCTTAACTGTGAGTCAGCATCTGCATATAAAACATTAAGCCTTTGGTTTTCTGGGATTGGCTTATTTCAGTTAGCATGATGTTTAATGTATTTCATATCATATAAAATTTCCAAAACCATTTTAATTACCTAATGATCCAAATTCTGATAGAACATAGGAAACAACAACTACAACTTAAATAGGAAGAAAACAGAACAAGATGTTATTTAGCAATATTTGGGGCCATACATATGTGACCAGCAATTGAATTAATTCTTTATTAAGCATTTACATAGCATTTCTAAAGATGGATTTATATCAAGACCATTTCAACTTAGATTTAAATGCATCCTATGAATAATACAGAGAGAAAAACTTAATGGTGGCCTCGATGATAATGATTAAAAATTCAAAATTTGCACCAACATTTAAATAAGTAAACATACGTCATGCAAGCATCAAGTTTACTTCATGGGGAGGATTGTAATATTTAATATAGGAACACGATTCTTGAAGGGATAACAATAATTTGGCATTTGTTCTTGGAAATTGTAAAAAGAAATTAACAAGAAAAATAAATAATATAATTATTGAAATTGGAGAAAAAATTCTATTTGCTGACAATGTGAATATTATTTTGAGAACCCAAAAGATCAAAATATAAAGTCAATCACAGTTTAACATATAATAAAAAAGTAAGCTTATTTTGCAAGAGTTATTTTTTGAAGAGGGAAAATATGCAAAGCAAAATGTGATTATTAAAATAACATTGTTGGTATTGTTAAGAATGATACCATCATGTTTTCACTAGAAGGAAGTTTACCACTTTATTGAGTAAACAAAATTTTATCAAAATTGTAATGAACATTCTAGATAAATAATTCAAAATATTTTAAATATTTAATTTGAGCAGATAAAAATACATTCCTCAGTGAATGATTTACCATATAGATATAAGAAATAATTAAAATTAGATTTTATATACAGTATTCATAATAACTAAATTTGGTTTAGACTAAATATACAAATATTTCAGGTGAAAAATTAGTATAACTTTTAGAAAATATTATGTGTATACATATGAGATTTTGACTGAAGAAGAACTTGTGATATTTAAAGTGAAGAAAATTACTTATTTCACATATTTCAATATGAAACAAAAAATATTAAAATTCAAGGAAGAATTTTAGAAATATTTGCAATATGTATCATGGATAAAAGGTCAGTATTACTATTTTTTAAAATGTTCTTAGAATCCAATAGAATATCAAATGGTACAAAAATGGAAAAATTCATGAAAGTAATTCATAAAATAAATAATTTAAATAAGTGATAAACATTTAAGAAAATGTTCTGCATCAGTAAATTATCAAATTAATAGAATTTCTTAAATGACAGGGGATCATATTTTCCTCTTCAACAATCAAAACTAAAATATGCTGCAATATCCAGCATTGACTACAATGAACTGACATGGAAAATGTTGTGCATGTTTACAAGTAAGAAAAACTGCCAAAATTTTCAGATGCCTATTGGACAGCTCTCAAAAACAGTTGAGAATGTGCATTTTGTTTAATTAAACCATTACTTTTTAACTATGTAGTACTAAATAAATAATAAAATTGACATATAATGATGTACATAAAAGTTATGCTCATAGAAATACAACACGGAAGTATAAAAGATGATAAAAGAGAATTATATTTCCTCCATAGAATGGGCAACAGTGAGGCCACTAGCATGTGATGCAAAATGTCATGTTATCTAATATAATCTTAAAAAGATAGCAAATCAGAATGGGGTCCTTCCAGTGTGTGTGTGTACTCTTGACCTCTTCACAATCTAGCAGAAAGGTACATCAGCATGTTGATCAATAACAGCAATTAATTAAGAAATTATACCCTAATGAAATATCAAAATTCTTATAATTCAATGATTTTATAATAACATACCAAATATTTTCAATATGGAAAAAGTTATGTCAGTATTTTAATATCATTTAATTTTGTTATTACTACGCAAATGCATGCCAAAACTCTTTCCTAAAACACATAATTATTTGATAAGAACAACCATTTACAATTATTTTGACGTTAAATAAAATAAATACAATTTAATTTTTTTAATAAATATTAGCCTAGAGTGATTATTTTCAAGTACTTTTATTGAGGAATTTCTAAAGTCAGATGAGAATGTAAATGTCCTGTAACTGTAGGGAGGCAGGCAAAATAGCAACTAGCAACAAGTTTGAAATATATTTATATCTGGAAAATCACATTTAAATTATAATCAGGGTACTTTTCCTTTATGTTCAACAAAATTTGTTGTTTCTAGTAGTGATGTTTATGACCTTTCTTTTTTTAAAAAAAATATTTAACTTGGATTATCCATAGTTAATGAATTCCATGAAGATCCCTTAAATATTTATTGGATTTTTCTGATTATACAAAAAATAAGATTGACAACTCCAGACTACCCCTCGATTAAAAAAATAGTTTTCACTAAAATATATGAATTCAAAGTGTACTTTTATGCATAACTATTTCTTAAACTACCTATTTTTATGGCTTGGCTTTATTGTATTGTTGAATCATTTGAGAACACAAGTCTATCCATTCAAAAAGTGTTGTTACAATTCCCTATAAGTGAAACTGCCACTCACAATCTTGACAATAACCCAGTTGACCAGCTCTGTGAAAAAGTTAACATCAGCCTTAACCTCATGCACTGTTTTTTTTTTTTTTAACTGTGGCAGACACACATTTCAGTTTTGAGAAAGTCATATTTTTGTTCCTTTGAGAGTGAAAATTATAATTGATTATACACAATACCAAGACATCATAAGGGCATCAGTTACAAAACATTTTAATGTGGGCACATGAGACCTACAATTTAGAATCTAGTAATCAAGCCATACAACAAATAATTTTGTCCTCTAATTATAAAAGCAATAGTTGTTTCCTGAAATCAAAATGTAAAAGTCATTGGGTGCTTGTAAAACAGTAGAGATTCTTATACCTTATCTCTTTTTCATAGCCAAATTTCAGTTCCTCATCTTCAAGATTCTTCCTTTACAGTTGAAAAATTTGTGTTATTATAACTTTTATCCCTTCTCCATAGGAAAGTTAATTTTTCTTGCAAATTCCCACTATACTAATTTTATCTCTCTTTATTCAAATACTTAATGTTTTAAATCTTGGTCATTATAATTGCTTTAGGTCTTATCTTCACAGTGAATATTTTGTGAAAGGTATGGTATTATTCTCAATAGTACACATTAAAAATTAGAAGTCCTTGTACATATTTAGTACTGTACTCAATCCACATGTTTAAACAAAAGAATAAAAGATGAATGACTGAATTATATTTTACTACACTTATTTTGGTATTTATGCTTTGTAGTGCTAATGAAATTACGCATTAGCATTAAAGTTGGATCTATGTATTTTCTTAAAGGTGGGGCACCATTTTACTCAGGTTTTTTATTGTTTGTTTGATATATTGCTTTGACCAAAAGATTTGACAAGAACAACATAGACAATAATGAGTTTATTTTAGTTTACAGTTTCAGAGATCTCAGTCCATAGATGGCCATCTTCATTGCTCTAGATTCAAGAAGAGGCAGAATATCATGGAAGGGTGTGGTGGAGAAAAGGAGCTCAGAAAATTACAGCCAGGAGCAGAGAGACCTCTCTTCACCAAGGACAAAATGTCAACCTCAAAGGCAAGGTCGCAGTGACCTACTTCATCTAGGATCACCTTATCTGCACTGTTATATCCATACAGTGCATTAACTCACTGATCAGATCTCAAATACACCTTTTATTTCACCTCTGAAAATTCATGTGTTATCTCACATATGAGATTTTTGGGGATACTTCCTATCTAAATCACAACATTCTGCCACTGAACCCCAAAAGTGTATGCCATCTTAGAATGAAAAATTAATTTTGTCCATTTCCAAGATTCCCAATAGACTTATAGTTCTAGCATTACTCAAAAGTCAGTCCAAAATCTCATATGAGACTCAAGGCAGTTTCGTGCATGTCTTCTCCTGTAAAGATTCAAAACAAGCAAAACAAGCAACATATATCCAATATATATAATGGCAGGGAATAAACAGTTCCATTCCACAGGGAATAAATAGGGGCAAAGAAAGGAAATAGTACCAAATAAAGACTGAAATCCAGGTAGGTAAGCAAGTTATGTACTTCCACGTTCAGCATATGCATATATATCATAAAGTTTTCTCCCAATGATTTGTCTATCTTCTTATGCCCTTGTTGGCTACAGCCTACATAGACACTCTATTGACTATTTTTCTATTTTCAGCTTTCCTTGGTGACATCCTGTGGAATAGGCATATCTTAATCTTGAGGCTCTCCACAGCATTTTTGGCTTCCTTATCATATCTTCATGAATTACCCTCTTAGGGGAAGCCAAGTGGGACTCTGACCCTGTCTACCCTTATGCCTGACCTCCCAGGCTTTCTTTTGAAATCTTGCTTGAAGCCTACTTCCCCTAACTTCAGTCTCCTACATTCCTATAGAAAGAGAATCATGTGGTTGATGCCAAGGTTTTCTACCATATCAAGGAGTAACCAAGTCTCCTGGAAACATGCCTGGAGATTCCTCTTAGTGCCTGGCAGCTGAGCCAAGTGAAGCAACTTGCTAGGCTTCCCTGTGCAAGCACGGTGCCCCGTGGTCTCATTTTAAAGAATTTTTACTTTTACACCTTTGAACCTTAGATGGGTATAGTTTTGCCAATTTCTAACATGTCTTCATGCCATCTTTTCTATTACTTCTGTGTAAAATACTTAGCCTTTCTTTAGTGAACTATACCTTCCTTATCCACAGTTTTTATGGTTTAAATATGAAGTGTCCCCTGAAAGTTCATGTGAGGGACAATGCAAGAACATTTAGAAATTAAATGTTTGGGTTATGAGAGCCTTTATTTAATCAATGCAATTCTAATAGGGATTAACCGGGTCATAACTGTGGGCACAAAGGGTGAGACCAGAGAAAGTAGATCACTGAGGGCATGTCTTTGGGATTTATATTTTGTCCCTGATGAGGAGACCTCTCTTCCTCTTTGTGTTTCTCTCTCTGTGTCTCTCTCTCAGCTCCATGTGTGAGTGGCTTTCCTCTTCCATACCTTTCCACTATAATATTCTGCATCTCTCAGGCCCAAAGCAATGGAGTTGGCCATCTGTGGGCTGATACCTCTGAAATTGTGAAACCCAATTAAACTTTTACTCATCAAAATTTGTTATCAGGTCTTTTGATTACAGCAACAAAAAAGCTGACTAAAACATGCATTTTCACTCACACTTTTCTGGGAAAACTGCAAATTTTTCAAATCTCTCTGCTTTGCTTTCTGATCTTGATGACCAAAGTAAACTTGGCTAAAAGCTGCAAGCAGTACCGATGCCACTGCCTGAATGCTGTGCTTCCTTTTAATTTCCTTCTCTGGATTATTTGGTTCATCACATTCATATTCAATCTCATAACAAGTCTCAGGGCATAGGTTAAATGTAGGTAACTCCTTTGCTAGAATATAGTATGAATGGTCTCTCACTATTTCCAATAGAGTTTTCCTCCTTTGAAACCTCATGAGCCCAGTCCTTACCATCCACAGTCCTACTGGCATTCTAGTCTTGTAGCTCACAACAGAATTATACATTAAGCTATGCTCACAACATTATAAAGTTTTTCTAGCCTGCATTTCTAAACTTTCAAAATTTCTTCCTAAAATTTCAAAAAGCTTCAAAGGCTTCTGAACATCAGGGTCAAATTTGTAACAAAGACACTACTTCTTGGTACCAATTTTTCTTTTATTTTCTTTTCTTGATACTGGGTATTAAATCCAGAAATGCTTAAACACTCATCAACCCTTTTTTAATATTTAATTTAGAAACAGAGTCTCACTGAATTGCTTTGGGCCTCACTGAATTTCTGAGGCTGGCTTTGAACTTGCAATCCTCCTGCCTCAGCCTCCTGCCTCAGCCTCCCGCCTCAGCCTCCCTGGAGTTAAAGACATGTGCCACCATGCCTGGACAATTTTTCTTTTAGTCAGCTTTGTGTCACCGTGACCTATATACTTGATAATAAACAATATGCAGAAGGAGAAGTTCAAATTGGCTCATAGTTTCAAAGATCTCCATCCATAGATATCTGATTCCACTGTTGTGGGTCCAAGGTGGGGTAGAATACCATGGCAGAGTGCATGATAGAAGAAAGCAGCTGAGCACATCATATCCTGGAAGTAGACAAAAAGCTCTGTTCACAGAAGACCAGATGTAAACCCCAATGGCAAACACCCAGTGACCTATTTCCTCCAGCCACCTCCTACTGTGTGAAATTACATTCCAGTTAATACAGAAGTGAATTAATCCACTGATCAGGTTATGTCTGTCATAACCTAATCATTTCATCCCTGAAAAGTCTTGAATTATTTCTCATATGACTTTTGGGGCTACCTCATACCTAAACCATAACAGGCACTAATGATATGCTGCCTGTGCAGTCTTTCAATACTCACCTCTATCTACATATGATTCCTATAATTTTTCTCTCATAATAGAGAACATACTCTTGCCAATTATTATTTTTTCCACTATGTATCTAATGAGAATAACACCGTCAATTCATTACAATGCCAAATTATGCCATTAAATGATATACATTATTCTAGAATATTTTGGAGGGTGATAAAAGAAAGATTAAGAGAGTATAAAAAATAATAATCTATATGAAAGTATATGATACATGAAAGAATAAGTGTGAGAGATTTACCACAGATACTAAAGGACTGTGTGACTTTGTGAAAATCAGAAAATTACATATTCATAAAATAAGAATAGATCATAATCTTCTTGAATTTTGAAGAACTTGCATGAAAACTGATGACTGTTTCAAATTTATTTCTACTTAAGTAATATGCTTTGCTCTGTAGAAGTTATTTAAAAGGATGACCCCTTTCCAAATGTTTAAAAAAAATCAGTTGTTCAATTCACAAATACTATTTTCTATTTTCTTCAAATCACAGAAGTAATATGAAATCAAGGGCGAATATTGTTAGATGTATCATTGATATATAATACTGAATATATGTAACAATTAATTTTATTATTTAATATATAAAATTACTAGCTTTATATTAGACTCCATTTCATAATTTGTTAATTCATAAAAGTATTATGTTAGGAAAAATATACTTATGAAAAGTTAAAGTCACATTTTTGCCATGTATTATCTTGATTTATTGTTTTAATTATTTTTCTGTTATCAAGCATATCTAAGCTATTGATAGTAGATGAGGGAAAATCCAACAAAGAAAGAATCAAAGCTACATTTTTTTTCTCTTAGAAAGTAAATATGATTTCTCACATAGATATCTTGATTGACTGAGATTCTGATTCATAGGGAAATGAAAGTTGTAATACATTGAAATAATTTTACTATCTTCAATTAACCATAAACAAATGACATTTTTTGTTGAGTTCAGGAAATACATTTAAGCCTAAGAACTTCTTTCTGATGCGTTCATGTGCCAAAAATTTTAAACTTGAAATTGGGTCTAATATTAAGCTAAAATTTATAGACTCTATGATAAGATACTTGTTTATTCATTGGATAAATTGTTTAAAAATTTTTTAAAAAATCATTACCCTTTCACCAGAGATCACCTCTTTTATTAGTAGATTTATATTCTTCTAGATGGGATAATACATAAAAATATATATAAGCTGTTATGTCAAGAAGAAACTCAGTGAGACTCTTTCTCTAAATAAAATGTAAAAATGATCTGGGAATGTTGCTCAGTAGTTAAGCACCCCTGGGTTCAATCCCTGTTAATAAAAAAAGAAAGAAACAAACAAAATATGCATGAATATTTTCATAATTGGTTGCCGCTTCCATGTATAAATGTATCATATTTCACTTTAATATCTGAGATATTTGAAGATTCCTGTTTAAAATTTTCCTAGTATACATAACACTGTGGTGAACATTTTAATATGGCTTGAAGTGAGAAAAAATTAAGAAAAAATAGTGTCCTACAGTTTTACGTGGTATGAGAGACAATCAAGATCTAAGGCACTTATTTTTTCAACCTCCCAAGAATCTGTTGACAAAACATCTATAAGCAGACAATGAATTCAGGAGACCCTGTCTGCAAGATTATTTATGTACCAAATTTAATAATTCTTCTTTGTATCAAGATTTTTAAAGTCATCATAATATTATAGCATTGCAATGTAGTTACTTACTTGAAACTGGATTCAAGTTCTGTGGCATTCTTTTCTTTAGATGCTAGCCAAAATATTTCAACATTTGAAAAATTCCATATGGATAGTAAAGCTTCCTATGTGAGCAGATCACACGAATCATTCTTTCTTACACTATTACAGCTTGTATCTGGAAAGTACTGCAAAATCTTATGTGTTAAAGTCTTTATCTCAACGTAGTGATGATCCTGAGGTGGGGTTTTTGTGAAGTGATTGGATCAGGAGGACTCGGACCTCATGAGAAGACTGATCTGTTATTGATAGATGAATGGATTACTGGAAGGTGACAGAATCTATAGACAGGTGAGGCCAAGTTGGAGGAAGTAGGTCACTGGAGGTGTGACATTGGAGACTCTACCTTGTCCCCTGGCCCTTTCCTTTTTCTGTTAGATTACCTGTTTTTATAGTTGAGAAGCTTTCCTCCTTCATACACTTCCATCATGATGTTCGGTCTTACCTGGTGCCCTAAACAATTGAGTCTGCTAACTATGGGCTAAAACCTCTGGATACATGGATAAAATAATTTTTATTATTTGATGTTCTTGTCAGGTGGTTTGGTCACTGCAATGAAGCTAACTAACACATAAGCTAAGAGAACAGTTTTCTTATTGTTTTAGTAGGATAGTTAAAAGACCTCATAGATAATGGTTCTAATTAACTTTTCTATAATTGTTCTTTATTATGAAAACGTGTATCTGATATATTTATTGACTTGGAGAATTAGGAAAAGCCAATATTTCAGATGTATCAGAACTTTAGATACTAGTAGAATCTAATCAACAGATTTCTACTAACTGATTTGGCACTGGCTTTTATTACAAATTCATTTTAATTTCCCCCAAAATATATGAAGTATTTCCTATATTTATAATAAAAAATAAATAGATATATAGATAGCCTAAGTAATATAATACAAAAAAATCTGAGACTAAAGAACATAGATCTTTCTACTTTCCAAATAGTATGGTAATGTAATTGTAGAAAATACATATGAAGTATCCATAACAAGAATTTGGCTAAATATAGACAGTCTTATACACAGTATATGAGCTACACCATTCCTTACAAATTTATAGTGTTAAAATAAAGCCCTGAATAATGTAATATGTCACATTTGTTTAAAATAGTAGTTAATATTTTTAAATTACAAAGATGACATTGAGTATTAAATAACATGATATTTTGCAAACTTTGATGTACATATGTATTTCCTGTGAACCTTATTATAATGCAGATTCTATTTCAGTAGGTTTGGGGTAGGCCTGAGAATCGACCTTTCTAACAAGCTCCTAGGGGATGCTTATTTACGCTTAGAGTATACTTTGAGCAACAATGAATTATAGGATTCGTTAGTTAAAAGGCAAAAAAAAAAAAGCTTCCTTTTTAGTAAGAATTATCCAAATACAGATATTAGAAATCTACACAAATATGTGAAAAATCATAATAACACAAGAAGTATTAATATACATTTTCTCCCTGTATAGTTTTTGAATCTTCATCAATAGAACTGGCTGACATTGGTAGAAAGTTCACAGTGTCTGTTGTATCCATATATCTACATAAAATGTTCAGCTTCTCTCGTTCTCAGCAGGTATGGTCTCATTAGCACCCGTGATTTAAAAAGCCTGGGTTTCTCTCAGCAAGATGCAGTTTTATTAATATGTGTTATATTTATATATCTCTCATTTTATGATGTTATTATGTGGAACCAAATCTATAGCTTGCTCTAGGACTTGTTTACTTCATAAATATTGACTGCTAGAGGTGTGAATCCTACCAGGTTCTTTTGCATAATTACATGAGATAAACATTAAACAAAAATGACTTAAGAATAAATGAAAATAATAACTTAAATGGCAAGTAAGATGACACAGCAGCATGAAATAAGAGTGTGGAAAGAAGATGTTTGCTAACTATTATTATATATGAAAGCTATTATTTTTGAAGAAATAAATGTATAGTCATCAAACTCTTTTTCAGGAGAATTGTGAATTGTTTACTAGACACATTTTCTGAAATATCTTTATTTGTTTTTTCTTAGCACTGGAGTGTGATGGTAAATGTTTAACAACAAGCCTTCCATAATAAAAAAGCCAGGTTTGTAGTGTTTTCAGATTTCCATGGTGTCAATATTCCTCCTGGCCAATTTCAAGCTACCAATATGAGTTCTCTGAGCAGTATTAGGAGAAAATGTATGAATGGACTCTATCAGAAGCCAGTATACATCATTTCCAAAACATTACTTATTTAGCAGACCGAACATCACTTTGTTTTAAAAAGAGTGTATCATAATTGTCAGTGAACATTCATTTTATAATTAATTATACAGCTTCAATTAAAAATTGTGTAAAAATCAAGCAAAACAAAGTTAAAATTAGTAATAAATCTAATACTCAAAGTATGATCATTACATATTTGCTCATATTAATTAAAGCTAATTAAAATAATTATCCATATTTGTTACAAAATTGAAAATTTGTTTTATTTCGCTTTGATGTTCTACACATTTCACTGACAATGTTACAATTTTCTATAATTAGTACATATTCATTAAAAATACTCACAAGACTATTCAGTCATGGAGGCATACCTGTAATCCCAGTTGCTCAGGAGGCTGAGGCAGGAGGATAGCAAGTTTAGAGCCAGCTTCAGCAATTTAGCAAGACTGTTCCAAAAGAAAAAATGGGGGTCTAGGGTGGGGATATAGCTCAGGGGTAAACCAGCCTGGGTTCAATTCCCAGTGCCAGAAAAACAAAATAAACAAATAAACAAAAATAGACACAAGGTTGAAACTCTGTCAATCAGCCAAAATCAAATGATTTCTATTGTTTATTTTTGACTCATTTCTATCTTCATCTTGTTTCAGAATTCTAATAAAACAAGTAAATAACCATGCTCATACACAAATATTTGTGATAATTACCCTGCTTATTTAGGGTAAATTCCAGAAAGGAAAAACACTGTGTTGAACATATAATTTTTAAAAAGATTTTTGAATTTTCACTAAATGGTACTCAGCTCTGTTTCAGCTTCATATCAAGTGGAATTTCTGGTTGGTCCTCTTATACCAGATTCACAAAAGTCAAACTGAATTAGATAGTGAAAAAAAAACCCAAAACCTGGGAGCTCAGGTAGACCATATGCAATGTAATTTAATTTTAAGATCCTCTTAATTTATATGGGACTTTTCATTATTTCTTTCCTGAGTTTCCTGTTAACACTTTCCTTTAATTTATTGAGAACTATTTAAATAACAATGACATTAACAATTTTTGTATATCAAATTTATATCCTGCCTGATAGTTTTTTCTCATCATTTGTCTATATATTTGTTGATGTTAACAAGAATAAGTTTCAAATTTTTATTAGTAAAAATGTCACATTGTATATCTTGCATTATTATAAATGTTACATCAAATTTGTATAGTTTCTGCTGTGTCTCTTTTTTCCTCCTAAATAATTATTTTCCATTTTGATTTAAAAATTAGATGAATGGCATATATACACAATATTACTCAGCAATGAAAGACAATAAAATCATGGCATTTGCAGGTAAATGGATGGAATTAGAGAATATAGTGCTAAGTTAGCCAATCCCAAAAAACCAAATGCCAAAAGTTTTCTTTGATATAAGGAGGCTGATTCATAGTGGGAGAGGGAGAGGGATCATGGGAGGAAAAGAAGAACTCTAGATAGGGCAGAGGGGTGGGAGGGAAAAGGAAGGGGCATTAGGGTAAAAAAGATGGTGGAATGAGATGGATACCATTATCCTAAGTACATGTATAAAGACATGGATGGTGTGAATATACTTTGTAATAACCAGAGTTATGAAAAATTGCACTCTATGTATGTAATAAGAATTATAATGCATTCCGCTGTCATATATATAAATCAAATAAATAAATAAATGAAAAAGAAAAAAAATGTTACAGTAATATATCATTGGGGGAAATAAAAAATAGCAATAACAATACAAAACAACAACAAAAAAACTCACATAATTAAATACAGCTTATAGGAATACATCTACATTCCAAAAAAATGTTTAAATTAGCATTCAATTTAAGTCTACTATTTTCCCATGCACTTTCTATTCTTATCATTGTTTTATTCTTTTTATTCTACTTTTTCTTTAGTTGGCAAAAAATTTCAATTTTCCTGTTTATATTTATAATCACAGAAATATACTAAAAATATGCATTCTTAAGTCTGAGGAAGTAGTTCATGGGTAGCACACTTGCCTAGCAAGTGCAAAGCCCTGGGTTCAATTCCCATTACCACAAAAAAAATATATAAAATAAGTTTTAAAATATATACCAAAGGACTTAAAATCAGCATACTGCAGTGACACAGCCACATTAATGTTTATAGCAGCTCAATTCACAGTAGCTAAAATATGGAACCAACTTAGATGCCCTTCAACAGATGAATGGATAAAGAAAACATGGTATATATACACAATGGAATAGTACTCATCCTTAAAGAAGAATGAAATTATGGCATTTGAAGGTAAATTGATGGAACTGGAGAATATCATACTAAGCAAAATAAGTGAAACCCAAAACACAAAAGGCTGAATGTTTTCTTTGATAATTGGAAACTGATTCACAAAGAGGGGTGAGGGGAGAATGCAGGAATTTTGGATTAGGCAGAAGGAAGTGAGGGGAGGGTAGGGGGGTGTAGGGAAATAATGGTGGGATGAAATGGACATTATTACCCCATATACATATATGACTACACTATTGTTTGACTCTGTATCATGTACAGCCAGAGGAATGAGAAGTTGTGTACCATTTGCGTACAACATGTCAAGATGCATTCTGCTGTTATGCATAACTAATTAGAAAAAAAATTAAATTAAAAAATACATTAAAAATACATCCTTGACTTAAACTATAATATTAATTGATATTTTGGTTAACTGGGAAAAAAATGAATACCTTCTAAAATTCTAGCTCCCTTGATGTCCATCCAAATGCCTATGCTATTTCCATAATAAATGTTAATGTATGTTCATAACTCTCATAACATTATTATTATTATTTCATATATAATATATGCTTTTAAATTTACTCAAAAGTATAATTTTGTTGTTTATCTACTTCCTGAATCTATGAACTACCATCTAGTATTGTTTTATTTTTGCTTAAAGGAAACCTCAAATGTGGGTTCTGTATTGGTGTGCTATTTCAGTTTTCAATAGTCTGAAGAGGTTTTGTGTCAGTTTGTGAAGGACATTTCCACTGTCTATGCAATTGTCGACTGTAAATTATTTTCTTTGAGCACACTGAAGTTATAATTTCATTATCTTCTGGCTTCTGCTATTTCTTTTCAAACATTAATTAACAGTATAAAGTCTGTCCTTTTAAAGGTAATATATCTTCTTTTCACCAATGTTGAAATTTTTCTTTTACTCAGATTTTCTGAAATTTCCTCTCTTGATCAATGGATCTTGAATTGTTTTCTGTTTTATTTCTTATTTATGTTCATTTTTTTCTTGCAACTAATAATTTTATCCATTTAGAAATATATCATTATTGTTCTTGCTTTCCTTTCTTGAGCCTCTAATTATGTAAGTCAGATCTTTCATTGATTCTTTTTCTACTGTACTTCCTATATTTTCTCTTTGTCATATTTGAATCTGTGTATCTTACTCTGACCTATCTGTAGATCATTAATATTCTCTTCATTTATGTGCATTATCAAACCTCTATTGTGTTTGTTGACATTAAGTATATTCACATCTAAAATGCTAACTTTGCGCTGGTCTTGTGGCTCAGAGGAAGATGGCTCGCCTACCATGTGTGAGGCCCTGGGTTCGATCCTCAGCACCACATGAAGATAAAATAAAGACATTGTGTCCACCTATAAGTAAAAAAATAAATATTTAAATAAAATAAATAAAACACTAACTTTAAGTCTTCTAATTATTTAATGAAATGTTCATATTATGATATTTTATTTCCACAATAATTCTATATGACTACACTATTGTGTGATTTTGTATCACGTAAATCCAGAGGAATGAGAAGTTTTGCACCAAATTTGGGGGGTTTTTGAAAAAAAATCCCACTACCCAAGGTAACTTTTCCGTTTGTTGTTTGTACTTGTTTTCTATCATGTTGGTTTGTCTTCTTGGTTATCTTTGATTCTATACCAGTTGTTATTTTACTAGTAGACTGCTTGGAAAATGCTAAGAGCACTCTGTGGTTGACAGTCTCTAAGATGTCCTCTGATTATCCCTAATTTCTAATATCCACATCCTTAGCAACACTACCCTCCCAATATATGTGAGCTAGACTGACTTGTTTTCAAAGAATTCTTAAAAAAAATTTACCTTCAAAATTAATTTCTAAAGAGACACTGATATCTCTCTCAGGTCCTCTTTCTCAGACTCTCTCCTGAATGACTCACTCTGGCGGAATTCTCTTTCGATGATTGAGGGTGTCCTGTGGCATGATCTACAGGGTGATGATGATTACCAACAATCACATGAGTGAGCTTAGAAAAACATCCCTCACATACACACTCTGAAATAAATCTTCAGGTAAGAACACAATCCCAACTGACAACTTGACTGAAAATTCAGGAGGTTCTCAAAGGTCCTCAGCCAAGCCAACCCTAAATTCTCAACTTTCAGAAACTGTGAGATCTAAATGCTTATTAAAAAAAAAAAAGTTTGAAATAGTATGCTATGAAGTAGTAGTTACTCAATGCAGTCTTCACTCCGCTGGCTGATTAGGTGTGTCCCCAACATTCTCTTTGCTCAAATCTATGCCCTCACATGATCTCTGATACTCCTGCCTGTGACTTTCTTCAGTCAAATTCTTAAATTTCTACACCTTCTTAAGAAACAATGTATCTATCCTTTATCATCTCTCTGTCTTTAGGGATATTCCTCTGCCCATATTGCCTGTGTTTTTCTTAAATACCACAGACTTGTGAACAAATACAAATACTTGTTTATTTCCAATCAGCATGTTTTAATTTATTTTTCTTGCTTGATTGCACCATCTAGAACCAATAGCACAATGTTAAGTAGAAGTATTGAAAGCAGATGGATTTACTTTTTATCTAAAGTTAGGGAGAGAGTAATCATTTTCCACCATTAAACACAAATTTTCTGTAGGAATTTTATAGATAATCTTAATTTTGATGATTTTATATTTTTCTGAAAGTATGTACAGAGGATAAATGTGTAAAATTTTTTTCTGCATCTTTTACAATTATCATAGAATTTGTTTATTATAGTAATATAAAGAATTACATGAAATTGATTTTTAAATGTTAAGTTAACATTGCATTCCTCAGATTTTTTTTTCTGTATTTGATTTGTTAATCTTCTGTGAGGAATCATCGTATCTATATTTAAAGAGTACTTCTATGTACTATTAAATGTCTTTTTTTCAGTTTTATTTATTATTATTAAATGTTTTTATTATTATTAAATGTTTATTTATTTATTTATTAAATGTCTTAATGACTTTTCTTCACTTAGTATTAGGAATGAAGGCGATGAACTTGCAAAAGTGAGAGAGAAAGTATTTCCTTTCCAACTTTTTATAAAGATTTTGTATAAAATCATTATAATTTATTCTTGAAATATTTGATACAATTTTCCATTACAGGCAAATGGATCTAGCTTTTTCTTTATAGGAAGATTTTAAATTATGAGTTCAAAGTTTTTATAGATATAAGGTTATTCTGCTTGTGTATTTCTTCACTTATATTGTTAATCCCTATTCATAGACTTTTCACATTTATCAAGGTTTTTTAATTTATTGACAAAATTTTGTTGATAATATTTCCTTTCTATTGTCCCTTTAATATTTTCAGCAGAGGCATTTTTTCTTTATCCTCCTTCTTTCTTTCTCTCTTTCTTTTCTTTTACTTTCTTTTCTGTTTGTTTGTTTTTGTTATAGAGGACTAGATTATATTTTAGGCTTTCCAGGTCATATAGTCTTTGGCTGTTGTAGTGAGAAAGCAGCTATAGATAAACAAATGGTTATGACTATATTCCAATAAAATCTTGTTCACAAATCAGACTGCAGATAAGATATGCTTTTGAAAACTATCTTATCAACTCCTGATTTACAGATGTCTGAATATATAGACAGAATCTACTGTGGTGTATTCTCTTTACTTATGGATATTGTCAATTTGTGTTTTGTTCCATTTTCTCCCATCAGATTATTTAGGGACGTGTCCTTTTTATTCATCTTTACAAAGAACAAAATTTTGCTTTGATATGATTTTTTCTTGTCTCTTTTTATTTAATTTTTTTGTGTTTAAATCTTAACTATTTATTTTATTTTCTTGGATATAATATCTATAATTTGAGGTGAATACCTAAATAATACCTTTAACACCTTTTCTTTTTTTCTAACTCAAGCACTCAAACTATTAAATTCCTTCTAAACACATAGACCCCATAAAATTTAATATAATATTTTAAAATCTTATTCAGTTTTAAACATTTTCCAAATGTCATCATGATTTTCTGTTTGAGTTGTTTAAAATATGGTTACTAAATCTGAAAAATATCCAGAATTCCCTCAGATGTTTTTGTTATTAATTGCCATGTAAAGTCCTTAGAGTGAAAGATCACACTTTGAAATTTTCAATTCCTGAAAATTTTTAAGATTTTTTTTAAAAAATCACCCAATATGTGAAATATCTTATTGGATCTTATATGTATTCTTAAAGAAAGTTTATTTTACCCTTTGATTATAGTATTTCATAGTTGTCTTTAGATTTAAAATTGTTTAAATGTGTTATCATCTCTGAGTTTTTTGGCCTCAACCAATTATTAGGAAATGGATCTAGTAATCTTTTAAATATATGTGAATTTTCCAGGTTCTTTCTCATGTATTTTGAATATTTACTGATTTTATGACATTGGCATTATCTCTTTTCATGAATTTACTGTTTTATCTAAAGAAAACCATTAATTTTGTCTTAAATTGCTCAATTTCTTATGCTGTATTTGTTCATTAGTAATGTAGCAATCTTAGCTTTTTATAGGTGTTATTGCAAAGTTCATGTCAAATTTTAATTTTAGTCATATTTAAAGCACAACTCTTGTGAACAGCTAATAACTGTCTCTGTTTTATACAGTCTCATAAACTATAATTTTATTTGTATTATTCAATATTTTATATCATGAATAGTTTTTTTTACATGTTTGGCATTATGCTTATCATATTAGTATATATTTTCCCTACTGTCTGGTCCATTTTTTTTCCTGTAGGAAATCAGCAGTAATTCATAATGCCATCCATTTTATGCAATGCAAAATTTTCTCAGTACTTTAAGATTTTTCTGTATCTTGAATGTTCAGTTTTCCCTATGATTTTATGAGTTTATGGAGTTGATGAATGTATATATGTCTTTTAGTATATTTGGGACAGTTTGGGGACATTAGCTCTTTGGATACATTATTACCCCCCATGTATTTTCCCCTCTTCCAGGACAGGAATAATATGTATGATAGACTATGTATTCATCCCCTATATCCTTTGTTTCTTGGATCACATCATTTCTATTATTCTATCTATGATTGCTTGAGTCTTTCCAACCCTCCTGTCTTCTCCAATCTGCTGTTCAGTTGTCATAGTATGAATTTTAATTTCAGTAATTATATATTTTGTTCATAATTTCCTCTTGGTTCCTTTTTTAAAAATTTGAGGTATATTCAGCTTTAACTAATAGAAATATTATGGGGTATACGGATTTCAATACATGAATCCATAGTATAATGTTTGAATCAGATTAAAAAATATCAATCTCCTTAAACATTAAGGACATTTGAGGCTTCAAAAATATAAGAAATAAATTTCTTCTTTTTCTTTTAAGTTTATGCCATTCATATTATTTTGTTAGAGCAGTCTAAAAGGACTAGGACAGGGTTATATATATTTTTTGTACATGTGCAGTAATTTTAGATTTGATCCTAGGCATTGTGAATGATACATTATAAATATTCTGTGTTGTGTTGTTTTTTGTGAAGTTCCTGTTTTTGTTTATTTGTTATATTCTTATTTGACTAGGAAAATAGTTTGCATATGCTTGAAATAGAACATCTGTCTCTCTTGTGGTGGATAATAGCAAAAATTTCAGTTCTGTTAGCCTTGGTTGTGCTGCTTAGAATATTACTTGGGCATTTGTACTTCATTGATCAAAGCAATATTTAGACTTAGTTCACAGGTATAAGTAAGAAGTAGTCTTCTGCTTTATTTTTTTAAAAATTTCCCTCCTTATTTTCCAGCTGTGTTAGTCATCCTAAATTACATACTCTGGTATTTAAAATCACTAGGATAATAACTTTTCTCTTGATTTTTAACCACTCCTTAGGATACTGGCTAGACTCTTAAACAAAAATTTTTAGAACTGGAAAATTCATGCAATGTTTCTTTTTTACTTAACATTTTAAATTAGTTAATTATTTTATAATGGCTGATTATGTTAACTTTTTGTCTATTGACTTTTTATATATTTCTCTTTTTTAATGATGTAAATATTTACATGTTTCTTTAATTGATTACTCTGCATAATGAAAAACTATAATGTCATTCCACATATAAGAACATTATAAAAATATATTTCTTTTAACATCTTACCCTACATTAAGATAAAATTTTTATACATGTTATTTCTATATACATCTTGTACTTCCCAATATGTTACTGTTAATTTTGTTTTTCAACATTCATCTTTTCAAGAAGTTAAGTTTAATAAAACGTATTTGCCTAAGTATTTGCCAATTCTACTTATGTTTTATGTATTTTTGTCTCAGTCATTTTTCCTGGTGAAACCCTTTTGTGGTTTTAGGTGATGTGCAATAAAAAATTCTATGATAAAATAAAGATGAAAAGTTTTCAACTAACTTCCAGGCAAGTTTAGACATATCAGCAATATCTATTATGCAATCTCTGATTGTGCCTTCAATATGATTCATCCAGGAGAATCCTTGACTTTTCTTCTTCCCAACCAGTTGGAATGCAGTAAACATTGCAGTGGTCATCATGTGCCATGAAATAAAAGCCTCGTGTTAAGAACGCAAAAGCAACCGACTAGAGAAAGTCTAGAACCATGTCAAATTCCAACATGGAAATTTAACCTACAAGCTTCAATTTTCATATAAAAATATGATCATTTTAATTACATCATTATTAAATTTGAATTTCTTCTATGTAAGTGAAATGATACACTAACCAATGTAAAATTGAATACCTAAAATAGAATGTTGTTATAGCAAAACTTAAAATATGTGACATGGAAAATGACCATCGAGGATACTGTGTAAAAATCTATTGATTACCAGAGAACCTGTGCTACCTTTTAAGGTAAACCATGAACCAATAGAATCTATAATTAGTGAGGAAATGATTGGAAAAATATTTTAATGCATGTGATTACTTTTCTCTTATTGTACAAAAGTCCTTTAAATTGGGAATTAATGTAATCTAAATCTAGACATTATGTAAGCCATTTTGCTAACAGTTCTGCTAAGGATGCCCTTTTGCCTATAACTTGATTTCAAGATGACTGAGGTCCACAGAAATGGGAAAAAAAACCAGCTCTAAATTGAAGCTGTTGATGGCTCTCCAGAAATAGGATTATGCCCTTCAGCTTTTTGAAACATAACCTAGTAATTGTTTTCTACCAGATAACGAGACAATCAAGTGGCATAAATGGAATAAAGGTCTTTTCCTTTTCACTGAAACCTATTGTTTCCAATGGCCCCAAGTTATGTGTGATTAAATTGAAAGAGACTGTGATGGGAAGATCACAGAACTAGTATATAAAAGATCATAGATTTTAGGATTAGGAACTATTCCTAAATATCAGTGTCTTAAAATTGTGCAGCATCAAAGAGAATTCTTAATAATGTTTTAAAGAAATTACTAGTTTTGCTTGAGAAGGACTTTGTTGGATTCCTAAAGTAATAAAAAAGAGGCCCAAAAATTGAATAGTAATTTGCAAACTGGCCAAAAGATGTTTTCATCCAATGTTCACTTTAGATAGGCCATAGAAAATTAGGTACAAAGAACTACTCTGCATTGGGCAAGTTAGGAACTTAGAGATTGTAGGAGAAAGAAACCCTGATCAGTGACAAGTCGATGTGCTAACCAAGAAATTTATTCTACTCCTGGAAATTTCTTCATTACAGGACTCAATCACTTCCTTCAATAGTGACAATTATGTATTTCTCCATCTCTTAAAGGAATTTGAGTTGCAATGCGTTTGCTTGAACTCAACCATGTTGGCTGAGTTTGGTTTATGAATATCTCCACCAAGAAATTACATATGGTCCTGAAAGAGAAAAACACACAACTAAAATATATAAGAGACTGGATTGTAAATAGTTACTAGCTGGAACTTTGAGATGATCACTCTTAGGGTTGGTTTGAGCATAATCTGGGTATAAGAACAAATAATATGAACAGATATTTTAAATGGTCACAAGAACTGGCTCTGGGACTTCTCATTATATACAGATATATAATTTTACCTGGACAGTTTCCACCTAGACCAAAAGCAAACTACCAAAAGCTCAGTGTACTGTTTTACTAGAGTGTTACCATGTGACCAATTCTTTGGTAGGCTCCATATACATATTTATACATGGCCAGTCTACATAGGACAAACAAAATAACTCTAATGCCAAAAATCTGTAGCAAACATCTTGGGAAATAAGTCACTATGTCAGCAGCAACAGGGAAAGAACAATCAGGGCTCCATCAACAATTGCCCATTTCCCTAAATTTGTCTTTAAATCTAACTCAAGATGAACAAAACAACAACAACAAAAAGTGGCCTCCAAACTAATAAAATGCCTACATCTATTTAGCCTGCTTTCAATATTCCAATGCTAGAAAGAAACAATGAGATTATACATGAATCTTAACCCTCTTTTCACTGTAAATCCTTCTCAATTCCTACCTGACTTTGAATTTTTGACAAATGAAAGTACTGGTGGTTAACTCCCTTGCAACCTTTGAATAAATATCCAGTGTTTGTTCTCATTTGGGTCATCTATGTTTATTTCCACATTTTCGTTAATGGGAAAAGTCAAGTAAAATGATAATCATTGTCTCACAAGAAATAGATTGAGTTTTATCATCATCTTGGTCTTTCCTCTTTGCTACTTGTTAAAATAAGGTGTAACACAGTATTGCAGATACTAGACCAGTAATATTCAACTATAAGAGGTTAGGGATAACAGGTGGTGCTTTCTTTGGGGAATAGAGACAATATACTAACTCAGACTTTGAAGGAAACAAAATAAACATTTCTTTTGTTTAAGATATTGGTGACTTGGGGAAATTTGTAATAATATCTGAAGTGATACAAGAAATAAAATAACACTTTAAAAAACACTGGATATCTGAAGTTCAGATATTAAAAATATATAAAAATCTATCTTTTAAAAGGATACTATTAAATAAATATTGGCATATATTTACATTTATTATTTTATCATCACCAAAATAAAAATATGGATTACTTTCATCACCTCAGATATTTACACTACAGCTCTTTGAAGAAAATTACCTTCCCACTCCTAATCAATGTAAAGTATCAATCTGTTTTCTGGCCTTTATATAGTTTTGCCTTTCCTAGGATAACATATGAATGAAGAGAGAGCATAGTCCTTTGTGTCTGGGCTGATTCATTTAGAATAATCTTTTGCCACTCATTCATGCTACCTAGTGCAAAACAATTTGAAAACAAAGGTAAAGTCACAGATATCAGTAAACAGTGAAACCAAGTCCAAAGAAAAGTTTATATGAGTTTTATAGTCACATCTAGTCTATAGACACTAGAAGTCACTGGGAAAGAGTCTTCAGGGCGTAATAGAGGGCAATAGATAAAGTCAAATATACAAATTCTCAATACTAAAAAATAATAGATAACGCACGAAGGTAATGAATTAAGAATTATCTTTTTAAACCATTATTTAGAGATACAGCCTTAATTGACAGTTGCAATACAATTTGAAATACCTGCCAATGTTTGTTTCTGTGATGGCAGACTAATATAGCAGATGTTGGAACATGAGAGTACTATTTTGCCTTATAGTCGTTTGTGCATATATTTTTTATTAAGACTAATATGAATATTTGTAGTAAGACACATGTACATATGATTTTCTGCCATTTCTCTATTTACTTTAATGATATATTAAGAAATGAATAAACAAACAGTTAATTCTCAGAAGATTATCAGAAGATGGGGAATAGGAAGCATTTACAAGCTATTTCTTTTAACCAAGACAACATTTACATTGGCAGAGTCATCTGATGTAAATCTTTTGGGACACTGGAATCCAGTGAAGACTTGCAACTTTTAGAGGAAGGAATGGATAGTAAAATGAGGCTAATTCTTTTGTCAATTTTAGCTCCTAGCCTGACACTGCTTGTCCTTCCTGTCCAAACATTATAGTCTCATGGCAGAAAGTTTATGTATGTTCCTGGAAGTGTTTATACAAAGCTTTTGGGGCCCATGGTGAACTTTAATGAAACTGTTCTCCTGGTATTAGGAATCCATGCTCTGATCCTTAATTTCTTCTTGTGATCATGGAGATACACACTCAGTAAGATAGCTATACTGTTACATCTACCTCCATTATTGTGTGACCCTCCTCCTCCAATCAAGGTAGCTTCTAGATGATTTGAAGAATAAGTGCCTTTTTACCCTTTTACTTTTATTTCTCTTTTTCTCCTTTTGGGAACCAGATATTAAAGTCTAGACATTCAAAAGCAACCATATATATGGGAGGAATTAGAAAGTCCTAGTCCATACTCAAAGAAAAGCTCAGAAGACACTCTCAGAGGCCTATGTTCATAGATCAGGTCAAAGATAGCTTCCAGTAATGAAAAACTAAACAAAAATATCCTCAAACTCTTAGCTCAGAGAAAAGTCTATTTTTTAGGTTTACTATATTGTTAAATTAAACCAGCCAGTTTTCAACAAAAATCACAAAGCATACAACAAAACTGAAACAATATGGTTTCTTCAAAGGGGAATAAAAAAGGCAGTCAACAAAAATTATCCTTGAGAAAGACTTGAAGGGAGATATAGTACAAAAATATTCTAAAAAAGAACTAAGGGAAGATGAATAAAAGGTCAAGAAAATGATGGAGAAAAAAAATGAAAATAATCAATACAGAGATTTATAATATAAAATGGAATTCTATATCTGAACAGTAAAATAAATAAAGTTAAAAGTTTACCATTTGAGATTCAAAGGTAGATTTGAAGAGGCATAAAAATAGTAACTTGAAGTTCAAATTATTAATTCTGAAACAAAAATAACTGAAAATAAATGAGAACAGAGCTTAACGGATCAATGTGACACTATCATTTTGATCAACATATTCATTAAGGGATTCCCAGAAGGAAAATAGAAAGAAAGGGGCAATGAGAATATTTGAGGAGGTACTGACTGAAAATTTCTGAAATTTGATAGAAGATATGAACATAAATATCTAAGAAGCTCAACAATATTTTAACATAATGAGTTCAAAGGGACACAGATGTATACAGGTTACAATCGAACGAAAAAACTAGAGGAAAAAGAATCTTGAAGGCAAGAAAGGTAAAATGATTCATGAAATATAGGGGCTCTCAATAGGAATATATGACTATTTCCCATCAGAAACCTTAGAGAACAGAAGGCAGTGGCTCATTTATTTAAAATGTCAAAGAGCAAAAACAAAAACACCACTCAAGAATTTTACATCTACAAAAACTATCCTTTGTAAGTTCAAAAGTTAAGAAGAAATTAAAGATTTTCCCGGAAACAAAATTGAAGTGTCTGTTACTCTAGTAGTAACTAGTTCTAGTAAACGCCCTGCAAGAAATTCAAGAGATTTGAGACAAATGAAATGAAAGGACATCTAGACAACAACTCAAATCTATGTGAAGAAATAAAGATAATAATAATGATAATTACAAAGGCAACAATGAAAGCTAGTATTATGTGAACTTGAGTCTGTGGTTCATTTTATACAAAATTTAATGAGAGAAAACTCCATTATAAATCAATTATTAGTTCATATTTTTGAATGGAAAATGTATAAAGATAGATACCAGCAAATGAAAGAGGAAAGGAGCAGAATTTTGGTATGTTATTGAAGACAGGTCTCTCTAAATTCAAATTAATGTGTTATAGTTTGAGATAGAAATGATTCTCTATGGCAATCAAGAATAAAATACCATAAAATATGCACAAAAGGAAATGTGAAGAGAATAAAAATATTTTATCACACACAAGCACTGCCCCCGCAAAAACACAAAGACAGAATATAAGCAATAAGGACAAAGACCAATAATTAAGAATTCTTGAAAACAAATGGCAGTACATTGGAAGCCTTTCATTATCAATAATTATTTTAAATCTAAGTTCATTAAAGTCTAATGAAAAAAATTACAATTGGCAGAATAGATTTAAAACATGTGCTAGAACTACATCTGTTACTAGAACTATATATATTATCTGTTACTAGATAGGTTTCAATTCAAAGCAAAAAAGTAGGTTCAGTTATAGGATAGAAAAGGTTTTTTCATAAAATAGTAACTAAAAACAAGCACACGTGGTTATACTAATAGCAAACAAAATACAGTATCAAAAAGTTTCAAGAAACAGAGATTTTATAAATTACTAAATGTTTAATATAACAGTGGATATAATAGTTACAAACATTAACAACTAATAAATAACAGATCATTAATATATATGAAGAAAAAAAGAAGAAAATATTTATAAATATTTTGCCTAAAATATTTTACAGTAATAGTTGAAGATTTTAATTCTTCACTACTCTATATTGGGTAGAACACACAGAAGATAAGTAAGGAAATATCAGACCTAATAAAATACAACAAGTAGATCTAACAGCTACAGAATAGTCTATTAAAGAACAGTATCATATGCATTCTTTCCAAATACTCTTTTGCTAGGCAAAGAGTATTTGGAAAGAATAGTCTATTCTACAGAATAGTCTATTAAAGAACAGTATCATATGCATTCTTTCCAAATACTCTTTTACTAGGAAAGACCACATTTTTGGCTACAAATAGAACCTGGAACAATTTCTAAAATATAGAAATCATTTAATCTATTCACTACAATCAAAATGGCATAACTCTAGAAAGAAACAGAAATAAAATTTAAAATTCAAACATTTGTAGAAGTTCCTCAGTGAACTCTCAAAAAACAGTAAATCATAGAATGAAACACATGCAAGAATAAAAAAACACTTAGAGATGAATAAAAATGAAAACAGGACGCATTAAAAGTATGGGACACAGAAAAAGTAAGTGTTCAGGAGAAATCAATTCAAATAAATACTGAAGGCAGAAGAAAGTATCTTATGTCGAATATCTAAATTTTTTTTAACAACAAAAAGAGCTAGGAAAATAACAAATATCTAAACTCAAAGCTAGCAGCAATATGGAAATCATAGATTATAGTAAAGGTAAAAAACAGATTTAAAAAAGGAATAAACAAAAATATTCTATAAAAGACCAACAAAATTGTTAAACTTTTAGCTAAGTCAGCCACAAAGAAAAGGAGGAAGACTGTAATTACTCAATTAGAAATAAAAATTAGAACTTTTCCAAACAATTCTATGAGAAACTAAAAAGAATATTAAGAAAGTACTATGAACCAACAAATTGAATAACATCAATGAAACGCACAGATTTCTAGAAAAATAAAACCTTAGCAGACTAACTTGGGGAGAAACAGAAAATCTGAACAGAGCTATGACTACTAAGAATAGTAAACCAGTAATCAAATATTTTTCGACAATGAAAAACTTGAACATTGCTTCATTTGTGGAATTTATCAAGAGTTTAAAGAAAGATTCCCAATTCTTCTCAAACTTTTCCAAAACACTGAAGAAGAGGCAACACTTCCAAATTCATTTTATGAAGCCAGAATTACTGTGACAGACAAGCCAAAAAAAAAAAAAACACTAAAAGAAAACTGCAAATATCCCTTATATATATTAATACAAATATCCTCTAGGAAATACTAGCATACTTAGTTTAGCCATACATTAAAAGGATTATACACCATGAGGAAGTAGAATTTTTTTCCTGGAATACAAGAATGATCCAATATAACGAGAATTAAAATCGATTAATATAGTACCCATAGTCATTAAAAAAAAGGGAAAATGTACCGTCATCTCAATTAATGCAGAAAACAAGAATTTAATAAAATTTAGCACCTTTTATGATAAAAAATTTCTCAAAATAAATGAATAGAAAACAGCTACTTCAACATAGTAAAGTCCATATATGAAAAACTAACAGTAAATACTACACTTCATGGTAAAAAACTGCAAATTTTTCTTCTACAACTCTGCAGTCAGGAAAAAGGTCTGGATGTCTATTTTCACTTATGTTCAATACAATACTAGCATTTCTGTCCTGAACAATGAGATAAAAAGCAAAGATGGCTAAATAGGAATGTAAGAAGTAAAATTATCTGTTTGTAGATAATATGCTATCAAAATTACACAAAAAGGTAATAAAATTAACCTATTCAATTCAGCAAAGTTGATAATTGATAATTTAAAAAAACAGTTGCATTTTATACATTAACAACATGCAACCCAAAGAAGTATATTAAAATCAATTCAATTTACCATAATAGAAAAATAATAAAGTGTGTAAGAATCAACAGAGCAGATTCAAACTTGTAAAATTAAAACTTAAAATATTGCTTAAATAAATGTAAGAAAATGCAAACAAAGAGAAACTCTTAAAAAAGATATTTGATATTCATGGATTTAAAGACATAATACTGTTAAGGTGACAATAGTGCCCAAAATGATCTATATGTTTAATTAAAATATTTAATAAAATAACAATAATATACTTTTTCTTAAATAGAAAAATCTACTTTAAAATTCATATGAAATTGTACACAAAAGGTGCAAATATAAAATAATATAGATATTATTTCCTTTAAAATATAAAAACAGAATTACCATATGATTCAGCACTTCCACTTCTGGGTTGACATATAAACTCAAAAGCATTGAAAGTGGAGTTTTAAGAGGTATCTGTACACCAATGACCACACCAGCATTATTCACAAAAGTTGCAATGTCTACTGATGAGTGAATGGATAAGAAAAAGGTGGCATATAAATGTCAACAAATATTATCCAGTCAAAAAAAGTAAACTCTAACATACATTACAACCTGGATGAATCTTGAGGACATCATACTAAGTGAGTTAAGCTAACCATAGGAAGATAAATAGTGTATACTTTTACTTATATGAGGTACTTAGAGTAGTTCAAAATCACAGAGAAAGAAAGCAGAAGGTGGCTGCTGGGGTTTTGGGGGAAGGGGAGTAGGGAGCTATTGTTTATGTCTGTAGAGTTCAAAATTTACCAAATGAAATGTTCTGGGCGCAGAAGGTGATTATGGTGATACAACAGTATGAATGTACTTAATATTTTTAAAATGTACTCTTAAAAATGGTTAAAATGCTAAATGTTTTTCTGTATGTCCTTTTATCACATAAAAATGATCAAAAAAGAATAAAAATTGGAAGAGAGCACAGGATGGTGTCTCATGTCAGATTAAGAAATAAGGAATATTATTGGGTAAGATTTAAACAAATGATCAAAATTGAATAAAGGTAAAATAAATCAATCTATTCCTTTGGTCTGTGGATTTAGCCTCCTTAACAGGTCCAAATCCAATTCCATGACCTCTCAATGGGTCTTAAAATTTAGCTGCTAGATTTTAAAAAGTAATAATAAATGACTTAAATAAATAACTACCCACCCTGACCAGCATGCCAGTGACTCATTCCTCTGATGGAATTCTGCCACTTCAGCAAAAAAATTCTTAGCGGGACTTAAGGAAGTGTTTGGTAGTAGAAATGTAATAAGGACAATAGAATCCGTATTTCATCCTTTCAAATTTAACCCTTATATTTTCCTCAGAGTCCATACCTTATCTGTCTAATATAAAGATTACAGAATTAAATCAAAATGTATCTAAATGTAAAAGCAGGCTGGGGATAGAGCACTCCCTAGCAAGCATGAGGCCCTAGATTTGATCCCCAGCACCACAGAAGAAATTTTAAAATTAAACTAAAATTCAGCTGAAACAAATGATCTTCATATTAACTTACTAATAACAAAACTTAAGAGATGAAAACTGTTACTTTCTCAATGGTTATGCTAATTTGGAATAACTTCACCTTTCCTTCCTATTAGAAATATATATTCAAAATACGGGGTTATGAAATGTTATCTTGGTATAGACTCGAGCTTGACATTCTTCCAATACTTCAGTCTTTAATTAATCGTTATACAAAAAGAATAAACTATACAGCATGCTAATACTCATAAGAGAAAGTATGGAGCAACGAAAAGGCAAGTAAATACAAAGGGGAAAATGAATTGAAATGTATGGAGAACACTGTGAAGATTCTGAATCTTATCACCTATTATGGTTGAGATATGAGGTGTCCCCCTGAAGTTCATGTGTGAGACAATGCAAGACAGTTTAGAGGAGAAATGATTGAGTCATGAGAGCTTTAAGCTAATCAGTGCATTAATCCACTAATAGGGATTAAATGGTTGATAACTGGAGGCTGTGAGGATGTGGGTGGTAAAGATGGGTCTCTGGGGGTGTGTCTATGGGGTATATATTTTGTCTTTGGGAGGGGAGTTTCTCTCTCTCTCTCTCTCTCTCTCTCTCTCTCTCTCTCTCTCTCTCTCTCTCTCTCTCTCTCCCCTCTCTCCTTCCTGGTACCATTTCTTGAGCCACTTTTGATTGCCACATTATTTCACCATAATGTTCTGCCTCACCTTGGGATCCAAAGTCAGCCATCTGTGGACTAAGTCTTCTGAAACTGTGAGCCCCCCAAATCAACTTTTCCTCCTCCAATTGTTCTTATTGAATCTTTCAGTTACAGCAACAACAACAAAAGCAAATAAAAACTGATTAAAACATTGTCTATGCAAAACTTCTATTCCTCCTATAATTCCCTACAGAGTGCTTCAAACCCCATTCGTTTTAACTAAATATAAATAACAATTTTACTGACACTTTTCACTTCTGAGAAAGTGCTAGAGCCCCTGACATGTTTTAAATGTTTTATTGCTAGGACATACAGAGGGAAGATTAGGTGATAAATCGATTTCTTGGTGCACTTACTAAAATTTTAAATTCAGTCCTAGTGATATATCTCACAGCAGAGTGTGCCCTAGATAATCTGCCTTTTTTTTAGAAGCAGAGTTTATAAAGCATTAGAATATTTAAAAATCCATAGCATGTACTGTCAACCAAGAATGAACCTAATGTGAACTATGGGCTTTGATTGATAAGGATATGTCAATGCAGGTTCATCAGTGATATCTCCCACTCTGATAAGGGATGTTTACAATGAGAGGACTTACCCATGTGAGGAGGCAGGGGATTATGAGAAATCTCTACAACTTCTACTCTACAATGTGAATCATCATTTTTCTAAAAGAATATGTGAATGCAAAGACATTATCATGATGGCATCTCTGGAAAGAGAATAGACTGCATATTAATGAGAAGGAAAAAAAGGTCCATCTACTAGAATAGAACAATTGAATATCATGGATCTTTGAATCTCTTACACCTCAGATAATTATATATCTTTTTTTCAAAATAAATGATAATAATAAACTACATTAAGAACTTTCTCCACAAAGGACATGACCAGCAGTTTGCCAAAGGCTATTAGTTTCTCAAATATCATACTCATTTTTTTTCACCCTGAACTCTAGAAAACAAAACAAATCATACTTTTCACTGTATCTCAGTAATGTAGATTCATACATCCATCTGTAGACATAAAACCCCCATACATGGACTCCCTCTTGATGCAGCGTTAGAACTATAGCTGGCATGAAGGTCCATGTGTCCTGCACTTGGTTACACAGCTTTCCGTAGGGTCCTTACTGTCGATTCAAGATTTTGTTATGTTGTATAATACATTAGTCTTTTCATTGAATTTTGACATTAAAACAAAGTTGTTTGTAGAAGTTGTTTGTGAAGAATGCATGATTGAAAGGCAATGCATTTCTATAGATCAATAATGATGCAGTGATAATCTTATAGAAATCTCCCTTCCAATCCATGTTTATTTGAATTTCAAACCACATTTGTACAAGAGCTAATTATTTACCATGAGGAAAAACAAAATCATTTTGTCAGAAAATACTAATTACTTCAAAATAAAACGTGCTTCATACTCAAGAATGATATTTCAGGTTCTTCTTGTCTGATCAAAGAGAAGTTCAGTTCTTCCTGCAGTGGCTCTAGATAGCAGACTGGGTAAGATGCGTGTATCTGGTCCTGAAGCAGTCCTAGAAGAGTCCTCAGACCTTCCCTGTTGGTGTTCCTAGAATTAAATGGAATACGAATACGGTAGTAGAGAAGACTCACAAAATTAAAATAGCCAGAAATTCACAGTTTGGATCCTCCCCAACAAGAGTTACCCACAAAGTCTTTTGAAATATTTTAATAAAATTCTCCTCTTAGATTATAATTATGTAAAAACCCCCACTTACAAAAGCCCTGATTTATATTATTTACATACTTGTCCATTTCTGTGGTATAAATACTACCAACAATATCTATGTAGCATGATATCGCTAACCATTAGGAAAATATGTGGAATATTATATTATTGTATTTATAATAATTATAATATACTGAGAGGCAGCAGGATATGCCCTAATCCTGGAGCTGCCCTATTCCCAGCAGGATCCACCCTAAACCAGGAGCCACCCTAATCCCTGAGTAGGGTCACCTTTCAATCCAAAATGCCATGTGTCATTCCTACTTGGCTATGGGCTCTCGGCATACTGAAACAGCTAAAATAGCCACAAAACAAAGATAATAGTAAAACGTAATGACATAATTAAAAGTGATGACTGAGTAAGTGAGGGTTTACTTCACTAAAAATGATTCATTAAAATGTGCCCTTATCTAACTTAATTTTTAACAATAGTTGTGTTTTACAACCACACTGAAAGCTCCTAAAAATTTAAAAATTGGTTCTTTCTGAACAATTTCAAGCTTGTTCCAACATACTATTGAATACAACTATACCCTTTTCACATAGATGTGTTTTTGTACACGTCTTATTTGAGCAGCATCATTTTACTTAAAATTGATTAATTAATCAGCCTTATGTATGAAGTTTGTGAATATCAACTATCTAAATTTAATCTGGTGGTCCAGATTAAAATAACTATGACTTTGCAAATAGTATTTTCAGTGATTCATTTATAGTTTTAGGAAATTGTTCTCAAGACTCAGAATATTGAATTTCTAATTTTCCACAGCTTATTGTCACTTGTAACTGCATTTGGGATTACTGAATAGACATGATATAGCTGAAATTTGTTAAATAATTCTTAGATAACCTTTCTGGTACCTGTTTGAAATCCTTAGCTGGCATACTACCTTGGAATGCTGTGGCAAAACCATTGGGAAATACCCCATTTACCTCAATTAAATACTTGGAATGAAACAAATTTCTTTGTTTCCTTTCTACATGGTTTTATTCTGGATTCAAATACTCATGTAAAGAAAAGGGTTTACTAGTTATACAGGTACAATTTACTCTACAAGAGATGAGGTAACACACCTACAAAATAAGCAGATGGAAGGAATTTTCACACCATTTATTTTTCTTAAGATTCCACCATAAGATGTTATGACTTCTGTAGTCTCTGTGACCTGAAAGTTTACTATAGAGTTAGATTTAGGGAAGAAACAAGGTATAAAACTCAAACTCTGAAAAAAAAAAATCTTCATTATATAAGTAGGAAGCTGGGAATCCTAGAGGTGGAATAATTTGCTTAGGATTAAATAATATGCAATAGCCAATATCTGAATCCAAGTATGCCAGGTTCTATAGCTTATTTTACTACTGACTCCTCTTAAGATTGCATCAAATCTCAAAATAAAAAGATCATAAAAACCCAGGCATTTACTTTTTCTTAATTTGGACACTGGTCCCAAGCGCTCCTTTGCTTGAGAGGATCTCAATCTCATTTTAAAGAAATTGTGGTCACTTTCAAAGGGAAGATATATAGAAGAAATCTGCAAATATGGAATTATAGTAATAGTAAATCAAATCAACTAATTCATTTGCAAAAATTAGGCAAGTAGTCACTTGTTTTTACAATATACCTATTACTTATTTTTTCAATTTTAATCCAAATTGTGCAAATTTTATATAGGGAGAGACGTTCTGTGAGGATTTTTCAAAAATTTTATAACATGATCCGGAGCAAAATATGCATCTCATGACATGAAAGAGTACAGTCTCTCTCTCTCTCTCTCTCTCTCTCTCTCTCTCTCTCTCTCTCTCTCTCTCTCTCTCCAAAGCAAAACTTACTCTTTCTAAATTAAATTTCTCCACTTTTCACATGTTATCTATTACACCTCATTCATTTGAAAATGCTTTTCTGATCTACTAAATTGGCTTCATGACTATTAATAATTTCGAACCTATAGATCAAAACCCATATAAAATATGTAACACATAAGAGTTTTGGTTAAATTTTCTCTCTTGTCCTATTTTTTTTTAGATAAGTGAAGTTATATCTTACAGTATGTCATTTTCCCAAAGTATAGAAAAAGAGGTGAAGAAATTAACTGGTTGTCTAGTGTTAGATATCTGTCTACTTCTTAATTCTCCCAGCACCTAAACATGTGTTTATATTCTTCTTAAGCAATTCACCAAAGACACATTATAATTTTTTATTTTTTATTGTTATATAGTTCCTCCTTTTATTCAGTAGAAATTCTTGCTCTGTAACTTCCAGGTTCTCATTCTTACTTGAAATGTGGAGTCACAAAGAATTTGTTTTCTTTCTCACGGGCTCTTTCCTAAGCATGCATAGTAATGTGTTGTTTGTTTTTTCATCGCTTCTAAAAGATGAGCATCCCAGTTATATAATATCTCACATGTGCTTCAATCTTGAATGTCTTCACTCCGCTACATCCTCTTCTTGGAATACATCCTAACTCACTTATGTCTCAATTAAAACATTTGCAAAGCACTGAACACAACTCTTGGGAATTGTCTCATGTTCACTCACTGTAATACTATCTGTCTTAAGAGCCAAAACATTGTCACAAATTTGTTACATATCCTATTTTCCTAACTTGTGAAGAATTTATTGTTGGACATAAAATTCAGGCTTCAACTATGAATTTAAAATCAATCTTTGAGTTTTTCCCCTAAATACTGCATGAAAAAATAATCCTCATATATTCAAACTTGATAGATCATGTCACCCAATATCTAATCTTTCTTCAAAACACCTTTCTCAATAGGGACTATTATAGACCAGCTTAGATTGCCTTTATTAAAAATTTTAATTATTTGTTTTATTTTTTTATACATGACTATAGAATGTATTTATGCACTTTGATATGTTTGATAGATGAGATATATTTCTCATTTTTTTGAGTGTACATGTTGAAGAGTCATATTGGTCATGCAGTCATATATATATAGGGTAATAGTGTCTATCTCATTCCACCATCTTTCCTACCCTTTTGCCCCCTTCCTTCCGCTCCCTACCCTTTGCTATATTGAGAGTTCTACCATTCCTCCCATGCTCATCCCTTCCCAACCCCATTATGGATTAGCATCTACTTATTAGCGAAAACATTCAGCCTTTGATTTTGGGGGATTGGCTTACTTCACTTAGCATGATTTTCTCCAACTCCATCCATTTTCCTGCAAATACCATGATTTTATTCTGTTTTAATTCTGAGTAATATTCCATTGCATATATATCACAGTTTATTTATACATTCATCTATTGAAGAGCATCTAGATTGGTTCCACAATTCAGCCGTTGTGATTGGTCTGCCATAAACATTGATATCACTATGCCACTGTAGTATGCTATTCTTAAGTCCTTTGGGTATACACTGAGGAATGGGATAGCTGGGTGAAATGGTGGTTCCATCCCAAGTTTTTCAAGGAATCTCCCATGCTGCTTTCCAGACTGGTTGCACCAGCAGTCTCACCAGCAATGTAATATTGTGCCTTTTCCCCCACATCCTCATAAACACTTATTGTTGATTGTATTCTTCATAACTACCATTCTGACTGCAGTGAGATGAAATCTTAGAGTAGTTTTGATTTGCATTTCTCTAATCACTAGAGATGTTGAACATTTTTTCATATACTTCTGATTGTATTTCTTCTTCTGAAAAGTGTCTTTCAGTTCCCTAGCCCATTTATTGATTGGGCTATTTATTTTTGGGTGTTAAGTTTTTTGAGTTCTTTATGTATCCTGGAGGTTAGTGCTGTGATGTGTGTGTGGTAAAAATTTGCTCCCATTCTGTAGGCTCTCTCTTCACCTCACTGATGGTTTCTTTTGCAGAAAAGAACCTTTTTACTTTGAATCCATCCCATTTATTAACTCTTGATTTTATTTCTTGCACTTTAAGAGTCTTGTTAAGGAAGTAGGGGCCTAATCCGACATGATGAAAATTTCGGCCTACTTTTTCTCATATGAAGTATGAAGTATGAAATGTAATTCAACCAAATCAAATCAATTGATTGCTCAAAACGCTAAATAATTCATTCCCGTAAAACTGAAATTCTATCCATTAACTACTTGTTTGACAATGGGTCATGAATTTTATATACAATAATTTACCTTGTATGCTCATTGACCTCACATTCATTATGCATACTTCCTCTATTTTATTACATGTCCCTGCAAACTCAATTTACTTACCTTTAACATTCTCTTTTACATTAATTTTACAAATGGGAAGCACAAGTAATAAACTAGAAGACAGTAACTTCATGCTTTCACCCTCTGAGGCTGAATTTCTGGTATTGCCTACATCATCAGTGTAGTTTTATCCTGCTTTGCGCAACCCTTCCTTCCATGGACTCAGCTCCATATGAGAAGACTCCATAGATATTTCAGTTCATTTCAAATGACCTGAGCTTTTAGTTCTACTATTGCTTTTCACACTTTTACTTTCATCCCTCAAAAAAGTAGCAACTCTCACTAGTCTTTTTTTTTTTTTATAAGAGGAGAAATTGAACCCAGAGGTACTTAACCAAGAAGCCATCACCTCAGGCTGTTTTTTCTTAATTTTTTTAAATTGATTTTATTTTTTTAAATACACGACAGTGGAATGCATTAAAATTCTTATTACACATATACAGCACAATTTTTCATATCTTTATTTATAAAGTATGTTCACGCCAGTTTATATCTTTATATGTGTACTTTGCTTTGGGTTTTTTTGCATTACAATTTTGATTACACATATATACCACAATTATTCATCTATGTTTGTATATAAAGTAGGTTGACACCAATTCGTGTCTTCATACATGTACTTTGGATAATGATGTTCATCACATTCCACCATCCTTGCTAACCCTCTGCCTCCTCCCTTTCCTTCCTTCCCCTCTTCCCTATCTAGAATTCATCTATTCCTCCCATGTTCCCCCTGCCTACTCCCCTATGAGTCAGCCTCCTTATATCAGAGAAAACATTCTGTATTTGTTTTTTTTTTTTTTTTTGGAATTAGCTAACTTCACTTAGCATTATATTCTCCAACGCCATCCATTTACCTGTAAATGCCATGATTTTATTCTCTTTTACTGCTGAGTAAAATTCCATTGTATATATATGACACATTTTTCAATCCATTCATGCACTGAAGGGCATCTAAGTTGGCTTCACAGTTTAGCTATTCTGAATTGTGTTGCTATAAACATTCATGTAGCTATGTCCCTGTAGTATGCTGTTTTTAAATCCTTTGGGTACAGTCCCAGGAGAGGGATAGCTGGGTCTCACTAAATTGCTTAGAGCCTCACTACATTGCTGAGGTTGGCCTTAAAATTGAAATCCTCCTTCCTCAGCCTCCCTAGCTGCTCAGAATAAAGATGCATGCTTTCATGCCTGACCACCTTGAAATCAATATCTTTTGAAGAAAATATGCATATCTGAGTGGATCTGTGTCAACTGCTGGGTTTCGACTCCTACTAGATTATTTGACAGAACATTTTTAAAGTTAACTCTAAAATGTTATTAAGAAAGATATTTCTTTACTGTATTACTGCCCTCCTAGTCAGACTATAAAAAATTTCTATTTATCTAAATAAGCAACAAAAGTTATACAAAGTTTATTATATGCACAGTTAAATGTCATCTTAAATATTAGATGGTAAGCTCACAAGTTACTGTCTCTTACTAAAATATGTCTAACTTTATGTCTGATATATCTGAAGCCCATCTCTGGGATATTAAACAGAAGTTGTATTCTCTGTGTCTGTTTTCTCATCTATGAAATTAGAAGTGTCTGTTAAAAAAACTCTTTTGAATATGTTAATTAAGAGGCATCATGTAAAAAATTTTAAATTATAAATTATTGAAGAAATTGGAGATAGTGATATGATTAATTGCTGATAAGAAAACAAAGTTCCTGATCAGTACACCTATCTCTATCCTGCTTAACCTTTCTGAAGAATGTAACAAATGAAATATTATGGCTCATAAAAAAATTCACATACTATCATTAAAATATATTTTTGACAAATCTCCAGTTTTGTAATTTGAGTCATCTATATGGTGATTCTTAACCTTTATATGACTGTATTATTCAACAATATTTTCCAAGCTCCTTCAAAATCCAAGACAGTCTTTTGACAAGTGTTATATGAAATGCATTTAATTAAACACTCAAAGTTCTGGTTTTTCGTGCTGGATTATTTCATGTTCATAGATCCCATGAAGTCAATTCACTCTTAGGAACAATTTCATTGACTAGGACGTAAGTTACCAGAATGCCACTATGTAAAACAAATCCAGTACATTGTATGTAGCATGGAACTTGACACATGGTACATATATCAACAAATTTTATCAAAATTTTATCCAGAAAAATTTTATCCAAATTAATAATTTAGAAGATATATTAGTAAATCTCTGATGCAGTGTCCTAGTTCTTTTATAAACTGGCTGGAAATATATACTTAAGAATTTTCCATGTATGTCTCCAATTACACAAGTTTTGCAAAGGTGTGCCTCAATGTGTCCTGGTAATCTAAGTATATTGCAGTAAAATTAAGATGTCACATCCTTGGGCCATGTGCTCTATCTCTGGGCCACTAAGTTGGAGTTTTGAGGCCACTGTTTTCTGCCTCTGGTTGTCTATGTATTGGAAAATAAGGAAAACAACAATTTAGGCAGAAGATGTGGGGATAGAAATTTTAGTGAAGAAGATATAAATTTTGAGGCTTATGGGAATCTAAATTTCATTTCCCCTTTAGAATTGGGTATTCCTGATAGCCAAACACCTAAATCAATGCAAATGATTTCTGAAAGTGGCTATCCCATTTCCTAGAAGCTGCTGGCATCAAATGATTTATTTTTTGACCACCATATCTCACTCTACTCTGATCCTTACAGTATACTATGTTATAAAAAACTACCACACTCTGTTCTGGGTGGGAGCCACCCTTCCATACCACATTGGGCCTAGAAGCTGCAGCCTGAATTCTGCTCCGTCAAATTCTCGAGCCATAGTCTGGTTTTGTTGTTACTAAGACAACATAAATTATGACTAAAAAATACTAAGCCTTTAAGTAAAATTTGTACAATTACATTATTATTAACAGATAATAGCCTAACTGTAACCAAGCTCTACAATCCTGGGTCCTGCTTATGAAAGCAATTCTTACTTTTAAAAAATGAATTGGCTACAGTTTCCAAGCAGCAGATGAGTAGGTTTGGATCTAATTTTCTGCTACTGCTGAGTTTAATCTCATGATATTTTAATTTACCTCTTCACTCTCTTCTTCTATTATGTATTTCAGATTCACCATGACAACTGCTTTTCTATTCATTTCTTCTCTAGTTTCTTCTACCTCATAATTTAGAATTCTCATGGCTTTGCCTAAATAATGTTTTCACCCTCAAAGGAAAGGTTATATATTTACCTTCATGTATTCTGTTGATTCTGAGAAGTGCCACCAGGAGTTCATTTTTAGAAAATACCAATTTTTAAAAACAGTTGCTATTATAAATGTAAAAACATTTACATTTCTAGGATATCTTAGATAAAAACTAAGCACACAGGTGTAGCAGCCTAAAGTCAGTCTCAAATTCATTGCCACTTCTACTGAGAAGTGAGCTTGAATGTTCCTTGCCTTGGTGTGGCCTAGCATTCAAGACTTGCCTGACTAATATAATGTGCCAATACTATTACAATGAGATTTCTGAGGCTGGGTCACCTGCAGACATGTAGCTCCCACCTGGGTTTCTTGGAACATTTGTTCTTAGTGTCCTCAGATACTACATGAGAAGTATCACTACCCTATTGTTGATAGCATGTGAGAAACTCGGAGAAAACAAGGAGAAAAAAACAGGCCCAGCTTCCCATCTTTCCTGCTAAATTACCAGACATGAATAGTGACTTCTTGGACCATTCAGATCAACAAATAAATACTTTTAAGTGATCTCTCAGTTGGAATAAAAAGATTTCCTACATAACCTCATTTAACAGCTGCAAAATAATGATTTAAAATAATGTGATTGTTGTTTTAGGCCACTAAGTTTTGGAAGCAGTTATTATGATGCAATAAATAACTGGAACATATTTCAATATCCAATGCATTTGCCAAAATCATTGATCAGATGCTCAATAACAGGAGTAAGATTATTATCTGAGTCTTTAATGCCATAACTATCATGCAGCTTATATTCTGCAATTAATGAATCAAAATATTGTGGAGTCTGAAACAATTATCTTGAATTATGCTTCCGACTACACACTTAAGTTATATTAATTTCATTCTATTTTATAATCATTATTGATTTCTTTAAGAAATTGTTTTGAAATTGATAAGAACCTGTTTTGAATTAAATAAAGTATAGTGGATTAAGAATGAGGGGACACTATGCTTAGAATGACAGTAACACTATTCAAAAACTCCAACTACCTATCAAAATCTCCTTAAGAACCAATATGATGGGTGTGTATGTGTGTACACTGATGTATATTTGTAAATGGATAATGTATGTCTGTGCTTACATATTGATTTTATTCATGAGTTAATTTAAACCAAAACACAATGAGTCTCACTAGTTAGGTCACTAGATCTTAGCTTCTCTAGACTTTCCAAACAATTCACTTTTTCATTTATAATTTTTATGACTCTCTGCCATTTAAACAAAACCTTCTGGCGTGTAATCTGAATCTCTGAGTGTTAAGCAGTGGAAAAGATGATAAGAGAATAACAGTCAGTGTCTAGGCAACCCTCTCACATCCTAAAGACATCACTGATGCCTCTTTTGTTTTTATTTTGTTTTAATACATATACACTTACAGACATACATATTATTGTAGTCTACTGTTAAAAATGGCTTAATTTCAGCCTCAGAGACTTCATGGAGTTGACAAGGGAGAAGAAAGGAAGAGTATTTGTTCTAAATGTGTTTGGTACAAATCACAATTGAATTGTAAATGAGGTTGCCAGAATTCTAACAAAGAAGCAAAATGCATTTTCATTTTCCATCTATATCTCTTTCTTTCTGTCATTTTCACTATTTTTACTTTTGGAAAAAACAAAACACTGCTTTGCAGGGTGTGGGACTAATTTTTGACATTTTATTTTTGTTCTATAAAATTAAAATTCTAAAGATAAAAATGAAATATTATTATATTACCTTCAGGATTTCTAAACATTATGTCTTGAAAATTAGTCAAAAACCTCTGACATCTCTCTCTCTCTCTCTCTCTCTCTCTCTCTCTCTCTCTCTCTCTCCAAAAAAAGAATATGTGGAGAGAGAGAGAGAGAGAGAGAGAGAGAGAGATAGAGAGAGAGAGATAGATACACATATTTATATCCCCCACTAAAATGTATTTGGTTTTCTTACGTTAATTTTTTTTTCAAACAAAGTAAATCTACTTGGCTCCTGTCTATGAGAAATATATGGACACAATTAAACAAATTTAAACATTATCAAAATAGACATTTAGGAGATGTAAATGGAAATAAAAAATTATGAAATGCAATCCCTAAATGAGGCAATTGAGTTTTAAACTTAAAGTATATCTAGTTACATCTGCACACACCCCCACCACACGCACAGGCACATACATATACATGTATGCATGTGCACACACAACCATAACTTTTCCACAAAGGGTGTGTGAATTGTTGTCCCTAGTATGGTCTCTCCAAAATCCTTGTAAAATTTCTATGAATTTATTAGGAATATAAAATAATCTTCCACAAAACTCACCAAACTATACCAGAATGATAAATTAATAGCAAAAATTTACAATTAGTTCTGTAGGCTAAGAAAAACCCATTTAGTTAGCATTTTATAAAAGACTACTTGCAAAAGTGAAAAGGATAACTTATACCTATACTGCTTACACACATACTGAAGCAACCAGAGAACTTGGTCCAGCACTGCTAAAGAAACTGAGTTTCAGAGCCTCTTGAGAAGGAGCAAGAATTCACTTTCCTTCTGCCTGTCCCAGCACTAATCCCTTTCTCCCTCTTCCAGAAGGACTTCTTCCTCTAAGAGACAGTGCTGGTCTCAAGCTCTCTGATGCTTAAGGCCCAAAGTTACTATTTTGGAAGCTCTGATAGGAGCAACATAACCAAGTATATGATTTAAAAATAATATTTGATTCACTGAGAATATTAAACCACCACCATTAGTAAAATAAAAATTAAAACAGGCAGTGGAAGTAAAGAAGTTTCCATTTCTGGGAAAAAGAAGGTCACTGTGGTAAAATGATTTCAACACTAGAAACTAAACTCATGGTTGCAATCATCAAGGTGCAGATGATTTTAATAAATTAAAATAATGAGTATAGCAATAAAATTCCAGGGCCAGAGAAATGAACACGGCACAAAGGGGAAAGAAAGTCTTCTGGGTAGACATGGAAGAATGTGTCTTGAAAAAATTATCTTCTAGAAGATGCCATGGAAATTCCACAGGAGCAATGAGAGAATAGAATGGATCTAGTAAAAATTCAAAATACTGGCTAACTGGAGGGTTATGTCTGAGTCCAAAGATCAAATATTTTTAAAATGAAGGTCAGGCATAGAAGATTTGGGAAACACAAGTGAGCTGTTGCTAGGGTCAAAGATTACTTGAATAGGATAAAACATAGTATTTTTAAATGAGTAGTTCTTGAAGAAATTAATTGACTAGATTGAAAAGAACTAAAAGAAATAGAAGATATAAGTAAGTGAATAAAATCCCCAACACGACAAACTTAAGTTTTCAGGTGAAAAAGTTTGAGTGTCAGATATACTAACTTTAAAAAAAAAAGTCCCCTGTATCATGGTGAAATTTATGGACTTATACAATAAAAGAAAATATATAGAAGAGAGAAAAGTTTATATGTAAAAAAGAATTATATATACACACATATATATATGAAAAAAAATCAGAATACGAATCAACTTCTCATCCACAATACTAAAACTTAGACATCAGTGGGATTTACACACACCAGAAAAATAGCAGACTATAAATTCTGGAAACTTTGCTAGCTACAGAACATCTGAAAATGCTGGATGAAACACACCGATCTCTCCTTCCACACCAATACACAGTCTCAGTTCTTAAGAAAGTAGAAGGTGACTTGGTCAGTGCAAACTTCACATAAAACCAAAGTTATCCCCAATACAGTTGATGACAAAAAACTGGGGCCCAACAATGGCAGGGGAGATGAGATTGCCATGCCTTCAATGCACAATGAAAGAGAAGGTTGGGAAACACCTTCTTTCCTGAAGAATCCAGTTTTCTTGCCTATGCATCTGAGTGGATTACTAAAAGTAATTTTCTATAGGAATTCGTAACCAGTGCCCTGGGAGTCATTTGACAGCTTAAACATACATTGTTTCTGTGATCTGAAACTCACTCCCAAAATCATTTTAAAGTAGTTTCATGTTGATATTCCTCCTGGTCAATAAGCAGAAGAAACTACAAATTCTCTGTTGAGAAATACAGCCTTATGCCAGACTTGTCAGATTACCCAAGAGAGGACATAGATTCTGAATAAAGAAATGAGCAGGGAAACATCAGTCTATGAACAAATAAAAAATACGAAATAGAAATTTAAAAAGCTCAGTTAAAAAATTAAACACATAAAAATGTTAATAAAATGAAAGGTAGGCTAAGACATGACAAATAATTAGAATCTATAAAACAATAAAAATGAATTATACAGATTTTTAAACTACTTTAAAGTTTTAAACTAAGAAGTTATTTAAAGAGCAAATACAGAATTACTGAATTAGGAGATAAACCTAAAGAAATTACTTAAAATTGTGGCAAAAACATAAATATAAGATAAACTAAGAGATATTATATAGATGATATATATATATATATATATATATATATATATCTGTATATATATTTTTTTAAGGGGGAGAGGTTTTCATGTAATTTTCAAGTAATGAGTGAGAATGAGCTTTCACTAGAGGTATCTAGACTATTTCTGTAGAATACATGGTTAAGAGGACTCCACCATGTATTGGGGACCTAATATACTACATTGAAAGAGCTCTGATATCCCCGCCCCCAAACCTCTCTAGGGTCTATGCTTTCCAGCGACATTGATCTTGGTATAGCCCACACAGAAAGACTGGAATTTCACCTCTCAGGAATTGTGCTACTATTATACTTAAACCTTGAAGCCAGTCCTCAGATTTTTTTGTCCTCAGTGTGCAGATGAAAACCTGGTTTTCATGTCTGACCTTAAATTGGCAATTAATTACCCATATGTTTTCATTCAATGCATTGACAACACTCAGCAAGAGGTGTGTAGTTCCATATCCCTTTTTAAAATTTATACTTTTCCCAAATTTGTATCAATATGGTAATTTAGGAGAACAAAAGAAGTCCTCAGATAACATCTTTAAGAAATGACATTAATAGGATGGGTGTATAAAAAGTTGACATGTTTGCAAAAGAAGTTTTAGCTGTTCCTGTGGGTTACTCTAGAGCAGAAAAGTTCCCCTGGAGTTGGGGGACACCAAGGAAAGGAACTATGAATCAGTATCCCATACTGACTGGGGACTGTTTACAAGCTTTTCCCAGTAGGATGTGATTTTAAGAGAACCAGTTTATATATAACATATGCAATTCCCATAAAGGATTCAATCCTGAGCTCTTAATAGCAGGCATTCCCAGTACTTAGAGACTGAGTGCCTTGGGACTAGAAAATCATTCAGAACATTTTCCACAAGGAATGTATAATTCTGTGTAAGATTTTGGAAATCTTGACACAAGAGATGTATCTTCAAAATGTATCAGGATTAACTTAGATTTATCTGGCAACCTAAAGATTAGATATTAGAATATATTTTACCATGATTCACAATATTAAAAATTCACAAAAACAGAGAAATAATAGAATTTTTCAAATTCCAGGAGTAAACTTGCTAATACTATTCATTTTATAAAGCAATTTCTAGGGGTTATAAGCCAATGTACTAAGATATAGACAATAAATACTGCATGTGAGCTCAGGAAAGGTGAAAAAACCTTATTTTTATTATAATTAATATTATTGCCTGCATATTAAAAAAATGGTTGTGTAAACAAAATAGAAGGTGATATAATGAAGAAAATATGTTTCTAAAGACTAATACAATATAACAGTGATATCATGTAGATAATCACTATCTTAGAAGAAAAAAATTAAATTAAATTGTGAAGTATCTGAAGATATAGTGATGATAGATTTCTTAAAATTCAAAACACATGGAAAACCTCAGATTGAATGTGTGCATAGAGGTACTAATAGGAGAGATACGGCAAAATTCAACCTAGATGCATTTTAATATACAGAGAGAGTATAGAGATACATGTTCTTGTAAGTTAAAGGGAAAATACATGTTCACTAGAGAAGAACAAACTCCATATCATTATAAGAAATTTAAATATTATATTAGATTTAAAAAATAATGAAATGATAGTATTAAAGTATATAAAGAATAAACAAATAAATGCTGCGATTCTGTATGTATTTGAGTCACCCTTTAAATGTGATTATGTACCTAAATATCTACAAACATTCACGTACTCACAATCTTTAAAACACATAGATTCACTTTAAAAGTGAAATATAATATAATAAAATATAATAATATGCACAAAAATATAATAATGTGCACAAAATATTAAAAGCAGAAAATAATCAAGAAGATTCAAAACTATATGAGGAGAAAAGCTAAAGCAGGAAAATTTATTTTGAGAAAACAAAAATGGAAAGAAGGAAAGAAGAAGAAAATGATGTTAAAAGAATGCTATTGAAGACAGGCATGGTAGCCCATTTGTAATCCCAGGGAATTGGGCAGCTGAGGCAAGAGAATTGCAAGTTCAAAGCCAGCCTCAGTAACTTAGCAAAACCCTAATTAACTTAGGGAGATCCTGTCTCAAAATTATAAATAAATAAATAAATAGATAGATAGATAGGAAAAGGCTTGATTTGACTGTGGATAAGCACCCCTGGATTAAATACCCAGTTTTAAAACATTCTATTGAAGAAATATTAAGATAATGAGGAATTAGGGGTGGGATATGACATTTTCTCCTACAATCATAATTCCACTAAAACTGGCATAACCTTAAATTCTAGAGGGTAACATACCCTATTTTGTTGCTGTTCATTATCCCCAATGCCTTCTCTCAATTGTTAAATGAGTTCTCTTCCTGGGCCAGTGCTAATCTTTCCAATCTGACTCCTATCTTAATTCTCAGTGATTTGGATCTACAAATGAATGTTCCTTCCAACAGTCTAGATCTACAAATGAATGTTCCTTCTCCTTTCCCTTAACTCTCCTTCAGTGGTCTTGTTCATCACAGTCTCCAGCATTCAATCTCCTCGTTATACCAACCATACTTTTCCAGTAACTGCAGTCCTTTCCCAAGTTTCATTTGGTGGATCTCACTCCAGGCTACAAAATCCTGTGTTTCTCACTATGCTTTCTCTACCCTGATTCTTTTCTATTTTCTCAGTTTAAATTCCATTGTCCAGCACCATAATTGCTTATTTGCAAAAACTCCTCATTTTCCCCATGCTCAGATAGACTCTTGTATCATCATGCTCATTTTTTGAAATCACAACTCTGATTAAATATAATTCAGCCCACTCCACACCCACACCCAGGCAACAGAATGTGGTCATAGGGAGAAATAAATAAAACTGTATTGACAAATCCCTTTAAGTCATGAACATGACCATAAAGTGGTAACCAATGCACACAGATTACACTGCATTTCACTAACCACATATTGTGGTATTTCCCTGGACATTTTTAACCTTTTTGTTATCCTAAAATCTTATAACATACATGGTCCCATACTCAATCTCAGCTGATGAACTTCTTCTACTTCTCTGACATAATGAAATCAGAAGCAAAAATCCACAAACTCCTACAATTTCATTTACCAACCCTCCACCATCTGCATCCAACTTTCTACCTTCCCACCTGTTACTATAGTGAGCCATCTGTGCTTTATATGAAGCCAATATCTCCACTTATATACAGCTCATCCCTTCTCACTTACTTAAAGAAGTGACCTTTCCGTGTCCTGCTCTGTAAATCATCCCCCTTTATTTCATTATGTCCTTCAACATAGGAATACATTATTACTTTTCCAATTTCACAATAAATTAGCATTCCATTATTTCCCCACCTGTCTACCAGATTATATGCATTTCTCTTCTTCTTTCCCAAGAAAAATTCCATAAAAGAACTATCTTTACAGATTGTCTCTAATATCTGTATTCTAATTGCCTCCTAAAGCCTTTCAAATCAGGCTTTTGCTTTCACTGCTCATGTCAAGGTCATTGGTAATTCTGTAACTGCTTCTTTGAGTGGTTAATTTTAAATATTTACTTATTTGAAGCATCATACAGTATTGCCTCCCAACTCTACTTCATATCCAATCTACCCTCTGAGTAATGACAATTCATTCTAACTGTTCCAGCTCAATATTGAAGATTTTCTGTCCCATATCAGACCAAATATTTCAGGAAACACTTAGTCTACCTTCACAATATATTCAGAATCTATTACTTTTTAAAAACTCGATTAATATGTTGATACTTGTTACCATCATGTCAGGTACTTGTGCAATAAAATATTTTTCATTTCTGACATTATCCTTTGATTGGTGAGTAAAAAATAGAGAGTGACTCTTTTAACATATAAGTCTTTTTTATTTTTCCTTCACTTAAAATTATAAAATGATTTTGTATGTTGCTCAAGGTAAAAGCCAAAATCCATATAATAACACAAAAGTACTTGCACAAAGAGCCTCCCTGTTCTCTTTCTTAATTTGCATTCTACCACTTCCTCATCATAGGTGAATGCAAGATTGAAAATATAAAGGTGGCAAAAATTATTCCAGCTAAAAGAGAACAGGTGTTCAATTCTAGCTTATCACAAAGTACAAAGAAAATATTACAAACTGTCAAGACAAAAATTATAAAACTATTGACTACTAATTAGAAGTGGAGATGTTTTCATGATAGAAAACTAGTCCTCTATTCCTGTTATATCATGTTTTCTCTTTTTGACACAGACATCTCACCTTTTAAATGCCTTTCGCTGTAATGTTTTCTTAAACTGGATATATCAATATTCATATTTGTATTCTCAGGTTGAGTAATGTGAATAATTCCATTCCATCTACATTTTTTAAAGCACTAGAACTGTTACCCTACTGTATAACTTAAATATGGTGCTTAAAATCATTTTCTTTCTCCCTTATATAAAATGCAGATCTAAGGAGGAGAGATTTTTTTTTATCTGCACCATTCAAAAGGCATCTAATTGTGCAAGGCACAACCAGGTACTCAATAAAAATGTTTACTGAATAATTGAATTACCATACTTTCTATTATTGATCTCACTATGAATTCCTAAGATATTTTATGTTTTAAAGCATGATAAATTATTTTGTTAATACATTGTTTAATAACATTTATTCAAACATATTGCTGTTTTTAAACCTATATAAATTATGAGTCTATAGCTTTCTCTACCTCACTGTCATCAGGACTTCATATATTAACATTATAAAATGTTGTAAAAACATTTTTAATTCTCTGTTTCATTTTTAAGCCTGGGAATTTATTTCTATGAATAAAATATCTGGTGATTTAATAATTTAAACTTAAGAGTATCTCATTACTAACATCTTAGTACTAATAATGGTCTTGTGACATAAAATTCAGAAAACACTATTTTCACTGGCATGATAATACTGAAACTTAATTATCAATTTGTATTAATCAAATTATATAATTGTAAAGTTAGAATATTTTAACATGCACTATTTATTTTGATGTCACTTAGTAATAATAAAATGAATCATGTTTACACAGTCGGCCCTCCCTCTACATGTGGTTCCACCTCCATTGATTCAAACAAGCTTGAATAAAAACTATTTTGGGAGTTAAAATTGTGTTTGTACTGCAGATGTTCAGAATTTTTTCATGTTATTATTCTGTAACAGTATAGTGTAACAGCTACTTACATAGCATTTACATTGTATTAGGCATTATGCCATCTATAAATTATTTAATTTACCTATATGGGACGATGTGCATGGTTTATATAAAAGTACATAAGGAACTTCAGCATTAAAAAATTCTGGTGTCCAATGTGGTTCTTGAACATATCCTCTGTTAGTAATAGATTTTCCTATTTAACACAATTTTTCTATTTCTTAAATCATTTATCACTGAGCTTAAAGAAACTCTTAATGAAGATGAAACTAGAAAGATAATTTATTTTTGTTACAAACATTTGCATGAAATGTTTGCATTTCAGTTGCATGAAGAACTTAGGAAGTATTTAATCTAAAGTACGTGTGTGTGTATGCACATGTACATGTGTGGATCATGCATGTATACATACATATGGGTGATCATATACATAGCTGGAGTTGTAAAAATGAGAAAATAGCTAGAATTGAGACTAGACTAAGAGACAAAGTTCACCTGCACTCTCACATGTAATTTTGACCTGGTGATAGGAATGAGCCTGGCATGTTGAAAGAACATGAAGATGGCCAGTAAATTTTTTTTGGTACTAGGGATTGAATCTAGAGTCACTTAACCAACAAGCCACATCCCCAGCCCTTTTATATTTTATTAAGGACAGGGTTTCACTGAGCTTCTTAGACTCTTGCTAAGTTGCTAAGACTGAGTTTGAACTTGTGATTCTCCTGCCTCAGCTGCCTGAGATGTTGGGATTACAGGCATGTGCACTATACCTGGATAACATAAGATTTTAAAGGAAGTTTAGTATAAGATCTTACAGTGCTTTGCAGACCCGGAAAGGGACTTTTGATGTTTCTCCAAATGTTTTCATTTCAATTTCAAATAATTTTTCAAATAGTTAAGAAAAGAAATGCATAGCAATATCTATAGTCATGTGTTATAACAGTGTTTCAGTCAACAAGGGATCACATACAAAGTGGTAGGCCCAGAAAATTATAATGGAATTGAAAATTCCTATTGCCAGGTGAATGCATAGCTGAAGAAAACACGGGAGAAAAGGGAACACAGAAGAACCACACAAAATTTCATGTTGAAAGGTTTGGCAGAAGCTTTTGTATGTCAGTAAGCTCCTTTAAAAGGTTCAAAAAATATGTACATCAATACCATAAGATGTTCTTTAATAGAGAATTCATGGTGTACTATTGGCTTATAAGGCAATCTAGGATGTAAAACAAACAAACAAAACAAGCAAACCACCATGGTATGTTTCTAAAAAGAGTGACACCTCCTTAAAAAGACCCTCAGGCAGCTTCCTGAGGAGGCAATCCAGAAGACCCTGTTGTTACTACAGGAAGTGTGGCAGCTTCACATGGGATACTGCCCCTGAAGCCCTTCCGGTAGGTTAAGAGGTGAAGCAGGAAGGCAATGACAGTGGTGATCCTGAACTTGTGGAGGCCTCGGCTAATGTATGTGTTTGAGTCTCAGTTCTTAACCAAAAAAGTTTTATAAGTAAAAATACTGAATTAAAAATAAAACAGAGAAAAGCTCATAAAGATTTAAAGAAAAGTATTTTGGTGTAATTATCTCATTTTTGTTTCCAGCTAAGTCTTATTAAAAACATTAAAAGGGTTAAAAGTTTATAAGGGGAAAAGTCAGAGTAAGCTGAGGTGAATTTACTATTGAGGCAAGAATAATTTTTAAATCAATTTAGCATAGCCTAATTAAACAGTGTGTATGAAGTGTGCAGCACTGTAGTTCCCTGCCCTCACATTAAAACTCACCACTCCCTCAGTGACACACACAGAGCAACTTGTAGTCCTAAAAAACTTTCTTCAAGGTAAGTGTGTATAAGAGGGTACAGATTTTTCATTTTTTATACTATAATTTTTCTATGTCTAGATAAAAACACTTGCCATTGTGTTACAATTGCCTAAACTATTGTATGGTAACGTGAGACATAGGTTTGGCTATAATATAGAGCCTAGGTATGTATTAGGCCATATCATCTAAAATTCCTCTCAGTATACACTGTAATGAAATTGCCTATCAATGAATTTCCAGAAATCATGTGTTAAATAAGGCATTACTCTTTTCCCTGATATTTTTACCTGAAATTTCTTAAGTAAGTATAAATGCTTATTAAAGTTGTATAATACATTGATTTTTAATATATTTTTTCACATCAAAACACAACTGTCAGTTTTATAACTTGGTTGTATTCAAGTATTGAATAAAATTGGTCCAAAAACAAAGAAAAAAGAAAAAAAAAAGCCAGTTATTTCAAGAAAAGAAATTATTTTTATTAGCACATAGTCCAAATTCAAGATTTGTCTTTATTTTAAAACTTCTGTACATTTTATAATTTTAAATAACTTTTAAGCAATCAAATACTAGATGACAACAATTATAAGATGTTCCTTACCTCAAGTTGTTTACAGTAAGCCTTTGAGATATAAAAATCAAATTTATAGTCCTGGCTGCATATTTTTGTGCGTACTCTGTGCCCTGACATTGCTTAAATTAACATCTTAGGAAAAAATGAAGAGTTGGGGGATAAATACAAAAGGAACATAGAAAGATTCAGGTGTATGATCAAGAAAGATGAGTTAAATCTCAACAGCAAAATGCTCATTGTTTAGATGTGTCAAAAAGTTGTTTCTACGAAAACATTTAATTAATTTAACCCAATAGAATTCAATCATATGTCATGTATGAAAATATATTTGACTTGTATGAAGATAAAAGTGAAAAATGAAATGTTTTGATCTCTTTATATTTTTACAGCATGCAGAAAAATACATTTATGTCACTTCTATCCCGGTGACAGAGTTTTACAACAGGAAGGTGAGCCCTAATCTAATTCCTTCCTCCAAAATGTCTATAAACAGAAAAAAAATAATATAGAACATTATAAAAATAGCATGTTAACTTGTTAATTTATAGCTTAAAATTACATATATTCAAGATGTCAAATTCTCTAAAACATCAAAGTGATAACAATGTTTACATTTCCAAAATGAGCCATCTGTTTGACCAGATAGCTTTATGGCTTTTAAAAGTGTTCCTTTTTGACTCAGTAAAAATTTGTGTTGGGGGCTGTGGTTGTGGCTTAGAGGTAAAGCGCTTGCCTAGCATGTGTGAGGCACTGGGTTTGATCCTCAGCACCATATAAAGTAAAATAAAGACATTGTGTCCACCTATAACTAAAAAACAAATATTAAAAAAAATTGTGATGGGACTGTGGCTGTGTCTCAGAGGTAGTGCACTTGCCTGACTTGTGTGAGGCACTGGGTTTGATCCTCAGCACCATGTGTGAGGTACCACATATAAATAAGTAAAAAGGTCTATTAACAACTAAAAAAAATTGTGTTTTATTTATTCCAATTCATATATTCCAGAACTTAGAATGGAAAGTTTTCTTCTGCATCCATCCAGGAAAAAAAGGACAAAAATTTTATCTCTATAAGAAAACATATTGGATAAATTTGTAATACTTTATAATATACAGTACATAGCAGATTTCAATGTGTTCTTTACTATTCTTTCTTACAGACTATGTGCTATTCTTTCTTACAGACTTCTTTTTTAGCAATGATCATGATGGTACAAACACATTTCATTAACTGTTTTTCTGTTTTTTTGTTTTTTGTTTTTTTTTTTTTTAATGAACAAGACTTAAATGCCCTGAGGCAAATAAGAAACTAATTTATTTTTTAAGAACCATCAGAAATTCACACCATTCTTATGGCATTGTTGAATCAACCTTCACTGTCATAAATTTAAAAATCTAAAAAAGTTGCATACTTGTATTCTCAAACAAGACATTTCCATCTGGATTTCTCATTAAAATAATCAAATTTGATATGTCAGAACATGAACACATTATCTTATTGCCCTTTCTCCAAGCTTATTTATTCTTGCTATTATGGAAACTAAGACTACAGACTCAGAATTCGAAAATCTTTAATTGATATTTTTTAAAAATCCATTTAAAAGTCTACTGAAAGAAGAAAGAAACTGATCACCAGTGAGGGGTTGAGAGAACACAACTCTTACACATAAAGGTATGGATTGTCTTGTTCCCAAATAATCATCAAAAATCCTTACGGAGAAGGGCTTTGTTAGTATTTGGAAGAGAAGTCTGCTTGATGCTCAGGATACGTGGTTTACTGTAAGGAATGGATAAGAGGAGATTCCCTGGCATTTAGACAAGGGAGGTACAGGAAAATGACTTTACTGTGGTTCATTAAAATCTTTCTAAACAGCTCTTTGAAAGTGATACTGGTAAACATTTTGAAACAGTTTCAGAGTTTTCACACAATAAAACTTTGAGAGACTATTTCTTTTTATGGAGGTGCTGACTTCCTCACCATTGCTCTGCATTCACCTAGAACCCACTTTTAAGCCAGTTCAGCTATGGGCTCCTGTATATCATTTCCCTTCTTTTGCACTTTTCATAACCAAATTGTTTGTCTTATCCATTCTCATCACCAATAGTGATGAGAATGCATTCATTATTCCCATTGCTTTTTCACCTTCGAGTCAACCAAAATAAACTTTTAAGAGAACAGTTTTGTCCTGCTGAATCCACTTAAAAATTATACAGACTTTTAAGTCTCAGAAAGGATAAAGTCCAAATTTCATAGTCTTATGAATTATTTATCAACAAAATCTTGAAATTCAAACTGAAATGTGTTTTGCAATCTAACGTCAAATGCTTTGAACACTTAAATCAACATACTTATTAATTTTGTTTCAAAGATATTTTCTCTTTGTCAATTGCTGAAAACTTCCAATCAAGTATGTTGAGGATACATAGCTCCTGTCAATTCTATTTAAGTAACACCTTCTGTATTTATCAATATACAGCAAAACAAAATGGCCCTACTTGATAAGTATGTACCCAACCATTTATTTTATTAATTTCTGAGGAAGGGTATGGAAAACAAGGTAACATGACTTTTATTGAAAAATTAATAAAATTTGAATCACATTTTCTAATAGAGTATAAAATGCTTTAATATGGATTTTCAACATATCTCAAATATTTTACAGGCTTTTTACATATAAATACCATATCTACATGTTATTCACTCCATTATATGGCTGTATAATAACTGCTGTTGTAAAGATTATTAACAGTTTTTGCTAATTTGCTGGTTCTTTACTATTTACTCTCTGAGCTGTTCCAACACTAATCTGTTTGTGCTTCAGGAGACAAACTCCTGCCACTTGTTTGGGTGGGTTCCTAGAGTGGCTGTCTTCTGGCCAGTTGGATCAGTGAGAATTTGGCTGGAAGATAGCGAGAGATGTTATTATTACACCTTTTCTCTGCCTTGAGTGAAACCTGTGCTATCAGCTCCATCTTCTCTGAGGCTCTAACTCTCACTGGAAAGCCACACTGTGGCTCCATCTCTTGTCAAGTGATTTTAGTCTCTGAGCTTTGAATCTTCCTCTTTTGTCCATCCAGCCTAGAGTGGTGAAGGCTCTTTTCTCTCATTGACCTAAGAATTCTCCAATTGGCATCTCAGCTCTAACTTCACCCATGTAGCCTATTCTCTATGAAATTTCTCTGTTTTGCTTGCTATAATGGATTAATAATTGATAACACCCTGGTGTGTAAATCTTGGAATTCCCTTGCTGTTATTTTTGTATAAACTCTTAGATATTAATTTCTTCATTAAAGAAATGAATTGGGGCTGGGGATGTGGCTCAAGCGGTAGCGCGCTTGCCTGGCATGCACGTGGCCAGGGTTCCATGCTCAGCACCACATACAAACAAAGATGTTGTGTCCGCTGAAAACTAAAAAATATTTTTAAAAAATTCTCTCTCTCTCTCTCTCTCTCTCTCTCTCTTTCTTTCTTCAAAAAAAAAAGAAATTAATTGTTATCACCAAACTATTACCTGAAAATTTCATATTCAATAATAAGTTTAAGAGAATGTTTTAAGACTTCCTGTATACTTTCACCAAAATTACCATCAAAAAGTAGTTGATACAAAACATTGTAATGTAATAGCTTAAACATGATATTTCACAATTTTCTTAAATTATATTTGATCATTGTGGATGTTTTAAAACACATGCTATATTATTTATTAGATATCTTAAGATCTTCATAGATCTTTATGTGTTAATCCTAAATTAAAGGTGGATTGGCACCAGGGATGAACCCAAGCGCACCAAAATCATATCAGGGAATGACTTTTCTCATGTTTGGGGTTAATTGTGTACTCTAAGTCCTTGGAATATCACTGCTTAGTGGTGGCATTGGGACTGTAAATTTCTCATAACTTCCTCTTTGAAATACAAATGGATGTTCAAAATATAAAAAAAATCATAAGATTCAATGCATTTAATAGAGGAGAGAAAAATTAATAATTTGATACAGTATCGTACTAGACATATTAAGGGGCATATATTTCTTATTACAGAATTAACACTTGTCTATTTGAAACTCTAGAAAACCCAGCAAAACAAATCAAATTAGCCACATTTCTAAACACAAAAGTTATATTGCTAATAGTTTTGTTTTATCAGCTTTATGAGATCGTTTTCATCCAGTTTATAGAGAAAGTTGAAAAAAATCACATATTTTTAATATGTGTGAACCTATTTACATCAAAATATAAATATTACATATGATATTTATGATATATTATCTTTTTATATGCATAATATACTATATATTTAAGCTTCTTTGAACAGTAAAATAATCCATTAATTTATATTTGTGTATTCTAAGATTGATCCCTCCCTGAGATTTGAGACCAGAGATCAGGGTTCAATATTACTACTGAACATTATCATGTTGAAATAAATAAGTAAATAAAGGAATTGTCCTTTCCTGCATGATATTATCAGCTTCTAATGAGACATTGTAAAGTTTATTTTCCCAACTGTTGCTCAAATAGCACAGAGAAGGCTCTGGGTAACTCTATGAGGCTTCCCAAGAACTCCTGCCTAACTTTGTACTCAGTAAGAATATTCTTATTGGAGCAGGGCCTGGTGGCCCATACCTGTAATCCCAGGAGCTTGGGAGGCTGAGGCAGGAGGATCCTCATTCAAAGGTAGCCTCAAAATTTTAGCGAGGCCCTAGCAATTTATGAGACCCTGTTTCTATATAAAATGTTATAAAGGGCTGGAGATATGTCTCAGGGGTTAAGTGCGCCTGGGTTCATCCTTGGTGCCAAAAAAAAAAAAAAAAGAATATTACTGCTGCTTCTGAGCAATTGGTCTACTTTCAGTTTGTGAACAAGGAACTCTATGACAAGGAAACTGCCCTTACTAAGATGTCTCCGTGAAATCCCAATCAACTTTGTGGGCTTAAACTTCTCATCAGTTAATAAGAATCCTGTAGGGTGTGAATAAAATGTTGGACCTCCTCCCTGATCCTGTTTGATCTCTTCACCTTTGCTCATTTGATCCTCCTTTGGTGTATTGCTGTGTGTCATGTATCTGTATAATGTTGAAAGAGGATGTGTTTTCATTGCTCAATCATATCTGGTAACTGTACAACCAAATTATGTGCAAACTAAGCAGTGGGTCAACAATTTTCATCATAAAGGATGAACACACAGATATGAAATTTCTGGGTTATCTATTTAATTTTAAGATATCTTTTTTCCCTGTGTTTTTTGTTTTAACAAGTAACTCAGATATTCATACAATTTCTCTAGTTCTGGAATCCCATCTGTTTTTATTCAGGAAAAGCTTCAAAAGAAAGACCAAAAAATGAAAGTATCATAACAGACAGACACAGAGCTTATTTAAGCTTGAATTGTAATAACAATATTTTTAACTAAATAAAAATGACTGTTGAGATAGATTGCTAAAATATAACAGGAATCAAACTTTTGCATCTGTTGACATATTCTTCCACCTGTGAATTTAAACTGGCTGTGTAACAATTTAATCCTAGGAAATATCCTTGTTCTTTATAAAAGTAAGATTATGCCTTAAGAAAGTGTTGGCCTATATGCGGTTCTCTGAGCTCTTCTACGCAGGACAAATTGAAAAACAACGATGGTATAAAACAGGAGTGGGCAAACTTTTTTCTGTAATGTGCCAAATAATAAATGTTCTAGGATTTGCTACCCATCTGGTCTTTTTAACAACTGCCCAAATTTGCTATTGTAGTATGAAAACAGATGTAGAGTATAAGTAAACAAATGGTCACAAATGAGCTTACCTGTGTTCTAATAAAGCTTTATTTACAAAGCCAGTGCTGATCCATACTTGGCACTAATTCCATAGTTCTACAGTCTGTGAAATAAAGTAGTAATTTTTATTGAATCTTCTTTTACATTTATTGGCAGATACCAGAGAATATAAAAGCACACGAAATAATAAAATAAAGAAATGATGTATAAGAAATAATTGATGTTAACAGCTTGATAATTTTGGTTTGTATCTTTTTAGGATTTCTATCATATATAAATGTGGTATTACAATAAGTAAATATGCATTGATAAAATGTGATTGTGCATATACTCAATATTTTACCTTTTTTAAAAATTTAACATTATGTTTTGACCCAGGAAAGAGAAAGAAGCATATTTATGTTTTGAAAGGGCCTGCCCATTGTGGTACCTTTAGGCTCTTTTTCCTTATTTCCTGTCATAAGTTCTTAAAGGGCCCTGGATTTCTACTTCATTTTAATAATCATTTTCATTGTCGTCATCATTAATCAAACTGCTTACTAAAAAGTTTGTTAGTATACATTCCAAAGAATAGTTTGTGAGTATGAATTTTTAATACACTAACAGATGAAATATTGGGGAAGAGATATGAGGACCATCTAAACATAAATAGGAAACAATCTATCTCTATAATTCTAGATTCTCAGAGGTTTAGGATGTAAAATTCATATTCTGAGCCATTTTAAATGGAGAAGTGTAGTGTTGTCAAGGACTTAGCAACCAGAAAAATTTAAAAACTAGTAAAGTTCCCTTTACCTAGCACTCTCTAAAGAAGTTATAAAATTTTTATGTATTAGTTATATAGTTTGAAAGTTTCTATTTCTTATTTAGAAAGGAATGTATGGTATGGAAGGATGGCTTTTCACACCTGCAAATTCAGCCAAATTCCTTATGTTCCAAGGGTCCTAGAGAACTGTTGATCACTGGGTCTTGATTACGGAATAGTCTGAATGTCTACTGTAGCATTGGTTTTCCCTGGAAATAGTCAAGACTTGTTAATATTTAATATTCATTTTTTAAATTAATGTCTGGTCAACAATAAATAAAAAGCAAACACAAAGGTAAGCCTAAATCAGAGGGAAGATTTTACTTACCAAGAATGAGACTGTTCTTGATATTTCTTGGGGACTTTCCTTTAGGAAATACAATTGAATTTCATTGGTTCATCTTTTCATTTCAAACCCTATACCAAGAAACAGTTATGATCCTTACCTGTGCTCTAACTGCCAAGTGAAAGTGAAAACATTCAGGGGGGAAAACAAAAATTTATAATCTACAGATATAGATTGGTTACATTGTGGACTCCTGGGAGGAATATATGGTGAAATGGTGAGAAGGGAAAAGCATGCTGCTGTCACCTAAATTTCTGTGGCCCTAGATTAGCAGCAAAATCTCCTGACACTTATTATTTTTCCAGTCCCAGTCAGAATTTTTCTCTAGGTTTAATGCAATCAATCTCACATTAGGCTTAAGAATTTTCTAGGCTGAGTTATAAATATTACAATGGCCTTTCTAAAAGGTGCATTCCAGTATATTACTCTAAATCCTTTCTCAATTTTATTCAGTTCAAAATGTTAATTGTTCTTGCTGTGATCCTAGTAAGTTTTGCAAGAGAATGTAGAGATACACATGTTTAGATCCTCAGAGGACTTTAAAGAATGTGGGGACAAGGCAAATACAACAATTGTCCTAATTAAAGGCCAAATGAGAGCAGTGCCCTAAGAAAGGCAAAGACCTAGCAACTTGGTCTAGAGAAATGCATGAAGAACTCAAATTTGACAAAGCAGGTCAGGAAAGGACTTGCCAGTGGAGATGGCCATAGAGAAATACATGATGTTGATCTGGTAAGAGTTGCAATGACGAATATGCTGAGCCAGGGAAATCTGGGCTCTAAATAGCAGAGGAATCATTCAGTTTGGCTGGAACATAAGAACCATACGTTTATAAAGTATGTAGAAGAATATGGTAGAATAAATATGGGAAAGGAGTCTGATGAAATATTCAAGAACTAAGAGATAATCTGTTCTTCTGATTTTGAACCTGAAAGCAACTTTCATACTAACTTCATTATCACTTTTAACACAGGTCAAAGTCTTCCCTTTGTTTCCAGGTTAAAAAAAAAAAAAACAACTAGATATAGAAAAGCTAGATCACTGACATAGTGGGAGCTAGGTATGATATAATAAAGCCAAATTCAGGAAGTACTTATATATATATATAATATCATATAAAATATAATAAAGATGAAAAGTATGCTTAGTGAATACTAACATAACATGCTTCCATCTTTCACTTTTAAAAAACGTAAAGCAGCTGGGTGCGGGCTCATTCTTATAATCCCAGCAGATTGGAAGGCTGAGGCAGGAGGATCACAAGTTCAAAGCCAGCCTCAGCAAAAGTGAGATGCTAAGCAACTCAGTGAGACCCTGTCTCTAAATAAAATACAAAATAGGGATGGAGATGTGGTTCATTGGCTGAGTGTCCCTGAGTTCAATCCCTGATACCAAAAAAATAAAATAAAATAAAAATGCAAAGTGCTTTCACAGACATTATCATATGCAGCCACAAACTGTACTGTAAGTAGCAAGAAGTATGTATTTATTTTATGGATGAGAAAACTGAGCATCAGAATATGTGTGGCTAATGGAGTGAAAACCTTAAGAAGACATTCATATAAAACAGGATGAATAATAATACTAGAAAATTGCTCAGCACTAAGAAATTCGATGTTGCATTGATATTGCTAAAAGAAATTCTACAGAAACCTAGGTGAAGAGGCCAAGACTGAAGGAGGCTATTTGTTAAAAATAAATAGGTCTTGTTTCAATTTTGGACTAGGAAGGTAGTTCAGTTGAAGGCCATCACATAGAGTTAAGCAGTTAGAGTTAACACGAAGTTTATCCTGAATAGAAAGAAAAATAGAAACCAGTAAAAATCAAACCAATGCAAGCATTTATAATGAAGGAAAAGCACACTGGGACCACACTCTTAATTTCCCTGGTGTAGCAAGTAAAAAATGTGTCCTGTAGGGTCATTCAAAGCATGTGACAAGTGTAAAGCAGTTTAACAGACTGACATTGGTGGAAACCAAATAAACATTTAATAATGGAATACAGTCTTACTCCCTGCCACCCAAATGTTCCTTTTTGTTGAAGGATGCTATTACAGTAGATCCTTCTCTAATTCCACATTTGAGATGAGAACTGCATTGTTTGGACCAGAATGTAATACAGTTATTTGAAAAACTACTTGGAGAATAAAATGAACATGGATGAAGTGGTCTGTAGCCCATCCCTACAATGTGTTTCTCAGGAAATTACTGAAGATTGTAGCTTTAGAATCCCTTTGGGAGACACTGTTGTTTGGTCACAACACAATAATTTACAATATCCTGTTTTCCAAAGATTTAGCCTTTTAATTCTTATAAATGAATTACTGACATTTTAAATTTCATTTTCTAAGAGCAATCACTAAATGTAGCACATGTAATATATTCAATCAGACTTGAATGGTTGTGTCAGTTTTCACAAAAAAAAAATTATACTCTCCCAACGTAGAGTTGTTGAGTGATTATGTCCTTTGGTTCTGTTGCAGCAATTGGTTTGTGCTTCCAGAAGCCTTGCCTTTAATATAGACATTATTCTACATGATTATCAAGTAATTTGCTGTCTAATGTACAAAAAAAAATCTAGTTCAAGTTAACTTAAGAAAGGGAGGAAGAAAGTAAAAAAAAGCAATTGAAAATATAATTAGTATCTCAAATAAAATATTAAAATATTTGAAATCTGGTAAATGTGGGTATCAAAGGAAGCCAAGTCAAGCCAAGCCAAACTCCCATTACAGTAAGAGTTCATTAGGTTTTGTGTTCTACCTAATATGCCACAATCCTTTTATTGCCATGTCACTGAGTCATTCTCTCTTGTGAATTATGCAACATTTGAACTCTAATCACCTTTCTCAGGGTTTTTGAGGTGATGTAAAATAAGGGGATGAAGAGACAAAATTGGCAAATGTCATTTTTTACTTTAAGTTCCTTTTGGAGATATTTAGTAATTAAACTGCACCTTTTGAACAAATATCACCAAAACTTGCTCTTACTGATCCTGTGAAAATTTATGGTAGAATAAGAAAAAAAAATCATGGTATAAACAGTCTGCTTTTCAAGCTTATTAAGAACATTAATTTTTGTTCAAGTGACAATTACTAAACTTTCTGTCTGTGTGATGCTGAAAACTAATTTATTTAATCAGAGTCATAATTTATTATGTGACGTAGTAAAGGTAACATATTTTCCACAGTGCATTTAATTGGAATTATTTCTGGTTGAGTTTATAGAAATTATCTCATTTGAGGATGCATTTACTCTTTCCACGATTTCTACCAATGAATTAAAAGAAGATATGATGATATCCATAACTCCTATACTGTTGGATCTTTAAGAGAGCACTATTCCTGTCATTGCTTTCATGAACACCATTAATTCTGATTTACTATTATCTTGGGATGAAAAGGGCATCATCATTTAGCCTTCCTCACTACAGTAGCTCTTTATTGATCAAGCATTCAATTTAGTCATTATGTCAACTAACAACTTCTATTCTAAATATACAATTGTCTGTCCAAATACACAATTAAAAAATGAGGATATGACACATTGTAGGTCCATGGACTCAGTGAGGCTGGTGACTCTAGTATCAATGTCACTTTGTCCATATAACCATTTGTTACCTACTTCATATATTCCAATTCTTTGAAGGAGCTATAATGACCTTTAGGTCCACAAATATCAATGTTGTCATGTATCCTGTATGCAACAGTTCTTAAAATGTCTGAGTATTACCTTTACCTTTGTTTATGCTTACATAAATAGCATTCTTTGATAAAAGACTCAGGGAATAATTACTATGTTCTCATATGATATTGTTGTGGAGAGCTCTGCACCTTTTACTTCTAGGGACATGGTTTCTCATCAAAGGCTTTGAAATTTGAGATTTAGATAAGACCAGAATAATAATTTATTTTCAGTTGGTGTGGCAGTGGCTGATAACCTTCTATCTCCTGATCATCCATATTTACTTTCTTTTATTGTATAGATTGAGAAAAACTATGGTGGGTTAGCCATCAAGGAAGCAGGATTGGCTAGAGAAAGAAACTGAATAGTGCAACAGACACAATGTAAGCTTCATCTAGTCCCATGGGGAGACTCAAATAGCATTACTTATTGTCCTCACATGATAAAAGTGTCATGCCTTCCAAACACCACATTGACCAGGTAACAAACAAAATGTGTCTCTGGTTGAAGGTGGCTTTCTTCAACCAATAGCAAATCTCATGCAGCATGTGAGGGACCGAGAGAAACTGAGGGGTTCATCTATGTGAATTGTCACCTGTCAATATTTTCTAGGAGCCAGAGGGAAAATGCTTCAGTCCTCAAAAAGAAGAGGGGTCTTAATTTTCATCAATAAAACACAGCAATCTCAGAGTATAAAGAAAAATATTGATAAATTCAACCACATTAAACTCAGATATTAAGGAAAGTAACAAGAAAACCACAAACTGAGATAAATGAACACTGAGTAAACATACAAGAATATATGTCCAGAATATTTTTAAATGCTTGAAAAGTGGAAAAAATAATTGACTAGACACTTTAGAGAAAATATATGAAGTGGCAGTAAATGCTTTAAAATGATTTAACTTTCACTAGTATTTAGAGAAATGCAAATAGGTAATAGATAAAAATTCTATTTATACTCACTGACAAATATTAAAATGTCTAACAATGAAAGTCAAGAAATGAGGTCTATGCCCATACTTTGGTTGTTAAAAATGTAAATTGCTTCATTACAGTTTGTAAAATAATGTCACAGATTTATAAATGTTACTTTTACTAATATAATTTACTTTTAGAAATGTTGTATATAAGCTCTAGAAGATGCAAAGTTTTCATGACCACATTTTTTATATGAAAAAAGAAATAGTGAAAAATTATCAGAAAACTCCCAATTGTAGAATTTTCATACACTGCAACACTAAAAATGAAGTAAACATGGTATACAAAAAAAATCATGCAAGAACTTTATGTTAATGTTGAATAAATAACAAGCTGCAGAACATGTTTAACATATACATTTATATAAATTATATAAATCTCAAAAGTTTCAAAATTGAATAATACATACCTGAAAATGTAGTTATATCTTTATTTATCTTTAAAGGAGAATATGATGAATATGATAAGGAACTCATTCACATGAGAGTATTGTTAGTCTGAATATGAAGTGAGACCAGAGATTAAACAAAATGTAGACAATATAGAAGAGTTGGCATCTAAGATTAAGCCCCAGATTTGTAATTATTGCTATTTATTATGAATCTGATATGTGCTATAAGCATCCAATTATACAGATTCCATTTTGGATAAAACTATTTTAAAATGAATATAATAAGAGATTTATCTCAATGTTAGTTCTACATGATTTTATAGCTAAATTTTGTCAAACTTTCAAGAGATTGATAATTTCTATGATATGTAAATTACTCTCACAGAGAGGAAAATAGTTGTTTAAAATTGTCTGTGCCTTTTTCATAAAAGTTTCCAAATGTGGATTGTGATAGGGAATAGAACACTTTTGATTCACTAAGTTAGCCAAGGACTCAGATATCTATTATTTTTTCCTTACTTCTCCATCTCCTAACTTTCATTGTATATATACTCAATATAGAGTCATCTCTGCAATCTTATCCAAACTCCACACGAGGATAATTGGTAAGAAAGCCATGCAGAGCAAGCATCTTCCTTCAAAGTCTAAGATCTGAAAGTTGTACATACCTCTATTTATCAACCACTGACTAAAACATATTCACATAACCTACATTAGTTACATAGATCTCAGAAATGTATTCTTCATGTGCCATGTATTCCGCTACAATGATAGTTTGTATTACTCAGGAGAAAATGAGGAAATGAATATTAGAGAAAAACATCACTGTCTGTCACCCTATAAATTTAAGCATCCAAAACAAACTATTAGAACATTGAGTCCAGGAGAGAGGATAAATGTATCATGACCAATTAAGGTTTTCCCCAGAAAATGGAAGAATGATTCAGGATTAGGAAATATATCAATATAATTCTTTAGATTAAGACATTAAATGAGAAAAATTTAAACAATGCATGATGTGTCATCTGTAAAGAAAGGGAGGCAGGTCAACACCATGTCCCTGAATGCCCTCCTTCTGTTCCCCAAAACCTAAAAGGTAAGGGAGAGAAGACCTGGACTGTAAAGTCCTGATAAATATCACCTTGAAGGACAAGACTTTCTCTTATGCACACTGGGAACTAAAGCAGGTTGTTAGTATTATTTGTAGAAAGCTACTTTCTTGCTTGTACACTGGGACAATTGCTTCTTGGGATGTTGATTATATAAACAAACGAAGAAAGCTAACTGATGATGATGACTGCTTCTGCAGAGTAGTATATAAAACACCTCTCTGAATAGAAATGGGCATGGAAATGAGAGTGCTGTGGAAAGGGTACCATTCATCTAACCAGCTGCCTCTGGATAAACACTGAGAGGGGCAGAGGTGCTGCTTGGCAAAGCACACAGAAGTATGGGTTTGCTCTCTTCCAGCCTGGCCCCATAGAACTTTCCTTGGAGCAGTCACTAATCCCTATGAGCTTTCCCCAACACATCTATCTCCCATGCTATCTCTATGCACTTGATTTATCCTCTTTAAAACCTTACCCTACGGGCCTGGCACAACTGGGCCAAAGATGAGATTGATGGTTAGGTCCAGAATAAAATTTGGTAACAGTTGACACATATTCATGATAGACACATATTCATGATAAAAACCTACCTAGAATCAGTAATAGAAAGAAACATACTTGGGCTGGGGTTGTGGCTCAGTGGAAGAGGGCTTGCCTAGCATGTGTGTGGCACTGGATTCAATTCTCAGCACCACATATAAATAAATAAAATAAAGGTCCATCAACAATTAATAAAAATATTTTTTTAAAAAAAGAAAGAAACATCCTTAAAATAAAACAATAAATTAGCTTATACATAGGAGCATGTAGTTACGGATGAGCATATGTGCTTGAAGCACGAAAAAAGGTCTCAGATTTTGGATCCCCCACACACCACCTTTTTTTCCCCTGAAACTTGAAAGCACAATTTTCCTCTCAGTTTTAAGGCCTTTAAAAATGATCTTCAGAACTTTTCATAATCAGCTTCTACATAGCACTCACAGTTATAATCAATGTCCAGCCACACTAATTCAATATTCATCCCTCAACTAACCAAACAACTTCATAAACTGAGTCTTTGCTAATGTTGTTCACTTTTCTTGAATTAAATCAACCCTTCATGAGAGTAGTCAAATTATCTTCCCTGATCGAAACTAAATTTATCTGAATTCCTTCAGCTCAAGATAAAAATTTGCTTTTAAGAACCCAATCACATTTTGTACCTTGTCTGTCATTCTTTCCTTACGGTTCAGTTTCTCTGACAGAATATGCTATTTTGTTTCATTTACCTCAAATCCACAAGGCCTGCCATAAAATTGACAGTAAGTACCCTTTCTGTTTTATAGACCATACCTATTTTTTAAAGTACCTAAATTTTCCAGAGTAGTTTGCTACAGGGCAGGAAATCAACTTATAAATCTCATAATAATTTAATAATTAATTACTGAAAAATCCATTATCATATTTAGAAAGGCAAGACTTGACATACTCCTAGGTCAGTAAATGGATGTCTATAAGTTGAATATTGTGCCTCAGATATGGTTTTACACATTTTTGTTTAGTCCTTTAACCCCCACATCCTCTTACTTTGTTCTTATTACACCTCTCATTACTTCCTTTATACTTCTACCTTGTTTTTATACATTTTGGATGAGGGCCTGTGGGTGGCTTGGCACCCAACAACAACCTACAGAGCATGTTATATTAAAACTAACGTCTCTTTTACATGCTTTGTGATTCATATTCTAATCACATTGTTGACATTTTTGGAAGTTGATCCACCATGAAAAGTGTGTGTTCATGCATGTGGGAGTATATATTTGTGAATTATGTTCTTCAGGGATGAATCATAGGCATGAGAGTGTAATCCGTGATTATCATCTAAATTAGAAATGTTGAGAACTGAAAATAAAAGAGTAGTGGTTTAAAAGTTAGTTGGGATGGAGGAACAATACAAAGCAAGGTGCAGTGAATGAAGGGCTTTTCCTCTTACATTTATAATTCCCCCATTATAGATTTTTTTTTGGTGGGGTATTGGAGACTGAACTCAGGGGCACTCAACCACTGAGCCACATCCCTAGCCCTATTTTGTATTTTATAGAGAAACAGGGTCTCACTGAGTTGCTTAATGCCTCACAGGTGCTGAGGCTGGCTTTGAACTTGAGGTCCTCCTGCCTCAGCCTCCAGAGTTGCTGAAATTAAAGCATGCACCACACTGCACCTGGCTCTAACTCTTCTATTATAAAGCCTCCAATTACATAAAATAATTGACTTGACATTACAAAAGGAAGAAGGCTAATAACCTCCAAGGGGATGTGTGTAGATAGATAGATAGATAGATATAGATAGATTTATATAGATAGAAAAAAAATCCATTTGCATAGATATAGATAGATACAAGATGCACACACATATGTATAGAGAGACACAAAAATTGTGTATATATGTGTCATATGCATACACACAAATTTTGTCTTTCCGCCCCAAAAAAAGGAAGAAAGAAGAAAGAAAAGAGAAAACAATTTTGAGACAATACTGAATGTCTTCTTTGCACACTGAAGTGATACAGGACCAATTTGTACATCTGGCTTAATAATAGTAACTGAACTAATTATGTGTTTTACACAATACAAAACATAGAATGGATTTACTTTTCATTTGACTTTTAAGATGTTTGCAGGATTCAAGTCTACATCCAAACTCAGTATTGACTTGAAGATCTTTTCATGTGTTACCAGAGCCCTAAAGGTAGTTAATGATAAATTCTGGGTATGTAACATTCATAAAAGTGTATGCAAATTGTGATAATTTATCATCATGGTTGTTAGATTGGGATTTTAAGTAGATACAAAGTTAGAAATAAATATGATGAATTTCAACATGGAGTCACCCATTGGCAATCGAGTATATAATGTGATGATCACTATGCATTATTCTATGAATAAGCTGCAATTTTTACTGATTTTACTACTCCCTTGTCAAAGCATTTCAGTGCACAATTGATTAAAATGTTGCATAATTTCATAGGTGTCTGATTTACTCATAATTTTAGATTGCTCTACAACTCAAGGAACAAACTTTACTGATGCAATTTAATTGTATGTTTTTCCTCATTCACTATACTTGACTGAGATGCATGCTCCACTGATTGAACTAAATGATTCATAGACTACGGTATTATAGTTTTTATCAATGGAGCAATGTATTTCCATGTCTTGATTTTTCTAGTACAGAAGTCAAAGTGTGCACAATGCCTCTTGAGAATGCAAGTTCTCTTGTTAAAATGATTATCATTTTTATTGTTATTATTTTTGTTATTTTATTTAAAGAGTCTCTCTGGTATTTAAACATTCTAAACATTGTAGTTCTTTTTTGTTGTTGCTTTTGATCATTGTGGATATTTATGAGTTATAATATTAGGTTCTGGTAATATGTACTTTGTGCAATGATCAAATCAGAGGTATTAGCATATCCTTTCCCTTAAACATTTATCATTTTTTTGTAAGAACAGTCTTATAAAATCCTTTCCTCTATTTTAAGATGTGCATTACATAATTGTTAAAAATAATCATCCCACTGTCCAACACAGCATCAAAATTTATTCTTCCTAACTGTAGCATTCTGCCCATTGACTGGTGTCCATCTACCTATACCTCCCTCCATCCTCTCCAGCCTGCAGTAGTTTTTCTTTTACTTTTACTTTTATAGATCAATTTATTTAGATTCCATATATATGAATGAGATTATGCAGTGCTTTTATTTCTGTATCTGGCTTATTTAACATAATGTTTTCCTTAATTATTCACACTGCCACAAATGACAGAATTTCATCTTTTTATGACTGAATAATATTTCATTGTGTATACATAGCACATTTTCTGTAACCATTCACTTATTGATGGGCATTTAAGTTGATTCTATAACTTGGTTATTGATACAATAGACATTGAAGTGCAGATGTCTCATTGACATAGTGATTTAATTTCCAATGGATACGTTCCCAGTAGTGTAATTGATGGATCATATGGTATTTCTATATTTAAGGGATCTCCATACTGTTTTCCATAATGGAGGATGTACAAATATACATCCCCACCAATGTTGTGTGAAAGTTCTCCTTTCTCCACAGCCTTGCCAGTCAACATTTGCTATCTTTTGTCTTTTTGGCAATAATCATTCTAACTAAAGTGAGAGGATTTGTGAGTGAGATGGTTCAGAATTTGCTTTGCATATATGCCAGATGGATGGTGATGCTGAGCATCTTTCATAGACCTATTGCCCATTTGTATGTATTTTTGAAAAATATCTATTCAAATCTTTTGTGCATTTTAATTGTAGTATTTGTTTTTATCTTTTTCTTCTTCTTCAACAGAAACAGTATTCATAATAACAATCTGCCCTTGTTAGGCCTCCCATTTTAGCTGCAGGTAGGAGTGAATACATGGGTGTTAGAAATATAAAGTACTTGCCTTTTTTTGACAATGTTGCTTCTCTTCAGTATACATGGGACAGGTTGTTTGGCATACATATTCTTAATTAGAATAATGCTTTAAAAAGTTTTTTAAGTAATAAAAAAGCAAATGGTAATCATTTCTTTAAATAAAACCCAACATTCTTATGCTATATTTTTGTTTCCTTATCTTATAATTTTTGGAACATAACAACATAGTTTCAGATTGGTAGAAAAAGGCCAGAGATATACTTGGCAAGACTAAGTTAAGTTCCTAATTTATATATCAAAATATGTAGAAACTTAGCTGAAGATCTTTGGCAAGATGGAAAAAGAAAAAAATACAATTTGTCTCATCACAGGCTTCTTTGGAACTTAAAAGCATCTAACCAGTGAGTAGTTACTAACTAGTGATGCTATCTGAACTATGTAACCTTCTATCCAATTCAAAGAGCATGATTTCATGCTGTGCAATAGATCTTTCATCAGTTAGGCTAACATCATGCTCAGGAAAAGCTTTTAAAAATCCATTAATTTATTCCTTTCTTTTAAAGGAATGTGGAGTGACAGCAGAATGGACCTGATTCTCAGTTCAAACTCAATATCACCTGAAAGCCTTTTGTCCCTGGTGATACAATGACAATCGTGAGTCCCTAATTATTTTATGCAATCTAGTACAACATACAATCCATAATTTTCTCAGTTGTTATTTTAAAAAATATATAGGTCATCATTTTTCCTCATTCTGATATTAATCCACCTCTAACAGGTTAGTTGGTATGTATCCTTTTATTTCCATGTATTATAAAAAAAGAAAGAAAGAAAATGAGCAGTCTTCTTCTTCTTCCTCGCCCCCCCCACCCCCCACCCCCTGCAGGGATTGAACTCAGGGGCACTTGACCAGTGAGCCACATCCCTAGCCCTATTTTTTATTTTATTTAGAGACAGGATCTGAGGGATTTGCTTAGCACTTTACTTTTACTGAGGCTGGCTTTGAACTTGCAATCCTCCTGCTACAGCCTCCCAAGCCTCTGGGATTATAGGGGGTCACCAATGTTCCTAGCTAGCAAAGTCTTAATCAAGGAGACTAGCACCAATTCTGGGCAAGTCTTCTCAAATTCAGGATGTATCACGATTATCTGAATAATCATAGGTCACATTCAAGTTTAAAGGGGCTTTCTCTATTCATCTATAAAACATCACTAATGATTATATAAACTCTTAAGCAATAATATTGTGAATAAATGTGATAATGTATTCAAAGCCCTTAGGTCAGTGCTTGTGGGTACATGGTAAGCACTATGTGGGTCAGGTTTTTGATTATGGTGATGACTTAACTTCATTATTATTTAAAACCTAATTAAAAACAAAGATGTTGTGTCCGCTGAAAACTAAAAAATAAATATTAAAAATTCTCTCTCTCTCTCCTCTCTCACTCTCTTTAAAAAAAATTTAATCTGAGGAAAATATTTATGTATATTTACAAATACATGACATGTAAAATATACATTTTTTCCACTTCTTTGTTATTGTTATCATCATCTTTATCATCACTGTTATTTTAACATTTAACAAACTTGGCTTGTGAATAGTTTTAGATTTACAGGAGAGTTTCAAGATGATGACTCTTGCACCCAGGATCCCCTAAAATTCACATCTCAGATCACCTATTACTGGAAAAGTAAGTTACTTCCTCTATAGGTTTTAAAAACTCATGGAGAACAATCAAATAAATGTGTGCTTAACTTTACCAATAATCATGGAGATAGTTACAATTGTAAATTATGATTTATTGATGAACTATTAACCAGGAAATCAATGGCTAATAACAGTAAGTTTTCACAGGTATTTAGGGAGATAATAATGCACATATTTTAGAAAGAGTAAAATTGGTAATCAGGTGCTAACAGTAATTTTAAACTACCAAGCAAAAAAAGTAAAAGCATGTAAATTACAATTCTAAATTTCAACCTCTACCCTAGAGAATATCTTATATTTCAAAGGAAAATATAAGACAGTTCACTCTACCTTTGTGTAAATGTTTTTTTGAAAAAGGAAAACCTTAAAAGTTACTCAACAATTAACAAATTAGTTACATTTTAGTTTACTATAACAATGCAGTAGTAAACAATAGTAATGTAAATGAGTTCAATCTATATAGTAAATTAATCAAGGTCAAAGACATAACTTCAAGTTTAAAAAGCTTGTTGTCAAAGTGAGAAATACTGTAAAGATAAGACAGTTTTTATAAGTTTCAAGGAATGTAACAAAATTCTATATTTATTTAGAAATTTATATAAAGTAAAGGTATAAAAGTTGCTTTGGAATGACTTTCACATATTTTCTGGTAGTCCTTGTCTTTTTGGAGATAAGGTAGAGAAAATGAGAGGTAGAATGCAGATTTAGCAGTATTTTTTTAATAGAAAAATGATCTGAAGCAAATTTGGCATTTATTTTATTCCACTATTAGGTATTAAGATACAGATTACATGGTATGTTTCCTCCTGTATATCCAAAGCAATCTATCCAAATTTAACAAAACCTCAAACAAACAATAGATTCTCTTGACTGCAAGCCACTATAAAGTTTTTTTATCTCTTACCATCTCTGAATAGACAAGTTTCCCAGCAAAACCTGCAAGAGATCTTATTTCTGTCTTTCAGGTTTTCTGAGCCAATCAATGTACCCTGCAAATCCCTGTGTTAGAAGCTCACAGGAAATCACTAGTGAGCTTCTCACTGTTGCATTCATTACAAGTTAACACAACCTGACTTTTCTTCTACATTTTTTGTCCACTGTATAAATTTATAATTGAAACTGAGATAATATTCTACAGAAACTTTCCTGAGCTCTGTTGCTTTGAAGAAAATCTCATTAGACACAATATCATTCATTCCCTAATCTCTACAAAAATAACCAATTACATTGAGATTTCACCTCACTCCAGTAAGAATGACAATAATCAAGAATACAAATAATAATACATGTTGGCAAGTATGTAAGGAAAGGCAAACTCATACCTTGTTGGTAGGACTGCAATTTAGTGTAACCACTCTGGAAAGCCAAATGGGAATTTTCAAAAAACTCATTGGTATACATCCAAAGGATTTAAAAACAACATACTATGCCAACACAGCCACATTAATGTTTATAGCGGCACAATTCACAAAAGTCAAACAATGAATCCACCAGGTGACCTTCAGCAGATGAATGGATAACAAAATTGTGATGTGTATACATAATGAAGTATTACACAGCCATAAAGAAAATTGACTTTATAGCATTCACCAATAAAGGAATGGAACTAGAGACTATCATGCTAAGTGAAGTAAGCCAGTCCCAAACAGTCAAAGATAAAATGATTTCTTGGATATTAAGAAGCTAATCCAAAATAAGGGGTGAGGTTAAAAAAAAAAGAATAGAAGAAAGGTGAGTGATATAGACAAACGAGAATGAAGGAAAAGAAGGAGGAATGGAATAGGGTAGGATAGTGGAATAAATATGACCTAAATTTCCTATGTGGTATATATATATATATATATATATATACCACAGTGAATCTCACCATCATGTATATCCACAGACACTAATTTTAAAGAACTATAAAAGACAATAAAAAATAACCAACTACAGACATCTTGCAAATTTCACATCAGTGTCAGACTTCTCCCCTGACCTATAGGCATTCAAATATTGTATTAATTTCTTCTTGATATATGTTGCTAATTCTTCTCAAACTTTGAAAGTCCAAATTTCATTTTTATTTTAATCACAAAAATATTGAACCTCCTCAGTGTTAACTCATGCATTCATGTTATTCCTCTTTTTTAAAATTATTTTTTTTAGTTGTAGGTGGACACAATACCTTTATTTTACTTATTTATTTTTAACGTGTTGCTGAGGATTGAACCCAGTGCCTCACATGTGCTAGGTGAGTGCTCTACCACTGAGCCACAAAAACAGCAGCTTGTGTTATTCCTTATACCTAATAACAATGCTTGATATCTTGACTCATCATTTTTTGTATCCTCCTACATCAGAATCTACATCTAAGATTCATGATATATTCTGCATTGAGTCATTCTCTCTTCATCTAGTAATATACCTAATGCAGGTTTCAGTGATCTTGCCTTAACATTCTATGGTAGCCCAGCCCTGCTCTTGGCCCTTCTGAATATAGCAGCCAGTAGCATCTTTTATGAAATGTACCTGATCATGTCACACAGCTTCAAACTCTGCAATTACATCTCACGGTATCATAATTAAATGCTTGGCCACTGGCCTTGCTTGCAGGAGATCCCTTCTTATTCTCAATATTTGTTGCAAACTCATTTTCCCTTTCTTCATTATGGTCTAGTCCCCCCATCCTCATTTAGTTTCTTGAGTAAACCATGTTCCATCATGTTGTATAGGTTTGCTCATGCAATTCTTCCCACTGGTATGCTTGTCCCCAACCCTGGCCCTAGTTAAATATTACTCATCAATCAGATTGTAGCTCTAGAGACATAGTCCTTGAAAGGATTAGCTGAACCCCTTAGTGGACCACCATATTTCTCTGTTCTTTCCTTAGAACACAACTATTTATAAATAGTTTTTATTTATTCTTTTAGTATCACAGGATGATATGAGTGTCATTAATGTTACAAAAAGAAACTACGAAAGACTTTACAGTTCTTTGTCAAAGAGTTCAAAATACATGAAACTCTTTTTAACTCTGCAGGAACTTTCTAGCTATGCTAGAGGTTAAAGTTTTCAAAGACAAGCTATTTGTATTTTACTTATAGATTCAATTCCAAATATTTTCAAATTTTGTTAATTTATTTATCTGTAGAGTTTCTGTTATTATTCATAAAGATATTCTGACTTCAAATATTGGTTTGGGCCATTACCTTTATGTACTGTTATAGATAAATTTAACCTTTGAGGTCTTTAAAACAGAACATACACAATTAGGTTGAATGAACATACACAATTAGGTCATACATATATGCATACTTTATAAAATTGCCAATAGTTTTAGTAAACATTTTATAACTATGAGCAATCCATAGTTATTTCTTGAATAGATTTTCAGCATTATAGAACAGTACTTATGTGTTCCCCTCCTGATGCCTATGAGGGGACCTACCATATGTTTAAAAAAAAAAGAATCAACATAGTTAAATGTGGATATTTATTAATTTACTTTGCACGAGTGGTTCCCAATCCTGTGGTTAAATTTAGAGTAAAATTCTACATAAAATTGCTCACGTATGTACTTTCTGAAGTATGTAGTTATGAGAATAATTGTATATACTATAATAGTACATATCTGACTTTCCTCCACCCTGATGTTCAGAAATAGTCCACAATACATTAAGGGTAGTTTTTGAAAAGTGAAAAGGATTTAGAATTATGAAAGTTTTTGATTTAACATCCTTATTCTTAGAATACAAGTAGGTGTTCTGAAATTTTTTAAATAAAACTTCTTTAATGCAATCATAGATTTAAACAAAATTAATACATTTTAAAAAATTCAATGTTAAATTTTTAATACCTTAACATTTTTATATATTAAAGTATAGGTATAGAAGGAAGATTTTTGCCTAGCTAACACTGAACACTCAAACTCAGAAATAGAACTATATTTTTGTATTCCGGCTTGGAACTATGTTTTTTTCTCATGGAAGACATGATTTCTTTCTAATTAGTCAACACAAATAGAATGTTTTTTCTACTCTTACTGTTGTCTTCATATGTATGCCTTTCCAAAGACCTTTCAAATACTTTCAGTTTTGCATTTGACCAACACAACACACATTTTTTGTTGTTGTTGTTGTTATTTTCTTCTGATCAAGTTAATAGATGTCTCTATTTCATGAATCTATTATTAAGTTTATTGATTCCACTGTTGTTTCTTCAAATGTTCCTTTATTAATTTCTCATTCTTTTTCTCTTTTTTCCAAAAAAAACATATTCTGTAATATTTTATATGTGTTATGGATGACATGTTCTTTGAATACTTGCAAACCCCCAAATATCTCTATTTCTCCTTCAGTTTGGTTCTGTGGTCATTTGATATCTTTCCCCTTCAGGTGTCTATAGTTTCTATTCCAAAATGTTCACCATATCATTCTGTAGATGAGAAATTCAAAGAATCCCAATGTGATTCTTTAACTATGAAGACATTTTTTCATAAAGCATGTATAATTTTCAATTTTCACTACACTTATGGGATTTTACAGACTATATTGAGAATCATATCCTTTGTTTTCTCACATTTTAATTTTTTTGGTCTATACTTTAAGCTATTTTTTGAACTGAAGCTTCTAGTAACTAAATTTAGTCTCAGCAGTCATCTGTGCTTTTGCAGCTTTATAGCTTATAAATCCCATTGTTAATTATCATAAAACATTGCTTGTATGATTATGAATGTCCTTCAGTATGAATTATAAAATTCAAGCTTTTTAAATATTTGGTGTATGTGCTTTGCCAATTCTGGATAGTATTGCTATTTCTAGATGAAGGGTTAATTCTTATTTTTTTTAATTTTCTCAGAGAAATTCAGAGATATGCTACACAAATAAATTATTAGTTGTTTAAAGAGAATTTCACAAGAAGGAAGCTAAAATAAATAGGCAAAAGGCAATATTAAACAGGATAATGCAAGTAAATTCTTAGTGATAATTCAAAAGGGGTTTTGAATAATATTATATCTACTTTTAACAGAATACATACATGAAGTACATACATACCCATGAGCACAGTTAACGAAATATTAAAATTATTATTATTATTATTATCATCTTATTTATTTATTCATTCATTCATTTATTTTTGGTGCTGGTGATTGAACACGGGGCCTTATGCATGTGAGGCAAGCACTCTACCAATTGAGCTATATCCCCAGCTCTGAAATACTAAAATTATATAGGGAGATACACATGATATTACCAAGATAGAAAATTTACATATAAGAGGGAAATTTTATGTTGATACATAGAAAACAAAAGCATCAGAACAGTATGTTAAAATTCAAGAAGTAAATAACATTCAATTTTAGAACCTATTTATTGAAAAAAAATCAGTTGATGAAAGACATTTGACACAAATTAAAAACTAAGACTATGCCAGCAAAGTGTCCCCAGTAAAACAATTTTTAAAGGACAGAATCTGGGCAAAAATATTTCTCATAATCAAAGCTCAAGATGCACAGAAGAATACTGAATAAAGCAGTTGAGATACATGAATAAATTAAAATTTACTTTATTAAACAATAACAATTGTATCTAGCTTAACTGAGAAAATTAGAAGTAAAATATTCTGATTGCTTATATAACATGAAAATGAGATTACTTTATAGTGATCTTCTCTAATGTTGGGGTAATATTCTTCTCCTTGTTAGAGTAACAACAAAGTTATTGAATTAATAACTGCATGAAATGATATAAGATTGTTCCTCAAGTGTTTAGTGTTGAGTGTTTCAAAAGAAAATTGAATATAGAACAAGACCAAAGGTAAATTAGTAATGTTTGGGTAATTAAGATACTAAAAAAAAATGAGTTAACAATAGAAAATAGAAGTGAATTATTTAAAAATTTATTTCTATGAGCAAATTTTATCTTTTGAAAACAGCTCCTTAGTAAACCCTCCAAAGTCATTTAAGTATACTTAAATAAATTAGAAGTCAGAAAACATGTTATTAATAAAATATAAATTTGATAAATAGTTTTCTAACATTGCTTAATTTAGTTTGTTTGATTTGGTTTTACATTGCTAAGACATCTCTTTTCAGCTACCAGTGATATGTCATATGTATAACATAAAAGTACTTACACATAGAATATATACTTGGAAATGAAGATGTTTTCTTCCTTATCTGTTTAAATTTTAAATTTTCACTAGATAGCACCGTCGATGTCAGTGGAGGATCAATTTTCCCATATTATTTCAATATGGCAATATATTTTACCATATTCTTTAAATTTTAACTTACACAAACACTTGGAAAATATTCATATTCCCATAATGTGAAGAGAACTAAATCTATATTTTCAAAAATCCCACATAGAAAACATCAGCCTATCATTCAAATGCCAGTTCATTCAAATAAGTCCTACTGTACATCCAAGGAAATTATCACTCTCATCTTGCATAAGTTATACCAACTACTAGAGGAAAATCTATAACAGTTCATATATCTAATATAGCTTAGTTATAACAACTGAGCAAGGAGAATTTATTTAAAAAATTGAAACTTTCTTTCTGCTTAGCACAAATTACAAACTATAAAGCACCATATAATATTAGTAACTTATATACAATATTAATGAAAATAATTTGTATATGCAATTATATTTTGTATATGTATCTTTATATACACATTGTGTATAAAATAAATCATATAACAAAATAGAACTATTAAGGAATAGTGTATATATATATATAGACAAAAATAACTGCATACTTTTATATACACATAAACACACACACAATAAACAACACTGAAAACATTCTCAGAATACAAGGATGCTTTATAGTTAGAACACTGCTGAGTACAATACACAGATTAAAAATATTTAAGAGAAATAAAATGTGTGATCCACCTCAGAGCAGAAAAAAAAAGAATTTGATAAAATTTAAAAGTCTATTCATGCTAATATTATTGTCAACATAGACATAGAAATGGGTTGTTTTTTTTTCTTAAAAATATGTGTCAGTCAAAAATCCAAAGGGAGACATCATACCTTTGTTAGAAAATGCATTCTTTGTAAGGATGCATTATTAAGGTATATGTTCAATAATGCCCTGATAAGCCATACAGATTTAGAAAAATAATAAAACATTATAAAACTAAATAAGATAATTGTAATTTTGTGGGTAGGTCTTTATGGCCTTATAAATAATTATAAAATAATTATTATTTGCATATTATTTTAGTGTACCTAATATTTAAAAAATTTTATATAAATTTTGTTTTACACAATTTTTAAATACAAAAATATATTTGAAATTAAGAGTCAATCTCACAGTAATTCTGGGTAAATAAATTTAGTCAATAAATTACTTAGTATTTCTGGAATAGAGGTTTGTTGCTTATCTTTTAACATATATTAAAAGTTTATATAATCATTTACTATATAGGATCATCCTTTCAATCTTTGGTTTTTCTTTTCTTTGTAGTTTAAGTATATTGAAAAAGTTTACTTTTTGCTAGAAAAGATCAATGGACTTTATTTTTCCAAGTCATTGTTAATTAATTTTACTTAATCTCTCTTGAAAATAAGTGTAAAAACACACCTTATTCATTTTTCATAAATTTTACCACACACTAGAGGAACATAAGCTTACTTATTCATTAAATAATAGTCTGCTACTATATATTAATTAATACATCAGATATTATGGTAGAAATATGAAGAAAAAAGTGAGTCTCTATCCTAAGGCTTAACAAGAATCATAGTAAAAATCAGTTAAAGGATTTTTTCTGGGTGTTAGAACAGCAATAATCAGAACCTTCATGGAATATATGTAAAATGAGACCTCGACTTGTTAGGAGGTATAAGAAATATTCTCCCAATCATGTACTCTTCAATCTGAGATTTGGTTTTAATCATCCTGCAAATGAGTAGAGGAGATTGAGGAGAGAGGTTCTGGACAAGCAAAAGCATGTGTGGCTCTGTATAATGGATCCAACATGTTGAATTAATAGAAACAAGCAAATGTCATGTTTGAATGAGCACGTGTCACATTATGAGGAAATACAGTTAGAAAAGTTTAAAAACGCACAGGAGTTATATGCCATGGCTATTATGCAAAATTCTCTAAAGAGCACTGCGAAATTATTGAGAAATTTTAAGAAGATAATGTGTGGGATCAGATTTGTTTTTTACATGTCACTGGAGTTTAATGTAGTGAATGGAAAATGTTAAGAAATGGAAAAGAGGGGGAAGAACATGGCTGCCAGCGAAGAGGCAGCACATACAATGCCTCCGTGGTAAGGGGATCAGAGAGACTCATTAATACACCCACATGCGTCCTGCTGGGAAACTTCAAGCAAATTTCCTCTGAAAGGAGACCTTCCTGGAACTATGACTTCTACCCATCCCTTCTAATACCTTTCCTCCCAAGCTTCAAATATATTTATAGGAGTAAACAGTAACTCAGCAGTCAAACAGAACAAGAAACAATATGAACAGCATGAAAAAGCAAGGAAGAAAAGGAGTGCAAACAATGCAGGGCAGCCTAAATATTCAGGAGGATATAGAACCACCAGAAAAATGGTCATATAAAGAACTCATGGAACACCTGAGACAGATGGAACGGAACCTTAAAGAGGATACAAGACAGCAAATTCAAGCAGCGAAAGAACACATTGAGAATGTATTACACAAACAGATAAAGGAAGAAGTTAAGCATCTTTATCAGGAGATAGAGACTATAAAAAAGAATCAAACCATAATCTTAGAAATGAAAGAAACCATAAACCAAATTAAAAACTCAAATGAGAGTATCATTAATAGAGTGGAGCAAGTAGAAGCTAGAACATCAGATAATGAAGACAAAATATATCATCTGGAAAAGAGGCTAGCCATCTCAGATAGGCTGGTTAAAAATCATGAGAGAAGCATACAAGAGATATGTGATAATATAAAAAAACCAAATTTAAGAGTCATTGGGATAGAGGAAGGGATAGAGATTCAAACAAGGGGAATGAGTAATCTACTAGATGAAATAATCACAGAAAACTTTCCAGAATTAAAAAAGGAAACAGATATTCAAATTGTAGATGCATACAGGACACCGAACATACAAAATCACAGTAGACCAACGCCAAGACACATTGTTATGAAGATATCCAATATACAGAACAAAGAGAAAATATTAAAAGCTACAAGAGAAAAGAGAAAGATTACATTCAGGGGTAAACCAATAAGGTTAACAACGGACTTCTCAACTCAGACGCTGAAAGCGAGAAGATCCTGGAATAACGTATTTCAAACACTGAAAGACAATGGATGCCAACCAAGAATTCTGTACCCAGCAAAATTAAGCTTCAGATACGACAATGAAATAAAAATCTTTCACGATAAACAAAAACTAAAAGAATTTGCAGCCAGAAAACCAGCGTTGCAAAGCATCTTGAGCAAAACACTTCACGAGGAAGAAACGGAAAACAATAACCAAAGCCAACAGTGGGAAGTACCTCAGTAAAGACAGACGGAGGGGGGAAAACTAATCATGGTGAAACAAACGCAATTAAAAAAAAAAAAACGAGATAAATAATCAAATATGGCTGGAAGTACAAACCATATATCAATAGTAACTCTAAACATTAATGGTTTAAACACTCCAATAAAGCGACATAGGCTGGTAACATGGATCAAAAAAACAAATCCAACAATATGCTGTCTCCAGGAGACTCACCTGACTGGAAAAGACATACACAGGCTAAAGGTGAAAGGTTGGGAAAAAATATACCACGCACACGCTCCTCGCAAGCAAGCAGGGGTGGCCATCCTCATATCGAATAAAATCGACTTCAAGACTAAGTTAATCCAAAGGGATAAGGAAGGACATTATATACTGTTAAAAGGAACCATTAAACAACAAGACATAACAATTATCAATATTTATGCACCAAATAATGGCGCTTCGAAGTTTATAAAACAAATTCTCCTCAAGTTCAAGAATCAAATAGACCACAACACAATAATTATGGGTGACTTCAACACACCTCTCTCACCATTGGACAGATCCTCCAAGCAAAAGTTGAATAAAGAAACTATAGACCTCAATACCACAATCAATAACCTAGACTTAACTGACATATATAGAATATACCAACCATCATCGAATGGATATACTTTTTTCTCAGCAGCACATGGATCCTTCTCAAAAATAGACCATATATTATGCCATAGGGCAACCCTCAATAAATATAAAGGGGTAGAGATTATACCATGCATTTTATCTGATCATAATGGATTGAAACTGGAAATTAATGATAAAAGAAGGAAGGGAAAATCCAATATCACATGGAAAATGAACAATATGTTACTGAATGATCAAAGGGTTACAGAAGACATAAAGGAGGAAATCAAAAAATTCTTAGAGATAAATGAAAATGCAGACACAACCTATCGGAATCTATGGGACACAATGAAAGCAGTTTTAAGAGGGAAATTCATCGCCTGGAGGTCATTCCTCAAAAAAAAGGAAAAACCAACAAATAAATGAGCTCACACTTCATCTCAAAGCCCTAGAAAAGGAAGAGCAAAACAATAGCAAATGCAGCAGAAAGCAAGAAATAATTAAAATCAGAGCGGAAATCAATGAAATTGAAACAAAAGAAACTATCGAAAAAATTAACAAAACTAAAAGTTGGTTCTTTGAAAAAATAAACAAGATAGACAAACCTTTAGCCATGCTAACGAAGAGAAGAAGAGAGAGAACTCAAATTACTAACATAAGGGATGAAAAAGGCAATATCACAACAGACGCCACAGAAATACAGAAGACAATTAGAAACTATTTTGAAAACCTATATTCCAATAAAATAGAAGATAGTGAAGACATCGATAAATTTCTTAGGACATATGATTTGCCCAGACTGAGTCAGGAGGACACACACGATTTGAACAGACCAATATCAATGGATGAAATTGAAGAAGTAATCAAAAGACTACCAACCAAGAAAAGCCCAGGACCGGATGGGTATACAGCGGAGTTTTACAAAACCTTTAAAGAAGAATTAATACCAATACTTTTCAAGTTATTCCAGGAAATAGAAAAAGAGGGAGTCCTTCCAAATTCATTCTATGAGGCCAACATCACATTGATTCCGAAACCAGACAAAGACACAGCAAAGAAAGAAAACTACAGACCAATATCTCTGATGAACCTAGATGCAAAAATCCTCAATAAAATTCTGGCGAATCGGATACAAAGACACATCAAAAAAATTGTGCACCATGATCAAGTAGGATTCATCCCTGGGATGCAGGGATGGTTCAATATACGGAAATCAATAAATGTAATTCACCATATCAATAGACTTAAAGATAAGAACCATATGATCATCTCGATAGACGCAGAAAAAGCATTCGACAAAGTACAGCATCCCTTTATGTTCAAAACATTAGAAAAACTAGGGATAACAGGAACTTACCTTGATATTGTAAAAGCTATTTACGCTAAGCCCCAGGCTTGCATCATTCTGAATGGAGAAAAATTGAAGGCATTCCCCTTAAAATCAGGAACAAGACAGGGATGCCCTCTATCACCACTTCTATTCAATATAGTTCTCGAAACACTGGCCAGAGCAATTAGACAAACGAAAGAAATTAAAGGCATAAAAATTGGAAAGGAAGAACTTAAGTTATCACTATTTGCAGATGACATGATTCTATACCTAGAAGACCCAAAATGGTCTACAAAAAAACTACTAGAACTAATAAATGAATTCAGCAAAGTGGCAGGATATAAAATCAACACGCACAAATCAAAGGCATTTCTGTATATCAGCAACAAAACCTCTGAAATGGAAATAAGGAAAACCACTCCATTCACAATATCCTCAAAAAAAAATAAAATACTTGGGAATCAACCTAACAAAAGAGGTGAAAGATTTATACAATGAAAACTACAGATCCCTAAAAAGAGAAGTAGAAGAAGATCTTAGAAGATGGAAAGATATACCCTGTTCATGGATAGGCAGAACTAACATCATAAAAATGGCGATATTACCAAAAGTCCTCTATAGGTTTAATGCAATGCCAATCAAAATTCCAATGGCATTGCTTGTAGAAATAGATAAAGCAATCATGAAATTCATATGGAAAAATAAAAGACCCAGAATAGCAAAAGCAATTCTAAGCAGGAAGTGTGAATCAGGTGGTATAGCAATACCAGATTTCAAACTATACTACAGAGCAATAGTAACAAAAACAGCATGGTACTGGTACCAAAACAGGCGGGTAGACCAATGGTACAGAATAGAGGATACAGAGACTAATCCACAAAGTTACAACTATCTTATATTCGATAAAGGGGCTAAAAGCATGCAATGGAGGAAGGATAGCATTTTCAACAAATGGTGTTGGGAAAACTGGAAATCCATATGCAACAAAATGAAACTGAATCCCCTCCTCTCACCATGCACAAAAATTAGCTCAAAATGGATCAAGGACCTTGATATCAAATCAGAGACTCTGCGTATGATAGAAGAAAAAGTTGGCTACGATCTACATATTGTGGGATCAGGCTCCAAATTCCTTAACAGGACACCCATAGCACAAGAGTTAATAGCAAGAATCAACAAATGGGACTTACTTAAACTAAAAAGTTTTTTCACAGCAAGAGAAACAATAAGAGAAGTAAATCGGGAGCCTACATCATGGGAACAAATTTTTACCCCCCACACTTCAGATAGAGCCTTAATATCCAGAGTTTACAAAGAACTCAAAAAATTGGACAATAAGACAACAAATAACCCAATCAACAAATGGGCCAAGGACCTGAACAGACACTTCTCAGAGGAGGACATACAATTAATCAACAGATACATGAAAAAATGCTCACCATCTCTAGCAGTCAGAGAAATGCAAATCAAAACCACCCTAAGATACCATCTCACTCCAGTAAGATTGGCAGCCATTATGAAGTCAAATAATAACAAGTGCTGGCGAGGATGTGGGGAAAAGGGTACTCTAATACATTGCTGGTGGGACTGCAAATTGGTTCGGCCAATTTGGAAAGCAGTATGGAGATTCCTGGGAAAGCTAGGAATGGAACCACCATTTGACCCAGTTATTGCCCTTCTTGGGCTATTCCCTGAAGACCTTAAAAGAGCGTACTACAGGGATACGGCCACATCGATGTTCATAGCAGCACAATTCACAATAGCTAGACTGTGGAACCAACCCAGATGCCCTTCAATGGATGAATGGATTAAAAAAATGTGGCATTTTTTTTATACACTATGGAGTATTACACAGCACTAAAAAATGACAAAATCATGGAATTTGCAGGGAAATGGATGGCATTAGAGCAGATTATGCTCAGTGAAGCTAGCCAATCCCTAAAAAACAAATACCAAATGTCTTCTTTGATATAATGAGAGCAACTAAGAATAGAGTAGGGAGGAAGAGCAGGAAGAAAAGATTGACATTAAACAGAGGCACGAGATGGGAGGGAAAGAGAGAGAAAAGTGGAATTGCATGGAAATGGAAAGAGACCCTCATTGTTATAAAAAACTACATAAAAGAGGTTGTGAGGGGAATTGGAAGAAAAATAAGGAGAGAAATGAATTACAGTAGATGGGATAGAAAGAAAAGATGGGGGGGAGGGGGATAGTAGAGGATAGGAAAGGTAGCAGAATACATCAGTCACTAGTATGGCATTATGTAAAAATGTGAATGTGTAACCTATGTGATTCTGCAATCTGTATTTGGGGTAAAAATGGGAGTTCATAACTCACTTGAAACTATTGTTCGAAGTATGATATGTCAAGAGCTTTGTAATGTTGTGAACAACCAATAAAAAAAAAAAAAAGAAATGGAAAAGATAGAGCTATGAAGTCAAAGCTTCAGTTACTGATATGTCAAATTTGAGGTCTCTTTAAGAAAACCTGAGAAGATATTTTAGATAGTCAGATCTATACAGGCAATGTGTGTGTGACCTAAAAATATAATTCTAAACACATCATTGTATAAATGATAATTGAATTGATAGGATGAGTACTGAGATAATGTACACTTGTAAGAAAGAAGAACATCCAAGAGGGAGGTTAATGAACATGATTGTTTAAATATAGATAAAGGAATAAACACTCTAAAGTGAAGCTGAGAAGAAACTAGGAACACAAGAACAAAAATGACATCATGTTAAAGAAAAACAGTTAATCAAAAAGAAGAAAATCCTTGACAGCCTGAAGTGCCTTATCAAATAAGACAACAACTACAGTATGTTAGATTTCAATGAATGATCAAATATAGGGACAGACACTGTCATTCATGAATCAAACTCCTAATTGCATCAAATGTTATTTGTGCAACTGAAAGTTGAAGCAGTAGTTTTCCAATTTATTTTTACTGGATCAGTGCTGCCACATACAGCAGCCCCAGGAAGCACCATTCCATATAGATTTAAAGGTTGGCCACTCATAAGTTGCATTCTCACTCAGAGGCTCAGCCCTGTGCCTGGATGACTAAAACAAAGGTAAGAAGGAGAACCCATAGCACAAGGTTTATAGAGAAAGCAATTGAGTTATTTACAAAAGTCTTAAATCTTCACTGACAAAAGGAGTGAAAGTGAGTTGGAAGCTATAGCCAGTACAGACAATATTTTTCATATTTTCAAAGTTGTTAGTGTTTTCCCCAGTAACAAGTGAGCAATGTTGTAATGAGACCTTCCCCAACTTGTAGAACTTCGTAAATGATCTCCCAAGATTGGGGAATATAATGGACTCTATGTTTAACTTAAATCAATAGAGCAGAAAGTGTGAGAGTTGATCAGTATGGATTCTTTACTCTAGGGTCAAGGAGATGTGAATGTGTTGGATTGGGCCAGATTTTCCAAAATATTTAAGGAAAAAAATGTGGTTGATTCCCCTGTATGAGATGTGGGCTACAGTGGTGACAGGTCCAGCATGTGGTTTTCACCTCTAATGCAGGTTCTATCTTAGATGAATGAAAGTGGAACTCTGTTGTCAAGAAACTTGGGAACTAACGGTCATCAACAATTGTTGAAATAGCACTTATTCCCTAAAGTTTGAGAATCATAGCTAAGTGGTCAGATTTACATTATGTTCCAACAACAGGTCCCAAGGAATATAGAAGTTATACTAAATACCTCATATTACTAAGAAACTTAATGTTATCTCACAAGAATCAAAACAACTCAAGAAGGAACTTTTCCATTCTGGTCTTCTACCTCACTCTCCATTGAGCATACCTGAATGGATTAGACATCTAGACACAATAGGTGGGAAATGGATGTGGTAATCATACTTTCCTCTATCACTGTAGGGACACACCTGCTTCCAATATAAGCTAAAAAAAGAGGGGCAGCCACAAATTTGAGGGAAATCAAAAGGTTTTATGATAAAGTATTAAAAAAGACCTTTTGTTAATTGAGATATTTAATTTATCAGTATCAGAAAAATTATGGAACTTACTCTAATTTTATCCACTGGAAGCAAAGCATCATATACACAGAGCAATTATAAATGGATGGTAATAATAAAACATGAAACCATTGATTATAACCCTTGAGTCTAGATTCACTAACATAACTGCTACACATATATCTATTATAAAATAACTAATTATCTCTAATTGTGCATATCCTTGGTATATATTATCAATTACATCAATATCTTAATCATTAACACTCCCAGTCAATAAATATTGGTATAATTTAAAACTCTACTTTCTTTGTTTTTCCCGTTTTTTAAAAAAGCAGAAATCAGTAACCTATAGCTGATAAACAAAATCTAATTATCTACTTATTTTTGTAAATGAAGATTTATTGTAAAATAGCTAAATCCATTTATTTATTTATCATTTATATCTATACACAATGGATAGAGCCTAGTTAATACCATTTTCAAAATTATCAATAATCCTTTTATAACTAATTAAAATGAATTCCAAACTTAAGATTAAAATGAAAATATCAATATAAATATCATTTATGAAAACATGCCATAGGACTAAGACAAATCTATTAACTGGTACTAATATCTGATATAATAAAAATATTTGCCATTTAAAAGAAGAAACCACCAATATTAAAATTGGAACCATCCATGGACACACATACAAATATCTAAGAGAAATGGAAAGTTTTGATTAAAATCCCTACATCATATAACCAATAATTCTAGAAAAAGCAGATAAAAATGAAGATATCAAGCATTTCAAGTATGAAATCAAAATCAAGTCTAGAACAATTATTATTATTTTTTAATTCCTGGAAAGTATTCAGACACAGTTAACATTAGAATACAATATCATTAATGCTAAAATCATCACAATTAAAAGTCATATATAGTCTTGAAGTAAAAAGAAATGAGAAGAAGGTAGAACAACATGATAAAGGAAACCATTATATAATATTCTGTGTCATGAAGTTATCTCTTTATAAGACCCAATTTAAGGACTGACCAGACGGTCAGTTACCCATGCCATTTAAATGTGAAAGGTGTGAGTAGGCCTGGTTCACCCCTCCTCTGGCAGGGCAGACACTGCCAGAGCCTAGCCTTTGTCCCAGGAGTACACTTTCCTACCAGCAGACTACAGCAAGAGGTCAAGCCCAGCAGCCAAGATCCACCCACATCAGCCTCTGTGGAGCCCAGTGGCACAGCAGGCTGGGTCCACCTCATTCTCGGCTGGGCAGACACTGCCAGAGCCTCTGGTGTAAGACTTCCGCTTCTGACCAGTGAACTACCATGGGAGCTGAGATCCAGCCCAGACCACCCACCCCAGCCCATACAGGTTCCAGGCTCTCAATAGGACCGGTTCACCCCTCCCCTCTGTCAGGGCAGACACTTCCAGAGCCTAACCTTTGGTGCAGAACTGCCCTTCTTACCAGCAGACTACCAAGGGGAGGTCAAGTCCAGTGGCCCAGATCCTCCCATTCCAATTTATTTCAGGTCCCTGATCCAGTATGCAGTAGCATCCTTTGAGGGACACCAGTACGGTCTGGAAGCCAAACATCAAGGTTAGGTGCAGACAATTTGCACCAGTACTACAAGAATCTAGAAAAGAAACTGTAACGTCTCAGATCCACACTGCAAGAAAGGAAAACACATAGACAGTATGAAAAAACCAGGGATGAAAATGTCCCAAACAAACCAGGACACTATAATAACAGAACCTATGGATAGGGAAATTGATGAAATGTCAGAGAAGGAATTCAGAAGGTTCATAATTACAATGATCTGTGAATTATATAATGATCTAAATGAGAAAATATAAGCAAAAATTGATCACTCTAACAATGAAATAAGAATGCAAATAAGCTAGCAAAAGATTAGTTCGAGAGAGAGATAGAGACCCTGAAAAAAAAAACAGTCTGAAATCTTTGAAATGAAGAATACAATAAATCAGATAAAAATATCAAGAGAAAGCATAACCAACAGACTAGATCACTTGGAAGAAAGAATTTCAGATAGTGAAGACAAAGTATACACTCTGGAAAATAAAGATGATCACACAGTGAAGAAAGTTAGAAACCATGAACAGAACATCCAAGAATTATGGGACAGCATCAACAGACCAAATCTGAGAGTTATTGGGAGACAGGAAGGCACAGAGTTTCAAACAAAAGGAATGCACAATCTCTTCAATGAGATAATATCAGAAAACTTCCCAAGCATGAAGAACGAGTTGGAAAATCAATACAAGAGGTTTACAGGACAACAAATGTATAAAATTACAACAGATCTACACCAAGGAACATTATAATGAAAATGCCTAGCATACAGAATAAGGATACAATCTTAAAAGCTGAAAGAGAAAGGAATCAGATCACATATAAGGGGAGAACAATTCATATCTCAGCAGATTTTTCAACCAAGACCCTCAAAGCCAGGAGATTGTGGAACAATATATACCAAGCTCTGAAAAAAAATGAATGCCAACCAGTAAAACTAAGCTTTAGATTTGATGATGAAATAAAAACCTTCCATGATAAACAAAAAGTTAAAAGAATTGACAACTAGTAAGCTTGCACTACAGAATATTCACAGCAAAATATTCCAAGAAGAGGAAATTAAAAACAATGATGAAAATCAGCAGAGGGAGGGATTACACTAAAGGAAAATCTAATCAGAGGAGAAACCAAGTTACATTAAATATCAAAAATGAACAAAAATGGCTGGGAATACAAATCATGTCTCAAAAATAACCCTGAATGTAAATGGCCTAAACTAACCAATCAAAAGACATAGACTATCAGATTGGATTAAAAAAAAAAAGACCCAACAATATGCTTCCTCCAAGAGACTAATTTTTCATAGAAAAAGACATTTACAGACTGCAGGTGAAGGGTTAAGAAAAATCATACCACTTACATGGACTATGGAAACAAACAGGGGTTTCCATCCTCATATCAAATAAAGTAGACTTCAAACTAAAGTCAACCAAAAAGAATAAAGAAAGACACTACATACTGCTTAAGGAAACCATACACCATCAAGACTTAAGAATTATAAATATATATGCCCCAAACAATGGAGCAGCCATTAATCAAACAAACTCTTCTCAAGGTCAAGAGTCAAATAGACCACAACTCAATAATTTTGGGTGATTTTAACACACCTTTTTCATCATTAGATAGATCTTCCAAACAAAAGCTGAACAAATAAACTTTAGAACTCAATAATACAATCAATAACTTAGACTTAACTGACATATATGAAATATTCCAACCTTCGATGAGAGAATATACATTCTTCTCAGCAGCACATGGATCCTCCTTTAAAATAGACCATACACTATGTCACAAAGCAACTCTCAGCAAATATAAAAAAGTAGAGATACTACCCTGCATTCTATCAGATCATAATGAAATGAGATTAGAAATCAATGATAAAATAATAAATAAAATCCACTCCAACACCTGGAGAGTAAATAATATGCTACTGAATGAACAATGGGTTACAGAGGACATCAAGGAGCAGATTTAAAAGTTTTTAGAGGTGAATGAGAACACAGATAGAACATATCGAAATCTCTGTGACACTATGAAAGCAGTGTTATAGTGTTTATTGCATGGAGTTCATTCCTTAAAAAAAGAAAAAGTCAACAAATAAATACCTTAATATTACATCTCAAAGCCCTAAAAAAAAGAAGAACAAATCAATGCCTAAAGCAGCAAAAGACAAGAAATAATTAAAATCAGAGCTGAAAATAATGAAATTGAAACAAAAGAAACAATTGAAAAAAAACTTGACAGAACAAAAAGTTGGTTCTTTGAAAAGATAAATAAAATTGACAGACCTTTAGCCATATTAATGAAGAGAAGGAGAGAGAAAAATCACTAACATACATGATGAAAAAAGAAGTATCACAACAGACACTACAGAAATACAGAAGATAATTAGAAAGTTTTTGAAAACTTGTACTCCAATAAAATAGAAAATATCAAAGACATCAACAAATTTCTACAGTCATATAATTTGCCCAAATAGAAGAAGGATGATATATACAATTTAAATAGATTGATTTCAAGTGACGAAATAGCAGATATTATCAAAAGTCTACCAAACAAGAAAAACTCAGGACCGGACCTATATACAGCCGAGTTCTTAAAGAACAACTAATACCAATATTCTCCAATTTATAATAGGACATTATGTAAAAACGTGGATGTGTAACTGATGTGATTCTGCAATCTGTATTTGGGGTAAAAATGGGAGTTCATAACACACTTGAATCTAATGTATGAAATATGATATGTCAAGAGCTTTGTAATGTTTTGAACCACCAATAAAAAAAGAAAAAAAATAGAAAAAATGGAAAAGTATCAGTATTTGAGGACATATTGTTTAAAAGGTTCCATAGTCTCAGACATTTACACATAACCACAGGACAAAAAGATATGCTTCAGAAAGAAAAATTAAATGAATTTAAAAACCTAGAAAGTGCTATGGAGGAAAAAAACTGATTAACCCAGAAAAAAAATTAAAGTTTGTAAATTAAGATATTTTATAAATATATATATATATTTATATATATATATATGCATACATATATGTGTATATATAATATACATAATATATATTCACATACACATATATGTACATGTACATAAATATACAAAGATACTTTAAACAATAAAATTGTGGAAAATGTTTTACTAGATTTGGAAATATGCTCAATTATTAAACAATTTATTTGAAAAAAATTCAATAAATGTATGCTTTATTATAAAAGAAACATACTTAAATCCAGTCCCAAAAATCTATAGGAAAACAAGAAAAGGATATAATTAAAATCTACCTTTTTTCAAGAACTTTGAATTGAAACAAACTGCATTCTACTACTGAGCTACATCCTCAACCCTTTTCCACTTTTTATTTTGAGACAAGTCTTAGTCTGTTGCCCTGGCTAGCCTCCAGCTTGTGACCGTACTGCCTCAAGCTCCCAAGTCACTGAAGTTAAAGGTGTGTACCACTTTGTCTGATTGATCTATTTTTTCAAACAAGAGTATTCAAAGTCATTGTGAGAATTAGATTTATTCAAACAACATGACAGAAAAATAAAAGAGAAAACCATCAAAGAATAAACAGAAAATACTAATTAAAATGGCAAATATTGACATCAGTTACCGCTCTAGTATAAATAAATAAATTTAAGTTTTACAGAATTATTATATGATCACATATGTGTCCCTCTATATGGATATGTATACAGAAATATATTAGTTTTATATATGTATATACACACATTCATTTACTACTCATGAGATATCAAAACAGACACATACATGCATGTTTAAAAGTTGAAACAAAACAGAGATAGAAGTAGTGATCTCATACAAATTTTATTAAAAGATTATGGTAATAATATCAGTATTATTTTTAAAAATAACATCAATAGAAAACAAGAGAGGCTACACCTTAGCATACATAAAAGTCTAGGAAAGTTATAAACATTACCAACTATACATATGTACTAATAATTCCATAATTTATTCAATGAATAATATATGCCATTGTCCCTCATTAGATACAAATGAGACAAAATTTCTAACCTCAGAGAGCTTATGTTTTAGTAGGAGGATAATGTGTGTGTGTGTGTGTGTGTGTGTGTGTGTGTGTGTATGTGTGACATTTAAATTCAATATTTGTCTTAGTAAATCTTTTTTGGATTTGCTTCAGTCCTACAGGACAAAAAGCATATTTAAAGTCTAAAAATATCCTTTTGCAGTTAAACTGAAAATATTTGTATTAACTTTTTTTGTGCACCTTTGTTGAATTCACTATGATCTAAGAGCTTGAAAGTAGATTTCCTTGTATATTTTCTTAAACACTCATGTCTTCTGTTAGCAAAATCAGTTATACTTTTCCCCTTTCTTCTATTTATACCATTCATGTTTTTCCTTAGAGTACTAAGACCACCAGTCAATGTTAAGAAGAATTTGTGCAAGAAGATATGCTTGACATTTCCGAATGTTAGGAGAAAATCACTTTATATTTTAATTAAATATGGGAATACATGTAGATTTCTTAAGATGTCCTTTCTCAATTTGATAAAACCTCCTTTTGTTTCTACAACTGATGAGCTTTGTAATGAACAATGATACAATAAAATTATTTTTCTCCATATATTGAGAAAAATAAGTTTTTAAAAAATATATATATTCTGTTGGTGTGAATAAATAAATGGATTGATTTTGAAATGTTTGAATTGAACTTCCATTTCTGAGATAAACCCCTTCTATCATATGTATTTTATGTTTTTGTACATTTCATTTGGTTTTATTAGAGCTTTATAGTTATGTCTAGTAGTTGAGTACATCCTGACAAAACTCATGCATGCATGGAATTGCATTTCAGTGCATGATGCCCCTTTTCCCATCCCTATTCTCCTTCCTCTACTGTACTAGACCACCTTTTACTCTCCTATATTTTCATATTTGATCAGTTCTTTTTACTTGTACATAAAGGTGAAATTCTTGTAGTATATTTATATATGCACAAAACATGATTTTTAAAAGTATTCATTCTGCATTGCCTCTCCTTTCCCATCCTTCTGTTTCTTTATATTATTAATATTACAGTAATCAATTAGATAACATTTAAAAGGATTTGAGCCACTCTTTTTATATAGATTGCTAATTTTTTTAATTATAATATTCTTAATGAGGTATGGCATCAGGGTTGTAGTAGATTATTCAACATGTTGGAATGTGTTCTCATCTGCCATTTTTCTAAAATGGTTGTGTGAAAATGTATTCATTTTTTTCATTAAATATGTGAATAATAATCATCATTTGAATTTGGGGGCTAGAATGTTTATGTGTGTGTTGGTGTGTGTGTTTCCTATGTCTACTTATTTAACAGATTTAACAGGGCTTATGAAGTTGTCTATTTCATCTGTGTCGGTTTTGAAGATGATATGTAAGAATGTATTCCTTCATTTTGTTGGTGATTTTCCTGGCATAAAGTTGTGTGTATTATTCTATTGTATCTTAAAATCTGTGAATACTTTATACTATTCTTCCACTATACTAATACTAACCATTTTTTTGTCTTCTTCATTTTCTCTGGAAATCTTTTTAGGAATTTATCAATTCCCTTAATTATTTAAATAACAATTCTTTTAATTGGGATGTTTTTCTGAATTTTCCTTGCCAATATATATATGTAAATTGCTGATGCATTTTGGAATATTCAGATTCTATTAGGTTCCACTTGCTCTCTACCTTTGCTACTAGTACAAACAGCCTCAACCCAGATATTTTTCAATATGCTATATCACCTTCCTTCCTACACTGCTTACACTTGACAACATGGATTTGCCTCAAAAACCTATCATCACTCTCTGCTCATGGTTGAAGAATATGGAATTCAGTTAATCTGTTCTTCCATGTAAAATCTTCTCTGACATACAGGGGGTGACTCAAAATGGGGTAGGGAGGAAGAGCATGAGAAGATGATTACCTCTAGATATGGAAGAGAGGTGGGAGGAAAATGGAAGGGAGAAGGGAAATTGCATGGAAGATGGAAGGAGACCCTCATCATTATACCAAATACATGTATGACGACGTGAGGAAGAAAAAAAAAAAGAAGTGTGTCACATTAGATTGGGTAGAGAAAAGTGATGGGAGGGGAGGGGAGGATAAGTGGGGAAAGGAAGGCCAGCAGACTAAAATAGACATTATTATTGCTGTGTGTATGTATGTACGTGACTGCATGACCAATGTGATTCTGCAACCTGTACACTCAGAAAAAATGAGAAATTATATCCTATCTGATTCAAATGTATGATATGTCAAGGTCATTGTACTGTCATGTGTAACAAATTAAAACAAATAAAATTTTTTTTTAAAAAAATTTGCTCTTTGATAAATTGTTCACCTAGATTTTGGGTGTTTGCACATAGGTAAAAAATGTTATTTATCCTTTTATATAACATAATCAGAAGACATTATGTATAGGCACTTTAAAACTTTTCTAAACCAATTTTTATTTTCAAATTTCCCTGATTAAAATGCATTCTTTTTATATTTTTACACCTTAAATATAAACGATGTTTTTTTTTTCAGAAACACTATTGACTTCTGAGAGACACATTTAATACATTTGTCTACTTTCCACAATAGATATCACTTTTATCTGCTTTCTTGGTAAGTGGAGCAGTAGTTTTGAGTTTGCATTTTTTCCCCTCATTATCTGAAACTAAGAAGTGATGAAATTGGAGGCATTCTCTTTGATCTTTCTTGCTTTTTGAAAAAATCTGTGTCCTTTAGTGTTGAATAATTGTGAAGTTGAAATAAAGAGTGGATGATTTCATTTACCACTCTAATGTGTTCTATTGTGCATTGATTATAGTACTGATGGATTTTCAATGAAGCATATAAGTCTAATGAACTAAAATGTAATTCTGTAATCCATTTAAAATGTATAAGCATCTCTGAAATTTTAATTTTATCCATTTCCTTGGAGAGTTGTTACTTTTACACAATATTCTGCAGCATTTTCTACATGTTTTTGTAAAGATATATGTTGCAATGAACTAAGTGCAAAATCTATGAACATTAAATATGTGTTAGATAAAAAAATTATGCCTTTACTTATATCTTTCTTCTATGCAGAAATAAGTAAATGGGATAATAAATGCAAAAATATTTTTATAAGCTGAGAAATAGTATATAACTGATTTTTTTTACATGTTAGCCTATTGTACAGCAAGATTAGATGCAGTGACTAAATAAAACACAACACACACATGCACACGCACCAATTTGAAATGTAAATGTCTATCACCTGAAGGTGAACTATAAAAGAGCTGAATGTGGCTTGTCTCTGGCCAGCTGGCAGAAGTTCTATGTTGAGTTAGTGTTTCAATTTCATCATGAGTATTTAAAGAACACACATTCATACACACTCACACACCTGGGTCCCACTCAGTAAATTCTATTATGCCAATTGCAGCCTTGGCACAATCTCTTAGTAGAACTGCTATCAAAAGGTCACTTTTACTCATTCCTTTAGAGCCATTAAAGAATAAGCATCAATTACATATCTTTCCTTGACTATTAGAAAGGTCAAAAGTTATAAAAAGTCATACCTTTAACTTAAAAATGTGATTAAGCTTCCTGAAAAATTATAGCTCTTGTATTACCTGAAAAATATAACAATATTTTCGTCAATGAAAAAAGCCAAAATAGACTTCTCATAGTTTTATGCTTTTTAGCTGACTTATAAATTATGTGTGATGTTGAGGAATAGTGTTAGGCAAGGGAAAAAAACACTATTCTCTTATTTAAGAGAACTGTGTTATATTATTAAATATATATATATATATGTATTCATTATAATGATGTGAAAAAATTAAACATTTTTTCTAATATGTTCATTTAAATCTGAATATTTAAATAAATTTACTTTTAATTTGTTTAAAAAATTGACCAAAACAATTAAAATAAAGCAGAAAATAATATTCTAATTATTTCTTGAAAAGCAGAAAAGAATCACATCAGAGCTCAAAATTATATTGCAGGGACAGGGGATGTAGCTCAGTGATAGAATACTTGCCTGGTATGTATAAGACCTTAGGATAAATTCCCTCATTGACAAAAACAAAAAAAATGCATTTTAGATATTTATATTCCACAATATTTGCTATTTTTAGAAGAAAAATATGGACAAAACTTCTTTTTAAGATATTTATTTTTTAGTTGTAGCTGAACACAATACCTTTATTTTATTTATTTATATTTATGTGGTACAGAAGATCCAACCCAGCACCTTGCACATGCTAGACAAGCGCTCTACTGCTGAACCACAATCCCAGCCCTTGGATAACTCTTGATTGAAATCATATAATAGGATTGTCTCAAAGTTATTGTTCATTTGTTTGAATTCCTGAGAAAATATCAATAATTGCAACAAATTCCCAAGTTCCAGGTAAAAAAGAGATATGACATATTGGTTATTCCCATTCCAAAGGAAACATTAGTAATTACGATATGGATGTTGAAGTAGCAGGGATTAAAAGCAAAGGTGAAGAGAAGCTCATGTGAGAAACTGAAGTTAAAACATATTGTCAATCGTGTAGCTGGCATAATGAGTCTTCAAATGAAAGTTTGTATTAATTATGTGTTTTGAAAGCCCATCTTATGTATGTCTGCTCCCTCACTGATCTGTATTTTTATGTTTGCTATTTGCTATGGGTTGTTCCTAAGTATATATTTTAATTCAGTGTTTAGATTTTCGGGTCTTTAAAATTAATCAATTAAATAATTTTGGCACTGGGATCAAGCCTTGGGCCTTGTGTATGCTAAGCATATGCTCTCCCACTGAACTAACTATTCCCCTTTAGTATGTTTTTCTTATTCTTCACTCTGCATACTACTTTACTTTGGTAGGTTAACTTATTAATTTAAAAGCTGTGTATTGACTTCTATTATATACCTGACACTTCTCTATGCCCTATAGTTGCAACAGTACACAAAATTGTTGATATGATTAGCCTTTATAAACTCATATCTAGTGGTAGTGAAAATAAGCCGGATAAATAAGAAAAAATATGCTATGTTATATGTAATATATGTAATGTTGAGAGCCACAGCCGAAGGGATCCCAGCAAACTTCCAGCTGCCAGCAAACTTCCAGCTGCCAGCTGATGATTGGCTCACAGCGGCCCCAGGAAACTTCTAGTTGCCAACTGATTGGCACCTCTGCAGTGATGCTCATTGGGCTGTTTCCCCGCCCTTTCAGACCACAGAGCTGCTCCTTGGGGGACTTTTTTTGGCTCTGCCCACTCGACCCAGCCAATCGGCCTCAAGAGCAGGAGGAGTGGGGGAGGTTGAGAGGCTTGTGGGAAGCTGGTGGTGGCAGTTGGGCTCTGAGGGTTTTCCTGAAGAGCTGTGTGGTGGTATGTGTGTGTTCTAAAAATAAAGTTCGTTTCCTTTGACAAGTGGCTCCTGAATTGTGCCCAGCCAGACTGCGGCAATGTAATATTATGTAAAGAGGAAATTATGATAAAGGGGAAAACTGTGTTTGCAAACAAATATTATACTCAAAAAATTCAAAAATCACATTTGTGATTTAAAAGAAAACAAAAAGCAGAACAATGCAGATATATCTGTGAAAAACATTTTTAGAAAGGGGAATAAATATGCTTAAAAGAAGAATATCTGAAGAAAAATAAAAGAATGTATGATGTTCCAGGTACAGAAATGAGGCATGGTTCATCAGTAAGAGAAAAGAGAAAGGTAGTAGTAGATGAAGTCCTGAGGTCCCTTAGAGTCCAGAGCCTCAGAGGTTATAAAGAGGGAAGCTTAAGCAAAGCATGCGCCATCAACCATCAAGCTAGGAGGAGAACAAGTCATTTCAATAACCCAGACATTAACAGTCAAGATCTTAAGCTCTCACAGAGTGATAAAATCACAAAGCAAGGTGAGACGACAGTAGAAAGTGGGTGGCCAGAGTGGCTTCCCTGAATACCAAAAAGGTTGGGAGAAACATAGACCACAAGGGTAGGAATTAACCTGCAGTGAGAAGCAGCATGGGTAATATTATATTTTAATTAAGAGGGGACCTAATGTATAAACATTTAGAGGAGGGGCATGCATAAATGTGCATGTGTGCAATCAATATGCTAAATCAATTAGTGAACAGTTCAAAAAACTGGTACCCAATTGACATTTCTATCAGTCTTTCACTAGTTCAAATCTACTCTATCCATGTGAGACTAGTACTCTGATAGTTTTTTCTTCAAAAAAAGTATATAAGAAAATGCTATGATTTTATATTCAATTCTGTCTGAAAGTGATTTATTTGTATGAACTAATATTGACCCTTAGCTAATGTTCATTGATTGTTATGTTCTTGATAAATATAAATGCATCATCTTGCTTAACTTTCTCTTATTTAATTTTCATATCTATTCTGCTAGGTAAGTACAGCATGGTATTTAATAGACTAAATATGGATTCTTATCCATGATTTCATTTCATAAACAATATTGTTAATGTCATACTTTTGTCTGGAGTTCACCATCAACTATTAATATTTGCCCCATCATTTTCCAAGGTACATAAGAGATGCATGTAGATGGCATGTGACATCAGTGATGGCTTGCCTCACCAATCAGTGGCAGGAAGAAAAATAGGTCTCCACGTCTCCCCACTAGGGCTAGCAAAGGAGGGAGTATAGAATGTTTCTCCCACACTACCTCTTCAATGGTCTCTGTTAGCATTCTCTAGGTTCATATATGTATTTTTCAGTTCAATATGCCTTTTCCTGAGTGAAGACTCCAAAATTCCAGTAAATTCCTCAAAAATCTTACTTTTCATTGTTTTCTTTTTGTATTTTCTTTGTAGACATTTTAGGTTGCCGTTGGGACAGATTGCATGAAATAATGGCCAGTTGCTCTTTTATGGTTGAAAGTTACTCTGATATTTTTAGAAAACTCTGTGTTCATTAAACAAAAGAGTAAAGTAAGGTGCTGGGATTGTGGTTCAGTGGCAGAGAGCTTGTCTCGCACATATGGGGCACTGGGTTCAATCCTCACCACCATATAAAAATAAATAAATAAAATAAAGGTATTGTTTCTATCTACAAAAAAAAGTAAGCCAAATATTGGTTTTCTTTTATCTGACTTTAGTTCATTCAAAGGCAAGCTAAACCAGAGTCCTAAATGCTTACTAAAATGCCATTATTTTAATAATAGTAGTAGAATATTTTCTTTAATGGGCAATTATAGTTTGACTTTTACTTTTTCATTTCACAAATTCTTGAAAATCTGCATTCCAATAGAAAATTGGAATCTTTTAAATTTGACAGAGGGAAACTTACAGTATTACTTTTCAGTTTCTACAATAACATATAGAAATTTAATTTAATTTCTGTTGTACAGAGGAGGGCTGAAATTTAAAAGGACATTTCTATTGTTGTACAGCTGGTTAATGACAGAAGTATATTTTATATCCTGATCTAAGTGACTAAAAAAATTCTATTTTTAAAATATACCACTGCCTTTCCATGTAGGAGGACTCAGATGATGAATAAAACAGAAAAAAGAAATGAATGAAAATTTGTACAATGAAATATCCATTTTAAGTGAATAGATTATAAATTTAATTTCATAAATAAACTCCTATAAGGAATTAGGAAAATGGACAATTAATTTTCACTCAATCATGAATTTTTTATAGAAAATTACAGGTCCCAGATAATGACTAGCTAAATAGAAAAAGAATGCAGGGAAATATTACTAAGTCTTTTTACTTGAATAGACAAAGAATTGCCTTTAAAATCAAAATACCTTTCACTTTTATTTATTTTCTGTTCTTTTCCTGGTTGTGTGATAGCTGAACAAATTGTTCCACCCTTTACCTTTGGATATCTTTACTGGTATAAGATTAAGGCTTTATGATACAAACCCCACAAAAAACTGCGGGATTTACAAAAATAAATATAAAATCAGCATTTATTGCATTTTTGCTATGTCCCAGGCATGGTTCTAAGAACATTAAATATATTCATTCACTTAATTTGCCCATAGCCTTAATGGCTAGGTCAAATTATCATTGAGGTTTTACAGACAAAATAGAGAAGCACAGAGTTAAGTATTTACCAGATGTACCCCCAGGCACTCTCCAAGGCATGTGCTATTCATCACTGTGCTCAGCTGCTTTTCATCAAAAGAAAACATGGATCTAGAGGTCCTTTTCAAATGACTATTCAACTCCTACTTTCATTAATGGTTTTTAATATTGTTTTATTTCATCTTATATATATGCAATATAATGTACACAAACTAAACATGCATATTTAATCCAAGCAGATATTTGCGCTCTCTCTCTCTCTCTCTCTCTCTCTCTCTATATATATATATATATATATATATATATATACACACACTGTATGCATATATATATATATATATATATATATATACACACACACACTGTATGCACTAAACGCTTCTAAATGATAACTATTTGGGTATAAAATAAAGCATAAAAATGTGTCAAATTTATCCACCCAGTCCAAATGAGTACTTTTGCTTTACAATACTTCTTTTCATTGCAAATATGTGTTTGCAATCTTATTTTCAATCCAAACACACTGACAGTGTATAGAAAAATGAAATTAGGCATCTCTACATATAAACCTCTCTGACCGATTTAGGCAGTTTTTCTTTTTAACACAGGGCTTCATGTTCATTTAATGAACATTGAATGTGATAATTTACGTGAAGTTCTTGTGGTTGAAACCTATCTTCTTATGAGATATTCCTTGATTCCCTTAATTTTTCATGAGAAATGGCAGAGCCATATACACAGTGGGATAAGAATAGAAGTGCTCAGCATCTTCTCAAGGTGCCAGTATAGAAGAGTGGATGTTAGCATCCTTATTCTATCTTTTCTTTCAGTGCTATATAAGGTCATATGCACAACACAGAATTGAAGTAATTCTGCTGAACAGCTCTATGAAGCATAGCTGCTTTCTAAATTCACCATTCCCATATAGGTTTTGGTCTAAGCAAAAAAATAAACTTAGATGTGGATGTGTGTATAAATTGTGTATGTATCAGTAATAAAATAAACCTCTCCTATCTGGACAAAATAACCTATTTTATCATGATTTAAACAACATTTCACATAAATAGAGGATCATCAAAGATAATGAGTTGTTATTATGGTTGCTACTGGTATTATCATTATCATTGACAATAAATCATGGCATTTTGCAATGTAATTTGTTATCTTCTGTGGACTACAATTGGCTTAGTAAGAACTGGGGTTATTCACTTTTCTCAAAATGTCTAAATTGGGATGATACAATAATACTTATTGATACAAATATCAGGCAGTTTACCAAAAATTTTGACCATTGCCTTGTCAGCAAGATTTTGAAAGTTTCCTGACCCAAAAAAGTAGTTTCAAATATTATACAGAAAATGAGTGCAGAAATCACAGATGCATTGGACTTGAAGCAATAAGTTTCTTTAAGGGCTGTCATTCTAAACATTATTTTGAAGAAATAATTTCTCTTTTGACTTTATATAAAATCTGCATATTGACACTGTGGTTCACACCTGTAATCCCAGCGGCTCAGGAGGCTGAGGCAGGAGAATCATGAGTTCAAAGTCAACCTCAGTAAAAGGGAGGTGCTAAGCAACTCAGTGAGACCATGTGTCTAACTAAAATACAAAATAGGGCTAGGGATGTGGCTCAGTGGTAGAGTGCCCCTGAATTCAATCCCTGGTACCCACCTCCAAAAAAAATCTGTATATTGGTATCCTGTAAATGTAAAATTAAAATATTTGATGGCCTTGCATAAAGAACACATTATTTGATTCTGTGAGTTTATCAAATTTCTGACAAACACATTTGTGTTATCATTGACTTTTTATCTGAAAACAACTGACTGGGGTATATTCGTTGTTCTACCCAACAATTCTGTGCCAAAAACTGATTTAATGATCAGTCATTTATGTAGGACCACAGCATTGCTACATTAAGGCACAGGTTACACTGGAGACATACATTTGCCATCATCCTGGTTCAATTTCTTTATCTATCATTATGATGGATTTTCATGTTTAAGTGCAGGAGAATTGTAAACAATATTGCAAAGTTAGGGACAACTTATCTAAACATAAAAGAACATGAACTCCAATCTTTTAAGTGTGGTAGACAATTGGCTTACTTGATCTTTGCCTTTCATGTGCTACTTCACTGATTTACTGAAGATTACCAATGATGTTTGGTCTCAAATTACAAAGATTTAGAAATTTTATCGTTTGTACACATAATCACAATTGTACCTGAATATATTCCTTCACATGTAACCATTAGAACTTCATATGATATAAAGAAAAATGACAACACATAGCGAGTATGCTAATGTATATGAAAAAAGAGATCCTATCAAATTTTTAGAACTCCCAACACATTAATAGCATCTTATGTCTTTATTTTAGCTTTCATTAAATTTTGGAGATTTGTACAAAGCTACTTTCCCCTAAAGTATACATCCTCTGTCTATTTATTAACTAATTCATGTTTGGGAACCAACAAAATGCCTTGTCCTTAGAAATCAGGCTACAAAATTTATTGAATGAATTAATTCATGCACAAAAATATTGAATTTCTCACTACTGACAGTAAACTGTTTCAGTCTTTCTAAAAGTTAAGTTGACAACTTTTATTAAAAGTTTAAAAATATATTTATTTCCTCAATATGACATAATACTCAGAAAATTAGCCTATAAAACAGTTTCTATGTGTCCAAAAAAGAAGTGCATAAACACAAAATTTACAAAATTGTGGTAAAGAAAACCTACTTAGTGTTTGTCCATAGGTATGGTATTTTTATGTGATATGTGCAATTATATATTATACTTAAAAATTCTCACTATATATCAATTGCATTTTGACAAATTAATCATAATGCATCCATAGTGCTAATACTCTGCAATAATTTGGAAGAGTGTTAGATTCTTGTTTGCTAACAAGGAAAGATATGTATGTGATACACAGTTTTTAAAAAAAACTCAGGTGTAAACAGTTTCTGAGAAAACTCATCTTAGACCATTCATCAATGCTTTCTCACTATCTGTATAATTTTCAAAAATATATTTAATAGGAGTTGCCTGTTGGAATGGGTGAAGGAAGTTCCATTTGCTTTTATATTTTTAAATTAAGTATACATGATAAAAAGAAGTAACTTTATTGATATTATTTCATGCATAAGGCATTTGAAGTGAAATGGTACAGGAAAAATATGGCAACATTAAAGTGGAAAAGTAAAATTATATCCTGCAATGGAAAATAATATAGATGTTATTTTTATAGGCATGTATTAAAAGAGCCAGGTAATCTCAGTATTTAGCATTTACAGGAAAAATTAATTCACCTTTTAAAAACGTCTTGGTTCCACACATAAGTAACTCATAAGCCACAGTAGAGTGTTCATACACATTGCCTCTGTTAGCTTACTTTATTGAAGTTTTGAAGCTGCCAAAACTTTAAAGATTTTGGAAAATGCTCTATTTAGAAACAATTCTGATTAATTCAGTATATCCTTTTTAAATGTCTCTTTCTACCAAGTAGTTTTGCATGATAATAGTGTATTTATTTCTTAACGTTTCAAATTCTCTAGCTTTTTTATCCTCTTCACACCAAAAGTCATAATTATTTCCATAGCAACCATTCTTATTGTCAGAGGTAGAAATTTTTGACTTCAGTTTGGTATTTTTTTTTAAGGAGCAAAGGAACATTTAAAGAAACCAAAGGTGCTATATTATAAAAATTGACAAGAGTGAAAAGAAAAGAAATGCATTGGGTTTTATTATGGTTTGAATAAGTGTTTCCCAAAGGCCCATGTGTTAAAGGCTTAGCCCCCAACATGAAGATATTGGCTAGTGGTGGATCGTGAGGTGGGGCCTAATGGGAGGTCTTTATGTCATTGGCAGCAAGCACTTGAAGGGGATGTGGGACACTACTACTCCTTTCTTCTGTCCCTCTTATTTTCCAGTGGTAAGCAGTTTTGCTTCACCATGCCTCTAGTCATGATGTGCTACCACAGGCCCAAAACAATAGGCCCAGCTAATTAGGGATCAAATCCTCCAAAACTATGAACCAAATAAGCATTTTCACTTTATAAGTTGATTAGCTGAGGTCTTTGCTATAGTAAGGAAAGCCAACTAGCATGTTTTCTTTAAGAAGTTACACAGAAAACTAAATACTGCTAAATGTTATGGTCAAAACTTAACACTTTTCTTTAATATCAAATTATAAATAATATGTTCTTCTACACAGTCATAATTTCTTATATCAGTGAACAAGTCTTAACAACATGAAAGGCAGAATGTGTATAGTCACATTTTCAGTTAGGACATCCACTCTAAATATATAATTTTTGCACCCTCAGTTATTGGATTAATGGAAAATTTGTGTCAAGAATAAAATTAAAAATAATTTATCCAAATATTAAATAATTCTTTTTCTCTTGACCCCTTTCAAATTTTAGACAGCATTTTAATTATGTAGTATCATATATTGTCATTTATAAAATGATATTTTATCATGCTCATTTATGAAAAATAAAGTATATCTACTGTAATACATTCTCAAATACAAGAATGATGAACGCTGAAGAAAACTTATTTTCCCTGTATACTTTATTGCTTGAAATTATTTTTGAATTCTATCAAATGGAGACAGTGAGTTAGTAAGGAGAAGGGAAATAAGTTTTATCATACCTATAGATTTGTTTATAGATGGCAGGTTATTTTAGTTGGATCTTCTTGGCAGTCATTACTACCAAAACCAGATCATACTTTATAGGAAAAAAAAAAACGGGATACAAAATATTAGATCTATCCTGACTCAAGTCACACAGAAAATTGGCTGTAGATCCCAAGCTATAGTTTCCATTCTCCTAGTTTATTATTCAATGAATCAGTATGTAAAATGAAAGGGCAAAAAGATTAAGCTAGCAAAATGTTAAATATAGGTGCTTTACAAATTCCACCATGAGTATTGATTCATGAAATTTTTAACTTCAGAAAAAGCTGCTTTACAGTATTTATATATTAAATTAAATATATACCAGACAAAAAAAAATGAGTGCTATATCATTTTCTGTCAAAAAAATGCACATATACTTTTGTCTCTGTTGGTAAGTATCAATTTAGTTAAGGGGACAAAATAGAGATAAATTATACACAAGTGAGAAGAAATATTAAAGCTGGGCAGACTATGGAACTAACTCTTGAGTTTCAAAGAATATCAGGATTGAATTGTGCCTGTCGTAATGTCCCTTTTAAGAGCTGGATGCTCAGCATGAGAATAATGAGTCCACCAGGGCAGATTGGAGCTCCCTCTGTGTTTTCAATGAAGGCCCATATTTAGGCTAATTATGCTGCTCTTCTAGCTGCATGGTTTGCAATATCCTGCTTTTCACATTTCTATGATTGTATTAAAACATTTTCTTGTTTATTTCTTTTCTTTTCATTTCCCCCAACATATGTGAGCCTCTCTGAGGCAGGAATTGAGCCTAGTTTTAATTTGAATCTCAGTCCAATATTTGGCAAATGGTACAAACTCAATATGTTATTGAAGGCTACATTGACACCATGGACAAACCAATGGGATTTTGAAAAGTTATATTTCTTCCAGATTCTAACTACTTTCTCATAATTCTCTAGCTTTCTATGGCACTAAAATACAATTACAGGAAAACAGTAAATTTTGCAACAGAATATTGTATAGCTCTGGAGAGTTTACAAAATAGTTTAGAATGCATGTACAGTTTTATTTTATCTTTAGGTAGATGTTCAAAACATCTACTAAATATCAAGGATACAATTACTGTACATATATTAGAGGGAAGGAGACCAAACTTCAAAGTGTTTAAATGAATTGCCTAAAATCAAAGAGATAACTAAAACAAACAGTCAAGTTCAAAGAAAGAAGCATTTCAACAACTCTTTTATCAATTCCGGGACTTCATTCTATGATAACACACTATTATTGAAGAAGTAAGCTAAACCTTTTAAAATCATGTCATGTTAAGCCATAAAGCTTTTTTTTTTTTTTTTTTTTTTTTTTTTTTTTTACTTCAGGGAATGAATCTAAAGAGATTTTTGTTTAAATTTTGTTTGTATGTTTATTTTTAACATGGCTAAAAGCAATGAGTAAAAGAAGAGTTAAATTTCAGAGGAGAATTAAAAGTTTTAAACAGCATACTGTACTCACTGCTTCACCAAATTTTTAAAATAAACTATAGTTTGTATTTTTTTCTAATCATAATGTAATCATAGTAACTAGAGTTGAGTAAAATCAAGGAATGTATTAGAATATATTTGCAATCCCACTATTTTTCATTATTGTTAGATATTTGTATATGAATTTTCCTGTGAAAAAGTGAATAAAAATCAGAAAACTTATGTTAAGTCAGTCTTGTAACTTCCCTCCTTCAGTATCCAGTAAGAAATGAGCGGTTCTGTTATATATTTTGACCTAAAGCAAAACAAAAGAAGAATATAAAGAAAATAAAGATTCTGAGTCAGTGAAATTAAAGAATATAACTCTAGAGAAAAATCAGTGAAACAACAGATAGTTATCTGAAAAATTCAATATGATTAATCAAACTCTTATTAATCAATAAGATTAATACTAAAAAAAGATGAAAGGAGAGAAGAAACAAGTCCCCAGTATTAGGAATGAAAGGGTATCACTACATATCCTGTAGGTATTTTAAGAATAATAAGTATTCTTAAATACTTAAATAATAATCACTTTTGGAATGATATCAAAAAATGAGAATAATTTGAAAACATGATAGATAAAACAATTATTAAAAACTAAAATCAACAAAAACTCAGTGAAGATGAAACAAATAATCTGAAATCAACCTATAACCAATGAAGAACTAGAATTCTTTATTTCAAACCTGCTAAAGAAATCTCCAGACTCTAAATGGGTTAACTGGAGAATTCCACAAAACGCTTTAGAAAAAGTTTACACCTACTGCACACAATTTCTTCAGAAAATAGAAAAATAACCAAAAACAGGAAACCAGAGATAAAGTTTTACATGCCATGACAAACATGACAAAATGGGTTTTTCCTCAAGCATTCAATGCTGGTTCAATGTTTGAAATCCAATCAATTATTCCCCCATATCAACAGTTTAACTAATAAAAGTCTTGCATTTACTGTAGAAAAAGCATTTGACAAAATTCAACACCCATTAAAAATAAAAACTCCTAGCAATTTAGGAATAGATGAGAACTGCTTCTGTGTGATTAAAAAAATATAAAAAAAATCTTAAGAGAAAACCTATAACTAATATTAACTTTAATATGAAAAACTAAATTGTTCAACAACTGAGAAGTTGTGAATTTCCTCTTTCAATACTATTTTTCAAAATTACAGTGCAAGTTATTGCCATTGCAATAAGGTAAAACAAACAGAAAACAAATTTTAAAACCTGTATTCATATTTGAATGGAAAAAATAAAACTGTTTCCATTTACAGATGGCACAAGGAATTTACATAAGAACAAACTCCTACAACTAAAAAGAGATCAGTAATGTCACAGCATAAAGATCAAGCACAAAGATAAATTTTTTATATACTGACAAAGAGCAAGCATAAACCAGTATTAAATATATAGTAACATCTGAACTTCCTTTAAATAAATAAAATAATCAATAATTCTAATAAAATAGATATAGAATATATACAGGAAATTATAAAATGCTAATGAAAGAACTCAAACTAGACCTGATTAATTAAAACAATATGCTATGTTCATAGACTGGAAGACCCAACAACTATAAAGATGTAAATTTCCTCCAAACTAATAGTTTTCTTGCAATTCCTATCAAAATCCCAGCCAGGATTTTGCGCAATACACAAGATTATTCTAAACATTATATAAAGATATAAACTTTTTAGAATACCTAAAACAGCATGGACAATGAAGAATGAAAGAGTATTCCATTTATCCTACATTAAAGCTGGACAATCAAAACAGAGATAATAAACAGAATAGAGGACCCAGAAATGGGTTCTATCCCCCAGAGAATTTAGACAACATCACTAAAAAAGGAGTTCTATGCAGGATGTATAGATTTTCCCACAAATACTTATGGAGCTTGTGGACATATATAGGGAGAAAAAAAATTCTTACCTAAATGTCATACTTTATATTAAAAGTGGTCACAGAATTACAATTCACAATGCTTTGAATATTTTTAAGACTCTACATGAAATTGAAATCATACAGTATTTGTCTTTTTGCAGTTGGCTTATTTTATAAGGTCCTCCAGATTTGTCTATGTTGTCACAAATGGCAATATATGTTTTATTATCTTTATTTATTCATTGATTTTTATGTGGTACCTAGGATTGAACACAATGCCTCACACATGTGAGGCAAGCACTCTACCACTGAGCCCCAGCCCCAGCCCCAACTTTTATTTTTAGGGCCCAATGTTATTCCATTTTATTCTATTCCAATAATGTTTTGAATTTTCTCAACTCATCCATCTATCAGTGGACACTTTGTTTCCAAATCTTGGCACTCATTAATAATGCTTCAATGAACAAGGAGGTACAGATATTTCTTCTTGACATTCATCTTGATATTTCTTTAATATATTGATTTCATTTTCATGAGATTATATACACTCACACACACATGTATGTATATAGATACATACATATACATATTTATATATATATATACCCTCAATGATATAATTACTTACCATTATCAAACGCATGGAAAAAGAGAGTAAAATGAGAGTTTTCAGGGGCTAAGGAGATAAGAGAAATGAGGAGATGTGGGCCATGGGGTTCAAATTTCTGGTAATAAGATAAATAAATTCTTTTCTTAATGTGAAACATAGTAATTATAGTTAATATTCTTACCTAAAATTTTAATATTACCTTTAATTTTTATATTGTTAACTTAAAATTAGCAAGAAAAGATTTTACATGTCCTCTCTACACAACACACACAAAATGGAAACTAATTGTGATGAAAGTGTTAATTTATTTGATTATTTTAAAAAAGCAGTACTTTTTGAAAATAAAAATTTAAGAAATTTAAGCTGTATTATGAATCATCTTTTGAAATGACTAACATACTATTTTTACTTAGTTACTAAAGTAGACAAAGAGTGTGTTCTTTGTGCTGGGCATCACTAAATTAGGAACTCATGACTAAGTACAGAGAAGGGAGAATAAGTACAGAAATAACAATATAATTAAGTTAGTATTATTGAAAATGTTTGAATAAAATCCAAATTAATCCAGAAAAAAAGTTTGGATTATTTGCAATATTTCTTTTTAGTACAATAATTACTCTTATATTTAATGATTTTACTGTTTATACAATCCAAAATATTTTTTCAAAAACTTTTGTTCCACATAAAGCATCTCTTTTTATTGCATTACTCATACAAAGCATTTTTAAGCTTTTTTAACTTAAATGATTTTTAATTTATATGCAAGAATATAAAAATTGTACATATTTATGGATACCATGTGATGTTTTTATACATATAAACTCTCTAATGCTCAAATCAGGTTTAACTTAGCAGTGAAGCCATCTGCTTCTGAAGTTTTCCTTGAAGATAAGTTTTTATTACTATTTCAATGTCACTGCTTCTCATTAATTTGCTCAGGATTTCTATTTATTCCTGATCCCATCTTGATAATGTATATGTGTTCACGAAATTATGCATTTTTCTTGGTAATCAAATTTGGTTGCATAGTTTACATAATAATTTGTAATGATTATTCTTGTGTGTATTTCTGTGGTGTTAGTTGCAATCTCTCTCTTTTCATCCTTGATTTTATTAATTTGAATTTTCAAGTCTTCTCTCGATTTTTCTTAGTTTACCTAGCAAGGACTTTTATTTTTCTTATCATGAAGAAATCGATCTTCACGTCATTCATCTTTATTTTTTCTCACTGTGTATATTCTGATTAATTTTTGTTCTAAACTTTATTAGTGTTTTTTCATCTACATTTGGATTTGGTTTGTTTTTGTTTTGCTAGATCATTGAAATAAGGTAATATACTTGTTATTAGTTTCTGCATATTGTCTATAGATACTAAGGGCTACAAGCATCCTTTTTAGTTTTGTTGTATCCCATAAGTTTTAGTATGTTGTACTCCAATTTTCATTTGCTTCAGAAAATATTCTGTCTTCTTGATTTCCTCTTTGATCTATTAGTTGTTAAAGAATAAGTTTTTTTTTTAATTTTCATAATTTCCAAATTTTTTTGTTTCTTGTTTGGATTTATTTATTTATTTATTCCTTTTTTTGCATTTTTTTTATTTTAATGCACTGAGGTCACAAAAGATATTCAATATAATTCTGAAAAAAAAGTTTTGACTTGTTCTCTGGCCTGTCATTATAATCTATCCTGGAAAATGTTTTATGTGCTATTAAGAAAACACACGTTTTGCAGTTATTAAATGGAATGTCTATAGAATTCATTTACGTCCATTTGTCCTAATGCTTAAGTCAGCTCGATCTTTTGTTAATTTTTTTCTCAAAATGATCTGTCCATTGTTAAAATACATGTGTTAAATCTCCAGCAATTTTGTTGTAGTTTGCCTCTTCCTTGAGGTCATTAAAATTTGCTTTATAGAGTTTGTGCTGTAACGCTGGTACATGTATAGATAAAATTGGTATTTCTTCTTGCTGAAGAAATATTATTATGTAATGACCTTCCTTGTCTCACTTTACTGTATTTGATTTTGTGACCATTTTATCTGATGTAAATATGGTTATTCCTGCTTCTTTTGGAAAAGGGGAGAGTTCTAGTTGCATGGAGTATCTTATACCACCATTTATCTTGGTCAATGTTTGTCCTATAGAGGAGCAATGGGTATCAAGTAACTGACATACAGTTAGGCCTTTTGTTGTCATTTTAATCAGCTAAGTCACCATAAGTCTTTTAGTGGGAGAATTTAACCCTTTTACATTTAAGGTAATTATTGATAGGTAAGGTCTTACTATAGCCACTTTTCAATTTCTTTTCTTTCTTTATAACAGTTGTTTTCTTTCTCCCTCTCTTGCAATCTTCCTTTGTGGTTATTTATTCCAATAGATTCCTTAATATTTTTTGATCTGGAGTCTATTACAGATTTTTATGGTAATCATGAGACATATAAAAACATTGTTTGATTACAACAGGTTATTTTGAAATGATAGCAACATGATGGTAAAGATAAGAAACAATAACAAACATAAAGTAGTCCAGGAGGAATGGTGCATACTTGTAATCCCAACTACTTGGGAGGCTGAGGGAGAAGAATCACAAGTCCAAGGCCAGCTGCAGCAATTTAGTGAGCCCATGATTCAAAAGGAGATGGTAAAAGGGCTGGGGATATAGTTTATTGGTAGAATGCTTGTCTGGCATGCACAAAGCCCTGGGTTCAATCTCCAGTATCAATAAGATAAAAATCTCTCATATGCAAATGCTAATTCACAATGAGGCTGGGGGCACTAGGGAAGAGTAGTATTACCTTAGATTAGACAGAGGGAAGTGATGGGAGGGAAGGAGAGAGGATGGGGATAGGAAAGATAGTAGAATGAAACAGACATTATTATTGTATATGTGACTACATGACCAATATGATTCTGCAATATGTCCACTTAGAAAAATGAGAAATCATAACCCATCTATGTATGATATATCAAAGTGCATAAATGTATTCTAGTGTCTTGTATAACTAATTAAAACAAATTTTAAAAATTTAAAGATAAATAAATAAAAAGTACTGCTAATAAAACACTATACTTGCACTCTGTTCTTTCTCTCTTTTTAAATTTTTGATGCTCCTTTTATATTTTTCTATATTGCATCTCAATGTATTAATAAAATTATTATTGAATTGCTTTGTTTTTATAAAGTTATGATATATAAAGATATCAATGGTTTATATAACATGATTACAAGATAAAACCACTCTCATTATTTCTGTATAGTTACCATTACTAGTTAGAGTTATTGTTTCTGATGGTTATGTTTACTCACTAATATTTCCTGTTTTCATTTTGAAGAGCTCCTTTTAACATTTCCTGTAGATTAGTTCCAGTGGGGATATATTCTCTCAACCATTGTTTATTTGGGAATGTCCTTATCTATTCTTTGTTTCTAAAGAACGCTTTTACTTAGTACAGTATTCTCAGTTAGCAATGGTTTTGTTATTGCTGTTTGTTTGTTTGTTTGTTTTATAAGTACAAAAAAAAATCACTCGCCATTTCTCTCTTGGCCTAAAAAGCTTCTGCTGAGAAGTCTGTTGTCAGGCAAAATATTTTTATGTGTTGTTTCTCTTCTCTTATTGTCCTGATAATCTTTTCTTTATCTTCAACCTTTGAGAGCTTGATAATAATTTATCTTGGGATATGATTGTTTTCCTTAAATATTTCTGTTGATCTTCCTGCACTTTACTATATGCATCCCTCTCTAGGTTTGAGAATTTTTCTGCTATTATCTCCTGGAATAATTTTTTTACTTCTTTGGTATTCTCAATTCCTCTTAATCTGCATATTTTCTCTTTTTATGCTTTCCCAATGTTCCAGAAAGCTGTCCCCATTCCTCTTAATACTTTTTTTCTTTTTCCTCTGCCTTTGAGCTCACCAATTCTTTCTGTTTAATCTCTTCTACTCTTGATATATCATAATGTAAATTTTGTTTAGTGTCTATTTTAGCTCGAGATTTTTTTTTAATGGCTTCTAGTTCTCTGATAAGTTTATCTGTTAGGATGTTAAATCATTTCTCATTGTCCTGTAGACACATGTTGAATGTCATTAAAACAGTTGCTTTAAATTCTCTATGCAAGAATACTCCTGTACCAATTGTTAGTAAGTTTGATTTCTGGTGCCCTATACCTAGCATCTGACTACAGAAACCTGAATACTGTGTCACACACCCTGTGCCCCCAGCCTGCCTAGTCACCACTGTGGCAGTATTAATACTCAAGCTGCTATGGACTACCTACTGCTGAGATGAATTTCTGGCCCATAACCACTACAAGTAACTACATGTGATGGTGACCAGAATAGAAGTCTGACAGACTAGGGCCATGTGTCTCAGCCTGATTGGGGTTGCTTCATGTACAGGCCTTGTCCTAGAGATGTGCACTGCAAATTGCACAATTTGAAGTTTCAATAGCCTAGCACCCTGTTCCAATGACAAATCCTGTTCTTACTATCCTTTATTATCTCCAATGAATTCTTTCCCCATGCTATGCTTCCTGGTTCTGGACACTATTGGGGAAATCGTCATGTAACAGGAATGCATTTGAAATTGGAAAACTAAAAAAAAAAAAAAAAGACACAGTCATTGTCCTATCTAACTCAAATTCATTCCTCTGTTCTTTTATTTCTCCATTGTAGAGTCCTAAAGGCAATCTCATGCAGAGAACAGAATCTGAATGGAACCTGCCTCCTCCTCACCCTGCTAAGCCTTCTTGCCAGAAAGATACCAACAGAAACTACATAATCAAGTTTGCAACCTCACATGGAATAGCCAGTTTGCAGATGTACATGCATATCTCTTCACCTACACTTCCTTTTCTTATCTGTGTAATCTTGAAACTGTTATCAGTACAGGGAAGACATATTTCTAGGTTCGCTGCCTTCCCAGTTTTAACCTGCCAATAAATTCATTTCTTGCTTCACCATCATTTCTCTTTTTGTTAATTAAAGTCTCCACGCACCAGGTGTCTTAAGGCCCACAGAGTCAAGCCTCTGGCTAGGATCCACAGTCACACTCCTTTAGCCACCAAGGCTAATGCTAAGGTGAATTGTTCTTGAGACTACAAGGACAGGCAGAGTCTCAGGAGTGCACTTAGGCCCAAGCCATAGCTGTTAGTGACGTAAGCTAAAGCATGAGTCCTTCTCATTAGTATATAGTATTTGCCTATTGCTGGTGTCTGTCTAGAAACTGTTTGAAAGCACTCATCTGGGGATAGCTGTGCCTGCCTGAATTGGGGAGGTAGGTGGTACCAAGGACAGAATCTCACAGCTGTAGGGAACTGCACAATCTTTGGAGGCAGAAAGTATGCCCCAGTCTCATCCCAAAGCTGGCAATGATACAGGCCAGAACTTGGATCTGTCCCACTGGCACACAGCTCTCTACCTAATGTCGTGGTAGTTCTTGAGGCTCCATCTCTGAGCACTGGCTTGGGTACAGAGGCCTTTGTTTTCTGCCTTGTAGTGATTTTCATCATGGAGGGCAGGTACATAGCTACAAGGCAAAGTCCTACATTGGAGTCCATGCCCTGATCCCTGGCAGGGAAGCCTTACTTCCTCACAATCCCTGGCTCTACTGCCCAAGGGTTAGGGAGTGGTGGTAGAGGCAGTCACTTAGCATCCTGGCTAATCCAGTTCTAGTGGTTCTGTCTAGGGATACAAGCACTGGGGAGGAAGTTTTGAAGCCCTACCTGACACCTGCTTTTACTATCAAGATTTCAAGTGTATGTTCTGGCCTTAATTCCTTTTCCTTTCCCAAACAGGAAACCTTGGTTTTGGGAGAGGTATAACATGGGCAACTCTTCCCTTTCTTTAATGAATGCTTTTTTGCTATTATACCAAATCAGGCATTAGGATCCCTCACTTACCCTCCAAAGCCCCTGTGACTATTGTTTGATGCATTAATAGTTGTTCAATTTAGTGTAACTATAGGGAGACCACCACTAGAGTATCTGCCTTAGCCTTGTTCTTGCTCCACCTGTCTTCAAATTCCTGTAAGAATTTGTTCTTCATTACTCCTGATTCAATTTATCTTTTATAAATTAACCTTAATCCTAGACCTTTGTAATGCACATAACTGTAAAAATGATAGATTTTATAATTTTCCTCTCATATACCTCCTGCTTGTTTTTAATTATCCTTTCTATACGATTAAATAACCAATAGTGCCTTTTGCAACATGTTAGTTGTTTTGGGATTTGGGGAATTTGTTGTTGTTGTTGTTGTTCCAGTACAGCTTTCATCCACTTGTTGGTGCACATAACTTCCATCTGGGTATTCCTAGATTAAATTGATGGGTACCAGATAGATTTGAGCAGTAGCAACATGAACTTAAAGGGATGATTTTATAGACTGCTCCTACTTCCTGGTCCTCCACATTCTTTCTTTTAAAAAACAACATATTTAAGGTCATTCTGGCCCTGCTTTGGCTTAAGTCAATACATTCTACATTCCTGGGTTAAAACTACAAAACAAAATCTATTATCCTTGGGGCTATTCTCTTGAGGCTAAGGAATATAAGACTCCTCCCTGCCGCAGTCTGGCTGGGCACAAATCAGGAGCCACTGAAGCAGGAACAAACTTTATTTCTGAACTCCACCAGCACACTCCACACAAGTTCCCCAGGGAATTCTTCCGGAATGCCATGTGGCTCCTCCAGCAACCAGCAACCAGAAATATCCCCCCTCCGGCACTTCCCCAACCAATGTGAATTCTCTGGAACTCCACAGGAACTCTCGAGAACTCGCTGGCGTCACCTCTCAACCACTATTTCTGGCAAAAATGCCATGCATCATCCCGACTTGGCTGTGGCCCTCAACACCTCCCTTCCAGGGGGCAGATCAATTTCTTTTTGCTTGAAAGGGGGCTTTTGATACTTTCATACAGACCAAAGATTCTAAGACACAGAAAGAGAGGATAATTAAAAGCAAAGCCCATCAACCATATAATCTGTAAAAACAAGTTACCTATGTTTAAGGCTTTGCACAATAGAGACTCAGAAATTTGATGCATTCCATATTGTGAGTCAAGAATTAAGAGGCATTACTTGGGCAGCAGTCTCTGACATCCAGCAAAACTGGGGATCAAAACATCTTGACATTACTCTCTTCTCTGAAAGGACCAACTCTATCCTTTGATGGCATCTTTACTTTCTTCTCTAATAAACTTTCTATGCCATTACTACTTTTCCTGTCTTACTTGAATTCTTTTCCTATAAGAACACAGGAGACTAGAGACACAATGCAACCCCTGGATTGCCATGCCTCTCATTGACAAATGGGTACTTTTATACTTCTGTACTGTACAGATGGATTCATATATTTATCTAAGATATCCAATCTTCCTTCTGTTCATCCTGATTATCCCATCTTCACAAATTAAAAAAATGAACAAGTGGAATATTTATCCAAATCTATGGGGATCTAGAATTAAACAATAAAGATTACATAAATATAGTTTTTGTAATCTTAATGAAATTTTCTTCACTATTGTTTTTATTTCTGTTCCAGGATCCCATTTGGAATCCCATATTGCACATACTTTTTCACTCACCTTTGTCTCCTAATTTATAGCATTTCTTTCCTTTGTCCTTTATGACCCCAATGTTTTTGAACATCATTGGTCAACTAGATTCTTTTTTTCCCCAAATGTCCCTTAGTTTGAATTTATCTGGTATTTTCTCATAAATAGACTGAAATGTTGCTTTATTGGCAAAAACACCATAAAATTATGGGATGTCCTTCCTAGTTTGTTGCAACTGATAGGACATTTGCTCAGCTTCCCTGAACAGGGCTGAAAGAGGTAGTGGGAAAAGATGAACAAACACATAATAGGGAAAGCAGGACCCTGTGGTTCAGCTAAGTCCAAAGACCACAACACATACCAGAATCGCACACAGGAGATTTATTGTCAGTAGCACAGAGCAAACCAACAAGCCTGTCCCTCTGAGGAGAGCAGCAGTGTGTTGGCACTCACAGAGCAGCTTTATAGCTCACAAGAAGAATTTCACATGCATGCTTAGGGGTTGTGACATGGGCTGGAGAGGGGGTCACCTATTAGCAGTTACATGTTTTATGGGAAGCTGAGCAGCACTGCCTCAGAATCAAAACGTAGGAGTTCCTAGATAAAATGTCTCCAGACCTGAAATGGCAGATCTGATACCAATACTCTGCCTACTTATTATATACGTTTTTACATCAAAGGAATTCATTAGGAGAAAGTTGCTTTAAAACAAAACCAAGGTCAAAAGTTTGAACAGCCCAGTTACACTCATCAGCTTGTGCCCTCAATTCTTCACCCCTGGGCTGGTGCCTGAACCCTAGTTCATAAGCTGATAAACCCCCTGGCAACCACAGAATTTTCCTTTGGACAGAGAGTCACCATACAACTGGGCAATTTTCTTGGCTCTGAGGGAATCCCAAGAGAGGTGTCAGCCTCTGTCTCTGGAGAGTTCAAAGACCCATAATTCATTTACTGCTCCCAACATCAGCTCATTATATTCCAGAGTTCATACCAGTGGTATATCTCATTACTGGTTATGTTAACCTTGATCAATTGTGCATAGTAGCTCTTCCAGGTTTCTCCAATGTAAAGTCATGTAATTCTCATTGTACTTAGAAAATATCTTGGGTAGTAAGCATACTTTGATATTATACATTTCTCCTCAAATTTTAATTATTACTTTTAACAGGTCAATGGATGCTATCATTACTATCAGTTGTGTATAACAATGATGATTTTATTATTTCCCTTTGTATTTTACATGAGAGACTTTTTTCTTTTTCCTCTATTTGTGTGAGTATAATTTTATAGATATTTATTTTATTCCATGTGTATAATATCATTACTCATATTTTTGCTCATTTGTTCAAGTTTTGGTCAATTCAATTCTTTAGGCTCTTTTTTTATATATAACATTCATCTCTATCTATCCTTTTATTTAGTAAAATAAGTTTATATTTATATGTTGTATTCTAGCTCAATGCCATTCAGTTAATTTTAGCCATCCTCTTTTTTTGTGTAACTTCCTTTGGTTTAAATCTTGACTTTCTATTATATTCTACCATCTTCTTATCCACTATATTACCATATTTTAAAATTAGAGATTTATAGTATGTTTTAATGGCTGGTAAAGCTAATTACCTTTTGTAATTTTTCTTTTTCAGCAATTTCTTCATTACTTTTGACTTTTTTCCTTCCTTATAAACTTTCAGATAATCTTGTTACATCTATAAAAAAAGGTTTATTATTGAAATTTTATTGAATCTGTAAATTAAGGAAAACGTAAATTTCCATGATGTTATGTCACCCTATATAAAAATCTAAGCTCTTTCAGTTTCTTCAAATAAATACTTGAGAGTCATTCAGAAGTTTTTTAAAACTTCTCAAAATGATATCTTGCATATTTCTTGTTATTTTATTCTTAAGTATTCAGTGTTCTTCCTTGCTATGAATGAAATTTTAGGTGCCACTACATTGTGTTTGCTATTTGTGTATAAGAAAGCCACTGATTTTTATGCTAATTTTATATTCTTCTACTTCACTAAATGATTTTTATTGTTGCGGTAACTTTTGTCATTGATTTTCTGGCATTTTCTAGGTTTATCATCAAATGTAATTAGAATAGGTTTATTTCTTCTTTACTAATTCTTATTCATCACTTGATTTTCTTTTTCCAGCTGTCCTAGAACACACTTCTCATATATTGATGAATAAAGGCAGAGATTGTGGACATCAAGCTGTGTTCCTGTTCTTATGGGAAATGCCTCCAGTGTTTCCCCATGGAATTAAATACTGGCTTTAGAACTAAGGGAAATATATTTTATCATATAAAAATATACCTCTAAATTTCTTGAGTGTTTTAGTAAGAATATATATTGAATTTTTCTCTAAAATGTACAAAATCAACCATATTTTTGCCTTGGTGTATTAATATTATGTATGTCATTAATGTTTTTCTATATTGAAGCAAAATCATATTCTTGTTAAAAATTTCACTTGATTCTCTTCTACTAGCCTCTTAACATGGTGTTGCATCCTATTCTAATATTTTGTTTAGAATTTCTGCATTGATACCTAGTAAAATGGTCTGTAGTTTTCTTCTTAGTTATTCTTGTATCCTAAGAATGATTAGCTAGATTCCATTCCCTTCCTTGGTCTATAATGAACAAAAGAACATTGAGATTACCTAATCTTTCAAAAATTGACAGGAATACCCTGGAGAAGTAACTAAGCCTTATGCATTTTTGAGTTGGGTAGTCTTTAGTATCTTTATATGTTCTATAAAATATGATTTGTTTAGCTTTCTTGATCACAAGAGGGTGAGTTTTGTAATTTGATTTCTTTTTGTTCTCAAATATCTATGCATAAATATTTAAAATTACTGTCTTTTTTGATTTGTTCTTTTTTAATGGTTATTTCTTCCTTGTTAATGACTGACTGGTTGATTTTGATGCTTGGTATACAACTCAGAGAAATTCTACCACAAAACTATATCCCCAACTTCTCCTCCTTCTCCATACCCCTGCCCCTATCCTCCTTTTCTTCTTCTTTTCTCCTTCTCATTCTTCTCCTTCTTTTTTCCTTTTCCTTGTCTCTTCCTCCTCCTCTTCCTCCTCCTCTTCTTTTTTCTTCTCCTCCTTCTCTTCCTCCCTTTCCCTCTCCCCTCTTCTTATCCTCATCCTCTTTTTTTCTTTGTTTTTGATGAGATGGGGGTTCCACCAAGTTGCTTAGGCTGGCCTGAAACTTGAAATCCTCTGGTCTCGGCCTTGACAGTAACTGGGATTAATTATCGGCTGGCTCCACCATTTCTTGCTTTCCCTTGTTATTTATTACTGTGTTCTCCTTCCTTATGATTTCTGATAAAGTTGACAAGTGATTACATATTTTCATAATTAATTTTAATCTGAGATTTGATATATTAATTGGATCTTTTTCTATTATTTCATTTATGATTTGTTTTTAGTTTGTAGTTGTTTATATTTTTGTTTCAGTAGTTAACTTTTTTGTCCTTTTTCTCATTTAAACATTTGCTATCAGCCAGCCCCCTACTTTTTAGTACCCATGAATGACTACTTTTTGTCTAAAAAAAGTGGAGATTTTCTTTCCTTCCTCTTTTCTATTTCTTTTTCCTCTCATCTTCAGTGGTACTATTCCCACTTAATCATAATATATAATATTTGAGAAATAGTCTTCCAGTCATACTTTTGTTTTAAAATATGTTTATTTATGTATTTGAAAAAATGATTCTTCATGATTATTTTCCCTTTCCTCACTCACTTTTTCTGCTTCTAAGCAATACATTTTCATGGAGTTTAATTTTTATTATAATAAAATATTTTAGGGAATTCCAAGTTCAATAACACCCATCTATGTCAGAGTACAAAGTCCAAGTAATTCAGCTAGGTTTCTTTGCTTTTAATTTTTTTTTCTGTATTGTAGAGAGGAGTCATGGTTTTATTCTATGTTGTAGTGTCCTAAATATCCCTATTATTTTCACTTTGTTTACCAGTTGCCAGTGACAGTTCTTCCCCCTTTATGACTTTAATTTGAGAGAAAAAATTAATAGTAAATAGAGATTTTAAAAAAATAGTAAATAGTAAATTTGTGCTTTTTTTTAAAATCAGCTTTATCGTTAATTAGACCTTGTCCATAAATCACTTGCCAGTTACATTTTTTGATGGCTGTCTCTATAAAGATTTGATACTTAGAAATCATGTCTGTGGAGCAATATGCCTGGCTACTTCCTTTAACATTTTTATATTTAGGGTGTAATTAAATTTTCTGGTGTGTGCTGAATCTCACCCTCAGGTTGAGGTCATAATACTCAACTCTTCTATTTAGTTTTTCTTGTTCTGTCACTAATCTTTGTGGCAAGGTTGGGGGAGTGATAACAAATAAAAGCTTTGTGGTGATGATCAATGTTTCTTTATTTTTCTTTTTTGTAATATTTTGCAATTTTGACTTTTTTTTTGTCTTCAGCTAATACTGGGGTATGGTATGACAATCATTTCATACCAATTGGGATATTTTGGGAAATAGTTTGTGACAGTGTATCTGCTTATTACAACAGTGAGTGTCTTTCACCATGTTTTTATATCAGATGGATAAATTATTTTTATTGGCTTATATTCCCTTAACATCATTTTTAGAATTAATGCTTAATTATTCTTTGCTCAATGGCTTTTTGTAAAACACCATAAGTTTAAATAATAATTGGGTATTAAAATACTTCTCTGAAATTTTAATGCTGAACAGTACAAAGCTATCTTTCATTATATATTAGAAGCAAATCTTTTCAAAGTATTATTTATATTTGCAAGGCAAAAAATAATGCAGTTTGTTAGAAAATTCCTGATTCACAGGCTGACATGCCCTCTCCACATCTCTCAAAGATGACATAAGCAAATCAAAATCAGTAAGGAAATTTTAATTTGTAATGAAAATTAATAAAACACTGCAAATTTTCAAACTAACACTGTATCAGGGGGTACATTTGCCGGGAGAAAAAAAAATGAGAGAAAGAAAATCACATAAGGACAAGGAGAGTGAAGAAAGAAAATGAACACAAGGAGACACACTACAGAATTAATATAATTACTGCTATGGTTTAGATCTAGAAATGGCCCCCAAAAAACCTCATGTTTTGAAAGCATGATCCCCAGTGCAGAAAGGTGCAGGGGGAACTTTTAGGCAATGAAGTCAGCTATAATCTCAGGAGTAGACTAATTCATGTGATGGATTAATAATCTGAATGGACCACTGGGGGTTAACTGCAGGCAGGCAGTGCATGGTCACTAGGTATATGCCCTTGGCATTATATCTTGTCTAGGATCCATCTCTCTCCCCCTCTTTTTTTCTCTGTCTTTCTCTCCCTCTTGCACTCTCCCTCCTGGCTGCCATAAGCTGAGCATCCTTCTTCCACCTTACTCTTCCACCATGATATTTTACCCTTACCTCTGGCCCAGAGCAATGGAGTTAGCCAACTGATACCACCGGTTACAGGTGACAAGTCTTGCTCCTCTACATGTTGAACTATAACATTAGAGAAACACATCAAGGCAAGCATATAAAGCAGGGCTTATTTAAAAAGGAGTAATAGATTTTTCCTGGGAGGGAAAAGGGGGTGATAGTTTGTATCCTGGTACCCCAAGAAGTGAGGGCTTTCTGTGTCTTTTATACATCTAAAGTTTCTTTTGTTCTCCTGCATTCTTCCCCCTTATCTCTCTCCTTCCTGCATACATAACTAGGCTCAGGACATGCTTTGGTGAGAGGGCCAAAAGATAAGAAGCAGATGGATAGGAGAGAGCAAGGTGAAGTGATCCAGGCAGGAAGGGGGCTCTGGGTTCATTAACAACTTTTATAAATTCCTGTATAAAGGGACAATCCTTGGGACAGGTTACCTTAGCAACAGGTTGAAGCAGGGGCAGGTTATCTTGATAAGGGTGGAAGATGGGTTCTACAGGCATTAACATTTCAATCCCTCAGAGGATTCTCCAACTTCCATTCACTAGATCCAACTCTTATTCATCTGCCTGTCTTTAATTTTGTCTTCATAACCATGGATTGAAACTTTGAAATGAAGAGCCCAGAATGAACTTCCTCCTCTCCACCAGTATTTTGGTCATAGCAATGTAAAGCTGATTAACACAATTACTCAAGAAAAAAGAGGGTTGACAGATTTTGTAAAATATTGCCAATGAAGCCTTTGTTTCTCACAGCAGAGAAGTTATTTATCCATTGGTCCTTTCTTTCTTCTGTTTTTCATTGATAAACCTACTTACATTACCTAGATCTTTTAGGTATGTTGGAGAAGCAAAGCTTTGGTGGTTCTGCTTTCACTGGGCCCAAGTTCAAGACCATTTTATCTTTCTGTTTCTCCTGCTTATTTTCCAGATGATTGATGTGATGTGCTTATTAACGACACTCTCATACAGAGTTACTTCAGCAGAGATCAAGGTTTTATCCTTGGGAATAACCTGAGACATCATTGTGGCACTTCTAGCTAATTAAAATTATAGTTCAATATTTGTATATAAATTTTCTTGTAAAAAAGTGAAGAAAAAATAAAACATATGTCAAATCAGTCTTGTAACTTCTCGCCTTCAGTAACAAGCAAGAAATGAGTTGTTTTATTATACATTTTAAATTAAGTAAAATAAAAGAAGGCTATAAAGGAAATAAAGACAAGACCCCAAAGCAGTAAATTAAAGAATAGAACTATAGACCCAAACCAAGGCAGATGACAGGCCTGGAGGTCAGGAGAGACTAAAATCCTCTGGATTAATGCATAATAGGTTCTGTTACAGAGTCAAGTTGAAGACCTTCATATGATAATTTTTATATGTTAGTACCTAACAAAGTGATGTCATGTAACATTGGTTCTTTGATCAGTCCATTGCTTTGGATTCTGTAATATATAATTGTTTTCAGTTATCAGCAAAACACAACCTTTTCTTAATCATCTATGAAAAAATTCAATAAAACTTTAGATAGGGCAAAGTGGAGGGAGGGGAAGGGAGGGGACATGGGGGTAGGAATGACAGTGGAATGAGTTAGACATCATTACCCTAAGTACATGTATGAATACACGAATGATGTGAAAATACTTTGTGTACAGTGGCTTGAAAAATTGTGCTCTATATGTATAATACGAAATGAGTTGCCAGTCTTCCATCATGTATAACAAGTTGGAATAAGTAAATAATTTAATAAAAAATCATAAAAGAAACAATCATTGTATTTGCTTTTCTAATAATATTCAAGATAGAAAACACAGATAACAAAATATTGCTACTATTTTATACACCAAGATCATTTTTAAAAATTTCATTACAATTTAAAGAATATGCTTATCATTTTGTTTTAATGTGTAAGGAGGGAAGGCTTTCACTTTCATTTCAATAATCTTTTGAAAGACAGAACAAGATGCTGAACAGATTGCTATTTCTGTTTTTAGAGCCATTGAGCAATTTTACCGTGTCTTCTACAATCGGAAACACATTAACTTGATGCACACGATAATTTTGGAGCTGTTTTGTTTCCTCCGTAATTTTCCTATTCATCTTTAGACTCTGTAGAGGCTGACCTTTTCCTCTGCATAATACATTATGTTATCAAGTTAAAATTGAACTACAGTGCAATGAAATTAATACACAACTATACTTTTTTTGATCTTCAACCATCCCAATCACAGAGTAATTCCAATTTTGTGGGAATTTAAACTATCCCTTTCCCAAAGTCCTCAATGTTGTAAATCAAACACATTCTAGTCTTTAGGGGCACTAATTAGTGAATATGAAGATCATGTTATAATTTATTTGTACAGAAGGTAAAGAAAGTAGGAGCCAATTCATTGCAGTTATTTGTATAATTAAAATAGAATTCAAGCATTTTATCTGAGTATACATCTTAATGGAAATAATTAAAGTATAATTCTTAGTATAATAAAGGCCAATAAGCTTATAAAAATTAATGTTCAAGAGACTTAAAAAATATAAATAATGATAAAATTCTGAGAGTAAGCAGTCCAAGAAATCTGATAGGAATATATAAAAAGAGTGTCAATGAATATAATTATTAGAACTATCTTTATGTTTATTTCCTCCTATAAGAATGTACATTTTGGAGAAAATCAGCAGCACAGTAAGTCCTAATTAATCATCATTCATGAATTTTCATAAATGAGTAAATAATTAAAATTAATCATCCAAATTCCCTTAAGCCCTTTCTCTCCTTAAAAGGAAATGTGGAGAAAGAAATAACAACCAAAAATAATGTTTAAAAATCTGGTCTATACTTTTAAAATATAGCTGGTTTCTTTCTATTCACATCTTACCATTTCAGATTTCTTTCACGTACTCTTGAGCAGCTAAAATTATAAGGGATTGTTATCTCTGATGTTAAATTTATTTTATATAACTTTTGCAAACAAAATAAGTGGATAGCGAGTTCACATTAATTTATACCAGAAAAATTAGCTTTATGTGACTTTGTCAAAAGTCCTTTATTTTAATGGCATATAGGTTGTTCTCATCATCTTGCTGTATTATGCCAGAACCTAAGTTTCACTAACCCACACAGATACTGTAGGCTTCTCAGCAGCAATTTGTGTTTTGAATACCTTCTCCTTTTAATTTTACCCTCAAGCCCCAAGGTTGGTGTTAATAATTTAGGATCTGAAGGCTTTACTTCACATTTAAATCTCTGAATTACGTGAATAAAATATTCCCCAGTGGTGTCTTATGAAGTTCAGTAGCACCTCCCCTGTTCCTGCCTTCAACCATAACTTTTGTTAGAATTCTTACCTCCTCATAGACATAGATGTTTCACCTCTTGCTACAGAATAATGTTTAGAAAAAACCCTCAAATGACCCTCTGAATCTCTTTGCTCCTGAACTTACAGTTATGTTTCCTCTAGAGTTTGATTCTGGTTTCTATTAACTTTAAAAACAAACAAACAAGAAAATACAGTGACCTAAGGAATGAGCTTGTGAATCACTATTGCTTCCATTTTCAATGTGAAATAGTATCTCCTTTGAAGAATGTCTATGGTGGTCCTTCAAAAGTCTCAGTTTACAGATTAACCTGTTCCTGCATGTACTTCTAAACACACTTCCTTTTAACTCCCTTCAAGATTCTCACTACAAAGAGCACAGAAATGTACAAACAGAAAAATAAATAAATACCTGAAATTTTACAAATAGCCAACCAACCAACCAAACATTATGGTTTCAACTAAAATGTGACCTCTCATCATATGAAATAATATCTTTACTGGGAAGTTTATGGAAGAAGATTCATAAAACTTCATCATAAATCATTTTCTATTTTCCTGTGTCTTTTGCTCTGCCTCTAGTAAAAACAGATCATTTTCTGCAGGAGATGGGATGGTGGGAAAATGTGTATGGAGAAAAACCCTAGAGCCTTCTGATTTCTGAGTTGTAACTCTCACAGCTCATCCAGTTCCAGAGATCATTCCTGCCATATAGAGATCATTTCCAAAATCTCTAATACAAAAGCCAGGTTTTCTAGGTAAATCTAAATATTTTCCCTATAGTAGTTTAACTGTAAAGAAATTTAGACTCCCAACTTTTAGGGTATGGTATGATTTACCTGTCAGAACTTGTCTCATTGCATGTGATTAAGTCAATCTGTTGAAGTAAATCATTTACTTATTCTGTTGGGGAAATGAGGCAAGCCATGGTGAATAATCAGAGAGAGGGAAGAGAATGACAAAAAAAAAAAAAGAAAGAGAGCTCTGTTCTGTATTTGTGCAGCAGAGCAGACCTAAACTTCTAATACCTAAGAATGCTCAGTGGAAAAATTTAGGCAAATGGTTTTAACACACCAGGAAAAAGGGGAGAAGAATTCAATAGAAGAGTCAATTGGATCTCATTGGAAACAAAGGAATAAAAGTATATGCAGTTACTATACATGAGAATGCACCATTTGACTCATAAAATAATTTCCTTTTCTTTGATTTGACCTTGAAGTGTTTTGCCTTGGGATTAGAAGGTAATAGAAATACACTTCTTTCATTTTATAGTCACATATGTTATCAACATTAGGAAACAGAACCAATACATATTGAACAATGTGATCAGGAATAAATTTTTAAGTTTTAGAAGTGATACAGTTCTGCTATCTGTTTTACTCTATTGAAGTCTTTCAGTTTTCCATTCATTACCTCCAAAATTATAGTTAAGTGCATTGTTGTTACAGGGCTGGGATCTTCTAGGAAAGTAAAGCAGTACAAAGAAAAGATAATCCCGGTTCAACCCCCACTTCATGATATTAAGTAAGAAAGATTTCAGACAAGTTCCTCAGAGTAAAAGGCATGGATTTATTGGAAGGGATGAGAAGGGTGTAAGGGAATGCTCTAAAGGGGGTGAGTCCTCTCAGAAAAGAGAGAGACAGCATGCCCCTATCCTCCCACTCAGGTTTTCCTGATGTGAAAGCAGGATCACATCAGACTTTCAGTTCTAATGGTAAGCTTTCCTTACAGATCTTATGGTTAGGAGGAATTATCCTCATCTTTCCAAGTTCCAGGTTCTGATCTGTGAAAGGGTAAGAGAAGTCCCCCTTTCAGGCTAATTTGTATTCCTCTTATGTGAATTATTTCAGGCCTGTATTTCTCCTGAAGATAACAGGTAGTTTGCTGAGGAACATGACATGACCTGTCCAGTTAAGATGGCCAGGCCAGGACTGTGGGAAATTTGTTTCTTAGAAAATTTGTTTCTTAGAAAGCATGTGTTGCAACTACTCACAACTGTCTGTCCCTTATCAATTATCAGCATTAAAGGACCTCTCCCATTTGACCCCAACCAATTTTTTATTTTATTTTTTATCACTGTTACAGTGCTTTATACTTATTAAACAAACACCTTAAAAGTTAATTTACTTTCTTTTATTTAGATTTTCACTTTTTTGCCATTTACTATTAGATGCATTTGTCTGCCTTCCAGGTTTAACAGACAATGTCAACCCCCCCCCCAGCTCCTTGCCTCCTGTCCCTTCCACCAGCTCTGCATACTGTTTATATTTAAATTCCTTACAGTGTTTAACCCTGCACCAGGAATAATCATATTTATATCATAACCCTCCTATTATATTTAAAGCAGGAAGAGTTAAGTATTATTCCAGTTACCTGCTCAGTTATAACTGGTTCAGAAGTGCAAGAGTTCCTAAAACTGTAAGGTGAGGCACATCTTACCCAGCTGAATGAAGCCAGAGAAAGCAAAGCAGGGGCTGAGCACCCTGTCACAGAGACTATCACTGTGCCTTCTACATAACAAGCCTTTAATGAATAATTCAATACACATTCAAAGATAAATATTTATTTTTAAAAATGCAAGCCATTAAGAAAAAGGAAATAGTACAAATTTTAAATTCAACAACCCTAGCCATACTTCTTTACACTGTAGTAGAAAGATTTCTAAAACCGCAGATCTTACCCTTGGCTATATAAAACTGCAGTAGCTGAAAGTATTTACTTTATATTTTGCTATAAAATAGAATTAGTTTCTTAAGAGAGATCATTTTCAAAACTTGTCTTTAAAAACATTTTTCCTTCCTGTATTAGTAAACACCCTACCCTGAAGTTTCTGTGTTCTTCCTATGTATCTATGATTTTGATTCCTTCCCAAAGATAATTTTCCATGATTTGGATATTAATGCCATGTCATGTCATAGGATAAACAGGCTATTAGCAGTTAAAAAAAAACGCAATGTTTTATTGAAAAAGTCTTTTTATGACAGAAGGAACTTAAAATTTGCATTTAAATAGAGACTATACAATAAGATCCTGCACTAGAAATTTTTTTTAATATGTAATTTTTATGAGGTTGGTAAACATTGCCACTGTCACAGGTTTTTTGGAAAGAAGGCAAGGAGTGAATGTAGAGCTAGAAAACTTAAACATGTATAATCTCTTAATTCAGGCATTTTGATCTGAACTATGTTCTCTATAAAAGCAGGATCATTTTTCAACATTCAAAACATTTAAAAGTTTAAAACACAACAGTTGATGGTATGGTTAGATCCTTCTTCATGCAAAACCAGTAAAACAATTCTAGATGTAACTACCCTGTACTGAAATAATTTACTGTCCATCACCACTTGGGGTATAAAAACGTGTGAATTCCTTTCTCAGTAGGCCCTTTTCTTCTATAGTAACTGAAAGATAAAGTTTCTGCTACAAACTATGTGCTGTGTAAAACCATTACTATATAATTGAAGTCAGTAAAATAATGCAATCTATGATAGTGGTTCTAAAAGTTTATGGAGATTAACAATCACATGAGAACTTGCCAAAAGTGAAATTATATGTGTGTGTGTATATATATATATATCCAGTAATAATTCTGTTTCTGATTTGGGTGGGACACTGAACAAATATCATAGTAACATCATGTTTCCATACAAACAAGGAGGGTAGATGCAAACAATGCTAAAATAACAAAGATGCTAAAATAAGATGTTGAAACTCTCCTCCATTGACACCAAAGGCTAAAATTGTTCGCATAGGGTTATGGAAATGATCCTTTTGTACCTGAAACCTAGCTTGATTAACAATTCACAATATTCAAACAAGAACCAAGTATGTAAATATGATTTCCTTATGGAGAAGCAGGTGATTATAAATCAAAATTTTCAAGAAATTTCTTTCTTTGGCATTAGGGCCCTTGGTGGTAGCTACTGAGTAAGCAGGTATCATCTGAATGATGCATTCAAAGACAGCTCACCAAAGATGTTTCAATTGTAGCTTACTGATTTCACACTCTGTACAAGAATGTAAAGTGGATCCTTGATTTTCCCCAATTCTCCATGTAGCCATAAGCTATAAATCTATAATTATACTTTTACTGATATGAAACTATTTAACGAAGCTACCTGTGTCCTTCTAAAATTGTTTATCCTTTAAAATGCAGACTTCCTTCTTTACTATTAATATGTTGATAAGAGGTCTGGTGCAGGACACAAGCGTATTTATGAAAAGACCACAGGAGGCCTGTCAATCTTATTTTCTAAAAGAAAACTCATCTTCTAGAGCATAGGCTTGCTATTTAATCTTTTATTGTCACTCCTGCCCATAAACTAATCATAAGAAAAACTCCTCTTTAAATCAAGAAATAATCTTTCTGCTATTCTCTGTCTGCAAATATCCATGCTAAACCAAGCATTGTTTCTTGAATAGAGTCCTGAAGAAGTAATGCACATTGCATGTCTGATTTAGGCTTTACTTTTTCCTGATATTTGGCTATACATAATCCCTTTGCTTAAAATAACCACTATTACTAGCTAGTAGAAACATAACTGATATAGGTTTGCACCTTTTTCATTGTATATATTACTACATTCTCTGCACACTTGCCAATATTTATCCATTGTATGTTAAAATCAACAGCTTACTTACATTACAGGAATTTATGCAGTTTGTTCAAGCCAAAAAGTCAAAATGCCTATGAATTAGAAAAGATCTGGCATTAACTAGCCTCATACAATCTTTCCTGTACAATGTTCAGTGGAATACACAGTATGAGGGGAAAAAAAAGACTGGGGGAGCCTAGAAACACACAGAATCAATAAAAAATTTTTGAGTGAGAGACAATAAAATTAAAATCAACTTTTCAACTTAGTTTATCAATTTCTGAGACAATATATTTATTTAAAGCCTGTTCTATAGTCTCAGTGTTCTTTTGGAGATAAGAAACAAAATCTTCATCCATTTGGTTTCTCTAAGCCACACAGCAAATACTAGAAGCCAGATTGATTTGGGGCCTCAATGCCTAAAGCGGGCCTCTTTTCATGACAGTGTGTTTTTCAATGTGTGATCTGTGGAAAAGTATTATGGGAAGAGGAAAGAGGCCCTACAGTAAATTTAGTTTGACACACATTGAAATAAACAAAATTCCCTCTATTTCCTAGCTACAGGTCTCCTCAAAATTTGTAATATACTCTCATACAGTTTAAGTCTTGCAAAGGAGGTCATAGAATGTAATATTTACCAATTTGAATTTTATTTTATTTTTTAATTTTTTTTGAGAAAGAGAGTTTTTTTAATATTTATTTTTTAGTTTTCAGCAGACACAACATCTTTGTTTATATGTGGTGCTGAGGTTCGAACCCGGGCCGCACGCATGCCAGGCAAGCGCGCTACCACTTGAGCCACATCCCTAGCCCAATTTAAATTTTATTATGGCAGAATGAACCCTTAAGCTAGTGTTCCTTAGAATTTTTTCTTTGAGATTCTGAGCTATAGATTTTAGATTCTATCAGTAAAGGAATAGTATCGCTAAATCTTTATTGGAATGCTGGCTAAGAAAAATACCTCTACTTGGGAGAATCATCTAGAACTTATGATGGATGGATGAGATAATGTTTTAAATTAATATTAGTTTTCAAAAGTAACTGGGAATCAAAAGTTTAAAGATAGCTCTTACCCTTTCATAGGTACAAATGAAATATTAAAACATTTACTGGAACAGCATTTGATACTGCAACAACCTAAATTTCAGGTACAAATTTTGACAGCCCCAAATGCCAAGGTACCTCTATGTGAATATGTAGTTCCAACACTGAGTCCTTAGAAGAATTCCTTTACAAAGTTACTTTCTCTATATCTTATATAAGATTTTTTTTTAAACTGGAATTGCTCTATTGTCTAAAACTGTGCTCATTTTCTTAAGCTTTCAAAAATCTTCTTTTTTGTTTAAAAAGAAAACAATTGCTGCAATGCATTGTGCTAAATTACATCTAAGAATTCAAGCCATTTCTGCAGCAAATTCTATTTAACTGTCCTAATATCCTGTTTTAAAAAGGGCTTCGCTAGAGAGATAAAAATTAAATGTTTGCCAGAGTGATGCATTAATAACTCAAAACCTTTAATTATAGCAGTGCCCAATTTAATTAAACCCTACATTACAAACTGTCAGCCTTCATATCACAGACCCCTATGTTGAATGGTTTATAGCTGAGCTATTTTAAAAAAGTTATTCCATGTTTCAGAATATGATACAAGTTCTCCACTTATGAGAGAATGATCTTTGTTTTCAATTGGAGGAACAAAAGCACCCAATACAAACCTAAAATCGACAATGAGGGCACAATTTTAATTTTATTACAATATTTCTGTACAATTCTTTGACAATTACTACTAACCTAAATTAGCAATTATTTGAAGCAAATTGAAAGCAAAAATGAAAGACGAATGAGGAGTCTCATATGAATTTTCTTTTACACAAAGGTGAAAAACTTGATTGAACTTTAAGATGCAAATGAATAGCTATCTGCTTATTCAAATGCTACTGTACTTAAATTTTCAGTGAAAGTACTGCTCTGGAAAGGTTCCCAAGTTCTCCTTTTTCTTCCTTATTCCACAAAACTAAAGGTTTCAAGATTAGAATAGTAGATTGACAATCTGAGAAAGAATGAATATCATATAGAAGTCTTGTCAAAATGGATTATTGGGCCTCTCCCTCACAGTTTCTCATTGGTGAGACTGGGTGAGACTCAAGAACTCTCATGTCCAAGGAGTTTCAAGTTTATTCTGATGCTGCGGGTCTAGGGACCATACTTTTAGTAGAATGAACAGAGATCAGACTATTACAGTAATGGGAACAAATATGAAGAAAAAAATGAAAGTGAGGCAAAGAGAGGGAAAAATTGAGAGGTATGCCCTTTGTCTCTGGCTTAGGAACACTTGAAATTTCTGATAGGATTTTCCTTTTATTCACCCTGAATTCCTTTGATCATAACTAAAATCAACAATGAGGGCACAATTTTATTACAATATTTTGGTAAAATTCTTTGACAATTACTACTAACCTAAGTTAGCAATTATTTGAAGCAAATTGAAAGCAAAAATTAAAGATGAATGAGGATAATTTATGCTGATGAGGTGACTCAGAGTGTAAACTACCACCTGTGATATTCATAGCCCAGGAGTTAACCAAGTCAGAAAGACAGTCATGAGGTTTAGGTTGGGTCTTCAGTTCATGAGGTTTCAGCTGAGGTAGAGATCATAGTCAACCACATGCACAGTAAATCAGTAATGCCTATCTAACAAAGTCGAATAAAAAATGGACACTGAAAACACGGTGAACTTCCTAGGCTGACAATACCTTGTGATATTGTAACAAATAGAGGATATCAGGAAGTGACATTTCAGGAGGAGAAGAGAAGTTTCTAATGTAGGGCTCTCTTACACTCCCTATGGGTCTCGTTAGCTGATTCTCACTTGTATCCTCCTACAAGAGTCCCTGTGAATAAGCATAGTAGCCATTGGTGTGGTTGGTATTTTAACAAGTCATTGAATATATGGGGGTTTGGGAAAGTCCAAATTTTACAGTTGTGGTCACAAAGGAGGGTGGCCTCCCTAAGGTTGTTATTGGTCCCCATTTCCTTGCAGTTGGGGCCAGAAGTCCTGAAGAGACTTGAACTTCTGAAGAGCTATACCCTAACCCTCAAAGTTCAGCTAAATTTGAAAGTGGGGGCAGGAAGTTGAAGGAGAGGGAGAGAGGCAAAGGAGAAGGGAGAGTGGGAGGGAGGTGGAGAGGAGTAGAGAAAGGGAAAGAGGGGGAAAAGAGAGAAAGACTGGCTAGAGGATGCCAGGTGAAATCATGACTGTGAAACCTAAATTTATATGTGCTTCAGAGGACACTTGAACCGACCAGTACTAGCTTTTCTCCATACACGGTTAACCTCCCTATTCCCATAACTGCATCTCCTAAGGGATAGATGAAAACCATAGTGGAAGCTTTAGGTCTTTTCATTTTCAGCACACGAATCTAATCTCTCTCCTGTATTTCTATGTATCTCCGAAGATACAACACTATGCAACGAAGATTTAGATATCTATGTTTTTAGATTTTCCATTCTTTTGGGGGCTATTTAATGTTTTGTATGACACAACACCACAATATCAAAAATCTTAAGTAGCATCCATGTCATATGGGAAAAGAAACATTCTGTTTTTCTCTTACATGCTAGTCAAAAGAGCCTGCAGCAACTCTAAACATCATATAAATATTCCTATAAAATGCTCTCCTTAGATAATAGAAGAGACTTTTATAAGGGGAGAAAAGGCTACTAAGTATTCATCAGTTTCTTAGGGGCTGTGATAGGGGTTGGTAGGGGTGGAAGAAATCCACTTGCTTGAGAAATATAGGGAGGAAAAAATAGCATTAATTAAAATTTCTTCATCCTCCTAATTAGAGTTCATTACAATACTGTGTAACTATCTATAGAGTAATAATAAGCTTCTTTAAAATGAATTCCCTGAGGTTTGACAAATAATTGCCCCTGATGGCAATTATGTGGCAATGCAGAATACAATGACTTGTGACATGTTTTTTTGCCCTATATATTTTATGCATCCATTGTGTATTTGTGTTGAATGATGCCTTTTCTCTTCAACTAAAAATTTCTTTTAGCAGGGTTAAGAATTTATGTACAAGTTATATAAAGAGGTGAACACATTCTAAATGCAAGGGTCTGTGCCAAGCACTGGGAATAAAAAATGAAGGAAAAATGGCAAGAGTTATACACCCTGAGGCATTGAAAAGCAAACTATAACTGCAGAAGTTTCTATTTAGCAGGATAATGAAATATTTCATTAACATTCCCTCCCTGACTTTGCATGCTCCACCCTCTTTGCACACACTTGACACTCAAAAATATTGATTGTCCACTTGAACTTCTTATAGTTTTAAAGTTATAAGCGTCTCACTCAAGCATACTCTTTCTAAGGGGAACACAAGAAAAAGAGCTGTATTTAAAAAGCAAATAACTCAAGGAAATTTCTCCTGCAATTATTTAAGTCCATAAAAGTAAGAGGAATGCATACATTTTCATCTAAAGGAAAAATAGTATCAATAGACAATTTTTAGACAATTAATATCATTTAGTTGTACTAATTCTTAAACTGGATTTGATAGAGGTACTCTCACTCTCCTACTGCAAAAGCCATTTGTTTATTTTGTGTGTGTGTGTGTGTGTTCACATGTATTTGTTCATTTAAGTTACACTAGAGAAGTTCATTGAAGTTTTAAAATTAAATCTGCTTTCATACAACTTTCAAAGCTCCTATTAGAGTTAAAATATGAAGTAGTAGAGAAAAATATTGCTTGGAATACATTTTCCATATTTTAATGCTGTATTTTAATATTTTATGCCAAACATATATTGTTATGATTTAGATCCATGTGCCCAGAATGGTGCCCAGATTGGTGCTCCTGGAGGAGGCAGAAACTTTAAGGGAGAAGTATCAGCAATTAGGTCACTGGGTGTTCCCTTATAGAGCATGAAGGGACACAAGCTGCTTTCTGTCTCTCATTGTTTCCTGGTTCATGAGGTGAGCAGTTTGCTCTGCCATTCACTCCTGCCATGATGATCCAATTTTACCATGAGCCCAAAGTGGGGGTGGGGGAGGTCACTAGACCTTTGGCAAGAACCTTAAGAAACAAAAAGCAAAATGAATATTTTCTTGTTACAAGTTAATTGTCTAAGGTATTTCATTATAGTGATAGAAAGCTTATTAATACATGACCCTATACCCTTCAACCTATAATAATCAGGTATAAGTCTAAGAAAAAAGATTTACATAAGAAAAACTGCAAATTATGAGAAGTGTTAAAACCAACATTTACTTTTTGCATTAAGGGATAGGAAGACTTAATATTTTAGATTCCAGTTCTCTCTAGTTTGATCTACAGATGTAATACAATCCCAATTAAAGTCCTAGAAAATTAAAGTACCTATTTTGTGGGTATAGATAAACTGATTCTAAAGTTTATATACAAAGGACAAAGTCCCAGAAGTGTCAACATAATGTGGAAAGAGAAAAATAAAACTTTTCACTATCAATCTTCAAGACTTACTATAAAACTAATCTGGAGAGTGTGTACTGGTGAAATAATGAGCACATACATCAGAGGAAAAGAATAGAAGTCTAGAAATGGACTGACATAAATAGATTAAACTATTAATTGATAAAGAGTAAAGACAATACAGTGAATACAGAGAGGAGACCTTATAAAATTGATACAAAGTTAACATAAAAATGTGCATCACAGACAAAAATTCAAAGCTCAAGAAAACAAAACTCCTAGAAGGTAAAACAGGAGAAAATCTACATGACTTAGGGTTAGTGATGACTTTTGAGATAAAATACCAAAGGTATAATGTACAAAAGAAAGAACTGAGGTTAAATTTAAGTATAATCAAACATTTCTGCTGCAGTTAACACTTTGTCCAAGATGAGAGGACAAGCCACAGATTGGAAGAAAATATTGGCGAAAGATACATCTGATAATGGAGTGATATCTAAAAACACTTAAAACTCAACAATAAGGAAATTAACAATCTCACCATAAAATGGATCAACATTCTAATCAAAACTTCACCAAAATTATAGATACAATGGTGAAAAATAAGGATATCAAAAGATGTTCCATGTCATACATCTTCAAGGACATGGAAAATAAAACAAGATCAAATGTTGAACATTAACTGCTGTTAAGGTTGTGAAGTAACAGGAACTCTCATTAACTGTTGATGGAAATGCAAAATGGTACAGATATTTTGCAAAACAATTTGGCTGTTTTTTTTTACAAAACTGAAAGTACTCTTACCGTGAAATTCAGCAGTTACTTTCTTTGCTATTCACCCAAAGTCTTTAAAAATGTATAAACAAAACCCTGCACACTGATGTTTATAGCAGCTTTACTATAATTGCCAAAATTTGTAAGCAACAAAAAACGTCCTTCAGTAAGTTAGTGGATAAACTATGGTACATCCAGACAGTGGTAAACTAGTCATTGCTGAAAAGATATGTGACATAGCCATTAAATTATATAAAGATTCTTAAATAAATATTACAAAGTGATGGAAGTCAACATGAAAAGGTTTTATACTGTTTGATTCACACTCTATGACATTCTAGAAAAGACAAAATGAAAAGATCAGTGGTTGAAAGATTTTTTTAGCAAGAAAGGTAAGATTTGGGGGGTAATGAAACCACACTCTATGAATACACAAGTGTGGACACATGGAATTATGATTTCCCAAATCCATGGAATATATAATGTAAAGAATGAGCCTTAAAGTAAACTGTGGACTCTGAATGGTAAAGATATGTCAATGTGGTTTTATCAATTATAACAAATATACCACTTTGGTGATGGGTGTTGACAATGAGGAGGCTACACTTGTTCATGGGCAAGGGCTTAAAAATCTCTGTGCCTGCTCAATTTTGCTGTGAATCTAAAATATCTCTAGAGAATAAGTTATATTGTGTGCATGTGTGTGTATATAATTATTATTAAATGTATATATATATATATATATATATATATATGTTCATTTTCTACAAACTTGTCATTAAATTTTATGACTGTAGCTTTATTATAGATAACCCTAACTCTAACATATTGCTATTTCCAAATTTTCAAAATGAAAAAAAAATGGTACTAGAAAATGATCTTACAGAAGAATGACAATTAATAAGCATAAAAAAGTCATTATAAAATAATCCAAGGGTAGTCTGTATTATGTATTTGGGGAGTTCAAAACCTAATTGAGTCGATTGTATGAAAGATGATATGTCTTGAGCTCTGTAATGTTTTGAACAACCAATAAAAAAAAAAAAAAGAAGAAAAAAAAAAATAATCCAAGGGTGCTAACCCTAATTTCAAGTGTTCATCTAAACACTATAATAAGTTACAAAGGGAAAATATGGGGGTGATATGTTAGGGTCTGTAAACAAGTCAAATGGCGCCTGGCATTTTGCCAGGGGGAGTGGTTTGTGAAGTAACGCCAGCGAGCCATTGAGTGTGGAGATTCCTTATTGGTTGACTGCTGTATCAAGTTTACGTTAATTAAGATAAGCTGTGTGGAATGTATATATACCCCTCCTGTCCTACAATAAACAGCTCCTACTCCTGCTGTATCAATCTACACAAGTTGCTCGTCACCCCCCCACCCCTACCCCCGACTATTTTGACATACTTGGAGTATGTCAAATTAAATCATCAAGGCTAATATCATGGATATTAAAGAATATTAAAGGAAAGCGTCCTAATGTGTCTCCAAATAAAATATTCTGAAATGGGTACATTATTTCAGTTGCATTCCTGTCAGAAGGATATATCCTGAATCTATAATGAGTAAGTATTCAACAGACCTGAATAGTGGAACATTTAACAAAATAACTGACCTAAACTCCAAAAAATATTCAGGTTAAGAAACAAAATGTAAAGAAGCCCAAGAACTGCTCTGGATTAGAGTAGATTAAAGTGGCATGCCAACTAAATACAGAGTTGATTCTGGCTGTGGAAAAGGCATTAAGGTATTATTAGTGGAATTAAAGAAATTTGAGCATGAATTTTTAAACAATAGTGTAAGATTTATGTTACAATTTTCATTTTTACATCTTTAATGTGGCTATTTATTAAACTTTTCTTATTATTTACATATATATTACATATATATCTATATATTTGTTGAAAATGACACAATGCCTTCAATTATTTTCAAAACAAGAGGAAAATGGTTATCATGCATATATACTAATATGCATATATACATGCAAATATTTATTTTTATGTATTTAGAGAAGGAGAGAGGCAAAGAAAGGGGCACAATGCAAACAAATGGAGACATATGTGAAGAAGTTTGCTCAAAGATACTGGAGGTTTCCTAATGTTATTCTTATAAGTCTTTAAATATTAAAATTATGTCAAAATATAAAGATATTTTTAAAAAGAAGAAAATATGTACACAACTGTGACAGAGAACAATTATTTATCCAAAGGAAAATTCCTAGAGAAATCTTCAAACTTAAAGAGATTCCATTTATTAAAGTATATCAGTACAACTCATCACCAATTTAGAATCTTTATTGTAGTTGATAGAAAATTCTGAACTACTTTTGAAAAGATTTTAGTAGTACCATTCAAAATCATGGTTTTGTCATTCAATTTATTCCTGCCTCTCTCTTTTTTTCTGTTTTATAATAATGCTTATCAATCTTTTGGGGGTGAGTATATTGAGTTATTGAGAATCCTATACATTTTTTATTGAACATACATAGATATAGAGCACTTGTGGTCTCTTTATCCCTCCCAATATCTCATACACTAATAGTTATCCATGCTACAGAATTGTACAAGATAAACTTATCCTTTTATTTCATATCTAATTTCTTCAAGTAAACAGAGATTTTAAGATGCTATATGTGCAAAAAGTAGACACTGGTTTGTGAGTCAAAATGCATTTCTCAAAAGAATTCATATAGTAGTTAAAAAGAGGAATACAAAGGAAATTCAAGTAGTTGTACTGAACTCTAACAGGATATTATGCAGGACTTACGTGCTGAGTCCCTCAGCAACAGTAATTTGAAAGGTAAGTTGAATGCCTCAATATCAAATCAATTTAGCTTTTCTATCAGTGTATCACTCCTCATTTTGTACAAGTGAAGAAATTCTTTACCCTCTAGGCAGTAGATTTCAATAATTTTGCTTTCTTTAACCTACCAATTGCTCTTTCTGCATCCTGTGAATTGTACTATTAGAGAAATTATAAATGTGTCAGTATCCGTAAGAAGGGGTTGTTTGTTATGATTGCCCACAATCTAATACTACTTTTGATTTAAAAATAAATTTAGAGAAAATTAAGTCCTTAAAGTCATAGTCTTTTCTCATTTATTCAACATTTTTATTTCTATAAGTAGAATTACTAATTATTGCTACAATTTTATGAAGATTTGTGATCATATTTTCCTAAGTATTTAAAATATATCTTAAGTATTACCTAGAATAATTTTATTAATTTTATTGCTGTTTAAATATTGATTGCTGGGCACAGTGGCACACGCCTGTAATCCCAGTAGATCAGGGGGCTGAACCAGGAGGATTGTGAGTTTAAAGCCACTCTTAGCAATTTATTAAGGGCCTAAGCAACTCAACAAGACCCTGTCTCTAAATGAAATACTTTTAAAAAGGGCTGGGGGTGTGGTTCAGTGCTTAAGTGCCCCTGGGTACAATCCCTGGTACAAAAACTAAAATAAAATAAAATAATTTTCAATTATATTCTCTACTCAATTATTGCCAGTGTGATTTAACAACAACAACAACAACAACAACAACAACAACAAAACTATTGCTTTGGAATGGCCATCAGAAGGAAATATGTATTGAGTGTTTTTTTTTTGTCATCTTGGTTGTTGGTTTAAATAATATTGGTTGATGTTTAAACTGTTTATTATTCATTATAAAAAAGAAAGTATACTTGTAAGGAGATTAGCAAGGATAGTGGAATGTGATAGACAACATTATCCAAAGTACAGGTATGAAGACTTGAATTGGTGTCAACATACTTTATACACAACCAGAGATATAAAAATTTGTGCTGTTTATGGGTAGTAAGAATTGTAATGCATTCTGCTGTCATTTTTTTAAAAATCGATAAAAAATATTCTTGTAATTCTAATACACACTCTCTCTTTCTCTCTCATAAATGAATATTACAATTTTTCTTTCAGAAATAAACACTTTTGTTTATCCCGGGAATCATGGTTCCTTTTTTAAATTGATATAACTGAGTATATAAATTAATGTATTAGTGTTGGATGAATCATATGATTTGAAATAATCTACTTATGACAATAGTCTTTTATTATTCAGGTATTCTGACAGGGTGACCAGCACCCTGGCACAGCAAGTTCCTGCTCAAGAGGTGTGAATCACCTAGGAAAACAAAAAGTCTTAAATAATCAGTAAGAAATAAAGATAAAGTTAGATTTTAAAAGCCTGGTTCCTGATTGGTCTTCTAGCCCTGAAAGGAACTGGAATTGAACAGCTGAAAAAGGCCCCAATTCTTTATTTAAGGGGGAGTTCATCAAAGGCAAGGATAAGGTTTCAGTGCAGGAAGGGTCTTGTTTAGGTGCTTGTTTCTCATGGCAGGAGTCTTGCAGTAAACAGGTTGTTCAGTGTTTGGCAGGTTACTCCCATCTCTGGGAGGCTGCTAGATCCTATGTCTGTGAGCTAACTAAGACAAGGTGCCAGCATGAGATGGGCTTCCTCAAACAGAAGAATTACACCCAGGAGTTTCCAGAGAAGCAGCTTTCCTGCCTTAATGGCTCAGACAAACCCATAATTTATATATGGCTTCCAACAGTACCCTATTGAAATACTTCTAAAAAATAATGATGGGAAAACTTTGATATGTGCCATACAGATTCAAGACTTCAAACTATCCAAACTACATAACTCAGAAAATATTATTATACACAATTAAAAACACAATATGATGTTTCAAAGGTTTACCTGGCTAATATATTAAACCCAGGCATTTCTGACTTTTAAAGTCTAAATTCTATTTTCTAAATACACTTAACTGCTGTTTCTCTATACTTTGCTATTCCTTAAATAACTTCCAGTGAAACCAAAGGTCCCCAAATTTACCAGATAGACTTAGCATATAATCCCTATGCTATTTTCAAATATTCTTTTTTTAGAGAGAGAGAGAGAGAGAGAGATAGACAGAGAGATAAAGAGAGAGAGAATTTTTTAATATTTATTGTTTTTTAGTTTTTGGCAGACACAACATCTTTGTTTGTATGTGGTGCTGAGGATCAAACCCGGGTCGCACGCATGCCAGGCGAGAGCGCTACCACTTGAGCCACATCCCCAGCCCGATTTTCAAATATTCTTGAGCTAAAAGGAAAACAGTATGACTTTTGAAATGTATTCAGAAACTTACAAGAAATAATAGTGTACAGATATAAATGTAGAAAGTAAAACAACAGTTGACTCTATCCTTCAAAACTTCATTGTACACAGCAAATCACACAACTTTATCTGTCAGATTAAAGTATGTGATTAAAAGATTAAAATGTAGAATAATTTTGCTTCTGTCTGTGATTATGGATGTGGAATACTAAATAATTAATATGAAAGGCTTTCATAGTATTTGGGATAGCGATCCTGCTCGAATTGATACATACAGTTGTTTCAAAATCACTATTCCAATCTACCTTTTAATGACCTCCATAGAATTAGCCTACATAACTTGAATATATAACATATATATGTATATATACATATATATTTTGTTTTAATATATAAATATTAAAACAAAATACTTTTACAATTAAACAAAATTGTTTTAATATATATATGTATATATATATATATATATATATATATACTCACACACACATTTTTTTTTTGTACATAGACACAATACCTTTATTTTATTTATTTATTTTTATATGGTACTGAGGATTGAACCCAAGGCCTGTCACATGCTAGGCAAGCACTCTACCACTGAGCTATAATTGCAGTCCCCAAAACTAATATTTTAATATCCATCTACTTTAATGTTTTCATATATATATGAAAACATTAAACAAATAACATTTGTTTATATATATATATATATATATATATATATATATATATAAACAAAATTCTTCCCACTTACCACACAGTATTAAGTAACTCATGATATGAATAAAATGTTTAAAACATATTCCAAGTAGCAGGGATTTTTTGAGTGAGTTTTAAAAATTAAAGGTAAACATTTCTTTCAATTTTTAAATGTACTAAGATACTAATGTCTGAAAGAAGTTAGTTGTTGTTAAGTAAAAAAATAAACATATGTAATGTTTACATTTATTACTGGTCAAAGAAATAACAGAAAGTATAATTATAACTTTTTTTTGTAAACCTACAAATGAAGAAACAAAGATAGTATTCAGTATTATTAAGCTTTCAGAAAATGATCAAACTCAAACTCCTGAAGGAAGGAACACTATCCTATGGGTAGACTAAAATACAGCCAGTACCTTAAAATGCTTTTAAACAGTATTTTGATTTGTTATATTTCCTTCTCTTATTTTAAGGAGCACATCAAATTATAGCAATCAACATGTTCCTAGAGGCTTACATACAGGTGATATCCATCATGTGTTGTATAATAAAACTAGTAAGGTACAAAAAGTTTATCCAAAATGAAGTGAATGGATGAACGAATGACAATAAACAAATAAAAAGGAGAAACTCAGCTAACATCTCTTAAAAGGAGATAAACAAGTTAAAGAAGTAGTTAATGATAGAACATTCACTTAAAATTTTACATTAGCTTTAAACATGTGTGCAGGAATTATTTAACAAGTTTTAGGTGCTTCATCAAAATGTAATTAAGGTTAATTATAGATACTTTAAAAATCACAGATAGGGCTAAAGAAGTAAATTTAAATCAGCGAAAATCTACTATAAATATTTATATGTACCTAAGCCTATACTGTCAAAACACACAGAAACATAAATTAGTAAGAGTCTAAGTTAAGTATATTACAAAAATAATGGAGTTTACAATGCATGCTCTTACTTATTTTTGATCCATTTATGATGTATGACTATATAAAAAATGAATTAAAAAATTAAAAATTATCATAAGGCTATGTCATCTGTGATTATATCAAATACGTAGTGTTTAGACAGGGGACGAAAAAACTTGCCAATCTTGTTAGATTGTTAAAAGCAAGAACTCTAATTATTTGAAAAAAAGTTCTCATGTTATAAAATTATGCAGCAATATATTTGATACTATTGCATTTCACAAAATTAAGCAGTTTTTTGAGGATAGGTTTATTGAGGAGTTATTGTACTAAAAGAAAGTTCCCACTTAGGAAAGTATATTGAATTTTTTTCTGCTAATGAATGAAAATTGGTCTGAACTAATAATGTGACTCCCAGCTATCATATCTGTTTGTCTTTTTTTCACTTCTTGTCTATAGGATTGGTTCATTGTGTTAAATTCATTGATATAATATTCTTCTCTATCACTAGTGATTTAATCCTATCTTACATTTCTATAATTTTATTCATATTACTTTTTTATACCTATAAATGTGATTTCAAGTTGTTGTAAACTTGGAAATTAATATTTATAGTATGATTTACATTCTAAATATTATGCTACATACATAAGAATGTCAACAATTACTTTCAGATTATATAATTTATGATTATAAATTATTTTTTCTTTCTTTGACTTTATCTATTTTGTCTAAGAATCTAAACTTACTGCAAGATGCTTTGTTGATAAAAAATTATATGATAAAATAATATTTGGAAGACTCAAGTAAAATATTAATAATGCCATTTTATATTAAAAATTAATAGTTAAAAAACATACCCATTAAATCCATTTGTTGCTACATTCACTCAACATGTTAAAAAATGCAAGAAATCAATATCCCTTACACTTTACTCTTTTGCATCAAAAAGTTTAGATATTCATAGTATTCTTATCTTTCAGTCTTTAAGAATTCAGATTTATGACTTTTACTCTTTTTTGATGATTTTAGGTTCTAATGAAGGGATATTTTTAATGATTAAGAAGTGTTGTTGTCAACCCCCAAAATAATTACATTTTATTGCTTTACCTGAAAGGTTTCTGTATAAAACTGCAATTTCTCAAACTTGGGCTATATTTCACAAGGATTATGAGAATCAGGTATATTTCTTTTGATACTTGCCAGGAAAGCTCTTTTTGGATAAATTGAGTCAAACTGGCTAATCTTTTTCACCTTCTTCTGAGAGTCATTATACATGAGAATGAAGAATGAGAGGTGAAACCCAACTGTTACCACTGTGAAGAGACCCCATCCATCATCTTCTTGACACAGCATCTTAAATTAAGAATTTGATACATTTGGCTCAGTTTGGAAATATGCCAAAGCCATTGTTACTCACTAACCCTTGCTAGCAATTGAACTACTATAGTGAAAAATTGCAAAAGCAGCCTTCACAAGAGAAATTTATAGATTTGTAATGAAATTTGGGTTACTTCTTTTTCAATGCTTTTAGCTCATTAAATATTTATTCTTAGGGCTGAGATTTGGCTCAGTGGTAGAGTGTTTGCCAAGCATGTGTGAGGCACTGGGTTTGATCTTCAGCACTACATAAAAATAAATAAAATAAAAGTATTGTGTCCATCTAAAACTATTTAAAAAATATTTATTCTTACAAAACTAATACTCAGTTTTCATATTCATTTTTTATTAATTCTACTTATTGAATAACAACTGATTAATCAACTAGAACTTAATCTCTATTAAGTTATGGATTCATACTAAGAATAAAGAATGAATAAGATTTGGATGTGGGGCTGGGATTGTAGCTCAGTGGTGGAGCACTTGCCTAGCATGTGCAAGGTCCTGGGTTCAATCCTCAGCACCATATAAAAATAAATAAATAAACTAAAGGTATTAAAAAAAAGATTTGGATATGGCCACCTAGCAAATAAAAATACTAGTGTCAAGGACTGGGGTTGTAGCTCAGTGACAGAGTTCTTGCCTCTTGTGTGAGGCACTGGGTCTGATCTTCAGCACCACATAAAAATAAATAAATAAAGATATTTTGTCCATCTACAATTAATTTTTTTTAAAAAAATTACTAGTATCAATAAACAATCTTTCAAATATCATGCCTCAAATACAATAAATCCTAAAATCAATGACAATAAAGTTTCAAAGAGTAAATATAGAAAAGTCTAAATTGATTCAAAGATTATTGACAGATATTTAACAATATATATCAAGAGCTAAAATTAATGAGTCTCTATCCCTATACTGAACAAATCCAGACCATGTCCCTGGGTTTAACTTATAATAGTAGGGGATAAGCAAATATCTGTTTCTGGAGATGAGAGTGGGTCAAATAAAATGGTTTTCTTATCAACACTTATAGCTTGCTTAAGACTTACTTTTAAGGCCCTTACCTCACTTTCCCCATTCACTTAAAGCCACTTTATTACAAACTCTGGCTAATCTCAAATAGCAATACAAATTACAAGTACTCCATTAATATCACACAACTCACATTCTCAAACTCTATACATTTTTCCTCCTGAGACACTGTGAACACTTTGCTAAGCTGATAGTCCATCCTTTTTGCAACATGTTTAATACTGTCAGATTTGCTTAATCACCAACTTTTTCTAGTAGGTCTTCCTACAGGATGATGTCAATAGTATTAAAACCTTTAAAACATGACAAAGAACTAAAGGTTCTATTTCCACAAACATATCCTTAGAAAACAGCCCCTAAGTTTAATTCATGCACATATTTAATTACAAAAATGTTCATTGTAGTGCTTTTTACTAGAGAGATACAAATATTCAACAATAGAGATATGTTCATTTTAATTAACATATATTCATTGGTGGAATGCCATAACATCATAAAAAATCAGGTTTTTTAAAATTTAATATTATATTATGCTCAAAAGGAGTAAAAAAGTGTTATCAAATTTTGTTTTTGGCTTCCACTTGAACCAAATCTACGCCTCCCAGATTATATCTATTTCAATAAATACTGTCAACATTTATTTTGCTTTTTTAGCCAAAACACATAAACATTATTTTGGTTTCTTTTTTCTCCCACTTTCATAGTTTGTCCAAACCCTTACTCTTTGTATTAATCACTTCACATATTTGGCCCATCTTATTTTTTAATTCACATTCCCAAATCTTATAGATATTCTCACCACTTTTCCAAAATTCTGCAACTAGAATTGTTTCTTTTTCCTGATTAACTTTTAACTTAATTCTTACCACAGTAGCTGGTTGGATCCTTCATAAAATGTAAATTAGATGCAGCTCAAATCACTTCAACATCTATTCTTGGCAATTAGAATAAAATGTAAATTCCCTATTATATTATAATTCTTTATAAAACATATGGTGATATAAAATATATAGTCTTACATTTCCTTATAATAGAGGATGATATAGCATATACTATTTTTTCTTACATCTTCAACTGCATCACTTACAATTCTGTAGCTCACACAAATCAGTTTTACTGATTTCCTTTACATTTTTCCAATTGCCATGCTCTTGAAATGCTAGTGAAATACATTCCATATGAACTCATTGGGTCTTTGCTCATATGGAATGTATTTCACTAGCATTTCACTATTCTTTGGGGAATACTGGAGAAATATAATTTTAAATAATCTTCAAATATCAATTCAGAAACCCTTTCCACAAAGGTGGTAGAGTAAGAGAACACATTTATTAATCAATAAGCAATAAAGTAGAAAGTGACACATTGCAGGCCATCCTTTATGAGATTGCAAAGACAGAATCCTATCCTTCTAAACAGACAGATACAATCCACTACCTACACATTTTTCAAAATAAACAATAATAAACATCAGGTAAAAGAATTAGTCACACCCAATTCATCCTAAATTTTTCTAATAATTCAGGCGAAGATCAATGTAAACTAATTGTTTTTATCCAGAGGAGAGGAATAAGAAACTAATATTAAACAAACAATATCAATAAAAAAACTTCTTAATTTTTGATGAAAAGTAGTTTCTGACACTGTTGAGCAAGGCATTCACTGACATTGCTTTCCTACCATCTACATAACAAACAAATGGATTCTAGGTTATTAAACAAGACCTTCCTAGGTCATCAAAGTCAGAAAATTTAAAAAAATGAAAACAGAACAAAAAAACCCTCTGGTTTCTAAAAAGCACATTTCAAAGAGACAGAGAAAGCACTTAAATGTGTTTTAAGGTAAATGTTCTGACAAAAAAGGAGAAAATATATTCCTTTATTTTGCACAAGACAAATTAGGTCTTTCTTCCTTTATAAATTCACTTTGTCCCACAATATTTTCTTGGTTGGTTGATCTATTAATCCTGTGTGTGTGTGTGTGTGTGTGTGTGTGTGTGTGTGTGTGTGTACACTAGCCCAAACCATTCTCCTTTCTAATTGTTTCCTTATTGAATGTTCAATATTTTTAATTATGATTTTCCCTTACTTTAAATTATTAATATTTTCTTTAGAAAGCAAATTTTTCATTATGTCTATCCTGCGTATTTCCTAGAAGTTATTAAGTTGCTTTTACGTTGAAAATAGACAATACATAAAGATAAAATTGAAAAATGATGAAAAATCTGAAAACTGAAAAACATTACTAAGAAAAACTGAAGAAGATCTAAATTAGTGGAGAGATGCACCACTTTCATGGGTGAGAAGACTCAATAATGTTGACAGCAATTCTTTCCAAATCGATCTACAGATTTAGTAAAATTCCAGTGAAAACCTTAATAGAAATTGCTTATTTTGAAATTCATGAATAAATTAAAAGGACTTAAATTAATCTCAAAACTATGAAACAAAACACATTTTGAGTGGTTAATTTTGCAGAGTGCAAATCATCCTAAAGATAGCCTATTATTTTTATTTCTTTATTTGAAGGTAATAGCATGAGTTTTTCTTTCTTTTTTTTCCCCCCTCAGGTAGAATTTTGGTAAACTTTCTTTGAACTTCACACAATATTATAAAATGGACATTAAAGACAAGAGATGACTTATTCTGGACCAAGACCAGAAAGGAATCAGTGCTAAATCATTTAAAAAAGGACAAATTGAACTCTAAAGATATATAACTCTGGGTTCCTAGGAAAGTTTTTGTTTGTTTTATAGATTTACTTTTACTAAGCATAATTCTTATTGTATTTTTAAAATCAGTATTATATTACTTAATTTCTAAAACTGTCTTCTGGGTGTTATACTTGCCTAAACCACTTTAAAAATGGAAAATTTTACTTTAAGTGAAGAACAAATATTTTTCAACCCTCCACATGAAGGAGAAGTGCATTTCTAGTTCTGATTGCATGTAGGAAGGTATACAATTTCTCCCCTTTCCTTTTAATTTTGGCAATGTATCTCATAAACTACAGTCTTACAATTGTCCATATTTAGTGTTATATAATTTTATATTTCATTATGAATGTATTAGATGTTCATTTTTTTAATAAAAGCATGTCCATTTAATTTGAATGTTTTTAATTAAAGTCAATCATGACACTACAAAATCATATTCAATAGTTGTTGCTTTATATGTTTTGAAAACAAGGTAATTTCCATACCTTCACATTAGAAAAGCAGTCTTCAAAATACACACACACACATACTTCTTGCAAATATAAATAGAGGAATCCTCCACAAATTGTTCAGATCAGGAAGGAGGAGACAAGTTTACTTCCCTTTCACCGTATGTTATTGATTCTGGGCAGCTATTCAGGAAACAAATGTTCTATTTAAATATAGACTCATGGGTTTGATATCTTTTCAAGTTCTAAGAGTATTTCTGTACTCTCACAAAAAAAGGGCCAATCTTTTGTTTGGCATTGAAAAGAAAGAGAGTTTTTAAAGTAATGATGATAAAATGCATGAAAGAAATACTATGCTCATCATAATAAGGCACCAGGCCATGTCTTCTAACAACTGTGCAGCCGAAGTCACCATAAATTTCCTTAGACCAGGGATCAAGGTAGAGGACATTTTGAAAGTTGACCCTCTTTGAGTAAGCTGCTTCTGTACTTTCCTACTGCTTTCCCCACTTCACCTCTCTTGAATTCAGATCTCTTTCCTAAACCATATAATATATATGTATTATAAAACCGACTTACCCTCTTTCACATAGATTAATTCTGTGTGTTTGGGAGGTTTACTACATCATAGAAAATAACATCTTGAATTCTTAAAAGGCTAACTTCCAATTCTTCTGCATATCTTTTCACATTGATCTACAAGTTGAGAACATCTAAAATATTTACTGAATTATTAAACAGATACTCTATAAACTACTATTTTTGCTACATATTGTATAAGACAATTAGTACATAAAAGTTTTATACCTCTCTGTACACAACAACAATTCATTAAGCAAAGAGCCTGAAAATATCTCTCAGGCTGTGAGGAACATGAGTGTTTCCTTAGGTTGAACTGGTTCTACTCATGTCATTCAAAAGTTATCAATATACTTTTTATTGTGCTGCTCCCCTATGCCCTCTTGTTCAGAATAAGTAGATTTTATAATGGAAAACCAATTTGGTCTTAAAAACTTTTTACATTTTCTTTTGAAACTGAGTATGTGCTGAAGTACATTAATTAACCAAAATTAAATATGCCAAATATACAACAAACTTGTCTCAATGTTGGACAACAACGGTTTCATACTAACATTCCCTTTAAACAGCTTGATACTTAGTGGCAAAACAAATTTCCCCTTGCTTTACCTAGATGAGTGATTTGCAATGTACTAGTAAGGATTAGAAAAGGTACCTTCAGATTTTTAAGACACCGCTTGTGAGAACATTTCTAAACTGCTTTTCTACTACCAAAAAGTAACTCTATCTTCACTTATTTTTTCCACATGGGAATTTTATACAATGGATATGCTAAGACACAGGATTCTCATCAATCATAAATTCATAAAATATATTTTTACATGTGTTTCTTAGGAATGAGAAGACTAATTTTTAGTTTATGAAAAAATCGTGAGCCTGGGATATACTTCAGTGGAAGAGTACTCGCCTAGCATGTCCAAGACTCTGGGTTTAATCCCTAGCACACAGACACATAAAAAGTATCTATTGCTTATAAAAAATCATTACTTATGCCAGTAAGTATTTTTATAAAATGATATTTTGGGGGTACCAGGGGTTGAATTCAGGGGTACACGACCACTGAATCATATCCCCAACCTCATTTTTTTGTATTTTATTTAGAGACAGGGTCTCACTGAGTTGTTCAGCGCCTCACTTTTTGCTGAGGCTGACTTTGAACTTGCGATCCTCCTGTCTCAGCCTCCTGAGCCACTGGGTGTAAAATGGTCTTTTAAAATACTTTTCCAATAATCAAATTTATTGCTGATCATTCATTAAATAAAAATTAATTCATAATCAAATCTAATACATGTGTAAAATGCTTCATTTGTTTTAATCTGTTAAAATGCTTTATTTACATTTTGCTACTGATTAGTTATTTATAGTGTTTAGATCTCCAATTTTTTTCTGATTCTTTCAAAGTAAAAAAATATATGTAGTCAAAAATATGAACCCAAAATTCCTACTTTATATCAATTTAGTATTTATTTTCTGGTATTTATATTTGTTTTATTTTCATATTTGATTTATGATGACAGTCAATTGACTTAGCTCTGCTGCTATAGTTGTATTTAAACTTTATAAAAGAGAATGCCTTTGCCAGTGAAAAGTATTTTTCCTTAATTTGTAATAAAGATGTCTTTTTAAATTTCAGGTAGGAAAGGCCCATGAAATGTCACCAGTAGGAAGTCATCTGCAGAAATTTTCAAGTCACCTAGTGGAGCTCTCTATTCAGAATAAAAATAGACTCATCACCTGAACGCAAACTACATCAGCTTCACTTGAGTTAATTCATTCTATTTATTTTGCACATGTATGCATTTTCTTCCCAACTACAGTTGCCAGACATTAGAAATTAACAGAGTTTATTAGCTTTCAAAATCAGGACAATATGCACATATTATCAGTGGCTTTTGAAAAATGAGATTTAATATACCAAATGTGAGGAATTAAGTAACTTCAGAATAATAGATTATCTTCAAAACTTATTAAGCTTAACTGTATGAACATTTAATTACATTTCTTTTATTTATCTGATTTCACTACTTATAATTATGAATTTTATGAGAAGCAGCATCTAGTTTGAAATCAAGCTTTTAAGGATTGTTAATCTAGGGTAATGGCCTGTGAAATCACATGCAAGTCAACCAAAAGATGTGTAAGAGAATTCATCAGTGTAGTAGTGAAAAAAAATCACTTGAATTTATAATTAGTTTTTAAGTTCTACCTTAAAAATTCTGATTTTTTAGATTTGAACATTTATATATTAAGTACATTGTAAAATACATTAGTAGTACAACGTTTTAACATCTAAGGAAGTAAATAGAAATATATTGGATGTGTATCTTTGGTTTTTTAACTGGTTATATATACAATCAAGTTATTGGGTTTCATTAATCTACTAGATTAATTTCCTTCCAATGAGTTACTTAATGCCCTTTGTTTCCTATGAAAATTAAGTAACTCATTGGAAGGAAACTATTCTAGGACTCTTTACTATTCTAGGACTCTTTACTTTTGTATACTTTTATAATAGTATATTTCAAATTTTATTTATTTTAATATAAAATATAATTTAATATTACCATTTATTTATTTGGAAAACATTTCCACTTGTGATTTTCTTCTTCTTCTTCTTCCAAGAAGAAAACTATTGTCATAATATAATCTAACATCCTTTTGAGCCAGCAAAAAACTACATTATTGGGAAAAGCAAGATCTCTATGAATAGTGACTAACTCGTGGTGACCCAAAGCTTCAGAGGTGTCTCTAATAATAAACAAAAACTAATGAGCTAGTAGTAGAGAATATATATTCAATAGGATATCAGATGGTATCTGTGGAATGAAGTAGTTAGTGAAAGTCTCTGAAACACACGGGCTTCACATGGACTTTTGGAAAGTACAGGCTTAGATTCTTATGGATGTACATGATGGTGGGATTCATTATGTTGTATTCATATAAGCACACAGGAAAATTATTTCAGGATCCTTCCACAGTCTTTTTCTTTTTTAAAAATGTCCCCTCCCTTCCCTTCCTTCCTTTTTTTCTAATGTGTAGGTTCTTTAAACCAGATATTTCTATTCTGATATTTTGTTAACCTGCCATCTGTTAGTGTCCACTCTCTGTTAACTGTTATATAAATATTCTAACCTTCAGTTGTAGAATACAGTGTTGAAGAGCAGCTCCTCTTACTGAGATTGCGGTGACTACAAGAGTAGCAATTAACATTCTGGAGAAATTAGCCAGGAGAGAAAGAGACTCAGAACATGTTGAGATTCTTTCTACATTTCCAACAGAATCTCCCAAGCTTATTTTAGAAAGTTGGTAACAATTTCCTTACAGACCTGCTTTTGGTCTCCTCATTCTAGCTGCATTCCTTATTTTTGTTCATTTTCTTCATTTTTATTTCTCTATACATATAAATTGTGGTAAGATTCCAAATTTATTTCTATTTTAGAAAATATACACAAAAAATGGTTAATGGATAGGGTTGGGTGTGGGGACCATTAATGTACATATAGTCACTTTTTTCCTAGTTTGTGTAATAAATTTTTTTCATAATGCATTGTGGTAACTAACTGTATCTAAAGCTCTAGAGATTGTTCTTTTTTCTCAGAATAAATAGAATTTATAGATCAGCAGCATGTTAAAAAAGAAGAAGAAGAAGAAGGAGAAGAAGAAGAAGAAGAGGAGGAGGAGGAGGAGGAGGAGGAAGAGGAGGAGGAGGGGGAGAAGGAGGAGGAAGAAGAAGAAAGTATAGACGTAGGACAAGTGGAACATGAATAGACTGTGATAACTAGTATTACTAGTAGGGTAAAAGTGAGACTGATTTGGTAATCGCTGACTAAGCTTGGCATATAGGAAATTTGCCTTTAAGGTTTAATGGAAAATAAGGTTAGGACAGGAGTAGTTAAAAAGAAAAAAGTACTACAAGATCTTTGAAAAACGATTCTACTTATTTTACTTCTGCTTCATTAATACCATTTTAAAATAAATATAAACATAAAATCAGAGAAAAAACTGAACAAACACCAAATCAGAATATAAGACTTTGTCCTTTGCACAAATTTGTATATAATCTCAGATGATAAATGCTGTTGATTTTAAAAGCCTTATATATATAGAAAAAAAAAGCCTTAACTTGTCAAATTTGCTGGCTTTTGGATTTTTCTCGGTGCTTCAAAATATGATGTGCATTTAAAGAGAATAATAGTATTACTAATTAAATCAAATTAATAGTGGAAATAATTAAGATGGAGAGAAGACTAATTATATGAAGCACAACATGTGCTATAAGGGCCAGGAAAAGTCAGAGTTCTGTAAGCTCCTGTCCTATATACTCATACAACTCAATCATTCAAATTGTTTTTAATAAAATATTGTTAGAATAATTTTAAATTAGCAGATTTATTGCAAAGATAATATAAAAAGTCATATAATCCTATTTCCTTTATTATTAAAACTTCATTATGGCTGAGGATATAGCTCAGTTGGTAGATTGCTTACCTCACATGTATAAGGGTTAAATCCCCAGTACCACAAAAATAAAATAAAATAAAATAAAATAAAATAAATAAAAACCTCCATTAGTTTAGTATTGATTCTCTAGCATATTTCAACAAACAAACAATAAAACACATTTCCTATCTTATACTTGTGCAGGCCACAAGTCTGTGCTCCCTCTGGAGACTCTAGGGAATAACCCACTTCCTTGACTTTCTAGCTCCTACCAGGTCATCTTCACTACTCAACTCAAGGCTCCCTGCCTCTGCCTTCAAGTCCAACAATTTAGCATCATTAAATCTCTCTTTGTCTCTCTTTCCTATTCATGTTTATTATGGTTAGCACAGTAACAACTATGATTCTCCTGCCTTTTTCTCTCCCTTGTGATTACATTAGACACATTCAAATAACTGAAATAATTTCTCCATCTCAAGATTCTTAAATTACATCTGTTCAGTTTCACAATTCCACCTAAGGTGAAAGATTAAGGTTAGGGCTTAGGGTAAGATTTTTTTTCTGGGGGGCATCATTCTATCTACCACAAATACTTTACAACTTACATGAATATGGTATATTTGTCACAATCAGTAAAGCAGTATGGACATATTCTCATTAAAAAAGTTCTGTCCCTAGTATCCTTTCTCTTTTAGCATCTTATCCGTGATACCACACTACATTAAATACTCTCTAGTTCCTTAATCATTATGATGTTTTTAAAACTTTCTTTGTTTTGATGACCTTGACTGAAAGATTACTGGTTCAAGTATTCTGCAGAAAGTCCTTTAACTGGTACCTTTCTGCCTGATGTATGTTGGGAGGAAGGCCACAGTGATGAAGTACAATTTGTATCACTTCATACATAGGGCACTTACTGTTAATATGACTCATCATTGTTGACATTAACCTCAATTGCTTGTTTGGAGTTATTGTTCAATGGTTTGCTTTCACTCTAAATTTACTCTTTTGAAAATCACTTTATACAGTACTGTTTGGGAAAAAAGACACCCTGTGAAACTAGCCTTTAAAGATGAGGAGCTATGTTCCACATCCTTAGGAATGCATCAATTTCTACATAAATTATTTTGAATTTTTATGCACAAAGATTTGCTCATTCTCTTCTTTGATTTATTTATTTAATCATTTAAAATTAATATGAGTAGGTATTTTACATTTTATATTATTCTCCCATACTACTTTGTTCATTTTGTACTGAAGATTGAGAGACTGTAGGATTGAAATCAAAATAACTATGTAATGTTTTGAACAACCAACAATAAAAAAAAGAAAACAATGACAAGAAAAATTGACCCAAAAGCTTTATGTGTAAGAAATGCATAAAATAATCTCAATCTATGAGATAGGGGAATGAGGTGCTTACCTGAATAACTTTGGACATAGACGTCTTTGAGACAAATACAAAGGGAACATTATACATATATTATATATATATATATATATATATATATATATATATATATATATATATAAGCATTATATATATTCAAAAGTTGTGTCTTGCAGGTATGGATTAGACATTCTGAAAACATTCTACATGTATTCTGGAACTGAATAACTAAAAAAATAGATATCAAATGGTGGAGTCCATGTTTCTTATTGTTTTACTGTAGGTTACAAATAAAGAGTAGAAGTTAGAATGTTTTGTATACATTAGGTTTACTCTCTGTAAGTTCTGTGAGTTTTGACAAATAATTACATTATCATACAAAATAGATTTAACACCCAATGTTTTATGTATTTATCCACAGGAAAACAAAATTTCAGAACTTTCATCAAACAAATCCTTTGTTTAGCAATGCTTCCTCTTTCAAAGTATTGCAAAATGAAAGGCTCACCACCAGAATAGAACAGAGATTGGTGGGCAGTCATATAGCCTATCTACATCAAACACACACACACACACCAGGAATGAGAGACTGAAGGCAACCAAAGGTTTAACTTACCCTAAAGGCACTGATTTGGGCCTACACTGGGAAGTAGTAGGTTAATCCTAATGCAACTGCCTGTTGAGCTCTCGAGTATAGGTCCTCTCCATTATTTACCTCTCCATTATTCTGCACTTTAGATCGCCTACTTCTAAGTCATCTGTGCCTTATCCTAATTTTATTTTCTGACCATTATGACAAGTCTCACATTTTACCTAATGCATCATCATAAATCTACAAGTAAGTACAGAACTCTCACTTACTTTCAGTTGACTTCCAAGATAGAACATATTCTGTTTTATTCTTCATTTAACAGTGTTTTTCTTCCTGGAATATTTACTGACTTCTTTTTCTATCCATGACCTCTTACTATTTTGTATATTAAAAGTCAGGTTTTGTTTTGTTTTTCCTTTTTCTGTCCACATTCACTGGATCATTATCTTATTCAGCTGGATGGCTTTATCATTAAATATTTGCAATAAATCTTAAAGTTATATTTTCACATGGGCTCTCTCCCTTCAACTCCAGATGCATGTATCTACACATGCAAACCAACGTCTCCACTAAGAGATCTGACACCCCAAACACACACACTCATATGTATATAGCAGTTTTTTTTCACTTCAACTAAAGAGAACTCCTTTCTTTGAATGACTTAGGCCAGAAGCTTTGAATCATCACAGATTCTCTATTCTCTCATCAGACCTAATCTATCATGAAATCCTACTGGATTTATTTAAAAATACAACATAATACAACTATTATCATAATACAACTATTGCAACTATTAGCCAAGCTATGGTTGTCTCTCAAGTTGATTTATAAAATAGCTTCTGAGTTCTTTTTGCTAATTCCCTTTCCCTAAATAACCTAATACCAATTCAGAAATTAGAGTGGTTTCTTTTGATATAGAAGTCAAATCATATCCTCACACAAAAATTAAATACTCTCACATTTTATTCAAAACAAAAGGAGAAATCCCAAAAGTAGCCTGTAATAATTTAAAACAATTTATTCACTTCTATCTTGTCTGTGTGACTCCTGCCACAATGACTTTCCTGTTGTTCCTCAAACACAAGGTCATTGTATCTTACCTCATATAATTTGCATGGGGTGTTACCTCTGGTTTCTCTTTCCCCCAATATTGCTATATATAGTATTTAATTAATGAGACCTCCCCCAACAACATTATATAAAATTATAACCTACTTTTCACTGCTAAACTCTTGATTCCAGTTTTAGTCAGCTTTTCTGCCAGTGACCAAAAGACCTGACAGGAACAATTTTACCAAAGACACTCATGGTTTCAGGGCTCTCACTCCAGAGATTGAACTGACTCCATAGCTCTAAACCCAGGGTGAGGTAGAGCATCATAGTGGAAGAATGTGGTGGAGAAAAGTAGCTCAGGACATGAATACCAGGAGAGAGAGAGAGAGAGAGAGAGAGAGAGAGAGAGAGAGAGAGAGAGAGAGAGAGAGAATATGAAGGAGAGAGGGAAACAGGGAGAGAGGGAGAAGAAGAGGGAGAGAGAATGGGAACTCAAAAAGAAGAAAACATGTATCCTAAAGGAACATCCCCAGTGAACCACCTCCTCCAGCCATATATTACCTGCTGTTAGTTACAAAGCAGTTAATACATTTATGTGTGTCCACACACTGATTAGGTCAAAGCTCTCCTATCCCAATCCTTTCACCTCTGAGTGTTATTGTTGTTGTTGTTGTTGTTGTTGTTTTGGTATTGGAGATTGAATCTAGGAATGCTTAACTACCGAATTACATCCTCAGCTCTTTTTCTTTTTTTTATTTTAAGACAGGGTCTTGCTAAAATGCCCAGATTAACTTTGAACTTGTGATCCTCCTGTCTCAGCCTCCCGAGTCACTGGGAGTACAGGCGTACATCACCATGCACCGCTCTGAATGTTCTTGTATTGTCTCAACATGAGTTTTGAGTGGATTCCTCCTATCTTAAACACAACAACTCCTTTCACTTTACTGTATCTTCTCCCTAGTATCTTCTCTTCATTCTAATACACCATTAAACTTAATTGCTTTATGTGTATATTGTTTATTTTATATCCTTCCCCCTCCAAACCTATTTCTACATAAGGTATGCATTAGCAATAATTGTGATATGTTTTACTATTATATTTCAGATGCAGAAATCACTGCCTGTAAATAATATGAGCTCAACTGTTAAATAATAAGTTAAATCCTACTATTTAACAATAGAATATATAATATCTGGCAGAAACATAAACATTATTTTCTACATTTGTTAAAAAAATAGAGTAGTAGTCAACCTAATGTTTTCCAATTTGCTATCTCAGAACCAAAAATGTAGTATATGAAATATTTTTCCTCCAAAAAGGAGAAAAATTACCTGATATGTAAGGAAAATAAAACCAATAGTTTTACTATGAAGTATTTGTAATAAAATCACAGAAGAGGGGCTGGGTATATAGCTCAGTTGGTAGAGTGCTTGCCTTTCATGCATAAGGCCCTGGGTTCAATTCTTAGCACCACAAAAAATAAAAAAATAATAACAGAAGAGAACTATAGTCCAATGATTCCCAATCCAAAAATTTAAACTTTTTATTCAGAGACAACTTACTAAGACATGGAAACATTAGATTCAGCATCACCAATGGAAGGCTAAAATAATAGATAAAGAATTATCCTTCTGAAGGATTGACTTCATAGAAATATTTCAACAGGAAAAAAGGTATAAAGTTATGATTTCAAGGGAATATAAAAAATTAATGATTTCTCTGAGATTTTAATTTCAGGTATTTATGAGGTACAGGACTACTAGAGTCTACAGTTGCAGAAACAGCATTTAAATTCTGTACAGTGGTCTGCTAGGTAAAGTTAAAAATAAGTTAGTTAGAAGAAAAGATGGGGAATAATAGTTGAAAAATATCTGAAAACAAAAGAGGCTTCTAATACATCACTTTTAGCATTTATTAAGACAAGAAGAAAGAAGTACAGGTCTATAGGTATTTTCACATAACATGCGTATATATATACAAGCATGATTACAATGAAAAGATTTCCTGTGGTGGTCTAATATCCATCTTTTACAGAATTCTATAAGCCATCATTGCAGTGCACACATATAGAGTGAGATTGCTTCTACCTCAACAGGGAATCACAGTAAACTATCACACTTTGTCTAAGGCTTCTCCTTTCTTGCTGGCCATATGCATTGCAATAAAGAATTAAATAGCTCTTAATAAAAGGCAAAATAAAATAAATTAAAAATCTCCATATTTTAACCCAAATATATACATATATACATGCATATATTTTAGTCCCAAGAAAACACAATTTCCAATGACATTTTATATCCTTCACACAGATCCTCATATATCTTTGTGTATCTAATATTCTCTTTTTCTATCTTTCATGAAAATATTTCCATATGCCATCTAAAACCATGGTCTATAATCAGCTAGGCAGTTTACACTTTCAACCTTTTATGTCATAGACATCTGAACCTCCGCTGTGTTAGCTTTGCTGAAGCCTACTTACAATAAATCTCATTCCACTGGACCTGGGGGTAGTGCCAGCAGTGTCTTTAGTCATCATTGCCACTTTCAATCCATCTTCTCTTCCTCTATTAAAAAAACATTATAAACAGACTTGAATCTCATTTCACAATTATCTGACAATATATTCTCATTGTTGTCTATTTAACATTTGAATTAACACAATTATATCTGCTACCTATCTTTTGGAAAATTGTGGAGAAATAGAAATTATTGTTTTTAAAATAATTTACATACTCTAATAACTCACTTTTCTCCCTTAGTAATATATTTTGGTGATGTTCTTATACAGTACGTATTGTTTTGTTTTTGAGCTGAAGTCTCACTATGTTGTTCAGTGCCCAGACAGTCCCAGATATCAAACATTATTTATTAACTTCTTTGATTTCTCAGAACTTGGTAAATATATATAGAATTCTACTGTACTACTTTCTATTTTAGTTCCTGTAGCCTATTTATATATATTTTAAAAATGTACTTTAGACTACAGAAAAAACTAAATGGATTCATAAAAGGAGATGATTCAGAAGCTAAATTCCATGATTACCTTACACTTACACTAAAATATGGATTTAAAAAGAAGAAAACAATCACATGAATAAGGAATTCTGTTGAACAAGTAGTGGGTCTAAATATTAATAACAACAACAATCACAGAATCCTAGAAAACAACCCAAATGAGAAAGCTATATATCAATCTTTATAATATTGACAAACAATTGGGAGAGAGAAAAACATTTCAAACAAGGCATTTTGTTCAAGGAGTGTCAAAGAAAAACCACAAAACAAATTTATCGAAAGCAGTAATGTCCCAGGGGTATAAAGATCCAGACTTCAGATCTGCCTGAGCTCTGCACTTTGTAATGTATAATTAAAACAAAGTAAAAGCAAAAGAATTATGTCATTGAAAATCATTCTGCCTATTTTAGAGTCTTTAATAAATGTTATGCTTTTACCTTCTGCCAAATGGCCCACAAAGATGCTACCATTTATGGACCATCACAATTCTAAACTGCACAGCATTAAATGTATAGGAAACATGCTGTGGAAAATACACTTTTTCAAAATATCCTACTTCTCTAGCAAGGTCTTAGAAAAACCTGTAAATGAAAAAACAAGCATCATATGTAAGACAGATTGAACATTCAAGGGAACATTTTGGAGCACCTTGTAAACAATAATCATCAAATCCCTCTTGGACTCCTGCCTCTGTTTTGGTGATTTGGAAGCAAAATGAAAGTAGATAAAGTGTTTACTATGAGGAGAGGGTGGCTTTGCCATATACAACGGGAACTGTAAACTCAGCCTCTGATCCCGGCATTAGTCTTTTTAATGATTCCAAACCACAACCTCCCTGAGATAACATCTTTTTTCTCTCTATGCTTGAGCTTTGAGAAGCCTAAAGAAATCTTGATTTTTTTTTAGTCTTTTATTAAACTTCAGCCTAGAAATAAGGTAAAGCTAAAGGAAAAGCTTTAGAGAGGTTTATTCAACACTGTCAAATAAAGAAAATCCCTTTCTTACTGCCAGATATATTAAACTCCTGTTCTTGCAACTGCATGAAGTTGTTACTGGCATTATATCTATGTCAATTAAATATAGTGCTACAGAAATGGTTTAACCAGTTCCCTTTTTCAATGTCATCCAAGAACACTAATTAATGTGAAAGGTGTGTTTCCCTTCTAAGTAATGCTGGTCATCTAAGAGTTATTCAAATGTACCTTTAAGTCTCATTAATATGGGAGTTTCTCAGAGTGCTTGAGGCAGGTACTAGTCAAACATGTTGGAATAAAGTGCTTTCTGTCATCATGCAATATATTTTTTTCAAGGTTTAGGAAGACTAATGACATTATGTTTCATTTCAAAGGTCCACAATTTTTAAAATATAGATATTTGTTCTTATTTCACTCATAGCCTTCTAATATCTTTTTATAAAGCAGTAAATTTAAATAAATCTCAATTGTTTGAGCTTCCTAAGTTTGCATGGCAAACTTCATCTATCCCCTTCATTACTTCCATTTTATTGATTCCCTTTGTTATAAATAAACTTGTTTGAAAATAATAGGTTTATAAGATCATAATGGATTACAGATTGTAGCTTGGGAAAAAACTACTTTCAAGTTTAGAATTTCCAACCTTCTTATCTTAAATAGTGTAAAAACTCATTGACTCATCCTCCCACTGAATCTCCGTTAGTTCTTGGGTGATCTACTATTTTATAATAGAAGCATGCCTAACCAAAGAAATTACTTTCACCCTGAGACTAGAGTTGATTTTACATATTTTTAACAGTTCAACTCAGAAACGGCAATATAGTTAGAAATTCTTCACACGCAACTTGTTGATTAACCAATTTGTTTTTTAAGTACTGCAGTTCAGAAACAAAATTAATAATTAAAAATATTTGTTTACATATTTTAAAAATATAAATTATATATAAAATATATTAATGTGTTCTTGTAGCCAGAATTTAACAAGTGAATCCTACATATCATGTATAGTTCAGTTACAGATATGAAGAAAGTACTTAATGTTAAACTCGATCTCAAAATGTTCTGAAATTGATGGAGGAGAGGAATACATAAAGCAAAAATATTAAAATATTACAATAAAAAATAATAAAATACCACAGTTAGCTAATAATACTAATAATAAGTAATTGAATAATACATGAAATAAGAAAGAAATTTAGATAAGTGATTTTTGGTAAAGGAAATAGAACGTTGGATAGGGTTTGTGGAGCATGGGGCAGAGAACATTTCCTTTAAAAGAAAGTGCAAAAATAGATCTTGAAGAACAAATAGAATGTGGCCAAGAGGAAAATTTGAGGGAGTATTTTTTAAGCAAAGGGAAAATATATGCTAAAATCAGATAATGAAATAGGACTTACAAGGACTTCAAATCAACATCCTTCTACTAGAAGAATATATGTGAGAAAATAAAAATGAAACTGGCTCCCACACATTGGTCCCTTTCCTCTACTCATCTCCCAAGGAGTGGGAGGCAACAAAGGAGCAGGAAAATCGGTGAGTGATACTGGCCAAATTATATTGTTATATTATGGGTGTATATGAATATGTAACAACAAATCCCATCAACATGTACAAAAATAATAACCTAATATAAAATGAGGAAATAAAAAGAACTAAAAAACAGAAGAAAAATGAGACTAAAAAGAAGAAAATTGTGAATATTCAAGAGTTAACACTTTATAGATAGAAAAAGAGACACCGAGGAAATAACTAGAAAGCACATAATAAAATAAGTCTCAAGTCATAACATCACAATAATCACCTTAATTTAATGTGATGATACCAATTAAAATAAGACATTGGTGGAGTTGGGGAAAAAATCACTACCCAGCTTTACACAGTTGTTCACCCTTACCTGTGAGGGATATGTTCCAAGACCACCAGGGGATGTCCAAAATAATGGAAAGTAACAAACCCTACATATCCTATAGTTTGTCCTCTATATACATGCCTATAATAAAGTTTAATTTATAAGCTAGACACATTAATATATGAAAAATGATAACTAATAATAAAATAGAATAACAATAACAAATAATATGCTATAATAAAAGATATATGAATGCAGTCCCTTTCTCTCTCAGATTATCTTATTGGATTGTACTCATCATTCTTCTTGTGCTAATGTGAGATGATATACAACCTATGTGATGAGATGAAGTGAGCTAAGTAATACAGATACTGTGATAAGCATTAGGCTACTGCATAAGGGTTACTTGGGAACATTACTGAGATATATGATGACTGATCTGATAATAAAGTTGGCTAATAATTGGTAGACAGCATATACAGAATGGAAATTCTGCACAAAAGCAATAATTCATATCCTAAACTGGGTAGAACAAGATGCCATGAATTGTTTTCTGTTGGAATTGTCTGTTTAATATTCGATGACTACTAATTGAAACTCCACAAAGCAAAATCACAAGTAAGAATGACTATTATGTTGTTTAAATTTAACAATATGGGTCATTTGAAAATAAAAGTACAGGAAAAAAGTTGACCATGAAAATTAACTTTTTAACAAAAGTGAGAATGATTAGTAACTAAAATATGCACCAGAATAAAGAAAATTTTTAGAGAAAGAGAGAGACATTTGATAAAGATAAAACGATTCATGGCTCAGGAAGACATATGGATCCTAAATATGTGTGCTCAAAACAGCACAGCCTCAAACTGCATAAAATAAAAATTGATGAAGCTGAAAGAAAAAAATAGACAAATTCACAATTACAATTTGGGACTTCAACACTTCTCCTCTCAGTAATTGATTAAACTTTAGACCAAAAATTATTAAATATCTAGAAAGTCTAAATAGCACACAGTCAAGTGAGAGGCGCTAATGATATGTATAGAACAATCTACTCAACAACATTAGAACACATACTTTAAGAACTATGGAATATTTCCCAAGACAGATCATATTGTGGTTATAAACCAACATCATAAATTAAAGCAATCAAAACCATACAGTATACAGACTCTGACTAGAAAGGACTCAAACTAGAAATAATAACAAAAAATAGAAAAATACTTAAATTCTTGAAAATTAAAATATTTTAATGATCTATGGTCTAAAGTAAATTTTTAAAATATATGGAAATCAAAAACATTAAAATATATCAAAATTTGTGGAATGCAGTTAAATCAATGCTGAGAGGAGAGATTTTAAGTAATACATGCCTATATTAAAAGAGGGAATGGTCTTTCCAGTCATTCTTCTGTGTTCCAACATAAAGTAACTAGGAAAGGAAGAGCTAACTAGGAAAGAAAGTAGAACAAAAGACATGACAAATTAATGTTAATTAAATGATAAGTCTCTAGCATAGCCAAATATAAAAAAAATAAAAACGAAAGTACACAAATCTCCAGTATCATCATAAACAGGTTATCTATGCAAACCCTGTAGTTCTTGCAAAAATAGTAAAAACATACTACAAAAAAATATACTCTTAAATTCAACAATTTTGAAAAAAGTGAAATAATTCCTTTCAAAAACATGATCAAAATTCAACCACAATAAAATAAAAAATCTGAAGAGTATTAAGCCATTAAAGAAATTGAATTTATAGTTCAATTCATTGAACGATTTTATTAAATATTTAAAGAAGAATTAGCACCAGTATGACACAATCACTTTGGTAAAGCAGAAAAAAGTGATTCTGACTCATTTTATAAAGACAATATTACCTTAGGCCAGAATCAGATTATAAGGAATAAATACATACACAAAGGAAGAAAAAACTAACCATAGATGAACAAAATCATTCATGATTGAATTAAAGTAAAGAGTATTAACAAATACTGATAAAATATGTGAAGACATACATATACAGAAAATATTTAAATATTATACAATGCATGCATGTATCAAATTATCACATAATATCCTTAATGTGTAAAACTTTTATGTTTTATGCTTCAGTTAAAATAAATTTAAATTAAAAGACACTAGAAGACCCTGTAGTTCTTGCAAAAATAGTAAAAGCATACTACAAACAAATTTATACTCTTAAATTCAACAATTCTGAAAAAAGTGTAATAATTCTTTTTAAACACAAAATCAAAATTCAATCACAATAAAATAAATAATCTGAAGAATATTAAGCCATTAAAGAAATTGAATTTATAGTTCAATTTCATTAAATATTTAAAGAAGAATTGAATCCATCAAAGTGTAAAAATATCATACACTTGATTTTTTGAGATTTACAGCAGGGATACAAATGTTGTTCCACATTCCAAAAGTAGTTAGTATAATCTAATATCCACTATGCCAATTAAAATGCAACTCATATAACTAACACCAATTGCTGCAGAAAAAGCATTTACAGGGGCACATGGTGGTGCATGCCTTAATCCCAGCAGATCAACAGGCTGAGGCAGGAGAATTGCAAGTTGAAAGCCAGTCTCAGCAAAAGCAAGGCACTAAGCAACTCAATGAGACCCTGTTTCTAAATAAAATGCACAATAGGACTGGGGATGTGGCTCAGTGGTTGAGTGCCCCTTAGTTCAATCCCTGGTACCCACCTCCCAAAAAATGCATTTACAAAAGCTAGAGTCTAATCACAATTATAATAATTTAAACACCTCTCAGTAAGTTATGGATATAAGAAGACTACTTCAAATTCATAAAGATATATAGAAGAAACCTAGAGCTAACATTCTAATGTCAAAATATTTAACATTTTCACTGTGCTGGATATAGTTTTTCCCCAAAAGGTTCATGCTCTGAAAACCTCATCTCCAGCATTGTGGTATTAAGATGGTAGAACTCTTGAGAGATGGGGCTCAATTGGAGGTTATTAGGTTATGAGAGCTTCACTTTCATAAATGGTTTAATGCTTTCATATAAGAGCAGTTATTATAAAGTAAGGCTAGGTCATGACTTGGTTGCTTCTACATAGAAACTTTCTATTACCCTGCCATGTGGTATTTCAATCAGGGGGCCCCTATTAGCACCCAAGCACAGATTCATAAGCCAAATAGACAATTTTTTGTTACATTATTTGGCATCAGGTATTATGTTATATAAACACAAAACAGATTATGAAGCACTCTAAAATGTGAATAATTACAAAAAATTGGCCACTCTCACCACTTATACAATATAGAATTAGAAGTTCTAGCAACTGCAATTAATAAAGAAAAAACAAATGAAAAGACATAAAGTTTGGAAAGGAAAAAATAAAACTGCCTCTAATTAAGATGATTTTTTTAATGTAGAAGATCCCAAGGAATTTACATTAGAAATCTGTCTAGAACCAATAAGAGAGTTCAGCAGGGTTACAGAATATAATACCACGCATGAATACACATATCCCACTTCATATGCTAACAGTGAATGTAAAGAAATCAAAATAAAAAACGCAATATCATTCAAAATTTCCCCAAATAAATGAAATACTTCTATATAAGCTTCACAAATACCCATGGTATCTATCTACAGTTGTCCCTCAATATACACAGGGAATTGGTTCTAGGAACCCCTTAGGTACCAAAATGTGTCAATGCTCAAGTAAAATAGCACAGCATCTGGATATAACTTGCACACAGAACAGAATTAGAGAACTGAGTGACAGATTTCACAATTATGCTCAAGTGAATTTTTCTAATGTGTAAAAGCTGTTTAATGAAGAAAGCATAGCCTTTAAATCACATAGTATTCATGCAATCAGACAATCATACAACAAGGGGAGAAGCAGGAGGAAGAAGGATTTTGAGGATAACTTCATATGATATATGAAAACTAACACAAAGCAGACTTTGGACTTAAACGCAAAATAGAAAACTTTTGCAAAATTTGAATAAAATTTTTTGAACTTAGGCTAGACAGACATTTTTAGACTCAACACTGAAAATACAGACCATACAAATTTAAAAATCTGTAAACTTGACTTCACCAAAATTATAAACCTTTGCAGTGTGGACAACCCTATCAAAAGGACTGATAAGACCAACTATGGGAATTTTAAAAAAAGCTAATCCCATAACTTTACCTCCTGTCTATTCTATTTTTATACTAATACTGAAAAGGCAAATGTATAGAAATAAAAAATGAATTAGTGATCAACAAAGTTTAGGGACAGGGTAAACAAAGAGATATGGGATGCTTATAAAAGCAATATAAGAAATCTTTTGAGGAGTGGAAATATTTTATATCTTGACCGTATCAACATAAATAGCCTAAATGTGATAATGTATTATAGTTTTGTAAAATGTTACCATTGAGAGAAAAATGGGAATAATGGTTATTCTTATTTCTTACAACTGAATGTGAAACTATAATTATCTCAATATGAAAAGATTAATTGAAAAATACATGAGAAAGCTAAATGATATATTTGTACCAGTTATTTTTTCTCCCTAGAAAATATTTTTAAAAGAAACAAAGGCAATGAAAATTAAGCTAATAAATTCATTGTGGCTAAATAGAAGAGAACACACTTCAAATGTTTGAAAAATGGTTCCATTTATATCAGACCAAAGAACAGATATGCTCTAATGATGTATTCAAACTTGCACTAAAGCAATTTCAATTTGATATATATTTCTTTTAGAATGATAGGGTCATATATTAAATAGAGTTAGAGAAGGTCCAAATAAGAAGATATTCTCTGTTTTTAAATCAACTCTTAGCTTTAAGAAAATTTGTTCTGAAAAATAAAATTGTGTTCCATCTATAGGCAATACAAGTAAATCTGTACAAAAAATTTTAAACTCAATTTTGAATGGATTTTCATTCCAGTGGATTTTTATATTCCATTATGATCTGATAGAATGCAGGGTAGTATCTCTACTTTTTAATATTTGCTAAGAGTTGCTTTGTGACATAATATATAGTCTATTTTAGAGAAGGATACATGGGCTGCTGAGAAGAAAGTGTATTCTCTCATTGAAGGATGAAATATTCTATTTATGTCAGTGAAGTCTAAGGTATTGATTATATTATTGAGTTCTATAGTTTCTTTGTTCAGCTTTTGTAGGATGATCTATGGAGTGGTGAAAGAGATCTATTAAATTCACCCAGAATTATTGTGTTGGGTCTATGTTACTCCTGAAATTGAGAAGAGTTTGTTAGATGAACATAAATGCTCCATTGTTTGGGGCATATAAATTTATTATTGTTATGTCTTGTTGATGAATTGTTCCCTTAAGCAGTATAGAATACCCTTCTTTATGTTTTTTGATTAATTTGGATTGAATTCTACTTTATTTGATGCAAGGTCTGCTTATTTCTGCAGACTATGTGAGTGGTATGATATTTCCCAACCTTTCACTTTCAGTCTGTGGATGTCTTTTCCTATGAGATGAGTTTCTTGGAGATAGCATATTGCTATCTTTTTATTAAAATCTAATCTTCCAGTCTATATCTTTTGATTGGTGAGTTTAGCCCTTTAACATTCAGGGTTATTATAGAGACATGATTTGTTTTCCCAGCCATTTTTGTTTATTTTTGGTATTTAACTTGACTTGGTGTCTCTTTTGATGATTTTTTTTAGTGCAATACTTCCTTCTTCTGATTTTCATTGCTGTTTTTTTTATTTCCTCTTCATGGAACATTTTGCTGAGGATGTTCTGTAGTGCAGGTTTTTGAGCTGTAAATTCTTTTAACTTTTTTTCTCATAGAATGTTTTTTTTATTTCATCATCAAATATAAAGCTTAATTTTACTGTGTATTAGATTCTTGGTTGGCATCCATTTTCTTTCAGAACTTGATATATGCTGTTCCAGGATCTTCTAGCTTTCAGGATCTGGGTTGAAAAGTCCTCATATAATCTAATTTGTTTTCCCCTATATGTATGTAATCTGATTCCTTTCTCTCATGGCTTTTAATATTCTCTCCTTCTTCTGTATGTTAGACATTTTCATTTTAATGTGGTTTGGTATGGATCTGTTGTGTTCTTGTACATTTGGTGCCCTGTTAGTATCCTGAATTTGGTTTTCCAATTCTTTCTTTAAGTTTTTAAATTTTTCTGATATTATTTTATTGAATAGTTTGCTCATTCTTTTCAATTTGCTCCTATATCCTAGTAAGAGCTACCTCAGAATTACCTGCAGGATTAAAACTATTAAAATATAAACCACTTTCAGAACAGGACAGGAATATAGTGTGTACAAACTAAATGGAGTAACTTTATTGAAGCAGATTTTATTTTATTGACCTGTCTCTAAGTAGCAGGTCTCTTCTACCAAGTAACAAGTACATGGAGGAAAAAAGACTGTTTTTTATCATTTTATCTCCAGAGTGACTCACAGTAGATGAATGGATAAAGAAAATGTGGTAGATATACATCATGGAATATCACTCAGCAATAAAAGATAATTAAATCATGGCATTTGCAGGTAAATGGATGGAACTGGAAAATATAATGCTAAAGGAAGTTAGCCAGCACCCCCCCAAAAAATGCTGAATGTTTTCTCTGATATAAGAAGGCTTATTCATAGTGGGGTTAGGAGGGGGAGCAAGAGAAGATTAGAAGAACTCTCTATAGGGCAAAGGGGTGGGAAGGGAAAGGAGAGGGTTAGGGGTAGGAAAGATGGTGGAATGAGATGGACATCATTACCCTAAATACACTTATGAGGACATAAATGGTGTGAATACACTTTGTGTACAACCAGAGATATGAAAAATTGTGCTCTATTTCTGTAATATGAACTGTAATATATTTTGCTGTTGTATATAACAAATTAGAATAAAAAATGATGCATGGCTGGTAGGGAGGTGAGAAATGGGAATCAACTAACAGGAATGAGATTTCTCTTTGGAGTGATGAAAATATCATAAGATTAGATGATGATGGTTCCACAATAGTAAATATGATAAAAGAACATTAATTTGTATACTATAAACAGGTGTACTTTATGATATGTTAAATAAAACTTAAAAAAAAATATATAAGGGCTGGGATTGTGGCTTAGGGTAGAGTGCTTGCCTAGTATGTGTGGGGCACTGGGTTTGATCCTCAGCACTATATAAAATAAAGATAAAATGAAGATATTGTGTCCACCTACAATTAATATATATATATATATATATATATATTAAAATAAGCCCTGAAAAGAAATGAGTTCAAGCGTGGTTAGTTCTTGGAATATAGAATGGAAGACTATATTCAAGCTCTTTTTTTAATACTAAAAATGTTACTGTATGTGACAAATCTTCTGAAAAGGAAATGAGGAAAACTACTCCATTCACAATATCCTCGAAAAAAATAAAATACTTGAGAATCAACAAAAAAGATGAAATATATATACAATGAAAACTATAGAACCCTAAAGAGAGAAATAGAACCTTAGAAGATGGAAAGATCTACCTTGCTCATGGATAGGCAGAATTAATATTATTAAAATGACCATATTACCAAAAGTACTATACAGGTTCAATGCAATTCCAATCAAAATCCCAATGGTATTCCTCATAGAAATAGAAAAAGCAATAATGAAATTCATCCGGAAAAATAAGAGACTCAGAATAGCTAAAGCAATTCTAAGCAGGAAGAGTGAAACAGGTGGTATTGCTATACCAGACCTTAAACTCTACTTCAGAGCAATAGTAACAAAATCAGCATGGTACTGGCACTAAAACAGGTTGGTAGACCAATGGTATAGAATAGAGAACACAGAGACTAACCCACAAAATTACAACTACCTTATATTAGACAAAGGTGCCAAAAGCATGCACTGGAGAAAGGATAGCATCTTAAACAAATGGTGCTGGGAAAATTGGAAATCCATATGCAACAAAATAAAATTGAATCCTTATCTCTCACCATCCACAAAAGTTAACTCAAAATAGATCAAGGATCTAGAATTAAACAAGAGACTCTGCGTCTAGTAGAAAAAAAAATAGGCCCTAATCTCCATCACGTGGGTCTAGGCCCCAACTACCTTAATAAGACTCCTATAGCACAATAATTAAAACCAAGAATCAACAAATGGGATGGATTCAAACTAAAAAGTTTTTTTCTTTTTTTCTCAGCAAAAGAAATAATATGTGAGGTGAATAGGGAGCCTGCATCCTGGGAACAAATTTTTACCCCTCACACATCAGATAGAGCTCTAATTTCTAGGGTATATAAAGAGGTCAATAAGATAAGCACACACACACACAAAAAAATAATAATCCAATCAATAAATGGGCCAAAAACCTGAACAGACACTTCTAGAAGAGGATATACAATCAATCAACAAATATATAAAAAAAATGCTCATCATCTCTAGCAATTAGAAAAATGCAAATTAAAACTACTCTAAAATACCATCCTACTCTAGTAAGAATGGCGGCCATTATGAAGACAAACAACAACATGTGCTGGCAAGGATGAGGGAAATACATTCATACACTGCTGGTGGGACTTCAAATTGGTGAAGCCAATTTGGAAAGCAATATGGAGATTCCTCTTCTGGAACCATACCCAAAGGACCTATAATCAGCATACTACAGGGACACAGCCACATCAATGTTTATAGCAGCACAATGCACAATAGCTAAACTGTAGAGTCAACGTAGATGTCCTCCAATGGATGAATGGATAAAAAAAATGTGGCATTTATACACAATGTAATATTACTCAGCACTAAAAACGAATTAGATCATAGCATTTGCATGGAAATGGATGGCATTAGAGCAGATTATGCTAAGTAAAGTTAGCCAATCCCCAAAAAACAAATGCCGAATGTCTTCTCTGATATAAGGGGGATAACTCAAAATGGGCTACTACGGAGGGAGAGCATAGGAGGAAGATTACCTGTAGATAGGGAATAGGGGTAGGAGAGAAAGGAAGAGAGAAGGGAAATAGCATGGATGGTGGAAGGAGACCCTTATCATTATACAAAATAAATGTATGAAGATGTGAATTTGGTGTCAACATATCTTATATACAGAGATATGATAAATTGTGGTATAAAGGTGTATTAAGAATTATAATGCAAAATAATAATAATAATAATAATAATAATAATAATAATGCAGCTCAGGTAAAATAAATAAATAAATAATAAATTTTAAAAATGTTACTGCAAAAGTGATTTAAATTTAAAAAAAAACAGTTTTCCCCAGCTTCACTGAGGTATAATTGATTAATAAAATATGTGTACATTTCAGATGTAATCTGTGGTGTTTTGATATGCATACACTGGGAAGTGATTAAATTTATACCAAAAGAAAATTGTGGAACAGGATAGGAAGAATAGATTATAAATAATATTTTTCATGGAAAAATAATAGGACTTAAAAAGCTTTAGAAGGAAACTAAAAATCCAGTTTATTGTCCCCATGAGATGTCTGATAAACTTACAAAACATTCTCAGATTTCAAAGCAAATTTCGCACAGTGAGTTTGGATAATTAGGCCTCATGGTGAATATATAAATAATATTAGAAAATATAAATAGATTAATTTGGTCTGAGGAAAATATAGTTTGGATATTTTCAGCATCTCTATGTTCTTGGCAAACTTAGTTTTATATCTTTTGGTAGAAGTTCTGAAGAAAGAATAACATGTTGCTTGGTTGTCCTCAATAAGTTTATCATTTCCAATTAGCATTGTGTTGGGTATTCATTAAGGTAAACTCAGGACCAAAGTATAGAGGAAATTAGAAAACTGACTTTTCCTAATCATCCAAGAAGCTGAATATGTGTGAGCAAGTCTGTTGGTAATTATAATACCATCTATTCATTCATTCAGCTTTTTCAAGAATCATTAATCAATCAAGTGCCTACTCTGTGTCAGAAATGGTGCTAAACACCAGAGTCTAAAGAGTTAATGTGAAGATTCTTGACATTAATTAGCTTAAAGCATAATTATAATGAATTTTAAAAAATAATAACAATATTTATAGAAGTCCATTAGGTATTTACTAGCTTTTTTGTGTGATCTTGGTATGTTTATTACACAATCTGGAGTGTTAACTACTGCATTTATAATCAATTAAACTTCATAGCTGTGCTGGTTTTACTGAAACATTGTCTAAAAATTATTACTTATGCATATAAAATCAGAAAAAATTCAAAGAATAACTCATGACAATTTTAGCTTTAGTTAAGGAAATAAAAAGCCACATTTAAAAACAGGAAGAGATTTCTTTCTTAAAGACCAATCATTTATATGTTCTGTTGTATGTTGCAGAGAAATCTACTTTTGTAGAGTTCATGAGACATCTCTTTCAATAAGTCTCTTTTAATCAAATGTAAGAGTAGTATAACTGTTTAGGACCACAGTTGTGTATCTGTGTATATTTCATGTCCCCATGTCATTCCCTCCTCCTTCCTTCTTCATCCCCTTCTTCTACTCTTATTGGTCTTTCCTCCATTTCTGTGAGATTTGTGAGATTCCTTTTTCCCCTTTCTCTCTTGGAGGAGAGGAAGGAAAGGGAAGGCACTGAGGCATGACATTGATCAAATTATGTTATGTGCATGTATAAATATGGCATAATGAATCCCATGATTAATGTGTAATCATTAACACACACACACACACACACACACACACACGCACACACACACACAAAGAGATGGTGACAGACAGTATGAATATCAGATTCCAAATACTGAAACCAACATAGGAATGTTCAATTAGCATATATCTTAATTATAAAATTATTTTTTATAAAAAGAGGGGAAATAGACTATTCATCCTAATTTAATTGACAATAATTCCCCATTAATTATTTTAGCATTTATAGATTAATTTGTACAAACTAGGCACACAGTAATATCTTTGAATTTGAACTCATTTAAAGACCAACTGTTTAGTAATAAGGAGACTTTTCCTTCTCAGTTGCCTGCATCTGAGCTCTGAAGAGTAACGCTTGGCAACATCCAATAATTGCTTCTGTTCCTATAACCAGTTCATAGGATTATTTCCATAGGATTATTTCCATACTTATTATTATTATTTCCATAGGATTTTTTCCATATTTCTACCACTTACTGGAAAGCAGTACCTCTTAGGAATTACAATAATTAAACTCATGCTAGATGGCAGGGGCCATATATACGTAGATTTATGTGATTTGCTCATTTGGTTTAAAAGTAAACCTATGGGGAACTACTGTTAAAAATCGTAATTTGGCTTCTAAAGAAGGTAAGTAATTGTTGAAATAATTTGCTAAAGAACACATGGTTAGCAACTAATAGAACATAGGCACTCAGAGTTTATTACCTAAGATGAATAAAAGAACACAAATGGGAAATAAATAGCTCAGAACTCCAGGGAAATAGACCTAGCATGCACACGCACATGAACACACATGTATACACACACACATACAATGATAGAGAAAGAGATTGAAGCAGCACATATTTCATAGTGAAGAAAGAAAAACAAGAATTTCAGATAGATAAAATAGCACAGAGCTAGGAGAGTTCTGGGTCAACTTAACAATTAAAAGTACTTCAAATTGGTGGAGCAGAAAATTTAACTAGATAAGTGCAATATGCAATGAAAGAAAGAAAATAAAACCAGAAATGAAGAGCAAGTGTATGTTACAGTATTGTTCACTAGAAATGAGCAAGTTGTCAGATTCTAAAAAGGGAATAGACATTCCTTCCAGTCAGCACACACACAAAAAAATCAAGTATACATAGGAGAAATACCTGGTCTGCCTTGGCCAGCTGAGAGAGATGTGGTACAGTGGAATGGACTTTCATTTTTAAGACCAGGAATAAGTGTGCAACAATAAAAAAAATATTTACTCCAATTTCCAAGAAAAACAAAGACCTTGAGGGAAAAGATTTAACACTCTTAACAGAATACAAAACATCAACAAAATGACTTTGAGGAATCAAAAGAAGAAAGTCATGAGCAAAGGACAAGACAGGAGGAGATGAATAGAAGTCAGTAGAGAAAAATAGCCCAGAATGGGAAGACTCCTGAGATAAGAACACATTTTTTAGGAAAGTAAAACAATATAGCAAAAATGTGAAGTCCAGGGCAGAGAGTAAATAAGATCTCAAAATGAAATTTAAATGTGAGAGACAAATACAAGAGTCTCCATAAATATAAAAAAGAAGAACTTCATCAACAAAAATAAGTAATACGTGCAGAAAATCAAAACTCAGAACTACAATAAGGACAGGGGATTTTAAAGAAGAGAAAAAACAAATAACAGTAAACTTTAAAACTAGCTGCACAAAAGCATTTCCAGAGATGAAGTAAAATTCATGCATACCATTGCAAATGCTTTTTTTTAGTGTGTGTGTGTGTGTGTGTGTGTGTGTGTGTGTGTGTGTGTTTTGGTCGGGGTGTACAGGGGATTGAATTCGGGGGCACCCAACCACTGAGCCACATCCCCAGCCCTATTTTATTTTCATTTAGAGACAGGGTCTCACTGAGTTGATTAGAACCTCACTTTTGCTAAGGCTGGCTTTGAACTTGTGATCCTCCTGCCTCAGCCTCCCTAGCCACTGGGATTACAGGCTCATGCCACCATGCCTGCCTTCAGCCAAATTTCTTAAAGGACATAGTTGTCAAGTTAAACAGTATTTTGTTGTTGTTGTTGTTGTTATTGTTCTTGGTAGTAGCAAAAGAAAAAAAAAGATTCTGAGTGCACTGAGGTAATTAAAAATGAAGATCAAATTTCACACACAAATAAGATTAGAGTAAGACTTTTTTTTTGCAACAATAAAAGTGAAGGGATAGTGAAGCCATGAAAACATTTGGAGAGGAAGTGTGTTTGGTGAATCTTACATTAAACTAAGTTGTTGTTCATGTGGATACCAAACAGAAAATATTCTCAAATAAAAAATGACTCATGAATAAAACTCCTACACCTTATGGAAATGAATCAATAGAAGACACATAAGAAATAGCCAAAAGATATGTCAAACATTTGGTCACATTTGCAATATCAAACTATAAACAAGTATAGCAAAGAATGTTAGAATTAATTAAAGTGGAAATAATTCTAAAACTTGTAACATTATAAAATCAAATACAAAAATTAAGGACTAAATGTTTGTGTCTCCACAAAATTCTAGCAGTGAATTTAATGCTATTTGAAGATGAAAAATTTGAGAATTATATATATATGATATCATAAGGGTGGGGCACTTAGGATGGAATTGGTGATCTTTAAAAAGAGACACCAGAGCCGGGCATGGTGGTGCTCACCTGTAATCCCAGTAGTTTGTGAGGCTGAGTCAGGATGACTGTGAGTTCAAAGCCAGCCTCAGCAAAAAAGCAAGGAGCTAAGCAATTCAGTGAGACCCTGTCTCTAAATAAAATACAAAATAGGGCTGGGGATGTGGCTCAGTGATTGAGTGCCCCTGCGTTCAATCCCTGGTACCAAATATACAAATAAACACACACACACACACACACACACACACACACACACACACACACACACATACAAACACAAACAAAAGACACCAGAGAAATTACCTTCTCTTTCTTCTGAGTACTCAGGAAGGTGGTCATTCACAAGCCAACAAGAAAACCCTCAACGAAAATTAACCATGATGGCACCATAGTCTTGAACTTCCAGTTCCTGGAATCATGAGAAAAGATATTTTTGTTGTTAAAGGCACTCAACCTTTTATTGTGATAGTATTTTAATGTGATAGTCTAAGATAAGACAAAGACTATTATAATTGTTCATAGCAATATTATTCTAGACATTATTTAAATGAGAATGAATAGAAAATAAAGAAAATATAGGTCCTTTTACCATATGCAAAGAAGTTTATGGGGATTGTACAAATTTCATGAAAGCCAAATAGGTAAGAGGTACCAATAATGCACTTGAACAACAAAGTCATTCTCTTTTTTTTTAAATGGAATTAAATGCCTCAATTTATGAGGTAATATAAAAATTAAACTCAAGTTACAGGTGCAATGGTGCACACCTTTAATCCCAGTGGCTCTGGAGGCTGAGACAGGAGGATCACAAGTTCAAAGCCAGCCTCAGCAATGGTGAGGTGCTAAGTAACTCAGTGAGACCCTGTCTCTAAATAAAATACAAAATAGGGCTGGGGATATTACTCAGTGGTCGAGTGCCCTTGAGTTTAATCCTTGCTACCGAAAAAAAATTAAACTAAAATATTAAAATAATACTTAACTCTTTAAATACTTGCATAGATTTGTAGCTAAACATACTTGATTAATCAACCTGATAAAGTGAATAAACTTAACAAATCAGTTATTACACAAGTGTAAGGAAATTGGAAGTGAAATACAAATCTATAGAAAACATGATATAGCTGTAGACATAAAAGCCTATTTTTTTCTGATAAATTGATTTAGCAACTTATATGTTTCAATGGACAATATCAACGTAAATTTGTTTTATTATATGCTGATATCAACTTTGCAAAATACCTTCAAAAAGTTCTGTCTTGAAAAATGCATAATACCTAAATGGCATAGACCCTCCCCATGATGCCACATGCTCCCAAACTGAACAAATGTCCTGAAGTATAAAAATTTATGGTTTGTTATCTCTACCTTATACTACTGGTTATTTCCCTATCATCTCAGGACTAAATGTTTGTGTCTCTACAAAATTCTTGCACTGAACTTAATGGTATTTGAAGATAAGAACTTTGGGAAATTATTATATTTATATGATATCATGAGGGTCTCCCTTTTCCCATATTTGTGGAATTTTCTAACATCTGTAGACAAAAGGTTCTAATGATAAAATATAAAAATCAACATAACTGAATATATGGTATTTACATTCTGCAATTCAATGAATACAGATTGTTTACAACTTCACACTTTTAACTATATGTTAAGGAATGCAGTCAATATCAAATAGAAAGGATGTATGTTATTGAGATGATTAGTGTCCCAAAGGAAGACCCCAAATCCAGAGACTGTGGCCACAGTAGTATGTGCCTAAGTGTTATAGCACATGGCAGAGAGTGACAGCTAAGTGTACATGTGTACTTCTGATGGTAGAGGAAGAGTGATTTTGGAGAAATTCATAGACTTAATGGCCCTGCCATAGAAAGATAAAAGGAAAAAAGTAGTATGAAGAGCAGAACTAGCAGGAGAAATAGTAATGAGCAAGGTCATAAGTAAATAGATTCTCTTTCCCAAACACCACATGAAAAATAATTTGTACTTCTGAACTAAACCAGAATGATTAAATTGAACTTCAAAAGAAAATAAGTAAATGATCAATGGTACATATCTAAATTCAAGCTAAAGTCCATTATCTAAGTAAGCTGAAGGGGGCCTGAACAGATCAGTAAAATTAAGCAAGATTTGATAATGTACATGTCAAAAGATAGGTCCTTTTTAGAAGCAGGAGCAACTGTGAAGCTGGAGCTGGAGGGGGCTGGGAATATGGAATGTGAGTAAGAAGCCAGTTACAGTTAACTTCTTGGAGAAGCAAACAGTGGAAATGTCATTCTGCACACTATCAGAGCTTTGCTCTTTCACACATCTCTATGAGATGACTTGACATATAGTTAGGAGATTTTTTTCCTTTGCTATTTGCTTTACTCTTCTGAATCCAGGAAAGAACCAAAGTAAAGGGAGTGCTGTCTGGTGAATTAACCTTTTAAGTTTTCTCTGAAAATGGCTTTCTTTTCCTGTTAGTTCTGAGTTGGGCTTGAGATTCACCCCAAGTTACTACTGGTCAGTTTCTATTATTCAGTACTCTGATAATGGCAATCAACCACCACTGTATAATCAGCTTCAGAAAACCTCTGCCCCCGCCCAGCCCCCGGCACATACAATAAGTGACACACAATTTTACTGCTTTCCTTTATTCACCTCTGGTAGATACGGTCTTGAGGGGAAACAATTGTTGTAAAGTGAAAGAAAACATTTTTTCTACTTTATAATCTAGGAAGAAAAACATTTATATTGATCATGACTGGTATTGATCATAAGACTTCAAATCCCCCAACAAATTTTAAAATGATTTTCTAAGAGTGACCTATTCTTAAGATTTACTTAACAAAAGAGAATATTTATTATGATCCTTATATTTCCTAACTTATTGAAAATATTTTTTTAGCTTCTCTTAGAACAGTTAGAACTAAGTTATTCATCATTTATTTGCAGAATTTCAGTGGCCTAAAGGTTATTTCCACTTTTTCCTTACTTGTCTCAGAAGTATTTAAAATATTAACAGAAAAAGTAATTTCCAAACTGCATACATTTTATATCTTGTAAAATCCTCATTCTCAAACTCCTAATTATACCACCTGCGAATACTATGTTTTGAGTAATGCTATTCGGCTATAACACTGTGACCAGAGCTATACACTCCAAGTTATCTTTCACTACTTTTTCCTCTGACCTTCTCTTATTTCTCGTATCTATATATTCAGCAGACTTTATCAACTATATTGCAAAAACAAAAAATTATGTCTCTCTTACCCAGACCCTTCTTCTAATAATGAGTGAACATTTACATCAACTTTGGTCCCCTGTCACAGGCTTCCTCTACTATATGCCATTCTTTATCAGCTCCTAAACGTCAAAGTCAACTCTGCCCTTTTCTGCCTAAGATCCACTGTCTAGTTTTCACAGAACAAATCCCAATTACAGTAAGTAACTTAGGTGCTTCTCATTCATGCCGCTATGACTTTGCAAACACTGCCTTAAGCCTCCAATATCCCTGTCTCCAACAATTCTGTCAACTTCATAATCTCAGCAGTGAACATCTCTATACTAACTTCTCAAAATGCCAAACTATTTGTAATATTTTGTTTCTCTGACTCTTAAAAAAGTGTATGATAGCCTAAAATGTTTGATAATGCTATTCCTTTCCTCTCTCTTTTTTTTTTTGGTAACTGAATATTATTGACAAAATTGCAAGCTTTCTATAACCCTAAACACTTTCTAAAGCATGTAGGATTCCTTGAAGTATGTATGCAGGGTATTCCAGCCTTTGTACTTAAATATTATGCTGTTTGTATATTTATAGTATAAGTTGATCTTCGTATTTTAATTTATATAATTATATATTTAGTTTCCAATTAATTGTGAACTAAGAGTTAGTTGTATATGTGGACTGTTATATAACACTTCTTTCAATAAACAGTGACTAGGCATTGAATGATATTTTTTCATCAGTGAAATTATACTCTAAAGTCTGTTAATAAACAGTATTTGTTTTAAGTTAAGCTCCAAAATTTGAAATTTTGGAATCCATGTCTAAATACTTTAAGCTGATATGGCTACCTTGACATTTTTTCCCCATTACTTTATGGATGATGTTACCTAATATACCCATCTTGCAAATTGCAGGTGTTGATGAAGCATATCCATTTTAATTGAACTGTTAACCCATGGGAGAATTTCACTTATTTTCTCTTAATGGCATTTATGTTTTTAGATTATTTAGTGCCTTTGATTATTTAGAGGAACCCCTTATGATTTATCAAGTAAAATGACATGATTAATGTTGTACATTATCCTTTCTTTAATATGATTTTACAATTGGAAAGAAGCATCTGGATTTAATCACAAAATTACATTGAGCATCAATGGTGCATATAAAACAGCTCAGGCTAGTGCTGGATATATCATTTCTCTTGTGAATACAGAAATCTACTGGCTATTACAATTTAAGGAAAACTGTCACCTTTTTAGCTAGAGTTTAGATATTAACAAAGGCAGTTAAACATGTTTCAAGGGATCAAGGTACCCTTGTATGTGAATGTGGTGTTATTTTAATTAATTTAGACATACTCTCTTGAATTTCACTAGTAGTGACCATTTTATAATTCTTGAGGAAAAAGAAATCCATAGTCTTCTTGTCATTCACCACATGCTGGCTGTCCTTCTATACCTTCTCCGTTTCATGACTCCAGCTTCTGTATCTGCAGTTTTTTTCTTCATTTGTGGTTTTATATATATATATGTTTGCCTGGTCTTCTATTTAAAAACATATATAACTTTTCCTGGAAATGCCCTAACAAACAACATAGCCCAATTCTTGTTAGGTTAAAAAAAACACAAATAAATTAATTTCTTTCATAGGTAAGAGGATAATCTTTAGAGTCAAACCTACTTTAGCTCATTTACCATTAATCAGCTGTGAGATCATAAAGTTACTAAAACTTGTTTAGTCTCAATTTCTTTGAAAATAATTACAGATATTTCACGTGATTGTTTTAATTATTAAATGACATCATCGTAAGATGTATTTAGCATAATGCCTGGCAAATATTAAGTGCTATAAAACTATTAGCTGTTATTATAATTATTTGGCTATGTTACTTTGTTTCCAGTTTTCTATTGAAAAAAATATTTAATTTAAATAAATTTTTAAATAAAACATGTTTTATATTCTGATTAACAGTGAATATCAAGGCAAATGTATGTGTATCTCTCATTATAAAAAGTGTAGACTTAAAATGTTATATAGTGGAATAAACTAATAATAGTAAAAAACTAAAAACTATAGACTTGTTAGATATCAACAGTCCAAAAATTTGGATATATTTCTGCATTGAAAGTGTGAATTAACATTCCAATGGATAATCTCTATTAGAAGGTATATGGGGGCATCTCTCATGATTCACAATTATAGAAAGCAAAAGCCTTAGCTAGGCAAAGATCAAAGAGATGAGTTAAAGAGTTATCTGCAGCAAACATACTCCTCATATTCAATTTTCCTTTCATGGCATTTGTTTTCTCTACAGGTTAAGGCATTAAATAAAGTATTTAAAGTGCAGTGGTGTGCTTGGAAAAGACAGAATATCCGAAGCTGAAATGGTATGCCAGTGAGTTTTCCTTACTTTTGCATTGGACTGGACACCAAGATTTTCCTTTTCTCTTTCATCTAAGTGAAGTAAAGTCTCCCAGTCTGTCTTTCCTATAAAGGGATGGAAGAAAACAAACCAGGCTGATTGGAAAAATGAGGATGAAGATATAGAAATGAGATATTATTATATATAGCATTTCACACCTACCTAATGTGAAATTAAACCAGATAATACAGATGACTAAAGAAAAAGTCCAGGACATTATTATTTTACTTAATAAGAGTTTACATGTATAAAAGATCTATGAAACTGATCTATTTTCTAGAATTTTCAAAGGCAAAAAATAGGGAAAATAAAATAGGCACACAAGGACAAGTACCACATGATTTAACTCACATATGATTATAAAAAAAAAACAAACATGATCTTATTGAAGTTCAGAGTAAAGTGGTTAGCAGAGAGATGACGGGGGTGGGGAAACAGGGAGAGGCTGGTCAATAGCACAATGTTCTAGATAGATAGGAGAAATAAGTTCTAATGTTCTGCTCAGTATGGTAACTATACTTAACAATAATGTGTTATCTTTCTCAAAATATTTAGAAAAGAAAATGTTGAATGTACTTTCCATAAAGAAATATTAAAAATTTATGGTGGCATGTAGGATAATTACCATTGTTTGATTATTAAGAATAGACCTGGATCAAAATATTACACTATAAACCATAACCATAATTTATTTATGTTCAATTATGCATCAAATATATAAAGACAGAGAAAGAAATAATAGAAGCAAAACTCTTAAATCAAAGAAAGATAACATTTTTGAGTGATAGAGCCACATGTATAACTTATTTCTTAAACATTCCTAACTAGGCATGACCATCCAGTATGCCCATACCAAATAAAATTTTTAAAAAATATTTCCAAGAGGTACAAGTTCTTTTTTCATGTCTGAGTTTATAGCTTATTTATTCCATCTTTTTATTGTAAATTTTTGTGAACAATATTTTGATTTCATATTGAATTTTCCAATTTTTTTAACATGTTGTTTCATTTTGTTCTATTTGAGAATTTTCTGTGGCCAAAAATATTACATCTTCTTCCTATAAACATTTGATTTTCATATAGTTTTCCTCACTATTAGACTAATTAGAGAAAGTGGTATTTTTTTAACCTACATGAATAACATATTACTGAGACTCTCATTTTCCTCTTAAATAAAATAAATTTCTCATGATGTATAAACTTTTGGAATTTAGATATTTTGTTTAGATTGCATTGGGTTTATATCTTTCCATTCATGAAATTTACCACTCAATTTAGTTCATTTAGAATATCTTTCCCCAAAATATTATAATTTTCTCTATAAACATCTTTCTTTTATAGATATTAATTCAATTTATTTTTAGTAATATCATAATTTTATCCTCACAACTGGGACCTTGAAAAGCAATATACTATTTATGTATTTTTATACCTAAACCATAAGAATATGTTTGATTTCTCAAAATGAAAATTATATGTAAATCTTGTTATATTCTTTAACATTCATAGATCACAGTATTTATTCTTGATTATAGTTATATCATCTGTTAAAAGTGACTGAATTTTTCTAATTCTTATATGTTTGTTATATTATTTAATGAATTGTCATTTATTTATTATTTCATTAATTATCATTTATTTCCCTGAATTTAAATGATCATTATAAGATCAGCAGATTAGATAAAGGGATTGACAGGGAAAAAGAAGGGATGGGAAAAGAAGAGTAGAATGAATCTGATTTAACCTTTGTCCGTACATACATGAATATACCACAGACAATTCCAAAATCAAGTATATCCATAAAACATTAATTTAAAAAAAGACAGAACCATAAGTAAATTGCAGAAAGATCAGTAGAGTGAGAAGAGCACAAGGAGAGGAGGGGGAATTAATCCTAGGTAGGAGGAGGGGTAAGTGCTGGGGACTGATTTAAAGCAAATTATATTCCATGTTTTTGTGATTATGCCAAAATGTATCTGAATTTTATATAAAATTAAAAATTCTTAATAAAAATAAATAGATAAAAATTACATTTCTAATATTTTCTAATGATAAAGATGTAATTTAAAATATTTGTCTAATTTCTCTATAGATGTTCTTTTACAGTTTGCTGAATGTTTTCTTAAATTTATGAATATCTGCTAAGAGTAAATTTAATTAAATTACTTTTTTGCATCTCAATCTATTCTTTTCTGTTTTAATGTAACATATTAAATTCAATTTTCATTTATTTCAATAGTTATCATAATACATAAATTATTCTTAGTTTTCTGAGAAAACCCCTCTATCTCTTGAACTTCAATTTGGCTTATGGATGACTTATTGTGTCCACTTTATTTATTATTTGTACCCTCTGTACATACCTGAGATTGTACTAAGGTGTTTTTGTTTCACATGCACTTGCTAGTTAGGTTTTTTTCAAGTTCACCTTATGGATGGTAGGAATATTTCTATTACTTAAATTTGTGAAATTTCTCTCTGAACTATTAGGGATGACTATGTGTGTGTATATTTTAAAAAACTGATTTAACTGACTATGTTTTATTTCACATTTTTATTTTCACAGTATGGGTTGTAGTTATAAAGAAATTAAGCCTTTAAAATATATTTCGTATACAATGAACATCAATTTTTTTAAAGTTTTTTTTCTTAGATTTTATAAATCCTGCTTTCTGGGGTTGTTTCATTTATTCCCATAATACCATCTATTAAATAATTCTTGTTTGTCAAACATTTGGCTATTTTACTTATTTCTTCAAATTAATCAGCAGTTTGTATTATCTTTGGCAATCTGTTTCCAAATTTGTTAAGTTCTGCCTACATATTTTGTTATTCTCCTTATTCTCTTTGATTTTTAACTTCCTTATTTTGATATGATTATAATTTAAAAATTTACAAAGCATCCAGAGAATTACACACTTTTACTAAACTCTTCTCGTTGATAACATTTTATATACCTGTCATATATATAGTATCAAAAACAAAAAATTGACATTATTATATTTCTATTAACTGGGTTTCATACTTAATTCATTTCTCACCAGTTTGTGTGTGTGCATTTCCATGAAATTTTATCCCATGTATAGAGACTTATGTAATTATATTACTAAATACAGAACCGGTCCCTTCCCACAGAGGGATTTCCTTTTGCTACTATTTATACTACAGTTGCACATTCCACCCCCACAGGATCCTTTGGAAATCACTAATCTGTTCTTCCTCTATATAGTTTCTTATGCTGTTTTCTCTTAAAAAATAGGAGGCAAACATTTTCTTGAAATTGACTTTTTTTCATTAAATTTAGTATCCTTGAGATCTACTGTAATTGTTATACATATTTGTTGTTTTTATTGTTGTTACTAATTCTCCATAATTTGTGTTAGTTTATTTAGCTATTAGCCTAATGAAAAACAGAATTGTTCCCAGTTCTGTAAATATTAAAGTTTTTCTATAAATATAGATTCTCTGGAACAAATGTCTAAGAGTGAAATTGCTGGATAATATGGTAAGTACATGGTTAGATTTATAAGCAACTCTCCACTAACTACTAGCATGTTTTTTGTTGTTGCTGTTGTTGTTGTTTGTTTTTTGGTACCAGAGATTAAACTCAGAGGCACTGGACCACTGAGCAACATACCCAGCTCTATTTTGTATTTTATTTAGAGACAGGGACTCACTGAGTTGCTTAGCACTGCCCTTTTGTTGAGGCTGGCTTTGAACTTGTGATCCTCCTGCCTCAACCTCTGGAGCACCTGGGATTACTGGCATGTGCCACCACCCTGGCTACTAGCATGGTTTTATCAGGTAACTTTCTAACTACTGTCTTTGCATTTTTTTAAGAGCGAGTGTGTTTTACTGGGGACTGAATAGCACACTCTACCATTGAGATATATTATCATCCCTTTTTAATTTTTATTTTGAGAAGAGTCCCACTAAGATGCTGAGGCTGGCCTTGAACTTGTGATTCTCCTGCCTCAGCATCACAAATAGCATAATTACAGAAATGTGCTACTAGGCCCAGGTGTACTGTCTCTGAATTCTTGCACAATTTATACTTTAGCCAGTCTCACATTGTGTAGTGATAACCCATTGTGATTTCAATTTGCATTTCTCTAAAGGCTAATGCATTCAGCATATTTGCCTGTGCTTATTTGCCAACCATGTCTATTCATATCTCCTGCCCATTTTCTGTTTTTCTTTTCTTTTCTTTTCTTTTGGGAACTCTATACTTTCTAGTTATAAGTTCTTTGTCAGACATGTAGTTTGCAAATATTTTCCCCCAATCTTTAACTTTTCAGAACTTTCCAAATAGCAAAATATAAATTCCAGTTTACCTACGTTTTTTTTCCTGTTACAGATGATGATAAGTCTTCTTCTTGCCTTTGATCTCAAACATTTTCTTTTATGTTTCAAGTCATGGTTTAAGTTTAGGTACTTCTGTTTCCTTTCTGTTTGCTTATGCATGGCCAATTGCCCCAGCAGTAATCATTGAAAACATCACTACATTACCTTAAAGCAGCAAATGGTCTGTGGAATAATAAATGAGTTTTTGCTATACATACATACACACATGAATGCAGACATTACCCTCTGTGTTTGATCTATCAGACTACATAATTTGTATGTTTTCTCTTTTACATTTCCAAATTTTTTTTTACTGTTCTGATAATTTTTTTGTAATGGGAGAACTAAAAAATACATTGAAATAAAATGCTTGATTACAAGATGGTATAAAGATTTTCTGCATTAACTAAATTCAAGCCATTTAAATATGTTTCAGTAACCCACTTTATAATTTCAGTTCTGGAAATTAGATGAAGAAGAATACTTTGCTGTGCAAGCTGGTTTGATGAAAAAGATTTTGAGACAGAAATTTATAAAAGATTAATAGTTTAAATTAATATGATTCTCCTCACTAAAAAAATCACGAAAGCAATACTTTAATTTAAATCATAAATATAATTCAAGTATTGCTTTAGTGATAAAAAAAAAACCTCCCAGATAAATGTGCTAAACATATCCCCAAAACACTTCACTGATGAAAGGGAAGCAATTTATGAAGTTTTGAGATTAGCGCCTGAAACCTAAACAGAATCCATTAAATTAGACAAAAGGCACATAAAGATTAAAAATTGAATATATCATTAGGATGCTGGTAGCAACGAGGAACTAAAAATATGAGAAATCGCATATGTTTATGTTTCTTTTCTTTTAATGAAATATACTTTGGTTTGTATTACCCTCTTAGATCCAATTAATCCAACACAAAAGCCTCTCCAAATATACCCATGTGGATTTTTCTCACGTTTAGTTGTTTAGTTCACTCCCACATAACAACTAATTATATGAAATTTCAAATAAATGAGGGGAGGCCAATTACTTAACAAACATATTTAAATAGGCAACTCTTCGAATTAACTTTAAAATACTTAAAGTTTTCTTTTTCTCGTACCATTAAATGACCCTGCTTTCCCTAAAATAATTATGAAAGCAGATTTTTCTGTTAATATTTGCAAGTTAGGAAGTTCTGAGATCTGGTAATGTGATTATTGAAATTAATTAATAATTCACACCACAATGTATATACCACATACTATGTGAGATTTAAGAAAATTACATCTAATTTTTTTGCACACTCAGTAATTAAAATGACACTATTTGCTTATCTTCTAAACAAATGAAAGTTTTATGCATTGTAAGTGATATTCAATAATGCTTGATTTACTAGAATGTTTCAAGAATCCTTGAAATCAATACTGTATGAATGAGAAACTGAGGCACAGGGTATTCATGGTTTGTCCAATATGAAACATTTATGATAGAATATCATGCTGAAATGGGAGGGCCATTGAATTCACAGCCTTAAAATACAACATTCCTTCCATCTGATTTGGTCATTTAATTGGATCATCTTCACCATATTAGACGAAGACCAATGAGAAATTGAAAAATGAAAAACCGCATTATAGAAAAAGAACACTTCTAATGTTTTCAACACTGTTTCACACTCAAAGTCCTGAGAATCTGTCCAGATGTCTTCTTCCTTCCTTACTCCTCTTCTCCAACTCAGTAGTGACCTCACATCTCCTGAAATTTCCATTCTTTTCCTGATATTCCTGCCTTGGATTTGTTGTTTTCCTACTCATTCCAAATCTCATAAATCTTTATGTTCCCTCAGCTGCTTGCAATGCCCTTAAATCCAAAAAGCCATCACCCTGCATTTTAGCTACCTGTGACCCTCCACCTCATATTAATGCAAATCTTTGTGGGATGTCTACTACCAAGTGGTGGTAGTAGACTTCCTAGCTTGCAAATATTAACAGAAAAATCTGCTTTCATAATTATTTTAGGGAAAGCAGGGTCATTTAATGGTAAGGTCATGGGTGCACCATGCCTATAAGAAAATTCCTGAAATAAGTAAAGTGGAGCTAATAAAAAAAATCAAGGGCTAGGGATGTGGCTCAAGCCGTAGCGCGCTCGCCTGGCACGCGTGCGGCCCGGGTTTGATCCTCAGCACCACATACAAACAAAGATGTTGTGTCTGCCTAAAACTAAAAAATAAATATTAAAAAATTCTCTCTCACTCTCTCTCTCTCTCTCTCACTCTCTCTTTAAAAAAAAATCAAGATTAATAATACTAGTAGGGGAGGAGACAGTCAGTATAGGTAATAAATGATTGGGTCTCAAAGATGGGAGGCTAATTCAGGAGTAATTTAAATGCCAATACCTCCATATCCCTTCCCCAGACTGCAACCTGTTGTCAAGGTGACCTGCCTCCAAGTAATTTTCCTTACTGCAAGCGCCTCCTGGGCTGCTCCCTTCCTGCCCATACCCCTGGGTGGATTCATTCTGCCCTTGAATCATTCTACCTTCACCTTTTGGCAACTGGTCAAGTAAGCCGAATGGAGGAAGAGAGGCTATGAGAACAAAGGGATTCTAAAAAGTATAAAAGGGGCAAGACACCCCCACTTCCTCAGATACCAGCTCTGGATCCCCTTCTCAGAGGTGAAGTCTATCTCTGTTCTGTCCTTTGCTTTGTATGCTTGCCTTGGTCTGGGGTATTCAATCTTCACATCTGGGAAACAGCACTGGGCCCTAATTGATTTTCATCACTGGCTTCACTTAGTAGTTTAGTGAAGTTTAGTTTTAGTTCTCCAAACTGACTAGTAAGATTTCTGTATGTTGTCTCAGTTTTTAAAATTTCTTTTCTAAATGTATCCCACTACCTTAGCTCCACACTGCAACACTTCTGCTTATACTCTCAGCTGATGCCATCTCTTTTGAGTCAAGACTAGATGATAAAGAGCAAACTTCATCTTCTTCCCCTCCCCATATTTCCACTGAAATCTGTGGCCTAGTATCAGAAATGAGGAAGGAACTGGTTCTTAAATCTGTATAGTCAACTCATCTCAGCCTGGACCAATCAGTGACAGATGCCCCTAAACTCTGCTGGGCCAACCTGTTGTGACAATTTAGATGGCTTAGGCCCTCCTACCTCCAGCTTCCCTTATAAGCATTTTTCTTAACTTTCCCGCCAAGACTTCCCCAACTCTCACCCTTTAGCAGCCTGGTGAACCTTAACCAGGAGCGCCCCCTTAATAAATCTTCTTTTGGTGCCTTATTCTTGTTCCGTGGTTCCTGATCTCACATGCCTTTTCTGCTTTACACAAAAGACTTTCGCTTTCAACAGTTTTCCACCTTAAAAAGTAAAAAAGAAATTTTATCTGATATTTTCCATATAATGTAAAATAGAATTCCTTTGAATGTAGCTAAATTTCTTAGAAAAAAAGAAGTAGACTAACCTGTATGACTTTTTTCCTTACTTTTCAATCACTTCATTTATCTCACATGTTAAAACATGATGCAAAGAAAAAACCACCGGCTCCAATTTTAAATCAAATTAAAGCAAGCTTATAATTCCGACCGGCTGGGACTGTCTATCCCGGAAATCTGCGGGTTAGAAGAAAATACTCCAGCTCTCTAGGAGCACAGTTTTATAGCACAAAAAGTTGCAAAAATGGAGGTGTCTTGAGAACTTACAGATAACAGGATTTTGACAAGCATAATACAAAGGCACATTGTAAGCACAAAATGACCATTAACCAATGGTCTAAATGGTTCAGCACTTAGGGAGTAAATTTAGATCCCAACATCAGAATTTATAAGGCGAAATTAGGGTTTCAGAGAGGGTTGATATCTGGTCAGGGAAAACCAGGCATGGGTCAGTTCGAGGCACAGTCAGGCATTCCAAGCAAGTTTAAAACATCAAAATAAGGCCAGGCCAAATAGAAATCCTAATATTTAACAGAAAACAGAAATGAATCTTTTATAACTTTTGATAAGATGGCTCATGATCTTAAGAGGGAATTAGGCTGGGGTTATCACAGAATGTCCCTATGTTTTGGGCACTTCCAATTCTGACTGACCTTCTTTGAGATGGAATATTAATGTATGTTTATTTTGGAAACATGCCTTCGCTTTGACCATAAAGCACATCTTAATAATGAAGTCTATTTGGTCATCCTTTTAATATCTACCCATCCCTATTTTTTTTCTCATGCAGTTTTTGCTTCTCTTTATTCATCATTTTTGAAATTCAATTCTCTTTCAGCTTGCCCTCCTTGTCTTTCCCCAGTTTGAGTTCTGAACAGTTCTTCAGAGGATCAGTCATGACCTGAAGAACAGAATCCCCTTTTTCACCTCCAAATGTTCTCTTGAGCTAGACCTGTACAGCTGGTCATGTGTGAAGGGTTATAGAAAATAATATTTCTACAAGACAGCCCCCTATGAAAGCTGAAACAGTGCAGCTCAGAAGGAAGAAGGGAAAACTAGCCAAGCATTAACCTCCCAGTAAATCCTAACTCCTTTCCCAATAACCATGGGCCCTGAAGGAAGGGGGCAGATATTTAAATGCTGGGCTGTGGACTTTGACCTTCTCTCAGTGCAAATTGGTCCTCAATGGAGACACAGTAAATGTTGAAACTCTGGAAAGAAAACCAATAGGCAAAATTTGACTGTCCATCCTCGGGATCTGGGCTCACTCCTGAGTCAAAGTTTTAACCTGCACCACTAGCCCTTGACTGTCCGATTGGCATGTCTACAGTTTCCATTGATTAAAACACCCTCTTTATACCCTCTAAAACTAAATCCCCTCTGTAACCATAACCTAGGACTATTTTCGCTGAATCTGTTGAAGTCCACATCCACCATTTTGTGCTTACAATGTGCTATACATTTTAATTTATCTTGTTTCATACTACACACTAAGCGGGGCTCCTACTTGGTTTGACCTTTCTCTTTATTTCCCCACATTCAAACAGACGGTACAATTTCTTAAAATTCTAAAATACTTTTTGTATTTTTTCCTTAGTATTGGTCCAAGTGTTTCTAATTAGTTCATCATACACTTCTTTTCAAAACCTGGAAAATGTCCTTGCTACTTCTTCATAGTTCTGTTCATGTTTCTTTTCTAACCATTCTCTATCATAAGCAAGAAAATTACTTTTAGTAAAGAACAAATCTGGTCTATAACACATTTGTGCTTTAAATTTAGTCATGATTTCCCTTTACCAAAAATTTAAGCTATTTTCTTATGACAGAAGATTATGTTCCTTATGAATTGTTTTTTACCTAGAGCTCACACTAATATATTGGTCTTTAACACTCTGTGTTCTATTTTATTCCTATATAAAGTATCTGCCCTTCTCCAAACTTGTTAAATAGTATCAAAACTTTGCTGCCCTTTAGTAAATAGGACGCTATTATTTGGCTGGAAATATTCTCAATAACTTTGCCAACTTGCCTATGGTTTGTCCACTTTACCTTTATTCAATAGGCTTCCACAATCATTCCAGGTCAGATATTTCCCATCTCTCTACCTAAACATCAATTATAGCATTTAATCCCTTTTATGGTGAAAACGTGTTTTTTTTTTAATCTACAATTTTCAGGAAACCATAAAGTACCTAGAAAGAAGGGACCATGTTCTACTCATCTTTAAATGCCTCATGCACAGCATAAGACTTCAATTATTGTAAGCACTCAAGTATTCACTGATTGAATAAATTAATAAACATACCTTTTGACCTGAAATAGATTACTCTTTCTTTTGACAGGAATTCTCATGTTTTCCAGATAATGAAGTATATGATTAGGATCACTTTCTGACTTTAATCTCCTCATCTCTGCATTCCAAACAGCTCTTCTTCTTTCTGATACATTAATTCCTCAAATACATTTGCAAAATTATACAATTTTCTTTTATATTCATTTTTACCTTTCTGCAAGTTTGCCTTTAGATTTATTGAGTTCTAGACAATTCTTCTCTTTCTTATTTGTAACTGATAGGTATTTGTGTATTTGGATTAGTATGGCTTTCAGCAGATGAGCTTATTTTTAAATTCTGACAGACCTTAAACACTAAAATATAACAAATAAATCAAAGAAAGATAGGGATTGAAATGAGGCTTCTCCATTCAAGTCAGTTTACCTGCACATTTGGAATAGTATAACAAAGTCACTCCAACTACTCATGCTATTCCATGTGTAACATCTTTATATCCTGTAACCAGATAATTACTTCCCATACCCTCTCCTATCTGAGGGATTGGAGAAAGTAACATGTTAATTAATGATCCTACAATATCCTCCAGTTCGAACAGTCTCTTAAATTTTCAATCAGTTCAGATGCAGATTCCTTTAAATTCATACCATAGTTTAAATGGTCTGCTTCTAACAGTCCAGTCTATCAGGGTGAGTGCTCAGATTTCCTGTATTGCCTGCTTATTTCCTGAATGTCTTTCTGAGGATTCCATAATGGGAACAGATTTCAGAATCCTGGATGCAGAGTGATTATTGTGGTCTGTGCTGATCTGGTCACTATATGTATGTCGGCTAATTTAAAACGTGTTCAATCTAGTGTTTTGGACTTTGTAACAAAACCTACATCCATAGTCTTTGGACTCAGAAATGCGCACCCAAAGTATCCACACTCTCAACCTGTCTACTCCATGTACTCTGCCTGTTGTCCTGCCCTTTCATGTTCCCTCACAGTGAGCTACTGGAATATTTGGAAGTGTGCATATCCACTATGGAATTTGCTGAAACAGAAATATTCTGTAAGGCTGTCAATTAGGGCATGTTTCTAAGCAAATGGTCTATTCTCTCTCCCAGGACATACTGAATGTAGCTTAGAGACTTGGAATCCTCCAGGCGGTGCCTCCCAATCTCAGCATTCATTACTCATCCTTGGCTGCTTGGTTTATTGGATTTTTTCAAAACACTTTCTCTCTCCTTAGAGTTCCATAGCAAGAGAAAGAGAGGAAAAAAGGAACACCCTATCTCTTGCCTTTTTGGAGGTCCTCTGACACAGAAGTGTTCTGCATTCTCTTTGTTATCTCTCTAAAAAAATACAAATAAAACCCCCTTAATTCTATAAAATAACAAGGTAAAGCCCTACAGTTCTAACTCCTATCACTGACCAGCTAAAGAATCTAGAATTTTCCTCATTTCTCTTAATAAAAGAATGACTCTTCAATGAAATTGAGGGCCTATTCAATATCCTTATTTCATTTTCCATGGATATATGTATCTATTCCTGGGATTGATAGGCTAGATTGGTTTTTGACATTTTGAGGAACCGCCATACTATTTCCCCAAATGGCTGGTCTAATTTACTTTCACACAAACACTGTGCTAGAGATTCTCTTTTCTCCACATCCTGGCCAGCACTTGTTATCTTATGTCTTTTTGATTCTTGCTGGAGTGGGGTGATGTCTCCGTGTTTTTTTTTTCTTTCTGATTTGCATTTCCCTGTTAATTAGTGATGGAGCATTTTTCATATAACTGTTTGCCATTTGTATTTATTCTTTCCATGAATGTCTACTTATATTTATTGTACATTTTTAAATCTGTTTACTTGATTTTTTTTGTACATTATCTTTTGGGAGTTCCTTTTATATACTGAATATCAAGACCTTGTCAGATATATATAGCTTGCAAATATTTTCTTCCATCCCATAGGTTGCCTCTGCACTCCTTTGAGTGTTTTCTTTGCTGTGCAGAAGCTTTTCAGTTTTAGGTAGTACCATTTATTTATTTTTTCTTTTATTTTCTGTGCTTTGGGGCTGTTGTCCAAAAAAGTCTTTGTCCGTTCCAATATGCTGAAGCATTACACCTAAGCTTCCACATAGTTTTTAGATTTACATTTAAGTCTTTAATCCATTTTAAATTAATATGCATAACTGGTGAGAGACAGGAATACAGCTTCATTCTTCTGCATGGTATATCCAATATTTCCAACATTACTGCAAAAATAAATAGTAAACAGTACCTATGACAGCTCAATCTCGCTATTTCTTACAAATATGTATCTGTACATGGTGGAAACACTGAAAGTCACAAAGAAAGAGAAGCTTGTCTAAAATATATGATGAAAAGTTCAGGAGAAAACATTTCATATTTTCTAGAATATAGGAATATCTAATTTCTATAAATTTGTAGCACAAGTTGATAAAGTCTAAAAATGAAAGGGTCAAAGGAAAGGATGAAATAAATATGCATGAAGTAAAATGTGTAAAGAAATTTAAACAAATTTATAGAATTCACAGTGGCAGTAGCAAAGAGCTGTTATATAACTGAGAACCCAAAATTTTTCACAAAGAATACAAAAACAAATATAGGTAACAGATATAAAGGGGAAAAATGAAGAATCAAGACAAGGATCCCCTGTAATCCTGAGTATCCTAGACAAAAAGTTATAAAAAAAATTAATAATAAAACAACCGACTGCTTTTTGTAGTAAAGAAGGTCTTTACATACATGAATATTGACATAATTCCTCACAGAAAAATAAAATCTGTTAAAAAATAAGACACCTGAATTTACTCTTCCACAGTGAGATAATTACAAGAGGAGAGAGATAATCAGATTTTCTTTAGCTTTGCTAATGCACCACTTATCTTCTAAGTGACCTTGAAAAAATTTAGCCATATGCATTGTCTATTATTTTCATACTTGTTAGTTTCAGACAGGAAACAAATAAATTGTCTTTCATTATTTTAAGTTTTATTTCAATATGCCTCACAATTGGCAAATATAAAAATTACAGAGGACAAAAATGTGCAAGGTAGCAATAAATAATATTACTTACTAAAGACTGAGAAGCTATATCCACATAATCCTATTGAATCTGGTTATAAAAATGAAACCAAATATTTAAACGTACTTTTAAAAGGAAGGATATATACTGCCAAAATAAAAGTGTAATAATAATCTATAATTATCTTCTATTGAATGCCTGCACTATTCAGGCATAGTTTACATGTGCCTCTTATGACATTCATTCATGATATCACCAAGTACAAAGTAAAGAAAACTGACAAAGATAATGTACTTTCCTAGTGATCACAAATTAAAAACCATGAACCATGCTTTAAATCATGGTTGCCTGACTATAAATCTCACAGCTATTTATTATATTCAGCTGCTTCTTGGAACATAAATCAACACCCACATACATAGCTTTTTAACAGAATAATATTCTTCAAACATAAAGAATTCAAGATAGCATTCTCCCAACACTGATTGGAGAAATTTTCAAGTTAGTTATTGTTAATATCCACACTGTCTCTCATATCCTCAGTGAAAAGATTTTACATAATTTTAAACTTCCTAACATTTTAAACCTCGTACAATTTATTATAATTCCTTTTATCCTGGATTTTTTTCCATTCTTTCTTTCTACTTTTTAAACTTTTCTAATAGCAGCCAATGTCATTATTTCCAGGGCCCACGTTAGCTTATTTTATCAATGATGTTAGAGCCACAGGTATATTCCTACTTGCTCACAATATCTCCTATATATAGAGGATGGGATCATCTTTTCCAAATGTGACAGCCATCTATATTCTGTAATCTCCCCTACTTGGCCTTCAAGGCTGTGATTTGTTGTTAGCCCAACAAAATTTAGTAATCACATCTTGCTAGAGCCCAGCCTGGATATAATGACACATAGCATGAAGTTCACACATTTTGAAGGTAGATGGGTTTGAGTTAGAATTCAGGATTCACCATTTACTAGCTATGAGACACTCAGATCATTTGAGTGTTTTCTTCTTAATTATTGAAGTAAGTGAATTAAGTAAAAGTTACACCCAAATTTCAAATATTTTTGCAATGATTAAATTTTATACCTTTCTGAAATCAGTTATATTGCTAAAGGTGCTTGACAAAGTGTAACTTCCAAATGGAATTTTTATTTCAGTTGTGAAAATTTGCTCTTAAGACATTTTTCCTCTGTGTGTTTATTTTTACCAACTTGGGAAGTAGGCAATGTGTTAGAAAGATGTACAGGGCCTACTAAATCATTCCTTACATATTAATAATTATACTCTAATAATATAATTCTACATACAATATATACTTTTTGTTATTGTTCCTGTCACTTTTATCTCACAAGTTGAGCTCCTGCTAAATAAAGATTTGAAACAAATATTAAAATAAAATATTCTGGGGCTGGGGATGTGGCTCAAGCGGTAGCGTGCTCGCCTGGCATGCATGCAGCCCGGGTTCGATCCTCAGCACCACATACCAACAAAGACGTTGTGTCTGCGGAGAACTAGAAAATACATATTAAAAATTCTCTCTCTCTCTCTCTCTCCTCTCTCACTCTCTCTTTAACAAAAATATTCTGTTTGTCCTTTTGAAGCTTTTGCTTTAACTTTGACATTAAATAAAATTAGGAAGGACAAAACATTTATACCACTTTTAATATACCACATTTATAAGAAGTAATAAATCTATAATAACGTTTTAGAATGCTATGGGTCAGAGCACAATTTCATTTAAAAGTTGTCATTTAAGAACACTAAAATATATACAATAAAAATTGACATTTCATTATTCTATCTACTATTCAGGAAAAATTGTTATTACTGTTCATTACTAATGTCATGTTAAAAGATAATAGGATTTTTCAAAAAATGAGATGATACCAAACTAAAAATCTTCACAGGAAAGGAAAAAATCAAGAACATGAAAAGAGAGACTATAGCATGGGAGAAATTCTTTCCCACCTGCACCTGAGATATAGCATTCATCTCTAGGATGAAAGAGCTCAAAAAATTTAACACCAAGAAAACAAATAACCCAATCAATAAATGTGCAAAGAAACTAAAAAGGTACTTCATAGAAGAAATAAAATCAGTCAACAAATATATGAAAAAGTGTTCTTCCTCTAATTAGAGAAATACAAGTCAAAACTACACTGAGATTCCATCTCACATCAGTCAGAATAGTAATTATCAAGAACATATGTAACAATAAGTGTTGGCAAGGATGCAGGGGAAAAGGTACACTCATACATTGCTGGTGGGGATGCAAATTGGTGCAACGCTATGGAAAACATTATGTTGATTCCTCAGAAAACTGGAATGGAGCCATCATTTGACTCCGTTATTCCACTCCTTCATATATACCCAAACAACTTAAAATCAGCATACTGCAATAATGCAGCCACATTAATGTTCATAGCAGTTCAATTCACAACAGCCATGATATGGAACCAGCCTAGATACCCTTCAACAGATGAATGAATAATGAAAATGTAGTATATATATTCAATGGAATACTACTTAACCACAAAGAAAAATAAAATTATGCAATTTCCTAATAAATGGATGAATCTGGAGACTACCAAGCTAAGTGAAATAAACCAGGACCCCCAAATCAAAGGCAGAATGTTCTCTCTAATATGTGGATGCTAACAGACTGTAAAGGAGGAGAGGGAAGAATAGAAGTTAATTAGCTTAGAAAAGGGGAACTAAGGGAAGGGAGGGGAAATGTGACTAAGAAAGACAGTAGGTTAAATCTGACATAACTTTCCTATGTTCATAAATGAATATGTGACCTATGAAACTCTACCTTATGTACAAACACAAGTTGGGATCCTAAGTAGGATAAGATATATTCCATGTATATATAATATGTCAAAATATACTCTACTGTTTTTAGATATATCTAAAAAGAACATAAAATTTTGTAAAGAAGAAAGAAAGAAAGAAAGAAGAAAGAAAGAAAGAAAGAAAGAAAGAAAGGAAGGAAGAAATAAAGAAAGAAAGAAAGAGAAAAAGAAAGAAAGATTGATTTGGGGGCCAGGATTGTGGCTCAGTGGTAGAGCACTTGCCTAGCATGCATGAAGCACTGGGTTCCATCCCCAGCACCACATAAAAATAAACAAATAAAATAAAGGCATTGTGCCCATCTACAACTAAAAAAAATATATATTATAAAAGAAGATAGTAGATTTTAAAATTCTGAACTTTACATTAAGATGAAACATTTCCCAATGTATATTAGATGCTAAGAAGCAGTTCTCTTTAAGGGAATGAAGGGCATAAGAACAAGTTTTTCAATACCCCTCTACCCACAAATAAAGGTGTTATTTACTTAATACAATGAAAATTATGCAAAATTTTGCATAATTTTCATTGTATTAAGTAAATAACACCTCTAGGGAAAGTTAATAAGTATATATATATATATATATATGAAAATATTCGTGTGTGCACTTGTTTGCTTGTAGAGGTCCATAGAGCAAATAGGTAGGTAGGTAAGAGACAAATCATCAGGAATATAGATAATTGACATTAACATTATTTTAATTATGCATGCCACTTATTTCAGTACACCAATCAACACAATTCATCGGGCATTCTTTTATCAGGCATTACAGATACACCAGCAAAGACTTACAGTATGCCCTCAAGAATCTCAAAATATTTGAGACACAAATGTATGAAACTATTATAATAGCTTAAATGCCACTAAAATTTGACAGTCATCATACATTAGATAACACTAATATAGAAATAGTATAAAACATTCCGTTCTAGAAATCCAATAAAATCATAAATAATAAAATGCAAGATAACCTTTTACCTAGAAAACTGTGAACTCCCTTTAAAATGATCATGGGTTAAATTACAGTTTCAGAATCTAGAAAATTCACTACCTATCAGAACTTAGATATGGAAATATAGAAAGGCTCTGCAGCAAATTTATAATATCAAACATTTTTAATACTTGATGAAAAAAAAGTGAAACTGAACAAAACAGTTTTCTATAATCAGTATGATGATTTCCCTTGCATTGGACTAACTGTTCTCTTGAGATCAACTTTAAAACTAGATAATGTGCTACACTATGCCAAAAAGAAAAAAAAACAGCATTTGAAGGCATAAGAAATTGAGCAATAAATCTAGGACTTGAGGGTGTCAAGAGAAATATTCCTTCCCTGAATCTTTTCCTTCTTGGGTCAGTTTGTTACCTCCTGATGCAAAAATTTGCAGCCCAACAGAAAGAAATAGCCCAGAGATTTTACAAAGGCACTGGAAGGTCTAGGAAGAAGACTGGGATCCAGGTCAAAAGGAGCAGAGAGTCTTGGGACCAGGATGAGGAAAGAAGAAATTGGAACCAGAAAAAAAGAAATTACAGTGATGAGCCTGGCTTTTTATTTGCATTTAGACTGCAATTCATTGCCAAATTTTAAAGGGGCAAGAGAAATAGCACCCAGGCATAAAACTGGGTCACAGAGCTAAGAAGAAAAACAACAGAGTACCTGGACTTAACAAGGAAAATCTACTTGGCCCACATGCCAGTATTTCTACTGAGATTTCTGTTGAGTAATAACCTAGGAATAAATAGAGAAAACTGGAATGAAATATGATTCCTTCTTCTTTAAGCTCCAGTCCAGTCCCAAAGTACTTCAAAGGACTGTAACTGCTGATGGAATCAACTGTTTATTCATACTCTTCTACTACCATCCATTCAACCACTATATTCTCCTCATAGATATGTGGCATCAACAAGAAGCTCTGCAATTGACCATCCACAGCATCCAGAACTAAATGCAAAAATGTTAAAATATTAGGCATGCTGGTAACAGAATCTAATGACCAAAAACTAAGAGAGTATTAAAAGACAATGTAAAGACAATTAAAAATTCCGGTTTGGGGTTTATCAGAGAAGAACATTCAGTTAACTATGTCTCATTATGGTTCAGTAATAGGTGACAAGAGAGAACATCCCACAAGGACATCTTAATCTTTAAAAAGAAATCATATGAAAATTCTAGAATAAAATATAATAGGTAAATGTAAAAATTCACTAGATGCAAATTGTTAGTATAGATATAACAGAGAAGACTTGATGTATGGGCAGAATGAACTCCACAGGGATGATTTTAGGAGGTTGGCCTTTGTGATATAAATAGGTTTAGTTAAGGTCACCAGAGGTGGCTGTCATGATGGGATAATATTCTTTTCAGAAAATACTAAACTCTCTCTAATGTATATGAGACAATGGAATACGGTGGCTATCTGTAAGCTAGAAAAGTGCCCCCAATAGGAAGTGAATCAATCAGTACCTGCATCATGGGGCTGTGCAGCCTCCAAAACTGCTAAAAAAAATTCTGTTGTTTAAGAATCACACGAAGACATCTTAAACCTCCACTTAAAAAAAGATACTGTGGAAAGCAATATTTAAACAGATACTAGAAGAGATTTTATCCAAATTTAAAAATATTTGTAGTAAACAAATTCAAGAAGCTACATGGTACATTAATGAAATTACTGAAAAATAGAAGGATATTTTTTTTAAAAAAATCATTTCTTAAAGGTGAACTTTTTTAAGAATAACTTGTATTTATTAGCAATTTTATTAATTCAAAGGTAACAGAATTTTATAAATTCTAAGGTAATAAAGTGATAAAGAAAACACTATCAACCTAGTAGTTAATGTTATTCAGTAAAGATATCCCTTCCCTAAAACACTCAATCTAAAATTTCTGGATGATGATACCTTGTCAATATATTCAAACTGATCCAATGTTTTATTCCTGCTCATTTAATCCCACACTCTTAATATCCATTCCCTAATATATTCTAAAATGTATGTGTACATAATCTAAAAAACAAGCAATTTGATATTTAGAGAGGTGGATAAAATAATTAAATATGAAAGAAGGTATAACATACTTTATAGGGCATATGACCTCTCATATTCATGCACGTTTGCATTTTGAAAATTAACCCTATAACAATGTTTCTCCCCGTGAGACTTCTGATGCATTTATTACTTTGAACTAGCAGTTATATCCACTTTGTATCTTCCTACAATACTTACTTGCTGTATAAAAAATGTTCAGAAAAACAAAGAATCATAGATGTGTGTTATTTAGGCAGTGAAATTACTTTTGATAAATAGCAGAAATCTTGAAATAGGTTTGTGGATTCCACAAACTAAACACTAAGAACTAGTCTTAGGGCCAAAGCGTGGGCATTCGGAAACACATGAACAGATTCTTTAGGAATTCTGATACAATTTCAGTTGCCCAGAAAGGAAGGCTCAACCTTCCCATTAAGAACAGCAGAGGACAGACTGTGAATGAATCTGAACCAATGGACACAAAAGAAATGAATCTTTTTTTCACTTTTGTTTTTGTCTTTACACGTGAGGCCATAACACCTGGCGTTACAAGGCTGCCTAGAACAAAAGACTTCATATGGGCAAGTACTCATATCCCTTCTCCCCACCAAAATCAGACATAGAATAGCAAAGTGAATTCAGTCTTAAAGAAAGATGGGGTAATATAAATATTTTGAAATATTTGTTCAACAAGTTTAGCTGAAGAGACTATAAAAGAAAATGAGTGTAAATCAAATTAGGCTGCATCCTAAAAGCCCAAAAGGTGTCAATAACAATGTCACTAGATGTAGCTTTGTTTTGTTTTGTTTTGTTTTCACTGAGAAGCCACAACTGGACTCATAAAACTATAGATAACCTGCAGTTTGTTTAGTTTGTTTTATGTTAAACTATGACTTAGAAGGCATGGCAGAAAGATTACCAAAAGTCTTTTATAACATGTCATATAACCCAATTTGTATGAGCTGCATTTCAGGAAATATCTTATCTCTGTGCTTAAATTTTCATATTTTCTACAATCACAATAAAAATACTTCAAAAAAATCCAGAATAATAGTTCTTTGAATGGACAGAAGAGGGCATATATGAGATATATTATAAAATATAATGTATAAATTTCACCTTTACTATGATCAATAGGAGAAAGAAAATATATTAGACTAGTTCCCAGTTTTGGGAGCACCACCAAAAATGGACACCATTAAGCACGTTTACACCTACTTAGAGCATCTTAAGTCCAACCCTAATGCTGCTTCTCTGCAGGAAAGCTAAGAATGAAGTCACTGTATGTGACAAGGTCAGGTTCATGGAAAGTATTGGTGTGTTTAGTACTATGTGTTTATGCAGCTCTTTTCTATGAGAAAAAAAAATACCCGGGTAATATGGCTTGGAATACTCTGCAATGTTCAAAATAATTAACAACTTAAGGCCATTGCTAAGGAAAAATCACACCTTTGGAAAAAAGTTAGGTATGTCAAGTCTTTGCACTTTACTACTGCTGTGCATCACATTTATGGAGACATAATAAATAGTTGTAATAGAAAAAGGGCAGTTAGAATAAAATAAAGTGGTCCATCAAGTACTCAGCCCAACTTTATTACCGCAATGGACTTGGGTTATAATTACCAACAGAGGAGAGGATAACTATAAGTTATTTTTATGTAAAAAGCATATTATACTAAGCCAACATAATAACACAGTTTTTATGAACCACAATAATTACACTGAAGAATCACAGAAGTGCATTTTCCTAAAAGAAGAAGGTAGGTATTGATAAGCTACTATAGAATTTTACAGTCTCAATGAACAAAAATAATTGTCATGGCAGAATAATAAAAGTACATTAACTTTTGTTGCAATGCTTGAGAAAGATTAAATTATAAAATTAAAAATACTTATTAAATAGTAAGAAAAGTTCCACATCATTTTAATGTCTTTATTTTTAAATGACATGTTTTCACAGAAATTCTAATATTCAATGTTTTTTATTATCCTTCACAGTGGTATGTGGGAGATTGCTTCTGTTGCTAAGAATGGTTTCCTATAATACTTTAGTGAATTAATATAGGGTAAAATGACTGTTAGGTGTCTATTTAAATATCTTCTTCATGAAACTTGTTAAGATTTGATCTCAAGCCACTATAACTTTATCACTATATTTGGTTTTACATTTGGAGTCTTAAAGTCAAATATTATGATCAGTTACTGTCTAAAAATAAATAAATAATATCTAGTAATAATTAAAGTATATTAATTCACATTTGATGGCAAATGACAGATATTAAAAAAAGAATACATGGTCAGGAATATAACTTGAAAGGCTATATGTCAGTATCCTAATTGCCAAAATTAAGGGACAGTATGGAGTTATAAAATTGTATAAAGGCTATATATACAAATTCCTGAATATAGCCTAAACATTGATGGACCACATTAATCATGAGGAAAACAAACAATATGAAATATCTGATCGTACCATGTTTAGTGAAAAACAAAATGTTGTAAATGCAAGTTGAAATTTACAAACCATACTTATATGCGGGGCAATAAGAACTTTTCTCAGAATAATAATTGGAAACTCAATAAACAAAGGACTGATCTGCTCAGATATTCTTAGGACTACCAACCAGAGGCAAGTCTTGTAATAGTTTGGGAAGACGTATAAAATATTTCAAATTTCACAGAAAACATTAGATGGACGTGCATTGACTGCAAGCTCAAGAACATATGGGTAAAGGCAACACCAATTTTACTTTCAGGTTATCCAACCATAGACCAGCATGGTATGAAGGGCAGCTTGTACCAGGACATGAAGTAATGTATTCTTCTGCTGGCTGCAGGAGTAGTGTTCTTTCTGTTTGCTTGAACACTTGTTACCTAATATCTGAGGAACACAGATATGTTGATTGTGACCTTTTGGACTTTGACACACTAAAGAGGCCTCTTCTCAAAGAGGAAGGATTGGGGCAGCAGCCAGAGCTAAGTCATCTTGTCTAACTAGAGCTAAAATGTAATTCAACCATATTAATTTCCATTTTTAAAAGCACCTTGCATATTTGAAATATAATCAGTAGGAGAAAATGTGTCACAATGTCCTTTTACTAATGGATATTTCAATTTTCACTGATTAACAGAAATATTAACCCTATAGAAACAGCAAAATATTAGCATTTCAAGAATTTATACACACAATCACAGTATGTGCAGGTCTTTTTTCACTGTCTTCGACTACTAACCTTCCAAAGGTGAGAGACAATGAATAGTTATTGAAATGGAAATGGAGAAGCATAAAATATTCTTAACCCTGTATATGCCACATAAAACAATTGATGACTTCATGAAAGGGCAATTGAAAGACATATCTGTGCTCTTGATTCCAGGTAGAATACTAACAGTAATAATAATACCCTTGCTTCCCACATTTGACAAATAGAACTCAATGGTCTGCATATAGTTTGTCTACATTCCCATCCATTATTCCATATTATACTGATGATATGTTTATTCTTCCTTGTTTTATTCATTTCCCCATAGCAAATTCATTAAAATTTTGAACAAACCAACATTTATGTTCATAACCTTTTCACAACGGGGGATTCTTAAGAGAAACACAATCGTCATTTTCTTGGGATACTAGTAGTCCTGTTGTTATGCCTACCCTCACAAGAAAACATTCATTGTGATGGGGTAGGAAGCAAAATATGAGCTTGCCTGCAAGATGAAGAAGATTTGATAATATAACTGTGTACAGTGTATGGGATATTCCTTAATTTCAATCACCATAAATATCAATCTAGTGCTAAGAAATATTATAAAATGTTACATCTATATTCCTTGAAGTCTCTCTCTCTTGTATTTATATGAATAAATCATCCTTATATTAATACTAAATACCAGGTCTCTGGTAATATATGTCATACATGCTTTCAATTTTACAGAAATTTATTCAATGGTATGGTGATCCCTTTAAATTATTTACGTTTGTCAATTTATGACTTCTACATGACAGGGGATGAAAACTGAGGTTTATATTTCATGTCAGTGTAGACAAGAATCTCTTCATTAAACTACATTTAACCACAACATCTAAGAATAAACCAAGGGGCTGGTAGTTGAAAATGACATCTTTCACCATATTTTATTCATTCTTTGCTACGTTTTAACTGTTTTTTGCTTGGTTTTGTACATTATGTATATACACATATGACCTCTTTTCTGTCTAGCATATTTGAAATCTACCATTTTCTAGGCATTTTGTTAAGTTCTGCAAATAACAAAGAAGAGAAATACAGCAGTGTGAATGGAATAGGGAGGATCCCTGACCACAGTGAGTGAAATATACAGAAGTGAAACAAATAGAATATTCCTGACAGTTCTGTAAAATTGGGAGAAAATAAATCTGAAAACAGCATGAAATTTTTGGAATAAGGGTCACACTTTAATTTGAACCTATGTAGCCTACAAAAAAACTAACAAAAGTTCATATCTGATAATTTTGCATTTGGACAAATGCAAAATCTTGTTGGTTGAAGAGGAATGAATAAAGAAGAAGAGAGAAGAAGATGATGGGGTAATTGAAACAAAGTCATTGGAGGACTGTGAGAAATGGAATGACAGGATGGAGATTACATTTTCTTAGGTTAATTCTGTTGCTGAAATGAGAATAGGCAGAAGGATCCGGATTCATGGGGATAAAATGGGAAGAGATCTCATGAAGACAACATTATAGGGTGGGGGTTGTATCTCAGTTGGTAGAGTGTTTGCCTTGCATGTGTGAGGCACTGGGTTCAATCCTCAGCACCACACAAAAACTAATAAATAAAATAAAGGTATTGTGTCTGTCTACAACTAAAAAATATATATTTTTTAAAAGACTACATTACAAAAACGCAGTGATGTAGCAAAAGAACATGATGGTATACCCTGGTGATGGCAACAATGGTCCGGGTATGTGTGAAAGCTAGCTAAGTTATGACATTTTTAATTTTCCACTAAAATAAGGAAAATAAGACTGATAGACCACCTAAATTTGTAAACAAACTTTTAAATTTCTAGGTTTAATCTGTAGTAAGTATAAAGATGATAAAAATAAAAAGGACTTTAACAAAAGAACTATGCAGTTTTCTCACAAATAAACACATTCTGAAGTGGGGCTGGGGAAATTTCCACTCTAATCTCATTGCTGATCTCACATCAGGTACAAATTTATCAGAGATAACCTATACTGGCTCTTATCTGGATAGAAGTATAACTATTAGAGTTTCCTATTTGCCTACATCTTATTGTTCTTAAACAATTTCAATTACAACACATACAAAAAGGTGAACAGCTACATATTTAAAGCATAATCTTTAGGAAGTAAACATACTTATGTAACCACCATCCAGACCAAGAAATAGAAATTAACTGTTTGAGAGGCTCTCTAAAGCCTTTCCCAAATTGTGTTTCCATCCCAAGATTATGTGGTTTTTATTATAGCATATTAATTTTGCCAACTTTGTACATAATGTATAAAAGTGAAATACATGTACTTTTTGTTTGTCATTTTTGCTCAACATTTCATCTGTGTGATTTATGCTTTCTGTGTGGTAAAACATAATGTGTATATTTTCATGAGTGAACATACATACTGTATAAATAGTTCATAAACCATTCATTCCTTTACTATTTATTTATATATTACTTCTAATCATTATACATGACAGTAGAAAGCTCTTTGATTCACTGTACACAAATAGAGCAGAATTTTTCACTTCTCTGGTTGTGCATAAAGTAGAGTCACACAATTTGTGCAATCATACATGTAACCGGGGTAATGTTGTCCTTCTCATTCCACATCTTTCCTACCCCTTTTCTCCCTCCTTTTTACTCCATCCAAAGTTCTTCCACTGATCCCATGAGCCCTCCCCCCCATATGGATGAGCATCCATTTATCAGAGAAAATATTTGGCCCCTGTTTTTTTGAGATTGGCTTATTTCAAGAAGCATATATTTTCCAATTCCATCCATTTTCCTGAAAATGCCATAATTTTATTCTCTTTTAATGCTGAGTAATAGTCCATTGTGAATATGTACCACAGTTTCCTTTTCCATTCATCTATTGAAGGGCATCTAGGTTTCTTCCAGAGTTTAGCAATTGTGAATTGTGCTGCTGTAAATAATGAGGTGGCTGCATTACTGTAATATGCTGTTTTTAAGTCTCTAAGGTATAGACCAAGTAGTGGGATAGCTAAGTCAAATGGTGGTTCCTTTCCAGATTTTTTAAGGAATCTCCATATTGCTTTCCAGATTGGTTGTACAAATTTATAGTCCTACCAGCAATGTGTTAGTGTGTCTTTTTCCCCACATCCTCGCCAATACTTATTGTTTTTTGTGTTCTTGATAACTGGTACTCTGACTGGAATGAGATGAAATCTCAGAGTCATTTTGATTTGCATTTTTCTAATCACTAGAGGTGTTGAACATTTTTCATATACTTTTGATTGATTGTATTTCTTCTTCTGACAAGTGTCTATTCAGGTGCTTAGACCATTTATTGATTGAGTTGTTTGTGGTTTTGGTATTAAGTTTTTTGAGTTCTTTATATATCCTGGAGATTAGTGCCCTTTCTGATGTGTATGGGAAAAATTCGCTCCTAAAATTTAGGCTCTCTCTTCAACTCATTGATGGTTTCTTTTGCTGAGAAGAACTTATAAGATGGAAAGATCTCCTATGCACTTGGATAAGCAAAATCAATATTGTCAAAATGGCCATACTATCCAAAGCACTATACAGATTCAAGGTGATTCCAATTAAAATCCCAACATCATTGCTTATTGAAATAGAAAAAGTGATCATGAAATTAATTTGGAAAAATAAGAGACCCAGAATAGCCAAAGCAATCCTTAGCAAGAAGAGCAAAGCAGGAAGCATCACAATACCAGAGCGTATATACTACAAAGCTGTAGTAATAAAAGCAGCATGGTATTGGCACTAAAATAGACATTCAGGCCAGTGGCACAGAATAGAAAATACAAAAAAACAAACTCACATAAATACAGTTATCTCATACTAGACAGAGGTGCCAAAAATACACATTGGAGAAAAGATAGCCTCTTCAACAAATGGTGCTAGGAAAACTTAAAATCCATATGCAGCATAATGAAATTAAGCCCCTATTTCTCAAAGTGGATCAAGAACCTAGGAATAATACCAGAGACCCTACAACTAATAGAAGAAAAAGTAGACCCAAATCTTCATCATGTCAGATTAGGCTCTGACTTCCTTAATAAGACTCCTAAAGTGCAAGAATGTATACATGGGATGGATCCTTTACATTGATGATAGGGTTGACTGAAATGAGTAATACTGTAAAAGTTGCAAATGATGAGTGCATAAAGTTCATCAGTATATTTACTGGGGATTTTAAGTATATAAAACATTAGATTATTCCAAAAAATACACCACATGAATATGAGGTACTAAAGAAGAACAAGCGAAATATTGTGTTATAATCACAGGCCACGATGCTAATAATATTAATAGTTGATTACACCATATTCAATGAAAGATAGATGTATTCTGTGTTATGGCTATTAACACAGGAATGTTCCTCAGCATAATGAAAAGGCAAAATGATTCAAACAAAATATGCTGTAGCAATTGCTACTGCTTCCATTGACAACCAGAGAGGAAGTGAAGAGATTTCTTCTCTTCTGTATGTTCTCTAAATTTACTAACATCTCCAATTTGTGGAGTAAGTGCTAAAAATGACTGAAATTATGCTCACTGCAACTTAGTTGGGAACACTTTGGCAGTGAAGAGATCATTTAGTCAAACATATCCTAAATCCAGTGGTGGAAATGTTCACCTTCTTCTAGCTGATTATTTGAAGATGCTCTGACAACTGACTTCTTAATGCAGAGCAGTGAAGAAAATCAGAGCATTAAAATAAGAACTTCAGCCAGGCATAATGGTTATAATACCAGTGACTCCAGAGGCTGAGTCAAGAGGACAACTTCAAGGACAGTCTCAGCAACTTAGAAAGTCTGTTTCAAAATAAAATTTATTTTTTTAAAAAAAGGCTGTAGGTGTAATTCAGTGGTAAAGTACCACTGGGTTCAAACCCCCAGATCTGAAATATAAAAAATATATAAATAATTCATTAAATTTTTATGTTCACATTGAAGAAAAACCCTGAGATATATTTAAACTTCAGCAAACTAAAATAGATGAGTTATCTTGATCACTGAATGGATTCTTGGGAAAGAGAATAAAGTAGTATCCCTCTCTCCTTCTCTCTGTAGACACATTAGCATTTATATCTAGAGGTGTGCTCTGAAATACTGTTCAAAAAAGATACATGAATTCCTTTCTTATTGAATTAATGAGATTAAAGAATTTTATTAGGCAATGGAAGAATACTGATAAAAAGAAATTTTCTGCAAGTGAAGGGAAGTGAGGCTTTTAAACAATGCTAGGTAATGCCGTTTAAACATTTTCCATTAGCACTTTCTTAAAATGCCAGAGAAGGCAATTCTATAGGGACAAGTGCAATAATTATGTATTCAATATGATGCTTCTAATAGTAAATTATTAAATTTCTTAGAGGGACAGCATCACCAAATCCCAAACAGATATATTATGGAATCCCGCCCACATCCTTCATGGGTAGTGAGAATGGGTTCCCCTCAGTGAAATGGGCTGGCTGAGAAACCAAAGCTAAGAGAAATAAAACAGGAAAAAAAAAAGAACACACAGAGTAGTTTCAAAAGCAAGGGCAGGACAGGCAAGCTAATCAGAAGGATCAAGCTTCTAGACAAAATGGAGCCCACACCTGCTTTCTTTATATCGGGAAACATCAAAGAGATTTTATAGAATGTTCTTCTCCAAAAAATTAAAGGTGGGCTGTTCACTTCCTAAGGGGTTATGCCCGTCTCTGGAGCTACTATGAGGAACCTTCCTAGCAGAACGGAGGGAAAGGTTATGTGCATTGGGCAATCTATTGCTGTGGGAGAGCCACGGAAAGTTCCCAGTGCTAGGCCTATCTCTCCCGGGCTACATGCCCAGAGAAGGTCCTCATGTATTTCACAGATGGATTCCTGCAATGGAACATAGATTGTGGCCTAATAAACAATTATCCGATAATGTCAATCATACACACACACACACACACACACACACACACACACACACATACATTCATACTTCTATAAAAGGAAAAGCAAATGCTTATTAGCCTAGGCTTATTGATTCCTCAGAACCAAGGGGAAGGTCAATATAAGAAACATAGAGGAATTCATTTGGTTCTTGTCACAAATAAATCATAACATGAAAATAGATAACCCATAGGATACATATTAAGGAAAAAAATCATTTACCAGAGATCATTAAAATAATTCCACTTGCCATTTCAGTGGAATTATATAGTCGACTAGTCTAACTCAAAGTGGAGAACAAAATGAAACAGATTGTTCACTGGGATAAAAACTCTTATCTAGAATGATAAGGGAAATGAAGAATAGCAGGATATAAAAACTATGCATTACAATATTCTCAATACAGATAGTAATGTTGTATTGTTCTTTCTCCAATATTCTACCTTTCATACTTTATTTTCCTGGATTTCCCTTTGCTTAAGTAGATTATTTAATATATAGGGCGCTATCTTTCTTGTATTTTCATTGTTTCAATTTATATCAATAACGATTCACAATATTTGATTTTTATTATGACAATAACTAAATACTTTATTTTGTCATTAAAAATGCTCTACTTTTTTGCCATTGACATCTCTTTTATACCTCTAATAGAAGCCCATAATTTAATATAAGTCCACACACATATGTATATACACACATCCATCAGAATCTAAAATAAAATCTAAAAAAGGATTTATATAACTATCTGCAATTCTGGCCTATTACATGGGTTTTTCTAGTACTGGAACACTGAGAAAGTAGCTTCAACTATCTGTCATTCATTTACTTAATTTTTCAATTCCATAACACAAGTATATCTATATCAGAATTTTAAAATCACATCCTCATGGACAATATTTTAATCAACAGAAATGCAGTGCTTATGCCTTTATTCTTAAAGAATCATCAATTTGCAAGTAAGTGAGCATTTTTACCTCCACCCTATTAATTGAGGTTGTTTCATATGTTTGTAATATAATAAGACTGTTTTGTCACATCAGCATTCCATCCCACTATTCTCTGATATTCTAAATGTTCTCTAGAAGTTTGCATAACTGGGAGTGGGAACACACAGTGGGATGGAATTCTGAAGCAGGATGAGGCCCTAGGTAACTTAGAGAGACCCTGTCTCAAAATAAAAAGTAAAAAAAAAAAAAAAAAAAAAGCTGAGGTTATGGCTCAGTGCTTGAGCTCCCCTGGATTCAATTCCTAGTAACAAACAAACAAGCAAGCAAATAAATAAACAATTTGCATGCATTAAGGTTGATGTTTTATAGCATAAATTTCTATGGTTTTCTAAAATTCATAATATCATATAGCAATCATCATATCAATAGAAGAGTTTTACTGTGATTTAAATATTCAAATTTCCCTTTCTCTTCTGAAACATTTACCCATTTGTGTAATTTTGTATTTTCCAAAGCATGATATAATCAGATTCATATAGCATAGAGACTTTCAAGATTGGCTTTCACACTTGGAAAGGTGCATTAAGATTAATCATATCTATGGCTTTATATCTCATTTATTTTCATCAATTAATATTATTTGATTTTATGGACATACCGCTGTTTATTTATCCATTTATTTATTGCAAGAAGACTTGGTTTCTTCCAGTTTATCTGATTATGAATAAAACTACTGAAAACATTTGCATAAAGTTTTTTTGGGGGGAGATGTGAATATAGTTTTCAAATTAGCTGGTATCTAGAAATTAGCTGGATCATACATTAAATCTATGTTTAACTCTGAAGAAACTGTCATACTGTCTTCCAAAGTGGGAGTATCATTTTGCATTCCTATCATCAAAGAGTGAGTTTTCCTGTTGCTTCTCATCCATATCAGCAAATGGCATAGCTGTTTGTTGTTTAGGTTTTGTTTTGTTTAATTTTAGGATTTTAGTCATCTTAATTAGTTGCAATGTATCTCATTGCTGTTTTAATTTACAATTACATAATGATAAATGATACTGAATACCTTTTTTATGCTTATTGGCCATCTGTATGTATTCTTTAGGGAAGCATCTGTTCAGATCCTTTGCTGATTTGGGTATTGTTTCCTTACTGTTGAGTTCTTTTGTATTTTGGATATAGGTTCTTTATGATGTATGTGTTTTGAAAATATTTTCTCTTACTGTATGTTTTATCTTTACATTCTCTTAACAGTGTTAGTTACAGAGCAGAAGTTTTCCATTTCAGCAAAATCTAATTGTAAATGTTTTCTTTCTTGTGCCATGTTTTTGATCTTTATCAAATTTGTTTTTTTTCACTTCCACATTTTACATTTAGGTCTATCAACCCGTGTGAGATAATGTTTATTTTTTGGTACCAGTGATTGAACTCAGGGAAAGTTAACCACAGAGCCACATCCCCAGCCCTTTTTTGTATTTTATTTAGAGACAGGGTCTCACTGAGTTGTTTATTGCCTCACTAAATTCCTGAGGCTGACTTTGAATTCATGATCCTCCTTCCTCAATCTCCCAAGCTGCTTGGATCACATGTATGCCCTATTGCGCCCAGTAAGAGAGCTGGATTATACATTCAATCTATGTTTAACTCTGAAGAATAAAATGTGTAAAGTCTTTGTCATAATAATATATATTTTCTTAATTCTTCCAGCACTGTTTGTGAATTATTTTTCTACTGAATTATTTTTTCCTTTATTAAAAATCACTTGACCTTGGATCTCTATTTTATTTCATTGATCTATATGGACAGCAATTGATTTTTTACATTAATTGTGGCCCCGTAGTCTTGATATATGCTTTAATTATCTGCAATAATTTTTGTTGAGTCCATGAAATTTTTTATAGTCAATCATATATTCTGAAAATTAAGGCAGTTTTACATCTTCCTTCTTAAATGTACTGCCTTTACTTCCTTTTCTTTTCTTACTGTACAGATAGGACCTTCAGTAAAGACTGAACAGCACTGGTGTGAAGATATCTTTGTTTCTTCCTAATCTTACTGGCAATTGTTGAGTTTATCACTATGAGTTATGACATTAGCTACAGACTTTTTAAAAATTATTTTTTAATCAATTTGAGGAATTCCCATCTATTACTGGCTGTCTGAAAATTTATATAATAAATGGGTGTTGGATTTGGCTGAATGTATTTTTTGTATCAATTAATATACCATATGATTTTTCTTTCTTTTGTCCTTTCTTTTTTTTTATTGGTTGTTCAAAACATTACAAAGCTCTTGACATATCATATTTCATGCATTTGATTCAAGTGGGTTATGAACTCCCATTTTTACCCCAAATACAGATTGCAGAATCACATGGGTTACACATCCACATTTTTACATAATGCCATATTAGTAATTGTTGTATTCTGATACCTTTCCTATCCCCTACTATCCCCCCTCCCCTCCCCTCCCAACTTCTCTCTCTACCCCATCTACTGTAATTAATTTCTCTCCCTTGTTTTTTTTTTCTCTTTCCCCTCACATCCTCTTATATGTAATTTTGTATAACAATGAGGGTCTTCTTCCATTTCCATGCAATTTCCCTTCTTTCTCCCTTTCCCTCCCACCTCTGGTCCCTGTTTAATGTTAATCTTTTTTCTCATGCTCCTCCTCCAAGCTCTGTTCTTAGTTGCTCTCCTTATATCAAAGAAGACATTTGGCATTTGTTTTTTAGGGATTGGCTTGCTTCACTTAGCATAATCTGCTCTAATGCCATCCATTTTCCTGCAAATTCCATGATTTTGTCATTTTTTAGTGCTGAGTAATACTCCATTGTGTATAAATGCCACATTTTTTTTTTATCCATTCATCTACTGAAGGGCATTTAGGTTGGTTCCACAGTCTAGATATTGTGAATTATGCTGCTATGAACATCGATGTAGCAGTATCCCTATAGTACGCTCTTTTAAGGTCTTCAGGGAATAGTCCCAGAAGGGCAATAGCTGGGTCAAATGGTGGTTCCATTCCCAGCTTTCCCAGGAATCTCCATACTGCTTTCCAAATTGGCCACACCAATTTGCAGTCCCACCAGCAATGTACAAGTGTACCCTTTCCCCCACATCCTCGCCAGCACTTGTTGTTGTTTGACTTCATGTGGTGTATTACACTAATTGATTTTCAAATGCTGAACTAGACTTATATACCTGGAATAAATCCTACTTGATCACTTTAGATTCAATTTGCTGATATTTTTTGAGGATTTTTCTAGCTATATTAAGAGATTGCAGTGTGCACTGTTCTAGTATTGCTGGCTTCATGGGATGACTTAAGACATGTTCCCCTTGCTTCTGTTTTCTGGAAGAGATTACAGAAAATTGACATTATGATCTGTTTTTACCCAGAACACCTGTCAACCAAATGTGTGGGATTTTCCCCCACACCAAACAATTCTCCAAATTTCCAGATACCAACTGGATATTCTGCAATTCAATTTAATTCAGGCACTAACAAACAAGAAATAGCACAGACTCTACAGGTGAAAGTCTCAGTCCCACAAGAGTGCCCCCAATTCCAATGCCAGCCGAAAGTCTGAACCTCTTAAACTTCTGAGTGAACAGCTATCAATTGGGATTTCCATGACTCCTTTGAGAAGTTGAAGTTTAAATATTTGCTAGAATAGCTCATAGAACACAGGAAAGCACTTAAATTATAAATACTGATTTATTGTGAAAGATTTTTTGTGGGGAAAAGTGTACTGGGGATTGAACCTAGGGGTGGTCAATCCCTGAGCTACATTCCCAGCGATTTTTACGTTATATTTTAAATAGTGTCTCACTAAGTTGCCTATGATGGACTTTAGTTTGTGATTCTCCTGCCTCAGCCTCTTGAATTGCTAGGATTGGAGGTGTAGGCACCTGACTTAAAAAGGATATTTTTTAAAAGGACACAGATGAACAAACAGATAAATAAATGATGACATAAAATCCAAATGGGTCCTGAGTGCAGAGTTAGGGTGAATCATGCACCCCAAGCATAGGTTCACTCATCAATTTAAACACTCTCTGAACCTCATCATTTAAAGATTGCATAGAGGTTCCATTATGCAACATTATTGATTAAACAATTAGCCATTGATGACTGAATTTTAATCCTTTGTCTTATTTTCCCTTCCAAAGACTAGGAAATGAGGCTGAAAGTTGCAACTCTGTAGTCACATAGATTTTTGTCTCTGGCAACTAGCTTTTGGGCAAAACCTACCTAGGAACCCATTAAAAGTTATCTCATTAGTATAAATCAGTTATGGCTAAGAGTGGCTTATATGTGTTACAAAAGACATTCTCATCCTTCTATCACTTAGAAAATTACAAGGGCTTGGGGAGCTGTGTTCCAGAAAGTAGATATGAATATCAGATTTATGCTATTTATGATATTATAATATGATATTTAGTATGACTTGACCTAAATATTTAGTCAAATTCTCCAGTGAACTCATCTGGATCTGGTTCTTTATTTTCTAGATGGTTATTATTTATTCAATATTCTTTAATAAATATAGACCTATTCAGATTATTTTTTCTTGTGAAATAATAGCAGATTGTATTTTCAAGGACAATTCATTTTATTTGAAGTTATCAATATAATGGAATTAAGTTATCAATAATACTCTTTTATTATTAGTCTTTTCATGTGCAATGGGTTAAGAGTAATGACTACTCTTTCACTTTCCATCAAGTAATTAGTATCTTCTCTATTTTTCATGACTAAGGTAACATTTTATCAATTTTATAGGTCTATTCAGAGAATAATTTTGATTTCTTTATTTTTTTCTATTTTTAATATCTGATCCTACTTTGATTTTTAATATTTCTTTTCTTCTGTGTTCTTTAGGTTTACAAAAAATCAACAATGAAATACTAGCAAATCAAATCTAACAGCAGATTGAAAAGATTATGCACCATAAGCAAGAGGTATTTGTTTCATGAAGACAAGGACAGTTCAATTTGACAAAGTTAATTCAATGAACTGTATCAATAGAAAAATATAGGGGAAAAAACAAAGAAAATAAACAAAAAAAACAAGATCAAATGATATTGAAGAAGCATTTTCACAGACTCTCATTATCTTTTATGATAAAAATACTCAGAAAAATTATAACAGAATGGAATTTTCTCAAAATGATAAAGGACATTTATTTTAAAAGGTCACAAGTAATCATATAAACAATAAAGACTTTCACAAGTAATCATATACTCAATAAAAACTGAAAACTATTCTCCTAAGATAAGGAAGGGATTTCTGCTTTTACCACTGATCTTTTTAATACTTTACTGGAAAGTCTAGTTCCAATAATTAGGCAATAAAAAGAAACAAGAACCATACAAACAAAAAGCAAGAAACAAAAGCATATATATTCACAAGTAGCATGTTATTGTATGCAAAATATTCATAGAAATACACATTAAAAACACAGAAAATCTATTATAACTATTATAACTAAAGTTTCAAGGCATTAAAATCAATATATTAAAGTTATCTGTATTTCTATGCAACAATATTGAACAATACAAACATCAAGAAAGTAATTCCTTTTCAAAGAATGGTCAAATGAATAAAATACCTAAATATTAATTCAGCAAATGAGTCTTACATACTGAAACTATAAAGTATGACTAATTTAAAGACTTCAATGATTGGAAAGATGCCTATGTTCATGGATTATAAGATTTATTATTCAGATAACAACACTACTAATTTCTGTAGCTATCTATAGATGATGTGCAATTGCTATTAAAATCAATGACCTTTGTTACATAAATGGAAAAAACAATACTTAGATTGATACAAATTTTCAAATGATTTCAAATTTCCAAATCAATCTTGAAAAAGAGAAACAAAATTTAATACACATGCTTCTTGATTTCAAAACTTATTACAAAACAGAGTGGTTGGTCTGGGGATGTGGCTCAAGGGGTAGCGTGCTCCCCTGGCATGCGTGTGGCTGGGGTTCCATCCTCAGCACCACATACAAACAAAGAAGTTGTATCTGCTGAAAACTAAAAAGTAAATATTAAAATTCTCTCTCTCTCTCTCTAAAAAAAAAAAAAAAACAGAGTGGCAGGAGAATGAGGACAGGCATATGGCACAATGAAATACAATTGAGAATCCATAAATATACCTACACATCTATCTGTGGTCAATTGATTTTTGACAGGGTTGCCAACACTATCAATAGGAAAAAAGTAGTATTTTAACTAATTATGGTTGGGAATATAAGATTTTCACATTCAAAACAAAGGGCATGTTAATGCTAGCCTATACTCATAGCAACTTAGGAGCCAAAAGCAGGATGATTGCCAAAATCAAAGCCAGCCAGAGAAAACAGGGAGGTTCTAAGCAAAGGGAGACCCTGTCCCCAAATACATAGATAAATAAATAAAGGGCTGGGGATATGGCGTAGTGGTTAAGCATAATTGAGGCTGAGTCACTATCACACAACATTTCAAATTTAACACAAGGGAGATTCAAGATGGTGGGCTAGAGGAAGGCTGCACTCTGTGTTGCTCCTGACTTGGGGTTCAGTAGTGGGAATATTGTTTCTCTGCATGTTACTAGAAATCCCCCACAGCTTCTCCTTTGCAGGAATTCCAGCTGCTGTGCCCATACAGGCCCCCTGATCTTAGTGTCAGCACAGGACTCTTTGCCCAACTGGACTTACCAGGACTGCTGACATCAGCACCTATGCAGAACCCCTGGCCACCCCCACCTATGCAGGAACCCCAGCTGTGGCCCCCACAAAGGACACCCACTTCACGTGCAGGACTTCAGGCCACCACTCCCTTGTGGACCCTTATCCACCAACATGGGGCTCCTCTGGTTACCTCCATCTTGGGACACTGTAATTACTGCCTTAACCCCATAAACATGATAGCATGCACCTGGGTACACCACATAGGGTCTAGAGACAGCTACCAGCCACAACACTTCATGCTACAGAGTCACATCTCTGAACACACTGTTCAATGTCACTGCCCAGCCTCCACCCATCCCAAAATCTCACCTCTGAAAGCAGCCTCCTCCATCTTGGGACACCTTTGTTGTCATCTTTAGTTGGGGTAATTCCCAGCCTGGGATACCAGCTGGGATCTAGAAGCAATATCAAGGTACCTATAGTCCCCAACTCCCCGCATTCGCTGGTAGCACCTAACCTGGCACAGTGCTTTACACAGCTACCCAAGTGGTCTGTAACTCCAAAAACCTGGTCCTCAACTGCCCAATACAAGACAGCCCTTCACAACAGGTGCACAGCCCCCAGAGTACAGTCCACAAGACGATCAGAGAGAGAGGTTCCCAGTTGGAAAGTAGAAAGGGAGAGGGTGCATGAAATACAGTTTAGAGACTAAATTAGAGACCAGTTATTGAGAGGCCAATACATAAAATAAGGAGATAGGGCCAAGTGCCCATATCACACAAGTGGGCCCCAAAGGAGATCCTTGAGGTGCAGTGTCCCAATGGGGAACTGCAAGTGCTATATCCCACCTCTAGGAGCTCCACCCCCAAGACCAATGCTCCCACCCTAATAACTTTCACCATCCTGAGGGTGAAGATACCAGCAAACAATAGACAACTCCACCTATAGGAAGCAGGAAAGATGCTGAACTCAAAAAAAACAAACAAAAAAAAAACCTTATATCTTTCTTCAAGATTTTTTTCTTGCTTTTTTCCTTTTCTTTCTATTTTTTCCCACCCTCACATTCCCAAAATTTGTAAAACCTGAAAGAACGAACAAGGCTCATCGTCAGAGCAAATGCCTGTTTATTGAGGAACACTCTGCATATTTATAGAGCCAGCCGGGGTTGGTTTGACAGTTGGCATGGGATGCCTTTTTATTGGTGGGAAAGGATCAGGTGAGCAGCAGGGCTAGTCTGATTGGTGGGTAAGGATCAGGTGAGCCAGCAGGGCTTACCATCGGATGGCTCTTCTTGGAGGATGGGGAAGTTAGTCTTTGGAGCCGGGGCGACTCCCAACAAAACCAAGTACTTTTCATTAATTAGGCTACTGAGGACTGGGATGCCTGAATAGTATATTATATTTATGGTGCATATTTCATCTCCTATTTTTACATTTTTTAAAATTTTTCTTAATATTTACATTTGCTTTTTGTACTCTCTATTGTCATCCTACTTGTCTCCCAAAAATTACTTTTTTCTCCTGCTACTAGCTAACTTCTTTAGATTCCTCTTTCACACTTCCTAAGATCTAATAACTCTAAATCCTCACTCCCTACCTCCTTAACATCTCATACTATACCTGATCCAATTCTCTCTTTGTCTACCATCAGACACTGTACATCCTGTTGCAAACCTACTGTTTATATTATAGATAATAATGGAACTCATTGTTTCTGTAAGTTGTGACAAATACGTAAACGTCTTAATAGCAGCTATTTGGTTTAAGGCTGTATATTGTTTGTATTGGAATCAGTTAATATTGTTCTCTCCCTTAAGGAAGAGGTTTTGGAACCCTGTAGGGACACTATAAGTCTACTGGGTAAAAACTGTAATGCCTCAGGTCTGCATTGCTAGAAGGGAAGATACACAAACAACATTAAAAAAATAAGGGAAGAAACTGTCCCAAATAAACCAAGATATTACATTATTAGAATCCATGGCCAGCACAACAGAAGGAATTATAGAGAAGGAGTTCAGGATGTACATAACTGAAATGCTCTGTGAATTAAGGATACTATAAGAAAGCAAGTACAGCCAGAAAAGATCATTTTGATAAAGAGCTACATAAAAAATACAGGAGGCAAAACTTTGCATCAATAAAGAGGTAGAGGTTCTGAAAAACAAAACAGAAATCCTTGAAATTAAAGAAACAACAAATCAAATAAGAAACTCAATAGAAATCACCACCAACAAATTAGATCACTTGGAAGACAGAATATCAGACAATGAAGACAAAATACATAATCTTGAAAATGAAGTTGACCACACAGTGAAGATAGTAAGAAACCATGACCAAAACACTCAAGAATTATGCAATTATATAAAAAAAATTTAAGAATTATTGAATTAGAGGAAGGCATAGAGTTATAAACCAAAGGAATGAACAATCTATCCAATAAAATAATATCAGAAAATGTTCCAAATATTTTGGAAAATGTTTGGATAAATTGGAAATTAGAATAAATTGGAAAATCAAATACAAGAGGCTTAGAGGACACCAAATGTACAAAATCACAACAGATCTACACCAAGGCAAATTATAATAAAAATGCCTATCAACAGAATAAGGAGAGAACTTAAAAAGCCACAAAAGAAAGAAATCAAATTACATATAGGAGAAAACCAATTAGGATATCTACAGATTTATCAACCCAGATGATAAAAGCTAGAAAGATCCTGTAACAACATATATCAAGCTCTGAAAGAACATGGATGCCAACCAAGAATCTTATATTCAGCAACATTAAGCTTTGGATATGATGATGAATTAAAAACTATCCATGATACACAAAAGTTAAAAGAATTTTCCACTAGAAAGCCTGCACTACAGAACATCCTCAACAAAACATTCCATGAGGAGGAAAAACAACAATGAAAATCAGCAAATGGAGGTATTACACTAAAAGTAAAACCAAACAAAAGGAAAACCAAGTCAAGTAAAATAACAAAAATGAGCGGGAATACAAATTATGTCTAATAATAACCTTGAATATTAATGGTCTAAACTCACCAACCAAAGTACACAAACTGGCAGATTTGATTTAAAAAAAATTAATGCTGCCTTCATGAGACTCATCTCATAGGAAAATACATCAACAGACTGAAGGTGAAAGGTTGAGAAAAAAACATACCTCTCACATAGCATGCAGAAACAAGCATGGGTTTCCATTCTCAAGTCAAATAATGTGGAATGCAAGCAAAAGTTAATCAAAGGGGATAAAAAAGGACATTTAATACTGTTTAAGGTAACCATAGATCAACAGGACATAACAATTATAAGTATATATGCCCCAAACATGGAGCATCTACATTCATTAAACAAACTCAAGTTCAAGAGTCAAATAGAACATACACAATAATCTTGGGTGACTTTAACACACCTTTCCCACCATTGGATAGATCTTCCAAAAAAAAAAAGGTGAACAAAGAAAGTATAGAACTCAATAATATAATCAATAACTTATACATAACACATATTTATAGAGAATATTTCATCCATCAATGAGTGAATAAACTTTCTTCTCAGCAGCACATGGATCCTTCTTTAAAACAGACCACATGTTATGCCACAAAGCAACTCTTGCCAAATACCAAAAAGTAGAGATACTACCCTGCATTCTATCAGATAATAATGGAATGAAATTAGAAATCAATGATAAAAAAATAGAAGTTACTCCAACATCTGGTGACTAAATAATATGATATTGAATGAACAATGGGTTGCAGAAGACATCAAGGACAAGATTAAAAAATTCTTAGAGGTAAATGAGAACACAGATACAACATATCAAAAGAAGAAACAGTTGACAAATAACTAACCTAACATTATATCTCAAAGCCCTAGAAAAAGAAAAAAATCAACACCAATAGCAGTGGAATACAGCAAATAATTACAATCAGAGCTGAAATCAATGAAATTGAAATAAAAGAAACAATTAAAAATTGACAAAATAAAGTTGGTTCTTTGAAAAAATAAAATTGATAAACTGTAATCCAATTAACAAAGAGAAGAAAAGAGAAAATTCAAATTACTAACATTCATGATGAAAAGGGAAATATCACGACGGACACTAGAGAAATACAGAAGATAATTAGAAATTATTTTGAAAACTTGTCCTCCAGAAAATAGAAAATATAAAAGGCACTGACAAATTTCTAGACTCATATGATTTGCCGAAACTGAATCAGGATGATATACACAATTAAACAGATCAATTTCAAGCAACAATAGAAGACACCATCATAATTCTACCAACCAAAAAAAGCCCAGGATCAAATGAATACACAGCTGAGTTGTACAAGATCTTGAGAGAAGAACTAATAGACTTGTAGACCAATGGCACAAAATAGAGGACACAGAGACTAACCCACATAATTACAGTTATCTTACCAATACTTCTCAAATTATTTCATAAAATAGAAAAATAGGGAACACTTCCAAACACAGTCTATGAGGCCAATATCAGTTACCCTGATTCCATATCTGACAAAGACATATCAAAGAAAGAAAATTTAAAACAAATATCTTAAATGAATTAAAAGCAAAATTTCTCAACAAAATTCTGGCAAATCAAAAACAAAAAACATATCAAAAAAGATAGTGCATGATGATCAAGTGGGGTTAATCCCAGAAATGCAAGTTTGGTTCAACATACTGAAATCAATAGACTGAAAGACACATCACATCAATAGACAAATCACATCAATAGATGGAAAGACAAGAATATGATCATCTAAATAGATACATAAAAAGCATTTGACAAAATACAGCACCTGTTCATGTTCAAAACACTAGAAAAAATAGGGAAAACAGGAACATATCTCCACATTGTAAAAGCTATCTATGCTAAGCTCAAGGCCAACATCATTCTAAATGGAGAGAAATCGAAAGTATTCCCTCTAAAAACTGGAACAAGACAGAGATGCCATTTTTAACCACTTCTATTTAACACAGTTAGCTAGAGCAATTAGACAGACAAAAGAAATTAAAGGGAAATGGATAAAAAGAAGCTCAAACTATCACTATTTGCTGATGATGTGATTCTACAACTGGAGGATCCAAAAAAATTCCACCAGAAAACTTCTAAAATAATTAATGAATTCAGAAAAGTAGCAAAATATAAAATCAACACCCATTAAATCAAAGGCATTTCTGTACATCAGTGACAAATCCTCTGAAAGGGAAATGAGAAAAACTATTTCATTTATAGTAGCCTCAAAAAATAAAATAAAGTACTTGAGAATCAACAAAAGAGGTGAAAGACCTCTCCAATGAAAATTACAGAATGTTAAAGAAAGAAATTAAAGAAGACCTTAAAAGATGGAAGGATCTCCCTTGTTCTTGGATAGGCAGAATTAATATTATCTAAATTACCATACTACCAAAAGCACTATACAGATTTAATGCAATTCCAATCAAAATCCTAATGACATTCCTCACAGAAATAGAAAAAGCAATCATAAAATTCATCTGGGAAAATAAGAGACACGAAATAGCTAACACAATCCTTAGCAACAAGAGTGAAGCAGGTGGCATCACTATACCAGACCTTCAACTATACTACAGAGCAATTGTAACAAAAACAGCATGGTATCAGCATCAAAATAGATTTTTAGACCAACGGTACAAAATAGAGGACACAGAGACTAACCCACATAATTGCAGCTATCTTATGTTAGACAAAGGCACCAAAGACATACATTGGAGAAATATAGCCTCTTCAACAAATAGTGCTGGGAAAACTGGAAATCTAAATGCAACAAAATGAAATTAAGCCCCTATCTCTCACCATGCACAAAACTCAACTCAAAGTGGATCAAGGACCTAGGAATCAAAGCCTAGTAAAAGAAAAGGTAGGCCCAAATCTTCATCATGTGAGATTAGGCCCCAAATTCCTTAACAAGACTTCTATAGCACAAGAAATAAAATCAGAAATCTATAAATGGGATGGATTCAAACTTAAAAGTTTCCTCTCAGCAAAGCAAACAATCAGTGAAGTGAAGAAAGAGCCTACAGAATTGGAGCAAATTTTTTCTACACATACATCATATAGAGCACTAATGTCTAGGATATATAAAAAACTTAACACCAGAAAAACAAATAGTCTAATCAATAAATGGGCCAAGGAACTAAACAGACATTTCTCAGATGATATACAATCAATCAACAAATATATGAAAAAATGTTCAACATCTCTAGCAATTAAAGAAATGCAAATCAAAACTACTCTCAGATTTCATCTCGCTCCAGTCAGAATGGCAGCTATTAAGAATACAGACAACAATAAGTGTTGATGAGGATGTGGGGGAAAAGGTACATTCATATATTGCTGGTGGGACTGCAAACTGTTGCAACCAATCTGTAAAGCAGTATGGAGATTCCCAGGAAAACTTACAATGAAACCACTATTTGACCCAGCTATCCCTCAGTTTATACCCAAAGGACTTAAAAACATCCTACTACAGGGACACAACCAAATCAATGTTCATAGCAGCATAATTCACAAGAGCTAAACTGTGGAACCAACCTAGATGCCCTTCAATAGATGAATAGATAAAGAAACTGTGGTATATATACACAATAGAATATTAATTGGCATTAAAACAGAATAAAATCATGGAATTCGCAGGCAAATGGATGGAGCTGGAGAACATCATGCTAAGTGAAGTGAACCAATCCCTAAAAACCAAAAGCTGAATGTTTTCTCTGATATGTGGATGCTGATCCATAATGGAGATGTGTACTATGATCTGAAATGCACTCTCCTGTCATGTATAACAAATTAAAATAAATAAACTGAAAATAAAGTTAACACAAAATTAATAACTACCTACATATAAGAACTAAAGCCTGGCGGGGGCTGTGGCTCAGCCGTAGAGCGCTCGCCTACCACGTGTGAGGCCCTGGTTTTGAGCCTCAGGCACCACATAAAAATAAATACATAAAACAAAGGTTAAAAAAAATAACTAAAGCCAAAAAGCTTAGAAAGAAAACACACACGTAAATCTTCAGGAAAGATCTAGTGTTCATAATATATAAAGGACTCATATCTTAATGACAAAAAAATTAACAATAGGCAAAAGAAGTAATTAAACCTCTCTTCAAAGGTTCACAACATCTAATAAATACATGGACAAATGTTAATATAATTAATTATTAAGGAATTTCATATTAAGTTCATATAATATAACTTTGCATCTCTTAGATTGACTATATTAAAATCAAAACAAAATAAAAAGTGATAAATGTTGGTCGATGGGATGGAGAAAGTGAAAATATTATATATTGATTGTGCAGAATGTATGATGGTTCAGGTGTTATGGAATACAATTTGACAGTTTCTCAAAATGCTAAAAAGAATATCCATATGACCCATAAATTCTGTTCTTAGATGCATATACCTAAAAGACTGAAACACATACACAAACAAATAATTTAACATTAATGCACAGATAATATTCACAAGAGCTAAATGGTAAAAATAATTTTAATTCCAATTGAGGTGTAAATTAAACAAATATATGGCATGGGTACAAAATTTTACTCATTTATTAAAAGGAATGGAATACTTATACATGCTATGATGCAGTTGAAGCTAAAAATGATCATGCTAAGGGCCAGGGATAGAGTTCAATGATAGTGTTTAGTATATGAAAGCTGTAAGGTCTTGGGTTTCATCCTCAGCACTACTAATCTCTCTCTCTCTCTCTCTCTCTCTCTCTCTCTCTCTCTCTCTCTCTCTCTCTCACACACACACACACACACACACACCACACACACATACACACACACACACCTTTTTATGTGCTAAGTGAAAACCAGAAACAAAAGCTCATATACTGTGTGATTGGATTTATATAAAATATCTAGACTAGATAGATAAGCCAATCAGTGATTGTCAGAGGCTTAGAAAAGGAAAATGTAGAGAGTCACTGTTTAATGAATATAGGATTTTTTGAGGTGATAAAGTTTTGGTAACAGATTGGGGGCTGGGGCTGTGGCTCAGTGGTAAGAGCGCTTGCCTGGCACAGGTGAGGCACTGCATTTGATCCTCAGCATCACATAAATATAAAATAAAGGTATTGTATCCACCTACAACTAAAAAACATACATATTTAAAAAAAGGTGATAGGTATATAATACTTTCAAGTTACTAAAGGCTACTAAATTGTCCATTTGAAAATGGTTAATTTTATGTATTTTAAAAAGTCATTAAAACAACGTTTTCATCTTAATCCTGGTATTTTATATTTCAATGATTATTATTTTTCATACAGTTAAGTATGCCTATATTTTATGGTATCATTTTCAAATAAAATGATGTCACTTAACAGTACAACCCAGTAAGAATATTAAGTTCACATAAACACATGAATACTATCTCAAACCTATTCTTGCTTTATAAATAAACATTCATCATCTTAAGATTTCACTTTTTTCTTCAGTTCAGGAGAGTAACAATGGAGAAACTGAAAATCTGGGAATTTTCTCACAAAGATCATAGAATCAAATTTTATATTCTGTAGTATGACTATAACATTCAAAATGTTTATGAAGTTTTATATATATATATGTTTTAATGTCTATATAGAGTCAATAAAATTAATCATAGAACTGCAGTATTTCATGAGAAAAATTTTAGTTATGTATTGAAAATACTTTCATATACTACAAAAATACAAATAATATAAATTAGAAAAGTTAGCAGCTAGGTATTTTGTTACATTATAATACATGAAAATGCATGATGGGATGAGAAAAGCGATATGGACAATATCAATTTTATAATGTAAATATCAGTCAATATGTTAAATAAGATATTTCTGGCCTTCAATATTTTTCCCCAGAATGAGTATTTATTTTGCTTATTATACCAGAGCCAGATTTTTAACATGGCAGAAGTAAAACATTCACAGGGAAATTTATTTTCTCCTGAACAATTGATAAGAGTTTAGACATGGACCAAAATAAGAGAAATTTGTGCACTGTAAAAATCTAAATCATTTCATATCATTTAGAAATACAATATAGGAGGCATTTATTCATTTAAGAATTAAGTAACTATACCAATATATACATTTTGCAAAAAATAAATTATATAAATTGTTGATTATACTCTTTTGACACATATTAAAGGAAGCAACATGACATACTACTTTTTTTTTTCAAAAACTGTATGAATTTTAAAAGGCAATATTGAGAAAAAATATTAAGATGAAGTCTTCTCTATTGATTTCACAGTGTGGAAAATATTGTAAATATATATATTTACTTTTTAAACATTAAAATGATGTATTTGTGTGTGGGGGAGTAGAAGTGTTTTCTATATCTGGCATCAGAAAGGAGAGAAGAATAAGGTGAGAACTCATATATGCATTACATATTTGTACATATAATTTTAACTACAGTTTTATCTGATGGTACTATGAATACAGAGATATCAACTTTTCTTCAGTCTATGCCATAGAAACCCTTGTAATAGAAACTGTGAAAATATCATTGCTATACTTGTTCTAGTTTAAGGATTTCTATTATTACTATTGTTTTAACATTAACTAGTTTCCTATGGAAAAGCAATCAAATTCATGGAAGCCAATCCCTTTTAAATGCCACTTTGTTGGTTGCCCTTAATTCTAGACATAAAACCTAATTTTAGAGAACATATCTGTAAGTCTTCACATTCTAAAAAAAAAAAGAGAGAATTTTTTCCATCTTTTTTTCCTCTATTATCTTTTAAATTATCTTTACCTTTCAATCTAAAGATGAAACTACTTCACTGCTCATTAAAATTAGCCATCTTCTTATAGGATCCAGGTACCACAAAAACATTAGAAGTATCAAGTGATAATAACAATGACTATTCCCAGTAGTAGCTGTTTTACTATCATTCATTAGGTACTCTCAAATATCCATAACAACAAATTTTGGGGTTTTTTTAGCTGTAGTGCTACCAAGAATTGTCACTGAAGACACTTTCAATGATGAGGTAATAAAATTATGAAATTATAAAAATCTTAAGAAACAAACACTTACCATTTGTCATTCTACTTTTCTATCCAGGGTTCCTTGGGTTAGTCTGTACTGGGATATGGAACAGCCACCCTGTTTAATATCTGATGTCATTATCACAGAGGCAAAGACAACTTTTACTGATCTAGTTCAACAATTAAATTTTCTTGGCCAATGGAACAATACTTATCTCAAAATCAATAAGTAATAAATCTGCAACTTGTCATCTGGTCCCATTCAACCATGGGTGTGAAAAAGTGCAAGGACACCAGGTGGTCAGAGAGATGGAGATCAAGCACATTCATCAGCAAATTAGTCATTATTTTACTTATGTTTACATGTAAGAAAATGAAGGCTTAGGAAAATTTTGCTCAAGATCAAACAAATAATAAATGACAGAATCAAAAGTTAAACTCACATCTATCTCAATCCCAATCAGGTTTCTTCACTTACACCATACTGCCTCACTCAGTTCTAATCAAACATGCAATGGTGACATAGAATCTAAATCAACTTTGCTTGGAAAATTAAATAGCCTCATCAATCAACAGTCTAAACTTGATACTTGGATAAATAATTCTTCAAAATTACTATGTTCATTTTACTCTGATCCTTAATGGTTTATAAATAAGTCTAAATATTTAATGATTATCAGCAACCCAGTAAAGATTAATGAGCATGAATATCCCTGATTTAATCAGCCCATTTAATATCTCCAAAGGGCAAAGAAAGAATTTTTGAACCAGATATATGTGTTGCTTTCATTGGTTCTCAGACCAACTACAGCGTTTTATAAGTACTGTGAGATGTCACATGATTATATTAATTTAAATGCATTTTATCATCTAATATAACTAAAACTATACACTGTTCTCATAGATTAACTCTCTGCATTTTAAAACACAGAGGTCATGGTTATTTTCAGAATTTTGGCTTAGGGTAAAACCCCAGATTCTGCATTTATAATGTACAAAAAATTAAGAAGCCAGGCACTATGGCATATGCCTGTAATCACAGCAACTCAAGAGGCTGAGGTAGGAAGATCACAAGTTTGAGGTCAGCCTCAACAATTTAGTGAGGTCCTAAGCAACTTAGTTAGACCTATCTAAAAATTAAAAATGAAAAGATCTGAGGATGTAGTGGATAGGTAAAGTAGCTCAGGCTTCAACTTCCAGTACTGAAAAAAAAGAATTAAGTGATAAAATCTCCAAAAATAAATGAGGCAGAAATAATATTTAGAGCCAACACCACTATTATATCACTGGGGGACCAAATACATTATATATGTAGAACAAGTTATTCAGATAGACAAATGGATGCTATATGTAGGATTCTGGGCTTTAGCTTCAGACTACTTATAGATACTATTTTTTTTTTACAGATCTTTAAGGAATAGACAAAATCCTAATCCCTCAATACTGCCTAAGTGTGCATATTTTTTTTCAGGAGTAAAAAATCAAGTTATTTGGGGGCAACAAGACACAGACTCTTAATCTCAGTAAAATGATAAAACTTTGGCTTGTTTTTTCTCATATGATGTAAAAGAGGAGGAACCACCGATGTTGGATTTTGCAAGCACTTTTTATAAGAGCTACCACTGGCTTCCCCTGGTGCTTATGATGTAGCTAATGTGACTTCTACTATCTATTGTTAAAATCAAAGAACTGCAGGAAAGAACACCACTGGTTATTTGTGTCTTTTTTTATTTTCAGAAAAGTAAAACCAATTTCATATGTACCTCAAATGTCCCTTAACTTATGCACCTATGGCAAACGAGAGTTACATGACCCATTCTAGTAAGCCTGGTAAAAAGAGAAAGGAATGGTAAAAATTAACTTAGAATAGTCACAATTCTTGAACTGGTCTAGATACAACTACCACTCTGTGAGCTTTTAAAAAGGAGATGTGGCCTTGATAGACAACTGTCAGATACGAGTGGGATGGGAGATCCCATCATACTGGCATATTCCTTTCAAAGCAAAATAAAACCTCAACTGAAAGTGACACATCATTGCCTCAGTCGTATTGTTAGAGGACAGCTACCCAGTCTAGCCCATGCTCAAGGAGAGGGAGTTAATCAAAACATGAATACTTGGAGGCAGGGATTATTTGGGGCCACTTTAGAGACTGCCTAGCATATTGGGAAAAACTGTTTCTCATATATATATGTGTGTGTGTGTGTGTGTGTGTGTGTGTGTGTGTGTGTGTGTGTGTAAAATAGTTGCAGGACACAATACATTTATTTTTATTTATGTGGTGCTGGGGATAAAACCCAGTGCTTCATCCATGCTAGGTGAACACTGTATTGCTGAGACACAACCAAAGTCCCCCAAAAAGTGATTCTTGAAAATAGCATATAACAGAAATCTAAACAAGACAACAAGGTTTGTTACCTTTTTAGTAAGATAACTTAACAGGAATAGTCATTACCTTGTAGCAAACTCTTCTTCCTATTGAAACCAATAATATTGTCATTCTACTTATTGAGTTTTGTTTTTCTCTGTATTTAAAAAATATCCCTTGCCTTGTTTGTACCATACTAATTATATTAAAATTTTCAAATCTATTTAAATTTATAATAATTAAAATACCAACATTTTATGCAATGACCCCCCCACCAATAGAACATACCTCTTTTCTATCTTCCCTTCTGTTTTTTGCCCTACTCCCAAATCAAATTTGGCTTAAGTCATCTGATAATTTCGTGCTAATTTTTTTACCTGAATTATGGATATTTGCTTTCTTCTATTTCAAAAATACTTTCCTTACAACTATATCAAACTTTACAACTATAACTTCAACAATTATTATTTAGTTTACAGTAGATCTAACATTACTAAATACTAAACTAACTCCTAATCATCTGCATCTCAAATGTAAACTTCTCATGGAAAACTTAGTTCTAATTAAAATTCATTCTATCACAATTTTCATAGAATAGTGTCATTCCCCTCCATAAAACTGATCATCATTTATATTTACAGGCTATTTCATGATTGTTTGATTATTTTTTGTTTTTCCCAATAGACTGCAGGCTTCATGAAGGTAAAAACAGTACCTTATTTTTTTCTTTTATTATTATTATTATTTTCAATCATTTCTGCAGTGGCTCTTATGATACCTGAGTAAAAAGATGCTCATAAAACTTTTTTTAAAAAATTAAGTACCAAAAAATTTAAGCCTCTTTATAATCACACTTAAAAAAGCCTCATTTCAAGGAATTTGAAAAAAATACCACAATTAGACTCTTGAAAAGCACACTTGTTCTCCACAGCACAAAAAAAAAGCTCACTTCCTTTAGAATGGAAATGGTATCTCAAAATTTGGTTAGAAAATTGGTCTCACTACCCTACTTTACACAAAATAGAACAAATTAATCAATTATTTAGAACATTTCAATTACCATAAAGTTACATAATTCACTTTCTAATTCATTCAAATTTTTTTACATTTAATTTTAAAATGTTCTTGGGGAAATTTTAATATTTTTTCTCTTATTCTCTTTTTTCAATGATGAATAATTACTCTTTATTATAAATTGTATATATATATATATATATGCTACTGTCATACTCATCTTATACATATTATAATCATAATATATGGGAAATAGCATTGTCTTCTGAAGACCTTTTTGGATGAGTTCTCAAGTATTATTTTATCTTTCATGCACATTACAATTCTTTAGGTATATGTCTTAAAGCTAGATTTTTAATTATAATTTTATATTCCTTGTATATTTGATGAAACTTCTTTAAGCTATAATGTTATTTGAGTATAGTATATAAACTTCCTTACTCCATTACTCATTTATTCACTCACTCATTCATCTCTTAATTTGTAAATTCATAAACATAGATGAAAGTATGCACTGTATTCTCTGTGTCAGATCTTCTGTGAATCAGTACAAATGGGAGAATGAGTAAGGAATATGCCCTTTTATGAAGAATTCCAACGTTTTGTGGATGGATCAGATATATAAACTCTGATATAAATGTCAGAAAACAAATTACCTAGTTGAGATATGAAGGAATCACAGTATTTATGTGAAAGAAGAAGGTCATCCTTGTTACAAAGTTGAAAATTATACAGGAAAAGTGAAATCTGAGCTAAAATATAGAGAAAAGGATCATTTTAGCACATTGTAAAGTTTATGAAAAGCTCTTCAATACAGAAAACCATTCCTGAACTATTTATCTAACATTACAGGACTCATTAAAGAACCAATAGAACATTAGAGTGAAATTCATTAGTATATTTTTAAGCTTGACTTGTGAAGTCGTTTTTATTTATTTATTTCTCAACAGTGACATAGATATCTGATAGTAATAATCCATTTAGTCTTTGCCCTTAAGAAATGAGAAACAAACCAACAAACTGTTCTGTAATAGTTAAGTGTATCAGTTCCTTGGGCCATTGTAATAAATTTAGTGGCTTAAAACAACATAAATTTCATTTCTTTGCAGACTTCCTGGGAGAATTTTTCTTTCTTTCTTTTCCTTTCCTTTTTTTTTTTTTTTTTTGTCATTTTTAGCTTCAAGAGCCTACTTGCATTCTTTGGCTCATGTTTCTTTCCTCCATATTCAAATTTCATTGGTTGAATCCCTGATTCAATCACCATAACTACTTTTCTTGTGGTTAAATCTCTATGTTAGGCCCATCAGGTCTACCTAGAAGAATCTTTCTACCTTGAGATTCCTAATCATATCATCAAAGTTCCGGAGTAGACAGAAAGCTTATTCACACTTTTTCCTGCGTCTCTATGCTTTCACTTCTGTTGAGGTGGTTGAGCAGATAAATGAATTACAGGTCTACTCTTATCAGGGTCTTTGCATAACTAAACACTAACTTTTCATCCTTTCCAGGCATGAGAAACACCCATGTCCACGACTTTCCTCCTACAACATATTCTCTTGGCAGTAAATCTACTAGTTTTATTGTCTCTTCAAATTTGGATAAGGATTTCACAAATAATCAAGTTTGATTCCCTTTCGCTTCTCAGGTCTTCCTCAATATATCTCCCTCTTTCAAAATAAGCATTAAGAAAAAAAATGGGGTATATCCTCAATAATTTCTTTGGAAATAGCCTCAGCTAAATATCCTAGTTAATTGCTTACAAATCTGCTTTCCTTATAACTATAGGAAACACTTCAGTTAAGATTATGCCACTTTATTACAAAGATCCCATTTCCTCAAGTTTATAATTACATGTTCATTTCTTTCTGAGCCCTCAGCAGTGATTTTAACTTCCATATTTCTAACAACAGTCTGTTTATGATAATTTAGTACTATAGTTTTGCTTTTTCATGCATATGCTTCCTTATGGGCCCTCATGGAAAAGTTTTTTAACATCCTATTTCTGCTAACCGTCTGTTCAAAGCAATCTAGGTTTTTTTTCTATGGTACTTTTCAAAATTCTTTTAGACTCTACCCAGTGCCCAATCCCAAAGCTACTTCCACATTTTTTTTAGGTGCAGATTATAATAGCACCCCATGTCCTGGTACTAAAATTCAAATTAGTTTTCTATTTCCCTTGCAACAGAAATAATCACAAACTTAGTGGCTTAAACAACATAAATGAGTTTGTTCTCTTAAACTTCTAAATTTGTAAGTCTAAAATCATGGCACTGACAAATCTACACACTTTCTGGGGCTGGGAAGAATGAAACTATTCCCTTCCAGCCTCAAGACATCTCCTGCATTTCTTGGCCCAATCTTCTTCCTTCATTTTCAAAGAACATCCCTTCAACCTTTAGTTGCATTCTCATACATCTTATTCTATTGTGGAATCTCCCTCTACCTCTTTCTTATATGGATACTTATTTTGATCCCATTGAACAATCCAGAATAATCTCTCCATCCCACAGTCTTCAACATCATCATATTGAAAAATTTGCTTTGAATATAAGATATAAGATACAGATTCTAGCAATAAAGGCATTAGTATTTCTTAGGGGAGAAAGGTGGAAATGTATATTCGGCCTACCATAGTAAGATATTTATAGATTTTATATTGAGAATGACAACTTTGGAAAATGTAGAGAATGCCCTGGAATTTAAAAGAAGTGACATGCTATTAGGAGATACAGACCAGGCATATTAGAAGGCCATTGGAACCCCACACAAAGAGAATTTGCGTACTATTTAACAAATTTTTTTATCATGGAACCCTGTTTAGAATAAATGTAATCTCTATTATGAACTTTCTTATGAAATTTATGAGTTTGTTCTCTTAAACTTCTAAGTTTTTAAGTCTAAAATCATGGCACTGACAAATCCATATGATGTGATGAAGTAATAAATGTGTGAATGATAATGGAAGAATAAAATATGACACTGAATTTTCAAACTTTAGACGTAATGTAAGCTACTGTTTACTAGAAACTAGGCCTTTGATTTACTATGGAAGAGTAAATATCATTTGATATGAAAGTGAACATTAATGTAATAACAAATATAGGTTATTCAAAAGGTCAGAGACAATGTTTATTATTATATAGATACAGTCTCAGGACTAAAAGTTTTTACCATCAACTTTCAGTTCCTTCTAGATTTTTTTTCTTGCTGTACTTCACTTACATTGGTAAAATATCTTGATATTCTAGTTAGTGATGCTTTATTTGTTTAAACACTATGCAGATATCTGTTGTTCTCAAGTACACTAAAGTGTATGCATATTATTAAATAAGTTTGTATATTCAATCTTTTTATCTTCCCCCAAATTACCGTGCACATTGTACTTAATGTTCTTTTGGATTAGTCTTGATGTATTATTGATGCTGAATGTTGCAATAGATCCAATATTCTGTATTCCAACATACTGGATTGCTCACACATAACAAGGGCCCTGTGAACACTCATTGCACACTGATGTGTCTCTTAGGACCAGCAAGGACAAAGCCATTGTACTTTATGTATTAGAAATGATTAAGATAACCAAATTGCATTTGAAGTTACTAAAGCCTCAGCACACATCTTTAGCTATGACTGGCTACTCCCCCTACTACCACTTATAGGTAATGCCACTTCTGTGAAGATATTATTATTCTTTTTTTGACCAATATAAATGCTTAAGGTAAAATGTGGATATTTCAGTTGATATTAGTTGACTGAATTGGGAAGGGATTGTGAAATGTCATTCATTATTTAAAGGGAAGTGACTTCATTCTTTTGTATATGAACATACTTTTAGCTTGTGTTGTCACTAGTGGTATTTATTTTTGTACTATTCTATGCAAACTAGTACCTGATTTAATAAGTTTGGAACCTGTAAGACTATAATCACAGATTTTCACACAGAAAAACATCAGTCTGAAGAATACATGAAATATGAATTTCCATGTTTCTTTCATACACTGTTGAAACTTTTGAAAAAACGTAGGAGTTTCTAGGACTTTTCAATTCTTTCCAGTTTTACAAAACTTTTGTCCAGTGAAGTATTATTGATTCCTGATCAATAAAGCAGAGGCTTGTTTATTCGGATTCTGCAATAAAAATGTAGGTAACACTGACTAGACTTCTTCCTTTTCTGTATTCCATGTTAATTGTAGAGTAGAATAAATATCATGTAAATCCCTCAAAGATTAATTTCTAAGGGACTTTTTGTTCATGAGACCTATATTTAGTCTTGGGGCAACATGAAACAACATGACTCTATCTGTAAATGCCTGAGATTAATCAAGAAACCTCCACAGGAAGCATCTGGAGGGCATGTTAAAAGAACTCTTCTAATGCTTCTTGCTATCAGAGGTGGAGTGCCAATGCACAACCATTTAATTTCTTATACAGACTTGGATGTGTAGGGCATATTCAGCCATTGTCCAACTTCTCTACCACTTTCATTTAGAATCCCTCCTATCTTTACTTTTGGAAATTACTTTTTCCTTATGATATTCTGCCAAAGTCCTTAAATTGCCAATCACAGAGCTTTGGCTCCTTATTTCCTACTTCTTCATATCAAGCTTATAGGGGAAATTTTGCCCTCCATTGTGTTCTGTCATTATAGGCTTTTTGTCACCCTGTACTTTTTTAGCCATACTTACATGACAAGAGTACTCATTCTGTGATCACATTTAAAAATTAAAAATACATTATATAATTATAATCAGCCACACACACACACACACACACACACACACACACACACACACATACAGGACATAACTAGTTCCAGCAGTTAAGGCACACATGGAAAGCAAACACTGTATTGTGGTTAGCACAGTTATTTGAAAGCTAAATAAACATCAATAATGATAATATTTTGTGGTTCAGTTGTCCATTTGTTTGGGCACTAAATAGTTATTGTATCTTTACAATGAAAGAGGTGCCTTTTCTCCTTAGGCTGCAGATGAGTTTTTGTGCCTATATTATTTTTTCAAGAAACACTGCAACTCTTATAAAAACTGCTATTTTAATGAACTATGTGAATCTAACTTTCAAAGATGCAAGAGAAAGGCGGACTGAAGCCAAGAGCTATAATTAACTGCGTGCTTATTTGCTAAAATAAATGTGCAATTCTCACTTCTTTCTTAGAATGGAGTCACTGGGACTACTATCATTAGACTGCCATTACAGTCCTATCATTATAGAAATAATAAGAAACAAGCTCTGGAATCTGCTTTTCTCTTCAATTTAAGGGTAATTTGGTGGTGGAAGCAGAAGCAGAAGCTATTTTTAGATACACTCAATAATTTTTACATAGTGATACCTACATACATTTGTAAATACACATGCTATCTGGTCATTTTAAATAATGGCTAAAGGTAAAAATAATAATTTGCATAAAATTAACATATTTTATCAGATAATGTTACCAAAATTTTTATTGGAAATGGTTATGATGCAGTAAAAAGAAATTCACTACATTTTTTTAAAAAATTTACTCACTTTCCCCATAATAGTGAACATGGAATATTTTCAAGTATTCTCTGTAATGCTGGTTTCTCTATAGTGAGCCTCTGATACATGCTGCTGGATTTTGAGTCCCTCTGACACCTTTCTTGCTTCTTATTCTATATGCATCCTCTTTCATTCCTAAATGCTGTACAATATCAAAAATATATTCTTAGTCATGGTTTTCCCACTATACTCTTGGGTGAGCCAGACACATCAAAATGTGCCAGCCTTAATCATTTTCCCATTTAACATGGGTCTCCAAAGGATCAAGGATTATGTCTTAAAAAATATGAAAATCAATCTCTAACATGGTCTTTCATACATAGATAAATATTTATCTATACATATTTTTAAGTAAATTCAACATATCCTAAAATAGACTAATCATAATTTTGGCTCACTTGTTATTGTTCTCTCTGTAACTATTTCACAAGCTACAAAAGAAAAGAAAAAGAAAAATGACTACTTTTTTGAAAATACTGCCCAGAGGAAACTAAGAAGTAAAGATTAGATTTGGCAACTGGGAAGCTTAATGGTGGTCTTGAAAAGAGAATCAAAAAGACAGAATGGAGAAAAAGCTAGACTGATGTGATTTTTAAAACAGTGGGAAGGACATAGAAAATAACACTTAGGAATATAAGTTATTTTACCATGAAAGCAGATGTAAAGATAAAAAGTCAACTGGTAAAGCATCAATGAGTTCTCTTCCTTCTCTAAAATTATTAATATTAATATAAGAAGTATTATTATAATGATTGCAAAGAAAATGTTGAAAGAAGAAATACATTGTAGAGAAAGTTGCTAGTTACAGAAAGAATGGAATTTAATGAGTATATGGAGGGATTTACCTTGGGCAGGAGACAAAAGACAATTTATTTTTATTTTATAATATTATTTTTATTATAGTAATGAGGACTGAACACAGGGGCAACTATACCACTGAATTTCATCCCAGATCTTTTTGTTGTTGTTGTTGTTTTCTTTTATCTTTTTGTTTGTTTTGTTTTGTTTTTTGAGATAGGGTTTAAATGGCCCAGGCTCACCTCAAACTTGCAATCCTGCTGCCTCAACTTTTTAAGTGGACTGGATTATGGGTATATCCCACTGTACTTAACTAGAAGGCTACATCTTTTGTTCAGGAGAATAGGCTGAGGATGAGTTTAGAAAAAAATAAGAAGATTTTCTGGGGAAAGAAGAAGATAAAGAGAGAATTATTAAAATAAACAATAACAATGAGCTGTGAAAATGGCAGATTAGTGGATTATAAACTGTGATCAGAATGTTATATTAAAAAAATGGAGGTACTAGAGGAAAAGAGAAGCTAGTTGCCAAAAAGTAGGTAGTAATATTTTAGAGGTGATCACCAAATTAGAAACATTTAGATGAAAGATGTGCATGACTTTCAGGAGAGAACATATTATTTGAAGAAATTTAGAGTTGGGGTTAAGGATGCACTGTGCAATAAGGATGATATGAATAGTAAAGAAACAAAAGATAATTATGAGGAAGTTATAATCACCCACTAATAAAAGATGACCCCTTGCTGAGAACTGTTTCAAAGATGATGATTTTTAAGAAGGGGTAGGAAGATACTACGTGAAACAGAATGGCAGTTGCTCCATTTCAAGATGTGGTCATATTTGGAGTTAATGAGAAAAAGAATAATTTCTTGAGATAGCAATAAAGATAGGTGTGTAGCAAGGGGAAAGCAAATTTTTTACATTTGGGGCTAAAAATGTTATAGAGTATTTGGGAGGATACCAGGGATTGAACTCAAGGGAACCCAACCACTGAGCTACATCCCCAGCCCTATTTTGTATTTTATTCAGAGACAGGGTCTTAGTGAGTTCTTTAGCACCTTGCCTTTGCTGAGGCTGGCTTTGAACTCCCAAACTTCCTGTCTCAGCTTTCTGAGCTTCTGGAATTACAGGAATGTGACAGCACACCTAACTGTTATAATAAAGTAATCTTTAAAAATCTTTTATTCTAATTTGTTATATATGACAGCAGAATGCATTAGGATTCATATTGCACATATAAAGCACAATTTTTCATATCTCTGGTTGTATACAAAGTATATTTACACCATTTATGTCTTCATACATATACTTTGGATAATGATGTTGATCTCATTCCACCATCGTTTCTAATCCCATACCCATTTCCTTCCCCTTCCACCCTTTTTCCCTATCTAGAGTTCCTCTATTCCTCCCATGCTCCCCCTCCCTACCACACTATGAATCAGACTCCTTATATCAGACAAAACATTTGGAATTTGTTTATTTGGGATTGGCTAACTTCACTTAGCATTATATTATCCAACTCTATCCATTTATCTGCAAATGTCACGATTTTATTTTCTTTTATTGCTAAGTAGTATTCTATTTTGTATATATACCATTTTTTAAATCAATTCATCTACTGAAGGGCATCGAGTTTGGTTCCATAATTTAGATATTGTGAATTCTGCTGCAATAAACATTGATGTGGCTGTGTCCTTGTAGTATGCTGTTTTAAATTCCTTTAGATATAGACTGCAGAGAAGAATAACTGGGTAAAATCATAGTTCCATTCCAAGTTTTTCAAGGAATCTCCATACTAATTTCCATATTGGCTGCACCAGTTTGCAGTCCCACCAGTAATGTATAAGTGTGCCTTTTTCCCCCCATCCTTGCCAACACTTATTGTTGTTTGTATTCATAATAGCTGCCATTCTGACTGGAGTGAGATAAAATCTTAGAGTAGTTTTGATTTGCATTTCTCTAATTGCTAGAAATGATGAACATTTTTTCACATATTTGTTGATCGTATATCATCTTATGAGAAGTGTCTGCTCAGGTTCTTGGCCAATTTATTGATTAGGTTAGTTCTGGGGTTTTTTGTTTGTTTATTTTGGGCGGGTGTTTAGCTTTTTGAGTTCTTTATATACCCTAGAGATTAGTGTGCTATCTGATGTGCATGTGGTAAAATTTGTTCCCAAGATGTAGGCTCTCTATTCACCTCACTGATTATTTCTTTTACCAAGAAGAAAGTTTTCAATCTGAATCCATCCTATTTATTGATTCTTGATTGTAAGTCTTGAATTATTGCTTAGAAGAAAGTATATTCACTTGCTGAAAGATGAAATATTCTATATATGTCAATTAAGCCTAAGTTATTGATTATATTATTGAGTTCTATAGTTTCTTTAGTTAGCTTTTATTTGGAAGATCTATGAGTGATGAGAGAGGAGTGTTAAAGCCACCCAAGATTATTGTGTTGTGTTCTATTTTATTCTTAAATTTCAGAAGAATTTGAGTGGTGAAAGAGGTGTGTTAAAGTCACCCAAGATTATTGTGTTGTGTTCTATTTGACTCTTAAACTTCAGAAGAATTTTTTTGATGAACACAGATGCTCCATAATTTGGGGTATATATATTTACAAATGTTATGTCTTGTTGGTATATGTTTCCCTTGAGCAGTAAGAAATATCCTTCTTTATCTCTTTTGATTAAATTTAGCTTGAAGACTACTTTTTTTGATAGGAAAATGGAAACCCCTGCTTGCTTCTGCAGTCCATGTGAGTGATATGATTTTTCTCAACTTTCACCTTTAGTCTGTGGATGTCTTTTCCTATCAGATGAGTCTCCTGAAGGCAACATATTGTTGGGTCTTTATTTTTTTTAATCCAATCTGTTATACAATGTATTTTGACTGGTGAGTTTAGGCTATTAACATATTGACATTCAGGGTTATTATTGAGACATGATTTGTATTCCCTGCCATTTTTGTTTATTTTTTGGAATAATTTGAATTTTTCCTTTGATTGGTTTTTCTTTAGTGTATTACAAATTTTCATTGTCGTTTTTTGTTTCTTCTTCATGGAATATTTTACCGAGACCGTTTTGTAGTGCTGGTTTTCTAGCTGTAAGTTCTTTTAATTTTTGTTTATCATGAATAGTTTGTATTTAATCTTCAAATCTAAAGCTTAATTTTTCTGGATACAAGATTCTTGTTTGGTATCCGTTTTCTTTCAGAGCTTGATATATTTTGTTCCAGGATCTTCTAGCTTTCAGTGTCTGGGTTGAAAAATCTGCAGTTATCCTAACTGGTTTCCCCCTATACATAATCTGATTCCTTTCTCTCATGGCTTTTAATATTCTCTCCTTATTCTGTATGTTGAGTGTTTTCATTATAATGTGCCTTGATGTGGATCAATGTTGTGATTTTGTACATTTGGTGTCCTGTCAGCTTCTTGAATTTGGTTTTCCAATTCATTCTTCATGTTTGAAAAGTTTTCTGATATTAATTCATTGAATAGATTGTTTATTCCTTTGGTTTGGAACTCTATGCCTTCCTCTACCCCAATAACTCTTACATATGGTCTTTTAATGCTGTCCCATATTTCTTGAATGTTCTGCTCATAGTTTCTTACCATTTTCACTATGTGGTCTACATTATTTTCGAGATTATATATTTTGTGTTCATTGTCTGAGGTTCTGTTTTCCAAGTGGTCTAATCTGTTGGTGATGCTTTCAACTGAACTTTTACTTTGATTTATTGTTTCTTTCATTTCAAGGATTTCTGTTTGGTTTTCTTTAAGAACCTCTGTCTCGCTATTGAAGTAATCTTTTGCTTCCTGTGTGTGTTTATGTGGCTCTTTGTCAAAAATATCTTTTGCTGCCTGCATTTGCTCTCTTATATCATCCTTTAATTCACAGAACATTTTAATTATATACATCCTGAACTCCTTCTTTGTTATTTCTTCTACTGTGGTGGCCATGGATGCTAATAATGTTGTATCTTGATTTGTTTGGGGCACTTTCTTCCCTTGTATTTTCATGTTGCTTATGCATCTTTCCTTCTAGCACTGTGGGTCCAAGGCATTATCGTTTTTACCCTATAGGCTTAGAGTACTCCTTTAGGTTCCAATACCTATCATTTGTGGGGAAGGACAATGTTAACAGATCCCAATATCAACAATATACTACCTATGAACAATGTGTTGTTATTAAGATGTTTACAGTTTGGTCACAATGTACAGAAATGTTGAATTTGATTATTATCTATAATATAATTAGTAGATTTATAAAAGGGTTTAGTTTCTGATGGTAGACAATGAACTGGAGGTGAGGTGTAGGATGATATGCTGAGGAGGCAGGATGTGAGGATACAGAGTTAATATATCTTAGGAGGTATGAAAGAGAAATCTAATTATGAGGGTTAGTAGCAGGAGAATAGACAGGAAGTAATTTTGGTTAAAAAAAGTATGTGGGAAGACACTAGAGTACATAAAACAACACACATATATATTAAGAAAAACAAGAGATGTTAAATAGTAAAAAAAATGGAGGAAAAAAGAAAAGAGGAAAATGGCGTATATAATACAACTATAATATACTATTCAGATGTCCCAGTCTTCAAAATCTTTATTCATGCACAGTATTTGGTTTCACATATGTTGGATATATGAGTGTGAGAGAATAGAGGGGGAGAAGTAAAAGAAAAAAAATCACAGAAGAAGAAACCAGGATTGTTAACTTTTTGGCTGGAGATCAGTATGTTTCCTGCTTCCCTTCTCATCCAATAGATGGGGTTGTCTGTTAGCTGGTATCTCCGTCCTCAGGATAATAAAGGTAACCAGGGTGGGAAGGCTGCTCCTGGTGACCTAGAAGTGAGAGGAGGCACCTGAAGGGAGACTGTAACTCAAGGGTCTCTTCTTGGGTCTGCTTGTATGACTTGAGCACCTGGTCCTATCTCAATATCTTGCCTGAAGATTTCTCAGTTCCTGGTCTCTCTGTTAATCTCCAAACTATTATGTCCTCTCCCTCTCCATTACTAGTTCCCAATTAAAGGACCTCTCTCACCAGGACTTCAGTGGGTGGCACCCTGGTTGCACTGCATACTTGTTTCACTAAGAGCTATTTTGTGTTGAGCACTTACTGTGCTGGGTTATCACCACTGGGGAAAGGGGGGAGTTGGAAACCAGTACATGGCCAGCTGGAGTTCTAATCTGGGAGCTTCCCCCACCAAAGATGGTGAGAAAGGTGACCCAAAATGGAGGCAGGCTGCTTCCAGTGCTGGGATATTGGGTCTAGGTTGGTGGAGCTTGAATGACCTTGTGCAATGTGTTCAGAGATAAGCCCTGTGATGTGCAGTGTTGTGGCTGTTGGTTGTCTTCAGTGCCTGTGGGATGTCCCCAGTGCAGGCTGACTACAAGGTATAGGGGACTATAGCAGTAGCTGCTGAGTCACAAGATCTAGGTGATGAGGGAGCCCCACATTGGTAGATGGGGGTCCACCCATCTACCAATGTGGTGGTTTACAGAAGGTGACAGCCAGTGTTTCTTTGGGTGGGTAGCAGCTTAGTGTCCTGCATGGGAACAGGGAAGCATCTGGGATTTCTGCACCAGTGCTGATGCAGTGATCCTGATAAGGCACTCTGGAGACCTGCTTGGGATAGTAGTCAGAAGTTGAGTGTCTAGAGTCGAAAATCCTACTCTAATTTGTACTGAGGCCCAGAGCCCTGTGTGGGGTCACAGCGCTGGTGATTTCTGCCCAAAAGCAGCTGTGTAGGGGTTCTCTATCACTCTCAGAAAAGCAGTATTCCCACTAGTTGAGACCAGGATCACAGAGCAACACAAAATGCTTGCTTCCCTCTGGCCCGCCATCTTGGATCCACCTACAATAGAATATTTAGATCATGGATTGTTAGTTGTATGTTGTCAGGGCTCATACAAGGTTGGAGAGTGAATCAGATGATTTGTTATAAGCAATCAGAATGATAAAACAGAGGCTGGAAAGACTTTTCTGATGGTGCTTGAGGTAATCAGAAGTATACTTTGTGGTGGCATTAGTTAATGGGGGGGAAGCTTCTAAAGAAAAGAGAGAATATCCTGCTCAGGGTCATACATCTTTGGCATTCTAGCCATGGTTCTTACAGTATTGGGAGAGGGAGTTTCATTTATTCCTCTTGATCTTTTGCCCTACCTTCTTCCCATATAGCAATACAATATCTGACCACTTATCTGGTTGAAAGTCAGAAAGATATAATTTTTAAAAAAATCATTGGTATTAATATAAATTATCTTATGGATGCTCTATGGTATAAAATGATTCTTAATTTCATAGAGTGCTTTCTAAATTGTTTAAAAACACTGCTGCTCTTGGAGAGTCAGTCTACAATTCCCTGGACCTTATTTAATAGATTTATTTATGCTGATCACAAAAAATGAGGTATTATCTCATCCTAATTAGAATGGTTATCAGTAAATATGAGAAATAATGAATGCTGACAATAAAAGAGAATTTTCATATAGTGTTGACGGAAATGTAAATTAGTAAAGCCATTATGGAAAACACCGTGGAGATTCCTCAAAAAAAAAAAATAAAAGTAAAACTAGCAGATGATCCATTATTTCCATTACTACTTATATATTTAAAAAAGAAGATGAATTCATTATTTAAAAAAAGGTTCTTGACATTGCCCTCCAATGTTTATTTCAGAACTATTCACAATTGCCAAAATGTGGAATCAACCCAAATACCATTCACTGGATTAATGGATAAAATGAGACATATATACACAATGGAATACAATTCAGTCATAAAAAGAATGAAATTCTATTATCTTCAGCAACACAGAAATGAGTCAGACATATTAAAAAAAATTACCACATGTTCTCACTTAGTTGTGAAAACCAAGAATTCAACATTGCAGAATAATGGAATGGAATGATAGTCTCTAGAAACTGAAAAGGGTAGCAAAAAATTCCACATGGGCACCAAAAACACATTTGGAGGGGAGAAATCACTCTTGGTTCCTCTTTACTAAAGTAGGATACGATTGGGCTACAACCTATGATACACTTCAAAATTACTAAAAAAAATACAATACAAAATTTCCAGTACATAAAAATGATTAGTGGAGATTATTGTACAATGCATACATGTACTGAATTACTATAATGAGCCTCACAAAGGTGTATAAATTTAAAATATAATAAAAGACATAAACATACTGGTTTTAGAAAAAAAAAACATGGAAATTCTTTCCATTTTTTCCTAATCTTCAGTGTTTAATATTTTCTTAATGTTTAAAACTTGCTTTTAATTCCCCATATATTCTACCTATTCATCTTAAGCTTTTAATCTAAAAAAATAAAAAAACCTCTGTTTTACATGACATTTCATTAACTTTATTTTTATGTATGTATCATTTATTTTATATTTTAGCCATTTATATCATTTTCTACCCTTTAATTTTATTGAATACTTGTTTCCTTCACTTCTATTTTATATCTTTACCCTTTAGATAGTGCTTGCTTCCTGCTTGTGTTTTATTACCCTTTTAACCTCCTCACCACTTATATTTAACAGAATATTAAAAATATTTTCCTATATCCGACAATTCCTTTCTAAAAATTTTTGGTTCTAACCTGAATTCTTGTATAGGTAACACCTAAAAGCTTTCATTTATATAATGCCAAAGGAAAATGCATGAAACCAGAAGTTTTCAATTGCTAAGGTTTCAACTGAAAGTAATGATAGCAAACACTTATTTGGGCCTATTTGAAGAATTAACTTCCATAGCTCAAAGAAAACTCATGGATCATTGGAATCCTTAAGCTATATAGTACATAACATTTGAAATATCTAATTTCCTTCAAAATCAGAAGTTGAATTAAAGATCTTGTGAGACCTCCTTTTAAATACATAGCCCTTTAAATTTATAGTTGCAAATTTTAATATATGTCTTGTTCTAAAAACCTGAAATAGCCTTCTGATATTTTTATCTTGCTTTTTCTCAGTAAAATTTGGTCAAGAGAGATTTGATGCAATAATAACCATTTAGAAATAGATTTTCATAGGCAGAAAGTTTTGATAGATTATGTTCTTTCTTGTTGGTCTTTGTCCAATGAAAAATGTACTGAGAAGCCAGTATTGAATTTCTGTACAATTTTTATCTTATTCTTTTGAGTATATCTTCCACTCTATTTACTTTTACATACCCATCTACTTTTAAAATAAAGGAACCCTCCTCTTTCAGTCCAGGAATAATAATTTCAACATCTTTTAAAGTAAGGATTATGCAATGCCTTGCTTGTTTTCTATCTACTTCTCAACAAAGGCATTCACACTGGTTTTAAAACATATTTAAAAAAGGGACTCCATTCCATTAACCATATCACACATACCTTACTCATAGAATACAACACTACTCTATATAAGAGACTGGAACATTTACAGATTTTGATATTGTTAAGCTGAGGGTCCTGGAACCAACCTCACATAGATATCAACAGACGGCTGAATCCCACTATAAATGTCACAACCAATTTGAAATAGTGTCATGTAATTAAAACCTTCAATTGCAATTATTCAGAGAAATAAATTCATTCCAAGAAGGATCAAGGAAGGATGCATATTCTCTTCATCCATTTAGCAGTTCAAATATTTTTTCAACAAATATCTTTTAGAACCAAAGTTATCAATAAAAAAAAAAACAAGAAAGAAGTTGGAAATTGTTTGAATTCCTGACATTTACATGTAAGAGTCCATTAATAAAGGGACATGGCTGATACCCCTGCAGCAAAAGACCAATTAACAAGGAGAAAAGAAAAAAAGAAATTATTGGGTCATGGTTTCACGTGACAAGGAAGGCTTCAGATGACAGACACAAGGACTTGGGTTGAAATTTTCCTATTTGTGCTTAGGTTCAATAAACTATGGGCGGTCATGTAAAAATGTGATGTGACTAAAAAATGAAAATGTATGATCTCACAGTAATTGAGAAGGGAAACCCAACAAAGCCTGCCTGTTCAGATACTTTTTAGCCAAGTTGTTGTCTCCTCCATTCCCTTTTGGTATAGGGCCAGGACACTTCCGAAGGAGGACTTTAATTCCATTATGGACAACTTTTAAACAGAAATGCAAGGGGAAAGTTAACAGTAATATTTTCATGTTTTATGGTTATTTTGAGGAAAAGAAGTTCTAATTGCTGATATACCTTGTGAAAAATTCCAGTTTCTATGCCTTGCTGGGAAAGAAGGAGGAGCAAGAGGACAGGAGACTTTCAGAGAGTAACTTTGCTTCTAAGGCCTTCACTCTGGAGTATCATTTTCTGAGCCTTAATAGAGATGTACTAGCAAGAATACACGTTCACATACCTATACAATTCAGTATTATCCTGAAATAATTCGAAAACATAAAGACAAGTGAATGCTGCATTTAAAATTCTTTATAACCCAATTTAGACTTCAATTTATATTTGCACTTGATTTTCATTTTTAATTATAATTTAATCCTATACTGTTAATTTACTTTAATGTAATCAAGTTAATAAAGTGGAAAATTGTATATGATATGCAAATTTTCTCTCATCACTTATAATAACTGAAAGTATTTTCAAAATGGGATATTTTCTATTTAATGTTCTTATCATTAGAAAGACTCGGTGTATTTTAATAGAGCTAGATTCAATTTTCCTGATCCTATTATTTTTGTATCCATGAAATATAATACATCATATGATATTTTTTTCATTCTCTTACTAGTTTGCTAATATTTTGGAATAAGTGAGTTCATGGAGTGTGGGAAAGAGCTAAGTGTTCCTTATTGGATTTGTCATATTTCACAGTAAAATATTAAGTTCATTATCACAAAATTATAAAGTGTTCAAATATTATTTTTAATAAAAACATCATTTTAGTAGGAATGTTAGTTGTGATACCTATGATTAATCTCACACAATTTTTTTTACAAAGGAAATAAAAATAAAAGGAATTTTAGAACTAAATTTCAGTTGCTGAGTGTACTTAACATAAAAACTAAATCCTAAACAAGAAAAATTTTGGATTTCTTATCTGAAGTGATTTGTCAAAAAGACTGGAAATGGTCACGAAATTAAGAGTATATTAATTTATTCATCCTCATGTCAGTTCAAAGATTTTACCAACAGTTGGTGAGACTGGCCTTGAACTCACAATCCTCCCAACTGAGAATTTTAAGCAGCTGGGATTACAGGAATGTGCCAATATTCCCAGCTCAACAAATTACCAGAATATTCTAAAGCCAAACTTGCCAATCAAGGATAAAAGAAAGAAAAAAGAACAAGGAAATGAAATAATTATTGGTTAAAAAATCCTTATTATTTAGAACTTAGGTCTACACGAATCAGACATTTAGATTGTGATTCCCATATTCTACTCCAAAACTGTACCAATTGCCAATAAATGTAAGATTTCATCTATGAAAAATAGAACATTATTTAATGAACTAGTAGCTCATAAGAAACAAACAGCATTAGAAGTGAAAGTCTTCAAAAAACATTTTTATACATAATACTTGTAATTAATATTTGGTACAATGTGATGTTTAAACATGGGTATACATTGTGCAATATTACATTGGAGTACTTTGCACATCCATAATAGTTATAATCAGGAAAATAAAAAAATCATTGAGACTACTTAATTAAAGTACATACTTAGACTTTGATACATTTTTTTTCAATAATTTTGGGAAGAGGAAATTGGAATAAAAAGTTCTCTAGATAAAAACCTGTATGCTAAATTCATTTGGAAAAATATAAGAGACCAAGAATAGCCAAAGTAATCCTTAGCAAGAAGAATGAAGCAGGAGGCAGCACAATACCAGACCTTAAATGATATATACTACAGAACAACAGTAACAAAAATAGCATGGTATTGCCACCAAAACAGAGATGTAGACCAATGGTACAGAATAGAAGTCACAGAGAAAAACCCACAAGAATACAGTTATCTTATACTATAAAAGGTGCCTAAAAATATATTGGAAAAAAAGATAGCCTCTTCAACAATTGGTGCTGGGAAATCTGGAAATCTATATGCAGCAAAGTGAACATAAACTCCTCTCTCTCATACTGCATAAAACTCAACTTAAAGTGGATAAAAGACTTAGGCACTGAAACAGAGACCCTGTGTCTAATATGAAAGAAAAAGAAAGAAAGAAAGAAAGAAAGAAAGAAAGAAAGAAAGAAAGGAAGGAAGGAAGGAAGGAAGGAAGGAAGGAAGGAAGGAAGGAAGGAAGGAAGGAAGGAAGGAAGAAAGAAGAGAGAGAGAGAAAGGAAGGAAGGAAGGAAGGAAGGAAGGAAGGAAGGAAGGAAGGAAGGAAGGAAGGAAGAAAGAAAGAAAGAAAGAAAGAAAGAAAGAAAGAAAGAAAGAAAGAAAGAAAGAAAGAAAGAAAGAAAAAGAAAGAAAGAAAGAAAGAAAGAAGAGAGAGAGAAAGGAAGGAGGGAAGGAAGGAAGAAAGAAAGAAAGAAGAGAGAGAGAGAGAAAGGAAGGAGGGAAGGAAGGAAGGAAGGAAGGAAGGAAGGAAGGAAGGAAGGAAGGAAGGAAGGAAGGAAGGAAGGGAGGGAAAGGCCCAAATGTTCATCATGTTGGCTTAGGACCTAACCTCCTTAACAAGACTCCTAAAGCACAAGAAGTAAAATAAAGAATCAAAAAATGGGATAGATTCAAACTAAAAATATTCATCTCAACAAAGGAAACAGTCAATAATGTGAAGAGAGAGCCTACAGAAAGGGAGAAAATCTTTACCACACACACTTCCGATAGAGCACTAATCTCTAGGATATATAAAGAACTCAAAAAACTGAAAACCAAAAAATAAATAAACCAATCAAAAATGGGCAAGGAGTTTAACAGACACTTCAAAGAAGAAGAAATACAATCAAACAACAAATATATGAGGAAATGTTCATTATATCTACCATTTAGAGAAATGCAAATCAAAACAACTCTAAGATTTCATCTCAGTTCAGTCAGAATGGCAATTATCAAGAATCCAAGCAACAATGGGCCTGGGGGTGTAGTTCAATTGGTAAAGTGCTTGCCTACCATTTACAAGGCCCTGGACTCAATCTCCAGCACCACGAAAAAAAATAAAGAATACAAAAAACAATAAGTGTTAGTGAAGATATAGGGAAAAAGCCACACTCATACATTGCTCTTAGGACTGCAAATCTCCACACCACTCTGTAAAGCAGTATGGAGATTTCTTACAAAACTTAAAATGGAACCACCATTTGACCTAGCTATACCACTCCTAGGTTTATACCTAAAGGACTTAAAATCAACATACTACAGTGACACAGCCACATTAATGTTTATAGTGGCTCAATTCACAACAGCTAAGCTGTGAAACCAACCTACATACTCTTCAAAAGATGAATGGATAAAGAAACTGTGATACACACACACACACACACACACACACACACACACACACACACAATGGAATATTTCTCAGCCTTAAAAAGAATGAAATTATGGCATTTTCCTGTAAATAGATGGAACTGGAGAATATCATGCTAATGAAATAAGCCAATACCAAAAAACCAAAGGCCAAATGTTTTCTCTAATAAGCGGTACTGATCCTTGATGGCAGGAAGGCCAGGGAAAATGGGGAACTTTGGACTGGGCAAAGGGCAAAGAGGAGTGAAGTGAGGAGAGATGGTGTGTGGGTAGGAAAGTATGACTCTGCATCATGTACAGCCAGAGAAATGAGAAGTTGTGCTCTGTATCCAATGTGTCAAAATGCATTCTGCTGTCATGATTAAATAATTAGAACAAATTAAAGAATATATAATATATAAAAAAGGCCATCTGTTTGATTAAAGGCTAGTGAGAAAACCAATTGTCAGATAATAAAATGATGTAAAATACTACATTGTTTGTTGAAATAATAAAACAAATATGCCTTTAAATTTAAAGTAAAAATATTAATTCTATTTAAAAACAAAACTGCTAAAGTTTTTAATTCAATGTACTCCATTTCCAACAGAGCAGTTACTTCAGAAAATTGACTTAAACCTAGAGTCCTTATAAAAACAAAAGGAAAAAAAATAAATGAGAAAATTCAAGAGAACAGATGCACTCTACTTAAAGACTTCAAAAGGAGTGAAAGCAGCAAAAATAGAAAAAGCAATTCAAAAATTAGTCAGAGACTTGACTCTTTTGAGTAAAAAACGGTGCCTCATCAAGTACCAGGAAGAATTAATGGAATGAGGACAGGAGGAAAGAGTCATCCTGAAATCGTACAACTCTCTCTCAAAAAAGAAAAAAATTAAAGCATGAAACATACATAGATTTCATCAGGTCTGACAAATGAAAAGTTTAAGAAACACATTTAAGGTCACTCAGCCGTCCTCAGAAACGACCCAAAATAAAAGTGAGGTCTCATGATTACACTGCCTTACACACAAGAAAATTATATAATCATGATAATAAATTGCTTTTATAGAACATTTCTTCACGAAGTGCAGGTTGCCAGTATAAAAATTATTTGTTCTCTTATGATGATTATTGTAGAAGAAAGTCATTATTTCCACCACTATTACCAATTGAAAAGAAAGGTCAAGTGAATTGTTGAAAGATTGACAGAGGAACTGAAAATACAAGCAAGAGATTTTAAAACTGAATTTCAATCACTTAATGTACTTAAATGAAAAGTAAAAGTTTAAACAAGAAAAACTTTGGGTTTATTTTCTGAAGTGTTTTTACCAAAGAACCTGGAAATGGCCAATTAATAATTAAAGTATATCATGAAGGACTTTTGCTTTTTCTTTAACAAAGGAACTAAAACAGTCAAATAAATACATACATATATATATATATATATTTTTTTTTAATTTGACTTTTGCAAGACTAAATAGATGGGCTGTAGTCACACTACTATAATTCCTAATATATCCAGGTATCTGAGTTATTTAGTTTCCCATTCTAGATTGCAATAAAATTGTTAGTAATTCTTACATGGACTGAGCTTCATCCTTGGTATTGTCAGATCTCTCTATTCAAATAAAACACCTTCACACACAGTTCAAATTACCTTCAGCTACCACAAGTTCAATAAAACAAATAACACTTATTTTACATTTTAAGGATTATCTTGGGCTTTATTACAAATACTTATATTTGAATGTTTGCAATGATGAAAATACACAACTTTAATTAAAAACATAAACAATGTGTTAGACTTCCCTATATTTTCAGATGTTTATACAAATAAAAACACAAAAGTTTCAAGCATTATTGCTATGTAATTAATAACATTGTAGTTGTGTAAGAGACCACCACCTATATAAGGAGAAATTTACAAAACAAAACAAAACACAAACTGCTTCAATCATCAAAATCACTTATCTAATTTTATTCTACTTATTTCTAAATGACAAAATTTAAAAATTAAATAAATTAGAAATATTTAATAATCAAAATTTAAAGATTCTTCCACTAGAGTAACTAAAGCATGGGTATGATTTCTGACTTAGAAATTAGACAGCTACAAAAAAAGATGTGATGGGCTTTCAGATATTCTGATTTATGCAAGTATGGAGAACAGGACACATTAAAAGTATTTAAAAAATGTATCATGCTTAAATTCTTATTTTAATGTAAAATGCCTACATACGTACACATATGAATGTATAACTGTTAAATTTTTGCATGTAAAGTTGATAAGAAAAATACAAATAGGGATATCCTATATGGAGAGAAAATCCATACTCTTAGTTTCATTCTATCAAAAAATGAAAAAAAAATGTAAAATGTCTATAATTCTTTGAGAAAAATATATCATAACTTTATAATTTCACCACCACAAAAGTTGTTTTCACATATATTTAAAGCAAGGTAATCTTAGAAGCTCTATGAATTCAAAGTTATAAGAATTACATATCTCCCTTGAAAAAATATTTTTAAACAAGAGATGAAACAAAATAAAATTGTAAAAAGTAGGATATTAAATTGTGAAAGCTACAACACTGAGTATTTAAATGTAGGTAGGCAAGTAAGGCTCAATCTCTTGAAAATATTTTAAATTTAGGCACAATAGCACATGCCTGTAATCCCAGCAGCTCAACAGGCTGAGGCAAGAGGATCTTGAATTCAAAGCCAGCCTCTGCAACTTAGGGAGACCCTAAGAAACTCAGGGAGACCCTGCCTCTAAATAAAATGCAAAATAGAGCTGGGATATGGCTCAGCAGTTAAATGTCCCTAGGTTCAATTCCCAGTACCAAAAATAAAAAGAAAAATTCAAAGCAAATGATGATAAAAATAATTTTTGAAATGGATGGTGGAAGGAGAACCTCATTGTTATACAAAATACATGTATGAAGATATGAGAAAAAAAGAATAGCGTTACCCTAGATTAAGTAGAGAGAAGTGAAGGGAGGGGAGGGGAGGGGTTGGGGAGATAGGAAGGACAGTAGAATAAAGCAGACATTATTATTACTGTGTGTATATATGTGACCGCATGACCAATGTGATTCTGCAACCTGTATACTCAGAAAAATGAGAAACTATATCCCATCTGATTCAAATGTGTGATATGTCAAGATCACTGTACTGTGATGTTTAACTAAGTAAAACAAATTAAAAAAAGAAAAAGAAATTGAATTTTTTAATAGAATTTATTTGTAATTGGAAATTATTATTCATATCAGTATTGAAACATAGGTACAGTTAAAGAAAACATGTAAAAATTGACAACAAAAGCAATTCTTAGTTTTCTTATCTTTCCATGAGAATTAATAGACTATTTTATTTTCTATAAGTTCTTTAAATTTTAAAATAAAAAATATAAAATTATTAAGAAAGAGAAAAAAGGACCTCAAATAGAAATGTTTATTTAAAAACTATATGGGGAAATAAAGAGTTAATATTTTCAGAATTTGACAAAACATCTAGGAAAAAAATCAGTAAGTATAATTAGTATGGGACTAAAATATAGTAAGATTTCTTATAAAGAGGAAAATAACTTGTTCATTAGGAAATGAAGAGAACAGGCAATAATAGCATAATCTAGGTTCAGAACCAGAATTGTACAGCAATGGAGAAACAATATAGAAACACATCAAACTGAATATTAATGAGGAAACTCCTTTGGCACCAACAGAGGGCCTGGGCACATACATGAAAAGTGACAAAGGCTGGGGCTGTAGCTCAGTGGTAGAGTGCTTGCTTCCCACAAGGCACTGGGTTCAATTCTCAGCACCACATAAATACATAAACTAAAGATATTGTGTTCATATACAATTAAAAAAAAGTTTTTAAAGTGATGAGCCCATTCGTGTCAAAACTGGCAAATTGATACCTCTGTCTAGATGAAATCCAAAAAATAATTAGAGCTACTATGACAATGATTATGTGTAAGGAGGGATAATTGTCAAAGAGCTGAAGGAAGAAAACAATCATTCCAGATTTGAAATGATTTATTTAACTAAATAATCAAGCTAAATAATCAAGCATGAGACAATGGTAACAAGAAATACTTCTAGAAAGAAGAGGACTCAGAAAATCGACCACCCAGAAACTTTCATGAAGAGAACTGTTCAAGGATAAACTTCACTCAAGTCTGCCTCACTGCTATAACAGAGGGAGTCAAGAAGCAAGGGGTAATAAAGACGACTACTTCTGAGGCATTTAATATGCATTTCTAAAAATTGTGTTCAGTGAGTTGGCAACTTTTGCTTATTTTTTTAATGTATTTATGGAAGTCTCTACATCAACAACGTTTTTATTTGATTATGGGTATATGCTCTGTTCTAAAATGCTAACATCCTATTTTATAAGCAAATTTTTAAAAATTAATTATGAAATTTTAAATAGTATCAGATGTCTAAATGAAGATAGCTTGAAATAGATGTTTTAATTTTTAAAAGTAAGGTGTGAAACTTTAAAAAGAAAGCAATGGCCTCAATAAACATAGACAATGTCATCATTTATAAAGGAGATTTACTTTGTTATTCAACATTAAGTTTAAATATTTAAGTACACTGGAAATTTAAATACAGAGAGAATTTATAGAGCAAAGCGTGTGTATAATAAAACGAATATACACATACACATAACTAATATCTTGTATTATTTCAATGAAAATGTTGAAATCTTAAATTTGTTCAAGGAAAATTAGGTTATATTTCATTTGTATTTATAAATCCCAAAATGTGATACATACAAATGATTCATGAGTAAAATGAGTATCCATTAAAGTACCATCCAAGCCAGAAATCTTACATGGCACTTGCGATATATTTATCCTTGCTGTTTATGTTGTTTAAGATCATAACAACACTTTTCACAATTCTATACAACCACTTTTCACAATTCTTCCTGGTATTTCCTGTCTCTTGTTTTTTAATTTTCAATCTTTTAATCTTGTGTCATATTTTTAAATGCTTTTTTTACAGATATCCTAGAATTATTTAATCTGACAATTAAATAATGTGTAATCTGACAATCTATATATTTCACTAGGGAAACTGAATGTACTTATGCATACTATAAAAATCAAACTTGACTTACATTAGACCTATATATACTATTAGAGCTTTTGTCTTTTACTTCTCCAGATATCTCATAAATTATAGCATATATTTTCATTTTGCTGAGTATTTTACAGGTGTTATCCTTATAGCTTTATGCCACTAAACAAAATTGCATTCACTCCAAAATGGTATGCAGGGTGACTATAGAATTAGAAATTCAAAAATAATTTTCCTTTAAAATTTTGTCCTGCTGACTTCTTGAATCCAACTTTGCCAATATATTATCTAATAGGAATCTATTTCTCTGCTAGTAATTACCTTCCCACTTTTATAAATCCTCTTTTTATGTTTGGCCTTATGAAATTTATCACAGTACATCAAGAGGATAGTCCTTGTGCTTTCCTGCTTTTCCTTAGAGGTTTGGGCCATTTGCTCTCTGTTTTAATCTGATTTTGAATCACTGTAATTCTTACGGTTTGTGGGGGGGGTGTCCCCCAAAAGCTCACATGTGAAAAAATGGGAGAGGGTTCAGAGGAGAAATGATTGGGTAATGAGAGCCTTATCCTAATCAGCTACCTGATGGGATTAACTGAGAGGTAACTGGAGGCAGGTGGGGTGTGGCTGGAGGAAGTGGTTCATTGGGGGCGTAGCTATGGGGTGTATATGTGTATCTGACCAAATGGAGACCTCTCTCTGCTTCTGATCATCTTGTGAGCTGCTTTCCTCCATCACAGTCTTCCACTGTAATGTCCTGCCTCAACTCAAGCCCAGCTGAATGGAGGAACCCTCTATGGTCTATGAACCCTCAAATAAAACTTTACTCCCCTAAAATGGGAGATGGTGTAAAAAGCTGACTAAAACAGTGACCAAAATGTCTCACAATAACAACTGAGAGGAGGGAACATTGATTTGAGGCACACGGTTTCAGAGCCCTCCATCCACAGAGGCCAATCCCATTGCTCTGGGACGAAGGTGAGGCAGCCCGTGAGGAGGGAAGGGCATGGTGGAGGGAAGCTCATGGCAGCCAGGAAGATGGACCCTTTCAGGGTATCCTGCAGGGACCCATGGTCTCCAGCCACAACCCACCTACCTACAGTTACTACCCAGGCAAACCAGGATGGATTAATAAGATTATAACCCTCACAGTCCAATAATTTTATTTCTGAGCATTCCTGCATTACTATAGGAGCTTTGAGAGGACACTTCACCTCCAAATTATAACACCCCAACAGTCAAGCTCTGGGAAATATTTCTGTTAGTTAATGAAAATATATATATATATATATATATATATATATATATATATATGTGTGTGTGTGTGTGTGTGTGTGTGTATTTGAAAGTATATATACACTTTCTTCCAATTTTGTTCACTTAGCTGAACAATAATTAGAAAAGCTTTGCATTTCTGTATAGTTTAGTAATGAGAAAGTTAACTTTGAACTAAAAAAATATAAGAATCATGAACATGTTCTAAAGTAAATATCAAACTTCAAAACTTATAACTATGTTAGAAAAAATGGGTGCCTACATTTAAATGTGAATTTACACATATCCCTAACACCCTTCATAAAAGTTAACTGAAAGTGAACCACAGAATTTTATACAACAAAAGTGTAAAAAAATCCTGGAATATAGGAGAAAATCTAAATTTGGTGAGATATTTAGCTACACTATCAATGCAGGATATAGGAAAGAAATAATTAATGAACTGGTCTTCTTTAAAATTAATATTTATTGCTCTATGAAAAGCATGGGAAAGAGTAGGAGAAGACAGGCCATAGACTGAGAGAATTTATTGCACGAGATTTACCTGATAAAAGAATGTGATTTAAAATACAAAAGTAATTATTTAAAAAATGATAAAATAACTTCATTAACAATTGTGCAAAATATTCAGCATGGTGGCACATGCTTGTGATCTCAGCAACTCAGGAGCCTATGGTAGGAGAAGAGCAAGTTCAAGGCCAGCCTCAGCAATTTAGTGAGACCCTCTCTCAAAATAAACAATTAAAAGGTCTGAGGACTTAGTTCAGTGATAAACCATTCCTGGGTTCAATTCTCAGTACAAAAAAAATGTGGAAAAGATTTGAACAAACATCTCATCAAAGAAGCTATACACAAGGAAAAGAAATATAAGAAAAGATGCTCTACATCATAAGCTATTAGTAAATTGCAAATTAAAACAATAATATACACTACAAATCTATTAGACAAGAATCCAAAACATTGACAACACCAAGTGCTTGTATGTATGTGGAAAAAGAAATCTCCTTCACTGCTGGTGGGAATGAAAAATGGTACAGCTAATTTAGAAAACAGTTTGGCAGTTTCTTCCAAAACTAAACATTTTTACCATATGGTCCAACAATTGTCCTCTTTGGAATGTACCCAAATGATTTAAAACTTATGTCCACACAAAAACCTGCACACTTCTGTTTATAGCAGCTTTATTCATAATTGCCATAATTTGGAAGCAGCAAAGATGTCTTTCAGTAGGTGAATGGGAAAATAAACTGTGGTACATCAAGACAATGGAATACTTTCCAACGGTAAGAGGAAATGTCCTATCTAGCCATGAAAGCATAGAAATAATATTTAAATACATATTATTAAGTAAAAGCTGATCTGAAAAAGAAGCATCATGTATAATTACAATTATATGTCATTCTGGAAAATGAGAAACTATGGAGACAGTAAAAAGATACTTGGTTGCCAGGCAAAATGGGGGAGGGATGAATAGGTGAGAGAAAGAGGATCATTATGACAGTAGAATTATTTTGTATGATATTAAAATGGTAGATACATGTTACTCCAAACACATAAAAGTGTATACCCAGAGTGAAGCTTAATGTAAATTATCATACTGGGTGAAAGTCATATATCCCTGATATTAATAACTGAGCCACTTGTTACAGAATGTATAAAGTAGGGACAGAGGATATCTATATCTATCTATCTATCTATCTATCTATCTATCTATATATCTAGATATATATATATATATATATATAGCAAATTTCTTTATCTTCTCAATTTGTAGCAAATTTGAAACAGTTCTGAAAAATAAAGCCAAATTAATATATTTACTGAATAAAGACTGGATAAAGTAATGTAATGTAAAAATGAACACTGATTAAAAAATTATTAGAAATTGAAAATCTCACAATGAGAATGAGAGATTTAATAACAACTACAACTAAAACAAATTCCCTTTAAAACTTTAGATGAGTTAAAACTAATTAAGTATTTGGAAATATTTCTTATTCAATTTACAACATCTGTCTAACAATTTGTGCTCCTTGTGGAATAAACATTGTTTCTAAACACAAAAGAACAATGGCAAAAAATTAACCATGTACTAAATCATGTAGGAATTCTCTACAGCTCCATAATGCAGGAATCACACTCTTTATAAAACTTAATAATTTAAATTTAAATACACAAAATTGCTAATTTGTGGCTAACTGAAATGCATGAACACTCTTTCAAAATATAAGTTTAACATTATCTGTTATGACCTAAGTCCCTAATATGTTTCTTTCCCCTTAGCTTATTCATTTCAACATCTCTACTACAGAGGAATTCTGAGGTTTTCAAAGTTATTCCCATGATGTTCTTTATAATTTCTTCAATACATAAAGTTTCAATGTAACTGTGTCCTTATTTTAGCTGTCTTTCATATTCATGAATATTATCTTTTAGTGCATTTTTTCAGTATATATTATGGTTAAACAATATTTGGTTTTGGAACGCTTGATTTTGTTATGTAAGCTTAAATTTTGTAAAAGTACCTAACTTAAACCATACTCCATGTGTGTTCTCCAAACAGAAACATTTGCAGAATTTACAATTCTGACAAATTATATGTAAAATTAATTTTTTTTCCATTCTCACTGTCAGTATTAGGAGACTCTTTTTTTTCTTCATAGCATTCAACAATTTAAATGTTCAGACTAAACATTCTTTCATCTTAATGTGTATAAACTGCAGTAAATTAATTATTATAGTTGTATAAATTTTCAAGAATGTTGACAGTCATTTTACATATTTATTCATCATTGGTAATTTGTATCTGTACTACATTAGTTTGGTTAATTGCACATAATTTTCTTAAGAGAGTTTTATTTGTAGAAGATTATAAATATGTGAGCATGAGTACATGTTTATATGTTTTAAATAGTACTAATTATTATTATTTAAACAATAAAATAATTATTATTATTATTTTAAAAATAAAACTTTGATATTACATGTGTCAAGTATAAATTTCCAGTGGCAATTACTTTGGTGATTCCTGATTCTATCCTTGAATTAATTTGAAAATTTTATTATAAAGTAGCATATTCTTTTCATTACGGTTACCCTATTTCGTTTCTTATTTAAGAATTTTTATAATATGAATTAAATAATAGATTGTTATGGTTTCTTGAAAACAATTATTTTCACTGTTAATTTTTTTGTCTGATTAGTATCCTTTGTGTATGGTATAGAAGTTTTCATTTTTAAAAGACAACCAATTAAATTGAATAGTCATTTCTTTTCTCCTTCTCAGATATCGTCTATATGATTCCTGAAGTTCCACATTGGCATAGTATGCCTCTTGGCTCTATAATGACTGCCACCCACCAACTTGTCTCTGTCCTCATTCAGTGTTCTTCAAGAGAACTTTGACCTCTATCTCCTATTGGCCTTTTACTCTTCCACATACATTCTGGGGTAAGTCTGTTAAGTTCCATTCAAATCACTGACAATTTAATGTTACATCAGAAATCTTCATACAATTTTGATGAGATTTTGTAATGAAAATTTGGACTTTCTGTACACAAAAAGAACTTACATTATTCCCCTTGCTTATGAATTCTTCATATAGGTATGTGTCTTTCTCAAGCAGGTCACAAGTAATTAATATGAAGAATATTTTCTTTATTTTTGTGTTTAATGTGCTATTTTTTTGTATTTAAATGTGTTATCCTTTTATTGTATTGTCTAATTCTTTGTTCTTAAGCATAGAGAAACAATTGATCATTGAAATTTGAATATTAATCTTTTCATATCTATCACTGTTATCTTAACAACTTTAACCATTTGACTTATTCCTAATTCTTATAACTATTACATATGCTTTTCTTTGTTTCTAAGTACTTCAGGACCTCCCACTTAAAATAATGAAAGGAGATCATCATAGGATCCTTATCTTGATCCTGATTTTAATGATCATGTTTCCACATTTTAGTATTGATCACTATGATGTTTACTTTAGATTTTTTTGCAGATATGCTTTGTCAGCATAAGGTAGTTCTTTTCTATTTTAAGAAGTGTTTATTAAAAACTATTATCAATAGTACTATTGAGATTGTATCACATGCCTTCTTTGTAAATTCTCAAATTATCAATTACTTTTTCTCCTATAAAGCTATTAATGTAATGCATTGTTGATTTATATAAGTACACTACCTTTTATCCTGACATATATATGTGTGTGTGTATATATATACACACACACATATATATAACAGAATAAATATATATAATGTGTATTTATATGTATATAAATATATATATATGAATATATACACACATTATATATACACATATATATATATAAAACAGGGTAAAAAGTATTGTACTTATATAATATAAAATTAACTACTGAGATACCCAATCCAATCTCGAGACCTAATCCAGTCTCTCAAGAAAGAATAAAAGAGATTAATCAATTCATAAGTTGGATCCAATACCTAATTATCTCTTAGAGGTCCATTACAAATCAACACTGTAACATTGTCAACAAAATTTCAACAAGAGTCATATTAGGGATAAACCATATCCAAATCATAGTAGATACTTCCCATAAGCCTTTTGAAATTTAAATAATTGGTTTTTGATTTATTTGGCCTACAAAGTTGGATATTTATTTTCTTGAAGGAGAGTAAATTCTTCTTTGCATTTTATAATTATATGCAACCTTCTGAAAGAAGAATATTCCTGTCAGAGATTTTAAGCTTAATAAATTTATAGCTTAATTTAAAAAATATGTCTAAATGATTACTTCTGAAGATTTGATATATTACTAAAATCATTGAAAAGGTACATTTAATTTATATCAAAGGTCTGTTTGACATGTTACCTTATATTTGCATTTAAATGGGCTACTTTTCATACCAAATCATTCTCAAGCCATGTGTATTTTCGATATCTACTATATGACAAGGGTTCTGTGATTTTACCTAAGGAAATCAATGTGAGACATATTAATAGTCTTATTCATTTTCTGACAATATCATAACCTGTTTTTGGGAATTTGGAAGGACAATACAGTCTGTTTTATGTTACTAAACCCTGTCTTCATTCCCACCTGGTCACAAATCTCACTATGCAAATGTTGTGTGAACAAAAGAGATAGCTCCTAGCCCCAAAATAATTTGCATGCACTCCACCCACTTTTTCTTCCAAACCTGACCCATGAGAATTCACCAAGCTAGCCTCCATACTTTTTCATTTACTCTTTTGTTCTTCCATGTTCTCTATCTTATAAGGACACTTTCATTCAAAACCCACTCATACAAGTAATTTATTTTAGGAATAATTCCATTGGATATCATGGAAGGCTATATCATTCCATTCCAGAACTCACTTTAATTATAATATGCACTAGTAGATATTTCTACCTATGAAGTAAAATGTTGAGCATCATTCTTATGTTCTCTTCTTACTTGTACTTGCTTCTTCGCAGCAATAGATATAAAAATGGGCAAACTGTTATATGTTCAGTTTTATTTTTCATTTTCTAAATAATTCTATAACCATTGGTGACGATAACATATTATGAAACTAGCTGGGTGATGAAGTGTAGGAAGTTACTTTGGATGCTGATTTTATACTAATAAATATAATTTCACAAAATTATGACAAAAACCAGAGGCACATCACAGTTTATGTAATTCAGTTACAAAATAGTACAATTGTTTCATCTTCCCATATGAAGCCTAAGCTTTAAAAAGGCTGTAAATCATACTCATTTAGAAGTTCTAATGATTTCAAGTATATAAATTCCTTTTGCATTCTAACAGATGTGTTTTTTCTGTATGCTTAATTATTAGCATCTATACGCTTCAAGTTGTAATAGGAGGAAGGAGTCTAGGGGTTTCAGTCCCATTCTGTTCACCTTCACTCTCTTTCAGGTTGACTTATGAAGGTCAATTAACTCACTTGTCCACCCAGTCTTCTCAAATACCCATGAACATATATGTTTCTTGTTATTATTTTCACATGTATTTATTTTGTCAATATGGTCTCTATTTATTCATCTAAAAGTTACCTAACATGATGGTCATACAACCCCAGGAATTCTTCAGTCATTGCTGTAACATATATCAGCTCCATTTTCCTTGGAGTATTACTAACCTGTAGTTATTATTGGCATTACTGGTTCATGACAGATATGACACATATATTTTGTAAATATTATGATATATATTTCTCTTTGTATTATACTGATTGTATCCATGAAATATAATGTCACTTATTTGCAAAGGAAGACCATATTTTGCATTTATCCTATTTTATAACATATATGTATAAAATACATATTTTATACATACAAAATATGTGTAAAAACATTTTTATTAGTACATAAAAAACTCATAAAACTACTATACTACAAAACTCACTATAGAAGAAAATGTGATAAGCACTTAATTGATTAACTGACTGAATTTTTAAAATTATAACACAGATCAGAGAATTCAACTTACCATGGCAATCACAATCATCTTATAAAAAACAAAAACTAAGTATGAAAAACACATTTAATTAATACCTACTTTTCTTAGTCAAAAATGAAAAGCCTGAAACAATTCCCCTGAGCAATGCTATTTAAAATCAAAGCTAATTGTTAGTTTGCTTTCCCTATTTTGTATTGCTAGAGTTAGGGTTTTTTCCAGGCAACAGTACTAACAGAATATTCAAGGCTATAGTCAGTCTATCCCTCTACCTTTAGACACCCACTAGAGCCAGCCTCAGGCACAGGACCTCCCCTTCCGACCAGCAGACTCCTTGGGAGGCCAGGCCCAACCCAGATCTGCCCACACCAGTCTTCTTGGGATACAAGCTCACAGTAGTCCTGGGTCCATCCTTCTACCAACAGCAGCCACCAGAGCCCAGCCTCAGGCACAGGGCCGCCCCTTCTAACAAGCAGGCTATTGTGGGAGGTAAGGCCCAGTCCATATCTGCCCACATGGACTTGTGCAGGACCCTGGTCCAGGGCAGGTTCCAGTTCACCTCCCACACCCACCTGGGAACATAAGCCTAACCCACTTCCGCCTTGGGACATTGCACTTATTGCCATAGCCTTCTCCATGCAGTAGCCCCTAACTTTTGCCAACAGACAGGGCCTAGAAGCAGCTTCATTGCAGAGCAGGCATCCCAAAGAGAGTGTGAGGCCTACCCTTTCATTCCCATCTTGGGGCACCTCAACTATTATCTGAGTTACTCGGCTATTGCTGCCATCACATTTAGTAGCAGTAGCATACATTGAGGGACACCAGCAGGGTCTGGAAGCCCAACATAAAGAAACGGTAAAGACAATCTGCACCAGTACTACAAGAATATAGGGTAGAAACTGTAATATCTCAGATCCACACTGCAAGAAAGGAAGACATAGACAGCATGAATAAACAAGTGAGGAAAGTGCCCCAAACAAACCAGGATACTATAATAACAGAACCCATGGACAGCGAAGTTGATGAAATGTAAGAGAAAAAATTCAGAAGGTTCATGATTAAAATGATCTGTGAATTAAAGAATGACCTAAATGAGCAAATACAAGCAAAAATTAATTACTCCAACAAAGAGATAAAAGAGCAAATACAGGTAGCAAAATATTACTTCAAGAAAGAGATAGAGACTCTGAAAAAAATCAGAAATCCTTGAAATTGAAGGATACCATAAACCAAATAAAAAATTATAGAAAGCATAACCAACAGACTAGATCATTTGGAATAAATAATGCAAGATAATGAAGACAAAGTATACAATCTGAAAAATAAACTTGATTACACAGTGAAGATAGTAAGAAACCATGAACAGAACATCCAAGAATTATGGGACAGCATCAAAAGATCAAATCTAAGAGTTATTGAGATAGAGGAAGGCACACAGTTTCAAACCAAAGGAACGCACAATCTCTTCAATATCAGAAAATTTCCCAAGTATGAAGAATGAATTAGAAAACCAAATACAAGAAGCTTATAGGACACCAAATGTATAAAATTACAACAGATCTACACTAAGGCACATTATAATGAAAATGCCTAGCATACAGAATAAGAATACAATTTTGAAAGCTACAAGAGAGAGGAATCACATCACATTTAGAGGGAGATGGATTGGTATCTCAGCAGATTTTTCAACCCAGACCCTAAAGCCAGGAGATCATGGAACAACATATACCAAGCTCTGAAAAAAAAAAATGATGCCAACCAAGAATCTTATATGCATAAAAACTAAGCTTTAGATTTCATGATGAAATAAAAACCTTACATGATAAACAAAAGGTAAAAGAATTGACAACTAGAAAGCCTACACTACAGAACATCCTCAGCAAAATATTCCAAGAAGAGGAAATAAAAAACAATAATGAATATCAGCAGAGAGAGGGATTACATTAAAGGAAAATCTATTCAGAGGAGAAACCAAGGCACATTAAATACCAAAAATGGCTAGGAATACAAATCATGTCTCAATAATAACCCTAAATATGACCTAAACTCACCAATAAAAAGACATAGACTAACAGATTGGATCAAAAAAAAGAAAAAAAGACTCAACATTATGTTGCCTCTAAGAGACTTGTCCACAGACTGAAGGTGAAAAGTTGGGAAAAAATAATACCACTCCCATGGACTGCAGAATCAAGCAGAGGTTGCCATCCTCATATCAAATAAAGTAGATTTCAAACTAAAGTCAATCAAAAAGGATAAAGAAGAACACAACATACTGCTCAAGGGAACCATACACCAACAAGACTTAACAATTATAAATATATATATGCCCCAAACAATGGAGCAGATATGTTCATCAAAAAAAACTGTTCTCAAGTTCCAGAGTCATATAGACCACAACGCAATAAGTTTGGGTGATTTTAACACAACTTTTTCATCACTAGATAGATCTTCCAAACAAAAGCTGAACAAAGAAACTATAGAACTCAATAATATAATCAATAATTTAGACTTACCTGACATATATAAAAACATTCCATCCTTCAATGAGAGAATACACTTTATTCTCAGTTGCACATGGATCCTTCTCTACAATATGCCATGTATTATGCCACAAAGCAACTCTTAGCAAATATAAAAAGTAGAGCAACTACCCTGCATTCTATCAGATCATAATGGAATGAAATTAGAAACCAATTATAAACTAAGAAATAAAAGCTACTACAACATGTGGAGACTAGATAATATGCTACTGAATTTAAAAAAATGGGTTGCAGAAGACATCAAGGACGAGATTAAAAAATTTAGAGGTTAATGAGAACACAGACATAACATATTAAAATCTCTGGGACACTATGAAAGCAGTTCTAAGAGAAAAGTTCATTGCATGGAGTTCATTTCTTAAAAGAAGAAAAAGTCAACAAATAAATGACTTAACATTACATCTCAAAGCCCTAGAAAAAGAAGAACAAATCTACACCAAAAGCAGTAGAAGACAGGAAATAATTAAAATCAGAGCTGAAATCAATGAAATTGAAACAAAAAAATTGAAAAAATTGACAGAACAAAAATTTGCTTCTTTGAAAAAATACATAAAATTGACAGACCCTTAGCCATGCTAATGAAGAGAAGGAGACAGAAAACTCACATTAATAACATACATGTTGAAAAAGGAAATATCACAGCATCCACTACATAAAAATGGAAGATAATTAGAAATTATTTTGAAAACCTGTATTCCAATAAAGTAGAAAATATAAAAGGCATCAACAAATTTCTAGAGTCATATAATTTGGCCAAATTGAAGCAGGATGATATACACAATTTAAACAGATCAATTTCAAGCAACTAAATAGAATACACCATCAGAAGTCTACCAACCAGGAAAAGCCCAGGAATGGAGGAATACACAGCTGAGTTCTACAAGATCTTTAAAGAAGAACTAATACCAATACTCTTTAATTTATTTCAGGGAATAGAAAAAGAGAGAGCAATTCCAAACTCATTCTATGAGGCTAATATCGCCTTGATTCCAAAACCAGGCAAAGACACATCAAAGAAAGAAAAATTCAGACCAATTACACTAATGAATATAGATGCAAAAATTCTCAATAAAATTCTGGCAAATTAAATAGAAAAACATGCCTAAAAGACTGTGCACCACGATCAGGTGGGATTCATCCCAGGGATGCAAGGTTAGTTCTACATACTGAAATCAATAAATGTAATTCATCAAATCAATGGACTTAAAGAATCATATGATTATCTCAATAGACACAGAAAAAGCATTTTACAAAATACTGCACCCGGTCATATTCGAAACGCTAGAAAAATGAGGGTAACAGGAACATCTCAACATTATAAAAGCTATCTATGCTAAGTCCCAGGACAACATTATTCTAAATGGAGAAAAATTGAAGATATTCTTTCTAAAAACTGGAAGAAGACAGGGATTCCCTCTTTCACTACTTCTATTTAACATAGTTCTTAAAATACTGGCCAGAGCAATTAGACAGACAAGAGTAATTAAAGGGATACACATAGGAAAAGAGGAACTAAAATTGACACTATTTACTGATGATATGATTCTATACTCATAAGACCCAAAAAGTCCCACCAGAGAACTTCTAGAACTTGCAAATGAATTTAGCAATGTAGGAGGATATAAGATCAACACTCATAAATCAAAAGCCTTTCTGTATAACAGTAACAAATCCTCAGAAAGGGAAACAAGAAAAATTACCCCATTTATAATAGCCTCAAAAATAATGAAATACTTGGGAATCAACTTAACGAAAGAGGTAAAAAATCTATATAATGAAAATTACAGAACCCTAAAGAAAGAAATTTAAAAAGACCTTTGAAGATAGAAAGATTTACCTTGCTCATGGATAGGCAAAATTAATATTATCAAAATGATCATCCTACCAAAAACTCTAAACAGATTTAATGAAATTCCAATCAAAATCCCAAAGGCATTACTCATATAAATAGAAAAAGCAGTCATGAAATTCATCTGGAAAAATAAGAGATACAGAATAACTAAAGCTATCCTTAGCAGGAAGAGTGAAACAGGTAGCATCACTATACCAGACCTTAAACTATACTACAGAGCAATAGTAACAATACAGCATGCTGTTGGTACCGAAACAGACGGTTAGAACAATGGTACAGAATAGAGGATACAAAGACTAACCCACAAAATTACAATTTTCTTATACTAGACAAGGGTGCCAAAACATGCATTAAAGAAAAAATAGCCTCTTGAACAAATAGTGCTGGGAAAACTGGAAATCCATATGCAACAAAATAAAATTAAATCCCTATCTATCACCATGCAAAAAAAAAAAAAAAAAACCTAAATTTAAAATGGATCAATGACCTAGGAATAAAACCAGAAACTCTGCATCTACTGGAAGAAAAAGTAGACCCTAATCTCCATCATGTGGGATGAGATACCTGAATAAGACGCCTTTGGAGCAAGAATTAAAATCAAGAATCAATAAATGGGATGGAATCAAACTAAAAAGCTTCTTCTTAGTAAAAGAAAGAAACAATGAGGTGAATAGAGAGTCTACATCTTGGGAGCAAATCTTTACCCCTCACATATCAGATAGATCACTAATCTCTATGGTATATAAAGAACTAAAAAATGTAAGAAACCCAAAAATAATGCAATCAATAAATGGGCCAAGGACCTGAACAGACACTTCTCAGAAGATGATATAAAATCAATCAACAAATACATGAAAAATGTTCATCATCACTAGCAATTGGAGAAATGCAAAACAAAACGACGATTTCATCTCACTCCACTCCGATGGCAGCTATTATGAAGACAACAACAGTAAGTGTTGGCAAGGATGTGGGAAAAAGGTACACTCATACACTGCTGGTAAGACTGCAAATTGGTGCAGCCAATTTAGAAAGCAGTGTGGAAATTCCTTTGAAAATTGGGAATGGAACCACCATTTGACCCAGCTATTCCCTTCCTCAGTCTATACCAAAGGACTTAAAAACATCATACTACAGGAACCCAGCCACATCAATGTTTACAGCAGCAGAATTCACAATAGCTAAATTGTGGGACCAACATAGATGCCCTTCAATATATGAATGGATTAAAAAAATGTGGCATATATATATATATATATATATATATATATATATATATATATATATATAATGAAATATTACTCAGCAATAAAAGAGAACAAAATCATGGCATTTGCAGGTAAATGGATAGAGTTAGAGAGGATAATGCTAAGTGAAGTTAGCCAATCCCAAAAAAAAGGAATGCCAAATGCTTTCTCTAATATAAGGAGGCTGACTCATAGTGGGGTAGGGAGGGGGAGCATGGGGGGAATAGACAAACTCTAGATAGGGCAGAGGAATGGGAGGGGAAAGGAGGGGGCATGGGGTTAGAAATTATGGTAGAATGTGATGGACATTATTATCTAAAGTACATGTGTGAAGACACGAATTGGTGTGGATATACTTTGTATACAAATAGAGATATGAAAAAACGTGCTTTATATGTATAATATGAATTGTAATGCATTCTACTATCATATATAAATTAAAAATTAATTAAAAAATAATTAAGGCTATATGGATTTATGAATTTTTATTATTCTCTGATATAGAGACTGTACTTTACAGACCAAGGAGTTCTAAATAGTCTCATTGTAAAATTATTCTAGATAAAGTATGTCCATCAAAACTCCCATGCATGTCATCTTCCTATATATTAATTGTTAAATTGCTCTAAACTTTCCCAAAGTTAAACACATTTATTGCGCCACCAACTCTGGGTAATATTCTGTTTCATTCCATCATATTATCAACTGATCTATGCCACAAAACAAAGCAAAATTTATTTTTTGTCACAAAATAAAATATAAGCACATTGACAAAGAAGAACACAGAGTAAAATGGTAGAAATCTGAATATTTTAGAGAGGAGTTAACATAATATGTACACAAGTAGTATCTAAGGCCCATATTGTACATTAAGCATGTCACATTACTATTGATGTTTTTATCTTATGTTAGAAATATCAAATTCATATAATAAAATTTAATTTATGTACAAATATGACATGTATAATATATATGCATATGTGCACACACAATAAGACATGAAAACCAAATTAAAACAACAGTAGCATAATTAATAAAATCAAAATAAAATTACAAAACCTTTAGTTGAAACACCGAACAATTCTAAGACAAATAGTTTACTTTCTAAATAAATGATATATAAAAAGAATCAATACTGTAAAATAATTCATTTCCTGAGTTAACATGCTGATTTAAGTTAATACAAGCAAAATCCTAAAGAAAATGCAAATTTAGAGAGAAAAAGAACATTTGTGGAATCAGTGGTATAATTGAGGTATTTATTGAAGATCATATCATATGTCTAAGTCAGATATGCAAGCATGGTACAGTTCAAAAAATCTACAATGTGACCAAAAAGAACATCCTTTTTTTACTGTTGTGTGTCTTTTTATGTGCATGTACAGGAGGGTGGTAGTGATAAGCAGTTGGAATAATGAATTGTTGACTATTAATACAAATGATTTATGAAAGGGTAAACTAATCAGTAATACCTAACAGGAATTTCTTTTCAGAGTGTACTTTTCATTGTGTGGAGAACAAAAAAGTATTAATAAGATTATATAGAATAGCAGTATATTTCTGCCTAAGTTATTCATTTGTGGTATTTACCATAATCTGAACAAGTAATTTATCCATAGATAGGTATATATAATTCTGAATTTTTAAAATTAATTCTGTCTTTCTACACATGGAAAAATACCTTGAAACAATCTTGTATTGTGATTATTAAAATGTAATGGTAAAAATAAAACAAATAATAGAATAGGGAACCCTGACGATAGCTAAATATGCATGGTGTTTATCCTGTTCTAGTTATGGATTTTTCCTATAACCCTATTAAATAGGTAGTATCACCCTTAAACCTTTTTAACACAATACAGAAAAGCTGAGTAAACCTTATCACGGCATATAGCTATAAGGATATGCAGCATGAACTCTAATCCAGAACAGTGAGCTTTAGATTTCTAGCATTTTTTAAAGTTCTAGGGTAAAGATATAATTCATATACATTTAAATTCACAATTCTTAACTGTTTAATTCAATTTGTTTTTAATTTAAATTTGTTTTCCTATCTGGTAAATGAGAAAAAAGCATACACATTTATGAACTATCATGTGATGTATTGATACATATATACACTGTGAAATTACCCTAATACTTTTATTAGGGTAAACATATCTATGTCCTCAAATATTTATCATTTCATTATGGTGAAAATGTTCAAAATGCCTTTTTCCAGCTTTTTGAAGTATACAGTATATATGCATGTAACACTCTCCATATCTATAATCACCTATTTTCTGCTGAAGTATACCAGAACTCATTGATCAACTTTTCCTCATTCTTCTCTCTCCTCTACTCTCCCCATCTCTGGTAATCACCATTCTATTCTCAACTTCTATGAAATTAAGTCTTTTTAAAATTCCACTTATGAGTGAGCTATTGCACTACTTGTCTTTTTATGCTTGCTTACTTAGCACAATGATTTCCAGTTTCATTCATATTGACACAAATGATAGAATTTCATTTTTAAAAGATGAATAAAATTGTGTATATGGACTATATTTTGTTTATTCATTCAGCAGTTGCTGGTCACTTAGATTGTTTCCATTTCTTGGATATTGTGAATAGTGCTCCAATAAACAAGAAGGTGCAGATGACTCTTCAGTATAGCAACTTATTTTCTTTGGATGTATATCTAGTAGTGCTCAATCATATGGTAGTTCTATTTTTAATATTTTAAGGAACCTCCACAGTCTTCTTCATAATGGCTGTACTAATTTACATGCCCATCAACAGTGTGCAAGTATTCCTTTTTCTCCATATCCTTTCCAGTACCTGTTATTTGTTTTTGTTTTTAAGATATATCACATTTTTTCAATTTTTGAAATTTGTAGTTGGACATTTATTTATTTATTTTTATGTGGAGCTAAGGATTAATCCCAGTGCCCCCACGTGCTAGACAAGCACTCTACCACTGAGCTACAACTCAGCTCCTCATTAGTGTTTTGATCATAGCCATCCTTACTGGAAAGAGGTAATATATCATTGTGGTTTTTATTTGCATGTCCCTATTCATGAGATGTTAGGCTTTTCTCAGATATATGTTAGCCATTTCTGTCATCTTCTAAGAAATATCTATTTGGCTCTGTTGCCCATGTTTTAATCAGCTTATTTACTTATGTTATTGAGTATTTGGAGTTCCTCATATAAACTATTGAGCTGGAGTACACCAGAACTCATTGATCAACTTTTCCTCATTTTTCTCTGCTCTACTCTCCCCAGAAATAACCTTATCAGAAATATAGTTTGAAAATATTCCCTACCATTCTGTAGGTTGTCTCTTCACTATGTATATTGTTTACTCTGTTATACAGAATTATTTAGTTTGATAATTCTATTTGTTTATTTTTGGTTTTGTTTCCTGTATTTTTAGCCTTATCTAAATTTTTTTTGCTCATTTAGATTACATGAATAATATTGATTCTTTCAATACATGAACATGGGATGTTGTTTATTTTTTTCTTCCATTTCTTGTATTAATGCTTTATAGATTTCATTATAAATGTCTTTCATCTCGGGATATTTTATTTTTATAGCTATTTTAAATTGAACTCAGTCCTGAATTTTTCTTCCAGATAAATGGCTACTGGTTCATAACACTGCCACAAATTTTTGTATGTTATTTTGTTTTCTGCAACTTTATTGAAATCACTTATTAAATGTAATAGTTCTTTAGTGATGTCCTCAGTGTTTCTAGATATAAGGTCATGTCATGCTCAAACAGTCAAAATTTAGCTTCTTCTTTTCCACTGTGAATATCCTGTATTTCTCTTTTTTGTCTGATTGCTCTAGCTAAGATTCCCAGTACCATGATGAGTAAAAGTGGTAAAAATACATTTCTATGAATTCTGACAGTTAGATAGATATTAACATAACTACCACTCAAACTGTTATAGACCAGCTCTAACATCTCAGAAAGTGCCTTCATCCTTTTTTCCACAGTCAATCCCTTTTCCCAAGGAAGGAGTCATTATTCTTGCTTAGTTATGCCTCTCCTTTAACTTGTTATAAATGGAAATAACATTTTACTCTATATAATGTTCTTAAGCTTCACCTATCCTGTGATGTATTCAACCATCCATTTTTTTTTACTGAAAACTAGTAGTATTCCATTTTTGAACATACCTATTCTTTATTCATTTTTGCATTGTTGGACATGTGGTCATTTCCTTCTTTATGGGAAGAGGCAATTCTAAGTAGGGAAGGGAGAAGGAGAAAGGGAGCAGGAGAGACAATTACAAATAAAGCTTCTCTAAACATTCTCACACAGACTATTTTGTAATACTATCTTTTCTTCTCTCCAAGGTGAACACTGTATAGAACTGCTAAGTCAGAAAGAAGATATTAACTTCCTAAGAACTGACAAAGGGTTCTACAAATGGCTGTATCATGTTACACTTTTATTACCAATGTTTAAATCTTGATTGTGTTCCATTTCTTCCTCAACTTAGTTTTCAGTCTTTCTAACTTTAGTTTTCATTGGAGGTTTGACTGGGGCATTTTCATTGTTGTCAGATATCTAGGTCTTAACTGCTGTATGTCTTTACATATAGTGATGAGAAATACTCTTGATTTCTGATGACATAGTATAAACCCCACTAATTCACAAAGTGGGCAGCCAGATTAGAAGAGCTGGTAAAATTTGAGTAGGCTACTGAGAGAAAGTAAAGTTCTCTGAGGAGAAAAAAAAAATGGTAGTTATGGAGGAGGTGTGCCTAAAATTCAAATTGAACTTTTCTTCTTCAAATCAAAATGGAAATTTCTTTCATATAATGATTAAATTCCCAAGAGGATAGCTAACTGAATGAAGCCCAGATCATTTTAATTTGACCCCAAAAGTTAGTTTTATTTTCTTTTTTTAGGTGTTTGTCCTCAGGGTTTCTGTCAAAAATTCTGACTATGAGATTGCTAAGAGAAAGGATGGAAGCGACAGGTACCACAGGTGAAGAGAATAACTATATGAGTTAAATCCTCCAAGGCCCAATTATCAGCTGTAAAATTGAAGAAGTCAGAAATGTTTCCGACTTCAGAGATTCAATTTTAAATTTATCTTGCTTCATATCCCAAATATTAGGAACAATAAATGTTTTATCTACAATTGAATTAAGAATATTTTATTGAAGATAATACACTTTCTATTGTTACTTATTATCTTTAATTAATTGCAGATGATTATAATTTTAATTCACTTCTGCCCTATATTTTGTTATTAAAAATCAGATTCAAAGCCTTACAAAATTTGTGCTTTTAAATATAGCATAAGAATATACACACCAGAGGTTATTTTCCAAAAGGAAAAAGAAATGGAAAACTCTTTAAATAAAGTTTGAAACAGTTTTGTTCTCATCTTTAAAACTCTCATCATTTTGTAAGAAAAATTAATAAAATCAGTTTCCTAAGAATTATCATTGGAAAATTTTTTTATTAATTCATGAGGACACAATTTTATCCCTTTTTTAAAAAGATGAAGATAATCTGTTGTTATTTTTGTCTTGTAGATAATGGCATTGTTGATTCTGATTTTTTAAAAACAAAATCAAATAGAGCGGTTTATTTTTCTCAAATATAAATACAGAACAATCTCAAAAGAAATTTGAGATTAATTTACACATATCAAAAGAGAAAATAGTATTTTATGTGTTATCTATCAGAATTTTAGTGAATATAAAATATGGAAAGCAGAAGGCACTGAAATCTAAATGATAAATTGTAAACCAAGAATAATGATTATATTAAAATTTGATATTATGGAGGAGAAACCCTCAGTAGAAATTTAACATTAGTGGCAGTTTCTGTGGCACTTCCTTGTAATCCCAGCAGCTCAGGAGGCTGAGACAGGAGGATTTACAGTTTAAAGCTAGCCTCACTAATTTAGAGAGGCCCTTGGTCACTTAGCATGACTTATCTTGAAATAAGAAAAGCTGGGGATGTAGCTCAGAGGGTTAAGTGCCCATGGTTCAATCTCCTAATACCAAAGAAAAGAAGAAAGAAAAATGAACATTAATGAACTTATTTCAAAGTAATTTGCTGTTCATTAAACCTCATACTACCTAATTAAGATTCTACAAATCACCCTATATTTATGGAGTCTACCATTTGTTTAAAAGAAACAACAAATGAAAGCCAAACAAATAAAATCAGTTTAGATGAACAAAATCATAATTTCTGACTTCTCAAAAGTTAACTCAGAGAATTAGGACAACTGAGTTTTCCATGTTAAGCAGAAACAAGACAAAATGTAATTTTAAGTCAAATTCCACATGTTGTATACTATAGGAATGTATCATTATAGAAAACAACATTTAAAAATGTAAATAAAGCAGAATGTAACTAAATATTGTCTCATAAAAATCTAAATGGTTGTTAGTGAAAAGTAAATATGTATCAGTTTTTAAAATAAAATTAATTGGACGAAGTTGGTAGAGTACTTAGCCAGTATGCACAGGCCCTGAGTTCAATCTCCAGAACCACAAAAAAATAAAATGAACTTTGTCAATGTGATTAAGATGCAAGATTAAAAAAAAATAAACTGGTCAGGTGATTTGCTTATCATTTTTATAGCAAGAAAATTAAGATCATAATTTTCTACCTGTTTCAAAGACTTCTTATAAATATAAAAATTATAATTTTCAAAAGATTTGTTGTGTATTTGGTTTGAGCACTGTCTTATGGAAGAACAGAAAACAAATATCAAAGTACTAGGTTAGGGCTACACATATTAACAAGTGTAAAATACTTTTAAATATGTTTGACAAATCACAATGATATTGGTCGCTTTTGAAATAGCCTTTCAGAAACTCACAAAAAGATATCCATGGATACATAAAAAGGAAAAGCAAAACGATATATAAAGTAATTCACAATAAACCAACCATGCCAAAGTCAAAATCTAGGCAGAACAATAATTTTAATTTTCAAGGAGTCAAATTAACAAAAAACAAAAGTTTCTGAAGTTTTATTATAACAAGTGAGCTCCATTAAAGACACAACACTTAAGATGCAACTCTCTTCTGCTGACTTAAGGCCTTCAAGATAACACAATCAGGAAACTGGGCATCTGTCACTTTCTTATACCATATGAACTTTTTTAAAGTTGGTGAGACACCTTTCCATATGTAGTCACCTTACAAATGAAAAAAAAAAAAACCTAGACAAATGCCATTTTTCTTAAAAATCAATTAGGTAGAAATGTGGAAAGAATAACATCATGGAGCCACAGAGGAGATAATGTGGAATAAGGGGGAAAGTAGAACATCTGGAATCTGAGGAATCATCACAGCCTTTAAGTAGTAGGGGATTGATTAACATATTAAAATATACTAGAATAAAGAAGCTTTTTACCAGGAGATTAAATAAAACCTTGTAAGGTAAGAAATAATCTGAGGAAAAAAATACATCCCATAGCTGGATTCTGGGTAAAGATGGTAAATTCACTGATCTAGTTTTTCATTCTTGATCTAATCTGACTCCATTATAAGAACTCATTGGTATAGTAATTATTTTTTATAAAAGGCATCAACTCATCATGTTCAGAAGAGGTAACAAAGATATGATGGAGTTCACATGGATAAGCACTCATTTCCATAACAGAGCTGAGAAAAACAAATTTATTCTAGAAGAAGGGAAATCTAAGAAACCACTCAACATTCCACAGAATTCTCATGGCCTCAAATTTAATGTTGAGGTAGGAGGAGGACTCAAAAGAATATGGACTAATAATCTGTTTGGAAGTAGTTAGATCCATAAGTCTCTTTCCAACTTCACAATCTCAGCAAACAATTCACTCCTCCTTTCCAGACATTTTACAGTTTATTATATAGAGAAGTACTCATGACTACAGGACACCAGAGTTAAGGGCTTCACCCAAGCCTTTAATCTGTTGAAAAGAAATTTAAAATGGCTTATTTGGAAAATATGAAAAACGGCTGACAGTAAAGATACAAAGATGATGACAAACCATACCTCAATAAATGACCAGCAAAATCATTCAGGAAAGATCAAAATTGATATATTCTTTCATATATGCATTTTTATTCTACTCTCATAGAAAATTCTTTTATAATTTGTATTGATTTTTTTTTTGATATATTTGTTCCAAGAGCTCAAAGTTATTCTCTCAGGGTTCATTTTTTAAAATGCTATTTTTGAAGCTGGGGATATAGCTCATTTGGTAGAGTGCTTGCCTCTCATGCACAAAACCCTGAGTTCAGTCCCCCACAACACACACACACACACACACACACACACACACACACACACACAAAATGCTATTTTGTTCTCAATTCCTGGATGCACTACATCTCATGTCTATAAGGCAATCCAATTTTTATTCCATTTTTAGTTTTCTCCATATTTCATAGACTGTCTTCATTTTTTGTTGTTTTTTTCTATATTTTGTTTGTTTTCTTCTTTCTATTTTATATTAAAAGGTTATGTAAAAATAATGATTTTTATATAAATCATCATTTGAGTATTGAAATCACCATTTAACAGTGTTGGTTAACTCTTTCAACAATATTATTGAACATTAGGTAAGTACCAAACCTGAACTTTCCGAAATGGACATGCAACTTCTCACACCTCTAAAGAATTTAGACCATCTAGACTGACTTCTGTAGGATGGGTCTCATTGGTTAAGCTGACTTATAAATCTGACAGTTATATCACTTGTGCATCTCTGGGTCAAATGGAGCTAGGTGGTGAGGAAGTAGTGTATTATAGGGTTCTGAAGTGAACCACCTAGACTCTAAGTGCATTCATCCATCGGCGAGATAACTGGGCTAGTTCTCATGATGATGTTGGCGTTCAGCAGCAAAAGCCATTAGCCCATATGACACATCCACAAAAGCAAAGATCACTAAAAAATATGCTTTAAAAAAATTACAAAGTATCACCAGTCCAAGAGATACTGCAAATCAAACAGGAGCTTCAGAACTATTAAAGGAAAAAAAATGGAAAGGAATAAACATTTAAAAATATTAATTAAAGGAAATTTTCCAAGAAGAAATGACCTAAATAAAAAGCTCTCTAAAAATATCCAGCAAAATGATTGATGATGCTCTCACTCAAAGCACTTGTGAAATTGTATAAGAGAGATAAAACTATTTGCATTAGGAACAATGGGAATATACAATTCATTTAAATTCTTAATGTAATGATAAATGTTTAACCAACAATAAAAATTCTTTACAATTCTAAACTAAATGTTTATCAGACTATAATTCTTTGTCTACCAAAATTAATAATTAAGTGTGAGTTCATGTAAGGGATGGCCTTAGGCCTTAACCTAAGCAACTCCATTTTAAAACTCCATTTCAAAATAAACCTGCAGTCTCACCAGGCAAGCCACAGAGCCCTCTGATGTGTCAATCAGACATCGCCTGATGAAACAAGTCACTTTCCAAAACCCTGATAAGAGGCAGAAGGGCATCTGGGCAGAAACCACGAGACCATATGCCCTCTTTAAGATGTAAGATGTCACTAAGAAACCTGGTAACAGCTGATAGGGATCCAAAGGGCCAGAAGAAGCTCCCAAAATTTAGTATAAATAATTGAACAAATGAACAGACATTCAGCCAGCCGCCACTGATGCACACAAGCCTGAGAGCTTGATGAGGACCCGGACTGACATTCCAACTCTTCTCATCATTTGCCTGATCCTCTGCTCGTCCTCACTGCTCTCAAACTCTATAGCCACTCTTGACTCTGGTGAGAAAAGGACTTCTCCTTATGACTGTGTCCTCAGCCAGCTGTCAACTTCATCCCAGGAGAAGACATTAAGGGTTCTTGACCTGCTCACTAAGCTCTAAGTGAGTGTGCATCTGCTGGACTTGAGACCTAAGACTTAAAACTTTAAGTCTATCACTTAAGCTTGGCATGCACAGGGAATGTCTGTAATAGGTCTGTAATGATTAAGTGTGTTTGTAGTGCTTAGAGTTAACTTAGAATTGTTTGCATTAAATTGATCATGTCTATTGCAATGTCCAGCATTGCATTTTCTTGATTCTCATTTTCTTGATTAAGAACCTATAGACAAAAATTGTTTTAAGTGATTTGAGTGAATAAAACATTGAAAAGGGCAGATGCACATGGACATGCTTTATTTCTCCCCTTGACTGCAAATGTCTCACTTTTGCCCATTGCAACAGTGCAGAATAAAGACATTTTCCTACATGAAATGTTTCAATAAACTTACTTCCCCTTTATATTTTTGCAGGAGGTTTTTGGAAATTTGATAAAGTGAACCAAGAAAAAAACAGGAAGTTCCAGAAAAGACAGAGGTAAAAAGAATCTCCAGATAATTGTATGCTATTCATAAAGAAAATACAGTCACTTCAGATAGGAATTATAACACATAGTGCATTAAAATCTAAGCCAAAAAAAGAAGCTAAAACCTTTAAATCTTATATAATCTTGAGCTCCATGAAAAACTAAAATTGATTATGTAAACATAATTATGCTTTTTTACATGGCTTATTTTGGAATATTATCTATAGTCATTATGTAAACCTTTAGTATTGAGTGAAAAAATATATCAATATAGGCATATATAAATAAGAGAAAAATGGAGAGGCAGGAACTGAAGGGAAGGAAGAAGAGAAAACAAACCTGGTCTTCCACAACATTTAATCATAATAAAATTAATAAAAAAGAAAAATATAAATGAGACAGTGAACAAATAGAAAACACCATGTTTCCTATGAAAACATGGAATTAAACATCTAAATAATCAGGTATAATACTTGAGGACTATGAAATTGGAGGTGGGTTAGAGCTGAGCACTATGTGTATATTTGTGTGAGTGGTGCTAGAGATCAAACCCAGGGCCACTCACAGGCTAGGGGAATACTCTGCCACTCACTGAGTTACAACCCCAGCCCTTTAGATATATTTTAATGATAAACTCTGTAGAAGTAAATTATTCTGAGATTTGTGAATATACACCTTTGAAAGAAATAAAACAAAAGAGAAAAAGGAAGAGAAAAAGATTTCACACAAAAAGAAGTAATAAAAATTTTAACAGGATGTTCTATCAAAAAAAGAAACAAGGTTTAGAAAGAAACTCAAAGCATTTCAGAGGAGTGAAATTTACGTTATGAATGAATCTCCATAATTAACCCATAAAGCTGCGAGGAGAAAAGAAAAGAAAGAAGAGAAAAGAAAAGAAAAGAGAAAAGAAAGCTTTACCCTGCCCCTCTCCTTTTTACATGTAACCAAGAGAAATCCCTGATCATCAATTTACATACAGTATTTCAGCCCTCTGGCTAAAAGGTTGGGGTTTCCTGGTTTGAACCAGGTTTGAAAGCTGGATTACTCCGGTTCCCTTCACTATGACAACTATTAGAGATGAATAACTTCAAAAGAGAAAGAGTTTACCTTGGATCATGGTTTCAGGAATTGAAGTCCAGGATCCTAACCAAGTGGAACCTCACAGCTCAAGTAGGAAGAGCAGGTCAGCTCACTTGACCACACCCAGGTAGCAGCAGGGAAGAGAAGCACACTTCTGATATCCCCTTTAAAATCACGCCTCCAGTGACCTCACTTCCTTCCACCTGTCTCTGTGTCTGAAAGGTTGCTCCGCCTCCCAGTAGTCCTGCAGGCTAGCAATAAAGCCTTTAATGGATAGGCATTTGGAAGACACAGTTCAAACTACAATAAAACCTGACTCTCCCATGCTGTTTGCATCGGTGATAATCTTTTTTATCTGAGTGTTTCATAATAGTTATCTATTTCATAAGTTTAATGAGAAGACTAATTTTGAGACTCTAGAACGTTAGGAGGTATTAAGAGCACGGTGATAATTCAAATGCTTGGTGTCATTAAAAAATAAGACCTAAAACAACAACAACAACAACAACAAAAACTATACTTTGTTGATTTGAACAACATACAATAAGAATCACAGAATACTAAGAGATATAAAATAGTCAAAATATATATTCTTCCTCGACTTCTAAAGAATCATGAGACACGTGTAGCCTTCAGCCCTTAGCTTCATGTTGGGCTTCTGCAGATGCAGGAACAACTCGTGTTCCTTCTTCAAGTGTTGTGATGCTGCACTCCCACAACTCCCCCTCAAGGAGAGCTTTTACAACTCTACTTTTTAAGTCAGAAGTGCCAGAGTATTGCTCCAGTAATGAAAATGAGGATAAGCCCCACTTTTTTTTTTTCTCCATTAAAGGCAAAAACTCAAGGAATCCTTGTCCATCCTCTAGAAGGAAGAAAATTTAAGTAGGAAACCAAATTGTTTCGGGTTTATTTTTACAAAATGTTCACCTTTTGTTTGAGGCTGTTTGCTTGTTAGTTACTTGCTGGATATTAACAATTTGGACAATTTAGAGCAAAATTGAAAACGTGGTTTCTCAAACAAGGAATATGATGTTTCTTCTGGATATTTCCATGAGCCTTGAGTTTTGCTTTTATGTTTCACAGAGGATCCTTCCTTGTAGGTATGCCTGTCTCTACATTTAGCCTTTTTATATAAGACATATTGGATTAGGGTCCATGCTAAGGACTTCATTTTAATAAAATCACATTTATAAAGACCTTAACTCTAAATCAGTTCATATTCTGAAGAACTGGGGATTAAGACTTTAACAAATGAATTTAGAGGGCCATATTCAAATGATTACACTACCAATAGATATCTACTAATGGAAAGAAATCTCTCTTTTCTTCTGCTTGGAAGTTATGTGTCAGAGAAATAATAAGCAAATGTCTGAGTTTGAGAAATTCTCATTTGATGCAAATATTATTATTTTTCTTGTGCTTGATGAATTCTGACAACTTAAATATTATCCACCTGTGGAAAATGGTAGTTTCCTTTGCCCATTACTACCTCTGTATTTGCTATATATTTTACTTTTAAAATGTTTATCTAGCTTATGATATTCTGCTTTATTACCAATTGTGGTTGTGATAGCCTCTTAAATCCTATTGAAAAGACAAGAACATTCTTTCTCTTACTTGCGGCAACAATAATAGAACAAAGACTATTGTTTTATCAAAGCAATGTTTTACAGGAATATTTCTTTATTATGCAACTAATTTAGTCAAAGTCCGACTAACAAAATAATCTTTAGACATACCAAAGAAAGAGGTAATGTACAATTATTCTGTTTTTTTTTTTTCTCCTAGAATCACTTATCCAGAGGTCTATCTTGGAGGAGCCCTGAAATTTCCTCTTTGACCTCCCCTCTTCCTCCTGTCTTTGGGGATCAGGTGCTTTGTCTTTTAAGACAAATGACTTTCCTACAGGATCTGTTCTGCTACTTCATTTAAATCAACTTCTTATTTAAGATGCTATCCATTAAGATTCCACTTTATTTTTCTTTACATCATCTTTGAGCCTGGGTATTCAGGGAACAAAGATACAGAAAGGTATTTTTGGCTTTACATAATTTTAGCAACTCTAATCTAAAATTATAGAAGTACATAAGTACATGAGTACCTTTTTTTCTAGGATTGAAAACAACTCAGAGACTTAAAAGACTGGGACAAAATACACCCTATATAAACTGAAAATTATGCAACTTTATTTATTCATTTTGTTTATTACTTAGTTTAGCTTTGCATTTGCCAACATAAGTATTTGCACATTTCTTCCTAAGTTTATTCTTAGGCATTTTACATATTTATTAGCAACAGATATAAAATTGTTTTATAGAAAAATATTTAATCTTTTATATTATGTCTGATAGTTCCTTTATTATATGCCTGTATTAATTATGAGTAATAATAAAATAATTACTAGTATTATAGATATCCTGTCCTAGAAAGACTATTAATAAAACATCTTGTACTTTCCTCATTTTATATCATTCTCAAAAATTAAAGTAGTAATAGCTGTTTTTATTTGTTATGCATTAGAAATTGTGATCAGCTTTTAAGGTATGTACCAATACTATAATGATTTTACAGAAAAGGGAAATGAAGCTCAACAGGGTTCTTACTGAAAGGGCTAATGCTATTTACTATGCATTGGAGCTAGAAATTTTAACAGAGGGTCATTGACTTCAAAGCTACTTCAATAGTTCTTTTATTACCAATATTTTTCTAAGGTTTTAAGTGTCATTTCGTCTCCCAGAAATTACAAAATAGTTTTAGAAATAAACATTGTACTAGGTCTCTTTTCCTTAATGTAATGGTGATGCCAAACTTCATGAGCATTTAATTTAACTTTTCATTTAATTTCTACTTTTTAGCACCAACATCAGTTTGATAATATAATAGGAGGATTTAAGGTCAGTTTTCAGAGGCTTGGATTCTTACCTGGAAATCCTACCTATGGCAGTCTTGAATTTTCTGCTCTTGGATAAGACACACAGTGTTTCCCATGGTTGTGAACATTAAGATTCTTGACAAAATACTTGTATGTATTGCACATATGTGAAGGCCAGAGGTTAGATTGGTTTCAGTTGTGACCAAGAAGAGGTGGTCCAAGATGAATACTTGCCTCTTAGCCCCGCCTCACTTTTATAAGATACTGTTTCTCCCCAGTGTAGATTTCTAAAACACCATATCTCCAAACAATCAAGGCCATTTTGTTTTCTATAAAGGAAGTTTCACCTTCTGCAGCCACCATGAAAAAAGGAGATAGTGTCAGGTTAATAGCCTTTTCAATAGGACTTGGCGGAAGATGGAGTTAGTCCTCGAGAGAAATCTATACATCTTTCCTAAAATGATCAGGCAATCTCTTGGTTCTTGCAAAGATTATGGTAATTTACTCCTATGATAAAACCTTCTGCAGTCCAGTATGCAGAACATGGCTAAATTTTAGGGCAGTATTGTATTATGTAGATAATATTTCTCATATTTGATGACTTATTTCAGCAAATGTAAAACAAAATTCATGCAAAATTCAATAAATGTAAAAATATGCAATGTGCATGTATGAATATATCACAGTGAATCACACTTATACAAAATTATAATGCACCAATTAAAAAATAAATAGGAAGGAAAAAAACAGTAATAAGAGGAATGGGATCATGGAGAGGAAGAAGGGGAAGAAAAAGAGAAGTAATGGAATGAAACAGCAACTTATGTTATATGCATTTATAAGTGTCACAATGAACCCTATTATTATGTTTAACTATAATACATAATAAAAACATAAAAATAATTTATAAGAATCAATAATTTTCAGGAATAAAAGGTGGATGCTAGCTTTGTCTAAGTTCTTAATTTTTAATACATTTGATGGGAATTCTTTTGTAAAATTAACCATTAAAATAAAAAAATATACTGGAACATACATTCAAGTTTATTGCAAAATCCCAGAAAGAAAGGGGGATTTTAAGTAAAAGAAAATTTCATATTTTGGTGATGTTAGGATATGTTATGATGTTCTTTTGTGCTAGATATATTATTTGTTATTAATATTTATTATTCTATTCTCACTTGGGAATCTCAAAAGGATTAATCTGTCTCCTGAATTTAGTATGGATATTACAGATGGAATCCTTAATACAATGAAAACTTGTTTGTGACCCTCAGGAACATCAAATATTTTTCCCTAGTTTTCTAGTCACCTCTAAAATAGAACTAAGGAATTACCATACTTTTCCATAAATTCTATAATTCTACATCTTAATAGGTTTTTCCTTCTTTAGGAAAGCTGACATACTGAAATATCATTCCAACCCTTAATTCACCAAGGAACCACCAATTCAACATATTGAACAGACGATTTAAGAAAGAGGCATTGGAGTAAAGTGACAACATATATGCCAATAACAATTCAAAATTAAATGTTGGACATTTGTGCTGTAAGAAAATCTACTAATTGTCTCAATAATTAGGCTAAACCTTTTATCATGTTGTTATTCTTTGCCTTAACCAATTTTTTATTTCTTGTTTTTTTTTTCTCCTATTTCTTCTACTTTTCTTATTGATAAGTCATTAAGAACAATGATTGAGCACTTCTACCTGTAATGGTCTAGATAAAAATATTTCATGATGATTTTATGTGCTGAAATAAAGGCAGATTAGTCCCCAAAAGGAAAGTGTTTTCTGTTGCTTCTAGAACTCAATTCTATTATTTCTGATAGTTATATTTGCTGAAATTTTTAAATCAAATTTCAAAATAAGAAGATATAGATCAGCAAGTCACTCTAGGAGAAAGAAAACTGAAACATTTTAAGATAAAGATACAGAAATATATCTTCCAAGAAAATAAACATGAGAGAAGCAATGACCGACAACTTAAACTTTTGTAAGACCTAAGAGAAAAATATGAAATTGGGAAAAATTTTGCATAGATTCATTATGAGCCCCGAATCATTTAAGAATTATATAAATTAAAAAGTTGTTTATAAATATAGAGATATCCTGTAACAATATTAGCCTATTATGAAACAATATAAGGGACAGAATTGAACAATAAAGTAGAAAAGTAAATTATTGAAGAAAGGCAAAGAAAAATAGAAGCTTCACTGAAATACCATTATAGGGTTATGAAATGTTTAACATAGCATAAAGGCTTCAAAAACTCATTCACCTTTAATTATTCCTTTCTCTTAATAAAAAATAACCTGTAGAAATCTAGAATTTTTTCACTTTGTCTGTGCTTAATAGCTATGCATTTCTAATGCGTATTGGTAATAATTTAAGACATTATAGAATACATTGTACAAATGTAAAAGATGTATAATGGAGCTGTAGAATGATTCTATGTGTTAACCAGGTAAGGTAGACAAAGGATAGAACTAAGAGAGAAAGGGAAAATCTCATAAGTAAACTATACTTTATGCATTGTATTTGAAGTTTTCAGAATTTCAAAACAAATTTTGTTTAGGAAAAAAAGGCATCTTGTGCAAACTAATCTTTAACGTGTGACTTGTTTTTAACTTTTTCCTTCAACCTTCAAACAGACAAGTGTCTTTCCTACTTTGGGATGATACTCCAAACATTATAAAAAAAAGAATACAGGAATTCTCTCTATGTAGTCTATGTGGATTGGCTGGCTATATTCTAGTTGGTAGATAGTCTCAAGAAGTTCCATAAAAAATGACATGTGATTTCAAAGTTTTTCTGCCCACTCCTCTGCTCTTGGGAACTGCTCTACTTAAAGTCCTATTTTTATGAAATCAAGTTGACAGCACCAATCTGCCAAACAATGGATCACAAATATTTACCTGTCAGAGCCTTTAGAAAAAGATCAAAATAAATCTTTCCTGTTATGATCAAATGTACTTAGTTTTTCACAATATTAGATGGCAATGCTATGTCATGAGTGGTTACTGAAATGTGTACGTTAATTAGTACATGAATATTTTGTAACATATATTATAAAAGTATTACCAGCAAGATTACATTTTAAATATCTGACTACCTGTATATCTACCCTGTCCTTCTGCTGTGTTTGTCCTAATGTATGAGAAAGGATTAAATTACTAAGGAAATTTCAGTATAAGGCATTTATGATGAGTTGTAAAATTAAAAAGAAACTCCAATAATATACAAAAATAAAAGAAAACAAAATATTTTTCAAATCTTTATACCACACTTTTTTTTAGAAAGAACTTAAGTTGAAAGTATTTTTAAAATTTTAGGTAAAATGTACTTTCCTGAAAACTTTGGTGTTTTTTTTTCCTCATATTTCTCCCATGTTACTTATGAATCCTCTTTGATGTTATTTGCTAAAATTTAAACATCCCTGTTCTACAAAAGGGAAATATGAGAGAAAATTAGTACAGATGTTTTTACAATATAAGTCTAAGTAAATATCCACTAGAGTATTTTCACTAATAAAATCCAAAATTTTAAATATAGTGATTGTCATTGCATGTATATCCATGTATTATAGCAGCACAATTCATAATAGCCAAATTATGATACCAGTCTTGGTGTTAATTAGCAGATTAATAGATAAAGAAAATGTGGTATATATACACAATGGGGATATATACACAATGTGGTATATATACACTATATATAACATATATACATATTATATATTATATATGTATAGATACACATATATGCATATATAAAATATAATTACATATATAGATATAGATATAGATATAGATATAGATATAGATATAGATATAGATATAGATATAGATATAGATATAGATATAGATATATATGTATATCAATCACAAAGAAGAATAAAATTGTTATTTTCAGGAAAATGAAGGGAACCTGAGAGTATCATGTTAGCAAAATAAGCAAAACTCAAAAAGTCAAGGGTAGCATGTTTTCCTCTTATATGTGGAAGCAAGAGAGGAAAAACATGAAGAAAAACAGAAGGGATCTCAAGAATATAGAAGGAAGATCAGCCATGTAGATGAAAGTGACCAGGTTGAGGGAACAGGGAATGGAAAGGGGAATGTGTAACCAAGTGTTATTGTCACAGTGTTGCACCTACAAATATGTAATAATGAATTCCACTGTTATATATAATTATAATGCACCAATACCAATATGGAAAAAAGAAAAATGTAGTGATTTCTTGATGAATCCATCATACAATTAATTTCTCCCATTTATTGATGCTATTGAGCTTTCCTTCACTTTTTTACTGCAGTGTATCAGTTCTCATAAAATGATTAGAGGAAGCAAGTTTATTTTAATTATGTTTTAAAGAGCATAGTTTAACAAATAGCTTGCTTTTTTTATAGTCACATTGTCATCTGTTCTTATGGTATTCCATGTAATGATTTCTATTCATTCTGAATTCATTTTGCCTATCTTTCAAATTCAACCAGGTAATTATCTACCTGTTGAATAATACATAATTAGTGAAATAAATTTAAAATTCAAGTTAAGTTATTTTTTATACTAGTCCAGTACATTTTTCTATGGAAAAGACTTGCTTACTTTGAAAAATCTTACCAGTTGGTTTTTCTCAGCTGTTTATATAATCAATATAATAAGAAATATTCAGAATGTCATCAGTAGACTATATTTCCATAAAGTTTGCTATATTTATTACCTAACATAAAGATTATTGTGATCCTGATAGAAATAACATAATACCATTAAAGAATTAAAAAATCTAATTTTTATTGTATTAATGAGATAAGCATCATAAGAACAAATGGTTATCTAGCATTTTAGAATCTTTTGTATTTTGGACTAACAAATTATGTTCACTGATCACTACCTGAAATATCATTATTGAGAAGGTTCTCTGAATTTAGCTGCATTGTCTAAAAATAAAACACAAATTGTTTTCAGTTCAAAACAGCTGGTGGAATAATTTAGAGGACATTCTTTAAGAATGACACCTGGATATACTTATAGTAAATAAGGATATAGTAAATAAGATGCCTTACTATGGTGCCTCTTAAGGCTTTTCTTCTTTCTCTAGGAAAAAAAACTAACATACTCAAGTCAATTATATTTTGTATTGAACTTCCAAAATAAATGCTTTTATGTGTGAAGCTATAAAATTGCTTTATCAATTAAGCAATATTATTCCTGAACAAGATAGCCCTTGATACAGGTACACTCTCAGTACACACTGTTTTACATAAAGTCTCATCATCTTGGGAGTTGGATATGGAGTTATCTCAATATGAGTCATACTTTTCAGGTTAAGTCTATGAATCTTTTGCCTAGCATTAGACATTAATACTTTTTTTTACATTTTTTTCTTTATCTTTCATAGTTTGAAATGTGGCATTTTCTTTCTTTAGTCAGCTTTTTCACTGCTGTATCTAAAAGACCTGTCAAGAACAATTTTAGAGGAAGAAAAGTTTATTTGGAGGCTCATGGTTTCAGAAGTCTCAGTCCATAGAGAACTAGCAACATTTCTCATTCCTCATGAGGCAGAACATCAAGGTGGAAGAATGCGTTGGAGGAAAGCAGACACAGACTGGGCTCCAGATACAAAATATATACTTCAAAGGAACGACCCCAAAGCCCACCTCTTCCAGCCATACCCTACCTGCCTTCAGGTACCACCTGGTTAATACTCATTAAGGGATTAATTTGCTGATTGGGCTAAGGCTCTCAAAACCCTATCATTTCACCTCTAAATGTTGGTTAATTGTCTCACACATGTGCTTTGGGAAGATACCTGATATACTTTTGATTTATATGTATATAAGTTATAAAGTTTATATCAAAATTTCTTTTCTACATTTTGTGAAAGATGTCCAGTTACTCCAATAATATTTAATAAAAAGGCTATTCTTTCTCCAAAGAATTTCTGTTTCACTCTCCTGTTGAGTAGGCGTATTTGTATGTTTCTAAATCTGAGATCTCTATTATCTTCCATTAATTTATGGATCTATCTATGAGTACAAACTAAATTACTTGATTATGGAATCTATATGATAAACCTTAATATAAAGTTGAATGTTTCTTTTCATTGTATTTTTTTTAAATATATTTCCAATAATCTAAAATCTATGTCTTTTCACACAAATTTTAGAATAAAAATTAGAATAAGCTTGGCTTATGTAAAAACGATAAGAATTTTGACAAATTTTATAATTAGTTGTCACGTGGAAAAAAATTGGCATCTTTACTATATTGAACATTCCAATCCACAACAATAGTATATTTCCCCAGCTACTTAGATATGCTTTTATTTACTTTATAAGAATTTGTAAATTCTTGGGACACAGTTGTTATCCATGCTACAAATTTATATTTGAGTTTTATATTTTCTTTGAGTTTATTACAAATTGTATTGTTTAAAATTTGGTTTTCATATATCCATTGTTATAACTTAAAATTTTAATTAATCTTTCACTGTTGATATGTACTCTGCCGCAGTCCAGCTACAGCAAAATAACCGGGGGGTGACGAACGATTTGTGTACATTGATACAGCAGGAGTGGGAGCTGTTTATTGTAGGACAACAGAGGTATTTATACATTCCACACAGCTTATCTTAATTAACATAAACTCGATACAGCAGTCAACCAATAAGGAATCTCCACACTTAATGGCTCACTGGCGTTACTTCACAAACCACTCCCTCTGGCATTTTGCCAGGCGCCATCTTGACTTGTTTACAGACCCTAACATTTCTCTGGCAAAATGCCAGTTGTCATCCTGACTTGTTTACAGACTCTAACAGTACTCTATAAACTTGTTCCATAAATTAAATAAGGGAGTTGTTTTTATTTTTGTTTCTAGATTCCTTGATATTACTTTTGCTTGTAATTGGCAAAATGGACCATTTTATTTCTCATATTATTTATATAATGTATCTGTTTTATGAGTACAATGGGCCCATTGATGCATTTTATTTATTTTATTTGTCTTGAACATGCATATAACTATGCATATAACTGTGCATATAACTTAGAGCATTACATTGAAAAAGTTTTGTGACATTAGATATTTTTGCTTAATTTAGCAGTAAAATGTTCCAGTTTTTCACTATGAAAATATGATCTTTACTTGAGATTTTTAAAATGTTTTTTGCCAAATTAAGATAGTCCCCTTATTTTTCTAGCTAGCTAAAAATGTTTCTACTTTTTTTAACATGAATGGATATTGGATATTATATAACATTTTCTCTGCATCAATCAATATAATCCTATTATTGTTTTCAGCCAGTGGATAAAGTAGTTCATATTGATTGGTTTTTCAGAGTCCTTTGAAAGTCCTACCTCCCTGAAATAAACCACATTTGGTCATCATGTACACATATTTTATAAAAATCTTTATCCAATTTTCTGAAATATTAATATACATCAAGATTCAAGGTCTGTCATTTTCTTTGGACTATCATTAGTCAGTTTGTGATTTTGGTATCAAGGAAATATGGATCTTATAAAATGAGCTGGACAGTATTCTCTATTTTTTTTACATTTTGAAAGACTATGAAAGCGTGTAAAGCGTGTAAATTAAAACATTCTATATTTTACCATATATGTGGTAGAATGTTCCAGTGAAAATTTAGGTCTGGGAATTAATTTTATGAGCCTGTAAATTAAGGATTTAATTTATTTAATAGTTACAAGATTGTTTAGGTTGTGTACTTCATCTTGATTGAGTTTAGTTGTTGCATATAAGATTTGTTTTGTTTTTGTTTTTGTTTATTACTAAATTGGTCCATTTCATCTGTTTTCAAAACTGTGTCAAGTGTTTATAGTATACTTGAATACTTCTTTAACCACTGCTAGACTATAATGATTTTGCTGCATCCCACACAGCAAGGGATCAGGAAACCTCATGGGAGTGTGAACCGACTGACAGAAATTATAGAAATAAAATAAAGACTCATTTATTAATTGAAAGCAGGGGTATGGTGGGTGACCAGCTCTGATGGAGACTGAATCTAACAACAAAATGGAGTCCAAGCAGTCATTTATATGAGTAGATACACTAAAGGGATTCAGTGTGAAAAATTTCTTCAGGAAAACAGAATGAAGATGGGAAAAACAAGTTGTTGGGGCTTAGCAGGTTATGCTTACCTCCTCTCCCTGGGGGTGGCTGCATTTTGAAATCAAGGCTTTTTGAACTAATGAGCCCCATGGCAAATACAGAATTACCCCCATCAATGGGAATAAACTTGCAAATGGGGATTTCCTAGCTACCTTGCACAGTGGGGTTCCCAAGAGCAGCATTTCACTGTCCAGGGGTTACACAATTCAAAGCTATGATTTATCAACTGCCTACAACACTGTAATTTTTCTGTTAGTCATTTTTGTTTTCTCCATTTCTATTTTTGTAAGTCTTGCTAAGGGCTTATATTTTTAATTTTTTTTCAAATAACCAGCCATGTTAGCCTATTTTTCTGAAGGTACAGCAAATTACCAGACACTAGGAAAACTTTATAAAATATAGAATTTATTTGAATCATGCTTCTGGATTCTTGCAAGACAAATACTGGGAAGCCACATCTGGTAATGAAGTTCTTGTCCCAGCATAAGATGAAAAAATTCAAGTTAGCACACAACAGACAGAGAGTAAAACATGCTGCATTTATTATTTTTGGAAGAACCTACACTTGCAATAGTGGTATTTATGCATTCATGAAGGCCAGCCTCATATCTGTTATTTTATTCCTTAAGTTGATTTGAGTTTCAGTTGCATGTACTTTTGTGGTTTCTTATGGGAGGAAATTAGATTATTTATTATTAATGGCTTTCATTTTCTAATTTAAACACTTCATTCTATAAATACTTTCATACATAATGGCAAGAAACTGGAAGTTTTCCATAAAAGATCACTTGTTAACATGTGATCTTACACAAGTTGTATGCTCCCAAAATGTATCAATGCAATAGTCAGAAAGTAGATATTTATTTCCAAAAGGTATAAATTCAAAGGAAGAAAAAGTTGAAGGTTTCAAAGTAAGTCCCAAAACCTAAGGAGGTAAAATTCATTAGAACTTGAGAAACATCCAGTAGATGAATGGATGAATAAAGATGTGGTTATTCCAAACATTGCAATATTATTCAGTTGTGAAAATAAATGAAATATGAAAGACACACAAAAAACTTAAAGCATATTGTTACATGAAAAAAATCCAGTCTGAAAAATATACCTACCATTTGAGTTTGATTAAATGACAGTCTGAAAAAAGCAAAAGTACAGAGACAGTAAAAAAAAATCAGAGATTAATAGTAGCTTAGTGGATGAAGAAGGGCATGAATATGTGAAACCCAAGAGATATCTAGGGCAGTGAAATTATTCTGCATGATAATGGTGGATACATGGAATTGTACTTTTTTTCACAAGTAGAGAATCATAAACAGAGTTAACACTGGTGTAAGCTATAGACTTAGATAATAAGAATCTATCAATATAGGTTTATCAATGGAAACTAATATGCAACACTAGTGAAAATTATTCATAAAACAAGAAACTGTATGTGGGATATAGAACAAGTGTGTCAGAAATGTCTTGTGCTTAGCTTTAACTCTATAGCTTCTCTTAAGGTAAAATCTTCTAATTAAATTGTTTTATGATTCACTCCAATAAAATTAAAATAACCTATACAAACAAAACAGAAGCAAAATGTAGAAACAATAGTTTCAAAATACTGAGAACAACCAGTGCAGGGAGCCACCAGAAGGACTACCATCTTTGAAAAGTGGAAATACACAAGAAGTGAACCCTCTGTTATGATTGCAGATTTCTCAGTGAGGACTCATTCCAGTTTGATGTAGAACAAGAGGAAATGAGTTCAAGCAGAAAATTGGAATCTTTATTGGCAGGGAAATCATAGTTTTTGTTCCAAGGCTGCTAGGATCGTTGGAAATTGAGGGGCAAAATTGAAGAGGATATACAGCTGAAAACAAGGGAGCCTCTAAATCCACATGCAAATGTCCTGCATTTGGGTTAGCTGATACTTAATATGTGCATGCATCATACAACCCTCCAAGTACCTAAGGAGACAGCAATTGCTGAAAAACTGAACATGGTTTTCTGCTCTTTTTATGACACAAGATTTGTATTTTTGTTACACCAAGTTAACAGGGTTTTGAAAAATATCTTAGTCCTCCTATTGAGATCTGAGAAGGCCTGCTTCCTAAATGTGACTCATCGCTTAACAGTAAAACCTGAGTTTTAAGAGTAAAGAACACAATGAAAAGAACCATGTGTAACAAAGTCTAAAATCAATTCTTGGCAGGATCAAGAGAGGACAACTGGTAAATGTTCTGCTAAAAGAAAATTTAATTCCCTTTATAAGAAGATAGTGCTATCCAAAGTTTCTGAAATAATTTAATTCTTAATTCTTGGTACCTAAGTATATTAGTAAGCCATGGGAAATTTTCTGAAAAAAAAAAATAGGACAGGCAAACAAAAGAAAATTAGAGGAATGATGTCAGCAAAAAAATGTAACAGGAGGTCATATGCACATGTGAACACACAATAATAACTCTGAACCCATCCACACAAGAAAGTCTCTGTGTGGGAGCCACAGAAATCGTGTAGAAGAAAAGTGAAACCCTAGTGAAGACTAATACATAGAAGGTTCCTTTTGAGAGTGCATACTGCACCCTCATGGAAGATCTACTGATAGTGTTCCTAGTCCAATTGGAAATAGTTCTGGAAATAGCCCAATTCCACAAAGGAACTTGAATTTTAACATTGAATGTGCAACCAAAACTACTTGCTAAGCTATTCAGGAGAAATCTTGCATACAACTGCCTTGACAGATAGGTTTATCATGCTTGTCTGTATACCTCAAGTTGTTCTGTGTCCAGGCTCCATGGTATGGTTTGAATATGAGGTAACCCCCAAAATCTCATGTGTGAGACAAGGCAAGAATATACAGAAGCTAAATGATCAGATCATGAGAGCTACAGTTTGATGATTAATTAGTCTACTGAATAAATTAATTGTAGAAAAGCAGGATATGACTGAAAGATGTCTCTTGGGGTGAGTCTTGGTATTTATATTTTGTCCCTGAAACCAACCTTCATCTTTCTCTCTCTCCCTCTGTGTGTGTGTGTGTGTGTGTGTGTGTGTGTGTGTGTGTGGGTGGGTGCGTGTTTGTGTGTATCTTGAATGTGCCATGAACTGAGTAGCCTTCCTCTGCTGGGCCCTTTTGTCATGATGTTGTGCCTTATATTGGGGCCAGAGCAATAGAATCAGTCTTCTACAGACTGAGACCTCTGAAACTGGGAGTCCCAAATGAACTTTTCTTCCTCTAAGTTGTTCTAGTTGGGTCTTTTGATCACAGAAACAAAATGCTAACAAAAAAAAACCTCTACTTCCCCTCACTTATTATTGTAGGTTAGTACTTCTTGCACAAGAACTCAAGGGAAAACTTGTTCATATCTTCCAGTCTGAAAGATATTCACCATCTGATTTTCCAAGAGGGGATCAACAGCCTTCATATCACATTAGATTCTTAGAAGTCCTAGTCCCAGCTCTTGCCCTTCTTGCTGTATTCAAATAATTATCCTGACTATATCAGGAATTTCTCCAAAATGTATTTCCATTCAGCAACTACTGGGGATCCACTGGCCTCCATCCCACAGCAAATTGTGAAGGGGTCCTAACCTTGGTTCCAACCACTTTCATTATACTTGGGGGAACTGTTACCTATGTAGGGAACTGTTGGGGCATGTTTACCACCCTTCATCCCACAACAGACCCTGTGTGACGAGGATGTGGGGGAAAAAGTTACATTCATACATTGCTGATAAGACTGCAAATTGGTGCAACCACTTTGGAAAACTGTATGAAGATACCTCAGAAAACTTGGAATGGAACCACAATTTGGCCCAGCTGTGCCCTCCTTGGTCTATACCCAAATGACTTAAAATCAGCATGTTAGAGTTTCAGTTCCAGACACATTAACAGGGCACAGTCATAACTGTACAGAGAAATATGGAAAGTCCTTCCTGTCTATATCAGTGGAATAGGCTTCCAGATTTGAGTCCTTAGTCAACTTTTCCCATGCAGTTTGGATTCACTTCTTCTATATGCCCCAGGTCCATCCAGCTCAGAACACCACACCAAACTCAGAAACTTTGGGAGACTGTGGCAAAGCCAGGTTTGGGACCTCTTCTTGTACTAGAATAGCTATAGCAAGCAGTTACAGGCTTAAGAAACACAAATTAGTATACAGAGATCTTTTTGATGGATCCACTAACAAAATGGATCTCATAAAGATAAATTGTCACAAAATAAGATATAAGTTATTAAACTTAAAGGAATGAAGATATGATATAACAGAAAAAAATTTAAGATAGCTATTTTTAAAAAGTTTTCAAAGTTAGAAAACAAAACACAGAGAAACAGCTTAGACATTTATTTGAGTAATTCAATTCAGAAATTGAAATGACCAAAAAAGATAGATCTGGAGCTGAAAGTAAAAAGAATGAAATGAAAAATGCTATGGAAAGCATAACCAGCTGAATTAATGAGGCAGAAGAATCTATGAACTCAAAGAATATTGGTGAAATACTGATAGAAGAAAAAAAAGAAAGGAAAAGGTGAAAAATGATGCAAACTTGTGGTATTTATGTGATAATCATAAAACAACAAGCACATGTTTTATTGGAGGTCAGAGAGATAAAGAAAGACAAAGGGGTAGAAAGCATATATAAAGAAATAATGCTCAGCAAATAAAAAGCAATCAACAATGTAAAGAGAGAGCCTAGAGAGTGGGAAAAGATCTTCACCAAATGCATATCAGATAGAGCACTAACCTCCATATATATAAAGAACTTAAAAAGCTTAATACCAAAAAAAACAAATAACACAATCAATAAATGGGCTAAGGAGCTGAACAGACACTTCTCAGAAGAAGATATACAAGAGAACAAAAAATATATGAAAAAAATGTTCTGCTTCTCTAGTAATTAGAGAAATGCAAATCAGAACTACTCTAAGATTTCATCTACTCCAGCCAGAATGGCAGTTATCAATAATACAAGCAATAATAAGTGTTGATGAGGATGTGGGGAAAAAAGTTACACTCATACATTGCTGATAAGACTACAAATTGGTGCAACCACTTTGCAAAGCTGTATGAAGATACCCAAAAAAAACTTAGAATAGAACCACAATTTGACCCAGCTGTCCCACTCCTTGGTCTATACCCAAAGGACTTAAAATCAGCATGTTATAGTAATGCAGCCACGTCAATATTTATAGCAGCTGAATTTACAATACCTAAATTGTGAAAACAACCTAGATGCACATAAATAGATGAACGAATGAAGAAACTGTGGCATATATACACATGGAATATTACTCAGCAGTAAAAGAGAACAAAATTATGGCATTTTTAGGTAAATTGATGGACTTGGAGAATATCATGCTAAGTGAAGTAAGCCTCCCAAAACACCAAAGGCCAAATGTTTTCTCTGATTTAGTGGATGCTGATCCATAATGGGGTAGGGGTGTGGGAATAATGAAGGAACTTTGTATTGGGCAAAGAGGAGGATTGGGAGGAAAGGGGGCATGGAGCAGGAAAGATGGTGGAATGAGATGGACATCATTACCCTGCATACATATATGATCGCACAAGTGGTGTGACTCTACAGTATGTACAATTAAAATGTTTTACTAAGTAGAACAAATAAGAAGAAAGAAAGAAAAAAAAGAGAAAGAAAGAAAGAAAGAAAGAAAGAAAGAAAGAAAGAAAGAAAGAAAGAAAGAAAGAAAGAAAGAAAGAGGGAGGGAGGGAGGGGAGGGAGGGGAGGAAGGAAGGAAGGAAGGAAGGAAGGAAGGAAGGAAGGAAGGAAGGAAGGAAGGAAGGAAGGGAGGGAGGGAGGGAGGGAGGGAGGGAGGGAGGGGGGGAGGAAGGAAGGAAGGAAGGAAGGAAGAAAGGAAAGGAAGGAAGGAAGGAAGGAAGGAAGGGAGGGAGGGAGGGAGGGAGGAAGGAAGGAAGGAAGGAAACTTTCTAGGCATGAAGATATAAATATCTTAGTGCAGAAGAGTAGGAGGCTAAACATCAGACACAATCTGAATGAAAATGCACCCATATAGAATCAAATTGTTTGAGATTAAAGATAAAGAAGAGAAGATTATGAAAGAAACAAAGGAAAGGGCTGAGGTTGTGGCTCAGTGGTAGAGAACTTGCCTCGCATGCAACCTAGGTACCCTTCAAATAATGAACGGATAAAGAAAATGTGGTATATATACACAATACTGATAAAGAAGATTGAAATTGTGGCATTTGCTGATAAATGTATAGAACTGGAGACTATCATGCTAAGTGAAATAAACAAGTCCCAAAAAACCAAAGATCAAATATTCTCTCTAATATGCAGATGCTAACACACAATAAGTGGGGAAAGGGAAGACTAGGAATAGAAGTTTATTGGATCAGACAAAGAGAAATTAAGGGAAGGGAAGGAGGATGGGAATGAAAGACAGTAGAATGAATTAGACATAATTTTCCCATGTTCATATACGAATACATGACCAGTATAACTCTACATCATGTTCAACCACAAAAATGGGATCCTAATTATAATAAGTTATAGACCTACATACATATCATCTATGTATAATATGTCAAAATATATTTTACTGTCATATGCATCTAAAAGAACAGTGCAAAAATAAATAAAAATAAAAGAAATATAGAGTACAATAATAATAGGGAATATCAACAATCCACTTATAGAATGAAGTCAGAAATTCACCAAAGAAACATCAAAATTAAAATGAATTCTAAATAAAATCTCTCTAATAGATATTTACAGAGCAGTCTACCCAACAAATGCAGAATACACATTCTTGCTGGGCTTTGTGTCACACAACTGTAATCCCAGAGACTCAGGTGACTGAGTCAGGAGGATCACAAGTTCAAAGTATGCCTTAGCAACTTAGTGAGGGCCTAAGTAACTTAACATGACCACGTCTAAAAGAAAAAAAGAGAAAAAGGCTGGTAATGAAGCTCTGTGATGGAGTGCCCCTGAATTCAATCTCCAGGGAGTTGGGGGGGAACAAGCAAAAGAGAATACATATTCTTCTCAATAGGGCACACAAGATTATATGGAATAGAGAATACCTTAGTTCTCTAAAATATCTTTAAGGAATTTAATGAGATCAAAAATCATTTCAAGTGTCTTTTTGACCACAATGGCATAAAACTAGAAATCAATAACAAGGAACTCAGAAAACTTTAAAATTATTTAAAAATTGAACAACATGCTCCTGAACAACTAATAGGTAAATAAATAAGTAAAAGAAATATTAAAAATCATAAAGACAAATAAAATGATAAAGCAAAGCATTAGGAATAAATGCCTAAATCAAAAAGGGATGAAAGTCAGTAATGGACAAACTTATATTGTGCTTCAAGGAATTAGATAAAGAAGAAGAAATATTACCCAGTAATAGTAAAAAAATAATAATAAAGATAAGAGGATAACTAAATGACACATAAAATTAAAAAATAATAAAGGTTTAAAGATAAAATTAGTGCCAGGTATGGTGGCCGCACAGCTGTTATCCCAGAGGCTTTGTAGGCTGAGGCAGAAGAATAACGAGTTTAAAGTCAGAAAAGTGAGGCGCTAAGCAATTCAGTGAGAATTTCTGTCTCTACAAAAAATACAAAATAGGGCTGTAGATGTGGCTCAGTGATGGAGTGCACCTGAGTTCAATCCCTGGTACCAAAAAAAAAAAAAAAAAAAAAAAAAACAGAGAGAGAGAAAGAAAAAGAACAGAAAAGATAAAATTACAATATTGACTAAACTTTACATAATCTAAAATAAATTGAATAAGAAACAAAAATTACAACTGACACAACAAAAGTGCAGAGGATCTTATAGGTTATCACGAACAATTACTTAACAACAAATTTTATGTCTGGATATATTCCTGGATATATACAACTTACCAAGACTGAGCTAAGAAGAAACAGAACATCTTCACAGATCAATAACAAATAAAGTGATTGAATATGTAATTTAAAAAAAAAATCACATATAACAGAAAAGTCAGGGACCTGATGATTTATTGTTGCATTCCACAATTACATTTAAAGAACTTGTGCAAATTGCTCTCAAAATATTTCAACACCTTGAAGAGGAAATTCTTCCAAACTCATTCTAAAAGGATAGCCTTACCTTATTACCAATACCAGACATGTACATACAAAAAAAATTGACAACCACAATGACAACAAAACAATGACTCAACCTATGGTGAACATATATACAAAAATCTTCAACAAAATAATAGCACACTAAATTCAATGACATATTAAAATTATCATTAACCATGACCATGTGTTTAAGACAAGTAAATAAATAAAAGTAATAAATCACATTAACAGAGAAAAGGACAAAATCATATAATATTTTAATAGATACAGAAGAATTTGATGAAAATATAATGTCCCCTTATAATAAAAATGCTCAACAAATTAATTATAACAAAGTACCTGAAAAACAATAAAAATCATATATGACAAGTCAATCTGAAGCAAACTGAGGAAAATATGAAATCTTTCCTTTCAACATATAAAACAAGACAAGGGTGTCTTTACAGCTTTTATTAAGCAAAGCATCTGGCAGTTTAAGACAGAACAATTAATCAAGAGAAAGAAAGAAATGGTCTGAAAACTTGAAAGGAACTTAAAATGTACCTGTTTCAGCCAGGGCCGATGTTGCATGCCTGTAATCCCAGTGGCTCCGGGAGCTGGGGCAGGAGGATGAGAAGTTCAAAGCCAGCCTCAGCAAAAGTGAGGTGCTAAGCAACTCTGTGAGACCCTGTCTCTAAATAAAATATGAAAACAATAAGGCTAGAGATGTGGCTCAGTGGTCGGGTGCCTCTGAATTCAATCCCCAGTATCCCACTCCCCATATGTACATGTTTCCTGTTTGCATATTGTATGGTCTTATATGTAAAAAGTTCTAAAGACTACCAAAAATTAAATCTAATAAAGAAATTGAACTAAGTACTGGCATACACAACCAATATCCAACCACCAGTAGCAAAACTATAAAACTTTTAGAAATACAGTTATAGTAAACTATATGAAATAGAAACCAAGAATATAGTCTCATTTATAATAGCTAAAATTTCAAGCATGTAGAAATGAATTTAATGAAGAAAGTAAAAAATTTATATAGCAAAAGCCATAAAATTTATGAAAAACAGAAGAAATTATCTATCAATGGAAAGATGTCCCAAGTGCATAGAATGGAAGAACTAATATTTTTTTAAAAGTTCACATCATGCAAAACAATCTACAGATTCAACACAATCCCTATCAAAACAACAGTAACATTTTTTACAGAAATAAAAAATTCCTACAATTTATATTGAATGGTAAGTTATCCCAAATAGCCAAAACAATCTTGAGAAAAAAGAACAAAGTTGAAAACATTAGACTTCCTTCAAAGTATGCATACAGTTGTAGTAACCAAAACAGCATGATCGTGGAAAAAAGTAAACATGTAAAAAAAATGGAACAGAATATAAATTCCAAAAATAAATATACACACTTAGAATTAACTGATTTTTGACAAAGGTGCTAAAAATGATAAATGTCAAGATGATTGAAATACTAATTTTCCTGTCTTGATGAGGACATGCAATGGGGAATGAACAGTCTCTTCAATAAATAGTGTTAGGGCTACTGAATATCCACATGCAAATAAATAAAAATTCTTATATCTTATCATACATAAAATCAACTCAAAATAGGTTAAAGACTTAAATGTAAGAGCACAAATTATTGTACATCTGAAAGTATAGATAATGGAAAAGCTTCATGACTTTGTTTTGGGCAAGGAATTTTAGGTAAGAGCTCAAAAATACAGTAATGAGGTCGGGTGTGATTGCTCACACCTGTAATCCTAATGGCTGGAAGCTGAGGAAAGAAGATTATGAATTCAAGCCAGCCTCAGCAAAAGCAAGGTGAACAGCAGGAGTCCAATTTCCATATGAATGCAAATCTTCTCAATGGCTAGCTGGCGTCACCTTACAACCAAAGGTGCCATGCATCATAATACTTTGCTGTGGCTCCTAGCAGAATATAATTATAAACTCTATTGAAATTAAGTCACTGATATCCAAAATATGTAAAGAAACCAAACACATTCATAGCAAAAGAAAAATTAATTGAATTTAAAAAGTGGCAAAAATACGTGAATGGACATTTCACAAAAGAGGATATACAAATGATGTATGAAAAGATGCTCAATATCACAAGTCATTAAGAATATAAAAATCAGGTGTGTGCAGTGACCAGTATTTCAGGAGGCCAAGATGGGAGGATTGCAAGTTCAAGGCTAGCATCAGTGACTAAGCAACTCAGTGAGACCCTGTCTCTAAACAAAATATAAAATGGTGCTGGGGATGTGGCTCATTCAGTGTTCGTCCCTGGTACTGAAGAAAAAAAAATCAAAACTACAATGAAATATCACTTGTTACCATGGTTATTATCAAAAAGAGGAAAGACAAAAAGTTTTGTGATTATTGTAAGTTACATATTATTATAAGTTACATATTGTAAGTTACATATTTTGTGATTATTGTAAGTTACATATTATAAGTTATTATAAATGTATTATGTTATATATTTTGAAATAGCTAGGAGAGAGGATTTGGAATGTTCTCACCACAAAAAATGATACATGTCAAGATGACTGAAATGCTAATTGTCCTGATTTGTTCATTACATAATGTATATACATATTAAAGCATCATATTGTTCCACGTAAATATGTACAATATATGTGTTTAACAAAATATAAATAAACCAAAAAGAATAATGAACAGAAAAAGAAAGCAAAAACTAGAAAAAAATATGATTTGAAAAAAAATCAGATGAAAACTTTAAGCACAGCATAAATAATTTTTAAAAAGTACAAAAAAGATTGGAGACTTCTGCAAAATCCTGAAATTCAATTAAAAGAACTAAAAAGTCATCTCAAACTAAACAAACTGAAGACTTAAATGAAATGACTAAATTTGTTAATTTAACACATGGATTTAATTTCATAATAGATAAAGCAGAACACAGAATAAATTAATTAGTCATGAAGATTGGAATGCTTGCCTTTTAATTTTTGGATAAAAAGATGACTTTCCCTCATTACTTTAATTCCATGTTTTAATGAAATCCTGCTTATGGAAGCAAGGCCAAAAACAGAAAATAAAAGATAATTATTGAAAAGGAAAAAATAAAACTGCCTCTATTTTCAGATTATATGATACTTTATTTAGAAAATACTAAGTTATCAACAAAATATCTATTAGAACTAATAATTATATTGAGCAAGACCATACTTTAAAAAGAGAATGCACAAAAATGAATTGCAATACTATGTACCAGCCACAAGTAATGCCAGTTCAATATCTTATGGAAGGCATCAAAATATAGAACACTAAAGGAAAAATTAAATAAAGATGTAAAATACATAGGATTATACACTGGAGAATTAAAAAAATTGAAATTGTCTAAATAACTGGACAGATATGCCATATCCATGGGATTGACACCTCAGTATTGTTAAGATACAAATCTCTTCAACAATTTAGATGCAACAAAATCTAAATCTTACCGCTCATCTGGCATATATCTTCTATGTATAAGATATAATGTATCAAGGTAATTCTGAAAACATAAGTACAAATTCAAAAAGGACTCACACTATCTGACTGAAGGTAAAAAGAGAGAATGTTCTCATCACCTTTAAAAAGAAGAAATGATCTAAAAAAATATCAGTTTTGTAGATAGTGGATAATTGCTAGATGTTCAGTGTTATCAATGGAACAGACGAGACAACCCAAAAATAAAAGCACAACAAAACGTTCAAAGCAATTCACTGGACAACAGAAACCTGTTTATAAAAAAGACACTGTATAGCCATATGGAAGACTGACCATACAGTAACTATATAGCATGTTGATAAACAAAATTGAGAGAAAAAAAAAGAAGATAGAGGAACAAGAGAGCCAGGTGGTAGCATAATATATATACCTTAATTCCCTACTGTATACCATTCACAACACTTTATTTACAGATTGAGCTAATCTTAAAATCTAAACAAAAGAAATTTTGAAGAAAACAAGTACTATATCTTTATGACTTGGGTTGGTTAAATTTGACCTAGATAATTTATATCAATGTTCTGCAAACTCTTCCAAAAGATAGGAGATGAAGTATACAACTTAACTCGTCTTATGAGGCCAACATTAATGTAATATGCAATCCAGATAATGACATTATAATAAAAGAAAACTATAGATCAATACATTTTATAAATAGAGATGCAAAACTCCTTTATAAAAGTAACGAATAAAACAATATAGAAAAAGAATTATATATCATGACCAAATGAGATTTATTCTAGGTAAAATATACCTTTATAGGGTAAAGAGTAAAAATAAATAAACCATTGGTAAACTCAGAATAAAGAGGAACTTCTTTAACATAAAAACACCTACAATAATTGTAGTCAACGGCTGGGGATGTGGCTCAAGAGGTAGCGCGCTCGCCTTGCATGCGTGCGGCCCGGGTTCAATCCTCAGCACCACATACCAACAAAGATGTTGTGTCCGCCGAGAACTAAAAAATAAATATTAAAAATTCTCTCTCTCTAAAAAAATAATAATAATAATAATTGTAGTCAACACTGCACTCAATAGTGAGACTAGAAGCTTTCCCACTAAGCTCATCAACAAGGCAAGCATGTCCTGCCACACTCTTTCTCAATGTGAACTGAAAGTTCCAACCATCAATAACATAAGAAAAGGAAACGAAAGGCTTATTGACTACAAAGGATGAAATAAACTGTCTTTACAGGTGGCATGACATTCTATGTATTAATCCTGAAAGAATGAACAAAAATCTCCTGGAATCAATGAGAGATTATAACAAATTTTCAGGTTACCAGATTAATATGCAAAAGTCAATAATTGCTTTCCTATATACCAATAATGAATAAATTAAATTTGAAATTATAAATATAATACCATTTACATTACCACCTGAAAAAACGAAATACTTAAATATGTGAATATAACCAAAGATGCACCAGACCTGTGTAAAGAAAATCACAAATCTCTGATGAAAGAAGTCAAAGAACTAGGTAAGTGAAGAGATATTCCATGTTTGCAGATAAAACTCAATCTTATCAATTCTTCCCAAGTTGAATAATAGATTCAATGAAAATCTGAACAAGTTATTTTGTGGGTATTACCAAGTTGATTCTTAAGTTTATACGAAAAGGAAAAGAACCACAATAGGTAAAAAAAAAAAAAAAAAAGAAAGAAATATTAAATATATGGACACCATTGGAAAATTGACCTTACCTCCTGTCTTCAAGACAATATAAAACTAAGTAAACAAGTCAGTGTAACACTGACAGCCCCCCAGGAAAAAAAGATGTATAGATCAGTGAAAAAGATAGAGAATTCAGAAATAGATAGGTAAAAATATAGTTTACCAATCTCTCTCTCTCTCTCTCTCTCTCTCTCTCTCTCTCTCTCTCTCTCTCTCTCTCACTAGGGATTAAACCCAGGGGCACTTAAACACTGAACACATCCCCTACCTGTGTTATTTTATTTTTTATTCTGAGACAGAATTTTGCTAAGTTGCTCATAGCCTTGCTAAATTGCTCATAGCTAAATTGCTGAGGCTGACTTTGACCATGTGATCCTCTTGCCTCAGTCTCCTGAGCCACTGGGATTATTGGTGTGTATCACTATGCCTGGCTAGTCAACTGATCTTCCACAAAGAACAAAATCAATACAATGGAGAAAATATTTTTTTATAAATATTGCTGGAATAACTGAATATCTCTATGCCAAAAACAAAAATGAGTCCTTACCTAGGCCTACATTCTTCACAAAAATTTATATCAAACTTAATAATATACCTAATTGTAAAATGTAATACTATTAAATCCCAGACGATAACATTGAAGAAAATATACATGATGTTGGTATGGGGATACCTTTTTAGGTGTAACACCAAAAGCATGGTTCTTTAAAAAAAGAAAGAAATTGATAAGATAGACTCTATTCAGATTAAAATTTCTTGTCTGCAAAAACACTGTCAAGGAACTGAGAGGAAAAGTAACAGATAATAAGAAAATATTGGCAAAAGACATATATGCTAAAAGACTGCTATTTTAAATATGTATGAAAATAATCACAAAACAACAATAAGACAACCAATAACTTTGTTTAAATATTTTTGAAGGGCCCAAATAGATAACTTGCCAAAAAAGATATGCAGCTGGTATATCCCATGAAGATATGCTTCATATCACATGTCATTTGGAAGATTCAGATTGAAACAATGAAATACACTGTGATAACAGTCAAACAGCTTCTCTTGTATTTGTAATTTCTTCCAATCCTTGTTAGGTTTCCAGATAGTTCACTGTTTCCCTAATTTCTTTGTTATTCTTGGACTTAGTTTTAACAATGAGATAACAGTCAAAATTCAGAATACTGAGAACAGCAAATACTGGAAAAGATGTAGCAATAAGAACTTTCATTCATTACAAGTCCAAATGCAAAATGGAACAGGTATTTTAATTAGTCACCTTTGGCTGCCATGACAAAATAACGTGATTGGGTGGTCTAAATAACAGAAACTTATTAACTCAAATTTTGGACACTGGAAGTCTGAAATCAGAGTGCCTAAGTTGTCAGGTTCCAAGGAAACAGTGCCACCCCAACCCTGAGCCCATATATCTAAACCATCTACTGATGCCGTAACTTTTAGACACCAGAGTATGCGGCTTTCTTCTTCGGGACTTTTTTCGGCAGAGATAGATCAAGGAAACATCAATTAGAGCTTATATTCAGAGTCTAATAGATGGTTGCCTTCTTGAGTCCTCCAGTGGTAGTAGGAGTGGAAAGAGAGAAGGAGGAGGAGGAGAAAGGAGGGGAGAGGAGTTGGAGGAGTAGTAGAAGGCGGGAGGAGGGGGAAAGTTTTTTTGTGTCTTTGCTTTTGATAGCGATCCCATTTGGACCCCTATTCTCATGAACTCACCCAACTTAATTTGTTTCCATAGCTCCCATCTCCAGGTGGAGGCATTAAGATTTCAACATGCAAATTTGAGGGAGAGGGCATAATTTAGTCTATAACTGTCTCTTAGAAGACATTAGGCATTAAAATATAGATAGATGATAGGAAGAAAGAAAGAAAGAAAGAAAGAAAGAAAGAAAGAAAGAAAGAAAGAAAGAAAGAAAGAAAGAAAGAAAGAAAGAAAGAAAGAAAGAAAGAAAGAAAGAAAGAAAGAAAGAAAGAAAGAAAGAAAGAAAGAAAGAGAAATAAATAAATACTGTTGGTGTTAAATCCATCAGTTGTGCTACGTCATATATAGCTAAATGAGTTGAAAACTTGTGTCCACTAAAAGCTGCTTTATGCATCATTACCACAACTTTGAAGCAGCCAAGGGATCTTTCAGTAGATGAAGAGATAAACTTTTGCACATCAAATTAACGAGGTTTTGTGTTGTTGTTTTTTTTCCAGTAGAATTGAGTTATTAAGCCAAGAAAAGACATGGAACAACAAATGATTATTTCTGTATGAAAGAAGTCAACCTGAAAACTATTCATACTGCATTTTCCAGTTATATAACATTCTTAAATACTTAAATACTATTAAATCCCAGAAAATAATATTGAATCACAGCATTTTCTTCTTCTATAGTTTATTATGTTTCCTGGAACTTCATCTCTCAAACCCAAAGTCAGACACCTCCTCTTGCATCAAGGATATCCTGAAATTCTCATTTTAGGTTTTCAGAGAGTTCAGTGTTATCCTCAATTCTTCCTTATTCCTGGACTTAGTTTCAAGTAATGAGGAGAAGAAAAACCCAAGTTCAACTGGTTAGATCTTAAAGAAATAGAAGTTTCTATGTCTGTTCAATTGTTGTGAATACTTCTCTGATGTATTGACACTATCCACCACCAGAGTCCTCTTTCTTGTTTAAAAGTTTTGCCTGGAACTCAATTTTTTAAACTGTCCTTATGTATTTTATTATTTGAGATATTTAATAACAATTAACCTCCAAGCACTAGACAAATAGAATCCATTTGAATTTAGAGATTTTTTAAGAGGGTATTTAAAACTATGTGTTCAATATGAAGCAATTCTGGATTATAGAAACATATGGAATCAAAAAATATCATTTGTCAACCCAACTGACAAATTGACAAAGGAAATGAGCAGGCACTTCACGGAAGAAATACTGATGGCCAGTGAATGGATGAATAAAATGCCCAACATCTCTAGCAATGGGAGAAATGCAAAATAAAACTACACTGAGATTTTATCTCACTCCAGTCAGAATGGCAATTAATATAAGTAAAGATAAATGTTGGCAAGGATGTGGGGAAAAGGGTCTCTGGTGGGACTTTGAGGTGATATAACCACTAAGAAAAGCAGTATGGAGATTCCTTAGAAAACTTGGAATAAAACCACCATTTGATCCAGTTATACCACTGCTTGATTTACACCCAAAGGACATAAAATCAACATATTAAGATGACACAGCCCCATTAATGTTTATAGCAGCTCAATTCACAATAGTCAAGCTATGGAACCAAACTAGGTGCCCTTCAACTGATAAATGGATAAAGAAACATGTGGTATATATATGCACAATGGAATATTATTCACCCACAGAGAATAATGAAATTATTATGGTTTGGATGTGAGGTATCCCCCAAAAGCTCACGTGCCCAAGAAAGATTGGAGGAAAAAAATTAGGTTGTAGCCTTAACCTAATCAATGAATTAATCCCTGATGGGATTAACTGGGTGGGACTTGGAAACAGGCAGGGTATGGCTGAAGGAAATGGTTCTATGGGGGCATGATTATGGAGTATATATTTGTATCTAGCAAGTGGAGACCCCTCTCTCTGTTTTCCTGATTGTCATGTAAGCTCTTTCCCTTCACCACTCTCTTCCATCAGGATATTTTGCCTCACTTGGAGCCCTGAGGAATGGAACCTGCTGTCTATGGATTGAGACCTCTGAACAAGATAACATGAGCCCAAGATAAACTCTTCTTCCTGTACAGTTGTTCTGGTTCGGCCTTTTAGTCATATCAGTGAAAAAGCTAACTAAAACAGAAATTATGGCATTTGGCAGTAAATGTATAGAACTGGAGACTATCATGCTCAATGAAATAAGTTTGTCCCCAAAAAACAGAGGCTGAATGTTTTCTCTGATATGTGGATGCTAACACAAAAAAAGATAGGGTGAGGAGGGGAAGAATACAAGTCCATTGGATTGAACAAAGGGAAAAGAAGAGAAGGGAGGGCGGGGAATAGGAAAGACAGTAGAATAAATTGGACATAACTCTTCTATTCTTATATATGAATACACAACCAGTGAAACTCCGTATCATGTACAACCACAAGAATGGGATCCTAATTAGAATAACTCAGAGTCCATGTATGTATAATATATCAAAATACATTCTACTGTCTTGTATATCTAAAAAGAAAAATAAAAGCATCATTTGTTAACATTATACCACATGCAAAATACACTATCCATTTTGTAATAGAACATATTTTTGAGTAAACGTGTTAAATATTGATAAATATACTGTGGTCTTGTATAGAAATTTATTGATCCTGTGACTATGTTCAGAATTATAATCAATTGTTGTTGATTATAAGATATCTACTTGATAACCAAATGTTTCCCCTATATTTTGCAAATACTTTGTTTTACTATTTACATATATAAGGTTACATCTATTTTACTGAAAATGTTGAAAATTAAAAAGGTTGTTCGAAGCAAAGCATATACAACTCTTTGTGCAAGGGTTAAAAAATTTATCAGCATTTATTATTACATTCATTTTTTAAACAGCAAGATTTACTTAATGTACCATAGATACATGAAGTTTCATAATAGACATTTTAGGATCATATACTATATCTCTTTGTATCCTATGCATTATCTTTATTGAATACAAGACAAACCATCTGAACAAGAAGATTGAATAAACTCTTTTTAAATACTGCCTAAATTTTCCACAATACATGAAGCTTTCTAGAATTTGTTTTAATATTTAAAATTGCATTTATACCAAAGATTCCACTGCCATTTTTGTGAAAAACTGGTGTCTATAAATAGAGATCTAAGTGGGATAAATGCAGGTATAGAAAATGTTAGAGTGTGACAAGTGTAGTTCAATGATCTTTTTAAACACATATTGTTATTTTACTTTTATCATTCAATATCAAAGTTCACCTATCTTTTCAAAAATGGGTCAATTAGGTAGAACACATCAAAATACTAAAAGAATCCATCCAGCTGAGATGTGTTAACATCTTTTAAAAAGGTAGCTTAGAAACATTTTTGTCCTTTTAAATAAAAATCAAACAAATATTAGCAAAAGATATAATAAACAAGGAAGGTCAAATATGATCGCTGCCAACTCTACTAAAATCCTTCACACAAATGGTGCATTGATTTCACAGAGGAATGAGTGTCAAGTGGGTAAACATGATACTCACAATTTTTGGTACTGATGTCAAGAGTTCCATGCCAAAGATAAGGTTTGCAAAAACAATTTTTAAAAGTTGCATATTTAATTCTCTCTAAATATTTATGTATTTTCTCTGGTGTTTTCTCGGGGCCAAATATTCTCCATTCTGGTGCCCTTCCAACATTCACAGATCTTTGCACTGTTAAAGGCCATTGCATGTGACTGGAAGCAAGGGACTAGATCACTGGCCAAACAGATGGTGAGAAATAGTTAATTGACCCACTTGAGAAGATGGTAAGTTACTCAGACTATGGCTCATCAAGGGAAATGAATAATAAATCACATCTGCTTTAATGAATTAAAAAAATGAAATGGTTCCTTAATTGCTCATTTCAAATAATATAATAAGGTATTTATTTAAGGTACTAGACAGCTTGCATATATTAATCCTTCAGTTCTAATGACGTGTGGTGGAATTGCAACCCTAGCATTCTCATTTTAAGGATGTGGAATCCGAGCAACTGAATAATTAAGAAATTCACTCAGGATCACTCAACATTTGAAGGTAGCCAAGAAACAAAATGAGACAGATTTTCTCCAGAGTTTTTAAATAACTATACTGAATCTTTGCTTGGGATGCTATAATGTTTCAGAATATGGCTTCACTTATATAAGGGAAATCTCATCACTGAACACAATTTAGAAAATTTAAAATTATGAAAAGCAAAATCAGTCACTGTAACCTTCCCACCCAAAGGAAAGCATTTTGAATTGTTGCTGGATTTAACAGAGTTTTAATCATTTGTACACATTCTATGTATTATTGTTTTCTTTATTTTAAAAAATCATAGTTTTAGAGCAGATTATGCTTAGTGAAGCTAGCCAATCCCTAAAAAACAAATACCAAATGTCTTCTTTGATATAATGAGAGCAACTATGAACAGAGCAAGGAGGAAGAGCAGGAAGAAAAGACTAACATTTAACAGAGTCATGAGATGGGAGGGAAAGGGAGAGAAAAGGGAAACTGCATGGAAATGAAGGGAGACCCTCATTGCTATACAAAATTACATATAAGAGGTTGTGAGGGGAATGGGAAAATAAACAAGGAGAGTAATGAATTACAGTAGATGGGGTAGAGAGAGAAGAAGGGAGGGGAGGGGAGGGGGGATAGTAGGGGATAGGAAAGGTAGCAGAATACAACAATTACTAATTGGGCATTATGTAAAATTGTGGATGTATAACCGTCGTGATTCTGCAATCTGCATTTGGGGTAAAATTGGGAGTTCATAACCCACTTCAATCTAATGTATGAAATATGATATGTCAAGAGCTTTGTAATGTTGTGAACAACCAATAAAAAAAATAAAAAATTAAAAAAAATAAAATAAAATAAAATAAAATAAAAAATAGCAACAACAGTTTAGCAAATGTGTAAGATTACCATGCAGTGTGTCTCTAAGGATATTTTATAGTAAGAGATTTATATAAGACACCCAGGTAATTAAGTTAAATAAGAAAAATCAAATAAAATGCCTAGTTTGAAATTATCAATAAGTGGGAAAATGAAATAAAGAAAGACATTAAGTGTTTCACTGCATCTTTTAAAAAAAATCATAGTTTTCTCTTGACATATTATAAGCATCAGACATTTTGTTATAACACCGATAGGCAAAAAAGTCATGGTTATAAGTCCTATTTTTGCACAAAAATAAGCAGAACAACATAAATGTCAATGACTTTCAGGGTTTATCAAAGAATAGAAGTAGCAGGAAAAACTACTACCCTGAAATATTGAGACAGTAGCATAAACAGAGAATCACTTCTGGCCTAGGTAAGCTTCTGGCTCTGGTTCATTTAAAGCTTAGTTATGACAATGTTTGGGGGCGGAGTGTAGACTAACATAAGAGGAAGAAAAGAAGGGTTTCCCAGGGTGCCCAACATTTTTGTGGGGTTTGCCATTAGGAATCACAGTATGTTCTTACGTTGAAGAGCAAAGTAAGTGAATATTAATGAAGTAACTCTGTATTAGTTTAATTAAAGGAAAGTGTAAAAAAGAATTTGAAATATGCCCTGAGTATTATCCATACGCAAGCCTACCCTCAAGGGGAAATATCTTTACCATGTTATTATTATACTGGGGAGAAGGGCAGTCTTTCTAACTCACCTAAGGAAAAAATAAATTGAAGAGACATATATTAGAAGCTCACAGCTCAGGCACACACAATTTCTAAAAGAAAAATTTACTCACAAGATTATACAAAGTTTTCCCTGTCCAAGACAACACTACCACATCTACCGGGTTCCAGTAGAGTAAATATGGATCATAGGTTGAAGAGCTACAAGAATCAGACTCTATTTAAGAAGGACTTCATAGGGAAATAAAACAAAAGGAGATGTAAAACTAAAAACACTAGAGGAATTTGAATCTGTTGGCATCTACAACTAGAACAAAGATTAATTACTAACTCACAGCCAGATCAACCCAAATCTCATAGTGAAGGTCTGACTGTGTCAGTTCCTACATTATCAGATATAATGTGTCTAACTTCCAATGAAAAAATTACATGTTATTTTAAAATTGTTATTTTATTTTCATCATTCAAAATCAAAGTTCACCTATCTTTTCAAAAACAGGTTAATTAGGTAGACCTAGTAATCTGAAAAGAAAAAGCAAGCATCTGAACCTGAGTGAGATATAATACTAAACTACAGTTATCAGAAAGATAATTTTTAGATGTAACATTTATTAATGTTACAATGGTAAAATTAGACAAAATGTAAGGTCAGATGTGTAATGTAAGCAGAGAAATGGATACTGAAAGAAGAAATCAAGAGGAGATGCTAGAAATACAAAACACTAACTTAAATTGCAAATATCTTTGATGAACTTGTGAATGGACTGGAAGTGGCTGAAGAAATAATCAGTGAGCTTGAGGATACACCAACAGAAACTTGTCAAACTGATATGCAAAAAGGAAATAGAATAAAGGAAAAACATGGACAGATATTTAAGAGCTATGGGACAATTTCCAAAGATATAATATATGTATAATTGAAAAAAAAAACAAGGAAGCAAGAGAATGGAGCAGAAACAATATTAGAAGTGATACAGTTTGAAAGTTTTATCATATTAATTATAGACACCAAACCACAGATCCAGCAAACTAAAAGAACACAAAATAGGATAGAATTTATAATTAGGCATATTGTATTTTAAATGTGAGAAGACAAATAAAATAAATCTTGAAAGCTGCAAGAGTGGGATATTGAATTTTGCCCACTGGTTGTAATTTAAATGATGTTAAAATTTCTTGCATGTGCAATATTAGTGAATTTCTGAGGTTTTTAGAACTGAATTAACTGAAATTTTTCTGATTTATATCTTTGAAAAAGACTCTCCATGCTGTGCAATTTATACTTTAATCAGCTCTGTATGAAATTATCCACTTCAAATATCGAATTAGTCTTTTTCTAATCTTGATGAATTTAAAAGCTATAACATAATACTACACTGACCACTCTTTTGGTTTTTGTTTTATGATTTACTAAACTATTATTTAACATACTTTGATAATTAATACCTGCTAATCAGTTCTGAGCTTTTACCACTAAAAGCTCATTAAGTTCTCATATAGTTATAAAGTAGTTACTATTGATATGTTCATTAATGGATAAAAAATAGTCACACCGAGTGATCAGATCTCTTATTTCTTGCTACTCACAGGAACAAATAATGTTGATATTTGAACTTGATAATTTTCCTACAGAACTAGTACTATTAACATCAATGTTTAGCTACTTTTCTGAGATTAAATATATTGTTTTGTGAAGTTATTGCTTATTAAAACACCTGATTGTGAGATGAATGAATGAAAATGGCATGAATGAATGAATGAATGAACCAACTAAACAAGAGCATTGTTATTCTGTCTTTTCATTTGAAGCTATTTATGGCATTTTATGGTGAATAAACTTTTGATTTTTTACATACAGAAAGTTATGTATAATTTTCTTTTCTAATTGAGATATTAAACTTTGGAAACGTGACTCATCTCTACCATTACATAGCTGAATCTAGGTAATTTTGAACAAGTAACTACTCTTCATCTCCAAGTTTCTTCTTAGTGTTTCTTCACTGTATCTTAGAAATGTATTCTGACTGTTACTAAATGTCTTTTTGGTTTGCATTATGGTTATCCAGAGAAAGAGAATGAAAAAGATATTTATATTACCATCTATGAGATTATTGGTATTGACTCTTGCAATTAGGAAGGCCAATATATCCAGGATGTGTTGTCTGAAAGCTGGAGAAACCAAAGTGCAGATGGTGTGATTTAATTCTAGGCTGAAGACAGAAGAACAGGACAGGCACTGGTGTAAATCCTGGGGTAGGAAACCCAGAGAAATAGGATCTCTGAGGTGTGAGAGCAGGAGATGGCTAAGGAGCAGAGAAAATGAACCTTTCTTCCATTTAATCTATTTAGGGCCTCAATGTATTGGATCATGCCTTCCCATATTGGTGAGGGTGGATCTTCTTCCTTATTCTCCTGATTCAAATGCTAATCTCTTTCAGAAAGACGCTCCCAGAAATCATAGTTTTCCATCTATCCAGGTAGCATTTAACCCAGTCACACAGATAGATACCATCTGAGAATTTTTTTTTTTTTTTTTACTCTGAACTGGTCAAACTCATAGAAAGCTACAATTCCTAGCCTTTACCATTGCTAAGGATTTGATTGTATGCATCTGTCCCTACCTGTGCTAATGTACTTTTTAACTCTGAATGTCTTGAAATATCATTCATATACTCATTTTACCCACATTTCTGGAGAGATTTCTATGTGCCAAAGGAGTCAGCTCTTTACAGGGACAGATGTTTAGATTTTGTGGACCATGTGCATTTTCTCTTCTGTAAACTCACTTCCTCTTCCTGTCCTTCTCTCTTCTTTCTCCTCCTAACTCTAATTTTTTTTTCCTTCAAAACACTTTGAAATAGTAAAAACTATTCTTAGCACAGAGGCTGTAAATTGGCCTATTTGTTGACTTCTGTTTGTATCAGTGACCATGGTAAGTGATAAGTGATGCTGACAAAGCCTACACATTTACAGAGCTCCGCCACATTTCACTTGACTGAAAGGAAGTCCAGAGGAAAAGAGGCTGCTGTGATACTCTTAAGTTGGGAGACTCAGGGAAGAGCATTCATTGTCATTGGGCTGAGACCCAAAAAGCACCTGTGAGTTACTGTCCTGTCCTACTAGTCTTAAATTTGCAGTCTCTTTGAAAACTTAAATCCCATGAAGACAGAGCCTATGTGAACTTTCATCACCATTGTCTTTTTGGATCCAGCTCTGTGCCATCAGGGGCTGTATAAGTATTTGCTGGATACATGAAGGTCAGAGTCTGCCTAAAACTAGGGTGGGAGAGATATTTCTGAGTCCTTTCATATTTCTCACATGAAGACAAGGTGGAAAGTGGTTTGCTTGCTTTTTGTGTTTGGTAGGAAAAGATTTTTGAGCCTGTGAGGGAAGTTTGAACACTGCTATTTTGTTGGTGTGGGCTTCATTTCATAAGTGAAGGAGAGATGCAGCTAAAGGTGAAGAATGGGTAGTAATCTAGCAAAGTACCCCTTTCAATTAATTGGAATTCTTCCATTTTCTGGCAAAAGGTTGTCATTCTCATTTTTAATGGATTATTCTAAAATTATGTCCATTCATTCGTCTTTGTAAGTATTTTAGGGGAAGGTATGAAATCTACCATCTGAGTCTGCTTTTAAATCAGAAATGGAATCACAGATTTTAGAGGAAAAGCAAATTCTCTTTTCTCAGAATAAATCTACATATTTAAAATTTTAGTGGATGATAAAGAGGAAAAGTGTTGCTACTAACAAGATGTGTATGAGTTTGGAAAATTTGAAAAGCAGGGAATTCTAATTATGTCTCTTTTTTTCTTCTAAGGTTCCCATGCCTTAGTTTCTTTGGCCAATCACTTTTCTCCTCTTGGCTTCGTAGAAGGCGGGTTTGCTTTTTATAGAATTTTCTTATTTTTAGGTACAATTTAAAACTTAGAGGTCTTCACAGTCATCAATACACATATTCAATGATTGATGCTTTACCTCAACAATAGATCTCAGTTTCCACCGCCAGGATTTTGTTCCACACTCTCATTCCTGCTCACAGGGAGTGCTGCAATGACTCTCTAACTGTTCAAACTACATTCACCATTATCCACCATAATTTTCCCTCAGTGTTGTATACTGGATTCAGATCAGATTATGCTCTGAACTTGCTTGTCTCCAGTAATGTTCCTTACCTGAGAAAACTTTCTTTAGCATGAGCTATCTAAAAGTAGCTGTTTGAGCTAACTATTGTCTATTGGGCCAGGTAAGTAATAAAACCAGAAGGCTCCTTAGCTTTTCATGTCAACTAGCCTAGCCTTATTGCTAATCCAGAACCTTACTGCTCTACCTTACTTTCCAGCACTCACAAATTCTGAAAGCTAGACTTTCATAATCTTTCCAAAATACTGAAGGAAATTCCCACTTTCAATCCAGATAAAATGTCCTCTTCTCCAGAGGGAGGTCACTGTGCTCTGTCATTGGTTACATTTTCCCCTTGACCTCTCCTGGAGACCTGCTACTCTCTTTCATACCACTTGTTTGAAATATAGAAAGAAAGAGCTAGAAGTAGTGCTAGATATGGCAGAATGAAAGTAAAAAATATGGTGGAATTGTGTTAATAATTACAATCAGCCCTAAAATATTAAAAACAATTACTTTAGAAATTGGAATCTAGACTTAGGTCTAAGTTTGTAACTAATATTGTTATCTGTGTCTGGATGTATTTTTACACTTTTAGAAATAATTTATGCATAGCTTTTCTAGTGCTTATATATTGTTTTTGAATTAACAAATAGTAATCGTTTTGCCTGTCTCATCCATAAGAAGGTATAATTAAAGAGTTCAGGGACTATTGCTTCTACTAGAAATACACAGGAAAATTTACAAAGTTTTGAATCAAGTTATCACTCTTTATATGTGATGGTAAATACAATAATAAATAAAGAAATTAGAGAAGTCATTTAATAAATGAGTAAAATTAATAATTGTCATATCTTCACTGTGGCTAAATTAAATTTTATTTTCCCCCTTTTAGTTATAAATACCCTTGTTTATCCAGAAAAAAAAACCAATCATGAATTCTGGTAAATCAACCCATGGGATTTTTAAAATCTGTTTCTCCTCAGATAACTCCCAAGGTAGGCATCTTCTAAAGACACAGCTCTCAGAAGTGGGAACCAGAATGATGGTAAGACAAAAGAGACAACATTATGTGTGTACAAATAAACTTCATAATTCAGAGCACACTCTATAGACATTATGTTACAAACTGTGACACTATTCTGTCACCATTTGTAACAAAACTCAGATTGTGGGGATTCAAAGAGCAGAAACAATTCTGAGGATTTAAAAATTTTTTTTTCCAGTACTGGGTATTGAATCCAGGGGTTCTCTGCAAGGTAGGCAGGAGAGCTACCACTGGGCTGCATGCACTATAGTCTGGTGAATGATAAAGTGGAAAAGTGTTACCATATGGTGTGTGTACATTTAATTTTATTGAAGGAAGAGTGTCAGAATGCTTTACCCATCCAGCTTAAAAAACAAAAAACAAACAAACAAAAACCCACTTCTTTAACTGGGAAAACAGTGGTACCAGGAACTTCAATAATCTATCTGAAGCACAAATGGAGCAACATCTGGATTATTTGCAATCTATCAGCTTTGAATCCAAAATAGCTTCTCTGTTGCTAAGTAGTAACCACTGTGCATCTCCTTATAGCTTTGTGGATTGCACTGAGAAACAAGTGCCAACTTTTTTAAAAGAAAATACTTAAAGTTATCATGGGAGATTAATTAATTTCTTTATAATCCAGATAAATGTTTGCTGTGGTCACTTTCATTTTTACTGTAGAATGCAAGTATAGATATAATACAATAAACTGAAGAGTGCAAAATTGCAGATTTTTTTGAAAGGGAATTCTTTGAAGTTGGGGTGTTAATGATAAACAGTATGATAGTCTCATCCTTTCCACCTGAGGAAATGAAATAGTTAGATAGAGTAAGATGATTTGCAGTAAAGAAACTCAAATGTTAATCTTTATAATTGCACTAGTAGAGAGTATAATCCAAGTACTATATAAAATAAGTTTCAGAAACAAATTTATTATTATTGTAAAATGCATTGTATAAATAACTATGCTAGGACAATGCTTTGAACAGTTCATTTAATTGCGTTGTCCTTTAGTATTTTTATCTGGCTTCAGTTTTCTCATCTATTTGACACAATTCTCTACTAATGGAATAGGTGTTAAAATTCTCTATATATTTATGGAAAAACTTGTAAAGGTATATGAAAAGAAAATTTAAATAAAAAGTATATTTTCATTTCATATCTACATTTAGACCTATGGTATTTAAATCTAAGAGAATCATGGAAATTTCTCAATATCTGATAAAATATAGGAACACTTTCCACAAGTAAAATGCCAATGTTAAAGCAAATAAACTATACACATATATTTTTTGCTATATTGCTTTAAGTTCCCCTGATCCTCCTTTCCACTTCTCATCATTCTATCCCTTATTCTTCCATCTGGGCCAAGAACACTGGTGACCCCTGTCTTAGAGTAAGACACCAGGTATCAAGTGTCATAGGGCACACACATTTTATTATGAAGAGAAAATATAATAAAGCCAAAAGAAAATAAGCAGCAGGATTAAATTAAGTGAAGCAAAAGCTCTAATATCCTGAAAACAACATCTGTACTCTCTAATTGAATATGATTTTGGTGGTATCCAGGGGTTGGGAAGTGAAGAAAATGGAGAGATACTGCTCCAAGGGTGCAAAGTTAAATACAAAAATATAATTTTAATCTCTAATTAATTTAATTTTAATTTAACAATTAAAATTATAAATGAAGACATATGCAATTTTTTCTGATTGACATTGAAAAATTTACCCTAGTAAGATTTTCTATTTTATTAAATATATGGTTAAAAAATGGCTTTTTTTCTTTGTATCTATTTATATTAATAGAAGCATTATACCATGAATACCTTTTGATGGTTGGGAACGAGCTCATTGTTTTTTCTTAACTATTATCTTGAAAAGAATCTATCACTTTCAAAAAGGGAAGTCAGTCTATATTTGTAGAGGGAAGGACAAAAGTAGGAAAGAAAAGTTGAAAAGAAGAAATCTGAAGAATAGAGGAAGACAGGAAGTAAAAATGGAATGAAGGAAGGAAGAAGAAAATAATCGAAAGCAGAGGGTTAGCCAAGTACCAACTTTTGAATTTAATGTTCCCCCCAAATTCCTGTCCCTTTTGCTTGTTATGAATTCTTCCTACTGAAATGACAACCTTCTTATTAACATGAATATCTTAAAGGTTTTCATTTAAAAAAAAAAGCAAGAATTCATACAAAAGAGAATTTTCCTCAAATATCCTCAGGCTTCCTGTTAGACTTACCATTGTACTATCAAGTGGGGATGATATTTGACAATGGATTAACCAACTAAAAATGTCCAAGGTTGGGATTCACTCTCTCCCCCTTCTGTCAGCTAATTTCATAATTTCCCCCATATTCTAGCTTTTCCCTACAGTATTCTAAAATCATCTTTTTACTTCTCAGTCCATTAGCTTTACTTGCTTTCCTTCACAATTGATCTATTTTTTATCATTTAAATAGACCTTCTTCCTGGCATTACCTATGATTAAGCCTTAGTTGGTAAGGCTTAACAGAAAACCTGCTCAATCAAAGGATTTTACCTCAAGTGAGGAGATGATATGTCTCCATAGGGTAACTAAGGTATTTTTTTCTCAGAAATATTTTCCCAGTAGTCCAGGAAAAAAATCACAGTTTCAGTAGCAGCCTATCCTTTCTCTAGTCTGGAAAGCTTACTTCATCTTCATTTGTCTGGGTCTGCAGTGACAGGCAGCAGAAACATTTGGGAAAGCTCTGAAGAATCTTGCCAGACTTTAAAGAGCTGGGGACGATTAAGAGCTCTCACTGCAATTTCTGGACTTGGGCTCTTGTTGACAGATTATCTGGCATGCCAGCTGCCAGTTGAAAATGGCGATTACTTGCATCATGGGCTTGTCTAATGGAAAAACCAGGGGATAAATGCCAGAAAAACCCAGATTTGAACTCCAGAACTACTTCTTACAGATTTGGTTAAATTTTCTAACTTTTCTAAACCCTTGAAAGTTTTCTTATAGGGATAACAACAAGGAATAACATAATGAGGAAGAGTTCAGGAGATTGACTACATCAAGCACAGTGAGTTATATTCTAAGAGCTCAAAACATGTACATTTCAATCTGTCTTTTTGCAACTCGCTTTTATTAGAAACGTGCTACTTAGGAAGAAAGGACATGTTTTAATTGTTAAACTCGGATAAATGTCTGATAACAAGCATGTATGATTAGTAGCTGATAACTGAGTCAAAATATGAGGCTGTACTGTTTCTCATTTTCACAGTTTTAAAATATTTTTTGATGTTTCCTTGAATGCCAGTTGATGACCTGGCTTTGAATACCTCTCTAGTATTTTATTTTAGCAGCCATGAATAATTTCTTCAATGGAGTATTTTTTGTTTTACATACTTTAACTGATAATATTATGGTTTGGATGTGAGATATTGTCCCAAAGCTCACATGTGAGACAATGAAGAAGATTCAGAGGAGAAAATTGTGAGAATCTTAATCCAATCAGTGAATTAATCCCCTGATATGGATTAACTGAGCTGTAATTGAAGTGGTAGGGTGTGACTGGAGGAGGTGGGCATTGGGGTGTGGCTTTGGGGTATATATTTATATCTGGCCAGTGGACTATCTCTCTCTGCCTTCTGATCACCATGTGAGCTGCTTCCCTCTGCACATTCTTCCACCATGATGTTCTGATTCACCTCCAGCCCCAAGAAATGGAGCGGGCCTTCTACGGACTAAGACCTCTGAAACCATGAGCCCTCAAATAAAATTTCCTCCTCTACAATTGTTCTGGTTGGGTCATTTAGTCGCAGCAGCAAGAAAAGCTGACTAAAACACATAATTTAAAAAATAAAGGGCAAGAATCATTAGTGTCTGTCAAAATTTATATCTACCATGACGCTACATTTTTAGAGTAGAAAGTTTGAGAAAAATTATGCACATCTTAAAGTTCTTATTATTAAGTTGTAATTAAAATCTTTATTCAGAAATGTGCTAATTTATAATATCATCAACATTTTAATATAATTCCTTTGCCAAAGAATCATGAACTATGTATAGTCCATGTAATTAATCATTATTGTTTTTTTTGTATTGGCTTAAAAGAATGGTTTGTCATATAAATATGTCCACATATAAAGGTTTTCTCTTTATCTTGACATATAGTATTTGTTTAAAAATATAACCATATTTTACCCATATTTTATTTCATTTCAACATTTGCAGTAGTATTTATTAGAATAAATAAAAAAATAAAAATAAAATATTAGAAAAAATAAAAAATAACTAAAAATAAAATATTAGAATAAAAAATAAATAAATAAATAAAGCTTTACTTGAGCTTAACAAAGTATTAATAATATTTTCTTTTAGGTTTTTTTTCTTTATCATTAGAATATTTAATTCATTATAGTTCTTTTTGTAATTCAACTGTAATGCAGATCTTATTTTCTTCTTTGGGGAGAGGGATGGAAAGTGGCAATATTTTTCAACATTTTGTGTTGAATTATCCAATTATCCCCAAATTATAAACTCTAATACAATCATATTCCAAACCAAAATGCCTTTATATAGGCACTTTTTATGATTAATTGATTTTTCCTTATTCATTTTTATTATAATTTTATGGAGTTTTAAAATATCTGAAAGAATATTTTATATATGTGTATATATGAATATATATATGTGTGTATATATATATATGTATATATATATATATATATATATATATGCTTCATTTACTATATATTGTGGTAACTTATCCTAAAAACCCCCACCAGAATTATTACTAGTTTTTATACTAGTAAGTCTATATTTCTCCAAAATTTCAATCATATAGAGAAGTAGATAATTAAGTCTTAGCAAAATGATTCAATGAACTATAGCAATTATAAAGTATGTAGGTATATACAAAGAAAAAACAGAGCAGGACAGTTGTTAAAAAGAAAAACATTTTATTTAGGACTATTATGGATAGGAGAAAAGTCACCTCAAACTTTAACTCTGTATACAGATAAAACATAAGCAACTGGAAATTTATAGGCAAAGAATATGGTGGGGATCAGTTGATTGAAAATTGCTAAGGGAAAATATTAAGGGTAAGGGGAAATTCTGGAATAACTCATGCTTTAAACAAACATGAGGGGCATGGTCAAGAATGAACTAAATTAGATACCAAAGATGACTGGATATGGAAACTAGGGTGTTTGCTAAACTAACTTAGTCTGGGAAAAGTTTAGCAGCTGAAATGTAGCTTGTGGAGCAAAAAATCTTTCTTAGTGCCTATTGATACATTTGTTCATATTAATGCTGTAGACATTCATGGTGCCTATTTTTATTAGAAATGTTTCTATCTTTAAATTATCATATTTGTGATATTTTATTTTCCTTACACTAACTTTTTTCCTTACAGCATTAGTATTGCAACTCCTTCTAAATTTATATGCATTTTGCTTTCAATCTTTCTGATTCATTTAGCTTTACAATATGTATCTGCATATTATAACCTTTGATTTTCTACTGAATGTGGGAGACTGTCGATTTACAATGTTGTAAAAACTTTGACATTTATTAGTACAACTATAATGTTTGACTTTACCTCTTTTATTTTATTTATACCTTGTAATGATGCCTTTCTTGGTTTTATTTCTTATTTTATCATTTTTGTTGGGGATAACATTTATAATTTTTTTTGAGGATTTAAAATTTAAACATTCTTTTAAATTTTCTGTTTCTGGAAGCTGTCAGTAGTTAATGGTATATGTATATAAATTTTCAACTTAGAATCAACCAATTAATAAAACTCCCCAAATTAAATTGATATTCATTTTTTTTTCCTACTGATTCAATCCTAGTATCTAGGTAGGGTCTGCTGTGGGTTAGATCTGCAATATGCCCTAAATGCTCATGATCTCCAAAGCAGCAGTGTTCATGGTGTGGGGTAACTGAATCTCAAGGACCATAACCTCAACAGAATATTGATCCATTGAATTTATAGTCAATAGGCTCTAGTGAGAGGATGGAATACTTAGGAGGTCGGGCCTAATTGGAGGAATTTGATAACTGAGGGTATGACTTTGAAGGATATATTTTGTCTCTTGATACTCAGTTCCTCCTCTCTCTCTCTCTCTCTCTCTCTCTCTCTCTCTCTCTCTCTCTTATAGCTTTGCTCTGTCATTTTCTCTCTGCCACGATGATTTTCTGCTTCACCACAGTCCACGAAAAATGGAGACACGTGTCCATAGTAAGAAATCTCTGAAACTGGGAGCCAAAAATAGATCTTTCATTAAGTTTTTTTTCTCAAATATTTTGTCACAGGGATGAGCAGGCAACTAATGAACGATCTTACATGCTTATTAGGTATCAGAATGCATTTTTTCTTCTTTCTTAATTCTGCAACTTGGCCTCCCTTTCTTCCTTACTTTGTTTTTTTCCTTTCTTTTCTTTTCTTTTTTTTTTTTTTTGGAACAAAAACCCCCTAGTTTTGCCAATGAGAAAGCTGTGGTCTTCAAGATTACATAACTTTCTCAAATCAAGCAAATTTGAAGGAAAAAATAAAAAAAGTACCAGGATCTCAATTGTCGTTTGACATCAGAGTGTCTAGTCTTTATCACAGTGTTTGTGAATTTCCATACACACACTTACCTCTTGCTAGTAAAGTGCCAATAATAGGTGAGAATTTCAAAAGCAGATTTTCTTTCAGGCACAAGCAAGTTTCAGAGACAGAAAAATATTGAACTTGAAATGTCCATCACTACTCATCATGTTAGACTTTTGCAAGATTTCCACAGTCAACTATTGATTATCGTTCACAAGGTGAAGTTTTACAATGACTTTCCATTCTGATAAAAGAGAATGAGTTTCTCCACTATAGGGACTAATTATAGGTCCTGATTTAACTGCCTTTTTTTTTTAAATGGCATCTTTATTTCAGGTTAAAATGGTGTAGATCATAAATTTCTTTCTCTAATTCAATAATTTCTAATAAGATATTCTGGAGTTTTTCTTACAAGAAAAATTTCTCTAATGTATATATCTAACATATCTCTTTCCTCTATCACAATATAGTTTTTAGTTTGAAAAAAAAGTAAGACAAATAGCTGTATCGAATGATCATATTCTTTAATCAACTGGTCCAAGATCTAGATAAAGACTATTTTTGGCTTCATCTCCCAGTGATATAAATGGAAACTTTTCAAGAGGCATTAAGTGTTGTTTACAGTGATTTATAAGTGGAAAATTCTCTAGAAATTGTTTTTAGAAAAAAAAAAACCTAACCTAGAAATCATTACAATAAAGAAAAAAACACAACCATTTGACCCAGCTATTGCCCTTCTTGGACTATTCCCTGAGGACCTTAAAAGAGCACACTATACGGATACGGCCACATCAATGATTATAGCAGCACAATTCACAATAGCTAGACTGTGGAACCAACCTAGATGCCCTTCAATAGATGAGTGGATAAAAAAATTGTGGCAGCTATACACAATGGAGTATTATGCAGCACTAAGAAACGACAAAATCATAGAATTTGCAGGGAAATGGATGGCATTAGAGCAGATTATGCTAAGTGAAGCTAGCCAAGCCCTAAAAAACAAATGTCAAATGTCTTCTTTGATATAAAGAGAGCCACTAAGAATAGAACAGGAAGGAAGAGCATGAGGAAAAGACTAACAGTAAACTAAGACAAATGGGGGGAGAGAAAGGAAGAGAGAAGGGAAAACATATGGAAATGGTAGGAGACCTTCAGTGATACACAAAATTATAAGAAGTTATGAGGGGCAAGGGGGTGGGGGGAAAAAAAGGGGAGAGAATTGAACAACAGCAGAGGAGGTAGAGAGGGAAGATGGGAGGGGAGGGGAGGGGAGGGGGGATAGTAGGGGATAGGAAAGGTAGCAGAATACAACAGTCACTAATATGCCATTATGTAAAAATGTGAGTATGTAACAGAAGTGAGTCTGTATTATGTATTTGGGGAGTTCAAAACCCAATTGAGTGGAATGTATGAAAGATGATATGTCTTGAGCTCTGTAATGTTTTGAACAATCAATAAAAAAAATAAATAAATAAATAAAAATAAAAAAATAAAACACTTCTTCAGTGCACAAGAAAAAAAAAAAGAAAAAAACACAGATTCTTTATTTAAAAATTAAAACGTCATATGACAGTATTGCCAAACCACAATAACACAACAAATATAAATCTTTCCTTCCTTCCTTCCTTCCTTTCTTCCTTCCTTCCTTCCTTCCTCCCTTTCTCTCTCTTCTCTCTCTCTCTCTCTCTCTCTCTCTCTCTCTCTCTCTCTTTTCCTTCCATTATCATTATTTGGCACATATCTGGAAAATATCTTATTAAAATTTGTTTTGTGTCAGGCTCTTAGGTAGCCATTTTCAATTAATATGGATAGCTATGCAAAATGAAAATTACTCATTCTTCTCTGATCACAGATGTTTTGCCAGAATCATACAGTAACATATTTTATGTGATAAGTATCTCTTGCAACTAACTTTATCTCTTGAAACTAACCTTAGTCTGAATTGTGAAGTTGTACTTTATTCTTTATCTGTGATTTTTCACATTGTATGCAGTAAGTGTGTGTTTTAGTGTTAGATTTTTCTCAGGAGCAGATCCTAGTCCATAAATACAAGCAAGTTAGTAAAAATAATTCCCAGAGAAACTAGTAATGGAGTGGAGGAAGCAGACCAGGTAACAAGAAGCCAATGGAGAGAGTGTGATTACAGGCAATGTCCCAAGCTCTTAGGGACTTCTCAAGTATAAATGAGACTCAAGACCAAAAGGCTTTTCTTTTGTTCTTCCCACAGGTTCAGTCATTGGCCATGGGCCATAAATTCCCAGAAGTATCTGGCTTTCCTTGAAAAAGGATAGTAGCTCCAGTGGCAAAGGCAAACCCTGACTTGCCAATGTGGGCTGGTAAAAGGGAACCTCAAGGAATATAATATCATGGCTAAGTGGATGCACAGTTTTAGAAAGAGCATTTCACAGTGTTTCCATTGTGTGGTTAAAATTGTTGATTTTTAAATTTTTTTTGCATCATGCAGTAGCTGTTCAATGTTTTTAATATTTTATTGGTTCTTTCCATCCTTATATAATAAGAAGGAACATCAGCAAAGTGAGATGAGAATGTCAAGATTTTTTCAGGGACAACTCTGATCAAAGTACCTTCCTATTTGAAAAATATATCTCTTTTACTTAACATTTCCTTATCTCATTTAACTTCATAAATGGTCCTTCCATTGCTCAGTAATTGTCTGCTTATTTGTTTCAAACCTAGGAGTAACCTCTGACCTTAAAACTAGTCCACAAGGAAGACTCATATCTGATATTAAATAAGTCTGTTGCTTACAAATAAAAAAAGAACTCATCATTTTTTATACATAATAACTCTAATGGGTTAGAAAAGTTACTAGAATATGTATATTTTCCATTGGTGGTGGTGATGGGGTAACCAGGGATTAAACTCAGGTGTTTGTGTTTTTTGAGAGACATGGTCTCACTGAATTGCTTAGTGCCTCGATTTTCACTGAGACTGGCTTTGAAGTAGCAGTCCTCCTGGCTTTTTTTCATTTTTTAACTTTTCCTTATGAACTGGCTGCTTTATATCTGGAATATGCTTTGTAAGTTTAATTTAAAATAAAAGACTAATATCTAAAACAATTTAGGTTGTAACTGTATTTTTTCCATAAAACAATGAAAAAAAGGGGAAAATATTTTAATTTGTGATCCTTGACATTTAGCGATTCTATCATTGACCCACTTGTGTACACAAAAATGTAAGGTAATGGGCAGGAAATCCCATTTGGGGAAATTTCTTCAATGAAACTCGGCAACTAGCAATCAAATTAGTCTCTTTATTAGACTCCAGGAAGGAGGCACCAAGATGATCTATAATTAAATTCCTGGAATCCAATTTACACTAGCCGCCCCTAGAATAAACATCATTAAACTACATATTGCTCATCAAGGCAATGCATAACAGCTTTCTAGATGGCTAGAAAGACATAAGGAAAGGCACAAATTGCAGATCACATTTGGATTCCTCAATCTGGTGAACAAGCAGAATACAGGACAAAAGGAAGTTACAAAATTGCTGTCTCTTGGGGAGCTTGATGTTTAATAGTTTGTTTAATGTTTTATTTATTTGGCTGATCTGGGCATATTAAATTCCCACCTCTTCATAGCCTTTTTCTCTACCTCTTTCCCAAATATAAATATACAAACACATACCTGAGTGGTTTAGCTATAAGATTTGTTTAAAGGTAATTTCTTTCCATATTTAAAAATGAAATTGATATATAACTTGAATTTCCAGTATATTACACTGGTATAGCACAGCTCGTATTACTAAACTGTTGTTCTTCAGTAAATTGTGTGAAGGGCAAAGCGTGAAGACATTTTTTTCCCCATTTAGAGGAAAAACACACACACACACACACACAAATATACACATATATATTCATGATTTATTTAAGAACACCCAGATAAAAGAAAAATCTATAATTGGTGATGTTAAAGGCCATAATCAATTGTCTTATCTCACAGGAGCAAATACACTTTTTTATTGCATTTCAATGGGGAGGTCATTTCTGAAGGTAGGCAGTAATTAGAACTGCAGTGAACCATTTGATATTTGGAAGGTTGGACAGATTATCCTCCTGGGATACTTCTGTGTGAGAGTTTGTGGGGGTTACAAGCCAAGTATAATAATTTTGAGCTCACTTGGATTATATAACCTTAAAACTTTGGCAAATAATGCTATTAATAGACCTTCATTTAACTGCCATAATTTTAGGAAATAAACAAGCAATGAAAAGCACAACATATAACATTCTTTTCTAAAAGGCATCTTTAATATTTCACAGTACTATTGTTTTAATTACATTTTAAAGAATGGCTTTCTCATAAATTCAATGGAATATGATAATGTTTCAAAATTAGAATTATTAATGAATTCAGAATCACTTTAATTTTACAAAAATCATTCAAAATAATCCAGAAAAGTTGAAAACATCAGGAATAACACACAAAAAAAATACAAAAGTGACCTAGAGCAAAAGTTAGCAATATATATATATATATTTTTTCTTCTTTTTTTTCTCTACCTCTTTCCATAAAGGACCAGATAATGAACATTTTAGGATTTCTGAGCATAATGTCTCTCTCTGAACTACTCAACTCTGCTTACAAGAAAAGCAGCCAGAGACAATATATAAATGAATCAGCATAATCATGTCTCAATAAAACTTATTGTCATTGAAATGTTGATTTCCTATAACATTCACATGTCCCAAAATGCCATTCTTTTGTGTTTTTTCAACCATTTAGAAATTTAAAAGCCATTCTTCGCTGATAGCTGATAGGATAACAGGCAAAGAGCTGGATTTGGTCTGTGGTTCTTACTGTGCTGACCTTTGATCTACAAGTTCTAGATTATATCCTACAAATTCTCACAGCTACATTGAAACATTTGCCTTTTTCTTTTTTATCTATATAGCAATGCATGTACTACGGTTCATATGCATGTATGCTGTCTTCCTTTGTAAAAGATCATTATGATATTAATAGTATACCATTAACATACTCTCAGGTTAATGTTTGTTTTGTACCTGGGATTAAACAAATGGTCATTTAATCACTAAATTACATCCCCAGCCACATTTATATTTTAATTTGAGACAGTTCTAAGTTATTTATGGCCTCACTAAGTTGCTGAGGCTGGCTTTGAACTCTGAACCTTCTACCTTGGACTTCTGAGCTGCTAGGATTATGGGTGTATGCCTCTGTGCCCAGCAGGTTAAGGAGTTTTATACATTGTCATTATTGTTATCTTACAGTTATCAGCTTCATTATCATTAATAAAAATTCCTCATGTTATAAAGAAGAAAATGGGGATTAAGGAAAACGTCATGCATCATCTGACCTTTTCTTTTGAAGGTAGAAAGACTGAATAAAAAATAAATTTTTAAATACAATAACATGGGCAGAACTTGCTGATTCTCTAACATCACTTTGGGAACAACTGTGCTAGGTAAAGAGGGAATAAATGGATATAGGAAAAATAAATAATAAGTACAATTTTATCCAAGCTACAGAGAAGACTTATGAAACATGCTTTCTCTCAGGAATAAATGAATTAATAAGGCTTATGACTGTGACAATACTGATGATCATTGATCATTGATTATTGTCTCGGTTCCAAGTTCATTTCATCTGGTATGTTGAATAAAAAATGTCAAAATCAATTTCTTTGGGATTAATATTTCTTAATCTATGATAAATATCAACATTTCCTTAGCAAATATTTATCAGTTCATGAATTCATTTGATTTTCTTATATTACAAGTTTTCAATTCTGAGTTCAGACCCATGTCACATTGATTGAACATGATTGGCTGTGGTCAAACTCATGAGATTTCACATTACAGACAATCTACTCAACAACTTTCACTAGTAGTATCTAGCATATCATATACTATTATCATACACTATTAGTACAGTATTAGTACAATTAATTAGCTTGTCAGGCAGCCACCTGATCTCCCATTCCTGTTTCTTATACTCCTTCAAAGATACCTTAATGTCCCCCCAAGTGCTTTCGACTTACTTGCTCATATAAACTAAATTAAATCAAGCTTGATTCAGTAGCTGCTAAATACATTTTTGTGGTTTCTTACTTCTTTCCTCTCTCAATGTATTATAACAGAGATTTAAAAAGCCCCATGCTTTTACTTACTAAAGTGCTTGCAGAAAAGTTCATTTCTTTCTTTTTCAGTTCATTATGTAAAATATTTAATGCAGCCTGAAATTACAGCCCAAAGCTCAATTATGGCATGTGTGGGCATATGCACATAGAAAAAAATCTATAATGTCTATTTTCCTAAGATAATGGTTTATTTTTAAATTTGTATATGTTTTCTAATTTTATTCATATTTTTTCTGAGATCCTAGTTTCAGAATTATGTTTTGCAGAGAAAATGTTTACTATTTTCTTAAAACGTGCATACTAGTTATTTTTCATGGAAAGGTTTAAAACATGAACCTAAATATGTCTTAAATGTTGCCTTGAATTTGTATTAGATTTTTCATAAATTCTATCTTGTATCAATTGAGCAGGAAAGGCATCACGAAAGAATGGGGATAAATTAGCAGCTTTTAAAATGTGACTACAAATTGGCATTCATGTTAGCAATACATGAAAGTGACATTATTAAAAAATGCTGATTTGTGATTGTTTTGACATTTTACCACTAAATTGTCAAAACAGTATCATGAGCACATTCAGCTCCATATTTTCAGAAGCATTAACTGACAGCCATTAAGTGCCTTTTGTGGTAACAGACAGTAAATCAATGGTATGATCAATATCACAATCCACAGGCTGAATCAGCTACAAAATAAGTGGATTTTGTCTTAATATTAAGGTTCATGCAAAAGCAATCAGTAAGGTCATTTATACAATCACTTGCACTCACTAATGCCATCAATTATTTCAGTTTAGTTTTGGTTTATTTTTTCCCTCTGAAAATTAGATTCTCAGCCAATATTTTATTCCTGAAATCCTAACTTCAGATATTGAACTAATATTCTCTGAGTTTAGGAAGGGTTATGTGAATTTAAGTGCTATAACTTTAGCCACAGAGCAAAAGAAAGATCCTGTTACATAGTTTTTGCCCAGTGAATTTTAATTCCATTTAAATATACTAATCGGAACATGCCAGAAAGATTTGTTGTTCATTGCTGGTTTAAAGACAGCTGACATTATATTAAACTGAAGAAATGGTTGTCTTAAATATTTTTTAAAAGACTATGTTAAATACGTCTAAAGTAAATAATTTACTATTCCCTTTACATATAATTTAAAAGATCTCCAGTAAATTAATATTTGGGTAATTGGGAAATGAAGAGTAAATAAAACTTTATGCCAACCTAATTTACAATATGAAAATCAAGAGGTATAATCCTCTGATTTTGAATATAAAATAAAAATACATGAAAAAAAACCTGAGGAAAAGAATCAGGTGGAGGTATGAAATTAATGCAATTAAAATATTTCCAGAACTTGTTTTTTTCAAGTGCTGTAGAGAGGGGGAAGGATCTGGCTATTCCACATGTAGCTCTAGGAAGAAATAGCAGACACAAGGGTAGTTCTTGTCTCTAGAAGTAACCTGTATGTTTCCCTCTAGGGTTAAGTTAGGTCTCAGAGAGAATTCTAGTGAAAACTCAGAGAAGTAAGAACAGGATCACTTAAATTCCCTGCCACAACTGCATGAGAACTGAAAGATTGGCATAATTTAAATAAGGGCTGATTCCAAAATTGACACCCCTTCAGAAATTGATCAGCTCCAGATTCAAGAGGCTATCTAATCAATAATAATGGATTGATTTTTCTGCCATTTTTGGGTGGAAAACCTTTAACTCCTTACTATAAATAACTTATATTTATTGTGATTAAAGTTTCTACAATTCTTCTCATATATATCTATATATTAATGTATCAAAAATGCTACTAAAGTGTATGAAACAGAAATATCCAAAGGTCATCAAGCATTTTTTAAAGGTAATTTTCCATGACATAATTATTGAATGGCATTTTATCAATATTAATTAAATATATTAGATTTTATCTTAAACAATGATTTTAAAATGTACCCAATTTTGGTGTCAAGGAAATATATGTAGGTCTGTGGTAAGGTTGTGTTTCGAGGATGTTCATCATAGTTTTCATTATAATATAAAAACTTAAGAATACTGCAATTATTTAGATAATTATTTATTTAGATAAATTATAATATAGTGAAACACAATAGAAATAGTAAATTATTTACTAGCCAAATTTATTTGCATGGACTTATTTTATGCTGTGTTTGTAAATAAAGTAGGATAAAAAACTGTGTGTATATATGAACTCATTATCTTTAAAAATAAAGGCATAATGTAAAGTACTAAAAGTAATGGAAACAATTTTTTAAAATTATGGATTTAGATATAGGGCATGAAATGCATTTTGATGGCATATCTGCATTGCAAAATTTACCATTATTTATTTAAATATTCAATATATTTTAAAAGATGTGCATATCTCATAAAAGTATTAGTTGTCTTTTTGACAAGTCCAAAATTCACTGTTTTTCTTCATCATTCTTTCCTAGTGTGAGATGAAAAAAATCTTAGAGTGGTTTTGATTTGCATTTCTCTAATTGTTAGAGATAATGAATATTTTTTCATATGTTTATCGATTGATTGTATTTTGTCTTCTGTGAAGTGTCTGTTACGTTTCTAAGCCCATTTATTGATTGGGTTATTTGTTGTTGGTGGTGGTGGTTTTTTTTTTTTTTTTTTTTTTTTTGGTGTTAAGTTTTTTGAGTTCTTTGTATATCCTGGAGATTAGTCCTCTATCTGAAGTGTATGTGGTAAAGATTTTCTCTCATTCTGTAGTCCATCTCTTCATGTTATTGATTCTTTCCTTTGCTGAGAAGAAGCTTTTTTTTTTTTTTTTACTTTCAATCCATCTCATTTATTGAGTCTTTGATTTTACTTCTTGTGCTTTTGGAGTCTTTTTAAGGAAGTGATTAGGACCTTAAGGAAGTCAGGTCCTAAGCCAACATAATGAAGATTTGGGCTTACTTTTGCATTAGGCACAGGGTTTCTATATTAGTGCCTAAATCTTTGATCCCCTTTGAGTTTATTTTTGTGCAGGGTGAGAGATATAGTTTTAATTTTATTTTGCTACATATGGATTTCCAGTTTTCTCAGCACCATTTGTTGAAGAGACTATCTTTTCTCCAATGTATGTTTTTGGCACCTTTGTCTAGCATGAGATAACTGTATTTATGTAGGTTTGTTTCTGTGTATTCTACTCTGTACATAGGTTTAACAAGTCTATTTTGGTGCCAATGCCATGCTGTATTTGTTAGTATGGCTCTGTAGTATAGTTTAAGGTCTAATATTGTGATGCCTCCTTCTTTGCTCTTCTTGCTAAGGATTGCTTTGGCTTATTTTTTCAAATGAATTTCGTGATTTCTTTACCTAGTTCTATGAATAATGTCACTGGGATTTTAACAGGAATTGCATTAAGTCTGTATAACACTTTTGGTAGTAAGGCCATTTTGACAATATTAATTCTGTCTATCCAAGAACATGGGAGATCTTTGATTTTCTAAGGTCTTCTTCAATTTCTTTCTTTAGTATTCTGCAGTTTTCATTGTACAGGCTTTTTACCTCCTTTGTTAGGTTGATTCCCAAGTTTTTTTTTTTTTTGAGGCTATTGTGAACGGGGTTGTTTTCCTAGTTTTATTTGCAGTGGCTTCATCACTGATGTACAGAAATGCATTTGGTGGAACCAAAAATTTTTTTTAAATATATTATTTTTTTCAATAATTCTCCTTACATAATAAATTAACACAAATTAAATTGTCAACAAGTATCAAAGGGAAAGCAAAGCTTTCTGATAAGTACCTAGTGAAATGTCACTTTGGGATATTTGATATTTTGATAGGATCACTGATAATTGTTGTGAAAAGCTCAGTAAATTTGTAAACCAGGTGCAAATAATGTGGCATAAAATGTTCATTATGCAAATTAGATGGTTTAAATCTTCACATGCAGCTAATGTGTTTATGCTGAAGTTGAAGGCATTTGTTTTCTTCCTGCCTAACAGAATCCAATTGCACATCTTTCTAATTGTCAACACTTTGAGAAAACGATTCATATTGCTACATAAACAAACCCACCAAAGAAACACTAGATAAATACGATCATTTAATCCAGATATTCAAGGCAGAAGAAAAAGGGTTGGAGATAAAAGAATTTACAGATAAGTGTAGATTAGGGACCAATGTAATAATCATAATGTCTAACATTGTCAATGAGGCAACTGAAACCTAAAGTAATCAAATTTTTCACCTAAAACTTTCCAATTAGCAGAATAACAGGAGTATAATGATTGTAAGTTTACCTACACTTTAGGTTATATGGGAGAAGAAAATCTACTTTTATTTTTTTTGCTGTTGATTTTATTTTCCTTATTTTCTATTTGCAATAAGTGGGAGACTGGGGGCATCAGTAAAACTGGCCTGTTTCAGTAGTCAATGATCATATTAACAGTGCTGTGTTTTGGTAACCTATTCTCATTTTCTTTGAATTTTCAGAACTGCATGCTCTTTTCTGATATGTCACGGGGCATATAAAGAAGTACAGTTAACATGACCTCATGTAGTGGAAGAGATAAAGTCTACAGACACACATTGTATCTTCTGAAGATTCTTTTGAGACCTGAGGTGAATTGGCAACCTTCTTCTTTTCTGGGATGATTAGTGAGGGCAAATGGATTTTATCTGGCTTTTGTGAGTTGATGATATGTTAGCACTCTCTGGTGAAGTCCATGAGCTGAGCTATTTGCCCATGGTGACAAATTATTCTATCAAAAATATTCTGCCTTGACATCCTTATAATTTCCTGCTGAACTTCAAAAATATGTTAGAACCCTTTTGTACAATGCACTGACCTTGAGGAACTAAGTCTGGTGAGAACAGAAAAAGAAACATAGTCATAGTATACCACATAGCTGAAGTGTAAGTAAAACTCATAATATTGTAAGACCTCAGGCTCATCCAAGTATTTACCATGTCTCTTACATCAGAAAATGTTTTCTTTTTTGCTTGCTGTCCACAATGAAGAATATTGTCACTCATGGGCCTACTTGGATGTCTCCAAAACTTTGTTTTCATTACAATTCTAGGGATGACACTTTCCATTTAGGCTACATAATTCAGTAAGCCTGCCTCCTGATCCTGGAAAGTTAAATGCTCAGAGTTTGGAATAGTTAGGTGTTTTCTTCCTTTGTTGGGTTTGGGGAGACTGGGTTTCTGATTTCTTTGCCAATACTATTCTAGCGATATTTTAACCTGTTGTCTCTTGTTAGTCTGTATTTCAGGAACTCTACCTGCAATTCTTTTCTTGAAACAGCTCTCAAATGTGTCTTATTACTCTGCCTTCTTAGCACAAAACTCCTTCCTCTCAACTAAATAGTAACTATTCTAAGAATAACAATATGTCAGTTCAATTTATGAAAATAGTGAATGAAAGTCTTTCTCAAAGGGCTATTAGAGCACTATGTTCATGAAGAAAAATGCAGAAGGCAATTCCTACCAAAGATTGGAATCAAAGCCTAATTAAAACTCCCTGATTCTGCCTGGGGAAGGGAAATTCACAGTACCTTCTCAGAAGAATTTCTGAATTGCTTTTAAATACTGACTGCTCTGTGTTTCTCAATTTTCTGTTTTCAAAATGGGATAATTTATTTGAGTTGTTCTGTCTCTGCTAAATCATCATGTAATGGGGATGACTACAGAAGTAAAGTATAGATAATTTTTCATTTTCAGTTTACACGTTACTAGAGAGGAAATATGTGGTTTGTCTGGTTTATAGATTGCCACTAAAAAAGAAAAAAATAATGGAGAAAATTGAGCATTATCCAGAAATTCTGTCCTTAACTTGAATGCAGGGACTGGATGGGATTAGAATGTGTCTTTTAGACATAAGTGAGATCATTTTAAGTTCTAGAGAAACTCACATATAGAAAAAAATTATTTTCTTTTTTTTGTATACAAGGAAACATTCATGAGTGCAGAGATTCAGCATGAACACTTTTGGGTAAACTTTATTCAAACTACTCCACTGTGATAATCTTTATTTTGGAAGATTTGTGGGTTATTTGCTGTAACCACTCTAAAGTTTATTAATTTGGCTAATATGTAGAAAAGGTTTGTATATCACAAACTCTGAGATTGAAATATCAGAGGCACTACCAATACAATATATCCAATAGGAATTTTAATATGTGGACTTAGAGTTTAAAATCACAACATAAAGCAGTATTACACATAGTAATATGCCTCATTTAATCTGCATTTTCTCTGTTAACACATGTCAAAGTTCTTGGTAGAATGGTAATTTGGAGGTACTTTCTCCCTAGGCACAAATAAACAACTGTCAAACAAAAAATAGCCTTTGCACTCAATTATTACTAACGTGAATGCATTCAATCACTCAACTATATTTTTTTCTTTGCAGAAAAAGATTGACACATAAAAATATTGCTCAAAAAGCAAATATGCTAAAAGTAGAAGTTCCAGTAAAAAAGAATCTGAAAAAAAAATGAGTTACAAAAGACAACCTAACACTGATTCTGAGAAACTATGTTTAGTCATGTGGAGGATAATAGAAAGAATATAACCCTTTAGATGACAAGGAAAAAAGGAGCTTTAATAACCACTCTGAAATCAATAATATCCAATGCTCTAGTGAATTCTATTGTGATGAATTATAAGAAGTACCTACTGGAATCCACAGCACATGCACCTTTTGTGGTAAGGACAGTTTCCATGCAGTGATAATCCATACTAATTATTATAGGACAGTAGAGAAGTTAAAATTGGAAGAAAAAATATTTACGATTATTTTGAGTAGCTTATTTATGACTTTTTCTATTTCTATGAAGAAAGTCACTGGAATTTTAATTGGAAACACATTAAATTTGTTTAGTGCTTTTAGTAGTATGGCCACTTTGACAATATTAATTCTGACTATCCAAAAACATAGGGGATCCTTCCACCTGCTAAGGTTGTCTTCAATTTCTTTCTTTAGATTTCTGTAATTTTCAATGTAGATGTGCTTCACCAATTTTTTTGATTGATTCTCTACTATTGTATTTGTTACTTATCTATCTATTTATTTATTTACATTGGGAGGCTACTGTGAATGGGACAGTTTTCCTAATTTCTCTTTCAGCCAAGTCATCATTGGTATATAGTAATGCAAGTGATTTCTGGGTGTTTGATCCTAAGCACCATATAAAAATAAATAAATAAAGATATTGTGTCCATCTATAACTAAAAAAAATTAAAAAAATTAGTACCTAAAGAATATGATTTATTATTTGCAGAAATTATGAATCCAAACACATTTTCTGCAACTAGATGGCTGATATATATTCAATCTAATCAAAGATGACTGATTAGTAATTTTAAAGTTAGGATAAAATTAAAAGAAGTTTAATATGACTTTATGAACAATAGAATCAGTTAAGTCAAAGTTGATTTCTTATAGCATTTATCAGTGTAGTCTTGAGCTCTCTGGAAATATTGTGCTCTGAAAAAGGTGTTTTGAATTAGATAGCAAATATATCTTTATAGCAGTGATGGGAATTATGGGCCCTAGAACTTATTCTCATTGAGAGTCTTCAGATTACTTTCTTTACTCTGACTCTGCACAGGAATAAAGAAATTCTACTTTATACATCAATTATTTTGAAAATTTGGGGAAAATAAGCATGAAAAAATTCATATATTTGAAAATAAGGATCATATATTTTTCATATAGAACTAGAAAATAGGAGTTTGAAGCTTCCCAATGCAAAGACATGATAAATATTTAAGGAGATGGAAATACTAATTTCTCTGATTTAATCATTCTATTGCATATATTTATAAAATTGTCACACTGTATCCCATGAAGTATTATATGACAACAAAAAAGAGTGTGGGTGTGTATGTGAGATTGGGATGGGTGGAGGGACCTAAGGATAAGAGTCTAACCTTCAAATTTCGATTTCTTTTTTAATCTCTCTTAGCAAGCAGCCTTATTCATTCTTTAAAATTTCTAACTAGTCGTCTTCAAAATTTGAGCAAAAGCAAATTTCAAGGTATGATGAACAAAATAAACACATACGAATGCGGTTTGCCTGTTACTATTGTAGTATTTGGAGGCATGAACAAAGTCAAATCCTTAACTCATTTAGAAAATATCACCTATTAATACTAAGCTGAGTGACAAATCTCAGAGTAGAGATTACCTATTGGCACGTTCAAATTGTAATGAATGTGATGAGCCTGGCTTTCTCTCTTCTTCCTTATTTTCCGTACCAGTATGGTGCTGTTGTCCAGGACCTGAGAGGTGCACGCATGCTTTCAAAACTCTCCTTTCTGTCTGGCACATATGCTATGCAAGCATAATGGGTCCCAAGACATGTCCCCTGTGTGCAGGCCCAGCTGTTTCTTTTGTTTTCCTTCCTCCAATCTGGTAGGCAGCTGGGAGTATAACCAGCAGCAAGACCAGTGTGCAGAGCCAGACCATCGCAGAGAGATCGAGAAGGCATATAAGACTAGTGCTAAGTCCTGAGCTCTTTTGTAGACTTTACCTCATTGAATGAACTCCCCTACAATTGTTAAGTGTCTTGTTTGGAAAGTTATTTTATCCAAATTACTTTATCATTTGGTTAACCTTCCTCAAGCTAAGGGTTTGCCCAAACCCTCTACATAGATTTTTTTTTAATTTATTTTAAGCATTTTCTTCTTTTCGTTTTTTTCCCTTCATGGCTGAATGAATCATCATCAGATTCTTTGACTGAAGTTCCCTGAGTTCAAATTATCATGGTTTAGGGGAGCTGTCATATTTAAAATTTTTAAGGATTGATGAGGCATCAACCCAAGACAATAGATGCTCCCTACAGCTGGATTAGACTCCTAGACCAGCCAACTGTGCCAGTAATTAATTATTTAATTGATGAAAAAGAGATTTTTTTTCTAAGATCAACTGGATATGTGAGTGATGGCAGCTTTCAGGTCAATTTGTTGAAGTAGAATTTTATCCACTAGTCATCCACTGTTAGTAAAGGTGCTGAGAATCAAACCCAGTGCCTCACACTTCGAGGTGGGCACTCTACCACTAAGACACAACCCCAGCCCAATGAAGCTTATTTTTAAAATATCAATAACCCATATCTAACAACATTCAAAACACTGAGCTGAAAAATAATAGAAAATAATATTGTGATTCAAGATCTATTTATTTGATTGATTGGTTGGGTTAAGAAAATTAGTAGTGAACACACTTAAGTTAACAGCTACACAGTAGTAGTCAGTTGTTACCAATTTTTCTATGTGTCACTTTGTTCTTTGTACAATTTAATTATATTGAACAGCACCGTTTTTGTTGCCTTTGAAGCGAAGAGCATTTTGTACATTTTCATTTAAATATGCATTCTGTACTAAAAAAATTCTTAAGGAAACTGTGGTTATGTTTTAATCACTCTCCATTTCTGCACATAGAAAAGTCTATTGTAACATGTTAGAGCTGCAAACTCTCATATCACTCCACTCCTCCTTCTGTATGTGGATATGTAAGGGATCCACTGCACATTGGCAATATCCAGGAGTCTAAAGCAATTTAAATATATTTAAATCTCAGTGTCTGATACTCTGCTACAATACAACAATAAGATATGGGTTCATAGATTTTGCACCTATAATATTACACACATCTACCCTCCTCTCTGTCTTGCATACATACTGATACATACACAGATAAGCCCACACAGAAGAAGTCAAAATTTGAGAATAGTTTTGATTTTAGTGTAGTGCCCTCTGAAATTCTGGAACACAGTGGAATCCCTGTATTAGTATAATTCTAACCAAAATGAATGAGATCAATTGACTAATTATCTCATTCCTATTTTTCTTTTCTATCTGGAGGGCTCTAATACTGAGAAAGTAAAATATGATGAATAAAAGAAAGAAAAGCTCTCTATAGCTGGCATTTATATTTAAAATGCACCTTTCATTGTGCACTATCTAATTACTTTGAGGTCCCTAGATTTGTGATTTTCATTATTTTCTGTTTAGTTAAATTCTTTATAAATACATGTTCTCTTCTGCTCCACATGATGAATCAAACCACCTCATGTTTTCTTTATGCAAAGCTTCTTCCACAGTAGATGCACTTCCTTCCACACCACAGAGAATTGAAAATGTAAGGTCATGCTAATAGCAACTGGTACTTCATTTGAAAATTAAATGCTTCTTAATTTCTGTAGCCCTTCCAAATGAAATCATGGCTGCCAAACTCTTGAAGTTTATTCGTACATGTTCCTGGTCTAATTCTCTACAGGAAAGGAACCAGAAAATGAACTTTTTCACAGCAGTAAATGGAGTAGGAAGAGGTCTAAATTTGGTCATAATACATTCAGAATGCTTTATAATTGGTTCTTCTTGGGTGTTCTTGATGGCAACTGGTCCCAGACTTTCCCTGTTCTGATTGCTTTGTTCTAAAAGTAAAAATAAGTACCAAAATGATTGCCCTTAATTATTTATTTTACTTTCTGTTAAAGATTTTAGTTAATAAAATCTCCAAGACCATATAGGCTTCTAATTTAACCAGTTGACTTTCTGGAGCAATTTAGGGAAATGAAGACAAAAGCTAGAAAGATGACTTAAATGGTCCTAAATATGCTGGAATACTGAAATTTCTTACATAGCAAAGGCTAGTTACAATAATCATGACCTGTCACACCCACTGGATCAAGGCCTATTGAATGAACCAATGACTGCTCTGTTAAACTCAGCAATTGTATCTGAGGTTTTATTCTTGATCTCTGATTCCTTGGCTACTTTCATGAATTGTTTACTCCAATTCTGTCCCCCAGTTCAGAACAGTAAATATTAACAAGGAAAGTCATAGTTACTTGTGGCTACATACACCTATTTCATGGGTTAAGAACACAATTCTTTTAAATTTTTCTTCATTTCAACTTTTGCCGTCAATATCTAAGGATATGCTTTTTCAGAAACCTGTACACGCTATTTGATAATTTTTTTTTTTTTTTTTTACTGCAGTTAACTCCACCTCAGCTTCTGTCATGCCTCTACTGGCTCTAATTTTATTTGTGATTTCTCAACTATATTTTACATTCATTTGAGTCTGGCTTAACCCTTGATCTCTGGGTAGAACTGAATGTTTTCTAGGTCTGGAATGGGGCTCTAGAACCTGCATAATCATACAACCTCCAAGCAATTCTTATCCAAATAATATCCCTAGTCACATTTTGAGAAATATTGATTTACATCTTCTCATAGTTTCTCTAGTGTTTTAAACATAAACGGGTGTTGGATTTTGTCAAAAGCTTTGTATTCTATTGAGATAATCATGTGATTCTTGCTCTTATGTCTATGTATGTGGTGAATTACGTTTATTGATTTGCATATGTTGAGCCAACCATACATCCCTGGAAAGAAACCACTTGATTGTGGTGTACTATCGTTTTTTAAAATGTGTTTCTGTGTACTATCTGCCAATATTTTATTAGGAATTTTTGCATCTATGTTCATCAAGTTTATTCATCTTAAATTTCCTTTCCCTGCTGTGTCTTTGACTGGCTTTGGTATCAGGTAATATTGGCTTTGTAGAATACATTTGGCCATTTTTCATTCTTTTCCAGAAAAAAATTGAGGAGGACTGTTATTACTTCTTTAAGGGTCTATTAGAACTGGGCTGAGAATCCATCTATCCTGGGCTTTCTTTGTTAAGAAATAGCTACTTCAATTTTACTACTTATAAAGGTCTGTTTAGATTTCTGGACCCTCTAGAAATAGCACTTCAATATGACCTACCCTACCTCTGGGTAGGTCATATTGAAGGGCTATGGTCTATTTTGGGTGTTTTTTCCCCTTATATTTTAATTTTGCTTGTATTTCTACCTATCAATTGAGATGATTGTATCTTCTTCTTTTAAGCAAGAGACTACTTCATGAGCTTATTTCTCTTAAGAGCCCTGAGTTGGGAGAATATGTGGATATTGATACTTTAACTCAATGTGTGGCCTCTGCTAATCCCAGTAATAGCACCACTTTGAGAGTGGACACTGAACCCTATTTGCTACGATCACTTTAGAGCCAAGTCACATGCATTCAACCTCATAAGAGGTAAAAGATTTGTTGATATTGTTCTGCACAATTCCTTTAATCTAGGTACAAACTTGTGGTAAAAGTTCTTCCTAAGGTTTCTTCACTGCATCCTTTCTCTGTGTATGTGGAGGTGATGGGGATTGGAAATGACTGCCTAGCTCTGGTCTGCCATTTTCTCTACCTCATAATGTTCTATCTCATTTTTTTTCTCACTTCTATTCATGAATCCCAGACTTTACAGAATTATGCTACCCTTTTTGTATTTCTCAGAATATCAATCAACTAATATTCCATTCCATCTGCATCTTTGGATTTACAATTATATATTCTCTCACCACTTTGCTATTTTCCCTTCATGTATCCATAAAGATACAGAAAAAGAAAACAGAAAAAGAAAAAAAAAGAAATTTGAATCACTCTTATAATCCTAAATATGCATTACTAAGTGCAACCAGAAGAAGAATTCATTTAAGTAGATGAAACTAAATGATAACACAATGGAATTCCTGGTTTATAAATGAGATCTTATCCACAGTACAATTTGTCATCTATTTAACTGTATGTCCTCATTTACCTATTTCTAAAATGCTTTTCCAAAATAAACAGATAATAATGGAAATTCCAATTTTCCTTTCAATGGAAATCTTTGCTGCTTCCTTCTTTTGTAAGAAAACTTGGATGTTTTGCATTATTTTCTGCAAATTCTTGTCCTTTTTACAAACTTAAGAATGTCAGCACAAATACAGACTTCATTTATCTAGTTTCATTTATTGAAATCATTAGTCCTTGTCCTAAACTAAGGGACTATTGCACTCTCGGACCTTATGCTTTAAGAACTTCCTACTTACAAGAAAGAAAATTAGAAAATAACTTATCAACTAGTATCTGCAATAGGAGAATAAATATTGTCTCCAAATTTAGGCATGTACTGATGGGTAAACTAAATAGATTTGTATGAAGATTTTCTTATTAATGATGACTAGAAGTTCATAAGATCAAACAGAATTTATAATATAAAAAATAAAAGTTTGGGCAGTAAGATAAACAAAATTTTTTTCTGACATGATGTTTTTCTATTCTACTTTGTTGTAATGAAGCAAAAATGGCCTCAAAAGTAGGTTTATAAAATAAGTATTAACACAATTGGTATACACTCAACTGTGACATGGAACCCTTGCAATGCCATAATTTTCTGTGGGTTACAGATACTTGTGGAATAATAATGCCTTAACAGGTTGATTCAAGGTGAGCTGGAGTGTTTCTTTCAATGGAAAGCACACAATCATACACTTCAGATAGAGCCCTAATATCCAGAGTATACAAAGAACTCAAAAAATTAAACAATAAGAAAACGAATAACCCAATCAACAAATGGGCCAAGGACCTGAACAGACACTTCTCAGAGGAGGACATACAATCAATCAGTAAGTACATGAAAAAATGCTCAACATCTCTAGCAGTCAGAGAAATGCAAATCAAAACCACCCTAAGATACCATCTCACTCCAGTAAGATTGGCAGCCATTAGGAAGTCAAACAACAACAAGTGCTGGCGAGGGGATGTGGGGAAAAGGTTACACTTGTACATTGCTGGTGGGACTGCAAATTGGTGCGGCCAATTTGGAAAGCAGTATGGAGATTTCTTGGAAAGCTGGGAATGGAACCACCATTTGACCCAGCTATTCCCCTTCTTGGTCTATTCCCTAAAGACCTAAAAAGAGAATGCTACAGGGACACTGCTACATCGATGTTCATAGCAGCACAATTCACAATAGCAAGACTGTGGAACCAACCTAGATGCCCTTCAATAGACGAATGGATAAAAAAAATGTGGCAGTTATACACAATGGATTATTACTCTGCATTAAAAAAAGACAAAATCATAGAATTTGCAGGGAAATGGATGGCATTAGAACAGATTATGCTAAGTGAAGCTAGCCAATCCCTAAAAAACAAATGCCAAATGTTTTCTTTGATACAAGGAGAGTAACTAAGAACAGAGTTTGGAGGAAGAGCATGAGAAGAAGATTAACATTAAACAGGGGTGAGAGGTGGAAGGGAAAAGGAAAGAGAAGGGAAATTGCATGGAAATGGAAGGAGACCCTCATGGTTATACAAAATTACATGCAAGAGGAAGTGAGGGGAAAGGGGGGAAAAACAAGGGGGAGAAATGAATTACAGTAGATGGTGTAGAGAGAGAAGATGGGAGAGGAGGGGATGGGGGATAGTAGAGGATAGGAAAGGCAGCAGAATACAACAGACACTAGTATAGCAATATGTAAAACAGTGGATGTGTAACCGATGTGATGCTGCAATCTGTATACGGGGTAAAAATGGGAGTTCATAACCCACTTGAATCAAAGTGTGAAATATGATTTGTCAAGAACTGTGTAATGTTTTGAACAACCAACAATAAAAATTTTAAAAAAAGAAAAAAAAATTTATTTGCTGATTATATAATTCATTTGCTGTTGTCATAATAAGAATATGGGCTGGGAAATGTATTGATGATGTATAGGTCTAAAATAAACTTTAGCATGGACCATGAGATTTTGCTCATTGGAGTACTCTAGATATCAAGTTTCAAGGGAGGTATAGTAGCAACACACAGGACTTCCTTATCTTATAGATAGGCACTAGAACATAGTGACTTTACATTTGTTATTTACCTCCTGTCATTTGGACTTAGTCACAGAGTTGTAAATGATTACTTGAAATGAATGACTTGAAATTACCATTTCTTGTGTAAGTGTGTTTGCTGGTGTGTATGTGTGTGTGTGTGTGTGTGTGTGTGTTTGTGTGTTACACTATTACTTTCATTACATATGCATCCATGCATTACATATGCATTGGGGCTTTTAATGCATTTAAAGTACATACAACATCCATAAGAATATTTATGACTGTATAAAATTTAATAATAAAAAACAAATGTGCTTTCCTTCATGGAATTTAAAGATCAAAACTGAGATTAAAATAATGGTCACAATATTTGCTAAATAAAATAAGTGAAATAAAATTAAATAATACAAAAATGGACACAAAATATTTAATTTTAGTTATTCTTTCACAGAAGTGATAAATAATGGAGGAAAAACATAGGGACTAATAATAAATTCATCATTGAGTGATTTCTATTTTCTTTGTTATTTTGCATATTTATAAATTTCTATTTGCCACTATGAAACTAATTCCGATTCTTCTGGATATCACATGAATGTTTTAAATTAGACAAGGAAATATTCATAAATTCAGGAGGGAATCATGCCACTTCTAACATTCTTTATGTGATATCCATATAGAAATAGACAAATCAGTGTTTTGAGAATATACGTAGTAAGAGAAGCATATATTGTAAGTGAAGCCCAAGGGTGGTACCTGTTAGATCCTCTAAAAATTACATAGAATAATTCTGTTGAAATGTAGGTCATACTCATAAAGAGTTAATTTGAATGAAATATGATGAATAAAAGGAATAATGAAGCTTAAATGAAGTTAGATGCAGGAATGTTTACCAGAATCACAGGAGAAAAAGCAGTAAATATTTTTTTAAAAAATGAGAAAGTATATATAATTTAAAAACCTGCATGGTTAATCATAGTAAAAATGTTCAAAAAAATCAGTGAAATATGGGTAAAAATTGCCATGCTCAGATGCAATATATGAATATGCAAATAGTTAAAATTTTGCACATAACATTTACTGAATGTATATATACTAAAAAAATAAAATGTATACATTATGTAAGCATATGTGTGTATACACTTGATATAGCAATTTCTTATTTATATTTTATTGTACAGGAACAAAAAAATCTGTGCTCCTATTTTTACCCATAAGAATTTTGACTCACATGCACATTTTAATTAGTAACACAACCAAAAAACTCTCCTGAGCTCAACAACAAAAAAGAGTTAATGGTTTTATATATATGTATATATATATATATATAGATAGATAGATAGATAGATAGATAGACATAGATATAGATACACACAGAGAATAAATATATATTTGAAATACATTATTATTGGAAAATATCTAAAAATCTAAAATTATATACAATATTAACTCAATTATTTAAATAGAAAAAAAGAAAAATATATAGTATAATATTTACAATTGCCACCTCTTAATTGGTGTGATTACATATGAGTTTTAGGTGTTTCCTTTTTTTTCTCATTAAGCTTGTTTATGTTTTCCACAATAAATACACATTGTTTGGAAATAAGAAAATAATTAGCATTTATAATATATTACAGTTTGTTTCTATCCATGTTTCAGTTGTTATTTCATGTTGTAGCTATCAAACAAAGTCCTTTGAGATGCCAATGTAATACAGCAGAATGATTTTGCAACTGATCGTCACAGTGTTAAAGTCTCTCTGGATTTTCTGTTTTATTGCTTTAATAGTTTAATGTCAACTGTTTTTCAAAAGAAAAATCTATCATGGGTATTTCAATCATGATACAATAAGGAAAAAGCATATTTCTTTGTAAAGCATAGAAAACATACTTGGCTCTGTATGAAATCATAAACTTTTTATCTTTTATTTTTCTTCTCTGTGTGGAGAAGTGACAGAATTTGCAATGAAAAAACTCAAGTAATAAATTAAATTGTTTTATAACAATGTAAATTATGAAACATATAACTTAAAGTAGAATAATATAGTAAGAACTATCAAAACAAGAAAAAAAAATTTTATTTAAATCCAACCTTTCTACTTGGTATTTGTTGTGACCTCAAAGTGATTATTTAACACATTGATGTCCCAGAATAGACTCTGTAAAATATAGATCATTTGCCTTCTTCATAGAGTGAAAGTAAAATTTAAACGAGAAATACTTAAGGACTGATACATTATAATACATTATAAAATGCAATTGTTATTAGCTATCATTAGATCATTAGAATATTTTTATTGCTCAACCAAAAAACCAAATCATTTAAGATAATACTATATGCTATAAAGAAAATAAACAAAGCAATAAAATAGATCATGCTTTGATTGTGTGAAACAAAATACCCCAGATTGAAGAGCTGGAATGTCTGATAAATTGACCTTGGAGATGAACCTTAATTCTCTATTGATCTGTAAAAATGCAATACTCTTTTTTCATGTTTTTTTTTTTTTAAGATTAGGCTCATGGGTATGGTATCATCGTCAAATACATTTTCTAAGATCGTTTAGGTTGTGAGCAGCTCCTTAGGTATTGTTGTCCTTTGGATCTGTACTTTCCCCAAAAAACAACTTATGTGTTAAATGCTAGGTCTTCAATATTACAAGGTTCAGAGGTAGGACTTCTAGGCAATGATTGCCTCATAAGGGCTCTGACCTCATCAGTGGATAAATCCATATGGATTGATAGTTGAATGGACTACTGAGAAGTAGGGCCTAGTTGGAGGGAGGAGGTCATAGGAGACATATCTGGAAGGATTTATCTTGTCTCTGGCTCCCTTCTCTTTCTCTGCTTCCTGACTTCCATGAGCTGAAGAGCTTTCCTCCATCATTCCCTTCTGCCAAGACATTCTCCCTCACTTCTAGTCCAGAGCAATGGAGGTGCAGCTCATGGACTGAACCCTCTAAAATCATAAGCTAAAATAAATCTTTCCTCTTCTAAGCTGTTATTGCCAGGCACTTTCATCATGACATGAAATGCTAACTAAAGCAGGTGTGACACGGAGGTCTCCGTTTCCCTCTTGAGCAGCTGCTAAGGGTCTCTATAAGCTCTTACAGAGCACACTCAGGTTCTAGCTCCTAGTGATGTGGTCATTTGACAATATGGAAACTTATTTCTTGAAAATCAGCCCAGGAATGTCTTTTCAGTCTATTAAAATGGAAATTTATATAATGTATCATCATCACGGAAATGACAATTACATCATATTCACAGGTCCTGTCCATATTTGAAGAGCAAAATGTACAAGGCTTGTCCACCAGGGGACAGGAATCTTAGGAACATTTTAAAACTGCTTACGGTAAGGAATTTCTGTAAGGAGACACCAGGCAAATTAATAGAAATCAGTTTGGAAAAGCAATTTGGTAGATAAAGTTAGAAAGATCCAAGTTAGAGTGATAGTCTACCTGCAAGAATGAACACCATTTGTGCACATGCAGTGACCTAATTTCATTCCTGTAGATGGATGCTTCTTCATTCCTTGAATCTGCAAGATGCAGAGTTACTGCTTTAGATTTTATGGTGTGACGTTCTTACAGTTTGTGGCAAGTATTTTAGTGTTCGTAGAATACAACAATTCACTGGGTTTTCCATTTAAGAATACTGACCACCATATTGGGAATCCACAATAAATTTATTAAAAATATAATAAATAATATGAAACTTCACAGAGAAAACAAGACAGATATATAAATATAGATGTAGATATAAACCCTATGAAGATCTAATTGTGGTGCACACTGAACATAGGAACAGGCTCAAATTACTAAATCATACTTGAAATTGAAAGATGATTTTAAAAAGTGTGATAAAAATGTGAGGAACACAGGGAGTATGCTAATTCATAAAAAATGATGAAAACTGGGCGATTCCCACTTGTTTGCCACAGGCATTGAGAATTATCTAGGACCTGCAACTTATCCTAGACAAGATCAAAGAACACAGAATGTGGAAGGTTAGTGTTATAGATGAATTCAACAAGTAGAATTTAGGTTAAGGATCAGCTTTGAAAGAGAGTTGAGGAAGCTGACTTGAAATCACTCTAGTTCATCAGTTTAAGTATTTTCATATTTAGAACAGTTGTGGGCATACCAAATGACAAACACATCCACCTCATGAAAGCTAATATTAATAAAAGCCAACACATAACTAATGTTTTCTGTGTATGAAAGTATTCATAAAATTATTTTACTTAATAGAATGTTAGCTGAAGTTTAGAAGAATGATATAGATACCACTTATATCTGGACAAAATCAAATAGAAAATATTTTCCTACTGCTTCATTGGTATTACATTTGACATGAACCAAGAAGCAATATCCTTTGATAACAGTGGCCTATTACTAAGCTCTCTTCTCATTCCCTCTTAACTATGACTAAGTGAAGAGAAAACACATGTACTGTTGGACAGAAGTTCAAGATATGTAAGGTGCTCTATTAATGTTTGGACAAACACTGAAGACAATTGATAGATCTCTATTATGCACTAATACATAAGAAAATATTTTCTAGGTTTGATATTTTCTAAAATTTAAAATTTGTTTCTCTTTATTGTCTATTAGGTAATTGTAGAATTTCCTTCTCAAAGTTAAGTCGTGGCCCAAGTTGACAAGCACAGATATTGTCCTAATTTTACAGTTCTCAGAATCTTTTCCAATTCGAGGCTGCTGTACTGAACTGATACTTCCCCTAACTCCAAGACTTGGTTCTAGACTATACTAGTGTAAACATAAAAATTAAAGCTTCTAGCATAGACTGTAATTCAGATTCTTGCTGAAGTTGCCGCTGTTTAAGAGTACTTATGGTGAAATGCTATGTTAGAACAATGTGCCATATTAAACTCCCTCCTTTTTACTCTCTCCTTTCTATATTTTTGATCTGTGGAAGTTACTATATCTGAATAGCTTATAATTTCTAAGGGTAGGGAATGGATTCCATCCAAAGAGACACACAGTGTAGTAGTACATGAGAGCTGTCCTGTTACTAAACTGAGGTTCCTGAAGTGGAGGGAATGATTTTCCTTCTAGAAAAGATCAATTTTATGACAAGAAACATAAGTTGGCCAAGAAGTTGAATCTAATTTCATATAATGTAGCTCCATAAGCCTTATTATCCACTACTCCACTCACCAACACCACCACACACAGCAGCTTGACTCTAAGTGTGAACTTTTTGGTACAGTTATGTTTTTATTATATTGTCTTTATCAATATTTTAGAAGATGTTTTATAACAGTTCTACATATGGGTGAGCTGGTCATGCTACGAGTGAAGCTGGATCTTTAGGGGGCAATAATATACTTGACTGAAAGTATTAATTTGTCCAATCTACAAAAAGACAAATACATTGCCCACTATACATATCACACTCAGGGCAATTCTTTCCCTTAGGAAGGCTGAAGCATTTGATTTTGCTAGTGAGAGAACTCAGCATTTCTCTGGGGAGTAGATAATTCAGATGCTCTCAAGGGCTTACCACATGTGGAGTCAAAGAAAGAAGGAAAATGAATTCTATCCTCCATGTGTTTTAAAAATGCAAAGAGTTTGCCAAAATTCTTGTTATGAAAGTTATCCAGGCTGTCAATTTTATGACTTTAATATATTCAATATTCAGGAAAATGTTTCTTAGGGTCTGGTACCCACATATACTGATTTCTTGAATTTATGTTTTGATGCTGTATTCCAGAAATCATAATTACAACAATTTCAAGCAAATAGTTGTACTGACTGGTATATTCACTACCTTTTAAATTTACAAAGAAAATATTTCTGAGAAGGTAAATATTAGTGTCCAATTCTACTGACAGTTTGAATCTAATAATGAATTTGATGTGGCTTATGAAAATGTCCCTGCATTTTCGATGTTCTTCCATAGCCTATGAATAACTTGCTATCATAAATTTCTCTACCTTAACTGCTAAGCCTATGGCATAATATGTAAAAAAATAAAAATTAGAGAAATGCTGGAATTTTAAAATTATTATTCATAGACACTAAAAATAGTGTCATATACTCCTATGTAGTACTTTCATACCGGCCAAACTTCATGTACTCTGTTCTTTTTATTTATAACTCTTAATTATATAAAATTTTCTTTGTACTAATTCTCATTCTACAAATTGTTCAGAGTTTATTGCTCACAAATGGAATCTTTTTGTTTTGCTTTTCTTTTTAAGTAACTGTGTATACATTGATTTGTTTTCACACTTGCACTTCAGGTTCAAATAATGGACTCTAATTTAGATTTTATACACATCATTGATATCTTGGCTTAGTCACATAAAGGTCTATGATTAAGTACTTATTTTATGAAGGCAATTAAAATTTTAATGTAGATCATAATCAAATCTCTGTATTAAGAAGGTTAGCAAAAAACCTTACTTAACAAATCTGGAGTCAAATATTTATTTTAAAGAATATATCGATTACTAGATTACATTATACAGATACAGCAAAACTGTTTGAGCGGGCACATTCGTGTACTTTTCTTTTTAGATCACAACTGGTACCTATCTATAATTCAAATGCATTTTGAGTAGATTTTCACATGCATATTTGTAATTTTATTTTAGTATATATTGCTTTAATACAATAATATCACAGTTCTGTAAGTACAACCTTAGACAGTTAACATTTCTCAGCTTGATAGGAGAGCATCCAGTAGATGATCAAGATGGTCATGAGATTAAAAGTCTAGCTTACATTTTCTAATTTTGCAATGTGAAAACATACAACAACATTGAGAAGTCATAAAAATAAAAATTAAATGTATCAGGTTGAACAATCTTGAGTTTGAGTTCTAAATAGCTTTTGTGTGACTTCAAGTATGCTGATTTTTTTTTAACACTCAGGTCTACATTCTTTAAAAAACAAAGGCATATCTACCAAATGGAGTATTGTGATGAACAAATCATATAGTAAGGTTTTATTCACCAGTGCCTAACATATACAACACACTTCATAAAAAAATCAGTCACTATAATTGAAAATATATTTGTAATTGGAAACTGATACTGTTAAATTCTTTCCTACCTATTAAAAAGCAAAGTAGGCCAAAGAGTGATAAAAAGCTTCCTCTTCCTATCCCTATATTGTGTTCCACTGAAGCCAGTCTTATGGTTTGTAGAACCCCAGTCCTCTTTTTATACTCACTTATAGCATGCCAATCAAACAACTCATGGAGTCACGAGAACATTAAGCTTCAGTTTGGGATGCTAGATAGATATATCAAGTCACTGTCAGTCATACTAGACAGACAAGTACAACTGTTAGCATTTGAGCAACTTCAGGTGAATTATTTTGTTTTATAGATATACTAGACAGTTAAGTATGACTTTCTTTTGGCATTAGGGTAGAGAAATTGTGTGTGCATGTGTGTGTGTGTGTGCAGGCAGGTATAAAAACATGTCTCCCCAACTCATAGGCAGAGTATTGCCCTTTAAAACATCCACACGTTAGCCCCTCGAATATTTTACTATGTTATGTAACATGGAAAAAAAGAACTTTATCTATGTAATTATGTTTGCAGACAATGATATTAGGAAATTCTGGATTATCTTGGGTTGGCCAAACCTAAGAACAAAACTTTATCTGGGTTGGCCAAACCTTAAAAACAGAACTTCCACTCTCTGGAGGCAGAGAGATATAGCAAAAAGGAACAAATTGGAATAAATTCTAAAGTTATGAAGCTTGAGAAAGGCTGATTTGAAGGAGGAAGGGGCTAGGCAACAAGGAGCCTGAAATAGCTGAGACAGGTTTCTCATTGATAGCCAGCAACAAAATGAAGGTCTCACTTCCACATCCACAAGAAACTAAGGCTGAATTGAATAAACTCTGAAGTAGATAATCCTCCATAGCCTTCATTTAAGAGCCTATGCTGCTTAATACCTTGATTTCTGTATGGAGACTACCTTGAATTCTGAAGTACAGTGAGATTAAATTGTACTATTTTAATCCACTAAATCAGTGACAGAATTTTAAGATAAAAATAGAATACTAATATTAGTATAGCTACCAGAAATGAGGTGTTTTTTAACAAATGGCTAAAGAAATGGAACTAGCTTTGGAACTAGGCAGTAGGAAGAGACTAGAAGGGTTTTGATGAACATGACAGAAAATCCTAGATTTCCTTGAGCTAACTATTAGTACTAAATATGGATGTTCATAATTCTGCTGTTATAGGATCACAATGAAGTGAGTAGCACAGAAAGCCTTAAGTATCTTAGAGAATACCTTTATTTTACTAAAAGACTAATAACAGAACTGTGAATGTTAAAACACTATTGGTATGACTTCAGAAGTTGATGACAAGTGAAAATTGGAAGAAGGTTAGTGGAATTAGGTTCTGCAATTGAGTGGAAAGTGGAATTTATTAATAATAAATTTGAATCCTTACAGCAGAAACTTTGCAAGCATAGGGTTGAATATGTGGGCTGGAGTTATGGTTTAGATATGTGGTTTCCCCCAAATGCTCAGGTATAAGACAATGCAAAAACGTTAGATGTGAAATGATTGGATTGTGAGAGCTTTAACCTAATAGGTGCAATAATTCACTGATATGAATTAACTGGGACATAATTATAGGAAGATAGGGAGTGGCTGGGTGAGGTGGGTCCCTATGGGCATGCCTTTGAGGTTTCTATTTTTTCCCTGATGAGTAGAATCTGTTTCCTGGTGGCCATGATGTGAGCTGTTTTCCTTCTCCCCACCTTTCCACCATGATGTACTGCCTTACCTTAGACCAAAACCAATAAAGTCAGCCATCTATGGACTTAGACCTCTGAAACTATGAGTGCCAAATAAACTTTTCTTTCTCTAAAATTGACCACAACTCCTGACAAGAATACTTGTTTTTTTCTTGATGCTTATAATAAAAATGAAAATGCATGTGGGAACAAGTATAAGAGAAAAATAAACAGAAATTGATGACATGGCTGATTCTCAGTCTTTCAGGTGGGAAAGACATACATTTAAAATGTTCATTGTCAAGAAAATATACTTTAATGGTAAAAGTCAAGGGCTGGGGATGTAGCTCAGAGACAGGGTGCTAGCTTAACATTCACAAGGCCCTGAGTTTAATCTCCTGTTTACCCAAAACAAAAGGGTTAAAAGCAAGTATTTTACTTGACATTCTTTACATTAATGTTATGGAAGATTAAAGTTTGTGAGTATCCAGTCACAAGGGATTAAAGGTGTGATACACAAATGCTCTCACCCAAACTAAAGGATTTCTCAAGCCCACACTCCCAAATTCACTCTCAGTCATGATGACAGAGGCCAAAATAGATATGGTATTATTTGAGAAAGATGTGTGAATGAGCCTCCTAGCTAATGGCAAAGTCCACATGAACTCGAAGGAAGTTGTATGAAATTCTTGTTACTTGCAGAAACATAGTCAATATGAATTGAAAGGTAATGAGAAAGTGGAAAATGAGAGAAGGCTACTGGACTGCTACAATTCTACTGGCCAATAAAAAAAAAAACTCAGCTGCAAACGTGCTATTTTTTTCCATGAAACCATAATTGATGTTTGTGTGGTTTAATATGTATGTTTCTGTACTACACAAAGCACAAATAGTGAACTTAATATGTGTGGTTGAAGATTCTAGCTCCTGGCCAAAATCTATGCCTAATCTTTCAGCTCTGACCATAATTAACCACAAAGGGTTTAGCTGGTTTGTCTCATGGGGGAAAGATTTCCCTGCCCGCATAAATCGTGGTGTACGGCCAAAGCATTATAGTTTCCCAAGGTATTTGCAGTCATGGGTTCAGGTTTCCTTAACTCACCATGATCTTGTATACATTTGCATTTCTGGCCCGGACACCTCCATTGCCAGTCTTTGGCATAGAGCTGTCTCAGGTGCCTCTGGCAAGAATTCAGTACCTGGTGGAGATAATGAAACTTGAGAATAAGTTTTATCTATTCCCATACCTTCTCACTCCTAATCCTTCCCATTCTGTTTCCTCCTGGCCCCAGGTCCATAAAAGCACAGGAACAATTTTTCCAGTCCTCCCTCTCAATAAGAAGATTATGAAATCTGGCCTAATCTGACCGGTGCTGCACTATGAAGAGAAATGGTGCAGTGTGGGAGTCAGTGCTTTCTTCCGTTTACCTTCTTGCTTATCGTATTGCAGTAAATCATTAAAGGTTTGACTATTACCTTTATTTTGGCTTATTGTCTTTTTTGATTACTCTGACACCTGTCAGCTCAGCTCTTTCAAGCTCAGCTCAATTCTTAAAGTTTGGATTCCTTATAAAATAGACTTATAATGGCACAAATAGCTCCAATTTACATGTAAAATAGGTGTTTTGGTATATATACATAGCCTTGTATGCAAGCTTTGTTTCTCAGTATTTTGGGGCAATGACCATACTTGTAGACATCTTCTCACTTTCTATAGTGTGGCATAATCTGTTAGTGTTCCACTGACCTCAGTCTAGAAAGAATAAGAAGTGAATATCATTAAAAATGATTAATAAACTAAGGTTTTGAAAATGAATTACTCACTACAAAACAGAAATTGCTTCTAATTTATGTAGTACAGCAGCTCAGCTTAAATATATAAGAAAGATAACAATGTGACCCAATTTTGCTAATCGAGTTTATCCTGAAATTATTTAAATGTTTAAAAATTTTCTATCCCAGCAGCTTGGAAGGCTGGGGAAGGAGGATCCCAAGTTCAAAGCCAGCAACTTTGGAAGGACTTAAGCAACTTAGCAGGATCTTGACTTAAAATAAAAAAGCAAAAGGACTGGAGATGTGGCTCAGGGGTTAAAAGCTTCTGGATTAAATCTCTGGTACCAAAAACATTACATATATATATATGCATGCTATAAGCATGCGATTGTAAGTCCATAAATGTGTATGTGGCATGCTGTTGATATCATGTGCATATTGTACATATGAACATAATGAATGATACAGCAGAGAAGGTATAAGACTACTGATTGCTGTTATGTGTTTATGTATGTAGTTTGCACATTTGTATGTAATGTTATAAAGGTTAGTTGTACAAACTACAAATGATGCTCAGTAGCACTATTGTTATTAACATTTATTACACCAAAAAATAGTCCTTTTCTATTTCCTGTTAATTTTACAGTAATGTTAAACTAAAAATAGTGAATTCTCCAAAACAATGCATCTTTGCTACTCATAGACAAAGAAAAATAATTACTAATTGTCAATACTTATTAATTACATAATAAGTCTCAAATAAATGATACAAGATGTAATAAACATCAAACATTCAGAATTTCACTCACACTGAAGCAGAGCTATGATGAATGCAAAAAACAGCAAGGTCTAAGACAAGGTTTTGAGGGGGACGGAAAAAATATCTAGATTTACAGGTTTCGCCTCAATAACAAAAGGGTTCTTTTTGCCAAGGCTAGCTGACACAAGCAAAAACCAAAGTGCAATAGCCATAAATCTGCCTTGAACAAGATCTATCGTCCCTTATTTGTTATACTGTATTTTAGCAGACTTTTTCAAAACCGAATTTTGCAGGTTACTTGAACATATATGTTAAGTTCTCCTGATTGTTCATATATATTAAAAGATTTTATTAGATTAGAACAATTTTCCAATAATCCAAACTCATCCCTAGATGAGTTTCCCTTATTATTTTGCAAACAATAAAATTTTCTGCACCATCTTTACCTTGTTTTTCTAAAATAAATGAAGTCAATGAGGTCAACACATAATGTTTGTCATTTTTACAAAACTTGTGACAATTTATTTTAGTCACTATGCCTTTTGCATGTGTGATGTCATGGTCTCGATATGAAGTTGTCAAGAATTGAGGACTATTTCTATAAAACATTGCATTTTGGGAAACATGTTTTATTAAGCCTCAATTTGCAGAAGTAGGTCTTTCCTTATAGTTTATAGCTTGGGAAATATTAATCTTTATTTTTTTGTGAACAAATGTTGTGTGCAGACATGATGTTACATTTTAGATATAAGGTGTCCCCTAAAAGCTCAAGGGTAAGATGATGCAAGATAGTTGAGAAGTGACATGATTGGGTTACAAGGAAGTCTTGGCCTAATTAGTGCATTAAACTCCTATAGGGATTGACTGGGTGGTGACTGTAGGCAGGCAGGTCTGGGCTAAAGGAGGTGGGTCAATGAGGGCATGAATGGTGTTCATATTCTGTCTCTGGAGAGGGTACTTTCTCTCTCTTTCTGCCTATGGTTCCATTTCCTGAGCTAAGTTCCTCCCACATTCTCCTCCGCCACAATGTTCTGCCTCAATTTGGGCACAGAGCCATGGAGTCGGCCATCTGTGAACTGAGATCTCTGAAACCGTGAGACCCAAATAAATTTTTCCTCCTCTAAAATGATTCTTGTCAGGTCTTTTGGTCATAGCAGTGAAAAAGCTGACTAAAAGACGTGGAATATGAAGACAAATGGTGACGTCGATAATAATATTCTTATAGTCTGATTAAACCAATGATGTTGGATAAGAAAGCAAGTTCTCTTCAGTATCTAAAAAAAAAAAAGAAATTGAAGTTTATACACAACTTGTGTGTATCTAATACTGTTAAAAGTAGGAAAAACTTATCCTACTATTTTGATCAACTTGGTAAAAGTGCTCATAGAAAACAGACAGTAAGACTGGATAATTGGCTTGGACCGAGTTTGTTCTTCTACTTAGCTCTGACTTAAAGTGGTGCAAACAGATTTCTGATCATAGAATGGACAAATATTTGGATTTTCTACAGGGAAGACAATTCATTTCAAGTAAAGCTGATGAATGTCTTTTCATTCCTATGACAGTCAAAGTGAAAGGTGTGCAGTTTTTATAACTGGGCAATTCCTACTTGCAGTTTTTTTTTAAAAGGAGCTCACAATTTGGTGCTAGCTAAGGGCAATCTGTAATGTAGCTAATAATTTGATAAATGCTTATGAATTAGATGCTGTGGGATCACAGAGGCAGCAGCAATTAATTTTGCTTGAAGTGCAGAGGAATATCTTACAAATAAAGTGATAAGTCATTTGGGACCTGACTAATGAACAGATCTTGTCAGGAAGACTAAGAGAAACAGTCTAAACAAGAGAAGGAAAATAACATATCTTCTTCAATCATCACAACACTTCTGTTAAGTATTTGTCATTCCCATTTAGCAGACCAATTTATTGAGGCTCAAAGGCTTTGTATGAATTCTTTTGTTTTTTAATTAGGGTTAAAAATGATATTGTAATGCAATGCTTTTAATGCCATTTGTAATCTTTTTTGGCATTTATTTCTATTGTTTCAGCAATATTTACAAACTGACAGATGACAATAGATATGAAAATTTTTAAGATAGACTCAATATACGTTTATTTTCATGGAGGTGCAATAGCTAAAGTCAATGTCATATTTAGTAAACTTTGATGTGGGTAAAGCAAGTAAAAGTTTATGAACCCAAGGGATAAATGTGTTTTTTGATGAAAATGTGGAGATGGCGAATACCATGTACTCAGTACTGCATTTATATATTTAGTCAACACTATAATTTTAACCTCTGCTAACATGTGCTTTGAAATTGGTTCTACAAATTCATTCTATAAATACCTTAAGTTCCAATAATGACATCCAGTGTTGTAATAAACACAAAAATATTTTTTCTTTAACAGTTTTAAAATTAAACAAAAAAAAATCACTTCAACATATATTTATCAATTTGTGCAGCAGTCTCTTCTAGGAGTCAAAGGAAATTTATTTTATTTTTATTTTTAAAGTATTATGGATAGGATATCTAATTAATTTATTCATTCCATAAATGTTAAATAATCTACTATGTACTAAGCAGTATTCTCGGTATTTAATACATGGCAGTGATGCAAATAGTTTATCTCTGTTATTCAGGACTTGATAGTCTAATAGGAAACGTATATAATAAGGAACAATGAATAAAACCCTGTGCTATGCCGGAGTGAAAGTTGTATGACATACATTTAAGATATAATTATTTGTAAGGGTTGCTGGGCTTTTGGAGATTAATTTCATTTTCAATGAATAAGCTGATTAGTTAAATCATTTATGAAAAAGAAGAAATGAAGGAAGAATCTGAAAGAGATGAGGCACATATATACTTGGGGAAGACTATTCTGGTCAAAGTCTTTGAGGAAAGAACATAGTCTTCCGTGTAATGGAGAAGCATAGTTCTTTAGTAAAAACAGAAAAAAAATTAAATAAGACTAACAAGGGAAGATTTAAGACAGGTGATAATGGACTATAACTTGTAAACCACAGTGAAGGCTTTGGCTTGTACTCTGAAAGAGAAGAAGCCATTGGAAGGCTTGTGCGGATGAGAAACATGCTCAGACCTACAGCTTAATAGGATTATTCTGTGCACAACACAGAATCTAGGGAGGCCAGTGCACAAGCAAAGGCACCAGGTACAAGGCTACTCCAAGTAACAGGTGGTTATGGTGTGACACACAGTGAAGTAAGGACATACTCAGATACTTGAACTGTTTGGAAGACAATAGGTGGCAGTACCTGTTGAGTCTTGGTTATGAGATGTGAGAAGAAGAAAGGTATTCAGATAGTCTCCAGGATACCATGGTATTTTCCTTGAGTTCCTAAAAGGATAGTGTGTATGCACATATGTATTTGAGGCAGAATGTGAAAGGTGAAAGGCTGGAAATAAAATCAGTACATTTTTCATTTGTGAAGTTTAAAATGTCAAACAGTTGTTTGGAAGTGAATATAAAAATGAGAGATCAGGGAGGTGAAATTGGTATTAAAAACCCTAATAATAGATAATAATAGAGAGAGGGGGTAGAAAAGAGGGGGGGGGATAAACAAAGTTACTGCAGGTTTCAGAGACAGAGAAAATGAACTGAAATCAATTGTGAATTGTGAATTATACCAACCTATGGAAACAAGGATTTTTTGTGGGGGCTGGGGGGATCGAGTGAAGAAAATTTTTCCATGAGACCATAGAAAATAATTAAAAAAAAAACTTTGCTGCATAGATTTAACTATGATTTTCTAGAAAAAATAACACCTTTTTTTCCTTTAAAGTTAGAATGAAATTTTATATCTGCTAGAAAATATAATTCAGATAAGAAATTTCATATTTACATGATGTCAATGTGAATAGTTATATTTATTGTTACAAATAAAATACTATAAAATATGCAGTGTGTCAATTATTTAGTATTTAAAATTAATTTATATGCAGATATAAACTTGAAAAATATTATACTTTTATATTAAACAGAAACTAAAAATGTTGCAGAAATAGACTGTCCTAAAGACCTTTATCTGTGTTGCATTTTTTTTCTTAATTGTGGAAATTATCTACATAGAGTTTCTTAGGATCCTTTGAAAAGAATGCATGTGCATACACAAACACAAATGTATCTTCTCACAGGTCACAGAAAAACATAACAAAACTGACAGAATGATTTAGTGAATGGTACCCAATTGTCCTACGAGGCAAAAATAGCAATATATCTTAAGTTCTTGAAATTATTCCTGAAAGAATGTTTTATAAATATGAAAATCCATTGTCATGATATAGATTCTATGATAAAACAACTTTTCATTACCCAATTAGCATAAAGATTAAAAAATACTTTTATAAAGAGTTTTTATCATGATATTGTTGATTGATACATTTTGTATAAGATAATTCAGTATCAATGATTTTGGTTGGGCTGGGGTTGTAGCTCAGCGGCACAGCACTTGCCTAATGTGTGAGGCACTGGGTTTGATTCTTAGCACCACATAAAAATGAAACAAATAAAACAAAGGCATGCTGTCCATCTATAACAACAAAAAAATTGTGTAAATTTTTAAGTGGAACAAACTTAGTAAAGCATGTGTATGTATTTCCATATCATCTACAAATAGTTGTTTTCAAAATTTGCATTTCAAACTAGAGTATTTTACAAAAGGTTCATAAAGAGAGCCTACCTGAAAACATACTCTCCTTAGTCATACCAGCTTTGCCAATATTAAGTAATTCAAGTAAGGCTTGCTTTCATACAACCAAAGGCCACAGGTCTCTGATGAGCCCCTGAAGTGGTAGATGTGTGACGTCTTGGTTCCTAGTTAAAAATCAACTGCTCAGCACCTGAGTGAGTCCACTTTGCTGTAATAAAATGCCCAATGGCATTTGCCTTTGTGATCTATTATATTGAGTCTATATGATCTATTACAATGATGGCAAAAGAAATAATTATAATTTTAACACCTATGGTTAGCATCTTGATCATAATTCTTTTTGGTATACTCACAAATTAGGATTTCATCAAACATGGTGGTAACAAATTTAATTTTTCATTTTGGTATTCCATGCTAAAAACTAGCATAAATATTTCATTGTATGCGATAATGATTGACTCGTCTTATTTAACAAAGAGTATGGCAGGGTCCATGATATTTGCTAATCAGTGAAGACATTTATTGGCCATAAGCAATCAATATTCTTATTCTGCTAAGCAACAGAACATTTCAAGAATAATGCTATAAATACTTACCGTCACCTTCATTTTATTTATTTATTTCTTAATTATTGAAAAGGTTGGAGAATAATGTTTCAGAGCATTAGTTAATCATTAATTAGACTGGATATTGGCTATGTATTTGGCCAACTTATATAGCTTAAACATACTACATATTTGTTTTGATGCTTTTATTGACATTACAGAATAATGGAACTGAAGCAGATATTGCAGAGACACAATAATAAATATGATAGTTTTATATGTGAGCCTGGTGCTGATATCATCCTTAACTATGAGAAAATTAATGATGCTTTTATCCTAACATCATGGACATATAAAGAATGACTTTTGAACATCTAATAGGATGTCTTAGAGCAATAGTATAAGAAAATGAAAAGCAATACAGGAGAAAGAAACTTTCTTCATTCTGAGATGAGATGATCATCTATATAGAGAATGTCAAAAGAATCAATCAATAAAAGTCTGGGATCTGGAAAAATTGTAGGATGTAAAGTCAATTTACAAATTGGTTGTGTTCATATGTATACTCATTGTACAATTGTACTTTGGTATCTAGAGCCAAGTCTTCTTTTTTATATTTTGGAACATATTTAATCATTGGTGTAACAATATTCTTAAAAATAATTAAGAAAAATGAACTGCGAAAATACAGAAGTTGAGTTGTTAGAAGCAAAAGAATGATGTTCTTCAATATTTTCCCTATAGCAATTACTTATTTGTATTCCACATAGAGTTACTTATTACATGTATCTTTTTTTTTACATTTTTGCCTAATGGCTTAATGTTCCTAGTTTATTTTTCTTATTGAGTTCAATTCATGTAACATAAGTTTCACAATTACTAAATGAAAAATACAGTGGTATTTAATACATTTACTATGATGTAAAAACCTAAGCCTCTATGAACTTCCAAACCAAAACAACTTTATCTCTTTGTAAGTTGACTACTTTAGGTATTTACTATAATAACAGAGAAGAAACACAATGACCTTCAAATTTTGTTTTCTTTTATTTAGCATAATCCAGTTGTACCATGTTTATGTATCCATTTCTTTCTCTCTCCTCTGCTTTTAATGTGAAATTTATTTAACTATTACATAAAAGCATAAAAATTGTACATTTCATTGAGGTACCATGTGATGCTTCAATTACATAGCTATATATAGTATAGGGTTTAAATCAGATTAAACAGCTTGGGATGTGGCTCAAGCGGTAGCTCACTCGCCTGGCATGTGCAGGGCGCTGGGTTGGATCCTTAGCACCACATAAAAGTGAAATGAAGATGTTGTGTCCACCGAAAACTAACAAGAATAAATATTTTAAAATTCTCTCTCTTTAAAAAAAATCAGATTAAATGTACCTATTTCTTCATTTATCATTTATTTATGGTGAAATCTCATGTTACTTTCTAGCTTTTTGAAAATACTGCACATTATCATTATCTGTAATATCCTAATGTTCAGTAGCACACCAGAACTACTGGCTCCTAACTCTTAATACCCAGTGATCAAGCTCTTACCTTCCCTCCTTCCTGCAATTTAAGAACCAGTTTTAAAATACAGTGGGAAGTAATCTCAGCTACCCAGCAAACTGAGGAAGGAGGATCACAGTGTCTAAGCCAGGCTCAGCAACTTAGCTATGTCCTCAGCAACTTAGTGAGACCCTATCTCAAATAAAAAATAAAAAGGATTGGGGATGTGGCTCAGTGGTTAAAAGCCCTTGGGTTCAATCCCCAATACCATGGGGTGGGAATGTGGCAGGAAGTGTAGTGCTTGCCTAAAAGATAGAGTATAGCTGCATTTATTTTGAAATTTAAATGAAAAAGACTTAAACACATCAGAAAGAGTTATTAAGGAAACTCTAGACCTGTTCCCATTGATTTCAGAAATAAGGAAAGAATGCCCACTCTTATTATATGAATTTCTTATGGTTCTGGGTTTCTAACAAACATTTAGATCAAAAGAATATGGGACACAGATCTATGGAAGCTTAGAGCACATGCCTATTTTGTGTAAGGCCCTGGGTTAGATTCCCACCACCATCACAGATATTCTCTTCTTGTTTCAGATATTAGGGGAAACAAAAGTAAAGTGAACCGTAATTCTCAGAAGTTCAACATAACACAATTCATGTATAGAAAGGCCTGGGGATTCCTTTCCATGGCTAAATAGTATTCTATATTATCTAAGTACTAAGAACATTTCTTTCACTCATCCATTAATAGACATTTATGATTTTTTCCCCTTTTTGGCTGTTAAGAATAGTCCTATTAAACATTTATGTAGAAGTATGTGTTTACATTTTTAAAAATATTTTTGAATATCTACATAGAAATAGACTTGCTATGTTGTGTGGCAATTTTATTTGAAGAACCTCTAAAATATCTCCATTGGTTTATCCTGGCACTCTAGTTAAAAATTAATTGGTCAAAGACATGTGAGTTTGTTGGGAGCCAGCGACCGCACCCTGAATATGGCGCTGGTCTCTGCTTTCGCTTTGTTAAGCGGTTAGAGTTGTTAGAAGTAAACAACTCCTTGTAAGGCTGTGGGGCTGGGCTCTGGCCTGCTTCCGCTGCGCTGTACCTATTAGACTTTTCCACGTGGTGCTAGTTCATTGGCGGGGCTGGGTACTTAAGCTAGGGCAGACCTACCGCTCGCTCTCTTGTTCCTGTTTCCTCATCATGCTTCAAGGGTCCTGAATAAACTGCTGAAAGAAGAATCCTGTGTCGTGTTTCCCTTGCTGGCGAGGGGTCGCGACAGTTGGTGGTCCGAGCGGAGAAGAATATTCCTCGAACCCAGGATCCAGAACTTTCAGCAGCCAGGGTGGTGCACCGGTAAGTTCCCAGGTACGTGGGAATCCGCAAGTAAATAGCAGGGCGCTCCTCTGTAAATAAAGAGAGAGCGGGGAACTAATAGAATGGGACGCTCTTCTGTAGATAAAGAGAGAGCGGGGCTTTTGTACTTTCACTTTCTTTATAGCTTTGAAAACATTATGGGCGCTACCTCTTCAAGCCCAATTTTGTTGGCCCTGGATGGGCTGCTACGTTCAAAAGGACTTAAGGTAAAGCAAAGCACTTTGCAGATGTTTTTAAGAGAAGCTGATATAGCGGCTCCTTGGTTTGCTTTTTCAGGGAGTCTTACGATTCCTAGCTGGGACAAATTAGGGAGAGATCTGGATTTCGCTTATGAGCAAAATACTTTAGAGGATGGCGTTATACCACTTTGGAAATTGGTTAGAGGACGTATAGCAGACGGTAAATGCCAGGAAGCTGTGGGTGAGGGTCAGGCCGTTCTTGAACAACTACATGAGGAAAAATCTGAGGGGTCATATAGTGAAGTGGCAGAGAGTATTAAGAGTAAGAGTGGTGAAAAGGCAAAAGAGCCTGAAAATAAAAATAGGAGAAGGCTCTATCCAGACTTGACTGAACTAAAAACACCCGAGGACACAAGTGGCTCGGAGAGTTCTGAGGACCTGGACATATTGTTACAGCAACTACGTAAGATAAAAATGAAAAGGAAAAAAAGGGAGACACAAAGCATGAAAGCCTACCGTGAGAAGGGGGATAAATCTAATTTTGATAAATCTAATTCTGAGGAGGAGGTTGAGAATTTAGAAGAAGATGCAGTGCCTGATGCACCGCCCCCATATGTGAGGGGAGTCCAAAGCTCCGGGAGAACTTTTCATAACACAAGTTTGGAGAACAGTTAATACAGACATGGGACTAGCGTACCCGGTTTTTCAGGATGCTAATAGGGGAAGATACCATGAGCCTTTAAATTTTAAAATAATTAAAACTTTGGCAGAATCTGTTCACACTTATGGTATAGATGCTGCTTTCACCCTTACTCAGGTAGAGGGGCTTACCAGATTTTGCATGACCCCCTCAGATTGGGCTAGTCTGGTGCACGCTTGTGTTTCCCCAGGCAAATATTTGGACTGGAGAGCATTTGTGCTGGAGGACGCGGTAGAGCAGGCTGCCCAAAATCATGCGGGGGGACACCCCGCCTGGGATAAAGCTATACTTTTGGGGCAGGGCAGGTTTGCCAATCAACAAATGGGATATCCTCCTGAAGTATATGAACAGATTAATAACATTTGTATCCGTGCATGGAAGTCACTCCCAAATAGAGGAGAAGTGTCTGGCAATCTGACTAAAATTATACAGGGCCCTACAGAACCTTTCTCAGACTTTGTTGCTAGGATGGTGGATGCTGCGGGAAAAATCTTTGGTGATCCTGATAGAGCCATGCCTTTGATTAAGCAACTTGTTTTTGAGCAATGTACTAAAGAATGTAAGGCAGCTGTTACTCCCTATGTTGGAGGTGGCTTACACTGATTTGGTACATTTACTACAATCAAAGGGCTTGCTTATTTCACCTGATAAAGTACAGACAGGAGACTCTGTTGATTATCTTGGTGCTAGTATCTCTTGTGAAACTATTACACCCCAAAAGGTAACTCTTAGGACTGATAATTTACATACGTTAAATGATTTTCAAAAATTATTGGGTGACATAAATTGGATTAGGGGCTACTTGCATATTCCCAATGTTGAATTAAAACCCTTGTATGAAATTCTTAAAGGTGATTCAGATCTTACTTCCCCTCGACATCTTACTGAGGAAGCCAGGTCAGTGTTGCTTAAAGTGGAAGAGGCTATACAACATGCTAGCCTTTGCAGGCTTCAAGAGGATAAGCCTCTTCAATTATGTGTGCTCGCCACTGTACGGCAACCTACTGGAGTTTTGTGGCAAGATGGTCCTTTGTTGTGGATACATCCACATATATCCCCTGGAAAATCCCTTGAGTATTATCCTGATGCAGTTGCTTCTTTAGCTATGTTAGAGATACAACAAAGTATACAATTTTTTGGTTTTCCTCCAACGTCTGTGATTGTCCCTTATACGTGTCAACAAATTCAAGTTTTGTGTGCTAACCTGGATAATTGGGCTATATTACAATGCTCTTTTCCAGGAGAGATAATCACTATCCTTCACATCTTCTTATTACATTTGTTAAGGAACATTCTATCATTTTCCCTAAAATCACTTCTATGCCTATCCCAGGAGCTGCAAATATCTTTACAGATGGATCTAAAACTGGTATTGGAGCCTATGTGGTAAATGATCAACCTCCTATCCAACATCAGTTTGTTCCTGGCAATCCACAATGGGTGGAGCTGCAAATTGTCATAAAAGTATTTGAACAATGTCCATTTCCTTTTAATTTAATCTCAGATTCTGTTTATGTAGTTCAAGCTTTAAAGGTGTTGGCAGCAGTGGGTCCGATACACACATCAGGAGTAATGTCTTCCCTTTTTCTCCATCTTCAAACATTGATTTGGAATCGCTCCGCCTGTTTTTACCCCTTGCATATTTGAGCCCACACAGGTTTACCGGGTGCTCTTTCTGCTGGCAATGCCCAAGCTGATCTTGCTACTCGTCCTTTTTGGATGTTCCCTGTTTCCTCCTTAGATCAAGCTAGAAACTTTCATAGTAAATTTCATATTAATGTACGAGCACTTCAGAAGCGCTTTACTATCTCCCATGCTGATGCTCGGCAGATTGTATTGGATTGTCCTAATTGTATCATTTTACATCATCCCTCTTCTGTGGGCGTAAATCCTTGTGGTTTGCGGCCTTTAACTATATGGCAAATGGATGTCACTCATGTTCCCGACTTTGGCAAACTTAAATATGTCCATGTGTCTGTAGATACTTGTTCTGGCATTATCCGTGCTTCTGCTTTGTCTGGTGAAAAGGCTGGAAATGTTATCACGCATTGCTTGGAAGCCTGGGCAGCCTGGGGATTACCACAGACCATTAAGACGGACAATGGTCCAGCGTATACTGGCCGACAATTTTCTTCCTTTTGCAACCAGATGGGTATCCAGCTTGTCCATGGTTTACCCTACAATCCACAAGGTCAGGGTATTGTAGAGCGCGCTCATAAGACTCTAAAAGAGATGTTAATAAAACAAAAAGGGGGAATTGGCTTAGGCCACACCCCGAAAGAGCGCCTCTCCCTGGCTCTATTCACTATTAATTTTTTGAATCTGGACATCCAAGGGCGCTCTGCTGCGACTAGGCACTGTTCGCCCTCTGCCCCGAACTTTGGGCACGTTAAGTGGAAAGATGTACTTTCTGGACAATGGTATGGGCCTGATCCCGTGCTGGCATGGGCACGAGGTTCTGTCTGTGTTTTCCCACAGGATCGACCGGAACCGTTGTGGGTGCCAGAGCGCCTCGTGCGGAAAGTTCCTCAAGCTCCGTCAGGAAGAAAGACTGAAGATGAACAAGATGAGGTGCTTGATGCTTCTCCTGATGGTGTTCGGACATGAGGTCGTCTGGACTGCAGAACGACTCCCCTGGGCGGTGGTAAAGACGTGGCCATATCCATTGCCTGTTACTTCTCAGGCTAGTGTACTTCCATTTTTCTTCACTACTAATGGCTCTGCCACCATGGATTGACCGACCTTGCCTATGGATACTGTAGCAGCTATTGATAACTTTTCTACTGTTTTATTATTTGACACGTGTTTCTCTGTACATGTTAATTACTCTGATTCCGTACCTTATATTATGTTAACCAATCAATCTTTGGGCTGGTTTGATAGTGATGGTTCTCGGGGCTCAAGTGGTAATGCTACTGTAATCAATGGTGTGTTTCCTGCTAAGGTATTGAGAGCCAATACTTCTATTCCTCAACAACCGGCATTGTTGCCCCGTTGTAAAGCCATAAAAACCAGTTCACCAGCTTGGACTGGATGTCAGGGCTCATTGACCCCTTAGTTTATTAATTCTAACAAAACCTTTACCTTTTCTTTAACAACCACCTACAAGAATGCTACTTTTCTAGGGTTCAATTTCACTTATAATAATTCTACTCAAGCTGCTTTCTCGAACCCTTTTGACTCCTGGGTATTATGCACTCGTTTGAGCGCCTGCTCACAACTTAATGCCCTCGGATTTATTGATGGAGGTAGTGTTCAAAAATGTAACTACACTTACAATACTTCTGCTGGCAGTTTCGAAGAGCAAGTGATTTAGGTTTGCACCAACACCTGTGTGTGTATGACCCCCATTCATGTTATTGATGTTCAATTATTCATTTCCTTACTCAATTGTTCTAACCAAACGTGTAGACTTGTACAATGCTGGATTGCCTCTTTGGAGGACTCTGTTGTGGTGGTACATGTGCCCTCCTACTTGCCTTTACCTGTGTCTATTGATGATGATAATTTGCCTGTATTATTGCAAAGAAACAAAAGAGACCTTGAAGTCTTTTAGTTTCTTGAAGCAATGGGCGGGCATGGGTGCGCTGGCTGTGGTCCTAGTACTTGCCATTGGATTGTGCCTGTGGTGTCTGGTTCGTATGCGCAAGTGGCAGCGGGTGCAGAATCTTATGCTTGTACAAGCCTTTGCTGCTTTGGAGGCAGGACAGTCCCCTCAAGCATGGCTCACCATGCTCAAGTGCGAGGCAAGGCACAGCACATGGGAGCTCTAGGTTTGAGTCCCAAGAAAAGCATGTCCTATTGCATGTGGGTTTGATGTCGACACCCCACCTCCATGAAAAAGGCATCGGTCGGAATGGTGACTTGCCTGGGGAGGGCCCCCTCAGGAGTGTGCCATTATTTACGGCCACTTTTGCACAATGGAGATAGGACCTCTACTTTTACCTGTTGCTTGTAAAACAAAAAGGGGGAACTGTTGGGAGCCAGCGACGGTACCCTGAATATGGCGTGGTGCTAGTTCATTGGCGGGGCTGGGTACTTAAGCTAGGGCAGACTAACTGCTCGCTCTCTTGTTCCTGTTTTCTCATCATGCTTCAAGGGTCCTGAATAAACTGCTGAAAGAAGAATCCTGTGTCGTGTTTCCCTTGCCGGCGAGGGGTCGAGACATGAGTTTATTTCTGGGGATCAGATAAAAATACATTATTTCAATTATGGTTGTTTTACAGTATGTTTTGAAATTGGGAAGCCTGAGTCCTTCAGCTTTGTTTTTGTTTAAGATTATTTTGGTTATTTGAGGTTCACATCATCCCATATGAATTAAAAAATTGGCTTTTCCACTTCTAAAAAAAAGATTTGGGATTTTTATTGTGACTTTTCTGAATGTATAGATGACATTGGGCAATATTAACATATTAATATCAGTAAGCCTTTCATAAATGGATATATATATACATATATATGTCTTCTTTAATTTCTTTCAGAAGTGTTTTATAGTTTCTTTACATTTTATTGTAAATGGAATTATTTTCTTAGCTTCTATTTGGATTACTCATTGCTACAATATAGAAGCACACTTTTTTTATGAGTTAAAATTGAATTTATCCAACATTGTTCAATTTGGTTATTGCTGCTAATAGTTGTGTGGGTGGGAGAAATTGTTAGAATTGTACTCTATATGTGACTATTTAATCTGAATATAGATATATTTCATTTTTTCTTTCTAATTTTATAAATTTTTTTTCTTTTCATTTTATTTTCTTTCCTAATAGCTTATATCAGTACTTCCAGTATGTTAATTAGTAATTTGGAAGGTGGATATTCTCTTCTTTTCTCAGATATTAGGGGAAAATATTTCAGTCTTTCATCATTGAGTATAAATTTAGCTGTGGGTCTTTTACAAATGCCCTTTATTAAACTGAGAAAGTTTCTCCTATTCCAGTTTACTGAGTACTTTCATTAAGAAAACAAATTGTATTTTCTGAAGACCTGAGAACACAACAAAGAAAACTATATACTAATATTCCTAATGAACACAGATGCAAAATATAATCAACAAAATACCAGCAAATAAAAACTGACAGCACATCAAAAACATACACCAAGATGAAGTTGATTTCATTCCAGAGATACAGGGGTGCTTCAACATAGGAAAATCAATAAATATGCCATATACATAGAATAAATGAGGAAATTGGGTTTTCAACTCAATAGATGCAGGAGAAGCATATGAAAAATTCAACATTCTTCTATGATAAAAGCCCTGAAGAAATTAGATTTAGTAGAATCCTACCTCAACCTAATAAAGGCTGTATTTGACAACTTTTAGTCAAAGTAATAAGGAATTAGGAAAACTGAAAGCATTTTCTCCAAGATCAGGAATAGGAAAAGGGGATTCACTCTCACTGCTCTTATTCAAGATAATATTAGAAATTTGTGCCTGAGCAATTAGGCAAGAGAAAACAATAAAAAGGATGAATTCAAATTATTTCTGTTTACAGTCAATATGATTCTGTATGTAGGAAGCCCTAAAGACTCCAGTGAAAGTCTACTAAAACCGATAAACAAATTCAGTAATGTAATAGGATACAACATCGATATACAAAAATCAGTTGCTTTTCCAGTTATGAAATTCATTTGGAATAATAGGAGGCTCAGAATAGCCAATGTAATCCTGAGTAAGAAAATAAAGCAGGAGGCATACCATAACTTAAATTACACTACAGAGCTATAGTAACAAAAATTGCATGATATTGGTACAAAAATAGACATGAAAACCAGTGGTACAGAATAAAAGACAAACCCATATAAATCCAGTTATTGCACACTAGACAAAAAGCACTATAAATGTACCTATTCAACAAATGGCTTTTTGAGAAAATTGCCATATGTAATAAAATGAAATTAGACCCGTATCTCTTACCCTGCACAAAACTCCAAAGTAAATCAAGAGCCTAGGTATTAGACCAGAGACCCTCTGCCTTCTAGAAGAAAAAGTAGGCCCTAATCTTTATCATGTCAGTTTAGAAACTGACTTAAACAAGACTCCTAAAGTTCAAGAAGTAAAATCAAGAATCAATAAATGGATGGATTCAAACTAGAAAGCTTATTCATAGCAGAGAAAACAATCAAGAACACGAAGAGAGAGTCTACAGTAGGAGAAAATCTTTGCCACCTGCACCTCAGAGCATCAATCTATAAGTCATATAAAGAAGTCAGAAAACTTCACCCCCCCAAAAAAACAAATAAACCAATCAGTAAATGGTCAAGAAAATGAGCAGGCACTTCACAGTAGGAGAAATAAAATCGATGAACAAATATATGAAAAATGTTCAACATCTCTAGCAATTAGAGAAAAGCAAATTAAAACTACACTGAGATTTCATCTCACTCTAATCTTACAAACAATATAAGTAACAATAAACATTGGCAAGGATGTGGGGAAAAGGCACACTGGTACATTGATGGTGGCACTGCAAATTGTTACAACCAATCTGGAAAGCAGTATGGAGATTCCTCAGAAAACCTGGAATGGAACCACCATTTAACACAATTATTCCACTCATCAGCATATATCCAAAAGACTTAAAATTAGCATACTATAGTGACATGTCCACATCAATGTTCACAGTAGTTAAGTTATGAAATGAAGCTAGGTGCCCTTGAAAATGTGGTCCATAAACACAATGAAATATTACTAGGCATAAAGAAGAATGAAATTATGACATTTGCAGGCAAATATATGAACTAGGAGGCAATCATGCTAAAAGAAATAAGCCAATCCCCCTAAAAACAAAGGCCAGATGTTTTCTCTGATATTTGGATGCTGACTCATAATAGTCAGGGGAGGCTGTGGGGAAGTGGGGGTTCATTGGATGGGACAGGGGAGAATGGCGGGAAGAGAAGGAGGATGGAAATGGGAAAGAGAGTAGAATGAATCAAACATAACTTTCCTATTGTTCATATATGAATACATGACCAGTGTAACTCCAAGTTGTGTACAGCCACAGGAATCGGAAGTTATACTGCAGGTATGTATGATATGTCAAAATACATTCTACTGTCCCATATATCTAAAAAGAACAAATAAAAAAAATTTTAAAAATCTGTTGCTTTCCTATATGCAGGTAATGAATTTTCTTAGAAAGAAGTCAAGAAAGCAATATCATTCACACTGGTCCCCCCAAATAAAAAAATAACAAGGAATAAACCTAAGGAAGTGAAAGATGTCTACAGTGAAAATTACAAAACACTGAAGAAATCAAAGAAGACACTAAAGTGTGGAAGCAACCCTCTTTATTCCTGGATTGGAGGAAAAAGTAATTTTGTTAAAATGTTCATACATCACAAAGTTATCTACAGATTACCTAAAATCCCTATCAAAATACCAATGTCATTTCTCATAGAACTACAAAAATCATTTCTAAAATTCATATGGAAGCACAAAGGATCTTGAATAGCCAAAGCAACGGAGCAAAAAGAGCAAATTTGAGGCATAATAATACCTGATTTCAAGATTTGCTACAGAGACACAATAACAAAACCAGCATGGAGTTGGAACAAATACAGACACATAAGCTAATGCAGTCAACTGATTCTTGAAAAAGATGCTGACACATACAATGGGGAAACAATGTCTCTTTAATAAAGGGTGCTGGGAAAAAAATGGATATCCACATGTAGAAGTTTAAGATTTGACCCCTATCTCTCACACCACATAGAAAAGGATCAAAGACCTTAATGCAAGATCTGAACTTTAAAACTACAAGAGGAAAATGTTGAAGAAAGACTTTGAAAGATATTTGATTTTATTAACAGAGCTCCAAAACCACAGAAAACAAAGGCAAAAATTGATAAACAGGAATATATTAAACTAAAAAGTTTCTCCAAGGGAAGAAAAAAGGGTAAAAGGACATAAAAATTTCATGATGTATGCATGGATGGAAATATCACAATGAATCCTATTGAATTGTATAATTTATATAGGTTTATAATAATTTCAAAAGACTAGCATTCCCATAACCTCAAAATTTTTTTTGTCTCTGTGTACTGGAACTTTTAAAATAGGGGGCACTTTACCACTGCACCCCAACCCCAACCCTTTTTTTGTTTTGAGACAAGGTTTCACTAAGTTGCTTAGGGTATCCCAAAGTTGCAGAGGCTAACTTTGAACTCGCTATCTTCCTGTCTCTTGCTATCCTCCTGAGCTGCAGGGATTATAGATGTGCACCTCTGAGTACAGTCCATATTCTTTTTAGCAGATATAATGGAGACTATAAAAATTAAGGGCTTTTTTCTCTTAACATTTTATTATCTGATCATATGATATTCTGTATATTGAATCACCTTGTTTATTTGATGAGTTTCCTATTTGGCCATTTAAGATACCAAATGGTAGAAATTTATAGTGACTTAGCATTTGGCTTTGTAAATTCAATAATTCTGATTTTAAAAGTATTAACTCTACCATATTATATCTGTATGATTTTATAAATGTTACTTTCATTTATTTATTTATTTATTTATTTATTTATTTATTTATTGGTTGTTCTGGGGATTGAATCCTGGGCCTTGGGCATGGCAGACACAAAGCTCTGCCACTGAATTATGCCTCCAAGTGTACTTAATTTCTTTAAATATCACTTCATTAATCTGTAATTGGAGAAAGTGATGATATTATTAAGATTTAGCAACTGATATAATGCATGTAACACATTAAAGAAGGAATAAGCATTCAGAAAATAGTCTCTTTTCTAAATTTATACAAGGAATAATAGGTATGGTATATAAATGCTCTTTAGCATTCTTGCTATATACAAAATACTTGAGTAAAATGTTAAAATTTTAGTTAAAGATGAATATAGTGATTGACATAAATATTGAGTGTTCCTTTGATCTACAGAGTAGCTATGTGAGGAATTTCATGCACAGATTAAAATGGAATATCCACAAGGCTAGAGAAGTGGTCAAAGACACATAAGACCATCTCAGTGTCAATCCCCAATTTCTCTTCTACTATCCAGGAAATTTTCTGCTTTATGATGGGACTCTCAAAAAATAATCATGGCCAGAATACTATTGTTTAGGGAAGTGAGAGCTCTTAGTGAAGCTGAAGATATTTTTTTTAAAAAAAATGGGACATATGTTTATAAATGTTTGTCATTTTCATCAACTCTTCAGCCTTTTGGCATCGTTTGGTGAAATAACCATCAAGAATACAAAAATGTTTACCTCTTACTTTGAAAACTACATTGTACAATTAGTCACACATAAATATATCCTGGGCAGACTGACCATGCTTTTTTGTAGTGAAGTTTAAATCACTTAGTGACCAGAGTTTAGGGCAAGTAATATTCTCTCTTTTAAGCACCACATTTTTTGAAAATCTGAAAGAAAAGGAAGAGACGGGTAAGGGGAGAAGGGATGGGTGGAAGGAGAGAGGCAGAATAATTTCAAATGTAATTTGCAGTCTAATATTGAGCCCAAATGAGAAATACTTTAAGTGTTACCTTCTGTCACCCAAACAATTAAAACTTGCATAAATATTTCTCTTTAATATGTTAGAGAAGTAGCATCTTAATTCTGTCTAGAATGCAATTTACTTCTGGAAAGTCTATAGCAGCATATTAAAATGAAGGGTGAAATCTGTGGGTATCCACACCTTTGCTGATCTCTTTCACCCATCATTGACTCTGAGGGTCAAAATTGTGAGTTATTTCTTCAAATTGCACATGACTTTTCTATATCTTTGTGTTCTACATTATACTTGCTCTACTTTATTTATTTTCACTCTTGGCATTATTCCTTCCCTAGACATTCATTATGTCACTAAGATAAATGAATACAATTGACACATGAAGTTAGGGCTTGCAGCTGCCTCCTTCCCATTTATCAACTGTATTTTCTGCTTGTGTACATGGTTAAAGAACTAAATTTGCCATGATTCCCAAGATCTCTAGCAACCATATGATACTCACAGTATGTACTTCCCAGAAAATATATTAATTAATCTTTATATGTTAAGTAACATGTAGAATTATCAAGTTATAAGGAAACGCATACTCATGACAACAGGGGAAATAGGAAAAATATACCTGAAAAAAAGCACTCTGCAACTTACCCCTTCAAATCAGTTTTTGAGATCTCTTTGCAGCTCTCTAGCTCCCAGTATCTGTTTTTTGAATTAGTCAAGTGCCAAGTTGCTGAGTGACCATCAGAATCATAAACAAGTTAGTTGTTTAATTTTTTTTAAATGGAATTTATCACATTTGCTGTATATAGTGTTGCCATATAAAATACAGAGTGCCCCCAAATTTTTGAATTTTAGATAGTATAATATCTAAATATAATATCTAGAATAATAGAGTAAGACACTCTCAAATATCGTATGGGGCATTAAAATGAAAATATCAGCTATTTATCTAAGTTTGAATTTAATTGAATGTTCAGTATTTTTAGTTTGAAAACCTTTACTACAGGTTAGCTTAAATTAGTGTATTTCCTGTTTGAAAAAAAAATGAAATTACTGCTCTTTCGCTTTGCAGCTTTGCTTCTGCACCATTTTCCCTTTCTCTAAAATGGAATAAATGAAAGAGAGAGAGAAAAAGGGGAGATGAATGGAGTAGGGAAGGGAGGGAAAGACAGAGGTAAAGGTAGAGGTATCAAGATATCAAAAACATGGGAAATATTCCCTTTAAGCACTGCTATTTTTCTTCCCTCTGGTCACATGTAATCTTCTGACCTCTGCCAGTTCATAACAATTGCTTAAATTTCAAAGTCTCATTCATTTACCACATTGTATTCTTTGATTTGGTTGCTCACCTGCAACCTTAGTTCTCTGATGACTTCAAGAAAATTCATTATTTTTTTTCAGGGTGGTTTAGAGTTAATATCATTGTAACCCTCCTCATATTATTACTTCAAATTGGGGGGGTGAGTTATTTTTAACTTATACAGGGAATTATGCAAGTGCATAATTGAGAGAATATGACATCAAACTTTTGAATATTGCCCACCTGATAGGCAATATACACCTAACAGTATTTTTTTAAATCATATTTACATTAAATATATAAATGAACACAGAGATAAATTATATATTTTGATTTTTAATCTTCTATTCTGACAGGAAGCTTTCTTACTTTTGGAAAAATATGCTCCCTTTTATATTCATGATACACACACATGATGACTTTTTTCTATGAAGATTTAAATTATTTTTTCTATTGCTACCTATGTACTGTTACATCAAGAGTAATACTCTTTGTTTTTTGATGACAGGTACACCCTCATTTTTTTCCTTAATAGGCATATCACTAGAATTAACTAGCAACCTCTTATTCCTTTACTCTACCCTCATGCCTTGCAAGTCATTTAAATTAATATATTTTTAAATATTTATTTTTTAGGTGTAGTTGGACACAATAAATTTGTTTTATTTATTTATATGTGGTTCTGAAGATTGAACCCAGATCTTCGCACGTACCATGCCAATGCTCCACCACTGAGCCACAACCCCAGCCCTAAATTAATCTTTTTAAAATTAATACTTCTTTAAGGTTCTTACAGTACTTTTCCCACTATTCACAGGAAATTCTGACACTCCACTGCACCTTTAATTCTACATTAAAAGACAATGTATCCATTATGAACTGCACAGTAAGTAATCTTTGTCTTGGTTCTATAGAAAAAATATATTAATATTCACCACATTTATTTTACTCTTTCCATTTAGTTTGAAACTTTTCATCTAGAAAGTTTTGCTTTTATGTTATCTGAGTTATTTTATGTTAGTAACACCATTTCCCAACCTTTGTGTTTAGAATCAAGTTTTGCTAAAGAAAAAAATTTTAAATCAAATTATATTCCCTTGAATTTATATGTATGAATTTATGTATTTCTGTTGTAACTTGAATAATATTTTTTCCAAAATATCCAATGAACCTTTCAATTTATTTTTTCTTATGAATAATACTTTATTTCTTTGAATGTTCAAAATATATTTCTCTTTCCTTTCAATGATGAGTGTAATTAACAAAATGTATTTTAATACTGGTAATTTTGTGTTCATTCTCTAAGTATGCAGTAAACCCTCTCAACATATAGTCTCAAATCATTAAAACTATTTGGAAAATATTAAGAGAACAATAATAAATACATTGAAGATCACACTTAAATTAAATTTAATTTTTCAATATTAATATTTACAGTTTTATTGCTTGATTTTAAAAATTTATTGAATCAGAGTATATTTTTTAGATTTTCTTCTGTTCTTTTGGCTCATTTTTAATTAAATACATTTTTTTATAAATACAAATCTGTGCTATATAAATAGTGTTGCTAGTATTTCTACCATTGATAATATGTCCATATTGTCTTGATTTTCTCTATAATAATATGTAGTTATCTTGCATGATATTTGACTTCACTTCTTTTTAGTTGCATACCCTCCTACCCTCTGGGTGAATTCAAAAATTCATGATTTTACTCTTCTTCCCAGACAGGCACCCCATGCCTTCTAAGCATGCTTTTGGTAAGTACCTATTAAAGGTTTGTGGTATTATTATTCTCATAGTTTTCATAAGATTGTTTTTTTTCTTTCCCCATCTTATATATTGTTTGCTTATAACAAGCTGGATGAGCAATCTTTGTATGTGTTTTATGTTTAGTAGAAATACCTTTATTTATATTCTGAAATGAATGTCAATCAAGCTAACAAATCCAACACCTCACATCAGTTATCTCATTCATTTATTTGTTAATTGATTTATTTATTGTGGTGAAGACAGTCAAGTTCTGAACTTGTAGTGAATTTCAAGTATATAATATATATTTTTAACCAAAGTCAACATACTGTAAGTAGATCTCCAGGACTTACTCTTCTCATCTCATTGAAACCTTGTGCCCTTTGACAACATCTTCCTATGGCACTTCTTGCCTCCAGGATGCAGGGATTTCCAGTGTATTCTCTGCTTCAATATATGCTACTACTTTATATTTCATATATAAGTGAGATCGTGCAATGTTTTTCTTTCATTTTCTGGCTTGTTTATCTTAGAATAAAGTCCTCTAGGTTTGTCTGTATTGTTACAAATAACAGGAGTTCTTTCTTTATTAAGGCAGAATAATAATCCATGTGTTTTATCTTTTATACCAGAATTAAAGCAATTTATCTATCACCATTACAGTATTAGAGTACTTTGAAATTGAAAATATTCTCCCTCTACAATGAGTTTCACACTTTCATATTCATATTGTTAGTGTCCTTTCACTTAAAGTTCTACTTTCTTTTTTTGTGGTGAAACTCTTTTCAGATGCTTGGAGGCACACTTCCACAGATTTTGTTTGTCTTGGAACAACTTTATCTCCCCTTTATTTTTGAAAGACAATTTGATGGATATTGCTTTCTTATTTGAAAGTTCATTGTTTTTCTTCCAACATTTTGATTTCCTCCTCTCTTCTGGACTACATTTCTGGTAGAAATTTGATTATAGCCTTTTCAGGGTTCCAAACTAAGTAATTGTTTTTCTCTTGCTCTTATACAAATTTTCTCTTAGACATTTGGAAATTGCTTGTAATATGCATTGGTGATGATCTTTTTATATTTTAACTATCTTGAGTTCTTTGAGCTTTTCTTTTTAAATTTCTGACTTTTTCTGCCATTATTTCTTTAAATAAGCTCTTTTCATTTCTCTTTTTCTAGTCTTTCTGGGGCTGTCATAATGTGTAATTTGGTATACATTTTAGTGTCTCATAATTGTTATAAACTTCACTTTCTTTTGAGTTTTTTAAATTCTTTTTTTTCTTTTGTTTGTTTGACTCGGAAGAAAGAAGCATGAGGATCTCTAAGCTCACATGGCTAACTGATAATTTCTGCCTGTTTAAGTATGCTTTTTAAGTTTTCTATGGAGTATTTGTTTTGTCATAGTGTTCTTTAGCACCAAAACTTATTTTTTTCTATTTGTTTCTTTAATGATTTCTATCACTTTATTGTAATTCTTCTTTTGTTTGTGTATTGTTTTTCTGATGTCACTTGTCTCTTTTCTCTTGTAGCTCACTGAAGTACTTCATGGTGATTATTTTGCAGGTTTTAGGTAGTTTGCCTATCACCATTTTTAAGGGTCTGTTTCTTGTGCTTTCATTTGATTCTTCACTAGCATCATATTTGCTTGATTATTTATGATCTTTGTGATGTTACAGTAACGTATACACATTTGAACAAATAGATACATGCCGCAGTCTGGCTGGGCACAAATCATGAGCCACTGAAGAGGAACAAACTTTATTTTTGAACTGCAAGAAAACACTTCACACATGCTCCCGGGGAATTCTCCCAAACTCCACGCAGCTGGTCCAGGAACCCGAAGCCGGATATATCTCTCCGGGAAATCCCACCTCCTGTACTTCCCCAACCAATGGGAACTCTCGGGGAATCCCCGGGAATCCCCAGGAGAACTCCAAAGTAGCTGGAGAACTCAAAAGTAGCTGCCGAGGCGGATAGTAATACCTCGCCTGTCAACCAATATTGTTGGCAAAATGCCAGGGGCCATACAGACTCGGCTGTGGCTCTTTGGGAGAAAAAAGCCATTAGGTCAGAGATTCTGGGTAAGTCTGCTGGTGGGGTCTGTAGGCCAGCTTGCTGCTCCTCTTTGGGCTGGCTGGCCTGGTATGTAGAGCTGCAATGGGCAGCCTATCATCAGGGTCCACTGGAACATAAGTGTGATTGAGTCTTCAAGTGTGACGCATATGGCCTGTATCTATGGGTGTCATTCAGAAGCATGGATCCAGAGGGACTCATTGGTGCTTGCATGGGGCTAGTGCCTAGTGATTTAGGGGCAGACATGGAACCTGCAGTTGTGAAGCTAGCCTGACACCTATATGTATAAGGTTGGGCCTGATACTGGGTCAATGTTGAAGTTAGGTTCACTTCACTCTCCTTCCCACCATGTGAAGGGTATCTCTCTCCATGCCATGCTGCTTTGACTTGGGGGAGAGGTGATGTAGATAATGTGAGACTGTCTTTCCTACCCTCCAACTCTTCTGATTTCGTGGTTTTACATCTAATCCTCATTCCCTAGATCTTGTCACTTTCTTGAATGGAGAGTTATTCAAATTGTTTCTATGAGAAAAATGATCACGAGAATGTCCTGCTTTACCTTCTTGCTGATGCTAATTTTGTTGTATATATTTCCAGGAGCAGTGACTGAACTGTCCTGTGACAGAGGCAGTGCCTTTCTTGGGAACTCTCTGTGTGAAGGCGTCAATTTAAGATTGTCCAGTTGCTAAGCCTAGGGCTTTGCTAAATTGCTGAGGCTGGCGTTGAATTCATGATACTCCTACCTCAGCCTCTCAAGCCACTGGGATTATAGGTATGCACCACCACACCTGGTTTATTAGGTTTTTTTTTTCTATTCTGATAGAACTTTTCTGGGTCTGTGTGTCTCCTTCTATTGATTATTATATCTCTTCAACAATACACTGTTTTTCTTGCTTTTTGTGAATCTCCTTAATTTGCTATTTAATTCTAGAAATTGCATAAAAGAATGGCAGAGTCTAGTAAATAATAATTATGTTCATTTGGTTAGGTGAGTTTTTCTTCTGCAGAAATATAAATTTTGGTCTTGAATCTTGTTAATCTTTAGTTGATCTATATTTTGATTGTGCTACACAAAAATTCTCATTATTTGTGGTATTTTATGTTAAAGTTTTCAGAAATATTGAATTCATGAATACTAAACCACAGCTTCTAGGGAAAATAAAAGATTCATGTTCCGAGAGCTTTGGGTCACAGAATTACATAACCAATCAATACTTAAACTTGTTTTATGTATTTTCCTTTTGAGATAAAACTTATTTCATATATATTACTGTTTCATTAACATTGAACTCATGGAAAATAGCTCTATTACTCATACCTGAACAAAGCTAATCTAACAGTCATTTTCTGCAGAAGGCACATAAAAGCTTCGTTCTACTTTAGAAAAATAAACAATGCATCAGCACTACACTTGGAAGATATTTTAAACAGAAAAAAAAATCATAAAAAGATTAAATTTTTTAAAAAATGGTAGCATTAAATATTCCTTGTAGAGAACACTTGTTACAGTATGAGATCTAAAACAAGAAAGTAGAATGCTGCCCTGTTCAACCTCATTGTGGAATGTGTTTATCAAGAAACCTCAAATTTTTTGCAGTTCTGTTTATTATCCATAAATGGCTGTGTAAATGCTGCAACTATTAACTTTTGGACTCATAAATTCATTTTAGGAAGTAACTGGATTAGCTAATGAATAATCCACAAATATTGTGGATTAACTCTCTAAACATATTTGTGTGGGAACCTTCAATATAACATTGTGACCAACTGCAAAGAGTTGGAATCTCAAATACCTGTGGTTTTATTGCTTCCTTGTACTTAGTATAAGCCCTGGAAGGCTCCATAGTCTTTCCTAGTATTCCTGTTTCATTATCAGAGTCAGTAGACCATGAATACTTATTACCAAACAAGAAATCTCTCTTCCCAATAATAGTAAGTGCAGAGGTGTATATTGATTCACTCTCTCTCTGTTTCTTTTTTTCTTGTTTTGTTTTTTGAGTCTAATAATAGATGTGCACCTTGTATCTTTGGTTCAGGGATAACAGTTGCTCTACCCTCTTCTTTCCCAATGGCAGGCATGTGAGTAGTATGAAGGTGAGCAAAAGAATGCTGAAAACCCATGGAAATTTCTTGCAGGTGGATGTTTTTGGAATCCCTAGAAACTCTAAATGCCCATTCTAGACTTTTCTCAGACTTTGAAAAAAATTTGAAAACTTCTGTAATTTTCTTAATACTCACTTTCATGGCTTCAACTTTTTTTTTTTCTCCCATGGTCCACCAAAGCTGAAAGAAATAATGAAACCTACCTCTCTTTGTAGTTACTTATTATCTCTTATTTACAAGCTTGCATTAATAACTCAGCTTTCTGGTAGATGTAATCTGTTATACCTTTTAAAATTATTCACATTTTTCCTAACTATTAAAGTTAATTTAACAATTCTTTTTTTACCTTATATCTGAAGTCTAAGAACTTTTAAATACATGCATACAAAATTTAATATTCTATGTTAAAAATAATGTGGGTACTATTATTATTCTATGTTTTCAAGAACTTTTACAATCAGCCCTATTTTATAACTATATTGCATATACCAATTGATTATATCCAAAAACCCTCACCATGACATTATTTTTAAAAAAGAAATTTGCCATTTTATTGATTTTTCAAATAACTTTTCTGTAGTTTTATTATTTTTAATTTTTCTTTATTTCAGAGATTAAATTGTGCTTTCTTTTTACACATTTTTTCATTTTAATTCTGTCATAATTTTTAAAGTATTATTGTCTTAACTCTTATTTTTACTCCCCAAGTTTCCTTCTGTACTAAATTTCATTATTTGCCTTATTGACCCAACCTAGGTTAAAAGTAGTTCATTGGATAGGTCTATGTGAACAAGTTGGCATGTATGAGCCAATGTTGCAGTTATAAGTTTACTGAAATTCATTATGGAGTAAGTCTTTAGTTTCCGATGATATAAGAAACACATAAGTTAGTTAGACTAAAAAAGGGGAGTAACATGACCAAGAAAATTTTACAACTAAGTTTATTCATCATTTGTTACTTCTCAAACTGTCTGATTTATGTTTTCTTTCAGTTTTCTCAGAATTCAACTAGGGAGAAAAGAATATTCTTTGGCCAAAAGAATATGGAGGAAGTGGGGGTTTACCCATGCCAAGGCTAGGACATGGGAGGCTTACATTTTGCTAAATAATCATTCTCTTCACAGCTGCTGATCTTTCAGCTTGAGCCCAATCATGAATACATGTAGAGAATGGATTCTCTAGCTAATGCCAGGAAAACCCAAGCACAAAATGGAGCTTCTCAGCTAGACTCATCTTAGACCAACTTATCTATTAAGCCACGAGAACAAATTATTATTGTTTCTAGCCATGCTGTAGAATAAACAAATTGTGGTAGTATTTACTTGATATAAGAAATATGATTTAATAGTCCCCTTAAACTCTGATATTCAAAGCATGAGCCAGGAATCATGGTATAAAAACAAAGAGTGTTAATAGTCTTTAAATGCTGAAATTGAGTGTTATTGGCTTTAGCAGAACATTTAAAATTTTTCTTATTATTTTTTTCATATGTAGAAAATGCACAAACCACAAGTATATAGTTTAGAGAATTATCCTCATATAAACAATTCCTCCATCATGAAGTTCAAAATGACTAGCCTTTTACAACTTGACTCTTTCCCAGAAACTGCATGAAGGGAAGGCACGGAAATATCTTAGCTTTGGATTCAAATGCCTATAAGACACACTAAAAGGTGAAGAAGTCTCTATGAATCACATTTTTAAAAATGCATCCATCTCAATATTTTTAATTCCTTGTTGTAAAATAGGAAAAGAGAATACCAACTAAAGATTATTTGCTAGGTTAACTGTTATGTTCCAAGAGGCTCCAGATATTTTTTCTATATATAAAAAGCAAAGTTTATGATAATTCCTATATTTTAATGGTATTCATGCAAATCAAGTACAGAATCCATTTAGATTAACAGCATGCAATGGGTAAAACACAACCTCAAATTTTGTTTCAAAGAGAATCAAGCTGCATATGCTGATAATTAAATTTCAAATTATGTGACTTTTTTTCAAAATCAGGAAAAAATTAATCATATGAATGTCAGCACAGTTCTTGTTTTCAGTTAAATATTTATTCAAATTAAATCATGTTTCTTTATTTCTTTATAAATAGTAGTTAATTAATGTGTTCTTACTGGAATTCAGAGTAAAATAAATTTGGGAAATGACAATAAATGTGTAGATAAGAATCTTGAAAAAAAATCGATAAAATTCTTTGTGACAATAATGTTACCACATTAAATATATAGCATCTGGTTAAACAATACACATCCTCCTCCATACTTCTAAGTTTTGCTCTAGGATCTTTTTTATAGACTATATTATTTCATGGTAAAATTGTAAATAAACATTTAAAATGAATTTTCTGCATATTCAATGTACCTTCAAGAAGGATTCTATTTTGAAGATTTCTCCAAATAACAGCTTACTTAAATATCTCAGAAACAGTTGCTCCCCTACCCGCCAGGGCACATGTAAGTTTTCACCATGGGTAATTCTAAAATAGAATCTTTTTCCCCCAAAGGGAGACTCCCACAGGGAATGTTAACCTTTTAAAGATGTAATCAAGATAAAACTTTATGTAAGAGATTCACTAAGCTTTGACATCTATTTTAAATCATTCCTTTTCTTCATCCTACTTTCTCGATTTTTTTTTTCCTCTTGGAGCTAGTTTATCTTATTGGTCATTGGATTTTTTTTCACATTTCAAAATATTAAATTTTATACTCTTAATTCAACAGTCAAGCAACATTCTAGCTGACAGCCTAATAAAGCCTGTCACTGTGCATAAGATAGCAATACTGTCAAGGCATCACTCATTACAATCTCCATGTCCTAAGAGGAAAAAAGAGAAAAATAGTCTCAATTTTCACCTTATGAGACCTGTGCTTTCTCTTCCCTGCTGGTTTTGTAATCCTGTTATTGACTATTAGTACTTTGATGTGTAAAGAAGGATCAAATTCATGTTCATCTCCAGCAAACGTCTAGCAGGATTAAGTATTTGTTATCTAGGATCACAATTTATAATTACTTGCATTAATGTTTTATTTTTACATTTATCTCTACTTAAGCTAATTTTTATGCATTTCTTTCATATGTATTAAAGTACCATATAACTGTTTTCTAATGTAACCATTGCCTGGATAGCACTTAAAGAACAACCACAATAAAATAATTTATAACTCTATCATTATAACAAGATTATATTAAGTACCTTAGTTAAATTGTATGTGTATTTAAATCTATTTTGATATATGTATAATTGTATATTACACATGTTGCATACATATCTGTATTCTATGAATTCACTTTAAATATCTATATAAGTCTGTGCATTGCATATATGCAACACATATTTGTGCAGAAAACATGGTTTTGTAAATAACGAAATATTCCATTAAGTAAAAAAATTATCTACTTTGTATCTTAAAATCAATATTTAAAATTAATAAATTTTTCATAGCAATATTATATATTACTTAATTTTATGGAAGGAAATTTAAAGAATCCAGAATATGATGGGAGTGAAGGAATCAACATTGAATTCTGCTACATCTGAGGCCAGCAGATTTAGATTAAAATTTTACCAGTAAAAAAAAATCTTTCATTTGTTTCTACCTATCAAATAAAATATTTGTAATCATTTATTTTATTCCTTGACTTAATACTCCAAACTTTGAAGAGCCTCAAACTGGAGTTTTTGAATGGAAAGGTAAGAGAAAGACAAGCCTTTCTTGCTATCCACTCTATTGTAATTTTCATGGCTGAGGCAGGCCCAAGCTGCGGAGAATAGCAAAAGAAAATTCATTACTTGCACATGACATTTATTAGGATGCCTTACTATAAATGATCAAAGCACTTTTTTATTACCTGAACCTGACTGAGAAACCGCAGGACCTGCTCAAGTGTTTACGTAGCGTGGAGAAGATATGAACTCACAGAGCAAACCTGAAGGGACAGTCATTAAAAAGAATGAAGGTAACTTTATCTAGTCATTTGCATCCAGGCTTTCCAAAGATTTTCAGAGAAATGTTGTTAACAATAGTGAAAGTTATCTAAATATCTTGATTCTTCTCGAATATAAAACTGGTTAGAGTACTGAACATTTCAAAAAAGGAACATTACAAATATATCAGAAACAATGGTACGTTTTACTTGGGATGATATATATGACTGAAAAGATAAGTTAAATACAGTATCTGCAGAATAACTTAAGAGCATAATTATATGTTCCTCATTCCTTGAATTGTTTTGTTTTCCAAAATAGGTATTTCTGAATCTGCCCATACAGATGACTTTATTTATGTATTTCTTTATGTTTGGCATATCTGGCTGGTGTGCCAAAACAATTCATATGGCCAGTCTTGATCCTCCCTCCCTATAACGAAATGCTATATTCTTACTAAAAAGAGAGAAATGGATGGCATTAAAGAATATAATGCTATGTGAAGTTAGCCAATCCCCAAAAATGAAATGCCAAATGTTTTCTTCCATATAAGGAGGCTGATTCATAGTGGGATTGGGAGGGGGAGCATGGGAGGATTAGATGAACTCTAGATAGGGTAAAGGGGAGGGAGGGGTAGGAAGCAGGCATGAGGGTAGAAAAGATGGTGGAATGAGATGGACATTGTTAACCCAAGTACTTGTATGAAGACATGAATGGTGAGAATATACTTTGTATACAACCAGAGATATGAAAAAAAATGTGCTCTGTATGTGTAATATGAATTGTAATGCATTCTGATGTCATATATAACAAATTAGAATAAAGATAAAAGATAAGTTAATAATTGGGTATAATTGGTCATGATTTTGCCATTTCAAAGGACTAAGAATATTTTTTTTATTTTATTGAACGCCATTAAATGATGTCTAACATTTTGAAAATTTATTTTTTTAAATACAAAAGACATGGTTTTTAAGTTGAAATTTTTTTCTAGCATTATAGAATTGAAGGAACTTTTTGCCAGTTAAATACAGTTTTAATTTTATAGCTTAATCATGAGGAGTCATACACTAAAATCAACATGTAAGAATATAGCATTTAGTAAGAATATAGCATTTCTTTATGGTGGGGAGGGGCATCAAGATTGGCCATATGAATTGTTTTGGCACACCAGCCAGATGTGCCAAACACATACCTAGTGTTTCAGTCCAAGTTTTTTTCACATACACAGCTGAAATCAATTACAAGGTATGGCCTAACAGATGCCAGGGGAACTTTTTTAAAAGTAGTTTTTACAGTTATTAAACAACTTCTTACACACCAAAGTCACCATACACACAGGGCAAAGTCAGAACTTTTATTTTTGTGTTTATTCTACATTCAATTTTTAAAGCACTAGTATAATTGAATATTAAAACAAAACACACAATAGCAAGTAGTGAACATATTATGATTATAGTCCTTCACTCATTCACTACTGCATATAAAATGCCTGCAGTGACTGTTATTTACTGGACCCACTAAGGGGTTTGACACTGAACACCATCTTTGGGATGATATTCATCATCCTCATATGTTTCTCCATTATAATGGCACCATCTTTTCTGGATCAAAGTCCACCAGTTTTACCCATTTCATCAGTCTCTTCTATTTCCCTCCTCTCAGGTAGGAGTCTTTCCAGTGAAGAGAGTTTGTCAGGAAAAAGAAAGCCATTTTCAGGAAAGTTTATCTTAAACTCCATGATTAGGTGATCCTTTTTATATGATCTATGATAAATTGGCTTAACTTCATTTAGCACACACTGTATATCTCATGCTTGACAATCTGAACTGCATGAGAGGTGATGAGTATGGTTTGAATAATGAGAGTGGATATTGGCTTCTGGAAACAACATAATGCTTCCACCAGCTGTATGTTCATATACATGAAAAGGTTTTTTCTTTGTTGAGTAGTCCTTCTAATCTAACACAATGAAAATATCCCCTGGTTCCAGTTCTGGCTCTAGGTCTCCTTTACCATGTCTATATTTCATGCCTTTGTCAATATGAACTTCTAGAATCTTTTTCTCTTGAACTCTCTTCCTGATTGCAGCTTCTACATCTATCTGTAGGACTGATCTGTCCCCCATGGCCTTGGCAATCCATGTACAGACAGTGAATTTGCTGAACCATTCCAGGTCTAATCTGATGAATTGTTATTTGCATTCCAGTACCTCAGCAGTTGGGATACCCCTCTATTGTTCCATTGGTACCACCTCGGCCTTCACATTTGTCACAAATCACATTTTTTTTCCAGAGCCAGTTTTCTTGTTGCATCATTATATAAATCTAACACCACTGAGCTGATGAACAATGTTTTTATTTCTCCTTTCTCTCTGCATCCTTCCTTCTCCTCCAAAAAACATATCAAAGATGGCCATGGGGGAGCCAAAACCACCACCTGCCCCTCCATCCTTAATTGCCTGTTCCCCCTCCTTTGTCATATAATTCCCTTTTCTTGGCATCAGAGAGAACTTCATAATCTTGAGAAATCTGTTTGGACTTTTTTCCTTCACTTGGATTCTTAGCAGGGTGGTACTTCAAGTCCAGTTTCCTGTAAGCCTTTTTCAATTCTTCCTGAGTGGCATTGGTTTTGACCCCCAAAACATTAGACTAAGTCATTTCTTTCATCATTTTCTACAGCTGGTGAGCAGGCTGGGGCAGATGTGGGGGAGTAGAAAGGGGCACATTACTGAGTGCAGCTTGGGCAACCACCTCTCCTCCCTAGAATTGGAAGAATTTAACAGTGAAAATTTATATAGTCAACATCGAGATTTTATTACCCAAAATTAACTTTAAAACCTATCTATGGTTTGCAAGTATTTATATGTACATCAACCACTCTCTTGTGTTCATCCTGAGTGAGGAGCCCCAGAACGGGCAGTTTCTTCCTGATTTCATGTGCCAGGCCACTTGGATGGATGGTAACGTACAGATTGACAAAACAGTGAATTTTCCTACCCCATTTGCTGGAATCTCTTTGGTTTTACATTGGCCGGCCTGGTGTTATAGCTTTCAGTTCATCGCTAGGGTTCTCACAAAGGCATTCCCATGTGTATATTGTCAACTTAATATCTTTTTGGAAAAATAAGGTTCTGGAGCTTCCCAGCCCTCCATCTTGTTGGAATTCTCCTTAGTAACTTTTATATATATATATATATATATATATATATATATATATATTACAACCTTATAACTGAGTATATTGGTATTAATGCTCTTATGTGCTACCTGGGTCCTCTTTTCAGGACATAAGGCACTCATTCTTCCATTTGCTGGCAGTAGTGGTTTCTGATACCTCAGGGTAAAATCTCTTTTTGAGAATCTTCTTTGTCTTAGGACACCGCCTTGCACAAGTTGCACACTTTTACTAATGGAACCCCTACCTCCAGTGACAATTCCAGACGGCAGTTCTAAGATGGACCTGATGCCTCCATCAGAAAGAATTCTGAAGGGTTATCCCTGTTTCAAAGATCCCCATGGAATCAGATGAAGGGAATCAGTTCTTCAATTTCTCAGTCCTGAGTCCCTTGCTCTCTCACAGATTTGTTTCCAATAACACTCCTCAGTAAACTTTGCACATGCATATCTCTTTCTCAGTCTTTCCCAGGAAATATACTAAAATATCTACACTGGGCTACTTATGAACTTGAAAACTCCTTGAATGCTTATTTTCTGTAGGGGTGTGTGTGTAAGTGTGTGCGTATGTAAATATTTAGATAATGGTTATGCAAGTACACGTACTTGTGTATTCATGGTTGGTACTGACCTTCCTGTGTCACATAGGAATATCTTTGATCTCTGATCACTCTAAGGACATTGTTGCAAAGGATGCCGCCCCATTATTTATTTCTTTACTCTTAATGTTTTAACACTCATTAAGTTGTGTGAGACAATTTTTTAAAACACCCTAAATTCCATTATCTTTTTATTTCTCCCTTGATAATTTGTAGTTACTCAAATGGGATTATTTTTCCCACAAATAAAATCTGTAATGCTTTAATGATGCAAATCACCAATGCTTTGATAGTAGTACAGAGTCTTTGGAAGTACAAAGTCAAAGATAATTAACAAAGTATGATGGCAAATGATAAATCATACACCATCTTATCTTAAATTTGATAGAAGCCCTGTTTTATCAAAAATTAAACAAGTAGAGAAGTGGATAAATGCCATCTCTTTTACATACTGTTTCAGTCTATTTGATGTTTAATAGTTTTTAAGGTTAGAAGATTCTTTAAATAACGCATATAGAATTTATTAAGAATTCTTTCCTTTATGCCTGTGTCTGTTGTTAAGGACAAAAATCGTAAAGTTTGTATTCAAAAATAAATCCTATGAGAATGACACTTATATCTTTGTGACAGTCTTCAAGACTACAAACATTTCAATTTGTTCCAAACTATTATGAACAACAAATCTGGAAAAAATGCAAATTATAATTAAAATATCCATTTGAAATATATTTATTAATAATCTTAACACTGCATGCAGTTTTCAAAATTTCAATACTGTAATTAAATTAACACTGTTTATGCTTTTGGTATTTAAAGGCTGAAATTGCAAGCAATAACCATAAAATAAAGTAATAAATAATGATAATAACTAATTACCACAGAAATGAAACAAAATCATAGTAATAATCACAATTTTTATTGACAACAGCTCCTTTATAGCATTCCAAATGACTCGATAATTCTACAAATAATATGTTTATTACCAGCAAAACTTTCGCATCCACCCATTAAATAAAGCAAGCATAAGGTTTCCCCAATTATATGACAGCACTGTCCTTTTTTTGTTCCTTTTTCTTTCACTAGCAGTTGAGTGTTCACTCATATATATTGTGACCTAGATTATAGAGTATAGAGGATACAAATAGTTGAAGATCACTTCAAATCATTGAATTCAGTGAGTTCCAAAAGCAAATGCATTAAAAAAGGAATAATTTTGACTGCTTATATTTAAAAAAGAAAATGCATACATATATGTGTGTGTGTATATATATATATTATGTGTATTATATATATTATGTGTATATATATACATAAATGCATACATATGTGTGTATATATGTATATATAAGAATATATGTATGTGTGTCTGTGTGTGTATATATATATATATATATATATACACACTTTCCTTTTTGTACCACCACCAAGTTTTCATTTTTTAATTGTATTAAAGAAAAAGTTAAAGGACTATAGAAAATTCTTAGAAGCTAGGGAAATATAAAATAATACTGCAGGAATATATGATTAAGAAGATTCTTGATTCATGGGGAATCTACATGATTTCTAATGAATAATTTCATGTAAATCTTGAAGAATAACTAAAGGATTCTAATATTTAAAATTGATAAGAATTAAATAAAAATCTCATTCCAGTTAGATTGCATACTTAAATTTGAAAAACAAAATATTAATGCACCTAGAAGAAAATGGAAGACAATATCTTTATTACTTCAGAGTTGGCAATGATGTGTTAAATAGAATACAAAAAGTACTGGCAATGAAAGAGAAATAATCACAAAATCGGTTTATACTAAAATTGAAAAATTTGTTTATCAGATTGAACTATTAAAAGATAAAGTCAAGACATACACCTGGAGATAACACATTAGTTAGAACACATACAAGTAATAAGGGGCGTAATTTTTGTTCACACGCTTGTGTGTGTGTGTGTGTGTATGTGTGTATGTTTATATTAGGTGTGTCATACTCAATTAAAAGAGACAACACAATGAAAATCTGAGCAAGAGCCCCAAGCAACTATTAAAAAAGATAATTTCCAACAGTCAGTAATCATGTGAGAAATTCTTCAATCTTCATAGTAATCAGGAAAATGCAATGTATGCTGTAATGACTCCAACATTTATCTATGAAGTGATTTAAATGCTACAATGGCAATATTTATTGTTAACAAGGAGTAGAGGAATGAGTGCTAACATAAACTAATGGAAAGACACACTGAAACACTATTTTTCAAATTATTCTACATTATCTATTAATGTTGAAAAGACACATACCTCATGATAATGGTAATTCTACTTCCAATAATTAGCACCAAAGAACTGCATTTCTCTGTGTGCCAAGAGACAGGAACTAGATGTTCATGGCAACATAATTTATGATAGCTCTAGCAGAAAAAAATAAAAATAAATAAACATCAAAAAGTAAAAGCAGAACAACCAAACAAAACACACACACACACAATTCAGATACAGAAGAATTGATAAAAACATTGTGATATAGTCACAAAATGGGATAATATACCACTTCAAAAATGAATGAACTATGACTGCACATAACACAGGGAAAAATGTCAGAGACAACCCTGTGTGAATCTATCAAGGTAGAGTTTGAAAGGATGCATCAAACTGTGGTGTTCGAGGTCAGGGCAAATTTTACTCTCCATGAAGAGGAAGGACATAGTGATCCAGTGTGAATAACAGGAAAACTTTTTATTCTTCTTATTTCTGGATCCTAGATGCATTTCATTGGTGTTTACTTTGGAAAATTCAATGAGCTGTACATTTAATATCTGAGCACTTTCTGTATGTCATATGTTTAAATTTATATTTGATCATGTCATCTTTTTCTTCATAGCATCCAAACTTCTAACAAAATCTATTTTATCTTGGCTTCAAATATTCAATAAAATTCAACAGCAAGAAATATTATTGGCTTCCTATGGTAACTAGTATGATAAAAGAGAAATATACAGGAAAAGACACATTCAAAATCCATTGCATTTATCGGAAAAGTTATGACCAGATTGTATTTTGAATAAAAGAAAAAAACTATAATTTCATTATAAAGTATTAATCTAAGTATGAAAGAAATTCAAGGGCAGATGGTACCCACTTTTGGAGGGAGTATTTCGAAAAAATAAACAATAATATTTTGTTATTTTATTCTTTTCAAACTTAATCTTGAAATGTACTTTTTAAATTATCAAGTGCGTTTTCATGTTGCATGGATATTGTACAACAATGCTTATGGAAGCCTTTTCCATGGTACATTTTGACAACAAACTAGGTTCAGACCAATAGAAAAATATACCTATACATGAAAAAATTGGAAATTAAATAAAATGTATGATTTAGATCTGTTAAGAGATTTCAGGAGGATGTACTCTGATTTATTAAGTTAGAAAATTCAAGGTGCAAGAAGATACAAGTACCTAATAAATAAAAATTAATTTAAAGCAAGCTTTCCTTGAATTTAAAGACAGTTATGCCCATAGGCATAACCAGGGGAAAAACAGTGAACATTCACAGAGGATTCACAAGTAACCAAAAGATAAAATCATATATATATGTATATATGTGTGTGTGTGTGTATATATATATATATATATATATATATATATATATATAAAATACAAAAATATATATATACAAAAAAAGTAGCATTTGCTTCCCAAATGACATTGTTAGTTTCTAAACCTATAATTGGATAATCCTACTGTCTTTATGGGTAGCTATCTGGAGAATTTCCATATGCTCACTATTTTGATGTGGATATGAGGTGATCTCCCCCTCTCCCAAAGCTCCTGCATTAATGCACAAATGTTCCAAGGTAAAATGATTGGCTTGGTGATCATGACTGGAGAAGTGGATCTCTGAGGGGCATGCTATGGAAGGGTTCACCTTCTCTGTGGCCACTTTCCTTCTTCTCCCTCTGTGCTTCCTGGCCACCAGGTCCCGAGAAGCTTCACTACACCATGCCCTTTGGCCATGATGTTGTGTCTTGTCTTGAGCCCATAGCAATGTGACTGGCCAACCAATGACTACATCTCAGAAAACATGAGGCAAGATAAACTTTTCCTACTCTAAGTTGGTCTAGTCAGGTATTCTGGCCACAGTGATGTAAAGCAGACATACAAATTCACATATGAAACAAAATTTATATTCCTAGTTTAGGTCAATGAGGAAATAGCATCCTATAAAATCTATATTAAATTCCTTGATGATTTCTGTCCTACATGTAGCATTTGGAAAGTATATAATGCACACTTTTGAATGTATTCTTTCCATCACTACAAACAAATTCATACTGATTGCATTAGAATTTAGGGGAAAGGATTAAATATTTTCACTTAATAACTATATTATGTGGGAAATTAACAGAATACCTTTGGAACTTCCTTTATTCCTCTTTAATGACAGTGATGCATGCCTATAATCCCAGCAGCTCAGGAGGCGGAGACAGGAGAATCACAAGTTTGAGGTCAGCCTCAGCAATTTAGGGAGACCCTGACTCAGAAAAAAAGGGGTCTGGGGGATGGGGATATGATTCAGTGTTTAATCACACGTAGGTTCAATTCCCAGTACCAAGAAGAGAAAGAAGTGATAGTGATATTCCCTGACATGTTATTAAAGTTATTGTGAAATTTCCCATTTTGTAATCCTTCATGTTTGGAACATGATGATAATTATATATTAGTTTTATATGAACAGTTATTGAAAAAATTATAATTATCTATTCTCTATAAAATGTTTGGACTGAAAGAGTGAAAAAGTATGTTTGGTTTTGAAAATATACTAAATAAACTGAATTTACGGTACAGGTTAGGATTTTTCATTCTTGGCACTATTAACATTTGGATCACAGAATGTTTTGTTCAATAATGAACTATCTTGTACTTTTTTGGATGTTTAACTGTATTCTGACCTTTATTCACTGCCAATAGTAGTAGTCTGCTAGTTTTGACAGCTGAAAATATTTCTACACATGACTAGGTGTCTCCTGGGGAGCCAAGTACCCTGTGGTTGAGAACTTCTGGTATAGATGATTCACAGTCATGGAAAAATCATTGTAAAATACAAGAGAAGTTAAAGTTAAAATTTGCTGAAGTTGTAAATTGAAATATTACTTTTATAGTTAATGTCAATCCTATATTGCCTTAAGATTTTTGGTTAAAAATTGAATGGCAAAAAAAGTAGTTAATTGCCTGAAATGGTAGGATGTAGGCTGTATGTTTTTTTTTTAATTATACTGTGTAGCTTAATTCAGTTTAAATACATTATTAATAATATTTATTATTTTCTTCCTTTTAGTTTTATAATACTTTCCTTTTTTTATTTTTTTTCTTTTGCTAATATTTCAGATTAATACTTAGCTGGTTAATATTAAAATAATCGTTTTTAAAGAAGTCTAGAAATTTTCTGTTAATTACTATTTTGAACATTTAATTATATTTTGTTCCAAATCATTGTTTTTAATCCAAATATAACATGTATTATTTTTTTCTTAATTTCCAAAAACACAGTACTTTTCTATTTTACTTGTAGTTTCCATCTATTTATGATAAGGTAAGCGGGTTTTCATATCTTTATTTTTATTTAGTATTATAATATTCCCTGTGTGATTGAAAATGTATTTTCTGTAATTGTTAAGTGAATTACTTTATAAATATCCACTTATTATCTAAATTTTCATACTGAAAATGATTTAATTTGGGCAAAAAAAAAGATGTACAATGTTACAAATTATTAGGAAAATGTAAACTTTCAGGCCCAGTGAAATAACTAGTACACACCATTAGAATGACTGAAATTAAAAAGGATTAACTATTTTTGGCAAGAATGTATAGGAACTGGGACTCTCATACAATATTGAAGAAAACATAAAAGAGTATATCCAATTTGGGTAAAGCAATGTATGATTTTATATATGTATTAGTGTCTACTGTTTAGTATATTACAAAATATATTGATTTATAACAACTTCCCACCTCTACACACCCTTACAGTACTGAGACAGGAAGAACTACTTTAGGCTGCCACTTTCTAGATGACTTTGGATGACTTCATTCACGTGTTGTGTGTTGAATGTTTGGCATGCTAGCTAATCTAGCAGACTTAAAATGGACTATATTATTTCTCCTTCACATGGTTTTCTCCAAAAACTTTAAATATCATATACAAGATTCAGCTTTTATAATGATAATGAGCTAGCCTCTTAGTCCAATATCTTTTGGCATATTAAAAATAGAAATTTCAATCTCAAATATTTGAATACTAGACATCAGTTTATAAATATTGGCACCTCCATTTGTCTTATGTGTATTTCAAAATTTGCCTTTATATTCCCTACACCTTCATCATTTTCTGTTAATAAAAGAACTCTTCAAATAAATCACCCAGATCAATAATTTATTTTTTATTTTTTTCCCATTTTTTGGTTCTTTATATAAAATATATCTTTATACTTTGTATTTCCATATAGTTCTTTATAATCCCCATGCCCACAATCTCTTCCTTCATTTTAAATCTTTTTGGCTTGTCATCTTCATTTTAACAGTAGTTGTACTCCTCAATTATTTAGTTATTTTTCCATTAATGCATTTCGCTTGATGATATCAGTCACTTTGGCAGCTAATTTGTACCTGAAAAATAGTGAGGAACATCCGGGTACTTCCTTGTGGCCTTCTGGTGAATTTAAGATGATGTTTTGCCCTAAAGCAGACAAACTCAGTGCCACAGCCCAGGACTGGCCACTTCCATTTGCTGCATACCACATCCTGCCTTGCTGATTCCTAAACATGAGCACTGATTCACTAATTATTTTTTTTAATTGTATTTGTATCTTTTGTGTCATCTATAGCTGGTAGTGAATAAGAATATTTGATCTGGTAATGTTCTATTAATATGTCTATTTCCAAATTTGGCCATCTGAGTGTCCTTCACATTGCATTTCCATTTCTCTCTGACAATAAAACAGAGCTGTTTTTTTTTTTTAACTTCCCATAGGTGACTCTCCTTATAAAAAACTGTTAATGTATCACACTCACGTACTTTTCTGTGGCTTCTCGATCTCTAGTGATGGGCTTGGAACTAAAGTCCGTTAAGAATCCCAATTGTATTTTGTTTCTTGTCATTTGTTAAAAATGCATATCATCAACAGATTATACTAAGTGGCATGATGGTATTGATTTCTTATAGTCACAAACTAAGTAATAGAGTAGTTAACATAAGTCTAGTACTTTAATAAAAATGTTTGATCTCCAATTTTACGAATTATTCATGATCTTCAAAGTTTGCTATGCTTCATATTTACACAAAGACTTGCATGAAACACTTGTTTTGAAGCCTTCATACTAGAGTTTCTGTTCTGTACTTCTGGAATATGGCCAAAGAATTTGCATTTCTAACAATTTTCCAGATAATGTTGCTACAACTTTTTCATTACTATAAAATAATTAGGTTTGAATTTGGACAATTACAGTAACATAACAGAACGACAGCTTCATCTAAGGCCAGAGTTTACTTATTGTCTGACAAATAACTTTCAAAAATATTGATTATCCTTTTAGTATTTCCTGAAAGATTTCAAAATGTATTCATCAGAGACAACTTTATGTATCTGTTTGCCAAAACTGGTACACAAATTCTGCATGAAAGAATTTGATTAAATAAGTTGGATATTTTTCATTCATTCTAAATGATTCTCTGCCCTCTCTACACTACTTGGTTTTCAAGAGGTGGACATATATGTACTATTTCAGAGGGTTTCACCTCCTGCATTTGTCATGTTCTCCAGAGCAACAGAGTATATAAGATGGCTGTGCATGATCTGTCTGTGTGTCTATCAATTTAGAAAGATTTTTAGGAATTGATTCATGTTTTTGTGGGAACTATCGACTTTAAACTCTGGAGGGCTGAGCAACAGATTTCTGGCAAAATTTGAAGTTGCAGTGTCCAGCCAACAGCAATACGGATGCAGAATTCCTCCTTCTAGAGGAGACTCAGCTTTTTCTTATAAAACCTTCATCAGATAGGATGGAGTCTATTGAGGGTAATCTACTCTTCTCAAGGTCAACATTGAAATGTTAGTCACATCTTTTAAAAAAAAAGAAATAAAAAGAAAGAAAGAAAGAACCTCAGAAACACCTAGACAAGTTTTTGACCAAAAATTGTACTATAGCACATCCTAGTTGACATAAAGTAATCTTCATGCCCTTTGACATAGAGTTGACTTTATTCAGTGATGAGTTCCCACAGATCTGAGAAAGGGCGAAGCAAAAACTCAGAGAACATACTTCAAAGCTTCTACTGAAAAGATCTTCACACCTGACCATATCTGGCTTTAGTTTCACCAGTTTCCTTTCTTTCCTCTCACTCATTCCTACAGAGGAGAGTAATGGACTCTTCCTCCTTCCCACACCTGGTACTAGCTCCTTAAACTGCCCTGCCTTTAATGTTTTTTTTTCTCTCTAAATATTCCTACTATGTTTGGAATAATCCCTTCACTAAATTCTCCTAGACTTATCTCATGTGACCTCCCTCTCTTTTCCTGAATAGACAAAAACAAACTGTGGGTTTGGAAATTACCAGATTATTCCTGTGTAAACCCCAATTTTTAAAGGAAAGCTGGAAATATTTCTGCTGCTGTGCAAGAATTTCGATTTCACCCTTAGAGAATCCAACTGCTAAATATAATTTCCAATTTTACTTTTGAACCCCCTTTGTTTGCAGAGATATATCATTTCCCAATCCTCAAATGGCTATTACCACCATGATGTTAGATATTTGCAAGTACAACATGGGCAGAAATAAAGCTGAATAATAGGATAAAAATTTTTTAAAAAATAGTCTTTACTGTCAAACTGCTTCAATTGCATCTTACTCTGTTGGAAGCAAAAGATAGGCATTTTTTAGGTCAGTAGTTGATACCATTTCTGCAACCGTGGTAGAGAAATATGGTACTTTTTCTCCACTGTTTTTCAACATCTACAACTTGCCTCTTATAAATAGCAAATATATTGTGTAAAGGAATGAGTTTTTGTCTTTTTTTGAAGATTGTCATATGACAAAACCTTAGTGGCTAAACAGAAGCAAATGAGAATTGAAAAAAAATATATTTATGGATTGAGACCTCTGAAAACATAAACCCCCCAAAAAACCTTTCCTTCTCTACAATTGTTCTGGTTGGGTCCTTTTAATCAAAGCAGAAAAAAAGCTGACTGAAACAGCTTCTATATTTTTATTTTGGAGAATTTTTTCTTCATTGCAACTGACTCTTTTTGTTTTCTTTTTATTGGTGCATTGTAATAGTACATAGCAGTAGGATTTATTATGCCATATTCATAAAAATATGTAACATTTCAGGAATCTGGGTGATGACCTTGTGCAGTATAACTGACTCTTATGGCCATACTTATACAAAATATTGATAAAAGGTATATAAAATGCATATACATTTATGAAAATACACACAGGCTACATGTTTATAGTCTATACAGATTGTACTGTTCTTTTTTGGTATTTTGAATATTAACTTTGTATTTTCTCTGAGTAACATTAGAGTTAAAATCTTGGTTCACTGAGAAAAAAAGAGTTCAGCTACTCAAATTTTTGAGGTTATTATAATAGTTTAAATAACTTCTTTGTAAGAATAGATTGCTGTGAAAATAGGAAAACTAAAACAGATTTAAAAGAGCAAACACAATCCAAATTATTTTATTGGAAGATAATATAAAAAATAATCTTACTCTTTTTGTGGTTGCAATTTTTGAAGTTTCTTGCAGTCAGTCTAATTTATTTGTGTTTTAAAGAAACTCATTGTTCCCACAAGCTTATTTTGTTTCAACTTTTCTGAAAATACAGGACTAGGTTCTATTTCCTAGTTAAACACTGCTTTCTTAGTATGTCCACATATTTATATTTAGAAGAATGAAGTGAGCAGAACAATTCTGTATATAAACTTTTCCATTTGAAGAGTTCTCCTGTTTTGCTCTCAGTAGAGCTGGACTGCTGCATGCACGTTTGGAAATGTAAGCACCCTTGCACAGTCTTGCATTTGTATGTGTCAATGATTGGTCCTTTTCTGTTACTTAGAAACTATTGAATACTTTACATTGTATTGGCTTTTTAAATGTGTTTTTTAATATTAAGCAACCAGAAGACCAAAGACTGCATGACCATACTCTCCCCACATCTGGTTACAAACAGTTCAACTATTTTAAACTACACACCTTTGGTTTTGGACAGTTGGTACAACATTAGGTTGTAACTATAATTCGAGTAAGCTGAGTTTATAACCTGTTTTGACATTTAATATGCTCTGACACTCAAAGTTTTTTTTTTTAACCTTAAATAATAGTCTGGAAATTTTTAGATGTCAAGTTATCATTAAATCAGAGTTTCTGATTTTTCCTTTCCAAAGAGGTATAGATAAAGCATTGAAACAGGGAAGAAAGACTGTGGGAACTTAAAGTTTTCTTTGTCCTGTCTTCAATATGAATTCTCTACTGAATGATGATAAAGTTGAAGAAAACCCTAATAATATGGAAAAAAACTGTGTACATAACTAAAGGAAATGCAGTGTAGATAATGACACACAAGTTAAAGAATTGCTGAATCTCCTGAAGGTTTTTGTTCAGATACCAGTATCATTTTTTATAGACAACTGGAGAAGATAAGATGCATATGATGGTAAATAGTTTTGAAGATGCATTTTGGTATTTTTTATTTGGTAAACAAAGTTATCTGTAAACAGTTCTAATTGATCATCTAGTATACTTCTTTTAAATGCACCCACCATTAGCTACAGAAAACACTACAACTGCTATCAATCACCTTAGAGATACAAGGAAATTTCAATATTTCTGCCTGTTTAACATGTTAGTTAAATGGTTAGAGGTATAACTCAGTGGTAGAGAGCTTGCCTAACACCTGTGAGGTCCTTGGTTCCATCAGCACAGCAATATCTTTGTCTATAGCTATGTATATCTATATCAAGTTATAGGTTATTTTGCATAGAATATAAACCTAAACAATTGTACTTTTTAAAAAATAAGCTATCATTACTAGGTCTTATTTTTAAAAAATCTACTTAGATCTATTGACCATTTTCAATTGAGTTATTAGGTTGTATATTTTGCTATTGATTTGTTTGACTTCCTCATATATTCTGGATATGAACATCTTGTTTTGTAAGTCAGACATGAAATACTTCATGCTTCGTTCTTTTTTTTTTGAGGTGACTGGCTATTTTGGATTGTTTAGTGGTTCCATGTCATTTTTAGAATTTTTTTAAAGTTAGGTGAAGAATGCCATTGGAATTTTGATCAAGATTGCACTGAACCTGTAGATCACATTGGGAAATATGGACCTGTTAAAAATATTAATTCTTTTATTTTATGAACATGGGGTATTTTTCAAATTTTATTTGTGTCAAAATATTTATCAATCTTTAATGATTTTTATTTTTTTTATCTACTGAAAATGTGATTGCTTTCTTGATTTTTATTTCTGAGTTTTGGTTGCTAGAATATAATAATGCTACTCATTTTTAATGTTGACTTTTTATTCTGAAACTTTCCTGAATTCTTTTACTAGTTTCAATAGTGATTTAGGTGAACTTTTTTTTTTTTTTTTGGTTTGGTTTTCTATATAAAATACCATCTTATCTGCAAATAATGATAATTTGACTTCCTGTTTTCAAATCTCTTTTTCTTGCCACATCTCTCTGCTAGGACTTCCAGTACTATAAAGTGGTGAAAGTGGGTATTCTTGTCTTGTTCCAGGACTTTCAGAGAAAATTTTCAGCTTTCCCCCATTCAATATATTATCTTTTGGCCTCTTTTAGGTAATTTTTTATTATCACACATACATTCCTTCTATGCCTAATTTGTTCAGATTTTATAATTCAAGGATGCTGAAAATTGTCAAATATCACTTCTGCATCTATTGAAATAATCATGTGGCTTTCATCTTTTGTTGGGTTGATATAGGATATTACATTCATGGATATGTATATATTGAAATATATTTGTATCTCTGGGATTAATGCCACTGGATCAGGGTGATTGATTCTTTCAATGCATTGTTTAATTTGGTTTTCTAGCATTTTGTTGAGGACTTTTGTATCTTCATTGATTAGATATATGAACCTCTAGTTTTCTTTCCTCATGTCTTTGTTAGGACTCATAAAATGAGTTTGGAAATATTCTGTCTATATCCAGTTTTTTGAAGAGTTTGGGGAGAACTGGTATTATTTCTTCTTTGAATTTTGAGTAGAATTCAACAAAAGAGTCATCTAGTCCGAGGCATTTATTTCATGGAAGTCATTTTATTGTAATTTGTTCTTATTTCACATAGTTGGTCTTCTCAAGTTTTCTATCTCTTCATGGTTCTATCTTGGTAAATTGCATGTGTCAGGAATTTACCGATTTTTTCAAGTTATCTACTATGTCAGTGCATAGATGTTTGCTGTTAAAAATGATCTGAAATGATCCTTTGTATTCTGTGATGTCTGTTGTAATATCTCCTCTTTCATTGCTCATTTTGAGTCTCTCTCTCTCTCTCTATCTCTCTCTCTTTTTCTCTCTCTCTCTTACTCTTTCTCTCTTTTTCTCTCTCTCTCTTTCTCTTTCTCTCTCTCTCTTTCTCTCATTAGTTGGTCTAGCAAACAGTTTGTCCATTTTGATTATCACTTTTAGGACTAGCTCCTTATTTAATTGATCTTTTGTATTGCTTTTTAAAATCTTTCAATTATTTCTTCTGTGATATCAATTATTTCTTTCCTACTACTATTTTTAGGTTTGTTTTGCCTTGCTAAGTTGTTGAAATGATGGGATAGGTTGTATATCTGAGATCTTTGTGCTTTTTAATGTATTTCAGTTGCTATAAACTTTCCTCCTATTATTGTTATTACCATATACCATAAGTTTTAGTAATATTTGCTTTCATTTTAATGTTTCAAGAAATTTTTAAAATTCACTTTTTGTTTCTTTTTTTTGATTTATTGGTTGTTTCAGAGTAATTTTTAAAAATTTTTCATGTACATGTAGAGTTTTCAAAGTTTTTCTTGTTATTTATTTCTTATTTTATTGCATGGTAGTCAGAAAAGTTACTTGCTAAGACTTCAATTTAAAAAAAATTGTTATTGAGTCTGCTTTGTGGCTTTTCATGTGATCTATGTTTAAGACTGCTCCATGTTCTTATGAGAAGTATTTGTATTTTATAGCTTGCTGAGAGCCATTGCCAAGTAGGAATGACGCATGGCATGACCCAGGTCATTTGCAGTGACATTGCATGTACCTTGCTCAAGGACCAGGGTGGTTCCAGTTTTAAGGTGTATCCTGCTGGGAATAGGGCATATCCTGCTGCCCCAGGCATGCCCGCTCCTTGAGTTCCCATTGAGTTCTCACGGGATTCAGAGAGTATTTGGGATACAGAGCCCGGTGGAGAGTGGATTTTGCCCAGAATGTGTGTAAAGTGCCAGTGACAGTTCGAGAATAAAGAGTTGCTGTTTGAATCTACAAGGTGTGTGGTGGCTCGTGATTTTGTGCCCAGCCAGACTGCAGCATTTGGTGGCCTGTATGTGGAACATCTGAAACGTGGAGGTAAGTGAAATTGCTCGCCCCTGAGGGAAGGCGAGAGAATGGGTGACCATTTCAAAAAACAATGTGTTCTTGTTTTGATTTATTTTGTTTTTGTTTCAAGCTGCCTATCCCTAGAAATTTCTCAGGCAAACTGGTAAAAATGGTTGGCTCAAGGTTTGAAGTTTGTTGGCCCTGAGGAAGAGAAAGTTGATACAACAATTTTTTATTCCGGTTTTGTTTCATTCAGTTTCGGTTTTGTTTTGTGTTATCTTATTGGGTTGCGTTATCTTTTTACTAGATTAGAAATTAGTAAAAAACAAACTGAAAAAGTGTTAAGTAAATTGTTAGAGGTTCAGACCATGGAGAAAGACATTTTATATCAAGCAAAAGAGAAGGTCTCTTGAGCTAGTCAGACAGAGGAAGAAAATTTAAAGGAAAAGGCACTATTAGGAAAAAGGCTACAACAGGAGGCTGTTACTAACTTCGTTTTATCACCAGAGGGCGTAATTCAACCAACAGCCCCACCTATGGAGACAGGTGAGTGGCCCTCAAACCCCATAGTTGATAAATGGGATCCTGAGACAGGACCTCAAAGATTAGCATGCCCTGTACTTGAAAAGGTAGGAGGGCAGCGAATTCACCATGCTTTAGATTTTAAAACAGTGAAGCAGTTAAAGGAGGCTGTAACAACCTATGGTCCCCAAGCACCCTTCATTTTAAGCATGGTCTAGTCCATTACTAACTTGGACATGACGCCAGCAGATTGGGCTAGCATGTGTAAATCTGTGCTAAATGGAGGACAATATTTGTTATGGAAGGTTGCCAATGAGGAATTTTGCACGGAGACAGCTAGGCAGAATGCAGCAACTGGTTACCCTCAAAGAAATCTAGATATGTTATTAGGAAAAGGACCTTATGAGGGTCAATGGCAACAAATTGAATATGATCCTGCTATATATGCACAAATTGCTGCAGACCCAGTTAGGGCATGGAAGACTTTACAAGGATATGGAGATTTACGGTCAGCTATCTAAGGGAATACAGAGAACTAATGAAACTTACGCTGAATTTGTAGATAGGCTTCTTCAAGCAGCTTCCAGAATTTTGGGGGATACAGAACAGGCAATGCCATTAATAAAACAACTGGCTTATGACCTAGCAAATCGTTGCTGCAGAGAGGTCATTAGACCATGGAGACATGAAGATTTAAACACATATATTAAATTATGTAGAGACATTAATGAACAAGGGCAAGTCTTGGCAGCTGCAGTACAACAGGCTTTAGATGCCAGGCCAAAAACATGCTATAATTGTGAACAAACAGGGCATTTTAAAAGGAGTTGCCCCATAGGAGGAGGGCTTAACAAAACTAAGTATCAAAGGAATAGAATACCGGGTATTTGCCCACGATGCCGTAGAGGGAGACATTGGGCTAATGAATGCCGTTTTCAAACCACCATAGAGGGTACTCCCTTATCAAAAAACGGACAAGGACCAGGTATTTACCTACAATATCGTGGAGAAAGGCATCAGGCTCCATTGCTAAAAAACAGACTGGGGGGCCCAATGCTCCAGGGCCCACAACCACAAATATACAGGGCAGTGGAGGAATTCAGCAACACCATCAGGGTAGTGCCCAGGACACATTGTCCATTAAATCCCTCATCAGACAAACCCGAGGGAGCGCAGGGTTGGACATCTGCACCTCTGCCAGAGCAGTATTAACTCCAGAGATGGGAGTTCAAATCATTCCTACAGGAGTAAAAGGACCTCTTCCCCAAGGAACAGTAGGCTTATTATTGGGACATAGTTCATCTACACTAAAAGGACTTATGATAATTCTTGGGGTAATTGATCCCGATTATGTAGGTGAAATAAAATTTATAGCTAGTTCTCCAAGAGGTATATCAGTAATTTCACCAGGAGATAGAATAGCACAGTTGTTAATAATACCCAGCCTACATCATAAATTCTCCAGCCATAGTGAAGAAAGAGGTTCCAGGGGATTAGGTTCCACAGGTGTAGATTGGGCTATGCTGTCTTTAAATTTAGATTCTCGCCCAATGCTAAAACTAAATATTCAAGGACATGAGTTTAATGAGCTACTGGACACAGGTGCTGACCTTAGCATCATATCTCCTCAAGAATGGCCAAAACATTGGCCATTACAACAAGCCACTCAAACTCTTCAAGCCCTAGGAGTGGCGACTAATCCCCATAGAAGTGAAATGATATTAGATTGGAAGGATCCTGAAGGATGTGACGGAACTATACAGCCATATGTATTGGATCATCTTCCTATAAATTTATGGGGACGAGATGTCCTAGATCAATTAGGTTTGACATTAACAAATAACATCAATCCTAATGTGCCCACTACTAGGGCTAGACAAGGTTTTAGGAAAGAAAAAAGATTAGGAGAACAAGAGCAAGGTATAGCAGCACCAATTCAAATAGATCAAGGGATAAACAGACATGGGTTGGATTTTTAGAAAGGGCCACTGAGACAATCAAAATTACTTGGAAATCAGAAAGACCAGTGTGGGTTCCTCAGTGGCCCCTGACTAAAGAAAAGATACAAGCAGCCCATGATCTGGTCAAACATCAATTAGCGGAGGGACATATACAACCTTCCGTATCTCCCTATAATACTCCCATTTTTGTCATTAAAAAGAAATCTGGTAAATGGAGATTATTGCAAGATTTAAGAGCCATTAATAATGAGATGGTTATTATGGGACCTGCTCAATGAGGGATTCCTCAATTGTCTGCTTTGACAAAAACCTGGCATGTTTTAGCTATAGATATTAAAGTTTTTTTTTTTCGATTCCAATTCATCCCGAGGATAGTCCACGTTTTGCATTTACTATCCCTGCATTAAATCATGAAGGTCCTGATCAGAGATATGAATGGAAAGTACTCCCTCAAGAAATGGCTAACAGTCCAACTATGTGTCAAATCTATGTTAACAAAGCAATCCAGCCACTTAGAAATCAAAATCCTGAACTACAAATATTTCACTATATGGATGATGTATTATTAGCACATAAAGATAAAAACATATTGCTGGAATGTTATGCTACACTTACAAACTTATTAAAAAATTATAATCTAGAGATAGCAATATATAAAGTACAATTAAATTTTTCAATTAATTATTTAGGAGTTCTATTATCCTCAACCATGGTCCGTCCACCAAAAATTCAAATACGAGTAGATCAACTCAAATCACTTAACAACTTTCAAAAGTTACCAACAGGAGAGTTGGGACCTTTATTTGATATTCTAAAAGGTCCATCAGATCCAAATTCACCCCGCATGTTAACTCCTAAAGCTGGAAATGCATTAAAAATTATTGAAGCATATATGGAAAATATGCATTTGGATAGAATTGATATAAGTTTGCCTTTATTATTTATTGTACTACCAACCAAAAATATGCCTACAGGAGTATTTTGGCAAGAAGGTCCATTTTTATGGATACATTTATCTTATTCTCCTAACACTATTCTTATTAGGTATCCTGAGGCTGTAGGACAATTAATATTCAAAGGAATAAGAGCAGCAAAGGGAGTGTTTGGAATTTCTCCCAATAAAATTATTACTCCATATACTATGGATCAAATTGATGAGTGACCTAATGAGTTAAATACTTGGGCAATAATCATGTGTAAATCTAATGTTTCATTTGATAATCATTTACCATCTAATCCTTTGTTGTCTTTTTTGTCTAAGCATCCTGTAGTTTTTCCAAAAATGACAAGAAAAACACCTATCATGAATGCTCCAAATATATTCACTGATGGGTCAAATAATGGTACAGCAGCAGTAGTTACCCCGATCCAACTTTTACATTTTTAGTACCCAAACAATCAGCTCAAAAGGTAGAGCTTAATGCAGTATTACAAGCTTTTGTGATGTTTAAAGATTCTATATTTAATTTATTTTGTGATAGTCAATATATAGTTAATGCTATTGTATCCCTTGAAATGCTGGTAGGATTTCTCCTTCCTCTACTGTTTTCTCTTTGTTTTCCACTATACAAAGTCTAATCTGGGACAGAAAAGATCCATTCTTTATAGGACATATCAGGGCACATACAGGATTGCCTGGAGCCCTTAGTTTGGGCAATGATTTAGCAGATAAAACTACACATGACATACATATTTTCTCTACATTAGAAGAAGCTACAAATTTTCATAAAAGGTTTCATGTTAATGCTAATACTTTACAAAAGCGTTTTAAAATAACTAAGGAACAAGCCAGACATATAATAAAACAATGTCAAAATTGTGGGACCTTTTTACCACAAATTAATCTTGGAGTCAATCCTAGAGGATTGATACCTAAGCATATTTGGCAGATGGACGTCACACACTTGCCAGAATTTGAAAATTAAAATATTTGCATGTTACAGTTGATACTTCTTCCAGATTTTTGATGGGCTCCCTTCATGCTGGAGAAAAAACTAAAGATATTATAGCTCATTGCTTACAAAATTTTGCTGCTGTGGGAGTTCCAAAACAATTAAAAACAGATAATGGTCCTGGCTATACCTCTACCTCTTTTAAACAATTTTGCTCATCATTTGGTATTACTCATATACCAGGAATCTCATACAATCCACAGGGACAAGGCATAGTTGAAAGAGCTCATCAAACTATTAAAACATACTTATTAAAGCAAAAAGAGGGAATTGGAAAGGGGTATATATCCCCCAAAGAAAAACTTAAAATAACCCTTTTTACTCCAAACTTTCTAAATTTGGATTCATCAGGACTTAGTGCTGCGGAAAGACATATGTATCCCCAAAATGTACATAAGCCTAAGGTACTTTGGAAAGATATTCTAACAGGACAATGGAAAGCTTCTGACCCAGTGATTGTCTGGAGTCGGGATTCTGTTTGTTTCCACAGGAAGAACAGCAGCCAATTTGGATTCCAGAGAAACTAACTAAAGCAATTTCTACAGATCAAAAAGAAGATGATTTGACTCAAATCCATAACAGCTGATATCCAGAGCTCCAGCTTGGCTATTCTTACATCTGTGACAGCGATTAACCAGGATGCTTTTTTCAATATCTATTTTATTATTGCCTTTTCCCACATCATAAAGTTCTATTTTATTTTTTGAGTTCATACAGACCTAGGTTAATGTTTTTCTGATCAGTTTTATTTTTTGACTGTGGAGTTTTTAAACATTTGCAATGGAGATTTCACCTAGGTAAAGCTACAAGGCCTTTACTATTGTCTTATGTGTTGTATGTCATGTGTGCACACTTCTGTTTTGTGTTGTATGACTACATGTGTGTATGTCCATAGATCATATATGAGGAGCACTCATGAAAAAATGGATCTGAATTTTTTTTATTCACGTGATTTAAATGGTTTAATTTAAATTAGGTTAACAGCTGTTAAGGATTGTTTTCATAGGAGGTTAACAAATCTGTTTGTTTACTTTCACCTTTTTTTTCATTATATTTAATAATTCTGTTCAGGATAATATCTCTTTAGCATCATTGCCAGAATTCCTATCTTTATGCCAGTGCTGGTGAAAACAAAGATAAAACCAAACTACAGCTTCTATGATAGCTATCACAGTAAACTATATAAACTGATGCATCAATGAATATAACTCAACAAGTAATGCTCAATCAAAGATTCGATTTACTTTGGGAGGAAATGGACATATTGATAGACTCCTCCGCTTTGAACTGCTTGCAGAACTTGCCTGGATTATGTATCACTTGTTTACATTGTGAACTATCGTTTGGTGCAGCTAATTGAGCTAGTGCTGGCATATCTTTGCTGATGGTGTCACCAGTGATGCAATTTTTCCAAAGGAGCCGTCAATTGGCTTGGTGTCGTGGCATTTCTGTATCCTCCTCCCTTCTGCTAGTGATGGTCTAAAATTTGGGGGCCAACAAAGGTGAGGCAAAAAACCTCACCCCCCCACTGGCATCAAGGACAAATTTGGGGGCCAACAGAGGTTTGCAAAGAACCTCACCCTTCCACTGGTGCATAGGCCTATCCACAAGTATGGCTGTATACTGGACTGGTAGTCAGTGATGGGTATGATCCAATTGCAGTGGTATCAACCTAAGACAGGAGGCTGACACCTAGAGGTCAGTTTTTCCCATGACGGGTAAGAACCATATGTTGAATTGGACAACCTACCAGGCACGGTCCTTAAGCCACATTGCTTATTGTTTAATTAATCAGAAGGGGGGAGATGCTGAGAGCCATTGCCAAGTTGTAATGAGGCATGGCATGACCCAGGTCATTTGCAGTGACATTGCATGTAAGGTGACCTTGCTCAAGGACCAGGGTGGATCTGGGTTTAGGGTGGATCAGGGTTTAGGGTGCTCCTTGGGTTTAGGGCGGTTTCAGGTTTAAGGTGTATCCTGCTGGGAATAGGGCGTATCCTGCTGCCTCAGGCGTGCCCGCTCCTTGAGTTTCCATTGAGTTATTGCAGGATTCAGAGAGTATTTGGGCTTCAGAGCCTGGTGGAGAGTGTGGATTTTGCCCAGAATGTGTGTGTAAAGTGCCGGTGACAGTTCAAGAATTAAGAGTTGCTGTTTGAATCTACAAGGTGTGTGGTGGCTCATGATTTTGTGCCCAGCCAGACTGCGGCAATAGCTGTTGCACAGAATATTCTGTAGATGTGTGTTGAGTTCATTTGTTGTAGGATGCAATTTAATTTTGCTGTTTTAATATTTAATATTTGCCCTATATATTTAAGTGCACTAATATTGGGTTCACATATAATTGTTTTGCTGAATTGAGCCCTTTATTGATATATAACTATCCTACTTGTCTTTATTTTTTTTGCTATAATATCTATTTAATCTGATAAAAGTATGACTATTGCTACTTTCTTTGGACTCCATTTGAACAGAACATGTTACTAAGGTAATTATCAGTATGTGAGGACTTACTACATCCATTTTGTAATTTATTTCCTAGTTTTATTGTAGTTCCCTTCTTATTCCTTTTGGTTAATGGTTTTCTCTAGTAGTGGGTTTTGTTTCCTGGAAAAAACCATTAATATCATAGAAAATGCCAAATCCTAAGAAGAAAATAGAACCACAGCTTCCCTTGATGAATTCAATTTTTGTTCAACAGGAATATTCATCAATTAAACTAACTGAATATAATAGGCATGAACATTGCTTTTCATGGAATTCCAATATCATGTGGTTATAGTGGGCAACCTTAATCTAAATAGCATTGAATTTTAATATTACTATTATGCGTGTCCCATCCATCGTCCTGAATCACCACTCTTTTCTATTCTTATAAAACCAAAGCTAGAGTAAAAAAAATATTGTTACAAAATATAAATCTCACATAAACACCCTTTTTAAGATCTATGAAGAAAATGTGTGCTTGTTACTAGAGTTTTTTTATAGCTGTTTCAAGTTTTATATAAAAAAATGGCAGTGGAAAAACCAGTGTAGCCTCAGTGGAGGGATGAATATCAAACTAGGAATATCCACAGAAGGTAATTCTTGTAAGAAAGAGAGAGAGAGAGAGAGAGAGAGAGAGAGAGAGAGAGAGAATGTGTGTTTAAATTTTCTACTGTCTTCAGCTTTTAGCAACTCTAAGAAATATTGTCTCAGCATTAATAAACCCTAAGGTGACTGAGAGATTTTATTAGTATTCATTGATAACTACAGTCTCATCATATAAGTATTGATACTTGTTAATAGTGAAATGAAAAATAAAGAAAGCAATCCTAGAACCTCAAGTCACTGAAGGTGAATCAAATCTATGCAATTATATAGTAGAGTGATGTATAGGGAGTGAGGGTAAAAGGCACAAAGGAGCCGGGAAGGCATCCTTATATATTTTTTATGGATCATGAATTCACACATGTAACTTCTTCTTCCCAATATTTTTTTCCATCTTTCTTTGTTGCAGTCTTGGAAAACGCATATATAGAGAGAAACCAAACAAATGATACACTGAGAGCAATTTTGAGAAATAGAAAGGAAAATTGTTTATGTGTTTGGGGGTTAGACAGTTGAAAGGTCAGTTATGTATTAGAAAATTCATTTCAAGACTAGAAAGGTTAGTAGTCTGGAAAAATTCCCTGTTGAAATAAATAGCCATATTCTTCAGAAAAGCAGCCTGTCAAAAAGCAAAGAGCAATTTACATGGGCACACCACAGAAGCCTTGGGATGAAAGGATGTTCCTTGACACTTGCAACAGAAAAATGACTTGAAGGAATTCGAGCTGACTGTAGGTCTCCATTTCTTTTAAAGACACATGAGGGATTGTTATATATTTCTTATTCTGAAACAAATTTTTCCAACATCCTTGGAAGACAAATGTTCAAATAATAAATTGTCAAGCAATTCACTGAAGTAGAATAGAAGTAGAAATCTGCAGACACATTGCTTATAGAATTATTATTCAGTTTATAATTAAAACTGCTAGAAAGCTAGTGGTCTTTTTTTCCCTCTGTATTATTCTGAATAACTATTAAAATAAAATATATAAAGTATTCCCTTTATGTAATTATAATCCTAACATCACTTACTAAATTCATCACAGCAGTTTGAATAAATACATATCACAATCCAAGTATATCTTCAGACTTACTGTGTTTCACCATACAATCATTACCACTGCATTAACATACATTCTTGAATATTATTTTCATTGTAATCTTGCAACTGGACAGTTTAGTAATACATTATTTTACATAATACCAGAACCATGAAAAAAACCTTCACATAAATAGTCACACCCTAATTATTTGCAATAAAATAAAATAAGGCATAAAATCTGTAATGATAATGTAGTGAAATGTGGTAATCTTTTTACACATACATATATGAGCCATGTTAATATATTATTAAGGTATCTTAATAATAATTAAATATAGTAAATTTGAACTCATCAATCTTCTTAATATGCTGGTATTTATGATTTTCTGTTGTGAATTAATTAAACTGAAATAAATAAGAAAATAAAAAATTTCACTTTCTTTTTTCCCAGTGTTGCTGCTTGAACTCTGGGCCTGACAGGTAAGCACTCCATCACTGAGTGATGTTCCCAGTCCTTACTTTCTTGAATAAGTTGACACCAAAAAATTTGTAGGTTAGGGAAAGTTATACAATTTTGAAATATCAAATAAAATTATTGTTGAAATTTGTATCTTTTAAAAAATTTTTTCCTTCAGAATACTATTTTCCTCACTAAAAATTAAGACAAAAATATAAATCTTTTATATTGAGTGATCTTGAAATAATTTCCTAATAAAGTCACACTTTGCTTTCATTTTCCATATCCATAAAAGACATATGCTAAATATTGGCTTTTTCATCATTGTTTTTCAATTCAGTGGCTTTTCTAAATTATTCATAGAAGACTAGGAGTGTACTTTATATCGAAGTGCACATACTTTCAATGTTCCTTTGGAACTCATGATCAATATAATACTAAATATAATTCAATTACTCTAACTCACCAGTGTATTCTTCTCCCAGCATATGACAACTGTCCAGAAACATCAATACTCATGATTGATGGACCAGACACGTTACTCAGGAGAGTCTCAAGTTTGGATGGTGATTCCTTCTTAGGATCATCTAGAGTAAATACAAGCAGATGGAAGCCATGTGTGCTATAGCTTTCATGTCAAATATCAGTATGAATATATTCTCCCAAATAATCCTTTGAGCTCAAGAGAATTTTAGTCTCCATCATGAATTATTCCTTTTTTCTCACTTATATTACTTCTGTAAATCCACTAGAGTGTTTGTTTAAGTGAGATATTTTTTCTATTTAAAATGAGAGAAATTGCCTGAGAAAATCCAACGTTACCCATGAGAAATAAAACCCTTTGCTTTTAGTAGTATTACAGAATTTTTTATTATACTCTGGGTACATGACTTTAAGTAGCTCAAAATCAGCAATTATGAAATTGACAAATGCTAATTATTGAGAGAGAATTTTGTTAATTAGAGCTAATTTATTTTTTATTTTGCAATAAGAACTGTGTCTTTTCCAGGAGGATTTTAAAGTTTTTCCATTAACTGGGCATTTAAAGTTACATAAAGCTTTATTAATTTTTTATTCATTTCTGAGTTGGATTGCAGTTTGAACAATTAACAAACAACCCATCTCTAAAAGATTTTTAATAACTTGTTTGATCGTACTCTACATTGATCATTTATTCTGATTTACCAAAGGAGGGAAAATAAGAAATTGAAATTTTAGTTGCGTTATGAATAATTCAGCTACCAACCATGAACATTAACGATAAAGTCATAAATAACATAATTTGAGCTATGATAAAACATAAAAACTGATGGTGGCCATCTTTGTTCTTCTTAATTTGATTCCTGGCTAATGCGGGCTGTGATTACATAAACAGTCATTATGAGAAGTGAAGATAAACACTCATATTCTTTTTAGACATTCACTGTGTAACAGGCAAGAGATGGTCACTAGATTCACAAAATCCAAAAATAATATATAAAGCACCTTTTCAGAATTTGTAGAACGGGCCTAAAGGTCAATGCAAGAACCATAATTTTGTTATAATCACAGCTTTAAGTAAAAACTTAAAAACTGGGTTATGGCTCAATGAAGCAGATATACTCCACTAAAAGATTATAACATCTAAACTTGTGTTTTCCTTAAATGTACAATTTTAATGTGCTGACAAAATTATTAGGAAACTTTTTCTAAACCAAAAAAATGACTCATAACTCCACCCTTCAAAATAATTTATTCTTTCCTATTTTCCTATTATTTTCTATTACATTTCATTTATAATTTATCACAATAACAAAGTTAGGAAATATTTTATTATGAGCTTTACATTTGTATTTAGCAAGACAGCATAATCATTTCCATGATTTTATAGTCTTCATATTTCTATTTTTCATAGCCAGAAAATATTTCAATCAAGATACCTTGGAATTTATCTAGCCAATACATCAGAATTTTTATTTATATTTATATAGATTTAGTTTTTAAAATTTAATTATTTAAAGCAGTATCTGTAGTCCCTGATTTAATTTCTACTTGTTTTTTAAATTATTTTAATTGTACAAATTTATAGGGAACAGTGTAAGGATTTGGTATGTATACACAGTATGCAATGATCAAATCAGAGTTGTTAACAATTCCATATCCTTAAAAATGTTTTAAGACTTTTGATTAGCACATAATGATTTTACATATTTATGGGGTATATGCTGATATTTTAATACATGTATAAAAATAATGTTCTGATCAAATTAGGGTAATTGACATTTTTAGCTCCTTATCACTACATTGTTTGGAGATTTTAAGCTGTTTTCTTCCAATTATGTGTGGAATATATAATAGATTATCATGAACTATACTCCCCCCCACTATCGGTAGAATGCCAGAACTTACTCTTCTATATTACTGTGTTTGAATTATGGAACCTCCTACTAGTCTTCCCTTCCCTTAACCTTCTCTGCCATTTATAATCACTATCATATATTCCAACTGACCTTATTCTTTAACAACCAAATATGAGAAAAAACATAGGGAATTTGCCTTTCTGCATCTGACTTGTTTCACTTGACACAATGTTCTTCACTTCCATCTGCTTTACTGAAAATGATAAAATTTTTATTATGGCTGAATAATATTCCATTGTGTATAAATAACACACACACACACACACACACACACACACACACACACAAGCACACATTTTCTTTATTTACTCATGCAATGATGGGTACTTTTTTAGTCAGCTATTTTGCCACTGTGACTAAAAGGACCCAACCAGAACAATTGTAGATGATTAATGAGTTTAATGAGGGCTAAGGGTTTCAGAGGTCTTAGTCCAAAGAAGGATGGCTCTGTTCTTCAGGTCTTGAGGTGAGACAGAACATCATGGTGGAAGAGTGTGGCAGAGGGAAGTGGCTCACATGATGCTCAGAAAGCAGAAAGGTCTTCAATTGTCAGATATAAATATATACTCCAAAGCCACGCCCCCAATGCCCACTTCAGTTATTAATTAGTTAATTCCTATCAGGAGATTAATTCACTGATAGGTTTAAGGATATAACCCAATCATTTCTTCTCCAAACTGACTTGAACTGTCTCAATGAGCTTTTGGGGGACACTACATCTAAACCATAACATTTCAACCCTAGACCACAAAAGCTCACACAAATGCAAAATATATTTAGTCCATGCCCAAGGGTCTGCATAGTCTCAACAGTTCCAAGATTGCTCAAAGTTCAAGTCCAAAGTCTTCTCAGAGGCAAGACAATCTCAGGCTGTGAGCTTATGTAAAATTAAAAGCAATTAACAAGTATTGAACATATAATGGTAGAGAGTAAACATTTCCATTCACAGAATTAGGGACATAGAAAGAAGAAGGTGGGTAAGCACATTGAAGAAATTTTCCTAGACTCCCTTGTGCAAGAAGGCTGTCCCACTGCTCTCTTCTTTGGTTGGAGGTTACCAGGAATTGAACTCAGGAGCATTCAACCACTGAGCCTCATCTCCAGACCTATTTTGTGTTTTCTTTAGAGACAGGATCTGCATTGTTTAGCACCTTACTTTTGCTGAGGCTGGCTTTGAACTCAAGATTCTCCTGCTTCCTTTGCTCTGAAGATGCTTTTTAGTTTGATATAGCCCATCTGTCCATTTTTGCTTTTTTCCCTTTGTGCTTTTGAGTGTTATCCAAAAATAATTGTTGCATGTAATGATTACATAGTTTTGGATCCTAAATTTAAGTCATCAAAGTGCTTGATTTATTTTTTATGCAGGGAGAAAGTTGGGGGTCAAATTTCAATATTCTGCATGTAAGTATCCACTTTTCCCAGTCATTTATTGAAGATATTTTACTATTTCTAGTGTTTTGTGCACCTCTGTAGAGACTCAGTTGGCTATAAATGCTTGTGGTTATTGCTGGACAATCTATTCTGTTTCAGTGCATTTTGTGTCTGTTTTCAATGCCAATATCTTGCAGTTTTGACTTATGTAGCTTAGTAGTATGTTTTAAAGCTAGGTATTGTTATACCTTTAGCTCTTTGTGCTCATGATTGCATGAGGCCCATATTTTAATATATAATAAATGCTACGTAATTAGAGAGCAGGTCTAAATATTAAATGATGATTTAATGCCCTTGTAATTATTCTATCATTGAAATTATATCAGATCTTCAAATATAACAAGATTTTCTGTTTCTAAACTGAGAAGTCTTCTTTCGTGAGCTCTTAGTTTATTATGCAAAAAGAGATTCCCAAATTACCCTAGGTACATATATGAAGGCAAGAATAATGTGACTCTGTGTACAACCAGAGAAATAAAAAATTGTGCTTCGTATGTGTACTATGAAGTGAAATGTATTCTGCTGTCATGTATATCAAATTAGAACAAATTAATTGATTAATTAATTAATTAAAGAAAATAATTGAGGCCCAAGAAGAAGAAAATAAGTTTTATAAAAGAAAAAATCTCAGATTCAAATATTCAAATACTTCTTAATTTGGCAAACTTGGAAAATGGTGAAGGCTCTTTCCATGTCTCTACACATGGATTGTTAAGATGTGATAAAGATGATGAAGATTAAGTGATAAAGATGTGGAAAGAGCTTTATAATACAATTGAAAATAAATGAAGGAAAATTATTCATTATTGATATACAAAATTTTGTTTAAAACAGATATATGTTATCATTATAAATACAGTCATTATGAGTTCACCTTCATTTTTTTTCTTTTCGCTGTTCATTCATGTATGATTTTAGAACATATGCCTTAACTTCAAGAGAATATTTTTATAATATCTCCCCTGACATCTTTGATATTCTCCCTTATTTATAGACTCTCATCTCAATTCTGTTTCATTGTCTTCTGGTCTAACTCAATTCCTGACCATTCTCCAACCCACAAACTCTTCCAGTGTAGTGTCAGCACAGATTCTCAGTCATTGGAACAATTACTTGTATTTTTAAGCACTTCTATGGAGATACTGTATGCTAAAGTTAACTTTCTATGTTTGTTAGCTTGTACTTTTATTTCTCATTACCAATGTATAAAGGAGTTTGAAGGGAGGGTGGAATTCTTCTCATTGTTCATTACCACTTTCATATTCACTCTTCATTCTCATGTTCTGAACCTCCAGTTCATACAATGCTCAGGCTAACTAGATTATTCTGACTGCTGCTTCTCTTAATGTTATTCTTCTACAAAATTTGGGGTCATTTCAACCTTATTTCTTGAAGATTTTAACATATGGCTCACTTTTCCTTGTAGATCACAATGATGATTACTTATTTTCTTTTAACTAATTTCAACCATCTGTCTCTGCATCCTACATCACCATTTTTTTTCCTTGGGATACAATTAATTGTACAATTTATGTTTAATCTCACTCTGCTATTGTTTCAGATGAGGCATAAAAAATGTTGAAGTTGTAACATTTTCTCCCTTATTACCATAGAGGCAGAGATAGATAAACTGATGAATAAGAACATTACAAATTCTTATAATCAATATAAATTTGGTGGTTTGCCCAAGATTGATATAAAATTGAAAAGTAAAAACAAATTATATTCAACTATCTACATTTGAATATGATCCTGTTTTTAAATTTTCTACTAAATGGAAGTTACTGGAATTTTCTAATTTAATCCAAAATTCTTTATGCAGTGAAGTTTAAAGAATTAATGAGCTAAACTAATTTGTGAAAATAAGTTAAGTCAATATTATTATAGGAAATAGTGTTGGTATTCCTCATGCCAATGAAAGATGTTTTAAATGAGACAGACATTTAAAAGATAAATTGCATTATGCATATTTAAGATACACAGAGTAATATTATAAGGTACATATTTATTAAAATCATTACTATAGTGGAACAAATTAAAATATCCATCCCTGGTTGCCTAAACTATCTTTTAAAACAGTCTAATTATCTTTCTTTCTTCCAATATGTTCACCAAAAAATGCTTCCCATTTTTACATCATCAACAGTAAACATAACTATGAAACTTCCTCATGAAAATAGTTTCATCAATTTTATGAAAATTAGTCATAGATCATTTCTGTGTGATATAAAATAAAATATATAGAATAAATAGATATTGATCCTTAATTTGAAACTTTATTTTATTTATAATACACATTATAAATTTCTACTTGATACACACACACACACACATAAAAATACACATACATCTAGGAGAAAAATGGGACAGAGATTCTAAAATAAAAGTAATGTACATTTGACCCTTTAAATGACTACTTAAAGGATTAAGTGCCTTGATAAAGTAACCAGAGTGTCAGTATTAGAAATTGGAACTCAGCATGTTTTTCATCTGATCACTGATGGTATGTATGTTATATCAAGTTGTCAAATGAAGATTTTTTGACGTTTTTTTAGGTGTTTCTTCTTTCTGTGGATCAGCTGATTTGCTCCCAAATTAACTTCAATTCTGAAACAGTGTGTCACTTCCCACTTGTTACTCATTTTGGAAGAATAACAAGAGTCAGAACCACCATTGTATTTGTGGTTGTATTTACTAAGGCTCCTAATTTGAGTTTACTTCTGGAATCACATAGATGAATCCTGAGAACCCAATAACCTTCCCATAATCACATAGTCTAGACCATCCACACTCTTCACATGACTTCTGGAATTGCATCTGTTATATGCCTTACTACCTAAGTATTTTCCTTCAGTTGAGTTAGACTAAGTTGATTAGTGTTATTCCAGTAAAAAGAAGGAAGATGAACTTTGTGATTGTTATTTTTTTCTCTTTCATACAAAAAATATAGCCACCATCGCAACTATATTTAAAATAAAATGCCCAAATACTGCACAATTGCTCATGTTCCCAGTAATCTCCATATAAATCAGCAATGTGATGAAAGTGAGCCTAAAGTAACATTGTGATTCTAGGCTACAGTCTTGAAAGTATATTATTTTCTACCCTGAAAAAAATGACCCAGGTTTATTTCTCCAATTGTTAAAGGTGGCACACTTTTAAGACAGAAATAATACTATGAAACTGATAAAGAAAAAACAATCTAAATAATAAATTAGATTGCAAGAGTGATCCACTCACTTGTGTTTTTTTTCCCAGAGTAACTTAGGAAATATAAGTTTATAAAGAATTCACATTTTTACATACATTATTGACACTTTATGCAGAAAACATTGAAAACTGTAGGTAGATCTTTACACATAAACTTGCATCTGGACATGTGTACCAGGTCACATCACCTCTTCTCTCATGGTAAAAAGAGTTTGTGCTTTGGAAGATGAGGGAAATTATTTGTTTTTCTTACCTTCTTTTTCACTCCAAGTTTTGTCACAGACACTGACAGTTTTTGTTTTTACCTAGCAGCTTATTATTACTCTTCTTCTTATTTGTAATTATTTTTAGCAATACAAATTTAAAAGTTTCATTACTTTCCATTTTATACCATATATTAAGTGGGAAAGTTTTTGTTTAAAATATTTCAAATGAAAGGAAAAGTCAGTGCAGACCACCCTTCAAGTAATTCTGCTCTCATGTGTGGTTTTTTATCTTTGGATAAACATTCAATAGTGAAATGGTTATATTAAGAAAATTATATATTTTAGTGTTGTGAGGAACATTCATACTGTTTTCCATAATGGTGGTACTAATTTAAATTCCCATTAGCAATGTATAAGGGTTCCTTTTTCTAAAGTTAACTTACCAACATTTATTTATATATATATAGATATAATTATTTTATTTATATATGATAGCAGAATACATTACAATTCTTATACATATAATGCACAATATTTCATCTCTCTGGTTATATACAAAATATATTCACACCAATTCATGTCTTTATACATGTACTTTGGATAATAATGTCCATCACATTCCACCATCATTTCTAACCCTATACCCTCTTCCTGCCCCCAACCCAACTCCACCCTATCTGAGTTTATCTGTTCCTCCCATGCTCCCCCTCCCTAACCCACCATGAATCAGCTTCCTGATATCAGAAAAAAACATTGAGCACTTGTTTTTTGGGGAAAGGCTTACTTCACATAGTATTATCTTCTCTAATTCCATCCATTTACCTGCAAATGCCATGATTTTATTGTCTTTTAATCAAGAATCAATAAATGGGATGGACTCAAACTAAAAAGGTTCTTCTCAGAAAAAGAAACAATCTGTGAGGTGAATAGAGAGCCTACATCTTAGGAGCAAATCTTTACCTCTCATGCATCAGATAGAGCTTAATCTCTAGGGTATATAAAGAGCTCAACAAGCTAAGCACCAAAAAAAAAAAAAACCCAATCAATAAATGGGTCAAGGACTTGAACAGACACTTATCAGAAGATATGCAATCAATCAACAAATATATGAAAAAATGTTCATCATCACTAGCAATTAGAGAAATGCAAATCAAAACTACTCTTAAGATTTCATCTCACTCCAGTCAGAATGGCAGCTATTATGAATACAAACAACAATAAGTATTGGTGAGGATGCGGGAAAAAAGTATACTCATACACTGCTGGTGGGACTGCAAATTTTGCAGCCAATATGGAAAGCAGTATGGAGATTCCTTGGAAAATTGGACATGGAACCACCATTTGATCCAGCTGTCCCTCTCCTTGGTCTATACCCAAAGGACTTAAAAACTGCATGCTACAGGGACACAGCCACATCAATGTTTATAGCAGCACAATTCACAATAGCTAAACTGTAGAAGCAACCTAGATGCCCTTCAATAGATAAATGGATAAAAAAAATGTGGCACATATACACAATGGGATTTTTATATATTTTCATGATAGCCATTTTACCTGGGATTGGATGGTATATTATTATAATTTTTTAAAATTTTTTATTTGTTCTTTTTAGTTATTCATGACAGTAGAATGTATTTTGACATATCATACATACATGGAGCATAACTTCCCATTCTTGTAGTGGTACATGATGTGGACTTATGCTGGTCATCTATTCATACATGAACATAGGAACGTTATGTCTAATCATTCTACTGCCTTTGCCATTCCAATCCCCACTCCCTCCTGTTCAATCTGGTGAGCCTCCACTCCTCTGTTCTCCCACCCTATGTGAGTCAGCATCCACATATCAGAGAGAACACTTGGCCTTTGTTTGTTGGGGGATAGGATTATTTCACTTAGCATAACAGTCTCAAGTTTCAACAATTTACCTGCAAATACCATGATTTCATTCTTTAAGGATAAGTAATATTCCATTGTATATATGTACCATATTTTCTTCATCTGTTGAAGGGCATCTTGATTTGTTTCCTAGCTTTGCTTTTGTGAATTGAGCTGCTATGAACATTGATGTGACCAAGCTGTTGTAGTACGCTGATTTGAAGCTCTTTGGGTGTATGCTGAGAGAAATCACTGGGTCAAATGGTTGTTCCATTCCAACTTTTCTGAGGAATCTCCATACTGCTTTATAGAGTATGGCAGTCCCATCATCAATGTATGAGTGTTCCTTTCTCCTGCACATCCTCATTAACATTTATTATTACTTGTATTCTTGATACTTAACCTCTGGCTGAAATGAGGTGAAATATCAATGTAGTTTTAATTTGCATTTCTCTAATTGTTAGTGATGTTGAACTTTTTTCATATATTTGTTGACCAATTGCATTTCTTCTGGGAAGTATCTGATAAGTTTCTTTGCCCATTTACTGATTTTTTTGGTGTTTTTTTAGTTCTTTTTATATCCTGGAGATTATTACTGTATCTGAGATGCAGGTGACAGATATATTTTTCCAACTTGTAAGGTCTTTCTTTATGTTCTTGATTGTTTCCTTTGATGTGAAGGTTTTTGGTTTGATATTATCCTACTTATTGATTCTTGAATGGCCCCTGGCATTTTGCCAGAAGTAATGGTTGAGAGGCCAGCCATTAAGATGATGCTGGATTGATTCAATTGTATATTAGACCTTTACACCAATAATAGGGCGGCTCTTACTGCCTGGGGTGCCGCTACTTTGGAGTTCCCCTTGAGTTCTCATGGGATTGCAAGAGTGAATGCAGGTGCAGCCCAGTAGAGGGAGTTCCCATTGGTGTGTGGTGTGTTCCTGGAGGAGCCACGTGGGCGGCGTTTGGGAGAGTTCCCGGGGGAGTGTGTGTGTGGGGTGCTGGTGGTGTTCGGGCAATAAAGTTTCCTGTTTGAAGATACAGTGCTTTGTGGCGGCTTGTGATTTGTGCCCAGCCAGACTGTGGCGCTTGATGAACAATGCTATTGAACAGTTTTGCACATATTTATTAACTATTTGTATTTCTTCTTTTGAGAAGTGTCTATTTAAATCAATTTTCTGTTTTTAAAATTAGATTACATCTTTTTTTGCCATTGTTATTTTTTTAAATTTTTTTTATATATTGTGTATATTAACCCCCCTTCAGATGAATGACTGGCAGATACTTTCTGTCATTCTCAGGTTGTCTCTTCACTTTGTTGATTATTTCCTCTGCTATGCAGAAGCTTTTTAATTTGATGTCATCCCATTTGTCATTTTTACTTTCCTCTGTTTCTGGGGTCCTACCCATCAAATGATTGCCTGGACTAGTATCTTTTTTTTTAAAAAAAAAATAGTTTGTTATAATTAGTTCTACATAACTGTATAATGCTTTTTGACACATTGTACACAAATGGAGCACAGCTTCTCATTCCTCTGGCTGTACATGGTGCAGAGTCACAATCGCACTGTGATTATGCATGTATATAGGATAATGATGTATCTTAAAGTGTTTTCCCTACATTGTCCTTTAATAATTTCTAGGTTCAGATCTTACATTAATGTCTTTATCCATTTTGATTTGGTTTTTGTATGGAGTGAGAGACCATCTCTCAACCTTGGATTCTCTTTAATGGTTACGGGGAAATGCTGCAACTAATCCCCCCGTTAAAGGTGAAGCAAGTGACAAGTTAAGTGGCCAGGATCTTCTCATCAAGAATTCAATGAGGAAAAAGGCAAGACTGGTACCAATAGGAAAAAGTAAAAGACACCATGATTGTTTTTACTCTATTTGTTTGCCTAACAAGCCTAATGTTGTAATATAAATAAAATGTGGTTTTTAATCAAAAAACATTGAGTCTCCTCACAACCTAAACATCGACATGAACTAAACTTTCACAGTTTAACTATTTCAGTGTTTAAATATCATTTTGATTTGTAAAGAAGCTTTATGGCCCTTTGTATCTTTATGCACTAGCCAAATAATATGAGGAAAATATTTAACCCTTACAAAGCTCCTATTTATTGGACATTAAGATCTTGTAACAGCATCAAATAAGTTGTAACTTTATATTATCATTACTATGGAAAGAATGTACTCACTTTTTGTGACATTCCTTAATAAACCTTATGTGTCCACATAGTTACTCATAATCTCTGCATCAAATATTTAATAGTTTTCATTGAAAAGTTTAATTTATTTAAAATACATTTTGAGAACAAGATAAGGGTGTAACCTTCAGTTCATTAAATATCTTCTTCATATTCCTTGAATAGTGTGTTTTTAAAATCAAATTTTGAAAGCTATCTTGATTATATTCCCAATATCTATTTTCAGATACATTATAGATATTTCTTGTGATCTATTGATTTATTTAGAAAGATGTCATTATGTTCTAATTTTTAAAATATCAGTGTGTGTCTTCTATCTATATAAATCTCTAGCTCTGTTGGTTAAACTAGTTTTTAAAGAATGCTTCATTTTTGAATTACACATATATTAGTATTCTTGAATTACACTTATATTAATTACTGTGTTTCTTATTTATAAAAAGATTTACTTATAAGCCTCTATAACTTCCAGTAATTTATGGTATTTAGATTTAGAATTTTAGATGTAGGTTTACATTTGAAAGCTTTCATTTTCTTTTTCTTTCTTTTTTTTTAACCTTTAACTATTTCATTATGTAGCCGTATTTTGATTGGTTTACCTCTGCTTTTTTGCTAAATGTCATTTGTTCAAAATCATTTTCAATTACAGATAAGCTTCAAAGGGATTACTAGATCAATCTTTGTATATACTTGAAATTTGAGTTGATATGTCAATGTTTTTTCTATACCATTTTGCCCACATAACCAAAATATTATTATCAAAATTTTAAATTTTATGAACTGTAAAATTTAAATTAAATATAAAGGAAAGTGGTATCACTTCTATTTTTGTGTTTCCTTTCATATATAGAGAAGTAAGATTATATTTTCTTATGTTTAAAATAATTTTTTATTCCTTAGCTATGATAGTATGATCTAATCAATTTTCTAGGGTTTGTATTAAAACAATACAATACTTATGGAATTTTATCAAAAGTCTGCATACAGTAAAGAGATTTGTATATTGTGTAATTTCTTTCTAATAAAAAGTTTTAGTATTTTTTCTTATTTTTATTAATAGTTTACTTATGTCTTTTAAGATATGAAGATGTGCTTGTCTCCTATATTTCAACATAAAGTTTTTAAATTATTTTCTTACTTTCTTCAATTTGAGATATTTCAATTAAAAATATTATGCAATATCAATACTTTTATTTTACTGTAAATTCTTGATCCCTATAGAATTTATGCTAGAAAATGATATAAGATTCCAAGTGCATGGTTTTCCAGATGGCTACAGAATGTTTCTACCACTATTTATTGAGAGTCTTATCTTCTCACAACACAACTGAGCTATATTGTCATATATCATTTCCTCATTTTATTTTTTATTTTTCAATCTGATCTTTCTACTTGTGTACTGATTTTTGTTGAAGTTTTAAATTTACATAGCTGATGAGTTGGCTCATATCTATCTTCTATTACATACTATTTTACTGTTCTTACATGTAATTTTTCCACTTAAAGTGTTTAATCTGTCCATCCCCAACATTGCCATCAAAGTGGCTATTTTATAATAGTTATCTCCATACTTGTTATGCAAATTTAATTGTATAATTGCCTATCCTCAATTCAAATTGGTTACTGTCTGTATTATATGAATGTCATAATTTATATTTCATGTTATTATTATAATTAAAATTTTACTATGATTTTTCTGGTTGTTGGTGGTAATTAAGAATGAATACTAATTATTTCTAGTAGCAGTATCATTTTTGTGCCATCATTTGTTTTATTTTAAAAAATAATATCACATGCATCATGATCATTTATCACAATGGATAGATATTTAAAGTGACCTTGAATGATTCATCTTATAATGCTCCAGGATTTGTGCCTTTCTTGCTGCAATCTTTAGATAAAAATCCCAATATCTTCTATTTTTTTTGTATGGTTACACTATTTCTTATTTTTAGAATAATATTGATATTGTATTTTTTGTAGAAATCATATTATCTTTTATTCAAATTTATTTTTGTGATACTAAATTGCATTACACTATGACTTTTTGTTTCATATTCTCAGTGATGACACATTTGCAGTGAAACTGACTCAATTCTTACACTTTTAGGGGAACTATAAATTTATATACACTGCTTTTGTAAAGCAGTTCACCAATAAGTATCTGAAGTCATAAATATATTCATATTATTTGAAAAAGTAATACCATTTCTGGGAAGTGATCCCAAAGTAATAAACCAATATAAGTGAAAAGACTCAGAAGTGGAGATACTCATTTTCCCATTACATATTACAGTAAAAAGTCAGAAACAATATAAAAATTTCACTGACAGTCACCAAGCTTGCAACATGTTTGTATATCAGCTAAATGGTATAGTGTTTACATTAGAAACTGAAGACTCTCCAGAGAGATAATTCATTGTAGAAAGAGAAACTAGACAAAATGTTCCAGCCTAGTCATTAGATGGATGATGTGGTTTTGATTATAACAAAGTGTTTGTTTTTTTGGATGTGTCTCTCAGCTGAGCTCCATTTAGATATTTGCCAAGTCACAGTACTTAAAGATTTTTACTAAAAACCCCTGTAGAATTTGTAGCTCAGACAGCTTTGTTTAGGTACCTTTTCAATAGAATGCAGTCATGTATCACATAACAACTTTCTCATCAATGATGAGTTGCATATATGGAGAAATTCCCATAAGATTATAATGGAGCTCAAAATTTCTGTCACTTAGTGACATTATAGTGATTATAATGTCATATCACAATGCATTACTCAAATGTTTGGGTATACTGCTAGTCTTAAAAATGTACAGCACATATAATTATATACAGTACATAATACTTGATGATGATAATAAATGACTATGTTACTGGCTCATGTATTGACCATAATATAATTTCTTTTACTACTTTATAGTGTACCCTTTCTACTTGTAAAAGAGAGCTGTGTTACAGGGAAGCAGTCTCATGCATCAAGTGTTTGCCACTTCTCTTGATTGCATCAAGAGGCTACATTGAGTAATGACCTGTACCTTTGAGGTTCAAGTTAAGTACACTCTATGATAGTCACATAACAATAGAGTCTGTTTGCCACACATTTCTCAGAATGTGTAGGCTTGTTTTGCCACAACACATGAATGAGGGAACTGTCTTTTATTTTGAAAATTTTTACTATATTAATCATCACTGAACCTTCAGTACACCAATTAAAGCAGGAAGAAAGTAGACATCAGGGGAGATGCTGTTACTAGAACATTCATAGGGACTGTCAATGGGACCTTGTGGAAAGAGATTTGGTATTAGAATCTGTTATACCCTGTGGAATTTGTTTAATTTTCTTTATAGGGAATTGTTGGGCTGAGTCAAAACACATTATCAAGCACAGGTGAACAATAGTCTATTGTTGTAATAGAATTTAAAGCCAGAGGAACGTAGGTTTAACATTTAACTTTTCCATGGTCAGAGAGCTAGTAAAAGTCAAAATAATATTTGCATCCATGTTCTGCAGACTTTACATTCATCTTTGTTATAATATTTCCATAAGCTCTACTCCATTCAAGCCAAAAATACAGTCATATCTGCAGAGAAGGTTGCAGATGGCTATTTACACATCACACTAAAGTTTCTCCAAATAATCCAGTCCAATTCCTTTGAAGCCCAGTGGTAGTCACAGTGTAAAAGTACAAAAAACTAACAGACTCTGTGAACTTTATATGAATATTTAGATCTTATTTCAGGTTGAGAAAGGACATTTTTCTTTTTGTCCTGATTTTCTTACTACCAGTAGATGCTCAACAAATATAAGTCAATGGTTAAGTCTGTGTGTCAATAAATTTAAATTTTTGTGTCTCTATGATAGCAAAGGTTGTATCTTCTGTTATAATCAGGTTGTTTTATATATTTAAGAAATTTGTTTTCCATTGCCTTTTATGTCTGTGACAAATTGCTTACAATTTTGTATTGTAATTTTCTTAATCTAATATTATAAGACTAACCAATTTCCTTACAAAACTTGGCTGGAACTTTTATTTTATTTAACATATCTACATGAGCATATTTTTTGAGGCACACATATGAATTTTTCCTTTTCTGTACACTTTCACATCAAATACTTTTTCAAACAATATTTAATTCATCAATATGTTAAGTGAATTATTGTATGTGTGTATGTGTGACAGAGGGAGACAGGAGAAAGAGGTTAAGTAATGATTTAAATCATTCATATTTGGTGAAACCAGTGCAAATACATTCAAGTCCTATTAAATGTATTGAAATATAAATGTAAAATTAAGAAACAATAATTTTTCCAATGCAAAATTATTATTTCTGTATGTTGCCATGCCTGAAATACTTTTAAAATCAAACTTTTTAGCACGTTTACATTTTGTTTTGGTTCAGAACCTCTTATGTCAACATAGTATCTAAATAATAACACTCTTTACCCTTTCTATTTTCTCCAAATTAGAACACACGTTGTAATTTTCATCTATTGTTTCCTAGGAGGATGGTATTGTCAGTTTGAATGCATTATGAACTTATGTTTAGTAAGTCCCCTGCCTTTTCTTATATTTTTACCATTTATTCTGCTCACACATAGTGTAGGTGTTAAATGAATAGTTACTCGTTGTTAAATTAGAGTATATAATTAATCACAAACTGACTTTACCAGCCATGCTGAAGATTTGAGTTATATTATATGTAATACTATCTTATCATTGAGTTGGTTATAACTTCTACCTGTGTTGAAAGTGTATTTCTATTATTATGACCATTTATAGCATCATTGCAATGAAACATAATATTTAGATATGTTATGAAAATGTAAGAAGCGCTGTATGTTACAACTAATTCAATGTTGTATAATGAAAGGTTATAGCTAGGTAGCTTATCTATTATTATGCATTATCTAGTACTCTGAACATTTTATCAGCAGAATATATTATTTGCATAATAATGAGGATACATACTCTGAAATAGGCATTAAATCACGTTTTCTCATTTGCTTTCTTTTTCTACAGACATCTAGTTCAGGCTTTCTCCATAAATATCTGTTTCATGGTGATTCATGGGAAATATTTATGCATTTAAATTCCTCTCAATAATGCTTTAACATCTTCTCAATTTTAAATAATAGAATATTTTATCTTTTAAATCATCAGGTTGTAAGCGACTTTAAAATATTTATTGCTGATGACAATTTGCAAATCCTCTCCAAACAAGGAAATGCAAAAGCAATCCAGAAAACTATCTATAGAGAAGCATGGGAGTCATACAAATCATTCTAGTTTAAAGGGAGACTTCTAAAATATGTTCTAAGTGATATGAGGATTCAAAGTTTGGGACTCACAAAAAATTGTTTAATGCATTCAAGTTAACTGGAACTTAAAAATATTGGTAAGATTGTAAAAGTTGTTGAAGAAGTAAGACAAAGTTGCTTACAGAATGGGAAGGTATCTGCATTCTCCCAAAGTAAGTTCTAGAAAAATTTACAGAATCACAGGAGAGTTTGGATATCAAAAATGACAACAATTTTTAAAAAGTGCTAAGGAGAAAAAGAGAGTCTTATGAACTCAGGGAAAGGGAGGTCATTGTCTTTTCCTTAAATAGTTGGGGAAAACCTTTGACTGACCTTTTGTACCAAGAATGGCTAGCACTAGCCGTGCTGCTTAAGGTGAGTTGGACAATAGTGGACAGGCACAGAACTCTGGAGGAATGAGGAGCTCTAAATATAGGTGTGATGGTCACTAGGTATTTGATACTCATAACTCCTGTTCTTGCTCCAGAACCCCAGCAATAGCACAATTACAGTTCAGAGTTATTTTTCCAACTCCAGCTCCTTTATAAGTGGTTCCATCTGTACCCATAAGCAGAGTGGTTTCCTGGAGGAGTGGTAAAAACAAGAGGGGCTTAACAGCAATTTTTTTATGCTTTCGTTGGCAACCCATTCAGAGGGCTCCTGACTTTCACAGGACTTGTATCTTCTCATTCCACATTACCAAAAAGGAGAGCTGATACTATTAGCATTTTTTCTTATTTACACAAATAATTAGGTCGCTTATAATTTAAATGTCTCTAAACAAAAGACACTAATCAAGTTATATGTACACAGGAACCACAATTTCCTGAATAGGAAAACATAGAAATTAAAATAGTAGAATAAATACTTTCTAAAAGGTATTTATGGCAATAGTAATATGAACTAGGGACAGAAAATCATAAATATATGGATGAGTAAAGAATGAAGACTGTAAGTAAAGAGCACAAAGACAAGAAGAAGAAAAATAAGGAGAAAAGTTTTTAAACTATAAAACCAATCTATGAAAGCAAGGAAAAAGGTCAGTTATATAGAAAATATGTAAGGATAAGGAAAAAAGAGGGAGGAAAAACAGACATACCAACATCAGAAAATAGGTTGCATTATCAAATGGACTTGTGCATTCAGTTTGCATGAATTTATTGAAATCTACTCTTATCAAATATTTATACAGGTATTATAACTGTGCCCATGCAAATAGTAGTATATTGTATTCCAGCAAGTGAAAGGTTTTCTAATTTCCAAAATGTTTTTTCTGTGTCATCCAACTGAGAGTAGGTCACTTCTATAGATTACAATTAAAGTTTCTAAATAATGCATGAAAAGCAGCTATTTAAAGACTGTAAAATATACAGTTATCTCATACTAGACAAAGGATCAAAAAAAAAATACATTGGAGAAAAGATAGCCTGTTCAACAAATGATGCTGGGAAACTGGAAATCCATATGTAGCAAAATCAATTAAACCTCTATCTCTCACCCTGTACAAAAATCAACTTAAAGTGGATCAAACACAAAGGCATGAGAACACAGACCCTGCTCCTGATAGGAAAAAAATTAGGCCCAAATCTTCATCATGTTGGCTTAGGACCTGACTCCCTTAAGAAGACTCCTAAAGTGCAAGAAATAAAATCAAGAATCAATAAATGGGATGGATTCAAACTAAAAAGCTTCTTCTCAAATAAAAAAACAATCAAGAACATTAAAAGAGAGTCTACAGAATGGGAGAAAATCTTTACCACATGCATGTCAGATAGAACTCTCCAGGATATACAGAGAAATCAAAAAAATTAACACCAAAAACAACAACAAAAAAACACAATCAATAAATGGGCTACCAAATTGAATAGACACTTCACAGAAGATGAAATACAATTGATCAACAAATATATGAAAAACATGTTCAACATGTCTAGCAATTACAGAAATGCAAATAAAAAATACTCTAAGATTTCATCTCACTCCAGTCAGAATGGCAGTTACCAAAAATAAAAGCAATAGGGCTCGAGCTTGCCTAGCTTGTGTAAGCACTGGGTTTGATCCTCAGCACCACAAAAAAATACATAAAATAATGGCATCTGTCCATCTATAACTATAAATTTTTTTAAATGAATACAAGCAGTAATAATTGTTGGTGAGGATGTTGGGGAAAAGGGTACACTCATACATTGCTGGTGGGACTGAAAATTAGCACAACCACCTTGGAAAACAGTATGGAGATTCTGTAGAAAACTTGGAATGGAATCACCATTTGCCGTTTTCCCCAGCTATCCCACTCCTTAGTTTATACCCAAAAGATTTAAAATCATCATACTACAGTGATGCAGCCACATCAAAGTTTATAGCACCTCAATTTATAATAGCAAAGCTATGAAACCAACCTAGATGCCCCTCAACTGATGAATGTATAAAGAAAATGTGGTATATATACACAATGGAATATTACTCCACCTTAAAGAAGAATGAAAGTGTATCATTTGCCAGTAAATGGATGGAGCTTGATAATATTATGCTAAGTGAAATAAGCCAAACCACCCAAACTGAAGACCAAATGTTTTCTCTGTAAATGGATGCTGATCCATAATTGGGGTGGGATAAGGAGGAATGGAGGAACTTGGGATAAGGCAGAAGGGTGTGAGCAGAGGAGAGGAGGTATGAGGGAGGGAAGGATGGTGGAATGAGATGGACATTATTATCCTATATACATGTAGGATTACACAACTGGTGTTACTCTGCACCATATATGGCTAGAGGAATGAGAAGTTGTGCTCTATTTGCTTACAATGTGTCAAAATATATTCTACTGTCATGTATAACATTAGAACAAATTAAATTTTTTTAATTAAAAAAAGTGTGAAAAGTAGAAAATATTTTACAGATTGGGCAGAGAAATCAAAATTTAAAGCAGTACAATTGCAATGTTGGTATTTTCCTCCTTTACTTCCCTAGACAAAACAAATGTCTTTCTCCAGAGGGTTTTACTAATAACCGAATCACACAATTTAAAAATACTTGATGTATAAAAGTAAAAGATAGAAAAGGGGGGGACCTTAAAAATGTGATCTATTTTCAAAGGAAAAAAATTCCATAGGACAATACTGAGATATTGCAGATGCTGGAAGACTTAAAACTAGGGCCAGGCATGGTGGCAAGTGCCTGTAATCCAAGCAGCTCAGGAGGCTGAACAGGAGGATGTAAAGTTGAAAGCCAGCCTCAGCAATGGCGAGACATGGAGCAACTCAGTAAGACTGTGGTGGGAGAGAAAAGGAGGGGGCAGGGGATTAGCAAGGATGGTGGAATGTGATGAATGTCATTATCTAAAGTACACGTATGAAGACACAAATTGTGTGTCAACATACTTTATATACAGAGATATGAAAAAATTGTGGTATATATGTGTAATAAGAATTGTAATACAAAAAAACCACAAACTACATGTATAAAGACATGAATTGGCATGAATATACTCTATATAAAAGGTATGAAAAATTGGGCTCTTGATGAATAATAAGAATTGTAATGCATTCCCTGTGTTTTAAAAAATAAAATCAATTATAAAAAGACCCTGTCTCTAAAAAAAAAAAAAATGGGCTAGTTCAGTGGTCAAGTACCCCTGAGTTTAGTCTCTGGTAACTCCCAGACACACACACACAAAGACTTAAAACTAGGTGCATTATAAACATGACCCATGAGTGAAAAATGAATAGGGTTCAAATTAATGGAAATTTTCTAAAGCTATAAAAATATGCAACTGATGTTTTAGAATTGAAAAAATAAATAGGGAATTAAAAATTTCATTGGATGGACTCAATAACAGATAAGAAAAAGTCAGTGAACTTGAGAGTTACCTTATAGAAATTACCCAATCTGAAGAGAAGAGAGGCAAAAGGATTCACAGTGCTTCGGGATCTCTGGGAACAATAACTAAATGATTTTGTGAATGGAGTCCCAAAAAGAGGTGAGAAAAGGTTACAATACGTGTGAAGAAATTAATATGTGAAAACAATATGTGTGTTTAGAATATGTGCTGAGAATTTTTCAATTTTTTTCTCTTTTTTTATTGGTTGTTCAAAACATTACAAAGCTCATGACATATCATATTTCATACATTTTGACTCAAGTGGGTTATGAACTCCCATTTTTACCCCAAATACAAATTGCAGAATCACATCCGTTACACATTCACATTTTTACATAATGGCATGTTAGTGACTGTTGTATTCTGCTACCTTTCCTATCCCTTACTATCCCCCCTCCTCTCCCCTCCCATCTTCCCTCTCTACCTCATCTACTGTTGTTAATAAACATTAAATCAAGAAGCCCAGGTAGACTACAAATAGTAAAGAACATCACATGTAAATGGATTATAATAAAAGTACTGAAAAAAAGAAGATAAAGAAACTTTAATATAGTAAGAGGAAAATGAAAGAACAGAAAGCACAATTTCATCTATCCAATTGACCACCTAGATGACAGATAACTGCAAAATTGTTTCACAGGTGCATTACAAGATTGTGTTTTTATTTATTTTATGTGTATGTGACACAAATATAAGGAGACATGAGTGGGTCTGTATTAATATATAAGTGCACATATATTTGTGTGTGAATTTATACTTATACAAAACTACCAAGAGTAGAGGGATCCCATATAAACATGAGTAGTGAATTTTAGTACCCATAGTGACATTTTTTTCTTAATATATATATGCTTTGTCCCCATGTTAGAGTACATATAACCTTCTAACACCTGGTTTGTACATCATAATACAAAAATGCTACTTACATGGATCATTCATCTATAGATATATTTTTAATTTTATTCTTATTTCTGACTCTTGGGGACAATGTTTAAGTGAACATTGTATTTCTGATTTACACAAGTGTGATTATAGATGACAAGGAATTGCACTATGGGATTTGAATATTTGAATAGAGATTATTAAAATCCTTTACTAATGGGCCAGACTAATGTAAATTCCCATGACCAGTGTGTACTGTCTATATATATGCCCAGATTTCTTAATATTTGCTAATATCCAGTAGTATTCTTTCCCAAAAAAATGATAAATGTAAAATGATATTTCATTGTATTTCTATTTTCTATATCCTCAAATAAAAGTATAGAAAATGTTTTAATTATTTAGATAATTTCTCATGAGAATTGCAGATTTATTTATTTTCTACTGAATTCATGGTTTTATTTTTTATTATTATTTTTATTTTTATTATTTATACATGAGTATGTTTTATAATATGTACTTGATATTCTCAATATCTGCACATATATAAAATGTTTTATATATTTATTATTCAAAACTTGCATATTTTATCATGAAGGTTCATAATTACTTCATTTGTTGAAAAATTTTATATTTTCATATTTCCACTCTGATTGAAAAGAATTTACCTTTCTTAATTTAAAAGAGTTTTATTTCTGGGCATGGTGACACACGCCTGTAATCCAGTGGCTCTAGAGGCTGAGGCAGAAGGATTGCAAGTACAAAGTAATTAGCAAGTCCCTAGTGAGACTCTATCTCTAAACAAAATATTTTAAAAGGGGTAAGTGTGTTGCTCAGTGGCTAAGCACCCCTGAGTTCAATTCCCAGTGCAAACAAAATTTGAATGATCACTGATTTAATAAAAGAATTAAAAATTCTTGTCTTTTTCATTACAACACATTGAATTTTTCATACCAGTTAACATGTCTGATTTTTTTAGTAAGAAACTCAATATTTGAAAATATGGTTTTTAAAAATGTAAAATCTATTCTTAGTATATCCCTACATTTATTTTATGAAATATGTTCTGCAAACTTATTTCATGAAAAAACAAGACTGTTTGCTGACATTTGTGAACAAGTGACCTATTTTATCAAAAAATATTTGATGTCCAAAATTATAATGATTTTCTTAATTAGGATTTATATAATGAAAAAAGACTGAATAAAAATTTGAATGAGTAGAAGCTATCATTTCAAATTTTTCAGTACTTTTTATGACACTCTAATAAAGATGTATATTCTTTTGTTGCTAATTTTAGAAATATATGCAAATGTCCAGTATATATCAATTTTATGTTTTCATTTTTCTCATACTTTATCACTTCTAATTTATTTCTTCAATGTAAGTTGATTCTATGTATCCCAGTTTTTACTTCACAGGTTTTCAATCATTAGAGCTTGTTTTTCAATCATTAGAGTACATTATTGTTTCTGAACATTAAACTGCTTAGTTTCATAACATATGTACATTATATAATTCGAAACAAACAGTATGTCTTCTACAACAGTGGGTTTGCTCAATGTTTTGTTCACAGTTTACAGATACATGAAGCCATTGTTCATTCTGCTTTACTACAATATTTTGCATATGTTATAATCTATAGATTCATTCTCATAATGATGAATACTTAGGTTATAAAATTGTTTTGTTACTACTAAAAGTTGTTACCAGGGACATTCTTGTGTCTAGTAATTGGATTGTATAAATAGAAGTGAGATTTCGACATTGTTCTATGTTTGTTACTTGTTTTATTTGTATAATGTATTTTTTAAAAAATGATATTAAAAATTCCTAATCCATAGCAGATATGCTTGACTTGTGTCTACACATCTTTGAAAATACACTTATTTTCATATACATTTATCTATTTATATGTTTTTATTTTGGATACAAAGAATATTTAAAATTGTACCATAAATTGAAATTAGTATACATTTTCTGATTACTATTGAAATTTATCTCCTTTGATTTGATTATTGGCCACTTTGTTTCTTCTCTAAAATTTTGAGTTGTGCACATTTTCTTTTGACTTATTTGCCATTTTATTATTAATTTATGTTTTATATATTCTTTAGTTAACAATCCTTTATAATTTTTCTTTTGCAACTATTATTCGAGTTTATAAGTGATTTTAAAAAATTGTTTATAAGTGGTTTGTTTATAAACTAATTTAAAATTTTTAATTTATTTATAAATTAATTTTAAAAATTAGTTTATAAGTGATTTAAAAAATGCTAAATGCTATTTTGTAAATTTGGCTAGATTTATCATAATGAATTTTAATATACTGTTTTTAAAGCAGACCACAATCCAGGTTAATGAGATGTCTTCACTTGTTTTTGTAAATATTGTAAAATTTTCCTGCTCATAATTAAGTCTGTATTCAAGAGGGAGCTTTTAATAAATATATCACAAGTCATAGTTTTTTTTGTTGTTGTTGCCCAAATTCCAAGTATGTATTTTCAGCAATATTTGCTTAATATTTTATCCTTTTTCCATTGGCCAGTAACACTGCCTATCATAATGGGAAGTAAGTAAGGATTCAGATCAATTTTGCATGGATTTTTCTTATTTCTCCCATCATCAAAGCAGAGATACTGACAGCCTTTCTGCTGGTTATCGCTTTAAGAATGTGTATGGCAAATGGCCTGGGAAGACTAGCATAATAGGTACTCTGGGGAGAGGGCTGTGTTGTTGTGGTTGTGGTGGGGCTGTGGTTGCCACCTAGAGTGTTAATATCAATTTATCCCTCTTCCAAAGCAAAGATTAAACATTTTAACTATCAGTTCCCTTTAAAGGTTCATTTCCTCAGTTTTGATACAAACTACTGAGAATACAACATCCTCTATGAACTCTCCTATATCATGTGAGTATTAGTCATGGACAAGGAGAAAAGATGTAAGATGAAGCTCATAGTAACCTTTGGTGCTGTAATTATGAAGTATTTTGTCTTTGAATCAGAAGGTACTGTTTCTTCTGTCTTATGGCAAGCTAACACAGTTCTTGACACTAAGTACCTACTAAAACCAGATGAGAATAAGGAAAAAAAAATTAAGGTTCTGTTACCCTTTTTAAGTTAAAACCAAATTAAAACAAAACTAAATCCATGATATTAGCAACAATTTCATTCTTCTTGAAACTAGAATTTTCAATGGTAATTGTACAAATCTTAATATTTGATCGGATATGTCACTGAAATTACACACTACTCCAAATAACAAAACCTTCTGATTGGGTTATTAGTGCTTACCTCCAACTACTCAACATTTCAAAATAGTTGCTTTATTAGTTAAAATATATGTTCATCCCAATATAGAATTATTCCTTCAAATTTGCAACTATAAACAAATAATACACATGCTTTGCATTTGCTATTCTGCCTCATTTCATTTTTTCTTCCTCAGCAGGTACACTGTTTTCAATTTATATATTAAGAAGCTGCCATTTAAGCCTAATACACCACAGAGTGCCAAGCCAAAAGTTTGTAGAAGAGTCCTGAGAAGAATAAATTGTATATTAAGGCACAAAGAGGTCACAAATGTAGGATTGAGAAACTACAGGAATTAAAATAATTTTTAAAGAGAACACAAAAAATATACTAATAAAAATGACCAGCAAAATAAGGTAATAGATATTTTTATGTAAATGGATCAACTTCTCACTTTGTGCACACATTTTTATGTATATCTGTGTATATGGTATAAAGTTAACTTACATAATTATGTATTTAAAATGCATATTGCAAAGTAATTTAAAGATAAGATAATAAGTCCTCGTTTTGTATTTTAAATGATATGAATCTAATCAGTATTTTATCTTTATTATTACATTCAATTGCCATAATTATTTGGAAGGTAATATTATTATTCACACTTTATGGATAAGGAAACTAAAAAATAAAGACTTTTAGTTATATGCCTAAATTTAGAAACTGCCTGACCCAGAATTCAAATCCAAGTTTGACTCTAGAGATTACAATTTTTATTTTTATATCTGCAGTGATATATGTAAGGTGTTAGAAAATAACTTTCAGGAATATTTTAAATATAACAAGCTATTTTTTAAAGTTTTTGTGTTTTTATTCTATACTCATGTAGAGATGCTTGCAGAGAAAAACAAATAAAATAAAGTTTATCAGAAGTATTAATGATTTTTACAAAGTGATATAAAACTTGACTCTTAGGAAATTGTTTTGATCTATGTGATACATTTATCACTTTACAAAGAAAAAACACTCCTGAAAACACCATAGAATGCTAATTTAATTTGAGTATACTACAAAGATATTAATGAGTTTGTAGATTGAAATAAATTTATGTCTGGAAGGCTCATTAAAAGTAATTTGTTATTTTTTCCTCCTAATGAATCGTTTTAATAGCAATAATTATATGTCCTACAGTGCAATGATCAAAGAAATTCATTTTTTTCTATAAGACCATTTATTAACAAAACAGTAGATAACATTGCTAATTTTGTTGCAAAGTATTTTTTAACATACTGATGCTCATATGCATAAAAATATAAGGGCTTATATGACATATTTTAAATACTACAGTAGGATATTATTTTTACCTAATGGCTTATTCTCATTAGTTTCTAATAAAATCTTCTGAAAAACAAGGTAAAAATTCCTATTAGCAAATTAGATCAAGTTTCATCTACAAATTTGATATTTAAAAAAGCATTCATAGATATAAAGCAGAACAAACCAGCTTGAAAAATTAAGTAATCAAAAATCTCTGAATTAGAATTTTGAGGAGACCACTCTAAGAATGGTCACACCAGATTATCTTAAATAAGTAAATAAATAAATAAAATAAAATAAGATTTTTTTACACTTATCAGAGAAAAGATCTCAATCCTACAAAAATCACAAGAAATCTGTGAACTCAGATGTTAATTTTATTAAAATAGTTTCAGTCTTACATTTGCTTTCATGACTATGTAGGGAATATTAGAAACTTTTTCACAGGCTTTTGGTAATATGGGGAAATCTGCTGTTAATCCCACAAGCTGTGGCTTTGTTTTGCCTGATTTCAATGGGTCTCTCTGTTGGGAAAAGGTACTCTTGCAGAGTAAATTTTTCTGCCATGGTTGCTTCTATATGTAGCACATTACCTGCTATTCACTTGAATGAAGAAAACAGGATGACAGAGTTGAGGACTGGGTGGCACTGTCTTTCAATGTCTTAAATACAATAATTAATATACATAGATTTTAATGTAGATTGGGAGTTTTCTGTATTTGAACTCATAACATGTGATAGACTCTTCTGGATGCTTCTGTAGAAAATTGCCTGAACACCTGACAACATGGGCAATATTGATTTTTGTCTATATTTACTACCTTACTTATTTTACAAATTATAATATGTACCTTAAAATCTGTACCTTAATTACATTCTCATTTTACTCACAAGAAAATTTGCAGTATTAAGGCATGCCCCTTTATATTTTTGTGCATTCTTTCCCAAATATTTATTAAATACCTACTATGTAAGAGGATCAAAACAAAACAAAAAGCTATTTAAGTGTTTTTTACATTGTACATTGTCATATTAAGTAAAACAATCATTTGAATGTTAGTCTAACCAAGAAAAGAAAAAAAAAGCAAAAAAAAGTTTATTGAATAAAATTCTGATTCATGCAGAAATCTGAGACAACTTTTTTTTTCCATTTAGCAATTTGAGATGTATGTTTTTTAGGCTATTTATGTGGTTGTGCATTTTTTTCTTCCCAATTCTGCATAGATGAGACATATCCTTTTGCTTACGGCAATATGACATCTATAGCTATAAGAGAACATTCCAGCATTCCATGCTTGTTTTCTACTTTGAATATATCCCCAAATTGGTGTCCTGCACATAGAGAAAAGTATGGCCAGTCTCCAGGCTCCTAATAAGCCTCACTGCTTCTCTAGAGGCATCTTATTATTGAGTTCATAGATTCCCTAAAAAGTATCAGCATCAGTTATTGTTAGCTCTGTTCTATGAGGAAAGTTGAATAGGTAGATCCTTCAGCCTGACTCTGATAATTTTGCCATTCAACAATTTCCATCAAACTATTTGCAATTGTTTTAATTTTGCACATAAAGTAAGAAAACTACATATATAACTACACATTACATATTTTCGCAGGTCAGATTTTGGCTGACAAAAATTATGTGCTTCTCTATTTATGTGTTTCTGGCATAGTACATCATCTAAATATACTATGAACAGTATCAGTGTAGGAAAAGCAAGAATTTGTTGGAATTGGGAATGATACAGAGGAGGGAAGAAGAGAGAGGTATTAAATAGATGAGGAAAAGAGAAATTAAATACAACCACAAATGTTGAAAAAGCTTCTATGGCGAAAAGAAGTTAGAGTAATGCAAATCAAAACTACTCTAAGATTAATTCATCTCACTCCAGTCAGAATGGCAGCTATCAAGAATACAAACAATAGTCTTGGCAAGGATATGGGGGAATAGGCACACTCATGCATTGCTGGTGGGGCTGCAAATTGGCGCAGCCAATATGGAAAGCAGTATGGGTCCTTGGAAAATTGGGAATGGAACTGCTATTTGACCCACCTATCCTACTCCTTGGTCTATACCCAAAGGACTTGAAAACAGCATACTACAGGGATACAGTCACATCAATGTTTATAGCAGCACAATTCACAATAGCTAAACTGTGGAGCCATCCTAGATGCCCTTCAGTAGATAAATGGATAGGGAAAGTGGTATATATACAATGGAACAATACTCAGCATTAAAAGAGAATAAAATTATGTCATTTTCAGGTAAATGGATGAAGCTGGAGAACATAATGCTAAGTGAAGCAAGCCAATCCCAAAAAACCAAAGGCTAAATGTTTTCTTTGATATGAGGATGCTGACTCATAATGGCACGTTGGTGGGGAGCATGGAAGGATTGGAGGAAGAGAAGAAGGAAAAAGAGAAGGATGTAGGTTGGTCACCTCATCTCCCTATTCAGCTTGCCTCATAGAAGAGAGCTAACAGTAAATGATGCTGATACTTTTTAGAGAATCTTGCCAACTCAATAATAAGATGCCTCTAGAGAAGCAGTATGGCTTAATAGAGCCTTGAGACTGGCCATAGTTTTGTTTATATGCAGGACACCAATTTGGGGATATATTCAATGTAGAAAACAGAGCAAAGGGGAGGAAGGGGAAAAGTCGGTGCAAGGGGGTAGGAATGATGGTTCAAAGAGTTAAGCATTCTAAGTACATATATGAAGACAGGAATTATGTGAAAATACTTTGTGTACAATCAGTGACTTGAAAAATTGTGCTTTATATCTGTAATATGAAATGCATTGAATTATGCCATCATGTATAACAAATTAGAATAAATAAATAATTCAAATAAAAATAAAAAAAAAACGCTAGAGGAATGTATAGCACTATTGGGTTCCAGATGTTAAACCTAAAGTTGATATTTGTTGGTTTCTTATCCAATAATCATCCCCCAGAATTTTCAATAAAGTACTTAAGTTTTTATTTAGAAATAACATTCCTACTTCCCCCCCTTTTTAACTTGAGTTTTTATACATTTAATCATAATCAATGATGTAAAGGAACTCCATTCTCCTAATCCAGAGAAACAAGTTCAGAAGAAAGTATGAGACACAATTTGAGTTATGTGATATTTAGCACATTTTATAAGAATATTAAGGAAAGTTGCTGTATGGTTTAGATGTGTCCCCAAAAGATCATGTATAAGACAACCCAAGAATCTTCAAAGGAAAAATTATGAGAGATTTAACTTAATCAATGCATTAATTATCTGATAGGAATTAACTAGGTGGTAATGTCAGGCAAGTAGATTGTGATTGAAGGAGGGAGGACACTGGAAGCATGAAGGGTTTATATTTTAATTATGGAAAGCAGAGGTTTTACTTTCTACTTACTGGCTGTCACATCCTGAGCTGGTTTTCTCGAACACACCTTTCCACCATGATGTTTTGCTTCACCTTGTACCCAGAGCTATGGCATTATATACTGACATCTCAGAAACTGAGCCAAATACATTTTCCTCCTCTAATTATTCTTGTCAGATATTTTGGACACAGTGACACAAAGCTAACTAAAACCGATTTTTGTCTAGCTACTTTAGAGCTAATGGGATACAGGAATACTGGATTAGTATGGGAATGGAAGATCAGAAATTGAAATATCTTTTTTTCACTCATCATATGAGGTGTTCTAAAGGTTAAAGTAACCCACAGAGAAGAATGCCAAGAACATCATAGAAAATATAAAAATATAGTCAAAGTTTTTTGAGTGTTGTGAAAGTTGACATTAACCTTTTGTGGAATTCAGTTCTCCTCTCACTTTAGTTTTTTCATCTAACTGAGTCTATCAGATATTGAAATTAGCATACACATAGACTTCCTGCACCATAAATAAATACACACACATTATATATATGTATGTAAAATATACACAATGTATATATAAATATATATAAAATATATATATGTAAGATTACCTATGCACTCTAAAAATTTATAAATATATATATACACACACAAACACACACATACATACAGTTAGATGATTACATTATTAGTATTTCATGTGTTTTCACATAATTTAACAACCATAACTTTAAAAAGTTAATTTCATGAAGTATTTAATATGGTCAGATATCATACAAATCTTCTCACACATTAAAATACATAATCTTCATAACAATAGTATGAGATAGATACTTTGGTTATCTAGATATTATAGGAAAATGAAGAAAATAAAGATAAAAGGAAAAATAAAATAAATAGAGATCAGAAAAACAAAATAAATTATTAATAAAAAGAGTTGATTTTTTGAAAGATAAAGAACACTGGCTAACCTTTAACTATACTGTTAAAAAGAAGATGATTCAAATAAATAAAATAAAAGATGGATAAAGTAGAGATTACAACTGATTATAACTGATGCCACAGGAAAAAAATTATAAGAGACTATGATAAGCAATTATATGACAGGGAACAGGATAGCTAGAAAAATAAATTTCTTTCTAGACATGTACAATAACAAAGGTTGAATAAGAAATACAAAATCTAAATATACCAATACTAACCAGACTGAATAAATAATAAAAAAAAATCCTATCTAAGATCAGGCATTAATGGCTTCACTGCTGAATTTTTTCAAATAAAGAAGTAATACCAATTTTTCTCAACCTCTCTTAAAAATTGAATTATATAGAATAATTCCAAACTCATGTTTTGAGACCATTATTACCCTCATTCCAAAGTAAAAAAAAAATGCTATAAAAAACTACATACTAATATATTTGAAGAGGCTGTAGATGCAAAAGTTTTTAAGCCAAATTCAACAATATACTAAAAAGATCATTCACTCTAATCAAGAGGAATTCATTCCAGGTATGCAAAAATACATACATAAAAAAATACATACACAAATCAATTAATATAATACTTCACGTTAACAGAAAAAGGATTGTACCCACCTGATCAAAACAATAGATGCAGAAAGCAGGTGTCATTATTTGACATCCTTTCATGATTGTATAAAATATAAAAACTATTAAAAAATATAAAAATGCCAACAAATTAGGTATAGAAACAATGCATAACACAATAAATGCCAAGTACAAAAAAACCATAGCTAATATCATAATCAATAATATAGAGTTGAAAGTTTTTCTTTTAGGGTCAAAGATGAAACAGATGATCTTCTCACCACTTTTATTCAATATACCATGGAAGTCCTACCTAGAGTAAACACTCAAGACAAAGAGATCAAAGGCATTCAAATTGTGAAGGAAGAAGAGAAAATGTTCCTGCTTGTAGATGAGATGGCCTAGATTGAGAAAACATAAAAGCCTCTACAAAAAGTTAACACATAAATTTAGTTAAATTTTTATGCATTACAGCAAACTCTCTGAAAAAGAAAGAAAAAATGCCATTCATAATGCATACAGAAAAAAAATTAGGAATAAACTTAAGGAAGTGAAAGATTTGTACACTGACATTATTATTAAAGACACCAAAGAAGACAAATAAATAAATACACTTTGTGTACAAATAGGAAAAACTGATATTGTTAACATGTTTGTATTACCAAAAATGATTTGCAGATTTAATGTAGTACTCATCAAAATTGAAATGAAAATTTTAAAAAAGTAATATTTGTTTGGAACTAAAAAGGTGAAAAACATGCAAGCAATCTTAAGGAAAAAGCTGAACCATAGGCATTACACTAGGTGACTTCCAAATATACTGCATACTATAGTAATCAAAACAATCTGATATGACAAAAACAAATTCACAGGGTCTGGGGTTGTGGCTCAGTGGCAGAGCTTGCCTAGCATAAATGAGGCACTGGATTCAATTCTCAGCACCGTATATAAATAAATAAAATAAAGGTCCAATAGCAACTAAAAAGATATTTTTTAAAATACGATTTAAAAAAAAAACACATCTTGCTGGGGTTGTGGCTCAGTGGTAGAGTGTTTGCCTAGCATGTGTGAGGCACTGGGTTCGCTTCTCAGCACCACATATAAATAAATGAATAAAATAAAGGTCCTTCAATGTCTTTAAGAAAAGAGTGACTTTAAAAAGAATGTTCTAAAAAAAACAAACAACAGAACCCCCAAAATTCACAAGAGTAATAAAACAGAAGAGATATTATTATAGAAATAAATACATGTATTCACAGTCAACTGATTTTCATTCTTTCTTCTTCTTCTTCTTCTTCTTCTTCTTCTTCTTCTTCTTCTTCTTCTTCTTCTTCTTCTTCTTCTTCTCTCTTTCTCTTTTATTTTAATTTACTTTTTATTTATTCATTTATTTATTTATTTATTTATTTATTTATTTATTTATTTATTTGATTCTGGGTTGAACCCAGGGGTACTTTATAGCTGAGCTACATCTCCAGTCCTTTTTATGTTTAAAGACAGGGTCTTGGTAAGAGCCACCATGTCCAGCTGTTATAGCCAATTGATTTTTAACAAAGGTGGCAAGAAGACACAATGAGGAAAAAACTGTCTCTTATGTTGAGGAAATTGGATATCCACATGCAGAAGAATGAAATTAGACCAAATCCTCTCAGCACATAAAAAGAATTGAACCAAAATGGATTAAAAACTGAAACATAAGACCTGAAGTTGTAAACTAAAAACAAAGGAGAAAAGTTTATGACATTGATCTGGGCAATGATTTTTTTTAGATGTCCAGATAAGCACAGGCAACAAAGGTAAAAATAGATAATTGTGATTTATATCAAATTAAACACCTCTGGACAGCTAAGGAAAAATTAACAGAGTGAATACACAACTTGTAGAAAAAGAGAAAATATTTTCAAATCATATATCTTATAAGGATTAATATGAAAATTACATAAGAAATAGGAATAATTTAATAGAAAGGAAAAAACCTACTAAAAAACTGAAAAGGAACCTGACTTGAACAGACATTCCTCAAAATAAGAAATATTAAGGGTTTACAGGTATATTTAAAAAATGTTCAGTATCACTAATCATCTGAAAAATGCAAATTAAAAATGACATTGAGATATAATCTCATACCTGTTCAAATGACTATAGACAAAAAGTAAAAGGAGAACAGAGTTGGTGATCATGTGGAGAAAAAAGAACTTTTGCACACTAGTGGTAAGTATAAATTAGAACAACCGTTATGCAAAACAGCATGGTGTTTCTCAGGAAATTTTTAAAAAAGAGAGAGAGAGAGAGAAAGAGGAGTACCACAATATCCAGAAATTCATTACCTAGTAAAGACCTAAACCAAGTGAAATTATTATGTCAAAGACATTTCCACATTATCCAGGATAATCAATCTATGTGTCCATCAAAGAATGGATGGATTTAAATACACATTGGAATATATATATATATATATATATATATATATATATATATATATATATATACACACACATATATACACAATGGAATGTTATTATGATTTTGCAAAGGATGAAATTTTGCAATTTGCAACAGCATAAATGAATCTGAAGGACATTTTGTTTAGTAAAATAATTCAGGGACCAAACAACAACTATCCCATGATTTCACTTATATGGAAAACCTTGGAAAAGTTGTGTTTATAGAAGCAGAATGGAATGATTATTATGAAGGTCCTGGTAGATGGAGTATTCAGAATATGTTTCTTCTATATGAAATTTTAATTCACTTAGTAGAAATAGGTTTTATAAATCTACTTATTTTTAAATATTAAACTATACTTGTAAGAGACTAGGTGAACTGTAAATAAATGCAAAGATAAAAACAAATAGATATAGTTAATCTCAAGAGCCAAAGATAAAGAGAACATCTTGAAAGCCACATAAATTAGGAAACAAATATCATTCATCATGTAAAAGAAATGCTTAAACACACATGTATAGAGGGTAATAATGTCTGATTCATTCTACTGTCCTTCCCATTCCCACAGCCCCATTCCTCCCCTTACTTCCTTCTGCACAATCCAAAGATCCTTCATTCTTCCCTACTCCCCCCCACACACACTATGGATCAGCATCCACTTATGAGAAAACATTTGGCCTTTGGTTTTAGGGGGATTGGCTTATTCCACTTAGCATGCTATTTTGTAATTCCATCCAGTTATCTGCAAATGCCATAAATTCATTATTCTTTAAGACTAAGTAATATTCTAAAAGGACGTGTGGAAACATTCACTCCCCTATTGGAAGAATATGGTTTGAAAGTAACCATCCAAACTTCCCCCAATACTCTTTACCTGGTCATTGCAGACTGGTCAAAAGCTCAGCCAATCAAACAGTTCTCAAAAAATGTGGAATTGGGGCAGACCCCATTGTTAGCTGTACAGAATTGAGATAATTACTCACATGGACTCAGGTTACAAATCTGGGATGTGACACTGGGATCCTAGGAAAGCATTGGGACATTGGAGATAATATTCCACAAAGTGAATGGAGGTGTGGAGGTGAGAAAGAATGTGGTCAAGTGGACAGGCAGAGGCAAGGACAAGAGATCCTCTTATTCTCACAAGCCCAAGTGCTGCTTATCCACTGTATTCCGGATGGTATCTATGATATTACTCATCTGCCTAGTATTTAACTTCTTTGAGTGGGTTTCTATTATACCCCCACATAAAACACCAAGAGTTTATATGATTAAACTACAACCTGTCTTCTTCCTGCTCCACCCAATCAGTTCCTGCATAGCATCTGTTGTTATTATATCCTTGGTAAAACAAGATGACTCAAGACCAGATGAAAACAGTGTTTGTCTATGATTAGTAGACCTTATGCACTGATAAAAATAAATAAATAAAAATGGACTATGGAAAAAAAAGAAATACTTAATAAGATAAACTGTTGATTTCTTATGAGAGAACAATAGTTGAACAATAAATTAGCAACCTACATGGGTACATAGAAAATTATCAATGTGGTTTTGAGAGTAATTTTTTATTTTTCTGTTTGATCTAAAAGTCAACTGCATTAAGCATTATTTAAAAACTATTTAATAGATGTATATAAAGATGTAAAGTGTATGATGATAATCATACAAATGAAAGGGTACAGAATAGAACTATATAGAAGCAAATTTTTTATATCTTATTGAAGTTAAATTAGCACTAATTTGAACTAAAATGCTAAAGATGTTAATTGAAATTCCCAGAGCAACAACTAAGAAAATAATAAAAAAGTAATGCAAAAGAAATGGTAAGGGAATTATAATGCTACACTAGAAAATATTAATTTAATATGAAGAAGTTAGTAATGTAGAAACAAGGGAGCAAAATAGGCATAAGATACAGTAGAAAGCAAGAGTCAACATGAGAGAAATAAACCCTACTTTATCAGTAATTACATTGTTTACTTCTTTAAACACTTTAATTAAGAGGCAATAATTGTCAGAATGGAGGGAAAAATGTAAGACAACTATATGGTCTTTAGTAAAGAAATAAATTAGATCCAACACTGAAAATAGTCTGAGAGTAAAATGGTGGTAAACAGGGAAACTGTTATCAAAAGAGAGCTGGAGTGGCCAACCTACTATTAAACAAAATATGTCAAGATAAAAAATTTTATAGGGATAGAAGAATCATTCCATTAAGAAGATGTAAGCATTATGATAAAAAATTGTAAAAACACATGTGCTTAAAATACAAATAGCACCATACATAAAGTAAAAATTGACAGAATTGTAAGGAGAATAAAAAAAATGTAGCAAAGATATTCAAAGACTTTAATAACCTGCAATCCTGGATAGAAAAAGTTGGCTGAAAGGCATCATAGAAATAGAAGATTTGATTTGTACTAAAACCCACCAGATAAAATAGGTATTTTTACATCACTCTACATAATATCGGTAGAATACAATTTTTCCTAGGAATATACCATGTGGTCAATAATTCTACTTTGAGATGAAGTAGAATTTTTTTAAAAAATCTAAAAATATGGAATGTAGCTAAAGGAAACTAAGGAGAAAAATGTTTGTCAAGAAAGCCTGTATTTTACAAATAAACTTACACTTTCAAACAAACAAAAGAAGAAATACCTCAAATTGACATCTAAACTTCCATCTGAAGAAACTAGAAAAAGTCAACAAAACCCAAATTAAGGGTAAGATGTGGTATAATATAGATTACAACATGAATGAAACAATAATTAACAAAACCAAAAGTTAATTTTTGAAGAAATCAATGAGATAGACAAGAGTAAACAAGAAAAAGGAGAAATTGATGAAATTACTAAAAATTGAAAATGAAGGAGATATTACCACCCATCTTATAGATATAAATTTGTTTTTAAGGTAAGTGTATAAACATTTTTTAAATAAAATTAGATTATTTAAAAAAAATTAAAGGGGAAAGTGTAAGTTTATTGAAAATAAAAGTGAAAGTAACACTCCATAAGTTAGAGTGGAATGGGCCAAGCAAGACAGAGTGGCTCTGCGTCCTCATGTCTGGGCAAGTCTTGTCCTGTACACTTACCTGCCCTATCTTACCCTCCTGGCAGACCTAATTGAAGACCTTATTTGTTCCCTTTGTTTACTTTATTTCCATCTGATTAGGATACAGTTTCCATTAGTTGCTCTATTTTCACCTAATTAGAATACAAAACTTGTGGCAGAAATTGTCAGGGTGATAAACCCTCAGTGGCCAGGAGTTGTCATGGTAATGGGACTTAACCTTAAACAAGGACACAATAATTCATTACCCTGTCTTGTACTTCAGTCTGCATTTTATTGTACTCTGCCTTTGCCATTTGGACAACCTTAAACTTCTAATGCATTCCCTCCTGAGAGATGTAATCCAAAAATTCTTTTTTTTTTATTAGTTGCTCATGACAATACAATGATCTTGACATATCATACATTTGAATCCAATAGGGCATGAATGAGAATTCATACCCCCCCCACAATACTTTCTGGGTGGTTAATGGACAAAGATCTCACCTTCTGTAGTTGCTTCAGGCTGCCTGAGGGCAGTCCTCTCGGCCCAATCTGAAATTACAGGCCCCTCACCCTCTCTGCTCAAGATGAGACTGTAGGGGCACTCAGCTCCATTCGTGGGATTGGTTTTAAGCCCTGCCATACCAAAAGCTGGAGTTTGATAGTCTCCAGATGAAAAAAAAAAAAGATAAACTTTGCTAGTAGGGTTAATAGTCAGGGTTCATAAAACAAAGCCAGAAGGAGTATCAAAAAGGGCCCCGTGAAAGGTAGTGACAAAGATATCCAGTTTCAAACTGTGACAGTGATCTCTTGTGACTCTGACAGTTGATGCCAAATCCTGGAGGCATGGTCTACTAATTTCTATTTTTCCCAGATTGGTTGACATAAAGATGGCAATTTTCCTCTATGAAGAGACACAACCCTCTCTTTTCTGTGATTAATAGATTTAATCCTCTCCAAGTTCAGAGAGTGGCTACTTCTAATGAATTTATCTTGTTTGGAGGGTAATTATGCCTTTAATATTTCCCCTAGACTATAGAAGAGATCTTTAGACAAACCCTTGAAATAGCAGAGGGAGGTGGATATTCTTCCAACAACTTTGCCAATTCAGCAGTTATTCTACTCTCAACAGGAGAAGAAGTAGTTATATATCCCATTTAGCTTTAATGGATGCTGTTAAAGATTGATTAGAGACTCATTATGAGGGGCTATATCTATTTTTGGGGGGCTAGATAATTGTAGCAGTGAAAAACAAACACAGATGAAATTCACCTACATAGGAGTTTAGGAAGATTTATAGGTTTGTAAGATTAGGCTCAAATCGTCTGAGGGCAAATGTATGACTGTCAGAGTCTTTTCATAGTTATTTGGCACTCTCACACAAGAACCTTTCTTTTTTTTTATTGGTTGTTCAAAACCTTACAAAGCTCTTGACATATCATATTTCAAACATTAGTTTCAAGTGAGTTATGAACTCCCATTTTTACCCCAAATACAGATTGCAGAATCACATCGGTTACACATCCACATTTTTACATAATGCCATACTAGTGACTGTTGTATTCTGCTACCTTTCCTATCCCCTACTATCCCCCTCCCCCCCATCTTCTCTTTCTATCCCATCTACTGTAATTCATTTCTCTCCTTATTTTTTCTTCCAATTCCCCTCACAACCTCTTTTAATTATTTCTCAGATTTACGTACTTTTGGGAGGACTGACATAAGTGTATATCTCAGTTTCCAACAAAAGAACATTTGTCTTTTCTTTTAAATGTTCAGGTATGATTGTGCTTTTATTATACTTTCCTACCAGATGTTTAATGCCAAATTGGTCAAAAATAAACTTTGGTCTTGCCAGGTGTTCAGGTTAGCTGAGATTCCTCAGGGATCATCTTGGGCACTTGCAAGAAGTCTCTTATCTCCTTTAGCATTTCCTTTACCAATGGTACCATTTCCCCAGATGGGTCAGGGTCTTGCTGAGCATGCATGGCTTCCTCCCAAATGACTTTCCCCTGCAGAATGTGCACTGGTTTACTTTCTGTTCTCTATGATCCCCCCTGATTGGGTGATCAGGTTAGTCACAGGAGTTGTAGGGTCCTTAGAGAGTTCCTGTCATTCCCTGAGCCTTGGATAACCTTAGAGAACCAGAATATTGGCTGCTTTTTTCCATAGTGCTTTTACTTTCCTGGCTTTGGTTTCCAAGTTTTGGTTATAAACATCCAGCAGGCCAGTTTCAGCAATCTTGAAGTGAGTGTATGGGTTTTAACTTTAATGTCTATAATTTCATACTTACCCCTCTTTTTTACTAGGGTCAGAATTAGTACTGGAAATCACCATTACATCCTATTTGTCCTGATGGTTTATTATCTCAAAATAACTTGGGTTGTTTTGTTAGAAGTAATAATTCTGCAAATCTACAACAGAAACAGTTACAAAGTTTACAAGGAAAATACAAAGTGAGGTGAACATGAGTGAAATCATAGTTTGTATATAATTGCTTTGAGCCAAGAGATTTAATATTTACTCCGAGTCTCTTTGAATATCAGTTAAAATGGTACAATATTATCTCTGAAGCATGAATCAAACAGAGAGGCTGAGGGCTCTTAAATTTCTTTTTGTGAAAAAGTGGCAAAATGTTTTTATGTTCCACACTGTCAAAAACCTTTAAATAAGGCTCTCAATGTTACCTTTTCAAAAATTCACTTAAAGACGAGGCAAGATGGTGCACACCTATAATTTCAGCAACTCAGGAGACTGAGGCAAGAGGATCAAAAGTTCAAGGCTACTCTGAGAAAATTAGTGAGTCCCTGAGCAATATAGTGAGACTCTGTTTCAAAATTTAAAAAAAATAGAAAAGGAATGGCAATGTATCTCAGTTATAAAGCACCCCTGGGTTCAATCCCCAGCACAAAAGAAAAAGAGACAAATTAATTGGATTTATATTTAGCAATTGATATTTTGCACTTTAATTTTCTCAAATTAGTCAGGTGTCTCCTGACAGACACATATGTTTATCTCATTTATATTAAATTTCATCTTCTCACTTTTAACTGTTATCATTTGGTTACTAATAAAAACTGAGATATCAGATGAGAGTAGTTAAAATTTGAAGCTTTTTCCTGATACAGAAAAATCTTAAAACACTCTGTTTTAACATTTTATTTTATTTTCTTATTTATATTTTAATTATACATGACAGTAGAATCCATTTTGATATAATTACACAATCATGGATATATCTTATTCTAATTAGGACCCCATTCTTCTGAATGCACATGATGGTGGGATTCACTATGGTGTTTTCCTATATGTACATAGGAATATTATGTTACATTTATTTCACTCTTTCCTTTTCCTGTCCCACCTTCCTTCCCTCCAGTTCCATTTGTTTGTTCTATTAAATTTCTGTTCTTCCCCTCTCTCCCCTTATTAAGGAAGAACTTTCACACGTCATCAAAAATGTTTGATCTTTGATTTTCTGGAATTCGCTTATTTCAGTTAGAATGATAGTATCACCATTGAACCATTTACTGACAAATATCATAAAGTCATTCTTCTTTATGACTGAGTAATTCTCCATTTTGTATTTATACCACATTTTCTCTATCCATTCTTCAGCTGAACGGCACCTACATTGACTCCATAGCTTTGATATTGTTGATTGTGCTCCTATGAATATTGATGTGGCTGTGTCAGTATAGTATGCTGATTTTAATTCCTTTAGATATACACCAAATAGTGGGATAGCTGAGTCAAATGGTGGTTCCATTCCTAGTTTTTTGAGGAATCTCCACACTGCTTTGCAGAGTGGTTGTACCAATTTGCAGTCCCACCAACAATGTATGATGTTATTCTTTCCCCACATCCTCAACAACATTTATTGTTACTTGTATTATTTTTTTTAAATTATTTTTTCTTTTTATTTATACATGACAGTAGAATGTATTTTGACATATTATACATATATGGAGTATAGATTCCTGTTCTTATGTTTGTACATGGTGTGGAGTTACACTGGTCATGTATTCATATAAACATAGAAAAGTTATGTCTGAATCATTCTATTATCTTTTTATTCCCATCCCCCTCTCTTTCCTTCATTACCCTTTGTCTTATCCAATAAACTTCTTTCTTCCCTCCCCACCCCTGATAGTGTATTAGCATCCACATGTATCATAATAGTCTTCAGTTCCATCCATTTACCAGAAAATGGCCTAAATTTATTGTATAAATTTTCAAAATAGTTTTTTTATTATCTTCTATATTTCAGTAGTGTCCATCTTGGTATTTACTTGGTTATTGGATTTTTTTTCTCTTTCTCTTTACTACCTTGTCTAAGGGTTTATCAATCTTATTTATTTTTTTCAAATAGCTACCTTTTTTATTTTTGTCAATTTTTTAAATTTTTCTTTATTTCAATGTTATTGATTTCAGGTCTGATTTTTAATTATTTGCTGTCTTCTTCTACTTTTGGTGTTGATTTTTTTTTCTTCTTTTTTTTCTAGGGCTTTACAATGCAATATTAGGTGACTTTCCCCTTAGAGCTGCCTTCATTGTATCCCAGAGATTTTGATATGTGTAGTGCTATTCTCATTTACCTCTAAGTGTTTATTTTATCCTGTCCTAATCTCCTGGAGGTGGTGAGGTTTAGGTTTAGGCTCTTTGCTGACTGCTTATTTGTCTGGATATTTTAAAATTGTGCAACTCCAGGACCCAGAAAATGTTGGCTCATGCTGGAAGACTGCACCCCAGGGATCTCCCCTGTGTTCTACTCATGTGGTTTATGAGCCAGTTCTTATTCCACTCTATCAGCTATAGCTTCCATGTTTCCTGATCTCCTGTTCAGTCTCCAAACTCAATCTCTTCTGCCCCTGCCTTTTCAGTCTTGGCCAGACCTGTCTCTCCTAGGTAGTCCTGCAAGCAGCCTGAGTGAAGGGAGTGGGGGAGAGCTGGGCAGGCTTCCATGAGGAGTATTCCCTTATGGAAACCCCTATCAACATTTGATTATCTATTGGTCACTAAGGCATACTCTGTTATTCAGTGGGGGTTTGCCAGGCCTGTATTCAGGGCCAAACCTGGGTTTGCCAGAAATCAGTTTCCCCATCTGCCAGACCCCATGCCACAGATACAAAATGATTCCTTCCTCTTTTCTCCACATTCAGCTAGAAGGGGAGCTTCTTCACCACACAAGGATATTGTGCAGCATGCCTTTCAGTTTAGCCAGGCAGTGTCTTTGATCTTTAAACTCTCCCTACCCAGACACACCTCAGGCCTCTTACAAGTGTGGGTTCCTTTAATTCCCTTATCTCTCAATTTTGCTTCTATAGACCACTCTGGCTAGTGATTACTAATGCAACAGCAACCTGCGGCACTTGGATTTCTTCCTTATTTTATCATATGCAATTTCCCGAGTTCCCTGTCTACTCTGAATGTCAATATTAAATTCCAGTAAAGTATCCCCCAACATTTTTTCTATTCAGTCACCTTGCTAAAAAAGCTGCCTGTATGCTTTCTTGATTTTACACACTGGAGCAATCAGGAAAATGACCTTTTCTATTCTGCCAGCTTGAAAACCTGTTACTTGTATTCTTTCTTTCTTTCTTTCTTTCTTTCTTTCTTTATTTATTTATTTATTTTTGGTACCAGGGATTGAACTCAGGGCCACTCTACTACTGAGCCTCTGAGTCACAGATCTATTTTGTGTTTTATTTAGAGACAGGGTTCACCATTGTTGAGGCTGGCTTTGAACTCAGGATCCTCCTGCCTCAGCCCCCCAAGCCACTGTGATTACAGGCATGCACCACCTTGCCTGGCCTGTTACTTGTATTCTTGATATTTGCCATTCTGACTGTAGTGAATTAAAATCACAATGTAGTTTAGATTTTCATTTTTCTAATTCTTAAAAATGTTGATCAAGTTTTCATATATTTGTGAACCATTCTACTTCTCCTTTTGAGAAGTGTCTGTTCAGTTTTATTGCCCATTTATTGATTCTTTTATTTTGGTATTCAATTTTTTTAGTTCTTTATATACTCTGGAAGTTAACACTGTATGAGGTGCATGTGGCAAAGATTTTCTTCCATTATGTAGGCTCTCTTTTCACATGCTTGATGTTTCTGTGGCTGTGAAGAAGTTTTTTAGTCTGATGCCATCCTTTTTATTGCTTATTGATTTTGCTTCTTGTGCTTTAGGAGTCTTGTTAAGAAAGTCAGTTCCTGAGTCAATATATTAGAATGTCATAAACTCATTCTTCTTTATGGCTGAGTAATATTCAATTGTGTATATACATCATATTTTCTTTATCCATTCATCAATTGAAGAGCACCTAGATAGGTTCCATAGCTTAGCTATTGTGAATTGTGCTCCTATAAACATTGATGTAACTGTGTTTCTTTCTAGAAGGTACAGGGTTTCTGGTCTAATACCTAGGCCTTTTATCCACTTTGAGTTGAACTTCATGCAGGTTGAGAGATAGGGGTTAAATGTCATCCTAATGCATATGGATTTCCAGTTTTTCCATCATCATTTGTCGAAGAGGCTCTCTTTTCTCCAATGAAAGTTTTTGGTGTCTTTGTCAAGTATGAGGTGACTGTATTTATGTGATTTTTCATCTCTCTATCTTCTATTCTGTTCTATTGGTCTTCTTTCCTTTACTTTAAACATTGTATAGAAACCAACACATTCTTGATTGAATGATCACCTAGAAAAAGTGTAACCTAAATCAAAGTTTACTTTTTTCTTTTTAGTCAATTTATATTGACCTTTTTGAGAAATGTTTAATAAAGTCATATGAACTAAAAGGCATTTTGATCCATTTCTTTTAAATTTAGAATTGCCCATTTATCTATAAGGCATTTTTTTGTAATTCATATAAATTAATTTTAAAAATACGTAAAGACAAAAATCACATCTTCTAATCATGTAAAGAACATATAGACACAAGCACATATGTAGACATTGCATACAATGCACAGATGTTCACAAGCATATATGAAAATAAATAAGTAAAATATTTTGTAACTTTCTTACCAGGTAATAGATCCTCACAGGTAGGAGACAAAACAACTACAGATATTTATTACACAGACTATCAGATTTAACTCTTTAGAAGTTAAAGAAAGCCTGTCATAGATCTCTTTTTGTGACAATTGGCCGTAGACTATTGAATAGAGGGCATAGATTTGGGGAGTCCTCTACTTTTGGGGATGGCTAAGGCAGGGTCTACCAATCACGGGTGCACACTGAATCATTGATTCAAGAGGCAACTTGTCCGTACATGAGGCAAATACACTCCCACTGTTTATTTTCCCTTTTAAAACCTTATAAAGGGGACAAAGTTTTTCCTTTCCCAGTGTATTTCAGAGTTAGTCCTTGATTAATTGGCCTCTGAATAAAGACACCAGAGAAAAGTAGATAAAGAGTGAAACAATTCCAACTAGACAAAAATAAATAAATAAATAGATAGATAGATAAGAATTAAACTCAGGTGTACAGGACCAAAAGTGAATTCACCAGAAAAACCACCACCCAATCTCACTGCAAGATTTGAGGTTTTTTTTTAAAAAAGTAACATGGCCTTAATTTCTCTAGTAAAAATCACATGGAACAGCTATATCAGAGCAGAGTACACTTTGGTTATAGTGGACCCACATATTTAAAGAATGTGGACCAACATGAGGATTGGGGAGAGAGAGAAGGAAAATGTTCTCAAGCAAAAGAAAACTTTCAAAATGGCCATTTATGTTCCCCAATATCTTGGATTTAATTTTTTTTCTGGTCTCAATTGGTTTGTGCAATTTCTTATGCAGCCTATAATCCTGATTCAAGCCAGGGAGGAATAGACATTACACAGGCAGTAAAGGGGCGAGGAAAGCTGCCATTCTAAACATGATAGACAATGTGCATTAAATAGGACATGTTGAGCAAAGATGGACACTACTCCTTTACCTCATATGTGAGTTAGAGTTTCCACTGATTTGAGTCTTAATCTAGTTACTGTGATGCTTGATTGGTCACCAAAATAAAGGTCAGAGGTAAGAGGAAGAGAATGTGCTAGGGTCCAAAATCTCATTGTCACTGGACTTCATACATAGGCATGAAGTAATAGGCATGAATTTAGTAGAAGGGATGGATGAAGGAAAAGTGGATTCTCTCAAGCGGGACCTCTCAGAGAAGAAAGAGATATTATGCCTCTACTTTTCTTCCAATTTTCAGAGATTTACACCCAGGATCACTTATTGACTTTTGACCTATAGCACAGAAACTGCATGGATTGCCTTGAAGAAAGGTGTGGAGCTCAAAGTTGTAGATTTTCTTTTTTTTAATTTTTTTTATTTTTCAAAAATATTATTTAATTTGTTTTAATTTAGTTATACATGACAGTTGAATGCATTTATGCACTTTGATATAACATATATAGATGAAATATAATTTCTCATTTTTTCTGAGTGTACATATGGTTGAATCATATTGGTCATGCAGTCACATATATGCATAGAGTAAAAATGTCTGTTTTGTTCTACTATCCCCACACCCCTCCTCTCCCCTCCCTTCACTTTCATCTACCTAATCTATGGTAACACTATTCTTCTGTAGTGCCCTTCCCCTCTATTTTGAATTAGCATTCACATAGTAGAGAAAACATATGTCCTTTGGGTTTTTTTTGAGATTGGCTTATTTTGCTTAGCATGATATTCTTCAACTCCATCCATTTACAAGAAAATGCCATAATTTCATTCTACTTTAAAGCTGAGTAATATTCCATTGAACACATATTTTCTTTATCCAGTTATCTGTTGGAGAACACCTACATTGGTTCTATAGTTGAGCTCCTATTAATTTAGCTGCTATGAACATTGATGTGGCTGAATTACTGTAGTATGCTGATTTCAAGTCTTTGGGGTATAAAATGGGGAGTGTTATAGTTGGGACAAATGGTGATTTCATTCCAAGTGTTCTGAGGAATCCGCATACTGCTTTCCATAGTGGTTACACCAATTTGCAGTCCCACCAGCAATGTATGAGTGTACTCATTTTCCCACATCCTCACCAACATTTATTGTTGCCTGTATTCTTTATGATTCATTCTTAAACATTGAGTAATATCCCATTGTGTGTATGTACCACAATTATTTATACACTGATGTGTTGAAAGTTGTAGATTTTAAGAAAATCAAGTGCCCTTGCTTTTGAGCCAATACCCTGTGCCCTTTATTATCCTTTGAATATCCCTCAGAAAGTTATCCTTTTGAGGGTTTTGATGTTTGTTTGCCATGGTAATTGGAGTTTATGAGAGTCTTGGTAACCAGGGAGGTTCCAGGCCCCACTATGAGTATATTTTATACTCAGGATGTTTGCAGAAAGAGAGGGCTAGGTGATATATTTCCTCTGGTGGTTATGATGGAGGTGAAAGACATGGGGGTGACTGTGAAAGACGTGGGGGTGACTCTGTAAAGGGTCATCTATGATGTCTGGATCAGAAACAGGATCAAAGTCTTCTCTGAGAACTAGTGGATTTTTGTTTTTGCATATAGAATAGATTTTGTACAAGACCATGAAGGATTGGATATATGATATTTCTGACCATTTTCCTTGTCTTTTGCAAAACAGATACAACTGAAGGAAATTATTAAATTTTTAGATACCATTAATGGGCTGTTGTTCTGAGTCTCCCAACTTACATTGAGGCCAAGCAGTATTGCAATATAAAATGAGGCATCTCTTTCTCATGTTAAGCCAATTAAAGTGATCCCAAGGATGGAGAATAGAGCTGAGAGGGGATTCCTGTGTTATGGATGTAGTTCCTCTTCTTATCTGTGAAAGAAGAAAACCCAGCGGATATACAGACTAGATTCCAAAATCCATCCAAAGTGTCGCTCAAAAAAATGAGGCATCTGTGACTTAAGGGTCCAGAGGGTCTCCCTGTGGAAATCCTAGCTTAGGACATACAAATCCTAGCTTAGGCTCTATGGCCTTTAGAGCGCAACTGGTGCTACTGTATTTACACTTAGTTCCTTAGAGCACACACTTTCTTTTATCCTGTAGTCCCATCTGGCTGTTTTTTTATTCAGAAGATGATGCCTTTGTAGCCTGGCCTATTTGCAGAGAAGTGACTGCCAAAGACAAGGAGTCAAATGAAACCTATGGCCAAGGAGACGGTTATCCCAGCCTAAGATGCTGCCCCAAAGGCCCTAGGAGAAAAAGTTCCAGTTTATTTTAGAGTCTCTAACATTGGGACAAGAGAGAGCTCTCCCCAAGGTCAGTGGCCAACAATAATTCATGGAACTCATAGGTGCATTGCCCGTCTTTGGGCATTTTTCTAACAGTTTTAATGAATCAAATGAAATTTGACCTCTATACCTAAAAGTCTAAGGAACTCCCAGTCTGCTTCATCAGCTAGGTACTTTTTGGCTTCATTCTAGCAGTCTGAACTTTGTTTCCATTTTCTCACCATATCAAAATAATAAAAGGGATAGCAATCTTCCCCTAAGTCTGGTTTAATCCCTAAGGCATGGGAAACAGACAGGTGATCCTAAACAACCATGGAGTTGGAGAGAAAACCATTGGTGCAAAAGGGGCATTTTATCTCCAGGAGGAGGTACTAGAAGACTTTGAGGGAGGAGGAATTGGCAACCTGAGTGTAAAGGACTGTAAAGGGTGAGCAAAGAAATGAAGGTAAGGAATTATTGGGTGGAATGTAATGCCCCAAATATAGAAAGGGTGGTTTGTGACATGATTAGTCTTGGCTGAACTATTTCTATTGGATGACCACAAGATTGAGATGAGTGGACAGTTCTCTTGTGTACCTGAAATGGTGAGATTACTCTTGAATCCAGCACTGCCTAAATCTAACTGTGGGTTCAAAACTGGCTTATGGTTTTATGGGTGTTCAAGCGACAAGGACCCTAAAGTCTTTTAGCTTCCCATCCCAGGTCCATGGAGAGTGTGGCCAAGAGCTAAAGTCATCTTACTATAGACAACCAAAGAAATTGAGGCGAGAAGAGAAAAGGCGATTTTTCATCAAGAAACCAAATATGCAGCAGCAGATCCAGAGGCCCCAGTGAATGCAGCCCAAGTACCTGGGAGACTTAGTACCAGAGCCTCCTGCAATGTCACAGTGTCTCCAATATTTACATCTATAGAGTTGCCAGTGCAACTGGCAACTAGATGGAGGTGTCTTCTGATCATCCAGGGAATGCCCTGGGAGGCTGTCAGTTGCTCCTCAGTCCAAACTTGGAACAATTAAAGAACCTAATAGAAAAAAAATATGTAGCCTCATTTGAATGCAATGGGGGGGGGGGGCCTGAAGGAGGAATTATCTCTTGGCTGGCTCACCAAATGATACTGGTAGGGTGTGCAGTTAGGGTCCAAGATCTTGGCATTCCAAACAAAGAATTGAGCAGGACATACAGATGTTACAGGAAGAGCTTAGATATATTGAAATTGAAGGTGAAAGCAATGATCACTGAAGTGTAGAGTGGAGTGGGCCAGTTGAGAAAGAGTGGCTCAAGACCCAAATTAGATAATTTTCATGAAATTGGTAAATTCCCAAGAAACATAAATTAAATGCACTAACTCTCCAAAATGAAAACCTGGACAAATATACAAGAAGTTAAAAGAGCAGATTAGTCATTGAAAATTTGTCAGAATAGATAAACATATGCCCAGTTTCATTTACCAGTGAATTACATTTTAAAATTAATACCATTCTCTCTATCTCCCCAAATTAAAGAAGACAGAACACTTCACAGTTCACTTTATAAGATCACCAGTATTATCAGATAACAACACAACAGAGAGAAAAATTATAACCTATATTGTCATGATATGAGGCAAAAATCCTCAATGAAATGTAAGCAATCCAACTCTAACAACATATAAAAATTTTATTATATAAAAAAGATCATTTGGAATTTTTCTCAGAATTTTAAGGTTGTTTCATCACACAAAGACCTATTGAGTAATACACTGTATTAATTAAATAAAGAGAAGAAACACATGATCCTTTCTAAAGATATAGAAGAAAGGATTTGACAATTCAGCAGTCTTTCACAATAAAACATATTCAGCAAATTAAGAATTTAAAAGTTTGTCAAATTGTTAAAGGATATCTATGAAAATCCCACATAGAAAATCATACTTAATATGGAAATAATGAACAATTTTCTCCTAAGTCAGGACAAGTGAAAAATATCTACTATTGCAATTTCTAGTCCACCTACTATTTCAATTTCTATTTCACTTTATGTTAGCGATTCTATCCAAGAAAATTAGATAGAAAAAAACAAATAAGTAGAAGTTAGATTAGAAATGAAAATATTTTTTAATTGTATATTTACAGAAGACTTGCCATTGGTGAAAAAATTTCTAAGATTTTCACAGACACAACTACTAGAACTAATAAATGCACTTAAGCAAGACTTTAAAATATTAAGATATCAATTATACTTTCATATAGTAGCAACAATCCAAATAAGAAATTTAACAGAAAACATTCTATTTATAAGAGCATCAAAAAGAAGAAAATACTTTAAATTTATCAAAAAAGTGTAAAACCTGAAAATTAAAAACTACAAAATATCTTTGAAGAGAATTAAGGAATATCTAAATAAATGAGAAGAAATCCAATATTTGGATTGGATGATTTAATACTTGTTAAAATATAAATAGCCCCAGATTGATTTGCAGATACAGTGTAGTTACTGTAGAATTTTCACCTTACTTTTTGTGTAAATTGAGAAGCTTGCATTAAAATTCATTTAGAAATTTAAAAGACACAGAACAACCACAAAAGTCTTGACAGAGAAGACCAAAGTTGGAAGACTCACATTTCCAAATTTCAAAACTCACTTTAAGTTACATTATTCAAGGATAAGTTACATTATCCTCATAAGGATAGAAATATAATTATCATATTCTATCTGTTGCTATTCTTTAAGAGATTGCAATTAAATTCATATTAAAAGAAAAAATACACTGAAACCCAGAATTTATGAAAATATAAAGCATATTGAGTAATATATGAAAGATTCAAAGGAAGATGTTGAGTCCAAAAATGATCTATTACATGAACCTGAAAAACATTTAGGAAATAATATTGAGTTCTCAGAAATATAAAAGAATTATTGATGAGATAATATGGGGAACAATTTGAAAGGCTTTCCCAGAATTTACAGGATAATGATGAAAATTAACACAGAAAAAAAATGCAAGTGTATTTATGGAGACTATGAACTGGCAATTTAAAATGCAGATTATCGGTGATTATTTATAGAGCAGAACAAATATTACAGAAGTAGTAGCCATAATTACAGGCAGATTATTTTGGGATCAAAAAAAATTATATTGCCCATATAATGAAAAAAATTACTGGGTTACATACAATATAATTCTCTTTTTTAAATGAAAAGTACTTGAAAATTATCTTGTATAGTGAGGGAATGGGATAGTGAAACTTCAAACTTTATAAATTATGAGGTTTGTGTTTTGATTGACTTTGTCTCTCTCTTGATCTACACTTGAAAAGTTGCTCTTCATTTATTCATTCATTCATGTATTCAAGGAGCAATTATTTATTGACCTCTACTTTATGCTAGGCCTCATACAACATAATTTTTTTCAGATATTTTCTTGAAAACAAATGTGAGTGGTGTAGAAACTTCATCTCATAAACATCCAAAAATATATTAAAAATAAAGATCAACTTCAAACTACTAATAATAAATAAACTAATGGTTTTCACATTTTCTATTGAAATTTCAAATAAGGAAAGCAAATAAAAGTGACAGCAATATCACTAATTTAACATTATAAGAGTTTATTCCCAGACTATTATCTGTGCAGTCATAATATCTTTTAAGATAAAAACAATTCAAAGTAAATATGGATTAAGAAAAATATAAAATTGATCAATTTCTTTGTTTTTTCAAGTGTTAACATTTTATTGGTTGTTTTTATACATGACAATATAATTTATTTTGACATAATTATAAAAGTATAGAATATAATTCGTTCTAATTCAGTCCCTAGTTCTTTCCCTTCCCCTCCCTTCCTCCCATCCCCTATTCCCTTTCCTCTATTTCAATTGATCTTCTGCTATTTACTTAGAATTTTGTTTTAATTAGTGTCTTGTGGATGTACATGATGGTGAGATTCACAATGGTATATTCATATATGTCCATAGGAATATTAGTTTCTTTAAAAGCATTTTCTAAATTTATATTCTAAGCAATTGAGAGCAAAAGAAAAGTCATACTCATAAGTGTAAAAATATGAACAATAAATAAAGCTTAGTGACAATTCAGAGATAACAAAAGTATTCATAAATTTGAAACTCTAATATTAGGTTACAATTAATTGGATAATATATGATATCTATATTATTTTTGAGCCTCTGAAACATAAATTAATTGTAGTTGCTAATCATATATTTTTTTTTCATTTGTGTTTTCAAACACCCTTGCAAACACACTTAAGTTAGAGAAAAGTATTTTTACTTCCACCTGGAACTCATTCTCTGGAGTTCTGAGACAATGTGTAAAAGTGTGGCTACACTAAACTTTTTATATGAGTATGTCAGACGAATAGAGCAGGCAGAGCAAAAAACAGCCACCTGTGGAAAACCACCTGTCCTATCCCTATGTTCCTCCACCCATCCAGCCTCAACTTCCAGACACATGAGTGAGAATTTGAATTATTTCAGAAAACAGCCACTGATCTGCCCTTGTAGACACCAAGTAACACAAAGTTTCCCTATGGTGACCTGATTTGGTGACCTTCAAAATCCTCTAGCAAAATGAATAATTCTATTTTAGAAATAGGTTGTATGGAAATTTCTCAAGAAACAACAATGGATGAAATATACATAGGCCCTCTTTTTAATTAAATAATAGCTTAGAAGGGTAGTAGGTTTAGAATGACCACACAGTTCAAACTGACCAAGTTAAAACTGTTATTGTTTTGATTTGACATGACTTATTTTCTTGTCAGAATGATGAAAGGAGAGGTAGGTGGATATCTTGATATGGAAGCTAGAAAAGAGGGTCTGTCTGATTGTGAGGTCATGCAGAATAAGTGCCTTGTCAACTGACAGCATCTAGAAACCATATTTATGACGAAAACGGGAAGCTCTCTTGAAAAGAAATCAATAATGAGAGGCACAAAATGATACAAGTTTGCTGTGACATATTTGAGCCCTGAGATCCATCCTTCCTGAAATCAGTCCTGCTCTTCAGCCTTCCAGTGTGTAGACCTTTGTAGCTTAATCCAGTTTGAATCAATGTCACTTGTAACCAAGATATTATTGAATAATTCAGTGGTACAATGTGTTTCATTGTTCTCTTACAAATTGGATTCCTATAGATTTGTCTAAGGAGAAAACATTCAATTTTCATCAATGTTTTCTCCCAGAAAGTCCCCAAAGAATTATGAATCCCTTTAATGGGCTTCCTTCCATTAAATGGAAAAACAAAACAAAACAAAACAAAACCAAAACCCAACAATTCTTTCAGTTTATGTGTTTGGAAATTATTTTAGTGAATAAAAATTTAAGGACACGTTTTTATAGGAAGCGTTTTGGGGATCAGCTCAAATTATGAGCTATTACAAGTCAAAAATCACAACCTGCAGATGTCAGAAGTTTGAGCAACTGACAGTGGAATTCTGATCTACATAAAATAATTGAAGAGTTATTCCACACTATCTCATTTACATATTCATAAAGTAAGGCAAGCAGAACTGCAGGTAAAGTTTCCTTTTATTAGTGTTATACTTTTGCTCATATCCTAGTAACTGAAGACTGATGCCTCTACAAGCAATCTTTAGACATCAAAATTATTTAAGCACTATGTTTATTAGAGAAAACAAAACCTGATTTTTTTTCTTTTTTATAATGTCAAAAACTGAGAATTAATATTTAAGAGTCTAGCTTCATTCTCTAAACTTGGGAAAGATAAAGAAATTGAATAAATTATGGAACTTTTAGAACTTGAAAGAAACCTAGATAACCATAATATTTTTATACTCTCTCCCTTCTACCTGTCTTGCTTTTGACTTGGCAACAGTCAATCAATCTGTTTTCCCACAGGAAATAAAATATCCAGGTTTTAGTCCTTCAACAATTCAGCTTTTACCCTGGGGAAAAATGTTTACATTTTATAAAAGTACCTAGAACTTCTCAAAAAAAAAAAAAAAACCTAGATTCCAATGTAATTGATGGGGGATATTTTTTTCTCTTCTGTTCTCCCTACTGGCCACTGGCCGCCCCCCTACTCCCCAGGCACACAAAAGGAACAGACAATCCAGATAGATGCACCACAAATTCGTAGAACTCCAAAAGATAGCTTTAAGAAGAAAAAAGCATGACATTAGCAACACAGAATCCAGTACTCTGCATTTGTGTTTGTATGTGTTCTGTTTCCCTGTCATACTGTCATTTTTGTTTTGTCGAACTGTATGCCAATCAGTGAACTATCAGTGAACTATCCTTCCTGGGGGTGGGGGAGGGGGTGGTGGGCAGGTGGAGAAAGAAAGGCAAAGAGAAGATCACAAGGGGGAAAGCTGCCAAAAACCTACTATCATAAACATCAAGCATGTAGGAAGTAGAAGCAATGTAACATGTAAAAATCAAGGAAGAAAGGAATTTACTGTGATCCTGGAGAACTAAGATTCCCAAGGGTAGCATTAACACTGAGAAAGGAGGTTTGACTATCACACATTCGACAGGGTTGTTTAGTGGATGCCAATTTCTCTTTTATTCTTGTAACTGTTCCCTAAATACTATAGATTGAGAGCTACGTGCTTTTTTTCCTCCAAGTCAGATAAGCATCATATCCTAAGGAATGCGGCTGCTTCAAATTTGAGGGATTGACTTTGAGAACTTTTTTTAAAATGTTCAAATTTCAGAAATATGTTCCAAATTCTGTAAATGCAAAAAAAAAAAAAAAAAGAAGAAGAAAGAAAAAGAGAGAGAGAGAGAAAGAGAAAAGGTATAACTGAAAGACAGCTAAATACCTGTGAATGAATGATGTGATTTTGCTAGAGTAATTCTCTAAGATTGGCCCTATGGTGCAGCCGTACTGCATAATCAGTGACTATGTGCCGCTTGTAAGTCTAGTCTAGAGCTGATAGAGCTGAGCTGGAAAGACAAGAGTTGCCATGTGTTCCAGTTGTTAAGAAGCCAAGTCAACATAATGTCAAGACTTTAATCACTTTAGTGTGTTAATAGCAGCAAGAGTATAAACAGGAAAAATCACTGGATGTGAATTGGTATATTATTCCCCAAATAATGGCATCAGGTGTTTGCATCCTTGTGGACACAGGGTTTGTCTTGCTGCAGAGAAATCCGCAAACTAAAGGCTCCTTCTTGCTGGACATGGTGGCACACGCCTGTAATCCAGTGGCTCTGGAGGGTGAGGTGGGAAGATCGGCAGGATCAAGAGTTCAAACCTAGTCTCAGAAAAGGCAAGGGGCTAAGCAACTCAGTGAGACCCTGTCTCTAAATAAAATATAAAATAAGGCTGGGGGTGTGGCTCAGTGGTTGAATGCCCTTGAGTTCAATCTCTGGTACCACCCCTCACCCCCACCCCTGGCAAAATAAAGGCTCCTTTTATTTTGTGGACCTGGGATTGGGGATAGGCAGAGGGGACAATGCTAGGACTAGAAAAGAAATTAAGTGTAATAAGGAGACCTGGTTAGAGGCATCAATATAACAGGTCTCCAAATGTGCTAGGAATTCTGATACATGTCAGGATTTGGACAATTAGGAATCTGTGAGTCCTTGACTATGACTCTTTCCATAGACTTTAGTTCACTTACAATGAACTAAGTTAGATGTGGGAAGTAGAAATGTCCCCTAGGACTTGTCAGGTAAAGACTTTACAATTACCTATGGTTGGATTTGGAAAAAAAAAAATCACATAGGATTTTGGCCTGTAGCTTGATAACTCATATCTGTCTGTATGAATGACAGCAGAGACAGCATCAGTCAACTAGGTTGAAAACTCAAAATTTTTGCCTGACTAGGTGAATAGATTATGGCAAGGAGTAAGAGTGGGTATGGGACAGTGGTTCATCCCAATTTGGGGGCCACTGTAAGGCACTCTTAGGCAAATGTAATAGCCCAAGGAAGAAAAAAAAAACCATCTCCCCAACAGTGTTTAAGATTGAATGTGTTAAATATTTTTCAACATACTAGATATAAGGGAATGAAAGTAATGTAACTAACATTTCTTAACCTAGAAGATATTGATTAAAAATACACCCATGATAAAACTATAAAAATATACAAGTTAGGATGGCATTCAGCTAATGGAACAAACTGAATTGAAAAATCGGACGTGAGTTGTTTCTGAAGATAACAGGCTTTATGTAATGACTCAGGCCTTCAAGGTCCGAAACTCCAGGTCATGATCTCTATTGGACAGGCTGCTTCTTCTTAGGTTAAACGTCATATGATCTTTGGATGCCAGTGCTTTTGACACCATAGTCATATGATAGAAAGAAGGAATATGAAAGGCAAAACAAGCAGTTTTTCCTTCTGTTCAGTCCAAGAAAAGCAAGCAAAAATTTTTGCAACAGCTTTCTCAGGTGACTTCTGCTTGTATGCTATTGACCTAAACTGAATCTCACAACCACTCTCACCTGCAAAGTAGGCTAGAAAACCAAGTGTTGTTCTTTCAAGACTCAACAAAGAGAAGTACCAATAAAAAAGCTGGCAATCATCATGACTGATGGTTACAAGATGAATACCCAGTACAGACAGTCATCTATTAAAACTCTGAAAATCTGAAGCCCTTTTAAAATTTTTAATAACTTTGGTGGATCGATGATTTCATCATTGGTGTTTACTTATATTTAGCTTTAAGAAAACAAATCAGTACTATAATCAGGTTAAAATTTATGAATCTTGAAATGACACTCAGTGTCTTCTTTATATAGGAAAATAGCTAGCATACTGAGAAATGCAGTTATAAATACATTAAAATTATTAGCATTTGGTTAATGTTTCTAATGTCAAGGAGTATGCTAATAGTGATTACCAAAATAAATAAATATAGTTTCTAAAAAAATCTAATCTTACAAAATCTATTTTTTAATTAATTAATTTTGGGGGGAGGTGGTACCAGGGATTGAACTGGGGCATTTAACTACTGAGCCACATCCCTATTCCTTTAAAAAAATATTTTATTTTAGAGACAGGGTTGCCCTAAGTTGCTAAGATTGGTTTTGCACTTGAGATCCTCTTGCCTCAGCCTCCTGAGCTGCTGGGATTATAAGTGTGCAGCCCAACAATCTCATGACTCTTTGATCAAAAGGTAAAATTCTATTTGTTTGAACAGAAGACTGGATCAGAGCTACTATTACATGAGAGGTTTGCAGAGTGCACAAATGGTGGTTGGGGATACTGGGATGCTGACAAATTTCCATCTTTTGTAAGTGTTGGATACATCAATATATGCTCCTAAAAATTAATTGAGCTGAATGCTTGCAGTTTGTGCACTTTTATACATCAATGGTAAAGGCCAAAATGTTACTTTTGTAAATTAATGTTATTTTGGGTTATATTTGTAAAATTATCATGAAGGAAAAACAAAACAAAATTAAAGTCTTCATAATTCATTGTTGGCATGTGTGAAAATTGGGGAAAGAAAGCAAACAAAAACCCACTCCCCAATTTTCACAGCAAAAAATAATGTAATCTTGGATATTTAGATTTGGACATACGAGTTTCAAAAATTTCTAAGGTTAAATGTCAGAAAACCCTTCAGTCTAATTGACCCTGAGAATTACTCTCTCTAATAAATCTACAATACCAAATCAGGAGCCAAGAACAATTAGGTAGACTTGAAATCAGAGTCTAAAGAGCACTACATGAATTAAGGCCCTATTTTTAGAAATTATTATAATTCTGAGCATATCAGCTCACTGTTCTGCATTGGATAATACTCAGCACTAGGTCTCTAATTGCATAGTTTTGAAAAAAGTGGGATTCAACTGCTTTGGGCATTGTTATTGTGTCATTGTCAAAAATGCATAAACATCAGTTTGCCTGTAGATAGCTGAGCAAACAGCCAATGAACATTTTTTTTTTAAATCAGAGTCTCCTTGCTGAGTATATTTCTTGAGTCCTTGTTTTTTTTGCATTCACATTGCAGTCTTCCAGAAATTCTTATGCTCAGAAAATGTACAGGAAGTAATCATAACTTTAAAACTTCCTCCATAAGAGCATTAAATATTTATCACATACTTGTTTTATAAGAAATTTGTCTTATGCTGATGTCCCTGGTATGACTTAGGAGGGAGATGGACAAAGACATTTGCCCTAATACAAAATGTCATCAAGAGAGATTAAATTCTTTGATATTATAATATTCTCCCTTTGAAATGTAAATATTGCAGCCATTTTTCTACAGAATTGAGAGTGGGAACATTGAAAAAATAAAAAAAACTCATCAGATTATCCTTCTGGAGAGGACAAATTATATAAAAAAAATTTAAATTATCATCATGAAATACTATGCCACTACTTAAAAGCAGGGTAAATTTTCATTGAAAAGATACACATTATATATTAAGAAAACAATGAAATTAAACAATTACTATTACTTGGTCAAATATTGGTAAAATAAAGTATGTGCATTTGTGTGTATTAGTCCATTTTCTGTCACTAATGACATGATAGCATGAACTGAGTAAGTTATAAAGAGATGAGGTTTATTTGGGTTCACAGTTCTAGAGTTGCTAGGTTGAGGGCCTGAACCTGTGATTGCTTTCTTATTGTTGGAGTCCTGAGCAGGTGCAGGTCATAACAAAGAGGGAGCACACGTGTGTGTGTGTGTGTGTGTGTGTGTGTGTGTGTGTGTGTGTGTTTTCTGGTCTCTCTCCTTTCTGTAGAGCCACAAGTACTCAATCATAGTCAGATTAAATTTCCACCTTCTTAATACCTTAAAATGATGAACAAACTTCCCCATGAGTTTTGAAGGGACAAACTATATTCAAACCATGGAAGTCAATTTGTTTGAATTTCAATATGCAAATGCAAGAACACAGAAGAATGTAAACAAATAGTCAAAAATTTACGGAAAAAGAATGGAAATTTGGGTATATTATTCCACTTTCTGTTTTACCTTGTCTACTTGTATATTATTCTAAATGTAAAAATGAGTACAAGATTATAGATAATTGAGCTAAAATTAGGTTGATGGGGACCCTGATCTAATTCAATGCTTTTTCCTTACACAAAGAGGAAATTTGGATGCAGAACAATACAAACAGAGGTGCATGTGCAGAGAGAAAACACCATGTGAGACAGACTGAGAAGAAAGCCACATTTAAGTCAAGGAGAGTGTCAAACAACCCAGCCCTGCCAATATCTTGATCTTGAACTTCTAGCTTTCAGACCTGTGAGAACACAGAGTTCTGTTACACTACCCACTCTGTAGTAATGTTGTTTTGGCTTTCCTGAAAAGCTAATTAATATACTTTGTTTTTAATTATTTCCTAAGAGAAGGCATGCTTAAGGTTATAATATAATGAAAATATTTGGTTTATGTGATTTACTTGTTCTATCCTGTGGTTGAGGCAGTCAGCTGCCACACAGTGTCCTTTATTGGCATTTTGTGGAGGATTATAAGGCAACCAGCTAAAAGATTATACTTTCCAGCTTCCTTTGTGATAACCAAATTCTGGTTAAGAAGTTGTAAACAGAAGTATTTTAAGAGACTCCCAAGAATATGACTATAAAGAAGCTGGCAGAACCAGGAATACAATTCACTTAACTTTAATAGGACTTCCTTGGTACTACATGAAAGCAAATATCATGAGGGTTCAATTGCCATTTTGAAGACAGCAAATTTAAGAGCAGAAGCTAAGTGCTAAAATGAGCAAAATAGAAAAGGAGTTGCAGCCTATATTTCTGAGTCCTATTACTAACCTGGAACTGCTTACCTCTCAATTATTATATTTTTGTACAAACCAAATAATGTACTATTCTAGTTAAATCACTTTTACTTGTGGTGTCTAAAACGCAAAACCAAATAAAAGCATTACTTAAGCCTAAATATTTATGAGTGTGTATTTGAATATGCATATGTAACTATATATCTATCTGAATTTTTGCAGAAATGTTTCATAGGATTGTAAAATTATTGCCTAAAAGTGTATAAGATTGTTCAAATTCTCTCAGGTAAGGATTTCTTTATAGACAGAAATTTAAAAGAAAGTGACTAAATGATTAAAACAACAGTCACCATCACAAAGTATTTTTTAATTCATGATATTTAAAAAATATTCTTATGGCATTTTAATAAAATAAAATTTCATTCAAGATAAAAGGTATTATTTTCAAAATGCAGAGACACATGTAATGAACAAGAAATGATTGGCTTTTGTTTTGTTTTAAATGTATACCTCTAGTCAAAAGTTCAAACTAGTAAGAAGGGACACCCTGCAATTATAGCATAAGGTGTTATTTGTACAGATTAGCTTTAGTTGGAACTCAATTGTCTATGCATACACATAGTTAAAAAAAAAGAAATCCCATTTCAGTGATGGTATAATAATATGACAAAGTAATTGGCATAAGAAGTATCTGTACCTGGAATCTATGTTTAAGAATATTTTCACTGCTCCACAAAACGTAAATCCATACATATTTATAGATCTGATTAGCATTAGATAAAGCATACCTATAGCTAAAAAAACTACAATCTTAGAAACTCTGTCTGTGACTCTTTCTAATGAAGATGTTGATATCATGTTACTCATAAAATATGTTCACTTAAAGTTTTCGCCGAATGACTAGGCACAGGCATTGAGTACCTGTCAGATTTTATAGTGATGCTCTTCCCAGTGGCTAGTGCCTACACAGTCTGCAAGCACAATTGATCCTGTTATCCCGTCTGACTCTCTCAGCTCTCTGAAACGTTCCTCATATTTTGTGTTGGTCCAACTTAGTAATTGATTTGGAAGAGCATCACAGATTGATCTCATCTTCTTACAGTGACCAAGAGAGACAAGTCAATAGCATAGCCCAGCAGCAACTGATGAAAAAATTTTTTTTTTTCCAATGACACAAACATGCATTCGTTTTATTCACAAAACAGCCTGTTTTCCTAAAACCACACAAGCATGTTCTTCAGCAGGGAGCTGGCCATAGGCAGGGGTCCCCAAGCCACAGGGTCCCCTGGGCACCCAGCCCCACTGGCTGGGGACTAATCAAAGAAGCCTTTTCTTCTGCTGCTATTAGCAAGGCTGACAAAATGACTTATTTTTTTTTCTAAGGGAAAGCAGTCAGTGAAAACAAAAATAACCCAAAGGGGAAACAGACCTCAATGGATCAGTAAGCTTTCTTTATTCAGTGGAATGGCATGTTTTCATGAAAGAAAAATGGTGATTGATTACAACTGGGGTCAGATTTTTATAGAGTTTTTGTGAGGCTGGAATCATAACAAGTGAGATTTGAATCATGGCAAAAATGCGTCCTTTGGGTAGTCGAGGGAAACAGTTTTGCAAGTTCAAAGCTCAAATCAGGGGAACCAGTTGCAAAGTTTCCATACCTATTGTTGCTGGGGAAAAGGTGTAAGTCCAGAATCCAGACAGGGCTCAGGGTGGAGTGGGGATTCACATTGCCCTCCTTTCTCTCTCAAGATTGCTATTCCCCCTTTTTTTGTGGGGTTTGTTATTTTTATATCCTTCATCCAGAAATGGAAATATCAAGACATAAGCCTCCCAGATCTCAGTGGATAAACTCACAGAACTTTCATATTTCCAAAATCATCACCAGTGGGGATGGACGATCCTGGTCATGGAAAGTGGGTGCATCATGGCTGGCCTGGGTCCGGGGCTGGGAATGTCCTGTCCCTGCAGTGAACTCCCATCAACAGTTCTGCACACGTGGATGGATATAGAAGGGGCTTCTATATGGTGCCATCGACAATCTCTTTAGAAAGTGGAATTTTCAAGACCTCTGTGAACACAGGGCCACTTGGAAAAAATTCCCAAGTATGTAACATTGACCACCTGTATCTACCCATCGCATCTTTTCTTCCACTCTCCTTGCTTTTGCTGGCCCCTTCTGTCCTTTTCTCTTTCACCCTATTGAGATATATTATTGGAAGACAACAGGATAAAAAGTTTAATTGTCCAATGAAAAATAAATCCTGGCCATATCATGATTTATAGTTTTAGAATGATCTTACATTGCCAGGTCATTGTCATTTTTATTTACTTATTTTTATTGCTGCATTATATTTATGCATAATATTGGTGTTCATTTAAACATAATCACACATGCAAAAAATTCAAATTTTCTCCATTTCAGTCCTCAGTACCTTCCCTCCTGCCCTCCCAACTTTCCTCTGCCTGTTCCTGTTCCTCTCCTCTACTGATCTTCCTTCATTCACTAATTTATAATTTTCTTTTACATTAGTGTTCAAAAGATATACATAAAATTGAAATTCACTGAGATATATTCATATATGTACAAAGTATAATTTGGTCAGTTTCATTGTAGTGTTGCTGTCTTTTCCCATCATTCCTCCTTCCTCCTCAAACACTTCTTCCTATGAACAAAAAGACCTAAAATCCATTTGGAAGAATAAGGACCTAACATAGACAAAGCAATCCTGAGCAAAAAGAATGATACTGGAGGCATCACAGTATCAGATCTCAAATTATTCTACAGAGCTATCATAAACAAACAGCATCAAAACAGACATGAAAACTAATGGAATAGGATACAAATCATAGGGACAAACCCACATAGATACAGTCATCTGATATTCAACAAAGGTGCCAAAAACATACATTGGAGAAAAACAGCCTTTTTAACAAATGACAATGGAAAGTCTGGAGATTCATATGTAGAAGAATGAAACTAGATCCCTGTCACCCTGCACAAAAGTCAACTCAAACTAGGTCAAAGACCTAGAATTTAGACCAGAAACTTTGCAACTGTGAGAAGAAAATGTAGGTTCAACATTGCAACATCTAGGCACAGAAACCAACTTTCTTAATAAAACTCCTAAAGAGCAAGAAATAAAACCAAGAACAAATCAAAGAAATGGCATTAAATTAAAAAGCTTCTGCACAGCATGGTAAACAATTAAGAGCATGAAGGGAGAAGATCGGGAGAAGATCTTTTTATTTGCCAACTGCTCTTCCAACAGGGGATTAATATGCAAAATATATAAAGAACTCAAAAAACTTAACACCAAACAAACACAAGTAATCTAACTGATACATAGGCAAAAGAACTAAGCAGAGGCTTCCCAAAAGAAAACAAAATACAAATGACCAACAAATATATGAAAAAATGTTCAATCAAGGAAACGCAAATCAAAACTACATTGACATGTCATCTCATTCCAGTAAGACGGGCAACTATCAATAAGGATAAATATCGGTGAGGATGTAGGAGGATAATACATTGCACTCATACATTGTTGGTGGAACTGCAAATTGGTACAACCACTCTGGAAAGCAGTATGGAGATTCCTCAGAAAACTAGAAATTCAACTGCCACATGATCCAGCTATCTAACTTAAAAAAAAAATCAGCATACTCTTGTGATTCAGGTACATCATTATTTATCGTAATACAGTTCACAATAGCCACATTATGGAACCAGCCCCGGTGCCCATCAACATATGAATGTGTGATAAAGAAAATGTGGTTCGTATACACAACTTTTACTGAGGCATAAAGAAGAATGGCATTATGGCATTTTCTGATAAATGGATGGAGCTGAAGAATATTATGCTAAGTGAAATAAGTCAGACCCAGAAATTCAATGGTCAAATATTTTCTCTCGTATGCGGAAACTATGCCAAAATAATAGGGAAAAGTTAGGGGATTTAATTCTTATTTTTAGAAATAAGAATTAATGAATGCTAAGTTCTACCTCTAGCAGTATTCCTAATTAAATAATTGTATTTGGAGTCATTGGCTTGCACATGTATATATCGATTTCTCTATTGAAAAATAAGTTCAACTCTATCAGACGTGTAGGAATGGACCCATAGGAGCTGTTAAGTTTAGATATGAGATGTTCCTCAAAAGCTCCTGTGTTATTTCACAGATGAAATAATTGGATTGTGATAGCTGTAGCCTAATCAGTTCATCCTAGTCTGAATGGACTGTGTAGTAACTGTAGACAGGTAGAAGTCACTGGGGTTTGGCCATTGTTCTCTGTGACTCTATCCCCCTTCCTTCCCTATGCTTCCTGACTGTCATGACGTAACATTGCCCCACATTTCTGCACAATGTGTGGCCTTACTTTGGACACAGAGCAATGGACTCACCCATCTAACCATACACTGAATCTCTGAAACTGTGACCCATAATAAACTTTTCCTCTTCTAAGTTGTTCTTGACAGGTCTTTGTTGACAACCAGGCAAAAGAAGAAACTCAAATTAGTCTAACAGGGAATCTCCAATGGGAGATCTTATCCTTAAAACAAATAAAGTAGATAACTTTTTCTTGCTCTCATTCCTTTCAGCTATCACAAACTTCAACCTGTCAGGGCAAACCACTTTAATGTGCAATTCTATTCTTGGTCAATATATCTATCTATTCTATCAATTTCTTTCTTGGAGGTTATGTCCTGGATGACTACTTGTTTTAATGGCTGCATAAAGGAAAAGAAGACTAAAAATAATAAGAAAAAATATAGTAGGTTAACATTTTAAGTTTTACAGCACATCCTGTGGGTCTGGTGAAGACACATTTAAGATTTTGAAATGGGAGAGATGATTTAGGTCTAGAACACATAAGAAAGGTCACTATGAACATAGAACTTTGGAACTTGGGGTAAAAAATGAGTAAAAGAATGCAAGTAGAAGTGCACTTCTGCTGGGAGGAGCCACCATGCCAATTCTTGCTTCTTAACATCCCATGGGCAAAGTGGGGCAAACGGTCTTTAATGTGGTGTGAAACACGTTTGTCAAACATGAAGGCTATACAGGGTGTGGTGGCACATGCCTGTAATCCCAGCTGCTCTGAAGCTGAGACAGGAGGATCACAAGTTCAAAACCAGTCTCAGCAATTTAGTGAGGCCCTAAGCAACTCAGTGAGACCCTGTCTCAAAACAAAAACTAAAAAGGTCTGGAATGTAGTTCAGTGGTAAAGTGTCCCTGGGGGGAGGGAGGGCAGGGAGAGAAGCAAAAAATTACTTACATGCATAACTTAAATTGAGTTTTTATAGCTCTAACAACTTTTATGTCTATCTATGTGGACATAATTTCTATTTGTACAGACATCATTTATACTGACATCATAATGCCCATAATATGGACATCATTTCTTATTGGTCCTCATTTTTCAATATGTAAATTAAAGTCTAAGTTTAGAGAAATCTAATATTTAATTTCTCTAAATTTTTTTTATTTTTTTGAAGTATAACCTATACTTTTATTAAAAAAAAAAAAACTTTCTTCGATGCTCAAAGTTAAAACTGGAAATAATTTTCAGCCTGTGAATTTTCGTTGGGCATATTTCAGAACATAAGAAGAAGTTAAAAGTTCATTTTCATTCTCTTTGTCTATCTTTCTGTCCTGGTTTATTCTAAATATAGGAAAATCAAAACTGCAAGCTCTCACTTTCTATGAGAAGGGTGATGGCTCTTACTCCAAGTGCAGAAGCTGAGTCCCATTTCTTCCTGGAACAGCTTTAATTAGGTGACCCCACCAGCGAGTCCCACTCAAGATGATGACAGTGCATCTACGTCTCCCAGTGAATGATAAAAGCTTTGAACAAAAAGTTCCAAAGATAACAGAATCTGTGTCAGCACCCCACAATTTTATTGTCACATCTCATTTCTTAGACTGGAGGTAAGATAAAATTATGTTGCCCACTTTGCAGCCTATGATTTTAAAATTAATAGGGCACAATGAAAAAAAAAGTTTTCTAGTAAGAAAAATACCTCATATGTTTTTCTGCTTTCAATCTGCAAAGTAATTACCATCCTGAAGTGAAATACTTCCTGGCTATCAGCCAAAAATGCATTTCCTCCCCAAATTCTGCTAACAAGAAATCTATGTCACTTGTTTTATGAGTGTGTGGGTCTTTATGGAAAATTGTAATAAATCTTCATTACACAAGGTAAACTACACAAACCTGTACCAGGAGTAATCGATGAAGATGGGTGATTGCTTATAAATCCAAAGTGAATCACTAGAAATAACTATTAAAGTTAGCATAATGAGCATCATTTTGAAAAGTCAGCCGTTTTCAGACAACATTTCTCACATATCAGATCAATACAGTTAATTGTGAAGGCCCTAAGGAAACAGACACTATGAATCATGAGGGTAATTACATAGTAACTAACAAAATTATGTCTACATTTATTTTTTGACAAAGTCTAAATTTGTGATTAATTTCTGCATATATGAAGCCAAAAGTACAGAAGTAACATGTACTCTATTTGAAATTGAAAAATTCATAGTGGACTGACAATGAATGAATCATGGTACATCTATGTAGTGGAATATTATACAGCCATAAAAATAAGAGAAATTATGTACAGACATAGGGTGATTTCTAGGATCTGTTAGTAAATGTGTGTGTGTATATATATATACACACACGCACATGAGGTAACAAATATCATGTGTTTGTTATTTTTTAAAAAAGAAAATAGGAATGTCAGTATAAGTGGTTAGGAATGAAAGTAACTCTTCTATAAGTAGAGTGTTTTATTTTTTTTTAATTTCACACACACACACACACACACACACACACATACACACACGTTTTTACCCATTCCAAAAATAAGGTTAAATCAACAATGTTGACAAAAATAAAAACAAAATTGAAAACCAAGTAAAATAAACTATTTATATTTATTCTATAATACATTGCTTATCAAGCCATAACAAATACAATAATTAATTTAAGCAACTTTAACTTTGACCTTGAATGTTTAGTGGAACATAGTTAATCACAAGAAAACTCTTAATCTGATAGAACTGTTTTATGTAGATGTATTAATACTAATAATCATGCAACAGTTGTGCATATATAGTAGAATAACGCATATATATTTAGATATATACATGTGTATATAAACATGTTTTTTGGACTTGACTTTCTCAAAGTAGAAGACATAAAAGTTAAATGAGAAAAGGTCAAGGTTGATTTGAATGAGTGATGTAACTATGTAACTGTGTTTTGTTAGTATTATTTCCTAACTTTTTTCTCTGATAAGACCTAGTGGCAAGCCTGAAGCAATGAAAACACACCTAACATACCTAGATCTTAGATTCTAAATTCTATCCTTCATTAAAAAAATAATTCTCTTTGAAATATTGACTGAAACCACAGCTAAGGATGAGAAATGAAAAGATCATCCTGATACATCTTAATTGTGACAATAAATAAGCTGAAAAATGACGGAGTTAAGATGAAAGAAATAAATTGATTCAAAGGGCCTATTTGAATCTATTTTATCATCACAAAGAATCATTTTGAATAGTTATAGGCACATGCCTGTAACTCAAGTGACTGTGGAGGCTGAGGCAGGAGGATCAGAAGTTTGAGACTAGCCTCAACAATTTAGCAAAACTCTGTTTCAAAATTAACAAAAATCAAATAAAGCTAGTTGGGGATTAGCTCATTACAATGTCCCTGAGGTCCAGTACCACAAATAAATAAATATGATAATAAATAAACAAATGTGTTGATAATGAATATCTACATGTCAAAAAGGAACAACAAAAGAATACAAATTTCAATTCATTCTCAAAATTATAAATGGGGCTGAGATGACAAAAATACTATTATCTAGAGAATCCAACTATTAAATGTAGAAGAGTTATTTTTGCAATCATCAACCTAATAATTGACATGGATGATTCAACAGTGAAAACAAAAAATGCTGAATAATTTGTGTAAAACTGTTCAATAGCAGGATTGTCTAAGGGTTTTGAAGTAATACCTTAGAGATTACTTGTCAATAAAAAGAAAAATTAGGGGCTGGGGATGTGGCTCAAGAGGTGGCAGGCTTGCCTGGCATGCGTGCAGCCTGGGTTCCATCCTCAGCACCACATACAAACAAAGGTGTTGTGTCCTCCAAAAACTAAAAAATAAATGCTGAAAGTTCTCTCTCTCTCTCCCCCACCTCTCAACCTCTCACTCTCTCTTTTAAAAAAAAAAAGAAAGAAAGAAAGAAAAATTAAGCTGGGCACAGTGGCACACACCTGTAATCCCAGTGCCTTGGGAGGCTGAGGCAGGAGGATTGAGAGTTAAAACCCAGCCTCAGCAACAGTGGGATGCTAAGCAATTCAGTGAGACCCTGTCTCTAAATAACATACAAGATTGGGCTGCAGGTGTGACTCCATGACTGAGTGCCCATGAGTTCAATTCCTGATACCCTCCCCAAAAAGTAAATAAATAAAATAAATTTATGATATAGTCATTGAGTTTTTCCAATTCTCTGCTATAAAGAAAATGTTATAATGGACAAAGAAATGACTTATTTGAAGTATATGAAATTTCAAAATTTGAAAAGATATATTCTAAGACAACCTGGAAGCAGGGGACCTTCAGGAAACCCAAGAACCCGAAGCTCATGACTTTTTCCTTAAAGGTTAAGATAACAGTGACTCAAAGCATCAGGCAGGATAATTTTCATGAGTGTTAGAATCTATCTCTTTGGATATACAATAAAGAAATCCCAAATGCATTTTTAATTAAACCAACATTTATTTTTTTTCTCATAAATAAAGACATAAAAAGTACACAGGCAAAAAATTTATCACCAAATACCCTGAGGTTGGCTAGCAGCTCCACAAAGGAGATGACAAAAAAATAAAAATAATAATTGCAGAGATGTAAGAGAATCACAATAGGAAAGGCCAATAAAATCTCCCTTTCTGAATGGAAGGAAATTATGTTGTACAACAGAATCAATGTTCCATAAATGCTATAATGGAAACAGGAATTGGTGTAAGCCACTTTGATGGAACATTATTGAAGAAGCTGCAGAATTAGAAATACCCACTGATGAACAATGTTTTCTGGAAGCAATTGTCTCCATGTCAACAAAGAAAAATGAGTTTGTGAAATGTATTCTTAAATGTCCAGGACCAGTTCAGAGTGACAAATCCTGTACAAATCTGATTCAGGAATTTTGACTCTAGTAGTACTAGCTCGAAGAAACTCTAGGAAAAAATTCTACAAAGGTAGAAGCTATACTTACAAATACATGCAGATCAATCATTAGGAGAAAATGATGACACGGAACTGGTGTATTTCATAGCCAATTATTTCACAAAAAAAAATTAAAATCAGTGACAATGAAGTAATTGTTTTCATAATAGGACCCAAAAAACATTCACAGGAGAATGTTCAGGGAGAAAACCTTAAGACAATAAAACATGAGTTGGCAGAATTCAGTAAGAAAGAATTATTTCTTAGTTTATTAATTTGACTCCTTTTTTATACATTAGTCAGAATTTCCCAGACACCTAGAATCAATAGGATATGTAGATAGGTAGAGGGGATTTGTTAAGGGCATTATCTCAAATATGCCTGCTAAGAAGCCTCATGACAGGTCATCTGCAAGTTGGAGACTTGTGAGATGCCAGTAGTGTGACTCAGTCCAAGTCAGAGAGCCTATAAATCAGAAAAACTAATAGTGTAACAGTCCAAAGTTAAAAGCTTAAGAGCTCTGGGGGCCACTGGAGTTAAGTCCTGGATTCCAAAGATCAATGATCTTGGAGTCCCAATGTCCAAGGCAGAAGAAAGAAGATTATTCCAGCTCTCCCCATCAAAAAAAAAAAATTAGAGATAAAATATTTACAAACTTGATCTAACATATGTAAATATGCCTAAAACAGAAGATTATATATGAATAAGTAGAGTACATAAATAAGAACACTAAATAATAAGATGTAGAAAAATATTAGCTATACAATTTGCAAAGACTTTAGGAAAATGAAACATTCATGTACACATGCATGTGTACACATGTGCACACACATATGAAGACAGGGTGAGAAAGAATATGCATGAAATCAGTTAGCGTGGGTCACACATCTCTAGGAAATAGTAAATATCTTCAAGACTTTCTAGTTTATTGGAGTGTAAATTTTCAAAATAATTTCTGGTGATGCTCTGGATTTTAGTAGTGTCTGTGGCAGTATATTGTTTTTCATCTTGGATTTTGATAATGTGAGTCCCCCCCTCTTTCTTTTAATTTGCTTAAGGGCTAATAGATATTGTGTATCCTTGCAAAAAAAAAAAAAAAACTCTGTCTCATTGATCTTTTGTATTTTTTATCTCAATTTCATTGATTTTGGTTTTCATTAATTATTTCCTCTCTTCTACTCATTTTGGTGTTGGTTTGTTGTTCTTTTATCTATAGTCTTGAGATATAATGGTAGATTATTCATTTGATATCTTCCTATTATTTTAATGTATGAGCTCAATGCTGTGAACTTTCCTCTTGGAATTGCTTTCTTACTGTCCCAGAGACTGTCATTTGTTGTATCTCTATTCTCATCTCTCAGTTCAAATATACTTTTTTTATTTCTCCTTGATTTTTTCTGAATCCATTCATCATTCAAAAGTATATTATTTAATCTCAAGGTGTTTGAGTGGTTTCTGATTCTTAACTTATCATTAATTTTTAATTTTAGAAAACTTAAACAGATCAACTACAAGAAAAAATTGAAGCAGCTATAAAAAGCCTTCTAACAGAGAACAGTTCAGGGTTGGATTAATTTTCAGCCTAGTTCTACCAAGCCATTAAAGAAGAACTAATACAAATCCTTCTCAAATTACTCCTTAAACTAGCAAAGGAGGGAACATTGTCAAACTCATTCTATGAAGCCAATATCACCATGATAGCCAAAACCAAACTTAGAAATATCAAGGAAAGAACAGTTCGGATATTTTTTTAAAAATGATCATATGTATGATGAACATAGATGCAAATATTCTTATATAAAATATTGACAAAATGCATACAGAAACACATTTAAAATATAGTGTATCATGATCAAGAGGGTTTCACCCCAGGTCTGCAAGATGAGATAAACATATGTAAATCAATAAATGTAATTCACAGCATAATTAGATTTAACGACAGAAACCACATCGTTATCTCAGCAAAAATTTATGTTGAAAACACTAGAAAAATTAGAGATACAAGGGACTTACCTCACATCGTAAAGGTTATATATGACAAACTGAAGGCAAACATTATTCTGAATTAAAGCAATATGAATAGGAAAGAAGCACTCAAATTATCTCTGTTAACACCATGATCCAATACTTAGAAGACCCAAAAATCTCCACCAGAAGCCTTATAGAGCTCATAAATTAATTCAGCAACGAAGCAGGATACAAGATAATCACCCATAAATCGATCATGTTCTTATACTCCAATGAAGAATCTGTTGAAAAATAAATTAGGAAAATTACACCATTCTCAATAGCCTCAAAAAATACTTGGGAATTAATTTTACAAAACAGGTAAAGGACTGCTATAATGAAAACTATAGAACACGAAAGAAAGAAATCGAAGAAAACCTTAGAAGATAAAAAGAACTCCCATGTTCTTGGATAGGCAGAATTAATATTGTCAAAATGGACATAATACCAAAAGTGTCATACAGATTCAATGCAATTCCTATCAAAATTCCAATGATGTTCTTCACTGCTGTTTCTATTTCTGTTCCTCAGAAATAGAAACAGCAGTTATGAAATTCAACTGGAAAAATAAGAGGCCAAGAATAGCCAAAGCAATCCTTAAATTTAAAAGTGAGGCAGAAGACATCACCATACTGACCTTCTACAACACAGCTATAGTAACAACAACAGCATGGTACTGGCACCAAAATAGTCATGAAGACCAATAGAACAGAGCAGAACACACAGAGATAAACCTACATAAATGCAGTTATCACAGGGTAGACAAAGGTGCAAAAGCATACATTGGAGGAAAGACAGCCTTTTCTTAAAAAAAGAGTGAGAGAGGAGAGAGAGAGAGAGAGAGAGAGAGAGAGAGAGAGAGAGAGAGAGAGAGAGAGAGAGAGAGAGAATTTCAATATTTATTTTTTAGTTTTTGGGTTACACAACATCTTTGTTTGTATGTGGTGCTGAGAATCCAACCCGGGCTGCACACATGCCAGGCAAGCGCACTACCCCTTGAGCCACATTCCCAGCCCAAAAGATAGCCTTTTTGACAATTGATACTGGAAAACTGAAAATCCATATGTAGTAGAATAAAATTTAACCACTATCTCTCACACTGCATAAATTCAATTTGAAGTGGATCAAAGATCTCCAAATTAGACCCGTATCCCTGCACCTGCTAGGAGAAAATGTCATCCCAACACTCCAACATATCAGCCAAATAACTGACTTTCTTAACTAGTCTAAAGCACAAGAAGTAAAAAAAAATTCAATAAGTAGTTTTTCATCAAATTTAAAAAGCTTCTTCACAGTAAAGAAAGCAATTAAGAGCATAGAGGGAGAACCAACAGAATGGAAGAAAATCTTTGCTACCTGCAAATTAGGGCATTAATCTCCAGGATCTATAAAGAATTTTTAAAAACTTAACACCAATAAATAAATAACTAGCCCAATCAATAAATGAGCAAAGAAACTAAACAGACACCTCTCAAAAGAACAAGTATAAATCATCAACAAATATGTGAAAAAACGTTCAGCATATCTAGCAATTAGAGAAATGCAAATTAAAACTACACTGAGATGGGGCTGAGATTGTGGCTCAGTGGTAAAGCACTTGCCTAGCATGTATACAACACTGGGTTCTTAGCATCACATATAAATAAATAAAATAAAGCTCCATTGACAACTAAAAAATATTTTTTAAAAAAACGACACTGAGATATTATCTCACTCCAGTCAGATGACAATTATCACAATACCAATAACAAAAAATATAGGTGATTGTGTGGGGGAAAGGGCACATTCATACATTGCTGATGGGACTTCAAATTGTCACAACCATTCTGGAAAGCAGTATAGAGATTTCTTAAAAAACTAAGAATGAAACTCATCATAGATGATACAGCTCTATCACTCCTTGATATATATCCAAAAGATTTAAAGTCAGCATACTACACTGATGTAGCCACATCATAGTTTATAGCAGCACAACTCACAATAGTCTAGTTATGGTGCCAACCTAGGTATGCTTAAATACATGAATGGATAAAGAAAGTGTGGCATATATACACAATAGAGTGTTCTCAGCCTTAAAGAATGACTTTATGGAATTTGGCAGTAAATGGATGGAACTGGAGACTATCATGCTAAGTGAAATAAGCCAGTACCAAAAAGTCAGAGATTGAATGTTTTCTCTGATATACAGAAGCTAATACAAAATGAGGGGTGAGGTTAAAAAAAAAAAAAGGAGCAAGATCAGTGGAGTAGACAAAAGGGAATTTAGGGAAGGAAAAGTGAATGGTATAGAGGAACACAGTGGAATGAATCTGACCTTTGTGCATATGTAAATATACCACGATGAATCTAACCATCATGTATGTCCACAAGATACTAATTAAGAAAACTATAAGTAAATAGTAGAAAGATTAGTAGAGTAGAGGGAAGGGACAGTACTGGGGGCTGAATTAGAACAAAACTATATTTTATGCTTTTATAATTATGTCAAAATGAAACTTATTTTTATGTATAACTAAAAAGAATCAATAAAAATAAGAAAATTAAAAAAGAACATATATGGGAAAAGGATAACAGACCAAGTGTCAACACCACCTCACAACCTACCAAAAATTCTGGCATTGAAAAATAAATATTCTTTCTGCGGTTAGGATAAAAACATAAAGTAACTTATTAGGAGAAGAAATAAAACACACCTTCCCATTTATTCACATCAAAATTCAGTGTCCCAAAAGAGTAGAGCAATTTCTAAAACCACTCAAAGGAGGACATGGCAAGCCAAAAATTTTATATCTAGTCAACCTATCCTTTAATTATAAAAGTTTGGAGAAAAATTTTTAAATGTGTGAAAATTTTCGTGATAATCTTCCTGGAGACTATCTTAAGCATGTTAAAAGTTTCACTTAGAGAACTATGACAAGGAAGCTGGCAATATGCTGAGGTTTTAAATTTAGAATAAACTAAATGCTGGTATTGGGAAGACAAAATAGAATGCCTCCAAAATGGGAAAATAATTAAATTTAGATATAGAAAGAAAAAAAAAGAGGTCAGGAGATGGGTTTTTAACTATTGTCTCATATGTTTATATGTGAACTGCTATCTTTCATTCTTAAAAATTCAATATCACTTTATTGCTATGATATGTTTTTCCTAAAAGATTTTGTGTTTTAAAAAGAAAGGGCCTTATGAAGTTGTTCAGTGAAGTAGTCTATGTGCAGTCAGTAGATAAATTATGTTGTTCAACCCTTATAACCCATTAAAATATTGCTGAGGGTTTTTTTGTTTATTTGATAGGTTTCTGAGAAAAGTGTATTAAAATCTTCTACCTACTTCAATTTTCATTTGGAAATTCAGTTGTACTCCATCGCTACTTGTTAAAGAGACTATTCTTCCTCTCCCCATGAAAGGTATTTGCTCCCTTGTTGAAATCAATCCGTTCTTGAAGTTTCCGTTTATTTCTAGTTCTCAATTCTATTCCATTAGTCTATGTTTCTATGCTTAGGTAAGTACCACCATTATTTTGATTTCCGTTGTTTTGTAATAAGTTTATCAATTGGAGGAGTTGTAAATCCTGCAACTTTATTTTCATTTTTTTCTTATTTTTAAGAACTGATACGAAGGTTGAATCCCTTTACAGTTTCATATGAATTTGAATATCGGCTATATCATATGTGCAAAAAAAGTTGATAGAAATTTTTTCAAATATTGGATTAAATATGTAAATCACTTAGAGTAGTAGTCACATCTTAAAAATAATAATTTCAATTTTATGAACATTTGGTGTGCTATATTTTATTTAGGTCTTCTTTATTTTATCTCATTAATGATTTTTAGTAGTTTGCATACAGTTCTTTGATCTCCTTAGTTAAGTCTATTCATGGAAAATTTATTCTTTGCTTTTATAAAATGCAACAATTTTCATAATTCACTATTCATATTCATTTCTGATGCCCAGAAATATAATTAATTAGGGTGTTAATTTTTATGTATTTATAGTTTGAATTTGTAATATAGATACACTTAATATTTTTTAGCTATTTAAAAGATAATATGCAGTCTTAGCTGGGTCAGTGGTGCATGCCTTTAATCTCAGTGACTTGGGAGGCTGAGACAGGAAGATCACAAGTTCAAAGCCAGCCTCGGCAGTGTCAAGTTGCTAAGCAACTCAGTGACAACCTTGTTTCTAAATAAAATAAAAAATAGGCCTGGAATTGTTGCTAAGTGGTCATTATGGTAAAAGATAAAATGCAGTTTTAAGTTATGTAAATTAGTTTAATGTATTATGTAATTTTATGTAATTTAGTTAAATGGTATCTTCAATTTATTCCTAAATAGTACAGATACCATAAAAATTTAATTCTGCTTTTTACTCCCTAAGTTATAGGATGTATTATATAGTATATACTCCCTAAGTTATAGAATGTATTATATATTATATAATATATAATACATATATTTGTATACACACATACATATATATATATATGACATATACATGTATATATGTAATACAATTTAAGAGAACACATACATATGTTAAGAGAGAGAGAGAGAGAGAGAGTGTGTGTGTGTGTGTGTGTGTGTGTGTGTGTATTTAGTGTATGATGTTATTTTTTTCATAGCAGGTAATTTTTAAATTTTCACTTAGAATGCTATTAGTATTTCCTTTAATGTGCGCCTGCTTGTGATAAATTATATCATTATTGGTATGACAAAGTATTTATCACAGCATTGATATTATATTCATCTTAACCAATGTCAAATACAACAATTTACATGGACATTTATAAGCTATAAACTCATAAAATACATTATAATATTTTACTCCATCACTCATTAATTCTTTTGAGAAGTTAACTCTCAGTTAAATTGTCTTTTGAAAGTATTCATTCCTCTCTTTTATCTTTTTTTCTCCCTGTTTCTTTCTTCCTTAGATGTTTATAGAATCTCTTTGCTTTATTTTTGCTTGCTTAACTACACAGTATTTAGGTTTTTCTTTTAAAATATTGTGTAAATAGTATAATAAACTCAAAAATGCTCTAATATTATAATATACATTAATAGTCTGCTTTTTGAGACATATTGTTTTTTGCTACAATATATAATCATCTCCTACTCCTCCTCCTCTTCCTCCTCCTCTTCTCCTTCTCCTTCTCCTTCTCCTCCTTCTCCTTCTTCTTCTTCTATAGTGCTAGGGATCTGATCCAAGGCCTGGCACATGCATGCTGTACAAGCACTCAGCCACAGAGTTAATCCCCACCCTGAGGATTAATCCCAGAAACTCCAGAGGCTGATGCAGAAGTATTGCAAGTTTGAGACCAGGCTCAGCAAGTTAATGAGGCCCTTGATAACTTACCAAGATCCTGTGTCAAAATGAAAAACAAGGAAGAGCTGAGGATGTGGTTCAGTGATTGAGTGCCTCTGGGTTCAATCCTCAATATGAAAAAAACCTTGTAATGTTAAAATATATAATTATCTATAGTCTCCTGAGTTATATACTCTTTTTGGTAACTTCTTTATTTATGTATAATTTTCTTGTGCCCACATATTTTTGACAATATACTAGACATTGCATTTAAATATTGGTTTTGGAAAGCACTGACATTATAATTTTTTCCCTGATGGGTGTTTATACTACTGATCAAAATCTTCTCTAACTTTCCCCAAATTAATACATTTTCTAAGTTATGACCCCTTAATTTACCATAATGCATGAGCTTGTCAGTGTGATTTAGTATATGAATTAATACTTTGAGATATTGTCCTTTTTGACTTTGTTCTGAATTTCCTAATGTGTCTTTAGTGAAAATGATCCACTTAATCTTAGGTTAGCAAACCTTGAACATCTAGTGATTAAGTAAATTTCTTGATCAAAAGCATCTTATTATCCATGTTTATTTATTTGTCTAGAAAAATTCTGGAATATATTTTTTTGCTAAACATTTATCAATATATTATTTATTAATCATTTTACATATTCTGTTTATTTTAATGAGATTTATACTTACTATTAATCTTGAGCATATCATTTCATTATTTATTTATACTGCAATTATAAATTCATTTTAAGGTAAAAGTATAATACAATGACTACCTAAAACTGTGTAATTTTGAATCATTCATGAGTAAATTGTTCTATAGTTAAGTGAAAATTGCTTTGAATAAATTATAGTATTTTTGAGTAATTTTAAACTATTGTGTATATTATTAATAATCACTTACTTTTATTTGGTCAAAAGGACTAAGGGGTTTTTTTGGATAAAATGGAAAAGCATTATTATTTCTTCCATTAAAAATTTTTAATATTGTCCCATGTAGTATTAAAATTTGTCATCAAACATATTTTATACAATGGACTAGATTTAAGAATGAAAAATGCCTTAACTCACATACAGAAGTCCACCTGAATAACAATCTAATTAAATTTAAGAAAGAACCAAACTAAGCTTTTTAAATGACTGGTAACAGAACAAACTCTGTGGAGCTATATACAGGTTCAAAGTATATGCCATAGAATTTAAAAATTCCACCTTTATGTTTCTAAGGGGAGATAATATGACTATCCCATCTTGATTTAGAGCCCCCTTTTGATATTAATCAACTATGGCAAAGTGGCCAGTTGCAATAGTTGCTATCCAAGTGCTATCTTTGTAGAGAGTTAAATCTTGATGAAGATTCTTCCAAAATTAGATAAAATAATTTAGAGTCTAGTCACTTTCAGTTTTTCATCTCTCACCATCATGTTTTGATTAAGCTAAGCTTATTTGAAAAAACAGAAAATGAAACAGAATTGGATCCACCAAATTAAATAAGAAACTCTCAAAACTTTGTCTATACTATTTGAGGGCAATGAGTACGTTACTAAAGATCCTTGGTTTTCTCAATGCTAAATCTCAATGGTTTATTAGAGTCATTATGAGGACCATGTGAACTAATGGAAGAAAATGTTTGAAATTATGTCTGGCAAATATTAAAAGTATCTAAAGTTCAGTATTATAATCCCTGCTATTTCTGCTATTTTTAAATCTTTTCTGTATGATATGGACTTTTCTTATGGCAGATAGAATGTCAGCCTCTTCATTCTGAATAATAGTGGGTGTTTCATTGGTTTTTCTCCTTTGAGGATTTCACACACAAATTTGGCTTATTCCCGATGATCCACATACTCTCAAGACCGGTTTAAAAGTTTTATTATTTAACATTATGGACTAAACTCTTTTATCTTGATTAGTGTGACAAAATAACCAGTATCTAGGAGTCTAAATAACTATCTTGTAGACGTAATCAAGCAGTTCAAAAAAGAGATAATTGAAAACACAAGATGAGAAACACTGCTTTTGGGAAACTATCCAAGGAAAACTTAGGAATAAAGTGAGCCAAGTAGTTTATTTCAGGGACTTAGAAAAAAAAATGTTCTAACAACCTTAGATGTTGCACCAGTGCTGTACTTGTCTTTACAACTAGCAGATAAATGGGAAAAAATGCAATGCTTAAAAATTCCAATACAAGAAAACCTTTAAGACAGGTTAAAAGTGAGTCTCTTTTAATGGGAAAATATGAATTATTCACTAAATGGAATCATATAAACTGGCTCAACTTTTAGGTAAATATTGACTTAAATTCACACACATATCTAGATAGATTAGTTTTATTATAAAACTCAGACTGCAAATGTTTTAGAAGTGAAAAATCTCTAAACAAAACAAATATTATTGACCAATCTCCTTCTCAAATTTATGCTTGACCTATATAATATTTTAAGTATAAATATAGTTAGGTCTCATTTGGTGTTAATGAGTGAAGTAAATTACTATGTCAATATCCTTGAGGAAGGTAGTTCATGATTCATTTTGTAATGTCCTGGATCGAAGCTCAGACAACAGGACATAGGGGAATGCTTTCCAGACATTAAAGCCTGAATGATATCAATGTGTATCATTTTTCTCTTGCAGAGAAGGTTGGGTTAAAGGATTCAAAGAGAAGTGGTCTGCTGGTATAGAGAATGTGGTCTTTGGAAGGCTTCTCCCGATCTGCTAACACTATCTAGTAAACATGGGGTAAACCTTCCTATGTGGAATAAATAAAGCAGATCTGAGTGTTTGGAAGAATCCAATACTTTCAATGGCAGTGATGTGGGAGCAAAGAGCTTCACCCTGGAATCACTGAGGGTGACCCTTGTGTAGCTCATTAGAAGCCAGATGATAAGAAGCAAAATTTTCTAAGATTCCATTACCCATCTGATTTTACCTGCCTAAGTCACCCAATAATTTGCCTAGCATGAAACAGAATTCCATATAAACATGAATGGGTGAATAAAAAAAAATTTAATTAATTTACAATGAATTAGTAATGTGAACAATAGTGACTGAGAAAAGCAGAAAACAAAAGCCTGAACTCTTGTTCTTATTAAAATAAAGCAATAAAGAATAGAAAAAGATACTTAATGCTTGATCTGAATAATTGTAACAGAAATCATAACACACCTCTTCTGAACGTAAATAAATTGAAGAAAAATTCACTGTTTGAAAACATCAAAGGAAGGGTTTAATTTTTAAAAAATGAGAAAGAGTGAGAGAAAAAAAGAGAGAAAATTTAAAATAATTAATAAGTGGAAAAAAATCAGAGGGAAGAATGCCTAATCTAAAGGAGTAATTCTAGAAGGCAAAGTTGAGAAAAGTTAAAGTCATAATCATAGAAATTTCAAAACTCTCAAAATTGCAAATGTTATTTTAGCTTTTAATTTAAGACATTATCAGGAAAAATTAATGAAAAAATGGAAATATATTTCATATTAATTAGTAAATTTCCTGAATGAAAGAGATAAAAACTTAAAAAAATGAAAGCAAAGAAAATAGAACAAAACCAAAACATATCATGAAGAAAATGAATTTAAAAGTAAAAACTATTATTGTAAAAATTAATAAAAAGTAGGCAAGTTATTTTTGAAAACAACAAGGAGTTTAGAATTCAAATAAAGCAAAATCCTTGAATAGAAAAATCTAAAATTAAAATGTTCACTAAGGCCTGAATTCTGTTCCTTCAAATTCATACATTGAAGTCCTAAACCCAGTACTCCAGAATGTGACTGTCATTGGAAATAAGTTTTTTGATGAGACAATTTAAGTAAAAATGAGGTCACACCAGTGAATTCTAATCCAATCTGACTGGTATTTTAAAAGGAAATTAGGACAAAGACAACCAGGTGAGGACACAGCAAGAAGCCACTCATCTGAAGAGAGAGTTCAAAAGATATAAATTTTTTTATATGGTCATAGAAAAGTTAGGTTGATTTATTCCACTGTCTTTCCTATTCCTAATCCCTCTTTCCTTCATTCCCCTTTGACAATCCACTGAGCACCACAGTGAATCTCCACATCATGTACAACCACAAGACTAGAATTCTAGTTAGAATGTTATACTCCAGCTATGTGTAATATGTCCGAATACACTCTACTGTCATGCATGTCTAAAAGAACAAAAAAAGATATCAGATTTACCAGTATTTTGATGTTGGACTTCTAGCATAGAGAACTTTGGCAAAATAAGTATCAGTTGTTTCAACATCCCAATCTGAAGCATTTTGTTCTGACACCCCAATCAAACAAAGGAACTGACAAAATATGACATAGCTTAAACATCTTACATATATTGTGTTAGATTATGTAAGAATATATATTCACAGAAAAATATATAGAACATTTTTATCTTCACTTATTTGATAACTACTATACATGTGTGTGAGTGTGTGCACATATATTTAAATATTCTTAAATGATGCTTACTACTCCTTGGTGTTATGGCAAGATTGCAATAATTAAGATTTGATCTTAAAGCAGGAGACAGAACATTTATTCACCAGTTGGCACTTTAGATCCACCAACTGATGAGCCAAAGGGCAGGCTGATGCAAGTGTACTCCCTTCTATCCCTTCCTGGGGTTTGAGTCCACCTTTATAATCAAAAACCACATTAACCATAAGTCGTTGGTGCTATGATTCAAAACCATAAGCAAACATCATGATATCTAAAATCATCAGCAGAAGGAGAAGTGGGTTAAAATAGCCCTAGTGGAGTACAAGTTAAAAAAAAAAATGGTTACTAGGATCCAGGCAATCATTATCAGCAGGGTACATTGTCCAAGAAAAATAGGAACAAAAAAGAGAACAATTTTTACATTGTATAAGAACTGCCATTTTGTGTTGCCAAACTTTTTATGCTACAACTGTTGATGGGTACAGAGGCAGGGTGTTCCCTCGGAGAAGCATTTCTTATATGACATGAATTCTCAGGGTAAAATGGAGTCTGTTTGGTCATTGCCCATGTAGCCTGGCCCATAACATTGGAATATCTTAACTTAATCATGAATATTCTCAAAAGAAATGAGACATTTTATTTAAAGATTAGTCTACTGATTTTGCTATTTAATTTTGAATCTTTTGCCTATAGCACAGCATAATAAAAATTTTCAAGAACATTAGGTTGAGTTTATTTAAAATGTAACTATTTTAAGGAAAATATAAAGAAATCTGAGGAAAGAAATTTTCAGTGATTGCTGTTGGTCTGAGTATGTGCTTTTGGTTTTATGCATAACTAGGCAGAAAAATACTGGGGCAGGGTTCAATATTATTTTTACTCACCAGAACTGAGTACACTTGAATTAACATAAATGCATTTGTGGTTGGATGTGAAAAACTTTTTGTATACACAATATCATCATCTCTCTGATCACAGAACACAGCATTGGTATGCTAATTATCAAATAACCCCATTATTTATTAATTTAGTTCCCCAATTAGGCATTTTTGCAGACTTGGTTTAAAATTTTTAAAAAAAACTTTGGAGCAATTCAAACTACTAACACATTTCTGCAAAATGTCTGAAAACCCTAATTTTTCAGTAATTGTTTTCTTATCAAACTATAATGCATAATTTGCTAAGAGTTCTATGAGGATTATTTAACTCCTTTCAGCCTTAAAAAAAGTTTATAACTGTATATCTTATTACAGTTTAATTTTGAAAGGAAAGCATCTGTGAGAAATCACTTACAATTAAATTTGCAAGGGAAATTGCTATAACACTTTGAAGTTCTTTATCAATATGATCATATATTTTAGTTGAGATAATTTTTGAATCACTGACAGAACTGATATTTTTCAACCATAGAACTTAAGAAAGAAAAGAATAGCAATACTAATCTTAGAAACATCTTCCCTGCAGAAATAAAAGTACAATAGGGAGAGAATTGTTTCCAAGTAGAGATCATTAATCTTAGCCTTCATAGACTCCAAAATCTACAAATTCTCATCAATAGTGCTTCAAATGAAAGTGATAAGAAAAAAAATAATATTGACAATATAAAGCATTAAAGCAATTTATAAGAAAGTAAGTGTTATTTGCCATTTCCATGTCTGCAGAGATGAAGTGCAAGCATGAATATTCTATCATTTATTGATGGTGATGTTATAAAATATCAGTTGATAAAATGCAGTGGCACCAGTGGAGTGTCTTGTTGGGGGTCTGCATTTCTGGCATCTTGAACAAAGAATTAAGCAAGACACACAGAACTAATAGGCCCAATGTAGATTTGTTGAAAGTAAAAGTACATTCTATAAGGTAGAGCAAAGGGCCTAGTGACAGAGTGGCCCAAGGCCTTGATGTCTGGGCAAGTCTTTTATTACCAGCTAAACTGTGCCTCACTCCCCTCCCCACAGGGCTGATTGAAGACCATGAATTGTTTGTTCCCATTGGTGATTTTATTTTCTCCTAATTAGAATTCAGTTTACATTGGTTACTTTATTTTAACTAATTAAAATACAGAAATTGTGGCTGGAGTTATCATGGCAATAAGCCCTCAGTGCCAGAAGTTGCCATGGTAATGGGACTTACCATAAACAGGGTTATGATGACACATATCCTTCCTCTTGCATGCCAGTTGAATTTTTCATATACTCTGGCAATTTGAAATTCCTAAACTCTTACCTCTGTGGGAGATATTAAGCTGTGTGGTTATGAATGCAATTAGTTTTATAGTTAGTTTTTTCTATAAGTTTTCTTTTAATAATGTTAATATATATAATCTGATAAAATGCATTTTTTGGAAATTCTTAATTAAGAAAAATTATCAGTATTCTGATTTGTGTATGCATAGTGCAAATTAAATCTATTAAATAAATCACAGAGGGTCATGAGGAATCTTTTCAGATCAATATTACACACATAATATTGTGCTTTATCTTCTTAATGACTTATGAATGAAATTTTTCTTGAGACCGAGAAAAGAAAAAGTTACTGTAAATGTAATATTAGTCCAATACCAACAAAACTTGATTAAATATAATATTTTTCCATCTTAATTGATGTATATTTATTTTTCTGAATTAGATCTGCCATAGACATTAGTCATTAATGCTTTGGTTAAAATAACATGTTTTTCTTCTAGTAAAGTATAGCCAACTACAGGTACTTTTATGCCATCTGCAAGTTGATTTTCATTTCCAGTTGTGGCTTACCCAACATGCACAAAGTAAAAGATAAGAGGAATTTAAAATCTATAACTTTACTTATGTCCCAATATTCTTTTGTAAAATTTCTTCTGTGACTACATGTCTTCCCCAGAAATGTCATATAACTCAGAAGACAAAAGATAGTGCTGTAAACTTGAGGATTATAACAAAAATATGTAAAATGGCTTCCAATGATCATTCCTAGAAAGATTTTTCACATCATCCTTTAATGGATTTATGACTTAAGGTGGTATGACATGTTAGGGCTGTTTTCTAGAAACATAAAATAAGTTTAAAAGACCTATTTAGAACAACATGTCACCATAAAAATTCTGATGTCCACACCTCTCTTTTGTTCCCAGAATAAGAAGACAACAGCTACAGGTTAGAAAGTAGGAGGCGAGATTTTAGAGGATTTTTGAAATAATATTAAAATAATTTCTGATCATTTTGTGAAATTAAAATGATTTATTACAAGTTGGATAAGAAGTAAGATGTTGTTTTAAAAATTATTTGAGTAGAAACACAGTCATACAAATCAGATACACAGGCACAGACACAATACCTTTGTAATATGATTCATGCTTCAGTAGAAATTGGATTATACAGAAGACTCTAAAATTGATTTGCCTCCAAGTATTTGGCAAATAATATTGGTAGTTCAAGGATGTGATATTAAATATATTAATAGAATGGAAAATCAGCTAAGAAAAATCCATTTCCTTTGCATTTTTAGTAATTCCCTTAGAAATTTTAAGGTAGAATGAATGACTCAAGACCTGTGTAATGGATTTATTTTGCTCATTTTCTTTACAGATAATTCTATTATTGAAGTTCACAGAAAGTTTCATTAAATAATTTCTGGAAACTTGTTTAAAAAAGAGTGTCAGTTTGTATTCTTGATAGCTGCCATTCTGACTGGAGTGAGATGAAATCTGAGAGTAGTTTTGATTTGCATTTCTGTAATTGCTAGAAATGTTGAACATTTTTTTTTCATATATTTATTGATTGATTGTATATCTTCTTTAGAGAAGTGTCTGTTCAGGTCCTTGGCCCATTTATTGATTGGGTTATTTGTTTTTTGGTGCTTAGCTTTTTGAGTTCTTTATATACCCTAGAGATTAGTGCTTTATCTGATGTGTGAGTGGTAAAAATTTGCTCCCAGGATGTGGACACTCTATTCACCTTGCTGATTGCTTCTTTTACTGAGAAGAAGCTTTTTACTTTGAATCCATCCCATTTATTGATTCTTGATTTTAATTATTGCACAATAGGAGTCTTATTAAGGGAGTTGGGGCCTAATCCTACATAATGGAGATTTGAGCCTACTTTTTCTTCTATTAGACACAGTGTCTCTGGTTTAATTACTAGGTCCTTGAACTACTTTGAGTTTTGTGCATGGTAAGAGATAGGGGTTTAATTCAATTTTGTTGCATATGGATTTCCGGTTTTCCCAGCACCATTTGTTGAAGAGGCTATCTTTTCTCCAGTGTATGGTTTTGGCACTTTTGTCTAATACAAGATAACTATGATTTATGTGGGTTAGTCTCTGGGGAAAAAAAAGCATGCTCATACATTGCTGGTGGGACTGCAAATTTGTGCAGCCAATATGGAAAGCAGTATGAGATTCCTTGAAAAACTGAGAATAGAACCACCATTTGACCCAGCTATCCCACTCTTCAGTTTATATCCAAAGGACTTAAAAATAGCATACTACAGGTACACAGCTACATCAGTGTTTACAGCACCATAATTCACAATAGCTAAACTGAGGAACCAAACTAGATGCCCTTCAGTAGATGAATGGATAAATAAAATGTTACACACACACACACACAATACACACACACACACTGGAATATTACTCAGTAATAAAAGATAATAAAATCATGACATTTTCAGGTAAATGGATGAAGTTGGAGAATATAATGCTAAGTGAAGTTAGCCAATCCCTAAAACCCAAATGCCAAATGTTTTCTGGATATAAGGAGTCTGATTCATAATTCATAATGGGGTTGGGAGGGGGAGCATGAGAGGGTTAGATGAACTGTAGATAGGGCAAAGGGATTGGAGGGAAAAGGAGGGAGTATGGGGATAGAACAAATGGTGGACATCATTACCATAAGTACATGTATGAAGACGCAAATTGCATGAATATACTTTGTATACAACAAGAGATATTAAAATGTGCTCTATTGTAATATGAATTTTAATGCATTCGGTTGTCATATATAACAAATTAGAATAAAAAATAAATTAAAAAATAGTGTCAGTGTAATATCACATTCATGTCCTAATCAGCATTTCTGGTGATGAGTATTCTTTTACAAATTCTGAAATAAGAGGCTTCTATGATTTGAAAATTCAAAAAAAAAAAGTTGTAAGATTGACAGAAAAATATTGTTAGTTAAATATATGATTATAAATCTAGATAGTCATTGGAAAATTATTAAACACTTATTGCCATTGATAAAGTTAAGTTTCCTCTTAGTAGAATAACATATCATACAGTCAAGATGAATACATACATCCACAGTCACACATACACCAAAACAGATAAGTTGCTTACTGCCTTGCTGTTGCTGAGACTGGCCTTGAACCCATGATCCTCCTGCCTCAGCCTCCTGACCTGCTGGAATTACAGGTGTGTGCTGCTGTGCCTGGTGCTTAATAGCTTTTTAAGAGCAAAAGTTTATAGTCTGATAGTTCCCAGAGGGGCTATGATTATATTTCTTATAATGGATTTTAAAAGCCATGCTGTGGTTTTATCTATTAAAATGAAACTGAATGACATTCCATTTTATTTTAAAATTTCTCTTTATAATTCAAGACTTTTATTAAAACAATTTTTAATGAATTTAAAGTTTAATAAAATTGGCACACCATTGATTTACCCTCTTAAATAATGAGTTATATATCATAATGATGTTTTCACTTTTAATCAAAATGAAGTACTTCAAAAGAAAGAATTTTTAAAAAGGAACAAAATTCCAAAATAATAATAATTTTTGTGCAAGCCAAATATTTAAACTTTGAATAGCATCAAAAACACTGAGATTGGTAGAGGGCTTGCCTTGAATGGATAATCTTCTGGGTTCAATCCCCAACACCACCAAGAAAAAAAATATGACAAAAATTAATTAAAAGATGTCAATACATAAGAATTTAAAATCAGGCAAATAGTTATAAAACATTTTTTATGTACTAGATTTTGGAGATATACATAATATGATATAGCCTCTTATCTTCCAAAAGATCACTCCATTTTTTTTATAGTGAAAAAAAACAATGAAAATTCAGTACTTCTCTCAGGCAGATCCAAAGGCCTCTGCACTGTGGAAAGAAATAAGATTTTAGCCAAACAAAATTTCTTTTCAGAAGAATATCTTCAGGATTAAAGCTATGTTATATCATCTTTATCTTCTGCTTAAGAGACTGGCAGTATGAGCAAGCATATCTTCTTCCAATTATGTTTATTGTTAATAAAGTATAAATTCACTACTTCCAGGCAACAGTGACCTTGATATTTGTAGACTAAGGCACCAGCAGTCAGTTAAAGAATGTTGAGTCTTGCTTATAATTCTATGACATTTTTATTAGGTGACCAAAAAAAAAAAAATCCGTCTGATTTAATTTAGGCCAAAAGAACAATCCTCTAGCTCACGTAATAAAGTCATGTAAAGAAAATGAGTGAAATTGGACCTTAGGGACAAGATTGTTATTGGGGATTCTGTACTCTGGTCTTTCTATGGATCCTACATCTTCACCTCCTGCCCATCACTTGGAAGGTCTTGCTTTACTGTCTTGGGCTCCAATTTAAAAATCCCGAGGGAAGGAATTTCACCTGTATGCGGAGGTAAAAAAGGGAACATCCTGACTCCTGAGGTCTGGAAGCTGAATACACCATCTACAGTCCCACTAGAACAACAAGACATGTAATGGGACAATGGAGAATTCTTTTTAAAAAGGAGGGCAATTGGGAAAAATGATCAACAATTTAAAAAAATAACTTTATATTTAAAACAATATTTAACAAATTGCTTTCACATTTTTATCTCCATTAAGGCTTAATAATTTTGTCTTAAAAATGTATTATAAATGATGATATTGAGTCTCAGGAAGCTTATATGGTTTACAAAGTTAACCCACATAGTAAATGCCAGAGCTTAGACTAGAATTCAGAATTTCAGACCTTGAATCCCAAGCTCTCTCTACATTTTAAATTTGGTGCTCACATCACATATTAAGACTTTCATGACTATTCAAAGTCACGGATTCACAAATCTTTTAATATCATGAGCTTAATGCTAATCATACAAAGGAATACTATTCAAAGAGAAACAGTAATTTGAACGGAATGACAGAAATTTTTGAATATCTTCTTATTGCTTCTAACAGCTACCTCTTTATCTCTGTATTTCAATAATTTATAATGCAGAATGCCTTGATTTTCATAGTAGATTTCTTCTCTCAGCAGATTTACAATAGAGAAATAAATGTTCATCTCAATGTAAATTGTCTGTAGGCTTTATTTTTTGAAATTAGCTGAAGACATTGTCTTTAATAGAATTGTTATACAGAGCATATATTTCCTTTTTGTAATATATAAAAAAATCCCTTGCTTTATGATTGCCAATATTTCAAATTGTTACAAAAAAATTTTGGCTACAAAGGATTAGGTAGAAATCAGTGGTAACAATGAGTTCTGGAGAAGTCAAATATAAACTTCTCCATTTACCTCTTTACTAATATCACCTTTGATAAACTCTAATGTAAAAAATATTCAACTTGAGCATGATGAGGATTAATCTGCAAACATGCAGAGAGGGCTGATGATCTAAAAACCAATGGCAGTAGACGATGGGGGATATCTGGCTTTTTTTTCTCAGTTCTACCTTCTTTTCTTTTTTCTACCCATTATTCTTATTTTCTTCTTTGTCAGGACTTCCCACACTTTTTCCTGTCCTCCTACTGGAAGTACTATTGGAGATTTTTTATTTGATCTTTATTTGTAGGCTCAAAGCCAACTACTTTCTCTTATAATTTTTATTACTTTGATTATCATACATCAAACTTTGCCACAGGTACTTAAAATACAGTAATAAAATAGCCATTTTCTATAATTTGCATTGTGCTAGGGAGACATGCATAAAAAAATAAGCAATGGCCAAAATAGTATATTTGTTTAATTTAGATTTAGACACAAATAACTTTTATTGAAGTGCAGAAATATGTTTTAAAATCAAAATTTCTGGTAAGAAAAATATCCATTTGTTTGTTGTAAATTTAGTTTTTTTAAAAAAAGTGGTTAGTAAAAGGTATAATTTCTAAGCTATAAGTCTTCCTAATATTAACATATTTTTGGTCTCTGTTTTAGTGAGCTTTTTCACTGTTGTGACTAAATGACCTGACAACTGTTGAGAAGGAAAAGTCTCTTTGAGGACTCAGGGTTTCAGAGCAGGCTGGCTCCATTCCTTGGGGCTCATGGCAGAAAACTGTGGCTGGCAGAGGGAAGCAGCTCACATGTTGATCAGAAAGCAGAAAGAGAGAGAAAGAGAGAGAGAGAGAGAGAGAGAGAGAGAAAGAAACTGATTGACTCCATTTGCCAGACACAAATATATACCCCATAGCCACGCCCCCGAATGAAAGACTTCCTCCAGCCACACCCCACCTGCTTCCAGTTAATCCCCTACTAATTCACTGATTAGTTTCAAGCTGTCACCCAATCATTTTTTTCTACAAACCTTCTTGCATTGCCTCATATGTGAGCTTTTGGGGGATACTGCATCTAAACCATAATAATCTCTTATTGCTGATTTAACAAATGTGCACAAAATTAATGGCTATAAATGACACAGATTTATTATTTTACAGTTTTGGAGTGAAAAGAAAAAAAACATGTTTCGCCGAGCTCAATTCAAGGTGTTGGCAGGGCTGAGTGTCTTCTGGGAGCTCTAGGGAAAATTGCTTTCCTGACTTTTTCAGTTTCTAGAGACTAGCCACATGGATTGTCTTGCATTCATTCAAAATGTCAGCAGTAGCATCAGTTAGACCTCTTCCTACATCATCACGTAGGCTTTGTCATGCTCTCTTCTAACTCCTGTTTTCATTTATAAAGAACTTGGCAATTTCATTGGGTTTACTTAGATATTTCAGTATAACTTTGCCATCTCCTTCCTTTAATCCCATCTTCAAAGTCACTTTAACTATGTGAAGTAATTGCAATAATTTGAACATGGTTTGAGTGTGTCTCTGAATGCTCACGGGTTGACATTTCATCCATACTGTCAGGTCTTTAAAAGGGTGGAAACTGAATCCATCTGTGATATTCAGAGATGGGGTATTTGAGAGCTTATTGGGATTAAAGTCATCAGGATGGAGCCCCCATGATGGATTTTGGAAGATATTCTCCTTTCTGTTGCTTGATACTACCCTGTCCCATCTCGGGATTCTGTCAGCAGAAGGCCATCACCAGATGCAGCCCCTTTACCTTGGAATTTAAGAATTGTGGGGCAAAATAATCCTCTTTATATAACTTATCTGGACCTGTGATATTGCATTTCTGGTGACAGAAAATGGAATAATACAGCACATCCACAGATTTGGGGGATTAATATATGGGTATCTTTGAAGGGCCATTTTCTGTCTACCTCAAAATAGTATGTAATTTCCCACAATTATTTAAAGTGTGCTTCACAAATTTTTGTTGCAAACAAAGAGGCTTTCATTTCAGATGGATCAAGTCTGATTTTTAAAATAAAATAATTTGAAAGCCAGGGATTCTTATTTTTGTGCATTGAATGGCAGCAAACAACAAAATCTGTCACTTTGAAAGAAAAAATCAAAGGTCAATTTAACCTAATTTAAAGCTACAAGTCAAAGTATTTTCAGCCAAATTCTTTATCTCCTTGTGTTATAAGTACTTACCACTTTTCAAACTGTAAAAATTACTACAGAGAAACTGAACCATGGAAATATGAATAAATCAATGCTTCTTAAAATGCAGTCTCTATATTACCATCACTTTCAACTGGGAACTTATTAGGAATGCAAATTTTTTTAAACCTCAACTAAGATCTGTTGAATTGGAAATTATGGGGGCGTGGCTCAATGATTTGCATTTTTATAACCTCTCCAGGTGATTTCAATGCACATTCAACTTTGAGATTCATTGGAAATAGCAAAGCACTTTTAGAAGTCAATAATTTGCTTTTGAATTTCCCTCTAATTAACAATGGTTCCTTCTTAAAGATTACTATTTCCAATACTTCATATGTACCTGCATTAGAGATGACAAAAATTACTCTATTTTCACAGGAGAAAAAGATATTCTTTTCATGAAACTTTTAATAAATTTTATTAAGTAAGTAAATAAGAACTTAAATCAGGACCTATTCTAGGTATTCAGGGAGACTCTCATAAGTAAATGAAATTTAAGAAATGGGTGCAGCCACTCATTCTCAGAATTATCAAGAACATCCTTAAGTAGTGGGATCATCCATCCCTAGGACCAAGATGAACTTGAATAAATTAAGTGAAATTAAGAATATATCCAGATATTAGAGACTTAGCCAGGGAAGGAGAGGATGATAAGACTAAATAGAAAACAAAAGTCTGAGCTGTCTCATGACTTGTGCATCTGGGAGTGAATTTGGGTTAACTTTAAATAAAACCAGAAAATCACTGAAGGGTTCTAAGTAATATAATGTGCTGGATGAATTAGGAATTAAGAAGAGTTAAGACTGTTAACACCAGTTTAAAAGCCATTTTGGTGATACAAATGATAGTCTGACCATCCACGACAGTTCAGAGGACTGAAGAGAGGGCCAGAGATGATGATTCAAAGTTTATTATTGTATGCAATTACTTGTTCATATTATTTTAATGTTATTATGATATACACTTGGTATTATTTCTTTTAATGTCTATTAGAATTCGGCTGTGAAATCATGACCCAGAAGTTTTCTCTTTTATAATTACTTCAATAAAAAATGCAATAATTTTGATATTCAAATAGATATAAAATTATTAAGATTATTTCTTCTGGATTATATTTTCATAATTTGTTGACTATAAGGAATATATCGACTTATTTATCAAATTTATGGACATAACATTTTTTACATAATAGTTCCTTATTATCCTTTTAGTGCCTGTGGAATCTTTAATGACCAATTAATGTGAAGTTACATTGCCCATTTGTCTCCAGTTACAGTAATGTATGCATTTGTTCCTTTTATTGGACAGTATGGCTAGGGATTTAACAATTTCATTAATCTTTTCAATAAAAATTATTTAAGTTTCATTTTTCTCTATTTTTTCAATGTCATTGATTTGTATTCTATTTATTCTTTACCTTTTCCTGATTTTTTTGAGTTTATCCACATGCTTTATTTAATATGTTGGATTTTAAATTATGCTTCAGCTAAAACATTTTAAAATTTCTCACCAGACCTATATTTTATGTGTGGATTACTTAGAAGTGTTTTAATCTCTAATGATTTAGTTTTTTTCCACATAGTTATCTTTTGCTGATTTCTAGTTTAATAAAATTATGGTCTGAGAAAACATGCTTGGATAATTTCATTTTGTTTACTTTTTGAGGTTCATTTTGTAACCCCAATATTATTTTCTTGGAAACTATTACATGGACACATGAATGGAAGAGTATACTTTGCTGTTGTTTAGATTGTTCTATAGATGTGAGTTAGGTCATTTTTTTGATAGTGGTTTTAATGTTATCTATATAAACTGAAGTCTTTCTAAATCCACTTGTGCTATAAAGGAATGAAAGCCAGGTTTCCAAGTTGACTGCTTTAATATTGATGTCCATTTCTTTATTCAGTTGTATCAGTTTGGCTTCAGATATTGTGATTCTTTATTAGGATCATATACAGTTAAGACTGCCATGTCTTTATGAGCATTATGAAATATTCGTCTTTATTTCTTACCAAAAAAATCCACGTTCTGAAACTGTCTTAGTTTCTATTCCAGCTATAATAGATCATCATTCACTTTAAAAAAATTTAAAAAAGAATGCAAATATATTACCTTGCATTTCTGTAGGAACACGTTCTGAAGTCAATTTCAGTGGTGGAAATCAAATTGTCACCAGAGTTGTGTTCCTTCCAGAGACTCGAGAGGGGCATTCATTCCCTTGCTTTTTCCAGTTTTTAGAGACTTCCAGAATTCCTTTTGTGTATTTCTTCTGTCTTCAAAGCCAGCAGTGTAGGACCTTCAAATCTCTCCCTTTCTCTGTGGTCTCTGCCTTCTCCATCATGTTTACTTCTCTTATCTTCCTGTCTCCAATTTCCATCTCATTTTTTTTAAAGTGCTGTGGCACACACCTATAATCCCAGTGGCTCAGGAAGCTGAGACAGGAGGATGAGGAGTTCAAAGCCAGCCTTAGTAAGGCACTAAGAAATTCAGTGAGACCCTGTCTCTAAATAAAATATAAAATAGAGCTGGGGATATGGCTTGGTGATTGAGTGCCCCTGAGTTCAATTCCCAGTAGTTCCCCCCCCAAAGAGTATTTTCTTTATTCTTAATGACTTAAAAACACACACTCACACATAAATGAAAAACTGAAAGACACAATCTTAGATGAATTCCATTTCCAACATACAATTTCACTAATTTTCCTTCTTTGTGACAGTGAAAGACATTTTTGTTTATTTTATTTTTCAGACCTAACATTTTCTGAGAATCACATACTAATATCAAGAAAAGTATCAATTCTAAATTATTTTATCATTATAAGAGTCAAGTAAATCTTAGGAAAAATATGTAATTTAAATTCTCAAAATGAATTTAGAGGGGCTAGGGATGTGGCTCAAGCAGTAGCGTGCTCACCTGGCATGCATGTGGCCCGGGTTGGATCCTCACCACCACATACAAAGATGTTGTGTCCGATGAAAACTAAAAAATAAATATTAAAATTCTCTCTCTCTCTCTTTAAAAAAAACAAAAAAATGAATTGGAAATATTTGAGACATTTTAGCTTCTGATTAATTGCAAATTTAAACCAAATTTCCCCCTTAAATACAAAATAAAATACATATACATACACTAATATTATTTAGAGTTATAAAATTCCATCTTAGAATATGAAGACAGATACTTTATGAATCATATATTTTAAATTTTTATTCTTTCTCTTTAGCTTTCCCACCATCTTCAATCCAAACCAGACCAAACCAAGTAATCCTAGTTATCATTTTTTGGTTGTTAAGATAGGGTCTTGCAATGTTGCCCAGGCTGGTATTGAGATTGTGCACTTAACTAATCCTCCCAAGCAGTTGGGACTACAGGTGTGAGCCACCACACCTGGCTTTCTATTTACTATTTTTAAAATCAACTATCCAAATAAAAACTAGCCATTAAAATAATATCATTAATAAGCACTTATTATGTGTTAGCCTCTAAGAACACATAAACAGGGAGCCAGGATTCAAATCTAGGAAACCTAGGACCAAGTCCAAAGTTTCTGCTCTTCCTCCTCCTCCTCTTCTTCCTCCTCCTCTTCTTCCTCCTCTTCCTCCTCTTTCTCCTCCTCCACTTCCTCCTCCTCTTCTTCCTCCTCCTCCTTCTCCTTCTCCTCCTCCTCCTTCTTCTTCTTCTTATATTGAGGATTAAACCAGGGATGCTGGTTAATCACTGAGCTATATAACCCCAACCCTTTTATTGTTTATTTATTATTTAGTATTTATTTGAGACAAGGTCTGGCTAAGTTCCTTAAGACCTTGCCAAGTTGTGGAGACTGGCCTTGAACTGTCAATCTTCCCGACTCAGTCTACCAAACTGCTGGGATTATAGGCATGGATCACCACGCTTGGCATGCTCCTATTCTTTTCATCAGCTTAAAAATTTATAGTCCTGTAATAGTTAATTTGAATTGTCAACTTGAAATGCTGAGGATCAGAGGAATAAGAAAGCAGTAGCAGCTCCAAGTTTGATTCTCCCTGAATGTAGAATTCATTGCTGCTGTGATCACCTGAGGATATCAGACTCTGGCTCCTTCAATCTTCCAAAGGGGACTCTGCCAGGGATTCTCCAGGGAGTTTCCAAAAGCTTCTGGTCTCTGACTGGGGTAGCATCATTAATCCCTCTTGTTCGAGGTGTCAACATCTTGAACTACACAGCTACTGGTTCCTCCAGCTCTCCAGCCTTCAGACAGACATTGTAGACTATCCGGCTTCTGGTCGTGTAAGCCAATCTAATAATTCCTCTTTTCATATCATACTGCCTGTTAATTCTGTTCCTCTAGAGAACCCTGACTAATACAAGTCCCCATCTTTAAAACTTTATCTTTATCCCACATGTCCTTCCAACTATTCTATTTCATAATTCTACCACTTCAAGACTTCTCTACTTTCTCTAATTCTTCTCTTCCCACTACTAAATAATAAGAAATTAAATTTTTTTCCAGACCTAGATGATTCTATCCTTGACTCATCATTTTTTTTTCCTTCCAACAGCTAATCATGATCCTTGATAGGTTTTTAAACTAGTCATTTTCCTCTACTTAAACAAATTCTGTGTAGAACCTAAATGAACTTCCATGCTGGCTAGGATGAGATGAAGTGGTTTCTGCAGTATATTCAGATCCTGGACTCAATAACAAATAACAAAAGATAACAAATATCTTTTCTAAGAAATTCTTCAACTCCCCCTCCCCCCTCTGCAGTATATTCAGATCCTGGACTCAATAACAATAACAAAAGATAACAAATATCTTTTCTAAGAAATTCTTCAACTCTCCCCTCCCCCCAGGTCCTTTATATTTGTTTGCAATTTTTCAGATATGGTGAGAGTAGGTAAGTCAAGATAAAACACTTTTTCCCAAAGTGGCTTATATTAGGATTTTTCTGGTCTGTTTTCAGAGATTTCAGAGATGCTCTATTCTTTTCATTTTTGACTTGGATTCTGCCCTGGAAATGTTCTTTGCTGTGGATCCTCATGGCTGCAGAGTTCATGTCAGCTACCTGGCACTTACAGGCTGAGTTGCTGGGTCTAAAATAGGTGCTGTGCCAGAAGTTTGCTAAATCAAGGTTTTTCTGACCCGATTGACAGAACTGCCTCCTCTTTCCTTCTGTATGCTGTGGCCTCCGCTCAGCAAAAGTGTTGGGTTGGGGTTGGGAGAGGGGCACGGGGACACAAGGGGTTGAGGGGAGGGACACTTCATCTCTTAAGACCCCCTGTGACTGCACCTGTTCTTCCTGGGTAACTCAGGACAGCTTCTCTATTATCACATCCAGAGAGTCCCTTGTGCCCTGTGATATTCACAGGTTTGAAAAATTAAATGGACATCTTTGGAGAGGAATTTTTCTGCCCAACACTGACAGGAATCTACTTTATTTGAATATATTCATGATCATTTTTTTTCTCTTCAAATGTGTTTTATTTTGCCTTTTCATATACTCTACCAGTCTTTATGAATTTTACTTCTTTTGACCTATCTGTATCAATATATCTAAAGTACGTTTCTTATAGATAGTGGGACCTTGACTTCTTACCCTATGTATGCATCTCATTCATTTAACTGATGTTTTTAAACCATCGATATGCAATGTCATTGTTAATATGATTTAAATTAACCATCTTCATAATTGTATTCAACTCTGCCATCTTACCCTTTTCATCTTTTCTCTCTTTTTATTACCTTCTCTGGGTTTAATTCAGATTTTTCGTGTTCAATTTTCTCTCCTATACTGGCATATTATACATATCTTTAAAATTAAATCTCAAATTTCTAAATAACAGAATCTAGTTTAAACTAATATTTCTTAGCATGAAATATAAAAACATTTTCATCGTGTATTTCCAACCCCTTCTTCCCATGATGTGGGTTATGCTGTCATATTATTCATTTTCGCAGATGTTATTAACGCATCATGATATGTTCCTATTTTTTTCCTTAGACAGCTATATAAATTCTATAGTAATTAAACAGAAAAAGAAGAGTTTTATTTTACTTTTCTTTATTCCATTTCCAATATATCTTTATTTTTTAAATTTAGTATACCTAAAGATATAATAGCCAATGTAACTTACATCTGAGAAACTTCCTTTAACATTTCCTATAGAGTAGTTCTGAGAGCAGGTAACTAATTCCTTTTTTCCTCTGTGTCTTAAAAAAAAATCATGTTTCTATCAGTCTGTCATTAATTCAAGAATATTCTCTGCAGTTGTTTCTTCTCTTTTCTCTGTTCTACATTTCCAATTTTTGGTATATTAGATAATCTGATATTGTGCAATAGTTGATATTCTATGCTTTTGTTTTATTCTCTTAGCGTGTACTTACATATGTAAGTGTATGATTGCATATGTGTTACTGTTTGGATAGTATCTCTTGACCTATCTTCCAAACTTTTGGTTCTGTTATCATCTCTGCAAGTCCATTCAAAAGCTTAAAGAATGTATTTTTCATTTTTGTTACATTTGCATTTTGAGAGTTTCACTCAATTCTTTCTCCTAGTTTCCAGTTCTTTGATGATATTACTCCTGTGCTCTTTCATGTTGTCCAGGTTACTTTATATTTGAGCCTTTAACATATTAATCATAGTTTCTTTATAACTTTTTATTTTTCATAATTTTTGCACTACTGAGGTTAAATCTAGGGTCTTATGAATGGAAGGTAAGCACAACACCACTGAAATACATACCTAGCTTTCATAGCTTCAAATTCATGTCAAATAGCTCCAATTTCTCACATATTTGAATATATTCATAATTATTTTGTCTCTTTTAATGTGTTCTATTCTACCATTTCATATTCTATTAATTGTTTTGCAAAACAAGACAGTTTGTGTAGGATAGTATAGAGAAAAGAAATAATCTGGTATGATTAGTCAGCTTCAGGAAATAACTGTGAGGTAACATGTTAAGGGTATGTCCAGGTAGGTACACTTTAGTGTTTGTTGTTAACACCTATTTCCTCATTGGCAGAATTTGTTCAAGCTAGGAAGAAAAACTTGTGTGTTAAAGTTATTAAAAGGAAAAAAATAATTATCTTCTGTAATCCCTTGGAAATATTGAAAACAAAAGATAGCATTTTTCTATTTCTTTTAGAGTAGAGTTTGAAGCACCATTTATTAGCAGAGTAAAGCTGATGTATTAAAAGAATATGGCATGAATAGAAAATGAGAGTTGCCCTAAAGCTGGGTACCTGTGACATCAGGTCTCCAAGTGAGACAGAGGACATATTGCAGTTGCTGAGATGGGCAGCATCTGCTATGTGAGTGACCGCATAAATACTAAAAGGTGTACATTGATTACCTACAGTGACATTTTTCTTAGCTATGGAATAATATAGGTTGTCTTTTGTAAGGTAATCTAATTAATTTTCAAACTATTTTCAGTATATTTAAATTGATATGTCTACTCACTAGGATAAACTTTATACTATGAAATAATTTTCATGATAAAGTATGCATTTCTGTAAAACTAAAAGAATCACAACAACAAATTTGTATCATTGGGAACATAGAAATATCTTTAAAATTTTAAATACACACTAATTCAACTACCTTTTCAGTTTAAGAGCATCAAAGAAATGTTTAAAAGACCCATGCATTTAAAAACTAAAAGAGACAAGATGATAAAAAACATTAAAACTTCATAACTTGAATATTGGCAAAAAGGCAAAACAACTTCTCAATAAATGTGTTCCAGATCATAAGAAAAAGGCAATGTGTGAGAAAAATGACAAGGAATTTGTATTCTGCATATTATTTTGATCAAAATATTGGTTCAATAGTTAGATATACCAGGAAGAAGTTTCTACATCTACTCTTTACTGGCAGTGTATCTTCTTCAATATTACTTTATGTCTAGGCTTCTATTTAATTATGTGTAAAAATAGAATTAGTAATATCTATCTCATTAGAATTGTTATAAACATTATATGAGAAAAAAGTATAAAAATCAATTACCCTAGGAGTCCATAGAAAATTAATATGTAAAGAATTTAAATATTAATCCATAAAGAGATTAATTATGTAAATTATATTATTACATTGATAAAATGAAATGCATTCCAATGGTATTTCTGATTTCCTGAAGTGATCTGCTCTTGAACTTTCTTATGCCACCAGAAGTTATGAAACACCTTGGACATTTAATTTAGGATTCCTAATATTGCTGTTGTGATTGAAGAAAACATAGGCTCTGTGAACATGCAGTATGCACAGCACATTTCATAAACTAATTTCTAAATAAGGGGATCCTCAGGGCTTCCCAAAGGCATTGCCAATTAGTCAACTTCTAAGTGGAATAACCCAGAATTTCATTAAAAGCTTTGATCAAACATAAAAAGCGCTTGTCAAACATTCATAATGAAAGAACTCATTAACTGTGGGAAAGGTGTTTGTGTGTGCATGTGTGTGCACACATCTGTGTGTGCCTTTACTAGTGTGAATAAATGAGATCACACTTACCATTTTAAACATAGAATACTTTAGTTGATTTTTGTAGTATTTGTGGTAAGTCTCTTTCTTGGTATTGCTCCAGGTTAGATTGCCCAAATTTGTAATTATCTTGCAATTTCAATGTTGTAGTTTACAATCTATTATTTAAAAGTTTTTAGATTTCATTGATTAATGATTAAAGAATCCATTTGGATTATAAATCCACTAATATATAGAACTCACAAGCTCAATTAAATACATGCTTTTTTACATGGTAGGACCAACCTCTGATAAGTTTATTAGTGTTCCAACTATATTTGATATCTAATCATGTCTCTTGTATTCCATTTGACACCTAAAATCCCTCTCATGTTTCAGTTTTTCCATTTACCAGTATCTATTTTGATTACTGTTTTAATAATATTTTTCATTTTTTATTTTGATAACATGCAAATCCATAATTGTAAGAACTATTTTTAAAGCCAAGGATAATGAAGCCAAAATGAAGACTGTCAACTAACATGTGTAATAACTTTTATATTTTAGCTGATGAATAAATATTCATATCATTGTATGTATTTGGAGTTCTGTTAATAATGGTCAAATTTTCCTCCAAAAGTTTGCTATATAAACATTCCACCTGCAAGAAAAGAGTAGGGAACTTGAGACTTGAGACTTGCTTATAGTAATGGGGTGATAAATTATACATACATTACATAATAATTTTTGCAAGTTACATAAGTCTCATACAGTTAAGTTTCTATGAGAGGCCTTTTGTCACAAAACAGAAAACCATCCCCCACCCATCCTCCATCTACCTAGCTCTACTCTTTCACTCAGCTACCCTTGTGTTTTCTATAACAGACACTGAAGTTTCTGAGTTTTTAGGATGTGTCCAGCATCTCAAGCAAAGCACTCACTGTGCTTTTGCTTCTATAATATTTTTTAAGGTATTTGGCAATGTTTATAATTTTTTTCTTATTTGTATTAAGTTTGGTTAGAGGTCTTAACACTTTGATATGAGCATGGGTTAAATATGATAATGTGTTATTTATAATAATGTTATAATAATGTGTTATTTATTAATATTAAGAAGACAGAAATAAAAACAATTTCAGATGATTTAGTTGAGGGAAAACACAATCAAGAAATTTATATATATACATACATATATATATATATATATAAACAAAAATCAAAGAAGTAAATTCAATAGTTGTGTTATGGCATTGGGGTCTTCCAAGAAACTGGGGCACCACCAAGACCCCCTTTTCAAACTCTGATTCTCGTGATCAAGTCAGAAATATTTCAGACATGTCATTCAGAGTGAAAGGAATGAGTTTACTGATGGGATAGGAAAAGGGAAAGGGGACACTCTTAAGGGACAGAATGGGTCCTCTCAGAGAGAGAAGGGAAAATGTACCTCTTCTACATTCATTTCATTGAGGATCCCAGAGAAGTTTCCAGAGAGTCCTGCTCATGACCACCTCTTGACTTTTGACTGATAGCAGGGTGACATCAGATTTTCGTGTCCCTACTGTCGTGGCAACTCTAGGTCACCTTGGCACATGCTGACTGGTTTTAGTTGGATTCTTAACCAAAATATGGTTACAAAATATTCTTACAAAAATATGGTCTGGAGGAGCCATCCTTATCCCTCAGGGTTTGAGGATCTGTTCACAAAAGTCTCCCCCTTCAGAGTAACTTGGGATTTCTCTTATCAACAATATTTTGGGGCTGCATATCTCCTGAAGTGAACAGGTAGTTTGTTGAGGAAAATTGACATCCTGTCCACTGAGGCCAGGTTGGGCTGCAGGTAGATTTCTTCTTGGAAAAGAAGGCATGTGGGAGTTATGGGGGCTCAACACAGAGGGCCTATTGTATAGAATTATTCTCTTAACTTCAATTTCCACCATTCACATCTGTCTGTTCCCTAACAGTATTAAGACACACAATACACAAAAAATATCTAGATTCACAACCACCTAGAACCTCACAAGGTAACCTTATTTTGCAAGGAGAGTCTTGATAGGTATGATTAAGTAAGGATCCTAAGACAGAATCACCCTTCTCTAAATGCAGCACTGAGGTCTTTGTAAGAAGAAGTGAGGACACACAAAGTCACATAGAGGGGAATTCATATGAACATGGAGGTAGGGATTGGAGCAATGCTGTCACAAGCCAAGGAATGAGTACTTGGGGCCACAGGAAGCTAGAAGAAGCAAGAAAGTATTCCTGTCAAAGATTTTTAGATTTCAGATTATTTTGTCTCCAAGACTGGAGATGTTTCAGTTGTTAAAGCCTTAAACACTGTGGTTATTTTTTACAGTGACTCTCAGAAATTACTTCATGTGGAGTGACTTAGTTCTCTTAGATTTTTTCCAGAATAATTAGTCAATCTTCCATGAAGCATAACAGAATAAACAATTGTATTAATACTGATTTGGAAAGCCAATCAACATCTTGAAGATACTTAGATCAGCTTTGGAAATTTCTAATAAAAACGCTATTTTAATCTTTCCAAATCTTTCAGTTTCTTCTTATATATGATTGAAGATCTTCCTTAATTTGCTAGTTCTTCCTTAAAATTTTTAAAACATTTTCTCAGATCTTTATTTTATGAATTAACCCTAGAACTTTCCATAATATAACAAAACAATATTACTGAGTTTTCCCTACTAAATATATGGGAAAAAAATCAATGGGATAAAAATTTGTACATGATTTAATTCCCACCTCAAAAGATTCTGTTTTGTCTTGAATCATGTTTCATTTATACTTTTAATTAAATGTTTATTCAAATATTTCATGAGTCATGTATATTTATCATTATCCCTATATTTATAAATTCAATTGATAATTCTTTAGTGTTACATCCCTTTGTAGGAATTGTGAAATATATTCTGTATTATGTAAATTATTCCCATTTTTCTAAGTTTGATCAGAAATGTATGCAAATTTCATTAAATGTGTTCCTGGCATCTAATAATAAAACATTAGGTGTTTCATTTGATCTGTGTAGTGGAAAAGATATATATATATATTTTAATACTAAGGATTTTCCATTGCTCAAGTCTCTTGCAGGGAGAAATGATTAGGGAGCATTCAATAACCAACAGATGAATGTCTGTTATTCTTTCTATTCTTCCAACACAAAAACTACTGTGTTACTTTTCTATAAACATACAAACAAAATGCCTTAAAGAATTGTCTAATGACAAGCTGGAATGCACAATATCATCTTAACTGAAAGGATGAGAGAAATGGTTATCATAATTTAGCAACTTTGAAAAACAATTTCCAAATGATACTGCTAAAACAGGGTTGAAAGGGGTCAATTATTTGTTCACTGAATATTAAGTAACTTCTATTTCCTGTTATGATGAGTAATAGGGACTTAAATTAACTTAATTATGAAACTGGACTAATCAAATTAGACCATGATTTTAGATATTTGAGAATAGGTAGAACATCACTGGGATTCATGAGAGAAATGAGACCCAGAAGATTTTCATACCCCCTATCTCCCTTGAAACAGAATCCAGAACACAGCACAAAGAAACAAACAGAAACTAAGCTAAAGACAAAGCCATGACATTTCAGAGAGGTCACTAGGATTTTCAAGATGTAAATCTTAAAGGAAAGAGATTCATAGATAGTGAGGTGAGAATATGTGGAGAGGGGTGGCTTCCAGTCCTTAGCTGATACACAGGATGGCCAACAGCCAGAAAGCAGAAGACATTATTGAAATTCTTATATGTTAAGAAGATTTAGAGTTTCTTTGAGACCAAGTAAATAGAATTTATAATATAGGAGACAACATGTACAGTATTCAGGTTATTATGTTAGTAATGGGGTTAAATTTGTCTCAGAATAAAGACTGTTCTGGATCTCACCTAAGATAGCTTATCAGTGAGCCTTAAGATAAATTGATTCAGTTACTTACCTGTGTACTAGAAAAAAGTTCAACCCTCTTCTCCTTAAATAAAAATAGTACAGGAACTAGGGTTGTGGCTTAGTGGTACAGCGCTTGCCTAGCATACATGAGGCATTATGTTCAATCCCCAGCACCACATTAAAAAAGAAAAATGGCATAGACATATTAATAAAAAAATTGCCAAACATTGGGGAAAGATACTTAGCTAAACAGTATGTATGAGATACTAAGTGCAAATATCGAGAGAAACAAGTTGATGAAAAGAGACATGCCATGCAATATTTAATCATGAATTACTGTAATAATATTAAAAAATTAGAAATATATTTGCAACAATTTACAGATTTTTGTAAACAACAATTTGCACACAATTTTCACACAACAATTTATATGTTTTTGTACACAAGTTTTTTTATCATATATGTTTGCAACAATTGTAAGCCTTTCCATTTGTTTAGTATTGACTTTATATTTTTTTTTCCAAAAAGCTACAATTTTTCTACAGTTTTACAATTATTGAATACTTTTGAGTATTTCAAAAGTGCCTCCTTAACTCAAAGTCATTACTTTTCTCTGTATTTTTTCTGAAGGAACTGTCTTAATTTAATGACTCATGTAGGTATCTTAATATGAGAAAAAAGTGACCTTTGTTTTCTTTTCTTTTTTCATTCATCATATGTATATCATCTCTATGTCTCACTACCATTTGCTGAAATTACTACCTTTTCTTATATTAACTTGCCAATTTTGGAATCTGTCAAAAAGTAAAGGATCATATCTATATGGTCCTCTCCATACAGTTCTGTTGACCTTTTGACTATCTTTACATTAAGACTGAAATACTTTTTATTTGCACTGTTCACTTGGAATAAGAGTGTCAATCCTCTAAACTACTCCTTATTTTCCAAATTAATTTGACTTCTAGGTTGTCTACATTCTATTAAAATAATTCTCAACCTATTAAAGTAATAATTTTTGTTTTTCCTTATTTTATTTTTTCTCTTTCATCACGTGGCTTAAGAATTTCCTCTAGTTAGTAAGGCAATTAAGAAGGCTCACCTAATTTGGTTCTCCTTTTTCAACAACTACATTCCTACATTGTTTGTTAAACAATGACTAAAAATAGATGATCTCTGATTTTCTTTACTTTTCTTATTATTTTTAACCAAGTGTAATTGCAGAATTTTCAAGCCAATTATGTAAATCTGAAAATTAATACTTTTTGCAATAGATGCATCACTGTATATAATTTTGTTATTCTTTCTTTGTTTCAGTTTTTAAATATTATTCCTCCCTTTTGGTTCTTTTTTAAAAAAAATGGTGCATAACAATTATCCATAATAGTGAGTTCATTATAAAAATGTGTTCACACACTTAGTATAATTGTTAGTTTCATTCCCTGGTACCTCCCCTTGCCCTGTAGCTCTCCCTATGTTTGATCCCTGCCATTACCCTTCTTCTCTCCCTTTTATTTCCATGAGATTTCTCAGAAATATATATATATATTTTATTATCTCTAGCTTCCACATGTAAGACAAAACATATGACCCTTGACTGTGACAGTATGGCTTATTATGCCATATAAATATTTTATGCTTATTGCCTCAAAGAAGAGAAATTATCAGAGTACAGACAGAAAAGGTATCCAGATGTTGCTTTTATTTTATTTTATTTTAATTTTTAGAAGTCAATACCTGGTAAAAACAAAATTTATGGCACAATATGTAATCAATAAGAAAAGGAATTTCTCAATCTATACTATTGCTGAACCAAAATATAAGTTTTGTAGTCTGCAGAAAAAAAGTAATGTATAAGGTGAAATAAAAATATTTAGACAGAATTCGTGCCTTAGCAGTGTCTCCATATTTTGCATTATCAGGAACTGTGACACACCTTGAATTAATTTTGTTAATTAATTCAAGGTGTGCACTGTGGTTAAACAACTAAGTAAAATCCCCAAGATGCCGGTAGAATACTAAGATGCAAGAAATGCAAAACATTTGTGATTTTTTTGTTCAAAATTTATCTGCCACCTCATTAACTTTATACCTATCATATTGGAGTATTATAATGTTCTAGCTTGCTTGAGTGCCGCAGTCTGGCTAGGTACAAATAACCGAGCCACCATGAAGCACTTGTAGGTTCAAAACAGCAATTCTTTATTGCTGAACTCCACCAGCACTCCACACACGCTCCCCGGGAACTCTCTCTCCCTTCCCTGGTCTGTGTGCACTCATCTCAGAACCCTGCAAGAACTCGGGAACTCCAAAGTAACGCCCCCGAGGCAGCAAGAGCCTCCCTATTACCGGACAGTAAAGGTCTAATATACAATTGAATACAGAGCTTAACATAACCATTATCATCTCAATGGCTCACTGGCTCCTTTCTGGCAAAATGCCATGCATCATCCTGACTCGGCTGTGGCCCTCAACATCTCCCCACTTCTGTTTAATCAAACAATAAGCAATGTGGCTTAGGGACCATGCCTGTCTTAGGTTGTCCAATACTACATATGTCCTTACCTGTCATCAGATGAGCTGACCTCAAGGCATCAGCCTTCTCTCTTAGATTGGTACCATTGCAATTGGATCTTACCCGTCATTGACTACCAGTCCAGCATACAGCCATACCTGTCATTAGGTCTTTGCACCAGTGAAAGGGTGAGGTTCTTTGCCTCACCTCTATTGGCCCCCAAATTTGGCCTTGGTGCCAGTGGGGGAGGGGGAGGTTCTTTTCCTCACCTCCGTTGGCCCCCAAATTTTAGACCATCACAAGCAGAAGGGAGGAGGATGTAAAACGCCATGACACCAAGCCAAATGATCATTCCTTTTGGAAAAATTGTACCACTGATGACACCATCAGCAAAGATACCCCAGCACTACCACAATTCACTGTACCAACAGATAGTACACAATGCATACAAGTGATACATAGTCCAGGCAAGTTCTGCAAGCAGCTCAAGGCAGAGGAATCCATCAATATGTCCATTTCCTCCCAAAGTAAATTGACTCCTTGATTGAGCATCATTTGTTGAGTTATTATTCATTGATGCATCAGTTTATACCATTTACTGTGATAGCTGTCAGAGAAGCTGTAGTTTGGTTTTATCTTTGTCTTCACTGGCACTGGGATGAAGATAGGAATTCTGGCAATGATGGCTAAAAAAAAAATTGTGAAAGATTCCAGCGGGCACTAAAACAAAGCAATTTTCTAAACAATTTACATTATCCTGAACAGAATTATTAAATATAATGAAAAAGAATGAAAGTAAACAAACAGATCTGTTAACCTCCTTCTTTTTTGTTCACATTTTAAAACAATTCTAAACAGCTGTTTACCTAATTTAAATTAAACCATTTAAATCACGTGAATAAAAAAATATATGGATCCATTTTTTCATGAGCGCTTCTCATATATGATATATGGACATACACACATACAGACATACAACACAAAAAGAAGTGTGCACACATAACCCAATACATACAACACATAACATAATAGTAAAGGCCTTGTAGCTTTTCACAGGTGAAATCTCCCATACAATGTTTAAAAACTCCACAGTCAAAAAATAGAACTGATCAGAAAAATATTAACCTAGGTCTGTATGAGCTCATAAAACAAAACAAAACATTATGATGTGGGAAAATAGATATTGAAAAAAGACATCCTGGTTACCACCTGAGTTTGACTCTTATTTGGATATTCCATCCTTTTTCCTGTAGCTTGCATAATAGGTCTGAAGGTATTCCCACAAGCAAGCCCCAATGTTTTTTACATTTGAAATAAGCCTTAATGGTGTTCATTATTCATTAGCCTCCAGGTGTGGGAGAACCACTGTTGCAGATGTAAGGATATCAGCTGTTATGGATTTGAGCCAAGTCATCTTCTTTTTGGTCTGTAGAAATCGCTTTAGTTAGTCTCTCTGGAATTCAAATCAGCTGCTGTTCTCCCTGTGGAAACACACAAACAGACCCCTGACTCCAGACAATCACAGGGTCAGGACTTTTCCATTGTCCTATTAGAATATCCTTCCAAATTACCTTTGGCTTATGTACATTTTTTGGACACATGTGCCTTCCCGAGCACTAAGCTCTGATGAATCCAAATTTTAAAAGTTTAGAGTACAAAGGGTTATTTTAAGTTTATCTTTGGGGGATATATACCCCTTCCCAATTCGCTATTGTTGCTTTAATTAGTATATTTTAATAGTGTGATGAGCTCTTTCAACTATGCCTTGTGCCTGTGGATTGTATGAGATTTCTGTTATATGAGTAATGCCAAATGATAAGCAAAATTGTTTAAAAGAGGTAGAAGTATGGCCAGGGTCATTATTTGTTTTTAACTGTTTTGGAATGCCCACAGTGGCAAAATTTTGTAAGCAATGAGCTATAATATCTTTAGTTTTTTCTCTAGCATGAAGGGAGCCCATCAAAAATCCGGAAGATGTATTAACTGTAAAATGCAAATCTTTTAATTTTCCAAAGTCTGGCAAGTGTGTGACTTCCATCTGCCAAATATGGTTAGATATGAGTCCGCTAGGATTGACTCCAAGATTAACTTGTGGTAAAAAGGTCACAAAATTTTGACATTGTTTTATTATTTGTCTAGCTTGTTCCTTAGTTATTTTAAAATGCTTTTGTAAAGTTTTAGCATTGACATGAAATCTTTTATGAAAATTTGTAGCTTCTTCTAGTCTAGAGAAAATATGTATGTGATGTGTAGTTTTATCTGCTAAATCATTGCTCAAACTAAGGGCTCCAGGAAATCCTGTATGTGCCCTGATATGTCCTATAAAGAATGGATCTTCTCTGTCCCAGATTAAACTTTGTATAGTGGAAACAAAAGAAAACAGTAGAGGAAAGGGAAATCCTACCAGCATCTTCAAGGGATACTATAGCATTAACTGTATACTGATTATCAGAAAATAAATTAAATATAGAATCTTTAAACATCACAAAAGCTTGTAATAGTGCATTAAGCTCTACCTTTTGAACTGATTGTTTGGGTACTAAAAATGTTACAGTTTGATCAGGGGTAATTACTGCTGCTGTACTATTATTTGTCCCATCAGTGAATATATTTGGAGCATTCATTATAGGTGTTTTTCTTATCATTTTTGGAAAAACTGTAGAATGAGAAGACCAAAAAGACAACAAAGGGTTAGATGGTAAGTGGTTATCAAATGAAACATTAGATTTACACATGATCATTGCCCAAGTATTTAACTCATTAGCTAACTCATCAATTTGATCCATAGTATATGGAGTAATAATTTTATTGGGAGAAATTCCAAACACTCCCTTTGCTGCTTATATTCCTTTGAGTATCAATTGTCCAACAGCCTCAAGATACCTAGTAAGAATAGTGTTAGGAGAATAAGATAAATGTTAAATTATTATAAATGTTAAATTATTATAAATGATAAATTATTATGGATAATAATGGATCTTCTTGCCATTAGGAAAATTTTTTGGTAGTACAATAAATAATAAAGGCAAACTTATATCAATTCTATCCAAATGCTTATTTTCCATATATGTTTCAATGATTTTTAATGCCTTTCTTGCTTCAGGTGTTAATATGTGGGGTTAATTTGGATCTGATGGATCTTTTAGGATATCAAATAAAGGTCCCAACTCTCCTGTTGGTATGCCTAGATGAGGCCTTATCCAATTTATGTCTCCTAATAACTTTTGAAAGTCCTTAAGTGATTTGAGTTGATCTACTCATATTTGAATTTTTGGTGGACGGACCATCATTGAGGATAATAGAACTCCTAAATAATTAATTGGAAAATTTAATTTTACTTTATCTACTGCTATTTCTAGATTATAATTTTTTAATAAGTTTGTAAGTGTGGCATAACATTCTAGCAATGTGTTTTTATCTTTGTGTGCTAAAATAATACATTATCCATATAGTGAAATAATTGTAGTTCAGGATTTTGATTTCTAAGTGGCTGGATTGCTTTGTTTACATAAATTTGACACATAGTTAGGCTGTCAGCCATCCCTTGAGGGAGTACTTTTTATTCATATCTCTGATCAGGACCTTCATGATTTAGTGCAGGGACAGTAAATGCAAAGCGTGGAATATCATCAGGATGAATTGGAATTGAAAAAAAAAAACAATCTTTAATATCTATAGCTAAAACATACCAGGCTTTGGCAAAGCAGACAATTGGGAAATCCCTGATTGAGCAGGTCCCATAATAACCATCTCATTATTAATGTCTCTTAAATCTTTCAATAATCTCCATTTACCAGATATCTTTTTGATGAAAAAAATGGGAGTATTATGGGGAGATACCGAAGGTTGAATATGTCCCTCCACTAATGGTTGTTTGACCAGGTCATGTGCTGCTTGTATCTTTTCTTTAGTCAGGGGCCACTGAGGAACCCATACTGGTCTTTCTGATTTCCAAGTAATTTTTATTGTCTCAGTGACCCCTCCTGAAAACCCAATCCCTGTCTATCTATTTCTTGATCTATTTGTATTGGCACCACTATACTTTGTTCTTTTTCTCCTAATATTTTTCCTTTCCTAAAACCTTGTCTAGCCCTAATAGTGGGCATTTGAATTGATGTTATTTGTTAATGTCAAACCTAATTGATCTAGGACATCTTGTCCCCATAAATTTATAGGAAGATGATCCAATACATATGGCTGTATAGTTCCTTCATATCCTTCAGGATCCTTCCAATCTAATACCATTGCATTTCTATGGGGATTAGTCGCCACTCCTAGGCCTCGAAGCATTTGAGTGGCTTGTTGTAATGGCCAATGTTTCAGCCATTCTTAAGGAGAGATAATGCTAACGTCTGCACCTGTGTCCAGTAGTCCATTAAGTTCCTGTCTTTGAATATTTAGTTTTAGCATAGAACGAGAATCTAAATTTAAAGACAGCATAGGCAATCTACACCTGTGGAGCCTAATCCCCTAGAACCTCTTTCTATACTACTACTGGAAAATTTATCATGAAGGCTGGGTATTATTAATAACTGCGCTATTCTATCTCCTGGTGAAATTACTGATATACCTCTTGGAGAGCTAGCTATAATTTTTATTTCACCTTCATAATCGGGATCAATTACCCCAGGACTTTTCATAAGTCCTTTTAGAGTAGAAGAACTGCGTCCAAATAATAAGCCTACTGTTCCTTGGGGAAGAAGTCCTTTTACCCCTGTGGGAATGATTTGAATTCCCATCTCTGGAGTTACGAATGCTCTGGCGGAGGCGCAAATGTCCAACCCTGTGCTCCCTCTAGTTTGTCTGATGAGAGATCTGATGGATAATGTGTCCTGGGCACTACCCTGATGGTGAAGCTGGGTTCCTCCAGTGCCCTGTATATTCGTGGTCTTGGGCCCCAGAGCATTGGGCCCTCCTCTCCATTTTTTGGCAATGGAGCCTGATGCCTTTCTCCATGATATTGTGTGTAAACACCTGGTCCTTGTCCGCTTTTTGATAACAGAGTACCCTCTATGGTGGTTTGAGAACGGCATTCATTAGCCCAATGTCTCCCTCCATGGCATCGTGGGCAAATACCCAGTATTCTACCCCTTTGATACCTAGTTTTGTTAAACCCTCCTCCTATGGTGCAACTCCTTTTAAAATGTCCTGTTTGTTCACAATTATAGCATGTTTTTGGCCTGGGATCTAAAGCCTCTTGTAATGCAGCTGCCAAGACTTGCCCTTGTTCATTAATGTCTCTACATAATTTAATATATGTGTTTAAATCTTCATGTTTCCATGGTCTAATGACCTTTCTGCACCAACGATTTGCTTGCTCATAAGCCAGTTGCTTTATTAATGGCATTGCTTTTTCTGTATCCCCAAAAACTCTGGTAGCTGTTTGAATGAGCCTATCTACAAATTCAGCGTAAGTTTCATTAGCTCCCTGTATTACCTTAGATAATTGACCTTGTAAATCTCCATGTCCTTGTAAAGTCTTCCATGCCCTAACCGCATCTGCAACAATTTGTGAGTATATAGCAGGATCATATCTAATTTGTTGCTGCTAATCCTCATAAGGTGCTTTTCCTAACAACATATCTAGATTTCTCTGAGTATAACCAGCTGCTGCATTTCGCCTTGCTGTTTCCCTGCAAAATTCCTCATTGGCAACCTTCCATAACCTTCCTCCATTTAGCACAGCTTTACACATACTAGCCCAATCTGCTGGTGTCATGTTCAAGTTGGTAATGGATTTGACCATGCTTACAGTGAAGGATGCTTGAGGACCATAGGTTGTTACAGCCTCCTTTAACTGTTTTTATGAAATCTAAAGCATGGTGAATTCGCTGCCCTCCTGCCTGCTCAAGTACAGGGCATGGTAATCTTTGAGGTGGATTGGGGACCCCCCAGCATATGTTGTCTCCATAGGTGGAGCTGTTGGTTGGACACTTACGCTCTCTGGTGATAGAAAGGTGTTTGTAGAAGCCTCCTTTTTTAACTTTTCCCTGATAGTCCTTCCTCCTTTAAATTTTCTTCCTCTGTCTGACCTTCTCTTTTAATTGATCTAAAATGTTTTCCTCATAGTCTGAACCTCTAACAATTTACTTAACACTCTTTCGGTTTGTTTTTTACTAATTTCTAATCTACTATAAAGATAATGCAACCCAACAAGATAACTCAAAACAAAACCAAAACAGAATGAAACAAAAATGGAACAAAAAATCATTGTATCAATTTTCCTATTTTCTTGATATGTGCATTTGTGGTCTATTTCTATCTCTTCCTCAGGGGTGAACAACTTCAACCTTGAGCCAAGCATTTTTCCTAGTTTGCCTGAAAAAGTTCTAGGGACAGGCAGCTTGAAACAAAAACAAAACAAATCAAAACAAGAACACATTGTTTTATGAAATGCTCACCCATTGTTTTGCTCTCCTTCAGGGGTGAGCAATTTCACTTACCCCCAAGCTTCAGGTGTTCCCCACACAGGCCACCAAATGCTGCAGTCTGGCTGGGCACAAATAACCAAGTTGCCAGGAAGCACTTGTAGTTTCACAACAGCAACTCTTTATTGCTGAACTCCACCAGCACTCCACATATGCTCCCCGGGAACTCTCTCTCCATCCCTTGGGCTGTGTGCGTACTCACTCTGGGAACCCCAGGAGAACTCAATGGGAACTCCAAAGTAACAGGCACCAGAGGCATCAAGAGATGCCCTATTACTGGACAGTAAAGGTCTAATATACAATTGAATACACAGCTTAACATAACCATCATCATCTCAATGGCTCACTGGCTCCCTTCTGGCAAAATGCCATGAGTCATCCTGACTAGGCTGTGGCCCGCAACCCTTGAGTGTGATATAAAAACATAATAGAATACCATGATACTAAAAGCTGTGAGAAAATAGAGATGTTGACAATTGATGGAAATATAGCAGTACTTGTGGATAAAGGAAGGTGACAAAAGTGACAGCCATTATTTTGTTGAGCAAGATCTATGTCTATTTCTAATATGACTTGAAGAATCATTTATGCTATTCTGTATGATATTAATTGGATTGGTGACTAATTATATGCAGTATATTAAAATAAAAAGCAGGCCATCTAGACACAATGCTCATGTTCCATAATAGAACACTTTTGCATATTAATGTGAACCATGGATTGTGATGATATGGAGTTTCAAAGAGTGGTAAAACAAAATTTAATGTCTGACATGGACACATGATAGTTGTCAGAAAGAAGGAAGTCTAAGAAAATGGATCATTTCTGGAATTTACTAATAAGATGAATCTTAAAATTTGGGTTCCCTAAATTATCACCTTTCCAGCCAATATAAATATATTTATACTGCTGCCAACCTCTGCCACCAAAAAAAAGGAATCTTATTTTTTCCCAAGAAACTGGTATAGGATTAATCTACTGTGAAAACTGTCATGTGAATCTTTGTAAGGTAACTGCTTTAGAATATCTCTGATGAAAACATAGTTCTAATTGTTAGTGTCCTAGAAGGTGAAGAATGTCATTGGTATGTTGATGGAGATTGCTTTAATTTGTACATTGCTTTTGGCAGTAGAACAAATATTAATTCTGCCTATACAAGAGCATGGGATGTCTTTTTATCTTCTAAATTCTATTTCTTTCTTCAGTTTTCTGTAATTTTCATTGTAAAGATCTTTACCTCTCTAGTTTGATTAATTCTCAAGGGTTTTCTTTTTCTTGAAGTTATTGTGAATTGGATGATTTTCCTGATTTCTTGCTTGGCTGAATCACTGTTGGAGTATCAAAAACCTATTAATTTATGGGTGTTGATCTTGCATCCTGCTACTTCGCTGGACTCATTTGTAAGCTCTAGAAGTCTTCTGGTGAAATATTTTTTGGTCATCTAGATATAGAATCAATTTGACAGCAAACAGAGAGTTTGGCTTCTTTTCCTATTTGTATCCTTTTCATTTCCTTCTCTTTCTTGATCATTGAGGCTTATTTTTTGAGGACTGTATTGAATAAGAATGGTGAGAGGGGCCATCCTTGTGTTATTCCTGATTTTGAAGGAAATGCTTTTAATTTTTCTCCATTCAGTATGATGTTGACTCTGGGTGGGATTCTTATAAATAAGTTTTATGATGTTAAGGTAAGTTCCTTCTATCTATCCCTAGCTTCTCCAGAATTTCTAACATCATTGAGTGCTAGATTTTATTGAAGGTATTTTAAGCATCTATTGAGATCATCCTTAATTATTGTACTTAATTCTGTTTAAATGGTGAATTACATTTATTCATTTGTATATGTTGAACAAATCTTGCATCCCTGGAATGTAATACACTTGATCATGGTATTATTTTTTATATGTTTTTGAATACAATTTGTTAATGTTTCATTAAGTATTTTTGCATCTATGTTCATCAGGGATATTGGTTTATGCATCTTTGTCTGGTTATACTGGATCCATACAATTTATTTGGAGCCAGGCATGGTGGGGCACACCTGTAATCCCAGTGGCTTGAGAGGCTGAGGCACAAGGATCAAAAGTTAAAAGCCAGCATCAGCAATTTAGTGAGGCTCTAAGCAAATTAGTGAGAATTTGTGTCAAAACAAAAAATAAAATGGTCGGGGGATATGACTTAGTGATGGTACAGTTCCCCTGGGTTCAATACCTAGTACCAAAAAAAAAAATGTATTTGGGAGTGTTCCCTCCCTTTAAATTTCATGGAATAACTTGAAAGAGACTGGCATTAGTTCTTCTTTAAAGGTTTGTTGAAACTCAGCTGAAAATCTGTTTGGTCCTGGGCTTTTCTGTTTTTTGTTTTGTTTTTGCTTTTGTTTTGGGGGGGTGGTTCTGGGAATTGAACCCAAGTCTTTGTACATGTTAATAAACTCTACCAACTGAACTATATTCCCAGCCCTTGCACTTTTCTTTTTTGGAAGCCTTTTAATTACTATTTCAGTTTCATTACTTTGTATTGGTCTGTTTAGATTTTCTATATCTTCCTGGTTCAATTTGGGCAGGCCATATATGTCTAGAAATTTGTTGATGTCTTCAATATTTTCCAATTTATTGGAGGATAAATTTGCAAAACAGGTTCTGATAATTCTCTAGATTTCAAAAGGGATATATCTCCATTTTCATCTCTAATTTTGTTAATTTAGATGTTCTTTCTTTTGGTTAGTTTGTGTAAGGATTTATTGATCTTATTAATGGTTTTGAAGAACCAACTCTTTAATTACATTCATCTTATGTGGTTTTTTTTCTAAATTCTCAATTATTTCATATCCTTTACTGATTTGGAAATTAGTTTGTCCTTTCTTTATCTAAGGCCTTAAGGTGGAATATAACTTATTTATTTGGAATCTAATTTTGAATGTCAGCACTCAGAGCTATAAATTTTCCTTTTAGAACTGTTTATAAAACCTCTGGGGGGGGGCTGGGATTGTGGCTTAGTGGTAGAGCACTCCCCTAGCATGGGTGGGACCCCGGTTTGATCCTCATCACCTCATAAAAATAAAGGCTTTGTATTGTGTCCATCTACACCTAAATAAATAAATATCTTTTTTAAAAAAACCTCTCAGAGATTTTGATATGTTATATCTCTGTTCTTGTTCATTTCTATGAATTGCTTAATTTCTACTCTCATTTCTTCTGTCATCCATTCTTCATTTAAGAGTGTATTATTCATACTTCATGTGCTTATTTGGTTTCTATTATTTTCCTTGCTGTTGATTTCTAGTTTCATTTCATTATTATCTGATAGGATGCCTGGAATTATTTCAATTGTTTTTGAATTTTTATGTGATTTACCTTGTGACCTAGAGTATGATCTATTTTGGAAAAAGTTCTATAAGCTGGTGAAAAGAAGGTAAATTCAGCTGCTTGGGAATGAGATGCTCTGTAGATTTCTGTTAGTTTTATTTGATTTATAGTATTATATAGGTTGGAGATATTTTGTTGATTTTATGTTTTGGTGATCTGTCTGTTGCTGATAAAGTTGTGTTGAAATCATCCAGTATTATTGTGTTGGAATATCTCTGAGATTTAATACCATGAAGTTTTTTTTTTTTAATGTAATTTGGTTCACTGACATTTGGGGCATAAATATTCACTATCATTCAATCTTCCTGTTGGATTGTTCTTTTTACCAGGATGTAGTGGCCTTCTTTGACTCTTCTCATTTAATTTTTCCTTAAAGCCTGCTTTATCAGATATGAGAATAGTTACTGCTGCTTCTTTTAAGGGTCCATTTGTGTGGAATGCTATTTTTTCCACCCTTTTACTTTCAGTCTGTAGGTGCCTTTGCCTATAAAATGAGTTTCTTATAAACAACATGGGTATTTTTTTCTGTTCTGATCATTAATGACTTTTAATTATGAAGTTGAGACCATTGACATTCAGTGTTAGTATGGTCATGTTTGTGGTTTGCTGCCATTTTTATGTTTTGCTATATTTAATAGTGTCTTCATTCACATTTGAGTTTCCCTGTGTACAGTTTATCTTTGAGTATTCTTTGTAGTGCTGGCTTGGTGGTCATGAATTCTTTCAGTTTATATTTGTTATGGAAATTTTTTATTTCCCTTTTGAATTTGAAACTGAGCTTTACTGGGTGTAGTAAACTTGACTGGCAACAGTTTTGTGTTAGAGCTTGAAATATCTCATTCCAAGTCCTCCTTGATTTTCAGAGAATAATTGAGAAATTAGAAGCAAGCATTATTAATTTGATTATAAATGTTAACTGATGTTTTTCTCTTGCAGCTTTTAATACTCTTTCCTTATTTTCTATGTTAGGCATTTTTTATTATTATAATGTGTCTTGAAAAGATTCTCATTTGATTAAGTTTGTTGAGTTCCTGTATATCTCTTGTATGTTGATGTTATCTCATTTCTGAAATGGAAAAACTCCCTATAACTGTCTTGGTGAAAACATTCTTAATTTTTACCTTTGTGTTCTCTCATATCTCAATGATTAAAAAATTTCATCTTTTGATGTTGTCTGAGGGTTCTTATACATTCTATTCATGTTCTATAATTTTTCCATTATTGTATTATGTGTACTTAAGTTTATATACTCTATCTTCATGGCCTAAATTCTGTCTTCAAGCATTAAAGTTCTATTTTTCTACTTAATCTAATCTGTTAGTGATGCTTTTAAGTGAATTTTAAATTTCATTGTTTCTTTCATTTCTAAGAGCTCTGATTGGTTTATTTTTACTCCTTCTATTTCTTTATGAAAGTGGTCTTTTATTTCTTGTATTTTATATAATAATTTACTCCATATATATTTTATTTCATTAATATTTTAATAATCATTTTTAATAATCTTTAACTGGGATTTTATCCACCTTCTATCAGTGGGATCCTTCTTTGGAGGATTTTGAATTTTTAGAGAAGCTTTTGTTGCTGTTTTCAGAGGTCTTGGACTTGTATCAATTGAGATGAATTCCTCTTCTTCCTTTTTATGCATGTCCTTTTGTGTATACATCTTATTTCTTCTGGGACTTCTCTCTGTTTTGGAAATGTGTAGATATCAAGTGATGAGTCCTGAGGTCCCTTAATGATAATTTCTACTTGGATTCTTGCTGGTTTGGGGGTTTTGTCTCCTCAATTCTTTGAGTTGGAATAATGTTAAGGCATCTGTGGGGATAGATTGTGTGTGGGTTGAGATCCAATGTTGCTTGGTTGAAATGTATTTCTCAGCAGCAGAATCTCTCCTCTGTGATCTTGAGATGTCCCAATCTCTTTCCAGTCCTTCTTAGAGGAGGGTAGAGCCAGAAATGACACTAATGTCAGCCACAGATATACATACATCTTTAAGATACATGTCCATTGTCTACTTTGACATCTATACCACTAATTGCAACCTATATAGGAATAGTGCAGTCAGTGTTTAGCAACAGTACGGATGATAAAAAACTATGAACTAAATCAGGCATTAAACAGCAAGTGTCTAGTGTGTTATCCACTGTGTTAATAATTACAAAAATTGAATGGGGTAAGAATTACATGATCTATATAATTTCTATTATATAGTGGTATTACAGTTTCTTAAGAGAAAATAAGGAAGCAATGCAAGAGAAGTTTGAAGTGTTTGAAAAGGTGTCCTGAAGAGAGGCAGGAGATAGGGAGCGAAAGTTGTTATGAAGAATAAAGGATAAAATTTAGCTGACAGGAGGAGGGAATAGGATATTTGAGCTGTTACTGAGGGAAGAGAGTGAAGAAGGGAAGATAGGAATGCCCTTAACCTATGTATAAATGAATCAGTAAATGTAAGATCATAAATCACACCCCACCTAAGTTAAATGTAGACTAGCTAATGAACATAAGCAGGATAGAGCTATTAATGTGAACGAAAAATTATATGAATATATGTGTCATATGTATATATTTTTCAGACCTATACATGAGGTGAAAATGTACACTATACACACATATACACACTCATACACAAAATCATCATGATAAAAGTAAAGAATTATACAATATGATAAAATGTTTGAAAAATGTTGAAATTTAAAAGGAGTACAAAAATGTGAAAAATAAAGAAAAAATAACAAAAGAAAAAAGAAAAAGAAAAAATACCTTAATGACAGATTGAGGGCATGTTTCCATTGTGGTGGTCAAATCTGTTGTCAGGGACAAAACTTTAATCTTATATTTATTTGTGGCTCGAGATTTTCAGCCATGGTCCTTGGATTCCTCTTGTAGCTTCCAGCTGGGTGTATTAGCTTCTAATCTCCCAGTATTGGGTAGGATAGACTGGGGAGTGTTGACAAATTGGGTGATACTTAGTGGGGGTTATGCAGAATGCTAGATTGGAGTTTCCAGTTGCTGGGGATTTTACTTCAGTGGGTTTTAAAACTCTGCTCGTGGGCATTTGAGATTTGGTACACTTCCCCTATTGGTGTGGAACTTTCTTATCTCTGCTGGGATTCTGGAAAAATCCACATTTAAAGAGTACAGACAATGCCTCCACAGATTTTAATTTCACCAGTAAGGCCATGACTTATCAGAAAATTGCCCTGGACTGTAGACGCGCTTCTGTGACCACAGTGAGCATTTTTACAATAGCTCTTATGAAACAGGAACTGTTATGGGATTTTTCTGCATTGGGATACAGGGGTTGACTGGTCCAGGTAAAATGTTCCTTAGGCCTGTTTCAGTCTCTGGTTTGGGCATTCTCTGGGAATTTTTTCATGGGTTGCTGGTAATTTCCTTTTTGTGGTGGATTCACTGTCCCCATGGAATACTTTCACCCCTGTGGCCACTTTGGATTTCTTTTCTCTGAGTCATTTCCCCTACCAACACTTCATACGTTAAAATCAGACTTCCTATTAAACCACAGGTTTCCCTGGGTTAATTTTTCTTTATCCACTGGCCATCCATCTGTTTTGTCTGTGCTCCCTGAACTGTACTGCCAGTGGTGGAAACTGGCACTCTCTAAGATATTATTTCTTATGCTCAAGTTACTGATTTTATGTAGCTGACAATTTTTTCTTTATTACAGTTCAGTGTTAAGTTTCACTGAGATTCCTTTGTTACATACCTAGCCGAGGAACAGTCTTCCTGCTTTCTGAATCTTGTGCTGAGGAGCTGCTGAGCCTTGCTGCCTTTCTCTGCCATCTCCCCCATCCTTGTAGTTCCTATGAATTTTTAATTTTATTTTCTATCTTTAGAATATTACAAAACGCTTGAAATTTAAAAGGTTGCTAAACTTTGAGAAAATATTGTAAGAATTAAGATATATTTTCAAATATAGCGATTTTTACATATGCTATGGACATGTTTTATTATAAAAGTGATTTGCAGAACATATTTCTTAGGAGAAAAATGATGAACTCTTAAATGTAAGTTTAATCATAAAATAAAGCAAAATTCTATAATGCAAAGCAAACAAAAGAAAAATACATTTTTCTGTATTATTTAAAATTTTTTTTAGTTGTAGATTGATACAATACCTTTATTTATTCATTTATTTATTTTTATATGGTGCTGAGGAATGAGCCAGGTGCCTCACATGTGTGAGGAAAGTACTCTACCACTGAGCTACAACCCCAGACCTTATATTATGATTATTTAAAAGCAATTAAATATCTACAAAATACTATTTCTCTCATTATGAAATACATTTTATCAGACAAATCTAGGTTTGTAAGTTTATAAATAACAGTACCCATGACAAGGGTGATAGTTTCAATATAATTGGCTTTTTATCTTTTTAAAAATTTTTCAAATAAAATAATACATTTTGCTTTATAATTGTGATCTTATAGTCAAAAAGCATATTCTTCTCTAAACATTGCTTTTACATGTTTTATTGAAGGAAAAGTGAAATTATTTATATCTATATATTCATGTATTCATATTTAGGTTGAAGTCTCTTGAATCATAACTAACATTTTCATAATAATTTAAAAATTAATAAGCCCTTGTGTTTGAAAGAGAGGCCTCAATTTGTCCTGATTTAACAAATGCTCTTTCAATTAGACTTCAAACTACCTCTCTTGAGCAAATGGTATTCTTAGCCAGTTTCTCTTTTTTATCTGTGTTTATGTTACATTAATATTCAAAAGAATAATTATTTTTAATAAGTTTAAGATTTTTTAACATTTATATGTGTGTGGTATTCATTCTGTAATTGCATAGGATTTTATTCTTAAACTCAATGTGATGTCTAGGTTAATAGTTATAAAATTTTAATTCTTATAAATAAATGCAATATAAATTTATTAATTATGCATACTATAGTAATAATAATCCTTTCTAATCCATGATTATTGTACTAAGAATTTATAATTAAATTGTTCTTCATTTTTCTATTTCAAATGTTGGCATCTAGCATAAGCTATTTATTTATTATTATTTATAATAATCTTCATATTTTGTTTACAGTATATAAATATATATTTTGATGTTTGAAACAAAAATATAAAATATATTACATACTAATATGATCATATATTAGATGATATCTAAAATACATTATATAATTTACTACATTGTTTTTATAGTTTAGGAGTAGAAGTAAAATATAAAAATATGTATGCATATATTTATTATATATAATGGCTTGTTCTTCCTATTTCTGTAGTAAGAAAGGATGAAGTGGAGTATAACCATCTTTGGATTTAAGAGGTAAGCATAAGAAACACCAAAGAGAAAGTTTTTTTTTTTTAAATGCTGAATACCAACATAGAAATCTGCATACATTAAAAAAGCATAAAGTACATCTTTGTACCATGGAAAGCTTATAAAGGATTAAGTGATGTTGATTGTTTGCAGAACATTATTTTTCTGTTCCATAGTTCTTATATGTCTTTTAATTTTAGGTAAAATAGCATACTTATTAAAAAATATTACTCATTTCCAGTTATTTTATGCAATGCCAGAAGTACACAATGCAATAAACAGGGAAGAATATTTTAACTATAATAGTAGTTAATTTTTTCCCAAATTTAGGGGAATAAAGAAATGGTTATAATATAATAAGTCCTAATAAAATATGATAGTATAGCAGTAACAAAATTAGGAGAAAAATTTATCAGAGAAATATTTCAGAAGGAATTACAAAAAAATAGAAGAAAAATCAGTAGCTTTGAAAAGATATGTATCTTCAAGTTATAGGGTTCATTGTACATCAGTCACTGTTATTCATTGGCTCAAAATTTTTGATCATTTAAATATCCTATCTTTTCAATTTGTTAATCCTTCTCTTTCAAATTTCTTAGCCCCTTATTCTTGTAGGCATGCCATGGACTTGTCCATATCCTGGCTCTCAAACACTTCCATTGCAAGTACCCCTTTTTCTTTCCATCAACTACATCTTTTCATCTCTTTTCTGCTATTACCTCAAAACAAACACTCCCTGAGCTCATCGGGACTCATGAATCCTTTGTCCTGAATCTTTTTAACCAAATTTTATCTTTCTTGTGTCTTTTTTACCTAACCCAGTTTAAATTGTTTTATTATTCAACTATTTTAATTGTACACTAATTTAACTTTTTTCCTTCTGTCTTGCTTTTCCTTTTTTTCCTGAAGAAAAGCCAATATTTACTCACAACTTGTGCCTGGGCCTGTGTCACTGCATTTAGTTAGAGAAACCACTTTTTTTCTTTCATTTTTAATGTTTCTTTTAATGTTTTAGTATTTATTTATTCATTCATTTTGCTTTTTGTACTTAGGGGAGCCACTAGGGATGGAACTCAGGGGCTTTCTACCACTGAGAAACCACTTTTAAAGTGATGACCCTTAATGCCAGACTGGATTCAGTGCTTAGTTATTTCAGGATACATTGGTTTACAGTATAGCAACAACACAAACACACTTAACAAATATAAGTTTAGATTTTAAATGACCAATTCATATACATACATAACTTTATTTCCATGAATGTGACTATGTTATAATTTTCTCATTTAATCATGTTACCTCACCAGTGACCTGCAATTCAGCAAGAAGAATTCATCTTCTTTTTGATGTCATTATTTCAAAAGGTGGCTTCCACTGTACTTCAAGTCAGAATTTACACATGCCTTGTACATTTATAGCCTCTTGGTAGGTAGCATTTTGTGGACTCACTTACATGCAAGGGAGCTCCAAAGAGTAATCTTTATTTTACTCAGGAAGAAGAGATATGAACATGAGTGCACACAGGAATAATTCACATAATTATGGCCTGTACTCATACCATATGTCCTTAGTCCAAATATTCTCTCATGAAAACTATTCTGTATTTTTTCCTTTTCCCTCAGTATTTGACATAAATTTCCTGATCTTTACTTTTAACCATATCTTCCTTTCTGGAGAAAAAATAAAATCTACTTAGACACTCCACACAGCACTGCAATCACATCTCCATCTATATGTGCTTGTATTTGTTACATTTATAATCATTACTATGACAAAAAATTTTGTGCATATATATGGAATTATTTATAATATTTAACCACTAGAACCTTTATTTTCTTTCTAATTCAAGAATACGGTTCAGAAATTTCCCCTTCATTTTCTTACGTCCATCATTCAACCTAATGAATTATGTTAACATTTTATGACATATATAAAAGTATATGTATGCATTTAAACATTTTATAATATCTTTCATCAAAGAAAATATCTTCTTGAGTCCACATTATACTTCAGGTATTAACCATGTCTCTTCACCTTTTATCACAATGCTTTCAAAGCAATTCTCATTTTTCTAATTCCTGTTTTCATTTTCTTTCTCAAACACATTCTATTTTGAGTATTTGAGGAAGTTTATCAAAACTAATTCCAAAATATTCTATAAATATTTATCTAATGACTTGAAATGTTTATTCACTTTGCTAACATCGTGGAATTTTTTGTGTTGTTGAGTACACATAGATATGTGCAACTTGATGAATTTTTCAATGGCTAAACCCAAAGAAAAATGTGAATTTTAAAAATTTTAATAGGAAAAATTCAGCATTTAAAACAAGTCTCCATTTATTCTGGTTGTAGAAAAATTAATGTCATGAATTTAAGTCATTTCCATATGTTTCACCTATTTCATGAACAAAATGATCCCGGAGGTAGGTCTAGAGATTGTTATGGCTTAGTCATGAGATGTCCTCCCAAAGCTCATGTGTCAGACAATGCAAGAACATTTTGAGGTAAATTGATTGAATTGGGAGAGCCTTCACCTAATCAGTGCATTAATCTACTGATAGGGATTAACTGGGTGATGACTAGGCAGGTAGGGTATGGTAGGAGGAGGAGGTCATTGGGGGCATGCATTTAGGGTTTATATTTTGTCCTTGGTAAACAGAGATCTATCTCTGTTTCCTGATTATCATCCTGAGCTGCTTCCTTTTGGCATAATGTTCTGCCTTACCTTTCGTCCTGATAGTCATCCATCTATGGACTGAGACCTCTGGAACCATGAAACCTAAATACAATTTTTCTCCTCTGAAATAGTTCTTGTCAGGTCTTTTGCATTTGTTACATTTATAATTATTACCGTGACAAAAACTTTTGTACATATATGGGATCATTTATAATATTTAACCACTAGAACCCTCATTTTCTTGATGTCATTATTTCAAAAGGTGACTTCTACTGTACTTCAAATTGGAATTTACACATGCCTTGTACACTTATAGCTTGTTGGCGGGGTAGCATCTTTTGGTCATAGCAATGAAAAGGCTGACTACAACAGGTTATGCTCAACAACATGGACTTTAACTCACCAAGGCCAACTTTCTTGACATCATTCAGTGCCCAATCTGCCATCAATAGAGACTAACACTGAGTTCTTCCTATGGTACCATTCCTGTTACCTGGTGGTAATTTGGTTACATTGGACCACTTCCATCATTGAAGAGACAGCACTTTGTCCTTAAAGACTAGACACTCTGGACATGGATTTGGATTTGCCTTCTCTGAACAAAATGTGTTTGCCAAAGCTACCATTCATGATTTACAAACTGTCTTTTCCACAGTCCACAGTCATATTATTCCTATGGCATGAACTCTGATCAAGAAACTCAGTTCACAGACAAAAATGTATGGCAAAGGGCCCATGGGATTCAATCATTTTGCCAGGTTTCTCCCATCCTAAAATGGCTGTGTTCATACAATGTTAAATGGTCTTTTAAAGATTCAATTATAGCACCAGTGAGGTAGTAAAACTTGAAGAGCTGGATAAAGTCCTCCAGATAGCTCTGTATGCTCAGAATTAATAAATTAACATCTGGTATAAGACACTGTCCTCTGCTAGCAAAAAATTCAATAATCCAGGAATCAAGAGATAAACATGGGAGTGATACCAAATACTCATATTTAGTGTAGTCATCTGCTAGCAAATATACTGTGTGGGCCTAGAGATTTTACTTCCAGAGGAAGAAAGCTTCTAGCAGAAGATACAAGTGTGATTTCATTGCACTCAGGATTAAGACATCCACGGGTTTGAACTCCTCATGACTGGCTTGGCTAATTGATTCTGACTATCCTTGGAAAAGGAGACCAGTAGTCTACCATGGAAACAAGCAGAACTCTATGGGAAATTCAGATCTTTTAGTATTATTGGTATTACCATTGCTATAGTTTGAACCATTAGGTGTTCCCCAAACATTCATGTGGTAATTGGTGCCCAAAATGGTGCTTTCAGGAAGTTGTGGAACCTTTAAGAGGTGGGCGTGGTATGAGGTCTTCAGGTTAACTGAGGAATTCCCTGAAGGAGATTGTGCAGCCCAGTCCTTTCCCTCTCATTTCCTTCTTATCCCTGAGGTGATCAGTCTCACTCTGCTACATGATTCTACCAAGACATGCTACCACCCTCAAGCAGAGACCTAAAAGCAATGAGTCAAACTTAAACTCAAAACTGTGAGCCAAAATTAATTACTTTACAAATTAATTACTTCAAATACTTGTTATAGTTACAGAAAGTTAACCAATGATATTCTCTGATTAAGGACAATGGAAAATTATAACAACTCAAATCCAGACAGGACGAGCTTAGATACTTCTGGAATAAAGACTTCTGTTACTCGTCCAGGTAAAAAAGCATGAAGTTGTGCTGCTTACTGAAGGCAAAAGGAATACAGAATATTTAGTAATAGAAGATTGTTATAAACACCAGTTACCACCATCTGAAGAGATATAGAAATGAGAATTGTAATTGTCTTAATTTTTTCTCTTATTTTGTTATAAGTATATGTATGTGTGTCATATATAAATACACACACACACACACACACACACACATATATATATATATATATATATGGATCCATATCTATGTCAACAACTACAGTCATAGTTACATATTTCTGACATTATTTTTATGTACAACCTTAATTCCCATTGTGATTTATATTCTCCAAGGCAGTCTTTAGACCATTTTTATTGCAATCAAACCATAAAAGAAATATCAATATGATATATCACACAAGTTATCTTCAACCAATTCAATAAAAACTTCAAATAAACTAGACATATCCTTTATTTAAATAAGGACCAGTTTTAGAATCTGTCATGAGTTACTGTCATCATTGACAATGGAATAACTACACAAAAGTGGTTTCATTATTAAGTGATTTCATCAGACGATTGGTGGTAGATCCATTTTCTCATCACAGTTATTCTTTTATCTTACTGATATTATCTTAGTCATCTAATAAAAATTGATTTTTTACTAAAATTTCAATACAGATTCTCTCATTTTTCAAAAACAAAGAAAATAATGAAAAAAACCCACCTTGAACCTTAAGCAAGTAAAAATTATTAACAGTGGATATGGGATTATTATTTTCATAAAGTGGATATGGAATAATTATTAACAAGTTGATATGAAATTGTAGGACAATATGTTGAAGTCTGCAAATCCAAATGGAAAATAGTGATTAATTAAACATTAAAATAAAATAAATTAGATATATCTGCACTCAGTAACAAAATATACTTGTCTAATTACAAAATATGGAGCATAGACACAAGGGTTTCCAGAACAAAAGGGGATTGCCTGCTACCTGTGATTCTATAGATATACAGAAGTGGGGGGTTCTGAAGAAAAACAGAAAAATAATATTTATTTAAGGAAAAGAATTGAAGTCTATTTTATTTTGAAAATCTGGGGCTGCCTACTCATCTTCAGAGAAGTGGAGAGACATAGCAATTTACATCTACTTGAGTTTTTGTATTGGACAAATGGTTTCCGAAAGGGAGGTGTGTGTTTACGCAAACATGAATGTCAAGTCACCCACTGGAAAGACAATTCAGTGACTGGATTTGCAGAATTCCCAGGATTATTACGTTAGTGGATCACTGACTCAGAAATATAAAATTTGATTCAGTACTGGGAATTCTGGATGAGGCAACACAAAACATCTCTATGGGTGAGAATATTCAAAATCACAGAGTGTGGCATAACAATCCTATCATACCCAACCACATCATATCATTTTTTTTCAAAATTTACATATAAATTATAAGCAGTTTCAATAAAGACCCTAACAGGTTTTATTTTTATGTAAAATAATAGCTTGATCACAAAGTGATATGTAAGAGTAAAGGAGTAGGAATAGCCAAATTATATTTTAAGGGGGAAACATGGGGAAAATTAAGATTTCTCTGACAGTTGCTAAGACTCATTGAAATTACAAACTTATTGAAGTCATAAAACAGCATGGAACAGGCAAAGGGGGAAGCAAACATATCAGTACTAGATAATAGAGATCCATTAAATGGACCCAAACAAGAAAATGTGGAACATGACAGAGAAAGGGCATTACAAATGAGTGGGAATGAATTCAAGTGTTCATTAAATGAAGCTGATACTGAAAATTTGTATCAAATTTCATTTGATACTGAAAATTATGTGGCTACCTCACAGTAGGAAAAAAATACAGAAATCCAGGTATACTCTGGCGCCATTCATAAATGAAAAATTTGAAACATTTTGGAAGCTTGTATAGAATAATGTTTTCATTTCTGTGGATGGAAGGATTTCTCAATGACACAAAACCACAGATCATGAAAGAAATAAAGCTTTACCATGTGAATTTTTTATAAGTATTTGAGAAAAAATCAAATATCAGAAAACTTATTTTCAGTGCACCTAACCAACAAAAGATGAAGAGTCATAATTTACAAAAATGTCTTCACTTCAGCTTTTAAAAACGACTCAAAAGCCAGAAGAAAGAACTGTCCAAATGATATAAGTAAGCAACTTCAAAGAGATCAAAATAGTCAATGTACTTGGGAAAGTCCTCCTATTAGCAATGGAGAAATCATGAAATGAATCTACTCATATTTATTAGATTAGCAAAATTATAAAGTTTGAGCATTTTAAATATCAACATGAATGCCATCAATTGTCCATCGATTGTTACTTTTATGTGTCTTGGATAAACCTTTTCAGTATGCACAAAATGATATGTACACAAAAATAATCCAAGAAAAGTGATAATATTAAAAATTGGAAAATAATGTCATGCAGAAAGCAAAATAAAACTTGAAATATTCATTTGACTGAACCAATACAGTAGTTACAACCTGTGAACCATATTTCTCTACACACCAAAACAATTGAAATAATCATGTTTCTTGAATTAAAGGAAATCAAAGTGCATTTTTAAAAGTATGATAAATTGGGGTAATTTAAAAAAACATAAACAATACATTTTTCAAGGTAAATGCATTTGTCTTAATACACAGATGCTTAAAGTGTTCAGAAATTTCAAGAAATCAGCTTCCTTTAGAGGAGGAGAAATGAGAGTGGGTTCAAAGTACAGAAGGTTACAAATGAGGCTTCCGCTGTGCTCCTTCCACCTTATCTCACTAGCTAACAGGAAATTTAAAGAAAGTATGCATAAAATGGGGTAATGAGTATTGATTATGTTGTTTTCAATTTTTAATGACTTTTAATAAATAACATGCTTTAAAATTGCTAGCCAGAAATTTAAAGACTAAATTAGACAAAGAACACCATTGAAGAGATGGAAGTTGATAAACGGGTATATAGGGAAGGAGAAAAAAGAAAAGAAATCTTGTGCTGCTTCAGGAAAGATGAGAACTTTTTAAAATCCCCCTGCCCTTTCCCTGAATCAGAGAAATAATCTTTAGCATTCAGATAAAAAGGTGGATTTTTACTTTTAGCTTCTCTACCTTAATATGTCTATTTTAAATATTTTTCTGATGTAATATTATTTTCTATAATTGTGAAGGTTATACTTATGTAAGAAAATAAATATATGTAAAATAAATAGGATGGAGAAAAACTATCATTGATATACACAGTATTTAACAACTTTATTCATTTGTATACTATCTTAACTATATGGTTTATATCCATACCAATATGTTATTATTTTTTAAATTATCTTTCTTTATTGAATTAAGAACTAAAAAAATTATTTTATTCCATTTTCTTTATTGGAATTCCCATATTACTTTCCAAAATAGAAGTAATATAGTAGCTAAAGCAAAATGTATTTAACATAGAAGAAAAACAAGTCATATAATTAAATTTTAAACATATAAGAATGAAATTAGTTACAAAAATGATTGATATAATTTTATAAAAATTCACAACTGAAAATTTTGCAGAAAGAATGAAGCCCTAAGCAGCCAATAAAATCAATATTTTGCTTGTTATTAAGAGAAAATAATAAATTGTAAGAATAATTCTATTCTACAGTAGTGATGCCACATCTCTTTGAGATTTTCAACTCAGATGTGTAATCATAATAGGCAAAATCTTGGTTGTGTTTTCTGATAGAAGAGCTTGTTGAATATTAATTGTTTGTTTTTGTTTTGTTTTGTTTTGTTTTGGTACCAGGGATTGAACCCAGGAGTGTTAACCACTGAGACATGTCCCCAGCCCTATTATTTTTAGACAGCATCTCGCTAAGTTGTGTAGGCCTTTCTAAGTTGTTGAGGCTGGCTTTGAACTCATGAACCTTCTGCCTGTCTCCCAAGACACTGGGAATACATACATTTATGTGCTACTATACCTGGCTTAACATTAATTTCTTAATAAAATATTATAAATTTTGTTCAACCAACTCATCTTAAAAAACTCATCCATCTGCATAAGCCCTGGATTCTATTTTATTTTTCTTCTGATTAATTCTAGTTATCTGGTAGTGCTCACACTGGCAGAGTTCCTCATTCACAACACACTACCAATTTATTTGGGAAAATAAGGTAATTGTCTAAAAAACTCTTCTTAAACACTCATGCTTTTAGTGAGAATTTAGTTAATAATATGAATAAAAAAGTTACATTTATTCTTCCAGTTTTACAATGAAGTTAACTTTTCTGACATAATGCTCTCTCTAAAGATAAGTGAAATAATTAAATATACTAATGTGCAAAGCTAAACAAAGCATGCATGCATTTACTCTGAAGTGTAATCTTATTTGACTACACTATCTTATTGTGTTTTTATTAATAATGTGGGCAAAATACCTCAATGCAGGAAAGGCCATCAAGTAAGCATCACCAGAAAACAATAATTATTTACATAGAGAGAATGAATATGAATAAGAATCTTGTGTGGCTTCCTTAACATGATTATCGTATTTCTTGATGTAGCACATCTAGTGGCATGGGCTTCCATGTGTATAGATCTCAGTTTCTTCTGCATACAAAAGAGGAAAATCCAAGTAACTTTCCAATTTGTGTTTGAGCAACGATGACCACATTGAAGCAGGTATTAGAATTCTCTATGCCTTTGCCAAAGTTACAGTTTCTAGGCTGCATTTTGTTTATTGAAATATAAGTAAGTTGTCAATCAGTTTGAAAAACGATCTTCTTCAGTTGTAAGGTATGGATGGGAAAAATACCTCCTGGAGGTCATTATATTCAGGGAAATAAGCTAGGTGCAGAAAGATGAATTCTGCATGTTCTCTCTCATATGTGGAAGCTACAGTAACAGGTCAATGTTCAATGGAGATTACTTAGAGGTTGCAAAGCACAAAGACAGAAGGGCGGATAAAAAGAATCTGGATGGCTGGTATCCAAACAAAGGTAAAAAGAATAAATTTTGGTGTTACATAGCACAGGAAGATGACAATAGTTCACAATAAGCTATTGCATATGAAGATCTATAAGAGAGATGACTGAAGACTTCAGACATGAGGAATGATGAGGAGAGGAAAATGCTAATTACCCTAGTTAGATCAGTGAATGTTGCATACATAGGTTGAAATATCACATTGATCTCCATTATTATATTATCGGGGTGACAAGCACCCCATCAGGGTAAGTAGGTTCCTGCTTAGGAGGTATGAACTGCCTGGGAACTAAAAGTCTGAAATAATCAGTAAGACAGACTCACAAATTATATTTAAAGAGGAGCGCCTGATGAGTCTTCCAGTCCTGAAGGGAGATGGAACTAAACAACTGAAAAAAGGCTCTGGTTCTTATATTTAAGGAGGAATACATAAAAGGCAGGGATAAGTTGTCAGGAGGAAGAGTCCTGATTAGTGCTTACTTCCTGGTGTGGCAGGGGTCTTGCAGTAAACAGGTTGATTGGCATTTTGCAAGCAACACCCATCTCTGAGATGCCGTGTGGCACCAGCAGGTCACACCATCTCTGGTACTGTGCTGATACACAATATTTGTAATATAAAATCTTTGTGAGGAATACTGACTTTCTAAGCTAGGCATAATTGTTGATAAATGAAGATTCCATTCATCTGTAGTTGCATAGTGAATCATGTTGTTTAACAGAGGAAACTAATCAAAAAGTATAGTTACATGTGTTGCTACTGGTTATTCATTTTACCATTTAAAAAAAACTAACAAAATTTAAAAAGATGTTTTCACAATTATTCTTGTGATTCCAATGTTTTCAATTGAATACCACAGTCTAATTGACACTGTACATTTTCTATCATCATTGCCTGTCACATTACCTTCTTACAATTCTTGAATATTTTATGTGGTTTCTTTAAAGAAATCGGGTTTTCATAGATTTTCTTTTGCTTTTTAATTTTTTTTACTTTCAAAATACTATTGCAAATGAAAGGTTTATGATTAAAATTTAAGAATGGTTCTTTGGTGAGAGAATATGAAACAGATCTATTCTCTTTGGTAACTCCCAAATTGAAATTTGTAGTGTTTTTTTTCTATCAGTTATTTTTAGTTATGCATAATAGTAAGATTCATTTTGGCAAAATTATAAAACTGTAGAACATAACTTGTTCTAATTCAGTCCCCAGTACTTCCCTTATCCCAGCCCTCTTCCCTACAGTTGGTATTTAAGGAATGTCAAAATGCTACTTAATTGATTCATAAAATTGGTATTTATATCCACACAAAGACTAATCATAACAAGGATCTAAATGCAGCACATTTATGTGTTTAAAATTCCAATTTTAAGCACAGTTTAATGATGCTTCAAAAACCATCACCATCATATGATAAAACAAAGTGCAACTCCAATTACTTTTAGTTAACAAATATTTGTACCCAAACCTGATTATTTTTAAAATCATTCACTTTTAAAGTTGATCTTATTGCTAAAAAGAATGTATGTGGCAAATAGAAATTCAGCATTATAAACTCCACACATAGGATCCATAGTACCTATGAAATCCATACTTTCAAAATCTATAGAGATATAAAATCAAATGGTTTAGAACCTTCATTGGTAGGATAAAATGCTCTCTGTAATTTATGTGGTCTGCATAAAGGGGGCTAATTGCAATGGCTTCTATGTGAGTCTTATTTTAAACAAGGATATGAGTAGAAACATTGTATCTTTACATGATTATAGATAAAATTCTATTACACATAAAATAGATGAAAACTATTACAATAAAGTAACCCATTTTCCTCTTAATCATGTTTAAAAAAATGAATACTTGAATTATATTTGAGAAATTCTGATACGGTGTATTTCAGGCAAAACATTGACATAAAGGTATCACCTCCATTCACTTTTGTGGAGTTTTAATTAAGACATTATGTATATATATACATAATGTCTTAATATATATATATATATATATACACACACACATACATACACACATATATAAATGATTTATATATATATTATACATATCTTAACTCTCATCTATCAATCATCTATCATTTATCTTACATATCTAATTACCTGAAAACCCATCTATCTGCAAATAGACACACATACTATTAGAGGGACATTGTTTTCCAATGTTCTTATGTCTCTATTGAATGCATTCCCACCAGAGGTGGTTCTTATATTTAACTGTACATTGAATGACCTGGGAAATTTAAACACTGATCTCCTTCAGAGATTCTGATTTAATTGGTTGAGTGCTTTCAAATGCTGTGCAGGTGTTTCAGGTACACCTCTAGGACTGAGAATCACTGCACTAGAGCAACACTCCAAACTTCTCACCCACACTTTTACCCTCCTGTGATTAAAATATTAGCTACAGAACATTGTTTTCTAACTTCCTCCTTCTGGATGTTATTGTCTTTGCTTAAAGATGCCAATAGGAATTAGTAAAAATAAATCATAAAATATTTTATAATAATACAACACCTGAACCGTACTAAAGAGAAATGGCCAGCATCTAAAGAGAGAACACATACAAGGTCATTTACATCACTAAAAACATCATTTTTGACAGAAATGTAGATCATGGGCCAGATAACCAAACAGTATGGGAGTGGGCAGTTTATGAGGCAGGAACACACACACACACACACACACACAAGCATGCACGAGAAACTTTATGAATGAAAGCTGAGATTAGAGGGAAAGCTTCTGTACCAGAAAATATATTCATAGTATAATAAATATATAGTCTGTAGTACAGGAACCTGTGGATCTTTCCTGGGGACTTTGGCACTGAAGTAGTAATTCAAGCTTTAAGAGAGCCATGAAATCCTAAATAACTTCAATTTTGTGCCTGTATTTTATGAGATCATCAAAACACTTCAAGTAAATTACAACTTCAAAATCAATTTCTCTCTTCAGCTGATCATCTATTATCCTATATGATTGAAGCTTGCATCTCTTAACTGGTGTATTATCCAAAGCAAAGTCAAACCCAAAGTTCTTATTTAATGCCAGCACTTCAGCACCTTGAAGAAATAGAAAATAAAAATGCTAATCTATATACATCACTTTGTGCTGTAGTGCTAGGGTTTTATATTTATGTGAAGAAAGTAATTGGAAATGAAAGAAAATAGTGAGCTTGCAGTAAAGGAAAAGGTCTGGGTTCAGAATTTGAGAACTTTCTCTGGTACATACTTGGTACCTGATATGGACAAGTCAATTAACCTCCCTGAACCCATTTATACTAAGGTAAAAAAAATGAAATATGGTATAATACAAATGAAAGTATAGACGTATTTAAATATAGATAGATATGAATAGTCAATTATTACTATGCTGTTTCATTCCATCTGTAATCAAAGGACTAGACTCAATAACCAGGTTAGGTGATAATAGAAAATTTATTACTATATGATATATATATATATATATATATGCATTTGACAAAATATAAGGCAGAATTAGACAAAGAATAAAAATGTATGTTAGTTACAGAAATACATATATTTTTAATTTTGAGACAGGTTGTCACTAAGTTGCTTAGAGTTTGTTAATTTGTCATCCTCCTGCCTCAGCCTCCAATTTGCTAGAATTAAAGGCATACACTCCTGTGCCTGGCTAGTTACAGATATATTTAAGAGTCAAAAAACAGAGGATCACAATGAAGTAAGAATGTTCTGTGGTGAGGATTTGATAGTCATGGACCCTCCAGACCAGGGGAATATAAAGTCTAAATGAAGGAAGCACAACACCTGGGAGGGTTAACAAAAGCTAAATAACTTCTTTCATGTTTGCCTGTAGGATAAACAGTGCCCTGCAGATAGAAGACTGATATTGAAAATTTTAGGATAAATTATAATTAGTTGTCTACAGGATGGAATAGAATTTTTAAAAAAGTTAATAAATGTTGGGATCTACGACATCTTTCTTTTCAGGCTCAAAGGAATAAAGAAAGAGAATATTACTCCAGCAATAAGAATGACAGCAAATAATAATTACAAGAGATGGTTTGAAGAACCAACATTTTCATTGCCACCCTGGGATGAGAGATGTGGTACTTGAAACTGTTGTTTGGAAATAATATCAGCAACTTAAATAAGATATCAAGTTAAAAATACTGATTTGTTTACTTTTGGGTTCAATATTTGTAGCAAATAATGCACGCTAAATAAATGAGAAATAATACTATTAACATATATTTGTATGAATACTTTATAAATACTATTTTTAAATATTTTGACAGGATTTTACCATCCTGTTGTTCCCTGCCCCCCACACCCTGTTTTTCTTCTGCCTCATCTGGCAAATAATTTAATAACCAAAAGAAATAATGATTAAGACCATTAGTTTGGCAGTAAGATTTAGTTCAAAATTTCAGTCTTCTGTCATAAATACCCAATTTTGGAAGGAATTGACTCTGTTTATTGACTCCATTTTCCTCCAGATTAGTGCCTGATTCTTTTAATTACTTTCTTTAGAAATGCATCACTTAGTTGTTAACAAAATTTTAAATTACTGAAATGTCCCTTGCAAGTTATTTATACTATTATTTATCTTGACAACTTGACATTTACCTAACCTTTTTTTTCCCCTATGGCATTTCTCATGTTTTAGAAATTCCTTTTTGTACTTTTCTGAAAGCTCTACTTCTTTTTCAGTTGCTCAAAGAAAATTAGGAGTTCCTCATGTTTCTGTCATTAGTATTAATTGGAAAATATTGATGGTTACAATAGGGGAGGAACAAATGTCACTCATCCCTAATGGCATTACAAAGAGAAAATTGCTACAGAAAAAAAAAAGTGAATAATAAACTCAGAAATACTTTGACAGACTAGTTCCTCCTCAAGGGACAATCCAGAGATGAAATTAAAGAGTTTTAGTAGCAAAGAAGGAAATCATGAGGAGAAAAGAAATAAGAGTGAACCTCCCTTTTGCATCATAAGTACAAGTCGGTTAGACAATAAATCATCCAGGTGCTTACCCTGTACTTCCTCTATCTTTCTGCATGGTTTATGAAAAGCAAACTTGAACTGGAAATGAGCAGCTGCCTGGTGTCCTGTAGACCTGTGTGACCTTTTTTGTGCCAAGGTTTGGAGTAATTCATTATAGAAGTCTACACTTCAAACTGTCCTCATTATCTGATCTATTTGGAATATAATTGTTCAGAAGAGTTGAAGAAATAGAGCCAAGTTATTTCATAACCTTCTTCCTCAAACCTCTCATCTTTAAGGATTAATCTCCTATATTTTAAAACTAATCCTCTTTGTCAGTATCTCCAAAATATTTTTAGCCCTTAACCCTTTTTTTTCAGTTGCACCAGGAATTTGACTTCTTGTTCTCAGGTTGTATGTTCCATGGGCTCATCAAGTTGATTATGTACCAATCAGAAAGTGCCACATTTTCTACAGAACCCATGCCTCTCCATCATTGCTTCCTGTAGTCCCAGCTCGATTTTTCATTGTTGAGATTGGTCTTGGCCAACTCAGCCCTTCCCATTTTCTGCATTCTACTCATAGCCAATTTATGCAGCTGCCTCTTCATTAATCTTCTTGGAACACTTCTATTATTGTAGCTGCAGTTCTGGTCCTGGGGTTCTTGTAAAGAAAATCATTCCATTTACAGTGATGACTTTAATTGCTTTTAAACTGTCCTTCCTGCCTCTTTTTCCCACTGAAATCCATGACTAATTTTCTTCAAGAACAGTCCCAATTATATCACTCCCAAGCTTAATTAACTTCTGTGACTCACTTTTTGTGTTAAATTAATTATGAATTTATTAACCCAGCACTTAAGACCCAGCATAAATCCCCAGTCTACTTTTTCCAGTATCATCACCCCGTTACTATTTTCCCAATGAACCATATGCTCAAATAAAAATTACTTTCTACTGTTTATCACAAAAGCTCATGCTTTGTTGCTTCCAGGGTTTTGCTCATATTCATGTTAATGCTTTCATGACTTCTCCACAAGCACACATAATATTGAAAATTATTATAACAACATTAATAGTAGCTAACATTCATTGAACATGTACTATGGGGTCAGAGACTGTGCTATGTGCTATATGGATATTTCTCATTTAGACTTCACAACTGCACTCTGTTAACATGCTATTATCTCCATCATGTACACAGCATATGAAGGCTCACAAAGATTATACACTGCTCAAGATCATTACAACACTGATGGTGAATGAATGATCCAATCTAGGAATACCAAGTTTAGCAGAATTCTACTCTGTCAACAAAAGATGTTGAGGCTGAGACTCAATTTGTCTTTAATATTAAATGCTACATCTTCAGAGTAGACTTACTATTTTCTCCAGTCTGTGAATGTATTGAATTGTGTTACAAAAGTCCATTTATTTGCATAACTCCTAAAATAAACACCAGCAACTTGAGCAGAAACACTGTTTCTGACCCATCTTCATGCACGCTAAGGCACACAATCAAGTGTGTGTGTGTGTGTGTGTGTGTGTGTGTGTGTGTGTGTGTGTAGTGCTCAATAAATGACTGTTGAATGATTTTTTTTTCAAATGATTCTCCAGAGGCAGAATTGTATTAAACGTAGAATAGTTTGTGAATATTTTCATAATCCAGATCTACTGCTGATTTATAATTTAAACAACTTGTTTTGTATTAGGATAGTCCTAGGAAGGTTAAAAAGTATGGTTTCCTATGGCCCTGAGCACTGTGGGGAAGGCTCATGAAGAACAGGAATTTGTACCAATTCTTTTCCACTTGAAGACCTGTTAGTTCTGGAAGAAAATAATTTTTTCTATGACAAGACTGTAGAAAAAATACTTAAAAACCAGAAACAGTAATTATGAATATAAAAGATCACTTAAAGTGGCTAGAAGCCAGATTGAATGGCAACTATTTAATGCTGATTATTCTTACTCAAATATTCTGACCTAGAAGTTGCTAAGGGATAGTGTGATAGTCAGCTCTTCTATCACTGTGACCAAAATACCTAGATGAAGCAACCAGGAGGAGAAAAGGTTTATTTGGGGTTCATGGTTTCAGACATTCAGTTCTTCCTTGGTCAGGTCCATTTCTTTGAGCTTGAAATGAGTCAGAGCATCATGTTGGAAGATGTTGGAAGAGTGTGGCACCGGAATGTTGTTGTTCTCATAGCAGGCAGGAAACAGAGTGAAAATCCAGGGACAAAATAAATCAACAAAAGAAAAGCCTTCCATGACCTTCCACAAATCACACTCCTCTTGCCTACAGTTATCACCCAGTCGTCCATTAAAATCACCAAATGGATTAAGTCCCTGATGAGACTACAACTTTCATCTTTGCCTAAAATCTCCTCCTCTCAAACTTTCTACAATGGGGATCATGCTTTCAAAACTGAGATTTTTCAGAGGATAGTTATATATCCAAATCAGAACAGGTTTTAATTTTTTTTTTACAATATAACATCTAATATGCTATAATGCCTAATAAAAACTTCTAAAGAATTTGGCTGTAAGACCAACATAGAAATACTGATGAGCTGAAAATATAATGCAAGGGTTTGCTTGAATGCTGAAAGCTGGGAAAAAGAAATAAAAGCCATTTCTAGCATGCATTACTTAGTAACTCAAGGTTTTTCCAACATAAGATATACAAATCAGGGGATGGGGATATAGCTCAGTTAGTAGAGTGCTTGCCCAGCATGTACAAGGCCCTGGGTTCAATCCGCAGCACCATCACCACCAAAAAAAGAAAAAAGAAAAAAAAAGATATACAAATGATGCCAGAAAGAGCTAATAATCTTCTGGGCTTTTGAAACAGAAATTGAACATATGACACTCCCTACATCATCAAAAAAAATGTCCTACACAAAACGCTAGAAAAGTCACACAAGTTGTTTTAAAAGCCAGATAATTTTGTGTAACTGTGAGAACCCTTATAATGAAATGAATTCCTAAATGGAAAGGCATATTCCCCTTTACTCTGCTTCTTCAAAATAAAACTAAATCAATTAATTGATAATTTACAATAAAATCAGTACAATGAAAAGAGTTAATGTTTTCAAAGCAATACAATGATGTTAAAGTTCAGAAAATTCCATTTGGAAATCTGAACAGGGCAAATATAAAAATAAAGAAATTTCCAACTTTCAAAGAAATAAACAAAGAAGCTACATCTTTTCAAAGCTGAATTATTGCATTAAAGAATAAGAAATATTTTTTTCAATATCACGTCTTTTAATTAGTAGAATTTTAATGTTTGTTTCACATAAGCAAATGTCCCTGGATATTTTGTGTTTTTCAGAGTCTTAGGTAATTTTTTTACTTCTTTTTATTTTATAATTGTTTTACTTCAGAAATATTGGAAACTAGTTTTTGGTATATTTCTTTTTCAACCAAATGTTTTAAAATGAACTATTTTCTTAGAGTCTTTGTAAGTACTTTCATGAGTTTTTTTTCAGAAGCATGGTCATTTGAAAATAGCAAAACTTTTGTTTCCTTCATTTGTATTTTATTTTATTTGATAGATAATTTGAAAATTCAATATTTAACAAAATTGCCTTACATAATACTGAGAAAACAATCGTTTGATTGTTTTCTGGTTTCGTTGTAATTATTTCTGAAGCTTGTTCAAACTTTTATTTAGAATTTGTAAATGTGAAATTATACTTTAACTTTTTGTGTAATTTAAAAATTAAGAATTAAGTGGAGTAAATATCTTTGTGAAATTTTTTTCTCATTTTATAGACTGACATTCTGTGAACATAGTATTAATATTCTTTATAACTTCAAGCTTTGATAGATCTGGCCAGTAAAAAAAGCATCTTTTTTGTATTTTAATACAGGTTTATTGAGATATAAATTGATTCATTAGAAACAGCAGTGTTTATCCATTAATGCAAGGACAGATATTGAGTTGTTTTCAGAATTAGTCTACAAATATTTACTAGTGATATTAATATTATAATAATTATATTTATTAAAATGTTAATGTTATTGTTATTAATTAACATTGGTTAAATTTTGACAATACACACACACATATACATATATACTTCTCTGTGTACACTATAATAATAAAGATAATGAACATAATTATCACCCCCAAGGTTTTCTTAAACCTCTCCTTACTATTCCCAGACCCTCTTACCTCATTACTCAAACAATACTTGATCTGCTTTTTGTCACTATTTGATGGATTTTTATTTTTAAGACCTTAATATAAATTGAGTACGAACTCTTTGATTTATTTTACTCAACATAGTTATATTGAGGTTAATTTATGTATTGTATCAATAATTCATTATTTTATATTTGTGAATAACATTCCACTATATGAATCAATCATGATTATTTTATCCTTTACCATATGACTGGACATGTAGGGTGCATTTAGGTTTTAAGTATTAAAATTAAGGTTGCCATAAGCACTTACTTACAAATATTAGTATAAGCACATGCTGTTATTTTGCTTGAATGTGCAATATGTGATCATAAGATAGGCATATTTTTAATTTTTAAAGAAATTGTTGACCTAAAATTTAACATATAGGAAACAGTTTTACTAATTATTTTAATGTCTGTTCCTTCTCATTTTAACATCTATGTCAATTCTGGGTGGCTTTGATTGATTTATTTCTCTTAATTATGCATCTTATTGTCCAGCTTCATTTCCTGTCTAGTAATGATTTATTGGATACCAAACATGGTAAATTTTATCTTGTTGAATGCTGGATAGTTTTGTAATTTATAAATAATTTTAAGTACTGTTCTGGGAAGTAATTACTTGGAATTGATCTAATCTTTTAAATTTTAGACAATATTCACATTTTTATTTTATATTAGTCTTTTTAAAGACTTCTTCCTTGGAAATTATTTAGTTCAAGGAGGTCTTCTCCTTTCTTAGCTTTGAATCTACATATAGGTATCTTATAAACTGTTTCAAACTTATATGTAGACAAACTTCTTTAGTATTCTAAAATTTTGTATATGTGAGGTTTGTATTTACTTATACTACATTGTTCTTGTACGCATTTCTCCAATTCCATCCATTTATCCTGCAAAGGATATAAATATCTTCTTTTATGACTAACTTAAACTCCATTGTGTATATATACTGCAATTTCTATATCCATTCATCAGTTGATGGGCACCTAGGCTGGTTACTTAACTTGGCTGTTGTGAATTGTTTTGCTATGAACAGGGTATCCATGTATCAATATAATATGCAGACTTCAATCGTTTTGGATACATACTGAGAATTGGGGTAGCTGGATCATTTAGCAGTCTATTCCTAAGTCTTTGGAGGAACATTTAAATGCTCCTTTAATAGATCTTTATTAGGCCAATTAAATAGCTTTAACTTATATATTAAAACCAACTCTCCCTTCATTGCTCATTGATATATATATAATTTCTTTACAATGATATATATCATTGTAAAGAAAACACTTCATGTGAACACATGAATTTCTTACCCTTTTCTTCAATAAACTCATTACATGTTGTTGTTGTTATTACTATTATTATTATTTATTATCATTGATACCAGGGATTTAACCCAGGGGTGCTTTACCACCAAGCCACATCCCAATCTGTTTTTATTTTTTATTTTTCAGACAGGGTATCCCTAACTGCTTAGTGCCTTGCTAAGTTTCTAAGTTTCTTGAATTTGTGCACCTCTTGCCTTAGCCATCTGAGCTGCTGCAATTAGAGGTGTGCACCACTGTGCCCTATTGTTTTTATTATTTTTTAAAATGAATTTTACTAATCATTTAAATAACCTGCTATTTATTTATTCATTTTAATTTGTGTGTGTGTGTGTGTGTGTGTGTGTGTGTGTGTGGTGCTGGGGATTGAACCCGCAGTCTTGTACATGTAAGGCAAGCACTCTACCAACTGAGCTATATCCCAAGCCCCTGTTTTTTATTTTTAATCTTTTAAAAATTTTTCTTGTTTTTAGGTTCCCCAAAATTTTCATTTTCTGCCTTCGTAAATTCAATATTTTTATAAGCTTTCTTGAATTAAATGCTTAATTTCACTAGTTTTGTTTCCTAAAACTAAAAAAAAAAAATCATACTTTGTATTTTTCTCCAAACAGTTCTTTGTCCATCTCAGAAAATTTAAATATATGCCATCTGTATCACTCTGTTCAAAACAATTGTTGTTTGGAAAGTAGAAAACTGATACTTGAATAATTTCAGTTTTTTATTATACATTTTTATGAAAGTGGCTGCTTTTCTTCTTAACTCTATTAAACTGTATAATTAGCTTATAGATTTGATGTTATTTTTCTGACTTGATTTGTCATTAGTTGACAAGAGTGACATTTTTTTTTATTTTCCTATAAACCTTCTACTTGGTACAAATAACTGTCCAGTTGCATTCTGATAGAAGGTCTCTTTAGAACTCAAACTGCAAATCTGGTTGATGTAAATTTATGTTACTAGTTGAACAATGAATCAGCTTAATTGGGATGGGTGCCAGAGCCAATGGCAGTCCAAGGAGAAATTTATTTCTGTATTTTTCTCTTTGTGTTTGATGAAGTACATACTTTTTCTCAAAGTCTTTCCATTCTGCCATCTAGTTGATAGATTTGCTCCTCTCCTTTTCCTGTGGCTTGCTCTATCAGAGGAAGTCCTGGGTCCTCAGTCTTATTGCTTACTTTCTCCATGGTGCTATCCCTGTGACCTCCAAATGGCATTGTCAATGTAGTTAATCAGAATGCAAATAATTACACTGGGTCTAACCTGATGCTCTGGTTAAGCCAGGACTAATGGGTGTATCTATCTTTCATCTATAAAGCTGGTGGCATTAATTTCTACAAATCAATTCCCCTACTGTCTGAGGATACTGTCCTTCTCAGGGAAGAATTCTATTCTATGTGAATGCCCTTAACACAGTCTATAACCTGACCTATGTTAGGTACAATATATTTTTTCTTGAACTTTTTCCCAATTGGATGACAACTTCCTCTTTTCTCAGTATTGAATGAGGTATAGTCTTATGATTTTGTCATATAAATAGAAATCCTTTATTTCAATGCATGGATTTCATGTGATATTAAGAAAACATGCATAAAGTACCCACATCCCAAAACACACAGCATATTCATATTCTATATAGCTATTGCTTCTGTTACTATTATTAAAATAATGAAAGCATGTACACAGAGTTAAAGAATATAAGAGTATAAAAAATATAATCCTTCCCAATTCTTTTATTTCAATTACCTAATTTCCCCCAACCCTCCCCAAAAAAATATTGATATGTGTGCACACATTTGGGTGTTGGACATAAAACATTTCAGATTTCTTTATTCATATACATTATCTTATATATTTAAATATATTCCACTTCTTTCAATGATATATCATCATTATATTTTCATATTGCACACAGAAATCTTCCTAACTATTTTAAAAGGATGCAAATATTTTATCTTAATAGTATTTCTCTATCACCAGAGAGGTATATGTCATTCATTTTAATGAAGTGCACCATATTCTATTATATCACTTTATTACAGCCATTAAAATTATTTTTGTCTACCATTGTAGTTTTTAAATTGTTTTTTGTTTAAATTAGTTATACATAACAATATAATGTATTTATTCACATTGATATATTGTAGTGTTCATCAGTTTGTTTTGAATTTGCTATTAAAAACAATGTTAATTATTAATATCTTCAGATCTTTTATTTTCATGTACCCACATGAGAAAGGTTGAAAGGGTGACAGATGTTAGATATCTATTTATGTCAAAAATAGTTTTAAAGTTTTGTTAGTATTGCTTTATTGATCTAAGGGATTGAATAAAAGGAGATTTTCTCTTTTACCATTTTATTTTTGCCATAATGTTACACTAAACTATGTGTAGAATATTGACATGCAAAAAAAGAATATTCCAATCTAAAAAGATTATTTTAAAATTGTTCATTCAGTGTCTTTATTACACATTTTACATAAAAGTCAATTATACATTTCACCACTACACTTAGTACAAAGATCTAATTAGGCAGCCAGAATATTACAGTCTCATTATTAATAAAAGATATTATTTTCATAATAATTTAAATTGCATATTTATCATATACTAAGTACACATATATTTTTGGATATATATCTAAATTGGATATGCATTTAAACTGATTTGTTGTTTTTCTATACCACTACCAAACTGATTTAATTATAGTAAATTTGTAAGGATTTTTAGTGTATTGAGAGCTTCCTCTGAATATACCTTATTTTTTTATTCTTAATATTTCTTCTAAATGGATTTTATTGACATCTATTTAAATCCAAGAATTCCCTTGGATAGTTTTATGTTATTTCCTCAAAATTATTTTTAACCATTGGCTCATTTGAAAATACGGCGCTTTAAAATGATTGGTCAAGATTACTTTCAACATTTTATAATGTTTGAATTTACCAACTGAAAGAGAAAATGATGAGAATTTTATTTTTTCCTAATTTTTACAAGTATTATCACTCTTTTTGGAGGACATTATTCCATACCTAGATAATACCAGAAGAAAAATTAAGACAGTATTTTGGGTAATGAATTATTCTAGAGGGACTGATAATATGCACTGATATCAATAACACATCAAAAACAGGCAAATTTTCATAGGCAATGAATTTTTATAGGTAATCTGGTGTATTACGTGGAGTCCACCTTCCCCTTTTTATTCCTGGTACATAGCTAGTCCTTTCCAGATTTTAGAACATCAATAATAATGTATCAAGTCATGGTCAACTCCTAATTCAGTGTGAATATTCTCTCCTAAGGGACTCTGGAAAAGAGTCGTTAAATCTCCCAAGAAAGAGAAGTATGTTGGTCTAGGAACTCCATCCTATATAGTGTGATTGCTTCATAGCCCAGAAATCTAGACTTTGAAAAATCCTGATGTTTTATATTAGACTGTTATCAAACATGCTCAACCATTACTCCAGAGGTTATGTTGGATGACAGACAAATCTGAACTATATTCCAGAAGGAGACACAATCACTGTTTTCCAAGTTCTTGTTACACAATCATCTGGATAGTATAAACTAAAGGCTGTCAGTGCTTTTGTTTATAAGACATATAAAACTTCAAGATATTCACAGAAAATCATTGATGCAGAGCCCTTTCAGAGTCATCACATACTGCAGTGGATGTCATTTGCATGTCAGTTCCCATTTCCTAGATGATACATTTCTAAATTTTATGGTCACAAGATTTGATTTTCTGAAAGCATTAATTATTTTTGCATCTTTCTCAACTCATCATCCATAACTGATTATAAATTGCATGTAACATGTATCATATCTGACCACTTAAAAAAAAGACTCTTTATCCAATGTTGTGATAGCCAGCTTTTTCTCACTGACAGCAAATACCCGGAGGAGGAAAGATTTATGGGTCACACTTTAAGAGCTTTCAGTCTGGTCAACCAGCTCCATTTCTAGGCCTGAGGTGAGGTAGAACATGTAGTGGGTGGGAATGGCAGAATAAAGCTGGTCAGCTAATGGCAACCAATAAGCAGAGAGGTAGAGGGTGTGGTGGGAGGGGTAGGGAACAAGATAAATCATTCTAGGACACCCCCCAGATACCTACTTCTTTCAACAAGACCTTATTCTCCGCATTTTTTACCGTCTCCGGATAATACCATTAGATTATCTATCACGAATTGATTTATCTACTGTTGAGGTCAGAGCCCTCATGACCCAGTCACTTCCTCAAAGCCCCTTCTCTGAATTTTGCTGTTTGGGAGACCAAACTTTCAATACAGGGGTCTTTGGGGATTATTTTGCCTCGAAACCATTACAAATAGCATTGTTTATTTAAGACTTTAAGGACACTGTGCCATTTCAGGGAACCCTTGGAAGTGTCTAATCCCAATTTTGGGAGCACTAATGCACTTAACTGTATTCACATAGTTGTGTTACTTAAAATCTTTTTGATAACTTTATGATAGAATTGTAATAGTTAATTGTAAATGATGGACTTTTGCATTTTTATGAACACCAATATATTTGAACACCAACATAAAATTTTACTTTTGAAAACAGAAACCTCAGGGAAAAAAATTTAAAAAAGAAACATCACCAGTTCTCATTTGGTAGCTCTATATCCCATAAATATATTCTTGAAATCTTAAGGGCTCTCATGGATTTGTTATTTCAATTACATTTTTAATGATACATGCTATCTGAATTGACAAGGCTGTTTGAATATCCTACTGCATAAAACTAAATCAATCCACAGAGGAATGTTAAGAGAATGTAGATTTATTAATATTGAGATACATGATATGTAGGAACACACAATGGAGGAGAGATGTTTTTGCTGTTCAATGGCAGAAATTCATATATTATGAACTATGTAATAATATATAATAGGAAAAGGCAATCATTCTATTGAATGGCTTTGGTACCACTATAAAGCACAGCAGCTGTGCATTTCTTTCCCTCTAGTATGGTTTGCAGTCATGTTTGCATCGGGAAAAAGGAACAGCTAACCATTTATAAAATAAATGAAATCCAACACAATCACAAATGACTAATATTTGCAAACTGAAGACATTTATAATATAATATATTATAATAAATTATGAATGATATATTTTAGAACTTTGTAAATCCCTGTAGGAATTAGAGAGTATCAGCAACAAACAGATTTTTTTCTTTTTAATCTACTTTATGTATTATATGCTTATATGTATTATAAATTCAGGACTCACATGAGAAACATAGCACTAGAGAAGAGTGTAAAGAGCTTTTATAAAAATTATCTCCAGACTGGCATGGAAGATCAGACAGAACTTAAAATATTATGTGGCAATAACAAAGCTCAAGTTTGTGGAGCCAAACCTATCAAACCTGGCTGCATAGTAGAATACGGTGGACTATTCTAGAATATGATAGTGTTCAGGAATCATACAAATCACAGTCTCTGGGACAATAAAAAGGCAAAGAAAGGTTTGTGGTTACATCAGAGCTCTTATAATTTATTTGTAATATTCTGAAAGGGTTGAGGATCAACCAGCCTCATGATCTTTGCATTCTTAAATTTTGGTGTTTTGTCCCATGATTAGACATCCCTAACCTTGCTTCAGTATAGTCAGGTAAAGATATCTATAGTACCAAGTGTTCTAAGGTCATTATTTTTCTAGAAAAATAAATTTCATTGTACCAAGATTTGATTTGTCTTTGTTTCTATTCTGCTCTATGTTCTTTAGGTCATATTTTGTAGCCTCTTTTTTGCATGTATGTGTGTGTATATAATTTCTTTTTCATTAGACAATCTCTGTTAAATATTTTTGTACCTTAAAAAATATCATTTGTATTTATTAGTTCTACAACTTGCCTGAGTCCTGTCACCTTTTCTGTATAACAGCAAATATATTTTCTACTTTAAATTTAAATTAATAAATAAGGAAAATAGCAACCATTTTTAGACCTTCTAAAATCCTACTGGTTTTATTACTCTCCATACTCACCACCCTTTATCTCAAAATGTATTTTCCACTTTCTGAATATTTTTTATTAATTTACCTGCTGTTTTGAATACTTTGAGTTACTATGTTTCAGTAAACGTACATGGATATTAGGCTTTCATATATTTTCTTTGTCTAAAAAATACCTCTCTATTGTCCTAGCACACAAAAGGGAACTTTGTCCGAACTAGGGCTCTTTCGTAATGCAGTTCTTTCAAAACTCTGTAGCTGTTGCTTTTCTTTTTTCATTTCATATTTATTGAAATTTCTGATACTAACTTGACTCATTTTATATTATTTCTTTTCAGCCTGTATTCTTATAGGCAGATTTTGTTTGGACCTTGCAATGTTTCTTTAAAAAAATCACTGTGATATATTTAACTGTGTCTCTTCATTGATTTTGCTTATTATCAGAAAAGTTCTGTTAATCTGAAGAGTGGACTATTTCTAGGTTGATATTGTTTCTATTATTTACATCTTACTTTTGCTTTTTATCGCTGTGTTTTTATTCTGAAAGTACTCTTGGTATATATTGATTTTTGAGAAATCTGACCTCATCTTTCTTTCAGCTTCAAATTTATGTCAGTAGAGGTCTGACTGGATCCTCTAGCCCACTACTTCTCCAGACAGATTTGATTTTTTGTTTAGTGACTTAAGAGTTGCTTGGCTTTCCTTGAACTGTATCTTGGGAAAATATCCTCAAAGTTTACAGCATGTAAAAGAACAAAATTTTGCTCTTAACCCTTTTCATGGAGGATTTTCTCAAACTAAATAAATGATTAACATTCCTAGATTTTTCAATATCATCTCCTCTATTCATTCCATTTAAACACACACACAGACACCTTTTTATTTTCTTCTTTAATATTATGGGTTATTTCATGTTTGTTTTGCTTCATATTACATTTAATGGTGCAAAAAATTGAAAATAGTGAGAGTTCTTCAGCTCTGTAATTTTCCACATGCACTACTATAAGGATATTCTCTGTTCTATCTCCTTCATTTTTTTTCTTTTTGCTTTGTAGGAGGACTAAGTTTATAGCTAGACCTGAGAAAATTCAAAATCTTTCTGATGCAGACCCTTTGAATAAACCCAAGAAAATATACCAAATACTTAAGTTAACATTTTGATATATTTGCCATTTTCACAGGCCTCTTAGCAGTTTGAAATTTCATGCAACTTTCTCCTAGATTGTATTTTCTAGATCAGTATTAAAAAAAAAAGAATAATAACTGTTTGGCACTGGGTACAATATCACATGTCTTTAATCTCAATAAAATGGGAGGTTAAGGATTGAGGTTTGCAACTTTGAGGCAGTCTTAGGAACTTAGTGAGCCCTAAGCAATTTAGCAAGACCCTGCCTCAAAATTTAAATCTTACTTAATGGTAAAGCACCTCTGGGTTCCGACTTCAGTGTGAAAGCATACAAACTGATGCATTGCTGCTTGAAAACTGAGTAGTGTAACACTGGTAGGCATGACACTCCAAGAAAAGCAGTCCTACACAGGATGCTACCACTTTTTATATCAGGAGAAAATGCTGCCATACTGAGTGATTCCCACGCTGACATCAGAGGTGCATTGTACATTTGTATGTGCCATGTACATTATGAAATTCTATCTTCCTTAGCAGTTAAGGAGGATCTGTATATAAACTGTTAAATTTGGAATGTAGTGATTGAAGACATTCACAAATACAAGTGTTTCTATAACCTTTATACTGGTTTCTTTATAGGAAGAAAAAACTGGAATTTACTTTAATATTTTGCTAACTTTCATCTATTTTCCGAATTTCTTAACTTCCATCATTAAACAATCTATTCTCTTTGATAGTGGTTCACAACCCAAAGGGAAAAACAAGGGTGGAGAGCAAATCGTGAATGCCTATGCTTGTGTTGCTATTCCTTTCCTCCTATTAGGAAGAGGAGGATAATCTCTCTAAGGCTGCTCTCACTTTCTCCTGCTGTAACAAGTCTTTGTTTTCTTAATTAACCTCCCTTCCCTTCTTCTTTCATCCCTTAGTCCTTCCTTCTTTCCTCTCATCTCTACACTCTCTTTTCTCTTTGTTTATATCTCTGGGTCTCTTCCTCTTCCTCTAACTCTCTTTCTTAACATCATCTCCACTTCCCTCAGATGTTCCCATCACCATTTATGAATCATCTATCATAAAAAACATAATTTCACCAGCTGCAGTTCTCTACAGATCTTTCTCCATTTCTCCCATAGCTAAAAACTTTGAGTTGTCTATACTTTCTATTTCCATTATTTTCCTTCTGATGCCAAATTTTCTTTTTCCACAGTTAATCCATATTTGATTTTATTAGTAAATTCTCGGAAGTTCATGACACTGATTAGACTTATTTGCATCTACTTTATTAGTTGTCATATATATGGAACAAAAAGTGAAAATCCGAAAGCACTCCTTTTCTCCTCAGTTTATGCTTAGAACATTTAGATCTAACACTTATTAAATACTTGTAAATATAAGGGTATTTTAAGATTATCATATTTTATAATTAAATTTTATTGAAGGGAGAAAGATTTTATTTTATTCTTCTATGTCTTCCTAAACTAAAACAGAATGGAGATATAAACTGATAAATTTGGAATGTAATGATTGAAGACATTCACAAATACCAGTTTACATAAAGAATTAAGAATCATTAAAAGACATGAATTAAAGGTAATAACTCAGAAAATGAAGAGAATCCATGGAACTGTGTTGTTAAGTACTTAAAATTATGGGTTCTAATGTTAATCTGAATGTATTGATAAAAGATTCTTTGACGGGGATAAGCTCAAGAACCTGAGAGCAGATAGATGAATAGCTGAAATATCTTGCAATTTCAATCACTCAAAATGAAAACAAGAATTAGGTTGAAAGGAAGATCATGAATCTGGGATGGAAGATGATACATCAAAAACTTGACTGGTTTCAGCAATAAGCATCTGGAGAACACAATATAGCTGGGAACCATAACCTCAAAGTAGCAGGATATTACTGAGTTAGGGATACTATAAAGTTAGGGATGGATTTACTGGGACCAGAAATGGAAATCAAGGAAGATATCATCAATACCACCTCAGCCCTGAGGTAGGATAGCAAGAGGAAAAGAAAAACCGATATCAATTTTTAAGTTTTTTAAAAACATGATCTCCTTGAGAGAGATCAAAGGAAATTTTTTAAAAAATCAAAAGGTGAAATTTCAGTAACAGGCTAAGAATTATTTATTGTAGAATATGTATTTCAGGAAACATTTGCAAAATTTGGAAGCAGAGAAAGTGCACAAGATTAGGACATCTCCTGAACAATATGACGATATAGAACTAAATGGCAAAGAAGAATTATTCTGAAAAATGCTTGGAATGAAACTTAGATAAGAGAGTTAATGAGAACAGTCCTTCACTCTCTTATAGAGAGCAGTTAGACAACCCGACCTAGTCCCAAATGCTTCTGTGTGTCATGCAACCTTATAGAATGACAATTTTCTACTGTTTGTCTCAGTTTAATAGGTCATCAAGCATTACACTGCCATAATAATATAGAATGGGAAGAGAAAACTTACATCTTAATGCTGTTGATGGGCAGCCAGATTCATGCCATTCTTATAGAAAATCATACAACCTAATTTTTGGTTTGAATGTTTTTCTGTACTTCTTATATTTGAAACTCATTCCCCAAATTCTTAAGTAAAGGTTATATGAAAGTGTGGGCTGTGGGAGGTAATTTGGATTAGATGAGGTCATGGGGGTGAGGACCCTATGACTGCATTATGGCTTTACAGGAAAAGGAGGAGTGACCCTAGCTAGCATGCATCCTTGCTCTAAGCATAAGATGCCCTACAGTACAAATGGGATTCAGCAAAAAGGACCTCACTGGATGTAGAACAAATGCCAGGACCATGCTCTTGGACTTCCCAAACTGCACAGCTTTGAGCTAAATAAGCTCCTATTTATGAATCACCTCATTTTGTTGTAGCCACAGAAACAGACTAAGACACAAATTAACTGATCTCATTTTAACATATAATCTTAAATCAGAATTAATACTCAATTTTGTCCTGCAATCTTGTTCATTAATGACCAAGTTTTTTTTCCTGAGAAGATCATTTAATGACTTCTTTCTCCCCAAATCCTTCAGTTTTTCTCTATCCTGAAGAAATAGAAACCATTAAAAGTTAATTCCTTCCTCTTACTATTGATAACTTTATAATCTTACTTTCACTGAATATTTTCACCTTTTTGTGACAAAAGAGGTAACTATTTCTTTCCAAAGGCAAACTTACCACTTGTACACTTGATTTCATTGTTTATATTCTCTAAAGGATGTACTGCTCTTATTATATTCATTCTTACCTATGTAATTTCCCTGCCTATTTGGTATTTGATTTCCCCCATTCAAATATCTGCTCATAATTTCCATCTAAAGAAAATTATTATTGCAAAATACACTTTACTGTCATGTATCTAAAAAGAACAAATAATAAAAAGTTTTAAAATGTAAAATAAAAGGAAAATCATTATTGGACTGCATCCAATAATGTATGTTTATTGTACATAACTAGTATATTTTCATAATCTGTTATTTAATTTGTTCTATAAATTTTAATTTGACTCTAAAATCTATGACTTTAAGATAATTCTACCTACGATTTAAGAACTTCATATTCGCTTTCCACCAGTCTGCAATTCACTATTTTTAACTATAGGCAAAATGCTGGACAACAGAACTTCAATTAATCTTGTATAATTGAAACTTTATATCCATTAATTAGTAACTTTCCATTTCCTCTTCCCCATAGCTTCTATATCCACTACTCTACTTTCTGATTCTCTAAGTTTGGCTCTTTTACATACCTTATATATATGAAATCATGCAGTAATTTTCCTTCTCTGACTGGCTTATTTTGCTTAGCATAAACTTAGCAAAGTTTATCTATGTTGTTTCACATTCCAGAATTTTATTTTTTAAAGGCTGGATAATACTGAATTGTCTGTTTTAATGGTTAATTTTATGTGTCAATATGACTGAGTCAAGGGATGCTTAGACAGATGGTAAAATATTCTTTCTATGTGTGCTTGTGAGGGTATTACTGGAGTAGACAAGAATTGGATTTGGTAAGCCAAGTAAAGAAGATCACTCACAGGAATGAGGGTGGACATTATCTAACCCCACTGAGATCCCGAATTGAACAAAAACATGAAAGAAGGGAAAACTTGCTTCCTATCTAAACTGGATATATTTTACTTTGATGTGAGAAATCCTTGTTTATATACCTTCAAACTTGAACTGGGACTTATACCATTAGTTACTCCAATTCTCAGGCCTTCAGACTCAAACTGAATTACCCTAGCAACTTCCCTGATTATATAGTTTCAGGATGACAGATTGTAGGACTTCTGGGCCTCAATAATTAAATGAGCCAATAATCAAATAAGCCCATTCCAAATGTGCTTGTGCATACACACATGGTTTATGTCTTTTGGTCCTTTTCCTCTGAAGTTCTTTAGTAACACTTTTTTTTTATTATCACATGCGTTTTATTCATTCTTCTATTGATGGAGGGTTTCTAAATCCTGGCAACTATTGCAAAGAATATTGGGTTCCTAATGCCTTTTTAAGATACTGATTTTTAATTCCTTTGGATATATACCAAGAAGCAGAATTGTTGGACCATATGGTAGTTCTATTTAAATTTTTTTTGAAATTTCATACTGTCTCCATAGCAGCTGCACCATTTTTCTTTCCCACCTACAGTGTACAAGGGTTATAATTTCCTTATATCCTCACTAACACTTCTCATGCTTTGCTCTTTTGATCATTGTCATCCTAACAATGCTAACATATTGTTGTACTTTTGAGCTGAATTTCTCTAAAGATCACTCACATTGAACATATTTTCATATACCTGTTGAGTATTTTTATGTCTGCTTTGGAAAAATAAGTATTCAAGCATTTAGTTCATTTTTAATAAGATGATGACAAAGATGATGATGATGAAAATTGCTATACAAATGTAACAGTTCCTTGTATATTTTGGAAATTAACCCCTAATCTACTATATGGTTTACAAATATTTTTTCCAACATTTTAGGTAGCCTTTTTACACTGTTAGTGTATTGAATGTGTTCTGCAGAAGCTTTTTAGTTTGATGAGAGTAATAAAAGAAGAACATATAAATTAATGGAAAAATACCCTCTATTCATTAATTGGAAGACTCAGTATTGCTAAATTGTCCACAATACCCATTGTTATCTAGTGACACAATCTCTATCAAATCTCAAGGGTATTTTTAATGGCAGCTATCACTTTTTATTAGAGAGAGAAGTGACATGAATAACAATAATACTTATTTGCAATTATTATTGATTCTTTAATAAGTGACGAGCAAGTCACATTAATTACTTTTATATGATTTAGTTTTTGTGTTTGCGGGGGACAGAAATGAGAAGATGTTGAACAAAGGATATAAAGTTTCAGATGTATAATATGAATAAGTTCTAGAAGTCTAACATACAATGATGTGACTATTTTAACAATTCTTATTCTATTCATAGTTTTCCTAAGAGAGGAGATTTCAGATGTTGTTACTACACAGGCACACATACACACACACACACACACACACACACACACACAAATAAAAATAGTTAAAAATATTTGAGATACAAAAATATACTAAATACTCAGCACCACATAAAAATAAAAAAATAAAGATTATGTGTCCACCAAAAACTAAAAAATAAATATTAAAAAATCTCTCTCTCTCTCTCTCTCTCTCTCTCTCTCTCTCTCTCTCTCTCTCTTTAAAAAAAAAAACAAAACACTAAACATGCTCTTATGCAATCATGCTTCTTGGAATTTATCCAAAATAATTGAAAATTTATTCCGAACAACCACCTTCACACAAATGTTCATAACATCTGTCTCTATACTTACCAAAACTTGGAAGCAACCTTAATTTCCCTTAGAAGGTGAATGGATAGGGGCTGGGCTGTAGCTCAGTGGTAGATTCTCATCACCACATAAAATAAGAAAAAGAAAAAGAAAGGAAGGAAGGAAGAAAGTTCATCTAAAACTAAAAAAAATATATATTAAAAAAGAAGGTGAATGGGTAAATAAATTGAATATTATTCAGTTAAAAAACAGAGCTTCCAAGGCAAGAAAAGGTAAAGAGAGTATTTTTAATGGAATGAATTCCAATTATATGATTTCCTGAAAAAGGAAAAAAAAATGGAGAAAGCTAAAAAAAATCACTATTTTCCAGTAGATAGGAGGAGGAATGGATTAAGACAGTAGAGAACAGAGAATTTTCAGGACAGTGGGAATCCTATGTATAATCATATAATGATGGATACATGTCAACATATATTTTTCCAAACCCATAAAATATTCAAACCAAGAGCAAGCACTTATGTAATCTATAGACTTTGGGTGATTCTGATATTTCAGTTCAGGCTTATCAGTCATAAAAAACATACCAATCTGGCTAAATAATATTGATAGTAATGGAATGTATGCTTATGTGTAGTAAAGGATGTATGAGAAATTTCTCTACCTCCCTCCTAGTTTTGCTATGAGCCTAAGCCTATTCACAAATAAAAAAATAAACATAATTAAATTTATATGGGACAACAAAAATCAAGATTACCCAAAATAAACCTGAGAAAGAACAAAATTGGAGGCATCACATTTTCCTTATTTCAAAATATGTTGTATAGCAACAATTAAAAATGTCATGGTGCTTTCATAAGAATAGACATACAGATCAAGGGAACACAATATAGAATCCTGTACTTAATATATACAATCAATGTTTCATAAAATTGCAAGAATATAAAATGTGGATTAGATAGTCTCTTCAATTATTGGTGTGCTGGGAAAACTTGATATCTACATGGAAAAGAATGAAATTGGACCTGTATATTGCACTACACACAAAAAGCAAATAAAAATGGATTAAAGACTCAAATGTAAAACCTGAAGCCATAAAACTCCTAGAAGAAAACACAAAGGAAAAAGCTTCATGACATTCACAACAACTTAACAGATATGATACCAAAAACACAGTCAGAAAAAGCAAAAGAATAGACAAATGGGATTACATCAGACTTTTTTTCAAAGATAAAATTATTTTACTACCCAGTAAATAAAAGTTCAAAATGGCTACTTATAAGTTACCTAAAAATCCAGATTCCTCATATGATCTGTAAGTCTGATCTTTTGCTGCCCATATATAAATATTCTACCTGTTTTTCCATACTCCATACTTGCTGGTATTCTTTTTATTATCTGAAAATTACAGGCTTTTTTTTTCTCAAATTGCACATATTACTTCTACTCAACTCCGGAGAGAGAACTTTTTTTTTTCATTTCAAGTTGCTCTTTTCTTCTTGTAATTAAATTGTAAATATAATATATAAGTATTAATAAAGTGTTTATTCATTAGGTATTACCAGAAACCAGTTTTCTACCCCTCAATTATAATTAACCATCTATCACATGAGATCATGTTGCATATTTCCTCTTCTTTCATCATAAACATACAGCATTTCCAAAATTAATTTTTTAAAGAAATACAAACGTACAGAAGATTTTGATGATATTTAGTACTTAGGGTGTGGTAGTCTATACCTGTTTTATTCGACGACTCTGTATTGCTATGATTGAAATACCTCACCAGAATAACTTAGTGGACAAAAAGTTTACTTCTGAGTTCACAGTTTTATAGATTCAGATCATGATCCGTTGGCTCTACTGCTTTGCCTGAGATAAGGCAGAATATCATGGAACAAAGGTGCAATGGAGAAAAGCTGCTAAGATAATGACAGCCCAGAAGCAGAGAGGAAAGAAGGTGTCAGAGACAAAAATGTAAACCCAAAGTTATGCTCCCAGTGACCTATTTCCTCCAGCCATACTCAACCTGCCTACAGTTTTTACCCAATATAGTAGTCCTTACCAATTATTAATCCATCAAAGGCTAATCCAATTATTCCATTATACCTCTCATTATCTAGTCATTTAATTTCTAATATTCCTCATATGGGAGTTTTAGGGAGACACCTCAAATCCAAACCACAACATTTCTCTCTTGATTCCCCAAACTAATGTCCACTTCACAATGCAATATTCATTTAGTCCATCTGCAAAGTCTCCATAGTTTTCACAGTTTCAGCATTGTCCCAAAGTCCAAATCCAAAGTGTCATCTGTGATTCAAGGAAAACTTGTCTATAAGCCTCTGTAAAGATCAAAATCAGGTAACATATATTCAATATATAATTGTAGAGAGTAAACATTTTCATTTCAAAATGAAGAAATAGGGACACAGAAAGAAGGGATGGGACCAAAAGAAGACCAAAACCCATCTGGTTAAACATTAGATCCTGTGGTACATAGTGATGAGATGTGATCTCCAAAGAACTTGTCCAACCCTACCCCTTTGGTCTTGCTATTTGCTGTCTACATGGCCACTCTTAGGATTGCTGTGTCCAAAATCAGCAGCTTTCCTCAACAGACATTCCATTTTACTGTCATCTCTTAGTACCTGGGGTGTCTATTTTAGTTTTGGTTCATTCTCACAATATCATGCATCAACATTTCAGGGTATGCCTGCAGGGATTCTGACCTGTTCTACTCTTCTGGTCTTTCAGGCCTTTCTTTGAAATCAGTGCAAGACACCATGACACCCTAGTTCCACCATCTAGAATTCTTGCAGAATCAGCACCTTATGGACACTACCATTGTCTGATCTCAAGTCAAGCACACTCCCTTTGATCATAGCTGCAACTGTCTCTCTGTGCCTGAGAAACTGAACAGTATGAAACAAATCCTTGGGAATCCGCTTTCTAAGTAACCCTGTGTGAGCAGGAATCCCACAAATTTTCAAAGGACATTTCAGTTTTATATCTTCAAGCCTGTCACGGGGATAAGCATGCTGATTCTTGAGATGCCTTCAAGGCATCTTTTCTATTGTCTCTGTGCCAAGTACTTAGTCTCTCTTTAGTGGTGGTAATCTCTACAGCCATCATATCTGATTAGAACACAATGTTATGTATTCTTCTCCTCTGGCCAAACCACAGATTTAAAATATATATATATTTGTCTGCTTTCCCCTTCTTATTATCACAATAAACCTGGTTGGAAACCAAAAATACCCATGTCAACACCTGAATGCTGTGCTGCCTTGAAATTTGCTTTGCCAGACTAGTCCAACACATTGAAATTCAAATTAACACAAAGTACCAGGACAAGGGCAAAATGGAGACAACTTCTTTACCAAAATGTAGCATGATTGTAGCATCCAAATTTTAATATAGTCAGTGCTCCCCTCTGAAATCTCATGAGTACAATCTTTACTCTCTGCATTCTTATTGGCATTCTGGTTTTCCAAGCTCAAACCAAAATCACACATTAAATTCTGCTTACAACATTCCAAGGCTTCTCCAGCTTGCATCTCAAAAACTTTTCTCAACTCCTTCCACAAACCAGTTCCAAAAGGTTTTCAACCACATCGACAGGTTAGTCACAGTCATAATGCTACTTCTTGGTACTAATCTCTGGTTTTTGTCAGCTCTGCATTACTGTGACCAAAATACCTGGCAAGAATTACAGAGATAAGTAAAAGTTAATTTTGTATTCACAATTTCAGAGGTTCAGTTAATGTTCAGCCAATTCCATTGCTCTGGGCCTGAGATAAAGTGGAACATCATAAAGGAAAGTCATGGTAGAAGAAATCTGCTCAGTGCCTGGATAGTAGTTTGACTGGGGCTTGTATCTGGGGTTTATTTTTTTGTTCCTGGTGTCTTGCATTTCTCCCTGCTTCCTGGCTGCCATGAAACAAGCAACTTTCTTTTACTATTTCCTTTCAATATGGTGTTCTTTCTTACCTCAGACCCAGAGCAGTGCAGTCAATGAATTACGGACTGAAACCTCTGAAATCATGAACCAAAGTAAACTTTTTTCTCCTCAAAGTTTTTCATGTCAGGTATTTTGGTCACAAAGTCTACTAAAACAATTTCACTTAAATATATAACTATCACATATTTCTTCTTCTCTTCATTTTCACCACTAGCCTTCAACATTTTGAACTTCTGCCTCTCCATTTAACTATGATTTTTTCTAGCATCCTTACTGAGAACCTCTTCATTTTGCTTCAAATCTAAGCACAAAGGCAGCTACATAATTTGCTGGGCTCAATGTAAAATAAAAATGTGGGCTTTTGTTCAAAAAGCTGCAAATAAGCTGCATTTTCCTTCCTGATCTGTTTATAATCCTATCTTGATATTTTACTATTTGCTATTTTATGAGACACTGACTTGGTCATAGGGATAAAAGTGTGGCACCTCATCTGCCACACTATTTAATATATAAGTTTAAGCCAACTCTCAGGCTCAACTCAGTAGTTAGACAGGAGCCAAGGATTGTGTACTGACAGCCTGTTGTAGAGAGGAAGGGAGGTGAAGAGTAGTAGGATTGCACCTACCCCCAAAGATTAAAGCCCCTGGTGCATTTTACATTGGCCTATTAAACTTTAATTACAATAGATAACAGTATTCCGAATTTTAAGAAAAAATCATATAGCACTAAATCAGGAGTAGGGATCTTCTGAGTTCAGGACCTTAGGTAAGTGCTGACTCTGTCTATAAAGATCATCATTACTGTACCTAGTTCAATCTCTGAGCTTAAGTATGTCAGAGAGTACTATATTATTCAAGTATATGATGGATCATTATAATACAGATGAAGAGATTGTTGTTGCATAACAAAGAAGACCTATTAAGATAAAATCCTATGTAGAATACAGATAAATAACTACATTTTCCTCTTTTATGTTTAATACAAAGATGAATTTTATACACTAAAATTTAGAAAAAAAAAGCAAATTATATATTGCATTCATATAAAGATTTATACATGGAAAATCAAATTAACTGGATTCTCCCACTGGTATTTGAATTTTCTATTAGAATCAATAGAAGAAGCTCTAGTGGCTTGCATCTGGCATTGCTCCTTGGTTATTTTATTTATACTTCAGCTCAGATCTATCTCTTTTCCTCATTCCTGCTCAAATACGTCCACCATTCTGCTTGAGTATGCCTCCTGAATAATAATGCTTATCACATATTTCTCTGATCAAAAAATCTATTTTCCCACTCTATAAAATCCACATATTAAATCATATCAAAATTCTTTACAATGCAAATATAATTTACATTTCAAGCACCAACCAATTTGGATGATGCATTTTTCTTCAAAAAATATTTTCAGAGCCTTTGAATTTCCTACTGGGCTAGAGAACTTTTAGAAAATGATTTAAATAATAGCATAACTTTTGTGCAAAGTGAGAGATATGGGCTAAGATTTATCTTCTATAAATTTCTAGTTTTCCCAGAACAATTTGTTTAAAAGTCTACCTTTTCTTCAACTTATGTTTTTGGAAACTTTGTCTAGTATCACATAACTGATTTATTTGGGTTTGTCTCTGTGACTTGTATTTCATTGCATTGGTCTTCATGTCTGTTTTGATGCCAATACCATGCTGGTTTTGTTACTATAGCTCTGTCGTATAATTTGAGTGCTGGGATTGTAATTCCATGAGCTTCATTTTTTTGCTCAGTATTGCTTTGGCTGTTCTAGGTCTCTTATTTTTCCCAATGAATTTTATTCCTTCTTTTTCTAATTCTGTGAAGAATGTCATTGATATTTTTATAGGGGTTGCATTGCACCTTTGTAATTCTTTTGGTAGTAGGGTCTTTTGGACAATATTAATTGTGCTACTTCAAGAACATGAGAGGTCTTACATCTTCTAATTTCTTCTTCTTCAATTTCTTTCTTCAGTGTTTGGTAGTTTTCATTGTAGAGGTCCTTCACCTTCTTTATTAGATTAATCCCCAGGTATCTTTTCTTTTTCTTTTTCTTGAGGTTATTATGAATGGGATAGTTCTAATTTATTTTTCAGCAGATTCATTACTGGAGTGTATGAAAGAAATTGATTTATTTATATTGGCCTAGTAAACTGCTGCTACTTTACTAAATTTGTTCTCTCACTCTGCACCAAAGTCAAAGTAGATCAAAGATCTAGGAACTACACCAGAAACTGCAACTTCTAGAATTAAATATAGGCCCAACACTCCAACTACTATAAATAGTATTTAAGTATCCATAGAGGAAAGGGAACTGGGGAAGGAGGAGGAAAAGGGAAGGGAAGAACTGAGGACTGAATTATAGCAAATTATATGTTGGCACAGGAGCTGATTTCATTAACAAGACTCCTAATATGCAAGAAATAAAATCAAAAATTAATAAATGTGATAGCATCAAATTGAAGTTTCTGTACAGCAAAGGAAACAATTAAGAACGTGAAGAGAAAGCCTACAGAATGGAAGAGCTTTGCAACCTGCTCCTGAGATAGGTCATTAATATGCAGACTAAATAAAAACCACAAAACTTTTAACACAAAACACACACACACACACACACACACACACACACACACACAAGAAAAACAAACAAAAAAACCCAAAACTCAATTAATGGTCAGAAGAAGTAAATTAAACAGACCCTTCTCAAAAAGAGAAATTCAGATGGCCAACAAATATATGAAAAAATGTTCAACATCGCTAACAATCAGGGAAATACAAATCAAAACTACCTAGAGATTTCATTTACCTCAAGTCAGAATTGCAATTGTAAATGAAACAAATAATAATAAGTGTTGGTGAAGGTGTGGAGAAAAAAGTATAATCATATATTGCTGGTGTGACTACAAATTAATACAATTATTCTGGAAAGCAGTATGGAGATTTCTTTTAAAAAACTAGGAATGGAACCACTATATTACACAGCTATCCCACTCCTTGATATATAGCCAAAAGTTCTAAAATCAGCATACTACAGGGATGAAGGCACATCTATATTTATATCAGCACAATCCACAATGTCCAAGTTTTGAATTAGACTCAGAAGCCCTTCATATGAATGAATAAAGAAAATAGGATATGCACATGTGCATGCACGCACACATGCACACACACACACACACAATGGAGCATTACTTATCCAGAAAAAATATGAAATTTATGTCATTTGCCAGTAAGTAGAAGGAACTGGAGATTATTATACTAAGTGAATAAATGAAACCCAGAAAGTTTGAATGTTTTCTCTCATATGCAGAAGCTAGTCCAAAATAAAGAAAGAAAGAGAGAAAGAGAGGGAGACAAGAATCAGGGGAGGGGGTATTCCAGCAAAATAAAAGAAAGATCAGTGGAGCAGTGGAAGGGGACTGAGGGGAAGGAAGGAGGGATGGGTTAAGGGAAAACAAGTGGAATAAATATGTAACTTTCTTACAGTATGTGTCTTTGTGTGTGTGTGTGTGTGTGTGTGTGTGTGTGTATACATAACATATAGATATATGGTGAATCTATCATGTATATTCAAAAGACAGTAATTAAGAAAAACTATAATAGTATTTTAAGTATCAGTAGATTAGAGGAAAGGGAATGGAGGAGAGAGGAAGGAAAGGTGAGGGAAAACTGGGGACTGAATTATAGCAAATTATATTCTATGCTTTTATAATTATATCAAAATGAAACCTAATGTTATATATAACTAAAATGAACCAATAAAAATGAAAAAGAAATCACATAACTATAATTCTTTCAGAGATAGCATATTATAAAATACATTTTTAATATCCTTTCATAGTATCTGCTTCCAATTCAATGTAATTACACTTTATATAGCATTCTACATGATTTTACCAATGAACTCGTCTACTGGCATAAACACAAAATGACTCCACGACCACATAGGATTGTTTTTACTGTTCCCCAGATTTGAAGATAAGATGGAGAATTAGCCTGTAGGTCAGCTTCCTGCATTCTAGGAGCTCAAACTATTTGGTTCTGTTTCTCCTGACAGCTTTTTTTTTTTTTTTTTTCGGCAATTGCTCCTATAGAGCTTATACAATTCAATCCCAACTCAGTCAGTAAAACTTTTAGACAAAGTAATATTGTTTAATTATATTTAATTGTTTTTGTAGATAGCATAAGAATAATGAAAAATAAGTTATATGCCAAATGAGAAACCAAACTCTTAAGTTTTATAACAAACTGACACAGGGTGACTTAATAAGCTATGATTTAGGAAAAATGATTACAATTGTAGTCAGTGGAAAAATAATAATGAGCAATTTTGTTATGGTCCTGTTGTTTGATTTCCCACATAAATCATATCATTTCAATCCTTAAATAACTTTCCTAGATTTATGATGAAATAGACTAAGGCTCAGAGAATACACCATTTACACAAGGGCACATGGCCACTGATTTGCCCATGAAACAACAGTTCATATTCTTTCTGTCAGCCTAAGCTGTGTTTAACAAAGTTCAGGTAAGTAGTGACTATGTCTCAAGGTCCCATGTGAGAATGATGTGAAGAGTCAAAGCTGATAGCTCCTGTGATGTTTCCCTATTGCCAAGGAGAAAACCTCATTTTTTTTGTATTTCTTGTATTAGGATTTTACTTATTATTTAATTTATAGAAAGGAATCTGCAGCCTGAAATGAAAATCATTATGCTTTGCTTATTGCAACTAATTTCAGTACATTTAGTTATAGAGTTTGTTATCTTTGATCTACACTCTATATCCCTCTTCTTATCTTTCTTTCTAGGCTTTGTGCTGGAAGAGAGCTTTGAAAACTGATGTACCCTGGCTCCCTTATCCTCTGGATTCTGGTTGCATTCTGCCAGTGAAGACGTTGCAACATAGGTAGAATTGAGTTGTGAAGGCATAAAAATTTACAATTGTCTCCCCAAGCTCTCTGCCTCCCAAGACTCAGTAATAGCTCTGTTCCTTTGTAATATGCCTTTTGGAAGGAGAATAACACAGGAATTAAGTTCATGGACTCTAAATAATATTTCCTTGGGTTAGACACCCCAGTTACACTCCATTTTAAAGATATGTAATCTTTGGAAAAATAAGTTAACCTCTATCTCAATTTTCCCCAGTTATATAAGGAATTAGAAATATTACCAGTCATGAAAGTCATAAAAATACAACCCATAATATCATGATATGGAGGGGAAAAAAACCCAATCCATCAAAACACACCAAAAAGTATTACAAATGTTAAAAATATTAGATAAGATATTCAAATATTATATAACCATATTCCACATGTTCAATAAGTTTAATAACATTGGGAAAGATGTTTAGTACACCTTACTTGAACTTTTCATAAGTTCAAAATGACAGGATACAGTTACTGGAAAGAACTAATAGCAGGTGAGACATAGCAGAAGGAAGAGAAAAAAATCTATCATCTTGAGTATACAGCCATAAAACTATCCAAATGAAAACAGAGGCAGAAGGGACCTAAAATTTAAAATGACCACTAGTGAGTGGGGAGATAAAGTTTGTATTCTAATAATATGTGTGGAAGACTTGTGTCCAGCACAGAGAAGACAGGGCAGCAGGAAATAAGCATGCACACATTTGAAGAGACAAGGCTGAAACTTTGAAAACTTTTAAACCCTAAGTCCAGTAAGTCAGCACAGGGCAGACATAAGAGGCACCAAATATGATCTCAAAACCAATGATAAAGGAAAAATACAGCAAGGAGAAGAATAGAGAGTAATGTGACATACAGATAACCAGATTTCCTATAGGAAAAACACAAACATAACACAAAGGAGGAATATTTTTAAAGCAATAAAAGAAAAGCACAGACAACTTATAATTCTATGGCTTGCAAAATTTTTTTCTCACATGAAAGCAAAATACTGACTTTTTTCAAATACAAAGGACTGAAATACTCATAAGCAGCAGACATGCTGTTCAAAAAAGGTAAATTCAGTCTTTAAAGCCAAAGGAAAATTATGCCAGATGGGACTGTGCTCAAAATAAAGGAATGAAAAGCACCTGAAATAATAAGGACTAGGTAAACATATGTTTATTTTATTATTATTCATATATCTTTGAAAAATATTTGACTTTATATAAAAAATTAAAATTGTGGTCTCATATAAAACCAAGATTAAAATGTGTAATGAGCTTAGTATAAAAAGTAAGAAGAAAAAAAACAGTTTATTATTTAAAAGTTTTTATATCATTCATGGAACATTATAATGTGACAGGTACATAGCATGTGATAATTGAAAGTTATGTAATAAACCATTAACCACTAAAATAATAAACCAAATTACAGCTAATAATGGGGCTGGGGTTGTGGCTCAGTGGTAGAGTGGTTGCCTAGAATATGTGAGGCACCAGATTCAGTCCTCAGCACCACATAAAAAAATAAACAAATGAAATAAAGGTATTGTGTCCATTTATAACTATTTTTTTCTCTTTTTTTAAAAAAATATTTTTTTATTATTTCTTACATACATTACAATAGAGGAGTGCATTGCACTCATAATTTTTGTATTGCAATTCTTAATACACCTTTATATCACAATTTGTCAAATCTCTGTTTGTATATAAGGTATGTTGACACCAAATTCACATCTTCATACATGAATTTTGTATAATGATGACCATCTTCTTCCACTATTCTTGCTATTCCCATTCTCCTTCCCTTTCCCTCTCACCCCTATTCCCTATCTAGAGGTAATATATAGCTAATTAGTTGGCAAAAGAGATAAAATGAAATCATAAAAGAGTACTCAATCTTAATCTTTCTAGTAAGAGGAAAATTATAACAAAAACAGGTGCTATACCTTTTCAAAATATTGAGATGAAGAATTTTAACTTAATGATGATAATGATCATGTGAAGATAATTTGGATACTGAGCATTTTAATTAAATATTAGGGAATATCATATTGGATTAAAATGAAATTCAACTACATGTTGTTTACATGATATTCACATTCAATATAAACAGGTCAAATTAAAAGAGAAATACCATGCATTCTATAAAGAAAAGTGAAGTTCACCAGGAAGAAGTGGGTAAAGCATGATTTGTTGACCAATGAAAATGTGGCACACTGAATTATTGTTTAACTTCCACATAGTCACCTCATTTGTACACTGAAGTTACATGATAATGTTTAAATTAGACAATTATCGAAAGTCTCAAGTAACATATGTGGAGACATTCTGAAAATTATGAAATGCCATAGAAATAAAACAATAAATGGGGAATATTGATGACATTTCTCCACCAGTTTGTAGATTATTTTATTGTTCAAATGAAAAATCATACAAGAAGGAAAAGGTAAAAGTTTCTAACTTTTGAACCTAGATGATTATGCAAATGAATAGCAGAACCAAGAAATATTGAAAGAATCTCTGCTTTGAACACTGGAAATATCTAAAAATGAAGACCTGTTTGACATTTAGGGAAGAATTTTAGATTCCTAAAATGGCATCCCATAGTTTCATAACTGCATACCTGAAAAATAAATATGATAAGCTATTATACACTGGCTCAGTTATGTTTCATAGAAAAAGGATATCAAAGGTTGAATCCAGGTGCCTACTAGTTGACTTTAGAGTGATCAAATGAGTGTTATTAACTGGGGTAGTAGGCTAATTACATGAGTATTTAAAGCAGCATTTTCTCTGCCTAGTTGTAGAAAGAGAAGTTAAAGAGGCTCAAAGCATGAGTAGCTCTAGATCCCCTGTGGTTGGCCTGAGTGTACTATCTATCCCAGACTTGTTTGTAGCAGGGAACAGAGTGGCAGAGCAGTCACTACAAGCTGAGAACAACCTGAGACAATAGCTACCAAGAACATGGGGACTAAAATCCTGTAACAAAAAGAAGCTGTATTCTTCCAACCACCTAAAAGAGCTCAGGAACTTATTTTTTTCCATAAGCCTCCAGACAACATTCCAGCCCTGCCCATAGGGCTTTAAAATTCTAAGTAGAGAATCTAGTTGAGCCTACCAAAATTCATGGCTTATACCTTTGCAAGATGACAAATAAGTGTTAGAAAGAAAAAGGGAAAAATGGGAGTGAATGAAAATTTCAGTGGTTATATTAATCTCAGAGAAATTTTCTGTGCATAGAATATCACTAGAATAAAGAAAGTCATTTAATACATAAAGTATACAAAACAATATTAACTGTTTATGTCCCTAATAGCAGAGTATCAAAATGCACCAAATAACAACTATGAAGGATACTACACGTTCACAATTATAGTTGAGAATTTACTACCACTCTGAATAATTGAGAAAAGTAGAAAGATAACCAGTAAGGGTATAGATTGACACATTCATTAAACTTATCTAATTTACATTTATACGTTTTTAACACTAGCGTAATATAAGCTCTTTTTATTGTACCTGGAACATTTACCAAGATAGATAAAACAATTTTCAATAAATTTAAAAAGAGTTTAGTCACACAGAGTATTAATATTCTCCTTATTCTCTGTTCATAATAATTTCCAAAAAGCAGAGACTTCTCAAAAATTGATAAATATCTGCTAACAAAATAATATACTGCTTAATATCTCACGGATCAAAGAAGATATAAAAAGGAAAACAAAAAATGTAATTGGAAGGGAAGAAAAATGAAAACACATTTAAAATTAATGAATTATGCTATGTTAGCAATTAAGTAGAAATTTACATCACCAAATGCTTATATTAGAAAAGACAGAAGGTCTTAATCTATTGAATTCAGCTCTTCCATAAGAAAGTAGAAAAAAGATGATTAATTAAACCCAAAGTAAGGAGAGAAAAAAATATATAAAACAGACTAAAAATAAATATAAAAAGAGAAAAAAACAGTGCATTCAAAAGCTGGTTCTTTAAGGGAAATATGATAAATCTAATAAAAAATTAAAAACCAAAGACATATTTCAATATCAGAAATGAGGGAGGTGATATAACTACAGATTTTACAGATAGCAACATGGTATTAGGACTATACTATATAGAAACCTAGGCTAACAAATGTGACAAGTTAAATATAATGAACAAATTCCTTGAAAGGCATAAATTACCAAAGCATACTTGACAAAAGATAGGTAACCCAAATAGCCCCTGTAGCTGTTCAAGCAATTTAACTTGTCAGTAATAACTGTCTTTTAAAAAACACTCCAGGGCCAATATCATTTTGTTGAAGAGAAAGGGATACTTCTCAATTTACTCTATGAAAAAACTTACCCTAAAACTAGACAAAATATTATAAGTGAAAATAACAGGCTAGAGAGTAACATCCTTCATAAATATAGATGCAAAAGTTCTAAACAAAATTTTGACAAATCAAATATAATAAGCTGCAAGTGTGGTAAGTTGTCATGGTTACTTAAGATTTATTCTATTAGAATTTATCCCATGTCAATTTAGTATTCAAATCTCAAAACAATGAAATTCACCAAGTTGATGACATAAAAAAATACAATCACTGCAAGAGATAGGCACAGGATTTTACCAAAATCAACATCCATTTTTAATAAAAAAAAACCTTTGCAAATGTATAAACAGAAGGAAACTCCCTATACCTAATAAAAGTTATCTGCAGCTGACATACTAAAGGTTAAAAGAGTGAATACTTTCTTCCTAAGATCAGGAATAGGAAAAGATGTCATTGTTCACCTCTATTCACACTTTAGTGGAGGTAAGTTTTCCCAAAAGCTCATGTTGCAAGAAGGCTTAGTTAGAGATAAAATGATTGGCTTATGAGAACCTTAACATAATCAGTGCATTAATCCCTGATAGGGATTAACTGGGTGGTGTCTATAAGCAGGTAGGGTGTAAATGGAGAAGGTGGGCCATTGGAGATATGTCTTTGGTTATATTTTGACCATGGGGAGTGGAGTTCTCTCTGCTTCTTAATGCTATGTTCCCAGTTGCTTTCTTTTACCACACACTTCTGCGTTGATATTCTGCCTCACTTTGGTTCTAGAGCAATGGAACCAGCCATCTACAGTTTGAGACCTCTGAAATCATGAGTGCCAATAACTTTTTCTTCCTCTAAAATTAATCTTGTCCCAGGTCTTTTGATAACATTAGCAAAAAAGCTGACTAAAACAGGAAGCAAGTATTTAAGGTGAGAAAAAGAAATAAAGACATCATATTTAGGTAGGAAAAAATAGAACTATCTTCTTTTTTAAGAAAAGATTATTATTGTATATAATCCAACATAATTTACATAAACATGTACTAGTATTAATAAGTTCAACAAGATTATAGGAACAAGATCAATATTCTATATAATTATATTTATTTTCCCATAACATTTGGAAATGGAAAATAAATATGCAACTTGTAATGTTATCAGAAAGATCCATTTAGGGATAAGTTTGACAAATATGTTCAAGACCTGTACACAGAAAATTATAAAACACTACCAAGAGAAATTAAAGAAAATTAATGGAAATATTTTCCTTGATCCTGGGTGCAAAGATGCCATATGGATAAGATCCTTCCCAAATTGAGTCATAGATTTGATGAAATTCCCCAAAATTCTACAGGATTTTATGTAGACATTAATGTTTTAATTAAAGTTTTGAAGTGATTCTGCAACAAAGAAGGTACTCAGATGACAAATAAACACTTGATGAAATACTCAATGCCATTAGTCACTAGAAAATGCAAATTAAAACCATAACAATACACACCAATTAGAATAACCTAAATTAAAAATGTTAAGCACACCAAGTATTGACAAGGAATGGGGAAAAAATTGACCTTTCTTGAACTTCTAATGAAAATATAAAATGACTCAACCACTTTGCAAAGCATCTTGGCAGTTATTACAAAGTTAAACACCTCATGATCCAGCCAATTCCATTCCTAAGAATTTACTCACAAGAAAGAAAGCACATGTTGATGCAAGAGTTATAAACAGGTTCCTATGTCAGTGTTGAACCCCGACGCAAAGAAAAGACCACTGACTCCAATTTCAAATCAAATTAAAGCAAGCTTGTATTTGTGTACAGAGAGGGAGCTGATCAGCAGCTGTTCTTTCCTAACATGGGCTAGAGACCAGACCCCCAGCTTTCCAGGAACAAGGTTTTCAGCACAAAAAATTACAAAATGGAGTGTCTTGAGAACTTACAGCTAACAGGATTTGACAAGCATAATACAAAGGCAGATAATAGGTTAAGGCTCTACATGGCATAATATTTCAAGGTAGGGAGTAAATTCAGATCCCAACATCAGAATTTATGAGGTGCCATTGAGGTTTCAGAGAGGGTTGTTATCTGGTCAAGGGGAGCCAGGCATGGGTGAGTTCAAGGCAGGGGTAGGAATTCCAAACAAGTTTAGAAATTGCAGTAATTTATAGTAAAACAGAAATCAACTTTTCATGACTTTGTGATGAGATGGCTCCCAAATCTTAAAATGGAATTAGGCTGGGTTCATCATTCAGCTTTATCTCTTATAGCCCCAAATTCAAAACAAGTCAAATATTCATCTAGAAGTGAATGAATGAACAAATTGCAATAAGTTCACTATAGTGAAATGTTTTTCAGCATTAGCTCAAAATAATTAGGTTATGTAAAAAAAAAAAAAAAACAACAACAACAAAACTCAGATCAAAAAGAAAAAAAAAGAGTATGCTCTCTATGACTACATGTACATAAATTGATATAAATACAAAGCAATCCATAATGACAGAAAGTCAGATCAGCAATTGCTGAGGGATAAAGATGAGGTCAGAGAGAACCTGCAAGATGCTAAAGGGAACTCTTGGAGGGTTAACATAAAATTATGACTCTCCTTTAAAGAAAATAAGAAAATGGTTTATACTGAGTCATATTTCTATGAGTGACCATAGCCTGGGAACCCAGATTCAAGTTACCCTAAATGGTATGTTCCACTGTGGAAGTGATTACATGAACTTCTACCATCACAGAACAAAATAAAATCATAAATCAATACATGGACCAAATTCATGGGTGGGGGCATCATGGAGATGTACAGCAAAGTGGAAGAAACCAAAAAGTGTTTTCAGATGTTGTAGTATTCTTAGCTTGGGGATTGTTAGAGGCTAGAAGTCTACTAAGCTTAATATATTCTGAGAAATTTAACAAATAGTCACAAGAATGGTAGGTCAGATCTAAACATGCTATTAAAAGGACTAAGATAGCCCAAAATAATTTTGACTCTTGACCTGCAACATTCCATCTCTTCATAAGCATGGTATTTATGAGGTGCTATTGAGGTTTCAGAGAGGGTTGTTATCTGGTCAAGGGGAGCCAGGCCTGGGTGAGTTCAAGGCAGGGGTAGGAATTCCAAACAAGTTTAGAAATTGCAGGTCCGGCAGTCTACAGAATTTTTCATATAGATGCAACTTCTTCAGAGAACTTCGTTTCACAGAGGAGGTTGTGTGAACTGTCACAGAGAATATGGCTATTTATTTATTTGTGGTGCTGGGGATCAAACCAAGGTCTCAGACATCCAAGAAAGTACTCTCAATGAGCTGCAGTCCCAGATTCTAAGATGACAGATGTGTTCACTATGGTGATGGTTGGATATTTTCACATGTATATATTTTACATATGTGCATTGGTTTTCTGTCAATCCTTCCTAATAAAAAACTAAAAACTAAACGCTAGGTTTTCTTTGGAAATAATTAGTTCTCTTTGAATGAGTGAAATTGAAATGTTGAAACTTTGGTGTTCAATATACCTATCCTATTCTTCTTTTTATAGCAGAAACTCTGGGCTTATGAGAAGATAATTCATATTCACATCAGTTTTCTGTGTGACTTTTCTTCCCTTTCATGGTTAGTTGTGTGGAAAACCAAGTGATCAGCAAAACACATTCAAGGTATTTAGGTTATAGCCTCATTTTGCATCAGAAGCTCTGAAGTAAATTACAGCTAACAAGGAAAATACTGAATTTTCAAATAAGGGAACCAAGCTTCCGCCCCCTCCACCCCACCCCTTCAAATCACCTCCGCTTTGTGGTCATCCTAAAGTGATTTTCCTTGCAGCCTCAATTAGTTTCATATTCAGACCTTCAGTTGACAACTGGACTCTCCAAACAGAACCACCACCTGGATAACATTTCCTGAGCTTTTCTAATGGATGTTAATGCTCCATCATTTCAACCAAGGCCATGACTTTTTAGCTGGAATCTCCCTCCAAAGGAAACTCTCACCTCACCCCTTGAAGAACGGGAACACACAGGAAAGAGTGGACAAACACAGCCATGGGGAGCTTAAGTAGAGTTGCTGTATGTACAGATGAGCTCAAGAGACCTTTGGTCACAGTCAACATAATGTTTAGCCACGCCACTTTTAATTCTATTAACAAACTTGGCAAATTTAAAAATGTGTGAAAGGCAATTTTCTCATTTTGATTTTTCTGAAGTGCTTTGATGTCAAATTTAACAATGCATTTCTACTCTTTGACCTATTAATTTTATTTACTCAGACAATTCTAATAAAACAGAAATGTTTAAAATGTTGTAGGTGTATGAATTCAAAACGTTATTATCTCATGTATTTATTCATATTTATTAAGCAAAAGTTATTGTTGTCCCATTATTGCAAGTATCTAGTCTAAGCATATTGGAGTATTCAACAAATGAATGCTGAATAGAAAAACGAATGTGTGAAACCTAATGCCCTCATTAATTTGATGACATGTGTGCTTATAATCAGAGAAATTACTTTCACTGAATTTAATTGGGGATTGTTTTATAATGATGTACATAAGTATCTTTAAAGATGTACTGCATTCCCATTGTTTTTACTTCACTTACTTGGTGTAGTCTTGAATATGAACTCACTATCGAAAGAGATTCAGATGATATTTTGCTAAGGAATGTGTTTATTTCTTCCATACCATGATGGTGGGCAATTAAATTATTAAGAAGATGTTAATTATGTTCACTGAGAAGTAATTGAGGCATGATAGGTTATTTTACGCTATAATGATGTTTTTCCCTCTGCTCAGTCTACCATGAAATGTCAGGTAGACATTATAATGTAAGCATTTCATCTTTCAGTTCTTATAATTATTCAAGCTAAATTTTGCTTGAGTTTTTCCTGACTTTCTCTAAGCTTATCATTCAGATAGAGAAGATTATAATTTCATTTGTGTTTAATAGTAAGTCTTCCACTCTCTCGGCTGAACATATTGACCTCAATTATTTTTACAAATCAGATTAGCCTTGTTGGCTTCAATCATTTCAGTCATTAAAAAAAAAAACTTAAGCAAGGACTATATATATTTTAGCAGCTGCCTTCCAAGTGGCAATTATCAGCAAGACCAGTATATTTGGAGAGAGAAATTTATTTTCTCCTAGTGAGATTTAAGGTGCGGATTATAGGATTAAGCTCATCTACCTTGTCCACCAGACTAAAAGACTAAAGAATGGTCTTCATCCTCACCCTGCTGTACAATGGTCTCTTCAAGAAAAATCAAAGCTAAAAAATAACATCTTAAGTGCTTCCCTAAGCCTCCATCTTTATACTCCAACAGGAATTATGCAATGAATCACTGATAGAAATATTAAATTGCATTGGATGGACTTAAAGTACATCATAAATACTTTTCCCACCTTTTACAAACATCCCAAGACTACTTGTTTTTCATTGAAAGTTTAATGACTCAATTGTGTATATGACATCTAATGTTAACTTTCTGCAACAAGGTACTAAATTTGAATAAGCTAGAATATTACTAAAGTAATATTCACCAAGTCTCTCTGGTTCCTTTTTGTAAAAACTGGCATACACTTTAAATATGAAGTAAGCGTATAAAGACCTTTTTTCTATTTATTCATAAGCTCAGATATCTTCTCTGTACTGTGAAATCAGAATTTGCTTTCTAATTGAATTACCTATAAATGTTCTAAGGGACTAAGTGAAAAAGCAAGATTTGAGATTAATTACTTGAGAATGATTTGTTCATTGTGCATCCTTTGCTAAGTCTGCTATAACAAAAGGTTATGGATAAATGGATGAAGTGTCATTGGTTTTGCTGTTTTGACAGAACTAGACATTATTAGTAACACTTTCAGAGAGAAGCTACTTCCAATGTGTTTCATTAGGTATTCTGTATTTATGTACATATTTTTGTTTGATGCAAAAAAAAATGAGTGTATTAACAATGATTGTCTATAGAGGCAATGATTTCTCCAATTCTCTATCCTATCTTCCATTTCATAAACCCAAAGTCTTGCCATCTCTGATGTTCTGTGACCTTACAACAAAGTCCTTGGATTAATAGGTCCATCTGTCTAAAACCTGGCTCAGGCCAGCTGTGACATCTAATTAAATCCAGACAAGCTGAGCTTCAGTCTCAGATGGACCCTACCTCTGGATTCTGACTCAGTTATTCTCTAACATTTCTTGGTGTAAAATGGATGTGGTGGGCCTTAGTGGCTGGCCAGAGTACATCTATTCAGATGGCCACACATAAGTCCTTTTCACTTTTAAAGCTACTGCATCTTCTTTAAAATCAAAAGTTTGCAAAAACTGTTCTCAGAAGACAGATGCAAAACATACATCTCACTTGGTGTAATGTATTTCATCCTTCACCTGGACTGATGGACCACCAACACAAGATGCTTTTACTTAGGATTCTATTTGTTATCCTTCCTCTGTTCCCTTCATCTCCCTATATCTTTCAGAGACTTGTTATTTTTGTCCTTACCTACCCAGCTGTATGTCAGTTATACATAACCTATTATTTTTTTATGTGGAGGGGAAGATTATAGAGGCAAGGGTAGCAATGTCCATTCAGTATTGTCCAGTGAAGTTAGTATAGATTCAGGGATAAAGTCTGACAGGCCTTATGCACACTGTGGTGATATAAGCATCGTTTTACCTTTAGGAGATGCTACTTAAAATTCAAATCATGTACCTCCTATTATGAAATCATCACCACAAAAATTGATTATAATTTTGCTTTCCAAATAATATGCCCACAAGGAGAGAATGAGCTGCCTGAAAAGTGCCTATGAGATCTGGAAGTTTCCTTCCTCTCAGTGGAATAATAAGCTGGCCCTCACATTATAATTAACTTTTCATGCAGCCCTTTTTCCAAGTCAAGCGTTTAGATCCATTTGACAGTTGTATTTCTCATTATGAATTAATAAGTTGGTATTATAGATTCCCCCCACACACTGTTTATTTTACAGACAGCCCTCTTTAAAGAGAGACTCAGGAATAGGTGGGCAGAAACTGGGTGTCGAAAGAGAGGGAAAGTGGAGAAAAAGTTGGAAGTTTGAGAAAGCTCAGGGAAAATATTTCCCACATGGGTCTAGGCCCACTCTCTCCTTGCACTAGGTATCTGGGGCTGGACTGGGGAGGATGCTCTGAAATGGCTTCTTAAAATTACCAACTGTGGCTTGATTTTCTGCCACCAGAGGGAAAGACAGAAAACAGTAGGGATACTCACAAGAAAAAACATCATTTGGGGAAAAAAATGAATTTTACATGGGGACAATCGAAAAAGAGCGCAGTTGCAATATAAACAGGGCATTAGGAGTTTGAATCCAGCTCATCAGGGTGATAGGATATTCAAGGCAGGCCTGTGGGAGGGCCTCTTTTATGACTGCCACAGCAATCTCTCTAGGGCTATGGTAGGGCTCATGTGTGTCCACAGGGGATTCCGTTTACATCAGGTACTACTGTCTAGAATCTGGTAAGACCATTAAGAGATATGAGTCCACTCTTATTGAGCCTATAACAAAGGAAAATGCCACTCACTCTCTAGGCGAAAGCTGATATTGGCTGCCAGTTTATAATTTTTCTATCACAACTTTCTGCATTGCTGAATCCAGTGCATACATTTTCCATTTTAATTTCCATAAAACAGACTTCTTATCTATCAGTTGCCCATGGATGGGTATTTTCAGTGGTACCTGCCATTGTCCTGGGCTTCCAAATATTTATGCAGTATTCCTCCACTTGTCAACTCCAAAAATTTCTCCAAAACTACTGATTCCTCAAAAATATTTTCCTATGACTACTTACATATCTGTACCTTTAATTTCTTATAATCCATTTCCACATAATGGCAGTATTACCTTTTGTGCTATATTTGAGATTGCATTGCTTATAGCTTAAATTCTCAATTGTCTTTTGTTACTTAATAAAATTCATTTTTCTTAGTGTAATTTAAAGTAAACTTCCAAATATCTGTCCAACCCATGGTAACTTTAAGAGAATGTTAGGTAGAGAGTCCTCAAATAAATCAAAGCCCAAATCTAATGGCTAATATAATCCAGAAAGACTTCACAATACATTTTTGTTTCTTTTGTGGCACAATCCATACTTTAAAAAAAAAAGAGAGAGAATTAATTTTTTATTTTCTATTGAAAATTTTGAGCTGTTTGTGATGCAACAATGACTATGTATATAAAATGTAATTTAGTACTGACTTATAGTTCCAAGATTATTTTTTATTTTTTCCCAATAAATCAAAATGTGCCTTTGTCTCTTGGGAATGAATCTAGTTTTGGAAAACCATGTCATATACTTATATTGCTTGCTCCTTTAAAAATCTGAAAACAAGAGAAACAAAACACAACACTCATAAAATGGATACTAAGTATTTCACTTCTTTTCTTCCTCATCATCATATTTTGAGTGTAAAATATCTAGTATCAACAGAGGAATATATTAACCATAAATGAAAATAAATTGCAAGTTACAACTCTACTAATATGCTTATACACATTATCAAGTAATAGAACATTTATATCTTGTATTTGTATTAAAGTATAGGATAATTAAGCAATTTATATCTTATCTAACATATATTTAGTTGTTTTTATGAAACGCAACTATGATGCTTTGTAATGACACAAAATAACTGACATAATAATAGAAAAGCAAAATAAAATCATACATGTGACATCATTGCAACATTAAAAAATGCATAATTGTGATTCAAAGGTTGAAAAAGAATAATTTTTGCCAATGGTTTGTGTGTGGTAATATTTTCTCTGATAAATACAACTTAAGTATAATATTTTCTCTAATGAATATAACTTAACTATTGAGACAGTATGTTTTCAGGGTTCATCAATGAAATTGATTGAATAGGATATTATAAATATACATATACAAGTGCACAAATATATTCAGCATTTTTTATTTTTATAAGGAATTGAATCATACGATTACAGAGGCTGCAAAGTCCCACAGTCAGTGTAGACCCAGGAAAGCCAGTGAGGGAGTTCAGTCTGAAGACCTGAAAGCAAAGGGCAACAATGCATGTGGTCTAACAAGGAAGGCATGAGATCTACGTCTCACCTTCAGGGATCACGCAGAAAGGACCAATTCTCCCTCCCTCTGCCTATTTTCTATTCAGGCTTTCAGTGGATTGCATGATATACCCTAGCTTCTCCAGAAAAACCCTTACAGATCCACCCAGAAACAATGTTTAGCCAAATATCTGTCCAACCCATGGTAACTTTAAGAGAATGTTCAGTAGAGAGTCCTCAAATAAATCAAAGCCCAAATCTAATGGCTAATATAATCCAGAAAGTCTTCACAATACATTTTTGTTTCTTTTGTGGCACAATCCATACTTTTAAAAAAAGAGAGAGAATTAAATTTTTATTTTCTATTGAAAATTTTTAAGCTGTTTGTGGTGCCACATTGACTATGTATATAAAATGTAATTATCTGTTTTATGAAACTAGTATTTTTATGAACACAAGTAACTAATCCATGAGGATAATCATAGTTTACAGAAGACAAGAGATATCCAAACAGGGAAATTAGAATGATTAATATTCTTCCACTTTTTCTTCTCAATTGCTCAGTTTTACTTTCCAACTTAGTTATATAGAAATATGCTGTAGTAACAACTATCTTGGACTATGAATCCCTCAGTTCCCCTAATGCTTTAAAATAAATATCCAGCTTAGCGATGCCTACTATTGAAAGCAATCGAACTCAGAAATTTTATTAAAATAAGATAATTCAAGCATTTGCATCATTCTAAACTTGAGAAATAGTATTTAAGTCATTTTTTTAATTTATGTAAGGACTTTCATTTCAAGCAAGTTGAATTATAGAAGTTAGGTGATTTAGAGAAAAGCAATCTTTAGAATGAAATAATGCATGATGTATTAATTTTGAATGGCTAAGTTTTAAAAATAAGATATTTAAGTCAGAATTTTACATTATGTATAAAGACTAAGGAAAGAAAACAGTCTGATAATACAATTGTCAATGTGACAATTTTTACAATTTTAATTATAGGCTTTCTTATTTTAAGTTACAAAAAATGTTGTTATTATTCATTTTTTATATTTATCTTTTAATTGAGTGCCATAGTATATTTTTTAATTGTGGTTTAATAAATATAACATTTATCATCTTGACCATATATAGCTTGGTAATGTTAAAGATATTTACCAATTCACAAAAAGTTGTCATCTTGCCAAACTGTAACAACACCTACAAAATTACTCCTTATCCTACTCCTCATTCCCTATCAGTCACCATAGAATGGTATCTCTGTGAATTTGACTATTATGGATACCTCACACAAATAATGGACTCACAAAACTTGTAGTTTTGACTAGCTTATTTCTTTTATTGCCTCCAAGTTTCTGCCATGTTGTAGCATGTGTCAGAATTTCCTTTCTTTTTTAAGGCAAAATTACACACACACACACACACACACACACACACACACACACACGCACACAACATGGATTTCACATCCATGTTTTATCATTCATCCACTGATGGACACTTGGGGTAGTTTCATCTTTTAGCAATTGTGAGTAATACTGTTAAAAATATGAGTGTGAAAAATATCTTTGAGACTTGCTTTTAAATTTTCAGGCAATATAAACAGAAGCAGAAACACTGGACCATGTAGTAATTCTATCTTAAATTTTTAAGGAACTGCCATACTGTTTCCAAAGTGGCTATATCATTCTAAATTCCTACCAACAGGTAATAAGTGCTCAATGTCTTCAAAAAATTGCCAAACTTGCTATTTTTTGTTTTGTTTTGCTTCATGATAGATATCCTAATGGGTGTGATAGGAGATCTCATTGTGGGTTTTATTTATGTTTCTCTAATTACTAGAGATTTGGTGCATTTTTTTCATACGCTTATTGGCTATTATGCATCATCTTTGGAGAAACAACTTTTCAAAATCTTTGTTTACTTTTAAATTCTTTTTTATTCTTTTTAATTTTTTTTATATGTTGAGTTGTGCCTTTTCATGCTACACAGGGAGGGGCCTTGGTGGTGTTCTTGATTCCTGTCATAAATTAATGTGAAACTGTCACAATATTCAGAGTCCTTTATGTCCTGCAAATGAAGGAGGAGGATGTCCTCAAATTCCTTGCAGCAGGAACCCACTTAGGTGCCACAAACCTTTATTTCAAGATAGAACAATATATCTACAAAAAGGAAAAAGTGTGCCAAATACATCATAAATCGGAAGAGGACTTGAGAGAAGCTTCTGGTGGCACCCCATGCCATTGTTGCCACTGAAAACCCTGCACTATGTGGACATTGCCATTCTGTGCAAGAACAGAGGAGCTTACTCTGTTGGCCTGATGTGGTGAATACTGGCCCAAGAAATTCTGCACACCCATGGCTTCCTTTGCTGTGAACATCCATGGGAAGTCATGCCTGACCCCTACTTCTATAGAGATCCTGAGGAGACTGAAAAGGAAGAATAGGCTACTGTGGAAAAGCTGTGAACAAGGAGGGATTTCAGACTGAGGTACTGCACCAGGTGCTGAGTTCACCACTACTTAACTGGAGGGCACAGACTGTTCTGCAGGTGGGCAGGTGTCCCCTGTGACTAACCAGCAGTTCCTTGTTGAAGATGCAGGGCTTACTTAGCCACTGAAGACTGGTCTGCAGCATCCACTTTGAAAGCCACTGAATGGGCAGAAATAACCAATGAATGGTCTTGAGCTTTTCTTCCATAGGCACTTAAGCAACATGGAAATTAGGTTACAGAAAATAAACACCAGTCTCTAAAAATAAACAAATAAATAAATGTTGAGTCATAGGAGTTCTTTAAATATCCTGGATATTAATCTATTATTAGATATACAATTTGCAAATATCTTCTCCCAGTCCATCTAGGAAGGCCTTTTAACTCTGCTGATTGTGTTTCATTCACAGGCATTTTAAATTTTGATATAATTCAATTTACTTTTTTTTGGTTTTTATAGCCAATGTTTTTATGTGGTATCCAAGAAATCATTTCTAAGTATAATTGCATTAAAGTTGTTTTCTCTTACGTTTTCTTTAAACATTTTTAAATCCTACTTGATGAACATTTAGTCAAATTTTATATATGGAATAAAGTAAGGATTCAACTTCATTCTTTGGATGTGAGTATCTAGATTCAGCAAAACTACTTTTTGAAGAAATGTTACAAACAAATCTCATTTTATTACACTTTGTTTTATAGCACTTTACAGATATGGCAGTATTTTTTTTTTGTTTTTTTTTGTTTTGTTTTGTTTTGTTTTTTTACAAACTGAAGATTTGTGGCAGCTTAGCTCCCAGCAAGTCTATTAGTAACATTTTTCCCATAGCACATGCTCACTTCATGTCTGTCACATTTTGGTAATTTTCACAAAATGGTAAACTTCTTCATTATTGTTATATGTGTTATGGGTAATCTCTGATCAGTGATCTTTGATGTTACCAATGCAATTGGGGGGAGGGGGCATTATGCACCTTGCCCATTATACAATATTTAAATTAATAAACATTGTGTATATTCAAACTGCTCCATCCACCATTTTCCCATTTTAGGACATTCTATCCCTTAAGCCACAACAATACTTAAATGAAGCCCCTTAATCACCCTTCAATACCCATAAAAAGTTCAAATGAAAGGAAGAGTCCCACATCTCTTATTTAATTCAAATCTTGAGATGATTAAGCTTTGTGACAAAAGAATGGCAATAGCTAAGATAGGCCAAAAGTCAATCTCTCAAACCAAGCTTTGAAAAAGTTCTTGAAAGATGTTGAAAATGAATGATAAGAGAACAGTCTTCCTGCTAATATGGAGAAAGTTTTAGTGGTCTGGGTAGAATATTAAGCCATCAACAACAAACCATACTGCTTTAAACCAAAAGCTAATCCACAGCAATTTCCCAACTCTTATGAATTCTGTAAAGTCTGAGAGAGGTGAGGAAGGTGCAGAAGGTAAGTCTAAATTTGACAGAGTTTGATTCATGAAGTTTGTTTTAAAAAAAATAATTTCCATAACATGCCAAATAATGCAAAGTTAAAATGCAAAGTAATGCAGCAATTGTTGATGTGGAAACTACCACAAGCTATATGGAAGATTCAGCTATGATAATTGATGAAGGTGGCTACACCAAACAACTGGTTGTCAGTGTAAATGAAACAGCCTTACTTTGGAAGAAGATGGAATCTATGACATTCATAGCTAGGAAGAAAAATTCATTGCCTGGCTTTACAATTTCAAAAGACATGCTCACTTTCTTGTTAGGGATGAATGTAGCTAGTGACTTTAAATTGAAGCTGATGTTCATTCATCATTCTGAAAACCTTAGGGCTCATGAGAGTTACACTCAATCTATTTCTCATGTGCTTCATAAATGAAACAAAGCCTGGATGTCAACACATCTATTTACAACATAGTTTACTGAATATTCTAAGCTTTTGTGGAAACCTACTATTTAGAAAAAAAAAAAAGAAGAAGAAGAACTTTTTTCAAAACATTACTGATCATTTACTGTGTACCTCATTACTCAAGAGCTCTGATGGGGATGTACAAAGAAATTAATGTTGTTTTCATGCCTGCTAATACAATGTCCATTTTACAGCTCATTCATCTAGGAGTTATTTTGAAATCTTACTATTTTAAAACCACATTTTAAAGGTATTAGGTGACATATATAATGATTTCTTTGATAAATCTAGGCAAAGTAAATTGAAAACTTTCTGAAAAGTATTCACTATTGTAATGGCCGGTCCAGATATTTGTGATTCATGGGGAGATATCAAAATATTAACATTAACAGGAGTTTGAAAGAAATTGATTCCAACCCTCATAAGTGACTTTCTTCCATGCAGGAAGTAACTGGAGATGTGCAGAAGTAGTGGGGGAATTGGAATTACTGGTAGAACCTGAAGAAGTGACAGACTTATTCCAATCTCATGACAAAAGATGAGAAGTTACTTTTTTATGGGTAAGCAAACAACATAGTTTCTTGAGACAGAATTTACTGGAGAAGATGGTGTGAGCATTGTTAAGATGACAATGCCTTTGGAACATTACACAATAAACTAGGTTTGAGAAGAGTGTCTTCAATTTTGAAAGAAGTTCTGTTGTGGGGAAAGTACTATCAAACAGCATCACATTCTACAGAGAAATGTTTTATGAAAGGAATAGTCAATCAATGTACCAAATTTCTTCAATGTCAATGTTAAGATCTTCAACCAGCAAAAGCATTATGATTCATCAATGGCTCAGATTACTGGGAACAGTTTTGAGCATTGATTATTTTTAAATTAAGGTGGTCATATTTTATTAGACATAATGTTATTACACTCTTGATAGATTATTATAGAACATAAGCATAACTTTTGTATTACTGGGAGAAATAAAACCTTGCATGACACACTTGGTTGAAATATTTGGCTTATTGTTGTGATCCGGGAAAGAACTCATAATATATCCAAGGTAGGTCTGAATGGTGTTTTAGTGGAAAAAAAAATCTCCATTTTGTAAAACCATAAAATGAATCTAATTTCCAAGAAAGCATATTTTTTTATGTATATAAGTTCCAACAAATTAAATCACTGCATTTTTCCCAGAGTTCCTGCAATTATACTAGGTACCTGTATGACTATATGAAAACGCATTACAATTTTAAATAAAACTGCAGGCCCAATTATAATAAATAAATGAATAAATAAATGGAAGTACAAAAGCATACAGGAAGTGCATCAGAGGGATGGAGAAGGGAAGGCAAAGAGGTATTACTAGGGATTGAAATGGAGAAAACTATGTTATATGCATTTATGAATATGACATAATAAACTCCAATGTTATGGAAAACTATAATGCACTAAAAAATAAAAAGTAAAATAAAAATTCTCTGAGAGGGCTGGGGATGTAGCTTAGTGGTAGAATACTTGTATAGTATGTATGAGGCTCTCGGTTTGATTTTCAGCACTATCAATACAAAAACCAACCAAACAAACAAAACCTGTGAGAACATTGGTACCATTATTATCTTTCTTTTATCTATCAAGAAACAGAAACGGAGAAATTAAAATACTAATCCACATCACACAGCTAGAAAATGGCAGAACCTGCATTTGGATCCAGCACTTCTGGCTACAGAATTCAAACTCAGACTATGAAATTATTTACCTCAATTCTTATTTAATTTATATGATGTTCTCAAGGATTGATGAAGCTCCAATTAATAGAAACTTCCATGTGTATAAAAAGGATATTTTATTTAAAAAATTAACTTCCTTTTATGCATGAACAGAATGGAGGCACTATTTCTTTCGACAATACTATCTCATGAACAAAATCTAGCCAGTGGGGAAAATCAATAACAAATACTTTTAAATCTTTTTTAAACAAAACACAAAATATTACATTCTCTAATATATAATTTAGTAATATTTTAATTTCATTGTTAAAATATTTGATGGTGAAGAGATTTTTTGTTTCAAAAATCATTTGTTAGGCAAAGCTGAGTATAATATAAAACTAGAAAAAAATAAATGAAAGATCAAATATAAGTCATATATCTTTATAACAAGAACAGAATGAAAATATAAAATAGCAAATCTATTGAATCTATAGGCTTACCAAGTTCTAGAGGTTACAGAAGTGGTGACATCATTGCCAAATCTTGCTTCTATGGAAAAGAAACATCTTAGAGTCACCCAGTCAAGGTGGAGCACTTAAATAAGACTCAAGGTTTGCACACAGGGACTAGGTTCAGATTCCCCATGCCAATGAAGGTACCAAATGCTACTTACAATAACTGCACGTGCAATGGTAGATAGAAAGACTTTCCATTTTGGCTTGGTGACTAGATTTGCCAAGTTTATTTTCCAGTTTACTACAAAACTGTAAGTGCAAACATAGAACACTAGACTTTATATTTAAGAGAGGAAAGCAACTAAAAAAAAAAAACAAACAGGAACCTTAATTCTATTAAATAAATCTGAAAGCCAATATACACAAGACCATATAATAAAAAATCCAGTACCAGGAAAAATTGCAAATAAAATTATATTGGTGCATTTTCATCAGAAGGAATTATATTTGCTTACTATTACAGAAAATAACTTTTTAAAACTATATTAATTTTAAATATATAGTATATCAAATTGCATTTAAATATAGCGCAAAGATATGAATGTAAATGATGCCCGATTCATATAAAAAGGATTGGAATTACAATAAAAGATATACTTCACTGACGATAAAACATTTTTCAAAAAATAAAAGTTTACAAATTTTTATCCTGCATAGTATCAATAAGGAAAAAGGTAAACTGAAGATAATATGAGGAACTCAGCCAGGCATAAATATCGAGATACACAATGTGAAAAAAAAAATAAGAGTCATGGAAAATAGACTGAAAATCCCCAACATTCACCTGAAAATTAGAAACAAGAAAATAAGAAAAGGAAAGAGAAACTGCATGAATAAATAAATATTTTTGCATTTTTTAAAATTGGAAAAGAGGTTCCACTAATGAAATATGTATTTTTAATAATGAATAGAATAAACGAATAAACCTTCTCCTGGATACAACATGATGCAAATATGGTACATTAAGGATGAAACAAGTTGTAAAAGCTAGCAGCAAAAAAGACAATTTAACAATAAAGGAGTGACCAGCTGACAGTGGACGGTTCATTTGCAATAATAGATGCCAAAATTGAATAGAGTAATATCTTCACACTGCTGAGAGAAAATAACTCAAACATATAATTTTATATACAAGAATAATGCTTTTCAAAAGTGAGAACAGTAAAAATGTTTTTTAGCTACAGACTCACAGAATAACTGGAGATGTGGCCACCCACAGAATTTGCCTAAAAGAAAATCTATTAAAGAAAAGTAAAGTATTAAAGGAAACTATAAGATATAAGACAGTTGAAAACAGAAATTGACATAGTGTAACAATAAGTGTATTTAAGAAAGAATGTCACTCTTTATTTTGAAGAAAAAATTGTAAAGATTTAAATAATAAAAATGTAAGAGAGTTTTTAAGTAATAATTGACTTATGGCAAGAAGGTTGTGGAGAGGTAAGAACACAAGCATTTAATGAATGGATTTTCTTAAAAAAATATAATCAGAAAATATTTTAAAGACTCTAAGGCTATTGCTAAAAGTCAGTGTAATCCAAAGTTTTCAAACCAACAAAGAGTAACCAACCGAAAAATAATGTTTGAAAAAATATGTGAGTACTGGGGGTTGTGTTATATAGAAAAGAATGATGGAAAGTTAAGAATATTTTAGATTCATATTTGGGACATGGCGGTATACATGCTTTTAAACCAAATTTCATTTAAAAATAACTAAAAAACTGCCAGTATACTTGAAACAATATCTCTCGTTTAACTAGGTTAAAAATAGAGACCGGTCCTGATGAATCTTTTAGCAAACAAAACCACTTAGGTCTCATATGTGTCCTTAATCTTGCTTTATTTGCAAATAAACAAAATTAATCTTGAATCTTTTATAAATATCTTTTTAAAAATATTTATTTATTTATATGGTGCTGAGGATCAAACCCAGCACCTCGAATGTGCTAGGTGATTGCTCTACCACTAAGCTGCAATCCCAGTCCTATAAATATCTTTAATAAGGCAAAATCAAATTTAAGGCCCACCAGAAGTTCCCAACTACTTATAATTATTTAACTGGAGACTTTACAGGATAAATAAGATAAGGCAACCCTCTTATCATAACTTATCAAATATTTTCTTCGCTTTACCTCTGTTCATATTACAAAGGTTTTCCTTCTTATTCCCTAGGAGTAGCCCTGAACCACCTCAGTTTGGAAGGAGTTTAATTCAATCATTGCTGCTGTGTAACTTTAACTTTAAATTTAAAATTTTATTATGTCTCTTTTTACCTTTCAAAACTTTCAAATATTAAATATAAGGCCAAGATCTTTGAATGAAAAAATAAGTAGTACTCTAAGTTTTTTCCCTTACAGGCATAAGTTGGATCTTAAAATAAGGAGAGAGAATCTAACCAATAAATCGCAGTGTTGCTGGCCTGCAACAGCTGAAGTTTGTGATGATAGTGCTGGAGATGTAGTTCAGTGAAGAGCACTTGCCTATCGTGCATAGGCCCTTGGGTTCTATCCTCAGCACCATACACAAAATACAAAGGTCGAACTGTTGAAGTTTATGGTGGCTAATGCAACTAAAATATTTAGAGCATAATATACAAAACTCAGCTACATATGAAGAACACTCTACTAATCCTCTTGTGTCTCCATGAAACTTTTGTTGAATATTAAACTATAATCCATGGGAGGAAGCTGCTGAAGGTCCTACAGAGAACCACTACTGGGGTATTAGTTAACTGTTTGAACATTAGCTTACTATGTTTGCATACCAAACATTTAGTGGCTCAAACAATTATCTGACAATTCCTATGGATCAGATGTATGGGTATGACAAAACTGGATTCTGCTTTCAGAGTCTCAGGCCTGAACTGAAGGTGACAGTCATAACTGGCTTTTGTCTAAGATCAGGGTTTTTCTCTGAGCCCTCTGGTTATTGGCAAAAATAATTCTTTTATAGTGTAGGACAGAAGTTTCCACCCTTTTCTCTATATCTGGGTCATGAAACCCTCTCAGTTCCTAGAGGACACCCATTGTTCCTAGCCACATGGTCTCCATAGATTGTTCCCCGAAGGGTATTTATTTCATTCCAGGCTAGGAAGAGCATGTGCTTATGAATTTCTCTCCTATAACTAGTTGTAAAAGGTACTTTTAAAATTTTGTTCTTTTTAGATTTTCATGAAAAGAGAGTGCATTTTGACATATTATATATACATGGAGTATAATTTCCCATTCTTATGGTTGTACATGATGTGGAGTTACAAGGGTAGTGCATTCAATTATGAAAATAGGAGAAGTATGTCTGAACCATTCTACTGTCTTTCCTGTTTCCATCCCCTCCTTTCCCTTCATTACCTTTGTCTAATCCAATGAATTTCTATTCTCTCCTCCCTGCCCATATTGTGTGTTAGCTTCTGCATGTCAGAGGGAACATTTGGCCTTTTTTTTTCGGGGGAGGGGGGGAGTTGGCTTATTTAACTTAGCATGATAGTCTCCAGTTCCATCCATTTACTGAAATGCCATAATTTCATTCTTCTTTATGGCTGAGTAATATTCAATAAGTATATATATACACATTTTCTTCACCCATTTAGCTTTTGAAGGGCACTTAGGTTGGTTCCATGGCTTAGCTATTGTGAATTGAGCTGCTATAAACATCGATGTGTCTGTGTCACTATAGTATGCTGATTTTAAATCCTTTGGGTATATATCAGGACTGAGATACCTAGGTCAAATTATGGTTCAATTCCAAGTTTTTCTGAGGAATCTCCATAGTGCTTTTCTGAGTGGTTGCACCAAATTGCAGTTCCACCAGCAATGTATGGGGCATCTTTTTCTCCATGCTCTCACCAACATTTATGGTTACTTGTATTCTTGATAATTCCTTTTAAAAAGCTCCTTTGTTTAGGCCAGCCTATCTAGATAATTTCAATGTCTTAAAGTCAAAGAAATAAAGACTTCAGGTACATTTGTAAAACCACATCATGGTATTATCTTGTTTACAGTTTGATTGAACAGCTAAACTGTTAGAGTCTGTAAACAAGTCAGGATGGCGCCTGGCAAATGTTAGAGTCTGTAAACAAGTCTGGATGGCGCCTGGCATTTTGCCAGAGGGAGTGGTTTGTGAAGTAATGCCAGCGAGCCATTAAGTGTGGAGATTTCTTATTGGTTGACTGCTGTATCGAGTTTATGTTAATTAAGATAAGCTGTGTGGAATGTATATATACCCCTCCTGTCCTACAATAAATGGCTCCCACTCTGGCTGTATCAATCTACACAAGTTGCTCATCACCCCCACCCCCCACCCCCACCCCCGCCGTTATTTTGCTGCGGCAGGACTGCAGCACTAAGCAAGGTGTTAGTATGCTGGAGTCTTCTGGGGTGATTCTAGAATTGAACCTACCACATAGAGGAGAAAGCCATGTGACAGTCAAGTTCCACCCAACCAAACTGGAAAAAAGGTGAATACCAGGGATGTTCTGTAAAGAATTATAGAACAACTATATCTCTGAAGTAGTTCTAAATTAGCCCATGGACAATGGTTATTCTAGTCCTATTCTGGCAAAGCTTAAAATAAGAAAAAAGAAATAAGTTGATCTGCAAATAAATTAATCTAGAAGAAAAAAAAACAAAAGTCAATACTACTTAAAATGTTGCAAAAACATTTGTGTGCTCAATTATATAACATAAATTATGTTATATGATGTTCATCATTGAATTGAAGAAAATTTTCTGGATGTCAAGAAGTAGGTAAAAGTTACACAGAAACAGAAAGAAAGAAAGAAAAATACAAGCAAGAGAAATAGACTCAGGAATTCCAGGTAGAGCTAGAAGACTAGGATATCAACATATCTTATTATACCTCTAATCAGACAATAAAAGAAAGATTCAGTGGATGTAGATTTGATGCCTACTCCTGCAGACCCATGTGGTTAGCTTACACATGCCCAGGACTGAGTCCAGTCTCTTTGGACTCAGGATACAGGTTTAGCACTGCAAACTCAGATTCCAGTTCCACCCTCATAATTCCAAGCACCAGATCTAGCCACCAAACTGGAACCATGCTATCCCCTTTTCACATAAGACTAAGCTTATGCTATAGGCCAGTGCCAGATTCTTCCTACTAAAAGCAAACACCCAGGGATTCAGGCTCAGAGTCTACCCCAGTTAGGTCAGCTTCTGGTGTCCAGGCCTCGAGCATGCTCCTGAAGACAAAGAAGACAGGCCCACCCCCAAATATCCAATCTCCAAGACCAACTTGGTAGACCCAGACTCCAGACCAGTTACTGTGAACTCAGATGCCAGACCTGTCTACTTACAACATCAGAAGGAGAGGAGAGATAAAGACTTTCCCAGACAAGTGAAAACTAAAGAAGTTTATCACCACTAAAATGCCTCACATGAATGCTAAAGGGTGTTCAAGTGTTTGAAAGCACACCAGCACCATAAAAACCTATGAAAGTATAAAACTCACTGCAATGTTAAGAATATAGCTAAATTTATATTCTAATAATACTGTATGAGTGGTGCATAAATGATTTTTAATTCTAACATAAAAGTTAAATATGAAGTATTAAAATAATTATAAATACAATAATTATAACACATAATATATAAAAGATGTAAATTGTGACATCAGTAACATAAAATGTGAGGGAAGTATGGAGTTTTTCCTTGAGGATGATGTGTTATCTCAGCTTAAAGTAGATTCATTTTAAGATTTTTTTTCCTGTGAGCCTCAATGTAAGTATGCAGAAAAAAATCCTATAGCAGAAAAAAAGAAAAAAGAAAGAAAATAAGAATTGAACAAAAGAGTGACAAAACAGAAAACAATGAAGTCCTTATCTATCAGTAATTTCTCTAAATATAAATTGATTAAACACTTCAATCAAAAGATATTTAAAGTGATTGAGTTGATAAAACAAACAAACAGGATACTACGAACTGCTGCCTAAAAGAAACTTAATTCAGCTTTAAGGATACATATAGGCCGAAAAGAAAGGGATGGAAAAGATCTCCTATGCAAATATTAACCAACCAAACAAACAAACAAAACAACAACAAAGAAACCAGGAACAGAGTTCCCAGGATGCCTATATTTATATCACAAGATATGATTTTTTAATCAATGCTGTAACAAGAAACAAAGATCCTCATTTTAAAAGAATGAATAAAATGATTACTTTATCAAAATGATTTAATTGCAAATACACAGGCATCCAACACTGTAACTCTAAAGATGTGAAGTAAATACTAACAGAAATGAAATTAGAAATAGTAATAAATGAGAGTAGGGGTATGAATACAATACTTCCAACCATGAATAGACCATACAGACAATAAATAAGAAAACAGCAAACATAAAGCTTCAGCATAATGGATCTCACAGACATTTATATATGGTACATTCCAATACAATACAGAACAATAGCAGCAATAATATATACTCATAAAGAAAGAAAACTCAAAATTTTAAATAAAAGAGGTGACATTACAACTTATACCACAGAAATTCAAAAAAATCATGAGACTATTAATAACAATTGCACACCAACCAATTTGATAACCTAGAAGAAAATAAGTACATATTCTCTACCAATACTGAAACATGAATAGACCAAAAATGGTAAAAGAGATTGAACCAATAATCAAAACAAACTAAAAAAAAAAAAAAACCCAATCTCAGAACATTTGGCTTCACCCACAAATTTACTCAATATCAAAAAATAAAAATAAAAATAAATGCAATTCCCTCTCAAAATCTTCCAAGTTTGAAGAGAATGATATATGTCCAAACTAATTTTACAAATGCAGCCTTAACCTGATAGCAAAGGCAGAAAAAGACACTACAAGAAAAGTATAGGTATTCCTGATGAGCATAGATACAAATGATTACTCAAAAAAGTACTAGGAAACCAAATTCAACATCACATGAAAAGGGTTATGCCCAATGATCAAGTTAGACTTATCCCTGAAATACAGATGGTTCAATATATACACATCAATAAATGCTGTATACTACTTTAGCAGATTGAATAATAAAATTCCTATGATCATCCCAATTGATGAAGAAAATTTGTTGACAAAATTTAACATTTTTTCATAATTAAAAACTCAGTAAAGTAAGAATGTACCTCACTATGATTAAGACTGTATATGAGAATCCTATAGCTAGCACTCATAATCAGCAGTGAAGTGCTGAAAGGTTGCCTGTAAGATTAGGAACAAAGCTATGATTACCATGGTTGCTTCTTCTATTCAATATAGTCCTGGATGTGCAAGCCAGAGCAATTAAGAAAAACCAAAGGCACATAAATTTGACAGGAAAAAGTGAAAATGTCCCTGTTTGTGATATTATAATCCTAATATAGAAAATCTTAAAGATTCTTGTAAAAAACTGTTAAAACTACTAAATGATTTCTGTAAAATTGCCAGATTCAAGATCAACATACAAAAATGTTGTGTTTTCTGTACACTAACAACAAACTATCTGAAAAAAACTCAAGGAAATAATCCTGTTTACAATAATGTCCAGTGAAATACATAGGAATAAATTTGACAATAAGTGCAAGAAAGTGGCCATAGTCCAAACTGTAAAATATTTATAAATCAAAGACATAAACAAATGGAAAAATTATCTGTGTTCATGGACACTGTAAAAATGTCCAAAACATTTTATAGATTTAATGCAATGACTATCAAATTTTGAATATAGAAAAAAATCTAAAGTTTTTTGAAAATCATAAAACCCACAAAATATTCAAAACAATCCTGAACAAGAATAAAGCTGGAAATATCATATTACTGGAAAATTTATGGTAATAAAAATAGTATGATACTGACAGAAAACAGACATGTTGACTAATGGAACAGAATAGAGAATCCCCAAATTAATCTACTCATTTAAAGTTAATTGATTGTCAACAAAGAAGCTACAATGGGAAAAAATAAAATCTCTTCAATAAATTTCCAGAAAAGTGGATATCCACCTGCAAAAGAATGAAATTAGACCCTTATTATCATACCACAAAACAAAATTTAACTCCAAATGGATTAACGACCTAAACATAAGACCTAAATCTGAAATAATGTGAAGAGAAGCAAAAAAGATATTTCTTGATATTGATCACAACAATTTTTGATATAATCCCCAAAATATAGGCAACAAAAAAACTCAGAGAAATATTTTTTTTTAAAGTTCTGTACAGTAAGGGAAATAACAGGGAACAGAAAATCTATGGAATGGAGAAAATATTTGCAAGCCATATGTATAATAAAGGGTTAATATACAAATACATAAAGAATTCTACTTAGTTGCAAGAAAGTAGCCTCAATATAAAGTAAGCAAGGACAAGCACAGATAGTTCTAATTTAATCTGCCCTGCCCCAAATGGAGAAGAAAATTTCTCCTGATGAGAAAAAGAAACAAAGGGCTGAAATCTCCCACCACAACAAGAGCCAAAAAAAAAAGTGGAAAAATAAAGGGAGACAGGCCTCTTGCCCTAGTGCTGCTGAAGGTTAACTAAATCTAAATATACATGTATATTATCTATCATTTGTCTCTGTCCTGCCTCTTCTCCTTCCAAAGTTCTGTTAATTTTCAGGGATTTTAGAGATGGAACTTCTGTAACAAGTTTCTTGCATCTTCCTTCAAAATTGGCTTTGAATAAAATCTCTTTTTCTACCAATTTGACTCCACTATGCATATTTTTGGAGCAGTAAGCATATAGCCCAGTCTCTTTCTTCCTCGTGGAGAAAGCAGAATTTTGTGCCACCTGCTAACAGTTTGATCCAGTAATCCCACCTATGGATATATGGATCCTTTGGATATCTCAAAGGGACATCTATAGTGCTAGTGCTAGGTAGCAGTTAGTATGAGCAGTAAAATGTGAACCAATAACATAGGATCATGGATTTCTTTGAAATTGCCTTTAGTGAACAATCAAATAACTTGCAGAACAATAATTGTATCAACCCTGAGAATAAACACATGGAAATAAAGGGAGCCAGTTAAGAAATATGTCAAGTTTGAAAGATCAATGGAGCTAATTCAGGACAAGGTCTATGGAGGTTATTGTAAAGTTAGGGTTTATGACCATGCACCTGCACTAATATAGAACTGACTTGAAGATGAAGTCCCTCTTCCCTAACCCCAATAGGATGCACCATGACAGTTACTGAGAGGACCAACTAGGGTCAAAAACTCCCTCATCCCATGTGGAGGAGGAGATAAACATCTGATTGGTGAACACTGCAGAAGGTAGAACCCAGTTCTCCTTGTAAACATCAAACTAATAAATTTGGAAGCAGCATAGTTTTCTTTGTTGTTCTCTTTTTGGAGATGACCCAGAGTGTTCTTTGCTGGAGTCTTACTTTATTTACTTTATTTTCAACTCATAATAAATTTTCTTACTTCACTTTTCATGTGACTTTAAATCTTTCACTGGAACACAAGAACTGAGATTTGGAACTTCAGCTCCCCACTCTCCAGGGATACCAGGTTAATGGATTGCTTCTGTGGTATTTGTATGTCAGGAATTGTGCAGAGTTATATTGTCAATTTCTTTCCAGAGATGGGAAATCAACCATTTACCTAAAAAAAGCACTGTTTCCTTTCAATTGGCAATGGAATTCAAATTCACAAACAGGGTGCGGGAAAGGTTAATTACCACTTGCCTGGTCTTTATTCTCAAGTCTTTCTATTAGCCTCTATTAGGATTTTTAAACATAAAATACCCACTTGATTTCACACTAATACCTCTAACTCCAATTTTGGACAATGGAGATGTTATTTAACCTCTTGTTTATTTCTCTTTTCTTTAAAAAAAAAAAAAACGCTGAGGATCATGATTTTCAGAAATGCAGTAAGAGATTTTTACTACAATATAATTTTCTATTTTGGATGCATTTTTGATATGAAGTTTATATATTTTAAATTCCTTTTTATTCTATCTTTAAAAGTTCAGGAAAGTCTTTTTAAAATAAATATTTGGCATCTATTTTGTTGCTTTGTTGGACATTGTTTTTTAAGTGACTTTTTGGATCTATGCTATAGCTCCATTTTACCCTACATAAAAAGAAATGTTTTGGTTTTTTTTAATACAGTTAAGTTCTTAAAAGAATGATTATGTTTGTGAAGAGTTCTAAAACATGGTTCTTCTTTTTTTCAGTTTTGCTGACTTTGCTATTTTTCTTACTTTATCTAGATCTTCTTGTTCCATCAATTCTATTGTCCTTATCCTATTGTTTATGACTCTGCTACCAGAAGTATTCCCTCAGTGTTTAATCCCATCCTGAAATGAATTCCCGATACATCTGTCTGAAGCACATGTAAGTCCATAAGTTTTAAGCCTCTTAGAATTCACTGCTGGCTCCTTGTATTGGACCATGATTCCAAATGGAGTTGAGCAAAGCTAACAACTCCAGCTGTTATTCTCAAATTACTATGCTGTGCATTCCAGTGAATATTGAAATGTCATTTATTTGGGGTCTATCTTCTCCTCAAGTTTTGCATCCTTCTGTTATATCCAATGTTCCCTTATTCAGATATTATAGTACAACCTGTCACATATATTTCAGGATTCATGAGGATATCTTGTTATCCACTTTGATATAAATGGTAGTCATGATTTTTCATTTTGCTAACAAGTTTCTACATGGGTTACCACGTGGAAATTCTTGAACATTCAATTATTAAGCAAGAACTGTGGCGCTACTATAGGTTCTCAAGCTTCCAGATCTAGTTAAATGTATTTTAAACAATTTAGATGGTATAAAAGAAGAATAACTATGCTTCTCCTTAAAGAGAACACCAAACTTTGATAAATATATTTATTATCAATTTTTATCAATTTCCTTATTTAGTCAAGAAAAATACAAAAGGAAAATTATAGCCCAATCTCACATAAAACATAGAAGAAAATTTTATATAAAATATTGGTAGATGTAATTAGAGTTTAATATTGCAAAAAAATGTTAAAAGCTATTTTGTAAGACTCAAGCATAAAATAATGAAATACCACAAAGAAGATAAAGCAATTGAAGATAACTGTTTTCAAAATTCATTCTTAAATAAAAGAAACTCAGAAAAAGTATATTAGGAAGGAAATTTCTTGAACTTGGTGAAAAGCATTTTAAAAAAGAAACAAAATCAAATGTTAAACTTAATCGTTTGCTTCAGAGACAATCTCATCAAAGTCAAGAACAAAAGAGGGTGACGGCAACAACTATCTTTTTCTGTAGGTTTTTGATTGTCTCCGAACATCCAAACATAAAAAGACAAATTTAATGAAGAGGCAATAGAAGGGAAAATCAGAAAGTCTAATAAGCTGAAAAATTCTCAACTTTACTAATTCCAAGAACAATAAATTATTGTTACAACTATCATTACTTTATATCCATTGACTTGGTAAATGTTAAAAAGGTTGACAATATAATTTTGGTAAAGATGTGGAAAATAAAGAACACTCACATAATTTGAGAAGAATTTTGAAATTATATGTGTGTGTGTGTGTACTAGTGTGCACACACACACACATATGCACACATATATTCACACACATGGCCCAAAAGTTATGAAAATTGCAAGTTACAAAATTATGCAAGTATACACACATGTTTAGTAAGTGATTCCTGCTATATAAATTAGTTCATGTATAAAACAATAGTATGTAATATTTACAAGTATTTATCAAAATATACAAAAAATTCAAATTGAATTGATAATCAAAGTAAGCATAAGGGGGCTGGGGATGTGGCTCAAGCGGTAGCGCGCTCGCCTAGCGTGTGTGCAGCCCAGGTTCGATCCTCAGCACCACATACAAATGAAGATGTTGTGTCCGCCGAGAACTAAGAAAAAATAAATAAAAATGTTAAAATTCTCTCTCTCTCTCTCTGTCCCCCTCTCTCTCTCTCACTCTCTCTTTAAAAAAAAAAAGTAAGCATAAAGTAGAGAAAATGAAAATGAGAGATTAGGTAACAAAGCATGCACAACTCAGCCATCTTTTCATGCTTAAGAGACATGAAATAAATATGGCCAAAAAAAAATGAAGAAAGAGAGAAAAAGAAAAAATAAAGAAAGCACTACTTGTAGAACCAGAAGTAAGAAGAAATGTTTGCTATAAATTTTTTTATAATTTCCATATAGTTTGTAAAAGTTCAACAGTAACTTTTCTTTTTAATTTTAATGAAAATGTTTATTTGTATAATTGGTTTCTTATGCCTATTGAAGGAAAAAAAATAGGAAAAAAAATTGTACTCCAGAAAATCGTTCTTGTAAACATTTGCACTGACAGATTGCTATTTTGGAGAAATCCTACTGGGATATCTACTATGATGCCAAAAAAAGCACAAGCAGATGTATCTGCAGCTGGATCAAGACACCCACACATGTGGTATTATCACACTTGGCAATGAGAAAGGACTTTGGAGTCTGCTTTGGCTCCCTTTCTTGTTTGTTTATTTTTTTCTGTTTAGTTAACAAGGCAGAGAAGCCTAACATTCCTTCCCAATGCAGATCATGTACATAGGATAGTGTAGATGGCAGAAGGCAAAAGCTAGCCTTTGTTGCTTCAACTCACCCTAATTTTAAATGTTCAGGCACATGATGTGATGCTTAGATTCCTGTCAGCTAATAATTTAAAATTGCTTCATAGAGAACGGTTTCACTTTAAGCAATTTTTTGTTCTAGAAATCCAAGAATTGAGCCAACAGGGGAATTCATGAAACACATTCAAAACTATGAAATCACTCTTAATAAAATAATTGGAAATATTTGGTTTTCAAGAAAAATGTCACACTTAGAAACAAAGAAATCTGTAAGTCATGAAATTTTAAATTAAAACTTAGAGCAAAACTAAAAACACAGAGGTAGATAATTTTGAAATTAGGTAAACTACATTAGTCTCCAAACAGAATACATATCTACATTTTATTCATATTGGTCCATCACATGAAAAATTATGAATCTAATTTATTTTACTAAGCTAATATAAAATCTAAGTAAAATAATTTGAAGACAAGTGTGAATATATACACAAAATTTTTGAAAATTAGTAAAACTTCAAAACAAAATATTTACAATTAATGAGTAACATGTAAAAATAATAAATATATCAGCAGTTCATTAGTTTGTTCTGTGAATGCTAGATATTTCCTGCAACAATCAAAGAAATGTAACACTTTTAAAAAGTCTTTTATAGAGGTTTGTGTGTAAAAAATATAATCACTGTCAATAACACTAAGATAAAACATGCAAGAACCATAAATAATGCTTCAGGAGAACTTTCAAAATAAATAAATAAAATAAGTCTAGAGACAAGGCAGAAATGAGGCTTAAATAAATTCAGACAATGTAAAAAGTTATTACATTATATAGCTCCCCACTATTCTTTTTCTTCTTGTTGTACTGGGGATTGAACCCAGGGCTACTCTGCCACTGAGCTATCTTCAGCACCACCCACAAACTCACTTTTTTTTTTTTTTTTTTTTTTTTTTTGGAGACAAGTTCTTACTAAGTTGCTCCAGCCAGTTTTAAACTTTTGGTCTTTCTACCTCAATCTTCTGAGTCACTGGAATTATAGGTGTGCACCACTATACCTAGATGCTTCTTGTTATTCATTCTCTCTCTCTCTCTCTCTCTCTCTCTCTCTCTCTCTCTCTCTCCCTCCCTCCACGTGTGTGTGTGTGTGCAATGCGGAATGCATTACAATCTGTATTACACATATAAAGCACAATTTTTCATATCTCTGATTGTATACAAAGTGTATTCACACCAATTCATGTCTTTATATACGTACTCTGGATAATGATCATCACATTCCACTATCATTTATATCCCCATGCCCCCTCCCTTCCCCTACAACAGCTCAGCCCTATCTAGAGTTTATCTATTTTTCCGATGCTCCCTCTCCCTGTCCCATTATGAATCAGCCTCCTTATATCAAAGAAAACATTTGGCATTTGATTTTTGGGGATTGGCTAACTTCACTTTATCTATTCTTAATCACTACTCTACACAAGAAGGGGGCCACAAATTGACATAATAAATATCCTAGTACAAAAGTCCTTGTGAGGGTACAGGAATTAATGATAGATAATTAATAACATTTCTGACTGAGACCCCACCTACATTCAATTCTGATCTGTTTTAGAGTATAGGACAAGGAAGATATTGACAGTATTTTTGGACCCATGATGGCAACTAAACAAACAGTCTAATTAAATCATTGGGGTTTTTTTCTTCCATGAATGGAAATCCAAAGAATATACCTAAATTTAACAAATCAAAACATCACACTGTTTCCAAACATGAAGGCAAATAGCCAATGTAGCTATAGACAGATTATCTATGCAATGAAATTTTGTAGTGGTAGGGTATCAGTTTTGTAAAAAAATTTTTGTTAACATTTGGTATTTTTTCTAATCATCTTAAAAGTTATTTTAATTTTTTAGAACCATACAAAAGGTAGGAAATTTGGAGAAAGATTATCAATAAATATATTAGCTGGAAGTAACCTTCAGAGAATGGCAGATATATTACCAGATCATCCTGCTCCACTTGAATAAAACTGAAATCAGAAAAAGTTAATCCGAATTTTGTTCTGTTTGAGCATTTGGTATGAATTATAGGAAGAAGGAGAAAACAGTGTCCAGCCAAGCCACTGCAGTGGCCTCTGCAATGATACTAGTATTCATTGGTAAACTGGTCCAAGTACTGCTGAAATACTTTATTTATGAACATTTATGAACTTTTTTTTCCCCTTGCAAATTCTTTAAAACTTTAACTAAATACAAATGTCCAAAAAAGTATCTCTGGGAAAGGTTAGATAATTTATTTAGGTGTAGTAACCTACTGTCTGGTCTGTGATCCCTAGATAGTTTTATACAGATGTGCTTTTAGTGTATCTTTTTTCCTTCCTTAGAATTCAGACTTCAGAATCTAAATATATATATATTAGATGGCAACTTGCATGAAAAAAGGATTTTTATCTATTGTCACAGATGCATTGCTACTGCCAGAACAGATCCTGGCACATGCAAGTGCTCAATAAATATTTACCCAAAGAAAGACAAAGATAGAGTGGGAGCTGAAAATAACACTTAAAACTAAAGCCCTGATTCTTCCACCATATGTTAGGGGTTAGCATCCTCAGAATAGATTTTTATGGAGTAGAAGATTTTGTTCTCTACATGGAAGTTCTGCATCATTGTTTGTGCCAATGGAAGAGGAATAAATTGACATGGTGGTTCTTTTTTAGGTTTATTTCTAATGCAACTTTTCATGGAGCAAACCATAGCTCACTTGTCTTGCTCCATTTAAGCAATCTCTTCTACAATTTTCAAGTAAGAGAATTTCAAAGTAGCTCTTTTTCCTTCTGCTCTCTCCCACCTTCCATGTACTTCCCCTGGAGACAATTTTAGAAGTGTCCACTTCCTCAATCCTGCACATAGATAGATGATGCATATATTACAATCTTCACTTTTGCTGTAGTATTGGAAACAGCTTTATGTCTTTAGATTTTTTTTTTCTTAAAATAATCCCCAGGGGCTAAACATTCCAGGAAATTCAAGCTAATCCAATAGTTAGCCTGATTTCATTATCTCATTTGGTTCAAAATGGTGTAAGGATACCGGCACTTGCTCCCTCTATAAGTTTGTAGGATCTTCTGTTTCTCTAGGGACAGGACATATTTCAGAAAGTTATGTCTTTTCATATTTTCCCTTTTCTATCTTATTTGTACTTGGTGAACTTAAAGGGAATGAGTGTCTTTCAATTGTGGGCTATTTATTTCTTTGCTGGGCTAGAGATGGAACCCAGGCACTTACACATGAAAGACAAGGACTGTAACACACTGAGCTACAGTCTCAGTACATGGAAAATTTTATTTGGTAATTTCCTCCCCTCTCCTCTCTATTATTCAGATAGTGAAGTCCTAGAACTAAACCTTCAATGTCTTAACCTGTTTTCTCTCATTACTTTTTTGTGTTTTTCTGTTATTAATGTTTTACTGTGTGAGAGTTTTTTTTTAAAATAATTTGTCAAAAATCCAGTGAGTTTTTAAACTTTGCTATTACATTTTTAATTTTATAGAGCCATTTTTGGTTTTCTGAATGAGTTTTCCTTATAACCCCAAATATGATTTCATAGATGAAATATTTATTCTTATCTTTTGAAGATATTTTAGGTTTAATTATTTTCTATTTATTTCATACTTCCTTTTCTTTCTGGGTTCATTTTCTTTCTGTTTTTGAACTCTGATTTATGATGGAAATGTTACCCTGAAACTTGGAGCTCCATGCCCTATTTATATTTAAGCATGGCTCACTATTCAGTTGAATATAAATTGGAGTACATGAAGAATTTTGAGAACTGTTGTGTTTCCCCCATAAACAGGTTTATTCATGACAAGGGGTGGACCCAACTCTTAATATTTATTATCTGCTTGCACAATTCACAATAGCCAAAATCTCAAATTTGCCCAGATGCCCATCAATAGATGAATGGATCAAGAAAATATCAGATATATACACACAATGGAATTTTGCTCAGCCACAGAAAGAATGAAATTATGGGATTTATAGTAAATGGGTGGAAATGGAGAGAACATCATGCTAAGTAAAATAATCCAGGCTCAGAAAATCAAGAGTGGAATGTGTTCTCTCATATGTGGAAGCTAGAGTAAAATAAAGGAAAGAAGTCAGAGGTGGGAGAATCCGATATCACAAATACATGGGGAAGATCAATGAAGTAGACGGAGAAGATGAAGGGGAAGGAGGAGGGATGGGAAAGGGAAGGAAATATGGAATGAATTCAAGGAAATCATGTTATATGCCAGAGGAATATACCTCAGGGAATTTCACCTTTATGTACATGTCCAACATACCAATAAAAATTAAAAAATAAATGAGTGAAAGAAAAATTGGTAGAGGAAAGAGAACAGGGGAGAAAGAGGACGGGAGGAATGGAGAAGGATGGGAATTGAAATCAAACTCATGCATATATTATTTTGTCAAAAGGAACTCAACTAGTAGTATAACTATCATGGCCTAATGCAAAAGTAAAAAATAAAACCAGCAATTCGAATTTTAAAAAGAGAATAAAATATCTAGTATCTGCTCATTTTTTTTAAATTTTGGGGTTTGTCAGGTTTTTTTTCAAAAGGAATCCTTTGATGTGGCCCAGCAAGATTAATGTCTTGCACAGACTATTTATGAGGGGGAGAGGATATGTTGTAAGAAGATGTTACCCCGTTATTGTCCACATATCTCACAAGCCCTCGTTTTCAGTATGGTTATTCCTGAGACCTGTGAATTAATATTAAATTAGGGAATAAACCTGTTGTTCCACTGGAGTTTAGGGAGACACATGGTACACGTTTGTGGAAGGGGAAGAAGATCTGTGATCTAAGATCCTTAGACAGACTTTTGACTTTTTTTTTTTTTTAATTTTTAGCACCTGTCATGACCTCAGTTGGAAGTAGTTGTGTTTCTATTCCTACAGTTGTTGAGGACTGCAGACTTAAGCTTGGAGGATAATCTTATACTTTAGCTTCTAGAGATTTGATAAATAACTTTCTTTTTATGTTTTCTTTACCTTAATAATTTTTAAAATGGACTTTTAGTTACTTGGTTATTGCTAAGCTCTTATTTTTCTATTATTTAGTAGGATTTCTTAGAGACAATCATTCTAAAACAGAAGCTTTATCACTCTACTTAATTTAAAAAATTCATATGAAGGCTGAGAATATAGTTCAGTAGGTAGATCGCATCTTTAGCACACAAAAAGCCCTGGGTTCAATTCCCAGGTCAAATAGAATAAAAGTATTAGAAATAAATTGTGATATTTTTAGTACCTATAATATTGTCATGTACTATCTAATGTATTACCAGATATATTATTTGATCTTTTCTTTATCAAAATTCTGATAATTAACCATTATTATGTCATTTGACACTTGAAAAAACCATGAATGATAGTGAATTTGAACACTAGCCTATCTGACACAGATCTTCTAATGTAAACTGTTATTCCCCAAGGTTATAATCCACATCTATTCCCATAATAAGAAGTATCTTATAATACAATTATATGCTAAGAGTATACCTGTAAATCCTGGCAACTGCAGGAGGCTGAGCCAGGATGATCACAAATTCAAGGCCTGTCTGGGAAATGTATTGAGACTGTGTCTCAAAATAAAATTCGAAAAAGGCTATGGGTGTAGTTCAGTAGTTGAACACCCCTGGTGTCAATCTTCAATACGATAAAAATATAATAAAATAAAAAATAAGCCAACATGGTAGCACACACCTGTAACCCTGGTGACTCAGGAGGCTGAGGAAGGAGAAACACAAATTTGAGGCCAGTCTTAGCAATGTAGAGAGACCCTATTTTAAAGTTAACACTAACAAGGACTGGCGATGTAGCCTAGTGGTATAGTAACTCATGGGTTTCATTCCCAATACCTAAATAAATAAACAAAACTAGATAGAAATATATATTTCTATGGGAAATAACAGGCAGAATAGATTAATTTTAAATATAAAAGAGATTGGGAGTTTTTCTTAATTATGATAGAAACTAACTCCTAATTTTTATATTGGAAAAGAATATGGAGAAAAGACCTTCTTCAATATTGAGGATAGAACTAATTTAGGTTTCAAAATGCACCCTAATTATCATTTCCACAAATTCATCTCCCAAACGGACATAATGTTCTCACCTTCCGAACATTTACAGCTTATCTTATGTTTCTGTTGTTGGGTTTGAATTTGTATTTTCCTTTTAAGCCATTAATACCTTGTACTATGTACATCTAAATGGTTGTCAAATATTTAAACAGCAAATTCACAAGTTGTCATAGTTTGAAGTCCCTAGTTATTCAAACAAAGATGATATACACCTCTAGAGAACTATCATGCATCCTTCAACCTAGTATCTGCACTGTCAATATAACATTCCATCATCTCCTAACACACTGTCAAAGATAATGATATCTATAGAGGTTAGAGTTTTGGTAGAAGCTTTTTTAAAATTTTTTTCATAGTAATCTAGAATATAGTGAATGCTCTTGGTTTTAAAGTATTTAAAACTGTAAAGTAGATGATGATATTTGGAACTAAAGGTAGAAAATAACATCTCTTCATTTAAACTTCAGCAAATTGAGAAACACAGATTGTAATTAATTTATTGGTTTACGTGCAAAAGGTTAAGCAACTGACACTAACCAATGTGAACTTTCAATAGTCAATAGACTATCCTTACCTAAATTGATAGGAGGACTCAAGCCAGAATCATTTCCAAGATATTTCATTACCCAGAACTTTCATTATAGTGAGTAGGTCTGCAGAAAAGTTGTATTTTACTGTATTTAAAACATTTACTTTACATTTGAATACCTGTTGTATATTTTTGTAACATATAATGCATTGTGATAATTTCATATATAATCATTCAGTTGAATTTATAAAGAATGAAAAAAAGAAATCATTTAAAAAGAAATACTTAAGCTCCATCAAGATAAAATTACATCAGGATTCTGGTGTACAGGTATCAGGTAAATGTTACCACTTGTAGAAATTGCTTTGGCAAGAGCAATCCTCTTATCAGTTTCTTTTCAAATTGTACTTCAGAGTAAAGACCAGACAGAATTAAACAGGATCTTAAATTGGGCAGGAAGTCAGTTTAAGATTTTCCCTCATAAAATGCTTGGAAAAACTGAGAGGGGGGGTTGAATTTTATTTAATGTAGGCAATAAGAATGCTGCTAATGATAATAACTAATACCATTGAATGTTATGTTTAAAGCTCTAACTGATTTGTATGCAATTAACTCCTTTATCCTTACTCCTATAAAGCGAGGCTGTATTATTTATTCCCATTTTACCTATGAAGAAAGTAGTTACAAAATAAATCACCACTCCTAGAATCTTCAAGAACCAATGCTAGTGGCACAATTGTATTTGGGAAGAGAAATGTGAGGGCCAGAAAAAGTACTCAGAGATAGAAAATCTAAATAAAAGACTTTTGATATAGTGCTTGAGGCAGACAGTTAAGTTAGCTGTAAATGAGGTTATACAAAGGAAGAATCATGAACTTGACACATTTTAGAATTTTGGCTGTGAAAGAAAATAAAGACTACTCTAGGGTAAAGTAAAGAGCTTCTTATTATTATTGGTCTTGGTTGCTTATATGACTGGTTGCTTTGGTTTCTTTTTTACTTTGGAGGAGATGTACTGCTAAAGCAGAAAAAAGAAAAATAAAGTTGAATGAAAGGCAAATGATTGAGAAATCTGTTGAGAACAACTTCCCCGAGGAGGTAAGAGAAGGCAGGGTTAAGAGAATAGGCAGAAAGTTTACCCTTAGAAAGAGGGAGGTTATATTAAACAGGGGGTTCTTTGGAGCAAAGAGGAAAATGAGTGCAGTGGTAAATAAGGAAGATTCAGGGTGACTCTTACTCCATCCAGTAAGAATTATTGAACACATAACTTTGTTCTTAGCGCTGTTGGCACTGTACAAAATAGAAGAAGAACTTCAGAGGAATCAAAGATGTTTTATGTTCTTAAAGTGTTTTCTGGTTATAATTTTTAATCGTTTGGAGAGCTGGAATGGAAGAGGTGAGAGTATATATAGTCATTTGGAAAAGAACATAATTCAATTATTTGGGATGCTAGATGAAAAATTAAAATATTTCCAAAACACAAATATATTATTGAAAACAATATTACTAGTAGACTAACAAGAAAAAAAAATCTTAATTTTCCTATTACTTATACCTTATCACAGAAAGTCAGGGATTATGACAGGCTTTTTACTTTTGAATCAAAATGCTCTTTTTAAATATATAATTCAAAAAGAAAACATAAAATTATGATATGTGGGAATTTCCCATTCCTATAACATGACAAATATTAATCCTGGACCAACAGGGGTTTGTATTTGTTATTCATCTTTTAACAGTTGAATGTATATCACAATTATGAAATAAAATACCCCATTTATGTATAAATGCTAGCATATTCTCTTAAAAAAGAGCTTCAAATATATTTTTCATGTTCTTATTATGAACCTTTGCCTTACTGGGATCTCTCATTTGTATTAAAACTTAAGTATAATAACTTTGCAACACCCAAATGTAGCCACCAGATGTCACTGTTTTAGATATATTTTCAACACTATTAATAGCACCTAAGATATGAAGAAATTACTGAATATTCTAGTAAAACTACTTTCTAGAAGAGTTGTGACAAGAATAATTAAGTTGGAATCTTTTCAAAGAACACCTAAAAAGTTCTCTAACTAATATTTCTATACATAAAGCAGGAAAATATCCTCTGGGACATTATCAGTGTACTCTCATCTCAATTCTAAAAGCTTATTGTCAAGGACCCCTTTCTCCCTTTTGCTTTTTAAATGAAGGGTCATTAATAGTAGCTAGGTCATAGTAAATTATTAGTAAACACTTAAAACACTGGAATATTAGAGTTGTGAAACTATTTTTCCCTCCTGGGGATTGAACTCAGGGGTACTTTAACACTAAGCCACATTCCCAATCTTTCTTATCTTTATTTTGAGATAGGGTCTGGCTAAGTTGCTGAAGCTGGCTTTGAATTTGTGATCCTCCTGTCTCAGCTTCTGGAGGCCCTGGGATTACAGGCATGCACCATTACATCCAGCTAGGAAACATCTTAAGTACAACATAGTGCAATCCACTATTTTTAGCAGATGGTTTTTTTAAAAAAAAAAAAAAAAGACAGGGAGGAGATTTTCTAAAAGCAAATATATGGGGAAATGAAAATATTTGGTCAGGTATTTACAGGTATTTAATATTTTGACTTCATATTCAATAAGTTTTTGCATAATGACATAATATTTCTAATTGAAAATCTGCTTCTTTACAAGTATCATTCAACTGGAAGAAAATAAAAGAGAATTTTTTAAAAATTGTATATTGCCACAGTCTGGCTGGGCACAAATCACGAGCCACTGAAGCAGGAACAAACTTTATTTCTGAACTCCACCAGCACACTCCACACACGCTCCCCGGGAATTCTCCTGAACGCTAGGCCGCTCCTCCAGGAACCAGCAACCTGAAATATCCCTCCTCTGGCACTTCCCCAACCAATGGGAACTCTCCAGGAATCCGCGCAAGAGCTCAACTGGAACTCAATGGGAACTCCGCGAGAATTTGCTGGTGTCACCTCTCAACCACTACTTCTGGCAAAAATGCCATGCGTCATCCCTACTCGGCTGTGGCCCTCAACAGTATATAAATGTACATGCCACTAACATTTTCAAAACATGTAAATACCCTTTAAATATATTCATTTCTTAATTTCTGTTGCAAAAGACACTGCACAATCACATATAAAAATGTACTAAACTTGAAAACACAATAACAGCAAGGCTGGTATTTTGTTGTACATAATTCTGGCATTTTTTTTAGCTTTTAATAAATATATATGTTTTGATTACTTTTTAGTTTATAATATTTATATAACACATACTTTCTGTGATATCTACTTTTTATTGAATGGCAATTTAAATGATTATTTTCTCATGTCACTTTCCTGCTAATCCATCAATAAGCCAGCTTCATTGACTTCCTTATTTTTTCAGGTGGCTTATTATCTTTTATTGCTGCTAATATTCTGGGTATTCAGTATCTCTAAGGATCCCTAAGCCAACAATTTAGATCAATCAGTTCTGGTGAGCACTGCCTCAATTATACTCACTCTTATGGCCATATTTTGATTCCTTGAATCATATTAAATGATCCAAATCAGAAATCTTAAATTCAAGTGTTTTTGAACCCATCTTCCTACATTTGTATCCTTCATCTGCTTTTGAAACATTGAAACAATGATGTCCTCCATTTGTTGGGGATTTCATTTCTTCATCTCTACCTTTCTCCTTGTTAACTCTCTCCCATTCCCATTTCCATGCCTATGAATGTATGATGCTTTCACCAAAGCTCAATATACAACTTCTTGTTCTAATTTTCTTTTTGTTTGTATTTGCTAGAAAACTTCCAACTCAGGATTGATTTATCTGATGGACTATGTCTGAGCTGCTCAAGATTCTGGGAAAAAAATAAGCAAATGTAGAGATGGGGCTACAACAAATTCATGACCCACAATTAGTGTTGAACTATCAAAGCAGTAGGTCAATATGCCTATGGTTTTGGGGTAAATTCCATCTCATCCTTTCTAGAAAAAAAAAATTTAAAAACTGCCTATGTTAATTGGTGTTCTGCCTCTCTCAAAAAAAAGAAAAAGGAGCTGAAAGAAAAATAAAATTATTTCCTGAGACTATACCAGATTGGAAAGGTGAGTACTCACCCGAGATGGAAATTCAACCAAGAGATTTTATTGGGGGGGCTGCCCGAAGGGGAAGAAAAGGAGAACAGAGAGAGGAGAGGAGTGGGGCAGAGAGAAAGAAAAAGAGACTGGAGAGAGGAGAGAAAGAAAAGGAAGAGGGCAGAGAGGAGGAGAGCAGAGAGCAAGAAGGCTGAGAGCATGGGCTTTGGCTTAAGAAGGATTGTGGCAGCAAAGTGTTGCGTGCTGATTGGCCAGGTGACTCAGGAACAGCCAGCGACACTGTGTCCAGTGGGGATTGGTTGAGAAAACGTTTGAATTTGGCACTCTAGGCTTGGCGCCCTTCAGAGAGGAGGGGGAGGCATAAGGGATTCCGTGATGTTCTATGGAGACAGAAACTTAACTTGGTCCGGGAGTCTCCCACACACCCAACAAGGTTCATTATCTGTCTAAGCAGGAACAAGTGGAAAAGAGGCAGATAGAACTAGTTTCTTGTTGAAGATTTAGTCCTGATGAATGGGAATGATTCGCTGTATTTTTGATTCTTCTCTTTTAGGTTCCTACTTAGATTCTACTTCTTAAATTTCATTTTCCATAAAATTATCATATATTGGCAAGTAAGTTGTTTTCTCACTGATTATTGTGGCTGTCGAAGTCGATGTCAGATTTCCATTAGAATAACAAACCTTTGAGGTAATCTACTTAAAGAGAGATAAGGTTAGCTGGGTGCGGTGGTGCATGGCTATAATAATCCCAGCTGCTGGGGAGGCTGAGACAGGATGATCAATGAGTTCAAACAAATCCAGCTTCAGCAAAAAAGTAAGGTGTTAAGCACCTCAGCGAGACCCTGTCTCTAAATAAAATCCAAAAGCAATAGGGCTGGGGATGTGGCCCAGCAGTTGAATGCCCCTGAGTTCAATTCCTACCCATCCGCCCCCAAAAATAAAGTTAAAGGTAAATCAGGCACAATACCATATGTTTGTAATTCCCAGCTACTCAGGAGACTGAAGCCAGATGATTGCTTAAGTTTATGAGTTTTTAAGGCTAGGCCAGCGTGGGCAAAAAAAATGAGATGCTCCCATCTCAAAAAACATTTTTTTAAAGACTTGTTTGGGCTTATAGTTTCAGAGGTTCCAATCTATGATTGATTGGCCCTGTTGCTTTGGGCCTGTGGTGAAGCAGCACATCATAGCAGAGTCATGTGGCAGAGCAAAATCACTTACTTCACAATCTCCCGGGGACCAAGCCTTTAATACATGTGCCTTTGAGGGGAGAGATTTTAAGTTCAAAACTCTAGCAGCCCTCTTTTCATTTTATACTCTCTTCCCCTTAAGTCCAAACTAATATCATTCTTTCTAAACTGCCAGCTTTCTAACAAATCAATTTATAACCACCACCGCTAAACAAAAGACACACATATCTTTGCAATAAACTTTTCTTGACTTTAGGCTTCTGGTAAGACTCCTAAGAGACAATAACCTTTAAATTGTAATAATCTCTATTGTTTAATGGACATTCTGCATGAGGTACTCTTAAAGTCCTTGACAATCATTTTTATCTAATCACACAGTTTCCTAAGGCATCAAGGTTATAACACAGGATCTATAGTCCCACCAGGGTTTAATATTTACTCGGAATCATTTTCTTAATGTGAGAATCATGGAGAGGTTTGGAAGAAAGTCCTGATTTCTTTGTATTTGCTAGTTCTTCCTTTAAAGTATCCTCTCATATTTCACCGTGATCATCCAGATACCCTGGGGTACACAGAGACATTTCACCTAGAAGTCTCTTCAGCTACATCATTCAGTTCTCTGATGTTATGGTGATGTCCATGAAGGTATTGTTAAATAGGTAACAAGGATTTACCACTTTAGTCTCTAAAAATCTTATTAAGCACTCACCCATAGTCTGCTTGGGACATTTGGCTTCCAACTATGCCCAGCACCTGGTTCAATGGTCATCGCCATATTTTGGGGATTTTATTATAGCAGCAACTCTTCATAGAAAATTCCACTCCAGCCAATTTTTTCAAAACAAAAATCTCAAACAACCAGTGGCAGACAAACAAACCCAAACTACAACAATTATTCTCTTACAGATGTTATGAGTCAGGAATTGGGACAGGTCTTAACATAGAAGACTAATGTACTATACTAGCAAAGATGGCTCAAACGCTGGAAGCTTGGATCTTTAGAAGCCTTGACAATTCATTTGACTAGTGTCTGAGCTATAAAATTTAAAAATTCACTGAGAGTCTGGTGAAGCTGTGGTCCCTTTTAGCACTGTTCTTATTTTTGTTGTCTCTGCATATGGTTTTCCTAGAACGGTGGTTTTATAATAGCCAGATTTGATTATACACAGTAACTAAGACCCTACAAATTTGAGGGTGAGGAGAGACAGAATAATGGAGAAAAGAAAAAAAAGGAAGAGGATGAAGGGAAGAACAAAACATAAGAACAAAACACAGCAGAAGCTGTGTCTTTTTTTAAGACCTAGCCATGCAGTGTCATTTCCTGCACATGGTTTTTATCATAAGTGAGTCATTAAATCCAACTGATTTTTAAAGGGAGACAAATTAGATTCCATTTTTTTGTGAGAAGAGTGTCATTAAATTTGTAGAGATGTTTTAAAAGCATTACATAAAAAAATAAGGAAGTAATTAGAAATCTTGAGAGTATTTTGGAAACACAGACTCAACTTGGCTAAAGTGATAATACACTAACAAGAAGCCAGTAAGAAGAAATTGACCCAAATGGTGACATAGAGAAATCAATGCAATGTGTGAGAGATTTTTCAAAAGGTGAAAGGGAACAAGTAGCAAAATTTCAATATGTGTCTGTGGAGGGTTTTAGCAATGGAAGCATAAATATTCAAAGATACAATGACTAATGATTTATCAGAACTGATAAAAACTATGAGTCCTTACATGGAATGTTTATAAGTGCCATCAAAAAGATATATGAAAATATATCTGCACCTACAGAAAGAAGAGTGAAATATCAGAGGATAAATGTTAAGCTATTAAAACTACCTGAAAGAAACTACAATGATATTCAAAGGAACAGAATTAGGCTGATTACAGAATAATCAAAGAATAATAGCAGAATAAGCAATTCCAAATGTAAGAAGACAATGGGGTAATGTTTTCAATGTGTTGAGAGAAAAAAGTGTCATCACAAATTTTATATTCAGCCAAACATACTAATTAGGCACATGTTTTCAGCATTAAAAAAGCTATAAAACCTTGATGAAGTATTTAGTGTAGAATATACTTATGGAGAAGAAAGGAAAAAAAATACAAAGATAAAGTGAGAATGAAAAATGGCCAGACAACACAGGAGAATGATTTGAAAGTAAAATAATAAATTTAATGATTATAGAACTAGTTACATATTGTTTCACTTGAAATTTTAATTTATGTAGCAATTAAACAATAAGAAATTTCAAAGCGAATCTTTTAGAATATAAAAAATAAAATAGAAAATTTAAATTCTTTATTCTGTACATATCTATTTGTGTTATCTATGCATCCTTCAAGGTGGAGAGAGGCTAACTGTGTAGCAAATGAGTAGGAAAGTATAAGTTACAGTCAAACCTCAGACATTGAAAAATCTAGACTTTATATTCAATCAAACCACAAATCATAACACACTTCAAATAAGTAAGCATACACAGAGAACCTCTTCTTTCTTAACTGAAAGATGACTAAAAATTTTATAATGTGTTTTTAATAAAATTAGGCTTTCAAATCTTATCAATTAATGGGAGAGTCAAAAATATTTTATGCTGAGAGACAATAAAATCTTAAATCCTATTGAGTACAAAAAATAAAAATCTGAATCTGTGCTCACAGGTCCTTTTAGAACCTTATGTTAATTTGTTAAAATGTAAGACTAAAATTATGTGTCAAGCCTTCAATTTATAAAATTTAAAATTCTAATTTGGTGAGCATTTCTTACTATCTGGAAATATTTCTAAGAATACAATGAAAATGGGAACATTGACACAAAATCTTTAAATCAAATAAATAATTGATTTTAATAGTACAGCAATAATATGATGTAATAGAATAGATAAAAACTTTCTTTTAAAACTCTTTTGACTTTTAAAAAATTAATAAGTGAACTGTTTTCTTTAAAAAAAAAAAAAAGAAAAGAAAACAGAGACGGTAAGGTGCTAGAGCTTCAAGATCTCATGTAGGAATGGTGCCATAATACCAGGAGGTGACATTTGAGTACACAGAAGCAATACTCGAAAGAGGGAGTATTGGAAGGAAATGCTTATAGAAGTAGTCCAGGAAGGACAAAGCATATAGAGATTGCATTGAAAAGTAGTATAGGAAAGCACACTATCAAGGGGAAAGAAAGGTACACGAGGCATAAATGAGAATAATGAACAGAGTCTGGTGGGGTAGAAATGATATACAATGGAGAAAATGCAGAGGGAATCCAGCATCTGAAGCACTGGAGCCTATCCCTCTCCCACCAAAAATTAAATAAAATATAATTTCAAATAATATTGTCACAAAAATAATAGTTGACAATCAATGTATGAAAAGCAATCATATACTCAAATAAGCTAATAAATTTCACAGCTAAGAAAAAATAGCTTACACAACCAGATCAAATTAACAAGTTATGCAAAAGGGACAAAGTACAAGGCTGAATTCTGATTTTGTCACATCAGCATTATAAGTGAAAACTTGGTAGGAGGTAAATGTGTTCAAAACAATCAAGGACTTGAACATAAGAATGGTATACACAATAACACTATTGTCTAAACAACCATTTTGAAATGCAAGGATTTCAGAATATTAGAAAATATTCTACCTAGAAAAAGCAAAGAGAAAAGAATAAATTGTGTTGGAAAAAGACTAAATAAATGTAGGGTTACAGAGCAGAATTAAAATAAGCTACATATTGAAAAGCTCCCACAAAACAATAAAAATAAAGTAGCATATGATAAGATGGCTTTGTAAGTTAAGCAAGTTAACTTGATATGCAAAGATCAATAGATGTTATATGATATATATGTCTATATATATATGTTTACTGCATATATCATGAAAACCAATGAATATATTTAATGACATAAAACTCTCATTCCAAAAGTAATACAAATATTAATATACCTAAGAAGAATAAATTGGCAGGAAATTTTCAAGATTTTGAATATAATTGAAGACCACAAATGAAGATATGAAAAACTAGAAGGAATAATCATATTCTTATATAAGAAGAAGTAAAATGATATATTTAAGACAGATCTAAAAGTATAATGGGACCTTGGAGAAAGTTTCTATTGAAAAATTCTGGAAAAATTGGATCTCTTTATGGGACACATGAAACAGGATTTTAAATTAAATATTGTTCACAAAGTAGTTTTTAATTTGGAAATGTTGGAATCATACTTTAAAGTTATTAAGAGAACATATTGCAGAATATGTACATGAAATCTTAGTAAGAAAAACACACTTTTATACACATATGCATGTCTATAACACAAAATACATCATTACATAAGTTAAAAAACTAAAACAAGAAGAAAACATTACAGCCAATTAATTCTGTCTAGAAGTTAGTCAGAAAGCACAAGTTATGTGTTAGTAAAAACTACCCACACTTGTCAAATCTCACTCAGGCATTTCTTTCTTGAATCAATTAGGATGTCTCCTTCATATCTGAGTAGATAAAAGTCTGACCCAGAAAAATATGCTAACCAAAATCTACCATCAAAAACTACAGAACATTCTACAATTATGGAAGTATTCTGCATCTCTGATCACCAATATGGTAGCCAATAGCCACATAGAGCTTTTGAACTCTTAAATGTGGTTAGGGAGAATAGAAAATGGACTTATAATTTTATTCAAGTACAATATATTAAAAGTTAAATGGCCAGAAGTAGCTGCTGGTGACCATACTGGATGGTGCAGATAGGAAGTTGGGGGTGGAAAGGAAATTGTCGTTTGTCAGGGAAAAGGGAAAGATAACATGGCAAAGGAGAAATCAATCAGCTCTTATGGTTCTTGCCAAATGACCACATATTACTTTCACACTTATTCATGAGAAAATTTTATTATCTGAAACTTTTACTTCCTTTTTTAAATACTGAATTAAAAACAGAAAAAAAATGTTTATATATCTGTTCTTTTTGGGTAGCAAGTATATTGATTTACATTATCTCATAATAAAAACTAAGTTTTTTTTTCCATTTTTTATCCTTTTGCTTTCAATTGACATAATAATTGTACACCCAAAATGGGTTTGTCTTTAATTTGAAAGTATTTTAATTAATAATGCAAAACCAAAACCTTGATAGGGTTGATCCAGATTTTCCTGTTTCCTTGATTGATTTGATACTGTTGCCAGGTCCTTTTCATAGATCAGTTGTTTTGAATCCCATAGCAACACCTATTCCTCTCTCTCCTTACTCTCTAGGCATCCAGTTTAAGCACTATTTATAAACAGATTTTTTTGAGGGTATACTAGGGATTGAACTCAGGGGCACTCAATCAGTGAGCTACACCCCCAGCCCTATTTTTGTATTTTTTTTAGAGTCAGGGTCTGACTGAGTTGCTTAGCATGTCACCATTGCTGAGGCTGGCTTTGAACCTGAGATCCTCCTGCCTCATGGTAGCATGTGCTACCACTCCCGGCCTACAAACAGATTTTATCCAGTCATTGAATATATCTTTGTAATCTTCAGCTTTCTGGTTTTATATCTCATTATTTTTTATCACCAAGATTTCACACATTTCATTGATTATTACCTGTACAGCTTTCAAAATTCTGTCTTTGCACTCAGAGTTGTGAAACTGTTCAGATTATCCACATAGAATCTCCAAACCTGTCCTTCTTCTTTGGTATATTACATCAGTACATGACATCACCATCCTTCAGGAAGCACAGTCTAAAAATTCAGAGCCATGCCTGACTCATTCTTTGATAATAAATGAATAAGTCCTGCCAGATATATATTGTATTCATGAAGGTCACTTAAATCCCAGTTTGATTTTTCTCCCACTGACCTATATCAATTCCTTCTAGTCAGGATTTATCTCATGTTTTTTCTAGGACTTCAATGTTTGACAAGGGACTTGGCCTATTATGGTTGCTTAATTAATAGTTTGTTGGTTATTTTATTTGTTGGTGTTAAGTTTTTTGAGTTTTTTATTCTGGATATTAATCCCATGTCCAATTAATAAATGGGCAAAAGAACTAAACAGACATATCTCAAAAGAAAAAATACAAATGGTCGACAGATTTATGAAAGAATGTTCAACATCTCTAGCTATTAGGGATGCAAATGAAGTCTATTGAGAATTCATCTCACTGTAGTCAGAATGGCAATTATCAAAAATGCAAATAATAATAAACGTTGGCAAGAATGTGAGGAAAAATGCATTGTTGGTGGGACGACGGCAAATTTAGTACAAACACTGAAAAGAAGTTGGAGATTCTTCAGAAAACTAGAAATGGATCCACCATATTACCCAGATATTTCACTCCTTGGCATTTATTCAAAAGAACTCAAATCAGCCTACTATAGTGACACAGCCACATCAACATTTATGGCAGTACAATTCAAAATAGCCATGTTATGGAACTAGCCCAGGTGCCTGTGAACAGATGAATGGATAATAAAAATGTGGTGTACACACACAATGGAGTTTTACTTAGCCATTAAGATGAATTAAATTATGACATTTTCTGGTAATTACATGGAACTTGAGAACATCATGCTAAGTGAAATATGCCAAACTCGGAAAGTCAAGAGTTGAATGTTTTCTCTCATGTGTGAAAGCTAGAGCAAAATAATAACTAATTTAAAAAAGTGTCAGGATGATATCTCATGAAAATAGAAGAGAGATCAGTGTAGTAGAGGGACAGGGATAGAGGGCTGGGAGGAGGGACAAGAAAAGTGAGTAATGGTGGAATGAAATTGACAAAACAATCCTATGGATACATAGGGATATACCACAGTGAATTTCACAATTATGTGTGTCTATGAAGCACTAAGTGAATAAAAACTATAAACGAATTAGAAGAAGACAATTGAGTAGAGGAAGGGAAACAGGAGAGGGATGAAGGGAGGGAAAGCACAAGTCCTGGGGACTGAATTGGAGCAAATTATATTTATGTGTGATTTTGTCAAAATGAACCTCCGTATTATGTATAAATATGATGCATTAATAAAAAGCAGACTGTGAAATAAAGGAGCCGTTGAGGTGGAAGATGTTCATTTCAGAAAGCTGAATTTGAATTTGAAAACGATGATAGTCAATATATAGTTTCTAAAAAGCTGCATAGGACTGTTTTATAGTTACCAGTACAAATTCAGTATTCCCTTTCATATTTCTTCTCTTCAACCCACTCCCAATATGAGTGCTTATTTTTAACATGATGTTTGTTTTTATTTCAGATGTGATAGCTTTTAAAAAAAAAAAATCTCAGAGTTCCAGTCACCTGTATGAGGTCCACTGAATGTCACTGCCAACTTCATCAGCACTTTTGCCTGTTCTTCTGAGTCTTTCCTGACTTCAATATAGATTCATTAGGACAGTGTGGTGGTGTCTCTTAAGTAAGCATGCTGGTCCTTTTATGTTTTAAACATTTAATAGGCATGTGTGCCCTTTTATGTTTTCCCCTCTGGCTTTAAAATGACTTTATTGAGTCTGTGTAAGTTAGTGAAAGCTATGTAAAAGGCTTAGGGGAAGGCAGTCTTCTCTGATAACAAGTCAACTTAATTAGATGACCCTGAGACTCCTTCCAGCTCCCTGTAGCTGAGGTTGAAAGTTACTCTGTGTACATAAATAGTAGTGCTGTTCACACACACCCCTACAACTTCCTCCTGTATTTTCTGAGACATTTCTGATAGTTACTGAGATATCCTGAATCTATCCCTTCCTCTGTTTAGTTATTAACTCCATTTTAATCTTCCACTTATAGAAATCAATTTCAAATAAGTAATGTTTCATGTATTTGAAATTATATTCTTCCATACTGTTTGTTGTCTCTGACCCCAGAGGCAGGATAAATAATTTAAAAATTATCTAACTAAATGATATACATTCGACCTCAGATTCTGCATTCATACAAAAGAAAAAAATATGTTAGTCTTGGGAGCCCTGAAAGTGAAGTGAATGATTTCCAAATCTGCATGAGTACAGAGATATGAAGTGTGATTCACATATTTTAGAAAAGCCCCCCAAATTTTATTGTTTTCAAAACCATTTTTGTGGTCAACTAAACTGTAATGTACAAGTCAGTACCTAAGAATAGGTCACTAACTCCAGTAGATAAAACAAGATATTTGAGAAACATGTTATTTTTCTCCACAGCATCTGACTTAATTAAAGCTGTTTAGATATGAATGAAGTACACACAGCAGGAGCGACTTTACAGATCTTGAGAAATGGTAGAATGGAAAAAGAATTGTTCTTGGAATCATAAAGCATAAGTCACTTTCGCTGTGACAGTCAGGAGTTGTGCACATTGAAATAAATCCCCTGAACCTTGGTTTCCTCACCTAAATAATGGAATACTTGGATTACCTAATTTGCATTTCTCACAGGGTTGCTGTGAAGGTCAAAGAGGAGAACATTAATGAAAATGCTTTATCAAAGAGACAGAGCAGCATAATGGCAAAGAGTGAGTGCTGTGACTCAAGCTGGCTTGTTTCACAGACCAGCTCAACCACTGTGAACAGAGCGAGGGACATAACCTCTCCTGGAGAGAGATTTCTTGAGTGTAAATGTACCTATCTAGTTATTGAGGCTGTTGATTGAAATGTCCCATCAAACACTAGTTCTGACGTATGGTGAACACTCTATAGCCTGGCATGCCCATGTAAAGGCAGCCTGTGTGTGAGAACAGCAATCGCTGTCCCCTATTGTGGCAACAGGCCAAGAACAACACTCCTTCCAGTTGTTATCATCTTCTTTTACTGAAATTTGCATATGTGCATAGGGACCTGGATTTTATATAAATTTGCTTTAGAGATTTTGACCCGAGGTTTGAGTTCAAGAATTGATGGAGGAGAAAACATATAGAGCTTTATAAGTTTTGCCCAAGATTCTTTAAGAGCCTTATGTATGGAGAGACACCATATGGGTCAATCTAGCTTCATCCACTTCTATCTCAGGCTTTGGAGCCCAAAACTCCATATTACAATAAAGTAATTTTTGTCGTTGTTTAGATTATCTACCTATTTTTCACCCTTAAATACCAGGCAGAGGATGGTTGTTTTGAAATTTTCAGTGTTTTGAAAAATGTTGTTTTATATATTAAATTTTCTCTTGGCAAAGCTACTATAAATATGACCTTTTAAATTGACTCATTTATGGGATTCTAGCCTCTCCAAGTACTTTCCAAGTACAATCCTTTCTCTCCAGAAACTCTCTTCCTCTTCCTCTGATTGTTCTCTGACCTATGAGTCTTCATCTTTCAGTTTAAAAATCACATAAAACCTCATACATGAAAGTTTGTACTTCTCTAACAAAATATCCAAAACTGGATAATCTATAAACAATAGAAATTGACTGTTCGATTTTAAAATCTGGAAATTCCATGCTAGAGACTCCTGCACATTTGGTGAATAATGAAGGCTTATCCCTGCTTCCAAGATGGCACCTTATATGTTATTGTGTGCTCATATGGTTAGAGGAACAATGGCCATGTCCTTACATAGTAAAAAGCAAAAGCAGAAGCTAGTGCCCTTGAGCCCTTTAACAAGTGCATTAATCAATTAATGAAGGTAAAACCTTAATGATCTAATCACCTCCTCTAACCACCCTCCTCTTACAATACTTCCTTAGAGATTACATTTCCTTTGAATGAATTTTGGAGAGACATGTATATTTAAACCATAGTAAACACTTTATTTTTCTTGTTATTTTAGATTCCAGGGACAGGCCTATCAGTTGACTCCCAATAACATTTATGTCTTCATTTATTTCCATAGATGGATAATTACAGATTGCAGAAAGTTTTTTAAGCATGAGAAATCCTGGCTAACATTTGTGTGCCTTGCTAGCAGCAATTAATGACCTGTGATTACATTCTGACCAATAAAGTCTGAGCAAAAGTGTGTGGAATTGTGGAGAAAACCCCGAGAACACTGGAAAGGCTGGGGTAAGTGCTATCATGCTTTTCCTACTATTTTCTTTCTGCCCTTCTAGATTACAGATCTGCAAGTACAAAAGAGGTTCCTCAATTATCTGTAAATATGGAAGAATCTTCAATATGATAACTGGCATTAGGGAGGTAGAGAAAATATTCAGGACCTGATTTTCACAGAGCTACTAAATTACCCCATATCCAGCTTGCTTTTTTTGTAAGATAAGTAAATGCATTTTTTTTTTACAAAATGATGCTAGTGGCATATTGAGTATAACATTAACATCTAAATTAAAAGAAATAAAGTTCCCCTGGTTATTCTATCTCTGCATTCCTTATTTCCAACATGATACATTTTCATTAGAGAAACTCCACACAAAAATATTGAATTTGGAAGATTTAATTTTATATATATTTTTTAAATCCCTCATAATTAGTTTTAATATCTTATAAATTTGGTTCACTAATTCCTGGGGTTAGGCACTTATGGGGGACAACAAACCTAGAGAAGGGGAAAAGACAAACTTTGCTCCTTCTTTCTCTTCTTTGTCAACAAACCCAGAAATGAGTATTTGTCATGATGTGAAATTAGTTCTTATTTTCAGCATTTCTTTGGAATTCCACTTGTAGGCTTATTATTTCCCTTAGAATTACAAAAACTCTCTGATAGATGTACAAGTTGAGGGCAGGGGATCAGATATAGCAAATTGTGATTTCATAGACATCCCAGAAGATTCTGTTGCCCATTAAATTTTATACATTCAAGTGCTCTGTTTTGCACAATAATTTTTTTTCATTTTTTTGTTTATATACAACTGTTTAATGTTCTCTAAACTTTTCTTAATTCTACCCACTGCTCTAAAAATCCTCAGGCATGATCTTCTCTGGGGAGTCTCTGTAATCCTAGCCAAATGTCACTTTGCTTTCTACATTTGGGTTCTCTGGACAAATAAGATTCTGAAATTTCTCTTATTATTCCTGATGTTATTCTTCACATTTCCTTCATCCCCTTCTGTATTGATTCTCTTAGTCACTGGACCCCCATTTCACCCCCATTTCTTGCTTAGAAATGCAAGCACAAAAATCATATAACTTCCTTAAAAAAAAAGATACTTGATTGATAATTTATTGAGAACTTGAACACAAGTTTGTCTTACTTAACATTTTGAGGATTATTTGATGGTATACAAAATTATAAATTGGAAATGTCTTCTATATTTTCTAACTAAAGAAAATGTACTTTTGAAATTTAACACTACTCTTTCCTGATCATTAGAACGTAAACTCTTCTTCTCTCCTCATCTCTGTTCTGCCAATATCCATCTCCTCCTGCCCTCTGGTCTGTCCTCTGGAATTTTACAATGACAAACTTAATTATTATTATCTTGAGCCTTTAGAAATTTCTTCCAAAATAAAGATTTATGTTTTTCCATGATAGAATTGTTCTTGTGGCATATTTTTGATAATTCTCTTGCCTTCACTTTTCTCTATCTTTTCTCTCAAAAAAACACATCTGATCATGTGATCGTAGATTTCTTTGATTCTGTTTCTGGAGTTTTTGATCATTTTGTTCAAGTTTGTCATTAAGATTTTTTCTACCTTTTGTGAAGTAATAAACATTTATTTAACTCTCAAACCTTCTGAGTTTTGGAGTACACATTCAAATGTTTGTCAAAATTTTACACGTATTCCTCAAATATCTCAAATAATACACCTTCTCCTCTTTTTCTTTTCATTTTTTTTTTGTGAAGAGTAAAGCTTTTATTTTTATTTTTAAGGTTCAATATACCATCAATTTTTTCTATTTCACTTTTTCTTGATGATTAGTTTAAGATATTTGTTGTGTTAAGTGCATCCCTTAAATGTATTTTATCCTTTTTCTCTGTCTTCAATAAAAGATCCCTAAAAATAAAACAGAATGCTGCTTGTACGGGTGAGATTTCTTGACTTCTTGTCCTTACCATATGTTAGTAAGTCAGAGAGAGAATGTTTCAATGGAAAAACCACTAAACATCAATACTCGGCTATTAATTTTTTCTCACTAATGAATCTTTAATCTCTAGTCTTACATAGTACACTGTAAGTGTCAAGAAAATGATCTCACCTGGTACAAAGTCTCACACTCAATACACAGTTTTTAAATCAATATCCCATTGGCTTCTACTCTGTTGTGTCTGAAGTTCCAACTTTCTAGATATTCTCTGTTACCCCTTTTGCATACCATAAATCTCTGTCATAGATTAGTGTGGCAGAGGGGCCATCAATTGTCTCTCCAGGAGAGAGCTGTGGAAGGGAGTCCTGAAAGTGTCATTTATGCAAAGAATGTCAACCACCTCTCTTTTTGTTTAGCTTTCAAAACAGTGAAATGTTAGGAATTTTCCACAACCATTTTGAACATATGTGGGTTCTTCAGACTCAAACAAGTTTGTTTCTTATTTTCAAACTTGTTCTCTTGGAGACAGCTGCTTTTCAGCTTCCTCTGCTCTGCTTCTTACCTGCTTTGGTCCTTCATGCTTCTTACCTGCTTTGGTCTCCACTCCCAATTTCTTTATCCAGGTCTTCATACATTCTTTCATTACTCCTGGTCTATTGGAATATTACGATATAAGGAATAATTGTATCTATTAGATATTGCAAATATAGCCGTAGTCAATATTTTCTTTCCGATTTGTTTGCATTCCTGAGGCTTTTGCTTTTTTAGTTTATTACATCTTACACTCTCCCATTCTATAATAGTAAAGTTTTGAATTTTCATCATTTCCTCATTTTTCAGATACCTAAATATTGGGTAATAATATGAATCATTGCATAGTCAAAGCTTTATTTATTTTATTTTAAATCTCATTTTCTTTTGTTGTTATTTTATGTTTGCTATTTGAATGCACTTGAAAATGACCAAGCACATTGATCCCCTTAGTCCCCAGGTTAAAGCTGTGCTTTTACATATTGTTTCTTTAAAATAAATACAATTCCTCCCACCCCTTCAAGGAAGCACTCCTGTATAGAAATTAGCAAGTTTGAGCCAAGATGTTAAGTGTTGAGGAGTGGATAGCACAGTGCTTCCTATGTGAAATATGCCATATGGTTCAGCATTCTATTTATCTAATGGGAAAAGAGGCTTCAAATTTTGGTAGTCACTGTCACTTTCATCTCTCTTGTTCTCCAAAATTATCCCTATTGTCTACTTTAACTGTACCTCTAATATCTGGCTTGCTTATTATGAACCTTTTTGACTCCCCCCACCATTTTTTTATTGCCCCTCACTTAATTCAAGTGTTGGAGAAATTGGCTGCTATTATGGCCTTAGCTGAAATACCATCTTCCTATTCTCAATCTCTATCTTTTAATACTGGTATATTTTTCTTTGTTACACTATTACACACACATTTTAAATGATATGTATTTATTTACATAGTGTATCTCTCACACACATATGAAGATGTAAAGGTCACTGAATTAGGGAATTTATTTTACTCACTATTACCTTTAGTATTTAGAGGATGTCTGCCCAAAGTAGGCCAAAATCTATATCTGTTGAAATAAATAAAAGTGAGGAGGCAACTACCTACTATCTCATTCCAGAGCCAATCAAATTGGCATAAAAGTTTTAAACAAGAACAATAAAGCCAAAAATAATGGTGATAGAAAAAAAGAACTGATAATTTTCTAGAAAATAAACAGCATACAAGATGAAATCGGAAAATTCAACAGAGCAGAAGAAGCATTAGTCCGAATACAACAGATTCCCAAAAAGAGGGAAAAATGAAAAACAAACAAACAAACAAACAAAAAAACCCAAACAAACATAGGGCACACAAGCAACTATAAATATTAGGCCATTGGTTTTGTTTGCTTAAAAAATTAAAAACATGGAGAAAAAGAGAAGAGTCCAGGGACAAATGACACAGTGAATGTGAACAACTTTAATAAGAATTTGTCTTACTGGAAATATTCTCCTTGACTAAATTATCTGGACACAGACCTCAGTCTGAAGAAGTAGAAAAGTAGAATCATTCTATTTTTTCATGTTGATTTCTGCCTGAAGGAGAGTTGTCACATGAGTGTGGAAGACAAACAAGGAGCCTGGAATTCCGAACAAGTTGTGATCTGCAAAATTATAGAAGGATTGTTTTTGTTGAGAAAAAAAAAAAGTTGAGAAAAGAAAAAAAAAGAAAGGAAAATCAGTAAATAGGAAAGTAACACATGGCAAAGAAAATTTCAGTGTTCGTAATATACATAAGTGGTTAAATTTGCTTATTAAAATATTGTAGTTATTTATTTTTTGCATGAACCACATGATTGGAAAGAATACTTCATTAACTGGAAGTAGATCTGAAGAAAATTTGAAGTCTGAAAGTACATGTAGATCTGAAGAAAATTTGAAGTCTGAAAGTACATGAAGACAAAGGGATAGAAAATATAATTGGTTATACTCTACATTACAGATGAGCTAGACTTCATACAAGGGGGATAAGCTGGATGAAGACAAAGGACCTATATAGGAAAAGAAAACTGACCAGGAAAAAGAGGATGAATTACCCTCCTCAAATTTCGCTACTATAATATACTCAAACATATTACTTTGTTTTAAAGAATAAATAAACCATTAGAGATCACGTATTAGACAGTACTTAAAAAATAAAGAAAAACTTCATGTATGTTATGTGATAATTCCAAATGTTATATGATTTTCAGTATCAAAACTTTCTTTTAAATTTTCAATATTGGAAACCTTGAATTCTATCTTGCAGAGGCACCTTACCTGGGATAACATTACTATAATTTTTAATGAGATTTGGTAAAAAAGAAGATCCTTTAGAGAAACAGAGAAAACAAAAAGCCTCAGATTCAACTCTTCATTCTAAAACCTGTATGTTTTTAAAAATCACTTACTTGCTATCTGAATAACTGCATCAAAACCACATTCAAAACCAATAAGCTCTTCCCCGGTGTTGGACTGCTGCCTCAAGTCAGTCATATCTATTTCAAGAGAAAATCCACCCAAGTATCCTTGTTTCCTTCTTCTCTTTTATGACCTGTTTTGAAATCAACCTCATTTGGGAATTATCACAATTATTTCAAATGCAAATATTAATGGCTAGACAAATTATCATTCTTTAAAAACAAATGAAAAGCACTGAATGACATAAGAAAATAGAGGACATCAACTATTTTTCTGTTATTGAGAGGACTAATGAGAATTGGGATTTTAGAAATGAATGTTTAATTTCAAATATATTCTTTCATATACTATTAAGAAAAAAAAACAAAAGGAAAGGAAAGTCACCCCTGTACCTTAGTTGACGAGAGAGAGAGAGAGAGAGAGAGAGAGAGAGAGAGAGAGAGAGAGAGAGAGAGAGAGAGAGAAAAGCTAGTTGTTTAAGCAACTCATCCAATTAAAGGATTCACACAGTGCTTTATTGGGATAGGCATTCATTAAATAACCTTCCCAATGCTCCAGTGGCATCTCTGTCATTTGTGCAGTGTCCTAAATCAGTGTGCAACGATGTCACCTGAAGGAAGCAAATTAATTAGGAGCTCTTAATGAGCATAACATCCTGTTCATTTCACTAACACATTTTATGGTCCCTTTGAATACACTGCTACTGCATGAAATTCTTTTTAAAAAGTCCAAAGATGCATCTTACTCTTCCTTCTTTGTTAATTTGCATTTATTCTTGATACTAGCGATTAAACTGTCAAATGCTTGAAGAAAGATATTCAAGTTTATTGAAAAGTATGTATTCAAATATCACACAAATTGGCATCAGGTATTTTCAGTGATGGGGGAACACTATTTAAAGCTGAAATCTGCAATTAAGTCATTTAATGAAAACATATTTATTTTTCTCCCAATTCTATCTGTTCTTATAGCTTATTTATTTCTATCATATTTAGAAGTTAAGAAACAACTTCTAAAAACTTGGGCTATGTTCTTCACGATAGGATAGATATTTATTTTTAAAAAATATGTATATAGGCACACAGAATGTATAGCTCACATTATGTATAAATGTTCACGTAGATATATGCAATGTATACATCATACACACACAAACACGCACTATTCTGTTTTCCCATTTACCTCTTGATGGTACAACAGACTATATCTAGTCTGGGTGGCTATATTTTTAAGAAAATTGCTTTTAGTATTTAAGCACAAGACTTTGTATGAACATGTTTTCATGTGTAAATACTTAGGAGAGGAATTCTTAGGTCACATGATAAAATGTAATTAACTGAAGAAGACACTGCCAATTATTTTTCCAGGTTATCTTGAAAACAATGGCCAAGTTATCTTGCATTTCCAACGCAATGTAGAAAAGCTCCAGTTGCTCCATTTTTTCAATAACAGTAATTTTACTTTCTACAGCCGCAGTGTGCTGGCTTCCACTTGTATTTCCACTCTGAAGAACTTAGAACTCTCTTTTCAAACCTGTTACCCATTTTTGAATCAAGTTGTTTGCTGTGTTATTGAACTGTAAGACTTTCTCATGCATTCTGGATACAAATCCTTTATCATATATGTACATTACAACTATAACCTCAAGACCTGAGAATTAGCTTTTCTTTTTACTAAGTATATTGTTTAAAGAGCAATAATTTTGTTTTCAAGAAATTCCATCTAATTTGATTTTTTCTTTAATGGCTTAGAATTTATTTATTTATTTTTGTCTTGTTTATCTTTATCCCAATATCATAAAGATTTTCTCCTGAAGGTTTTATAATTTCTTTTTAATTTTTTTAAAAATATTTATTTTTGGCTGTAACTGGACACAATATCTTTATTTTATTTATTTATTTTTATGTGCTGCTGAGGATCAAACCCAGGGCCTCCCATGTGCTAGGCGAGTGCCCTACCACTAAGCCATATTCCCAGCCCCTATAATTTTTGTTTACAATTAAGTTTATGGTCAATTTTTATTTTTTATGTGGGGAGGGGGGTATTAGTTTTTAAAATCATGAATAACATTTTTTTCCAGCATTCTTGTTGAAAGAATATTACTTTCCAACTCAATTACTTTGGCTTGCTAATAAAAATCAGCTGACTATATATGACCTTGCTTCTGGATACTGTTTTCTTCTGTTGTGTTACATAAATATCCTCAGACAAATGTTAAAATTATTTTTCATTGATTTTAAAAAAGAAATTGAGAATGTCATATGGACATTCTATGAATGATTTTTTTTTTTTTTAGAGAGAGAGAGAGAATCTTTTTTGTAGATGGACACAACACAATGCCTTTATTTTTATGTGGTGCTGAGAATCGAACCCGGGTCCCGCTCATGCTAGGCGAGCGCTCTACCACTGAGCCACAATCCCAGCCAAAAATGCTTCTGATACTCAGAATCCCTTGAACTAACCTCTAAAAATATTTTATAAGAAAAAAATAATTATTTTTTAATTTATTCATCATCATCATCATCATTAATTATCACAACTATAGGGATTGAACCCAGGGGGTGCTCTATCACTAAGCTACATCTCCAGTACCTCCCCAATCTTTTCTTTGTTTTTTATATTATTTTATTTTAATTTTGATTTGTTATGTATGAGAACAGAATGTATCACACATACTATTTTTAAGTCCTTGGGTTATAGACCAAAGAGTGGGATAGATGAGTCAACTGGTGGTTCCATTCCCAGTTTTCCAAGGATTCTTCGTACTGCATTCCATATTGGCTGCACCAATTTGCAGTCTTACCAGCAATGTATGAGTATACCTTTTTCCCTATATCCTCTCAAAAACTTATTTTTAAAAAAAAGGAGAGAGAGAGAGAATTTTTTCAATATTTATTTTTTAGTTTTCGGCAGACACAACATCTTTATTTGTATGTGGTGCTGAGGATCAAACCCAGGCCGCACATATGCCAGGTGAGCATGCTACCACTTGAGCCACATCCCCAGCCCACTTATTGATGTTTATATTCTTAATAGCTACCATTCAACTGGACTGAGATGAAATCTTAAGAGTATTTTTGATTTGCATTTCTCTAATTGCTAGAGATGTTGAACATTTTTTTCATATATTTGTTGATTGATTGTATATTTTCTTCTGAGAAGTGTCTGTTCATGTCCTTGGCCCATTTATTGATTGTGCTATTTGTTTTTTTTTTTTTTGGTGTTAAGATTTTTGAGTTCTTAATATATTCTAGATATTGGTGTTCTTTCTAACCTGTGTGTTGTAAGAATTTGTTTCCAATTAGTAGGCTCTCTAATCACCTCACTGATTGTTTCTTTTGCTGAGGAGAAGCTTTTTTAGTTTGAATCCATCCCATTTATTGATTCTAGATTTTAATTCTTGCAACAAAGGAATCTTATTAAGGAAATTGGGGCCTAATCTGACAACTATTAGATGCAGGGTCTCTGGTTTAATTCCTAGGTCCTTGATCCACTTTGAGTGAGTTTTGTGCGTGTGAGAGATAGGGATTTAATTTGATTTTGTTGCATATGGATTTCCAGTTTTCCCAGCACCATTTGTTGAAGAGGTTATCTTTTCTCCAATGCATGTTTTTGGCACCTTTTTCTAATATAAGATAATTGTACTTTTGTGGGTTAGTCTCTGTGTCCTCTGTTCTCTAACATTGGTCTACCAGTCTGCTTTGGTGCCAATACCATGCTGTTTTTGTTACCATTGCTCTGTGGTATAGTTTGAGGTCTGGTATAGTCATGCTACCTGCTTCACTCTTCTTGCTAAGGATTGCTTTTAGTTATTCTAGGTCTCTTATTTTTCCAGATGAATTTCATGACTATTTTTTTTCTATTTCTATAAGGAATGTCATTGGGATTTTGATTGGAATTGCATTGATTTTGTTTAGTGCTTTTGGTAGTATGGTCATTTTGACAATATTAATTCTGCCTACCCAAGAACAAGGTAAATCTTTTCATCTTCTAAGGTCTTCTTTAATTTTTTTCTTTAGTTTTCTGCAGTTTTCATCGTAGAGGTCTTCCACTCTTTCGTTAAGTTGATTTCCAAGTACTTTATTTTATTTTTATTTTTTTGAGGCTATTATAAATGGGGTAGTTTTTCTCATTTCCCTTTCAGAGGATTTGCCATTGATCTACAGAAATACTTTTGATTTATGGGTATCCTTCTACTTTGTTTAAAAGAACTTCCATATGTGTTTTTACAGCCAAGTTATGTTGGTAATGAATATTCTCAGTTTCTGTTTATCTGAAAATTGCTTTATTTTCACTTTTGAAAGATATTTTGGTTACATTTAACTTCTAAGTTAATGGACTTTCTTCTTCAATACTTTCAGTGCTCTAATGATGCTATTCAGTTGCCTCTAGTTTGCATGTATTTTGATACTAAATTGACTGTGCTTATTTATTCATTTATATATAATAGGTGTGTGTGTGTGTGTGTGTGTGTGTGTGTGTGTGTGTACACACACACATACATGTAATCTTTTCATTTTTAGTTTCTCTAAAATTTTCTCTATTACTTGGTCTATGTCCTTTGATTTTAGTGTATAAGTAAAATTTTTTTTAATATTCTGCTTGGCCCATATTCAGCTTGTTAGATTTGTTGGTTTATACTTTTATCCCATTTGTCCATTTTTTCTTCAAATATTTCATAGCCTCACCTAATTATGACTCCATTTACACATATTTTAGAGTTTGATATTGTCCCACATGTGACATTGTTAGTGAGGGTATCATTGATATTGTCATTGATTCTCTATTTTTTCTTTCTTTCTTTCTTTTTTTCATTGTGGATAGTTCCTATTTTTATGTCTTTAGTTACAGTCTTATTTTGCTATTGACTTTATTACCACCAGGAGCTTTTTAAATCTCAGCTGTGATATTTTTCATCTCTAGAAATTGTATTTGTAGCACTTCTTACCTGGTTGTTCTCACCACTATTGTGCTTTTATCTATCATTTGTATTTAAATGATTAACCCATATATGATTATGAGAGTTGGCAAATCTGATGTCTATAACACAAGGTGGAAAGCAACAATTACACAGAAATTACATAATAAAGCAGAATTCCTTCTGTAGGAAACCTAGGTGTTTACTTTTAAAGCTTTTAATTGATGTAGGGATTTCATGTTTCCAAGCATAATCTTCACTTAAAATTGATTGGAAATATCAGCCATATCTACAAAATATCTTTATAACAACATTCAGACTATAATATGAGTGAACAATGAGGCACCATCACCAAGCAAAGTTGCCATGAGCTTTCTTTCAGGGGTGAGACCACTGTATTTTCCAGTGTCTGAAAACTTTCATTTCGCAAGTCTTTTTCTTGTTTATTAGTTGTTTAAAATGGATAAGTAATGATTCCTGTTTATATTAATTTTGCATTTTTCATTTTTACTCCTGTGCATTTTTTTCCAATTTAAAAACTTAATCAATGAAGTTAGAGATGCAAATATTAATATAAGCATTACAACATAGAATAACTTGATGAATATCCATATTAAAATGGTTCTATCGAGACTAAGCTATGAATCTGTTTGGACTTGGAAAATTGAATCTGGGTGATTGTTTTAATTAAATAATCCTTCTCTTTTACAAAAGGAAAATGGCAGTAAATTTTTTTCATCTTTATAAAAAAAACATCTCTGGCAATGTAATTTAAATGTTCTGAATGACCATAAACTCTTTTAAATAAAAATCTGAGTATTTTCCCAGGGAGGGAATAAAAGACAGAATTGCACAAGTCATTGTACTTTTTTCTTGATAAGCCTAAAACACTATTATAAAAATTGATGAAAAATATAATGCTCTCAGCAAGGAAAGAAAACATAATATTTTATCTGGGAAAAAATCCCTTTGCCAAATGGCATTATTTCACATTCCATAATTTCATTGGCACATAATCGTAAGAGCAGTTATTGATGCATGCATGACCTAGTAAATATTTTGCTTCACAGTCAGATTAAAGCTCTGATGCAGAGTATAAAACAGTTCCTGGCACTGGGATGGTAAATAGATGAGATCAATGTGTTTGATGAATGTTTTTATCCTCCTGTCTGTCTGTGGAACTCCATTGCACTGTGAGGAAATTTCCAGTTAATTGAAGATTATTTCATGAACTATTATGTGGATTTCAATAGGTGTTTTAAAGTTTGTGCTGCTGAGTGTCAACTACATATAAAACAGAAAAAGTGCCACCATGCCAATAAAAATGCAAGGAGCTGTCTACTGAACATCATTTATTGACAGAAGACAGCTATAATTTCTCCATTTTGTTCTTTTGGTGTTGACTGAAATTTTAAATAATTGCTATATGAGCAAATTATCTTTCCTGGGCAAAGGAAAAGTAAAACATATGAGTATTTTAAATGTACATATACACACAACTGATCTGTAAGGGAAAAAAGGACTTTTTAAAAGTGAGATAAAATTATTCAAAATCTTGACAGCAGAAATATCTTCTTTAGTACTCAATAGTATGTCTGAACACCATTTTTACTAGTGGGTTGCTCAAAGGACAGATCTCAAAAATATAATCAGTGTCTTGGATGTGTTGGTATTATTACTTTAGCTCAAATATCAAGATTTTAATATTGAAGCCTTCTTATTAAGTTATGATTGAAAGTCATTTACTAGCCAAATTTATATTTTTCCCAGCATATGAAGATTTCTTTGTTTACAGAGAAAGACACCAAAGCTTCCTTTAAACTATTTTAAGAAACATTCAAATGCCATAGAACACATGGAAAAAAAAAACCTGTTTTTTCTGAGCTGAAAAAAATGAATATGTAATTGGAATCCAATCATACTACCACTCAAATCAATAGTCAGTCTCTTTGTTGTACTTCTCTTCACAGCTTTTAAATATAATAGAGTAGAAGAAGGCATCTTTTGAAAGAGCTGAATTCTGTTTTCAAGAGAAGTTTCTCTACTTATTTGCTGGTTTGTGTTCAGTTTGAAATTAAGAACTACCAAGCATGTATCTTCCATGATGGCCCACAATGAGAACTAATTAATTAATTTATTAATCTAAACAAGAATAAGAAAACAGTCCAGAGTGGAAATGACCAACAAACAACTCAAATTATTCAATTTGTAAGCATATACTTTTTACTCATACAGAAAATGTTTCTAATTAGTTTTTAAATATTATTCTTTAAGATCTGTGAATAGGGAGATAGAATTAGACTTCTGAGTGTCTTAACATTTGATGAACTAGTAAACTTTCAAAGAAACATGAGAAGGCAGAATACTACTACATGAAAAATTCAAGAGAGGGGGAAGTTGAAAAGCTATTTTGTTTTCTTATGATTTTTCATACCTCTTTCCCTACTTATAAGAGTTACTTCTGTAACTATGGTTAGTTGCTACAGTTAGTTACAAAGGCATGCAATCAACACAGGGCTATTTGTGATGCCTTACAAACTTTTCAATAAGAACAGTAAATAACTACATTTTTAAAAATTGTACACCCAATATATTTTTCTCTGAATTTGAATTTTCAATTTTTAGTATTAATTTTTTAAATTTATATATGATGGAAGAATGCATTATAATTCATATTAAATATATAGAGCACAAATTTTTCGTATCTCTGGTTATATAAAAAGTATATTCACATCAATTCATGTCTTCATATATGTACTTTGGATAATGATGTCCATCATATTCCACCATCCTTGTTAAGCCCATGCCCCATCTCTTCCCCTCCCACCCCTCTGCCCTATCTAGAGTTCCTCTATTCCTCTCATGCTCCTCCTCCCTACCCCACTATGAATCAGTCTTTTTATACCAGAGAAAAGATTCTGCATTTGTTTTTTTGGAATTGGCTAACTTCACTTAGCATTATCTTCTCTAACTCCATCCATTTACATGCAAATGCCATGATTTTATTCTCTTTTATTGCTGAGTAATGTCCCATTGTGTATATATGCCAACTTTTAAAAATCCATTCATCTACTGAAGAGCATCTAGGTTGGTTCCACAGTTTAGCTATTGAGAGTTGTGTTGCAGAAAACATAGAGGTGCCTATGTCCCTGTAAGAATTAAAATTAAGAATCAATAAATGGGATGGATTCAAACTAAAAAGCTTCTTCTCAGCAAAAGACACAGTTTGTGAGGTGAGTAAAGAGCCTACATCTTGGGAGCAAATTTTTATCCTTCTTACATCAGATAGAGCACTAATCTCTAGGGTACAGAAAGAACACAAAAAGCTAAACACCAAAAAAACAAAAACAACAAAACAAAACAAATATCCCAATCAATAAATGGGCCAAGGATCTGAACAGATACTTCTCAGAAGATGATTTACAATCAAACAAATATATGAAAAAATGTTCATCGTCACTAGCAGTTAGAGAAATGCAAATCAAAACTACTCTAAGATTTCATCTCACTCCAGTCAGAATGGCAGCTATTATGAATATAAACATCAATAAGTGTTGGCGAGGATGTGGAGAAAAGGTACATTCATACACTGCTAGTGGGACTGCAAACTGTTATAGCCAATATGGAAAGCAGTATGGAAATTCCTTGGAGAATTTGGAATGGAACCACCATTTGTCCCAGCTATCCCTCTCCTCGATTTATACTAAAAGGGCTTAATAAAAGCATACTACAGGGACACAGCCGCATCAAATTTTCAATTTTAACTGGGCTGTTACACTACAAGTGTTTTCTATAATTGTGTGAATTAGATAATTGGCTTAAAAATGATAATAATGATACTAAAACAGAGTTCAGACAATTCAAAATAATTGCCAATGATAACATCTTCAGAGTAAACTGTTTGTTTTACTTTTATAAATGCTATAGGAGATTTTTTTTCCCTGAGAATGTGTTAATTATTAGTATGTGCCTTTCTCCACCTGAATGTTATACACTTAATTATTTTCAATGTTTTAATAGGGTTGTAATTCCTCCTTTTCAGGTACTATAACCTTAAGCTTTAAATTTTTTAAGGATAAAACAACAATAATAAGCTTCCTATAATAATTATACATGTGATGTAGGGTGATTTTTAGCAATGACAATACCTTATGTTCCTATTTTTTCAAGGTCACAGGTCTCATCTGAATTCTTTTGCTGATAGTTTTTCTGAATATAGAATAATGCATGTTAAAAACAAAAAAAAAATATTAAGAAATGTGTTAACAGTTTATATTAGGAAGTAGATTTATGTCATAATCCTTGTTTAGGTTTGAAATGCAAGTAAAAATTCTGGCTTATTATTTTATTTATTCCTAAAAAAGTACTTATTTTCAACCAAAGATGAAGAAATAATATTGTATACCAAATTAAATAACTCAAATTGAAATAGTAGAATAGAGAAGAAAATATCAATAGCAATACGACTATAATACTTTCAGTTCAAGCTATAATACCTAAAAAGTGACCAAGGAGGACACCAGATAAAGAATTTAAGTACATGGAAGAGTTCTGAATGCCACCACAAAAGAAACTATCTCTTCCAATAAGCAATAATGAAAATAATTGAAGCAGAAAATTATAGTTAAGTAGTCAATGGTTTGTAGGATATCAGCATAAAACAGGATAGAAAGAAATAAAACCAAATCCTAGGAAGAAAACATACAAAGTAAGTCTGCAATGGTATAATCAATCTGCATAGGTGAACCAAAGAAATGAGTATGTTTTTTATAGAAGTGGACATTGGGCATGATGAGATATTCAATGCAGTAGAGACTTGAAGACAACTAATAACTGTGAACTACCAAAAGATAAAAACAATAACCTTCCTCCTATAAGTTATGGTCCCTGAAACGTTACTGACAGAGTTATTTAAGAGAAAACAAAAGCAACAGTGTGACACAGAGATTTGATCTATCATAACAAGGATGAACTCAGAAAAATCATCAGGGAAAAAAAAAAAGGTTTTTGTGGCGCTGGGGATTGAACCCAGAGCCTTGTGCATGCAAGGTAAGCACTCTATCAACTGAGCCATTTCCCCAGCTCAGAAAAATATTTTTTTAAAAAAAATTATAATAGTTTAAATTTTTAAAAATAAGTAGAACTTCTGAAACAGAAGTCTTGCAGAAATTACAATTAAATAATAGGTGATAAATGCAGAAAGAACATATATAAAAATTCATCATATGTGAAAATTCATGGTTTGATCTATGGTCTGAGAGGTAGAACAGAGAAAATAGATGAGCAGATGTTAAAATATATATAATATGTACCAAATCTTTATCAGGACAAATAACTATTAGAATCCATATTGAAAAAGCCTTCCAAGCACTTTCTTTGATGAAAATGTAAGATCTTGTTTTAGTCAGTTTTTTTTTTTGTTTGTTTGTTTATTTTTTGCTGCTGTGACTAAAGGACCTGACCAGCACAACTATAGGGGAGAAAAAGTTTATTTGAAGGCTCACAGTTTCAGAGGTATTAGTCCAGAGCTGGCCTTCTCCATTCCTCCCGGCTCAAGGTGAGGCTGAACATCATGGCAGGAGAAGGTGGCAGAAGAAAGCAATGTACATTATGATGATCAAGAAGCAAAGAGAGAGACTCCAGCTCCAGAAACAAAATATACACCCCATAGCCATGCCCTCAATAAACCACTTTCTCCAGCCACGCCCCACCTGCCTCTAGTCAGCACCCAGTTAATCCCATCAGGGACAAATTCACTGATAGTGTTAAGACTCTCACAATCCGATCATTTCTCCTCTGAAACTTCTTGAATTGATTCACATGTGAGTTTTGAGGGGACAACTCATATCCAAACTATAACAGACTTAAACAAAGGTTTTTCATTTGAAATTTTGGAACATTGCGATAAATAGAACCTAAAACACCTTTGTTTTATGTCATGATATTTGAAATATTTTGTTCTTGCCATCTTCATGCAAAATAATATAAAGAGAAGCTGAGTTTCATCTTTTAAAAATAATCTGCAATAGGCTATTTTCTTTTAATAAAAAAATTTCTCCTCCCTATTCACTGACATTTCAAATTGCAGAATTGTGACATGGAATGTTTCAAATAATGAGTTTATTCAATAAAATGTAATTATGAATATACATATATTTATATAAAATCATATTAAATATATTCCTCTTATACTTACTTATATATTAAACATATAAGTAGGTGTCACATTAGAAATTAAACATATTCTACTAAAGTATACTTCCCATCTAAACTTCCACAATTTGTCTTCTTTTTTATAGAAAGACAAAAGATCTCTATAAAATGCCAGAGAAGGCAAAATCACATATGAAAAGTCTTAAAAAATGTGTTAAGTATTTGTGTTGAGTACAGAAAGACATGAGCAACCACCTGCTGTGCAAATGGAGATAACCTGATGTGGGTTTTCATTCTTACTATTTGTGTGATACTGATGCAATTGTGCAAATCATACTTTAAATACATACAAAGCACTTGAATCATTCCCAGGCAATTCCTCCAACTTTTTTTTATTTATTTATTGGTTGTTCAAAATATTACAAAGCTCTTGACATATCATCTTTCATACATTAGATTCAAGTGAGTTATGAACTCCCATTTTTATCCCAAATACAAATTGCAGAATCACATCAGTTACACATTCACATTTTTACATAATGCCATATTGGTGACTGTTGTATTCTGGTGCCTTTCCTATCCCCTACTATCCGCCCTCCCCTCCCCTCCCATCTTCCATCTCTACCTCATCTGTTGTTGTTCAGTTCTCTCCCTTGTTTTTCCCCCACATTCCCCTCACAACCTCTTATATGTGATTTCGTATAACATTGAGGGTTTCCTTCCATTTCCATGCTATTTCCCTTCTCTCTCCCTTTCCCTCCCACCACTCATCTCTGTTTAATGTTAATCTTTTCCTCATGCTCTTCCTCCCTGCTCAGTTCTTAGTTGCTCTCCTTAAATCAAAGAAGACATTTGGCATTTGTTTTTTAAGGATTGGCTAGCTTCACTTAGCATAATCTGCTCTAATGCCATCCATTTCCCTGCAAATTCTATAATTTTGTCATTTTTAGTGCTGCGTAATACTCCATTGTGTATAAATGCCACATTTTTTTTTTATTCATTCATCTATTGAAGGGCATCTAGGTTGGTTCCACAGTCTAGCTATTGTGAATTGTGCTGCTATGATCATTGATGTGGCAGTATCCCTATAGTACGCTCTTTTAAGGTCCTCAGGGAATAGTCCAAGAAGGGCCATAGCTGGGTCTAATGGTGGTTCCATTCCCAGCTTTCCCAGGAATCTCCATACTGCTTTCCATATTGGCCGCACCAATTGGCAGTCTCACCAGCAATGTACAAGTGTACCCTTTTCCCCACATCCTCGCCAGCACTTGTTGTTTGACTTCATAATGGCTGCCAGTCTTACTGGAGTGAGATGGTATCTTAGGGTGGTTTTGATTCCCTCGTGTTCTGCTCTTTTTTGTGTTTTTGAATGATTGCCTTCGTTTATTTCACATAGTGAATTGTAATCCATAAAAGTACCAAGTGATGACTATGGGAAATTTTTCTTTTGAAATTATAATTATTAATTCACATCAAAGGGTTTTACTATGACATTTCCATATAAGCATATGTTGTGCTTTGATTGAATGCTTAATGTGTTGCCTTGGTTCTGTTAGGATTATGGAACTTCTTATAACACCTACCTGGCCAGGCATAGTGGAGCAAAACTATATATTTCCAAGAATTCCAGAGGGTGAGGCAGGAGGATTGCAAGTCTGAGGCCAGCCTCAGCAACTGAGTGAGATCCTAAGTAATTTAGAGAGACCTTCTGTCAAAGAAAAAAAATGAAAAGGGCTAATGATTTAGCTCAGTGGCTAAACATCCCCCCGGACCCCGCCCCAGCAGGTTCAATCCAATCCCTGATACCAAAAAAATAAAAATAAATAAATTCTTAATATGTTCAAGTCTTAGTGTAAAACTAGATGAAATCATGATATTTTGGTAAAAAGATACGAGTAAAGGAGAGATGATATATTTTATATATAATATAATATAATATATATAATATATAATATATATTATATATAAATATATTTATATATAATATATTAACTATCTCAAAATATTTTCCTTTAAAACACCCATTCTTGCTATATTATGCCCCAAATCTTTACTTTCTAGAACCATAGTCAATTTTTTTAATCCCTCATTATGTAATAATTAATTCTATATTAACAACTGAAAATTTTACTCATGATGAATACAAATGCCTTATATATGAATCTAAATAAGTATCATGTTCTGGTTGAGTATGGGACAGAGCTATATCTGTACAAAGTCAAAGACTTAACAAATGTAAGGATCATTAAGCCTCTTGTAAGCAATGAATTTTGTTATGCTTGATAGTCTCAGACTTTTATTTCTTAGTCACCCTTACTGCAGTACTCTATGTTATTGATGAAAAAGAATAACAAAAGATAAAACTATGACATTTCAGGAAAATTTCCAATGAAGTGTGTCTTTATTATAGAAGTTTAAGGCTTATTTTCAATCAAGTTCTTTTACTATCTTTCACAACTATTCACGGACAATAAATGAAATATTTCAGAACATTTCATTAATATTTATGAATTTTTCACATGGCTAGTTACTAACCAAAGTATTTCAATTTGTTAAACAAGAAAAAGATCCAGCTATAAATTATGTACTGGTCATTCAATTCTACCAAAATGAAATAAATTGATGCTTTAAAAATGAATAGGGTACTCAAATTACAATATTTCTTCTTATTCAGTTGTACACTGCAAAGATTATTCACACTACATAGATACTTACACATTCTATGCATATTTTGATACTGACCCATTTCCTTTTCTTCACCTCTAAATTTCTATACCCCATTATTCTGTTACCTTAAAGCTGTTGTCGATTCTCAGAATCATTATCAATGCTATCTATCCATAGGGAAATTCTCATGATTTATTATGTTTCTGCCACAATAAGTTGTTTATCTCTAATTATGAGTTAAAATAGGTGATCACTCACATGATAATTATCTATTTTGTAAGTTACCACAGCAAAATATAAATCCAGAAATATTTTCTTTTGAATTCTGTACCTTAGTTTGTGCAGAGAGCTTGCACATGTATTTTAAAAGTAAAAGAACCAAAACTAAAGAATAAACAGTAAAAAAGGGTGGGGATTGTGGCTCAGTGGTACAGCGCTTGCCTCGCATGGGTGAGGTAATGGGTTTGATCCTTAGTACCACACAAAAATAAAATAAATAAAATCAAAGTATTATCTCCATCTACAAATAAAAATATGTAAAAAAGTATAAACACTAAAATTATTAAAGTTTTCAAAAGTGAGTGGATTTGTTGCATGACAATTTTGTTGGTGACAGGCTTTAAAAATTTCTAATGTAGTCTTCAAATTATTATGATGTATCACTGTGAATTCTGTAGACTTCAATCTAACATTATCTTTTATAAAATGAATTCCAACACACACGAAGTCATTTTCAGTTCATTAGAACTGAATCTCTTTTCTGTAACAACCAAATGTAGTAACTGCATCAGGCAATTTCACCAATGGGTGGTAACACTAATGGGCAAAACTTCAGAAACAGAATATTCACATCGTCTCAAAGCATCATTGCACATATTACATTTTAATTGTAAAGAAGAAATGTGTATTTACACTAGAGAGATTTAATGGCACAGTCTTTACTAAGTGTTCAAGCTTGGCATTGCCGTTGTGATGTAATGCGGTGAAAGGAGCACATGACAATGGTGTCATTCTTGCTAAGAATTTCTGGCCTTCATTTAGTCAAGTGGAAATAGTTGAATACAAAATGTTATGTTTTGAGGAAAATTAGCTGAAGTCCTCTCAAATGAAGTAGAGCACTAGATGGTTTTGAGTAGACTAATAAGACATATCACCCAAAGCAGTGTGACAATATTAAATAGATTCTGAGGAGGGAAATGAAGAGTATTTGAAGTTATTTGGGGAAATTTGGATAGAATTAAAATCATATTGAAATACTGCGGATTTTCTTAGACACTACAGGATAACATAGTCTTGCAGGAGAATGTAATTTTATTGGGGAAACTTTAAGTTTGGACTGCCCAGGTATGTTTGAATGAATTAGCAAAACAGAAGTATTTATGTATTAGCAGATAGATGATAATTATCATATAGATATAGGCATAGACAGATGCCAATAAAGGGATAGATATTAGTTATAGAGAGAGGCATCCACGTAAGTAGATATACATATAGAAAGATCTAAATGTAGATATAGATACAGATATAGATATTCAGACATTGACAGGGTGGTAAAATATTAACATTTGATGAATCTAGAAGAAAGATGTTTGGGTACTTATTGTATTCTTCTTTTAATATACTGTGGATTTAACATTTTGCGATATAATCCAATTGCTAAGACAAGGAAATATCTTCGTTAGTGACTAGAATAAATCACCCTTTCAAGTAACTTTTCTTTTACATGTTCTATGTATCTGACAACAGCCAGGATTATAAAGTTATAAAAATGATTAAAATAACATCATCACTCACATGGAGATTTTGTGGAAGCAGATTTATTTTGTGGAGAGTAATTAGAGCTGTAGAAACAACAAACCACTTGTTAAACCTAAGAATAAGTGTACCCAAGAAAAAAAACAGTGTAAAATATAATAAATAATAACCAAAAGTAGATGATACATAATAAAAAAGAAAAATATTTGCAGGTCTTTTTAAATTTTAATTTAAAATCTGGACAAAGAAGAGCAAAAAGAAAATCAGGTCTTACATGTGAAAATATATGTTCTTCACATACAGAATGAGGAGCAGGGGCAAAAGTAGAATGAAATAGTATATTTATCTTTCAGATTAGTAGAATTCTAAAGTTTACTAACATACCAAATGTGAGATGACATAAACTCTCTCCTATATTATTAGTAGGATTATAAAATTTGCAACTAATATCTACCAGACCGCCTTACTCACCTGTTCTACATCTTGGAACTCATATTGTAGATGCCCTCACAAATGTGTCCTACTGATGCAATCAAAAATATGCAAAATGTCTTATGTTCATAGATATTATCACAGCATCATTTGTAATAGGAAAAGATTAGAAACAATCTTAATGACTCCCAGAAGGAGACTGGCTAAATGAGTTCAGTTGTATTTACTTAGAAAAATATTATGTTGTTCTTAAAATGTACGTATTTGTTTATATGGAACAGCGTTTGTGATTTTGTTAACAATTTGTATGTTAAAAATCAAGGTAAAGACATATACTGTAATCTGTGTTGCAATAAACAGAAGCATACATCAATATAGACATGATAGATACATATGTATACAGGTTAAACTATAGATTTTATTATATAGACATATTGTGTTCCTTTCAAAATGCTTCAGAGTTTGGCAACAGTAGTTGCTCTGTAGAGAGAAACAGGATCACTGGAGAAGAGAGATAGAAGAGAAATGTTTTCTATTGGATGTTTTTTACACACACACACACACACACACACACAAATGAGCATATTATAGAGACAAGTGACATCAAGAAAAGAGATGACACAGAATACCCAAAAATTTAAACATAATTTACATCAAAAGAGCAATGAGAAATCAAAAAGAAAAATGAACAAAGATAGGTTAAAGAGGCAACTCTGACTCTTAAAAAATGAAAGTCACTAAACAAATTTAAACAGATTGCTTACTCTTTTATTTGAAAAATACCATTCCCTTAGACTTCCTTTCCTTTTCATCTTTTTTGTTTTCCTCATTAACTTGTTTTACATTTTAAAAATGTTCATTCTTATACCAGATATAAAAGTGTATAACTCTGTGCTCCACTGTCACTTTTTTTCTAAAATGTTGAGCATTTTGCTTCTTGTAAATTGTTATTTCTATTTCATGAACAAAGGGATTTTTTAAAATCTTGAAAATCAAAAATTGTATATTTCCTCCAAAATGCTTTCCTATTTCCTTTGAAGTCACGTGAAAGATATTCCTTTCCGATGATTCGTTGGAGCATTTTTTGAGTTACGGTATTTTCCCCCCAGTTTTCCAATTTAGAAGCCTCTATAAACCCATTTTAGTTTCACTGTGCCTGCTCCCACCTTGAGGCACCCAAGCATGATGCCATTGCCTGAATCAGGAGCACCCTCCCATGGAGCTTCATCAGGTACTGTCTTCTCCAAAGGGTGACAACAGTTATTGACATTTTTGAGTCAATTTATTGTTGTCGTCTCCCTTCCTACAGCACAGAACTCATGCTTACAGAATCATTTCCATGACTCAATGAAGGACTTGTTCCATGCATGAACTCAAAGAGCTCCTTCTCTAAGTACCTGTGAACAATCAAAAAACACGTGAAATGGTTCAAATTCTATAGAAATAATTTTCAAGTCGGGCCACCCTGGGCAGTATGTTGATTTCAGGCCTGACTATGTAATTATTTACTTGCTTTTTTATGTTAAGGTTTCTAAGAAAATCTAAGCATGTTAAAAATAGAGAATGACTTACATGTTTTTCCATTGGAGTACTTATTAATACTTTTGTTTTACTTGGTATTCACTTTTGTGATGTGGGTGGAAGGATGTTCTACCTGGCCTTCATTTCTATCATGATTTTTCCATGGTTAAGCTTGCTGGTCCACGACGGACTCTTATTTGAACCCCACTGTCTAGCTCTTTGATGTTAAAAAACAAAACACTCATGTTACTGTGTCTTTCTTTCTCTGCCTCCATCAACAGTTCTTTTCATCTGGCATTCAAGTTTCCTCCTGGCTCTCATTTACTTACATCTCATCCAGATATTTCCTAGAATGGAGGGGAAGGGAGAAAGCAGAGTGAGGGCAATATGGAAAGCAGAATCCACAAGGAAGAGAGCATTCTCAAACATCAATGCACACTGACATCACCAAGCTAGTTGGTTAAATGAATGTTTCCCTGCAGACATTCAATTTAGAGTCCTGGAAAGCATCCAGCTAGTTTGCATTTTTAACAACCATCTCAGGAGGTTCTGATTCAAGCTGATCATTGGCCACAATTTGAAAATCATTGCACTTGAGTGTTAGCTGCCAATTTATGAACCTTGAGGCAAGGGATATAGACTCCTGGATGATGATGCGTGACTACTTAAACCTGCTGTTTTATATTATGGTGAAAATGTCCAAGGAAGCCATATATATGAGTTTTAAGCCCTTTGCGTCAAACACATAATTAATTTTTCTTTATGTATTACCATGTTTACGTCAAACATTGTTTTTAAACAAAGATTTGTATTTGGAAGCCCAAGGGAATCATCCTATGAGTTTCAGTCTTGCTCTGGTCTTCTGTCATATAATTAAGAGGGCATGGAGAGATTCAGGGATGGCATCACACAATATTTGTGGGATTAAGTCCTATGACTTTTAAAATGCATGCTTTCTAGGCAGCTTGAGAAGGTAAAAATATGTATAATGTAGTTGACAGTAGAAAGGAATATCCTTCATCTTTATAAATATGAATTTGTATTCCTCAAATTCTGTTGGTATCAGAGAAGAGAGAAATAATTTGTAAGCTTCAACAGATCTATAAGAGAAATTTCAACCCACAGACCAACACACAAACCACACAGTGAAAAATCATTGCAACTAATATGAATGACTGCTTCCACATGGAACATAGCAGAGCAACAATAAGATTCCTGGGACGAGAGGACCAATGTAACAGACATCCTTTACACCTTACTGTTATCATGTGACAAAATGAAACACCTGTTTGTCTCTTTCAGCTCTGATGCTGTAGCTTAGATGACAAAACAATATCTGGCAGGCAACCTGAGCTATTTGAGAAGATGGAGAGAGTAAACATCAAATTACCAAGTTTATTTATTTATTTTTTTTAAGAATAGGCTGTTTTGATGAAAAGTCAAGGGCTTAAAATGTTTTATTATGATGAGACGGCAGTGAATATATGCATAAGATAAACATGTTTATTAAATCATACATGCCAATGAAGGTTGTGAATAGCTTCCATCAAAATAGCAGGAGCTTGCTCTTATTAAAGATAATGAGGTGTTGTCGTTTGAAAATATGTCTTACTTATAAATGCCTATAAAATGCAAACTAGACTAACTCTACTGAGTTATGTTAATAACTAGTGGAAAGCATCTTGTTCTACAGTACTTCAAAAGCAAATTATTCAAAGTGTCTACCAGGTGTTGTGGAAGTCAGGAACAGAGGAAGTTTGGAGTTGGGTTTTTTCCAAGTCACCTTTAGGACTCCTCTGGAGCTTCTGAAAGTGGCTTATCAGTACACATTTGAATATTTTAATTATACACTTGAAAAACTACTTGAGAGTCATTTGACTAAAAGTGCAATTTGTGTATTACATTTTAGTACTTAAATCAACTATGAAATAGTGTTTTAAATTAAAATCCAATACACTTTGCTTTCGCTCTGTTCAAGAAAATTGAAGCTAATTTTTTTAACTCTCAAATTAAGCCAGACTGGGGGAGCTAACAGTGCCAGTTTTAGAGTACAATACATTATTAGATGTGAAAAATCACTATATCCTTATGTTTAAGAAAACACTGTCAAATAATGAAAAAGAAAAGTGGGAAATAGGATAAAGGTAGAAATACATCATTTTGAGAGCTTTGAGGAATAAGTTCCCAAGGATTATGTATCAACTCAATTCTCTGATAACACTTTTCAAAAGCCACTCTTTTCCAGTGTAAGAGAAACAAGGATTGATTTCTCTGATTCTCCTCAGCCCATGTCTTAAGAGTGTGTATCTCTAACATTTAAGCCGAGGCTTCCAGCTGGTCGATATGTGGTTTGGGTTTACCTATGCTTCAAGCGATGCTGCTCCCATTGTTTCAGTCCCACCAGTGGAGTGACCAAGGGGAGACTATCTTCCTGTATTGACTTGATTTTACTGAACTCCACTGTCCAGCAACCATTGTTTCCAACAGACAGATACTTCTGGATTTTCACTATCTTTGCAAAAGTTTTTTAAAAGAACTTTTACTTCACCCAAAGATGTCCTCGCTAGCATTTCCTATTATCAGACCGAAACATTTTTTGAATGTAATCAAATTATAGTATATTTTACAGTGTTGTCTAATATCCCTTAACTTTGATGCTTACTTTATTACTCCTGCCTACTTTTCAATTTTTAATTTTTTAAATATTAAAATATTAATTTTTTATTAGAGTAGCTCTTACACTTGAATATAGAACCTTTGTCCTTTGCTATGTATAAATGTGTATATTTATTACACACATGCACATATGTACAATAATGTCAACCTATTAACATACAGAGAAAGATTCTCTCAAAAGATTAAGTTGATTTGGAAACAGTAGAGAGTGAAATGGCAGTAACTATTCCAAAGCAAACTAAGCACATATTTAAGGAGGTTGAGGCAAAGGGATGTTTTTATTAGGAAAAAAAATATGAAAATCACATAGGTTGCTTGGACAGAAGAATCATTGGTATTGGGGACCCAAAGCAAAAGTTAATGTCAACTCACTGGTCGAAGTGCCACGGCAAGTAAATATTCTATTGAGACCAACTTACTGAAATTACTGCAGTATGTGAAATTAAGTGAAAGTTAAACCTTATTAGAGGAATATTGTGAAGCGTAGGGTGTGTTTAGAAGGAGAAAGAAATTCCTGTGGAGATTTCAGAAGCTGCAAGATAGTACCTATATCAGGCAAGTAGGTATATGTGTGAGTGTTCATATGCATATGTGAAATTATCCCAGTTGGTTGCCTGCTTTAAATCTTTTAAGGTGTCTCTCAACAAACAGGAATTCTGTTTTTATGATTATCAAATTTATCAATTGTTTTCTTGGTTGTTTTATGATTTATGTCTTATTTTAAAAACATTTCTTGTTTTCACATTTCTCATACATTTCCAAAACATTCCTCAAAAAGTATTAAAATTTTGTCTTTTTTTAACTATGCAGTTTTACTATTATGAATTATAATCTAGTAATCATATATTTTAAAGGGCAAACAAATAAATTTGAGACCTCTCAACTGTGCTAGACTTTCTTAATTGTTATATTTCTCAAGAGTTTGGGGGTTTTCTTGTAGATAATCATGTTATCTTTTCCATTAATGGTCAGTTTTTACTTTTCAAATTTCATGTATTTTACTTAATCTCCTATCTTAAATTGTCATCTGTAATTTTCAGCAACATGTTGAATAAATGTGATTATACCAATCATTTTTGTTTCTGCCTTGATTTTAAAGAAAACGTTTGCAATAGACTGTGATGCTGGCTCTAAGTATTTAGAAGACCCCTTCTATCTTTTTTTTTTTTAATTTTAGATGGATCCAATACCTTTTATTTATTTATTTTTATGTGGTGCTGAGAATAGAACCCAGTGCCTCACACTTTCTAGGCAAGCGCTCTACCACTAAGCCACAACCCCAGCACAGACCCCTTATTTCTTGATAAAATGTTCTCATCTTAAAAGATGTAAAAATTCCCCTAGTTTAATAATGTTTTTGAAGAAATATAATTGTCTTCTTTTACTCATTATAGTTTAGAATTCTAACTTATTAGTCCTGCATCTTTGTAGATTCTGCTTTCTTTTCTGAGTTTGTTGTTTTTATGATTTCTTAATTAGTATAAGTCAGTTTTTAATTTCAACATTTCACAAATTTTATTGTTATTTTAGTGGTGCTGAGGATTAAACACAGGATGTGTTACATTTTAGTTACATATTCAGCCCTTTTTAGTTTTTCTTTTGAGACAGGGAATCAAACTCATGATCTTCCTGAGTCTCAGGAATTATAGGTATGCACCACTGCATCTGGCCACAACATGTATTTTTATAAATATCTTTTGGGGGTCAAGGTTTGCTATAGCACGCTGCTTAAGATATTGTTTGCATTTAATATAAGCTTTTTTCCAATAATTTTTAATGATTTATTTTTTGAAAAGTTAATGGTTGTTTTTGTTACTGTTTATTTGTTTGTTTGTTTGTTTTGTACCAGAGATTGAACCCAGGGCCCCTTACCACTGAGCCATATCCTCAAACCTTTTTCATATTTTATTTTGAGACAAGGTCTCTTTAAGTTGCCCATGGTCTCCTTAAATTGCTGAGGGTGCCTTTGAACTTGCAAACTTCCTACCTCAGCTCCCTGAGCCACAGGGATTACAAGCATAAACCACTGTGTCCAGTGGAAAGTTAGTTTTAAGTAATGTATTCTTAAGTCAACATCACTTACTTTCTACTTAATCTAAAAATTACTATGGCAACATGAGCATTCTTTCTATTTAACTTTATGTAAAAATACTCAATTATTTTTATTTTAAGTTTGAAATCTTTGGAGAAAGAAGTCTCATTTCTTTCTTCACTTTTTTAAGAAATGTTTGGCTGTTTGACCCTTGAATGTGAACTTTAGACATCCCATTAGGTTGTTGACGAGAATTAGTTTATATTCATAGATTAGATGGGAGAAGAACACCTGGATTTCATTATCAATGATTTTTCTTTGCTTTCTTCATGTTTATTTTCTTGAAATCAAGATTTTTTCTGCCTATATTATTTTAGAAATTAATTCCTCCATAATTCTTACTTTTATTTTCACAAAATGAGATAGATAACTTTATCTTTTAAATATCAGACATAGTCAACTTAAATAAGATGCTAAAATCTATGATAACACTTCCTCAAAATAATCTGGGTCTATCTTTCATTTGAAACAGTACCGTTTACTAATTCAATATTTGAATTTTTACCCAGGAGCAGTGGTGCACACCTGTAATTCCAGCAGCTCTAGAGGCTGAGGCAGGAGGATTGGGAGTTGGGAGTTCAACACCAGCCTCAGCAAAAGTGAGGCACTGAGCAATGAGTGGTCGAGTGCCCTTGAGTTCAATCGCTGGAACTCTTCCTTTTCTTTGCTTTATTCCCAGGTTTACCTGTCATGTGTAGAAATAAGAGAGTTATTATTTATAATTCGGGTGTTTAGAATTTAAAAAGATATTTATTTTCCTTTAGTTATTAATCATAAATTGTGAAAATACTTATGTTTTACAAACATATCCTCACTTTATTCAGCATCTTTTCTCTTGCTTGATCAGCTAAATTGCCATGTCAGCTTCTTCAAGAATCACTCATCTTTCTTGACTATTCCCCTTTCATGTTATTATCATCTAGAATATTAACTGCCTTTCACAGCCAAAATGTATAACTCAGATTCACTATAAAATGGACAACCATTTTAATTTGACACAATTCCTTCTTTCTTTAAATCATTTTCTCCTTGATTCTTTTTATCATTCTTACTGACATCTTTCAGAATTATTTTCAAGATTGTCTTTGGTAGTAATTTCAAATTGTATCACATCCCTCCCTTGAATGCATAGTATAGATTTCTGGTCAGGCAGTTATGGTCTCTTCAAGCCTGACACTGTAGTCTCTGCCAAAAGCCTGTCAGCCCCATTACCCTTCCTGCATTGAAAATTTTTACTCTCTGCAAGCTTCTAAGTTTTCTTCTCATCCTTAATATTTTGCAATACGGTTGCAATGTTTCTGCTTGTTCATTTATGTTTACATATGTGTTTTCTAAATTTGGGTGTGTCTTCAGCCCAGCAAATTTTGCAGTAAGCTTTTCTTAAAATATTGCCTCTCCACTATTTATTCTGTTTCTTACTCTGGGTATTTAATTTTATTTTTCATGCTATTCTACCTTTTCTTGATATTTTTCATCTTTTTTCTACTCTGATTTGAAGCACAAACATTACCTTTATTTTTACTAGTTCTCTTTTCATATTTGATTTTTTTGCTTACTATATTGGATCTCGTTTTCTAACTGAAATTCTGTTCAGAAGGAATTTGAATTATAATTATTATAAAGACCTTTAAGTTTTTCTACATTTCCATTTATTGCAAATTCTCTCATTGAGCTTTCTTTTTCTTTTTACTGTTGTCATATTTACTTTTTCAGGTGTTCTTTGAAAAATATGTTTGCTAACTTATTTTGAATGAGATATAGTTCTTTCTTATCACCCCTATGCTGAGGGCCATTACCAAGTAGGAATGACGCATCGAAATTTCCTTGCCAAGCGTACCCCATGCTGCTTAGAGGACATTCGATGGAACATTGCATGCATGCTTTAATGAGGTGACCTTGCTCAAGGACCAAGGCAGATCCGGGTTTAGAGCTGATCAGGTTTGAGGAAGTAACCGGCTCCTTGAGTTTAAGGCGTTGCCAGTTTAAGATAATGGGTTTTAGGGAAGTTGGCGGTTGAAGATTATTGCTAGGATTAGGGTGTTCCTGCCGCTTGTTCCCCTTGAGTTCTCGTGAGATTAAAATGGGATTTGGATATAGCCTCGTGGAGTAGGTGGTTGGTGCGGGAGACAGGAGAACGCGTTTGCCCCTGGACCTGTGTGGAGGCGGTGTGAGAGCGGGAATAAAGAATTGCTGTTTGAACCTACAAAGCTGTGAGTGCCTCGTGATTCTGGTGCCAAGCCGAGACATTGGCCTTGGCACCCCTATTTTTATAAGTTTCTCTCATTTGATCCTTTATTATTCTCTGTTTTGAAACAGATCTTAAATTGGTGTCTTAGGGTTTCGAACTTCAGGAAATACAATAAGTTCAGAGGCTGACTAGGAAGGGACCTAGGACAGTAGCTCTCTGTTTCCCATTCTCAAGAAGAATTTAAAAGCAGGATAGTACTTGGCAAATGAGTGTATTTTCTCCTTATTCCTCTTCCTTCCTCCTCCTCCTTCTTTATCCTTTTCCTCTCTCTCTTTTTCTTGCTTCTCCTTCTCCTTCTCCTTTTTCCTCTCCTCCTTCTCCTTTTCCCCATTCTCTTCTCCCTCTTTCTAGTTGTTCTTCTTTTAGTTATCTTCTTTCCCTGGGTGCCATATTTCACCCAAGTTCCAAATTAATATAGAGTTTGGCTTGTGTAACCTCCATTAGGGAGAATTCTATGCTACCTTTACAGAACTTCAATTCCATTTGTACTGTAGTTTCACACATAATGACAAGTTTCAATCCTGGGGAGAGGGAACTGTCCAAGGTGCTTCCCATGATATTTTAATTATAATCATTGTAAACTACAATGATTAGGATGTGTTTAAAATGAAAGCAAAGAATGGCTGTGAGCATTTCAGGCTGAATTCAGATGTGAACACAGAACCAAGAATGCCTTTTCATAACTTGAAACTTTCTTATCTATATGATATCTAATTTTAACCTTAAGCATAATGTTTAAATTCATGGATTCATATTCATCCTTTTGCCTTTAATGATTAGAAATACCTAAGTCATCATAAAATTCTTTTAAATCCTTCTTTTGAATCAATGTGCTTATTTATGTTACAGTACCATCCTGTTTTAATAAGGGAAGCATGATAACCACAGTATCTGAAAAATCTATTATTGTCTTAAAAATTCTTTTTTCCACAAAACTCATGTTATGTCAATTGTTTATTTTTTAAGAATAATTTCAATAAAGAATATTGTAAAACTAAAGTATCATTATAATTATGATTAAGTGGAAGGCAGTTAAAATAAAATTCTAGTTGAATTATTATAAAAATTAATTATTATTTAGTGGAAACTAATAAACAAATTATAAATGTGATTTTCAATCTTATGTTTAAAAATTATATTCCATATAGAAAAATATTAAACATTAAAGAAAGATATTATTAGACTCATAACTTTGTTAATCCACACGTTCAGCCTGAAATTCTCTCAATAATTCTTTGCTTTTATTTTAAACACATCATAATTGTAGATAGTTTTCAGTGGCAACAATTAATTCAATGAGAATTTTAATTTGAATTTATTAGACTTAATGAGAAATGGCACAACATTTTCAGTTTTCCAAGATTCTTCATCTTCTCAGGGTCCTCAAATTTATAAGCATGTCTATTGTCAACACCAAAATTATATCTTCTTGCATGTCAATTTTTACGTATCTTATTTCAATATTTTGTTGATATTTAATGGATAGCACTTAAACAACATTTAATCAGATATCTAATACTTAGTTATTTTACAAACACATGCATGCATAGGAAGAGAGAGTAGTGTGCATCTGTAATGCATCTCTGTGTATGTTTCAAAAGATAAATTGGTAAACATACAGAGACTTATAAAATTTCCAAAATGCAGCAAATAATGCAATAATTACCTATGTACATACTACCTCATACATCTTACATTCTTGGAAACCTGAAATGTATTAACCAATTGAATATCAGAGAGACAACTACCATCATAAATTTGGTGAACTGTACTGGTGTATTTTAATATATTACTAATACATATGGTTATCTTTAAGCAATATATAGTACAGTTATGCTTTTTAAAAATTTGTTACTGTTCTTATGATCTATCCAGTTCTGTGTTTCTAATTTATTTTATTAAATATAGCATTTTCACAGAAGCCATCCTGATGTTACATGGAGTGTTATTCCTTCTGTCTGCTGCTGTCTCATATAACTCTCTGTTGTATTAATATGCCACATTTTATGGATGAAACTGAGGCTATGCCTATGTTTTTGTTGGGCTTACAATGTATCTATTATTTCTAATATATATGTCCAAATATAGATATATGAAAAATTTTCTGTGTTATATTACATAAACTGATATTTTCTTGAAAATTTTTGGCTCCAGTCTGGAAGAACAAATTGGATGTATCTCTTCTGAATTGTACCATTAGTGATGATAATTTGTAGTTTGAAAGAGGTCATAATGTTTTTACACCAAAGAAAGTAGCTAACACTATGCATCCCACATCCTAATTCATCCCAGTAGAGAACCAATTGTTAATCATTTAACAGTAGCACACCATTGATTATGTATCCAGGAATGGAATTGCTGCTTCATGGGGAGGTATCACTCCCCTTTACCTCATAAAACAGCTTTTGAAAACTTTCATTCTTGTATATCCATAACAATTTATAGTAATGTGACAATTTTAATTATTCATTAGATGCTTACTAAATTTTACTTTCCTAAATACATTTAAAGTGAAGTCTAGTCCCATATATTTTATAGTCTTAATGTTTTACACTACTATGAATGCACGTGGGAGGTGTGTATGTATGTGTGCATCTGTGTGTTTTATTGGTGATTCTACTAAACAAAGATTACAAAAATGTTCTTACAATTCTGATACATGTTAAAACTAAATTCTCCACCATGAACACCTTCAAAAGGTCTTCAGAACCTTGAGATAAAGTAGAAAGTAAATGTTACTGCACTTTGAAGTGTCTTGAAATTAAATGTCAACTTTTTTTGTGGAGCATGATTTGGTCTACTAAATGGCATGGGCATTAAAAAATGTAACAAATGATTTATTTTATTTCAGATTGTGTAATGAAATATATATGTAGAACCTTACAATTTCACGTATATTAACTCAGTTGAGAGGATTTTATAAACTGGAAACTATGCAAAAACCATTGAAAATTGTCTGAAATTCTTTAAAATAATCTAAATCGAATTGGTATATATCATATACCAAAGGATATGTATTTTACATTCTCTGAGCCCAATTTGGTTGGCCAACATTTTACCAGTAAAAGAGGTTATGCTTGGAGTATCAAGCATAATTATGAAACATTTTAAGTTATGAATGTTGAAAATCAAAATTTAGAATATAGTCCCTAAATATTGTACCATAATATGTTGTTGGAATTGAATGCATCTAAAATCAGACAATTGTATTACCCAAAAGAGTGGTATATTTTAAGTTAACATAAGCATCTGATAAATGTAAGTGTAGAAGTGAATTAAACTGATGCTATTTCTGGTTCTAGAATTTTATGATTCTAAGAAAATAATTTAAGAATATAAAATTCTGGGTTTTTTTAAAGAATGAGGGAAAATATAAAATATTAATATATTGAGACCAATTTCAACTACTGAGCACAAGAGAAAATGATCTACCAATACACCATGAAATTAAACAAGAATTTCCCATGAAATTCTACAAATTATTTAGTATCAGTGTTTTCCTGCAGAATATTATCTAATGTCCTACCTGATATCTCCAATGGGATTTGTAATGTTTTTCCTAAATTAACATTTCCCAGCAGAGTTCCTGCTCTTACACCTCTTACAAATAATTTTCTTCATCTTCCGTCTGGCTACTGCTTTGTCATGGCAATCACCCAAAGCTTATTCTTGGATTCATGAAGTCCATTGACATTTCTTATCTACTCTGAACCTTCCATGATTACTTTTGACAGACCATCAAAATTTCAATCTGAACTATAAAGAATTACAATGACCATTTTTTTGAAGTTCACAAATTAAAAATATGCCTTGTGTGTACCAAAATCCCACAAATCCAATTTTGTGTCCACCATCATCTCTCATCTAGACACTCAATGACCTCTTAACTAGCCACTCTCTATCTAAAATTTTTAAATTATATTCCATTCTCATGAAAATAAAGAGATGTTGTTTAATATAAACCAGTCACATTATTCTCTTAATATAAAACCTCCAATGTTTTCTTTAAAAAAATGTGTCCAAGATAAAATTCAAAAATTTATCATGAATTCTGAAGTTTTACATGAACTTTTCCCACTTCCACCTACTCATTTGCAACTTTTCCTCTATTTACTTATACTCCAGGTCTAGTGGTCTTCTGCCCAACTCTGGAAAAAGTCAAACTAGTTTAAATTATTTTTATCTGTGTTGGAGCCAATCCTATGACCCATGCTCTGAGTTTTATGCTCACCCTGAGATAGTCACCTCTAATTCTGCATTTCTTGTCATTCAAGTCTCCTAATCATTTCTTCAAAGGGCTCAATTTGTCTTCACATCTAGAGCTGTCACTTTTTGCTGATCACTCTACTTCCTTTTCTTTTTTTCTTAAATACCAGGCATTGAATCTGGGGCTAATACCACTGAACCACATCCTCAGCTCTTTTTTACATTTTATTTAGAGACAGTGTCTCACTGAGTTGCTTAGGGCCCCATTAGTTTGCTGAGGCTGGCTTTGAACTCACAATCCTCCTGCCTCAGCCCCCAAAACTGCTTGGATTACAGACGTTCATCACAGCACCCAGCTGCTCTAATTTCTGTCACATAGTCCATTTTTGCCTATGGTTATCTTACTAGATGGCTCCCTTATACATTTATACCTCTAATGCCTCTCTTCACCCAAAGAGGATGATGATCCATCATGCAATGTCTGATTTGCCCTTTTCACTATTGTATCCTGGGCACCTAGAATACTGCCTGCTATATTATGAACTCAATAAGCATTTATTCAGTACATGCATAAAATTTTAAACATTGTCTAAATTAAATCACATAGCTCTTTACAGTACTTCAAGAATTTAATGCCTGTGTTGTAAATATTAAAATTTCTTCTCTGACTCCTCTATAAATCCTACACTTATGTATTTAACCCACCTGAATTCTGTATCTGACCAATTATTAATGTATTTATACAATGACTTTCATTTTCATGAACATATATTTTAGAGGTGGAGGAAAAAAGGTTATATTTCATTTTTATATTATTCACATATGTGAATAATAAATATAAAATATGTGTACAAATTCTCAAATTATTTGGGTTATTATAAAAAGTAGTAAAATAGAAAGTAAATAATATGAAAAGGAAAGTAATTATAAAATTAAAAACTCATCTACAGCCACTATGTTCCCTTAATGTATTTCATTTTCCCCCCAAAAGGTAACTACTAGTAGCAGGTTGGTGTTACTCTTTTCAGTTGTGTCCTATGTATTACTAATATGTGCTTTTATTTAAATATATCCTCATATACTTATATACAAAATCTTGGAGAATTTAATGTAATGTAAAGAGAAACACAAATGGATGAAAACATCAAGGGCACAAACAGTAGATGTAATATTTTTCTAGAGTTTATAAAGGAGGCACTCATTAAAATTGACTAGCACAATTCCTACCACAGTATTTTAAAGAAAGTGCACTTAAGACTGTGTTATGTAACTGAGTTATATTTGAGATTTGAGAGTAAATGGATGTAATTTTCTTCAAACATGATTGAATTAATGTGATATTTTCTTTGTGTGTTAGTGTATTAGCATAAGTAAATTGACCTGAATACATAAGCATTTTTTTTCTCCAGAATTTCTCTGTAATTGTCAGTGATAGATTAATTAACCTTAAAATATTCCCTTAGTTCACATAAAATATATAAAAGGCTGTTTATTTAGGGAGAGTGATTCATTTTCTTCAGGGACAAAAATCAGGTTCCCTAAAGCAAAATCATTCTGACATTATCAAATATCACAGTGTGGTTAAAGAATGATTATAAAGTAATTCACAAAATAAATCTCATTACTTCCCTAAAGCCTTTGAATTAAGTGAAAGAAAATGTTACCACATTTAACTATCAGCCTTGTTTTCTCCAATCATTGAACATTCAGAAAAAAACAGTGCTATTTCAATATTGATAAAATATTAAATCCAAATGACCTTAAATGTACAACTTTCAAAAACACATTGCACCAATTTTTTCTTCAAACTTACTGTATTTTTGAAAAAAAAATTACTTAAAACCAAAATATTGGACTTAATTTATTATATGTATCAATAAACTCTAAAGTAGATTTAGGATTCAGTAGTCAACTACTTTTTATGTGAAAAAAAATACAATTCACCTATTCATTTATTAATTCTTTTTCCTTCAATAATTCTTCGTTGAAGGTGGATTCTGAAAATTACCATTCAAAAGACTATGGGTTGTTGTAAGAAGAAAATGGTAGAGACCCAGATAGTTTTTACAGATATATTGAAATATATTATAAAATAGTTCACAAATTTTACACTTAAATAAACTACTAAATAAATAAATATAGCACAGATTAATAAGTAGAATATTATCTAGTTGAGCATAAAGACTAAAATAGTACAAATTAGGAACACAAAAAAACTTCTTAAATTACACTACTCATTGTTTTCTCTATATTTTCACTCTTGAAATCATGATTAATATTTATTTCTTATCATCTAAATTTCTGCAATAATCACAATTTTTACCCATGTTCTTTTGATCTGTTTGACTACAGAAAAGATAATATCTTTACATTATATCATAAAAATAATTATTCCACTTTTCTGATAAAACTTTCATTGTTATATAAATAAGTCAACTCTAATTCCAAACCTTGCATGATCTAGTAAAAACATTGTTCTTTCATCCATACAATTTCCTGAAATGATAATAATGATGCCTAGCTTTTTTGAAGTGCTTGTAAAATTTTTTTCCCAAGTTACATTATTTCATGTATCCTTACAAATGTTCTATAATTAGTTCCAATTTACAGATAAGGAAAAAACATAGAATAAATGACTTTTCCAAAATGACATCTCTCATTTGCCATGCCTGCTTCTGTACCTTCCAAAGAAAACAAAATAAAATTGTTTTCCAAAATGTTTTCCACAGTCTATACGAATTTTATTATTTGTTCAAGACTGCCTACTCTAGAAGGTACATGGAATCTAAAGTAAAATAGGTATATAATGTTATTTAAAGGGCCAGAAAGATTTGTAGTTCTGCTTATGTTCTTTGCACTAGAAATCTATATCAAGAAACCTATCAGAGGGTAGCTATGATTCTAAACTTTCTTCTAGAGTTCACATATTATCTTATTCTAGAGATTCTTCTATAGTTCAACTATTATGTTAGGGAATAGTATCAGAAAGGAGAATTAAACACCACCATATTTTATAGGAAACTCTTAAAATGTTTTGATTCTGGGCTAGGAATAAATAAATGAAACAAGTATCATACAGCTTTATTTTTCTGGAGTGGAGAGAAATAAGATGGCACTAGACATCTGTGTGCAGCAAAAGGCAAGAGGCATCCTAGAGTTCCTGCCTTGTACATAAAAATCATGATATTTTTTTCTCATTGATTCCATAGATGCAAAATTACCTAAGCCTGTCCACTTGCTTAATTTGTGTCACTTACCCACGTATCACCTGAAGTAGAATTATGGATCATATTTAACGATAAGGCCCCTACATCTTCATTAGTAGCTTTCTTTTGTAGCATTGAGAAATTATTCTCCCCAACAAATTCAAACTGAGCACTAACACATTGACCAAAATAGCTGGGGAACACAGTGAAATTGTTTGTAGTTGGATGATTTGTCCCTACCCACAATGTTCTCAGGGTCCATCATTCTGGCATTGGAGTTATTGATGAGAAATTGTGGTAAGAGACATAAAAGAGGACAGGCCTGTTGGTGGAAAGGGGCCTCTTCTTGGTGCTGAAGATTTTTTTTTCTTCTTAAAGCAACATGCCAGTATACAAATTAGGAAAACCTATATATTATTTTATCCCTTTATTCATTTTTCATTGAGAATCTACTATGAACCAGTCAGTATTCTAGATTTTGGTAAACAAGTCTGTGTCAGAGTCCCCAGGACCATCCCTCCTTTGGTAATTCACTAGGAGGTTCTCACAATGTTCAGTATGAAGCTATACTAATGGTTATGATTTACTACAGACAAAGGAAATAAAACACATCATGCAAAGAGAAGAGGTACATAATGTGAAGTTCAGAGGAAAAGAGATGCCACAGAGTTTTCTCACAATGGAGTGATACAGAAAACACTTAATTTCTACAGCAAAGAGTTATGACAAAATATGAAATACTGTCTTCTAAAGAAGCACATTACAAGGTCAGGACTCTGGGATTTTATTGGGTGCTGCTAATGAGGCAACTCTCTAATATGTACAAAATTTCAAACTCTTCCAAGGAAAGCAGGTATTTAGCATAAGCCATAGTATTTGCATAGTTTATGATCAGTGAGACATTCTTGTCACTTAAGGAAGGATGTGAACCCTCCTGAAATCCAATCTTCCAAATATCAGACAAGAGTCTATATTGAAAGCAGACATATAAGGATAGCAGTCTCAGGTGAGCTGTGTTAACTCTTCTGCAAGTAACATAAAAACATCGCAGTGTTGGAATTTATTTACCATTATGTGGCTATGTGTAGCTGCGGAAGGAAGGAAAAACATGAAACATTTCTATTAAAATGATAGACCTAGATACAGCAGTTAATATATGCCAAGTATTCCTCTGAGTGCTTCACTTATTCAATCTTCCGATGATGCAAATAAGTATTACTATTTTACTATGAAAAACTTAGGCATAAAGAATTTATGTAAATTGTCTAGGTCAAACAGGAAGAAGTAGAGAGCCAGGAATTCAACTCTAAATCCACACTCCTTATCAAGGGAAGTTATATATTTTTCTCATGATTTAAGCTACTTGAGTAAGGTTTTCTCTTACTCATAGCCATAAATATTATATTATGCTAATTAGATGGTAGGAAAAGACCTTTCCTAGGAAATAGCATTTAAGCTGAATCCTCAATGTCAAGAAAGAGCTAACATGCAAAAAATTTTTAGACTGAAGAAATTATGTAAGTCAAAGTATTCTTTACTGTGTGTAAGAAACAATACATACAGAGCTGGAAGTGATACTGCAGAATGTGTAAGAAGAGATGGTGTCAGGGGTTGAAATTATTAATAACAACATAGGCTTTGAAGGCTATAGTGGGAATAGTGTATGTTGTCTTAGGTACAACTGGAAACTACTGAAGAGTGATAAACATGGAAGTAAATGATGCTCTTTTTAAAATCACCCAGCCAACTGTGGAGGATAGAGATTTGAGAATTTCTCTTAGAAGCAAGAAGACTAAATTTGGAGGCAATTATAGTTTTCAAATAAAAGATAAAATATTTTGGATTAGATGTTAAAAATTCACAATAAGTCCCATAGGTAGATTTAAGAGATATTTTGTATATATGTTCAATAAATCTGGTGACAGCAATATATTCAGAACACCATTTTTATTTTTTATTTTTCTTACTAAGTTACAAGTTTTGTTTATTCTGGACATAAGTCCTTTATCATTAATATGCATTGGTAATATTACTTCATTTACCTTGCCTTTTCTTTCTCCTGCCCCATAAAAACTATATTCAAATGGCTAAAAGACACGAAATTATCTCAACATGATTAACATCAGGGAAATGGAAATTACAACGATATGAGAGATTTTCAATTGAAGCTTAGACAAGTAAAGATTGTTGAAATTGTCATTCATGTCTTTGTACAGCTGAGATAAATTCCACTTGGTTTCCAATGTATAATTATTTTTATACATTGTCAGATTCAGTTTGCTAATATTTTGTTGAAAATGTTTATGTGTATGTTCTTTAGAGAAATTAATCTGTAGTTCTCTTTTCTTCCAATATCTTTCTTTGTTTTGTTTTGTTATGGTAGAAGTTGCTTCACAGGATGAGTTAGGAAGTATTTCCTTCCCAATGCAACAGTTTAGAAATGGTAAAACTATTTGATATCATAAAGATCACTTGTTTTCAGGGCTCTGGAGATGAGAAAGTGTTGAAAAGATGAAATACAGGGCTGTTATTAGGATAGTAAAACTTGTTGATATTGTATTGGTAAATTCAAGAGATCATAGAATATACTGTACAAAAAGTGAGTGCTAATCTTTGCCACTAGGAAAAAAAAGTCATCTAAGAGTTTTAAAAAGTCTCACAGTGGAATACAGAATGTGACAAAAGAATGTAACTCTATTACAAATACACAGAAAGAATTGTAGGGAAAAGGTGCTGAACTAAGTAACTTTTGAAATTAGTGGAATCTGTAAGACTAAAGGAAAATACTATAGGTAAATATTATATTCTCATTGATAATGTTGTTCACCCAGGGAACGACTTTTATTTCTTTTACCAACGTACACAGTCCTGGAATTTAACAATGAGATAATGAATGATGGATGGTAGGAACCATGAATCTCATGGCTGGAGTGGGAGTTTTATGTAAGTAAGAGGAAGGGCTTCAAGTAATACATATGGTAATTATTTACAGACATCACTATGAATTGTTGTTGAACCGAGTACACATATGTGGTACATATACTACCTTCCTCTGTCAGCTCATAGCACCTAATACAAATGACATTATAGGAACGACCAACATTGAGCACTGAGATACTGATTTCCAATGCCATTTTTCAATAAAAAGAAAAAAGATTCCTTATAAAATAACTGATTCTAGGAATTCAGCAGGAGATATATACTAGGAGTCTGGAACATCTTATAATAACAGAAAATAAGAAAACTCTAAGCACACAAATGCACACTAAAAGTAAAAATTAAAAAGGATATCACAGCCAACTATAAGAGCTATTGAGCACAAAATAAACTATTTTATTGGATTATAGAATAACCTCCATTACTCATATAAGGTTGCAACAACAAATAACATACATAATATGAATTTAATTTCTCACAGTTCTGGACTTTGGCAAGTCCAAAAATCAAAGTAGTGGGGAAAATCGAGGGAGAGAGAAAAGGGTGTGTGTGGGAGAGAGAGAGAGAGAGAGAGAGAGAGAGAGAGAGAGAGAGAGAGAGAGAGAGAAAATTAACCAATAAGGAAGAGAATGAGAGAAAGAGAGGTGGGATGTGTTTTCCTAGTCTTTATAAATCCACAAATTTTATCAGATTATGGTACTATCATTATGAACTTATTTACCCTTAATTACACTTGAGGCTTTATTTCTGAATACAGTCAAATTGAAAGATTATTGCTTGAGTATATGAGATTTGGGGTGGCATCATTCAGTATATAATATACTAGTTTCCTGCCCTTCTCAGATTTCTGTCTCATGTAAAACACATTCATTTCATCCTAATAGCCCCTAAAGTCTTAACACATTCCACTTTCAACTCTCAAGTCTAAAGATCAATGTTCAAAGTTGTATTTAGTTCTCATCTAAAGCAGATATGTGTTAAACTCAAGGTACTCTTCATCCTGAGGCAAAAATGTTCTCTAACTGTAAAATACAGCATGTTATATACTTTCAAAATACAGCTGTATAACAGAGGTTAAAAGGGGGAAATATAATTTTCCAGATTTTATAAAGAAGATATATAATTGTAACTTTTCTACCTAATAGCATAATATATATTTGCCATAAGAATAATCCTATTTGGGTTCATGCTCAGCCTGACAGGACCACTGGAGTGTGGAACCTCTGCCCAAAGATCTTCTGAGTAAATTCCTACCCCCATAGCACTGTGCAGAGCCTGTCTGGTCTTTTGAAACCCAGAAGATGACCCTGAGGTTTATAACAAAGGAGATAGCTTTAATGACCTCTGAATTACTTTGAGGATCCCTTTTCTTTTTTTGAAAACATGTGCACATTGCAATTGCTTTAGTAAAGTCTGTGGCAGATTCTATCCTAGATAAATGCCTAGGAGAAATGCGATGATATGCTGTATTATTATAACAGTGGTTATAGAAACTTCATTAATAATGGTTCAAATTGGAATCACCTAAAGTCAAACAATAGATTTTAGTATCAAAGTATGGTTTGGTTTTATAATGGGATGCTTCACAGAAATAAAGAATGAACTATATATTACACAGTATCTTGATGAGAAAAAGAAGACAAGATACAGAATGGTACACAAGGTATAATATAATTTATTCAAAAATATTAGAACAGGTATAACTATGTAACTTGTTTATAACTATGGTTACTTGTTTCAGTCAGCTGTTTCACTGCTGTGACTAAAAGATTTGACCAGAACAATTTTAGGGAAGGAAAAGTTTATCTGAGAGCTCAGTTTCATAGTTCTTAGTCCATAGAAGGCTGGCTCTACTCCTTTGGGCCCCAGGTGAGGCAGAACATCATAGCAGAAGAGTGTGGCAGAGGGAAGCGGCTCACATAATGATCAGGAAAAAGAGAGAGACTCCACTCGCTGGATACAAAATATATACCTCAAAGTCATGCCCCCAATGCCCACTTCTTTCCAGCCACAACCAGCTTCAGTTACCACTCAGTTAATCCCTATTAGGGGATTAACTCACAACCCTATCATACTTCCTCTGAATCATCTTGCATTGTCTCACATGTGAGCTTTTGGGAGATTCCTCACATCCAGACCATGACACTACTCAAGTCAATGGAGTCATCACTTGCGGAACAGTAGGCTATATTTACAGGTTATTCTATAGCTTGGTCTTAAGGGTGGATCCATGTATTTAGGTATACATAAAAGATCACAAAGCCCTATTTTCATTGTCTAGTTTACAGTAGAAAAATTATATCTCCTTATAAAATTAATTGTGCAATTTCTTAGGCAACTGAAAAATAATGGAGAAATGTACTAAAATGCTGAACACTGGAGAAAAATCAGGTTTTGTCCTGGAGGAAAATCAAGACATCTGCTTGGATAACATCAACCAGAGGCCTACTAGGTCTCAAAATATAGCTATGAAGTGTAAATCTGGAGGTATCAGAAGATATAAGTCCTGGGAGAATCACTAAATACATACATAAGGAGAATGTGTGTGTGTGTGTGTGTGTGTGTGTGTGTGTGTGTGTGTGTGTTCATGTTAAGAGCCAGGATATACCTGGGAGAAAACTTTATTCCCTACCTGGCATAATTATCATTCTGAGTGCTATTCAGGCTAGTTTTCCTTCAAAGGAGCAATCCATACTAAATGCCCAGTTTTCTGTGGGTTTAAAGCTTCTCCAACACACCACTTTCATTTCTAAACCTACTATCCTCTCTTTATAGTGGGTGGAGAGGAATTGGTCTCTTACAGTTGTCTCCATTACCTGAAAGGATTGCTTCCAAACTACTACAGCTTGGTATCTCAATACAAGATTGACTGCCCTATTGTGTAGCTATTTCTCAAAGCTGCTTTTTTCCCTTTGATGTACACTAAGCATATTGCTTATTCTAGTCACTACTATAACAGTGTGTGTGTGTGTGTGTGTGTGTGTGTGTGTGTGTATCTGTAGGGGTCATTTAAAATGGAATTTGAAAGAGCAATATATGGGAGATGACAAAAAAGAATTTCTCATACATTTAACAGGCTTCCAAATATTACTTCAAAAAAAAAGGCAGGGGAAAGTCAGTGCATTTTTCAAAAGAATATGTAATTCCAATATTGTAGTAAATAGATTAATAATAACTTTCTTTGTGTCTTTTGAATTCTGTTAAAGTAGAAACTAGCCAGGCATGGTGGCACAGCCTGTAATCCTAGTGACTCAGGAGGGTGAGGCAGGAGGTTCACAAGTTCAAAACCAGTCTCAGCAATTTAGCAAGACCCTAAGCAACTTAGCAAGATCCTGTCTCTAAATAAAAAATTTAAAGGGCTTGGATGTGGTCCAATGGTTAAGCATCCCTGGGTTCAATTCCCAGTACCAAAAATATTAAATTAAATTAAATAAGTAGAAACTATTTGAATAAACATAAAGATGATTACATGCAATGAGTGTTACAGGTTAGATTTTATTGTTCTCTTTTTGTTTCATTTACTTACATATAATCTTTCATTAAAGCTAATGTGTTGACAAAATCTATGTTGTATGTGGGAGATAATTCCCAATGTGATTCTATAAATATGCAGAATAGAATTTAACCATACTTTTTAGAATTGTTGTAAAAATATTTAGCATGAGACATACCCTCTTAAATTTTTAATCATACAATATAGTGTTGTTAACTCTAGGCATAATGTTGTACAGATCTCTAGAACTTACTCATCTTGCATGATAGAAACTCTAAACCACTGAACACTCCTCGTACCATTCTACTTCCTGCATCTATGAGGTTTAATTATTTACATATCTAATATCAGTGAAATTACACTTCAATGATGCTCTTCTTTACTTAACAAAATGTCTTTAAGTTTTATCCATGTTGTACTATATGACATACTATAAACTAAATATTTATGCTTCACCCAAATACTTATGATCAAATTCTCCCCTTCAAAGAAATACTATTAGATGATGGGATCTTTAGAAGATGCTTAAAAAAAGGAGGCAGCACCCTCTGAATAGAATTAGCGTTTTTATAAAAAAAAATATCAGTAGAGCTCTCTTGTCCCTTCTACCAAGGAAACAGTGAAAAATGTCCACCTATGAACAAAGAAGCTGGCCATCATCAGACACTGAATATGCCAATGCTTTGATCTTGGAGCTCTTAGACACTAGAACTCTAAGAAATAAATTTTTGTTTTCATAAGTCATCTAGTTTACAGGATTTTTGTTATGGTAGCCTGAATCTGTTACAATATAGAAGAATCTCCTTCTATTTGGGTGGCACAATAGTATTCCACAATATGTCCACACCACATTTTCTTTATCCATTCGTGTACAGTAATAGATAGAAACATTAATAAACTGTTTAATATATTTAGTAAAGTAAATATTGTCTTCATTAAGACCAGGTTTAAGTTGAGTTTGCTATATCAGAATATATTTTAAAAATACAAGTAAAAGTGCTTTCATATAGATAGCAACCACGTTCCTTTAACTCCTTCCTGAAATGTACCAGGAAAGGATCTTCTAGCTATTTCTTCACAAAGCACTGAATTCGTGTATATCGCATTGCCCTTGTAAAAACATTCCAGAAAATAAAAGCCACAGAAAAGAAAAGCCAAAGTTCCTAGCTGGGATCAAAACTTTTGGAATGTTCTGGCTTCTCCATCTTCTTTGTTGAATCTCCTTCCTGCTTCTTTGATTCTAGCTGCACATCAGTCATAGGCTGTTTCACTAGTCCCAGAGTACAGCCAACCATGCTCCTTGGCCTATGTTTTAAGGTAGTTTTAGGTATGTACTTACTTTCCTTTCTCACTTCATTTATATGTGTACACAAATAACATCAGGGAGTTCTTTCTTGCTTGCACATTTCATTTAAATGTCTTTTAATCCTATTTTCTTAACTATTTAATTTAGCTTAGTTACATTTAAAAGGACTGTATTCATTTCTTTTCAACCGTAACAGATAAACACAAATTTAGTGGTTTCAGATAAACATGACTGTGTTTTTCTGAAGGCTGGAAGATTGAAATAAAGTTCAGCAGCCAACACTCAAGGTGTCAGTCAGCTTGTGTTTCTTCTAGAGATTATGGGGGAGAATCTACTTCCTAAATTTCCCACCTTTCACCATCTCTGACAGACTAAATACATTCCTAGTCTCATAATCTCTTTCTCAATCTCAAAGTCAATGGTTTATCTTCTCTTTCTGACTCTGTTTCCCTGTGCTTCTATCTGACCTCACTTCTTCCCATTGTAGGGATCTTTGTGAGGACCCGGACCCTTCACAGAGCACTTGAATTCAGAGCACTAATATAATACAAGATCTAGCCATCTCCTAAAATCCCTAATTTAATCACAATGGAGAAGTCCCTTTTATCATGCAAAATATCATAGAACTGAGGTTCCAGGGATTAGGACATGGATATTTTAGGAAATCCATGATTTAGTCTACCAAATCAATATAAAAACTTTGTACTTTTTTTTTCATTTGCTTTGTTTCTCTCAGTCAGAAATAAGCCTCATTGGGAGATTTTATGTAACAAGGACTTGAATGTTATTCCCATTTCTTTTTCCTCCTACCAAATATCTGGCATAGAATAGGTGTTCCATGAAAAAGCAGTAAATGCTGTTTGTGGAAACTTATCCTGTAAGTTACTTATTAGTTTCAAGTCTCATCAACAATTTAAGTAATTCAGGAGAGAATACTGATTGTTTTCTATTTTTTAAAAAAATTGTTCACCTGTAAGGTGTAGTTACCTAGAAAGAAAGACATGGAAATGGAGATAAAATGACAACGTTGCTTACTGTCCTATAACATTCTGCAGTTATTTGATGTGGGTTTGTTCAGGATGCAATGTGCTGTTTCTTCTGTTATATCTTCTGAAATTTTGATTATGGGTTAGAGCTGAAAAGACAGAAAATCTTTTCTGATGCCTCAGATTAATCCCATGTCAAAGATAACATGCCATCTCAAACCTCATTAATAAATGCAAGTTGGAAGTTTCTAAAATTAGTATTTAGCATTTTGGATCTCTTCTTTACAGTACATTCATTTCATTTTAAAGCAATATTAATTCTAATCTCACAGATTGGTTTTATTTACTCTAGTGTCTCAATCTTTTCTTTTTCTAGTGATGTTTTTCTCCAATTGATTCACCTAAAATGAGGGTCTAAATATAATACTGAGAACTAGTAAAGTTCTGTGTGAATTTTTTTTAGTTTAACTTCAAATACATCAATATCATATGAATAATAAGAGATAAATATACAATCAATTTAATTTAATTCCAATAAATTATTTTAAAAGAAGTCAAATTGGTTCTACTATAGTAGTGAGGGACTATAGATTCTCAGGTGTTTTAACTGTTCTAATAAATTTTGTTTGTTTTTTAATGCTTTTTTTGTACTGAACAAAATAAAAATCACCTCTCTAATTAATATACTGCTCAATTTTAGATGTTAAGTAAAAAATTCTCTTTTTATTTTGCTTGCTCTTTGTATTGACAGTAAACTTAATGTAAGCTCTAAAGTCAAGAAATTTCTCTTCTTAGATCATCATGCAATTCCTATTTTTCTTGTTTTGACCTACCACTGGCTGGCAACCTCCATTTCCTGGTGCTCTAAACGGAATAATGTTGGTGTAATTGTGCTTTGCATCAATTTCACTTCTGCCCCAGAGGAACTTCACATAAAGTAAGCCAGAGATTAGTTTAACTTAACTTCAGTATACAATAAGACTCAATCTGCTCTAACTTAATCAAAAGCAAAACCAACATACATTCAGCTATAATACTCATTGATGATTTCAATTAATGGATAATGATGCTCCAGAGCTGTCATTTATTATTGCTGTTTCAGCAGAAATTTAGAGAAGTTAGGTACATGCATTGAATTCAGTCATATTTTTTATCCTAACCAAATAATTAGCTATTTTATGCAATTATTATCTTTGTTTCTATTTCAAATATCTTGTCCCACAAGGAACATTTGTAAATTCTGGAAATATTTGTAGTTGTCAAACCTGGAAGAAATGCCATTTGCTAGAAGTTAGAGGCCAGGGATGTTGCTGAAAATTTTACAGTGAACAGTGTCTTGTTCTTCACAACAGGGAATTACCATATTACCAATAGCATGGAGAAGCTACAATTTTTGTTTTTAATAGAAAATGATCAAAAATATTCAACTGACTTGCATTTTTACAGGCCTTTTTTATCCCAAGTGTTGATAGAAAAGAAAAAAAATTCTACACAATACTTTTAATGTTGTTGGCATAAACCAGGAGCATAGGGTATTTTTATTCTATTTAAAAATCAAATATGAAATAACCCTCTAATATTAAGGCAAATACACAATGATAAGTTCTGCTAGAGACTGATGGAAATATTTGCAGTTTCAGTACATTTTATTTTTTTAAGTTTGTGTTTTCCTCTAAAAATTCCCTATAGAAAAGCAGAGAGCTAAATTAACATGCTTAAAAACATGAAGTAGAGCATTAGGGAAAATTTCATAACGTATTATATTGAAGTGAGATTCCCCATCTTCAGTCATAGCCCATTAGCTCTTATTAAGGGTGAATAAATAAATAAATAGCTCCCTCAGCCACACTCTTAAATGTCTAAGGAACATAGATCAACACCTCAAGATGTAAACATTTAGATTATTAGGCCAAAAACCTATTCTTTTAATTTCAGTTTTATAGTTTTGACCATTCTATTTCCACACATATCACAAAGTAAGTCTCCTTTCCCTTTTATTTCTCTGTATTAAAGTATGTAAATAAATTCTAATAATATAATGCTCCATTTTTTTAGAGTCTGCTATAATGCAATTAGAAAATCAACATTAACTTGAATTAATAATTAACATAGTGGTTCCTATTGAACAAGAAATATAATGTTTCTATTCCACTAATAATCTCCACATTGGTGGGAAAGTTCCATTCTAGATATCAATAAAAATCTCTGTGTGCATTCAAGGAATTTATGAAGAGGAAGGAACACTTCAAATTCATTTTAAGATACCAAAGTCAAATCTAGGCAAGAATAAAAAGAAGACATAAAAAGGAAGAAAGGATGGAGGCAAGGAGTGAGGGAGGGAGGGAGAGAGGGAGGGAGGGAGGGAGAGAGGGAGGGAGGGAGGGAGGAAGGAAAGAAGGAAATTACAGGACTCTTAAAATGAGTCCTTGATGAATACAGATTAAAAAAAAAAAAAAAAAAACTTCCTGACTCAATACTGGGCAACTGGAAACAACTGCACATTAAGGGATCTTATATTCTGTTCAAGTGGAATTTATCCCTGGGATACAAGATGGTTAAACACATCCAAATCAATCTATTTGATCTATCACACTGACAGAATGAAGGATAAAAGATACATTATCCTCTCCATAGATTAGTCCAAGCATTTGACAAAAGTCAACATTACTTCACTCGAAAACTTATCAATAGATTAGTTATAACAGGAATATAAATCAAGGAACAATTATTATACTTATGACAAGTCCCAGTTAATGTCATATAAAGCTACCAGCTTTTCTTCCATAAGACCAAGAACATGACAAAGATGTCGACTCTCACCACTTTAAGTCAGTGTAGTACTAGTACTCCTACTCAGAGCTATCAGAGAAGAAAAATGAATTTTAAAAATCTAAATATAAAAGGCAGAGATAAATTTCATTTTATAGATGGCATGATTGTACATGTAGAAAATCCTAAAGAATCCAACATAAAAATATAAAACTAGCAAATAAGTTAAGTTTCAGAATATAAAATCAATATATCAAAAGGAGTTGTGTTTCCATGTACAAACAACGATCCTCCCAAATGAAATTAAGGACTGGTATTAAAACTCAGTGGCAGAGAACATACTTGGAACACAGAATGCCCTGGGTTTAATCCCCAGAAAGAAGGAAGGAAGGAAGGAAGGAAGGAAGGAAGGAAGGAAGGAAGGAAGGAAGGAAGGAAGAAGGAAGGAAGGAAGGAAAAATAAGCACACAAACAAATAAACCTCAATTACAACAGCATCAAAATGAATAAAATGCTTAATAAAATTAAACATTGAAAAATATAAAATCTTCCTGAAGAAAAGTAAAGACTCAATAAAACAGAAAGATAAAATGTTTTGAGAATCAGAATTAATATTGTCAAAACACCATAATATCCAAAGTGATGTATAAATTCAATGTAATTCCCATCTAAATTTCAAAGACATTTTATTACAGAAATAGACAAAACAATCCTAATATACCTATAAAAGCCACAGAAGACTGAAAATAGCTAATAATTTGAGCAAGAAGAATAAAGCTGAAATTCTCATATTACAAAGCTCTTGTAATAGAGTTAACTTTTTTAAACAGTTACAATAATAGAAACAGTATGTGCTGCCATAAAAACAGATACATAAACCTGTGAACCAAAACAGAAATCCTTAGAAAGAAGTCCATGCATATATGATGAGTCCCCTTCCACAAAGGCAAGAATGTACCATGGGGAAAGACTAGTACTCATATGAAAAAAAAATTGATCTGCGTCATATAACATACACAAAAATCAACCCCAAAATGGGTTAAAGACTTATAAATAAAACTTGAAACTCTAAAACCCCCAGAAGGAAACACAGGTGAAAATTCCATGACATCGCTTTGGCAATGATTTTTGGATATGATAGCAGAAGAACAGACAATGAAATCAATATACAAATAGAACTCTATCAAATTACGAGGTTTGTGCAATCCACAAAATAATATGGCAAATTGGTGAATTGAAGAAATATTTTAAAACCATATTAGCGATAAGAGGTTAATATCTAAAATATATAAAGAACTAGTACAAGTCATAAACACAAATTATCTGATTACTAATGCACTAGTCACTTGAATAGACATTTTTTTTTTCAAGTAAGACACCCATATGGCCAACAGGTATCTAAAACAGTGCCACCCATTGCTAATCATAAGGGAAATGTAAATAAAAAGACAATGGGATATCACATCATACCTGTTACAATGACTACCATCAAAAAGTCAAAAGAGCCAGGCACAGTGGCACATCCTGTAATCCCAGCAGTTCTGAAAGCTGAGGCAGGAGGATCTTGAGTACAAAGCCAGCCTCAGCAAAGGCACAATTCTAAGCTTAAAGTGGGAGATTTGACTCAGGATTGGGGATTTGGCTCAGTAGTTGACTGCTCCTGAATTCAATCCCTGATACCCAGAGGGAAAAAAGTCAAAAAGATAAGCATTGGTGAGACTGGGAAGATAAGGAAACCCTTATAGGTAATTGGTTGGACTAGAATTGAACTAGAAATTTATGTAGTCATGTTGAAGTACAGTATGAAGTTTCACCAAAAAATTAAAAATAGAGCTGCCATATGATGCAGCAATCTCACTGGGTATATATCTGAAGAAAATAAAATCATCTTAAAGAGATATCTGCATCTTCATATTAAAGCTGCATTGTTCACAAAGCCAAGATTTGGAAACAACTGAAGTCTTGGCTGAAAGGTAAATGGAAAAAGCCTTAAAAAGGAAGAAAATCTTGCCTTTTGCAACAACAAGGATGAACCTGCAGGACATGAAGTTCAAGGAGATAATCCAGGTACAGAAAGACACGTGCTAACCTTGTCTATCTTTTGTGTGGAATGAAAAGGACTCATATAGAAACAGAGCAGAAAGGGGACATCAGGGACTAAAAAGTGAGGAAGAACAGAGAGGTGGGAGTGTAAGCTTTCATTTAAAGGTGATTATGATTTTGAGACTGAATATAATATGTGTGTGTATTTATATGATCGTATACTTGAAAGTTCCTAAGAGAACAGATCTGAAGCATTCTTTTCATATGCACTCTCACAGAGAGGTAACTTCAAGGTGATAGGTAAATTATCTTGATTGCACTAATCTTTTCAAAATATGTATGCATATATATATCACATAGTGTTCTATATACACATATTATATTTATAAATTTTACTTATAATTATACCTCAGTCTAGCTGGAAGAAAAAAGAAATTTATTCAGTTAACTTACTTGACATTGTCTAAAAGCCAAACTCATTTCAGTTGTTAACAGTATAAGCAAAATGATCATTCTTGAGCAAAATGTGTGTTCAAATTTAAATTGTATACGTTGTCATCAGACCTATGTTGTACCTGCCAATTCCACACCATAAATATTGCTTTCAAAAACTGGGATATACAGGAAGGAAGAGGAGAAAGAGGAGAACGGGTAAAAGTGGGAGGAGAAAGTATTAATACTGTGAGCTTCTCTTGTGTCCTCAATTTCCTTTGAAACTGAAAACTCCAATTTGAAATAATAGTTTATCATCAAATATGTAAAAATGTAATGACTAAGTTTTCATATATAGGGGGAATTTTACTTTAGATATAGCTTGTCTTCATTTGAAAAAAATATAGACACTCGAGATGATGCAATTAGTTCACAGAATTTATGAAAATTGCTTAGCTTCTCTTTTTCAAATATACTTTCTTTACATATTAATTTCAAATGTTTTTACTTCATAGATTGAATAAGTATGGTTTCTGCCCAGAGATATTTTCTCTCCACAGTCCCCTTTCTCTTGAACAGGATGACACATATATCTAACAATCTATTCTCCAAAGTTCCAACTCTGCAATTCCCTCTAAGAGTCAACCCCCAGCTAATTTTGCCACTTAAAAAAATGTTGACAGAAATCTCATTTTTTTTTTCTTTCTTTTTTTTGTAATTCCATAATACTACTATCTCTAGCTCTAAATTTCTTTAATCTGTAAGTCCAGAATATACATAGAACTTTAATTTTTTATCACCAGCTTTTCCTAACTAGAATTCATGATAGGAAATCGTTGATTAAAGGTATAATTTGTTGTTCATCTTTCAGCTGGATATCTTGTGCTTTGTTATATAATTGTGTACCTAAATATGAAAGACAACAATAAAATGTTTTCCTACTAAATACAGTGACTCCATATGCCCACTCCCTTTCATGTAGTAATGGAAACTTTCTATCACATGTCATTTGTCCATGGTGTATATCTGCCTTCTTTATGAAAGTTTATGTGTGTTTTAGAATTTTTACTTTTCTTAACTCAGTCCTTTCTTGTCCTACCACATGTAGGTTAAAAGAATTTGTTGGATCCTCTTTTCTTTCTATCCTAGAAATTTTGTCTTGGCCATAAGATCAAAATTTGTTTTTAAGTTGTTCCTATATCTTCCTGAGTTTCTGATGTCCCTATTTCAAAGCCTGAGCTTTTCTTTTTGTTCACGTACTAAATTCTGAAGACTTTAAAAAAAAAAAACTTGCTAACTGTGGTTTTCCTTTTGCCTCATGGCAAATCTAATTCTTTGAGATAAAGTGATCCAAAAACAGGTTTTCAACTACTTCCTTGGTGCTTAGCTTTGTGATAATTCCAATTTTTAAAAATCTTCTAAATGGAAAACAGTGCATGTAACATTTTTCACCTTATTTTTATCTGTTAATTTATCAGATATACTCTCTCTCAAATACACTATTTCTGGACTCATATTTTAGATTGCATGTACAATGGATATGTAAGACTTGCTGCTATTCTTTCTCAGTTGTCATTATATAAAAGAATTATTTAAAAGCCTATTTAATAAATAATATATCATATACCAATTCAAATGTTTGCATATGTAAACTGTACATCCTGTAACTGAGACGACTCAGTTCTTAAAAGTAATCCAGTTCACTGCCAATGTGTTACATATGTGTCTTCAATACATGTATCTTTAATGTGGTCACCCTGATGATAATGGAATTCAACCTCATCATCTTGCCCTAGTTTTGCAATCTGTGAGCATTTGACTAAAAATTTCTTCTGCTCTTAGACACATTTCTCTCAAAAATTATAGTGTTTTGTGCATATATACTGTTACAGTTTGGATATATAGTATCCCCCCCAGGGTGACATAATGCAAGAAAATTTAGAGGTGAAATGATTGGGTTATTTATTTAATCCAGGCCTTAATCCACTGAAATGGATTAACTGAGCAGTAACTGTAGGCAGGTGAGGTGTGACTAAGGATACAGTTATTCAGAGTGTGCTTTGGGGGTTTATATTTTGTCACTGGTGAGTGGAGCGAGCTCTCTCTGCTTTCTGGTTGCCATGTCCTATGCTGCTTTCTTCCTCCACAACCTTCTGCCATGATGTTCTGACTCACTTCAGGCCCAGACCTATGAAGTTGGCCATCTATGAACTGAGACATTAGAAATCATTAGCCAAATTAACTCTTTCCCCTCTAAAATTGTTCTTGCTGGGTCTTTTGGTCAACTGGTATGAAAGCTGCCTGAAATACATGATCTTCAAACTGGTGATACACAACGAATACTAGCTATATTTCTTTGGAAACAGATGCTCAGGATTCAAGGTTGATAACTCTAAACCAATCAGGTGTTGACAGATTCTTAGGCGTACTTATAATGATGTTACATCATAATTCTTCTCCTGATGTGTGAATGGGACCTGTGAATTTCTTCAACCAGTTTAACATGGAAAAAGTGATGGAATATAAACCCATGGTTAGATATATAACAAGGATTGCAACATATCATTCACTTTTGTGCTTTTATGTTATGTTATATGATATATCCAAGTCAACTAAAGAAAGATTCTCCATTGCAGCTTCATGAAGTAAGTACCAAGTTGAAGAATCTCTTAAGACAAGAAAATGCTAGAAGCCTCTAGGAAATGAGGTGGCCACTAGGATCTAGCCAATCAGGAAAATGCTATAGTCCTCAGTCATACAGCTGAAAGAAAGGGAATTCTGGCAATAATCTGAATCGGGTTGTAACTGGATTAATCCCTGGTCATATTTGGAGATGAAAAAGCAGCTAAATGAACACCTTGACTGTATCCCCAGAGACCCTCAGCTGTAACCCAGATATGCTGAGCTATCAGACTCCTTATTCATGAAAACTGAGAGATAATAAATATATGTTGTTTTAAGATGCTAAAAGTACTTTCACTTCATAATACTAAGAGCAATATGTTTCTGAGAAACCCCTAAGGATTGCAGTTATTTGGCTGTCACACCCAAATGGCTTTCTGGAGACCCAAACTAGAGATTTCACAATCTAGAAGTCTCCTTTCATTAAGACTAGAGACCCACACTGGTACTAAATTCTTCATGGAAAAGGTAGGCCAACGGCCTTATAATTATTCCAGTCATACAGTAAGTTTTTTCCAAGAGAAGGAAGACACTGTAGGAAAAAAAAAAGGAGATAAAAACAGCTAAAACTTTTTGGTATATCCAGAATGTTTAACCTTTCTAACATTTTCAATGGTGTCTTAGCATTTTAGCATTATGACTAAATTTTCCATCTTTAACTCATCTTAGAATGTGTATTTGTGTGTATGTAAGGGAATGTGTGTGTGTAACTGTGTATGTAGTTGAGTTCTTAGAGGCTGACATGTGTATACAAAGACATTTAAATATTCCTTCTGCTTTATTTGCTTTGGTTGATAAGTTCAGAGATATGGAACATTTTTTTGGAGGGGGCCATTACTGGGAATTGAACTCAGGTGCACTGGACCACTGAGCCACATTCCCAGCCTTATTTTGTATTTTTATTCAGAGACAGGGTCTCACTGAGTTGCTTAGTGCCTCACTTTTGCTGAGGCTGGCTTTGAACTCATGGTTTTCCTGCCTCAGCTTCCCAAGCTGCTGGGATTATAGGAATGCTTAATAAAAGTTAAGCTATTTTTACTAGTGCAGAAGTATCATCATACACTATTATGTTTACATTCCTCCTTCAATCATATCAAATGTTTTAACAAAGACATGTGTGCCTTTTTTTAGGAAATAAACAGACTTTTAACTTTTTATCTTTCATATCTGAATATAATATTTTTGTTTTTGACATTTCTCAACCACGTCCCCTTAGACATAATTGTATAGTCTAACTCAAAACAAGTCAGCCTTACTTTCTTTGATGGATTTTTTAGAAAGAAGAAAGTTACTGAAAAAGCTCTGATGACACAAAGCTGGGAGAAATAAACTAGGAAATGCTGAGGCTGGCCTCGAAATTCCAATTCTCCTGCCTCAGCCTCCTGAATTGCTAGATTATCAGCATCACTGTACCTGACTGAGAAAATAGGGTATGTATCCTAGGGCATGAGCAGGAGGAAGCCTAAAAGCTGTGTACTAAGCACATTAGATGTTTATATGATGACAAAATGCCAATCATAACTTCTTTGCTTTTGTCAAATCCACAAACAACAGACAATAGAAACAATCAATTTGAGTCCACAAAGGCCCATGAACATCTCATTTGTTGGCGGATTTACTTGCCTGCATAAAGAGCAGCAAAATTGACTGTGTTAGAACCAGAGATGAGAAAATAGGGTGCAGATTGTGGAGGTGTTGGTAGAGCATGAGTATTACAAAAAGTCTGATAGTAGGAAAATAAGAACTTCAGAAATTAGAGTCACTTCTTTCTGGTGAATATTGAACCTAATTTTGTTTAGAAGACCTTGAATTAAGAACTTAACATCATTGGACACAGGAGTACAGATTTAAATAGACTGATTTTATTTCCAGTGTGAGTTCAATTTTATTATATCCTAATGTAAGGAAACATCACTGTCAAAAACTCTTTTAAAAAAGCCTGCCATTTTCCATATAACAAAGGACACAAGAGGAAAAATTTAAATATAAAACTAATTTCATTCTGAGTAAATAATACACAATTATATCTTTTGATTCAAGTTTAAATTATTTAGATATTTAATAAATTAGAAACTTTATACATACATAAAACATAGAAATTGTACTTATTAATGGGGTAACAGGCATTTTGACACATGTATATATTGTATAATGTTTTAATCAAGGTATACATATATATCTCCCAAACATAATTTCTCTTTGGTGAAAATACTCAAATCCTTTCTTCTAGCTTTTAGAAATATACAGTATATAATTGTTACCTATAGTCACCATACTATGTAATAACACCAGAACATTTTACTTCTTTGTAAATACAACTTAATACCCTTTGACCAACCTTCCCCAACTCACCACTCCTCCTATTCTCCCCAGGTTCTGGTATCTACTGTTCTACTCTCAACTTCTTGGAGATGAGCTTTTTTTTTTTTCTTTTCATATTCCAATGAGTGAGATTTATGGTAATTGTCTTCTTACACTTATTGACTTATTGAGTGATATCCCATTTTATCCATGCTATTACAAATAACATAAATTACTCTTGTTTGTGACTTGTAGGTTGTTTCTGTCTCTTGAATACTGTGAATAATGACACCATAAACATGGTACTGCAGATGACTTCAGTTCCTTAAATAAATAACCAGTAGTGGATTTGCTGGATCATATAGCAATATGATTTTTACTTTTTTGAGAAATATCCTACTGTTTATCATAATGACTATCACTAATCTACATTTCCCAAACAATAGTGTGCACATGTATCCCCTTTTCTTCATAGTCTTGCCAGTACTTGTTATATCCTGTCTTATTGATATTAGTCATTCTGGAGTGAGGTCATATCTTACTGTAGTTTTGTTTGCATTTACATAATGATTAGTGATATTGACGCTTTTATTACCTGCTTTTTAGATGATTTTATGTCTTCTTTTGTAAAATATTTAAGATTGTTGCCTTTTAATGATCAGGATTTTTTTCTCTATTAAGACATTTTTTTAGTCCTTATATATTCTAGATATTAACCCCCTGTCAGATGTACAGTTTTAAAATATTTTCTCAGCCAGACATGGTGATGCCTGTAATTCTATGATTCTTGAGGATGAATTGGAAGTCCAAAGCCAGCCTCAGAAATTAGCAAAGCCTTAAGTAACTCAGTGAGAACTTGTCTCAAAATAAAAAATAAAGAGGGCTAAGGATGTGGCTCAGTGGCTAAGCACTGCTGTTTTTATCCCCAGTTTATTAAAAAAAATATTTTCTGGGGCTGGGGATGTGTCTCAAGTGGTAGCACGCTCCCCTGGCATGCCTGCAGCCCGGATTCGAACCTCAGCACCACATACAAACAAAGATGTTGTGTCCGCCGAGAACTAAAAAGTAAATATTACAAAAAAAAAAATATCTCTCTCTCTCTCTCTCTCTCTCTCTCTCTCTCTCTCTCTCTCTCTCTCTTTCTCTCTCAAAAAATAAATAAATTTAAAAAATTAAAAATAAAAAAAATATTTTCTTCTATTCTTAGTTTATCTTCATGCTGGCAATTGCTTCCTTTGCTGAACAGCAGCTTTCTGTAATGATATAATCTTATTTATTTACATTTGTTTTTGTTTCTCAAGTGTTTGGGACTTGTCCAAAAACTCCTTGTCCATCCCAATGTTCTGAAGCATTTCCCATTTTTTCTTTTCATTTCTGTTACGTTTTAGTGAATAGTTTTACAGTTTCAAGTTTTACATTTAAGTTCTCAAATTTTAGTTTATTTTTTAACTAGTGAGAAATAGTGGTTTTGTTGCATTCTCTGCAAATGTGTACCCAATTATCCCAACACCATTTCTTAAATTACTGCCTCTGATGCATGTTGTTTTGGTTTGAATATGAGGTGTTCCCCAAAAGCTCCTATATTATTTCAGGAATGTTTGGAAGTGAAATATTTGGATTATGAGAGCTGTAACCTGCCCAGGCCATCCTGGTTTAAATGAACTGATTGGGTGGTAACTGTAGGTAGATGGGGCATGACTGGAGGAGGTAGACTACTGGAGTTGTTCCCAGGAAGGGTGCATCTTACTTGTGACCCTCTTTCCCCTCCTCCTCTTTCTCTCTGCTTTCAGAACGTGCCAGGAGCTGATAAGTTTCCATCTGCCATGAAAACTACTGGGCCCATCTATCATGATGTGTTCCTTACCTTAGACACAGAGCAATGGAACAAGACCTCTTGGACTGAGATCTCTGGAACCATGAATTCCAAATAAACTATCCTTCCTCTAAGTTGTTCTTGTCAGGGATTTTTGTCATGGTGATGCAAAGTTGACTAAAACAATACTCTTAATAAGTTTGTTATTAAATTGACAAACATTTAAATGCTTCAACATTGTTAATAGATACTTGAAATTCTAGCTAAATTAAAGTATTTTAAAATATTGAAATATTTATTTGACACTGTTTATATGTGTGTGTGTGTGTGTATACATATACATATACATACACACACACACACACACACACACACACACACACACACACACATAGAGAGAGAGAGAGTGTGTGATCTAATAATACCACAACAATTTTCCACTAAGGAAGGAAGGTAATATGGAATGCACATGTTGTTACTATCTATAACATATTATTCAGGCTTGTAGACACACATAGAAGAAACCACGTATGCATAAATAACATTATTGTAATGGGAGATAGAAAATTTGATTTATTATAAATTTTCAAAGAAAGAAAATACAGAGTCAATGCCACAGCAAATGTCATTATTTTCCTTCTAATCCAGCTTTGTGTCCAGATAATTTTGGCTGTAACTATGTTAGATGACTATGAAAACACACAAAATGGTTAAAGAATATCACGTAAGTCCTGTCATGAATCAGAAGAATATTCTGATAAAAGGCATGATGTCCTTTTACCTCTACTCAATTTGATACTGGTCAAAATATAATAGGAAGGAATAAAAATATTGACAAATACCTAAATGCAAAGAGAATGAGGTGAAGTGGGAAAAGAAAGTTTTGAAGGTTTAAAGACTGAGTTGAGAAGCTCCTGTGAAACATAGGCACAAAACCACATGTGGAAAGAGATAGCAGCTTGCTATACAACTACTCAAATTAGAATATTTTAAGTATGAAATATTAATGGGAAAAGAAAGAATTGGCAAAAAGAAATTCTAAAAGAGATGAGTATTAAATATGTAAGAGGATGGAGTGAGAAGTCATAAAAACAGTTCTATTAATTGAAATTCATTGAACAGGATATCATCTACTTAGACAAATGCTAAAGAGCTTTCCTCCAAATACAACTACCTTCAAAAGTAATACCGCTAGTATAGTGGCATCTCTAGAATAATTATCTTCTCAATCTTATATATGAGAGGATTCAGTGTAAAGAATAGCCTTCTCATTTAAGGAGAGGACCTGAGCCAGCCTTCCACTTATCCTTTAACAAGACTCAAATACACATTCTAACACATGGAGAAGTTTGGGGAAGAAGCCAATCTCAATATACAATAGCAGAAATAATCGATGCCAATACTTAAAACACAAACACAGCTGTTTTTCTTTCTTAAGCAAAACCTGTGTAAACATTACAAGATGATATAGAAAATTATCATATGGGAAGAAAGAGAAAGAAACATTATGGTAAACTGGCGAAACAAACTCTTGAAGAAACAGAGATTCTGCAAATTTTGTGCCTAGAAATTTTGGACTTCTAATTTTAGCTTCAACATGTAAAATATTCTAAAGTCACTATTTTCATTCTCTGTATTTTTCTGCCTTCTGAAAAATATTAGTTTTTTTTCAAACATATGGAAAATGATAGAAACATAAAAAATGTAGATAGAGAAAGAAAAGGAAAAAACTAAAATAAAATATATTATTTTGATTATTTTTGACCTAAAGACAATTGATTATTTAATGTAATGATAATATAAATATACTGAATGATTATAGCAAAAGGGAATGTGAAGTGATGTTTAAAATGCCTTAAGAGATGAGTTATAGGTAATAGGGAATTATCTGTATAAGAAAATTACATGACTTGTGACTTGTATAGATGTATTGAAAGATCAACTTAGATTAGTAAAAAATGTGCTTTAAAAATTCTAGTGTAATCAGTAAAAGGTTCTTTTTTTTTTTAAAGAGAGAGTGAGAGAGGAGAGAGAATTTTTAATATTTATTTTTTCGTTCTCGGCAGACACAACATCTTTGTTGGTATGTGGTGCTGAGGATCGAACCCGGGCCGCACACATGCCAGGCGAGCGCGCTACAGCTTGAGCCACATCCCCAGCCAGTAAAAGGTTCTTATAAATAAATGTAGTTAATATACTGAAAGGGAAATAAATGGTAATATGTAAAATTCTCAAAAGCACAGAAGACAAAGAGGAAAAACAAAATAATCTAATAAAAACAAAACATAATGCATAGTAATCCAACTACATCAATCACTAATTTAAATAGGTATGTAAATATTCCAACTAAATGACAGATATCAGAGAATGGGAGGGCAATAACCTACATATTGTCTACAAAAACCTAAATAAAGTTTAAAAGTAAAGAATGTAGAAAAATGTGTGATGCTACAGCTAGTCAAGAAAGCTGTATTAACTTTAGTCAAGACAGACTTATATCATGAAAGATTATCAAGAATAAAGAGGTATTGCACAACTGGCAACGAAGTAATTTCTCCAAAACCCAAAAATCCTAAATATATATGCATCTAATAACCAAGAATCAAAGCATATGAAGCATACACTGGTAAAACTAAAACAAAAAATAGGTCAATATGTTACAGGTGGAACTTTAACATTCTTCTTTCCATAACTGATAAATCAATAAAGCTAAAATCAGTAGACTATAGCTCATCTCAGAACATTAGTAACCCTTTGGAAATGACCCGTGTAGACTAATGCATACAACAATAACAAAAATCATACTTTTCTCGAGCTTCTTTGGAATATTTTTTAAAATAGAGAACATATTTTGGGCACAGAACACATCTTGGAATAATATATGTGTGTGTGTATACACACATATATATGTGTTTATATATATAAAATATTGAGAAATACTATATATATATTTGCATGTGTGTGTGTGTGTGTATTTTTTCCTCAAACCACCACAGAATTAAATTTGAAATCACTAGCAAACATTTAGTTAGAAAACAACCGAATATGTGAACACTAAACAGCATACTTTTAAATAACATGTATCAAGAGAAATTTAAATGCATTTTTAAAATTGAAAACACAATTTATAAAAATTTGTGGGGTACTAAAACATATTCCTTAATGGTAAATTCATAATATTAAAATCATATGTTAGAAAAAAATGTTATAAAATAAATCATTTAATGACCCAACTTAGTATACCAGAGAGTAATACATTAAGACTGGTATCCTTATAAGGAAAGAAGAAATGGACACAAACACATGAGAAGATTTCTCCCCCATGAAGGGTGTGTTTGGAATACATCAATCTACATATTAAGGAGCCCCAGGAATTATAGACCAACACTTGAATTTAACAGAAAAGCATGAAATACTTTTACCACTAGAATCTCCAGGGAAAGCATGGCCCTGCTAACACTTTGATTTCATATTTTCAAACTCCAGAACTATTACAGAAAAAAAAAAGTGTGTTGTATCAACAGTGAGCAGTAAATAGTTGGATTAACCTTAAGAAACATAGAGATCCCAATGGAGATACAAATACTAATGTAATCTTGCTTCTTGGATGTGATTTTGGAGAGAAAAGTGATATAAAGGAATCTTCAGGATGTAGAAATAATATATGGGCTTTAGTGAATAAAAATGAATTAATATGCTTTTTTAAATTTTAATAATTGTACCAAATTTATATAAGATAATAATAGTAGAGAAATAAGATATGGTACACACTATCTTAAAAATAATTTTATAAATCTAATACTATTCTTAATTTTCAATATTATTTATATATAAAAATATATAAAATTACCAGCAGTTAAGTATGGTGGCACATGCCTGTAATTCCGGTAATTTGGGAGGCTGAGGCAGGAGTATTGCAAGTTTGAAGCCAGCCTCTGCAATTAGCAAGACTCTGTCTCAAAATAAAACATAAAATGTGTGGAGGGAAATAGCTTGGTGGTAAAATACCCTTGGATACCATCCATAGTAACAATATAAAGATTAAAATAATAACAAATTACCAGTACATAAGTGTGTGTGTGTGTGTGTGTGTGTGTGTGTGTGTGTGTGTGTGTGTGTATGGATGGATAGATAGATAGACAGATAGATTACAAATACATATATATATGTAGCATATATATGTAGCATAAAAGAAAACAATAAACTGACTCTAGACATTTGCTGCAAACTGAGGTATTAGACATCGTTCCCCACATTAAACAGGTTACAATGAAAAACAATACAATGGAAAAAAAGGATAGGTTTGGAAATTAAGGGAATGTCTGCTAGAAACAACAAAGGAGTTAAATGACTCACTTGAGAATATCTCCTAGGTTTTAAAGCTAAAAGATGTAAGAGAAAATGCAAGATATATTTATTATTGCAGGGAGTTAATAGATGATCTAGAAAAAAGAGAAGAAAAAAATAGTGCAAAAGAATTATCAAAGTAATAATAAAAGAGTATTTTCCAGAGAGAATACTTTTTATTAGATGAGAGGACCTACCAAAGGATAAGCAGGACAAGGATCGTGGTAGAGGAAGGTGAGAGAGTTCATGCTTGTATATATCTTAAGACATAAAATCCTTACAATAATTTTTTGAAGCCACATGGAAAAGAGAGAGAATAGTGAGGCTAGGATATATACTCATGAAAAACAATTTTAAAAACCCAGGATATCCTAAGCAAAAAAACAAAACAAAAACAAAAACAACAACAACAACAAAAAAAAACATGATGGAGGATTCACAATACCTCATCTCAAATTATACTCTGCAACCATAGCAACTAAAAATGCACAGTATTGGCACAAATATAGACATGTAGATCAATGAAATAAAAGACAGAAAAGCCCACAGAGTTACAGTCATTAATCCTTGACAAAATTGCCAAAAATATGCATTGTAGAAAATATATTTAACAAGTGGTCCTGGAAAAACTAAATATCTGTGTATAGAACAATGAAACTAAATCACTATCTCTCACTCTGTACAAAGTTAAATCAAAATGGATTTGAGATATAAGATTAGAAACTCTTTGAAGAAAAAAATGGCTAAATAATTTAGCATATAATTACAGGTGAAGACTTCCTAAATAGAGTCCCAATAGCTCAGGAAATAAGAGGGATGGCATGATAAATGGGATGACATCAAATTAAAAAGCTTTGGCATAGTAAAAATTGAAGGAAGAGACAACTGATAGAATGAGAAAGAACTCTCTGTCCACCATTTTTCAAACATAGGACTAATATCCAGAATACATAAAGAAATTTTAAAAAGAAATAACCAGTGCATGGGAAAATGAACGGAATCACCAGTAAGGTGAAAGAAAAAAAATGTTCAAGATATCTAACCACCAGGAAAAGGCAAATCAAAACTACACTAACTATTCTCACTCCAGTTAGAATGTCAAGCATCAAGAATACAAATAACAGTAAATTCTGGTGAAATTGCACCAAAAAAAAAAAAAAAAAAAGGAACTCTTATACACTGTAGGTAGAAGTGCAAATTAGCAAAGCCACAATGAAAAATACTATGGAAGTTACTCAAAACTTAAAAACAGACCGACCATACGATCCAGCTGTACCATTCCTAGAATTTATTTAAAACATTTAAAGTCAGCACACTTTAAAGATATTTCCATAAGTATGTTTCACATCACAGTTCATAGTAGCCTACTATGAAACCAACTTAGATGTCCGTAAATAAATCCCTGGTTAAAGAAAATATTGTAAATATATAAAATGAAATTTAATCAGCCATACAAAGGAATGAAATTAAGTCATTCACAGGAAACAATAATTTTGAGCATGATTGAGACTCAGAGAGAAATATGTGTTTTCTCATATGTGGAAACTAGCAGGAAACATTTAAAAATAAGAAAGTTGGCATGGATACACCATGCAGTTACAAGAATGACCAACAAAGTAGAGTTAGGGGTTCAGGGGAGGGAAGAGGATAGTGGAAGTAAGATATTGGGGAGTGGATCTGTTCAAATAAGAAGACAATATACTACTAAGGTTTCTTTTTGTATACTCAAGTATTCCACAATGAAACCCATTATTTTGAAAATCAGTATGTATCAAGAAAATCCAAAAATAAACAAATAAAAATCCAAAGAGACTCCACCGAGGCAGTCAGCGGCCACCATCTGGGAAAGCTGAAGTATACACCGCCACTCTCCAACAGATTGCAACATCAAAACAGGTGTGTGTCACTCAGCTCACCCCCTAGACATTGGGGAATTCGCATAAAATCTCTCCTAGGCTTTCTGTGGGAGGGAGTATCAGAGTGAGCCTGCATAAAGACTAGGGGAAAACTAGAGACACCTGACCTTCAACCCCACACTCCACCGAGGCAGTCAGCGGCCACCATCTGGGAAAGCTGAAGTATACACCGCCAATCTCCGACAGATTGCAACATCAAAACAGATTACAACATCAAAACAGCGGACACTCCACTGAGGCAATCAGCGGCCACCATCTTGGAAAGCTGAAGTATCTACCACCACTCTCTGACAGATTGTAACAACAAAACAGGAGAAACCAAGACTAGCAGGAGAAACCAGGAGACTAGAGCCAAGACCCTGGCGAGTGGGCGGCTGGAAACCGCAGGCCCGCCAGCAACAGTTCACCCACTGCCTACGCAACTGGGTGGTAGGAGAACGCCACCCGCAGGCGACCGATCACCCGCCAGCAGCCTGTGATACTGGGTGGCTGGAGACCGCCCGTCTACCGTGACCGGGAACTGAAACCAAACAGAGATAGTCCAGTCACACCCCCCCCATTAGGACACCCCGGCAAGGAGCCTGGAGCCCGCCATAGCAGAGTAGTGTCGTCACTGGAGCTCGGATGTTGGAATTCCTTCCCAGGGGAATCCAAGTTAGCAGGCATAGTTTAACAACACAAAGGAGAGACATCAGAGTAATACAGAACCAAAACAAAGCTATAGAAGAGAGCAGAAACTCAACAATCAAAGAGCTGGAAAGTAACGTGGACAACATGAGAAAACAAGGGAAAAAGGAGTACAAACAATGCAAGACAACTTATTTCTACAGGAGGACATAGAAACATCAGAAGCAGGGATAGGGAAAGAACTCAAGGCATACCTTACTCAAATGGAAAGGAATATTAGAGAAGACGTGAGACAGCAAGTCCAAGAAATAAAAGTATATTTTGAAAATGAATTAAACAAACAAATTCAAATTCAAAGAACGAGCTCTACCAGGAGATAGAGATCTTAAAAAAAATTAAACAATAATCCTAGAATTGCAGGAAACTATAAACCAAATTAAAAATTCAAACGAGAATATTACAAATAGACTTATCAAGTAGAAGTCAGAACATCAGAAAATGAAGACAAGGTTTATCAACTTGAAAAGAGTATAGTCAACACAGAAAAGATGCTTAAATCCCATGAGCAATCTATTCAAGAGATATGGGATGTCATAAAAAAAAAAAAACAAATTTGAGAGTCATCGGAATAGAAGAAGGCACAGAGATTCAAACCAAAGGAATGGACAGCATATTAAATGATATAATTGTAGAAAACTTCCCAGAGATGAAAGATAGAATGGATTGCCAAATCCTGGAAGCCTACAGGACCCCAAACATTCAAAACCATAATAGACCAACTCCAAGACACATAATAATGAAGATAGCCAACATACAGAACAAGGAGAGAATATTAAAAGCTACGAGAGAAAAGAGACAGATTACATTCAGGGGTAAACCAATTAGGTTAACAACTGATTTCTCATCACAGACTTTGAAAGCGAGAAGATCCTGGAACAATGTATTTCAAATGCTGAAAAATAATGGATTCCAACCAAGAATACTGTATCCAGCAAAACTGAGCTTCAGATTTGACAACGAAATTAAAATCTTTCATGATAAACAAAAGCTAAAAGAATTCGCAGCAAGAAAACCACCACTGCAAAGTATTTTGAGCAAAATACTACAAGAAGAAGAATTGAAAAATAGTGCCCAAAACCAGTAGCAGGAGGTATCTCATTAAAGGGGGAGGAAAATAACCAAAAAGTAAAACTAGCCAAACTAAAATAAATAAATAAAGAAGCATGACTGGAAGTATAAATCATATCTCAATTGTAACCTTAAATGTTAATGGCCTAAACTCACCAATCAAGAGACATAGGCTAGTAACCTGGATCAAAAAAACAAATCCAACAATATGCTGCCTTCGGGAGACTCATATGATAGGAAAAGACATACACAGGCTGAAGGTGAAAGGTTGGGAAAAATCATACCACTCACATGGCCCTCGGAAGCAAGCAGGAGTGGCCATACTCATATGAAATAAAATCAACTTCAAACCTAAGTTAATCAAGAAGGATAAAGAAGGGCACTATATACTGTTAAAAGGAACCATCCACCAACAAGACATAACAATTATCAATGTGTATGCACCAAACAATGGAGCTCCATCGTTCATAAAACAAACCCTCCTCAAATTCAAGAGTCAAATAGACCACAACACAATAATTATGGGTGACTTCAACACACCGCTCTCGCCATTAGATAGATCCTCTAGACAAAAACTGAATAAAGAAACTATAGAACTCAACAGCACAATCAACAACCTAGACGGAACCGACATATATAGAATATATCAACCATCATCAAGTGGATACACATTCTTCTCAGTAGCACATGGATCCTACTCAAAGATAGACCATATATTATGCCATAAGGCAACTCTTAGTAAATATAAAGGCGTGGAGATAATACCATGCACCATATCTGACCACAATGGAATGAAATTGGAAATCAATGATAAAAGAAGGAAGGAAAAACCCTACACCGCATGGAAAATGAACAATATGTTATTGAATGATCAATGGGTTACAGAAGACATAAAGGATGAGATGAAAAAATTCTTAGAGACACAACATACTGGAATCTATGGGACACAATGAAAGCAGTTTTAAGATGGAAATTCATTTTTTGGAGTTCTTTCCTCAAAAAAAGAAAAAAACTAACAAATAAATGAACTCACACTATGCCTCAAAAATCTAGAAAAGGAAGAGCAAAACAACAGCAAATGTAGTAGAAGACAATAAATAATTAAAATTAGAGAAGAAATCAACGAAATTGAAACAAAAAATAAACATTGAAAAAATAGATAAAACTAAAAGTTGGTTCTTTGAAAAAATAAATAAGATAGACAAGCACTTAGCCATACTAACGAAAAGAAGAAGAGAGAGAACTCAAATTACTAACATACAGGATGAAAAAGGCAATATCACAACAGACACTACAGAAATATAGAAGATAATTAGAAAGCATTTTGAAACCCTATATTCCAATAAAATAAAAGATAGTGAAGATATCGATAAATTTCTTAAGGCATATGATCTGCCCAGATTGAGACAGGAAGACACACACAATTTAAACAGACCAATAACAAAGGAAGAAATTGAAGAAGCCATCAAAAGACTACCAACCAAGTAAAGCCCTGGACCTGATGGGTATACAGCGGAGTTCTACAAAACCTTCAAAGAAGAATTAATACCAATACTTTTCAAGCTATTTCAAGAAAAAGAAAAAGAAGGAGCTCTTCCAAATTCATTCTATGAGGCCAACATCACTCTGATCCCAAAACCAGACAAAGATACTTCAAAGAAAGAAAACTACAGACCAATATCTCTAAAGAACTTGGATGCAAAAATTCTCAATAAAATTCTGGCAAATCGAATACAAAAACATATCAGAAAACTTGTGCACCATGATCAAGTAGGATTCGTCCCTGGGATGCAATACTGGTTCAATATACGGAAACCAATAAATGCTATTCACCACATCAATAGACTTAAATACAAGAACCATATGATCATCTCGATAGATGCAGAAAAAGCATTTGACAAAGTACAGCATCCTTTATGTTCAAAACACTAGAAAAACTAGGGATAACAGGAACTTACCTCAACATTGTAAAAGCTATATATGCTAAACCTCAGGCTAGCATCATCCTAAATGGAGAAAAACTGAAGGCATTCCCTCTAAAGTCTGAAACAAGACAGGGGTGCCCTCTATCACCACTTCTATTCAATTTAGTTCTCGAAGTACTAGCCAGAGCAATTAGACAGACAAAAGAAATTAAAGGCATAAAAATAGGAAAAGAAGAAATTAAATTATCGCTATTTGCGGATGACATGATAATATACTTAACAGACCCAAAAGGGTCTACAAAGAAGCTGCTAGAGTTAATAAATGAATTCAGCAAAGTGACAGGTTATAAAATCAACATGCATAAATCAAAGGCATTCCTGTATATCAGCAACAAAACCTCTGAAATGGAAATAAGGAAAACCACTCCATTCACAATATCCTCAAAGAAAATAAGATACTTGGGAATGAACCTAACAAAAGAGGTGAAAGATTTATACAATGAAAACTACAGAACCCTAAAGAGAGAGATAGAAGAAGATCTCAGAAGATGGAAAAATGTACCCTGTTTATGGATAGGCAGAACTAACATCATCAAAATGGCGATATTACCCAAAGTTCTCTACAGGTTTAATGCGATGCCAATCAAAATCCCAACGGCATTTCTTGTAGAAATAGATAAAGCAATCATGAAATTCATATGGAAAAACAAAAGACCCAGAATAGCAAAAGCAATTCTAAGCAGGAAGTGTGAATCTGGAGGTATAGTGATACCAGAGTTCAAACTGTACTACAAAGCAATAGTAACAAAAACAGCATGGTTCTGGTACCAAAACAGGCGGGTGGACCAATGGTACAGAATAGAGGACACAGAGACTAATCCACAAAGTTACAACTATCTTATATTTGATAAAGGGGCTAAAAACATGCAATGGAGGAAGGATAGCATCTTCAACAAATGGTGCTGGGAAAATTGGAAATCCATATGCAACAAAATGAAATTGAATCCCTTTCTCTCGCCAGCCACAAAAGTTAACTCAAAACGGATCAAGGAGCTAGATATCAAATCAGAGACACTGCGTCTGACAGAAGAAAAAGTTGGCTACGATCTACATATTGTGGGGTTGGGCTCCAAATTCCTTAATAGGACTCCCATAGCCCAAGAGTTAACAAGAATAAACAAATGGGACTTACTTAAACTAAAAAGTTTTTTCTCAGCAAGAGAAACAATAAAAGAGGTAAATAGAGAGCCTACACCTGGGAACAAATTTTTACCCCTCACACATCAGATAGAGCCCTAATATCCAGAATGTACAAAGAACTCCAAAAATTAAACAATAAGATAACAAATAATCCAATCAACAAATGGGCCAAGGACCAGAACAGACATTTCTCAGAGGAGGACATACAATCAATCAACAAGTACATGAAAAAATGCTCCCCATCTTTAGCAATCAGAAAAATGCAAATCAAAACCACCCTAAGATACCATCTCACTCCAGTAAGATTGGCAGCCATTATGAAGTCAAACAACAATAAGTGTTGGTGAGGATGTGGGGAAAAGGGTACACTTGTACACTGCTGGTGGGACTGCAAAATGGTGAGGCCAATTTGGAAAGCAGTATGGAGATTACTGGGAAAGCTGGAAATGGATCCACCATTTGACCCAGCTATCGCCCTTCTCGGACTATTCCCTGAGGACCTTAAAAGAGTGCACTATAGGGATATGGCCACATCAATGATTATAGCGGCACAATTCACAATAGCTAGACTTTGGAACCAACCTAGATGCCCTTCAATAGATGAATGGATAAAAAAAATGTGGCATCTATATACAATGGAGTATTATGCAGCACTAAGAAATGACAAAATCATAGAATTTGCAGAGAAATGGATGGCATTAGAGCAGATTATGCTAAGTGAAGCTAGCCAAGCCCTAAAAAACAAATGCCAAATGTCTTCTTTGATATAAAGAGAGCAACTAAGAACAGAACAGGAAAAAAGAGCATGAGGAAAAGATTAATAGTAAACAAAGACGAATGGGGGGAGAGAAAGGGAGAGAGAAGGGAAAGGATATGGAGATGGTAGGAGACCTTCAATGATACACAAAAGTATAAGAGGTTATGATGGGCAAGGGGGAGGGGGAAAAAAGGGAGAGAATTGAACAACAGCAGAGGAGGCAGAGAGGGAAGGTGGGAAGGGAGGGAAGGGGGGATAGTAGGGGATAGGAAAGGTAGCAGATTACAACAGTCACTAATATGCCATTATGTAAAAATGTGAGTATGTAATAGATGTGATTCTGCAATCTGTATTTGGGGTATAAATGGGAGTTCAAAACCCAATGGAGTCAAATGTATGAAAGATGATTTATCAAGAGCTCTGTAATGTTTTGAACAATCAATAAAAAAATAAATAAAATAAATAAAAAATTTAAAAAATTAAAAAAAAAAAATAAAATAAGTTTTTAATTAAAAAAAAAATCCAAAGAGCCAAAAGGGAGTAATATTTTGCCATTTTATCCAACTAGTTTAGGAACAAACTCTAGTTCAATGTCATGACATACTGTTCTTATCTGTTGTACTATCTTGAGTCAGATTTAATAATTAAATAACATTGAGTCTGCGATTGCTAATCTATTCTAAAATTCGAAGCCTCCTATCAAAAGTAGAATATGAATTGTCACTTTGAGTAAACTAGATAAATTTGAGAACATAAAGGGCATTAATCACACCTATCATGGATGGTGGAAATGTTCATAAATCATTACTAAAATTACCATAAGGCAAGCTGCACTTATTCTGAAAAATTATGCCAAGTTATGCCAAAAAAATGGTACATGCTGATAAAACAAATATATATTATTTGGTGTTTTCAGTGCTTTAGACAAATCTAAAAAAAAAGTAATACAATGAAAATAATTTATATTTGGAACATCATCCAATCTGCTGGAAAGTGAAAGGGCTACAGCTGTGACAGACACTGCTGCTTGAAGAGGGAAAGAAAGTCAACAACTTTTGATATTAAAATAAGCATAAGTCACAGATCTTCAGCATGTTTAGAATGATTTCCCGATTTGGTTCCTTTACATGTCCAGATACTGAAAACCACATACCATCATAATGTATCTCTCAGTATCAGGTCATATTCATTATACCAGTTTGTGATTCAAATTGTCTTCAAAGTTTGCAATACTTTATACTAAAATTGCCACAAAGCAGAAAAATCTATTAACTAGATCTTCAGTCTACAATAGAAGAGTTCTCACTAGAACCAATGTTGGGGCCTTCCTAATCAAAATATTGTACATGTAAACATTGACAAGTTAAAATAAGGAGAAAGAAGGAATTCAGATAAATACATGTTTGATTGAAAAGGGGTTCTGGAGAGACTTCCATGGAAATTAAAGACATGATAGCTTTGCCTACCAAATACAGCAATAAACAGATTTATTATACAACATTGTGTCTATAGTTAATCATAATATAGTGTATCCTTAAGATATATTAAGAGAGTGAATATTTAGTGTTCTCACCACAAAAATGATAAGTCTATGAGGTAGTGCATGTTAATTAGCTAGATTTATTGATCCCACAATTAGTTGTTTCTTAATGCATCATGTTATACATGATAAAGACATAATTTTATTTTTCAATTTAAAAGACACTAAAAATTTTAAAAAGTTTTGCCCCTAATAAATATTCCATAAATAAATGAAAAAAAATCAGAACCCCCTTCTTTTGTTCCAGACTGAAATTGTCTTTATATTTTGTAAAACATGCTGTGAATCTATGATGGACATTATATATGGCTAGACATTTGAGATTAAGAATCAGATCATCATCTTTCTATAACATCTCACTGATCTACACAAAGTATTAGGTTTACTTCTGAGTTTAAAGCCATCATTTTAATTAAAACAATTTATATTTAAGAAAAACATTTCTAAAATAAATAGTACCAGATGCTATAAAACTAAAAGTAGAAAATTTACCTTTTATGGCTCAGCCATACTTGCACTTTTTCTTCCAGATAGAAATTAAACTACCTTCCCAAACAATGATAAGAGAGGCAGGAGTACTGAATATTCACATCACTGCAGAGGACATTCAACATTAGAGATTCAAATTAAGCATCACAGATTTTGACAATCCCTGCATGATGTCAGTATTAAAATCCTTCAATACTTTAAAAATATGTTGGAAAGATTTTTGCTTCTGGCTTTTTATGTTAAAACTCATAAATTCAAATTTCTAAATGAGAACAATCATTTTTTTTCAAATTGTCATGTGATCATTCTAAATGTATTCCAACCAATTTCACTAACTTTTCATCAAACTTTGACTCTGAATTTATCATGTAATAAGCATCATGTTCAAAACATGTCTAGAAAACTATATATATAAACAATGGAATTTTCTAAAACTCTCTGGAAAACTATGTGCAAAATATGATTGACTATAACATGCACTGAACCAATAACTTTCATAAATTCTTTAGCAGAGTCTCATAAAAGAAATAATTTTGGTAAGAAAAATTTAAAATAAAACTCTAAAACTGAATTATTGGAAACTTGATTTAAGTTATAAAAGTAATAATATAACTTCTTAACACTAGATAATTGATCAGTTGTTTACCTGTTTCTTCCCCTCCCTGCTTAAATCTTTTTTATAGACAAAGGAACCAAAGGTAAGCAAGTCATATAGCTAAATAAAATACATAGATGTAAAGTAAACCTTCAATTCTTTTCTCTTTTTAAAATGTGTTCCTTTTAATTATACATGATAATAGAGTATATTTTGACTAATTTATACAAACATGGAAAATCTCTTATTCTAATTGGGTTCTAATTGGGATCAAAATCTTGTAGTTATGCATTATATGTAAATTCATTGTGGTGCTTTTATATATGTACATAGACAATTGGTGTCAGATCAAGTTGGTTTCACCCTAGAGATATAAATTTGGCTCAACATATGGAAATCAATAAATGTAATTCACCACATCAATCTATTTAACAAGAATCACATGATTATCTCAATGGATTCAGACAAAGCATTTGACAGAATACAGCATCCATTCATGTTCAAAACAATAAAAAACATATATTAAAAGATATTTAGTAATATATCTCAAAATTATAAAAGCTTTTTATGCTAAGCCTAAGGCCAACATCATTTTAAATGGAGAACAACTGAAAGCATTCCCTCTAAAAACTGGAACCAGACAGAGATGCCCTCTTTCACCACTTCTATTCCACATAGTCCTTGAAACTCTAGCCAGAGCAATTAGGCAAAAGAACAATATTAAAGGGATACAAATAGGAAAAGAACTCCAAATATCATTATTTGCTGACAACATGATCTTATATTTAGAAGACTTAAAAGTTTTCAACCAGAAAACTTCTATAACTTGCAAATGAATTCAGAAAGTAGCATTATATAAAATTAGCACCCATACACCAGTTGCATTTCTATACACCAATGATGAATTGGCTGAAAGATAAATTAGGAAAACTATCTCATTCACAGTATCCTTAAGAAAGTAAAATTTTGGGAATCAATCTAATAAAAGAGGTGAAAGACATCTACAAAAAAATTTATAGAACACTAAATGGAGAAATTTATAAATTAATAGAAAATAATTTAGAAAATAATTCTAAAGATATTTAGAAGATGGAAAGATCGTCCATGGTCTCTAGGCAGAGTTAATATTGTCAAAAATGGTCATACTACCAAAAGCACTACCCCTTTTTCTCTTGAATTTAAAGATAAACAATCACTGGAATTTAAGCTATTTCTTCCAAGACACAACAAATTAGGAAAACTGAGAAAGAATTAAATGATAGCAGATGTTCTATCTTTATTCTTATTTACTGAAAAACTGCCTGGTTTTTCACTTAAGCAAAATATGGTATAGAATTGAGTAGGATTTAAAAAATTATATTGAAATAATCTGAATCTGTTATTTCTATAAAGTAATTTTAATAAATAATTATTTTAATGAATTAATTTTAACTTTTAACTTTATATCACTTGTTTGCAACTCTATTAAATTACGTATGTCCCATGATCTATTAAAGTATTAAAACATTTACAACTTAGAGTAATTTAAAAATGTTGTGCTGTATGCATTTATATTTTTAATATCTATATATTTCTGAAATCACCTATGGGGTTATGTTTTTTATAGAATAAAACAAATTATTAGACTAATTATATCAACTATATTCCCAAAGTATGATGACCCTGCCTAACAATAAAATAAATTATTAGCTAAGATGTCCCATGTGATAGCATGACCATACAATACTTCACAAACAGCAAAAGGTTAATTTTCATCTTCTATTAAAGAGGGCAGAAATGTAGCCATTTCATCTTATTTCTCTTCTTTGAAACCAAACATATGTCTTCAGAAAATAGTATTTCTTTGTCATCCCATATAATAAATGGATGAAGAGGAAATACTGAGTACAATGAAAACTGAGTCCGGAGTAGGAAAAAGCCAAGAATAAGTTAATACATGGAAGAATTTTTGCATTTTACAGGTCTTTGAAAGAGAATGATATGAACTTTTTAAGGTACAAAACCAATAGACCTAACTTATTCTCAAATTGCATAATATACAGTGAGACTTTCATATCACTTCTAAAGAAAATGAACACTCAATTGCTATATCAAGGACCGAAGACACTGGAACTTTAGTTTATGTCATGCAGGTACTTCATCATCCAGAGACACATCCAGAAACACATTTATTGAGTGTAAGGATATGATTAAACCCATCTCTCTTTTCTCACAGATTTTCTGTGAAGAGCTAAAGAATTGATGAGTTTCTTTCAAAATATAGCAATACTCATCATGAAGTCTTATGCAAATATATTCCAGGGAAGAAAGAGGAATGTTCAACTCAAACAAAATTTTAAAAAGAATGATGTACTCCAGAAAATTTATAGTGCTAAAATGATGAAAAGTATAGATAAATATTTTTTAAAAATTTTAAAAACTAAGTCTTTGAAACATAGAACCTAACACAGAGACACTTGTTATTTTGTAGTATTATTTTTATTTACTGCTTATAATCCTAACTATTCACTAAGATCACTCATGGTGGTAAATAGAACAGTAGGCCCACAAAGATGGCCACACCTGAATCTCTCAAGCATCTGGGAATATATAATATTATGTGAAAATAGAGTCTTATTACCGCAGATTGATTGTGAATGCAATTGACTGACATAGGGGATTAACCTGCATTATCTGGGTTGCCCAGAGCAATCACAGTGCACTTAATGATGAGTAGGAAGACAATAATCTATATCATAGTGACAGGATGTGAAGACACCATTGGTCATTACCAGAGTTGAAGATGGAAGGTGGCAAGAGCCCGGAAGGACAGGTAGCCTCAAGGAACTGGACACACATTTTCCCCCAGAGCCTTCAGGAAGGAACACAATCATTATGGCACCTAGATTTCACCCCAGTGAATTCCATTTTGAACTTCAGAACTGGAAGCCAGCAAATTTCTGATAATTTCTTAAAACCGCAATAGGAAACTTAGCACTCAGATAATACAGATGTAATGATAAAAAGTCATAAAGAGTATTACAGGAAGAAATTTTAAAAAGACAGTATCATCCTGATATTAGGATAGCACTAATGCAAAAAAATAAATAAAACAGAAATTAAAACAGCACCAAAAAATTTCCAGTTTGAAAAGGTCACGAATGGTTATGAATTTAAAGAAAAATTTAACATAAAGCATATGACCAAATAAACCTCTTCCATGTGCCATGTAAAGAGCCATAAATACTGTACACTTATCCACTTTAAAGAAATCCAGATAAAAAGATAAACTCAATTATATTGAATATCTAAGAAAACATTTAAAGCAAAGTAACTCAAACAAAAGGGATACTTACACAAGAAATAGCTAAAATACCACAGAAAATGCAAAAAGCAAAAATTATGGGAAATACCAGAAGGCTCTAAAATAAAATCATGTTAAGATATTCTTTCAATTCTTTTGTAACATGCCTGATCAAGCAGACAGACTAAGAAAATATAAAAATATCAAATAATTTAATCAATAGGTTTCTGCCAATTTAATTATCAGCAAAATAGCTTTACTGCTGAAGTTAACTTCAATAGAATTCTCAAAATAGAAGTGCTACATACCACATTTTTCATGAGTATACAATAAAACTATAAACTTAAAGCACACAAAAAATAAAACAACTTATGAAAAATACTACAAAATATCTAAAATATCATTATATAGAATATTCTATATATCAGAGTATATGATTATGTGTTTTTAGCAGTGGAATGTAATTCATGGTATTGAAGAATTTCTTCACTATGAAAAGAAATAAAGTTAATTAAGCAAATTAATTTTAACAGAAATAAGACATAACTGCAAAAGTATCTGAGGAAAGTAGGCAAATCATTTTAATAAGCATAAAGTACATATTAATTAGAGATGAATCCATACCAGAAATTAACTAACTCAAGATCTAATTCCTCAGAATTACTGAACTGAGAGGCAAAGATTATGGGTGTTAGATTTTTAGGAAAGTCATGAATTAATGTAATAACAATTATTCAATAGCCATGTATTCTTCTAGAATGAAGCATATAATGTCAGAACACATAATGCATTTCACATAGGAAAATTAAAATGATTAAGGATTTAATTAGAATATACATATTTTCATATTTTTGTTGTATTATAACTTTCATTATTTTTTAATTATTTTATTTTAGTATTCATTTTTCAAAGGCATGATACTGATACTATTTCTACATTGCCTAGTTAAAATTAGGAAATTATTATTACTTTTTCATTGTCTGAAATTTGTATAATCAAGAAATTTTGTTTTGACAGTTTTGATTTTATCTTTGGCTTTTTGCTTCTCTTTATTTGCACTTATTATGTAATTCTGTCTCTTAATATAGTAAAATGTTGCTTATAAAATTCTTATTTTAGAAAATATTTAAATCTCATCATGACTTATTCCCATTATTATTGCAAATATATTAGTTCTCTGCAATGCACTAAATACTATGGGTATCTATTAGCTAGTTTTTGAGTAGTACTACAATTTTTCTTAACCATCATATTTAAACTTTGAGAGAAATTTATTAAAGTATTTGTGATAGATGCAAATGATTGTCTTTCAAAGTTTTATTTTGTCTGTTTTTTTCATAAAATAACAGCTTAAAAAAGAAAAAAAACAAGGGAATGTATTCAAAATGGCTAAATAGAGGCATCTAGCATTCATCTGCACCTTCAAAATAAGAACAAAATAAGCAAGAATATAGTTGCATTTTGAAATGATGACTGTGGAATAGCATTGGAAATCAGGTGGACACCTTGTAGAATTCAGAGATCTAGGCTATTCAGCGTAGTAAGAAAAAAAAATATCCAACAGATGCCACTAGTTAGTGTTCCACAACTAGGGAGGGAAAGTCTCCCTTCTGCAGGCATATGGGTGACAGGGTCCCAGGATATAAGAAAGCAGAACTAGAAATCCTAGCTCTTGAAGGTTTTCACAATCCTCAGAGACTTGCTGTGGAACAAGATATGTAACCTAACGTCTGACCAGCAAACTTGTTTTGGAAAGGGATTTACATCATCTCCCAGTGAACCCCAAGTGCTATAGCCAAGAGCCACCTTGAGAAGGACTTGTACGTATTTACACTGCTCTGGCAGTCAAAATCCCCTGTATATTCCCATCTTTGGGATTCTACAGACATTTCATTGCTCTAAAACAGTGAGAAGCTGCCTACCAAACCAAGTATGGCTCAGTAGTGTGACTCATAAGTTCACTGAGCACTCTGCATTATAGAGAACTAGTGTTGCAACATGGTGGGACAAGAAGAGAATTGGTTTCAGAAGCTGGGAGATTAGGGAGTCTGCCTTCAGTTACCAGGAATGTAGACTTGCACTGATGCCAGGACTGAAAACAGACACCCACATGGTTTCTTTCACCCCTGCTCCAAAGCATCTCACATAGTGTCTGTAACTTATAGGGCTAGGTGTGTCCTCTGAGGTTCCACTGCGGAACTGCCTATGGATACAATGGAGTGGTCTTCAGCAAATCTGCTCTTGGGACATGGTCCACAGGGCACATGACCTAAAGAGGTCCAGAGAAGAACTATGCCCTTTTCTGACTGTGCTTCAGTCTTGCTGGCTCACTAGCTTGCTCCCTCCTGCAGCCAATTCACCTGTAGGAATCCAAGGGAGAAAAGTCATATCCTTGACTCCACCCTGGAGCAAAATCAAGGGAGGCCCAGAAAGCAATTTTGCCTGACTGCAGTCGACTCACTCCCATTCATACCTGACAGCAGCAAGAGCTGAAAGAATGAGGAGAGAAAAGTCTTGGATATTACCCCATCCCTGGGTATACACAGTCAAGGGAGACCACAAAAGGCATTTTAATCCATGCTCTTAAAGACCCACTCCTGTTTATAACCTTATAGGCATTATAGAGCTGAAAAGAGTCAAGGGAAGAAAAGCTTCAGTTGATAGATACCATATTCCCAGGAATGCACAGATGAAGAGCACTGAGATCCTGCTCCTGTGTGCACACACAAATAATAGCACCAGAAAGGGAACATCTGTTACTACCAACACAACTATCATGGTCTCATTGTCAACCAAACCCACACCTTGACTCATCATGTACAGCTGACAAGACTGGGTTTTAGTGTATCAGAGGGGATGTTGCATTTCCTGCCACTGCACTGCCTTGTAAAACAACAAGGTTGGTACTAGTGTCTAGTCAGAGGCCAAGTGCTTTAGGCCTGTCACCATTACAAGCACAAGCAAGTGCCATAGATTCTGGCAAGTAATAGAGCAAATATTAGGGGTGTCTGAGGAAAGGCCCATTTCATCATAGAGGCCACCCCTGACAATCTAGGAATTGCCACACTTTGTGTTGTCTAAACCACAATTTCCTGAAATATTAAAGTGTCCCTCATGCTTTCATGACCCATAGGGACATTGGATCTCATCAACATGGTAGACACTATGACTATATACACGAATCACAGCCAGAGAGACTATAGTGACTCCACTATGGTGCCCATATGAAAATAAAGCCAATATTATGTAACAAAATGATATCCCAAGATACATCCTTAGGAGAAAGCTGGTTACTAACAAGGGCATACCATAAAAGCAGTAAAAATATCCAATCCACCAGATGCATAATTCTCAACATAGGAACACAAAAACTATGAAAAATCAAGATAAAATGACAGAAGACCATAACCATCTAGCAGCAGATTCCACATATATTGAAATGGATTAAGTGCCTGGTGGAGAATTCAAGGGAATAATCTTAGAAAGCTCAATGAGAATCAGGAGAACACTAATTAAAAAAAAAAGAAAGATGATGCAGAGTATAAATGTGACCAGAAAAGAGAGAGAGATTTTTGAGAAAGAAAGCGAAATATTGGAAGTGAAGAGCTTAATAAGACAGTAAAGTTCAGATGAAAGCCTCAAAAACATACTGGCATGGTAAAATACGAAAACTTGAATATAAGATTTTAGAAATAACACATTCAGAAAGCAAGAAGGAAAAAATGAAGAAAATATTCAAGATTTTTAGGACTCCATTACAAGATTTAATTTTCACAACAGTGGCATACCAGAAGGGGAGGAAATAAAGGTTAGGAGCAAAGAAAATCTACTAAATAAAATAATAGAAGAAAATTCCCTAATCTTAGGAAAAACATGGATACTCGTGCACAGGAGTCCTCTATAATCCCAAATCGACATAAACAGTAAAGATTTTCACCATAACATATTATAGTCAAACTTTTCAAATGCAGAGGAATTTCAAATACTGAAAGAGAAAATTATCAAGTCACATTTAAGGGTAAGCATTAAGTAATAGATTTCTCAGCAGAAACCCTATAGGCCAGAAGGAAGCAGAATGACATATTCCAAGTCCTGAAATAAAATAACTGCCAACCATGGTTACTATATCCAACAATGGTTTTTCTTCAGAATGAAGAAGAAATACTTTCTAAGATAGGTAAATACTGAGGAAATTCATGACAACCAAATTAGCCTTACAAGAGATACTTAAGAGATTCCTACATACAGAAGTGAAAGAAAGATAACCACCATCATGATAGCATGTGAGATTGTCAGGTCCAATAGAAAACTACATACATAAAAGAGAAATAGAAAATAAACACAATCAAGACAGTAATCTATCAAATTACAAAGAGAAGAATGAAGAATTTTTGTAAGAAGAAAATCAGCAAACTGACAGCCATGAACCATGTAATTTTCAATAATACTGTGAGACTAAACTCTCCAACTAAAGGATACAGACTGCCTGAATGAATTTAAAAAAGGAATCATCAATATGTTTCCTACAAGAAAATTGGTTCATAATGAAGACACACAAACTGAAGGAGAAAATGTAAAAAATGATACTCCAAGACAATGGAATTCTAAAACAAGAAAGAGTAGCTATAATCCAAAATATTTTAAGAAGAAATTATAAATGTAGACAAAGAAGGTTACTAAATAATGATTTATAGATCAATTCAAGGATATATAATGATGTTAAATCGACATATCCAATTTATTAAAATAAACACAACATACCTCAAGTGGTAGTCGATCTCCAATACAATAATATGGACAATTTCTATATTCCATAAAAAAATATTCTATATTTTACTGGATGGATAGATCACCCAGTAAAAATAATCAACACAGAAATACTAGACTTAAACTACCCTAAAAATCAAATAAATTCAACAGGCATTTATACAACATTCCATTCAACAGATGCAGAATACACGCTCATTACAACTCTAGAACTAGAGATCATATATTAGGAAAAAATAGATTTTACCAAATTCAAAAAATTCAAATCATATTTTGTATCTATTCTCATCACAATGAAAAAAGTCTTCTGAAGTTCAAGAGTCAAATAGACCAAAACACAATAATTCTGGGTGACTTTAACCTACCTCTTTCAACACAGGATAGATCTTCGAAGCAAAACCTAAACTGTAGAACTCAATAATGCAGTCAATAACTTAGATTTAACAGAAATATATAGAATATTTAATCCATCACCTAGTGAATACACTTTATTTTCAGCAGCACCTAGATAATTCTGTAAAATAAACTATATATTATGCCACAAAGCAATTATTAATACAAAAAAAAAATAAAGATACTGCCCTGCATTCTATCAGATCATAATGGAATGAAATTAGAAATCAATGATAAAATAAAAAATAAAAGCTACTCCAACACCTGGAGACTAAATAATATGCTACTGAATGAACAATGGTTTGCAAAAGACATTAAGGAGGAGATTTAAAATTCTTAGAGGTAAATGAGAACACTGGTACAACATATCAAAATCTCTGGAAAACTATGAAGAAAGTATTAAGAGGAAAGTTTATTGCATGGAGTTCATTCCTTAAAAGAAGAAAAAGTCAACAAATAAATGAATTAGCATCACATTTCAAAGCCCTAGAAAAAAACAAATTAACACCAAATGCAGTAGAATACAGAAAATAATTAAAATTAGAGCTGAAATCAATGAAATTGAAGCATAAGGAACAATTGAAAAAATTGACAAAAACAAAAAGTTGGTTCTTTGAAAAAATAAATAAAATTGACAGACCCTTAGCCATGCTAACAAAGAGAAGGAGAGAAAAAAAAACTGTGTTACTAACACACATGATAAAAAAGGAAATATCAAGACAGACACTACAGAAATACAGAAGATAATTCCGAATTATTTTTGATAATTTGTACTCCAATAAAATAGAAAATATTGAAGGCATTGACACATTTCTAGAGTCATATGATTTGCCCAAACCAAGTCAGGATGATATACATAAGTTAAACAGTTCAATTTCAATCAATGAAATAGAAGACTCCATCAGAATTCTATGAACAAAGAAAATCCAGGAACAGATGGATACAGAGCTAAGTTGTATAATACCTTCAAAGAAGAACTAATACCAATACTCTTCAATTTATTTCAGGAAATAGAAAAAGAGGGAACCCTTCCAAACTCATTCTATGAGGCCAATATCACCCTGATTCCAAAACCAGACAAAGACACATCAAAGAAAGAAAACTTCAGACCAATATCTCTAATAAACATAGATGCAAAAATTCTCAATAAAATTATGGTAAATCAAATGCAAAGACATCATAAAGATCATGTGCATGATCAAGTGGGGTTCATTCCAGTGATGAAAAGTTGGTTCAACATACAAAAATTAATAAATATAATGCATCACATCAATAGACTTAAAGATAAGAAGCATAAAATCATTTCACTACATGCAGAAAAAGAATTTGACAAAATACATCATGCGACCATGTTCAAAATACTAGATAAACCAGGGATAATAGGAACATATCTCAACATTTTAAAGGCTATCTATGCTAAGCCCCAGGCCAATATCATAATAAATGCAGAAAAATTTAAAGCATTCTCTCTAAAAATGGAAACAAGACAGGGATGCCCTCTTTCATCACTTCTATTTAACATAGTTCCTGAAACACTGGCCAGAGCCATTAGACAGAGAAAGAAATTAAACATATACAGATAGGTAAAGAAGAACTCAAACCATCACTGTTTACTGGCAGTATGATTCTATACCCAGAAGACCCGAAAAATTCCAACTGGAAATTTTTAGAACTAGTGAATAAATTCAGCAAACTAGCAGCATACAAAATCAACACTCATAAATAAAAGGCATTTCTGTACATCAGTGCCAAATCCTCTAAAAGAGAAACTAGGAAATCTACTCCATTTTCAGTAGCATCCAAAAAATAAAATACTTGGGAATCAGCTTAACAAAAGTAGTAAAAGATCTCTACAACAAAAACTACAGAATGCTAAATAAAGAAATTAAAAAGCCCTTTAAATATGGAAATATCCCATCTATTGATTCTTGGTTTTAATTCTTGCACTATAGAAGTCTTATTAAGGAAGTTGGGGCCTAATCCCACATGATGAAAATTAGGGCCTCCTTTTTCTTCTACTAGGTGCAGAGTCACTGGTTTAATTCCTAGGTCCTTAATCCATTTTGAGTTAAGTTTTGTGCATGGTGAGAGATAGGGGTTTAATTTTCTTTTGTTGCCTATGGATTTCCAGTTTTCCCAGCACCATTTGTTGAAGAGGCTATCTTTTCTCCAGTGCATGTTTTTGGCACCTTTGTCTAATATAATTGTAATTTTGTGGGTTAGTCTCTGTGTTCTCTATTCTATACCATTGGTCTACAGGCCTGTTTTGGTGCCAATACCATGCTGTTTCTGTTACTATTGCTCTGTAGTATAGTTAAAGTTTTGGTATAGAGATTACACCTGCTTCACTCTTTCTGCTTAGAATTGCTTTAGCTATTCTGGGTCTCTTAGGGTACACAAAGAACTCAAAAAGCTAAACACCGAAAAAACAAATAACCCAATCAACAAATGGACTAAGGACCTGAATGGACACTTCTCAGAAGAGGACATACAATCAATCAATAAAATATGAAAAAAATTTCATCATCTCTAGCAATCAGAGAAATGTAAATCAAAACCATTCTAAGATATCATCTCACTCCAGGCAGAATGGCAGCTATTATTAAGCCAAACAACAACAAGTGTTGGCAAGGATGTGGGGGAAAAAGTTACACTCATACATTGCTGGTGGGACTGCAAATTGGCACAGCCAATTTGGAAAGCAGTATGGAGATTCCTTGGAAAACTGGATATGGAACCACCATTTGACCCAGCTGTTTCTCTCCTCCCACTCCTTGCTTTATACTCAAAGGACTTAAAAACAGCAAACTATAGTAACACAGCCACATGAATGTTAATAGCAGCTCAATTCACAATAGCTAAATCACGGAACCAATCTAGATGCCCTTCAGTAGATGAATGGACAAAGAAACTGTGGTATATGTACACAATGCAATATTACTAAGCATTAAAAGAGAATAATATCATGACATTTGCAGGTAAATGGATGTAGTTGGAGAATATAATGTTAAGTGAAGTTAGCCTATCCCAAGAAGCCAAATGGGGAATGTTTTCTCTTATATGAGGATTATCATCCATAATGGGTATGCAGGGGAGCATGGGAGGAATGGGGAACTTTAATAGGGCAAAGGGAAGGGGGAGAGGGTGTGGACAGGGGGTAGAAAAAATGGTGGAATGAGATGAATATCAGTACCCCAAGTACATATATGAAGACATGCATGGTGTGACTCTACTTTGTGTACAAGAAGAGACATGAAAAATTGTGCTCTGTGTGTACTATGACTTGAATTACATTCTGCTGTCATATAACAAATTAGAATAGATAAATAAATTTTAAGAAAAGATCTGAAACTCTAAATCTATTGGAGGAAAACAGATGAAATACTTGGAGATATTTTACAGGCAATGATTTTCCAGACTGGAGACCTAATTCACAGGAAACAAAAGCTAAATTGGCAAATGGCACTATATCATTTATTATGTAGAAATTGAACAGAAAGTAGAATAGTCATTACCAAGGACATGGTAAGCTGGTGAGGGTAGAGGGTGGATGGATATGATACAGGCGCTGTATGATTCTTTGGAAATATCATATGGGATGCCATTAAGAGGTTCAATTAATATATGTAAATGAATAAAATTAAAAATAAAACTAGAAAAGAGAGAACTATGATATGATGTTTTCAGGAGGCACATCAAAGCATAAGAATTGAGAAATGTTGAAAATAAAAGGATGAAAAATGATGAACTATGTAAACACCAAACAAAATCTAGTGATCTCAATTTTAACAGTATGAGAAAACGTATTTTAATGGTAAAAAAAACAGCAGAAATATTATGGGAGATAAAGAGAATCTTTTCATAGAGTCATAAGCATCAGTTGTCTGGGCTTGATAAAACAATATGAAATTTTTATCCACCCAGTAATCTAAATAGTAAAGCACTTTAGAAAGCATGAAAATATCAGTGTACATATTTTAGCCATCTGTGTGATTTTAAGAAACTTTTCTCAGTAACATAAAAAAACAGGAGACAAAAGAAATCATATAATAGAAGATTTGAATGACATCATTCACAACCTTTAAAAAAATTAAGTTGGTATATTCTGGACCTTAAAGCACATCTCACCAAATTTTAAAAACTCAACTGTCTTCTGTGTTTCAAAGCAATAATAGAAATCAATATTAACTAGATAAGTAGAAATATATGCATCTTTAAATTTTTGAATATTGAAAAATGCTTTTCTAATAATTCATCATTCAAAAATGTTACAATAAAACAGAAAATATTCTCTCTAAATGAAAGTAAACATACTATGTATTAAACATGCTAGGATGAATATAAGGGTGTGTGTGGGGGGGAGGTGTATACATGGACTCACACATTTAATTTAACTGTATATTATTATTAATTAGAAAACAGAGAATATTGGTAATTAATGGTTAAGCAGTAATTCACAGATGTTTTGATAATACTAGTAAAAAATCCTAAAGCATTTCCAGGTATGTTATTAAATTGTTAAAGAGTTCAGCTACTTTGCAGAACATATATTTGATCTATAGTAATAAAATGCAACAAAAATACAGTTAATATAAATGTTAAAATATGAATATAACAAAAATATTTTCAAAAATCAAAAAATGTCAATGACATCAGAGTTAATATATCAAACTGGGAGCAAGATTTGCATAGGAAAAAAATAAAACATAAAAAAGAAGAGATATAGTACACTCTTGGATTCAAAATACTCACTGTTGTAAAGATGATTTTATCTACAGGTTATTTATAGACTCAGCGGGGATCCTAATTCTTCACCAACAGATCCACAGGTGCGTGGAGGTGATAGAATTGTCTGGTGTATACATGCATAAGAATACAATTGAATCCATTCTTCATATCATAGATAAAGTATATTTGGAATGTTATAAATTATACTGTTTGAAAGACCAAAAATATATTCATGTTTAAAGAAAAAATTTGATCAACTTAACAGCATTAAGATGAGTCATCAAACACTGCATCAATAAGGAGAAATGACCAGACACAAAATGGGAATAGTATTTATAATAGATAAAATTAACAAAAGGTCTTATCTGGATCTTTTAAAAGCTGGAGCTTCATAGATAAAAGGCATATAATCTCTTTAGAAAATACACAAAAACCTTGACCAAACTTTACACAGAGTTCAGAAATCCAAATGACCCAGAAAAATATGAAAAAGTAATCAGATAATAAAAACCACCTAGTGAAATTTAGAACACAGTTGGCCTTCTGTATCTGCAGGTTCTGCATGTGTGGGTTCAACTAGGCCTGGGTAGAAAATATTTGCAAACAATTAATTGCAACTCTTCTGATCATACTGAATATTTATAGACATTCTTTTTCCTTACCATTATTCCCTAAAAAAATACAGTATAGTAAGAACTTATATGGAATTTTCATTGTACTTGGTATTATATGTAACCTAGAAATGTAAAGTATACTGGAGGATGTGTTTATGTGTAAATACTATGCTGTTTGTGTAAGAGACTTGAACACTCAAGATGAAAGTAAATGAAATGAAGACACGCATGGTGTGACTCTACTTTGTGTACAAGAAGAGACATGAAAAAATTGTGGTCTATGTGAGTACTATGAATTCTGCTGTCATATAACAAATTAGAATAAAATTTTTTAAAAAGATCTGAAACCAATCCCCCAAGGTTACAAGGGTTGACAGTATTATCTTGTGTCTTAAAAATTCAACTTGTTACCTTTATTACAGAAATGTGTTTGTGGCATATGAGAGTAAATTACACAAGGTATATTGCTCATAATATCTAAAAAAAAAAAGAAAGAAACTCAAATGTCCATGGAAAAGTAAAATGTGGTATATTACTCATTGGAATATAATACAAAAACTACAAACAAAGCAACCTGCATGGATATTATAAATACAAAGTAAATATAATCATGACATCATTAATTTAAAGTTCAAAAATAGAGGGAATAAGAAAGTATTTTTGAAATGAAAATTAACAGTATAACCATAGATGGTAAAACTACACTGAAAATGAAAGAAGTGATTACTATAAAAATTAGGATGCTTTTTCCCTCCAGGAAAAACAGAGGCCTGACATCAAGCTGATGTATGAAGAGGGCTTTTAAGCTGCTGGTTATATTCTTCTTGAATGCATGGAGAATAACATGTGGCCCTGGTGATACATCACCGATGCTTTGTTATTGTTTGTTAGGTATATATTATGCCTAAATTTATGAGAGGAAAAAAATTGCCTTCAGTAGGATTAGGTCACAACTTCATATTCTGTAACACCAAAGACTGAGTCTGTTTTATTATCTTAAAATATTTAATTTTGTAGACAAATCTGTAGGCCAGATTACCTTTTGGGAACCAAAAGGTAGGCAAGGAATTATTTATCTTATTTTAGTGCCTGAGTGCTTATGTTCATTCAAGATTTTGTCAGTAGATGTTTCTGTACAATATTTTTCTGAAATATATAGGTATGAAAATTTATTTTTTCTCCCATTTCTGTAGATCTAAATCAATTACTTCTTTTGCAATTTTGACTTCTGCTTCTTTACCAGCTTTCTCCACTCATTCCTTAGTACCTCATTATTTAAAAATTCTGTATCTAAATGTGAATCTCTGTAATGTAGTTCTAGTTCTTTTTCCAATTACAACTCAGGATTTGGCTAGTTGCAGATTTATTTTTAATGTCAGTACTCTCTCATATGATTTCTAGTAAAAAAAATAAATTTAAATTTACATCCTCAAGTTCTGTGAGTTGATTTTGTATAGTTTCTACTCTGATAATCACTTTTGCTTCATCATAATTAATTTAAATTTGTATCATATGTAATATAAATGTTCTTTGGATTTTGATTACATACACAAGGTTTTTCAAACTATTTACCTTTTATTTTGTAGAAAGTTTTATGAAGTTATTTCTTTCTAATTTCCAGGTTATTCCCTTTACTTTAATTGATTATTATATTCAGATTCCTAATGCTTTTTTAAAAATTGCTTGTTCTTTCTAAGGGACATGAATATAATGACCAACATTATGAAATAATATGTATTCTGACAGTGTTTAGATATCCCTATCAAATACTTTAGCTTAAATGAGAGAAGAGGGAGGTTTTATATCTGGAATTATTTTAATTTAAGGAATTACAGATTGTGATGAAACCCACCTATACGTAATAAATAGATGATCTACGTGGAGTACAGACTTTTTAGTAAAAAGTTTTCAGACTTTAAAGAAGCTACTTGAGAGGCAGACTGATGATACATATTTGAAAGGTCAACTATGCATTTGAAAAGAGGTCAAATATACACGTGAAAACAAAGGAAGTTGCAGTTTTTGTTCTTAAGAACAAAGAGGGTATGACATTGAAGATCTGTAAAGGAGTTATGAAGTATGTTCAAGGGAATAAAACATCAAAAATATCTTGCTCATTGGGTAGCTTTTGGTGCAGTTGCCATGCCTCCCTATAAGCCAAATGTCTCATACATACATCCTAGAAGTTCGAAAAGGCCTTTCCATCCTAACAATTATTATGACAAATCCTGAAGATAGTCTTAGGTATGTTCTGATATAAATTAAAACTTGTTGTTGCATTGCATTAAGAACTGTGGGGCACTGAACCCAAGTCCTTAACTAGGAACCATTTTTTCCCCTCTTTCCCTAACTGCAATCCTATGTCCAGAGAAGTCTTTTATTTTATAAACTTTTTCTCTCTCAATGATTACATGCAGCTACTTCTGCAGCTCTAGGAGCTTTGTGCTGTGCCTTCCCCAATTTTTCAACTTTGATGATAACAGCATGAAGCTTTCGAATGTAGAAGCTTCTATCCTAAATAGCACCACTGCAGCCGTGAGCATCCAACTGAAATACCAGGTAGCACCACTCCGTGAATGGCTTTTTGTTTAAATTAAGCCCTTTGTGTGCATCTCAGGTATTCATCAACCACCTAAGCCTACAACTTTCTCTGTTTTGCTGGGCTTCCTTCCACTATGTCTCATATATAATCTTTCCCTTTCTATCACAGTGTTTCCTTTAGAAATACAATGGTTATATTGTTTTGTTTTACTTTTAATCTGCCATGTTAATAGACTACTTTGTAGAAAAGCCTTGATGTTTACTCATTTCAATTTTGCTTATCTGGCTTCAGACATCCATATCACTTTTTAGAGTATATTCCTTCCAGTATTTAGGGGACATTTTGAAAGGGACAATATTCCTTATTTTTTATGAGAAGCATAATTATTGTATCCATCACTTGCTTCTTCTGCATTCAATTATTTAAATAAAAATATTTCTGTCATTATTTTATCAGCAAATACATAGCACCCACTTTGCTTTATACCCCGAACATAAGTTATGAGAAAATATTTTCAAGTAGGTATTATATTAAGTACATGAAATGAATATTTCCACTTTTATAGAATTCAGGGTGCCCAAAAGTTCCTGAAGTTATCAGGCATGATTCATATATTATGTCTTCCTGATAAGTTATAAATAATGTATCTATAAACAAAATTTCAAAGAAATTTCAGTGTTTCGAATTATTAGTCCAGAAAAGAATACATCCCTCATGAGAAGCAAAAGCTTTTAAAAGTCATGGGGGAGATCTATAACCTTAAGTCAAAAGTTTTGGGTTTTGTTGGATCTATGCAAATAATTACTTTTAAAAAGTGAAAGAAGTATGCAAATATCATAACCTCATTTGGTTAGGGACATCTTTGAATATCACTTTCAGTAACTAACATTGAGTCCATTCCCAACATCAAAAACTGGGGAAAGTTTAGAAAGTTTCTCTTCAATTACAATTTTCTTTCCTATTTCTATACAGAGCAAGTTTTCCTGACTTTTAAATAATTCTAGCAGAGATAGCACCAAATATAAAAACGCTGCAAGTGCAATTCCACAGAGAGTTCTGGAATGTTGACTTGGAGAGTAACACCACATAGGTTCTAAGAGTAATGGGCAAAATATCCTCAGCATTTTCTGCATTTCAGACAGATATAAAACTTTTTCAAGACTTCCTGTCTCCTGGGTAATGTGTGAGCATAGCATTTTCTTACATTTTCTATCCATTTTATGCCTCTCTTTCCACTTGAAATTATTTCTTTTGGGACTGAAATTTTTTTTGACAGTTGTTGACTCAGCTACAATTCTTCTAAAAAGTATTGTTTTCATCTATAATTAGCCACTGCAATGCTATTGTACCTTTGTCGAGTTTTCTAATCACTAGACAAACCTTAAAAGCAAGTCAGTGTATGTAAAGATCCAGAAGCTCAAGGATAAAGTGTTATCTCCAAAGATACCCTATGGGTAGTTTGCTGACAGGATTACTTTCCAAGTTTCTCTTTGTCTCTTAAAGTTTTGTTATAGTGTGCCTGAGCCAAGGTCAGGTGTATTGGCTTATAAAATAATATATGGCAAGAAGGATTATTCTTTGCTATCTCTTTATGGAGAACATCAATTAAGGTGGTATAGATGGAGTCAGACCTCAGACTGTGCCAAATTTCCTTGGCAATGTTTGAGCATTTTATTCATTAAAAGATTGGTAATGAATAAGATTTTTGTTTTCTTGAAGTATTTCAGTCAAATTATTGCTTTTGTTTTAAGCTTCAGATGACATTTTCTCCCATTAATGTGAGCCTTGATTTCTAAAACAATGTTGAATATTGTTTATCATTAGTCTAGCCAATTTGGGGAGGGGGGAGGTTGTACAGAAGATTCTCTAGCTGCTCTTACCAGGTGCAGGCATAAATTAATACATCCTCATGAAAAGTAACTCTTTAACCATATGCTCACAGTAAAGCTAGCCCATTTGTTATGTGTGTAGCTGGGAGAGTTAAAGAAGTGAGGATCTTCAGAATAAATTAAGACAAAATAAAGAACAATAAAAAATCCTTACAGTTTAGTTCCTTTAGTTCCTACAGCTGTTGCCCTTGGTGGAAATTCTGGCTGAAGTGTGCAGAATACACACACACACACACACACACACACACACACACACACACACACACACACACACACCCCTTTTCTGTGGACAGGTGCATTGTCGAGAGAAAGCACATCAAATGGAGGACACATTCTAGTTGTTTCACTTTGACATTGCAGCTGTTTCAGCACAGTCAGTCTTCCTGTCTTTATCAAGATGCTTTTTAAATCACATTTCCTTAGGGATAACTGGATCTGCCATCCTTGGTTATCAACTTCTCATCCCATCTGTTACTGTTCCTATTATAGTCGCAGCGAAGTAGCACACACAAGCTGGCTTGAAATGTATAGAACTGAAAACATTTGGCTTTGTGACTGAGCATTTAAACCTTACTTGATTCCAAAGTGTAAAGGAGCTTGATCTGATTTCCTGTAGTTGATGTTCATTGCCACCTTCCTTTTCTATTCTCCTGCCTGGGTTGTGATCTGGATGGCTTAAAGTTGTTTGAGGTAAAGTGAAATAAACTTGACCTGGGAATGTGAAAGCACAATATGAATCTCGCTGTCCTTTTTGAAAATACTTTGGGCAAGCACTTACCTTCTTTGCCATGAATTACAAAAATCAGAAGTATCTACATGTGTATAAACAACACCACTATGGGATTGTAAAGTATGTAGTCTGGGTATATTCCTAATCACTTTAGGGTATTTGCACTATAATTTCTGTGTAATTGGATTGAATACCTAAACTACATTTTTCCCTTGATACAGAGAATGATAGCAATCTTTCCCAACAGGTGAGAGGAGAATAACATGTTAGCCTTATCTCATGCAGCAAAGCCCAAAACTGTGCACAGGTAGAATGCTTAATCAGTGTTAATAAGAGTATGCAGGAGGCAGCCTTGGGAATCAGGAGCCTTCAGTTCCACAGGTATTCTTTTTCTGCAAGACTTTCCTGATGAAACTGTAAGTAAAGAATACAACTTTTCTTCCTCTTTTTGTATTTAAAGATTAATGTCTATGTCCTTTGTATAGAACACAAGAAAAATCAACAAAATATTTTCATTCACAGATGGAAAAAATATATTTATAAAAATTCTACTAAAGAGAGAAGGTAAAGTCCTTTTATCCAAAAGAATCTGAACAAAATTTATGAAACCTGTTGGTGATGTAGTGACATCTAAGAAACCTAAGAAATCTAATTTCAACTTTTGACTCTTTCAATTTTGAAAACAGATGTGATTTTAATGCATGTCCTTATTATACACAGGTTAAAATATTTAAACTGTTTCCTGCTAGCTTTTTAATAAATTTCTATTTTGATTTGAACACAAACTCGGAAAATGTTTTGCTGAAAAATTGGTGCCTTCTTTTTTGTTCTGTTTTGTTCAAAGGGGGATGTACTTACTGTAAAACTAAGGCAAGCTATAGCACTGTACAATAAAAGGAGGCACTATATCCTAATGAACTTGTTTTTCTCTGACTTAAATAAGTTACATACACAATCCAGGATAAGACCAAAATGTAAGCAATTAGTATTATTTTAAAATCATTACTCAGAGATTTCTATGCATTATTTTGAGTTTTAAAATATGGATGTAAGAGGCTACTAAATACTCACATACCCATTGCTAATACAATAAATTTAAAAAATCAATTTTCTTTAAATTTTAAATCATAAACTATTATCTTGCAAAATATAAATTATTTAATTTAATCAGAACAACAATATCATAAAATACATAATACAATGAATGAAAAAATTCAGGCTTAGTATGTTCAAATAAGTGCCGTGGTTCAATGTACTGCGAGATCTTCCCCACACAAAATTCCCAGGACAAAAAAAAAATCAAATAATGGTCTCTTCATGTAGTCACTGTGGTTGGTAATGGAAAATGCAAATGGTTAAAATCTTGAAAAAATTATGAAAATTTTCCATCAGGGTAGAAATATATTTTGTCTCTACCAAAGCGCATCAAAGACAGAAAAGAAATACAGCTGAAAGAGCCCAAAACAAACTGGAAGAAGAAGAGTAGAATCATTTTATTAACCAACAGAAAATAATTTTGACAATAACTATAGAGTTAAAAGAGCAAATGAGAAAATAGACATAACTTAGTAAACATAACTCACCATAGCCTTGGGTATGTCTGAAAGAGTTTAAAGGTAGAACTCAAAAGTATATTCTCCCCGCTACCTTTTTATAATGATACGACACCTTCCCACTGATGATGCAGGGTCGGTCGATCCACTAAAAAAAAATAAATAAATAATAATAATAATAATTTCCTTGTTTTCCAATAGAGGCAGAGATGGGAATAGATTTAGAGTAATTTATAGAATGAAAAACCAGGGGCTAATTATGTCCTAAGAATAATTTATGAATTTACCCCCTAGAATATACCCATCCAAGATGCTATCATGGGAGTTTCAGTAAAAACCCAAGGGAGAGTTTGGCTTCAAGGTTTAACATTCACAGCTGAGATTTCCCACTCACCAGCCCTGCTCTCTAAGGCAATGGAAAAAGCAGCTCTCCAATATGCAATTACCACAGGGAGACCAAAAAGTCACAGAAATGCTACTTCATTCATAGGTCCACGTGTGATATGATGAGACATATTGACTCTAAGTGAGAAAGAACAAGATTCTACACAGATAGGGAAAAGCAAGCAATCTGAAACTCATGTTAGAAGGAACTGATACAAGAAATGCCTTTAAAATGACATGTACAGTAGCCAAAATATAGTCTTTAAGAGAAAAGAGATAACAGAATTCTTGTCAATAAAAGTTAAAATTGCAATAGAATATAGGGCAGATTTCCTCTTGTCACATTTTAAAAAATGAATGGAAACCCATGAACCTTCACATATTTTATTGTAAATAAATACCCATATAAACAGAATTAATTAATGGTGGAAAATTTAAGATGAACCTTCCTTGTTAACTAATACATCTCTTAATTGAAACCCATATAATTTTTTTTAAAGAGAGAGTGAGAGAGGAGAGAGAGAGAGAGAGAGAGAGAGAGAGAGAGAGAGAGAGAGAGAGAGAGAGAGAGAGAGAATTTTTAATATTTATTTTTCAGTTCTCGGTGGACACAACATCTTTGTTGGTATGTGGTGCTGAGGATCGAACCCGGGCCGCACGCATGCCAGGAGAGCGCGCTACCACTTGAGCCACATCCCCAGCCCAAAACCCATATAATTTTAAAAGGAAAAATAAACAAAAAAGGATATTTAATATCAAATAGAGTCGTTATTTCCAAATTTTTAAAACATAAATGGTTGAAGAAAGGGAAGAATGTCTTAAAAAATAGAAAACTGATAAAAATTTCTTTAAAAAGAAGATAAAAGATAAAGAGGAAAAAAGCCTACAATTGAATATTTGTGAGTTTTAGAAACAGCTTAGGAAAACAAAGAAGAGGATATTTTAAAGTAATAATTCAAAGAAATGCATTTAGATGATAGGAGACAAATATTTACCAAATAATAATATCAACAATAGCAACTGGAAAGAAAACAAAAGCAAAATTAAAGTCAGAAAATACTTAAAAGTCAGTTTAAAAAGAATCTAATCTGCACTCATACATTGCTAGTAGAACTGCAAATTGGTGCAACCACTCTGGAAAGCAGTATGGAGATTCCTCAGAAAACTTGGAATGGAATCACCATATGAACCAGTTTTCCCACTCCACAGCATATACCCAAAAGGCTTAAAATCATCACACTATAGTGATGCAGCCACATCAAAGTTTGTATTCCTTCAACACATGAATGGATAAAGAAAATGTAGTATATACACACAATGTAATATTACTCAGCCATAAAGAATAAAATGATGGAATTTGCTGGTAAATGGATGAAACTGAAGATTATCATGCAAAGTGACATAATCCAATTCCAAAAAACAAAAGGTCAAATGTTCTCTCTGATATACTAACAGCACACAATAAGGGTGGGGAGAATAGAAGTTCACTAGATTAGACAAAAGGAAATGAAGAGAAAGAAAGCAGACAGGAATGGGAAAGATAGTAGAATTAATTGGACATAACTTTCCTGTGTTCATATATAAGTACACAACCATTGTAACCCCACATCCTGTACAACTACACGAATGGGAAGTTATACTCCATGTATGTATAATATGTCCAAATACACTCTACTGTCATATATATCTAAAAAGAACAAGTTTTAAAAAGAACCTAATCAACATCAAAGTTTTCATTAGTAACAATGGATCAAAGAAGGAAAAATAAGGTCTTGAATTTCTGAGTGAATGAAAATGTCTTTCATTTTTTTAAAATTTTAGACGGCATGTGTTTAATGTCAAAACTAACACCTTCAAGGACATTCTCATTAGTGGGATCTTGAAGAACTTTTTGCCTGAAAATTAAATTTTATCTTTCCCTCCTGTGATTATACCATGCTGAGACTATGTATGTGGACTAGTAGAATTATGGAACTTTATTGTACTAAGAATTGACTGTCAAGGCACTATGTTTAGAGGTGATGCTATTGTAAAGGAGCTTATGGTACTAACTGCTTTGGTATTCACATATGGTGCCAAAGAGTTGCTTGTGTCCTCTGAATAGAGGGACTTAGGGTAGACCAATATGACTTTTTTCAGGCAATGTATCCATAGTCTACAACTTTGGAAAATCATGGTGCCTAAGATGACTTTGCTCAGAGAAATAATAATAATAGAAATAATAATAAAGAAGTTTCATCCATTTCTATCAAAGAAAGATCCAAATTAGAATCTCTTCCTAGAAATACAACAGTAAAAAAAAAAAAAAATAGAGAAAGAAAGTGTAAAAGTGAGGGATCAAATGAAGTTGTATTGTATTGTTTTTTTTTTTAAATAGAAAGCAATGATTTCTCTTTGAGCAAATGAATAAGAAATTTACTTTTTGGAAAGAGTATATTCTAGGGAATCGAGGGACTTGTTCAGAAATGGATGGTGATAAATTGGGGGAATTTTGTCACTGATATTGTAGTATCTGCACATGCAGCACATTACGTTGATGTCCATTTTAAGCAAGCAAGGCTGAAAATTGAAAAAAGGAATAAAGCAAGTGGCTTATTGACCTAGTGCACAGCATGGCTTGGTATTAAAATGAAATAATACTCAATCCTGACACATTTCAGGGTTTTGGGAAGGAGAAATCAGGCTCCAAAATGTCCTTGAGAAACTGAATTTCTCATTTCATTGACACCAGGTGGATGTGAGGGAAGTTTCTCATCAAGTCAGCAGCTGACAAAGAAATGATAAAAATATCTGTGGTCGACTCTGGGCTGGAATCACAAGCCCTTTGTATGTTCATCGTCATTAAAAAAAAAAAACTGAAATATATAATTTCTCCTCAGACGTCTCAGTGGCAGCACATGTAGAGACTACAGATGGGATGGGACTCAGGATTTTGTATTCCAAGTTTCTCTCAAATTCTTTCTAGGCCAAGGAAACAATTTACAAGGAAGTATTTACCTGCTGCTAACAATAGGTCTAATCTCATTAACAATTAGCCAGAGACATCTTGGCCTCACAACAATGAGCCCTTTCTCTGGGTTTCACAGGAGAAAACGCCTGTCAACTGCTTCTCTGACACATTCACTGTTGTCCTTAGCTCCCCTGCTGGATGTTGGCTTTGGAGTTCTGCAAACAACTCATTCCCTTAGATCTCAAGGGTTGCAGAAAGTGTGGAACTTTCACAGTGTTGCAAGAGTCCTCCAGTCATGCCTCAAGTGTTCTATGTTTTGCTGAAATAACTACAAGATCTCAGAGAATAAATGTCACCTTTCCCTAGTATCCAGGCTTTCATTTTTGACACTGCGCAACTTAATAGTTTGTTTACTTTCTTATCCTAACTTATATTAGTATATCATATATATGTATGTATATATATGTGTGTGTGTGTGCATGTGTGTGTGTGTATGTGTGTGTGTGTATAGCATATTTAATTTTGAAAGTATTTCTTAACTTTTTCTATTGCATGTTTGGTATAATGGTTGACAATATTTATCTCTTAGTCATCAGTTTCCAAACAATAATTGACAAAACCCAATATCATACAGAAGACAGCCCAGATTTGAAACAAAGTCAAGTAACTCTAAAAACTTGGGGATAGCTCCTTTTGATGAACAAACACAGTGTTATAGTATCTAGCAATGGGGGCAGTTTGTAGAGGGATGCATATATGACAAAAAGAGTATAGGGGTGTTTGGAAGTCAAGAGAATGTTGAATATGTACATTTGTCAAGCAATGTGCAGCATGTGAATCCAATGTCAGTCACTGACTTTCACTATTGTGATTTTAAGTATCCTTCAATTATACAGAGATGTCTGTTGTTGTAACCACATGGAGAAGAAAGCTGTCTCCAGCTGGCGAGTTAGAAAATTTGAGTCTGACACCTAACGATTACTTCAAAGACAATCAGAGGAAAACATGACCATGTAATTTTCCACAGAACTTTGGGAGTGCTTGACATTTCATCTTTTTAAAATCCCTTTACTTTTTTTTTTTGTTTGGCACCAAGGATTGAATTCAGGGGCACTCAGCCACAGGGCCACATTCCTAGTCCTATTTTATATTTTATTTAGAGACAGGGTTTCATTTAGTTGCTTAGTTCCTCACCATTTCTGAGGCTGGCTTTGAGCTCACAATTCTCCTGTCTCAATCTCCCAAGCCACTAAGATTACAGGTATGTGCCATGGCACCCAGCAAAATCCCTTTATTTTTAATTGTGAGAGATAAAAATGTAGTGATGACTCTTCTTTATTAAGAAGAGTTGTTCTGGGAATTGATTTACTATGGAAATAGGAAATCATGCAATAAGAGGAAAAGCTGGAGTAAATAAGTCTGGTCTCTGCAACCAGTTGTATTTTAAATTAACATTCCTTTGGTCTTCAAAATGCCATCATTCTATAAACATCTCCTTTCATTTTGTTTATTTGAAGTCACAGAGACAACAGGAAAAAACAAGGAAGGGAAGTGCCCCAAACAAACCAGGATACTACAGAAACAGAACCCATGAACAGCACAGTTGATGAAATGTCGGCAGAAGTTCAGAATGTTCATAATTGAAATGATCTGTAAATTAAGGAATGACCTAAATGAGAAAATACAGGCAAAAAATGATCACTACATAAAAGAGATAAGAGAACAAATACAGGCAATCATTGATGACACCAATAAACAAAAAAGGGAGCAAATATAGGCATCCATTGATCACACCAACAAAGAGATGAGGGAGCAAATACAGGTAGCAAAAGATTACTTCAAGAAAAAAAGAGAGATTCTGAAAAAACAAAAAAAAAAAATAATCAGAAACCCTTGAAATGAAGGATACAATAAAACAAATAAAAAACTCAATAGAAAGCATCACCAATAGACTAGATCACTTGGAAGACTGAAAGTCAGATAATGAAGACAAAGTATACAATCTGGAAAATAAAGTTGACTACACAGTGAAGATGGTAAGGAACCATGACCAGAACATCCAAGAATTATTGGATAGCAACAAAAGACCAAATCTAAGAGTTATTGGGATAGAGGAAGGCACAGAGTTTTTAAACCAAAGGAATGTACAATCTCTTCAATGAGATAATATCAGAAAATTTTCCAAACATGAAGAATGAATTGGAAAATCAAATACAAGAGGCTTACAGGACACCAAATGTAAAAAATTACAACAGGTCTACACCAAGGGACATTATGATGAAAATACCTAGCATACAAAATAAGAATAGAATTTTAAGGCTATAAGAGATCACATATAGGGGGAGATCAATTCATATCTCAACAGATTTTATCACCCAGACCCTCAAAGCCAGGAGATCCTGGAACAGTATAAACCAACCACTGAAAGAAAATGGATGCCAACCAAGAACCTTATATCCAGCAAAATTAAGCTTTAGATTTCATGATGAAATAAAAACCTTCCATGATAAACAAAAGTTAAAAGAATTTACAACTAGAAAACCTGCACTACAGAATATCCTCAGCAAAATATTCCAAGAAGAGGCACCGAAAAACAACAATGAAAATCACCAAAGGGAAGTATTGCACTAAAAGGAAAAACTAATCAAAGGAAAAACCAAGTAAAGTTAAATACCAAAAATAAACAAAAACGTCTTGGAATACAAGTCATTTTCTCAGGTTAATTCATTAACCCTGAATGTTAATGGCCTAAATTCACCAATCAAAGACATAGGCTAGCAGATTGGATTAAAACAGCAACAGCAACAACAAAAAGACCAAATGATATGCTGCCTCCAGGAGACTCATCTGTTAAGAAAAAATATACACAGACTAAAGGTGAAAGGTTGAAAAAAATCATACCACTCACATGGACTGCAGAAGCAAGAAGGGGTTTCCATCCTCATATCAAAAAAAGTAGACTTCAAGCCAAAGTTAATCAAAAGGGATAAAGAGAGATATTTTATACTTCTCAAGGGAACCATTCATCAGCAAGACATTTTATATATATATATATACATATATATATATATATTCCAAACAATGGAGCATCATCTATGTTCATCAAACAAACTCTTCTCAAGTTCAAGAGTCAAATAGACCACAACACAATAATTTTGGGTGACTTTAACACACCTCTTTCACCACTAGATAGATCTTTGAAACAAAAGCTGAACAAAGAAACTATAAAACTCAATAATACAATGAATAACTTAGACTTAACTGATATATAGAGAATATTTCATCCTTCAACGAGCAAATACACTTTCTTCTCAGCAGTACATAGGTCCTTCTCTAAAACAGACCATATATTATGACACAAAGCAACTGTTAGCAAATATAAAAAAGTAGAGATATTATCCTGTATTCTATCAGATCATAGTGAAATAATATTAGAAATCAATGAAAAAGGGCTGAGGATGTGGCTCAAGCAGTAGTGTTCTCGCCTGGCATGTGCAGGGCACTGGGTTCAATCCTCAGCACCACATAAAAATAAAAATAAAGATGTTGTGCCCACTGGAAACTAAAAAATAAATATTAAAAAATTCTCTCTCTCTCTCTCTCTCTCTCTCTCTCTCTCTCTGTCTCTCAAAAGAAAAAAGAAAAAAAGAAAAAGAAATCAATGATAAAATAAAAAATAAAAGCAACTCTAAAAACTGGAGACTAAATAACATGCTACTGAATGAACAATGGGTTGCAAAAGACATCAAGGAGGAGATTTAAAAATTCTTCGAGGTAAATGAGAACACGGATACAACATATCAAAATCTCTAGGACACTAATAAGAGGAAAGTTCATTGCATGAAATTCATTCCTTAAAAGAAGAAAAAGTCAACAAATAAGTGACTTAACATTACATCTCAAAGCCCTAGAAAAAGAAGAACAAATCAACACCAAAAGAACTATAATACAGAAAATAATTTAAATTAGAGCTGAAATCAGTGAAATTAAAACAAAAGAAACAATTGAAAAAATTGACAGAACAAAAAGTTGGTTCTTTGAAAAAAATAAATAAAATTGACAGACCCTTAGCCATGCTAACAAACAGAAGGAGAGAGAAAACTCAAATATCACAACTGACACTACAGAAATACAGAAGATAATTAGAAATTATTTTGAAAACTTGTACTCCAATAAAATAGAAAATATCAAAGGCATCAAAAAATTCCTAGAGTCATATGATTTGCCCAAAAGGAATCAGGATTATATATACAACTTAAGCAGATCAATTTCAAGTGATGAAATAGAAGATGCCATCAGAAACCTACCAACCAAGAAAAGCCCGGGACTGGAGAGACACACAGCCAAGTTCTACAAGACCTTTAAAGAAGAAATAATACCAATACTTCTCAATTTATTTTAGGAAATAGAAAACACTTCTAAAAAAGCACTTCAAAACTCATTCTATGAAGCCAATATCACCCTGATTCCAAAACTAGGCAAGACACATCAAAGAAAGAAAACGTCAGACCAATATCTCTAATGAACATAGATGCAAAAATTCTCAATAAAATTCTGGCAAATTGAATATAAAAACAAATCAAAAAGATAATAAACCATAATCAAGTGGGAATCATCCCAGGGATGCAAGGTTGGTTTGACATAGGGAAATCAATAAATGTAATTCAACACATCAATAGACTTAAAGATAAGAACCATATGATCATCTCAATAGATGGAGAAAAAGCATTTTATAAAATATAGCACCCCTTCATGTTCAAAATACTAGAAAATTAGAGATAACAAGAACATATCTCAACATTTTAAAAGCTATCTATGCTAAACCCCAGACCAACATCATTCTAAATGGAGAAAAATTGAAAACATTCCCTCTAAAAACAGGAACAAGACAAGGATGCGCTCTTTTACCACTTCTATTTAACATAGTTCTTGAAACTCTAGCCAGAGCAATTAGACATATGAAAGAAATTAAAGGAATATGGATAGGTAAAGAGAACTCAAATTATCACTATTTGCCAATGATGTGATTCTATACCCTCAAGATACAAAACATTTCATACTAAAAAAATTTCTAGAAGTAGTAAATTAATTCAGGAAAGAAGCAGGTCACAAAATCAACACCCATAAATCAAAAGCATTTCTGTACATCAGAGACAAATCCTCTGAAACAAAAACTAGGAAAACCTCCCATTTACAATAGTCTCAAAAAAATAAAATAAAATAAAATACTTGGGAATCAACTTAACAAAACAGGTAAAAGATCTCTATGATGAAAACTACAGAATGCTAAAGAAAGAAATTAAAGAAGACATTCTGAAGATGAAAAGATCTACCTTGTTCTTGTATAGGCAGAATTAATATTATCATAATGACCATACTACCAAAAGCACTATACAGATTCAATGCAATTCCAATCAAAATACTAATGACATTCCTTGTAGTGATAGAAAAAGCAGTCATGAAATTCATTTGGAAAAGTAAAAAATGCAGAATATCTAAAGCAATCCTTAGTAAGAAAAGTGGTATCACTATACCAGACCTAAAACTATACTACAGAGAAATAGTAACAAAAATCAGCATGGTATTGGTACCAAAACACACTGGTAGATGAATGGTACAGAATAGAGGACACAGAGACTAACCCACATAATTACAGTTTCTTATATTAGACAAAAGCACCAAAAACATATATTTTAGAAAAGCTAGCCTCTTCAACAACTGATGCCAGAAAAACTGGAAATCCATATGATCAAAATGAAATTAAAGCCCTATCTCTCACCATGCACAAAACTCAACTCAAAGTGGATTAAGGACTTATAAATTATTCCAAAGACCCTGTGTCTAGAGAAAAAAAAAGTAGGCCCAAATCTCCATCATGTCCGGTTAGCCCCCAAATTCCTTAATAAGACGCCTATAATGTAAGAATTAAACTTAATAATCAATAAATGGAATGTATTCAAATTCAAAAGCTTCTTTCCACCAAAAGAAACAATAAGTGAGGTGAATAGAGCCTACAATTTGTGAACAATTTTTACTACACACATGTCAGATAGAGCACTGATCTCTAGGATATATAATGAACTCAAAATTCTTAACATCAAAAAAACAAATAACCCAATCACTATATGGGCCAAGGACCTGAGCAGATACTTCTCAGAAGAAGATATACAATCAGTCAACAAATATATGAAAAAAAATGTTCAACATGTCTAGCAATTAGAGAAATGCAAATCAAAATTACTCTAAGATTTCATCTCACTCCAGTCAGGATGTCAACTATTAAGAATAAAAATAACAGTAAGTGTTGGAGAGGATGTGGAGAAAAAGGCACACTCACATTGCTGGTGTGACTGCAAATTGGTGCAGCCAATATGGAAAGCAGTATGGAGATACTTTGGAAAACTCGGAATGGAACCACAGTTTGACCCAGCTATCCCACTCCTCAGTCTATACCCAAAAGACTTAAAAACAGCGTACTACAGGGACACAGCCATATCAATATTTATAGTGACTCAGTTCACAATAGCTAAATTGTGAAACCAATCTAGAGCCCCTTCAGTAGATGATAAAGAAATTGTGGTATATATACACAATGGAATATTATTCAGCAGTAAAAAAGAATAAAATCATGGCATTTGCAGGTAAATGGATGAAGCTGGAGAATAAAATGCTAAGTGAAATTAGCCAATCCCAAAAACTAAATGCCAAATGTTTTCTCTGATTTAAGGCCGCTGATTCATAATATGGTGGTGGGAGGCATGGGAGGATTTGATGAACTCTACATAGGGCAAAGGGGAAAAGGGGAAGGGGCAAAGGAGGGGGCATTGACGTAGGAAAGATGGTGGAATGAGATGGACATCATTACCCTAAGTACAAGTATGACACGAATGGTGTGACTCTTCTCTGTGTACAACCAGAGATATGAAAAATTGTGCTCTATATGTGTAATATGGATTGCAATGCATTCTGCTGTCTTATATAACACATTAAAATATTCAAATAAAAAAAAGAATCTTCTGCTTATTAACCTAGCATGAAAGCAGTTGCAGTCAATATTAGAATTGCCATTTCCTTACAATTGACCAGTAAAGTAAAATTTTGCTAATGAAGTGGAGATTGCACATTAAAAAAAGACTCCGAACAATTTGATTGTTCTCAGAATTATTTACCTTAAATTCAGGTGCATATTATACAATCATGCTATTAAATGTTAATTAATAAATTCGACTTAACATCTATTTGCTCCTATTCCTACTAAGCATGATAATCATATTCCTACTACTGTAGTTCATAAGTTGATCAAATATATTGTTGGTGAAAATATTTTTAAAACTATGATATCACATATACAATAAATTTATTTTTTGCCTACAGTTCAAAATTATTTAAATATTACCTGTGACACTGACAGATTTTCTTATGTTACTCATCTTTTTTTAACTTTTCTTCTTCTGGCAATTACTTTCAGTAAACATGCTGCCAAGACACTTTATTGCTGTCGGAACAATAAAGAAAGCAGAGGTCTCTATCATCACGCCATGCAATAAAATGGTAGCTTAATTACCTGACAGTGTGGGCTGGTATTTTAAATGAATTTTTAATACCCTATGGGTACATTGATTTATACTTTGAATTATGATTTCAAATATCATCCAAGTGTGCAAATCCTTTATCTCTCATATTCTTTGAATAAATGTAGGAAGAGTTCTAATTGTAATGTAAATCATGTTTGTTTATGTGTATATATGATTTGCCTGGAAGGAATTATGATTTAATTTGCTTTTAATGAGAAAAATAATTTGAGCACAATGCTTTAGAAAATAGGGTGAAATGGAAAGAAAACATCTTGATCCTATAGGATGCCTTAAGGCGAACAGCAAAAATAGTTATCTATTTGTTTTAAAACACAAACAATGTTGTTCCACATGCTACAATTTAGGAAATACAATGGTACTTACAAAATATTGAGTTTGATTATTTTCTCATACAGTGACATAAAATTGTAAGTATTTATGTACTAACCATAGTGGAGAGTCATTTGAAAATATATGTTTATCTGTGTTTTTAACTTGAAACCATTTTTAAATCACATTTCTTTCATTTGAACCAGTTGAATTGGTTATGTATGCTACCTTTCCTCTGAATCAATATTTAAATATTTCTGAGCTTTTATATCAAGACAGGTTTAATAATTAAACTGGAGAAATATCTGCCAATCAATGTTCCGCAAAATACTAGTTATGAAAAATGTTAGTGGCTGATCCTCCCGATCTTTATAAAACTCGGGATATGCCCTATTAATCAAAATCTTCACCATGATAATGTGTTTAAATGTCACTTGTATTAAAAATATACCCAAATGTAATTTAAAAGCAACAACAATAAAATCCAATTTGTCTTTGTAGTCCCAAGGTTTTATTCTTAGCACAGACCATTTGCTTTTATATTTAACACAAGAAAACAATATTTCCTTTGAATGTAATGTAGATAGAAATCTTTTGAAATCAGAAGAGGCTCCATTCTGAATGTGAGGTTTGTTCAGTGAGGGGGTAAAAAAGCAACAAACCACCAGGCTACGCAAGGTGAAGAGGAAGAAGTAGAAGTGAGGTCTAAGAGGTTTATTGGTATCAGTGTAATATACTGTTTGCAGACACAGATGGAGCTTGTCTGGACCCAAATAGCCCTCGAATTCCCTTTTGCCCCATGTGCTCTGCCCCTCCCTATTCTTGTTCACATAATGTTCGTTTCTTAGAGAGTGCACCAAGAGAAAGAGAGAGAAGTAAGTATAAAACCAATTCCCACAAGGAAAGATAGATTATTATTATGCATTAATATACAAGGATAACATCCTTGAGCAATAGCCAAAACTGATAGAACAGGTTCACAGAATTGTTCACATCCATTTTGACGCTAAATAAATGTGTAAATGAGGAAGGGAGTGGAGACCCGAATGATCCTGCAAACAAAAATAACAAGAAGAAGCAAAGACAGACTTCAGATATAAGTGCTCCTCATCTGGGACAGAAATATGTGACAGAGTTTGAAGAAGAGTAGGAAGGGTCAGAGCTCTGAATCTTTGCTCCTGGCTAAATTAAGCTTCAGATATTTTCTCACTATATGCTCAAGAATGGAATAGTAAACTCATTATTAAGCAATTTTACTACATTTTATAATTCACCCGGTTCACATATTTCTAAATCACTAAGGACAAAAGAATGAAACTAAAGCAAACTGTAATAAACTAAGTCTATAAGTCAGCTTTATGAATCAGCCAGTTTTTACCCTCTGCAAATTGTTTATTCATTATTGACAAGTTCATAAATATGTTATGTACTTCTTGTTTTTCTAAGATAAATATTATTTTTGTACATTTGGAATTCTGGACCACATGAATATTTTACAACTTCCAAAATAAGTGTCAATTAACATGTTATCCTCTTGCAATACAGACAGGGTAAACCTGAGGTACATGCAGCTGCTACATGTAATAGGGCATATTATTTTGCAGTAAATTTTTTAAAAAATAAGTAGAAGGTGACACTTTTCAATAATAATAAAATGTGTAATACAGTAAATACGTAAATTAGTACAATAGTTTTTATTGTCATAACCGAGTATTTTGAACTATATGTCATTGTATGTGTCATCTTTTTCTGTGACTGGTAGTGCGGTGGTTTGTTTGCATCAGCATCACCACAAAAGCATGGGTAATGCCTTGCACTAAGTTGTAACAGCTACGGTGTCACTAGGCAGTAGGACTTTTCAGCCACATTATATTCTTCTGAGATGACAATCATACAGGTGGCCCATCATGACTAAAATTTCATTAAGCATCCAGTGACTGCACAAATAGTTTTAGACTGAATAGAAAAATGAAATAAATTTACAAATATTAAACATGCTTGTTTAAGTGCACAGAGTAGCTCAGTTTTTACTTATCTTTTGTCTCAAATATAAACTTTTTAATTAAAAATGTTATGAAAAAATTAAATAGATTCAGTGCTTTTAAAATTAAGCTATTGAAACATTCTAGATAGGTTAAAATATTCAAGCAATAATCTAACAAAAACCAAAAAAAAAAAAAGAAAAAAATACTAAGAGGAATGGTGACTCATACCTACAATCCCAGCTACTAAGGAGCCTAAAGCAGGAGGACCGTGAGTTTGGGGCCACCCTGGGCAACTTAGCAAGACTTTGTCAAAGTAGAGTGAAAAATGGATGGAGATGGAGCAAAGTGACAGAGTGCTTATCTAGAAAGAGAAAGAGAGACACTGAGTTCAATTTCTAACACCAAATTTTTCAAAAAAAAAAAATTAGAAGGTAAAATACTCTATGTAGAATAAGAAATGAAATATTGTTAATATCACTGCAGCTCTTTGCAGCAGCATTCCTCTTTAGTGCAGCCAAAGGCAGAGACGCTCCTGGATATGGAGTTGGGTGTCTGTTCCTACCAAACATTTGTTGACAGTGTCATACACACATGAAACTTGGGGAACTACCACCCAAAAGTGGCTTAGGTAAATGTAGCAAATTTTAAAGACATAAATGACAAAATTTGATTCAAAGATATTGTATATATCCCTAAAACCTATAGCCTATCTTCCTAATGGTCATTAAAATTCAAGATTCCCATTTCCTAAGGGTATCTTTATACGCTTTTTGTTCTAGATTATGGTTTCTTTCCTTCTTTTCTTTGGTTTTCGTTTTTCTTTTCTTCCTGAACCACAGGATTTTCACTTCATTAGATTGGAAAAAAAAACATAATGAGCTGTTTATAACATCTCACTAGGACACTTGCTTTCATTCCTTGGTGTTTTATTTATTGTAATCGACCTTTAAAGTAGAAATCCAATTCCCCATCCCCCAGTTTCACCTCTCCTCCCACCCACCATCCACCCTTTCAGAGTTAGAAAAAAGTAGTGCCAGAGCTATAGAGAAAAGTTCTTATTTTAGTCAGCTATTTTTCTGCTGTGACCAAAAGACTTGACAAGAAAATTTTTTTAAAAGAAAGGTTTATTTGGTGGCTCATGGTTTCAGATGCCTCAGTCCATAGACAGATGGCTCCATTCCTTATGAGGTGAGGTAGCACATCAAGATGGAAAGCTATGTCAGAGGAAAGCAACCTAGGACTTCAGACCTGAATGCAGAGAGAGCTCTTGTCAGTAAGTACAAAATATATAGCCAAAGGCAAGCCTCCAGGCACCCACCTCCTCCAGCCATATCCTATCCACCTCCTCCAGCCATATCCCACCCACCTCCTCCAGCCATATCCTATCCACCTACAGTCACTAAAAGCAAAAAAAAAAAATGACTGAAATGGGAACAGACCTCAAGGGACCAAGGATGCTTTTTTAAGCAATTAAGGGGCACATTTTCAGGAGAGAAAATGGCAACTGGTTACAAGAGGAGCCTGAGTTTTATAGGGATTAGTGAGAGTTAATCATAACAGAATGTTATGAATTAATCATTAGAGATTTAACCATAGCCGATTATGTCCATCGGGCAGTCAGAAAACAGTTGTAGAACAGGAAATTGTGAAAGTTCAGAACCCATTGTTTTCCTTCTCCTTCTGGGACCCATTGTCTTCCTTTTCTCCCTGGGGGGGGGGTGGCTGTTCCCCCTTTTCCCTGGGGGTGTTTGTTATCCACAAGTTTCTGTCACTACTCAGTAATCCTTAACAAGGGACTAATGCACTAATTGGGTTAGGAATCTCATAACCCAATCATTTCATCTCTAAACTTTCTTACATTGTCTCACCTATGAGCTTTTGGAGGAGATTTGATATTTAAACCCTAACAGTTGTGTTGCAAACTCATTGAACGGCACTATACACAGTCGATTACTCAGTATAAAATGTGTGCTGAAAAGGATCTCCCCACTTTATGTATGAAACTGCAAAGAAGTGAAGCTTAGCAATAGTATGGGGTCCCCCGTAGCAAGAGCTTTCTTAGATGGATTGGTTTCATCTGTAGGGAACAGACAAGGCTACCTGTGGATGGAAGGATACTTTTTGTGTCCTTCATGTTTGATTCCTGTCAGTAGGAAAATTATATATGCTCAGGGTACATCAGCACCTTTTTATTTTAATCATGTGTACATTAGAGTAAATTAAATCTGGACGGGAGAAAGTAGGTGTAATGTAAGTCCTGCTGTGTTTTAAGCATTTTAATTTAATAGTGTGAGTTAATTTTCAGGGTAAGTCGACTTAGTAATATTTCAAAACAGATAGAATTTGAGGTCACGTTTAGAAATTGATATCAAACAAGTTATACTCAGATAGCTTTTCTGAAAAAATAAATTAGAAGAAAAGTGATCATCATCAAATTCAGTTTTCTAAAATCTTTTTTAAATTTAACATTCTGATTATTGCAAGAGTATCAAAGTGTAGAAATATTGGGATACTATTTATAATTAGGATAATATTTCATTTAGGGTAATAAAATATGCATTACTCAAAGATAACTACCCTTAAGTTCATACATATGTATCTGTTTTCATATAATACATAACTATAGTATAGAAATATATATGAAATTTTCCATTTATAACAATTGTTATTGCTCTGATTTTACATTTTTTCAGCATTATTTTTATCAGGGGGAATGCACAACTTTATTCAGCAAATAGCTTTATGAAGTTCATGAGTATAAATTGAAAGTACTTAATAGCCAGATCATAAGAAGATCCAAAAGCAAAAAAAAACAGAATTATGAATTCTGTTCCCTACAACTAAAAGAAAGAGAAAGCGGTAACTAGACCCTGAGGTAGCAGTAGAAAGGAAGGATGAATAAGAATGGAGTAACCTGAGATCTCAGAATGATGTACTCAATGAAAATAATGCCTATGGCAGACAGCAGCTGATGAACTCTAGAGTAATATTTTTCTGATGCTCAGTTTCAAGTTGTTTGCTAGAATGCTCTAACCCTCTGCTGTCTCAGAACTACCAATAAATATCTGCTAATCTCCTTTCTTTCAACATGTATTAATTCATCTTTAATATAACCAACAGTGTGTTGGTTATGAAGTGGTCAGCAAAAAGAAAGAAACCAATCATTATGTAGTTTGCATTTTAGCCTGAGACAGAGAATGGTCAAAGAGTTATGTCAACAAATAATAAATTAACTCTAAACATAGTTGCACAGGGGAGGTATAATGTGCTCTGGGACCACTGTATACAAATTTGATCTATAGTAAGTGTAGGCTTAGGGTAAAGAAGAGGGTATGTTTTTTCAGCTAGAGATGATGTGATCTAGGGAAAGGACAGGACACTGGGTCATGTAAGGAGAAGAACAAGTTGCGGGCAGATCTCAGGAATTCTGTTTGCCATGGTCAGTGGGGTAGCTGAGTGTGGTAGATCTCAACAGATCAGACTGCCTTCACCTATGGTTCCTGCTCCCTGCATTTGGGTAGCTGGGCTCCTGGAGGAGATGGCAATTTTTCACTTACCACAGAGGTCCTGCCTTTGGACCTGTTTTGTGCTCGATTTTCTCAATTCACCCCAAACATTATAAAAAGAAAATACTCCTCTTAGGTTTCAAATAGTTGGAAGGTCCATTTCAAGTTTCCTGTGGTGAGAGAAGCTTTTCTCTTTTTTTAATCAAGGTATTTCAAAGTGAAATTTAGATATCTAGGACAGTCAAATGTCTTGTCCCAGAAGCACCACTCTACGACTTGAGTTCTTAAAGCATTTAAAATGGAAATATTTATGGAGAATTCTTGGGCTCATGGGATTGAAACAATAATAAAAGCAGGGAGCAAGGAAATAAATCAGTTTTGAGAATCATTTAAAATATAAAGAAGATTGTCCTTACTCCAAATTTAGAGGGCATTCTAAATGAGAAATTCAGAAAAAAAAAAGAGAGAGAGAGAGAGAGAAATATTTCCACAAATAATTGGTTGATTATTTTCCTGTCAGGGGGAAAAAATGATACTGTCAAAGGAGTAGAGGCTATTAAAGTTCCATAACCGGTTTGAAAAGCGAAGATAATAACCCATTAGTGTCTCTGGTAGTGATTTTGTTAAAATTTTAAAAAGGGAAACCTGATATGAAGAAATATAATTGCCTCCATGGAATTCAGGGCGTCAATTACAAGTCATCTAAAGAAACAAAAGGTTCCCAAGGCATCAATGATAAACTAAGAAAAGTGCTTACTAATATAGTCATCTATAGTTAATTAAAACTCAACATTTCAGTTGGATCCGTCATGTCTTGCTCAAATATCATAAAGTAGTTTGAAAGAAGATATATTCTCTTTGTAGAAGTACAATTAAAATGTGTAGATTCTCTTAATTTTTTTTCAATTTATTTTTTCTTTACTTTGAAATTTTCCAAAGAAATTTAATTTGAATAGAGCATTTCTCCAAAAATATTTTAATTGCCTTGAGTGAAATTATTTTATCTAAAGATAAATTCTGACACAATACCATAACTCTACTGATTCCATTTTCACCCATGTCGCAGTCTTAATCCTCATCTTCTTCTATATTTTTCCTTCAAGTGGATTTACCAAGCAAAGCTAAACTTGTATTATCAGGGGAAAATTGCAACAATCCTTCCATCACTGAACCCCAAAGAATAACCTCAACCCAGTGATAGAAATGACTTCATTTGTTTCCAACTTCCTTCACCTGTCTGTGCTACTTTATTACAATACCCCTTACAAAAAGAAAAAGCCACAAAATCTCAAAAAGAAATCTCATTTAATAGCACTATGTATTAATCCTAAAAGCTTTAATTTCTATACTTACTCTCCCCTCCCCTCTGATTCAAGTTAAATTCTAAATTCAATGAAGATACTCCAATGACTTGGAATTTTACAAAAACAAGAGATGTCATTATTCTCTTGTCATTCTTACTTTCTCATCATTTTGTGTGAGAAGTTTTAATTGCTTGTTTGTAATGTTGAATGACATTACCAGGGAGGTATAAGCTAGTTGAGGAAGTAAGATATGTCATATTATCTTGATTCTAGTTAAGTTTTATTTCAAATATCCAGCTTCCATTTTTCAGTTTCAATTTCTGTTTTCTATTTGGTGACCCTTCTCATAAACTTCTAAGTAATCATTGAGTGCACCAAAAATCACACTATTTACAAATATGAAAATCATGCTCCAATCAACAAGTGTCATAGCAAGTTCTTGTAGAAAGCATCTCTATTTTGGTGTTACCACAGCATAATGAATTATGATGCATTTATTGCACCTCTATTATATGAATGAAGATATGCTCAGTGTATGAGCTAGAACCTATACCATAATGTTGTTCATCCTTTATACAAATATTTCTTCCATATAAGTATTTCTGACCAGTTTTGTAGAAGTTGGAGAGCAATATTAACAAACAAATATTCCCAGAACAACAGGACACTCAAGACTAAGCCTTGTACATATGGGCTTATGTGTTTTTAATTACTTGCACTCTTTCTAGTAACAGATAAATACAGAAATGATTCTTTAAAAATATATATATGAAACCACATTAACCTAATTAACTAGAATCTGAGCAAATGTCTTAAGGTGATAACACATGAATTATACTACATTACAGGCAATCCAAATTAAATAGGAAGGAAATGTATTAAAAGATTTGAAGTCTCCAATACATTACAATTGGCATTAAAAATATTTAGTATGCTTAATTTTTCAGACACAGTTATCTTTAAATTTTAATTATATCTTTAAATTCTAATTAAATATTTATAAATCCTAAATGACTTCTGAAAAAGTCTATGTTGAGTAAATTTTTCTCAGATCTGCTCCACGTGGAGACCAACTGGAACTCACCTTTGGTCTTGACCAGCTGGATCCCAGCCCACAGTTCTCCAAAGGACTGCCACATTCTAAAACCCTGTGTACCCACTGACTGTTGGTCCTGCTTACAGCTCTTTAACAGTCACTATTTTATACACAACCTATTTCTATTTTTACAATTTTCCAGATTTAGGTAATCTTTCTGGATGACTCAATATTCATAATATTAAGTAATATATAGCATGTATATAGTGTAATATTTAATACTAATGGCAAGATGATTAATTAAATTCCCATTTGTTTTATCAGAAATGTCCATTTAAATTCATCAAATGCTTTTGGCATCAATTAAGAAAAACATATTATTTCAAACCATTAACATAAAAAAAAATCCAAAGAAAGCCTGTAAATTAAAAGAAATACAAAATAGATAGCAAGAGGGCATAATTAATATGTAAAACAAGATAAAGTATTAAGTATAAAATATACTTTATTACAATTTTACAGGTGGATTAATTACATATTGGCTTTAAATATTTAAATATTTTGTGTGTATTCATCTGTATAATATTTTCTGCTAAAATATACAGTTAAAACAATTCAGGAAGATTTGAAAAAGAGTTATATGTGTGAAAAATATTTCCATTTGAAATAAAATATTACCTTTTATGTAGTCCCAAATCCCATCATAAACTATGATAGATTCTAGCTATCACTTCAGATATTACTGATCATATCTCCAAATAATTATGTTTTTTTCAGAAACCAGACTGAGCAATACTATTTTTTTCAAAGCAACTGAAACAGCATAAGTTACTAAATAGGTGTCATTCACTTCAGCTCCTCACCCAGCACACCACTTACCTCCTTGACTCCATCATCAGCCAAAGATCTTGAGTGATTAAGGAAAAAACTGAATGATTAAGGAAAGTATCCACCCACATAAAGATTTCGGCATGACCAAGTAGCTTTTTTTCTAAATATATACATAATTACCATTATGAATACATTTCTTTTCATAAAAAAACAAATACATTTTAAAATTTGAAGATTGTCATACATATTAAACCACAATGTTAAAATGCAAATATACATTTCATACAAAAGTCTTCTTCTTTGTTTTGGTCTCAGGTATAGTGGAAATAATAGTAGAAGCATGGTTATTACCCCTCAGCTGCCTTATAAATATATATATTATATATTATATATATTTAGAAAAAATGATTTTTTGAAAATCTTTTTAAAGGACTATTTATAGGTCCTCAAATATAAGAAGACATTTCAGTCAACAAATACACACAAGCTATATCTATGATATTAATAATTTATATTGTTCTCTTTTACTTATTTGGATTTGAAAATTAAATAATCTGTGAGAAGTTATTACTTTTCTCCAATATCTAAATAAAAAGAAGCATCTGAACAAGTTAATAAATAGTATGAGGTACCTTGGTAATTTGATTATTAGAGAAAAAAGTACATATTTTTCAGTCTGATTGTAGAATTTGAGCCCAAAGTAATTTGCTATTACTTTCCTCTTCCTTAGTTTATTATTTCAATGCACTTTGTTCTTTTCTCTTTTCAATAGCAGCAGCAATTTACTGAATTACTCCCTATGAGAATGTGTAAATCATTAGAAGAGAGACTTCTGAATCTAATTAAAGGGCAAGCAGAAGTAACTCCAGCTCTCTTGTGACAAAGCGCATACTAGTGCAGGTCAAGTTAATGCAGCCTAAAGAATATGCATTGATTCTTTAGAAAAAAAAAACAAGCCCATATTTATAGGTGGAATAGGAGCAGAGATTGAAAGTAGGTAGTCAAGTTAGTGACTTCATGAATTTGGAACAGACACTGTCTCACATCCATCTAACTATTCCTTTCTACATCTTTCTATCTACTATTTTATTTGAATCATCTGATCATCTGCGAGTGCCATACACATCATATTTGTATACACTATTTTTTTCTGGCAGTAGGGTGAGTGGTTACCAGGGATTGAACTCAGGGGCACTCAACCACTAAGCCACATCCCCAACCCTATTTTGTATTTTATTTAGAGATCAGGTCTCACTGAGTTGCTTAGTGCCTTGCCATTGCTGAGGCTGTCTTTGAACTTGTAGTCCTCCTACCTCAGCCTCCGAAGTGACTGGGATTACAGGTGTGGACCACCACACCTGGCCTCAACATCTTTAAAGATGATTTCAGAGGCAAGAAAGAAACACATTTTTTTTTTTTTTTTTGGTACTAGGGAGTGAACTCGGAGAGCCTAACTACTCAGTCAAATACACAGCCCTTTTTACATTTTGTTTAGAGATAGGGTGTCACTGCGTGTCTTAGGGCCTCATGAGGTTACTGAGGCTGGCTTTGCACTTGCGATCCTCCTGCCTCACCCTTCCAAGCCACTGGACCAATAAAATGTTGTCATCAACTTTCCTAAGAGCATAGAAAATGCTATTTTCACAAATGATTATATGAATTAGGAAAATGACAATAGATCAGACTGTGAGTGGAAAATAATTTTAATGGTGTCTTTAACTTATTTTGCTTACATTTTCACTTATGCATGCTCAAAGGGATATATAAATCAAAGTCCATCTGAAGCATCTGAAGAACTACTTCATTAAATTTAAAATAAAATTCTATATGAGAACAATATATTTTGTCAGCACTTAATTACCAATAGTATTGCAGTACTACTGTTTTTTAAAAAGTATAGTCTATCTTAAAGCAGAAGACATTTTATATTTGATAAAATGTAGTTATTTATTCTATTCAAAGTTCTTTACTATCATCAAGACACACAGATTTTCCCCAAAAACCTCCCCTATTGATGATGGGGGCATGTACGGTTAACTTGCCTGCACTTGACCTCTCCAGCTCCCTACCTCTATAGAAAGTTGCTCTAAGCTGTTTTTGCTTATATTTATTTCTTCTTATTCTTCCACTTGACTTGTGCCTATCTCATCTGATCACATAAATGCTGCTTTGATAATGTAGCATTCATCAGGAATTTTATCATGCAATGCCTCAAAGCCAATAAGCAGACAATTGCTTAGTGCTCATCACCCTATATTTTTCACTTCAAGTTCACATTATTGGGAAAAAAAAATTAGCTTTTGTACTCTTATCACTAGATTTTTCTCCCCATAGGGAATTTCATCCATCCACCCTACTTCTGCTTCTACATATATGCTAACATCATTAAAATCTCTATCTCACATTTTTTCCACATTTCTAACTTTAGGAGGTCTCTTTAATATGCTAAACTCAGCACATCTAAAGTTTACATTTTAGAAAACATTCAAATGATAAAAAATGTATAGTAGACTTAGATTCAAACATACTTTACTTATCTGCCCTTATGAATCCAAAAATTTAAATTAACTGATTTGATTTTTCTTGCAAGAAAAAGGAAACATTAATAGTTTGATTTGACTTAATCAATTCAAGTTTATTTTTTGAAAATTTTTATTTGTTATTTTTAGATATACATAACAGCAGAGTGTATTTAGACAAATTATACATACATGGAGTATAACTTATTCCAGTTAGGATCCCATTCTTGTGGTTGTACATGATGTGGAGTTTCATTGGTGGTGTATTCTTATATGAAGATAAGAAATTTATGTCTGATTCATTCTACTGTCTTTCCTATTCCCTTCCCTCCTCTCTTCCATGAGATACCACACGTAAAAGCGCATTTGAACTGCAAAATACTAGACACCTGGCATTTAACCTGGCATTCACACCCTTCTGTAACCAAAGCTGAAAACTGATTAATCTCAACTTACTTTTTTTTCTCCAAATCTCTATGGGATAAACAAAAACACTTTTCTAAACTGACTGACTCATTCATTTCTTCTACCAATGCCCTGATTCAATTAAACATCTCTTGCAATGGCTGAACTAAAACTTTTAAAATTTCTCTTTCTTAAATAGCATATTCCATCCAATTATTTCTCATGAACACATCAATTATCTATTTTAGTTAATTTTGTATTCATCAGTAGTTTCTCATTTCAGATTACTTCATATTGTCTACATCTTTGTAAGATTCCTAAAACATTCAACTTTGTTCAACTTGTAATTCTTATGCAGTTTAAATATGTCTTACTCCATTGATCTGAAACAATTTGTTATAAAATTCTACACATTTGTTTAAACCCATATTAAGTGCTAATTTCTTCATAAAGTACTTCCTTAAACAATCAAAGTTAGTCTCTAAAACATCTTCCTTATTTTTGAAAAGCATTTGTTGATCTTTCCTAATGCCTTTTATTGCATTAATCTTTATATCTGTTTCTCACTCACTAAATTCTAAAATATTTAAGGGCTTCAGAATTTATCTTATTTTTCCCTCCACAGTCTGTTCATGAATAAATATTCTTGTGTGTAACACATATTATACCATACTTTTATTTTATACCCATTAGATAAACATTACTTCATACCTTTTACTTTAGTCACAAATTGCTTTTAAAAATGACATTGTGTTTCTTTTAGTAAATATTCACTGGGCTGAAACTGAAATATTACATCCTTAAGGTTAGTTAAATAATGTTTTTATATGACCCGTCAGCTAAGAATGTTTTTTTATATTTCTAAATAACTGAAAAAGATTCAAAAGGAGAATGTTTTATGAAAATCTTATAAAATTCAATTTTCAGAGTCCATAAACAAAGGTGTATTAGAACATAGTCACATCATTCATTCATATATTATCTTATATATGGCTGGTTTTGTGCCACAATGGTGAGCTAAGTAATTATTACAAAGACTTTAAGGGTAGCAAGTCTAAAATAAGTACTCTATGAACTTCTATTAAAAAAAACTCCCAATATCCCAAAAGATACATATTGCTCAACTAAATTAAATACTTAGAATGGACAATAAATGAGGCCAATTTACTGATGTGCATGAAAAGGAAAATATAGCTCTGTCAATAATCAGCCTTCTTCCTGCCTGTCCCTCCAGCTTCTAAAAGACCCCATTCCCCTACCAGGAACATGTTTGTCCCAGTAAAGAATATTCTCTCTGGACTGGCTGTCTTCCTCTTTGATTGGCAGTACTGATGGCAGATATTAGGCTAATGGTCCCTCTGAACCCTGGCATGGATCGGTGATTTTACATACTTGACTTCAGGGAGATCTGAACAATGAGGTTTAAGAGTTAGCATATTACCAAGCCAACAGATTTATGATAATGCCAAACATACAGTATAAACTCATGATTAGGATGAAAGTATTCTAAAGTCTCTACTTCCAAATGTTAGCCAATTAAAACATAAAAAAGAATTCTCATTAGTCTCTTCTCCCATGACAGTACTTTAGAACTAGAGATGTGTCTTACATTTACATGTACAATATGAAAAGGAGAAGCTCTGGTTACAATTTGCTTAACTTAATGAATCAAAAAGAGGCAAATTTAACAAATCATGACACTTTCTAAGTAATGTTGACTGTTTTTATGCATACTTCATTTAATCATATATTCTGAATATTGTGTAAACATATAAAGCATAACCTGATTCTACACTTTTTTAATGCAGAGTTGGGAGAACCATAGAAGTATGGTTACTTTAATGAGGTTTATTTGTACAGATTCTTCTAGGCCTCAATTTCCTGTCCTTGATGGAAAAAAAATGGTACTGTATTTTTGGTACAGTAAGTATAGCTTTTACATGGGAATTTCATCTTCCATTTTCATAACCAAGAAAGAAGGTCAAAGTGTTCTCTCTTTTTTTTTGTAACTTGCTGTTTTTTAAAAGTTTCTTTAAATACAAAATATTCAGTATTTCAGACAGTACATTGGGGACAGCATGTCCTGAACTACTTCCGATGGAATACATGTTGGTGGACTCGTGTGTCACAGACATTGAAGACCCAGCACAGAGACTTTGGAGGACAGAATTATAAAAGCTTATATGTTGGAAAGTATATATAACTAAATATATTTTGTAAAGACTATCATATTTCAAATTTATTAAATGAAGGTAGGAGCAGTATGTGGAGAGATTATACCCAAGACAATTCATGGAACTACAAATGTAATACAGTGGCAAAACACAAGTTCATATCATTCCAGTTGCCATCTGTAATTCTTTCAAATTATAATTCTTTTTTTATGGCTGTGCTTTGAGGTACTCTTTTATAAACCTTAATCAACATCAGACACTAACTGGCAACTCAGACACTAATATTAAGCTATCATGGGTCCTACAATCAGTTATAGCAAATTCTCAAAATTGACTTTTAATGACTCCTGGGTTCCATATTAGGAGATGAAAATGTCATGTATCATACTTAAAACATGACCATAGTTAAAGGGAAAATTTGTAAATAAGAAGTTAATTGGATTTGGAAATGACCACAAAGGAAAGAGTTGCTTTAGTGAGGTTTGTTAGTACAGATTCTTCTGAGTTTCAACTTGTTTTCTCTGATAGAAAAATGATAACAAATGTCACAAATGCAATCACATTAGTCCTCCACATTGATGGATTCAACAAATTAAAGATCAAAAATTCTTAAAAATTGCATCTTTACTGACATTTAACATGTTTTTCTTGTAATTATTCCTTAACCAAAATACTATAAGAAGCATCTACATGTGTTTACATTGTGTTAGGCATTATAAGTAATATAGAGATTATCTGAAGTGTACTAGAGAATGTGTGTAGATTATATGGGAAGTACTAAGCTATTTTATGAAAGGGATCTGAGCATCCTTAGATTTTAGTATCTACAGGGATCCTGAAATCAATCTTCTGTGGATACTGAGAGATGGCTAAAATCTTTACATGCATCCAAACATTTAATATTTAATACTTAATAGAGAAGTTCAAGGCACAATTAATCCTTTAACTAATGGACTAATGAGATTTGGACATACACATTCGTTTATATGAGAATCATATTTGATTTACAATCCCAACTTGTCATAAGGGGATTAAGGATATTACTTTATAAATGACAACCATTTAAAAGACATAGTTCAATGGATATTTGTATTAGAAACAAACTATCTGTGTATAGTAAGTTATACAAGCAGCACTATTTCTTTCTTTGTAAGAAACAAAAAATATACCATGAGAAATATATCTAGCCATCTTTATTGTGTCCTCATATTATTTTACATGACAGAAATTATTAAATAAGCTAGAAAAAGATGTGTTGTCTGGTTTTGCATGTCTTAGGATAGCTCATAATATATAATCACTGGCAAAGAAGTTATTTAAAGGAATTTTAGTAGCTGAATTAATGAGCATTTTTGGAGCCTTTAATCTCTGTTTTGCTTAATACGATGAATAAAAGTCAAGCATTCAGGCAAACAGTAAGCAACATGTTTCTCTTCATCTTGGAAATCCCCTGAATAGTCTAGATTATATGGAACCAGTGAGTGATATCAAAAGAAGTGTTGGATAGCAAAAATTAAAGTCATTGTGTTCAGTCTCCCATGGAAGTTTTTTGAGACCTTTGAGAGGAGAAAGAAGAGCCTATCTCATTGTGGACTATGATCTATTACAGAACATGCTGCAGAGTAACAGAAACTTCAGGTCTGCCTTGGTTTGTGCTTTCCACCCACTATGCAAAACAACTGCTTGTTTGTTGTGCTTGTATTTTGTTGTCAAAGATTCATGTTTTATAAATAAAAAGTGAAGGAAGTGGGAACATGCTAGAAAGAGTACAAAAAAAGCCTTGAATAAGAGCACATGGGCTTAATGACAGATCAACATAGCTTTAAATCAGTGAAGCACAAAGTTTAGCATGCAGCAGAATGCTCTGAAAGAGGTCTTCTGTATAGTTTAAAGATTTTATACTTTTTGATAATATTATGAAAACTTTATTTTAATGATCGTCTCCTTGGTTTAGTTGATTTGTTCATTTAATTGATTTGGTCATTTATTTATTGGTATCAGTGATTGATCCTAACCAATGAGCAATATTCACAGCCTTTTTTCTAAACTGTTTTAATTTTTAAATTTTTTATTTACTTATTATTGTTATTGTTAATTTTTTTGGTATAGGTGGGTTAAATATAGGGGCACTTAATCACTGAGCCACATCCCTAGTCATTAAAAAAAATTATATAGACACAGAGTCTTTCTGAGTTTTGCAGGGTCTCACTAAATTGCTGAGACTGGCTTTTTTTGAACTTATGATCCTCCTTGCCTCAGCCTCCCAAGTTGCTGGGAATACAGGTGCATGACCTCATACTTGGCAGTTTGATTTTTATAAACATGTATTTTGTGTGAAAACTTTCCTAACTTTTCTGTAAATTGCAATGATTATATTTTTATTTTTCTAGAAGATAATCATTAATTATTTAATATAGTTATTTGCAAGTTTTGCAAACAATGGCAACTTTTTGAAAAATCAAGTCGGGGACTTCTAACATCTTTTTCTTATGGTATTAGACAGACTTACTCACACATTAAGCAGTAGTGATTAACTGTCATCTTGCTGTTCTCTTGCCTGAACCCTAAGGCTTTCTTTTACCTGCAATGCCATGGGTAAGTGTAAAACAATTACCAAATTAAAGAACTATTTCAATGCGTGGTCTCAGTAATCTACCTAGAATAAACTTATAGAGGAACTGCTACTACAGGGCCACATCTAACAGATAGAAATATTTCTACCTTAGATTGCCACACTCCACACAATCTGAAATATGCTTGGAGTAGCCCATAATGGATTTGACCAGCACTAGATACAAAGAATCCAGTGAAAGATCAAGAAGAAAGATCAATCCAAGAAAGATCATTTCAATAAAGACATTCTCCTCTGACCCAACTATCCATACCTAGACACACCAAAGATCAATGGCAGCTACTTAGAATTTTATCAGTGGTGAGCTGGTATGATCAATACCTCCCAACCCAGGAAAACTCAGAGGTAAAGCCAAAGAGTGGTAGACATCTTCTAAAATACAAAATACTAATGAAAACCTAATCAGAAAGACTAAATAAGATATCCCCTACCTCAGCATGAATTATCATAAATAATAAACTGTTAATTTTGATTTTAGAGATATTAGTTTTTGTATTGAATTGCTAGGTGTTCCATTTTTTGTTCAATATTGCAGTGTTGATTGTATTTCTTCAAATGTTTGAAAGATTAAATAAAATTATTCTATCTGTGTTTTCCTAGTCCAGGTTTATACTTGTTCTTCTTAGTCTCTTTTCACTCTTGCATTACCTACCTGTATCTGTCTTAAATACCCCCCACTATTGTTTTCTTCTTTTTATCCTAATTTTTTATTTTTTATTATTTCTTTTCTATTTATTTTACTTTTTCCATTTTTTCTCTTCTCCCCTTTCAAACCTTACATAGTTCAAGAGTGATTTTACTATCTTTAATAACTAATTTCTCAATGTACCTAAAACTATTACAACAGCTCTATCCCCAGAGTAGACTAGGAGAACTGTGGCTAATAATTTCAATAACTTTTGTCCTCTAAGTTTATTAGTACATAGCTTTGCTCTGAAGTGATTGCAGTTATGAGGGCTAAGTATTTTCATCATTATGGTGCTGATATTGGGCAAAGCAAAATATACACATTGAGTAGAAACATCATTACTTAGAAATTATTCCAGAATAGGGCACTTAAGAGAAAGAAGCTTACTAAATAATCTCTTGCATAAAAGTGGACTAGATAATCATTCCAGCATATGTGTAGACATACAAACAATATAAAAGTTAAGGTAACAAATAACCTCAAATATCCCATATCACCTCAAAAATTTATTCCATTAGCACCATGGTACAGGAAATGTCAGATAAAGAATTGAGAAATTTCATAGTTAAAATTTCCAGTGAGCTCAAAGAAGTGGTAATAAATTAACTAGAAAACATAATACAGGAAGTAAAATATCACTTCAATTAAGAAAGATTCTAAAGCATAACCAAACAAATACTGGAAATAAAAGATCCTACAAGCTTAATTGAGTATTTAGTTAAAAATATCATCAACAGATTAGAGCACATAGAAGACAGATTCTCAGTCCTTAAAAATGAAGTATATATCTTGAAAATAAAAGCAACAACAAAAATATGTTAAGAAATCGTGACCAGAATATTCAGCAAATCTGGGATAGCATCAGGAGAACAAATTTAATAATTATTATGGTAGATGCATGCTCTGAAATACAAACTAAAGTACTGAACAAATTTCTCATTGAAATAATATCAGAAAAATTTCCTAACCTTAGGAATTAGATGAAAGTCCAAATACAAGACATATATAGAATTATGATGCTCAGGAATATACACTATAACTAAAATGCCTAACACACAGAATAAAGATAAAATTTTAAAAGCTGAAAGAGAAAAATAGCAGGTCACATTTAGAGGTTAGCCAATTCAGATTTCAACTGATTCCTCAATATATACAAATCCCTTAAAGAAAATGATGCCAACCAAGATAATGATACCCAGAAAAATATCTTACAGAATCAAAAATGAAATAAAAGCTTTCTATGATAAGCAGAAAGTAAAAGAATCTCATAACCATTAAGCCTGGACTATAAACATGCTCAGTGAAATAATTCATCCAGATGAGAAATATCAGAGTCAGTGTATGAATAAATCTCACTAGAAAAATAGTCAACTAAAGGAGAATGAAGTCTGAATTAAGCAATAGAAATAGATCAAAATGGCAAAAATTAGAAAATATAATAGCACTTAATGTAAATGGTCTAGACTCTTGAATCAAAAGACATATATTGACAAATTGAATTAGAAAACAAGACCAAACCATATGTTATTTAGAAGAGTTGCAACTCACAGGAAAACATTTATACAGGCTGAAGGAAAAGGGATAGTAAAAGATATGCAATGCAAATGGTGACAAAAAGCAAACAGAGGTAGCTACTCTCATATCAGGTAAAGTATACTTCAAGTTAAACTCAAACAGAAAAGGGGGGGAAAAAGGTCACATTATGTTCATTCAGAAAATCATCCAACAAAAGATATAATAATTGTAAGCATTGTGCCCCAAACATCAGCACACCTATGTTTATACAACAAATTCTACTCAATATAAAGAATCAAATAGCCATTACAGTTATGCTGGGTGACTTCAATACAACTCTCTCACTGATAGTTAGATCACCCAGATTTAAACTAAATATTCTTCAGAATTAAAAGGAAAAAAAATACTATTAATCAAATGAACCTAACAGACATCTATAGAACATCTCATCCATCAACAACCAAATCCACTGCCTTCTCAACAGCACATGAAGGTTTTAAAAAATAGACCACATTTCAGGACAAAGCAATTCTCAACAAACACAAACTCACAGAGAGATAACCCTTGCATCCCATCAATCATAATGGAGTTAAATTTGAAATTAACAACAAGTTTAAAAAACAGAAACTAGGATGATGGATTAGAGAAAACCTGCACTTGTCAGCAGTTCCTGAGCTCAAGATTTCAAAAAGGCAAAGACTCCTCAGTGAGGTGAGTGTCCAAGAAAATTTACTAAAAATCAAACACTGGACAATAATAAATTCACGAAGGCACAGAAATTTAGAAACTTTGAACCTAAGAAATAATACTTTAGAGACACACCAGCTTGGTTGGTGGGAGCAGCAAAGCCATTAGGACATAGCTGGGGAGAAGGAGAGCACAGGCAGAGAGAAAGTAAAGTGCAATGAATAGAATTGGCTTGGAGGAACCAGCACAATAGAGAGGGAGGATAATCTTCGATGATCCAGAGATGGTAAGGGAAGTTGTTGAGAAGAAAGCAATTGCTGAGCTGATGGATGAAGATTCCAGCAAAAAGAGTTGTGGCAATAGGGATCATTTTTAAATGGCCATGTGGCAATGAGCAGGGACATAAGATTGGAAACTTATAAAGGAAGTTGACAACCTGATTCAGCAGTTTTCTAATTGGGGTCCAGAGTGTGACTGGTTCAGCTTGGTTGAAACACATGTAGAGGAGACTATGCCTAGGGTGATCTAGGCTGGGGAAACCAAAGGGAAAGAGATTCCTTTGTGCTGGTATCCCACATGATTCACTGGAGAGACACTGGAAACTGGTCAAATAGGTATACCTACACTCCAGGTTTGATCCTGGGTAATTCACATCCATGATGGTGAAATGTATGAAGTCTTCAGAGATTTAGATGCTTCACCTAGAAAGTAGAATTTGGGGGAGGTCTCTAAGACCCAGACTTGCAGATTGGCATCCCTCTAACAAAAGGGAATGTGGATCAAATATTAAATATCTACCAACAGAATTCCAAAGATCAGCCAAGAATTAAACTCAACTGCTGAAATTTAGTACACTGCAACAGCCCTGGTGTGGTAGAACATTACTTGTCAGCACATTCTAGTCTACCTATCTTATTTAGACAAAGACACATTAGGGGGGAAAAAAACTATAGACCAATATTCCTGATGAACATATTAAAAAATCCCTAATGAAATATTAAGAAACCACATTTAAAAAAATATCCTGAAGGTAGCACACCATGATCTAGTAGGACAGAAGGAACTTACCTCAAAATTATAAAGTCTATAGTGAGAAACCCAAAGTCAGCATCATACTTAACAACAAAAAAATGAAAATATTTCCTCTAAAGTCAGAAACAAGGCAATGATGTCCACTAACACTACTATTATTCCATATGCTTCTTAAACTTTCTTAAGCTGTAGCCAGAGCAATCAAGCAAGAGAAGGAGAATAAAAGGATATAAATAGGATATTATCTCTGTTTGCTAATGACATGATTCTATATCTTCAAAAATTTTTCACCAGAAGTTTTTTAGAGCTGATCAATGAATTTAACAAAGTAGCATGGTACTAGATCAACATTCATCAATCAATAAATTTCCTATACTTCCATAGTGATTCTGCTGAGAAAGAAATTAGGAAAATTATTATATCTATAATAAGCTCAGAAAAATAAAATGCCTTGCCATTATTCTAACCAAAGAGGTAAAAGATACCTACAATGAAAATTTGAGAACAATAAAGGAACAAATTGAAGAAAACCTCAGAAGATGGAAAGACCTCCATGTTCTTGGAAAGCAGAAATAATATTATCAAAATGATCATATTACCTAAAACAATATAGAGAATCAGCGCAAACCTGATCAAAATACCAATGACATTCTGCCAATGTCCAGCTGGGCAAAATAACCGAGAGGTGACAAGCAACTTGAAGGTTGAAGCGGGAACTACTTTATTGTGAGTGAACTCAGCGGGAACTGAGAACTCAAAGTAGCCAGCACCCAAGATAGCAGGAGCCGATTCTCTGCCGGACCGCAGAGGTACATATACCCAACAAATTACACAGCTTAACTTAATTGACATCATCTAGATACAGCAGTCAGTCATTAAGGAATCCTCATCATCTTAATGGCTCACTGGCGTTGGCTCACAAACACTCCTCCTGGCATACTGCAAGGCGCCATCTTAACTTGGTTGTGGCCCTCAACAACATTCTTCATAGAATTAGAAAAAAAAACAGTCCTAATATTAATTTGGAAGCATAAAAGACCCAAAATAGCCAAAAAAACACTGATCAAGGAGAGTGATGCTGGAGGCATCATAATACTTAATCTCAAATTATACTGCAGATCTATTGTAACAAAAGCAACGTGGTATTGACATCAGAACAGTCACGAAGACCAGCAACATGCAACCAAATACATAGAAACAAACTCACATAGATACAGTCATCTGATGTTTGACAATGTTGCAACAAATATATGTTGGAGAAAAGACAGCCTTTTGAACAAGGAGAACTGGATGTGCTAGGAGAACTGGATGTTCATATGCAGAACAATTAAGCTGGATCCTTTCTGGAACCCTTAAAAAAATTCAAATCACAGTAGATCAATTAGGAATTAGACCAGAAATTTTGCAACTGCTAGAAGAAAATATATGATCAACACTCCAATGCATTCTGCACTGATTTCCTTATCAATACTCAAAAAGCTCAAGAAATGAAACCAACAATAAATGGGACTACATCAAATTAAATAGTTTCTGGATGACAAAGAAAATTATTAAGAAAGTAAAGAAATAGCCTAAAGACTGGGAGAGAAATTTTTGCCAGTTAGTCCTTCAACACGTGATTAATATTCTGAATATATAAGAAATCAAGCTTAACACTAAAAAAAAATTAAACCCACAAATAACCCATTCATAACCAGGCAGAATAACAAAATAGATATTTCTCAAAAAGGACATGCAAATGGATAACAAATACATGAAAAATGTACACCATCTATAGGCATTACAAAATAAAAATTAAAACTGTACTGAGAGTTGTGTATAATAGCACATGCCTATAATCCCAGAAGCTCAGGAGGCTGAGACAGAAGGATCATGAGTTCAAAGCCATCCTCAGCAACTTAAGAAGGCCCTAAGCAACTCATGAGAACTTGTCTCTAAATAAAATACAAAAAGGGGGCGGGGCCTGGGGCTCAGTAATTAAGCACACCTGGGTTCAATCCCTCATACCAAAAAAAAATTACACTGAGATTTCATCTCACCCTAGTCATAATGGCAATTATCAAGGATAAAAATAATAATAAATGCTAATGAGGATGTGGGGAAAAACTTCCACATTGTTGGTGGGACTGGAAAATTAGTACAACCACTCAGGAAAACAGTATGGAGAATCTTAAAAACTAAAAAGTAAACAAAAAACACTAGGAATGAAACATTCATATGACCCTGCTGTCCCACTGCTTAGTCTATAACCAAAAGCAGTGTACTATAGTGATACAGCCACATCAATATTTATAGCAATAAAGCTGAAAATAGCCAAGTTATGGGACCACTCCCAATGCCCAATAGATAAATGGATCAAGAAAATGTGGTGGATATACAGATAGAGTTCTACTCAGCCATAAACTAGAATGAAATTATGACATTTTTAAGTAAATGGATGGAACTGGAAAACATTCTGCTAAGTGAAATAAACAGACTCAGAAAATTAAGGATAGTACGTTTTCTCTGATATGCAGAAACTAATGAGAAATAAGGGGTGGGGGTGCAGGATGGCAAAGAAAATTATTAAGAAAGTAAAGAAAAAGCTTAAAGAATGGGAGAAAAATATGCAAAGAGAGGAGAGATTAGTAGAGTAGAGGAAGATGATAGAGGGGGAGAAAGAAAGGACAAGAAAAGGGAGGAGATACATAATGGAAGTCACCAAGTTATGCTATGTACATATGTTAATATGCCACCATGAATTTTACCTTTATGTCCATCTATAAAGCACCAATTTAAAAACTATAAGTAAGTAGAGGAAAGATCAGGTGAATAGAGCAAAGGGAACAGGAGTAAGGAGAGGAGGCAATGAGGAAGAACTGGGAACTAAAATAGAGCAAATTATTTTCCATGAATGTATAATTGTGTACAAATTAACTCCAATATTATGTATAACAATAATGCTCTAATAACATTTTAATTAGTAAATTCCTCTAGTTAGTAAATTCCTCTAATAACATTTCAATTAGTAAATTAGTAAATTCCTCAATTAGTAAATTCCTCTTTTTCCTCAGGCTTCCACTCTACCCTCAAATCTCTCTAAAGACAACCACTACCATTATCTAAAGTCAAAATTACAACAAGGACAAGGCATAGTGGTGTATGCCTATAATCCCAATGACTTCAGAGTCTGAGGCAGGAGGGTTGCAAATCTGAGGTGAGCCTCAGCAAGTTCGTAAGGTCGTAAGCAACTTATCAAGACCGTATTTAAAAATTGGAAAATTACACACAATAAAAAGACTGTGAGTGTAGCTCAGAGGTAAAGAACCCCTGGGTTTGATCCCCAAAACCCAAAACAAACAAACAAACAAACAAAACAAATTTAGTTTTAGAATCTTAAATGACTTTTTTTCTTCATCCTCGAGTACAGCATCCCTCAAAAACAGAAAAAAAAAACCCATTGGTGCTTCCCATTATCATTGCAATGTAGTCAAGCAACTTTTTTTTTTTCTTTTTGGTACCAGGAATTCAACCCATGGTGCTTAACTACTGAGCCACATCCCCAGCTGTTTTTATTTTTTATTTTTGAGTTAGGGTCTCGCTAAGTTGCTTAGGGCCTTGCTAATGATCAAGCAATTTTTATGGATGGAAAATGAAAGAGACATAAGGAACCCACTTAATTGGAAGAAGCTTGGTGCTTTGCTTTACTTGACTAACCTGACCACCTGCAATTAATTGAAGTTCAGTTGCTATGATTGAATAAGACTCAGACGTTTATTACAAGAGTGTGCTCCTAGATTAGGCTTTCAGTTAGTCTCTGTAGGAAGCCAGTTTGCAGTTTTCCACTTACGAGTTCAAGTAAGAGGCATCTTCATGCTCAAACTAAATTTAATGCCATGAATATGGTGAATTATTTCAGTCCATATTTCATTATGATTATTTTTAAATAGTTTTATTTAGCACCTCTGTAAGGAAAATGGAATTGATCAGGATTCTTCACCCAGATGTCTAGGAAGCAATGACTAAGATATCTTATATAAATAAGAAATGAAAGCACATGAGTAATCTTACATAATCCATGATATCATACTTGGCACATTGCCTGCTTTAATGTAATCCTGTACATAAACTGAAAGGGATATTCCTTTGCACAGATTGCCCACCCCTCAAATAAAGGAATGTCAGGTCTCCCTGATGGCTCCCTCTGTCTTCTTCAGGCTTCCTGAATCTCAAGTCAATCTCCCTGGAATAGAGCAATGCACGACAGTTGGTGTAGCTGGCAGGATTTGCAGCTGAGGCTCACAATGAAATGTTCTACACCAACAGAGGTGGGTATGGAGGGTGGCCAGCCACACATGTGGTACTAGGCAGGAGTCTCCTAGCTACCTCCCTGCCCCCCAAATGGGCAGAGGTTGATGGTACTCCTCCATCCACCTTTTGAAAAAGGTACCATGCCAAATGGGAGAAAGTCTGGAAAAGCACAGTGTGCACGCAGCTGCTGGGGCCATGGGATGGGGATTTAAGTTTCTGAGAGCAGAAGCTGATGCAGCTTTAGGAGACACTTACAGCCAAAAATATAGTGTGCCTAGTTGTCAGAGAAAAAGGTCTTCAGTTTTCTTGAAGACTGGGCCCCAGAGGACATAGTAGGACTTGCATCTGACTACATGGTGGAACTTTAGCTGGAGAGAGACCTATGTCAAGTGGGATCTCAATTGAATGACTCAAGAAAAATTGGGAAGAGATCCAGTATTGTCCATGGTCTCTAATAAAAGTAACTTGCAAATGGAAACTGCTCACCACATGCCTTAACTGTTGCTGAGAATCTAGATAAGTGAGTGACTTATATGAAAGCCAGATATGGAATGAGCTATATGGAGGGGGGTCTTGCTCATCTTGGGGAGAGTGACTTATGTATTAGTAACTTGCTATTTTGCCTTATATAGCTTTTGTGAATTATGAATCTCACCTCTGCCCTCTTCGCCAAGGGACCTTGGTGGAAATATCTGTTGTGTAGATTGAATGGTAAGGAACTCTCAAGGAATGGAATGTAAGGAAAATGCAATGGATCAGTCTTCCTCACCCAGGTGTCCAGGAAGCAATGACTCAGATGTCTTATATAAGTCAGGAATAAGAGCACATGTGTAGACTCATATAACCCACAATGTCATAATTGCCACACTATTGGCTTTGTTGTAATCCTGTGCATAAACTGAATAGGATTTTCCTCTACACAGATTGCCTGCCTTTGAATAAAGTCATGTCAGACCTCACAATGGCTCCCCATTTCAAGTCACCCTACCTGAGATAGAGCAGTTGCATTACAACACTCTCTCTCTCTCTCTTTATCTCTCTCTCTCTCTTTATCTCTCTCTCTCTCTCTCTCTCTCTCTCTCTCTCTCTCTCTCTCTCTCACACACACACACACACATACACACACACACATGGTAGTTTGGAATTTACACCTCACTTATCCTAAAATATTCAATAGTCTTACACAATTTTGGAGAAAGTTATGAGTTTCTCCACCTAAAATCAACTTGAAGGGTACTAGACAGTGAAGTTCTTCAGATGGACTTTGTGTTTACTTTAATGAGATGATTTTACTTTCTTTACAATTTTAATACTTTCACCATTAAGGAACATGTGTTTGGTTAGTGAAGTCCTATGGGACAATGTAAGCATGCTCCTGAGCAGAATATGATTGTCAGGTGGGCCCAAGCAAAATTTTCTGTAGCTAGAAATGGGAGAAGAGTGAAAGAAATGTGAAGCATGGGAAGGGCCTAATAGGTTGTTGTCATCTTTGAAACTGAAGGAAGCCACTGAGAAGAAATTCCAGCAGGCATTAAGAATAAAGTGGCTCAAAGTGACAGCCATCAGAAAAAAGGGAAACAGACCTACAACCTGAAGAACCTAAATTCTGACAACATGCAATGGCTTTGGGAGTTAATTAGTTTCCATAGCCTCTAGATAAGAGAACAGCTCAGCCAAGATTTAACTTTGGCCTTTTGAGACTTGACAAAGGATTTAGCAGATTCTTTCTAGATTTCTGACCTAGAAACGATGAGATCATAACTGGTTGTTGTTTAGAGCCCCCAGTCTGTGATACTAGAAAACTAATATATACATCAATTAAAATTATGGACATTACATCTCATACATCCTGAGTATATCTATTATATGGAAAATTATGTTAACTGATCATGGTCCCTGTTATGAATTCTGTTTTCTTTCATATGATATTTTCATTTTTATTCTGATAGAAAATTTTTAGTTATATATCAGATGTTTTAGTCAGAAATCCATACATTAATCTTTTTTATTTACTATTAAACTATATGTTATTTATTTTGAATGACAGGAATCTATATCAGATGCAAGTGTTTTTTTGTTTGTTTGCTTGCTTTTTTGTTTTGTTTTTTAATCCTAATTATTGAAGCCTGAAGTTCACTGAAGAAATGCTAAGCAACTATTACAAATTTGGTCATGTTGCGACTGAGCTTGCTGTACGTGTTACATGAGATGGGAGTAATATCAAGCCTTTATGATATTAAGAACATGAGTGTCAGATTAGAGGTATTTCCCCATAGGAATTTCAACATCTATAGAATAGATTGGTTGCTCTCCTCAAATTTGGATATCCTTCTTAGAATCTGTAATGCTAGGGGTTTTTTTCTATATGCATGATCTTAAACTGTCTGTCCTGGGCTTGGACTATGTTATGGTTTGGATATGAGGTGCCTGTGAAAGACAATGCAAGAATATTCAAAAAGGAAATGATTTCATCATGAAAGGTATAAGATGATCAATGCATTACTCCAATTTATGGATTAATAATCTGAAATGACTACTGTATGGGATGGTCACTACAAGCAGGTAAGGTGTGGCTGAAGTAAATTGGTCAGTAGGGATGTGCCTTTAGGGTTTATATTTTGTCCCTGGCCCTCTGTCTCTACTCCCTGACTGCTCTGTCCTGAGCTGCTTTCCTTTGCCTGGCCCTTCCACCATGTTGTCCTGTCTCACCTCGGGCCCAGAGCTATGGAATGTCAGTCAACCATGGATTCAACCTCTGAAACTATGAGCAAAAATAAACTTTTCCTCCTTTAAGTTGTTCTTATCAGGTCTTTTGGTCACAGTGATGCAAAGCTAACAAAAATAGACTACATACTGCAGTTCAGTGTTCTGACATAATTGAGCTCCACAAAATTCTCTTCCACAATCACAAAGTTTAGGATATTTTTCAAGGGATACTGTGACTTTCAAAAAAAATATTTTATTTGTATGTTTTGAATTCTATCTTGGCTAGAACTTTTATCAATCCAGTCCTTGTGCTGATTCTTAAAATTTTCTCACCTATTTGTGACAACACTCCTGTTTTACAATTTTTATATAGATGTGTGTGTGTGTATATGTTTGTGTGTGTGTGTGTGTGTGTGTGTGAATGTGTATAATATTTTAGGGGGCATTTAGAAAGGCTGTATTTTGAATATGGAGATATATTTTGAAGAATAATTATTTGTTGCTTTTATTATTATTACCATATTTATTTGAAGAAGTGTTCCTCTTACAAGATATTAGATATCCACATATGATATATTACCTCTAGGCACTAAATTTTAAATTAACACTTTCTTCCTTATATATATTGCAGATACTTTTCCAGTACATTGCTTTTAAAAGTCCTTTTTTGGTTATTAAAGAAAATAAAGGTATAAAAACAATAATAGCTTGTGTGTTTAAAATGTTTTCTTTTTTCTGAATTGAAGTATAGATTAAAATTAAACTTGCCTGCAGCCTACATCTTATTGATATTTTTAAATGTCATTTAATATTGGTGGAACATACACAGAATAGAATGAGTTGCAAAGATTTCATTCAGCAAAATATTACTCTAAATAAGATTGACTTTTGAAACATCACACCCAAATATTAATATCAGATAGGGGAAGGAAAAGTGGAAAATATGTATAACTATTTTGAACATCTATATTGAGTTTACTCAGAAAACATATTTTATTGTACTGCTCCCAGATATGTTATTACCCAATTCCAACATTACTCTATCTGCAAAAATATTTTTAACTTTTTGGTTCAAATCAAATTTCATGTTTTATTTTCTAATTTCAGAATCAGAAAATACTTTTACTTTGTACCCTATTCAAGAATATAGAAACTTGCCTTTGTCAATGCACCTCCCCTTCTTTTTCTTGGGTCTAAGACAAAATATGTAGCTACTGGATAAATAGCAAAGACAGAAATAATTCCAGATCCTACTGCTATCTTGGGCAATTAGTCAACAAAATTTTCAAACTATCACGCAAATTAATATTGCTAAAAAAGTGACTTTAAATAATCTATTAATTCAATTTCTTACAAGACTTAAATATTAAAGAACAAAGAGCTTACTGCCTATTTCTCTTAACAAATGGAAATTTAAAATCAAGAAAATTAAAATTTTGAAAGAAATTAATACATACTTTATGCATTTTATCACCAATTTTATTATCTAACCTTGTACTTCCAAAATATTCATCTGTTTGTATTAGAGGAATGCAAATAAATAAAACCTAATTTTATCGTCTGAAAGTAAATATAATCATTGACATATGGAGTTGGGATAACTAACAGTATGAAATGACTGCAGAGATGTGTCAAAGGAGTAGATGTGGCCAAAAAGGTAAGGCTTCACCTCCCCTCTGCTTCCAACCAAAGTTAGTACATGTCACCGTGAGGGGCATATCAACATAAGCATAATGAAATTCTCAAAGAGTAGAGAAAGAAACAAAAAAAACAAATAATTAATGGCAGGAAATTTTATTGATATGATGAAAAATTAATCTAGATATAAGAAAAGTTTGAAGAATTCAAGTGTGAAAAAATATAAAAGAAAACCCACATCACGTCCAGACACATCATGATAAAGAGGTCAAAAGGCAAAGGCAAAGACAAAGAGAATAACTTGAAAACTTCAAGTGATAAACAGCTGTCACAGGCAAAGTAACCTAGATAAAATCAAAATTGATTGAATTCTCATCAGAAATAATAGAGGCCTGAGGCAGAACTATCTTTAATAGATGGGAAAGAAAAAAAAGCATTCCCAGACAATGAAATACTGAGAGAATGTGTTGTCAGCAAACCTAACTTATAAGAAATATTAATGGAAGCAAGTAAACATAGCTGGAAATTCAATATATATGCTGAATATATATTGAAATGTGTGTGTGTGTGTGTGTGTGTGTGTGTGTGTGTGTGTGCACGCGCGCACACATGTTAGTGTGGTTTATTTTTATTTTATTTTTTTTTTTTTGCAAATTAGTACTCTGGTAAGGGACAATATTTTGCCAGTCATGTGTCTAGAATATAAAGAACCACAAAAACTTAAAAAAAAAAAACTTAAAGAAGGTACTCAGATGGCTAATAAGCATTTGAAAAGACATTCAACATGGTGAACCACCAAAAGAAATACTCCTCCATTCTCACCAGAATGTTTTTAATGAAAATGGATAACAACAACTGTTAGGAGGCTATGGAGAAATCAGGACCCTCATATGCTGCTGGTGGGATCGTAAAATGGTGCCACTGCTTTGAGAAAGATTTTGCAGGTTCCTCAAAAAGTAAAACTCAGTATTACCACATAGCCCAGCTATTTCACTTCTAGGGATATGCTCAAGAGAAATGAAAATATATGCCCATCAACATACTGTACACCTATGCTCATAGCAGAATTATTTATATTAAACAAAAATCAAAACACATGTACAGCTGATGACTAGATAAATAAAATGTGATATATTCAAATAATGGAATATTATTCAACAGTAAAATGATGAAGTATTGACACATTCTGCAACATGAATTCACCTTGAAAATATTTCAAAATGCTAAGATAAAGAAGTCAATTACATAAGACTAAGTTATATTTAATTTATATGAAATATCCAAATGGTGAAATCTATAAGAAAAAAAAATAGTTTAGTGGCCTATGGCAAAGGGGGAAAGAGGACTAATGGGTGACAGCTCCAACATGCAGGGCTTATTTTTGGCATAATGAAAATATTCTAAAATTATTATGGCTATAAGTGTATACCTTTGTGGAAAAGCCATTGAATTGTTTGCTCTAATTGTGTGAATTCTATTGTAGATTAATTTTATTTCAGTAAAGCTGTATTTTTTTAAGAATGGAAGTAAATAGTTAATAATATTCTCTTAGATACTACTTTGGCGCAAGTACTGTTTAAATGCTTAACTTAAATGTTAAGTAATGTTAATTCATGTAAGAGTATTGCATATAAGTATTTCATTTAATTACTTAATGTATTTTTCACATTTATCTTTATTTTACATAAAATCAAGGTTAGACAAAAAATGTTTAACTTGCTCATTTGATGTTTAACAGCTAACAAATACCAGGGCAACTTCAAAACTACAATCTTATTTCTAGAGACTAGAAGTGTATTGCTTTTAAATAACTTTTTTATTATTTATTATCATTATTATTATTATTATTATTATTTTGCTTCCTTTATTCCCCTAAGGTGTGGCTTAAAGCAGTGGTTCTTAAGCATGCAGTGCTACCACCAGAAGGAACTTGAAGACCATAGGCTTTCACTCCCTACTCCTGCATGTCTGGTTCTATCTGTCTGGAATGGAACTTAAGAATTACATATCCAAGTTCTCAAGGGTGCTACTTAAAAAGAAATCAGTAAATAGTCAAACCATTAAAACTAACTCATAGTTGGCCATGGTGGCACATGCTTATAATATGAACTACTCAGGAGGCTGAGGCGGGGTATCATCAATTTGAGGCTAGCATGTGCAATTTAGTTAGCCCTGATTTAAAACCTCAATAAGGACTGGGGATGTAGCAATTGTCTACCACGGAAGAGGCTCTGGGTTCAAATACAAAAGTTTTAAAAAAATGAATTATTTATGAATAAATTGCTAAATTTCAGTGAAAATTTATTATTTAATAAATAATTTATTATTTAATATGAAGGAAATAAAAGTACATGACAGCATAACTTAGTGTATTTGTGTACAAAACCATATAATTTTGTAAAGAAAATTTTTAAAAAAGAAAATCCAAATACCTTGGATATTATATAATAGAGCCACTATTATATAACACATATTATATCATACTCTAATAATCATTCTACTTATTTAATCTTCACATGAACCCCATGAACTATGTCATATTATTATTCCTGTTTTACAGATAAGGGTGTAGAGCACAGCTTAACAGCTAGCAAACAGAGGAGTCAGGATTTAAAACTTTATGTAGCCCCCTGTGGAATCTGAACTCTTTCTATCCTGTCTCTTATAAGAAAATATTTGGTATTATTGATAGTGATGTACAACTGTAGAATATTAAAATAACCTACACTCAACAACAGATGGCCAATGTAAGAATGAATTGTTTAAGAAATCCATTTGTATGCACCATAATGGCAGAAGGTATTGGTGGAACCATTGTGGAGGATAATTTGGCAATATATTGTTAAGGTCTGTAAACAAGTCAAAATAACACCTGGTATTTTGCCAGAGAAATGTTAGAGTTCATAAACAAGTCTGGATGGTGCCTGGCAAAATGCCAGAGGGAGTGGTTTGAAAAGTAACAAAAGCAAGCCATTAAGTGTGGAGATTCCTTATTGGTTGACTGATGTATCTAGTTTATGCTAATTAAGATAAGCTGTGCAAAATGTATAAATAGCTCTGTTGTCCTACAATAAATGGCTCCCCATTCCTGCTGTATCAACGTACACAAGTTATTCGTCACACCCCCCCACCCCCCAGTTATTTTGCTGCAGCCGGACTGCGGCAATATATATCAAAGACTTAAAAAGCTCATACTTTTTGATCCAAAATATAAAGCTACAGGGATAACCATTAAGTGAATATTTAAATTAGTTCATGAAAATATGCACTAAAAATATATTCATTTATTGCATTGTGTACATCCCGAGAAATGAAAAGTTATGCTACATTTGTGTACAATGAGTTGAAATGCCTTCTGCTGTCATGTATAACTAATCAGAACAAATTTAAAAAATAGGGACGGGGGTTGTAGCTCAGTGGAAGAGCACTTGCCTAGCATGTGTGAATCCCTGGGCTTGATCTTTAATACCTCATAAAAATAAATGAAGTGCAGTATTCTGTCCATGTACAACTCGAAAAAATAAAATAAAATTAAGAAATGCAAAAAAATCATTGAAATATTGCATTGAACATGAATCAGTAAAAAGATGGCATATGTTAAAAAAAAAAGGATGACTGAATGACTAAAATTTTCTAGAAAGCCACTAAAAAAAATATGGATGTTGCCTTACAGTTATCATCACAGAAGATAAATCATCTTATTTTCCTCTTTCTTTCTTTGTACTGGGCATGGAATCCACAGGCACTTTACCACTGAGCAATTGAGCAACATCCCCAGTTCTTTTCATGTTTTATTTTGAGATATGGTCTTGCTAAATTGCTGAGGGTCTTGCTAAATTGCCCAGGCTAATCTCAAACTTGCAATCCTCTTGCCTCATCCTTTCGAGTTGCTGGGATTATAGGCATCCTTACCTTATTTTCTCAAGATAAGAAAACATCCTGGGGCTGGGGTTGTGGCTCAGCAGTAGAGCACTCAACTAGCACATGCAAGGCCCTGGGTTTGATCCTCAGCACCACATAAAAATCAATAAATAAAATAAAGGTATAAAAATTATTAGAAAAGAAAACATCATGAAGAATATGTACAATGTAAGCATATATGATGTAAAATATGATACCTTGAGTAAATTAATTAAAAATAAATCAAGGTAATTTAAATGGTTCATAACCTCCCAAATGTAGAGAATTGTATCCATAACATAATTTAAGAAACAACAAAAAAAATGAAAATACAAATTAATTACATAAAACCTCACCTCAGAGAGAAAATAAATACATAAAACCTCACAACATACCATAATTGAAAAGTACTTATTTATGGCAAGTTAAGTATTATATTTGACTCAAAAGACAAAACCCAAGTATTTGTTGTTTTCTTGAAGCTTACTTAACACTAAATTTTTCAAAAAGCTAAAATATAGGGATAGGGCAAAGCATAAAAAAAATAGGGCAATATGAATGGCAATGCCCACAATGGACAAAGTAGGAAAATAAAATTGTAGGAAAATAAAATCAGAACAAACATTCCAAATTCACAGAAAGATTGAATCACTAATCACGTGCCAATTTGCAAGACTAGTATGTATTTTAATCAAAGCTCTTGAACAATAGAAATTTGAGTAACTAACATTGTCAATGATTTTTTAGAGTATAGTAACCAAAAGTCACCAGTAGAATACACTTAAGAAATAGAAAATGTTTTTTTGTTTTGTTTTTTTGTTTTTTTTTTTTGGCTTGTCTTTGTCCTCATTGATGCCAGTTGCTGCAGTAGGACCAAACATTCTTTCCATTGTCTTCAGGTGGCAGTAGACAGTGGGATGTCTCAGTATAGATCTGAAGAAAGCTGTCCTCTGATAAATCAAGCTGCGGTAGAGTTAGCTCTACTAAAAGCCTGTAAAGAATGAGTGAAGAATGAGAGGGAAGAAATTACTAAATAATCTAAATAAGTAAAGACACTTGCATCGCTGTACTAGTCACATTTGCAAAGACCAAAAAAATGCTTATGAATTATACATTTCTCATTACATAATGATGATTGAGCATCACTTATAAGTATTTTGCCCCACAAGTACTCTGTTCCAGGGCTCAAATTGAGAAGAAGAACATCTAGTTGAGACATCTCATTTTTGTGTAAAGGAAAAAAAAGAATAAAGAGCTAGCACAGAATCATAATCGCTTATAGCTTCCACTACACACAGCCATGAAAAAGTCTACTCATATTCTATTGGTTAAAGCAGCTGATAAAACATACCTTAAAGTCAAAGTGGTGGGAGGTCTATTTCTGTGCAATGCATCATATAGCAGTAGGCAAGGACGTAATTAGCATATTTTCAGGAAAGTAGGAGAGAAGAAGTTTGTTAATTGTAAATGAGGATACAATCTACCACTTTTTGATTTCTTAAGATAACTCTATATCTCTGATCAATAAGATGCAAATATTAAATACTTTTTCTGGTTTTCTCTACCTCTGTCACTCTCCGTTTGTATTTTATCTCATTTAATTGATTATTTTATGTCACCAGCTTCTCTTTGTGTTCTACTGTGTTCTAAATGCCTGACAACATTTTTATTAATTAAGCTGACTCACTGTGCAAATAATCAAAATGGTATTTGTAGACTCAGAAATTTAAAAATACTATTAGTAGATAATCAAGAGAAAAACTAACATTACCATACATGTAGAATGTGAATATTTTAGAGTAAAATATCAGAATTGGCAAAGTGACCAAGTCAGCTTTCTTTAAACTCATAGTCTGTAATTACAAGATCAGTTCTTTTTCATCCTTTGAAAATTCAAAACAAACAAGCAAACACACACACACACACACATACACACACACACACACACACACACATACACAAACACCACACTATCTTTCTGTCCCATCCTGCAGCATTTTTCATGCATTCATAAAGGAGACAAGTTGCCACAGTTATATGCTTATCTTCACGGCAATTGATCATTCCATTTATGTATATGTCCATTGTTTCTTAATCAATAAATTATGAGCTCTGAGCACAAAGATTTAAACTTTCAAAGAATTACAATAAAACAAAAAAAATTCCTGCCCAGGAAATAATTTAAGTATTCCTAATAATACAACAAGAAAGAGCAAAGCAAAAGTTTCGAAAATTAATAGCTAAAATGGAACTATAAAAAGTACATGCTCTTAGGAAATGAAAGCTTCCAAATAGCTGTAAATGTTCAAAATGACAGCTTTCTCACAATATGTATGATGCAATTTAGTTTGTAGTTGTCTGTGTGTGGTTGAAATGATCCCCAAAAGAAAATGAGTCTTGAAATTCCGATCCCCAGAAATTCATCAGGGTAAAATTTGTCAAGCTTCTGGAAAAAAAAAAAAAAGATTTAACTCATACAGAGATAGTTACAGCAGTGGCTAGGAATATGAGTAAGTTGGCAATTCTCAACCTCAACCTACAGAGCAAGCTAAAAAGGCCAGTGATTTCAATCTCTGGTGTGATTAGAAAAATTGACGTGATTTTACACATAAAATACACCTTTACATGTTAACTATGACAAAAAAAATAATCTTAGAGCATTGTCATGAATTCTAATCAATTCTGGGATGCAAGAAAGGAAGCCCCACGCCTACTCACTGACCTGATAGGAGGGCAAAAGTCTGCAACTCTTGGCAATTTACATTTTATCTTCAAGAATAAGTAGCATTTGCTCTAACTTGCCACACAATTAAAACACTATTATATTCTTCTTTAAAAAGACTTCATTAATTCTGTCAAATTCATTTGTAAAATTATTTTGAGATTTGATGGTCCATATTAAAGTAATATTTGAAAATTTAAGTTACATGAGGTGATTGGAAAAAAGCAAATATATATAAACAAAAGTCAATATAATGTGTTATTATATTATTTAAATTATAATTATTTACTCTTATTATATATAACATTATACTTTATTATTTATATTTATATTTAGCATTATTTTTGTTACTTGTATATTATTATTTACATATATTATACCTTATATATTTATTTTAAAATTGTTATTAATATGTAACACTAAATATAATATTATTTTAATTACTTATATTAATTTATATGATGTTTATATAAACATTATAATTAATATAAATGTTTTAGTTTTTTAAAGAACTGAAATAGGTTTTTAAAAATCCCAAATAAAGAAATTAGAAGATTTGGCAAGGGAATTAGAATAGCTTATTTTAAATATTACTTAATTCAAGTAGAAATAATTTTATAACAAAATTATTTAATAAGATGATAAATTTAAATGTTTTAAGAAACATATGGAAAATGACTTATTTCAATGAGTAGTAAAAAGCAAAAGAGTGAGAGAGAAAAAGATCTATTTTGTCATTAATTAGGTTCATAATGTTTTAGAGACCCTATACTCATCAAACCATCACCAGTTCTTGGATGTTTTTGTAATTATTCAAAACCGAATTAAAATTTTAAGTACTTATGTCAGAATGATATCTTGAAAAATATTTCTGATCATGATTTGAGAAGTTTATTCCTTGAGTATTTTCCTTATAGTATGTTTTGCCGGGGGCAGGGGTGGAGATTGAATTCAAGGGCACTGGACCACTGAGCCACATCCCCAGCCCTATTTTATATTTTATTTAGAGACAGGGTTTCACTGAATTGCTTAGCACCTGACTTTTTCTGAGGCTGGTTTTGAACTTGTAATCCTCCTGCCTCAAACTCTGAAGCCTCTGGGATTACAGGTGTGCACCACAATGCCAGGGTTTCCTTATAAATTTTTAGAAGCATTTTTTTTTTTTTTTAGTTGTAGTTGGACACAATACCTTTATTTATTTATTTATTTATTTGTTTGTTTATTTATTTATTTATTTTGTGGTGCTGAGGATCAAACCCAGGGCTTGCATGTGCTGGATGAGTGTTCTACCACTGAGCCACAACCCCAGCCCCAAGAAGCATTTTTAATAGGAAGTTTAGCAAGCATTTTCCTTCCAGACAAAACAAGTTATCTTTGTTCAATATGTGGACTGTTTATATAATATTTGAGCAAACAGATATTTCTAACTTTAACAACAAATCGAGAAAGAAATGTGTAAGTTAAAAAAAGCACATATTTGCTTACAAAAAAATATATTTCCACCAAACTATAAAATATTTATTTACTCAAATATTAAGTAACTATCCTAAATATTTGTCCTTATTTTTAGGTCTACTACAGCATTTGATACTAATATTTGGGGAACAATGTATGCCATAATATTTGACAAAGCATTTAATGGAAAGAGTTTATATTGGCCTTTTGGAGGCAAGTAATAATTCTTTTTCCTTACTTCATTCTGTGTGCTTTTTTTTAACACTATTGCCTAAATATGGCATAATATTCTGACTGTGTCAGAAATTCTATCAAAATATCATTTCAATAGATATACCATCACTCTCAAAATAGTGTATAATACAATTGAAAATAAACATCCATCAAAGAACACTAAAAATCAGACAAAAAAAGATAAGCTACCCTATTTTTATTTCTATGCATTGGATAGGAATACAGGATATCATGAAGGACCAGAAATCTCAAATGTCTACAGATATGTTGTAGATTATATTGATTGCTTGGCATTGTTGATACATCATGAATCAGTCAATGACCCAGTTAATGTTTGATGCTGAGAGAGTCATTTGCTAAGAAACATTATGGCTCCAATATTAAGGACATGTTTCAAGTTCCCCTTATAAAAAAATGGAAAAAGTGAAAAGCTTATGAAGCTATATTTTCTCTGTGCTCATTTTATTCTTTTGTAATCCCAAGAGAACATACACACACACACACACACACACACACACACACACACACACACACACACCACATCTTAATGCATAGTGTCATTCAACTAAAATTCTTAATTATCTAAATTATACATACTCAACAGCAAAAATACCCATTATTCTCTTAACCCCATCTATATTCTCAAATATAATTTGAGATTTTCACAGATATATGTTGAGAGCCACAGTTTAGTCAGAATGACGCCTGGCATTTTGCTAGAGGGAATGGTTGAAAGGTGACCCTGCTCTGGGATTAGGGCGGCTCCAGGATTAGGGGCGGATCCTGCTGGGATTAGGGCGGATTTTGCTGCCTCTGGCGCCGTCTACTTTGGAGTTCCTCTACTTTTTTGAGTTCTCAAGAGAATTGTCTCACGGAGCCCAGTGGAGGGAGTGTATTCCCAGGAAGTGTGTGTAGATTGCCGGTGAGAGTTTGGGAATAAAGATTTGCTGTTTGAACCAACAAGGCTTGGTTATTTTGTGCCCAGCCAGACTACGGCAGATATATCCTTGAGGTAGTATTTGGGGAAGAAAACAAAAGAGGATGCTGTTATTCAACAGTGTATATATTGTAACCAGACAAATTCAGGAAATTCAAAATTCCTTTCCAAGCTGAGTTTATCATTTTTTTTCAGTTATTAGAGTTAGAGTTCTTTAAGGCCTATATTTGAATCCTGTACTTGAAATTTTTATATCCTAATGAGTTAATAATTCTTCAAATTGGATATAATTTTTGTTATAAAAGCTCTCTTTCCAAGTATTCCTTTCTTAATTGATGAATTATAATTATGCATAATAGTGGAATTCATTATGCCATTTTTTCCATGCACATAACATCATTTGATCAATCCCATTTACCAGTACCTTCCCTCTCCCCTTCTTTCCTCTTGATCTAATTGCTCTAATCTACTGCTGTCCCTTCAATTATTATTTCAATTAGTGCATTCTAGTTATACATATATAATTTTACATATGCACCATTCATTGTGGTATATTTATATATAGATGTAGTATTATTTGGGGTATTTCATTCCATAGTTCTTTGCCATGCCCTCCCCTTCCCACTCTCTCAATCTCCTTGCTCTACAATGTTGGCTTTCCTTCTATTTTGTGAGATTCTCTCTCCCCACCCCCATCCCCAAGTGTTTCTCTCTCTCTCTCTCTCTCTCTCTCTCTCTCTCTCTCTCTCTCTCTCTCTCTCTCTCCCTGTCTTGTTTCCATATGTGAGAGAAAACATTGAATGCTTAACTTTCTAAGTCTGTTATTTTACATAGCATGATGCTCTCTAGTTTCATCAAATTACCACTAAAAGACAAAATTTCATGTCTTTATGACTGAATAAAACTCCATTGTGTATACATGATATACTTTCTGTATTTATTTGTTTGTTGTCAGGCATTTAGGCTGGTTTCATAACTTGGCTACATTGAGTTGCACTGCTATAAACACTCGTATGAATGTATCACTAAAGTAGACTGAATTTTAATCCTTTTGGATAAATAATAAGGCTTGGCTTAGCTCAGTTGTATGGTAGTTCCATTCCTAATTTTGAGGATCTCCATACTCCTTTTCAAATGGTTCTACTGTTTTGCAACCCCACTAACAATGTATGAGTGTACCTTTCCCCCACATATTCACAAGAATTTAATGTTATTTATATTCTGGATGACTTTCATTTTTAAGTGAAGTTCGGTGAAATCTCAGTGTACTTTTGATTCATATATCACTGATTGCTAAAAATAATATTTTTCTCATATATTTGTGGCCGTTACTATTTATTCTTTTGATAAATATCTATTTAGATTTTTCCCATTAGTTGATTGGGTTGTGAGTTTATTTATTTATTTTTGGTGTTAAATTTCTTGATATAGATATAGATAGATAGGTAGGTAGATAATATTAATCCCCTACAGAAGAGGAGCTGAAATATTTTTCCCATTGTGTAGGCTCTTTCTTCATGTTCTTGTGTCCTTTCCTGTATACAAGCTTTTTAATGTAATGTCAACCCACATATTGATTCTTGAGCATTAAGTCTTATGAAGGAAGTTAGGGTCTGCATTAGTATGTTGGAGTTTGACCTTATGTTTTCTTCTCGCAGTTGCAGTGTTTATAGTATATTTCCTGGGTCTTTGATCCACGTTGAGTTGATTTTTGTGCAGGTTAGAGATAAGGATCTAGTTTCATTCTTCCTCATATTAATATCCAATTTTCCCAGCAATATTTTTTTTAAAGGCTTTAATTTTTCCAATGCATGTTTTTGGTATGTTTATCAAAGATCAGATATTTGTATCTATGCTGCTTTGTCTTTGTATTTTCTGTTCTATTCCATAGGCCTTCATGCCTTTTTTATGCAATACCATATTTTTTTTTGTTTCTATAGTGCTGTAGTATAATTTGAAATTAGGTATTGTGAGGACTTCAGCATCACTCTTCTTACACAGTGTTGCTTTAGCTGTTTTGGGTCTTTTAGGCTTCCAAATGAATTTTAGGACTGTTTTTATCTGGTTCTGTAAAGAATGTCATTGATATTTTGATGGGGATCCTATTGATTTTGTCTTTTGGTAATATGATCATTTTGACAATATTAATTCTTTCTATCTAAAAGCATGGGAGATCTTTTAATCATATATAACTTCTTCAATATTTTTTTAGCATTCTACAATTTTAACTATGGAAGTCTTTCACTTTCTTAGATATATTTAGTCCTACATTTTTTGTTTGTTTTGCTTTGTTTTGTTTTGTTACTATTATGAGTGAATTTTTTTTCCTGATTTATTTCTTAGCAGATTCATCATTGGTGTATAGAAATGTTCCTCATCTTTGTTGATCTCAAATTGTTTGTTTGGCTGAATTTGTTTATAAGCTCTAGAAGTCTTCTGGTGGAATATTTTTGGATCTTCTAAATATATGACCATGTCATTAGAAAACAGATAATTTGACTTCTTATTTTTTTATTTGAATATATTTAAATTCATTCTCTTGCCTGATTGCTCTGGCTAGTGTTTCAAGAACCATACTGAACAGGAATGGTCAAATTGAATGTCATTGTCTTGTTCTAGTTTAGAGGAAATGTTTGCAGTTTATCCCATTTGAAAGGCTTTGGATTTGCCATATAGAACCTTTAGGATATTCATGTAATTTCCTTCTATCCCTATTTTCTTGTTTTTAATATGAATATATGCTGAATTTTGTCAAAGTATTTTTCTGTATCTATTGAGATAATAATGTGACTTTTGTGCTTAATTCTATTTGTGTGATGAATTATAATTATCAGTTTTTGTGTATTGTGCCAACCTTGCATTCCCTAGGATAAAACAAACTTAATCATGGCATACAATCTTTTTAATGTGATTTTGAATGTGGACTGCTAATATTTAATTAAGGACTTTTGATTCTGTGTTTATCAGGGATATTGGTATATAGTTTTCTTTTTTATTGTGTCTTTTTTTTGCATCTCTTATTTTTTATTTGTTGTTTTTACATATGCATACATGGAGTGTAAACCATTATACTTTTGATCCCATTCTTGTGATTGAACATAATGTATAGTTACACTGGTTGTATATTCGTATATGAGCATAGGAAATTTAAATCTAATTAATTCTACTGTCTTTCTTATTCCCATTCCCACTTCCTTCCTCCCTTCATTGTGTCTTTGTCTTATTTTGGGATCAATACGATTCACAAAACGAATTTCGAGTGTGCCTTCCTTTCTAATTGATGGAACAATCTGAAGATAATTGGCATTATTTAATCTTTAAACGTCTTCTAGAACTAGCTGAGAATTCATTTGGTTCTGGGCTTTTCTTTATTGGAAGACTTATTATTACTCCTTCAATCTAGTTGCTGAAAATTTGTCAATATCTTCATCTACATTTTCTAATTTGTTTAAATATAAGTTTTCAAAATAGACTCTAATGATCCTCTGCATTTCAAAAATGCCTATAGTGATATCTCCTTTGTAACATACCTGATTTGGAAGTAAGACAAAATATACTTGATGAATAAATAATCTGATACTAAAGGATTTAAAAGGAAAACAGGATTCAAGAGCAAAAGGATGAAGAAAATATATTTAAATAAAAACCAACTTGTATTTTTTACACCTTGAAGAAAAGAAGGGAAGGCAAAAATGAAATGCAATGACAGAGAAAAGGCAGGAGAAAGGAAGAGAAGAAAAGACAGGGAGAAAAATGGCACTTCCCAGAAATGAAAACTGGTTGGTATAACTTCAGCTTGGGATGTGAAAGAGAGTAAGAAACTAGAGATGGTTGGAGAAGTCAGTACAAAGCAGAATAATCCTGAAGATTTTTGAACTTTTTTCTGAAAAAGAAAGGGGTATCATGAAATATGGATTTTTTAGAAGAACATTGAACTGGCAAATAAATGTTGTTGTTGTTAATTAAGTAAGATGTGGATATCTTGTGGGGTAAATGCCTACAAACTACAGTAGAGGAGTTGCATTGCCATAAGATTAAGCATGTGTCAATCGTAAGAGGACATTCTACTGCCCCCTTCTTTTTTTGGCTGTGCCTTGTTGAATTGTTGCCACCAAACAATATCAACTCCCCAATGAGAGATTATGAAGGTCACATATAAACTGGTTAAAGTATATACACAAATTGCACAAACCATAGTCCTTTTAGCTAAACTGTGTGGCTGGTAAGAAAGAAGGATGAAACTTCTTGGATGTTTGGTTGGGTAAAACAAATGTTATACTTTATAGACTGTAATAGATAAATTTCAGGTAATTCTGCTTCCCCGAGCAGTACAGAAAATGGGGCTACAGGTATTGGAAGGCTTTCATCCCTAAGGTAGCCCATTTTTACAAACTATATAATTTGGGGGGCGTGGTGTGGGACTGAACTGACTGGCACACTGAGGTATTTAATCAACCCAAAGATCAGTAAAAAAGGCACAAGCCCTTAGGACACTAGCCACATCAAAACCTGCTAAGCTTTTGTTCATGAACTCTAGATGGGTTTGGATGGGGTGTATGGCAGTGGGTTAGGGGATATAAGACCTCCATTCTATTTTGGTCACAATTATGGCAGGAGGGAAGAAGAATATTATAGCTTATTGGAAAAACAATTGTGTGTTACTTGTGCTGCTGCTCTTGCCACAAACTCCATCACCATAGAAGCGCAAGTCAAGATTGTGAGGGCCTACCCCATCAGTAGATGGCTACCGCAAGTCAAGGCCCCATAGGTAATTCAGATGAAAACCATAATGAAATTAGCTGAATTCTTTTGACAGAAAGACAAAGACACTTTTCCCCTCAACTTAGAACTTCAATAGCTTACCAGGTGTGGTGGCAAATAACTATAACCCCATCCACTTGGAAGGTTGAGGCAGGAGGCAGGAGTTCAAAGCCAGCCTCAGCAAAGGCAAGGCACTAAACAACTCAGTAAGACCCTGTGTCAAAATACAAAATAGGGTTGGGGATGTGGCTCAATGGTAGAGTGTTCCTGAGTTCAATCCCGGTACCACTCCCCCCCACCAAAAAAAAAAAATAATAACTTCAATAGTTTCTGCTACTCGTCACATGTGTAGAAAAAAATAATGAAATGTCACCATGATTTATGCCTTTTCTTCTTTAACCAAGATGGTCAACCTCCAACACAAGAGGCAGTCTGGTATACTGATGGATCATCAATAGGAACCCTCCCCTGACCCAGAGTGGAGGGCTGTGGTCTATTAACCAATGGCAAGACTCTGTGGGTGGATAAATGACAAGGACACAGCAGACAGTTGGCTGAATTGTGAGTGGTATGGATGGTTATTGCTCATGAAAGTGATCCATTAACTGTACAGACAGCTGGCCATATTCAAAAGACTTTCCATGTGGCTGCCTCAGTGGCAATAACAACAGGGGATGATTAATGGCAGGTCTCTGGAGAACACCACTATGGGAGGACATATGACTTTGTGTCCAAACCAAAGTTGGCATAATGTACAATGTGGATGCTCATTGCTCTCTCCAATTTCCAGGAAATGATGAAATTGAACAACTGGCAAAGATGGGATGGCTGGAGGAAGACCCAAAAGAAGAAATTGCCACTTGACTACATCATATATTAAGGCATGCTGGTCAAAAGACTATATGGGCAGTTGTGGTATGCTGGGGCTGCCCATAAAGATGCCTGATGTTGTTTCTGCATGCCTGCTTTCAGCACTACCCATGATGATTGATGCCATCTAGGGGAATATCAAGCAAGGTGACGTCCTCCTTCAGCAATGGCTGAGAGAAAACTACCTCGGCCCTCTCCCATCATCAGAAGGATCCAAATATACATTGACTTGTGTGGACACAGTTACGTTTCCCAGAAAGGTAGACAATCAGAAGGCAATGATTTAAGGGATTGATATAGGTGAGTGCTATATATGGCACACCACAGATAACTGACAGCGATCAAGGATCTCATTTCACAGGCCGTGACCTACAACAATGGGCTCAAGACCACAACATATTTACATTTTCCACTTGCCATATACTCCAGCAGGAGCTGGATTCATTGAAAGAATGAATGGCTTGCTGAAATAAGCCTTCAGGACTGAGAGTAACTGTGCAGGACTCAGGAATGGAGACGCTCATCTTCCTGAGGTACTGAGGACATTGAAGTAAAAACCCAGACAGAAGCACCCTTCAGCTATCTCTGTGGCTGCCCGCACTAAGGCTACAGATAAACACTTCCACTGAACATCTTCTTAAACCAGACTGGGGCACAAGTAACAACTTGATACTGCTGACTCCTCAATACGTCGAAGACAATGATTTCAGTTGTTCATGGACTGCCCAAGTCAGCCCCCAACAGCTTATTGCCTTATTGAACCTTTGGGAGGAGGGAGAATGCTTAAATTTACAAGTAAAGGCTACTGTGTTGGGAACCTGGCCCTCAAAAGTACAGATGATGTTACCCTTGGGTATCAACACCCAAGGAACACACAGTATCAGTTTAAAACAGTCACATATTTCAGAGGTGTTTCATTCTATCTATACCCTCAGGGTGAACAAAATGGTATGGTACCCTTGCCCAGGCAAGCCTACTTTGAAGGCTATTTAACTAACACAAGATGGTTAGTTGTGTTATAATATAATATATACTATATAGTATACCCTGTGTACTGTCTCATGGAGCCTAATTGCCATTATTGGTTTCTATTAGGCATTTGTCATATTTTCCATAGTTTAGTAACAGATAATCTGTTCCTGGAGTGGACAACAGAAATTACACATTTACTAACCAGACTGACTGTTGGATCTGCTTAGAGTTCTCTGTTACTGAGAACAAGGACTACTCTGGAAGCCTAAGTTGCAAATTAGAAGGGATGGATATGCACTCACAAAAATGGGCATCATATGATTACACTAAACAAAAATATTTTGCGTTGATTAGGGAGATATTAAATAGCTGCCTGATACATAAGTATACCCATGTATCAAGTATACCATGATATTTTCCCAGAAAATATCAACTCAGGTTACAGTTAAAAGAATAACTTTCTTTTGTGTCCCCCAGTATGGTCATGGTAGTAAAATAATAGACTTTCAGCCTGCCTCTCTATGTGAGACCACAGTTAACTCAAGAGATGTCTTCATCCTATTACCCCATGTTATTCACAGGGTTTCCCCCTTGCCATGGGGTGCACTGTGGCTATGTGGGCCTTCTGGATAGCCTTATGTACCTTACCCCTGGATAGGATGATGCACATGGAGATGGCCATAAATTCCAGCCAGGGTTCTGCCTTTGTTTTTAATCACACATACCTAGTAATTGGAATAGTGTAAAGGCAAGTTACATAAGGTCCTGCCTTGCCTCCTAGTGGTCCTATCCTTTAGCTATTCTTTCTCTACAAGGTGCAATGAATGATGCAGAAACTCGGGTCTCAGCTTTAGCCTCCCAAACTGCTTGGGACTAAATATGCCCTAGCATGCCATGGAATTCCATAACATGCTATAACCTCATGAACTGAGGAAACTACTCAGTTTAAAAAAAAAAAAAGATGGTTTTACAAAACAGGATGGCAATAGATAGAATTGTGGTTGCCCAAGGTAGAGAATGTGCAGTCTTAGAGACAGAACATTGTATGAGAGACATCTTCCTCCGGAGTCAGGACATGTCACTTTCCCCGACTCCATCAGTATTTCCCAAGTATGTGATTTCATTCACCAGGAGGTACTACTTAGCTTTTCTGAACTCTCCAGAGTTTTTATTAGGATTTCATTGTGCAGGCATAATTATATTGGCCATATAATTGAGCCTAATAATTAATCCTCCCCCCCCCCCCTCTCTCTCTCTCTCTCTCTCTCTCTCTCTCTCTCTTTTCCCCAGGAAGACTGGCAGCTGGAATTTTCAGCCCTCAAATCGTATCAAATCGTATGCTTGGTCTTTCTAGTAACTGTCCTGTTCCAAAACCACCTAGGAGCCCACCATAAGTAATATATTAGCCTAATAAAATCCTTTCATTTAATAAGAGCCAATAGTGTTTGAAATTCTATGCCAGAAAATAATGGGAAGACAAAGAAAGATATGTTCTTTGTCATACTGTGTTTTTTCGCACTCATTATCTATCCCCTTATCCCACCAGGAACAAGATTATTGGTTACCTCCTATTTGCATCAAGAGCAAACAATACAGAGTCAGATAACACTGGGTAGGATTTTCTGGGCTTCTTACAAATCCAATCCTCATTCCTTGAAAATGTCTACCACCAACAACTTTATCAGTTAAAATCATCGTCTTTCTTAAATGACTTCTAATCTCCCTCTGACTAGATATCACATACACATTCTAAAGTCTAGCTATAGCCTCCTCCAATGTCACAAATATCATCATGTTTACTTTTATAAAGTATACTTTCATAAAATATACTTTTACAAATTACATTTCAATGATTTTTTTGTTGTTTTCCCAATCTTACCATATTATAGCAAATTGTAAACAGAAACTATGTCCATTTCCGATGCCATCCCTGGGCCATGAACCTAAGTGAGATGAATGAGATACAAGAACAATGAAGGCAACAGAGCCTCAGAATTTAAAAGATTTTATTGATCATACAGGAACCATGACATGGGAGTCAAGTGTTGCCCAACATTTTTTAAAGAGGAAAGATGGGAAATTTGGTCTGTTCTTCTTTCCTTAGAGTTTTGCTGCAAGGTCACCATGGCAACTCAGAAAAAGACAGCAGAAAAGATATTTGATTTAATCTTCCAGAAGCCTTTCTGAATCCCTTGAAATTACAAGCAATGTATAATTTTTAAAAATTCTTAAACAACTAGATTGTACATAATAAATATGGAAAACAATATTGCTTTTTTGTTGTGGTCTGTAACCTTGCACACCTAGTAACTCTAGCTAACCACAACAAAATATTCTTCAAGAATTGAATGGTGATATCCTCAAATTAGTAGCTAGGATTGGAAAGAATTACATCAAATCCAATTTATAAATATATAGTATTTGAAGAAATATTCTCCTTAAATAAATAATGTCATTCAGTAGAGAAAAGAGGATAAGATATTTAAATTTTCTAGCTTATGGAATATATTCTAAATCTACTGAATATTAAACCTCCTTTTAAATTACTGGTAGGCAAATCTAGCATCAGACCTCTGAATTCTTAGTTTATTAATATTTTTAAACCCATTGATTCCTAAAAACTCTCAACTAAGTACCCTTAACACTTTAAATAACAGGGCAAGTGAGAAAATATAAATCACTGAGCCATCTAGAGTGAGGTTCAAATTCACTCAAAGGGAAAAGAAAAATCCCTATAGTTTTTAATAATTTGCCTTAAAATGCCAAAGTGTTTTTAAAATTTGAATCAATAACAACATGGTTTATTTTGCTGTTTTAAAAAATGGTTTTCGAGCTGGGCATGGTGGTGCATGCCCATAATCCCAGGGACTTGGGAGGCTGAGGCAGGTGGATTGTGAGTTCAAAGCCAGCCTCAGCAAAAGTGAGGTGCTAAGCAACTCAGGGAGGCCCTGTCTCTAAATAGGGCTGGGGATGTGGCTCCTTGGTTGAGTGCCCCTGAGTTCAATCCCCAGTACACCCCCCCCCAAAAAAAATGGTTTACAAATGTCTTGAAATGCCTTGTCACAAAATCAGTTGGTGTTCCAGGACAATGTGTGTTTCTTTTCTGTTGTTTGACCCACCTTATGTATACACTGTCAGATAGTGCTGAAAACTACCAATACTTATGTGTTAGAAGGAAATTAAAAGCCCATATTCTTCAGAAAAGCATTCATCATAGCTAATGTTCTTTTCTTGAATGAGAAAGATATCATCTCATAATAGGCAACTCTCTAATGATGATAATTCCGTTTTGTTTTAGACATAACCTGAACAGTGGTGAGTAGGCTAATTTGACATGAATAATTCATTTGTATTGTCTGGATCTCTTTGAGGAAACTTTTATTCTTATTTTTCATAGTGTATGCCTTTCGTAAACACTGATTTCTGAAAGGAAGCAGATTGGAATTGTCTAAAATGTAAAAGACAAGATTAACAAGTGACCTGTGGCATTGACTTTGGGGTACTCAAGTACCTGAAAGTTTTTGCCATATCTAAAAAGAACAATTGGAGATGCAAAGGAAAAAAAACTTACAAGGTGTTTATTATCCATAATCATTTTGGTATGGGAATCACATTGCAAACAGAAACTACAGAAAAAAAGTAGATGGAGGGTCTATGGAATACTTTAAGCAAAAAGAAAAGTATGTTAGCTTGAAAGAAGAATATTAGGCACCCAATAGAAGCAGAAGAAAATATATGCATTTATTAAGAGAAATTTTAACTCTTACAATGAATATTATAATGGTGCAAATGAAAGAAAATTAATAGAGGACAGAGGGATTTGTCTGCTTGTAAATATTCATTCTAGGAGAATATTTGAAAAGAGGAAGAGGATCCAGGGGCAGATAGTCAAAGAGAATCATATTGGTGAATAAGCAAAGGAAGGATTCAGAGTGGCTAGGCATAGGGTTTTGCTGGAATCCAGAAAGAATTACACAGAGGAGAGCGGAGAAGGTCTGGCAGAGAAGGTAGAGGTAGGCCTGGCCGAGGAAACCCATATCAGAATAATACTCAAAAGCATTCTTGGAACGGAGAAATTGATTTTTAAGAAATGATTGAGAATTTCTCCCTTGATGATGGAAGAATTACCACAACAATCATAACAGCCAACATGCAGTGAAGGATCACTATTTGGTGAGCACTGTGCTAAGGCCTTGGCCTGCTTTATATCATTTAATCTTCACAGAAAATCTATATGCTCTGCAATCTTTACTGATTTCCTAGAAGAAAGAGGCCATTGATCAGCTTTGAGTCTTAAAGCTGACTTTCATGACCTCTTTAGTAGAGTAGCCTAGAGAAAAAGGATTTTCTAAAATGTATCATTCTGACCTTTATCACGAAAATAAAGGTAGTCCTGAATAATAGGAATATACTTGGAAGTGGGAGGAATGGTCCTAACCAGACTCAAAGGATTTGAAGAAAGCCAGAGCCCTTTCAATAGGTGGATGGTGGGAGGAGACAGGAGGCATCAACAAGGTCAGACACAAAAGATTTATGCTTCCAACCTGTTAAGAGGACTGAGCTCTCAGGGACAGCAGCAGGAGGAACTCACAATATGGGAAACCTGAGAACTTCGAGGGTTACTGGCCTACTCTTAGTCCTCTATAGAAAATTATGCGGACTTTCAATGTCTCAGGTGTTCAGGGTAATAGAACAGTAACTTAGGCATTTAAAAAAAAAAAAAGCTGGATGGATGAGTCAGAAAACAGGTCTGAATCTTTACATACTGGGAGTCGTGAGACAGGGATCTAGACATGTTTATGTGACCAGCATATATATATATTATATATATATATAATATATATATATTATATATTTATATATCTATTATATATTTTTCTGTGTTTGTTGGACTAATCCAAATTTATCTAGCACTTCATTCCCTTCCATGGTAGGCAGTAGGCTGTCATTAGAACTAAGGGGGTCACTTTATTTAGAAATCTGTGTCAATCAAATGCCTACTGGATATCCACAAACAACTTTTCGTTATGTTTCTTAAAATTATTCCCAGCACAGATTTCTCCCAGTCTAACTAGTCCATGAGAAATCACATCTATGTAAATATTAGATTTACTAATAATACTGGTACTTTGGAAATCCTATCTGTATTCACCTTTGTGCTATTTATTTTTCAGAAATCAAAAATTGAATCAATCAAATATCATTTGAATTATAGCAATATAATTGTGACCTCACCTCCAAAATATATCAAATCACTGCTTATCTTTATCCCTCAATTTCAGTTCTGTTATATTACCTTCAAGAAATGTCTTTTAAGTGTTCTCTCCTTAGATGCTTTTACTATTCTGAAGTGATAATAGAACAGTTTCCTACTGATTTTTCTTTAATATTTAAATAAATTTCGATCAGAATGGAAAATTAAATACATTGGCACATCATGATGTTAATTGTGAATGCAGCTCCTTTTCCCAAGGGATGCCAATCATTTAAATAATGTGTGACAATTTAGTATTGCCCAAGGTTATTTTACATCCATATATGCCTATAAAATGTGAGAAGTGGAGCTAAGATAAACATTTTTCAAGCACAACTACCATCTAGTTTTATTGCTCTTCGATTTTCAGTAAAGCCTCTAAGATTTAACTATAAGAATGGATACACTGATACCTACCTCTCCCTTCCATATAAAAAGATCATAAACTGAACCAAAATATATCCATCTTATATCCTTTCCCTCATTATATCCTAAACAATAAAGCAATAACAAAATAGCTAAATGCTTGTAAATGTCCCCCTTTATAACAGCTGCAAATCAGTTCTTAACATATATTTGACCCAAGAAAATCAGTTGGAATTATCTTGTAATACTAACAGTATAAAACAAAGCAATTTCTCTTGTTGAAATAGCAGCATACAAATATCTCCATGGTTAATTGAATCTTTTTTATTGGTTCTTTTTAGTTGTACATGACAAAAGGGTTCATTTTGACATAATCATAAAAGCATGAAATATATTTGTTTTCTAATTCAGACCCCAGTATTTTCCCTTCCTCTCCTCTCTTCCCTCCCCTGTTTCCTTCCCTCTACTCTACTAATATTTCTGCTATTTATTTATATTTAAAAATTAGTTTCTTGTGGATGTACACGGTGGTCAGATTCACTGTGGTATATTCATTCGTGTACATGGATAAGTTAGTCAGATAAACTTCACTGTCCTTGCCCATTCTGATCCTCCTCTCTTTTCTTCATTCCCTTTTGTCTAATCCACTGATCTTTCTTCTATTCAATTTTATCTCCCTACCTTATTTTAGATTAGCTTCCACAGATTTGGCTTTTTAGGACTGGCTTATTTCAGTTAGCATAATAGTCTTCAGTTCCATCCATTTAATCTAATAATTATTTTAGGAAACATAATGCAAATAAGCATTCAGTATGTACATAACTTTTCCCCCCTCTTTTTACTTCTTTCTACAATTAAGATCAGTAAGTTTGAGTACTATTTATATTGAAATAATTACATAAATGCATATAATATATCATGAATGCTTTTCATATAATCTCTTGTGTTATTTTTCTAATGCTGTATAACAAATTCCCACTGTTCTAGGTGGGCTAAAACAATACCCACTAGCTATCTCATAGCTTCCTTGGGCCAAGAATCTGAGTATAGTTTACTAGACTGAAATCAAACTGTCAACTAGGGCTGAAATTTCATCTGAAATTTGGAGTTCATTGTAAGGTCACTTGTTTGGGACACAATTTTAGTTCCCTACATTTGTACTGCAGAGTCTTCCAGTTCCCATAGACTGCCCGCCATTCCTTGCCAATATGATAATCATAGAAGTAAATCCCCTCATATTCACAAATCCCACTTGCACACACAGGAAAGAGGATCACACAGAGCCACATACTGGGGATGGGAATCTTGAGGACCATCTTAGAATTCGGCATACAACAACTATCTAGACAATAGGATCAAAAGTTTTCATTGATTGCATGAAAATCACACACAAATTAACCTGAGAGGAATATGACTTAGAGGAATATGACTTAGATTATAGGTATGATTTTTTAAAAAAATTCTTCCTGTATTTCAGGAACGGTGTCCTGTGACAAGGGACAAACTGAAACTTCTCAACAATCTTGTTATCTCTAAAGTTCAGATGGGTTTTAATGGCTGTCCAGAGGTCAGATAGCAACTTCAATATCATTGCTTCTTCTTCTGTATGAACTATCTTTTCAGCCCCAATCAAGTCCTTCCTCCTTGTAGCTGTAGAGGTAGGAGGGAATCAAATGGGGTCATAATTGATTAGAAACCCTCAGTCTTAGGCACGGGAACAATTCAAAGAAGATTCTAAGGAAGGTAACAGCCTACTCAAGAGCAGTAAATGCTGCCCTTCTAATGGGAATATTGGTTGTATGCACCAGAATTGAGGCAAGTGGAGAGACAGTGATGCACTCTTCACCTCATGAGGATAGATTCCTTCTAATGGACTGAGCATCTGAGCTTTGGGTCATGTTGTTGCACTGAGAGCCTGAGACCAAGGAGGACCCATAGCCACATGTGCTTTGGGTTCCATTACTTGGAGAACAGACCCAGATTCAAATGTTTAAAGATGTGTGTTGTGGTGATCATTTCAATGGTATGGCCAACACTAAAACCAATCCAGACAAATGTGCCATTCTATAATACCAGTAACACGTCACATTTACCTCTCCAAATACCACAGTTGTATCAGAAAACTTTACAACTATGCAAAAAAAAAAAAAAAGATAGTACACCAGGCAAATTACTCCAAGCACACAGAAATCTATGCATACTATTACAGACACAGAGACTACTTCAGAAATGTTCACTTTCCACACGTTGAATAGCTCAACATATTGACAATATGATGCACAGTGATGAGTCTATAGATATCAAACTCTGAGCATCTTGATTTTCTTGCCAAAATTGTCTGATAATATACTGGAAATCACTTGCCCAATTCAACTGAAATAGAGAAAAGAGAAGCAGACTGAAACTTCTTTGAGGCCTAGTCAGATCAATTATTGTGCATTTTGGTACATGAGACACATAAAGAAACGTCTTCAAGGCTAATTGCTCTTATATACCTACTGCAGGCAAGGAAGTACAATTAATAGTCACAGAAAATTAACTTTAATTAGTCAATAAGCATGATTCTGAAAGGTGAGAAATTATTAAGGATTTGCATGAAGTATATGCATTTTTGAGCCTTTGCTTAAAATTTTCTTTTAAAGTTATCTTAAAATTTCTATGAAGCATTGACTTCACTCTCCCCTTTTGAATTTAATAAGGGGAATGAAAGTTTGATAGGTAAATCTTTTGTAATAATCTCCTTATCCTTCTCAAGCCTATATTTAGTTTTAGATATCTATAAATTGCTTTTTCAAGAATTTAATTATTGAACTTCATTTTGAAAATAATGAATTTGACACTTGTTTACAATGGAACAAATAACTAAATAGCATTAAGAATATATTCATTTCTGTGAGAGTGAATATGTAGCAGAAGTTACTTTTCTGCTTTTATTTTACAACAAACTGTTTTCTCCTAGTGTACCAGACTTGGTGGGAAAATAAGGACTTTCTTTTAGGGTCAACCTACCTCTCCTACTTTATGATTGCTGGTTCTTTAAAATAATTTGCTACAATATAAAGTTTTTTTGGCTTGTACCGGTTTCTTTTTTATCCTGCTCTTTTCCTGTAACAATTGCTGAAGACCATGCATCTTGTTAAATGAGTGAGTTCTTTAAATAACATTTTGATTCTAAGCCTAATCCCAGCTCAGGTCAGATGACAGAATTGCTGTCTATGGTCCTGAATGTCAGGTAATTTCCTGAATCTTGTTGAACTGTGTCCTAATTACTGCTTTTAGGTGGTCTTCCCACACAGCATGTCATTCCATGACTCCACTGATTAATCTTAAGGTGACAGTGTGACACAATTAGAATCAAAGGTTGTAATGAGACTTTTATTGCATGTGTGAAAATAAGCATGTTCTGTTATGACTAGATTTGGAGTTGGGAAGAATTTAGGACTGCTGGAGACTGCTGAAAGGTAAGAATGAAGGTAACAAAAAGAGAGTGCAGGGTTAGCAACTGAAGACTTGATTCTAAAGGCACCCCCAACCTGAATCAGTCCCCAAACTTGAACTTTTCTATTTTATGGACCACTAAATTCTCCTTTTTTCAGACTGAGTTGGATTATCTCAATTAAAAATAGGAAGTTGCCTAAACAGAATTTACTGACTGTAGCAGAGGAAATGTACAACATTTCTTGTAAACCTACCATAAGTTGAAAATATCATGAGTCACAAATACCTTTAATATACTTAACCTACTAAACATCACATCTAACCACATGATACACGGTAGAGCATCAGTTATTTATCTTCATGATTGCGTAGCTCACTGGGAACTCTGGATTGGAGGGCTGCCCATCACAATAAAAGATTATTTTACTACCTATGACTATCCTGGAAAAATATCAAATTAAAATTGAGAGTACGGTTTCTACAAAGTATGTATCACTTTTGCACTAAAAAAATTGTAAGTTAAATCTCTGTTAAGTCAGGGATAGTCTGTATAAAAGATTGCAGTGAGAATTCCCATTTTAAATTATAATCTTTATTCTTTTAGCACAGGAATAGGTTAAAATTTGAGCACAGTTGAATGAATATCTAGATAAGTAAAATGCAGATTGATAGGGAGAGGTAAGGCATATATCAAGTAGGAATATCAGACTCCTTCACAGTCTACGTATATGTTTCCCTGGAGAACCCATGTTTTTGTTTAAGATGTAAAAATATTTAGAATTTTCAGGTCAAGTCCTATAAGATAATATATTAATCCAACCAAAGCTGTCTACCTTATTGATTAAAACTATGTCAATGAGAAATTGGAATTACTTTTTATTATTACAGCATTAAAATATGAACAGATGAGAAAAGAAGCAGAATACATAGTTTAAATTTTCACTCCTAAAATCATTTTTCCGAGATCTTTCATTTCCACGGAGTATTCACATCTATATTATCTTACTTCTCCTTTAATAAACCTCTTGAAGAAAGGCTTTATTATCAATCTCGTTCTAGAAATGAGGGAAACAAAGTTCAGAAAAGTGAAATTTCTTATTAATTTTGTCTGTAGCTGAGCAGGGACTAAAATAAATGCATTCTATTCAAGGCAAAATATATTGAACATCCATGGTAATAAACTGGAAAATAGTGATGCTAACAGGATTAAAAGGCATTCATTCCCTTTTGCAAGTAATGTAGCCTCCTATGGGTCAGGACTAGGAAAGGCATGGTCACCTGCATCCTCATTAACACGAGGGTTGAGCGCCTGGTCACTCAGGCTCCTCAGCCAACACTCCCTGCCCATGTGCCCTTCCCAGTACTTCTGTTTTTGGGGGGTGCATTTTTTTTCATGTTGTCTATGTGTCTTCCTTTCTTGCAGTGTGGATCTGAGATATTACAATTTCTTCCCTATATTCTTATAGTACCCATGCAGATGGTCTGTACCTCACCTTGAGGTACAGATGTTGGGCTTCCAGACCCTGCTGGTGTCCCTCAATAGATGCTACTGCATCCTGGATCTGGGGCCTGCGTAAGTTGGAGCGGCTGGATCTGGGCCATTGGGCTTGACCTCCCATGGTAGTCTGCTGGTCGGAAGGGGTGGTCCTGCATCAGAGGCTCTGGGGAATGTCTGCCCCACCGGGAAAGGGGTAGGCCCGGCCTGCTGTGCACCTGGGACCCACAGAGGCCAGTGTGGGTGGATCTGGGCTGCTGGGCTTGACCTCCTGCTGTAGTCTGCTCACAGGAAGGGCTTCCCAGTACCTCTGGAAGCCGCATCCCAGAACATAGAAGTCATAGACTGTGGAAGCCAACAACTCCCCATTTGTCTCACTGAAGCACTAGGCTTTACACATAATATCAAGGGTAGGAAAGATAGACCATTTCCATTTCCCATCAGATTTTCTGTTCAGGATTGTGTGTGGGTCGCAGTAAGCTACATTGTGAGACAACCACACAGAACCAAGTATTCCATAGGAAACATTCTTTGAGAAGCGTCATCCTGAAAGTCTTTTTCATTTTATCAGCCATTTGCTTTAGAGAAACTAAACAGCAACATTTGGGAATAAATTAGCAGCCGGAATAAAGAAATTAGACTAAAATTTTTTAACATGGTTCATCAATGGCCTAAGAAATAGATAGATTCATGCTTTAAAATAAAACGTGAGCATATTGCATAGGCTCTTTTTCATTTTCTCAGTCACAAATGCCTGAAATTAGCTAACCCGTTGCTTTTACATTTTAGGTAGTCACATCATCGGGCAGCAGTTATCACAGAAGACTTAACTTCTTCTGAAACTTGCCTGAAACTGCATCCACTCAAATAAACAAAGAAAAACAAAATATCACAAATATCACTAAAATTAGCAATCTTCAAACAAGACCACCTGTGTTTGTTTCTGAATTTTTATATATATAAAATATGTGCACCAGCCTCTGTTATATACAGAAAGTACCACAAACATGCACCAGAATCCTTGTATATTTCATAACAGTGTTTGTTTACTAAAATTGTTGTTTATGTATTTTAGAGCCATAATTTAAACTCAGTCAGTAAATTCCGGTTTATTTCCACTTATTTGTGATAGCATGAAAGGGCAGTGATTTACCTGGATGCTATCAGTATAAATTATCTGAGACAGGACAGAAATCTAAGTACTAACTATTAATCCTTTTTGTGTGCATGTCAATGGCATGCATTTTGATGACACATTTAAAAGCTAATGCTTAGATGTGAATTTAGAAGTTAAAAATCCATATCTGAAAAAAAACACAATAAAGCATTTTAAAAAATAGGTAAAAGTGAAATGGTCCCTCTCAATTTTATTATGTTTCTTATCCTTTCAAGGTTTAAATGGCTTTCGATTGAGTATCACATGTTTACAGAATATTCCAAATATTTATAATACTTTGTCATTCTATCTCTGACAGGGCCACTTAAACATTTCTCTCCATATCCCCATTCACTTTTATTTGTTTTGTTTCATTTTATAAGGTCATTCAGTTGCCATAAGCTACTAAAAAAGTCAGAAGATAGCAGAAATAAAAAATTATAACCTGCTTTTTTCCTCCCAAGCAGGCTTACTATTTTTATTGCATATTTAAGTAATCAAACCCTTTTATTCTCTTTTAAGTTGAATGCAATGATCATTAATATCTAAGTAAAATCATAATTTAAATCAAAATTAAAATAATAATCTATTTTTTTCTTTCTGTGTGGTTAAGACTTAAAATAGAAAACAAAAGATACAAGATCAGCAGTGAGATGAACTCTTTCCCCACCGTTAGCAAGATTGCTTTCCAGTTTCATTAATCAATTTGTTGTTAACAACATGGTGGTTAAAAGGGACCAAGAACCAAGATGTCCTTCTTGTTTACCAGCATAAAGGTTAGAAATTTTCAACAAGTTGAAGTATCCTAGAATTTACTTTCCAAAGGAATGAACTCCAATAATTGTACCATTAGATCACATCAGAAAATAAGCAAATCAACTAATGAAACCATTCAACAACAACAAAAATACAGGAAAAGTTTGCATTTGTGAAATGCCATGTTTCCTTTCTCAGTGGTGTTGTTGATCTGAGAGTTGATCATCAGACATTAACTTGGAAATGTTCATAGTGATTATTTTGTTAATGGCAACATCTCTAGGATATGGGCTTCATGGAAAGCAGCCAGAAGGAGACTTATTAGAGAATGTTCTTGTATCAATACATGTAAAAGAGGAGTAGAGAAAGAAGGAAAACCCTGGAGAAATCGAGCTGAGATGGAAGCACCTTAGCCAACCATCCATAAAGAGCTCCCAAATAGGAAATCACTTCAAAGTTGCCCTGTGCCAGGTGAATGGAGCCAGGCCTGTATGTGCCTTTCTGACTGGATGCTGGACAACTGGGAAACAGGTGTAATCCATGCCAAAGCAACTTTTCAATTCAATTCCTTTAGGTATCAGGTAGAAGAGGTGTAGTGCTGAGTGTCAACGGCTTCTTAAACCTGGGAAATACATCTTTCCTTTCTGAAAGAATGTTTGAATAGAGTATCTACCCTACACCAAAATTCAAGTTACATGCAAATGATTGTGTATACATATATAGCCCTTTGACACAAAGCAAGGTACTGTAAAAGAGGCTGTTCTATATCTCTGTGTATACCTTGCACTGTATTTTAAGCTGAACAATTGTGTAGTTTGAAAACCAATCTTTTAGGGTCAATTTTCATCTACAAAAATAAATTTTCAATTAGAAATTGGATTAACAAACTTTTATATAAATGGACAGGCAGTAAACATTTTTTTTGTGCGTATGTTATGTAATCTTTGTCTCAACTTCTCAACAGGCTTCTGTAGTATGAAAGCCGTCAAGATTTTACAGTCACAGACTAGATGTCTCTATTGTATTTCCAATCACTAACATTCTACATTTTTATGATTTCTTTTCAGATTTGATCATCTTTTTATAATTATATACATTACTATAGTTCTTTCTAGAAATAGATAGTAAAGAAGTAAGTTTTCTTTTTAAAAAAATATTTATGTTTTAACTGTAGTTGGACACAATACCTTTATTTTATTTATTTTTATGTGGTGCTGAGGATTGAACCCAGGGCTTCGCAAGTACCAGGCACACACTCTATCACTGAGCCACAAGCCTAGCCCAAGAAGTAAGTTTTCAAAATTTGGAGTGCTTTAGTACATTCATTCCCAATTTTAATAACAAAAAGTATTTGTGAATTGGTTTCAGTCACAAATAATACTTACAAAATTTATCCAATAGCAAACTGAGTTTTAAAATCTGGTATGTTGGCCTTTTCCAAAGGTAGCAAAATTTTCAAAAAGAGCTCCTTTAAAGATGTACATTCAGAAAGCCCTGCTTTTCCAAGCAAGACATTTCCAGAAATAATTCAGTGTTGTTGTTTTTTTCTTTAAGTCTTAGATTGTGCTGGAAAGGCAGAAGGCCATTTGAGTGGTCTGTGAAATCAGTACCCTCAAGTGCCTGATGGAAAACAAAATTTCAAAGGAACTTAAGAGAAAGCCTAGGTTTATTAGTCTCTCTTGACCTTAATTGAAAATTTAAGCTCCTTTAAGCAACTATTTGAACATGAAAGGACTGATATTTTGGAAAACATAAACATGTCTCTTCTTTTGCTTTTCTAAGTCTATGACCTTCTCTCCATTTAGTTCAAAGCATTAACCTCAAGTATTACAAAAAGCTCCTAACAAAAGGGATGCAGTGAGATAGGAAGAATAAATATTTAGTTTCTGACATTAAATGTAAAATTTTTCAGTAAGATTAGAGTCTTGTAATATGGGATACTCTCTTGAGAAAGAAATTGCTAAATTCCTGTTTATCCTTCTTTATCAAATCAAGAAACAACAATGGAAGACATAAAAAAATAGTTTTATCATTGCGATATAAAGATTACAATTTTTTGTTTGATATTTTTGAAAATAGTATTTCCACATTAAGAGAGTATGAGGTTTGTTGCTATGTGACAGGATAAATACAAACAACAATGACAAAATCCAACACTTACATACCACAAGAACTCTTCAACAAACTAAAAATAGAAGGAAAACTACCATATGAAAAAAGAGCCTACAAGAAGACTACACTAATGATATACTTGATGGAAAAGGTAGAGTGCTTCTCCTCTATATTAGGAAGGAGACAAAGATACCACTGTCATCACTCTTACTTAAAATAGCACTAGAAGTTCTAGTTTTCTCAAAAAAGGTGGCAAAAAGAAGTAAACCAATTAGAAAGGAAAAAATACAATTGTCTTCATTTATACATCATGTGATTTTTCTACACAGAAAACACCAAGAATCTTAAAAAAAAAAAAAAAAAACACCTATTGGAAGTAGTAGGTAAATTCAGAAAGGCCACAGAATGCAAGATGGACACACAAAATTGCTTTGAATTTCTTTATATCAACACCAAGCATGGAAAAAAATTAATAACATAATACTATTTATAATTGGTCCAAAATGAAATTATTACATGTAAATTTAACAAAATATGTATAGAATCATTTACCTGAAAATTAAAAAAAAATGAATTCAAGAAATGAAATGAAGCCAAATTAATGGTGATACACATCATCTGTACAGATCAAAAGATTTGACATGGCTAAAATGTTAATTCTCTCCAACTGATTTATGGGTTCTATGCAATTCTTATGAAAATCCCAGTAAACATTTTTTATAGACAAGCATTCACAGATTAAGAAATTTACTTGGGGGCTGAGGATGTGGCTCAAGTGGTAGCGCGCTCGCCTGGCATGCGTGGGGCCCGGGTTCGATCCTCAGCACCACATACCAACAAAGATGTTGTGTCCGCCGAGAACTAAGAAAAAATAAATAAATATTAAAATTCTCTCTCTCTCTCTCTCTGTCCCTCTCTCTCACTCTCTCTTTAAAAAAAAAAAAAGAAATTTACTTGGAAAAGCAAGGGATCTGTGATAAATACAACATTTTTTTGAATATTTTTTAGTTGTGAATTAATAAAAAACTTTTATTTTTATTTTTTAAAATATTTATTTTTTTAGGTGTAGATGGACACAACACAATGCCTTTATTTTTATGTGGTGCTGAGGATCGAACCCAGGTCCTGCCCATGCTAGGGGAACGCTCAACCACTGAGCCACAATCCCAGCCCCAAAAACTTTTATTTTTATGTGGTGCTGAAGATCAAACCCAGTGTCTCACATATGCAAGGCAAGCACTTTACCACTGAGCTACAACCCCAGACCAAATACAACATTGTTAATACAGAAAATAAAAGAGGAGGACTCAGACAATGAAATGTTAATGCTAACATATGTAAATATGTAAATGCTAATATAGTAAAATATTAGCACATTAGTCAACATGGTGTTTTCTTAATGGAGAAAGAGTCATGTAAATCAGTGGAATAGAAAAGAAAAAGAAGAAATGGAACTGCAAAAATATGCCGCCCAAAATTGGACAAAGATAAAAGAATAATTCAATACAAGAACAAGCTTTTCAACAAAGTGTGTTGAAACAATTTTAAAACTAAGAGAAAAAAGTAATGTAAAACTCTTACTTTACACAAAAAAAAATTCAAAATGCACCAAGAATTTTGAAATGAAATATAAAATTATAAATGTTATTGTAAAAGAAAATAATTGAAACACAATATAAGGCAAAGTTTTCTTCAGATGATACCAAAAGCATGATTCATAAAAACAAAATTTAATAATCTCTTCAAAATTAAAATTCTTAAATATGCAAAAACCTCTGGAGAATATGAAAAATATATTTTACACTAGATGAAAACACTTGCAAACTACCTATGTATATCTAGAATATGTATATATATTTCAGAATTAAATAATAAAGATTTAATCTAATTTTAAAAATTGGCAAAAGATGCACATAGAGGGGTGGAAACATGAAAAAATACAGGAAAAGATATTCAACATCATTATCATTAAGGAAATACCAAACTCAAGCAAAATGTGATATCAGTGTACACACATCACCTGCCTAAAATAACACAAACAAGCAAAATAACATCAAATTTTGATCGGGATGCATTATTCATATTGCTGCTGAGAATAGGAAATGACATAGCTATTCTAGAAGAAGTCACTTTTATATAAAACAAAGCTTGCACTTACCATAAATCCATTATTGCATTTATCTAAGAGAAATGAAAACCAATAAATGAGTCCACAAAGGTCAAATACTGCACAATTCTGCTTACGTACAGTATCTAAAGTAGTCGGAATCACTGAAGTGCAAAGTGGAATAGAGGCTGCCAGGATGATAAAGGCTCGGAAGTATGTCTACAACACTGTACTCACATCTAACAATACTATATGACACACTTGGATCTTTATTAAGATGGATATCACATGTCATGTGTTTTTCACAACAATAAAGAGCTTGATTTTGAAAGAAAGTAAAAGTATAAAAAAATGCCTAGAGTTAAACAGGCAGAATTCTAAATGTCCTCTTCAAACCCCCATTAATGTTCCATCCCTTAATTGCCAGGTACTGTGAACATAAGGAGATATTACTCCTACGATTATTTTACGTGAAACAGTTGACCTTAAAATAGAGGCATTATCTGGGTGAACTGATCTAATTGTATGAACCCTTTATAGTAGACTATTTCTCCGGCTGGGAATAGAAAAAGACATCAGAGATTCAAAGCACGAGGGGAATTTCATCTGCCTACTAGTGGATTTAAAAGAGCACAGCCTAAGGAATGCAGGTAACCTGTAGAAGCTATAAACTGACACTGCGTGAGCAAGGCTATGGGAGCTCAAGGGTGAGGAACTGAGTTCAGTATACTATTGAATGAGCCCGAAGGGAGACTATTACAAAGAAACTCCAGAAAAGAACCAAGTCAGCCTATATCTGTATTTTGCCCTTAAAGAATCCAAGAAAAAAAAACATTTAATTTTCTTACGTTAGGAAAATTTATTATTTTAAGGTCCTTAAATATGGAAACTTATCATTCAATAATAGACAATGCTGTAGGAAATAGTGATAACTATAGGGAAACTCATATTACATTAGAATCTAACTTTACTTGGAAAGGGTCTCATGCTTGATATTTTCACTGGTGCATCTCAAGCACCCTTAACAATACCAATGCTTGACAAATTTCAGATACAATGCTTGAAAAATCTCTATTTAATGAATTAATAGATCAAAGAAGAACTTTTTTTGATCTACATATATGTCAAGAGAAGAGAATTGCCAAGAAAGAGGCACAACAAAACAGTGATAATGTTCAAAAATTTGAACTAGGGCAAGATAGAATCCAAAGGAACAGATAGATAAGTGATTAAATGTTCTACCCTATGATTGTGTTTAGGGAAAGCAAGAAAGGAGGTTCTTGATGTAAGACTCTGGTTAACATATTCAGAACAGGGACTTAAAGTGACATTAATATAAGAAGGGAATTAAAGAGATCTTATACACACTCATAAACTATTTCATATACTTTACTACTTTCTGTGAAGTAGTACACTATGCAATTCTCTCTCTGATAACTAAAGTTGGAGGAAATGATTTTGAGGGCTTAAGAGCAAGAAAGATGAAAAGAATATGAATAATGTATGATATACTATGATTTAAATATTTCAAAGTTATTGCAATTCTTGGTAAAGAAACAGCCCATAGAAAAGCTTCAGGAAAGGGTGATTAATATGTGTTTAGAACCAAAATATCAAAGGGAATGCATAATTGAGTTATTAGATCCTGGAGTACCTACCAGAATGGTAGGAGTGGGTGTGGAATGAAGACTGGAGAAAAGAAAACAATAAATGGGAACTGAAAGACTTTATGAATACAGGCTCAGACATTGATAGAAAATGGGCTAACACACAGATGCAGAAAATTGTGTTTGTTTGGTACCTGTTCCAAAAAGATAAGTTTTGTCCTTTCCATTTGCATGTAAAGAAAATGACTGCAAACCTTACTAAGGTAGAGGAACTATGAATGCTACCTGTGAACTTAAGACACTGAGACATCAAAGACTTTTGTCCTTTGCAAGGGCAAGGCAGGAAGAATTTGTAGACAGAGCAGAAAGAGAGACAAGAGGATCAAAAGCATGAGAGAAGACTAAAGCTTTTTTTTGCCTACTGTGCCAAGCTTTTACTTAATATAACCTTAATGATTATATGTACAAAAAAAGTTACATGTTGAATGGTCATTTGCCAACATCTGTTTGAAGAAAATGAATGATCTGCCTCTGAAAGTAAATATATGTTAATGAGCACTATGAAACTGCATATTTTTAAATACATGAAAGTTTTAGATATTTCACTTAGAAACATTAAAATTTTCAAGCTGTTGAAATTATATCAATTTTAAATTCCTTAAGTTGTAAATAAGATTTAGACAAATTATGAGATTTCAAACTTGAAATAAAAAGTCTGAAATATTGATATAAATTAAAATTGTATAATAAATAAAATTCTGTTTCATTCCAAATTCTAAGAAATGAAGATGAAGCGTACTATTATTAGACATACACTTATTCTTAAATAAATTATTTTTCTTTTAGTATAGAAGCATATTTTAAAGATATAAATTGTGTTTAAAATGTAACTATTTTTGAAGAGTTCTCTTTTAAACTCTACAAATACATATTTTTCCACCTCCAGATTGTACTTTATAAAATCATTTAATTTGAATCTTTGTTTTTAGAAAAAAAAAATGGTAGACTTGAATAGAAATCAAACTTGGAACTCTAACAGAACTTTTATTTTACAGAAATATAAAGATTTTTAGCTAAAAGTCTTTATTATGCTGTTATCAAAGCTGACTGCCAATTTTCCCATTTTTACATCTTGAGAAACTTTATGTTCTTTTTCTTTGATAACATGTTCATTGTTATAGAGTGTAATATGTAGAAATAATTTTAAAATGCAATTTTTGAAAATATTATTTTCAGTGTCTTTTTAAAAGAAGGGATAATGCAAGTAGACCAAAGATATATGTTACTTTATAAGGAAAAGCACCAAATACACTGGATAAATAATAAAATTAATATAATTAGAACAATTTGTCTTGAAGGCAAGCTTATAATTATATCCATAATCTATGTTATTTCTATATAATCACTGATAATTTATATACTAGTACATAAAGTAGTTCAGTGCCTTCCAGTTTTAAATTATATCTCTTTAGTTATGTTTGAAGTAGCACCTTCAGTTATTCATTTCAAAGGTAACTGTACAAAATATAATTATTCATTAATGACTACATTTATTGAAAATCTACAATATGTCAGACACAGGTGTTGGAAAATCCATGATGTGTACCATAGGTCAGGCCTTCCCTTCAGTGGTAAACACACTCCTGGACTTTCAGACTAAAAGAGAAGTAAAATACAATCTGAAGCATGAAAGGATGGCATGACGGGTAAGTAAGCTGAACCACAGCAGAGTACCAGATCTGGAAAAGAAAGGATGGTATCCTTATAGAGAAGAGAATCTTAAAACTACAAGATATAGAGACAAAGAGGGGAGCTAAAGCTGAAGGGGTGAAGGAAATACACATAGGAACAGCTTGTGTTTAGTACATATTTATGGAAGGGAGAAATGGAAGGATAAAGAAAGGCAGTGAGAGAGGAAGGAATGGAAGGCTAGGCATTTTCTAGAAATAAAAATTGGTAGGGATAGCTACAGTAGAAGTGTGAGTGAGAAATAATAGCAAATAAATAATATTGGAAAAGTTTGCATGAAATTGAATGGTCTTATTTGCTGGTAAATAGATAGAATTGGAAAACATCAAGCTAACTGAAATAAGCCAGACTCAGAATGTCTAGGGTCAAATATCTTCTTTCTCACATAGAAGCTAAACCCAAATAAGGGGGAAATGGTGGGGGGAGGAATCTCATGAAAAATAGAAGAGATATCAGTGCAGTAGAGGAAGGGGGTGAGGGTAGGGGAGGAGATGGGAAATGGGAATGAAATTGACCAAACTATCCTAAGTACATATATGAATATGCCACAGTAAATCTCACCTTCATTTATACGTGTAAGACACTAATTTACAAAAAAAGACTATAAAAAAATAGAAGGAAATTCAGTAGAGGAAAAGGAAGAGGGAGTAGGAGAAGGGGAGGAAAAGAAAAAGTACTGGGGATTCAATTGGGGAAAATTACATCCCATGCTTATATAAATATAGAATTTTATGTTTTCATAAAATTAATTGAGGTGCATTATATATTTTTAATCAAAAGATAGGCATAATACTATTTCTAGAATATAATTGATGATGGGTATATTAAGAGGTATTTCTGCATTATTCAAGTGAGAATTATTTGCTGCTTCTACTTTTGCAGGAGTTTAGTGTACAGAGCAAACTTTTCAGATTTGGCAATAAGGACAATGGAGAGGACACGATAAATGAATGAGAAGAATTCATATTAGCAACTGACCAGCCTCAGACTTCTGGCTCCAATAACTTAAGTTGTGCTCTTCACTAAGCTGTAAAATAACAGATGACAGAGTTTGGTGAGAGGACTTGAGCCATGTTAGATGAAGTTCCTTTGGCACTTCTATGGGAAAATTGAAAAATCTGAGAAAACATTTATAACTTTCGCATTTGAAGAGAGATTTTGACTGATGGCGTGAGCAGAACCAGCTCACAGGCCTATGACCTCTAGATGCTCACAGCTCCCTCCTCCAGAAGGCCTGTATGTTGAGTTAATGTCTTTTTGTTGCCATCTTGAAATTCTCAGTACTTTCATTCTGAATTCATGGTTTGTCAATGAAGCCCAATGGGATAATGGAGCACTCATGTGAGCAGAAGGATGTATAATATGTGGTCTGCTATATCTTGTTGCCCACTGCTGTTCTCATGAAGCATTTATGATGCCAGATAAGCACTGAATTCCAGTAGAAACATAATGTGTAGGAATTTAGCAACACTCAAAGAAGTACAAAGTAAGCCCAAATATGCTGACCAAAGATTAAGCAGAGGTGCTAACTGCACTGAAAAACCATACTGTATATTTAACCACAGCTTTCTTCTAACACAGGAAGGAGGCAGTGCTAATCTAAGGAACATGAATGACCAAAACCTTAATATAGTCTTTCTTTTTTATATTACTGCCTATATTAGGCAACTACTTATGTTGAAAGACAGAGAAGGAAAGGGGAAGTTCATAAGTACAACCATAATTCCCTTTTCTTTTAAGTCATTTCTTATTCATCAGCAAAGAAAAAACTAGAGAGTTTTTGTTGAAAGTGTATATCAAGATATTAAAAACAAGTTAGTTTCGTGTAATGTTTCCACATTCTGGTAAGAACAAAATACATATGCATGTGCAAGCTATAAAACAAATTGTGTAATGGTCATTAAGTATATGCATTAATTTCTCTTGTATTTGCATTTAAAATTGGCACTGCACAATGTGAAGATGAGAGGCTCATTAGAATTGTGCACTATTTCAACATATCGGGTAAAAAATGAATATCCATTCTGGACAGAGGTAAGAAATAATTGTGCATCCAGAATTTGACATATATTTTGAAAAATGCATATAGAAAAGTGTTTTATGTGTGTCTAAGTAGATAATTGAATTTTTAAGCTGCTATTTTTATGTATATGATAAAAAGCGATATTAATGTTTTCCCTTAAAATAATAGAGGCATTTGAAAAAAAGACACAATATCTTTTCTTCTAGCCCACATTTTTTCATCCATTTCTCAGGCAAAAAGAAAAAAAAACAAAATAGAAGAACACAAATCTAAAAGTTCTCTGATAATGTGCTAAAATTATCTTTCAAAGTGATAATAAATTACTTGTCAATTTTATTTTCTCTTAATTTATTCCTGTCAAGTACCCTAGGGAAAAGTCAGATAAAGAGAAATGTTATAAAAAGTGTTTAGTGGGCACCAAATAGATAAGATTTGAAAAAAAATTACGTCGACTTTATATATTCTTTATTTTTCGTGAAATGAAGAAATATATACTATTCACGTCTTCTGCTATTTACCATTAATAATACACATCAATTTAATTCCCCCAAAGTCTACCACTTTCCATATTGATGACTGAAAGAGTCCTGGATGTTTGGGTTTATTATTCTCAGCCAATTTTCTAATCCTGCTTGATAAACTGGAAATGCATAGGAATTATATAGATAAGTAGCTTGAATAGCATAGGAAAACAAAACGTACCTGGAGGGAGATGATCATAACTGCATGAATATTGAGACAAAATATGTTGGTATAATAGGTAAACAGACTATGGAACTATTATTTGACACCAAACTCTGATAAGTGTATAAGAAATAATGACAGAACTAGGCCAAAACTAGTATCATTCCAAATCTTCTATGTTTATTGCTGATGTTTGCATAGCAATATTTCTGTTTTCTTTATATTGCCTCACAAGAACAGAGCACATACCTCTAAACTTAATATTAAGACTAAAATAGAGGTATCACCTAAAAAGGAAAATTGTGAAGAGAAATATGCCTATGAAGTGCTTCTCACAACAGAGCTTAGATTTAAATCTGCTATTGAGCATGAGTCTGGTGACAGTTCCTTTAGTATAAAGTCACTGTTATACCCCTAGAACCATCCTCCAATAACTAATGTAATGAAAAGTTTGTCTTTTAAATGAAATATTGTCGAACTAACACCACCATTTGCAGCAGTAAGGAGAAGCAGTTTATTGTTGTTTTAGAAGCTGTGGACCTGTAGCCCGAAAATCATACGTGGCTTTATTTCTCTGTTTGGATTTAAGGTCAGTGCTGCTTTTCTGATTTTAATGACTAAGTCATATTTATTCCCACTCAATAATACACTCAGTGCCAAATGACTTGGAGAACTACAAAATCTGAAATTAACATGGTTTAATCACTTGAGTAAGACATAGGGCCCATAAAAGCAATTTATGGCTATTACTACTATAATATTTTTTTCACTAGCTCTATCTCTATTTCAACAAATCATGATTTCATAAATTAGAAAATAGGTAGGTGAACCTCAACCTTCACATACTCAGTAATCCATTAAATTATTTTTACATTCTACACTCAACCTCCCTTTCAAAGTTTCTAAATAATTACTCAAAATATCCATTACAAAGTGTGTCCACCTCCAGGAAATGTCCAACAATAATGCACTGCTTAAACACATCATCAGAGCTATGGCAGATGCATGATTTATTTGCATGTCAAAAGATGACTCCAATAATGAAGGACAACTATGTTTAATACAGCCGGTTGCTTTAAAATGAAATGGTTACTGTATTTAAGAAAATGGATGATGAGATTATTTTACTAAAGAATTGGAATCAATCTTGAAAAAAAATTATGAAATTGAAACTCTAGTAACAGCATTACAATCCTGGATTTAGGAACTCAGTATATATTTTAATCAGCTGATTAGACAGTGCTGATAAAATTTTCAGTGAAGGAAAAGATAAGGCTATAGGATATATCCAAATTGATGCCTAGGGGACAATATAGATTAAAACAAAGCAAATTAAGATGGCATAAGATGCACACACACACACACACACACACACATGCACACATGCACACACGTACACACACACACACACGTGCACACATGCACACACGTGCACACATGCACACACACATACATATATGTAGTCTCAGAAGGAAAAAAGATGAAAAAATAGGAGAGAACTATATTTTAAAGGAAAATGACTAAGATTTTCATGAAGCAGATGAAGAACACCAAGCCTGGTTGACTCCAAGTCGAATAGATGTCTCTTTTTTAAAAATAACAACAAAGCACACCATAGGAAATTATTAAAAACCCAGATAAGGAAAACAGTAATAAACCTATAGGAAAAAAAGACTCAATCTTTAACTGAATAATAAGGCATAAAGGAACACCTGTGCAGGGATACCTGTGAAGAGGCACACAAAGAACAGACACAGACACAAATAGGGCAAGCAGACAGACAGGATGGAGCAGAGAGAGTGAAGTGGTGGAGAAGAAGTGCAGAAGTGAAGGGTCCGCTCCTTCCTGCCTGGGAGTTTATTAACTCAAAGAACACATACCTCTCCCGTTACCATGACTATATTTTATTTAGTACTTCTTTAACCCTAAGTCCCAGCTAACTGAGATAAGGTCAGGTTATAATAAGCATGGGGCCCCTATTCTCCAGGGGCAACACCATGGAGACCAAATAGTGCCTGCATAGTTGTCTTATTATCTCAGAGGGAGGAGGCTGGGCATCCTAGGTCTGGGAAGCAAAGTAAACTTAAAAAGGACAATGCTATGGCAGCCAGGCATCCTGTGCTTTTACACAGGAGTTTCCCAGTCCCCAGGGGTTACCTAGCAAGCAGCCAGGCATTCTGTGTCTTTGCACAGAAAATTCCTAGTCACCAAGCATGTCCCAATCATGAAGTTTGAAGACCCCAATCCCAAATACAGAATTCTTACAATAAGGATAACACAACTTTTTTAATAAAATGGGTAAAAAGTGACACAATAAAAATTAAATGTATAATAACCAATTGTTGGTTTTAGAAGATTGATGTGTTCACTTTTAGTTAGACTAATTAAGGAAAAGAAAATTACAAGTTACTCATATTAAGAACCTACCAACAAAATCACAACAGGTCTTAAGGACATTATAATTAAACATACCCCAATTGATACAAAGTGAAATCTTTAGAGTTTTATATTTAATTAAAAATTAATATATAAATAAAAAGTTTTCTATAAAGAAATCTTCAAATTAAATAAATTTGGTGAATTATCTCAAACATTAGAGGAAAAATTTTACATATATTTTTCAAAGAATAGAAAAAGAGAAAACATCTTCAAATCATTCATGAGTAAATATTAAACCATGATAATCAAAATTCTGATATAACTCGGTTAAGTACTTGCCTGCATATATACACAAGGCCCTGGGTTCAATCCCCAGCACAACCAAAAAAAAAGTCTGAAAATGTGGGCAAGATGGTGACATGGAGGCACCAGCACTTGAGGACTTGCTCCTCCAATGGATAGAACAAAAGCAAGAAGTTTGTAGCTGCATGTAGAGAGGAGTGGCTGTGGGAGAACACTGGAATTCAACAGTGAGAGAGAGATGTCTGGTAAAATCAGGAGAATAGGGTTACTAGTATCCAAGAGAAACAGAGTCCTAGCACCTGCCACCTGGCACCAGGCAGGAGGAGGGAAATTATTTCCTCTGAGAGGTAAAGGTGAGAGTCCCAATTAGGTGAGGAAGCTTGTCCCTTGTAGACATGCACATAAATAAGAGTGCTGCTGTCTGAATAGCAGGTTAGTTGTAGAGAAAGAATTTACTGTACCTGTCAGAGATTCCCCATAATGATATAGCCTGGAGACATCTTGAGAAGGATAATAGTGTCCAAGATTGTACTGCTCTGGGGGTCAGAGTCTCCAGCAAACGCCTGTCTCTGAGACCCCACAGATACTCTGCTGCATTGCCTAGGTGGGTGATAGACTCACCAGATAGTCTTAACACAAATCCACTGAGAGTTCTATGCTGAGGGGGGAGTGTGAGCCACAACATGGCAGGGGGGGAAGAGAGGGCACTGCTCTATGGAACTTGGGATTGGGAAATCTGTCCTCTGAGATGGGGGCATGACCAGTTGTGTGTGATTTCACAGGAGGGCCAAGACTGCCGGAGCCAGGACAGGGGGTAGTAGGCTGTAATATTCCTTCTACTCCTGCTATTTCCCCTAACACAGAGCTTTTGGTTTAATTGCCCTGTATCTACAGAGGCATCTGGAGACCTCACATAGCCACAGCTCTTGGCCCATCCCCAGATGTTCAGTTTATAAGAAGCTTGGAAAAGAATATATACCCAGAGCACCTGCTTTTCTCACTAGTCATTCTAGTGTGGGATTTAACTGAGGAATTTTAATAAGCTGCTGCCATGGGTTACTCCCACCAGGAACCTGGCAGGTACCACAAATGAAAAAATGGGGATGAAGAAACCCTGGACAAATTCTCTGATCCTCGGTCACAGAGCCAAAAATAATAGTGACAGAAACTTTTATTGTCATAGTCCATGATTATTCACTTGACTCAAGCACCCCAAGTAGAAGGAATTTCTTTCTTTCTTTCTTTCTTTCTTTCTTTCTTTCTTTCTTTCTTTCTTTCTTTCTTTCTTTTGACTTTTGACTATTTTTGTACAGTTTTTTTAGTTTTTATTTTTACAGGTTTTTATTTTTCATTTTTTTCTTTTTTCACTTTTGCTTTACATGGTATTGGGGATTGAGCCTAGAACCTCATGTTCATTAGGTGGGTGCTTTGCCACTGATATACTCTCAGCCCAGATGGGATAAATTTTACCTTGCTCTAGCCATTACCTAGTACTATATAAAGCTTCACAAACCCTTTTACTTAAAGACTAGAAAGGACATAAGTGCATAGTTGTTAAACCATCCCCAGGTGGACACAGTGTGTGGGAAGTCTGAGGTTCTGCTCCTGTGGAAACACCTCTCAACATAACAGCAGAGGAGAAAAAAAACAACAACAGACCATTGATCAAACTGAACCTACATGGGTCCCGTTGTATGTGTTACAAATGCATTGCTGACAAGACTAGAGAATTCCACAGTGGTAGCTGGGATTCTGCCCCCTCCCTCTCCCCATGAAGTACCTGGATATCCAACAGCATCCAGTCAGAAGACAAGAGCTTCAGACCTCTCACTGTGCCTTAATAATCAGAACCAGAATCATTTTCAAGTAACAAACCCAATATCAACAGTGTCTGTGGAAACCCTCATTACCTGATAAGAGCTACCACTCTCATTATAGGAGTAACCATAGAGAGTACAATCCACATAATCTACTGCCAACGCCACACCGGCCTGAATTACCTGAGTGATTGAAAGGCTTTCTGAGATAGCAGATCTCTATGAATACAATAATAAACACTGTGTCCGAACACATGAATTGCAACACTATGGGATCAGTTGAAAATAACCTCAATTGTATATGACAAAACAATACCCTGATAAGCATTTTCAGGATAAACCAGCTTAACAAGAAGACCATCACATAAAACCGGAAGAGATATTCATCCCAACATGCTATGCAAATTTTGACACAGAAAGAGAAATGCAAATCAAAACTCCTCTAAGATATCACCTCACTCTAGTCAGAATGGCAGCTATTATGAAGACAAATAATAATAAGTGTTGGTGAGGATGTGGGGGAAAGGGTACACTCATACATTGCTGGTGGGACTTCAAATTGGTGCAGACAATATGGAAAGCAGTAAGGAGATTCCTTGGAAATCTAGGAATGGAACCACTATTTGACCCAGCTATTCCTCTCCTCAGTCTAACCCAAAGGACTTAAAAACAGCATACTCTGGGGACACAGCCACATCAATGATTATAGCAGTACAATTCACAATAGCTAAACTGTGGAGCCAATCTAGACGCCCTTCAGTGGATGAATGCAAAAAAAAAATGTGGCATACATACACAATGGAATTTGCTCAACAATAAAAGAGAATAAAATCATGGCATTTGCAGGTAAATGGATGGCATTGGAGAAGATAATGCTAAGTGAAGTTAGCCAATCCAAAAAAAAAAAAAAACATTGCTGAATGTTCTGTCTGATATAAGGAGGCTGACTCATAGTGGGGTAGGGAGAAATAGATGAATTCTAGATACGGAAGAGGGGTGGGAGGGAAAGGAAGGGGGCAGGGGATTAGCAAGGATGGTGGAATGTGATGGACATCATTATCCAAAGTACATGTATGAAGATACAAATTGGGTGTCAACCTACTTTATAAACAAAAAGAGATATGAAAAATTATGGTAGATATGTGTAATAAGAATTGTAATGTGAAAAAACCTGAGTATATGTATGAAGATATGAATTGGCATGAACATACTTGATATATAAAGATATGAAAAATTGTGCTCTATATGTGTAATAAGAATTGTAATGCATTTCGCTGTTGTGTATTTAAAAAATAAAATCAATTAAAAAAAGAAACCCAGGAAATATGAAAAACTAAGGCAATATGTTACTAACATGCACAACTTTCTAGTAACAGATTCCAAAGATATCAAAGTGAGATGATGAATAATGAATCACTTTTAATAAGTGAAGAAATTCAAGAGACTACAAGCAGTTGAATGAAATAAAAGACAATATAGGATATGAATGAAACACTTTTAACGAGATAAATATTTGGAAAAAAAGAACAAAAAAGAAATTTTGGAAATAAAGAATTCAACAAGTCAGATTAAAAAAATTGAAAGCCTCAAAAAAGACTAGATCAAGTCAAAGGAGGAAAATGATAGCCTGAAGATAAATTTTTCTAAATATTATATTCAGATAGTCAATAAGAAAATATTCCAGTTCACTAGCTCAATTTTAAAGGATTGAATATTTAGTTCATTGGCATACTCAAGGAAGAAGAATTAAATGTTGAAGGCATAGATAACCTACTCAATGAAATCATAGTAGATTATTTCCAAAATCCTGTGGAAGAAATAAAAATACAGGTATAAGATCATTCAGAACCTGAAATAACACAGCCAGAAAAGAACCTCTCTAAAACACACTGTAGTTATATTATCAAAAGTACAGGATAAAGAAAGAATATTAAAATCTGTCAGAGAGAAGCAACAAGTCATATTTAAAGGCAAACCCACTGGACCAAATGCAGATTTCTGAAGAGAAATCTTAAAGGCCAAGAGGGCATCAAGCGATGTATATTTTAATACCTGAAAGAAAAACAAACAAAAAAAAAAACTGCCAATGAAGATTATCATACCCAGCAAGGCTGTGCCTCAGAATCAAAGAAAAATAAATATCTTCCAAGATAAGCATCAACAAAGGCAATTGGTAAACTAGCATTACAAAGATGGTTGAAGAAATCTTACACTCAGAATAAGAGGTAAAGATAATCCCATCATGAGAGCACATGAAATGAAAGATCTCATTTTTTAAAAAGTAGGTAGACAAGTGAGAATAGGAAAGAATCAAACATTAGCAAAATGGTAAATCAATAAACCTCAAAGATGAACAATACAGGACAAAATAAATATACTTGAAACAACTAGAAACCAATTTTAAAAATGACAGGAACGAGTCCATGCATTTGAATAATAACTGAGAATGTAAATGTTCTTAATTCTCCAATTAAAAAACACCAACTGGCTGAATCATTTGAAAAACAAATCTCAACAATAACCTAAAAATAAAAGGATGGAAAAATATATTCCAAGCAAACAGAATTGAAAAACAATTACAAAAAAAAATGAGCTTTAAGAAAAGAATGTCTTTTTCAATGTCTTTCTTTAGTGTTCTGTAGTTTTTATTGTATGGTTCTTTCACCTCTTTCATTAGATTTATTCCCAAGTATTGTATTTTTCTTTTAGGTTATTGTGAGTGGAGTAGTTTTAATAATTTCTCTTTCTGAGGGCTCATCACTGATATATAGAAATGTATTTAATTTATCGGTATTGATTTTATATCCTGCCACTTGGCTAAAGTAATTTATTAATTCTAGAAGTTTTCTGGTGGAGTTTTTTGGATCCTTTAAGTACAGAATCATTTTGTTGTCAAATAGTGATAGTTTGAGTTCTTCCTTTCCTATTTGTATCCTTTTAATTTCTTTCGTCTATCTAATTGCTCTGGCTAGAATTTCAAGGACTATGTGGAATAGGAGTGGTGAGAGAGAGCATTCCTATCTTGTTCCAGTTCTTAGAGGGAATGCTTCTAATTTTTCTCCATTAAGAATAATGTTGGCCTTGGGCTTAGCATAGATAGCTTTTTACAATGTTGGGATATGTTCCTACTATCCTTAGTTTTTCTACTGTTTTAACATGGATGGGTGTTGTATTTTATCAAATACTTTTTCTGCATCTATTGAGATGATCATAGGATTTTAATATTTAAGTCTCTTGATATGATAAATTATGTTTATTGATTTCCATACATTGAACCAACCTTGCATCCCTGGGATAACCCCACTTGATCATGATGCATGATCTTTTTAATATGTTTTTGTATGCAATTTGCCAAAATTTTAGTGAGAATTTTTTTCATCTATGTTTATCAGGGATATTGGTCAGAAGTTTTCTTTCCCTGATGTGTCCTTCTCTGGCTTAGGTATCAGGGTTATACTAACCTCATAGAATGAGTGTGCGATGTTCTCTTCTTTTCTATTTCATGGAATAATTTGAGGAAATATTGAAGAAGACCTTTGAAAATGGAAAATTCTCCCACGTTCATGGATGGGAATAATTAGTATTGTCAAAATGATAATACTACCGAAAGCATTATATCAATTTAATGCAATTCCAAAGAAAATCCTAAAGACATTCCTCATAGAAATATAAAAAACAATTATGAAATTCATTTGGAAAAATAAGAGACCATAATAGTCAAGGCAATCTTTAGCAAGAAGAGAAAAGCAGGAGGCATCTCAATACAAGACCTTAAACTATACTACAAAGCTATAGTAACAAAAACAGCATGGTATAGGCACCAAAATAGACTTGTAGACCAATGGTACAAAATAGAAGACACAGAGAAAAATCCACATAAATACAATTATCTCATACTAGACAAAGGCACCAAAAACATACATTGTAGAAAAGGTAGCCTTTTCAACAAATGGTGCTGTGAAAACTGGAAATATATATGCAGCAAAATGCAATTAAACCTTTCACAAAACTCAAGTGGATCAACGACCTAGAAATTGAACCAGGGACATTTCACCTACTAGATACCTAAAGCACAAGAAATAAAATCAAGTACTAATAAATGGGATGGATTCAAACTGAAAAGCTTCTTCTCAGCAAAGGAAATGATCAACAATGTGAAGAATGAGCACCCAGAGTGGAGAACATCTTGACTACATGAACATCAGACAGAGCATTAATTTCCAGGATATCTAAAGAACAAAACTCCTCGTATCAAAAGAATAAATAATCCAATCAATAAATGGTATAAGAACAGACACTTCTCAAAAGAAGATATATAATCAATCAACAAATATATGAAAAAAATTCAACATCTCTTTTAATTAGAGAAATGCAAATCAAAATTACTCTAAGATTTCACCTCACTCCAGTCAGAATGGCAGCTATTAAAAACACAAACAACAATAAGTGTTGTTGAGGATGTAGGGAAAAAGGCACACTCATACATTGGTGGTGGAACTGCAAATTGGTGCAGCCAATCTGGAAAGCAGTATGGATATTCCTTGAAAAACTGGCAATAAAACCACCATTTGACCCAGCTATCCCACTCCTCAAAAGGACATAAAATCAGCATATAATAGTGATGCAGCCAAATCAATGTTCATAGCAGCTTAATTCACAGTAGCTAAACTGTAGAATCAGCCTAGATGTCCTTCAATAAGTGAATGGACAAGAAAACTATATATATATATATATACACACACACACACACACAAGACTATTATTCAGCATTTAAAGAGAATAAAATTATGGCATTTTCAGGTAAACGGATGGAGTTGGAGATTATCTTGCTAAGTGAAGTAAACCAATCCCCCAAAACTGAAGGCCAAATATTCTCTCTGATAAAAAGGCTAAAAATAGATAAGGAGGGGGGTGCATGGGAAGAATGGAGAAACTTTGGGCTAAGGGGAGGGAGAAGAAGGGAAGGGACCTGGGGGCAGAAAAGACGGTAGAATGAGGTGCACATGGCCATGATTACCCTGGTACACGTATGACTGCACATATGGTGTGCAACTCTACATTACATACAACCAGAGAAATGAAAAGTTGTCCTCCATTTGTATACAATGAATCAAAACACTAAAATTGATACCACAAAAATTCAAAGGACCATTAAGGATTATTTTGCCAACAAATTGGAAAACCTACAAACAATGGGCAAATTCCTGGACACATACAACCTACCAAAATTGAATCAAGAGGACATAAATAACCTGAATAAAATAACAAGTAATGAAATTTAATCAATAATAAAAAGTCTAAAAACAGAAAAGCCCAGGACTGGATGTCTTCCCTGCTAACTTTTTTTTAACTTTTATTTATTTTTTTACATGAGCTTTATTATTATTATTATTATTATTATTATTTGCATTACAATTCTTAATACACCTTTATACCACAATTTATCATATCTCTGTATATATGTTGACAACAAATTCACATCTTCATACATGTATTTTGTATAATGATGAGGGTCTGCTTCCACCATCCATGCTATCCCCTTCTCCCTCCCTTTCCCTCCCACCCTGCTGACTTTTATAAAACTTAAAAAAAAAACTAGTGTTTTCCTCAAAATATTTTATAAAATTAAAATGGAAATAGCCCTTTCAAACTTATTCAAGGTCAGCATTACTCTGCTATTAAAAACCTGAGAAAGACTTAACAAAACAACAACAAAATAAAATAAAAAGAAAGAAAGATAAAGAATGTTATAGATCAATATTTCTGATGAGCACAGATATAAAAATCCTCAGCAAAGTACTTTCAAATCAAATTCAATAACACATTAAAAGAATATACACCAGGCAAGGGGTGATGGTACACATCTATAATCCTAGCAACCCAGAAGGATCTAAATTTGAGGCAGAATGATTATGAATTTGAGGCCAGGCTCAGCAAATCAGTGAGATCCTCAGCAATTTAGCTAGAACCTGTCTCAAAGTAAAAAGGACTGGAAAAATAGTTCAGTGGTAAAAAATGCCCAGTTAAATCCCCAGCACCTCAAAAAAAAGTTTAAAATAAAAAAATTAATAAATCATACACAAGGATGAATTTTGTTTCATTTTAGGGATTCAAGGATAGTTTAAAGTATATAAATCAACAACATAATACAACACATAGATAGAATTAATATAAAACTTACATGATTGTCTCAATAGATACAGAAAAACATTTGATAAAATCCAACATCCCTTCTAAACATCTTGAAGGATTGCATATGGAATGATAATAATGCAACATAATAACTATATATAACACATCTATTTATAACATCATAGTGAACGTGAAATAACTGAAATGATTTTCTCTAAGATCAGAAATGAAACAAGGGTGTTCACTCTCACTATTCTTACTCAATATCATTCTAGATATTTTAGTCAGAACAATTAAGTAAGAGAAAGAAATAAAAGATATGCAAAGGGGAAGGGGTGAGTTTAAAATATTCCTGTTTAAAGTGGAACTGATCTTATGCATAGAAAAAACTAAAGACCCTGCAGAAAGACTAATAGAACAGATAAATTCAGTAAAGTAGCAGAACAAAATCAACATGCAAAAATCATTTAGCTTTCTATGTAACATTAATGAATTTGCTGAGAAAGAATTCAGGAAAGTAATTCTATTCACAATAGACATACCAAAAAAAAAAAAAAGAAAAAGAAAAAACATGAAACAAAGCATAAAACAATAAAAAAGGAATAAAAAAATGAGAAATACTTAGAAATAAACTTAACCAAGGATGTGAAAAATGTCTACAATGAAAATCATAAACACCAAAGAAAGAAATTGAAGAAGATACTAAAAGATGATACTATGTTCATGGATTAGGAGAATCAACATTATTAAAGTGTTGATTTCAATAAAATCCCCTTCAAAATATCAATCACTTTGGGTGTGGTGGCACATATCTGTAATCCCAGTGGCTCAGGAGGATTGGGCAGGAGGATCATGAGTTCAAAGGCAGCCTCAGCAATTTAATGAGGCCTTGTCTCAAAATACAAAATGTGTTAAAAAAAAAAAGGGCTGGAGATTTGGGTCAGTGGTTAAGCACCCCTGGGTTTAATCCCTGGTTCCAAAAGGAGAAATAAAATCACATGCTTCATAGAAGTAGGAAGAAAAAACCCTAAAGTTCATATGAAAACACAAAAAAGCCAAAATACTAAGTAAATCTTAAGCAAAAGGAGCAAATTTAGAAGCATATCAATAACTGATTTCAAAACTTACTACAGAGACAAAGTAATCAAGACAACATGGTATTAGCATAAACACTGACATGTGGACTAATGCAAAAGAATAGAAGACCCAGAAACGAATCCACACATCATCAGCCAACTGATTTCAACAAGGTTACCACATACATACATTGGAGAAAGGACACCTTCTTCAGCAAATAGTGCTGAATATCCATGTACAGAAGAATAAATATCTACCCTCTCACCCTGTACATCAACTCCATATGGATCAGAACTTAATATCTCAACACAGTGGCTCACAGCTATAATCTAAAAGATTGAGACAGAAAGATCACAAATTCAAGGTCAGCCTCAGCCACTTATTAAGACCTTATCTCAAAATAAACAAGAAAAAAAAAAAAGACTGTGACATACTTCTTTGGTAAAATACCCTGTTCAATCCTGAGTATAAATAAAGTTAAAATTAAACTTCAAACATTTTAAAAGAAATAAAGTTAAAATTAAATTTAAAACATTTTAAAAAGAACTTCATGTAAGATCTGAAACTACTAGAGGAAAACACAGGAAAAGAGGTTCAAGATATTGACACAGGCAATATCTTTAATTATTTTCAACAGAAAAAAAAAACATTGTTTCCAAAAGCACAGGAAACAAAATCAAGAATTGACAATTTAAAAACTCTGCACAGCAAAGGAAACAATCAACAAAGTGAAAAGACAACCTACAGAACAGGAGGGAAATATTTACTAGTTATTAATCTGGGAGAGGACTGATATCTAGAATATATAATGAACTCAACAACTTAAGAACAAAAAGTACAATTATCCCAATTTAAAAATGGCAAATCACCAGAATCCAATAAATATATGGCATGGCCCAATATCTGTATCCATAAGGGAAATGCAAATCAAAAGTATAATGATCTTAGTTAGAAAGGCTATTATCGAAAATTAACATAAAATAATACTAGTAAGGACCTGGAGAAAATGAAACTCTTATATACTGTTGGTAGGTAGGGTTAAATTAGTATAGCCACTGTGGAAAAAAAAAACTCATGGAGTTTCTTTAAAAACAAACAAACTAAAAATAAATCTACCATATGTTCCAACTACCAAACTCCTGGTTATTCCTGGTTATATATTCGAAAGAAATGATATCAGCATACAAAAAAATACCTGCATACCTTCGCTTATTACAGCAGTATGTGTAATTAATAGTGAAGATATAGAATCTGCTTGTGTGTTTGTCAACAGATGAATAGATCAGAGGCATTTGGTAAATATACGTAGTCTAGTAGTATTTAGCCATATAGAAGAATAAAATTCTGTCACATTCAGGAAAAAGGATAAACTGGAGGACATGCTAGGGAGAAATAATCCAGACACAGAAAAGTAAATATTGTAGGTTCTCTCTCAAATGTGGGGATGGACAGACAGACAGACAGACAGACACACACACACACACACACACACACAGTTCTGAAAGTACCAAGAGTAGAAACAGAGGCTATTAGAAGCTGAGAAGAGGGAAGGGCCAGGAGAAGGGCAGAAAGGGAAGGGAAGGGAGTGGAAAAAAATGGGTGAATGATCAGTGCACTATATACGTATGTACAGAAATATCACAGTGAATCCTATTACTTTGTAAAATCAATGTGCTAATGATTATAGTAAAAATATTTACAAGACTATTACAGGAAAAAAATACAAGCAATTTCTCTCATCAACGTAAAGCTTTCTATGAACTAAGTTAGCTAATTAAAAAGCATAAAGTAAACTGCATGCTATATCACAACAAAATTAGGTTTAATCTAAAATACGAGGGCTATTTAATATTAAAAAATAACTGAACAGTCACAATAGCTACAATTTAGAATCTACCACCAATGAATGAGTTGATAAAGAATAGGTTACACACACACACACACACACACAATGTGGAAATTATTATTTAGCCATAACAAAACATGAAATCATTTCATTTCCAACAACATGGATACACCTGGAGAATATATGTTAAGTGAAATATACTTGGAACAGAAAGATAAACTCCATATGATTTCATTGATGAGTAGAATCTAAACTAGTTAATCTCATAGAAGTTGAGAGTAAAATAGTATTTACAGAGACTGGGGAGAAAAGAGAAAAGGGCTAATAGGGAGAAACCAGCCAACAGGCAGAGACTTATATAGTGAGACAAGAGGAAGAAGTCGTTCAGAGATTTTGGGGGTAGGGGACACAGCAATGTAGAAAGGATTTTGAATGTACTCAATAAAAATGATAAATATTACCCTCAGTTGATCATTATACAATGTGTGTATGTATGTGCATATATATATATATATATATATATATATATATATATATGAATCAAAACATCACATTATACTTCATAAATATGTAGAACTACTATGTGTCAATAATAATAAGATTTATAAATATGAACAGTAATCAATGCAATTTTGCAAATTAACAAACAAGAAATATATATATATATATATATATATATATATATATATATATATATATATAGTTCAATGCATGCGGACAAGCAAGCAGATTTTTTTTTTTAATTCACTGAGGAGGAAAAGTTACTTTTATGGTATTCTCAAGAAAAAATAAGGAACACAATTACATCATTAAAAATCATCAATGAAAACCAGATTGAGGGGCAGGATTCAAATTAACTTACTAGTGTTCTTCAAAAAACGTTAAACTCATGAAAGAAAAGGAACTGAGAAAGAGTCAGATGGAAGGAAACTAAGGAGACACAAAAAATAATTGCAATTCTGAATTGACTCCTGGAACAGAAAAAGCAATATTAGTGAAAACATTTTAAAACCCAAACAAAATCTAATTTAGCTATTAATTTCATACTAATATTAATTTTTTAGTTTGATTTTATTTCCTATGGTTACATATTATTAGGGAAAGCTGTAATAAGGGTATATAGAAACTTTCCTGAAGTACTTTTGTGATTTTTCTATATATGTCTCAATTCCTTTAAGATAAAAAGTTTTAAAAATGAAGAGAATGTTTTAAAATGAAGAGAATGTTTTAAAATAAAGAGAACGTTGAAAGAATACAAGGGAAAGATACATATTGAGATAATATATGTTCATTATATACCTTAAATAAGGAAGTCTTTGGTATTTTTTTTTTGAGAGAGAGAGAGAGAATTTTAATATTTATTTTTTAGTTTACGGCGGACACAACATCTTTGTTTGTATGTGGTGCTGAGGATCCAACCCAGGCCACACGCATGCCAGGCAAGCATGCTACCACTTGAGCCACATCCCCAGCCCCGTCATTGGTATTTTATACTCAAAATTTCAACAAAATTAATAAGAACATAGACAATCCACTAAAGGTTTGAACAGCCATTTCACAAAATAGGTTATTCAAATAGCTAATGTATGTGTTAAAAATTGTTCAACAACATCCAATAACAAGATAATGCAAATAAAACCCACCATGATGTAGCACTACAAACCCAGTAAAATGGCTATAACTCAAAACAAACAAACAAAAACTAGACAAAACTATTAAAATCAAAAAATGGCAAGGAAATGAAGTAACCAAGATACACATGGATGGTAGCAATAAAAATCGATTTCTGCAGTTTGGAAAATTCTTTTGTAAATTCTACTGAAGTTTGGTATGATTCTGCCTTATGTCAATTAATTCTACTTCTAAGAAACTCAGATAAATGTCTATCAATAATTCAATGAAAAATGTTATGTGCTTATTTATTTTATTTATGCAACACTATAAAAGACAAGAACAAAACTACTGTACAAGCAGCAATAAAATGGCAAATGTCACAAACAACATTGAGCAGAGGATCTATAATTACAAAATAATTTAATTTAAATAAACATAAAACTAGGAAAAATTGCTCTTTAGTGACAAAAATCTGAATAGTAGTTACTTGTGGGAAAAAGTATTTAGACACACTCAGAGGTAGAACACTCATTTTGTGATATTTGTATCACTCTACCTGTGCACCTGGGTGGTGGTGGGATGGGTGTGCACATTTTGTGAAAATTTAAAATGCTTACACAAAGGATAGTTATAGAAATGCTATAAAAGTGGTAATTTTAAATATTATATATCAAAAAACATTATTAACAAATCTTTACTCTGTGATCATAAAAATTCATATTTGCAAAAGTGAAACATTAATATAAAATGTAAACTTTACCATTAAAGAAATTATCATAAAGCACAATGTATAACCCAGTTTGTGTGCTATACAGGGAAAACATTTGACTGAAAAAACACAAATTAAACTAAAATATATGTTTTACAACCATATATATTGCTTTAAAATTAATAAAATATATACAGCAACTATGTTTAATTGCATTCATTATCTGAGCATCTTAATTGGATATGCTGTTACATTAAATAAAAATTAAATAGGACCTGGTGGCACATGCCCATAATCCCAGCAACTTGGAGACTGAGGCAGGGGAATTGCACAGTCAAAGCCAGTCTGTACACCTTAGTGAGACCTTGTCTCAAAATTAAAATTAAAAGGATTATAGTATAGTCTGATGTCCATCAAGGACTCTTGAGTTCAATACCATTGCCACAAAAATAAAGATTTTATTAATAGCTGATTTCTAAATTGTTTTCATGTGTCATAAATTTTTTTGGTAAGTGTGCATTTGTTTGTGTTTATGTTGTTTGTTTTGTTCTGGTTCTATGTTGATTTTTTTTTAGCATGAATTGAACATATTCCTCCTTTTATTGACCTACCTTTGTTAGGAGCACAATAAAAGAACAAGCACACAAAGGCTATGCTATTGAAGGCTTTCAGTGCTCTGATTCATTAAATATATATATATAATTTATTTATATATATATATATATATATATATATAAATTGAGTGGATAGATAGATAGATAGATATTTGGTCATGTTGGTCATGTTTTTGTTTGTTTGCTGAGGATTTATTAGGAAATTTTTCTATGATTGGGTTTATGTAATACAAAATCTCCATTTTCCAAAAGTAAAGCATTCAGTTGATGACTGGTAATTGACATCCCTGTGGGTTTTCACAGCCATGAAATTAAACCAAATGCAGGAGCTGATTGTGCATGGTTACCAAAGACATAAATGTGCACACATTTACACGGCTCTGTCACGAAGTGTTGATAGCCCTTGACTGCTCAACACTGTTGTCAGCATTACATTTTTGTTTCTTTTCCAATTTCAAATCAAGTCAAATCAGTTTTCTCTCTGCAGGGTATGAACTTTAGCTACTTTATCTGTCATGATCACATATTTGATTTATTCTTGCCTAGAGATATCTCTAATTTATTATTATTTTTTGTTTTTATCCACACATTTTAATTCCAACACAAATTCTTGAGTGGCTCTTCACAAAATGATGCTTATCAAGTTCTTATTGAATTCTATAACTCACTGATAAGTGCCTTGATGTGTTCTGATGGAAAAAACCTAACACATTCCCCTAACAAGAACCTTGGTGGCCTCGTAAAGGAGAATGTGTCCTTTCTTTACTGGTACTTCATATCAAAGAGAAATGAATAAATACGAAGGCAAAGTTTTAAGGACATTTCCACATATATTAGTTGCAACACACTTTTTTTATTTCTGTAAAGAATTAAAAAGCTAGAATATACTTTTTTAGTTTAAATCTCTAAACTAGTGGTTTTCAATTAATTTCTGAAGATTGAATTTTTTCACTTATACAATTTCTATGAAAGAAAGATGAAATTTTTAAATGTACTTATTTTAAAACCTTAACAGAATGTTTCATGCCTTCAGGATTCTAAATGGCCAAAATAATACATTTAAATTTACATTCTGTAGAAGGAATATGCATATTAACAAAAAAAAGTAATGCTAATAGGACCTTTATAGAAATCCTGCATTAAAATAAACTTTAGGATAGCTTGTGGTATAGCTCAGTAGGTGATCATGTGCTTTTGTTCAGGTAGTGAACAAGAATGTGCACTTCACTTTTGACCTCTAGTTTCTAATGAGAAGACAGAGGTCATTTGAACTGTCATTCAAGTTTCTGAACAACAAAATTTGAACAATAAAATTTTGAACTGTTATTCAAATATAGTGATAGGTAATGAAAGGCTCATTTCTCTCTGGGTGCTTTCAGGATTTTTTTTTAATTAAAGTTTCAGCAGTTTGTTTATGTCATGTCCAAGCATGAAATTGAGTTTGTCTATTTGGGCTGGTTCTATAAGTTTGTGATTTTTTTTGTCACAACTGGTAACTTTTAAGCTATTATTTCTCCAAAAATGTTTTTCAGTCTTATCTTTCTTTTATTATTCTTTCAGAAACTCGGATGACACAATTATTAGGTATTTTTAATTGCTACACATAATTTACTGTTCACTTCTTCAATCTGTTTTCTTTCTGTTGTTCAAATAAGATAATTTTTATTGGTAGATCTATCTTCCAGTTTACGGATTACTTCCTCTGTCATGTCTATTCTGCTTAAACCATTTAATGAGGTTTTTAATTTGCTTATTATACTTTTTTTAGCTCTAAAATTTCAACCTGCTACTACTTTATCAAGTCTTTGCCAAGACTCTATTTTATTTTAACTGTTCATAGTTGGTTGTTGACCATTTTTATCACAGCTGCTGTTTAAACTTAACCTGGTAATCCCAACATATATGTTACTCAATTTTGCTCTCTTAATTATCTTCTCACATTCAATTAGAGACATTCCTAGTTTTGGATTTGACAAACAATTTGGGCATGTGTCTTATATTTTTTGAGATTTTTTGTTTTGAAACTCTGATTTCTATTTAAACCTCCTATTTTCTTAGAAGGTAGTTAACCTATTCAGGTTCAAATTGCATTTGCTGGTCAATCATTGTTGGTGGTGCTTCAATTGTCAATTTAATTATACAAAGTTTTGTATTGCTATTCTGTTCAGTTTTGCTTATGTGCTACTGTAGGTATTCTGACCATGGAAATAGACAGGGAAGTGTTCCCCTGGTGAGCAAACTCTCAGGGGGTAACTGTTGCCCTGATTCCCACAATTGGAATGCCCAGCAATTCCCTATTGAGGCTATTAAGATAACTGCAAATGCACTACCTGGTTTACATAATGACGTCCTTTGAAGGAAAGAGGTTCTGTATTTGCATTAACCTGGTCCTTATCTCAGTTAGCTAGCACTCAGGATTAAAAGGAATACTGGCTAAAGTGTAGTCATTGGTAGTGGATAACATGTAACTTTTTGGATTATCAAAGATGACAGCAGAGAAGGGTAAGCACCTTTTATCCTCTGTCTGTCTGCACCTTCCCTGTGTGTCTGTCCTTTGTGCACCTCTTCCACAGGTCTCCCCACACAGGTGTTCCTTTACATACTACACAGAAGAGGACAGGTATCCACCCACACAGCATCCAAAGAAGCCAGTGAGTAGAGGAAATATCTTTGCTCTGCATTGTGCAGGGTAGAGATGTTTGTCAGGAATTCACTTTGCAGTCTCATTAGCCACACTAAGATTAGGATTGGGAGGGACACACCTCATTATCACAAAGCAGAGATTAAAGACAGGGCTCTATCTACAGACTCTACTACAGAGTGAAGTCACCCCTTATTTAAGGAGAAGATGAAAGATGATATGACAGTATTCTGTTCCTAATATATGTAGCTAAAGTGTTTGATTGGAAGGAGAGGGATGCTGTCAATCACCTTTGAATTATTAACAGTGGTCACTGTGAACTATCAACAGATATCTTAAAATGAATGGGTCCTTCAATAGCTGTATTTATATGAAAAACTAGGTGGTGAGTGATTAGGAGTTCAAAAGTACTGAGTTGAGCAGACAGACCAGGAGATTTTGTAAGATACATGACATCATAGCTAAGAGCTTTATGACCTAAGACTACAAAAAGACATCAAGACAAAAATATGGTTTCCTTGTTTTGGAAATGCACTCAGTAATGAATGAGAAAACATTTTTACATTTTAACATCTTTTATTTTCCAAAGAATTGTTAGTTATTTTTTTCCATTGTCAATTTTGTTCCCTTGCTTATTCCAGAATTCTATATGGATTGTTGTCCTAATAAATACAGATCCATTCATTCTTTTTACATGGACTCTTTTGCAACACAGGCACAAAAACAGTATTACCATTCTCCATTTTATAGTCAGTTGTGGAGGCAAAGTTTTGTCATAAATAGGGAACGGCGACTTTACATTGGCAGTCTTATTAATCCTGAATTAGAATTCTTTTTGGTAGTTGCCTGCACAAATACTTTATTGCAAGCTCATAGAATAGTGAGTTTAAACATTTGAGTGACTCCATCAATCAAAGATATGGTTTAAAAATGGTTTTAAAATAATGCATTCTATTTGTTTTTTGTTTTGATCAAGGAAAAGTGATAATACCTGTGCAAAGTTGTGGAAAGTTAAAGGACTTAAATATCTTAATATTCTAAGAATCAACTTAAGATATTCTAGAACACTAAGAAAAACAGATGATCTTAATCACTACTCATATGATATTTCAAAAAGTTCAAAACATATATGCAATGCTTAAGGAATTGAAAATTTTAATACCACCTGTTTTCCCTTCAGGTTGTTTAAAATTGGATCACAGTGTCTTTGCAATGTATAAGAAAACAAAATTAACGCAGGTGTGGTAATCTGAATATTTTCTTCTTAGCAGGAATGTTCATCATCCTCTCTGCCAGAGAAAAATAATTCTCCATTTTTTAAAATAAAGAATTATAAACACAGCAAAGAAATTATCTGTCTTACTCCCTGTTGCTATCAAACTATTTTAATTATACTTGGCTCATTTTTAGTATTTTCAGCCAAAAAATTCATTCAGACTCCCTGAAGCACATTTCTCAGGAGGAAAAACGAGATTTCTTATTATTGTATAATAGCATTTAATATATTAAGATGACATTTGAAAATGTCAAGAGGAAGCAAATGCAACTATGTGTTTTTATGTGCATATGTGTATGCACACACACACACACACACACACAGAGATGTCAAAGCCTGAAACTCTGAACACCTACAAAGTAAATCTTTCAAAAAATTATTACTAGCAAGTTTCAATAATTTTAAACATGAATAAATAAGTAGCTCAATAAAATTCACTAACAAGTTAAAAGCATGGTTCCTTCAGGAATTGTACTAGTGTTTTTAAAACAGTACTATATTTCATCTTTTGTTTCAAAAACTAAACAATGAGAAAGAAAGAATACAAATTCAAATTCAGAAAAACTGTTTTTTTATGGTTTCTACCAATTTTTTATTTATTTAAACAAATGCATATTTGAATTAATCTATCATTCAAGTGTTTTATTGAGCAATCACTATTCTCCAGATATTATTGTAGACCACAAAGGCAATGGAATGGAATGCAATATAATTTACAGACGAAAAAACATTTTGATTATTCACAAAAGATTCAGTAGAGTGCTTAATCCTTTTAGACCTGTGTCATTTTTTTCTCATGAACCACAGTGATCATGAGGTTCACTGACCCTTCTTTAAAAAAACATGCACTAAGGTTTTCATATCTGTAACATTATAAATAATTCAACAATAATTATTAGAATTAGCTCCTAGGTTATGTAAAAATTTATTGTAATGTAAACTATACTTTTACTATAAACGTGTTAATGAATATTAAATTATTATTTCAATTTTATAGATACTTGCTAAAACACTCGAGAGTCTTTTGCTAATCTAAAAATCTCCATACATCGCTTCCAGAATTTTACCTTATTAACTTGCACAAGCACCTACTCAACTGCCAAAATAGAAACCTCAAAAAGACTTCCTGCTCTTTATGTTTGCTGACTTTGAAATCTCTATTTTTTTTCTACAGGGGATAATTGGCTACACTTTTGCTTACATTTCCATCAGGAGCTAGTAAAATGCAGTGGTTAGGAGCACAGCCTGTGGAGCCAAACTGCATGGTTTCCAAACCCAGCTTCTCCACTTCTGGCTGTGATGTTAGACAGGTCATGTCATCACTTTGGGATTCAATTTCAACACTTAAAAGATTAAGATAAAAGTAACTGCATCTACCTCATTAAGGATTAAACAATAATACATGTAAAGTGCCTTGTACACTCAGCATCAATTACTTCCTGATATCTTGGGTTTCTCTTCTTCTTTCTTTGATAATCCTACTAATTTCATCCCATCCATCTACTCTCTGTTGTTCAGGAGTATTTTCCATTTCCTAAAATCTTTGTAAGTTAAGGACATGCTTTTATATTTTCCAGAAAAATATGAAATATGATCTTCTCAATCCTACTTGTAGGTATATTCTCAGTGGGCAATTTTGAACTGATTTCCCCTGTAGAAATTATTAGTATTTTGTATATTTCCCTTTTTTAAATTTTTTAAATTTAATTATTAATATGAGACAGTAGAATGTACTTTGATACTTCGTATGTATAATGGAGGATGATTTCTTACTCTTCTAGTTATACATGATGTGGAATCCCATCGGTCATATAGTTGTATATGTACATAGGGTAATAATGTCCAGTTCATCCTATTATCCTTTCTATACCCATACCCCTCCCTTCATTCCCCTCTACATAATCTAAAGTAACTATTCTTCCTTAGAACCCTTCCCCCTTATTGTGAATTAGCATCTGCATATCAGAGAATACATTCGGCTTTTGTTTTGAGGGGTGTTGGTTCATTTCACTTGGCATGATATTCTCCAGCATGTGTTCCTATCATTTTATGCCTAACACTTTCCTAAACCTGCCCTATAATATTGCAGTAACTATGCTTCTCCCCTTCCCTCATCCTGATATTTAAGCAACAATCTGGCTTACAATAGGCACTGACTAAAACAAGTATTATTTGAATTAATATTTTTTTCAGAAAAAGAAATATCGAAATAAATATATATTATCTTCAACCAGCAAAAAAAAAAACAACTTCTGAAAAATGATAGTCCACCATACACTTTTAGTGATGATGGATGCCAGATACTTTTAGAAAGAAATCAAAGGAACATGTAGGAAGACTGTGCTAGTTAATTTACATTCATCACTTTCTTTCTGTCAACTGACCCATGAGATAGATCTCTTTATCTTCCTTTTTCCGGGTAAGGCATTTAAAGTTCAGAGAGATTGTGATGCATCTCCACTAGGTATTTGTCAATCAGTCCTTATATAATCCACTGTTGCCGGCTGCCCACGTTGATGATCCTGCCAAAGGGAGCTTTCCGGGTTTTCAAGACATCCCTAAGCAGCCTTGTCTTTGTTGTATTAAAAGAAGAACTACCCTTAATAAGAACAGGTTCTTTTCTCAGAATATGTCACAACATGGTTTTAACTGTGGAAATAAATGAAGACGGCTCAAATGTGAACTAGCAAAGGATTCTTTTTTTTTTCAGAGCTTGCTTCAGCAGCCACAGGGGAGATATAAAATGGTGTCTGAGTGTACTGTGCAAAGATTATGGTATGGATTTGCATCTCTGATATAGCCCAAATTAAATTAATGAATGCCCAAAGAAGGAAAAAGAAGTGGCTCTCGGTAATGAAATTTACAGAACTTAGAAAGGTGGAAAGAAAATCCAGTTCCTCTGTTTAGTAAAAGCATGAACATACCCATCACTTTGATGAATCCACACCTTCATCTTGGGATTTCAGGTAGAAGTATGAAGAAATTATCATCCTAACAAGCAGGTTCAGAAGCATTAGAAGGCAGCTATAACTATGCAGAAATGAAGGGAGATAATTCAGAGGCAACTAAGGGGATAATGGCTAGAGGTGAATAACAGCAATCTTGGACGTTCATATCGTGAATGACACAGACCGGTGATTAGTGACAGGAAAAAGTGGTTTGCACTAAATCCCAACAAGTGAGGGGCAGGGGGCTGCTGGAATGCTCTTCAGTCTCACTTGAACAGGAAACAACAGAGTCCAGTCTGTGAATTGAAAATCAATAGTAGCTCAGCTCTGGCAAACTGGAAAGGTGACATAGGACAATAAAATCATGGTTGAAAATATCCTCAATATCCTCCGTAGCAACTGCTTCTAACAAATTTTATTATTCCTGAGTAGAAAGCATGGTCCCATTTTTTTATAGTCTCATTTTTGACATATCAAAATAGTGGCAATTGTCATGTCAAAATGCCAGCATCTCTGATTTGGCCACCAATTAGCCACTTGGCTTTGAGTATTTTCTGACTTCTGCAAATATAAAAAAGCTATACTACATCTTCTCTATGATTTCATGAGTCAACAGATCAGCCACAGTCACTCCTAGTTCCATTATTTATTTGAAAGAACCATGTGGTCCTTATTTAGTGTAACAGCAAGAAGTAATCAAAGATACTATTGAAAAACTCAAGAAATTCAAAGAATGATGGAACTCAAATGACCATAAGGCCAAAGAAATCATCTGTGTGAGAAGAGAGGCACAAGACAATAGCCTGCTGAAATGTAATCTGTTAGCAAAAGAAGCTTGTGTTATTGAGTCATGCTGCTTCTTTTTCTTTTATTCTAACCAAAACCAAATAATTTAGAGCCTTAGTGAATAAAAGCATTGCAAGAAACAGACTGGCTGTGTGAAACATTGGGGGAAACAGTAGACAAAATTCTTTTCATTCAATTCTTGTCAAGATGGAGTTTTTAAGGCAGAACTCCTCTAAATTGTATAACTATAAGCAAATGTTTTGTGCGTAATATGGAACTGGAAGAAAATAAAAGATTTTTTTTGCTTAAATCTAAAAATAATATTTTCTATGAATGCTTGCTTTCCAAAGGACTCTTTGAGCAGAATTCTCCTTTTTAATGCTCGCTCTCTCTCTCTCTCTCTCTCTCTCTCTCTCTCTCTCTCTCTCTCTCTCTTTCTTTTCTGGCATGAGACCACATTAAGTAAACATATATCACTCAGAAGAAGAATAGTCAACAACAATTGCATCCATATCTTTCCCCTGAGGCTAATTCAGAAAATAGAATAAATTGCCCAACAATCAACATATCATTACTGGGTCTTCAAATTTTAGGTTGCTTTTGGGAAGTGATGAAGTTTTTTTCTTTGAATTTGCAATGATGTGGTATTATTTCTTATTGAATCCATTAATCATATTTTCAAAAGGTTGTTTAAGTCATCATTACTAGCTGTTTAGTATTAAAACTATTGCAAGACATGACACTGAAATCCAAATTAAGTTGGCCCCCAAACTGAACAACTGATTAGTAAAACAATTGTTTTCTATTGTTTTGCATTTACTAAAACATCATGATTATTGTGAAGTAATTTACCATTTTTGGTCTAGTGTCTAACATATAAGATGCTAAATTTGTATCTGTACACATAAATATATGTTGTATAAATACATACATACCAAATTAAAATTGATATAAAGTATACATCTTTGTATCCAGTATTAAAATGTAACATTTAGAGGTGGGGGGTGGGGATTAATTTCAGAGGCACTCAACCACTGAGCCACATACCCAGCCCCCCCTAGCTTTTTTTTTTGTATTTTATTTAGAGACAGGATCTCACTGAGTTGCTTAGCACCTTCCTGTTGCTGAGGCTTGGTTTGAATTCTCTATCCTCCTGCCTCAGCCTCCCGATTGGCTGGGATTACAGGAGTACACCAATATGCCTGGCACTATTTTTAAATATTGACTAATTTAATCTAAACCAAAGAATCAAACCAATGTTTTATTGTTTTGTTTTTTACAAAGTATGACAAACTTTTCTTTAGGTGAGTTTGTTTCATAATTTTATATTAAGATATAAAGTAAATAATTTATAAAGCACTTAAAATAGAACAGGAAGATAAATTACAAGTTTAAAATCAATCTTAAAATATCAAGTTGTTATTAAATATTAAGTGACAGTTGTTATGTAGAAAGCCATGATATTATGACTCTTTCTACTTAAAATAAGCTCTTCATTGTGCTGAGCTTCCAGGCATCACTGTAAAATTGATCACTGGCCTCTCATATGAATCTTCAGAGGATATTGAGGTAGCAAAAAATGGTGTGAATACTTATTGCTTTAAGTGTGAAGAAAACATATTAGCTGACACTGTGAAGAAATGAACCAGTATTATGGATTCCACGAGGGGCCCTACTCTGACCTAGGTACTCTGGGGATGGAAAACCCAAGAGCAAGTAAAGAACATCCCTGAGTGACCACTGAGAACCCTGCCATTGACAGCTCCATCAGACAGAGGTGGACAGACACACAGGAAGAGAAAAGCATCCAGGAGCAAAGTGAGCATGTCGGAGGCCTTTCCCAATTGAGGAGGGAAACTCCTTTCAGAACAATATACTCCCTCTGTTGTCTGGGATTATCCAAAATGGGGAGAAAGCACAGACCAACTGAGACATAGTTACACTTCCAATCCAGACATTTATGACTTGACACAGATTTTATTGATTGAAACAAATCCATTCAACTTATCCAACTCAAGTGTCATAGAGAATTTCATGCCTCTAACACTGGGAAGATGGAATTTTGACTGAATGTTTTTCTCTATTCATAAAGCTTTGATAGAATTTAAAAAATTGTTAGTAAAATTGCTCTAATTGACTGAGTGCCTGCTTTGTGTCAATGATGTACCGTTACCTGCAGCCTTCACCCATCCTGCAATACAGGAAACAACTTCATTTTATTAGTTTCAGAGAGGGTTCTTGTTATCTATTGCTGCATAGCAACTCATCCCAAAATTATTGCTTTAAAAAACATCATTCACTTTTTTTCTCTGAACTAATTTATTCATAAAGAGGTCCTGTGGGTGGTAACAGTTTGGGTGCCTCATCTAGTCAAAGCAAAATGATGGCTATAAGTGAGTGTTATTGGATGCTAACACTGGGGTTGTCTGAGCAAAACTTTCTCCTTTTGGACTCAGAGAGTTGGCGCCTATGATTCTTTTTGTACACCAATGCGTATCAATTTAGACTTCCTTATATAGTGCCAGCGAGGCAGTGTCATCAAACTGCTCACATGGGAGGTAAAACTTTCAAGAGTGAGTCTTCAAGCAGACAGTACAGGAACTGGGGTGCCTTTGTGTGACCTGCTCTCAGAAGGTATGTGGCACCATGTCACTTCTATCATTTCCCATTCCATTTCCAACATCACAAAATGTGCCCATTTTCAAAGGGGATAAGATATATAGAGACCTCCTATTGATGGAATGAGTGTAAAGGAATCCACGACTATGTTTTAAAAGCACCACACAGAATGCATACAGCATTCAGAGAAATTGGTCTATGAAAACTAAGGGCTCTTCCAAGCCAAGGACTTCTCAGTTTCCAATGTGATCAAGTAAGATCAAGAGACTAAGTGAAAACTCTAAATGAAAATATCACCTTTTTAATAATAAGCCCAACTGAGGCATTTTCCTGATCTTATTAAGTTTTTTTTTTATTTGCTAACAATAGTGCCAGCTGCAGAAATAACACAGTATTACATAATCAAGTTTTGGCTTTGTTTTCCAAAATAATATATTACAAATTCAATACAGATGCCCCAAATTGCAGAGTCATTTATTATAACATTTAACACAAAAGGTCTCAAAATATGTGTCCTTTTCTTCCCGCCTTTGTCTAGTCCCTATTCTTTCCTGTTGTGCATTTGGTTTCCTGCTTCTTTTCAGGGCAGAAGAGACACACCATTGAAATCATTCTATTCTATTCTCTGCCTTTGTGATTAATGGTAGTCTAAGGTGGTACACAGCCATAATAAGTAACAGAATATAATTTCACTATAAATTTTTAAATTGCAAAGGTGAAACAACAGAAGGCCCCCTTTGTGGGAGAGCAACGTCAAGCAAATGAATGATTTCTGCACAGTAAAATGTAACTCAGCCATGAGTATTTGTCACTTCCTGTCAAAGGTGGGCATGTGAGGCATTCAGGCGTAATTTACAAATCCGCTGGCTCCTACCCATTGTGCACTGACTACTCCCTCAGTCTCTATCCGCCAGCTAGAACAGCACAATAACTTCAGCCCAGTCTCGGTAATTCCCTTCTTAACTACCATGCATATAATTATCCATATTGTAGCTTTCTCTTGAGACTCTGTTAGTTTTTCTTCCAGAGAAATCATATGACAGTGATTTTTTGTTTGTTTGTTTTCTGCTTTTCAACTTTTTGGTTCTTTATTTGCAACCTATCATGCCTCATTATATTTCAACCCTTGATTATTTATTCTTGAGAACTGAGTCACCAGATTCAGAGTTGCCATCCACTACTTGGAAGACACAAAAGTTTTATTCAGTTAACAAAAACAGTCAAGACTACACAGAATATGAGGAAAATATTACATCAGTTCAGGCGATAAAAACATTCAAAATATTTTTCTGTATTATGGCAATCATGTAAATATATATTTCTGTATTATAGTAACAATTATTCTCTTCTCTTCTCTTCTCTCTCTCTCTCTCTCTCTCTCTCTCTCTCCACACACACACACACACACACACACACACACACACACACACTCACACAGACTAAAACAAGAAAAGCAATATGCAAATTTGAAAACAAGTTTCAGGAAGACATCTATTAAAAAAATGATAGACACCAGTAACAATCTCACATTTTTCAGATAATGACTTAATTACAAAGAATACAGATAGGACTTTCTATGATATCATAGCACAAAGTTATGACTAAATACAACTCACAATAAATGTATGATTTTTGTAAAAATTGCTTGACTCATGGGGATATGACCCTATTTTGACAATAGAAAATTAAAGATCAGAGATTCCATTTTATGATTAATGTCAACACTTCTCTTGTTGTGTTGATTGAGGATTGCATATCCTTACAAATCAGTTAACTTTTCCACCCCATGTGATTCTATTCTTTTGGAGATAACAGGGATTGAAGCAATGGGCACTCAACCACTGAGCCACATCCCCATCCCTATTTTGTATTTTATTTAGAGACAGGGTCTCACTGAGTTGCTTAGGGACTTGATTTTTCTGAAGCTGGCTTTGAATTTGTGATCCTCCTGCCTCAGCCTCCTGAGCTGCTAGAATTACAGGTGTGTACCACTGCACACAGCCACCCCATATGTGATTCTTATTGTAAGTAGGGAGAAATGGAAAGGAGGGTAATAATGACACACATTAATACAAACAGAAAAGATAGAGTATGAATGCAGGAAGCGAGTGAGAGGGGTACTTTCAAACACAAAGAATTATGAATAACTGCACCTTTACTTTACAAATATAAGAATCCTGGAATTGAAACATCACTGGGAATTATGAGTAGTGATATCAATTCCTACTCAGCAATAATAATTTTAAGACAAAACACTGGGTATAGGAAGGAGTTGTGTAACTCAGCTTTTAATTCCAATGATCAAAACACCTGACAAGAACAACATAGAGGAGCAAAAGTTTATTGTGACTCAAGTCCAGCCCATGGTATGCTAGAACATCATGGCAGAAGGTGTGACAGAGGATAGCTCTTCAGCTCATGTTGACAAGGAAGTAGAGAGAGAGAAGGGAAGGGGACAGAGGGAAGATAAACCCTCAAAGGGCACACTCCCAGTAAACCACTTCTTCTAGCCACACCCAACCTGCCTACAGTCACCAACCAGTTAGTCTATTCAAACTAGGGTGAACTGATGAGGTGACAGGTTTTATAATCCATTAATTTCACCTTGGAACACTTCTGCATTAACATAGGAGTTTATGGGGGACACTTTGTATCCAAATCATAACAAAAGCATTATGCCATGAACATCTTCCAGAAACAGTTGTTACTCTAAGACACATGACTAGTCTCTTGATCATTCTGCTTTATCATAGTCACTTCTTTTTTAGAGTCATCCTAACTCCACATCCATGGGATACAGGAAATGGTAAATTGAGAAGATGATTCCTGAAAGCAAATGATTCTGTTACATACTCACATGTGGGCATACATGTGTGAGTACACACACACACATAAAGAAGGATAGATTAACTTTTCAATGTTTTAATTTAAGGAACAACCTGCATTTTACAGTAAATATATTTTGCATCAATCCCCAAATAGAAATACCTTGGGTATATTTAAATACCCCTTAACCAGACAATCCTGTTAGAAAGAAGCTGAATTATTTTTTGGTTTTGTATATCTATATCACCAACATATAGAATATATAATGATATGTATTAGCTATTCAGGACACAATAACTGAATCAAAGAGTTGCCCCACATTTAGATTTATGCATTGAATTCCACTTAGTGTAGAATGATTCACCAGAATAAATTTGAAGAGTATCAAAAAAGATCTGTGGATATATTTTAGAATAAATATAGTGGGATCACAGGTATTTCCAATTTGTGTATCAAACTGCATTACATATGTATGTGCACACATTTAATGTTAAAGACTTTTTAAAATTCATTTGCATTTCTGTTAGAAGCAATTGGATATATAACTACTATGTGATGCTCCACATTAGAAATCATTCCAAGAATACAAAGAAAGAAAAAACACTGGCAAAGAGGAGAAGAAGAAGGAGAGGATCACTATGAAGAGAGAGGAAAAAAAAAGAGAGAGGCCCGCCCCCTCCACCACACCGTGGCCTGGAGATCTGGAGAGAGGCCCATGAGCCACCCATCACCTACTCAGTTCCAGTGTTCCTTATGCACCAAAGGGTGGCTCCATAGCCCAACATCAGGGTATATATAGGCTTGAGGCTACCACCACCATAAAACTGGGATATCCCTGCTTCTATCAAGGGACAACAATAAGGACCTGGTAAGATGTCAACAAGGTCCCTCCCTATGGGTCTAGCTGCACCAGAGGTTTCTCTACTAGGGGAGATAATATTTATTTTGTTGCTGAGGTAACAGGAAGTCTTGCGTGGGGTTGCCTACCTCTTGTTTCTTCTACTAACAGCCAACTTCTATGATTGCCCTCTCATTAGTCATATAATCTAATACTTCCATATTCTCACATCCTACCTCACAAACATCTCAGCCAATCCCTCAGTTCCCCCTTCTACCATAAGAAACTGTAAACCATTATGCAAACCTACTGACTATATAGTAGAAGATAACCAAACTCATCATTTCTGATTATAATGACAAAACTATAAATGTGAAAATAGAAGCTAACTGATATAAGGCTGCATGTTGGGTACATTGAGTGCTATAATATTGATCTCTCCCTTAAAGGTGAGATACTGGTAACCTATAGGGACACTATAAGACAATATGGCATGAAAAAAAACAAGGGAGGAAAGTTCCCCTAACAAACCAAGATACCGCAATAATAGAAACCATAGATAGCACAGTAGGAGAAATGTTAGAGGAGTTCAGAATATGCATAACTAAAATGACTTGAGAATTCAAGAATGACCTAAGTGAGCAGGTACAGGCAAAAATCGATCACATCAACAAGGATATAAGAGAGCAAATACAATTTGCAAGAGATTACTTCCAGAAAGAGATAGAGCTACTATAAAATAAATAAATAAATAAATTCTTGAAATGAAAGAAATAATAAGCCAATTAAAAACTCAATAGAAAACTCAATAGATAACATCACCAAGAGACTAGATCACTTGGAAGATAGGACCTCAGACAACAAAGACAAAATATTCAATCTTGGAAATAAAGTTGACCTCACAGTGAAAATGGTAAGAAACAATGAACAGAACATCCAAAAATTATGGGATACCATCAAAAGATCAAATTTAAGATTTATTGGGCTAGAAAAAGGTTCAGAGATTCAAACCAAAGAAATGCACAATCTCTTCAATGAAATAATATCAGAAAGTTTCCCAAGCATTAAGAATGAATTGGAATATTAAATACAAGAGGCTATAGGCCAACAAATGTAAAAAATTACAACAAATCTATATCAAGATACATTATAATAAAAACACCTAACATATAGAATAAGGATAGAATTTTAAAGGCCACAAGAGAGAAAAATCAGATTACCTAAAAGGGAAGACCAATTCAGATTTTAGCAGATTTTTCAACCCAGACCCTCAAAGCCAGGAGATCCTGGAACAACATATACTGAGCTCTGAAAGATAATGGATGCCAACCAAGAATCTTATATCCAGCAAAATTAAGCTTCCAATTTGACAATGAAATAAAAATCTTCCATGATAAACAAAAAATAAAATAATTTTACAGCAAGAAAACCTGCACTACAGAACATTCATGGCAAAATATTCCACGAGGAGGAAATAAAAAGCAATACAATGAAAATCTGCAAAGGGAAGAACTACAATAAAGGAAAAGCCAACCAAAGGAGAAACCAAGTCAAGCTAAATACCAAAAATAAACAGAAATGACTGATAATACACAATTCATGTCTCAATAATAAACCTAAATGTTAATACTCTAATCTCACCAATCAAAAGACATACTCTGGTAGATTAGATATTAAAACAGATCCAAAAATATACTTCTTTCAAAAGACTCATCTCTTAGGAAAAGATGCCCACAGACTGAAGGTAAAATATTGGGATAAAATATGCCATTCACATGGTCTACATAAACAAGCAGGGGTTTCCATATTTATAACAAATAAAGTAGACTGTAAGACAAAGTTAATCAAAAGGGATAAAGATGGTCATTTCATACTGATTAAGAGATTCATACATAAACAAGGCATAACAGTAATAAATTCCACCATAAAATTTCTAAAACTAATAAATGAATTCAGCAAATTAGCTAGATATAAAATCAACACCCATAAATCAAAGGCATTTCTGTATATCAGTGACAAATCCTCTGAAAGAGAAACTAGGAAATCCTCCCATTTACAATAGCCTCAAAAAAAAATTGGGGATAAACTTATTATTGAAAGACCTCTACAATGAAAACTACAGCATGCTAAAGAAAGAAATTTAAAAAGACCTTAGAAATTGGAAAGATCTACCTTGTTCTTGGATAGGCAGAATTACTATTGTCAAAATAACCATACTACCAAAAGCACTATACAGATTCAATGCAATCTCAATCAAAATGCATGACATTCCCTCATAGAATCAGGAAATTCATCTGGAAAAATAAGAGAGCCAGAATAGCCAAGGCAATCCTTAGCAAGAAGAGTGAAGCTGGTGACATAACTATTTCAGACATTAAACTATACTACAAAGCAATAGCAACATAATCAGCATGGTATTGGCATGAAAATAGACCTGTAGACCAATGGTACAGAATAGAGGACTCAGAGACTAACCCACATAACTACTGTTATCTTATATTAGACAAATGCACAAAAAACATACATTGGAGAAAAGATAGCCTCTTCAACAAATGGTGCTGGGAAAACTAGAAATTCATATGTAAGAAAATGAAATTAAACCTCTGTCTCTCACCAGGCACAAAACTAAACTGAAAGTGGATCAAGGGCCTAGGAATTAAACCAGAGACCTTGTATCTAATGGAAGAAAAAGTAGGCCCAAATCTCCACTATGTCATTATGTCCCAACTTCCTTTAATAAGATTCCTATAGCACAAGAATTAAAAGCAAGAATCAATAAATGGGATGGATTTAAACTAAAAAGCTTCTTCTCAGCAAAAGAAATGATCAGTGAAGTAAATAATGAGCCTAAAGAATGGGGGCAAATCTTTACCACAAGCACATCAGTAGAGCACTAATCTCTAGGATATATAAAGCACTCAAAAACCTTAACACCAAAAAAAAAAAAAAAAAAACAATTAACCCAAACAATAAATGGACCAGGGAACTGAACAGACAAGGAATATACAATCAATGAACAAACATATGAAAAAAAATGTTCAACATCTCTAGCAATTAGAGAAATGCAAATCAAAACTACTCTCAGATTTCATCTCACTCCAGTCAGAATAGCAGCTATCAAGAATACACACAACAATAATTGTTGGCAAAGATGTAGAGAAAAAAAGCACACTCATACACTGCTGATGGGACTGCAAATTGGTGTAGCCAATATGGAAAGCAGAATTAAGATTTCCTTGGAAAACTTGGAATGGAACCACCATCTGATCCTGCTATCCCACTCCTTGGTTTATACCCAAAGGACTTAAAAACAGCATACTACAGGGACACAGCCATATCAATGTGTATAGCAGCACAATTCACAATAGCTAAATTGTCGAACCAACCCAGATGCCCTTTAGTAAGATGAATGGATAGGGAATCTTTGGTATATATACACAATGGGACATTACTCAGCCTTAAAAGAGAATAAAATCATGGCATTTCCAAGTAAATGGATGGAGCTGGAGAATATAATGCTAAGTGAAGTAAGTCAATCCCCAAAAAACAAAGGCCAAATATTTTCTTTGATATAAGGATGCTGATTCATAATGGTGAGGGGGATGGGGCATGGGAGGAATCGAGAAACTTTAGATAGGGCCAAGAGGAGGGAGGGAAAGGGAGGGGGTAAGGGGGTAGGAATGATGGTGGAATGAGTTAGACATCATTACCCTAAGTACATGTATGAAGACATGAATGGTGTGAAAATACTTTGTGTACAATCAGGGACTTGAAAAATTGTGCTCCATATGTGTAATATGAAATTAAGTGCATTATGCCATCATGTATAGCAAATTAGAATAAATAAATAATTTAATTAAAAAAGAGAAAAAGAAGAAGATTGGACATAATAAAAAAATCCATATACAATTGCAAACATTATTGAGTCCACCCCAACCCATGTCCTGGCAACCGAATTTGATGAAAGTTAATGGCCACTATCCATACACTCTCACTCTTTAATTTATTTCACTGACCAGAAAAAAGCAATAAAATATTTTCTCCAATAATACTAATTACTGGATGCATGTCTCCTTTTTTTTTTCATTTTTACACTTGGGTTGTTTTATTGTTCATGTTTCAATCAGAAGAGCTCTGGAGTGTCCTCTTTTCTCCTCATGTGACTGAAGGTCTCCTTGATGTGCTTTGTTTTTGCAAGAGTATTTCTTGAGTGGATGCCATATGGTGCCCTAGCCCCCTTCCCCTAGTAATTATATGTGACTTGCAAATCTGTCAGCAACTATTACAAACCCAGAAGGCTATCTACCTATAAAACATAAAAATGTACTTAATTTGCTGGCTGAGTCTTTAAGTTTGAAATTGTCCTGTGATAGCCTAAAAAGAAAAAAAAAACTAGAACTTTTAAAATTACCTGAACATATTGTTGCTTTTAACCAATTTGTTTTTGTGAAGTGTCTCCTGTAGACCGGTCAACCAGTCTTACCAAGTAACAAAATTTTGTTTCTGTGAGTCTGTGATAAAGCAGGCAGTTTATTACCAACTTTGAAAAATATGCAAATTTCTTCCCTGTGTTTCCTGACAGAATTTGGGGCATGAAACATCTTCATCATTTCCATTTCGCTGGTAAAATTTTGTTATTTACCATAGGGGTCCAGACTACTGCTGAGTTTTATTCCATAATTAGACATGTGTGAAGTAGAACAAAAACAAAAGTCTCCTTCAGACTATATTTAATATTTCCTCTGATGGAAAGTTCACCAAATTAAGGGTCTCACCCTTCAACTACGAAAAGTAGAAATTGTGTTTTAGCACATTTTGCAAACTAAGAGGAGGATACAGGGTGAAAATTGAAGACTACCATAAAATAGTTCATGACCTTCTGTCAATTTAGGAAAAAGTTAATAGTTCTAAAGTAATCTTGTTTTCTCTATTTTTTCCATGATTGTTCATGATTAACATATCACCCTCACGTTTCATGCTATCTTATATTTTAGATTGGGTTTGGAAGTCAATTAGGCTACAAGAAGTATAAAAAGGGCCATGGTTTTATAACCCAGAGCTTGAAATCTGGCCTGTAATACATCACTACCAGAAACTGGGATTATGAAATTCAATACAATACTCCAAATAAATTCTCAAGGCTGGTAAACAGGGCTGTAATCTAAATTTTATTTTGTGAATTGAAGATGTTGGTTTTAACAGGAGTGGTACAGTTGTGTGACTTTGAAAAGACAATTAGCCTCTCTGCACCCCAGGACCTTATCTATAAAATTACTTACCTCATAAGGTCAATGTGAGAGTGAAATACAGTAATGTTTCTAAATTGCTTATCTTAGTCCCTAATGTATAGTAAGCAAATAGTGTGAGATATAATTATGTTTAATTATTATTTTTTTATTTAAAAGTACCCAGGAATAGGGTTCCATAGAGGAATAAAATGGCTGAAGAATGACATTTAATCACAAGTCAATATTTATAAATTTGAAAGATTTTAGATATAATTTATTATTTTTACCCTTTAGATAAATCAATCCCAATGTTTCACTGCACCTGCTATATATTTGCACATGTCCTAGATACAGTGTAAGCCAAAGTTCAGCCCGTACACTACAGTAGTTCTAAAAATGTGTGTTACTTGTCTACAATGAAATAGGAATAAAATTGAGAACTATTTTTACAAACATATATAACAACCTAATGTCCCAACAACCAATGTGTGATTAGTGGTCTTGACTTTTGAAGTATTTAGTAAAAATAGCAATCTATAACATATTGGAAAGTAAAAAACAACAACAATAACAAAAAGAAAACTGATTCCTCACCACAGAAATTTGAGAAATATTGCTCCAGATTAGATAGAATATATTGTCAACACCTTTTCCAGAATGTTTACACCTTATATATGACATAGGAAGCATCTTAGACTGCTAAAGAAATAAACTAAAATCCTTAATTTTATCTAACCTCACCTTCCCAAATTATAAAGAAGGTGCATCAAAGAGCCAAAATTATGATGATCCAATATGTCGAAGGGTGATTATGTGAATCAGTACACCAGTAGACAATTCAGAGGAAAATCACAAACTACTACAGTTGGGTTTCTATTGAAGTATGATAAGCAATCACTTAAAAATCATAAGATCACAAGGATGGGAATGGAGATGAGTATTAATAAAAAGTTGTCAGAGACTTAGGCAAAATTTCAAAATCTAGTATTAAAGAGACAAGAGTTCTGAATCCACAAGTGAAGAAGAACATAAATACATTATTAAAGTGGAGAAGTAAATTGGCAAGGACCTAGGAAATTCCTAAAAACTTTGCTATCAAGGGCTGATAGATACTAAAGTGCTGGGAGTCTGAGTAAAGCATCTGCTACCACTCTGCAGCTAAAGTGATGGGTGTTTTCAGCAAAAATGTGCACTTCACCTTAGCAAGTAAGAAATCAATTTTCTTTAGTATCTCCAAAGCATGCAATTTCTCAGTTCTTATAGCTCTTTTTAGATAGACATCAATGGCCAATACACCTTGTTCTTTCCAAGCACTAAATTAAAACTCATTCTTTCTATGTTCAAAGATATGATTGGAATGTTTTAGTAAGGAAAGTAGATGTGAAAATTATGAATTAGGCAATGGATTAAAACTGTAAATCCTGGAGTTCTTATTTAGAGGCTCCAGATAGAGGTCATTCAATGACTTTTCTGAAATGAGGTTCTTAGGAAACTAAGTCTCCAGACTTATCTTAAAAAATCTCATCCTATATTTCTAATTTTTTGGAGATATGTTTGAACTACTCACCAACACCTCAGGTGCTTAACGTATTTAAAACAGTTCACTATTCACATCCCACACACATCTTGGCTCTCCTGAATTTCTCATTTATAAAACCAACTTCCCTCTCTGCTAAGCATCAAGAATGAAAGTTTCCAAGCCTTCTGTTTGCTCTTTCACCATCCCTCCCCGTGTCTCAAAAGTCACAAAGAGTGTCTTTTCTTTCTTAGATATCCATCCTTTGTTCCCACATCTGCAACAAAACCCTAAATTTAGGCTCTTGTCTCTCTGGACTTGTGCCTCTTTCCTGGAGCAATAATGTTCCTTGCCTTCTGCTGCCTCTTTATAATGAGAAGTTACATTTTTTTTTCTATTTTTTGTGCATGTCTGATGAATGAATTTTGGGAATGTTGTATCATATTAAGGTGATGTCTAGTCCATGAGGGACCTGTAAGATGAAGCCATTAATAACTAATATTAGAAGCTTCAGTTTTCTACAGCAATGAAATTAATTATTAGTACAAGAGTCTCAGAGAAGATGAAAATGGAAATTGAAAAGATGGACCTTCTGATACTCAGGCAGTCTCAGTGTCACCCATCATTGGGAGAAGAGTCCCTTTTTCCAAACAGAATAGTTCCTAACCAGAATGTTCCTTTATCAACTTATTAAGGATTATTACTGATTCTTAGTGAGGGATAACAGACACCAAAATGTAATGCATATCTTTTATTGGTAGTTGTAAATTATTTTGAATAGTAAATGCTATAATTATAGGTATATTTATAGTCATAATTATATTCATAGTCATAATTGCCATATATTTATAATTATGATTAAATTTATGATTATAGTTACATTTATAGTTCTTGTTAAGCTTCCAACTCCATGCTTTGATCTGCAACTTTAACCACTAAGGTTCCAGCACCAATCTTAGCACCTGGAACATAGTAAGTTATTCACAAATATATATTCAACACAATAAACCTCACTGTATAATTTTGCTAGTCTCTAAAATGAAAAGTCATCTTGAGATATTTAGGAAAATTTGCTACTCTGAGAAAATGAATCCTGCCTTGTCAATTTAATTCTGACTTTATGGTCACCCTATAAATAATTTGGTCTTACCAACATCTTTCACAGTAGAAAGGCTACATTTTTGCCCCCAAATCTTAATTTTTCTTATACGCATCAGGATATTGAAAATCATTAAAAACATTTAAATGAACAAATCATAACATCAATAGAAATGACAATATAAATATCATTTATTAATCGTATAGATTATGGTTTCCCAATGTAAGGTAACAGGCACAATCACATGTGTATTCTTGAGATTTATTTGTTTCTCATTAAAAATTCTTATACCTGTTCATATGCTCGCCACTATTAAACTTCAACAAAGCAGTCCTGCTCTAATGATATTCCCTAAGCCTCAATTAGATAAGAAGGCAACATGCCTCATTCAGGATAGTTCTACAACCAGGTGTCTGGGTGCAATGCTGAAGGCCTCATTCTGACATGTGTAGGGGTTCTGTATTTGGGATTGAGGTCTCTGATAGCTTCATGACTGTGGCATGCTTGGTGGCTAGGAAGTTTCTGTACAAGACACAGAATGCCTGGCCGCTGGGAAAACTTCTGTGAAAAGACACAGGTTGCCTGGCTGCTGTGGCAATGTCTTTTAGGAGGAAACTCTGTGTTAGAGTCTTATCAGCCTCGATCTTGATCGCAGGCACACAGCTCCTAGGAATATAGGGAGCCTCTTGTTAGAAAACCACAATCTTTCACTGAACCTAAATCTGTCCACATAACAGTAATTTTATACACTGGAATTTCTTGAGACCTACATAAAGCTCCTAACACTTCACATTGCAACTTAGTATGTAACTGAGGAATAAGCTACATAATGTTACTAAGTCTGTAACCTGCCTAGTAATACAATGAATATTATGATGTCAATGACCTAAAGTAACCTATTAATATAAATAAACCTTGGCAGCTTGGCCATTCTGTCTTTCTGCCCTCTTTCTTTACTGTCTCTAGATCTTGTCTCTGTGTCCCCTTTTATTTTCCTTACAGACATATTTCAAAATTATTCCCAAAGTCATCTGACATGATACAGGTTACTAGGTTGGAAGAAAATGATGTGAATTCAGGAATCCAAAATCATGGGGAGCACATACAAACCGAGTTTTAGAATACAAAATGGAAAGATGAGGTAGGTAGAAAAGAAGGAGAAAGCCCTGATACAACACCTGCCTCACAAGTCCAAAGCCCTAATCCCGGTATTTTCGAGAGCATTAATGTGAGAATTTAAATTTATTATACTCCAACTCTTTCCAAACTTTCAAGCACTCCATGATATCTCAAATATATGCCTTCTTAATACTCATGTACATCTAATATATGAATCCACTACATAATCTTATGTCATAGATTTAGCAGGGATAAATTTTACTTCACAAACTTATGAGTGAAAAAATAAATATTATGTTACTTTGTTTCAATCAAATCAAATAAATCTGACAATGGGGCTTCCTCCTTTTAGAACAATGGGTTGTCAGAATTTAGTCATTTTAGTCATTTCACCCTCCTTGAGGTCACATATATGGATCTAACCCTTCACAGCAGCTATAGAAATCATCCTTGTCTGGGGAATGCATTGTCAAAGATATCTTCCTTGTCTAAGGGGCTGTGCTTCCCTAATGAGCACAAATTTATGCTTTTGCTTCTGGGTGCCACATGCAAATAGTTCCTTGCACTTTATAAAACATGCTTCCTTCCAGGACCCTGGACCTGGCATATAGATTTCTTTGCCCACAGAATTTGAAGACTTCTGTTCATGCCTTGTCGCTGGCAATGTAACCACTGCATTTCTATCTATTTTCTTCCCTCCATAAGCATGATCCCTGAGCCCTTTCAGACCAGCCCATTCCTCCTCGGCAAGGATGCCAAAAGTACCCATCTGTCATCTTGATAGGAAGGAAAGAGAACTGTAAGAACAAAAAATATACACATTAATATTTCAGTAAATTATCTTCCCACATTGCAATTTATCATATGGATAGGTAAAATAGTCATTCCTCACCTTTCCTGAAAAAGAGGCAGTGAGGTATCCCAAGAAAATACAACATTTTTTTGCATGAACTTATTCAAGAGAAGGAAGAAAATGCAGATTTCTGGGACTGTATCTTTACCACAAAAGCTTTTAACCAACAGAAAAGGGGACAATTCAAAAAAGCCAAGAAATTCAGTATTTAGTACATTTTAGTTCTTATCCTAGCTAAGAATACTAGTTAAAAACAAAATAACAAAAAAAAAGTAGAGAGAAGAGACACCCGCTTTTCATCAAAGTTCATCTATTTCTATATTAATAGTAATTCCTCTCAAAAATCAATATTTCAGCTTTGCATTAATCAGATTTCCATTGCTGTGACAAATATCTGTGAAAAATTACTTAAATAAGGAAATATTTGTTCTGGCTCATAGTCATTGAGGTTTCCTTTTTTCAAAACATAGAGAATTGGACTTTATTTCATATTAGTGCATTAAAAGTTGACATTAGAAAAACTCTTAAATAACTTTGAGTGTACTGATTATAGTCAACTTAATCACAAACACTTGAAATTTGTCTTTCACGACTTTTTTGTTTCTTCTCTCTCTCTTTTTAAATTTGTTCTAATCAGTTATACATGATAGCAGAATGTTCTTTAATTCATTGTTCACAAATGGAGCACACTTTTTCACTTCTCTGGTTGTACATGAAGTAGTGTCACACCATTTGTGCAATCATACATGTACCTAGGGTAATGATATCCATCTCATTCCACCATCTTTCCTAGCCCCATGTTCCCTCCCCTCCCCTTTGCCCAATCCAATGTTCCTCCACTTCTCCCATACCCTGCCTCTATTATGAATTAGCATCCACTTATCAGAGAAAAGTTAGCTGCATGAAGTTTTCTGAGGTTTCAATCAGTTTGGGCCTAAGGTGATCCAGGCATCATGACTGAAGGGCAACACAGAGGAAATCTTTTAAGATCCTAATAGCCAAGTAGCAGAGAAAGTGGGAAAGAATGCCCACATGCAGAAGGGGCCAAGGACAAGAAATAACAAGGACAAGACATAACCTTCCAGTGCACACCACCTGTGTTGTGCTTTCTCCAACTAGACCCCACAGCCTACAGTTTCCACCATCTCCCAAAATGTCATTCAAATTATTAATCCCTCAGTGAGTTAGTCCATTGATAAAATCAGAACCCTCGTGATCCAATCCTTTCCCAAGAGTTCCACCTCTGAACAGTGCTGCATTGGAGATCAAACCCTCAACAAATGAGCCTTGGGGGAACATTCAGATCCAAACCATAACAGGTTTTATAATATAAATATCATTTTCAAGTTTGTTTATATTACTTTCCTAAACTTTCTTTTTGATTAATAATAGTGGTAGAACTTAAAAAAAAATGAGTGTTTTCTTATCTTTAGGGAGTGTTGCTGAATATGCAGTGATGAAAATTTTATTTTACTGGAACAAGTAATAACAATATTTGTTAATTTATGGTTTAAATGTAATTGCCCTGAGATTTTTAACTTTGGCTAGAGATGTCAGCATTTCTGTGCAATTGGGGATATACTGAATGTTTTCAGTTAACCAAATTATATTTAATTTCATATTGGGATAGAACTGTGGTTTGGCAACTACTTTGGTGACAATGACAAACTGGAGGAATATGGCCAGCTACAAAATTGCCACTTACTAAACTCCTTGTCAATTTACTTCTGCATTCTTTGAAAAGAGTGATTTCATAGCTTTTTCTCTACAGCCCTAATGCCCTTTGTAAGATAAATACCCTCCTAAATGATCACATCTGCTTTCTTTTGGCCCACAAACTGCTTAGTCAATGAAATAAGCCACCATAGCTACTTTCCTCACTTGACATTAAATCAAATTTTGTGGCAAAGGAACATTGAAGACCAAATTGTGTGTGCTAGTCATATAACTTATTTTGCTTCAAAAGTCATTTAATTTCCTCAAGGTCTTTAAGAACAGTTATCTTCTCATTTATTTATCCATTTATTTGTTTATTTTTGTATTCATTCAAGAAATATTTATTAGGTTCTTATATATGCCAAGTATTGTGCTAAGCTGTTATAGATTAATAAGTCACAGTTTGGGCCCTTAAAGATTTATAGTCTGTTGTAGGAGACAAAAATAACCAAAGAATAAAAATTTAAATTTAGTTAAAGGGATAAGCTGGGGAGGAAATAAAAAGTGTCATCAGTTCTGCTACAGTCTGGGAATATCTGGGAAAGCTTTGTAGTTAAGTACCATCTTGAGCAGGGTCTGAAGGATGAACTTTTAAGGCAGGAAAGAAATCAGGAAGGAATTTTGGAATTAACAGGGAGTTTTACATAATACAGATGGAATGTGAGAGAAAATGTAATCAGGAATTGATGATGGATGAGGTTCAAAAGATTTGCAGGTGTAGAGATGTTAAGGTTGTTCAGATGCTGTCCTAAAAGAGACGGAAAATTGCTGGAGGGTTTCAGTGGAGATGCAGTGCAGCCTGATTTGCATTTTGACAAAGATTATTCTCACAGCAGTATGAACTTTGTAGCCATTCTAGACTCAAGGAGAACAGTGTCCAGTCTTAGATCTGTGGGTTCTTTTTAGTTTTTACCTTTTGGTTTCATTTCTATGAAATTTGACAATACTTTTCCTTAATAAAATTCTGTCAGAGAGGATGGGGCTGTGGCTCAGAGGTAGAGTGCTCACCTAGCACGTGCAGGGCACTGGGTTCAATCCTCAGCACCACAAAAATTAAATAAAGCTATTGTGTCCAACTACAGTTAAACAAAATTTTAAAAAAAAATTCTATCAGATTCGATAAACCATTCTTTTGAGTCTCATCCTACATCTCAGCTATTTCTCATTTTTACTCAAATGATTTCTCTAATATTGAATATTTTTTAAAATAATGAATGTAAATATAATGGGAATATTAAATATGAGGAAAGACAGACAACAAAAAGTTAGTCATCTTTATAATAATCAAGTAAATGACTTATGGAAGTTAGTTGCATTATGTCTAAGAACGAGAGAATTTTTATCTTTGCCTTTTATAAACATTCAGCTTTCATAATTGGCTTTTAGATGATAAAACATCAAGGAAAAACAATTTAGTTGTGAGTTAAAACATAATTTTATCAAGATATGTTTTTGTTTGTATTGCAAACAAAAATGCACCAGAGAAGAATTAATACATTCTATTTTTGTTGGTATTTTATCTATTGCATGTCATTTTCAAGATAATTTATGTATAACCATAGGCATTTAGTTCCTGTAATTACAGTAAAATTGAGCAGAAGTGTATTGATTGCCTCTGTCTCTAAACATCAATGCTAGTAGAAGTTGATTGGGACTATCTAATGTAGGTTTCCTCCAAATAAAGGACATCTGACCTTATAAAATAGCAAATCCAAAAACTTTTTTATGAATTTCATGAAAGCAGAAATGTTAAATCATTAACTTAGACTGAAATTTTGATTGTATTAAATAAATGTGAGATGTTAAAAAGTATTACTCAAGATTTTTATGATGCTCATTGGACATCCTTTCTTATTCTAGCCTAAAGCGAAGTTATGAAGCAAAGAATAATAATTTTATGTGATGCAATATGACTATTTCATGGATTTTAAAGTTTTTTTTAAAAATGGAATATTAAATTCCACTGTCTTTTGTCTGATTCTTTACTGATTGTCTCACTAATCTTTTACATATATAAAGGAAAGAGAGAAGATAGATTTGGCTAATTAAAACTAAAAAACTGTAACAATAACAAAATAATAAATTAACAAATAACATATGGATTCAAAATATAGCTGGGAAAACCTTTGCAATTAAACATTTAAGCAATAAAATGTATTAAGATAAACATTATGGTCCAAACATGCAATATAAAATAATTAATATGACCAAAAAGTATTTGACACAAAATATTCAATATCATGAATAATCAGTTATATAAAACAAACAATTACACTTTTTGTGAAAGAGTTATAGAGATGTGAAAGAATGGTATGCTCTTAGTAGCTCAACACACAACAGGTTGGATTAGAAATTGATACGACTTTCTTGGTGAGAATTTGACAGCAAATATTCAAAAGACTGAAAAATTCCCAAATCTCACTCAATAATTTTATTTTTTGAAAATTCACCTTAAGGAAAAATTTTTACAAGTGCTCTAAATATATTTAAAGTGATGCTTTTAATAGTTATTTAAATACAAGACAAAATAGCTATCTGCTATGGTTTAGATATTAGGTATCCCCCAAATGTTCATATGTAAGATAATACAAGAGGATTTAGAGGTGAAATGTTTGGGTTATGAGAGCCTTAACCCAATCTGTGAATTAATCCCCAGACAGGATTAACTGAATGTACCAATAGGCAGGTATGGTCTGGCTGGAGGAGACCTGTCTCTGGGTGCATGGCTTTGGGGTTTATGCTTTGTGCTTGTTGAGTAGAACTCTCTCTCTGCTTCCTGGTGTGATGTCCTGAGCTGCTTTCCTCTGTCACACTCTTCTGCCATGATGTTCTGCCTCATCTCAGGTCTCAAGGAATGGAGTCAAATATCTATAGACTTAGAGAAAGAAAAAATTTCAGGGGTCTCAAACTTATCTTGTTGGGTATTTTGGTCACAAGTGTGAAAAGGCTAATTAAAATACCACATGAATTTAAAACATTAGATTAAATAAATGATTATATTCTACAAACAATAAAAAATGCTGTAGATATGTGGTAGTTCTTATGGTCACTTGTTATTTCTACTTAGTAAATAAAACTATTTAACAAGTCATGTATGGCATTAACTCATCAAAATTTTTTGGTTGGTACAGTGGCCTACACCCATAACCCTGGAGGCTCCAGAAGCTGAGGCAAGAGGATAGCAAGTTCAAAGTCAGCCTCAGCAAAAATTCAAGGCTCTAAATAACTCAGTGAGACCCTGTGTCTAAATTAAAATACAAAATAGAGCTGGAGATGTGGCTCAATGGTTAAGTGTCCCTGAGTTCAAACCCGATACCACTCCCCCAAATTTTTATGAATGCATGCAAATTTGTAGCTACAGACAAAATTTTGATTAGGTATGAATTAAAGTACAACAATGGTTATACATATAAATTAGTGATTTTTTAAAAATTACCTTTTCTTCATTTTTCTTATAATTTTCTGTAATGGTTATGGAATATTCATATAATTTTAAAGAATACCAGAAATCATTACCACCCCCCCAAAAAAATAAAAGAAAAAGAAAAAATACATATTGGAGGGAGAAGCAGAAAAAGGCTATGACCAAGGTGTTAAAAGCATGCCTAAGAACATGTTTAGGACTATCAATGGAAAATAGATTTTTAAAAATTTATAAGAATCACACTAAAGACCATAAACCAGACAGAAAATTATAAATATGGCTCAAAGATAGGATATAGCAGTGATTAGAAAAAAATGTACCATCTAGGAAAAGGTCATTGAAAGTCCCGTGTTTACAAAGACCTTGATTACTCAGGAAAAAAAAAAAAATGGATGTTAGTTAGAAGTGGAATTTTCCAAACAATGAGAGCTTTGAAAAGGGAAGTTAGGAGAGCAAAGATCAAAATGTCTCTTCCAGCTTTGTCCAGGAAGAGGGCACCATGGTTTGGTAATGAAGTGGGCTGCTCTTTGTGACTAGTCATGTACCAGTACTGTATCACTGAGAACAGGAAGAATGACAGCTATCTTAAAGAGCTATTATATGAAAAAAAGGAATTAAATCAATTCTTACAGTTGAAGGGAAAAATAAATAAATGTCAAATATTATTATAAATGGAACATTTACAAAAATCAACACTAATATATAATGCAATGAGCTCCTTTTTGAGATTGTAATTTTCATCTTGGTGAGATTGTGTTAGGGTAGAAGGATAAATATTTTTGATGTTGCCGGACATTTTTTTTAGAGAAGAGCATGTATTGGATAATTTTTACCTTCTCTTCAAATTTGGTAAATTACTTGACTCATTGAAACATAAAAAGAAAAAATCCAATCTTAGATTAAGCTAGAAGCTTAACTTTCTTAGATCAGTTTGAAAGAGCATACAAATCCACTCTATTAGAGTGTGTAGACTATAAAATCCCTTTTTTATCTCTTTATGAAGAGCTACAGCAGTGCTTGTAAATAGAAATATTTTGGTCACAATGACCAAATAACTTTGGTCACGATGTAATCATAAACACTCAATAGTTATTTTTTTAAATAAAAGGAAATACATTCAATTAATTTTAGTAATATATTTTATTTATTCCTAAATACTTAAACTATCATCAAATCAATAACTAATCATTAAATAACTACCAATGAACTATTTTGAAAATTTATAAGGTAAATAGTTCATTGGTAGTTATTTTCTGGTTAGTTATTGATTTGATGATAGCTTAAGTTTTTAGGAATAAATGAAATATATTATTAGTTAAAGAATACTTGAATTAAATACTAAATTTGAATTGGAAATATTTGGTTGGTATTTAGATTTCACAAATTTACAGTTTAAAAAATAGATTCACATACATCAGTTGTTTCATAATTGAATTTAGCATTGGCTTCTAAACTTAAAGTAATTGAAATGACATAAAATTCAAACTTTTAGCATCACTAGCCCAATATCAACAACTCAGTCACTACCTGTGATTAGTAACTCCCTTTTTATTCAAAGGAATCCATGATCTTAATCACTGGCTAAAACCATGGAAAATTTCCCCCAGTTGGGTTATATTGAAAAAATTGAAAAGAAGGATATTTATAGAATGAAGCAGAGGTGGGAACATATAGTCAAGAGATATTATTACAGGGAAAGTAACCCCTTCTGCTATCTTCAAAATGTTGTTCTATGTCTTTTATCTCCAGACGATTTATACTCCTATTTATTGTGGAGATATTAAACCTAACCATATTTTCTATACCGGAGTAATGAAATCCCTGATTTTGCAATATGTGCTACCTAAAAACAAATATAAAAATATTTATTATGTATTCAGCACTATGTGACTGTTATTTCTTTTAATATGCAAAATAAACCTGTGAAGTAGAACATAAGGAAATAGCAGCCGAGCAAGGTTAAGTGACTTAAGGTCACACGCCTAGAAAGAACCAGAACCAGAAATCAAAACGAGGTCACTATGACACTAAACTAGGTTTAACTAGACCCTTGATCAATACTGTGTTATGATTTATACTGTGCAGATCATTGATCAGCCATGACCCACAAGAGAACGTAAAAGAATAGATCAGGTCTAGAGAATAAACACTCTCAATTTTCTCTATTCATAGCACTGTGAATGGTGTTGACTACCCACACAAATAAGAATTGGGGGATGAATGAGATGGTTAGAAATGTTCTTAAACCAACACCTATGCTTGAACTGTAATAATAAACAGTTAACAGTGACATCTGTAGCCTACGAAGTTTTCTCTTTTCTTTACATCTCCCTGATAATATGGCTCAAGACAAAAATAGTTCAAATGAGCTGACCTCTTTGCAGAGGAAAAAAATTTTAAAACTGTTATGTTATATATTCCTCCTGTGATTTTTTTCCTTCTGCAAATTAGATTTGTCTCTAAAAATTAACATTACAATTATATCAATAAAAGAAAATAAATGGAGCATTTCCTTCTCTTCTGTTCTTGTCCGGTAGCCCAAAATGCCAGATGGGGATTTTCCTTTGGAATGAGCTCTCAGTTATATATTTCTATTTCACACAGGCAATTCACATTGTTGGATTTTGCCTAGAACCATCCTAGGAAAGAAGATATTATGGAGGTGGAGGGGAGGCACAAATATACAAGTCCACCCAGAGGGCCAGATAAAGTTGGGGCTACATGAACACAAAATAATGACAAGACCTCAACCATGTAGGTTAGAGTGTGTTCTATGATCAAGTGGACTATTTTGGAGGAGAAGCAAATATAGTATACACAAGGACTGGCTCCAGGACCTCTTGTGGATACCAAAATCTATGGATGATCAAGTTTCTTATATAAAATTACATAGTATTTGCATATAACCTATGAAATCTACCTATATACCTTAGATAATCTATAGATCACTTATAATATCTAATACAATGTAAATGTTATATAAATGCTTGCCATACTGTGTAGTTTAGTAAATAATAATCAGGAAAAAATATATACATGTTCAGTACAGACAAAATATTTTCCAAAATATTTTCTATCCTCACTTGAATCTTCAGATAAGGTACCAGCAGATACAGAGGGCCTGCTGTAGCAGTTATGTGTTAAATATTTAAAATAATGTGACAATTTACAAATCCACATGAACCAGGCAGAAGGTATTTTGGGCTGTGTGTGTGTTATACAATATCTGTCACAACTAATTGACTCTATCTTTGTGGTATGAAATCAACCACAGCCACAGACACCATATGAACGAAAGGTTATGACAGTGTTCAATAAAACTTTATAAAGTGATAGGGGATAGGGTGTGTGTGTCTCACTGGGAGAGCACTTGCCTGACATATGCATGGCACTGGATTCAATCCTCAGCACTGCAATCAATCAATCAATATGTCAGACTTGAATCAGCCCATCATTAGCTGACATCTCTTCTAGTTTTTCAGGATCCTGGCATCTTTCATATACACATGGTAGAGATGTTCTAAACTCACATGAGATTGTATTATTTTCTAAAATCCACTTTTTGAGACTTCATGTTGGTAACTTGAAATTGGCTATGGTGGGAATATGTACACCATTCGATTTAGCAAAGCTATATTCAGGTATTCTATTTCCATACAGAAACCTTGTCATCGAAAATATACCAGCACATAATACTTATCCCTGGTCAGGAAAAAAACTGCCCATTGTTTAAAATGGTAACATAGATTTTAGCTATCATGGTGATAGGCACAGATACCAGTGCAACAAAGACTTGTGGTAAGATAGAAAGATTAGACTCAGCTCCACCTGCTGGACAAATGAGGATTCATAACCTAGGAGAAAGGACAGTATTCAGGGGATGGAAAATCACTAAGAGGAAACATTAAGGGCAATAGGTTCCTGGGTAAATTTACTTGGTGAGATTATTACAGAAGGCAGGACAGATGTTAAGATACTGGAATGTGGGCAGATACCAATGGTGACTTTTCCTAAACTGATGCAAACAAGATAGAGAAGGAAACCTAGGTTTGGGCAGAGTAAATCAAAAGGTTTAGAAGAGACTTACTTAAGTTTTGCTCAATGGAATTTTTCATTATTGCCACCACCAACACCAATATTGTTGATCAAACTTGGAACAAGAAATTACTGCCCTCCTAAGAAGTCTATTTCTCCCAGGGCATCTGTTGTGCTGTCAAATAGCAGAGTTCGATAGGAGCAGGGAAGGCTCCACATACCTCTTAGATCAATGATAAGAATATGTTTAGCTATCCTTATTTTGCAATGTATAGTAATGTTAATATTCAACAAATATTTGAGTACTTCTTATATACAACACACTAGGCATATATCAGCAGAGAGGCTATGTTAGTGGGATAAAATAAGTGCTGTGATGGAAACACAGTGAACAAGGGAGAAGTGGAGTGCTTTTAGGTGGATTGAAGTTTTAAATAGAATGCCCAGAAAATGTTTTGCTTAAAAGTAACCTTTGAGCAAAAGTTTTAAATAGTTGAAGGAGAGGTATATTTGAATGAGGATGAGAAGACTGAATAGAAAATTTTAGGCAGAGTGAATAGCAAGTGCAAATGTGTAAGTCAAGTTTCTTCAATAAGAACAAAGTGGCCAGTGGCTGGACGCGAAGTGAGTAGGATGTCTGTGAGGGCAGAGGAACCAGCAGTGGGAGGTTACGTAGGGTGTGTGGGCCACTGGTGGAGTTAATCCTTCTCCTTCTTCCAAGTTCAGAAGCCTTCAGTACATTCTGAATGCCAACTTGATCTAACCTGGTCTACCAAAAAAAGAACTATCGGAGGACTGGGAAATGGGGAAGGATAGAATAGATGTAACAAGATTAGCAGAATGTTGATAATTGTTGAAAGCTGGTGACAGAAATTTATTATAATATATTTTGTAGATGTTTGAAAATAAAATGAAAGATAAATATGTAAATAAATAAATATTTTGTGATGAAAGAGAAATACTCGGAAATGGTGTTTACAAGGAAACCCGTGGAGGCCTATTACAATGATTCCGGAAAGAAATGATCATATCATAGACAAGATCTGTGAATATAGATATTTAAAATAGATCCAGTTTCTGGAAATATTTTAAGCATAGAGCAAATAGTACTACTGAAGGAATTAAATGTATAAAAAAATATTGTTTTCTCAACTTCAATGCATTCCTTATTATTGATATCTGTACTTTTATTTCAGAATTTTCACACTACTGAAACAAAACATGGTAACTTTAAATAGATTTTTAAAGCAAAATATTTGTCTTTCTCTTTTTTTTCTTTTACTTACATGGAGCTTATTTAACCTTTAGCAATGTGACTGTCATTAAAGATGTTTTATGTACCTGGCAGTCAATCAGTCTCTCTCCTGTCCAGGTTTATGAGTTCCAATCACTAGGGTCTCATTTGAGCCAAGAATCTCAGGCTGTCACTACTCTTGAGAGAGAATGAGTGTCTCACTCAGCATTTCTCTCTGCTAAAATAATGCCATCTGCTGTTAGCCAAGCTGTAACAAGAGTCTCACCTGCAAAGAAGGATGTGGAGTCTTGCCATAAATTCTGCTCACTCCTGGTTGTGTTCCAGCCTTCAAAAGGAGGAGGGGTTGTTTTGCATGTTGGTGAATCTGAGGAGAATTAGGTCTGTGGAACAAATAAAAAACATGCAGCTAATTCATTTCCCCTATTTAAAAGTACAGTCAATTTATTAGGTAATATATTTCTCCAAAAGACTATTTACTTGAATAAAATTCAAAAGGGCAGGATAAAAGATATTCCAGTGTAGAAGGAGGCATTGATATTATGTCCCGGATATTCTCAGGATAAAAAAGAGCATGATGTAAAAGTAAAATCATAAGAAATCCTGGAGAAATATATCACAAAAATATTTAAAGTTTTAGCTAACATCCTAATCAAAAGGGGAGATTATAGAAAACAAAGTCTGTAGAGGTGAATGGTAATCATATGTGCAAGAATGAAAATTTACCCTGTGACTTCCCACTGCAGGGAATTATGTAACTCAGGTACTTAGGGCTGTGGTCTCACTGACTAGTGCAGGGTTGATAGTCAGAGATGCCTGAACAAGGCTGGGCTATTGCCAATAGGGAAATAGAATGAAACCCATCCTCCTGCACAGGATGATGATAAGGATAAGAATCTACAGAATCTTCAGATTCTGCTTGGTAAAAAGAAAACTAGATGGACTGGGGTTGTGGCTCAGTGGTAGAGCACTTGCCTAGCATGTGTGAGGCACTGGGTTCGATTCTCAGCATTGCATATAAATATATAAAATAAAGGCCCATTGACAACTAAAAAATACTTTTAAAATGTTTTATAGTAGGCTTCATCTTTAAGAAAAAAGAAAGCTAGAGTCCCCCTCCCACAACACACAAAATCCCCCAGCTGTGCAGCCATCAGACTTGGGAATAATTTTGTAGCAGCCATGTGAATCCAGAATCTTCAATATGAGAAACCAACATGATGATGAGCTCCAAGTAAGTAATGTTCCCAGGGTGCTTGCTAGGAAGCTTATCTATAATTCAACAGAAGGGGCACTTCCCGACTCCTTCCAGGGGGAATACCACTCATCAAAATAGGAGAGAGAGTAACAAAATCACCCTAGGAAAGGGAGATGATTTTCTGTGATTGAGAGTCAGATACCATAGACAGGTAGGATGGGAGATCTAAGAGCATCAGATAATAGAGCAGATATCTTAAGCAGGACATAAAACATGAATATGGACACTTGTTCAAGAGCTTTAAAAGGTAATCAATACCCTAAAAAATAAGCTGAGGAAAAAAAATAGAATATTTGAAAAGAAAATAGATAATAGAGAAGAAAAATATAGTTATTAAAGAAGAAAAAATAACTGGAAAGGTAATATACAAAAGGAAGCATTATAGAATATAGAATATGCTATTGTTTTTGTAATGACAAATAATAGGAGGGACAAACTTTAAAGATATAACTCCTGAGAATTTTCCAGAATTGATCACCAACATACATTTTAAAATTCTCTCTGGACATTTTTCTGAGCACTATGAATCAAGTTAACATATCTGAGATATTATATAATCAAACTGAGGAATCCTAAAAGAGATTTTAAAAATTAATGACAAGAAAGTCAAGATATTTTGTCTAAAAATGAAAGTTAGACCAATCACAGACTTCCAGTAATAATAGAGCCCAGAATAAAGTGGAATAAGATAAAATGCTGATGAAAAATAATCAACTTTGAATTCTAAATTATGCATATAAATTATACACAAACTAATATTCATAAATTATTTTTGAAGAAAGGTAAATCCAAGATCAAAAAAGTGGAAAGAGAAAAAAAACACACACACAAAATACAAGGAGCAATGTGGGTTTTTTCTTTTTTACTGTGTTGTTTTTTTCAAAATTTTTCAGATAAAGCAAAATTTTATTTAAAAAGCAAAAATATTTTCTCTGATCACCTAAACATAAAAAGGACTGTGGCAGTAGCTTGAAAAAGTGTTTTGATATCTCATGGAAGATTTCACTAATGCACATCACGAGGAGGAAAGACAATAGGACCTATCCAAACTCCAGCAGCAGAATCGACTTTCCTGCCCATAACTCTACAATGTGATTCAGCTCCTCAATTCTCTTTTACTTTTTCCATCTGTTCAAAATTTCCAGGTGACTCTGTATCAATTGTTAATGACTGGAAACTCGTAGGAATGGAGACCCATTTCTATAATAGGAAAACATTATTTTGAACCAATTCTTTGTTCCATGAATTTTCTATTAAACTCTACCTTTTACTGCTTGGCACACACATTTCTTCCCCTACATCTCAACATGCCCTCACTTAAAATATGCTGCGAAACACACTTGCTATCTCTGTAAAAGGAAACAATCCCAAATTATAGCTGAATGCCAAATCCGGATTTGTTACCAAGGGAACTCTTGTCCCCATTCAGCCTTTGAGAACAGTGATCAGTCCCAGAGGACTCAGTCTTTACCAACCAATGTGACTCTGCACTTGATTTCGCAAAGGACCACTGATTCAACATCGATTTATTTATATTGAGCGTTTTTCATGTCAGGCAGTTATCAATGTCTAGAGTACATTAAGGAACAAAGTTTTATGTTCTATGGAAGAGAAAAGTAATAAATATTAATTGTAAAAAGGTAATCAATAAAGCGTATTAGAATTTGATAGCACTTGGAAAAATATAGAATAACAAAGGGGCTTAGCAATGCTGGAGAGGAAGGGGCAGCTCTCATTTTTTTTTTTCAGGTGATCAGGGTAGGTTCACTGCAAAAAATAGGAGGAAAGCAAGGTTCTTAGAGACTGCTTGTTTTCTGAATGAACAATGCTGTAAGCACAGGCAACAGTCCATGCAATGAACTTAAGTAAGAGAGTGGTTAGAGCTGACGGAATGGGTTGCAGGGTATAGGCTGGAGGGGTAAGGGAGATTACAGTCATGAAGTACCACATTAAAGTCACTGGAAGGATGTTGGCTCTCTAGTCTGCGTGAGAACACCAAATAGACATTATGAATTGAGAATTGTGTTCCCACAAAATTAATATACTAATGTTGTAACCTCCATAAGCTCAGATATGATCTTACTTGGAAAAATAGTCATTGCAGATGCAATTAGTAAGCATGAGCTCACTAGGGTGGCCACTAATCCAAGTGTCCTTATAAAAAGGGAAAATTTGGAGTCAGATACACAGAGGAAGAAAGAAGATGAAGGCAGGTTTTGGGTTGATGCTTCTCATGCAAAGTGATGTCAAACATGATCAACAAACCAACAGAGCTAGGAGAGAGACATGGAACTGATTGTCAGTCAAAGCCCACAGAGTGAATCACAGCTGCTGACATCTTGATCTTGGACGTTTAACTCCAAAGCTGATAAATTTATGTTGTTTAAGCCTCCAAGTCTGGGGTAATATGTAATGGCAGCTCTAGCAAACTAATACAGGAAGTAGCGAGCTAAGGCTTAAAGGACTAGTAAAATTTTAAAAGGATCACTCTGGCTATTATGTTGGATCAGGGAGGCAAGAATAAAAGCCAGAAAAACAGCAATTTCCTATAGTAATGCCAGCAAGAAAGCTAGAACTGGGGTTGCTGAAAGTAGCACTGAGATAGTAGAAATTTTGAAGGTGCAGTCCAAAGGATTTCATGATAGATTGAAAGCAAGTTGTGAAGACAAAGCAAAATCAGGATGACTCCCACATTTCTACTATGTGCAGTTGGAAAGACAGAGGTGCCATGATTTGTTGTAGTGGAGAGTCAGGACTGAAATCCAGTCTCAATTCTCCCTGATTCCCAGAACATCCTCACCCTTGGAACTCATACTGAGAAGAAATCACAATAATATATCATTCTCTTGATCGTGCACACACATACTAGTGTCTCTTCTTAAACTCTCTATGTGGTCACCAGAATGTTTTAATCTCAAAACATCATCTCCTTTCATCTCCTTCACTGCCCTATGTAGAAACAAATTACCTCTTCTGTTTTAGGTAAACATATTTCTTATTTCTTCCATTTGGTTTAAAAGGACTGTAATAAATGAGAATTGCTGTTCTTATCAATTTGTCAGCATGCAAGGGAAAATCCATACTCCTGAATGTTCTTCATATTTTTGGACTGTAAATATTCTATGCCGTATAATTTTTTTTCTGATGATAGGACTCTACTCTAGAAAAAAATGATCAGTGATATCATCAATAAACAATAATAGAAAAAGCCTGAGTATGGTGGTGCACACCTATAATCTCAGTGACGTGGGAGGCAGAGAGAGAAGGATCACAAGTTCCAAGGCAGCCTCAGCAACTTACTGAGTCCCTGTATCAAAATAAAAATTAAAAACGGCTAGAGATGTGGCTAAGTGGTTAAGCCCCCCTGGGTCCCATCTCTTATACAATGAATAAATAAATAAAAGAAAAGGTCATGAAGTAAGTGAAAGATTGACATATGTGGGAGGAAGTCCAAAATACAGCCAACACTTTCCATGACAGGTTATGGTAGTAGACTCACTGTCTGATATTGAGGTTATCAATACTAAACAACAATATCCTCTTCACTTCCATATTCTTCACTATGTCCTGCAAAAAATAAAATCCTCTAAATATTTGTGTTTTCTGTAAATATCCCATACCCACAGAGATATTATCTCATCTCTAGTATGGAAAGGAAAAAACAAAGAAGTTTACAAATGAAGTTCATATCAAATTGCCTCCAGATCAGAATCAACAAGTTTACCAGGTATAAACATCACAGCTATAATTACAGTGGTCGTTACAGTCATTCATGTGTTAATACTTAAAAATAAAGTAGTGACTCAAGACTACTAAAGACCTGTAAGAAATCATGCTTCCCCAGAATAACAGAGGTCTATTTGTGTAACAGAAGTGGGAAGAAATATTTCGAAGTAGTGACACAAATATTTACTTCCCTGGATGGCTTTCATGGCTTTTATGCTAGAAAGTTTGCATCTCAGTGCACGGAACAGAGAGATTTTCCACAAAAGAGTGTGTGGTAATATTCATAACAAGAGGATGAGGGGGAAAATTGATAAATAATGTCAACTTGTTGGCTATGGTGCTGATGCTGTACTTGAATTCTCTGGGAGTGTATGGAACCTGTTGAGAAGCCTTTGAACAAAGACACACCATGTTGAACACAAAGAACATGCTGTATAAGAAAAATTGATGGAATTAATTTCACTGTACAGTTAGATTTGTCCCCCGTACTGCAGACTCTTGAAAGCTCAAATGAGTATTTCTTAGACTCCCTTAGAGCTCCAACTCTGCACAGGAATATGTTTCTACAAATGAGGTGCTTGCATAAAATCAGAAAGGGAGAATAGGCCATCTGGCAGTTGTTTTTACAACTGCTATTGAATAATAGAGACAGGGAGGGTCTTTATGTAGCAGCATTTCAGTGACTATTTTTCTGAGAGTCCAAGGGTGATTCAGCAACATGGTATCAGAAGTGAGAACAGCAGCAGTAGCAGCAGCAATAGCTACAAAAGCACATTCTAGAAAGCAAGAGGACTCTAGCTGTACTTGGATTCCCCCTTCTAGTTGCCTTGGTTGGCTAGATGCTAAGCTGGGAATCATTTCTGGATACTGCAGCAAGATCCTGTCATTTTACTCATGGCAGGGATTTCATAAATAAAATTTTCCTTCTGTTATCTATAGTTCCACTTAGCTATGGTCAACAGTGGTCTAAAGATATTGCTATAGTGCAATGATGAATTAGCTTATCTTTTTTGGCGGGTATTGAACCCAGGGCTTTGTGCATGCAAGGCAAGCACTCTACCAACTGAGCTATATCCCCCGCCTGAATTAGCATATTTTAAGAGAGACAGAGAAAGAAACAGAAAGACAGAGATAAATAGGAACCACATTCATATAATTTTTATTAGTACTACTCTATTGTGAACTATTGTTGAAAATCCCTTACTGTGCATAATTTATAAATTAATCATTGCATGATTGTGTAGGAAAAACATAGTACTTACATGGGTCAGTACTATATGAGGTTGCAGGAACCCAGTGGGGATTTTGGAATGTAATACCCCACAAATAAGGGGAAACATAGGAAACATATTTATTTCTATGTATAAATCACTTTCTACTTTGTCTTTTGTGCAATAGAGTATCAGAATGTATTCCTCCAGAATTTAACTATAACTCTACATCTCTTGGCCAACCTGTCCTTATCCCTGACTGTCCTCCTCAGTATGTGGCTACCACTCTTCTACTCTACTCTCTACTTCTATGAGATAGGCTTCTTTAGAGTCTACAGATGAGAAAGAACATGCAGTATTTGTCTTTCTGTACCTGGATCATTTCATTTAATGTAATGTCCTCAGGTTCATCCATGTTACCACAAAAGTTAGGATCTTATTTTTCATGGCTGCAATATATTTCATTTTGTACATATACATTTCCTTTGTCCATCCATCAGTTGTAGGACATTTGAGTTGATCTTGACTATTATAAGTAGTTTACAATAAACAAAAATATCCTTAATATACTGATTTCATTTTTTTGGATAAATAATAAATAGAGGGATTGCTGGATCGTATGGTAATTCTATTTTTAATTTTTTTGAGAATTCTCCATACTGTTTGCCATAATGACAACACTAATTTATATTCCCACCAACAGAGTATAAGAGTTTCTGTTTCTTCACTTCCCTGCCAGCATGTGTTCGTTTTTGCCTTTTTCATAAATACTCATTCTAATAGGGACAAAGTTGTATCTTATTGTGGTTTTTGACTTGCAATTATATCCCTGATGATCAGTATATATTTTTCATATATTTTTGACAATTGATATGACTTATTTGGAGAAATGTGTATTATTGTTGTTTCTTACCCATTTTCTAACTTGAGATGCAATCAATGAAACACAACACATCACACTTGCAGAATAATGAAACAAGAACATATGATCATGTCAACAGATGCAAAACAGCATTTGACAAAACTCAACATCATTCAGGTACAGAAGGAATGTACCTCATAACAACAGAAGCCAAATCTGAGGAAGCCACATGTGATAGCAGACTGAACAGAAAAAGGTTGCAAGCTTTTACTTTAAGATCTGGAACAAGATAAGGACGCACATTTTTGGTACTCCTTTCAACAAAGTACTGAAAGTCCTAGTCAGAGAAACTAGGCACAGAAAAGTAAATATATCCAAATTAGAAAGAAAGAAGGTAAATTGTACTTGTTTGCAGACACTAAGGCATGTATGGAAAATCCTAAAAATTCCACTAAAAAGTACTGTTGGAATCAATCAAGAAAATCAGTAAATTTGCAGGAAACAAATTTCAAAAGCAAAAATTGGTAGTATTCTGTACACTAATGAGCACTATTTGAAAAAGAAACCAAGAAACCAATCCCATTGAAAGTAGCTAAAGAGAAAGATCTTAGAAATAAATTTAACCCAGAGGGGGAAAGATGAAGTTTTCTAAAACAATCCAGGTATGGGGAAATTAAATTGACCAAATTATATTGTTATATTTTGTGTATGGACAAATATGTAACAATGGGTTCCACTATTACCTATACTTATAATGCAACAATGAAAAAAGAAAATTTTAAAAATAAAGCAATTCAGGGATCATAACCTTAGAACAACCTGAACAAACACAGGATCTTAAATTGATATTTGGACTCCAGAGGATCAGAGTGGAGCTGAGCTCTGCTGTAATGGATTTAGCCAGTATCTTGCATCCTGATGGTACATATACCCATGCTTCTGAGTCAGGGGAAGTACTTACACATTCGTTATGGTTTGGATGTGAGGTATCCTCAAAAGCTCACATGTGAGAGAATGCAAGAAAGTTTGAAGGAGAAATGATTGGGTTGCAGCCTTAACGTAATCAGTGAACTAAAAGTAGCTAGAAAAAAGGAAATATTTCAATAGGAAACTTTACCCTGTGTTCTCATTTCCAACCTGAAGAAAGCCATAAATTTTCCCGATTATTCGCCCCTTTTTTCCAAAATTAGTTGTTACCTTGATATCATAAAATAATGAAAAAATGTATTCTTAAAATTTACTCATAAAATAATGGAAAAAATGAATAAAATAAAGAATGAAAAACAGGCCATCTGTGTACTTATTTATCTGAGACAATGAATGCGTCTGATGAATAAATGAAAGTTTGAAATGATAGGCTCCAAGAAAAGTGTCACACCCAGGTATGGCATATTGATTAAAAATATAAATCCCTCAAAAGCATGGCAAAGTTAAATTCCCATCTAAGTGTTCCCCATAACAAGACCTATTTCACTCCAAAGACTATAATTCTTCTTAATAGCTTTTATATTAAACTTTAATTAATATTTATTAGTTGACACATTTCCCTGAGGCAGTTTAATAAAAAGTGCATGTTGAAAGTGCTCATTTTATTTTATATCATCAAGCTTAAAGTAAAAGAGAGAAAAATTCATTTATGTGTATATATATATATATATATATATATATATATATATTATATTCTTTCAAAATACTATCAAACTATATTTTTCACCAATAATTACTTTTTTTTGGTAAAATCAGCAATAAAAATGCATATTCTTTTAAACATAATTGTTGGGACTGAGTATATCAGAGTACAGATTAAATAATTTTAAAAATCATAAACAGAAAACATTTATGCAATAGGAGACAGTGATGAAATTAAATTGTTTTTAATACTCTGAGGATTCTTTACTAAATCAATTTTTTTAAAAAATAAAAATATATAAAAGGATTAAATAACTTATCACTGTCATATAAAATAGACATTAACATAGGTGACATACTGAATGATAATGATCAACTTAATATTCCTATTAAATGAGTAGTATCTTAAAACTGGTAGCACTCAAAGATTATACATAAAGAATAGAAGAAATAAGCAGCATGTTAAGGCAGAAAAGCATGGGAATCAACTGGCTGATGAGTTTGCAGGTCTCCATGTGCATAGTTTCAATTCACCCATGTCAAATCCTTTATGGTAAGGGTATTTTTTTTTCTTATTTTCAAATCTCAAAATTGAATTAACAGAATAATATGAATAGTTGCCAATTAATCATGATATTGATCAAAAAGAATGATAAAGCAAGAATGTAAGCAAGTTTCATACTTTTAAAACGAATACCCTTTCCTGTGAATTCTATTTTCTTTTAGTACCATGTTAATCATTAATTATCTGTGTGATTTTGGACACCTGGCTTAAATTGTCTAAAAGAATTTTTTCACCCGTATGATTAACAGGAAAACTACACAAGGTAGGCGATTGATATGTTTTTATGATTGGGGATTTTGAATTGAAAAGAGAATGTAAGAGAGGAAAAAATATATATCTTTTTTGAAGATATTTGTGTTTCTCTAGTATTAGTGTTTGAAGACTGAGTAACTTCCATGTCTATTGGCCTTATTGGTTTAGTCTCTAGGAGAGTCAGGTACAGACAGAGGAACCCTTGTTCAGACCAACCTGAGTTAGATCAGATGTAGGAGAAGAACACACCATTTTAACTTCAAGTGATTAATCTCATCAGAAACTGGACAAAAGAGATTATCTATATTTTTGACAATTTATAAATAGAGTTAAGTTTATGGAAAAATAAAGATGAAAAATTAAGGGAAACAAAAGTATTATTTTGAGGATCCTGTGCATTTGTCACAAAATAGAGAAAATAGTCTGCTACAGAAGCCAAAAGTCAAGTCTGTGTGAGAATTAGAATGTCACACTACCCAATACAATAGAAACCAAAGAGACAGGGACCAAGATATAGACAAGGGAAATTGTTATCAGGATAACAAAATAGAATGGGACAAACTCCAGATCAAGCAGAGGCAGGTACTTGAGCAATTTACTCAAAAAGCAGTTAATATAAGCTACTTAAATTTATGGGCATGTGATTTGATTATTTATATGCTCAGGTTTATATAATAGTTCAATGTTAGTTATACAAAGAACACACCATTGTTTTCTTTACATCATTACTATATTCATTCAAAAGATTCAAATGATAAGTATAAAAAATATTTTTTCAAAAATTTTGCAATACAAATCCCCTTGTAGTCATACTTTTCATAAATAAATCTAATTTGATGCTTATTTTGCACAGACTAAAGTATGACACAGAGTAGACAAATAATAAATATTTTTAAAGAGTAATAAAAAATCTAAATCATTACATAGTTAGGAAAAGAGTATTGAAGTGACTCCAAATAAATTCAGCACAATTCTAGGAATTTGGTAATTGCTGGGATGAATCCCAGAAAGATTTGAAGAGCATTCAACATACAGGAAATTCCCATTACAATATTTTAATTATCCCATTCATCAGAAGGATGAAATATTTGTTTATAATAAAGCTTCTAAGAAAGTTAATTATGCTCTTCTTTGTTTCTTTTGTTTCTGTTCTTTTTAATAAAAGACTATGAATGCTAAGGAATGAAAAGGCAATAGTCTACAGGTGATAATAAACTTTCCTTCTGACTCTTACCATGAGAAATTGAATAGCCTAATTAGATTCTGTGAATGCCAAATCCCTTATCCTGGCGGGAGACCCCTTAGCATGCTCAGCTGAGTTCCATGGGATTGCATGTTATTAAACTTCATCTTTGTCAGTCACCTGCAACAGTCACTTGCTGGCACACCAGGAATGAGTTGTGAGTGCCTGTCTCTCTTTCCAGGTAATAATGCTTATTGCCGTTCCCAAGGAACATAAAGGAGATGTCTCTGTTGTGGTATCTTAATAGATCCTGTAGTTCCCACACATTTTGGTAACTATTTGATATAATTATTGTGTCTCATAAAAAATAAATTTTATACTGTAATCCTCTAGCCTGCTGTGCTGCTTCACTTCAAAATAACTTATGGCTACTAGATTCCCTGTACAATATTGGTCCACAGCAGTAATAAAGTTGTCATCAAGAGGCGATGATAGACCACTTTGCATTGTTATAACTGCCTTTTTGTATTATAACTGTTTGCAACTTTATGAGGTCTTCATAAATGTGATCAATGGCAATCATAAAGTTGTGAGGCATTTGTGGCAGCTTATTTTTCTCTGCTTCAAAACAGGAGCTGCCTTGCTTGTTGGTCTACTATCTGTGACTGCAGTGTTGACTATGGGTAGGGCTCTGGGCTATGACAGGAACAAGCAAGTTAGCTTCTGCACTTGCTCCCTGGCTTCTGGGCCCTTCCAGGAATTTATTCTTGTAACTGCAAAGTGGTCAAGTTCAAGCAGTAGAGGGATAACTTTTGTGTCTCACATAAACTGGGAGAGGGAAGTCAAACACTCTGTATGAAAACATTTTTAGTTTTTAATCAATATTAGGAAGTTTTAGATCATGTCATTATTCCAATGACTTACTTGAGATTATTATTTTTCATTACATGGATAATATATCACATTGTGTTCATTTTCTTTACAGTAATATGAAATTGATTGCAAAAAATAATAATGTGGTTAAATGTGACATCTCCATTAAAAATATAGCCCTATACTGGTTGCAGGAAGAAATACAGTCTAATTGTTTTTTAACCAGGTGATCCTCATGATATTTGAAATGTAGTATATGATAAATAAGAAGTAAATAGTCCTGCAATTATTTTCACAGCAGAGGAAGCATAGTTCCCAAGAATGACACTGATGTTAAAATAAAATCTCAAATGCAAATATATATCTATAATTTATAGAATCTGCATTGCTCCTTTTAAAACATTTTCATTCCTGAAAATAATGCAGGTGATTTCTTTCTTCTCTTCCTTTGTTAGAAATATTTTACTCCAAAACCAGGTCGATTATTTATAAAGTAAAAGAGTGAATTGCATTTTCAAGATATTTGTACTGATTCATTCATTAAAAAACAAACATACAAATCAATATTCTTTTTGAGAGGCATCAGAAATTAAATATTGAATTAAATCACATATAAAAGCAGTTATACTTTATAAAGTGATATACTTCTGATTTCTATACAAAACTTTGCATTCAAATGAGTTAATTAATTTTAGGAATTATTGCATATATTCAGTTGCAGGGATTTTTTTAGTTCATTATAGATACAGATAAAATTGAGGTTCACTTTGACATAATTATACAAGCATGGAATAAAATTTGTTCCAATTAAATCCCCAGGTCTTCCTCTTACTCTTTCTTCCATACTTCTTATTCCCTTTCCTCTATTAATCTTTCTTTTATTTACAGTTTTTTTATTAATGCATTATATAATAACAGTGAAATTCACTAGGCTCCTTCCTCTTTAATCCCCTTTCTTTACTCAATAGATCTCTCTTCTGTTTTCATGGGTTCCCTCATCCTTTTACATTTTTTCCCATGTTTTGATCTCTCTTTGTCATATGAAAGAAAAAATTTAACTGTTCATTTACTATTTATTGAATCTGGCTTATTTCACTTAGTACGATGTTCTCCAGTTCATCCATTGATCAGCACATGACATAATATCGTTCTTCTCTATGACTGAGTAATATTTCATTGTGTGTATATACCACATTTTCTTTATTCATTCATCTGTTGAAGGGCACCTATTTTGGTTTCATAGCTTGGATGTTGCGAATTGTGCTGCTATACACATTGATGTGGTTGCATTTCTATAGCAGGCTCATTTCAGATATTTTGGATATACCTAGACGTGGGATAGCTAGGTTAGATGGTAGATCCATTACTAGTTTTTTTTAAGGAAGATTCATACTGCTTCCTAGACTGATTGTACTGATTTGCAGTCCCACCAAAAATGTATGAGTGTACCTTTCTCTGCACATTCTGACCAACATTTATTATCATTTGTATTCTTGATAATTAGCATCCTAACTGGAGCACGTTGATATCTCATTGTATTTGATTTGCATTTCCTCGATTGCTAGAGATAATGAAAATTTTTTCATGTATTTGTTGATCTTTGTTTTTCTTCTTTTGAGAAATTTCTCTTTAGTTTTTTATCCCATTTCTTCCTTAGATTATTTGTTTTGGGGGAGTTAAGTTTTTAAAATTGTTTATATATTCTTGATAGTAATCCTTTTTCTGAGGAGCAGGTGACAAAAATCTCCTCCCATTCTGCAGGCTCTCTCTTCATGCACTTGTTTAATTTACTCTGCTGAAGATTTCTAGTTGATGCTGACCCCCCTCACTGACTTTTTTTTGTGTGTGTGTGCTGGGGATTGAACTAGGGGGCACTTGACCACTGAGCCACATCCCCAGCCCTATTTTGTATTTTATTTGGAAACAAGGTCTCACTGAGTTGCCTAGCACCCGCCATTGATGAGGCTGGCTTTGAACTTGAGATCCTCTTATCTCAGCCTCCAGAACCGATGGGATTAGAGGTGTGAGCCACCATGCCAGGCTCCCGTCATTGATTGTTGATTTTTGTTTCTTGAAATTCAGTGCTATTGTTAAAGAAGTTCGTGCTGACTTCATAGAATCAATTTGGCAGTATTCCCTCCTTTTCTACTTCATGAAATAATTTGAGGAGAATTGGCATTGGTTCTTCTTTGAAGATCTGTTAGAACTTAGCTGAGAATCCATCTGGTCCTCGGCTTTCCTTTGTTGGAAGGCTTTTATAGCCACTGCAATTTCATTACTTGATATTTCTCTGTTTAAGTATTCTATAACCCCATAATTCAATTTGAGTAGGTCATATGTCTAGGAATCTGTCAATATCTTCAAGGCTTTCTACCTTATTGGAGTATAAATTTTCAAAATAGTTTCTAATGATCCTCTGGATTTCAGTAGTGTCTGGGGCAATGTCTACTTTTTCAGTACAATTTTATTAATTTGGATCTTGTCTCTATTTCTTTTGGTTAACTTGGCTAAGGGTTTATCAATCTTATTTATCTTTTAAAAAGACCAATTCTCTTTTATTGATCTGTTGCACTTTTTATTCTCAATTTTATTAATTCTTGCTCTGGTATTAATTATGCCCTGTGTTTCACTGATTTTGTCATTAATTTGTTCTTTTTCTAAGGCCTTGGGGTGTGACATTAAATCATTTATTTATGTCTTTCTATTCCTTTATAGTGGAGGGATTCAGTCCTATAATCTTTATTCTTAGAACTGCCTTCATACTTCCCCCAGAGATTTTGATAATGCTGTATCATTATTTTCATTTCTTTCTAAGAATATTTTTCTTCCCTGATTTTTTCTGTGATCCATTCCTCATTTTAAAGTGTATCATTTATTTTCCAGTTGTTAGAATATTTTATGTTTTTATCTTACTGTTGATTTCTAGTTTTATTCCATTATGATCTAGTAGGATGGGATGAATTATCTCTATTTTTCATATTAAAAATATTTGCTTTTTGCCCTAAAATATCATCTATTTTAAAGAATGTTCCATGTGCTAATGAGAAGAGTATTCAGTTGTCAATATTTATTATGTTAATATATAATATTTATATGTCACATATAAATATGTATGTAAATATAAATATGTGACATATAAACATTATATGGATTCTCAGGCCATTTGATTAATAGTATTTTTAGTTGTAGATGGACACAGTACTTTTTTTTTAATGTGGTGCTGAGGATCAAACCCAGTGCCTCACATGTACAGGGCAAGTGCTCTACTGCTGAGCTACAACCCCAGCCCACAAAGAGTCTTTACTTAGTTTTTGTCTAGATGATCTATTTAATGAAGAGAGAGGTATGTTGGAATTATCCAGTATTATTAAATTCTGGTCTATTTGATTCATTATCTTGAGATAGATTTATTTAATATATGTAGATGACCAGTGACCAATACATAAATATTTATACTTATTATTTCTTGTCATTGTAGGAGTTCCTTAACCAGTATTAAGTAACTTTCTTTGTTTCTTCTGACCAATTTTTTTCTTGAAGCCTACGTTTCCTGATATGTGAGTACTCTTGTTGCTTTTGCTTTCCATTCATTTGGTATATCTTTTCCCATTTTCACCTTTAGTCTATGGATGTCTTTGTAAGGAGGTTGTGTAAACAAAAGATGGTTGGGTCTTGTTTTTTATTTCAATCAGACAATCTGTGTATTTTGATTGAAGAGTTTAGACCATTTATATTCAATGGTATTAAAGAGATATGATTTTTATTTCCTGCCTTTTTTATTTATTTCTAATGCTTAATTCAAAATTGATTCTACTTTTAAGAACTATTATTCTAGTGTAATTTATCCCTATGCTGGTTTTCATTTTATTTTTATTTCTTCTGCATGAAATATTCATTAAATATGTTTTATTCTACAGGCTTAGTGGTTATGACTTATTTTCTGCATCATGGAAGGTTTTTATTTCATCTTCATTTCTGAATGGTAATTTTGCTTGATATAGTAGTCTTGGTTGGCACTGTTTTCTTTCAAGGCTTGGCAAATATTATTCCAATTGAACCTTGTATTTAGGGACTAGATTGAGAAATCAGTTGAAATCTAAATTTGTTTAATGGTAAGTATAACCTGCTGTTTCTCTCCTCTGACTTAAAATTCTATCTTTATTCAGTATATTATTCATTTTCATTATAATGTATCTTAGTTAGGATCTCTTTTGATATTGCTTTTTTGAGTGCTATATGACTCTTACATTTGTATTTCTATCTATTTCTAAGATTTGGAACTTTTTCTATTACTTTATTAAAAAGATTGTGCATCCCTTAGTTTGTATATCAGAAAAGAGGGTTAAGTTGAACAAGTGGAAATCTGAGTAAAAAAAATCAGAGATACAGAGAATTTTTCTAATTAATGCTTTAAAACATTAGAAGAAATACAATCTAATGGGTTGAGGGCACAATATTGAATACTAGTGTCACAACTATCAAATCAAAATGAAGTGTGATATACATGTAGATATTGATCAAAGTTAACATTATAGCTATTTGTATCAAGTCTTGCCAAGGGGAAGGAAATTCTTATTCAGTCTAGATTTCAGAAGAATTTGGAACCTGTAGAAGATATCCATCACTCTTTGGCTTTCATCGTGCCAGAGGAACTGGGGCATAGGAGCCACTCCCCGACTTGCTATAGACTTCCATTCAGTGGGTTCTCATTTATCAGTCCAGGGGCCTGACTCTGGAAACTCTGTTGCTGTGTCTGTTGGATGTGGAGCTCAGGATATGGAGAGGAAGAGGGTTCCAGTGACTTTTGGCTAATAGTTATTCCTCCATGAGTTCCTTCTAGATGGATTATTGAGACCTTCCATTGCAGGTGTAGTCCCTCCGGGAGTATTTGTTCTATTTGAAGGTGAGGAGATGCCATGTTAATTTAATTTCTTCTAGGTTGGCTGACCAGCTATGGGCTCCACAAATTGGCTGCCATGCCCAGGATGACTTTCTATCTGCAATTTGGGTTAAACTTTGTCTCCTTCAATGATCCTACTGCCCCTGTCACAGTTTAATTCAATCTACTTTTCTTTCTAGCTATTTTTATTTTTAGCTATGTTGCCCCTCCACCCACCCTGGCCTGGGTTAGGGTTTAAGGACCTCATCCTTATTTTTACTTCTGGTAACCAAACTTCAAGGCTCTCTAAGTCTAGGATAGGACTGTCAAATTTTGTGTTTTAGAGCATTTATATTGTCACCCATCTCTCCTGTCAGCTGTTCTTTCACTGTATTTTTTTTCTGTGCTTCTCCATTTCCCTGTGGGAGCTATCTTGAATAGCAATTCCTCAACCCCAAAGATTCCCATTGAGAATTTTTAAGGTGAGGTCCAGGAATCAGTGAGCCTTGGTTTCATTGCATCTCATTCATCCACTGCAGTGTTTCTCACACTAACTTCTGTGGCCATATTGCAGCTCCAGCTGAGGATCCCAGTACTAGTAAGTCAACTCCACAGCTACCTCTCCATGCCCTCAACTGTAATTTAATGAAACAACTGCATAATAAAAATAGGAGAGTTTTAATGTATGCACAATTTTCACTCAACAAGAAAAATACTTGCAGCTCACAATACATTTGTATTGCTTAAACACTGTGCTTTCTATTAAGACAGAAGACCATCCATGGTCAGCTTAGGAAAGGGTCTTAAAGAAGAAAAGGAGGAATAGAGGATTGGGAAATCAAGTTTAAAACCCCAGCTATTCCTAGCTACTAAGACAGTTCCTTAACAGCCCCTAGCTGTGAGCAACTGGAAAAGGTACTTACTCTTTGGCCAATAGACACCCCTCCTTCTATCCTTGTGATAATAAAGGTTTATGAATCACTTTTCTTCAGATTTGCTGAAAAAGACAAAATCGGGAGAGTTGATTGGACCCTTTCTGAATCCTACCATCCCAATCAAGTCTAGTGATAGAGCAAGCCCATAAAACCCTTAGACAACAGATACCCACTTCCAACCCCCTCTTGGGACCCCTCCCTCTTCAGGGGCTCTGCTTTCTTTCTATTATTTGAATAAATGCTGTTGATTTGCTCTCACCCCTTTTTTCTGTGGATTTCATTATTCAAGTTCATGAGACAACATCCCCCCTGACAGTCACATTCCATGGTACACTATGTCTGTATTTTTATACCATACAGTGTAGAAATGAATTGAAAAAATATATATATTTCAGTTTCAAATATACATTTATTTTATGCCTCTAGACTTACCAAAGGATTTTAGCAGGGAGTTACAAATTTAATAGGTAACTTTTACACTAAGAAAACACAGTTTTGATTTTTTTTTTCTTTAACTGTTCAACTGAAAGTACGATGATAAAAAAAGCTACACTTTTTAATTGGTCATTTTTAGTAAATCAGGAAGTTGTTCATGATTACTGTCTCTGACTTCTCATGCAGTTTTCTGCATTTTGAGTACACTGACATTATATGATTGCAAGATGAGAACAGACATCCTGGAGTTTTCTAGTATTCATATAAAACTAAAGCATGTAATAATTGCTTGGGATTATGGGTGAGCTATTTAATTCCTTGTGTGCCAAATGTGAGAATTTAGACAGGCTATCCAAGGGTCTGATGTATTTCATACAACCATGGGATCATTCTCAACCTTCTTCCTTAATCACTGAGTGCTACTTGCAAGAAGAAAGTGGATGGGCACAAAGTAAGAAACGGGTTTTTGATAATTTCAGCCAATTCAAAAGGAAATGGAGTGCTTTGAGAGGGAAGAAGTATTTCATCACTCATCATGCATAATAAACGTCTGAGTCACAACACAAAAAAAAAATGTGGCGAGACTGAAAGGAGATAATGCCCTTTTCCTTGTGAAGGTTCTCTGATTGGAGGAGACAGAGTTCTCCTCCCCTCCATTAATCATTTCTCATTCCTCACCATCTTCATCTCATACACTCTACATCCTGACCTCCTGCTATTGCAAATTATCAAATTATTTCAAATAGATGATAACTCCAAAGGTAGAGGGCAAGTGAGGGAGAGTGAAAAATTACTGTGTTTTACATCATTTTTATGAAATATGGACTTTTACAATCACTGTCAAAAGAGGACTCAGTGATACTTAATTTTTGCTTTAATTATCTCTATAGATTATGCTCCCTCACAAGCTCTACAAGTTCAAGGATACAGATACTTTGGAGACAATCCAGGAGTAGGCAGTGAAAATGATTAAGATGCTGGGAAATTGGCTGTACTTTAGAGAGAGAATGAATCAGATAGTATATGCAACGACAATATGTGTTTTCAAGTAAAATTTAAAAGTACGCATAAGGCATATCATCAGCTTTGCTTAATAACCCACAAGAACAGGCAAAGAAAGGCTCAATTAAATTGATTCATCATTTGAAGTACACACTAATTTTAAAATCTGAATAAAAATTGGATATCAGAATAAATAAATTAGGATAGTAGACTTAAAAGAGTGTATCTAAAGAGCAAATATATCATTTATGACTTGGCAAAGATACTGCAGGCAGTAGAAATTAATATTAACATTTTAGGAATGCCTTCTAAGTGAAGAGCAAATAAAAAGAAAAAAAATAATAAAGTATCTCCTCTTGAAATAGTCATTTGAATCTATGAATATATTTTTTAATACACATTACAACCCTAGATAATTGTGTTTTCTGTCTTTTGAACCTGTGTTTACATGAATGAGTGTTTAATTTATACATGCATTTATGAATCAACACTGACAAACAAGATCAGAAGGCCAAAGGGGTGACTGTGACTACATTATACCAGTCTATGGGTATGCTTTCTTCCCTCCACAAACTGTTGACCACATGACTGTGCATTTAAATTGCATGTAAAAATTTAGAGATTGGAATATCACACATAGGTTTTTGTATTTTCTGGGAAATTTTAAAATGTGGGATATGGTGACTGTGGGTCTGTGTCCTCACCTGGAAATGGATGACAAGAGCTGAACAATAGTTTCTAACCTTGAGATGAGTCATGTGTGACTTTGCTCACCACAATTGTCTTCATTGCCCATTGTTGAATCCGTCTTGTATTTCAAAGCCTCCTAACAAGTCATTATTTATCATCTGGAGCAGTTCTATTTTACAAATTTGTCTATTTGTCTCTGAATTCATTTATTTGAAATTCTTGACCTAACCCATTTGTTTTTTCACATAGCCTATAAAATAATTCAGCAACAATCCATCTGTTCTGGTTTTGAGTTGGAAAGTTCTTGTCATTAGACATGAATTTGTGGATAAAAATGAAATTCAAAAGGTCAGTTAAAATATACTGGCATTTGAGGCGCAGAGGGATTAGGATATTACCATACTACAGGAACCTGACAAGTCATTATGGATTAATTAATTATCAGATTAGCTTTTTGTCACCATGCATTCTCAGGTCATGTGGCAACTAGGATAATCATGCTGCATGTCTTCCCTGTCATGTTTTCATTATTGCTTTTCCTTAACATAATTTATTGAATAAATACCATTGGAAAATCTACAACAGACAAAAATATAAAAAGAAAGCAAGCTACGAAGCAATTCTTATGTCCACTTTTCATAATTTAATATGTATAATTATAATGTGGTTTAATTATTCATTTTCCTTATCTATGTTTTTTAAACCTATCCTTTTTTCAAAACTTGTTAAACAAATATCTAAAGAGCAATTACTAAGTCATATCATCTTCTAAGTCCTGAGCACAAAAGCATGAATAAAACACTCTGTCTTCATGTAAATTTTATTCTATTGGGAAGGATATACAATGACCAAGGTAAATCAGACAATTACAGAAATTATTAGAAAATTTTAAGAGTGTATGAGAAAAAATTAACTTGGAAGAATAGTGTCATAAAATATCAGAGCAAGAATTATAATTTTACATAGGGTAGCTGGAAATAATCTAACATGAAATGAACACTTGAATCAAGATTTGAAAGAAGGCAATCATTTTCTTCAGATGATACCCAATTATGCACTTATTCAATACTGCTTAATATTATACACTGCTGCGTGTTATGTGTGTATTTACAAAATAGAGCACTGTGATTCATTTTGCAATGTCTTATTTTGTTTAGTATTTTTGTAAAAAAAAACTATTGAAATTAGTGAGATTATTACTAGGTTATAAATTGGGATATTAAGATGAAGATACGTGAAAAAGTTTGCCCAAAGTACCAACTACAAATCAATGCTGAGGATACCGAGACACAAAAATAATGCATAACTCTTCACAGATCCAAAAAACAATGGATGAGACAGATATGAACATTTCTATTAATTAATACTTTTACATTAGATACTATCTTCTATGGTTATGACATATTTCCCTGTATTTTACCTTGGTCCAGGGATATTTGAAAATAATGACATCAAGCAACAATTCTCAAGTGTTTTCCTCTTGTTATTTTATTATTTTTATGTGATTTGAGGATTCTAAGGAGCTTTTGTTTATATGACTGTTATATAGTAATATTTGTTATATTAGAAATAGAGTTGAGAGTTAAAAAAAAAGTTAACCTATAAATTTATTTTTAAATAATACTATAATTCATTATTTCCTTACATAAATAAGCTATCCTATTGAAAAAAAATGCTTATACTTTACAAAATAACCACCATGGAATGAATAATATTGTTCTACATTTTGGTTAATTTCTTTGATATTGGGCTTCTCAAATATGACAAAATTCTCATATCTGCATTCATTGCTTCTGAATTCACTGTGCTCTAGTATCTTACACCATAGCTTCAAGTAAGTTCCACAAAGCAGATGAAAGAAGGAAAGAAAGGAATAAGACAATTTTACTATAATTGGACAAATGGTTTTGACCTTGAGAGCCCCCTGAAAGAAGGACAACACTGAAGGACTGCTATTGTCAGGAAAACTATGAGAGCTAACATGGAAAGAACACTTTGAAACAAAGAAGGGAAGGTTTAATAAAAATAATAACATGTGCTGTTTGTACAGAAAAGGGGCTACTGCTGTCAAGAGAAGTTATCATAAGACTAAATTAATTTAGGAAATCTATTATTAATTATGTCACCTTAGATGCATCACAAAACCAGGGACTTTTAATGTAGAAGAACAAAGTGGGACTTTCTTAAGATCCCCATATTATAAATATTCTATCATTTTTTTAAAACCATGGTATTCTTCAGGCTTCTTCCCACATTATCCTGAATGCTCATATATAGTAATTGAAAGCTAAATGCCAAAATAGTAAAAAGTTAGGGAGAATAATTTTTTTGTTGTTCACATCTGAAAATTTTGGGCCTTAATCAGAGAAGATTTCTGAGAACAGAGATCTTTGAAATGAAAAAAGGACAATAAAGACATTTGAGATCCACCCTCAAACTATGGAACCAATGTAGGTTCCCTTCAACAGATAAATGGAAAAGAAAATGTGATATATACACGCAATGGAATATTAGTCAGTCATAAAAACTAATAAAATATTAGTCATTTCCCAGTAAATGGATGAATCTGGAGACCATCATGCTAAGTGAAATATGTCAATCTCAAAAAAAAAGTCAAAAGTTTTCTCTGATTATCCAGATGTTAACACATGGGTGAGGGAAAAATATAAATTCATTGGACTAGACAAACGGAGATGAAAGGAAGAGATTGGAGATGAGAATAGGAAAGACAGTAGAATGAATTGGACATAACTTTCCCACCACAATGAATCTCCACATCATGTACAGCAATAAGAATGGGATCCTAATTAGAATTATACTCCATGTATGTATGTCAAAGTACACTATACTAGAAGAGATTTATTGCAGAGATAGGATTAAGAACTAATTCACTTTAAATTTTTTTTTAGTTGTAGATGGACACAATATCTTTATTTTATTTATTTATTCTTATGTGGTGCTAAGGATCGAACCCAGGGCCTCGAGTACGCGAGGCAATTGCTCCACCACTGAGCTACAACCCCAGCCCTAATTCTTTGTTTATATTATATTTTTTCCCTATTATAATGAACACTCACTTAGAAATATCAAACATAGAAGGTAATAAAGTGCCAGCCCCTCCCATTCCCCTCTCTTTAACCTCTCTTTTTGAAGTAGGCACCATTAACCTCCTCTTGCCTTTCAGAATGTTTTAACTTGCTATTATTTTATCTTCACTTAGTTAAATAGGTGAACCTCTGTTGAAATATAATTCTGATTGTTCCTTATCATCTATGAATGTTGCAGAGGCAGTCAAGTGTGTTTTTAACCAGTAGGGGCTCTGAAGTCAGGCTGGAAGGGCAATATCCTGGCTCTACCATCCATTAATTGTGAGATATGGGCCATTTTCTCAACATCCTCTTCTCTGGTTTCATTTGTAAAATGAGGATAGTCACAGTAACACTTCCCCTAGTTAAGTTGGGAGTTAAGTAAGTTAATGAACCTTAAATATGGTTAATAAACTGGATGTTATGGCTTGAATCTTACATGCCCCTGCCAAGACTTATGTGTTAAAGGCTTGGTTATAAGCTTATGATGTTGCTGGAAGGTAGTAAAATCTTTGGAAAGTGGGGCCTAATGAAGGGAGAGTGGATCACTGGAGATGTGCCCTGAAAGGGAATATTGGGCCCCACTCTCTCATAGTTAGCTTCCCAGCTGCCATGAGGTGAGCAGCTTTGATCTACCACATGCTCCCCGTCAAGATGTTATATGACCAAGTAGCCCTGGCCTGAAACTTTTGAAACCCCATAGACTCTCTAATACTCATACTCCAAGCCATTTTTCCCCAAAGTAGGAGAGGAACATTTCAGAGAGTGTACAAACCCATCCATTGGCATTTCTAAAAGATAACATTAAAGTTTACATTTAATTTTTTATTTAAAAAGTAACACCGGCATTAAGCTTTACTTATATTTTGTGAGAATTTAGACACAATTTGCACACTTGCAATGTAAGGAGGCCATAATCAGGAATGTAGGCGAAAGTGTCACAAGAGAGAAACAGAAGATAAACCTATTGAGGAGGGGTTTAACACTGGAGCTCAATGAGCACAATATAAGCCTGACTCAATGGATCTACAGATTGTGTGATCCTTTTTAAGAAGTCAAAACCTCAAAAATAATGGAGAGGTAGCTTGCTTGGAAAGTATCCTTCAAGGGAGCTTCTAACGGAATATAACATTAAAGATGCACACAGGAGAGAATGAAGAGAAAATGGCTGAGCTGATAAGTTCTTCCTCCGTCTGGGTATTAGGAAACAATGACCACATAATTAAATCCAAAAAGCAAAGGAACTTGAACTATCAAGATGTTAAGATTGAGCCTTGTCCTGATCATACAATACCTTTGGAAGTTGGTGATAATGGTTGAAGTACGCACTAGGGAGTAGCTGGGATCTGTCAACCAAGCATCCAGCTCATAAAGACCAAGTTCAACAATTAGATTTACTCAATGATTTCTAAGTTATCTGATATTCAACTTGAAAAACAAAAATATGCTTCATTTGTGATTTACATCAAAACAAAAGATAACACTTGTATATTTTAGTATATTCTTGATTTCTGCAATTTGAAATAATAACCAGGAGAAAATATGGTGGAAATGAAGACAATATTTGAAGGCAAATATTGTCAGAAGAGTCAGAAACAAACAAAGATACAAAATCAAAAAAACCCCAGCTAGAATCTAGAAGTAAGAAGTGCCATACCAATCACAAAATGTGGAAGGTTTGTCCTATAGTTGAATAAAAGTATAAATATGAATGATTAACTGCATCTTGTAAGCACTAAAAGAAAGATTAACAATGAAAGTATATTCACAACAGTAAGGTATATCATTAATGAAAATATTATGAGAAGAACTGGGTGTTTCTAACTAAAAACAATTCATTGAATAAGATAAAATATTTTGGGGGGCTAACATTAAAATGTTTTAACACAAGTAGAACTAATTTGGAAATCCATTACAGGAATAAAGATGAAGTCACAGGTAGATGAAATGCTTAGTAGTTATTTTGGAAAATGCCTAAGTTTAGCAAAACAAAACCTTTTAAATACAGCAATATCTATAGCACTCTGAAGTGAAGTTGGGTTAATCATGACATCCCTTCATAAAGCACAAAGTTTACTGGTATCTCATGATGTAATGTTAAAGTACTGTTCAACTGAGGATGACTTGTGCTTTTATTTTTCTTTTATAACAAAGGCCCAAGCTCCAAATTTGTTGCCCTTTTCTGTGCTGACAAGAAGCAAGCAGTCACATTTTCCCCAGAAGATGTCTTAGTTTTAGATTTTCACTTGGAAATGATTTTAAGCTCACATAAAAGTTGAAAATGTGTTGCAGAGAGTTTATGTATAACCTGGATTTACTTTTTCCTAATGGTAAGAGTTTTCATAACAATAATTATCAAAACAACAAACAACAAAATAAACACTGGTACAATGTTGTACTACATAATAGCATTTTGGTCAGTGACAGTTCATAAATATAATGATTATTTTGTAAGATTAGATGAAAACTCCCTGTTGCTTGGTGACCACGTAACCTTTGTAATATAAAGTGAAATTGCAGTACTCACTTGTTTATGATGATGCAGGTGTGGACAATTCCTACTTTGCCATGAGTCATTTATAGCACACACAATTACGTACAGGTCTTAATTAGTGAAAACAATAATAAGAAATTACATTGCTTGTGTACATATTTACTGTACTGTATATTATTATTTTAGAGTGTACTCTAATGTACATTTTTTAAAAAGCTACTATGGAATGGTATATAGTATTATGCCAAAAATAGCTTCATACATTTCATGTTTACCACTAATAATATCCTGTTCTTCTGTGCTTGATATAATTTCATGTTGCTTTGTTGATCATGGTCCCCAGAGCAATAGGCTTTATGAAGTATGTATGCTGTGCATGTCTATACTGTATGTGTTTGTGTGTATGAATTGTAGCCTAGGTGTGTAGTACAACATAATATAAAAGTTTGTGTAAACACTCTATATGATGTTTGCACAACTACAAAATCTAAATATCCTCAAGCTTAAGCAATGAATGACTACATTAAGAAAACCATATATTTTATTTGAATTTCACTATCTTTCTTTTAATAATATAATTATGTTCCAGCATACAATCTAGGATATGACATTGCATCTGGTTTTCATATATCCTTAGTCTCCTCCAAGCTATTTCAATTCTTCATCGCCTTTTATGACTCTTATCTAGAATGTTAGTTTGAGGTAGTCCAATATTTTCTCATGATTCTTCTTTTGTCAAGAATACCACAAACTATGTGCGTCTTTATTAGGCATATTTTATCAACCAGTGTTTATTTTGCATGTGATGTTAATTTTGATCACCTGGTTAACACAGTTTTCCTGATTTCTATACTATAAAGTTAAGGTTGTTTCCCTTTATAGCAGATACATATGGTTTTATATATTCACTTTGAGACAATATGGATATTATTTTCCTCCTTCCTTTTTTTTTTTACTGATTTGGCAGGTTCATCAGCAAGTCTTTCTTGTAACAATTATTACTGTATTCTACACATAGTGAAATCAACTAGACTCCCCTAAATTTTTTTATTTTATTAACTGGAATTCTTCTGTATAGAAGAGCTGTTATTTACCATTTATTTGTGTTATTTGTATAGTTATTTATTCAATTATTTATTGATATAAGTATATACTCATATTTATATCATAAGGATATTTATTTATTCTTCGGGCTATGATCCAATACACTTATTTGTCATCTGAGTCATTCAGTTTGTATTCTGTGTTCCTTGGATATGACCCCATTTTTTTTCTGGCTTGCTTTAATTTATAGAAGATATATTGGCAAATAAAAACATTCATCTAACATTTTCTCAAGTTAAAAATGAAAGACTTCACCACATAGGAGAATAAAACTATTTTTAAAAAAACACAATTTGTTGAAAGTTTGCAAGTGCTTGACAATCTTTTCATTTTAAATGATTTTGTTACCAAAAACTACACACCTGTGTCATCTTTTAAAATTCATGTTTATGCATTTTAGTTAGAAAACAAAAGATTCGACTCTACTCAAAATGTTCCATTGAAGTTCCTAATGATAAAATTCTACCTTAGTATCAAAGCTACTTTGTAAAAACACAAAAAATGCAACATGTTTCACTTGTATTACAAGCTTCAAACAGCATTACAGCAGCATTCAAAACTGATTTTTACATAAAAGTTTAGATAATAAATAGCAAAGGATAAAGCTAAGTAAATAAGTGTATTAAGTAGTACCAGTGAAGTACTTTTCTCATTTAGACCCATGTCCCTTTATGAACTGTCATTTTCAGTTATGGCATATAATAGAATCATGTAGAGAAACTAAGTGAACTTAGAACCAAATACTAGAACAACTGTACCTTAATACATCCAATAAATATTTTTTCACTTACAAAAAAAAAGTTTCATCAAATTCCTCACACTAAAATTAATAGTTTTGTCATTTAAAAAAATACATAGGGAGATTCAAAATCAGATTACAAGAAGGCTGCATTTCCAGGTCCTCCATGGCTCAGGATTCAAACCCCAAGAATACTGCTTCTCAGCAAGATGGGTAAAAGAGAGAATAAACGAAAATCAATATTGGACACTCAGAGACTCTCAAGAGACTAAAAAATTCAGTTGCATTAAATGAATAGGAAAGAATATTTTGGAATCATAGAAGAGAGGGTTAACACAAACGCAGAGAAACACAATGGATAAGTTTGGCATGGAGAGTCCTTTAGAACAGGAAAGCAGTCTGGACTTGCCTGAACCGGAAGCTGGACAGCAAGCTGGTGCTTGAATAGTGCTCTGTACTTTTCAACTAGCAAATAGAGAGCTGAGAACCCTCTTGAGGAGGTCACATTGCAGCTTGCTGCTGTGGGATTCCAGATCATAGAAAATATTGCATACTGTACCAGGAAGCATCTACTGCATGGCCTAGGCTGTGCCTAAAAGAACATGATTGAACAAGGCACAGAATTGGTCATACCCAGAGGGAGTCAACTTAGAGACATGGAGGGGAAGGCAGCTCACATGACCATCTGAGGTGGGTAAGGAAACTGAGTAGGTTACATATAACACAAGGAGTCTGAGCATCAAAAGTTGGTATTCCTGGGTGGTAGACTGTAGAGGGCTGCCCTATAAGTTGCATTCTTAGGAAGTCCCTGAGGTCCAGATGCCCACAGAGATCAACATCTGCTTAGCACTAGGGGATGTGTTGATCTAATCTCTCCAGGGCAGATTCAACCCCACAAAGTCCCAGGCACCTGATTAAAGCTAAACTCCAGCCACCAAAACTTTCCATTTTAGAATAGGACAAAATTAAACTTTAGAAATAAATTAAAATAGGAGGAATTAATAAACATCTCTCTATAATAACACTGAAGTAAAGGTCTTAACTCTCCAATTAAAATACAAAGACTGAATGGATTGAAAAATAAGGCTCAATTATATGTGCATTGTTTGCATGAGACTCACCTTACAGCAACAGCCTGAAAGTGAAAGGAAGGAAATTGATATACCATGCAAATCTAGCCCCAAATAAGCAGGAGTAGCTATAGATAGAAAAAAAAATGACTTCCACCAAAATTAATCAGAAGAGATGAAGAAGGTCACTTCATACTTGTAAAGAAAACAATCCAAGAATAAGATATAATGATAGTAGGAGATTTGTAAAGTTTATATCTGCATGACCTTAAGTATTTATTAAGACTCTTCAGACTAAATATATATATATATATATATATATATAAATGAAATGAACTTAAAATTATAAATTAAATGCACTTCAAAGACATGTAAAAATATTTCATCTAAAAATAGATGAATTTACTTTTTTTTTCGCTGCTTAGGGAACCTTCTCCAAAACAGACCATATTTTCAGCCACAAAGCAATTCTTACCAAGCACAAAAAATTCAACATAATTTCTTGCACCTTATTTGATAATCATATCAAATGAATTTAAGTTAGAAATCAAAACAAATAACACTACAGAAACTATATAAAGCCATGGAGCTAGAACAATACACTCTTTGAGGGAAGAATAAGGGAAAGAAGAAATCAAGGGAGAAATTTAAAAATTCTTAGACTCAAAAGAAAATAATGATATAACATATAAGAACCTCTGGGACACTGTGAAGGTAGTTCTCTTTTTTTTTCCTTCCCCCTGGGGATTGAACTCAGAAGCACTTTCCCACTGAGCCCCCCAGCCCTTTTTATATTTCATTTTGAGACACAGTCTCACTAAGTTGCTTAGTGCCTCACAAAGTTGCTCATACTTTTCTAGAACATATGATCCTACTACTTCAGCCTACGGAGTTACTGAAATTATAGGCATGTACCACCACATGCAATTTGAAGGAAGTTATAAGACAAAAGTTTATAGCTATAAGTGCCTACATATGAAAACCAGAAAGATATCAAGTAAACAACCTAATGATGTATCTCAAGACCCCTGAAAGACAAACCAATTCCAAAATCAGCAGAAGGGAGGAAATCATTAAGATTGAAGCTAAAATCAAAAGTAGAGAATTTTAAAAATTACAAAAATTAGTGAAGCAAAGAATTTATTCTCTGAAAAGATAAAAATGATGGATAAATCTTTATCCAAACTAACCAAAAGCAAAAGAAAGAAGACCCAAAGTAATAAAATTAGAAATAAAAAAGGACAAATCACCACAGATATCACAGATATGCAGAGGATCACTCAGAACTACTTTTAAAACTTACACTGCAATAAGTTGGAAGATATAGAAGAAATGGATACATCTCTAGACACATAAGACCTGTCAAAATTGAATTAAGAGAACACAGAAAATCTAAATGGACCAATAACTAATAATAAGATAGAAGAAGAAATAAAAAGTGTTCCAACCAAGAAAAGCCCAGGACCAGATAGATTTTTAGGTGAATTCTACCACAGTTTAAAGAAGAACTAATCCCAATGCTTCTCAAATTATTACACAAAATAGAGGGAAGTTGAAATCTCCCAATTTTATTCTATGAAGCCAGTGTCACTCATACAAAAAGCAGATAAGAACACTTCAAGGAAAGAAAACTACAGACTAGCATTCCTGAAGATGAAAAACAATAAAATATTAGCAAATCATGTTCATAAAACAGCATATTAAGAAGATTGTATATCATGACCAATTGAGCTTCATTCCAGAGTTGCATGGCTTGTTTCACATACACTTAACAGTAAATATAATTCAGCACATAAACAGAATTAAGGGCAAAAATTGCAGAGTCATCTCAATATATGCAGAAAAAAATGTTTTAAACCCAATACCTACTCATGATAAAAACAGAAATAAGGGGTAGAAGGAATTTATCTCAGTATCATAAAGACAAAGACAAAGTCAACATCATAATGAATGAGTGAAAAACTGAAAGCATTTCCTTTAAAATTTAGAAAAAGACTAGTCTGTCCATTATTCAGCATAGTACTAGAAATTCTAACCAATTAGGCAAGAGAAGTTAGTGAAGGGGACAAAAATAGGAAAGTAATGGATCAAATTATCACTGTTTGCAGATGATATGATCTTATATTTAGAAGATCCAAAAACTCTACCAGAAGACTACTAGAGCTAATAAACAAATTCAGAGAAGTAACAGGTTGTAACATGGACATGCAAAAAACAATAGCTCTTCTATACATCAACAGTGAATTTGTGGATAAAGGAAACAGTAAAACAATCCTATTCACAATAGCCTCCAGTAAATAACTAGATAGATAGATAGATAGATAGATAGATAGATAGATAGATAGATAGATAGATAGATAGATAGGAATAAATCTAACCAAGGAGGTGAAAGACCTCTATAATGAAACTATAGGACACTGAAGAAAGAAACTGAAGAAGATTCTAGAAGACGGAAAGACCTTTTATATTCATGGATCAGCAGAATTAATGTTGTTAAAATGGTCATACCATGGGGCTGGGGATGTGGCTCAAGCGGTAGCACGCTTGCCTGGCATGCGTGCAGCCTGGGTTCGATTCCCAGCACCACATACAAAACAAAGATGTTGTGTCTGCCGATAACTAAAAAAAATAAATATTAAAATTAAAAATAAAATAAAATAAAATAAAATGGTCATACTATCACACAAACTCAATGCAATCTCCATCAAATACCAACAATATTCTTTACAGAACTCAAAAAAATAGTCCTAAAATTCATTTGTAAAATTCTAAACCAAAAAAAAAAAAACAGTGCTAGAGGAACCACAATACATGATTTCAAATTATACTACAGAGTTATAATTACAAAAACTACATGGTGCTGACATTAAAACAGACAAATAGACCAATAGAACAGAATAGAATGCACAGGACAAACCCACAAGGATATAATCAACTGATCCTTGAAAAAGTTACCAAAAATATATATTGGAGAAAAGACAGCCTTCTTAAATAGTGTTGATAAAACTGGTTATCTATGCATATAAAAATGAGATAGATCCTTATCTCTGATCCTGCACTCAAGTCAACTCAAAATTGATCAAAGATACAGGAATTAGACTGGAAACTTTCCAACTCCTAGAACATAATTCAGTATCAACACGCCAACATCTTGGCACAAGCAACTATACAAGCAACTCAATATACCTCTCAAACTCTGGAAATAATACCATGAATTCATAAACAAGATGCATAAAATAAAAATGCTTCTGCACATCAAAGGAAACAATTAAGAATCTGAAATAAGAATCCATAAAATGGTAGAAAAATTTTTATAACTACTCCTTTTTCAGAGAATTAACATTCAGAATATATAATGAACCCTGCAAATAAGACAATTAATAAATGGGAAAGTGAATTAGACACTTCTCAAAAGAACAAATACACTTCTCAAAAGAATGAATACATGGATGGAAAAAAAGTTTAGCATCATTAGCAATCAGGGATATGCAAATCAAAACTTATACTGAGATTTCATCTCACTCTAGTTAGAATGGCAATCTTCAAGAATGAAAGCAATAATAAATGTTGGACAGGCTATGGATAAAAAGGAACACTTTTACACTCTTGGTGGGACTGTAAGTTAGTATGACCAATATGTAAATTAGTTTGGAGATTCCTTAAAGCACTAGGAGTAGAATCACAATATGACCCAGCTATATCACTTCTCAGTATTTATCCTGAAGTGTTAAGATTCACTAAAGAATTACTAGAGTAATACATGCATACCCATGTTTATAGTAGCACGATTCACAATTGTGAACATTCACGATTGTGAAACTCTGGAACCAGCCTAGGTGACTGTCAATGGGAGAATAAAGAAAGAAAGTGTGGTATGTACATGCAATGGAGTTTTATTCATCCATAAAGAAGAATGGAATTGTGTCATTTGCAGGAAAATGGAAGGAAGGAAAGAAGGAAGGGTGCATCTTATGAAAATTGAAAGGAGACCAGTAGAGGAAAAGGACCAGGGGAGGGAAGAGATGAATAAAAGGGGAACAATTGGAGAACAACATTGACTGAACTATATTGTTATATTGTTTGCATCTATGAAATATGTAACAATAAATCCCATCATTATATATATGATATGTATCAATTAAAATACAATATAACAGAGATTTCCAAATATCATGAACTCACACTGAATATGCTTAATAATGTAATAAAATAACAGAATAGAACATATATAACTCATAAATTAAAATACGTGCTCAAACCTTTTAATAATGGGATGCATAACTTTAAAAATCGAAGAATGAGCCAATCATAGTTTGTACTACTTGAAAAACTACATTTCTCCACATAAGATGTGGGTTCTTGTTCTCTTGTCTTCAGTAGAGCCTACTATTTGTGGGAGCTGTAACCCAAAGGGGAATTTTGAACTCAATTGCTACTTGGCTCCTGTGCCTTGCCAAATTGTGTCCTGGGAATTGGGTTTCTATGTAGGAATGGCAACTGAGCAAACAGGGGACACTCACATTGTAACTGATTCCCAGAGGAATAGTTACTCCACCTTCTGGAGTTTGGAACCTCAGAAAATATGATTTACAATATCAGTTCACAGGAGGGATCATTTCAAGAGAAGCTTCTATAAGGAAACATTCTTTTTTTTCTTGTCTCTCTTTAAGAACCACATGGCTTATTTCTTTTTGATTTCAATTTCTCAAATTATATTGATCATCAGTTTTATAGTTTATGCCATTCTTGTATTGTTATAATGGCTACTGTCTGGCTTTCAGTAGAATTCTAGGAATAAAAAAGGGAGAATAAGCCATTGTAGGAAGGTGAAAGAATGGAGCAATGGGAAGGTATATTAACGTTTTATTGTTTTCTGAAAACATTTTCATTATGTTTGTACAAAGTTAATTGTTCAAAGACACAAAAGCTTTCCAATCTGAGATGATCTTAACTTTATTAAACTAATTGAAAAGAGATCCCAAATAGATTCATTTCAGTTTATATTCAGAAAATAAATGACAAATTTTCTAGAATAGACATATTTTTTAACTTCAGAAATCATCAACTACAGAGAAAATATTCACATCAGAAATACCAAGATTTTACATAACTGTATTCACCTTTTCCTTTTAAAATTCATCCTACCTGCTTTAAGAATTAATAAAGATGAAATATTTATATTTCAATGAGCATTTCTCCCTTCATCCCCTTTCATCTTTAATTTGGTCCTGCAGGGTGAAAAATGCTTTGAGCTATGGTATAGATCTCTGAACTTCATAGAAGACTGATATTACATCATTGTAACAAGAAATCCACTCCAAACATCAAAAAGCATAGAAATATACCCCAGGAGAAAACTCCAAATATCAGACCCAAGTTGGACTGAAGAGTAATTCAATTAAAACTTGAGTTTTGTAGACATCTGTTAACAGATGGCCTGGGCAATGTGTGGACTATTTTACCATCATTTGTAGGCCCATCCTTGAGCAAAATAGGAAGTTAGAAAATTGTCTTAGGTCCCCTCTGATTTCTTCCTTTATGTTTTATATTTTCCTATTCAAATGTCCAATCCTCTGAACACCTTATTCAAATATGGCTTTTTGTAGGAAGACACTAATTAGAATCCAGTTTTTCTTATGATATGAAATTAACATTGAACTGGAATGTATTTGTGCCCAAATCACACATATTATTACATCACGTAAACACTGCTTTGGAAATTTTACCTTCAAATTTTAATGATAAAGAGATTAAAACTCAAAATATTAAGCAATATCTTTAAAAAAAATCATTGTGCTAAAACTACCATATCTATGCAAAGATGCAGCCTCAGTTTCTCTTTCTCAACTTCCACAATATGTTTTTACATCATTTTGACTGAATAAAATTTGGGGAAAATATTTCAGAATCATGGGTTCTATTTGGTTTGTCATCAAATAATAAGAATGTAAGTGGAACAGTTTGAACATTTTAGCATCTCAACACTCAAATTTCAATATAGACTTGACATATCCTAGTTCTCTGAAATTAGGCACAGTTGACTCAATTTTTCTACTTGTCATATTCTTAAATAAGAAAAATGCATGTAAAACATAGTATTACACTTAAGGGTTTACTATGAGAATTCTAAAGTAATTTATGTAGAACACTTACTCACAATATCTGGTACATAGTAATCAACCCAAAATCATGAGCTTATTTGATTTATTAGCCTGTAAGCTTTATTAGAAAGTTTCAACCGCTGTAAACTCATAACTTAACACAGCCCAGTCACTGGCATAAAGGAGAAATGCAATGGCTATCTATGTAATCAACAGATGAATGGATGAATGGATGGATGAATGGAGCACCTTGACAACATGAGCTGCTTGAAATAGCGATGAAATTGCATACAAATTTGAATGATTCTTTGTCATGGGTCTATCCCAGATGTTTGAAACATATGGCCGTTTAATAAATATAATTTAAAATGCTGAAGCTGTGTTTTCCGTGAGGAGTTAACAGGCTTTCAACATGGGTATTCCATTATTAAAGCTTGTAACTTTCTCCTTCACCTAACACAGACATCTATCAGGAAGGATATAAGGCTGTTTTCAACTTCCATTGAATTTTATCCATCTCCATTGAACTAAATAGAATTGGTAACAACTAAAGTCTGTGTGTTATTTTTATAATCCTGATTAATAGCATTATAAGATTGGCACTTGAATATACCTGAGCATCCATGCCAGCAACAATAGTGTCCTAGCAGATCAAATAATAATGTTAAGTAGTATGAAAGACTGCATATTTGAGAAGCCTCCTGTGTTTTTTTTTTTAAAGAGAGAGTGAGAGAGGAGAGAAAGAGAGAGAGAGAATTTTTAATATTTATTTTTTAGTTCTCGGCGGACACAACATCTTTGTTGGTATATGGTACTGAGGATCCAACCCGGGCCGCACGCATGCCAGGCGAGCGCGCTACCGCTTGAGCCACCTGTGTTTAATTTTTTATTTTGAATACTAAAAATTCCTTTTGGATAAACTGGATGTATGTGAGCCTGTTACTACCCATAAAGAAATTTTCTCCAGGTTTATGATGTCATTTTAATATCATAATAATGACATCATTTAGCAATTGGCTAACTTTCTAAAGATACAAATAGATGACACAATAATAATATTATTATACACAATAATAATAATATTAACATTTTGATAGTGCTTAAAAGATACTGCCTTATGCAACTTTTGTAAGAGTTTAAATCATACATGAATTTATGTAATGATGTTCCTGCCTCTTTTTCTGTTTACCACCACTTAATTTAAATATAATTTGAATTGGAAACTTTGCATAATTCTTTTCCAGGTTCTTACCAAAGAACTGAATCTTCATTCTCATACCTACCCAACTATACAGAAAGTCTCTTTATCATCACACTAAGACCAAAGTCTTAATATCCCTCACCATATTATTTGTTTGGTTTGTTTTGATCTTTGAATGCTAACATTAAATTTATAACCCATGTCTTAAAAGTAAACAAACAAAACTCACAAAAATATTAGGCACTAAATTTTGTTTATCTATTTTTGTAGATTTTAATTTTACCTAATTTTAATCTATTCAAATAGACCAATTTTTCATCTATCTAGTTATATTTAGATTAAAACTACATGCTATTTAAGTCTGTATATCACACACACACACACACACACACACACACACACACACACACATGCATTCATGTTACAGGTTACAGGAAGTTGTGCAATAACAATGCTGTCCACATTTATGTTACAACTTTATTTCTAGTGATATTTTGAATGAATCCTAAGCACGAAGAAGGAAAGAAGGAGAATTTATTTCCAAACTGGCATTTTACAGACAAGGCATTTGTAATTCCTTTTTTAACATCTTTCTTTGCTTTTACTTCTTGCTCTTGCTGGGAAATAAATTTTTATTTGAGTATTCTCAATACGGCCTGAATATCATTTTTTGTTTCAATTTATGTTTTTTTCTAAAGTTTTCTTAATATTATTAATGGTAGTTTTCAATTAATATCTGAAAGTAGTTGTTGTCTTGTGGCATCTTAATTTGGGACTTAACTCAGTTGTTTTGTCTTTTTCTTTTCAACTGAATCTTCTTAAAACCTCAATCCATATTCTATTTTCTTCCCTGTGCTTCATTACAAACAAAGAACCATGTAGGTATTTGACAATTGCAGCAATAATTTGTTTAAAGTTTATTATGTGCCAGGTACTTTGTTGGTGTGATGAAAACTATCACAGATGAGCCCCCTCCTCTCAGAGTTTATAGTCTGGAGTAAGAGACAGATATAAAGTAAACAAAAATAATAATAATAATTAATAAATAATAATAAATAATAGCAAGATTCAGTCATGTATACAAGAAATACAAATTGAATATCTAACATATGCCAATCATTTTACTAATCATTTGGGATACAGTCATCAAAAATTAGGGTTTTAAAAACCTGCTATCATAGAGCTTTTGTTCAAGTAAAGCTTTATATGTTATGAAGCAAAATGATAATAAGTTATAGTGATATATAACTAAGAAAAATGACCTTGTCTTTTTCTGGACATTTGAGTTGTGATCTGAAGCATGAACATTATTATTAGGTAAGCACAAGAAAGGATAAAGTTGTGTTAAGAAGTTAGGATTATAGATTCCAAGAAGAAGGAGGAAGGACTTATAGTAGATAGGAAAGTGAAATTTAAAAAAAAATAGAAGACACTGGGTAGGGCTAGAATGTACTGAGAGGAATAGAGACATAAAAGAAAATTCTGAAGAGTTTGGATCAGATCAAATAGTGCAGAGTTATACAGCGATGTTAAATTCTTGGCTCTATTCTAAAAGCAATAGGAAATTATTAAAGACTTCAACTAAGCAAACAACATGATTATTTTTAAAATAAAGCACTATGCCAACAACAGACAGCTGTGGTCTACAAAGAATGCAAGCTGATACAGTGGAGGAAAAGAAAAAAATAATAGAGCTTCTACTTAGGTTGTTTCATTCTTTGAAATTTCTGTGTCATGTATTTTTAAAATAATTAGTTCATAGGCATATAATGAGGTGTTGCTCAAAGTAATTTTCTATAAGGACTAATTATTAAAGAACTGTGTAGGTATTGTACAGATGGAGAAAACCCAATGCAGCAGTTACTTTATTTGGGAGAGAGTTTATGGTGTCTCATATTATGCTGCTGGTGGTTAAAGTAGAGTCAAATGAATGAACAAAAGATATATTTAATTATCTTTAATAAGAGACACTTCCTGAGTATGGTTAAATTAAAGTGGACTATAATAGTATCAAAATCTCTAATAATAGCAAGCAAAAGCAAAAGTTCAATTAAAGTTCAAGAGTGTTACTTATGGTAATTTGGAAGTCAGAAAAGATGGGAAAATTTGAGACCATAATTCAAAAATTTCGAAAAGTTAATAGTAATCCCCCACCCCAACAAAAGCACTCAAAAAATTATTTTTGAGGCTTGCAACAACAAAGAACAAAGATGGCAAGTAACAATCTAGCTAAGTTACAAGTAACAATAGCTCTAAACTGTATTAAACTATCTCCTTCTTCCCGATACATTTCAGTTTTAGACATATTTCTTAATGGCAGTCTTGGCTATGTACAAGCCATTTGTAGTTTAAAAGGTTCTAATATCTCAAATTGCTTAGGAACCTCAAAATGTTGTGAAATCATCCCTTTCCTTAAAATTTCTTTTAAAAAAGTCTACCATTTGACATCAACACAGTTATGTTTCTTAAAAAACTCCAGAAGATAAAGAGATGTATTTTAATTTATGATGAACGATGAATTTTGACCTGTCTTTTTTCTAATTTACTTTAAGTAATTTATGTTGATTTACAATGTATTGTTTTAATCAATGTATGATGTTATCATGCAGAATGAAAGAAGTTAGATTTATTTATATCTAAAGCATTATAAAAAGAAAACTATATTGACTATAATGAGTCTAGTTTTATAGTATTATGCAGTATCATGGGCAAAAATGAATTCTATAGATATAATTAATTTATGTCTAAGAGTGTGCTTTGGGGAAAAATAATCACAGGTAACAAAAAACACAATATTTGAAAAGACATTTATATTCTCAGTCTTCCTTTGATCAGTATCTCAGTTTTATTTGAAGCTTTGCACATTAGCTTTTTCCATTCCTTAATTTCATGAATAAAACAAGAAAAAAATAAAATATCCTTTAAAAATAATCATCTTATTTCAAGAAGTGCATTAACTCTAGAACTTCTCTCCTTATCTATCATTTTGATAGAATGAAAACTGCCTTATAGATAAAGATTAAAACTTTATTTCATATCATTTTGAATCGATCATTCTCACAGTAAAATGTAACACAGACAATTCACATATAGGATACAATACTCCTGAATTATATTTGAAAGCATATTTAAAATTCATGATAATAACACATTTTCAGAATGTCAATTAACATTTGAAAAGTTTTTAAAAGTCACATTTATAGTTCTTACAGAAGTACAAAATCTAAGTATTAAGTATATCTCAAACTTCAGTTCTCTTTATGAAAATCAATATGAACAGAGAGATAAACTACATTTCAGTAACAGGCTAGAGATTTGTCAGTGAAACTTTTCAAACTATTCACATTATTTTCTGATGGCAAAGACATCTCAAAAGAAGCATGATACAGTCTATGAATAACATCAAACCTCCTCACTATCTTACATTCATCAATAGATGGTAGATTTGCTTTTTATGACAAGATGAATATATTTCAAATGCAGCTGTTATGAAAGTAGCTGACATTATGAATAAGAAATGGGAAGAAGGGCATATCTGCTGGAGCTAATTTTAGGAAACTAGACAGGCATCAGTTATTACACCAAATAGTCAAAGATTATCTGAAAATGCTAATAGAGATTGTGTTACCACTACCAAGAACCCCCTTATTACCCGTGGCTGTCCAAGGATGCTGGATTCATTTTTAAAAGATGGAAAACAGCTCTCTCACAGAAACTTGGAAACTTTCTTGAGCTCCTGCTGGTTGCCAGAAGTATAAGAACATGTAAAACAAGGTGTCAAGCTCCAGTAACTATGTAAAATTTGAAAATAATACAAAATATAATATACACTCATTCACAGAATATTTTTCCAGACCCTTTTCATACATTATTTATAACCACTGAACATAGTCCCATAACAATCAAAGAGCAAGCCTTTAAGTTATCATGCAAGAGCTTATTATTCTTACAAATTCCAGGTCAAAGGTGTTAGTTAAAGTAGTGTTGGACCTAACCCACTATACTAAAGGCTTGTTCCTGAATTTGTCCAATTTTTTTCCTCAAAGACCCTACCTATATAGAAAGAGTATCTGGTTTTGGACCAAATAGATTGCTCATATTAGTGAATTACATATCTTAACATGAAGATAAGGACTTACAAGGGCCATAGAATAAGAGTATGATACATTTGAACTCTGAATAAATAATTATAAAAATTATAAATTAGTCTATGATAAAAAAGAATACATAATAATAGAGGAAGGCAGATTACATTTCATTAAGCCATTATCCAAAGAGAGACACAGAAAGTGGTGTTACTGCAAATGTTCCAGTCAAGTGCATGCTGTAGCCTGTTCACTTGGTAAATCAAGATTACTCAGAAAATTTCCTCTTACGTACTCCATTTAAAAATTCTAACCCTGATATTTTTATGTTTTAGTTACAATTTTTTTTTCTGGTACCCTTAACCTTATAGCACATACAATCATCTAACATTCTTAACCTCATTAAGCCTGCAATTAAATCTGTCATTCACTATCAGAAAAACTTGCCTAAATATTCAATGTGGAATACTATGGTTGTGTGACTGCTATGTGACTCTGCATTTATTTTCCTTATTCCTTCAAAATAGTATATACAAGAACTGCTTCCAAGGTGTAGGCAAAACTCATTAGTAGTGTAATATGAAAACTTAACAAAACAAAAGCTCTTCACCTTTTCAGGAATGTGAAGGAAGCCCTAAATACACATTTTCAAAAAGGCAGTCCACAAGAAAGCACACAAAAATCTTAAAAGTTTATTCCAGCAATCCAACTGTGGTTATGTTGACCAACCTCCATCCTTCCTCTTTCTGCCCTTAAATACTCCATATTTTAGTCAGCTTTTCTCACTGCTGTGACTGAAAGAACCTGACCAGAACAACTGTAGAGGAGGAAAGGATTATTTGAAGACTCACGGTTAAAGAGGTCTTAGTCCATAAAAATGTAGGCTCCAATCCTTGGGGCTGGAGGTGAGAGGGACATCATGGTGGGAGAGTATGGCTGAAGGAACCAGCTCACAGGTTCATCAGGAAGCAGATAAAGACCCTAGTCTCCAGATACAAAATATATATCCCATAGCCATGCCCCCAGTGAACCACTTCCTCTAGACACAGCACCTGCCTCCAGTTACTGCTCAGTTAATCCCATTAATTCACTGACTAAATTAAGGCTATAACCCAATCATTTCTCTTCCAAACCTTGCATTGTCTCACATATAAGCTTAGGGAGACATCTCACATCCAAACCATAACACCTCAGTTTATTGTAAAATCATTCTACATTCAATTTCTATGAGATCACCTTTTTCAAAGGATCATGTAGTATTTATCTGTCTATATTTAACCATTCCTCAATTTATATATACAGATCATGTCAGGTGTAATAAAAACATATAATGCTATCTGCCAATTAAAGCACACAAACACACACACTGTATCATCCTTAAAGAAAGGAAAACAGGCAGCACACATATTAAAATGGAAGGACACAGAGAAGATTACCATGGCCCCTGCTCAAAGATGACATACAAATCCGTGCAGTGTTTCATATTTGGAAAAAAAAAGAAAGAAAAGAAAACAGTAATATCATATCCCTGAAAGGATCTAGCCAAGGATCCCAAGGATCTAGCCAAGCCAGGGAACTTCGAGAGCCTGCTCTGTGCTAGAATGCCTACATAGCTATTATCCAGGCCACTGACTTCTCTCATGTATGCTGGGAACTAGGACATGTTGGTGTTATCTGTAGAAAGCTGCTTTCTTCCATGCACTTCAGGGTAGAGGCTCCTTGGAATGCTGGTCATACAAGGACCAAAAAAAAAAAAAAAAGTAAATTAATGATATCATTGCTTCATTATAAAACTTTTATAAAACTCCTTTCCCTGAAGCACAGCTGATTCAGATCAGAGCACCAGGGAAAGAGATGTGCTCATTCAGGCAATTGCCCCTAGACAAAGGGTTGTGAGGGATAGAAGGCACGATTTTCTGATGAAAAACCCAGAGGCACCTTGCGAAACAAGTGCACCTAACCAGCCTATTACCAGTGAACCTTTTGGAGAAACACCTGTCCAGCCCATTGCTACTAGATCTTCATTAGCTATTTTCAACAAACCCTATGTCTTTCATGCTGGCTCTGGGTATTTACTTTGATCTCTTGGTAACTTATCCTGCCGCCTTATCACAACTGGAGTATAAGCCAGACACACAGACATACATGCATACACGCATATATGCATACACACACACACACAGAGAGAGAGAGAGAGAGAGAGAGAGAGAGAGAGATCTAACTGCTATACCATGTAGCTAAGGTGCCCCACATATATTAATTATAAACTTGCAAGCAAGTGAGAAAAACGGTTTCTGATGACTCTAAAGAGTGAGAACCAGAATTTAGAGAGTCATAAAAATATAGAAGATGCAACAAACAAACAGGAAAAGTTCTCTTTTTTAATGTCACTGTGCCCTGAAGACTCTAGCGGTCCATGGCAAGAATACAAAGTCACTAAAACTTTGATTTAAAAATAACATGCCCTTTTTCCCACTGCAAAACAATGAAAGAAGTCTGGAGGAACTAGGTTTAAAGGAAAACCAAAGAAAAAACCAAACATGAAACAAAATCAATAATAGTAAATCAAATTTATCCTAATATTTGACCACACTGAGTTCCTCATATATGAGGTAAGTTGCTAACAGTAATTTCTGTTTATATTCCAAAATTATTTGATAGGCAAAAGGTATGAAAATGTGACCTTATACTCAGGAAAATAATAATTCACAAGTGCATATCTGAAGATGATCTGGGTGTTATGATCATCACAAAATACTTTATAGAATTTAATATGACTATGATCAATGAGATCAAGATGAATTGAAGCACTATCTCAGAAATCAAATATATGAAAAATTTTTAAAATTAAGTTTTAAAATTGAAACAATATTTGAGATAAAAATGTTCACTAGATAGGTTTTATAGCACTATGTTGAGGAAAATCTTGGTAAACTTGAACACAGATTAACAGAACTTATTCAACTTGAGGAAAATAGATTGAAATAAAAATTGGAAAATATGAACAGAGGTTTAAGGATCCTTAAGATAACATTAAAACTTTGATAGAATATATAATTCTCTCTCTCTCTCTCTCTCTCTCTCTCTCTCTCTCTCTCTCTCTCTCTCACACACACACACACACACACACACACACACACATACACACACACACACCAACTCTAGAATTGACATATTTTTACTATTTCTTAATACTGAACATATGTAATTATTGTGATATGTCTTTTTGGTCAGTATGATAAGTTCATCAATTTTATTATTTCTTCAAAGAATCAGATTGAATTAATGTCATTTATTATTTTCTGTACTCAATTTCCTTTCTGAATTTACATTTCTCATATCCTTTATTATTCCTTCCTTAGATTTAATTTCCTTCTCTTTTTCAAGTTTCTTAATGTGAACATAAACTGAAACCTGTATTCACTACATGTATGTTTTTAATGCTATGTTTTTCTAATAATGACACTTTCATAAAGTACCTTCATTTTTATTCAACTTGAAATATTTAAAATATTTCCTTGTGTTCTTTTATTTGATCCATGGGATATTTGGAAATGTATCATGAATTTCCAATATCTGGGCACTTAACAAGCATTTTTATATTATTGATTTTTTAGTGTGACATATTTTAATATGAGAAAACACCTTGGGTTGGTGAATATTCCACATCAACTTAAATATGCTGAGCAATTTCTGAATAGAGAATTTTATATATGTTAAAATATTGATTGATGGCGTAGTTCAGGGCTTCTGATGTCTTACTGATTCTTAATGCTCTTGTTCTATTAACTACTGAAATATGATTATTGATATGTGCAAATATAATTATGGAATTGCCTATTTTTCAATTTGTATCATATTTTGAAAAATTGTTCCTTTTGTTTTAATGAATTTTTTTTAAATATATATATGAGAAATTGGTTTCTTTATTAGTATGTAATCATCCTTTTTAGTCACAGTAATATCTTTCATTACAAAGTCTATTTTTCTCATATGAACATAAATATTTAGCTTTTTATTAGTGCTGAAATTGCATATTTTTCCTCCTTTAAATTAATCTGCAACTTTGTATTTAAATGAATTTCTTGTAGATAGCATACAGATGAATCTTTCCTTTTATCTAACTTGAAAATGTGTCATTTTATTGATGTTTTTAGACTATGTATTTTAATGCAGTTCTTGATGTAGTTTATAAAAATCTACCAAATTTCTAGAGATTTTCAATTAGTTCTATCTATTTTTTTCTGCTTTCTTTTGAGTTATTGGGGGTATTTTTATACCTTTTGTTTACTGTACTATTGGCTTAACTTTTTTTCACTTTTGAAATTATTCTATGTCTTACCATATGCTTTATAGTACACTTAATTATTAATAGTCATTCTTAAGATAAAAGTACTGCATTTCCCATGTACTTTAAGGACATTTTGTGGCTTTCAGTTGCAGCATCACGGTTTACCACACACTTAGCAATTTGAAACAGCATCTATTTATCTCATAGTGCTCAATTCAGAAGTCTAACTCCAGCATAACTGAATTCTCTGCCTAGAATCTCCCAGTCTAAAATAAGTGTGTTAATCAACATTGTGAACTGATCTCAGTCTGGGGGGGGGGGGAGTGTCATTTGTGTAGTTAGAATAATACAGTGGGGCAAAGTTTTTGAATTGCTAATTAGTTCTGAATTGGAGATCATTCTCCATGCCTAGAGCTATCCACCATTTCCAGTCATGTGGTCTTATCTCCAGCCTGGACATTTCACACCTTCAAGCCTTAGAGGAAAGTCTTTCTTTCTTTTAATATCTCCAGTCACTTTATAAGATTCATCTGATTATGTAAGTCACACTCCCTTTTTATTTTTCTCAAAGTCAACCCATTAGGAACCGTAAATACATTTGCAAAATTCCTTTTGTCACAAATTGGGACAAAAACATGGGAGTAAAATCTCATCATATTTACAAGTTTTTCTTATACTTAAAGAATATTCAGGGTTGGTACACTTGGAAGGGAAAAGCATCAGGGGTCATCTTACCACCAATAACTTTTGTTATTTATATATTCACATTTATTTTCTCCCATCACTTTTGCTTTTTCCTCATATGTTAGAATTTTTTCTCAATTTGAAAGCTTCTCATAAAAGTAAATAAGTGCTTTTTATAATTCTTCACATAGAGAGTAAATAAACATTTTTTATATTTACTCCAACCTACTGCATTCCTATGTGATAATAATCTATGAAGTTAATTATATTCTCAGTAATAACTTCTCAGTAATAATGATATTGAGTAAATCATTTTCCAAGATGTTTTGTGGAGTACCCAGAACCTCAAAAATGATATCTTGAGAATGATTTTGTATAAAATCTTTTTATTAGTTCCTTGGGGCCACAATAACTAAGTACCATGGAGCAGGTGGCTTAAACAGCAGAAATTTATGATCATGTAGCTCTGGAGACTAGATTCCAGAGGTCAGCACTGTTGATTCCTTTTCAGAGCTGTGAAAAAGAATCTATTCCATGCCTCTCTTCCTGGTGTCTTCAGGAATTGGCTTGTAGGTGTCATTTTTCTTGTGTATTAACATTATCTTTGTTCTCTATGTATTTCCATGTCTAAATTCGCCCTTTTTTTAAGGTATCAGCATGTTGGATTGAAACCCACTCTAATGATCTAATTGTAACTTACCTATAAAGATCCTGTTTTTTAATAGTCATGCTCTGAGGTATTGGTAGTTAACATTCCAACACATCATACTTAGAAGGACACAATTGAACCAGGTCTCTTCCTGGTATTGTGAGAGAATTTCTTTGTTTCTATAGAAATAATTCAAATGGAGAAAATGTATACATTTGAACTATAAAATTAGTACTATAACAGAAACCCAATTTATAAAACACATTTTATTTTTTTATTATTGGTTGTTCAAAACATTACAAAGCTCTTGACATATAATATTTCATACATTTGATTCAAGTGGGTTATGAACTCCCATTTAAAACACATTTTAATACATTGTCCACAGTTCTCTTCTTTGCTGTGGTTGTGAACCATAATTTAAACAGAAAAATAAAATGAATCAAAGCAAACAAAAAGAAGAAAAAAGTCCTCAAATTATTTAGCAACTTTAACTTAAATATCAGCCTGTTTACTAAAGAAAAGCAAAAAATTCTCACTAATATATTAAATTTTTCTATTACAACACTTGCTGCAAGACCATCCATACCTAATCAAACAATTTTGGCTCAAAAATAACAACACTTTTGGAAGTTTAAAACTCGACATTTCCCCCCAATGGCATGATTTATTTATATAAGGCACTAGTTTCTGAACAAATTGGCTCTATATGTACTGACTCACTAAACAAGGGTTGATCACAGCAACGTCCTTGCTTCCAGGGAAATAACATTCTCATCTGGTAAGTTTTGACCCCTGCATACAGAGGGAAAAACTTGTATTCTTACTGTTGCAGTCCAAAACTTATGAAGAATTCCATCTAATTTGTTTCCAGCTTCGAGTTCTATTGAAATGTTTTTCATCTACAAGGTTCATAATGCTCCAAATGTCCTGTTGTTACTTTACTCTGTAGGACGATGTTCCTTTCAAAGCATTTGTAACTAGTCTTCTTATTTTTTAACATAAAAAGGAAATGAAAAATCATTAAAAGGAAAATGTACAATTTACTTTTTATCATTTTACTACCAGAGATGTAATGGTCTCTTTGCATTCAGCTAGGCATCACATGGATTCAATTTCAAGTTTAAGCTGGAGTTTACCAATCCAGCTGGGCTGCTTTCTGAAACCCCTTCTCCCTCAACATAGATGTTCCAAGTTTGGATGTACAAACAGTCATTGATAGAAGAAGGGAAGAAAAAGAAGAAGGGAGGAAAGGAAGGAATTTCACGACAAGAGAGGACAGGAAGGTATGAACTCCAGCCCTCTCAAGCAACCCACCATCAAGCAGTGCAACTCTTTTCTCTTAGCCTTCTTCCCTGAAGTTGCCTCTTTAGTCCCTTTTTTTTTCAATAGAATACTTTTTATCAATTGGAAGTTATTCAAATAAAAACCTACTTTTGTTCATTACCCAAATAGTTGCATTAATGTCCATTCTTGTATGGAGAGAAAATCATTTTAACAATCATTTAGCCCTAGTTGGGTTCTATAAGATTTGATTCTTGAACCAAATTAAGGGGAAATATGAATCTGAAGGTGTATCTGTTCTACTTGACGTCATTTGTATGTTTGGCAAAATTTTCCACCCCATCCAAGAAATATTAAAAGACTCCCAAACCAGACCAGAAATGATGTTTATTTAGTGAGACAGAAGCATATTGCCCAGCTTCTGGTAGAACAAACTGTTTCATGAATTGTCACTGGGTATCAAATAATCCTGCAGAATGCTCACTTTATTTTCCCCAGATGGTAAAATCAAGATTAGTTTTAACATTTTTACCAATACATGAGTTCTGCCAGAAACACCTAAAGTCTTCCTAAAGTTTTAGAGTAATATAAAGGGAGATAGGAAACACACTGAGATCCTACAGATCTCATGATACTAACTGGTGCAATAAAGGCAGTATATTTAGACATCCTGCAGAAGATTAAAAAGCAACAAAACTTTTAGAAAGCTTAATTCATTTTTCTCAAAGCACATGATACTATACTGGTTATCAATTCAATTTTCTTGTACCCATCTGAATCCTGAGACTTATTATAATTGCATAAAGGAGAGCCCGAGCTACTACAACTATAACACAGTTGTCTCACATCCCTGATCTCATGGTCTTTTAGGAAAGGGTTGTGACAGAGCATTCCACTGATGCGGGAAACAAAGTATTTTAAGGATTGGGCATCTTCAGATAGGAGGATCTGACTTCTCTCTTCACTGGCAGACTTAGATGAAACTTTTCCCTATGAATCATAAGATCTAGTTATTCTAGAAGCTACAATACGAGAATTAGTAACTTGGAAGCACAGTGGGGTTAATGTAGCATAAGTCAAAATTTGACCAATAAAAAATGGAAGAAGACTTGAAGATAAATCTAATTTCTTTGTTTTCTTCACTCAAACTGAGCCAGTGATTGAGGGATAGGGCATAACTTTTTAAAAAATGGCTCACTTGAGCTAGCTAATAGCCAACTTTTCTTGTGAAGATACTGTAGCTAACTTAGTAAGGTTACATTTATTTTCCCTGCTGCCCTCCCTCACTTCCCTTTCCCATCTCTGCTTCTCCCCTTTGAGGGTATCAAGAAAGCATTAGCATATAAGTTTTGCATCACAGTAGTAGAAATATTGTTAACATTTCATAAATAAGGAAACAGAAGTAGGAGGTTGAAATTTCAGTTAGAAAAAGATCAAGCTATAAAGCCTAAGTCTGTGGACTTTTTCCTTAACGCCCTTTCCTTTACATAATGCAGCCTCTCCATATAGATGAGCAAAGGAGTTCAAGCAAAAAAAAAAAAAATCTAACCTATATTCTAACTCTTCAATTCAATATATCATGTATGTAAGTGTAATGCCAGATTTATGGGACCCCAATAGACCTCCAGGAGCCAAATCTGATGCAATCACACAAGAGTCTTTATTGCAATCTCAACCCTGGACTCACAAACATTTCCGATGCAGCTGTCCCAGGGAGTGAGCCCCAGTCCTTTGTTCAGTGAGATTTTATAGGATTTGGGGGGATACTCTGTGCGTCACAATATCACACAGCAAATCATACCATACCTTGGGAAAATCAAACAACGACTCTTAACATTGATTATCACATTCACTGGCGGGAACAAGATGGGTAGGGGTGATTGGTTAGTACCAGAAGGGGACTCCTTTGAACTGATTGGTCTAGGCCATGAGGGGTGTACGTGCTAAACTACATGGTTTCCCAACATGTTATCAACCACCATAAACTACTGGGGGGGTCATCTGACATCCCAGGTATTTCCCTGTCTCATGCTGAATGGAGGTTGCTAGGGTGTTGCTATGGGTCCTCACCTAGCCTGACTGAGTCAGGGACACCTGGTGCAGCAGATCTCTCCTGTTATTTACAGACAAACAACTCAGCAGGGTGGGTATGTGCCTAGGAGTGCTCTGTGGGTTTTTCCCAGAACAAGGGTCACGCCCCCTTCCTTAGGACAGGCCTTGAGGTAGAAGCGGTTTCTCAAAAATGGAGTCACATCAGTTTCTCATAAGCACCTCCACTGAAGAGAATCAAAACTCCATCCTACTTCATAGGTGGGCACAGTCATTTCCTATTTCATCAGCTTAGAGGTGCATAAGTCCATGCATATCCTCCGCTGGTGGTGACAGTGGTGTTCATACCTAACATAATGAAAATGAAGACAGGAACTGGAGATGTGCAGTTTCTTCAGGAATATAAAGTAGGACTTCTGGAGTTTTTTTGTTTGTTTGTTTGTTTGTTTGTTTTTTTCATTCCAAGGACAATAATTCCTTTCCATGATCTAATGGCTTCTCCTACTCTAAGGTGAATAGAAATGCAGCCTATAGACTTAAAAAAAAAAAAAAAAAAGTCTCATGTCAGCAAAACTCCAGTTTAGTTAACTGAATGTAACTAATATATATAAGAACATCTTATAGTACATTCCACATTTTCTAGCCCTGACTGTGATTTCACTAATAAGTGTGATGGATATTTACCACAAATTCAATAATATTTACTGCTGATTTTTTCCTAATTGGATTTTACGTACGTGCTTGATTTTGAGATAAGTAAAATGTCAAAATCAACCAATCTCATTGTGATATTTGAAAGGATTCTATTAGTACAATACCATAATTTGGATTTAGATACATTCAATTTTAGGGGGGAAAAAAGTGTCTACTATATCTCACCAGTTTGCTGATCCATGGCCATTTATGTTACTGTCTGTTTGCTCATTTATTGGTTGTAACTAAATTTTAAAAATAGTTTGAATATTCAATTCACCTCTATAAATATACTATAGATGTGTTTCCATAACTTTAAAAAGTGACCATTATAACCAAGCACCTATTATGCACCTAGCAATCCAGCATAGTATTTTGTATTAGCCACATAAAATCCTTTAAAGAATATAAAGCCTGAATACACAAGCCACACATATGGAACAATATCAAGAATAAATAACATACATATGAATAATGTGGTAACAGCAATATTTTTTTTCATCACAATGGGCTATGCTAACAGATAGTGTCCTCCTGTCTTCTTCTGATAAACATATGGAAACTGAAGCCATCCACAGATTCAGGTATTGAAATATGTCTGCTTTTTGAGAGGTAGATTTTTATTTCCTAGAATTATTCCTAAACTATGTAATAAATAATCAGTATAAATAGTTCTATGAAATCTTGGGCTAATGCAGTGATTTAGCATTAATGCAGTAATCTTTATTATCTTGTACTCTTGATTTTTTATTTTAATCATAATTTTTATTAAAATCTTGGAAATCTTGTGGGAACAAAACTTTTCTAATATAATTATAAACTTTCTCATAGAAAAAAAAAGATGAAAATGTTTTTTTCAGATACATGAACCACATCAAAATGATGATGATGATATGATGATGATGATGATGATGATGATGATGATGATGATGATGATTCCCAAGAACAACTTCTTTCCCACCTCCATCTTGTAGATTACTCAAAGCCAGACAACCTCCAATCTCCATGGTCTTTACTGAGAGTTTTTATTTGTCTGTTTGTTTGTTTTATTTCGTTCTGTTTTTCAATTTACCATAATAGCTTATGGTAGCACTTCAAGTTTATAGCACAATGTATTCATGTAAATGTATTTGGGGGTCTTAATAACATAAGAGAATCTTGTCAAAGTCACTTCGAAATATTTTCCAAGAATACTTTTCAACTTGTCTGCAAATATTAACTCTGGTGGCTAATATTGTATCAACTTGATTGGCTGAAATGATCCCTATGTATTTGGTCAGTCCTTGTTCTGGATATTTCTGTAGGACATTTTGGATGACATTAACATTCCAATCAGTAGACTGAGTAAAGCAGATCATCCTCTCTGGTGTGGATATGCATAATCCAATCAGTTGAAGAACTGGGTAAAACACAGACACTCTTGTACCTCCCCAACTTAAGAGAGATTTCCTACTTCCTAACAGTCTTTGAAGCAGGACATTAACTTTTTCCTGCCTTCAGATTTTAATGAGAACATTCACTGGGTCTTGAGCCTGTCCTCCTTCAGACTGTATTACACTCCAATCTCTCTTAACTTTTTCAGCTTTCTGACTCACACTGTAGGTTATGAGATTTGCTAGTTTATAACTGTATGAGCCAATTCCATATAATAACTGGCACATGTCGTGTGTGTGTGTGTGTGTGTGTGTGTGTTTCTCTGAAAAATGCTGATTAACACACTATTCCTTGGTTCTGCTCTGAAAGACAATATAGTAAGTTTCTTTCTAAAACATTCTGTAGATAAATGGTTAAAGAAAATGCATAAATACACAATAGGATATATACACAATGGCATATATACACAATGGAATATTTCTCAGCCATAAAGAAAAAATGAAATTGTGGCATTTTCCATTTTACCGATTAAACTGGAGGATATCATGCTAAGTGAAATAAGCCAGTCCCCAAAAACCAAAGGTCAAATGTTCCATCTGAAATATGGATGCTAACACACAATAAGGAGGAGGCAAAGAATAGAAGTTCCTTAGATTAGACAGAGGGAAATGAAGAGAAGGGTGAGAGGATGGGTATAGAAAAGACAGCAGAATGAATTGGACATAACTTCCCTAGGCTCATATATGAACACACAACCAATGAATCTACACATCATCTACAACAGCAAGAATAGAATCTGAATTAAAATAACTTATATTCCATGTATTTATAATATGTCAAAATACACTCTATTGCCATCTATATCTAAAAAATCCAAATAAATAAATAAATAATAAAACACATTCTGGCCCGGTACCATCTAATGTTATATAACATATTTTTCCAAAGGTCCATTAAAGCATATGAGTTTATTTTTAACTGACAACATATAATTGTCTTATAATTAGTATTAGAAGGTTAATTTCAACTCAAATTCTTCGCATAAATAAGATCCAAAATTTGACAAAATGCCATGCTTCTTTGCACTTTAGTTGTAGAGGTATCCATATGTGCTCAGAGTTGCTAATGTGTCCTTTCTTTCTCTCAGCTTCTATGCCATACAAGTACATTTATCAAATATATATATATATATATATATATATATATATATATATATATATTTCCCCAAACTATTTTATTTTCAAAATCCCTATAAATTATGAAAAGTGTTTTCTATCCCCCAAATCAGAATGCATGGCCATGTGCCATAGGATCACAGTATGACTTTCATCAGCAATCACGTCTCTCAGTCTCTAAATGTCAAATTATAATTGGCATTTAAGAAAATTGCTTCAGGATATATACCACATATCTTTTAAGATACTGGTTGGTATTTTTAGCCATTATTTCATTACTGCTAAATTGAGTACTAGTGTCCAATTAGACATTAATTACCTGTCTAAATATGGCTAATGTTCTAACCAGGATGTCACTAGGCATTTTAATTTTGCTAAATTAAATGCAATGAAATTTAACTTTGCAGGTTTCACAATTCAAACACTCCTTTAATTACAAAGGTTTACTTGAATGGAATAGAACAAATGCTCTCTAACCTTAAAACTCTGGCAAAATCAAACATGATATTTAAGGGAATCATTACAGGAACTCAAGAGAAGAAAGGCTCATTTGAGATCTTGAAAGAAATGCCCCACTCAATCCCATAAAAATCTTACCATGTTCCATCCAGCCCCTGCTTCAGTGGCTACAGAAAAAAAAGGGTTCTAAGTGTTGCAAACGTCTTCCTTTTATTGAACAAAATATTCTCACTATAATTTCATCCTTTAATTTTATTTCCACCATTTGGAGCACAGTAGAATAAATTTATTGTACCTTTCAAACATTGGATAACAGCTACTCTATTACTCCCTTGCCTTGCCTGCTAAGGGTAGCTGAATATATTACAGTTCACCTTCATCATTTTCGTTGCTCTCTCCTGAGCAATCAATGTCCTTCTTAAAATGGGGACCTCTGATATGTGAATGACATATCTCTAAAATCCTCTCAATTCACAGTCTCCTTGTAAATATAATACACTGCATGATCCAAAGAACTGCCAGACATATCTATAAAAGCAGGCTTTGGATATTTTGTTTTACCAAACACACACACACACACACACACACACACACACACACACACACACACATGAATAACATACATATATGAAATATATTGATATAATATATATTATAATTGCTTCAGGGGTTTCTAACTTATAGGTAACAATATACTGCAAATTCATCCCTGTCTCAAATTTTGAGTATAGATATTAAACTAATAAAATGAGGATTTGAGTCAAAATAAAAAATTAGCAAACAGAAGTCAATAATTTACTGTGTCCTCATAAATCTACAAACTGTATCTAGAAAATTTACAGTTTATCATCTATTACTTAGCCTCATTTATGTTAGCAGACACAATTTAACATAAAGATGTTTTTGTACTTTTAATTTCTTTTTCTTGGGCTCTTACAAATGGCCCTTAGCAAATATACACCAATAAGGTTTATTTCAAGTGAGCCACATAGAGAACATATTTGTAGAGACCCTTTGTACATGAAAGTTTTATTATTCAGTTACTTTCGGCCAATTTGAATAAAACAAAAGAAAAAATTCTAGACTCATAAAAATATTCTTTAATTCCAAAGAAGAAAAACAATTAGTGGTGTCAGAGCAAGACCCCTACTGTGAAAAGAGCTTGTAAGAAGCAGCAAATAAACATTTAAGCCACATCCACAGTCCAGAGGATGTTTTTCCATAAGGGTTGAAAGTCATATAGCTACAAAACACGACAAATCTAAAATCAGGAAAGTTTTCACTGATAGGAAAACATAAGTACAATATTCAAAATTACAACTGGCATGATGAATATCTTCATTTTTTAGGAAAAAAAACTAGACTCAGAGAGTGAAGATGAATATAAAGTAGAACAAACACATGGAGTTAGGAGCCAAAAACTTCAAAATATGGACATTATATTTGAGAAAGAGAGAAAAAAAGCAGATAAGTACACATTCTTACCTGGAAGAAATAGGTTATTTCTATAAGCCAGACTTAATACCAGAGGCTTGGATGAAACATTTCTGACTGAAATATCTTTTAATTTCAGGATTATGGAAGTAATCCATACAAGTTCCCAGAATAAACAGCAACAGAAACAAAGTAAAAGACTGAGCACAATGGTTGAAGAGAAAGCAAAGAATGAGCCTGGAGCCTACCTGTTAAGACTGAGAGAAATACAGAAGCAAATAGGTGTGAGCTAACATGTCTCCACCAACCCTGTCATTATTTGCATGCAAAAACTACAGGAAGACAGCATATTATTTGAGTATCTCTCCTCTGAATTACTCACCAGGACTTCTCCCAGGACTTACTGTTCAAGCCCCTATTCTGTGACATGCATATAAAATCCAAGAACTCTGGTGGGAATCTCTCTGCTGTCCCTGATCTTCTTAAAAACTCCTAGAAGCATGTGTCATCATGTGCTGATTTTATTCTGTTCTGCTCTAATTAAGTTGAACTCAAGCATGAGGAATACATATTCTTCTTAATTCTAAAAATTATTGGATGGGTTTATTTAAACAGAAAAATCTACTTCTCCCCAAAATCTTCTTGGGATGAAACATGATGATTTCCCACACTCTAGCTCTTCTTATAAAACCATTGCCAAAGTTAAAGGCTGTCATGGGATCAATGCAATGCTTAGGAATGGCGTTTGCCTCTTTAATATCCCTTATCTCTATCAAATCTACCAAAAATAAACATAAGATTTTTATTATGTTTTTTTTTTGCTTTATTATACAATGTAACTGAATTTACAAGAAAAATTCTCTGTCTGCCCATATTAACTTTCTATTGTGTTTCTCACTCTTTTCTATTTAGAAATTCAGGCTTGCCACAGGTAACATGTAACAAATTCCACACTTTCCAGGATGGCTAATGTAAGCTGGGGCTCAATGCTGTGATGATAGTTTCAGAAAAGACTACTGGGGCCTGCAACACTAAGTGGAGGGGGCAGACTAGCTGCTTCAAAGAGACTGAGTGAACCATAAACTAAACCTCTGGATTCCCAAGAGTGAGAAATCCATTAAGGTAGCAGCCCAGTGGGTGCAACCTTCCGTTCCCATCCCATGGTGAGGCCTTGACGTTGGCTGCTGCAGCAGTAGCAGGAGAGCAAAGGCACTTAGAAAAGTTGGTTAACCTCATAGAGAGCAACTGGGAGTGTGTAAGATGGAGCTAACAATGTATCACATATATTTTTGTTATAATAGGTAAATCCATATCCAAAGACAATAGTTCTTATGAATTTTAAATGAAAGTTTTATTTCACTCTGTCTTAACACATATCATATGCTTCAGACCATTTAAATATACATGCATATATACATACATATGTGTGTGTGTATATATATAGAGAGAGAGAGAGAGAACTTAATATTGCTAATCACATATATACTAGTGAAAAAATTACACACAGAACAAAATTGTAACATGGAAATATCTTCTAAATTTGGCATAAAGAGCTCTTCTTCTTCCTTGCTATTGTTTTATGTTTGAACCCTTCTAGATTCTTTCATATACTAGAAATGGGGTCCCTAATGCAATGATAGAGAAGGGTGGTAAGATCTTCAAGAGGTGGGGCCTTGCAGAGTGCTAGGTCTTATGCTACTGGATTAGTTCTTTCAAGGATGGATTGTTTTGATGTGAATACATTACATATGGTTGATCTCTTCTGCACAGAGCCATTTCCCCTTCCACTTCTTCACCATGTTGTGATATAGTCCAGGGATGCATGCCATATTCTAACCCCATGATGTATAGACTTTCCAGCCACCAAAATTGTGTCAAATTAACCTCTTTCCATCATAAAATATCTGTCTTCAAGTATTTTGTTGCAATAGCACAAACTGGACTGACATTCATTCCTCTTGGTGTTCCATTTCACCTCCTCTAACATTCCCTATTGTTACTTCTTCAGGTGGTCCAGTAATTTTCTTTCCAAAAGTCATTTTCAAGAAGCACATCCTATCTATTAATTCCTTAACAGAAGGGCATTTACAAGATATCTAAGTTTCTTTTTCTACTTTATCAAATATCTCTAAGATGCATTATATTATGTACAGAACACATATCTCTGGGCAGGGGGAAACCCTTTTAAAATATTGTGGGGAAATTAAAAAATAGTTTTGTTTTATTTCACATCATACATACAAACCTTTCTATAAGCAGCCAATAAATCTTCCAAAAGGGTAATGGCACTGCCTTTTGTTCCAAATTCCAAGTCTAATACAATAAGGATCTATACTGCTTTGGGGTCTCTATGTTTCCTGGTACCCCAGGAAGAAGCACAACCAGCCCAGGGACCAGGCACAGCTCATAGCTCTGGACATGGGAGATCTACAGGGATGTGAATTGTACTCCATTCTCACCCACTCCTGCCACAATTTCCAATTATATTTATATGCTCAAATGGCTCTTAGCTAAATAGAGAAAAATTTCAGAGAATTCAAAGATTAATGACAACTTCAAATATCAAAACATATGGAATATCCAACAAAGGAAGATAAAATCTCACAACTCTCAAATTGGCATTCACAAGGGTAAGAGAGAAAGAACTTTAATAATCTATTGTAGGAAGTGCAATTGCCACAAATCGTGTTGGAAAGCAACTTATAAACCTCTAGTAAAAATAAAAATGTGTGTACTTTATGACCAGAAATTCAGCTTTGATGTTTGAGTCCTGGACAAGTACTTTGCCCATTGGAATAAAAGTCACTATACAAGAATATTTATTGCAACAATCTCTAAGCTGATAAATCACAAAAAGAAGAAGGAGGAGGAGGAGGAAGAGGAGGAGGATGGGGAGCAGGAGGAGGAGGAGGAGGAGGAGGAGGAGAAAGAAACTCAGTATCTACTAGTATAAATAAATGCAAAAATAAATTTTGGTATAGTCATACTAATGGATTGTTATGCAGAAACAGAACAACTGAATAACATTTACATGTGTAACTATGGATAAATTTTAAAAACTTAACATTGAGTTATCACAAGAAATTATAAAATTATACCTTTTATGTAAATAATTCAATAACAATTTGTATCTTAGAGAACATACTCTGGCTAAAGTATAGAGAAAGTAGAGACAAGAGAGGCAATAAATATATTGAAAAGCAATAAATATATGAAGGTGGCAAAGAATACACTGGAGGAAAAGGATATTCAGGAGGAATTCAATGGAACATAAATCTATTTGTCAAATTAATTTTAAAAATATCTGTAATAACTATAGGGGAAAAGTTTATTTTTTTAAATCTGAGCAATACTTTCTTGGGTGTATATTATCCCAGAGTGTAATTTGCATCCTTGAAGTATTGCATTAATATGAAAGAACTTGCTTGCCTCATGTGGACAGCCAGCCGGGTTCTCTGATAGAATGTGACTCCTGGGCCTTGCTGAAGCTTTGATGGGCAGGAAATATGTCCTAATATCCCTTCCTCTATCCTACACACTGAACTAAGGATGACTTTACTTTCTGGATTCATCATTACCATTATGGACCTGGACATATTGCAACACATTCTTCTGTTTCTTTAGCAATCAATTTTATTGTTTTAGCCTTAGAATAAATATTGTCTCCCTAAAGGCAGAAATTCTAAGTCCCAATATGAAATCGACTTAGAAACCTTACATCAAAAGTAGGCACTGGTTTATTTTTTCATATTTATTTTTATCTACTTGACATACCTTATTTCCAGGTTGGCTTCAGCCTAGGGTTTTAGCCAAATATGTATGTGGGACTTTTTGATATATTCTGAGAAATGTTCTTGTTCTTTAAAAGCCCAACTTTCTAATTAATGAGAATATGGTAATTTACTAGCAAAACCTATAACCCATTTATAGAGTCTAAGGAAAAGCCCATACAAATGCAATGTGCTGGAAATTAGCAAGAAATATTCAGTGTTTTGTTCTCCAGGATTTTCAAACTTACCATGTTGAATCATCTCTTCCTCCAAATATAAAGTCATTTTTATTGAGGTAGAACCATATGTGGCAAAGTTGGCTTCACATTGAAGAAAGTTGCTAACTATAAAATAATACATTCTAGATATTTAAAATCTAATGATCAAAGTCCTGCAGTATAGACAGGGCATTTCATTTGAGAAATGTCAAGTCAGATTCTCAGAATGGTGCAGGTAGTTAATTATAAAGCTGAGATTAGCACATAGAATCTCTTGGTTACCTAGTTATAGAAAAGGGGCTGAAGTAATTTATTTGCTGTTTGAACATGTAAGCTGACATTTACCTTCATTTCTGTGTACTTTTTACTCTTAACTACAAATGTAATTGCCAAGTATAGGAAATTCAAAGTAAAGTTCGATGCTGATCTGGTTCTCTACTTACCACAGATAGAAATCTGACAGCCCTAATAGCAAGTGAAACAATTCCTAAAATTGAAAGTGAGTGCAGGAAACTGTTTTATATTTAGAACACAAATTACTCAAGAATTGGCTACATCCCATCCCGAAGTGGATTGACAATGTACCTCCTCATTAATTGATTTCCCAGAACATTTTTAAAGAGATGTGCTAGTATCCCCTACAAATGCCCTGATGCTTTCCATGCATGTCAGTTAGAAACTGAAAGCTAGTATTTCAGGTCATTTAGAATACTCCAGGGGCTCATAACCATTCTGGCTGCAAGAATTATGGTCAGCAGAAGTATATGAACAGTTTTTGAAGCTAGAATAAGAAAAAAGAATTGTTATAAAATCAACAAGTTCAACTTATACCACCACTATATTATTTCAGAGCCCCAGATGTAGAATGAGAATGCTGGACAATGCAATGTGTAAAGAAAGCCAAACATAACGGGGTCATATTTTTTGACACTGAAAATTTTTTTTTAATGTCTCATTGCTGCTACTTTTGTTTTACATTTGAACAAAACCCAGCACAATGGAAAACTCACAAAAATCATATACATCTTGGGAATAGTTATGCACAGTTTTACAGTTTTCTGAATCTGTATCTTCTGTCAGATCTCAGCACAACATCAAGTCAACTCAGGTGACATCTCCTTGATTCTTCCTCAGCCACCACTCCTTTAATTCTTCCCTTCTAAGAATAAGTGTGATGTGCATGGCTAAATATAAAAAATTGGTATTTGCTTAAAGGCTAATTTTGCTAATTTTTTTAGTTATATAAACCTTTTTTTCTTTTGGAGAAGAATATGGAAAGTAGTATCACATAGTACTTAAGAACATGGTCTAAAGCACTTAAGTACTTAGATTAGATCCTATCAGATTACTGGCTTAGAAAAGTGACTTAAGTAATTTTTTTTTTATTTCCATCTCGTTAAAAGTCATATGGAAAGAAAGACAGTATGAATTTTGTATAGCTGTTTTAGGGTTTAAGTCAGTGGTTGTCAAGAAGTTAGAAATGCTTCCTTGCAGACATTTGTCAACGGTTGCAGATGTGTTCATTCCATGGCAGTCGGGGTTGGTATTGGCATCTACTGGGTGAAGGTTAAAGATAAGGTCAAACATCCAAAAGGCTCATGGTAATTCACTCCAAGAAAGAATTATTACCCAAATTGTGTGTAGTACTAAGATTTAAAAACTCTGACTTAAATAAATTAATTCATATAAAACAACTAGAAAAGTACCTGGCATGTAGTAAGTGCTCAATGCCTAATTCACAAGTATTATGTGATCATTCTATTGTTTCAAACCACTAAAGTTTCACTGTGCTACATTTTATATTGTATAATCAGTAAAACTATCACTTGGCTTTTCTTCCTATTTGGCATTTTCTAACAACACACATGTCTCATTCTACTTCTTGCCATTGAATACTTTTATTATCTCTATATACTTGGTTTTCATTTTATTTTTTCTTAGAATTAAATGTCTTCTCCTAAACAAAAATAAAAAAAAGAACCTATCTCCATAAAACATTCTCAACTTGGGAAAGGATCAAACTAAAGAAAGCAATAGCAGGCCAACACAAGATATCAGAAAGCCTCTTTTAAAGAACAAACTGTCATATCCATTATTAAACTAGAGGATTGAGGCCTGATATGTCACAGCTTTAAAAATAGGGAATACAGTGCTTTCAGGAGAAACAGGAGACAAATATTAAAAGGTATTCCAAAAGTGTATTAAATATCTCTCTATGTGTCAAAAAGTTTTAATTATAGGCTATAAGCCTTTTGCATACATCAGTTATTCTTATAATGTGGACACCTATAAAAATATAGAATATTAAACTTTTTGCACATATTCACCTGTTTGGTTATCTTAAAACTATTTGAAATATTAATCTGCCATAAAAATAGCAAGCCTGCAGATAAAATAATTGAGATTGGTAATTATAATTATTACAGTAAATTTGCCTGCAAGACTACAAAAAATGGTGATGGTATGATTTTCCTTAGGAAACTCATCATGACACACTCTCTGAATTATCCTAACATTGATATGACTTCAATCAATTCTAAAAACATTCTCCATATGTCACTCATCAGTTTTCTTATTTTTTAAAAAGTAGATGCTTCCAAGAAAATACCAAACTCTTTTTCATTATCATAAAGGACAGAATGAAAGAAAGTGAGAATATGATCTGCATTTTGAGAGAGTTAGGAATTGACTTTCTGAATATAATTGATGAAATCCACTTAAATCATTAATTACATCATCACCCTTTAGCAAAATAATCACCCTAATGACTTAATGAGTGATTAAAATTTTGAAACAAATGACAGGGGACTTGAGCCCACAATCAATCTACTTAATAATGAAACTTAATTTGTTTCAAAAGTGAAACAGAAACAAATATTTATTCACATTTGTCAGCAAAACATAAAAAAATAATTTAGTCAAAGTCCATGGGCCTGAAGTAATATATACATATTGATTTCTATTAAGTTGGAGGTTAAAGCCAGCAGACCACTAAAGCAAATCTGTGTTTCCATGATGAATAACAGCAATCCAACATTAAAGACTTCCCATCGTAACTGCTAGTGATCCTCCTCCATCTCACCTCTTCCTCTCTTCTACATCCCCTCCTACCCACTTCTCTTTGTCCTACCTCTTCTCCTTTCCTTCCTCTTTCTTCTCTCCCAGTCCTGTGTGTGTGTATGTGTGTGTGTGTGTGTGTCTGTGTGTGTGTGCTCATAGCCTTGAGAGAAATACTATCTTTATCTCATTGTCAACATATTCAAAAGCAGTATTTTTAAAATTTACATCCTAATAACTTGCCTTCTCCTATGTCCAGCAATCCTTTCTGTAAATTTATCAGTAAGACCTCAGCAATGCCCACTTTGGGAAGCATTCTTTCAGAGACGATTAACTTTGATTTTTGTCGGTAACTCCCCGATTTAGTGTCATTCTCCTCCTCACTGATTTTGACTGGCTGGACAGGTCCTAGGTTCATCTTCCAATTAACACTGTTATCTCAGGGGTTGTCTCTCTGCAAGAGCAGTGTCATTGAGGGAAACTTCACCCTGACTGGATCCTGTGTGTCTACATGGGCTGGCCTCTTCTGATCTGGCTCCAGCTGACCAAAGGCTCCATCTCTGCACCCAGCATCCAGCCTGGCTCCCTGTTGCTCCCATCTGGCATCTTGACACTCCTGTACTATATCCTGGACATCTTAAGCCCATCTCTTGACTCTTCAACTCTGATTCTCAACAACTCCAAGCCAGGTGACATCATGTTCTTATGCATTGGCCTGGTTGTAGGAGAGGGATCCGTGGAGAACTCTTCCACCTTAAGAGATATAGACCGTTGTTCTCTAAAACTCATTCCATCTGGGTCATAACATCCACCTCTCGATTTCTCCACCTTCGTTTACATTCGTATGAGGTTTGGCAGTCTCCCTTTTTCTTTGGTTTCCAATGTGTCTCCCTGTACAGAGTTTCCTTCTCACTAATTTATCAAGACCGCTCATTTAAATGTCATAAAGATAACCAGTTTTGCCACATGCAGTGTTTGATTCACAATGTTCAGCCTAGACAAAACCCTCCTTAGTACTCAACACATTCTTTCCTCATTGAAGGGATTCTGAAATTGGACAACAATATTCTCACAGAATTTTTCCTATCTCACTGGCCTTTCTCTCCTTAAATACATGCACATATAAACACACCACACACACACACAGATATATGAAGATTATACACACACACACACACACACACACACACATATATATGCACATGTGAACACATTTGTGTGTATTTCTATTTTTCTGACTAGATAGTAAGTTGTGTGAGGGCAGAAACATTCCCTGTCTTAGCGAATTCTTTACCTCCATGGCTTACCTCAGTCCTGGCTCATAGTACAGAGTAAATACCTATCTTTTAAATAATGAATGAATAAAAACACAATCATCATGAAGCATGATATGCCAGAAAATAAGAAAAAAAAATAACATATAATAAAATGTTAATACCAAAAATTATGGTGGGCATAGTAATCCCCCCAACTCTAATTTTAAAAGTAATATAGTTCTTTATATTGAAGGCACCTACATAAAACACCTTTTCAAGTGTATATTTTATTATAGTAAAATACCGATAACACCTGTACAATTGGAAAAATGAGAATTCATACCCCATTTGATTCAAATGTATGATATGTCAAGATCATTGTATTGTCATGAGTAACTAATAAAAAAATACCCATAACATACAATTTATAATTAGCAATGTATTTTTATTTTGTGTAAAATTCATTAAAATAAGTGTATGTATATATATATATATATGATTAGGTGAAAACTTAGTATAATAGTAAGAAATACTGGTATACTGATTATGTACTAAGTATTAATATATTTAATTTTACCTTGCCAAAAATACATTAATGTGCTTAAAATGTTACAATTTTTTAATAAACCAAAGCACAAATTAAGCTTCATTAAATGTTAACAGTTTGATGGATGTTATATTCTGTGACCATAGCAAAACTAATTAGCAATGAATAATAAAATTCCAAACAAAACACATAAAAATCAGAGCAAAAATATCTAGAAGTTAAATAAAAACAACTTTCTAAATATACAGCAGGACTAATTCCAATTACATAGTACTAAGAAAAGAGGAAAGCTGAAAAGAAAACTTATCAAAATATACACAAGGCAAACTTTGATTTTTTTAATTGTGAAATAAATGAATTTTAAAACATGGAATCAAGTTTTTAAGAATAAAGCTGGAGAGGGTTAATTAGCTTTAAAAACAGAATAACAAAAGGAATGCAGTACTGTAAGAGAAAGGAAAGAGTAACAGCAATCAGAATATAATTAATTACAAAGCAAGAAACAAAGCAAAATGGGCATACATTTTCAAGAGCTATTTCTCTGTTTGGTCACACTTTCCCAAAGAGGGAACTTTATTTCTAGACCTGATGTTTCCAGATAATCTAGTCACCCCAATACATTGGATCAGTGTTTAATAATAAGTTGATATGGGAAAAACCCTACATTGAAGGGCAAAAAGAGATGCCCCCTATTTATTATTTTAGCCAGTAAAATTATGTAAATTTATAGTACACAACATTTTAAAAATATGTTTACATTGAGGAATGGTCTAATCCAGCTTATTCATATTTGCATTTTCTCACCTATCTTTCCTTATGTTGAGGACACATACAATCCCTTAGCAACTTTCAAAAATATGATACACTGTTAAAACTGTAGTCACTGTGTTGTAAAATAAATCTCTTGACCTTATTCTAATTCAAATTTTATAAATTTCGGTCAACATCTATCGCCCCAATATCTCACCTTCACACTTGCTAGTCCCTGGTAACGACCGTTTTTTTGCCCAGCTTGTAAGTATTCAATTTTCTTTAAAAAATATTATATGTTGTTTTCAGTTATACATGACAGTAGACTCTATTTTGGCATATTTATACAAACATGGAGTAAATCTTATTCTAATTAGGATCACAATCTTGTGGATGTACACCATGTTGAGATTCACTGTGGCGTATTCATATATGTACATAGGGAAGTTATGTCAGATTCATTCCACTGTCTTTCTAATTCCTATTCCCCTTCCATTCTCTTCATTCTCCTCCTTCTAATCCACTGAATTTCTGTTCTTCTCCTCTTCCTCCTTTGTTGTATGTAAGCATCCACATATCAGAGAGCACATTCTACCTTTGTTTTTTTTTCAAATTCAATTAGCATGATAATCTCTAGATCCATCCATTTATCAGCAAATATCATAAAGCCATTCTTTTAATGGCTGAGTAATATTCCATTGTGTATATAAACCACATTTTCTTTATCTATTTATCTGTTGATAGGCACCTAGGTTGATTCCATAGTTTAGATAGTGTGAATTGTGGTGCTAATAAATAAACATTGATGTGACTGCATCACTGTTGAATGCTGATTTAAGTTCTTTGGAGTGGAATAACTGGATCAAATGGTAGTTCCATTCCAAGTTTTCTGAGGAATATCTATGCTTTTTTCCAGACTGGCTGCATCAATTTGCAGTCCCACCAGCAATGTATGAGTGTCCCCCTTTCCCCATATACTTGCCAACATTTATTGTTACTTGATTTCTTGATAATTGCCATTCTGACTGGGGCGAGATGGAATTTCAGTGTAGCTTTGATTTGCATTTCTCTAACTACTAGAGATGTTGAAAAAATTTTCATATTTTTGTTGACTATTTGTATTTCTTCTTTTGTTTATTTAGTTACTTTACCTACTTATTGAAATAGGTTATTTGTTTTTGGTGTTATGCTTTTTAAGTTCTTTGTATATCTTGGAAATGAATGCCTTTTCTGAGATGTGGATAGCAAAGATTTTCTCCCATTCTGTAGTCTGTCTCTTCACAGTCTTGATAGTTTCCTTTGCTCTGAAGAAGATTTTTAGTTTGATACTATGCCATTTACTGATTCTTGATTTTACTTCTTGTGTTTCAGGAGTCTTATTGAGGAAGTGAGTCCCTAAGGAGTCTTGGGCCTACATTTTCTTCTAGTAGGTGCAGAATTTCTGGTCTCATTTTTTTAGACTCCTTACATAGGGCAGATAATGCAGTATTTGCTTTTCTGTGCCTGGTTTATTTAATGTAGCATGATCTTCTCCAGGTTCATCAGTATTGCTGCAAACGAAAGCATTTCCTTACACTGAGTAGTATATTCCATTGAGCATATATGCCACATTTTCTTTAGCCGTTTATTATCTAATAGACACAGGTTGATTCCATATATGACTATTATGAGCAATGCATTTTTTTTCCTAGTTTACAGCTGCCACTTTACAATGCTATGCCTTATGGTAGAAATGAAATCTTTTCAGAATTTCAATTAACTGCAAGACACCCTACCCTCCCTTTGAGAGTAGTATCGAGACAAGCAAAAGAAACTTCCAGAGCCTTTGTTGACACCCTCCAAAAGTTGAGAATTGTTCTGGAGATAGAGTGCAAAATTAACTAATGAAATTTAGAATTTAAATGCTCTTGTGATTCACATTAGCATACTTTTCTCCTTTCCTACTATTTCACATTAAATTAATTTGTATTGTTTTTATTTAAAGTGCATTTCTTGAAGGCAGCAAAATGTTGATCTTTTTTTTTTTAATCCGAGCTAAAAATGTCTCTTTAATGTAAAAAAAATCAGATACCACTGTCCAGTACAAGGAGTCTGTCCTGAGGGCCAAATCCATCCAGCACCCACACAATTAGAGTCATCTATGAAAACTGAGCTGTTGACATATGGTTTGTGTATCCTAAAATATTTGGTCCTTTGTAGAAAAATGTTTGCTGACCCCCTTGGTTTACATTCCATTTGATTCTTGAAAGGATTAGATTTAACTCTAATTTTGGTATCTGCTTTCTATTATGCTTTCTTCTTTTTATCTACCCCTCTTTTGTTTCCATTTCTTCCTTTGTTATCAATAGGTTTTATGATTCCATTTTGTCTTCTTTCTTGGCCTAAACTCTTTGACTTGCTATCCTAACAGTGCTTACAGGTTATTATATATGAGACTTACTGCATGAACACCTACTTTCAAGTGATATTAAGCAATTTCACTGATGGTTTGGATCCATATTATAGAATACTTTTACTTGTCATCTTCTGGCTTTTATGCTTTATGAATTTTAAACTTCATGATATATCATTATTTTTATTTAAAAAGTCAATTACCCTTCAATACTGAGATTTAATACTAAGAAAAAATTGTGCTAAGTTTACTCACATAATTATTATTTCTGATGTCTTTTGATACATACATATTTCTAACAAGGATAATTTCCTACTGCTTGAAAGGTGTTCTTTAAGATTAAATTAAATTTCTTGTACTGCAGCTTTGTGAGTGATAAGTGTTTTCTACTTTGGATGTCTGAAAAAGCCTTTATTTGACAAAAGATACTTTTCCTTAGTACAGAATCGAAGTTGATACATTTTTTTTTTCTTCTTCTTCTGGAATAAGATAAAGTTGTTGAACTTTGTCTTATTTGAGTTATTTCAGATGAGAAATCTGCTGTCCTTTTCCTTGTTGCTCAATGCATAGCATCTTCTGTTTATGGCTATTTTTAAACTTTTCTCTTTTTCACTGTATTTGAACAATGTTTCAGTTTCCATGGAATAGTGTGTTTTTTTAAGGTTTGGGGGCTTTTGGTCACCAAACTTTCAGGATCTTTGATTTTTCTCTAATTTTCATCAATTTTGGAAATTTTTGTGGCAGTATTTTTTTCAAATATGTTTTCTGTCCTCTATTCTTTTTCCTCCTTCCAGGTGATCAGTTCACATGATATTAGGCTGATTGGCAGTGCTCTCTGATACTCCTTTTTTTTCAGTCTTTTTTCTCTTTGTTTCATTCATGCTACTTTATATTGTTGGCTTTTTATCTTCACCTAACTCAGTTATTTTTCTGAAATGTTTAAATTTTGATTAATTTTATACATTAGACAACTTATCGTATACGTTTTAATTTTCATCCTTAACAATATAATTTGGGTCTTTTTATATTATTCATACCTCTATTTAACAGTTTTTTTTTTCTCTAGCTTGTTGAATACATGAAACATCATTGTGAGTAATGTTTCCTGTGCCTTTTTCACTAATTCTGTCATTGATGTCGAACACGTACCCTGTTTCTTCTTACTGAGTTTTTCCTTCCTCTTGCATCACTGGTAATTCTTTGTTGGATGGCAGACACTGTGAACTTTACCTCAATAGATGCGGGACAAATTTTAATTTCCAGAGTTATTCTCTAGCTTTGTCTGTGGATGTGTTTAAGTTTCTGGTAAAAGTATGATCCTTTTAAATCTTCATGGTAGGATTTTTGGACAAAATGAGAACAGCATGTAGTCTAGAGCCTATCTATCTTCCCCCCACCCCCATTACTAGGATAAGATGCATTTTAGTATTCTAATTGTTCTGTAGATTTTGAGTTGCCTCCGATCTGGCTATGGGTGGTATTCCTGGCCTGGTCTGATCATGGAGATTGTTCTATCTACTGCTTTCAGAATCTTTTTCCAGGCCTTAAATATATTCCTTACAAACATGCTCTCCTCTTTATTCAGCTGAACATTTAAAGAGGTTCCTGTATGGGTACCCAGAATTCATTGTCTGTGGACCTTCCTGTCTTCTTGTCTTTGGTATTCTATTATGAATTTTTGCTGCCTTGGCCTCTCTAGATGCCCAACTCCTATAGAGACAACTGGGCTAAGCCTGGATTTTCCCACCTCCACACTATAGTCTGGAAAACCATTCCAGGTAGTGAGCTAAGGCAACAATGTGGGCTATCTCATTTATTTCTAATTTTTCAGAAATTACTAAGCTTTGTTGCCTGTTGATTGTTTGGTTGAGATAGATAAATAGATATTTAATAATTAAATTATCCATCTATCTATCTATTTAATTATTATAGGCAAGAATAAAAAAATCTCTTACATTTAATCAGAGCTAGAAAGTGAAAGTTTCATTCTTCATTTTTATACTTCAAGGGTATTTTTGTCCTTTTTGCCATCTATATCTTCATATAAATATTAGGATAATCTATGTTCAGTTTAACAACAAAAAAAGGAAACAGAAATAGACTCAGCATTTATTAGAATTTCATCAAATCATTCTATAAATTTGAGCTACACTAACATCTTTGCTATATTAAGTGGGACCCCTATTCTCAACAAAGCTTTTTATTCAAGTGCTAGCCACCTGCATTGTGACTTCTCTGGGTTTATCTTGGGCCAAATCCATGAGAAAAAATATACCAAGAAATTTCACCCATGTACCACTTCCACAAGCTTTGACTCCCTCATTCCATCCTGTTTTGTTTTCCACTTTTCAGAATCCTTAGGTAATTTATTTATATTTTTTCATTTTGTTCAAACTTTATGAATTTAAAAGTCCAAAGAGATGCTTTGTAAGATATTTATTTAACCAGAATGATACCAAAACTTTATTCATTTAATTTAATCTGTTTCTTCATATTGAAAGTGAAACTTTTAGATAGCATGCAGTTGAATATTTTATATATATTCTGAAAATCTATGCTTGAATTGATGTATTAGGAAATATTTAATGTAATTTTTTGGGGATAAGTATGCATTTGCCTCCAATTTTACAGTTTTATTTCTGTCTTTTGCTTTTGGTTTCCTCGAAGTTTCTCTTTATTACCCTTTATTATATCCGAATTTGATTTTTTGTGTACATTTTATGATCCTTTGTATATATTTCATAATTCTGTTTATTGTCCAATAATCACTCAAAATATCTATTTTTTATCATTTAGGATTAAATTTTTTTTATCTTTTCACAATCCTTCTACTGGTAATATTTCCCTAAAATGTAAAAATTTTACAACTTCATAGGTTGATTGCCTGCCTTTGTTCTCTTTATGAACTACTCCTACATACTAACAAACCTTATTAAACAATGTTGTAACTCATAGTTTTAAGTATTCATATGCATTGTAAATAAAATCACACACAAAAAATCATATTTGTGACTGCCAAAGCTTTCCATTCTTTTTTGAAGATCCAGGCTTCCATCTGGCACAACTTGCTTTTATTTGAAAAACTTCCTTTAAGATTTCTTATAGTGCAGGTCTCTTGACAACTCATTTTCTTGGTTTCCTTTTATCTGAGGATATCTTTGTTTTGCCCTCTTTCATGAAATATATTTCATTGGATATAGGATTTTAGCTTGACAGTATTTTCTTTTCTTTCAGAACTTTAAAGATATTGTTGTACTTTCTTTTCTGTTCATGGCATTTGGAGAGCAGGCAATTTTTAAATGAATCTCATTGTTTGCCATGTTAGGAGTATTTTTTTCTTCCTGCTTTCCATCATTTGCTCTTTTTCTTTAAGTTTACTGACTCCCTTACCATGTTTGTTTATACTGCTTGGTGTCTGCCATTCATATAGTACCTCTAGGGTTCTTTTTTTTTTTTAATCTATTTGTTTTTTAATTTGGGATCTTTTTTAGTTCTCTTTTTAAAAACATTTTTTTCTGCCCTAAGTTCTCCTTCCTCCCCTAGAATTCCAAGTCTAAGTTTGTCAGATTGTGTGTTGCTAATATTAATCTTCTTATGGATTGATTGTTGTGTCTCCTTAAGATTCACATATTAAAGCTCTACTTCCAATGTGCCTATACTTTATAGATGCTAGATAAACCAAGTCATGAAGGTGGGGTGCTAATCCAATGGGTTTTGTTCTTCTGTAAGAAGAGAGATTGCAGTGTGCTCTCTTCGGGATTCTGTGAGGACACAGGAGAAAGTAGACTTGTACAGAGCCCTAACCAGAAACCACCCCTGCCAGACCATGATCTGGGGTTACTACTACCCTCTGGAACTGTGAAAACATTAGTGCCTATGAATGAAGTCTCCCCATCTATGATATTTTGTTATGGCAGTCTATGCTGACTATAGACCTAGAACTGTGTTTCTTTTTATGTTATCTTTTCTCTTCTCTCCATTTTTTATATTAAATATTTTTTATATCTATATTCAAGTTCATTAGTTTTTCCTTTCTAACATCTATAGGCACATCAAATACATTCAGTGATTTTTTTTAAAGAAAGAGAGAGGGAGAGAGAGAGAGAGAGATTTTTTAATATTTATTTTTTAGTTATCGGCGGGCACAATATCTTTGTATGTGGTGCTAAGGATCGAACCCGGGCCGCACGCATGCCAGGCAAGCGCACTACCGCTTGAGCTACATCCCCAGCCCATAGTGAATTTATTTAATTGTGTATTTTTTCCATATCAAGAACTTCTATTTGTTTATTTAAAAAAAATGGTTAGCCCTTCTCAGTTTATCATCTCAGGTTTGATCTCAGTTGATTTTATCTTCTGGTAGTTTACTATACTGTCCTTCATATGTCAGGTAATTGTAGGTTTTTTTCTTCGGTTTGTGTTATTTTTCTCAGAACAGACTGTTTCTTTTTACCAGTCCATTATTTTGGTTGGATTTGAGTTGTACACTCAAGTTTCATTGTTTTGCTTCCAAGATCATTTGTTTTTAGCTGAAATGCTTTGCATCATTTCTAGGTCTGTATTGTTCTAATGCTAGAAATGTAGGTAGGAAAACCTTTGGAATCCTCCTTGTTATTAATTATTTTCTGAGATCTCTTCATTATCTCCTCCAATGGTTCCAGTTTTCTAAATTAAATTTTCTGCATTCTATACCAAAAACATCTGTGCTAAGGCTGAAATCGAAGAATTTAACTCACTTTGTTCAATTCCTCCCTCAGTTGTGTCCTCCCCATCTGAGTCTCTGCTTCTGTTCTTTCTCTGGTACTTATAGTAGTTGATTTTGCACTAGGTTCAAAAACTGAAATTTTGTCTTAGAGTAGTTGATCCTTAGGTACTTCTTCTGTCATTAATGACAAATGAACTTTTCTTTAAAGTGTAACACTATTTCTAATTTTATTTCCTAAATTTTTGTTGTTTTATGCAAACATAATTTACTTATTTATATTATATAAATTTGCTCTTTATCTTTAATTAGTAATTGTTTTGCATTGCTTTTAATTTCTTATTTTAGTAAAAAAGTTATTTAGGAGAATATTTTGCATTTTTGATTGAACATTTTCCTTATTTATGTGATTGCTTAAGTTTCTCTTATTGGTTTTAGTACTGTGGAACTGTATATCCCCAGATTATAATCTATAAAATTTATAAAATTCTTCATTGGAATTTATTTTAATGTGTAGGATCAAACAAAATAATTTGCAGATGCTGCATGAGTACATAAAATGTATTCTCTGTAGTTAAAGTTCAAAATTATTAATATGTTAATAATAATAAGTTATTAATGAAAGTTTTCAGATCTTAATTTCTGTGTTAATATTCCTATTAAATGAATTAAAGGCTTGGAATATTTTTGTGTTTCTATTTGATTACTTACATCTTTATTAATGATTCCATTTACTTTGTGACATACACTTGTTTGTTCAACAAGTATTTAGTGATTATCCATAAAATAAGAAAGCACTGCTACATATATGACTAGTGGCTAAGTAGATTTATAAACAAGAAATTTCCTATTTTTTTCTGTTTCTTATACTTTTCTTGATTCTTTTCTTCTTTTATTTTTGCTTTTCAGTCTCTTTTCACCACCCCCCTCTCTTTTGTCACTCCTGAAAAATAAAGATACTTAATTTTTAGCTTAAACTCAATCATCTGATATTGAATTAAGATTTATGATTAGTAGTTTATTTTTACTTTTAATCCTAATTCACAGCCTTTAAGTATATTACAAAATAAATAAAATTTCAGGCTTTGATTATATAAACTATCAATATTGGTTCTTATAAGTCAGAATATTTTAATAAACTGTCAGTAACATTACTTATTAGACAAAGAATTTTAATTCAAGATTTGAACTTTTATTTTATAGCTTTGATTTGTCTATTACAGAATTATTGCACTACATTTTAAATAGAGAAAATTATTATGGCACTATAAATAGACCATTAAACACATTTCATGAGTATAATAGAAATAAAGTTCATTCAGAATTAAATACTTAGTGTTCTCAGTTAACAACCCTTTTTCATCATTTCTATAAAACACTGCAGAAGCTGACCCTTTAAAATTACATAATGACAAAGATCAAATATATTGGCCAAAATGAAATTTCAAATTAAGATACAAAAGTAGTTACTAAATAATTTGAAAAGAACTAATCCATGCAAATACTCTATTATCCCAAAATAAATGCTTTTATATACATGTATACATATGCTTCTCTCTGAAGTTTTAATAGAAATATCCCTTATATTTTTCCTTTTGTGCATATAACCACTGTAAATGTATTCTTAAACCATGCTTAAAATTTGTATTAGAGACAGCCAGAGGGGGGAAATGAAGAAATTATAGAAAGAAATTCATTTTGAGGTATTGGCTCACATAATTTTGGAGTTTGAAAAGTCTCTTGATCTGCCACCTAAAAGATATAGACCCATAAAAGCCAGTGTTTGCAGTTCAAAGTAAGATTAACTATCAAAAAATCCACTTTTCCAATCTGAATCCTCCCTGATACTGCTAAATAACATATTAACAGATACTACAAAAATATAACTAACCACTTCAAGAAATGGTCAGAACTGTATGATGAAAAGTATTTAGGGACATGAGAATAGTTTTGAATGAATTAAGTAATTTTCTAATCTCTTGATAAGGAAGACAATGTTGAAGAGATATTTTCTCTTCTGAATTTATTAAATAATTTCCAATAACATTTAAAATTCCAGTGTATGAGTCCTTTGGGATTTCTATATCAAAGTTAACACAGACAGCATGGCTTATAAACAACAAAATTTTATTATTCACAGTTCTGGAGTTTGGAAGCATGAAAACAGGCACCAGTTTGGTTGGGTCTTGTGAGGACCCTCTTCCATGTTGCATATGACAAATATCTCATTAAATCTTCACATGGTAGAAAGAGGACCAAAGAGCCTTCTGGGGTCCTTTATAAAAGGGTGCTAGTAGTATTCATGAAAGCTCCACCCTCCTGACAAAAATCATTCTCCAAAATTCCATCTCCTAATATCATTACACTCAGAATTTCAAAATATGAATTTTAAGGGCACACAAATATCCAGTTCATTGCCGAAAGTATGTCTTTAAAATTTTATATATTTTACATTAAAACACACACTATATATAATATACATATATATGTATTTATATTTCATGGAAATACTTAACAGGATATACAATATGGGATTTTGAAATGAAAAGTAAAATATAGTTAGTGTTATTGACAGTTCTTGACTATAAATGGTTTAAATTTTAAAAAATTAAGATAATGTGAATGAAATACACATTCAGTAAAAATACAATACTTTGAATTTTGACTTCTGATCCTTTCCCAGTATAATACCCTCAATGCTGGGTGGGAGCAGCAAGAGTCAGCTCTCAGCCAGCCATGTGATCTCAGGGTAAACAATCATAGTGAACTGTGTGGCTAAGGAATAATATTTGGCTGGTTAGGATGTATTTATTGCATTTTTACTTGTAATATTTTTGAACTAGAATGTGTTTATATTGGTGTATCCCTATCATAAGTAGTCATTCATCTGTATTTAAATTATATTGTGTAACTATGTTTTACCAAAAGCAGTCAATTTAGCATGAGATAATAGATATCCAAGAAAAGATCTCAATCCACCCACCAATTTTCATGTTGTCTATAATTACTTTGATGAAAAAATGACATTTTATTCTTTTAAATGGCATTGAAACTCTATTACATATTAGAAAATAATAAAATACACTTTTATCTTATGAAAGTAAACATCCAGCATAATTAATGTTAATATGTGAAAACATAACCCTATGTAATATTTTGAAATAAATATAAGTAAACATAAACAGGTTAACTTGTGAGACAGCAGAGATGGCACCAATATGTGTATTTGTATATTTATATGTTAATATATACACATACATATATGTGTTGTAATAAGTTTGATAGCCAACATATGGCTTTAGCAACTTTGTCTAATATCAGATAACTATATCTATGTTGGTTTGCCTCTTTGTCCTCTATTGTGTTCCATTGGTCTTCATGCCTGTTTTGATGTCACTACCATGCTGTTCATTATTGTAGCACTGGTAGGTCTGGTATTGTGATGCCTCCAGCATTTCACTTCTTGCTCAGGATTGCTTTGGCCATTCTGGGTTTCTTACTTTTACAAATGAACATTAGAACTGCTCTTTCTAGTTCTGTGAAGTATGTCATTGGTGTTTTGATGGGGGTTGCATTGAATCTGTATAATGCTTTTTGGTATTAGGGTCATCTTGACAATATTAAGTCTGTCTGCCCAAGAACCATGGGATGTCTTTTCATTTTCTAAGATCTTCAGGTTCTTTCTTCAGTGTCTTGTAATTTGTAGAGGTTGTTCACTTCTTTCATTAGATGAACTCCCACATATTATTTTGAGGTTATTGAGAATTGGATAGTTTTTTCAGCATTTCCTTATTGGTGAATCAGAAAGCACTTGATGTACACATGTTGACCATGCATTTTGATACTTTAGGTCTTCTAAATACAGGATCATGTCATTAGCACATAGTGGTAATTAATTTCTTTACCTATGTGTATCATTCATTCCCTCTAATTTTCCTCTCTTTCCTGATTGCTCTGAGTGTCAAGGACTTTGTTAAATAGGTGTAGTGAGAGAGGATATCCTTGTCCTATTTTTGTTTTTAAAGGAAATGGTTTCAGTATTTCTCCAATCAATATGATGTTGGGCTTGGGTTTGTCATATACAGCCTGTAGGATGTTGATATATGTTCCTTTTATCCCTTTCTTTAGTGTTTTAAAGAAATAAATTGGTGTTGGACTATGTCAAATGCTTTTTTTTTTTGCATCTATTGAGATAATCATATGATTCTTATTCTTAACTCTTATCTATGTGGTGGATTACAATTACTGATTTCCATATGTTAAACTAACCTTGCATCCTTGGGATGCAACACACTTGATCATGGTACACTTATTTTTTTTAATGTATTCTGAAAATGATTTGCCAATATTTTACTAAGAAATTTTGAATCTATGTTCATCAAAGATATTGGCCTTAAGTTTTCTTTCCTTGATGTGTTTTTGTCTGCTTATGAGTTCAGGGTGATAACTGGCTTCATGAAATAACATAGGCAGGGTTCCCTCCTTGTTCATTTCACAGAATAATACCTTTGAAGGTCTGGTAGAATTTGCTGAGAATTCATTTGGTCCTGCACTTTTCAAGGCAGCTTTGTAGCTGTTTCGATTTCATTACTTGATATTGATCTAGTTAAGTTTTCTGTATCTTTATGGTTCAATTTGTGTAGGACATTTGTCTTTAGAAATTTTTCAATATCTCCAAGATTTTCTACCTTATTAGAGTATAAATTTTCAAAACAGTATCTAATAATCCTCTGGATTTTTCTAACATCCACGGTGATAGTGCCTTTTTTATCTAAGTTTGTTAATTTGGCTCTTCTGTAAGTTTCTTTTGGTTAGTTTGAATAAAGGTATATCAACCTTGTTTATCCTTTTTAAAACAAACAAACAACCCTGTTTCATCGATCCTTTGTTTGTTTGTTTTTTATTCTCAATTTCATCCCCAATTTTAATAATATCCTGTCTTCTACTGATTTCGGTATTACTTTTTTTCTTCTTTATCTAGGAAAATGAAATGTAATGCTAGATTATTTATTTTGTTCTTCTCTATTTTTTTAAGGTATGAACTCAATGCGATAACCTTGCATGTTAGAACTGCCTTCACACTGTCCAAACGATTTTAATATGTTGTATTAGTATTCTTATTTGTTTCTAAGAATGTGTTTATTCCTCTCTTATTTTTTCTGCTATTCATTTATCATTCAAAAGTGTATTATTTAATCTTCAGGAGTATTTTCTCTTTTCATATTGTCATTGATTACTAATTTCATTCTATATGATCTGAGTAGATGCAGGGAATTATCTTGATTTTTGCATTTGTTAATACTTGCTTTTTGACCTAAAATATGATCTATTTTGGAAAATGTGCAGTTAAGAAGAAGGTGAATTCAATCTTTGATGGATGCAATAGTCTGTATGATCTATATATTGGGTAAGAGGGTTATGTTTGAATCTCTCAACCATTATTGTTTTGTGAACTATTTATTCTTAATGTTGAAATATATATATATATATATATATATATATACACACCATTCAATTCTTTTGGGGAAAATATTTACAATGATTATATCCTGTTGTTGAATGATTCCATTAACCAGCATGCAATGACCTTTTGTCTCTTGTGATTGCAGCTTGGAGTCCACTTGTTTTGATATGAGAGTAAGTACTACTGCTGGTTTAAGGCTACCATTTGCATAGTATTTCTTTTCCCATACCTTTACCTCATTCTGTGGATGTCTCTGTGTTTAAGGTGAGTCTCTTTCAAATAACATATTGTTGATTTGTTATTCCAATGTTCCAATTTATGTTTCTTGATTAAAGAGTACGTCACTTACATTCAATGTAAATATAGAGATTTTTTTTGTTTCCCACCATTTTGATTTCTGTATAATGCTTAATTCAGACTTGATTCTCCTTTAATTGACTATTCTAGTTCAATTCATCATCATGCTGGTTTTCATTTTTTATTTTTCATTTCTCTTCATGAAATATTTCATTGAGTATGTTTTGTAGTATAAGATTTGTGGTCACAAATTCTTTTAGTTTGTGCTTATTATAGAAAGTTATTTCAATCTTCAGTTCTGAAGGATAATTTTGTTAGGAATAGTAATCTTGGTTGGCACTCATTTTCTTTTAGAGCTTGGTATATATTATTCCAAATCTTCCAGGCTGTCAAGGTGTGGGTTGAAAGAGCAGTTGAAATCTAAATTGATTTACTTCTAAATATGTCCAGTTGTTTTATACTTGCAACTTTTAAAATTCTATTCTCACTCTTAAAGTAGGACTTTTAACTGTAATGTGATTTGAAGGTTTTATTTTTCTATTTGGAGTTCTAAGTGCCTCTTATATTTGGATTTCTATCTCATCCATAAGATGTGGATAAATATTAGGTTCACTTTTTTCATTGAAAAAATTGAGCACCCCATTAGTGAGCCTTGATCCACTTTAGTGATTCTTAAATTTGGTCTCTTGATTGTTATCCCACATTTCTTGAACATTCTGGTCATGGTCTCTTAAAATCTTTGGTTTATGTCCAACTTAATTTTCAAGATAAAATCCTTTTATTCAAGGCCTAAAATATATGTCTTCAAAATGGTCTAATCTACTCGTGATGCCTCCTATTGAATTTTTAATTTAATTTATTGATCATTTTCCTTTTTTCTTTTTATCAGACTCTCTATTTATTGAAATGATCTTGCACTTCCTGTATTTTCTAAGTTCATTTCTTTTGTCTTTTTTAGGTCATTGAAACTGAACTTTATTTTTTCTCTGACATTTTCTCCACTGTGGTGTTTATGTGCTCAGTTGTTGAAGTATTGTCAGCTGTTTGGGGTGGTTTGTTCCCTTGATTTTTCATACTGCTTGTATATATAGCCACCTATTGGGATGATTATTGCTTCTTGTTTTATGTAAGGGAGAATTCAATGAGCCTCTTAAGAGCCATGAGCTGGGCAAATACCCGGGTATTGATACTTTTACTCAATGTGTGCCCTCTGCTATTCCCAGTATCAGAATCACTTTAAAAGACACCACTGAACTCTATTTACTACCATTATTTCAGAGCAAAGTCACATATTATTCCACTTTATGAAAAGCAAGAATATTGTTGATACTGTTCTCCACAGTTCCTATAATCCAGTTATAAACTTATGGTAAAATTCTGGAATAGATTCAAAAATTAGTTACTAAATATGGTATAATTGCCATAACATTACACAAGGATGAAAGGAGGAAGAGAGAAAATTAGGCAAGAGAGAAAAAGAAAAAAGATAGAAAGGAATAATACACACTAATGTAAAAAATGGTGAAAAAGATAGATGGTGATAGATTAGAGGCAATAGCAGATAATGTAAGAAGGAGTAGGATTTAGAAGTGAAAGTATGAACTAGAGCTAGGAAAACAAGGACAGAATGGTTTCAATTAATGATTTAAACCATTAAAAGAAATATGCTGAAATAGGTGAAGGAATTCCATTGAATCTTCAGGTAACAACCATGAAATCAAGGTAAAGAGTGATGTATATGATCAATGCAGATGTTAAAGATTTGTATAGTAAAACATGCCAATGTGAAGAAAATTCTTATTGATTAATTTTTTGAGTTCTTTGTATACTCTGGATATTAGGGCTCTATCTGAAGTGTGAGGAGTAAAAATTTGTTCCCAGGATGTAGGCTCCCTATTTACCTCTCTTATTGTTTCTCTTGCTGAGAAAAAACTTTTTAATTTAAGTAAGTCCCATTTGTTGATTCTTGATATTAACTCATGTGCTATGGGTGTCCTATTAAGGAATTTGGAGCCGGACCCCACAGTATGTAGATCAGAGCCAACTTTTTCTTCTATCAGACGCAGAGTCTCTGATTTGATATCAAGCTCCTTGATCCATTTTGAGTTAAACTTTTGTGCATGGCAAGAGGAGGGAATTCAGTTTCATTTTGTTGCATCAACAAATGGGCCAAGGACCTGAACAGACACTTCTCAGAGGAGGACATACAATCAATCAACAAGTACATGAAAAAATGCTCACCTTCTCTAGCAGTCAGAGAAATGCAAATCAAAACTACCCTAAGATACCATCTCACTCCAGTAGGATTGGCAGCCACTATGAAGTCAAACAACAAGTGCTGGCGAGGATGTGGGGAAAAGGGTACTCTTGTACATTGCTGGTGGGACTGCAAATTGGTGCAGCCAATTTGGAAAGCAGTATGGAGATTCCTGGGAAAGCTGGGAATGGAACCACCATTTGACCCAGCTATTGACCTTCTCAGACTATTCCCTGAAGAGCTTAAAAGAGCATACTACAGGGATACTGCCACATTGATGTTCACAGCAGCACAATTCACAATTGCTAGACTGTGGAACCAACTCACATGCCCTTCAATAGATGAATGCATTTTTAAAAAGTGGCATTTATACACCATGGAGTATTACACAGCACTAAAAAAATGACAAAATCATGGAATTTGCAGGGAAATGGATGGCATTAGAGCAGATTATGCTAAATGAAGCCAGCCAATCCCTAAAAAACAAATGCCAAATGTCTTCTTTGATATAAGGAGAGCAACTAAGAACAGAGTAGGGAGGAAGAGCAGGAGGAAAAGATTGACATTAAACAGAGACATGAGGCGGTAGGGAAAGGGAGAGAAAAGGGAAATTGCATGGAAATGGAAGGAGACCCTCATTGTTATACAAAATTACATATAAGAGGTTGTGAGGGGAATGGGAAAAAAACAAGGTGAGAAATGAATTACAGTAGATGGGGTAGAGAGAGAAGATGGGAGGGGAGGGGAGGGGGGATAGTAGAGGATAGGAAAGGTAGCAGAATACAACAGTTACTAATATGGCATTATGTAAAAATGTGGATGTGTAACCGATGTGATTCTGCAATCTGTATTTAGGGTAAAAATGGGAGTTCATAACCCACTTGAATCTAATGTATGAAATATGATATGTCAAGAGCTTTGTAATGTTTTGAACAACCAATAAAAAAAATAAAAACACTGAAAAAAAAGAAAGAAAATTCTTATTGAATCCTGATTTGAATTTCATCGGGATTGGGACATTTAGAAAATATCCATGATCCTTTTATTTGGATACTTCCAGAGGTGCTAGAATACATGAGCCACTCCCCTACCAGCTGGTTCTGTTTTGTCAGCTCAGGGGCTTGAGGCTGACTGCTTGGAGGGTATAACGTTGTGGCTATTGGTTGTTTCTATTGCATGCAGTTCATGATGCAGGGCTCTAGGCTGTCACTGATTGCTATGGATCACCATATACCTGTTCTCTACAGGATCCTTTTCAGTGTAGCATAGACCCTCCTGACTTCAAGCACAGTCTTGTGGTTGTGGATTCTCTGTGGGTGATATGTGGTGCAGAAACATTCCTCCTGGCCACCATGGCTCACTGGGGTACTGTCCTTACTACTGAATGAAAAGACTCAGTTGGTTTACTTGGGATTTGGCTTCTATTGCCTCAGGTTGTAAATGGCAGTCACCACTTCGCTCTGTGGATTGACTGAGACAGCATCCATCCAGTGCCCAAACACTCTCGAGCTGTGGTCACAGGACAGACTGGGTACTGTTGCTCTGCTACCTTGGACCCTGATAACTTTCCACCTGGACTGACCTCCTCCTGGCTATAGTCATGATCTGGATTTAATTTCCTACATCTCAAGCAAGTTCTCTCCATGAATCTTCTTCCCTTGACTACTGCCATGGAGAGACACACCCTCTGTGCAACTGGAGATCCAGACAGCTTCCTACCAGATTAGGTCTCACAGATTGTGGCCACAATAGGTGGCAGTCCCTCTAGGCTTTCCAAGACTCAAGCAACTTCCTGCCAAGACACGCCTCTTGGTTCCTGCTTCACAGATCCAGGTATATGCCCCCATACTTCCAGGAAGACACAGTTTTCCATTGTGGTGCGCCTGTGCCAGTGCCTGTGTGTAACCCACTCCGATGCCTTCCAATACCTCTGCCTGGGACCAAAACTGTGTTGCTGCTTGGAGATGAGCTATCACTTCCTGCTGCCATGAAGGATGGTCGTCTGCTCCATCTCTGCAGTCAGTCATCTGTTCAGTCTCTGCCTGGGCTCCTGCAGAAGCTGTTCAGAGCTCTGGATTGGGCAAGCATTACCCAGGAGAGGCAATTCCATCCCACTCCCCTTGTTTATGGGAGTCAGTTGGCTAGTAGTGATCTTTCTACAAGTTCTTTCTAGATGGATTCTAGATCCCATTACAGGCATGCAGCTGACTGGAGGTGAGGAGATTCTGTGTTTATTTAAAGGATTAGCTGTGGACTTCAAAAAATGGGTGTGGCATGGCTTTCTATTCACAAATGGGTTTTAAACTGCTAGTTCTGACCCCAGGACACCACTGTTCCTTTCACATTTTAATTTCATCTGCTTTCCTTTGCAGTTGTTAAGGAGATGACCTTATGTTTTTCCAGTTATCTGTCTCTCTTTTCTCTGTTGACCCTCCCCTGCTGGGGGCTCAGGGTTGGGAATTCTGCCCTTATTGTCTACTCTGATAACTGAAATTCAAGTCTCTCCAGGTATCAGGTTGCATAATATTGTGTTAGAGCATTTATTCTGTCACTAACTCTCAGATCAGCTGTCCCTTCACAGCCTCCTTTCTGTATTATGGGGAGATTAGGGATCACTGCTTAGCTCTGCTCCTCCTTCTTCCACTTCTGACCCTCTAACATATGAAATATCAAATGATACGAGAACTCTCCTTCAAATAACATCACTGATTATATTTTTTAATATATTTATACCTAAATTTGTTACACTTGTTCTTTTAGTTTTACTTTATGTCATAGCATCAATAGAAAAATGTCTCATGAATGAGTCAGGCTATAGCCAATAATGAAGAGAGATTCTTCAATAAATACCACATCAAGAAAGGAAAATAGAAAAAGTATTACATTAAATAATGTGATTTTTAATACTAGACAGATTATTAAATGAGGTTTTTCACTTCTGGATAATCTATCGTGTGAAAATAAAAAGTATTTATTTAATATATGCTGTACGAAGAAAAACTAGGGAATGATATTGGCCAGACTATATTGTTTATATTCTGTGCATGTATAATTGTGTAACTCCAAATCCCACCATTATGTACAAATATAATGCACTAATAAAAATATATGGAAAAAACAATATCTGCTTCGATAAAGTAAATTTTACATAAGGATCTTAAAGAATAGAAGATGAGCACCAGTGGAAAATAAAGAAATGAATACTTGTTCAGAGAAGCAAAACAAAGTGGAAGCACACATTTCCCTAGAAATACCAAAGGTATATTATTATTATTATTATTATTATTATTATTATTATTATTATTATTATTATTCATACTTTAGAGAAAAGTATATGTTAGCAATAAGGAACAGAAGAAGAAGTAAGGCTTTTGGAAATATGATGAATTAAGTAATGAGTTCATTAAATTTTAAATGCCTATGGATAATTTATAGGAGGATTTTACTTGAAAATACAGATACAAAATTTGGTAATGAGGTCCAAGATCAAATACATAATTAGAATTCCTTCACATATTGAAGACAACTGAAGTTTTGAAAGGTCTGAAACCTACAGAAGGCTGAATTTTTTAAGTTTTAAGGTAGAGACCACCCTCAACGTAAATTAATACATAGGCCATGTGATATCTGTCCTGGTTCTATGAGTCTGGTACTCAAGGATAAACTGTTTGCCATGTGCTAATTAGTCAGATTGTTATGATATTCTTTCCGTATTACTTTACTAGTATGATTCACTTCAATACTATTTATTTTCAGTATCTATTCAGTTCTTATCTAAAAACATAGTTCTATTTTTCTTTAAAACCTTTAAAAATACTGCAAGTCCCAGTCCATGTGTCCAGCCTCCTGCCCAACTCTTCTCCTCATACTGCTCTCTGTTCTTTCCTTCCATCAGCTTTGAATTGCCCTCCTAAGTCTAAGCTCTTTTTTTTCATCTTCAATCCATTGAAATTCCATGCATGAGCTAAAGCTCAAAAACAAATGTTATCCTCTCCTCCTTACAATTTAATTGCTTCCTTGTCTCTGACATCATGAACCATTTGCAGAACTTACTCCATTCCAGAATATATAATCACCAGGTATCTGTTAGAGGTTGACCTGCTTGTAAGACATACATAAGTTTTATTTATTTTTGTATCCTCATTATCTGTCATAAAAGACATAAGGACAATACATAATATGTAATTATAAGATTATTAATTAAACTGAATGATATTGTGTGTAGGTGAAAAGATCCTTCACTGATTACTATTGGTTTGAACACACATGTTAGACACACAAGTGTTCAGTTAACTTTCCTTGTATCTCTGTTGTTCCTATTTTAGTGCTTATCATAGGTAAAGTTCAGGAAGTCTTTTACTAGCTGTTCACTGTGGACTCTACTTAAGAACTATAGAGTTACATTCTCAACTAGGCCACTAAGACTTAGTTCTTGGTCAAAATTTCATGTGATAAAAAGCATGATAAAAATACACATATATAATTTTAAATGCAGCAAGTTCATGTTAAATACAATACTCTTTATTCTGGAAGAGTTTTTATTGAAACTTACCCTAATAGAAACAAATATAATATCTGTTCTCTAATCCCTCAACATATTAAAATGAGGAAAATAGTAGAAGAGATTGACTAGTATCTAGAGACGACATGAGTACTGAGAAGTGACAGCCCTGGAGCAAGGAAAAAAACAGTGCTCTGGGACAATTTATAGTATGATAAAATAGTCCCATAAACCTCAATAGCTCCTGGGATTGTCACTGTGTTAATGTGGCACAGACCAATAATAAATGTTTGTGTTTAGTGATGAGACATCTAAACAAGATAAATTATACTTCTGGGGAAAATGACAGCTTGAAGGCAAGCATTTAAATCCTCTCTTTCCCAAACACTGACTGCTAGAGCAAAAGGAAAATATTAAAATGGATAAACCCTTAGAGGGTGGTTAAAAACTGAAGCATAAAAGGATAGAGAGGGGATGATTATTAACAGGAAGGTGTTGCAAAGGGATGGGATAAGTAACTTGAAATATTCTATAGCATGGTAGGATAACTATGGTTGACAATTAATGGAATAGTTCATAATAGGTTTTTTTTTAATGTTTCCAAGACAGAGAAATGATGAATATCTGAATTGATAGATAGGCCAATTACTATTACACACTGTATACATGTATTGAAATGTCATACTGCATCCCACAAATTCCTACAACTACCTACTATGTGTCAATTAAAAATAAAAATAGTCAACAAATAAAACCCCTGAAGCATAATTCCATGTACAGAGTATACTTTGAGCCTTTTTAGAATCAATGAGGCCAAATGCAAGATGATATTAAAATGACTTCCAGCCTCCAACTGTAATATGAGTTTTGCACTTGATAGGAAGTCAATAGAGAAGATCATGATTAAGCTCTACTACAATCATTAATTTTAGATATCAGGGTGAGCCACTTCATAAATGGAGACCTCTTATTTTAGATCTCTTTGCTGAAAAATCAACAGAATTTGAAAACCCTAGGACAAACCTATCTCTATCAAATAGAATGAAGCTGATTTCTTTCTGGCTACAAAAAATGATCATCATCATAATCATCATCATGATAATCATTAACATCATCCTATTATGAATGGAGTTTAAAATCCATACCAAAAAAGTAAAAGCTGAAGCGGAAGAGAGGAGGAGGAAGAGGACTAGCAGAGGGAGGAAAATGCAAAATGTGATTCAGCAGCCTCAGGGAATAAAGGGAAATTGCCCAGACAAAGGGTCCTGCTGGGTATTTTGGCAGACTTAGCTTACACCCCCACACTTCAGAGAACATGAATAGGGACTTTTTAAGATCAAACACTGTGATATGAAACAAATACTAGACTTAAAACTATAAGAGGCAGATTCTTTTTATGGTCACACCATCCAAATAATCTCCAAATTTAAGCAGTGATTAATGCTGCACTCTTAAAACACCAAGTATTGGAAAATAAAAATAAGTAACTTATACATTTATATTTTTCTTAAAAGGTATAATATTGCTTTTGAAATACAGATGTAACAAATGTCAGCCATCTAAATTTTATATGCAAATTAGTTATGATTCTTTGGACCAATTATTTTATACAAATAATATTATTAATTATGGTTTTCCATTGCAAATACCAGATGTAGTATCTGGTTTGATATTGGAATAAGGAAAAATCAATATTCATGAAATTGTATCATCTCTGAAAGTATAATTATAGAACAAAGAAATAAAGTGTAATGATATTAATAAAAATGTCTGGATAATGATTTGTTTTGTTTTATTTATTCATTTATTTTAATTTATTTATTTTCATACTGGAGATTGAACCCAGAGTACTTAAGCATTGAGCTGCTTCTTCAATATTTTTTATTTCTTATTTTGGAACAGAGTCTCACTAGTTTGCTCATCCTAGCCACAAACTCTAAATCAAAACTCTAAATACAAAAAACAAGTCTGGGGATGTGGCTCAGTGGTTGGGTGTCCCTAAATTCAATCCCTAGTACCAAAAATACAACTTGAAGATTTCTACTAGATTTCATCATTTACAAGTCACTAGTGTTGAGACAAAGAATAAATAACTATACCTATTGTACCACTATAAGCCTACATTTCTTTATCTGCATAGCATGCATATTAATAGTATCTATACACAGCATTATAAGGGGAAGTAAATCATGATGAATGTGAACTGATGCTGTAATATCTGCAGGAGTCCGGAAGACTGGAGATTCATGTTTCAGGTAATTGACTGGCAGGTGGTGCACACCTGTAATCCCAGAGATTCCAGAGGCCAAGACAAGATGATTGCAAGTTCAAGGTCAGCCTTGGCAACTTGTGAGACTTTCTCTCAAAAAGAAAAAGAAAAAGAGATGGGAACGTAGCTTAGTTATAGAGAACCCCTGGGCTCAATCACTAGTAAGTAATGGAAAAGAAAAGAAAAAACAAAGTAATCAGCATTTTCTCTTTTCTCCCTTCTTGTGTCTCTGTCTCTAAACACACACACACACACACACACACACACACACACACATTCTTACACATGGTCACAAGACAAATTAAAGTGCTGAATTTAATAATAATAAAAAACAACATATAACAATATTGACACAGGGAAAATAGAGAAATTAACTCCAATGCAGGCAGAATGAGTGAAGCAATAAAGGTAATAGCAGAAATCACTAGTATTTTAAGGAAAAAAAATAGAAAAATGTTACTGAAAGTGAAATTTCTTTGATCATAATAATAAACCAGTAATGATAATAAAACAATCAAGATTGAAAAAACTAAGCATATAAAATCCTGATTATGAATATTTGTAATGAGAGAAGAAATTTCTTAGATCTGAAAGCTATCAGAAAATGAATAATAAAAAAATAGTATTGTATCTATGTCAATAAATTTTGATACCTTAATTGAAATAAAGAAATTCCTTAAAATACATGAACTTCCATAGTTCACTCACTAAGAATTTGATAACTTCTATAACACCATCTATTAAAAAATTGAGTTCATGTTTTAAGACTTTCAGGTTCAGATGGCTTCATTGTTAAATGCTATCAAATATTTTAGAAATATTTGATAGCAATTAACAATAATATAAATTCTGCAATTCTGTAGAACTTTTTTTGAAAATTGAAGGAGAAAATTTTCTCAATTTAATTTTTGAAATTAGTATTATTGCCCTATTTTTTTTTCCAGTACTGGGGACTGAACCCAGAAAAGCCATACCATATACTCCTGAGCCATACCCCTAGACCATTTTTTATTTTGAAACAAGGTCTCATGCCATGGCTTAGACTCAGAAATTCTAAATGAAATATTAGCAAATCAGCTAATATATTACTAGTAATTATCAATTATAATATACTACATATAATGTAATTATATATGGTATTTTATATATAGTATTATTATATATAGTATAAACATATATCAGTATTCATTAGATTGGTCTATAGCAATCATATTATACCACATACAATATTTAATGATAAGTCAATGAATGACTTTCTATGACCAAATATATTGTGTCATCATTTGTATTCAACATCATGCTGGTAAACTCATCATGCAATGAGGCAAGATGCTTCAAAAAAGATATAGAGTTAAGAAAAGAACAAGTAAAATTACAGTTTCATTTGGTTATCTTAAAGAAATTCCAAGATAGCTACTAAAATTAATAAATGAATTTACCCAGGGGTCAGGCACAGTGGCACATACCTATAATCCCAGCAGTTTGGGGGGCTGAGGCAGGAGGATCATAAGTTCAAAGTCAGCCTCAGCAACTAAACAAGGAACTAACCAATTTAGGGAGACCCTGTCTCTAAAATAAATGTAAAAAGGACCGGGGATGTGGATCAGTGGTTAAGTGTCCCTGAGTTCAATCCCTAGTACAAATAATAATAATAATAATAGAAAATAAAAAGATGTAAATAAATCAAGGAGTCATAGATTAGAAGGCCAAAAATTGAGTTGCTAATTGTTTCCAAGTGGATCTGTAGCTCGAAGGCAATTTATATGTGAAAATGAAGAACTTTAAATAGCAAAAACTATTTCTCAGGAAAAAAAATCAAGAGCTTACACCACCTGACTTACAAAAACATTAAAGTAAATAAGGTGATATGGAATTGTCATAAAAAGGGACATGTGGATCAATATATTACAAAGAGACATAAAATATATAAAAACTGTGACTTATTTGGAAAATTTTTTCTCATAATTAACTAATACAATTTTCTTCTGAGTAGTAGTAGCTGTGTCATTGTTATTCTTGGATATTCTGAGTATATATACATATTGAGAAAAATTAGAAATTGTTTTATATCAACATTTTAATCCTTTTTATTCTTTCCTAAATGTGTTGACTAGCACTTGTGCTATAATGTGCAATCATAATTAAATTTTTCTACATCCTTATTTTCACATTTTTCCTTAGTGAGAGTGATTTTATTATATTAATAAACATTAATTACCATTTTATAGAATAATTATGTGAACATATATGCATATACTTTTATATATTAGGAAATACCATTTGTTTCTTTTTTATCAACTGTCAAAATTATTGTTATAATTAATCAGATATATTTCTAGATACCAAGAAAATAATATTTTCAAAATGTATTACTATGGTAAATTAATTTTTCTAAATTTAAGATGTTTTTGAATTATTGGAACCAAAAAAAGTCTTAGATTCTTCCTTTAATTTTTTGTCACTTTAGTTATTTTTATTTTTATGTACTGACATAAAAATAACCAAATTGGAGATTGGTCTATAGTTTTTGTTTTACAATAAACACAAGGTTGAGTTAACAAGACAATATATGCCTCATAATTATTTCCTTTATATTCTATGTATAGGCCCATATTAAAAATAGTGGGAATCATCTGTGCTCTGTTCAATCGTCAAACTTTTATATATTTTATTTTAATAATTTTTATATGATTGAAAGTTTTGGCTCTCTGACAGTTTTTTTCTTAATTCAAAAATTCATCTGTTTCCATTTTTTTCTCTGGATTTTAAAAAATTATCCATTCTATCCAGGTTTTCAACTTATTTTGCATACAATTGAAAAAAAAAAGGCCTCTTTGTGACTGTTTCCTCTTATCTGTGGTTATTTTCTATTTATATTTACTTATCTTGTTATTTTACATATTTCTCCCCAGCCTATTTCTCAAGATTAAATTAGTGCTTATCAACCTGTTATGGTTTGGATGTGAGGTGCTCCCCAAAGAAACTCATTTGTGAGACAATGCAAGAAGTTTTAGATTATGAGAGCCTTAATCCAATCAGCTAAATAATCCCTGATGGAATTAACTGGATGTTAATTGACCGCAGGTAGGGTGTTGCTGAAAGAGATGGTTCCGTGGTATACATTTTGTATCTGGTGAGTGGAGTGTCTCTCTGCTACCTGATCATCATCTGAGCTGCTTTCTTTAGCTACATTTTTCTGCCATGATGTTCTTCTTCATCTGGAGCCCTGAGGAATGGATCTAGCTGTCTCTGGACTGAGACCATGAACTGCAAAATAAACTTTCCTCCTTAAAATTGTTCTTGTCAGGTCTTATGGTCACAGCAGCATAAAGCTGACTAAAATGCAACCTATTAGATATTGCAAAGTTCACCTTTTTCTTGCTTTTGAATCTATATTTTCTTTTATAATTTTTGTCTGTCTTTATATAATGTTTACTTTCAAGTTTTGTACTTTTTTCTAAATATTCCATCAAGTGCTTATTTCAGTTGTCTTTATTCCTCTTGTGTTTATTAAGATGAGTAACTTAGACTATGAATATTCTTTTAGTCACAGATTAAGCCACATCCCTTAGTTACAAATATTTTCTTTTTATTTTGCCTCATTTTACTAAGCTAAAAATTGTTTTAGAGAGAAGTTTTCCAAATATGTTTAAAATCTAGATAGAATGATCATTTTGTTTGATAATTTTTGGTATTAATTGCTAAATTAATTACATGATTTCTGAGAATGTCTATAATTATATATGCTCTATAAATGTGAATATGGAATTATAATGTGATGTATAGTGGTATATATATTATCATTATTATTATGATTATGTAATACTATAATTATTACCTTAGAATATTTCATCTGTAAGTCTCTAAAGTAATGTGAGATATTATCAATCCATCAAAGATATACTGAAATTTTAACTAGCAGCTTCATTTATTTGAGTTGACTTTTTTTTAAAAAAGGAAAATGAGGCATAGTTTATCTCTTTTCCACTTGTACCATCTGTTCACATTAGCCACAAAGAAACACCCTTATAACATTCATTAAATTACCATGTTATAATTCAATGTGGTAATAAGTCTTTAACACAATGTACACTGTCGCCAAATGTTGAATTGACTTTTTGTTATACAAAAGAAGCAATTATTAATCTACCAACTAAGAACATAAAAAATAGGTCTTGCTGACAGTTACATCATAAAATTCCTGAACAGTGCTCACACAAAGCCAAACTGCATCTATGTTTACAATAAGAAAGAAGCAAAGACACTCTCCAGAGGAAGAAAGAAAGAAAAAAAAAAAGACTAAATATTCCTCTGGTAACAGAATTGACTGCTGCTTCATTAGCAGCGAGAATACTCATTAAATGTTAATCCTCCCACCTCCTAGACTTAATTGCCTATCAGATGGTTCCACTTCTTGACATTGACCAATCAGATTCCACTCCACTTACCTTCCTTAATCCATACTCAAGCACCATCTAGCAGGGACCCATCTCCTACATAAACTGCATGAAGCCCCTCTCTTCTTCACATGTTTAGGTGCCCTCATGTCTCTGTGTCACATTACTCCCTGTGGCAGAAACTCATTAAGACTTTATGTGAAAGTAAATGCAATTAATGAAATAAACATACACACATTTCAAATATGAAAAATGAACAGAGGTTACTCATAAAAAGGAACTCTGATCATATCTAGAGGAACCGTTAATGGAAATAAATATTTCTCAAGATAATTTCACAATATAAAACAATATAAAAGAAATATAAAATATATTTTATATTGACAATATAAAAGAAAGAAAGAAAAATATCCAAAATACTTTGATCATAAATCCACTCATATAAATTCTTCCAAGATAAATCACAACAATTTAATAAGGACTTTTACTTTTTTATATTTTAAAATATGAAATATTTCCAACAGTAGACAAATAATTGAAGAATTATGATGCATTTCTTATTGGGAAAGCAATTCAATAATTTATGCTAATGTAAAAGCATACAGGATCACATGGAAATTTCTTCCTAATATATTTACTACAATGCAGGTCACAAAATAATGTGCATAAAATCCCATTTCTGAAAAAAAAAAAACTTCAAAAACATAGCTGTATGTTTGTTAGAAAAAAAAAGAAAAATATATACACCAAACTATTATGACTAGATAAGATAGGGATGGGGTAATTATTATTATTTAAACTTTTTCCTGTGTTTTTTTCTGTGGTCTCTTTTCCCACAAAAACCATGAACTATACTTCTAATATAAAACACTCACATGCCCTCACACACACTCACACATACAAATCCATGCAATGGAAAAATGAGATTTCATCATGATAAGTGCAGCATATTACTGATTAATTTGCCTGAGATTGATTAGAGGTGAGGCTGTCTTCATTGAGGGATGATGGCCTGTGTCTATTACCTGACCTATTTGAAATTCTTTCTCAATAGACACAGTAAAACACTGAAAGAATGCATTCGGTTGTAAAGTTGGAAGCATTGTTTTTCTGTTTCATAAATTTCAGCATTAAAGTAGAGGATACTTTATACTATTAACTGCGCGACCTATGCTGAATTATATCAATTGAGTTCATGTCAACCCACCTTAAGTCTCCATTGGTTTTGTTTACCATTAAAGCATTGTAGCAACATGGACGTTGTTTTATGTCCCATACATAAGATGTTGTATATTCCTGGTAAAAAAAAAAAAAAAAAGTCATATCTTGGAAAATATATACCCCTTCAAATCAATAGGACTCTAAGTTGACATGGAAACCAAAATTGGCATCTCATTGGTACTTGAAACAGTCACAGATGTCTTTTAACACGGCACTGTGTATTTCCATTTGGGAATTCCATTACTGAGCTCACTTTTATGAATAATTAAAAATAAATCTGTGATGCCTGTAATTATAATAAGCCACACCTGGCTTTAAAATAGAAATAAGCTCCCTAGAAAGATAAAAACTTAACCATGTGATAGATGGAAGATTAGGAAAATAACCTAGATTTTCCTCTAAAAAATGGTAGCACTTTTGTGTGGTACATTTAATAAATTGTTTCACACAGTCATTTTTTTTTTAAATGTTCTCATTTGTATTCATTTTTCATGGCTTCTGAAATTTACATATATCATGAATAATTATTTGGGAAAAACAGTCTTCTAATAATTGTGTTAATAAATGTGAATTACACTACTAGAAAAAAAAAAAAAACATTTTTAATTCTGCAAAAACATAATGCCCTGGGCTGGGTATGTGGCTCAAGCAGTAGCGCACTCACCTGGCATGCGCGGGGCGCTGGGTTCAATCCTCAGCACCACATAAAAATAAAAAAATAAAGATGTTATCTCCACCAAAAACTAAAAAATAAATATTAAAAAAAATCTCTCCTCTATCTCTCTCTTTAAATATATATATTAAAAGTATATATATTAAATATATATATTAAAATGAACTGTGGAAATTAGTAGTCACATGGGTGGTTTAATTATTTTTGTTATATGATTTCCATGGATATGTTCATCTCTTTTCTTTAGTTTCTCTTCAATAAAGTGAGTAAAATTATATTTGGAAGGGGATCAATCTCTAATATTTATATATTTATATGCATAGAGAAGCATCTTTGTAGACATTTCTCTAAATTTCTGCTTCAAGTTAGGTGGCAACATTAAACAATGTGCTTCCATTCAAACACACCTTCCATGGAATTAGGTTTTATTCACATCATATAGGTTGGATTTACAGTGTGAAATTAACTTACCACAAGAGGATTTTTTAAATGAGAACTGTAATAGCCATAAAGAATAAACCATTAAATAAAGGACGGCATTTTAGGAGCATTTTATTAAGAATCATAAAAGATGGTGAAGAAAAATTCACCAAGGAAAATGGTATGGTACAATTTAAAATGTAAATTCTCTGATATTTAACATATGTAATAGCACTAAACACCATACTATATTGTATTACCTTTTATATAAAAAAGTAGATACCCTACAGATAATTTTAAGTACAATATATTTCAAATTACTGAAAGAATAAGTTTTCAATGTCCTCACCACAAAAATAAATTGGGAAGGTAATGGATGTTAATCAGTTTGAATATTCCTATAATGTACTCATAGGTCAAAACATCACATCATAAATAATATATAAGTATTATTTGTTATTTTTTTAAAAAAATAACTTTAAAAAGGAGTAGTGGAAAGGAAACTGAACTACAAATCATAAGACCTATAAGTTCCAGCCCAACAAAAATGATTCTTTGTAATCTTAGATAATTTTCCTGAGCTTCACTCATTCAGTTTTCCATTTATACAATTAAAGTATTACACTGGATGACTTCTAGTGTTTTCTTGTATTTTCTGTTTCTGAGATTTGAAATCTTATCTCCCCAATAAATTTTCAATTCCTTAAAAAATTAATTTTGTAGTTCACTTATATATATAAAATCATTTTATTTGTTATAGATGTCCTCTGTAATTGTCTGCTAAATCTAAACAGTAATTGAAATGATGAATAACCCATTATACTTGAAGATAAGGATAAAATATAATTAAATCAATTGTGACTGCTCAATGCGTTCATGACATGATTTTTAAGAAGTTAACTTCAAGATAAACTCTGGATAGGGCAGAGGGGTGGGAGGGCAAAGGAGAGGGCAGGGGGTTAGCAAGGATGGTAGAATGTAATGTGATGGACATCATTATCCAAAGTACATGTATGAAGACACAAATTGGTGTGAACATTCTTTATATACAACCAGAGATGTAAAAAATTGTGCTGTATATGAGTAGTAAGAATTGTAATGCATTTTGCTGTCATTTATTTTTAAAAAATCAATTAAAAATATAAAAAATAAAAATAAAAATAAAGAGATTACAGGCATGCAAAAAGAAAAAGAACTTCATAACCAATATATGAAACTTGTAAGAGACGTATAATTGTCTCTGTAAATTCTGTATTTCCATAAATATTCACTATTTATAACCTTTATTCTATTCTAGGGCACACAATAAACAGATATAAAGAAAAATGAACTGTGGAAATTAGTAGTCACATGGGTGGTTTAATTATTTTTGTTATATGATTTCCATGGATATATTCATCTCTTTTCTTTAGTTTCTCTTCAATAAAGTGAGTAAAATTATACCTTTATCATATGACATGTGGAAAGTTAAAAGAGGGAAATTTTAAATTCTTATTCCAAAAGCTGACATATGCTAGGCCTTAAATAAATTCCATTTTCTATGATGATTATGCCTCTCTCATGAGATTAACTTCCTTCTACCAATTGATATACTTAATGTTTATGATATATTTCAAATTCGCAGAAAGGAAGATTTATATTTAGTTTACTTTCAACCCCTTATCACATATAAAGTATGATATAAGAATTTGTTGAATATACATTTGTATAAACCATAGTCCTTCATATTCTTCGTGATTCAGAGAATGAAACAATTAAGGTATATAGTTCTTCCCTTTAAGAAGATGTATTTGATTAGTCCATTATTTACCAATTGAATAGTTCATCAAAAGTGATTAACAATCAATCATATTATTGCACAATTTTAATATTAAAACAATTCAGGGGGAAAAAAAGCTTTGATTATTAAGTTCCATGTTGTATTAGCGTTTTATCAATGTGACCAAAATATCTGAGAAGAACAACTGCAGAGAGGAAAGATTTATTTTCTCTCATGGTTTCAGAGGATTCAGTCTGTGGCGGACAGCTTCATTACCTTTGGTCTGAGGTATGGTAGAACATCATGGCAGAACTGCATGGCAGAGGAAATTTGCTCATCTTAACTGGAGAGAGAGAGAGAAGCTAAGGAAAAGATAAATCCTTACAGAATCTGCCCCCAGTGCCCTATCTCTCCAACTATGTCCCACCTCCCAGTAACCCACATAGCTATAAATGGATTAATCCATCAAATGATCAGAGCACTCATGATCTAACTATTGCCTAAAAGCCTCATCTCTGAACTTGTTGCATTGGGAACTGTTCTTTCAATACAGTATCTTTGAGAGGACATCCCATAGCTAAACACTAACACGTACTAACCAGCTCAGTTCAATAATCAGTAAAATGGGAATAGTGATATTTCCCCAGAAACATGCTGTGAGGGTAAAATGAACCAATGTATGAAATAACAGACACATAATTGAGTTTTCAGCAAAGCAATGAGAGAGCTGAAATGTTTGACCCTTGATCCTACTTATACAAATTAACTAAACACACATGCACTCATGCATACACATACAATATTTTAAAACCAGTTTTGGGATGAATTCTTATTTGTGTCTTTGTAGGAAAAGCAAGAAAAGTTCCAGCAGCAAGGTACCCCAGGGGAAAGGAATAATTGTATGATTTGTCAAACCTGTAGGAGTCAAGAGTTAATATAATCTTGAATAATAATATGTAAGATTTATAAATTATTCACTCCCTGCCAAGAACTACTCTAAATGCTTGGAATATAACTGCTCATTTAATCTTCACAACTCTACCATGAATACTTTTAAACATTTTTACTTCAACAGATAAGAAACTAGGTACTAATTAAATAGAGAAAGGTGGAATCACACTCAGCCATCTGGAGGCTATGTCCACACTCTGTGCTACATAGCCCAGCTACGCAGTGAAGCATAGTAGATCACAGGGAAACATTATCCTGTATGCTTATATCCAAAGAACATTTTTTAGCCTAAAATTTAAAGGGTAGAAATGCATAACTTGAATTAATAGACTCTTAAAGGCCAATAAGGAATGAAAACCAGAAAGGAACTCATCCTGGCTGAATTTCTACTTTAATCTGCAGTAGCTTCTGATACTATTTTGTGGACCCTTATAAGTAACAGAGCTGAAATCACTAGTTCCTAAGTAAACCCCATTATCTGACAGAAGCTACCACTTCAATTCTAGGAATAGCAACTTAGTGTGAGTTTTACACACTCTGCTGTCTACACCATATCTGAACTACTAGAAATGTGTCTTTTTTTGGACAGTTTACAGACACAGTAGTTTCTCAAATTTCAAAACTGTATGCACTGAGTCCAAACTCAATAATCACAGTCAAAGAAGCTATAGGGAGACTTCATTACAGTGTCTAGCTGGAAAAAAGAAAAAGAAAAAACCAACATTGTAAAATAGCTGATATTCCAAGAGTCTTTGCAAGAATCCTGCTTAACTAGGATAATCCCATAAAAGTCACAGAGATCTCTGATTCAAGAAATATGAAAAACAATGTAAAATGACATCTCCATAATAAAACTCTCTAGTAATAGATTCAAAAGAGATCAAAATGGACCAAATGCCTGATAAAGAATTAAATACAATTTTTTTTAATTTACTGAGATCCAAGAGGATAGAGTTACATGAAATTAGGAACACAATTCAGGATAAGAATGACAAATTCAGTGAAGAGTTAAAGAATTTTTTTTTTTTTGTACTCAGGATTGAACTCAGGGTCACCCATCCACTGAGTCACATCCCCAGCCTTATTTTATATTTTATTTAGAGACAGGGTCCCTCTGATTTGCTTAGCGCTGAGCCACATCCCCAGCCCTATTTTATATTTTATTTAGAGACAGGGTCTCTCTGATTTGCTTAGTGCCTCGCCATTGCTGAGGCTGGCTTTGAACTCAGGATCTTCCTGTTTCAGCATCCTGAGCTGCTGAGATTACAGGCATGCACTGGGAATAATTCAAGATAATCAACAAGTTAGGAGATTCATCATCACCAGATCAACATTATAAAACATGCGTAAGATAGTCCTATGTCTAAAAGTGAAAGAAAGATAATTACCATTAGGATAGTATGCAAAAATACAAATTTCATGAAAAATGTATATACAAAAAATAAAACTAGAAAACAAACATTATCCATACAGTAAACCAGCAAATCTACAAAGATAAATAAAAAGGAAGAAAACAAAGAATATCCAAAAACTAGAAGAAAATTGACAAGATGATGGTGATAAGCCCCTGTCTTTTTTATAACCTTGAATGAAAATGTATTAAATTTTCTAGTTAAAAGATATATACTCACCAGGTACAATGTCATGCACCTGTTAATCTCAGGGTTCAGGAGGCTGAGGCAGGAGGATTGTGAGTTCAAAGCCAGCCTCAACAGTAGAGAGGTGCTAAGCAACTCAGTGAGACTCTGTCTCTAAATAAAATACAAAATGGGCTGAGGATGTGGCTCGGTGAATTCAATCCCTGGTACCAAAAACAAACAAACAAGAAAAAAAAAAAACCCTGAATGTCTAACAAAATCCAATAATGGGGAAGCTACAAGAAATGCAATTCAATAATAAAGACACACACAAAGTGAAGGTGAAAAATGATATTTCAAACAATTGGCATCCTGAGACAACAGGAATAGCTATATTTATATCTGATAAAACACAATTAAGAAAAAAACTGTGAGATAAAGTCACTATACAATAGTTAAGAGATCAATTCATCAGGAAGATATGATAATTGTAATTTTATATGCCCCTGATATTCGAGTACCAAGTTTTAAAACAGATAATATTTAAATTCAAAAGAAGAGATAGGCTCTAACATAATAATAGGAGATGTTTCAATACCCTACTCTCATCAATGGATATATTGGACATAAGCTATACAGTTAATCAAATAAACTTTCAGAACATTCCAACTAATAACAACAAAATAAATGGAATTTTTCTAGAAGAGACCACTTATTAGGTCACAAAACAACACTTAAAACTTCAAAAATTGAAATAAATCACTGTGTCTTTTCTAATCATAATAAAATGAAACTAGAAGTCAACAACAGAAACTTTAGAAATCATAAAAGTATATGAGGGCTGAATAACATACTTTTTGCACAGTGTGTATTGAGGAAGTCAGAAAAGAAACTAAGAAAATTCTTAAACTAATGAAAATGGAAATATACCACAATTCTGTGCTGCAGTAAAAGCAATATTAAAAAGAAAATTTACAACAATGAATACCTACATTAAAAAATAGAGAAAATTTTCAAGTAAAAACATAACTGTGCATCTCAAGTACATAGAAAAGAACAAACCAAACCCCAAATCAGTATAAGTAAATAAATAGTAAAGATCACAACCAAAAAATGAAATGAAGGCTAAAAAGACAATTCAGACATGACAAGGTCAATGCTTGGCACCAGAATCACAAGCCACCACACAGCTTTGTAGATTCAAACAGCAATTCTTTATTCCCGCTCTCACACCGCCTCCACACAGGTCCAGGGGCAAACACGTTCTGCCGTCTCCCGCACAATTCACCTACTCCACGAGGCTATCTCCAAATCCCATTTTAATCTCACGGAGAACTCAACGGGAACAAGCAGCAGGAACACCCTAATCCCAGCAATAATCTTCAACCGCCAACTTCCCTAAAACCCATTATCTTAAACTGGCAACGCCTTAAACTCAAGGAGCCGGTTACTTCCTCAAACCTGATCAGCTCTAAACCCGGATCCACCTTGGTCCTTGAGCAAGGTCACCTTATTAAAGCATGCATGCAATGTCCCATCGAATGTCCTCTAAGCAGCATGGGGTACGCTTGGCAAGGAAATTTCGATGCGTCATTCCTACTTGGTAATGGCCCTCAGCACAGACACAAATTGGTGTGAAATACTAAGTATACAACCAGAGATATGAAAAAATTGTGCTCTATATATGTAATAAGAATTGTAATGCATTCCACTGTTATATATATATTTAAATAAAATAAAATAAAATAAAAGCAATACAAAGGATCAACAAAACGAAGAGCTGTTTCCTTAAAATTCAACTACCTTAAGCAAGACTAATGAAGAAAAAAGAGAGAAGACCAAAAATAAATGAAATTAGAGCTGCAAAAGGGAACATTATAATTGCTAACAAAGAAATTTAAAGGATCATTTGGAATTATTTTAAGAAACTGCAATGAATTGAAAAATATAGAAAGAATGAATAGATTTCTGGACACATATGACCTACCAACATTGAACCAAGAGGATATAAAAAATAATAATAATGTTGGGCACTTGTTCAACTCCCAGTTACTCAGAAGGCTGACGCAGGAATATTTCAAGTTTGAGGCCAACATAAGCAAATTAGTGAGATCCTCTCTCAAAATCAAAAATGTTTTGTTATGTAACATGGTGATTGAGCACCCCTGAGTTCAATCACCAGCACTGAAAGAAAAAAGAAAAGACCAATAGCAAGCAATTATATTGAATCAGTAGCAAAATGTTTCCCAACAAAGAAAAGCCCAGGACCGGAAGACCTCACTGCTGATTTTTATCATATAAAGAACTAAGCCTATGCTTCTCAAAGTATTGAAAATAATTAAAAGGGAGGCAACCCCTCCAAAATTATTTCATGAGGCCAGGATTACTCTGTTATACAAAGCCTGACAAGGACACACACACACAAACAAAAGAAAACTCTACACAAATATCCTTGATAAATGTAGATGCAAAATTTCTCAACAAAAATACTAGCTAATACAATTCAACAGCATAGCAAAAAGATCATATACGACATTTTTAATTTTCATTCCAGAGATGCAAGATGATTTAGCATATGCAAATCAATAAACATAATACAGCACCTAAATGGAATCAAGGATAAAATCCACATGATTATCTTAATAGATATAAAGCAGCATTTGACACAATTCAATGTTCCCTCAGGATACAAGCCCTAATGAAATTATAGAAGGCTCATACTTCAACATTATATATATATATATATATATATATATATATATATATAGAGAGAGAGAGAGAGAGAGAGAGAGCATTTATGAGAGCATTTATGCTAGGATCAGGAATAAGACAAGGGTGTCCTCTTCACCATTGTTATTTAATATAGTGTCAGAAACCTTAGGCAGGATTATCAGGCAAAATAAAGAAATAAAATAGAATAATAGGATGTCAAGTTATTCCTATTTGAAGAGGATATAATTCTCTATGTAGAAAAAACTAAACACTCCACCAAAAAAAGAACTAGTAAAACGGATAAATGAATTTATATATAAAGGGGGAGGGTACAAATCAACATACAAAAAACAGTAACTTTTCAATAATCACCAATAATGGATATTCTGAGAAATCTTAAAAGCAATCCATTCACCATAGATATACACACACACACACACACACACACACACAGAGACATACACAAATGCCTATAAACTGAATGAAGGAAGTGAAATTCTTCTACAATGAAGACTGTAAAACACTGAAGATAAAAAATGAAGAGGACAATAAAAGATGGTAACACCTCCCATATTCATGAACTAGGAGAATTAATATTACTAATATTCATAGTACTGAAAAGTATCTACAAATTTAATGAAATTTCTATCAAACTGCCAAGACCATTCTTCATAGAACTAGGGAAAAAAATCCTAAAATTTATATGGAAGCACAAATCAATCCTGAGCAAAACTGGACAGATCTCAATACCTGGTTTCAAGACATACTAGCATGTTGAGCATATAACCAAAACAGCAACATATTGGATTAAAAACAGCTGCATAACACAATGGAACAGAAGAGAAAACACAAAATAAATCCTTAATTATTATTAAGAAAGTTGACAAAAAAACTCATTGTAAAAAGGACATATGCTTTTCTATATGAAAAAAAAGGATATACTCTTAAAACAAATGCTGCTAGAAAAAGTGGACATTCACATTCAGAAGACTGAAACTTTACTTCTATCTCTCACCCTGTATAAAAATCAACTCAAAATGAGTTCAAGATTGTAATATAATACCCAAATTTCTGACACCACTAGAATGAAACATAAGAGAAAGAGTTCAAGGTATTGGTACAACTGATGATTTTCTGAATTGGACCCCAAAGGCAGAGGAAACAAAAGGAAAAATTGACAAATGGAATTTCACAAAACTACAAATCTTCTGCACAGCAAATGAAACAATTAACAGAGTGAGAGGCTATCTTACAGAACAGGAGAAAATGATTGCCAGCTATTCATCTGAGCTAATATCCAGAATATATAAAAAAAAACCTCAAAAAACTTGATAGAAGAACTTTATAATCCAATTAAAAATAGTCAATAAATATATGAAAAATGTTCAACATCATTAGTCATCAGGGAGATGCAAATCAAACCTACAATGAAATAGCATCTCTTGACAAACAGAATGGCTATTATCAATTTTTTTAAAATTAACAAATGCAGGAAAGGATAAGGACAAAAGAAACTCATATACACTGATGGTGGGAAATTAAATTAATACACTCACCAAGTAGAACACCCTGAATGTTCCTCAATAAATTAAAAATCATTGAAGATAAATATTTTTACTTTGGGGCAGAGAAAAATATTTTAAGTAAGATAGCAATAGAAAAAAAATCTTGCCAAACACAGTGGTGCACGCTGTGGTTCAGTGGTCTAGTGCCCCTGAGGTTAATCACTGGTACCAAAAAAAAAAATCTTTGCAGAAAATAATCGTAATGTACAACTATAATCCCAGTAACTAGAGAGGCCAGACATGAGGATCGTAATTCCAGGCCAGCCTGGGAAAGTATAAAAAAATACAATATCAATATAAAATATAAAAGGTGTTAAGAAGGTATGTAGCTTAGGGGTGAAACACTTGCCTAGTATGAGAGAGACCCTGTTTTGATCCCTAGTAAAACACACAAATACATTTGCATACACACACACACACACACACACACATACACACAGGATTGGCATATTTTTCTTTTTAAAAAAATAAGATACGCTTGGCTGGGGGTATAGGTCAGTGGTAAAGTATATGCTTAGCAGATGCAAGGTCCTGAATTTAATCACCAGCCAAAAATTAAAAATAAATAAAAAAAAGAGAGAGAGAGAGAGAGAGAGAGAGAGAGAGAGAGAGAGAGAGAGAGAGATATTGAGAGAATTATATAAATAAAAAAATTCTGGTCATACAAAGTATAAATGGAGGAGAATTGTCAACCTGGAAAAAAATGTGTGCAATAAAAAGACAAAGAAACCATACTTTAAAAATATATAGCTCCTGCAAGTCAATAAGAAAATTGGTGAAAACATGAAGATGAGATTCAGTTAATCATATGATAAATTTAAAATATGACTTAACAGTCCAATAGACTTAAAATGAATTAGTGGATTTCTATTGTAAATGATTGTTCACACAAGGATACTTTATACCCAATATTCATGTCAGTTTTCAAAGAAACGTATTTGATCCTGTACATTGGAATTGGAATATGGAATTTATGAGGGATTGGAAAGAACAGGCAACTGATACTGTAAGAACAAGACATAAGAAAAGGGGTACAAAGCCCTATATGCTCTTTTCTAAAATTTTTATCTCATTTTTCTGGCTTAATCATTTGAGGAGTCCTACAATTCTGTTATGAATATGAGAACAAGATCTGTTTAACTCTCTCTTCTACCTGCTTCCTAATCACCATTACTTCAATTTTTGTTTTTTTTTCCATTTTAGTTTTATTGGTTTATTTGATGCCTTATTTTACTATGTACATGGACTGACTTTTAGCCAATTACATCCTTATAAACTACCTTCTGCCTTGGGCTAGGGTGTGGCTCAGTAGCAGAGTGCTTGTGTAAGGCGCTGGGTTGGATCCTCTGCGGCACCAATACAAAGATGAACAAATAAAAATAAAAGTATGTGTCTATTTACAATTAAAAACTATTATTTTAAATTTTTATTATACTTTAATAATCATCTATAGGTTTTTTCATCATTTTAGATATTTGGCATTTTTATTTACATTTTCTATTCTACATATACAAATTTTGGTTCTATTTTAGTAAATAAATTGGAAGAGTTAATTTAATTACATGATTTGGATAAATGAATACTTTACTTAAAATGATTCATGAATTGTATCGCTTGTTTCTGTTTTACCGATGGTGAAACTATAGTCAATATAGTTGAAATTCAGGTCCTTTATCAAAATTCAAGGAACATAAATTATATAAGGGTCCTCTCAGAAAACCTATTTTACTGGTTTATTTATCATTTTCCTCATCTACTTTCCATAATTTTTGATGAACTCTTAATTTTATATCATGTATTTTAAAAAATATGTTCAATATTGGTATTGTTTTCATAACCATATTAACACAAATTACTTTGATGTTTATGACACAGTTGCTCATTATACTTTCTTTTATAGCATATCTTATACATAAGTGGGATCCTAATTGGCATTCATTTCATAACAGCAAGATTCATTCAAGGATGTGTATAGCACTTGCATGACACATAACCCTGTCCATTACTCCTTGCAAAAATCATACACTGGACTTATATTTGTAAGTCTGTTCATGAACTTGCTCCCTTCAAGATACTGTATATATTGTTCCATTATTTTATGAAAATTCTATATAAAACTTTCTGATATTAGTTTTGTTTCAAGTTTTAGGTGGCTTGTTTATGTGATTGCCACTTTTTTCCTGCTTCATTTTCCATAAACAACAGAGAATTGACTCTGGTATCTATGTAGAATTCCTCTAATCAATGAGTCTTTTAATTATTTAGAATAAAGAAAAATAATTTTTGTGTGTTTCTTGCAATTATATTATGTAACTGGAGAGCATTTGCTTTGATTTTTTGGACTAATCTCTACTTGATATCTACATTTTCAGATTGCATGTTCTTGTTTCATTTTGCTATTTTCTCATTTAAAAAAGATATGTTTTTATATTGTGTCGAAGATTTGGTTTGAATAGTTGTAGGTTAGAAACATAATAGACCCAAGTTTAAAACATTTAGTCCCAGATAAATGTATGAAGAAAAATTCATATTTTTTAGCCCTATTTCTCTAAATTATGAATTGACAAGTATATTTTAGGCAGACACAAATTGCCTACTACCAGTTTTTTTCAAATAAAGTTTGCTATAACATATAAGAAATCATCATTTATTTGTTCCTGTGGCTACTTTTGCATTAAAATAGCAGAATTAAATAGATGCAGTAGGCATCTGACTTTATAGTTGCCATTTGGTGCTGCAGTCTGGCTGGGCACAAGATTACGAGCCACTCACAGCTTTGTAGATTCAAACAGCAATTCTTTATTCCCGAACTCACACCGGCCCTGTACAAACATGTTCTGGGGAAATCCAAATTCTACCGCCCCATTCACGTACTCCACCAGCTTTTTATCCTATTCCCAGCAGGAATAACCTTAAACCTGGAACTGCCTTAAACCCAGATAGTCTTAAACCGGGAATGCCTAAACCTAAATTGTCTTAAACCTGGAACGCCCTAAACCCAAGGAGCGGGATACTTCCTCAAACCTGCAGGATACACCCTAAACCTGGATCCACCCTGGTCCTTGAGCAGGGTCACCTTTCTCAAACACACATGCAATGTCACAGCGAATGTCCAAGGCAAGTCCATTTCCATGAGTCCTTCCTCTAAGCAACATGGGGTACGCTGGCAAGGAAATTTCGAAGCGTCATTCCTACTTGGCAATGGCCCTCAGCAATTTGGTTTTTATATAAAAATTTATCGATTCCTGATCTTAAGTATAGGTCCATTTGTCTTATGACATTGGACAAACACTACCAAAAGAGTAATGATGCAGTAGATACTTCACCATTTTGTAAGTATTTTCTCTATCCCTAGTGTTGATTCTAATCATGAAATGCAAACATCCTTTGTGGGAGGCCTCCTTGTCATGTGACCAGCGTTTTCCTCTCCTGATTGGTTGAGACCCTGTCAATTCCAGTGATCTGGCCACATCAAAGTGGCTGTAGACAATGGCTCAGATCTCGAGAGTCCTAAAAATGTTGCCAAATGTGTTTTCTTCATGTGTGGGAGTGCCTTCCTACATTACCTGTCCTTGTAACCCTGCCCCTCTTGACCTTTTTTGGATGGAAATTTCTAAAAACAAGAGTCCCCCCAATAAAAGACCACTCCCAAATATGCTAGCTGTCTCTTACCAGCCTCTCATGACATTCCTCACTCTCCCATTTGGGGAACTTGAGGCCAAGGGCAGAGGAGCTGTCGGCGGCTTGAATTTAAAGGTAAATTGTGTGTCTGTGTTTTATTTGATACCTATGGAAATTCACTCAAGCAACCTCTAGTTTAGCTGCCCGCGCTGGCCATAGGCAGTAATCCATCTTTGAATGTGGATAGCCCCACAGAAAGCCACCACTGCAGTGGCTTCAGCATTACTACTCCATATGCCATCTGCATCCAAGCACACCCGGAGAACTCATCTCAAGCTCTACTACCCTGAGACTGAGGCTACATTTTGCATTTTTGTTAGAGAATTCCTCTATTTTCTTTATAAACATAGGCTCATGGGCTGCTAAGACCTGTGCCAACTAACCCCACCTCTATTATATCTTAATAATCATCCTCAAGTATTTTTGCCCTCATAATATAAATTTATCTGCTTTCTAGCCCAGACACAGGTATTCTTTATTTGGTGCACAAGTTTTTAGTCTTTCAAACTACTACTTCAACTTGGTACTTAAATAAGCAATTTTACAGAGCTTATAAACATTTTATTATGAGGACTACTGTAACAATATTGTTACCAAATGCTGCCATAACAATAAAAAGTTTAAGACTCAATATATTTGTGGAATAATTAATGATAATTGTTAGGCACTACGTGAAAAAAAAACAACAAAAAAGGAATAAAAGCATGGTCTTTTTCTTTTAAACATTCCAATCTACCTCTGAAAATAGAATTAATACATAACAAAAGTAGATTACTGGGTCGTTAAAAGAGCAGCTAGATTTAGGAATCAAATAGAAAGATATGAACTAAAAACTAAAAATGCCACTGACAATGTAACTGCATTACATTAAGACATTGACTCTCCATGTTCTTGGCTTTAATTTGAATATCCTTTGGAATGTACACTTTAACAAATCTAAACATACAAGGTAGTTTAAACTCTTCCCTGTTTTATAGTTCTGGGAATCACCCCATGAGATTTGAGTGTCCTATAAATCACACCAGTGTCTGCTTTTGCAGCCTAACTTTCCCAAGAACCCCATTTCTTTATGTATACTTCTTTTTTCTAAATCTTCATTTAAAAATTTATATTAAAAATCATCTCACCGCTTTTTCACCTTCTATTTCTCACTTTCCAAAGCTTCTGGGTTTCATACCTTTATTTCACTATTTTACCCTGAGGAGATTTGAAAGTCCAGGGAGGATGTTTAGAAAGTTGAAAGGTCCCAGGTTCGGAGAGACATGAACATCCATGATTACCGCTTAGTTTCATTTCCACACAAAATAGCTAAGCAGCTCTTTAAAACAAAAATTCAAGTACAATGAATAAAGAATAAGTGCACTGTTCTGAGTTCAATGCACTGGTATATCCCAAACAGGAAACTTTCCCAGACATAAAATCCATGATATCTGTTCACCTGTGTTATTATGCAGATTAAAATTATTTAGCAAATTTTAGTATATTTTATGTTCTAGGAACTATGTTAACTGTTGAGAATGAAAATGATACAATCTCTGTTTCATTACTTAGTTTCTATTACTAAATACTAAGAAAATAATTCCTATGTACTACACAAGATACTAAGAATTGCTATAGAATGGCATATGATATAAGAACATATAGAGGAGATGTGTGATTCAGGTAGAAGCCAGCAGAACAGGGTTTTATGGCATAGGTAACATAAACTGATTCCTGCGATGAATTAGAATCAGAAGCAAGGAAACTTCCTTTCCATGTGAAACATGGTAAAGGCCAAAATGGGATCTCCTGATATAAATGAGAAAAAACATGTAGAAATTTCAAGAGAGAAAGCCATCAGGTGACAGGTAAATAAGGGACAAAACATGAAAAAAGTGATTTGGCATTATTAGTTGTTTGAGCTTGGGCCAGAGTTGCATACAAAAAATGTCAATAGAGACCAGAATGGAAATTTGATTTTGTGAAGTTGGCAGTAGTGATTAGCATTGAATAGCAGACTGAACAACTGGAGAGCTAGCTAAAATCTTTCTAAAATTCACCAAGTTCAAAGTAGTTTAAAGTATTGTGCTCATCAATAAAACTCTCCTTGAGCCAGATTTGCCCAAATGTCAACAGACTGCAATCCCTGTGTCGGGCTCTAGATAGCCATTGAAGAACAGTATCAATGCCAACACCTGGACATGATCCCGAGAAGTGTACATTTCCACAATCAATGTACTGGTATTTTGTTGTTTTAGAATGTTATTCAGAGAAGGTGAGGCAATGAGACAATGTATGTTAAATGTTGAGCACTGTACCCGACACATGGAAATATGCAATAAACAATAATATCCTACCTCTCATCTCCTTGGTCAATAATTACAGAAAAGAGGAATCAGCAAAAGAGGAAATCCAGATTGACAGCACAAGTAACATATGAGTTTGCCATGGCTGCTGTAACATATTACCACAACTTCATGGCTTAACACAACAGAAATACATCACCTCCCAGTTTGGAGTCTAGAGGCATAAAATAATTTTCCCTAAGTAGAAATAATAGTGCTGTCAAAGGTATGCTTGTTTGGAAAACTCTAGGGAGAAATCCATTACTTGACTCCTCTAGCATAAGGTGACCCCTAACAATCCTATATGTGAATATATCATTCAATTCTGTCCTGGTCACATTGTCTTCTCTTCTTCCTCCGCTTCCCTTTTTTATGGAGATAAGAAATGGTAATTGCTTTTAGAGCCCCCTCAAATTATCCAGGATTGTTTCCTAACTCAACAAACTTAACTTAATCATAATATATATGATGTGAGGTGAAATTCATAGGTTCTAAGGATCAGGATATGGATATCTTCTGAAGAGCTGACATCAGCCAATCAGATAATAAATCATTTCTTGGATAAGTTTTTTCCCTCAAGTCTATTAGTCAGGGTTTTTCAGAAAAACAGAAGAATGAGCAAGAGACTAAAAGACTCTCAAGAAATTGGTTCACTGTTACAGAGATTGAGAAATTCCAAGACATGCAGTTGGGAAGCTAGAGACTGAGAAATGATGGTATAGTTCCAATGCATGTCAAAATACCTCAGAAGCAGGAGAGCTTATAGTATAAATCATGGTCCAAGTCCAAGTCCAAAGGCAGGAGACCAATGTCCCACCTCAAGGGCAACCGGACAGAGGAAGCAAGTTTTCTCATGGTATTATTTTTGTTCTAATGATACCTTCGACTAGTTGGATGAGGCCTACATATGCTGGGGAAGGCAAACTGCTTTGCCCAGTCAACTTATTCAGATATTAATCTCATTGAGAAACACCTTATGAACACACCCAGAATAATGTTTAACCAAACATCTGGGCACCCTTGACCCAGCCAAGTTAACATAAAAAAATTAACTTTTTTGGGAGTCAAAATTGTTATTTTTAGAGGCTTGTAATACCACTTATAAACTGAGTGACTATTAAATTGCTATTTTTCATCTCATCACTTGAAACATTTTTATGTATAACTATCTTAAATGCCAGCAATAAAGATTAAAGGAGGGAAAGGGGAGGGGTGCAATATGTTTAGCATATCATTCCAAACCAGGCACCATACATTATTTATCTTTGCTTCCTCTAAGAACAGGACTTATGGGAGAACTTAGAAATACCAGTTTGGAAATAAAATTTAAATAGAGTACAGCTCAATTGTCAAATCTTTTCCCTACCCTAATGGTGTAATTAAATTCCTTATTCTTATCTCCTTGCAGCCTACTCCTCTTCAGTCAGCTATTATAATATCCTACTTTTCCAACAGAAAATGACCATAGTACTGGACTTTAAAAACAAAAACCTATTTTTTTCTACTGCTAACATTTATTATAAGATACAGATATCTTTGAAGTCAGAAATTTGTAGTAACAGTACTTAACCACATTTTGCAAGGTGTCAACTTAAGCATTTTGTGATAAAAATAAATACTACAGTTGCCTATAAACATTTCTACCTAACAAAATGCTCAAGGTTATTTGCAACAACGGTAATTTACATCTTCCCCAGTTGCGATGTTCTGAGGCTTCCTTGACAACTCCACCACATGGTGCTTTAACTAAATGGACCATCTGCTTGTTTTTCTCTAACACAATTGTGGCAAGGGGCCCTTCTCTGCATAAAACATCAAAACTTCCTAAGTCTACCTGGTCATGGAGCAAGTGCTGAGAACTTAGGCTGCTTTGTATGCACATGTGTGATTGTGTCCTCTATTCCCCATGTTATGAGAAACACTGTGGTTGGGAGTTTTACTAAACAATGGGGAGAAAAAAAGCAGTGCCAAAGAATCATAGAACCCACGTGATTTATAGAGAGATTTAGGAAAAGCTGTAAGTTGAAATTATAGGTAAAATGAAGGAAGTGTTTTGAAGCACTCTTTCGCCCAGGAAATCTAATTATTCTAATCTCTGCAGATTTACAAAACATATATAAGTAAAATAAGGAAAGCAAGCAAGTGGAAAGACAGTAAAAGACAAGCATTCTTTGTTCTTTTCATTCCAGACCAATAATAATAATAATAATAATAATAATACCTTGCATCATTTAGACTTATACAAACCCAATGAGGAATTAAAAATATAAAATTCTGATTCCAGTACCATATAAACCATCTTATTAAATAAAAGTGTGTAATTATCAAAAAGTGTGTAATTAAATATCACATTAATATAATAATAATGGAAGAAAGAAAGATGCAGAACAAAAATAGGAAGATGAGAGGAATTTAAATTTGTATAACATCATTAAGATTTAGAAATCATCAGCACCATAATTACATATTAGAATTGATGTAATTTATTACAACACATGATAGATAGGGTCATTTTTATAAATGATTCTAAAATGATTTCAATACATTAATGCAAAAAAATGCCAACATAATAGACAAAGAGTTGCATAAAATATGATTTTATTAAGGTTTTTTATAACATTTTAAGTAATTTGCTTCAAATTTAAGTACAGTCTTGTCACTTATGTTTAGTGATTTTGCAATAGGAAAAATTCCTAAAATTATTTAAAATGATATTTTTAAAAAAATAGGATAAAGATTTGATAATTAAGCTTATGCTTTTTAAATTTTATTTCCAAACTGGTATTTCTCATTTCTCCCATATGTCCTTATTTATTTGTCATGTACATGATTCAAATCCCTTTATATCACCATGATTCAAATCCCTTTATATCATCAAGCAAAAATGATCTCCTTGTTTTTCAGTCATCTTCTTATGGACCCCTAAAACTGCTCCTACCATATGATTCACCCAAACTTTTTAAAAAGTGAAATGTTGCAGAAATATCCCCTCAAGGACATAGGAAACCAATAATACAAAGAGAGAGGTTTCCATTCCTGGTTAGGGTGTGAAACGACTTAAAAGATTGTTAGTCCTACTGAAAAAAACAATAAGCTACCAGAAAAACAAAGAAATCCATTTTTATTCTAAAACCAGTGACAACCTGAAGAGTCAAGAAAACTAAAATGGGACTGGGGATGTGGCTCAAGCTCGCTGGCCTGGCATGCACTCGGCGCTGGGTTCATCCTCAGCACCACATACAAATAAAGATGTTGTGTCCACCGAAAACTAAAAAAAAATAAATAAATATTAAAATTCTCTCTCTCTCTAAAAAAAAAAGAAGACTAAAATGAAGACCAAGAGGTCTAAGTCCATTTGTGCTCTAACTGACTAGAGACCCTTTCGGACCCAGAGGTAAATGCTGAGGTTGGGGCACGTATAGAAAATAATAAATCCATCAAAGAACAAGCCAATGGTCTACCGATGAAAGAGACCGATGAAAGGTTGATATTTGTGAGTTTGATATCAGATGTGCAAATGGAGTATCCTAAATGACAAAGGTAACCTCTCCAGCCAAGTAATGATTTTACAGAGGAATTTGACAGAATACACAGAGGCTGAGGCAAGACTGGGAAGCAGAATAGGGACACCCTGTCTTGGACAATCTACACAGCTGGTAGAGACTTAGAGTCCTCATATTCTTGAGTTCTTATGGTTTTGAAGCCCAGCCACCTTGATAAATATGGTCTTGGGGCCCATCTGAAAACGGAAGTTGGAAGCCCTGAACTCACTCAACTTCAAAGCATTTGAGGCCAAAACTGAATTGAGTCATCAAAACTATAACTATTTACTCAGTGTATGCTTGGGGTCTAAGCTGACAAATAGAGAACTCAGAATTTGAGAAGTAGAATGTTGTGGCCCTTATAGGAGAAAAGTAGTCCTTCAAATGAATAGCACAAATTCCTCAAATTCATGACTTACTAAATTAAACACTGAAAAGTAGAATACCTGAATATCCCAATAACTGTTAAAGAAATTGAATGTGTAGCAATGATAATTATAAAATAAAATTCTTCACAGAGAAATTTCCAGGCCCCTTAGTGTAATTAGTGAATTCTTAAACCTTAAGGTATGACTTCTGCCAACCTTACACAAATTCTTCAGAAAATGAAGGAAACTCATCTCAACTTATTTTGTGACTTCAGCATAACCATGATACCAAAATTAGACAGACATCACCAAAAATGAAATTACAGAACTGTATGTCATTAATATATGGTGAAAACTGACAACAAAATACTAGTAAATTGAATTCAGCAATATATTAAAATGACATGGGAATCAATTTAATCCAGCAAATTAGCTGAAAAATGGAAAGAAATTATTTGATTATCTCAATAGGTACAGAAAAAGCAAATGGCAAAATTTAAAACCCATTCATAATAAACATTTCAGCAAACTATCTTTAAACTGATAATGAGCTCTAAAGAAAAGCCCACAGCTGGCATCATAATCAAGGCCAGCCACATGGGCCTTGACTTAATAATCTGCTGTTGCTGTCTTGAAATTCCTGATCATTTCTGAACATGGAGCCCCGCATTTTCTTTTCTTCTTTAATTGAAAAAGACTGAATTCTTTCTTTCTGAGGTCATGAAGAAAATCCAGATGCCTGCTCTCCCCACTGCCATTTCAGAATTTTCCTGCAGGTCTTATTTGATGTAATAATTCAAAGAAGAAATGAAAGGCATAATCTAGGTGAAGAAAAAAAAAAAGCACTCTCTACTTGAATGTAGAATGATTATTTTGATAGAAAAGACAAAGAAATCTATTCTAAAACTTACTAGAATTATTAAGTCAATTATCAATCTGACATATAAAGGTCAATATACAAAAATCAATTGCTTTTCTATACACCAGCAATAAACAGTTCAAAAAGGACAAATTTTTAATTGCTATTGTATGAAACATATTTACCAAAAAGTTAAAAAGAGGTATAAACCACAGAAAAAATGCACATTATGTAGTAAAATTAAGGAAGCTCTATGTAAATGAAAATATATGTAAGAAAAATAAAAGGAGACACAGAGTTACAGATATATACTATGTTTATGAATTGTAAGCTCAATATTGCTACAATGATAATTCTTCTCAAACTGATTTATGGGTTAAGAACAGTTCTAATTAAAAATCTAAGAAGTTCATTTGTTTTCTCTTAGAATTTGGCAGACTGACTCTAACATATATAGAAAATAAAATCTATGAAGTTCAAAACAATTTTTAAAATCATATAGGATTTGTACTACTTAAGCTTAAGACTTACTATAAAGCCAAAGACAATATGGTTTTGGTACTAGGAGTAATGAATGTAGAAGTATACAATATTTTTAAGAAACAGGAAAAAAAATTAATATTCACTGTCAATTGTTTTTAATAAAACTACCAAGGCAATACAATAGGGAATGGAGAGTCTTTTTCAACATCTAGAAATCTGCATATGGTTGCAGAAGGGAATCCTTAACCTATAATTCACACTCTTCAGAAAAAAAAAAATCAATGACAGTAGAAACCATCAATGGAGAGAGACAATAAACATTAAAATAAATTTTAAAAAGAGATATTTTTTTAAAACATAAGAAAACATTAGAACATTTTTACCACCTTGAACTAGATGACTGTCAAAAAGAACATTATTCCTAAAGGAAAATGTGATAAGTTGAACCTTGCAAAATTAAAAACTTCTACTAATAAAAAAAACAGTGTTAAATAAATTGAAAAACAAGTCAAAAAGTAGAAGAAATTATCAGAGTAAATAGAACAAAGGAATTATTCTCAAACTACATAAAGAACATCTATAACCCCAAAACAGAAAGAAAAAACAGCTCTAAAATGGGCTGTTTTAGGCAGCTTTTCACTGCTGCAACTGAAAGACCCAACCAGAACAATTGTAGAGAAGGAAAAGTTTATTTGGGGGCTCACAGTTTCAGAGGTCTCAGTCCATAGACAGCAGGCTTCATTCCTGGGAGATAGAGGTGAGACAGAACATCATGATGAAATGTGGCAAGGGAAGCAGCTGACATAATAAACAGGAAGCAGAGATAGAGAGTCCACTCTTTAGAAACAAAATATTACCCGATTGCCATACCCCCAATGAACCACTTCCTCCAGCCACATCCTACCTGCTTCCAGTTACCACTCAGTTAATCTCATAAGGGATTAATTAGGTTAAAGCTACAACCCAATCCTTTCCCCTCCAAATCTTCTTGCATTGTCTCACAAATAAGAATTTTGGGGGACACTACATCTAAACCCTAATATGGGCAATATTCTTAAACAACTATTTCATGGAAAGGATATATATCTTGATCATCTGATGATTTTCTAAAACTCATTAAATTATACACTTAATCCTTATAAAAGAAAAATAACCTTTCAGTCCCACAGCTGAAATAGTTAGATAAATAAATTAAAAACTTCAAAAGTATTGATATATTTTAGTTTTTTCCAAATCTCATTACATGTCTACCTTATTTGCCTAGCTATAAGTTAATTTTCTACTATTATTATAGATACCTTTGCTTTGTGTTTTGCTTTCCTCTAGTTGAGAAGGAAAGTATTTTATCATTTTGCTTTTATTTAGTGCTTTCCACTACTAAGAATCATTGCTACCATTTGTAGCAAATCACTCATTTTCCTGGAAATATGTAAAATAATTTTCATGCATTATTCAATTTTTTTTCTCTTATGTGAATGCTAATTCACAATAAGGGGAGGCTAGAGAAGAATAGAGGTACTTTGGATTAGACGGGGGGAGGTCATCTGAGGGGAGAATAATAAAATGAATGGAACATTATGACCCTATGTGTATATATGATTACATGACTGGTGTAATCATACTTCATGTACAACCAGAAGAATGAAAGTTATACTCCATTTATGTATGATGTGTCAAAATGCATTCTATTGTCATGTATAACTAATTAGAACAAATTTTTAAAAATTTAAAAAATATGGATTTGCCTCCAAGTATAAATATGTACACTTTTTAATATTTTAGGACACACTGCTTTTAAAAATTTTTTTTAACCAGTACTGGGGATTGAACCCAGATGCCCTCTACTATCTTTATAATGAGCTACTGAATTCTATTCCAACCCTTTTGTTAATTTTGACACAAGGTTTTGCCAAATTGCCCAGTCTGGCCTCAAACTTGGAATTTTCTTAACTAAACCTTCCATACTGTATTCTTTTAAAAAAAATTGCTCTAGTTAGTTATACATGACATTAGAATGTACTTTGATACTTCATATATAGATGAGTATAATTTCTCATTCTTCTGCTTGTACATGATATAGCATCCTATCGGTCATACAGTTATATAAGTACATCTGATTCATTCTACTGTCCTTTCTACCCTCATTTCCTCTCCCCTCCCTATGCTCCCCTCTACCTAATCTAAAGTACCTCTATTCTTCTCTAGCCTCCACCCTTTACTGTGAATTAGCATCTGCATATCAGAGAAAACATTCAGCATTTGGTTCTTTGGGATTGGCTTATTTCCCTTAGCATAATATTCTCCAGCTCCATCCATTCACCAGCAAATGTCATGATTTCATTCTTCTTTAAGGCTCAGAAATATTCCAGTGTGCATGCATACCACAGTTTCTTTATCCATTCATCTTTTGAAGGGCATCTAGGTTGCTTTCATAGTTTAGCTATTGTGAGTTGAGCGGCTATAAATATTAATGTAACTGCATCACTGTAGTATGCTGATTTTAAGCCTGTGGGTATAAACCAAGGAGTGGGATAGCTGGGTCGAATGGTGGTTCCATTCCAAGTTTTCTAAGGAATCCCCATACTGCTCTTCATAATAGTTGCACCAATTTGCATTCCATATTGTATTCTTATTGTTATTATTTTCTTCATATTTTAATATGAAGTTCCATTTTAATCTCAACACTTTTCAGAAATTATAGAAACAACCATTTTATTTGTATCAAATTCCAAGGGGTGGCATATTAGCTAGAATTCATAATTGTAGGTAATAAAATCTCCTAGCTAGTTTTAAAAGAATGAAATACATGAGAAGACATAGATTATAAGATTATTCCAAGGGATAATATAAAGGGATGAAATAAGCTCTAAATGAGCTTCTGAAGACAGACTTCTAAGACACTTATCATAGAACTGACCTATGATGGTGTGGGTTTGCGGAATTGCTACCACTGCTTCAAGCTCCAGGTGACACTGCCACTGTCCCAAAGTGAAACTGTCCCTGCTGCCATTGACTGAAGAGCATAACCATAAAATGAACACTGCTCCCTGATTGGATTTTCTCATGTTAGTTTTTCTATATCAAAGTAAATGAGCCCATGAGTACATCTGATTGATGGAGACTAAGCCATAAATGTGTATTCTGATGACAAATAAAACCAGAGATACAGTAGTCTGTGCTTTATTTATTTATTTATTTACTCATTTATTCACTCACCCTCCCATTCAGTTTATTATGCAGAGAGAATTTATAATATACTATGAATAATATATAAAATGCTGTGAGAAAGCTTAAAAAGTCCAGGCACTCATGAATAACATGTGTTCAGTAGAGCTGGATATTTATTAAGTTTTTCCCTTATTTTCTGTTTTAATGCATTTTCAAGCAAATCTGTTTCATTCATTTTATAATTTATTTAAGGTTTTTCTTAATGACTCATGAATGAGTAACCATAAGTTCTACAAAAAAATGTATATGATCTTTCTCAGGTGCAAGGTTTTATATACATACTGACAACTTCTTAATCTTTTTACTTTTTACTATATCACTTTCACAAAGCCATATTCTGACCAATGCCTTCTGATCATGAATTCTAATGGTTTTCATTGTTCATCAGCTGCCTGGAATTTTGCTTTTTTCTTTTTCCTACTTAGATTCCGCTTTTCAATTCTATAATCCTATTCTTGCATACTCCCTCTACCCCTCATTGTACAGCTTTCCATCTGGTGTATTCACACAGTAAAATATGAACCATGGTTAAACCCACCTATTAATTCTGTAATTGTACACAACAGCTGAATCTATCCGGAGAAATACTAAAAGCAACATGACAGATCTCCACTTGGAATTTTGGTTCATAAACATTAATTGGGCTCAAATTCAGCAATTCTACATTGAATTCCTCATTGATTCATTCCCTCAATATCCCAGATTGCTATTTTCTAATTTTGGTACTCTCAGAGGATGATCTCCAATACTGAGAATCTAGAAAAACTCAGGGGAAAAAATGTAATATCTTACAACTTCCAAACCCAGAAGCATTCCAATATCCTGCCCTGATACTTTCATACGGCAATTAATATGCAGACCCACAGCACCCCCATCTTTTTATTTTTTACTGTTGAAAGCAGCCAATGAATTCTGGTCCATGAACTAACTGCCCAGAGACAGAGGTGATGCCTTTCTTGGGAATTTCTTAGTGCAAAGGCACCAAGAAAACCATCCAGTTGTATGGTAATGCCCTGTTCAAGGGGAAATTCCAAGGTTATCACAAAATTTATCAGTTCATGCCCTAAGGTTCAAATACCAGCTGCCCTGGTTGGGGCAGAATTGTGGGCATAAGCTGATGACTGTAATTGAGCGGTTCAAACTTTTAGCCTGGGTTCTGTTTTAAAGCAACTTTCTTACAACGAATCCCTTTGATATTAAAACATATAATAGACATGCTGAGCCTTCGTATGGCCATACGAAGTTTGGTTTGGTCTACCCAGTCCTGCTTTCTCTATATTGGTGTCTGCTTGTTCTTTTTTCCAATCCTCTCATGGCCCCACTTAGTAAACTGAATAAATGTCACGTGGACAGTGAGATTTTATTTTTTGGAGGCACTAAAGATTGAATCCAGGGGTTCTATGCCACTGAGCTACACTACCATCCCTATTTATTTATTTATTTATTTATTTATTTATTTATTTAAGACAGAATCTCACTAAGTTGCTCAGGCTGGCCTTAAACTTGTGATCCTCCTGCCCCAGCCTCTTGAGACACTGGGATTTCAGGTGTGCACCATCATCCCTGGCTTCTCCTCCCTTTTAAAGGCATCCTGTTTCTTGCTTCCCTTAAAATTTTTGACAGCTGGAACATCTCTTTTTAAACTCCATCATCAATTTCTCCCTTTCTAATGGGTCATTTCTAGATGCTTATAAACATGTATTGTATCTCCAATTGTATTATAAAATGAAACAAACTGACTTTCTCAGATGTACCCCTCTAGTGATCCCAAGCGTTCCTTTACTCCCTTTCAAAGTGAAATCCTTGTGCATGGTACCTAAATTTTCTGTTTTAGCCTAATCAGGATTCCATTCCCACCACCTTATGGAGCCACTCTTGACAGAGATGGGTATGCTGTCAATCTAACAAATTGTGTCAGATTCCCAGAGCTTTCCTCAGCCTCCGTCATGACCTGAGACAAAGACATATGTTTTCACATAGGCATAAGTTTTTGTAAAATTTGCAAGAGAAAAATAAGTTTACAGCAATTGTTGGATCACCTTTCTTATTGGACTCTGGCTTCTTTCTGCTAATTCCCCTGGAGTCAAGAGGCTGCTAGTAGTCCAAGATAGGTTACTGCTAAATGTGTTATTTCACTGCAATGCAAGAAGACCTCTTAGAGCAATTCACAATGCAGATGGAAAGTAACAGACTTCTCAGTAACATATGTCATCTTTATATGTGTTTATTGAAGAATTGAGAACATTCAGATAAAAATTAACTGAAGAAAAAAAACAGTAAGATGAAAAGAGAAATAATAAAAATCATCAAAAATAGCTTTCAGATCATAACAAAAACCATAATCCATTAAGAGTTAAGAGGAAGTAGCTTGCTATGGTGGCACATGCCTTTAATCCCACTTACTTGAGAGGCTATGACAGGAGAATCCCAAATTAGAGTATAGCCTAAGCAATTTAGTGAGACCCTACTTCAAAAATAAAATGAAAAGGTATTGGGATATAGCTCAGTGGTGAAGACCTTGCCTAGCATGTAGTAGGCCCTCTGTTTAATGCTCAGTATAATAATCATCATAATAAAAGAAAGCCCAGTAGAATTAATATGTAGGTTCTTAAATTGTTTTAAAATACAATCAATGAATGACTTTGCCTATAAGAAAAACCAAAATAAAATTCCAATCATCAATGAAGAAGAAATCATGAATACATTAGAAAAATATAAAATTTCATACTGAAACAAAGCATGGACGTGGTATAAAATTAGTAATAAACCAGTACAAGCTCTGCACAGTGGCACATGCCTATAATCCCAGTGACTAGGTAGGCTGAGGCAGGGGGATGGCATATTCAAGGCCAACTCATTAAATGGTTATTTAATGAGGCCCTTAGCAACTTAGTAAGACCCTGCCTCAAAATAAAAATAACAAAAACTGGGGATGTAGCTCAGTGGTAAAACACCCCTAGGATCAATCCCTATTACTACTACTACTACTATTACTACTAGTACTACTACTACTACTAATAATAATAATAATAATAATTCAGTAAAATTGGGACATCTATATCAAACTGATTAATGTGTGTGCTGAATTAAAGAGTGTGTAACATTATTAAGCCCAGTTCATTTACTTGTCCTGAGATATGGTGGAATTTTTTCCCATATTTGACAAGAATTTAACATATCTCATGACATCAACAATGAATTATGCAACTGCAAGAAACATTTTTTGAAAAACTATCAGTCATAATTACATTTTGATCAACAAAAACTAGTTGAAGTAAAACAATACTTTTGTTTCATCCCTAGAAAATGAATAGTGTAGTATGAAGAGGTATCGTATATATAGCCTACTAACATACATAGGAAAAAAAGGATTAGATCTATATTGAGAAGTTACATGTAACAATTTTATTATTATCCCATTCCAGATTTGGTGAGGCCCTTTGTATTTTTCAGCTTTTTAAAATATGTAATATACTTTTATTTATTTTTCTTATTCTATATATTACTTTCCGACATAGTTATAATTTTATATTGTTATGTGTAGAATCACCCGTGCATGATATAAGCTTCAGACCTCCTAAACACTATCTCTTTAATTTCTCACCAATATTTGGCACAATTAAACACTCCTCCCTACTTCAAACTCTTTAAAAAAGAAAATGATTCTAGACCCCTACCCTACCATATCCAGATGTTCTCCCTCATTAGCATTGCAGTCATTGTCCTCTGTCAGAAGCTTCTCCTCTTAGACCTATGGGGATCTATTACCTTCCCTCCATTCCTCTCCTCTTCCTTGATCTGTTCACTTCTCCCACTGTATAAGGTTTCTTATCCACCTTGTGGCTTTATATATTGTCTCTGTGTAGAAGATAATCAAGTGAAAATTTTAATCTAATCTACCACTTACTGATAAAATTTTCTGTTATATCTCCATTTGAGAAAATAAGAGGAATCTCAGTTTTAGCATATCCTAAAATAAATGCTTAATTTTCAAAGACCCTGAACCTACCTGCCACCAGTTTTTTTTTTTTTAATCATCTCAGGTAACAGTATCCCTATTTTATCTGATCTTTTACTTGTGAACAAGGTAACTTAAACTGTGTAAACCCTTTGAAAACCCGTAATTGCTGTTGATGTGTAATGAAAATCTCTTGTTTAGCCATAAAGTTCTTATTTAAATACAAAACATTTATATTACATTACATTTTCTGAAGAATTTTGCATGCATCATTTTTTTTGATTTTCACAAAAATTCTATAACACAGGTAGGAGAGGTTTCGTTTTCTCCATTTTTCCATCATATTTTTTTTCTTTTCTCATACCTCACATTAATTCCCCTATTTAATTTATGTTTAATTTTTAAATATATTTAAACCTGACAATACCATAGAACAGTTTATTGTTACCATAAAACATAATGTCTGTCATTTTTAATATTCAATTACATAATACATTTCTTCCATTAACATAGGAGAGTCATAAATCAAGAAAAATATTTGGGCCTCCTCATAATTTTTCTAGATTTCTACCATCTGCTTTTAATTAATAAGTAAACAAATGCAAAGTTAATATTATTTGACATTAAAAAATTATGACAATTATTATATGTATTTGAAGTAGACCCTTTAATCAGAGTGACTATAAACTTCCATGAATGGGATTAAGGTGACATAAGAACAACTGATATCCTACTGTCCATGTGAAAAAAAGAGATTCAGAACATGGGGAACTTAGAGTTTGTGAGGAAAATAAGAGGTCAATGAGATAGCGCTCTCTCACACACACACACACACACACACACACACACACACACACACACACAAAACCTATACCACAAGTAGAAAAGGTCTCAATGACATGCATGCTATCCATCATTCAAATCTCTCATTGATGATAAAGTGAGTCCAACATCCTTTGACCACCTGCTCCTTATAGAGTTTTGATTTAACATCTGAGCAGCCATCTTAAATGTTAACCACCACCTTATAAATTTCTTTCCTGTACTTCCTCTTACCCAAACTTCCCCCATCCCCATTAGTGACCTACCTCATGGAACCATAACCCTAAACCAATCTCAGAAGGACAGGATCCCTTGACTCTGGAAAGCCCATGGTTCCACTGACTCAAGCCAATCCCATACTATTCCCCATCCGCCTAGCTCTCATACAAGCACCCCTAGCCTGTCCCATAGCGCCACAACTACAACTCCAAAGCCCTACCCCCCAAAAGCTGAACACCTGGACATCTCAGGACCTCTCTCTCTTCTCCATGGTGAGATGGCCTCTATTTATCAGCTTTGACAAATAAATCTTCGTGTGGATCTCTGCCTGGTCTCCATCCTTCTTTCTCGCTAGCCTGTCTCTTGCTTTCTCACTTTCCTTTCACTCCTAACCCTGTGTGCTTGGGCTATCTTTGCTCTTCCATTCACTTTGCATTTTTATCCCATTATTAAACATTCGAATACATCCATTTTGCTTTCTAAAAGTTAATAAATATAAAGAATTTAGTCCATTTATAATTTGTATCTTCACTACATACATTTTGGTCTAAACTGAATTTTTCTACTTTATTATTTTTCTAGTCATATTCTGTCATGTCTTTATTCCATGTACATATGCTTCCTTTTGCTTTAAACCTTTTTTTTTCCTTCTTTCACTCCATACATCACATTAGTCTCTACTCTTAAACTGTTTTAACCTTTGTAAACCTGTAGTCGCTGTTGATGTGTAATAAAAATCTCCTGTTTAGCCATGAAGTTCTTATTCAAATACAAAACATTTACATTATATGACACTTTCTGGAGAATTTTGTGTGTATCATTTTATTTGATTTTCATAAAATTTCTATAGCACAGGTAGGAGAGGTTTCGTTTTCTCCATTTTGTAGACTCCTGACATTCTTAAGCTTCATCAAACTCCTCTCTTCTCATCACTGCTTTCCTTCAACCACTTATCCAGCTAAAACTGAGGGAAATAATGGCAGAATGCAATCCATGGAAAAACCATCCTTAATTTATTAGACTATCACTTACACACTTATATCTGTATTATAATTTGTTGCTTTAAAAATAAGTCAGCTCTTAGTGGCAGTCCTGCTTCTGATGTGACTTTAGTTAGAGGGCTGGTAGAGGAAATTACATAATCAGAGTGAAAAGGGATCTCAAATTAAATTATGATGGAGTGCTCAGGATAAGCAGAAATAGGGCTGATCCTAGAAGTTGATAATGGATAATTTTGTCATTAAGTCATTTTACTTACTTTCTCTGACACATTCTCTGACACATAATGCAAATTGGACTTCAGTTCAACATATTTAGCTAGAAAAGAGTATCAAAGGGTGTTTGAAGGGAAAGGCACATATCTTATAGACACTGTGTTTTAACATAATTTTTAGTAGAATCTGATATTTCAATTTTAAATAGTGATACAATTATGAATGAACCAGGATTATAATAACTAGGGTCAGATCAACAATGCCATTTTTTTGTTCTTCTTTCACTCAGGTAAGAAGAATATTAAGCAGCATTTATTGAGTACCTGTGAATGCCAGTTAAAATATGAAGTACATTTATACATATTTTTATTTAGTTTTGTCCCAGTAGACATTTTTATTCTATTCAAAGTCATGTGGTGAAAGCTTTGATGAAAGAATATTTTTAAATGGCCAATGGCAGAATGCACAGCTACCATAATATTTCAAATCACCTGCATCTTATAGCATTAGACTGACATAGAAATCAGAAAACTTGCATTCAATCTGTCCTGTTATAAAACAAAATTCAGTGTAGAAAACCATAAATCTCCACTGGTGTAATGGTTTCAAGTGTGCTGTTGGGTCAACAGGGTCAAGATCACAAAGGAACTTGCTAGAAATGTATACCAAGCCAGCTCCATGGCATACCTGCAGTCTAGGCTGTTCCAGAGGCTGAGGCATGAGAATCTTGAAGCAAGGATTTTGTGACAACATGGGCAACATAGTAAGACCCCCCCAAACAGACATGAAACAAAACACATATTACTCGGTCTCGTCTCAGTTCTACTAAATCCAGCAATTCTGGTTAAAGTCCTCTGGGCCATTCTAGATGCTCACAGATTTGAGAAGTACTGCCTACTCTTTGCCTCCCTTTTTTATATTTTTCTTTTATGCTCCAAATAATCTTAGCAAAATCTTCCAAAGTTCATAATTCTTCTCTGAGGATTTGATATGTTTTTTGAATTATACTTTCTTCTAAATGGTGTCTTGATTTTTCTAGACCTTAACTTAGCCTCCATATATTGTTAATTTCTCACTCCCTCAATTCCACTTATTGAATGCCATTTTTTTCTTCCTGATAGCCTCAGTTCATGGGCTTAAAATGTCTGTTATATACACTTTTGTAGTATTGGAGAAAGCAGAGTGGACAGTTAAGAGAAAGCTCAAATGATCAGCCATGCTTGCTGATATGACTTTTTCAGTTACTTTCAATACCTTCTTCCAGGGATGAAAATGTTGGTCCTCTTCTTTCCTCATGAACTAGAGATGTCTTTCTTGGGATGTCTTGGAATTCTTTGGTATCTTGGAATCCTTTTTAACAAAATTAATTGTGGGGGATAGATGTTGACTTCCACCTCATGGTATTTGCATAATTGTGTAATTACCTTCTTGGAGTACTTTGGGCAGGACCTGTGACTAGCCTCTAGCCAATGAAATACAGCAAATGTGATAGAAGTCACTTGACAGACAGGATTTCATTTTAGCCAAGTAGAACTAAAAGCTCTCCTTGCATACTTGATGAAGTAAGTGGCCATGTGGAAATGTCCCATGGCAAGAAACTACAGGCAGAGTCCGGCTAACAGCCTATTAGAAGCTTCAGTCATACAGTAGGAGACAAAGCAATTTTACCAACAATTTGAATGACCATGGAAAATGATTCTTCCTCAATCAAAACTCCAGATGAAAAAGTATATAAACCAACAACCATCTTGCAGATTGTGAGAAGGACCCAGTAAAGCTGTTCTCACACTCCTGACTTACCAAATCTGTAAGGAAATCATACCCAAAATTATTAAGCTGCTAGGTTTCAGCCAAATTTATTACAGAGGAACACAAAACGATGCAGTATTAGTCTCTGTTTCCATCCATTTCACTCTTTCACTTTCTCTGGGCACATGTCTAAGATGTGAAAAGTCAAAGAGAATTGAAATTTGGACAACATTTTTTTTAATAACCTCTCTCTTTTCTGTCTCTCTTTCCTACAGGCTGCCCAGATTGCCATAGATGACATGTTGTTCAAATTATATATTTAATCTAATTTTTGTTTAGTCCTAATTTTAGTAAAAATACCTACCTTTGAGAGATCACAACTCTATTCATGGTTCTCCCATTTCCTCATAGGGAAACAAATCTTAACCCTTGGAACTGTCCTGCCTGCCAAACTGTGGCAGTGAGAAGGACATGTTTTTATTCAAGAGTTTTCAGGTCATTTCTTTTGATTTCCTAATCATTTCTTTAATCTGATTTTCTCCAAATATAAAACTTTTATGAGATTGAACTCCACTAGCTTTTCTTCACACTTCCGAGAAGGCTGATATAGAAACTGAGCCTTGATTGTTGCTATATTTTATCTCTCTTTCCCTGGTTGCCACTTTTTAAAAATTATGGCATAAGATTGTGACCATTCCTTAGTTTCAATAATGTAGGTGTTGTTTGCTAGTTTCCATCTTACTTTACATTCATTTTTTAGAAGGGATAATGTTTTTTGAAATATTTCATGTCCTGAAAATCTTCCTGCCCTCTGGCTTCCCTCCCATTGAATCAATGAGTTTCAGTGCTGCAAGGGAAGGATGAATTACCAACTAGAAAAACAAAGCCATTTCTCAACTTTGACTGTTATTTCTTCTTTACTCCTTGCAAGGCAATAGTTTTGAAAGCCAGGCTTTGTTTAAAAGAAAAATGAGTTATACAAATTCCTTGGACTACCACTAACCTATCAAGAGCAATGTTTATGAGCTTGGATGTCATCTTTTTATAAGTCAGTACTTCTCACAGTGTGGTTCTGACATGGGTTCCTGATCTCATAGCATTGACTTTACCTTGGAACTTGTTAAAAATGTAAATTCTTGGGTTCCTGCTCAGAGGAACTCTTTTCAGATATTTGGGGAGCAACTCTGGGAATGAGGCTTATCAATCTGTGCTTCATCAAACCTTCCAGGTAATTCTGACACGTAATAAAGTTTGAGAACAGCTGCTATGAAGCCAAGTGATGATAAGTGAACTAAATAGAAATAAGTCATTATGTGGCTTAGAAAAAAATTGGTGAAACATGCAAAAGGCACAAATTGTATATTTCCAGTCTCCAGGACAATGGGAAGGAAACCTGAAGAACTGTAATCGCAAAAATACCCAGATATATGTGAGGATTGTGAAAATATTGGACTCAGTGTCTAGCTATCCTGGGAACAGTCTGGAGTTTGAGTGGGATACAGTTATTAGGAGAAATTTCACATTTCCTTAAAGCCATGTTTAAAATGGTATCAGAAGAATAGAACATGGTTGGCCGTGGCTTAGTGATAAAGATCACCTGGGAAAATGAGCTGGCCTTTCCATGGCTTGTGTATGACTAGTACAACAGTCTGGAATTTATTCGTGTGCCTCACATAGAAGACATGGAAACATGGAGAGGATAGTCAGAGACCTGGGCTGGGAAGAAGATGCTGCTGTGTATAGAACTCAATGACAGGAGAAAGTGCCAGACAATACAATGTCAATTGTCAGCAGTGCTGGGCTCCAGCACATGCCCAAAGGCCAGACAGGATCTGGTTGTCACAAGAAGAGCCAGTGCAGGCAGTGCAGGCAGAAGCTGCCATCCAGAGATACTTGGGCTGGGCCAGCTCAGTAGCGGCCCTGCAGAGAAACACAGGGGTTTACTCCCTTCCTTCTGCCAACATTGACCATGAGGGCACATTTTCTTTGCAACCAGACATCAGATGTCAGATTGTGAAAGAAGACAGGGAGAGAAATTCTATTTGAAACATTTATTAAAAAGAAAATATATATATATATGTATATATAAAAATTATTTCAACTGAAAGAGATATTTAAACCAGTGCTCCTTGATTTATCATTGAGTAACAAATTTAAATGTACCTCACAACCTCATATCCTGCCCCCAATACTAGTGCAAATACATAAAAGCAATATCAGTTATAGAAAATAAAATGATATTTTTCTTTAGAAACAATATACCCAAGAGTTAAAATTATAATCTTGTTGGATTTTTTTTTTTGAGGACTGGACATTTGGGTTCAATTTCTTTTTGCCATTTTACAGTGGCTATTCAAATATATCCCTTCATTCTGCCTCTTGGGGACAAAATTTAAAATTGATATGTTTTCTAGGAAATTTTTAAATATTTTATTCTAGATAAAGTATTTTTAGTCTTTTCCAATGTGATACACTTGATTTAGTTTTAGTCTAAATTACAAAATTATAAAAACTAATTAAATTATATACTCTGTTAATCTGATTATATTTATCAAATTATTTGAAAATATTCATCACCAAAAAATAATTAAAGATTGAGTTGCAAATATTTCCTCTAGACTTTTTATTTAATGTACTTTCTGTAGATTTTTCTCTAAATAAAAAAGTACATAATACTACAATGTCTATATATAGGTGCTTTTATGACAACATTAATTGTTGTAGAGATATTTCCAAATAATGATGAGATAAATTACCCCTCTCCATTCAAACATCATCAAATGCTTTCCAGGTTTAGCATGGAAATTATATCATTTGATTTTGAGTCTTAAATCTGTAGGTACAGGTATGATGAATGTGTGTGGGCTGAGAGAAGTTCCACACGTAATTATGGGAATGTGAGCAGAAAAGAATGCTGATTTCATGTGCTTTCTTCAATTAAAAACTGCATTTTAAATGAATGCTTTATCCAGTTCTAAGGTTTAGGAATTTCAAGATGGGAGCATGAGTGTAGGAAATGGTAACTATTCTCAAGTAAGCTGCTCACAATGCAGATCAAAAGAAAACATGTCAACTACAATAAGCCATAATTGCTAAAAATGGTTGTATCAGAGAAATACATAAACTCTGTCTTATGTAGTCACAGGGACTTTGCAAAGAAAGCAACATCTGAGCTAAAATTTGGAAAAGGAAAACTTGTGAGGGACAAGCAGAAGATCATCTCCAGGAAGATAGAGCTTTACTCTGGATATTCTTCTGAGAACAACTAGAAATTCAGGGTACAGTCCTCAGCAGAGCTATAGTAATGAAACTGTAAGAATCGCAGTTGTTAAATCAGGGAAGCAAAGCCTGAAGGATGCCAGTTGGTTGATCTACATAACTAAAATAAAGACAGTAGAGTTGTGATTAGGGTTAATTAAAAAGAGGACCTAGTCAGATATGGTTGGTAAATTCTGGAAAGGATTGTGGAGGCCATTCAATATCCTTCCTAAATATAGACCAAGCTGCTTTTGTGGATGGTTAAGCTGAAACAGAAACAATTAACGTGACAATTTTTAACAGAGTTAGAATTGCATTTCTGGGATAGCCATCAACCCAAAAAGTAAACCACCTTCTTCTGAATATCAAGCAACAAAATAGTCCTAGCACTAATAGAATTTATAAAGAGTATCTTATGATATCAACCAGTGACAACTGCAAATCTTTACATAGGTATCAACCTGTGTAAATGAAGATGCTCTCTGTTCTTAATAAGCCAGAATTGAAAGAGCTATTTGTGATCTGTACTAATGGTTAATAAATTTTCAAACATAATTATCCTTCTTTGAAAATCAATGACAAACACATGCTATGTAAAGCATACACTGGATAATGGCAGAGTTGATCTCACTTGCAAAATGTTAAGTATTCTACATTGAACTTTACTTATCTCCATGCAAGTTTCTACAGAACATAGTTCCTATTTCATTAATCTTAGAAACAATCTTGGAAGCGCCAGCCAAGTGGCATTTCTCCGAGTACAACCAGCTCTGCTCCCCCTAAGGGTCACCAATCCTGTCCAAATTGCCAAATAATCTGCAAAAGTCTAGACATCATCCCCCAAAATATGCTATCTTTCTTGCTCCTCACACTTTTTCTTTCATAATGCTAGTTCCAATAAAGCTTTGTAAGGGAAAAAAGGAAAACACTTTACTGGAGTTTAATAAAAGCTCATTGCAACTTCATAGCATATTTTGATTGGTGATACCAATCTAAATTCTATTTCCTATGACTTTATTTTGGGTAACAAGCCTCATCACTTAGTATTCAGACAACAATTTTTTTTTTGCTATCTTTACGTGCAGTGACTAAAATTCACATCCTATTTAACTCCATACATGTTTCTTTGTGTATTTCCCTTCTTTTTGTATGCACATAAAATAGTTATGTTCAAAACAAAAACAAAAACAAACAAAAAGACGACCTGAAGGTATAACAGGAACTATTATGGAAGGGGAAGGGAAATGGAGGGAGAAAGAAAAGAGGGGATGAGGAAAGAAGGTAGTAGGGAGGACAGGTACAATTAAAGCACAATATGCACATGCGTGGAAATGTCACAGTAAAATCCATTCATTTGTACAATTAATATGCATCAATACCTATAATAACAATTAAAAAAATCCTGGACGTGGAGAACAAACACACTATTTGACTTGAGCCTTCAAGCTCAAGTAGAATTTGCACAGAGAAAGATACCATAGAAGGACCAGCAAGCAGAGAGGGCAGCATGAGGGAATCGGAAGCAAGGAAAACATAAGGAACTGATTTTAGATTCACTTTTATTATAAAAGAAAGAGTTGTCTGTACGAATCACCTATTCTTAGGGATCTTTTTGAATCATGGACATGTTAAAAGCTTCTCATTTTGATGAATTCTTTTTCTTTTATCACATCTTTTTCCTCTGAGAATGGTTTATTTTTTTCCTATATATTGGTCTATCTGTGAAAAAAGCAAAAAATGATGGCTCTGTGTAAAATAAAAATAGTTTTGTTTATGTATTCTAAGTTGACTGATCTTTAGTAGTATGGTTTCCACAAGCTAAGTGACTATTAGTGTCAGGAAAATCGTATCTGAAGATTGAAAAATTTTTAATCATTAAAAATGGAACAAAAATACAGGAATTGTTGTAAAATATATCCTATAGCATTGTGTTCTATACATGCAAGATGAAAGTACATAAAGAATTTGAGTTGGCATAACCTACAATGAAGGACATCTGTCCTTGCTTAAAGGGATGACTCTATTCTCTCATCCTGTTGTGTAGAAACAGATTTAGGAAAGTCTTTGGTTCCTAAAACACATGTCTTATGTTGATGCCAATATTTGGTATGTAATTTATATGCATATCACTCTCCAAAAGGAAGACTATTTTTATACATTCTAAATAAAAATAACTCATTTGTAATTCTGACTATTCTCTGATACCTATTACATTTCTGAGACTTTCTATATGGCCTTCTATAGAGATGATGTCTATGAATGTCCAATGTGGTTAAAAAATAGAGTACTTTATGGGCATGGTGGTACCTGCCTGTAAATCCTGGGATTTGGGAGACTGAGGCAGGAGGATCTCCGGTTCAAAGCCAGTCTTAACAACTTAGTGAGACTGAGGATATAATTAATTAGTTAAGTGCCCTGGGTTCAATCCCTGGTACAAAAAATACAAAACAAAACAAAAACAGAGTGCTTGCTCTGCATCTCATATAAGATCTATGTATCTATATATCCATCTATTCATTCTCTATCTTTACACATACTTTCTTTTCTAACTCCACTGATAGGATACTATGTTACACTCAGTACACACCCTCATAACAAACATAAAATTTCATTTTCTTTTGATTGACATCTCTTTTTTCTGACAATGATCAAAAAATGTAACATAATTTTTGATTTATCTATTTCTATATCATTGGCTGGTATCATCTTATAATGCTTTTTACCTTAAATTTTACTCACTCTGAAATTCACTTTTTGATCCAGGCTTTCATTCTACTGCGGTAATATGTTTCTAACTATTTATTTTTAAATTTCTGAGTCATTTTTATTTAAAGTTTGTTTAAACTATGAAAATATTTACTCTTGTGGAGTTGTCCATTCAGAATGTATTTCCACTTTGGTTGTTAAGTTTAAGGCACTAATTGTATGTTATCATTGTTTTATTAGGATGTTGCTGCTGTTTTCAATCTTGGCTTTATATTTTGTAAATTTTCATTTACTACTTTTATTTTCTTCTTTTCAGTTTTCAATTAGATACAATAAATTGCTGGACATAAAATAATTCACTTCATCTCATTTTTCTGTCTTCCCTAACAATTTATGCTTGCGTTTACTTTTTTTCAATCCATTTCTTAAGTATCTATAATATTTCTCTATAAAATAATCCCTCAGTACACTCTTAACACTCTATTGCGGTTCTTGTTGGTAATATATGAATTTTAAGTTCTAGAAATAGAAATGGATATGAGAACATACTGAGGTAGGATGAATAAAGTTTCTAATTGGATTGTTTTTCTTCATTCCTTTTCTTCTACCCTTTATCCCACTATACATCAGAAAGACTGTGTTTCACTATTGCATTTCAAAGATAGTGAACTAGGCATAAAATTTTAGAATATTATTTATTTTCTTCAAAACTTTAGAACTATAAATTTATTTCTTCTTTAAGGTCAGGATTTTTATGAAGAAGGCTGAAGTCATTTTAGTTCCCATTTATTTTATTGTGTACTGCTCTCATCTTTAGAAAAACTTCACCAATTTATTTTTGTCTTTGACGTTTTTACATTTCACTATAATGTGCAAGCATGCTAATTTTTTTTCTGCTATAAGATGTCTAGAAATCTATAAATATCTTAAACCTGATTTACTTAAAATATTTTTGTGGAAAGTTCCTGATAGTCATTATTTCTTCAAATTTATCTTTTTTTCATTAAATTTCTATTATTATTTTTCAAAATTACAATTCTTTTTCTCTATATATTATTTTTTTTTAATTTAATGACTTTAATAGTAGAATTGCTCCTTTGTCAGTTCATTAGAACAATTCATCTTTGGTTAAGGCCATTCTACTTTGTAGTTATACTTAATATCTTATTTTTACTACATATTTTTCATATGTTGAATTTCCACTTGATTTTTATTTATAACTACTTTATCCTTATGCTTTAAAAAAATTCAGTGTGTTAACTCTGCTCATGAATTCTACTTCACCTTTTATGAATTATGCTTCTAGATTCCACAATTTCTTTTACCCCCAGCAGAACACATATTTCCATGGATCACCTTGCCTGGGCATGTTTTCCCAGGGAAAGGGGCTAAAATCCCAAGCTTACCTCACAGGATAGTAAGTTTATATTTAATTTTATGATAGTGTTTTAGTGTTTTCCAAAAGGGATATGATATGTAACATTCCCTCATAATATCAAGGAATTCCAATTCCTTTAAGGAGTACTAGTATATCTATCCCTCATCTCCATGGGAGATTGGTTTTAGAATTCCTAAGGTTATTAAAATCCATGGATGACCAAATCCCTTATGAACATTAGTTGCATATAACCAATGCACATCCTCACATATAATTTAAAACATTTTTAGATTACTTACACAGTACAATGTAAATAGTAATTATACTATATTGTTTAGGGGAGAATGACATGTAAACAATATGTACATGTTCAGCACATATACAATTTTTTCCCATTATTTCCCCATCCATAGCTGGCTTAATCAGCAGATTCAATAGATAGGGAGGGACAATGGCAAGATTAGAATCTTGCTTTGTTTTGCTTGCTAGTTTTGTTTGTAAATTTGCTTTTTGTTGCTGTTGTTGTTTTTAATTTATGTAGTCTAAAGGATGTACAGTACACAGATATGCCATTACTAATCTGTGTTTGCCTAATGACTAATGATGCTGAGCATTCTTTCATGTGTTTAATTGAATAACCATATGAATATCTTCCTTGTTCATCTTTTATTGGTTTGAATAATTTCTTACTGAGTTTTAAGAATGCTTATATTTTCTTGTCACATATTTGTGTGATTATATATATGTATATTATATATATATATAATCACACAAATATTTTTCTACACCCCATGTTTCTTCAGCTGGGTGTGCTGATACATACCTGTAATCACAGCTCTGGAAGATCAAGGCAGGAGGATCACAAGTTTGAGGTCAGCCTGGGAAATTTAGAAAATTTAGTAACTTGCCTCAAAATAAAAACTAAAAGATGACTTAGGATATAGCTCAGTGGTGAAGTGCTCCTGGATTCAATCCTCAGTATTGAAAAAAAAAAAAAAAAGAAAGAAAAAAAAAGATTTTCCTTTATTCGTCTCCTAGAAGCTTTATTTTTTACTTTTTTTTTCTTTAAGTCTATGATCCCTTTTGAGTTTTTTTTTTAATAAGGTGATGCTGTTAAAGTTTATTTTCTTTGGATTTTTATAAGAATATCTAGTCATTTCACCACTATTTTCTGAAAAGTCTATATTTTGGCCATTAGAATTCTCTTGTACTTATGTTGAAAATCAACTAACCACTTATGTGTGGGTATATTTCTGAATTTTTTGTTGCATTGATCTATTGATGTCTGACTATTTTAGTTAATAGTTTCTTTTCTTTTTATTTATTTATTTATTAATTTATTTATTGTTTTAGGAATTGAACCCAGGACCCTGCACATGCTAGACAAGCACCCTAACGTTGAGCTACATCCACAATCCAGTTTCTTCATTATTATAGTCAATCTTAAATTCAGACAGTATATTATATCCTTATAATTAATATTCAAAGTCCTTTTTAACTATTCTTATTCTTTTCCTTTAACCCTAAAATTTGGAATCCTCTTTCTGATTTCCATAAACAATTAGCCTGAAATTTTTACTGGGATTGTGATAATTCTGCACATCAACTTGGAGAGACCTGACAGCAGCACTGATTTTCCAAATCATGACCATGGTATATCTCTCTATTTATTCAGTTAATCTTTGATTTCTTAAATAAACACTTTGTATGTTTCAGCCTACAGATCCATCACACGTTTTTAGGTTTAATTCTTAAATATGTTTTACATGCTATTTTAATTAATTCTTATTTGTAATTTTTAATTTCTGATTGCTAGTGTTAGTTATATAAGAAGGTATTTAGCTTTTGTATATGGACTTCATAGACTATACCTTTGCTAAACACAAATACTAGTTCTAAGAGATTTTTTATAGATCCTTGGAATTTTTCTATGTAAAGAATAATTTTGATCATCCATTTTGTATAAACCATATGTATTTTATAATTTTTATTTGCTATATTAAATTGCATTGAGTGTACTGCTGAATAAGAAGTGAATTCCATCTTCCTGATCTTAGGTAGAGAAGTTCCCTGCTGATTAGTAACATCTCAGCTCTTGTTCCCATGGCTTGTGTTTAGTATTCAGTTGCCTTCAGTCATAGGAAATAGCTTCTCACTGTGGCTTTGAGATCTCTCTCCAACTATGAAAGCAGTACACACCCCCACTACAATCATACGTATATTCTTTTATTATTGACATTAGCCTTGCTATCTGTTTTAATTATTTAAGTTTTCCCAGTATTCTGTGAAGGCAGTGCATTAGTTTAGTATTTTATATTGCCAAATCAGAAGTTATTTTCCCCATTTTACAGGTTAGGAACCAAAAGTCTAGTACTTGATTTTGAAAGAAAGAGAAACTGAGAAACATGCAAATCTACCTGATCTGTTGTTCTCTTCCTTGTAGTTCTTGAGACAATGTCTATAGAGATACAGGTGGACATGCTAGGTCAAAGGAAGAGGCATGGCTTAGGCAGTGTGTCTAATTTAATCAGAGCTCTTCAAAAGTATTTTAGCTTTATGAGAGGGTGAAAATAAAAATTTGTTGAAACATGTTTTTAATCTGCTAATAATTTTTACCTGTATCAACTACAAATTAATTTAATAGTAACATCAAAAATAATACTGAAGTCAAAATGAATGGAAGGGATAATAAAATCTAATGATTAATAGACTCTTCTAATTAAATAAAGAAAATTATGAATGTACATAATAATGTGGATAAATATTTTCCCAATGACCATTTCTTCTGACATTTAGTATTTTACCACATATGCTCCAGTCAGCTGTAGTTAGGACTCTCAATTGAATTTGTATTTAAAAAGACACCAGCTTAAGTTAAATATTAGAGAAGAAACAAATAAATTATTCTTGTTTTGTTTGCATGAAAGACAACTTTACCTATTTAGATAAAATAAGTGTCTACCGCTAAATACATATCACTTGGATTATTAAATCCATGTTATTTGTTGCCTTGTGATGAAATTCAGTGACATTCTATTTTGTATTGTGACATTTAAAGTGGTATAAATTTCAAACTGCCCTTCTGAGGACTATACTTCCAAATATTTTAACACCTTAATGACTTCACATTGAACCATAAAAATATTTATACATTCATATTTCAAAGCATTTAGATTATGGGAAGCTTATAATAAGATGCAAAAAAAAACGAATTGTAATTACTAAAGCATAATTTCTGCATGTGTCTATGTTGCATAATGAAGGGAAGGAAAAATGTTTCACCAAAGTGACTTCTTATATATAATCATAAAATGGAAGGAAAGGAAATAATTAATGAGTTCCTCCCAGAGTGATATTTATACAAACATCTTGACAGGATGAAGCAACAACTCTACCTAGCCTCAATTTGTGCCAAATGTTTTCATATGGTAATGGATGAAATAACTATAGATTTAACAAATATTCAGATCTGCTACTTTTTATGTCTCCAATATTTTCCAATTGCTTTAGCAGTCATCAATTTATCTTTTATCACCTGAGTGATTAAAGATGGGTATTATAGTTAATCACGTTTACCCCATAGACTGTTCAAATTGTCATAATAAACATCTAAAATGGCCTCATGTAGTGTCATAAAGAGAGCCAAATGAGGATTCTGAAAATTTACTCTGTCATATAAATGCTAAAGCAAGGCAGTCTCATATGTATTTGGATTAGGTAGCCACCTAAGTGGGTTTCAGAGGCACTTAGGGAAGATCTCTGCCAGCAAAGACTTTGTCAGCTCTTTGACACATTGCCTGGGGTTGCATGTTTAGAATTCCTTCCTTAGGTTTTAACTTTCTAAAACTCCCATTTTTAGAATACACATAACCCTGGACATTAGAGCACTATTTCCAAATATTGCCACTTGGCCATTGTTGTTTACAGGTCAACTGATTTCGTCATTAGTGACCAAATTCCATCATTATTGAACGTTTTCCATGTGGGTGCTGGTGGCCCTTTGTTATCTAACTCTCATAGCTCCATTAGTTAATTGATCCATTACTCATAATGACAGAAACATTTATTCCTGTGATAACTGGTGCTATCATACTGAAAGTATGATTTATGTGGATCCTATGAACTACTGAAAATAACCTGATGCCTTCACATCTCCAGTCATGTTAATCCCCTTCAAGCCATTTATTTTTTCATATCATTTTTTAAATTCTAAATACAAAAATGAAATCACTCATCAGAAGCATGTGTGCATTTAGTGAGAATCATGGAGCTCAGTTCATAAACATATAAAACAGAACACAACTTAATCTCTGAGTACCTATATGATTTCAGGATCACCACTTGCCTTATGCTAAGATGGATATGTATACAGGAGGGTGGCCACTATTAGGTTTTGTCACTAAAGATTGTCAGATAATAAAAATTTGCTAACAATGCCTCATCATTTTTATTCTGGAAAAACTCATTAAAAAGGGAAATTTTCCATAAATTTAGAAATAAATTCCCCTATGTCCATCTTGGGTGAATGATATTGGAGAGGTAATTCCTTGACTATTTTGTGATTTTTTAATCAGAGCAGCAAATTTTCTTGTTCATCTTGTGTTGCAGGGAGATATATTTGGTTATGAGATAGTATAAATTATTCAAATTTGTATATATTATTCTATTATATATTTTAATACCTTCTATACCTACAAAGTTTATGTTTTAGATGATTTTTCTTATGATATGCTGTGCATCTATCTGTGTATGTTCAATGTTTCCTAATTCTGGGTTTTAAGCTGGTATCAGCAAATGAAATTGAGATTAAATTGCTCCATCATTTTCCCCTTCATATTAGCAGCTCCATTTGCTGGAAAGGATGGGATATGCCAAGGTGTTAGGAAACAAGAGAAGAGGGGAAAAATGCTAATAGGAAGAGGTTGAGCCATGGATCCTTTCCAGTTTAATTTTCCATTGTGCCACCATCAAACAGAAAATTCTGAATGCTAGCTCTCTCACACAACTGTGCCAAAATTGGTCCTTGATGAATAATAATGTATTGAAATTGCAGATACTGTAAAAGAAGAACTTGCAAATATGATGAGGACAAATGTTTTTGAGAAAGCCAAATATTCCAAGGACAGCTTATTTTAAAAATTATTGTTAAAAATATATAGCATTTAAGTCAGTGATCATTTTGTGAAGGGTAAAAGGAGCAATTTCACTGCCACATTTGCTTTTATCTCCATTGCCTTCTTTTATAAGCAGTATGATTGTAAAGATAAAGGTAATAGCCCCAAATTTGGCTTTTATTCTAGTTTCGCAAGTTCACCTTCTTAGAAGAAAAAATAAGTTGCTCTTTTAAAAGTTACATTAATTGAATTAAAGAAATCATAAAAACATAAGTATAAATGGTGAAAAATAATTTTAGTGAATTATTATATCCTTTTATTTCCAAAATAATCATTATTCAAAAAGCATTATTTAAAATTATAAAAAAATAATTTTCCAATCATTTCTTTCTATTAACACCTACAATGCCCTTGGAACTCTTCTTGAGTCATTCTTCTCATTTACTCTTCACAATGTTTCTATGATGTTGATACATTATCATCACTTACTAATAAAAATTTTCATTCATTCAAAAAACTTTGATTCCGAAGAAAGTATATGAGCTGGGTAAACCAATAGTTTGAGTTGAAATATAAATCTATTTTAATTATAAGCACAAACCCATTCATACTACTCATACCTTACAAATATAGAGAAAACATATGCAATTAGCATATTTATGTCTTTCAACTTGATTCTCATTTCTTACATGAACATCACCAACTTTTTATCATTTGCATATAAATTGTACAACATTTAGAAAATAGAAAAACAAAAATGAGATGATATTCAAATTAATCATAATGCCAGGGTCAACTTCATCCTTCCAGTTGTCCTTCTGTGAATATTTCAGGGAACTCTGCTGACTTTGGAACAGACTTCATTTTAGGTTTCTAAGAATTTACATGTCAGGTGTATTTTACTTAATTATTTCTTATAGCTCTAAGAGAAAGGCATTGCAATTATTCACAATTTAAAAATTAGACTACTGATATGTTTTTCAGTTTTATCTTATACATTTATTACCCTCAAACTTATATCCATAATTTCTTTCAGTGGACAGTTTGTCACTTTTAGTGACAAGTGATGTTTGGAGACTTCAACATGAGCATCGGGGTACTCATTCCTACTATGGTGGTCACTGATTCTAGATCTTTTCATTGGACAAGACTGACAAATAATTTTTAAAAATAACACAAGAAGCTTCCCTTGATAGTTCTACTTCAAATGTATCTCATCTAACAGTCTCAAAATAACAAAACCAACAAAATAAGACCCAGTGTTTTATCTTATTTTCAAAGTTCTTTTTTCATTGGGAAATCTTGCAAGAATGTATAATTAAAATGCTACTCTTTAAAATTACATGGAATAGTTCACCTCATCACTATGCAAATTCCACCAACTAAATAAATATTTAGACTATTTTTCCCAGTCATTATTTTTAGACTATTGATATTTAGGCTTTTTTTCAATAGAATTTTGTTTTTTAATTGCATAAACTATTTTTTAATAAATTTTTTTAGTTGTCATTGTTTAATGTAGGCAGTTGGCTGCCTTACTTTTTAGTTTCATAATATATTATTTAATTTGTGTATTATATTTTATTCAGCCTCTTATTGATGATATTTGGCTTGCTTCCAATCTCTTACTACTACAAATAGTACATCCGGGTTTTTTTTAAATTTGTTTTTCTTCTTTTTTTTAACATATGTGGGTTTGGGTCTGGTCGAGTTCCTAGAAATAAAAATAAATAAATAAAAAATAAACTAATTGAAGTATAATAGGTAATTGAATTAGATATTGCTACATTCCTTCCTAAATATTGTACCACTTTGAATTGCTGCTAACAATTTCTTTTCTCCCACAGTGTTGCTAGCAGCATATGTTGTTATTTTTTTTAATATTTGCCTTTAATATGTGAGAAGTGTTATTTCCCTGTAATCTTATTTTGCATTTCTTTTTTAATGTTCAGGGTGATTATCTTATTAAATGGTTAATAGCTGTTAGTATTTTATTCTCCATGATATATATAACCATAATTCTTATTCACTTCTAATAGAAAGATACAGGGATTTTTTTTCTCATTTATTAGAAGTGCTTTGTATATTATAAGTATCACATCTAAATTTAAGATAAATTAAAATGTTTTCCAAGTACATAACTTTTTAAAAATTCTATGTGTGCATACATATGGAACCATGACAACTCTTTTTTTAAAATTTATATGTGACAGCAGAATGCATTATACTTATTACACATACAGAGCATAATTTTTCATATCTCCGATTGTATACATAGTATATTCACACCAATTCGTATTTTCATACATGTACTTTGGATGATAATAATGATCATAATGTTCCAACATCACCTCTAACCCCATGCCCCCTCCCTTCCCCTCCAATCCCTCTGCCCTATTTAGAGTTCATCTACTCCATCCATTTACCTGCAAATGCCATGATTTTATTCTCATTTATTGCTGAGTAATATTCCATTGTGTATATATGCCACATTTTTTTTATCCATTCATCTATTGAAGGGCATCTAGGTTGGTTCCATAGTTTAGTTTTTGTGAACTGTGCTGCTATAAACGTTGATGTGTCTGTGTCCCTGTAGTAAGCTGTTTTTAAGTCCTTTGGGTATAGACTGAGGAGAAGGATAGCTGGGTCAAATGGTGGTTCCATTCCCAATTTTCCAAGAAATCTCCATACTGGTTTCCATATTGACTACACCAGTTTGCAGTCCCACCAGAAGTGTATGAGTGTACCTTTTTTTCCCACATCCTCGACAACATTTACTGTTGTTTATCTACATGATAGCTGCCATTCTAACTGGAGTGAGAAGAAATCTTAGAGTGGTTTTCATTTGCACTTCTGTAATTGCTAGTAATATGAACATTTTTTCATATATGTCTTGTTTTATTATATATCATCATCTGAGAAGTGTCTGTTCAGGTCCTTGGCCTATTTGTTGATTGGGTTATTTGTTTTATGGTGTTCAACTTTTTGAGTTCTTTATATACCCTAGAGGTTAGTGTGCTATCTGATGTGTGAGGGATAAAGATTTTTTCCCCAAGATGTACATTCTCTATTCACCTCACAGATTGTTTATTTTGCTGAGAAGAAACATTCTAATTTGAGTCCATCCCATTTATTGATTCTTGGCTTTAATTCTTGCACTGTAGGATTCTTATTAGTCTTAGTAAGGAAGTTGGAGCCTAATCCCTCATGATGGATATTAGGGCCTACTTTTTCTTCTATTAGATGCAGGGTATGGTTTTATTCCTAAGTCCTTGATCCATTTTGAGTTGTGTTCTGTGCATGGTGAGATATAAGGGTTTAATTTAGTTTTGTTGCTTATGAATTGCCAGCTTTCCCAGCACTATTTGTTGAAGAGGTTATCTTTTCTCCAATACATGTTTTTGGCACCTTTATCTAATATAATTGCAATTTTGTGGGGCAGTCTCTGTGTCGTCTATTCTGTACCATTGGTCTACCAGTCTGTTTTGGTGCCAATACCATGCTGTTTTTGTTACTATTGCTCTGTAGTATAGTTTAAGGTCTAGTATAGTGATGCCACCTGCTTCACTCTTCCTGGTAAGGATTCCTTTAGCTACTCTGGATCTCTTATTTTTCCAGATGAATTTCATGATTGCTTTTTCTATTTCTGTGAGAATGTCATTGGGATTTTGGTCAGAATTTCATTAAATCTGTATAGTGCTTTTGGAAGTATGGTTTTGATAATATTAATTCTGCCTATCCAAGAACAAGGTAGATCTTTCAATATTCTAAGGTCTTTTTTGTCTTCTTTCTTTAGAGTTCTGTTGTTTTCATTATTTAGATCTTTCACCTCTTTCTTTAAGTAGATTCCCAAGCATTTTATTTTTATGAGGCTATTGTAAATGGGGCAGTTTTCATAGTTGCCATTTCCAAGGATTTATCACTAATATACTGAAATGCCTTTGATTTATGGGTGTTGATTTTATATCCTTCTAGTTTGCTGAATTCATTTACTAGTTCTAGAAGTTTTCTGGTGGAACTTTTGGTGGTCTTCCAGGTATAGAATCATATCATCAGCAAATAGTGCCAATTTGAGTTGTTCTTTTCCTATGTGTATCCCTTTAATTTCTTTCATCTGTCTAATTGCTCTGGCCAGTGTTTCAAGAACTATGGTAAATAGAAGTGGTGAAAGAGGGCATCCTTGTCTTGTTCCAGGTTTTAGAGGTAATGCCTTCAATCTTTTTCCACATAGAATGATGTTGGCCTGGGGCTTAGCATAGATAGCCTTTATGATTAAGAGTATTGGTATTAGTTCTTCTTTAAACATCTTGTATAACTCGGCTGTATATCCATCCGGTCCTGGGCATTTCTTGGTTGGTAGACTTTTGATTGCATCTGCTATTTCATCACTTGAAATTGATCTGTTTAAACTGTGTATATCATCGTGATTCAATCTGGGAAGATTATATGACTCTAGAAATTTGTTGATGCCTTCTATCTTTTCTATTTATTGGAGTACACATTTTCAAAGTAATTTCTAATTATCTCCTGTATTTCTGTAGTGTCTGTTGTGGTAATTCCTTTTTCATCACATATGTTAGTGATTTGAGTTTTCTCTCTCCTTCTCTTCATTAGCATCGCTAAGGGTCTGTCAATTTTATTAATTTTTTCAAAGAACCAACTTTTTGTTCTGTCATTTTTTTCAATTGTTTCTTTTATTTCAATTTAATTGATTTCAGCTCTGATTTTAATTATTTCCTGTCTTCTGCTGCTTTTATTGTTAATTTGTTCTTCTTTTACTAGGGCTTTCAGATGTAATATTAAGTCATTTATTTGTTGATTTTTTCTTCTTTTAAAGAACGAACTCCATGCAATGAACTTTCCTCTTAGTATTGCTTTTACAGTGTCCCAGAGATTTAGATATGTTGTATGTGTGTTCTCATTCACCTCTAATTTTTTTTTAATCTCCTCCTTGAAGTCTTCTGCAAGCCATTGTTCATTCATTAGCATATTATTTAGTCTCCAGGTGTTGGAGTGGATTTCCTTTCTTATTTTATCATTGATTTCTAATTTCATTCCCTTATAATCTGATAAAATACAGGGTAGTGTCTCTACTTTTTTATATTTGCTAAGAGTTGCTTTGTGGCATAGCATATGGTCTGTTTTAGAGAAGGATCTATGTGCTGCTAAGAAAGTGTATTCTCTCGTTGAAGGATGATATATTCTATATACATCAGTTAAGTCTGAGTTATTGATTTTATTATTGAGTTCTATAGTTTGGAAGATTGATCTAGTGATGAAAGAGGTGTGTGAAAGTCACCCAAAATTATTGTGTTGTGGTCTATTTGACTCTTCAACTTGAGAAGAGTTTGTGTGATGAACATAGATGCTCCATTGTTTGAGGCATATATATTTATAATTGTTAAGTCTTTTTGGTGTATGGTTCCCTTGAGCAGTATGTGGTGTCCTTCTTTATCCTTTTCATTTGACTTTTATTTGAAGTCTACTTTATTTGATATGAGGATGGAAACCCCTGCTTGTTTGTGCAGTCCATGTGAGTGGTATATGATTTTTCCCAACCATTCACCTTTAGTTTGTTAATGTCTTTTCCTATGAGTCTCTTGGAGGCAGGATATTATTGGTCGTTTTTTTGTTTTGTTTTGTTTTGTTTTATCCAATATGCTAGTCTATGTCTTTTGATTGGTGAGTTTAGGCCATTAACATTCAGGGTTATTATTGAGACATGATTTGTATTCCAAGCCATTTTTTTTAATTTTTGATATTTAATGTGACTTGGTTTCTCCTCTGATTAGATTTTCCTTTAGTGTAATCCCTCCCTTTGCTTATTTTCATCATTGTTTTTCATTTGCTCTTCTTGGAATATTTTGCTGAGTATGTTCTCCTCTTGAAATATTTTGCTGAGTATGTTCTATAGTACAAGCTTTCTAGTTGTAAATTCTTTTAGCTTTTGTTTATCATGGAAGGTTTTTATTTCATCATCAAATCTAAAGCTTAGTTTTTCTGGATATAAGATTCTTGTTGGCATCCATTTTCTTTCAGAGCTTGGTATATGTTGTTCCACAATCTCCTGGCTTTGAAAAATTTGCTGAGATATGAATTGGTCTCCCCTATATGTGAATCTGATTCTTCTCTCTTGCAGCTTTTAAGATTCTATTCTTATTCTGTATGCTAACCATTTTCATTATAATGTGCCTTGGTGCAGAACTGTTGTAATTTTGTACATTGAGTGTCCTGTAAGCTCTTGTATTTGGTTTTCCAATTTGTTCTTCATGCTTGGGAAATTTTCTGATATTATCTCATTGAAGAGATTGTTCATTCCTTTGGCTTAAAACTCTATGATAGATACTTCCTCTATCCCAGTGACTCTTAGATTTGGTCTTTTGATGTTGTCCCATAATTCTTGGATGTTGTGTTCATGGTTTCTTACTATTTTCACTGTGTGATTAACTTTATTTTCCAGATTGTATACTTTGTCTTTATTATCTGATGTTCTTTCTTCCAAGTGATCTAGTCTGTTGGTTATGCTTTCTATTGATATTTTTTATTTGATTTATTGTATCCTTCACTTCAAGCCTTTCTGGTTGTATTTTTTTTTCAGAATCTCTATCTCTCTCTTGAAGTAATCTTTTGCTACCTGTATTTGCTCTCTTATCTCTTTGTCGGAGTGATCAATTTTTGCCTGTATTTGCTCATTTAGGTCATTCTTTAATTCACAGATCATTTAATTATGAAATTTCTGAACCTTTTCTCTGACATTTTCATCAACTTCGCTGTCCAAGAGTTCTGTTATTATAGTATCCTGATTTGTTTGGGGCACTTTCCTCTCTTGTTTTTTCATGTTGTCTATGTGTCTTCCTTTCTTGCAGTGTGGGTCTGAGATATTACAGTTTCTTCCCTATATTCTTGTAGTACCCATGCAGACTGTCTGTACCTCACCTTGATGTTGGGTTTGTAGACCTTGCCAGTGTCTCTCAATGTATGCTATTGCATCTAAGGTTAGTGGCAGCAATAGCAGAGGTAACTCGAGATTATTTTTGAGGTGCCCCAAGAGGGAAGCAATGTCTTACAGAGAAGGAGCTGCAAGAGTGGGCCTCACACTCCCTTTGGGATGCCTGCTTTGAGATGTAGCTGCTTGTAGGCCCTATCTGTTGTCAAAAAGTTAGAGGCTACTGTGTGGGGAAGGCTCCAGCCTTGACTGAAGTGTCCCAAGATGAAAGTGAGTTAGGCTTAGGCTGGGGGGGTTGGGAGAATAAACCTACCCTGGACCTGAGTCCTGTGTAAGTCAGTGTGGACACATATGGGCAGGGTTTGACTCCCTTGGTAGTCTGCTGGTCGGATGGGACAGTCTTCTGCCAAAAGTTAGGCTCTGGTGGGTGTCTGCCCCACTGGTGGAGCAGTGGACTAGTGCATACTGTGAGCCTGGGTCCTGCACGGACTGATATCGCCAACTTTTCCTAATGTTTACAATCAAATTTATCTTCATGACTTTATGAAATTTTCTCCACAACCACCTGAAATAGGAATTCACTCGATTTTCATTTATGTGTGCCTTTTTTTTTATATTTAAGTTTCCAATGAATTTGAAAATTGTTGTACAAATCCTATATACAGAGTAGGCATTCTATGTACAGAATCCCATGTATAGATCAGATACAACTTTATCTGTTTTAATATGCTTGTCTAGTGAAAAACTTATTTTTCCCTCACTGACTTGATTGCAGCTTATCACTTAGTACAAGTGAATTTGTAAATGGATCTCTTTCCAAATGGATCTCTGTTTTCCTCTCTAGTATGTATGTGACCTATTAGTTTTATGTGCCAATACTATTATCACAGGATTTGTATATGATATATGATAATGTTAGACACTCTACATCATGCCAGCTTTGTTCTGAATTTTCTCCTGTCCATTATTTCTTATTTGTTATCTCTAACAGATTTTGTATGCAATTTAACTAGCTTCACTAGGAAGCAAAGCTAACAATGTTAGAGTAGGTATTTAGATAGACACGAGCCAATAGGATAGGGAAAGAAAATCCAAATCCATCTCTAGGCAGCTCAAAACTTGCCATTATACACACCAGGGAATGCCTAGTGTTCACCCAAGAAGTGCTTCTTGCATTCAGACAATTTCCTGTCATTCTGGAGAAAATGAATACAGTTAGCCCCCAAGGAGCTGGAACATGTAGAGAAGTACTGAAGTACTGTCATTGGGTGACTCTGGGTTTACTATAATACCATTTGCAATGGGTTTTACTTAGGTGTTGATGGGAAAAGTTCCAACATGGCATAATTGACATAGATGCACCAACCTTAGGCAGAAAGCAAGTGCAACTGACACAAATGAATAATTCATGAGGAGGGAGGAATCAATCACAGAAGAAATATAAATGATCAACAAACATATGAAAAAATGTTCAACATCTCTAGCAATTAGAGAAATGCAAGTTAAAACTACACTGAGATTTTATCTCTAATTAGAATAACAATTATCAAGAATACATGTAACAATAAATGTTGGCGAGTATGAAGGGGAAAAGGTACACTCATACATTGCTGGTGGGACTGCAGATTGGTGCAACCATTATGGAAAGCAGTATGGAGATTCCTTAGAAAATCTGGAATGGATTTGTCCCAGCTATCCCACTTCTCTGTTTATACCCAAAATGACTTAAAAATCAGCATATTACAGTGATGCAGGCACATTAATGTTTATAACAGCTCAACTCACAATAGTTAAACTATAGAACCTTTCAACAGATGAATGGATAAAGAAAACATGGTAAATATACACACTGAAATATTACTCAGCCTTAAAGAAAAATGAAATTATGACATTTGCTGGTAAATGGATGGAGCTGGAGAATATCATGCTAAGCAAAATAAAGCCAATCCCAAAGAACCAAAAGCTGAATGTTTTCCCTGATATGTGGATGCTAATTCACAATAGGGGTAGGGGGAGCTAGGGAAGAATAGAGATACTTTGGATTAGATAGAGGGGTGTTGAAGGGAGAGGAGAGGATATGGGAGTAGGAAGGATAGTAGAATGAATTGGACTTTATTACTGTTTATGCATATATGATTACATGATTGTTGGGATTCTACATCATGTACAACCAGAAGAATGAGAAGTCATACTCCATTTATGTATGATGTGTCAAAATACATTCTACTGTCATGTATAACTAATTAAAACAAATACAAAATATTTCTTAGAACAAAAAAATATGAAAAATAGAAAAATGACTGTGGATGTTGCTCAGTTATGAAGTGTCATTGTGTTCAATACCCAGGGTTTTTTTTTAAAAAAAAAAAAAAGTACAATGGCCAACAATGATATGCTGGCAAGGATGCAACAGAAAGGAAATTCTTATATGCTTTTGGTGGGAAGGGAAATTAGTACAAACACTACAGAAATCGGATGGAGGTTCTGCAAATAAATAAAAGTGAACTAGTATCTGATTCAGCTATGTCACTCCTCGTTATCTATCTAAAAAAATTAAAGACAGCATGATTTAGAAATACATGAGTTACCATGTTTATAGCAGCACAATTCACAACAGCCAAGTCATCAAACCAGTCTAGGTATCCATCAACTGATAAATGCATAAAAAAATTATTGTATATACACACAATAAGTGTTTTTCAGCCATAAAGAAGAACAATGTATGGACAAGGGGACTATGAAATTTATTCAATTATGCTGCAATGAAAACTACTATTTTGTAAAATTAAGAAGAACCAATAAAGATATTTAAAAATAATTTGTAAATATTAATAGATCCTGATACACAAAGAAAGAACAAGGAACAATTCCATACATTAAAGGGAACTCAGTAGACTAAATGGAACATGTGATTTGGATTGCCTTTTGCACCCGAAGAAAGGAACATAGTGGTAGAATTGGTCAAAATAAGATATAGACTAAATAATGTTATCATATCAATGTTAATTCCCAGTCTTTGATCATTATGGTGTGTTTATGTAAGATACTGGCATTTGGGGAATCTATGTACAGGCAATATAGGAATTTTTTCGTATACTAATTTATGTCTAAATTTTCTTATATTCATACACCTAATATTATCTTAAATACACTATGACAATATGTTATTCAGCAAAAATATTCAGTTTAGAAATTATGTATACAATATACTAAAGGGAAATCACATGAGATAAAATGAGCAAACAGAAGTTGCTTTTATTCTGAAATTCTTGCTGTAGTACAAAGAACACAGACCAAGTCTGTATGCTCAGACCAAATAGTGGAGAAGTTTGAATAGCTGGGCTGGGGAATCCTAGGTTACATGGGCTCTCTAGTTGGTTTATTCAAAAGAAAATAAACTAAGTTTTGTTGTTTTTGGTGTGTGTATGTGTACTCCCATGAACTCATTTAATTTTTTTAAAATTTTTTATTTGTTTTAATTAGTTATATATGACAGTAGAATGCACTTATATACTTTGATATATCATACATAGATGGGATATAATTTCTCATTTTTCTGAGTATACATATTGTGAAATCACATTGGTCATACAGTCACATACATACATAAAGTAATAATGTCTGTTTCATTCTATTATTTTTCTTATCCCCACATCCCCTGCCTTTCTTTCCTTTCACTTCCCTCTACTTAATGTAAGGTAATGCTATCTTTATTTTTTTATTTTTTTTTTGCCTTACAATTCTTAATACACATATATACTACAATTTTTCTATCTCTGTATATAAAGTATGTTGACACCCAATTCAAGTTTTCATACATGAACTTTGGATAATAATGTTCATCACATTCCACCATCATGCTAATCCCCTGCCCCCTCCTTTTCCCTCCCACCCCTCTTCCCTATCTAGAATTCTTCTATTCCTTCCATGCTGGGCTGAGATTGTAGCTCCATGGTAAAGATCTGCTAGGTTCAATTCCCAGTACCACAATATACCCAAAAATAAATACAATGTTCTGAGAAAATGGGGGTTAGGGACCTAAAACCAGGAAGAGGACCTTCCAAAGTTTAGTCAAGCTGAGGGGAGAATTAAGGCAATCTTAATCAAATATTTTATCTCTCTCTCTCTCTCACACACACACACACACACACACACACACACAGTGTGTTTCAAATGCAGGCAGGGTCACTTACATGATTTTTAAGGCCTAGTGTAGCTAAAAATAAAACCAAGTTCCTGTGTATACAATTTATTTAGAATTTCAAGACAGCATCAGCAGATGATTAAACTAAGCTCAGGGCCCTTCTGGGTGTAAAGGCTTTTGCAACTGCACAGGACACACTCCTGTGCAGCTGGCCCTAAGGGTAAGATCTGGAAACCATATGGCTGACTTTTGGGCATAGAATCACTGCCTCTCCAATTACTGGGGGACTTGAGCATTTTGCTTAATCCTCCTGAGCTCCAGTTTCCTCCTGTGACTATTAGGGAAGGAGCCTGAGGGAGTGACTGGTCCTGTGAGTAGAAAATAGTTGCTGTAGTTCATATAAAGTTTCCAGAAGAGGAAGCAGCATCCAGTGAGCATTTAAAAATTGTTAGTTTTCACTTTGAAAAAGAAAAATACATGAACCTGTATTTTCTTGGCCTCTGCCCACCACTGTTTTCTCTCCAAGAAACTTTCTTTACTCAGTCATGCTGTGCTAATATTTTACTACTTTATGAAATATAATTTGCCATTGTATAAAATAGAACTCCTAAATTAAAATTGTTATTCAAAAATCCTCACTTTGTTATTTTGATCAAATTTAATAGTTTCATAACTGAGAAGTTTTGTTTATAGTTATAAACTGCTTAAATAATAACATTCTCTTCTTTAAATCTTGCTAGAATTTCCCAGCTAACCCACATATTTTAATGATAGTTCTTAAATATTCCATGATGTCATCCAGGTGCAGTGGTACATGCCTGTAATCTCAGCTATTCAGGAAGCTGAGGCAGGAGGATATGGTGTTCAAGGCCAGCCTTGATAAATTAGTGAGACCCTGATACGATGGGATATAGATGAGGAGTCCTGCTTCCTCACATGTTGAAGTATAACATTAGAGAAGCACGCTGAGGCAAGCATATAAAACAAGGTTTATATAAAAAGGAGTAACAAATTCTCCCCAGAGGGAGAAGGGGGCCATAGCTGATATCCTGGTATCCCAAGGAGTGAGAACGTTCTGCCTTTTTTATATGTCCTAGGCTTTCTTTGTTCTCCTGCTCTCTTCCCCTTATCTCTAGCCTTTCTGCCTGCTTGTCTAGGCCCAGGAGATGCTCTGGTGTGATGGCCAAAAGGTGAGAAGCAGATGGACAGGGGGAAGGGCCAAATGTAGCAGCCCAAGACACATTAATTAACAACTTGTATAACTCCCTGTAGGGAGGGACAATTCCTGAGACAGGTTACCTTAGCAACAGGTTGGAGCAGGAGATTGATAATGGTGGCAGAAGGGCTCTGAAGGCATTAACATTTCAATCCCTCTCCAACTTCCCAGACCCAGATTGGCCTGCTTTTTCTGGGCCTGACCCTTGCCTATCTACACTGACTGTTTTTAATTCTGGCTTCAATTCTATCTCAAAATGAAATTTTTAAAGGTCTGGTGACATAGCTCAGTAGTAGTGTGTTGCCTACCATGTGGGAGACCCTGGGTCGCTCCCCTAAATTGCATTTAAAAAAATTATGGTGTCTGAAATACACCATACAGCCTTCTTAATAGTGCTGTATGTTCACTTATAAAAGTATCTTTCACTTAAATTTTCTAAATTATTATCAAAAGTACGATTATTGCTTTGCTTTTTCTAAATCAGATTTCAAATTTATTTCTCACTTTAAGGGCATGTTTAAGTTTTATTTTCTCTATTCTTCCCTTGATAATGTCTGAAGGAAATAAATTTTATTTAACAACTATTTATCTCTTTAAAGAAAAACCTTAAATTTATTAATAAAATTACCTTAATTTCTAAATAATTTTTCTAGGAACAGCAGGAACCTCCATTCACAAGAGATTTTCATCAAATTTCCTTGGTGTTCCTGAGGATAACTTCTAAATCTCTAGCACTTCAGGCAAAATAATCTATGATATCTCAAAAGTACTGTCCTCAGCATACTGTGACACGTGTAGCTTTTCATTCCAGGGTAGAGATTTTCAGGATATACTATGTCACAAGCAATATTCACTAATTGCTGACCAGGCATTGTCTGCAATTTCAAGGCTGCATACACAGTACATTTGTGAGAACATATTTGTGAAGATAAAGTGAGGACAGAGGAAGCAACAATCTTCCCATTGTCCCAATTTATAGCAGAGCATGGGAGTTGCAGATAAAGATAGGGCTCCTGCTTTTTGATTATGGCAGTCCTTGGTAATTTCCAAAATCAACATCATGATGATGTTTTTCCAAGCTATCTCTATTTCAAGTAATAAAGCCAGGTAATACCAAAAGCAGAAGACTGAATGGGCTCTAGTCTCAATTCTGCTCCATAATTAGCAGCAATTACTTTTATCTCTGAGTGTTTTCCTTCAAAGCTCTTTTGTGTTTCTGTCTTTCAGTGCCACCCTGGATGATCCAGCCAGTGATTTTGAATGAATGCCACTGGAGATGACTGGGCAGATACTCTTTGAATGCAGAATCAACAATTGTCTATGAAGAACAAAAGGCAATGATCTTACTATTCTAGGAAGCCTTCAAATTAAACAAATTATTTGAATCCTTAGTAGACAGTCCAAGTGACCTTAATAAAACCTTTTGCGGGTAGTTCTTCCTATGAACTCAACTCATTTTATTCACTGGCTTTTTTTCAAGCCTGGGTAAAACTTCTACATTTGAAGTTTTGATTTGATGTCAGTGGTTAAATTTTTTTCACCCTGAAAATGATTATAGCAATCTTCAGTGTTCATGAGTGTAAATTTCACTTATTTGTGGCTCAGTAACTCTGGTTTCAGTTTCCTACCCAAAGCTACAAAATCACTTTGAAGAGCACCATATAAGTAAATTAAGCCATCAACTCATCAAGCTGGGAATGTCACACCCAGGAGGGTACTTCAATGCTTATAGCTGCTACTTTGGGCTCTAACAAGAATTTCCCAAAGCCGAAAGCATTCTGAGACTCAGAGAATTCATGGAACATAAACCTTTACTTCAAAAATAAACTTTGTATTTTGAAAACAAACCATTTATTGTTTGTATAAAAGGTCCTTACAGTTTTGTTAGGAAACAATTTAATGACTCCTGTTTATAAAAGTGCTATAGAACCACGATTACAAATGTAACCTTTAAAAGAAAAGAAGTGACCTTGGTCCTTTTAACATTTTGTCGCTTGGCTGGTTGCACAAAGCACCCAGTTGGGCACAATTTCCAGAAATATAGATTTTTAATAATAATAATAATAGATATATTTTAATATATATATTTAATAATACATACATACTTATATGTATAATTTCTTAGATAACAGCTCTTTCAACATGGGAAGAATGATATGCTTATACATGAATGAACTTTAGTTATAGCTCTTTTAGAATAAACTTGTAAATTACCATTGAACGTAATTTATCACATAAAGAAAACCTTTATTTCATAATTAATGGGGTTCAAATCATGCCACCATAAAATATCACTGTTGGAGATCAAAATATTCCTCTTGGGCATAAGGATTATTTTGAATGAGTTATTTTCAGAAAATGAAGGGATTGAAAACCTTCTGAAGAAATTGCATTTAGAAAGAAAATCAACATTTCCAAGGGTACTAGGAAGAGAGTGATGAGTAGAGGGAGATATCATGAATTTAAATCTGCATAACAAGCTGCTCTCCTTACCACATGTGTTCCTGGCCACCTCCCCACCAGGGGACTTTCCTAATTCCTTTCTTTGATTCCAGGGTATTTTAGCCTAAAGACTCAGGCAATTCTTTGAGATTTACTCTAGATTTTTCCTCATTTCTCTGCATACAGGGGATATTCATGTTGCTGAACTTTTATTTACTTTTCTCTTGTCAATCTGTTCCAACAAAAACCTGAGAAACACTATCTCCTTTGACCAATTTTTTGGGGGGAGATATAGAATTGAACCTAGGGGTGCTTTAACACTGAAACACTTCCCCGGACTTTTTTTTTTTTTTTTTTTTTTTGCAACAGGGTCTCTCTAAGTTGCTGAGGGTTTCCCTAAATTGCTGACCCTGGACTCAAACTTGAGATCTCCTTGCTTCTGTCTCCTGAGTTACTGGAATTACAGGCATGCATCACCACCTGGACTCTCCTCAGTCTTCTGAATACCTCCACTCTTAGGTTTCCCTCTTTGTCCTTGCAGAATGCAGTGTGAACCAAAATCCTGCTAAATTAGTTTAGTGGAAATACCGCCCCATTGGCATCTCACCATTCTCCAGTATTTTCTCCTGCTAACCTGCTTTCAGCAATAATCCTATCATGTCAGTTTAGCAAGAAAGCCCTTCTTCTTGATGTTTCCTCTTAAAATTTTCCATCCACTGACCTACCTTGCTCCTTGGTTATAAATCCCTATTTATTGTTGTTGAAATAAGGTTTGAATCTAATCTCTCTCCTCCACTGAGACTTCATTGCAGTGGTTCTTAGCCAGTCACGGTACCCCCGACCCTTAAATAAGTCTGTGTTACCATCCTTAGAAAGTGTCATTAATGTGTGTGTGTGTGTGTGTGTGTGTGTGTGTGTGTGTGTTTGTTTTACAAGCTATGCAGAGAAAAAAAAATTTCTACTGATCTACAATGTATATGGTGCACGCAATATTGAGAACAAAACCTAAATTTCTTAAGATCTTTGAAGATCAGGAGCAATTAACCTTTACATAATGATTCCAGATGGCTTCTACTATCTCTATAAGAGGGGTTCCTTAAAATTGTCCTTCTTCTTCCTGCCCTTCCTCTCTTCCATCCCCCCCAAATCTATTGATTTCAGGGAAGCCCCAGCTAGATGTTAAGTGGTCAAAATCCATTGTGATGGTCTGGAGAGACTCACAACCTGCTGTAGAAGACCCTGCCCAGCCTGCAGACTCACTGCCTCCTTCCCTCCCTGCAAAAACCTAGTCAGGTGCAGTGATACTCACCTTTAATATCAGCAATTTTGGATGCTGAGGCAGGAGGATCATAAGTTCAAGCCCAGCCTGAGCAACTTAGTGAGACTCTTTCTCAAAATTAAAAATAAAAGGGGATGAAAACATAGCTAAGTGATAGAATACCCCTGGATTCAATCCTTAGGATCTCCTTAAAACACAAGACAAAACAAAAACAACAAGAACAAAATATCTTTTATGCCCCTGAGCTCAAGAAGACAAAACTTTGAGGACATAAGCCTCTATCTTCTGCAAGGCCTATCAGTGCTAGTCACCTGAACATTGGCACCTAATAGCCTGGACATTTGATTCTGGTAAAAGCTTACTACCATTTCTACAGCCTAAGTTTTTCTAATCTAAAATTTAACACTTTTGAAACTGTGCAGGGCTATATGAAGACCTTGTATATGTTCCCCAATCAGCAAAATACTTCTTGAGTTAGTACTGAGAAATGTTGCCCTTGATTACATTCCAGAGTGACTTAGGACAGAATAAGAAATAGGTAGAAAGGAGACATAAAGAAAGGAATAGGAAATTAGGTTTTAATTCAGAAGAGCTGCCAACTTTTCCATGCCTGTCTTTCCCTAAGACATTCTCCTTTCCAGGCCTTACATGCCTAAATTCCTGGGAAATCTACCTGTGCATTATTAATTTAAACGCCATCAAATCAATTAAGTAAAGAGAGATACACTATTTTTGAGAATCTGATAATTTAGGGAACTTATCAGGACTATCTACTGATCAGATAATGAAGACCTTAGCAACACAAGAATCCTTAAAGTGACCAGATCACCCTAAACTGCCTTGAGATCACCAGACTGATACTGTTGCAGGAATCAGACTGGCCAAGAAGCAGCAAACTCGGAGAGTAAGAGAACTCAAACTTTATTTTTATGCGGGAGGGCCCAGAGGAAATCAAACTCCAAATTCTGAGTCCCCATCCCCAGTTTCTCACAATATTTATAGGCTATCTACTGTGGGGTTTCCGGTGGGAAGCCTGTTTGCAGAAGCAGAGTGGGATAAGGGGGGAAACTGGCTTTTCTCACAGGCCTTTGAAAAAACTCTACCCTAGTGCTCAAAGCCTCAACAGGGGTGTTTCCACTTCAAAGATGAGTACTTAGATGCCTAGGAGTATTTATTTACAATACAAAAACTAATTAATTAATAATAATTAATTAGGTTTCCTGAAGAAGGCTGACAGAAGGGGAGGCAAACGAACCCTTTTCCCACACACCAGATTTTCAGGATAGTGTTCTTATAATTTCATTTTACAACCAGGCATGGTTTTGTCATCCATGACAATATCATTCCAATACACATTTGCATAATTATCTTTCACCAAGTTTCCTATTTAAAAAAAGAGCTGGGAATCCCAGAACCACATCCCTCACTCCCTAACGGTCCATATTCTCCTGTGATTGAGTATTCTTTACTTTACCCTAAAAGGTATCCCTCTCTTGAGACTGTCCACATTCTCTCCTAAATGTGTACCTCCTTTCCTGAGTAAGTCTTGCTCTCTTCTTCTGGCAAATGCTGGAATTCTTTTCAACCACAGGAGCCAAGGTCCCTGCTGGTCTGGAGTTGAGCTCCCCCTCCTTCCTGGGGAACTTATTTCCTTCTTTGGAGACACCTCTTCTCCTATGGTAAGAGCACATTTATGTAACATTTCTAGGCAATCCTTACTGCAATTTTCAAATCTTATGAACACAAGTGTGTACATTTTTGAAAATGAAAAATAATGAAATATATTACGCTTGAAAAGATACACCCCAGCTTGTGTTATTTACTGAATAATTAGCTGGATATCAATCCCATATCCTTGCCACCATTTATTATTACTTATATTCTTAATAATTGCCATACTGACTGAGATGAGATGGAATCTTAGTGTAGTTTTAATTTGCATTTCTCGAATTGCTAGAAAAGTTGAAATTTTTTAAAATTTGTTGACCACTTGTATTTCTTCTTCTGTGAAGTTCCTGTTCCGTTCCTTTCCGCATTTATTATTTGGGCTATTTAAATTTTTTTGGTATTATGTTTTTTGATTTCTTCATGTATCCTGAAGATTAATGCTCTGAGGACAGGTGGCAAAGATTTTCTCCCACTCTTTGCCACCTGCACCTCAGATAGAGCACTGATTGTTTCCTTATGGACTCTTGACTGTTCTTTTCATTGACTCTTCTAGTAGTGAGTTCTTCCTCTGTCCTTTTAATATGTAAATTTTGTAAAAAGCTTCCTGCCAGTTTCACAGTCCAGGAATGCTTTCTCCAGGATATGGAAATAAGAGAGGCCTAGAGGCCTTCCTAAGGCTCCAGGAGGCAGGTGTGCTAGGCCTGGACTGTTGGGTTCCCTTCTTGGTGGGTGGAGGAGGCTGCTGGCAGTATGCAGCTCTGATTTTTATTTTTCCTTCCCCTTCTGAACTTTCCCTGCCCTCTCATGCTGTGGCCTTGTAGGTCGCTCAGATGGAGACACTCCCTGCCCAGTCAAACTCAGGAGAAAAAAAAAGTCAAAAAAGGTCTGGACAAAGGAAGAAACAAAGACGTGACCAAAAGATGGCTGTCAAAATGCCTTAATATATGCCTGCATTGGCTGTAAGACACGAATACCAGAGCCTAAGACCTTCAAGCTGCACCCTGAGAGCCCACATCCTAAGATGCTGCTTCCTCTAGAACTGGCTGAAGTTCAGGCATAGAATTGTTCACAGGTGAATCCATGACACCTTTGACTCTTCTCCTGGCTCAGACCTTAGGCATCACACTTTCAGCTGCTTTTCTAATAGACTGTTGATCCCCCAAAATAAAGGGGTTACAGAAAAACTCGCTTTTATACTGCTCCCTTTGGGCTTCAAGCAAAGATGATGTGTGGAAATGTACAGTGGACTAGGATTTGGAAATCTGAAAACCAGTCCGCGCGCGCGCGCGCGCGTGTGTGTGTGTGTGTGTGTGTGTGTATACATATATGTGTGTGTATATATATATATAGAGAGAGAAAACAATTATAATTATATTGATAGTCCTATTGTGAAAATAACTAATTTCAGTACAGTCCTCAACGAGGTCAGCACCTATTTCCCAGTCTCTGTGGAAGAGTAGGATCTAACTTCAGTGGGTGCTTTGCTGCAAAATGTCAAACTGCCTAATACCAGGAAGATAGAAGTTTTACTTTTACAGTTGTCTATGATCTCTTTACCTCACGCTTAGAGACTTTCTAGCCTTTTGTTTCAGGGGAATTGTGTTCAGATTTCAGTTCTGGCCTCACTCACCTATCTCAATAGCCCTTATTAAAGATTTCCTGGAATTTGGCTTTGACATCATGATTTCTCAATTGGAGCTTGTTATGCTCGAATTCAGGACCCCCAAAGACCACCAGAGACCAAGATTGATGTAAAAAGCAAAAAGGTATTTACTGCGAGCTAGCTTGGTCCTCTGCATGCACACACAGCAACTGGTGATGCTGAGAGGCCCCGAGCCCAGGGTTTGTGTTGAGGGCCATAGCCAAGTGGGGATGATGCATGGCATTTTTGCCAGAAGTAGTGGTTGAGAGGTGACACCAGCGAGCCGTTAAGATGATGACTTTTGAGTTCTTGCGGAGTTCCTGTTGAGTTCCGGTTGAGCTCTCATGGGGATTCCTGAAGAGTTTGCGTTGGTTGGTGGAGTTCTGGTGGTGGGAGTTCCGGTTGGTGTGTGGTGTGTTGCTGGAGGAGCCGCGTGGGGTGGCTTTCGGGAGAGTTCCCGGGGAGTGTGCTGGTGGATTTTGGAAATAAAGTTTGTACCTGCTTGAGTGGCTCATGATTTGTGTCCAGCCAGACTGTGGCAATTGGTGGCCCATACGGGGAATGCCTGAAGCTCGGAGGTAAGTGAAATTGCTTGCCCCTGAGGGAAGGCAAGAGAATGGGTGACCATTTCAAAAAACAATGTGTTCTTGTTTTGATTTGTTTTGTTTTGTTTCAAGCTTCCTATCCCTAGAACTTTCTCAGGCACACTGGGAAAAATGGTTGGATCAAGGTTTGAAGTTGTTCGCCCCTGAGGAAGAGATAGAAATAGGCCACAAAATGCACATGTCAAGAAAATAGGAAAATTGATACAACAATTTTTTTGTCCGTTTTTGTTTCATTCTGTTTCGGTTTTTGTTTTGTGTTATAGTAGGTCAGGAATTAGTAAAAAACAAACTGAAAGAGTGTTAAGTAAATTGTTAGAGGTTCAGACTATGGTAGAAGACATTTTAGATCAAGCAAAAGAGAAGGTCTCTCAAGCTAGTCAGACAGAGGAAGAAAATTTAAAGTTAAAGGGGCTATTAGGGAAAAAGCTACAACAGGAGGCTGCTACTACACCATTCTATCACCAGTGGGCATAATTCAACCAACAGCTCCATCTATGGAAACAGCTGAATGGCCCTCAACCCCTGTAGTTGATAGATGGGATCCTGAGACAGGACCTCAAAGATTATCATGCCCTGTACTTGAGCAGGCAGGAGGGAGGCGAATTCACTGTGCTTTAGATTTCAAAACAGTGAAGCAGTTAAAGGAGGCTGTAACAACCTATGGTCCCCAAGCAACCTTCACTGAAAGTGAATCTATTACCAACTTGGACATGACGCCAGCAGATTAGACTAGCATGTGTAAATCTGTGCTAAATGTAGGACAATATTTGCTATGGAAGGTTGCCAATGAGGAATTTTGCATGGAGACGGCTAGGCGAAATGCAGCAGCCAGTTACCCTCAAAGGAATCTAGATATGTTGTTAGGAAAAGAACCTTATGAGGGTCAACAGGAACAAATGAATATAATCCTGCTATATATTCACAAATTGCTGAAGATACAGTTAGGACATGGAAGACTTTACAAGGACATGGAGATTTACAAGGTCAATTATCTAAGATAATACAAGGAGCTAATGAGCCTTACGCTGAATTTGTAGATAGGCTTATTCAAACAGCTACCAGAGATTTTGGGGACACAGAACAAGTGATGCCATTAATTAAACAGCTAGCCTTTGAGCAAGCAAACAGATGATGCAAGGAGACCATTAGACCATGGAAACATGGAGATTTAAACACTAATTATGTAGAGACATTAATGAACAAGGGCAAGTCTTGGCAGCTGCAGTACAACAGGCTTTTGATGCCAGGCCAAAAACATGCTACAATTGTGAACAAACAGGATATTTTAAAAGGTGTTGCCCCATAGGAGGAGGGTTTAACAAAGCTAGGTATCAAAGGAGTAGAATACTGTGGGTATTTGCCCACAATGCCATAGAGGGAGACATTGTGCTAATGAATGCCATTCTCAAACCACCATAGAGGGTACTCCGTTATCAAAAAATGGACAAGGACCAGGTGTTTACCCACGATATTGTGGAGAAAAGCATCAGGCTCCATTGCCAAAAAACAGACAGGGGAGCCCAATGCTCCTGGGCCCACGACCACAAATATACGGGACAATGGAGGAACCCAGTGACACCATCAGGGTAGTGCCCAGGACACATTGTCCATTAGATCTCTCACCAGACAAACCAGAGGAAGTGCAGGATTGGACATCTGCACCTCCGCCAGAGCAGTACTAACTCCAGAGATGGGACTTTAAATCATTCCCACAGGGGTAAAAGGACTTCTTCCCCAAAAAACAGTAGGTTTATTATTGGGATGCAGTTCTTCTACTCTAAAAGGACGTATGATAAGTCCTGGGGTAATTGATCCCGATTATGAAGGTGAAATAAAAAATTATAGCTAGCTCTCCAAGAGGTATATCAGTAATTTCACCAGGAGATAGAATAGCGCAGTTATTAATAATACCCAGCCTGCATGATAAATTTTCCAGTAGTACTGTAGAAAGAGGTTCCAGGGGATTAGGCTCCACAGGTGTAGATTGAGCTATGCTGTCTTTAAATTTAGATTCTTGCCCAATGCTAAAACTAAATATTCAAGGATATGAATTTAATAGGCTACTGGACACAGGTGCAGACCTTAGCATCATCTCTCCTCAAGAATGGCTGAAACATTGGCCATTACAACAAGCCACTCAAATGCTCCGAGGCCTAGGAGTGGCAACTAATCCCCATAGAAGTGTAATGGTATTAGATTTGAAGGATCCTGAAGGATGTGAAGGAACTATACAGCAATATGTATTGGAGCATCTTTCTATAAATTTATGGGGACGAGATGTCCTAGATCAATTAGGTTTTACATTAACAAATAACATCAATCCAAATGTGCCCACTATTAGGGCCAGACAAGGTTTTAGGAAAGAAAAAAGATTAGGAGAACAAGAACAAGGTATAGCAGCACCAATTCAAATAGATCAAAGAATAAATAGACATGGATTGGGTTTTCAGAAGGGGTCACTGAGACAATAAAAATTACTTGGAAATCAGAAAGACCAATATGGGTTCCTCAGTGGCCCCTGACTAAAGAAAAGATACAAGCAGCCCATGACCTGGTCAAACAACAATTAGCGGAGGGACATATACAACCTTCCGTATCCCTCCATAATACTCCCATTTTTGTCATCAAAAAGAAATCTGGTAAATGGAGATTATTGCAAGATTTAAGAGTCATTAATAATGAGATGGTTATTATAGGACCTACTCAATTGAGGATTCCCTAATTGTCTGCTTTGCCAAAAACCTGGTATGTTTTAGATATAGATATTAAAGATTGTTTTTTTTTTTCAATTCCAATTCATCCTGAGGATAGTCCACGTTTTGCATTTACTATCCCTGCACTGAATCATGAAGGTCCTGATCAGAGATATGAATGGAAAGTACTCCCTCAAGGGATGGCTAGCAGCCCAACTATGTGTCAAATTTATGTTAACAAAGCAATCCAGCCACTTAGAAATCAAAATCCTGAACTACAAATATTTCACTATATGGATGATGTATTATTAGCACATAAAGATAAAAACACATTGCTAGAATGTTATGCCACACTTACAAATTTATTAAAAAATTATAATCTAGAGATAGCAATAGATAAAGTACAATTAAATTTTTCAATTAATTATTTATGAGTTCTATTATCCTCAACCATGGTCCATCCACCAAAGTACTTTGGAAGGATATTCTAACAGGACAATGGAAAGGTCCTGACCCAGTGATTGTCTGGAGTCAGGGTTCTGTTTGTGTGTTTCCACAGGGAGAACAGCAGCCAATTTGGATTCCAGAGAGATTAACCAAAGCGATTTCTACAGATCAAAAAGAAGATGATTTGAGTCAATTCCATAATAGCCGATATCCAGAGCTCCAGCTTGGCTATTCTTATATCTTCAACAGTGGTTTGTCCCGTCCGGCAGGACACATCAACGTGGGCAGCGAACCTAGATGGGGAGGAATGAAGGGACAAAAGACATGAAAGGTGACAGCAAGACAAAAGTTCTGATCCAGCTGCAAACTTTTATTGTTCACACAGGGGTATTTATATGCTGGGGATGGGGAAGCTCTCTAATCATCAATTGCTGGATATGGGTGGGTATTCATATGCTGGAGATGGGGAAGGTCTCCAATCAGCAATTGCTGGATGTGGGTGGTAAAACTGCCAGCTGCAAGATGTCTGATGATCCTGATAACCACAGGATGTTCCAGGGAGATAGGTAGCTGCAGGATGCCTTCTGGGCAGGATGTCTCCCAGGGGGCTGTCAGGCTAATCTTTGAAGGAGAATTTCCTTCTAGTTCCCCACACCTGGAGGCTAATGAATAATGAACACCATTGGAGCCTATTTCAAATGTAAAAAACTGTGAGGCTTGCTTGTGGGAATACCTTCAGACCCATATGCAAGTTATAGGAAAAAGGATGGGATATCCAAATAAGAGTCAAACCCAGGTGCTAACCAGGATGCTTTTTTCAATATCTATTTTATTATTGCCTTTTCCCATATCATGAAGTTCTATTTTATTTTTTGAGCTCATACAGACATAGATTAATGTTTTTCTGATCAGGCACAGTCCCTAAGCCACATTGCTTGTTGTTTAATTAAACAGAAGGGGAGAGATGTTGAGGGACACAGCTGAGTCAGGATGATGCATGGCATTTTTTTCCAGAAGTAGTGGTTGAGAGGTGATGACAGTGAGCCATTAAGATGATGACTTTTGAGTTCTCACAGAGTTTCTGTTGAGCTCTCATGGGGATTCCTGAAGAGTTCGAGTTGGTTGGTGAAGTTCCGGTGGTGGGAATTCCGGTTGGTGTGTGGTGTGTTGCTGGAGGAGCCAAGTGGGTGGCATTTGGGAGAGTTCCCAGGGAGTGTGCTGGTGGAGTTCAGAAATAAAGTTTGTTCCTGCTTGAGTGGCTCATGATTTGTGCCTAGCCAGACTGTGGCAGGTTTGCATCAGTTTTATACATTCTTTGGAGAAGACAGGGACCCCCACATACATCATAGCATCTCTTAGCAAATCATCACACACCATGGGGAAAATCTAATAACAACTCTAAAACATGATTAACACATTCACTGGTGGGAACAAGTTGGGTAGGGGTGATTGGTTACTACAAGAGGGGGATTCATTTGAACTGATTGGTTTAAGCCAAGAGGGGTGTTCATGCTGAACTACATGGTTTCCCAACATGTTATCAACCACCATAAACTACTGGGAGGGTCATCTGGCATCCCAGGTATTTCCCAGTCTCATGCTGATTGGTGGCTGCTAAGGGATTGCTATGGATCCCCACCTAGCCTGACTGAGTCAGGGACACCTGGCGCAGAAGATCTCTCCTGTTACTTGTAGATAAACCACTTAGCAGGGTGGAAATGTGCTAGGAGTGCTTTGTGGGTCTTTCCAAGGGCAAAGGTCATGTCCCTTCCTTGGACAGGCTTTGCTCTGAGGTAGAGGCTGGTTTTTCAAGCTCAGAACTCCTTCAGAAAGAACACAGATAGGAAAACATGCTAATGCAATAAGTAACCCCCAAAACCAAAGGCCTAATGTTCTCTCTGACATGTGGATGCTAACACACAATAATGGGAAAGGGAAGAATCGAATTTCATTGATTAGACAAAGGGGAATGAAGGGAATAGATGAGAGGTGGGAATAGAAAAGATAGTAGAATGAATTGGACATAACTTTCCTAGGTTCGTTTATGAATATTCCATCAGTGAAACACCACATCATATACAACCACAAGAATGAAATCCTAATTAGCATATTAGAATATGTATGTATAATATAGCATCATGTAAATCTAAACGTAAGAAAGGAGAAGGAAAAGAGGCATGTGTTAAGTTTGGTTCAGAAGGGAACAATGAAGCCATTTTTGTCAATAAAATATCTTTTTAGAACTTATGAAAAATTATTAACCAGAAGCTAAATCATGCTTCAAAACTACTTTTAAGCAATGCAGAATTTTTTTTTTACTTCTACTTCTATAACCTTTTTTGTTGAAGCCTTATTTATGGTGTTAATAAAAATAAAAGCAACTTTCCCTTGGTAAGCAAATGGATAAACAAACTGTGATGCACCCATACCATGGCACATTAACCAGCTATTAAAATCAATGTAGCAAACTTAGTATCTACTGTCCTTCAAAGGATCTCCCAGATATATTGCTTCAGTGATTCAGGCCCAAATCCCTCTAGGCGATTGTTGACATCTCCTAAGTTACACCCTAAATACTTCCGCAAAACATGTGGGCTCCCACTTAACATGTCCACAGTCTGATTATTTATTATCAGCTTTGTTTCCCACCCTCCACCTGGTGCAGCTGTCATCTCCAACATGACCTGCATTATCATTAGTCTCCTTGATTCTGCAATGCCCCCCTCCCAAATGCAAGGAAGGTGTCCTTTTAAGAACTTCAGGTGGATCAGAAAGTCAGTTCATGCCACTCTTCTGTTTTAATTATCAGCCAACTGTGTGACATCTCGATTTTCCCCCTCTGTCCTCATCTCTCCTGTTCCTTCATGTGGATCCTGTCACACTGACCACCTTACTCCTTCTCAACCATGTCCAGGCCCCATGGCTTTTACAAAGACTTCTTCCTCTCTTTGAATTGCTCTTAGTCCAGGCATTAGCCATATCTAAACTGTGCCCCTTAAGCCTGCTGAAGTTTTATCTTGTCATTGAGGTCAATTCGTACTACCCCAGTTTAAAGTTTAACCTGTTCACTAATCTGATGTGCTCATCCCCTATTTCCCTTCTCCTGATGACTTTTAATATCTTCTAGCAAATTTATAATTTACTTCTTTGTATGCTTATGGCCTATTTTCTGTCTCTCTTCATTAGAATAAAATGTTCACAAAAGTAAAGAATCATTGTTTTATTCATAGTATTGCATAGAATACAGAGTGTGGCACAGATGCCACCCATTAAATATTTGTTGAATACATGAATGAATGAGAAGTAAAATTCTTTGTCACTAGAATAAGGTGAAAAACTCATGTGAAATATCAAACCTTCTCTCAGTAGCTATCATACCTATTCCCAAATATGCTTTTTTAACAGTCTTAAAATCTGGCAGGTGTAGTTAATAAACACTAGATAAAAATGTTAAAAAATTATACCTCTTACATCATGAAATTAAAAATTTATGTATGAAAACCTCAGCATGATAAGTCCACATATGTAATTATTCAATTGTAATTTATATTATGAAAAATGAAAACCAGGATAAGGACTGGTACAGATTAAGTTTGAAAAGCACAAACATAAAATAAGACATATTTCCAAACCCTTACTACTTACTGATATGAACATAGGATGATAGAATTTGGTCTTCCATGGAGTGTCTAGATAGATTGGATGAAATTAATACTTTCTGATTGCTGATTCATGTACAGTACACACAGTGATTAATTTAGACAGAAAAGATTTTACTGTTGTCTAGGGAAAAAATGCAATAAGTTAGTACAATGAACTGACTTGTACTATTTTCTTTTCTTTCTTTTTTTTTTGGTGGTATTAGAGATTAAATCCAGGGTACTCTACTACTGAGCTATATCCAGTACTTTTTATTTTGGGGACAGGGTCTCATTGTTATCCAGTCTGGCATCAAACTTACAATCCTTCTGTCTCATCCTCCCAACTCACTGGGAACAAATGCATGTGCCACTGGATGTCAGCTACTATTTTTGAATTATTGGGTGAAAAATATGGATAATCTAAGGTAAAATCATGATTAAAAATAATTTTCTAAAATAAATCTCATGGGTTTTTCCATTACTGGCTTAGTTACTTCCTTTAGAATGTTTGTTTGGGGATGTGTGATTCTTTATTATTATTATTAGGTGGAACTTGATACAAGCAGCATCATTTTGAAACATATCCCTCATCTTAGAATAAGAGTTACCTCATGGTCACTTTGAATCAGCCTGAAGTTAAACCCCAGATAATACTTCATCATCATGCAAAGAAACCCCAAATAATATTCTATCCGCATACAAAGAAAGGAAGTTGCTATCTGGGACTGGAATCTTGAAAACACCTGGTTTGACATGCATGGTGACCACCTCAAAGAATAGAGGTGATGACCAAAATGATCCTTCCCTGACAAGCTCCTAGCAATGGCCTAACCACAAAAATTCCCCCACTGACTCATGCTCCCATATACACCTCAGGCTGTAAGGGAAGACAGTCTCCACTGGGACCCCCTGCACATGTTTGTACCAAATAAATCTGTGCTACTGTTGAGCAGCTCTCCTCTTTATTTCCTTCATTTTTCTCTTGCCTTGCAATTATGTATTTGATCTAATGTCCTACCACTACAAATTAATGATATGATCAATTATTATTAAAATAAAAGACTATTCTGGCACAGTGGTGCACACCTCTAATACAAGAATCTCTAAAGTCTGAGGCAAGAGAATCCTAAATTCAAGGTCAGCCTCAGCAATTTTGTGAGGTTCTAAGCAATTTAGCAAGACGCTGTCTCAAAAAGAACTGGCAATGTAGCTCAGTGGTAGAGCACCTACAGGTTCAAACCTAAGAACCCAAATAAGTGAAAAGCAATTGAACATCAGAGGAACATTTTAATATCATAGAAGCTCTCTTAAGAGATAGTATAGGAAATAGCAGATGAGATTAGGCTTGCTTGGAACCATACTGAGTTTAAATCCTGGTTCTATTCCTTGCCTATGTGACCTTAAACATGTGTTTACACTCTCTGCAGTTTAGTTTGCTTATTTATGAATAGAAAGAATAGAATCTACCTCAGGAATTGTGGTGAGGAATGAGTTTTTATGAGATGGACTGTGTGTGCCACCACTGAGTGAGCACCACGCACCTGTGAGCCACCACTCCTGTTTATTTCCACCAAGAGACCACAAGCTATTTCATGTGCTGAATGTACGAGGCAATGCTGGTGTACTTATACACCTGCATTTCTGACACCCAGAGCTGTGGCTATCTGGTGTTCTGGAGTTTACCCTCATTGAAATGGGCCCTTTGGGTTCTAGACCCAGCTTCACTTTAACTGGTTACAATTACAACTCTGGGCAAGCTTCTGATATCAGTTTCCTAATTTAAAAGAGGATTTGTAAAATCCTTTTTATAAAAACTTTGTCTTGAATCCAGCATAGGCATTCTTCAAAGATGAGCTCTGAGAAAATGAAACATCAAAATCCTCCTGAAGACTAAGATAAACAAATTCCCAAATCTGGCTTAAATCACTACAATAGTGGATGGAGATGGATTAAGAAAATTTTATTCAGGATTTGCTTTATCTTCTTCCAAGAAACGTCATTATAGCTTACTTTCCTCCTAAATGGAAAGCAATAGATTCATAGAAAGAGAAGCCTACCTAGAGACTGAGAGTACAGTAACTGCATTTCAGCAAAAGCAATTTGGTGGTAGTATGTTTGTGTGTGGGGGTGGGAGGGATGAGGTGGTAGGGTGGTGGTATTAATGCCCAGTTAATGAAATTCCTGGCGACTTCTAAGAAAGCGTAAGTCTGGGTCTCCATTGCTACTTCATGACTTTTCCAGGTATTTAAGACATTTCTTAGGGGCTGGGGTTGTGGCTCAGTGGTAGAGTGCTTGCCTAGCAGGCACGAAGCACTGGGTTCAACCTCACCACCACATAAAGATAAAACAAAGGTCACTGTGTCCACCTACAACTAAAACAAATTTAAAAAAATGTTTCTTAGGATAGAGTTTTTGTCAAGCAAGGCATGGTAGCATATTCCCACCATCCCAGCTACCCCAGAGGCTGAGGCAGGAGGATTACAAATTGGAGGCCAGTCTTAGCAATTTCTAGCCAGGCCATAAGCAACTTAACAAGACTCTTCTCAAAGTAAAAAATAAAAATGACATGGGATATAACTCAGAGGTAAAGTGCCTCTGGATTCAATCCCCAGGATCTTCCTCTCTCCCAAAAGGATAGAATTTCCGCCAGTCTTTAAGCTATATTTGGTTGCTACTGTTCTTGTTCCCTGATCATGAACAAAAGAAGAACCTCTAAAAATAATTCATCCTAGTGGAAAGTGGTTTGCCTGACTTAGGTATCTGGCCCATCTACCATGGAGAGAGGAGCAACCAATAGGATTACCCAGGAGAGGGGGACAGTAATGAATAAAATTGGCCCTTATTAGAGCAAAGACTCTGAAAGCAGAACTGGGCTTATGCTTAATTAATTATCTGAGAACATAAAGGGAATTGAAAATGTCATGCAATTAAATTTTCTAAGGATACTTGACTATATAAACCCAACCACAGGCTACAAAATTTAAAATGCTCTTAAGGAATCACCTGGCAGGTAAGGGAACTTACTCAAGTATAAAAGCAAGGAGAAAATCTCAGAGTAGCAGAGGCAAGAACTCATTAAAAAAAAAGGGGGGGCATATGAAAGCAGGTAGGGAAATGGAACTTAAAAAGATTTCAAGTAAAATGTAGAACTAAAAATGGTATTATTGAAATACTGGAACTTAATACACATATAAAATAAAATTTTAAAGAGAAATCAACCCTTAAAAAAAATTGAATTGACTCCGTTATAAAGTTGGTAAACCTGAATCAATAATTGACTCCGTTATAAAGTTGGTAAACCTGAACTGGATCTCTAACACAATAAGTAATATTACCTACTTTCATGCTTCAAATTTTTATGCATATGCTCATAACAGAATGTTTTGATGCATAAAATGATGAGGGTTTTTATTTCTTCTTTCCCTAGTTCCTCAATATTTCTGTATTTTTTTTCTCATGCCCTTTCATGAAAACAGTGGTTCTAGGTGAGCTGCCTTAATGAGAGATGAGATAGGCAGACAGCTGACATGCATGCACAACTTTTCTGTTTCAAGAGCTTGGGAAAAATATTTTCATGATATACAGAAACAGTGGACAGGAGTGGTGCTTCAAGCAACTGGAAAAAATAAGTCCTGGCAAGCCAGGGGCAGGGGATGGGGTGCGGGAGATAAGGAGAGGTAGATCTTAGGGATGCCTGCAAGTGAGAGGACAGAAAGATCCTGCAGGAGACAGACTGAGAACATGCCTGCATGATCTCTCTAGTCAGACAGTCCATGGACAATCTCTCAAAGGTTACTCAGTGCCAGAATATTGCAGAGCTGCCTCATATGCTCCATACCACCCCCAAAATGCATTAAAGTAGCAGATGGAGGGGGCTGGGGATGGAGCTCAAGTGGTAGCGTGCTCGCCTGGCGATCGGCCCAGTTCAATCCTTACACCACATAAAAACAAAGATGTTGTGTCCGCCAATAACTAAAAAATAAATATTAAAAAAAATTCTCTCTCTCTCTCTCTAAAAAAAAAAAAAAGTAGCAAATGGAGATTCTAAGGTTAAAGGGACCATAGGAATAGAAGAGGGCATGTTAACATAGACCTTTGTTTATGTTATTTACCAAGTTCATAAAATGTTAGGCACATAGAAGTTCAGTTAGTATCTACTGTATAATAAATGAATGAGTGAATGTAAATGAGAATAGATATGAATGCATTTTTTTCCAGTGTTGGGGGTCAACTTCAGAGCTCATGCATGCTACACAAGCACTCTATCAGTGAGATACCCAATCCAAAAACTAAATATTACCATGGGAATCCAGATGGAACAAAAGTCAGCTGGAATGAAAGACCAGTTAATACATTCCTCCATGCACATAATCTTGAGGACTAGTTGCTGTCATCATTTTCTACCTATCTTTGTTTACTCATCAAGGGATTCAGGTAGAGCCCCAGGGAAATTGGAGGAATGACTGTTGGAGCATATTTCTGATATCCTAGCAGAATAAGGGCTCTTAATAGAAAATAAGCTTATTGATTTTTTAAAACAATCACCAAGGCCTTATTATATGCCAGACACTAGAGATATAAACATAAATTACAATAGTTATAGCAACAGAAAGTTTCTTACAAACAACTAATATTTATAAACATTACTTACTGCAGGTGAAGTACTATTGAATGGTATGTTCGTAATAACTCAAGAGAACTCTCACAGTAGATAATATGATGCTACACATTTTATAGATGAGAAACTGAGGCACAGAAAAGTTCATTATTATGACCAAGGCCATTAGAATTGAAAAGGAAGACTCAAGATATGAATCTAGGCCACTTGGGATCAAATGCCATGCTTATAAACTCTGAGATTGCAAACTGAGAGGTATATTCTTAAATTCTGATGACTCAAAATTACATCTGTAGCTAGGAAGTTTCCCTTGGACTCCACATCATTGTATGCAAAGGCTGACAGGACACTCCCCAACTGAAACTCAATGTATATAAACAAAACTAAAGTCAACACTGATCTTCCCAATTTCCCTTGGTTTCTTACCTTAGAGAATGCCATTCCTTTCAATCTAAGTCAACCACAAAAATAAATAAATAAATAAATAAATCTGTTTTCTCCCTGTCTGCCTTTCCTCTACTCAAAGAGTAGCCTTCAAATCAAATACTAAATCTTCTTGATTCTCTGGTCTTCCTACTGCCCAAGACTCTTGATTATGGTTTGTACCTAAAAAATGCCCCCTTTATGCAGTAGGCAATGTTCAGAGGTTAAAAGATAAGATTATGAGTGCTGTAACCTCATCAGTGGAAGAATCAATTAATACAATGGATAGATCCATTTGATGGATCAATCACTTGAATGGACTAGTAGGTGGTAACTATAAGTAGATGGGGTGTGGCTGGAAGAAGTAGATCACTGGGGTTGTATCCTCGGGAATTAAATCTTGTTCCTCTGGTTCCTCACTCCCTCTCTTTGCTTCCCAGCTGCCTTGACCTGAACAGCTTTTCTCCACCTTGCCCTTCTGCCATGACACTCTGACCTTACCTCAGGCCCAGAGTAATAGAGTTGGCCAAACTTGGACTGAGACCTCTGAAACCATGATTGCCAAATAAACTGTTTCCCCTTTAAGTTGTTCTTGTCAGATATTTTGGTCACAGTGACTAACAGCTTTTTCTATCAGGCCATATCTTCTCTTGTTTGCATTATTTTACTAGCCCTTGGAGTTGTCCTTCCACCTCAAACTTCTGAATTATAATCTCCTCCATTTAGTCAGATTGACTTTTATGAAAAAAAAAAAATCTGAAATTCACATTCATTTCATTCTGGTTTAAGGAGGAAGCCCCAAATTGTCCAATATACGAGATAGAACCCAGTGAAGATGTGAGTCCTATTTACTCTCCAAGCCTTACTTCTCACTTTTTCCTTCTTTAGTTTTACTAAATTATTGAAATCCATCAAATGAACAATCTATACTCTTGCAAATAATTCTCTTCTTTTCACAAAAGCCTTCATCATGAAACTTCATCAGGATAAAGCCAATTCACTGTTATCATGTCAAAGTAGCTGTGATTCCCTCTGAAGATTCTTTCCTAAATTTCACAAAGTAGGTCATGTGCTTGCTGGATGCTTATCCCTGTTACTGCTTAGCTATTTACAGTTTACACCTTTGTCTTCTCAAGACCACATTTTCCTGGTAGGTAGGCCAGAACAATGTCTTAGTAATGAGTATTCTCATCACCCAGAATAATGGCTGCTTAGGAGGAGTGAACTTTAAAACAGCAGCAACAATAAACTGAATGAAGGAAAAATAATCACATTAATTAATTTATCCAGGGTAGTGAATAAGCAATATACCAATCCAAATATGGAAAAGAAAACATTTTTTTTTTCAGGAAAAATTTGGCATACGAGGACTGTGAAATTAAAATAAGGATGGGCTCATAAATCTTACTCTAACTGGATCAAATCAGCAGCAGTCTAACTTTCTATCAACCAAATGAGAAATCACAGCCAAAGCTGCATTTTTCTAGAAATCCAAATAGAAGAACAGTTTTCCCCTGCATCAGTTCTCTGCATTAATGACTTCAGGTTGTTAATAATTGGGGATATCAGGTTCTAAAGGAGCAAGCTGAATTGATCAGATTAAAACACCTACAAACAAGATTGGAAATTAGAGAACAGCTCGAGTCAAAATAGATCTTTCCTAGTGGACTATGTGGTGAACCAGACCCTGAAATCCCTAATCATCAAATCTGAGTAGTTTATGCTAAAAAGAAAGTACCTGATAAGGAAACAGAATAAGACCAACTCTTTCTTCAAAATAACAGAGATCATATCATGGCTATGAAACTCCCCAGTCACATGACTTAAGATAAGTCACTTTATCTTCCTAGTCTTTAAATTGGGAATAGCAAAATCTCTTCTGCTAATTGCCTGGGATGTTTTGAGGCCACAGTGGAGGCAAGGCAGAGTTCTTGATAAAGTTCAAGGTACCTGATGACAGGGCTGTTCTCCTGATTAAAGGCCTTCCTGACAACCAACCCCCTGGAGTGAGATTAAAGTAGTTCTCCCTGGATGTGTTATCAATTGGCAAAGTGTGTTTTACAGAGACCTGTGTATGATTTTTAGTGGGTGATGATGGGAGGAGCTACTGAAATTGAATGTACAGAGCCCGTGATGCTAGTTGCCCTACAAAAGGCAGAACTCTCCCATATAATGAAGAATTTTCTAGCCGATGGCAAGAAATAATGAAAAATTTTCAAGCCTGTGGCAAGACATTGTAATGTCTGAAGTAAAAAATAAAAATCTGTTACAGCTACCACAAGCTTAAACCAGGGCCTCTGAAAGTACATGCACATGGCTTAAGTGTGCCTGGTAAGGGGGCCAAAGAGGCCAAAGGCTGGCCAAGCCATGGGCCTGGCTGAGAGCTGTATCTGGAAGGAAGGGCTGCCCTTTAAACATTCACATTGGGACTGTAGTTTCATTGTACATACAATTAATAATTTTGCATTATTTTAATACACTTTAAATTCTCAAAAAGGTGATTACCATGAAAATCTAGGGAATATTGCACTTTGGTCTTTGGAAAATTCAACAAGATTTCCTTTAGCATTTCAAAAAATCATGTTTCTATGGCAATGATAAATCATAGTATTTGAGATATCAAAGCCTCTCTGTCTGTCTGGTTGGCTATTTTATCTTGAACATAATTTCTGATATTCAGTATTTAATTCAATGAATTTTATTTTCTTATTTCTTCCTTTGTAGCCCTGAGTGTTTATTCACAATAATGTTAAAAAAATACTTTCCAACCTGATTTCTATCAGTTAGACATAATTCTTTGTTCTGTCAACAAGGTAGAATAAATTTCAGATAAGATTAGAATTATAAGTAGAATTGAGCAAAATCAATTTAACAAATACTATACCAGAGCCTTGGCAAGGAACAAAACATATGCCCAAAGCTAAACATTTGCTATTTATTATCACATGGGTAATTATATTTTCACGAGGATGAGGCTGTGCTAGAGCAAGTGATGTGGCTTTTGTATTTGGGGAGAAAATATATTTATTCTGAAGTATCACTAAAAATAATTTTAAAGCCATCCTTAAAGTAACTACAAAGTCTTGTTTTAGAGACATGGATTGATTTTTAGGTCAATTCCAAACATTAGAAGAAGGTTTACACTGACATTAATAAAATATGTCTTCAATACATCTACTGTATACCATGCAGAAAAATTTCAGATCAATAAAAAGTCAAACAAAATGACAAATGTAGTAAAAGAAAAAGTTTCCCCTGTACTGGTTAGAGACAGTCTTCATATTTCTAATGCCAAAGGGAAGCCGATTTACCTCCAATAGGAGGCACAAACTAGTAAAGGACTCTTGTGTTTACATACACCATTCTGATATATTACCATGTGAGACACAGAGCCATACAGAAAAATGGTAATCTTAGATTCATTTTGGAAAGTCACAGAGGAAGTGAAATTTCAAAACTAGGTTTTAAAGGTGGTTTGAGAGTTTTCTCCAGTAAGAGAAAGAAGAAAAACTTTTTTGGCAAAGCAAAGATTTATGAACATAGCTTAGAATGGCAAAAATAACCCAGAGGTTAAAAAAATCCAGTTGACAAGTTCATTCTAATAATACTAACAATCACATAATAACAGCAATCACTGCTAACACTCATCAAGCAATTATTGAGTTTTCTACGTGCCTGGAGATGAAGTCAAAAGTCATTCCTCTCAAGAAGAAAGAATGAAAGAAAAATTGACTGTGTTGAAGAAACTGAAAAACAAAGGGTTAGCAAGAGGAAACCCTATACTTCCTGAACCAGGAACACCTAGCAGAGATGGGGCCAGGAAAGGCTGGAGGCACTGTGGGTGGTGCTACGTGGGGGGGGGGGAGGGGGGGCACAGTCCTGCTCTTACAACATTTTTGGAGTGTGGGCCTTCAAAAGCCTTTGTGCATCTGAGATAGGGTGAGATGTGGCAGACCTGGGTTGAGATGGCATCTGGTATTCCTGCATAGAAGATTGTGAGCTACCAGGGTGAGCTATGAATTTCAGCTTGACTATGTGCCAGGTATTCTTGAAAAATGTTTTTGATGCCTAACCTCCATCATGCCACTTAATGCCTGTTTTACCAAATCATAATTAAAAAGGAAGTTTCAAGTTCCAGCTTTTATATTTGTCATCTTGAACAATTTATTAAATTTGTCTCACTTTTTCATATTTCTGATAGGAATGTTATTACAGATAGCATAGCATTAAGTTGATATTAATCAATATTGAAATGAGTGTTAATTTAATTTAAAATGTGAGATGTTTTTCAGTTGCCCATGTCCCCAGACTATCCTCCCCTCTCTATTCCTATGCGTCTTTTTTTTTTTTTTTTTAACAGTGAGAAATGCCATGTCAGCTTCATGATGAAATACGGCAAGGAAAAATTAGCTATAATACAGAAATTTTAAGGTGGGAAAAAACAGGATATTTTGAGTTTTGTGCAATTGTTGTTAGAACCTAGGGTCCATCTACCACTGAGATAGAATTAAAAAAAAAAAAAAGCTGGGGCTGTATCTCCCCATACATAATTCTATGTTTTATTTTGAGTCAGGATCTCACTACATTGCTAAGGCTGGCTGGCCTCAAACTTGCCTCAGCCTCTCAAATTGCTATGATTACAAGCATGTGCCACCATACCCGGCTTTTGTTTTGTTTTGAAAGAGAAACCAGGGAAAGAATTTTGAAAAGATGCAATGATATGGAATTGTGACTATTTTCCTAACCTCCCAGCTGTGTGAAACAAATTGATCGGTATAGAACATAAGAAAGCTTTGAACTACTAAACCTTCAGCACAAGGAGGTAATCAAGCTGTGGTTTCAGAGGGAGACACAATACTCAACAGAAAACCTGGCAGATGCAAAAAGAGTATGATGTATGGATCTAAAGCTGCTGGCGCAAAACAGAGCAATAGTCTTTGAGGTTGAGAACTACAGACCCATGCCTGTATGGTGGTGATAAGCAATGTGGCCACATACTTTCAGGGATTTGGATTCTTTAACGTTTTCATTGCAAATTGGAAGCTTAGTATTTCTGAGAATTTTTTTTCTTTTTTCTTTTTTTCTTTTCCCAGTTAGTTAAACCTCTTTCTCTAAACTTGGTCATTCCATGGAGCAAAATTTGGGTTGGAAAATATTTTACTTCCTATGATGAGGAAAGTTTCATGGCATATGAGGCCAACAGCTTGGATGGCTACCAAGTTTGCTATTAGGTGAGTTTAATTACTCATCTAATTGCAACCCATATGACATTCTGCCACAAAGTAAAAGAGAAAGAGATTTTTCTGGAAGTCCTGATAAACTCTTCTGGCCAAGCTCAAGCTATCATTAAACAAAGTGGGCCAAAGTTCACAAAGCAGAGAAATAAGGCTCAGCTTCATGAGTTCATTTTATTATACCCAAAAGAACCACATGCATTTTTATATTGCTTTTAATTTGATATTTTACACATAGGGAAATTTAGCAGCAATAAAATGTTGAAAAGTGTACCCTCGGATGCTGCATGGTGAATGTGATGCAGATTTCAGCTATTCGTGGCTGCAAGTATAAAAAGGACTCATGAGGTCAGGTCTGTTTGTCACTGTTTGTTCTCCTCCAGGGTCTTAAAACCAAAAGTTCATAATTACATGCTGGTATTTACTAGACATTTCTAATTTGGTTGAGGTGTGTGTGTGTGTGTGTGTGTGTGTGTGTGTGTGTGTGTGTGCGCGCGCGCATGCATGTGCATGCTTTTTGTACTTGAATTTTGCATCCTCACTCAGAATCTGACCATGATAGATATCACTGGAGCAAAGAACCCACTGAAAATGAATGTATCCTGCCCATCTAGTCAGGCGGTCAACAGGTATTCTTTTGCAAAGTTGTTGTGATATTTATTCATTGAAATAACAGAAATAAGAAAAAATGGGTTAGCAAAAATTATCATAGAGAAAATAAGTTATCAGAGTATAGACTCAAACATGTACATTTATTATAATTTTGTTTATAGAAACTTTAAATGATAAGCCCTACATTGTTTTCCAAAATAAGTTTGTTTGTTTGTTTGTTTTGTTTGTTTGTTTGTTTGTTTCCTGTACTGGGGATTGAACTCAGGGGCAGTTTACCATTAAGCTACATCCTCAGCCCTTTTTCATTTTCTTATTTTGAGACAAGGTCTCTCGTTAACTTAATTAGGGCCTTGCTGAATTGTTGAGGCTGGCCTCAAACTTGTGATCCTCATGTCTCAGCCTCTCAAGTTGCTGGTATTACAGGCATGGATCACTGTGCCTGACTTTTTTATAAGTATTTTTAAAGCTTTAATTTAAAGTTTAAGCATTTTCTATGCACTCAATATTTCATCAAAATAATAAAATTTTCATTAATTAAGAGAAATAATAAATCTCAGAGAACACTTACAAAACAAATATTAAAAATAAAAATCCCACAGAGAAACTTAATCCCACTCTATGTAATGAAAACAGGAATATATGTCTGGTTTGCCTATCTTCAGTCAATTTATATGCATAGCCATCCTGATGAATGAACACATAGCTACAGATAAACACATATTTTTATACTTCACTAATGAGATCGTACAGTAATATTTTAGGTAATGATATTTTCATGAAACAATATATTATGACTTATATTTTAAGTTTTAAAACTGTTCTTCTAACTTTTAATTTTAGATGGTATATCAGAATAACACATAAATGTAGTTTACTAAATTAAATATCTATTGTTTGACTTTTTTGTATCTTGTGGGGGGGCAGTACCAGGGATTGCTGGGTGCTTCACCATTGAGCCATGTCCCCAGCCATTTTTTTAATGTTTTATATATATATGAAATCTGGGTGGTTGGCATTTGATTAAAATGACTGGCTGTCCCCAGGTGTGTTTATAGGGTGGGGTGTTCCCGAGGAAATTCACTTTTGGGACTGTGAGATGAGTGTGGAAGATCTGCCCTCAATATGGGTAAACTCAATCCAATGGAATACGGCCTAGATGGGACACAATCATGGAGGAAGAATTAATCCTTGCTCTCTTTCCTGAAGTTGTGATCCCCTTCTCCACCTGCTCTTAACATGAGAACACCAGGTTTTTCAGCTCTGGGGCTCCAGAATTCACACCAGTGGCTACTGTGCTCTTTGGCCTTTGGCCTGGAACTGAGATTTGCATAGTTGGCTTCCCTGGATTTGAGGTCTGTGGATTTGGATTGAGCCATGCTTCTGGCTTTCCTGGTTCTCCAGCTGGTGGATGGCCTATTGTAGGATTTCTTGGCCTCCACAATTGCGTGAGCTGATTTCTCTAATAAATCCCTTCTCATTCATCTTTCTAAATATATCCTATTTATGCCAGTCTCAGTACTGATAAGGTATACATTCCCAAATGTATCCTTCTTTTTTGAAAGATTTTATTGGTTCTTTTTAGTTATACATAATAGTAGAATCCATTTTGACATAAATATAAAAGCATATATCTTGTTCTAATTCAGTCCCTTTCTTTAAAATATTTTAACTTATAGTTATAGAGGACCTCATCTTTCACATGAGTATTAGTATTAGTTTCATTAAATTATTGTTTTATTTTGACCATTTAAAAAATCTATATTGAATTCATTGAAAAATATATATTACTAAATATTTCATATCTATGATTATAGCATAATATTTCATCTATTTGAATATTCTTTCGTGCGTTTCAGAAATGTTTTGAAAATTGCACTTCCTATATCTCTTTGTCAATTTTTCTACCTCAAATGTATTGCTAGAATCTTTGGTTCCATGTAGGACAACTAACTGAGACCAGGCATGCAGTCTGGTTGTCAATTTTTATATTAACCTAACACATTCTATTAAAAATTCATTCCACCACATTAAGAATTTTCTGGTTGCCAGCTTTTTATCTAATTTAGAGAATAAAAGAAAGAGACCTACCCAAATAACACATTTCAATAATTGAAATGCACATTTTTATTTAGGAAATGTATACATGTGTCAAAACTTCCCCATTAATATGTACATGTTTCATGTATGTATGTAGCAATTTACAATAAATTTAAAATGTTAAAAAATAAATAAAGTAAAAAAGGGTAGCATTTATGATATATTTAAAAGTAGGATGCATACTATAGTAATTGTCATGAGAAAACTGTATTCTCATCTAATTAGCAGGAATACTTTTAAAATCATAAATTAGTGTTATATGTTATGGCACATATTCTTACATCTTTTTTTTACTTTATTATTATTATTATTTGTGTGTGTTTGTGTGTGTGTGTGTGTGTGTGTGTGTGTGTGTGTGTGAGAGAGAGAGAGAGAGAGAGAGAGAGAGAGAGAAAGAGAGATACTAGAGATTGAACCCAGGGATACTCTACCACTGAGCTACATCCCGAGTTACTTTTAATTTTTATTTTGAGAGAGGGTCTCATTTGTGATCCTCCTGCCTCAGCCTCCCAAGTCACTGGGATTATAGGCGTGTGTCACTGCACCTGGCTTGCATGGATTTATTTATTTATTTATTTTATTTTTATTTTTTTTTATTGGTTGTTCACAACATTACAAAGCTCTTGAAATATCATATTTCATACATTAGATTGAAGTGGGTTATGAACTCCCAATTTTACCCCAAATGCAGATTGCAGAATCAGGTCGGTTACACATCCACAATTTTACATAATGCCCAATTAGTAATTGTTGTATTCTGCTACCTTTCCTATCCCCTACTATCCCCCCTCCCCTCCCCTCCCTTCTTCTCTCTCTACCCCATCTACTGTAATTCATTACTCTCCTTGTTTATTTTCCCATTCCCCTCACAACCTCTTATATGTAATTTTGTATAGCAATGAGGGTCTCCCTTCATTTTCATGCAATTTAAGAAAAGACTAACATTTAACAGAATCATGAGATGGGAGGGAAAGGGAGAGAAAAGGGAAATTGCATGGATTTAAATCTCTATGTGTTCTGTTGATTAATGATGTGGGGGTTATACTAATAAACTTTACTATTTGAACCACACTTCTATTTTCAAAATAACTTCCTAGATATACACACTTTCATTCATTTATGAGCTATGTTATACATATTATGCAGTTCTATAATTGATTTAAGATTACATTTACTATTTTTTCATATACATTCATGCAGTTTAAGTCAATACTTTCTTATTCTAGTCTTATCCAGCTTATGATAGGCAGAATAATGGTTCTACTCAAAGATGTTCATGTTCTAATTTCCAAGGTATATAAAGTATATATATATATATACATATGTGTGTGTGTGTGTCTATGTGTGTATGTGTATGTATAGTGTTACACAGCAAGAAATAATTGACATTACAGGTGGAATAGAAGTTGCTAATCAATTGACTTTAGGATGGGATGATTATTCTGAATTATCCAGATGGACTATGTACTCAAAAGGATCTTGGAAAGATTAAAGAGGGAGACAGAAGGAATTGTGTTAGAGTGATGTAATATGAGAAAAATTCAACCAGATGTTACAGATTTTGAGAATGGAAGGCAGCCATGAGCTAAGAAATGTGGGCATCCCTTAAATGATGTAGAAGGCAAGAAAAAGAATTGTCCGCCGGAGTCTCCAAGAATAGAAGCAGCCCTACTGATGTTTTGATTTTAGTCTGCTGAGACCTATATTGGAATTTTGACTTGTGGAACTTTAAGATAATAAATTTCTGTTACTTTAAGCTTCAAAAGTTTGTAGTAATTTGTTAAAGGAACAACAGGAAGTGAATACAGGTTTCAGTATTATATTAGTTTAAATACTATGATAGTTCATTGAACCTAAGATGTCACTCAATTGGAAGGTACACCATTATTAAAGAAAAAATAATGTCAAACTCTAAAAGGATGTTTTCCTGTCACATTAACAATAAAATGCATTGCAGTTTTAAAAATATTACCATATGGACAAAAATGAATCTAGATTATTCACAGCTTTCCTTCTTTTTCTATTTACTAAAGGAAATTTGCATGAAGAAATTATCAATTTCCTGAAGGCTTGGTAAACTAACCTTGGAAACCCAAATACTTTCATTTGTAGGAAAGAATGTGTTTGGAGGTTAATTAATTCTATCTGAAGTTCTTAATTTGTCTTTATCAGGATCCTGAAAAAATATATGTATGAGTCTTTTTATTCATGCATATTTATATGTGATTAATAATGTTTAATTTCATAATTTGTCATCTGTAGTAAAAAATGTGCATTTTCTTCTGTATGCATTTTTGTCAAATTTCTGACTAGCTTTGTCTTTACTGTTTTACCTGGTAGACAGCTATCTTCACTTTGCCTGTCTGATCAATGTCTTTCACTTAGAGCCTGGAGAGATTCTCAGACTTTTCTTTGCCTTAAGATCTTTATTCCTTCAGTGTAGCTGTGTAGTCTAGCATCTGATAGCTCCAGATGGACTTTATTTAATCCTTCTTGGATTTTCTCCTGAGAACAGTAATAGGAGCCCATATGCAATGAGAGAGCTTAATTCAAATTGAAAATTGAATGGGAAGGGAAGGAGATTGTGACAGCTGAATTTTTTTCCAAAAGAGAAAATCCTTTTTAATCCTCCAGTAAGTCTGTAAAAATATTATACTTATAATAAAAGAGAGAAGGAAACACCTAGAATTTTCCCCAAAAGGCTTACTCTACCATTTAGCATCACTGCCCCATAGCCTGTGTGCATGGATGGCCCATCAGTGATAGGAAGTTCACTTGACAATACTTCAGTACTTCCCTTTCACCATTGCTGCCAGCTGAAGCCATCACTGCTTCCAAAGACCAAAAAAAAAAAAAAAAAAAAGCCCAGTAGAGTTTTAAAGAGTACTGTTGCCTAGGAGAACAAATTAATATGCTCCCTACTTGATCAGATATGCTCTGGAAAATATAATAAGTCCAAAAGCTAAGGCAATGATGTATGTTATAAGAATTATGGCAAGTTACTTACAAGAATTATTCAGCATCTGTATCATCCACTAATCTTGCTATGCAAGAATAGGTAAAATGATAGATTAAGTGAAAGAATGTAATAAAAAAAGAAGAACCAGTGTCGGTTTATATTAGAAGAGTATATGTAAGTATCAAAAACATCACCCTACTTGCTTTCCCAAAGGGACAACTAATCAAAGCCTTAAAGCCTGGCTCCAACACCGGAGGCAGGTGGTTTGAAAGACAGAAGTTGTATAGGGACTCTGGCCTGGATTGGTGGTGGCAGTGCAGGGTCAATATCTGGAAGTATGCTCTTCAGCCCTTCCACAGGCAATTCATGCTTCTCCCTGAAGTTCTTATTTTTATGCATTTCATCAATTGTCTCAGTATACCTCTATCAAACTTCTGAACATTTTACAAATATCTGCAATAGTATTTCGTCTTGTTAATTCGATCTCATCATTTTATTTAATTAATTTATAGATTTATTTATTGTATACAGATCAAATCCAGGGGCACATCATCACTGAGTTAAACCCCCACTCATATATATATATATATATATATATCTTAGTAGATGGACAGAAGGCCTCTATTTATTTATTTTCTGTGGTGCTGGGGATTGAACCCAGGGCCTTGTGCATGAAAGGCAAACACTCTACCAACTGAGCTATATCCCTAGCTCCAGAATGCCTTTATTTTATTTGTTTATTTTTATGTGGTGCTAAGGACAAACCCAGTGCTTTTCATGTGGTAGGCAAGCGCTCTGCCACTGAGCTACAACCCCAGCCCCCATTTTTATTTTTTATTTTGAGAAAGCATCTTACTAAGTTGCTGAGACTGGACTTGAACTTGTGATTCTCCTGACTTGGCCCCCTTGAGTTGCTGGGATGACTGGTATGTGCCACCTTTCTCAGCTCTTCATTTTGATTAGTTTTATTCAACCACCACTTTTTCTGCAGGAAGAGAAACTAAAACTCTCTTGAGTAAAAATTGGAAAGGTAAAAATATATATCACAACTACCAAGATCAATGGTGAGAAGGGTCGTGGCCTTGGGTGCTACTGCATGGCTTGACATGAACTGTGAGCTTGTTCTAGACCTGCAGACTGTCAAGATGGACATTTTGAAAATCTAAGGTAGAGTGCATTCTGAATGTGAGGAGAGCCTGGATATAAGACTAACAGATTGCTGGGCCATGAGTGATAGAGGTTCAACAAGGTTAGAACTAATTTCTGTAAACATGAGGGATGAGAGAAGGAAAAGAAGCCATTTTGTAAGAAGTGGTCCTACTGAGTAGATTCAAATTTTGCTGAGATACAGCAGAAACGGCATGGGGATGAGAAAGAGCAATAAAGTCAGGGTGTTGCTGAATATTCACACTGGATAAGCATGCAGCCAGGATGTGAACAAGTTACCAATATGTTGCTGAGAAAATTACGAATAACATGGAGAGGAAATTTTAGAAAGTATAGATTGTGGTTATGGACTAATTTTTTTTCTTTTTTCTATTATTGTGATATTGAGAATGGAACCCAGGGATGACCACTGAGTACATCCTCAGCAATTTTTTTTTTTTCACTTTGTGACAGGATTTCTTTAGGAAGTTCTGACCTGGGACTGATAAACCTCCTGCCTCAGCCTCCATATTCTCTGGAATTACAGTGATGTGTCAACTAAATTCTTTAGGTCAATCAGTTAGAATAAATAAAAGTTACTGAGAGTTTGAAAACAAGGGAGAGTATTGAATAGCAGCCATAGGTAACTAATTAAAATTGACAATTTATGCAAAAAGCAGGCTTTGTCTTAATCCTAGGACACAAGGGAGCAGAAATCATAGAATGGTTGCTAGTAGATATTTCTATGAAAAAAAAAAGCTACAATTTTAGGATAATTGGGTTCAATAATGTCGATATAACTCCCATAAATTCCAACATAGTTTTTGCACATAATAGATTCTTAATAATCTTTGTTAAATTAGTGAGTAGTTTATATATTCTATAAATTTGACATTTTCCATATCAACTACCCCTAATTTCAGTTTTCCACTTCATCATATTCCCACCAACCAGGAGTAATATAGAGGTTGGAATTTAGATTTTATAAATGTTAGAATCAATCACATTAATATTCACCATTTTACTGGTGAATATACATTCCAGTATACTGAAGTCCATTATTTTTAAACGCTATTATGTACCAGCTTTCTTGTGACTCTGAAGAGCTCATGGGATACATAGCCCTCCCTAGGATGAGACTAGTTCATTGTCTCTTTTATTGTATGCTTATTTGTTGTAGGTATCAGATATTCACACAGACATAGATATATTGTAGAACTGACATTTTGGCATCTGGGGCTGAATAATTGTTAGTTACAGGTACTATCCTATATGTTGCAGAAAGTTAAGTAGTATCATTACTTGCTTAACTTGTTGGATACCAGTAACAATAATTCTGACAATCAGAAATGTCTCTCATCACTGCCAAATATTGTTTTTGGGTCAAAGTGACTTAGGAAGATTAACAGCAAATTAAACAAAAGTATTTACATCAATTTCTCCTATTTTGTTTTAACCTAGAGAATGACTAATTTCCAATCATTTGATTGTATGATTTTTTTTCTTGAAATCTTCCATTTATTTGCAGGTAATAATTAGAAAATAGTAACAATTTAATGATTCTTTTTTTAGGCCACTTTAGACTAAATTATTTGGAATAAAGCACTTGAATATTTGAATGATTCATAAATTAATCTTAAGAATAACCTTAGTTTTTAAGATAATTTAATAAAATTAAACTTTTGTTAAAAAATATTCCTAAAAGTACCAATGATGCTTAGGATCCAGATAGCTGATTTTAAAATCTCATGAAAAATAAGTTGGCCACTTAAGAATTATATTAAAGAGGCATTGCCTAAATGAAAAGTATGGAGATGAGGAGGAAGTAGAAATAGTTTGGTCATTCTTTCAATATCAAATAAATGGTACGTGATAAAGTTTTGAGTCAAAAGATTCAGTTAATCACATTCACCATTTGTTAGCACTATGTTTTTTTAAAAAAATTGTGATGCATGACTTTCAATATTTTACAGAATGTCTATAAGGATAATTAAATAGAGAGATTTAAAATTACCAAACTGAAAAATGGCAAGTACAGTTAGTTATCAAAAGAGGCATTACTATTTAATAGTACATTATAGTACTGGACTCAGAATTGGCATATGAGTATGATTTGTGATTGATGCCTTCCCTGAGTAGGTACCAATGGTAAATCACATAACCTTCATTCCTCAGTTTCCTTTTTAGCAATATAGGAATAAAAGCAGCAGCTTCGCAGTAGGAAGATTCAATTAGAAAATAGAAGTACAAGCACACAGTATTTCTTCAAACCAATGTCTGTTATCATGAGGTAAATCTGAATCTGAAGAAGATAGATACCGTGTAACCATGAATAGATACCATATTTCTGTATTTGCTATTATTCTCCTACAAGAAATAACACCAAAAATAGCTTGGTGCTGTGGCTTATGCCTATAATCCCAGAGGTTTGGGAGGCTGGTGGGCTCTAAGCAACTCAGTGAGACCCTGCTCTAAATAAAATACAAAATAAGGCTGGGGATGTGGCTTGGTGGTCAAGTGCCCCTGAGTTCAATTCCCAGTATCAAAAACAAAACAAAACAAAGAAACAACACACACAAAAAACATCTTTATAAAGTCCTTGTTCAATTAGAAACAATGATAATATATACATCAATTAAATAGGACAAAAAACTCCATAGGTGGCCTTTGAAATAATTATATCTTTTAATTGTTTCAGTTGAAGGCAATACAAATGACACAGAAAGTGATAATAGTCTTCAATCATTAATGTAGCAAATATAAACAGAAATCTTGAAATTGCCCTGACATTATGAGGAACTATATCTATCCCTTAACTGCATTATTCCTGAGTTATTATTTCATTGTGGGGAAATGCATTTTTTTCTGTTTAATTTGGACTACATTATTCTGTTCTGGGTTTGGAGCTCTAGCATAATGTATTTATAGTTAACAAAGACTGTATTCTTTCTTCACTTCCTTGCTGTTTATTTTTAGTGGATATTTCTACTAGAATTAATGTTTCAGGTTTATTTAGGTCAGAGGAGACCGTCTTAGTTTTAGCATCCATTATGTAAACTTGAGAAACTGCGAGGACCTGTAAAACTGTGGTCTGTTTCAATCCATTAATGCATGCTTCTTGGACAGCTTAATGCATATGTCTTCTAAGCTAAAATCTTAAAATCTCAAGAAAGTTGAAGAGAAGATTGTGCTTAGTATTTGCAATGACTAAAATAGTGTGAGCAAAACGTGATATTTCCATTTCATATCAATTGCTTGAAATATTTTTAAATATTACACAATATATTGCATTTTAATCTATGAATTTGCATTTCTATACAACAAGCTGCAGTGCATGCAGTAAATTGAACATCATAGGCTCTTCCTGCTTGAGAAATTCCTCAAGTCTTTGAATATTTGCAACTTATAAAATTACAAAAATGAACCAGATAACTGATATTTACTCTTAAAATTCTAAAACTTTAAGAATGTATATCCTGCTGTCGTCTGAACCATCATCATAACTGTCATCATCTCAGAGTCCCTGAGCATTGTTTAGGAAGCCTTGTGCTTGTGTGGGAACAAAGCAGCCTGAGCTGACAGAATGTGAATGAAACAGCAAGGGCTGCTACAGTGTCATATGAAAACACAAAGAACTGGTGCCCCAGGTCAGGGCCAAGAAGGAGAACCCAAACTCATTGTGTGATACTCTGAAGCCCTTCAATTCATTAGCCAGGGCCAGAAAACATTTCAGATATCTCTTTTGCACCAATCCAAATGGAAATTTTAGGTTGTTCTGTCTCTAGTCTCCTTGACTTTATACATAAACTTTTACAAACACAACATGTATTTATATGAAAATATCTTTTGTCTCTATAGTCCTACACTATAATTTTTTAGCAAAATAGTTATAATGGCATTCCTCAAAATTGTAAAGCATTCACAAGTTTGATAGGCATAATTTCAGAACCTTGTTCTCTGTTCAAGACCTTGAAATCTCCTGAACATACTGACACTTATATTCTCTCTGAAAACTTTATTTAATGTGAGAAGGAACTTGGATTAAGTGACCCAGGAAGTCTTTCTGTGATTTAATTGTTTTTATTGGCCTAATTAATTTAAAAAGCTTAATTATGAAACCACATGAGTGCTGTGCAAAGTCTGCAAAGTACCATTCAATGACGTCCAGATGCAAAATGCATCAGTAGCTTTTTTACCTAATTAACAAAATAAACCAGAGAGATTTATAGTACAGAGTATATACCCAAAGTAAAACAATTTCATTCCTCCTAAGTTTCCTTTGAAATAAATCGCAATAGGAAATTAATTTTATAAAGAATACTTCTGCATGACCATTGGAAAGTTACCATCTGTTCCAGTTAACTATTTATTCATTTTTAAAAAATCTCAAAACCTAATGATTCAAAATAGCATCAATTTCTTTCTTTCTTTCTTTCTTTCTCTCTTCCTTTCTCTCTCTCTCTCTCTCTCTCTCTCTCTTCTTTCCCTTCCTTCCTTCCTTCCTTCCTTCCTTCCTTCCTTCCTTCCTTCCTTCCTTCCTTCCTTCCTTCCTTCCTTCCTTCCTTCTATCCACTGGGGATTTAACCCAGGGGCACTTTACCACTGACCTATATCTCCAGCTGTTTTTATTTTTATTTTAAAACAAGAGTCTTGCTACTGCATAAGGGACTCTAAGTTGCTGAGGCTGGACTCAGACTTGGGATCCTCCTGTCTTAGCCTCTTAAACTGCTGGGATTATAGACATGTGCCACTGTGCCTGGGGAAACATCAGCCATTTTATTATTTTTCGTGATTTTTGAATTATGGGTCCAATTGGGCAGTTTTCATTTGCGCAGTAGAGGGGTTGGGTCATCTGTATACTCTCACTCAGGTGTCTGGCATCTGAATGGAAACTCTTTAACAGCTGGTTAAATTTGAACAACCTGGTACCCTTTTTACTTTGTCTTCCCAGGACAGTAGCTTCAGGGCATCTGGACTGACATACTGTGGTTTAAATATTCAAAAGCTCATATCCCAGTAGAGAGTCTGGTAGAAGCTACACCAACTCTCATTACCAATCCTTGGGTGTCACAAATAACTTCAGTTACATTTTGTCAATTGGAAGTATCACTAAAACCCAACCAGATTCATTTAGAGGGAAATAAAATCTCCTTTTTTGTGTATCAGTGAGACCCTGAATGTGCATATGAACTGGAAGAAATAATACATGACATGGCCATTTTTAATAAATGCAATCTATATTTCAACCTCATGGCAGAAACTTCATACTGTACATATCTCAGGCAAGTATACACAAGACAGGACAGAGGCAAGAATCTACCAAAGTGTGACTTGACACATTTAAGTAAATCAAAAACATGTGAGGGATATCCAGGACAGGGTTCCTAATTTCTGCAAGTAGATATAGGAAAGTATATTTTGGAAAGGATGATAATCTGTGAGGTCAGTCATGTTCAGGAAGGAGATTGATTAGGCGGACGAAAAGAAGGAGAAAGGGAAATTAAGAAAGATGGAGATTAGAAGACAAAAGGAAAGGAAAATAAATCTATGTATATATATTTTTAAAGAAGCAGTAGATTATGTAGCCTACCTTCAAGTCATGAGTAAAATATCTTACTGATTAAAAACAAAACTTATTTTACAGATGCATGTATGGATCTGGGCTCTGTCATTTTCTGTCTGAAAGAGGATGCGGTAATTACTTTAGGTATTTCTCCAGGCTTGTAAATTGTAATTAATATCATACTTAAGTTGTATGGTCATTATGGAGATCAAAGAAGACAATGCGTAGAAAATGCCTGTTCCCAAGTACAAGGGCTCAAATAATTCTCACTACTCCCTCAAGAGGTACTGGCATTAAAAATCCATCTTAAAAGACAGTGAGTTTGAAAAGAAATCACAAAAGAAGTCTATTGATCCTGCCTTATCAATGCTGGTTAAATCTGTAAAAAACAAAACAGAACAGTTTCAAGCAAGAAAAACACAAAAAGTCAAATGATGATCTTGTTTCTTTTTGGATGGAGAATGTATACAGAAACAGAATGAATACTGAGAAACTGCCTTTCAAGAATATGAAAACTTTTTCTGACTATACTAAAATTTTTCTCTGTACATAATTATTGTACCTAATTGTGGATGGCAGATTTGTACCAGTATTCCCACAGATTAATCTTAATGAAATTACCTAAATTATAGGATTTATAACAATTTTATATTTTATGAAGTTCAGTTCCTATTAATAGGAAGTTACTCTAAGTTAGTTAGCTTCTTTTTAAAAGACTTTACAATTCTGTGTAAAAACAAAGTGGTATCTACTCTTAAGTCCATGTCAAAGATTAGTGACAATTTGAAAATAAGGATATATAATAATACATTTATTTCTGTGGAAGCAGGAGGCAAATTTAGATAGCTATTAAAATTATTTTTTTTCTAGCTATAAAGGATGGAAGCCAAGAGCTTTGTTGTTTGTCATGCTTAGTAGTTTATTTATGGAATTAATTTATAAATAAAAGCTCAAAATATTTTTAAAAAATCCACCTTATCTTCATAGACACCACATGCTAACTTTATGTGTCAAATTGTATATTCCTTGGATTTATTTCTCAGTTATTCAGTGTATTTTCTTAATGTGTCTATCTATACACCATTGTCAAACATACTAAAGTACTATATCCATTAAAGAAGAAATTTATACTTGTTATTACAAAACCTTTCCATTGTATTTTCAAAATAATTTCATTCACCCTTAGATTATCAAATTCCTAAAAGTTGACTATCAGATTCTATTAATGAATAAGTAATTAAAGTAAAATGAATTTTAAGTGTTTTGTTTTCTGGCAGTTTGTGATTATAACAAGAAACAAGATACCTTGAAGCAATTCTTCTGTGGCCAAAGAAAGGCAATATGACAGAATCTCAACTTCACAAGCTTAGAGGCAAAGAATATGCATAAAATCGACAGTGTTTGTAACGGTCAGTTTCAAGATTATCAAAATGAAAAAGAAATGTTCCTATCACCATAGGATTTTAATTGTTTTTTTTTTTTTTTTTTTGCGGGGAAGTATGGGGATTGAACCCAGGAATACCTTACCACACAGCTACATCCTCAGTCCTTCTTATTTTTTACCTTGAGACAAAGTCTTGCTAAGATGTTGAAACTGTCTTCAAACTTTATATCTTCCTGTCTCAGCCTCTCAAGTCGTTTGGATTACAGGTATGTACTACAATACTGGGCCACCATAAGATTTTTATGAATCAAATTCAATGTTTAAAAATTTCCAATATGGAGCAATCGCTACATAGCCAGATAGATAAACAGACAGGTATGAACACCTTCAATGATAAGTAAGGATTAGTATCAGCATTGTTTCTACTAATTTCCCTGTCAGTTCCTGAAATTAGCTGACTTGGCTTTTTCTTTCTAAATGAAATCTATCAGCGCTTAACTTCTAAGAAACAAAACTCCAGTGTACTTAAACTGTATCATACTATTTAAACTGTATCAATATCTCTATGGGTGTCTATAAGATCCTCGTGGGATATAATGACTGAATCGACAGCAATGATAGCAGCATATGATGAGGAAGTGGGGTTATATTATAGAGAATTTTCCTCTATTCAATTAATCATTATAACATCTCTGTATGTGAATTGTTATAATCCTCATTTGATGAATGAGAAGAATAAATTTCAGAGAGGGAATACTGTGTGTCGTGTGTGTGTGTGTGTGTGTGTGTGTGCGTGTGCATGCTCAACACATACACACACACGATACACACACATAGAGTACACTCCCTTTGTGTGGTGCAGGGGTTGACTTTTTTTTTAAGCCTTTCACATTTTAAACCCAACTTCCATCCTCTCAATATCACTGCCCCCTTTCGGGAAATGGCATTAACATGAGCATAATTTAAAATGGAAAACATCTATTATATATTTTTGTCCTTATATTTCTCCAATTTTTATCTTTGAAAGAAGATTCTTTTTCATACCATATTAATATATTGTATTAATATTAATTAGTAAACATGGCAGATTATAAAAATATAATTATAATACTCAGTGCAGAATTACCTGTGTGACACATTCTGATAAATGTAATTATTTCTAGACTTGCATTGCCCAAAATGGTAGCCACTGGCCACATGTAGATAATGAACATTTCAAATGTGACTACTCTGAATGTAAAATATACTCCAGATTTCAAAGACATGGCATCATATAAAGCATATTAAGCATATCAATATTTTCATATTTAGTACATGCTGCAGCAATATTAAATTAGATATCTTATGGAACTTAATTTTGCCTCTTTTTGCTTTTTTTAATACAATAATTAGGGATTTTGACTTTCATGTATGGATCTCATTGCATTCCTATCAGACAGCTCTGAACTAGAAGCATGCAAAAGGCTGGATTTATTTCTCATATTTCAGACCAGAAAACTGAGGCATAGATGCATTAAATAATATGTCCATTCTCATTTATAGCTGGAGGAATATGGCTTACTATTGAATCAATCTGTATAGCAGGAAGTAACTTTAAATGGAAACAAGTCCAATTCCTACATTTTACTACTGGAAGAAATTTTGACTGGAGAGTTTACAAAATCATATTATAGGTAGAGCAAAACTTGCAATTTTTATCCAAATGCTACTGTTTCCATTTTATGATTCTACCATGAGATGTCAGTGTCCCTTCAACTGTCCTCTTTAATTCCAAAAATATAAAGCACATTTGAGACACTATGGCAAATTATAAAGTTGGCTTTGCTAATCTTTACAATGTAGAACTATATCTTAGTTCCTGAACTTGGTGCCAATCCATTAATAACACTGGGTTGAAGATTAGACACTTCAGCAACTCTACTTCCAAATATTATGATTCTTTATTTCAAGCCATATTTGCAAAAGCTCTCTGAAACCTAAAGAACACACCAACAAAACACTAAAAAAGAACGTTTTGACTCTATGCTACAAAACTGAAATTTCCTAAGGGCAACACATTTGGCATATTGAAAAATAAAACACACAGACCACAGTTGGAGATTTTATTTTCCTTCCTAACTTTTAGGATTGTACAGAAATTATTCTTTCCAACGAAGTGAACTGAAACCTTTGTTTTCCTTTAGAATTATTGGGCAGAGATTCACTGTCTACACCATTAAATACTGCTGAATATGACCTCAACACAAGAAAAATATGAAAATGAATGCTTCATCACTTTGGAAAACCTAGTACTCTTGGGATATGGAAGAACCAACATGTAGGAATTCACATTTGGTGCCTGGATGGGGCTTCAAGTCCCTCTCATCTTTGTTGGGTAAGCTTCTTATGTGTTTCTGTCACTCGGTTTCTTCTTTAGAAATGGCAGGATTGAAGGCATCTCCTTCCTAGGTGTATTACAAGAATAAAAAGAGACAATATGTCAATTTAATGGCATCTACCTGACTTAACACTGATAGTGAAAGCTGTTCACTGAATCTGAATGTATTTTCATGTATACAAATAAACTGCCTGTACTTGGGCCCACCATAAAAATGTGTCATTCATTTAAAGAGAATGAGAATAACAGCTTTCTCACCACAAGGTTATTGTGGAGATTAAGTAATTTAACATATGCAATATAAATAAAATAATATTAACAAAAGTGTATACATTAATTAAAATCCATGTGGAAAATGACACAGTTTCCAGATAGGAATGCAATCCTATGAGCCTGGTTCATGCCTCTAATCCCAACTATTCAGGAGGCTGAGGAAGAAGGATGGCAAGTTAGAGGCCACCCTCAGCAGTTTAACAAGGGCACAGAGGTTAGTGGCAAAGCATCCCTGGGATCAATTTTTAGAAACAAAACAAAACAAAAGAAAGAAATTCAATTCATCCCATAAGAATTTTTATATGTGTTTCACAGAAACTGGGAAAGTTCATACTTTAATTATGTATGTGTGTGTGTGTGTGTGTGTGTATATGTGTGTGTGTGTGTGTGTGTGTGTGTGTGTGTTACTAGGGATTAAATCTGGGGGTTCTTTACCACTGAGCCACATCTCCAGCCCCTATTATTTTTATTTTGAGATAAGGTTTTGCTGAGTTGCTGAGGGTCTTGCTAAATTAATGAGGCTGGACTTGCCCTTAACATCCTCCTGCTTCAGTCTACCAAGTTGCTGGGATTACTGGCATGCACCTGGCTTCATTATCTTCATTTTCATTAGGGTAAGAAGTCCAAATTTAAAGCAAATTATTCTCAAATTTAAGAAGAAAACTATTTTGACTTCTAACAGAGCAAGAAGTAGAGTTAAGGGTGTCTTAAATTTAGTTTTGCGAGTGATTTACAATGTGCTGCTGGAACCCATTGATTTCTTCCCCTAATTTACCAGTTGGACTTTCTTGTTACACTATTTCAGGCTTCTGTGGTTCTTTATATTCTTAATATTTCTACAGGTAAACTATTTTCTGTTCCTTATTCTCATTAAAAAAAATGTCATCACTGTTCAATTCTCATTTTAAAAGGACATTACTGACTTCACTATGATAAGCCTTCTCAAACCCATTTTTAAAACTCAGAAAAGGACCAATTCATTATCTAATGGCATTTCTTGAAACTGGAGTTGTTAATAATCTATCATTAACTGAAGCAATATCAATTTAGAAGACATATTATTTATGTCAAACTAATCTATCTGAAGAAGGTGACACCAATGTTAACAATTTGATCAAAATAATACAAAAATGGTTTTTAACTGAACATGTGTGAAATGAGGAAGAAGTCACTTTGGCTTAATATGTAAATGGCATATATCTATTAATACTGAAACTTCCCAAGATGAAATCTTAGCTTAGCTTTGGGTAGAGGAAAATTCTAGGTATTTTTTAATAAAATTGGATTGCAAATAACTTGATTATAAATAAATTAGGAGAAGTAATGAAATTGCCCTAAGTGTTTTAAGTAATTAAGCCTCTGGGTCATGTATTTTCATTTGATTAAAACTAAATAATTGTTCAGCCACTGAAGTGGCATATATTTCTAGCTTTCTGTCTCCACAATATACCTTATTTTCTACAGAAAATTGACTTTTCTACTGACTAAAACCTATACAGAAAATAAATTAATCCAGAGCTCCCTATTATACTAGAATTTACTGATATATTAAAGCAACACTAAGACACTATGACAAATACTAGCAGAATGATACCTTAATAGACTTAATTGGACAATGGAAAAAATAGATCTTGGTCTGAATAAATAGTAGAAAGTAGTTTCCAGAAGCTATAGAGATACTGCTGGTACCCTTGGTCCCTGTAAGTGAGAACACAATGGCTCCCAATCTCAAAATCCATATTGCATGCCTCTTGTCTTCCAGCTGCCATTCTTCATATGAAGAATATATTAAAAAAAAGAAATACTTTTTATGCTTTTATACAGCTTATGGCCTATATTTAGAAAGACACTAAACAATTAAGTTTAGAATTATGATATCTTATCAGTCATAGGGTATACCCTGGATAGTATGAGAAGCGCATATCCAGTCAGGGTGGCCAAGCAAGATGCATTGTAGATGTTTGATATTTAAGATTTAACAACTGTATTGGCTTAGCCTGGTGAAGGGAAGAGATTATGGGGTTTGATTTTGTTGTGTGTTAAGTGTAGCTTAGAAGAATAGTCTGTGTGAAGATCTCAAGAATGGAAAAAGCATGCTGTAATAGGTGAAAGGCAACTAGGAAAAAAGAAGAAAAATGAACAGGTGATTTGGAAGGCAAGTCAATGGTAGCCATGTAGGCCAAGGGCTTGCTGGTTATGTTAAGGGTTCTTACCTTTTCTTAGAGGCAAGGGAAAAACCCAGTTATGACATGATAATGTTCATGTCACATAACATGATAAAGTGTTTGATAATTTTGGTATCAAATGTCAAAAGTACAAGCATTATAATTTACCATATTATGATAATTATTCTTTTTATGTAATTAATTCAATATTCAACCCTAAGCCATGTTAACTGTGTAATGTGATTTTAATGTATTTATCATTTCCAATGTGCTATTTACTTTAATTTTGTGTCTTTTTAATCTTTTTTCTTTATTCATCAGAAAAAATAAAAGAAAAGGGAAGAAAAGAAGGGATAAAAAAATTAAAAGTAAACATAATATTACCACAAAATTAAAGTAAATAAATATTACCACATTGGAAATAATAAATACATTAAAATCATCAGAAAAGACCGCTAACATGGCTTAGGGTTGAATATTGAATTAATTCCATAAAAAGAATGCTTGTCATAAATATCATAAAATTATAATAATAAACATAAAATTATAATAAAGACTTAATTATAATAAGACTTAAGAAATTAATGTTTAGGATCCAACAAAAAAATAGTAGGTATACCTAGTTACCAAACAGGTGACACTTAAAGTATTCATATGTAATAGAAAAAAATCTTTAAAATTTGGAAAGTAAAAATCTTTAAGTAAATGGAGCACTTCCAGACTTTAGTAAAATTGATACAGATCTATTTGCACAGGTAAATAATCTGGTTCAAGCATTAAAATCTAAAGATAATTTTTTTTAAAAAAAAATTAAGAGAGGTAGGCTAGAAAAACAAGTCCTTACTGTAGGAAAGTAATTGGGTCACTGACACCTGCACAGCCACTCCTGAGCCAGGTAAAAATAAAGCAGTAAGTTCAGAGTGCTGAGGGAAAGAAAATATAGTTGAGAATATTATGCCAGTCAGGTTTTGTTTGTTTTTTTAATATTACATTTTAAAATGAGACATTTTAAAAAGAAGTCAAGTAGCAAAGTATGTATGCTAATAAAACCATTCATCAACCAAACCCAATAAGGGAATATGAAATAAGGAGGCAGAGGTCAAAGACATTAGTCCCGTTTGCAATTTTCAAGTGAGGAAGGTGAGAGGTTATTCTTCACATGTAAGGACATTATCCATGTATTCCTTAGCACGTAGTAAATAAAAGAATTTAACAACTGTAAGTCCCTCTTTTAAATACTATCTAACAATAAAATGCAGATATAATCAGTGGATTACAACTATGGATATTGAACTTCATAATAGAGGAGTTTGGTAAAAGGTCTGGGAATAACTGCATATAAATGAATGTAGAAAGAACTGAATATCTGTGGAAAGCATGACTACAGATTAGAATATAAAATGATACAAAAACAAAACATACTGATGCACAGTTAGTAAACCACTAGATGTGAAAGAAAAAGAAGAAGACCATAACAATGTTAAGTTTTCAATTTAAAAGGTATTAAGTAACAATATAGTTATATATGAAGTTGAACAAGGAAAACTAAAACCATAATGATTCAAAACATTTCAATAGTTACATACTGGCTTTGTGATTTTATAGGAATATTTTAGTTGTTTATGTCTAATAGATATAAATATTTGTACGCATATTACATGTGGACATACACACATATACATGCCCACATAAAATTCAGAAATTTCTTTTTACTCTTACTTCCATTTGTTCTAATTACTTTTTGCAATTTAAGCAAAGGGAAATTGAAAACCCTTTCTGAAAATACATATGAAACTATTCTTACATGATGGTGCGAATTTACCTGTGCAAATGCCATTCAAGTCCCTATTATTCAGACAGTTTCTCTTTCTGCTCCTTATTTCTGTATATTCATAGAAAAACATCTAAACAAATATTAACATGATATTAAAAATGGTTTTTGTTTTTCTTCCAAGTGGTGGGAATGTTGGTGATTTTTTGGTCTGGTTGTAACTGTATGTCTTTATGGAATTATTTTAATATGCACTTATTAAGCACTCTTTACATTCTTTCAAATAGAAGCTGTTATTTAATTAAAATCTCTCATTTGCTTTTAATCCACTGTTTAAATTGTTATTTAATTAAAATGTTATTAATCCAAAGAAAACCATTTTCTTTTTAAAATAAAATCAGTATATTTCTAAAATCAAAACACAGTGGCACATGATACAGAATATATTATATGACATAGGATGTAGAATATATTCTGATCTATATATTAGGAAAACAGAAGCAACTATTAGGGTTCTGAATCAGATTTGGGAATTTTGCAAATCGACATCCCACCCCATCCTTCCCTCCCTGCAATCCCTGGCTTCCACATTACCCTTAGCTCTAGCTATTTCTGGTGATGTCATCAGACTGGCTCCAACCTTGGGGACAAGGCATGGTTTCACAGTAATCTCAAGGAAGGGCATCATTTGCCTACAACCATCCCACTAAATTCTCCAATTTCTTCTTGTACTTCTATCATTGTTTTCCTCCATTAGTTTTCAATTTGTGTATTCTGATATTTTTAAATGGGGATAAAGATTATAGAGAATATACTATCTTTACAAAGATAGTAGTAAGAGCATTTTCATTAACATGTTTATATTTGAATTATACCAATGCCTATCAATGCCTCTTTAAACTATTTTGGTTTTTATCATCTAATAATCTGAAAGTTCATTAGTATATACCTATAATTTATAAATTGTATTACTTTTTCCTTCTCTGTATTGAATATGTATTCCTGGGTAATCCTCCTTTTTTTTTTAAAAAATTCTGCTGATGGTCCATTAGTATTTAGTCTCCAATGTTTCAAAAGAGACATATGAGCCAGGCACACCTGAAATCCCAGTGGCTAGGGAGGCTGAGGCAGGAGGATGGCAAGTTCAAATCCAGCATCAGCAACTTAGTGAGACCCTAAGCAACTCAGTGAGACCCTGCCTCTAAATAAAATATTAAAAAGGGCTTGGATGTGGCTCAGTGGTAAAAGCACCCCTGGCTTAAAAAAATAATAATAATTAAATAATTTAATTAATAAATTTAAAATAAATAGACAAATGATTCTAGTTGATTCAGTCTTCACATCCTAGACAACTCTTGAGGTAACAGTGATAAAACTAGGGTGTGGATCATGTGACATGGTTAAGATTTCTTCAACTTGCCTTGATCAAGATCACACTCCTTCTCGAGAAGACTCACTACATTTCAGCCATGACAAAACTTCTATATTCTGTTGCTGTTGGTCACAAAAAGTTTCTGGCTGGGTATGGTGAAGCACCCTCTTAACTACTCAGGAAGTTAGAGTCAAGAGGATTACAAGTTTGAGGCCAGCTTAGTCAACTTAGCCAGATCTTGTCTGAAAGTTTAAAAGCATAAATAAAACAGCCTAGGGGTATAACTCAGTGATAAAGAACCCCTTGGTTCATCCCCAGTTCCAGAAAATAATAATACTAATAATCCTAATAAAACTAGAGCAGTACAAGTGATTCTGCAATGGCACAATATGGTCACAGTGAATACTTTTCTGTTGGTCAGCAATTATAATTATTTTTGTCAAGGACTATAGGTCTTTACAGTTTTCTTCATAGATAGCTTTTTCCCCAAGATAGACTTCTAATTGGAGAGTGTTTGATGTCATTTTCTCTGACAAGAGCCACTAATGTAGAAATTCAATATGGCTGATTTAAAGCAAAGGCAAATGTGAATATAAAAGCAAGATAAACAGCTGGCTGAGTGAAGATTTTTTTTCTTCTTCTTCTTTTTAATCCCTTCATTTTTCTTTATAAAATGAGACTCTTGGCCAGAATTCACACTCAGATGTAGTGCTGCCCAGGGCTGCACTGAAGATGATTCTGCTTCAGGCAATATTCTTGTTTCTTCCTTGCTTGCCGTCTTTGCCTTACAACAATCTCACAGCTCCTATCTTTCATCTGTTCCTTCAAACTGAAAGTCTAAAATGATTTCCCAATGATTGCATCTGACTCTTTTAAACAGACTTCAATCTGTTTGCTCTGTCTCTTCCTCCTCCAGGGTACCTGAGGTAGCTCACTGAAGCATGATAAAGGTCTTTAGGATTACACCTTTGGTGATGATCATTCTATCCACAACCAACCAGGTCAGCCCTTGTAATCAAGATTCTAAGAAATGTTGTGGAATTGACCCAGCTGCAAAAGATCAAAATGATTGCCAAAATAAAAAAAAAAAAAGGAATCCAGGAATGTTTGGGAAAGAAAGGTGAAATGAAAGAGAAAGTGAAGGACAGGGAGGTCTTTTGTCAACATTTACAACATTCAGTAGGTTTTCAGAGCTAATCTGTCTTGAGTCGTTCGTTTTATTATTAATATTCATGATACTAAGAGAAACATACATACCTTGTGAAGTTAGTAATTTAGTTACATTTCAGATGCTGAAACTGAGTTTCAAAATCAGATTTACGAATCAGATTTTCTGACTCCTGATTATGAAACTTGTTTCCATTATACAAGGCAGGTGTCTTCTAGCTTTCACTTTCACATGATCTAGAAATAAAAATATGTATTTGTACTAGGGATTGAGTCCAGGGGCCTTGTACCATTGAGCTACATGCCCAAACCTTTTTAATTTTTTTTATTTTGAGACAGGGTCTTACTAAGTTCCTTAGGACCTTGCTAAATTGCTGTGGCTGGCCTTGAATTTGTAATCTTCCTGCTTCAGCCTCTGGAGTTTCTGGGATTACAGGCATGTGGGTTACTGCACCCCATTTAGCAATTAAAATATTTTAAATACAAAGTGACAACTTGCACTCCTATTCACCTTGGCAACTCTGGTTATGATATTGGCCCCTGGAACACTAGTTGCATGAGATACTGACTTGTAGAATCTGTGAAGAGGGAAGGGCAGAGTCAACCAAATTCCTCACTTCTATGTCTTACAACCAGGTCACAGGTGAAATGCTATTTCAGTGAGCAAAAAGCATGGAAGCATCAAAAACAGATCTGTCTCATGTCAGTTTCTGCCATGTAATGAAATTGTTATGGTCCCAGCATGAAGAATTATGGTTAGAAAGTAGAAATGAGAAACCCTTCCTATATTGAGAGAGAGAGAGAGAAATCTTTTTCTGCCCGGTTTTAGCAATGTATTCTCCACCAGCATTTAAAATCGACTGTGGTTACTATGGTCAGCTCTTACCTCCAATTTGAAATGGGTTAATTTTTAGAAAAAAATGCATCATCCTTCACTACATTCTTGTTATTCTCATTCTTCACAATTCCATAAGCATTTCCATGCATTCCTCTTGTTTTTTTTTTTTTCATTTTACTACTTCCACATTACATTTATATTCCTTATGGGTTTTGCAGGAACATTTATTTTATAGAAAACTAAAATTAACTAAAAATGTGAAACTTTCACATTTTATTGGTGAAATTTGGGGCATGGTGGGGGAAGTCCTTTGTGGTATAGTTGTACATGCAATTGTAGACACCCCAGTGAAAATCTGTGTTTAAATGCCAGAGGTGCCTAGCACTTCCATTTACCCCTGATCCCTAGAGCTGGAAGGCTTACTTTCTCAAATGGGCTGCTGATACATTGTTGAGTTTAATACAGTGGTATTAAATTCCAAGGAAATTCCAAGAACTAGAATAAAAAGTAATTGTCCATGTAATTTATGTCTATAAAATGAGAGTGAAAAAATGGGTACAGAATTACTGTTTTTAGAATATGACTCCTACATGTTTTTAAGCATTCTTGGAGACAGCAATACCCTTTGGAATGGAAAGTGGGATTTGCATATTTCTTGTTACATCATATTTTCATGTTGGTACATTTTCTCCCTTTTATCTGATTTCAGTTGAAGTACTGTCTCACCTCAAAGCCCTTTCTCAACTTTCATATCAGAAAAGGCCTCTCCTGATCACTGTAATGAGTTGAAGGTTGTACCACTCCCAGCAGGTATGTCTACCTCCTACTCCCTGGAAAGTGTGAATGTGACCTATTTGCATGAAGAATCTTTGTAGATGTAATTCATTTAATTATGAATGAGACCATTCTGCAATACCCAGTGGGCCCTAAATCTACTGACAGAGGTCTTTATAAGAGATAAAGAGGAAAAAACAGAAGTGGACACAGTCATATGAATCGCACTCATGCAATCACAAGCCAAGGGACACAAAGACTTTCCAGAAGCCAGAAGAGTCAAGGAAAGATTCTCCTCCAGAACCTTCAGAGGAGGCCCAGCCCTGCCAACACTTGATTTAGGAGTTCTGATCTCCAGAACCATGAGCAAATAATATTTTATTAGTTTAAGACACCAACTGTAGGGGAATTGGTTATGGCAGTCCTAGATAATTAATACAACTGTTCTATCTAAAATCACAGGTTTTTCTCTCACCTGCTTTATTTTTCCCTTTGGCATATATCTCCACTTTATTTATTTATTTATTTATTAATTATTAAGTGCTTTATCTCCCCTCTCTAGCTGTGTGGGTAGAGGGTGTGTTTATTTTATTTACTTTTTTATTCATAATGCTTCAAAGGTTTTTAATATGTATTAATAATCCAATAATTTGAGTCCAGGAAGAGCAAAGAAAAGGAATTAGAATAGGAAGAAAGGAAAAGCAAGAGAACAGAGGAAGGAGGAAAAGAGACAAGTGAGGAAGGGAGGAAGGAAAGGGAAGGCAGGTGAATAAATGTGTTTTTTTGTGATCTTTATAAATCTACATTTGAAGAGCTATAAGAAATAGGAAACCTATATCTCAGGCAGAGCACACTGAACTCTGCAGAACTGGCTAGGAAGCAGGCTAATCAGACTTGTCCTGTCACAATTATTGCCCTGAAGGGCAGGCATTGAGCAATGATTCTTGGGAACAGCCAGCAAGATTAGACCCAGCTGCTCAGCAGACACTGCAGATCCATTGTTTTCCTCCCAGATTCCAAGTCACACAGCAAGGACAGTGTTCCAACATCTGCTCACCCAGTGCTTCTTTACTATCTTTGTCATTCCCATAGCCTTGGTGACAGCATCACCACTTAGGAGCCAGTCTTCAGTGGGCTCTTCCATTTAGGAGGGCAAAGAATCCACACCAGTAACGCTTTCCTCAGACTGAACTTCCTACTCCCATACAGAGTGAGGAAGGACAAGGATGTCCTTGGCAGAGTTGCCAGATTTAGCAGACACTCCCAACAATAAACCTCCTGACTCCAAATTCTAGACAGTGTTATCATCGCTCAGTTACAGCCTGTAGGGTGTTTTGTTGTTGTTTTGCGGCAGGGGTGGTTTTGGTGGGGGTATTGCTTTTACAGTCATGGCAATTGAACCTAGGGGCACCCTAGCACTGAGATGCACCCCATCACTTACTTTCATATTATACTTAGACTGAGATGTACCCCAGCCCTCTTTTAATTTTTATTTTTGAGAATGAGTCTAAATTGATGAGTTGGAGCTTTGGACTTGCAATTCTCCAGCCTCAGCTTCCCTAGTAGCTTGAATTACAGTCACCTTGTATGTTTGCTTTGAGAACAAGATAATTTCTTCCTTTCTATTTTTATTGATTTGTTTATTTAGTACTGGGGATTGAACCAAGAAGCTGCTTAACAAAGAGCTAGATCCCCAGGCCTTTTATTTTTCATTTTTAGACTGCTTCTTCCTAAATTGGTGATGGTCTTGCTGAATTGCTGACACTGACCTGAAATTTGTGGTCCTCCTACCTCAGCCTCCTGAGTCACTGGGATTAAGGGCATGCACCACCACATCTGACTCTTCTTTTCTAAATGTAATGGGTTTTAAATATAAGTGTGTGGGCTCTAATAGAAAAGTTGGCAATTATTTAATACTTTATGATTTATAAGTCATAAAGCAAGGGACACACCTTTGACATCCCTGCTGACTACTTTTAATTGTTACTTTCCAAAATGTAATCATGAGAGGTTGAATATTCATGTTTACCACACATATATAAGCTTGCTTGTTTTCTTTCTATTCGCTTACATTTATTTTTAGCTTCCATCTATAACAACTTTACTACATGTTTACATTTAAAGCTGAGAAAATTTATTTTCTAAAATAACTCATAATATTTTTAAAATTGAGATTTGCATAGGTTTCATGGTTCTGATTTCTTCTATTAACCATCAAAGAAGAGACCATGTGGAGCAGAGCCATGTTGGAAAATAATTTCATAACATAGACTAGTGTGTAGCATGCTGAGAAAGTGCTTATTGGCTGTGTGATATCTTTGGAAACAAAAGAAATTATTATATCAATTTGTTTTCTTTTCTGGTTATATGTAAAAAAAGGAAAAGATCCACTAGAATTATTCAAAACTTGCCAGTTGCTAAAAACCCTCAGTATATGTGATGCTAATATTTGAGGATTTTTCATTAGTATGTATCTAGCATTTACCTCCTCTAGATTCATATCGCGTATCTGTTCTGCAAAAATAATGTACCTTTCGTAATTACATATGAATGTATATACACAAAATATCCTGGCATTATGTTGACTTTAAAATTTCTGAGTGTTTTGTTTTGTTGTTACTTTAAAAAAAAATTCTTAAACTCCCTCTTGATGTTATAGTCTCACCTCCCCCATCTCACATAATATATGCAAGATATGTGCCAAATCATGGCACCTGGAGCTTTATTGATTGCCTATATTCACAATTGGCTCAATCAAAGGGATGTAGAGGGTGAAAAATGACAAAAGGAGTGATAAGCAATCAAACAGCCAGAAACCATCATTAGCCCAATCTCTTACTGTTGACTAAAGATCTTACTTTAGTTAACGAGGATGCAGATTAATGATACACAAACAGCTCATCCTTTGTCATTTTTCCAACTATGCTTGGATGGGGGAAAAAGCCAACCTAATTATAAACACTGATGGAAATACCTAAGTATTTGGCCAATTATTCTACGCATGTTTAAAAAATCTCAGATGTCTGGAACCTAGATGAAATGAGAACAGGGGCAAAATAGCATCTCACAAAGCACAGTAAACCACCTTAGTTTTAATGAGGACCTGAAACATCCAGACATCTCTGATCAAACCAAAATGTAATATAAGGCACAGGAAACTGGCACCTACTTTCATATTAGACTTAAAGTTTGATTTGAGTTCTCTAGGCACCTCAAGGTCTATGGAGCTGCAGTACTTTATATTTTTGTGTGTCTATGAACTTGCACAAAGTCCTGCTAAGAAAATCGTCCTAATGAACTCTTCATTGTCCTAATGCCCAAAATCTCCTCTCTGTCCAGTTAAGTTTTTTCCTCTTAGAAATATTTTCTTAGTAGATATAGTACTTGCTTCTATGAAATAATCTGAAAGTCTTAAAAATGCTTTATAGTCATTTAAAAACTATTCTGGAAAATTATTTATGCAAGTGAAAAAGCAAAATACACACACACACACACGAATACATAGTCTTTTGCATAAATTCCTCAAATAATAAGGGGAAAATTAAAGGAAGAAACTTTTTTTTTTTTTAGCTTGCCAGTGTCTTATCTCTACTCAAAGAGGTGAGATGAGAGATCAGAGACCTCCCCAGTCTGGGCTTCAGTTGCTTGGGCCCAACAAACAGCACTTTTCTCCTGCATCCCACCCTGTTGGTACTTAATAAATTTCATATTTTTGCTATTTTAAAAATTTTGCTAAGAGGCTTCTTCCATAGAACTTATCATCCTGCCCTCTATTTTCTAGTTGGATACCACCAAGGAGAGGCAGCAAGTGGGATACCACAAAATCTGAGACAGGAAGACACTGGGGTATTTATTCTGCATGCCACCATTACACAAGGCCATGGTTCTAATATTTTGTGTTGCTCTTATTCTTCACCCAGGTCTTCAGGTGCTGTGGACCCTCCTCTCCCATGTCTGTGATGTTTGTGAGCTATGATAACATTAGTTTCCTCTTCCCTCTTCAGGTTTTCTGGTTTTCACTGTTATTAATTGCTGGATGTTACAGCTTTCTATTTTGTTTCTCTCTATTACAGCCTGTGTAACTGTGAATTCTTTGGATTTTTCCTATTTCCTGCTATGAACTGGACCATAGCTTGTGTTTAGAAGTATATTGCATCAGTCTTCTGAAAATACTTTATTCATGCCACTTATGACACTATTTAGAATTTGTTTCAATCATGTGTCTACACATTTTCTTCCCTATTAGGGTTTGATTTCCTTGATATTATGCTTCAATCATGTCATGAATGTATTTTTAGGAATACACACAATTCCTGATAAATAAATGTATAATGGATAGATGAATGAATACACAAATTTGAACTCCATTCCTTGTCAGCTAAAACTTTAGTTATGTCAAAAGTTTCTTACTCGAGACTCTTACTTGGATTAAAATAACAGGATACCATCTTTGTGTCATATAAGTGACAATAAGTCCAGAGGAAAGCAGCTTGATTCCTACATCTGTTCACATTAAAATAGAAATCTGTGCCCCAGGCATCCAGGCCAGAGCCCAGGAAAAACTCACAAAAGAAAGAAATAATACTCCACATGCTCTAAGTTGGATTTGTCCTGAGATATATTCTATGAAGCTTCAAAATAATAAACACTTATTTTCTTTTTCTCACTTTCACAGTAACACAATTTAGAGAACATCTTCTATATTGGTTATAGATTCTTGAGAATGGGGGGGATACCAATGTATGTAAATGATGGGTGTTGTCAAAGATTTAGAATGGTTTCAAGACAGCTCCTGCTATAAGGTGTTTTAAGGAATAAATACATGCAAGGACAGGTCAATTGAAGTGTCAACAAGTGATTCAATTTGCTTAAAGAGTGCAAATTTTATTCCAGAGTTCCACAACTATCATCAAATGTTTTAAAAATGCTGGGACTGCAGACAAATGTCACATGCTGACAGTAGCATAATAATGTTAATTCAACACTACTTCTTTCATCCAGCCAGTAGGAGCCAAAGGACTGTAGTTCCATTGAGCAGCCATAACCACTGGTGGAAATGAGATCTTTCATAGAAGTAAGCCTGTCTTCTTTCTATCCTATGTTATAGGATTCTCCTTTTCATTGCCAGTAAGGAATTATCATCATTAATATTAAAGCAGGACTTGATTTAACCATGCAATTTACATAATTATGTAGTTACCCACATATCACATTTCTATTTCATTATTTTTAAAATCCTTGTTTTATATAGAGTAATCATTTCTCTCCCAAGAAACTATGAGCTAGAATGGAAACTCAGTTCACCTTTAGTTTTAAGAGTGAGTTGTATTGGTCTAAAACTTTAGTTCTTAACTGGGAGCAAGTTTTTCCCTTGGGGACATCTAGCAATGTATAGAGACATTTTGACTCATCCCATAAAGGAGTGGGTGATGACACTCAGTGGGTAACATGCAAGGATGAAGTTATACTTCCTGCTATGCACAGGAAAGCTCTCCATGAAAAAGAATTATTTAACCTCAAATCTCAATAGTGACAAGGATGAAAAACATTAGTCTAAATACAGTCTCATCTCTTTTGTCAGACATGAGTTCAAGAATGAGAATATAACAAAATTCTGGCCATTGACTGATGAGAAGACATTGAGTGACATCATCAGGGAATGTTCTTCCTTAATCTTAAGCAAGCACTGCAAGAAGCAGTTGGCAGAATAAAGAGACACTATGTACTTGAATCGTTAAAGATATGCTTCAATCCATGGACCACCCAACTCTAAAACTGGTTCCATTACTTCTCAGCTTTCCTGTGAACCATGCATCCTCTGTATTGTTTGGGTTTCTGTTACTTGCATCAACAAGCATCCTAACTGAACTACCTCTACTCCATGTGATCATTCAGGAACATGCATGTTATCTCTGGGGACATGAATGTTAATGTCAAGAAAAGCAAGGACAGATATGAAGTCCAGAATTAAGAAAACATGAAGATCTAAATACTTCTTGGATTAGCAAAAAGTAAGCAATGTGTAAAGGAAGAGAAAAGATGAATAGGAGAACATAGAAAGATTAATATCAGTCATTTAGAGAAATCCTATTTTATTGAACAAAATGGCAAGAAGTGGCTCCAATACAAACTCAGGATGGAAGGAATGTTGTGTTTATCTTGAAAGAAAGATGGTCTATTTCTAGGTACTAACTTCTATTATGTTTCTATAATAAATTTTCCTGGAATCCTTGGAGAAAGTAGCATGAATGCTTATGACCAGGCCTCAGACCTCTTATTACAGGTTCCTTTTTTATGTCAGTCTTCAAAAGTGGGGGCTCCATCCCTCTAGCTCGTTACCCTCCTGTTGTTGTTGCTGTTGTTGTTTTTTCCCAACTGAAGGAACTATTTCTGTTGTCTCAATCATTTCCAACATTGCTGTATTAGAACTTGGATTTATATCCCATTCATTGCCCAACTGATTCAACCAATCCTACCTCAGCAAATTATAACAACAGTAGACACTCTCACTATGTCAATGCCAGATGTTTCTTTAAAACGGTGTAGTTATTTTGGTCCATACAGCTTTCATAGTAAAGACATATCAAACAATGGTCTCATTCTCTTATCATCTATAGTGATATAATTTTAAGCATAACTACACTTAAGTTTCACAGCCCTGGAAAAAAGCATATTTTTGCCATAGATAACTAGAAACAGAGTACAGATGAATGCATGAATATTTGGTTGAAACAAACATTTGATAGCACTTAAAAATTTTGTAAAATAATTCATATTCATATGTAAAAATAATATTATTACTTATTGTTAGCAATTAACAGTTACTGTAAGCACCAAGCTCTACTATGATCATTCTATCATCCTGGGAATGATCATCACACATCTTGGGCTGAGTTCTTGGGCCGCAAGTTATATGAGCTTTAAGATTTGGAATGTTGTTTTCAGCTTTACATTGCTGCCTCAAAATGCCTGAGGAACACACTAAGAGGAGGAAAGACTTATTTTAGCTCACAGTTTGAGAAATTTCAGTCCATGCTTAGATGACTCCCTTACTCTGGGGATGAGGTGAGGTAGAACATCATGGCAGGTGTCTGGAGGAGGAAGAGGAAAGCTTTTCAGCTCATATGACAGCCAGGAAGCAGAGAGGGATAGGGGATGGGGCTATGGTCATAAGACCTTTCATGGAACCCCCATCACCAGCAGTGACCCACCTCCTATAGTTTCCACCAGTTCCCAATAATGCCATCAAATTATGAATCCATCAAAGTATTAATCCATTGATGACGTCAGAGTCTTCATGATCGTCAATCACTTCCCCAAAGCCCCACCTCTGAACATTGCAGCATTGATGACCAAGTCTTCAAACCAAGAGCCTTTGGGAAACATTCAATTTCCAAACATAACAGAATGGCTATTCTCAAATGCCATCTTACTAAGATTATGATGGCTCCATTAAATTGACAGCCAGATCAAGATCAATTTGTTTATTTTATATTTGTGTGTGCATTATATGTAGATATAGATATTACACACACACACACACACACACACACACAAACACGCATTCCCACATTCATATAGTCATTCTTTGGTATGGGATCCTCTCTCTGGGAATACAAAAATCAGTGGATATTCAATTCCTTATACAAAGTGGCATTGCATTTGCATATGACCCATGCACATCCTGTTGTATATTTAAATCAACTCTAGATTACTTATAACATCTAATACAATATAAATGTTATATAAACAGTTGTTATATGTTCAATCCACAGTTGTTTGAAGGAGATGGCTTCCTTCTGAAAAAACAAAGTAGAGGAAAATTTATATATATGTATATGTTATAAATTATATATAAATATGTGTATATACGTATTTTTTCTAACATCTCCCCTTGGATAATCAACTCAGTGTATATACTATGTGGCCATATCCTGTCCCATTACCCTTTCTGCTCTAGTCCAACATTGCCTCTGTTTAATTGTTTCTGCTTAATTTGGAAATTCAAGTATATGATGCAGTTGACTTTCACAGTAAGAAAATGGCCATTTTCTCAAAATTTACCTTCATTAATAATAAATGGTGAGCTTCTCAGACAGAGGATGCAAACATGTGAAAAGCTCTGCTCCTGTTTCCTCTTCTTTATTTCTCACAATGAAATCAGAGGCACTTCCTTAAATGCAAAGGTATATAGTCCAAATCTACTCTTCTAAAATCAATTTTACACAGTTTAGACTGTAAACTGATAGTTGATTCTAGAAGCTTTTCTTATATAAAAGTTATGACTACAGAACTGGTATTGTGAAAAATATTTTCTTGTAGCCATAGAAGTAGCAATAGACAAGTGGCCTCATAAAAATTTAATATTGAAGTAATTGCATTTTGAATGTACTAGAGTAAAATTATTATCATAAGAAGATATTTTATACTAAAATTACAAAAATTGGACTAAAATTAAAATAGAGTCCCTAAGTGAGACATCTTGAGAATCCATTAGGAGCAAAAGAACAGATTGAATAAGGACCCTTTATCACTCAGGGAAATTATCTCTCTATTGTACAGAGAGGTATTTAAATATACACTCTAGAGTTCAGAGGCACCAGTAGTTACAATGATTATTTATCCAACATTGACTATCCCTATTATTGATGATAATAAATTTCATTTCTCCTAAGAAATACATTGACCTAAGCCAATTGTGGTGAATATATCCTATTCTACAGGAACTTTTCCCTCAATAGTTTTTCTAGTTAGTTCAGAGTGACTATTTTACCCAGTTCTAACCAAGGAGAAACACAGAGACACTTTTTTTTAATTATCCTTTTCTTGTGGCTTGGGATACTGACTTTTGAATACAGTTATGGAACGACAGCATCCATCTTGGTCAGTGAGGTAACATACGTAAGTACAAAAAGACTGAAGACAACATTTACCAGCAAATGGATGGAACTGGAGACTATTATGCTAAGTGAAATAAATCAGTCTCAAAAATCAAAGGCTGAATGTTCTCTCTGATATGTGGACGCTAACACACATGGAGGCAGAGTGGGGTTGGGGGAGGGGGATAGATGTTCATTGGGTGAGGCTGATGGGAATGAAGGAAAGGGAGGGGGATTGGAATAGGAAAGACAATAGAATGAGTTGGACATAACTTTCCTATGTTCATATATGAATACACAACAAATACAACTCCACATTATGTCTAACCACAAGAATGGGTAGTTATAATCCATGTAGGTATAATATCAAAATACACTTTACTGTCATGAATAGTTACAAGGAATGAATTTTTTTAAAAAACATGAAGACAAAAATACAAAAAGATGTGAATGAAAAATATGGGTGTTTGATAATACAATAGAATTACCTATTTCAGGATTCCTTGTAAACAAGAGACATGGTTGTTTTCCATACTCTGTTACCTGGACCTGATTGCATCCTATCTAATAGAGGATAGTTCACAAGTAACATGAGAGACATTCACTCAAACTCATCTGTGCATCTAAGAAGTATACAATGAGACCAGCAGCACAGGTTTAAGAAAGTCTCCTGGGTATAAGATGGAGTTAACTATGTACAAACTACAGGAAGACAGACAAGGAGTATTTCTTCATAAAACATTAGGGGAAAAGGAAATAGACTCTAGGGGGAAAAAAAAGATTCCTAGAACATATAAAGGGGAGGAAGAATATTGTAATAAAGACTCAACATATATGATCTAAGGAAACAATTTAAGTATGTTCGTCTTCCCCAAATAATATTTAATTATAAAAATAAAATTTCATTATTATATTTTGTTAAAAAATTCCAATTGGAAGAATAAACCTGCTATGTGCAGTAACCAAGCAAATTTTTTAAGAATAAAAATTTGACTTTATATGACATCAAGATTATTTATAAATTAATAATAATAAAAATGCTACAGTATTTGCATAGAATAGTTAGGTGTATCAAAGAGAATTAAAAGTATTAAAATGTAACCCAAGAAATCTGAATAAAGTCATAGTTTGATTAATCATATTGTACCAGTGTTTCTGTCAAACAATCCCTTGATTATATAAAATGCTAACACTAAGGAAAACTATTACAATTTCCCCATAAACTTAAATTTATTATTCTAAATTGAAAAGTTTCTGATAAAACCTTATTATATGATAAAAATTATACTTCAATCATTTAATTCCCTAACTCACAGTTTATAATAGATTAAATAGATTAGATATTTATCAATATAAAATGAAATCAAAGAAATTATAATAGTAAGTATGGATTAATGTCATATGAGAAACAGAATTTGAAAACACTATAAAGAGAAAGACAAAATATAAATGGATAAATGAGTTTTTTATATGAGAATAATTAGTGATCACATTAGCAAATAATTCTCTCAAATTAAGAAGGAACTCCACATGGGAAAAAATAGGGTAGGAATGTAAACATTAATTGTTCAAGGTAAAAATATAAGTACTTAAGTTTATACACAAAAATGTAACAATTACCAATATATCATTGAAATGCAAATACAGTAGTTAAAATGATTTTTTAAGCTATGGTATTAGTAAGATTAAAAAGTAAATTAGAATATAATCTGGCAGTTTGCATAAAATGTCCTAAATAGTACATTCAGTTCACACCATGTAACCATTTCATTTCTGAGAATGTTTTTTTATCCAAAGGAATTGACTGAAAAAGTAATTGAATGCACACATACATGCATATATCCATACAGACACATGTATATGTGTATAGACACAAATATTGCTCCATGTTTTAATAATTTTGATGACAGATTAGCTGTGTTATCATATCATTTATTCTGACAAATGTGTATAAACAACATACATGACTAGTGATAAAAAGTTGTTTAAAAAAAACATTCTCCGTTTATGGAACTTAAAATCTCTTAGTAGTAGTTAAATAATAACAAGTAATACCTATATGCTAGGTACTATTATTTTCAGGAGATTGAAGCTTAAAAACAATAAGTTGGTTGCAGAGTGATGTATGGCTAGTGAATAGGAAGGTTAGAGTAGAATATAGGTGGTTAGAACAATGTAGATCAAAAACAGGTGCTTACTATTCCTTTCCTTTATTTCTAAAAGTCCTATGTAAAAGAAAGTTTCACATAACAGGAAATCAGAGAGGAGTCTAAGTGTATTTGGGGGCAGCATGATTTTTATAAGATTCCTGAGACCTAAGAACCCTGAAAAGTTAAGAGCTGCTAGTCTAAATTGAGTTTCATTTTCATTTGTCAGATGATCACCATGGACTCCAGCCAACACCCTGGCCTTCTTCTATTCTATTCACCCTACTGGGCTGTCTGGCATGTCCACCCTAAAAAAAGTCCCAGATCTTCCTTTAATTTGCATACAAAATATAAGATGCCAAAGAAAGGAAATAATACCCAGTACCTGTAAGTAGATAAGCAGATGAGAAAGGAGACAGAGAGATGGTGGATTGGAGTTTTGTTTGTGTTTTATTTCAGAGGTAAAAATTTAAAATTGACACAGAGAAATTAATTTTTTTTAAGTATCCATCTTATAACTTATAGTGATTTCTCTTACAAACCATCCTATAACCTAATAACTTTTCTGGGTTCTAAATACACAGAGAGGGAACTAAATTAGAAGTTAACAAAAGTGAATGTCTTGCTATATAACAAATATAACAAACAAGACCTGATAGAGGTAACTGATTCAGACATTCTCATTTTTATAAAAGTGATGTCTTTCCCCTGCTTTCTTAGATTAAAACCATACTCTCTGTTTTAGCTGGCATTAAACTGAAAATGAACTACAAAAGAAGTTCTGTTCTTTCCATGAAAGGCTATTGATTAAGGGAGAAATTAAATATGTAAGGAGGCATGGGGGGAAATTAGCAGGAGAGGGAGATGTCACTGCAACATTTATGCAAATGTATTTCTATTAAGCAATATGGTTAAGGTCATTTTGTTATAACCTGAAGATTGTTAATTCTAAATACATATTACATTTTAATCAACTACCTAACTTCCCACTCTTTACTGAGAAATTTACATTCTGACTACATTTTGAGGGCAGTTAGGATCCAGCTAAGCTCTCGAATATAATAACTATCAGGAAATTGTCCTGAATTATTCATGTTAATTATGCTGAACCAAACACTGTAGATAGGAAAATGTATTTCCTACTGAAATATGTTTGCCTTAGAGAGATTTCTAAACTGATCGTAGTCCCTTGTTTCATGATTAGACCAATGGGCCCTGAGAATGGTCAGGAATGCATGTAATGAATTAAATTTCAACCAGCATTATGCTTTTTCAGCACAAATGGCATCATCTGAATCAATTATGCATTTTCCCTTCGTTTCATAAATAATCACAACTAAACCCCCAGTCCAAACTAATTATCAATCATTGTAGCACACATATACTTGGATTATTTAAAAGAAAAACATTTTTTGGGTGCATTCTATTTTCGTACCTACTTTCTGTCCAATAGAATAAACACATAGCACTTAAAACACATACCATCCATTCTCTTATATTTGTTCATTCAGGAAATCATAAGTTCATTCAGTTGGTCAGGAAGCAAATACTGTGTGTCAGTTACCATGTTATGTTCCCACCACCCCACTTCTGATTACTTTGGTTGGTTTGCTTTTTGATGTTGTCTAAAGGATTTCAGGGACTGAGAATCATGCTAGTCATTCTCATTTAATAAATCACTATCATTATGTTATCAATTCTTTCCATTCATTCTGCAGTTGCAATCCCAATTTCTAACTTTATTAATTTCCTTTCTCTTTGATTATATACATGCTTTTCCTTCTCCTGCTCTCCTTCTCCTCCTCCATTTTCCTTTTTTTTTTTTTTTTTTGGTGTTCAGGATTGAACCCAAGGACACTTTACCACAGAACTTTATTTCAACCATTTTTATATTTTTATTTCAAGATAGGATCTCACTATGTTGCTTAGGGACTGGCTATACTGCTGAGGTTGGCCTCAAACTTGCCATCCTTCTCCCTGGGAATCCTGAGTTGCTGGGATTATAGGTAGGTGCCACCATGCCCTGGCATATTTTCAATCAGAGAAATCAAATCAATTTAGGATTATTTTAGGTTTACATATGCTTTAATGTGGAAATTGCTATTGTGCTTTATATCTCATGTTGTCTAATTTTTCACTCTGATAATGTGTAATGTGGATTTTTATAGTGCTTCTGGCAGCTGTGTGATATTTAAGGACAAGCACATTCCACATTCCAAGACTGACTTCAACTCTGCTAGAACAAACAAATCCTTGATGGACAGTTCTGCAAATGTTCAGTGTAAGAGTTTCTTTGGCTTACACATACAGGATAAAATTGAAAACCCTATACTTCATTGTCTAGGAAGTGACAGATTCCTTAATAAAATGATCAGGCTCATTAACATCCTACTAGTCTTGCAAAGAGAATTTCCTGTTCTCTGCTACTTCTCCAGCAGTTGACAACACACTTTTCTTCCAACTTGAATTTGAAGCAGTATTTTGGGATTGATTTGATTTGATTTCTCTGATTAATAATGAGAAAGAACATTTAATTGTTCAGATATACAGAAAACATGAAATCATTTTATAATCAACCCTGGTACACCTGCCACCCAGATTTTATCTTTATGATTTTCTACACCTGTCTTATCCTACCCGTATCTCCATCCTTTATTTTTTATTTATTTTTTTTTAATTTTTTTTTATTGGTTGTTCACAACATTACAAAGCTCTTGACATATCATACTTCGAACAATAGTTTCAAGTGAGTTATGAACTCCCATTTTTATTGGGTAATATTTATATATACATGTAAATATACAAGGAAAGAAAATGTGAATCTCAGGTTTTATTTTTAATCAGTCTGAGATTCAGGTATAAAGGTCAGCACAAGTCATTACAAATATATAAGAACATATAAAATATTTTACCCACAACTACTTCATGAGAGACTAGAATAATTTTCCTTTCCTCATTTCCTCATGCAACTTGGGACATGAGAACACAGGGATTATCTTTAAATTATAGAGATTAACTTGAAGAGAAATGATCACTACATTTCACCATCTATAAAAAATTAACTGACCAAAATTGGCTATTCTCAAAATTTAGTAAAATTTGTTAAAGACTTCTTGATCCTACCCCAGAGATTCTGATTGACAGGTGTGGGGTGAAACCCATGAAATTCCATTTCGAGGGAACTCCTAGATGACCATGATGTTGCTGGGTGACAGAATGCATATAGAATACTACTGGTTTACACACTAGTATAAATCATAGAAGTGACCACTGGACACGTGCTTTCCAATTGGAATACACTATTCCTCCTGTGTATGAAGCCGGAATGGGAAGAAGCCCCTATATATTACTGATTCTGCTAGAAATGGAGAATCTAGGGAAACATACCAACCAATGCTGTGGAAATAAAATCAGCAAAGTCCAAAGAATGGGAAATTGTAGGAGTTAGGAATCATTTTTTTTCTCCAGCAAAATAGCTGCAAAATAGTAAAGGAGATGAGGAAGGAAATTGTCATTAAAAAACACTAAAATTTCATATCAACTTATCACAATGCATAACTTTATTTAGATCCTAATTAAAATCAAATGTTAAGAAAAATGTGTAACACAAGTGAGAAAATTTGAACATTGATTACATGAGATGGTATTAAGAATTCAATGTTATTTTAAAAGTATAATATAGATTCATTATAATCCTAAAACTAAGATCTCTCAACTATTCCAGATACATTTTCAGATATACATGTATGAAATTATATATTGTCTATGAACTTCTTTGAAATAATCTTGTTGGGGTGGTGTGAAATCAATTAAAGTAAGCTATGAATTGATAAAAAAAAGAACATTTAATTGATTTTAATGCTCTGATATTTTTTTAAGATGAATTATATTTGTGATTTCAATTCTATTAGACTTTTTTAATAGTTTGGTTTGATTTCATTGTTGAGTTTCCCAAGATTCTTGCTTATTTATATATAATGCAATTATCTAATCAGTCTATCAGCAGCTTGTTTAATCGTTTTCAGAGAATTAACAACTGGAGAGGGAATGGTCTGGCAATGTAGAGTTGAGGAGGACACATGAATCTACTTTCAAAACAGACTTCAAAGCAATCTTGCTGTCACTAATCTCACTTTTGCCACCATTTCCAAAGGTATCTGGTCTTTCCGAGTTATGACCCCTGGGAGGTTGATCCCACCGAAGGGATCATAACTGTATTGCTCAACAGCTTTTCCTACTCAAGATTGCTATTCAGCCTTCTCAGGCCTCCTGTCATGCCACTGTGTTAGTTTTCTAGCTTCTGAACATTCTGCTGCTAGCTTATCTTCTTTCTTTTCTTCTTGCCCTTTTCAAAATCCCTTATTTAATGGATGTAAGAGGAGAGTAGAATTAAATGTATATATGCAAGCAGCCATTTTTATCTAGAACTCCCATTCTGTTTTACTGTTTTTAAAAATTTGTGTCTCCTGCCTGACTTTCTTCCTACTTTATCATCTGTTGATAGTTTTACTTCTACCAGAATATGCTGAAGAATCTAGCTCCATGATAAAATCTTTCCCACAAAAATATAAGAAACTATGTACTTATCTTTACCTCACCAAATCTCCATATTTCACTATGAAGGCATGATTTTATTAGAACGATGAGGGATGCAAATAATATGATTTTAGAAAATTATATCTCTATGATGATAAAATATACAATGATGAATAAAATAACTATAATAGAAAATAAAATACTGCATAAACTTTGAGAGAAATGGTAAGTTAATCACTTGCCTGTGTATCATTCACCTAAAGTTACTGAGGGACATGTACAAAGAAAATCTTTTAGTTTGATAATCACAAGACCCTTCATTGTGTCAGGCTTGTAGTAGACTCAAAAATATTTTTGCTTACTGAACTTACTGAAATAAGAAATATGCAAAAAATCAAGGCATCTAAAATTATTTGTAATTATTTGAAGAGATTGCAGTTAATTTTACTTTTTCCTGATTTAATCTGGACTTTCTCAATACCAGTGTGCTGATGAAACCTTCAATTTTTCTTTACAGCAAGTTCAAAAACAAACCAACAAAATCTCCCAAGTATAACTTCAGCATTCAAAAAAAAAAAAAAAGAAGTTTGTTCTGCTAGTCAAGATTCATTACTATACTCTAAGTTACTCATCCTAAGGATTTAAATCCAATTAGATATTACGTATTATCCTAAGTAATTTAATGATTACAAATCTATAATCCTTCAAGACATTTATTTCTAAACAGATAGTAAAAGAATCAGCCTGACAGAGTGACACACATCCAGTTCTGAAATCCCAGCTGTTTCCTCCCTTGCCAATTTATCAACATTTGATCAAATAAGAACAATGCTTCCGCATAGAAAATGTCGACTAATTCATTTCCCATTTTGCCCTATAGAATCCCAACAGCTCGCTAGAACCCCATTATGACCATATCCTTGAGGTTGTCTGACATAAAAGCAAATTACTACCACTGTAGGAAGGAACCTGAACATAAGTACTGCCAGATTTATAGTTCTGCTGCAAACCCTGTCATTTTGATCTAGTTGGAATTTCTGTCACTAAAACAGATTGATGTCTGGAGAAATCTTAACCCAATGAACACAGGAATACCAATTAAAATGTCAAATCCTTACTTCTAATCTCAAAAGGTCTAGTTTCTGCATGTTATCTGATAAGTGTTTTAGATATATCAGTTCCCTTGTATTCCTACCTCTAAAATAAAATTTTCCTTTTTTAGGCAGTGATTATCCAGGCCACTAAGAGACCTAAGTTTTCAGAGGTGATTTTTATAATTAAGTATTTAATGATGTTTCTCAAAAACTGATGCCTCAGTGAAAGAAAATCAAGAAATAGGTTTATTTATTTATTTATTTATTTATTTTAAAGAAAGGAACACTTCAACAGAAGTTCAGAAAAAGGCTGGGAAGGTAGGGGTGTTACTGAGATATTTGAATATGGAGGATGTACCCTCTTATATTCAAAGATATGTAGAAATTTTCCTCCACTGAGGCCACTGAGGCTCAGATTACTATCATCATTTCCAACAGGAAAAGGAGGTAATTTGAAGCATCCTCTAAACTGGTAATCCAGAAAATAAAGCTTAGAGCTTTCTCAAGTGGTAAAAATATTCCAAGTGATAATATATATTTGAGAAATATTATATATTTGAGAAACTTTCTGAATTTATCACTTAGATATGAAAAGAAAGAATGGTGATAAGATTTTAACTAGGGCCAGGCATGGAGGCACACACCTATAATTCCAGCAGCTCAGGAGGCTGAAACAGGAGGATCTCAAGTTCAAAGCCAGCCTCAGCAACTCAGCAAGGCCCTAAGCAATTCACTGAGACCCTGTCTCTAAATAAAATACAAAAAAGGGCTGGTGATGTGGCACAGTGATTAAGAATGCCTGGGTTCCATCCCTGGAACCAAAAGAAAAAAATTTAACTAGATTACTAAGCCTATGTGGACAATAAAGTGCAATGGAGTGCCAGATCTAGGAGTTGTTGGGGTAGATGAACTGTTGAAAGCTTACAAATCACATTGTGATTATTCTTAAAAAGAGTCAGCTCTGATGACCAATGCCACTGGTCCCAGCAGCTTAGTGTAACAACTGACCATGAGGCCCTATTATCATTGATCTTTCCCAAGAGTTGATGAACAGAAACAGTCTGACCAGGCAGATTGGTGTCTAACAAAGCTTGATTACTGGAGACCTTCAGGCCAGGTAACTTCGGGTTTATTCATTAATACATTATCATCATTAATCATGGAAAATGGCAGCATGAGTCTAAGCAGGTGAGTTAGGAGACCTGAAAAATGTTCTCAAAGGGACAGTCAGAAGCCTGGGGCAGGTGATTTCAAGTAGGAGAATAATGTGTTGCCAGGAGGCCAGGCTTCACACATTTGTCACCACAGAGAAGAGTTTCTACAAGAACAGGCCAATCCCCTTAAGCACCAGCTTCTTTCTTTTTAGTTGAAGTCAAAAGATTTAAAAAAATGATAGTTGTCTGAATATGTTATTAATGAATCCACTCACTTATCCAATTGCCATAACACAAACATGTATTAAACAACTACAATTCATCAAGCACTGAGCTTGGTACTAAGTACATAATACTAAAACAAATGATCCACCCTGAAATAACACCATTTTGTTGAGGACATTGATACAAGTATAGAAAATAATACTTTCTCTTTTAATTTATGAATTTAGTTTATTAATATTAAATATTAAATTAGGGATACATCTACAAATGAATAATCTGAAAATTTAAAAAATTAAAAATTAGGAAAGCTGTCCAATGCATATGGTGACAGTAAATAGATTATAAATTGATTCTGAGGAAACACATGGAGTCAATGTACATGCAAATTTGGTGCATTGTTGAGCATACTTTTTTCCTTCACTTTTAATGCATCGAAGGTTTACATATTCACTTTAGCTCTTGTAAATATTTTGTGTGACAAGTAATAATAGAACACATTTACATTCATTCTATTTTATTCCACCCATCCCATTCCATTTTTTTATTCTATTTTATTCAATTTCATTTTGCTAAATTCTGCTGAAGACACACTAAGTCAATTTAATGACCTAATAATGTGTCAGAATCTCCACTGCACTAGAACTCATTGTCTGCATCTTCTATTTTATAACACATCACTCTCCTGTTAAAGGGTCATTTCCTTTGCAGGTCTGCAAAATATGACTTTTTTTCCAAAGGAAATATACAAAAATATTGGAGAGGACTGGAATCTGAGGGATGCTTGGGTTCCTCATTAAGAGCTTTTCCTAATATAATACCCATGGTAAAATAAGATTTCCTAAGTATCGTGGGAAGACATTATACTGGAGAGAATGGATGAATTTTATCAACTATCAAATATAAGTACATTATTGTAAATAATGTCAGGTCACTATGAGGATTTATTTAACAATAATACGGCTCTGAGCAGGTGCTATGCATTTCTAATATATATAATCACTGAACACATGAGCATCTATACTGTAGCATAGCAATGTTTCCAATATCATATGTGTGTGTGGGTGTACATATGTATATAGCAATTGCTAAAATGATTCAATCATATTTTCTCTTTTCTATAACTGTAAATCAGATAGATAATGAACATCTCCTTTGGATATTTCAAAGTTATCCTCACCCCCTTAGTTCTCAAAATAAAGCTTTTACATTTGTCTTGTCTCTAGTTCAGTTCCTTAATCTCTCAGAAAAGAGATCTGTCATCTACCTAGTTGAAACTAAAACAAATCTAAGTGTTATCTTTCTCACCTCTTTTACCCTCACTTCTCTTACCCAATTCATCACAAATTTCTCTCATTTAATATTCAAAGTTACCCACTTTTGTTCATCTCCCCCTTACCACTTTGACCCAAGTTAATGCTAATGATAGTTCTTGTGCCTGGAATGCTTTTTTTTTCTTTTCTTTAATTGTGTGTATCATGGCAAAAATTCTTTTTTTAAATTTTATTTTTTGTTTATTTATTTATTTATTTTTGTGGTGTTGAAAATCACACCTGCTACGCAAGTATTCTACCACTGATCTATAACTCCAACTCTTGGAATCCTTCTTTATTTAAAACATTTATCCAACTTAACTGTATACTTCTCCTTCAATTCTCCTCTAATCTGTCCCTTACTCTAGAGTGAGTGTTATTATCAAAGTACATACTGGCCATAATTATTCCATGCTTAAACCCTTTCCCATTCTTCCTGGGGAAAAAAGTAACATTTCTTTAGGATAACCTGTGTGATGGTTTCTAAATATGGTCACAAACCTTGTCCTTTCATCAAGAGATGGAGTCCCTTTAATTCCGATCAAGCTTGTGACTGTTTCACCCAATATATAGTACAGCAGGAGTGATACTGTGTGGCTTTCAAGAATCAGTAGTATAGGTCATACAGTTTCCCTAATGGTGGAAAGTGCAAAGCTACCAAGCAGGAACTCAGAAAACCTTTTGGCTGACATATTGGAAAGAACACAGGTAGACACTGGTTTGGTGGAGCTGGCTGAGCTATTCATTTACCATTTATGCTAGGTGCTAAATGTGAGAATGAAGATTCTATCTCAAAAGTGGGTCTTTCAGGATCAGACATTTTGTCCTAGCATTTGAGTCATCCTACCTGAAGCCTCAGACATAATATAGCACAGCAGGACCAATCTCACTGAGCCTTTTTCAAATTATTGGCATATAATATCCATAAGTGTTAGGGTTTGGATATGAGGCATCCTCAAAAGCTCTTGTTAATGTAAGAATATTCAGAGGTGAAATGATGAGCTGTAACCTCATCAGTTTGTTTTAGTTTGAATAGAGTAACTGGATGGCAACTATAGGCATGTGTTGTGTGCCTGGAGGGAGTAGGTCAATGGGGGTGTGCCTGAAAGAGTTCATCTTCCCTAGGGCCTCTTCCCTTTGTTCCCTCTCTGATTCTTGGCTACCATGTGGTGAGTAGCACTCCATCATGCCCTTCCACCATGATGTTCTTCATTATCTTGGGCCCAGAGCAATGGGGTCAGCACCTTGGACTAAACCTCTGAAACTATGAGCTGGAGAAGAAAAAAAAAAATCTTTTCTTCCTCTAAGTTGTTCTTGTCAAATTGTTTGCTCACAATGACATAAAGTTGACTAACATAATAAGCCTAACAAATGGTTATTGATTTATGCCACTAAGTTATGGAGTGGTTTGTTACTCTGAAAAACATAACTGGAACCATCTGAATGTTCTAGCAAGATACAGCCTTTAGCAAGCTTAATATCAAACTACAAAGTATAGACCTTATAAAGACATAGAGCCATTGAACATATTGCTATCTCTGCTCTCTCATTTTCTTGGTCTCTTTTCCTATGCATGTGCCCAAATTATAGTCCTGAATAGGCCAAGAATCTCCTTGCAGCACTTGTAAAAACTATAATTGTACATTGTGTGTATAATTTCAGGATTGATATCTATTTCTCCAGTTAGCACTTGGTTTTTCAAGTGTCAAAAGACTAAGTCTACTTATACTAAGCACTAGATACTTGTTCAATATTATATGCCCTGCAATATTACAGATGCAGGCAGGCATTGGGTACTCAAATGTTTCATGAATGAATTCTATTCAACATTGTTTATGAAGATAAGGCACAATATAATTTTTCAACATAAAACATCAAACTATAATTAATCAATAATAACAGATAGTTGAAATTACAAAGTGTTTCCATCCTGGCAAGATTTCTAAGTCACAGTTGGCTTACTTCTTGTACTAATAAATAAAAAGGTACAGATGCCAAATAGCCAGAACTGTTATTGGGCAGAGTGCATTTTTATGAATATACATACAACACCCACATTTCAGTTGCTACAATGGATTTCAGAGAATATTACTTCAAACATTTCTGATATGAAACATGCTACCAATTTCAAAGAAAACTCCATATTTGCCATTTGTAATAGGGAACTTTGGAAAGGAAAAGAAAATTGCACTAGGCATGTATGTATATAACTGCGGGGAAGAAGAGTAGTTATTACCTTAAGTTTACATGGTTTTGCTTGCATTTGTCAGATTGATTCTGCCAACGTGTTTGGGAAGCAAACATACGAAGATTAGAGAATAAAGGAGCATTAATGATCATCCTCTTCCTATTCAAATGCTGCTTTCCTTTTTAGGACAATGAATTGTGTCAGATATTCAGGGAATGAAAAATAAAAACTACATTCATTTGAATCCTTATATCCTACATCTCAAGAAATCTCTTCGTTAGAACTTTCCCAAAGAAGTTATCTTTATTTTACATCTGAACAGAGACCCAAAAGGTAAGGTGACCTGCCCACTGCAGGATGATCAAGTGACAGATCTAAATTTTTTCTGAATGTTTAGGTTTTTTTCCTGCTACACTATATTGACTCCAAATTGAGAGGCAAGCAAACAAGGAAGATGTTTTCATGCAATCAGGAGAAAGAGGTAGAGGGCTTTTATTCTAGAACTAGAGTGCTTTTCTCTTCTCTTGTAGCCTGTATGAAAGTAAGAAAGGATTTATGGAGGGGAGGGGGAGACGAAGTTAACAATAGTACTCTCTCTGATTTTAAAATGAACAAAGAAACAAATTGAGATTTTCATAATGCCAAGTACAATACTTCCTTCAGTAAATCAAAGGACCTTACTTCTATGAACACAGCTGCATTAAGAAAGAGTACCCTTTTGAGTGTTATTTAGAAAATGGAGACTCCTGATACATGAACATCAAATTAAAAATCATGTAAAAGTCAATTTACACATTAATTCTAACTGAAATGTAGTTTCAAAAAGGAAACACAAACACAAATCTAACAAAATTCAATTAATTAAGCATAATTTTAATCTAAATTGGCTTCTAGGTACCAATATATATTCTCTTAAAATGCAACTGAAATATATGGAAACCAGAGAAAGGGGAAGAGATGCATGATTGAGATAAAACAGAAAAAAAGGGAACTTGTTATCACAGTCCAAGAAGAACATTATGAGCCTGAAAGCCTTTGGGGGAATTAGTCTAATCCAAAAGAAAGCAAATTGATCCTTTAGAGTGTATATAGCAAGAATATGAAAATTCCCCATATGTGTGAACCTGGTTTAAAAACTACAGGTATCAAATAACAGCTTAAATACCCTTTTATACCACACTATGTGGCTGTTGATCATTAAGGCAAAGCTAATGTCCTATATGTTAGGGAAAATTTAGTAATAACAGGAAAGTGAACCAACAATGTATCAGGGTCATGGCGTTTCTTTAAGTCGCCTTTAAAATTAATGACTAATCAAATAACTTATAGCAAAACAGCAGGTGGGGTTACCCTGAGAATAAACAGGTGGAAACAAAGGGAGCCAATTAAGAAATATATCCAGAAGGAAAGACCGATAGGGACAACTACTGACAGGGTCTACTAGGATCATTGTAAAGTTAGAATTCATAGTCATTGGTTTCTCAATGTATATCAGAAGGGAAATTTCATTAGTAGCACAGATGCCCTAAGGTAAAATTGCCAGGCAATTTTGACCCCAGAACCTGCATTAAGATAAAATTGACTTATAGGTGAAATCTCCTGAATGGATGGTCACCATGACATTTCCAGAAAGGACCAAATTCCCCCAATCACATGAAAAAGAAGTTAAACATTGGATTGATGAAGACTTCAGAAGGTGGGACCCAGTTTTGCTGGCAAACATAAAACAGTAATTATTTGAAAGCAATATTAAGTTTCCTTTGTATTCTTTGCTTGAAGGCAAACTACTCTCTTTTTCTCTTGGGAGTGTTCTTTGATTGAGACTTACTTCGTTTACAATAATATTCTCTTACTTGGCCTTTCCTGGCCGAGTCTAAATTTTCTTTTGTCAGGACACAAGAACTGAGGCTTGGAGTTTTGGCGACCCATTTGCTGTGACATTTTACCCCACCCAAATCTCTTTCTGTAAACAAGTAGACAGAAAATAAGGAAGACTGACAATGGTAGAGGCCTCCCTATTAAGAGTCTGCACATACTAGAGAACAAAGAAAGAATTCTGGCTGTGATGCAAGAGTGAAACTAAGTTTTAGGGGTGATTTGCTTTTATTATTGTACTTATGCTGCTAAAAGGACCAAACAACAAGAGCAGGAGGAAGAGAGAAGATTCCATCTAGGGTTAGTACAACTGTATTAGATGAGAGTCTAACAAATTTCTGATTTTTCCAGAAAGCTAGAAATGGCTGAGAGAGAGATGTGCATGCATTTAGCTCTTTTCTGGCTGTAATTCTGAGAAGAGGATTTAAAATCTGAATGACATAGACAGAGCCAATAGTAAGCCACATTATTGCTTTTGGCAACTTTAGGGTCTGGTTAGATTTATTTTTTCTCTCTCTCTGTTGGAAGATGAGTGTACATGAAAAGTCAGCATGCAGAAAGACTGCATTACCTGGGAAAGCAAAAATATATCTTGAAGATTGAGAGAAAGAATAGTTCTAACTATGATAACAGATAATTTGAGAACAACTTGTCATGGTTGCTTGCCAGGAGGTAAAAATACGTGGCCTAGATGTAAATGAATGTAAAGACGTAAAAGAATGAAAACAGAAAAACTAACAAAGTTGATTAAGGTTTTTCATATATTGACTGACAATTTATATTCCTCTGTGAATTACCAAACCAAAATACTTTCTAATTTTTTATAGGATATTATTTTTTTTTCTTTTTTCAATATTTATGTTTTTATTATTCTATTTTAACATTGATATAAAATGCAAAAATGAAAAAAATGGAAACATGTTAAACATTTGTTCAATACAGACCACCATTGTTAATATTATGGGCGTATCCTTCAGGGCCAGCATAGAGATGATGCGTGGAGGGCGATACCAATGAGGCAGCTTTTAATTGTGTGACCTTTGGCAAGTTATTGAATTCTGAAGAATTGTTTTGTTATCTGAAAAATAAGCATTTTAAAATAATCCAGTTCAAAAAGTGTCAAAAGAATTAAATGGAATAATACATTTAAAACATTCTCAGGGCTGAGCATGATGGTACACATCTGTAACCCCAAAATACTCTGGAGGCTGTGGTAGGAGAATCTCAAATTTGAGGCCAGCTGGGTAACATAGTGGGGACTTTGGATGTGTCCTCAGTGGTAGAACACCCCTAGGTTCCATTCCCAGGACTTCAAAAAATAAAAACAAACAAATAAACACTTTCTTTCCAGAAGATAGTAAGATTTGAATAGAAATGCCTATTATTGCAAGTCATTGTTTCCTACATAAATATATAATCTTACTTAGTGTTGTATGTTTAAGTTAATGATTGTTTTATATAATTATTATTCAGTAATATCATTTGTTGCACAGTTTGAACATCAACATCCCTAATCTGAGAATAGATATTGTCAGCTATTTAAGTTCATTCAAGCAATATTTATTGAGTGACTAATATGATCCAGTCAGGGAATACAGCAGAGCCTTGGAAAGTAACAACAAAAGAAGTTCTCTTATAGCTTAATGAAGGCTGTTCTCATAAAAACCTAAAACACATATGTCAAGTAGTGGTAAATATTATGGGAAAAAATAAACTAAAGGTAACACAAAATGTAGTGACTGAAAATGGTGTGGAATTGATAATTTCACAGAAAATCCTCACTGAGAAGCTGAGGCTATGGCAAAATCTAATGAAAGTGATGGAATGAGCCACATGGATATCTTGGTGGGAACAGTTTCAGGCCAATCAAGGTTCAGGTGCTGGAAATGCCCTGAACAATTTGCCAAAATATCTGGAGAGATGAGAAATAAGAATGATGAGAGTTCATAGAAGTAAAAGTAGGTCAAGTAATACAGATTTTTGAAAGGTACTCCTCTTCAGTCAGAAGTAACATAAAAGCATTAGAGGAAATTAAGCAGAAAGGTAACATGATTAAGCATGTTTCAGCTGCTGAATTGCATAAACAGAGTTGAAGAAAATAAAAGCATAAAAAAGAGAGCAGCTAGTAGGCTGATGCAATAATCCAAACAGAAGACAATGGTCATTTAGAAAAAAGTAATTCATGTCATAAATAATTATTAAAGGCCTATCATTTTTTCTCATTAGTTCTAATTAGTTATACATGACAGTAAAATGTACTTTGACACATCTTACATTAATGAAGTATAACTTCTCATTCTTCTGGTTGTACATGATGTAGAATCACACTGGTTGTGTAGTCATATATGCACAGAGGGTAATAATATCCAATTAATTCTACTTTCCTTCTGATCCCTATACTCCTTCCCCTCCTTTCACTCCTCTCTGCTTAGTCAAAGTACTTCTATCCTTTTCTAGCACACCCATTGTGAATTAACATCTGCATATCAGAGAAACATTTGTTCTTTGGTGTTTGGGGATTAGCTTATTTCACTTAGCACATTATTCTCCAGGTCCATGCATTTACCAGCACATAATTTCATTATTTTTAAGGAACTGCTTATGTACTATTGTATAGAATGATTACCCAGGTCTCAGGGATTAAAACTGTAGTTGGATGAAATAAAAAAAAAGTCAACAATACAGAATTAAAATACGGACTCTTACCACATTGTAACCAGTGCTATGGATAAAATAAGGAAAGCAAAACCCCTAGGATGAGCAAGGATGGAAGAGACTGAGTGAGAGGGAAAAAAATCAGGTTAGACTAGAAAGGTATGGGTGGGGGCAGTGGTAACATATCAAGGAGCAACTGATAAGCAGCAGTAGGGTTTTGAGATTCCCAGTTCTTCATTCAGAATCAAAACCTAAATATAACTGGAGAATTATCTTTGCTGTAGTGAGATCAATGTTCCAATTTTTTCATTACTTCTTGAACTCAGGTTTCTCTGGCTATTTGTGTCTCCTGCTTACTTACATTGATTTACTTTAGCTGTTAGGATATTATGACTAATGTTAGATAACTAATTCTTTCTAGAATAGTTCTAGTTTATATTTAAAGGTATCCTTACCATTTATTATTACTATTATTATTATTTGATAAATCAAAATTATATATATTTATGGGGTATGGTATTTTGATATATGAATATGTGTGGAATGATTAAATCAAGCTAATTACCATATCCATCACCTAACTTACTTTTGTGGTGAGAACTTTGAAATTTATATTCAGCTACTTTTTTTTTCTTAGTTTATTCCTACTAGATCTTTAATGAAAAAAAATAACACCAGTCTAAATCATTCCAGGAAACTGAAAGGGAGGGAACACTTTAAATACATTCTATGAGGCGAGGATAACCTGATACCAAATGATACAAAGATTCAGCTACTTTGAAATGTGCAATACCTTATCATGCAAATACTTATTTTTCCTGCCTAATTGAAACTGTGCTTCCTTTAACCAGCAACTGTTATTTCCTTTCTCCTACCAGTAGGTCCTGGTAACCACTTTCTACTTCTTTGAATTTGATTTTTTAGATACCATGTGGTATTTGATATTAGATCATATGGTATTTGTCTTTTTGCACCTGACTTATTTCACTTAGTATAACATACTCCAGATTTATTCATATTATCATAAAGCAGATAATTTCCTTCTCTTTTAAGGCTGAATAGTATTCTACACACCATGTTTTTTTTTTTTACTCTCTCATCTGTTAATGGACATTTAGGTGATTCTAGAGTCTGTTTATTGTGGGAAAAGCTACAGTGAACATACTGCAGCTATATCCTCAGCATACTGATTCCAGTTCCCTTGGATACATGCCTAGGTTGGGATTGCAGAATCATATGATACTTCTACTTTTAATTTTTTGAAGAAACTTCATGCTGATTTCCATAATATCTATCTTAATTTACATTGTCATGAATAGTATAAAGGGTTTCTTTTCTCTACATTATCACCAACACGTTATGGGGTATAAGGTGATACACTACTGTTTTAATTTGCACTTCCCTAATGATTAGTGATGTTGAACATTTTTTTCAAGGATTTGTTGACTATTTGCATGTCTTTTTGGAGATCTGGTCAGGTCTCTTGCTCATTTCTTGTGTGTGCGTGTGAGTGAGGAGAAGGGTGAAATAGAACCCAGTCCAGTCAGAATGGCAGCTATTAAGAATACAAACAACAATAAGTGTTGGTGAGGATCTGGGGGAAAAGGCACACTCATACATTGTGGGATTGCAAATTGGTGCAGCCAATATGGAAAACAGTATGGAGATTTCTTGGAAAACTGGGAATGGAACCACCATTTGTCCCAGCTATCCCACTCCTCAGTCTATACCCAAAGGACTTGAAACAGCATACTACAGGGACACAGCCACATCAATGTTTATAGCAGCACAATTCACAATAGCTAAACTGTGGAACCAACCTAGATGTCCTTCAGTAGATGAATGGGTAAGGAAAATGTGGTATATATGCACAATGGAATATTATTCAACATTAAAAGAGAATAAAATCATGGCATTTGCAGGTAAATGGATGGAGCTGGAGAATTTAATGCTAAGTGAAGTAAGCCAATCCCCAAAAAACAAATGCTGAGTTGAGTGATTTCTCTGATTTAAGGATGCTGATTCATAATATACTGCATGGAGCAGGGGATGGGAGGATTAAATGAACTCTAGATAAGGCAAAAGGGAAAAGGGAAGGGAGGGAAAGGGAGGGAGCATAGGGTCGGAAAGACAGTGGAAAAAAAAAATTCAATGGTCATCATTACCGTAAGTACATGTATGAAGACAGGAAAGATGTGACTCTACTTTGTGTACAACCAGAGATATGAAAAATTGTGTTCTATATGTTCTATGAATTTTAATGAATTCTGTTGTCATAACAAAAATTTAAAAAATTTTTTATAAAAGAAATTGCAGAAAAAAAAGAATAGAACCTAGGGTCTTGTGTACATGCTAGGCAAGTGCTCTACCACTGAGCTACAGCCCCAACCCCCTTGCCCATTTTTAAATCAGGTGTTTTGTTTTTGTTATTGTTGTTTGAGCTCTTTATATATCTTAAATATTGGCCTCTTATCAAATGTATGGTTTGTAATTATTTTCTTCTATTCTCTGTGTGTCATTCACTTTGTTAATTATTTTCTTTGCCTCATCATATTTACTTTCATTCTGGCTTTTAAAAATATGCATTACCTGAAATTAGCTCCTTTTTTGTGATAGACTTGGCATAGCATTTGTGTGTGTGTGTGTGTGTGTGTGTGTGTGTGTGTGTGTGTGTGTGTGAGCAAAGATGTGTTACAGGCCATGGGACAAATTTTATACCACTACTCAATTCTTCAGAATTCAGGATAATTAAGATGATCTTACTTAGGGAATTATGAGCATACTTGAGGTTTTACTTAATAATATAACAATAATAGATGCACAAATCCCAAATTTTATTCTTATTGTCTCCATTCCCTTGCCAGGCAATTTCCCAGTTGTATAGAGTATGATATGGTCTACCCTCATTTGAGGGAAAGAGTAGGAAAGTTTTACAAGGATCAAACAAAAGTATTTGATGAAACATATCTTTACATATAGAGTAACACAGCATATAAGGTACTCTAATATTTTATATTAACCTTGGCTTCCAATTTACATGGTAACTGTTTCATGATCTTTATTATTGATTTATGTTAAAGGCGTGATTCTGGAATGATGTTTCTTTTTCAGACATACTGAGGAAGAATTGACATTGGGGCTTCTGCTTTGATTTTTTGGTTTCTCTGGCCAGCTCTTAAGGTTTTCAGCTAAGGAGCAGTGATAGGAAAATTACGCTCTTTCCATGCTTATGTGAAGAGTCACTTCCAACTTGGATTCAAGGTAGAAACTATACACAGTGACCCCTCTTGTGGAACACACCTAAGCCTGTTACTTGGCTTGTGGTCACATTTTAATCATTTCATGCTCAGCATCTGAGCATTAGTCCCAGAAAACTACCACAAAGTCACTTTTCCCATTTTCTATCCTTCTCTACATGAATCACCACTCTAACTGCCACCCAGCATCGTGAGGACTGGTCTCATGATGGGTTTTCTCCACAGTGTGTCTTTTTGTAGTACTGAAAGGATTTAAATTTCCAGGCAGTAGGTTACAGGCTCCTACCTGCAATGATTTAATTGGAGAGCACAGCACAGCAAAATATAAAACAACATGTAAATGTCAAGCTATAACTTTAAATAAATTTTGACATTAGAATCATGTAGATGCATACAATTCTTCACAAAAAGAAGGACAAGGAATAGCTGTGCCTTTCTGTTTTGTATAATTAAGAAGGCCTTGCGCTCACAGAAGAAAAAAAGAGGACTTAGCATTTGGAGTATGAACTGTATGTCGGCATAATGCACATGCACATGTATTTGTTTAAGTCTTATGGGTTCAGAATCAGAATTTCAAAAGATAGAAATGATTTTGTTCTATAGATAATAAAGTGGGTAACTGGACAAATGTTTCTAAAACAGGAAACATTGAAACTATGGCTTTTCCTCTTATATGTAGAGAAAATCCAACTGCTTGGTCATCCAGGAACTCTAAATATCTTCTTTTTGTAGCTACCAAAAATATTTCTTCATCCTTACAAATTGTGTAGTAACAAATAATAATTTCATTTATTTTTGTAGCTGAGGAGAAGATGATTTCTCCCTCAGCTATAGTATTTACAGTGCCAAATTTCCTTTTGCTGTTCTTGAAGGAAAGCTTAGTAGTCATGCCAACTAAGTAGAATTCCATTATGCTGATAAAGTCAAAATAAAATGAAATATCTGACCTTTGCTTATAATCCAAGTCATGGTGCCTCATCAGATCTGAATTTTCTGACAAAACATAACTATTTAGAGTAGTCTTCAGTGGTGGGAGAATATTTATGTTCTTATAAATGGCAACACTTCTTTATCCATGCATCACTTTGGTGTTTAGGACTTTGTATCAGTGAAGATAATGGCAAATCGCACTATGTTTTTAAGCATGCCCATTTGTGTTTGGGGTTCCACAGTAGGCATAATTCTGAAAATTTTCTTTAATGACTTAAACTTCCAGGGGCTAGGATATAGCTCAGTGGTAGAACACCTGCCTAGCACATGTAAGGCAGTTTGATCCTCAGCACCACATAAAAATAAATAAAAATAAAACAAAGGTATTCTGTCCATCTACAACTAAAAAAAAAATTAAAGAAAAAGATTGAAAGCTTCCAAATTCCCAGAACCTATGAAAGTGGTGTGCTATCACTCCCATGATTGCAAGATGGTATGATCTTTTAAGAAGGGGATATTATCCAGGAGTGCCAAATTTAACCATGTTAAATTGTAAAAATAGAGAGCTTTCTCTGATCAGTGGTAGGGAAGAAAGATAAGGGAAAATCAAAGATATTTAAAGTATGAACAGGATTCAACACACCATGAATGGGAAGATAGAAGAGGCAAAAGATATACAGGTAACCTCCAAAAGCAGAAAATAGCCCAAGCACTGATCCAGCACAGAACTGGGGACCTCCAAGCCACAAAGAATGGATTCTGCCAACAACCTGAATGAGCTGGGAAGTTGAGTCTTCTACAGTGTCTGCAGCCAATATCTTAATTACAAACTTGTGATACTTAAGCAGAGAAGCCAGTTGAACCTGCCAGATGTCTGACCAACAGAACTGTGATTAATTCATGAATATTTTTAAGCTGCTAAGTTTGTGCAAATTTGTGAGGCAGCAATAGAAAACTTACAAATTCTTTTCTTCCAACAATTCTTTGGATGGTTGGACCTATTTCGTCCAAGTTCCTGACTATGCAACTAAGTGACACCCACCAATTGCTCATGGCTTTATGATTGTGCTTATCATTATACTTACTGCAGTCTACCAATCTGCAATAGTTTTTCTTATTAGCTTATTCATTGTCTGTTCTCTGAATAGATTGTATAATCTGCAGAGGCAGGATCTTTTTTTAATTTTTTATTCTAATTTGTTATGTATGATAGAAGATGTATTACAATTCATATTATACATATAGAGCACGATTTTTCATATCTCTGATTGGACACAAAGTAGAGTCACACCATTTGTGTCTTTATACATGTACTTAGGGTAAGGATGTCTGTCTATCTCATTCCACCATCTTTCGTGCCCTCATGCCCCCTTTCTTCCCCTCCCTCCCTTTTACTCTATTTAGAGTTCTTCTAATCTTCCCAGCTGCCAAGGTCAATGTCTCGGCTTGGCACCAGAATCACGAGCCACCACACAGCTTTGTAGGTTCAAACAGCAATTCTTTATTCCCGCTCTCACACCGCCTCCACACAGGTCCAGGGGCAAACACGTTCTGCTGTCTCCCGCACAAACCACCTACTCCACGAGGCTATCTCCAAATCCCATTTTAATCTCACGAGAACTCAACGGGAACAAGCAGCAGGAACACCCTAATCCCAGCAATAATCTTCAATTTCCAACTTCCCTAAAACCCATTATCTTAAACTGGCAACGCCTTAAACTCAAGGAGCCGGTTACTTCCTCAAACCTGATCAGCTCTAAACCTGAATCCGCCTTGGTCCTTGAGCAAGGTCACCTTATTAAAGCATGCATGCAATGTTCCATCAAATGTCCTCTAAGCAGCATGGGGTACGCTTGGCAAGGAAATTTCGATGCGTCATTCCTACTTGGTAATGGCCCTCAGCACCCAGCTATCCACTCTCAACCCCAATATGAATCAGCCTCCTTATATCAGAAAACATTCAGCCTTTGGATTTTTGGGATTGACTAACTTCACTTAGCATTATATTCTCCAACTCCATCCATTTGCCTGCAAATGCCATGATTTTATTCTCTTTTAATGCTAAATAGTATTCCACTGTGTAAGTATAAGGATCTTTGTTTTTCTTGCTGTTTATCTGAGACTTGACTTTATTTGCTGAATTGTGTGAATAAATATTACTTTCAGCAACTTGACTTCTACCTTAAGTAAACAAGCTTCTGAATAACTTGAAGCATCTTGGAGCTTAGCTTCTACTATTATAAATTGTGTTAAAATGGTCACTTATGTATTTTAAGTGTTTTGACAAATAAGTGGTTTTCTGAAACCCATTATTATCTCCCATGTCTTTTCTTGATGTACTTTGGTTATCTTTAATATATATAATATATATACATATTATATGTACATATTTTACATAAAGGAATCAGCTCCAATCTAATGTTTGCTTTGATATTTATCTTTAAGAAAAGTGATTTGCTTTTTCTTGTTGTTGCTCCACTTTATTCGGCAAGATAAACAGAAAATACATGTTGCAAATATGAAAAATAGAGAAATGTACAAAATGATTCTATCTCAGAAAGAGAAAACTGTGTGTATTTAGGTGGTGTTCAGTAAAAATAATTCTTGGATAGTTAGTTTCTCAAAGAATCTAAAATTATACAAATTCATGTTTGAAAAAAAGCTGAAAAAGTCAAACAGTAGATTATCATATCCTGTGCATATATTTTATAAAGGGCACACCAAAAGAAACATATCTTATTAATGTAGTAAATAGTGAGGCAAAGAAGGCGAGTACTTACAGCTGAATGCTAGAATAATATCTATGCCCTCGAAATCAGGAATATCCTCATCTGAGCAGAAAAAGTGAGGGGAGAGTGTTCATAAGGAGTCCAAAACTAGGGAGTACGAATGAGTAGTGGTACTTGCTCTCCAATTGATGTTTATACCTTGGGAAACCCAGATTCCTTGATGGGTTAGCAAAAGCTCCCTATCAAGGAAGAATCTGAATAAAGCCTCTAAGATCATCCAAATCAATTTGTTAATGTGCATGAAGAAAATCACTTCATAAATCTTCCTGAGAACATGAAATAATATCAAGACAATCACTGCAAGACATGCAGAAAATAGTGGATAATCTAACTTTAAATACTGTATGGAAGACTTGTCTTAAATAGATCTATTGCTTTTTCCTTTCTTCATTTGCTTTCCCAATACCTGGACTTTAATCAGTCTCTCTCTCTCTCTCTCTCTCTCTCTCTCTCTCTCTCTCACACACACACACACACACACTTTAATCACTCTCTCTCTCTCTCTCTCTCTCTCTCTCTCTCTCTCTCACACACACACACACACACACACACTTTAATCAGTCTCTCTCTCTCTCTCTCTCTCTCTCTCTCTCTCTCTCTCTCACACACACACACACACACACACACACACACACAATGCCTTGCTTTTCTTATCCATCTCTTTTCACTGAATATTCCTTCTGCCATAAATATTATTTTCCTTATCCTAATATTGAAGGAAAAATCTAATTTGCTATTAGGAAGGGTTAATTCAAACCCCACTTAACCATGTATTAATTCTAGGACTACAAAATAATTGTTTTTGGCATGTGTTTCCTCATCTATAACATGGGCATAATGATAATTCCTAGTAAAATAGTTTGCTAGGGCTGCCATACTATAAACCTGGGGCTTAAAAAATAGAATTATATTGGCTCAGAGTTATGGAGGGTAGAAGTCTGAAATCAAGATTTCAACAAGGTTGGTTCCTTTCAAGGGCTAAGAGGGAGTATATGTTTCATTCTTCTATCTCATCTTCTGATGGTTTCCCTGTGATCTTTGGTATTCCTTGGCTTGTGGTAGCATAACTCCAATTTTTTTTATAGTGTTCTTTCTGTTGCTCTACCGCTTTATGTGAATTTTCTCTTTTTCAATTAGAAACCTACCTTACTTATTTCCAAACAAGATCATATTCTCACAGTGAGGGTCAGAACTTCAACCCATAATGCCTTCTTCATAGGGTTATTGTAAAGATTGAGTAAAACATTGTAATGTGTTTAGCCAGATGTTTGGTACATGATTAATAGTGAATGATTAATCTGTTACTAAAGGACATGAAATATTTTGCTTATGCAAAATGTTATACTTTTTTCTGTTCATTTTTAACACCCCTTGTCTCTTATATCTTATATACACATATGCAGAGGCATTTACTTTTTTATATAAGCAAATATTTGTATATTTTTAAATTTTATATGCTTTCATTACATTGTGCTTCTCTGAAAGATAGGAAATGCACATCTCTATTCTACCAGTCTCTACTTCCTATTGCAAAAATATTATGTGACAAGGAAATCATGCCACAGGTTAGGCTTTACAATGAGAGAGTTCTGTTTGACTCCTCTGTAATACTTCTATTGTCTCAACCTCAAAAAGATATTTTAAAAGCTAAGCCTACCATTCTACAAACCCTATGGGTTTATAAAATGGGTCATTTGTTAGACAACAGCCTTGGTCAATAATGCAACAGTATTCTACACAGAGTAAGCTTGCTCTCACATCAAAAGGTCCCCAAACTTTCCAGTTTGCAAGGACTTGTTCCTAATATTCTCACAAGAAATTGCTTTTGGTACAGAATTCACTGTAGGCTGTCAAAACAAATGTGAAACTTTCTGGCTTAAAAGTCATGGTTAATACAAATTTTGTTGCTATAGTGACAGCTGGAACAGGCAGAGTTGTCCATTATAAAAGGATCAACACTGGACAGATTTTAATAAAAAACCCTTGGAGAATCATGTGGCCTCAAAGTACTGCATAAATTGCCCCAAATTAAAAAAACAACAAAAAAATGGAACAAGATGATAAATATTTCAGAATGTCTCAACTATGTAATTGCCAGCCTTTTATTTCTTTATTATAGCTCTTGCTTTCATGTAAATGCACAGGAAATATACAAAACTTGAAATATTTCATTCCTGGACAGTGTAAGAGTTGCAAGAACCCACCATCCAAATCATGAGACAGAAGATTATCATGAAGACCAAATGATGTAATCCACACATCAGTATCTCAGCTGTGCCCAGCTCTGAGACTTCTTATCCATCATTGACATCATTGTCTCTATCAATGTCACCATTGTGTCAGTATTGATATTTTTCTCAATATTCTTAACTAGAATTTGGGGCTTTTTGCTTATTATCTGAGGAGTAAAATGAAAGGGGGAAAGACTGAAAAAAGAAATCTTATACAGTTTTTAGAAATTGAATTACTTGCAGTTCTCTTTTCTCTCATCACTGTTTTTCTGTATCTCTTAAAAATCTCGTGTGTGTGTGTGTGTGTGTGTGTGTGTGTGTGTGTTACTTCAAAGCATGCGAAATGCAGCAATGCTAGGATGTGTTTGTGGAATATGAAGCTCCTGGGGCTCCCTAATACTTCTTATGGACAGTCACAGTATAATTGGAATTATTTCAAAATGTAAGTAAATCAGAGGCTAATAGAACAAATAGTGAAATTTCTGAAATGCAGATACAATGGGCAGATTAATGATGTTACTTTCTTACATAGCTTTTTATTTCAAAGACTATTGAAGTAGCCACCATTGCTTTAGGAAGTGAGAGAAATGAGCAGAGCATAAAGGCCAGAGGGTTAGAGATGAGTTCTCCAGCACAAAAACAATATTTAATCAAGATTCGTACACATGGGCATGACCAGAAGAAAACATACCGAGAAGCTACCAAGTTTTGAGGACATAACATTTATAAATAATGTCCTAAACAGGCTTGTAATATCCTCTTACTGTCAAATTACTAAAGCAATCCTAGGCCTGTAAACCTCCACCAATAGCAATGACTCTGCTAAGGCCATGCAGCCTCCAGGAGAGACAGCCTCACCAGGGTCCCCTTGTCAAGGCCAGGAAAAAATGGACAGATGCACCTCTCAATGGAAGAGCCAGAGGCCATGAAGGAAACAGAAAGGAGAACCAGTAGTTGCCAGGTGAATTAATATTTGCCAAGGAAGGGGCTTCCCTGTTTCTTCCAGTTTGGTTAATTACTTTGGCTCACTAATTGGGTGTTTCTAGGTGAGAAAGTACACAAACATCTTCAATGTGTAATCAGCTAGACCACCAAAGCTCCATGTAGACATAATGGAGAGGACTGCATATTATCTGGACTGGATATAGTTAATAAGCCTATTTTATAAATGCTGGGACATATTAAAATGGAGGTAAATGAGAATATCACAGAGACTATATTGGCTATCAAATATCAATCCCTTTCTCTCGCCATGCACAAAAGTTAACTCAAAATGGATCAAAGAGCTTGATATCAAATCAGAGACTCTGCACCTGACAGAAGAAAAAGTTGGCTCAGATCTACATATTGTGGGGTCCGGCTCCAAATTCCTTAATAGGACACTCATAGCACAAGAGTTAATAACTAGAATCAACAAATGGGACTTACTCAAACTAAAAAGTTTTTTCTCAGCAAGAGAAACAATAAGAGAGGTAAATAGGGAGCCTACATCCTGGGAACAAATTTTTACTCCTCACACTTCAGATAGAGCCCTAATATCCAAAGTATACAAATAACTAAAAAAAAAAAAATAAACAATAAGATAACAAATAACCCAATCAACAAATGGGCCAAAGACCTGAACAGACACTTCTCATAGGACGACATACAATCAATCAATAAGTACATGAAAAAATGCTCAACATCTCTAGCAGTCAGAGAAATGCAAATCAAAACCACTCTAAGATACCATCTCACTCCAGTAAGATTAGCAGCCATTATGAAGGCAAATAACAAGTGCTGACGAGGATGTGGAGAAAAGGGTACTCTTGTACATTGCTGGTGGGACTGCAAACTGGTGCGGCCAATTTGGAAAGCAGTATGAAGATTCCTGGGAAAGCTGGGAATGGAACCACCATTTGACCCAGCTATTGTCCTTCTCAGACTATTCCCTGAAGACCTTAAAAGAGCGTACTACAGGGATACTGCCACATCAATGTTCATAGCAGCACAATTCACAATAGCTAGACTGTTGAAACAACTCAGATGCCCTTCAATAGATGAATGGATAAAAAAAAATGTGGCATTTATACACAATGGAGTATTACTCTGCACTAAAAAATGACAAAATCATGGAATTTGCAGGGAAATGGATGGCATTAGAGCAGATTATGCTAAGTGAAGCTAGCCAATCCCTAAAAAACAAATGCCAAATGTCTTCTTTGATATAATGAGGGCAACTAAGAATAGAGCAGGGAGGAAGAGCAGGAGGAAAAGATCAACTTTAAACAGAGACATGAGGTGGGAGGGAAAGGGAGAGAAAAGGGAAATTGCATGGAAATTGAAGGAGACCCTCATTGTTATACAAAATTACTTATAAGAGGTTGTGAGGGGGAAGGGAAAAAAAACAAAGGAAAGAATTAAATTACAACAGATGGGGTAGAGAGAGAAGATGGGAGGGGAGGGGAGGGGGGATAGTAGAGGATAGAAAAGGTAGCAGAATACAACAGTTACTAATATGGCATTATGTAAAAAAGTGGATGTGTAATCGATGTGATTCTGCAATCTGTATTTGGGGTAAAAAATGGGAGTTCATAACCCACTTGAATCGAATGTATGAAATATGATATGTCAAGAGTTTTGTAATGTTTTGAATAACCAATAAAAAACAGGAAAAAAACAAATATCATTAAAACAGAATATGTATTTAACATTTCTTTTTAAAATTTGTTATTTTTAGATACACATGACAATAGAGTTGTGTATTTTGTTGTTTTATACATACATGGAGTATAACCTAATCTAATTAGGATCTCATTTTTGTGGAATTTAACACTCAGAATTCTGAGACTTAGTTCACAGCTAAAAGTACACACTTTGCAGCTTTTTTTTTCTTCTTCTTCTTCAGGATTGCATGTAAACAGAAGTTGCTAGGTAAAACTTCTGGTAATCCTTTTTGATGATAAACTTGGCTATGAGAACTCTTTCTGCCTTTCACCTTTTATTTTTTTTTTCCCCAACCTGGATTCCAAGCTTTGTGGCTATAATCTTACTGCCCCTCAGGATTTTGAAAATGAAACAATATATTAGGCATAAACATAGTACATTGGCTAAAAGAAAACATTCTGGAACCTGCCCAAATGGCCTTGTTACTTCTTCAAATTGACTAAAATTTCAACCAAGTTTTTTCCTTGGCTGTAAATTCTGTGATAAAAATAGGAGAAAGCTTACTATTCTTCCGGGAATCGATAATTTCACAAGCACAGGTGGCCTGCGAAATCCCTCACCCCAGCCCCAAATAAAAACTCTCCTGGTCCCTGTGTCAGTGGAGCTAAGTATGGAGACTGCGTTTGGGCTAGCTTCCCTGTTGCTGGCAATAGGATCAAAATAAAACTAATTTTTTTGTCTGTTCATCTTGTCTAGTGTGCTTTTTTCCTTTAAATCTCTAATGACTTTATGGAAACTCAGGACTATCTCTGTTTTGCTTATCTACAGACTTCTTCAACATGACAAAATTCTTACTGATGTCACTGTAGCTGGATCACTGTTACTGGCAGCCCAGTGCAATCCCAAACTGATGGGAAGCTTTGAAATGCAGGAATGAGTAACAAACTGGCAAACATATGGAAAATTCTATTGGAGTCCATAGAATATGTGCTGGGAGGGTGTTGATCACAGTTAGACTATTCTAGTCTTTTATTTTCCAAGAGAAGGATATATTCATTTAATTAAAACTTTACAAATTTAATTATGCATGGCATCTTTTCTAAAGTAACCATGGAGAGACTGAATTTTGATACATGTATTTTTCAATCCTATAGAAATAAAACATTAAAGGAAAATAGGGACTCTATCCAATAGTAGGTCAGTAAGATAGAATTAAAAATAAAGTTTATAGTACATGGGAGAAGAAGTGGGCACAAAAGCAAATATTTCTCCAAGAACAACAACAATGAAAAAAAAATAGATCTGTAATGGTGATATTCACGAACGCAGTCTATCAGATCAGTTTTTTTTTTTTATATCCAACTCTGATACTTGCAAGTAAGACAAAGGCATGGAAAGACTGAAGGAAAAGTATGAAAAAACTACAACTCTCACATAAACCAAACAGAGATGAGAGTAGCTATTTATGGAAAATAATGATTTTAGTATAAAATGATACATAGAAGAAAGCATTACTACAAGTTAAAAAACAATTACTTCACTAGTAAAACAGTTTTACAAACTATCCTCAAAATATATGTTGAAAATTTATAAAAAATACCAATCAGTCACACTCTCCACTTTCAGTAATTTAAAATTAGATAGGAGAACACACATACACACAAAAGATTTGCATAGCCCATTTAGGCTTAATTTAATAAATGCATTTAGGAATCCTTACCCAACAATTAGAGAATATGCATTTTTCTCAAATACATGTGGAATACTTACAAATATCACATTCTAAATTACAAAACAAATTTGAAATACCACAAACTCAGTATCATGAATATCACAGTTTATATGTGGAACATACTTAAGATATAACAGCAGCAAAAATTATAGGGGGACATTTTTGGGGGGAATGACACTTAAAATAGTCCTCTGAATTTATCAAAGAAGACATTTTGATAGAGGAAAAAAATACTTTGTACTGATGGTAAAAATAATTTTCACTGAAAATTATGGTATGAACTTGAATCATACTTAGGGAGAAATGTACATAAATATTCTGTATAAGTATTTCTAATGCTCTCATAAGAAAAGAGTGATAAACACATTTAGGGCTAAGCTTTACAGTAAGGGAAACACAGGTCTTGTAAAGCCCTAACGCCTCTGATCCCAAGTTTGGCCTGATTTTGAAAACTCCAAATTCCTTTTTTACTCTGTAGATGAATGAGGTTTCCTGGTGGAGGAATATTTAACTAAAATTTTAACCCTGATCAACAGACTTTCCTAACAGTTTCTATACAGAGCTGGCTAAAAATATCTCTAAACCAGGATTATGTCACAGCTGAAAAATACCAGAGGGAAAAACAATGCTAAACTCACCACTGATTTGGTGGTCTTTTCAATTCTAGTTTTTATCCCTCTGCCTGATCCTGCTCCCTCTTGCAAATCCTCAAATAGCTGCTTCCAGAATTCTACTTAGGTTTTACAGTTGCTCTTGGCATAAGAGACAGAAAGGAATGTGCTTACTCTAACTTACCTGGAAAAACATGTGTTCCTTTTTAATACTATTTGTAAAATTTAAAAGCAAGTATTAAAAGCCAAATCCAGAACTTTGTCTATTTGGGTCAGAATATCTCCATTTATTATAATGAATAGAAGAATTACTTTTCATTACTATCCCAGTTATAATATTTTCCTATACTCTTTCTTATATTTTAAATAAAAGTTTCAACATTTTATTCCATATGTTTAAAGCAAATATGGAACGGGAACTTATTTTTTTTTTTGAATAATCAGTTGTCCTAGGACCATGATCCATCTGTACATAACAATATCCCTACTTGCTGGGTGTGCGCTTCAGTTCATTATTCTATTTCATTGGTCTATTTATGTCTTCCATTGACTTTGTTATGAAAGCTTGTTACAGCTTTATACAATGTCTGAAAGAGTGAGTGCCATTTCTCCTTCTTCTTGGAGTATTATGGTTATTTTTTTTGAATTTTCATATTTATTTATGAATCTTATTATTAAGTTTCAAAAACAATCCTTTCAAAAACAACTGTGTTGAATCTGAGTTCAATTTAGAGATAACTGACATCTATAACATTGTAAGTCTTTTGTAGCTGAATATCTAATCTTTTTCACATTATTACTAAAGTTTTATTATAATTTTCCCATAAAGCATTTTTTTCAAGCAAACAAATAGCCCTTGTATTGGCATGATGATTTTATATTACACATTTTACTGTTAACTTTGTGGTTATTGATCTAACAGCCTCATGTTTGGCAAATCAATCTGAAATGCTGAAATGCTGATTTTGTTTTACAAATTACTATATGACTGTTACTGTAATTATTACCTTAATTTCTAAAATGTATACAGAAAATAATGTTTGTGAAACAGATTCTATACCATGGTTTCTAACAATCACATCATCAAATTCAGCATCAAATTTAATTTTTTTTACTTTCTTGTTATTATCATTATTTTTGGACACTGTATATTGAACAGTGGCACTGTGGATTGAACCCTTTTCATTTTTTATTGAGATAAGGTCTTGCTAAATTGCTAAGACTGGTCTCAAACTTTTGATCCTCTTTCCTCAGCCTCCTAAACTGCTAGGATTACAGACATGCACCATTCATTGTACCTGGCCCTTACTTTTTTATTCTAAGTGAATATCTACCAAATAAATTACAGATTTTCAAGTCAATTTTTTTAAGAAAATACAACTATTTCTTATTTTTTAAAAGCTGCCCCAGATCTACCTCCAGTTCACCTAATGAGACCTAATTATCATGTTTTCAGTAGGACTGGCAAATTCTGAAAGCTTGAGGGTGCACATTTCTTAAACTGCTGCTACTACTGATGACAACTTTGGTTGCTTTGGATCAAACTCACCAAGTGGAAACAAATGAAGTTAGCTCATGAAGCTGAAATTTGGATAGACAAAGCCAAACAGACATACCCAAAGACTTAGTGCAGATCGATCTAGCACTAACTGATAGAGAATTGAAATAATACAGTACCTCTTTGCAGGGATTCTCTAACATCTTAACTTCTAATATTGAATGACCAAAAATCCCACCTTATTAAAAGAAAAAAAAACAGAATTTGATCCTGATTTTTGGGGCCATCTGATTCTTCTCTCACTTTCAAGGAATATAGAAAGCAAGTAAAAGGAATGATATCCATACTGTGTTATCCAGTTTTTTTACTGATGTTCAATAACTTTTAATAGATGGAATAATTAAAAAATAGCACATGGCCTGGTCATCTGCTTCTTTACATTAGTTTAGGAGTTAGAATATGGGAGGGTAGAATTGATCAAAGAAAGAAAAAAACCCAGGCAAAATTAAAGACCCATCCCCCACACCAATTAAACAATTAGATAACTCATGAAATAAAAGTGATCCTATATGTAAGTGAAATAGCTAAAGGAAATTAGCAATATTGTATGGCATTGGGCATTAGAAAATTAATTGTCCAGCATTAAGTCAATACCTCAGAAAAAGAAACAGTATGATGTTCTTTCTAAATGAGGGTTGTCCAAATAAGTACTGTTTCCTCTGTGTCCACAATTACTACTACCTTCTAAAGGTGTGTGGGGGGGAATTCATGTGTTATAGGGATGGAGATCTCTTTCCTAATAAACAAATGAATAATAATTTGACCACTAATCCTACCACCATTCTGTCATCTCTTCTTGGAGTTATCCTACTGACTCAGTGGAAGCGATTTTAATCACTCTTTAAAAGCCAACTTTATCGTAGCCTTTTTCTATTTTCTTAGGTCATTTTCTGAGTTAAAATGCCTTTTTGACCCTGTTAATGTTATGGGATAACATTTTCTATTCCTTTGATTAAATGTGAATACGGTATATATTTTTTTAAGAATTCCAAGCCAGTGATTGAGTATCCATTTTTGATACTACCTTTATTGTTATAATAGTCCTTGGGTATGTCCCACATAATCTTTGGGGAAAAGACAGCACAGATGAATAGATACATGAACTCTTGGAGGTCTCAATTGAACTAGCTATACTCTTATGAATATTAACTGCATTCTCACTAAAAAAAAAGGTTGGGGGGGGAGACCTGTCATGATCTTGTCTTTATATCTCCAGAAAGAACTTGTTATCCCCTGTGCTATCTCTTGCAACATTCTTTTCTGCCTGTCAGGCAAATGAGAGATGATATCACTCAGTACAAGACTTAAGAGTTATTGATAGGGTTGGACTTCTTCACTGTTCTGTAGTTGCCAATGCTCATATCATTAATCTCCAAGACAAATACTTATTTTATAGCAGAGGTTCTATGCTTAGCATAAGGACCAGGTAATATGCATATTGCACATTTCCTGCTGCTTCTAAGGGCAGTATGATTGGTTTGGTATTGTAAACTCCATTTTGAATTTCTTAATTTTTTTTTTAAAGATAGAGTGAGAGAGAGGAGAGAGAGAGAGAGAATTTTTAATATTTATTTTTTAGTTCTCAGTGGACACAACATCTTTGTTGGTATGTGGTGCCGAGGATCGAACCCGGGCCGCACGCATGCCAGGCGAGCGCGCTACCGCTTGAGCCACATCCCCAGCCCGAATTTCTTAATTTTTGAACAAGGAACCTCACATCTTCATTTGCACTAGGGCCAAAAATGAAATAGCCAATGCTGGTCAAGATTCTTTAATATCCTTGAACTAGACACATACTATCTTATTTACATAATTAAATTAGCATAATATGAGAATATCAATTTCCTAAAGCTTTAGAAATTTGCTCTACATTTTTGCCATAACTTTAGAGAATTTCTGTGGATTGTCACTTTTGTATAATTCATAAATGATCTTCAGATGTGCCTCCTAGATTTGTAGTCCCATAGAATTTATTGTTTCTACTTGTTGACATCATGTCCCCGTAGGGGACACATGGTCTTTAAGAACAAACTCCAAACTTAAGTATACTACAGAAAAACTAACTACCTGATGCCCCATATACCCAAGAGCCTTGGCTACTATGTAGAACTGGCTGAACACTGTAAAGGATTAATTTACTCTACTTAAATTTATCATTATTAGGCATAGGCAACTTTTGTCAAAGACAAACTGCAGAATGCATTACATCTCCTTCAGACTGGAGACTCAGTTTACTGTAAATGACATCAACATATGAATTTATTTGAATCTTTTAGAACCTAATAAACACAAATACTGCAGGAAACCTTCAAGGAATAGAATCTTGTCATGTTCCTCAGTAAAAAAGACGTTACAGACCTCATCTAAATTAAAAATGTTTGCTCTGTGAAAGTCTCTGTGAAGAGGATGAAATGACAAGCTACAACTGGATGAAAATATTTGCAAACCACATATTCAATCAACAAAGGATTGTACCATATATGATTAAAGAAAAACTTTCAAAACTCAACAGCAAAACAAACAGAAAAATCCAATTAGAAAATAGGCAAAAAACAAGAACAGACATTTTACTAAAAAGGACAAACAGATGGTAAATAAGCACATGAAAAGATGTTTAGCATCATTAACCAATAGGGAAATGCAAATTAAATTCATAACGATATATCATTACACACCTATCAAAATGAAAAAAATAAAATAAATAGTGGCAACCTCAAAAAAATGTGAGAATGCAGAGAAATTGTAGCACTTATACATTGCAAGTGAGGATATAAAATGGTATAGCCACTCTGGAAAACAATTTGGTAGCAATAAAAAGTAATGAACTATCTGTACATGCAACAGTTTGAATAAATCTGGAGGTAATTATGCTGAAAGAGGGAAAAAGCCAATCCCAGAGGCTATATATTGTATGTATTATAAATAAATATATGTATATATCATACAGCATATTATATATATATATTTGCACACTGTCTAATTTCATATATACAGTAGTCTTGAAATAAGTATGGAAATAGAGAACATATTAAGACTTCTAAGAGGGATCAGACCCAACAGAATGGTTGGATGTGAGAGATAGGTGGGTGTGAAAATTAGAAAGACAACACAAAGGATCCTAGAGGTATTAGAATCTTGACAGTCTTAATGTCAATATGCTGGTCACAAATTTGTTCAAGAATTTAGCAAGATGTAAGTGTTGGGGGAAACTAAGTAAGGAATGTATAGGATCTCTATACTATTCTTTATAACTGCACGAGAATAAACAATAATCTCAAAATAAAGTTTAATTCTTTCACCCATTCCCTTCACCCATTCCCTTCAAATTGTTACCACATTACATCTTAGAAATTGATTTATCCAATTTCTTATTTTGTCCATATTCTATTCTAGAAAGGCTCAAACTTGTAATTCTGGAATTTTGAAATAAGATTATATTGAAGTTGTCTATTGAAATTTAAATTCAAGTTGTAATTTTGGCTATGCTTGTGGTCTGATAATTAATGGGGGCTGTTAAATTAGGCAATTAATTATGTCTTAGTAGCTTATTATTAATAATCTCTGTTCAGTTCCAGTTCCTTACTGTGGGCAATGATGTTATATTTAAATGCTTTGGCTGACCTTCCTTTTTATTTAGCAGATATAAAGTTATTAAAGTACTTATGAAGAAATACGACATCTTTAGTTGACCGGATAATTGGTATCTTTGATTCTCTAAGGAATAATTGTGCTGGCTGACATTCAGATGAGTGCAGAAAAGAAGAAGAAATAAGTACCTTTATAAGAGGGTAGTATGATGTTATAGAAACAAACAGTCCTATTTGTGAACACCGTAAATAAGATTGCATGGCTAAGGATGCAGTGACATTCATGATGTAGGAGAAGATCAGTCTCAGTTCTACTTCATAAAACCTAAGTTCAGCTAAGTCTCAACCTTTGTGGAGGAATTCTTGCACATAGAGATGGAAAGACTAATAATAGCTTTAGCAGTCTTGAACAATGCAAATGTGAATTAAGAGAACTTCTCTGCCTCTTAGCAAAACTTAGCGTAAAGCCACCATGATGTAGAATGTAAGGGAGTTGTACACAATTAGACCTTTCTCATATATATGTGGATACACGTATGTAAACATGTATACATAGACATATATATTACTATATATAGATATCCATTTATGTGCATATTATATATTATGTGTGTATATATATATATATATGTGTGTGTGTGTGTAAATTTATTCTCTTCCTATCTCATTGGTTTCTTTCTGTCTTCTTTATTTTACCATCTCCATGGTATTGTAAATATTAGTGGGTTCTGGAAGTTAGCCTTGGACTTTCTTTCATCAACCTTCAGTTTTAGAGGATTTTAGGGTTCTGACTTTAAATATCTTTCATATACTTATAATTCCCACTTTTACATCTTTACTCTTGTCTTCTCTCAATTGCCTAAACAAATATCCATCATTTAACAACATGTCACACTTAATATGTCCAACATCAAATTCTTAGTTTTACTTCTGTGTTTGACCCTGATAGGTAGCACAGATATGAGCAGTGGGAACATGAAGTAGAGGGGATAATAATTCTGTAGACTGACTCTGCTGAGCTGACCACTATGAATTCTTATAAAAAGCAATTTACCTGAGGCCTTTCTGGTCCTACCTGGCTTAAGGCAATAGGACATGCTACATTCTTCAGTAAATAACTTGCTGTCTGCTGAAGAAATACATGTCTAAAAACTTCTCCCTGGTAATTTGAACATAAGTTTTGCTGAAGGAAGGACTTTTGTGACATTTTACAGGCCATATTTCAAGGCTCAGGGAGACAGAGCAATTAAAAGCAAATCCCTTCCAACCATCAAATCTTTAAGAACAAGTTCCAATTAGAACTAAGTCATGGTAGTCCAGAGTTGACTTTGGATTTTCAGCATGTCATTTTGCAATCTCCCTTTCATGGGGTAAGACGATGCAAAGTAGGGACTTGAAAGTCTGATGTAATCCTGCTGTCAATCAAAAGGCAAAAGCTGGACCTGGGTGGGACTCTCTGCAAACTTCCCTGGGATCTCCCATGAAACTAGAGGGCAAGAGGGCATGCTGTCTTTTTCCTCTCTGAAAGGATCCTCCTCTCTCCCTTTTTCCCTTGAGCCTCTCCTAATTTCACCTTTTCCTACCTCTCCCAATAAACTCATGCCTAATATTGTGGGTGATTCACTTGAAGTTCTTCAGGCAAGCTTGCAAGAACTGGTGGAGCCAGTCTCCCCTGCCACTTTGACTCTGTGGGCAGATCCTGCTTTCTAATGGACACCACTATTTGTCTACTGATATTCATCATCTCTGCCTTCCTTATTTTATAGAAACTCCTGAGTTTTCACTGAGCAAATGATGCTATTCACATTCTCATTTTTTTTCTTTTTCTCTCAACCAATTGTTGTTATAAGATAAAATTAGGCCCACTAGGATGGCGGTGGAAGTGGTTTGTGCAACATCCACTTAAAGAAGAAGCTGTTTGTCCTGGAATTTATTTTTCTCCATATATTGGGCTGGAAATTATACATGGAAATGAGTCAGGTGTCTTCGTGGACAACAGCACAATCCCCTGGAAAACTGTGCAGCACTTATATAAGAAGGAATCTAGTACCTGAAATAACTCCTGGAGAAGAACCATCTTTCCAGCCCTGGATGACTTTTCTCCCCTGAATGTTTTGTGAGATAAAAACAATAAGCCTCTCTCAGCTAGGTGATCCACTGTGTCTTTGGTGTCTTGATTCTATCACTGTAAATATACTCTAATTCATACTTTCCTCAAACCTGCTTCTACTTTGTTTTTCCTCATTTTGGGCTCCTCTTACATCCCCTTTGCAAAACTTTCATCCCAGGGAATATTTCATTGGGTCTACATTCAAAACAGGTACAAAAAATGACCATTGAGCACCCACTTCTGTTTTCAAAAAAGCCATCAGTTCAATCATTTTAAGTCAACCATTCATTCTCTTCTCTTTACCCACTTAAAAGCAGGCAGTGAGTAACAGCCTCAAAAATTGTTCTACAGAGGAAATTAGACCATTTTGACCTTAAATTGTGGTAGAATTAAGATTTTCATTTCTCCTGAAAACTACTCAAAAAGCTCAAATTCTGTGACAATGTCTTCCCCAGCATGATTGTTCCCAGAGAGTCTTTCCAGGTCAGTTCCTACCCAACAGACCTATTCTAACAGATTGTAAGGAAAAATTTCATATTTTCTTCTGAAAGCATTTCTCATAATGTTATTGCATTATATTTAGATAATCTTTCATAATATTTTCCTTGCTTTGACTTTTAATTAAATAAATCATAATAGAAATTATATGTGATTTCTGTTTATAAATTATCTTGCAATGAAACATTGTGGCATTTGTATGAACATTTTGAGACAGGGTCTCACTAAGTTGCTTAAAGCCTTGCTAAATTGCTGAGGCTGGCCTCAAGCTTATGATGGACCTGCCTCAGGCTCCGGAGGTTCTTTTCTTTCTGCTTTCTTTCAGCCTAGCTGATTTTGTTCATACAATGCCTCCCTTACAGCTCATTCTGGGAAGGAGGCTCAATATATGGGATTTTATGGGCAGATTCAAAAGTGTTCATTGTTTTGTTACTTAGCACTTTAAGGTTATAAGAACTAGGAAATCCTAGGTTAAAGTTGGAAGAGAAGATAGAGACTATGGGCATTATTAAATATCATCTATCCAGATTCACAAATGTTCTGAAATCCAAGACTATAATACATGGACCACTAATTTAGCATCATCTGACACTCTAGCCTACATTAGAGAGAGACTCTAATCTGGGGTGTATCCATACTCAGGCAGTGTTCAAACCATACCTATTTGCCATGCTGATGTTTCCTTGATGTTGGTTTTTTAGCTCAAATTCACATCACTAGTTCAGTGACCTGGGACTTGAGGAACTATACTCATTTTATCAAGTATACATGGAATGAACTATTACAGTATAAAACAAAATCAGAAGTACCTTATGGACTGAGCATGTAACTCTTCATGATCTAAACTTTCAATTCAAGAAAATTCTAAGTCATTTTTGGATGTGAAAGCAAAAGATCAAAAAGTAGAGTAAATGGGAATATCACACACTGTGAATAAAAGAAGAGAAGAAAGGGTCACCACTGTGAAAGGAACTACATTGCCAAGGCAGTGGTCAATGAAAAGCTCTTTTTATTTGATTTACTTATAGAAAGAACCGCAATCATAATTTTATATTATAGTTTTTAATAATAATAATTAATAAGCCAACTTTAACCTGTTGTTAAAGGAGGCCCATTGGTCTTTGTATCTTCAACATTTGTGGGGTTGTTATTTATCTCATGACACTATCAAGGAAACAAAGAAAGGATTAATATAGAATGATTGAGTCTATAGTTTCTTGTGAACCATTCATGCCATAAATAACTACTGACAGCCTACTATTTGCTCAGGTGGGGACACATGATTCCAGTAATCATGATGGCTTTCTGGCCCACAGCCATGGCTTGCCAAACAGCTATACTTTCTAAATCTGATGTTTAAATTTCTTTAAACATCTGTCTTTCAAAAAAAGTGCGTGTGTGTCGGGGGGTGTTGTTACCATAAACCCATTTCAAAATGGACATATTAACAAAAAGAGTACTTGTTAGGACTGGTCAACCTAAGAGCAGAGAAAAATCATATCCTTAATTACTTAAAGCAGCACATCACTATTGGCACAAATCTATGCATCTTTCTTCTGGGCTAGTATTGCACAACTGAGGTTTCCTTTTTAGGTTCATGAGCGAATGAACACATGTAGCACTGTATGTAGATAATTAGTCTTCTGAATCATAGTCTAAAATTCAGCATAGTTTCATATTATAGTTATTAATAATAATAAAATTTAAAACAGTCTTTGAGCTACCTTCAGGTCAAAGGAGATTTTTGCCATCATTCCATTCATGGTCGAGTTATTGGAAATAAAAGCAGACAACTATTACTGCTGTAAAAATTAAATAAAATGGATCAAGATGGTTTGTGGAGTGGTTATATCAGAATTGCATAGCTAATCACCAAGAAATTAATGTACAGTACAGCCGATAAAATAAGCACTAACTGAAAGTTTAGAAAGCCCTAGGAAAGTCGGTTTTAAATTTTGAAATGGCTAGCCGCCCCCAAATTCATCCTCTTTCAGTATCTCAGAAAAGCATCATCGAAATCTATAATAGTAAGTAAAGACAAAACATCACCAGAAGATGAAACAATATCATCAGACAGCATGGGAGAATCTTGAAGCAATTGTTGGAAACGTGTAACAATTTCCACACTGGAATGTGAAAACTATGCAATCATCAAATAGCTCTGGCTAAACTATATAAAGATGAATGATTTTTAATAACCAGGCTTTTTATTCAGACCTCAATTTACTTTGGATTCTGCATACATACCTCCTAGAGGTAAACACCTCTCCTTATTTGAAGGATCTTGATGAATTGAGACATTACAACTCAAATACCTAAAATAAATTCTTGTTCTCTTTTTCTTTTATTTTGTTTAAATACCTCTCACTTAATGGTGTAAAAATATTTTAGTTTCCAAACTTTAAATATGTTATTTGCTCACAATTACTCACAGCATTCACAGTAGCAAAGCTGTTGGAGCTGTCTAAAAGCCTGCCCTATTGACTTACCCAGGGGTTCAACATTCAGAGATGAGAAATTGCTTAAATTCTACAGGTAGAAGTTGCATGGGAGAATTGAATACTCTCCAATGCCCTATACCTATCTTTTTCATCTGTCAAATAGCTTTTTCATTTCTCAAGACTCACTCTGAGTATTGCATTTTCTAGGAAGACTGCTTGGACAGCCTCCCACCCACACTACAAATGTGCTAGCACTGAATCAGATGCCCTATGTTTGCACTGTGATAACAACAATGGAAGTAATGAGATCAATAGCTAACAATTCTGAGAGCCTAACATGTGGCAAGCAATGCACTAAGTGCTTTAGCCACACTATTTCACTCAATCTTCACCAAAACCTCATGACATGACATTATTTTACAGATGAGAAGACTGTTATTTTACAGATGAGAAAACTCAGGTTTCAAGCACTGTACTCAGCACTTTACATTTATTGCTTCATTTTATTATCACAGTGATAGTTTGGAGCTATTGTAAGCCCCACTCTAAAGATGAAAAAATTAATGCTCATCGCAGTTAATTGCCTAATCCCTTGCTTTTATTTCCACTATGCCTATTATAGCATTAATTCAAATGGAAATGAGCTTTTTTGTGTCCATCTCCCCTGTGACACAGTAACTTCAAGGCTAATGACTATAACTTACTCATGTTTGAGTACTAAATTATGTGCTCAATAAATATCCATTTGTCAATGCAGATTCTTCCCTGATATTGACCCTAAGATTTTAAAATTTGAAATGTTTTAATAAATGAACACACGTGTACTTCCTCTGAAAGTCTCTAAGAATGCTATTTCCCCTGCAATTGATCCTCAGGAAAGATAGACTGGCTGCTGCTGCTGATCCTGTCAGGCTTTAGAGCAGGAACTCCACTCTCCTGGGGCCCAAAGTATTATTAGCCCCTGTTGCTTGTAATCCCACTAAAAGACTCTAAAATCATGGCCACTAATGCCAGTTGTCCCCAACAATCCATGCAGGATTCTGCATCACTACACTCAAAGATGTAGCAATGGGGATGTAGAAAAAGTCATGTGCTACTGCCCATTCTAAACTTGCCTGTGAGAGGTTAACTAAAGCTCACCCTGAGTACTGGACCTCATTATTCCTTTTCCAAAGATGCAAAGAGAAAAGAAAATGCTAAAGCAAGCCTCACCACATCCTTTGATTAGTTCCACAGAACAGGAAGAGCAGATCATCCTTTCCCTTCAGGATAAAAGGGTATGACATGGGCCCAATGACCCCCAAGTTGCAAAAATATCAACATAGTCCCAGAGTTTCCCTTTTGTCCCTGCCATCCTATCATATATCATTAATGGAAGTGAAGGTAATGGCTACCTAAAAGCATACAGTGAAAGCTAATAGGAAGAATTTGTGGAAAGATGACTAACTACACAGTTGTAATGAAGAAAAGTCCTTTTCCTGTAAAGTACAAATGTGGGTGATAAACCACAGAAGCTCTCCTGTGCTGCAGAGTGATTAAATTTTGCCGCTGGTGCCAGGCAGCATTAATCCTACTGCTTCCATGGCAGAAAACACGTCATCAAACTGTCGGAACGTCACTGAATTTTCTCGAAGTGCTTTTCCCCTCATCTCGATTGAACATCTAAATCTTTTCCCTTCATGATAAACAAAAATGAATGGATGAAAAATGACTTTAAATCTCTTTCCAGCAACCAGAGAGTATTATAATCTTATGAATGAAGCCAGTTCTCTTGTGCTTTCAGCGTCTATGGGGACTGATTTATAAATGAACTGGTAATGCATTGATCTTTGCTCATTACTTTTTCAATAAATCTCTTTTGGTGAATTATCTGCATGCTAAGCCCAGAAAGGCACCTTTCCATGTCTGGAGCCTGGCTTTTTCTATAGTGCAGCAGTCAACATCTCTGGATAATGGATGATTATAGACCTTTTCTGTCCTTGGGATAAATAATTCCAAAATCTCTTTGCACATGTATCTCATTATTTCTAGGTCATTGGTAGATAATTTAGTTGGTGTCAGGAAACTAAGGTGTTAAATATGTTTCATATATTTATTCAAGTATATTTTATAACATTTTTATTTCAACAATTGATATACTTTCAACTATTTGTACTTTTTACCTTTTAGCCACATCATTTTATTTTATTTCTGAAGTGAATTGTATAGGGTCTTATTAATAGATGTAAAATTAAAAGTCCTGTCACTTCATAGTTATGCAAATGGAAAATTCAAAGGGATAGATGTGAATAATTGAAGTTGAATATGTTTTCTAAGGAAGTATATTTATACCTAGGAAATTCTTGTTTCTTTTGTGAAGAGTTAGGCATTTTACTATTTGTTACTTTTTTTTTTTTTTTTTTTTTTTTTTGCTTTTTGGCTTTGTGTTAAGATGTTCTGATCTGCCATTTGACAGGAACACTGAGTGCTAAATGCTCTTGCTGGCTTCCAGCAGATGGGATGGGGGAAATAGAACAACTCTGCAGCATCCTTTATAAAAATGGCTTCATTTCTTCTTTTAACTTCAGGAGAATCTTAGTTTTTTACTAATGTCTGCCTTTGTACTTTTTATCCAGTTCTGTTATCACTTACTATTGATGGTTTATTTCACATATCTTGCATATTTTGCATTTTGTGATCACAAAGATACTAGGTTGCAAGTCTATTTCATCGAGTAAAATGAAAATTGTTCAATTGAAAGAGAGAGAGAGAGAGAGAGAGAGAGAGAGAGAGAGAGAGAGAGAGACCTGAAAAAATACTCATAATAACAAAAGTTGCTCTGATTGCTGGTGTTCCTGCCATTATTGTGACATTTTTCAATTCAAGGATGAAAGTGGAGTGAGCCTTATAACCAGGTCTGGCCTGGTTCATGGGGCTACAGAGTGTTTTAGGCAGATAAATAAGAGAGGCATCATGATGATATCAGTGTACAACACAGATGCTTAGAAAACCCTCCAGGAAAAGGGGGGAAGTTTTAGATATACATTTGTTCACTCTCCTCTGTACCTTCTCACCATTTCTCATCTTCCAGATATAGCATACAGCTGAAGTTCCCTAAAAAATGAAAAATGAAGAAAAAGCATAAGATGGAAACCATTTTTAAAGAAACAATGAACCCAATAGCAAAATTTATAATATAATATGAATAGTCTATTGAGCTGGAATCAGCTCAAGGTATCATAAAATTATAATGAAAGAAACCAAGAACCTTGGAATTTTTGTCCTACTTTAATGGATGTGCATTTACTCAATATCATCTCCCAACAAAGTAAAACATCTTGAGATGTGACTTGGAGAGTTTACCAGAGAGAGGGAAGAAAGGAAAATAGGTTCACTTGGTCATAATTTATTTATAAATACCTAATTTGCTAGAATAGGTGGTAAAGTTTGGGGCAAAAATTTTACTTAGTAATATACTATGCATTTATTTTTTTCTTCCTGTGTATTTGTCTCCCTTTTGGAACTTATCAGAGAAAGGATGAGCATGGTCTAGGATGAGAACCAACTACTTAGGGCTGAAATGTTCTAGGCCACACGAACCTTTTCTGGGCACAAGAAAAGACTGCACTGATTTTATCACTTTTTTAGTTCATAATAGTTTGTTGGGGCCCACTCTCTGTACCAAAGTCTCACAGGCCCCAGAGACACATGGAGAACCAAAGGAATCAAGGTCTGACCTGGGAGAGAGATGCATCATACCTTCTTATTGATCAATGAGGTGGAAATTACTGCTCTTCCCTGCCTTTTCATTCTGCAGAATGTTCCCATGATCCCTTTGTAACTGTTCCCAGAGGTCATTATTCTTAAGCTTTAAACAGAATAAAAAAGGAACGAAATTTCTTTCTCCTTTGCCCAATTCCAAATGACTAGGGTAGGGGAATAAAGCAAAGAGGGAAAACAAGACACTTCAAGGAACCAAGCACAGTATTAACAGCAACAAAGCAAACAGGCTAAACTGTAAATATGCAAACTGGTACAGAATATGGAATTAAACCATATGCCATAAATTTTAATGTGATAAAGAGACAAAGATTGGAAGAAAAAAATTCAATGAAGCCAAGGTAGAAATGTAAATTTTGAATAATGTTGACTCAAACAAAATGCATATTTGAGAAAGCAAGGATTACAAATGTACAAAAGAAACAGCACAAGAAATAAAATTATGCAAGGAATTGTATATTTTTAAAAGTAGACAAAAGAAAAACATGATGGAAATACTAATGAGTACTGATAAGGATACTGTTTTAATAGGTACTTCCACCCTTCATTGATCAGTCATTCTTAGATTATTTATTTAAATACCCAACAATCGTCTCCTGAAAGTATCTATACAGGTACCCTGTTATGTATTAGGGATGCAATGATGAGCGAGACAGATGGCCCATGTTCCATGGAGTACATAACCAGGGATTGAGGCAAATTCTGATGAAACAATTGATTAAAAAAATACAACCAATCAAATGGGCAAATAAGAAAATTAGCAGATAAAAGATATAAGGGAGAATGTTCAGAAGTGGTTTCTCAGGGAAAATAAAATTTAAGTAAGACCTGAAAGGAGATGATGAAACATGCTGATAAAGAACCAAGGAACATCCTACCAGGAATAGAAAGAGCATGAACCAAAGCTAAAGCAGACTCTTTCACTACAGTGTAGTGAAGACTGAGAAAGTGAGATTGAACAGCCAAACAGAATTCAGATTATTATGCTTTAATAGGCCACGGTAAAGAAGATAAAATTCTAATCCTAGTGCAACAGAAAGCCTTTAGAAGTTTATATAGGTAAATTAATACACTATATATTTTAGTTTCACTCCAGGAACTGCATGGGAAATGGACAAAAATGGAGCAAGAGTGGATACCAGATAAGACCATTCCAACAGAATAAGTGCAAGATGTGAATGAGCAGTGTCTAATTTTTTTATGTCTAATTAACATGACCTAATGCTATTTCAGATGTACTGAGTAAAGGAGAGAGATGCATCATATCTTCTTATGGATCAATGAGATGGGAATTACTAGGATAGAAGCATGTTGGAGTTGGACAATCAAGAATTGAATTTTTATAAACTACTATAGTGATGCCTGGTATGGCCTAAATGTTTGTGTACCCTCGAAATTCATATGTTGAAATCTAATCTCCAATGTGATACTGTTAAGAAGTGGGGTCTCTAAAGGGCAATTAAGTTATACAGGCAAAGTTCTCATAAATGGGATCAGTTTCCTTGTAAAAGGAGCCCCAAGGAGCTCATTCACCAATTCCATTAAGGACATAGCCATGTAAGGATGCATGAGAAGAGGCTATGTGTGAAGCAGAAAGAGTCCTCACCAGACGTGGAATCTGACGATGCTTTTATCTTGGATTTTCTTACCCCTAGAACTGTGGGCAATATATTTTCATGGTTTAAATTACACAATCTAATGTATTTTGTACTAAGATAATGCCTAACAAATAGAGAACTGGAATACAGACCTCAAATACAAAAGACAGCAGTGAAGCTGAGAAACAAATGTCTAAGACATCAGTACCTACATGGTACTTACAGACATAGAAACTAATCTCTAAAGAGAGAATACAAGCAACATGAGAAGAGAATCCAGAATGGAGACTAAGTAGCTTGTTTCAAATATGGTGAAAATTGAAAAAAAATTAATATGCTCAAGAAAGTGAAAGTTGAGACTCAAGAGCATTCCAAGGAAAAAAGGCTTGGGAGAAGTCAAATAAATGCATGAAAGACAAGTATGCACATTTCATATATTAAGTTATTAATAATTATGAAAAAGATGTTGAAAATAAGTGCTGAGGATGAGGATACCCTGCATGAATGAAAAATTATGATTAACTCCTTGAAGAAAAATGGCATATGGGATTCAGTTGAGAGAAGGAAAACTAAATCCATAATTTGCATGGACAGGAAGGACTTCACAGGGAGGGAGTTTTCAAGTTTAGGGGTGATAACCAGAATGAGTCTTAGAGAAACACAAAATCTGACTGTTAGTTTGGTCATCATATGAATATAATTGGGTTAGGATCCACGTCCCATTGTTCTGCCCCCTTTTCCAAGAAGCGGGAAGTAGAGGCATATGCCTTATACAGCAATGAGATGAGTAAGGTTGTTTAGGATAGAGAGATAAGGCTATTTTTAGAAAGTCTAAAAAATGTTTCCCCAATATTCCAAACCTGAATATATCAAACCTGAATATATATCAATCTTGTGGTTGTGCTAAATCCCATAACACAATAGGCCTGAAGATAATATAGATTATCCTAGATTATCCAGAGGGGGCTCAATGCAATAACATGAAACTGAAAAAATAAACAAACAACAACAACAAAAAAAAAACATAAGAACTTACTGAGCTGGTGGAAGAAGGGCAAGCTAGAAAGATGTAAAGAAGGATCACACACATGTAGCTCTTGGTTTGAAGATGAAGAGAAGGCCATGTGAGAAGGCATGTGGGCAGACTCTGGGCTCTAAGCTGACAGTGAGAAAACAAAAATATAAGAATCTATAGCTCCTGCCTGGTGTAGGGCATGGCTGCCCACTTCCCAGTCGTGGGGCCGCACATGTGACTGGGATGGCTCCTGGCGATCAGCCAGGAGGCAGTGCTATGGGAGGTGACAGAAGAGGCAAACCACCTCCAGGATAGGTCTGGGACTCTTCCGCCCTAGCTTACAGCTCCTGCCTTCCCTTACAGACTATGGGATGGGTATACAAGTGAACTTGCTCCACCCCTCTGACCTTTATTCTGATTGGCTTCTGTGCAGTATATAAGCTGTGTGTACTTCCTCAATAAATGAAATCCCTGCTTTGATTGGTCTCCCTGGCATGTCTGATTGTCCTCCTTCGAAGGAAGGCTGGGTACAGACCGCCAGTGGACCTTTACCTCTCTTGGCTCATCCTGGTCGGCGTGTGCTTTCCCCCGCTTCTCCCACCTGTCAAGAGGAGACAAGGGGCTAAAAACCCTGACAGCCTGGAACACATTTCACTCCAGGTGAGCTATCAAGAGCACTGAATATATGGAAAGCCTATGGAAGACATGAAGAGGAAAACAAGGCACTGCATCCATCCACCTAGATCCTTATCTATTGTATAGTCTTTGCACACTGCTTGGTTGCAGTCTCAGAGCAAAACAAAATTAAAACAATTCTGAACATCCCAAGTCATCTGTCTCATTCAGTATGGCCCTAAACTTCATTTCCTAATTTTGCTATTTCTCTGTAAAAGAATAAACTCTAACTTAATGAAAAATATGGGTATACGATAATGAGAAGCACTAGTGCAACCAAAAAACAAAGCAGCAAACCAATAAATAAATAAATAATAGTCAGAACTGTGCCTAAATATGTTCACTATTTAATGCCTAATGTGAAAAAAACATGTATAATTAAAAAATGCAAACTGTAATAAAAGACAATGTTTATAATATAGTGTTGCTTCTGGATTGGAAAGTAGAAAAATGTGACTCAGCTGAAGAACAAGAGAACTTCAAATTTATGTATAAGATTTTATTTCACATACACATAGATATAACTGCAAAATTATTATGAAAATAACAAATTATTAATGCTTATGTAATATGCCATGAACACTGTCAATGTAATCTCTATTTTTAAAACACTTTACGGTGTCATGATTGACACACAAAAACATGTACACATTCAATGTATAAAACTTGATGAGTTTAGAAAATATTATGCACCATGACACCATCATATTTCTACCATAAGCCTATCTATCACCACCAACATTTCCCTCCTGTCATCTTATTTATTGTTATCATTATTATTACTTGTGATAATATTTAACATCTGATCTATCAACTGAACAAATTTTCAAGTATACAATACAATATTGTTAACCATAGGCAAAATGCTTTACCTGTCTATAGGTTTTATTTATTGCTTATAAATGAAACTTTATATATTTTGACTATTACCTCCTTATTGCACCTCCCTGCCAGCCCCTGAATGGTGGTTCATTCTATTCTCTTCTTCTGTGATATCATGCATTTTTGTGTGTCTGCCATTGATATTATGGCAAATGGAAGGAATTCCTTCTTTTTACAGGAAGCATAATATTTCTTTGTGTGCATATACAACATTTTCTTTATCCATTTATGGGCATTTAAGTCACTTCCATGTGTTGGTTATTGTGAATGTTGCTGAAATGAACATGATATTACAGATAAATTAAGAGATATTAACTTCCTCTTTTAGATATATATCCATAAGTAAGATTGCTGGATCATATGGTCATTTTTAATTTGGGGGGAACCTCTATACTATTTTCCATAATGGCTGTACTAAATTATACTAACACTGAATATGTACAAGGGTTTCTGTTTTTCCATATCTTTACAAATACCCATTATCTCTTATTTTTTGATAACAGTCATTCTAGCAGGTGTACGGTGATATTTCACTATAGTTTTGATTTGGGTTTTCCTGATGATTAGTGAAATGGAACATTTTTCCATATTCTTATTGGCCTTTTGTGTGTTTTCTTTGGAGAAATGTCTGCTCAGGTCCTTTGCTCACTCCTCTCACCCCAGTTGTTGGAAATCAAACCCAGGGCCTCATACATGTCAAGTACTTTACCACTGAGCTCTGTGCCCATTCCCTGTCCATTTTTAAAAATCTAGTCATTTGGTTTTTTTTTTTCTATTGAGTTGCAGAAATTTCTTGTATGTTTTTATATTAACCTATTCATTTTAAATATTTGAATTTAAATTTTTAATTCTCGGTGCATTTTTTAATTCTTACATATTATGGTAACAGAGAAAAATATAAGACCTCATAACTAGTTTACAGCATGAAGTAAAATATGCAGTTGCCTATTTTTCCTGTGACAAAGATAGGAGTAAGTACTCAGAGTTTTCAGTTATAAAGAGAGGAGAGCATCTCTGGTACATTGGATACAGTCCTTTTAGGAGTTCATAAATAAATGTTTATCCAAAGACTTAGTAATGTACAAACCTTTTAATCTAAAAAAATCAAATTCCGGGAATTCACCCTAATCAAATAAAGACAAAGCTGTGTAAATGAATAAGTATAACAGTGTTTATCAGATTGTTAATGTTGCTAGCAAAAAAAAATGAAAATATTCTAAATGCCAAAAAGGAAGGAAACATTTAACCCAGTAATTATTGCTTAGTGATTCAATATAATACAATATAATTTTTAACAATGAAGTGTTGGAAATTAATGCTCACACTAAAATCTTTGTCAGGAAAAGATAGACAAAAGTATTAAAGAACATTCTCTGAGTGGTAAATTAATGAGAGTATGAATCTATTGTTCAGTATCTTGGTATTTTTCTATATTACCCATAATAAATATACTTTACTTTATAATACATAAAATAAGATTCTTAGTAAAAATTAACAATATAAAGTGAAACTCACATTTAAATAACATAATTATTACAAGAAGTTTAAGTATCCAAAAAGTCCACTGCCTATAAAAGCTATTTTAAATATAGTCTTTTACATTTAAAATAATTCTTTTAAAAAGTTTTCTGAACAATTATCAAAATTCTGATTCTTTTTTTTTACCTTAGCATCACAGAAACAGCCTTGATCCATGATTCTTTATTAGCCTTGCTATTTTGTCATGGAAGGTATAATTTTATTCCTTTTTCAATAGAAATATCAAATTCAAGGTCTATCCACCCCACTATCAAAGCTCATGAGGCCCAAATTAGGCAAAGCTCACATATATCAGTTATTCATTCTTTTCTTGGAATATAACTTGGAAGTATTTGCCAGTGGGTATTAAATTCTACCCCATAAGGATTCCAGAGAGCTCTATAAATGTGTGCAAATTCCCTATATGTATATTTTAAATGCAAATTTCTGTGACAATTTTATGAACAGCTGTAGAGTTCAAAAAAAGTACATTTCCTAATTCATACTATCTATATGCAAAGTCACGGAAAATATCAGATGTTATATGCTATAGCTTGTTTCAGTAGAGTATAACCATTTGTATTTATGGCACACAGCACCCTTCTTTCCCCAGCACTTCTTAAACCCAAAGAGAAAAGTTAGTTAGTCTGCCATTACAAAAGAACCATCTTCAGAATGAAATAGTGACTTCATCTCAAACATGAAGCAATAAGCTGTTTCAAATGGAAAGAAGGAAATTATAGCTGATCAACTGAAAGAATTTTTGAAAGACTGAAATGAGCTTAACTTTCACTTAGATACCAACAGCAGTTTAATTGAATATTTGACTAGAAATCAGAACTTCCAGCTCTCAAGGGAGGAATCCAAGTAACTAGTGAGCAAATGACTCAAATTTGAGGTCTTAACACAACCTGATCCATCTCTAAGATCCTATTTAGTTCTTCACTCCATGACAGGAAATCTTCAGGCACTTAAGCTAACCTTACCCAGAAGGATGGGCACATCATAATCACAAGGAAATAAAGAAACAATGAAGGGAAGGAACACTGCCTTTTCCACTTTCAAGCCAGTAGAGTTGTCCTAGGGAGAAAAAAGAAAGTGAAAGATGAAAGATTTATTGTAAATAAAAATGTGACCATACATGCTGGATCTTCTTTCCACAGATATCCCACATTTAATTTAAAAAATTACAAAACCAATGAATACCTACCAAAAAGTACTTATGAAGAGTGTGCTGGCTAGTTCTATAGGTTCTAGTAGGTTTCTTCTGAAATTAGGACTGTCTACGAGGCAGGATTTTGCTAAGGCAACTGGACAGTGTGGACCATAATGATGTCCAAACCTGCCATGCCTCAAAGACTTGCCTTTGTCCACTGTTGATCTGCTATAACTCTGTAAATGAGTAAGGTAGGCTCATACCAAGAAAAAAGAAAGGTAAATAAGGCTGGTAATATAATGCATATATGAAGATACCTTCTATTTTTCTTACTTCATGGTACCCTTAGCTGCTCAGTAATTGTTTAAGGAAACCCTAGGAGGACAAAAGAAAAACCTAACAATTTTTGTTTTATTTTTTAGAACTGGGAATTGAACCCAGAGGCCCTTCACCACTGTGCCACATCACCAGCCCTTTTGATTTTTTATTTTGAGACAGAGTCTTGCGAAGTTGCTGAAGCTGGCCTTAAACTTATGATCCTCTCAGCCTCTCAAGTTGCTGGGATTACAGGTTTGTGCTACCACATCAGGCAGTATCTAACAGTTCTATGTATGACAAACTTAGGAACAAATGAGTAGTCATGTCCTATCACTTTGAGATCTTTGGAATATATAAATATATACACATTTTTGAAATGAAAATAATTGATATAAATTTTAATAGGTAGTATTTGTATTTTAATCTTAAATAATAGTCACTAACAGGAAGTGTGTGCCTACTGAATACTATACACCTTCTTAAATCATGTAATCAGATTAGAAACCACCATTCCCATTTCTTATTCCACATTGATTTTCACATTGAAACTGTTGCAGTTGTCATGAGAAAAAAAAATACAGCTTCACCAAAACACGGTGACATTGAAGCATTGAAAAAAAATAATGTGGACAATCCAATATTGAAACTGACAATTACTTCAATTTAGTAGCTTTTGTGGTGTTTGGCTATGGCAAGTATCATGTTTCCTTTGAAATTTGAAGGTCCTCTGTTGTGCCCTTTGAATCTGCTGTACCACCTGGGGTACCTGGGTGTGCATGTTGGGAACTGCTGGTATAGTAGGATTTTATTGCTACACGCATTTAATATACAATCTTCTTGCCCTTCTGAGCATGCTCAAATTCTCTCTTGTATCCCAATGGTCTTTAGCCCACCCACACTTATAAGTAGAATTTATCCATCTCATAAGTGTCAATGAAGACTATAAAACCTTAGGAAAGAAACTACTGGTGAGAGCTTTGCAAGTTCTCAGAATTTTGCAGAACTTTATCAATGATCAGAAGCTGAACAAATTAGGACAGGGAAAAAGATAAATTTAATGAAGAAAACATGGAAATAGAAGAGGAGGGGGAAGTAGAAACTTGGCTTCTGGTAAGGGGGAATGGCCAAGGGTCTTCTAGCCCCTGCCATCTCCTCCCTCCTCGCCCAGGAAGAACCACATGGGCCATCAGTCCACTGGGATAGTGGATAAAACAACAAAAATGAAATAAAATAAAATAAAATAAAATAAAATATAAAATTTCTTCACCAGCTAACCTAGTGGGGGCTGAACAGAATTAATGAAAATTGACTTCTGAGGCAGGAGTGCAGTGAATGTACCCTGATTATCTTCCTTCCTTAATTTTGGAAGATGGGGAATATATTGATTCTGGAGAACAAAATGTTCGTTTTCCATTTTTTGGAGTATAATTTCCTCAAGTTACTTAGCATTTATGAAACCAAAACCAGTCATCACAGTCACAATGTTACTTGTGGAATAAAGAATATAAAATTGGTGGAGGGTGGGCAAGTAATTTATACATATTTAAAAAAAACTTGTTCAAATTCAGGGAATATGTATGAAGATTTCCTGGGTCATAGGAATTCTGCTTAACCCACTGTAAATTTCACCTCCATGGACTTGGCTCACATGCCATCTCCCCAAACCCTAGCAGTGTCACTAATCAACAAGAAAATACTTTCTCAGCCAGTCTGGAAGAAGCCTGACAATCATCTCCAACACCCTGTGGAAATCAGGCACTGGTCCTCACGATGTTAAACAGTACTCAGAAATAAAATTTTACTTAAGACACAGTCCTATAATGATGGAATTACTCATTTTCATGAAATGAAGCATCTTTCCCTTAATATAACTAAAATATTGTTTTTCCTTCACCAATACCATTTTTTCTTACATTTGTACCACTTTCTATAGCCAAAATATTACTTAATATAAAATAATATCATTGATTATGGTCAAATCAAGTGATATTCTAGTGATTTCCAGTGAGGGCTAGAAACTTAGGTGTGAATTCTAATAAGGTAACCTTTCTTTTACATTCTGGAGTGACCACACATTATCTCCTCTCTGTACTGACTGCCTCTTACTCAGACACAGCAGAGACTTTAAGGTCAAGGTTAACTTCAGAAATTGATCCTCTCACCTCAAGTCTGGAAACATGGTACCTTGAGAAAAATGAATTCACTTTGCAAAACACTCATGAGATTTTCACAATCTGACTACTGTTACTCATAATAAGATATATAATAACCATATGGAACATTAGGTTGTCAGTCCATCTTCTTCCCACTAGTGAACACGGAAACACTACAAGGCCACAGAGAAAGGATTTGGAGCAAGAGCCACTGATGGAACTAACAAGCATAATCCAGCCCAAATAAGCCAGATGCTCTCCTTGGCTGGTAACTGTTTTCTCTTGCCAGGAAGTGCTGCAATATAAAATTCCTCAAGTTGCCATAAAATCCTTTGGTGTCTCTACAAAATCTTAATCTCTTTTAAAAGAGAGTTCCTTTAGATAGATAGTAGGCTCAAACACGTCTTGACCTTACATGCATCTGCCTACAAAAGCATTAGGACAATCCAAGTAGAACAACCTGAAAAAACAATGTTTTAAATAGACCCAAGATGATATAACTACTGTTCCTCAAAGACAACATTCCCATGAATTCTTTGCAAATATTACTTATGTTAAATATATGCAGCTGGAATGACAAAGCTTTGCAGTTGCTGTTGTAGCTGTTTACATGACACATTTAGTTGCACAACTCCAAAACACATTTCCAATGTACATTAGCATAAGCATAAAACCAACTCAGAGTTTTTTTGGTGTTATGAAAATTAAACTAGATCAGTCTTCTTTATTCTAAATGTGTGGAAATTACTTGGTTATCACTTGCCATTTTAAAAATTGTTACTCAAAGAAATTACCCACATATAGAATTGTCTTACAAATAAGAAAAAAATAAGACGTTTGTCATCTGAAATCTAACAATTATAGGTAGTCACAGCATTTTGATTTACACCAAAGGTTGGCAAATATTTCCTGGAAAAGATTCAAATAGTAAATATTTTACTATTTTTCAGGTCATACAGTCTGTCCTAACAACTCTGGTGTTATAGCACAAAAGCATTTGAGGATAACATAGATGTGGCTGTGTTCCAACAAAACATTATCTGCAAAAACAGGAGTGAGGCTGAATTTGGACTTTTCACCCCCTACTATATACTTTCATGTACTTATTTTCTATGTAAATACATACATGTGCACACACATATAACTGTACACATGTATTTGTATGTATATATCTATAAATATGTATTTTAATTCACATATACATGCTTATGTTGCACACATGGGTGTGAGTATACCCAAAATATTAGTGCCTATCTGCGAGTCATAACTTCGACCAAGAACAGAATATTGAGTTGCTTCCTAAAGTTACCTGCCTTCTTATTCCATATCTTATTCAGAATTTTATAATGAATTTCCAAGAGGATTATATAACAAGCTTCTTATTCTTATTAGATCAAGAGTTCACTGGTTTCCCACTCTGATAATGAAACTTAATGTTGAGATTCAGAAGTAGTACTAAACAAAAAACTCTCATTGGCTTCCTTACTCTTTACCTTAAATTGGTTAAAATTTTGCACTCAATTAAAATAGTTTAGCTCTCTTTATGGACCACTCAACCTGTTGCATAGAGAGATTTTATAATTACAATCTCTAAACATTTGCAGCAGAACATTGGCTTGTTTATTCTTTGAAATATTAATAAAGATAATAACTTTTATTTTTTTCTGTTGAGCATGTTTAAATATAATTAGACCACAGAAGAATAAACTCTAGCATATGTCCTAATTATTTTTATGCACACATATTTAAATATTTGCATCCTTTCAATATACTCAAAATGTTGCCATTATAATTGGATATTAGTGTTCAAGGGACATTAGATTCTATTATTTTAAAGAAAAGAGACAGTTTTTTAAAAAAATAATCTGGCTGGTATTTAAATTCAACAAACCTGTAGAAAACATTGTCCTTCTTCAAAGGACATATTTTGCTAACTAGGAAACATTTTGCCTTCACAGGAGAAAATGTCATTTTTTTTTTCAGTAGTTGATATTTCAAATGAAAGTTGTTCTACAAGGTGTTTATATCAATTAGTTTAAGCCCAAGATTTTGACACTAAAACAAAAATTATAATGTGGATAAAGCCAAAGGCATGTTCATTTGAATAAAATCAAAGAGAAGGGAGAAATGAAAGAAATGAGCAAGAAACCCTCATATCCTTTGCCAGGTTTCTAAAAAAACAGGGTTATAGAATCTGTCCCTTCCACTCTAAGAGCAGCAGCAAAAATGCAGCCATTCAACTAAGTATGAAATGAGCACTATTTTCAGGTGGCCTTCATCACTGCAGTAGCATTAAATTACAATTTAAATTTGCCAGGAAGTGATATGTTTCTCAAATAAGAAACCTATACAATTGAAATTCTGCCAATGCAACTAAGAATGGAAGATTTGAAGCTGATACATCCCAAGTACCACTACCATTAAGCATGCCAACATTTTTTAAATGAGCAAACTAATGATAATGAAACTAATTTTATCATATCAGGCTGCAAAAGGAAGATTTCCTATAAACTTTTGCTATTAACAGCTAGGATATTCTGAAACTATTTACCATTAAGAGATAAGCACAATGAGAAAGGTAGGCTTTAATATACAGCACAGAATGTGGAAATAAAATCACTGATATAACAGAATTCCAGTATAATAGCATTTGCAACAGTCAACTTTATAGTTAAGGTTACAACTCAATTTCATATCCCTGTTTCACTTGCTCATAAAAACTTGGTAGAAAGTTCTTCCACATTAAAACTTTTCATATTTGGTTTCCAAGTAAATGTGAATGATAAACATGAATGTTTTTTGATTCTAATAAAGAATTTTTCTTCTTTCCCTTTCTACAAGGACAATTCCCACATACAGGCACTCGGACAAATAGAGTGAACAGTGGGGAATTTAAAATGCACAAATCTCCTAATTAAACTTCAAACTTTTATTATGGATTCTTTTCTCTTTTTAAAGAGCACCTGAAATTCTGGGAATTTAAACTTCTGACAAATCGCTGATCCTCAAAACCATTCTAACCATCTGAAATTAATTTGTATCTTAATTAGAGAGGAGCTGAATATGATTATGGGAAGCTTAGCAAACTCAGGTCACAGTGCATACTCTACTAATATCATACACATGCATATATTTCCTCACAGACCTACTATTCCAGAATTTTCATTGTAAATATTTAATTTTTATTTTACTTTTTTTTAAACTATATCATGATGTTTTGAAATCTTAAAAAAAAAATCCTTTCTGGATGGAGTGAGATTGACCCTCTTTGTGCAAACCATCCTACAAAACTGCAAAAATCTCAGCCAAGATCTTGTCTTTTATGCACCAAAAATCCAGATCTTTATCTCCCCGTGGGGCTTATACTCCAGGAGATGTGACAGCCTCTCTACCTCAGTCATTCCAGGGTCAGACAACTAGGGACCTCCCCGAAAACCCAAAGCCCACCAAATTTATTCAAATATTCAATCCTAAATTTTCATCTTGATCTTCTTTGTCTGTTACAAAATAGCAATGGTATGAATAAGAACATAGAAAGAAAGGGCCCAAGTCCCATCAGGAACCCATCCTCCTGAGAAAACCATCAGCATTTAGAAGTAATAACAGGTAATAAGTATTGAGTGTTTAATCTGTGTTAGGTGCTAATCCACGCACTATTACATTTAAACATCACAAGAACTCTTGAGAATTTCTGCAACCCATTTTAGATTTAGGGGATCATGAAGGAAAAAAGGTGAAAGCTCTTGGGCACCGTCCCAGTTGCTGGCAGTTAGAAGAATTGAACCCAAGCCTTTCTTTCCCAGAGTTAAAAGGCCTTAGCCACTACTCTAGCCTTCTTAGAGAAAAGTCCTGAAAGATGCAGTTTTGTGGCGATGAGAATACACATGCAGTCTCAGGGCAAAGGGAGAGCCCCTTTAAGATTCCTCTTTGGTGGGAAGAATAAGCTGAATTTAAGAGGATTCACCTGACCAGATAGGAAGCCAGAAGGAGGGGTTGTCTTCTCCCTGGAAAACCACAAAGTAGAAGCTTAAAGAAAGTCTCTGTGGCAACCATAATATTAAGCCACTCAGCTCTCCTGAAGGCCCCAGTAGCTGTTTTTCTGACTCCCCCAGGGAACTCATACCTATGAATATTCCCAGTTAATCTCAGTGCAGCAGGGCTGCCAATACAAGGTCATTGCTGAGAGGCAGGGATTCCTTCCTTAAGCAGTTTTGGCTTGAGGACACCCTATTGGCCTGGCCAAAACTTAACTTGAAACTTTGCTGCAGTCTGAGGCTTCCTCCCCAAGCCTCTTCTTTCTGTCTCTCCTTCAGTGGAGTAAGATCTGCACTAAGATTGTGACCTGAAAGTTTTCCCCACCTGGAATCTGCTTCTCAGAGGACATGCACTAACAGTCAAAGATTTTCCTTAGATTTCACTTTGATGGTTTCTCCAATATTGAGAAGAAACAGTAAAAATGTGATTTCCTTTGTGGGAATGACCAATGGCTATACTTCCTCTAAAACTGACTAACATCGGGCATCCAGTGTGATAAAGCAATAGGAAAATCACAAGGAAATAAAGTAGAAATAAATAAGAATTTCTGGGCAAACAATCGAAGAACTAAAATCAATTTTTTTTTTAGTCAGCAAAGATATAACTGATTTCACAGCAGAGATTTGATGATATGAGGGATCCACTAAAGAACCCTCTAGAATATGGAGTTAAACCTTGTAAGAAAAAATCACAAATACAAAGGACAGAAATTCAAAAACCTATTGATATGTGATCCTTAATAAAGGATTGGAACAAATAATGACAGAAATAAAATATAGTGAAACATTCCCAAGCTGGGGATAGAATGTAAAGATGAAAAGTTTTCCTACACTGTGGGACAAGTTAATAGAAGAAAAGGAGGAGGAAGAGAAGGAGGAGGGGTGGAGAGAAGAAGCCCAATTGCTCAGTGTAGTCTTTATCTTTCAAGCAGCAGAATTTATTTTGATTGTGGAAGCTTTTTTAGTGAGCACTCTGATATCCCCAAAGTAGGATCAGTCAGATTTTGTCTAATATTGTGAGTTATAGCAACAGAAACTTCAAAATTCATTTTTGTCCACATTAGTAGAGAGCAGCCTGATGTTAACTACTGAACTTCTTTCTTCTATCCAGCAAATATTTCAAATGCCATCCTTGAAACCTGCACAAATAGTTTGGTTTACCCAATAAGCCAGTTGATAATTGAACATAAGGGTTATAGACATGCCCTTAGCATGTGGGCACTGGTTATTATTAAAGTTCTTCATGGGCCTTATATCTGTTCCTTCTGCCAATCTTCTACCCCAGACTCCAACTCTGTCCACATCCTACATTGAAATATGCCTCATTTTTGGGTTCTAGTTAAAGGAAGAAGTGGGAAAATAGAGCACAATATAGGAAATGGAAATATACTATCATCCTGAAATTGTTCTTTCATTTTATTTTATTTGTTTTGTTTTCCTGTCCATGGAGCCTAAAGTTGTCTATATCAGTTCTCTGCCACGCTTCATAGATATTTTGGTTTGTTTTTTGCTGTGCTGAAGATTAAATCCAGATCCAGGCAAGCAGTCTACTACTGAACTATATCATCAGCACACAACATTGATATTTTAAAGAGCTGCTTCCTGAAGATTTCATTTTATATAGCACGTTATTTATTAGAGAAAGACAACAGAATGGCTGCTTTCTTCAGTCTTTACTCCTTATATGAGACTTAGTGATATTTAAAAGGCATTAATATCTGAGTGTATCAATGAATTCTGAGTTTCATGCTAATAAAAGCTGCCTAAGTAAGCATAAAAGGACTTGATAAGTTTGAGAAGTTGACATAATTTACAGGAAAGGCTGGAGAACCAAACTTAAAACTAGACTTCCATTTGTCAGCTAGTACCTCCCCAAAGGATCACCAGGAAAAAAAAAATATCGATAAGGAAAAGCTGAAGTCTTTAGACCTACAGAAGAAGAGAAAAGAAGAACTTGGAAAATTCTTAGTAGTTTTTAAGAAGAGGGAAGGCAGGGGAAGATATACACAGGATATGTAGAGTCCAGTCTCAATGATTTTAATGCAGTTTTTACAGAAGAGGGAATACTTGGGATTTGGCATAGTGTTTGACACAAGAACTTTGGATTGGTAGCCACAGTGAGGTGAGAAGGCTCTTGAAAGAAAATATGGTATGTATACATATAAGTAAATAATTTATAGACTTAAACTTGTAGGGTATCCTACCATTTGCAACAGCATGGATGGAACTAGAGGATATTATGCTAAATGAGATAAGTCAATTGCCAAAGAACAAATACTGCACAAACACACGTATATGTGGGATCTAAAACAATCAAATTTATAGTATCAGAGAGTACACTGGTCATTGCCAGGGACTGGGGAGGGTAAAATGGGAAGATAATCATTAAAGACTACAAACTTGCGAGTCCTATGACACAATAGCAATAAAAGGGGGAGAATCATAATAATAAAGGGAGAAAGAGGAAATTTGAGGAGGTGATGTACAGCACACAGCCAAACTAGCAGATTCTGGAGAGGAGCAATGGAAGATTGGAAGAATAAAGACTCACATACACTGATATGTTTAGCTGGGATTGAGTGAAGCGTTGCTCTCTGATGAGAAGCAGGTCTAAAGAAACATGCCAGCAATCTTATTACATACTTCTCATTAATCAGATTAAAGATTATACAAGCATTATTCTTTGTATTCATAAAACTTACAGAGTGAGTAACATGATGCAGCTTATTCCCCAGTTACATTCTACAGTTGCAATGTGCAATGTTAGGAGCATTGTGTAGCTCTAAAGAAAGTCCATTGTTTAAAGTTACTATTATGTGGGCAGGTTGAGGAGCAGCAGAGCTGGTGAAATATTTTGGTTGTCTTAGCAAGAAAATCCCCTCATTCCCAGGAGCTGTGTGCCTGAGAGCAAGGTCAAGGCTTATAAGACTCTAACACAGAGCCTCCCTATGGAGGACATTACCATAGCAATCAGGCATCCTACACCTTTGCACAAAAACTTTCCCAGGCACCAAGCATGCCACAGCCATGAAGTCATCAGGGACTCCTGTCTCAGACACTGGTCTCCCAATTACTGTCACCACTCTCCACAGTGATGGATATACTTATGGCCTTGAGGGCAAGGATGGTTTCACAAGTATATACTTAAAATCATTAATTTGTACACATTTAACATATATAGCCTTTCATATGTCAAACATACCTTAATAAGGTGATTTTTTAAAGTGGTCTTAAAGAGATTGTCTTGGTAAAGATAATGCTAAATGATGTCTCTAGAATAGTCATGCTTTCAGGAAATAGGAGAATATGGCTTTAGGGAAAAAAAATTGTTTCCATCAATGAAGTGACTCAAAATTTTGTTCCAGAATGGTCTGAGTCCTTTTTGATTCTTTATGAGATTTCAATAAATTTCTGTTATATTTGACCTCTGGAAAAATTACTATAGAACCTGGGAAAGTCCCTAGATCCAAGACACTACTTCCTGCTTCACTGTGTGGCATAAGTGTGTTTCCCCACTGACAATTAGGCCCAAATTTTCCAGTCAGCCTTCTAACCTTTCTCCCCACTGTTCATCAGGCAAAACAAGAAACTCAATTCAGGTGACAATCTACATCTTCTAATTAATCAAATTAATTAACCAAATCATTGTTATAACACACGTGAGTGACATAAGGGAATTGATGGCAGATCACACATTGTGACAAAGGAAAGTCTTGGTTCCCCAAGTCCATGCTTCTAAATAATCCACTTCTATATGACAGGACCTTGGAATATAACAGATCTCTGTAAGAGAAGCATTTGTCACTTTTTCTGACATATTTTTCTCTTAATTTGTGTAGTACTCTAGGAGGGAAAAGATGCTTACTGGCCTTTTAAAATCTCAACGTCTTCCAAGACAGAACAACTTTATAATTCACATTCTTCTATCTGGCATTGTATCAGTCTTTCATATGTTAGCATCATTATGAATGGCACAATTAAGGAGATAAATGAGGATCAGTCAATCTTCTGAAGATTGTCACTGCCCACTTATTTTTTTCCTATGTAAAGAATTTCTTGGCCAGAAGCAATAATAAATATGATATCACCATGTTTATTAATGCTCACTTGATGGTAGTGTAGCTAATTTTTTTTCCCTTAGAACAAAGGGCTGTCTATAGGCATGATTCCCTAATAGATAGTATGTGTGGACTCAAAGTTTCAAAATGGCGTTTAACTTTTTGGATCATAATCCATACTGTTCAGCTCTTTGATAAGCTCCCTGGTTACTTTACTATGAATGCACTGAGCAAGCCCTGGGATATCTGGGGAAAGAAACCAAGTGCCATTAGGGATCAAATATTCTTGTCCACATAAACCTAAACATTCCAGCAGAGTGGGAACATTTCCCTGTATTCACATGCAGCTTCACACCCTGGGCCCATTCTGAGAGACTGAATCATAGCACTCCTTTCTAAATTTACCTTTCACCAATTCTCTCATCTAACTTTTTCCAAACCTTTGACTGTCTAATAAAATCATAAAGGATTTGTTATGATTTGGGTATGAGGTGTAGCCCAAAAGATCAAGTGTGAGACAATGCAAAAAGGTTCAGAGAAAAAATGATTGGGCTGTGAGAGTCTCAACCCAATCAGTGAATTAATCCTCTGATAGGGATTAACTGAGTGGTAACTGAAGTCATAGGCTGTAGCTGAAGGAGGCAGGCATTGGGGCGTGGCTTTGGGGTAAATATTTGTATCTGGCAAGTGGAGACCTTTTTCTCTCTACTTCTTGATCAACATGTGAGCTGCCTCCCACTGCCACACTCTTCTGCCATGAGCCCCAAGGAATGGAGTCAGCTGTCTATGGATTGAGATCTCTGAAACGACGAGCCCCTAAATAAACCTTTCTTCCTGTACAGTTATTCTAGTTGGGTCCTCTAGTCTCAGTGGTGACAAAGCTGACTAAAACATGATTGTTTATTGATTAATGTATATCTGTGCTTCAAACTAATCTCCTTTCAGGCAGGGTGGAAAACAATGGGAGGTTCCTTGACTGAAAGGACACATTTTCCCCTGGCCTTTTTGCAATAATGTGACCAACACCACCCCATATACACTTGTATTTTGGGGCTGGACTATTGAATATTTCATTCCTGTGAATTATTAAGATGTGAAGAAACAACTTTAAACTGGGCTCATTTTCTCCTTTGTAATCATGAGCCTTGAAGGAAGAATAGCAGCAAAACAAATAGTAGATGCACGTGGCCTCATCCTAATTCCAATTTTTCCTCAAACAACCCCTTATCTTTCACATAAGAGATATGTAAAAGCTTTGAACACAACAACTTATAGCTACATACAGGTTCATATTTTGAGTTTGTATTTTAGCTGCCTTAGCCTAGTGACTAGAATTGACATGAGATTCTTATCATTCACATGTAGAAACTCCATGATTTTCTTTCTTGCCTTGAATGTAGGATTTAAGCTTGTCAGCCTTTCTTATTTAAGTTATCCAGTGTGGTTAAAAACAAATTCATCAGAATGTGGGTGTTTAAGATCAGGGACCCTGAAGTTAGACTGCGTGGGTTTGAATTCTTTCTCTTTCATTAACTAGCTGTGTGATCATGGGCCAATTATTAATCATCTATGGCTAAGTCATCTCAACTTCAAGAGGCATAAAATGAAGAACAGAAATTTATTGAATCTCTATAAAGTGCTTAGAATGGGACCTGGAAAATAGTAAACACTATATAAACATTTAATTTTATACTTTTTTATAAAGTGTCGACTAACCATAAGAAAACAATGACTTCCTTGGTAATGTTACTCCAGCCATATTCTGGTTATAATTTATTTGGTTGTTTTACATTATGCATCATAGGCTAACAGATCTTTATCTCTTGGCATTTGTTTTATTTTCAGAGCTATCATTCTGAATCAAGGCAGATAACCTCTCCTATAACCACTTCAAAATTAATGTGATGATCACAGAACTGTTGAAATGGTTGCCAAACTAATCTTGCCAAATTATAACACTATCTTCAGGACTTCTGGCATCTTCAGTAGTTTTCCTGTCTGGTATAGATCTTTTCATTTATTCAAAAAGTATTCATTGAGCACTTACTACACACTGGGCATTTCTATTCCAGGACTACTGCTGTGATCAAATCTGTTACTGTTCTTAGGACATTTAGATTCTAATGGCAAGAGTTAGAAAAAAGACATACAGGAATAAACTATTTCAAAGCTTGATGACAGGCGAAAGGAAGGTGCTATCTTATGCATTTGATCCAAAACCACTTCTTTAAAGTAATACTTGAGCAAACACTTGAAGGAAGCAGAAGGAATAACCATGAGGTTATCTGAGGAGAAACAAGTCCCAGAAGAAAGCACAGCAAATGGAAAGAGACTTAAGAAATATTCTGTGTAGTATATTCCAGAAGAGAAAGGAGGTCAGTGCAGGTGGGCCGAGAGTCAGAAAGAGAATGGCAAGATATGACATCAGAGATGTAGTATAGGGTTGGACCTTTAGATACTGTTTTGTGATTTCAAAGGGACACCTTGGCTTTGTGTAAAGAATGGAGTCAAAGGGATGGGTAGCAGGAGGAGCAGGGTGGTAAGAGAAGGTTAGCATGATAGTTTAGCCAAGAGGAGCTGGTCTTCAACTAGACTAGTACTGTCAAAGGTACAGTCCAATGTATGAGGGAATGGAAGCATGGAGATGCAGGTGCGGAAATGAGATTTGGTAGCGGAAGAGAAGGTTTGTGGAAGAGATAAGTTTGCAAAATTCAAGTGTTTTTGTTTTGTTTTGATTATTTTAAAGAGGTCATGTTGAACAGCATATGCCAGTTGTACAACTGTTGAAATATCAAATATGGAGATGATAAATGTTCAAAAAATCAGGGGGAAGCTCCTTTCTTAATCTATTTCTCTTTTTTTATACCTTTGTCATTTCAATAGAAATGTTTGAGGAACTATAGTTAAATTATTTTAAAACAGTCACCATCTTGAAACTGTGCCGCAGTCTGTCTGCCCTCAACAAAACTGAAATTTTATAAGGTTCCAAGAAACAAAGGCAAATAGAAATCAGAGAAGGTAATTTTCATGTAAAAATTTTAAAGAGACTTGCTTTCTTCTACTTGATTTCTTGAAATAGCCTGACATAGAGAGATTTAGATAGATGATAGGTAAATAGATTTTTAATTTCCTTGATGAATGCAATGGTGATTTTTTGACTATTCTTAAAACAAAGTGACACCATAATATATTCTATATCTATATATAAAATATCCAGTCTCATCTTCTTTCAGTAGTCACTTTCAAATAAATAGGACTTGCGTTCATGTCTGCATCTCACTGTGCATATACCTCTCCTCCTAGGAGAACAATTTTAATTTTACAAAGAATGTGTCTTAGCAGAGGGCTAGATGACATCTCCCTGCCAAAGTTAGTGGTATAATTAAAATGTGTATGAGGCAGATAGATGGCAATTGACTCCCCGTGGTTCCCTGTAATATAGATTTCCTAAATCACAGGCCTTGGTTATGACTACAGCAGTATGTTGCCTTCTCTCTGTTTTCTTCACAATTGTCTGCACCCTACAGAGGGCTGTATTTGCCTTACTAGCTGCAGGAACATGAGATGCAGTACAAGGCCTAAGTGCTATTTTGCACACTTTCTTTAATTGAGGATATACAATAACAAGAGAGGTTCAAATCACAAAAGAAAATGATTTCCCATTTCATTGGAAATGAAATGTACTTCAGAAAGTACAGTGACAGCATCTTTCAAACAAGCTAAGTGTACTCATTTAACAAAGACAAGGTGATTTGGATATCACAGTTTAATGGAATTTTGCCCAAACTATGCTATGTCACTGAGAGCTGCCAATTCTTAGTAGGGGAAGACAAAACTGGATGTTGGCAATTGAACCTGAGAATTGTGAAGACAGAACCTCAAAGGTAGTAGATGAAATATAGGTGTAAAGAATAGAAATCTTTGAGTAAGTAACCAGAGAAAAAAGTGTCAGGATATACAACAGTGGTATGAACATTTGATCTAATACTTAAACCACCCATAAAACAACTTAAATGTGCATTCTCAGAAGGAAACAAAACATAGTGGTATATTTATGCAATAAAATTATATATAGTCATTAAACTTCATGAATTAGAGCTATATACAAAGATAATGGTAAAGAAATCTGACACAAAAGAATCCATACTGGGTGATTTCATTTACAAAACAAAAATTGCAAGTCAGACAAATCTATAGAATTTTAATTTTAAGCAGTAGTTTTCATTGAGGTGACTATAGTGTGGTGTAATTGAAACAGGCTGTGAATAAATATTTGGGGTTAGATGGTACATGCCTATAATCCCAGCAGCTTAGGAGGTTGAGGCAGGAGAATCTCAAGTTCAAAGCCAGCCTCAGCAGCTTGACAAGGCCCTAAGCAACTTGATGAGATCATGTCTCAAAAAATAAAAAATAAAAATAAAAAATGGGCTGAGGATGTGGCTCAGTGTTTAACCTGTGGGTTCAATTCCTGGTTAAAAAAAAAAAAAATCTTTGGGACGGTACCCAGGTGTCTGTTTATTGTTCTGGGTGATGTTTACAAGGCCATTGAGTTCAACATAATTCACTGAATTCATTTCTGTATAAGATATTTTATGTGTATTAAACTTTAATAACAAAATGTTTTAAAACTTGGATGCAGAAATATATTGAAAAAGAAGAATTAGAAAACTCTAGCTAGCAGAAATTCAATAGTATCCCTATTTAAACTCAGTTGTTGCTGAACTCATAGTGAAAAAAGAAAATAATCTTTTTCTTATGCTACATAAATATAAAATCAGAGAAGAGGAAAATCAGCTTGTGAAAACAGTCATTTTTCCAGGATAGGAAAATGGAAATTCCTCTTTTAGGCTAAATATCTCAAGGTAGAGGAAAAGTAAAAAGGAAAAAGCTGTTTCAAATGTAGAAATTGAAGCCAGCTCTGGGCATAGTGTGGTAGGAGACAGGAAGAGTGAGCTGAATTGCTCTCACTGAATATCAGAAATAAAATTGAAATTGGGGAAATTAAAAGCTGATAGGCGGGAGAAGATAGGTTGAGAAATGCAGCCGGGGTCCTTTTCTCATCAGTAAAGTTTAATGTACATATCTCAGGCTGTGTTTCTATTTACTTTTCTATGAATCACAGAAAATGAAACAGCAGCAAGAAATATGGAGTATCAATATTTTAAAAAAACTTATAAAACAGAAATAGGAGATAATAAGACTATAAGAAGAAACTAAGAGCAACGTAAGTGTTCCCACAATAACTACAACTACGCCCCCACACACTGAGACAAAAATTAGTGGCTCTTATACATGAGACAGGGTTTGAGTCATTTTCTTTACATTTTAGAAGATAGAGTGATTCTAGCCAGCGGAAAGATTTATGGACATCTTGGTTACACAAACATTCATGTCACATCTGTTAACAAAGCATTTCTCACATTTCATCCTCATGAAAACCTTTTAAAGTAGTTATAATTGATTCCTATCAACTGACCTTACACATGAAGACCCTGAGAATTAAGGAAGCTAAAAAAGGGACCCATGTCCATGTTGTCACTCTTCAATAGAGCCAGAGATCAAAATAAATCTAAATTATTCCTACTGCCTTGCATTATTCAAAGAAGATCAATAATTTCCTAAAACTAATTCCATGTAACTACATTTAGTTGTCTTTCATTTATGAATACTTTATCCTCATGTTCTGTAAATTCTATTTTAGTCTCTTTTTGGAGAATATCACAAATTTCATGTCTGTAAAATCCAGAAAATAATAAAATAGAAAATACAGAATATTTTCATCACTCTGAGATATTTTATAAATATACAGAGGAAAAGACACTATAAGTTCCAGTCTCCAAAGCACAATTCTAAGAAGGAAAAAAAAAAACAAGACACTGCTGCTGGAAGGATACATTATGAGAGCATCAGTCCTCTACTTTAAACATTAAATCGTTTAAGCAGTCAACTTGCTCTGGAAATGGCAACAGATTTATCCAGCAGTCACCTTAGTAATGAGGGACACAAGCTTCATTTTAGCAGGTTCAGGCTTGGAGCCAAACAGACTTGGGTTAGGAGACTGGTCAGAAGGCCAGCTCAGCCACTGCTGTGGAACGTCCAGCAAGTTAATTTATTTTGGCTTCATTACTTCATTTTTCTTAACTATAAAAGGAGGATTATATTACCTTCTTAATAGGATTCTCATAAGACTCCATAATGTGGTATAAACTTGCTGTATAGCTCTCTATCACAATACCTGGCATATGAGAACTGCTTAATAAATAATACCAACAATGAGTAAAATCATCATGATTCTCAAGTTTCTCTAGGCAGGGAAACTACATTTGCAGGAAAAATCTGGCCAACCAACTGCTTTTACAAATAAAGGTTTATTAGAGCACAACCAAGTCCATTTGTTTCTGTATTATCTATGGGAATTTTCACATTATAACCACAGACCATATGACTGTTCCTTTCACAGGTCTGAAAATAATTACTAGCTGCCTGCCTATAAACAGAAAATTTGTAGGGTACAAGCAAAGGATCTTGGTGGCTATAATAGGCAAATATTAGACTTAGATATTAGAATTTTGCTCATAGAACGGCCATTGCCTTATGAAGGATCAATTATTTTTTCCTAATTAAAAAATATTATATTTTGAAATAATAATATTTATCTGGATTGAGCTCTTGTGAATTTTAGTCACTATCATAAGGATAGTTAATTTGAAAAATCAAGCAAAGTCATTCTAGTCACTAAAATACCCAATGTATTATACATGGAAAATAATAGCATAGGAGTTTCTTTCTTAAAAAAAATTTTTGTAATTAGACAATGTAATAATTTCTATCAAAAGACTTATCAAGATCTTTTATTAGCAAAATAAAAATCATTTAGCTATTAACAACAGATTTATGAAAATAAAAATTATCTTCCATCTTTAGTTGGCATTAAAAATTCAAAAACACAAAAGTTCAGGCCTCACCAACTTTAATATTATTACTATTATAATATTTAATTTAATAACAAATATTTATTAAATGTTTTACATTTTCTAATCACAATATAATACAGACATTCTCTAATTCATTAAATTATTATACTGACAGATGGAATATTATTTAAAACTAATTTTCTGCATGTATTTTTATATTTTCTAAAATTTTCACAGTGGTGTTGTTTTATAATTAAAAATAAATGAATGTACTTTTTACAAGTGGAAAGGAGGGCATATCTGCACTCATTTAACTCATCATATCTCCTTCTGCTTTCCTCATTGAGAAATCTGAGGGAAATACTAACAAAATCAAGTATAAAAATGAAAAAGAAAGGGATCAAATAGTGATGTTTCTAGGAAGAAAGAGTAAGAGACAGGAGAAAAAATAGCTATCTAAAGAAACAAAAAAATAATATTCTAACTAATCATCATTATCATTGTTATCATCATTATCAAGCTAAAAGACCCCATATGAGAAAAAAATCAGAAGAGCAATAACCAAGCACAAAAATAAAGGAAATGGAAACAGAATGCACATATCTACAAGGAGTTGGAAAAGAGCCATAAAAATATAGTTGGCTCCATCAATAGGTACAGCAAGGAGCTAAATGAAAGTAAAATAAAAGATTGTCAGAGTCATTTTAGTAAAAACATGATTGACACAACCAATCTGAAGTTGGAAAGGAAATATATTATTTTTCATGCTTGTATTCTAAAGAGAATTGCCATAGGGCTAGAAGAATGATTAGAAAATGTGTAATATACAATTGAGAATAACTCTTAGGTTCCACACATATGAGAAAGGGATGAAAGGAAGGTACCCAAGTTCCATAAAGCATTTAAAATTGTTTTACCATTCAGAGGAAACTTCATACTGGCTTCTTAGAAGTTGACATGAAAGAGAAACAGGTTCCCAGTGGCCTTTAACTGGAGGGGAAAATATTAACAAGTCCACACTGATGAGCCAGAGGAAATGTAGGCAAAACCAATATAAGGACCTGTCCCTGCTTAGGACCAAGACTGCCACAAAACCTTTCAGTCCTGGACAAATCCTTCATAGTCAAGCCCTGCTAGAGAAACTGTGAGAAGATAACAGCTACTAATTCTCAAACTTGAAAATATTATTTAAAATATTTTCAAAGAGACCCAGTAAGCAAATCTTATGGTCTTCGGCAGGAAGCATCTACCCTACTTCTTACCTTTATGCCCACATATTTAGATTCAAAGTCTCTCTTCTGAATGTGGGAGAGCTAAAGGTCCAATACCTCTTTTGCCCACAGTAATTTGAACAAAGAAGAAAGGGAGATAAAGAGAGCCAGTGATTAAAAAAGAAAGGGTTTTCATCAAGGACCTTTTCAAGCATCACTGAGACAGTTTCAACTTTGACATTCTAGTTTTGTAGAGGAAAGTGTACACTCCAGACACACAATCTATCTTTAAAAAATATATATTTAAACAAACAAAGAAATGGTGACATGGTTGCATGGTTGGCTCTAGATTCACACACACCCAAGAAAGTTAAGTGCTTTTAAATAAGAATTTTTCCCAGTCATCTCAAGTATTTTTAGAAAACACATTAGATACTTCCTGTGATTCCCTGTGTACTTCGCTTTTAGGTCTTGTAAAATCATGAGCCAAAATGTTGTATTTTCATCTTTCTTTATTCAGGAAGCAAAGGTCAGAACTCAATCCTTTCCTGCCTGTGATTAGTCAGAGCCAGTGATGATGACATGAGCTTCTATGACCTCAGCAGGGCTGCACTGTGTGTATTGTTTTCATTATTTTACTACCAGAAACATATACATACACAATATGTGTATTGTTATGCTTATTTGCACTTTACAGGGAATGAAATTGTGATTTAGATTAAATAACTTGACCTCTCTGTCTACAGAGTACAGAAGTCCAAACAAATTTGAATCAAGTCACTTTTTTTTCTTGGAGGTTTTAGGTAATGAAACCAGGGTGTGGTCACATGCTAGTCAAGTGCTCTAGCACTGACCCTTACCCCAGCCCTTGAATTAAGTCTCTCCCAAAGCATGTATCTTTAATTATTCTTTTATAATATCAAAAGAAACAATAAGGAAAAGATGCTTTTGCTTCAAAAACACAAAATTTCAGATATCTGAGTTCTAAATAAACAAATAGCATTTTCTCAGAGCCTTAGGCCTCTTTATAAAGTATTAGTGTTAATGGTACTTAGTAATTTATTTTTTAAAGGCTAATAAAGTGGGGAAATTGTAATGCTTTTATTCTGTGAGAGGTAGAACTCATTACCTATTCAAAGAATATGAAAATCGTGATTTTTTGAACACTGTCAAGCATTCAGGAAAGTAGTGAATTCTAATTCAACAGGTTATGACAGACATATACTAACAGAGTTCATTCTATTTCCTTCATTTAGAAATAACTGACTTCCTGATCCATGTTGTGCAAAGGTTTGTCTGTTTTAAATAAGGCACATTTGATCTATAATCTGCAGTGCTATATTTACCCAATAGGGAAATGAAAAAAAACATTTGCTTTTGCTTCTAAACAGCTCATAATCTTGTTAAAGATAGAATATACTTGAGGAAAACCTGAGAAGCAATTGTACATCAACAAATTATGCAAAATAGGACAATCAGAACACATAATATAGTCAATATATTAATTCAAAAAATTACCTTTAAGTCCTAAAAAGAAAATGTGCTCCATTTTTGATGTTTTTAAAACATAATTGTCTACTTCTCCATGTCCCCATAAATGCACTCATCTAAAGTCCAACTCTTTAGATAATCACTCTGTGTTTCTGTACCATTTGCTTTAACATGTTTCCATAAATGGTTAAATTATTTTCACTAAAGGGCTAAACTCCCTAATGCTTATTAAGCTCATTCTAACTTTCCCATTACTAGAACTTTGAGAGGTATAATGAGGATTCTGAGAAAAATCAATTGTGTGCTGGATGTGCAATTATTGAGATCTTTAGCATATATGCAATAAGTAAATAAGCACGGAAGACTCTCGCTGTGAAGGGATTCAAAGTAAAATAAATGATGGAACCACAATTGAGGAAGCAGATTATTTCCCACTAGGTGTTTTGGGAATATAGAAGCACACTGTAATTTTTTTTTCTTTACTGCTTATTCTCCAAAACAATTGGAAAATGCCCCAGGAATGACATTAAGACAAATAATTTATGCCACACAAATCATTAAACCATAAGCAACTTCATTAAGTAGCTTCCCATTGGTAGACCGAACTAAAACAGCTGGCTTGACTGTTGGATATTAACAAAATAAATAAATAAAATTCCTTTTGCAATCAAAACCCTTTCTTTCAGATTTATAATGAGTTTCTTTATTTAAAGTGACCTGAGGAAAACAAACCAGCCTAATTAATACTGACAATTGAGTTCTGAAAAAAATCCAATCAGATGTTTGCTTTACAAAGGCCTTGGATGTTTTATGGTGATACTATTAATAATAGCTAGCATTTACTGAGTGCTTACTATGGGCCAAACACTATAATCAATGCTTTATTTCTGTTAACTCATTCAATCTTCACAACTTAAGTATTATTAGGACTAGCTTTGTGATTTGGGGAGATCAGCACAAAATGGAAATGCAGAGCCCTTTATTCTAAAAGGGTATAAGAATGTGTGTGTGTGTGTATGTGTGTGTGTGTGTGTATGTGTGTGTGTGTGTGTGTGTGTGTGTGTGTTTCCCTTTTGATAGCGTCTCTCTCTCTCTCTCTCTCTCTCTCTCTCTCTCTCTCAAACAATCATGGCATTTTAAATTTAGCTGTTTGATATTTTGTTCCTTTGTACATGAAGAGCCTCATTTTATAGATGAGGCAAATAGGGATAAAGAATTAATTATTTATCTGGACATTACAGCTGGCTCAGGGAGATGGCATGACCCATTCAATCAAAGAAACACGTTGAGATGTCACTGGGAATACTGGGAAGAAGATTCAGTTTTCTCATTGGACTTGAACACGGGGATCTCTGAGGCCTGGAGCTTCTATAGTTATTCTTCAAAATGAGATTATGTCTAAAGGCAGGAAAGTAGGAGACAGAACCAAACTGGATCTGTGATGTATTTTAAATTTTCAGACAAGATTCACTTATTTTGGGTTTCTCCATTACATTAGCCAATAAATTCCACCTGCAGTTGATTCCAGCTTTAGTTCGATTTTATTTAGGTCTGTTATAAGGGGGAAAAAAAAGTGTTCTCCTCTTTCCTTGCATGCTACAAAGATGTTCAGGTTCAAATCCCCAGAATCTAAAGCTATATTACCTTAAATGGAAAACAAAAATTGCAGATGTGAGAAACTCAGGACCCTTGATATCAGGATATTGTCCTTGATTAGGGTCCCTAATAGAGGAAGGCAGGAGGACTATTAACAGAAAAGGAGATATGATGATAGAAACGGAGATTATCATGATTCAGAGTCATCAATTAAAAGAATGAGGAGCGTCTCTAGATGCTGGAATAGGCAATGGAATAGATTTTCCCCTAGATCATCCATAAGGAACTCGCTGGTCCATTATAGATTTCAGACCTCTGAACAATATGATATAAATGGGTTCTTGTAAGCTACTAAATTTATAATAATTTATTACAATAACAATAGCAAACTCAGGTAACATCTCTTGCTGAGTCTTGACACATATTTAAATGCACAGTTTCATAATTTATTTAAATTAAAAAAAGATTTTTGTTGGCAACACAGAAAGAAGTCTTATATTTCCTATGCCCATCTATGAAAATAAACTTGCAGGAAGACAGCAATTTTTATTGCCATTTTACTATTAGTATGTGATTATAAATGTGCTTAATACTCAAGATTTTTTCTGTTCTGAAGAATTTATTGCCTTTATTACTTTTAGAACAAGCTGTAATGTCTAGTACGGAAATCTCTATGGGAGATTCTGAAGTTTTAGAAACAGACTCATTAAAACAGGTATTCTCAATCTTTCTTCTGCTCCTTACATCCCTGAAGGATACTACACACACACTAGAAACAGTAAATTTTAATCATGTGAGCCTGATCGTCTCCTGCTCCCATTGTGAATCTTATCATTAGCAATAACTACTTTATTGTGGTCCTCACATCAACATGAGAGCAGAGAGCTATAAAGTCCCATCTCTTTTAACTTGGCTATAGAAGAAAAATTCAGAATACATATGTACTTGGAATCATGAGTGTTAACCACATTTCCTGCTTGGAATATCTGGAGGATTTCTGCTGTAATTCATGCTAGGAATATATTTGCATGAAGGATGAAGAAGACAGTTAATTAAAAAAAAAAAAATCAACCTGAAGGAAGAGCTCCCTTTGAGTGCCTAGAAGAGAGAGGCAATTCTGATGGTAACATGGAATGTGTCACTGAGATTTGTTCCAGCCTCATGGGCAAGGGTCAGATTCTGGAGAGGAAGAGATTATGACTCCAAAAAGACTAAAATGGCAAGAAGTGTCATCAGAGGAAATAAATATGAGCAAGTACTAATATAAAACAAGGAATTGGGACTGGCATGGGAGATGCAGACCTCAGCACAGAACCTTATAATACTTAACTTTGAAACACTGACAGCTGAAGGGCCTCGGTTCCAGCAATGATGGAACCCAGCTTCCAGAAGGAGAAGCTGGGTTCCAGAACGCAGCTCAGAGAAGTGGAGGCTGTACTGAGATGCCCAGTATTCCCACCTGCAATAGCCCAGTATTCCCACCTGCAATAGTAGCAGACGTCATGAGAAGGCACTGAGGAAAAGTGGAAGATGGCAGCAATATTGGATAGCAGAGAGCCAGAAAAATATAGCTTGATATAGTTCATGAGTGACTATTTTTACTTTCAAAGACAGTTTATCCCAAATAAAACACAATCACTGATGTGCATTTTTCCCTTTCTTCTAATTTACCTTCTCCATATGCACATGAGCAGCTCAAACCCTGCCCTCCCACCCGCCACCCCTGACAACCAGCATACATATATTTTTATTTGATCCCTGGGTGTTTGTATTTTTTAAAATATTTTCTCCCTTTCTGTTGGTTGTCTCTTCACTTTCTTAATTGCAGTGCTGGGAAAACAGGATATCCATATGCAGAAGAACAAAAGTAGAACCCTATTGTCATTCCTTAATTTAACAGAGCAAAGAGACAGCCAGAAAAATGGTAAAAAAAAAAAAAAATACTTGTTAGCTCTTCTTCTGACAGAGGGTTAATATTCAGAATATATTAAAGAACACAAAAAAATTCAACATTAAAAAAGCAAATAACTCAAGAAATATAGGGGCAAGTGAACTGAACAAACATTTCTTAAAAGAATACAAATAGCCAATGACAATATTAAAAAATGTTCAACATATTTAGGCAGCAGGGAATTGCAAATCAAAACTATATTGAGATTCTATCTCAGTCCAGTTAGAATGACAATCATTAGTAATACAAATAACAGTATATACCAGTGAGGGTGTGGGAAAAAGAAATTCTTATACATGGTTGCTGGGAAAGTAAATTAGTAAAACTAGTATCAAAATGAGTATGGAGGTTCTGCAAAAGTTAAAACTATAACTACCATATAATCCAGCTCTACTACACCTTGGCATTTACCCAAAAGAATTGAAGTCAGCATATGGTGGAGATTCACACAAACCCATGTTTAAAGCAGAATACATAATAGCCAAGTTAAGGAACAAGCCTAGGTGTCCATCAAGAGATGAATGTAAAAAGAAAATGAGGTATATATACACAACAGAGTTTTATTCAGCCATAAAGAAGAATGAAATTATGGGGGCTGGGGTTGTGGCTGAGTGGTAGAGTGCTCACCTAGCATGTGTGAGGCCCTGGGTTCAATCCTCAGCACCACATAAAAATAAATAAATAAAATAAAGGTACTGTGTCCAACTACAACCAAAAAATAATTTTTTAAAAAAGGATGAAATTATCTTATTTGCAGGAAAAATGGATGGTACCAGAGATCATGATTCTGAGTGACATAGTCATGCAGAGAGAAAAGTACTGTTTTCTCTCATGTGCAGAAGTTAGAGGGAAAGAATGGAGAAAAAAGGAAGCCATGAAAATAAAAAGGAAAACATTCATGTTGATAAAGGGGGTTAGGGGGAGGGAGGTGGGAAGTTTGTAAAGACTGGGGAATCAAAGTGATTGAAATATGTTTTTATGTATGGGCAAATATGCTCTGATGAAATCCACCATTCAGTATAATTAAAATGTACCAGATAAATGTATACATACATACATACATACATACATACATACATACATACATACATACAATACAGGGTCCCAAACTCCCAGTCTCTGTGGGAGGGTAAGAGCCTAACTTTAATAAGGGACAATTTACAAACACTGATGATCTAAATGTATTGACCACCTTACCACCCACTGTCCTCCAGCTCTTTTCTATTAGCTTGCCTAGTTTAAAAATTCTTTTGTTTTAGCAGAGTTCAGTTAGAGCTGTCTCCCCTACTCCACAATCCTGACCCTTTTTGCAATAGTCTTAAACTCTTCCTTGATTGTTTAACTGGTCTAGTGCAGTTTTTCTTAGGAAAAAAAAAAGTATCGCAATTTATCATTTGGAAGTCTGGATTACACTTTCCATAATTTTGACTTTGTCTTTAGCTCCCTGTAATTGGTCTATTCTCATCTAATTAAATGTTGCCTGAGTTTACTCCTATTCCTTTTGAATGAAGCCTCTAGACTCTTTTTTGTCTTCTTTCTTTTTGTTTTCAGAGTCCTCTGCCTGGTCATCAGCCCCTTTATATTTGCTTCTACAGCAAATATTTATTAAGCATCTGTTTTATGTCAGGTGCTATGTTAAACCTCAGGTATTCACCACCAGAGCCTACATAGATTTACAATAAGCTATATACTTCTTAGGATTAGAATATTTTATATCTCACAGGTTGCTGTATTTTTTGTAAAAGTAATATGTTCTTAATCTAGAGCTATGACAATCTGAGTGGGTAATTAAATCAGTTGAAGGACTAGGAATATTTCAGAGGCTGGTTGCTAGAAGACCTGCCTAAAAATCTTACATACACAGCCCTGTGCTCAGTTGTCCCACTGAAGGAAAATGCTATTAGACATTATTAAGGATGTCTGCATTAGTCACACAGGGTCTGGAAGCATTTTCCTAGGGTACCCCAGTCTTTTGAATTTATTTCTCTTATTTCTATGACAAGGAAATGAGAGTGGTTATCAGCGTGGCATTTCGTTGATTAAATCAAGTTTCCACAGCAATGCAAGTCAAAAATATTTCCCCCCAAAGAATACCTTTAATAGCCTATCATTCATGTTTAAGGAGAGAAATAAAGAGAGAAAAAAATAAAACTACATTTTGTAAGAGGAAGATAAAATTCCATTGTGTTCAAGTATTTCAAGCATAAAACCTTCTGAAATCCACTGTCATCTAATCGCTCAGCTCTATAGGAGTAAACTGCTCACTGTTTGAAAGGCAATTAACTCTTTCAGTCCTCAAAGGAGAAGACAAAGTTGTTTATCACTCATCCTGTGGATTAGATTTGAGGTGTTTAGGGCTATAATGCATCCAATTATCCCTCTTTGGAGTTGTTTACTATCTTTAGGAGGGCTTTTGATGTTTTATGACAACATTTTATTCAACAAAAAGAAGAAAATGTATTGCAAATATTTGGTGTTTCACAATGATAGCATCTCTGTGGTTTCAGCAAATGACTTTGGCAAGCTTCCCCACATGATAACTGCACACTACTCACAGTACCAAGAGCAATGGAGCAAGAACTTTCGGGTTCCATAATGAGCCCCATCTATTGTTAGAAGTCATTTAAAGACTAAATATTTTTTTTAGATTTTGATATTTTATTATGAGTTATTGCAGCATGAACAAACCAGTAGGTAAAAAAAAAAGCAGTGCAGTTTAATAATTAAGAGCTTACAATACAAAGATCTAGGTACCTGAAATGACATCGTAGCTTCATCACTTCATCCTTGTGTGACCCTGGGTAAATTATTCCCTAGGACTGATTTATCATTCATAAAACAGGCCCATTAAAACCTATTTCAGAGTATTATTTGGGGAGCTGGGAGAATATTTAACACAGTGTCTGGCACCTCAAAATTATTATAAAATTACATCATTGGCATCTCTTATTATGATGTTGTTTTAGTCAGGTTTATATCACTTTGACCAAACCTGGGCTTTTAACTGCTCCTCTAGATTATTAAGTCTTTTTTGAGATAAATTCAAGTAAAACATATGTGGACAAACAGTAGCAGGAGAATTGAAATGAGATACTGTCTTTTTTGCTAGAACTGTGTTGACAAAACTGACCAGACAAACGTAGAGAAGGAAACATTTATTTGGTTCATGATTACAAGATTGGAAAATAAGGGCGGCCATTATCTCAGTAGCTAAATACTAGACTTCTAAATACTATTTTGAGCTTTGCTTCTGTTAAATAAAGTAGAATTAGTTCAAGAGTTCAGGTTCCTCCTGATATTAGTCACATCTTAGAAGAAACTGGAAGGTTAGCAAGTCTAACTGGACAATACTAACAACATGTGACTGATCTTAACAAAACATATTCCTGTCAAGATAATGTATGTGGTGCCTCACCACTTACTATAAACCTATAGAACAAACATATGTATTGCCAGAGAAAAGAAGTGCTTTAAATTGGTCAGTTAATAAAATATTTTCTCCACTACGGTAATATGAGTATAATGATAGGCAGGAGGACTGATTAAGAATCCAATGGGGGGCTGGGGATGTGGCACGTGTGCGGCTGGGTTCCATCCTCAGCACCACACACAAACAAAGATGTTGTGTCCCCTGAAAAGTAAAAAATATTAAAATTCTCTCTCTCTCTCTCTCTCTCTCTCTCTCTCTCTCTCTTTCTCTCTCTCTCTTTCTTAAAAAAAAAAAAGAATCCAATGGATGACTCAACAGAATAACACAGGTAGACTCTGTGGGTAATTGACAAGAAAACTTTGAAATCAAGTCTGCAGTCATCTTTTATCATCACATTTCTAGCCTAAAAGACAATATCTCATTTCAGATCATGAATTCTCCTGCTACTTGTTTGTCCACAAATGTTTTACTTGAACTTATCTCAAAGAAGACTTTAAGTATCTAGAGGAGCAATTAAAAGCCTAGCCTAGGTTCAGACACCAAACCTGCCAAGGACAGTCTTCACTCAGCCACTTAACAGCTGCATGACTTTGAACAGAGTTCCTACCCTATCTGACTCAGTTTTCTCAATTGCTCAATAAAGAATATAACGAAAAAACATGAATTTATTCAATGAATGAGTTGATACAAGTTTGTGAGAAAATGCAGTAATGTTCAGAAGTGAAATAATTAGATTATGAGAGCTATAACCTAATCTGTGGATTAATCCACTGATATACATTAATTGGGTGGTAACTACAGACTTTTAGGGTGTGGCTGGAGGAATAGGTTATAGGGGTGTGTCTTTAGGGTTTATATTTTGTCCCAGGTGAGTGAGGCTCTCTCTTTCTCTCTGCTTCCTGGTTGCCATGTTCTGAGCTGCATTACTCTGTCATATGTGTCTGCCAAGATGTTCTGCCTCATCTTGGGCCCAAAGCTATGGGAACATCCAACTGTGGACTGAACCTGTGGAACCATAAGCCAAAATCAACTTTCCCTCCTCTAAGTTGTTCTTGTTTTTTTGGTCATGGTGACACAAAAGCTGAATAAAACAAGCTCATTTGACCAAACTCTAGTCAGCCCCTGCCCAATATAGTCTCAATATATTAATTCAAATGATATTCACTTGCTGAGCCAGGAAACTGGCTGGATGCTAAGAAACCAGAAGCATAAGACTTCAAGTACTGTCTAGTAAAGTTGAAAGCTGGCATGAAAATACACACACACACACACACACACACAATATATATATATATATATATATATTCAAATTATAATAACCCAGCCTCAGAACACTTCCAGAGCTCATATCTATATAAAAAAAAAACTACCTGGTTAATAGCTCTTGATTCTTAAGAGTCCATGCTTCTTATAGCATGTCTTTGGTTCCTCAGCCACAGATGATTATCCTGAGATAGGGTATGGCCCAAGGGCAGCCAATCTACAGTCTCGTTTTTTAAAAAAGATGATCTACACCGTGTAATAATAAAGAGATGATTTGGGCCAATCAGACTCCCTTGTAAATCTGAACCAATAATACTTGAGTCCATTAGTGATAGGAGGTAAAGTGGAGGATGCTGTGAAGGAGAGTTTTAGACCATGGCAAGCTGTGTTAATTACACATTAATCACCTTAAGTGGTTGATTGCTGAAAGGACTCACAGGACTCAAAGAGTTTATTACAAGCAAAGAATATAGATCAGCAACAGTGAAGAAAGGAAATGCATTGAAAGGGGTCTACAGAGCTCAGACAGATTTTTTTGTTCTCTCTTGTCTGATTATGTTGCTCAGAACACATTCTATTTCCAGGTCTCAGACTATGACTGGTGTGCTTGCAAAACACCTCAGACCAGGAAGCCCAAAGTCATCTCTTATGACTTCAGTCATAAATCCAATTATTATTACTAAACAATGCTGACAGGCTGGCATATCCTGGTCATGCATGCATAGTTACAGAACATCATATATTTTGGTTAAAGAATTCCATACTGCTGGTTAAGCATCAGTAGCTTCAGAGAGAAGCAAGTGATCAATCAATCCAGCTGGGATTAACCCTGGTTATGCACAGGTTTAAACCATAGTTGAGCAGAAACTATGAGTTTGCATTAAGAACCTGTTTTATGGAAAAAGGTACAAAGAATATTGAAGATGTAACTGAACTAGAGTAAGGAGAAGCTGGGGAGTACAGGAGACCCACACTTTTAAGGTTTTATTGATCTTTAATGACTTTACAGAGCTGGTTTCATTTTCTTTTTATTAAAGTACATAGAGTACATAACTTTTCTATATTCTATGTTCTTTTCAAAACATAGAAAACAAAAACAATACTGTATATGTATAATTTTCCAGACACCGATTACCTCTGATCTGAGTTTCTTTTTACTTTTAGTTAGTATTATTTTAATTGATAAATTATAACTATATAAAATTTATGGGGTAAATGTGATATTTTGAAAAGACAAATATTAAGGTTTAAGGAAGTCCAAATAAGTCATACCCTTCCATTTTTAGTTCTGAACTAAAAAATTCACAAAGTGATGGACACAAAATATTCATTAACTTTACAGGAAACAAAGAAAATAGAACAGGGCAGGAAGTGTTACTCTGTCCAGGCATCAGTTCCAAAAGAAAATCCAGAAATTTTTTACTTATACATACCCAATTCTTTTTCTCAGTCTCAATAATAAAATGAACTCTTCTTCCCTGGCAACGTATAAGTTAGATTAAAGGGAAAAAAAGAAAGTATTATTAAAACTGAAGTCCTCAAACCCAAAAATGAGAATAGAAGATTGAGATTTCCCTAAGAAATGAACATATTTGACATGTTAGAAAACATTAGCAATCCATTTATTGTCAGCAAAAGGATGTTTTCCTTTGATGGAAGTTCCTTTTGTTCCTGTCTTCCCAGGACCCCTGGAATTCCCTAAAATTCATCCACATATAATAATCTGCCTTAATACAAGGGCAAAGAGCACCCAACCCTACCAAGAGTAATTTGTCTCACATAACAAAATACTGTATTGGAAATTCTGGATAATGAGGGTGACACCACATCCCTTATGGCATTTAAAGCTCTTTGAGTTTAGATAGGAGCAAAAATTTGCTCATGAAATCAGCCTGCCACTTTGCACTTTTGCAGCAAATAAAAAACTAGTTGTGAACTCAACTCACTGAACGTTCAGGAATTAATCAGCTTCCCTTCACATTAGACTCCCATTTATCTCTGTGCTTCCAAGATTCTTTCTGACACCACAATTAGGGAGGCTAAAATACTGAAATAAAAGCATCTACTATAGTCACTTCTCTCCAGCTAGAAGCACAAATTATTAGGGGAAATCTAGGAGACTGCCTGCAGAGACGTGTCATGTCTTCCATCCCTTATAAGAACCTATTTTATTGAATATCACGAGGGCTGCTAATTGGTTCTCCTGGTGCTCAGCCTGCACTGCACCAAATTCCTAGTGATGACCATGTTAACAAATCAAAAAAATAAAGTTTGTGTTTCAAAAGTGAATGTAAATGTTAAAGAATATTCATGAAACAAAATTTATGCCGTGTAAAAAATTAAACATTGGAAAATGCTAATTCAAATTCCTATCATCATATATCTGGAATCAAAATAGGAGGTTTAGGAATAAGGGAGTACTAGTTTCCTTGCTGGAAATAGATAGAACTCAAAAGATACTATTGCATTCTTATAGTTCACAATTGTTTAACCCAGATGAAATATTTCAATTAGTATGTAAGTTTAATTTTAATTTAAAATAAGATATACAACTTGTCAAATGTATGGAGACAAACAAAATATACTCTAGCCAGCAAATAAAACAATGGAAACAGCAAATCTAATCTAATTGACTCATCTCTCCATAGTGGTAGCTGACATTTGTGAGTGGAAGACCTCTATTTTCACATAGCACACTCTCCATTCCCATGCAAAAGGTAGTATTTAAAAAATAAAAGAAAGGGGTGAGGGGAAGCTAGTCTGGTGAGAAAGTCTCTCTCCGAAGGGCCCAGTAAAAGCATTTACATACAACAGTCACTAATATGGTATTATGTAAAAATGTGGATGTATAACTGATGTGATTCTGCAACTTGTATTTGGGGTAAAAATGGGAGTTCATAACCCACTTGAATCAAATGTATGAAAGATGATATGTCATGAGCTTTGTAATGTTTTGAACAACCAATAAAAAAAATAAATAAAAAATAAAGCATTTACAGTTCTGAAGTTCTCATATCCAATGCTCTAAACATTCAACTTGCCTTTCTCATCCATAGTTATCATTTCTGCATTTTGTGTCCTGGTTTAGAAATACTTAACTGTTCTAGGCACTCTGCCACTTGCTACAGTTTGATTCTTCTGAAAGCCTGTGCTCAAGAAAGGCCAGTAGTTCTGTCAGCCTTGTAGGATTCATTCCTCCTAAAACCCAGCAGAAATGGATCTCATTAGCTCCAAGCTCACCTGGCACCTATGCTCACCTATTTTACCCTGTGATAGGCTGTGTTTGTCAGCTTTCTGTTACTGTGAAAAAAAAAGTGAGAAAATCAACTTATAAGTAGGAAAACTTTTCTTTGACTCATAATTTCAGAAGTTTTAATTCATGGGCACTTGTTTTGGACTGTGTTGGTATTGTCCACCATGGCAGGAATGAGTGATGGAGGAAACTGCTCACCTTCTGGTGATGTGAAGTGGAAAAGAGACAGGAAGGGAAAGAATCCAAAAACTCCCCTTTGAGAACTAACTTCCTCCATCTAGGCCCACCTCTTAAAGGCTCCACCACCTCCCAATTGCACCTCAGTCTGGGAACCAAGCCTCTAGCATAGGGGACTTTGGAGGACTTTAAGATCCAAACCAGAACACAGGCCAACCAAGTAACTTTACTTTCTCTCACTTTTTCCCTGAGGAAAAAAAGCCATATTTTATTTTGTTATAGCACCAATTATATTAAAGAGTGGTAGTCCTGATATTGAGACTTTCCTTTTCAGACTTTTCTGTACCTATTCTTTCAGATATACCATGATTCTTAATGTTAAATATGATGTTATGTTATGGCAAGGTAATTCACCCACTGACATTTCCAATGCATTCTCAAGACCTATCTAACCTAAAACTCAACACTAATTCCATAAAGTCATACCACACATTTTTACCCAAATCATGGTTGCTTGTTCATATCTTTTTGTTCTGCTCATTTATTTTGTTGGTGATCTAGATATGTACAATAGAACACACGTTCAAACAAAACTAGATAAAAAAATTAAATAAACAATGTACTGATTTTTTAGATAAAATGGTTAGAATATACATAGATAATCATAGAAAAAGCACTTGAAATAACATGTTTAAACATTATCTGTGTTTCTATGTTTGTGGAAAGATTATCAATATTTTAAAAGTTTTTGCTCTTTAGATTTAATAGTGCCATGTTTTGTGTATTCCTTTTACAATATAAATTTTGTACAATATGCAGACATTATATGTAAGTAGATATAATATTTAAATGAGTATAATATGTGATTGGATATTAAAAGGTAATTATATTTTTCTCAAAAAGTTCTAAAGTGGGTGAATATGAAAACATAATTTAAAACTTATTTCACTGCTTCAAAAATAGAGCAAGCACATTCTCCAGTATGAATCAGATGTACAGAGTTTCAAAACTTACAACAAATTCACTTCTATGATGTCTTACTGAACACTCATTTTTTTCCTACCCATCAAAATAAAAGATGAACATACTCAGATTTACGTTTCTTCTCTGTCAAAAATATAAGATGTATAAAATTCTACCTTTTATTAATGTCATAAACCACATCAAAATATATACATTTAAATTAGTATCATTTTTCAATCATGTAAGTCAAAAAAGGTAGCACCCTTACTAAACTGCCACCTTAACAAAAAAGCCTTTTGAGATATGTCAATGTTATTAACTAATATACCACAACAAAATCCTGAGTTATTAGCTACTCTCAAATCTAAAGCAGGACATTCTGTATTATAATTTATAATTTTAAGTGGACTGAGCAATCTTCCCTCCCAGGAGAGTTAAAATCAAATCCATCACAGCCAATTAAAGTAACCAATCAATGCTTCTAAGAAAAATACAATTCCCAAAAGTAGGTCAAAACAGCTTAAGGACAAATACCCAAATGAAATATGTTCACTCCTTTGCAGTATGTGGAGAGGAAAATCTGAATCACCATTGTCACAAAGTATTTTATAATTGAAATGCTGAGGAAAAGCAATCTATAAAAAGAAATGCAAGAGAAGTCTAGTGTTGCATCTTAATAAAAAGCATTAAAAGTAACATTCGGTTTGCACATATTAGCCATTTTTTGCTGTTAAAGATAAATTAATATTCCTAAAGGACAAGAGCTTTAGTGTCCACCACTAATGAAGAAAGAAAATAAAGCAAAATAGCATTTACTAAAGTCATCATTTATAAATTCGAGGCAATGTTCAAATTGGGATTTTATGGCATTTGTTAGAGGGTTCAGTGCAAGTTGTGTAGGATTAAAATAAGTAATCAAAGATAAATAGTTTGAAGATTCAGATCCTCTTTTTCTGCCATTCAGTTCTTTTATTGAATTCTAGTCTTACATGGATTCCAAACATTGTTCCACTTTCCTCTTACTCACCCGGCTCCTCCAATTCACACTTTAGTCATCTTTCAAGACATAGGTTAAGACATTTATTTCCTGAAACCACTCCTTACCACAGAGACCCACAATAACCTCTGCCCTTTAGTAATAAGCAGTTCGAAAGCAAATATCATGTTGGGATATTTTTTTGAATTTCCACATTGCCTAATAGTTCTTAACATGTGAAAGCCTTTAGTTATACCCATAGATAGAGTTTCCAACTTATTCCTCTATTCTCATTTAACTTTTCAATTATTATCACTTGGCCACCATGTGTTATACACTAGACACCAAGAAAATGTCATGGAACAAGGGGATTGACTTTATAGCCTGAAAAATAAATGTATTAATTCATTTTCTATTTCTAAAACAAAATATATAAGACTGGGTAATACATAAAGAGGATTATTTAGCTCACAGTTGAAGTTCAGAGTCTGACTGGGGTAGCCCTGATGGTTCAGTCTATTGTGAGAACCTTCTGGCCACATCACAAGTTGGCAGACAGCATCATGGTGAGAGTGTGAATGAGAGGGAAAGAACAGCCATTGGAAAGACAGGAAGCAAGAGGAATTCATAGGTTAGGATTGATCTTTTTATAACTACTTACTTTTGTGGGAACTAATTGGGGTCCTTCAAGAAATATATTAATCCCTTCTAAATGTGTGGCACTACAAGAACATGACTGTCTTCAGCTAGGAGGACTTCTGAAATATTCCACCTCATTACTATGCTCACAATCAAGCTTCACAGCACATGAAACTTAGGGGGAATACTCAAAACATAATCAGATCATAGCAGTAACCATCACCAACTCACACAAAGGCTATCCTCTATGCTAAGAGGAGTATGATTGGAGAACACGTTTCTAGAACATTTAATTTTAAATATAGGGAGATTTTTAGTGAAAAATTCAGATTTTCTTAGCAAACAGGATGAAGATGAGAAGGATAGAATATTCAAATTTGTGTAAAAGTGCAGAATAAATATGAGAAAGAACCAGCAATTCTGTTCTTAAAATTGAAAGAAGTTTAATATTGTTGGGGCATGAAGTGCAAGGAGAGATGGGGCAAGGGCATAGCCTTGAGCAATTCTTTGGTTTCCAAGTCATGAAAGATTTATATATTCTTAAGACCTCATGTGATCTTTTGACTTTTTCCTAAAGGAAATGTAAAAACACCATTGTAGCTATGTTGTGCAAAATACTTCAAAGGGAAGCAGGAAACAACTGATAGAAAGTTAAGAGAAATAATTCAAGAGCATATGGATTGGCAACACAGGAGAATCTAAGGCAGGACCATCAAGAATAACACCAATTATTAGAGACCGGAGAAATAAAATGATCATCCAGAAAAGATTTGGAAAACATCAGTGAAGAGAGATGAGAGAAAGAAAGTACATTGTCCCAGAAACAATGAGAGCTGTGCTTTTTAAAAGAAGAGCAAAGCAACCTCAAGCTAAGATCTTGTAAAATCCTTCTCCAATAAAGGGCCAAGCTTCTTAAAGCAATTTTTGATTGTATGATAGGAACAGGAAACACACAAAATGACATTGGAACATTTTATTGTGTCCGAAAATAAGAAAGCCATTTTATTCTGTTTTATTTTTCTCTGGTACTGGGGATTGAATTCAGGGGTGCTCTTCTACATTACCAGCTCGTATGTCTGTTGCTAAGGCTGGTCTCAAACTTGCTCTCCTACAGCTTCAACCTCCTGAATAGCTAGGATTACAGACATGTGCTGCAATGCCCCGCAGAAAGTGGTGTTAAAACAATAACACATTGGTGGCAGCATGCCAAAGTGATACAGCAGACAATTAAAAGGACTTCCAATAACTAAAACTAGAAAAATTCAAGCAAAAATATAAGGTGGTATTGGATTAGAATCCAAAATATAAAACATGTCCTAAATTCTCATTGATATAAAAAGTTTTAATAAATAATATACAGTAGAAAAACATTTAAATTTTCCAAGAAGAATTTCAAATAATATCTGAGATACTTCATAATTAAGGAGACAAAGGAAGACTTTTACTCTTTGGGTGTAGACCAAACACAGAGACTTGCTTCCAGAGTAAAATATGGGAAAGGAGGAAAAATCTTTAGTGAATTTACAGTACCATATGTTCAAGGGCAACATTAGTCATATTCATAGTATGTCCCCTTGTTTAGGTGTGATAAAATGACACTCTATTTCTGTGATTTCTTTCCTAAAACCCCCAAATTCTAAGCAAATAAGGAGAGGCCCCAACTGATTAAAACAAAATCTACAACATACCTAACTCACAATTCTCAAAACTGTCAAATCATCAAAAACAAAATAATTTGAAAACTGTCAAAAAGGTCCTATGGTGACATAAAACCAAATGCAATGCCATATCCTGGATAGTATTCTAAAATAGAAAAGGGACATAGAAACAACTTTTAAATAAAGTATGAACTTCATTTAATAATAATATGTCAGTGTTAGTGTGTTAATTATGCTATTTGTGACAAAATACTATAATAATAAGATGTTAATAACAGGGAAAACCAAATATGAGGTCTATAGGATTCTGCACTATGTTCACAAGAATTCTGTGAATCTAAATAGTTCTAAATAAAGTTCGTTTTTTTAAGGCATTTTTAACCTTGTCAAGTGCAACTCAAAGGGAAAAAATATGGACTGATAAGCCTCCTCTGTTTCTCTGGACCACAGGTCCTTGCTGATCTTACAAAGAGCTCTTCCAAAGTCCTAGAGAGCAAAAGTGAGATAAAACTAAGCAAGAATGAGGAAGACAAGAAGCACATGAAAAAATTCACTTTCAGACATCTGACTTGGAAGGAATAGGAGGAAAAGAGTAAAAACAGAAGAAAGGAAGAAAATAAAAACTTAAAAAAAGACAGGAAATAAGTTTAAAAAAAATTTTGTGTGCCTGGATTCTTTTCCTAGCACTGTTTTTTCAACATTCTTTTCTTTTTAATTTTTTAAAATTTATTCTTTTTAGTTATACATGACCATAGAATTTATTTTGATGTACTATACGTACTTGGAATATTAAAAAAAAAAGTTTATAAGGTACATAGGCGTAACTTCTCAAGATGGTTTTGTGTTTGGACTTCTGTACCTCTCCATTAGTCCAGCCATTTTTCTTCCTTACACCACGGGTGGTTGACCAGGCAAAACAACATGAGATTTAAATTAGTGTGCATAAAGTTTGAACTGAGGTTCAGTGTGCACACAGAAGGCAGAGGAAAATATTTTGTCATGGCATTTGCAATAGGACTTAGTGGATCCTGCAGGGAACTCTTAAGTTCACAAGGGCCCTCACAGATGGCACCCAATGCAGTTGGGACCCAGGCCCTTACCTGGATGTCAGCTGCCTCAAAAGGATGTAATTTTGTTTGAGATAGCCAAGTATTGACCAGGAAGAACTGATGACTGATGGCAATCACCCAGAATGTAGGCAAATAGACCTTCTGTCCTAAGGGGGATTCTCTGCAGCACATCACAAAATTGAGTGTATTTGACATTTTCTACCCTCTTTGTTCATTTCTGAACTTGGCTGACATTCCTTATGTATGGATGTTCATAGTTGATCCTGTCCTTAGGTTGGTTTGTTTAAATTGAAACTTTCTTGTAAATGGGTAATAAGGAGTGTAATGCATTCCACTATTGTCATGTATGTAAAAAATAAATATTTTTTTTAAAAAAAATTGAAACTTTCTTTTCTGCTTCCCATTCTCCTTTTTGCTTTGTGGTGATTTCAGAAAGGAAGTTTAACTAGGATCTTAAGAGAGTAAGGTACTACATCTCTACTATATTGTGCAAATGTGTACAGTTATGAACATACTTGAGGATCCCAGAGAAAAGTTCTAGCACTCAATTATCTAGAAAAGATGACATCCAAAAGAATATTTTCCTCCAAAATCAAAATGAATTGGAGGTATGCCTTCAAATACCAAAGTTGATGGATCACAGTGGGGTGAGGTTAGTAAGTGGGAAGCCAAAAAGGATTTAGTACTTCGGCAAGAGAACTGTAGGCAGAAGTTCCCAGTCAATTCACTGTGAAATTCATCCAGCTCTACTCATGAAAGTATTAGAAATTATTACCATGACACCCTACACAGCCCAAATTCCTCCAGAACACACTTCTCCCATATAAACTATACAGTCTGTGTCCATAAGGACACAGTGTGCTGAGCAAAGGCACTTAAAGTGATGACTTCGCCGGGGCCACTCATGGGCACCATGGGCTCGATTAGTTGCACTGAAATCGTTATTTTCTAAATGATACCACAGAGGCTTTTAGAAGTCCATTGACCTTCAAAAAGTGAGGCTTCCTTCTCTATTCAATTGCAAATCAGATGTAATTTAATGTGTTTCGACTGATGTTACAAGAATAACAGCAGATTACCTCTTCACAAGTATTTTAAATGAGTAGAGATGTTTTAAAAATTAAAGTGGCAATAAAGGTGGAGGCTAAGCAGTAAGTAGCATATCTTAGAAATATAAATATTATTTTATCTTAGCAAAATTAGTGGATCAGTCAATACCTCTGCTCAAGTGAATAAAATATTGATAGTTGGGGGTGGGGAGAAGGCAGGGAGGGAAAGGAGAGGTACTGGTGAATGAAACTGACCAAATTATGCACATGTACAAATATGTAACAATGACTCCTATTATCATGTGTGATTCTAATGCACCAACAAAAGAAGGGGAAAAATAAATTTAAAAAAAGAAAGATTTATAACTAGAGTTAGTACAGATTGAGTATATTTTATCTGAAATGCTTGAGACCAAAACTGTTTCAGATTTTGGATTGTTCCTCCCAGATTTTGGAATATTTGCATATGTATATTAAGATCTCACGGATGGGACCCAAGTCTAAACACAAATTCAATTAAGTTTCATACACATATTACACACATAAGCTGAAGGTAATTTTATATAATAGTTTAAATAATTTTAAGCATGAAACAGTTTCATGGTGTAGAATTTTCCATTGCAGCATTATGTTGGTTTTTATAGTTCCAGATTTTGGAGCATTCCAGATTTCATATTTTTGGATTAGGAGTGCAGAATTTATAAATACAGGCAATAGATTCAGGCCAGAAAAAGGTTGGTAACAGATAGATCAGGAAGTACATGAAGCTAAAGTTTCAGTGCATCCATTGCTATCTCAACCCATCTCCCCACCCCAAGCCTGTAATAAACTTTCAAAATTTTATATTCTTTTTGATAAAGAAGTTCTCAAAAGTGTATAAATAAGACACACAAAACCTGAATGCCACTCCTGCTACAGCTAGCATACAGACATACAAAAGTATGTTTTGTTTAAATGATATTAGAACATATACATTAGGTCAGGCACAGTATCAAGCCATCAGCAAATAAACATAAAATGAACAGCTGATGAGAAGGAGCCCCTTATGTTTAAAATATGAATATACAATATGCGAAAACTACAATTTGAACAGATGAGCTATAGTCTTTGGGAATCTAGAGGTAATGAAGATTTCTAAAGAAGCAACAATGCACTCTAAAAAATTTTCTAGAATGTTTCTTCCATGTGATATAGAAGTTTTGAGCCTTTTTATGTCTTCAATCTGTTTGGCCCTATGTACATCACACACATACACACTCACATCAAAGTCACACTGTTCATGGAGACTTACAAATGTGGGGTCACTATTCTACATGAGGAAAGTGTCAAAGGCAAATTAAGTCAGGTAATAACAAGTAAAACACTCTTTCATTCAATAAATAGGTGTTGAGGGCACCATGGACTATGTGCCAAGTAGATGCTGGACATGAACCTGCCACTACCTTTATATTACTGAAAGGCAGAGAATGAAAACACAATTGCCATACATCAGATAGTATTTTATAAAATGAAATATGCAGAATGTTTTGAGAATACATGTGAGGAGTTTGGAACCCAGAATTAATAGAGTATAAGGAGAAAGGAAAACTTCCTGGAGTAAATTGCTATCTGATTTAAATGACCCAAAAAGAGATGAAAGAGAGCAAATGTGTTTCAAGAGTTGAAAAATACTCCAAATATTCAGAATATGCAATAAGATGAGAGTGGGGAGAGGGGTAGAATAAAAAATATAAATAAGATTATTAAATTCTTGCTTTTCCATTTTAAGGAGTTTTAAATTGGACTAAAGACAGTAAGAAGGAAAACATCATGATATTTGAAGCAGCCTTTAATTAACCTGCTATCTATCTCTAATAAAAATTAGATGACATAAGCTAGGGCATATTATTTAACTTTTCAGAGCATCAGTTTTCATCAGTAGTGAATAAATAATAAATTATTAAACAATGCCGTGAAGCAAACACAATAATAGATGGGAAAGCATTTTGCAAAAATGTATAGACATGGTCTACAACTACAAGGTGCCATTATTGCATGAACGATTGCAAATTGTGCTTATAAAATGACAGCAAAATTGAAGACAAAGCGCAGCAATATCCAAAGGCTACTCAACCACAAGGATCTATGTTTTCTTCCACACAGTTGATATATCGTTAAGAATGAAGTCTGACAGCACGGTCAGTACAGTCAGCACATTCCACTACATCACAGCACATGGCATACAATGCAACTGGCTCTTTCCAATTCCAATAAGGCCCAAGGATATTCAGAAGGACTCTGCTTGCTGAGCTCACACATTTCACAAAGATGCATCCATGCATGTTGGGAAGGTTGTGTGGTATAATCCTATGAATATCACTTTCCTAAATCAAAAGGATAACCTTGCCAGGTGCAGTGGCACACAACTGTAATTCCAGATACTTGGAGGCTGAGGCAGGAGGATTACTTAAAACCAGAAGTGCAAGGGCAGCCTGGGCAACATACTAAGACCCTGTTTCTAAGGAGGGGAGAAAAAGGACACATCAGGATTCGATAATAATAGCACATTGAGGGCTCCTCCCCCCATCATCTCTCTGCCTATCATTAAATTTAGCACTACAGTGATGATAGAAGGTTGAAATAAATATTAATTCTAATTCAGGAATCTGAGATTAAGACAAGTAACGTGCCTAAAATCTTACCACCTGTGAATGTTAGTATTTGAACCCATTATTCTCTGACATCCACAGCCTTACATGGTAAGATACCAGACGTGGATAAACAAAGACTGACCCTTCTGGGTTAAAAGATCTTCTTTGCAGTCAGTTCTAAATTATCACTATATGATCAATTAAACCAAGAAAAAAATACAAAAACAATTACTAAAAAAATACTACAAAAATTAAGATGTATACATAGTATAGCACTAGAATCTTGAAAAAATATCCATTCTATATAAGGTTAGTTGTAAGACTAGTTTAAGGTCTGAATGATTTAATCATACACTTGGTGAGAATTGTTTACTGGATTGACAGCCACTTATACAGTAATCTATGTTATAGTAGCCAGTTAATATTAATAATATTCATATCCTGAAAGAGAAAATATTTGCCAAATGTAAAAGGGCAGCAAACCAGGAGGAGTAGCTCACAAGTTTGATTACACAATCAGTGCCTTCCAAGCACTGGATAATATGACATGTGAACAGGGACAAATCAAGTTCCTACTCTAAGATTTAAAAAATAAGTGCCACATCAGTGGAGCCAGGATCATTGATGTCCAATTATCAAGGAGTGCACTTCAGAGAACTCGTTGACAAGAAGCCAATAGGGCATTGCCATCCATAGGTAGAGATATCAAAGTTGGCTGTGAAAATTCAGTCCCTTCAATAGAATGACAGTGTCTATGACTCAAGCAAGAATCTCACTCTCAAGTGCAGTAGTATGCCCCATTCAGTGCTTCACCTCTTAAGGACACCAATGACAAAGAAATCTTAAGAAACAGTTTGATCAAGGACTGAAGAACAAGTACATAATGAGAATGTCAAGGAATTCTAGTAAAGAGGAAATATCTTTAAGACTGAAAATACCAAGTGACTCTCCTGCTTCTTTTGATATTAAATCTGTTTCTCATATGGAAAAAGGTTTGTTTCGCAGTGTTGGAGTAGTAGAAATTGGAAGGGCTTGGAGCATACATTGTGAGCACGAACGAGCACTTCTCCAAAAATGTTGAGATTCTTCCTCTGTAAAAGGCTTGGAGCACATTACTTGTTCTCATGAAGCTCACAGGTTTCTGGAGCTCAATAAAGTCTTTTATGTTGTACATACATCTTTGCCTTTTCTACAGTACTCTGAACTCTAAGAAATAATATAAATAGGACAAAAGATCCTCATAGTTGTGACAGAAGTCACTCAACAAATAATGAATGTGTTGAATAAAATAATGCAAGTCATTCTGCAAGAGAAAAGGGACAGAAACATTCTTACCAGATCATTTTAAAGTTAAGTGGAAACACTAAGATTCTAGCCCAATCCTATTAAAAATAAAACCAATCTGTCTACCAGATTAAACTAGAAGACATTTTTTGGGTGGGTGTGCCCCAGATTAAACGCAGGAGCACTCTACCACTGAGCCACATCCTCAGCTCTACTTTGTATTTAGAGACAGGGTCTCACTAAGTTGCTTGGCACCTCGCTTTTACCGAGGCTGGTTTTGAATTTGTGATCTTCCTGTCTCAGCCACTGGAATTACAGGCCAGCACCACCATACCCAGCTAGAAGACCTTTTTTATCATGAGATTCTTGAGCATTTCAAATATTTCTAATGACTATGGGAAGAATTCTGAAGGACAGACACAAGTGCACACACACTTATAGACTCTGAGTTTGACTATACACAGAAATCTCCTTTCTGAAGAGAAACTCGGTCTAGTTCCCAGACATCCCCTTATGATTTCCTTACCTTTTCCTTACTTCCAGCCATGAACCCAGCTTTAACCAAATATTAAAATACCCTTCAGTACAAGAAATTTCTCCCTCAAATGTGCTAAAGAATCGGATCTATTAGCAGACATCTTCTGGTAGAAGATAAATGGAGCAATTGCTGGTTTATGCATGATACCCGTGGAACACTTAGTTGGAGAGGGAGAGCTTTCTTTCATGGTGTGGTCCCCCTCCCTGCAGAGTTCTACAATCCCCCCCTCAAAATTTCCTCTCAGGAAAGAGAATGCAATATTATTATTGATAAATTGCTTGGGTTGACAGTCTTTGAGTTTTCTCAAGGCAAACGTAGGCTGATATCCCACTTTTTTGTGATCAAGAAAAGGAGGGGGGCAGGCGGGGGTTGCTTTCTGAAGCATTGCAAAGAGCTGATTAAAGGAAAATGTGTTTTTTGGGAAAAAAAAGGGGGTCTTGTTCATCCTTTCAGCAAAGCTGAATACCAATGATATCTATTGGAGCATGCCTGTGGATAACTCAGTGGCTTCAAATTGTATATTGCATCAAAAACTCCCATTAATCTCTTATATTATTATGGTAACACTATTTTATTATTTTCCTTTGTGTTACAAATCTCTCAACTGATGCTTGGCAGTAGGATTGAAACCAAAACTGACATTTAATACTGAACACATTGGCTAAACTTTTTCCCCAGGTTATCAGATCAGAAGAATGTCTAGGCTCAGAAAAATTCAAAGCTACTTCCATATAAAAGCTTCCCAACCTTAAGGTCTTTCTTTCAACCTAGTTCCAGAGGGATTTATGCTTGCAAGTTTTATCTTCCTGAATAAAAATAACTGCAGAGTAAGCAGTATCTAAACAGGGTACACAGAATTGAAAGAGAAACAAACAGAAATTAGGAGAACTAGGATATAAGACTTTCAGGGAAAAAGCAAATGCTCACTTGTTATTCTAAAGAAAAAGCAGTTAGTGTGCCTTACAAAAACCACTTCAGGAATTGTAAATGAAATTCCTAGAGCAGACTGTCACATCAAGAGAAATAAGATACATTTTATAAACATCTCTGATGTGTATTAAAGTAAATATTACCTTTTTTGTTCAGTTCTGAGAGGAAAATTTATTTCATTTTAAATAATTTTTAATTCAATTTAATGACACATAGCATTTAAATTTACATAATATAAAAAGATGCTGTGATAGAGTATTTGGCCTATTTGCAACAATGTTCCCAAACATCGTTTATTACTTAAAGGTGGATTTCCTAAGCAATTAGGCATGGGAGCATTCTAATTAAAAATTAAATCAGTGTTCACATAAACATAATCGAATAGTCACTGAAATTCTCTGAAATACATTAACATCTAGGATAGTATCTCGTTTTATCATTTTTTTAAAATCTCATCATCTCTTCAGTAAAACTACTGTGAAAATACACTCAGAAATCACCTTTATTGGAAGCCTATCTGAATAATGCTTTGAATCTAAATGGTTGTGCTGTGTGCCTTTGTTATCTTCTTAATGGAAGAAAGAGATTAAAACAGCTATAAATCCAGCATGGGAACAAAGGGGCCCCAGGACATACCAGTGGGATTGGGTTGGGTTGGAGTAGAGGGTTTCTAAAGTCCCTTGAAGTTTTGAAACATTATGGTTTTAAGAGATCTAAAAGAGCTCTTAACCCACCTCATCAGAGTTATCAAGGCAAAAATATTACAGGCAAAAAATGGTGTTTTTCATGAAGAGCATAGAAGATTCTGGAGCCCAGCTTCCTGGGTTAGACTACTTATCCTTTCAGCTTCTGAATTTGTGGAAATACAACAATAAAGATCTCACGTGTGTCTAAAAGACCTTTTTATTTTACCTTTCAAATAAAAGTTTATTTTCTTGGTGTGTGTGTATATGGCAGGGGAGGTTCTGCACGTGACACTCAGGTCTATGAGGGCAAAGACTGTGTCTGTCAATGGCTCTCTGTTCCTAGCACTTGGCCTAGTGCCTGCACTATACCAGATGCTCTGTGAACAACTGTTAAAGAATAAGGGCCTCAGGCTGGGGATATAGCTCAGTTGGTAGAATGCTTCCCTTGCATGTACAAGGCCATGGGTTCAATCCCCAGCACCAAAATAAAAGAAAAAAATATATATATATAGCTATTTCTGGTAGAAAAAGCTCCATACTGCTTTCCAGAGTGGTTGTACTACTCGACAAACACACCACTCTGGAAATCAGTAGGGAGATTTCTCCCAAACTAGGGACAGAACTACCATATAACTCAGTTATCCCACTCTTTGATATTTTCCCAAAAGATCTAAAATCAGCATACCACAGTGATACAGCCACACCAATGTTTGTAGCAGCCCAATTCACAATAGCTAAATTATGGAATCAACCCAGATTCCCATCAATAGATGAATGGGTTAAGAAATTGTGGTATGTATATGTGTGTGTTTATGTGTGTATTTATGTGTGTGTGTGTGTGTATACAATATATATAAAATGGAGTTCCATTCAGCCATAAAAAAGAATGAAATTATGGAGTTTGTTGGTAAATAGATAGAATTGGAAAATATCACACTAAGTGAAATAAGCCAAAGTCATAAATTCAAGTGTTGAATTTTTCTCTCTTATGCAGAAGTTGAGTAAAATAAAGGAAAGGGGGAGGGAAGGATAGGACAACATAAAGATAAAGGGAAGATCAGTAGTGTAGAAAAAGGAGATCTAGAGAGACAGAGTGGAAGGATAGGTAAGAGAAGGCAATGTAGAATGACTTCCTAAAATACCTTGTTATGTGCATATATAAATACATCACAGGGGTTAGGCTCAGTGGTAAAGCACTCATCTGACACATGCAAGACACTGAGTTCAATCCTCAGCACCATATAAAAATAAATAAATAAATGTCCAACTACAACTAAAAAAATAAATTAAAAATACACACCACAGGAAATTTCACCTTTATGCATAGGTAGAAAAAAACAACCAAATATAAATAAATAGATAAAGGAAAGGAAGTCTAGTTGAGTACAGGAAGGAGAATGAGAGAGGGGAGGGAGCAGAGGAAGGAAAAGAAGGAGGGAAAAGGGGTGGGATTATGAACTGAAATCAAATTCCATGCATGTATGAGTTTGTAGGAATGAACCCAACTACTATGTATTTATAAAGCTCTAAAAAAATCAGTTTATATTCACCCATCCCTTTCAATCATATTTTTTTCAATTAGATAAATCACAGTATTTCTATCATGAAGTTATAGAGCAATGCTGTCTTCATTTGGACCAAATTTTCTTGATCTGATGTGTTTCCTTTCTTCTTTAATGGAAACAAGATTAAGGCTGCTGCATGCATGCAGGAGTCACAGTCATCAAGTGTGGGGCACATCCTGCCTGAGCCTTGTTTTGTTTTCAGCCTCCAAACCCTGCATTCAAGTCATAAACAACACCCTCAATTCTTGAGTGCAAAATGTTCTTTTTCTTTCTTCTTTCTCCTCCCTTTTGTTCTCCTAAAGTTTTTTTTTCTCATCTGTCCTGTGAAACTCAACCTTATCATAATACATCTTGCTGAAGACCCTAACATTGTCCAAGCCTACTGCAGACTAGACTTGTCTTCACACAGAGGATTCTCTTCTGTCTGTAGTGAACTTTGACATGTTCACTGCTTGAAAGATGTCTCCTCATCCATCAAGATCAGATGCCATATTAAATGCTAACTCTATTTTAACAACTTTCCTAGGCCTTCCTTCTCCATTCTTTTTTATATAACACTTTGGTTTCTATGATACCCGTTCTGAGACCTTCAGGGTCAGGAATAAGCCTAGTATGCCAGTTTCAATTAAGAGTTTATATATTCAGTTATCATTTTATCTTTGTTTATAGTTGAAAGTGATTTAAGGTAAGACCTTCAAGGAGCATTGGTGTGTTAAATAAGAAACCTTGAAAGTCATAAGTCCTTACTCTCTGGCTTAAATCTGTGATTGGTGACGCTGAGATTCACATTTGAACCACTTTCACAAAAAAGCAAATAAATGAATGGACATTACAGAGTCTTGTCTAACTTCAATTATGACATGTGAATACTCTTCAGAACTGCCCTAAAACATTTATCAGCCCCAGAAACGTAGTTTTAGAAAACAAAAAGCCCTTATCATGTCTGTATAGCAACATTTGTTTGTTACATACCTGGTGGGGATAAGACCGTAAAATACAGAGACCAGGGAGATAACTGTGACCTGGAGGAACTGACACTAATATATTTGGCCATATGATGTGGAACAAACGTCCGACTTTATGTTTTTCTAAATAGGCCATTACTAGTTTATTGAATAATAAAAAGTATCTTTTATTAAGTGCTTACTAGGTGTCAAATGTTTTGCAGGCTTTGTTTAATCTTCATGACACCTCTAAGGTAGGTAAATACTACAACTCTCATTTTATAGTTGAGTTCAGTACTAGTTCAAGGTCACATAGCTAGTCAACATCAGAGCTGGAACCTAAATCCAAGCTTGATCCCAAAGTCTGTTTTCCTATTCACTAGGCTGTATCCTCTTGTGGGAGTTTGGGAGTTGATGTTTTTGTTTGTTCTGAGCACTGGGAATTGAACCCAGGGGTGCTTTTCCACTGAGCTAAGTCCCTCATTTTATTTTTTTTTGCTTTGAGAGAAGATCTCATTAAGTTGTTGAAGTTGGCCTCAAACTTGTGATCCTCCTGACTCAACCTCTTAAGTCACTGGGTTTACAGGTGTGTGCCACTGTGCCTGGAAATTCATGGGATTTGGAAAGGCATGATCCTGAATTGATATGATAGTGCTGCTCTGGGTTCCTACAACACCTGGGAAAAGACAAAAAGCAGTAGAGCCAGGGCTTCAGCACTGCTTCATGGAATCACTAAAGGATCTCTGCTTCATGCCCACAAAGGAGAACTGGACTAGATTCTCTGGGAATGGAAATTTTGCATGGTAGAGCAAAAGATAGAAGGATCCTGGTTCTCTGACCAGAGTACCATGCCAGATCTGGATTGATTATTTGTAGAATTTTTTGCTTTTGAGACAAAAAAAAAATAAACTTCTGTCTCAATTATTATAGTTGCCATTTCTGTTTTTTGCAAAGATTCTAAAGAATTCGACCTTTTGCTTCTGTTAGTCCTGTTACTGTCTATTGCTTGTGACTCTTTCAGGTGAAGGTGACAGAAAACGCAATTCAAACTGGCTTAAACAATAAGAAAAAAATATATTGGTTTACAGGGCTGCAAAATCCTCAGGTAACCCAGGCTCCAGGTAAAATTCAATCAACATTTCAAGCCTTGTCACTGGAAATCAAGTTTCTCTCCCATGCTGCCTTCCATAATTTCAACTTCACTTTCAATTTCCATATGTTGATTCCCTTGCAGCTCCAGCAATTCTTTATGAACTGCTGCATATGGCTGACACAGCACAAGAGCCCACATTTCATTTTCACAACTCCTCACAGGAAAGAGAAAGAATCTCCTACAGTAGTCACCAAAAAGGTATTCCCCCTGCCTCTCTCTCTTTCTCTAAGTGAACGAAATAAAACAAAATAAAAACAAACAACAAACAAACCCTCAGGAATGTATCTCCACATTTCATTGGCAGTAACTAGCTTATAGAACCACCCCTGAGCTGATCACTGTGGACAGTGAGCAGAGGATAAGAGATTCTGATTGTCTTGTATTAATCAGACCCCAAGCCAGAGACTGGAACATGGGTTATTTCCACACAGACCATTTCCACAGTTAAGAATAGATGCAGGGCTGGAGCTTTAGCTCAGTGGTAGAGTGCTTGCCTAGCACATGTGAGGCACTGATTTTGATCCTCAGTACCACATTAATATACATAAATAAAATAAAGATATTGTGTCCATTTAAAATTAAAAATATTAACAAAAAGAATAGATGCAACAGAATCTCAAAAAAAAAAAGGTGAATTTACTTATTTGTCAAACAGGAACAGGAGTATTTATCCATCTGCCAACAAAAGTTTGTTGTGATAATTAAATCCAATAATCCACATAAAGATGTGTGAAGCATAGACATGAGATACAATTGTTGGTACTAGAATACATTGAGTTATCTCTCCCTCTCTTTCTCTGTCTCTTCTTTCCCATGGAATTTCTCAGTTTTTGCAACATCACTTTAAGGGTAATCTACAATTTTAGAGATCCTTCTCATCTTTTCTAAGACAAAAACTTAGGATCTAGTTTAATGCTTTCAATTGTAATTGAAAATATTCCCTCTGTGTCCTCTGATTGTCATTTCATAACTACAGACATAACCACAGACACAACTTCCTTCCAAAGTCTTGGAGGTCCCTCACTAAGCCAGTTTTTGAAGTAAGAACATTACCAGAGATAGGAATGGGAGGAAGTACCACCCTCTAACCTTTTCAACATTTTCTAGCCAGGATTATTCCTCTAAAATGTAATTCTTACTTTATAATACATGGAATTAAACTTCCCAATGACTTACCAGCACTTGAGGGTCAACACTTACATAGCTATGGCCTTCTGTCATGGGGCCCTAGCTGCTCCTCTGAGACACACTGGGGCCATACTGAGCTACTGTAGCCTCCTGGCATGTGCCAAAGACTCTCTGTGTGTTTTTGGCTTGATGCTTTCTTTGACTATGACACCCTTGCCAACCCGGGAGGCCCTGCCAGCAGCACCAACTGTTCCTCCTAATTTATTACTCCTAATTCTTCCAGACTCGTCTTCGATGTCATTTGCCCAGGACAGCCTTCAGTCTGGAGCTGAGATCTAATGGGGTCCCCATTATCTTGCTCACTAGCATTTTATGCTTCTATTTTCACAGTCCTAATAGTCCTTTCTTTAACATCTGTGCTTCCGAAATTTTCCCCAAAACTCTGAGTTCAGATAGCTTTCTTCTCTCAGCACAGAATCTTCAGAACTAAAAAAAATAATTGTATTAAATGAACATGGATCAAATCAATCAGTAGTCCATGAATGACGGAAGGTCCACCAAGTTCCTTCATGAAAGTAAAAATTATAGAATTCTAAATTTAAAAAAATGTAGTATCCCAAATAACCATCTGATGGTTAGAAAAATGAATACCTATTTGATAAAGGTTTCAGAGTAGGAGGAATAATTCAATATTAAGTTCTATTTATAACACTTTCAGTTTGATGTGCTGTGTTTATATCTGTGACCCTCTTTACCTTTTAGAATTTGAACATATAACAATGTGTTTGAATTCACAATGGTCTCATCTTTTAGAATGATTTTTTTCCTAATACAGGGGATTTAGGATTATTTCTTCTTTTGATAACATTTATCAGCATTTCCCAAGATAACAGATAACTCCCGAGGCTCAAAAGCTTAGGGCTGATTTTTACTCATTGAAATCCTAAGATATCTGTAATACAGCAAACCCAACCTAGCCCTGGAAGGTAGGGGCTGATTCCTTATTGCTTCTCTCTCTCTGAGGGAGCACAGCAAGGAGACAAGGGCAGGAGAGAAGAAACAAGAAGCTCAGAAGAGATCATAAACGAAGTCTAGGGTGGGAAAAGATCTCAAAGTTGTCATCAATTCTAGTTCAAATTCAGACACTTTTTCTTTGTCAAAGTTCTGCCTCTAAACTGAGGAATAAGAGGTTTCTAACCCTAGGACAGGAATTCAGCTATGATGGATGAATGTTCCTGAAAAACCATAAAGGGATGCTCTAAATAGTAAGGTTGACTCTATGCCTGATCTTTCAGGAGTCTCTTGCGACCCTTTAAATCTACTTTATAAGAGGAGCATTTTAAGTTGATTTAGTGAGATGGCTAAAACTTAATTAGTTATTAAATAATTACCTAATGGACCCTTTTTGAGATATAAGGTTGAGCCACAGCTCTAGCTGCAATGCAATTAATTTTAGATTTTATAAGCCATAAAGGTAATCACAGTCATATGAATCAACTAGGGTAGGAAGATCATATTTAGATGCTGCACTAACACCAAGATACCTAAAGCAGGTTAATTGGGTGGCAATTAGTAAGAAGAGTGTTAATTACCATACTAGTCTTATATTATGCAAATGAAATTACATTTCAATTAACAGCTAAGAAACCAAACAATTCAAAATGTATGGGCTATAATGGCAATCAACATGTTTCACAGAATTAAAAGAAATGCTTTTCTGAGTGGGAGATTTTGATCTTACTCTCAATTCACTAAGGTTGAGATCATTTTCTCATTTCTGTGCATGAATTTAGAAGTATAGCTGTTATTTTAGAGTTGTCATCTGCTATACCAATGGTATTTTATTATAGTTTCATGCTGGGATTATTTGTGGAAGTTGTTCATGTCTTATTTAATCCAGTTCTCCCCTTTAATGCAAGAGGAAACTTGGAATGACAAAGCATAAAGGACTTGCCTAATTAATTCAAATGGCTAATTGGGAAGAAATCTGAATCAAGATAAAGTTCTGATGTGCAGGAACATTTTCTACGATTACCCACAGTTAAACATTCAACAAAGAGTGTTCATTTTAAGAGATCGTATGTGAAGTCATATCCATCTGGATCTTTCACTCATTATATGACCTTAGGTAAGTTACTTAACTTCTCAAAGCTTAAATTCACTGACCTATAAAATAAGGATAAAGGTATGCCACCTTGTTGTTCTACTGGAAGCATTTATTGAAATAAGGTCTACAGAGTTTGGCTTGGTGCCTAACATATAAGCACCCCAATATTATTGGCTATTGTTATTATCACTAGTTTTTTTATTCTTAATTTTATTTTTTTAGTCGTTGATAGAATTTTATTTATTTATATATGGTGCTGAGAATCGAACCCAGTGCCTCACAAATGCTAGGCGTTCTACCACTGAGTCACAACCCCAGCCCCTAGCACTAATTTTATAAGAAAATAATTTATTTTAATTTGAGGTATTTGGAAATGTAATCCTTTTCTCTTCCAGGGGGTCACATTGTTTTAAAACCTTCTATTGAGGATCTTTCAATTTCGATTCTTGCTTAAATGCATTGGAAGCAATAACATTTTTTTCTTTATTTCCTGTTAACATTTCAGTAGGAATCAAATTAATAACAGTAAATGCATTCAATAGGGCCAGAGACTTCAGACTTCTGGAATAAAATGCATAAGTGACACAGAGGTAAAGCAAAACATAGATGTTGAAAAGGGAAATAGAAGGACAAAGAAAATGTCACTGTCTATCATTTTGCCAAGGATGTCTCACTGTGAAAATGTAGGTCAAAAAGCTTGCCTTTAGGGGTAGAACCATTGACAAAGGAATTATGGAGTTTGGTGGTTTTGTTTTCAAGCTGTGTAAATATACACAAAGATAAAATAGTGATTTTTGTTCTTTTGACCGCTATAAATTATTCGGCTAAAACCATCCAGTTTCAACAAAGAACCAGGTTGGTCATGCTTCTGTCTTAGCCAGAATTATCAGTGTAAATAGTTTCCACTGCTGACTGGGATCTGATACATTATAAAGTATTCACCCATGAGTGAAAGTGACAGAGGGGAAATGAGCAGCTGATGTTTGCAGTGTTTATTCTGAATGTGGAGGACACCAACCATTTGAAAATCTTGTAAAAGTCAAGGCTTACACGATTGTATCAATTGATCAGATTTAAGGAGGAAAACAGGGTGTTGGCACAAGAGCTGCTTAAAGAGATCCGCACATTTTGAACAGTGCATCTATACTGAGTTTTCACTTGACATTTACCTTACTTAAGGCCAAATCAAACTGGAGGCTTTAAAGATGATATTAATAGGAATCCCTGGTGTTTGCTTCTCCCATTTTATCCCAATATTTCAGCTTCCCTCAAATCCCACCTTATTCCCTCAAATCCCAACCTTCATTATTTTGCAGATTCTTCAAGTGTGCCTTATCCAGCATCATCTTTTCTAGAGTTGAGCCATATCAGATGCTTTTAATAACTTTAATGACTGAAAAAACTAAGCAGTGGTTGTTACAAACAGACCTAAGGTAGCCCTCATGATCCTAGCTTCCTGAAATTTGTGCCCTGTGTAATCAGCTCAGCTTTAGTGTGGACAGGATCTCCCTATGACTACTTCTAATCAATAGAATAGGGCCAATATCACTTCTGTGATGATGTTACTAAAGATGGTAACACACTTTTGCGAAGGCCATGTTGGTGAGGACCATGAGGCAAAGAATTGAGGATAGCTTCCAGCTGGCAGTCAGCAAGAAAATGAAGACTTGGTTTGACATTACATAGGGACCTGAGATTAGAAGTGAATCCTTCCTCAGTTGAGCCTCATATGACAGCTGGCCTTGGTGATAACATGAGTATAGCCTCCTAGAAGATCCATTTACTCTAAGTTTCTCATGACCCACAGAAACAGTGAGATAATAAATACATGCAGTAATTACTATAAAAATTATATTTTAAGTACTTTGCTGAGTTTCAAAAAAGGAAAGCATAGATGTAGAAAGAAAGAATGAATAAATCATTAAAGCCAGATTTCATCCTGTGAATTTACTTAATACCCTGAATATAGTCAGTTTTGCTTTGACTTTTGCACGGCACATTGAGGGGGAAAAATTTCTAGGGATTTGCCACACAGAGAAATACAACAGGGCATCTTTGAAAAAAATCTAGCTGAATTTGTTAGGTGAAAAGGAATAAGAGATAAACAATAAATAAAAAGGTGCAATAAGCAAAATTGCTTTTCTTCAACTTGTCACTTAGTAAAGTAAAAATAAATAATCTGAGGAAAAAAATACACACCAATTTTATGAATTTTCTGTCCAAATTCATCTTACTTATATGGTCTGCAAAATCTCAAGTGGACAATTTAGCTTAAAGTAATCAAGACAGGTAGTGCCTCAGGAGAATAGAAGAAGAAACTGTTAATCCTATTAATTGAAATTGAACTTGAATCTAGATAATAAAGAACAACTATACCATAAATAAAATTTCAAAGTAAAAGGGCCCCAAAGAGCATCGAAAATAAAAACACACACACAAAAAAATAGAAAAACAAAATGGAGAATAGAAACATAATAGCTTCCAATAAAAAGCTGTCAATTGTAGAGTATAAAATAATGATGCTTATTATAAAAAGAAAATATCAAAACTTATATATTTATATCCAGTGGAGAAAAGGAATTAATAAGTAAATAAGTTAGTTTGAGAGAGAGCAAATTAGATATTTTAAAAACAAAAACACGAGTTGGAGATTTAGCTCAGTGGCAGAGCACTTACCAAGCCTACACAGGGTCAAAAACATACATTTAAGCAAATTTCAGATTTGTAGGTAAGTAAGTTTGAAGAAATAGTCAGAAGGCTACCCATTAAAACAAGAAAATAGGAGAAGTTAGTGGCATAGTGAAGAATGAATAGAAGATCTAACATAGTATATTATATGTACAGAAAAGTAGTAGTCAATTAAAGAAACATTTTAATTATATATACAGCCATTAAGACTTAATTATAACAGGAAAATATATTTAAAAAGTTATGTATATAAAGTTTTAAACACTGCTTTAATAAATCCAAAGACTGGTATATAGTTCAGTTGAAGAGCAGTTGCCTATCATGCTTGAGGTCCTGGATTCTATCCCAAGTGTGGCAAAATCAATCAATCAATCAATCAGTCAATCCAAACAAAATGGACAGAAGAAAATAAAAACTCAAAAGTTAATGAAATAAAAAGCAAACTTATAATAAAAAGATTGCTAAATTCAATGCTAAAAGTAATTTCTTTAAAAGATAATAAGCTTGATAAAAATTCTTATGAAGTTAGTCAAGGAAAAAAAGAGAATATTCACACAAAGGATTAGTAAGAATGAACATAGAAAATAGATGTTGCCAATGTGAAACAATTAATTAAAGAATTTCTGAATAACTTTGTATGTCAACTAATTTTTTAAATTACGTAAATTCATTTCCCAAAATTAAAATGTCAAAAAATTGCTTCAGAAGATAGAAATACTGAATTATCCTTTCATTGTTAAAGAACTTATATCATCACTTTAAAAAACTTTTTTTTCAAAAACACTCCAGGACCAAACCATCATTAAAGATAAATTTTACAAAAATAATTATAAAATATCAAAATCCAATTTTATCCACATTGTTCTGGGTAGAAAAAGTATATTTTACTCTTCCCTGTCTATTTTATCAGGCTAGAGTAATTGTCATAGAAAGATTAAACAAGAGAAAAACAAAGAAAACAGACCAGTGCACTCATGAACAACTGCAAAAATACTATGGAGAATATTGAAATTTTGAAAATGATACATTATTTCTAAACAAGGCTAATTTTGAATATTCAGGGATGATTGAGTATCATATAGCTGAAAAAAACAGTTTACCATATTAATGGAATTCAGGAAAATAAACACAGAATTACTTCAGATGATGTCAAAATAAACTGACATAAATTTTGATATCCACTCATTAAAAAATATTAAAAATTAAATGGAGGACATTTGTCCTTAATCAGATGAAGAACATTTACAGAAACAAAAAAAAGTATAACAAACAGCATAAGTAAGTCCGGCTCTACTTCTTTTAGTCAATATTCTGTTGAATTTAATAAGGAAAAAGAGAAAAGAAAGATTTTGGAAAGCAAAAACAAAACAGTCACTGTCTCATAGTGATTCAATTGTCCAAATAGAAAAATCTAAAATAATCCACAGATAAATTTTTTTATTTTAATAATTTTAAATGAATTATGTGAAGTTGCTCTTCTGGTGGTTAAAATATCTATAACTTCTTGCATTCTCCGGCTCCCCTCTCTGGTTCCCACCTCTAACCACCCGGCAGGGCAGCAAGGATTACTCAGGGCTAGGAGGAGAGGAGAGGAGAGGAGAGGGGAGGGGAGGGGAGGGGAGGGGAGGGGAGGGGAGGGGAGGGGAGGGGAGGGGAGGGGAGGGGAGGGGAGGGGAGGGGAGGGAGAGAGAGAGAGAGAGAGAGAGAGAGAGAGAGAGAGAGAGAGAGAGACTACGCCAGGGAGTAGTCTTTTATTGGGGAACAAGAAATTCAGGGGAGAATTCCATCCAATGAAGGTTGGGGAGGGGGCACACTCCAAGGTCAGGGTCAGTGATTGGGCCCCCGGGGTCAATGGTCAGTCACACCCCCACACGGACGGGTTCTCTCATCAGGAGAGGGCCTGGAAAGTTCCAACACAGCCAGAACGCCTCAGACCCAAACCGGGAGTCGCCCAATCACATGTGAGAATGGCTCCCCACAAAGTTGCTCTTCTAGTGGTTAAAATATCTATAACTTCTTGCATTCTCCATACCAGCAGCAATAGATAGTTATATAATATACATGCAGGGTGTGAGTGTATGAAAAGTATATATATATATATATTTCCAAAATAGGCACAAATAAAATGAAAATATGCTAATTTTAATGGGAAAGCAAAACCATTAAAGAAGACTACATTAAGTTTATACATGGAAAAAAGTAAAATTGGGCCCCTATACTATATCATACATAAAATCAACTTCAAATGAATTAGAAACTGTTAACATTTTTAGAAATACATGTTCCTTTTAGAGAATATATTATGACCGGTAGGGAAATGATTCTTAAAACACACAAAAAAAATGCAAACCATAAAGGAAACAATGATCAATTCAAGTACAGTAAAAATAAAGAACTGTGGTCATCAAAAAACAAATAAAGGCATAAAAAGGCAAGAAAACAATATTGCAGCAGATATGAACAAATTTATATAGAACACCTGTGAATATGTAAGAAAAACATAACAAGTCAATAGGGAAAAATAGCAAAACATTTCACAGAAAGGGAAATACATATGGCCTATAAACATATCAAAAATTTCAATTTAATAAAAAAGAAAATATATCTACTCATACAAAAAAAAAAATCACAACACAATTCACTCTAAACCTACCAGATGGATAAAAGAAGAAATCAATAATACAAGCATCAGCAAAAATGTGGAGAAGTGGGGTAACTCTCACAATACATTTTGACATTGTCCAGTAAAGTCGTGTTATGCTTTAGATATGACCTGTACCCCAAAACTTGCACATGAAACAATGCAAGAAGGTTCAGATGTGAAATGATAGAGATCCAAGATGGCAGAATAGAGCAGGTTGCAAGAAAGCTGACAGGCAGCTTCTCCACAAGGAGAAGGTAGGTAAACAAAAAAAAAAAATGGGGGGACTTTACTGGAACCTAAAACTGGACGTTTAAGCAGACTGGGGACACAGGAGGTTGGATATAGTAAAATAAGGAAAAAAATCCCCAGCAGCACAGCTGCTACCACGGCCGGCCGGGATTGAAGCTCCAGCCAGAGAGCTCCCTCTGTGAGCAGAGTAGAGGGATAAAGGAATTAAAGCAACATATTTTGGGGAGCCCCGAGGAGTGTTTAGAGATTATTTAGAGATCAAGACACTGCCCAAAAAACCTGAAGGACTTGCTGCATGATATCTGTGTATGGAGAAAGAAGCTGCCATCTCTCTAGGAGGCATGTGGAGGACAAAGAAAGGAACAATTTTGCAATTGCAGCTATAGGGTTCAGCAATGGAGGAAGCATGGCAACCTAACCTTGTCCGGAAATACAGGCCCAGCATGAAATAGTGTGCATTTAAGTGACCAGGAGAAAATTGAACGTGGAGAAAGGTTTACACAGGGGACAGCTGGAAAGCAGAAACCTACCCAGCTCTACCTCTACCCCTCCAATCCAACTACTGACTGGGAGAAATGCATCAGGCTGAAACTTGCAAGGATGGGAACTGAAAAATTGTTTGGAGACTGAACCTGAGACCAGGAAACATGGGTTCTGTAGGTGACATAGAGGATTAAGAATTGGATCCCCAACCACATGAGTGGAACCCAGGGGAGATTCCCGGGGTAAAGTCTTCCACTGTGGAACAAGTTTTGCCCACAGGAGATACACTGATTTAAAATCTCCAGGCCAATTAGCATTCAACAAAGAGCCTGGAGCCTGGATCACTCCTGCAATCCAGAGGGTAAAACATTGCACTCCAGAGGTCCCCATCTAAAACTGCTAAGAGAAGCTGAGACTATTTTGAACTCCAACAGAAAGAATTCTTTAACTTTTCATCAAGACTTTTCTTTAAATTCTTTTTCACTGTTCAATTGTGACCTTAATGGTACATGGACATTTATATAGTCTCCTATTTTTTTCTTATCTCTAGTATTTTTGAAGCCAGTTATTTTTTTATGAACAATGGTGTTTTGAGTAGTATATTTTAGATTTGTTTTGTATTCTTTTATTTTTATTTTTAATTTGTTTTAAAAAGTTTGCTTTCTATATGTTTTTTTTTTCTCCTACCTATCTGTTTCCCTGGATTATCTTTTCTTCTGCTAACAGTAAATCTCTATTGTTCTCTCACTCTCCCTTTAATCTTATACTTTCTGTCTTCTCTCCTCCACCTTCATAATTATCATATCCTATATTACTTCTGTTCTCTCCCTGTCCACATTTGAAAAATGTAAGCCCTTTTGTAAACTGTTTTTATTATAGGCAATAACTGATCATATCATTTCTGTTTATTGTGAAAATTAACATGGTAGATGTCATAGTAGAAACTATTTAGTTTAATGCTATAAATTGTTTGCATTGGTTGTTGTTATTATTTGTCTCCCCCTAAACAGTGAAGGGTATATTATTCCCTTCAGGGATAATATAAGTCCACAGGGTAGAAATTCTATCACTTCAGATCCATACTGTTAGATGGGTACATGCACAAACAACATGGTAAAGCAAAGAAACAAATCACTCCCAGCAAACTAAGATACTCCAATAATCCACCAATACCATGGTGGAAGAAATGTTAGAAAAAGAGTTTAGAATATAGCTAGTTAATATGATCTGTGAAGTAAAGGATGATGTTAGAGTGCAAATACAGGTAGCAAAAGAGATAAATATTCTGAAAAAAATGAAAATAAATACTTTAAATAAAGGAAAAATAAACCAAATTAAAATTCAATTGAAAGCCTTCCCAATAGACTAGATCACTTGGAAGGCAGAACCTCAGGCAATGAAGACAAAATATATAATCTTAAAGTAGAGTAGAGAGAAGATGTTAAGAAAATATGAACAGAACTTCTAAGAATTATGGGATAACATGAAAAGACCAAATTTAAGATTTATCAGGATAGATGAAGGTGCACAGATACAAACAAAAGGAATACACAATCTTTTCAATGAAATAAAATCTGAAAATGTCCCAAATCTAAAGAATGAAATGGAAACTAAAATAGGAGAGGCTTGCAAATCCCCAAATGTGCAAAATTATAACACACCCACATCAAGGCACATTATAATGAAAATGCCTAGCATACAGAATAAGGATAGAATTTTTAAAGCTGTGAGAGAAAAATATCAGTTTACATTTAGATTTAGATTTACATTTACATTTCTCTACCCAGACCCTTAAAGCTAGGAGATCTTAGCACAATATATACCCATCTCTGAAAGAAAATGGATGCCAAACAAGAATCCTATATCCAGCAAAATTAAGCTTCATATTTGAAGATAAAATAGAAACCCTCCATGATAAACAAAAATTAAAGAATTAGCAACCAGAAAACCTGCACTTCATTATCAACAAAATATTCCATGAAGATGAAATGAAAAAAAAAAAAAGAGTAAAAACCAGCCAAGGAAAGAACTACACTAAAGGAATAGTCAATCAAAGGAGAAATAAATTCAAATTAAAAACTAGAACTAAACCAAAATGACCAGGAACACTAATATGTCTCAATAATAACCATGAACATTAATGTTCTAAACTTATCAATCCAAAGACATAGACTGGCAGACTGGATTAAAGAATAATACCCAACCATAAGCTGAAGTATTACCTGACTCCAGGAACTTAAATCAGCTGCCTGTCTATGAGAGGGGAAGCCATCTCCAGGCTGATGTACTTAGGTGGATGAGCACCAATGCCACACGACTTTGAGTCACTAAAACAATGGAAAATAATATCACAGATAAATGGGGACTACTGTATTATGATCTACCTGACATTTATCTAAAACTGTTGTCTTTAGTTAGAACTAATTGTTCTGCTTTATTCCCATCTAACATATTTTCTCCACCAGAGATTTCAGTGTCTTCTGAGAAGTATGCCTTTTTACCAACAAAATACCCAGATCTTTCTAAGCGTTAAAAGCAAACAGACTTTTTGTTAAAAATAGAGTGTCAAAATAAATGCAGGAAAGCTTGACTCACTATTGTTGATAATAGCACATCGGCGATATCCCAAGCTTCAAAGAATAGGAAAATAGTGAAATCAATTATGAAATATTGACACAAATATTTTTTCCACACTAATGCTATGTAGAAGAATTTAGTTTAAAAAAAAGGATGATGATCTTAAAAATTTAGTTGAAATTTACAAAGGGTGAGATACATTTTTTGAGACTGTGAGTGTATACATGGCAGATTGTATTAACATTTTGTAATAGTAGTTATTTTGGGGTAATAAGATTATGGCTGGGAGTCACTTCTAATAAATAATAAGATATGCAAATTAAAAAGCTGCACAGGAAAGGGAACAATTAAAATATAAAGGGAAAACCTGCAGATTGGAATAAAATCTTTGCCAGAAAATTTTGACAGAGTATTAATATTCAAACTATATAAAGAGCTCAAAAACTTATCACACCAAAAACTAAAGTCAATTCAATAAACACTTTAGTTTTTTTAATATTTTAATTGTTTTTGTTTTTAGATATACATGACAATAGAGTGTATTTTGACATATCATTCATACGTGGAATATAACTTACTCTAATTAGGATCCCATTCTTGCAGTTGTACATTATGTAAAGATTTACTGGTCATGTATACACATATGAAGATAGAAAAGTTATGTGTGAAACATGCTATTGTCTTTCTATTCTCATCATCCTCCCTTATTTTCATTCCCCTTTGTCTGATCCAGTGAACTTCTATGCCTGCCCCCATTGTGTTTTAGCATCCACATAGCAGAGAGAACATTTGGCCTTTGGTTTAGGGAATTGGTTTATTTCACCTAGCATGAAAGTCTCCAGTGCCATGCATTTGCCAGCAAATGCCATAATTTCATTCTTCTTTATGGCTGAATATATTCCATGTGTATTGTTATTTTTTAAAATAGGGCATTCCCCAAAAGTCACATGTAAGACAATGCAAGTTTTGGAAGAGAAATGATTAGGTTACAGCCTTAATCTAATCAGTGAATTAATCCCAATGGGATTAACTGAGTGATAACCAGAGGCAGGTGGTGTGTGGCTGGAGAAAGTGGTTCACTAGAGGAGTGACTATTGAGTATATATTTTATATCTGGAGAGTAGAGTCTTTCTTTGCTTTCTGTTCATCATGTAGGCTGGTTCCTTCTACCACACTTCTACCAAGCTGTTCTGCCTCTGCTTTGAGCCCTGAGAAATGGAACTGGCCTTCTATGGACTAAGACCTTTGAAACTGTGAGCCCTCAAACTTTTCCTTCTCTAAAATTGTTCTGGTCAGATCTTTTACTCACAGTAGCAAAAAAGCTGACTAAAACATATATAATCACATTTTCTTTATCCATTCATCTTTTGAAGGGAATACAGTTTGGTTCCGTAGCTTAGCTACTGTGAATTGAGTTTCTATACGCATTAATGTGGCTGTGCCACTGTAGTATGCATATCCTTTGGGTGTATACTGAGAAGTATGATAACTGGGTCAAATGGTTGTTCATTCCAATTTTTCTGAGGAATCTTCATATTGCTTTCCAGAGTTGTTGCGCAAATTTGCAGTACCCCCGGCAATGTCTGAGTGTACCTTTTTCCCCACAACCTTGCCAACATTTATTGTTACTTATATTCTTGATAATTGCCATTCTGACTGAAGTGAGATAGAATTTCAGTGTAGTTTTAACTTATATTTCTCAAATTACTAGAGATGTTGAACTTTTTTTTATATATTTTTGACCATTAATACTTATTCTGTGAATTGCCAGTTCAGTTCCTTTGCCCATTTATTGATTGGGTTATTTGGTTTTTGTTTTGGTGTGTGTGTGCTTGTTTGTTTTTTTTGTTTGTTTTTTTGGTGTTGAGTTTTTTTTTTTTTTAATTCTTTGTATATCCTGGAGGTTAATGCTCTATTGGAGGTACAGGTAGCAAAGACTTCTCTCATTCTGAAAGCTCTCTCCTAATGTTCTTGATTGTTTTCTTTGCTATGAAAAAGATTTTTAGTTTGATACTATCTCATTTATTCATATTTATTTTACTTCTAGTACTTTAGAAGTCTTGTTGAGGAAGTTGGTTTCTAAGGCAAACTGTTAAAAGAGATTTGGGCTTACTTTTTCTTCTAGTAGACCCAGGGTCTCTAATCTAATGTCTAGGTCCTTAATGCACTTTGAAATGTGTTTTTTGCAGAGTGAGAGATAGGGGTTCAATTTCATTCTACTACATATGGATTTCCAGTTTTCCCAGCACCATTTATTAAAGAAGCTATTTTTCTCTAGTGTATATTTATGGTGCCTTTGTCTAGTATGAGATAACTGTACTTCTGTGGGTTTGTCTGTGTCTTATATTTTGTTCCATTGGTTTTCTTTTTTTTTTGTTAGTTTGGTTGGTTGGTTTTGGGTTTTTGTGTGTGTGCCAGTACCATGCCATTTTTGTGACTATAGCTCTGTAGAATAACTTAAGGTCTGGTATTGTGATGCCTTTTGCATCACTTTTCTTGCTAAGTATTGCTTTGGGTGTTTTGAGCCTCTAATATTTACAAATGAATTTCATGACTGCTTTCTCTATTTCTATGAAGAATATCATTTGAATTTTATTAGGAATTGCATTAATCTGTATAGCACTTTTGGTACTATGGTCACTTTGACAATATTAATTCTGCTTAAACACATTTCTCAAAAGAAGAAATACAAATGGCCTACAAATATATTAAAAAAATTAACATCTTAGCAATTAGGGAAATAAAAATCAAAACTACACTGAGATTTCATCTCACTTTCTCTGGAATGGCAATCATTAAGAATGTAAACAATTGTAAGTGCTGATGATAATGGGGGGAAAATGAACACTTATATATTGTTGGTGGGATTGTATATCAGAACACTACTGAAATCAGGAATGGACTCACCTTATGGCCCAACTATGCCACTCCTCATATGTATCTGAAAGAATTAAAGTCAGCATACATCGTATCCTTGAACACAGCAATACATGAATACCTATATTTATAGCACACACACATGTATTGTATATTAGGACACTAAACACACACACACACACAAAATGGAGTTTTATTTAGTCATAAAGAATGAAATTATATTATTTGCAGGAAAATGGGTAGAACTTGAGAACATATGTTAAGTGAAATAAACCAGACTTGGAAAATCAAGGGTCATATGTTTTTTCTTGTATGTGGAAATTAGCAAAAAAAAAAAAAACAAAAAAAATAAATGCGCAGGGGGATCTTATGAAAATAGAAAGGAGAACAGTAGAGCAAAGGGAGCAGAGGGAAAGAGGAAGAAAGGGAAGGTACTAGGGAATAAAATTAACTAAATTTTGCTATGTTTGCAGGTATGAATATGTAACAGTCAATCAAACTATTATGTACAATTATAATGCACCCATAAAAACTCAAAAGAATAGCTATAGCTATTTAAGTTTTAATTTCTCTTTACCAATGACATTTCTTAAAGATATTAAAAGTTGAGTTGCAATTCCTATGATCTGATTTATATATTTGATTTTGTCAAATACATGATAATCCATGTTTTGTTTTTTAAACATAGGCCTTATATATAATGAACATTTATTAAATGGATGAAAACATTGAAAGAAAAATTGATAACATAAAATTTTAAACTGCCAATCATACTCATATAAAGGCTTAAAAGAACATCTAAATTTTAGTGTTCCTTAAAATGAATAGATATTTTAAGTGTTTTATTAAAAAGACAAAGACAATCCCCGTGAAAGCACTGAAATTAGAAAAACGGCGCTGTTTTATTTTTTTTTTTACTTGAAAGGGAACACTTGTTCATAACACAAAAGTACTTTTATATTATGTTAGCATTGATAATCAGGTACTGTTATTATTAGTAAATGTACAAAAAAAAAAAGGAAAAAGGAGTAGGAAGTTGTGGCACAGTGTAAGCTGGAATGAAATCTCCTGAATATCAGCCCTATTAAACCAAGATAATTTGCATTATTAATACTGCTTTTAATGGTATTTTTTCTTTATTTTTCCTACTTTTCTTATTTGTTTTACTCTAAGAAGATCTTAATCAAGCCAAATTAAAAAAAAAAAAAAAAGATCCTATAACAAACAGCACAGCTGCAAACTCACACCAGATCCAGGGAGAATCTGAAAAACTCACAGCAGCCCAGGGACACACTTTGCCACTGTGGACATGGAAAATGCCAAGTTAAAAAAGAGAGGAAAACAAAAACAAAGTAGAATTTTGAGCTTTGCCCACTGATGCACATTCAAATAAATATCCACTTACTGGAGTAGTATATTAGATGTTTGAGCCAAGCAACTGACATGAGTCTTATGATCCAGGGCAAGCTCTGCCAGAATTTCCTATTAAACTGTCAGTCACCAGATACTAGGTGTCAAAAAGGACAAAGCTACACATTTTGTTTCTTAATTTATTATTCCCCCAAATCACAGCACACAATGTGTCCTCAAACTTGAGAGTAAGAATCATAATAAAAAATGACCATATTTGTCATTATATGGGCCAAACACACCAGAGAACCACCTACGATTTAAGGGAATAGAATTTGCATGCTCTACTGATAATTAAATCCGTAAGTGTTAAAGTATGAATCAAATAAGAAATACTATTCTTAGGGTCTCCTAAGTTACAAACCACAAACTAAATTATTTTAGATATAGGATACGTATTTTGTTCATAGCTTTTTAAATCTATTATTAGAATGTTTTAAAAGAGGATGGAGAAATCATTTCATATTTATCAGATATTCAGCAAACCCTTATTTCCAGGCAGTGTGCTATGCACTAGCTATACAATGGTAGTGAGGAAAAATATATTTTGTTTGATTCACATTCCAGTCTACTGGGGATGGCAAGCTATTTTCAGCTAAATAGATTAAGACTCATTATAATACTTAAGTATATAGCACTTAGGATGGGATTTTTTTATTTCTCTTCTTATTTTTTTTATTTCTCTTCCTTCCTTCCTTTCATATTCTCTCTCCACAGTTTCTCTTATCCAGTAAGATTTTGCTTGTGAGAGTGTATAAGGAAGGAATAGACATAGAAACAAATTCATGGCAATATTAACAAGGAAAACATTTTTTATAAGTAATTTCCTCTAAAAATATCTGGAAGACCCAGAACCTCCTCCTACAACAAAACCAAGGGGCTACTGCCATTCTATCTCCCTGGAGACAAGAGCACAGGGATATACAAAAGATGGTGCCATGTGGGGAGAAAAGCAAAGAGAGAGAGAGAGTTTAGAATAGTGCTAAGAGATACCTAGCTGAGGTTTAGGCAACACAAAGGAAAAAGCAATTTTTTTTCACCCTCTTCTGACTTCCATGGATCCATAGAATATAATGTTTTTTTTCTTTTTTTCTTGGCATTGAATCAAATATTGCAGGCATACCTTCAGGTATAAAATGTCTAACCAGAAAGTAAATAACCATAATTGAAATGAGCAGAGAGTAGACATTTCTTATAGAAGTACCTAGAGGAAGGGATGTTTTATCTGAGACCTGAAAGATGAAAAGATTTCATTAACAAAACTGAAGCATTATTTTACAAAAGTTAGAGATATGAGAGAGGACAAGTTTAGGAGCTAAAAATATTGCTGGGAGTTAGAAGAAATAGATGTAAGGGGCATTTAAAGTCATCCAGGAAGAAGACCATACAATACTTTGATGACATTAAGTAGTTTATTCTTCACCCTGAGATTATGAGAACCTTTAGAAGACTGCAGGAGAAGGAGAATATGGGACCAAAATGGTTTGGGAGGGAATTTTAAGACAAATTTGAACTCACAGAGCTAAGGCACATCTGATGTAACATATTTAGGTAGAAGTATTGAGTCTGCAGCAGAATTTTCAGACCAAGAGCTTTTTATACAAGTTGAGGACAGAAACAGGTAAAGCAGAAGAAGTTTGAGATTTGGGACCATTCAAGCAGCATTTGCATCATTTGTTCTCAGACACTTAAAAGGAGACCAATGGGAGAACTATCCAGGAGTGTCATACTTGCTGCCTCTCCACTACAGTTTCCAGAAGTTTCTGCCCAGGCACTATAAATGTAAAAACTATTTTTGAAGTGTTGTATAAGACTTGCCCCCACCCCCAAAGTATAGTATGTGTGTGTGTGTGTGTGTGTGTGTGTGTGTGTGGTGTGTGTTAATTGGCAGAACATATTTGCTCCATCAAAAAAAAATCAATAAAATTCATGCAAGAGGTTCTGTTAAAAACTGCTGCTGGTGATAAAATGCGTAGTAATAGCAGATGTTTGGTGAGATCTTCCTCTGGAATATCCACTTGTCTCAGTATTTTAAGTGTTAACTCATTCATCCTTAAGCAATCCCATGAGGGAAGAGAAATCACTCTCTCCATTTTACAGAAAACCAGGAAATATAAAGTGACGGTAACTCGCTTACTTGTTGAGTAGTAAGTCAAGGGTTTGAAAGTCATGCAGACTTTTTGAAAGGGTTCCAGAGCCAATCTCATCATGGGAGATAAGATTTGATAGTCTTACAATCTTGCTAAAGATAACACAAAGATAGAGTGAAATTGAAAAGCCTCTCATGACTTAAATCTTAAAACTCAGGAAATTCTTTTGTTGTAATGATGTTTAAATACTCAAAATACTGCAAGTATCTCAGATAGGATAAGCTAGGATAAACAGCAGAAATAATCAATCCAAAAAAAATCCAGTAATAAAAACATGCTTTCACTTAACAGAGAAAGCATGTTTTTATTACTACAGTAGTCTCCAAAATGGGTCAACAGAGGAGCTCTGCTCATTGTTACCACTCAGAGACCCACTTGGGATAAAACTCCATATCCTGCCTTGGGTTGCCATAATCTCTTCAAAGGAAATTGAAATGTGAACTATCATGCCCCAAACAGACAAACATCACTTCTTCTGATCATATTTCATTGGCCAAAGCCAATATGGTCATATCAAACTCCAAGAAGCTGGAGAGGCAAAAGTGTGGTATTTGTCAATATTACTGTAAGTTACTCTGCTGGACTCTCAATAAACTCTAGAGATGGTGGGATTTCATTACTAGACCATGACACAGATGAGAGAGAAGACGGTGAGTCCTGTGACAAGAGTGTTCCCTGCTGCAGCTTTCTGTTGAATCACTCTAGTCATAGCTCTTAAGCAGAGGTTCTCACTGAATTACGTGGTTCAGAGCCACTGCAGGTCAGAGACATTCATTAGAATAAAAAAGTATTCCACTTCAAGATGTGATGTTGAATGTCAATCCGAAGACAAGTAGAAAAGATACAGGGATAGAATCAAAAGTAATTTATTAAAATATAGAAAAAAATTATCAACAGATCTAATAGATATATATCATTACCCATGACAAGACATGTTTTACTGTAGCCACGGTCTTTTGAGGATGCTGGAATAACTTTAAAAGAAGAAGAAACCAGACTGGCTGATAACAGACTTTAAGAAAGGGAAATATATTTTATCATACTATATTTTAATATTTTTTAATCTTATTTTGTAATTGATACATAGAAATATAGAAATTGAACACACTAATGGCACACCCTGATATGTTTTGATATGTGTATACATTACAAGGTTAATCAGGTTAAGCATTTTTAATTCCTCAAACACTTAACATTTCTATGTGGTGAAAATTTACAAAAAAAAAATTTCTTCTAACTTTTAGAAATTCACAGTATGTAATTGTTATCGATAGTGACCCAACTGTGCAATAGCCTACCATAAATTCTTGCTCCTAACTTATTACTCATTGACCAAAAATTCATCATCTCTTCCCTACTTCTACTCTTTTAAGTCTCTAGTAATCGCCTTTCTACTCTCTAATTCTTTTATAAATTTTTGCTCTTTTTAGTTACACATGTCAGTAGAGTATATTTTGACATATTTATAAAAACATGGAGTACATCTTTTCTAATTAGGATAGACACAATGTTGAGATTCACTGTGATATATTCATATATATATAGGAAAATTATGTCAGAATCATTCCACTCTCTTTCCTACTCTTTTCCTTCCTCCCTTCCCTTCATTCCCCTTTGTCTAATCTGCTGAACTTCTTTTCTACTCTGTACTTCTATCAGATCAACTCTTTTTTAGGTGCCACATAAAAGTGAGATTGTGTGATGTTTGTCTTTCTGTGCCAGGCAAATATTACCTAATCTACAGTTGCATCTCTACTATTACAAATGACAGAATTTTACTCTATTTATGGCTGAACAGTATTCCATTGTGAACACATACCACATTTTCTCTACCCATTTATCCATTGATGTACACTTAGGCTGATTCCATTTCTTGGCTATTACAGAGAGTACTGAAGCCAGGCATGGTGATACACACCTATAATCTCTGAAGAGTAAAAAATGTATAGGAAATATAAATCCCAGTTAATACACTTATCAGGAAATAGTTTCAAATATTCACTATTTGAAAAAACTAAATTTATTATTTATACATGCCAGAATTTGTAACAGATTTGGTTGTGAAATTCAATCTATTTTGCTAATTCAGATCCAAATAGAAGATAGAACAAGGAAGCCAGCTCAAAATAAAGATACAGGGCTGGGGATGTGGCTCAAGCGGTAGCGCGCCTTGCCTGGCATGCGTGCGGCCCAGGTTCGATCCTCAGCACCACATACCAACAAAGATGTTGTGTCCGCCAAGAACTAGAAAATAAATATTAAAAATTCTCTCTCTCCTCTCTCACTCTTTCTTTAAAAAAAAAAAATAAATAAAAAATAAAATAAAATAAAGATACAAAAAGCCTAGCATTATGACATCATTCTTTATTTTTTAATTTTATTTTCTTTTTTCTAATTTATTATATATGACAGCAGAATGCATTACAATTCATATTACACTTATAAAGCACAATTTTTCATCTCTCTTGTTGGATACAAAGTATGACATCATTCTTTTTTAACACATGTGATGATTAGGAGAAAACTGGCATTCCCATATTCATGGTATGTCACTTTTTTAAAATCATGTTCATGGACTGAAAAAAAATCTTTCTTCTTAATCTGTAAAACATTTTATAAGAAACAGAAGGTACTGGGTTTTAAACAACTTTTGAAAGAATGATATGTATTTGTCATCCTGCATTTTGATAATAAATTTTCTAAATATATCACCAGATTTTTTGGAAAAGGGGGAACTTATATAATGTATAGTTTTTTCATCTCACAGCTTTTAAAATTTTTTCTTATTTACCTCTAATTTTAAGCAACTTGATTATTATATGACTCAGTCTAGCTTTATCCATTTCTTAGATTCTCTATTCTTGGATCTGTAGGTTTGTAGCTTTTTGTCAAATTTGAAAAATTTTCACCCATTGTTATTTCAAACACTTTCCTACCCCTATTTTACTTTAGGGACTTCAATTGCACATGTATTAGGTAGTTTGATAATGTCCTACAACTAATTGATAATCTCTTCATTTTTTTTCAATACTTAAGCATGTTTCATTATGTATAGTTTTTATTGCATGTCTTCAAGTTGATTAATAAATTCTTTGTAAGTATTTAGTCTGTTATTAATTAAAATTTTCATCTGTAGAAGTTACCATTGGGTCTTTTTTAATTATTATTTATTTATTTTTGTATTAGAGCTTCATGATTATAATTTGTGGTTGGTTTTATCCCAACAAACTCATACATACATGGAAATTTATGTCAGTTCATGATTCCCCCTTTTCCCTCCCATTCTCCTCCTCTTTCTCCTTCCTCTACTATACTTCCTTTCACTTGACTATTAATTTGTACTTCATTGATTCCTATGTAACTTATCGTTCTCTCCCCCTTTCCTTTATTTTACTCTAGCTTCTGCATATGAGATAAAACATTTAATCTTAGAGTTTCTGAGTTGTCTTACTTCACTTAGCATGATATTTTCCATTTCTACCCATTTAAGAGCAAATGCCATTATTTTATATATATATATATATATATATATATATATATATAGTTTCTTAATCCATTCATCAGGGCTGATTCCATAATTTAGCTATTGTAAATTGTGCTACTATAAACATTGATGTGGCTATGATGCTGTAGTATTCTGATTTCAGATCTTTTGGGAAAATACCCAGGAGTGGGAGAGCTCTGTCATATGAGGGTTCCATCCTTAGTTTTTGGAGGAATCTCCATACTGCTTTCCAGAATGGTTTTACTAGTCTGTGGTCGCCACCAACAATGTACAAGTGTTTCTTTCTTCCCACAACCTCATCAGCATTTACTATTGCTCCTATTCTTGATCATTGCAATTTTGAGTGGAGTAAGATAAAAATGAAAATTGAAACCACATTTTAATTTTAATTTCATTTCATGGATTGTCAGAGATACTGAACATTTTTTCATATATTTGTTGGCTATTTGTGTTTCTTCTTTTGATAAGTTTCTGTATAGCCTCTTGCCCATATAATGATTGGGTTTTGGCATTTTGTTGTTGTTGTTGTTGTTGTTGTTGTTTTGGGGGTGTTAAGTTTTTTGATTTCTTTGTATCTTCTGGATATTAATCTCCTATTAGAAGAGTAGCTGGCCAAGATTCTCTCCCTCCCATTTTTAGGCTTTCTCTTCATGTCTTAATCATTTCCTTAGCTGTAAAGAAGTTTTTAATTTAATGACATCTCACCTATTGATTATTGGTTTTATTTTTTGTGATTTAGGAGTCTTGTTAAAGAAGGTCTGTGCCAGCACTTATTTGATGGAGTATTGACCCTTTGTTTTTTAACAGTCGCAAGATTTCTGGTTTAACTCCTAAGTCTTTGATACATTTCAATTTGAGAGAATCTAATTTTATTTTTCTACATATAGCTATCCAGTTTCTGCAGCACCATTTGTTAAGAATGCTGTATTTTCTCCAAGATATATTTTGGGCACCCTGTCAAATATGATGGTTACATGTTTGTGGGTTTGTCTCTTGTGTCTTCTATTTTATTCCAATGGACTTTATATCTATTTTGGTAACAATACTATACTGCTTTTTTTTTTTTTTACTACAGCTCTGTAGTATAATTTCAGAACAGGTATTGTTATGCTTCCTGCTTAACTTTGCTTATTTATTATTGCTTTGACTATTCTAGGTCCCCTTTATTCCAGTGAATTTAAGATTTGTTTCATTCTAATTCTGTGAAGAATGTTATTGATATTTTGATGGGAATTGTATTAAATCATATATTGCTTTGGTAATATGGCCATTTTGTCAATATTAATTCTGGCTATCCAAGAACATGGGAGGTCTTTCAATCTTGTAAGGTCTTCTTCAATTTCTTTCTTCAGTGTTCTATGATTTTCAATGTAGAGCTCTTTGACCTCCTTGGTAAGATTAATTCCCAAGTATTATCTTTATGTTATTGTGATTGGGATGGTTTTCCTGATTTCTTCCTTTACCCAATCACTATTGAAGTACAGAAAAGCTATTGATTTATAGGTGCTGATCTTGTATTCTGTTACTTTGCTAAATTCACTTATAAACTCTAGAAGTCTTCTGGTGGTGATTTTTGGATCCACTGCATATAGAATCATATTGTTAGCAAACAGAGATAGTTTGACTTCTTCTTTTCTTATCCCCTTGATTTCCTTTTCTTGCCTGATTTCCTGAAGTTTTGAGGAAACTGAATAGGAGTGCTGAAAATGGACAGCCTTTTCTGTCCTGAATTTTATGGACATACTTTTGTCCATGTAGTTTGATGTTGGCTTTGGGTTTTTCATAAATGACCTCTACGATATTGAGTTAAGTTCCTTCAATCTCTAGCTTTTCCAGCAATTTTTAACATGAATGGGTGTTGATTTTATCAAAGGCCTTGCCTGCATCTGTTGAAATGATCGTGTGAGCTTTGTTCTTCATTCTGTTTAAGTGAGGATGCACATTTACTAATTTCAATATGAACCATACTTGCATCCCTGGAATGAAATCCACTTGATTATTTTCTTCATATGTTTTTTAATGCACCTTGTTAATATTTTATTAAGGATTTTTGCATCAATGTTCATCAGGAATATTGGTCTGTAGTTTCCCTGATGCATCTTTATTTGGTTTTGGTATCAGGGTTATACTAACTTCATAAAAAGTATTTGGGAGTGTTTCCTCTCCTTCAACTTTATGTAATAATTTGAGAAAGACTGGTGTTAGTCCTTCTGTAAAGTCCTATAAAAATCAAATGAGAATCTATTTGGTCCACAACATTTTTTTCCTGAAAGGCTTTTAAATGTTGTTTCAATTTCATTACTTAATATTGGTCTGTTTAGGATTTCTATATCTTCCTGGTTCAACTTGGGCAGGTTATATGAGTCTAAAAATTTGTTCATGTCTTCCAGATTTTCCAGTTTATTGGAGTATGAATTTTCAAAATAGGATCTGATAATCCTCAGGATTTCAGAGGTTCTATGGTGATATCTTCTTTTTCATCTCTGATCTTCTTGATTTGCTTCTTCTTACTCTTTCTTTTGGTTAGTTTTGTCAATTGTATTAATCTTTTCAAAGAGCCCACTCTTCCTTACATTGATCCTGTTTATTATTTTCGTATTTTCAATTTCATTGATTTCAGCTCTGATCTTAATTATTTCCTGTCTTTGACTGGTTTGAAAGTTAGTTTGTTGTTCCTTTTCTAAGGCCTGGAGGTGGAGCATAAGCATATTTATTTGGCATCACTCTGATTTTTTAATGTAGGCACTCAGTGCTATAAATTTGGCCCCAGAACTGCTTTCATACTGTCTCAGAGATTTTGATATGTTGTATCTTTATTCTCATTTATTTTTAAGAATTTCTTGATTTCTTTTCTCATTTCCTCTTTGATCTATTCTTTATTTAAGAGAATATTGTTCAATTTCGATGACTTTATGTGGATTCTATTATTATCTGTTGATTTCTAGCTTCATTCCATTATAATCTGATAGGATACATGAGATTATATCAATATTTTTATATTTGTTAAAATTTGCTTTGTGTCTTACAATATGAACTATTTTTTGAAAAACATCCATCCTCAGCTGGAAGAAGATACATTCAGCTGTTTCATGGTAGAATATTTTGTAGATGTCTGTTAGTTCCATTTGGATTTTAATATTGTTTAGGTTGGAGATTCTTAGTTGATTTTTTGTTTTGATGTCCGTGTTTATTGGTGGTAAGGGTGTACTGAAATCTCCCAGTATTATTGTGTCGGGGTCTATGTGGAATTTAATTCCATGGAGTACTTTTTCCATATAATTGAGGCATTAACATTGGGACATAAATGTTTACTGTGGTTATATCTTGTTGTATTGTTCCCTTTACTAGGATGTAATGGCCTTCTCTGCCCTTCCAACTTGTGTTCCCCCTAGGAAGATTCCACTCCACACCCTTTTACTCTTGTGCTATGCCACACACCCCTCTATCCCTTGATAAGGTGCCTATTTGTGGTTTATTTATTTGCTCTTTTATGATCTCCTGAGTCCCTCAAATGTCACTGGGATGTGCTCACCCAAAATGGCTCCAAAATGAATGCAAAGCCTCAGTCTCTGCCTTCAGTCAAGGTGGAGAGTACGTTTATTTAACACCCAAGTATGCTTGACAAGGATCTGCACAATTTTCTGCCTTTTAGGTTAGATAAGTTAAGGCAGTGTTTTTGATCTTAGATTTCTCTGCATCAAGACCCAAGGTGGCAATGTCTGAAATGTGGCTTCCTCTTTTCTGCCTCTCTTTGTTGGTGGTGGGTAAGCTTAGGCCTGTGGCTTCTTACTTTATTGTATCCAACCTTCTGATTCCCCAAGCTGCTCTGAGTGTCCAGTACTAAATCCCAGTGAAATCTGTCTTTCACCCACTTCACTGAGAAGCTGTATTTCTACTATCTTGATCTCACACCATGACGCAGCCTGGAATGCAGCCTTCTCTACTTCACCATCTTTCACCCCTCTCTTCGCTTTTTAAACATATATATCTACTTCATGGGCTCAATCTTCCCTCTACCTTCCTGAGTATGTTTTTCATATATTCTGTCCACTTTTCTGGTTTGTCAGGCAAGAGGAAACACTCAGCTCATGTTAGTCTATCATTACCAGGAGCAGGAGTCATGTATATTCAATTTTCATTTTTTAATGTAAAGGATCTTACCTCTGCATTCAAAAATGTAACTGAGCTATACTCTCTTGTGGCTCATGCTCATGTTAACATAATTAAATTAATCTGAAAGATTTGCATTTATAATATTCTAGTAGAGTGAGGATCAATAAATATTAGAAGAACATAATTTCTTAAATCAAAATGTCACTGAGTGGTGGGGTGGTGATAGGGAAAGGATTTAACTAAATTATCCCAAAATGAACCTGAAAAAACAAATAATAGATAAAAAATACTGAAAAGAAAAAGAGAATGAAGAAAACTGACCCTCATAAATCTTAAAATTCGACCTCAAAATTGAAAAACAGATCAATGAACTAGAAACAGACCTATTCTAGGGAAGCAATAATTTAATTTAGGACACAGATAATATAGTATGAATTGGTAAAACAGGCAAATTTGTAAACTAAAATAAGAAGTTAAAAATAATAAAACTATAGCTGTACCTCCTAATATTCATCATGATAAATTCTAGAATGGATTATATAATTAATTTAAAAATATGAATGTACTATAAGGTGCAATTGTACATGCTTATAATCCTAGTGACTTGGGAGGCTGAGAAAGGAGAATTACAAGTTTGAGTCCAGTTTGGGCAATTTAGTGAGAACTTGACCCAAAATATAAAGGGGACTGAGTATTTAAATCAATTGCAAAGTACCCTTGGGTTCAATCCCCATTTTTTACATTGAAAAATGAAAATTAAATGAGTGTGTGTGTGTTTGTGTGTGTGTTGTATAAATTCACAGGTTAAAAAAGCAAAGTGAATGGGTGATTTTTTTTCTATTCTAAAGAATACATAAGTTAAATTTAAAAGTAAAATGGAAAATGTAGTATATGATAAAAACAGAATAAATTCCTACTTTAAATGTTATTCTAAATCAACAATAAAAATTATCAAAAACATTGAAATCAGTCAAATGCATGTTTTCAATTATGTACAGAAGAACCAAGATTAATAAGCAAATGAAAAAATTTCTTACTAGAAACAAAAAGTAAAAAGCACAGAAGCATAAAATAATAACTCAAAAATTGGAAAAAAATGTTTAAAAAAACCCCAGAATGATGAAACGAGTAGAAGGAAAAAGCATACTTCCATTCTTGGTGGAGACAAATTTTTTTTTTTTTAATTTGGATAATTGTTTAACAACATACATATTATAACCTGAACCATGCTGTGTCACTTAGCAACTTAATATAATTTTTTTTGGTACCAGGAATTAAACCCAGGGTTGCTTAACCACAGTCACATCTTCAGCCCCTTTTTAATGTTCTGTTTTGACACAGGGTCTTGCTAAGTTGTTTAGAGGCGTGCTAAGTTGTTGAGGCTGAATCTGAACTTGCAATCCTCTTGCCTCAGCCTTCTGAGCTGCTAGGATTATAGGCAAGTGCTACCACACCCAGCAATATCGTGTTTTAATAGCACATTTCGTGTTTTAATAGCACATTTGAGGAAATATAACACTCATGATGTTAAATAAATAGAGACTACAAAATGCCTATACTATCTGATACATATTAATTAAACAAGAAAATATACCAAACTGTAAACAGTGGGTATCACTGTATTATTGGAAATGTGGCAAAGTTTCAGGAAATAATATCATTTTTCTGGTCATAAAATGATTCAAAATCTGTTCTTTTTGTTGTTTTTGTGGTGCTGGGGATCAAACCTAAGACCTTGTACATGTGAGGCAAGCACTTTACCAACTGAGCTATATACCCAAGTCAAAACCTGTTTTTTTTTTAATTTGTTATTTATTCTTATTGTAGTCTGGTAGTCCACTTGGGTGGTAATGAAGGCTTTTTCTATCAGCTACAGTGGAATAAAGTAAATCATTCCCCAGAATGCTGGTATCTATTCTGGAATGCCATAAACTCTCTAATAACTTTATCTCTGTATCTGTCACCAGGAAGTTTAATCCTTCTGCTGATAGGCAATTTTAGGGCTGAGGTCTTAAATCTGGATGGGGTAGGAGGATGGAATGCTTTTCTCTGGACATATGTTGCTCATTATGTCAGTCCCTTTATAGCTACTGATTCAGGGTCACCTTGAAAGGAAACACCCAGCAGAGCTAGAAGTTGGTTACTGATCATAAGAGGATAGTGTTACATGTTCAGTGTGGAAGAAGTTACCTTATTTCTCAGAGATTGTGGGATACCATCACCATGTGTAGAAAATGTGTAGAAATACTTACCTTTACATAAACCTTCAAAAGAAGTCTCATCACTGCAGAAAAGTGCATCAACTTTGTATTCTTGAAAGTATATATGTTAAATATACATTCACTACCTGCCAAATGAATGAATGGAGAATGAGTAAAGTACTGTGATCTCCTTTACCTGGTGTTTGTTTCAGAATTTTCAACCCTCGTTTCCAGTGTGACTATCTTGGGAGATTTTTTTTTAAATACTGTTTCCTAATTTTTCTCCCCTCCTGAGAGATTCAACTTGATCTGTTCTAGACAGGGACCTGATGGGGCTTCCAAAGACAGTTGTTCACTGTAAAAGGATTCTCAGTGATTGAGAAAAATAGAAGCCTGGAGACTAGGCTAAATTTTCTGAGAAGGGGTGCATTTTCTAGATATGCCTGATTGGCCCCTTGGAACAAGGGATGCACATTCCAATTTCTTTTCATATAATGATTGAATGTAAATAGGCTGTGGTCTTGAACCCAGGGCCTAGGATTTTTTTTTTTTTTAAGTAAAATCAATGAACAGCTATGGTTGAAAACCTCAGGCAACATTCATTATTACCAATGCCAAGTTGAATTCTTCCCTGCAGAATTTTATTCCTATTTTTTTCTCTCTGCTTATAATTGCTTTCTGTAATCTATGATCCCCATTTCCACTTGTACTCCTCTATCCTAACCCATGTCCACTCTCTGCCATATTCTCCCTAGGAACTATGGTTCTGGCTACTTGATAGATCTAGTAATCAAGTATAGGGTTTTGAATTAAATAATTTGGGTAGTAGAATGAATCAGTCATTACTGTCTTATGTGCATACATTATTACACAACCAATGAAATTCCACATCATGTAAAAAAGAATAAGAAGTTATACCCCCTACACATATATGTCAAAATGCATTCTACTAACATGTATAGTTAATTAGAACAAATTTAAAAATTAAAAAAATAAAACCTTAGTGGGGGAAAGTACTTTGAAATTGATAATAAATACTGTTGGAGTAAAATATATACTCAAAAAATATAAATAAATAAAATAATTTGAATCTTACTAGACCAAACTCTGAACTGGGCTACTATAGCTTGATGGAAACATGGCCACCAAGCTGAAGAAGGTGTATTAAGTTGAAATCAGGGGGACCCTGAGTTCTCTCCAGCTGTAAACTTGTTATAGTTGCAATGCTTGTGGGCCTAGGGAAGGTAATGGGCAAAAAAAATCAGCTGATATATGGCTTTCAAAAGATATTTCATTGTCCATAAAAATTTAATAATGTTATTCAGTTCAGTCCAACCAACTATAACATATATTTTTGATGGTCTGCTATGCAGTAGAACATCTGAGTAATAAAAGTAGCAGGGTGGTAGAGCCCTACCATAAAGACTCATGCAATCAAAGGGATGATAATGAAAAATTAAAGGATATGGGGAGAATCCCTTTCAGGAGCTCCCCTCAGCTTCTTAGCAGCATGCTCAGAAAGGCTTCAAACAAAACAATATCAAAACCTGGAAGGCATGTTTGCCTAATGTAAGATACTAATAAACACTCAGAAAACAATTCAAAGGAAGGATGAAAGATGGCATGGGAAGCTGTCATCTGAGTGTCGTCTTAGCAGTTGAAGAGCTATAGAAGGAAAAGAAGCAAAAACATGGTGGTAGAGGGACATGGAGAGCCCTGCTTATTTCCAGAGAAAAGGAGCAGAGTTAAGAAATCATCCTTCCATTGGACCTGAGCTAGTGAATTTGAGCTCAAGAGCACTCATGTCTACTGCAGAGCTCTACAGAATCCACATGTGTGCTGGAGGCTGTCTTGTGCCCAACTCAGTAACTCAGCACTTTGGCTTTCCTTTCCAAGGCAAAGGAGCTAATATGAAAGGACATGTCCATAAGTATGTGCACTTCATGGGAAACAACATATTATCTGAAATGGTAGAACCCATCTTTCCCAAGTTAAAAGTAAGTGAACGTAAGACATGAGTAGATCACTTCTGAATTCAAGATGAGCAAAGAGAAAGTTTACAAATAAATCAAAACACAACAAAACCTGCATATGAATAATTTAGAAAACAATGTGAACTGGGGCAATGAACATTATCTTGTAGTCAAAATGTAAAAATAATACTTCTGAAAAAGATCAGAAACCTAAAACAGAAAAACAGGACAATGAGACAAGGGATTAAAAATCTTACACTCATCATAATGGCTAATGTTAAAAAAAAGTGACAATATCAAGGGCTATTAAGAATGTGGCATCACCAGAAGTCTCTCATTCATTAGTGGAGTAAGTGTAAAATGGGGCAGCCACTTCAGCAAAAGATTTTGCAGTTTCATTAAAATTTAAACATATAATTACCACATGACTTAACAATCCTACATCTGTAATAAACAAACAAAAGACTTCTCTGCATAAAAAGACCTAAACAAGATCACGTGAGTAGTTTTCTACACAATGCCTCAAACTGCAATCAACCCAAATATCTTTCATAGGGGAAGAGACACATCATAAAAGAGTCAAACAGTGGAAAAATATTCAACAGCAAAAATGAACAAACAGAAAATGAGCACAATGACATGCATGAATCTCACAAATGAAACAGTGAATAAAAGAAGCCACACAAAATAGTTCATGGAAGATGATTCAATTTTATAAATTTCCTGCATAAATAAGTCTAATTCATGATATTTTTTTTAAACTGAGAATTGAACCTAGGGGCACTTTACCACTATCTCTGAGCTACATTCTTAGTCCCTATTTTTAGTTTTTGTTTGTTTGTTTGTTTGAGACAGTCTTGCTAAGTTGCTGAGACTGGTCTCAAACATGCAATCACCCTGCCTCAGCCTCCTAAATTGATAGGATTACAGACAGGTGTGTGCCACCACACCTAGCTCTAATTCATAATTTAGAAAAGGAAGAATAAATGTGTTTCTGGGATGGGGCAGACATTGACATAAAAAGGTTGTATAGGAACTATCTAGGTTAATGTAGAGAAGAGCCTGGGTTACTTAGTATGTTAGTCAAAACTCTAAGTGGCTTATTTAAGACTTAATTTAAGTTTAATCTTAAAAGAAAGCAGGAATGAACTTTGAATTCTAGTTAATTCTGTGCACACTGAAGAGTTTAAGGAGGACAAGTTATCTATTTCTATGTAACAAATTGTCCTAAAATATGGTGCTTTAAAACAACAAGCATTTATTATCTCACCATTTTTATAGATGAAGAAACTTATATCAGTTTAGCCACGTGGTTGTAACAGGTTCTTTCAGGAAGTTGCAATCAAGGTGATAGCAGAGGTTATAGTCACCTAAAAATTGGACTGGCGCTAGATGATTCTCTCCAGGTTCATTCCTGTGGCTTTTGGCAGGAGGTCTCAGTTCCTCCTCACTCAGGTTTCTCCACAAGACTGTTCATTACAGTCATCTTACCCAGAGTTAAATACTGCACAGAGAAAACTTAGTTCCTGTGTGATCTTACCTTAGAGGTCATACAGCATAGTGTTTAATCATAATTTGTTGATCATGTAGATCAACTCTGATGTAGTATGGGATGGGACAACACATGGGCAAAAGCTTCAGGACATGAAGATCATTTCAGAGCTGACTACTAAAAGAGTACCAATATTTGTCATTTAAATGCATGACGATAGAGATGGATTGACTGATGATAAATGATTGAAAGTATTGATAGAATAAGATATAAAATAGAAAAATATTAATAACTGTGAAATCTGTGTAGTAGGGAGCTATGTTACTGTATAAGTCAGTAAACTTTTCTATATGTTTGAAATTTTTCAAAATAAAATAATGAGGAATCACTTAATCCTAAGAAGACATGGGGTAACATGGCCTCCTCTAAATAGAAATCTATAAGAGCTCTGTCTAATTGGAGGCAGAGATGCTAACAGGTGATGGTTGTAATAAGGCATAGGTGTTTTTGCAGATGGCAGCACTGAATGGAATGCTTGCATTGTATGTCCAGCAGAAAAGCTTGAAAGAGCATCAGAGTGAACATACCTGTTAGTCCACAAAATAAGATACTTCCTATGCGTGCTGGTGACTTGAATTGTAACAGAATGAAGCCAATTTAGGACTGTTATTTGAGAGAAGTAGCGATGACCAGTGTTAGTGTGAACTGATATCTGAAGACCAGATTGGAGCAAGTAGCATTTATTTTAAGGACATGATAGAAAAAACTGTACAGAGAAGGAAATAGCCTCACTTGGAAATTACCACCAGTGTTATAATGATAGTTTTTAAAGACTATGTGACTTTTCTCTCAAAGGGAAAAGTTCAAAGAATTTTCTTAAGAATAAGACTGTTTCTGCCAGGTGTGGTAATGCACACCTGTAATCCCAGTGACTCAGGAGACTGAGGCATGAGGATCATAAGTTCAAGGTCAGCCTGGGCAACTAAGTGATATCCTGTCTCAAGATAAGAAATTTAAAAAGGGGCTGGGGATGTGGCTCAGTGGTTAATCACACCTGGCTTCAATCCCCAGTACCAAAAAGGAAAAAGAAAAAAGAGTAAAACAATTCATATATAAAACACAACAAACAATGAATGCAAGTCCTAGGACTGTGTTGAGGGCTTATTATTATTATTATTATTATTATTATATTTTACCAAAAACACCACCAAAAAAGTAATATGAATCATTGCATATGATTAAGCCACGTATTAATAGGGACAAACAGAAGCTAAAAATCACAGGAACCACTCAAGAGCTGAGAAATGGGGAGTGACAGACACAAGCTAAAGATAGTCCTCTGGCTTTTGTTCTGGTTGTGTGTGAACTGCTCCATGTTCTCTCACACAGTCTGCACAGGGATCTTGGTGACAGACAGCAAAAAGAAGCACATGCAGACAAAGCAGTGCAGAACAATGTGTGCAGGACACTGTGGAGACCGAGACTGCCCTCCCATCTAATTGCAGTAACTGAGATGAAACATCATGAACCCCAGGGCCAGCATGGTTGCAGGGGGAGGGGGATGCTCAGACAATGCCTAAGAAGCCAAACCCAAGTCCAAGAGGCCGGTCTCTCATCTCTTAAGGGATTCAGGAAGATTTCTTGACCATGAACATGTACTTTGGAGGAAGCATAAATACCAAATATAAAAGAGCAGTCACTGAGTCTGTGCCAAGGCCATGTGTTCACATTTCATTTTTTTGTTTGTAAATGGTCTTACTTCTCTTTTTACTTTCCCTTATTTGTCAAAAGACCTGCAGTATCTCTCATTGAGCAAGTAACAAACTCTGAGATGACCTTCCTTCCTATATCATCCCTGATAAAGGGCAGAGGAAGCTGGGGAGAAGGTCAGCCTGGTATTTATGCTGGGACAGTTTGTCCCTGAAGCTGAGAGAAAATTCAGTCTCGACTGGATTCATCATCCTGTTCACAACCTGCAGCTTTGTGAGGACCGTGTTCACAGGTGTACAGGATTTCCTGAAGCCAGTGAGCATGTCCCAGCACTAGCTGAGAGAAAAATAAATCCTCACCAATTAAAGTATTCCATGGAAACAGAGAGAAAAGCACTGTTTTAGAATCTCAATTTTTTTTATTAAAATAAAGACACTTTTGTAAATGAATAATCCCCTAGTATACTCTACTTGCTCCTGGATTCCAGATAGGATTTCTTAAAGCAGGGCCAACCTTAGCTAATGATGTCAGTTGCTACAGGCAAATCCTACCTCCTCACACCAACACAAGAACAAGGTCTCCCAAGGAGCATCCTCGCCATGAACTTCAGTGTCTAAGGACACATTAAGGCAGCTGTCTGTTCAGAAGACAAGCAATAAAATATTCTATAAAGACACCCAGTTAAATTTTCAATTAATATGATTGAGTGCCTTCATTTTTTAGGTTTTCCCAAGGTTTGCTGATGACTAAAATTATGTAATGAAGCTTTCAAGGTTTTAAATCTGCTAATTAATCTCTGCACCTTTTACAATAACCCAAAGCAATAAAAGGCACAATGAAAAGGAGCAGATTAGCGTAGGAGTGGATTAACCCTCGGGAGGCTGGTCTCTTCCAGGCTGGGGGACTAGTGGTGTAAAGTGGGTCAGAGCATCATTTGACCGTGGTAGTATGCAGGGAGCAGTCTCATCATCTGGCAGCTGTGTCAGAACTGATTCTGAGTCCCTGCAATCCCTGCTGTGATGCCTGCTGCATGCCAGACCTCTGAATCTCTGAGTGAAAGGCAAGGGGCAGTGGGAGGGAAGCCCTGGGATCTTAATGGGTGGAACTTCCCGATACTGAGTTCAGAGTGATTGAAATGATCCTAGACACAGCCATACAGAAGCCTGAAGTTCTAATGTACTGTTGCACAGAAAGGTGACTGTAGTTAACAATATTGTACTGAATAATTCAAAATAGCTAGAAGATTTCAGATCTTCTCCTCACAAAGAAATCATCACCGGAGATGATAGATGACTTAAATATCCTGACTTGTCAGCAATATATGAAACATCGCAATGTACCCCATAAAAATGTAAAATTATTATGTCAATTAAAAATAAATTTGAAAATGTTTCTAGAAAAGCTCAAGGGATGAGACTCTCTAAGGAGGATTCAGGAAGCCACAAGTGGTGTTGAACAAATGAAAATATGAAGTGGAAAACCACTGGCCAAACAGCTTTGAGGAACAGATAGAGATACTTTGAGGCAAAAAAAAAAAAAAAGATAACCAATATCTATAACTTGAAGCTAAGTTTTACCTGAAGGAGTATTTCTTATCCCCAAGCAGAGCTGACAAAGGGATCAGATATATTAGCTCCACTGTGTCACTGTGGTTTACAATGAGCACATAATGGTGCCCACTGTTTACCTGTGGCCTCCCAGCTCCATGCCCACATGCTGGGGCTGGAGCCTGCAGTGGGTATTTTCCAGGCTCCCTTGCCCAAACCTGCAGGTTTCTGTTTAGGTTCTGCCAATGGAAGATACTAAAGCAAGAATGGAATGGGAAGCAGAAGAAGAGGATGCTCCTCTGCATTTCCAAACCCTGTCAGTGTCATCAAGCAGCAGGAGATTGCTATTTGTATATTGCTCTTACTGGGAGGCAGAGCTGGGATCTGTTCTGTGTAGTGTTTCCCTGATCCTACATTCCCTCTCCAGTGGGACTAAGAAGACAGAGAAAACTAGAGTTTTCTCTCTAAGAAGGATCAGGAGGGTGGACAGCAGTGTTCCATGCCACAGGGAAAGTGAGAACAGGGAAAAGCCTGATGGACCTGGAAGTTAGGGAATCAACCATGGCTCCGTGGACAGTCGGCAGACTAAGGAAGATTGCCACAGGGAGAATGAATGCCTGCCTCCATCTCTTGGGTACCTGATGTTGCACCCTCGAGTGAGGGGAAGAAACTATAATTTGTATGGCAAAGGTAAAAACATTGCAGATAATTAAGGTCCTTAGTTAGCGGTGAGCTGATCAAGAGAGCTAGGCCTGGGCGGGCCTTCCCTAGACAGATGAGGCCTGGCAGAAGTCAACAATCTGCTATACAGTAAATTGCCCATAGAGAAGGCCAGACTCCAGGAGCCTCCAGGAGCCTGTAGGAGCCTCAGCCCTTCAACTCCAAGAAACTGAATGCTGCCACCAACCATGTGAGTTTGAAATAGGTAAAAGAAATGCAGATGAGTTGACAGCTCTGTCCAACACCCTAATTTCAGCCTTGTGAAATCCCAAGCCGAGAGTTCAATTAACTCTAGTCTCAACTCCCGATCCAGGGCAACCGTAAGATGATACATATGTGTTAAAAGCTGAAGTCCCTAAATTTGTGGTTACTGGTTATGCATCAATAGACAGCTGAGATAGGGACAAAAGCCAGATTTTGGGCAAACACATATGCACATGCTGCATACACACACACACACACACACACACACACACACACACACACACACACTCTGTTCCTCTAGTCACTGACTGCACAAAATCCTGACACAAAACAGATCCATCATCTGAAATTATGCTGTCACAGCCCACCTTCCTAAAACAGCTCATTGCTAAGACCCAGTCAGCACACTGGGCCTCTTACTGCTAGCAATCTCCTCCCAGATGAAAACGGGGCTCCTATGCCCTCTGGAAGTTTTTGTTGAATTTCTGGCTCTCACCTCCATGCTCCAGCAGCCTGTTCTTTCCTCTACAGTATGTGAAGGAAAACAATGTCAATGTAGTCTGAATATTTTTATTATTTTCATTTGACTGTAGACGCGGAAGAGGCAAAGGAAGCTCTTCAATTAGGGTATAAAGGATCACAGAACAAGAACAAAATACAACTGTGCAAAGAAAGTTAGTAATCACAACACAAAAACTAAAGGTCAGCCTGATCATTTTGAGGCCTTGGCAATTGAAATGGAAATTAACAATGTTGCTGAATCTTTCTAGGTGACCAGGAATGCGTTCTCTCTACCCTGAAATACTTCTCATGTAGACAGTGATGGCAAAAGCACCCATGACAAATCCGCAGGGGGAAGCACAGAGACCCCTACAATAAACAAGGCGATATAGAAACTGGGAGCCTCATCATGTACAGCTGAGCCGAATCTCCTTAAGAAAGCAATCTCAATAACCTTGTCACATCCGTTCTCCACACCTTTCCTTTGGCAGGCGTTCTGTGTCCCTGTGAAGCCTCATTTCCCCATGTATCGCCAAAGGCGACCGTTTCATATCACACATCAAAGCGTGAAAAATGTCAGGGTAATGAAAACTGACACTGTGGCTAAGAGAAGGTGCACCACAGCCATTGTGGAGAGAGCTGGGTCAAGGTCCTTCATCGTGGCCCTGATTCTCCTGCAGCTGTGCTCTGCCTGTAGCTACAGGTTGCAGAGCAACCTGCAATTCCAAATGAATCCCATGGCAAGATGGACAAAATGGCTTCTATGTTCAAAACTGAAGCCACCCTTGATCTTGGAAAGGTTCCTGGCTTAGTGAAATAAACTCATTCTTTAGCTTTTATCCATGTATCTAGTAAAATTTACTTAAATTTTTCTCAAAGCAAAACCTACGATAAATTTTGAATTTGATTTATTAGCCACCTTGTGCAGAAAAATGCTACATAATGAGATATTTGGGAAGTCTGAAGACTTTGGTTTTGTGTACATATCAAGCACTGATGTACACTGGGTCTTTGGCCACGTCATGGAATTTCTTTATTTGGGTTTCAATTTCACAGAGTGAACTCCATTTCAGACCTTGAATTTTTTCTAGCTCAACTGCCAGGGATTCTCTTTTGCAAAAAGATTTTAGCATCTCATCGACTCAGAAAGGACACTGGGTCTAGCCGTGTGGTTTAAGCAATCAGCGATGTTCACGTGGAGTGTACTGATTTCGACAGTGCGCTCACACACCATTACAAAGCCTCCTGATGCTGCTCAGGCACGCAAAGCCACTGATTGGAAGCTTATGTTGCTCCTAGGCAAAATAACTCAAAGAAGGATAATTTTAGGGCTGAGAAGGTTAATGTCTTTATTATTTAGAGAGAGGATGGACTCCTGATTGAACATGCAAAGGTCACATCTGGAATAAAATAATTCGGTAGCAAAACAGAAGTAGAGATAGAAAACTAACTTTCAAGGACTCTATGCTGGTAAACAGAGAATCCGTGCTTTCTCATTCATTAGTCTTTTGTGTCAGTATTTGGTCTCAGAGCAGGATTATAAATAGTATGATGACATTTCCTGTCCTGATACATTCTCTTGTCTTGTCTTGGATTAAATTGTAATCCACATCCCCCACCCCTTCTTAGGTAAGAGATGTACAACAAAGCTCTGGATGGAGACCAAAGCCCTGCACATGCTCCATCTCGTGATATCCGACCAGCTCACTACTCTTCAGCTCTCTGCCCAGTCACTGTGTACAAACTCGACAGAGACAGCCAAGTTCATAACATGCCTCCCAATTCTAAGTTATTTACTCTCACCAAGCAACAATAATTCATCATCTCCTCCTCCTCCTCCTCCTCCTCCTCCTCCTCCTCCTCCTCCTCCTCCTCCTCCTCCTCCTCCCAGGGAAGAAGTACTCTGGATTGAACCCAGAGCCCAAACATGCTGCACCTCTTAGTTAAGTAATCCAATGCTGTATCTCATCACACCATAATCACTAGTCTGTGTGAGTCTTCAAGTATTCCCTTTGCATTTGTACTTTTTTCTCCAGGGTGAGGACATCACTCCACTATTGAAAGCCCCTCCCTGCTACCATCCACAGCAATCTCCTCCCTGCTGCCTAAATCACTATACTTTTAACACTGTGAATCTTTTCCCTCCTGGCTCACTGAACCTCCTGTGTCTCCTCTACATGATCTGAGTGATTTCTAATACTTTTTTTTATTCATCAATGGAAAAGAAAAAAATAACCATCACTCTAAACATATATTCTTTAAATAAGGCCTAAGTTAAGAAATCTCAGGAGGTTCACCTACATGGTAGAGGGGCAAGTCGAAGATGAAATGGAGAAATCAAGAGGTGATAACAGGGACAAGAGATTTGATGCAGTGAAGACCCAAATGACCTGTAGGAAATGAGAGAGGATCCTGAAAACCAGAACAGACCAACAAGAAGCTGCATAGGACACACTGCCAATGACTGCCTTAGCTGAAATTCTCTACTAGAGAGCATTCTGCCCCTCGCAAGGTGTTTTAATATGCAGCCAGAGTTGATAACTACTGAGTTACCGACACTGTTGAAAATCCTCCTCGAGGGGAATTAAGTGTGTATGTAGAAAAAGACAAGAAGCCAGCTAGAGACCGGGCATGGGAAACAGCTCTTGGCAGCTGATTCGTTTTTTATTTTCCTCATTATTTCACAAATTTTAATGAAGTGGATCTTTGACTGCAAGTGAGATGGAGCTTTGAATATTTGATTGTTGCAAATATTTAAGGAGGCCCCCTATCTTAAAATATTAAATCCTATTTTTTTTGTTGTTGTTGTTTCAGTTGCTTTCTCTATGAAATGAGAAGGTGGGCTACAAACCCCAAGGGTCCTTCCAGCTCAACCATCATGGCTTGGTATTGCTGAGCCTGATGAAAAAATACGAGGCCTTGTGCTTCCCTATCACCTTTTTCATTACCCAAGGAGTGTGTTGGAGATACTGCTGTTTTGGAGAGTACACATTTCACACTCTCGTGGTGCTGAACTGGGCATCAGAGCAGTGGTCTCTGGCAGGACTTTACAAAACCAGCCCTGTAAAACAAGGGCACTAAATGTTACCTGAAGACGGATGAACAGGCAGGACCATCTCATCCCCCAAGGACAAGGACAGAGTAGGTACTTCACCAATACTCTGCAGCTGTGTGGAGAAAAGAACTTGGCTGATGGCTTTCCACCTGTCACAGAGCAAAGGAACATTTTTGAGTTACTTATTCCCAGAGTGGGGGCTTTTCCTGAACAAGATCTAATCCCACAGGTGGGGATATACTGCCACCTGCTGGCCCTCTGCTTGTTTGCAACAGGGAACACTTTTCAAGACCAAAGCAATGGAAACTTTCCCAGACAGCATTTTAGATACATCAGGAAACATCAAACGTCACCAATCTATTAACTGTGAATATCTGACCAAACATTGGCAGTATTATAGAGTACAATGTTCAAAATAATTTCTCTGTGTATATTTATTCACACAACTGAAAAAGATCTTGACTAATATTAGTAGCCAATTGTTGAATTCCTTCAACAATTTCTAATAACTCATTAATATATAATAGGAACTTTTAACAAGTAGGGGTATTTTCAATACATTATTTCACGTGAGATTGCTGACAGAGGTTTTACACTTGGAAGTTACAAATATGCCACATGACGATAACAAAATTATATTCTTGTTAAATACTTCTGGCATTTGGTATTGTCACTAATTCAGATTTCCCCTCCTTGATTCACATTATTAGGTTGTGTGATTAATTTTCTACTATTGGAATGGTATGGAGGTTAAAAGTTAATATGGATATAAATGGAACAAGCTCTGTAATTTTATCAGGAAAGTGGTTTGAGGCTAAGGGTTCAGTAGCATTTTATTTGAAATGGCTTTTGTGTTTCACTATCACTGACAGTGCTCTTTCCTTCTGGAACCTCTAAATGTTTTCAACCACCCGTGCCCCAATTATTTAGAGAATGTGACACTGACCAGCCGCTGCTGCAACACTGTTGAGTAATATTTAATAGCAAAGTCCCCATCTTTCCTTCAGTCCACCTTGAATTCAGTCCAAAATAGAAATAACATATTATTATATAGGCAAACCCTTATTTGCATGTTATCTTGAATTTCTGTATTTTGAAGGTAGATTTTGGCTTTTGATTTTTGCCTTTACATTTAAAGGGTATGTTAAAATGTTATTTGTAGTCCTCCCCCACTTAATCTGTGCCTACAGCAGAAAGAAAAAAAGTCTTGACATGTCCAGCCAATAAGGCTTTTAAAAATATTGATGTCCAGTCTCAGATCATCCTATTTCATAAGCCTAATTGGGGAAGGAGAAAAAAAAACCTACCCATCTTCAACCTACTCATCTTTATCCTCCTACCACTCTGCCATGGTGTCCTCTCTGGTGCCTTGATTTTTTGGGGGGGTGGGGTGGGGGAAGTACCGGGAATTGAACTCAGGGACCCTCACCCACTGAGCCACATCCCCAGACCTATTTTGTATTTTATTTAGAAACAAGGTCTCACAGAGTTTTTGCTCTGATTTTGCTAAGACTGGCTTTGAACTCATGATCCTCCTGCCTCAGCCTCCAGAGCCACTGGGATTACAGGCCTCTGCCACTGTGCTAAGCCCCTCTGGTGCCTTAAAGCAAACAGAACTCTCTCAAGTTACAGAAACATAATAAAGTCAGTCCCATAGATGCTTCTGACATGCATCTTCCTGTATGGCAGAACCTCCATGAATATCCCAACAGGTTGACGCCATTCTCAGCTGATGGTCAGGCTGATCATGGGACTCATTTTGTGTACCTGGTGCTCACATTTACCTCCTATTGTATACCAGGCTCTTATCTGGCACCCAGACTTCATGCTCTAGTTTGGTAGGCACTGTGGTGGAAGGGAGGGAACCCTGACTGTGGAGAGCTTCACATGGGGTTTGCGGGCCCCTTCTGCTTCTACAGTCCTGGAGAAATCACTGAGGCCCTTAGAACCTTCATTTCTACCTTTCTACAATGGGCACAACAGTACCTACGTCACACAGTTCTTAAAGACATGAGGATAACACCCTATCTATGGAGCATTTCTCTGTGCCAAGCACAGTGGTAAACACTATCCTTGAATCAGCTTTCTTAGACCTTCTTCTTATCATCCTCCCCACTTTAAAGATAAGCAACTAGCACAAGGAACAGGTTAAGCCATTTCCCCTGAGGTCTGAAGGTTCAAATGCAGTAGGGCCTCCCACCAAATCAGATCTGACTCCAGAGATAAGACATGAACTTCTCAGCCTAGATAGTACCTGGCAACTAGTAAAGAAGAAAATAATAAGAATGTTAAACAAACACACAGACCAAATCTATGCTTTTCCCATGACTCTTGACATTATGTTCTATACATAGGAGTCTTTAAGAATGAAGACTTATTTCTTGTTCATTTTAATAAGTATTCCATAAAGACGAACATATACATATAAGCATTTCCTTGGGTTTTCATCACAGACCATTAACTGGGTAGCTTAAAACAACAATAATTTCTTGTCACAAAGTTATGAAGGGGAAGTCTGGAACCAAAGTGTTGAGAGAACCATGTCTCCCTAAAACTAGATGGTTTGGCGGGACTGTTTGGTATCCTTGGATTATAGATTTTTGTTCTAATCTTCCATCTTCACAGGGCATTCTCCCTGTGGCTGTCCTCAAAAGGCTACCTTCCCATAAGAACTCATTGGATTAGGGGCCTACCCTGCTCCTGTATGGCCTCATCTTCAAAGCATGATTTCTCAGTCAGTTACAATTCTGCGGTTCTGGAAGTTAGGACTTCAACACATCATTTTGAGGAGATACAATTCAAACTATAAGAAGAGCCATCTCTCCTTATTCCCACACAGATAATCTTAAGAAAGCAACTGAAATCAGAGAGCTCAGAATCAGATTTAGGATAGGCGTGATTCTTTGGGAAAGATACTTCAATGACTAAGGCTCCTGGTAAATGAGGATGTTAAACAGCACTACCACAGAAAGGTGATGTGAGCCTCAAGTAGGATGCACAGGACCCTGAGCACTGTGCTGAGCACAGGGTAAGCCCTTTGTTCTGCTACTTGTGCTCTATTCCTGGTGGGGAGCATCTCTTGAAAGGAATCTCAATCCCAAACAGACTGATATCTAGAACATTCAGTTAGGCAATTATATCTCCAGTCTTTTCTCCAGCCTCCTTCTGCTCTCTGTTGAAAAACAGCAAACCATATCCGCCTACCTATAACACAGAGTCAGAATAATCACTCTGATTTAAAAGTCAGAAGTTTCACTGGCTTGGAATCATCCTTGGAGACTTAGCAGCCTAGACTAAGTCAACTTTGCCTCTCATCATTGTCAAATACAGCTTCCGAGCACCCTGCTGTGCGACACAGAAATTGGCTGCAGCGAGATGGTATCACTGGAACAATTGCAGGGCAAGGGAAGTGAAAATCATTGGCTTCAGACACGCCTGCTCCAGAAGCCAGCAGATGAAAATTAACCCACCTCTTTAATCACAATTTTGCATCCCAGAATCTTCAGTTGACAGAAATGATAATCATTTGGTTCATTGATTCTGGGATTAATCACTGAAGTTAATCTTGGCATGTATTGATTCCATTTCTGCTGGCTGTAACTAAAGTGTTCAAATTATTTATTCCAACTCTGACAGGAATGGGTTCCCAAAACAAAGGAAGTCAAAAATGAGCTATTACACCTGACAGTTCCGCACAGCACCTAGTGACAGTGCTGACTACCCATCCTTCAGCATGAGGGGCCCCTAATAGGGAAGGATCAAGCACCTGTTCTTCCTATTATACACTGGTGTTTCATAAAGTTGATCCATCAGTGTCTAGAAGAATTGAAGGTAGTTTTATCTCAAAAAAGCTGAACTCAAAATTTGGCTGCAGAGGCAAGCAAATCATGTAGGCAACGCAGTAAAACAGAAGCGTTTCACCAACTTGACTTCCATCAGAATACTGCAGACTCTCTGACCTTACAGTGCTGCAGAGTTGGCTAGTGGTGCTGACCGGTTTTGCAAAAGCACAATTGCAAAATGACAGTGTGGTATATCACGCTTTCCTTAAAATGCTAAGTGAACTTCTAGTTTGATAGATATGATGAATTATTGTTATGGTTTGGATACAAGGTGTCCCCCCAAAAGTTCCTGAGTTAATGCAAGAATATTTAGGAGTAACATGATAAGATTATGAAAACTGTCACTAATTCACCCAGTCCACTCAGTTTGAATGGAAAAACTGGGTAGTAACTGTAAGCAGGTGGGGTATGGCTGGAAAGGTAGGTTACTGAGGGTGTTCATCTTCCTTGGGGCCCCTTCCCTTTGCTCTCTCTGCTTCCCATTCTTGATGAAAGCAGCAGTGTTCCTCCACCACACTCTTCCACCTCACCTTGGGCTCAAAGCTCACCCTAGACTAAACCTCTAAAACCATGATCTAAAATAAACTATTCCTCCTCTAAGTTTTTTCTATCAAGTATTTTGGTCACAGTGATGCAAAGCTGACTAAGATGCTATCTTTTATTAGGAATACTTTTGTAGTGTATACTGAAAGAGTCACAAGGAGCCATGAGCTTGAGTCTATGGCTGACTAGGTGTTCCAACTGACCCTCTTTCTATAGTACAACTAAACCCAAAAGGATACCATTTTTGTAGCATGGCTCGTTTCACAAAAGGTAGGGAGAGTCACAAAATAGAGGAGCTTTAACAATACAAGTTAGAACTAAAATACTGGATGGAAAGAGCATGCCTCTAAGGAGGGACAATAATTCCAAGGGCCTCGTATTGATCTGGTGGAGGATTCAGCTATGCTTTAACTCAATGTTTCTCAACCTCAGTGCTGCTGACATTTGGGGTTAAATAACTCTCTAGGTGAGGAGCTGTACCATTCATTGCAGGGTGTTCAGCAGCATCTCTGTCCTCAATCCATTGAATGCAAGCAGCTCACCTCTAACCCATTATAACTCAGAAAATGTTTCCAGGCATTGCCAAATATCCCCTGGGGCAAAATGACCTCCAGTTAAGAATGACCCATTGAAATTTACACACTTTTTAAAGGTAAACATACATGGCAGAATTTTAATGAAATCCAATTAAAAAAATTCCAGAAGTTCTAAACAAATTGAAAGAAAATAATAAACTAAGGAACAAATAAATAACAACAAAAATCTTAACCATTAATGAAGAAAAATATATCAAAAAATAGGACATCAAAATGACATCTTAAGACATTATCCAAAATAATGGTAGAAAGCAATCTGGAGGTTTCCACCATTATAGAGTTTCTCTTCCACAAAGTTGGCATGAGGACCCACATTCCACGAGATTACTTTTCAATGTTTTAAGTCTCTAGAAATTTCATACAGCAAATAATAAACATAAACATATATGTATATATATATATATATATATATATATATATATAAATCTACTAAATCTTAGTGGAAACAGTGAGAGTGGTTGGCACCGATTCATGACAGCTCCTTCCCTCACTCTGCCACACAGCTCAGCCTGCTGGATTCATAGGGGATTAGAGGCCAAGTCAAATAACCCCTCCGAGCAATCATCCAAATTCAGAAGACTCCAAATTTACAGAACAAATGGCATTATTTACCCATCATATAAATAGCAAGGGGAAAAAAAGGAGGGTAAGAGCCTGATTTCTCTGCCTAATCCATCTTGTTGCAGGGAATTTGATTCCAGTCTCAACTGCCAGGACAGAGTCTCCAACTTTAGCTAAAGCAGTTGACCCAATTCTCCCCCTGACTCCAGTGAGTGGTTCAGAGGTGACTCTGGGACCCAAGAATTCTAAACTAGCCAAACAAAAATAAATTTCTCAACTTCTCAGAAATATAAGGCAATGGTATATACTACTTACACAGGATATTTCAGGGCATCACTGCTGCAAATTTTGGACCATAATGGAGATAAATTTAAGGAAGATGCTAGTAAGTATACAAAAACAGAGCTAAGAGAATCCCAGAAGAAAGGGCCTGGGATCTTGAAGGAACTGTTCTGGAACCCCGTGACATAACTCTTTTCAGTTATGTTAGCTAATTCCTTCGTTTTGCAAGCAAATTTGACTTGAGAGGGCCTGTTAAGTTTTATTTGCTATCTTACACGTTGCTCTAAATTCTTAGGCCATATCACCTTGCCAAAGAATAGATTAAGAATAAAGAGTCAAGTGTACTACTTATTAGGTATTGGGTTTCCTAAATGATTAAGCCTCTCATCCATTTTAAGTAAGAAGGAAGGACAGACCTTCAGAGGCCTGAGAAACACACCTAAATGATCAATATCAGGCTTGTTTTGTTTATTTTTATCTAATGTATATGTATGATAACTTTTAGGTCTTTGAGACTCATGAGTCTATTTTTGTTTCCATTTTTCTGAGGTTTTTCTCATTTCTGTTTTCAGATTAATTCAGCTACTCAGGTCAGAAAGTATGTATTGTTCTCCTACTGTTCAAAGTGCTGTCGGCTCAAAGACAAGCATGACTTGACTCTTCCCTAAAGGAACTAGAAGAAGACACAGACACCATTCCAAGACAAGCCTCAAACTGTATTCTAATTTCCATCAAAGAGTTACAGACAGGGGACAAGAGGTAGAGATCATGACTAGGTACATCAATTGAGCCTCATAGTGTAAGTAATTATTTTTCCACAAATTGAGCAATCACTGATACAAATAACTAGCCTTAAGAATAAGAATTATACAAATTAAACGATATTTTCACACAAGACAAATGCAAGCTCACTTCTATGTTAGATATCATCTATTTAGTCAAACTAAATGTTACTTTTAAAAGAAGACAAGAAAAAGAAGTGGCAACATCATAAAAATTGGCCCTAATGCCTAAATTTTCTCTGTTATCAATAGCTTTCAAACTGCTAAGGCCAAATTGTAATTCTCTGCCCCAAACATTTCTATATTTCCAGTTTCTGAGTCTTGATTTTGGTTTCTGACTCCCTGAGGTCAGAGAAATGTGGTCTCTATATTTTCATCCAATCTAGTAATGATTTTAGTAACACTAAGTCCAATTTAGTAATAGTACAAAATTCCATGCCGTCTTCAAAAAACCAGAGCCAAACTTGGATATTTATTCCATCTCTTCTGTGTTCAAGAAACTTCTCAGTCATCACGATACTCTATTTGGTAGAGGTTGTTCAGTGGATTCAGTGGTAAGATTTTCTAGTGATTCATAATTCATTATTATGTTTACAACTTCCTATTCTACCTAAGTGCTTTTCTCCCTAATAAAATCCCAATTATTCTCTTTCAAACCTTTTGAAAACTGTAAGAGGATATTCATTATATATCACAATCTCCTATGAACACACCCATTTATGAAACTAAATACCATGAATATAAATTTGTTATCTTTCTTTTTTGAACTCTGGTTGCAAAGCACCACACTGATTTCTCTACCCATAATATTCCTTTCATATTTTTATTGGTGCACTGTAGTTGTACATAGTAGTGGGATTTGTTGTTACATGCACACAGTATAACAATATAAGTGGCCGATATCATTCCCCAGTATTTTCCCTTTCCCTTCCCTCCTCCCTCCTCCTGGTCCCTTTCCTCTACTCTACTGATCTCCCTTCGATTTTCATGATCCACCCATAATGTTTTGACGACAAAGCTCCAAAGATTTTAATAAAGTATCTAATTATGGATTTTAGTATCCAGGTTTTATCTATTCTTTAATTCCTTCTAAGAGGGTAGGTGCATAATTCCTCAAATAACATTAAAATTTCTATCAAATAAAAAGATGGCATGGTAGTACAAAGTCTTCCCCAGAGTGATATATCTAGATACACCCTCTGTATGTAAAAAAATTCAGTTTGTTCTATTAATTTTCTGCAAATATTTGGGACAATTTTCTGTTATTTGTTACTCCCAGTTGTCCACAATATTAATTCACTGTCCCTTGCTGTCTAATCATTTTAACATGGCTAGTTTTCTGCTTGCTTTCCCATAGTGTCCACACATCATTAGTGACATGGACATGGAATCCACAGTGTGATTTTCATTTTCATAATCACCGCCCACAGTTGTACAACACTGCCGTCATAAATTTAATTTACAAATATTTCAGAGATTCTTCAACCCACAAAGTGGCTGCCCTTTTCTTTTTAATTTCATCTAACTGGATGTACATATAGTCGATAAATCTGACAAAGTGCACAAAATGAAATATTCATTAGAAACCCGAGCAGTGTGCCAAACTATGGTGTTTAGCCATATGCTCCAAGATATCTAAATTCTTTAGCATTCTAACCCTCATGCAAATTCAAATATTCAATCCAAAAAAATCTGCCAATCGATTTCTAAATTAAAATTTTAAACGACTTAAAAGCTTTCAACCCCATTCCTGGCTCTCAGGTTTGCAAAGAAGCAGTCAAGCTGACTTACAGCAGATTGGACAAACACTGGTGTAAGGGCTCTTACAATCATCAGGAGTCTAATCAGTCCCAAGACCTGGCTCCCTAGAGAAGGCCAGGCATGGAGCATGAAGCCTCAAGGAGCAGGCTCAGATTGGTCTCCCTCCCATTCCATCTGCCAGTCTTTCAGTTGTCCTTAGAGAGCTTGCTTGCTGCTGTTTTCGATAACATCTTACCCAAGATTAACCTTTTCCTTTCTATTCCAACTTCCTTCTTTTGGCAGATGAACTAGTGATAGATTTTTGCCTTCACTACTTCTAACAGCAGCTAAAATGCTTTGAGCACTAATAATGTGCTATGGGTTGGATGTTTTCATCCAGAAATCAAATATTGAAACCCTAATCCCCAATATGGAAGCATTTAGAGAGGGGAATTTGGGAAGTAATAAAGTCATAGGGGCAGCCCTCATGATGAGATTAATGTCCTTATAAAAAGAGACACAGCTTGCTTTCTATTACTTTCTGCCACATGAAGATACAATCAACAGACTACTGTCTACAGACCAGGAGGACAACCCTTACCAGACACAGAATTTTCAGGTACCTTGATCTTGGACTTCTTAGCCTCTAAAACAATGTTAAATACACATTTGTTGTATAATCCACCCACCGCATAGTATTTAGTTATAGTACCTCGAATGGACTAAGAAGGCAAGGCTCAATTTTAATTAACAGGCATGTATTAATTCACTTAACACTTACCCCTAGGGAGTACCAATTGTTAGTATGTCCCTTTAAATGATGAGGGAAGTAAAGTATCTTAAAGTTAACTATTCAAGATTACACAGTCACATGCTGGAAAACCAGAGATGCTAAACAGAAAACATGGTTCCAGAGATGGGATTCTCAGTAACTACATTAAAATAAAGGCTTCTAGGCTGGAGACTTCCTCACTCTCCTTCACATCCACACATAACTAGTTTCAAAGAAAACCTAGCATTGCAAGGAGAAGAAAACCTGAGAGGAGAACTTCGCTCTGAAAGCAGAATTCAGCCCTATGATGAGGCCCCAACGGGGTCTGCTTCCTGCTTTCTGGGTTGATGCAGTAGTCACTGACCTTCTGCTGAGTGGCACCCGGTATTCTTTGTGACTGCGTGATGGTTCCCTCACTGCAGACACCTGCAGCTCATGTGAAAAGGACCTTAGGCCATAGGGTCATTGCACACCCCTCCCACTTTCTGGGATGGGTGCGGCTAAGCCTGGCATAGGCTCTAAGGCTTCATATTAACTGAAGAGAAAGTTGAATATTGTTGATTAAACAACTTTCTCAAGAAGACAGAAATTTATCAGTGATGTTGTAGACTGGACACAGAATTATTCTGAATGTGACCTCCATTGCCCTTTCTTTTGCCCTCTGTGCATATCTGGAAATCTAGAGATTAACCCTGCAGAAGTGAAGTAGTGTTTACCGGCCAAGTGCAGTTTCTCCCCTTTCTTCCTACAACCCTCCCCTCCTCCCCTTCGCTCCCCTCCCCTCCCCCCCCTTCGCTCCCCTCCCCTTCTTTCTCCCCTGTTTTGGATCAACCGAGATCTCTCCAGGATGCTTTTATTGTCAACGGAACACCTAGTCTTTGTCATTTTAATGCCCTCCACTAGGATCATTCATTTGTTGAGCGATTAATTACCAGAGCTGGAAAAGTTGTGTTTTGAGTATTAGAAATACTTCTGCGCGTTTCCAAACGGCCACCAGAGGGAGGCCCCCAAATCCTGCGATCCATTCCGCGCCTCTGAGAGGTGTAAAAAGTACCCTGCGGCGCTTTACCAACAAATTCTTCTTAACACTCTAAATTTCTATCCCTTCCCATCCCCAAAAGGCCCCTGCTGCTTCTCTGGGGACATTCCACAGTCTTCTCCCCAGAAGCCCATCAAAGCCCCTAGGTTTTCAGCTTTGTGTAAACCGCACCTCTTTAGAACTCAAGCTCTCTGGTTTCCCTACCTTGTTCCAGGGCAGATCCTGCTGTCTCCATCTCTGCCACCACCTACCCCAGCTCGCCAAGACGATGTCCCTAACAACTAACTATCAAAAGCCCACATGGGGGACTCTTTTCTGTGACCTTGGTCTCCACATCATCTTACCAAATGCCCGCCTTTAGCCAAGACCCCGTCTTCCCTCAGATTCTTTGCTGCTGAACATTCCTAACAGACGCTCTGAATCTTCTCCCAGCAGAAGTCACTGGGGACGCCCAGGAGGCTCCCGTGAGGGGGCTGCTCTCAGCCGCCAGCGGAAGGCGCTCGCGCTGCGCAGACCGGGCTCCGCCCTTATCTGCGCACGCGCGGAGAGCTCTGGTTCAGCCCCCCCACCACACCCCCAGGGTTTATCCGACAGTCCCTCAAATCTTCCTGAGATTTCTAAGCAGTCCTAGGGACCCAGTCCTAGGGACCTAGTCCTAGTGGACCCTGGGTTCTGCGTCAGTTTGTCTCCAAACAGGTCCTGGTGCTGGTTCCAAGTCTTGGCCAGAGACGCCCAGAAGATAGGCCCCAAAGCCCAGTCCCGTGTGGTGCGAGCGCCTTTCCAGTTCCCAATTCTTGCTTGTCGCTTGGTCGCACGTGGAGGCTACCCCTCTTTTCCCTCAAGAACTGCTTTCCCCTGCTTTTTGCTTTCAGCTACCTTTCTACTCTAAACCCTCAATGATTTCCTCTTCCCAGGAGATTCAGGCCCTAATGGTGGGTCCATAATCTCCAGTCCTGCACAATCCCCTCCCACCCCAGTGACTTCTATGCCAAGTGAGCTGCTCTAAGTAGTTTGCTCTTTCGCTTCTGGGGACCCCCAGAGCTCCTTCTTGGAGATTTTAGGGTGCTCTCTCGCCTACGCTTAGACAGCCTCCATGACCTAGGCCTGGTGCCACAGCAGTGCCCTTACTGACCCACTGGGATGTACTGGTTGTCTTCTCAGACCCTGGCCATCCTAGTCTGTCTCCAAATTTCTTTCTCTGACTGGATCCCAGAGGGGCTATTCTGAATTTCTTTTAAGACATAACCACCCTCTAAGTATCAGTCGATCAACATCTTAGCAGATCCCTGTTTTCACTTGCAATGGTAGGACAATGACTCAGCCCTCACAGGACCAATAGGAAGATTCAGTGGAGTCTTTTGCAAAAGAAGTTTACAACTGTCACTTGCTAAGTGTTTAGTATGAATTAGTCATTAGCATTGTATCTCAGGGCCCAACAAAACCGAATGAGTTCTCTGATCTTTCCCTGGTGTAGGGGATGCCCTTCTCTGCTCACTTCCCTTTCTCTCCACAGACACCAGTTCTTTGGTTGCTTGCTTCCTTCCTTTCTTTACAAAAGCCTAAATGCCTACCTGCAAAAATTCCTAATCTTCAGAGCCTACTCCAGGAAAAAATGTTGAGCTTCAGTGAAAAACTGGAGCACGCCCTCTGGTTCTCATTATCATTCTAATTCTAAGGCTCTGTTCATTGTCTTTGAGCTGTTTTATAACTCGTGAATTGTAGATTGCCATGGAAATGTAAATAACTTTTGTTTATAGACAGACTACTAAATTCCATTGGGGCAAACACTCCTCAACTGTTTGTAAAAACACCAGTGTTTTCATCATATGCAAATTCATCTCGCCCTCCTGATCTAAAAATAGCCCAGCTTTATGACTTCTCCTTTAAATCTCCAATAATCCTGTTCCTGGTTCCCTTGCCTAATAATGAATTAAATAAAATATTTGACAAGTTCATTTTATGTCTGTAGTCATGATTTTATCCGTCTTAAAGTGTCCTTTGACAATATCTATGAGCCCAATACTATTATTATTTTTCCCTTTTAATTTTTTAAAAAGAAAAGGAAGGCTGTGATTCCATCTGAGAGCAGGCTCCACTTGGCTAACCCTAATAGAGACCCTGCCCATGTACTTCTTCACAAATCCAATTCTTTTCTAAGAAAAGATGCCTCTAAAGGACCCCCAGTGATGGCCTACCTGGCAGCCTGCTGGCCACTGGGAGAAGGGAAAGTCTGCATCAGTTCCCTGTGCCCACCCAACCCCACAGAGCCTTCCCCATACCCTGCAAGCAATTTTGTTACAGCTCTCCTTCTAGTAACTACTATCCCAATTCACATACCTTAAATACCCCTAAATGACTATAGAGCTGGGTTCCAGAAAAAGGGTGCCACAGCCACAACCTTAACCAATCACTAGCCCCTCTCTGCAGTGCAAGGGACCCATCTTTATCAGCACCTACTTTACCATCCCCCCAAATTCCTGCTTTCTGTCTTTCAAATTGAAGACCAGTGTCCTCTCCTGGACATCACATTCTGTGCATCTTAATAGGCTTTGCCCCTAGTCTCTACCCAATTCCACTCCCAACTCCCAATTGGATATCACTTTCGTCTGACTCCTGATCCTATGCCCTTATATAATCTATGACTGTTGAGAGCCACAGCCAAAGGGGCCCCAGCAAACTTCCAGCTGCCAGCAAACTTCCAGTTGCCAGCTGATGATTGGCTCACAGTGGCCCCAGCAAACTTCTAGCTGCCAATTGATGGCTCCTCTGCGGTGATGCTCATTGGGCTGTTTCCCAGCCCTTTCAGACCATGGAGCTGCTCATTGGGGGACTTTTTTGGCTCCGCCCACACGACCCAGCCAATCAGCCTAAAGAGCAGGAGGAGTGGGGAGGTTGAGAGGCTTGGAGGAAGCCGGTGGTGGCAATTGGGCTCTGAGGGGTTTTCCTGAGAGCTGTGTGGTGTGGTGTGTGTGTTCTAAAACTAAAGTTCATTTCTTTTGACAAGTGGCTCCTGAATTGTGCCCAGCCAGACTTCGGCATATGACATTTAAAAACCAGGGACCAATGGACTTTGGCTATTGAAGCCTGAAGATAGTAATGATAAGAGTAATAGAAATATAAAGCCTAATGCTATCAAAGACAACACTAGAAGGTCACCATGTATATAATCCAACAATCTCCATATTCTAAATTGTAGGAGTATCCGATAATTTTGTCCTGGTCTCATAACAATGGATGTAGGTTGGTATTTCTCCCTCAATGTTAAAAATGTTTTGAATGTTTTCTTTGGAAAAATATAAAGAACTTTTTCCTAAGAGTTACTTATATTTGAAAACTTATTATTATAAACAATTCCTCTTCTAATCCCGATTCTCTTATTTCTTCACCCCCTTGGTCTCCAAATACAAATCATAGTAAGTTGAAATAAAGACATATTCAACTTTACCTTCATGGAAATTAAAAAATCAATTAAATAAGTACATAAAAGAAATAAGCACATTTGAAGTATGTAGTTTTGGCAGGTTGACCAGGTGAATTGCCTCTTCTTGGCCACACTGAGGCATTCATTAAATGCTGACTCTGAGCTAAATCATGGAGAAAGCTGTGTCTTTTAAAGATTGTGAGACTAAAAGCTTGGTGACTTGATCATTTTGAATTCTTACTTCTATCTGCTACATGGCTTTGGGGACTGAGAAGAATGTTGCATTATTTTTCTATGAAACAGAAGAATCATAAGATCTTATATTTGGAGGGTGTCTAAGAACTTGTGAGTTCACCCGCACTTCCCGCATAGGAGCTGTACCTCGGAATCTCCTCCAGTGTCCAGTGGATCCTGAAGACCGGAGCTGGACACCTACTAAAGCATCAGGAATGAAGAAAGAGTGGTTATGTCGATGTTCATAATGGAGACTCTGCCTTTTCCCAGCCAAACATGGACTATAATTCTTATAGAACTGTCTCTGGTAAATCAATAAAACCTCTAACACATGTAGAACACAGATTTATTGTTCTATTTTAAAATGTATATGTGTGAGAGGAAGTTAAAGACCCAAGGAGAGGAGTCAATAAAACCATCTCTTTCATTCCTGGCCAGGACATTACTTTGGATGATGTTATTCCAGTGATGTGTACCAGCCACTGTAGGAATTTCACACTCCTCTTTAAAGCGGAGTCAACATGTCATTGTGGCTAATCTGAGTTGCAAGGCTTTGACCTGCTACTCATTTCTGGGGTAATTAAAGAAACAAGGTAGCAGGCTTTAAAATAGACAGCCTTGACCACAAATGCAAGTTACAGGAATCCCTTGGGAGCAGTGTACAAGTCCCTTTTGACCCCCGCCCCGCCTCAGCATCTTCTAAACCAGCTAAATGTTGCGACTCTACCTCCAACATTTTTCCTTGAAGAAGATAATTCACATGCCCTAATTTAAAAAGAAATCACAAAAATCTGCTTAAACAGTAGATTTCAGCTACTCTACCACACAGACAAAAGTAACTATATAAGGAGATAGTTTAATTTGCTTGATGACAATAATCATCTCATTGTTTCATTTTGATATTATACATTTTGATATGTATAATATCAAAATATTATACATCTTAAATATATAGAATTAAAATAAAATAAAATAAATCATCCTCTATCCTTCAGGCTTGAGGACCTGAGACTTCTTATACTCTCAGATTGGGCCACCTTAGGATACGAGGAGAGACACTGACTAAACCACAGGAAGTGGGTATACTTCAAGGGAAGGAGGTCTACAGAGTGACAAGGAATACGTGTATGTACATGTGCACCTTCCTCGCTCAAGTGCAGAAGCCTTAAATGCTTTCAGATTTGGAAACAAATTTAACAGCAATTTACATAGTATTTACATTGCATTATATATAGGTAGTGGAGAGATGATTTAACGTATATGGAAAGATGTGGGTAGGTTATATGCAAATACTACATGATTTTTCACAAGGGACTTCAACATCCACATATTTTGGTATCTACGGGGTTCCTAAAACTAATATCCTGAGGATACTGAGAGGTGACTCTATAATCTCAGCTTCAATTACCAAACCACACCATCTCTGGCTATCACAGTTCTATCTTCCACCCTCTGACCTGCCCTTGGTACGGGGCTTGGTTCCAAACTGTTGATCTTTCATTTCCAATGTCCTGGGCAAGTCACCAGACTTTCTTAGCAAAGATCTTCAGATATGTCAGTTATCAGATGCTCCGAAATGGAGGTACAGAAATGAAAACAAACATTTCAATTTTAGAACTGAAAAGAAAGAGATCTTCAAACCAGTCAAAATACCACTTGTTAGAATTATTGAAAAAGGTCAGAATCGAACTGAGTCAGGCTGACACACTCCTCATCAGCTGCCCTCTGTTAACTCCTACTTGAATAACAGGTTGACGCAGAAATCTGAGCAAGCATTAAAATCAGAAGAGAAGCCCAGGTCTGTGCTTATGGCACAGCATGTGCTTATGGTGCCCTCTTGTGTTTACTTTTAAGAAATTCAGGATTTCATTCATCTGAACTGGGCAATTTTGTTTTTAAAATAATGTTATATTTTTTTATACTTTTATTTTATTTATTTATATGTGGTGCTGAGGATCGAATCCTTTCTTCCTTCCTTCCTTCTCTCCTTACTTCCATTCTCCTCTCCTTCCATTTTTTTGGGTACTGGGGATTGAACCTGGAGTGGCTTTATCACTGAACTATATCTTCAGCTGCTTTTTTTTTTTTTTTTTTTTTTTTTAATTTTGAGACAGGATCTCACTAAGTTGCTTAGGGCCTTGATAAATTGTTGAAGCTGACATTGAATTTGTGGTCCTCCTGCCCATCTTCTGAGTCCCTGGGACTATAGGTGTGTGGCACCACACCCGGCAATGGGCAATTATTTTTAAAAGTTTATGTTCTCATTTAAAAAAAAAATCATTTGAGTTGTGTGATTTAAAACCATTGAAATTGCAAAGAAGGAAAACATAACACCATATCCCAATCTCATATCTGTCTCATGGTATCTCATTTTATTTTTTAAAATGCCCCTCTGACACACCGAACGTGGGTGCTCTGTGCAGGAAGGCCCAGGGGTCTAGATCAAGGACTTCATAGCTGGAAGGTGAGCAGCTGTGACCCAGTGAACTTCATCTACAGGTTCACATGGGCTAAGTTACTGCATCTCTTTTCCTCCCCACCACAGTCACACATGTGTTCACATGTCTGCATCTCTCCCCCCCACACACACACTATTTAGGCTGTCTGGAAGATTCCTCGGCTATAGCCTTCAAAATTCCACTCATTTTTCAAAGCCAAATTCAAATGCCATCTCAACGTTCTGGCTTTCCCTGATCTTTGCATCTCCTCCTACTAGCCAGTAAGAGTCAGAGTCAGTCTCTCTCTCTCTCTCTCTCTCTCTCTCTCTCTCTCTCTCTCTCTCTCTCTCTCTCTCATTTGATCTTTCATTTCCAATGTCCTGGGAGAGTCACCAGACTTTCTTAGCAAAGATCTTCAGATATATCAGTTATCAGATGCTCCCCCCCCCCACACACACACACACCTCTCATGGGCATGTTTTGTTCCTATTTTCAAGACATAAACTGTTCTCTGAGTGAGATTATTTGTCTCCTCCATAATCTGTGAACATATTGAGGACAGAGAGTTGGTTCTCATTGTATCTGGTGTTGAGAGAGGGGTACCAGGAACTACAGAAGTGACATACATGAGCTTTGGACCAGACAGATCCAACATAGACTCGAACCTTCTTGGCAGATTCTTGTGTCTGTAAAATGTGGTAACAGTAGCTCTTATGAAAATTAAGTGAAGCAATAGATATAAAAAGCCTTTATACATGGCAAACAGCAGCTTTAACATCAACAAGTTCAAAACCTTAGTTATAGCAACAAGGAAACAAATCGGAATAGGAATAGAAGTGACTTGCCCAAGGTAACATAGAACTTCTAGGACCCAAACCCAAACTTCTGAGTTCCAGATCAGCACCTTGTAAACTGACAGGTTGGGGACCAATCCTTTAACACATGGTCCTTTGTGGGACATTTAAGATTCAAATTATAGCAACTACTTTCTACATTTATGCCTATTGTCCGCTTTCTTCATAAAAAAAAAAAAAAAAAAAAAAGGCTCTCTAAAAGCAGAGACCAGCTCTCTTCTTTCCCTGTTCTCTCTATGGCACGGCCTAACACAGGAAGTGGCCATGATAGGATCTGAAAACACATGCACATCTCCAAGTGATTCTTAGCTACCTCAGTTTTCCTCAGCCTCAGTATCGAGATCATATGCAACACTACCAACCCTAAGTTCACCAAGCTCCCACACCCACCCACTTCATGCACGTTGGCACTGTTTGGGTTCATGCTTACTTTTCACCTGCACCTGCTGGGTTTCCTTGGTGTGATGCCTGGAGGTGGGTCCTGGGAACAGAGCAGAACTGGGAAGTTACTTCCCACAGTGTCTAAGTGTTGGAAACTGCCTTCTAAGGCCAAGTCAGAGGAATAGTAACCTACCCCTAAAATAAAAGCAAAGTCAATTGCATGAAAAACCAGCCCACACAGAGTTGAGAAGGAAGTGGGAGGAGGGATGGGGGTGGACTGAACAATTGCTCAGTGGAGTTTAGGGGAGACAGAGGCACCTTTATTTTTATTTATCTGTTTCTGTATGCATGCTACCATCCACTTGGTAAATAAGTGGGCTGGGTTGAAGATAGCATGGAAACATCTCTTTCCTGAATATTGCAGATGCAAGCAAAACCCTAGCTTCAGGGTTTTCAGCTGGACATCCAAATAAAAAGTCTCTAACTTCCCTTGATCATGAGAACACACTTTATCTCAGACCCTTCGCTCAAATCATTTCTGAGTGGGGGTTCCAGGGCTGACTTTGCTGGCAATTCAGCTGGATCCTCTTTCTACCCAGTCTCCTCAATGTTGCTGGTTTATGAGCCAGCAGTTTTCCAGGGAGAGCAGGGAGAGCTGCTTTGTAAGCATCTCTCTGGCCCCTGAGCTTATTCCTAGACAGGCAGCTAAGTTGTACTCTAAACTTAAGTTTTCATCCGTGGTCTAGGGTCAGAGCCTGAGCCTCTGAAGACCTATGACTTGCCTTTTGAGATTTCTGGGACTTCCCATGGTTCTAGTCCCCAAAGAGACAGGAAAGGAGAGATCAGCAGAAGCACTCCACAGCTGGTGCCCCTCACTGTTGCAGATGCTTCAAGGGCACATCGTGCAGAAGTGGACCAGTCAGTCTCCCTGTGGTGCCTATCAGTGCAGGGGGCTACCCACTCCCTTCCCCAGTGCTCTGTTTGCTGTTGCTCAGTCTCTCGGGGCCTTTCCTCTCTCCTGGAGATGATCAAGTCTGTGACCTAATTATAAACTGACATCCTGCCAAGGTCTAGCTAACCTCCCCTGGCTCCTCCTCCTTATGCTTCTGTGTTTTTTTTTTCCAACTTCTAAAATATTTTCTTTTAAATTGAAGGTTTAGCTGTTTAGGAGGTACCATATGATGTTTCATACCTGTATACATTGTGTCATGCTCAAATCAGGGTAAACATATCTATGCCCTCAAAAAAAATTTTTGTGGTAAAAATATTCAAAATTCTTTCTTCTAACTTAATTTTGAAACGTATAGTGATTACTTATCTATTGTCTGCCTATTGTACTATAGATACCAGAACTTATCTCTTCTAACTCTAACTTAGTACTCATTGATCAATCTATTTTCCAATTATTTTAATGGATATTTACTGCTTATATCATTAAGGAAAAATCAAACAGCCATTACAAAAACAAAAGTTTCTTGTGGTTTTTTTTTGTTGTTGTTGTTGTTTGTTTTTGTTTGGGTTTTTGATATTTTTAAAAGTTAACTGCTACTGAAAATGTTTCCTTATTTTCTTAGAAGATACTCAGAATATTCTGTGGTGCTTGCTCTCAGATCAGCAGATAAGTAATAGAGAATGAGTCTTTAAATGACAACCCTCCAGGGAATCAGTTCCTGACAGCCACTGAAGAAGGCACAGAAGGTCATTAGACAGCAAAGGACCAGATTCAGAGCCTGGTCATCACTCCAGCCTCTTCTTGTTCAATCAAATTAGTCATAACTACAGCAGCAGGAATATTGATTATTCAGACCCCACACTTGAAGCCTGACCTTTGAAGAATGCTGAAGAGATGAAGACATTTTCCACAACAGTAGCAATGCCAAGTATTTACTGAAGGCCTATTATTTATTAGAGTCAGGTACTCTACTAAAATATTACTATATTGAAGAATGTCTAGCCTGTGAGTTAGGTATAATTTCTCTTAGCTAAGAAAAGACAGGGTCAGAATGCAAACATCTGCCAGACAGATTGTAAAGATTGTGTTGTTTGACAATACACTATATTGTCTTTTGTATAAGAGATTATGTATAAGAAAGCACTAATTCAGCATGAAATCCAAATATGTGCTTTCAAGACATACACAAAGGCACCTATTCACCAGATGAATACCTCATAGATGATAGACACATCACATGATGATGCTTTAGAGCTCACTAAACCCTCATCAAGTATTAAAATAACCATTCCAGTGATTAAAATAGCTTCAATTTTGGAAACTCACATAAAGATATGAGTTACAAAGGTGAACTCCTTCTAGAAGCATTTACTACCAATATCTGTTAAAATCTCCATGGCAAGTTGTAGATCTGCAAGTTGCTTCCACATTTTTTTTTGGACAGCAGCATCTCTAGGGCAGAGACAGGCAAAACTTGATCCTTAAATATATCACCAAACTGTAAGTCCTTCTTCCTAGTTAATATGGTCTCTCCACTCTGTACTTTGAACTCCTTTATCATCAAAGATTTTCAAAAAGAAGAAACCCTCTTCTGTGAGGTACGGTGGCACACACCTGTTATCCCAGTGGCTCGGGAGGTTGAGGCAGGAGAATCACAAGTTCAAAGCCAGCCTCAGCAAAAGTGAGGTGTTAAGCAGCTCAATGAAATCATGAAATCCTGTCTCCAAATAAAATGCAAACTAGGGCTGGGGATGTGGCTCAGTGGTCGAGTGTGCCTGAGTTCAATCCTCAGTACCAAAAAAAAGAAAAAAAATGAAAAAAGAAAGAAAGAAAGAAAGACTCTTCCTAGAATTGAATTTCACAGGAAAAGTTGTCATTGGAAAACTCCTTTTTAACTTTTTGAAAATGCCATTATTCATTGCACCGAGCCATTTTTTCCTGACCTTAATAATGATAATAATAATAATAATAATATCATTTGTCCATTTGATTACAAGTATTTATCTCCTCATAAATAACAACCTAGCCATGAATCAGATGAGCTTTGTACTTTTCTCTTCCATTCTTGCTTTGTCTTTATTAAAACATATTCTGAAAATGTGTTATTTTTCCTCTTAGTTCCCCCTGCTTAATTCAATCCCAACATGAAAAAAAAAAAATGTCTTAGCCAGGAAAAGGGAAACCAAGTGATATCCTCATACCTCATGAGATCCTTTTAATAACCATTTAATCTTTAATCTGTGTTCAAAAATTCTAATTACAAACATTCTTAATTGTGCATGTCACCCACCACGGTTGAGTGCAATTCAATTTCTTGGACTTTGACATAATGTTCTATTACTACATCACTAGCCTAGGAACTGGGAGGAGATAAACCTTTTTTACTTTCCAGTCAGAGAAGCAAAATGGGTCAGCAGTTCAAGCCTAATAAATCAGTATCCATCAGTAGGAATGTGGCTTGGGGTATAAGAGCCCTTGCCAGAGCATGGGCTGGGACCTCAGGCAGCAGCAGCTCTGTCTGAATTAACAAATCATTTGAATTAATTAATTAATTACCAAGTGCAGGGAAGTGGAATCATCCAGACAACTAGCAGATAAGATACAATTTTCACCTTCAGAGATACTTTACATTAAACAGAGAGACACTTTCCAATTTATCAAGGCAAACTATGCTAAGAGATATGCGACTGGCTTCAGCAAGCAGTGATGTAAAACAGAGAATTCTTCAGGCAGAAGAAGGCAGAGGAAGAGGGAGAAGGGATTCCAAGCAGGGAGCATAGCATGAGAGGATTAAACTTGTTCTGGGTTATTTGCAAAGGGACTATAGCCTGTGGACCTATTGAGAGAGGCTGTGGGCTATGTTAAGGATTATCATCACAAAGTGAGGATTATATTTAGAGAAGACCAATGGTGTTTTCATAACGGGCTTGGACTTCATCTCTTACAGGATCACTGAAGTGCCCTGGAGATGAGAAGTGGAACTTACGTGCAATTGCATAAGATGTGTTCCCATGCATAGATGTTTCACTCTGGTCTTCAGCTCAGTTGTGTAGGTATGTTTGACACTGAAGGCAGAAGCTGTTGTTCTTCCCTTATTGTGTCCCTTCTTCCTAGACCTGGCACCCCACACCCTTGCAGGAATCCAACTTGAGCCGCTATCAGAGTCTCTCGGCAATTCATGGCAAACTCTCAGCAATTCATGGCTCATCACCTCCAAGATGGCAGCAGAAATGAAAGAGGTGAGGGCTCTTCACCTTCTTCCTTGAGAGGATGCTACATGCCGCAGCATTCACTTTTAAAAACATTTTTATTGTTTCTTTTCTACATAACAATAGAATTCACTTGACATAATCAAAAAACACAGAATATAAGTTGTTCAAATTCAGTCCCCAGTATTCCCCCTTTCCCTTCCATCCTCCCTCTCCTTCACCCTTTTCTTTACTGATCTTTCTGCTATTTACTGTTAGATATTTTTTTTTTCCTTTTGGAGTGTGTCAGTTCTTAACTTCAGTGCAGCTGTGGTATGGGTACAATCAGAGCTTCAGTCCTCCCTTGGATTGCAGGAAATGTGGATCCTTCCATAGTCAGAGGGGCAAAGCTAGAATTTCTGACGTGTTCACAGCTGGGATTGACAGTCATCACAACGAGGGGGTGACGGGGGTGCGGGGGGGCGGCAAGATTCAGAAGAGGCAGATGCAATAGATGGAAAGATGCAGATCTGAGTAAGGAGAAACAGAAAGCCACGTAGCTTCCTTTGTCTAAGAACATTCTCCTCTTGATCACCTCTCATTGTCAAGGACAGTAGGAAAAAAGAAAAAAAGGAACTCTTAAACCTGCCAATCAAAGAGAGGGCATTTATTTCTAGCTGAACCCTTTTCTCACAGGTAAATAGACCATCAAGTTGTATTTAGCGTTTGCTTATAGAGAACATTTTTTTTTTATTGAAGATGAATTTCTATAAGACTTCTTTATCTTTGATAATGGAAATATTTCAAGTCATGTTACGTATAGATAAAAAGGTTAGTTTGTAGAACAAAAGTGTGCTGAGCATAGATAGGAAGGAACGGAGGAACTGAAGATATCTAAGAGTCATGAGGCACCTAAGCACTAATGCTGCTTATATACTAAATATTTGGTAGTCCCAGAAGGCACTAAATACATATGAACATTGAATATTGCTGAGGCCTTAATTCAGTTGTCCTTTGGAGACATCCATTCTGTTTCATTTCTCCTCGGCCCAAGAAACACAAATAAAATAAAAATTAGCTGTTCATCCAGCTAATTGGCAAGCAGCAGCAATTAACCTGGTTTACTTCTCCCTGTGTCTTTTTCATAGAGCCAGTGTGTGCCATTGATCCAGGTGCCTTCATCTGAGGGCCTTTTTCTTGAGTTTCAACCCTGATCCCTGTAGCCACATCATCATGATGAAGGCCAAAATTGCAGAACAAGGCTGGACATATGGATACAAGGAATCCAGGATTCAGGTCTGTGGTCCTCCCATCCCATCCTCCCACCCACCTCTGAAGTCACTCTGAAATGGCTACTTATGCCATCTTTTCCCCTTTGCTTTCCATTGTGTGTTTCTATTGACTTAATGAAGGTGTGGTTTGATCTGGGAGTCTTTCTGCACCGGGGCCTCTAGGTAGCCATAGAAAATCAAGCTGATTTCCCACAGAGTCCAAGTCAAATTTTAAGTTAGGCATACTTTTTCTACTTTCTCAGGAAATCACTCTTTATCCATATTTCCTTGATACTCCGGGTATAGATAAAAACTGAGCAGCTGCTTGGCTGTAAATAAAGTGCTTCTTGTCCTCACAGCCTTGAGTCTGTCCTGTCCACCTGATTTGAACATTGATTGTTCTCTTGGATGAAAGGTGTGGCCACCCCAGCTCACTCTCTCTAGGGTTAACTTGGCTCCTGCTGACAGTGAAAGTGTTCTGGATTGGCTATTTGCCTCTGGTCACCAAGTCATTGCATGCTGTAGCATTCCCATCTGAATCCCAGGCCTTCTCCAGTCTATCCTGAGGACACTGAATACCATGTTCATTCCACAATCATTTAAAGGAGCCAGCATGGGCTGAGTACATTGGGAGATACATATGAGATTCATCCACTTCGACACTTCCCCTTTATAGGAATATGAATTCCTTTCTTACTCTGTAGAGTATGGCAGGAAAGAGAAACCACATTGGATAATTTCAAATTACTTCTCATCTTCCTGACTGTTTCATTTTTATGATCTGTGTTACTCAGTTTTCTGTTACTATAACAAATACCCGAGTTAATCAAATGACAAAAGATAAAAGGTTTATTTTGACTCACAGTTTTGGAGGTTTGCATTCATGATTAGTTGGTCTTATTATTGTGGGCCTGTAGTGAGGCACCACATGATGGTGGGAACATGTGACAGAACAAAGTCATTCACCTCATGGGCAGGAACAAAAAAGACAGAGAGGAAGAGACTGGGGTTCCATAATCCCTTTCAAGAGAATGTCTTTGATGACCATAAAACTCTCCTCTAAGCCCCACTCCTTACAGTTTTTACCACCTGCCAATAGTGTCAAGCTGGACACAAGCCTTTAACATGTAGGCCTTTAGACCTGACTATAACACCATTTTATCCCCCCAAAAAAATCCCAGCTCAATGCCTAGGAAAATTAAGTTTCAGCTCAGGATGAAGACATCATAATTCATCCCCATTTGAAGATTTTGTTTTCTTTCCAGTTTTTGAGAATCTCTTCTATATCTCACCATGCTGTTTCTTAGAATAAAACACATTAGGAAAACCTTGAGGTTTTGCTCTTCAATTTTTTTTTTTTTAATTTAGAAATTTTTTCACTTAAAACCAATCTTAGACTTTAAGACTACTGACTTGCAATAGACTTTGAGTCTTGAAGCAAAGCAGAGCTCTCCCTAGTTCTAGGCTGGATCCATCTTTTCCATTGACCCCCGGAGATATCTATGCATAACAAAGGATAATCAGGAATGCAAATATAATCAACTAAAATCCCCCTAATTACAAGGTGCACCTTAAGCTTGCATTTTAATCCTAACACCACTTAGCTCAATTCATTTTTTAAAATTTATTTTTATTTGTTCTTTTTAGCTATATATGATAGCAGAGTATATTTTGACATATCATACGTACATGGAATATAACTTTCCATTTTTGCTGTTCTATATGATATGAAGTTACACTGGTCATGTATTCATATTTCCTATAGGAATAAAGAAAAGTTATGTCTGATTCATTTATTCTACTGTCTTTTCCATTCTCAGCCCTTTCTCCTACTCCCCACTGTCCAATCTGATGAACCTCCACCCCTCTCACCTATTGTGAGTCAGCATTCACATATCAGAGAGAACATTCAGCCTTTGATTTGGGGGGATTGGCTTATTTCACTTAGCATGATAGTCTTCAGTTCCATCCATTTACTGGAAAATGCCATAATTTCATTCTTCTTTATGGCTGAGTAATATCTCATTATGGGTATGTAATACATTTTTCTTTATCCATTCATCTGTCAAAGGGCACCTAGGTTGGTTCCATAGCTATTGTGATTGTTAGCTTGATTCATTTAATAAATATTCCTTGAGGGACAACTATGTTCCAGGAAGTGTGCTAAATATTCAACAACAACAGTAAAGATAGTCTCCGGATTACAATCCTAGTGGAGTTTATATTCTAATAGAAGAGATTGACAAGAACTAGATAATCATATTTTTTTCCTTTTTTTTCCCCTCAGAATTAAAGCCTGAAATTATCAGAAGGGCTAGGAGAGGGGAAAGAGGGAAATTCTCAAGGGAGACAGTTGAATCCTCTCAGAGAGGAGAGGACTAGCACTAGCTCTTATCCCTTCTGCCCTCCAGTATTTGGGGGGAGGCCCAGGGACGTTTCCACCCAAGTCCACCTTTTGACTTTTGACTGACAGCCTAGTAACTGCATGTCCCACCTCTGAGAGAGAATGGTGTTGTGTCACAGATGGAGTTTTTAAGGAAATTGAGTCCCCTGTTTTTTGCTTCAATTTCCTGCCCCTCTTCATTAGTTTATTGCCCTTTGGGTTGTCTCCATCAAACTTCCTTTGTGAGGGTCTTGATGTTTTAGTTGCCATGGCAATTGGGGATGTGGTGATAGTTTCTGTGATAAGAGGGGAGAGGCCACCTGGTAGGTAGGGTGTGACATGATCTTGAAATAACACGATGATGGTGCTGCGGATGGAAAGCTTCAGGCCTTGTGTAAATTCATTTGGGAGGCTGGGTGGACAGTAATGAAGACAAAGGATATCATGGGGCCCTCTAACCAGGTGGATAGTGATACAGCTTGCAGAAATGAGGAAGACTAGAGAGGGGCTCCTTGAAGGCTTTGGGGAGATGAGGAAGCAAGATATTTCAGACATGCCACCTTTGTGATGACTACTGGGCAACTCTGTGCTGGGGAGGCATTGTCTGAGGGACTCCTTCTTGGTTAGGACCCCTGCAGACCCCTGCATATAATCCATAGCCCACTCCAGCCAGCCATAAATAGCCCTTCCTATCAACACCCTACTACCTCTGAGGGCAAGTCAGTCTGCACAGATGGAATCCCCTCCCCTGACGGCTCCTGAGCTGAGCCACCATTTCTAGATTATCTGAGACAGTTTTTCCTCTGTCTGCCTGAAAGTTATCTATCATCCAGCTGCCAGGTGGGCAGGGAGGGAGACCTGGAATCATCAGGGCTGCCCCTGAAAGCAAAGGCAAACAGCAGCACTCTAAATTGAAAGCCTTTTCTCACCATCTGGAAGCTGGTACCCTGCAGTCTATGAGGTAGGGGACTTAGAGTTGGCCAGATGCCCTGCCCTCCCCTCCCCTGCCCAGAAAGAGCTGCCAAAGGAGGATTGAGTGCACAGTCACATCGAGGGCTGCGTTCTTTATCTCCTTCCAGGATCTGGACAAGGAATGGTTCCATGAAGGAAGTGATAAAGAAGAATTGTCACACTCACCCTAAATTTTACATTTGCTTCCTCCTGCCAGGGATTTCACCAGAATGTTCCCCTCCCTTCATATCATCCCCTCTTACACTTATAATCTGTGCCAAGAAATATGTTCCTCATTGCTCTTTGATTATTGACTGTTTCCTGGACAAATGCTCTCTTATTCTTCCTTTTAAAATATATTGCTGATGTGAGCAGGGTTGAGGCACAGCAGGCCACACAGATGCCATGACACTCAGCTGCACAGACCAGCTCTAGCTCTCTAGAATTCACACATTAATGGTGGTCAGAAGAGAAATAAAGGAGCCAATAAGGGTAATCTCAGAGAGTGTGCTGCGAAGAGAAGACAGTGAAATGCAGGGGCCAAGAGTAGGGTGGGAGCAAATTATATAGCGAGAGTGAAGGAAGGTTTGCCCAAGAGGTGATATTTGGGCTGAAAAGGAATTGATGAGCACAGCTCTGGGAATAGCTGATGGTCAGCATAGTTCAGAAAGCCATCTAAGTGCTAGTGAGAACTGGGCATGCCTTGTCAGATCTTGAGACTCTGCTCATGCTCAGGCACCTTAAGGCAGAAATCACACCTCATCCGTGTGCCATTTTCCCCACAGGGTTAGGCAAATAGAAAGCATAAAAGACACAGTTGGAATCAATTGGACCAAACTGAAGGAGAATGGGAGAGGAACTGAGGGTTGACTAGCAAGGGTACAAAGTGTTCTTCCTTGCTTCATATGTTATATGCCAGCGTCACCAGACAACTTGTGGCTACCTGTGTATACCTGCCTGTGCTCTCTGTGCCCTCATTGTTTGGGAAACTTGCCTCCCTATTCCTCTTTAGAATTAGCTCCTCTTAGACATCTCTCAATATCATCTTCTCCTATAGGAAGTACAAGCAGCATCCTGGAGTTGTGATAGTCAAAAACAGTCTCTAGATATCACAAAATCCCTGAGGAATGGGAGTGGCAAAATCACTCTCAGCTGAAATTCACTATTCTGTGCCCCCCAGTCCCCTGCTGCCACCACACTTCACACACATGCACATCAACAGACCTCCTGTTGGAAAAGAATAAAGAGGAAGAAACATGTTGGGAAAGACAGGCAGTCCATATCAAGTCTTGTTGTATCATTACAGAAGAGTTATAGGTTAAACCCACCTTAAATTAGTGCAGCCTGAAGGACTTCAGGGACAAAAAGGCACAACTAATAAGAAAAAAAAAATAGAGAATGAGACCCATTCAGGAACTAAGTCTCTGTTTTTGTACCAATAACTCCAGATAACACTGTTAAACTTCAGGTCAATGAGGTCAGGACTGCACTAAAAGATATTATCATTACCTTCTAGTTGTTATTAATTGCTACCTAAAATTGTTTGCATTTTGATTAGTGGATTGAATTTCCTTGAAAATACGTGGACTTTGGTATCTGGCCCTGATAAGACTTTATGTTTATAACTTTTTGCCAACCCATACTCTTGGCCGATATTTTTTACCCATGCCCCGAGAAGTGGGGCCATAACCCCAGAAGCAGCTGTAAATGTGTATCTAAATGACAAGGAGGTTAAGAGGAAGCAGGACCTTGGGTGCTGATAAGAGCTCCAGGGATCTCTTGGTAACTGGAAAAGGAAGGGCATGGAACTGGAGTCTGGCTGGCACCCCCAGAAATCAGAGTCCCGGGGACTATGTCCAGGCTAAGCTATTCATTTCCTCCTCCATGTTTCCTAAAGAATAAGAGTGTGTTTGGCTTTCGGCTGAAGTCCTCTAGGTCTTAGGGGATGCTGTAGTCTAGGCCTCTGTGGAAGCCTTGCTAATACTTGTCAACACTGGGAGGTTGAAAAACTCTGCTCTTAGTCCCAAAGTTGTCTTTCTTTCCTGTTCATTCTACCTCTTAGCTTTTTCTTCTTCTTCTTTCTTTTTTAAGAATTTTAGCTAGGCTTACTGGTGCACACCTGTAATTCCAGTGGCACTGCAGGCTGAGGCAGGAGCATTGTGAGTTCAAAGTCAGCCTTAGCAAAAGTTAGGCACTAAGCAGCTCAGTGAGACCCTGTCTCTAAATAAAATACAAAATAGGACTGAGGATATAGCTCAGTGGTTGAGTGCCCTTTGAGTTCAATCCCCAGGACCCTGCCCCCCCCAAATAAAATAATTTTAAGTTTATTTTTTTTCTTTTTTCTATCTTTCTGTCCCTTAAAACCCAATTGCAGGAAGAGCTCTGAGATGCTCATTCCCTAAGAAATTACAAGCTGAAAATAATATACTGTCCCTTTCAAGAGAACCTACAAATTATTTTATCATGGTAGAATTGATCAAATCCTGGGTATAAGACAAATTTCCTTTTAATGTTTTTAAGCATCTTCATGATATCGACAATGTTTCATCTCTTTTTAAGGCTTTGATATGTTTTTTAAAAAACCACAATTAATTATTAGATGGAGCTGCCCTGTCCAATGTGGTTAGTATAAAATACAAACTGGGTTTTACTGCCTCAGTGTGAACATGTATAAAATATCTCAGAAATTTTTATATTGATTATATGCTGAAATAATATTTTGAGTGTATAAATTTAAATAAAATATGCTATTTAAATTTAACTTCACCAGTTTCCTTTTCCTTTTTTATGTTACTAGAAAAATCCAAAGTTACATGTGTGGTTTACACTGTATTTCTGTTGGATGATATTGATATATTTGTACTTCATCAGTGTATTTTAATAGTCATCTAGTATCTAAGGACTTAACCATTAGAACATGTTATAAAAAAAAAAACCCTGAGTCTAGTAATTTGCTTGTGATCATAAAGCAAGCAGCAGAAATAGATCCTGATTCTAGTCTCTATGCAAAAATGCAAGGACAACGTCAACTCTTGCTTATGTCTCTGAACTTAGGTCTCAGATAAGCAAACCCCAACACAAAGTTTCTTTTCCCAAAACTTTATAAACCCCTTAAAGAAACTGTTCACTTTTTAAGTCAGAACAGCAGAGATAGATGAAGGATATGGAAATTGCATCCATCGAGGGCTCAGAAGATTTCTGCATGCCTGGTAAATGGTACCGTGGGGCAATGAAACAAACAAAAACGACCAAAAAAAAAAAAAGTGTCTTTTTCAGGTGATAAAAATTAACTGAGCTGACTGCCTGGTTATTTTGCTTCAAACTCTTGCCTCACTTTCTCAGCCTGGCAGAGATTAATTACTCACATCTTGTATTTCGCTGTTACAGTCTCTGAGCAGAGATGCACTTTGCCTCTTTCTCCTCAACACCTGCCACATCCTCCCTGCATCAACTGTGATGAATATTAGATTAGGCTGTTGCCATCCCATCCTGGCCAGAACCCATGTGGTCATGTCCCCTCATAATGGTTGAGTTCAAAGTATGGGGCTACAGAAAGACTAGGGCAGAGAATCAGCACACCTGGCTCAGGTAAGTGAGTTCTCCATCACTGGAGATATTTAGGCTTTTGACACAGTTGATCTGGTCAAAATTTAGGGGATTTTCCAACCCAAATAGTGAATAGAGCTGTACATGGTGGCACACATCTGTAATCGCAGCAGCTTTGGAGGCTGAGACAGAAGAATCACAAGTTCAAATCCAGCCTCGGAGAAAAGCAGGGTGCTGAGCAAGTCAATGAGACCCTGTCTCTAAATAAAATACAAAATCAGGCTGTGGATATGGCTCAGTAATCGAGTGCCCCTGAGTTCAATCCCCAGTACCCACCCCACACACACAAAAAAGTGAATAGATCTATGTCAAAGGAATGCTTCAGAGGAAAGAACCCCTTAGAACTTCCTCCTTGCTGGTGGCCCATGCCTGATGGTCCCCAGTCCATTTGCCTTTAAGCCTTGCTGTTGAGATGACCACCTCCACTTCTGCTGAGGTATTTCTTCCTGGTTCCAATATAACTGAGTCTCAGGAAAAAAAAAAAAGCTGAAGATATATACAGCCACTCAGGCTGATAAATAAGCAGCCCTGATAATGGAGCTCAATCAAGATCTGTGTCCTAGGAATTATTTAGGGATTTGAATGCAATTTCAAAGGTCAATAAACTTGCCAACCAAATGCAGCCTGAAGCTATACACACACTGAGAGCAGCTTGAGGGAGTTGGGACTGTTTTTCCATTTCTCCCAGGATTTTTTTCACATTTCTTTTGCTAAAAGAGTGTAACAGTTAACCTTGAAATTATCATTGTATTTCTAAAATTTTCATAGCAGTGCAACATCCTTTTGTTTTTCTCTTTATGGTTCCTTTTTGTTCTTTTTTCCCTTCCTTTTTTTAGTAATCAGAGATTTTATTTGCAACATAGCAAGAGCAATACTCCACAGAGTCTTTATTTTTTTATTGACATTATTCCACATGTCACAAAGAGTTGGATCTAGAGAAAATATCCAAGGATCAAGAAATGACCTAGGTATCTATTTCTGTCTGACTTTGAGGTTCTCTGTACCCAGTCCTGTGCTAGTCACTGGGGCACATTGAAAGACAAGGACACAGTCCCTGCTCTTCAAGAGGACAGACATTCTTGGAGAGACACAAGTGGGAGGAAGTATGAAAACCACACATCAGCGGGCGGAAGAGAGCGATAAACACAGCTTCCACCTTGGGCATGAGGGATGGGATGTAACTGTCTTCTTACTGACCGGAAGTCACTGACCCTGTCATCATTCTCGTTTACTTCTCTTCTCCACTCACCCACACCAGTGGATTCAGAGATCTCTGTAAAACCCTAAACCTGCTCTTGTTCCTAAGATCCAGTCTTACATTTCCTGTTGGAATTCTTAACAAAAACCTGAGTTAACTCTCCCAAACCAAATTAATTTCAAGTTCCCTTCATCAAAATTATCCTGCAGGTGGACATATAACTCCTACTTAGGTTCTAACTCAGCATTAAACTCACCCAAAGATTTGCTCTTGGATAGGACACATCATCACACACACACCAAGACTCAAGTTTTCTCACATGTTCATTTGAATTACTAACACCCATCTAACTTTTCTTTGACCCACATTGTTAGGAACTGATTTTTTTTAAAAAAATGATCTGATGAAATATGTTGCAAATATCAAGCATCATTTATAATATTGTGATGGTGGTTTGGATCCAGTCTGTCTTGCCTGTGTTTTTACCCCTAACTAGTCACCCCTACACCAGTATTTTAATTCCTATTCATATCACTTTTCTTCCAAGGCATGGAAAACTTGTCCTGAATTTTGGTGTTAGTGTTACACCCCTGGGTATCAGAATGTGATTGCCTGTGTCTTGAGCTCAGACAGATTTTAACATTCATTTGGAACTGCTCCTGCGGATCTGAGCCCTATTTATAAGGAGCTGAAGAGAAGCATCCAGAAAACAGGATTAGACAGAAAATTCTGTCTGTTACAAGGTCTAGGTCATGAGGGAAGAGAAAAGGAGTGACTAAATACAGTGTGAATACTATCATACCAAACCCGACCCAGCCCCACCACTTGAGGCCATGTCTTTTCTTCAAGAGACAGAAAGACAGATGATATGTGACCAGACACAGAAATGGCTGCTTCAGTCAAGTGCACTGCAACAGTGGGCTCAGGCATAAGGAATACCAGGGCAGTAAGAGAACTCAACACTGCTTTGGGAGTCCCCTAACTGCATTTAATGTGAAGTAGGGAGGTCCATCTTCCACTTCCCACCCTGTGCACACTTTTTCAGTCCACAGATGAATGTTGTAAGTCCTCCTATGGAGCATCAGTGGTGACATTGGTCATGTGCAAACCATACATCAGTGATGGTGACTGGGGGGAGAGTTAATGGAGACCCTATTGGAAATTGGAAGCGCAGCATCAGAAGACATGTCCACAAACCTCTGTCAAATTACAAATTTGCAGAAACTCTTTGAGATGGAAGGGAGATTTAACAGATGTGCCTACATTAGCAAGAACAGTGGGATTACAAGCGGCACATGCCTGTAATCCCAGTGGCTCAGGAGGCTGAGGCAGGAGGATTGAGAGTTCAAAGCCAGCCTTAGCAATTTAGTGAGGTCCTAAGCAACTGAATGAGAACCTGTATCAAAATAAAATAAAAAAGGATAGCTTAGTGGTTAAGCACCCCTGGGTTCAATCCCCTGTACCAAAAAAATAAAAATAAAAAAATAAATAGTCAAAAGCCAGTGAAATTCATATTTTTATTATTAATGGAACTCCATTCAAATCCTAATTATTGAAATTCAGGTTACATCTTTAAGTCCCCAAAATAGCCACATAAATCCCCACATAGAGAAAAACCTTGAGTGAATATGATGACTATCCATATGTTAGCTAAATAACATATGATCTGGTGTCATACTGATGTTTTGTGTGGCCCATTATGAATGTCCATGGAAAACAATTCTCTTCATAAATACCCACGTACACATGCACTCATATGCACACACACACATACAAAAGAAATGAAAGGTTCAAAGAAAAATTTCCCCAAATAGCTTGTCATGGTATGTAGAACGAGTAACTTTGAGACTCTTCTTCAGCTTAAATAATGATGTCTCCATTGAGATCTTTTTATTTTAAGTTTTGTCTCATTAGCACTTAGTTTGAAAGATTACCTGATTGTTACTTTAAAAAAAAAAAAAAAAGCCGGGCATGGTGGCTCCTACCTGTAATCCCAGTGGCTCTAGAGGCACTGGAGTTCAAAGCCAGCCTCTGCAACTTAGCAAGGCCCTAAGCAACTAAGTCTCTAAATAAAATACAAAATAGGGCTTAGGATGTGGCTCAGTGGCTGAGTGCCCCTGAGTTCAATCCCTAGTACCAAAAAAAAAAAAAAAAAAAAAAACCAAAACAAAACAGGAATCTAATTCTGAATCAAGTAAAACCAAATTAGTTTGGATAAAAAAGTAAACAAAATAGTCTTGGATACAGATTTCAGATGGTAAAGGTTGGACCAGAAGGTGGACTGTGATGGACAGCTATGGACTCAGTGATACTACAGAAGCACTGTGGGCTAATGATTTAAGAAGAGAGGGTACAGAAAGTTGGATCAGAGGTCAGGATTCAAAAGCTGTTAGCTAGTAGCAAATATTTGCTTATCTTAAAAAGGATCCTGGATAGTAAATATCACCATCATCCTTTAATAGAAGACAAAAACTTACAAACTAAAGTTAAGATGACTTGTGAGCATTCAGCAAGTTAGAATATGAACATTGGAATGGCTGCATCCAAAGCACCCCGCTCCAGCCTCTTAAACCTCATGTTATGCTTAGAGAGTCAGCAATGTATCAACTTTTATCTTTGATTCTCAGAAGAACCTTGAGATATTATCTCCATCTTTTCACTAACAAAGGCAATGAAGAGTCACTTGCCCAATGTCATACAGCCAGACATTGTCAGAGATAATATTCAAATCCATTTCTGACCTCAAAAACCCAATCCTTTTTTCTTTTTCACACCTACTTTGAGGTAGGGCCAGAAATGGATCAGGTTGCTCCCCTCCAGAAAATGGAGCCACATCCCTGGAAATTCTTGGTGGTGGAAATTGCTTAGCGAATATAGTTAGATAGCAACCCTGTGCCTGTTCTGCTTGCTGCATGCCAACATTTATGAAGTGAAAGAACTTTAATGCCATTTAAAGCATATATATAACCAGAGGGACAAAACTACTTAGTTTGCCACCAACCATATCCCTGTGACAGGATTAAAATGTATTATAGTGAGCATGACTGAAACATTGCTTATGGTGGGGACAGGGGTGATTAATGGTGATAATTACTGATTCAAGGTTGTCTGCTTTTGCTTTAAGCTTAAGCCAAGAACACCAAGGTAAGCATGTTCTGTTAAATAATTCAAACACTCTGAGCTTTTCCTATTGCTTCTCTATTTGAAAGCAATGTCCCTGGCCACCCTTTAATCCCCATTAGTAATGCTAAACTGTGAGTCATATCCTCTGCAGAAAGAAAAAAAAAAAGCTTTATTAAAGCAGGCACCTTCCCTGCAGGTTCAGTACCTACCTATATGAGCCAGCTGGTAGGGTAAATTCTTAACTTTTTTCAAACCAGATGGGCTAATCCACAGGAGGCTAGGAAACACACATCCAAGGACTCAAGTTCCTATTGCTGTTCCCCCTTAATAAAGTAGAACAAGTGGAACTATCCACTTAGTTTGCTTAGTAGAAAAATATAAGTGTTCATCATTTAAAATTTTATATTAGGAAGAATTGTCCTGGAAGGAATTTGAAGCCAATATCATTACTATTGTTGACACTGAGTGACTCATGAGTTGTTTTAAGATAAAAAATAACACATAATTTTTTAAAAAAGGAATAAAAATCCAAGCCCAAATGATCTCATAAGATAAAATGAATCTTGAGATGTAAACAATTTTTAAAAGAATAATATCATCCATAATATTACCCACATGCTTTTTCTTGGTTACTTTGTCTTCTCATGGCATAATTTGCCTAATTGGTCTTATTAAATTCTCATATCATACTTCTGAAATAAAAAGGATATATCCTAGTTGGAGTAAATCCATAGGTTCCTCTCACCCTTGAGACAGATTCTGTTTTAAATTCTTATTTGTTCTGTTAGTCTATTCATCATGTATGAGTTTCAGCCTTGTCTTCATGATTTATACTAGAGTTTTGCAGGAGTGCACAGTCTAGTTTTGAAAATCCATTCTATATGGCTCCAACAAAACCTTTCCCTAAAATTGCTGATATTTCCTTGTGTTCTCAGATCTTCCAGAATCAATATCAACTCCTGAGGTCTAAAATTACTGTGATTCCCAAATTTGACATTTATTCTGAGTTTATCCCCTTGTACGAAAATAGCTACATCTCATGGACTTTGGTTTGTTCTCATCCCTTAGATTTATTGTCATGGTTTTGGAAGGCTGTTCTCTTAATGAGTTCTCTCTGTCCCCTAAGCATGCTGATTTTCTTATCTCCTCAGTGTTGAGTGATTTCCCAGAATATACTGCCATCAAATTCTTGTAATACCCAGAACTGGAACAAATTTGGATGGTATCGTTTATACCATCTAAAAAGCTCTTGAAACACATGCTAATTTTCCCAAAGAAAAACCACCATTCTGAGTCTATGTTCACATACCTGTGCACCTAAATTCACACACAGGAGCCTTTAAACATACCTAAGAAATCCCAAATGACTTACCAAGTGTTGTGGTCTAGCTACAAGAATTAGAGCAATTTCTATTTGCTCTCAGAAATTAATTACAGCAATCTTCCATGAAGTAAATATCTTTGTATAAAATGACATTTAAACTCCATGCAAGGTTTTGAAAATGTTGCTAACCAATCACCTGCTGAAAATTCTATTAGCAGAAAGCAAATAAGATGTTCTAAAATTAATGAATCCATCATCTGGAGTGAAATATATCAAAAACCCTCTGAGACACGGAGCAATTAATTGGGTCTTTTCAGAATTGAACTCATTGCTGCTGAATGCCTGAAGAATAATTGAAATGAAATAGTGTGCAGTCTGGTATCAAGAAGGATGAATTCAGGGAGAGAATTCAGTGTTCTCATCCTGACCTATCCACTACTGTGGAATATGACCTAGACTAAGTCATTCACCTTTTTTGTTCCTAAATACATCCATTGTAATGTGGAGTAATTAACTCCTGCTCTAATATACAGGGTAGTTTTTGAAGATAACAGGATCTAATGAACATTATTGACACCATGGACAGTTGTCTACATTAAAGGAAGTGGAAACACATGGCATTTGGATAATTTATAGGAAGAAGAAGAGCAATATCAGTTCTTTTCAAGAAACAAGGAATTTATGATATTGTATTTTAAATAAGTAAAGAGAATCTGGTAGCTCCATTGAGCACATTCTTTTTTCTTAGCACCCATTCGATGAATGTAGCTTAGCAAATAACCATACTTAGCTATTGAACACAAGATTTCCCTGGTGTTTTCAATTCCTTCCCTGTATAAGAGAAATCTGATTTCCTGAGCTTTGGTCTTCTAAATGTCAGATGCATCCCACTGGTAAATCGAACACCTTCAAAAGCATTTCCCCTGTCATGATGTAGTTTGCTGTGCAGCAAACTCTCCAATACTCTACTCCTTTTTTTATTTCCCAATCTCTTCCTTCCAGAAGCTGGCAGCAGTGATAAAGAATATAGCTTTGGTGTTTAGTGGTGCTTTTGGGCAATTCTGACCACATGTTCAATCTCTAGCTTTTCATTGCCTTATGTGAAAAATGAGGGTAAGTGTGGATGTCTTAAAATGATGCTCTATTGCTGAGAGCCACAGCCGAGTCTGTATGGCTCCTGGGCATTTTGCCAACAGTATTGATTGACAGGCGAGGCATTAATATCCGCCTCTGCCGCTAGTTTTGGCGCTATTTTGGACTTCTTGCGCTATTTTGAGTTCTCATGGGGATTTCTGGGGATTCCCCGGGAGTTCCCATTGGTTGGCGAAGTTGGCAGGAGGAGGGATTTCTTGGGGAGCTATTTCTGCCTGGGGGTTCCTGCAGGAGCAGCGTGGCTTTTTCCGGAGGATTCCCCAGGAGCGTGTGTGAGGTTTTTTCCTGCAGTTAAAAAATAAAGTTTGTTCCTGCTTCAGTGGCTCGTGATTTGTGCCCAGCCAGACTGCGGCACTCTATATATTAAGTATGATAATTTATGTAGAGCTTTGAGCACAATGCCTGGCACAAAATGAATGCTGAATAAATGGTAGTTATAATCTTCTTCTTTTTTCTTTTCTTTTCTTTTTTTTTTTTTGTACCAGAGATTGATCCCAGGGATATTTAACCACTGAACCACATCCCAAGTTCATTTTACTTTTTGAGACTGGGTCTCACCAAGTTGCTGAAGCTGGCTTTGAACTTGAAATCCTGCCTCCGCCTCCTGATCCACTGGGATTACAGGCTTGCACCACTGCACCTGGCTACATCTGAATACCTTTCAAAAAATAAATACAATTTTATTGCATTTAAACATAGAAAGAGTGTAGAGAAAATTGGACAGTCCTCAATGACTTGATTTCCCCAAGGAAACACTTTTAAAAAATTAAAGAATAGGTTAAAATGATTACAACTAATAAAAAACTACAGAAATGATTCAGATGAGTTACTTCTCCATGACCTCCGTCTGCAGATTATATTTCTGTCTTTCCACTGAAAATTATTGAGCATCTACTATGGCATTACCAGGCACTATTATATGTAATAATATCATTATCTGCCATTTACTGTGTGATCATATGTGCTAGACACTTTGATGATATCCATGCATCATTTTAGCCATGCATGAGATGGATCTGATTTGATAGCATAACTCCTTAATCAACTGTGCTTTATGCTGATCCACTATTTGAGCTGGCATGGGAGAAAATGTGCATGAGAATGGGGATCTGAAGGCTCAGGGGACATCGTAGGTAATAATGAGAACGCCTCAACCTTAGCATCCATAATATCTTAGATAATTTCCAATCTAGGAATATTATTGGGAATCCCAACCCCTGTTTCCCTCACCCAACATATCTGGGTTTCCTACTCTGGCTCAGTCACATAATTCCAATTATCCCTTGAGTTCTGGAGCTGGTGTTTCTAACTATCTTCTCAGCAAGCACTGTGTACTTGAATTTGTCTTAGGGAGTGGTCTGCCTTCTGGTGAGACATGCTGTTTTTCTTGGAATTCCTTAGTATTCTTAAATGAACCCTGGAGTTGAGGTACATTTTTTTTTTCCTGTCTACACCTTAGATTGCCATGTGTGTTTCCTTTATTGTCCTTACCTAATCTTCATTTTGCTCCAGTCCTGTTGGTCTTCCCTTCAATTATAATGGAATCTTCTTCTCTATTATTCTCTAAGCAATGGAGATTAATAAACGAGAATCTTAAAGAAAACACTAGGAAGGAAGTGTGAAGAAAGGAAAGCCTTGGAGGCTACCCACTGTTTCAAGCAGTGTATTTTGTGAAATTCATTTTTTCCCCTCTATTATTCCCACCTTAGACCATGAAATGTGAGGACCAAGGGACACAGTTCCCTTTACTCTTGAGTTCTTAACTCTAGCTGGCTCACAAGATTGGATATGCCAAGACACCCTAGATTATCTGATGGGTTTTCTTCATGCTCTTGATCCCTTTGTAAATTTTACCTTTTAGTAAATTTTGTCTAAAAGTAACCAGCAGAACACTTTCCTCCACAGACCACATTTCTGCATTGACCTGTAGTACCTATTCTGCTCCTTGATTAAGCTCAAGTATATGTACCAGTTGCCATGTTAAGTCCTTTATTCAAAATGCTCTTTGTTTTAAAGCCTCATAGGGAATGAGCTCAAACGCTTAGCAAATAATCACTCTTTGAATAAAGTTATTTAATCTAAAGTGCTCTGTGGCGATTCTTTAAAATTCTATTTATACAAATATACAAGGAGAACCCTAGGGTGCCTGTTTCCATTTCAGAAATAAGTTATTTCTAATAGCAAATATAAAATAATAGAGTGGATAGTCTCTGTAATAGCTTCTTTTCCAGGCTGGTTTTATAATGTTTCACTTTTTTGCAAAGCTTGGTCAGAAATGATTTCTCTGGTTCCATAAGAAAAAAGTCTTCCCAAAGATAGAGATTTTAATAAACAAGCAGTAAGACTGTTTTGTTGTTGTTGTTGTTTATTTGTTTGTTTGTTGTTGTTGTTTTACTTTGTTTTGTTTTTTTGGGGGGGGAAATTTTATAATCCACACCCATAGTATTCCAGCATTCCAGCCAACAATAAGAAAACTCTAGAATGTACCTTAGAGAGTTTTTGGTTAATATTTCACTCAAAAATTGTGAAACATAGATCAAGGGTGATAAATTCAGTTGCTCAAAATAACACATCTAATGAAGGAAACAAAATTCCAATTCTGCTTTTTATAACCCATAAAACATTATGAAGTTAAAAGCAGCTGCTATAATTATTAAGATTATTGTGAATAAATATGCTAATTTATTCAATAAACATTATTGAGGGTTTTATGCTCTGGGTGCTGAAAATATAAACTCATGTTTGGTCAACAGAGAATGGAAAAAAATGACATTATGTGATTTCTTGAATCAGATCTAAGAACATTTTCATCTTCTGCTTTGCCCTCTTGGAACCCTGACCTACAAGGGGTGAAGTGCTGCTATCCTGAAACACCCATGCTATAAGAAATACAAGGCACGAGGAAAGTCCTGTATTGGAACAATAATTAACAAACAGTACCAGCTGATTTCTTAGTCAATAGTCAGCACCAATTACCACCCATGTACACAGTCATCTTTAAGACCTAGTTCATTTGGTCTTTTTTTTTTTTTTTTTTAAAGAGAGAGGGAGAGAGGGAGAGAGAGAAAGAGAGAGAATTTTAATATTTATTTTTTAGTTATTGGCGGAAACAACATCTTTGTTTGTATGTGGTGCTGAGAATCGAACCCGGGACGCACGCATGCCAGGCGAGCGTGCTACCACTTGAGCCACATCCCCAGCCCCTCATTTGGTCTTTTGAATAACTCCAGCTCCCTTCATTTTCAACAACTACCCAAGAGACCCCAAGGGAAACCACATAGATAAACCCAGTTGCCTCACAGAAACATGAGAAATAATAAATCGTTGTTTTAAGCCACAAATTTTGGAAAACATTTGTGGTGCAGCAATAAGTAAACAGAAGAATAAAAAAATAGAGAAATCACTGAGAAGTTGAAGCCAGACAATGATAATCAATTTATATTCATTATTGAACTTTTTGAATAGATAGTGACTTAGGATTGGACAGTAGAAAATAAATGCCCTGTCTGTTACCCTCCACATGTCCAAGTTTATGTGGAGCTTGAGGGCTGATGGATGGAATTGAATGAAGTTTCTTCTTCTGCATATAAATGACATTACATATTTTTAGCAAAGTCTACTATGGATGAGAAAGGCCAAGCCCCTGACACTAGACTTGTGACTTGTGCCTGCTAAAATATCAGGTTCCAAAAACAGTTCTAGCATATGTAACCAACAGGAATGATCATGTGCAATTTCTGAGGCCATGATTTAAGTGGCATAGCTCTTACCTTGCTTGGGATACTCATGCTGGGAGAAAACAATTAGCATGTTCTCAGGACACTCCAGAGGCTCCATGGAAATGTTCACATGGTGAAGAACTGAGGTCTTCAGACAACATCCAGCACAAATTTAGTAACCAAGAGTAAGACATCTAGAAGCAGACATTCCCATCCCAATCACACCTTCATGAATGACTGTAGCCTGGTCAAATTCTTAACGAACATTTTATCTAAACTTTAGCAATTATATTAGTTTGATTTCTGTGGATAAACTTCAATTAATTAATCTCAGCTATTTCTAGCATTCATCTATCAATTCAATTATTATTATTTTCTTCACTTTTATATATTTTGTATGTATGTAGAAGATAATATATGAAGCATGTACATGATTAAAGAATACTTTTTAAAATTCAAGTACATGTTACTCTATTTTTTAAAATATGTACTCGATATATAATATTGGAAACAACTTTGTTCTCACTCAAATCACATCTTCCCTTCACCCAGAAGTAAAAATTCTGATTTTGAGTTTATCATTCTCCCTTCTCAATATAATTTCATAATTTTATTATACATATATCCCTAAATAATATATTGTCTGCTTGTTTTTGACTTTTTAACAATTATTATTACACGGTATATAATCTTCTATAATTCAGCTCTTTTCCATCAATCTTGTATCTTAAAAGTTAATGAACATTGAAGCCTGTAACTGGTTCATTTTCACTAATGTAATGATTATTTAAACCCCAACATATCCAACTAATTTCCTGTTAAAGTTCTTTTGCCTTTAGAAATAATTATGCCATGAACATTTGTGCACACTCACCTCTTTCTAATCATGTTAAGGCTGTATATTCCTCCAGTACAATGATTAGGTATCAGAGTGTAAGAAAATGACAGTTTTCCCAAGAAATTGCAGCTTTAATTCATACCTTTGATATAAAGCCTCAACAAAACTTTGGAAAGTCAAACTTTCTTACTTTCTTTTTTTTGCCACTATGGGATGTAAGAAATTATATTTCATTTTAATTTTAATTTTAATCTCATTGATTGGTAATGATGTTGATATTGTTGTGTATATATGTATACACACACACATATATATTTTTAATTTAACATCCTCTTTAATGAAATGTATCCTCTTTTTTGTTTTTTCTTTCCTAAATATATTATTCACTATCTTTTGATTTTAAGAATTATTAACACACTCTAGATAATTACTCCTTTGTCAGTTATGTTTATCCAAAGCATTTTCTTCATTTGTGTCTTACACATTTACTTTTTATTTTTTAAAGTTTTAATGTAGTCACATTTAGCAATTTTTTATTTTATTATTTGTGCCTTTTGTCTTAAAGAAATGTATCTAATCCAAAGTCAAAACATTATTTTCTTTAATTTTAGAGCTTCAGTATTTTTATTTTGTTCTATTCCCATATATAAATGAACACACACACGTGTGTGTGTGTATGTGTGTGTGTGTGTACATGGTTCTTGTTCTATTTTCAAGATGTAAAGAGGTAGGAATCCAAATTGCATTTTTGTTTCTATGCATAATAAATGAAACCAAACCATTTAGTCTGTCCTTTATTATTTATTTATTTATTCTAATTTATTATACATGACAGCAGAATGCATTTCAATTCATAGTTCACATATAGAGTGTAATTTTTCATTTCTCTGGTTGTACATAAAGTAGAGTCACACTATTTGTGTCTTCTTACATGTACTTAGGGTAATGATGTACATCTCATTCCATCATCTTTCCTACTTACTAATTAACTATCACCCTCCATATTTCCAGTTTCCAGATATCATGCTTCTGGGTCCTATATTTTTTAAAATTTTTTCTTTAATTTTTAGTGCACTAGAATTATAATTATACATAATAGTGGGGTTTATTTTGACATATTCATAAGTGCATATAACATAGCTTTTTCCATTTCAATTGCTAATCTTACTTCTATTTATTTATTTTTTAAATTAATGAATTGTAGTATATTCATACATGCACCTTGTATAATTTGGTTAATTAAATAAATTTGCTATCCCTACACATGTACTTTGTAGTAAAAAGTTTAAAAAAAACCAAAATTCTTTTAATAAAACAAAAATCTTGTTTTTCTTCAGAAGTTTTTGACTATTCTTGATAATTTGTTCTTCCTTATGAAGTTTTAACCTAGTTTACATCAGCTCAATTTACAAAATCTAGGCTTTGGAATAAACCTAGTTGCTCTTCAACAGATGACTGGATAAAGAAAAAGTGGTATATATGCATAATGAGATATTACTCAGCCATAGAAGAAGTGCATATAACTTTATGACATTTGCTGGTAAATGAAAAGATGTGGAGACTATTATGCTAAGTGAAATAAGCCAATCCCAAAAAAACAAAGGTTGTTCTTTCTGATAAGTGGATATTAACACACAACAAGTGAGGGGGTGTGGAGAGTAGAAATTCAGTGGATTAGACAAAGGGGAATAAAGGTTTAAGGGAGAAGGAATAAGAAAGACAATGGAATGAATCTAACATAACTTTTCTATGTGCATATATGAATACATTGCAGTGAATCTCAACATTGTGTACGTCTACAAGAATGGGATCCTAATTAGAATACTCCATGTTTAGATAAATATGTCAAAATAGACTCTATTGTCATGTCTAACTAAAAGAACAAATAAAAATAAGATAAAATAAATCTGATTGCTTATTAAGTAGTGCAGTGAAGCATTTAAATAATTATTATCAGGCAGTCTAATAGCAAAAAAAAAAAATCCTCTCCTTTTCAAAGCATACTTTCCATAGCATGGTATTAATGAATAGAACCAATGAAGAATTTTTTACAGTACTGATTTTTAAAAAAATTTTTGTGGTTGCAGATGAACACAATACCTTTGTTTTATTTATTTATTTATTTTTTATTTTATGTGGTGCTGAGGATCCAACCCAGTGCTTCACACATGCTAGGCAAGCACTCTGCCACTGAGCCACAGCCACAGCCCTTCTAGTACTAATTTTTAAGAAAATCTTTCCAGCATTTTACCCTTGAGTTTCTTCAGAGTTCTTTGTCATATTAAAGCTATTCCTAGCTTTCTCTTTTTTGTTCAGCATCTATTTTCTCTTTAAGATTTTGAATGTGAGAATAACATTATGATTCCTCATGACTGACTAACCTTACATTTCTAGGGTTAAATCTTCTTTCTCTTCACTTATTATAAATATTGGATAATTTAATTTGTTTAGTAATTTGTTAAGGAACTTTGCATCTATGTTCCTTAGCAAGATTGACCTCTTAAATTTCCTTTCCTTGATTTTTCCTTCTTCCAAGCTCTTTTCCCAACATTTTATGACAAAAATTCAGACAAGCCCAAAGAGTATAATAAAATGAATTCAATGTACATGTTACCAAGCAATAACAGTGGCCACCTCACGGTTTCCTACTCTATCTACGTTCCTCTTTCTTTGCCACTAGCACACAGCAGTATATTGAAGCAAACTCTGAGTAACATATTCCATTTGCTTGCATCGTATTATGTGTCCTGAATGATAAGGACACTTTAAAGTTATATAATCTTAATACAATTTTAACACCTAAGAATATAACCCCTTAAATTTATCAAATGCTTACTTTTACCCAATCATCTCATTATTTTCCATTTGGTTTGTTCAAACCAGAATCTAAATATATTGATTTAGCAGATATTTCTCCCATATGCTGAGTATTGCATTAATTCTTTAATCTATTTGTTGGAACTCAGGAGTCATTTTTACTGTAGGGGTTTCCACCTTTTGAACTTGATACATTATATGTGTTGTAACATAAAATCTGTTTCCATCTTCTGTATTTCCTTGAAACAGGTAGCTAGATGTTAATCAGGGATTCTTAAACGTTTTTCATATCGGGACATGTTTATATGTGTAAAATTTATTGAGGATCCTGAAAACTTATCACTCATCTGAGTCATTGATAGTACTAGATATTACAACAGGAATTAAAAAAAATATATTTACCAACTCTTTTTGATAACTTTTGAAGACACTTTAACACAGTACACATATGTAAATAATCAGTTTATCTCTTAGCTTGTTTTTCATATAAAGAAGACATTAGAGGAAAACAATGAATAATACCTCATTGTAACAATGCTTTTCCTCAATACAATCACTGAAGTTCAGTATGCAGATTCCCGTTTGGTTACACAGAATAGTAAAGATGTGTGTTCAAGGACTGAAATTCACTCATATTAACCATATCCATTGCTTCCTCAAGTTCAGGTACATGTTTAAGTGAAAGTTTCTTTTAATGACTCTACCTTCATTAAAACTGAAGCATCAGGACATTTAATAACCATTTCTTTGGCCCTGCCATTGAAAATGTCAACACAATAGAAACACTAAACAGCATTATATTCTAATAATGAAAATGAATACTACAAAACCCTCTGAAAGAGTCTTGAAAATCCCTGAGCATATAATAAAAATCTGAGGATGGTACTCCAAGAACAAACTATCAGCTCACAATTACAGTGAACCAGGAACTGCTTCCCAGACCTACCACACAGAGGCAGCTGAAAGGAAAGTCCATTCAGCTACTGTTCCTGAGAGCCTTGCTGGACAACTGACCTTCAAGATTAACTCCAATTTCTAAGCCATTACTTCTTACCTGGGTTTAAATTATTTCTTTGCCTTCAGTAACTTCATGCTCACCAATACTTCCAATTGTTAACCTTAACCCACCCAATTCATATTATTAACCTGTATTATATATTACTACACAGGTATAAAGAAATGTGCATATATGCCCACAGGAACTACTTCTTGCTGGTTGATCTAAAAGGTATTGCTGATATTCATTTTCCTTCAACATCCAAGGCCATAACATTTGCAACACTGTAAAACAGCATAATCTGTACCACAGGGTTGCATTCATTCTCTTGAGTTTCTCAGAATGGGATATCTGGGAGAGGGTGGGGAAAGTTCAAACTTCACCTGCCCTGGAGATAGAGCTGGCCTGCTAACTGGAAGCAGGCAACAGCTGTGCTGATTCCCAAGCTTTGCCAGGAAGATTCTCCTCCCCTTGGTGGGAATCTCCTGAATCCATGCCAAGCCCTATCATGATCATGAGCCCTGCCTGCACACACGTTTCACCCCCTCCTTTCAATGCCCCTCCCTCAGATCCTCTTATAAAAGTCCAGCCTTCCCTGCCCTGACAAAGCATTCCAGTTTCCTGCAAGACAGGTAAGTGGGAGCTGAAAGGAGCTGAGGCTGAAAGAAGCTGAGGCTGAGCCCTGCAGGGGTTTGAAATCACACATCACTAGAGGGTTGAGGGGGTCCCAGTCCTCAGAGAACACAGGAGTTCAGAGACTAAGCAGAGGCTGGCCAGGGAGCTCTCAGGAAGACCAGAGAATACAGATTTCCCAATTCATGCCAGGTCCATGGAAGGGCATGGACAGCGCTCAGGTCAACACACCTGGACAGGATTAGACCAAAGAAAGGCAAGGCGCAGTGGGGTCTCTGCATGTCTTCTGCCTGAGCACATTTCCTACAGTGAGCTGGTTGTCTCCTCACTCCCAGACATGATGCTGACTCCCATGGCCCTGCCCAGCATGTCCTGGATGCTGCTTTCCTGCCTCATGCTCCTGTCTCAGGTGCAAGGTGAGATTTCTCTGCCTCTAGCCCAGGGATTTCTGTGAGCATTGAGATCCAGGAAGAGGAAGGCTCCTTTATGGGGGAAGGTGAGGGGTGCCCACACTCAGGGAAATTGCCTGCTGTCCCTCCATCACCCTCCCTTGCTTCAGCTAACAGTGGTGGGAGGCCAGAGTATGCATCCTCAATGGAATGAGGTGGCTCCCTGCTTTGTCAGAAATTTCTAGTTTATGTGAGTGGGTTAAAGAGGGAAAGTGTGAAAGGGCCATAATGCAGTGTAAGGAACAATGAAAGATTGGAAAACCCAGTGTGGGAACTGTCAGCTCAGGCTGGGAGGAGTCGTGGACTGTTGAGTAAGGGGAAAGGGTAAAATGAAAGGTGGTGCTGCCCAACATGGCTGGGCCAGGTGAGAATGCAGATTCCTGAAAGCATGAGCAGAGCTGAGAGGTGGAGGGGATTGTGGTTTCCCTCCCAGAAGGAGACCTCATAGACGTTCCCTACGTTATCCTCCCCACCCCAATCTCCATTCTTCATTTGATCCCATCCCTCTCTGTATCTCCCTCTACCCAGGTGAAGACATCCAGAAGGAACAGGCCTCTCCACGCATCAGCTGTCCCAAAGGCTCCAAGGCCTATGCCTCCTACTGCTATGCCTTGTTTACCACACCAAAATCCTGGATAGATGCAGACGTGAGTGCTGGGTGGGTGACAGGGGAAAGGCCACATGTATCCCAGGGGCAAGGTCACCAACTTCCACAGTTCCTGGGACGAGAATGAACACCCTTGCCAATGCTATTTATCCCACCAAACTCCTCCCTGCTTTTCTCTATCGAGATCTCAGGCTCCCTCTTATTTTCTTGCTTCCCAACCATGCAGTTGGCCTGCCAGAAGCGGTCTGAAGGACACCTTGCGTCTGTGCTCAGTGGGGCTGAAGCCTCCTTTGTGTCCTCCTTGGTCAAGAGCAGTGTGAACAGCTACTCATATGTCTGGATTGGGATCCATGATCCCACACTTGTGAGTTCAATACTCTTTTGGTTACATCTCAAGTGGCTATTGTCACCCAGGCCTTCTCTCTATGCCTGCCCAGGAGGAAGCTGAGGGGACTTAGAGCTCAGATTCTGGGTGATATTTCGAGCAAAGGGAAATCCTTGAGGCCATGTTAAGAGCTAAGTTATGTGGGGTTCCCTAGTTAATCCAATGATGTTCATGTGCCCCTTGTCAGCTTTTATACTATGCTCTTATGAGGCTTTGGAAATTTTCAGGGAGTCTGAGCATACTATTCTAAGGGATCACTACCTGAAGGTATGAGACATATTTTCTCTTTTAAGATTAGATATTATCTTTGAGTTTCAGAATCTAGTCACAAAAATGTCACCAATTGTGTTAAGCTATTTCCTCACTGATTTTGAGTGGTTCCAAAGTTCTTGGGATAATTGTCTAGGATTTTCCTGTAGGAATGAGAAATTTGGGGAAAACATTCCTTTAGAGCCTTCTGTGTATCCTGTGGAGAAGGCCAAACTCCATGAAGCTGTGAGGGGAATCAGAAGGTCCAGCTAGGGGGTCATGCAAGCAGAGCTCTAATCTCTATCCTTCTAACCAACACACACATATACCTACCTGGTTCCATCCTGTGCTCTGTAGGGACAAGAACCCAATGGTGCTGGATGGGAGTGGAGCAGCACTGATGTGCTGAATTACGCAAACTGGGAGAGGAATCCGTCCACTGCTTCAGACCGTGGTTATTGTGGGGGCGTGTCACGAAGCTCAGGTAAGCCTCAGAGAAGCCACTTCTGCCTAGTCTTTCCCTATCCTTTCTTCATCCCTGGGCCTGACCTTCAAGGAATCTGTCTGAGATAGGAAATCAAAAGTCAATTTGTCTTCTACCTGAGATGCTGCTTCATTGGGTCCACAAAAGTCCACCTGTCTTAGGCATATTGCATCTTCTGTCTCTGCAGGATTTCTGAAGTGGAGAGACTACAACTGTAATATAGAGTTACCCTATGTCTGCAAGTTCAAGGGCTAGGGAAAGTGGGAAGTCATCCCGCTGGATTTGTGCATAGTTCCATCATGCACAAGAGTCCCAGGTGAAGATCCACCCAAGGAAGGATCCTGTGGACACCCTGACACCTGATCACCTCATCCTGACTCCCCTCTTCTGTCGTCCTCCCTCCCTCATTTTAAGCTGTTGTATATTTGTTGTGCTCTCTGGTTTCAGAGAGCGATAATAAAAATTTTAATTTAAAATTATAACTTTTATCTTCTACTTTTATAGTTTATGTTCTAAGTGTGGCAGTTAATGGAGAAAGATAATCATAGTGATTTTTTTTTAGAAAAGACTCTATGGTACCTTGTCTACCAGATAACTACTTTTGATCCAAATATAAAATATGTTGTAAGTAAAGGGATTTAGAAAGATATACTCTAAAAGAAAAATGGAGTAAGCCTATTAACTTTAGGCAAACAAATTCAGGAAAAGGAACATTATCAAAAATCAAGAGAATCCTAACAAAAGGGTAAAAAGGTTCAATTTCTTAAGGTTGCGTAATGATGTTTAACATGTAAAGCACTTAACTATGGAACTTCAAAAGTGTGAATCAAGGTAATGTATAGAACCACAATGAACAATAGAAAAATATAGTATTATACAGAGACTTTTTGAATAATTATGGGGTCCTTCCTGATAAATGTACTTTAAATTGATAATACAAGTTAAAGATGTCTTTATTACATCTAACTTAACAAACATCAGTTGTTTACTCTCATGATCTTGTGGTTGACTGGGAGCTAGAACTCACTGCTGCTACCCAGGATTGTGAGAGCCGTGTACAATATATCTAGCACTAGCGCAGATATAATGCAAAATAGAAGATAGCATTTCTAATGAATGAGCATTACTTGTGCACCATTACAATGTCAAAGACATGAGTTGAACTATTGCACTATGGGGACAATCTGTACTTAAAAACTTTAACATCTCTCTGTTTCGTCATTGATGGATCAGGCAGGTACAAAACTGATCTGAATTGCACTATCAATCAACTGAATCTAGTTGACATTTAGAGAGTACTCTGTCCAAAAGTATAATACACATTCTTCTCAAACTCAAATGGAACTTTCACCAATATAGGCCATATTCTGAGGCATGAAACATTGGAACAAATTTAAAAGAGAAAAAAAATTCATATAAAGTATTTTGTCAAATCACAATAGAATTAATCTAAAAGTAAACGTATTAGGAGATCCCAAAATATTTAGAGGTTAAGGAACATACTTCTAAATTTCACAAAGAGAAATAAAATCAAAAGAACTTACAAAGTTCGAATATAATGAAAATAAAATACAACTTATTAACACTTATGGTATACTGTGAAAGCATCGCTTAGAGAGAAAGAGAGAGCAATTGATGACTATATCAGAAAAAAATTAAAAGATCTAAAATCAGTAATCCAAGCTTACTCTTTAGGAAACTATGAAAAGAAAAGCAATGTTCATGTAAAGCAAGCAGAAGGGACATAACAGCAGAGTGAAATCAAGGAAATTGAAAAAAGTAATTAAAAAAACTGATTAAGGGATTGAACTCAGGGGCACTTGACCATTGAACCACACTGCCAGCCCTATTTTGTTTTTTATTTAGAGACAGGGTCTCACTGAGTTGCTTAGCATCTTGCTTTTGCTGAGGCTGATTTTGAACTCGGGGTCCTCCTGCCTCAGCCTCCTGAGTCGCTGGGATTACAGGCATGTACCACCATTCCCAACAAAAACTGATTCTTTTAAACTATTGATGGAATTTATGAATCTCTAGTCAGGCTAACCAGGAAAAAACAAGAGGATGCAAATTATTAATATCAGAAAGGAAAAAGAGTTTTCAGTAGAATAAAAAAAAAATCCTCAGGCTGGGGATGTGGCTTAAGCGGCAGCGCGCTCGCCTGGCATGTGTGCAGCCCGGGTTCGATCCTCAGCACCACATACAAACAAAGATGTTGTGTCCGCCGAAAACTAAAAAATAATAAATATTAAAAATTCTCTCTCTCTCAAAAAAAAAATTCTTTCCTGGAAGAGGTCCATGTCCTACTTCTCAAATTTTGTGAATATTCCATTATCTTATATGGTGAAACAGACTTTGCATGTGTGATTAAATTGAGAATTTTAAAATGGGGATCCTGGATAAATTAATGTAAGCACAGGCCCTTATGATAAGGTGTGAGCACACTCTCTTCTCCTCCTAGATCAACACTATCCCACTGAACCACCAATAATGTAATGCCTTCCAGTCAGTCAAGACCTCTGCTTCTCTTGGCACAGTTGATAAAAATGTCCCACTCCCAAGATATATATATAAACTTCCTCCTCCTCCTCCTCCTCCTCCTCCTCCCCTCCTCCTCCTCCTCCTCCTCCTCCTCCTCCTCCTCCTCTTCTTCTTCTTGTTCTTCTTCTTCTTTTGTCACTAGAAACTACTTTCTCATAATTCTTGGGGAACAAGACGGAAATGGCCCATTTTGTATAGCAGTCCCTGATGCCTACAATTTGTGTGAGACACTTTGTACTGTATATAATATCTGAATTCTCCATGAACTCCATTCACGTAGTCTACATTCCCATTGGGTGCTGACATCACAATGTTCCCTTGCCTGAGGTGGACATAAGCTCCTTTTAGGCTAGCTTAATTAATGGTATCTGGATATGACACTGACATGCATACTAACTCACCTAAGCCAAAGAAGATGTGTTGGACGAACAGGGCTTATTTCAATTCACTCAAGACGGAGGCACACAGCTGAATCTCATGAGGAACTAGAAAAAGAAAGAACAGTCAGGAAGGGACATTACTCTTTCTTTCCTTTGTATTGTCTCCTTCTTCTCAGGAACTGGTTTATACTTTCACTTTCAGCCACTAGATTTACTTGCCTTTGGGGAATACACACCATGATCCAACATAGCTAGTTATTTTTCCAGCTTTTCACTCCAGGAATTCAAAACCTACACTATATGCTTAGTGAACAAACGCTGTTTCAAAAGAATGTCCTTCTAATCCAGCTACAGTTGGGTGTTCAGCTCAATTCAATCCACTGGGGCTGGAAATTTTAGTCACATGGTATTATTATAGATGCTATCTCTACCTCTTCAATAGGATCTGTGTGAGATCTGGTTCTTAAAGTAGGGGAACAAGAAGGACCCTCAAGAGATGTTTTCTGCAGAGAAAAAGACTGTTTTACTGGGTCTGCCTCTCATGCTGACCTTACCTTTTTTTTCTGTCCTAGATTTCCTTCTGTGGATACTGACAAATTGTCCCAGGTATTCTATTTGCTCCTGGTGAATGTCCTCCACATTTCTAGGGGTTATCCGGCTGGAGGCTGTGCTTTTGTTCTTGTCTTATTTACCCATCCCCTGTCCATCTTTAGAATCATGTATTTAATCTGCTATGATTTAGATTTCTGCCAGTTGTGGTCTGTGAGTCAATGAATTGGATACAACCTCTTCCCAACTTAGGTCAGCAGATCTGAGGATCCTGGGCCTCTGGTGGTTCCCTCTATCACTGACTTTCCTCTTCGTTTGGAATACATGAAACAAACCACCTGGTAGCAGTCACAAGCCCCAGAAACATCTGGTTCGGTTAGTTGAAACAAAGGATCCAATTCCCCAATATTTCTGAATGTAAGTTTATAATGCACCCTTTGAACTTTTAACAGCTCTTGCTTCTTTATCTTTCATATCCTACTATCCAACCACATTTGTCCATTCTTCCTAAGTAGTCTTTTTTTAAATTTTTTTGTAGTTGTAGATGGACAGTGTGCCTTTATTTTATTTGTTTACTTTTATGTGGTGTTGAGGATCGAACCCAGGGTCTTACGCATGCTAGGCAAGCGCTGTGCCATTGAGCTACAGCCCCAGCCCCTCTTTCCAAGTAGTCTTTAAAGCATACCTCTAAGAAGCCATTGTCCATCAACTGCATAAATTTGTGTTATAATCTATCTTGCATTTGGATTTATTTGTTAATTCCCTTCTCATAGCTCAAGAATCCCCTATAATTTCATTTCTTGGAATAATCTTTCTTTCTTTTTCTTTCTTCTTGCTTCTTTAATTTTGTTTTTTAGTACTAGGGATTGAATTCACAGGCACTGAGCTATATCCCCAGCCCTTCTGATTTTTTTGTTTTTGAGACACAGTCTAAGTTGCTAAGATTGACCTCAAACTTTCAATCCTCCTGTCTCAGCCTTCTGAGTAATTGGGGATACAGGCATGTACCACTATCCCAGACAGAATAATAATTTCTTCAACTACTCATAGGTTTGTTTATTTTGTTGCATATGCATGTTTTGGAAATGGTCCTTCTATGGTTAAAATTGGGAAACACTAAGTTATGAAAAGTGCTTCTTTCTCACAAGACTTTACCAAGTCATTATATGCAAATGTGTTATGAAAATAAAAGAAAGCCACAGGGCTTTGCAGATCATCAGGCATTTGGTCACAAGTGGTTGTGTGTGTGTGTGTGTGTGTGTGCACGCATTTGTGTGTCCCTATCTGGGAAACGTATCTGCTCATAGAACACAAAGTTAATTACAGTTTTAATAGTAGTCTAAATCATTGTTTTTCAAACTGTGGGTTACAACTTACTTATAGTGGAAATTGTTAATTTACTGGATAATAATTAACATAATTTTCTAAATAAAAATAAAAAACACCACAGTTTACTCAACAAAGCTGGGAAAATACTGTTTTGTGTAAAAATTTTATTGTAATTACAAGTGTATATGCAAATTGTGTTAACATGAAACTATCTTTCATATTTTGAATAGCGGTCAAACTTTGGAACACACTGGTCTAAAGAGCAAGGCTTTTAGAGAAACCATAGTTAGATTTTAAAAACCACCACTAGAGGGAGGGTTGGACCTGCACAGAGTATAGTCCTGGGGAAAGGAGAACTTGAGCTGACGGCTTCCACAGAGGAAGAGGGGATTCGAAAATAGATTTTAGGAAAATAAGGATATTTATTCTGCTCCTAAACCCTCTAAGATTAAATGTCTGCTATAGAACATCCCATGAAACTGAAGAAACAAATCTTGCAAATGAAAATGCATAGTGTGTAAATAACAGAGGGGTCAGAACTCTGTAATTGGTCTGTGGCTCCAGCTTTCTAGAGAGTCAGGAGTGTATGGAGCAGAAAGTGATTTGCAAGAATAAGTGAATCACCTAGAACTCACGCCTCTTTATACTTACAGAAACTGAATTATGTGAATACCTAGAGAAACTCGTGTCTTTGTTTCCCTCCTTTTGGCTACTCTGAGGGAAAACACTTCCTATGTACTGAGGGATGCTCCGTTGATGGGGTTCATGGTGAGAAGTAGTGCCACAGCTCTGTTATAAAGGCAAAGGTGGCAGATTTCTTTTCCTCCTAGCTTTCCAGAGGCCAGGGCGCTGGGAATGATTGCAGCATGATCCTAGGATGCCCACCAGGGAGTGGCACAAAGAATGTGCAAATAAGGGCCCAGGGATTTTAATTTACATCAATCTTTATGATCAAATTGCTCTAACTACATGATCTTGCCTGGAATTTTTATTGCCACACTTTTCTGGTTCTTTCTTATTTTCTAACCTGGTTCCCCAGCCTCCCAATGAATCTCCAATATTGTGAAGGGCCTTTAGATTTGCTTGCCTGGTCCATAGCATTATCAAGATATATGTGAGATGCAATAAGCTGCAAAATGTCAGGTAATTCTCTTCCCTTGCAGGTAGGATAAACTTAGTGACTTGCTTTTCCCAACAGTAAATGACAAAAGATAGGATGCCATGTTCATGATTAAGTGATTACAAAAGACTGGGACTTCTCTTTTACCTCCACTCCTTTCTCCCTTGCTGACTCTTTCTTGTCCTCTTATAGTTACTGGCTCTGATGGAAAAAAAAATGTATTGTGAACACAGGAAGAGAAATTTGGATAAGCTCATGGGCAAGGAGAAAAGGGAAGCATCCAATCAGAAAATAGGAACAGAGGATCTCATCAAGCAATCCATGAAGAAATGAATTCTTCTAATAACCATGTTGTGATTATAATCAAATCTTTTTCCTGTCAAACCTTCAAATGAGACTACAACACATAACAACAGCTATTCACAGCCTCAACTAAAATTCTGACACTTAGAATTCAGCTAAACTATGCCTGAATTTCTGATGAAAGAAACTACGAAATAGTGTTTATTCTTAAACCACTACATTTTGGGATAATTTGTTATACAACAAAAGGAAACTACCATAGTATAGTAAAAGAACAAGCAAGAGTTTACCTTTGAGTAAACTGTTCTTTTTCTAGGAAAAGCACCAAATTGGATGTATTAACTATGCAAATAAAAGCAAATAGTCATTGTCAGACTTGAATTCAAATGTTTTAAATTGGAACTTAGTGCTCTGGTCATACAAACTGCTTTAGCAAATATTTGCCTCTGGACTTTGTTTTACTTTTTAACAGAGAAATATATATATATGTGTAGTTTTGGCCATCCTATGCCTGTTCTTATTTCTTGACCATATATAAAGGTTCATGGCAGGGGGAGTAAGGAAGAAAGAGAGTTTTTGTCTGAGATATTTGTTCAAGAATGTCAAGCTAGAGCTGGAGATATAGTTCAGTGGGAGATGCTTGCACATCATATGTGAGGTTCTCACTTCAATCCCCAGCACTGCAAAAAGAAAAAAAAATAGTCAAAGACTAATCCTTACTTTAAGCTAGAAGTTAAAAAAAAAAAAAAAAAACACTAGCTAGGAGCTCACCAAATAAAGTCCAAATCAGGAAATGGATCATGGGTTCATTTAAAAAAAATGCTCAAATAAACCATGATCTGGTACATTATTCTCCAATGAGTTCTCCTTAGGAGGGGCATGAAGGGCATGACATCCATTGTCAACAGTCCTAGATTAGGGGTAAATGTATACACTGGAAATAAGTAGTCAGGAACAGATCTTAGGGACAAAGATTTTTCTCCTTTTCAAGCCTTCTACTGTTTAACCTTAAATCTTGAGAAAGAAGGGCATGCTCTAGACCTTGCTCTTTTACATTCAAGGAACTCCTTGGAAATACAGAACTTCCAACCAAATGAATTATAATGTGCATTTTAACAATTTGCCCTGTTGTTGTAAATGCAAATGAAAGTTTGAGATGCACTGCTCTAGAGTTCAAACATATTTCAGCAAGAGGAACTGGCCTGACTCACAACCTGTGAACTGGAACTGGAGAAAGACAAACTCATTTGGTAGTTAAAAATTGATGCAACAGTCCAGCAGCAGAGACAAGGAGGCTTTGCTTCATCAACATGTCAACTCGGTACCATGCTTGATTCCTGCTGGTGGCATCCTTGGTCTGTTCTCTGTCTCTGTTTGGCTTCAGTGACCAGATTTTTCTAGGTTTTTGCAGCCCATTCCATTGTGAGCCTATAGGTTCCACTGCATCTCTACCAGAATTTGCCATATCATGTCTCTGAATCTGGGCAAGTGTTGGATGATTTTGGTCTTTGAGCCTTACTCTGGCCCATTTCCCTACTGCATTCCCATAAAAGAGCTCATGGAAGAATCTTGATCTTCCTTTCCTTTGTATCTCTCTAATACCTATTTGCAGGATAGCACTAGGTAGGGTGGTAGAGGGTGATGGGCATGTACAGGAAGGACTGGGCATGGCATTTGGTACTGAGATGATGATTATAAGCAAACTCACTCACAGAAGTCATAAGATTTCACTGAAGTACATAATAGCTCACCATTAAAACAACAAGAAGTGACAAAGCATATGCTTGTGACTTACAAAAACTGCTAATTAAACAAAATATGTGCATGCCATCAGCTTACTAAATGTGGTGTGCCACCACTTAGATTCCTGGCACCCACAACACCCTTCTACCCCCATCTGCCGACATAATCTGAGCTCTGCAAAACTGCCAGCTCTCCCTTCAGTGAAGTGCAGGAAGGCTCACCAAGAAAGAGAAGTGGGAGATCTTTGCAGGAGATCCCAGACACTCTCTGGATCTTGGTACCAAGTGAGAACAGCTGGTGGCACACTCCTGCCAGCTTCAAGCCCCTAGCTACCGACACCATCAGTCTCCCAATAAACTGTCCTTTGAGGGAAAAGAAGCAATAATTGGGAATGTTTCAAAGTGAGACTGGTTGTTTATTCTTCCTGAGATCCGAAAGCATCCACATTCAACTGCCAAGTTCCTAAGGTATTTGGAAACCTACAGATTCTCTCAGGTAGAAAACTCGTTCCTGTATGAAGCAGAAGCCATTGAGCACTTTGTTCTCGTATTTTGAGAATGTTTCCAGGGTTTTCAAGACATTCTTCTCTTTCCTTCACTCTGTCCCTCCCACTCTAAAACCCTTCAGTTTATACTCCCCCCCCAATAAAAAAAAGTCTCATAAGGAGTTCAGGCTCCAAAGGAATTGGAGAGTGGCTCAGGATTATCATCATGGAAAACCTTAAAATAATTCCAATCACTTCAGGGGACTCAGACAGAACACTGGGATGGAAAGGCCGTGCTCTAACCCATCCTGTAGGAAAACACCAGTATTCTAAGATACTCTGTTTATAGGATGACCCTCTAGATTCCTCTCTCCAAATGACCTTCCAAATAACAGTTCTCAATCACTGTCAGAGAAGATAAGTCTGTGACATTGAAACTGTCCCCAGAATTCTACAGGAACATTGGTCCAGCTCCCCCTAAAACCCAAATTTTGCCTTTCAGGCCTAAATTGTATAAAATTGCAGAAGAGAAAACGCCCTGTAATATTGATTCATCCTTCCTTTGGGATTTTTGTGACTGTATTACCTTTCCTAAAGTAAGCCACTGGAGTAATTATTCACCAAGAACTGCCTTATAGTCATACCTATAGACAGGAAACAGCTGGCAATGAGTGCTGCCTCAACTGTAGTCCAATTTATTCTTGGAATGCATTACCTTAGGCTTTGATCCATAAATATATGAAAAGGGATCCTTTGGCTATTACTCCAAAAGAGATACTCCTCTTTCCCAAATAATAAGAGCCAATATTTATTAAATGTTGAACAAGTGCCAGACAGTTTATGCAGTCTGTACATGCAATAACTTATTTAATCATCAAACCAAATTTATGAAGCAAGCATTATTACATTCCCAATTTTTCACATGATGGAGCACAAAAAACATCACAATTGAGTATCTTAGCAAAGATTACCCATACAGTGGTCTTCAGATTATAGGATGAATGAAGGAAGGACTCAAAATCTCCTTCAGGCTTCTTTCTTCATTAAGCAGTCCTTAATAAATAGTTAAATTGTTTAGAAAGAGGGATCTATTTATAATGAGATATTTGTGATTATTTTTCTAAACACTGCAAATTTTAAACTCAGATAACAAACATTGCTTATTCTGATTAATAAGTTTAGATGAGCTTTTAAAATTAATATGATGCTATGGTTTAGATGTGGTGTCCCCAAAAGCTCATGTGTGAGACAACACAAGATGGTTTGGAGGAGAAATGTTTGGATTATAGCCTTAACCTAAAGAAATGCTAAAGACTTTGCCCAGAGACAATAGAAAAGATAGCTTGAGGGTATCTCAGGAGCTGGCAAGACCACATCCATCTCAGGCTCAAGGGAGTAAAAGTGAAAATTCTCTTGAGACCAGTGGGGAATCCTTCTTGCATAAGGGGATCTAGGAAGCTTTTGAATGCTCAGACACTCAGAGGCTGCTGCAGCCAGGCTCCCTGGAGGCTTGTCCACTCTTCAAGATGGCGGCAAACTTTGACTTCAACCACATGGTGCTGATTCTGCAGGAATGCAGGATGCTGAAGTTAGGGGATCATGGAGGCTTCCACCAAGATTTCAAAGGAAGGCCTTGGAAGCCAGGTAAAATGCAGCAGGGTCAGAGTCTCCTGTGGGCATTTCCTGAGAAATCTAGATGTGGTGGCTTGAGGAAGAAGCCAAAACTGCAGTGGAGACCCCCAAGATTAACACATGCCAGTAACAAAGAACATTGCCCTAGGAAAGCTGCAGGAATTGAGCAGAGACAAGCCAACAGAAAAGCCACTTGGGCTGCAACCAATATGGCCTTGGGGGTGGAGTTACACAAGCCATTTGAAGAGAACATCAGGGAACATGTCCCCCGGAGGCTGGATGTGGAACTACAGGAATTGTTTGCTCATCTATATTTCAGTCTTGCTTTGGTCCTATACCTTCTTTCTATGCCCCTAATTTTGTGAATAACAATGTTTACTCTGTACCATTATATACTGGATACTTGTAAATTGCTTTTAATTTTATAGGAGCTCACAATGTGAGATTGGCTTGAGCCTCAGAGAAGACTTTGCACTTGAACTTTGAGCAATTTCCAAACTGTTAAGACTATGGGACTCTTGGGAATGAAATAAATGTATTTTGCATTGTCAGAAGAGTGTGAGCTTTTGAAGGCCAAGGATGGAGTGTTATGATTTACATATGGTGTCTGCAAAAGTTCATGTGTGAGGGCTGGGATGTAGCTCAGTGGCAAAGCATCTGCCTTGCATTCGCAAAGCCCTGGGTTCGAACCCCAGTTCCAAAAAAGAAAAAAAAAAAGAACTCCACCAAAAAAAGTAAGATTAAAAAAAAAGTTCATGTGTGAGATAATGCAAGAAGTTTTGGGTTATAGCCTTAATGCAATCAGTGAATCAATCCCTGATGGGATTAACTAGATGATAACTGGAGACAGGTGGGGTGTGGCTGGAGGAAGTGATTCACTGGGGACCTGGCTATGGGGTACACATTTTGTGTCTGGAGAGTGGTGTCAAGGCCAATGTCTCGGCTTGGCACCAGAATCACGAGCCACCACACACCTTTGTAGGTTCAAACAGCAGTTCTTTATTCCCGCTCTCACACCGCCTCCACACAGGTCCAGGGGCAATCCCGTTCTGCCGTCTGCCCGCACAATTCACCTACTCCACGAGGCTATCTCCAAATCCCATTTTAGTCTCATGAGAACTCAACGGAATAAGCAGCAGGAACACCCTAATCCCAGCAATAATCTTCAACCTCTAACTTCCCTAAAACCCATTGTCTTAAACTGGCAACGCCTTAAACTCAAGGAGCCCGTTACTTCCTCAAACCTGATCAGCTCTAAACCCGGATCCGCCTTGGTCCTTGAGCAAGGTCACCTTATTAAAGCATGCATGCAATGTCCCATCGAATGTCCTCTAAGCTGCATGGGGTACGCTTGGCAAGGAAATTTCGATGCGTCATTCCTACTTGGTAATGGCCCTCAGCAGAGTGGAGTCTTTGCTTTATGATCATCATGTGTGCTGCTTCCCTCTGCCACACTCTTCTGCCATGATGTCCTGCCTCACCTTGAGCCCCAAGGACAGAATCCAACCTCTTAGGGACTGAAACCATGAGCCCCTAAATAAACCTTTCCTCATCTACAATTGTGCTGGTCAGCTCTTTCAGTCATGGCAGCAAAATGCTGACTAAAACATATGATCTTTTAATTCACTTATTAAGATAGTTATATTTTCTTAAAACCTTGTAACCAGAGAAAGATGTCTTTTTTTCCCCATAAAAAAGAGATCAAGTTGTAATTTTTAGAGCTACCAAAGTATACAGTGAGTTGTCCAGGAACCATGACAGCTGTATCTTTCAAAATGAACAATTTCCTTAACAAATTAAAAGAAAAATATTTAGTTTTGTAATTTTTTATAAATATGAGAGATTTTGCTTTACTTGAAGACTTCAAGAATGCAATGAATTTTCAGATACAAAAGATCTACTAGCTTCAAATATGCATTGTAGCTAGCACAATATAAAAGAGATTTAAAACAAATAATAATTTACATCATTCTCTCATAAAAAATCTTTATTGCCCCAATATCAGCATAAACATTAAGATAGTTATCATTATTGCTTACCTATGTGACTGGCCAAATTCCACATACCTGGTAATACAGTTAGGGACTTTTACTGGCAGCAGTTTGGATTGCAAACTGATATCTTTTTCAGGAAAGCCATTTTTTCTCACCTTTCAATATTTATCTCATTGTCCCCAGAATGTTCAAGGTCCTATCCTCTGACCTAGTTTTACAGTGTTCCCAGAAGTTCATCTAAGGACTTCCCTTTCTATGCCTTCTGGAGGACTTATGAGAGATGTAAAACAGGCTCCTGAACATCTAGTGTTAGCTGTCCTCAGGTTGGACAATTTCTTGATAACCCTCCAATAAGGCTTACGAAGTTTCAAATATATAGCTGATGTTTGGTCATACTGGCCATCTTCCACTAGCTATTCCTTGATTTCAAGCCTGGTAATGGAGATTTTGGGACTTAATGCAGAAAATTCATCTCCCTCTTGTTTTAATCCATGGCAAGCAAGTGAAAAATAGGCTGCCTTCAAAAATTACATTGGAGAGAAAAGGAGCTGAAGTACTACCAGTTGAATGAAGGTCTTTCTGCTTGTGCTTGTGCTATATGGATGTAAGGACACCTACTTATAACTTAGCCTTTCTGTTTCAAAGGCAAGCTCTAGTTGACTTAACACATTTATCTCATGCTCTATGTTCTAGGCACTATTCCAAGTTCTTTACAAATAAGAGCCCATTTAATCCTCATGACAACCCGATAATATAGGTGCTATTGGAACCATATTTAACAAATGAGGAAACAGAAGAACAGAAAAGGACTAAGTAATTTATTCAAGATCAAATAGCTAAACAATTATGCTTCAATGTCATTTGATTATAAAAAAAAACACGTAGCTGACTTCCTTTTACTTAGTTATCTCTGTATCCAACCCATTCAGTTCTCTGGGGCTTGGCTGATTTCAGTAAATAGTGACCCATTAGTCCCAGTCATGGTCACAGATCCCACAAGAAGAGTATAAAAGTTAATAAGCACTTAATCTTTAGCCTCCAATTTTTGTCTGCAAACACAAATATGCATGTATGTATCAGGAGAAGGAGGAATTGTTCTTTTTCATCTTAGCATGGATATGAGCAAGGCTATGGTCACAAATACATGGAGTCAGATTACTTCAAATTATAATGGAGTCCTGGAAGGACAAACACAAGGTTAGGAACCCCACATTACCTGTCCTATATCTCATCACATGTCCATGGGAATAAAGAATGCAAAAACATTCAGAAAAGAACAAGCTATTCCAGAAAACAATCCAAGATCTCTCCCTCCTCTAAATCTCTCTTCCTTGAACAATCAGAAACACGTAGTCTCTAGTCACTAGTTATTTAATTTATTTAGAGTTTAGAGTCTCCAGAAGAGTTATAATTCCTCAACTCCAGAAACAGAACTATTTTCATCTAGGTTCCCTCTTCTGCAAGGAAAGCCTTTCTTGCATTTGAATTCCAAGAGGAGGGCACAGGTAGAAGTCCAGAGGTTCTACAAAGGCATTTGACACAAACAAATCCTGGCATCAGGAGTAACCTTTTCCTGATACACCCTGGGTGTGGTCACAAATTAGTAGGCAAATTGTATAAGTCAAAGACAGGTTTGCCCTTCCCCAGCAACCAGGTGTTCAGTTCCTATTACCCTGGCCAAGACAAACATGAGCAGAGACCCTCCAGAAATCCCCATGAATTATGAGAGAGGGAAGGGCCAAGACTGTGTGATCCTGAAGCAGGACAATCTGAGGGACCCAGGGATAAGAGAGGCAGCAGGACAAAATGCAGAGCATCTCTGCTTGAGGCAGTGGGAAAAGGGAGAAGCAGACCTGTCTGGTCTCCAACATCCCTTTTCTTCATGGAAGCCTCTTATCCCAGCCACGCATAACTCAGAGAAGAGACTGTGGAAGAGAAACTCCTATGGAGAAAACTGAAGAGATGGGGACTCTCACACCTCAGCATTCCCAAATTAATGATTATTCATTTCATGCCACTTCAGAATTATTGACGGATACACTAAGGAGTAAGATAAAGAGGAGAAGGAAGATGAGGGTAACGCCTCCGGCTTAGCGAACTCTTTTGAAAGTTCTAACTTTCTGCTAAATATTTGATATTGACAATTAAAGCTTAAACTATAATTTCCAATGTACTTGCACAATACTTTTAAATGCACTATTTTCTAGGCTACACTATTAGTTATAACAAATACTTTAGTTGTAATTTTGATGTCCTGAAAAATATTTCCAATGTGTTAAATAACGTTAATTCTGTTTTGGTCTCCCAACTTAGAGTGTACATACTGTATGCAAGAAAATTTAAACACAGAAAAAAGAAATGGCTCTTCCAAGTTACACAGGAGGCACCATAAATGTTCCATTTAGAATTTGGGGTCCAGTGAATCAGACACCAGGGCCAGAGTTCTTTACTTGACTACTGGATCACCACCCTGAAAAACTTCTTATTTTATAGCACATCTGGAAAGAATAGACTTTTATAGGTAGATGGAATCACATATTGCTCAACACTCCCTCTCATCAGGACACAGATATTCAGAAACTTAACCAACTTAACTACTATGCAGTAGTTGAAGAAAAAAAAATCTAAAACCTAGTTTGGTGTCCTACCTGATATCCCTTCCACCAATTTGATCTCTTCTTTGCCCTGTAGACTCCAACATCTTTCTTGGGAGATGATGATGATGATGATGATGATGATGATGATGATGATGATGATTGGTTTGAGTTTTGGTTTTTAGTTTTTTTTTATGTTGAAGGTCAAACCCAGGGCCTCACACATAAATGACCAAATAAATGACCTTCCACTGAGCTATACCTCTATGCTGTGATTATTTTGTGAAATCTTTCTATCCATAACACTTTATGCATATGCAATCTGTGGTCACTGACATGTTCTTATCTACAGTCTCACAGGTTTGTAGCTGCCATCCCACTTTCTCCATTTTTCATACTTCAGAGCCAAGCAAGGGCAAACTAAGACTTATAAAAAGACTGTCACTACTTTCTAGTTTTTGGGCTAGTTAACTATTCATTCATCTTATGTTGCTGATGAAGTTTGATTTCTTCCTTTGAGATTTCTAAAATCAATCACTCTGTCTGCTCTCTTCTGTATTCCCAAGGGCTGGAAGATCAGGCCGGGCTCTAGGAAGGATAATTCAAAGCCTGAAAATCCCAGGTTTTTATGAATGAGATATGTGTATATGAGATGGATATGAGGTCTTGGACTTACAAAAGTTTTCTTTAAAAGATTAGACTCACTGTGTCATGAACTGTGTAGCTTTTCTTGCATTTCAATTGTCAAATTCCTGAATAGCTGGAGTACTATCAGCTACCTTGGAACATTAAAGAAACATGTGGGAAATTAAATACATGGAAAAATATTGCATTGTTGCCTTAGCCCAATTTCTTTTGCTATTATAAAACATTCAAGCCTGAGTATTTTAAAACATAAAGGGATTTGTTTAGTCACAATTTTGGAAGTCGAAGAGCATAGTAAAAACATCATCCCTCATCTGATGAGGGCCTTTGCTTATATAACAACATGGTGAATGACATCATAGCAGGAACAGGAAGGAAGAGGGACTTAGGAGACATGCCTGCTCTTTTTACAGTAACTAACTTTCAAAGAAACTACTAGAGTCCTGTGAGAACCACATTAATCTCAAATCATAGCAATTAGAAAAATAAAAAGGTCCAGGGCAGCAGACATTTGTGAAATCCTCATAACAGACTTGTGTTTCTTTAACATGAGGGAGAGTGATTTCAGAATTATTTAGGCATCTTTTAATTTTAGTTTAATATATATATATATATATATATACACACATATCTGAACCATATTCCTAACTGAAACACATGGAACTTAATTAAAAGTATTCTTTCTGAATGGCTCTATTTTAAGGGTTCTGCTCAAGACAGGCCATTAGGGGGATTTCTTTAAGTTCTGAGAAGTCAAAAAATTGCCTTTCTTATCAAGAGCTTCTGGACAGAAGAATTTTTTTAAAGCTATTAAGAAAAAACTATAAATAACTTTTACCTTTGTTGTTGTTTGTTTTGTTTTGTTTTTGGTACCAGGGAATGAACTCAGGGGCTCTTGACCACTGAGCCACATCCCCCACCCTATTTTATTTAGAGACAAGATCTCACTTAGTTGCTTATCAGGTCACTTTTTGCTGAGGTAGTTTTGAACTCGTGATCCTCCTGACTCAGCCTCCTGAGCCATTGGAATTACAGGCATATGACACCATGCCCGGCAATAACTTTTATCTTAATCCCTTTTGAAACTTAAGAGAGATTAGACAAATTCTTAGAAAAGTCTGCCAAAGACACTAAAAAAAAGTAGAAAACAAATTTATAGCTTCCAAATAAATTGAAATAGCAGTATAAAATTTTACTCAAATTAAATAATAATCATGTTTATATTATTTTAGGGATGTGAAACCTGAAGGAATTAAAAATTAACAAGCCTTCAGGGAGTGGATAATTCTAATCTTACACAAACTATGAGTAGAGCCTAAAAAAAGGAAGAAATTTCCCCAATACATTTCATGAATATATTATAAATTTGATATCAGAACCATACAAGAAACTAAAAGTCTACATCAATTACAAATTTAGATGTGAGTGTCCCAAATAATAACTTAATAAATCAAAATAGTCCTGTGAAACCATGTGCTAAGGAGGCTCTAAATGGTCAAAATAACTTTTTCAACATAATCTCAGAAGTAACATCCATCCCTTTTGCCATGTTCTCTTTGTCAGAATCTAGTCACCAGGCCCAGCCTCCCCAAAGAGAAGAGAATTAGATGAGAGCTTGAATGTCAGTGATGGGGATTATGGTGTGATGCTTTATGTTTGACAATTTTGGGGGGAACTGTCAAGCTGTTTTCCTAATGAATTACACTTCTTTCTACTTTCTGTGAGCCTTGTGAGAGGATTCCAATTTCATCAGTGCTCATTATCTGTTTATATCTGTGAGTGTGTAACAGTTTCTTAGTATGGTTTTGGTTTGCATTTCCCTGGTGTCTAATAATGTTTAGCAGTTTTTCATGTTAGATTGGCCATTTATATATCTTCTCTGGGGAAATGTACATTTAGAACCCGTGCTTATTTGCTTCTTGGGTACCTGTTAGTATTGAGGTGTATATGTGTGTGTGTGTATGTATGTGTATATATATGATCTATCTTAAGTATAAGATAAATTATTATAAATTAAGTATCAGACAAATTATTTTTTAAAAATTTCTACCATTCTGTGAGTTATCTTTTTATTTTTATTATTGTCACCTCAAGCACATTTTTTTAATTTTGAGGAAATCTTGTATACATTTTTTCTTTCATCATTTGTGTTTTTGATGACATAATTAAGAAACTGTTGTCCTATCTAAGGTCACAGAGAGTTACTTTTATATTTTCTTCTAAGCATTTGATAACTTTAACTTTTTTTTTAAATAGAGAGTTTTTTTAATATTTTAGTTTTCGGTGGACACAACATCTTTATTTTTATGTGGTGCTGAGGATCAAACCCAGCACCCGGTGCATGCCAGGCAAGCACGCTACCGCTTGAGCCAGATCCCCAGCCCTAATTTTAACTTCTAAATTGATTTATATGAAGATTTTTTTTTATTAATTTATATGTACAGTATAAGAATTTACCAAATTCATTCTTTAGTATATAGCTATATGGTTTCCCAGCAGTTTGTTGAAGAATATTACTCTTCATTGAATTTCCATGATGTTTATCAAAAATTAAATTACCAATGAAAAATTAAATTACAAATGATTTCTGAAATCTAAATTGTATCAGTATTATCTGTGTTTATCATGCTTTTTCTCCACCATCTTCATTACAGTGGACTTGTAGGAAGTTTTAAATTCTGGAAGGCAATGTCCTCCAATATTATGCTTCTTTAAGATTGTTTTGGCTATTCGGGTTGAGTATTAGTTTAGCTATTCTAAACTTTCATATGAATATCAATGTAAACTTGTCAATTTCTGCAAAGGGACAGCTGGAACTTTGAAGAGGACTGATTCATTTATAGATCAATTTAGGGAGTGCTTCTACCTTTATATCAGGTCTTCTGATCCATGAGATAACTTTCCATTTATTTAGAAATTCTCTAATTTCATATAATGCTTTGTATTTTTTGGTATACAAGATTTGCCCTTATTTTAAAAAATTAATTTCTAAAAATTTATTCTTTCTGATGTTATTATAATGAAGTAGTTTGCCAGATGCCCTTTAAATAAATTTTCATTTCTAGCATATGTTTCATCCTAGATTATATTGCTTGCTTTCTTGAGAATATGTATTTAGCTGATGTTGGGTAAAGGATTTTAATGATGAATTTGCTGTCTAGTTAATTTAGAATGGTATTTTCAAATGTTTTGCTTCTGTGTTTTCTATGTGTTCTATTATTGATTGCAGTATATTGAAATTTCCAATTACTATTATCGAATCACCTATTTTCCATTCATTTCAGATCAGTCTCATGTATTTTGGGGACTCTATTATTGATACAATATATATAAAATTATTGTATCTTTCTGAAGTATTAAACATTTAATCGTAATAAAGTGCTCTTTCTCCAGCAACTTTTGTTTTGATTCTAATATGCCAAATACAGTCTATCAGTGTTCTCATGATTGCTGTTTACGTGATACGTATTTTTCTTTCTTTCAAACTATGTTTCTTTGAATATAAGTCATGTCTCCTGTAGATATAGAGTTGGATCTCATTTCTATTGCTATTATAATCCAGATGGACAATCCATGCCCTTTTATGGGACTTTTAAAATAAAATCACACTTAATGGTATCAGTGATAAAGTTTGTGTTTGGGGCTGAGTTGTGCCCCAACAAATTAATTTTAAAAAATTAACCCTCAGTACCTTCAGAATTTGACTGTATTTGGATATTGGATTTTTAAAGACGTAATTAATTATCCTGTATATTTTGTTTACTTCATTATAAATAAGGCCAGAGCCAGTTCATAAACCAACATTTACACTATTTGGGTGGAGTTCTAAAAGTGTCGAGGCGCTAGCATGAGCATGCTCTAGTGTCTTAGTCATCTCCATCACAACCACCCAAGCATTGGCAGTGGACATAGTCAATGCAGAAGACAGCACATGGGAAGAAACATATTTTTTTATTCTTGCAGGGATTCACAGACTGGGGTAGGGAAAGGTACTGAAGGTGAGGGGAACAAATTCAGCAGGGAACAGAGGGTATTGTTTGGATGGGTCTTGTTTAATTTTTGACTTTATGGTAATTTCAGGAACTTTAGCTGTTAAACTTGCAAACAAAGGACATATGAGCCTCACAATTGGTATCCTTCCATAACTTGAATCCTGTAAACCAATGAGAAGAGTTAGTCTGGGAGAATCAGAAAAAATGTAACCCACCCAACTCCTTTCCTGACTCTAGGACTCAGGAGAAGGAACCAAGGGGAAGGATGATTCCATTTCCTGGATGAGGAGGAGCTCTGCTTCCTTTATCCCCACAATCCCAGGTCTTTTCCCAGAGCTAAGCAGCAGAAGAGGATGACAACTCATGTGTGGATTCTCTGCCTCTCACCTGATTTTGCAGTCAAGCTTACACAGTAGCCACGGTTAGCAATGTTTGGGGATCCAGGGGCCCAGGCTTTGTAGGTATACAGGGACCCACTGCTCCAGTGCCAAAGGTGGGTCTAGTGGAAAAAGACCAGATATTCAGAAGTTAACTCAGAAATAGATAGAAATACCTACCATGTGTGGACACTCAGAAATGGGCCAAGATATGACAAAATAAAACTCATCCTCCTCTTCAATATCGAATCCTTTCGTCTGCTCTAGCTCTAAGCTTATCCTTTCTTGGAATGTCCAACTTCTCCCCTTGCCTCTACAAATAACAAGTGGTCTGAATTTCATAGAGCTCCATACAAGTTACAGAAAGTGGTTCCTGATATTTTCCTTCCTACAACTCTCATAATTTGGGATAAATTCGCCATTGCTTATCTTGTTTAGTGTAACACCAGATTCCCCAAATGCCAGTCGTAGATTCTCTTCTACTAGTCTTTTTATCCATATAGTCTGAAAGGGCTCTGTTCTAAAACAAATAACAAAGTAGGTAAGAGAATGACAAAATCCATGAATGCCTGGAACACCCAGGAAATCGAGTCTCAGCTCTTTCCAATGGTCTCCAAAACTCCTCATGCATTATAGGAGCCTGATTTTTTAAGGAAATCATACAAGCTGCTTCTTGAGGTGTCCGACTTAGTTCTGCCCATTCCTTCTCAAACGTGATCATTAGGAGAAAAAAATCAGTTTGCAGACTGACCTTTTTGGGGTCATGGAGGCCAATCCACACACTGGAGTCTGTAGTACCACTCTCCTTAATCATTGAGGCCACGAAGTTGCCCTCGGACTGGGTGAGCAGAGATACCAGGTGGCCTGCATGTGTGTTCTGACAGAAGAGCTGCAGGGGATAGAGGGGAGAGAAAATGGAGTACTCAATGGAAGAGCAAGATTTGAGCAGAATTTTGAGCAGGTCCTCCTCCCAAGGGATGTGGCAGAAAAAGGACAATACATAAAGGGTTCCTGATGATGTTGTCACTACTGACCACCCAGCAGCCCTGTACTGGGAAGGTACAAGATGGTAGGACCATGCAGAAGGGAATATTTCAGATGAGTTATCAGGTGAGTAAGTCATCAGTCTTATATCTCACTGAAGCCACCAAGAGCACCAGAAAATAGCAAATGCCTCCAAATTTGTGTGCATCCCCCTCCTAACTTTCTCTCCTCACATACATCTGCTTCAATCCAGGTCAAACGGTCTTCATAAAAGTAGTAGCAGTGGGAGCCATATGAATGGGTGCCTTCCGGGCAGCTGATATGGTGAATGGGGTGGTGTGCCTCATAATCCTGACCTGGAAAAGAAGAGGCAATTAAAGGAGATTAACAAAGGCTGGGAAAAGACTGGAAGGTGAGGGTCGAGGCTTTTGAGGTTCCTTTATAAGAATATGAACATGCAGTGCTGCAGGCACAGAGTAGCTGCCTACTTCTCTCCTCTTGCATCCTAGCTCCTTCTTTATCAGGCTTAATTTCCTTAAGACAAGACCTCTCAAGGAACTGGCTGATGATTTTCCCCCTTCTTTTCTGGGGCTCTGGCTTCTACTTATCAAGCGTCTCTTGGCTTTCCTTACACAAGTCTCCTGTCTGTTCTCGATCAGATCCCTCAAAAATGATCCCCCTCTTTTGCACATAGACCTCCCTGGCCCTGCCAATCAGATGAACTAATTTTCCAGCTACGGTGGTCATGCAAAAGGTAATTCTAAATTCTTTCTCAAACTCCCTAACAAGGTAAGAGTGCCTGAATGGGGTTAAAGCAGCAATAATGATCATTGATAAATAACCTCTTATGTTGACTCCATCTTTTCCAGGTAGTGGGTGACTGGGGAGGCTGGGAGAGACGTAAGGTCCCTGGTTGTAGTGGGCATGGGCGTGAAAGCTTACCTTGGCTCAAAGACAGGAACATCAGGCATGTGATCAGCATCAAGTATGAGCTGGTCTGAGCCATTTTGAGAAGCAGAGTGTCTCCTACTTAAGGAGCAAATCTACAATCTCTATTAAAGAAAACAGGAAAGAGGGTTCTAGAGGTGGAGATCCAAAGCACCTATTATCTTTTTCAAACCCCCCACCCCCGCCAAATTCGTGAAAAGCAAGAAGACCCCCCTGAGATACCCATACCTTCAAATACTTCTCAAGAGTTTATGCATTATACAGACCAAGTAACTGAAAGACAGCTCTGACTGTGGCTAAGGCTGATTCAGTACTTCTAGAAGTTTAGGTTTTTGTACGAAAAAAACACCCTGTTATCTTCCCCAAGATGTTAAGTGGAGCAGGCTGTTTTAGAAGACCTCATTTACCTGTTGGCTGCGTCTGAAGTGTGCGATCAGGCCAGTCAATGATAGGTCCTTTAGAGCAGGATCTGAGGAAAGAGCCGCATTATGAGCAAAGAAAGGGACAAGGAGTGTCACAGTGCCTACATAGGGCCATGTCACACTTCCTGGCATCATGAGTACCCTCCTTTCTGGTGTACTCTGGGAATGGTTACAGATGAGGTCCCCCTTCCCATAAAGAAGTTGGCAAAATGTTCTAAATCAAAGGCAGGCTTTCTCCTTCCCTAGAAGCAACCAGATGTCCAGTTCCCATGGCCCTGGAAATCACAAGGGCTAATGAGAGGGAGAGGGCAGCAGGAAGAGGGAACAAGAGTGTGTGAGCCTGGAGCAGGCCAATCTGCAGGAGTCAGGGACAGGGGAGGCAGTAGGACAAGAGCATTCTTGATGAGGAAGTGGGTAAAGTAGTTTAAAAAATCAAGTACATGTTTGACTTGTCCAGCATCATACTGTGAAAGAAAAGGTGGCAAAACAACTCTTTTAAAGTTTTTTTTTTCTCTCCTCTTTTCCTTGTCTTTTTAACATTGTGCTCTTCTCTTTCTTGTCTCTGAATATCTACCACTTGCAGATTCCTGTTCAGGCCCTGTTTTGTCAGCCCTTCTGCCATGTCAGTTTCCTGTATAGCCCTGTTATCTTCCTGCACTCTCAAAACCATGCAATCAGTTGAACATTGACATCTTGAAAGCAGCTAGAAAACCCATGCTGTTCTTCTTCTGTTAAGTACACTTTAAGATCAATCAGTCAATTTTCACCTGTGCACCAGGTAGGTCATCAAAGTACTTTCATAGAATCTCCCTAATTAGACCTGCCCTCAGATTCTGACATCTGCTAAAATTTCCTATTGGTTATTTTAAACTTTAATATTTATACTATTTTTATAATTAAAGAAAGCAACAAGTTCAGACCTGGGAACCCTTCTCCAGAAAGTTTTCCCTTAAGCATGGACTGAGATAGGCTTCAGATATACCAGAAGGTGGCTTAAAATCTACTAAGATTTTAGCATTATCTAGTTCTTGGTCCTTAGAGAGGGTAATTATGACTCACAGAAGGTCCAGGCTATGCCTCATATGCTTCTTCCCCTGGAAAGCCAGTGAATTAGTTTAACTTTGCTGTGTTTCAAGTTTTCACTCTCATGCAGGTTATTGACTAAACTCAAGTTTCTTTCCATTGTACAGTGACAACATTGAGGTTCCCCCTTTTCTCACTGGCTGTTAGCTTAGGTGTCAGTAACCTGCATTCCTTGGCAAAAGGCCATCTCCATTCTTCTGAACCATCAATGGGACCATGAATCATTTTGCTACTTTAAATTTTATGACTTCCCTTTGTGCCATCAGTCAAAGAAAATTCTCAGGTTTTAGAGGGTTCATGTAATCAGATGGCTCCACCATAAAAATATCCTCAATATCTCCATTTTTATTGAGTCCAAATCAACTGATTAGTGACTTCAATTGCATCTTCAAGAATCCCTTTGCCAAAGTCTAAAGAACTTGAGACCTGAAAAATTTCTTCTGTGGCATTGCATGTCCTTGTCCCTTCATCTAATTCTCCTTTTCTTCATCCAACCATTAGATTCAAGGACTTGAACTTATGATCCCTTCCTTTTGATATCTTGAGTAAATCCAGATTTTTCAAGTTATTCCAGATAATCCTTATTCTTGACAGAAGCTGAATGAAAACCCACATTTCCATTCTAAAGTGCTATGAAAAATTCTACCCTTCTAGTCTAAGTCAGAATGGTTCCTAGGAAGATTCTCATACCAAGTATTTTCACATAAATTCATGTTGCTGGAGTATTTCTTTTCTTTCAGTTTCTAGTGCACTGAATTGAACATGACTGGATTTTATGTTGCTTAGCTCGACTACATCCATGATATCTCCCCATCTCCAACTCTCAGAGACTGGCTAGCTGAGTAAGGCCTCTCTTGAGAGGCCTCTACCCTTCTCAGTATGGAATCATTGTCTAAGCCTTGACTGCCCTTCTCTCTCTGAGGTATGTACCTCTTGATTTGATTTGTTTCATTATTCAGGGTTTAGAAGGACAGGTAGAATTAGAGAAGAGATATATTTTGTTTCTTATTTTTTTCTCATCATTTTTTCCCTGCTTACATTTTATTGCCTGCTTTCAGCAACTTTTTAAAAAAATTTTGTTCTTTTTAGATATTTATGGCAGTATATTTATACCATACATGGAGTACATCGTATGCTAATTAGGATCCTAATTGCTCTGATGAGAGTTTCAAGGATTATGTTGAATAGAAGTGGTGAAAGATCCCTGACTTGTTCTAGTTTATAGAGGGAATGCTTTCAGTTTCTCTATTTGCAATGATATTGGCCTTGGGTTTAACATACATAGCTTTTATAAGTTTGAGGTATATTTCTACTATACCTAGTTTTACTAGTGTTTTGAACATTAATGGGTGCTATATTTTGTCAAGTGCTTTTTCTGGATATTTTGAGATAATCATGTTATTTTCATCTTTAAATCTATTGATGTGGTGTACTACATATATTGACTTTCATATGTTGAAACAACCTTGCATTCCTGGGATGAAATTCACTTGATCATGTGCACTATCTTTTCAACATGGTTTTGTATGTGAGTTTTGTGCAGGATACAATATAGAGATTAAATTTCCATCTACTATATATGGATTTCCTATTTTCCCAGCACCATTTGTTGAAAAGACTATTTTTTTCTCCAATGTATATTTATGGTGTCTTTGTCTAGTATGAGATAACTATTTAAAAACAAATTTAAAAAAATAAATAAATTTATAAAATTATTTATAATTTATTATAAAAAATAAATTTAAAAAATAGTTATTTATTTTTTGTAAGTAGTTGGACACAATACCTTTATTTTGTTTATTTTTATGTGGTGCTGAGGATCAAACCCAGGGCCTCGCCCATGCTAGATGAGACCTCTACCACTGAGCCACAATCCCAGCCCTGAGATAACTATGTGGGTATGTCTTTAATTCCATTCCATTATGATCTCATAGAATACAAAATAGACAGTATCTGCATTCTATTTGGTAAGAGTTGCTTTCTGGCCTAAGCCAGATAATAATAATCCTGATCTATTTTAGAAAATAATCCATGTGCTGCTGAGCAGAAAGTGTATTCAGTCATTGATGGATGAAATAGTCTAATTATCTGCTAAGTCTAAATTATTAATTGTATTTTTGGTTCTATAGCTTGTTTAGTTTTCTTTGGAAAATCTACCCAGTAATGTTAGAGGCACGTTAAATTCACCCAGTAATATTCTTTTGTATTTTTTCCCCACTCTTTTACCTTCAGTCTGTGGATGTCTTTACCTATAAAGTTGAGTCTCTTGGAGGCAACATATTGTTGGGTCTTGTTTTTTTAATCCAATCTTCTAGTCTATTTGGAATCAACCATTTACATTCAACGTTATTATTGAGAAATGGTTTTATTCCCATTTTGATTTATTTCTGGTTTCTAATTCAAATTAGTTTCTTCTTTGATAGTGATTATTCTTCTAGTGTAGTTCCTCCCGTTGCTGGTTTTTAGTTTTTTTTCTCTCTTCATAAAATATTGAGTACGATTTTAGTGCAGGCTTTCTAGTTATGAATTCTTTTAACTTTGTTTATTGTGAAAGATTTTTATTTCATCATGGAATCTAAAGCTTAATTTTGTTGGGTATAGTATTCTTGGTCTCCATCCATTTTGTTTCAGAGTTTGGTATATGTTGTTTTAAAGCCTCCTAGCTTTGAGGGTCTGGGTTGAGAAATCAGCTGAAATCCAGATTAGTTTTCCTCCAAATATGACCTGTAATTTTTTTGTGTGTGGTTCTTTGTAGTTTTGTATATTTGAGAGATCATGTAAGGCTCCTATATTTGATTTTCCATTTTATTCTTAATATTTGGCAAATTTATTGATATTATTTCATTGAAAAGATTGTTCATTTTTTATTTCTTAGTCTTCATCTATATTTGGTCTTTTCTTATATTTGGTCTTTTTGTGTTATCCTATATTTTTTTAAATTCTCTTCATGGTCTCTTAACATCTTTTCTCCACAATCAATTTTATTTTCAAGGTTATGTATTTTGTCTTTGTTGCCTGAAACTCAATTGTTCTAGTCTATTAGTGATACTTCCCCATTAAATTTTTAATTTGGTTTATTGATGCCTTCATCTTGAGGATTTTCATTTTATATATTTTTTTTTTAGAATCTCATTGATTTTTTGCTTCCTATATTTTCTAATTTCACTCCTTACATGATATTTTACCTAGCAGATCAGTTTGACTAGTAACTTTCTAAACTCCTTCTCTCACATTTCTTCAACTGGGTTGTTGGTGGGTTCTGATACTAAGATATTTTGGTTTATTTGGAACAATAAGTACTCTTGCTTTTTCATGTTATTTGTGTATCTACCCACCTAAAAGTATGGATCTAAGGCAGTGGAGTTTCTACTCTGAATTTAGAGTATCTATGAAGTTTCCCAGTACTTTTCCCAATTTGGGGGGAGACAAATATTAACCAACAAGGCAAATGAGATATAGCGTCAAGCCAAATAATTCCTACTATGACACGTATGATGTCATAATAAACATAAATGATGTAATCAGCTGTTGCCCATGGTTACAGTTTTGAAAAGTAAAAAGAAATGTAGGATGTGAGGAACATGAAGGAGGAGGAGAGAATACAGAAGTTAAAAAATATTAAAGGAAAGAGAGGGAGAGAGAAAGAGAGAGAGAGAGAGAATGAGAATTAGAATTTAGCTGTTAGTAAAAAAGAGAAAGAAAAAACCCTAGAAAACCAAAATATACTAATCATACTGGCCCCTCAAAAGACTAAGCCATACAAAAATAACTGCCTTCAAAAAAGCTAGAAATGAGAAAAAGAGATAAATATGTATATGTATAAATATCCATAAACCATTCAGCTCATAATTAAATGGGGGAATAAAAGGCTCTGGATGAGACATTAAGGATTTTTGTGTCCATTGCAGTGGTCAAAAATTGTCAATGAGAATGTCTGTCCATTGTCTATTCCCAAATATCTTTCTATTTCTTATTGAGATATGGAGTATGTACAAGAGTTTTGGCTGCAGGTTATCAAGTCCTTCCCATTTTTGAGTTTCCTATCAAGTCGGCCATCTTACAGTGGACTGGATTGTGATGTCTGCTCCACCCTGGGGGGGGGAGGGGTCACTGTAGTGTTCTGTGAGAGAAGTGCCTGTAGGTGGAGCTCCTGAAGGTGGTTTTTTGGTCTAGATTTACTCAGGTTTCTTTGTTGAATGATGATCTGAAACTTTGAATCAGTGTATACCTCCAGGGCCCAGCAGCTGTGGTCCATTCTGGAAGACTAAACCCTAGAAATATCCCTTCGGTTCCACTCCTATGGCAGAGGGGCCAATCCTTTGCCTCTCCCCCCTCCATTACCCCTGGGGCTCGCTTTTCCTGGACTTCTTATTTAATCCCCAAACTCATTCACTCCAGGTTCCACACCCTTTTGAATTCCCAGTCAGGCTTGACCCTCCCAGACAGACCTGCAAGTCACTGGTCTCAAGGGGGTATGGGGAGCCAAGTGGGTTTACACCATCCATGTTCCCCTGTATAAAACCCTCTCCAGGTCTTGGTTTTCTTCCAGGTCTCTTTCTTAGGCACACTCTAAACGTGAATTTGATAGGAGCTCAATTTCAGATGGAGCTCAAGTTTGCCAGGACTTGGCACCCACAGCCTCCGGCTCCCATGGAGACTATAATAGGGCTACCGTCTCTGCTCTCTGTGGGGCAGCTTAGAGAGACATGGTTTCTTTTCTGAATGAGAGTATGTACCACACACTCTTCTGGGTCCTTGTCCTATCTTTGATCTCTGAGTTTTTCATACCAAGACACATCACAGACCTCCTAAAAATTCAGGTTCCCTTTACTCTGCTATCCATCCACTTTTTGCCCATGAGGGAACTGCTCTGGCAGGTGCTGGCAGTAGTGGCACCAGGGCAGGTGGTTTCTTATTCTTTTATACCCAACCCTCCTGAGTCCCTAATCTACTTTAAATGTTAGTATTAATTCCTAGTAAAGTTCCCCCGCTAAGTACACTACATTTTTTCTCCCCACTCACCTTACTGAGAAGCTACTTACCTACTTTCTTGGCTTATCACCACAGATCAGCCAGAAAGTGACCTCCTCTATTCTGCTATGGCCGGTACCTCTCTTCTCAATCTTACTTGAGCAACTGCTAGTCACTCAATGAACTCTGAGCCTTATCCTCTCTTCTTTTACATGAACACAGATTATGATGTCAGCAGCACTGAACATTCAAAGTTCTGTTAGAATCTTGCAGACAATCTAGAACTTTAGGACCTCTGAGAGGATCTGAGATACAAGTAAGATAGTCAGTTTCAACAGTATCTTTCAACCAAAAGTGTTAAATGATTTCAAATATTTAACAATCAGCACTTTAAAAAAATGTTATGTCTTTAGAAATGTAGAAAAACTCTTAAAAAAATAGAAAAACTCTAAACTTTCTTCCTTTAAGTAATATTGACGATAGGTTAATTAAAACAGATAATGTATTCCCCAATTTTTATAATGCTCTGGTTTATTTTCTCCTAAAGCTTATTTTCTTAAGCTTTCAAGTTCCCCAATCTATAATCATCTTGAACTACAGAGCATTTTATATGTGTTTTTGTAGAATATTTGTCTTATAGATCCCACTGCCCATTTGAGAAAGGTTCTTGAAAAGCTCAGCTGTCCCTAAGGGAAGAATAAGAAGACTCTCTTGGTCCCATGCAGGACTAGTCATCACATCAAGGTGAAGTTGGTAGCACATATAGATGCTACACCGTAAAGGAAAGGCATTGTTGGACGTGGCTAAGTGGTCCATAGGAGAAGTGAGCTGAGAAATAGGCCAGATCTTCATGGCTGGCAGATAACAGGTTAAAAAAGAACAAGAAATACACATTTTTTCTAGTAGGAAAGTACAATGGGAAGAGCAATAGAAATTAAGAAATGTGACTCAATCCCTTTATTGAAGATTACTTTCTTCCAATGTGTTGCAGAGAAAATTATTTCATGTTGAATACTAAGAAGGTCCTGAGATTTTACCTTCCTTGCACACTAAATCAGCCTGCTGATGTTGACTGAAGACAAAGGACTTTATGATTTACAGGACTCTGAGTAGCATGAAAAGCAGCACATTCACCTTAGTTTAATGTATCCTCAAGTCCAATGAGAGTCATGTAGACAGATGCTTTCACATCTGGTTACATTATAGGAGAGGAACATTCCCTGTAACTGTGCTCTCAGAGCTCAGAGAACTTAGACCACTTACAGTGGGCAGTGAGCAAACCTATCTTTTTGCCTAAAAATTCAGGAGGCACCTTTATTACACTGGGGAGAAAGCGTGACGTCTGTCTTTACTCTGCAGGGAATCATTATCTTTCTCTTTCAGGACTACACACAGTCCTGTCCTTTGCTTGGGGGAAGGTGCTATCTCTGTTTTCAAAAATCTCTCCACAAACATTTTTAAAAGAATCTAGAACAAAAACATCAGTGACCCTGCTTGAAATAAGTGAAGGAATATGGGAGGCACATGAAAAATTGTCTCTCAGCTCTTACTGTTCTTTTTCTCCCTCAATAAACCAAAGGGGCTTTTCCACTTGAGATTGTCTATGATCTTTGTTTATTGTGATGCTGAGGCTAGAACTCAGGGCCTCATGTGAGCTAGGCAAGCACTCTACTGCTGAGCCTATGATTTCTGAAAAAGGGGTCTAATTAGACCCCAATTGGTAGGGGTCTAATGGTCTGGGGAAGTATCTGTGGGAAGTTGGCAGCAGGGAGATGCTGACTATTTGAAAATCTTTAAAATGATGGAACTGAAGAATGAATGCCCATGAAGGATTAGACAACTTAAAAGGAGTTTAAGAATCCCCACGATAATCCTTTTGTTCCCCAGAACTAGGGATTGAATCCAGGGCCTCTTGCATGCCAGTTGTAATTTCAACATCTCATTCAGGTATATAATGTTTAAATGAAGTCATATTGAAGTTCAACTGAAAGAGTTCTTGTCATCTTTTATGTCCTGGTCTGCCACCATTAGCTCTAAATAGACAAGCACTGACCATTTTTTTTTTTTTTTTCCTTTTGGGGAATCAGAAGAACGTGATGGACCATCTACTATTTTTCTCTTCTGTGATTCTCTCCCCAGATGACTTTGTTATTCCCAGGCAGATCTCTTATATCCTTCTCTGGGCCACTTCATCCTTCCTCTATATTCTTTCCTGGGAGACATTTTTTGTCCCAAGGACATGGGAGCTGGGCACCTGGGAGCACTCCGAAAACAGTGAAATTTCACCTTTGCCTGAAGAAAAGTTTGTTCTAATCATAGGAAGGCTGTCTCATGTGGGCAGTCCCAGCCCCTGATGGAGGAGCACCTCCTCTTGCCAGGCATCTCTCTGAGCCCACCCTCCTCTTAGTGACCGGGGCTTCTGTTAGGATGGCCTTAGGCCTGAGCCTAAGCAACTCCATTTTAAAAACTTCATTTTAAAAGACCTGCAGTTTCACCAGGCACATCCACAGAGCCCTCCAGTATGTCCTCAAACAAGTTACTCCCCCCCCACCACCCTGATAAAAGAGAGTGAAGCCACTGGCAGGCTGTCCTCTCCTGATAAGAGGGAAAGTTGAAAAGATCAGGGTGGAGGCCACCAGACCAGATGTTTCTGACCTCAGGGTAAATGATATCACTGAGAAATCCGGTGGTAGCTGATAAGGATTGAAAGGGGGGTCAACCCCCCCCCCAAATATAGTATAAATTATAGAACAAATGAACAGGGATTCAGCCAGCCGAAACAAGGATGCACTCGAGCTGGAGAGCCTGATGAGGACCTGACATCCCACGACTTGTCATTGTTCCTGAGCCTCTGCGTGATCTTCACCGCTCTCAAACTCTACCATCTCATCTGGACCTTGGTGAGAGCCGAAACTCCTCCCTATGACCCCCTCCTCAACCGGTCGGTCATCCACTCCACGCCAGGAAAAGCCTGCCTTGTTTCTGGACCTGATCATCGTGGTCTGAGTGAGTGTACCTCTGCTGGACTCAAAGCCTAAGACTTAAGACCTTTGAAGTTAGCGTGAAGAGGGAATGTCTGCCATTAGCCTGATATGATTGTGTTTTGCAGTGCTTAGAATTAATCTAGAATTGTTTGCTGTGAATTGATGATGATGTCTATTGCAGTGCCTAGCATTAAGAATTGTCGTTTTCTTGATCAAGAACCCCTAGAGGGAAACTGTATTGAGTAATTTGGGTAAATAATGTATTGAAAGGGGCAGAAGTGTGAGGACATTCTTTATTTCTCCCCTCAACTGCGTATGTCACAATTTTGCCCCCTTGCAACAGCTTCATTGCTCATTTGCTATGCTTTTATTTCTGTTCTCCCTCAGATACTGCTGTAATAGTTCTTTCCCATCTAATCTGAGAAAACCATTCAAGTTGGACTGTGAGTAAGGGGCTAGGCAAGGAGGTCCTCTACTGCCTCAATCTCCTTCTTTCCCGCACCAACTTTAACAAATATGAACATTTTCCAGTGTCATTTCTAATGGTTCCACCAAATTCAATTCAATAGTTGTACCACAATATTTTAAGTGTATCTAGTTTGCGAGGGTCTCTACTGTCTTCCGTTTTCATTTTAGAAAAGCTAAAAATAAATAGTCCTTTAAATAAATGATGTTAAATAAATGCTCATAATCATAGTCTTTCTTTTTTCTTTCACTTTTCCTTTTAAAAGAGTCAGAAGACAAAAATGGATGGCAACAAAGAACTGGTTATAGATCCTCTGCATTATTAAGGAATCACTTAACAGCCACTTGGCTTATAGACCCAGAATAGCAAAACTTTTATCATAGTTCTGGGTAAATTAAATATTAGGATGTTAAATCCATCCTTGAAAGAGCACTGAGATCAGATCTAGTATAAATCTGACTTAGAAACATTTTCAGAATATTTAATAACCCACAATATCACAAATTCTTCCAGGTGCTACTAATTCTCTTTCCTAAGGAAAAAGCATGTTTTTTTAAAAATTTTATTTATCATATAAATCTTCTTCCATGTACTTTCTGAAATTACAAAACCTCTCCAGCTTTCAATCAGAAAACCATGTCACCAAACTTTAGGTGTCGTTAAGGTTGGATGCTTACTTTCAGAAGGTGTCTGTGAATGGCTTACTTACACTTATTTGGACAAAAATAAACCAAGGAGCACAGATAATGTAAATTGGCAAAGAAAATTGAAAAAAAATGTGAGGAAAACTGGAAAAATTATATTTTATAGATGACAAGTGTTAACTGTAAACTGACAAAAAGAAAGTGGCTGATTGCTGACTGGAGACTGACAGGTGAGGGATGCCTTCCCTCTCTGTTTATGTCTGTACCTTGATTCTTTTGATAGGAATAATTTGGTGTTTGAGAATTACCAGAAAATTAAAAAGGCTTAAAACATTTTATAAGCCCTTTAATCCTGTTGGAGTATGATACCAAGTCTTACCTTCTCCCAGTTGTCTTCTGAAAAGTGGGTGAATTGGTATTCCCTGACCACCTATCTGCTTTCATTCCTCCATCCCTCTTTCTATAATAGAACCCTAATGTTCTGCCAGGAAAGCACGGCCGTCCCACCTCCTGAGAGGTTAGCTTGTTAATGATCACACCCTAAGACCCCAGACAGCTTATAATTCATGTGATTCAATCAATATAACATATTGCCTTTGCTGTCATTATACTAAGTTACACAGTAATTCAGTTTTCAACAACTGGCCCATCACAAGGAAATTTCTCAGTTTTATCTAAAAAAACAAAAGAGAGAAGCTCAGAACTTTTATAAGTTTACAAAAAGAATTTTTCTTTTCAATACTGATGAGGAATAAGTATTCCCAGTTGCTTCTGGCAACTATCCTAAGCTGTAAAATAAAGTCATTAGGAAAAAAAAAACACATACAGATAAAATGAAAGAGCACACACAAGAGAAACCCAATGAAATGGCAAATGAGCCCTGAGTGAATGAAGTTTGAGGGCTACCTCACTGCTGGATTTTTTCAGTTGTATGATCCCATATACATCTTTATATTTTAAGACCCCTCAGTATATTTCCCATATTGTGTATGAATGAGATCATGCAGTATTTTTGGCTCTGTGCCTAGATTATTTCACTTACTATAGTGTCCTCCATGTTTATTTATGTTGTCACAAATGACAGGATTTTCTCCCTTCTAAAAACTGAATAATATTCTGTTGCTACACTGATGGATATGTAGATGGAATTCATATTTTGGCTATTATGAACAATGCTACAATGAAAACGGAAGTTGGATAAATACTTCTATTCAACATAATAATTTCAATTCCTTTGGATATTTACTCACAGTGGGATTGCTGAATTATCTGGTAGTTCTATTTCCAATGTCTTTTAGAAATCTTTTGCATAATGGTTTACCTTCCCACCATAGCCCCTTACTTCCCGTCCAACTTGAATGGTTTTCTCAGATTATAGGGGAAAGAACTATTACAGCAGTACCTGAGGGAGAACATTTATCTTTCATTCTAACAGGTATAAGGTGATATAAGGTGATGTCACATTATGGTTTTAATTCACATTTTCCTAATCATATAAGTGGCTTGTGGTCAAGTCTGGAGATGGGACGGGCATGAAGATTGAGTCTGTGGGGCTTGTCTGGCATCTGGAGTTTCAGGGACTGGACTGGCTTTGAGCCAATCCTGGCAGGTTGGTCTGGAGTCCAAAGCTGTACAGGAAAGATTGATAACTACTATATACCTGGAGATTAAGTCTGCTGGGCTAGACTTGAGCCTGAGGTAACTGGGGTCACCCTACAGCTTTATCCAACAGAGGGACTTCCTGGCACTTGGGGCAGCCTGTGGAGAAGAAGACCAAACTAGCTAGTGTGGCAGGGTGGGCCTGAGGACTCAACTCAAGAATACCAACCTGGAGGGACTATAGTGAACTGCCCAGGACTTAACTGGGTGAGTCTGCTATGGGGGTCCAGAGCAGATCTGGATATACATTTCATTCTCCTTCCACTGTACACATGATAACCCCCTCCATTCTGTACAGCCTGGGGTTAGGGAAAGGCAATATGAACAATGTAAAACTGTCTTTCTTACCATCTTCTATACACCTCTCATCATTTCTTGTTACACCAATATACTGAAATTTCTCTCCCAGACTCCTTTACTCTTGCAAAGACATGTTCTTGTTAGTAATTTTTTTTTTCAAATGGGTATTTCTATGAGGACACAGTGCTGAAAGTCCTATTCAGCCTTATGGCTAATGTAACTTTCCAAGAAGTATTGTAGTAAACACAATTAGAGCATCTTTAGGGTGGTTACATTACACCATCAGTGACATGGGCTGGGAGAATGAATGGGCCCTGGATGTGTGGGAAAGTAGTGTTATCGTCTGTCCACATATAATCTTCCACAAACACTCCTACGTTCCCATCACACTGTATTGGTAGGGATGAAACATTAAGCATTCGCCCTTAGACCTGAGTGGAATTGAGAAGGGGAAATTTCCCTCCCCCCAAAACTCTTTCCCAACATCCTCAGGGATTTACTAAAAAAAAAATGGTCACAAAATCACACAAGTATAAGTTAAAATTTTTATTATTTCATTCTGAGGTCTTTGTTCATGAAATACATAGAACAGCCTGAAATGAGGGTTAGAATGAGGCAAGAGGAAGAAAGATCAGGACAAACTGGTCGGTTTTGGGAATGTTGGGTGAATAGGTCTTTTTAGGGTAGGCCTTTGTACTTGGTCCCTTGTGCGTGGTGAGCATCATGAGAAACACAGGCTGCTGATTTCCACCTGCCTTAGCCCTTGAATTTGCAGACATAGGGTAACTCTCTGTCACAGCTGTAGTCTCTCCACTTCAGAAATCCTGCAGAGGAAGAAGTAGTAAAGTGAGTGGAACTAGTGGATCTTATAAAGCCAACGATTCTTGTCTAGCCATTTTTACCAGTGTCCAACTCCAGAGGAAGGAGACTTGGAGAAAAGAGATGAGAAGTGATTGGAGAAGTCAAACCAACATTGCGTTTCCTAACTCAGGATGGATTCCTTGAGTGTCAGGCTCAGGAAATGGGAGGAGAGGAAGGAAAGACTGGGCAGAAGTGGCTTCTCTGAGGCTTACCTGAGCTTCGTGACACACCCCCACAATAACCACGGTCTGAAGCAGTGGACGGATTCCTCTCCCAGTTTGCATAATTCAGCACATCAGTGCTGCTCCACTCCCACCCAGCACCATTGGCTTCTTGTCCCTACAGAGCACAGGATGGAACCAGGTAGGTATGTGTATGTGTTGTGGGGAAGGATAGAGATTAGAGCTCTGCTTGCATGACCCCCTAGCTGGACCTTCTGATTCCCCTCACAGCTTCATGGAGTTTGGCCTTCTCCACAGGATACACAGAAGGCTCTAAAGGAATGTTTCCCCCAAATTTCTCATTCCTACAGGAAAATCCTAGACAATTATCCCAAGAACTTTGGAACCACTCAAAATCAGTGAGGAAATAGCTTAACACAATTGATGATGTTTTTGTGACTAGATTCTGAAACTCAAAGATAATATCTAATCTTAAAAGAGAAAATATGTCTCATACCTTCAGGTAGTGATCCCTTAGAATACTATGCTCAGACTCCGTGAAAATTTCCAAAGCCTCATAAGAGCATAATATGAAAACTGACAAGGGGCACATGAACATCATTGGATTAACTAGGGAACCCCACATAACTTAGCTCTTAACATGGCCTCAAGGATTTCCCTTTGCTCGAAATATCACCCAGAATCTGAGCTCTAAGTCCCCTCAGCTTCCTCCTGGGCAGGCATAGAGAGAAGGCCTGGGTGACAATAGCCACTTGAGATGTAACCAAAAGAGTATTGAACTCACAAGTGTGGGATCATGGATCCCAATCCAGACATATGAGTAGCTGTTCACACTGCTCTTGACCAAGGAGGACACAAAGGAGGCTTCAGCCCCACTGAGCACAGACGCAAGGTGTCCTTCAGACCGCTTCTGGCAGGCCAACTGCATGGTTGGGAAGCAAGAAAATAAGAGGGAGCCTGAGATCTCGATAGAGAAAAGCAGGGAGGAGTTTGGTGGGATAAATAGCATTGGCAAGGGTGTTCATTCTCCTCCCAGGAACTGTGGAAGTTGGTGACCTTGCCCCTGGGATACATGTGGCCTTTCCCCTGTCACCCACCCAGCACTCACGTCTGCATCTATCCAGGATTTTGGTGTGGTAAACAAGGCATAGCAGTAGGAGGCATAGGCCTTGGAGCCTTTGGGACAGCTGATGCGTGGAGAGGCCTGTTCCTTCTGGATGTCTTCACCTGGGTAGAGGGAGATACAGAGAGGGATGGGATCAAATGAAGAATGGAGATTGGGGTGGGGAGGATAACGTAGGGAACGTCTATGAGGTCTCCTTCTGGGAGGGAAACCACAATCCCCTCCACCTCTCAGCTCTGCTCATGCTTTCAGGAATCTGCATTCTCACCTGGCCCAGCCATGTTGGGCAGCACCACCTTTCATTTTACCCTTTCCCCTTACTCAACAGTCCACGACTCCTCCCAGCCTGAGCTGACAGTTCCCACACTGGGTTTTCCAATCTTTCATTGTTCCTTACACTGCATTATGGCCCTTTCACACTTTCCCTCTTTAACCCACTCACATAAACTAGAAATTTCTGACAAAGCAGGGAGCCACCTCATTCCATTGAGGATGCATACTCTGGCCTCCCACCACTGTTAGCTGAAGCAAGAGAGGGTGATGGAGGGACAGCAGGCAATTTCCCTGAGTGTGGGCACCCCTCACCTTCCCCCATAAAGGAGCCTTCCTCTTCCTGGGTCTTAATGCTCACAGAAATCCCTGGGCTAGAGGCAGAGAAATCTCACCTTGCACCTGAGACAGGAGCATGAGGCAGGAAAGCAGCATCCAGGACATGCTGGGCAGGGCCATGGGAGTCAGCATCATGTCTGTGAGTGAGGAGACAAGCAGCTCACTGTAGGAAATGTGCTCAGGAAGAAGACATGCAGAGACCCCACTGCGCCTTGCCTTTCTTTGGTCTAATCCTGTCCAGATGTGTTGATCTGAGTGCTATCCATGCCCTTGCATGGACCTGGCATGAACTGGGAAATCTGTATTCTCTGGTCTTCCTGAGAGCTCCCTGGCCAGCCTCTGCTTAGTCCCTGAACTCCTGTGTTCTCTGAGGACTGGGACCCCCTCCACCCTCTAGTGATGTGTGAGGTCAAAGCCTGCAGGGCTCAGCCTCAGCTTCTTTCAGCCTCAGTTCCTTTCGTCACCCACTTACCTGTCTTGTAGGAAACTGGAATGCTTTGTCAGGGCAGGGAAGGCTGGACTTTTATAAGAGGATCTGAGGGAGGGGCATTGAAAGGAGGGGGCAAAACGTGTGTGCAGGCAGGGCTCATGGCATGGATTCAGGAGATTCCCATCAGGGGGAGGAGAATCTTCCTGGGAAAGCTTGGGAATCAGCACAGCTGTTGCCTGCTTCCAGTTAGCAGGCCAGCTCTATCTCCAGGGCAGGTGAAGTTTGAACTTTCCCCACCCTCTCCCAGATATCCCATTCTGAGAAACTCAAGAGAATGAATGCAACCCTGTGGTATAGATTATGCTGTTTTACAGTGTTGCAAATGTTATGGCCTTGGATATTGAAGGAAAATGAATACCAGCAGTACCTTTTAGATCAACCAGCAAGAAGTAGTTCCTGTGGGCATATATGCACATTTCTTTATACCTGTGTAGTAATATATAATACAGGTTAATAATATGAATTGGGTGGGTTAGGGTTAACAATTGGAAGTATAGGTGAGCATGAAGTTGCTGAAGGCAAAGAAATAATTTAAACCCAGGTAAGAAATAATGGCTTAGAATCTAGAGTTAATCTTGTAGGTCAAATGTCCAGCAAGGCTCTCAGGAATAGTAGCTGAATGGACTTGCTTTCCAGCTGCCTCTGTGCATGAGGACTGGGAAGCCCTCCTGGTTCACTGTAATTGTGGGCTGGCAGTTTCAACCTCTGATTTTGATAACATACTCATGGGTCTTCAAGGCCCTTTCAGAGTGGGTTGAAGTTTCAATGTTAAGTATTAGAGTAAAATGTTATTTGTTCCTTTTACTGTGTTGATATTTTGAGTGACAGGGCTCAAGAAATACTGGTTAAATGTCCTGATGCTTCAGTGTTAAATGAAGGTAGAGACATTAGCTTGTGTCCTTATAACCATATACTTGGAAGAAGCAAAAAAAAAAAAGACACTTTCACTTAAATGTGCCCTTGAATTTGATGAAACATAATGGCAACTAAAATGAATCTTAACCCTTTTGTTTTAATTGTCTGCGTGACTCAATGGGTAATTTGTATACAGTGGTTCTCTTGAGAAAAATAAAAACAATTGCAACAACGAATTATAATTTACCTTTTCCTGCAACATCCTTTTTCTTGAAAAACAGACTGATGAAGTTCTAGTATCAAACATGAATATCTTGTTGACATTTTCTACATGTTCAATATGAATTAGTAATTTTTTAAGAAATCCCTGTTTTAATGCTTAGTATTTGAAATAATAGTAACACACATGAATAAACATTTTGGGGTCCTCAATTATTTGTTTTTCTGTACTGGGGATTGAGCCCAGAGGTGCTTCATCACTGAGTTACATCTCAGGTGCTTTTTGTAAATTTATTTCTCATTTTGAGACAGACCAGGCTTGTCTTGAACCTCCAGTCTTCCTGCCTCATCCTCCCAAGTAGCTGAGATAATAGATAAATACCACTGTGCCTGTCCATAGTTTTTAAGAATATAAGTGTCTTATAATTAGAACAGTTTGACTGCTGCTAATTTGCATATAGCACCAACTCCAAGGAATAAAGGAGATGGAGACATATTTTTATGTTACAACACATGTATATAATCAGCAAAGTCCAGAAGGTCAGAAATCCTATGATAGGAATCTCCATTTCCCCACAAAATAAGTATGATAAATAAAAGCAATATAAAACTCTTAACATGTGAGAGATACTCACATGGTTAGATCGTGATTTAAGCAAAACAAAAATAAACACTTTTATGAGATTATTAGGTATAAACTCCTCACTCATCCCTTAAGACATTACTGACCCTCACCTTCACTTAGTAAAGTGTTATGAGTACCCAAAAGAATGTTGCTGTTATTTTATTTAAACTAATATTATCTTTTATCTTGGTTAAAAATGAGAAAATTAAAGTCTTCACTATTCATTTTTCTTGCCTTTTCAATACTTTTCTTCGAAACTATGTGAGTTATTGGATCTCTGTCAATTCCCTTCAGCCGTAAGAACTTTTTACAGTTTTTGCATGCAAGGTTTTTGGAAGTGAGTTTTCTTAGATTTTATTTTGTTCATTAGAGAAAGTACTTGTTTCTCCTTTACTTTTGAAGAATAACATTATGGTCTATGAAATTTTAGTTTTTCATTTTCTGTTTTTCATTTCCATTCATTCTCATGTTTTCTGATGAAAAGTCTAATTATTATTCTTGTTCCTCTAAAGGTAAACTGTCCCCTAAATCACTGGTTTCTTTCAAGATTTTTGTTCTGTTTTGTTTTTGGTAATCTACAGGTTTAATAATAGGCCTACATTGGGGTTTTTCTATTCATCCTACCTGGCATCCCTGAGCTTCCTAGATCTAGGGTTTGGTGTGACCTTAATTTTGGAAAATGCTTACCCACTTTTCAAATTATTTTTGTTCCTTTTTTCCTTCTAGTATTCCTATTATTCTTAAGTTTTACCTTTTATAATTATTTCACAGTTCTTGACTATTCTGAGATTTTTCATTCCATTTTATTTTTGCATTTAATCTTGATAAGTCACTATTAACAAATTTCCAAGCTCACTGATATTTCATCTGGCCATGTCCATTTGACTTATGAGCCAAAGATATTCTTCCTCCCTGTTAGAGTGTTTTCAATTTGTGGCATTGCATTTTTTTTGTTTTGTTTTGTTTTAAATTTGTTCTAATTAGTTATACCTGACAGCAGCTTGCATTTTAACACATTGTACATAAATGGAGCACAAATTCTCATTCCTCTAACTGTACATGATGTAGAGTCACATGGGTCGTGCAATCATACAATGTATATAGGGTAATAATGTCTATCTCAGTCCACTATCTTTCCCACTCTCATACCCCCTCCCCTTCCCCTCACTCCCCTCTGCCCAATCCAAAGTTCCTCCATTCTTTGCTAATGTGGCACTGCATTTTGATTATTTCATAGAGCTTACACCTCTCTGCATACATTACAAAATTTCCTTGCCCATTGTCAATTCTCTTATTACACTAAGTATATTTGTTTTTAAAAAAACATTTTTTAGCTGTACATGGACACAATACCTTTATTTATTTTTATGTAGTGCTTAGGGTTAAACCCAGTGCCTCACACATGCTAGGCAAATGTTCTACCACTGAGCTACAACTCCAGCCCAAGTATACTTATTTTTATTTTTAATTCCTGAGATTATACGTAACTCTACAGTCTATGCCATATCTGAGTCCAGTTCCTGTGCTTGCTTGATTCCTTCCACTATGTTTTTCCTTGCTTTTGAACAACTTTGATAGTTTCTCTTGACAGCTGCACATGACATAATGTGTGAGAAGAACTGAAGAAAGAGGCCTTTATTGTGAGCTTTATGTTAGTTTGTGTTTATTGTTTGCCATAGCTGTGGGAGCAGAAGGTTAATCTTTCTCCAGAGATTTTGTTTTTGTTTCATCTTTTGCCTTTGGGATTCCCTAAGAGATTCTTCTTAAATAGAAGACTCTGTAACATAAACCTTTCCCAGTTATCTGCTATTGAATCCCTGTTATGTAGCAGTCTCTATATCAGGAGAAGCATAAAATCTTATGATTAAATCTCAGTATTTGTGTGGGCCTGTGTCCTAGAGCCATGACCTTCAAAAGTATTTTTCTATCTCTCACTACTTTATGTAAGACAAGAAGTATGGAGGTGGCTGGCATTGGGTAAATACCTTACCCATTGTATAGGACTTCACCCATGGGTATAGGACTTTAATATGGTCTTTCTACCTGGAAGTAGATCTTTGCTATGGAAAATGTTTTAGTCCAACTTCAAACGGTTTATTTTCTTCTCCCTGTGCCAAAGTCATGAGGGCGATTACTCTTGATCCTTCATTGTGAGAAACTGGCAGGTCCCTGGAAGAAAAACTCATGCAAGTTTGGGTTCCTTCCTAAAACACCCTTCCTAAGTTTGGATGCTTTCAGGAGTTTCTCATTTTACTGCCAATCCCCGCTCAACATTCAGTAATTTCTCAAAATTAGCATTTAATAATATGTAACAAAAAATCCAACCATTATGTACAACAATGATACACCAACAAAACTGGAAAAAAAAATACCATCTAAATATTCCTAACACTTCACAGCTCTAGAAGTTTCTGGTCCAGATAAGCAGAAATTAAAAAGGGCTCTATGTACTTAAGTGCTGTGCACATATCAAGGAACGGATTTGCTCTACTACTTCAATTCTCTATTAGTCCAAAGAAAAGTTGTTGGTTTTAAATGTGTACATTATTTTTGCATGAGTGGTTAAAAGAAGGAAGTACCGACATGCAATCCCCATTATGTCAGCATTGTAACTGGAAACCCAAGTTTCTCATGTCTTACTGTAATCTGCAAAAGTCACAATCCAAGCAAAAATTTGTATTCTCAGAAAATAATTTGAGAAGCACTGTATAAACTATGTCAGGCTTCCCTAAAGCTGTTGGTGTCACACCATGGAGAGGGACATGGGCAGTGGGTGTGTGGAAGAGCAGTGCCATTGTCATCTGTTCCATAAACACACTGGGCAGGTATAGGAGAGCAGGATTAGGCATTTTCCCTTGGGCTTGGATGGAACTGAGAAAAGGAAAGTCTTTTTTCCCAGGCACTCTCTTCCCCATCTTAAGGGTCTTTAGATACCAAAGCATACAAGTATAATTTAAGACTTTTGTTTATCTCTAAGACCTCAGGCTACAAAAAAAAAAAAAAGAAGAAGAAGAAGAGCTTGAAATGGGGGTGGGAAGACGACAGAAGAGGGAAGCTCAGGATGAGGTGATCAGGTATGGGGGTGTTCAGAGAATGCTTCCTTGGGTGGGTCTTCACCTTGGACTCGTGTTCATGATGGAAGTATGCACGATTTCCGCCTGTTGGTTTCCCACGTGTCCTAGTACTTGAATTTGCAGACATAAGGTAACTCTCTATCGCAGCTGTAATCTCTCCACTTCAGAAATGCTGGAGAGGAAGAAGAGATAAAGTGACTGAGAAAGGTGGATTTTGTGATCCCAGAGAAGTGGCATCTCAGTTTCTATCCCAGACTTTTAGATTCTCTCTCATCTTCACCAGTGTCTGACTCCAAGGGAAGAAGACTCAGAAAAAGGAGAGATCAAAGGAGATAGGAGAAGACAAATCAACTTTCTTTTTCTGCTTGCATGAATCAAAATTCAGTTTCCTCTCAGAAGGATTCCCTGATGGTCAGGCCCCAGAATGGTTGAGGAGAGATGGGAAAGACCTGGCAGAGGTGACACCTCTAAATGCTTACCTGAGTTTCGTGACACACTCCCACAATAACCACGGTCTGAAGCAGTGGAAGGATTCCTCTCCCAGTTTGTGTAATTCAGCACATCAGTGCTGCTCCACTCCCACCCAGCACCATTGGGTTCTTGGCCCTACAGGGCACAGGATGGGAGGTGAAGAGTTCTGCTCACATGATTCCCTAGCTGGAATATCTGATTCCCTCCCCATGTTCATAGAATTTGACCTTCTCCACAGCTCTCTGTTGGGACACTCCCCCTGAATTCCAGATTCCTAAAGAAAATCCCAAACAATTATCACCAGAACATTGGAACCACTCAAAAATGCTATGAATTTGCTCGACATAATTGGTGACGTATTTGTGAATAGGACTCTGAAACTCAAAAACAACATCTATTCTAAAAAGAGAAAATATGGATCTCATCTTCAAGTCATATTCCCACAGAATAGTATGCTCAGACGACCTAAAGATCAAAGAACTGATTTCCAAAGCCTCCTGTGAAAATAGTGTAAAAGTTGACAACAGGCACATGAACTTCACCTTGTGACAGAGACTTCCACAGAACTCAGGTCTTCAGATGGCCACCAGGACTTCCTTTCATTCCAAATGCCACCCGGAATTTGAGATCTATGTCCCCTCAGGTTCTTACTGGGCAGATATGGAGAGTGAGCCTTGGTAACCACAACAGCTTGAGATAGAACAGAAAGAGCATCCAGTCTCACCAGTGTGGGTCATGGAGCCCGATCCACACATACTGGTAGCTGTTCACACTGCTCTTAACCAAGGAGGACAGGAACTGTGCTTCAGCTTCACTGAGCACAGACACAAGGTGTCCTTCAGACCACTTCTGGCAGGCCAACTGCATGGTTGGGAAGCAAGAAAATAAGAGGGAGCCTGAGACCTCACTGGAGAAGGACAGGGCCAAGGCAGGTGTGGGGCAAAGGGAATTAATAAGGATGTTCATTCCCATCCAGGAATCCTGGAGATCCTTACCCTGAGACGCACGTGGCCTTTCACACCTAACCCCTCCACTCAGCACTCACAGCAGCATCTATCCAGGATTTTGGTGTGGTAAACAAGGCATGACAGTGGGAGGCCTAGGCCTTGGAGCCTTTGGGACCAGCTGATGTGTGGAGAGGGCTGTTCCTTCTCAATGTCTTCACCTGGGTAGAGGGAGATACAGAGAGGGATGGGGTCAAATGATGAGTGGAGATTGGGGGGAAGGACAACTCAGGGAGTGTTATGAGGTCTTCTTTTGAGAGGAAAACAATAATCCCCACTACATCTCCTCTTTACTAATGCTTTGAGGAATTCTTAATCTCAAAATAGACCAACTATATATTGGAGAATCTCCTTTCATTATGCCCTTTCTCCATATTCAATAGCCCATGATGCCTCCCACTTTGGGTCCTCCAGTCTTTCTCCTTCCCTGTAGTTCACTACTGATCTTTCAGTTTCCCTCCTTTAGAAATTTAACAAAATGGGAAACTACCACAGTGGGTCTGAAGAAAGGCAGGAAGATGAAAGGATAGCAGGCAGTTTCCCTGAGTGAGGATATACCTCACCTTACCTGATGAGATACCCAGGAGCCTTCTTTCTCTTCTTAGATCTGAACACTCACAGATAGTACAGTGATAGAGGCAGAGGAATCTCATCTTGCCCCTGAGACAGGAGCATGAGGCAGGGCAGCAGCATCCAGGACATGCTGGGTAGGGGCAAGGTTGACAGCATGGTGTCTATTAGTGAAGAGACAATCAGATCACTGAGGAAAATGTGTCCAGAGAGAAGACATGCAGAGACCCTACTGCCTCTTGTCTTTCTTTTGTCAAGAACAGTATTGGGTACATTGATCTTGGTCATATTCATTCCCTTCTGTAGGCCTGGAATGAATTGGGAAATCTAAAATCTCTATTATTTCTGAGAGCTCCCTGGGTAGACTTTTCTGAGTCTCAGATCTTCTGAGAGAACAGGTGCTCTCCTCCACCTGCTTTTTTAATCCCAGAGCTTCTAGAATCCTTGCCATCCATATTGCATTCTTGCATTCCTACTTACCTGTCTCCTGGTTCCCTGGGATTGTTTTTAGACTCAGGAAAGATGGATTTTATAAGAGGATCTGAAGGAGAGGCATTGATAACAATAGCAAAAATGTTTAGATATGACCAAGGACTTTTCCTGGCAAGTGCTTGGAATTATTATAGATCCTGATTCTTTCCAGTTAGCATAGCAGCATTTCTACCATTAACAGAATTAATTTTTTTTCTCTTGAACTTCCTTGTCTCATAAAATTTATTAAAGTTTTAAAGATACAAATCCAAGGAAGTTTCTTCAGACATCTCTCAAGCATTTACTTCTAAAGGCACATACATTTCTTTTTACCTTGTGTGGTAAGATTAAATAAATCATGGGTCAAAAATGGAGGTGAATATAAGAATTAAATGTGGCAGAGATGGGTAAGGACTTAAAAAGAAAGTGGACCTAAGATGGTGATGGTCTGTCGCTTAAACATGTTAATTTGTTTAAAATTCTAATTATCTAATGATCAGATGAAAGGACCTACCTTGCCCTTTCTTCTGAAAGATGTAGCTTCCCTGATATGTAATGACAATGTGGCAGAATAAGAGACAACGAGGGAGCACAAAGCAAAAGTGGTACTATGATCAAGTGATGCAGATCAGAAGAAAATAGAGACTTAAAGAAGTCACAGCAGGATTGCAGAAAATTATAAATCTTAACTGATTCACACATAATCCAGATCTCTACTGCAGTGGGGTGCTCACTATTCCTAGGCTAAAAGGGAGCTCACCTGCAAGATGGTCATTTGGTGTTAGATTAAAAGCCAGTTCCATTGTATTCTTACTGAGAGGATAGCCAGCTTCGTGTATGTATATTTAGGGGAAAAAATTAAATTAGGTTTACTTCTGAGTCATCAATTTGGGCATCTCAGAGAAATGTACTATGTGATCATATACTGTGGTTCAGGTTCATTTTTGCCAATCTAGGTAAAGGGTAGGCTGAAGTTTTCACTCTATCATAGTTATAAGAGAAATTGTGCACAAGTATGTGCAGTGAGGGGGTTGTAATGAGATTGTACAATGAATTCATAATTTATGAACTCAATTCCAAAAAGCCAGGATTTTTTCTTCTTTTTTACAAATGGACATGAAAGTATGTAAACACAAAACAATTACTGTAGTGAACACTTTATGAACAATTGTAAAGTTTAAAAAATAAAATATCATATCAATGTGATAGTTTAGATGATTGGAGAAATAACTAGATTAAAAGATTCATTTAAGAAAAAGTGCATAATAGCAATCACAAATCCAGAATGGCATATGTCTCCAACATTGAAACATCCAATATTCCAGAAGAAAAAAAGATTTTTAACATTAAAAGATTCTAAAGTATAAAAACTAAATCTAGCAAGTAAACTGAGTCTTACTTAGTGAGTCATCTGAGGGAAAATTGAGAAAATACAAATATGGACTGGTTATCTGGTTATACTAGAATTTAAAATTTTCTCTCTTGTAATAGTAATATAGTTAAGTAAAGAGTTCCTTACACTTCAGATATTTATTATTTATATTTTGATTTAGAGTAAAATTATCATCTTTGCAGATTTCAAATTCAAGAAAATATGTGTATGTGTAGAGAGAAAGAGGGAAGGAGGGAGGGAGAAGGAGAGAGAGAGAGAGCGTGCACAAGCAAATATTGTGAAATGATAGCAGTTAATAACCTAAGTGAAGGATAAGGAGGTTCGTACTTACTTTCAACTTTTCTGTGTGCTTAAAATTTTCCAAAGAGAATATTATAATTTAAATAATAAGACCCCACTCAATGATAATAGATGCAGTTTTCCAATCATGATCATGAAATAGAAATAGTAAAATGGAGCAATTTTTGTTTATATTAACACATTAAAAGGAAAATTTACAAATCTAAATAAAATATCAAAGTATTATAAATAAGTAATAAAAATATATGAAGTGTTCCACTGTTGAGCTACCTAATATATGACTGTATGAATAAATAAAACAAGGAAACACCATGATATAATCAATATTCTATGCCCAATCAGAAAAAAACAATTGCATCCTTAGAGTTAAAAAGAGTGACCTAATCCCAGTGGCTCAAGAGGCTGAGGCAGGAGGATCAGCAATGGTGAGGCACTAAGCAACTCAGTGAGACCCTGTCTCTAAATAAAATATAAAAAAGGCCTGGTTAAGTATCCCTGAGTTCAATCTCCAGTACAAAAACAAAAACAAAACAAAAGAAAGAGTGCCCAAGTTACCAGACTCTACCTTTCAAAGTAGAGCTTGATTAGCTCCGAAGTTGGAATACCTGTGCGTTCATATATCTGCAAGGTGGTTTGCTTCAGGCCAAAGCAACAAGAACCTTCTATCTTCAAAGGCATGAGCCAAGTTATGGGATTTGTCGTGGTCTCTTTTCCTTCTCAAACTGGGCTTGGTTTACTCTCCTGAATATTCCCCTTAGTACACATATGGCAGCTAAGCTTAGGTCCTTCCACAATCGTCCATTAAAATTCATTTGTTTTGTTTTTATTTGAAAGAATGTGACATTGATAATACACCTTCAGGTTATAAATATCTCTAACTGCAATTTAAGACTTTTGTTTCACAGGGTGACTCATTAAGACTGAAATTGAGTCATTTTTGTTTTGTTTAGTTCTTTGTAGCAGTACTTCCTAGCTCAGCGGTGAGAGGTTTGTTCAATATTATACCTACTAGGCTGAAATTGGGTTATTACAATACACTTCTTGGCAAAAAGAAATCTTTATTCCTGGAATAACCAAAGTTAAATTTTAAGGAGCTTTGCTTGCCAAAAGATAAGATAGCTCCTTGTATGTTTTATCTCTATTATCTTCTTAGTCAAATAATATTTTCAGATAAGCTGTTATATAGTTAGTTTTAGAATCAAGAAATGATCCCTTTGCAAAAGTTCAATATATTTGTTCCATGATTAGCAGAATGCAGAACACTCCTGGAAGATGGCTTAGCAGGGCCCATAGTCAAAAATAGCCTTGAAATGTATCTTAGTGGAGATTTATCTGTAAAGCATCCTTCTTTTAGATATATTAATCATAACTCCAGGATGTTACCTTAGTCATTTTATCTTATCCTAAGCCTATCAAGAGAAATGAGAAATTATTAAAATGATGTTCCATGTATCTTCTAAAATAAGGCAGAGTGACAAAACTTTCAAGTCCCGGAAGCCAATAAGTAAAGTTATCAAAGAATTGAAATGCTGATGCCACAGTTACTGGAATTTGGGCAGTCATGTGTAATCATGAGTAGTAACTATTTTATGACCTGTGTAGCTATTGGAGGCAGTAAAGTTTTTATCAGAAAATTGTGTCAATTTTTATTTGGTTTCAAACTGTCACATTGATTTTGGAACAGTTTCCTGCTGCATGTCACATTAGCTCTTCTAATACAACTACTGGGTATTTTACAAAGCCTACTGCTTTATTATTAAGCTAGTCATAATACAAAGTTTTCTTCATTGGGGAAAAATTGAGATTGTTTACACCTGATTATTATCAACTATACTCACATAGCTTGATCATAAAATAAAAATAGAAAAATCTTCTATAACCAAATTGGTTTTATTTTTATTATTAATTACTTTTATAATATCTCAAACATGTATATCCTTACAACCAAGAATTAATGACCATACCTTGACATCTTTTGTGTGTCTTTCATTGTTTAAAGAGATAAAAAAGCAAAAAGAAACAGCAATGAATAAATAATAAAGTATAGTCCATTTATATCATTCCTAAGTCCCATTTATCTTTCTATTTCTCCATGGAGAAAAATTGAATGTTAATAATTTTTCTAATTTAGGCTTTTAATAATTTATTGCATAGAGATATACCAATAAAATATCTGTAGTATGAATTCATTTTTTAGGTTCATATACATATATCCTATTTTATGTAACATTCTGAAACTCTTTTGTTCCTTCAAACATAGGATTTTTATATTTATCTCACTGTCTACAGTGAGATAAATAATTCTTAGTTATTGACTTTAAAATATAATATTTATTCACATATATATTTAACAACTATGTATTCAATTCTCCACTGGTGGAAATTTACCATATTTTATTGACTTAAAAGAAAAGGAATTGGTCACACTTCAAAATCTTTGAAACTCAACTCAAAGTGGATCAAGGACCTAGGAATTAAACCAGAGACTCTGTGTCTAATAGAAGAAAAATTAGGACCTAATCTTCATCGTGTGGGATTAGGCCCCAACTTCCTTAATAAGACTCCTATAGCACAAGAATTAAAACCAAGAATCAATAAATGGGATGGAATCAAACTAAAGTTTCTTCTCAGCAAAAGAAATAATCTCTGAAGTGAACAGAGAGCCTACATCCTAGGAGCAAATTTTTACCCCTCACACATCAGATAGAGCACTAATCTCTAGGGTCTCTAAAGAACTCAAAAAGCTAAGCACTAAACAATAACAACAACAAAAACTAATAACCCAATCAACAAATAGTCCAAGGACCTGAACAGACACTTCTCAGAAGAGGATACACAATCAATCAACAAATATATGAAAAAATGTTTATCATCTCTAGCAATCTGAGAAATGCAAATCAAAACTGCTCTAAGATATCATCTCACTCCAGTCAGAATGGTAGGTATTATGAAGACAATAAGTTTGGGCGAGAATGTGGTGAAAAAGGTACACTCATACGTTGCTGGTGGGACTGCAAATTGGTTCAGTCAATATGGAAAGCAGTATGGAGATTCCTTGGAAATCTGGGAATGGAACCACCATTTGACCCAGTTATCCCTCTCCTCAGTTTAACCCAAAGAACTTAAAAACAGCATACTACAGGGACACAGCAACATCTATGTTTATAGAAGCACAATTCACAATAGCTAAACTGTAGAGCCAACCTAGTTGCCCTTCAGTGGATGAATGGATAAAAAAAAATGTGGCATATATATACAATTTTACTCAGTATTAAAAGAGAATAAAATCATGGCATTTGCAGGTAAATTGGAGAAGATAATGCTAAGTGAAGTTAACCAATCCCCAAAAAACAATTGCTGAATGTTTTCTCTGATATAAGATGACTGACTTATAGTGGGGTAGAGAGGGGGAACATGGGAGGAATAGATGAATTCTAGATAGGGCATAAGGGTGGGGGGTCACTGAGGGGGCATGGGATTAGCAAGGATGGTGGAATGTGATAGACATCATTATCAAAAGTACATGTATGAAGACATGATTTGGTGTCAACATATTTTATATACAACCAGAGATATGAAAAATTGTACAGTACATGTGTAATAAGAATTGTAATGCATTCCACTGTCATTTGTTTTTTAAAAAATCAATAAAAAATAAATAAAATCTTTGAAATCTGAATATAGTGCAAATAGCAGCAAATATGTTTTCCATCTTTGCTATGTAGGTCAAAAGTAAATAAACTTCTATAAAGGATCAGATAGCTCTGTGAACTGTATCTGCTCTGAGGTAACTACCCAACTCTGCCATTGTGATATGAAAGCAGCCAATGACAATAAATTGTTGAACATGTATGCATTTTAGTCCAGTATTAATTATGAACATTAAAATTTAAATTTCATATCATTTTTCTATATCACAAAGTATTATTCTTCTTTTGATGATTTTCCAACAATTTAAAAATACAAAATATTAATTCATGGACCACGCAAAAACAGGCAGTAGGGCAAATCTGGCCCACTGACCAGTTTTGCTGTTATGTGCTTTATAGAAAAGGAAAAAAATAATCAAATAATAACCATAAAATAATAAATTAATTACAATTTGATAACAGCTTTGAAGGACAAATACACAGGATTTTGAGAGTATAAAACTAAAGAGAACTGGTCTTCATAGAGTGAGAATAAGTTGATTTATTCCAAAGTTGATTTTGATCATTTTATTCCATTTGGAATTGAGAAAGTCGTGATTAGTTAATGAATCCAGACTAACCAACCGTCAAGAAAAGGACTCAGGAAAAAAAAAAACATTAATTTCAAGTGTACTTTCCTCCAGATAGTTTAACAAGTTCAGATGAATGTAAGCAGCACTTGAGGAAAGAAGCAGTTTAAAAACAAACTTCAGTTTTGGAGACTCTTTTCCAAAGTAGTTTCTTCTTGCCTTCTCAAATAAAATCTGAATTCCAAATGAAACTTACATTCAAGAACATTTAAAGGCAGATTAAATTTCATGTCTAAAGTCCATGTCTCCATCCATGGTCCACAATGAATATGTATTCCCAGGAGATGTGGGTCTTGGTCCAAAGTCCCTGTGTAAGGACAGAGATAATGTTCAAGGAAAAGGTCTAAGCTAAATTTCCATGGTTCAAGATTTTGTTCAGATTCTAGGTCAGGTCCAATAGCAAACCCAAGATCTATGTAAAATCAATCCAGTTCTGAGTTCAAGTTTCAGAGGTAGAGGTTCAGGGTCAAGGCATAGTTCCAAAGCCCAAATTAACTTCTATGTCTAGGATTAATAAAACATGTCCATGTCCAATTGCCACATGCAAGGTCATGTCCATGTGAAGATCTAAAGTCTAAATTCAATGTGTAGAACTAACCTCTAGTCCATAACCATGGCACATAATTAAGTTTGGTTCAAGGTACTGGACAAATAACGAACCAAATATTTTGGTCTTATATTCAGTTCTAATGTCCAAGTTCAGGTCCTAGGTTCAGATCGATATAAAGTTAAAGCTAAAGTCAAGACCTAGGATGCAAGACCTGATCCAAGGTCCAAACTTGAGTTAATAGTTCAAAGTAAAAATGAAAAGTGTAAGGTTCAATTTCAATGTCCATATTCAGTACAGGTTTATAGCCCAGGTCTATAGTTCAGATCCAATGCACCCATTCAAGGGTCCCAGTCCAACATCCAAGTCCATGTCCATGTCTCATGCCAATTTTAAATTTCAAGTGTATTTAGGTTCCTAGTTTTCCTTCCCTCTTCTTTTCCATAACATCTTCTTTATGATATCCATCATTGTTATGGTTTAGATGTAGTGGCCTCCAAAAGATAACATGTGAGACAATGCAAGAAAGTTCAGAGAAGAAATAATTGGGTTGTAACAGCCTTAGCCCAATCAATGACTCATCCTTCAAGTAAAGAATAGCACTGTGACAAATTTACCCCGATGATGTAAACAAACATCACCTAGCTTCTGGACTTTAATACTTAATGAACTCTAATATCTTGGTCCTAAATATAACTGGTGAACATTTTTTTTCTGCTATTCTCATCCATCTAGCTATAGGATTTATGAAAATACAGACTAGAAAACCATATTCAATATCTCTTGTTAATCTATACTAGATATAAAATCTTTACTGGGAGATAATTAGCTATTATATGTTATTACCAATAAAGTGACAAGGTCAGAATCGGAAATTAGATTCATGATTTATGCATACATGTATTCTACCAATTGCCTTCAAGAATATTCTAAAAAAAATCCATAAGTAATCAAATCAAATATTAATAATACAGTTTGTGAAAAATGAAATTAACACAAAACATTTAATAAAATAAAGCCCAAAGTCAAAAAGAGGAATAAGCATTGTAACTTACACCAAAAATATACCCAGTACATAATGATTTTCTAATTGTAGGGAATGGAAACACATAGCTCACAGTAAAATAAATATGTTTTTTTTAATCACACAAATTCATATTCATGATCAACTTGTAAATACACTAATGCTCACCCCCCAAATAAATTGCAAATTAAAGCTACAGTGAATCATATAGTGTCCTTCTGTATTTTCTTTTTTTTTTTTTTTTGGTGGGGGTACTGGGGATTGAACTTAGGGGCGTTCAACCACTGATCCACATCCCCAGCCCTATTTCATATTTTATTTAGAGACAGGGTCTCCATGCTTAGTGCCTTACCGAGGCAGAGGCTGGCTTTGAACATGTAATCCTCCCATCTCAGCCTCCCGTGCTGCAGGGATTCCAGGATGCACCACCATTCCTGGCTTTCTATTCAATATTTCTGGAAACCTAAAGTAATTTTTAAAAAGTCTACTAATTAAAACAAAACTATTCTGAATCAATCAAATTGTCAAAGATTTAGATGTTTGATTATGTACTGAACACAGGACTGTGTAAAAGTAGAATCCTTATACATGAAGGGAGGGAAGATAAATTGATGTCATACTTCCCCCTGAATAGGGCAATTTGGTCGTATTTATCAAAATTAAAAATGCATACTCCTTTTGCCCTATAGTTTTACTTCCCAATATATCCTATCTACACAATTGTATACGTGAAAAATTAAGTATTTTTAATGTGGCTCATCACAAGAGTATTAGTAACTGAAGAATAATGGAGATAACCTAAATATGCACCTAAAAATATATATTGAAGAAGAGTGAGGGGCTGGGATTGTGGCTCAGTGGCAGAGCACTTGGCTCTCATGTATGAGGCACTGGTTCAACCCTCAGCATCATATAAAAAAATAAAATAAAATAAAGGTATTGTATCCATCTACAACTAAAAAATATATTTTTAAAAAAGAAGAGTAAATAACTTGGTATCATTATTCAGTGAAACACAATCTATATTCCTTGAAACAGAAGTGTTTGGGAATTTAGAACTTTTGGATTAAGTAGTTATGTGGTAACATTATAATGCATGAGACTCCCAGAAAGATCTGAGCTAGCAGATTAAAAATCACATTAAGTGTCATGTACAAAAACCATAAGTATCCTCACTTCGGGTCAGTAGTACAGTTTAGAGAGGGTGATAGTTCATCACTAGAATAGGCAGAATAAATCCCCCTTAAAGATGACCATGTTATAATTCCTCAAATCTGTCTGCAGACTATATGGCATTACCTTATGTCACATGCATTGTGTTAAGTGAAAAAAAGAAACTTTACAAATGCAATTAACAGTATGCACATTGACTGGATTATCGTGTATTCTCTGTGTAGGACCAATCTCATTAATTCATAAACTTTTAGAAACAGGTAACTGTCTCTACCTGGAAGAAGAGGAAGGTAGAAGAGATGAGGATGAGAGATGTGGCAGAAAGATCATCTCAGAGAAGGACTGTGCACCATGCCTGGCTTAAAGGTGAAGGGATCAAAAAGGAACTCAGCTGTCCTTAAGAGGCATAGAAATATCAAATATCAGGTGGGACACACCTGAGATCTGTAATCTCAGCTTCTATGCAGCAGGTTGTAGCAGGAGAAGTCTAAGTTTGAAGCGATCCTGTGCTACTTAGAGAGAGATCCTAAAGAAAAATTAAATTTGAAAAGGTCTGGGAATGTACCTCAGTGGTATAATGTTTGCCTAGCATGTGTAAGGCCCTACATTTGGTTCCCAGAACAAAAATAAATAAATAAAATAAAATAACAAAGACTTGATTCTTAGCACCACACAAATAAATGAATAAAACAAAGGCCCATCCTCAACTAAAAAAATATATGTAATATTTTTTAAAGTTAATTTCTCAATAGAAATGATATGCTCATTTTAATAGTTACATTCAGCCAGAGAAATTATCTGATTTTTCTTTTTATAATCTTTTTTTTTTTTTTTTTTTGGTACTAGGAATCAAACCCAGGGACTCTTAACTTCTAAGCCACATACATCTCTGGCTCTTTTTATATTTTGAGACTCCCTAGCCCTTTTTATATTTTGAGACAAGGTCTTGCCAAGTTGCTGAATTCATCAGGCTTTGAATTCAATGATCCTCCTGCCTTAGCCTCCAGAGCTGTGGGATTATAGAGGTGTGCCACCCCACCCAGTTCTAGTCAATTTCTTAGTCAGGAGTTAATAGTCACATTTTTTTTCCTTTAGAAATTTCATTCAATCCCATTCTTCTCATTTAAAAAAATAATGAGAAAACCGAGACTCAGAATAGTGAAGTGTTTTTCAGTCATGCAATCCTTCCTCCAGGGCAGCTTCTGCTTTCCCTGGGGGATGCTCTAGTTCTGTCTCTAAAATAAAAGTGGCTAGAAGCATAGCCCTATTTTATAATGAAAACAAATAAGCGGACCAAAACATCTCCTAAAGCCATACTCACATTTAAAAATAAAATAGATCCATTGTTTAAGGCTCTAAGGTAAAAAATTAAAATTCTTTCACCTAGTTTTCTTTGATTTAAAACCATGGCATATGTTTCTAAACTGAAATTTAATAAAAGAGAAATTAGCAAGCTCTCCTTTCACAAAAGCCTGGCTCATATCATCCAAGTAAGAAACAATGTAAATATGAAAAATCAGAAAGTGTCTTTCTAGCAGCTGAAATGATGCACATTTTGTTTTCCTCCATCCCATATTTCCACCAAAACATGGATTTCGGTGGCCTCCTGGCCTTCTAAGATGAACAGCTCATGGTCATGCTCCTCCAGCTGAGTCTGCTAGACCTCATACTGTATCTTCCCCCTTTCTCATCTCCCTTGGCTCTATCATACTAGAAGGCACAGGGAGGTATAGAGACATCTACTCTGCTCACACATAAAGCCAAAAGACATTCATAACTACGACAGTGACTCATTGATTTCTGGCTCCAAGTTAAAGCACAGTAAAACCTGTACCCCCTCCTCTCTAAACATTGTCATAAATCTGGCTGTTTCTACACAAGAAACCATCATAATGATGGCTACATTTCAAGACAGAATAGTCAATATACTGGGCAAGTCTCCCATCCATTTCTCGTAAGCCATGCATGAAATTTATGACCCTTCTAACTTATCATCACTCCAGGGATGTATTGATTTTTTTTTAAACTACATAGTCGACATTTGGATTGCTGGCTCCAAATGAAACTGTTATTTAATCATCAAAATCATATCATGCTTTACATTTGTAAATGATCAGCAATCTTCCTTATTGCACCCCACTTTCTACAGGCTTCCAACTGAGAGAACTGTGACTTGCGGCCTTTATATATGAAGGGACAAATCAACATTTTTTTTCAATGTAAAAGCTCTGTTGAGTATTGTTATCCCAAAAATTCTTCAGATGTTCTTCCAAGATTTCTCCTGCCTTGTACTCAATCAGACACTTAATGTAGGACCTGCTGTGAAGGAACTTTGAAGATGCAATTAAGGTTATTAATTACCTACTCTTGAAATAGATTATCTTGGACTACCTGGGTTGACCCAATGTAATCATATGAACCCTTGAAATCATTAGAGAAGACAAAGTCAGTCAGTTAGATATGGCAGAAGGCAGGAGAGATGAAGCAGAAGGCACAAGTGCAGAAAGGACTCCATCGGTCATTGCTGTCTTTGAACACAGAGGAAGAGAAGCATGAACTAAGGAATATGGTTGTCCTCTAAAAGCTAAGATCAACTCCCAGCAGATAGACAGCAAAGCGGCAGGGATGAGTCCTTCTGCCACAAAGAACTGAATTTAATCAATAATTTAACTGGATTGGCAGCACATCTTTAGAGTCTGCAGACATAAAGACTATAATCCTACTGACATGTTGGCTTCAGAATTGTGAAACCTGGAGTAGATAATAACTGGGACATTTTATGCCTAGACTTTTCACCTATGGAATTCTGAGATAACGAAAGGGCATTAAGATCCAACACTTGGGATTATCTGTCATTAACTTTCCATTACTCTTACAAAATACCTGAGAGAATCAAAAGGAGGCAAGGTTTTGGTTTTGGTTTTGGTTTTGGTTTTGGTTCATGGTTTCAGAAGTTTCAGTCCATGGTCATTTGGTTTCATTATTTCAAACTTGTGATGGTACATCATGGTGGAGTTTCAGTCCATGGTCATTTGGCTTCATTGTTTCAAACCTGTGATGGTACATCATGGTGGCGGCCTGTTCATCTCATGGTCCCTACAAAGCAATGACAGAGAAAGGAAGGGGCTGGGTCTCTAAATTTTCCTTCATAGCCAAACTCCCAATAACCTGAATTCCTTCCATTGGAACTCATCTCCTGAGAGTTCCAACACCTTCCAATTGTGTGGAAGGCTGGGGACCAAGCCTTAAAACCATGGTCCTATGGGAGACATTGAATATCTAAACTATAACAGGGGCTACTAAAAAAAATTAAAACTAGTACAAACATTTAACTATTTTTATATCTGAAGTAAAAATTTTCTGCATAATATGATATGTTGTGTGGGATTCATATAAATCTTGGTATCTTCTCTGCCATCTTAGTCATCAACATTCTTAACTTCATCTGCCTCATTTAATCATCTACACCACCATGTTCTCCTTGTGATGAACAACGGTGATACTGCCATTCTTAAATAAGCATATCCAAAGATTTTGGCAGGAAGTGGATCTTTTTCACCTTTTGAATTGTCATAGCATCAAATGCAGAGCCTGCCACATACATAGGTTTTCAATAACTGCTTATTGATTTGAATTGATTTTTCCTGTGATACCAAATGGAATTTTAGGTCATTTTCTTTATGTGAACTGATACTCACCAGTTACAGGACTAGGTGACTCTAATACAACCAGCCACTAACCAGCCCTCTGATTTTATAGACACATATTTATGAAATAGATTAAAATTCTTGTTAAGTCTTAAATTTCAGAATATAGCTAGAAGTCAGAATGCATACAAAACATAGGAGTCAGAAAAGAGGGGGTCAAATATTGGTCTATAGATCTACAAATGTACCTATTGATTAATTTGTCACATGTTCCAATATCAATTTCTGCTTTAAGTCTAGATCAGAGTTCTAAACTGACTTTGGAAATTCATCAAACTATCCAGATTATTTCCAAAACTACTCCAGGGTTTCCTCTATGTAAACAAAAGCCTTTACTAGCTAGCCAGCTTTGCAGTTTAAGGCAAACCATTGAGATCTCCTCACCCCAAGAATAGGGAGGAAGAGTGAGAACTGTGGCTGCTGTCATTGATAAAAATGGTAATGTCTTGGGAAATTTCCTTGATGCAAGTGCACAGCTCAATCCATGTTCACAACTTGATAATAAAATAGAAAGTCTCACAAAATTGAGATGCTTAAGTCATAAAATTTATTGAGACAACTGAAAGCATGGAGAAAATACAAGGAACAAGATGGAGGTAATTAACACTGGGAAAGGACCACATTACCTCATTTGGAGGTACACAAAATCTGTTGCTGAGAAACAGATTATACTGGAATCTAGCAGCTTAAAGTAATAAATACAAGTAGCAAATTGTGGGCTGGAAATGCAAGAGAATCCTGGAACAGAATAAGCAACTAGAATAAAACTGAGGAAATCTGACTAAATTTGGACTTTAATGAAATTGTGTGTATGCGTATGTGTGTGTGTGTGTGTGTGTGTGTGTGTGTGTGTGTGTGTGAGAGAGAGAGAGAGAGAGAGAGAGAGAGAGAGAGAGAGAGAGAGAGAGGGAGAGAGAGAGAGAGAGAGGGAGAGAGAGAGAGAGAGAGAGGGAGAGAGAGAGAGAGAGAGAGAGAGAGAGGTGGGGGGTTGACTCTTTACTTCCTCTATATTTTATTCCAAATATGTTAACTTTGTTGCTTATAAAATTCAGTGGAAACAAACATTCTCCCTCAGATTTTTAAGTGTGTCAATCTATTTCTGGAATTGAATGTTTTCTAGAGAAAAGTGAGAATAACTTAATTTTTTCTCTTTTTGTTTTGTAGAATATCAGATTTTTTTTTCACCTGGATTTCAATGGTCCTTTATTGATATTTATGTTGCTAAACTGTTTACTTCCTTGTTCTTTTCTGGGGAATTCTGGGCATTCCTCACATCTGTCCTCAAGTCACTGTTGTTGCTTTTTCATCTCAGGTCTTCTCCTTAGCACTTTGTTAGTTTCAAACTTGTGGTAAATTTTGTTGTTTATTTTCCATTTTTTTTTCTTGGTAAATAGATGATACCTATGTAACACAGACAACAGAGACCAGAGGATTTATAATTTGTCCAACTGAAGAAGAAAATGGGGGAGGAGGAGCATGGGAAAATTAGTCAAGGAATAATAAAAATAAAACTTTAAAATAAAATCAGGAACTACGTGACTATGGGGCCTTCCAGGGACATTGTGTTCTGGAGAAGAGAGAGGGAGAGGGAGAAAGAGAAAGGGTGAAGTGGGGGGAATATTACTTCCAAGAACCCCTAAAGCCAAATAAATGGGCTTCAAGAATTAAAAAAAAAAAAAAAGAAAAGGAAGAAAAGATAGATGTCACCATTATGATAACCTTTCTTTCATCTTATGTTTCTAATACCTTCTATTTTCAGTACTCTCTTCTTTTCATTGAAAACCGTGGTCCTTGAAAAAATACAAAGGCATTTTTTTTGCAAAAGTTTTCTTCTGTTTCTTGGATTCCAACATATGTTCTTCATTTAATTTTTGCTTACAATATTCTCCATTCTTCTTTGGTTGGACACGTTTGGATATTTACAGAGATCCAAGGCTAGCTAGTCTATGCTTTTTATTCATCTGTGAATAGAAGAAGTTATATCTGTATCATTATTTTTGCCCTAGAAAAATACTTGAGGATTCTACTCAACTCCTCTCTGTTTCCCTGGATACTTTGCATTTTCCGCCTGAGTTGGAAGGCTGTGTATTGGTGGTTCGTAATCTGTTACATCTTGCGTTGCTTGGGTGTGGGAGGTGGCAGCGGTATCCAGAGTGTGCTGGCAAAAGGAGCAGCTGGCAGCTGGTAACTCTAATTCCGGTAAGCTCTCTCTTAGTACTTGCCAAATTTGAAGTCCCATCTGCCTGGGGGCTGTTCAAGCTCCCTGGATTAGAAGTCTTGGGCTACCTCAGAACTCATCCCTTTCCTTGTTTGGAGGAGAGCAAGTTACTTTTTTTAGGAAACCAAGGAAGGTAAAACTTTCTTGTGTTACAGAGTCAACTTAATCTCAACTGACTTTCACCTGGACCAACAAACTTGAACCCCAGCTTATTATTATTCAAATTCTCTACCTGCTTTCGTTAGGATTATTTAGGGATCTTTGTGAATGAAAACAAAAATGGCTTTTGCAATGGGGTTTTCTTATTGTTGTTGGAGATTAGTTTAGATAAATAAAAATACAGTAGCTGGGCCAATTTTATAAAGGATTGATCCACTACCAAGGACCTAATATCTCTCTAAATCTGCTCTTACTGCTACATGTATTGTTGAATATTGTTAAAGCTGATTGATTATCACCTGTGTCTTGTTACATTATTGTCTTTGCTTTTGTATGTGTTTACCTTTTTGTTGTAAAAATCAAATTATCCCAATGGGGAACTCCCTTTGTATCTCTTCCAATCCTTATTATTTAAAATGATAGGCTGTTTGTGGTCTTTTTGTACTATCCACTTTATATTTGGATCTTGCTACTGGGCTCAACATGGGAAAAGCTCTACACCCATCTTTCTCTGATTTGATCCAAATTTCATGTATCTAATACAAAGTTTGTCATATGGACCTGTGGTAGTTTGATTAAAGATGGATGTAACATTCTCTTTTAGGCTTTGGTTCATTCATTCCATTGGGTTGTTTTTTTGGAAAAGGGAATTAAATAAATAAGCATTTTTATTCTCGCCAAAAGTCTGTCAAGAAAGGAACAAAGGCATTTATTAATTTATTTGACCAGTGATATCAACAGTGTATTAAATCCAAAGCACGAAGCACAAAACCATAATGACACAAATTACCTGCCCCCTCTCAACAAAATCACTGACAATTATACTTTAGGACTAAGAAGGAGAGGTCAATCAAATCTTTACAAGATTTTCAGGTTTGCCTTTTTTGCATGACGCTTCTCTTCTGTTGAAGGTAAGACCATTCTTTTTTTTTTTTTTCTTTTGAAGCTGATCCTAAAAGCAATGAGATCTGAGTTCAAAAGACTTTTAAAGTATCTTTCTAATTCTTAAATGAAGTTCTGAAATATTATTTCATCAATTCTACACAATTTTACCATTGTAAAAACAATGGACAATGTTGCCCCCACTGGGTTAATAGTGATATTTCCATAAATAACACATAATGATTAGGAGATTCCTTCCTGAATTCAGAAATGTATGACAAAATGCATCTGGAAGAACTGCAGAAATCATGAGTCTTCTGGTTTCTTAGGCTCAGTCAAATCTGAAGGCGCTTAAAATTCCAGGTGCTAACAGTCACAACTGATTGCAGCAAATCCAAGCTTAGCTTCTGCAAACCTGCCCAATCAGGCTGTCTGAGTTGGGTCTCTTTCTCCAGGAGTTGTGGCTTTGTAATAGTCCTTTGCCATTCCTTGTCTCTAAATTACCAGCACACCAAGTCTTCTGCAGATGTTGTCAGTCTTATTGGGTCTCTTTCATGTCCTCTCAATTTTCCAGCAGGGTCTTGAGTTTTTGAAACTTCCTCACCAATCTTGAAAGGAAGTTAGTAGCTCTGGTTAATTTCTGCATCCCTTGCCATTCTCTCTGCTCTGGATTTAGAAGAATATTCACACGTCTTGCTCGGATTTAAGAAGAGTGAGTGATAATGTTTGGAACTGTCTTGTGTTGTCTCTTACACTTGTTTGGCTACTTCGTGGAGAAATGGTTCTATACAGTCGTTGATATTATCATAGCCTACTTCTCCCTTCTCATTGTTGATCATGGGATGCAACTATTATGCTTCATCATCACTTTGCTGGGAGTCATTGGTGAAAAACCATAAATTGCCAATCTAAATACAATGGTCAATGGATAACGTTGAACTTGATGGCTGCCTTCAAGGTCAATGCAATGGGATATATTTTCAAAGGACAGAGGATAGACCAATACAAAGAAACTTTGTGAGAGAATTGTGGGAAACACAGAAAAGCATCTGTTACATATGAAACATTTGGAGCCTCCTCCACCAGTGAATACACACAGTCTGCAGGTGCTACTGCAATTTCTTCATTATAGGCGATTTTTTTTTCAGGATAAGAAAAATTAAATCTAACAGCTGTCATATCACCCTAGAATGAAATCTATTTTCTTATGACACAGGAAGCCACGAACAGCCTAATTAGGAAGAAATGACTACCGAGGTTAAGATTAAAATACATGAAGGATTTTGTTGTTGTTGTTGTTGTTGTTGTTGTTATTTTACCTCTACAAAGCCTGAAACTCTCTGCAATTCTTTGCGCTAGCCCATCTCAAATTTTTAGTGGCTACACTCAGAAAAGTAAGGAATTTGGTGAGTCTTTTATAAAGCTCAATTTCCTCAGTTAAAAATTTCACCTGTAATTGTATTTTTCAAGTATTTTGAGGTATTAGAATATCTTGTTTTTATGAATAACAATGAGAAGTTACAATAAGTTTTATTTTATTTTGCACTTCTTCATTTTAGTTGGTTTTTATTTTGTACTAGGGATTGCATAGAAAAATGCTTTACCACTATGTAACACGCCCTAGCCATTTTTATGTTTTTTATTTGTTTGTTTGTTTTAATTTCAGGTCAGATCTTGTTATGCTACTGAGGGGTCTTGCTAAGTTACTGAATGAAGCTGGCCTTGAATTTGCAATCCCTCTACCTCCGTCTACAAAGTTGCTGGGATCACAGACAGGTGTTTGTTTTGTTTTTAATAAAACATTGAATTTTCTAGTGCACAAAATTCAAAACCTAGAAAAGTCACTGTTCTATTTATCAGTACTTCAAATACTAAAAATTTCCTCCAGTTGTTCAATGCCTGACGTAGAAGAATAATTAATAAATATTTTTTATGGTCATTGCTATTCCCACAAGAAAACCCATCATTTGAGGATGTGGGATTGTGCTCTTCTGAGTTTCTTTTCTCACATTTGGAGATAAGGAAGTGGAGAATGAAACTGGCAGTGACTCTTAGTGAGGGAAACGGGAAGATGTATACTGTTCGTGTGAGAGTGTGTATAAATAACAAACCCTTGTCAGATACATTTCATATAAGACAGTGCATAGACAGTTGCATCTGTCTCGTAGGCTGGAAAACTCAAAAGTTCCTGCTCATTATACAGCCACTTTCTGAGCAAAGGTGCTGCAGGTGGATTACCATTTTGCATTACCATACTTCATACCAAAATATCTTGCCACTCTGGCAATATCTCATTAGACTAGAGAAAGATACCTGTGGTTTTATTGGTGACGAAGTGTCCTAGAATGAAATCTATGTTCAAAACTTACATAAAATGTGATAGTGTCTAACCAAGGCAGATATATTTTCCTCTTTGTAGATCTGAATTAAAAACATTTTGAAAAGTAGCAAAAGTTTAAAAGTACAGACATAAATTCATCCGTACATTCACTCATCCTACCAGTAAGCATTGCAGAAGCCATGTCAAAGGAAAGAAGAAGTGACAAGAAAAGGAAATAAGAGAAGCCTTCCTCCTAAGAGATGAGCACTCTACTTTCCATTGGTCTACCAGGATTTCTGTGGCATCCTGGATTAAAATGATTTCACTTTTGTGTGATAGTGTCTGGGTTTTCTTTTATTATAAGAAGTAAATCTGCCGAAGCTAGCTGAAGCAAAAGAAAAAAAAATTACTATGAAGGTCAGAGCTTGTCTGATCAATAATAGGAAATCAGATCAATAATAGGAAAAGTATTCCGTACAAGGAATAACCTAGATCCCAAGTCTCAGTCATCAGGCTGCTCATGGTCTCTTGTTCTTAACCTGTGCTTCAGTCCTCTCTCAGAGCATTTCTTTTTAAGAAGAAACTGTAGACCTGATTTCTCTCCTTCTTCTATCACCATGGAGTATACAGTAGTAGCCCATCTTCCTGTTACATTCTGACCACAGGAAGACCTTAACTTCTCTCAGGGTCCATTCCTATTTCTAAGGAAGTGTTTTAATTGTCTTGACAATCTATTTTTTTATTTTTAAAAACTTTATTCTTTTTTTGTCCAGTATTAGAAATTGAACCCAGGGCTTCCTGCACATCCTAGCCAAATACTCTACCACATTGTCAGTCTGTTCTCACTTTAAGTAGCTAGAAAAGGAAGGAATTTCATTGGAAAAAGGCTTGAGATTAAAAAAATCCAGTAAGGATCCTCCATAGTTTTCCTGCATTTCTTCCCCGCCCCCAGAATCATCCCACACATTTATTTTATTTTTTGATATATTATACATATATAGAGTATAACTTCTCCTGGTTGTACATGATACTTCTGTACATGATACATTGGTCATATAATCATATATGCACATCCTAATTCTCCATTCTTTCTTTTCACTCCCCTTTTTCTAATCCAAAGTAGTTCTGTTCTTCCCTACCCACCCCCTTATTGTGAATTAGCAAGTTTTCCTAACTTTGGAAAACACGACCTCTTGGTTTTTGAACCATGAAAGGCCATAAAAAGGTAACACATTTGCAAATGTAAAATCTTTTCTCTGAAAAAAATTCCAATAGTTGGTATTGAAAACAATAGTGGAATGGGAGCATTTGTCTATGATATTATGTCCAGAGGACATAGAAATACCCAAATCCATGTCTGATATGTACCTATTTACAAAGCCCCTGATAGTAGAAGGACCAACAAAAATAATATCTTAACATCCATCACATTTTAATTTTTAAGTGTCTGAATTTTAGATACATTGTGCAACTAATAAAAAGAAACTTAACAGAAGAGCTGTGAACTAATAATCACTGGTTGCACATGCATAAACTTAACCATAGGGGGTAGTTTTCTATCCATCCTAGAGAGTCATATACATTTGTAGTACATTTTTAACTCGTTATGCATCTTTGTCATTTAAAATCTGTTCAAAAGATTACACTGGAATCACTGTAGTAAAAAATTTATGATTTCACAGAAGGCTGCCTGCTAATAATCAAAGGCAATATGAACTGCTACACATCTTGGATTACATTACAGGATGTTCAAGAATTTCTAGTAGGAAAAGTAGTTGTAACTGGTTAATGGTCCATAAATGTCTGTCACTTAAACATTGGCCCTTTTTCTGTCAAAACCTTTGATTTAGAATCAGGAGATATATGACTTATTAGGAATAACACAAACAGAACAAGTTCAACCAAATATTAAATGCAAATAAAAACCTACTATTCTTCAACCAAGCCCCAGACTTGAAAGTACTTAATAAATAAAGATCATAAACATGTTTATAAAAAGCAGTGTATCATAGTGATAATACAATGCTCAGTCAAAAAGATTCAAAAAATGTTTAAATACAACGCTAGTTGATGAAGAAGAATATAATATGTAATTATGGGCTGGGGATGTGGCTCAAGTGGTAGTGTGCTCGCCTGGTATGCGTGCGGCCCGGGTTCAATCCTCAGCACCACATAACAACAAGATGTTGCGTCCACCGATAACTAAAAAAAATAAATAAATATTTAAAAAATTCTCTCTCTCTCTCTCTCTCTAAAAAATAATATGTAATTATATGGGTATAGGAATATTATTATCTATCAAGAGTTTTAATATACTTCCCAAAGTATGGCAGCAACATTGTATCTTATAGTACAATGCACTCTAAGTAGATGAAATATCAGAAGTAATTTTGCCCCTCACTCCAAAAGGGTTTTAGTTGCTGGGCTTAGTCCTGGGAAATCTCTTTTTACTACGCGGACTGGGGCCAAGATTCTTTCTCTTGCTTCAACTTCCAATCTTCAGAGTTTGCTTTGGCTCATCTAAACTTCTGGCTGCCTGCTCCGAGGAAGCAGAGGTGCCACCTGGGCACTTTGCTTTTATAGCAATTGCCCTACTAGCAAAGTGGCTATCTCTTTTGCTATGACCTAATCAAATGGAAAAATAGCATTCCCCTTGGAGAAGAGTGAGAAGGGGATTGCATAGGAAAGCAAAATTAAAACTTAATTCATGTCCATTCATGACACTGTCCACACACACACACACACACACACACACACACACACACACACACATACGACCCCGTCACACAAAGTCTCAATAGTTAACAACAAATATATGCAAGTCTCCTCTTACATTTGTAATACTGGCAATTTCTTTTTTTCTTTTTAATTGATCTTTCCAAAGTACCAACTTTTGTGTTTTATGATGTCCTGTAATATGCTTTTGTTTTCTATTTCACCTATGCCTGGTTTTATATATATATATATTTCTATCCTTCTACTCCTTTAGAATTTAATATACTTTACTTTTCATTGATTTTTTAAAAATGGAAGCAAAAAATATAACTTATTAAATTGGTAAGATGAGCAAACCAATGTTGATTCATTCCAATATTATTATTGGGAGGTAGTGGAAGCTTTAGGAGGTAGGGCCTAGTTGGAAGAAGTTAGGGCACTGGGAGATGTGCCCTTATAGAATACATTGATATATTGGGACCCCACTGCCCTCCCCCCTCTGCTTCCTAGATGCCATGACATAAGCAGTCTCCTCTTTTACACATTCCTGATGCCATGCTGTTCTGCCTCACCTCAGCCCAAAGCAACAAAACCAGCAGACCATGAACTAAACCTCTGAAACCATGAGCCAAAATATTTTTTTTCCTTTTTAAAGTTGTTTTCCTCAGATTTTTTTCCATAGGGGCAGAAAACTAATACAGACCCTACTAATACAGACCCTCCTCATGATACTTTAGCAAGGACCCAAAATTTAGAAGAGATGCTTCCTTTCTCCCTCTTGGCCAGCAGCATATAATACCTTAGAGGTACCCTTCCCCTCTGAGATATTAAATTTGATTTTGTTTAACTTTGTCTGTGATGGTCTTTGGCTAATTAGGCTTAAATAAGAACAAGGCACTTAAATCCTGTCTCTCTCATCCTTCCACCACAGGTAATCCAGTTTTGGTTTTGACTTACTAGCCTAAAGAGCTTGCTTTCCCTAGAAATCAAATACTGTGACCCCCCCCCCGCCAGAATCAGCAGTATGAAAATCAGGCATTGTAAAAATAAACAGGTCTTTGCCACACTTTCTTAGCCCAAGATTCTCAAGGTGTTCTTCTCTATCATTGACTTTTGGTGGTGGTTGTTGTTCATTGCTAATCCCTAAGTGAGACATGGAGGAGTGGGTGATAGTATGTGAAGAAGTAAGTTGTTGTTTTCATTTTAGCACAGAAAGAAGGCCTAACATATGAAGGTGGGTCAAATATCACTAAAGAAAAGTTAAAGAGCCTCAAGTATAAAAGGGAAACGGTTTGCAAGAATGTAGAAATGGGTGGAAGCGGGGTGGGGTGCTCAGATTTATGTATCTGGAGCTGAAATGCAGTCCTGGAAGGATACATGACATGTTAGAATTTTCAGTGCTTGGATGTTCCCAACTCTTTTCACACAATCAGGCCAAGCTGAGCAGCTCTGAAGTAGAAAGAAGCCAACTTATATAATTCTGCCTTTGGGGGGGATCATTGGATTTCTGCTTTTAATAGCCCTTAAATTTCACTCTCTTAAACTTACATATTATGGGACATTTTTTTTTCTTTCAATGGAAAACTATGCATTATCTATAGCTTCCTTTATGGGTTACTTGATTCTAGCCATGTAAATAGAATTTAGGTAAATGGAGATATGTCCACATATAAGCATGCATAAATATGTATGTATGTTGTGTTTGTGTGTGTATTATGTGTACATGTATTTATATTCCTATCAAGCGGTGATTTGGCTTGTTCCCTAACTAACCTCCATCTTGCCCGTGGAAAATCTAGTTTTGCACCATTTGTGTTTCAATTTTTTTTAACTGATATAATTTTGTGATATTTAACTTTTCCTTTGAACTAGTTGTAACTTCGGCCCAGGACCCCCTACTATATGAGTAAAATAAAATCTTCAACAGGTTGAGAGTCTGATTTTTACCTTTTTCTTAAAATGATCTTTGAACAGTATTTATTTCATAAGGATTGCCTGAGAGAAATTCATATTTTATCATCATTATGCTCTGATCCACGAATAAAGAATTGAATAACATTAGGAATTTTGTTGAAGTTTCTCAGAAATTTTTCAAAATGTTCCACTGTAAGGGTCAACTTATTTCACTTTTCTGCAAAGCAAATATGTTATACCATAGGAAAGCTGAAATCATCGCATCTCGAAAAAGCCAGCTAAGTTTACTTTCAGAGATGGCTTGGGGTCAAGACTCTGTGCCATCCTCCGTTTTGTTTTGCATAATTATTGTTTAGGGATGCATTCTCCTTTATATCTCTTCTGAGCATCTCTGTGGTTCTGATTCATATTTATAGAGAAAGAGAATTAAATGTATCATTTACCTCGTTGCTGACAGCATCTCTTCCCCAGATTCTGATGTCCTTGGAAGGTTTGCTTTCTTTTCTCTGGATCTGTTTTTTCTCGTCCTCCTGTGAGTATCAGCCCCTAGGAGAAACTCTTGTGATCATTCCTCCATACTTTGAAACATGCAAAGTGCTGAAAATCACATTATTCTCTCCCTTTCTTGTACTCCCACATCCAGGAAACCTAAAGGAAATAAACAAAGAGCATCAAAATTAGAACAGAGACTGATTTATCCCAAGTTTGCTGTAGCAAGGGAGTCAGCCACCATCCGTTAGATTTGGCAGAGTCTCAAAGGCAGGAAGCAGGGGAGTGGGAAAGCTTGATAATGAAAAACAGGGAAGTCTTTGGAGGTTGCTCCTAAGGGGAAGCTGAAAGTGAGTTAACAAGATGTGGAGCAGCTTATGTGATTAATTTGAAGATCGCATTTGGCTCTTTCTAACTGTTGTCAAATGGAAACTGGGAAAACATATAGAGAAGCTCTCAGGCTTTGTCTAAATCCTAACTGTTGTGGGCCAATTGTAGTGCAATTGGTCTGGTTTCTGGGTTTGCTGCTGCTGAGGTTGTGGATTAGAGTTCTATCATTATGTATTGTCCTGTTGCTGTCCATCTGTATATTTAGTCTGTCTCTGCCTAAGATCTTTCTGCAATTTAAAATGATAGCTATGAATCTAAAGAGATGTAAAAGAAAAAGAGTGTTTCAGTTACCAAGGATTTTAAGCTTCATAATTTGCTGCAGATTGATTCTGGTTGCTTGTACAAGTGACCTGGACACTGCTGTCTTTTATGTACATAACATATGAGATTGTTGCATAAACCTTGTCAGGTAGGTTTTAATCTCTGTTGAAGATAAGGGTAGTAGAGTTCAAATATATCAACAAATCTGATGTAAGTACAGCTAGAAATGGGACACAGATATTTTAAAACCCATATTCTAAATCTGTTCTCTAGAAAGAAAGCATAGAAGGGTATATATTGAAATTTTAACACTGGCAATTCTAAGTATGTGGGCCCTAGGATAAGGCAGTATTAAATTTTCCTTTACACATTTTTAAAAATTTTGTATATATAAAGTCAATAATACAAATAAAAAAAACAACAACAAACTTAATTCTTCCTGAAAACCATAATAATTTTCTTCTAGAAATCTAATTTATAAGGTATTTCATATACTAAAAATCCCAAAGAAATTAACTTACCTCAGATAATAAATACATATGAGTTATATGAAGAGTGGCTCTTTCTTATTATTTGCAGATAATAAAAAGGAGCAGTGAAATTATATAGTCTGAAGAGATATTCCCTTTAAGTAGGCATTTAGTAAACAGTATTAGTACAATAGCTCTCGGTTGATATTCGGACCACTGGTACCTCTTATGTATCTAAGCTATTATCTGGTAGTGATGGAACTACTAATATATTTTAGGCATAATATTGGTGCCTGGGGTTTAAGATAAATAGCAAAACTACAATGTTTAAGAAATCTAGAGCTTTCTGGCTATTAAAATATAATTTTCCCAGATTGCCCCTTGAGAAAAGTTTGTCTGAAGTGCAATATTGGAACTGAAAATCCTGTTTTCCTGTAACATAATTGTCAGCTACTTTGAAATCAACACATTTTGTGTACTTCTGAAGTTACCATTTTCTTTATTACAACAGAATAGCTTGAAGTTGCACAGCCTCTACTAAGTCAAGCCTCTGCAATATTTCTGTAAGTTTTGGAAGTGAGAGGGCCTTTGTTTTTCTTTTTCTTTTTTTTTTTTATTCCAACCCACATCCTTCTGTTGAATGACCCAGCCACTGTCTTCACATTGCTCTATCATGGAACACAGCATCCTAGTATTTAACCCTCCAATGTGTTAAGTGTGCAAAACTTTGGAAGCAATTGTTTATGAGCAAAAATTGAGAGAATAGAAAATGGTCCTTGTCTTATCCACAGTCCAGTTGTGCCAGGCCAGTGGAATAGGTTGCATTCAGGTTGAACAAAGTGCCCAGAGGCAGCTTGGAAGACATGATTTATTGAGCAAAGCTTACAAGAGATCAGTGACTGCTCCAAGAAGAATTTAGTGGTGACAGGTTAACAGATAGCACCTCCAATCCTCTTAGTGCTTTGCCAGGCAGATCCTCCTCTCCCTCATTGGGTTCTGTCCAATACCAGCTGACTGGACAAGTCACAATGCCCTTGGTTCCATGCCCATCCCCACTCAGAGGGGTTTTCTATGTCTGCAGGCTACAGCAGCCGTGTCAAAGTATCAGCTTGCTTTGTTTGCTTGGAGCCACTGTCCAGGTATACAAGCAAGAAAGTAGCTTCTACAGATAATACTAACCCATCCTCACTTGCAGTACACGTAAGAGAAGACCATATGTAAAGGTCGGGCAAGCGTCGGAGGAAGAGACCACCAAGAGACTGTCTCATGCAACAGCAAGGGGTTTATTGGGGGTCCAGCATGCTGGGGCTCAGAGCTCACTTGAATAGAGCAAAGAGCCCTGAGAACAGTTTAAGCAGAGCTTATATACTTTCCTGGGAGAGGGCAGGGAGGGAAGTTCATTGACGGGTCAGGGGTCAGGGCGAGTGGGCGGTTTGCATGCAACTGGGTGCAACTGCAGTTTGGCAGTTGGGGACAAGCACAGTCTGGGAACAAGATTAGCAAACAGTTCTCAAGACTATTAACCTTTCACATATCCTTCAGGATAATATGTACCTGGACTTTCTGGCCCATTGATCTTATTGTTTCATTAACTGGGCTAGGTTTTGGGGAACAGAAACAGATCATTCAGAAACATGAAGGTTTACTGTCCCCTTTCTTCAGATGATACTGTCCTGAAGCTAAGTAAACACAGATTAGTATATTTTAACAGAAGACACGAGTGTCTTTCAAGTTCTTCAATTCTCACTGTGGGTCTTGATCCTCAGCAATCAATTCCATTGCTGCACCCCTCCTCCCTTTCCTCCCTCCCCTGCCCCATGTCACCATGATGTCTGGAATCTCCCAGGGCTTCCCAGGGCTCTAAAGTGGCATGACTGTTTTCTCCTCTGAAAAGGAGTCAGTCCCCAAATCCCATTCACTTCTAATTTAGGAAAGCAGTTTAAACCTCTCTCTCTGTGGATTATTTTAAGCCAAGTCCAGGCCCAGCTTTATCTCAAAAGACAATTTTAAGAAAATGCCAAAAATCCTGACTCATGCACAGATATAAGAATGATCAAATGTGGAGGATCTTATTTAATTCATATTATATAAAGGAACTAGCTTAAAGGAAACTTTAAAAACCACAAACACATAGAGTAAAGGAATCAAAACTGCAAGTGGAGACCCAAGGACTTTTTCCACAGTGGGAAGAGGTCAATGGAAACGCTACGGGACAAGATGGAGTCTGGACATGTTCAACAGTTACCTGCAATTTAAGAAGGTACAAAACAGCTCAAAGAAAATAATCAGGCTCTGGAATCACACTGTCCAGACAGAGGGCATGATGAACACAGAGCATAATTTTTCAATGAAGTACATGTTTCCTCCTACACTTCACATATCCAAAAATTTACTTACAGGCACACACACAGCTGAAGAGTAGGTCATTAGATCTGGGTCCTTCCTATACTAGTCTAAGCAGTGACCATGATCAAAACTGGAAGGGAATAGCTGGGCATCAAAAGAAGTAATATGATGATTTTAGACAACTTTCTTTTTCCCAGTGAAGCCCTACAGTAATCATTTCATCTTTTCCATCTCATTTGAATTGTAGGAAATGTGCCAGCTCTCTCTTTCCATTGTCACCGGAGGTAGAAGAGGCTGTTGAAATCTCTGGTTATGGAGTCTTTCATCATCTGTGATTCGTCTCAAGCCACTTAATGTTGGCACAGATGTTATTAAGAGCAAAAGGTTAAGACTTTTAATTTCTTGCCTATTAAGGAAATGTTTCAGTATTTAAAGCAATAATAATGGGGTGACAGAATGTCGGAGCCAGAAAGAGACTTAGAAATTATCTAGTTCAATACTATATTTTACAAATGAGGGTTCAGAGGTCCCAGAGGGTAAGTGACCTCACAATATCACACTGAGGGCTGGTGACAGCACAGGTCCCAAGACTCAGGAATGCCATGTTGACCCTATTGTGTCTTTTGGCAGCTGTTTCTGATCTAGTCTCTTTCTTTCTTTCTTTTTATTGATTTTTTTTTAAATAAATGACAACAGAATGCATCCTCTCTCTACAATTTCATAGGGATTTTTTTTCTATTCCTAATGTTCCTGGGGCTTAATTCTCATAAATACATATGCTAATTCCTAGCTAAAAATGAATTTGTTCATGGTTGAAACTTTTTCTACAACAAGTAATTATTTTGCTAATATTTTCCAGTACTGTCTATGAACTCAGAAAGGCCGTCAACATCAAAGAAACAAATTTCTTATGATGAAACAAGTATTTACAGAGATTTTAAAACATGTTCACATTACTTGATATTTCAATTTTGTCCATTTTGTGATGCTGTGACAGAAATTTCTTGGATGGCGATAGCTCAGTGGTAGAGTGCTTGCCTAGTACACTGGATTTGATTCTCAGCATCAAATATAAATAAATAAAATAAAGGTCCACTGACAACTAAGACCAAAAAAAAAAAAAAATTCCTGCAGTTCTGGATGTTAAGCTCAGTATCCAGCCACTGGTCAGTTCAATTTTATGGGAAGAGCTGCATTCTGTCCAAGATGGTGCTTTGAATACTGCCTCTGCTGGAGAGGAGGATTATTGGCTTCATGAATCAGAACAGAAGAAAGCAAATCCTCTCCCACAGCCTTTTTAATCCACTGATGAGAGGAGAGCCTTCACACCTCAATTTCTCCCATTAGGCCTCACTTCCCAACACCTTTGCATTGGGGATTAAATTTTAATCACATTAGTTTTTTTTTGTTGTTCTTTAATTTTTATTGTTGGTTGTTCAAAACATTACATAGTTCTTGACATATCATATTTCACACTTTGATTCAAGTGGGTTATGAACTCCCATTTTTACCCCGTATACAGATTGCAGCATCACATCGGTTACACATCCACTGTTTTACATATTGCTATACTAGTGTCTGTTGTATTCTGCTGCCTTTCCTATCCTCTACTATCCCCCACCCCCTCCCCTCCCATCTTCTCTCTCTACCCTATCTACTGTAATTCATTTCTCCCCCTTGTTTTTTTTCCCCTGCCCCTCACTTCCTCTTGTATGTAATTTTGTATAACCATGAGGGTCTCCTTCCATTTCCATGCAATTTCCCTTCTCTTTCCTTTTCCCTCCCACCTCTCACCCCTGTTTAATGTTAATCTCCTTCTCATGCTCTTCCTCCCAACTCTGTTCTTAGTTATCCTCCTTTTATCAAAGAAAACATTTGGCATTTATTTTTTAGGGATTGGCTAGCTTCACTTAGCATAATCTGCTCTAATGCCATCCATTTCCCTGCAAATTCTATGATTTTGTCATTTTTTTAATGCAGAATAATACTCCGTTGTGTATAAATGCCACATTTTTTTTAATCCATTCATCTATTGAAGGGCATCTAGATTGGTTCCACAGTCTTGCTATTGTGAATTGTGCTGCTATGAACATCGATGTAGCAGTGTCCCTGTAGCATGCTCTTTTTAGGTCTTTAGGGAATAAACCGAGAAGGGGAATAGCTGGGTCAAATGGTGGTTCCATTCCCAGCTTTCCAAGAAATCTCCATATGATTCTATTCACATTAGTTTTGCAGGGGACAGAAACATTCAAACTCTGGCACCAGGCAATATATATAGCTCAATATATAAATTATTCTAAATATTAGATTGTGATGAAAGTAACCCTGTCAACTTATGAGGCTAAGACATAAAAGGTTTATTCGCTTTTGTATGGTTTTCTCTCAGGGCATAGCTTTTGCTGGCTGCAGGTTCCATGTAAAAAAATAGGCTCCCTTGAGACACCATCCTGGAGAGACCACATGAAGTGGTTCCTGTGGTATCACAGTGATTCCAGACGACAAATATTTGAATTGTCACAGGACTGAAGAGGAAAAAAATCTTCAAAATGACTCAGGCCCCAAGCAAGAACTACCTAATCACTCCTGGTCCACACCCATCACTATGAAAGATAATAAGAAGCCATTGTTTCTTTACACTATTAAGTTTGCAGTGCTTTGTTACTCAGCAATAGATACTCGGAACAGCTCCTTTGAGAGGCAGCAAAATGTCCGGACCTTGAAAACCTCTGAGTTCAGCCATCGACAAAATTGCTGAGGTGCAGAGGAGTCTGCAGTTCACCAGCATGCTGTTCTCATTTCTTCAGCTTGACTGAACGTACAAGAGCTCATTATAGTAATCCACTTTTCAACAGAGAAGTCTGAACTGATGATAAAACCCAGACATTCCACTAAGCATAGTTCCTAGTTTCCCATGGCAACCTTTGTTGACACGGAAGACATCACCATTGCTTGGTGGAACTTCGCACAGGAAAGGTACAATGAGATATGCCACACTTTGCTATCAAATTTTATCCTAATAAAATTCCACGCACCCTGAAAAGCTCAGGATAGTCTAATATTTAGCACGAAAACACATCAATCAATGATAGAACCTGGTTCAGGGAAATAAAGTGACTTGTCTGGGAGCTCTCTATACATCCACTGCACAAGATTTTAAATGCCCAGCCCTTCCTGGTTTTCCTCCCATTCGACTTTAGAGGCTCTAGTTCCTGCCTTTTAATGACCTCAAGGAGCTAAAATTTCTTCTTAAAATAGTCTTTAAATTATAAAAAAAAAAGATCTTTTTAAAGCATTTTTTGGTTCAATTTTTCTTTATTTCTTTGTTCATTGAGCCACCGTCCCAGCCCCAGTCTGCCTTTAAATACACTGAGAAGCAGGGCCCCCTGATTTGGAGCCACACAGTCAATATCTCCCATTGGTCTGACATCTAGACATTCAGCTGAAGATAAACAGGGCCAGTCCTTAGGAAAAATGTGAGGCCAGCACACTGAACAGGAAAGAATGACAATCATCAAAGAAAATTAAAAATAGACTTCTCATCGAACTTCAGCTAAAGGCCACTCCAATCCCTGAGTTTTTTCACTACGTTGTCGGTTATGGTGCAAGCCGATTTGAGCTGTGTTTTCTCTTTTTAGCCACCAGAGGTATCTTATGAGTCATTGACACTCTCCCATCTTTTCCCTTGGAAGATCCAGTGGAAAGTCCTTTTCTGGTCATAGAGCAGAATAAATCATTTGCACCATCTCTTCAATAGAGAACAACTAAAAATTCCAGATATCCTTTTAAAAACATCACTCTAAAAGCATCAAACATATGACAAAATGGTAGGAAATTTTTATGGTGAAATCTGAACCTAAGTACTAAGGCTGTTTTTGTCCTGAGGACAACTGCACAACAGGTGAAAGTGTATATCAATTTTAAAGACTTTTTGAACATTTTGAATAAAGTTCTTTGGAGGAAATTAGTATTCAAGAAGATCAGGTCTATGTAAGGAGGTAGTCTAATGGGAGACAACCACCTCTTTAAAGATGGAACCCCCTAAAGATATTCCTTAAGGTAAGGGAGACCCAGAAGTAGATGCCCATGTACTTGCTACCTTCAGGGAACTATAGGAAAATTTGCTTTGGAATTGAACATTATGAGAATCTTTGAGATGTTTGGATCACAGCCGAGCCTCATTTGAATGTGCAGTTCCAATCTCCATCACTTAAGTTATCCCTCCCCCAACCAAAATCACATTTCTAAAATAGGATGTAAGAATAAAGCAGCCCTCCACATGTCTGCAGATTGGCAGATTGCTCCTCTATCTATCAGCCTCTTTAAGTCCCCAGGCTCCTTTCCTTTTCTTCAAGATGATTATTCATAAATATTCCTCTTTTTGCAATAGACTGAATAAAATCATCTTAATTGTACAGTTAATTTTTCTTTCATAAGTGGCAAATAGACTGGTTCCACAATTTAAGTGAGCAAATGATACTTGGAATGGATTTTTTGAAATATACATCAAGAGTCTCAATAGGACCTTAAGCTAACTAATTCATGATTGGAAATGAAGTACATCTCATCTTGAGGGGAAAAGATATGTTTAGCCAGAAGCAATTTGACCTAATCATTAAACAAATCTTTTAGGTAACCCTGAATTCCTGTTAGTAAGGAGGATATCAAGTGTAAAGCAAGAGGAAAAAGAATAGAAGTTGGAAGGTACATGTACTTGGAGCTTAGAGTGTAACTGCTATTCTCAATGGATACTTCTTGGACTCTTTCACCTGAATCTTGACCATCAATCAAGCCACACATCCTCTTTTAAGTTTTTTCTGGGTTGGTATGTATCTGGTTCCAGTCCAGGACTTTCTTCATTTTTTCTTCCCAGGATGGCTATGAGTAAGCTGTTCTGATTTCCCCCATTGAAACCTGGGCTATTATAATAAATTATTTAAATTTTAATTTATGGCTACAAGATGTGGAAAGATGGCTAATTGGGGAGGTATGACATATTAATTTTGTTTTCCTCTTTGACTGAGACTTGATGAGTAGATCAGAGTTATGTGCTTGTCTAATCAAGATATTTAGCGGTGGTATTCATATGGGTATGAAGAAGATGAAAGGGATACATGATAATAAACTTAGTAGGTTTGAACAAACAATAGTTTGAAGTATTCCGACATAGAGCAATCTATGTTTGGATGGGAAAATATGCATTATCTATTTTGGCACATCCTTCTGGGTTATCAAATTCTAAACTTATATTGTCTTTAAAATTCCTTGCAAGTTGATAGTTTGCATAGTAGACATGGAAATTATTTCTACTTTGATAGCATTTGAATTGACTTCCTCACTGATGAAAAAAACTGGTTTCACATTTATATACAATTCAATTGATTTAACTCCATATACATTTGTTCTTTATATCATTTTCCTTTGAACTGGCTATAACATCTGCTTGGTTCTCTCATTAGGTAAGAAGTAATCGTTCAACATGTTTATTGTTATATCACTAAGTGATAATTTTACCTTTTTCTGAAGATTACCTTTTAACTCTTAAGACTCAAAGTCAACAATATTACATACTGGAATCAGAAATACTGCCCTGTGTTTGTAGTTAACTTGTTGATGAGCAAGTGTCTACTCCAGGAAGCTAAGACTGTGAATCAATTAAGAGAGCTTATTTATCAAGACCGAAAGATTGTTCCTCAAGGATCACTTGAAGAGTCTCAACTCACCAGCCCACTGATCCAAAGCTATTAATAACATTCTATGTTTCCCAACTACATTAGCACCCTGCCATGCTAGTCTTGATTCGAAATCACCAAGTTTAGGCGCTAAAAATCCTATTTACAGCTTTCCTACATTCCTTTGGGTAGGACATCACCAATTCTTTTTCTTTATCCTCAGATTCTTTTTTTTCGGGGGAGGGGTACCAGGGATTGAACTCAGAGCACTCGACCACTGAGCCACATCCCCAGCCCTATTTTGTATTTTATTTAGAGACAGGGTCTCACTGAGTTGCTTAGTACCTCACTGTTGCTGAGCCTGGCTTTGAACTCTCAATTCTTTTTCCTTAGCTTCCTGAGCTGCTGAATTACAGTTGTGCAGCACCTCGCCCAGCTCTGCCTTAAGTTTTAAATCCCTTTCTTGACTGATAAGCAGATTTTCTTCTTGATATTCTAGGTAGTGTGTGTGTGTGTGTGTGTGTGTGTGTGTGTGTGTGTGTGTGGTGTGCACTTGTGCTTATATGTGGTAGGGTCATAGAGATTGACGACAGGAATTATGATCCATAGTTGTTGCTGCCAGGAGACACACAAGGTACCCAGTTTAGGATTATGGAATCCAGCTACCTTTCTTTTTAATTTCTTTTTTTTTTTACCCTTTTTTTTCTTTCTTTCTGCTTTATTTATTTATTTATTATTTTTATTTCTCCTTTTATTTCATTTAGCAGAAGTTAAGTCAGATCTCTGCTCTACACTAAGGATCCAAGTCAGGGTTTGTCAACATCTAGCATAAGGTTGCACATATATTAAGTGTTCAAAAATATTTTTCAAGCCAGGCATCATGACACACGCTTATAGTCTAGCAACCTGCAAGTCTGAGGCAGGAGGATCATAAGTTTGAGGATTGGGGTGTAACTGAATATTACAGCACCATTGCGTTAATCTCCAGTACCAAAAAAAAAAAAAAAGACAAGTGGTACGAGATCATTAGCTCTAAAAAGTCAGAAATTTGAGAAAAAAATAGAAGAAAAAAATAAGATATGGTTTTTTCTATGCAAATAAAAGAATGTGTCTGCAAATATACTCACTGTATTTAAATGTGCATGTGAAATATAGTTCATTTTTTTGTTTCTGAATGCACTGAGATAATCTTCCTCCGGAATCACACACACACACACACACACACACACACACACACACACACACTATAGAGGAGAAGCAAGGAGAGAATTTTTTAGCCCAACCTATTAATCACAGCCTTTTAAACTATCTTGTCTTAATTAGCACAGTCCCTTTTGGACCGGTGTGGTGTGGTATGATGTGGGAGTAGATGACATTTCATGTGGCAATAGGGGGAGCTCTTCAGGCCCTCTATAATCTGTCTTGCAGAATGGCCACCTTGGTCCCATGCCTGTAGCCCTGCTCCAGGTTTAGCCCTCCAGCTGCCTCTACTAACACTGATACGTTCCCATCAACAAGGGCAAGAGAGGACATGCACTGTCTCTAGAGACTCCCCATCTCACTCAGGCATTCCTAAGAGAAGATGCTATTTGACCCCTCCCACCCCCCACCACCACTACCATTTTCTTCCCTCCAGTACCAACCACAGTGTTTCCTCTTCCCCATGGGTAGAGGGGAAATGAGGCACTATAGTTTCATCACCTCTTTCTCTTTATTTTGTCCCCACAATTTCCAGGGCTCAGAAGTCTGTGCTTCCACCAGGGATTGCCCAAATGTTAAATCTAAGACCAAATTCAAAACTGAAGGTCTGTAAAGCCTTTTCAAGAGTATGCATGCACAAAGTGTTTGAGAGAATAAATTTCCATTTTTTTAGGTACTCTTATCTGATCTGCCTAAGGTAATATCCATGATTTTATATTTTTCAGTCTTTTCTCACTTTGGTAAAACAAAAACAAAAACATTCATTCCCCCACCAGTAATGGTACCACTCCCTCTAAGTGTGAAACTCTCCAGCACACTGAACTCAGTGGATTGCATCTGAGAGAGGCTTCAAAACACAGACTCTATTCAAGATTTCCAGAGTTTTTCAGGGATGGCAAAAGCAAGGACTCTAGAGGAAACCAAAACTTCTGAAATCTGCAGATAAACATGTCATACAGCCAGACTCCTAGCTAGTCATACAATGAAACCTAATTCTAAAGCATGTTTTCCTCAATTTTTATTTTCTCTCTCCCAGGTCTGGTCTGACCTTCCTGAAGACAAGCATTGATGATCATCTCTTTTACTTCAGCAAGTGGTATCAGAGATCAGGTACAGAGCACATGCTCAAAATGTTTGATGAAAGAGGACAAAGGGGTTATTTGTTGATTTCAATGAACATGTATATAATAACTAAAAAAGCTTAAGTTTTTTCCATGAATACAGTACTTTATGTAAAGCACCATAATCCCATAACAGTTCTCCAAATCTACTCCATTTTAGAGATAAGAAAACTAAAGCTCACAGAACATAGAGCCTTGCCAGAAGCTGATAGGGCTCAAATTCCAGCCATGCCCATGAGCTCCCCGAGAGCAGGCTGCCGGTGTGTCCCGGGACCCCCTCACCTTGCCTGAGCAGGCAGTGGAGAGACAGAAGCAATCACATCCCGTAGAGTCTGAGCTTCCTTTCATAATCGAAGGGCTGGATTCTTCATGAATTTTCAACAACCTCTATAATGGTCAGCGGAAAAAAAGAATGTAAATTAAGGAGTAGTAACAGGAACACAGGGAAGACTCTTATTTCAAACATTTCTGAGAATGTAAAATGTTTTGCTGATTTGCTTCTTAATGTTTGAAGGGAGAAGGTCACATTGGGTTCAGGTGTTGAATCATGTAACACACCGTAGGGAAAATCTGGAGACCAACAGTCCTGGGCAACACTGTACAAATCACTGACCAAGAAAACTGCATTGGTTACAAGAATTAAGTGAATTCCCATAATCTTCCAGAAATCATTTTCAATTTCAAAAGTTTTACACTGCTTTTATGTGTTCATATTGATATCTTTTGCTGATTATAGGAAAGGATTGAAAATACAGGAAAGTTCAAAGAAGAAAATAAAGCCCTCCATAACATCACCACCCAAGATTAATTTCTGATAACATCCTGATTTTGTTTTTATGTTTTCTGAAGGCAGGTATTAGATATAGCACAATTTTGCCAAATTTGGAATTATATCATGTATTCACATGTGTCTAACCATGTATTTATACATAAATACAGTTTTATTTCCTCTTTTTTGTGTTGTTGAAATTATACCATCAGCATTTGTTTACATTCTAAGAAAACTATTATTTTCAAATGACCCTAAGTCTAGCATGACAGAGAACTAATGTAGTCACTAACATTACAGGTTTATAGCACAATTCATCTGACCAATATTATATTGCTGGACATATTAAATTTTTAAAATATTTATTTTTAGTTGTGGTTGGACACAATGCCTTTATTTTATTTGTTTATTTTTTATGTGGTGCTGAGGATTGAATCCAGGGTCTCACATGTGCCTTTTCATGTGTTCATTGTTACAAATTATAAGAAAAACATCAGTGCTCGCTAAAATCGTCACAATATTTTTGGTTTGGGTTTTTATTTTTATTTTTTTTGGTACCTGGGATTGAACTCAGGGACACTCGACTACTGAGCCACACCCCGAGCCCTATTTTGTTTTTTATTTAGAGACATGGTCTCACTAAATTGCCTAGCGCCTCGCTTTTGCTGATCCTCCTGCCTCAGCCTCCCAAGCTGCTGAGATTTGATTTTTTTTTTTTTTTTGTGTGTGTGTGTGTGTGTGTGTGGTACTAGGTGTTAAGCCTAGAAATACTCTACCACTGAGCTAATGTCTTCAGTTTCTTCTTTTAGTCTTTATTTTTATCTTTTCATGTCTTTATTATTGCACTATAGTTATACATAATATTTGGTTCATTTTAACATAATCGTATGTTTAATTCCATAGGTATGGAATTAAATTTGTTCCATTTCAGTCCCCAGTTCCTCCTTTCCCTCCTCTCCTTCCTCCCTTAATTCCCCTTCCTTTACTTTACTGGTTTTTCCATCTATTTATCTATTTATTTTTAATTAGTGTTTTGTAGATATACCTAGATATACCTAGAGGTGAAATTCGCTGTGGTATCCTTATACACGCACACAGCCTAATGTCGTCAAATTCATTATGTGTTAAATTATTTATTTTGAGACAGGGTCTCACTAAGTTGCCCAGGCTGGTCTGCAACCTGGAATTCTCTTGCCTCCGATTATCAAGTAGCTGGAGTTACAGATGTGTGCCACCACATTTGGCCTTCACACTGTTTTCCATAGGAAAATTTAAATTTAAATCGAAGCCCATTGCTCTGGTACACATCTATAATCCCAGCATCTCAGGGGGCTGAAGCAATAGGATTGCAGTTCAAGGACAGCACCTGAGCAAAGCTCTAAACAACTCAATGAGACTCCATCTCAAGATAAAAAGATAAAATGGGCTAGGGATATAGCTCAGTGGTCAAGCATCTCTGATTTCAATCCCCAGGACAAAAAAAAAAGAAAAATCAATAGAAAAATTTGTGTGATTGGGAATACTTTATTTCATACTACACAGGAGAATTGAGCCACTAGGCACATGTAGCTGTATAATTCTTGATATTTAGCTGATGCAACTGAGGAATTAAATGTTTAATTTTACTGAATCCTAAAAAATTTAAATATAAACAGCCAAATGTGGCTAATGACTATTTTATTGGTTAAAACAGAATTTGGGGAGCACACTGCCCTTACTGGAAGGATTTGCTTATATGCGGAAATACCCCCATCTTGTGGCCTATTATGATATTGCCTCTTAGATCTTTGGAAGCCGGGAAGTGTTTGAAACTACAGGCACAATTAGGCTTTATAATTTGGTACTATTGGTGGATCTTAAAATCTCAGTAGTCTGTATGAAGTATCCCTGGGTGTGGTGGTGCATGCCTGTCATCCCAGAGACAGCAACTTAGTGAGGCCCTAGCAACTTAGTGAGACCCTGTCTCAAAATAAAAAAATAAAACAGGGCTGGGGGATGTAACTCAATGGTACAGTGCCCCCGGGTTCAATCCCCAATAGCAAAATAAAAGTTAGAATTTTTTAAAAAAAGCATATTCATGTTTAAAGGTGCATATGGCTGACATACAATCAATGCCCAGAGCAAGTGAACTCAAAGAGCCAGTAACTGCCTGGGTGAATGCTAAGAATGAGTATGTTGGCTTCCATCTGGGATAGACAACTTTTGGTGATTCTTTATTAAATAGCACTCTCTGGCACCTAAAATTAGGCTCTTCTCCCTTTGTTCTCTTTGTCAAAAGGTCCCTGCTTTAAAGTGTAATTTAAAACTCTTATCCTAGCTTTTCCTCTGCCTTCACATATATTTACTGACACTGCTTGCTCTAGGGATCTATCACTATTTTTGTTACCAAGTCCATGTTGTAAATTCCATTGGACTAAACTCTTATCTAATCCTTCCCCCTGATGGAACACACAGTTCTCAAAATTGGCTCCAACGATGCACACAAATACACCAACACACTATGCTCTGAAGATATAAATCAAAATATACACATGCATCTATAAAAATACATATATGTCTACATCTTTTTAATTTTAATATATGAATTACTAGTGATTCTGTGAAGGAATAAGAAGCTCTCTTCCCCTTATCCTCACTAACTTAGACCTAATTAAGAGATAGGCAGTAGTGGGAGACAAATGAAGACAAAAACATCGGCTTTGTTACTGACAGTCTAGTTTACGAATGTGGCTTTGTGGTTTTGGAAATTCCAATACCAAATCCTAGAATTAGACTTTTCTACCAATTCACAAGTCACTCTGGAATACCATAGGCCTCCCTTTAGTGGCAGGTCCCAGTAAGAACTAGAAGACAAAAGGACCAACCAGAGGGTACATGTTGTTACATAGCTTTCCCTAAAAAAAGACACCCACAGAGGATGAAGGAACATGAAAGGGAAAGAGTCTCCACAGTGAGTGGGACTCTCATATTTTCTAATATTAGCATCATCTAGTTAGGTAGAAAGAATGAAAGATTGGTCATATTTCTCAGTGAAAATCCCTCCTCATAGACGCTGGAAGATTGAGGGAAATAGTCACACTAATAGAAATGAATAAGCGATATTTTAGTATGCTGTTAACCAAATTCTTAGCTGTTTGACAAAGTAAAGCCAAGCTTCCCCTAAGATCTGTCAGAAAGAAAAATAGGTATTTATTCATCTTTGCAGAACTTTTTGCAAATCATTGTTCATCTTTCCTAATGGATCATAGATTAGGTAAGTGTAATAAATGACTCTAAAAAGAAGACAATAAATACTGACACCAAACCCATTCTTTCAAAAAATGTTTGCTTCAGTGTGTCTGGAGGATCCTGTAAACTCCGTGGTGAGTTCTAGCTCAAAAGCCATTATGTTGTAAAATTGTTAGAAAGAAAGGCAGCTATAACATAAAGGGGGAAAAATCAATAATTGCATACTGCATGATAGCAATAATTGTAAGATATAAAATATAATAGAAATATTTCATTCACACAGCAATAAAAAAATATAAAATTCTAATTGTAGGAATTCACCCTGAGGGTATAGTAGCAGCTCTACTTAACGGTTTATCCCAGGGATATTCATCACAGAAGTGTTGATAATCATCCTCATGAAATGATGGTAATAAACTTGGCAAAGTTTAAAAAATAATCCGAGAACTCTATATTTTCTCCAACACCAGAGACTCCCTAGGCCATGAAACAATGATTCAGGAACCATTTTATCAAATCTACGAGTAAGTAACGAGGTCTTTTTGCTAGAGATAATAACTTACATGTATATGAATCATAGGTAACTCAGCCAGGTGGAATACTTTCTAGTAAACAAAGATGCCAAGAAATTTGCTGTGATTTGAGTCATTGACCATGAGCACTGCCACTGCAGAAGGTTGACCTGAGGACAATTCTGTTCGTGGGGGACAATGTCTCAGAAGTAAAGGAGATGTGGCTTGTTGGTCTCTGCAGATCTATTATTCAAAAACAGCATTTCATCAGACCTTTTCTAGTATCTAGAGATCAAATGGGAAATCTGCCCAGCCTGTGTCATGGATAAGAGAAGGAAATGGTGTCCTATTTCAAAACAGAGTCCTGAGAACTGGCTGTGAATCAGCTGAAAATTGGGAGTCCAAGCATGGTGCTTCTCTGTTTAAATCTAGCTCCTGGACCGAGAGTACAAAGGCCTCCAGCTGCCAGACAGGCAGTATCCAGGTTTGTCTCAAGCTGGTTGTAAAGCAGAGATAGTAACGTTAGCCATGAAATATATGCTGTCAAACATAGCACTCCTCAGGGGCGGATTCAGCCCCACAGGCAGCCAGCTTGTGACCAGTGAGGGAGGGAGGGAGTTGATCCTTTTTCCGGAGACTATCTGGCAATCTGATGTAGACAGGTCTCCTCTGCCCAGGGCACTGGGGTCTGCTGTGTCTGCTGGCCTGTGTCAACAGTAATGCTATGTGGCAGTGAAGAGCCAGGCTAAGTGTGACCTCATCCAACTCTCCCTAGATACTGGATTTTGGGATAATAGAGCAGGTGTGGAACCTGAGAAATTAATCAAGAAAATATGAATGAGAACAATTTTGCATACTTGTACTCAGAATATTCATATCAATTTCAGATCTACTTTCTTCCCTCCTTCCTTCTTTCCTTCTTTTTCCTTCCTTCCTTCCACCCTTTCTTCCTCCCTTCTTTCATCCCTCTCTCTTCCTCTGGTGGTATTAGTAGAGATAATTAAGTCTTGGTGGTGGAGCTCTCATGAATGGATTGGCACCCTAATAAAGGGGGCCCCAGACAGCTCTCATGATTTTTCTGCAATGTGAAGGTTGGGTAAGGAGATTGCAGTCTGCGTTTCAGAAGAAGGTCTTTGCTGGAACTTGATCATGATGGTATTCTTATCTTGGTCATCCAGGACTTCTGGCCTGTAAACCTATAATAAATAAATACCTATTGATTATAAGCCACTCAGACTATGGTAGTTGTTATAGCAGCTTAAAGAAACTCAGTCAGTCCATTTTCTCCCATCAGTTTATGAATTCTCTCAGTGTGTGTTAAGAAATGTTCATTCTCAGAATGAAGATGTAAAAAGAGTGGGGACTTTATCTCCACCAGTTCAACCAGATTAATACTGATCATGAGATTTTTTTCTCTTATTAATCTAGCTGTTTCCCATAGGCACATACTATTGGTTATTGATGGATCACAGAGCACTCTGAGGACAGAAACCTTTCTGCTGATTGCTCCTATATCCCATCAGTTGTTTCTTTGTTTTCTATTTCCATTCCCCCATTTTTCCACACCCAGAGAGATGAATCAACATTGCTGACTGGTAAATGAACTAAGTTGGCAGTTGGTGGCACTGCTTCTCAACCAAAATTTCTAATGCCTAAGCATAGGAAAATTTATCTCTTTATTTCCCGCAAGAGGTGACCTAAGATCTAAAAACATGAGAATTGCTACAGAAACAGATTTCTGGATCCAATAATATCGAAATTTATAGAGGGGGGTCTTGGAATCTGCAAGTCGAATTAATATTACAAATGATTCAGATTCTGGCGGATCATATATTACAGGAATGTAATTATAAAGAGAAAGACCTGGAGTGAAAGGTCTTTTAAATTGAGGACAGGTTGAGAGAAAAACTTACTTCAGATGTATCTTCCTGATCTGAGAAGCCTGATAAAGCATTCAATGATACCTATGTTTGATCAGTTTATCGTTGAATGTCTAATAGCTTTTGAGATAAGGTGTGTGTGTGTGTGTGTGTGTGTGTGTGTGTGTGTGTGTAGAGAAAGAGAGAGAGATGTGTATATATATGTTGTGAATAAAGGGATCTGTCTTCTGATTATTGGAACAATCTCGAATCTCTCAGTAATTCTTTGGCCACCCATGACCAAGATCAAAATGAATCTGTTAATTGCACCAAACCAATGACTGGTGAGATATGTATGTATGTGTGGTTTATTGACTTTGTTTCCAACATTTTATCATTTACATTTTCAATGTCATTGAAAACTAAAAAAAAATTTTACCATGAACTTACCATGATACTCTGTTACAGGCTTTCTTTATAATTATAGACTGTCTTTCCCTCCTCATATCTTTACCTTGCAGAACATGAGAACTCTCTGGGATCCCCTTTATAAGAATGCTAATTCCATTCATGAGAGCTCCACCCCAATAACTTAGTGATAAAATTAAAAATTCCCACCACCTAGACTCTACAATTAGCATTTTATTCTACTTGTTTCATCAACTCTGTGTATATCTATGCATCCTTCAATCATCCATCAATCCAAATAATGTTCAGTATTAGTTAGAGACATCCAGACAATGACTTTACCACACACCCATTAATTAGCATTCAAGATTTTGTTGAAAACTTTGTATGCAATAAAATGCATGTATTTGGAGGTATCAATTAATGAGTTTAGACAAATGTATACACCTGTGTAATGCAAATCCATATCAAGATACAGAACATTACCATCACCCCAGAAAGTTGTCTCACATATTTCACCAGTAAATCCTCACCCCATTCTCCAGAAGTGGCCAAGGTTCTAATTATTTTTCCACTGTAAATTAAGTTTTCCTGTTTGGGTACTCATATAAAGCAGGTTCGCGTTTGAGCATTTTGTTCATGTAAATCTCCTTTCACTTAGCATAAAGTTTTCAAAACCCATCCATGTTGTCATTGCTGTTATTATATTGCATAATCAAATAGGATTTTTATTACTGAATAATATTATCATCTACAAGTATACTACTGTGTGTTTATCAATTATATTTGATACTTACTCGGCTTTTTGATTTGGGGGGAATTATGAATAAAACTACTATAAATATTCATAAGTCTTGATAAAAATTTGTTTTTATTTCTTTTGAGTAAATATCTAGCATGAAATTGCTAGGTCACAAAATAAGTGCGTGTTTAATTTTATTAAAAATTGCCAGAATTTTTACAGAATAGAGGACACAGAGACCAATCCACAAAATTACAACTACCTTATATTAGACAAAGGTGCTAAAAGCATGCAATGAAGAAAGGATAGCATCTTCAACAAATGGTGCTGGGAGAACTGGAAAGCCATATGCAACAAAATGAAATTGAATCCCTTTCTCTCGCCATGCACAAAAGTTAACTTAAATGGATCAAAGAGCTTGATATCAAACCAGAGACTCTGCATCTAATAGAAGAAAAAGTTGGCCCTAATGTCCATCTCATGGGGTCGGGCTCCAAATTCCTTAACAGGACACCCATAGCACAAGAGTTAAAATCAAGAATCAACAAATTGGATGTATTCAAACTAAAAAAAAAAAAATTCTCAGCAAGAGGAAACAATAAGAGAGGTAAATAGGGAGCCTACATCCTGGGAACAAATTTTTACCCCTCACACTTCAGATACATCGATAATCTCCAGAGTATACAAAGAACTCAAAAAGTTAAACAACAAAAAACAAATAACTCAATCAACGAATGGGCCAAGGATCTGAACAGACACTTCTCAGTGGAGGATATACAATCAATCAATAATTACATGAAAAAATGCTCACCATCTCTAGCAATCAGAGAAATGCAAATTAAAACCACTCTAAGATACCATCTCACTCCAATAAGAATGGCAGCCATTATGAAGTCAAACAATAACAAGTGCTGGCGAGGATGTGGGGAAAAAGGTACACTTGTACATTGCTGGTGGGACTGCAAATTGGTGCAGCCAATTTGAAGGGCAGTATGGAGATTTCTTGGAAAACTGGGAATGGAACCACCGTTTGACCCAGCTATTTCCCTTCTCGGACTATACCCAAAAGACCTAAAAAGAGCATACTACAGGGACACAGCTACACCAATGTTCATATCAGCACAATTCACAATAGCTAGACTGTGGAACCAACCTAGATGCCCTTGAATAGATGAATGGATAAAAAAAATGTGGCATTTATACACAATGGAATATTACACAGCACTAAAAAATAATAAGATCATGGCATTTTCAGGGAAATGGATAGCATTAGAGCAGATTATGCTACGTGAAGTTAGCTAATCCCTAAAAAACAAATGCCAAATGTCTTCTCTCATATAAGGGAGGTGATTCAAAGCAGAGTAGGGAGAAAGAGCATGAGAAGAAGATTACCACTAAACAGGGAAGAGAGGTAGGAGGGAATGGGAGGGAGAAGGGGAATTGCACAGAAGATGGAAGGAGACCCTCATCGTTACACAAAATACATATGTGATGGTGTGAAGGGGAAGGGAAAAAAGAGAAAAGTTTCACAGTAGATTGGGTAGAGAGAGATGATGGGAGGGGAGAGGAGGGGAGGGGGTATAGGGAGGGCAGAAGAATACAACAGACACTAGTATTGCTGTTTGTATATACATGGTTGTATAACCAATGTGATCCTGCAATCTGTACACGTGGAAAAAAGAGAATTTATACCCTATTTGAATTAAATGTATGATATGTCAAGATCATCGTATTGTCTTGAGCAACTAATAAAAATTGCCAGAATTTTTTATAAAATTTAAACCAATTTATACCCCCATCATCCTAATGTTTAACACTGTCTTAATTTATCTTATGATATGTATGTGGGGATACCTAGTTTTTGTAGTGTTTACTGGGGATTGAACCCAGAAGCACTTTACCACTGAGCTATACCACAGCTGTTTTTATTTGTAGACAGGGCCTTGCTAAGTTGCTAAGGCTGGCCTCAAACTTGTGATCCTCCTGACTCAGACTCCCAAGTCTCTGGGATTACAGGAATGTTCCATCATGCCTGGCCAATATCTGAGATTTGAGTGACCTAGTTGTAAAGTTCTTCCAATGAATTTTGTGACTTCTTTTTATAATCAGAGCCATTTTTAAATAATTTCTAAAAATATATTTGAATATTTACATGAACATGTGAAGATGGAGAACAAGAGAATTGGTCTTCTGTCCATAAAGAACTTATATTCTTAACTTCTACTTTATGAGACACCAAAATATAAAGCCTATGAAACCAAACATGACTCAAGGTGCCACAAGATCTAAATTAAGATATTCATTGCCAAGAGTCAGCTGTCAGAGAAGTCTTTAAGCTTGAATTTGAAAAATGATTAATATTTGAGTCGTAGAATAAAATGAGGAATGAGATTAGCTTCTACTGGGAAAAGTCTCTAGAAAGAATTCCTAAACTCAGAACAAGAGAAAGATATAGAAAAGAGGTAAAAATTCTTGTGCAGACCCACGTGCAGACATCTGCAATACTCAATAAGGTGTTCACAGATACACCACCAGAGCCCATGCCAAGACTGGTTCGTCTGGCTCTTTCTCTTTCTGTCTCTCTAAAATTGAATGATTTCTCATTTTTAATCTTGCATCACAAAATTCAAACCAATATCTACTAATAAGATATACGGGAGACTTGCCCTCTATGAAAAGTTAACTGCATGCCAAAGTCTTACATATGCTTGATGTTATTTTGGACTTGGAAGCACCATGGATAGCTCTCTACCTCTGTGGAGGCAGCTTTCTCAGTAGACTGCAATGCCATCTTTGTTCTTTTAAAAATGGACCTTCGTCTCGTCTCCACCAACTTTCACTGTATTCTCCCTTGGAAGTTTATATGGAGTGCATAAGATAATAAATTTCAAAGCCAGACACACACCTGACTTTAAGGTCTGGCTCTTGAGCAAGTTGATTAGACTCCTCAAACCTCAGCTATAAATTTGAGAAAAATAACAGAACCCACCTCATAGAGTTTTGGGGGGATCATACAGAATAATTCATGTAAAGGGCTCTTAGTCCATTATTCTGTTGCTATCTTAGAATCGCCAAGATTAGATACTTTATAAAACAAAGAAGTTTATATAATTCCATGATTCTGGAAAATGGGAAATCTAAGAATATAGTTCTGGCATCTGTTCAGATTCTGATAAAGACCTCTAGAGAAGATTTCATAATGCTTCAGCTCATGGCAGGATATAGAAAAGCAGAAAGTACATGTAGGAGAAGCCACATATGGAGAATAGACTTGCTTTATGACAGCCAGGTCTGTGGTAACTAAACCAATTTTGTAAGAACAGGAACTCAGGCAAGAAATGCATTAATTCATCCACAAGAGCATCTTTTCCATGATCCAAATATGGTCCCCTAGGCCTCACCTTCCCACACAGTAGCAATGTAGTGGGAACAAACCTTCTTTAATCCATAGCAAGTGCTTGGGTTTGGCTCCTAGTGATCAGTTCACTTCAGTTATTAGTACTTTTTTTTTTTTAATCCTGTTGGCCACTGTCACCTAACTCTCACTGTAGTGTTTCTAAACAAGTATTAAATACACAGATATATACAGAGAGCACAAATCACAGGCATTGTGTTCGGGTGCCAGAATTTGCTGATTTTATTTTTTCCACTATTTTTAATCTGGTTCAACCCATATTGTATGTCTCTTCTCATTTCACATCTTTAAAGCAATTGTCCATTCATTATTTGGAGTCCTTTAAGATGAAGTTCAAGAACAAATCCAATTTTCCCTATTACCTGGCTGAAATAGCTTTCAAATTCATGCCTGAAAGGTACATTGAATGTGAAAATGTGAAATACTGGGTGGGAAGATCCTAGGACCATATGATTATGGTGGCAGAATAAGAGAAAAAAATCTTTCCTAAAATCACGAAGCTTCCATCATCTGGCTGACTCACTGCCTGAAATTGTTGAGGAATTCTATGTTAAAATGAAAGCAAACCTGGGAGAGTGAACACATTCTGCAATCGACTGAGCTCTTCAGATCCGAGTAAATGTATCAATCAAACCATGTTCCCCTGATAGTAAATGCACGGGCATGGGGGAGATGGAAAAAGGAAAGGGAATTCTTTCAGGTTTTGCGTCAGTGCACGGGTAGGGCAAACAGGAATTTTAATATGATCCTAGCAAACATCATGGTACACACTGAGCAAGGGACCTGGGTGTAGAACTGGGAGGCAGAGGACATAGTTTTGTTCTATGATTTGATGTCTGTGGAAACTTGGCGATCCTTCAAATTCTTGGAACACGTGTGTCCTCTCTACAGTGGAGATGTTCACTCCTGTTCTAACAAATATTTACACTGTCAGTGAGAATTAAATGAGATGATATGCACAAAATCTCTCTGGAGAGAAAAAAAAATCAAATAAACTAAAAAAAAAAGTTACTCTTTTTTTTTAATTATTGCTAATGTAGAACCATGGGAAGAAAATTGCTACAGAAAAATTGCAATTGGTAAGCATAAGAAAGAATGTCTATGAAGTGAGAAATTGACTTACCTTTTATATCATTGTTTTAAGATTATGCATGACATTTGTCATTTTTGATCTTTAAAAATCATTGTGACTTCGGAAGGTTAGGTATGCCTATTTCCATTTCATAGAGGACATAAAAATCAACATAGCAGTACATCACTGCTGGCCAAACAGTGTGGGCAATGTCAAGAAGCTAGAGCTTAAGAAAAAGAACAAAGGAAAAAAAAAGTGGATTTAATGGAAGAAGGGGGATCTGTTTAGTGGAACTAGTAGCAAAGTGTTGACAGAGTACAGTTAGAAAGTACACCCCTTGTGCTTCTGTGTTCCCATTACAGAGAGCTCTGCTTAAAGAGGACACTGTAATGTTTGAAATACAATCTCAGCAAAGAGACTGTGAAGGAGACCCTAGATTCCCTAGAAGACTTTAAGACCCATGGCCCAGATAAGTCATAGATTCTGAAACAGAGTATCAGATCAAAATGGTGACAGAAGCCAACAAGTGATCCAATAAGTGAGGCTCATTTCTGAAATTTTTAATTTTGTTAATGTCAATTGGTCAGTTGATTAAGAAAGCTATTATATTTCTAAAATACATATGATAAAATTTCTCCACTTATTCTTGGGGTCAAGGTGGAGCTATGAAGTAGAAATACGTGGGATAGCTGGATATCTGGAGGAAAGATGTAACCAAAGGCTGTCAGTTCAGGGGCTGAGGTCCACAGGTCATGAGGCTGTGGTAAGATGTCCCAGGGTCTTGTCCAAAGCATTCCCGAGTCTGCAGAAGCTCCAAATCACCAGAATACTCTTAGCACCATATGAAAATGACACTCTATGTCCTAAACTTTTTTTTAAGTACCCCATGCATTTTTTTTCCTTTCCTACTTATCTTTTTTTAGGAGCAGATTTTTTTCATCTGCATCTTTCTGCTTTGACCCTCCATCTTGATGTTCAGCCAACTTCCCTATCCTTGAATTTTCTAGGCTTCAACCAATTTATTCCCTTCTTGGTAAAGCTTTTTCTTTTTTTCCCCTCAGATGGATAACTTGATAATAGACCTATTTTTCATTCTCAAAATGATATCAGAATTTCCGCACACTGTGAACTAATCTCATAGAAAACTTATTGGTTCTCTCCTTTAAAATCATTTATAATAATTGTTGCCATTATTGAGCACTTCCTAACCAGAAGGCTTTGTACTCGGCTTTTTACAAACAATGCTGTTGGAATTCTGAAGTAAATCCTGATAAATGCTGTAGGCAATTGAAGAAAGCCAGAGCAGTGATAACAATGACATCAGAGGGAAAGTGGCCATTTGGAAATGACATCATGCTGAGAAGGTTATGATTACACTTGAAAGACAGTGTGGATCAGTGATGGGTCATCTCCATCGCCAACGTGATTGGACTGAGGCATGCCTAGGAGAGTAGTAAAACCCACTTTACTAGCTGTGTCTATGAGGGTGTTTCCAGGGATGGTGACATTTAGGAGAGCAAGCTTAGGGGGAGACCCACATTGAACATGGGCTAGCCATCCAATAGCTTGGGGGCATGGGTGGAACATCTATTGCTGTTGCTATTGCCTCTGGACCTCAAACTCCAGCTTCTTCAGTTTTCAATGTGGACTCACAGCAGCAACTCTTAGGAGAACTTCCAGGACTTTTATTCTGGGACTTGGGCTGCATCATTTGTCCCTTTTGTTCTGAGGCTTCCAGCCTCTTGGACTGAGCATTCTTCAATCCTGTAGAAGGCCATTGTGGGACTACCCATCCAATAAGTCAATCTTAAACCAATCTAATAAATCCTCTTTATAATTGTATAACATAATATATTCATAATATAATTCTGTGCAATGCATATTACATTTATTACAATGCATACAAATATTACATAATAGTAATAATTACATAATATATAATAATATAGAACAATATAATATACAATTATAAAAGAAGATGTATGCAATGAATATATATTCTATAAATATATAGTCTATAAATTTACATCTGTATATAGATATATATTCTACTTGTTCTGTTTCTCTACTGAATCCTAACAAATACCAGATTTTTTAAAATTGCTACCATTAATTTATCTGGGCAAAATGCTGTCAAAGAGGGTGAGTGCTAGAGAGAATGATTCAAATAAGTAAGAATTTGAAACCTGATTTGTTTAAGGAAAAGTGAAGGAAAATACTAACTTGGAATATTTGGAAGAAAATAGTGTCCGTTTTCAAATGGATAAAGTGTGACCAAGTGGAGGGAAGGATTTCATTTATTCACTATGTAAGTATTATGGACCAAGAACTAGAACTTATGGAGAGGTAGGTAGATTTTAATGAAATGTAGTAAGAAATCTATAATCGATTGAATTGTCTAAAGGCAAAATATTCTCTTTCACTAACTCATGTTCTTAGTATACAAAACATCTCACATCATGAGATTTCCTTTTTAATTTTCTCCCATTTTTTCTCATTCCAGTCTGAAGCAGTCACATATCAACTATTTGTCTCTAAAAATTTGCCTTCTCTGGTTTCCTATAAATAGCCTCATGTAATCTGCAGTGTTTTGTGACTGGTGCCTTTCACTTAGCCTAACTCAAGGTTTTTGGAATTCAACCACATTATAGTATATATCAATACCTTCTTCCTTTTTGTGGCTGAGTAATAGATGACTGAACACGTCACATGAAGAACATGTCACATTTCATTTATCAGTGGGGAGACATTTTGGATTATTTCTTCCTTTTTGCTACCACAGATAGTGCTTCTATGAACATTCATGTGTAAATTCCCATGTAGTCATATGTTTTCATTTCTCCTGGTCATATTCCTAGGCTTGGAATGGCTGGTAACTGTGTAACTATTTCAGGACTGCAGATTGAAGTGGCTACATTCTCACCAGTAATGTAGGAGGGTCCTAAATTCTCCAAATCCTTACTAACAGTGGTTATTATTTATGTAGGCATCTTCGTGGGTGTGCAGTGGTATTTCTAAAGTTTGGGTTTGTATTTATCTAATGACAGTGTTCACTTTTTATGTGTTTTTTTCCATGTATATATCTTGTTTAGAGAAATATCTGTTCAAGTTATTTGTGGTTTTGGGTTTTGTTTTTGCATAATGCTTGGGATCAATCTCAAGGCCAAGTAGGCAAAGACTCTACCAGTGAGTTATGTGTCCAGTCTCTAATTTTTTTAAATGCTATTTGTCTTTTCATTGCTGAGTTGTATTATTCTAGATTAAGCCTCTTATCAGATGTAGGACTTGAAAATATGTCATTCCCATTTTGTGGGTTTTCTTTTTTTGCACCTCATAATGTCCTTTGACGCATAGATTTGAACTTCAATGAAGTCCAATTTGTCTATTTTTTTTCTTTTGTTGCTTATGTCTTTGGTGTCCTTACAAAATTACTGCCAAAGCCAAAGTCTTGGAATTTTACTCCTGAGTTTTCTTCTAAGAGTTTCACAGTTTTAGTTCTTGAATTTAATTCAATGATCCATTTTGTGTTAATTTTTATATATGGGATTAGATAGCAGTGTGCTAGTGTTTTTAAATACAAATAGAGTTACAGTAATTATTTTTAAAATATAATTCTGTTGGTAAAACATGAGTAAATGTAAAGAAATATGAAATAATAGCTCAAGCATGTGTGAAGTTGGCAAAGTTGTCAAGCGATGCGTGAATAATTAAACTTATGATCTCTTAGATGTTTTCTCACATAAATAATATTAAATTACAATCTGAGTACCATCAGTGTCATCAACTTTTTTTCTCAGAAATGTTTGAGAATTTTCAAATCAACAGAAGATTTGAAAAAAAAAATACAATGTGTGCATGTTCAACTTCTTACACCTAAATTCGCCAAAGATTAATCCTTTATTATGTTACATTTTTCTTTCTTTGTAGTGAGCTACTTGACCTTACCTAAAGAGAAGTCTGACTTTTGTCCTGGATCCTAGGAGGTAACCTCAAGACTCTTGGAATTTTCTGAGGTAGAAATGTCTATGTTCTATGGGAGCCACTTAGCACTGTATCTGGTAGCTTGTGCTAAGTAGGTGGCCCAGTATTCATACTGACCACATTAGATAGGCCAATAATGTCCTCCCAGGGTTGGGTTTTGGGCCTTGTGATATCAGCCCTTCTAGAGAGAAGGGTGTTAGAGTTTGAGTTCCACCATGTGGACAATACATCAATCAATTTTGCAACCTAATTCTCTACAAAAGTTCCAGACATTGAAGCTTGGTTGAGCTTAACTGAATGATAATACTTTGTTTATAGTGTCATACATTAATATCAGGAGAGTAGTGCATCCTAAGGATGATGGAAGTTTTATTTTTGGAAACTTCCAGGACCAGACCGTATACATCTCGTTCGTTTGTGTGTTAGTCAAAATTCTCTAGAGAAACAGAGCCAATAGGATATATAGAGATATGGAAAAGAGCATCTACTATGGGAATTGGCTTACATCTATTTGAGGACCAAAGAAGTCCCATGTTATGCTATGTGCAAGATAGAGAACTAAGAAAGCAGTGGTATATTCTAGTCCTAACTCATACGTTCAAGAAAAAGGGGATCTGGTGGAATAACTCTTAGTTCAAAGCCATATGCCTGAGAATCAGGGGAGATGCTGTTGCTAAGTCCTAGAATCCAAAGGTCTGAGAACCCAAGGTGCCAATATTACAGGGTAAGAGATTCAGGTTCCAACTAAAGAAGAAAGAATTCACTCTTCTAATGAAAGATGGCCAACCACATTGGTGAGGGAGATCTTCTTTACTCAGTCAATCACTTTAAATGCTGATCTCCGCCAGGAAAAACCTTCACAGACACACCCTATTTCTTTGCTACTGCTTTGGGTATCCCTTAACCCCATAAAATCGACACATAAAATTAGCCCTCTCAGGCTGGTTCTAATTTGTATCTTTATGCAATAATAAAAAGATAATCATAAGCATGGGTTTTTTTTTCTGAGTTATAGGAAATTTTTCTTGAGAGTCATTTGAGGAAACCAAACTTCAAATTGATATATGAAGTAAGGGAAAACTTGTGGGCACTGTTCCTTCAGATTTGTCTATTTGCCTAACTCCAGATATTCTCTGAAAATAAATCCCCAACACCCTGACATTTCTCTTAACCCCTTAGAACTCATCTCCTCTGAACAAGACAGTCACTCCAAAACCACAATCTTGAAACAAAAGTACCTAATATACAACCTATGTATATACAACCTATTTCCCCAATTGCACCAGAAAAAAAAGTGTGAGCTATACTAATTTGTTTCAAAGATATTAATAGCTTAATACATTTTTATCAAATACAAAACATACTCTTAATCCTTCTTTTTCTTCTCTACCTTATCTGAAGAGCACTCTCAGAACAGAGATCTGAGATTATTGGTTTGGACCACAGTAAAAAAAAGGAAAAGGGGCTGAGATTGTGGTTCAATGGTAGAGCACTCACCTATGAGGCACTGGGTTTGATCCTCAGCACCACATTAAAAATAAACAAATGAAATAAAGTATACATACATGGAATATAACTTAAAAAAAAGAGAGAGAAATATTTGAAGGGTAAATCCAGTCAAGTAAGCTGACCTTACATGGGTGAAAGACGCAGAGCTGTACATTAAAGCAGAGGACATTGTGATTAAGGGAAATTATTGAATCATGGTTGAAGCTTTTAAATAACAATTTTATCAACCTGTAATAAAGTATTTTTTTATAAACAGCATGTTTTACTGTAGAGGCCACAGTTTCAGAGAGTGAAAGTCAAAGGAAAATTCTGGATTTGTTGATCTTGTATTTCAGAGAGTTGCTAGCATTCTTTAAAGGGATGAGTCTTAGGTTCTGTGTTCTTCCCATTGATCCTGTCTTACCTGAAACTCTTGCTTTTTATTTATCCATTTTAAGCAACAAGTTTGTTGAGGCCATTCCATGTGTCTAGCATTTGCCAACATTGAGGTTATGGTGGTGAAAACAGAGGTAAGTTTCTTTCTGAAACTCCCATTCAAGAATGGAAAAACTAGCTGGGCACAGTGGTGCACACCTATAATCCCAGTGGCTCCGGAGTCTGAGGTAAGAGCATCATGAGTTCAAAGCCAGCCTCAACAAAAGCAAGGTGGTAAGCAACTCAGTGAGACCCTGTCTCTGAATAAAAAATAGGACTGGGGATGTGGATCAGTCACTGAGTGTCCTGAGTTCAATCCCCAGTACCCCACCCCACCTCTCCAAAAAAGAATAGAAAAAAACAAAGCTTTTAATGAGGACCTTAATGAGATTCAGAAAGGTCTTCCCAAGAAAGTGACCTCTGAACTAAAACTTGAAAGTTAAGATTGATCTGGGGAAGGCAGTAGGTAGGTGAGGAATTGAAAAATGAGTGAGGACCAGCCCATTTCTGGCCTTTAAAAAAGGCAAGAAAGAATCTTCCCATTTGGAAAGGCAAATTTTTGACATAAATATTTGCTCTTTGTCCCTTAAGTTTCTGTGTTTCCCCTTGTTACTGTGATGCTTCTTCCTATTATTTCCTTTTTAAAATTGTTTCCTTCCAAAATTAACTCTTTTCCTTGATTCTGAAGCCCTAGTCCTCTAAGACTAAAGGCACGGTCATATGGTGTCCTCAAGTGGTTTGTCCTGGTACCTCCTTGGGATATCTTGTATTTAAATTAGTGCATATTAATTATACAGGATGGTGGGTATTGCTGTGGCATATTTTTGCATATATAAAAATATAATTTGAACAATTTTACTGTGATATCTCTCCTAGTTTCCCCTCGTACCTCCCCCAGACCCTCTTATATTAACCTACTGCTCTCCCTTCTGATTTCATGGAGTTTCCTTTTTTCTCCTTCTAGTTTCTACAAATGAGAGAAAATATATGATGCTTTTATCTCTGAGTCTGACTTAATTCATTTAAAATGATGGCCCCCAGTTCTATCCATTTTCCAGCAAATGACATAATTCCGTTCTTATTTAATGGCTGAATATAACTTCATCCTATGTATCTACCACATTATCTTTATTCATTCGTCTGTTGATGGACACCTGAGCTGGTTCCATAACTTGGCTAGTGTGAATTGTGCTGCAATAAAGTCAGCATATTTTAGAGATACATGCATACCTGGGGATACCTTAACTGCAGGCTTTATGCTCATGAAGCTCAGCCATTCCTATCCCTGTCTTCCTTCACTTTGGGGAGTCACTCACTGGCTCTCAGCTTCATCTTCTGTACGGACTTTGGAGTTTGTTTTCCTTTTACATTGTCTGTGAGTGAATTATTTCAATGCAAGTTATGGATTTCCTCAGTTACTCTTTTTCCTAGGAACTTCTGCCCAGAACTTTATCCTCAGTTTAATACCACCTCTTCTGGCGTTTGTCAGTTTTTCTTCTGTTTTGTGGGGGAAGCTTTCATCATGTGCAAACTATTAACAATTGTTTATTGTAGCATTTGAGTGCTAATCATACACATACAGATGCAAATAATCAGATTTTTATTTTGGTTTGGTTTTTATTAAATTTTCTGACTCCTATTTTTTTGGTGAGCTTGATCGGACATAGGCACTAGTTTTTGAAAATTCGTTTTGAGGTCATTTATACAGTTACTCAGACAGGTTCAGGGAAGGAACGGAAGTCCTGGTAAAGTAAGACAACTGTGTACATTCACAGAGCTTGTGCCAACCCATCAATTCCAACAATAGACTGGAGACATTTAAAATGGAAGAAGCATGACAGCAAAAATTGTATTGATTTTGTTCACTTTTCTTGGAGACAGAGCAGTGCTCATCATATTACAGTTACTTAATAGATACTTAAGCAGTAAAGAAAGAAGTAGATAATTAGCAACAATAGAATTTAGAGACAGTTTTCTATAAAGAAATTAGTGTATAGGCTACATAATATTTCTTTCCCCAAAGAGATGAATCAGATACCAGCATATGCTATCTATTTACAATGAGTATGTGAACCCTGTACTTCTCAAGGATAAGCCTGAGCCCAGATTCTCCCCACTCCTCCACTGGGAAGTTCTACTCCTAGGAATATTCAAGGACAAGCTTTAGCTCTTGGATGGCGTGCTTGGGTTTGTTTCAAACTATCCCATCACTGGAAATGAAATTTTGGCTAGCTTTTCCTTTCAGTTCCCTTATCACGTGTAATTGAAGGCGTTGTAGAAATGACTAGTAATTAGATTTACCTGGCAGGTGACTTTTAATAGGGCTAGACAGATACTCCTGTATTTGATAGCCCCAATCCCAAATGTCTTTCCTGATGTTTGGGCTTCAGGTTTGGTATTGTTTGAGTATGTCCACTAAGGTTCATGTGTTGCAGGTTTTGTCCTCAGTATGACTTAGCACAAGGTAATTAGGTCATTATGGGTACTGGCCTCAGAGGGGTCACTGTTGCTCAGGGACCCAGTTAGTTCCTGAGAAAGTGGGCTATTATAAAAGAGTAAGACTGGCTTCTCCCCACTTTCTGACTACCTGTCTCACCACATGATCAGCCTCATACATGCACATACTCTGGGCTTTAATCTTAACCAAGACCAAGCAAATAGAGCTACCTAATCTTACACTTCTCCTCTTCAAATCAATGAGCTAAATAAAATTCTTTGAACAATAGCATACCCAGCCTCAGATTTTTTTTAAATTATTTCAAAGAAAAACAGACTAATACAAAATACAAGTTCTGGTTCTGATATCTTATTCCTTCTCTCTGCTGTCAAGGTTGAGAGGTGCCTCACCCTAGAACCAGTGTTTCAGGCAGGAAAGACATAGAGGAAATTGACCAACCCAAACTTGCTTCTTGATGCTGATGTGCAGACTCTAATGCAGTCTTTATGTCAACATCTATCATTATGTTGAACATGTTGATTGTTGCTTCATGGAGATAAATGCTTTTATCCAAATTTTAATTTTTCTTTTATTCATTTTGATATTGTAGAAAGAGCCCAAGGCCAGGAAATATGAATCAGTTTTTCAAATCCAGCTTTATATCACTTAAACAAGTCTTTCTCCATTGCTGGGTCTTTCCACTTATTGAGGGTAAGGAGTAGATAATCTGTATGGTTTCTTCCAGGTCTTGTGCCTGAAGAGAATCTGTAGACCCTAAGCAGGTCTAGACAGGATGTACTGCCTCTTCTTTATATATTGCTAAAAAAATGACTCTTTTACCTCATTGATGTTGCTTATTTTGTCTTCTGTCCAGAAATCATTTTTCATAATTTACAAATAAGTCTCCATGCTAGACATTTTCTGTATATGATATGTTTTGGTTTTCCCTACCACCTGCCAAAATGTCATACAAATCTTCAAAAAGTAGCTGTGCCTTTCTTTCTTCTATTAATACTCCTCAGCCAGCAGTGGGAACAAGAGGGCTTTTTACTCCAGGATGCAAATGAAAAGGGTGACAGGTATGAATGAGGCACAGGAAAGACCCAGTAAACATCAGAGTCATGGTACAAGCAGGTTCCCCAACAGCACTCTGATGGGTTAATTTCACAAAATCAAGGAGCCACAACCAACGTGACTCTAAATAATGATTCTCTTCCCTGAATAGAGGGAAGAAATCACAACTGACCCTCACAAGCCAGGCAAAAAAGAGTGCTTATGGTTTCTTTCACACCATATTTGCCAAATTCTAATTACTTAAGTTCCACAGGTCCAGAAGCAGCAGACACCTGAAAGGATAGAAGGGAAGATATCATGACTGAGGGTTTTCAATGACCACATCCTGGTGGACAGAATGCTAGACTGCTGGCCTTGATGTCAGGTCAGGAACCACTAAACAGAGCTCTCAGTCATCCCTGGATGTTTGTGCAGAAACAGATATGAGGTGTAGCATAGGTATGGCATGGCTGTATTTGCTACTGAGGTTCTAGGCATGCTAAGGGCAAGAGTGCCCCTTCACCTAGCAATGCTCCCTGTGTTGTATGGAGCTGAGAAAGCTCTCAGGAAGCATTTGTGGAGCAGAAGTCATGGAACCCCAGTGTGATCTCCCACTGACTTGACTTGAAATTTCACACAATGCACCTCAGGTCCCTGATTTCTTTCCCAGCACAATCTGCCTTACAAGATTGTTTTTCCTGCATTTAATTTTTTATTTAAAGCATTTTAGAATTACAGAAGAGTTTCTAATTTCATGGGATTTTTGCAAGTGTCAAATGAATTAAACATGAGAAAATATTTTGAAGAGTTTAGAAAGTACCATATTTAAGATGCTGTTGAGTTGGTTCTTATCCAACTAAAATCATGTGAATACCTTCACCAGGGCACTTATTTGGGAGCATTATAATTATTTTTTATGTGTTTTCTGCCTTACTAGGTCAGGCCTTTGTCTTATTTCTTCACCTTTAAGGCCTTCTAACACAGCACCTGTCAAATAAGAGTTGATCTTGGAAAAGGCTAATTGGAGGGGAAGTTCATTGTAGCTTATCATGACTCCAGGGAACACTCTAGAAATACAACTGAAAATGTTGGCTACCATCAATATCCACTTTTCATGGCAAAGGAACTTTGCAGGTGTGATTAATTAAGACTCTCGAGATAGTGAGATTATTCTGGATTGTCCTAGTGGGCTCAAACATAATCATAATGGTCCTTTAAAGTGAGAGGCAGAGAAAGATTTGAACACAGAACAAGGTGATTGGGAAGGTGGTTCAAGACATTTTTTCTGAAAATATCTCAGAAACATTATAAATAAATTCAGAACTCTAATTTATAAATAAGAAAAGCAAGGCTGCCAGAGGTTGATTTCCCTCTGCTGCACTGGTTAGCAATAAAAACAGGCTTCTGACTATTGTAGGTCACCCTGCGTGAGTTTTTGACCCTGTTCTAACAAATTACTGCTAACTTGGTGGCTTAAAACAACACAAATTTATTCTTCAGGAACTGGAAGGGTATCTGGTGCAGGGGTAAATCCCAGAATCTGGCCAGGCATCCTCTATGGGGAGTACCCAGTTTCCACATTTGCCTAGTAAACCACATGGTCCCTTGTAGATACCCTTCCAGTTCCTGTTATCTATGTGCCTTACTCAGAGGGGTTTATGAGCAGAAGTGACAAAATCAGAAATAATATGGATGTTTTAAGCTTCATTTATGCAAAGAGTCCTGGACTCAAAGTTAGAAGCCTAACACCCTTTACCCTTGAGCAAGGCCTGATTAGGCCTCTGGATTAGGCCTGCCCTATCTCAAAACCCTGTTGAGATGTTACCAGGGTATCTGCTGTATATACTCTGTCTCCAGGCCTGTGGGCTACGTTTTGGCAAACTTGAGACAGTGTTCAGCTCATAGACACATTTAACTTGGCAGTCACAGTGTTTTGCTTTGAATTGAATTTGAATGCCTTAGTTAAGCCTACCTCTCTGCAACCCCACGGACCCAGCCACTCTGTCTAGTCTCTCACCTGGCCCAATTCACACACACTAGATCCCAGAGACATTTGAATTTTGGGCTTCAGGACTAACATGTATAGACATGGCCCCTCTGAATTTATGAAAATTAAAACTACCGCCTGAGGCTCATTTTATAAATGAAAATGAGCCTATCTGGAGGAAAATTATTTATTCTGAGATTAAAGTACTATGTCTATGTGGCAGTGGTTAAAATCAGGCACTTCCTCTAAGCTCTGCTTGATGCCATCTGTTTGATTATCGACCAACCACAGCTTAGCACGGCTCAACTTTGCTCCTCTGCAATACCATCCAAGCCCCAGAAGCCAATTTCTGGGATGTGATTAGCTAGAAGAGTGTTGATATTTTACATATTTACAGGACTGAGGCAGGCTGCAACTAGTTGCAATTTATATACAATTACTGATCTATTTAAAAAAAAAAAAAGTCTGCTATTTCTTGTTTCAGGGCCTTCCTACTTGCCCTGGAGTAGGATCAGAAAAGCATAGGGTGGGACATTCAGAGTACAGCAGCTATTATGGTAGGCAGCCTCTAAGATGGACCTCTGATCTAGGTCTCCTGGTATTGACACCCCATCTGACCCCTTCCCTTTAAGTATGGGATGAATGTAGCAATTTTTAATAAAAGCTGTATGGCAGAATGATATACTATCACTTGAAAGATTAGGTTGGAAAGAACATGAAGTCCTTTATTATATTCACCTTCGTTTGGATTACTCACATGGAGATCAATGCTATGCAGATGCCCATATGGCAAAGAAATGATGAAGCTCAATAGTGCTACCGACGGCCACATGGGTTAGTTTTGAAATAGATCCGTTATCACTTGGGCCTTGAGATGATCAGTGCTCTTGACTACATCTCCATTGCCACCTGGGTTTCAGGACTAACATGTATAGATAATGAGATCATACTTTTTTGCTGTTTTCAGCTACTAAGGAATAATTTGTTCCATAGCAGTACCTACTTAAATGACCAATTGATCATTGTAACGTCAGGGTGCACATTAGTCAGCAGTGGAAGGAATAATACACAGTCTCTGCTCTCAGTTGGTCCCAGAGTCAGAGGTCTGAGTATCTGTTAGGAATTGAATACAGATCAACTTCACCAGACAGGGGCTTTGCAGAGGTGGAGAGAAGACCTCATTTCACTCTATGCAGGTTGACTCTTCACATCTTTATGCCTGAAGCACACCCACCTCTCCTGACATAGATCTGTAGTGTGAACATCTTGAAGAACACAGAGTTGAGGGTTTTTTTTTTTTATCATTGTTTTTGCTGTAAGGACTACTTAATCCCTGTTCAGGTTAGAAAGTCTACCCCAAGTTCTTGCAGCTTTTTAAAAGGTTTTTTTTTTTTGTATGTTTGTTTGTTTTGTTTTAATATAGTGGTTGTAATTTTTATTAAAAATATTTTCATTTTCTTAGATAATTTGTCTAATAATTTTATGCTTAAATCTTCTCACTGCTGAGAGATTGGTTAAATGTTAAGCTCTAATTTTTGTAGTCTCTATACAACTTCAAATTTTAATATTGAATTTATTGGTATAGCTACGAAATTTTTAAATGTACAGCGTGATATATAGATATAATCTGAGTTTTATCCTCACTAAGCCAATTTTGCAGCACTACTTCTTTAATAATTCAAGCTTCTTCATTTATCTGAAAGGTTTCTGTTATCATACACAAAGTTTTATAGACCTAGATTCTTCTGCACATTTTTTTACTGTTACGTAGATACTGGCTCTAGATTTCTGATCAAACACTACTCTATTACTATTATTGAACTGTCATGATGTTGGTAATGCATTTTATAATTGGAATGTCAACGTGCTTTTCATTACTCTTGTTTTTGAAAAAAAAAATTCTTGCTATTTTTAACTTTCTTTTTTTTTTTTTTTTTAATGGACTTTAATTTGGTTAGGAGCTGGCAAAGAAATCCAGGTCAGTTTAACTGAAAACCTCATGGTTTTAATCATTACATTATATTCATATAACTTCCAGTTATCTTTTCTCAACATTTAACAAAAAGACAGTAATGCAGGTGGAGCAGGTCAACTTCAGGATAACACACATTAGAAAGCCTTTCTTTAATGCCATTGCTGTAGATGCACATTCTTATTCCATTATCCTGGAAACCTGGGTTCTTGGTGTGTGACTTGGGTCAACTCTGTCACAATTTTTCAACCTGTAAATTGATGTAGTTGGTCAGATAATTTGCAAAGTTCCTGGTGTGTCTGATATATTCTCTAATTCAACATATCCATAAATAGAAAGCAGGGAGACAGTGTGCTTCTGGGTTTTGGCCTGGTCAAAGGTGGAGAGTTAATCTGTGTGCAGTGTGGGAATATTTACTGAAGTTAATGAGAACTGAGCTCTGAATACATTGAGGAACACAGAGGATTTTTATGTATTTATGCAAATTCTACTAATTAGCATGGGCAAACAAAAAGTAGATGTCCAGGGAAAGGCTGCTGTTTGTTTTCTCTCACTGGTGCATGTTAATGATCAAAATAAGATTTGCAAATTGGCCTGTATCTATCTTCCAAGGTTAATATTGTAATTTGGTGAGCTTCCAAACAGCTTGACTTGTACTACTATGGGGATGGGCTACCAGGAATCCCAGATCAACTCAACAATGTCTAGTAATTTCAGATCTGATGGCAGACATCAACTACACAAGAGACTGAAGAAAGGGTTACCATCATTTCTTTATGCTGCAGATTTTAACTATATTCACATTCATTTGTACAAACTCTCTTAAGGTAAGAGTGACGTCTGCCTTTATTAGTAACATAACTATCATCTCTAATCATTTTGCTACTTAAACAAGAAGAATGCGTGTTATTTATCAGTGGTAAAGATCATGACTACAGTTGGGAAAGAGTTTGTTATTTGTCGTTAATACCTGAAGGGCTGTTCTGTGGAGAAAGGAACACACTTGCAGTTTGTAGATCCAAAAAGGAAATGGCTAAGACCACAATATGAAAGTTTCAGAAGAGAGTTAATAGCTTAACTCAAAGAAAAAGTTTCAAATATTGAGTTGGCCTCTATTAAAAGAGTCTACTCAAGACTTCTTTAAATAAGGTTAAGCACTCACTGGAAAAGCACTTGTTGAAAATGCAAAAGTCAGCATTTCAAAATTCATTTGGAGACCATAGAGACACCATCCAAACTAGGCACTGTGGGGGCCTATTCCTCTAAAGCACAGCAATGCACACACACACACATACACACACACATAATATATATATCATTGTTATGGTACACTGGGACTAATGTTTTTTACTTGCATGTCAATGCCCTAGATCAAGAAGGAATTTCTGCAGCAGAAATACCTGCAAGGAAAAAAGAATCAGAGAGCAAACCCATGAAACCCATAAATTAACTTCTTATTATGGCTCTAAAGACTAAGTTATTTATCTGGATTGCTCCTGTTGTCCAAAAATAGAAAAAAAGATTCTTCAATGTTTCATCCTTACTAAAAAGAATCATCAACCTGTAGGGAGAAGTATATGATAAGAGCAGTGTTGATGCATTAGTCCAATGACTCAAAAATAGTAGTTCATGGCTTAGCTAAAGCAAAACTGCCCAACAGAAGTCAAAACTTTACCAGGACCTAGAGAAGGGCATTAGAAAATACATTATAAACAAACTTTCCAAGCAATATAATGTATAATCAGTTTGGGGAAATCTCTGTAGTAGGTGGCCTAAAGTTGTCCTAAAAGACTTAAAATTCCAGATTATTTTAAATTGGAAAGAAATTGATATTTCACATGAGTTGCATTTCACTACAATGCATCTAGTTTGGCCTTTTCTATAATCAATGGATAAGTTATAGCTAAGTATTATCATCATTTATAAAATAATAACTTTGGTTCAGAGTTTTGAAAATCATTCTTTCCAATCATGGATTCTTGTCATACCTCAAAACTGAGTGAATGCTTAGATTCCAACTCTTAATAGTTCCAATCTCTAAATTAATAAAGTAGAAGGTAGATTATATACGGCATTGTTATGGTACATCTTGGATGTGAAAACAAACATTGGTCCTACCTTTGCCTCATAAATAGTGAAAAAAAGTGAAACAAATTAAAATACAACATGGCACAGTCTCAAATGAGTCATGTGTATATATGCTGGTTAATGGCATAAAGATAGAGTGGGGTCATAGTTGGGGGCTGGTCAGGGGAAAAAAAAAAACAAAAAAAGAAAGAGAAGTGAAGTGAAAGTTCCAGAAAGAAGTTGGAATGCCTTGGTAAATAAATGAATTGTGAAGTAGCCCAACTATTCTAACATCTTATACATGAATTTATTTAAATTCATGTCTTTGCTTAAAATCAGATGTACATAAATATCATGGGATGTGACAGTTGATCATGTCCATGTAATTGAAAGAGGAGAATTTCTTAGGTTCATCCCACAGTGTACAGAGGTTTGGAGAGCTAATGCTTCTCAAAGTCAGAAGCAAATTAATTTTCCAGACAAGTATATTGTATGAGCTGAGAAGGAAGGCTCTGGAGACAAACTGCTGAGCCCAGAACTCTGTTACATTAAATTCTATCCATCTGAATCCCATAAGCTGTAAGATGATGATAGCACATTTACCTTGTGGGGTTATTATAAAGATGAAATAAGTAAATATATGGCAAGTGCCAAGACAAGTGATTGCCACATCAGATTTTACTACTGTTAGCTATCGTTAGGAAGGGGAGATAAGAGGGATGAGTAATGGAGGTGAGGGGGCCATCACTGTCTGATAACCCAAGATACTGGGGAAAGAAGATGCACATCATCAGTTATTCAAAACTCTTTCTAACCACTTGATCTTCCCACCTTAACTCACAAACAGGACACTCTTTTACACTCAATGGCAAGCCATCAACAGGTTTTCTTCAAGGAATATCTCAACCTCACCTCCAAATCAGAGTGTTCTTAACGTTTGTATCCTCCGTGTCTGACTCATACAAAGCAGTCACTCATAACTATGAAATGAATTTAAATGAATAAATATCTTCAAGAATGAAAATACTATGACTACACCAGATTATTACACCAGCATAAGACAACTCATAAATCACTATTTAATTTTGTATGAGTGATCTACTTTGATGTTTGCATTATGACCCATTTCATCTGAAAGTAATATTAAAACAATTGTTTATGGATCCTGTAGAAGCGCTCAGGAGAACTGCCCTGTCAGCCTTTACTTTGGGAGCAGTTGAATCGAATTTGCTTTGTGGTGTCCCAGAAAGAACATGGCCCCAGAGTCAGCATCCTGGATTCTAGAAATGCTGCCACTGCCTAACTTTTGCAACTGCAGCAAGCAATCAGTTTCTCTAAAGCTTCAATTTCCTTATTTGTAAAATGGGGGTGATGAAAGAAATAGGCTTTTTTACATATACCTAGAATAATGATGTCCATCTCATCCCACCATCTTTCCTGTCCTATGCTTCCTTCTCACCCCTTCCTCCCCTTTGCCCAATCAAAGTTGCTCCATTTTTTCCATGACCCCCCCCCAATTATGGATCAGCATCCACTTATCAGAAAGAACATTCAGCCTTTGGTTTGGGGGGGATTGGCTTCTTTGCTTAGCATAATATTCTCCAATTCCATTCATTTACCTGCAAATGCCATAATTTTATCCTCTTTTAATGCTGACTCATATTACATTGTGTATATACACCACAGTTTCTTTATCCATTCATTTATTGAAGGCCATCTACATTGGTTCCAGAGTTTATCTATTGTGAATTGAACTGCTATAAACATTGATGTGGGTGTATTACTATACTATGCTGATTTTAAGTCCTTTGGGTATAGACTGAGGAGTGGGATAGCTGGGTCAAATGGTGGTTCTATTCTGCATATATGGTGCAATGTGACATCTTGTACAACCAGAGAAAGGAAAAGTTGTGCTGCGATTATGTACAATGAATCAAAATGCATTCTGCTGTCACATATACTTAATTTTAAAAAATGATTAATGAAAAAAATAAATATTTTTTTAAGTTTGTGGATTAAATGCCATATCATGTTTATCATACAGTGCTTGGTATATAGTGTGTGCTCAAAAAGAAAAGAAAAGAAAATGTTCATTGATACTATATTATTTTATTCTCATATAATTGATATGAAAAACACACATGCAATCAAAAGATAAAAAAGCACTTATAAAATAGGATGCATTGTAACACTAGATAGTTGATAAACGTAGGCATTTTTTTAGGCTTTGTAATGATTCCATGTTTATATCTTTATAAAAATGTTTTTACTGGTTGGAGATATAAAATGACATTTACTCCTGAAGTAATATGATGTCTGGGATCTATTTCAAAATAATATGACCTGGAATGGTAGACAGAGATGACACAGTTAAAACTGTTTATCAGTAAAAATTTCAGCAACTTATATATGGTTTTCATTTTACTGTCCATCCTCTTTGTTTTTGTGTGGTTTGTAAATTTCCATAGTGCTGGGCGTGGTGGTACACACCTAGTAATCCTAGCAACTCCGAAGACGGAAACAGAAGGGTCACAAGTTTGGGACCAGCCTTGGCAATTTAGCAAGCCTCTAAGCAATCTGTTTCAAAACAAAACATAAAAAGGACTGGGAATGTGGATTAATGGTTATGTGCCCTGGCTTCAGTCCTCAGGAGGGAAAAAAGAAAAAGAAAAAAATTTCCATATTAAAAGATAAAGGAATAGTCAATGTGACACACATACAAAAACCCAAAATAGCATGCTGAAGTTTCTGGCCCCTAATCAATCCTATCTTACTGACTTTGTTCTGCCCATCTCACATGACCCACTGAGTTCAGTCCTGTAGGTCTCAGATGATAGAGAGAAACACAGCAGAAAATGCCTAAAGGATAACCCAGGATTTGTTGTTTTGTTTTGAGAATGCAGGTAATATTTTGAGAGAACACAAGTCATATTTTGAATACAATTCTGATTGTAATTGTCCTAAGTGTCTCAACAGTGGCACAAATACACCAACAGGAGCCGGGTGGGGCAGGGAAGGGGAGGCAGGAAAAAAAAAAAAAGAAACTTCATGAAGAAGATGAAATTTAAATAAGGTATTGAAAAATGGGGAGGATTTCAAAAGAAATCATAGGAAAATGAAAAACTTAAAAAGATAAAGACCCACACCATTCTAAGAATACATCAAAGTGATCCTGTTATCAAAAGGTAAAAAGAGATTTAAGAAGATTAAAAGTACAACTGACTGAGATGAAGAGAGGGAATAAGGAGCAATTCAAATTACCCTGAACCGCCACAGGGAGGGTCTTGTATGATGTCTCCATGAGTTTCTCAGGGCTGCCGTAACTGTATGTCACACACTGGTTGACATAAAAACTGCAGAAACTTATTGTTTCAATGTTTGGAGTGCTACAGGTCCAAAATCAAGGTGTTGGTAGGAAAATTGAGGTGTTGGGATGACTATGCTCCCTTGGGACCCTTATGGGAACCCTTCTTTGGCTTTCTCTAGCTTCTAGTGGGTTCCTGGCACTCTTTGGCAAGCTTTGGTATGTAGGTGCATAACTCCAATTTCTGCCTTTTTCTTTACATGGCTATCTTCTGAGGAAGTGTTGGGGTTAACACTAATAGGTGCCTGGGGAAGCTTGTAGTAAGATAAGAAGGACTGTAAGGAATGTGATAATGACAGAAATGGAGAAGGGAAGCTAGCCATTTTCTTTATCCCCAATCTTCAGGTGAATTTTAGGATCAAAACAGAGTCGTGTGGTTATAAAGTAAAAGAATATATTCGTGAAATATCTGAAGAACTTCACATGTGTGGTGGGCATGTGACCTACCATATATAGTCCCCCTACTGGTAGGTACAGTGCAGCTCTCCACTGTCTCCCAGCCTGATGCCACAGAGAAGTGGTAGAGTAATGACGTGTTCAAACCCTCTCCATTGAGTCCTCTTTGGGATCGATAAACAGTATGCTGGGGGCTTTTGCAGCCCTGGGGATAAGAACAAAGGCAGCCATCATGTAAGATTAGGGTCCCACCATACTCCAATATGACCTTGTATAATTTAACTAATCACATTTGTAATGATCCTATTTTCAAAGAGATCACATTCTGAGGTCTTGGGATTAGGACTTCAATCTTTTTATGGAGGTAGGGGGTATATTTCAACCCGTAACAATGCCGAAGCAGAAATCTTTCCAAGGGGAGGTGAGTAAAGTACAAAGCTATATTATAGAACTAGTCTCAAAGCAATCAGAAACTTGGGTTCTATACTTTGCTTCACCAATTCTTATTCAGGTAGCCTTTGACAATTCCCCCTCATATTCTCCCAACCTATGAAACAAAGCTACCCATTCTGTACATCTGTCAGAGGTCTTGGAGGATGAAATAAAATGATGGTGTGAAAACTCTTGGAAAATCTCAGAGCTCTGGTCCTGAACCCTGTAAAGTACTGTCATTTCTGAACCTTTTATCCTCGTGTCATTCACTGATGCAGCAAAGACACAATTGGAAATCCCAAAGACAGGGCCATTTTCCATATGTGAAAGCTTTATCTCTAGAACATCTTCGATGAACATATAAAAATGAATTTCAGAAAGAAAAGATTGCTCCAAGGGGGCTGTCAACTAGTGGGAGACCAACAGGTTTGGAAAACAAAGAATAAGCACAATGCTTTTGAGAAAAGGCCAGTATTCCCACTCCAGGTCCTCTAGTTTCCATAGAGAAGGGACGTGTATAGCTTTGTACACAAAGGGGCTTGGTATATGGAGGGCTTCCCTCATGCACAGCCTACATTCTGTTCAAAACTGTTAAGTTTGGGGTCATAATTTGGAACATTCCATGATTTTCATTTTCTTACAGGGTGAAAAGAGATCCATATTTTGATCTTTTGTGCACAGCCTTCTGTATTATCTTTGTGTTGTTCCAATGAAATACTGAGGCAAATAACTTTATCAGAGAAAATGTTTATATAGCTCACAATTTTGGAGGTATAAGGATGCAGCACCTGCATTAGCTCAGTTCTGACAAGCTCTCACTACTTTCACATCATGGCAGAAGCACTTGTGTGTGGAAGAGCTTACATCACCAAGCAGGAAGTTAGAGACCTATGGGCCTCCCATTAAGTCCCACCCCCCAAAGAATCCACCACCTCCCATCAGTGCCATCCTGGGAACCAAGATTTAGAACACAGTAGACCCTGGAGGGATGCTTAGAACACAGCAAATTATAGCATTCCCACAGCTTACTTGGTAATGAATGCACAGTCCCATTCATGCATTCAACTCAACTATCTAAACAGAAAAGTCTAAACTTGAGAAATGGGAAGGAACCATCAAACTCCTACTTCTAGGAAGTCAGCTATATCAAAGAGCCATGCATTCTGTCAGTTATTTGCATTTGGCTGTTCAATACTTAAAGCTAAGGCATTGATCCCCAATTGGCCATACGCTTTTTATACCTAGTCACTATTTGGTTTAGAATCCACATAAGATGTGAGATAAATATTAGTCTTTTAGTCTTCTTTGTATCTTTTCCACATGTAACTGTTTCCTCAACTTTCAAATAGTAAAGATTGAGCCAAATTTCCTTTGGTTTGAATGTATCCCCATAATTTAATATGTCAAACATTTAACCTCCCAATTCACATGTTAGTGGTATCTGGATATAGGACCTTTAGGAAGTGATTGAGTCTTGAGAATTCTGTCCTAATTAATGGATTAATCCACTTATGTATTAAAATATCAATAGATTAATGGTTTATCAAAAAAGTGGCATAGTTATAAAAGTGAGCTCTGGCCTACTTATTGTTTCAGTACATGATAGGTGTTCCTTGCCATGTTATGGTGCAGCAAGAAGGCTTGCACTTAAGCTAAGCTGATGCCCGTGCAATACTCTTGAACCTTCGTAACTTCCAGAATGATGACCTGAATAAGTACTATTTTTTTTTAATTACTCAGCCTGTGGTATTCAATTACAGAAAGTAAAATGAATGAAGACTGAGCTATATCAGGAAAAAGATCACAACCATAAGAATGAATCAATAGGAAAACATGTCCTGAAGTGACCAGAGAATGGGTCTGAGATGAATCATCTAAGAGCTAGGGTATGACAGAGCCTTGTTTACCTTGCACCACAAAACCACCAACTACTGATAAACAAGACCCACATACCTGTTCGTGCTTTTCTTGCCAGAAATGCTCAGGAGCCTGAAGGAGATCAGGTATCCGACAAGAATGAGTAGGGGTCCTGGGTGTGAGATGCAGGGTGCAGAGCAGTGACCAAGGCTAAGAGGAGGCTGTTCAGGTTGTCTACCTGCAACATTGCCCACACCACTGATAATCAAGGTGATCAAGAGGGGATGGCCTCAGTAGGGGCTATGGTGAGCAACTAAAAATGAACATGGGGAATGTATGGAAGCACAAGAATACACAGATAAGCAAGATGTAGAGTTAGTAATTACCTTCATTTGATTAGCTTAGGGACAAGAAACTATCCCTTTAGGATTAGATAAATTTTTCAAAATGAGAAGTTAAAGATAGGAGATGATACTGTTACGCTAAAATTCGGGACCCCAAAAGACCACCAGAGACCAAGATCAATGTAAGCAGCAAAGAGGTGTTTATTGCCAGCTAGCTCAGTCCTCCGCACACACACAGCAACTGGTTTCCCTGAGAGACCCTGAGCCTAGGGTTTGCTGCAGTTGTATACACTCTTTGGGGAAGGCAGGGACCTCTACATACATCATACGATCTCTTAGCAAATCATCTCACACTGAGGGAAAATCAAACAACAACTCTTAACATTGATTAGCACGTTCACTGGCAGGAACAAGTTGGGTAGGAGTGATTGGCTGGTACAACAGGGGGATTCCTGTGAATTGATTGGTTTAAGCCATGAGGAGAGTACGGGCTGAACTACATGGTTTCCCATTATGTTATCAACCACCATAAACTACTGGGAGGGTCATCTGGCATCCCAGGTATTTTCCCTGTCTCATGCTGATTGGTGGTTGCTATGGGGTTGCTATGCGTCCTCACCTAGCCTGACTGAGTCAGGGACACCTGGCTCTGCAGATCTCTCCTGTTATTTGTTTCTCAATACCAATGGCTTACTCCACTTACCATATTTCTGGTAGGTTTTTCAAACTTAGTCTCCTATTCTTATGACTTAACGTCTCTCAAACCAACCAGAAAATAAATAGAATCTTTGTCACTGGAGTCTCCCTTCCTCTGGAGCCGGCCTGCTGGCCGTGGGTGTCATGTGGAAGGTGCTCTGAGTGGGACTAGTGCTGAATCTGGCAGCCGAGCCCGGCATCCCCCACCTTCCTTCATTCCTGTCAGCTGGAGGAAATGTTCTCCCATGGTCTCCCTCCCACTCAGCAGTTCCCTCCTCATTTCCTCCCCCACAACCTGAAGCAAATCTGTTAGTTGTCTGGGGAAGGCCGCAATGCATGAGCCATTTGTGAAAGGAGTGGGCACTGTCTTTAAGCAAAGCAAATTCTTCGGCCTCTGTGTGTGCTGGAAATCAGTTTAATTACCTTGGAAGTGACTGCAGAAAACTGAGTTTTCTGTCTGCCTTAGTTACTCAAATTTTTCTTAATTACTTGGGTGTGGTAAATTGAGAGAAGTTTTTCAACTCCTATTAATAGAACCATTATGTCAGTTTTCAAGTCATCTAAGAAGATACCAGAGTCACCAGATTGAAAAGGAATTTTGAAACTCTACTTTTTTGGTGAACATTGCAAAGTTCAGAGACTTTTGTTTTCAGGGTCTCACAGTCCAGACTCTAATCTAAAGGGATTTCTGGTGCTCTGGGCAGTTAGGGTTGAAGGAGATGAGTTCAGTGTCATCATGCATATACCAATTACCAGGACTGGCCCAAAATTGATGCAAAACCCAATGACAAGATGACCTACTATTGTCACAACTGAGCTTGAAGCCCACTCAAGATTGAACCTTAAACCAAGCACCAAAGAGAATGGGAAACAGTCAAGTTATGATAGTAGTTATTTTACACATTCCTAATTCATTCTTCCCCACTTTTACCTATAATGCCTTATGAAAACACATTTAAGGAGTAATAGTAACACTGAGAATGCCAATTTGGGAGGAAAATACCCTGAGCGCACATTGATGCGTTTGGTTTAAAGAACATTAAGCAATCAACTAAACATCAAGAGAAAGAGAGAGAGAGAGAGAGAGAGAGAGAGAGAGAGAGAGAGAGGAAAAAAACTATTATCCAACCCACTCAGTACTGCAACATCAGAAACTCAGGAAGTACGACTAATTAGTCTTCCTCACCTTCCATCATGATGGTATAGAAGTAGTGCTTCAGGGCATTCAGGATTGTTTACATCTTCCATCTATATTTCCAATCTCACAATACTCCTATTGCTTTTCAGAAATTCAGAAATACAGAAAAAGGCAGCTGGATTCCATGTATGCCACAACTGCATGTGAGGTGGTCAAAAGGCAAGGTGGAGATCTAGGGACATGCATTCCGCTCTAGGAAATAACATTAGTTTGCTAGTCAGCTTTATAGCACTATAACAAGACAAACTGAAATAATCAACTTGTAAGGAGGAAAGGTTTATTTTGGTTCACAATATCAGAGGTTTCTATTCATGCGCAGTTGACCTGTTGTTCTGGGGTCTGTAAAGAGACAGTATATGGTGGTAAGAGAGCAGGTAGAGGGGCAAGGCTTCTCACCTCATGGTACCTGGGAAGCAAAAGAGACAGAAGGAAAAACATGGGGTTCCAATATCCCCTTCAAAGGCATACCGCAATGATCTAACTCCTTCCTACTAGGTCTCCTCTCTTAAAGGCCAGCAACAAAGCCTTTAACACATGGTCCTTTGGGGGACATTTATCCAAGTCTGTAACAGCTAGAATGGCAATCTTATATCACTTATTAATACGCAAAGTTAGTGTCTTTGCCTACTCTACACAGATAATAGACTGGATGGCTTAAACAGCAGACTTGTGTTTTTTCAGAGATCTTAAAACTGGAAGTCTGAGGTCAAGGTGCCTGTACTCTCATTTCCTGGTGAGAACTTGTTCCTCCGCCTGCATGTGACACTGTTTCCCTGGGTCCATGTGACCTTTTCTCTGCACATGCATGCAGAGTGAGTTGAGGTGTCTCTTCCTCTTTTTACAAGACTCCAGTTTCATGGGGTTAAGGCCCCACCCTTATGGTCTGACTTAATCTACCTCATTGAAGGTCCTATTTCCAAATATAGTCACATTGGGTATTCAGGCTCCAAAGTCTGAATTTTATGGGAATATTCTTCAATCCAAATGGTAAGAACAGATATGAAAAGGTATGCGAACTGCTCAGTTAATTAGTTCTTCAGATATTACCTTGGATAATATCAAATTAGTTGACCAAAAGGGAGCCTCCTTATAATAAAAGAGCAACAGACTCTATTTCTGCCTCTGGCTAATGCCTACTATAGTTTCCTTTCAGTTTGGGATTAGCCACAGGAATTTTAAAGTCACTCAGAAGGTCAAAGAGAAAACAACACTGCCATTTGTCATCATCGGGCCTGAACAGAGAGAGGCATAGTTGTTTGAAGTTGAAGAAACAGAAAAAACAACACAGGGCCTTTGGAAAGCTCTTCTTATAGGGAAGAATGCACTGTTTTCTCAGTGAAATTCTAGAAAAACACAGACTAGAATTTTTTTAAAAAGATGATATCAATAAACAACAGGTAAAACATTTAATTTTGAGTTAACTCAGTAATGTAGACATAAAACCCCAAAGATAGAAAAATAGAGGGATGAGAGAATTTTAAATGCTACAAAATTCCTCTCTAAGAAAGAAAAGCAAGATTCAGCCAGGCCTGTAGGTGCAGGCCTTCAATCCCTGTGACTCAGGAAGCTGAGATAGGAAGATCACAAGTTCAAGGACAGCCTCGGCAAGACCCTCAGCCACTTAGCAAGACCCTCTCAAAATGAAAAAGAAAAAAGCTGACAGGGGAGGTAGCATGTAGCTCAGTGGAAAGTGCCCCTGGGTTCAATGTCCCTCTCCCATACCAAAAAAATGTAAGACTCAAAAGTTTTTATATCATCCTTAAAACTCTAAAATATTTTTAAATATTTTATAGAATTTTTAAAAATAACTTCTACTTCAGTGGTCCCCAAAGGTGTGTCCCAGGCCATCACCTAGGGTCTATTCTAAAACGCAAATTCTCAGGTTCTTCTACTGAATCAGAAACTTTGGGAGTGGGACCAGGCAAACTGTGTTTTAACAAACTCTCTGGGTGGTCCTCATGCATGCTAAGATGGGGACCCACTGCTGTACTTGGGTGTTGACGCATGCTTTGTACCTTCAAAATCAATGAATACATTTGACCTAAAGAACATAAGCCATACTGTGAAAGTGTTCATTATTCCATTTGTTCATTCAGAAAATATTTGAGATGGCTATGATGCCCATATCACTGTTCTGAGTCCAGTGGTAAATATTTCAGTCATAAAGAAATCTGTAAGTTATAGAAAATTTAAACAGAAGAATTAGAATCCCTGAAAAACTGAATACATTTTTAAAAAGATAACAGATAAAAATAAATGAAATATTACAAAACCCATGCACTCTAAAAATAAAATCACCAAGATTCTCAGATTGGATATAAAGAAATCCCTTATTTTTCTACTTAAGAAAGGCACATCTAAAACTGGAAACACAAACATAATGAAAACAACAATAATATTAATAACCATTGATATTATTTAGGAAAATATAAAAATGTTATTAGAAAATTTATTAGGAAAATGTAAAGAAAATTACATATATGAAAAAAATATGTGTGTTTCATAGAAAGTACAACCCAGGACCAAAATAATACATCTGAGATAAAGGAAAAAGGATAAAGCACCACTCAAAACAGGCAGTACTCTGCATACCAGAGCTGACTTTAAGGGTGTTCTGAAGTGTTAGGTGATAGAGAAAGAAACTGTTGTGTCTAAATCACTAAGGGTAGAATAAGCACAACAAAATATTCTGTTTCTTTCATTCCACCAAAGATGATTTAAGTGGGTACATGTAAAGTATCTTAAAATAGGCATTTATTTTAAAATGAATTATAATTAATTTGGCCAAAATATAGTTTTATGGTTTATTTTTGTTTTGGTTTTATGGTTTATTTTTATGGTTTCTTTTTGTTTAGTACAAGGCTGATTTTTTAAAACAGTTAATTTAAAAATTAATCAGCAAATAATAATACATATCTTATATCTCCTCTTGAATGTAAGTGATGATCAGACGTGCAAAATGCATCAAAATCACTGAAGTGATTATCAAGCAATTGAAATTAGCAGATTGAGTCGAATTAATCCATTATTAACCACTCAGATTTTAAGGCCATAGTGACTTTTCAAAAGCCATTAGGTGCAAAGAAAGCCTAGACTGCATACCATCTATTCTACTACATAGTTTTGGATTAGCACTATGTTGTGTCATATGATCACTTGCATAGTAACACAGTTGAGAAGGTAGTTCTCAGAAACCTATTTGAAACTCTGCTAGCAAATCAAATTTAATGTTGTTTGGCCATGGAGAAGAATTCCCAATAGCTTTATATCAGACATCACCTCACTTTATGAAAGATTCTCATTACCTACTCTGTGCCTGCACCCCTGGACCATATGGTCTGCTACTACTCAGCACTCACTCTGCATTTCTCATTGGCTTTTAAAAGGATCTATAGTCATAAGATCAGGAAAATTCAGCCTTCCATCCATTTAAAAATGTTTCAACACAATGGTCTTGAACATCATGAAATTATTGTAGGGAAGAATCACTGTCACAGCTACTTAGTTCTTCCCTGCCCCAAACTGCCATTTGGAAACAAATTCACCAGTCACCACAAATATTAGCAATAGCTAACACACAGTATGGCAGAAAGCCAGACTATTTCTCAAATCTGAGTCAGGCAACTCCAGTGATTAGTGAAACATAATATATTTTCATCCTAGAGATGAGTTGGAATGAGATACTCAAATAGGGAAACTAGAAAGCAATTCCTGATGGTGCCAAGACAGCCTGTCAGGGCTGCTGGAGGGATGGAGCTTCTCTGCCTCACACTGTCCGAAAATCAATGGTTCAGAGAATTTCACTCCTGGAAAGCCCTTAGACTCATCTTGAAAATGAGAAGATTGTGGTCAATGCCTTGTTAAGGTCAAAGACAAGCCTCAATCACAGGAAACTTTCTTTTCTGTCTCCTACTAAATAATGCTACCAATTTGGGGAATATGTCATGACTGTTAGGTGCAGGACAGGCTGAATAAGTTGTCTGCAGGGTATGCCAAACAAAGTTAGCTTCAGGGTGACTTGGCTTCTCAAACTTTCTGTTTGGTTCTTTATCACTTGTTTGCTTCAAGCCCTAATGCTAAGCCGCTCAAGGCTGAGCACTTTGACCTCATGCTCAAGGCCGAATACTTAACTCCCCTTGTGCCAACAAGGCAGCTTGCAGACCCAGAGACCCCATTAGATTTGGGCTATTAAAACTCCCTCCTGCTGGGTCTCGGTCTCTCTCTCTCTCTCTCTCTCTCTCTCTCTCTCTCTCTCTCTCTCTCTCTCTCTCTCTCTTCTCCTCTGTTGCACTGTTGCAATAAAGATCTTTTGGTTGCTCTGAGTGTTGTGGTCACTTTCCTTTCAATGACCACATAATTCTTCAAGCCTGAAGGTAGACAGATTGATCCAAAGCCAAGGGTTTGGCTATCCATACTGGATTACAAAATTTTAAATGTTTAAGTATGACATCATAAAGGCAATAAGAGTGAACACGATTTCAGAAGTCATGATGAGTTCAATTTTTGTTTTTATAGGATTATTAGAATTGTACCTAAGACATATTTAATATAGTCAGGCTGGATTTCAACTGTCTCTCTGGGGACTCTTGCAGAAATAAGGAATCAAAGTAGAATAAGTGGAGGTATACTCAGTAGGAGTAATTCTTAGATAAACAAACATTGACAAATAATATGTTTACTAGGTTGGTATTTCCAAACACCTGAAGGGATTCATCATAGATTTTTTAAACATAGTTTACTTCATAAATAAGGATATTTAAAATCAGTAAATTGAGCTACAATGTGCAAATTATTGATTAAACTGTAGTGGCCCCCATTGGTGTACTGGCTGCGGTATTTCATCCTATTTCTTGGTGCCTGTCAGCCTGATATCCAACTACCAGCACTTCCACATCTTTGCTTTTGTGGCTTTTTGTTGGGTGTGTGGGAGATTCCCCACTGAAGTTAAGTTTCAGTCTCCAGAGAACATCACTGAATCCCTTACCCCTCCCCCTCCTCTCCAAAGGGCCCCAAGCCAAAGAGCTCCAAATTCAAAGGTTTTCTCAACCAATCCCAGCAGAACACAGTGTCTGCTCACTGTTCCCGAGTCACCCTGACAATCAGCACCCACCAAGTCCCCTATGCAACCCTTCTTAAGCCAAAGCTTGTAAGCACACGGCCTCTTCTCTCTGTCCTCTTCCTCTTCTTTCTCTCCTCTCTCTGCTCTCTTGCCTCTTCCTCTCAGCTCTCTTTCTCTCTGCCCTCCTTTTCTCTCTCTGCTCTCTGCCTCTCTTTTTCTTCCCTTCCGGGCAGCCCCCCAATAAAATCTCTTGGTTGAATCTCCGTCTTCAGTGAGTCACTCGCCTTTCTGCTCCTACAGTCAACTTCAGTCAAAGCACTAGGAAATTAGTGCCCCTTAGGAACCACAATCAGAGACTTTCTGGATTTGAACAAAAAAGCCCCTAACTCCTTCCTCAGAGGAAGGTAATGCTGACTTGCCTTTCTACACTGACCCCAGTGGGTACAAGTTTTAATTATCTACAATGGTAATGCATTTGATAAAAATCCTTGATTTCCTTTCCTTTCCCATCTCAAGTCCCAACTCAACTACTGGCGTTTCCTGATATCATATTCCAAGAAAAAAAAATTCAAATATTTTGAATATATTTGAATATTTTGACTCAAATGTTTCTCTCAGAAATCACCTCTGAGGATGCCCAAACTGCAGAGGTTGTAAATTTGGTTCCAGGAGAGTCTCAAAATACAATTTTGGAAACAGGATCACTTTCAGGACAGGTGAAAACAATGATCCCATGGTTAGTGCTACTTGAAGGTAGAACTAAGCCTTGCCAGGCTATCACATCAGAATCACTACAATTCTTACCTGCAAAATGAGTTCAGCAGTGAGGAATGCACTGACTTACCTAGTATCCCCAGCATTTTAGAGACAGGAAGACAAGTGTCTCAGGTGATGCTAAGAGCCATAGGATCCCTGTTAGAGTCTGTAAACAAGTCAGGATGGCACCTGGCAAATGTTAGGGTCTGTAAACAAGTCAGGATGGCGCCTGGCATTTTTCCAGAGGGAGTGGTTTGTGAAGTAATGCCAGTGAGCCGTTAAGTGTGGAGATTCCTTTTTGGTTGACTGCTGTATCAAGTTTATGTTAATTAAGATAAGCTGTGTGGAATGTATATATACCCCTCCTATCCTACAACAATAAACGGCTCCCACTCCTGCTGTATCAATCTATACAAGTTCCTGGTCACCCCCAGGTTATTTTGCCCAGCCAGCCAGGCTGTGGCAGATGGTGGCTCGTTACGGGGAGCCCCAGGACACTTGGGGGTAAGTGACAAAAAAAAGCTGCCCATCCATAGATAGGACGGGAGCAAATCTGCTCATCCCTAGGCAGATAGGGCGAGAGGAAAAATGGCCATTTCAAGAAAATGGAGAGGATTGATACAGTATGTTTGTGTCTTGTTTTGTCTTGAAATATTGTATTGTCTTTATGATGAAAATATGGAAGGGGTGAGAAGTAAATTACTAAGGGAAGAAGGCACCCCAGTGGAACCAAGAGCAATTAGGGCATGTGTTGATAAAAGCCCAGGAACTCTAGTCAGAAAGAAAAAGAAAGTTCAGAAGAAGAAGGAATATCAGGAAAGAAGTTGCAGCAAAAGGATATTACTGTTCGTTACTGGAGGGTGCGTGAATCGGTGCGGCGGCTGCCGCGTGCGCGAGCCGGTCATGGCGCAGCAAGGACTTTCCAAGCGGCGGCAGCCAGCTCTTCCACTGCCACTAGCTCAAATCCAGACCTGATCTGGATGCACAGTCTCACGGGCTCTTGCTCCCTGTGCCCAGAAGCAGTTTGAGTCCGGGACACTCCCCAGGGCCATCTGGGGCTGCCCAGGACGCTACAGCCAGCAGAAGACGCTACCAGCTTCCCTGATGTTTGGTCATTTTCAAGGCCAATAACTAAGCTAAAATGGTTCTCCCACACCTGGAGGCTGATGAGTAATGAGCGCCATTAAGGCCTATTTTAAATGTAAAAAACCTTGAGATAATGTACTAAATTGTTCAGAAGGTTGTTTTCTTAGTGCCTGCTGGAATACTACAGGATTTTCTTTAGTATCATTGCTGGAGTTCCTGCCTTTGTCCCAGTGCCAGTGAGGATGAGGGTGGAAGAATTTCCAGTGTTGCTGAGAATCGGACGAGACTTCAGATCAAGCTAGCTGCCTGCAGAACTTACCTGGACTGTGAGTTAATCTATTGAGACACTACTTTACCTGGACTGAGACAACAAACTATAATCTACAACAAATTGTAACTCGGTATCTTTGCTAACAGTGCCATCGCTGGTATAATTTTTTCAAGGGCTTCTTGCATGGAGCCATCAATTGGCTTGGTATTGTGACGTTTTATATCCTCCCCTTCTGCTTGTAGCAGATTATTTATGGTGTTTGTGTAAAAACCACTATAGTCGTTATTTAAATTAAATTAAACAAAAGGGGTAAATGTTAGAGTCTCTAAACAAGTCAGGATGGCACCTGGCAAATGTTAGGGTCTGTAAACAAGTCAGGTTGGCGCCTGGCATTTTGCCAGAGGGAGTGGTTTGTGAAGTAACGCCATGGAGCCATTAAGTGTGGAGATTCCTTATTGGTTGACTGCTGTATCGAGTTATGTTAATTAAGATAAGCTGTGTGGAATGTATATATACCACTCCTGTCCTACAATAAACGGCTCCCACTCCTGCTTATCAATGTACACAAGTTGTTCGTCACACACACCCCCACTCCCCCACCCCCTCCCCACCCCCCCAGTTATTTTGCCCAGCCAGCCCGGCTGCAGCAGATCCCCTCAGGAAGAAAACACTGACTCAGGTCACACAACTCAGGACATAAAAGGAGCAGGCTTCATAGCAGCCTTGAAAGAGACCTTTACCTCCTATGAAACAAAGGCAGACTATACTAGAAAACCAGATGTAATATTTGAGCCTAGTACCTAATTTTTACATTACTGAAGGGTATTCTTCAAGTAAGCAATGGAGGCTCATTCATAGCCCAAATAAGTCTCATATGCTAACGTCAAGGCCCTGATGGGAAGGGTGGGACCTGAGATCTGAGAAGAGGATGCCTGAATAGATGTACCTGAGAACCTCAGACCCCCAATTCCTCCTCAACGTGAGTATTGCATTCTGCCTTGATGATACAAAGCATGGTAGACTTGACTTGCCTAGAGAGGCCCCAGGAAAAGATCTCACTGAGTCAGATGCTATAACAAAACTGGGTGACTTACAAACATCAGGAATTATTTCGCCCAGTCCTGCTGGCTGAGAAGTCCAAAATCACGCACTGGCATGTTCACGTTGGTTAGTGGAGGGCCCAATTTCTAGTTCATAGATGGCAACTGCTCATTTGGTATCAGGACAAGACAGCTCTCTGGCATCTCTTTAATAAGTACGTTAATTCCACATACGACAGCTCCATTCTCAAAAGCTAATCACTTCCCAAAGACCCTCTCCACCTCTTAAAACCATTACATTGGGGATTAGGTTTCAACATGTGTATTTTGGGGAGACATAAATATCCAGACCTTAGGACATAGTTTATAAGACAATAAAAATGTGGTCCTTCTCACGGACCAATAACTAGGATCATGTTTTAACTTGGTTTGCCTGGAAAATATTGTCACTCACCTAGAGAAAATACCCGTGAGTATTAAGGATGTCAGACCAGTGGTAGGACCAAAATAAAAAGCTGAATAAAAGAAAGTTCATTAATATGAGGCACAGTCCCGAGTCTCATATTTCAGGGTCTTGTAAAATCATAACATGTATTTGAGATGGCTCCTTGGGACTTGAAAAGAAAGAAACCCTGCAATATGTGAGACAGAGGTGTTAAGAACTTTCATTTACAGAATGTGAGAAACATGCTCACTTGCCCTAACCCAAAGAATGGGCTCAGAGACACAAGGGACAGCTAGAGCAAGGGTTTAATGATGGTCTTGCAAGACTGGGTGTCTGGTGCTCAAGCACATGCAGAAAGGTTAAAATCTGCATTTTAACTCCTAGTGTACAAGGTGTTTCCGGGTTCCTCACTGGCTGAGTACTATGGAGTGCACAATCTTCCCAAATATCACCTGGGTTTTACTGCCTCCTATTAAATTATTTAAAGAGATGCACCTTTAGTTGTCTCCACCTCCCTTTGTTTTTTTTTGTGTGTGTGTGTGTGTGTGTGTGTGTGTGGTGTAAAGGCCTCTTGGGGGTGAGTGCATGTGGCAGGTACACAGTTTATCTCTGTTGGTCAGGTGGCCCTCTTCCCCTTACCTCCTATTTGTCAAAGGGCTGTGAATCTGTTACACTGGGGTGTTAACTGCTGGTAGCCACTCTGTTTTATTTTCCCTCCAGCTGTTTTTCTTACCTCCCCAGTAATTTTTCATTTAAGGCTAAACACTGATATCTGAGCAAGATACAATGCACTTATTATAAAAGAACAGAGAAAGCCAGCTGTACTCCTCAACAAGGCTGGAGAAGACTCCCATCTTAAAAGCACTGAGGAATTAGAGGAGTGCCAGCAATATTTGAAGTTCAAGAAAACACACACATACACACACACACACACACACACACACACACACACACACACACAAAGGTGATTTGGTCAAAGCCATTCTTTTAGGAATTGTACGCTAAACTCCAACTCTGAATTTCGGAGGCTGAAATTTTATTTTACCTGGTCTTTCTTTCTGATGCTCAGTATTGATCCTTTTTATTGTCCATCCCTAAAATTCTCACATCTGAGGGCCTCTAATCTTGGAAACTTTCATCTGGTTTTTAACCACCCCTGTCTAGCCAGTTCTTGGTATTTGGGCTCCTTTACCCCCAAGCCCATTCCCAGGGCTCAGACATTGGCCCACCTTTTCACACCATTGCACAGTCCCAGAGGCCTCTTTATGTAACCTTGTGTGCCCTCTGCATCACCTGCTCAACTCTCTGCAGCTCCCACCTCTCAGGCATGTCGGGCTCTCTGGTTCTCTGTCCTCACGAATGCAATTGTCAAGAGTAAGCATGAACTAATTTGTCCCTCTGAGAATAAGTGCACTTTAAATCACAGCTTACCATTTTAGTTAAGTCTTCGTTCCTCTCTTGGTAGCTCCAGGGCAGAAGAGTTGTTTGAGAAACACAAAGGAAAAATAGAAGTTTTGCTCCATTAAAAGTATTTTTTATCTAATCCCTCCTGTCCTCCTTTTCTTCTTCTGGGCAATCTTTCTGTAGGAGTGAACTCAAGGTCCTCTAAGAAATGAAAAAAAAAAAAAAAAAACTAAAAGATGCCAGGAGGTTGCATATTAAAAAGCTGATCCAGATAGAAAAGGGAAATGAAATAAGTCTGTCTGGACTGAATTTGAAATCATGGCATAAAGTGGCAGTCAGACTTTGAGGAAATTTTGTTATATGAGAAGTGATAGTGAGATAAGAAAGAAAAGAAGTTTTTTTGTTTTTAATATGTTTTTTAGCTGTGAATGGACTTTTATTTTATTCATTTATTTATATGTAGTTCTGAGAATCAAACCCAGTGCCTCACACATGTGAGGCCAGTGCTCTACCATTGAGCCATAACCCCAACCCAGAAAATAAGTTTTTAAAGAATTTTTTGTGAATGATAAATATGTCCTCCCTTTGGCTGTTCAGCTAGTAGATTGTTCTTTTATTATTTTGTCTCTTGGGCTACTTTGATTGCTGTGATATCATAATGCAGTCATAAGTAGGGGTAGCCTCTGTATGGATGGTAGCAACATAACTAAATGTTGAAGCTGCTGTTTTCAGGAAGTGGCTTCCTCCTGCCATGCACACGAGGGTCCCCCAACCCAGGCAAAAGCGCTTTGGTGACATAATTGATAAGAAAAACAGAGGACTCCTGGAGAGACTGATAGCCATTTACTGGCCATAGAACAGGGAAAGAAGAGAGGAAATCAAAGTGGAGAGGAAATAACAATTTATTCCTTATGAAGTGGCTAATGTGATTAGCTTTTCGGTAAGTGTGCGTGGAGAAGTGAGCAGCTGGAGACGGCTTTTTGATCTCTGGCTGCCTGACTGGAGGATCGCCCCAGTGGGTGGAGGCAGCTCTCAGATCTCCCGCTCTGGGCATGGAGCCCGGCTCTTTGAAGTGTTTCCCTTTCCACCTTCCCTGCTAAAAGATTGTGAGGAAGGAGGTCATGTCTCTAGGGTGGGTTGGGAGGTCTTGAAGTTTCCCCAGATTTAGGAAGTTAACAAAGATGACCATGGGCAAAGTTGCAAAGGAGTTCATGCTTCATTTCAATATTTCTCCATCACTCTGGCTCCATCCCCATTCTAGGTGAATAACAGGTATATTGTTTTGCTCTTGATTACTGAAGGCTCCTCCAAGGACTCATGACTAGCTAGACTATGTTTGAGGCCACAGCCTTCATCCTCAGCCATCAAACTGTCCCAAACCTATTCCATGAAGAGCTTGATGTAAACTGAATTTATACTGGGCTCCAATGACTTACAGTAACAATATCTAGCTCTATTGACTACAACTGTATACTGAATCTTTGTTTTAGGACTTTAACTTTTTACCTTTGCCTTTTCTAACATCACAATAGCCCTATCATGATGTTGATTATATTATTTGCTCAAATCACTTAAGGGAGATGATGGCTTACTCTGCTAAGTCAGAACTGATAAGGTGGCCAGGAGAGAAGTAAATCTAGTAATTTTCAGAAAACACTACTTTCCCAGAGATATTAGACCATTTCCTAAAACTTCCTGAAGTTTTCCTGATTATGTATCCCCAAAAGACAAAATAATAGTGAGATTTGAAAAAAAAAAACAAAAAAACAATTACATTAGCTCCTAATTAAAAACTTTAAAAACACACAAAGCATACATACACCAAAAAATGAATAATTTAAAATTGTATCTACATAGTATAAAATATAATGTTCCTAGCTTAGTTTGACTTTTTTTCCCCCAAGAGCAATAACAGTCATTCTACCAATGTTATTTATCAGACGATGTTCTGGTCACGGTATTGGGCCTGGGTATACAAACCATGACCCAGACAGATACAGCTGCTTCTATCCCCTTAAACTTGAACTTACAGTTTAATAAAAGCTTCTTGAGAATACTTGATACACTGCCATTCTATTTTATGTTGTTTTTTAAAATTAATTTTATTAAAAATGAATTAAATAATATAGTACACAGATTTTTCATCATTTCATTCTAACCTTGTTTTATGTCTATTTCCTATTCATTAGATGGTAGAATTCTGCAGATTTCTTTTTATGTTTTGTTCTAAATTTCATCTAGTTTTTAGTAGTGAAATTTCACTATTTACACTTATTGAGATGATTACTATGTTTGCACAAATTCCTATAAAAATATTCCTGGAACTCTCTATGTTCTATTCTATCCACTAGGTGATATTTTTCTGCAAGAGTCAATTGGACTAACATTGGCATGGATCATAAAGACAGTTACTATTAACAAAAAAATACAAAGTCAAGTGGCTCACAGATTTGTTTAGCTGTGCCATGATATCAAGGTATGAACTTAAGCTACTAAATTTATTTGCCTTTTATTTTATGGTTGCAAATTGGCTCCTCTGCACAAATTATCACTTTATTACATTACCCCATCCAAAATCAGCTAGTTTCAGCAAATAATGCTCTAATAGCATTTTTAAAAATATCAGGATAGTTCCAGAAACTTTACAAATACAGGCTCACTTCAGCTCATGACAACCTATGAGAGAGGCATTATTATCTCCAGTTTACAAATGAAAATGGAAGCATAGAGAATAGCTAATAAGAATATTATAATTAAACATGGCTGAATCAGAATATCTGAGAGTACTTTCATAATTAATGCCTTGTTATATGCTCTGGGCTCAAATTCTACCATTTTTGGTCTGAGATTTAAACATCCTACAAGAATCTCACCCCTGTTATTTTCTTCTTGGTATGTTTTAGGTTTCTTTGGTTTTGTTTATCAATATAAATATTTTCATCTTTAGGCTATGGTTTTGGAAATTGTTAATATTTCTAGAGTGTTGATGATGAGCTTGTTACCAAGTGCTACTATGGGTTTATTTTCTTTCATTCTTCTGTATCTCTCAATATTTGAAGAAATTTTAGAGAAATGTAATTTTAAGTTCTCAATCAGCTCTCTTAAAAGAACTTCAGCCCTAGCATAGCAAAGATGAGGAAGCAAGCCAACAGAGGCTCTCTATGGTTATTCAATTAATATTACAGGGTGAACTACAGATTGAGCCAAACACAAATGGTAACTTGTAGTCTCAGTCTTTACCTATTATATCATTTTTATCTCCAAATATTAAAGTTTAAAACAAAACAGAACTTTTTTGTTTAGCTGAAACATCATCTTGTTTATTTATTCCACAGGAATTCTTCTACTATAAGGATTGCATAAATTATAGATAAGCAAAATAAGGACATAAATATCTTGTTATCTTAAGACTCAGATAACTTCTATAATTTTTTAATATATACAATTCAGGTCTCTTTTATGCATTCATGTGCATAATTATTTTAAACAAATTTTGAAACAATGTTCACATTGTTTTTTAAGCTGACTTTTGAAAACACTCGAGCATATATTATGAAGGTTTCTCTGCACATTATGCGAACCTTTAAAAACATCACTTTTAATGACTCCTTGGTTTTACACTGTATAGAATTAATTGAATTTTAACCAAGGAAAATAATATTCCTTGTGTATGAGAATCTAAAAATGTCAGTTTTGTCTGAGCCCAAAATGAAAGGTATCAGGTACCAAGTGGATTGTGAATAGATCATCCTTTAAGAGTTTCAAAGAAGAATTGAATAGGAATTACGTACCCTTGAAGCCCTCACCTATTGGACTCATAGGATAATTTTTTGCATAGAGGTATGCTCCCTAAGAGGGTTCAGCTCTAGTGGGACCAACAAGAAGATTTGAGTTGTTTTCATGGATAACAAGGAGAACAGAGTAAGTAGGACTCCCACCAACAAACTTTTAAATTCAGAGAAAAGTTGACTAAAGGCATGAACCTAAGAGAGTTGGTATGTTGCAAAGGTACTTTTCAGGGTTATTTCAGAACAAAAAATGACAGAGTATAGAGGTTATGCCCAAAAGAACTGGATGGGATTACTGTCCAAGAGGATCTACCAGAAGGACACTGAAAAGAGTCTACCTGGGGTGGACTAACATGGAAATGACTAGATAGAAAAGTCTACCAATACATTATTTAAAAAAAAAAATACAAATGAATGATTTCATTGGGAACCCAAGGAATTCATAAAGGTACTGAAAAGAAAATGTAACTTAAACATTTTCCAGTCTCAGACAATATTAAGTTATTTTATAGTAATATCAACCTATTTATAATGTTTCTGCCCCATTTGTTGTCTTTTTCATGTCATCTTAAACTTGAATAGGTTCAGAAGTCACAGTGCCCAAAAAGAAGGGAGAAGCACCGTATCTTCCCCACCCAGCTTTCTACCTTCATGAGGCTCCAGCTGGAAAAGAGGAGAATTTAACACCCATACAAATTAACATAAGACAGAATATTTTCATTGCTATATTGAAATTCTCTCAAGATGTTTGGCTCTGGGTAGCTGCTGCTGTTTGATTTATTTGTTAAAACCCCTGTACATAATGTTACATTTAAATGCAGGTTTACCTCCTATAGGATGCATGGGATTGGAGGGGAGTGGGGAGAGAGAGAGATTCTACAGGGGAAGTTGAGGAAGTACAGGCCATCACAGAAGCCAGACAATACCAGCTCCTACTTCACTGCACAGTTCTGGTTGCAAAGAAGCTTGACCTGGATGGGGAAGCGAGTCAAAGGGAGGGAGAGTTTATAGGAACTGACTAGAATGAGGGATGAAAATGTGTCCCAAGCAGTAGCCCCAGGGAACATATGGGAAGTTTTCAATCAAGTCCAAACCAAGTAAAGTAAATCAACTCACTTCTTATCTGAAGTAATGAGGGGAGACAGAAGAAGAAGGAATTGGCAAGGACAATATTTGAAAAGTAGAGATGGTAATGGGGACAGAAAAACATCTTCAAGCCAGCAATACAGAGAGGACCTATGTGTGCCTCAAAATTTCAAAATAATGTACCCAAGTCCACTGTAATAATTTTTTTAAAAGGGGTTATGTCCTGGTTGTACTTGTTTATAGACACTGTAAAATCTTTTTTTTTTTTCTGTTTAAATAGAAACCAAATATTTCAAAAGGGTCCTAGCTTCACCTAGTTGAAAGGATACGCCATACATCCTTGGCAATTGCCTGTGCCAATTTCCATCCCTTATTCTATGCCAGTGAGGGAGTGTGCTCATTACTGGCTCAGGTATCCAAGTTGAAGCTGTCAGACAATATGTTAATGAAGAGAAAAGAAACAGCAGGGCCAGGTCTTCCGTTATGGCTGGAATACAGAATGAGATTCTATTGCATGTCATAGAAAATATACCTGGAAGGGGCAACAGGGATTTTCCTCCAGGGAATTGGCAGAGAATGTCAGCTGGTCAGCCTCAGGTTGTCAACCTGTGGTAGAACAATATGAGGGACAGCGAGAAAATGAACACAGGTGGAGAGAAGGCACGGGTATTCAAGAGCATTCATTGTGGGCCCTTAATCTTATTATTTCAGCATTAAAATTTTTCGTAACATAATTTTGAATCCCTTACTTTATTTTCTTTCCCCAAGTTTTATAAAAATAAAACTTTCTCAGGTATCCCTGTGGTCCTCTGCAAATATTCAATACTCAGCCTTTTGGAGAGAATGAAGTAACTGGGTTGTCGGTCCTTATACAAACAAGGCAGAGTTTAGACAGCAGGAATGGATGTCATAATAATGTGTTACCCGACAGGTTTAGAGATAACCAAGAGGAGGAAATTCATCAGAAATCCTGAGGATAATTCTCAGTATTCATATCCTCCTTGTCCCTAGTAAGTCAGAGCGGACCTGTGCAGATAAGTGTGAAAAATCTCCGCAGGTAGTTCTCATCCGTGCCCTCAACTTACAGGTGATCATCACCGACACAAAGGAGAACAGGGCACATGTGAATTGCCACAACAGCAGGGAGTTTGGGAGGTTGTCAGTAGCATAGTGGTCCCAATCACGGTAATTGTCTATTAAAAAACCTCAAATCTGTCTAAGCAAAATCACTGCTCGAGAGTCATTCCTGTTCTTTATTTCTGACTTTGCAAAGTGTAAATTAAGTTCTGTTATGGTTTGGATATGAAGTGACCTTCCAAAGCCCCCGTGTTAATACAAGAATGTTCAGAGGTGAAATGATTGGATTGTGAGAGGTGCAACCTAATCAGTCCATCCTAGTTTGAATGGACTAACTGGGAAGTGGCTATAGGCAGGTGGGGCAGGACTGGAAGAAGTGGATCACTGGCAATGTTTTCTGGGAAGGTCCAGCTTTTCTGAGGACTCTCCCCCACCTAGCTCTCTGCTTCTTGTCCACCATGAGTGGAGCAGCATTTCTCTGCAATGCCCCTTTGCAATGACATTCTGCCTTCCCTTGGACCCACCCAGAGCAATGGGATCAGCCCACCATGCACTAAAACTTTTGAAAGTATGAGCCAAAATAAACTTTTCCTCCTCTAAGTTATTCTTGTTGAATGTTTTGGTCAAAAGTACACAAAGCTGACTGACACAGTTGGATGGAACTGTAGGGAGCATCCCAGGAGGTTGGAGCCACAGCTCATGTTGTGTCCCTCTTCTTGCTACCTCCAACCATGTGGGATTCATGGGCAAAACAAAACATGGCCCTTCATTTTGCCAAGGAAATTCTGTTTTGTTTCATAACCTAAGAAATCTCCTGTGAGCCCACCTCCAAGAACATTTCCTTGAATGGCAATGAAGTTTTATCCTCACCTGTGATGACCAGGAATTCTCCAGGTTATGGTTCTATTTGCTCTTCTCCATCCTGAAAACACATTTAACCTTGATAAAAACTTGACCTTGATATTTTGCATACAATTTGCATGTTTCTTTTCCACATTCAAATGGCCATTTGAAATTATGTTTTACAGGACAATAATGGAACAATGGTCACTCCTTCCATAATGTTTTTACATTCTGCTATCAATATGCTAAGGGATAAAAAATATTCAAGGGCAAAAGAGTGAAGATTTTTGCCCTCTCATGTACCCATAATTATCTATTTTTTCTGGGTAGATCTATGCCTCTACCCTCACAAAACCTTTTGAATTCCTCCCCAGGACTTTATTTTCTTTCATGAAGTATAGGTGCCAAAAAACATGTGTGGAAGGTAAAGGGTTGGAAAGCTATTTAGGGACTGAAATGTTAACTAGAGGATGTGGGAGAATAGTGTTGTATCTACATTTTAGGACAGTCTTTCTTGACCTTCCCAAAACAATTGGCTATTTCTGCAAACAGAATACAAATTAAATATACAAAACAATGAAGCCAGTTGCTATAGGGTGTGATAACAAGGAAAAAAAAAAAACACTGAACTAGGAAGTTCTGGTCTTACAGTTAATTCACCAAGACACCTGACTTCCCTGATCTTTAATAACTGGTTGTAATCTTAGAATCGGTTGAATATTACCATGAACATTTATTGTCTTTAGTTGCCCAGCTTGGCTTCTTTGTGCCTCGATTTCCTTCTGGAGATGTGTAGCTCCCATTACTCCCATTTTACTTCTTTCTGTGCTCTGCCTCCACCCGCCTTATGCAGGTCTTCCTGTGTCTACTGTAAGGTACAGGACTGTGAATGTTTGTTTGGGGTCACTCTGAGGCTCCACTTATACCCTAGAACATCCCTGCGTAATCAGATGCAGCTACCCTGTGCATACTTTTCCTTAGATCACTCCTGGTTCACTTTCTCCTTTTTTTGTCCTACTGCCAACATCCTTATAGGTTTCCAGCAGCAGCCCTTAAAGCATCATTAGCACACAAATCCTCATCTCACAGTGTGCTTCTGGGGAATAAAGAAGAGCCACCCCATTCATGATCATAAGCAATTTCAATGGAACAATAGGACTGTCCATCAGGGGCGTAAATGCCATGGACCAAAGGAGTCTGTGACCCAAATCACCCTTTAGACCCTCTCACCTGGGGATTTGTATGTTGATCAAAAAACCATAGTTCCAATCTAAGGGATCAAAGGGAGTGGCCATTCATCCCTCCTCAAAGACCATCTGTCTGTCCATAGCCTGCTTTTTGTTTTCCTTCATTTCTCTGAGCTGGCCTATATTATAAATTATTTTGGTTTTGCATCATGCAGAGTTGCTTGCAATTAAACAACCCTAACTAAGAGAAATTAAATAAAATAATGAAGAATTGCTTTGTCAGTGGGAAGTACTACTCTGAAGTCATTTTTTGATTAGGGTGTAAGCAACCCCCCTTGGTGCAGTGTCTCTGTTCCCTGCACTGCTTATTTGACATTACCAGAAAACACCTGCAATTGACTTCTCCCTGCTCTTACCTGCGAATTTCAACTGTGGCTGACAGTTGGAACTTTCTGAAGCTATCAAAGACAACAGTGCACACTTGGTCAGCATTTTTGCTTATTGATGCCAGCATTAGCATCTTCTAGAAACATCATAAGGTATTGCAGACATCTGCACTTCATTATAATAGAGATGACTGATATAATTTCCTAGCTATATACACAGGAAATTACAAATACCTAATTTCTCAAATTTTAATTAATATTTCCAATAATCTACCTTAATGTCTGAGTTTGTAAACAGCTATAATTTCCAGTAGTCATTTATCAATAAAATATGAAGCATAATAACATACTTTTATTGTGCTTTATAGTTGATCAATTGATTTTTATTTAGATCTTTACGACATCTTTAGGCATGATGGCACACTCCTGTAATCCCAGGAGGCTGAGACAGGAGGATCACAAGTTCAAAGCCAGCCTCAACAATTTAGCAAGGCCCTGAGCAACTTAGCCAGACCCTATGTCAAAATAAAAAGGGCTAGGGATGTGGCTCAGTGGTTAAACTCCCAACTGTTCAATCACTGGTACAAAAAAAAAAAAAAAAAGACATCTGTATGAGATTAGTTTAAGTAGAGATGAGAAAATGAGAGCTTTTCAAAAAAAGGAAAATAAGGATCCAAAAAATTATTTTTAAATGCCTTAAAGTTTTCAGTCTTTTCCATATTTACCATCTGCATAATAATCTATCCCAAAATTTGGAGCATAAAATTAAAGTGGATAAGTATCTGCCATAGCTCTGTGGGTAGTCACTGCTCAGTTTGGTGGTCCTTACTCTTTTTTTTTTTTGAGAATTTTTTTAATATTTATTTTTTAGTTTTTGGCGGACACAATATCTTTGTATGTGGTGTTGAGGATCGAACCCGGGCCACACACTGAGCCACATCCCTAGCCCTTGCTCTTAATTGCTGTCAGATAACCATTGTGGCTGAAGCTACATGAAGACTTTCCTGGGTTGAACATTCAAGATGCTGTCTACTCACATTCCTGACATCTGGGATGGGATGTATGTCCGTCCATTCTCTCTCTTTTATCTCTATCATCTTTCTTTCTCCCCACTTGGCCTTGCTATGTTGTTAGTCTGAGCTTCTTCACAGCGTGATGGTTTGAGGGCTCCAAGCGCTAATATTCCAAGGAAGACAAATATGAAGTTTCCAGTCTCTTACATCTGGGTCCAAGAATACAGTAAAACACTTTCATTGTGTCCTACTTGTCAAAACAGTCACAGGGTGACAACTTCTACCTTTCCACGTGACTAGTGTCAAACAATGTGGCTTTCTTTAAAATCAGCCAAGTCATCTGAAGCTCCATGGCTGGGGTTTCAGGTGAGTGAGCATATTTTTAAGAGCATGGAAAAGCTGAAAAAATTCCCAAAATTAAAATAGAGAAAGGAAATCATTCACTTATTTGGGATCGTTTCTTTTGGCTATAGGCATTCTATATTATGTTTTGACATGCTGAGACTCCAGTTTATGGATTTAATTTTTTTTTTTGTCTTGTACTAAATTTTCAGAGTAGGGCCTAGAAACTGCATGACTTCAGCCTGACACAGTGAGGCCTGCCTATCTGTGTCAGAAATGTAGCCCGCATTACATTTTCCTAGGATGGCATCTAGCATCTGCAAATTCAGGGAAACTATTTTCTTCCAAATTGGTCCTCTCCGCTTTGGTGTTTTGTCATTATTGTCCTTGTGATTCAAGAAGGTAGACTACAGCTTCCGCCTCCTCAGTCTCAAATAGCTGGAAAGGATAATTTCTGACAGACCTAGAAAAAACAAGGATGTTATTTTTCTCTTCTGTTTTTCTCTGGAGGTTGTTTTATTTTGTTTTCTTTCACTTCTCTGAGCAGCTAGCATAATTTCCGTAAGGTAAATATAGACTTAATGATGAAGAAGACAAAAGAAGTGGGTGTTTGTTAATAAGAATGGAAATCAGGTTCTCTCTCCAGTTTCCTGTGACTAAACGTGGCAAGTAGTGGACTAATGAGTTAGGTTGGTTAGAACTCTGCACTACTGCAGCTGAATCATCTATCTAACTCTAGTGTTCCTGCCTGCTGAGCAAGACACTATAGTTTTAAATACTGTGTAGTAGCCAAAGGTGAGGACTCTGGAGCTAGCTTTCCTAAATTCTAATTGCACTGTTTATTAGCTTTGGACACTTATCCAGCCTCTCTTTGCCTATATTTCCTCTTTTATAGTAATACCTATTTCACAGGGTCCTTAGAATAAAATAAATAAATAAATGTGTGTGTGTGTGTGTGTATTTTTTTTTCCACTGATGGAAGTGCAATGCTCTCCTAAGGTATCAGTCATCATTAGAAAATATTCAAGTTTCTAATTACTCTTCCTCCTTACTTCAGGCTTGCCCTAACTCCTTCCATAAATTGAAGACACAGAGAATTAAAAAGTTGGGAAAGTCTTTGCAGAGGTAATTCCATCATCTGAAGGTAAGTTGAAAGATAATAGAATTAACATAAGACCATAAATTAACTTCCATCAGAGGATGATCCTTGATTGACTAGAAACTGACCTCTTATAGGGTCCTGAGCAGTACTGAAAACCAGCATTTTCGTGACAAGGAAGAACATAAGGATATACCAGAGAGTGGGTCTTCATATGGATCCATGGACTCTTAAGACCAAAAGGAGGATGAAGAAAAAAAAATCTACCATGTCTGAGCCCTGCTTAGTCATGATGGGCTTGGCATCAGAAAGGCTCATCTCTCTAACTTATCGAAACTTTTCCACTAAATTAAATTTGGGGGTTGGGGGGAATCAGAGAGAGCCTAATGTTTATCATAGATTCAGAGTCAGAAAAAAAGAATTAATGAGCCCTTCATATTAAGCAGCCAGTTTTGTTTTATTTTAAGTGCCTCTTAATTTTTCTTTTTTGAGAAATGTCAATTTGTACAGCACATTTAATCAATTAAAATCAACCATTTTAATTCCACACGGAGGTATGATAAAGTTGAGGAGAACCCCATCCATTGAGCTAGTGATGATCTTCATTTGTGTGCTGCTGTTTGTAACCCAAGTGTCTAAGGGATGGCAGCAAAAATGAGGAAGGACTGAGGTTATTTTAATCAAGTAGAGCTTTCAGGTTGTACATGGCAAGCAACAGTAGCCACCAACAAGCTTGAATTAGATGAGGATTAGCTCTTCCCCAAAAACCTTGCTATTTGATTATTAAAAATTGATGTCTCAGAACAAAACCTGCTGGTAAGCAGACATGCATACAATCAGTCAGAAAGCAGTTCCTATACATTGTCCTCTATGCCTATTGAGATTTCATAGCTGAGTCTTTTCAAAGGCTCTGACCAAATGTTACATGAAAGGTTTAATTTTTGGCAGACACAGTAACTTTCCAGAGACAGGATTTGAAGGCTTGGAGTGAGCATCAAATAATTAGAGAGTCTTCTAAACAAATGGCCAACCAGAGCAGGACTAAGGATGCAAGGCACCAGAGGGAACTACTCATTGTCAGGTGCCTACCCTATACTGCTCATCCTGAGAGTGGGGGACTTGCACCACAGACTCCTAGTTAGCATGCTTCATCCTAATACAGGCTCTGAAGAGGGCTATTTAAAAATCAAGCCAAAGAAATTCAATTTTAACATTTATCAAAATAGTTAAGAGCTGCTGTTCTTTCATCCTTAATCCCCTGACATTCAGTGGGTTGCCTAGGTAAGCAATGGTGGCTGATCAAGGATAGAAGCCCACAGAGTAACTGTCCCTGTAGAGCAGTCCTTTTGGTACGACATGAGTTAACCACACTTGGACCATGAATTCTTGATTTGAGTAACAACTAGCTAAATGGTTAAATCTTAAACCAACTAGAGTGTTCATTATATCACACTGTCTATACTGGAGTATTAAAGCAAAGTGGGCATTATAACAAAGGTGACTATTCCAGAAGGTCATCTGACTTATGTCAATCACAGTGAGATCTCCAGAAAAAAAAAATCATATAGAGACAATATATCCAGAACATCATCTGCCTTCTTACATGTGAAACATTTTGTTTCCTCCTGCTCCATACCTGGGTCTACCCCACTGAGATGTAACTGATAACCATTACCTATTGATATTTGAACTCCAATATGACTAGATATCTGCCTTCTCCTGATTTTTCTTTCTGATTTTTCTTCATTGAAGCTGAATGAAAACATTTTCAATTACAAAGTGTGGACAACATCTGGGGAGCTCCTCTTTTGCAGATATGTAGTTATTTGTTCCTTTTTTTTCCTCCTAACTGTAACCCCTCTACCAAGGAAATGAATGTATATTTTTAAAACTCACTAATTTGTCAGGTGGTTTGGCTACATTATTTGAAAATATTCTCCTTCCAAGTTGGACACTGAAAAGGATCTGGTTCCTGTATCATCTGTTATTTATTTTTATATCCTACCTACTTATTCAAAGAGAAAATTATTTACCTGCACATTGCCATGGTTCCTATTGCCATGGTAGCCAAAAGATTGTGTTGCAAAGATGAGAGAGAGACAGACAGAGATTAGCAACAAGAATGAGGAGGATGTTTGCAGACCTCTGGAGCAATGCTTCAAATAACCAGGGCTTTTGGAAGGTGGAGCTTACCTGTGGGGGTGGTGGACTGGCTGTCTCTTAGCCCCTGCTGAAGAAAAATAAGGAAACAAGATAAAATGTAGGAAAGGTAATTAGTGTTCTCCAGGAGTTCAGCTTGCATCTTTCTGGGTTGGTGCCCTTTTAAAAAAAATTGATGGCTCCTTATGTGTTTAATTAAAGTTTGGAATGACTACGGCCTCCATAAATCATTTCTGCTGCCCAGGGAAGCAATGATGGCTGTGGCGATGAGGGGTAACTAGGGCTACACTAAATTCCCTGGGGCTGAAATGGAATGCTATTTATTGGAGCAGTGGAAGGACATTTTCTATGCTGAGAGCTATATTTCACTCTGCAGTCATTGAGAGCTGAGTGAGTTCCAGCTGATGCTTTAACTGGCTGGTTTTTCTTTCAAAGGCGAGCTGGAAGAGAAGTGCATGCAGAACGACAAGGACTGAATGGCTTAAATCATCACCTAGGTGATCAATTGTAACGCTAGATTGTCTGGAAGGGACTAAAAGATGAAGCTTTCTCGTTAAAATTACCAATTAATTTTCCGTATCTTTAGAAGCAGGAATGTGGTAAGTATATCTACTCCATTTCCCAGGGTAGGTCACTGAGGCCCAGATGGAAAGGGACATTTTTTTGAAAACAAAAAATGTCAGCAGACGGATAATGGAAAGAAAAAGAAAAAAAAATAACATCCTGAATTTTCTTTCGATAGAGTGATGATCAGAGTTCATAAAACTGAGCTTTTATGCCCCGAGCAAATCTGGCTTCAGTGCAAGAGTTTAACAAAAACATATTGGCTCCTGTAATCCTTCCCCCTTTGTTCTATCAGAGCATTTTTGAGTAGGGACAATGCTCTCAGCATCATACCAGGTTGATGGAGCATGGGCTTCTCATCAGAATTCCTGGTATGATCTCCTTTGTTTTCTCTTACAAAGGTGGTGGTATATTTGGATCTCCCAACACGGCCTACATTGTGCGACTACCCAAATGTCACCACGTACCTTTGTGAGCTCTTTGTCACATTTTCTTCTCTTTCTGCTTCAACTTTTTTAGCTTTCTCCTAGGCTACTTGGCAGTATTCCTTCACTAGTCCAAATCTCTCTTGAGTCAGCTCTCAGAGCTGACCTCCTTTCAGAGACATCTATTTGCATGCATAAACCATCGCCAATGACATCAATGGTTCTGCCGTATTGAGCCACTTTGGGGGTTTTACCTAGAAGATGTGCAGAATATCAATGTTTTTCGTGAGGTGTGTAGGCCATTTTCTCATTCACAAAGGGAAATGTGGAAAAATTGGAAACAGAAATTGGCTGCTTGGTTTCTGTGGGGGATTTCATTCATTTATTTATTATGAATATGTTAAGAAATATGCGAAGCACAGTTGTGTGCTAAGAAAATAATACTACTGTGCCTCTCCTCAAGAAGCTTACACTCTGGCTAGAAGGGAGAATAATATGAGGCAAATATATTATGAATCAAATAAGATGAACAATATGGATTCACTACAAGAATGTAAAGGCACAGAGAATGGCAATGGTGTAAAGGACTATTTTAATTCAGTTTTTTCATTGTTGTGACCAAAAGATCTGACAAGAATAATGAAGAGGAGGAAAAGTATATTTGGGGCTCTGGGTTTTACAGGTCTCAGTCAATAGAGGGCCAACTCCATTGCTCTGGGCCTGAGGTGAGGCAGAACAACATGGCAGAAGGATGTGGAGTAGGAAAGCAGCTCAGGACTTCATAACCAGGAAGCAGAGAAAGATTTAGCTCAACTCACCATGGATAAAATATGAACCCCAAAGGCAGTGTAGTAGCCCCAGTGACCTACTGCCTCTAGGCACACCCTACCTGCTTACAGTTATTGCTCAGTTAATCCATATCAGTGGATTAATGTACTGGTTAAGTTAAGGATCTCATAACTCACCATTTAATCTCTAAAAATTCTTGTGTTGTCTAATACATGAGATTTTGGGGAACACCACTTCCTATCTAAACCATACCAAGGACTTTGCAGGGAAAATTGATGTAAACTGAGGGCAAGTTAAAAGATAATAGAATTAACATAGGGCCATTTATGTAAATTAGAAATACACATATGAATAATACTATTTTTCAAGGACATGTTTTCAATTTCTCAAAACATTACCGTGCATGACTTAGAGGAAGGAGGAAGGGGAAATAGGAGTAAGCATGAGGGTAAACAGAAAATAGAATAAGAGGGAAAATTTTTCTCAAATTACTAGTTTGCTATGAAATGCAAATAACTCAGTTGCCTATATTTTTAGTTTCAATAAGAATTACAAGAAGAAAGACAGCAAAATAAACAGAAACAGAAAAACAATAACAAAGCAACAAATCCCAAGTAAAAGCATGGATGCTCACAGATTTGAAGAGCACTTTGCTACATTGGTCTGAGAGGCTGATCAAATAGCCTTGGAAGTCTCCAGACCAGTTGTAGCTGATGCTCTAGAATGGAAGTGTCTAAATAAGGGAGCCATCTTGTCTCCCCACAGGGCCATGACATAGAGAGCACTGACATATCTGGAACCAGATTCAAGAGGAACATTAACAAACTTCACTCCCATTTCAGGTTGACTAAATTCCTCAAAGATGATGCAGGAGAAATTATTAAAGGGACTGAAGGTCTTTGTCCTAAAGAAATAAACATCTGGTTGTAAAAAGGACCCTTGGAACCATCAAGTCTGTCCAATGAGGAAAGACCTGTCCCCTAGGATAGCTGACTTATCCTTCTCACTGAGCACCCCAAGAGTCTCCTACTTATGAGGATAATCAAAACTTTCTTAAAGAGTCAGTCTCATTGGAAGATGAAATATGTATCTACTTTCATGAGGCAAATACATGGAGAAGGCATCTCTCCCCTAGATTACTGATATCTTATAGACCAGAATGAGATCTATTTTGAAAGCAAATCTTCCTGGTTGAGAACACTTGTGAGTTGTTCATTAAATAAATAAATAAATAAATAAATAAGTTTGTTTTCAGAGCCTCTCCTAATTTATTGTATTTTTATTTTATTTTATTTTATTTATTTTTAGTTTTCAGCGTCCACAACATCTTTGTTTGTAGGTGGTTCTGAGGATGGAACCCAGGCGGCACACATGCCAGGCGAGCGCGCTACTGCTTGAGCCACATCCCCAGCCCCCATCTCCTAATTTAAATTTTGATTAAAAGGAAGAAATTTCTCCATAGAAACAGAATCAAGGGGCTGGAGATATAGCTCAGTTAGTAGAGTGCTTGCCTTGCATATGCAGTGGTGTAGTTATGGTCTAAGCCAGGAGATTCAAGAACCAGGAAGAACCAAAGCCACAATTTAAGACCAAGACAGTAACAAACTGGTGTCTTAGCTCAAGGCAGTCAGGCAGAAAAATTGTCTCTCACTCCATGGAAGGTCAGCCTTTTTGTCTATTTAAACCTCAACTGATAAGATGAGGCCCAACCACTTCAGAAAGAGCAATCTGCTTTACTTAATCTCAATTCAAATGCTAATCTCATCAATAAATATCCTCATAGATATGTCCAGAAAAAAAATGTTTGACCAAATGTCTGGGCATCCCATGACCCAGTCAAATTGGCTCATATAATTAAATATCACAAATCTGCTTGCCAATTTAACACCCATACACATTTCTTAGACTATATTTAATCTCCAATAAAGACGATAGCAAGGTTTTTTGTTTTGGTTTGGTTTTAATGAGAAAAGGTCATAAAGGAACAGAGAATCAAAAGGTAAAGGAAATAACATAGGGAAAGGCATTTAAAGGGGGGGAGGGAGATGGTGAACACCAGAGATAATACATTGAGGTAAAGACAAGGCAAATTTACTGAAGTCCTTGGTTCTCACAGAAGAACCATCTTTGGGAAACTCTCACTCTCATTGTGGGTCATCTTTGAAGGGCTCAGTTTTAAAAACTAACAAATCTGGGTTTCAATCTCACCCTCAAACTTTATCCGTAAGAATGAATGAATCTTGAATGAATCTGCAAATCATTGCCTTTGATACAGAAGGATGGCCTCCTTCTAGAAGGAAAATAATAATACATTCTTTTCAGAGCAAATTGTAGAATTGCATAAAATAATGTACACAAAGTACAGTCTTATATTGTGTGGTTTGTTAGGACAAAACGCCGAAGTCTAGGTGGTTTAAATAAAAGAAATTTGTTTTTCATAGTTCTGGACAATGGGAAGTCCAAGATCAAGATGCCAGCTCTTTTCTCAGTTTGTACTGTCTCAACTCAGATGTTAATTTTACCCCCCCCCCATAAAGAAGAAGTTGCTCAAATTATTATTAAAATATGCTCTGGGGGGCTGGGAATGTAGTTCAATGGTATGGAACACACACCAAAAAAAAAAACTAAAAAACTAAAAATTCAATGAAATGCAAGAGAGAGAGAGAGAGAGAGAGAGAGAGAGAGAGAGAGAGAGAGAATTAGTTTTCTGACGTCTCTTCTTATAAGGACACTAATCCTATTATATAAGGTCTCTGCCTTTGTGACGTCATTAAATCTTAATTACTTCCTTGTAGATCCTATATCAAAATACCACATCGGGAATTAGGGATTTCACATGAATTTGGGGAAAACATCAGTCAGTCCATAGCAAGTTTCTATACCAGCTCCAGAAAGATAGCAAATTTCAAAATTTGTTCTCTTTTCCCCAAACCATCAACTTTCTACCTAATCCTTTTCTCCAAGGTACTAGGCAGGAACAGGATATCAAATAGAGATCCTGGACTAAAAAATAATTGACAGTATCTATTTCATAGATTATCAGAAGCATTAAAATCAGTATCATATTTGAATTTTGAAAAAAAAAATTTTTTTCACTCAATATGTTGTTTTCCAACCTGCATTTTTTATTCAACATATCATGAATAAAATTATTCATTTATATTAAATGTAAGAGTGAATTGCTTTAGTTCATACATAATATTCTATTTATGACTGTTCTATAACTTATTTAACTATTTTTGTCTTCGAGGACATACTGCTTATTGATTTGCTATTTAATTCAATGGCATGATGAACATCCTCACATGTGCGTCTTTGTATTTGTACACAAAGTATACAGTCTTATATTGGGTGGTTTGTTAGGACAAAACACCAAAGTCTAGGTGGTTTAAATTAAAGAAATTTATTTTTCATAGTTCATGTTTGTGTTTGTATTGTACAGGTTCATCATCAGGTTTGATGCAAATTTACTAAAAAAAAAATGTATCATGCTTCATCAGCTGGCAGTCTGAAAGTTTGTTGGGGCCCCTTTGGCTGTGGCTGTCCTGATCAGAGATATGAATGGAAAGTACTCCCTCAAGGGATGGCTGACAGTCCAACTATGTGTCAAATTTATGTTAACAAAGTAATCCAGCTACTTAGAAATCAAAATCCTGAACTACAAATATTTCACTATATGGATGATGTATTATTAGCACACAAAGATAAAAACACATTGCTAGAATGTTATGCCACACTTACAAACTTATTTAAAAATTATAATCTAGAGATAGCAATAGATAAAGTACAATTAAATTTTCCAATTAATTATTTAGGAGTTCTATTATCTTCAACCATGGTCCATCCACCAAAAATTCAAATATGAGTAGATCAACTCAAATCACTTAACAACTTTCAAAAGTTATTAGGAGACATAAATTGGATAAGACCTTATCTAGGTATACCAACAGGAGAGTTGGGACCTTTATTTGATATCCTAAAAGGTCCATCAGATCCAAATTCACCCCGAATGTTAACGCCTGAAGCAAGAAAGGCATTAAAAATTATTGAAACATATATGGAAAATATGCATTTGGATAGAATTGATATAAGTTTGCCTTTATTATTTATTGTACAACCAACAAAAAATATTCCTACAAGAGTATTTTGGCAAGAAGGTCCATTATTATGGATACATTTATCTTATTCTCCTAACACTATTCTTAGTAGGTATCCTGAGGCTATAGGACAATTAATACTCAAAGGAATAAAAGCAGCAAAGGGAGTGCTTGGAATTTCTCCCAATAAAATTATTACTCCATATACTATGAATCAAATTGATGAGTTAGCTAATGAGTTAAATACTTGGGCAATAATCATGTGAAAATCTAATATTTCATTTGATAACCACTTACCATCTAATCCTTTATTGTCTTTTTGGTCATCGCATCCTGTAATTTTTCCAAAAATGACAAGAAAAACACCTATCATGAATGCTCCAAATATATTCACTGATGGGTCAAATAATGGTACAGCAGCAGTAGTTACACCTGATCAAACTTTTACATTTTTAGTACCCAAACAATCAGCTCAAAAGGTAGAGCTTAATGCAGTATTACAAGCTTTTGTGATGTTTAAAGATTCTGTATTTAATTTATTTTCCAATAGTCAGTATATAGTTAATGCTATAGTATCCCTTGAAGATGCTGGTAGGATTTCCCCTTCCTCTACTGTTTTCTCTTTGTTTTCCACTATACAAAGTCTAATCTGGGACAGAAAAGATCCATTCTTTATAGGACATATCAGGGCACATACAGGATTGCCTGGAGGCCTTAGTTTGGGCAATGATTTAGCAGATAAAACTACACATGACATACATATTTTCTCTACACTAGAAGAAGCTATAAATTTTCAAAAAAAGTCCCCCAATGAGCAACTCCGTAGTCTGAAAGGGCAGGGAAACAGCCCAATGAGCATCACCTCAGAGGAGCCAATGAGCTAGAAGTTGCTGGGGCCGCCACAGTCTGGCTGGGCACAATCAGAAGCCACTTGTCAAAAGAAACTAACTTTATTTTTAGAACCACACACGCCAAACAAAACAGCTCCTCAGGAAAAACCCTCAGAGCCAAACTGCCACCACCGCTTCCCACAAGCCTCTCCCAAAACCACAAGCCTCTCCACCTCCCACAATCCTCCTGCTCTTGAGGCCCATTGGCTGGGTCGCATGGGCAGAGCCAAAATAAGTCCCCCAATGAGCAGCTCCGTAGTCTGAAAGGGCAGGGAAACAGCCCAATGAGCATCACCTCAGAGGAGCCAATCAGCTAGAAGTTGCTGGGGCCGCTGTGAGCCAATCATCAGCTGGCAGTCTGAAAGTTTGCTGGAGCCCCTTCGGCTGTGGCTCTCAACAGTGCTTCATTTTTTGACATTCTCAATTTACCTCTTTTTTTTTTCCCTCCAGATTGTCTGACATTCCATAGTTCTACCACCTAGGGCCAGCTTTTCTTTCTGCAGCTATAGTGCACATTTGTTCTTTCCTGGCAGTTACTTCTGCAGATAACCTCGACATTCTTCTTGCTGAGAAGAAACCTTGTTACACTCTGCAAAGCCACTTATCAACCTGCAAACTTTAAAACTCAAACACCCTAAATTGAGAGAATCAAGTTTCTGTGCTAGATTTTTATGTTGGTGAAATTTAAATTAAATGCAAGCTCTAGGCCAGAAGTAAAAGGCCACAGACAAGAGAAACCCTACTGACGATTTCTTCCAGTCAATAGAAAAAGGTGCTTTTTTTCACAAGGTGGGCTTTCCTGAATTTTTGTTCCACAACTAACTTCTCCCATCCCCAACACACATACACACACACACACACACACACACACACACACACTTTTGAAAATTTCTGACTGTGCTTATTTTCCTATCACTGTACATATGTCTCATAAAGGGGCTTCCTACAAAGCTCTTTTCCTGGCAGATACTGATATGTGTTGCTGGTGGGCAGTTGAGAAATGGAATAAAATACAAACTTTGTACTTTGAGAATATCAAGGGGAAACTCCCCTTCATCACTATGTCTTTATACATCCAAATTTGACCAATTCTTTCCTCTCAAAGATCTTTTCTACCTTCTGTTGGATTCCTAAAACACTACCTGGGTTAATTTAGGATGTAATTATATACTAGTTGCCAAATGTTCTTGGGGGTGTGAATCTCATTTGTCCCAACAAATTTCAAATACAGAATTTTTTCCTTTCTTGCCTCCTATTATGTTTATAAATTAATAGTAGGACCCCCATCAATGTTTAATACATTGAAAAAAGTAGTGGGAAGATAAATAGGAAGGTGCTGACTTATATTAGTAAAGACCTAATAGAGGACTCAAGATACATATGCAACTTTAAAGAACATTCCTCACATCAGACAAGTAATCATCTTCTTTATTCAGCTGCAAAGTGAAGAAAGTTGAATTATCAGACTCCCTGAATCACAAGTCCCCTTCCCACTAATCTCTCTTAATTTTTGTAGTGCTTTCAACTTTTCAAAGGGTTTCTGTCGACATATATAATACATCAGGAAAGAAAGTTTTTAAAGTCCTGAAGCTTTTCTGTTGGGACATTAGGAGATGAATATAAAGCATGCCTATTTTTTTCTTTCCCCCTTCTTATGGTTTTTTTTTAACAGCTCTCATTTGTCCATGCATTTACTCAATGCACTTACTGCACACCTGAATTAGACACACCCTGTACTAGACACTAAGGGTACTACAATGTAAAGAAAACAAGGATGTTGTGCTAACTGAATCCAAGGATGAAGAAGCTGTAAACAACGTCTCCACTGCAGCCACACAGGCCCAATTATCCTGGATTTTGTCATCACCTAGAAGTATTCAATCTCTGAAATTTTAACCTTGGTATCTCACCCTCTGGATGGCAACAGTATTCTTCTCCTTCTTCCCTATCATATTTTTATGTTTGGACAATCATTATGAAAGACCAATTCTGTGACCATATTAAGACACACAGTCTCCAAATTAGTTCAGTTCCCACTTGGCTTTGCTTTCTCTTATCCTCAGCCAGCCCTCATGGTTCACTTCATTATTTCTTCTCCTTTGCATTTATCCTGCACCTAAGCCTTGGTTTAATACAATCATTTCATTTCTCTACACTAATTTTTAGATGCTAAAGAAAATCAGATAACCATGCAGATAGCTACCACTAAAAATTCATCGTAACTTCCAACACACATTCCATCTAACAACTATCTACCCATCTATCTTTCATCTATGTGTCTGTCTTCTATTATCTATGCTATGGTTTAGTTATTAGGTGTCTCCCAAAAGCTCAAGTGTGAGAAAATGAAAGAAAGTTTAGAGATTAGATAATTGGATTATGAGAGCCTTTACCTAATTGGTGCATTAATACCAATATAGGGATTAACTGGGTGGTAACTGTATGCAGGTAGGGTGTGGCTGGAGGAGGTAGATCATTGAGAATGTCACTTTGGGATTTATATTTTGTCAATGTAAAGTGGACCTCTGTCTTTACTTCCTGGTGGCCATGTACTAAACCACTTTCTTCCACCACACTCTTCCACCATGATGTCTTGCCTCACCTTAGGCACAGAGCAATGAAGCTGGCTATCAATGGAATGAGACCTCTGAAACCGTGAGCTTCAAAATAAACTTCCCTACTCCAAAACTGATCTTGCCAAGTCTTTGGTTACAGAAGGAAAAAAAAAAAAAAAAAGCTCATTGAAACAATCTATCTATATGTCTAAGTATCTATGTATTTTTCCTTCATTTATTTTAACCTACTTAATTGCTTTAACTGTAACGTCTTCCTCTGACTTCCATTCTTTCCTTTCCCTTTTCTTTTCCCTTAAAGTTAAATTCTGAGAAATATAGTTCACTTTCACTGGAAACAAATAAGTATCTGGCAGTCATTACTCATTTATCTTTCATTAAGTGTCCAGATCCCTACAGTCTTGTTTTCAGCTCTCAAAGCATAATGCAACTGCTTCCCTAAAGGTCACTCATGACCTCATTATTCATAAATCATATCTGTCCTTATCGTTTTTCAATACCACTATAACATTTGAACATCCTTGCAAAATGTAGCTTATTTGACGTCACCCCTCCTCTACCTGCTCCATCTCAACCTCTCTTCAGGATTCTTCTTCCCCATCTTTCTTTGATGACCTTCTCAACTTCTCTCCTCAATCAACTGCTCTCATCTCTACATACAAAATCCAATCTTTCCCATCTCTCTTTTATACTCACCTTCCGCTCCCACCCCCTGCTGATGCTCCCAAACCTTATCCTCAAGTCAGAGCTCTCTCCAGAGCTGCAGGACCGTCTGCATGCTGAACACCCTAGAGATTTCTGAAACCCCAAACATTTAAATCTGAATCTGCATTTTTTGCCTTCAAATGTGCCCCGCACCCAAATCTGAACCTGATGTATAGTAGATGGCTAAACCTATTATGTAGAGGATGCTGAGCTTGGGATGTCTGTGTGACTTACCCAAAATAACAGTTCCTGATTCTATCCAGATCTCAAATATTTTCATTTGAAGAAGAAAACTGATTCTAAAACTTATAATTGGAGCTTAGAGCAATTCATAGTCACAGTTTAGAGCTTAGAACAATTCATAATTACTCATTGTCCTCCTCCAGATAACTGTTGAAAAGGCAGCATCTGACATAAACTTTATTATATGGGGCCTCCAGGCTGAAGTCTCTCTAGGTGGATGCAGCAAGTTAGGAGTCCAGGAGACAATACATGTGTTTTGTAAAGTGAGGCAGGGTATGATGTTTTGTTCTCACAGCCCACCAGCTTTCCAGCTTCTGGAACTCACAAGTGAGATTTATTTGAATGTCTTTAGTAGCAAGTGATGGGAGGATCCAACAGTTGGATTTGCCCTATTAGTTTGTTTAGCCTGTCAGCATTATTCTGATTGTTTAGTGCCATCGTCACAGGCTACAAGATACAAAATAGGTGAAGCAGCTAATAAGTTAAGAAAACTCTGATTAAGTTCTGTGAGGACTCAACAAGCATTGTACAGGTTAATTGAATTTTTATAGATTAATACTCCTTTCTGGATTCTGAGAGGTTGTTCTGTTTCAGAGCCCACTGCCAACCCGGTGATGGGAGAAATTAGAAATTTCAAACTAAATAAATTATCTCTGCTTTCAGTCTGGGGATCGTAATGTCCAAAGCAATAAATATGAGTTGTGTAGGAAATAAATAATAAGTGAGCTCTAAAATTGTATGGACATGTGAATTGGAATATATAGCAAATTTCTGACCTAGTAGTGAATAGTTGACTAAAATGAGGATTTATTAACTAATGCTTGAAGAAATTTTTCAGAATTCTTCAAAATTTTCAGAAATCTTCAAAATGTCCAGAAAGTTAAGCAAAATTCCAGTCTGTCTTTGTTTCTCACATTCTAAATCAGAACATATCAGGGTAGTTTTAGGTCTGTCAAGGTCACACTGGGGTTTGAACTGGTGCTACTATATCCTAGTGTCCATGAATTAGAAGCAGATGTTGTGAAAAATATGTTTTTTTAAGTGAGTAGAATTTACTTTTAGAGCAATTTTAGGAGAAGGTGTAGAAAATCCCCATATAATCCCCCTCTCCCCACTCCTGACACAATTTTCCTCCTTTGACATCTTACATTGGTGTGATACCAGTGTTACAATTGATAACCCATATTGATACTTTATATATTAACAAAAGTCCGTATTTTATATTTTGATTTCCACTGTGTTGACCATCCTATGGATTTTGAAAACTGCATAGTGTTCTGTATTCACTATTACTGTATTGTTTTACAGCACTAAAAACCCTCTATGCTAATGACTCATTTTTATCTACTCCCCACCTTCCATCTCCAATCCTCCATCACCATTGATGATTTTACTACATCCTTAATTCTAGGGTTAATCTGTAATACTCTCAAGTTTGAATGACACAGTACCTAGTTTTTATAGATTGGAGTCTTCATGGCTGGATAGCACCCTTTTCATTGCTAAATAATAATCCAATGCATGAGTTTAAAAATATTTACTTAAAAAATAGAACGTAGAATCCTCTTGGACCCCAGAGAGCCCACCCAAGAAGTTATACCTGTGTCTTTTTCTCCATTGCGGATTTATTTGCTTAGCAAATACTGACTTGTGGATGGCAATGATGTCACGATGTGATGGAAAGAATTCTTTTTACATTCTTCAACTCAATTGATACACCATCACAAATTCTTCCACTCAAACACCCAAAAGCTGAAGATTTTATCTCCTAGGTTTCTTTGATTTTATTGAATATATATTTTCTTTTATATTTTCCCATATCCAACTTTTCAGGTCTTTATCATTTCTTCACAAACATGACTTTCTTCCGTGTTTCCTCACGGCTGCTAAATAAGTCTTCCTGATATAGAAATCTTATTCTGTGAGTCTTCTGTTAAAATTATTTGAAGGCTCCTCACCGTCTCTGCATGAAATCCAAGTGTTTCATTTTGCTTCTCCAGATTCATCAGTGGCTCCTGCCTGTCTCACACTTTGCCCTTTGGCAACACCACTCCGTATGCTACTTCTCTTTCTTAATTTTTCATTTTAACCTCTGTGACCACATCGCTCTTCCTTTCTTCTGAACAGCCACGGCCCCTCACCGACTTCACTTGACTTCAGTCTTAGGGGAAACATTTCATCTTATGAGTCACCTTCCTTAAAATCATTTTCTCTCTTTCCTCTTGTATCTAGAAAGTGTGTTCAGTCCCCTGTTCTGTGTTACAATTAACTACGCTTGTTTCTCTACTTTTGTAACTTTCTTACTGTGTTTTATAAGACTCTACTTTCACATCTGCTTTCTACACTATAAGTGCAAATATCCATTCACCATTCAAGGTGCCAAGCCTGGCATACAATCTTGATATAGCACAGTTTATAAATGCTACTAAATGAATGAAAGAACAGATGTCCAAGGCCAAGCTGACTCCTGATTGGCCATTGAGTAGAGGTCTTATGCTTGAGGGCCCTGCTTGCCCCCGTGAGGAAAGATTACATAAAATTATTACAGTTGGCCCCAAACAGTCTTGGGTAGGAGGGACTTGGCATGGGCTACAGAATTCCCCAAGAAAGTCAAAGGCTGTATGTTTCTGCCCTTCCTGCTGTTGCCTTTGGGCTCCATTCCAACATCTACAGATTATTTTTTTCTCTGCTCTTCACTTGGCATGAAGAGCATTTCCTCACTGCCCACTTCTCCTCTCCCCATTCTCCCCTTGAGCATGGTTGGACTATAACGACTGTGAAACTGTCCCTATAGGAGAATATTTGAGTCATCCCTCACCTGGCTCCCCCAGAAGTTAGAGCTGTGAGAGACTGACTTTCCCATCAACTAGAATCTTTGACTCAAGGAGGGAATTATTTGAAAAGACTTAATGAGATCAGACTCCAGCTCACACCTCAGAAGGTCATCACGACTCTGCCTGCCTCTCAGATTTCCTGTTCCTCTCTGCTCTCCAGCTCTGGCTCAGCTTCCTTCTATTCACTGATTTACTCGTGGGCAATGCTGGGCAGGAGCATTGATCCTTTCTCTGAGAGCCATCATTTACTCTTCTCAGTGTTTTTGATCAATCTGGACCAAGCTCAGTTCATTTATGAAATATAATCAGACTCTTCTCTCCTCTGTCACTTGACTGAAGACTATCCCCAAGGAATTACAGAAGAGGTAGTGGACAGGTTTTATGTGTTTATTTCATTTTTTAAGTCCTTTCTTTGGAGAGTTTGGGCTATTTTTCTCTGGCTCGGAAATATAGATGTTTTCTCAATGAAGATTGAGGTATCTTGATGAGACATCTGTCTGGAAAACCTTACAACAAATGTGACTATGTAATTCCTTAGGACGGGACTGTGTTTTGAAAAAGCGCCCTTTCAAGTGCTATGCAAATTGGATCTACATTTTCTTGTTTCTAAGAAAAGAAGGCAGCTTATATTAATTGAGTGCCTACTCGGCATCAGGCATAAAGCTTAGTGATTTGCATAAGTAGCTATCATTTCAGTTTTCTCAACAACCATAATAATAATTTTGCCAACATTTATTGAGCTCTAATTATGTGTCAGGACCTCTGTTAATAGATTTACTTGAGCTATCTAATTTCAGCCTCACAACCACACATAATATAGGTACTTTTAAATGGTCTTTGCTTTATAAAGAATAAAACATAAAGAGAAGCTAACCAACTTGCCCATGAAAACATAATTGGCAAAGCAGGTCTGAGACTTGTCTCCAGGGCCAAGTGAATCTTTGCCCAAACACATAGGTATATGCTATATTGATTTTTGGCTATGTAAAATATGTGTTATTCAAACTTTGGAGAAAAGAGCTGTTTTAAATAAATGGCGCTGAGAAAAAATGGTTATCCACATGCAGAAGAATGAAATGAGACCCTTATCTCTCACCCTGAACAGAGATCAAATCAAAGTGGATTAAAGACCAAGGAACTAGGCCAGAAACCATGCAATTTCTAGAGGGAAGTATAGGGTCAACACTCTACCATATAGGAACAGGCAGTAGCTTTCTCAATAACACCCCTAAAGTTCAGGAAATAATGCCAAGAGTTAATCAATGGGATGGCATCAAATCTAAAGGTTTCTGCACAGCAAAGGAAACAATAATGTTAACAGATAATCTAACAAATGGAAGAAAATCTTCACTAGCTTCTCTGACAGAGGATTAATATCTAGAATACATAAAGGACTCACACAACTTAACACCAAAAACCTAAATAATTCAATTAATAAATGGGATAATTAACTAAATAGACACTTCTCAAAAGATGAAATAGAAATGGCCAACATATATGGAAAAAAATGTTCAAAATCATTAGTAATTAGGAAAATGCAAATCAAAACTACACTGATTTCATCTCATTCCAGTCAGAATAGCAGTGATTAAAAAATGCAAACCATAATATATACGGGAGAAAAAGAGCACTTTTACACCATTGGTGGGATTGTAAATTAGAATAACTACAATTCAAATCACTATTAAGAAGTTTTCTCAAAAGACTAGGAACTGAAATATCATATGACCCAGCTACACTACTCCTCAGTATTTATCCTAGAGAATTAAAGTCATCATACTACAATGATACATGCATACCCATGTTTATAGCAGTAAAAATCACGATCGTCAAACTATCAAACCAGCCTAGGTGTCCATCAGCAGATGAATGGATAAAGAAAATTGCTACATAGAGAGACTGGAGTTTTATCCAGCCAAAAAATAAAAACAAAATTATCATACCAGAAAAATAGATGAAACTTGAGAACGTTAAGTGAAATAGCCACATTCAGAAGGTCAAGATCCTGTATTTTATCTCAAATGTGGTAGCTAGAGGGGAAAAAGAAAAAGAAAGGGGAGGCTTTCATAAAAATCAAAGAGAGACCAGTAGGGTTGAGGAAAGGAGAAGGGAAGAGAGGAAAGAAAGGGAAAATACTAGAGAATGAGAGTGACCAAATTATATTGTTATGAATATGTAACAACAAATACCACCATTATGTACAACTACATTGCACCAATTAAAAATATGAGAAAGCCCAGTGTGGTGGTGCATGGCTGTAATCCTAGAGGCTTGGGAGGCTGAGGCCGACGGATAGAGAGTTCAAAATCAGCCTCAGAAAAAGCAACACTCTAAGTGACTCAGTGAGATCTTGTCTCTAAATAAAATGCAAAAATAGGACTGGGGATCTGGATCAATGGTCAAATGCCCCTGAGTTCAATCCCTAGTACCCAAAATAAATAAACAAACAAACAAATGAGTAAATAAATGGGAAAAAATTTTTTTAAAAATACCTGCATATCATGGTTTGGGGGGAAAAATAGGTATTATCATGTTTTATTCCTGGTTCAATCTCCAAAAGACAGTTTGAAAAAAAGAGAAAGAACCATGTTAGAAAACCAACCTTTTTCATCCTCACCTCAGGGTCTTTGACCTGCCTCAGATGTGATAGCATTAGGAGGTCCTGTGCCAGGACTGTACCTTGGAGGGGTGGGAACTTGTTAAAGAGACGTGGGTTAGGAAAGTATCACTTAGTGCTGTCACATAGACACCGTGAAACCAGTGTCTCCAGATCCCGGCACTCTTCAAGCTGCTCCATGGTTTTGTCAATATAAATTCTTTCTAATTTTGTCTTAAAGTCTCTCCTAGGAGAGTGTCTAGGCCTGGCCAATACTCCAGAGCAGGTATTTATGGCAATTCAGTGTACTTTTCACGAGATACTTCCTTATCCTCTCAGGTGGCCTAATTCTGAGTATATGTCTCACAGGACATATGTCCTGGAGACCCTTAGCTCTGTGGATTCAGCTTATTTATCCCACAGTAGCCCCCTCTATGACCAAGTCAGACGTGGGGATCAGGTATGTTCATAAGGTGAGACCCAGAAGAGGCAGCCCAACAAAATACATGAAATAACAGAAGCAGGTGTATCCCTCTAGATTCCAGAGATGAGGGAGAGAATGCCTAAAAGAACCAATAGGAAGAGGGAAAGCTATTTAGGATATGTGTATTTAACCAGCAAAAGACAGTGAGAGAGGAGAACCAGGGGCCAAGAATTTTTATATGTCAGGATCTAATCCAAGCAGTTTCCCCCATGGTAAGTTCTAATTAATGGGTTCACAGCTACAGGTCTGAGCTCCATGAGTCATGCTGTGACTGAGAGGTGGTCATGGTGGCATATATGTGCAACCCATGCAGCGTGCTGGGGGCTGCACCTACCGGGCCCAAAAGGAGCTGATCACACAGAAGTGGTTGTAAAATCAGACATTAGGACCATGAGGGTCAACCACATTGAAGAGCTAGGAGGAATTGGAGAACGAGAAATAGTGAAAAGTGACTGAGCCCTTCCAGGGTATGAGAAAAGTTAAACTTATATTCAAAACGGATGCTGAGACAATATAAAATTTTAAGAATTCTGTGTAGATGTCAGTCCAGAGAAGGAATGAGGAAACTGGTACTGCCATCTCAGAAGAGTATCTTCATGCTCTAAATTTGATTGGATCGCAGAAAAATAAAGTGAAGTCCAACAAAATTTCTCCTGTGGTGTTTTCACTTACTTTAAGATATTAAATTTCTAAGGCTTAGGTAGTCTTAGGAAGGTAAGGGAGACTATTACTCCTTGGAGAAAACACCTGTTAGACAAATATGCTATCCCAGGTGTCCAAATATGCTCAGATTGTGGCTACATAAACCAAGGGATTAAGTGTAGAGAGACAGAAGAAATCTTTCATCTCAATGGTTCTTTTTTTTCTGTTAAAATAGATGGTTCTGATGTAAGAAATCAATAGATATCTGTTTAAGAACTCAATAAGTATCTTTCCTTGCTAGAGAGATCAAAGGTTGGGCAAAACCAAATTGAGAACAAACGTTGAGTTAATCGGTCAGTCATGTTCAGAGTTTTAGGCCACAGAGGAGACTTGTAGACTATTTTTAAGATGCACCTGGAATCATAAAAGATGCTGATGGTTTCATTTCTCTGAATAACAACTGATACTATCTGCCACCCTTATGAATGAAATGTGGAGTAAAATGCTCTATGAGATGCCTATCGTTGCAGAGAAATCCAAATCCTCTTGAGTATGACAGCCCAGATGACATGGAGTGAGTGTAGCAGGGTTTTATACAAAATCTTGAGAAAGTGAGTACACTGGTAGGGTCCAGATGTACAACTTAAAATAGTGCATTTCAATTTAGTAGTCACACAGATTATAATGTAAAGTCATTTTAAAGTAAAAACTTTGGAGTATTTACTTGGAAAAAGTCAATAAATTCTTATGAAATACAAAAACTATATACCCATATATGTATATATCTGTGAATGTGTGTGTGTGTGTGTGTGTGTGAATTCAAGTGCAAGGACATGAATTTGATTCTAATCTGATTGCATATGGCATTAAGACTATCTTCATTTGTCTGTGAATGGTAATGGGTTTTTTTCTAATTTTTTATCTATTCTTTTTGATTATATATAACAGTAGAATGTATTTTGACATATTATACATACATGGAGTATAATTTTCCATTCTTGTGATTGTACATGATGTGGAGTTACACTGGTCATATATTTTTGTGAACAAAGGAAAGTTTTGTCCAATTCATTCTACTGTCCTTTCAATTCCCATCCCCCTTCCCTTCTTGCACTCCCCCCATCCAATCCAGTGAAACTCCACTGTTGCCTTGCAGCTCCTGCCCCCTGTTGTGAGTCAGCATCCACATATCAAAGAAAATATTTGGCCTTTGTTTTTTGGGGGGAAGGAATTGGCTTTTTGCATTTAGCATGATAGTCTCCAGTTCCATCCATTTATCAGCAAATGCCATAATTTGGTTCTTTAGGGTTGAGTAATATTTTATTGTGCATATGTACCACATTTTCTTTATCCCCTCTTTTGTTGAAGGACACCTAGGTTGGTCCATAGCTTGGCTATTGTGAATCAAGCTGCTATGAACATTGATGTGGCCACATCACCAATGTTCATGTTATCTGATTTTAAGTCCTTTAGGTATATGCCAACATTGTTACTTGTATTCTTGATAATTGCCATTGTGACTGGAGTAAAGTGAAATCTCAGTGTAGTTTTAGCTTGTATTTCTGTAATTGCTAGAGTTGTTGAACTTTTTTATACATTTGTTGATCGATTGTATTTCTTCTGTGAAGTGTCTGTTCAGTTCCTTTGCCCATTTATTGATTGGGTTTTTGTTTTGTCTTTGTTTGTTTGTTTGTTTTTTGGTGTTAAGTTTTTGAGTTCTTTATATATCCTGGAGATTAATGCTGTATCTGAGGTAGAGATGGCAAAGATTTTCTCTCATTCTGTAGGTTCTCTCTTCGTGTTCTTGATTGCTTCTTTTGCTGTGAAGAAGCTTTTTAATTTGATTTCATCCAATTTATTGATTTGTTTACTTTACTTCTTGCACTTTAGGAGTCTTCTAGAGTAATTTGGTTCCTAAGCCGACATGATGGAGAGTTAGGCCTATTTTTTCTTCTAGTAGGCACAGGATCTCTGGTCTAATGCCTCGGTCCTTGATCCACTTTGAGTTGAGTTTTGTGCAGGGTGAGAGATAGGGATCTAATTTCATTTTGTTACATATGGATTTTCAGTTTTCCAGCACCATGGTCAACGTTATATCACATCCTTTGCTCTTAATCAAAGAATAACATTCCTTCTGGTTCATGTTATCTTTATTATTAAATGGGAATCTTACACATATGGGCATATTTCTGGATTCCCCAGACTCTTCTCTTGATCAACTTGCCCTCACTAACCCATTTCTACATTGTTTCTTCAGTATTACCCCCATATGTACCCACCATTAATTTATAATACTGGCTTCCTTATTGATATTGTTCTAAACAATCAGTTTTGAATTTTTCAATAACACCATCTCTGAGATTTATATGTGTTGATACCTATCTATTCACCTGTTGACATGGGTCAATATGACTTAATCTATAAATAGGTGGAAATGGAGAATATTTCTATTTACTGATAAATAACACTTCATTCTTTCAAGATAACACATGATTTGATGGATACTTATGTTGCTTTGAATTTCTAGCTATTCCAAGTGAGGCTATGATCAATATTCCTACTCATCTATGCATGTCTTTGTTATCCTAGTGAGAAGTTTTTGAGAATCCATAACTAGTATTTGATTTGTATAAATTCATTTTTACTAAATATTTTCACATAACTCTTCAAAATTACTCTCCCATATTAGTTTACAGTTCCTGTTTTCTCAACATTCTCATCAGAATCTGATTTAATCTGATTTCCACTTTTGATCAAATGGACACAAGGTAGTTATAATTATTTAAATTTATAGTCCCTTAATAATTAATTAGATAAAGTATCTCTTTAGATGTACATTAGTCATTCTGATTTTTGACTTTCTTTTTTAAAATTTGTGTATTTTTTATTAGTTCTCATTAGTTATACATGACAGCAGTAAGTTTTTCAATTCACTGTATACAAATGGAGCAGAATTTTTCATTTCTCTAGTTGCACATGAAGTAGAGTAACCCCATTCATGCAATCATACATGTATTGGGTAATGATGTCTGTCTCATTCCACCATCTTTCCTATCCCTATGCCTCCTCCTCCCCTTACCTTTCCCCCATACAAAGTTCCTCCACCTTCCCATGTCCCCCTCCTCCATTATGAATTAGCAACTACTTATCAGAGAAAATATTCTATTTGGCCCCTGGCTTTTTGGGATTGGCTTGTTTTGATTAGCATGATATTCTTCAACTCTACCCATTTACCTGCAAATGCCATAATTTTATTTTCTTTTAATGCTGAATAATATTCCATTGTGTTTATATACAAGTTTCTTTATCCATTTATCTATTGAAGGGCATCTAGGTTGCTTTCACAGTTTAGCTACTCTGAATTGTGCAGCTATAAACATTGAAGCAGCTCATCCCTGTAGTATGCTGTTTTTAGGCCCTTTGAATATAGACCAAGGAGTGGGATAGCTGGGTCAAATAGTGGTTCAATTCTAAGTTTTCTATGAAATCTCCATACTGTTGGATTGACTACATCAATTTGCAGTCCCACCAGCAATTTACAAGTGTACCTTCCCCCCCCCATATCCTCACCAACACTTACTGTCAGCCTCTTCAACAAATTGTGCTGGGAAAACTGGAAATCCATATGCAGAAAAATGAAACTAAATCTCTATCTCTCACCATGCACAAAACAATTCAAAGTGGATCAAGGACCTAGGAATGGACCAGAGACCCTGCACCTAATTGAGAAAAAATAGGCCCAAATTTTCATCACGTCAGATTAGACCCTAACTTCCTTAACAAGACTCCTAAAGTACAAGAAATAAAATAAAAAATCAACAAATGGGATGGATTCAAACTCAAAAGCTTCTTCTCAGAAAAAGAAACAATAAATAAGGTGAAGAGAGAGCCTACATTTTTGTGAGCAAATTTTTGCCACACACATGTCAGATAGAGCACTAATCTCCAGGATATATAAGGAAATCAAAAAAATTAACACCAAAAGAAACAAACAACCCAATCAATAAATGTGCTAAGGAGCTGAACTGACACTTCTCAAAGAAGATATGCAATCAATCAACAAATATATGATGTGGACATTCACCGTGGTATATTTATATATGAACTTAGGAAAGTTGTGTGAGATTCATTCCACTGTCTTTCCTATTTGTATCCCGGCTTCCTTCCCCTAACTCCCCTTCATCTAATCCACTGAATTTCTGTTCTTCCCCTCTCCCCTCCTTATTGTGTGTTAGCATCCACATCTCAGAGAGAATCTTTGATTTTCTTTTTTTCTTTTTGAATTTTGTTTTTTTGGGTTTTTTTAAATGATTGACTTATTTCTCTTATCATAATAGTCTGCAGTTTCATCCATGTACTGGCAAATGCAGTAAAGTCATTTCTTTTTTATGGCTGAGTAATATCCCATTATGTATATACACATTTTCTTTATTCATTCATCTGTTGAAGAGCACCTGGGTTGGTTTCATAACTATTGTGAACTGTGCTGCTAGAAACATTTATGTGGCTGTGTCACTGTAGTATGCTTTTAATTAAATTTTAATTTAATTATTTTAATTTAATTAACTATAGTATGATTTTAATTCCCTTGGATATATACCTAGGAGTGTTATAACTAGGTCAAACAGTGGTTCCATTCCTAGTTTTTTGAGGAATACTGCTTTCCAGAGTGGTTGCACCAATTTGCAATTTTTTCCCATATCCTCTCCAACATTTGTTGTTGCTTATATTCCTGATAATTACCATTTTGACTGGAGTGATGTGAAATCTCAGTGTAGTTTTAATTTGCATTTCTCTAATTTCTAGAGATGTTGAATATTTTCTTATATATTTGTTGACCATTCATATCTTCTTCTGTGAAGTGTCTATTGTGATTGCTATCTCTCTTGTGCTAATTTGTAGAATCACATATAATCTAGATACTAAACTTTTATTAGTTATATGTGTGAAAATTTCTGCTCTCACTCTATAGCTATTGCCAACTTAATTTTGTCATGTTCAAATCCATACAATATTTTCTTATATATTTTTTGGGGGTATTTTACTTTAAAAACTTCTTTTCCCATTCCATATTTTCCTCCAAATGATTTTTTCTGCTTTACCTTTAATATTTTGATTTTTGAAAGATCTGTAAATTATTATCATTACCTGTTTTGGGTATAACACAATTTTACCTTTCTTCACATTATAAACAAACTTCTCCATACCATTTATCAATCCCATTTCTACTGTTTTATGTTGTCTTCATTATTAAATAGGAAATTTCATATTTATGGGCATACTCTGGATTCCCCAAGCAGTTCCCTTGTTCTGTTCATCTCTTACTCACCCATTTATACACTGACTTAATTACCCGCCATTACTAAAATACCAGAAAAGAAAAATTTTAGAGGAGGAAAAGCTTTTTGGGGGGCTCACAGTTTCAAAAGACTCTGTCCATAGAGAGCTATCTCCATTCCTCATGGCTCAAGGAGAGGCAAAATACATGCAGAAGAATGTGGAAGGAAGCAGCTCCTATGATGATCAGGAAGCAGAGAGAGATATTCCATTCTCCAGATACAAAATATATACCCAAAGCCACGCCCCCAATGCCCTCCTCCTCCATTCATACCCACCGCCTTCAGTCACCACTCAGTTAATCCCATCAGGGGATTAAGCTACTGATTATGTTTAGGCTCTCATAACCCAATCATTTCACCTCTGAACCTTCTTGTCTCACACATGTGCTTTTGGGGGACACCTAAATTCAAACCATAACATACCTTTATCTAATATATTTAATAGTCTGTTGATTCTCTTGAGTTAAAACAATTTTGTCTGTTCCTTTTAATCACTTGTACTATTTGCCAAACATTAAGGATCTAAATATATTGGTCAGAACTTCTGACAATATGACAAAAAACAATGATGATAATAAAATTACTGTTTGTTCCCAACTTTAAAGAAATGTTTTTAAGTTTCTTTTTTCATGTTAGCTATATATAAGGTTTTTGTAAAGACCTTTTATAGATTAGAAAGTTCACTGTTAAATGTTTCAAAAAATAAGTACTGACTTATATGCTTTTCCTACATGTATTTACATTTCTGCCATAAATGCTACTGGGTATAATGTAACCTAAGAATATGCACAGAAGCCTCCTCTGACTCAGATTGGTGCATAAATATTGTCCTTGTCCATACAGTTCCTGGGTTTTGTTGTCCATGTAGGAAATAAGTGCAGAGAGGGAGATGTAACTGATTTTCAGAAGAGAAAAGGGGTTGTTTCTCCGCCCCGCTTTAGAGTAATAAATCAATATGGAAAGTGAAAAATTGAGAGAGTTGGAGCCAGCATGGCCTGAGGAACATTTGAGAAGAAGGAAGAGAGTTTGAGGTCAGTAGAATATACTACGATGAGTGAGACTTCTAGAAGAATATTTCTAGGAAAACTGACTGAATGAGACATTCTCTTTTTTCTAAGTAACTGCAAAATATTCATTTTTTCTTCCTTTCCTCTGGTTCTTAGATTTGTGTGTTTCTTTAAAGTGGCCACGTCTGCTGGTCACAAAGTGTCTTAACCACAGGTGACTTACATCTCAGCATGGGCATTCCCACTTGTGAAACCTGAGAAACAAAGCAAGCAGAGGAGCTGCAACTTGGATATGTAGATTAAGTTAAAAAAAAAAAAGTACTCCCCTAGGAGGTTCTGGTCACCAAGTTATTCAGTTGTGGTTATAAAATGAGGTGATTAGGTCGGGTGATTTCTAAGGACTTGTTTGGTGTTCATTGATGTTCTATATTCATGGGACACCAACAGTCAGAAAGTGAAATATGAGCACAAGATGCAGTCTTGTACTCAAAGAATAAAGGTTGTCTGTCCCAGCGAGCGCTTAGTAACTAAGAAATCAGCAACCTCTCCCCCCACAGTCCTCATCTCCAATTCAAGTCAATCCTTCCTCTCCCCAATCCCTTATCTCCCATCTTCAAGACCTCAGTAAATTCCTGCAGTTCCACATCTGCTATGATCCCCAGCTCAGTGCTCCCTGGAAGTCTACTCACTTAGACCCACACTCCAGCAAAGGGCTACCCTTTATATCATCTGCAGAAGCAGTCTTCAGCCCCTTGTCTGAAGGGACAGGGGTGCTGTTGTTTCCATGAGACATAAGATCCTCATTGAAATGCAAAACTTCAGTTGCCAGAAGGAGATACTGGTAGAAATATGTGTACTTGGCCAACCACCCTTCTGGAGTATTTTTTGTGATGACAGATGGTAAATATGTCTGTGAAGTGAACTCAACTGTGTAGACTTTCTTGCACTTGGGAATTTTTCCTTTTGACCCTTCATAGGATACTCCTTTCCTCAACAGTGAGGAAATTACACTCAGGTCAGATTTATTTTTTTATTAATTCATCTGGCCTGTATTTCTTGAATATTTTGTGTGTCAGTATTTTATGATAGACATCTGTTAGGGTTAGGTTTTAATGGTCTTTAAATTAAAAGCCAAACAATATTTAGGGTTAAAAAAAATTATTTCTTAACTGGGTATAGAGGTCCTTATTTGAAAATCAGCCAAGAACAGAGGCTGAAGTCTACAGATTGTAGACAAAGCCTTTGGCAAAATAGGTGTTCTGCACCCAGCTTAAATAATGCTCTTGACCTTCATTCATACTACAAAGTACACAGCTGGGTGTTTGTCAAAATTCTAATATCCCTGCAAAGATAAGATGCATGTCTCACCCAGAAATCTAATCAAAAAGGTAAGAAAACAAGGGTATGTTTTATCCTGATGGATTTCCCTAGCTTAAATCCGATCACTTTCATTCCATCATCTTCCTTCCAAAGAAATGAGTTCTTTTTAAAAACTATCTGGCTTAACACCCCATGTACAGTTGTATTAAACTTTATCTCTTTGTAATTAGTGTTTGTGCACAGAGCAATTAATTAGATTACAGCATTGGCCGCGTTTTCTTCTCACTCCAGAAACTAAAGGATCAAAGTGCTGAAGTCTAGAAAAAGAATTACTTCAGCAACTTTGATTAATGAGCTCTAACCCATCTTCAAGTACTTCAGCAGACACAACGCTGTGTGACCTCAGCTCCCTTCTGTATTATGTAATTGGGACTGGACAGGCTTCACATATCCATCATTGTTCCTGACCAAAGAGACTAGGGTAACAGTTGGGACTGACCTCTCCAGTCTATCGTTTCAGAACTTTTCTTCTAATTCCTCCATCCAATCACACACTACTCTGAAGTATGATGTGTATCCAAGAAATGGAACACTTGGAAAACAAACAAAAATAAATTGAATACTTGGTAGTCTTAATAACATTTACTGTGTGCCAAGAACTGTGCTGTGTATCTTGTACATATTATTCCACAATAGTACTGTGAGGTGGACAGTTACTGTCTCTGCTAAGAGGTCAACTTAGCTACTAACTCAGCTAGGCAGTGGCAGAGCTGGAGTTCAAAACAAGACAACCTCACTCCAAAATGTGCTCTTGACAAACCCCAGCATTGACTCCCAGGGCACTACCAAACAGATCTGTCTGCACATTAAATGACACGGTAACAAGAATATAGTTCAAGACAGCAGAGAACAAGGTCAAGGGAATCTAGCAAAGACATGCCTGTCCATTTTGCTGAAGTTGAGAGGAAAGAGAACAGGGTTGCTCTAAAGCCTCTTTCTAGAGTCGAACATGGTGATTCCCAGCATTGCACAATGAGTCTTGTATGGGGAAAAGATGAAGAAGTACCCAGACAGAAATTGGGGAAGTATTGGAGAAGAATTCTCCTCACATGACCACTTAGCGATAGGAAAGACCTGTGTGAGACCCAACTGCAACACTTGTCCAGGGCTTTGCTCAGATGATGACTGACAAGTGAGGTCTGATGGCAAGCAGGGTATGGTAGATGGGCACTCGCTAAGGGATGGGACATGGCTCTGTCCTATCAGCTACAGTGAGATTTCTTCAGGCTTTTCAGAGAGGGGCTGTGAGCACTGATCAGGATCTTGTGTGGAAAGAGAGGTCAGGCCTGGGCTTGCCTTTTGAGATGGCAGGGTGCCATCCTGAGCACCCTGTAAAAGTGAGAATATCACAAAACTGCTCAGAGCCAAAAGTAATATTTTTTCCCTCTCTAGGAATAATGAAGACATTCTGAAGTATCAAAAAAATCAAGGCAAGTTAAAACAGTTTAAAGATTTAAAATTCGATTAAATCACTGTTATCTGTGTTCAGTTTGAATCTAACTTTTCTTTAATGATTTAAAAAACAGTCTGAGATCTTAGAGCATCTCAAGGTCATCATTATGGCTACTAGTATAACCTTTTGGGATACCATGATTATGCATTCATAACTATCTTTGTTCAATACATACTATTAGAAACCATACTAAAGATTTTAGATGCTTTGTTTTATTTAATAATCGCATCATCTTTTTTTTTCCAGAAGAAATAACTGAGGCATAAAAAAAAGGTTAAGAAACTTTCTGGGCTAAACTAGAATTTTTGCCAATTTCTGATGACTCTAAGCCATTGCTCTGAACTAGTCTATGGCCTCTGATGTGAGGCTTTGGCTCCAACTACAAAAATCTCAAAGCTTATCCATCGGGACAAGACTCACAGAGAAACCAATATGAGAGTAATTCAAGGCTGAGTCATGTGAAATTATTGGTGCTATTGGACTTGAGAGACTCAAGAAATGAGTTAGCCTGAAGATGATAGAAATGCTTCATCAGAAAAAGGAACAGAAACTGGTCCCTGAGAGCTTGCTAGGGTTCGGGGTTGCTGAGTGTCAGATGAATGTCTGTGACAAGAAGAAGAACCCCTCTACAGAAAGCTTTCTGATGGTCCACTATTTAATGCTTATAAAAACTCTGAAATAAGCAGAACAGATTTTATGATCTCAGTGTTAGAGATGAAAAGCTTCAGGCCATGAAGGGACAGTGACTGTCTCTTTTTTTACCTTTGTGACTTATTTAGTCAGGGAGCACAGAAAAGTCTTGGAGTCAACCTTGTCATAACACACACACACACACACACACACACATACACACAAATACACTTACACAGATACACACAGTCTGAGAGTAGTAACTGCATAGAAAGTCCCAGATTTCAATCCTCGACTCAACAGGCCACTGGGCTTTGGCAGAGAGAGAGAACATCCCAGCAGACACTTTATCCCCACTGCGCTGCTGCAGAGCATTTGAAGTTTGCATCTTTAGTCTTTTCATTTATAAAAATCACAATGATAGCATCATTGGAGATGAAAGGGCAACTGTGATCACAGAAACTAATTAGGGAACAATTAATAATTCAAAACTGCAATAAAGCTGTTTCACAGACAAGAGCTTTCCTGGAAATGATTCCTGAGCCTGAGACTACCCTCTTAAATGAGATGTCTTCAAAGGAACAAAGATAATTGTCACGAACAAGGGCCTGGAAGATTCAGCCTGAGAAGTTTCCAGGCCCTTGGTGAATCATTTCTTTGGTATTGATGACTGTGCCATGTTGCCATGTTAATTTCTTTGTATTTCCGTTATGTAACTGAGATCCTGCAAGGGCTTTGCATTACCTTTTTCTCTTTAATGCTGCAGCTTCATCTCATATATCTCTATGTATAGGGTATTAGAAAAGGACTAGTTGTTAGAATTTTTTTTCTAAATACTTTCTCACATCAACTGCCTGTGGGAGAGTGGATTGGATTTTGCATTATCAATTTCCCAAACCCTAACATTAGAAAATATCCTCAGATATTTTCTTTCTAAATTTTCAACTTTCCGGTTGAATTGAGTTGTAGATAGATGAGGATGACGTAGAGACTCAGACTTTCTTTGAAAACACAGGACACATAATTGTTCACATCTGTGAAGAACATAAAAATGTTCTTCAAAACATTTTTATTTCTATCACTTTATTCAATTATCATGGTCCCCTTGGGATATTTGGAAAGGCAGATTCATTTTCTGCCATGTGACAAATAGGGACTGGAGCTTAAATAGCCTCAGGATTGACTCAGGATAAAAATGAGTGAAATGGTAAAGATGGACTTGACTTGAACTTGGTTTCTATTTCTGGGGCAAGTGTTATTTCCACTTCAGAACTTCTGTTCATCCACTTCCCTGCAGCTTTCTCTCATGAGTAAACCATTACTTTTATGGTAGGAGAGAGAAGTTTCTAAGCTGGTCATTTATCTGCAAATACCTCTTCTTTGCCTTGAAGTCTTTCTTCACCGATGTTTTAGAATGTCAGGAAAAAGGAGAAATTGTGTAGGGGATAAACAGGATTTAGTGGTGTTCTGTCCCACCCTAGATTTCAGATCCCCAAAGTACTTAAACTCTTCCATATTTCCAGTCCCAAGCTGTCAATCTCAAGCACAAGACAACATCTACCATTACGCACTCTTCAGTGAGACAGTAAGTGATGCCCATTTTAGAAGTATCTGTATTCTAAAGCAGATTCCACATTTAGGAAGGAGAGATTTGTCTGAAGATCAAGAAGCATCAGCCTTCAGTCATGGTATGCTTTGGTCTGAACATGAGGATGAGGATATTATTGGAAAAATTTTTTCTAAAATTATAATTTAGAAAATTTAGGAAGTTTTCATTTAAAGAGTCTAAGTAACTTGCCAAGTTTATAAATCTAGTCAAAAGAACTTACAAAGTAATCTTTGAAGATAGGGGTAAACAAGATGTGTGTGTCTAAGTGCTATAGACACCTGTGGGTTCCCTACTCAACATCCATTTCCACTTCCTTCCTTTACAAAAAATAAAATACAATAAACCACAAAAACAGATGCACTTTTTTTTTCTTTCATGTAATTTTCTCCATGTTGGCATGAGTTTCAAGGGTGACTTCTCCATTTAGAATCCTGCTCAACTGAGTCTGGCAATTGGACTCAAAACTTTTTAATCATTGATGTAAGCTTGGGCATATAATTTATAATATTATTCCATCCAGTGATATTTTTTGGGTAAAGAGGTAGGAATTTCTCAAAGACTTTTTCCTAATTCTTAAGGGGAGATAACAGAAAGTGTTTTTGTTGTTGCTCTCTTGGGGTTTTATTAGTTTTGTTTTGTTTTCATTTGATTTTTACTTATGGTCATCATTGTGTCCGGTTCAGATACTTGAAAAACATGTGGCCATGATCTTTCTCACAATCTGAAGGAAAAAGCAATAGTTAATAAGGGGAGCGTTTTTCAGAACCACATAGAAAGGGAGCTCAAGGCTTGAACCCTGTGTATCCAAAGGTGACCTCTTTGGGATTCCTTGTGGTTGGAGAAAGAAGATTTCCTTATTGTTTTAGCCAGTGGAGAACAGGCTTCCAGTTCCTCTTAAGCACAGCCCTGTTGTTTTGTACAGATTCTTTTGATGGTAGGAAACAACATAATGACTCTCGGAGAGATGAAAAGCAGAACATTTTGTTACTTGCAGCTCTGGATGAGAGAAGGCTGCCATGCAGGACCACTTAGGGGGCTGCCCCAAGGTTGGCCACACACTGGCAATGTCAGGAGCAGCTCAGGCACAGCCAGCAGGGTGGATTTAGCTAGGTTTCCCAGGCTCCCTGTAGACTGACTAATTTGAATACTTTCTCTGGCTGGGGCATAGGTACTATTCTTCTTGCCTGAAACTGGGTCCCCAAAGTAATGAGTGCTGGTACCAGGTAACCCTGCAGTGTGAGGAGTGCAGAACCCCTAAGGGAAGTGGATTGGTGTGGACTTCATCAGCTGCTCAAGAAGGGGAACTGACCCACCCCTAGTCATTACCATGAAACTGAGTCAAAATAGCACAACGAAAAATGAAAAGAAAAAACAAAAAGAATTATACCTGGTCAGTCAAAAGGAGCAGCTGCTGTCCCTTTTTGCCACTTGCCTTTAGACCAGTTTCCCAGGAAATTCTGAGCATATTTTTCCTATTCCTGCTGGAGCCATGGGCAGCCCCAGGTAATCCTGCAAGGTCATGGGTGCAAAGCACATGCACACACACACACAACCACCACCACCACCACCACCACCACCACCATACTCTACACATCTGTGACAGTAATTTTTCAGGGAAGGATCTGGAGTGGTTGGTACTCAGAAGTCACCACCTTCCTACGCACTCCCAATATAGCAGGAGGCAAGTACAAGGAGAAGCTGGACTTAAAACTCAGCCAGGAATAAAGACTCAACCTGAGATGCATATGACCCCCCGGACAAAGAAATAAGTCCAGGTGCAACCGAGACAGACACTGATGGTAAAACAGAGTGACATAAATCTACCACCTTTCAATAAGTCTCAAATCCCTGGCTTTCTGAAGCTGCTTTAGAAAGCCATCGTCTGAAACATAAAGGATGGTCTCATTTTTATTGGAAGATTAAGATAAGAGATAAGTTCAAAACCCTCCTAAAATCTCCCTGAGGTGCAGACACAGAGGAGAGAGAGTGCAGCAGAAAAGCGGGACACTGATCTATGAGACAGAGGAATAGGTGTATCAATGGGAAAAAAAAAAAAATCAAGGCTGATTTCTCCCAAAGCTTCCAAAGGCTCAGATCTTATAGACTGTGAGATTACCTTTTCAAACCATTTTAAAGATGTGTTCTCTTGGAATAATCATTTAAATTCAGTCTGCCTGAAAAGCAAAGAGAGGCTACAAACTCTGGCTACAGAGAAAGTGAGAATCCATGTAAGAATAAGAGTGTGATTATTTTTATTGTCTTCTTCGAGTCGCATTTCAAAGTTGGTACCTGCTGCTAGGATGAGCGGTTATGTACTAAAAACTAGGGCAACTAAGTTCCTTTTCTCCAAGTAGCTTATAAAACAAGAATAGGCACTATCCTAGGTAATCAGGGTAGTGTATTGAATACAATGTCTCTAGTACATGGTAAAATGACAGCAATGGAACAATGTGACCAGGTCACCAGGGGATCAGTAGCCACAGCTGTATCATATCCTCCAGGCAGGCAGCTTCCCCAGGATTTCAGGTTGTAATCTTCCCTAGGATTCTAGGTTGCAATACAAGAATCCCTAGGATTCCTGTAGCAAAATGAATGGTCTCATCACACTTACTACTGCCAGCCACTGTGTCTTGGGCTGTCTGTGGGCACTCAGCAAAGTGTCCTGAATTGAAAAATTCATGGGTAAGAAAGCACTCATGACCAAGCTTTGATCACGTTAATTTTAAGATGTGAGAGTGTGTAGTGTAAAATGTGAAAGGAAACAGGTAACTGAGAGTCAGTCTAACAGGGTTTTAAGTCTTTAGGTGAGGAAATTAGTGGCAATGGAACAAAACTAAGGTGTTGGGTTTTTATAGAGAACAAACCCTTGGCTATACCAGCATTTATTCATTCCCTCATTTGCTCATTGATTCACTACTTATTAAGCATGTATTGAACACAGCGCTGCCTTTCTGGACAAAAAAAAAAAAAGGTAGCAATGTTTGCCTTGACACTGAGCAATAATAATAAGGGTGACTTGGGACATGGGAAGAAAAGAACAACCAAAGTGCTAAAGGCACATTATATTCATGAGTGCACAAGTAACAGGGGATTTGAAGAAACAAATTTAACATGTAATAGCAGGTTCTAAACATTTGGAGAAGCAAAAAAGACTACTTGGATAACTTCACTATTTAACTTTTTAGAAATTTTCAGAGTGTAAATGCAAAAGTGAGAAATTCTTAGAAGTCACTGTGTTTAAGATTCTTTTCTACATTCTCCACTTAATTTCAGGAAAGTTTGCAAAGGGATTTTTTCAGGGAACTTCTTGGGCCATTAAAATGGGCTGGTCATTTGTAACCCAATTTTACATTGAATAACAAAAATTAGGCTTGTTAATACTTTGATACAGATCAGGAATTTTCTAAAGTGACTATAAATGTGGATCCAGCACCCTAGAAAGTAAACGAACAAGCTATTAATACTAACTGTATTACTGAAGTATTATACTGGACACTGTAGAAGATCTAGACAGCTGGGGCTTCAAGACATTTTAGAAAAGCCCTCAGATGTAATTGAACAGCCAAGAATAGGGAACATGACTACAAGGGCCATGGGGACCCCATGGCATCTTGATCTCAAAGGTCTTCACACAGGGCTGCAGCCACCATTGGAGGAGGGCACACTCATTGCTAAGGGCAGTGATATCCTAAAAGGGAAGAGCACTGGATGTCGGTGACCTGGGTTCCCATGTGACTCTCTTACTTGTGTGATTGTGTCAGTTCAAACTCCTCATCTTATATCTTGATTTTTTGGGCTATAAATGGATGTAATAATAAGTATTTCATGCCTTTCCTGGGAATTCCACATATCTCTTATACTTGGGTCAAGATATCAATTTGAGGAGAAAACGTAACTTGACTTAATCTGTCTCTGATTCTGTTATTTTCAGACACATACACTAATGCACAACATGTTGAGAAAATCTAAAATAAAAAATAGAATGGGAAGGATTGTAATTACTGGTGTCTCTCATGAATGCCTTTACATAAATAAGAGTGATTCTTGGGACTACTTAAATATGGTTTTGACTGAAGTATAAACTTGGAAATCAAATTAATTGCCATAACTCTTAGATCCAAGCCATATAATGGAATTGATGGCAGACTGACAATTCATATTAGCCCTGTCTAAATGCTGGCCTTGATCTTCCTCTACACCTGCAAACCTAATGCTATTGAAATATCAAAGAATTTCATTTCATTAGATATCCAACATATTTCAACTCAGCCAACTCCAATTTTGTAGCTATACAAAGGTCTCTGCTATTGCTTGAGGCTGTTACCCTTTTGTCAAAGACACCAGATCTCAATCAGCACCAAGAGCTAGAGTTAAAAGCGCCCATAAGTGGCAGGATACAGAATAACCATGGATAGGACTCTTCTCACCCCTTACCAATAATCTCCCAGATTTTGAGTGTTCCCAATTGGCTCTTTCACTAAAGAAATGATAAATGATAGAGGTGAGAGACTGCCAATTATTCTGATCTGATTACTACGCATAGTTTACGTATATTAAAATATCATATTGGGCCCCATAAATATGTACAAATATCAATTAAAATTTTAAAATCCTTGCTATAAAAAGATTCTGTTTCCCCACCAGTATATAAAATGACTTCAAATTTTGGATAATATATTTTCTTTTGTTAATATTTATACATGCCACCTAGATGAGGAGGTAGGAAAGGGATAGCAAGCTGTTCTTCTACCATTAAAATTCTGATTGGTATAATGGCCAGCCATCTCCTTGAAAAGCACTCTAAAAATCTAAAGGCCAGAAGGAGGGGGATGGGGTTAAGAAATGAGTCCACGTCACAAGGTTGTCCTGGAGAGGGGAAGGATTTGCGGGAGGGCAAGCCTAAAAAATAAACATCTTTAGGGGCTTGAGGTAGTGGTGTAAGGAATCTCCAGCAAAAGAGAGAAGAGTTGCATGGAGAAGGTAAGGGCAGCAGAGTAAAAGTATTATGTATAATTTATATATTCTCAGTAAATTATATTAATTTATACGTGTGTGTGTGTGTGTGTGTGTGTGTGTGTGTGTGTGTGTAATTAGAGCCCAAGCCTGACTTCAGAAATCTCTCACTGTTAGGAAGGACAAAACACAACACTACCTGGTCAAATATAAACCTGCTGGATGGTGCTATAGAGAGGAAAGTGGAGGCCGAAGGAGCACCCAGGAGGTGTTCTCAGAAGTGGAGGCAGACAACAGACAGTGAGAAGGGTTTTGTGAGCTGGAGAAAAAAGCAGAGGGCAGTGGGATTGTGAAGTCATTAAGATAATTGATAACAGACTGTCACATTTCAAAACTGGCTCTTTTCATCACTAGACACACAAGTCCAGGGATCAGTAAAATACTCTGCTTCTGTTTTTGTTTTCTTTTTTAAAGATAAATTTTAACAGTTTTTTATGTCTGAGATGATCTTCAGTGTCGAGTCAATGTGGCTTATGATGTACTAAGTGCTTATGGTGTGTTAGCTTTAGTGATGTTTAGATGATGATGATGATGATGATGATGATGATGATGATTATAAACAGAGCTCAGTTGACCTCCATAAAGTCAGGGCATGGCTGCAGGATGGGGTGTTTGGCAGCTAGACGAGGGAGAAGAGGTTGGAAATGTGATCCATTCCAAGGAGCCCATACTAGTTTCCTGACAATGCTGTGACAAATTACTGCTGTGACATTGGGTGGCTTAAAACACATGAATGTATTCTTTCATGGTTCTGGAGGCTAGAAATACAAAATAAAAATGTAGGCAGGGGTTTTGCTCCCTCAAAGGCTCAAGGGAAGTTTCTGTCTCATGTCATTTTCTACCTTCTCAAGATTGTCAACAATTTCTGGCACTTTGTGACTTATGCCAGCATTCTAATCTCTGCCTGTCTCTACATGACCGTCTCCTTCCCACCTGTGTGTCTGAGTCTTTGTATTGAAATCTCCTTATGAGGACACTAGTTATATTGGATTTAGGAACCAACCTAAGTCATCTTAACTGGTTGCATATGGGGAGAGCCCATTTCTAAATAAAGTTACATTTAGGGGTTTGTGGTGGTGAACTTGACACGTGGGGACCACTGTTCTACCCAGTAGAGAAACTGAATTATTCAACTAAGGTTTCAGGTCCTCAAATAGTAGGCACCATGTTAAGTTTCAACACTGACATTACTGCCCTATGTCCTTCCATTAAGTACCTGGGCTTCATTCCAGAAGACAGCACCATAAATGAACGTCGGGCATTCTTGAGATCCCCATGACATTTCACACCTAGTAAGAAGTCCTTAGGTTTTATCTTCCAGCTATCAATAAAGTGAATGTGGAAGATCTGAATATGAATTGCTTGCCTACATCATGAGTGTGTGATGGAGACAAGTGTGACCAAGGGGGACCATTAGTGAGCAGGGCTGGCCTTGGGAAACCTGGACAGAGGCCATGTATCCCCCATGCGGGGGATGTTCCGCCTTCTAGTGCTCCCTGTGTTCTCCCATTTCTGGTGGGATGCCTAGAGACGGACCTGATCATTGTACTACAATGTACTCAGCTCTCCCTGCTTGTTTTAGAGTTCTTAAATAGCAATACCCCAACGTATTTCTCCCTATGAAAAGCAGGGTGTCTCTGGGCTCTAAAAATAGACACTCAGAGCTCTCAAGCCTGGATGAGCTAAAGGAGTCATGTCTTGATGACAGAATAGGAATTTGGGGAGATATTTTAGCCATGCTACCTTCCAGACACTCCTCAAATGAGTCCACAGAATGGCTTCTTGCTTCCCCTGTGTGTAGGAGTGGCTTGGCACAGCCTTGCTCTGCTCTGGGCACCTCCATTCTGGAAAAATGAGTCACCTCTGTGGGCTGGTGCAGAGCGCCTCAGACCAGAGAAAGTGACACGACCCAGTGATGGAAAATGCGAGCCAGCATTTTTACATATGGAAACCTCAGTACACGGTGCTTGAATTAGAGGTTCTGGGGGTGTCATTCAACACCTTGTGAGTTCTCTTCTCCCGGTGGATTCCCTTGGCACTCATCCCAGCCTGTGTTGGAGAAGATAAAGATCCTACAAACTGTCCACACTGAGCCTGGGAAAGACATAAATGGGAGTAGGCCTTGGTCAAGCAAAGTAAAGGAAGGAACCTAAAATTCAAACCCTTCACAGGACTACCAAGAAGGAGTCACCCTGGATGTGGACTGAGCTTGGGCTGAGTCATCTGGAGGGGAAATTAGGGCTTCTCATGAATCTTTTATCCCAAAGTAAGAAGGAAGAGTGGGCCACAGCATTGGTAAATGGTTCTTCTCTGCATTTTGCAATGTCTGTACAACACTTTGCCATTGGAAGTTCAAGACCCTCTTCTCTTTTAATGCCATTCTCTGCACTTAGATCACTATTTTACCATTCTGCCATCTTCCCACCTTTGTTTAGTCAGTTAGTGTTTAATCTACTTATTTCAAATGACTCAGCCACCTACACTTCCTGCCAGCCACAAGCCATTTGGGGCCCAACTTACTCACACCAAAGAGTCTCGGAAAACAGAACCAACACGCCTCTTCTCTTGTGGGATTTCCTGTAAGGTGCTCTTGGTATGCGTTGTCTGGAGAGAGAATGTGACAGAAGAGTGAAGCCAGGCCCTCCCCGTGCACCTCAGCAATGCCCACACACAGCCCTGACACTAACAGTTGTTCAATCATTCTACCTTAACTGCAACATTGATAATCTCTTCCCTAAAACCCTCAGTCCTCTCACTTTTTATGAAACTGAACATAGCCCACACTGTTCCCTCTAGTTAAACAGTTCTGTACCTTGCCTACACTTTAGAAGAGTTTTTTTTTTTTTTTTTTTAAAACTAATTTTCAGACCCTGCCCTCCAGAGATATTGCTTTAATCAGTATCTGTTGGATTTGGTCATTGCTAATTTTAAAAGTTCCCCAGAAGATTCTTAGTAACTACATCAGTGTTTTGGTCAAACTTTGTGTCACCGTGACCAAAATACTCAACAAGAACAACTTAGAGCAGGAAAAGTTTATTTGAGGCTGATAGTATCAGAGGTTTCAGTCCATAGATTGCTGATTTCATGGCTTTGAGACCAAGCAGCACATGATGGGGGAAGGGCCCCCATGGAGGAACACTGCTCAGCTCATGGTGGGGTCAGGAAACAGAGAGAGGGAGGAAAGGGCTGCAGGAGGAACAACCCATCTTGCCTATGGTTACCACCCAGGCAGTCCTTTCAAACTAGAATGCATGCTTAGATTACACTTCTCATTAGCTCATCATTTTACCTCTGGATATTCCTGCACTAACAGGAGCTTTTGTTCAACACCTCATGTCCAAACAATAACTATCAACTTTTGTTTTTTCCCTCATTTCCTCCAGAGACTAATAAACTAAATCTTACCATGACAGACACTTGAACAATTTACCATGACCCTTGACCATCCACCTCTGGTTCCTGGCCACCTCTGCTGTGAGGTTGGGGCCAGGTGTCAGGCACACAAAAGAGTGCCACCCTCTAGATTCAGGTAAGCAATTCCAGGAAGGTGGAAGCACTGAGACGTATTAGAGAAACACCGGAGTTGAAAACAGGAGGAGCTGAGAAGTGACTTAACAGAACATCCACCATAATGGGATCTTCTCACACAATGTCACCTTAGGCAAGTATGAGCCTTCCCCTGGGGAAGGGAGAGTGGCTTGGCTTTATCTTCCTGTGTTCTTCTTCTGACTCCAGGGAGTCTAAGTCCTATGGCCTAGGAGTTGGAAAAAAAAAAAAAAGAAGAAAGCCAGCACTCTCTTTGTTCTTCAACTTTTCCTATTATTCCAGGCTGCAGATAAATCTTTTCATCTTGTTCACATTTCAAATAGCAAACCACTGAATTATTAATTTGAGGAAAAAATGCATAAATGATCAATTAGAATTGAGATGGACTTGACTGAGACGTGATAGTTATACTGACACATGGGCACGGTGCAGCAGCAAATTGGAATTGTCTGACCATAGGTTGGGTTTTATCTAAATATACGTCATGACATGTTTCAGTACTTACAGTTCTCTTTTGAGATTCTCATACCCACTGTGAAATCACTGGATATACTTGGGAAATGGGGTTTGTATTTTTTGCAAGTAACTGTAAGTGCTTGGTGACTCCATAGCTCCCTTCCAGCCACATGAATTGTTATTGATAACCAAGAAAAATATGAATAAAAGACAAATATATTGCAAGGTATGATGGAATGTACATACATACCAGAAAGTGGGAAGAACATCTTTTAAACTCAGAGGCAATAAGGAGACAATGGAAAAGGTGGGGGGAGAGAAGAACAGATGACCAACACTTCTGGGAGTAAGCAATCAATAAGAAGTAAGGAATAACCCCTGTCTAACAATATACCCCTTCACCTGCACTCTGAATTGGAAAAGCAACATGCTGTGTATAAATATGGCCTGGGAGGTACAGAGAAGCTCCTCTTAGGAACCATAATATCAGCTTCTCTCTTCTTGAGAACAGTACCATTGAGATATCACCAGTATCGTGGAGGAAACTTCCATGTTTGCTTCTGAGGTATTCTCGCATATTTTGAAAAAAAAAAAAAGCAAACATGGCAAAACCTCATTTTACAAAGATGGTTAACTGTTCTACAAAGCTACAGATGCCAATATGGGGTCTGTCGGCTGTTTATTCCTAGAGTGTTTGATAGTTAAACAAGTAAAGCATATGGATTTCTTAGTTTTTCAATTCATTTGCTCTTGGACAAGAATTGGCATTAGAGATATGCCCTTTTATAAAAATTTTGTCAAAATTCAAGACCTGTCCAATTCCAAATTGCCTGTGTACATAAGCCAGCTTCAGGATAGTATATAGATCTTTTACTGTGGGGGAAAAATGCAGCAAACTGACATGAAACATTTGAAAGCATATATACAGTTCAAAAATAAAGATTCACTGATGCTCTGAGGATAGGCTGAGTACTTATTTCAAAAACCGACTTACTATAAATGAAAACAATTTTTAAATTTTCAACAAGTTTCAAGATATTTTCTCTGTGAACAAGAGCAAGTCAATTGAAGAAAACTATCTGAATTTTAGAAGAAACACAGCAGACAAATAAAATGAATCAAGGTGAATGCCTTAAGTAGCCAGAAACAAAAGTCCTTATACAGGGAGCTATTAGAGAAGATAATAAAACATATTCAAGGATACAGAGGGTCTGCACATTATAGGTTTTCATATAATAGTGAGCAGAGATGGTAAAACAGGAGCAGACAGTTTAGAAATACAAAAGGCATTCTTGATTTAAGCAAGGCTGTGGACACAAACTGAGAATGTCCATCATGTTCCAGGTAAGCCTAAAGAGGTCCTAGTACAGTTTTTTTAAATTCAATAACTAAAAGATTAATCTTACACAAATCCAGGGAAAAAGTAAAAAAAATTACTATTTACAGAAGAAGGAGGAGGAAGGGGAGGAGAGGAAGGAAAGAAAACCTAGTTTGGCTGCAATTCCTCCTAACACTAAGCATTCGAATTAAAAACAGAACACAGTGTTTGAATCAAGACACCATATCCAGCTAATCTTTCATTTCTGTGTGCACAATATAGAAAGAAATTATGAGATACTTAGAGCACTTGAAGTATTCTTCCTGCATAACTGCTCAGCTGTCTTCAGAATTCGCAAAAGACCTAAAATACTTCAATATAACTATTGGTGATTATTAATAATAGTCCAAATGAGTTGCTAATTTATATTTATTAAAATAATAAAAATTCTCCTAATTATAAATACTTTTTGAAATTTTTTATTCTAATTTGTTATATATGACAGAAGAATGTATTACAATTCATATTATACATATAGAGCACAATTTTTCATATCTCTGGTTGTACACAAAGCAGAGTAACACCATTTGCGTCTTTATACATGTACTTAGGGTAATGATGACCATCTCATTCCACCTTATTTCCTACCCCATACCCCCTCCCTTTTCCTTTGTTCTATCTAAAGTTCATCTAATCCTCCCATGCTCCCCTCCAACACCATTATAAATCAGCCTCCTTATATCAGAGAAAATATTGGGCATTTGGTTTTTTGAGATTGGCTAACTTCACTTAGCATTATATTCTCCAACTCCATCCATTTACCAGCAAGTGCCATGATCTTATTCTCTTTTAATGCTGAGTAATATTCCATTGTGTATATGTACAACATTTTCTTTATCCATTGTATCCTTTAACCTGAAGGGTATCTAGGTTAGTTCCACAGTTTAGCTATTGTGAATTGTGCTGCTATAAACATTGATGTGGCTGTGTCCCTGTAGTATGCTGTTTTTAAATTATTTGGGTATAGACCAAGGAGTAGGATAGCTAGATCAAATGGTGGGTACATTCCAAGTTTTCCAAGGAATCTCCATACTGCTTTCCATATTGACTGCACCATTTGGCCATCCCACCACCAATGTATGAGTGTGCCCTTTTCCCCACATCCTCACCAACACTTAATGTTGTTATTCTTAATAGCTGCCATTCTGACTGGGGTGAGATGAAATCTTAGAGTAGTTTTGATTTGCATTTCTCTAATTGCTAGAGATGTTGAACATTTTTTCATATATTTGTTAATTCTTTGTATATCATCTTCTGAGAAGTGTCTGTTCAGTTCCTTGGCCCATTTATTGATTTGGTTATTTGGTTTTTTGGTGTTAAGATTTCTGAGTTCTTTGTATACCCTAGAGATTAGTGCTCTATCTGTTGTGCATGTTGTAAAAATTTTCTCCCAGAATGTAGGCTCTCTATTCACTTCACTGGTGATTTTATTTATTTATTTGTTTGTTTGTTTATTTATTTATTTATTTATTTATTTATTTATTTAGCTGAGAAGGTTTTTAGTTTTATTCTCTTCCATTAATTGATTCTTGATTTTAACTCTTGGGCAATAGGAATCTTATTAAGGAAGTAGGGGCCTAATCTGACATGATGGAGATTTGGGCCTACTTTTTCTTCTATTAGACTCAGGGTCTCTGGTTTAATTCCTAGGTCCTTGATCCACTTTGAGTTGAGTTTTATGCATGGTGAGAAATAGGGTTTCAGCTTCATTTTGTTGCACATGGATTTCCAATTTTTCCAGCACCATTTGTTGAAGAGGCTATCTTTTCTCCAATCTTTGGTTTTGGTGCTTTTGTCTAATATAAGGTAATAGTAGTTATGTGGGTTTTTCTCTGTGTCCTCTATTCTGTACCATTGGTCTACAAGCCTATTTTGGTGCCAATACCATGCTGTTTTTGTTACTATTGCTCTGTAGTATAGTTTAAGCTCTGGTATAGTGACACCACCTACTTCACTCTTCTTGCTGGATTACCTTACTCTTCTGGATCTCTTATTTTTCCAGATGAATTTCATGGCTGCATTTTCTATTTCTATGAGGAACACCAATTGTGATTTTGATTGGAATTGCATTAAATCTGTGTAGCACTTTGGTAGTATGGTCATTTTTCACAATATTAATTTTTCCTATCCAAGAGCAAGGTGAATCTTTTCATCTTCTAAGGTCTTTGATTTCTTTCATTAGCATTCTGTAGTTTTTGTTATAGAGGTTTTTCACCTCTATATCTGAAGACAGTGGCATCTGAAGAACAAAAAAAAATGAGCAAATTATTTTCTTTTTCAAGCCAAAGAATACACCCTACGTTTTAGAATGGAATTGGGATTGGTACACAGACAAGAATAATGCATTTCATCCCACGCACCAAGTTAAGAATGATCAGAATGCTGGTCTTAGAACAGTGAGGTGGGATGGCCCTGAGCTTCTTCCCAAAGCACACTGTTGTTGATCAGCTGTGGCTTCCATGAGAATGGATAGGAGAAATGACGGTTTGCTTCACCATTCCTGCATGGTAGGCATTCCTCACACCCAGCTTTTAGGTATTCATAGTTAAGAGACTCCCAGTTAGGATGAGGATGATTTGTCAAAAGCATATTTTATGTTTTAAATATGAACTAACCCCTTAAACTAATTTTGTCATCTGTCAGTTTACTCTTACCCTGTATTTGAATTCTGGGTTTCCCAGATCTTTGCTCTCAGCTTTTTCAAAGCATTCTGACTGACATGTTCCCCTGTGGTCAAACCAATCATATATGGCACCAATTTTATACAATTCTGAGAGAAACCCCTACCTTGCTGCTACTAGCATGAATTTTCTTATTGTAGTATATTTATGTTGTTTTCTTGGCCAGCCAGCATCCCACCCCCCTTCCCTAGGGATAGAATCCCCAACTGTGTGGATCTTGATAAGAGGCAGAGCCCCTACTTCTCCATGGAATCCAAGACACTGACATCCAACCCAAACCAAGCTGATCAGAAGCCCCCACAAAGTTTGATTAAATGACACACTGAAGAACTAAGTTAGAAAGCCTTCAAAGAGGAAGCTGGTGGCATGGCAGTGCTGTCCAGTTGCTGGAGCACTTAGCAGAGGCTCTGGAGAAGTGATATCAATAGTGTTCCTGGGGTGTGACCTTGGCTGCTGCCCCTCTCCCTTCAGATCCAAACCCGCTGCTCTAACCTTCCCATTATTTCTCTAGGCACTTGATAGCTTTCTAGTAAATGCCTTTTCCACTTTAATCAGAATTCATTTATCTTACTTGTACCAAGAGCTCTGACAGACCCAAGAAAGGGTCACAGGTTTCTGACCAAAGCTCTGCTTCTTTGAAATTTCCCTCCTAGGAAGGAGATTGCTCTGCAGGAAGCTTTTGAGACAACCTGTGCAGACTGGGGCATATATAGCTCTGTGACTGACTAATATGAGAAATACAATGGATACCACTATCTCAACAACTTGTATGCTTCACTGAGCACTCTGCAGTGGTTTGGAAAGGACTTTCTTTGCAACTGAAAGATTTTCTTGTCCCATTTGACTAGCTATGCAACTCTAGAGACATTACCTGGACTCTCTTAAAGTTCCTCAACTGAGAACTTGAAAGCTCATTAATTTAACAAGCATCTCTTAAGTATCTTCACTCTGTTTCAAGCTTTGTTAAGTGCTATCAAAAATGAAAGAAAGAAAGGGGGTGGGGGAGGGAATTTCTTGGGGTTTTAATTTATTCAAGAATGTAAGAGAAAATTTTCTAGAGGAGAAAGGTTTGTGCTGTGGGCTAAAAGATTGGCAGTGAGGCAGATGGGTTACAAGAAAATGTATGTGTGTGTGTGTGTGTGTGTGTGTGTGTGTGTGTGTGTGTGTGTCCACATGTGTGCATATGCGTTCATGTGTCAAGCACAGGAGAAAAGAATTGGAGGCAGAGATAGTAGCGGAATGAAGGAGCGTGGTGTATCAAGGAGCTGAAATATATCTAGTAAGCCTCTATTCAGAGAATAAACACAAGGATGATGTGAAGCAAGACTTTGGAAGGGTGAATGAGATCAGAATGTAAAGTATGAAGGCCAAGTCAGGGTTATCAATGGCTTTAAGCAGTGAGTAGAGGTAACCATTTTTTTCTTTCTCTGGGCATTTTGGTTTAATTGAAAGGCAGATGGCACAAGACACAATGCGGGAAGGACTATAGGAATTCATTTCAATGTGCACGCAAAGGACTGTCAAGTAATGACCACAAAGATGAAAATATTTGAAAGGAGTAAAATCAACAGAACTTGGTGATGAATTAAAGAGGTTAGGAGGAAGATTAAAAAGATAATTCATCTTCGATTCTCTGAGAGAAAATTGTTCCTTATGCTCACTTCTTAAAAATCTTTGATAACCCTGACTTGGCCTTCATGTTCTACATTCAGAGAGAGGAAGGAAATTGAGGGGGAGGGAGAAGGGATCATGAAAAATGAAGGAATAGTGGGATAAAACTGACCAAACTATCCTATGTACATATTTGAATATACTACAGTGAATTTCACCTTGATGTATATTTATAATACACTAATTTTTTAAAAAACTATAAATAAAAAAGAAAGACCTTAAAATAAAGAAAAGGGAATATGAGGAAGGATGAAGAGAGAGAAAAGAGAAATACTAGGAACTGAAATAGAGCAAATTATATTGCATCCTTGTATAATTCTGTCAAAATAAACCCCAATATTATGTATAATTATACTGTCCTAACCAAAAAAAAATTAAGATGGTTTCTTAGATTCTTTCTGCATACACAGATGGGTGGAGTTAGTATTCTTCAAGATAAAAGTCCTAGAAGAGGACATCATGAGTTGGGCTTTAGGTATGTTAATTGTAGGATGTCATTGCAATTCCCCAAGAGCAGATGTTGAAACAACTGGATATGTTTCTATAGCTTAGAAGGTAGAAAATATTTGGAAGTTATTCACAAGTGAAGTTACTTGAAGCCTTGGATATTGGTAAGATTATATAAGTAGAGTGAGATGGTTAAGGATGGAACACAGAGAAATTACATTAAGAACACTGAGGACTAACTAGAGAGATCTAGGAGAAAACTAATGAAATTACTATTTATAGAATCTGAGAGGGGAGTATGTCAAAGGGGAATGAATAGGAGTGCTCAATACAGCCAAGATATTAAGGAGAGGAAGACTGGGGGAAAATATTCACCAGAATTGGTCATCATATCAAAAATCAATATCATAAATACAATCACCAAATTTCAGGATATTGTTACCATAGAGTATGTGAAATACATACTCATTGAGGACAATAATAGTATCAGAGTTTCAGGCTTCTATCTAACCAGAAGTCAAAGTGAAAAGAATTTTCTAAATAGCAAGTCTTTACATTATTATGGCTTATTGCCATTTTTAAAATATTTTTACAATGTAAGTTGTCACATTTGATAGCCATAACAATCCTCCAGAATTGTGCATATATGATCTCTACTTTACAAATGATGAGACTGCAGTCCAGAAAAGTTTGAGTGATGTGCCATTTCTGTGTCAGGTGGCTCATAGATGTAGGAACAAGGCTTAAGTCCAGATATCTTGATTCCAACTTCAGCTGAGGAGGAGAGAAAAAGCTGCCCCAGGCTGCCTTATTTAAAACAGAAAGAAAGATCTTTGAAAAGAAACATAAAGCAATGCCACTCAAGCTCTTACCTGCGGCTTTTCTTGGAAGACTAAGCCCAAACTCATACAAGGCAATTTTATGAGTTCTAGAAAGACCTTCTGCTCCAAATAAAATGTTTTCTGAAAGCCTATTGTCATTTGCCATTCTGTTCCCACAGGCCATCTGAGTCTGCAGGTGGCTGTACTTTATGTTGCTTAGCAGGATCTTTTCTGAAGACCAGTGCCTAATTCTGAGCATTACTTTTTAACAGCAACATGAACAAACTAGAAGCTAAGCAAAGGACAGTGAAAAGGAGAAAAGGATGAAGAGGGAGTTACTTATAGAGGATAAATACTCAAAAGTGTCATAATTGTTATTTTCAATATCTGAAGGATATAATAAGCAGAGGATGCTCTGTTTATCATGAATAGATACTAAAGGGAAAATCTGAGTGTGTGTGTGTGTGTGTGTAACAAAGAAAAACACTTTTGAGCCATGAAAACTATTTAATTGCACAAGATAATTTCAGAGGTCATGTGCTCCTTATCAGTAGAGGGGATCAAGCAGGAACTTAATGTGCATATTCTTCATCTGCTCTGACCCCAAATATCACCTGCTCATTCCAGGTAGGTAGTCAGTGCAGTAAACTAAGATTAGAAGAAAGAAGAGCATCAATAAGCAATGACAAGCTGAGCTCTGCAACAAAATCATCAGCCAATATTGAAGGAAGTATTAGTTAGAAGACAGAGTTAACTAAAATGAAATGGAATGCAAAGTCTAGAAATCTAGCAGGAAAAAAAAACTCTAGGTATTAAACAGCACAGTTCTTTAAATATTCAGTATTGCATATTGAGTGATTACTGTTATAAAAAAATGACTACTAAATACATTGAATGTGTCAAGTACTATATATATATATTCTCCATTATTCTTCATAACAACCCTAGAAAAGTCTCTTAAGGATTCCACTTAACAGATGAGGAAATTAAGACTCCTATTTAGCAGTTGGTGAGTGAGAGTCAAGATTCCAACTCATCTATTCCTGACTCCAAAGATTATCTTCTGTTCTTGACTGAGAAAGCAAGTGGGAATTAATTGTGAACAGGATTTAGACCTTAGAGCACATACAATCTAGAAAGAATGGGAAAATAAATACGCAATTCCAATGGAGTGTGATCAGACTAATGAGGAACATTCTTCAAGACAATGAGATTCTATCTGATAAGACCTGTCTCTGAGCTTTGCCAGTAAGGAGGCAAACCAGTGGGTAGAAAAATATAAAACATATTGATTAAAAATGCTATGTATGGGGTTATTCCAACCTGGATTTTCATTCTTATTCCCCCAATGTTAAAGTATAGCTCTTCACGAGTTCCTATTATATTTCTGCACATCTTAAAGCAACTTTCTCCATTCCAGACATTTTTTAAAGGGTGTTTGACTAGTGAATAGCCTCAGAAGAAAGATAACATCTCCCTTTGGAGTAACATCATGCATACTTACTGTCCAAAATAATATAGAAAATGTCTCTCTTCAGGAAAAAGGCATCTATGTTTGTTCCCCATTATAAAATATTTGTGTTCTCTAAATTCAGGACTCTTCTGCTATGATACAACTCACACAGTTTGAATATTATGCAGCCCTATGTGTATAGCTCCGTGAAATGAAGATTTGGGGAACAGGTACAAATGCTGGCATTCTGGCTACTGATATTACTGTGAATAATATGCTGTCCTTCATCTCTGACCCAAAAGTTTTGTGTCTTCTATGAGTACCATGAACCTGTGGAAAGGTAACTTGATGGCTTGAGGATAGGGTACAATCTTGGAACCATCATCATTCTGGGCACTCACTAGCCAGGAAATTCAGGGTGAGTTGTTTAACCTCATTAAGCTTCTGTATTCTTAACCATTAAATGGGCTCTAACAATATTTGACAATATGAGTTAAAAAGATTAAAGGCAGCAACTAATGTATAGCTCTTCACTCACCATATGGCACAATGCATCAACATTAGCAAATATTTACATCAGAGCATTAGGCTGGGATAGAAAGGGGCAGACATTGTAGCAGACAAAGACCTTTTACTGATGCCATAGGCACGATTTCATTGATATCAGAAATTGAAATAGGTTTGAACAAAGAGCTAATTCCGACTGACTTTTCTTGGCTTCCTGGATTGCTGTAATGAGAAAGATTTTGAAACTGAATCTGGATTGAATAGTGAAGACTGTCTGATAGACTAGTGATTCTGCTATGGTTCTTGATTAGTAGAAGTATACATTCTTCATATTTGCACCCTGTGAGAAAATGTTATTTAACATTTCACCCCCTTCTATTTGATTCTGTACCACAATCTACTCTGAAAGAAGACATAAAATATAAACTTTATACTTGAAGAAGAAATACAAGGATCCAGTCATCTCGTTTCATTATCTTCAGGTACATTTGCAATTAGTTTATCTTGAAGATTGTGTCAGGATGATGCAGTGCTAACAATTAAGCATGCTGTGGGTATTTTATTAAGATTGGTTTATAATCGTTCTGTGTTAACAATTGCAAATGCTTCCTAGTCACAGAGAATCTCATGCTGGGTATTTCTGGGACACAAATGAACTTCCAAATCTATATCCACTTTACCTGGAAACTGAGTATTCACCACTATGTGCCTAAGGGGTAGGTCTGAAAAACCAGATGGATCTTCTCTATGTCTCAAGTCAGACAATGCTTCATAAATACCCTTTGAAGGGCTAATCCCGTGGTTCTGTCTTCATTTTAAGCAAGCTTGTTACCAAAAGCTTGGTCCTTATCCCCAATACCAAATCAATAATGAAAATAAGATTTTGAGAAAAAGCAAAAGGAAGTTTTATTGCTTTCCTGGCAAAGGAGAAACACTGGGGACTCTTGTCCCAGAGGCTGTAATTCTCACCATCAGGGGAAACAGAGGGCTTTTAAAGAGGTGAGTCAACAGCTACATTCCAGGTGTGTCCTGTCCAAGGTCATGATTCACTTGTTGACTTGGGAGATAGCCATTTCTTAGATCTTTTGGAATCTGAATGACTTCATTCCTGTGGTGTGTATGAGCTCAGGACAGATAACTTAGCCTAGCATGGGAAGATGATTAAACTTACTGTCCCCCAAGGTTAGGAAAAGGGGCAAGGGAGAAGAGAAAAGAAAAAGTGGGGAAAGTCAGTTTTAAAATAAGACATAGCAGCAGAGCAGCAAGGGCTGTATTTGAAATGTGAAGTGAACCAGTGTTAAAGTCTTGCAGGACCTTCTCTCATGGCTGCAAACACTCTTATGGAAGGAAATTTAGCAACTTGTTCCCCAAAAACATTTACTCCCTGAAAACTGATAATTCAATGTCTAAGAATTTATCCTAGAAGAAAAAAAAAACCAGATACATATTGATTTATATACAAGGTTATTCATTTATAGGTCTAGTTTTTAAAAACCTTAGATTTCTTGCAAATGAAAGTAGAATAAATTCATTATGATAATCCATAATGACTCAGTCATTGAAATAATGTATTTGAATAAAATCAATAATAGGTAATTCTGGAATGATATGAATGGAGAAAAGTAAGTATGTAATCATAATTATTAAAAAGAACTAAACCTTTAAATTAAGAAACATAAAATATCCATAAATATGTTGAGTATAGGGAGAAACGTTTCACTTTTCTTTTCTAACATTAGGTATAGAAGGTGTCTAATCTGCAGACAAACTCGGTAGGTCTCATTCTATTCTAGAAAGACTGACGGATACCTGGGGACAACAGCATTCAGCCCAGGGTGAATTTTTTTTCATGGGCCCTGCATTCTTTCAGCTTCTTCTAGATGAAGCTTATTGATTTCTTTGTGCCAAATACCACTTCCCCACTTAGGACAATCTTGGTAGGGCCATTGATCACGCTGCCCTGTCCTTTCTAGCCAAGATGGAAGGTACATGACCCAGTGTAGGCTAATTGGGCAGTTTCAGGAACACAGACTGTGGGAACACTAAAGAAAATTAATATTGACCTAACCCCTACCGCAGTAGCCTAAAGAGACAGACCATTATTTTTTGATACAAAGAAGAGCCCTGTTGCTACTCTGTCCTCATTTTGTTGAAACGGCTTCTTCAACTCTTCCTTTCATTCTTAACCTACCTTTCAATGTTCTCATAAGTAGACTTTTCTGAAAGTTATCCTGAGTTGGTGTCTGTCTTACAATTTAAAAGCCATAAATTAATACAGTAAAAGAAAAAAAATCATTATGGGGCCGGGCGAGGTGGCATAGGCCTGTAATCCCAGTGGCTCCAGAGGCTGAGACAGGAGAATCATGGGTTCTATGCCAGCGTCAGCAATAGGGAGGCCCTGAGCAACTCAAGGTGACCCTGACTCTAAATAAAATTTAAAAATAGGGCTGGAGATGTGGTTCAGTGGTCAAGTGCCTCTGAGTTCAATCCCCAGTATCCCGCCCCCGCCAAAAAAATAATTATGGGCCACTTCTATGGTTGAGATCACAGACCAAAGACCAGTGAGGCTACTGGCCACTCCTCAGTCTGAGACCTTCTTTGCCTCTGAGTCCTGTGTTCATTTCTTTTTATAAGTTGTGAGTCCTGGAATGCCACCTTCCACACTCAACTGCCTTCCACTTGTTCTTTTTTTCCTTTTTTTTTTTTTTTCTTTTGGGTACCAGGAATTAAACTCAGGGGCATTCGACCACTGAGTCACATCCCCAGTCCTATGTTGTATTTTATTTAGAGACAGGGTCTCCTTGAGTTGCTTAGGACCTCACTTTTGCTGAGGCTGGCTTTGAACTCTCTATCCTCCTGTCTCAGCCTCCCAAGCTGCTGGAATTACAGGTGTGTGCCATGGCACACCACTTTCCTACTTGTTCTTTGGCACATTGCCCAGAGACTCAGTCCTTGACCAGTGAATCACCAAACTGACCCCAATCTTCACAGAAATTTGTGGAGCTGCCTCTCAGAAGACCCTACACTGATTATGCTCAGTAGGTGGATGACATTATCATCAGAAGGCAATTGAAGGATGTTTCTAGAATACATTTTTTATTTCAAGGCAGAATCATTTGATTCTTATGTAAGATAATTTTTCTTTTCCCTACTGGAAATTATTGTTCCAATCGTTGGCGTTTTCTATTCACCTAGCTTAAATTCAGTGATATTGCAATCTCTAAATAACTGTTAAAAGTCTCAGCTTGACTTTCATGATTTTTTTCCCTTTGAAAAAGTTTGGCACAATATGTCTTACATAATACAAGAGCACACTGAAGCAATAATGAAACACCATCAGCTCCTACTAAGTGAGGTTGTTATGAATTAACTCTAAATTCTCCCCAAGTACTTCTGCCAGAAATACTTCCTCCTTCCATTTCCATCTTTCCATTTAGCCGTGCATTAAATTTCCAAATTCAATTCTTCTACATTAATTTTGACTAAGCATAATGTAAAAAAAAAATCAATATTGTATTGGATAGAACTAGATATTTGTTAAATCTATTGCAAGCTGTGTAATTTTTATCAAATTTCTTAACTTTTCTAAAAAAAAAAAAACTTCTCTCAGCCGTGTGTGTGTGTGTGTGTGTGTGTGTGTGCATCCAAAGTATATTTTAGTGAGGATCAAATAATATCTGTAATGTACCTGGTATTCGGTATATACACATTAAATGTTGAATCCATATACTTATTTTATACTTATTTTACTTGCTTTACAGAAAAGATAAAGATACACTTTGTCTTTTCTGTAATTTATTCCATGTATCCATACAATGTATGTACTCTGTTTAAATGATAATGGTTTGTTATTGCTAACATTTTATTATGGATTAAGCAATCAAAGCTGAGTAAATCAAAGAAAAAAAACATTATAATGTGAAAATATCTTTCAAGACAGAAAGAAAAATCTCAAAATTTTTCTTGTGTCTTCACAAATATTGCGCTTGTTGTTTCTACACACAGGAATCCATTGCTCAGTTTTGCCTCACTGGGACAGTAATGCCTAATATTAATAATACCACCTTACATTTACATATTATTATACTGTTGGTCAAAGTTTGTATCTATTGCTACATTTGATTGTGTTCTAGTCCCGGATTCTCTTACAGGCAACATTGACTCTTCCATTTTACGATGTATAAAATAGTTGCAATAATAGTATGAAGATTCTTTGCCAGCAAAGGGCAAAATGAACCCAAGGACAATGACATCTCCTTTCTTCCTTCCACCAGCTCCCTCACACTTCTTCAAGATTTCTTTTGTCCTCCCCTTTTCTCAAAACCCATTCTGAGAAAACACTAGTCACACCAAAGTAAATATGGCTCACAAAGTTTGATTACTTATTTTTCCAAGGTATCTTTTTTTTTTTTTTTTTTTTATTGTTGGTCGTTCAAAACCTTACACAGTTCTTAATACATCATATTTCACAGTTTGATTCAAGCGGGTTATGAACTCCCAACTTTACCCCGTATACAGATTGCTGTATCACATCAGTTACCCTTCCATTGATTCACATATTGCCTTTCTAGTGTCTGATGTATTCTGCTGTCAGTCCTATTTTCTACTATCCCCCCTCCCCTCCCCTCCCCTCCCCTTTTCTCTCTACCCCTTCTACTGTAAGTTTTGATATGAAGGTTATTTGGGGCTTTTGAAAGGAGGTCTGTGTTGCCAGACACCCGCTGTGCACATCTGCAATCACAGAAACTTGGAAGCTGAAGCAGGAGGGTCACAAGTTTGAGGCCAGCCTTGGCAACTTAGGGAGACTCTGTATCAAAATAAAGAAATGAAAAGGACTAGGGGTGTAGTTCAGTGATAAAGCACCACTGAGTTCAATCCCAGTACCCCAAAGCAAGGAAGGCAGGAAGGAGAAAGAAGAAGGAAAGAAAGCCTGCCTGCCTGGGTGGTGAGAGAGGGTATTAGATGTTCAGTTTATTGAAGTTGGTCATAGTGTTATAAATAAAAGGGATAAACTGCCTAGAAACGTGAAATGGAAAAAAATCTTTGCCTTGAGTTGTGGTGGTGACTTTGTCATAGCTGTAGCCCACATCAGATTGGATGTCCTTCTCTCAAACCTTTTCAACCCTTATGTCATGTCCCAGTGAAATCAGTAACACAACACTCTGGAATAACTTGTTCTTATGCTGAGGATATATCTAAGGTCCTTTCAAAAGAGATAAAACATTTCATGGCCAAATTAATGAGCAGAATGCAAACCTACTCACTTTGAATCCCTGTCAAAATAAGTACTTCCTAATGAATGCTTTATTTTTTAAAGGGTTCTGTTTATATCATTTCATGTATGATTTATAATAATCCCATGCAGTAGAAATTGATTTGTTTCTCAGATGAGGGAACTGAGGCTGGGAAGTACTTCAATTATCTGATCAAATCTCAGACTTGGAAGTGGTCAGTTGTCCTGCAGATGCGATTCCCTGATTTCCACACCTGGTTCTAGACTGGGCTGAGGGCAAAACCAGAAAGTTTTCACAGAACTCCCTTAAAACTAAACTTTCACCAGCTTCACCAGTGGCTTGGGAGGCTAAGACCAGGAGGATATGGAGTTCAAAGCCAGCCTCAACAAAACTGTGAGGTGCCAAGCAATATAGTAAGACACTATCTCTAAATAAAATACAAAAAAAAAAAAAAAAAAAGGGCTGGGGATGTGGTTCAGTGGTCGAGTGCCACTGAGTTCAATCCTGGTACCAAGAAGGACAAAAAAAAAAAAAAAAAAAAAACTGAACTAAACTTGCAGAACTTCCAGGCAGAATTGTCCTGTTGAAGACAACAGCACCGCAACCTTGAGGCATGCGATTGTCACAACAGTTCTTTCAGCATTTCAAATGTCACTGCCTGGGCTAAACACTGTGCTTATGTCTGCTTCCACTTAGGAGTCACTAGGGCATGGAGTCAACTGCCTGAGTCACAGAGGCTCCGGAAACACTTTCATTTAAAATACTGAGATAATTGAGACAAAAGTGCTTCAGCAAGAATACTCTAAGGATGGTTTCCACTCAATCCTCTCCTAGGGCAGACAAGGGGGTCTTTGTTAGGCATTTCCTGGGTGAACCTTCACACCTCCTGATTTGCAAGGTCTTATTCCTCCTCAGCACACCCTTCACTCTCTTTACTTTGGTTGTGGTTAAATATGAGGCCGTTATATCCAGGCCTCTGCCACTAGTCTTGATGACGGGGATATTAGCCTCTTTTGCAGGCCAGAGAACAAACTGCAATTAGCAGAATCAAATTACTTGCCAAAGATCACCAAATATCAATATATTCCTAAGATAAAAGTCATGATATACAAAATGGAAATTCCTCTTAGCAATATTAACTGGCTCACCTTGTCCATGATTTGATGTACGAGGCATATTGATGACCTAGCTCTCCCTGCACATTCTAATTGCACAGTGACAGTGAGTGAAATGCAGGCAAGGGTGAAATGCAAGCTAATGGATAGGGTATTTCACCATCAATGGGGAATGAGATAGAGCATCCTAAAGGAGTTTACCTTCATTCTCTAAATAAATATTCATTAGGGGCTTCTGTATTAACATTACTGAGCAGTTTTGTTTAAAGATATATTGCTGATAGATTTCAAACATCTGTGGATACACACACACACACACATACACACACACATACACACACACACACACACACACACACACACACACATACACCTTCCTTAGTTTCATCTCAGAATTTCTATGCAGAATCCCTGGGGTTAGGGTCAATCTATTGCCCCAAGTTGCTCTGATGTTCTGAATCCCTCTAAAACGTCTCTTACAATATAGAGATAGTCTAACAGTCAGCATGGACATCAGAGAGAGAAAAACAACAGATTGAATCCGGAAACAATCAATATGTATAAAATATAAAACAAAAGCATGAGTTTGGAGGTATCAGAGATTTCAAGAAACAGCCAAAGATCTAGGAATCAAGATATTAGAAGGAAGTCCACTGAGCTGTGCCCAGCAGTCTGTTTGGTGATCTTACCCTCAAGCTATTTACTTAAACATTTTGTTGTTATTGTTGAGGTAAAATTCACAAAATATAAAATTAGTTAACATACTGAAGTATGAAATTCAATATCATTGTGTACAATCACAATTTTTTGCATTCATCTCTTCTAATTCCAAAATATTTATGTTACCACCAATGGAGTACCAATACAGAGTCAATTTGAAAAACCAGCCTCTATCTCAGAGCAAAGCCTGTCCAAGGAAGGGGGAGGGACCCTTGTCCTTAGAAAGACCCACAGAGCACTCCTAGGCACATACTCACCTTACGACCAAGCTAGCTTGCAATAAACACCTCTTTGCTGCTTACATTGATCATGGTCTCTGGTGGTCTTTTGGGGGTCCTGAATTCGAGCATAACAAATTTCCTAGCCATGAGCCCTTGGTAACCATTAATCTGCTTTCTATCTTCATGGATTTACCTAATATGGATTTTTCAAATTAATGAAGCCAGACAGTATGTGTCCTTTCATGTCTGGCTGCTTTTACTCAGTGTAATGTTTTCAAGGCTATCCACACGGTAACATCTTTAAGTACTTCATTCCTTTTTATAGCTAAATAATATTTCACTATATGGCTATGACACATTCTGTTTGTTGTTTAATCAGTCGAAGGACATCTGGGTTGCTTCCCTTATCTGGCTATTACAAATAGTGTTACTTTGAACAGGTTTACAAACAAATATTTGTTTGAATAACTGTTTTCAATTCTGCAGTTTAGGAATGGAATTTCTGAGTATTTTATATCAAATACCTTTTTGTGAAACTACCAAGTTTCTCCAAAGCACCTGCATCATTTTATATTTCTGCCAGCAACATAGAGGTGTTCCAATTTCTTCACATTTTGCCAACACTTCTTTTCTTTTTTCTTTTTTATATATAGCCATCCTGACAATTTATTTGTTTGTTTGTTTGTTTATTAGTTTAACATGGACACAATACCTTTGTTTTACTTATTTATTTATTTTATGTGGTTTTGAGGATGGAGCCCAGTGCCTCATGGGTGCAAGGCAAGTGCTCTACCACTGAGCCACAACCCCAGCCACCATCCTGATGACTTTTTATTTGTATTTCCCTAATGACTAATGATGTTGAGCCTCTATTAATGTGTTTGTTGGCTATTTGAATATTTACTTTGGGGAAATAGCTATTGAATTTTCTGTCCATTTTTTAAAAATTGGAATACATATGTTTTGTTGTTAAGTTATAATATTCCTCATATTTTGACATCAGGTTCTTGTAAGATATAAATTGCAGATATTTGTCCCATTCTATAGCTTGTATTTTCACTTTCTTGATAGTGTCCTGTGATACACAAGAGTTTCTAATTTTGATGTCTAATTTATCAATTTTATATTTATTCATTAGCTTTTGATGTGTCACATTTATTTATTTTTAATATGAAATAAGAGAAAGAAATATCAAGAAGCAGTTAAAAAGTAAAACTAAGTTTCTTGCATTCTTGTTGCTATGGATAGAAAAGAACTAGAAGTAGAACCTACAGAAGAAGGCTCTTAATTTGGGACAAATCAGAGTTAAATCAAGCCAGATAGAGAATATAACCAGTCTCCAGTGAGCACAGTTCCTGATTGACTAAGGTGAACAGTCCCTATTCCAGTTAGCCAACAGAGTGACAGGAGAGTCCCTTCTATGGGAAGCTGGTACTACCCAAAACACTACTACTTATACAGGACTAGCACATTATCAAAAATTCTATGTCATACCAAGAAGCAAGACCAGAAGTTAAAAATCGGCAATAGAACTTATGAGTGGGTATTCCAAATAAACATTTAAAACAGAGATTTTTTAATATAATCATGATTAAATATTTAAGAAAATAGACAACGACATGAAGAATTTCATGAAAATCTATTTCAAAGTAGTCAACGGAGCAGCTTATGATGGTGCACACCTGTAATCCCAGCTACTTGGGAGGCTGAGGCAGGAGGATCACAAGTTTAAGACATGTGTGGTCAACTTAGTAAGACTGTTTCAAAATAGAAATGGGTATAAAAGGAGCTAGGGATGTAGTTTGGTGACTTAGCACTAGTCTAGCATGTGTAAAGCCCTGGATTCAATCCCCAGTAGAAGATGCAGAAAAAGAAGAAGGAGAAGGGGGAGGAGGAGGAGGAGGAAAAGGAGGAGGAGGGAGGAGAAGGAGAAATAAGAAGGAGGAGGAAGAAAATCACCAACTGAAGAATAACCAAAAATAATAGCTCAATACAGTTAAATGAAAGCAGACTGGACATAAATGAAAACCAAACTAATTAACTGGATGAAAGGTTAGTAGAAATCTTCAGGCTACAAATTAAGGGAATTCATAAAAGAGTATAAAAGAAATTTAGATCAAGGTGAAACAATTGAACATAAATGTGATTGGAGCCCCAGAACAGAAAGACAAAGAATGAGAAGATAAAGTATTTAAGGAGATAATGACCAAGAATTTCTCCCAAATCGAAAGATACCAAGGCAAAAATTCAAAAATAACTAGGAATCCTAAGAAGGATAAAAACCAACAAAATCACATCTGGTTATACCATAGCATAGCTGTGAAGACCAAAGAGAAAAATATAAAAGCAGTCAGAGGAGAAAAGACCCAATGCCTTCAAATGAGTGACTGTAGACTGGTAGTTAATTTCTGGAAAAATGGAATCCAGAAAGAAAAAAGAGCAATTAAAATGAGAATTCTATAATCCAACAAAATTTTTTTTTAAAAAAAAATAAAGGAGGAAATGTAAAAAAATCTTTGAATATCCTTAATCTTGGCCTTTCTCTTGAGTCTACCCTCTTTCTCTTGATTCCAGGTCAAGATGGTTCTTTTATTTGTTTTTCCATTTAGTCTCATTATCTCGAATTCATAATACTCTGAAAGGAAACAAGAACTGATTAGGAGCATACTTGTGTATAAAATCATGTTAGAGCTCTAAGAAAGACAATATTTGATTTATTTATAAATTTTAAATTTTCTACCTAGGTATCTGAAATCTCTCTCCCTTTGGTTACAGAATAATAAAGCTTTAATTTGATATCTTGATGCAAAAGAAAAGCAAATTAAATTTGACAAAAAACCAAAAATGGTTGTTCAAGGACAGCCATCGAGATTACTGAGTCTCTGTTGAAATCTCCAACCTTGATATCAGTCAAAGTAGATGTTTGAATCTAGAAACAAAGAAGCCACTTGGTTAAATTTATCCTTTAAAAGTCAAAAACAAAATAAAACAAGAATAAGCAGAAGGAGAACTTGCCGGATAGGATTGGTAGAGCAGTTAAACAGGGCTTTTGAAAGTCAAGGACCAATGTTATAAAACCAAAGCAGCAACAAATTAAATCTAAATATCCTAGGTTTTTAACTATGAGTAACTTAATTTTGCATATGAGTAAACAAAAGCTCAGAGGGTTTAAAGGATTTAAGGTCACTCAGATATTTATTTACAGAGCCAAAAACTGTACCCAAATTTCCATGCACTTTCTCTTCTGTCAAAGACTATTAAGGTAGTATGATATTTGTTGCCAAAAAACCTCATAACCTAAAAACTATCTTTCCCACAGAAATTCCAGAATTTGTCTACTAAGGGCCTCTGTTAAACTTATGAGATAAAACATGGTAAGTGATTGACTTCTAGTAACTCTTAATCCCTTATATTTCTGAATTAGTTAACTTCCAAACACTTGAGCATGGCCTAAGAAGGTGGGACTATCATAGGTTAAATTCAGATGTAGAGGGAGTAGAGTGACGAAAATGTTGCTGAAAGCTTTGTCCTTTTCCTCAATGCCAATCCAATAACAAGAACATGGTTTTTGAGAAAAAGGAAAAAGAAGGTTTATTGCTTGGCTAACAACAAAGGAGAAACACAGGGAACTCCTGTCCCAAAGGATGCAATTCTGCCCTTCAGCAGGAACAGGGGGCTTTTAAAGAGGTGACTCAAAGGTTACATTCCATGTGTCCTCTGTCCAGAGTTGTAATTCACTTGTTAACTTGGGAGATAGTCATTTCTGGGATCTTCTGGTACCATCCCCAAAGTCTGGATTTCTTCTTTCCAGCTTTGGGTATGTACTCAAGGACAGACAACTTTGCCTAGGAGGGGGAGGAAAGGTCACCCTGTTTCCCCAGAGATTAGGGAGGGATAGAGATTAGGGAGGAGCAGGGACAGAGGAAGGGAAAGGAACATGTCCATTTTAAAAATCAGTTGCAGTGGCAGAGCAGCAAGGGCTTTGTATATTCAAAGCATAAAGTGGACCACTGTTACAAAAAGAGCTAAGTGTGTAAACCAGGTGTGGTCGGAGCTAGAGATTACACCACACCAGAGGCTGGTTATGAAGTTGCTGGGAGAGGGATATTATTAGGGAGCAGGACAGCCACTCAGGGGTAAACTGAGAAAAAAACAATTAAGGGCAGCTGAAAACCCCAGGGGGTCTTATTTGACAGAATAGCACTGAGAAATCAGCCTCTACCTCAGGAGCAAAGCCTGTCCAAGGAAGGGGGCATGACACTTGTCCTTGGAAAAACCCACAGAGCACTCCTAGGCACATTTCCACCCTGCTGAGTTGTTTATCTACAAATAACAGGAGAGATCCTCTTCGGAGCCAGGTGTCCCTGACTCAGTCAGGCTAGGTAAGGACCCACAGCAACCTCCTAGCAACCACCAATCAGCATGAGGCAGGGAAAATACCTGGGATGCCAGATGACCCTCCCAGTAAGTAGTTTATGGTGGTTGATAACGTGTTGGGAAACCACATAATTCAGCACATACTCTCCTCATGGCTTAAACCAACCAGTTCAAATGAATCCCCCTCTTGTACTAACCAATCACCCTTACCCAACTTTTTCCGCCAGTGAATGTGCTAATCATGTTTTAGAGTTGTTTTATTATTTCCCCGCGGTATGTGATGATTTGCTAAGAGATGCTATGATGTATGTGAAGTCCCTGCCTTCCCCAAAGAGTGTATAAAACTGCTGCAAACCCTGGGCTCAGGGCTTCTCAGCGTCACCAGTTGCTGTGTGCACACGGAGGACCAAGCTAGCTTGCATGAACACCTCTTTGCTGCTTACATTGATCTTGGTCTCTGGTGGTCTTTTGGGGTGCTGAATTTGAGCATAACAATAACATCCTGTCACACTCTACCAGATAGCCTGGATTCTCTCTGAATCACAAACTATCATAACCACAATCAGTCTGATAACTAAAATACCAAGGCCTTCACAAAGAAATCTTGCTGAAAAATATTCAAAGGGTAATGAAATGATTAAGGGAGTAGGTAAAAATAGGGGGACACAGTTTCCCTTAGAACTCCAATTGTGTGAGCCTCATATCATTCGGACCTGGGTAAGACTCTTCAAAATTTCCCTGGTACCTCCAATAAAACTGGTAGGTAGGAGAAGTGAATCATCTCTTTCCTCTCTGGGAAAACTCACTCTCTTCCTTGAGAGTGTTACCTTTTCTCTTTTCCTTCAATAAAGGTATGCATGCTACTCTGAGCAATATGTCCAAAATCATCCTGGCATCATTGCAAGAATTAGAATGAAGGAGGGTGGCCTTTGCAGTTGCCTCAGCTTTATGGCAGACCTTTGCCCTATAACATTGTGACATTGTCACAGTGGTACACTTTATGCTTTGAATATAGCCCTTGCTGCTCTGGCACTGCAACTTATTTTCCAAATGGGTATGTTTCTTTCTCTTCCTCTGTCCCTGCTCCTCCCTAATCTCTCCCCATCCCTAATCTCAGGGGAAACAGGATGACCTTTCTTCCGCATCCTAGGCAAAGTTATTTGTCCTTGAGAATCATAGCCTTTGGGACAAGAGTCCCCTCTTTTTCTCCTTTGCCAGCAAAGCAATAAACCTTCATTTTTCTTTTTCTCAAAATCGTGTTCTCATTATTGGATTAGCTTTGGAGAGAAGGACCAGATTTTTGCAATAACGTTTGTGATGAATCAAAGTGTAACATGGAGCATGGAGTTGGATAGTTCTTTTTTTTTTATCTTGCAAAATTTAGAGAATGAGATTTACAGATGGCAGAGGATGAAAGCAAAGCTTAAGAATTTATTAAAGAAAAGTAAAGCTCCTGCAGAGGAGAGGGGAACCAAGAGGGTTATGAGTGAATGACTATTGTCTAGGGTTTCTATGAGTCTATATAGGTTTAAGGGAGTCAGTCCCCATCCCAATCCTAGGTAAGGTATTCAGTGCCCATAAGACATTCCTGCAGCCTTTAGTCAAAATATTCATCAGGCATTTTTTGCTTCTTTAGAGAGACTCTGGACTCCAGGTCATGCATGTTCAACTTAAAAGTAAACTTTCTCCAAGTTTTTTTTTTTTTAATTCTTTTTTTTAAATTTTTATTTAGTTAGTTAGTTAGTTAGTTAGTTAGTTGTAGTTGGGCACAATACCTTTATTTTGTTTATTTATTTTTATGTGGTGCTGAGGATAGAACCCAGGGCCTCACACACACTAGAGGAATACTCAACCACTGAGCCACAGTCCCAGCCCTTCTCCAAGTTTTTACCACAAACCTGAAGCTGCTGTCTCCTGTTACCCAGGAAGTCAACTGCTGTTACCCATTTCTCTGCTAGGGCTTGTCTCTTCCTCCTGACCTCAAAAGGACCTGAATTCAAGGAAACTTCTGGGCACTTCATAAGATTCTTTAAGCTGTTACAGGGCTGGGGCCTTCTGGGAAACAGAGGCCTCAGGAAGACACCTCTTCAAACCCCAATTCTTGCAATCAAGTTGGAAAGATTTTAGATACGTCCCGCCCCTCAGATTAACAGGCGTTGAGTTTATTAGAAGGTCTAGAAAGGGGGAAAAGGGGACACTCTCAAAGGAGTAGTGGGTGAACAGCATGCCTTTCCTGCCCTCCAGTTTTATTTTGATACCTGTGAGGTTTCCACGGAGTATCACCCAGGCCGACCTCTTTGACTGACAGCAGGATGACATCAGCCTTTCAAGTCCCACGGACCAAGACAATTCTAGGTCACTTGGACCCATTCAGATCCTGTTCTTTACAGATTTTATAATTAGGGGGAATTATCCTTATCTCCCTGAGTTTCAGATTCTGATATGTAAAGGTCACAAAAGTCCCCCCATTCAGGGTGACTTGTGTTCTTCTTACTGGCATTTTTGGGGCCTATATTTCTCCTGCAGATAACAGGGAGTTTGCTGAGAAATGTAACACATCTTACTGACTTAGGCCAGGAAAGGCTGCAGATAAATTGCTTTTTAAGAGTAAAAGTACATGAGGTCAGTAGAGTGGGCCCACTTGATGGAATTATTCCCTTAACCTCATGTTTGTACCACCACTCATGTTGATATGAACCTTATCAAAGCCTCAATTTTCCCTGGGTAATTTCCATATCACAGGACCCAGTCCTGGTAGAACTCTCAACGGGGGCCTAGCATGATACCCTTGGTGAGGAAAAACCTAATTCCCTATGATGGCTGATATTCTTTCCATTGCTTGCCTTGCTATCATTCGCAAAACATCATTCCATAAATGTGTTTTGTAATTTTCTTGGCAGGGCACTAACACTTGTGGCCAACAAGGTCAAGAGTCAGCAAGAAGGCTGATATGAAGTAGAAAGAAGGCTAACCATCCCGGGAAGCCACTTTAGACCATCGCGCTGTGTCTCTGCATTGCAAGAGGAGCTAGTGCCTAGAGTAAAAACAGGTCCTTGATCACTTGGGCCCACTTTCAGGAGAAAATGACTGATGACTTTCAGAAGAAACTGCTCACTTTCAGAAGAAGATGACTGATGACCATATAAATGTTAAGCCATGTATTTATGGCAGTGAGGGGACCTAAACCCAGAACTCTTGACTCTATCCAAGCTTTTTCAATAGTAGTTTAGTGTCTCCTAAGTGTGATACAGGGATAACCCAATATCCTTAAGCCTCTTCAGGAAATCTGTAAAGTCAAACTATTTTCATAATAATGCTAAAAAATCATTTGCCTTTTATGTTCTTCTCTCCCAGGCATGGAAAGGACTTCCCCTTCAGCTCCATGGCAGATGATGACACCATTGTTCTGATGACTAATGGATGTGTGCTGGAGTGTTTGTATTGTTTTAAAATTCATCTACTTCATTTTCGGATATTGGAATTTGGCCAGTATCAACAGATACAATTTACATAAATGAAAACCCTTTGAGGTCCTACATAATTAAGTCTTAAGGATCCTGGAACTAACAAATTTGAGAGCTGCTATCATAGTTCAACAAACGTTATTAAACTACTATGGAGACTATGACATACTTTCTTTGCCCTTAGAATAAATGGTGAAAAGTTCCAGCCTAGGGATATTGGGTGTGAAATGTTTATAAGAGAAAATTTTGTCTATATCTACATGCACATAGATGTAGACATATTTATAAAATATAAAGTTATATATTTGTAGTCAGTAACAGATTCATGAAAGAGACTGATCCAGGTCTGAAAGGATGAGAATTTCAGCAAGTCATCGAGGCAGAGCATTTCCATGTGAGACAAAAAAGCACAACCAAATGTTCAGAGGCAGCAGCAAGCCATGGAGTATATTCTAGTAACTGTCTCCAAGAAAAGATTATCATGTGCATGGCAAGAATTAGTAATAAGGAAGATCAAGAAGGTGAGTTGAGGGTAGGCTATAAGGAAGCCTGAGTGCCAGATGGAGGAGTTTGGAACTAATTTTAATGATCACAATAGTTTATTGTGAAGCCAAGAGATAAAAAGAAAATGCATAAATAGAAATAAATGATGAGGCAGAAAATTCTTAGAACCTGGCCAGTTATTGTACTGATTAAGGGTATGAGTAAAGATTTTTGAGAGAATGTTTAGAATGTCAAAGGAAAATGTAGACGAGGATGGTAAACACATGCACCCAAAACTAAGTGTCAAGATACAGTCAAGATCCCAACCAGCTGTCTGACTGTAAGCAAATATCATTTTATCTCTGGATATTCACAGGCCCACAATTCAGGCCACTCACTTCCCAGAATTCTTTGGATTTAAAAAAAGTGAGAAAATGGATAGCAGATACAGTTTCAAAATTATAAAATGCTCTTCCAGGGTTTATAGCAGCACAATTCACAATGGCCAAGTAATGGAACCAGCCTAGGTACCCATAACCAGACGAACGGGTAAACAAAACATTGAACACACACACACACACACACACACACACACTCACATTGGAATTCTGTCATAAAGAAGAATGAAGTTATGTCATTTGCTGGTAAATGGATGGAACTAGAAAACATAATGCTACATGAAATAGACCAGACTTAGATAGTCAAGTGTCAAATATTTTCTCTCATCTGTGAAAACCAGAGACAAAAGCTAAGAATAAAAATGGGGTACTCTTTTAAAAATAGAAGGGAGACTAGTACAGTAGAGGCAGGAGATTGTGGGAGGAAGGAGAGGAAACAAAGAGGAGAACTGGGGAGTGAATTCAATCAAATTATGCTATGAATATATCGAAATGCCCTTCAATTTTACAAAAATGATAATGTGTCAATTAAAAGTAAGTAAATAAATAAAAGGAAAACCAGTAGAGTAGAAGAAGGGGATCAGAGTGAGGAGGAAGGGAGGAAAAGAGGAAGTATTGGGGACTGAAATGGAATAAACTATGTTATATGAATTTAAGAACATGATGTCAAAATGAATTCTGCTATTATATATAATTATAATGAACTAATGAAACTTTTTCAAAACAGGAAAAAGCATGAGGTATTACCCTATGTCACTTCAGAATGTACTACAGAACTTCAGTAATAAAAACAGCATGATATTGGCATAAAATTAAATTTTTGTAGAATATAATAAAATACCTACACAAATTATAAAGGTGTCATTCACTGTGCTATTACGGAACAATATTAAATAGAAATGGTAATGCAAGTGTCTTTGTACAGTCCTAGATTTAAAAAAAAAAAAACTTTCAGGTTTTTCTATTGAATATGTTTTCACCATAGATCTTTTATAAAAAAAAAATCTTTGTTGATATATAAATCATGTATCATAATTTACTCATAAACAGGGTACAGTTCAATGGTTTTCCTATATTACATTATTATTTTCACTCTAAATGTATACAATCTGTATCTGCATGTGTGACTATATATTATTTTATATAATAAAAATTATCATCTCAACATTTAAAAAAGATTATAAAGTGCTCTATAAATTATAAATGCATAAAAAGTTTTAGCTACCTGAGTCTATGTTGTTATTCTCAGTGAAAGGCATTGATCCAACTTAAGGTAATGAGATAAGAGGTCAAAGGGTGTAACTATGCTTAGGCCAGAGGAAATCAAAAGCTTTTTTTTTTTTTTTTTTTTTTGCTTTTACAGGGAGTAGAATGGGAACCCTCTTTCTGAATAGCATCTCTTCCTTGGGAAGATTTTGATTTAAAAAACAACATCTCTAGATCCTATATTGAAAACTCTAGAAAAATATAAGAAAAATGTATCCTTTAATTTTACTTTTTGTTTGATCAGATACTTTTAGTAGATAAAGCACACGTATTAAGGACTTATATAAGCCAATAAAAAATTATGTAACTAAAAGTACACTTAGTGTAAGGATAGATCTAATTGTGTAGAGAAGTTATACAAGTCTAATAGAAAGTTTCCTGATGGACAAAAGAAAGAGTGGTGATATTAGAGAGATATTAGAATAAATAGGAATACCCCTAACTCATCTCCTGGAAAGAAAAAAGATGTAAATGTTAACATGAATGATGGTTCTTTAATCCTTTTGTCATATTTCTGGGCCTTTATAAGTTTATAATCATTATTGCTATTTGCCAAATATTCCCAATTCTCTTTCCATGAACTTTGTAAGATTACACTTCCTAGGCCTTAGATGTGGCTTTGAAACATAAACAAAAGAAGAATGGACCTATTCTAGGTGAAAACTTCCAATAGAAACACATGATTTGGCATAGGTTTTTGTTGTTGTTGTTGTTTTGTTTGTTTTTTGTTTTGCTTTGTTTTGTTTCCCTCCGTTGCAGTGACCATGATGTTCCTGATAGTGGTAGTTGCGACAGCTTGGATTCTTGAATGAAAATAGCATAGAGCATGGACTTCTGCTGACCAATAGGGGACATGGAACTGGGTGGGGGGAATAAACTTTCTTGTTCAAGTCTCTGAGATAGGGGTGTGTCATGGTTTGGATATGGTGTCCCTCAAAAGCTTACATGTGAGACAATGAAAAAAGGTTCCAATAAGAAATGATTGGGTTATGAAAGCCTTAATCCATCAGAGAACTAATCACCCGATGGGACTGAGTGGTAACTGAAGGCATGTGGGTGTGGCTGGAGGACATGGGGCATTGAGGTTGTGGCTTTGGGGTACATATTTATATCTGGCAAGTTGACTGTCTCTCTCTGCTTTCTGGTTATCATGTGAGCTGTTTCCATCTGTCACATTCTTCTGCCATGTTGTTTTGTGTCACCTGGAGAATTGAAAGATAAAGTCGGCTGCTATGGATTGAGACCTCTGAAGCCAGGAGCCCTCAAATAAACTTTTTCTCCTCTGCAGTTGTTCTGGTTGGCTCCTTCTAGTCACAGCAACAAAAATGCTGACTAAAACAAGGTGCTATTTGCTACTACAGCATAACTAACGGAGGTCAAACAGGAAAGTGTCACATATCAGACAAGTTATTTAAGTTCTAACTTCAGTCATTTCCTAGCTATGTCACCTGCAATGCTACCTAACTCCTCTGCATAATAAAATACCAGAGACTGAATAGCATAAACAACAGAAACTTGTATTCCAACAGTTCTGAAGACTAGAAGTTCATGATTTAGGTAATGGATGATGCACAGAAAAGACTCTTCTTCCTCTGTCTTCACATGGAGGGAAGGAGAGAGGGAAAGAGAGCTCTGCAGTATCTCTTCTTATAAGTACACTAATCCCATGGTATTGGGACCCACTTTTATTATCTCATTTAACCTGAATCACTCCCTTACTCTAAATACAGCCACATTGGCAATTGGGACTTCAACATATAAATTTTAAAGGGGACACATCCATTCAGTCAATAAAACCCTCTGAATCTGTTTCCTCATCAGTGGTTTTGAGAAATAAATTAACATATGAAAACGCTAGTTTCTAAATCAGTGACATTATAAGAATTTACTACATGTAATTTCATTCCTTATAATTTCCACCCACCCTAATCACATCACATAGAAAATGGTAGTGTCTTACCTGGTGAATAACTGGCCATCACCAAAAGGCCCCAGCTGATGCTCAGTTAGGGACCATCTCTGAGGGAAGGGCTTTCCTTTGCTGCTCTGAATGCCCTAGGGCCAAGGTCTCTAGATAGCTATCCAGTTGTGTACACTGTGTAAGCCAAGTCATTACAGAGCCGAGGAGCCGATGAATTATACAGTACAGTGTTACCACTAAATCAACACCATGCAAGAAGCAGTCCAGGACAGGCAATCACTCTGCCTGGGCCGGGCTGGAATGCAAATGAAAAGCCGAGAGGTAGGTCAAAAAGGATTGAATGTTACTGGAAAAGTCACTGAAAATAGCTGACTCCTGCTTGGTAAAGCTTCAATCCCTCGTGTGACTTTGAGGTGGAGAGGAAACATTAAATCTGAGGGTACTGTTAACATGCATGGTGCACCACCCTGCCACAGCAAATCATGGAAATTAAGTCTTTCACAGTGGCAAGTTTGGGAGGGCCAGGCACTCCCAGCAAGCAGTTTTCAGGATGGGCAATTGAGCTAAGTTGATTGCTAATGGAGAAGAATAAATAGAAATACCCCAAACTCATCTCCTGGCAAGAAAATTAGAATTGAAACATCACCAAGACATGTATTTGTGAAAAAATCATAACTACGTGTTTCTTTAAGTATATAGAATAACTAATGAAATATTCTTTCTTCTCCATTATTATATATATTTGATGATCATTAACAAATAGGCCCTATATTTAAGTCCATACAGATCTATTGTCACTGTAAGTCTTATATTAGGAACTCTACAGGCTTGTTCAGATTTATAAGATTCTGGGAAAACCTACTAGTTCAAAATATAAAATTTATTGTTTGCAAAACTAGCCTGATGTTTGTTTATGAAATTCTTTGAGTGACATATTATTCTTTTAACCCTTGGAAGGAATAAAACATTAAATAAAATCAGGTAGGAATTTGGCTCATCTTTTGCAGAGAAGCAGGAGAAGAAATTCTAGAGGTAAAAAGTTCAAAGACTCAACATACCCAGACAATGCTAACCTCATTTTTCATCAACCTCAGTTTTAGGTCAAAATATATTTCCCATATAAACTAAAAGTGAAATTTTTTTTGTACAAACAAGTGAGGGGCAATTGTTTAGAAAGAGGAGGAATGTCTATAAAGCAATTCTTAATTTTCCTATTAAGTTTGAATATATTCTGGTTTTTTTTTCTTACAAAAGAGAAGAGTATAGCTCCACTCTTCAAAATCATCCCTGCATCTTGAATTTTGGGTTGGAGTTACATTGCACCATACCTTGGTATGTGTGATATATTTGAGTAAATGCTTGAAACCTGCAAATGAGAATTTAGAAAGTGACAAAATTATACCAGTTCTTTTTGTGATTGGAGATAAAAGAGAAATATGCAATGAATGCCTTCTTTTTGGTTCTTTCAGTCATAGCTGTGTTTCACTTTGTATGTTCTGTCCCCTACCAAGTTATCTCAAAGAAGGAGTGCTTCCTGGGTCCTGTGAATGCTTTTGTAACGGCCACTGTAACTCATACTTGGCTTTGTCCCGGATCACTGGCAAGTATGATGGATTGTGATTGCTACACATTCAAGAGGTTTCCCCAAGGTTACCCAGTGAAGGCTAATGTTCAATTCACCCACAGCACTTATGAGGTGGAAGAGGAAGTTTCCATTAGATATTCTGCAGCATCAGCTGAAAATTAGAAAGTAGAATCTGCACTGCTAGATGAAACATTGCTGTATTCTGTGGGAAGCAAGAGCTGTGTTTGGCTCACACATAGTAGGTCACAAGCATGTGTTTCATGGAGGATATAGTGGGGATTTCGTTTGATGACGAAATCGACATTTAGCTGACTTTGGAGCTATGCAGAATGGGAACAGTACATGCCATCTGCCAAAAATAAATGAATAAATAAAAAGGCATATTTCTATCAGGCACAGATCTTCCCACAACATCCAGAATTAAATTAATTCAATTAATTATGATGTTTTCACACAAATGAAACAGACTGGCTAGAAATAGGAATTTTCTTCCATCTATTAGGAACAATGACCCAGTTTTCTGTGTTTGTGGGGCCTGTTTGGTGTGGGTTGTCTTTTCCTAATTATCCTCTTTTGTTGAGCTTTTCTCTGCCAGAGCCAAGTGAACACCAATGGAAAGAGCAAGATGGGGGGTATATTTCTCAGTGAGAGCAGGTTCATAACCTTTGTTCCTTTGAGACGAAGGCTGTCTTATTCTGGTGTGTTGCTTTGTAAAAGATTTCAGGAGGAAAACTGGAGGTAATGTTCTGGCTTTGAGAATAGAGACAGAATTCTAATATCATGGGAGAGTCATTAGAGGTCAAAAGAGACAAGGAGCTCATTCATTCAACACTCAACACCAATTGTGAGGTACTCATGTGTCAGGAACAGAGAAGGATATTCCTCCTTGGCATAACAGTTCCTCCATTCCAGTGAGAGGACATAAGCAGCACCTACTTTCATACCTATGTATAAATTATATATATATATATATATATATATATATATATATATATATATATATATATTTGTAAAAGGTTTTATATATATATATATCTCACTGCAAGAAGAAGGATGAAAAATAGTGGGTGAGCAGAAAGTGCTATTTAAAACAGGGGTCTGAGAAATTCTCCATATTTAAGCCAAAGAGCCTTATTATAGACCAAATGTTTTTGTCTTCCTCAAATTCACATGTTGGAGTCCTAGTCTCCAATGTGACAGTGTTTACAGAGAAGGGATGTTTTCAAGGTTAATTACCCCTTAATTGGGTTAGATCAGGGTGATGATGAGTGAGGTCCTCATGATGGGGTTATGGCCTCCTAGGAAGAGCAAGACAGAGATCCTTTCTGCAGTCATGCATGGAAGATGGGCCACTTGAGGACATAGCAAGAAGGCGGTTGGCTTCGAGCCAGGAACAGGGCCTTTACAAGGGACTGAATCATCGGGCACCTTTATCTTGGACCTCCAGCCTCCAGAGCTATGCGAAAAGAAGTTTCTGTGAAGCCTCCCAGCCTGTGGTATTTTGTTATGTCAGCCCCAGCAGACCAAGATAGTCCTGAAAGAGCTGAGAGAAAAGGACATACAAATAAGGAAAAGCATTCAGGACAGAGGAACCTGAAAATCCAAGGGCCCTAACTAAGGTGGTAGTATCCCATTTCCCAAGGAAAGTAGGGTGGTCTGTGTGGCAGGAGCAAGTAAGCACCGGGTTGTGTAATAGGGATGATGTTGGAAGAAGATGGGAAGGGAGACAACATGAAGATTCTAGACCACTGCAGAACTCCAGCAGAAAGTGAGTATCTGACTTTGCTAAGTGAAGAACTAACTAGAGAGGCCCAAGGAGCTGAGAAAGCTCTTAGAGGACTGTTTTCCATCCAGACAAAAGATAAACTTTAGGCCGGGAGACTGATTTGGCATGCATTCTGGCAATTGTGGGTAATGGGCAATAGTAAAAATGAGTAACTCTGACATTGGACAGTTTCTAAGGGCCAGGTCCTGGCCTAAGCAATTTATATGGATTATCTCAATTAATCCTTTCACCTCTTGCAGGAGGTACAATGATTATTATCTGTAGCCTACTGCTGAGAAAGTTCCGCATTTTGGTTTCTTCATCTATGTACTAGAGACAAAACTTTATCTACCTTCTAGAGCTATGGTGAAGATGAAATGCTATAATCCATGTCAGTCACTTAGCTCTAAACCTGACACAGAGTATATGCTCAAGAGATGATGAAGTTATTAGTTTAGGATGTCATGAGAATGGATGGGATTGTGTTCCCACACTCTACCTACCTGAAAACACAGAAGATGGATGAAGCTGGTGCTCCCAATCATTCACGGACCTCAGTTTCACATCAAGAGAAAGAATTAACACAAAACCGAAAAACAGACTTTCTACATTTAATAGAAGACTTTTGACAAATTATTCTATGACCTTTCCCTGAGGCTACTAGCACCTCCATTTATCTCTCTGGAATTTTTTTTTCTCATGTCCTTATTGAAGCAGTTCCTTCCCAATCCTGGAAAACTATTTCTTACTCTTTGGGAATGAATTTTATTGCATTCTCTTACTTCTCAGAATTTCCTTCTGTACTAAAGCCTTTCCAGAGCATCACCTCTCATGTCCCAGATCATCTAAGTAACCCATCCCAGAGTTAGGTAGGTAGGAATTCAGGCACACCAAGATGGCGAAGCCAGGGTGTTAGAAAGAAGGCACTAGAGGACATGACAAGTCCTATCCCTGTTTATAATAAGTCCCATTACCATGACAACTCCCACCACAGGTTCAGTATTTTAAAATGACCAAAATAGGTAAAGTGGGAAGTATTTAATTAGGTTTTCTAAAGTAACCAAAGGGGGAAAATTGGACAATATTCTAATCAGGCTTCATAAGTGACCAATGGGAGAATGTCTTCCTTCAGGTCCATCTAGGAAGAGAATGTCCCACAGCTCAGGATATAAGACCCTAATTTCCAGCTGTTGGGGCTTGAGCCTGTCTCTCTCACTCAGCCCACTCTGCTCTACTTTGTGGAGCGCTATCTTTACCTTCAATAAATCTGAACTTTGCCTGTGACTTGTGTGTGTCTTGTTCAATTCTTTCTTTGGGACACCAAAGATCTGGACCCTAATTGAACACCCTGACTGACACACACTAGCACTTAGTTACTGCATTGCTAGACATGACCAGGATTTCCTATTTTTCATATTTAATGATGATTTTCTTTGTAGTGAAATTAATATTCCTTTGTTGGTGGTTGTTGCTTTTGGTACTGGGGATGAAACCCAGGGCCCTTTACTGCTGAGCCACATCCCCTGTTATTTTTTAAATTTTTGAAACAGGGTCTCAAGATTGGCTTCGAACTTGCTGTCTTCCCACCTCATCCCCCTCTACAGTGACTGCACCGAGCTTCCAGATTCTTCCATCTTCTTATAGACCACACTGAGTCTTCCCCTAAATCTCCATGGCTTCCCTGAACTTGGAAAGGGGAGGATGTCTTAGATTTTATTCTATCACTCACATCACGTGCTTATTAGACAGGCAGACAGTCCACACAGAAACCTTTTGGGAATTAAATGTCTTTTCATTTATCCTGAAATGGAGCGAGATTCTGCTGGACCACTCAAGGTGGTACAGCCAACTTAGAAAACATTCACTACCAGCACTTCATTAGCAATAACAGTAAAGATTTTATGTCTATTCATTTGTGCCACAGGGTAAAACAAAGTAAGAACCTTGGTTTAAATGTGTCTGTAATGATCTAAGAACAAAAGTATTGTGTTTCTGTGGTTGTTGTTGCTATGTTTGTTTTTTTTTTTTCCCCCTAAAAGAGCTGAAAGATATTGTAATTGAAAAAAAGGTCTTTTTCCTGCCAGACTTCCTTAACCTCAGCTGCGGAATGACCTCTGATGCCACCTATTAAAATGTAAGCACAGAGACTGGTGCTGATTCAACCAGACCAACCTCTAACACAGACACGGAAATTCTCCCCGGGCCATAGGGGCACCTCAGTGAGTCCTGCTGGCAATGAGGGAGTTGAGAAGGAGCAACAAGGGTGGCGGCCAGAGGGCCAGTCTTCTAGATAGTAGCATCAACCCTGTAATTAGTGGGGACTGGGGGTGGGAGGGATAACAAACAGAGGCCACTAGAATTTTTAGATTCCAGATTTTCTGGGGAGAAAAATTCCAACCCCAAGCTTTAGAGGTCAGCAGACAACAGTGTGATCCCTTTAAAGCTTCTCAGCAACATGCCTAGAGAACTGCCCCAAGGCTTTGGAGCATTGCTAGACCTGCCTTGGGAATTCTAGTGTAGGTTTGCCGATCTCAGGAATGCTTTTGGTCTTGGTGTTTCAGTCAGGGCCATCAAGGTACCTGTGGGGCTTACTGCAGCAGCACCCCTAGCCTCCCAGATTGCTCCTCCTCAATGGCTACTGGAGCAACAACATATAGTAGCTCCCTCAGAGAGGCATAAATGCCCCCAAACATCTTTCAGAACTTCAGGTTTCACCCAACTTAAATATTTCACAGTTCCCCAGGAACAACCTGTTTTGTCCGTTGACACATCTGCTTTACCCTTAAGACTCTGTTTATCCCTACATCCTTTCTTCACCCACATTGTTCCAAGGACCTCCATGGTGAGTGTCTTCCCTCCACACTCATTCAGATTCTGCCCAACATTCAAGACTCAGCTTAAATCCCATCTCCACCGTGACACCTCTGGAATCTCCCCAGTCCTCAGGCTTATCACAATGATAATCGATGCCTCATAATTCAACGATGAATTGTCTTGCCTTCCTTCATCTTATATGTTTGCATTTTATCCTCAAGGTTGTAAGACACCACAGGAAAAGATTCAACTATTTTACTACTGCTTGGCCCAATTCTGAGCATAGAGGAAATCCTCATTTGGTGGACTTACAACTGGGATAATGCCTTATATAACATAAAATAAAGAATAGGATTTTGACTTCAGTGTCAGGGAATAAAAAGCTATCTGAATCACCCTCCCATAATTCCTGTAAAAGTCCAAATTCTTCACACAGAAACAAAAGATTACATACAGTCTTTCATTTTGTGTTCTATAAAAGAATTAAAAAAGTAAAACACAACTTTCTTTGCATTCACGATTCCAGAACGCCATATATTTTTTTCTAAAGTAATGTTCCCACTGTTTTCTTTCTTTCTTTTTTATAACCATAGAATAATTTTAACCCTGCTCTCAGAAAGGGCAGATGAATTAGTCCATTTTCCATTACAAAATACTTGAGGTTTGGTACTTTGTTTTAAAAAAAGAGAGAGAGAGAGAGAGGTTTATTTAGCTCATCATTCTGGAGGTTTAAAGAATCTGCCTGCATCAGCTCAGCTCTGGTGAGGACATTTTGATGGATCAGAGTGTCAGAATCACATGTGAGAGGGAGAAATCCCAAGGAAGACAGAGACCAGAAAGGGGCCACTTTTACTCTTTTATGACAATCCACATTCACTGAACTAATTAGGGTCCTATGAAAACTGCATTGATACCTTCGACCAGCAGTACCTCCAAGGACCTTCCACTGGGCTCCACCTTTTTAGGTTCCCACCACCCCTTATTATCCCCACACTGAGGACCCCGCTTCCAACTAATGAAGCCTTGCAATAGAAACACACTCAAACCATTATAACAAACTATTCAACTTTCAGAATTGAAAAAAAAAATAGTTCAAAGATCAAGTAATCCATACACATGGAAAGGATCCAAAAGTCAGGGAAGTGAAGTTCCTAAGTTACAGAGTAGGTGAACAGTAAGACAAGGACCAGTCATAAGCCCTTTGAATTCCCAACCAGAGCTCCCAAGTGACTTATTGCAGATTGTCACTTTGTATTTCCTTTTGGATGGTAGCAATTGAAAAAAATCCTTCAACAAGTACTTTCTGGTATTTTCTATGCCCGTTCTGTGCTAGGGCTTGTGGGCTATGAAGAAAAAGAAATAAAAAAGTAAAACACAATTTTCTTTGCATTCACGATTCCAGAAAGCCATATATTTTTTTTCTCAAGTAATATCCCAATTGTTTTCTTTCTTTCTTTTCTTTTTTTTTTTTTTTTTTTTTTTTTTTTGGAGTCATAGAACCCACTGAGAACATAATTACAATTATAGGCTTAGGAAAATGCAATTCACACAAACCAACAAAACGGCGTGCTTCATTTCAGGGTTTTGCAAAGCTCTCAAACCTCTAGGTTATTCCCGCTTTCCGAAACCTTGGAGAGCTCTCTCTCATCACCTTTGAAAACAGAACTATGGTTTTATAATTTACAGAGTCCAGATGCTAGCCCTCACCATCCCCTCCTCCCTTTTCAATGACTGGAGGGAAGTCGGCAATCACAGCTTCTCTCCTCCTTAAATAAATAAGCCCTTCCCTGAGTGCCTGACTCCACTGCTCCAGATGTCACACTGGATGAATGGCTCATTTAAGACTCAGCAGGGCCCGGGTCACACGCCCTGCGGATCGGCTTTTCTGTGCCCTGCCCTTGCCACTCAGAGGAGCTTCCCTGCCATTCTGCCTGTTTGGAAAATCCACACTCTCAAGAGGAGGCCTGGGAGTAGAGTTTAAGTTCTAGCGTGGGCCTGGCAAGCCTGAAGCAGGGAGGAGGGGGCTGCACTTCAGACAATCCTGGTGAAAGGCCCATGGGGTGTTTTAAGTGGAAGCTCTGGAATGAAAGATGGGATGGATGGAGCACTTTTCTCCGGGAGTCATATATCATGAGGCACTTCCAGGCAAGAGAAAGTAGAAAACAGATGGGGACAAACAGGCAAAATGCACTGCAGGGACGGACGCAGCGTGAGTGCGAGGGTGTGCAGAAGGCAGCAGCCAACCGAGGGAGGAGACCCACATCCCTAAACCAACATGTGGGAAGTCAGGGTGGGAGACCAACGTCCAAATCCAACAGCAAGGGATCCTTTCTTACTATACATGGGACCAAGGACTGAATCAGTTTCCCTCCCTGGAAGACAAGAGAAACTCTGCTGGAAGGAAGTGAGTTGGCCTGAAAAGGGGTAGGGAAGGAGTTCTAGATCATACTGTGCATAATGTTTGCATATGGAATATGGTTATAAAACACCGAATCCTTCTAAGGTGAGTGCCGCGGTTGGCTCGAGACTGTTCTGGTTTTATTACTGAAATTCCTAGAATAATTACTTCTCAGACCTGAGCACACCAGGGTAAATGAGCCCTCTGTAACATCCCTAGAGATTCTAAATCTTCAGTCTTCAATAGGACTCAGAAGACTGCAGCTCTGCCCAGCATTCCCAGGTGACTGATGCTGGGGAATGAAAAAGCTGTACCACTGGGCAGAGTTAGAAGCACTGAACAGCACAACCTGCCAAGAAGATCTGAGCAAGAAGGAAAAAAAAAAGAAAAAGAAAGAAGGAAACAGGGAGTAGATGATTTTCTGAAAATTGAAACCAGGATTCTCAACCCTTTAAACCATGTGGGAAGCTTTAAGAAAACCACTGGTGCCTGGATTTATGCCTGGACAATTGCATCAGGTTCTCTGGGGCTGGGCCTTGGCAGAGGCAGGAGTGAGAATCGCAGCACTAGATGGCTTCCTGATTTCCTGATTGATGGTGTCTGGTGCCAGGCAGCTCAGAGTCTGGGAGGACTACTGAGTATCCATATCTAGACAACATAGCATGTCACCGCTTGATGGGAAAAGGAGATCCCTCCATATAATGTGCTATTTCTACTCCTTCATGCTAGTACTCAGCAAAGAAGGGATTGTTGGGAATGGTCCCAGGTAAAATTAGAGAGATCTACTCAATTTGCATTTAACCTTGCCCTCTAGGAATTCTAGGAAATGCTTCTGCAGGGAATGTTTGATCCCTCTCCCTGCCCTAACTGTATCATAGAAGAAAAGCCTTGAAGGTCAGGCATCTCCTTCTCTCTATTAGGTGTCTAGTAAGAGGGAGAGCAAGAATCCCTGGGGGCTGAGGGATGTGAAAGAAAAAAGGATTCTCCATCAGGAATGAGAATCGAAACTAGGGACAATATGACAGGAAGAGTAGAAAAAGAGGATGGAGAGAGGCATGACCCAGAGGAGGCTATTTTTCAGGTGTGAGCCTTTGAATCAAGATATCCTTAGAACATAAAAAGGCTCAGTGGCGAAACACTGACAAAAACAATTGCCTTGCCCCAAATGAAAGGCTATGGGACGTGGCACTGATTACAGTCAGGGGCTTGAAAAGGATTGAATGTGAAATTGGCAAAGACAACCGAAGACGTGCCATCCTCTTGAAGGCCCCATCGGGAGAAAGGAGCAGCTGCTAAGCCTGTTTAGACCTGTACTTCCCTCCCACTTCCACAGGCTTCTCTGAGGACAGGTGACTCCTGAGGTTCCACACCTGGGACATGTAGCTCATTGCCAGTGGACAGCAGCAGAGTATAAGAACCCTAGAAAATAACAAAGACAGTGCAATCTCTGGCAAAATAAGTAGGAATGGGAAAATGTGCTGTAATAAATTGTTATAGTGGTTAATTGAATTAAAACAACACATGCTATGTCATGGAGTGTTTAATTTTTTAGCTATCATATATCAAAAGTAAATACAAAGTTAACATCAAAAAATAAAGGAAAAGAAAACAAATAATTCAATCAATAAATGGGCAAAGGATGTAAACAGACATTTGTCAAAAGAAGAAACACAAATGAACAACCAACATGAATTAATAAAAAAAAACATTGAACATCTCTAGCAAATAGAGAACTGCAAATCAAAACTACATTGAGATTTCATCTCCCTCTAGTCAGAATGTCAATTATCAAGAATATAAGTAATAATAATTGTTGGTAAGGATATAAGGGAAAAGTTTCACTCATACATTGCTGGTGCGACTGCAAATTGGTGTAACCACTCTGGAAAGCAGTATGGAGATTTCTCAACAAAACTAGGAATGGAACCTCCATTTGACCCAGTTATCCTACTTCTCAGTTTATAACCAAAGGACTTAAAGTCAGCATACTACAGCAACATAGCCACTTCAATGTTTATAGCAGCTCAATTAACAATAATCAAGCTATTAAGCCAACCTGGGTGCCCTTCAACAGATGAATGGATAAAGAAAATGTTGTATATATCCACAAGGGAGTATTTCCCAGCCATAGAGAAGAATGAAATTTCTGCCATTAGCCAGTAAATGGATGAAACTGGAGACTAAGTGACATAAGCCAGTTCCCAAGAGTCAAGGGTAGAATGTTTCCTCTGCTATGTGGAAGCTAATCCAAAATAAGAGAGAAGGGATTTTAAAAAAGCAATAGAAGAAATATCAGTTGAGTAGACAAAGTTTGATGAAAAAAAGGGAAGGAGAATGGAATAGAGAAAGTAGTGGAATGAATCTGACCTAAAGTTTCTATGTACATATACCACAATGAATCTCACCATCATGTATATCCACAAGACACTAATTCGAAAAAACTACAAATAAATAGCAGAACGATCAGTACAGTAGAGGGGAAAAAATGGGAGGGAAGGAGGAGAGAGAAAGGGAAACTGAATTAGAATAAATTATATTTCATGCATTTATAATTATATAAAAATGAATGCTATTCTTGTTTATAACTAAAAGTAACCTATAAAAATTAAAATTTTAAAAAATAAATGTAGTTTGGAGACATTTTATGGCACCTTTTGGATAAAGATTACATTTTCATCATCAGGGAAATTTTTATCAGATTTATTATTAAAATTATATCCCCAGTTTAGCTCTGCCTAATATGCAGACTTAGGTAGGTAAACAGATAGGCAGGCAGACAGATGGACAGACAGATGATAGATGGGTAGGTAAGATAGGATAAGTAGAATATTTTAAAAGTTCCCTGCTCTCTAGTACCTTATTCTTTGTGGTAATTATTCTTATGAAATGTATATAATGACATTGAAGTTAGTAATTCACACCTGCAGAAGAAACATGTGCCCCTGCCTATGACAGGAAAATACTTGAATAACGAGGGTGCTGAAATGGATCACCATTATCAGCTTTCATTTCTCAAGCACTTAGAGCAGGGAAATGGACTTCACAGAGGGATATAAACAGGTAAAGAAACTGGGCTCTTTTCTAGATGATTCCACAATGTGATTGTGAGAAAAAATAGCCTCTACCTCAGAGCAAAGCCTGTCCAAGGAAGGGGGCATTACCCTTGTCCTTGGAAAAACCCACAGGGCACTCCTAGGCACATACCCACCCTGCTGAGTTGTTTATCTACAAACAACAGGAGAGATCTGCTGCACCAGATGTCCCTGGCTCAGTCAGACTAGGTGAGGACCCATAGCAACCCCCTAGCAACCACCATCAGCATGAGACAGGGAAATACCTGGGATTCCAGATGACTCTCCTAGTAGTTTATGGTGGTTGATAACATATTGGGAAACCACATAGTTCAGCAGATACTCCCCTCATGGCTTAAACCAATCAGTTCAAATGAATCCCCCTCTTGGACTAACCAATCACCACTACCCAACTTGTTCCCGCCAGTGAATGTGCTAATCATGTTTTAGAATTGTTTTATGATTTTCCCACGGTGTGTGATGATTTGCTAAGAGATGCTATGATGTATGTGGAGTCCCTGCCTTCCCCAAAGAGTGTATAAAACTGCTGCAAACCCTGGGCTTGAGGTCTGTCAGTCACCAGTTGTTGTGTGCGCGCAGAGGACGGAGCTAGCTCGCAATAAACACCTCTTTGCTGCTTACATTGATCTTGGTCTCTGGTGGTCTTCTGGGGGTCCAGAATTCGAGCATAACAGTTGAAGGGAGAGAAGGTACACATACATAAAAATGTAACTCCCAGGCAGCATTTTTTAAGCGGCCAGTGAGTGACAGACACATCCCCTACATGCTGTAGGTTTTGGAGTAGGGTCCAATTTTAAGCTCTGACATTTGCTTTTCAGTGCCCAATTGCATGCATTTTCATATGTAATTCTTACAATAACCTGTCGAGATGATTGCTGTAATCTCCATCTTTCAGAGGAGGAAGTTGAGACTCTTGCCTGAGGCCACAGAGATTTGTCTCAGTGCCAGGACTTGGATTGGTGCCAATGGGAGCCCGTCTTGGAGTCCAGACGGAACATCTTCAGAAGCAGCCCAACCACAGCAGGATACTGTCTGTGACTATCAGCTGGCTGGAACTAAAGGCAAGATTCTTTAATTTGTCTTAGTCAGGCTTGTTCTTAATATTCTTTCACTAACTCCAGGGGGGATTCTTTAATGTTTATGATGCGATTTGCCACGTTACACACTTGCCAAATCCCTGGTTCTTCTTCATCATCATTACCAGCAGCAAAAGCAGAAGCAGCAACACCAAAAATAGCCATGGCAGCAAAAATAGGAGGAGGATTACTTGTTCAGAAAAACTCTGGGGTGGGAGACCTTTGTGTAACAATATACACCTTCTTCTATCTCTGGCTGCCCTTGTGTTTTCTAGAATTAACATTTCTGAAAGAAAATAGAAAGAGGTTCAAAGAGGCATCAACTCACTATTTTAGCTGCTGCAAAATAAGCACCTACAGGACCTAAAGAGATGACTGCATACTTACCTGTGATTATGACAAAAATCTAAGATGAATTCACAGAGTCAATGCAGAAAGGAATGAAGTACTTTCATATCTCCTTCCAGGGGACAGGTTTTCTGTTTCTGAGAATAAGCATTGCCAGACTAACACTCTTTTTTTTTTTTTTAAGAGAGAGAGAGAATTTTTTAATATTTATTTTTTAGTTTTCGGTGGACACAACATCTTTATTTTATTTTTATGTGGTGCTGAGGATCGAACCCAGTGCCCTGTGCATGCCAGGTGAGTGCGCTACCGCTTGAGCCACATCCCTAGCCCCAACTAACACTCTTTTTACTTCTTTTTCTTCTTTGGTCTTAAATTTAGTCAACATTCGCTATGAGTCCAGCCTAGACCACTTTTTAAGTTTCAATTTCTACAGATGAGGTGTATTTTTATCATTTTCTGTGCCTTCATTGATATTTTAGTAGAAATGTGGGAGATGATACATTGGCAGCAACTAGCCAAGTACCATTCTTACACTGAAATCCAATGGAAATTTAATTTGATGGCACTGCAAATGTTAACTTCATGATATTTTTCCTTCCATCAAGTGGGCTTGTCCTTCCCATTAGGCATATTTGGGTATTACAAATGGGCAACTTGACTAGAAGCAGAAAGAGATTCATTCCATTCCAATTTTGAATATTGCTCATGACCTGTGTGCCAATTTGCAATCCAATAAAAATTTAAATGCTTGAATTATTAACAGGGAGCCAGCGACGGAGATTAGAATGGAAACATTTATGATGAGGTCACAATTCCAGGCAAAATAGAGTTACTCGTTTTTGGAACATCCTACATGCATACTCTTTGCCGTTTTCCTGGCCAGTAAATTGTTTATTGCTGGGACTCATTTTGAGTTCTCTTTACTATTTCATTCTGTTTGCATCAGCAATCTGGGCAGCTGTGCATAGTAACACAGTTTAAATATATATATGAACCACTTAAGCTTTAGAAATAGACATACCTAGATTCAAATTCTGATTGTGGTTTTTTACTTGTAGTATGAAATCTGACAGGGTATTTAACCCTGCTGAACACATTAGCCTCAAACTACCTTGCAGACTTTTGTAAGGATTATAGTAAATAAGTATAAACACTTTAGACAGTGCCTGCTATGTAGTAGCTGCTCATTAATGAATACAGGATCCCTTCATTATTCTTCCTTCTTTTTTCCCCTGTGCAATTTAGGGTAAGGAATCCTCAATCATGACACATTAATTCATTCAATCCAGCATTCACTTATTCAAGTGACATTAAACTAGGCTCTACACTAGGACCAGGAAATCTAAGGATTAAGAATATAAAAATAATTAAGAATATAACAATGACTATCTTAAAAAATCTTATAGACTGCCGGGCACTGTTTACTGTGGCACACACCTATAATCCCAGTGGCTTGGGACAGTCATCAGTTCAAAGCCAGCCTCAGCAACAGAAAAGTGCTAAGCAACTCAGTGAGCCCCTGTCTCTAAATAAAATACAAAAAAGTGCTAGGGATATGACTCAATGGATGAGTGCCCCTGAGTTCCATCCTCAGAACCACCCCCCCCTAAAAAAAAAATCTTACAGACTAATAAAGAAAACAGATACAATAAAAATATGTCCAAAGTACTATAGGGAGAAAAGAATTTTTCTTTTCTTTTTTTAAGAAAAATAATAAAATATTTTATTTCTGCTTTTGTCAGTTAAACTCTTTGAGATTTTATATTTCTGATTTTCAAAAATAATATTAATAAAGGTACATGAGCCACAGAAATTATGGCGGCACAATGACTACATTATTTTTCAACTGAAGTACATGATATTTTATCCAAAGTCATATATTAGTTAATTTAGTAAATATTCATTTCATCTTTAGTGTCCAATGTGGAAGTCACTCATTACTTGTGGCTACTGCTGCATTTGAAATGTGGCCCATAAAATTAATAATGTGCCATTAGTACAGAATACATATTAGATTTCAAAGATTTAGTTTAAAAGGAGAATTTAAGTATCCCAATCATTTTTAAAATATTGATTGCTTTTTAAGATGATATTTGCCTATACTGGGTTTATTAAAACATATTATTCAGATTGATTTTACCTGTTTCTTTTTTAAAAATATGGTTGGTAAAACATCTACAATTATTTACCTGGTTCTCATCTGTGGCTCACATATTTCTGTTGGGCAACACCAGCAGTGTTCTATGTCCTGCAGAAGCAACTTAGAGCCTAAAAGGACTTACAAACAAATACTAGGGAACGTACAGCACAAGGCTGTAAACTCTATGGTAGAAGCAGCCTGCATTCTTGGAGCAAGTACCTGAGAGGAATGCTTAAAACAAAATGAGTCTGGTCTGTAACACCTGACAAAGGCTGAGTAGAGCCAATCGGCATTCTACCAAGAGAAATAATATGAGAAGCAGATAATTAGCATCGGGAACTTACAAAAAGTTCCCCGGAGAAGAGAAGCTGAAAGGATGTCCAGAGAGGAAAAGTCATAATGAAGGCTCTTCTGGTCTACAAGAAAGTTACAGTCAGGAGGAAGCTTGAATATGCATAAGGTTAGAGATGAGAAGAAATGAAATGGGGAGTACAGGGCGAGAAAAGTAAGCCGACTTGCAGATACCCAGAGAGGGACAAAGATGCTAAGAGAAAAAAATGAGAGAGACCATGTGTGCAAACACTTGTGGAAATGAATAGGAAACAGCAGAGGACAGTATGCTCTCCTCAAAACTGCTTTTCAGCCAGGCCTGGTGGCGCACACCTGTAATCCTGGTGGCTTGGGAAGCTGAGCAGGACAATCAAAAGTTCAAAGCCAGCCTCAGCAACTTAATGAGGCCCTAAGCAACTTAGTGAGGCTCTGTCTCAAAATAAAAAATAAAAAGGGCTGGGAAGTGGCTCAGAGGTTAAGCACCCCCTGTGTTTAATCCCTGGTATAAAACAAATACAACCATAAAAACTGCTTTCTAATGCACATCAAAACTACATTGATATTCCATTTTAACCAATCAAAATGGCTATCATCAAAAATACAAAAACACAATAAATGCTGGAGAGGATGAGGATGTAGGGAAAATTATCCCTTAATCATTATTGGTGGGAGGGGAAATTAGCACATCCACTATGGAAAATCATATGAAGATTCCTCAAAAACTAAAAATAGAACTACTATATGATTCAGTTCTATCACTTTTTAGTTTATACTCAAAGGCATTAAAGTCAGCATAGCCGTTTTTATCATGGCACAATTCACAATAGCCAAGTTATGGAATTAGCCTATCAACAGATGAATAGATAAGGATATAATATTCCATTATGTGTGTGTATATATACATATGTATGTGTATATGTATATGTATATATGTATGTATATGTATGTATACACACACAATGGAATATTATTCAGCTATAAAGTAGAACAAAATCATATAAAGTAGAACAAAATCATTTGCAGAAAAATATATGAAACTGGAGAACAAAATGTTCATGAAATAAGTCAAACTAAAAAAGACATATACCACATATTTTCTCTCATATTTAGAATTTAGAGGGGAAAACATAATAGAGAAGAAAGGAGAATATTAGAGAAGAGGAAAGGTATCATGCAGAGGGATAGTGGTAAGAGAGGATAGTGGGGAATGGGTAGATATGATCAAAGTATACTATGTACATGTACAGATACGACACAATGAAGCCTATTATTCTTTATAAATAAAATGTACTAATAATTTTTTTTAAAAAAAAACCTGATTTCCAGTTCTAAGTTCCATTTGGTTTCTGATCCTGCATGCTTTTACCTAAAACTTTTGATTAAATAATTGAATTTACTTGCTTTGAATACAATGTTTTGTTGTTTGCTAATCACTATGTTAATATAAAATGTCAGGGCCATATTGGTGATCTGTGCTCTTTATCCATGACGATTTGTAGGATCCCAACCTGCCAATAAGTGGAATGCATGAAGCTATGCCCCCAATTCTGGAAAGACACTAAGATGAGCCATTCATTATGTGCTATTCAAATTCCCCCAAATGTTATGTACTGGAGTACACCAGATGACCCAAGGAGGTATTTTTATGGTTTTTGTTGTTGTTGTTGTTTTTCATTTTGATTTGTTTGAACAAAGCTGTATAGCTCATTGTCAGGGAACAATTCACCATGGGTCTCTTCACTTTCTGCAGATCTTGCAAACAAGACACTAATTGCTATTTTGTTCCAACCTATCTTCTAAGAATTTTATTTTTAATACAGCCTTGGAAGATAAGATAGTGTCTCTCTCCAGAGAGAATGGCAGATTTGTTTCTTATGGAGTATAGCAAAGACAATGTTTTCCTCTGGGGCAAAGGGCAGGTTTGTTTTCAGTCCACTACAAAAGATGTAGGCTTCTTAAGCTTGCACACAAGAAGCTTCTGCTACTTGCTGTGCCATGAATAATAAAGTACTTGGTCTTTGACCCAGGAGTGTCAGGTCTACGGAGACTTATGACTGTGACAGGCTAATGTTTCAGCTTACACCTAGGATAAATTCTCACTTCCTTCACAGTTCTTGACACCCATGTGAAAAGTAAACATGAAGAGTGTTCTGATTCTCCTAATCAATTAGGCCAAGGGGCACAGGTAGCCCATAATATTAGCCACAAGTATTGGCAAATGTTTTTATCCTGGTCTTTTTATCCCTACATGTTATGACTCTTAGATTAAAAACCTAAGATATTGGGCATAATGTTACCCAACTAGACACAGGAAATGTTCTATTGAACATTTTATTTAAGAATTGCAGTCAAAACCAAATACACATATCTTTACTATTTGCAATGCTGTCTCTAGGAGTTGAGGAGAAAATAAATCAGTCTGTATTCTTCCTATAAAATAATGTCCCCTATAGTGGAGGCTAGAATTTCAAAGGATATAGGACACTATCTGTATATGATATGGAAATAAATGTACATATATTGTGGGATATGTTCAAGTTGAATTTATTTGGTTTTCTATAGGTATATATGATTTCAAAAAAACTGTAGGCATATGTCATAGAAGATGGCTGCCGTGGTATGCTTCTGAGGATCTCTCTTCCTGCTTAGCAAAGTGCCTCATGATACAGAAAATAGTGAATGACCCTTTAAATGTCATGAATTCCGGGGTTTTCACATGTCACTCTGAACATTTGAAAGTTTTCAGTCTAAGTATTATTTGGTCCTCAGTGTGGAATGTACAGAAGCCAAACTTATCCAGAGATTCCTGGTTTTCTCAAGTACAAGCATATGAGGTGTTCATGTGAACCAGAAGGTCCAAGTTACCATTTATAATGGAAGGAAATCAATTCTGGAGCTAATTTGCTCACATTCTGCATCCAGACCTTTTTTCTTTGGTACCAAGGATAGATAATCAGTTGCAAAATTGCTTGTTCCAACTGAGACCCTGAGAGAAGCAACAAGTTGGAAATATTTCTTTTGGTCATGAAGTCTGATGAAGCACAACATAATTGTTTAGATTGACCAGGTAGCACATCTCCACCTTCCCACTATCAGTACCACCTGTTTTTCTATGCTTGTTTTCTCATTCTACCAGCATACCTTTCTTTGTTTTTAACTACAGAAGTAAAACAGATTAATTTTAGATATATTTAAATTCATATAGACTAAAAAAGAAAAATTTGTACCAGGGATGGTCATAGAGAATTTTTCTACATGTTCATATATTACACATTAATATTTTCTTTAAAAAATTTTTTCACATGGAAGTAGATTTTGAGATATTATATATACATACATAGAATAAGTATAATTTGTACCAATTAATATCCCATTATTGTGGTTGTACATGATGTGGTGTTACATTGGTTGTGTATTTATATACAAGGATAGGAAAGATATGTCCTACTCTCTTTCTATTCCCATCCCATTTCCCTTCCCTTCATTCCCCTTTTTCTAATCCAATGAACATCTAATCTTCCCCTCCCTTGTTGTGAGTTAACATCCACATACTGCCTTTGTTTCTTTTTCAGTTTGGCTTAATTCACTTACCATGGTATTGTCTAGTTTCATCCATTTACTGGCAAATTCTATAATTTCATTATTCTTTATGGCTGAGTAATATTCCTTTGTGTACATATGTCACAATTTCTTTATCCATTCATCTGTTATAGTTCCATATCTTGGTTATTGTGAATTGAGCTACTATAAAACTTGAGGTGGCTGCATTGCTGTGGTATGTTGATTTTAAGTACTTTGATTATAAACAGAGGACTGCTTATAAACAGGGGACCATGGTATGCTTCTGAGGACCTGTTTTAACAGGGTCAAATGGTGGTTCTATTCCAAGTTCTTTGAGGAATCCGCATACTAGTTTCCAGAGCAGTTGCATCAATTTGGAGTCCTCCAGGAAGTTTATAAGTGAACGTTTTTTCCCATATCCTCACCAATAGTTATTGTTACTTGTATTCTTGATATTGCCATTTTGACTGGGGTGAGATGGAATCTCAGATAGTTTTGATTTACATTTCTCTAATTGCTAGAGATGTTGAGCATTTTTCATATATTTTTGACCATTCATATTTCTTCATCTGTGAAGTGCCTGTTCAGTTCCTTAGTCCATCTATTGATTGGCTTATTTGATTTTTTTTTTTTTTGGTGTTATGTGTTTTGAGTTCTTGGTATATCCTGGAGCTTAATGCTCTGTCTGAGGTGCTGGTGGTAAAGATTCTCTCCCATTCTGTAGGCTCTCTGTTCACATTCTTGACTATTTCCTTTGCTGTGAAGAAGCTTTTTAGCTTCATACTATCCCATTTGTTGGTTCTTGATTTTAATTCTTACACTTTAGGAGTATTATTGAGGAAATTGGTTCCAAAGCCAACATGATGAAGAGTTGTGCCTACTCTTCCTTGTAGTAAGCATAGAGTCTCTGGTCTAATGCCTAATTCTTTGATCCACTTTGACTTTAGTTTTGTACAGGGTGACACATAGAGGTTCAATTTCATTCTATTAATATGAATTTCTAGTTTTCCTAGTCCCATTTGTTGAAGGGACTATCTTTTCTCCAGTGTATGTTGATGGCACCTTTATGTAGTATGATAACTGTATTTATAATTGGGTATGACTGTCTTTTAATCTGTTCCCATTGTCTTCATGTCTGTTTTGGTGCCAATACTATGCCATTCTTGTTACTATAGCTCTGTAGTATAATTTAAGATAATTGTGATGCCTCTTGAATTATTTTTCTCATGAAGAATTGCTTTGGTTATTCTGGACCTCTTATTTTTCCGAATGAATGTTGTGACTGCTTTCTCTATTTCTATAAAGAATGTCATAAGAATTTTAATGGAAATGAATTAAATCTGCATAGCACTTTTGATAGTATGGCCAATTTGACAATATTAATTCTGCCTATCCAAGACATGGGAGATCTTTCCGTCTTCTAGGGTCTTCTTCAAATTTCTTTCTTTAGTATTTTATCAATTCATTGTAGAGGTCTTTTGCCTCTTTTGTTAGATTGATTACCCATTTTTTTGAGGCTATTGTAAATAGGTTAGTTTTCCTGATTTCTCTTTCAGCTGATTCATCATTTGTGTATAGGAATGCAACTGATTTATGGTTAATTTTATATTATGCTACTTTGCTTAATTCATTTCTGAGTTATAGAAACTTTCTGGTAGTTTTTTTTTTTTGGTCTTCTAAATATAGAATCATGTTGTTGGCAAATAGGGATAGTTTGAGCTCTTCTTTTCCTAATGGTATCCTTTTAATTTCTTTCTTTTGTCTAATTGCTTGGATAAGGTTTCTAGTACTATGTTGAATAGGAGTGGTGAAGGAAGACATCTTTGTTTTGTTCCAGTTCTTAAATGAAATGCTTTCAATTTTTCTCTATTTAGAATGATATTGGCCTTGGGTTTAGCATATACAGCTCTCACAAGGTTAAGGTATGTTTCTACCATGCCTAGTTTTTCTAGTGTTTTGATCATAAATGGATGCTGAATTTTATCAAATGCTTTTTCTGCATCTATTGATATAATCATTAATTCTTGTTCTTAAGTCTATTAATGTGGTGTATTGATTTGTGTATGTTGAACCAAACTTGCATCCCTGGAATGAACCCCACTTGATCATGGTGCACTATCTTTTGAATATGTTTTTGTTTGCAGTTTGCCAAGGTTTTATTAAGAATTTTTGCATCTATGTTCATGAGGGATATTGGTTTGAAGTATTCTTTTCTTGTTGTTGTCTTTGTCTGGTTTTGGTATCAAGGTGATATTAGTTTCATAGAATGAATTGGAAGGGTTCCCTCATTTTCTATTTCATGGAATAATTTGAGGAGTATTGGTGTAAATTGAAGGTCGTGTAGAACTCAGCTGAGAAACCATCTGGTCCTGGGCTTTCCTTTGTTGGTAGGCTTTTGATGGCATCTTCAATTTTATTGCTTGAAAATGATCTGTTTAAATTTTCTATATTCTCCTGATTCAATTTGGGTAGGTCATATGTCTCTAGAAATTTGTCAATGTCTTCATGATTTTCTATTTTATTGGAGTGTAGATTTTCAAAGTAGTTTCTGATTATCATCTGTATTTCAGGGTGTCCGTGGTGATAGTTCATTTTTCATTTCAAATTTTAGTAATTCGACATTTCTCTTTTTCTTTGTTAGCTTAGCTAAGGGTTTGTCAATTTTGTTTATTTTTTCAAAGAACAACTTTTTGTTTTGTCAATTTTTTGAAATTGTTTTTGGTTTCAATTTAATTGATTTCAGCTCAGATTTTAATTATTTCCTGTCTGCTCTTTGGTGATGATTTGTTCTTCTTTTTCTAGACTTTGAGATGTAAAGTTAGGTCATTTAATAGATGACTTTGTATTCTTGTAAAGAATGCCCTCAATGCAAAGAACTTTCCTTTTAGAACCACCTTCATAGTGTCCCAGAGGTTTTGATAAGCTATGTTGCTATTCTCATTTAATTCTTAAGTATTTTTCGTTTTATCCCTGATTTCTTTAGCCATCCATTGGTCATTCACTAGTATAATATTTAGACACCAGGTATTAAAGCATCTCCTATTTTTTATTTTGTCTTTGATTTTTTAAATTTCATCCCATTGTGATCTGACAAAATGCAAGGTATTATCTCCATTTTTTTGTTTTTGCTGATTTGCTTTGTGGCTTAGTATATGGTCTATTTTAGAGAAGGATCCATAGGCCACTGAGAAGAAAGTGTATTCAGTTGTTGATGGATGAAATATTCTATGTATGTCTGTTAAGTCTAAATTATTAATTGAATTTTTTACTTTTGTAGCTTCTTTATTTAGTTTTTGTTTGTAAGATCTATCTAGTGGTAATAGAGATGTGTTAAAGTCACCCAGTATTATTGTGTTGTGGTCTATTTGATTCTTGAATTTGTGAAGGGTTTGTTTGATTTATGTATGTTCTCCATTATTTGGGGCATAAATACTTAAGATTATTATGTCTTGTTGATGTATAATTCTCCAAATCAGTGTGTAATACCATTCTTGGTCCCTTTCAATTAACTTGTCTTGAAGGACACTTTTTCTGATATGAGGATAGAAACCCCTGCTTGATTACAAGATCCATGTAAATGATATGTTTTCTTCCCATCTTCAGTCTGTTAATTTCTTAGAGACAGCATATTTGGGGGGTCTTGGGTTTTTTTTTAATATTTTATTAGTTATTGAGGGACCTTTTTTATTTATTTATAGGTGATGCTGAGAATTGAACCCAGTGCCTCATACATCCTAGGCAAGCACTCTACCACTGAGCAACAACCCCATAACCCCAGCTCACCTCTTTTTTAAAAATATTTTATTAGTTATTGATGAGTCTTGTTTTTTAATCTAATCACCCCTTTTTAAAAAATATTTTATTAGTTATTGATGAGTATTGTTTTTTAATCTAATCTGCCAGTCCATGTCTTTTATTGATGACTTAAGCTATTGACATTTAATATTATTATTGAGAAATGATTTTTATTCCCTGTCATTTTGATTTATTTTTTATTTTTAATTTAAATTATTTTCTCCTTTGATCCACTATTACTTTATTATAATTCCTCCCTTTACTGATTTTTATTTTTATTTTTCATATCTCCTTCATGAAATATTTTGCTGAGAATGTTTGGTAGTACAGGCTTTCTAGTTGTAAATTATTTTAACTTGTGTTTATTATGAAGGTTTTTATTTCGTCTTCAAATCCAAAGCTTAATTTTGCAGGGTATATTATTCTTGGTTAGTATTCATTTTCTCTCAGAACTCGGTATATATTATTATATGACCTCCTAGCTTTAACAGTCTGGGTTGAGAAATTAGCTGAGATCTTTATTTGTTTTTCCTCTAAAAGTAACTCTCATTTTACTCTGGAAGCCTTTAAAATTCTATCCTATTCTACATGTTGGACATTTTCATAATAATGTAACTTGGTGTTGATCTGTCATAATTTTTTCTATTTGGGGTCCTGTACATCTCCTGTATTTGGTTTTCCATTTCATTCTTAAGGTTTGGGAAATTTTCAGATATTATTTTATTGAAAAGATTGTGGCTTTTATCTTTGAGGCTTCATCTATCCTGAAAAATTTTATGTTTAGTCTTTTCATGGTATCTCATATCTCTTGGAAGTTTTGTTCACGTTCTTTTAGCATCTTTTCTCCATTGGTCAACTTTATTATCTAGATTATATATTTTGTCTTCATTGCCAGAAACTCTGACTTCCAATTTGGTCCAGTCTGCTGGTAATGCCTTCCAATGAATTTTAATTTGGTTTATTGACACCTTCATTTTGAATATTTCTGCATTTTCCCCAGAATCTCTATCTCTTAATTGATTTTTTGTTTCCTTTATTTTCTCATTACATCATCTTTAAACTTGCAGATCAATTTAACTATGAACATTCTAAATTCCTTCTCTGTCATTTCTTCCATTGTGGTGTCTATGGATTCTGTTACTGAATTATATTGGTTTATTTGAGGCAGTTCATTCTCTTGCTTTTTCAAATTGTTTGTTTGTCTACCCATTTGACAGTATGGTTTTGAGGCAGTAGTGTATATACCCTGTGGACTAATAGGGACTCTTAAGGGTTACAGTACCTCACAGTTTATGGAGAGACAGTAACAACAACCAATGCAAACAATTTACAGCATCAAACCAAATGGTAACTGCTTTGTTATCCACTATATTAATTGTCTCAATAAACAGAAATAATATGTTCAGTTATTGCTCACGATCAATACAGTAAGATTACATATGGATTCACAATTTTAAGTTGTGAATAGGGATAGAAAAGAAGTAGCATAGGATGCAGTCTTTATGAGGGAAGAGGAGAGATAAGAGAAGTAGAAAATAGAGGATGAGTGATAGAGAGATCAGTAAAGATTTGCTATTAGCAGAGGAAAAGAAGGAAAAAGAATCTAGGGAAACAGAAGTGGGAGGAAAAAGTGTATAGAATAAAAATTTAAAAATTAATAGTAAAAATAAAAATAAACTGGGTGTGGTGATGCATGCCTATAATCTCAGCAGCTTGGGAGGCTGAGACAGGAGAATTGCAAGTTCAAAGCCAGCCTCAGCAACTTCAAGACTAAGCAACTCAGTGAGACCAAGCAACTCAGTGAGACCCTGTCTCTAAATAAAATACAAAATAGGCCTGGGAATGTAGCTCAGTGAGTATCCTTGAGTTCAATCAAAAAAAATAAATAAATAAAAATAAAAGAGTATAAGAATGAAACAGCTATATTCTAATTAAACATCTTTGTCCTTAAACTACTGATCTACAAGAAATAACTGCCTTATAAAAATGTTAGGAATAAGAAACAAAGAAAAGAAAAAAACCAAACCAAACCAACAAACAAAAAGAAAAATATACAGGTCTGAATATAAGTATCCATGAACCTTTCAGGTCACAATTAAACAGTGAATAGAAAAAATAAAATAGTTTTATTAAAAAAGTAAAAATTTTAAAAAATAATGGAAATAATATAGAGGATCTTGCTGAAAAATTAGGAATTGTTTCCTTTGGAGTTCCAAATACTCTCAGGTGTGGTAGTTGGGGTTGCTGAAGTGATGGGCAATCCCACAGACAGGACTCTTGAGGGTGGGGTTTAGGTTTTGTTGGCATCCAAGTTCTCCCTTGGATTGGTCTGAAGACTTTAAACCGGCCACCTCCCTGGCCAAGCAGATGCTGGGCCATGCTGGATGTCTGTCCTCCTGGAAAAACTCCTGTGTTTCACTCTTGCTATGGGAGGGTCAATCCTTGTTCTCCTCAGACACAGGTGAACTTCGTGCTTTTAGGACTCTCGGTTTCAGACTTCAAACTCAATGAATTCCTCCCTACCCTTTCAAATTTTCTGCAGGAAAAAAATATTTCCAACTATACTTTCAAGCAGCTGACTTTATAAGTGGCTGCTCTAGATTTAGAGGGAGCAGGGGAAGCCAGGTGTGTTTCCCTGACCAGTTTTCCCTTATTAAAAATCCAGCTCCACTTTTGGTTTTCTTCTGGTCTCTTAGATGCACACGGTGCTGTGTGTTGCGGGTTTGCCAAAATTATTCTTCAGGTCAGACAGAGACAGCTGACAGGGACTGGGTTCCCCTGTCTACCATTTCCCTGTGCTGGGGCTATAAAATGGTTTCTTCCTCCAATTCCCCTCAGAGCCTAGGTATAGCTGGGGGAGACCAGAGGGGGTTCTCCTCCCTTTCCCCTCTGCACAATATTGTTGCACAAGACACCCTTCATCTTACTCGTGCAGTGACTTTGAACTTTGATCTCTATGTATCCATACACATCTCAGAACTCCCAAAATTGGGTGTTTCTGTAATTGAAATATTGCTCCATAATTTCATTGGCGCTGCTGCCAGCAGCAGCAGCCCAGAGAATCTCTTTTACTTCATTTTATTCAAACGTCTGACTCTCTGATCTGTTTTGAATGTCCAGAGCTATTTCCCAGAAAAGATTCCCTCTCTCACCATGTTGAGAAGCTGTGTGTCTGAGATCTTAGTTTTATGCCACAGAGAAACCACGAAAGCCGCCATTTCTAATCTTCCCTTTTTAGAAAAAAAAACCTGAAATATTCCTTTGGTAATATTCAATATGATAAAAAAGATCTCACTGAATACCTTATGTTGGCCTGCTTATTTTCCTTTAACAGTATATTATGAACATATTTCCACGAGAATAAATAAATGACTATATGTACCATAAATGCATAAATGCATAATATTCCATTATATGAATATATTCTCAGTTATTTATAGGTTACTTGAGTTAAATACCCCTGGAAATAAACAGGATTCTTTACTACATGCTCATGCTTTGGTCAGTGTTAGGTGGCCATCTTCTAAGTCCTTTAACAACTAAAAGTCCTCTACCCTAGCACTTATCACACTGTCTTGCCTACATAGACTAATGTCTACTTAGCAAAGTTTTAATCTCCAGTTCCTAACCAGTTACTAACACATAATGGGGTATCTAACACATTAATTTTGCTGATTAGGTTAATGCCATTAGAGATAATGCCCTTCTACTAACAGTTTTTACATTTTTCAGATACTTTACTGGAGCTAAATACCTTGAAGTTGAATTGATGACTTGCACATGCAAAAATCATAAAAGAAACTAAGTTTTTTGATGTACAGAATATAATCATGTTAGAATTACTGGGCATGAAGAAACACCCCAGACCTCCATGAAAAAAGTAACTTCCGCCTTTTGTCTTTGTTGTCTTTCTGGAAATGAGAAAAGGAAAGTACGGGGGCGGGGTGGGGGTGGGGGGAATATGGAATCATGGGAGGACGAAGGAAACTTCCTTCCCAAACCAAAATCCAAAGTAAATTCAATCCCAAAATTTATATACACTGGTCCTCAAAATATAGTTTTATAGATTCCTAGAACCTCCAGTGTCTCCTAATTTCCACAATTGGGACAGATCTCTTAATGTTGTTTATAAATACATGTTGCTGAAATTTTATTGCATTACTTTGTTCTGTCCATAGGGAAATTACAAAACAACCTCTTATAATCTCAAAACTGGACAGCAATTCTATTGTAAAAGGGTACAGGGTGAATGTATTATAAAGTACCTTACAGGCACTGTGCCTTAGAGTCTTGTTTAGAGAACCAGGTATCACAGGTAATAAAATTGCAATAGGGTTGAGAAATGTCTGTTATTTTCTTTTTTTCTTTCTTTTTTTTTTTTTTTTTTTCCTTCATGACTGAGAATGAGCAAGGCCCTCATTGTCCAGGGACAGGAGTTTTCACCATTATAACCTGTAAGGCAGCAGATTTATTATGCCTTTTATACCTTTACCTCTTCCACTTTGTGGAGTGGAAAATTCTCTGAGTTTGGCACACATTACTCTGTCATACCAACTGGGGCCCAAAGACACACAATCATATGTGGCAGTCCCTTCCAACTGGAATTACACAGCACAGAACGTATGATGAACCAGTAATTAGTCTGTGAATTCAGCTACTCTAAGCAGTCTAAATGCATATTTCAAGCTTTGATTACCCTTCCATCAGGGTTTTTATTTTTCTTTTCCTTCAATTAAGCAAGCAGTTATAGAAAAAGCAGGATTTTAAAGACCTGTAACACCTGGATAATTGCAATTAGATTCAGAGACGGGGAGGTTGTTCTCCACCATAGAATTTACCAAGTATATAAAACAAGTAAATTAGAATATGTTCTTTTAACACTGCAAAAATATTCCATAAAAATTGCATTGCCAAGTGGTGATAGAAAAGAAATTATGAATTAGGACTCAGTATGTCAGAACTGAAAAAAAAAAAAAGGGCGGAGGGTCAGGGACTTGGAATCTCTAAAATCCATTTTAATTCAAATAAGATGTGAAATACACCATAGATAGTCTGGTACATGAATCAAGTCAGATTTTAGGAAAATTTAGAAAATGATAAGCATTGAGGATAATCAATCACTATGAGATATTTTTGTATAGAATTTTTTAAAAGCAGATTGATTATGTTGATTAAGACAGCAATAGGAATTTTGCTTCATTCTCTCAGTGAGATGTTGAAGAACTTTTCCAAAATGCCAGAGGGAGTGATTCAAAGAATTCCAAAATGAGCTTAAAAACTGGAAATGTCACTCCATCATGGTGGTGCATGCCTGTAAATCCAATGACTTAGAAGGCTGAGGCACCAGGATCACAAGTTCAAGGCCAGCCTCAGGAACTTAGCAAGGCTCTAAGCAACTCAGCAAACCTCAGCCATAAACAAACAAACAAACAAATAATAAAAAGGACTGAGGGTGTAGCTAAGTGGTAAAGGACCCCTGGGCTCAATCCTAATATGCCCCCCCCCAAGAAAAAACCCACAAAATGAACATCAGAGCTGAAAGCATACTTGATGGTCATCCACTCTAGCTTCCCCAAGTTACAATGCAAGAAACAGACCTATGTACCTAAGAACTCATTTAAGTTAATAATAATAAAATAAAATAAAAATGTCAAATCTACCCAATGTGAGGCCAGTGCTCTTTCAATGCACCTCAGTATGCTCTTAGTCACTAAAACCAAATTTTTAACCTCTGTTTTGATTCACTCTGTTAACTTGCACAGGTTCCTTTGATGTATTTTTGTCTTCATAGGTTTGATTCCATTGATCAGAAAATATCACATCAACTTTAAATATGTTTGGCTTCATCTAACCTTGAATGTCATGGCTGTCTTCCAGAACTCACTTGTAAAATCAAAGCTGTGGTTGCTCGTGCCTGGGTGAACAGCATTGCTCTGAGACAAGGAAGAGAGACTGGGAACATATTGTAAAAGAAGTTCATATCTCCTTTGAAGGAAAGATATTTCCAGAGCTTTCTTTTGTGCAGAGGCTTCAGCAGCATATCACTTCTCTCTGTTCAAACATGTGCCCATCCAGTGTTCATTCAAAGCTGGGTAATCCATTACCCAATAAGCATCACTCCATCTGAGCTGAAATTTATGTTCCTTGGGGGTGACAAGTTAGAGCTGCCTGATGGTGAAGGCTGGGACCGGTTTCTCTGCTGGGAGTTTCCACCTAATCAAGTGCCTGGCAATGCAGGCATGCTTTCTTCAAATATCTGAAATATTGCATCATGGTTAATTTTACATATCAACCTAAAACAGGTTAAGAAATGCCTAGCTATCTGGTCAAACATGACTTCTGGGCATGTCTGTGAGAATGTTTCTGGAAGACATTAGCATTTTATTCAGAAGACTAAATAAAGAAGATGACCCTTTCCAATGTAAGTAGGCACCATGCAATCTGTTGAGACCCTGAATTGGACAAAGAGATGGAAGAGGGGTGAAACTCTCTCTTTCTCTCCCTCTATCTTGCTCTCACTATACTTGAGCTCAGACATTAATCTTCTGCCCTTGACATCAATGCTCCTGATACTCAGATATTTGAGCTTGGATTAAAATACCACTGGCTCCCTTGGTTCTCTGGGCTTTGGGCTTGGCCTGGACTGCACTGCCAGACTTCCTGGGCTTCCAGTTCCCACAGGGCAAATCAAGGGAATTCTCAGTCCCATATCATGTGAACCAATCCTTCATATTCTCTCTCTCTCTCTCTCTCTCTCTCTCTCATCTTTTTATAGTGTATTAATATTATGTATAATAGTGGTATTTATTGTGACATATTCCTATATGCACATAGCATAATTTGATCAATTTCACTTCCCAGTATTTTCTCTTTCCTTTCCCTGTTCCCTTTCCCCATCTCTTCTATTCTACTTATCTCTCGTCTATGTTCATGAGGTCTTTTTATTACCCTTCTTTCTCTCTAGCTTCCACATATGAGAGAAAACACAACCCTTGACTTTCTGAGTCCGGCTTATTTCACTCAACATGATTCACTCCAGTTCCATCTGTTTTCCTGCAAATGACAGAATTCCATTCTTCACGGCTGAACAAAACTCCCTGATGCACACATATCTTATTGGTTCTGTTTTTCAGAGCAATTATAATACATATTGTTACCAAAAATAAAGGAGGGTATAAATTACTTTATATCATTTCTGAAAGTAAAATTAGGCCAGTGAATGGAAGCCACTGAAAAGAAACTTAAGTCATAATTAGGAAGATATTGGTAAGTTTTTATAGCATTTGAAGCTGTCCAAAAATGAAATAAGCTATTCTGAAAATCCAATATATTTCTCATCAGTGGGAGTATTCCAGCCAAGCCTAGAAGAACACCTGTCAGTGATGTTGTGGAGATGAAAAATCCTAATGTATTAATTGAGAGGTCACTCAACTCCTTAACTCTAATAGGCTAATATTGTATAAGTTTTTCAATTTTAAAAAGTTTAATATCAGGGGCCAGGGTTGTGGCTCAGCAGTAGAGTATTCACCTAGCATGTGTGAGGCTCTGGGTTCAATCTTCAGCACCACATAAAAATTAAGTAAATAAAATAAAGGTATTGTGTCCAACTACAACTAAAAAAAAATAAATGTTAAAAAATAAGACTAAAATCTAAGATTATACAAAAAGTTTAATATCAAATATATAAATGTGACCCTCCTTTATAGAATCTCCTTTGGTTATTCTAAGGGAAGAAAGATTTCCTTTTAGAATAGAGCTTTTCATTAATATTTAGGAGACAACGACAATTCACAAAAATTCTTAGATAATAACATAACCAATATGCCAAATTAGATGACATTATCTATAAAGCCTATAGGCCCAGTGAAAATGATGAACATCTTGAATGGAGATGGTTTGAATAGAGATGCTAAAGAATGGATACAATCTAAGTGTGTGTGTGTGTGTGTGTGTGTGTGTATGTGGGTGTATGGAGGGGTCATGTGGAAGCCGAAAATACAGAGGGAAGAATGAACTAATGTGGCCTGGGGATGTGGCTCAAGCTGTAGCGTGCTCGCCTGGCATGTGTGCGGCCTGGGTTCAATCCTCAGCACCACATATAAATAAAGATATTGTGTCCACCGAAAAAAACTAAAGTATATATATATATATATATATATATATATATTTATTTATTTTAAAAATTCCCTCTCTCTCTCTCTCTCTCTTCTCTCTCTCTCTCTCTCTCTCTCTCTCTCTCTCTCTCTTAAAAAAAAAGAATGAACTAATGTGAATATGTAGAAATGAGAGTATACATGCTGTAAAAAGGGCTTTGGTTCAAGAGATCCACAGCAGTAAAATAAAAGAAATATATTCAGAGGAGTTTAGGGAAAGATATTTTTTCCTCCTAATTTTCTGTCCCACGGCACAGTACCTAAGCATGTGGATATTAAAAAGCCAACTCTTTTTTAAATTTTTTTCTAATTAATTATACACGACAGTACAAAGCATTTTGACACGTCATACATAAATGCAGTATAACTTCTCATTCTTCTGGTTGTTACCACTCTTGAGCTAGTTCATCCCTGCTCTCTTGATGCCAGACCTTTAGTTCAGACGTAAGTTAAAATAAGCAGGGCAAATAAACTGGATTTAAGTAGCCATAATAGGCATCATACTCGATTTAACCTTGGGATTCGTTTCCTGAGTTCTGGGTAATTTGAAAACGCTTTCTTTTTTTATCAAATACCACCAGTGCTTGGATGAAATTGGGTGTGTAGGGACTGCCCACCTTTCTGGATGAAATTGAAAAGTACACACAAGAAAGCCTCTCTCATGTTTGCATAGCATGCCTATTTACAGTGGTAAGGAACAATTGTTATCTTTGAAAGTAGGACACAGAAAGAGAGAGAGAGTCTGTGCTATTATCCAGGTCCATTCATAATCATTGTCATCCAAAGAGGGGAAAAGGACACAAGAAATTGGATGGCTCTTATAGGCAATGCATTGTAATGAAGGGGAAAACACTTAGAAACCAAGACAGGCAAAGGGATGGAGCGCTTGGCTTCACAACCTCCCTAGGATTTACTGATGTTGGGAAAGAGTGTATGATAAAAAAACAATCAGAGTAAATTGCAGAGCCGTCTTTCATGCCGCTTTAATTAAAAAGCCTTTCATCATTTCCAGCTTAAACATCTCTTTTCTCCGTCTTAAAAGTAACTATTGAATCTTCTAGCGCTTTCACATTGGTAGTCAAGAAAATTTGGTTTTCATTTCCAAGCTATACAAGGAAAGCATTTTTGTATACTTTCCTTGGTAATTTGAATGAATATTTCTTCTCTCTCTCTCTCTTGCTCCATTTCCAGAGTAATGCATGTTATTTTTGGTATTCAGCACCAACTAGGATGTCAAACAGTTTGAAATAAAGGTTATAAGGAATGTGGGTATTAGAGTAGTTCTGAAATACACTAAATGGAATAAATTTAAACAATAGATGCATTAGGAGGCACTTTTGATGTTAGGTACTCAAGATGGTTTAGAGGACATTACTTTGATATCTTTAAAAGCCAGAGAAAATGTAACAACAAGGTATTTGCCATTTCTTCACTTGCTCTGAACCCTCTTTATGTATTCGTATAAACTAACCCTTTCGAAATTGTTTCCTTCCTACTTTTTCCTGTCAAAATCCAATCCAGTCTCAAGACCATCCACCCTGTTTCTGTGATCTCTAACCTCACTACTTTGAAGCAAATAACAGACTAGCTAACAAAAACATAAGTTTGTGCTAGAAATATGGCCCTGTGTCTTGTGAAAGTCACATAAAATGGGCTTTTCTTGGCTTTGGGGTTGTGGCCCAATGGTAGAGTGCTCACTCAGCATGCATGGGGCACTGGGTTCAACCCTCAGCACTTCATAAAAATAAAATAAAGATATTGTGTCCACTAAAACTAGAAAATAAATTTAAAAAAAAATTTAAAAAGAGCTTTTGCTTTTTTAAATAACAATTCTGGTATGAAAAAGATGATCATATTCCTTTAATCTTACCTAGGTATTTTAACAGTTAAATGTCCATCAGAGAAAGCTTTGGAATTTAGTATGAGCTAACGTTTATTTGAAATATACCTAGGATTGCCATTACTTATTTGCTTTTGACCATGATTTTCTCATTTCTACTTGTGAAATACATCATCTGCTTCCATCTTTCTGAGCAATAGTCTTCAAGAGAAAAAAAAAGTATTAGAAAAGTTGAACATCTAATGTGTTAAGTCTTTTCTTGGTGTAGGCCTGTACCATTTCTTCAGGAATATTAGCAGGTACTAGTGAGAGAGACCAGAGGCATCTTATTTGTTAGCCCCATTCATAACTGATGAAGGTTACAATCTCAGTTTGAAGCAACCCCTACATGTAATTTTCACTAATATTTTCTTTGCTATGTTCCGGCTACAATAGTTCACTTGAAATACACCATACACACATACACCACATACCTAAACACACATATATATCAGAAAATACACCCCAGAAGAGCTTGTATATGGTACCCTGATCCCTAGAATTGACTGTGCATCAGAATCTCATGGGAGTTTGGCTGCTTTACATAAAAACCTTCATGCTATGATTAGATTTCCCACAGATAAATCTGGTGGGGACAAAGACAGTGCCATTATGGAAGCAGTAAGTGATGGAGACTCATTTACCACTTCTCTTGCTGTAGAGCATGGGCCCAGGACCTGGGTGATACTGACTACCCCACCCACCCATTCAGACTCTGAGCAGGGTTTTGAAGAGGCAGATGAGAGAGGCATGTTTGGAAAATTTCAAGTATCCAAGAGAGGCACTGTTAAGATGTTGAAGGCAGGGTGCCTCTTAGAATGGACCTGTGCTGTGGATGGTTTGGGATATTTTTGTGGGTACCTTTTAAACCACATGCCATAATATATAGTATATTTTTAAAATGGTTTTCTTCAGGTATAATTTGTTGATCATAACACTCACCCTTTTATTTAAATTCACATAGTAAACATTCATCACTGCAGTCCAATTTTTCAGCATTTCCACCCCCACAAAACGATAACCATATTTCTATTTGCCATTAATCCTTGTTAGGATGCCCCATCCTATGCAATTACTAAATTTCTTTCTGTCTTTTTATATTTGCCTTTTCTGGCTATTTTGCAAAAATCAGAATCATACAATATGTGGTCTTTGGCATCTGGCTTTTCTCACCAAGCATACATTGTGAAAGTTGAACCACATTTTTCTCACATATGGCTACTTGGGTTCTTTTGATTGTTAAGTGGTACTCCATTGTATGGCTTTCTGGTTATTCATATTACAGTTGTTGGGCATATGGATTGTCTTCTCCTTTTGGCTACTGTGAATAATGACGCTGCTACACAGTGCCTTTTAAATACATTTCTTTTTAACATCACTAAAGTAGATTCAGTTTATCCACTAAATTCCTGATAGACTATGTGGAGCCTTTCAAAATTATGACTTCCTGAGGGCTGCTTCAACTACTAAGCCAAAACCCGCATGTCTGAGACCTTGGAATCTTTTAATAAGCTACCTGCAGGCAGTAAGCATGACCTGACCCTGTGAAGCAATATTTGGGAACCACTGGTAAAGGTGATAACCCTGGTGCCACTTTTTCACACCTCTGTTCGTGACTATGCTCTTTCTTTCTCTGAGAAAACCTTTCCCCTTCCACAATTCCCTCCCCTAAAAAATCTCATCAACTTAAATGACCTTTTTAATTAAAATTTAACATGGTCTCTTAATTTGAAATAAATATTTCTTCCTGTGTGTTCCCGTAACACGCTTTGTCTGATCTATTCAAAGCTCACCTCTTAACTACTTGATTCTCACCTTTGACCTTTTCCCTCTTTATACCATAAGAAATGCTTCCGTAAATTATATTCTCTCTCAATGTATTATAAAATCAGTTTCTACATATATTCTCACTATATTCAACTCAGTTAATAATTTTTGTACTATTATCTGCCCTTTTAGCATTAAATTCCTTGACAGAGGGAGCCATGCAGTTCTAGTAGGTAAAAGGATCTTCTTGTATTTCTCTGAGCAGTCTAGGTGTTATTATTCAGTAGATCCATATGTTCATAGTATCCTCCTGTCCCCCCTCCATGATGCTGGCACAATTGATATGTGGATGTCCATTTGAGAAACAGTGGTCTAAAGGGAATGCTAGAGTTGGAAATGCAGTTTCTGCTCTGTCACATGCACACTTACTGACTGCCTGCTTTAGATTTCCTTTTGAATTCATTTACCCTATGTCTAGCTTTTTTTCCCCCAGTACCGAGGATTGAACCCATGGCTTTGTGCATGCCAGGCAAGCACTCTACCACTTGCTGTACCACTGCTACTTTTATCTGGAAAACCAGACTGACCTCTCTAAGTTCTCTGGAGGTATGGCCAATGTAGGTCTTTCCAAGGTTCCTGTCCTAGGACTCTAGAGACCTACACCATAATGGCAATCACTTGTCTCAAATTCCCTCTCTGGGCTTTGGCCAGGCACCCTTTTGACTCTGAGCATTCAGAACCTGATGGTCTTTCTCTTTTTTCTCTCTACTGACCTTGTTATTCATGTTCTTTGCCATGGCTATTTGACAAGTTTTCTACTTCCAGATTAGCTCTTCAGGGAATCTTTTATCCATTCTCAACTTGCTTCTTACTCATTGTGGGTCACACTTTACCATAAGGAACCATCATAAAGAAAAAAGGAACCAGGAGCCAGCCCAGAGCTAAGCACTATGGTAAATCCAGTGTTGGAAATGGATATGGCTTTAGCACTTGGCTATAGAGACATAGCTACACAGGCCAGCCACCAAGTCCAAAGAAGCACCTTACACACAGACACTGATTTAGCACTTGTTGGCACCAATCCTTCCAGTTAGACACCTTACCCAGCCAGAAATCAAACCAGCTGGTAGTGGTAAATTTGGAAATTCTCTCCAAAGAAAATAGAACTCCAAAAGCCTGTTCTGGAAAAAGAGGCAGAACTCTAGACCCTGCCTAAGGCAAAGGCAGGCAATGGGCTTGCTGGTATAAGCCTATAATTACAGCTTTTCAGGATGAGAGGCAGAAGTACTATAAATTCAAGACTAGCCTAGGCAGCTTAGCAAGAAAAAAAATCTTAAAAATCAAAAAAATAAAAGTGGTCACTCCAGGAAGACTCTGGGCCTACAAAATAGACCGGTTGGTAGACTAACCATTGACCATTGAGAGCCAAAGACCATGGCAAATCTATAAAAAACCAGAGAGAAGGGGAAATAGAACATTAGGACCCAAAGTAATGAGAGTTACATGAAATAGACATGATATTTTGGGTGATAAAATAAATCACAGGTTCTACATCTTGAAGCAGGGTTTAAATCTTGTTCTACTGGATCGGATATTAAGGCTGTTGAAACCAGAGCTGGTCCCAAAACTGAAAAATCTAAAAACATAATTGGGGAGATTTTTTTCTGCTAAATAACCAAGATCACACTACTAGAAATTAACACCAAGATCTTGGAAGCTTAAAAAAGTAAATGTGTAAACATTGCAATGAACACCACATATCCTGAATATGTTAAAGACAAACTGGTGACTTTGTTCTCTGAGGAACCCAAGTTGACAGAGTAGGTCAAAAGAGACTTCCGAAAGGTCTTGAATTAGAAATTAATGTTCCAGTATAAAAGGTCTACTTACCTCTTCTGTCTACAACTCATTGGCCATAACTAAGGACATGCCTTACCCGAACACATGGAACGAGAACTTTCCCAGAAGGTATAGCATCAGAAATATTTTACTATTATTCACTATTTGGTCCCTCATTTTTTTGAAGTTACTTGTATATAAAAATAATAAAACAAGGCATCAAATACAAACCCAGGTGTAGAGTTCCAAGAGGCATTTCTTATTTCAGTTACATCATATAGCTATACCCAAGCTCCTTGCACTAACAGCGTCCAAATATGCATTTAAGATGCTTCTACTCCTGCTCCACACCCCTATTCTATGCTATTTCTCTATGGTCCATCTACAGAGATGCAGTGAGGGCAGAGGCAATTACTGATAGTGACTTCATTTCTTGAGATCACCAACTCCCCTTTAGGTCCTAGAACAGACACACTGCCCTTTGCTTCCTCTCTCATCTTTCTCTTACTCTCCCTTTCTCACCTCTAATCCCAATCACAGAAGCAATTTATCAAGTATCCATTTTTTCCAGACTTCATCTCCAGAATATTTCTCTCTTAAAACAAAAATTCACCTACATTTAATCATAGTTTATCTACCTCGGTCCCAACCACGATGGATACAAACCAAATTTAATCTGGTTTGTAGTTTGGGTGTATGTAGTACATAGATGTATAAGTCCACAATTAAAAGGATAATTTAACTTGGAGATTTTCCAAGATAAAAATGTATTAAAACCATTATATTTTTTTTTAAAAAAAAAGAGCTTCAGAGGACATTGATATTAACATAATACAAACAAAAGTGCATATTTTATTTAAAAAAAAACAATGAAAGAGTCCACATCATTCATCTGAAGAATAATTCTAACTCACTATGAAGCTTTCCAATTGGATGCACAATTTTTGTCCATCAACTGACTAAAATGAATAAGAAAATAAACAAAATATTTGATTGATCCAGGGGATGTTTGCAGCCTGAATATCAAGTGGAATAGAACATGAGTCACTTAGGTCCTGTACCCTTAAATTTTCATGAGGTTAGAAGTATGCAAATGAGCTACTGCACTTCACAGATAAAAACCCTGGGGGAAAAATCTGCAGCACTAAGCAACATTCAGAAACAAATAAGACAAAAGACAGACTTTTACATTTGATAAATTACAAACTTATTTATGCCAAGTAAGTATATGTTTTGTTAAAGGTGAGTTCTTGTCATCTTCAGTCTAATAGAGAAGAAGCAAGGGCAAATTTATTCAATAGAAGTTTTGTTTCCTCCCCAACTTATGTGTATTTCATGCACAGAAAATGAGAAAGCCGACCTTGGTCTGCCATCATAACTTATACAATGTAAATGAATTGTCTTGGGATTTTTAAACATCAAAGAAAAAGTGGCATACATTAAAACGTGTCTAACATTACATCATGGTTCAGCTATTTGTTTTGTATTTTCTGCTGCTTTGAATGAGGCTAATTTAGAGGGAAAAGTGTGCTTTTTCATCCAAAGGGTAATAATCAATGGTATGCTTTCTATTCCTACACAATTATATCATCAACTGGTAATGATTATGGAAAGTGGCTAATTATTTTCATGATTACTTCAGAATAAGCATTCTAGGAAACTGCACCCTTGCTTTTAAAATGAACAAAAAAATCTAATTTTATAAACCATTGGCAAAACCCATCTTTTTCTCTCAACTCTTGGAAGTACACCTGTTTGTCTTTGCCCTCTGAGTATCTGCATTAACTTGGTCATTCCCCATTTTTCATATTGACAGGGACCAGAAAGAAAGCCTGCTGGGGGCCTGAATAAGAGGTGTGTACCTGGAAGCTAATTAAATTTGATTTATTTCTTTTGGCAGCCCATTGCATTTCTCTTTCCATGTTTTATTTAAAACTTGATTGCTTGAATAGCAATAAACAAGGAACAAAACAGATCTTGGCTGATAAATAGATTGAATTTCATCTATTTATCAACAATAGGACACGTGATCTTTGGCACACAGAAACGCAAGAAGTCTGCCCTTTATGCATTACCATTCATTTCGGGCACCAGATTTTTGTTTTTCAAGTTAGAGAAACAAAGTTAAGGGTTTTCTTCTCCTTGTTCAAATTAGTTTCATCCCTACCTCCTCCATTAGGCCTTGACTATTTTGTCCAGATGTGGTTTTTCTCTACCTTTAATCCTGACACTGAGTTTACAGTGTTCATGTGGCACTCATTTCACACAGCTCTGTAGGGTTGACACTTGAGTCACACTGTTCAGCATGGTCATAGTAAGCTCCCTCCCAAGCAACCTCAGATCATAGTTGTGTGGTGACTAGACTTGGTTCCCTTACCTGGAAATAGGAAGGATGCTTCCAGAGCTATTCTGACATTCAGACTTGACAACATATCTACAAAGCCTTCCTAAAACATAAGTAATAGTGCAGAAATGTTATCTGTGTGGTTCCATAAGAAGTAAAACTGATTCTGCTACACCCCTGTGTCCTCAAAAAAGACTGGTACTCAACAATTTTGCTTAATGAATAAATGAAAGAATATATTATCGAATTAATCAATTAATTATTATCATTATTAGTAGTAGTCATCGTACCAGGGATGAAACCCAGGGAGCCAAATCCCTAGCCCTTTTTCTGTTTGTCTTTGTTATTTTTTTGTTTTGTTTTTGAGACAAAGTCTCACTAAGTTGCTTAGGGCCTCACTAAATTGCTAAGGCGGGCTTTGAACTCAGGATCCTCTGCCTCCACCTCCCAAGCCACTGGGATTACAGGCAAATCAATTAATAAATGAACTGAATAAATAGAAGTTCCTGAGAAGGAGTCCAAAAAGGAAAACAGCAACTAAAAAAGTAGAAGAAGGCTTGGGAAGAAGAAAAGCAAAGACCAGGAGTGAGCAGGATTCTGACCCCCGTCAAAGACCAAGTATGCACCATTACCTACCTTTCTCCTTACTGCCTTCTGCAGACTCCACAGGAAGTTCCACCTGATGTCACTATCTTCACTTCTGCTAACATTTGATAATCCTTGCCATATTGTTTCACTTAAACTTTTTAACAAATCAGTGAAGTAGATGTTACTCAAATTTTAACTTTGCAGGTGAGGAAAATGTGTCTTAGAGTAATAACTTGCAAAGTTGTCATTCAGTGATGGAGCCAATGTTTCAAACCCCAGCAATCTGATTCCAACACCTGCTTATGTGATCACTATGCTTTGCTGACTCGCATAAGCCACCAAGCCAAATGTTTTTTTTTTCCATTGTCTAATTTTACAAATTTTTTCACACGACATTGGCATACTTTTTTTCTGCTTTTGAAGATATCATTACCTAGGGGAGAGAGTCTCTAGTCAAACTTCTGTTCCAAATCTTGTCATCATCCATTTCCAAACTAGTAAGGCAGCTGAGTACTACAATTACGCTACCTCCAGTCTGAGAGAGCTCCACCGTGTCCTCGGGTGTCCAATCATAGAGCCCCAGCCTCCTGTCCTGAATGGCTGAAGATCAGGAAGCTCACCTGGGCTCTTAAGAATATCATGCTACCAAAACAAAGAAACTTGGGTCCAAGTCCTGACTTTGCCTCTTTTGCTGTGATGGTTTTTGCTAAGTACTCATTATCTCTAAGCTTCAATTGTCAAATTTATAGAATGGCGATGATAAAAGAGCTTATCTCTATGGGTCAATGGACTTAATTTACAGCCTACGTAAACTATTTGGCACATGGAGCAAGCCTAGTGGATGGGTATCAACACCCCCTCTCTTCTGCCAACACACACTTGCACACATCTCTCTCCTCTGGCATCTACTACACTCTGTTCTTGCTTCATTGTGAATGTTGTGGCTTGACCTTTTCTTATTCTGAGACCAGTCTTCCTAAAAGATAGATCTCCATCATTTTAGTGCCTGTACTGCTTTGCTAGGGCTGCTAATAACAAAATCTTACATATTGAGTGGCTTATACAACAGAAATTTCTTTCTCCCATCACGGAGGCTAGAAGTCTGAGACCAAGAGTTCAATAGGCTTGGTTCTTCCTGTGGCTTGTCTCCTTGACTTGCAGATGGTCACCTTCTCACTGTCCTCAGATGGTCCCACTTCTGTACACTGGTATCTCTGCTATCTCTTGGTGCCCACATTTTCTGTTCTTATAAGGATATTAACCAAAAAAATCTCGGGACCCACCTTTATGACTTCATTTAACCTTATTACCTCTTTCAAGCTTACATTAAAATGGAAATTATGAGTCTAACATTTGAATTGGTGAGAGACACAATTCAGTCTATAACAGTGCCTTTTCCATAGGTATTGCTAAGCAAACCCTTCCTCAGTGAAAGGAGGAATGAGCCAACAGAGTGAGGTGGTAGTGATTCTTTAACTTCAGTGTGGCTGAGATTGTCTAAAGTGACCATTAAAGCCACAGATGTCTGGGTCTCCACACTTGGACATTATAACTTAGTAGTTTAAAGGTTAGCCTCAAAATTACAATTTTGTTATTGTTGCTTTTGCTGCTGCTGCAGTACTAGGGACTGAACCCGGGAACCATCTACCACTGAGCAACATCCCCAAGCCATTTTAGTTTTTATTTTGAGGCAGGGTATCATTAAGTTTTCAAGATCTGGCCTTGGACTTGTGATCCTCCTGCCTCAGTCTTTTAACAAACATCCTCAGGGTAAGATAGCTTCAAAATAACTCTAAAATACACTGAAGTAGAGGATGCCTAAAACCTGAGGAAAGTATAACCCTTCTGTTTAAGCTCCTTGCTTATTATTTTTTCAGTCACTATTTTGTTTTACTTGAGTGATTTAGTAAAAAAAAAATACCATTCTTGTTATAAGAGGTCTGTCATCATTTGATCAAATGTCAAGATTTTTTTTTAATAACTTTCTTTCCCCGAGTGTGAACAACAGAAACCATTTTTAACATTTCTTTTCCCACAAATTTTAGCTTCTCTCTTCGTCTATTTTCCCTTTGGAAATAATTGTGCTTTCTCAGTTTCCCAGTTGATTTAACTCTATGTAACCATTCCTAACCATGCCAGAGATCGCAGAAGATGTCATCATTCCTCCCAAACTGTTCTGATGATCCTCACTTTCAACCTATTCTTCCCACACAACTCTTATTCTGTGCAGGAGGATCTTATTTCCAGGATCTTCTGAAAGATGAAATCATCAGCAATAGAAATCCATTTTCCCTAAATAAACAACATTAGTTAAAGGACATTTTCAGGAATTTCCAGATGCGGAAGTTATAAATTCTGGATATGTTTAATCTCATTCTCAGTTTTGTGAATTCACCTGGGAAAACTTCATATACTTCTTCCTAGTAGCTTAATGAGAATTCCTAAGCTTATCTTTAAACTGTAGAAGGGAGATCTGGATAAAGATATAATAGAGCTGCTTTTCCTAAAAGTACTGAGTCTTAACTTGGGCTAGCAGATGCTTACTGTGTAACTGAAACCTGGGCATCTCTGCCTTCATTCAGTATCTTTCTCCTTTACTACTTTTAGCATTGGGTCAAATTTTTGCTAGCTCTGCACATAGGTGTGTTAATCTCTTAATGAGTTTAATACAAGGGTTTTTAGCCTAAATCTACCTAAACTGTCTTGTCCCCCTTCAAGACAAAGAATAGTGAGATAAGAGTAACTAAGATATCTTCAAGATTTGCAGAGATATTTAATTGCCAGACTCCTGAAATGTTACCTTGAAGTCTTCAGTCATCGATCTAAATAACAGGCAGGCACTTTGTATTCCAGGAAGAGCAGAACCTTGCAGACAGATGGCCCCATAATGTTATGATCCCTGGAATGAGAACAATTGTCCCATGACCAGAGCTTGGATTCTACCTCTAAACAGGAGCAATCATCTCATGGAAACTGAATGCTCCCTCAAATGATAAGCACTGCTCTAGAGCCACCTTGCAGAACCAGCCCTGGAATAATGTCTGACCAGAATGATCTACTCTGCCAGTTGTGCAAAGCCCCAGTTCTATAAACCCCCAACCATTACCTTTGTTCTCTTTTTCTGTAAGTCCTCAAAGTTTTGTTAATCCCTTGAAGATAGATCTTAGGTCATCGCACCCCTATGTCTGTTCTTACCAGTTTGGCCACACTAATTAAAGCTCCAAAAGAAAATTGCCGCTCACCACTGTTTTTCTCTTTGACTGGCATACTGAGTAAGTCTGGTCTGTGGGAATCACCTGAGCCAGGGCCTTCACAGAAGGACTCCAGTCACAATATAATGAAAACCTGGGGAAGCCTCATCCTGAACTGAAAGCTCACTGAAGAAAACTAATCTTTGAGGTTTGGGTCTATAGAAAGTATACTGATCATAGATTTGCCTCAAGCATTACAAATCCTACTCAGGTGAGTCAAAGGAAGCCACTTAGGAGAATAGGACATCAAGTAGCATCATCAATGTCAAAAAAACCACCATGGATTATACGTGCTGGCCCTCTATTACTAGTAGTAGGGGAAACCATATTGAGCAAAAAGGAATTTCAAAAGCAGAAGTCTACAAACTGTGGTCTATGGGCCAAATTCAGAATGCCACCCATTTCTATAAATAAAGTACAATTCAAACACAGCCTCCATTACTTGTTTATGTATTGCTGGTGGCTTTTCTCATGCTACCATGGTAGAACTGAGTAGCTGTGGAAGAGACCGAGTAACCACAAAGCCTAAAATATTTACCACCTGACTATTTATGAAAAAGTTTGCCTGCAACCTATCTACAGTAAGTTTCTCCAGCCATATAAAATATGCATATCAGTAGCAGTGTGATCAAAGATGCTCACTCTCTGAAAAAGAAATCAAGTTCTTCATCCAAGTTCTGAATTTCCTATAAGGAGTTAGAAGTGAGGAGCCGAAGCCAGGACGTATTTTTATCAGGTTCCCTTTGCTAATAGAATTCAGCCCACACCTACTCTTCCCGAGAGCCCCCAATCAAGGATTATTAGTTTTACATCAGAAATAGATTTGAATGACCCTAAAGCCCTGCTCCCTGCAGGATCAGCTTCAGTTCCCTGATTTCTATCCAACCCTGCAGGGCTGCCCAGACTCCCAGGCGCCACCTTCTCTGCTCAGGGTCATTTAGCTCTTCCTGGCCCCAGTTCTAACAAAGAGGAACCACTGACCTGAGTCATTTAGTTCAATTGCTGACAGGAATCCTATTATCTGTGTGCCACTTCTCATTGAGGTCTCTAGATTCGGGCACACGGCTCTGCACCATGATTAATGAGGGGGTTATGCAGTCCTATCCACTCACCAATGGAAAGTTAGGTAGAGGAGGCAGGTTTCCACAAACATGAAATCTATACTCACTTGGGACACTTTTTTTTTTTTTAATTTCCATTTGGTGTTATTGTTTTGCTCTATTTTTCCTTATTTCTCTCTGTCAATCACTGTGTCTCTTCTGGGCTGCTTCACTGGGACCTGAAGGGGAGCCTCAGGCAGGGAACTGCTCCTGAGCTTCCAACCAGAGCACAGCAGGCTGGTCTGTACATTGCACCAGCAGAGAGCTTTGTCCTCAAATAACAAGAGACTAAGAGGACACTTATAAGATTCCAATGCATTTTACTAATAAATTAGCTAATGTTGATTCATCGAATACTGACCAGGTCTCAGAAACCCAACAATCAAATAAATATCACAAGAGGGTGAAAGAAAAAATGAGCACTTTGAGAAGAGTCTGAAGTCCTGAGATTGCATTGATTTAAGAAAACAAACCTGGAGGGATTGATGCATGACTCTAAGATCACGTAACGTCTTCTGCTTAAGGGCACAAACTGGTCAATCAGATCTCTTACCTCACCCACCAGTACCCTTCTACCCTGTAGGACATCACATTCTACAGCATAGTGACACCCAATAACGTGTATCGTCTCCCTTTGGCCAAAAGCTCACTTACAGACTTTTGGACCAGGAGCAGTAGTATAATCCCAGCAGCTCAGGATACAGAGGCAGGAGGATTGCAAGTTCAAAGCCATCTCCAGCAAATTAGCAAGGCCAGAAGCAACTTAGCAAGAGCTTGTCTGTCACAAAACAAAAAAATAAAAAGGGCTGGGGATATGGCTCAGTGGTTAAGTTGCCCTGGGCTCAGTCCCTAGTACCAAAAAAAAAAAAAAAAAAAAAAAAGTCTGTGTTAGCACAGAAAGCACTTCTATGAGTCCAGAGGCTCACACCCAAGTCCAAATAGACAGTGTCTCTTATTCAGTAAGATCCAACTGGCCACTGTGAATGGTTGAGAATTATAGAGTCTTGATTTAACATGTGAGCAGCCATCTTAAATGGTAACCACCATCTTATTGAGATAAGTTTCACTTTCCTATACTTCCTCTTACCTAAACTCCCTCCACCCCCATTAGTGACCTACCCCATGGTACCATAATCCTAAAACAAAACCATGGGGACATGACCCCTTGACTCTGCAAAGCCCCATGGTGCCATCGACCTAAGCCAATCCCATGCTATTAGCTACCCACCTTGCTCTGATGCAAGCATCCCCAGCCTATCCCATAGCGCCACAACTACAACTCCAATCCCCTACCCCACAAAAGCTGAACACCTTAATATCTCGGGCACCTCTCTATATAGAGAGGGATGACCTCTTTTTGTCAGCTTTGACAAGTAAACCCTCCTGTGGATCTCTGCCTTGTCTCCGTCCTTCATTTCTCACTCACCTGACTCTCATTTTCTCACTATTCTTTCAAGAATCATTGTGGATCATCAATAAAATTTGTGCATAAAAATTCCAATCTGTGCTTCTAACTCTTCTTTCCATGAAGAAGATAACAACGTCAACAATAATGATGATGATCACTAACATTTTGGGGGGCACTGCCTCTATAGTAGACACAATCACCTATGCCACCTCACATAATACTTACAACCACACTGTAGGCTATGTACTATTTACTAGTAACTCTCAAATTATAAAGTGGTAGGCAAGGTCACCAGAATGCTATGGACTTAGGTGTGTTTCTGTGAGTCTTCTTTCCTTAGATCTTTCTCTGTAGATACAATATGGAATTTCCCATTTAAAATGTCAAGTGTAATCCAGAGAAGAGGAGATTTTCCATCATTGCATTACCACCCTACAAAAATTTGAATCAGTATTTATTCACTTCTCTTTTTGCATTCCAAATGTACCCCAGGAAAAAAAAAAACTCTCAGTGCATCCAAAAGAAATCCATTTCCTATTTCCAGTTAGGTGATTAATAATAATAAGAGGTATCAAGAGGAAAAATTCCATCAGCTCTGGATGGATTGAAGCTTAGCTATCTGAAGACTGAGAAATATGTTCTCACAGGAGCCCTGATACAGAGTAAAAAACTTGGTATATTTTCATATGCAGGCCTCATATCATGTGCACATATCAAAGATAAAAATATTAAAAAGCTGTGAATATTAGGATGCTCAAAGCTTCAGATCCTCAGCAGTATACTTGAACAGCAAATTACATAGGCTTTGATTTAAGGCACTAATTAGGTTGAATCCTGACTCTATTCTACTAATTATCTGGATAGACTTACTTATTGGTTATATCTTTAAACTTCCTGATTCTTAGGTTTACCCTCTAACCAAACGGATATTATAATTCCTACCTAACAGAATTTTATATAACATAAGTAACAGTCTTAACAGAAGATCCAGCACATAGTAGGCATTAACTTAACCATAACCATTGATTTTTTTAAAAAATTTATTTATTTCTTTATTCTAATTAGGTATATATGACAGCAAAATGTATTTTGATTTATTGTATACAATTGCAGCACAACTTTTCATTTCTCTGGTTGTACACAATGTAGCATCACACTATATGTGCAGTCACACATGTACCTAGCGTAATGATGTCCATCTCACTCCACCATCTTTCCTGCCTTCATAACCTATTCCCCACCTTTGCCCATCACAGCATAACCAATAATTTAAAGGAGACTCATTATATTTAAATATATTAGTTTCTCATTGTTATGACCAAAACACCTGAGGAGGTGTTTTTAGAGAAGGAAAAGTTTATTTTGGCTCATTGTTCCAGATGTTTAGTTAATGATTGGTCAAGTCCTTTTTTTCTGGGCCCAAAGTGAGGTGAAAAATCATGGAGGAAGGGTGTGGTGAAGGAGCACTGCTCCATTCATGGGTGGCCAAAAAGCAGAGACAGGGAAGATGAACCCTTCCAGGGTAGCCCCAGTGACCTACCTCCTCTAGCCAGACTCTTTCTGCCTACCAGTTCATTCAAACCAGGGCAGACAGATAAGGTCATAGCTATCATTCTTGCATTAACAGAAGCTTTTGAGGGATAAGTATCCAAACCATAGCACTTAATTCACAGTATACATGTTTATTATTGCTGTTGTTGTTTTCTAAGATGTGGTGTATAGATGCATGAATTCCTGGTTTAACCAGGTAAGATTTTGTAGGTTTTGTTGTTTGTTTTGTCTCATTTTATTTTGTGTTTTCAGAAGAATTTTAAAATGTCTAAGGTATTTTTCTTACTTAGTTCAGCCCATAATTGAATCTTTTTTTTTTTTTTTTTTTTAATCTGAGCTTCTCACAAGACTTTACGGACACTCATTTGAGCCTTCTTTCTCATTGTTGCATACTGAAGAAAGAGATTGTGGACATGGAAGATTAGGTTTGAATACCTTACAACCCAATATACTACTCTAAAATATTGCTTTTGTAATTAAAACCTCAAATTTGATTAAATCTCATGTGAAATAATTCAGCAGGTATTTAAGGAGCTCTTTATGTGTTTTAAGGCCATCTGGGTACTATGATTGGTAATATTAATAAATATCACACTCAATTTCTGCCTGGCAGAACTTTGACTTTAGGTTGATAACTTTCCCTTCAGTTAATAAACAGAGAGAAAGTTTGAAGGCAAATCATTGAATTGGGAGGGGGAAAAATTATCTCAAACCTAATCAGTGTCTTATCTTCCACAAGGACATAAAAATCCCCACAGATTGTCTCTGTAGGCCAGGGAATATGATATGTTATAACAGAGACTCTCAACCTTAATTGTACAATAGAATTACCTAGAGGGCTTGTTAAAAAAAAAAAAAAACAGATTTCTGGGCCTTAACCCAAGTTTTCTGATTCAGAAGCTGGAGTGAGACTTTGTATTTCTAGCAAGTTCTCAGATAATGCTGATACTGCTGGCCCAGAGACCACATTTTGAGAATATCAATATGCTCTGAGGAAATTAAATTTTCTCAGCTCTTCAGAACCCATTTTTTTTTAAAAAGATCCTTTTAACAATAAAGTGAGATTTTGTTTTTAATAAGAGCATTTCCATTTTCTTCTAAGTCTAAGAAATTTTTCAAGACTCGGTCTTTATACCTTTTTTCCCCACTTCTGTCTAGCAGAGCAGCCTCCACTCTTCTGCATTCATCTCTATGCAACTGGCACTCAAGACTCTCTTTCTAATGCCTTTATCTCCCTGGAGATCTTGATCAAGAATTCTGCATAGGAATTCAACAAGAATTTGTGGAACTAATGAATAAATGGATGGATGATGGGATAGGAAATACACCTATAGCCAAGGAACCAAAAGCTTCTACCTGAAGCTTTTGTGGCTCTAAATCCTTGTTTCTAATTCAAATTAATTCTAGAAAAATATACTCTCTAATTCTGTATTATATTTTTTGGAAGTAAGGATAAGAGAAGAGGCATGGGTAAGACAGAGAAAGTTCAGAGAAACAGAGGCTGAGCTGAAATTGCTGTAACTATAGAGAAGATTTGAAACAATAAGCAGGCCCGTGACACTGAAAACTGGCCACAGTGGGATATGGATAACTTTCAATAAGCTCTAATTTGTCTGTATGCACCAACCTAACAGTTACCTTGATCAGATTGGTTAACATTATCAGCTGTGATTTATATAAACCACCAACCTTAAAGGCATGCTTTTTCAAATTTTTACTACTTCCAAAATCCTTTCCAAATTAAATAAACTCGGAATAAAGGTTTTCTACGTCAAACCACCTGGATTTTGGATTCAATAGGTCTGAATTGGGTCCCCAAAAAATTTGTATTAAAGCTTTTAGTGGTTTTGGATACTGTTAACCTGGGAAAATGGAGAATCACAGTTCCTAGACACTGCATGGTAGCTGTACTCAATCACTACAGTAAGACTGCAGATTACAAGAATGGAGAAGTAGGCTGACCATATCTGGATGGCACCAGAGAACTTTACAAGGAGAAGGATATGAATTAGATTGAACTTCTGGATGACAGAATGAGACCTCTATGCTTCCATAAGCAATGAGAACACTAGCAAATAAATAAATAAGAAAACCAAAAACTGTAAAATCAACTGTATCAGAATAACTGAAACTAAGTAAAGGCTTTACACAATTCAAGGAGTGTTTATTTAAGAGAACAGATGAATTTCATAAGAACAGTGAACTTTGAGGTAGCCCTGGCTTAACAGTGCCCTTGACAAGACAACATTCTTGAAATTTGGCTGCATAGGAGCCATTGGAGGAAACAGGACTGATTTGGAGCCCACCAAATGCTTCTTTCTCAGAAAATTGTCAATACTTACCTTATGACAGTTCACTGGAACTTCATTCTCAATGTGTGTACTTATTTGACCTGAGTCAGATTTGGGTGTATACAAAAAGCCATACCAATAGGGCATTCATGGGGAAAAAAAATGGTGACAATTGCTATACACTGAAGCATTACCCATAGAGGCTAAAATGCTGACCAATGGGGAAACTGGAAATCCATATGCAACAAAATGAAACTGAATCCCTTTCTCTCTCCATGCACAAAAGTTAACTCAAAATGGATCAAAGAGCTTGGTATCAAATCAGAGACTCTGCGTCTGATAGAAGAAAAAGTTGGCTCTGATCTACATGCTGTGGGGTCGGGCTCCAAATTCCTTAATAGGACACCCATAGCACAAGAGTTAATAACAAGAATCAACAAATGGGACTCACTCAAACTAAAAAGTTTTTTCTCAGCAAGAGAAACAATAAGAGAGGTAAATAGGGAGCCTACATCCTGGGAACAAATTTTTACTCCTCACACTTCAGATAGAGCCCTAATATCCAGAGTATACAAAGAACTCAAAAAATTAGACAATAAGATAACAAATAACCCAATCAACAAATGGGCCAAGGACCTGAACAGACACTTCTCAGAGGAGGACATACAATCAATCAACAACTACATGAAAAATGCTCACCATCTCTAGCAATCAGAGAAATGCAAATCAAAACCACCCTAAGATACCATCTCACTCCAGTAAGATTGGCAGCCATTCTGAAGTCAAACAACAACAAGTACTGGTGAGAATGTGGGGAAAAGGGTACTCTTGTACATTGCTGGTGGGACTGCAAATTGGTGCAGCCAATTTGGAAAGCAGTATGGAGATTCCTGGGAAAGCTGGGAATGGAACCACCATTTGACCCAGCTATTGCCCTTCTCGGACTATTCCCTGAAGACTTTAAAGGAGCGTACTACAGGGATACTGCCACATCAATGTTCATAGCAGCACAATTCACAATAGCTAGACTGTGGAAACAACTTAGATGCCCTTCAATAGATGAATGGATAAAAAAAATGTGGCATTTATACACAATGGAGTATTACTCTGCACTAAAAAATGACAAAATCATGGAATTTGCAGGGAAATGGATGGCATTAGAGCCAATTATGCTAAGTGAAGCTAGCTAATACCTAAAAAACAAATGCCAAATGTCTTCTTTGATATAAGGAAAACAACTAAGAACAGAGCAGGGAGGAATAGCATGAGAAGAAGATTAACATTAAACAGGGATGAGAGGTGGGAGGGAAAGGGAGAGAGAAGGGAAATTGCATGGAAATGGAAGGAGACCCTCATTGTTATACAAAATTACATATAAGAGGAAGTGAGGGGAAATGGAAAAAAAAACAAGGGGGAGAAATGAATTCCAGTAGATGGGGTAGAGAGAGAAGATGGGAGGGGAGGGGAGGGGGGGGATAGTAGAGAATAGGAAAGGCAGCAGAACACATCAGACACTAGTATGGCAATATGTAAAACAGTGGATGTGTAATCGATGTGATTCTGCAATCTGTATATGGGGTAAAAATGGGAGTTCATAACCCACTTGAATCAAATGTATGAAATATGATATGTCAAGAGCTTTGGAATGTTTTGAATAACCAATAATAAAAATTAAAAAATAAAAATTTTTTTAAAAAGTGTTTTTAATAAAACTGAAAAATGACATGTCCACAAGGAATTTTACAAAGCTTGAATGCTTTTCTGGAAACTAGAATATCATACATATATGCAGGATTGTGTACTCATCTCTTGTCAGGTAAGATCTGAGATAGCCCTGTCCTCTAATCTCTGGCAGTTTTTGAGGTTCTAGGAAAGCAGAAAGTAAAGTCTAACATAGATTTTGAATACTTTATAATAGGGAAATGCTTTAAAGCAACATAGTATAAACATGTATGCACCTAACAACAGAGTGGCAAAATGCATTAAGGAAAAGCTTGCAGAAAAGCCAGAAAAAAGACAATGGAATAAGAGTTGGAGATCTCAAAACCCCACTTTTCACAATTGATAGAATAACTAAGCAGAAGAAACAAAGAAATTAAAAACTTGGACAACATTATTAATTAACTAAGCTTAACGCATCTATAGAACACTCTACCCATCAAAAACAGATAGCATATTCTTCTGAAGGTGCTTGGAATAATTTTCAAGATATACAGTATAGGGGCCATAAAACAGGCCTCAAAAACTTTACAATGTTTTAAATCCCAAAATGTATATTCTCTTGACCACAGTAAAATATAATTGGAAATCCATCACAGAAGGAAATTTGAAAATTACAAATATACGGAAATTATAGTATATATTTCTAAACAATGAATCACATATGAAATCACAGGGAACTAACTAAATACATTCAGATGAATAAAAATGAAAACACAGCACAGAAAAAATTATGTAGTTAAAGCAGAGCTTAGAGGATAATTCACACCTATATATATCTGTATTATAAAAGAAGGAAGATATAAAATAAATAGCCAAATATTCCTCTTTAAAAAAAAAAGAAAGACAAGTAAATTCAGCCTAAAGCAACCAGGAAAAGGGGCATAATAAAAATTAAAGGATAAATAAATGAAACATTGTTAGATATGGGGAAAGGAAATGTCGCCATAAAAAGAAGAAAAATTGAATACAAGAGGATAAATTTTTATGACATTTAGAGTTTCTATTAAACAAATTACAAATAAAGACAAAATTAATAGAAATATGAAATTAAAAGAAAGTATTTCAGTCTCTAAAACTGGGCCAGGGTATTATCAAGGAACTACAGTACTGTTCAATACATTGTCACCAGTCACATAAATATGTCTATTTAAATTTAAATTGATGCCAACTACATAGATTGAATTTTAGCTCCTTAATTGTATGAGTCACATTTTAAGCATTCCCTAGCCATGGAGGCTAGTGCCTACCGTACTTAATGGTACAGATATAGAAAGAACTTTCCACAGAAAGTTTTAAAGAACAGAATTAATCTGGAATATACTAAAACCCATGCAAATCAACATGGAAAAAGCTGAAATTTCAAATTAGATATGGGCAAAGAACATAAATAAACAATTAAAGATAGAAACCACTAAATGGCTGTTGGACTTAAACATACACTCAAGGTCAGTATGCATCAGAGAGAAGAAAATTAAAATGATAAAGTATCCATTCAGGCCTATAGACTGATAAAAATCTATAAATGGGATAGCAGAAAATTTGGGTAAAATTCAAGAAAATGAGAAATTTTATGTTTTGCTAATGAGGGTGTCACTAGCACAACCTTTATAGAAAGAAATTTGGTGGGGCAATATTAAGTAAAATTAAAAATATCTAAATCCCAGCACATGCACACGTGCGCGCGCACACACACACACACACACACACACACACACACACACACCTGGTTAGGTTATATATACCAGAGGAATTCTCATCTGGGCTGTTGTGATAGAAACACAACCCCTATGCTAAGTCTCATTTTTAGCTGTTTCAGTAAGTCTGAGTATCACAGCAGAATGCTATGATTAAACTGCTGGGCCAAAACTCTGCCTGTCTAACAAGACAATCCTCTTAGATGTGACTTACACTAAACTCTATAAATATGTAGAGCATTACAGGGGTAATCTTCCTTGGGAACACTGGCCATGCTGCATATAAACGATCTGTGCTAAGGCTACACTGTGGGGCAGTGGGAGTCCAGGGGTCTGTGTACTCTCTCTTTCTACCCTTGTAAGAGTTTCCCAAATTGACTTATATTACATCTGCACTGTGTAGTTCTATAAGTGTGCATGTGCTGAGACTTATAGAAAGATATTTGTGTTTTCAGGGGAGTGGAAACAATCTCAGTGCCTATCACTAGGGAAATAGATAAGGAAAATGGGGTAGATCCAGAAAATATCATATTTGCTGCAGTCAGAAGCAAGAAACTATCTCTCTTTATTGTGCATTCAGAGATCTTAAAAATAGTATGGAGTCAAAAAGCTAATAAGCAAAATGAGTTCTGCAGGTCATAATTACTTACATATGTTAAATTTATATACACAATACAGCATATTTTATGTGACTATAAGCATATTAAGAAATCAAACATTTTAGAGCAAGTATCTATAACTCATGCTAATAAGTAGGATAAAGAAAACAGAATATATTCAACAGAGGGAAAAAAATAAGTAAAACAAAAAAAGAGTTTTTTGCCTGTAATGACATGATAATATGAAGGGTATTAAAAGCTCAACTACCTGCTCATGAGATATCCAAATACATGGATAGAAGAAATAATTGTTTTTACAACAGCTTAACAATAATTAATAAAAGAATCAAGTGAATGGCATAGAGGATAATCAAAGAAGAGTCTAACATTTCATCTTGTGTGTTTTAAAGTAACTAGGAAAAGAGTAGCACCATTTACAATGATAGAGACATGAGTAAGTAGAGATAATTGGGTTAAAAGCACATAGGGTGCTGATACAGGACCCTAGGAGAAATGAAAGCACAATTTTTGTTATAAAAGGAATTATACTTTGAAACACATGCAAATGGAGAATTTCATCCACTCTAGATGGTTTAATTAGTTGTTTTATTGGCAGTGTTAACAATAGAAAAAGAATGAGCTCAAGTAGGACAACTACCAGATGAGAAGCAAAGGCAGGAACGTTGATGAGAAGAAAACTGGGTGAGATACACAAATGTTAAACTATATCAAAAGAGAAAAATGAAAACTGGCTTGGAAGATATTTATATAATCATGCCTTCTCACCTGCATGTGAGGAAACCAAGCAGCCTTCTGAATATTTTGATTTCTCCAGAGCAACATTCTCCAGAGTTTATTTTTCCCTAAGTCTTGGGGAACATAGAAGCTTTACCTCATGATACATTATGCTTTGACATACACTTTCAGGACTGTCCCTTGCTCCTTACATTTGGCAAAAGATAGAGTACCGTACTTTGTCTAGGAACAGCCTCTTCCCAGACCTAAAACACTAAGACAGGGTTGTAGTCATTATTGTAAGACCAGTTTCCAATGCCTTCCATGCATTTATTTATCTAGCCAGATTTGGGTGAGCTCTTCTATCAAGTCCCTGGCTTGCTAATGTTAAATTGAAGCCACCACCACCTCCCATTCACATTGCCACTAGGATACTTGCTCTCTTGTTCTCTTTCTGAAGTATTTTACTTACGCAACAATTACTTTCAGGATATGCTGTGCCATCAAAAACCTTGCCTTGTTTTTTCTAAATAAACATAGAAAAATGTAATAACATGTATTGGCAACATCAAAGGCAAAAGGTGCTGAGCACAGTGGTGCGCACTTGTAATCTCAGCAGCTCAGGAAGCAAGTTCAAAGCCAGCCTCAGCAACTAGCAAGACCCTAACTCAAAATAGAATTTTTTAAAAAGGGGGGGCTAGGGGTGTTGTTCAGTGGTTACTCCCTCCAAAAAAAGGAGAACATAAGTGTTTAAGGACAGTCACCATGTTCTTCAGTTGTCTTAAATTTGGGGTTCATAAAGAGGCTATTTATAGGGGATACGTTCTACTTTTTTCATAAGAGCAGATACAATGATTTTTCTAGATCTCTGAAATCCATTGCATGTTGGTATTTACATTCAACAAGCTCATGCTCTAGTGGCTTTGAACGAAGTAGAAATTCTCCCTGAACTCTTTCATTATTGCTGTTTTCAGCTATTGGATGTTACTATTAAGAGTTTTTGTTTTTTTTTTTATTTTTATGGATTTTATACATACACACTTCCAAAGAAAGTTGAGAGATGCTGTGACAAAAGCTGCCAACTGGAACTATTTTAAACCAGAATCTAGTGTTTGGAAGTGTGGTTCTTGATCTCACTGGAGATGCCAATTTTGGAGTCATCAACACAAAGAGTGCTTTTAGGATGGCAGAAGATAGAACTCTCAGGTAACCTTGTATTATGAGGAATCCTCACTTCATCTACTCTCTTCATCTTTCCATGGCTGTTTATTTTATATCAGCATCGTTCTCTCCTCTCCTCTCCTCTCTTCTCCTGTGCTCTCTGATTTGCCTTTATCTCCATGATCTCACCTGGATCAATACTCCAATCTGCAAATCCCATCTTCACAGATAGGATTTTCTCTTATCTCATTCCATCTCACTTAACCTACACAAAGTGCCCAGTATCTTGGTTCAACTCATTTATTTATTGTTTATTCCATCCCAGTGTATAACCCCGTCCCCCAGCCTTCACAGGCTAGTTAAGATGATAAAATGAGTAGGATTCGTGACATGCAGTCATATTGCAAATGTTGTCTTATACATGAAAATGATATTATTATGACCAACTTTGCAAAATCATGTAGCCACTACTGAAGATGCTTGGATGTTTGCTGAAAAAAAAATTGTATGGTTATTTCACATCAATCCCACTCTAGTCGAGAATTATAAAAGACAGAAAATGTAGAAGGCGGGTTTAGGTAGGTTATAAGGTGAAGACATTTTGAACACATCCCCTCGGGCAATTTCTTGTCTAATCCCAGGAACTAAGAAATCATAGACCTCCTTTTTATTTTTCCCTCAAGATGCCCAACTTCATATACATACATACTATATACATGTTCACATACACACTCGACATACATGCACACACTATTTCACATCCCCTCCCTGCAGGAAATCTATCATGATTTTACACTCCTTCTGGTGTCCTTCTGTCTAATAGTAATAGCAACAACAAAATAGACCTTGCTTAAGTAATGGCAATGTGAGAAGAAGGATTCTAGATCTAAGGTACACCCAGGCAGTTAAAGACTTTTTTCCAGGCACATTCCAGACTAGGATAAAACCTTCCACTGGGAGCATACAGAAAGCAAATGTCTTACTCAAACTAGCAGAAAAGATCTGTGCCTGTCTCAGTTTCTCTGTCTTAAGGATATGCTTCCAACCCAACAGGAATATGCCAAACCATGTATGTGAAGAGTTTTGTGTGGGATATGTAGTGTTCAGGATGTCATTTGCCATGAACCTATTTTAGTGCTCTATCTATTTTCGTTTGGCACTAACTCCTGGCCTTGGGTTGTGGACTTGGAGTTTTTGCTAGAAATTCCAGGCAATCAGTTTCATCTTGGATTCTGTAACACAGGACTAATCAGTTTCATCTTGTAGTTAGTTGTTTATTTACTAAACTGTCATCTGCCTCATTCTGAGAGTCCCTCACATTGTCTTTCATTAAGCCTCATTTATGGATGACTTGAGATTCTGAAATATTTACTTCCTTGTCCATACCTCAAGGTTAGTTCTGGGGCTTAGACATTTAACATGTGATGAATTTTGAGAAAGTGACTTTCATAGAGATTTAGAACACAAAGTGTTAAGTTATAGAGGGGATGCTAAAGTGTAAAGGGATGAGAGAGCAAGGATAAGCCACCTATTCTAAAAGAATGGCATGAAGAATGGAGAGAATTGGAAAATTCTCATACTATTAGTATGAGAGTAGCAGCTTCCATTTACAGCTGGTTGTTTTAGGCTAACCAGTCTATGAGTGTATTTCATTTTATACTTATAATTACACTTTGGAATATGTTTTATTTACTGCATTTTACAAATGAGGAACTAAGACTAAAAATCTCTTCATTTGTCTTAAGTCTTTCAGCAAATAACATCCAGAGCCAGGGTGTGTATTTGTGTGTGTGTGTGTGTGTGTGTGTGTGTGTGTATTTTTCCCCTAATATCTCCACCCCAGCCACTGGTTAACACCAATTTACTCTCTATTTCTATGACTTTTTAATTTCCACTGATGAGTGAAATCATATAGTATTTTGTCTTTCTGTACCTGGTTTATTTCAAAATAAAGTCTTCCAGACACATACATGTTGTCACACATAAAGAATTTTCATCATTTTCTTTTAATAGAGTCTTTTAATTATCCATAACATTAGGATTCATTTTGTCTTAGTATAAAGCATAGAAAATAATTTGTTCTAATTCAGTCCCTTCCTTCCAACCCCTGTTCCCTTCCTTCCACCCTACTCATTTTTCTGCTATTTATTTAAACATTTTTTTTAACTTGTGTCTTATGGCCATACATGATGGTGAGATTCACTGTAGTTAGGTCAGATTCATTCCACTGTTCTTTCCTTAGCCAATGCCTGTTCCCTTCTCCTCAATTCCCTTTGTCTACTCTACTAAGCTTTTGTCTATTTTGATAGAATTCCCACCCTTCTCTCTCTCTCTCTCTCTCTCTCTCTCTCTCTCTCTCTCTCTCTCTCTCTCTCTCATTATTTTGGACTAGTTTGCATATATCAGAGAAAACACTCAACCTTTGACTTTTGGAGGACTGGCTTATTTCACTTAACATGACAGCGTCCAGCTCCATTCATTTAACAGCAAATGCCATACTTCTCTATGGCTAAATAATAATCCAGTGTGTGTGTGTGTGTGTGTGTGTGTGTGTGTGTGTGTGTGCATGTGTGTGTGTGTGACATTTTCCTTATCCCTTCATCTGTTGAAGGGCACCTAGCTTTATTCCATAGCTTGGCTATTGTGAATTATGCTGCTATAAACATTGATGTGGTTGCATCTCTGTAACACGCGATTTAGGATGTATACCAAGAAGAGATACAGGCATGTAGTAGTTCCATTTCTAGCTTTTCAAGGAATCTCCTTAGTGCTTTCCAGAGTGGTTGCTCTAATTTGTAGTTCTACCAGAAGTGTATGAGTATCTTTTCCCCCACATTCTTGCCAACACTTATTGTTATTTGTATTCTTGATAATTGCCTTCCTGATTGGGGTGAGATAAAATCTCAGTGTAGTTTTAATTTGCATTTCCTTATCTTGTAGAAATCTCGAACATTTTTCATATATTAGTTGACCATTTGTATTTTTTCTTTTGAGAATTGTCTGTTGAGTTATTTTGTCCATTTAATTGGGTTATTTTTTAATGCTTTTTACATACTATATATTAATACCCCATCTGAGGAGCAGAGGGCAAAGATTCTCCCATACTGTAAGCTCTCTTTTCATGCTCTTAATTGTTTCCTTTGTTGTGATGAAGCTTTTTAATTTGATGCCATTCATCAAATTTTGGGATTTATATCTTGTATTTTAGGAGTCTTATTAAGAAAGTTGGTTTCTGTTTCAACATATTAGAGTGTTGGGCCTGCATTTTCTTTTGGCAATTGCCTAGGTCTTTGATTTACTTTGAGTTGACGTTTGTGTAGGGTGAGAGACAGGTCAAGTTTCATTCTACTACATATGGATTTTCAGTTTTCCCAGCACTATTTGTTGAAAAGGCTATCTTTTCTCCAATGTATGTTTTTGGTACCTTTGCCTAGTTAGTGTAACTGTATTTATGTGGAATTTTCATCATTCTTAAGGTCAAATACCATCTCCTTATATACATATACCACATTTTCTTTATTAATCCATTCTTCAGTGGAGACTTGGGTTGATTATCCATATCTCAGCTATTGTGAATAATGCTGCAATGAACATGGGAATTCAGATTTCTCTGACATAATTATTTCATTATCCTCTCTCTCTCTCTCTCTCTCTCTCTCTCTCTCTCTCTCTCTCTCTCTATATATATATATATATATATATATATATATATCCAGTAGTTTGATTGTTGGATCATATGGGGGTTCTATTTTTGATTTTTTGAGAAACTTCCATATTTTTTTCTATAAAGACTATACCAATTTACATTTTCCCCAACAATTTGCAAGGGTTTGTAAATAGGAGTTTGTGAAGATGAACCTAACTATTGTGTGTAGCTACAGAGCTCTGGGGGAAAAAAAGAGTAGGAACTTAATAATATCAGTGACTTGGCACTAGGATCATGATTTCAAAACCAGCTTCATCAATTTAGCAAGACCCTTTCTCAAAATAAAAATTAAAAGGCTTGGGATGTGGCTCAGTGGTTTAGCGTCCCTCCATTCAATTCCCAGTACCAAAAAATAAAGAAAGAATAGAACCTTGGATCTTGATAGGTATTTCAATTAAACATATTTAAAATGATATGCAAGTTTTATTTATTTTCCCCTCTTACTCTCTTGGAATCTTTTGATACCAGATGAAAATTTGGGCTGATCTCCTTGAGGAGGAAAGGTCATGTGGATACAGGCCCAGCTGCTCTCCAGCACCAACCACCAGAGAGATGAACAAGGCCATCTTAGACCACTCAGTCCCAGTCAAGCCAACAGATGGCTGCAATGCAGAATGGCCACAGACAAGATGAGCAGAAATTGCTGATTCATAAACTGGAAGCAAATACATAATTTGTTGTCTTATACCACTACATATTAGAGATTGATAACTGATCAGAAATAGATAACTGATACAACTTAATTTTAACAATTATTTCTAAAATTACTTGACCTTGATTTATTGCACTAAACCCATAATTAACATCTTTAGAAACATACTTTTGGGAATGAAGAGAGAAGTTTTCAAGACATGTCATATATAAACTTAATTAGTATCATAAGAAATACTATTTGGGAAAGTAGAAGATAATTGTCTTCTTCCTAGAGAAATCCTTCTCATGGGACTGTCCCAGTGCCCAGTTTTATTTGAACTTATACTTATTATCTGGAAATCAAATTACAAAGTGTTCTCTTACAAACAGAGATTCAAATATGATCCTGACCAACAAATAAGCTCATAATTGTATCTGTTCTTAACTTTTGCAGGTAGGTACAGCCTTCAAAATCCAAATAAGTATGAATTAGCAGTCCTACAATTGGGGAAGTTATGTTTATCATTCACTAAATGTTGAGTTATGGTTTGCTTACTTCTCTTTTGTAAATGTTTTCTAACCTCAATCCTATTTTATTTATCAGCAAGAATTATAATAACTGTCTCATCATTGAAATTAGATAAACACTACAAGTGAATCATTAAAGGCTACAGGCAGCTCTTAATAAGATACTTGAATCAGCAAATCTGCTAGATTACTTTCACATTCTTCCCAGGAATGCTTTGTGTTTACACCTTTCCCAACACACTAATACTCTGAACTTTACTGTGGTAGTCATTTTCTTTACATCCGAGCAAGGGTATATGTCTTCTTATTCTTGCCTCTCCCTCTCTCTTTTCTATCTTTTTCTTTTACAATAAAAAGCAATGTTTCCAAGTTAAGAGCATTTCTATTTCTAAACAGTAATTTTGTATTCTGTTCAAAGTCCAAAGTCGAAGCTTATTTCAGAGTCTTGCTCTAAAGCTCTACTTTAATCTTTTCTAAACATAAGGCTGCTGGTCACATTGAATTCGAATTTCACATGTTAACATCTCTGCAGCACAGCTGGCCATAGATATCAATAGGGTATGTATTCATTTGATAATTTAATTTGATGGAGCATTGGGCAAAACCCCATATTACACAATGTTAGCCCCACCACATGTAATTTCAATCAATTGTATATTCATTTGTTTGAATTTAAGGTTTTGTGTCCTTAAAGTTAAGATGTAAGTTCACTTGTTTTTGTAAGGGATTAACTCGTGTCAGTTGGTACCTGGTATTACGGTTTGGATACGAGATCTCCCGTAAATAGCTCATGTGGCATTGCAGAAATGTTCAGAAATGAAATGATCAGATTATGAGAACTGTAACCTAATGGGTGGGTTACTCCATTGCGTGCACTCATAATTTAAATGTATTACTGGGTGGTAACTGCAGGCCGATGGGGCATGGCATAGATCCCTGGGGACATGCCCTTGGGATTTCTATTTCGTTTCTGGCTCCATGAACTCACTCAGCTGCTTTCTTCTTTCACATCCTTCCACCAAGATGCTCTGCCTCACCTCAGGCCCCAGGCAATGCAGCCAGCCAACCATGAGTCCAAAATAAACTCCTCATCCTTTATGTTGTTCATCTCAGGTTTTAGGGTCACTGTGATGGAAAAGCTGACTAACACACCTGGATTAACAATTAAGGACACATTAGAAATTCCCTGATAACACAGATCTATAGGAATAAGACATAAAAAGAAGTAGGTTACAGAATTTTTTTAAATAAAATAAAATTGTACATCCATGCCCAGGGAAATATTTTAGCAGCTCAATTCTTCTTTACTCCATCTCATTCTTTTTTATTTAGACATCACTTTTAAAAAATTGAGTCAATTTTCCCCTAAAGCATAAGATTCTCCCCCCAAATTCTAATATAAATGGTTCATGACACACTAATAAATAAACTACCCTCAAAAAATTGTTTGGATTTGATATCCTGATGATGATATAGTATGGGACTTTGGCGCTCAAACCACATCTCTCTGTACATACACTTTTTTTTCCTAGTTCTAAGGATTGAACCCAGGGCTTCCTATATCCCACTTGGGCACTGTGCACCGGGCCACATCTCCAGCCGACACATCCTTGCTATGTCCAGAAAGCTTATGCTATAAACGAATTCTAGGCTGTTCCTATTCAACACCATAAAATAATTTGACCATGTTGAACAACATGAAAAATTGGAACAGAACTTAAGGGATATGAACTTGGTGGTCTAAAAATATTTTCAACTACATTTTGGTATTTAGGGAAGATTAGAGTAAAGCTTGGTACTAAATTTCTAAATAAGCTTAGGATTTGGATTTCATACTAGAGACAGACGTTGTTCTTATCTCCATTCGGGAGCCTGGGAAGAACAACATTACCCAAATTGGAAGCAAATGCTTTTGTATTGTGACAAATACGAACGTAGAAAGGCAAAAACGGTTTCTTCTTCAAAAGGCTGGAAATTTATGTTGTTACGAAAATTGAGACAATTTAGGAAACGGTTGTAAAATAGAGAAATGCTAAGTCACCAATGGACTAAATCAGCAATTGGTTCCAAAGAGGTTTTGGGGATGTTTCTAAAGATTAACTAAATCCCTATGGCTAAGACTTTTCTAGCCATAATTTTTTCTTTCCCTCTCCAAATGCTATCTGTCTTTCAAAGTTTGGTTGAAGAGTTCTGTGTTCAGAAGAAAGTTTTTCTCCTGAGCATTCTAGCTTTCAGCCCACACACTGCACTATCCTGATAACGTTTGGTAACCTCTATTCTTATTCCTTAGATCTGATACCTAAGGATCAAAGCATATTGATGTCAGGAACTGGGTCTTGCATGTGTGCATGCATGTTGCTCAGTTATTATTTTGTGCCATGAAGTGTATCTTGATTCAGGTATCAGGTGGGGGTGGGTCTAAGCCCCTTTGCTGCCATGTAACACCTGTTTGACCTTGAACAAGGCACTTAGATTCTCAGTTCCTTCCTCCACAACATAAGAACAGTAGGGACAGAAAACCTACTGTCTCCCCTCATCAGCAAGATGTGAAGATTAAAAAACACATTATGAATGGAATCGCATCACTGATTATAGTTTCCATGATGTAAGGTTTTGATAGCATGCTTGGTAGTGTGTCAAAGAGAAAAATCTTAAGAAAATGTGTCAAAAACTTTAAAATGCTGCAAAAGACGCAAAAGTTGGGGGCATATCTTTCCAGTGTCATACAGCAGTATCATATAGTAGATCATCCAAGATCATTCCTAAGAGAATACATCTGTGTTTATGCTATTTACTATCCCTGTTTCTCCAGTTATAAGCATCTTGTATGTATTATTACGGTAGTTTTATAATTAGTGACTCAATGTTAATACATTATTATTGATTAACTTCATTCTTTTTTTAAAACATTTATTTTCTAGTTATAGGTGGACACGATATCTTTATTTTATTTTTATGTGGTGTTGAGGATTGAACCCAGTGCTTCACTGCATGCTAGGTGAGCACTCTGCCTCTGAGCCACAATCCCAGCCCTTGTATTTATTTTTATGGGGTGCTGAGGATGGAACCCAGGGCCTCGCACATGCTAGGTGAGCACTCTTCCACTGAGCTACAACCCCAGCCCCGATTAACTTCATTCTTAAATGACTCCATAGAGGTAGCCCTCGCATGTTCTTTGAACAAACATTCCCATCTTATTGACAATTCACTTATGTGTTAACTAATTTTTGTTATTTGCAGGACATACACTTAAAGAATACTCTTTGAAATAGAAAACTAAGTCTTTGGAAGATAAATTACTCAAGTAACACAGCAGGAAAGAACCAAGGAGAGAGAAGATGTCTTCTTGCATCTAGGTTGATAGGTGGCACCATACTCTTTAAGCATAAACTGCCTTCACAGTGGTGAAGGCTATGGCTGATTCAAAGAATCCAGCTTAGCTCATAGAGCCAGAAACATGTCCCATCTGCCTACAGTTACCACCCAGTTACATGTCCAGTTGTCTCGCCTATGGTGGTATGCTTCATTGAGGCATTAGTGACCTGTATGTTAACATGTCTCATAATAATATGTCTATATCAATAATCTTAATTATTCTTACATGTTCAATATAATCTATTAAAAATCAATATATATTCTATGCAGAGTGACTGAGTCCAGGGGGCAATAAGAGTCACCCATTATTCCTCAACCAGTAACTTTTGCTTTTATAAATCCAGCATGTTACCGTTCCCTCCTTTATTTCTAACTTGGCCTCTCAGCTGTCTTCATTCTCTTGGATACTCCCCACCTGGTTATAGGAAGTGGCTCTCTCACCTTGGTTTATGCTCTTGACTTTGTCACCCCAGGAACCCTCCTCAGCTTCTTCTGATTCTTACTGGCCTAGTGTTTGGCCTAAAATATGATTCTGGGTGCTGGAAATTGCTGAGTCTGTGACTCAAAACAGGAACAGGAGAGAGGCAAGAGCTAAAAATTCAGATAAATGTAAAGAGTGCCGTTCTCCTGCATTTATTTCTTATTTCTTGCCCTTCTTCTACAGTCACCAGTACTTCTCCTTGCTCAAAACCAGGAGCTCACTGTGCGAATCAAATCTGCCTGGACCTATAACAGTCGGCCAGTCATCCTGCTAAAAGCCAACTGTGCAAAATCCTGTCCCAGGAAAAAGCCTATTAGAAAGGCAAAAAGAACATTGGACTTTTAATAAAAGACAAAACTACCATGATAGAAGTAGACGAAAGACAGGCTGAGCTTACCTGAGCAAAAAAGAAAAAAAAAAAAAAACTGTACTAGATTCTCTGGCACAGTTGACAACTCAGCAGAATGTGGAAGTTAAAGATGATCTTTCAGCGAAGTCAAGAAGAAATTTATGTCCTGATTTTGCCAATTATTATATATTGAACTTGAGCAAGTTGCTTAATTTTTCTGGGCCTCAGTTATATCATAAGTAAAATGGAAAAAAAAAACGGTACCTATCTCATAAAGCTATTTAGAGGACTAACTGTGCTGATGTAGTAAAGCTTTTGATGCTAAGTAACACATCATATCAACAGTGTTTTAAGTTTTCTCTTCATAGATGGGTCATCCTCTCTGAACCTCAGACATCTTACTTCTCTACCAAAGATAATAATATTGTCTTGACTGCAACCCTGTGTTCTTAAAAGGGTCCCTCAAAAGCTGTCAATGTCAAGTGAGGGTTGGGGGATAATGATAATGTCATTAAGTCATTACACTGAGAAGTAACTTAGATTATCTATTTTACATAAATGGAATAAATTTGAGAGCAGATACATGGAAAATTTATATTAATTTTAAAATTGAGACACTAGTAGTATATGGCTGTGCCATCTCTCTCTCTCTCTCTCAACTTACCTAAGGAAAGTATATTTGTTTTCTTTTATCTTTGAGAATATTTGTGCAAAAATAAAGTGTTCCTATCTATGTTCATCATCATAAAAAAAGAAAGAGATGAAACTAAATATTTTGAGCAAAGAATAAGTTCAGTTTTTTCATAATTGGTGGGAACTTTGCAACAAGGGCAACTATAAAGGGAAGAAGGCCATTTAGCATACAGAAGGACTGATATTGGGAACATATTGGGATGACTGTGAAAAAAAAATTCAGACTAAGGACTAATAAAAAGCAAATTTTTAAAAAACCCTCTGATATTCTCTTTGATAATCACTTAAACTTCAAGTAAACTTTTTTTTTTTTTTTTGGTACCAGGATTGAACTCAGGGGTCACTCACTCAGCCACTGATCCATATCCCCAGCCCTATTTTGTATTTTATTTAGAGACAGGGTCTCACTGAGATGCTTAATCCTCCTGTCTCAGCCTCCTGAGACACTGGGATTAGGTTTGCAGACCATACCCGGCTCAAGTAAACATTTTGACAAGTAAAACCATAGGTTTTTGGTTCCCATTTCTCTCTCTCTCTCTCTCTCTCTCTCTCTCTCTCTCTCTCTCTCTCTCTCTCTCTCTCTCTCTCTCCCCTGATATCCTGACAGAACAGGATACTAATAATCCCTGGTTTCAAAACTTACACTGCTAGATCAAACATGCTGTGATGTATGGCTTGCCTTCATGTATTGGTTTATATCTATCCAATTCAAAATTAGTCTCACCCAGCTCAGAAATGGGAAGTGGATAGAAATTTCTATAGGATAGCACTGTTTGAAGGGAGTGAAATGTGATGCAATCAGGATCCAGTCAGGATGCAGAAAGTCATCACTCAGGCTGCAGAGATTGAGGGAACCACTAAATAGGGTGATCATGAATGGATGCCAAATTTGTTTTTACTCTGAGGCCATGGGCAGTACTCTGGGAATCAGATTGGGTGTGAAATTGCTCAGAGCCTATAATATTCTAGCCTTTTAAAATTTTTTTTATAAAATGCAAATCTCAAACTTGATTAATGACCTCAGTAGGCTGTCTGCTGAAAGATGTAAGGCTAGTGATTCAGTCCAGCCTTGATAAGTTAAAGAGCAAAGCTTGTGCTTTTCTTTGCCAGGGTGTATGCATATGCTACATTTCTACACAATGACAGAATGGTTTTTATGTCTTGAACACTAATCTAAGAGTTACTATGTCTGCTAGAGCAATGATTTTAAACAAGGGGTTATTGTATCTGAGGACACATGTGGTAATGTCTGGACACTGCTGGCACAACTAGAGAGGGATGAGCTACTCACATCTACATTGTAGAGTCCAGAACAGCGACTAAATAGCCTTCATGGGACAAGTTTTATCTGGACCAAAATGTCCCTAAGGTTGAGATTGAGAAGACTATATCGAGTGAGTAGTAACCAATCCCTCTCTTCTCTACAGACATGACTGGCATAGAACCAACAATACAAAGCAGATAGCATACAACTTAGAGCTCAAGAAAGGAGAAGTGAGCCAGGTGCCGTGGTGCACACCCGTAACCCCAGTGGCTCAGGAGATTGAGGCAGGAAGATTGTGAGTTCAAATTCAGCTTCAGCAATGGGGAGGTGCTAAGCAACTCAGTGAGACCCTGTCTCTAAATAAAATACAAAATAAGGCTGAGGATGTGGTTCAGGAGCCAAGTGTCCTTGAGTTCAATCCCTCATACAAAAGAAAGGAAAAATGACCAGGAGGTCCCAAAACTTTAAACGTGGAAGCCAGTAATTCACAGAATTTATGGAGAGAAACAAAATTTCTGCAGAAATACAGTAATAAAAGCTGTACATAAAATAAATGTTGAGCACTTGTAAAAGATAATTGTAAATTTTTACAAAGCATACATCATGATACAAAAGTGACATCCCAGAACAAACAGGTGTGAAACAGATGCCACGTGAGAAAGAAAAATCTACAGAATTTAACATAAAAGATCCAAGGCCAGCCAGATTATTATTACTTTTTAATGAGAAGAGAACTGAGGGCATACCGTACAAAGCTCATATTCCAATGGACTTCCACAGTTGGTATTTGTGGAAGATTAAATATGATTGCAAATTCTTTATCTCTCCTTCCTTTAAGAGAAGAGATCTATGTCACCTCCAAACATTGGGAGGCCTTTGTGACTGTTGGATCAACAGAATACAGTTTCTCAGTTCAAGCCATAAGAGAGTGATACCTAATACTTTCTACTTCTTAGAGCACTTTTATTGGGAGCTCAAATCTGCCCTGAACAAATTCTAATGTATTCTGGGAACCCCATGCCGGAAAAGTCTCATGTAAGAATTCTGGGCAATGGCACTCCATGGGTAGACAGTCTTCTACCCATCCATACCAAGATGGCAGGCAATTGAGTGAGGCTGTCTTCCAGAGCAAACAGCTGATACCAGGGAATAACCTTTGTAGACACATGAAAAGAAATGGCCAGCTGAGTTATGTCTAAATTCCTGATTTATAATATTGTGAGGTATAATAAAAAATATGATGTTGAATGCACTGTTTGGAGTATATATTATATAGCACTGCATAAAAAGAAAAATTATTTTATTGTATTTACAAAATACCATTTTAAAGAACTCTTCTCTAGGTATTTCTATAGAGATGAGATAGAGATAGAGCTAGATAGATAGATAGATAGATAGATAGATAGATAGATAGATAGATAGATAGAGAAATTGAATGAATGCTGCTTGAGCGTGACATTCTTGGGCGAGAAAAGAAAACAGCAAGCAAACATTCTACTTTATAGATTGTTTATTTCAATGGAGGTTATCTTTAGATTACAGAATTATAGCACAGCTTGTGGGAAAAGGAATAGCTTTTAACCTAGAGATAAGACTGAAAAAACAGAATTTAGTTCCTATAGTGTCTGGCAACATAGCCAGCCTAAGTCCAATCTGGGTTAGAATTCTTTGTCACTTAGGCAGGCAGACTAATTTGGAAACTTGTTAATTACAAAGATTTTCATGATTGTATTCTTTGTAATTCTGTCCTTTCAACCTATAAATTTTCCATATCCTGACTTGATTATCATTTATCCTTGGGGGAGAAAAAGACAAAAGTAAACCCCTATTCTTGTTTTTTGTTTTTTTTTCCTTTTGGGTACTGGGAATTGAACTCAGGGGCACTCAACCACTGAGCCACATCCCCAGCCCTATTTTGTATTTTATTTAGAGACAGAGTCTCACTGAGTTGCTCAGGGCACGGCTAAATTGCTGAGGATGGCCTTGAACACGTGATCCTCCTGCCTCAGCCTCCCAAGCTGCTGGGATTACAGGCATGCACCCCCGCACTCAGCTAATTCTAGTACTTGTCATATGTTCAAAGAAGAGGTCTTTCTCTAGTTTGCTGGTACTGATGAATAAATTAATCATACTCTGGGTGGCTGTTAAGAGAGAGAAAGAGAGAAAGAGCCAATGCTAGATTACGGGAGGTGAGGAACTAAGGCAGCCAAAGAGGTATAGCCATGAATGTAATTACGAATAATAGTCATTTTTCCATTTTGGCCCACCCCTTGCAATAGCCCCATGTCTTTGATATACCCTAGTTTTATCCACTGGAGATGTCTTTAAAAAGTTTATTCAGAATCACATTCCCTGTGAGTTTTCCCTAGGAAAAACATGCTCAGGTCCTGATTACTATTTATATCATTTAATATTTCAATTATATCCTATGGAACAGTCCTTTTTAAGCATGAGGCAGTACATAGAGCAACATTATTATCTTTCAGCTTTTGGGCCACAAAAAAAACAACTTTTAATGAAGTATAATATAGTCTGGACTTTTATGTGATTGGCACATTATTAACAAATAATAATGAAAGCTACCTTGTACTTCCACACCATGTCATTGTCCCTCCTAAGATATGCAGGAATCTGGAAGGATATCTGCATCCGTGAGGACACTTCTGGAGGACAGATGTGTGGTGGGCAGCTGTAGTAGACCAAACTCCAACCCTAGACACTCTTACTAATTCTGAAGATTAGTTATTTCAACATTCCATGACTTTCAATTGCACCAAAAGATAGAAAAGGAATAATTTAAAAAATAAGTGGAATAAGGGTTCATGGCTCTCCTAATTAGGCATGTCTAGTGGTAAGTAAATTTGTTTATTCACTTAGATGTAATTATGCAGAAGAAGAAATATAGGAAAGAATAAGTCAGCAATGCAACTCAAGCACGTCAACATTTAAACAGGACGAGAGCTGGGCAAGGTGGTGCGCTCCTGTAATCCCTGCGGCTTGGGAGGCTGGGGCAGGAGGATCATAAATTTAAGGACAGTCTCAGCAAATTAGCAAAGTTTAAGTAATTTAGGGAGTCCCCTGTCTCAAAATAAAAAAATAAAAAGGGTTGGGCATATGACTCAGTGATAAAGCGCCCCTGGGCTCAATCCCCAAGAAAAAAAGGAAGGGAGGAAGGAAGGGAGGGAGGGAGGGAGGGAGGGAAGGAGGGAGGGAGGGAGGGAAGGGAAGGGAAGTAAGAAAGTGAAAATGGGAACCTCTTATTTGAATGAAAAGGGCAGCTTCTAGTCAACTGAAATCTTGTTTCACCTACCATGTTTAGGTTTGTTAAAGGCAATTTAAAATAAAAGAAAGAAACCTTATTGCTGCTGCTTTCTCTTTATGGCCAAAAATGAAAACGTTAAAATAAAACTGTAAAGGCACTTATTGAATAAGAATGGATGATTAGTAATGGAGGCTTAAAAGGCCCCAAAGTCTCTATCCAGGAGGGAGTCACAGAAGGTGAACACCTGCATGGACTTTCGTGTGTGCAGGCAATAACCATCTCTATCCACTAGCAATGCAAATATTCATGGATTCTACCATTATTATCTTTGTCCATTTTTACAGCTAAGCAAGAGAGCTAGGAATGAGTAATTTTTTTAAAAAATGGACACAATACCTTTGTTTATGTGGTGCTGAGGATTGAACCCAGGGTCTCACGCATGCTAGCTGAGTACTCTACCACTGAGCCACAACCCCAGCCCCAGAATGAGTAATTTTTAAAGAACAGAGATATCTTTCCTCAGGGTTATGGAGAATGGGAGTTCAAGATTAAGATGTCATAGGTTCAGTTCTCTGGTGAGGGCTGCATTCTGCAGAGGATCTGTGGGGGATGTTTCTCACCTGGTGAACACAGAAAAGCAATCCAGTGAAGACACACTGAAACCTCTTTCATAAGGATCTCAATCCCATTCTCATGGAAGGAGCCCTCATGGTGCAACCACCACTTCAAAGGCCTCACCTCTTCATACTGTCATTTGGGGACACCCAGATTTTTGAAGAGACGCCTTCAAACTATAACAATCACGAATGCAAATCCTATACTAGAGGATTTGTTTGAATATTTGCCTTCTTTGTGAAATCTTGCCTCGTCTACAGATGCTTCTCCATTTATAATGAGGTGATATCCTACTAACCCTAACCTAAATTGAAAATATAATAAGTCAAAAGTGTGTGCAATACACCTAACCTACTTTACACCATCATAGGCATGATTACTTCAAAATTGAGGTACAGTTTTCATTGAATGCACCTCTCTCATCATTATAAAGCTGAAATATCCATGCAGACATAAGTCAGGGATCGTCTGTATTCTAAAAACTGAACACTAATGGTGCTAAGGAAATAAAGAATAAAGATGTTTCCCTGTTTCAAAAGCATTCACTTTGTGTTTGGAGATTCTAATGAGAACTTTAGGCCTCCACATGGGGGCATTGATAATAAGCATGTTAGCACAGGTGACTCATGGTGGGGCTCATTGATCGTATAGACTTGTTATAATGCCTGCGTGGGAGAGTTGTAAGATTGATGATCTACCACACTTATTAAAACCATAAACTTTAAGTAGGTTTAAACCTTACAATGTAACCAAGTATACCCAATGAGACCAACATCTCCTGAAACATTTTATGAACTATATTTGTTTTAGTCAGCTTTTTTGCTGCTGTGACTAAAGGACCCGACCAGCACAATAATAGAAGAGGAAGAGTTTACTTGAGGGCTTAGGGTTTCAGAGGTCTTAGTCCATTAGAAGGCCAGCTCCATTCCTCAGGGTCTGAGGTGTGGGTGAACATCATGGCGGGAGAGTGTGGCAGAGGGAAGCAGCTCACATCATGGTGACCATGAAGCAAAGAGAGAGAGAGTGCGACTCCACTGGCCAGAAACAAATATATACCCCAAAGCCATACCCCCATTCCCACCTCCTCCAGCCAGTTACCACTCAACTCATCCCTATCAGGGAATTAATCACTGATTGGGTTAAGACTCTTACAACCCAATCCTTTCTCCTCTGAACCTTCTTGCTTATCTCACACGTGAGCTTTTGGGGGACACCTCACATCCAAACCATAACAATATTCATTAAGTATTGTAGACTCTCCTAAATAGCCTCATGACACGGCAAATCTTTTGAGTGTGGCCAAAAGTCTTGGAAACTTCCATGGATAAATAGGATGAGTTATCAACTTGAGTAGTAATGCTTGAAAACAGAAAGAAAATAGGGTACAAGTACTGAAGAATAATTTTTAGTATGACCCTTGAGATGATTCTAAAGGAAATCAACATTTAAACAACATTAGCATCATCTGAATGGGGCATGCTATGATGGACTAGTGATTTATATGGCCACAATATAAAATTGTTTACATTCCCATTATCATTATTATTAGTCAGTATTGGAGATAGAACCAAGGGATGCTTTATCATTGAGCAACATCCTTCCCCACCCCACCCCCTTTTTAGTTTTAGAGATAGATAGGGTCTTGCTAAGTTGCTGAGGCTGGACTTGAATTTGCAATTCTTCTGCCTCAGCTTCCTGAGTCACTGACATCACCATGCCCAGCTAATTCTCATTATTTTTGAGAAGTCTCATATTCTAGAGTCATGACAGCCAAAGCCTAATCATACATTTTATTTTTAAAAAATAAAAATTGTAATGCTAGATGGCACAGGTGGCTAGAAACAGTATTTTAATGCATTTACCATGTTAAGAAAAGAGTCTCTCTATACCACATAGATTATCTATTGCATTTTCAGCCTTGGTATCAAGTTATGGATCTCTGCATCCTGCCTTTTGTGGTGCAATTACTTTCACTATTTTCTGTAATATTATATTGTTTCTTTTATTCTCTTAAGTAACAAATGCCTTAAGGTCTGAATCTTTTTGGAAATTTCCAACTTTATTCATTCAGATTAATAAAGTTTTATAAAGCAAATATTATCTGCCAGACACTGTTCTGGTCTCCAGAGATATAGCAGTAAATTAAATAAACAAGGTCTTTCCCTCAAGGAAATATTAATGGTGGAACAAGATAATAAACAAATGAACAAGACAACTTCATATCATGAAAAGTATATAGTAAGAGAAAAATTGTGCCTTAAAGAGAATAATCATGGTGTAAATAATCCACAGCTCTGTGAATAATTGTACATTTCTGCATTTTGTCTGGAAGTACCATCGTATTGGAAATTTACTCTCAGCATTGGTATTGATGGAAGGTTTTGTGTGTGTGTGTGTGTGTGTGTGTGTGTGTTTAATCTCTCTTCATATTACTAAAACCTCATTTTAGTTTCATTTTCATTTCACTGAAAATTTCTTTCAATTAATAACTGTTAATACACTTTACTAACTAAACTACTTAATATAACCTTTACTAACTTCTGATTGACATTCTTCAAATGAATATACTTTATTCATGTGTTTATCTGAACTCTATCTGAATCCATTTTTCTTTCTACTCTCTATCAGAATCTGTGATCTATGTAACCAACTGGTTCTGTGTCCTCCAGCCTTCTGGAAATGTCCTTTGTTTTAATGTTTAAAGAAAATAATGGGACCCCCCCATCCTCCATCTGATTTCAGGAAATTGAAACTCCCCCCACAAAATTTTCTTATAGCTCCCAAGGGGTCTTAGGCATCCTGAGTGTCATCTGTGTACTCATATTCTGAGCCCCAACTTCTAAAGTCTTCTCTCAACCCGGGTTACTTCTCATCAGTTCTTGTCATCATTTTGCTATTCCTCCCTCCAAAGCAATTCCAAGATTCATTGCTTTGCTTCCTTAAAAGATAAATAAAGTCCTGTTTTTATTCTAAAGGAAATGCTAACTCAAAGCTAACATCATTGGTAAGTCTAAACCTTTTCTGGATACTTGAGAGGAAAAGAAAGAAAAACGTAGAATAGGATGGTTACATAGATAACACGGTCAGTCCCAAATTCCACAAGATCTGTCCTGTCATTTTTCCGAAGCCCTGCCTTTCCAAGACTGTCTTCCTCACATCTTACTGAAACTCCTTAATGTCTTTGCTTTATATTAGATACATGGCAAGTCTTTCTGATCAATCCCCAGTAGAACTGCTTTAAGACAGGCCAGTAGATAACTCTACCTCTGCAGGGACTGCCAGCACAGACTAAGAGTGTACAATAAATACATCCCTTGCTCTTAGGTAGGTTGTCCTCCCCAGGTCTGCTAGATACTATGAGCTAAAGAGAGATCCAGCCTCTCGGGGATCCCAATAAGAAGATGAACTTATTGCAGAGAGTGGTTCTTTTGATTGTCCAGCCTGAAGCACCTAATGGTTGCAGACTGTCTTCATTCAGGTGCTCCATGTCTCCTTGTTGACTTTTCCCACCTACAACAGAGTTTCAAGATAGAACTACCAGGCCCCAGGCCATGTGCTGTGGATGTGGAGCATGCCTATAATCCCAGCAACTCTGGAGGCTGATGCAGGAAGATAACAAGTTAGAGAACAGCCTGGACTACTTAGGAAGACCCTGTCTCAAAATTAAAAAAAAAAAAAAAGAAAAGAAAAGGTCTGGGGGTGTATCTAAGTGGTAGACTACCTCTGGTTCAATCCCCAGTACACACATACACCAAAAAAAGAGGATAGAACTACAAGCTATTTCCTAAAATTGACCATTTTAAAACTCCAAAGAATGTTTCGTTGCCTAACTCAATCAAAGCAAAGTTAAAAACAAACCAACCAAAGTTGGATATTTAGTTTTAGATATTTTAAGAAAAAAATTATGTGAGCTCTTGAACATTTTTAAAGCTAAACATTTGCTGAAGATCCTGATTCTGCCAGTTTTTAGATCTATGATTAGTGTCAATTGTTTGAACTTTGGTTTCCTAGTCTGTAAAATGGGAATAACACCATTATCCAACTCAGAATACCCTGTCAAAAAATAAACAAGATAATGTGTCTAACATTGCGGCCAGCACAGTGCCAATATGTAGTTTATAGACAATAAATATTCCCTATTATGTTATTATCACAGTCATATCATATCACTTTTTAAATGTTCATTTAATTTAACTAGATGTCCTTAGTCTTTCTTAGTGAGCTTCCGGAAATCACATTTCATTCTACAATGACACTAAGGACTCAAATTAAACAGCATCATAAAATATTCACTATGGATGAAACTATCCTTGTAAAACTCAAGGATATTAGGAAACTATAAAAGTGGATTTTACCCAATAGGAAATATGCAGATTTTTAAATGAGAAAAAGCTTTCAGATCAAACTCCAAGGGCAAATGTGGTTTTACCCCAGAGGAGCACCTGAAAAAATAATTAAATGGTAATCCAATAATAAAACTTGACTAGTAAAGAGGAAACAGAGTGTGTAAAATTCAACAAAGCTGACATTAACATTAGCATCATACAACCATGTCTGTGTGGCTTAAGATTACACCGACCTTCTATCTAGAATGGCGAGTCCTCTCTGTTTCTGTGAAATTTTAACCTCTTTAAGAATAGTGTTTGTTTAAGGTTTTATGTGATTTTTAACCATTTTTCTCAAACAGTAAATATGAGAGAAGGAAAATCTGATTTGGCACCAAGAGAAATAAGAGTAGGAAAGGACAAATGACATATGCAGGGTGACAGAGCTGCAGAGAAGCAAAAAAGCTCAAGCTTCAAGCCTGGGACATTATTAGCCCATGTCTTAATCCTATAAGCCATGGGCTCTGCCTCTCTGAATGATGATGATTTAAACTACACCAAAAGGGCTATAACTCAGGGAGGTTGCGCAAATGCTCTTGCTTTAAAGGCCCAAGGGACAAAGGAAAATAATGTTTCTGAGATTGAAATATATCACACATTGGGCCTTCCTGTCATTGTCCCATCATTTACAAGCTCTCATTTTCTTAGGGTTGGTAATTTCAGCTAGAGAAATCAGGACAGTCTGTCATAAAAGAAAATGTGTTATTATAGCTAGAAGGGCTGACCTAAAGAGCAGGCAAAATCAGCTAGTGGATTGCTTTTAAGACAGTACCTCTAAAAACCACACACACACCAAAAAAAATCACACAACAACCAGTTAAAGCAACAGCAAAACCCACCATTAGAAATTCCTTTATTTGGTTTTTAAATATTTGTGATTTTTACTAAGAGCCAAGCACTCTCTTGTTCCTTTTACAGATACTATTTTAGATAACCTTCATATTTCTCTAAAGAAACTATTTCTACTACCACTTTATTTATGGAGAAAATAAAGTATGAAGAGGTTATTTAACTTATAGGGACCATAAAAACACCTAAAACTAAAATGCCTATGGAAGGTATTCTTATATTTCTTTGAAATATATTCATTCTTATAATTCTTTCCAAGGTTTAAATAAAGACTGGCATGTTCCAGACAGGAAATGCTATACAACAATTACTATCTACAGACTTCATTATACTGTGTATCATATTTTATTCAGGTCCTTGTATATTAAAATGATAAATTAAAATTACTGGACCTCATTAATATGTATTTGTTTTTATCATTTGTGAAGTGTCCATGTTTGTACCTCTGTGGAGAGTAAGCCAAGCAGTGCTGGAAGAATGAGGTTGTTCTTCATGCTTCTGACCAACAACACAACCTGTCTTTGCTCAAGATACTAGGATACCTTCAGGAAGGCAGAAAGTGGACTGAGCTTTCTTGGGGCTGAAGCCTGAGGAGTTCAGATGACCTGGTATATCTTCCTTCATGGTCAACTGAAATCTTTCTCTACACTGTATTTTAATATAATTCATGGAATCTACTGTTGTAGGGACTAGCAATGTTATCTTATTTTATCTTCAGAATAACCTCAACTACTGTGTCCATCAACCTGATCTAGGCAACACTGAGGTAGGAAAAAAACTCAAAACTTAATGACATTAACAACAGAAGCGTACATTGGGCTCAGGCTGCAGATCACATGCAGCTCTGCTACACATTGTCTTTGTTTAGGAATCTAGCCTGAAAGAGCACATTCCAAGTGGAAAATCACAGAGGAAAAAAGAGACCTGGAAAAGTCTGTGTGGGTTCTTAAACCTTCTGCTCGGACATGGCACACATCACTGCTGCTCACATTTCGTTGACCAGGTAAGTCCAATAGTCACTCTTAAATTCAACAGAGTGGGAAAGAATAATCCTGCAGAAAAGGACAAAATGGAAAGATAAACTACACAGACAACAGAAACAATTTTCAGTTCATTATTTAACTACCAAATATTTGTCTATCCCTCTTCCCAATATGCAGCTTCATTAAGGAGACAATTCCAAATTCCCATTCACTAACTGTTCTTACCTTAAGGTACAAGTGTCTAGGTGATACAAGATTTATTTTCACCATGGGCTGGATGCTGCTTCTTTTATGAACCACACTTAACAAACATTTTCTTTTCTCACATACTCAATATTCAATTATGGAACAGAAAGAGTATAACTGCAATAAAATCTGCCATATGGAAAGATAAAAAATGTAAAGCACATAGAAATCACTAGTCCATAACAACACTGAAATTCTACTGGGAAAATGGAAAGAAGGTGCCCTATCATGGAGATGAGGAATGTTCTCGCTTAGATCCTGATGTTGTTATTTTAGTATTTTTATTTTTCTTAACAGCAGCATCCAACTCTGCATCCATATTATTAAGCACCATAAGCTTTGTTTCTCTGTTTGGAAATAAATATCTTCACAATCTCCCCAAAATGGCTTAAATTGGTACATATTGAAGGGAAGGCCAAATGGAACATTTAGAAAATAAGATCATGATCAACTACAATTAAATAAAGTACTTATAGTTAACATGACCATTTCATGACTGAGAACATGGCGCCTCAAGGAACTTTACTACCTCATGCAAAGTTAGAGGGGCAGAACAAGGATTCCAATGAAAATCTGTCTGACTCCAAAATCTGTGCCCCTTCAACTACATAATGCCTCATCTACATGGAGCACTATCAATAGGTAGGAAGGAAAAAAGTTCTTTTGGACCCACAAGAGTCAGCAGGATGCCTAACCCAGATAAGCTATCAGTATTTTACAATGTTAATTGGAACATTAACTTATTAACTTCATAAGCAAAGTATTAATCAATGTAACAGCAGCATTAACATTGTTAATAGCATTGCTTATGAATTAATGCTAGGCTGATGAATTACTTTATTTTTTTTTCTTCTAGTTAATGGTGATGTATTGTTTGAGCATTTGGTCTTACCAAATTGTTTGCATATACTTCCATTTTCTTCAATTGTCCATTCTAGGATAAGAGCATTAAATAAAGTATTGTATCCTACCCAAAAAGAGAAAAAATCGGAGTACTAATTAACCAGTGAACAATCAGGGAGTAAAGGTTGGAAAGTTTCAGAAGCAAAGATCAACTACTCCTCTCTACTGCTTAGATTCCCACTTTGGCACCAACCTTGGAGATCTGTGGGTTTATTTCAAGCAGAAGGCTGCAGTGTTGATGGAAAGCATCAAAGAGAAATTTGCCATGCCACAGTTTTTTTTCAAGGACCAGCTCTGATATTCACTCAGACACTTTCATCTACCCCCCCACCCCCAGTAACAGAGGCTGTCTTTTGACCAATTTCATCTTCAGTGGAATATTATATCACTATTTAAATGGGACTCTAGCCAAATCTAACTGGTCTGTGGCAAACAAATGGCAAAGCTGGATAAAGACAACCTGGACTGCCCCTGTTTGTCAGTGAGGTTGTTTTCAAATAGCAACTGGAGTGAATGCTTCAGCTGCAGCTCACACAGGAGCCCTTGCCAAATTGCGGCGCGAGGGAAATGAAGCCCATTTCCACGAGAGGCTGTTCCAATGGCTGCATTCCATCCCCCAGTTCACAGCTCGCTCTCCTCAGCACCAGCCTGATGTTTTCATAGAACTTTATACTTGCTTCTCATTGTGATACTATTTCCAAATCTAGAAACACTTTCAAATCACTGTGTTGGTTTGAAAAAGGAGCATGTACTAAGTAGAACCAAATTCACTTGTTAATACTCAGGGCCACAGGGACAACTCGGGAAGGATCTACTCCTGAGAACCCACATGAATGGTTCAATCAGGAAAGTGGGATCAAGATTCTGCCACCAGCCAAATTTCAAGTATCTTCAAGTACTTCCTCCAAGATTAGTCCTATGGGGCATGTTTGTGGCTACCAGACAAAGGTGGTGAGATGCTGCTGTTACATTAATTAATGCTTTGCTTATTTTTGAAATTATTTATGGGCCATAATATCTAAGGTGAAAAAGTCTCTCCTATGATAATGTTTCAGTGCAATGAGATAAATTTTGTAAATTTTTGGTTTGTTTCAATGCCCTATTCTGGAAGATGATTCACCAAAGGTGGGTTTAGTAGATGTACATGAGGAAACAAATCTCTTGCCCCAAGAAGAGAACATAGAGTGGTGCTATGACACAGAAAATTTGTAACCAGAAACCTTGCATTATTGTTAGGAAACAAGAAAAAAAAAACATGCTTCAAAAAAGAGGCACTACCAACAACAAAAATGTTGTGTCAGTTTTTTTGTTGGTAGTTAGTGGTGGTTGTTGTTTTGATTTTTGGTTTATTTGATACTAGAGATGCCAAATACCACGGATTCTTAGACACTGAGCTTTGCCCCAGCCCTTTTGTATGTGTGTGGGGGGGAGGAGGGTACCAGGGATTAAATCCAGGGCACTGGTCACTGAACCACATTGCAGCCCTGTTTTGTATTTTATTCAGAGACAGGATCTCACTGAGTTACTTATTACCTTGCCATTGCTGAGGCTGGCTTTGAACTTGCCATCCTCCTGTCTCAGCCTCCCAAGCCACTGGGATTACAGCGGGTGCCACCGCGCCTGTGCCACTCCCCAGATATCCTTTTGTTAGTTATTTAATGGCTTAGTCTTGCTAAGTTGCTGAGTCTGCCTTTGAACTTGTGATCCTCCTGCTTCAGCCTCCTGAGTCACTGGGATTACAGGTGTATGCCACTGCACTCAGCTCTTGTGTCAGTTTTAAACTTCATAAAAGCAAGAACAGCCTGCACATTTCCGTTCATCAGGATCTAACACAAGACCTGACACATGATAAGGGATGTTGAAATGTGGATTGAAAAATGAATAATTGCTAAAGATGCCAAGCAATGGAATAAAGAGTACACATTTCTCAATTAAGCCATGTCCTTTAAAGGGGTAGATCTCCAAAGAATAAAACAGGTTTAAAAGTTGAGCAGAGGGATTTGCACAGTCCCCTCAGATGATTCTATATGTAGAAAAGCTGTGGGGTAAAATCAGCAACAGCACAGGTATTTCAACTAAATCATCATAACCACTATTTCTCAAATTTTAATATACCTACAATCCAACAGAGAATTTTGTCAAAATTCAGATTCTTATTCAGCAAGCTGAGGGTGGGACCTGAAATTCTGCATGATCCTCACCTCCCAGGTGCCACTGCTGCTGCTGCTGCTGCTGCTGCTGCTTCTGCTACTGAAGGTCCATGTACCACAATTTGAATAACAAAGATCTGGAAGGTCATAATCTTTCCCTTTAATACTAGTGGGAACTTATTAGAAATGCACAATTCAGGTTTCACCTTGGACCTACTAAATCATAAAGTTTGGAGGTGGCTCTGTGTTTGAATAAGCCCAGCAGGTGGTTCTGAGGCACGTTCAAATTTGAGAATCTGTACTCTGCTCCATTACATCACCATCTGTCACCATTTAACCTGGCCAAGAGGGGTCGTGAATACTTCCTTCTCAGAGTGTGACTGAACCTTCCCCAGTAGGGTGTAAGATTTCAAAAGGGAAACTTTTGGTTCTCTTCTTCCATCCTAACAATTAAAAGGGCATTATTCTCACATGACCCCAATATGATAATGAATATAACACACTGCTCTTTGTTCATTCACTGAACCACACAGGCTGCATAAAATGAAGGGGCTGGACACACTCTCCAGGGTCCTTTCTCTTTTTGACAGTCTGTAATTCCACCACGCTCTAACTAGAGAGGCTGTGATGGTTTTTGTGCCTTTGTCCCTGGACTCCACTCAATCCACTCCACACTGTAATGTTCCCATTGTTAGACCCCCCCCCCCATTTTAAAGAAAGAGGAGAGGGGCAAAGGCAGTAGCAAGCCTCAGAGGCCGGGTCACAGTCATTGAGTTCCTGCAAAGTCAGTAACCACTAGCAGCTGGGCCCTGCTCCCAGTCCATGGAGATCCAGATGCTAAAGCCTGCAGGGAAGACTGAACTTCCTGTGGGGCCCTGGAAGGCAGGAAGCAGCACCCTGATGCTCACAGGCATGTGTGCAGAAGGGACACTGAAGAGCTTGCTTTCCTGCTACTCAGTCTTTATTACACACTGAGGACTCTCTAAACTCTGCTAAAATCTGAACACCAAGGATGCATATAATCCTGTGAATTAGAGTAATCAGCTGTCCTGATTTACTAGAGATGGCCTCATTTTTAGAACTAAAATCCCCATATCCTGAGAAATTTATCAGTCCCTGGCAAACAAGATGGTTTGCTGGGGTTTCTTTTCTTTTCTTTCTTTTTTTTTTTTTTAAAAAAAAATATTTACTTGTTTATTGTTTTACACAAATGGAGCAAAACTTTTCATTTTTCTGGTTGTACATGATGTAGGATCACCATTCATGCAATCATACCCATGCATAGAGGTAATAATGTCCATATCATTTCACTATCTCCTCACCCACATCCCCTTCCTTCCCTCTGCTCAGTCCAAAATTCCTTTATTCTTCCCTTTGCCCCTTGTGGATCAACATCCACTTATCGGAGAAACCATTCGGCCTGTAGTTTTAGGGATTGGATTATTTTGCTTAGCATGATTTCTCCAACTCTGTCCATTTACCTGTAAACACTATGATTTCATTCTTCTTTAAGGCTGAGTAATTTTCCATTGTGTATACATACTACAGTTTCTTGATCCACTCATCTATTAAGGGCATTTAGGCTGCTTCCACAGTTTAGCTATTATGTATTGAGCTGCTATGAACATTGAGGTGGCTGCATGGCTATAGCATGCTGCTTTTAAGCCCTTTGTGTATAGACTAAAGAGTGGGATAGCTGAGTCAAATGGTGGTTCTATTCCAAGTTTTCTAAAGTGTCTCCACACTGCTTTCCAAAGTGGTTGTACCATTTTGCAATCCCACCAGTAATGAATCAGTGCATCATTTTCCCCATACCCTCACCAGCACTTACTATTGCTTGATTTTTTTGATAATTGCCATTCTGACTGAAGTGAAATGAAATCTTAGCGTAGTTTTGATTTGCATTTCTCTAGTTACTAGTGATGTTGAACATTTTTTCAGAAATTTGTGGATCGCTATAGAGGATACTCAGATAAACCCACGTAAATACAGTTATCTATACTAGACAAAGGTGCCAAAAACATACATTGGAGAAAATATAGCCTCTTCAACAAATGGTGCTGGGAAAACTGAAATCCATATGCAGCAAAATGAAATTAAACCTCTCTCACCCTGCACAAAGCTCAACTCAAAGTGGATCAAGGACTTAGGAATTAGGCCAGAGACTTTGCACCTAATAGAAAAAAAAAAAAAAAAAAGCAAGCCCAAATCTTCATCATGTCAGCTTAGGACCTGACTTCCTTAACAAGACTCCTAAAGCACAAGGAGTAAAATCAAGAATCAATAAATGGGATGGATTCAAACTAAAAAGCTTCTTCTCAGCAAAAGAAGAAATTGACAAAATGAAGAGTGAACTTACAGAATGGGAGCAAATTTTTACCATGTGCACATCAAGTAGAGCACCAATCTCCAGGATATATAAAGAAGTCAAAAAGCTTAACACCAAAAACAAACAAACAAACAAATAACTCAATCAATAAATGGGCTAAGAAAATGGCCAGGGTTTCTTAATTTGATCATTTATGGTCTGGATTCTTCTGGGGCATGGGGTAATCGTGTGTCGTTGGATGTTAACAGCATCCTTGGTTCCTACCCCTAGATACCACTAGGACTACTCAAGCTCTGGCAACCAGAAACATCTCCTGACATTACCAGAAGTCCCTTTATGGGTAAAATCAAACCCAGCTGGAAACCACTCTCCTAAATACTAGTGACTACAATCCGAAACCTCACAACGGACAGTACTTCTCAAATACTAATGTGCATAAGAAACACTTGAGGTTTGAACAGATCAAAGAACACAAACAAGTGACCAAAAAATATATGAAAAGATGCTCAATATCACCACTCATTAGGAAAATGCAAATTAAAGCTAAATGAGATATCGCCTCACTTGTACTGAGATGTCTAAAATAAACAGACGATAATAACTGTTGTCAAGGGTGAGGGGAAACTGGAACCTGTATTAATTACCAGCAGCATTATTAACTAATTTGTTCACTTGGGAAGACAATTTAGGAGATATTCAAAAGGCTAAACATAAAAGTATCACATGACCCAGTGGTTACCCTTCTAAGTATTTATCCAAGTTAATCAAAAATGTATGTCTACACAATAACTTGTACACACATGTTCATGGTAATATGATTCACAGTTGCCAAAATAGGGAAATAATACTGATATCCCTGAACTAATAAGTGATGAACAAATGGAATATATCTATGGGAGAGGGTATTCATTTATTAAAAGGAATGAAATACTGACATACTGCAACACGGTTGAACCATTAAAACATGCTAAGTACAGTAAGCCAGACACAAAAGATCCCATATGGTATGATTTCATTTTTATGAAATTTCCAGAACAGGCAACATTAAAAAACAAGAAGCAGATTTGTAGTTTCCAGAATCTATGAAGAGGGGAATTGTGAGTAAATGCTAATGGGTCAGGATTTCTTTGGGGAGTAATGAAAGTGTTCTAAAATTAGACAGTAGTGATGGTTGCACAATTCTATAAATTTACTAAAAAGCCAATGAGTTGTACATTTGATGGGTGAATTGTACGGGATGTGAACTTAATCCTAATAAAGCTGTTATTACTCAAGAAAGAATCACTTGGGCATCTTGTTAAAATGAGGATTCTGATTCAGTAAGTTCTGGTGTGGGGCCTGATTTTCAGGATGATACATTTTGAAAAGCAAAACTCTGGAGGAAGTGTTCTCCAAGGGTTCACTGAGAAGCTGCATTACCGTCACCTGTGAGCTTGAGAAAATACAGATTTTCAGACTTCATTGAATTTTTCACATTTAAATTTAGATACAAATGTTCAGACCTACTAATTCTAACCTCTGGAGGTGGGGCACAGCAAAAATTCCAGTGAGCTCTCTCTGGGTCATTTGGATGCAGACTGATGCTTGAGAATTAATATGTGAGAACTGTCTTAGGCCATCCCTATCTCATTGGTGCTCTTCACCTTGTGTCAAACATGCTTTGGGGTGAGACATTTGATCTTTACAAGGACAGGAATATCATTTAAATAAATTATTAAGTTTAGTAGAAGATATATTACTTTAAATTAAAAAAAATGTTATGGTGGGAGAATCATAAAATATTTCATCTCTGTATTATGGTGGCCCCAGGATGGCCCTACATTTTGTTTATTGTGTTTGATGAGATTCTATTGAGTCAAATCACCTTGCTTTAGAAATGTCAAGTGAGAAAGGCACACAGATGGCATCTTTTTATAAAATGGTACCTGTATTCTAATAACAAACAGGTAAGATCCACGTGTGTTTTGGTCAGCTTTTTCACTGCTCTGACTTGAAAGACCTGACAAAGAACAATTTTAGGGTAGGAGAAGTTTATTTGAGGGCTCATGGTTTCAGAGGTCTCAGTCCGTGAATAGCAGGCTCCAATCCTCCGGGCTTGAGGTGAGACAGAACACTATAGTGAAAGAGCGTGGTGGAGGGAAGCAGCTCACATGATGATCAGGAAGCAGAGAGACTCCACTTGCCAGATAGAGAATACATATCCCAAAGCTATGTCCCCTCAATGCCCACCTTCTCCAGACACACCCTACCCACCTTCAGTTACCACTCTGTTAATTCCATCGGGGGATTGATTCACTGATTGGGTTAAGGCTCTCATAACCCAGTCATGTCTCCTCTGAACTTTCTTGCACTGTCTCGCACATGAACTCTTAGGGAGATACCTCACATCCAAACAATAAGAACATGTTTACAACTTGCTGCTTCAAATGAAGAATGAAAACAAGATGGTAGAGAAGGAGGAGACACAGCCAAGAAGTGAAAGGGTAAGTACTGGAGGGAAGAGCCTGGGAGGCATTCTTAGCTTTGGAACCAGCGTGCTGAAGAGTCTTGTCTCTTGCCTGTATTGTCTTTCCTCTGTGATAGCTCTGTACTTTCACAGGTCCTTTTCTGAAAGGAAAAGAGAATCTGTTTTTAATGCTAAATATACTGATATTTTCATTATAAAAAATATGATGTGCTGCTTGGTTGTTTTTTTTTTTTCCTATTTTGTAAGGAAGACTGATGCTATAGGAAGACATAGTCCCTAGGAGTTCATTTCCACAGAGGTTAACACACCTCAGAGCTCAATACCTGTCATTCATACATCTAAGTGCTCTAACAGGCTAAGTGAGAGAAATGCACTTCATTAAGCCATCTTGAGTTCTTGATTCACTGAGGAGCCTTCTCCTTGTCTGAAGAGTAAATGTGCTTCCCTGAATCTCTGATTTATTTCAGGAAAGGACTCTAGCCTTAGGAAGACTTGGGTCCCTCTGCTGACCACTGACTGACAGCTCTGTGAATCAGAACTTCATATACCACAGTCAATTGTTCCTATCACTAAGCTTCATGCCTTGTCTGCCCCTCCTATCCTCAATGCTCTTTATAGAGCACCACAATGGGATCCATGTCTTCTACATCATCGAAACACAAACTCCATCATTTAACCCATTAAAATGAGTTGCACAAATTATGGCAAGGAGTAGGTAAGTGCCAAATAATGTTCTCCATAGAATCATCTCAGAGTAAAAGTTCCAATCAGGAACTGATTCACATCCTCCAAAATGGAGCCTTTTTCTTCTTCAGCAAATTCTTCCTTGTCTAATGAGTAGACCTAATTAATTCAAGTATTGAATTGTCCCCTATAAACCGTCTTACTCTCTGCCCTCCCTGGTCAACAAACAACCACCTTTTATCCTGTAGACTGTAGCTTAAGTTCTACCTCCTTTCTTCAGAAACCATTAAATTAAAATTTCCCAATTATCTAATATGCACCACCTCTACAACCAAAAACAGTTTTATGATTATTGTTTCATTATAGTTTGTGCAATATGTAATATTTGTATATTAAAATCCAGCCTAAGGATGATATCCATTTTGAATTTATCTCAAATTGGATTATAAGTCTTTTCATTATAACAAAACCAAAATATTTATATCAATTTTTTAAAAAAGAGGAAAAACAGGACAAAGAAATGTTGAGCACTAAGAAAGAGGCTCTACGTCATTGCCTAGAAAACTTTAATTTGAGTTCTTTATGTCAGTTTGAGAAATTATGAACTAGTCTATCTAAATCCTTCTTAATGTACACACATGGTTGAACTGAATCAAGAATTATTATTTCATATTTTAAGAAGGGATAAGGAAGTGCCAGTGATTTAGCTCAGTGGAAGAATGCTTGCCTAGTATGTGCAACATCCTGGGTTCAAACCCCAGAGAGAGAGAGAGAGAGAGAGAGAGAGAGAGAGAGAGAGAGAGAGAGAGAGAGAGAAGGAAAGAAAGCTGACTAAACACATGTGGATTCTACCTAAGATCACAAAAGTTGATAAACTTTTATCTTGTTCCCCCCTCCCTGAATCTTCTTACCTGTGTGCTCTCATGAAGCAAGCTGGAAGCACTCATGGCAAAGAACATAGCGAGGCACCATCCATTGTGTTACTGAGGCCCTCAGTCAACCAGCTCTCAAGGAACCAAAGCAAGTGAGCTTGAAAGCTGATCCTGTTCCAGTTGGGCCTGCAGTTGAGACCATAACCCCACGTGAATGAAATCTTGATTGCAGCCTTGTGAGAGACCCTAAAAAAAGAGTTACCAGCTAAAATATACTCAGATTCATAACCCACATCATGATGAGATAATAAATGCGCGCCATTTGAAACTGATAAATTCAGAGGTAAATTGTCCCACAACAAAACTAGTGTTTATAAATAGTATAATATCTGACTTTCTTTTTTTCAAAGAGGAAAAAGATAACGATGTTTCATAGAAAAAAATTCAAACATGGTTACGTAGCCATCGAACGAAAATGATCAAGTATTGTTATGTCAATATGCACATTTCAAGAAACCAAGTAGAATGGTGGTGGGGGCATTGACTGGAGCATAATGATCAGCAGATACAGGAACAGAAGTAGCTCTAGAGTTTTCTCTTCTCTCAGATAATCACTTAGTACCATTCAATACTACCGTTTCCCTTTCGGCTACTGTCTGTTCTGCCTGCCCTGCTTCTCTAATCCATTCCCACCTTGTAAAGCTCCTGGTGGTTTCTAAGCAGTCTTTCCTGCTTCAATCAGCCCTAGTGATCTTTTGTCTACCAGACCCTCCAAACGTGAATATGGGTCAAAGGATGGGATTGTACACGCAGTGTCTGCAATTTGGTACAAATGAGATGGAGAAGAGCACAAATGCCTCTTCACGGAGAAACAAGGGAACTAGGTCACCGCATGCACATCCGTGATTATAGCTCTGTTAGTCACTTTAGCTTACCCCTAGCTAAAGTGGCTTCATAGGCTTTTTTATTTTTTTAATTACTTTAAATTACTTCATTTTCTCATTCTTCTTTCTGGGAACAAGAGACTAAGGAGTTGAATCTGGCTAGATCCTTCTCAACATCAACTAGACATGAACTAGAATGGAATAATATCAAAGTCATCTAAGATTTATACTTTGATAAAGAGGTAAAGTAGTTTTGAGGACGCTGAACTGGACAGGCATGGTTAATAGATAAATCAGATGCATGGGGCTATTTGTCCACTTTAATTTCCACCATGGTTCTTTGATCTTTTTTTTCCCCCCTTCTTCGTATATTTTAGAGAGTAGGGAGTTTCCAAGTTTCCAAAAAGCCTGAAAAAAAAAAAAAAGTCAAAAGGTTTTGACTTACAAAGGACACAGGGACTTTACCAAGGAGCCTGGCTTTTCAAACACTGGGTCAATTTCCAAGAGATATTGTCCTCAAAGCAGAGAAGTCAAAAGGACCCAAGTTTGCAGAGTTCTGATCTCTACTGAGATATTGATTTGTTACATGGCCTGAGGCCAGATGTTGAACCTCCCATGGTTTCTTCTTCTTATCTGTGAAATTGAGATGAAAATTCTGAGCCTCAAAGTGATTTGGTGGGAATTAAATAATAGCTTCAAGCCCTTTGAAATGGCAAAGTGATAAGTGTTTCCTTTTAGCTTCTATCAGATATTATACAATTTTCCATTTAAGTGAAAATTAACTTCAAACATCTCACACTTCAGTTTTGACCTAATCACCTGTTGATTAGTGGTTCTAAAATATCAATTGTGGGTCCTCTGAAAGAGAAATGTGACCATCTGCATGGAAAACTCACATTTAGACTACCCTAGAAAAAAATCTTATCCTCCCCCATATCTGTTACAAAATCCCTGTGCTCCCAAGCAGATGGTATACAGAGTTTGACTGAAATTTAAAATATCGTCCCCTTTGTGATTTATTGCCTCTAGGCAAATAGAGAATACTTAATTTGAAATATCCATGAAAAACATAAAGGAAGGACAGCTATGTCTCCTATTAGCATTTTCTCTTCAAATAATTGTTTTATTTATAGTTTTGAGTAATTCATGCCCAACAGGTCATGTAAGATTTTTAAATGCCAGAGAGCAACCCGCAGGCAAATTCACAAAGAAATTAGACTTAGAAAGGTGAAGTTCTGATATGTGTCACTTAAAAGCAGTATGGGATAATATTAAACTTATGAGCTCTGAATTCAACTCAGCCAGAAATTAAATCTCAGATTGGCAAATTACTGGCAGTACACAACTTGACAAAGAAAATTCTTGTATTTTTATTTTCTTTTTCTCTGTAGAGAGTTCCCCATGATCAGAGAATAGTTCCTATTGATCATCATCTCTGAAGCACCTAACACAGCTTGTGCTTGATTAATGTTTGCAAAATCATTTAGATTAAGGACAAGACTACCTCACAATACCTTTAGAAAATGTGGAGTGTTTTGCACACCAGAAAGTGTACCCTCACGTAACCCTACCACGGAAGGTTAGAAAAGAGAAAGATGGCTAAGTGCTTTCCCCAAATACCCAGGGACTCTTCTAAGGATCCGATTCACCAGGATTTAGAAGAAGCTTCTACTCAGAAAACACAGTAACAGATGCAGAATTGCTGCCGAAGAAATCATGTGCCCCCATTAGAGGACACCACAGTGGTTCCTTTCAAGCCAATTTGCTTAGGGAAGTAAAATCTCTGTACGGGAGTGGAATTACTCATTACACTCAGCCTCGCATAAAGCTCAGCTATTTGCCGAGGCTGCCCAAAGCCTTCTGGTGGCCTGATCCTTTTGATGGTGGAGAACAGGTTGTGTGCCTATAATGCTGATGTAATACAATTTGCAATCAACTTTCAGTTCCCAAAGGGATCAGAACTTTCAGCTCAAGCCTTGAGCAAGATTGGAGAATTCAGTGTCACCTGGACAATAAACCCAATGCTCTTATATTGTGGTATAAAAAGTGAACTTGGAATTTTAACCATCAAGGCTGAGATTTAAGCCAAAACCTCTAATCCTGTGTTTGTCCTTTACCAAGAATTGACAATGCTGTTTGCTTTCCTCTAATCTGCTTTTAAAGCTAAGAGCTGATTTTTGCTCCTAATGTGATTATGGCAAATAATCTGTGCAGTAATTTATTAAATTTGTATGTTGTTTTTGTAATGACTTTGAGGAATGCCCCCAAAATATAAATGTATGATTTTAAATAAAAGAACCAATATATTCCTCAGATCTGCATACACAAAGATCAGTATAGGGTAATAAAAGAAATCTCCACAGGGAGCCAGGACACCTGGTTTTAGTCCTTGTTACTATCTAACTCCAGACCTTGAGAGGACTCATTTCTCTTTCCTGGGCTTTGGTATTTTTCGTGAGAAAAAAAATCTAACTTATCACTAATGTGTGCTTCTTTGAAGCAATTCCTCTAAACCCTCATTCCCTGAGAAGACATTCGCTTTATCCTATAATAATTGTTTTCCAGAGACATCCACATTTCATCTCCATGCTTCTTCCTGAAGCAACACAACTTTGGGAATGGAATTTCTGCTGTCTGCCCAGAAGAAGAGGTAGTAAGACAGTGAGGGCCCAAAGCAAGAAAAGTTATGTTTGAAGGAGACAGCCAGCAAAGAAATTGTCTGACATACTGAGGCTATAAAGAGATCTTTAAGGTTAAAAACAGGACTTTCTAATTAATTCCTCATATAGCTCACTGCCTGCAGGCCCAGAAATTTCCTCTGAAGAGAAGCTGCGCAGAATGTAAAGGACCCTGATTTTAAATCCCAGGTCAGCTGACCTCATCTGAGAAGAGAGCAGGAGAGGTACCTAACTGGGTTCCCATCAGGGTTAGAAACTACACCTAACGTAAATGCGCTCACACAACACACAGCTCACAACAATGCATCTAAATAGAGTGGACTGTGCCTATTGCCACATGTGGACCACAAACTGTATAATAAGAGCTACTGGCAGCATTCATCTAAATGGAGAAGGATTAAGAACTTAAATCTCTGTCCCACAGCCCTTCTGTAAATAATACCAAATAATCTGGGTTCCCATCAGGAATTGGACAATTCTGCAGCAGGGATGAGAAAGAAAGGAAGGAATAATTCTGATACTCTAAGGCCTTGAAATTAAATATCCCAAAACAGTGGCTAATGGTGTTTCACTATTTTTTATAGGCAGTATACAGAACTCAAATCTAGAATCTACAGGAAGAAAGCAATTTTTTCCATTCTCAAAAGCTCTGATAAAACCTGAAGTACCTCAAATAAGGCATTTTGAAGCCTGTCGCTTACTTTCATGAATTTGCACAGAAGTAAAGAAAACTTTTTTCCTATTTTCAGATCTCAATTTCTTCTGAACACATTTATAATATAATATATTTGGTCTTTATAAATGGTTTCTTTACATCCTGGTACAGTTCTTATTTTGCCTTCAGACAACTTCAAAATAAGTCTCAGTCTACACATAAATGATGTTTTGGTCTGTTCGTACATTTATTTTGTAACTTAAAGAATGTTGACAATGATTTGTCTAATCATCAAAAAACCTTCAAGTTTTTAAATTTGTTTCAAAGGATTCCTAGATTCCTTTTCAATAATTCAGGTGAGCACAAAGTGCACGCTTACTAAATTAAAAGTTTACACAGAGGAAAAAGCCCTAGACTTCCAGCATGACTGTCAAGACATCATAACACAGATGAGACCCGTGGAGAACAGTTGGTTATAGGAAGCAGTTGGTATCTGTGAGTTCCAATATGGGGTGGACAGAATAGGTTGACATAACACAGAGTCTAGAAATACATAAACAATACTCAGGAATAGAGATGAGCAGGAAGTAATTGACAGCTTTGGTCCACATGACAGCAATGTCTGGCTGCTCAAAGACACATATGGCTAACTTAAGTCATGAAGAGTTGATATCCAGAGGGATCAATTGAAATCAAATCTTGAGAGACAACCTGGGGACTCTTTGGATTGAGACCTGAGAATGTTTTAAAAGATTATTGAGGTGGTACAAACAGAGGTATAGATGCATGGACAATCAAGGTGCCTGATAAGAAGTAAAGTGATCCTAATGGGAGAGTCAGAAAATACACATTACTCACTGTCCGTAGTTTCTAATTGAAGCAGACATCCTATTTTGAATCTGTAAAATGCACTTTACTCAAGTTAGTTCTAAAGATAGTTTCTGTGACTCATTTTTCAGTGTTTTGAGAAAGGGTTTCCACCCAGGGGGAAAAAGAAGAAGGAGGAGGAGGAGGAGGAGGAGGAGGAGGAGGAGGAGGAGGAGGAGGAGGAGGAGGAGGAGGAGGAGAAGAAGAAGAAGAAGAAGAAAGAAAGAAGAAGAAGAAGAATTTTAAAATACAAGGTCCAGATCGTAAGAATCTATACAGGAAATCCAGAGTACAAAAGGAACAGAACTTTGTGAGCTTGTTAGCAAAGTGACAAGAGAGATCCTTTTTCCCATTTCTATATGACAGAATAGAAATGATAAGAAATAGATACCTAGATCATTCTTTGCAGTGAAGAAGACATGGAAGAACTTGTTACACCGTCACAATCACCCCTGGGGAGTTAAAGGAAATGAACCATATGCCAACATCAGAAACAAAAAAAAAATGGCAGTGTTGGAGATACCACCAGTAGGCTGGGACAGGCTTATTCTCCAGCATATGAGAGCCTATATTAATTAATCAAGACTTTTTTTCCGTGTAAGGAACAGACATCCACTCAGAAAAGGACAAGGAAGAGGCAGATACAAAGGTAACCCATAAAGACTTAAAAGGAGGAAATGCAGTCAGCATTCAGTAGATCAATGAAATGAAAACACTTCATAAGACAATTTTCCCATATATTTTTTCATTTCTTTTATCACTGCATTTTGCTTTCCTTCTTTGTGCAACTTGGCCATTTCTCTTTCATCAAGAGCATAGTGGAAAATGAGCACTCTCTTTCTGTTCCATATCAACTTTTAGCTCCACAGTCATCAATACACCAGTGTCAATTGGCCTATCTTGGGTCAGATCTGAAATTCTCATGTAATCCTCTATGGGTAAACTCATGGGGTCTTACTGAATTCATAAGGACATAAAATACAGGGGTAAGAATGTTGCTCTTAGAAACAGGGCATTGTGGGTACCCCAACAAGGATGCAACAAACAGATATTCCCTATTCTATTTTATTCCAGTTCCAGTTACAAGAAAAATGTGGGGGGAGGGGAAGGAGGTTCCCCCCGCCCCGCTCCGCCCCGTGGGAGAAGTCTGAGTCTGAATACATCAATCTAACACTTTATCACTTTTTGAATGGTGATCACAGAAGACATACCACAGAGATGAGGCTCAATATGGGTAGAAAGATCATGACAAAATTTCACTTTTTTATTATCATAAGCCAGAGAAGAAAAATGACAACCAGTCTTGAAAAATTCTAATTACGGTTTGGATATTTAAAAGGTAAATAATGTCAGACTAAACATTAGAGAAACGTGAATGTCCACTTGTGTGCAAGTCATACATAGACAAAGGACTGATCTGTGCACACTGGGTCAGACCTCCTATGCTTGAGATACAGGATTCATTATCATTTTAATGTCAGACATAAATGTAATAGAACAAGAGTTTGTCTAACATAACCATTACAACAATGGCAAGAAAAGAAATACATTTTAAGTCTGCATTTTAAAGAATACATATTACAGCATTATTCCATAAGATAGCACTCATTTTGCTGGATTTGCTTTCCGTTAGAACAAAGTTATAAAAAGCATGATGAAATTATTTGGAAATCAGAAATACTATGTTGTAAATGACTTGAAATATATTGTCTGTAAGTGATTGCTGAACATGTTCAAATAGGAGGAGCTCTTTTAAGGCTGAAACAAAATATCTATAGATATGGATAACTCCAATTGACTAGGAAATTGACACAGGACAGCAATAAATTGAGAATTTTTTTGAAAAAAAAATTTGCTACAAATAACTATATTTCCATGTCTTGTGTGTTATCAATAGACTGCTTACAAATGAAACTTTATGTTTGGAATTAAGAACTTTTAAAAATAACTGTAGCTCTCAGGAACCCATGATACACAGGTTAGTAATCATTGTTTTTTGACCCAACCTCATTCTAAAGATGACTGGAGTATAAAAACATGAGTGGCTTTCCTCAAGTCAAAAATTTAGTCCACTAGTGGAAGAACCAGGGCTGGAATCCAATTCCCTAGGTGATGTATTAGCTCAAAATTCTTCTGTATGAATCAAATAATTAATATTTCATTTGCTTGCCTTTAAATGTCATTATATTTTGGCATGCAGCTTATATATATATATAAGCTGCATGCCAAATAATAATATTCATATATATATCTTGAATATATTACATATATATTCCATAATCTATACTCCACAATCTAAACTATCATAATCATTTGTTAATAAGCAATGTCTAAATACTCTTGTAGCAAAAAGGTTGCATGAATAAAACCTCAAAATTTAGAATACTTTTTTCCCTACACTGAGTAGGACAGGGAGAATTTTGAAAACTCTGCACTTATTCCAAAGAGGCAGTCTAACACTGCCAGAGTGTTTCAACTTATTCTTCTCCACTTATTTTTCAGGCTAGTTGATAACATTATAAAAGTTTGTAAGAAAACATGGCTTCCATTGAGACCAAAGTTTAATGCCAGTATCTAAGAAGGAAATTAATAATCATGCTCTTGGCAAACATACTTTGGGGGATCCTCCATACCTCAACCATTAGACATCATAGTCTCCAATGAAACTTCACACAGTTATAATGTATCCAGCCTCTGCTTGAAGAAAAGAAATTCCTCAGATGAAAGTAATATATTTGTTCCTAGTGTTTACTGTAAATAACCTACACACTGGTAAAATATGGTGGTGGTACAGAATTTACTTCTGTAATGAAATAATTTTCTACTACAATAGGGAATTTTTCCCCTATTTTGAAATTTTTTAAAAATCAACTTTTTTAACCCCAATATTTTAAGTGTCACTTTACTGTTTGGATCCAGTTTTACAAAAGTTCATATCATTGTAGTCATCTACTTCAGCCATTTGGTGGGTTGCATTAATCTCTGCAGCTTCTTTTAAAAGATAAGCCACATTTAATGGCCATGCTAAATAATTTTTCAAACGTTTGAAGTGCAGCATGGTGAAGTTTCAATAGATTGAACTGGGCATTCATGTCCCATTTATAAAGATTCCTAATGTGCTCTTCATTATCATTCTAGTCACTCATTGAGTTCCATTATAACTTATATTGATTCTATTTTCAGAAGGAGTCTGGGGATGAGACAAAGAAGTAATTAAGTAGTTTTTCAAAGGATAACCACTGTCACCTAAAATCATTACAGGAGAATAAAACACCTACCATCCTCTACCATATCTTAGCTAATTTGTAATTAATTAAAGAGTAAGCTTCGTAAAACAAAATTTGGAAATTTTGGAGAATTGGGAAATATAAAACTAAATTAAACTGATTGATTTTTAGGGATATCTGTATATAGTCATGATTTGGTATAAATTCACATCTGTCTTAGATACATCAGCTATGTTGCAGAAAGAGCTGCAACTATATGCCACATGCGTAAAAAAGAATTGGGAAATATAAAACTAAATTAAACTGATTGATTTTTAGGGATATCTGTATATAGTCATGATTTGGTATAAATTCACATCTGTCTTAGATACATCAGCTATGTTGCAGAAAGAGCTGCAACTATATGCCACATGCGTAAAAATGTGTACTTTAAAAATTAATATCTTATATAAAATACCGTATGTACTTTGGGGGTATTCTTAGGTTAAAATATTGCTTAGTGGGAAATTAGTATTGGTCTTAAAGCAGTCAACTAAGATCAGCTCAGGGAACTGAAAAATAAAATTTAGTTCTGTGGGGAAAAAATGTGAGGTGGGTATCTTGGTTTTTAAATAAAAATAAATAAATTTGACTCGTGGCTATGGTGCTTTAATTTAAGTAATTGACATGAAGCAAATATGGCAGTAAAATGTATAAACAGAGGTATAGTAAAATTTACAAACTATTAAAAATGTGTGCAAACACATAAGTTAATAATTATTCATCCTCTATAGTAAATAGTGTAAGAGAGGACCTCCTCAACCCAGAAGCAAATCTAGTTAGGTCAAGTCACAAGTGGTCCTTTAGAAAATTAAATATGGTTGTCTTTCTATAAGTTCAGCCATATTCCTTCCTTAGGTGTGGAAGGGCAATTTACCTTGTTCTCCTTTTCTAAAGAAGAAGGAGGGTCTCTCTATCCACATAAGACTAAAGATGAGCTGAGTATTCTGCCAAGCATTTAAGCTCTTATCCCAAGAATGATACAATTGAAAGAATCTATTAGCTCATTGATTCAGTGACTTTCAAATTGTATTCTCTGGATGTGTGTTGGAGGTCATGGGGTCAGGGGAAGGATATAGAGGTAATTAAAATAGGTAAGTTCCCTGCACTGCCATTGAAAAGAAAGCAGTTAGCCTTCTTGTGGGCTTCTGTAAAAGATAATAAAGACTTCTGTTGCTAAAAACAATTTTAAAATTATTATTAGCTTAGAGATGTAACCTCTCATTCTGGAAGAAATAAGTTGCAAAAAAAAAAGAATGAAAGAAAAAGAAACAGAAACCCCCCTCAAGTTATTAGAAATAGAGTCATGAGCAGAACCTAATCCTTGGACATGTAAGTGGCCAGGAGGATCAAGGGATATGTTTCACTCTCCATGGTGCTGATATTCTTCTTGGAAGATCAGTCTTTTAATTTCTGGAATACAGTGATTTCCTCTCAAATTCCCATTGCTCATAGTTTTCTTTCTATATCTTGTTCTGTGACTAGTTTTGAACCTCATATTGCTCTAAAATGGTAAACTCCAATTTATAATTCAAAGTATATGTAACTAATTTCATGAATATTGGCAATTCTATCACATTTCCAGTAATTGGAATTAACTAATTCATTCCCTCTTTCTCTCTCTCATATACTCACATACATTTTATTCTTTCACGATTCACCAATGCTTCTTTTATGCTATGCCAATAGTTGAATAATCTAAAGAAGAGATGAACGCACTAAATGTTGGAGTTTGTAAATACTTTCTGTATATTTTATCCTAAGAACCTTTTGAAACTAAAATTTCCCCATGGAAAAACTACCATTTTCTGAAGTCCTACCGTGGTCTGGAAGCTTCATAATATTGTATCAACTCTGAATTTCTCTTCCCTGTATGTATTCACATTAACTAATCTCAAAAATAATATTTCTGGATGGTAAACAATCGAGTCTACAAAGCAAATCAATATATCTTGCAATCAGTCTCTTAGAAGCCCAATCATAATCTGGTTTCCACTTATTAAGTTAATTAAGAAAAAAATAAATTGTTTTGAAGGCATACTGAATGCCATTTGTTTTCTATGAAACATGGTTGTAAATTAGACACAGATGAAGGTCTATGGGTCTTTTTCACATCTCCCTGTACCCCTGTAACATTGAGGGATTTTGCAAATATATTCATCCTAACTAACAGACAGTATAGTGCAGAGATTTGGTTGTGTCCATCCTTTACCCAGAGACCTAGCCCAGTGCCTCAGCCATAAGTGTGCTCAGTGCATACCATTAAATGAGTTAATGATAGAAAGCCAGTTGAAAGCTAGAGCAGTGAGAAGCAAAGGGTGTGCCAAATTGGGTGACAGCAGGAAGGCAAAAGAGTTAGCAATTATCATGCTTATGCATTATAGGACATCATTTTGCATTTCTAAATCTAAGGCAAAATTGTTTTCTTCAATCATATTTGCTCAGTATCTTCAGTTAAAATCTAGACCGCAGGGACTGGTGTTTTTCAATTGGTATATGTGCTAGTTAACTTCATTATGTCCCTCCACACTATTACCCATTCTATGGCATTCGAGCTTTGACTTGGGTGAGTTCAGTCAAAGCAGAACACAAGCAGGTAACTGGAGGGAAGTGGAAGAGTGGGGTCAGTGTGTTTATTTCTGAGCTCCTTCTTGGGGATATTGCTATGATCTGACTGAATTTCAAGACCAAAGGTCTCAGTGTCTGCCAGGCCATGCTCTGCACGCACTTCACTCTATTTACAAGTTCTGGCAGCACACTGTTTGTTCTTATTTAGCAGAACTGTCAATCTTCCCTCACAGCTCCTGGGTATTCCACTACCTCTTGCTTTTATTTATTGCCTTCATATATCTTCACAAATAGATTGTTTTAAAATGAACTAAAGAACACAGTTTGTTTGTAGCATCAACTTTCTCCTGGGATCTCAACCGATTTGATGACCAAAAAAATAATCACATAAAAATCCTGCATTTAGATAATAGTCATCACTACTCTGGCTGTTTCCTTAGTATGGCTGATAAGATAGATACTCAAGGTTTGGAGTATTGCTTTTCATATACAATATTTTGTATTCTTATATACTGTAATACATTTTTTTCCACTATTGAATTTTGAAATTTGAGTAAGTGGCAAAAACAGGTACAAATTATAGATTTGTTAAGGATAATATCCAAGGGTATTACTTTAGAATATGGCAACTCAGGCTGGAAAATATCTAGTAAAATTTGAGGAAGTCTAGGTATAAGATCACAATTAGTAATTTTTTTTTTTTACTTCAAGGTGAATGAACCATAGAATCACTAAATCAGTCAACCCACAATATCCAGTAAAACTGAAATTGCCCTTTATTCATTAAAGACCCCCAACAATGACTAAGGAAAAGTCATTGTTCTTCATCTTGCAAAATGCTATCCTTTGGGGCTGGGGCTGTATCTCAGTGGCAGAGCACTTGCCTAGCACGTGTGAAGCACTGAATTCAATCCTAAGCACCATATAAAAATAAACAAATAAAATGAAAACATGCTGTCCAACTGTAACCATAAAAAATATAAATAAAAAAGCTATCCTTTGATTTCTCTTTACTAATGAGCATAAACTTTTGTATATTTAGCAGTTAATGCAATTCTTAAGGCTATTTTATTTATACTTGGCATTAGTTAAATGCATAAACATCAAATATAATTGCAAATTAATTAGCATTATTTTTCCCTTTTTATTTTTTTAATTGCTTTTATTTTTTAAATACATGACAGCGGAATGCATCACAATTCTTATTACACATATAGAACAAACACAATTTTTCATATCTCTGTTTATATATAAAGTATGTTTATTCCAATGCATGTCTTCATACATGTACTTTGAATAATGATGTCCATCACATTCCACCATCATTGCCTGCCCCCTCCCTTCCCCTCCCACCCCTCTGCCCTGACTGACTCATAGTGGGATAGAGAGAGGGAGAATGGGAGGAATAATTAGCATTATTTCATGGGTTTATGTCTTTTTAAGTTTAAAAAAGTCACATCTCGCCAGGCATGGTGGCACAAACCTGTCATCCCAATGGCTTTGGAAGCTGAGACAGAAGGGTCACAATTTCAAAGCCAGCCTCAGCAATTTAGTGAGGCCTTAAGCTACTCAATGAGACCCTGTCTCTGAATGTAATTAAAAAAAAAAAAAAAAAAGGTTGGAGGGTAGCCTGGGGAAGATGTGGCTCAGTGGTTAAGTGCCCATGAATTTAAAAAAAAAAGTCATATCTCATTTGATGCTATGTTAAAATGGAGTGAAAATGAGTAATTTTTCTTTTGTGAAAAATTTGACTTTATCTAGTCTCTCCAAGGCAAATTGATATCAAGCTGTAGATTATATTTTGTTGCTTTACAGAGAACACTATTGTTCCAAATTCTGCCATGTGTTCTAGAAAAGACATTTTAGCCTTCCATGCAACAGTTGAAATACAAGAAATAAAATAATGCTTAGAATATGGAAATTGCTAATATTTTATTCTCAACAACAGAGTTCTGTCCACCATAGAACAATTTCACCTTCTCTTTATTTTTCCCTGTGAAAAATTCTGATTCCATCTGAAAATAAATGAAACCTTTTAAAGGGTTGAATCATTAGAATACACATTATATAAAGAATTTTTTTTAAAAAAAATCAGTTCCATTACTTTCAATGAGGAATACAAAACATACCATGAAATTATGTCCTTCTAAAGCATACAGCAACCATTCTCCCATATTTACTTTAATTCTCATATTTTTGAGGCTCATAGTTGATAGCATAGAATGATTTGAAAAATTGTTCTGGTAGAGTAAAGATGAGATAGTGATTTTCAAACATGAAAATAAAATAACTATAGGGCTGGGGTTGTGGCTCCACAGTGGAGAGCTTTCCTAGCAGAGGTGAGACCCTGGGTTCTATCCTCAGCACCACATATAAAATAAAGGTATTGTGTCCAACTACAACTAAAAAATAAATATTTTAAAAAATAGAATAACTATAAATACAAGTAACAAGATCATTTAGGTTAAAATTTAAATTTTAATGTATTTCCTTCTGTTATGTGAAACTTTGTCAACTCTTGAATCATATGACCAATGAAACAAAACCAAGTTTTTATAAGCTAATGCTAAAAATATAATGTTGATATAATCAGCCTCTTGGGAAATCATCAGGGTTTTTTTTTCTTTTTCTATTAACTTATTGTAACTCCCTCATTGTTTGCCTAAGCAGTGGGGAAGAGGTTGCAGGAGGTTGACTACGTTTAAGAAAACTATATTGTCCATTAAATTAATGGAGGTAGTATTCACAATGTTTAAAAAAATAAAAGAATAAAAGATCATAAGTCCACTTTCTCTCCCCACCCCGTCCTTCCCCCAACTTCTACTTCTTCTCTCAGATAGCTTCTAACCCAGGAGCTATTCCCAGGCTGTTAAAAGGGCTGAAGCATAGGACCCAAGCTAGATGGATCCCTCTGGACAAGCATGACAAATAGACTTTATCTGCCATAAACTCTACCCTATTCCTCACAGTCTTAAGATTCAGTTGTAGGGCTCATGCTAGAAGGCACCAAATCTTTTGATTTAGGCTATGATTACCTACACTTAACCAATGTGGAGCTCAAGCATCTCAGAAGGAATTCGTTTTGAAGTTTAGGACCACATCCTCAATAGAAAATACTGTTACCTTTTCCTGCTATAAAAAGTTCCTTATGGGCCGGAGTTGTAGCTCAGTGGTAGGGCGCTTACCTACCTGGGTTTGATCCTCAGCACCACATAAAAATAAACAAATAAAAATAAAAATATTGTGTCCATCTACAACTAAAAAATATATTTTAAAAAATTTCCTTATGGATTCTCAGGGCTTTGAGATGGGTTGATTTCTCAAGTCTTTATATAATTTGAATATTCCTATATCACCTGGAAAACACTAAAAGAATGTCATTTTATTTCTTACAAGTGCTATAAATTCTTCTCTTTCATCAAATGAGTGGGTTTTGAAGAAAGGAAAAATAATTCTCAAATGCTGCTCTAAAAGCTAATGACAAAACCCAACCAGGGTAAGAGTTTGTGGTTTTGTTTTTGTTTTTCACAATAGGATTTTTAATAATGATATGGGCATTCTCTAGTTCAACCTAGCATAAGTCCATGAAAAGGCAATCTTTTTCTCTGTGATTGACAAGGTGAAGAGCTGGTGCACTCTCAAGTTCAAAATAAAATAAAATTTTATATATTTTCCACACTTTACAGAAAAAAAACTTTCTAGGGAGAATAAATTTTTGGCTATAGCATTACCCATTTTATTTTCCATCTCACAGCAGGCAACAAATACCAAAATGTTTAGGCTGTTCTCCTGCTGAACTAATTTCTTTATCTCTCACACTTTTGCTCAAAAAAAAAAAGGATTAATAATCATATTTTCAAAGTGATGCTGCCCACTGTGAAACTTGTTCGCCTGCCATTTCTGAAAAAAATGTGTGCCACAGCAAAGCTTCTGCCTAGATTACAGCTAATTCAGAAAATAACTGTCCCAAACAACTATTCGTTCTTGGAAAAAAAGAAAATGGATGGAAATGTTTGAGTTTTTTATGCACACTTAAATGCATTAACAATACTAGTAAAACCTGACAGAATTTCAAATATAATTGTGTATCAAATGCATTCAAAATGAAAACTTCTCATGCTGATGCTATTCTGAGATAGAAAAGCAACTGAATAATAAATTTGAGGCTCAAAATTACATATCTCCAAAGAATCTTCAAGGAATCATATTCAACATCTAAGATAACAACAGCATTGTCAATAAAATTAATTTAGTACCATGAACTTCTACTCAGAGGTCTAGGAACATAAAATAATCTAGTTTATTTTTATGATCATTGTGAATATACAAATATTTTTCAAAAAATAGATATAATCAAATAATATATAAGTATTATGAATGAAATTATTTCTTTATTCAAAGAAATAACAGAATATATTCATTTTCTTCAACATGTACTGAAGAAGCAATTTTCCTTGTCTGAGATCTAAATATCTACAATTAACTCAAACAAAAAAATATATGACTTTTAATTCCTTTAAAATTATTCAATTTTACTCATAGGAACATTTTAGGAATAAGAAATATGGTAAGATTTGTATTAAAATCAGCAATCAGAAAGGCAAAGCCAGAGTCCCCTGTGCTTTTCTGGTATCTCTGATTGCAAAGTCAGAGCAATAGGCCCTTGAACAAAATCAAAAAGAAAATTTACTGATTGTTCAATACCTTTGTCATGGTTCTTTTGAACACTACTCTTTGACATCTGACTTTTCCTGGCTCTTGATTTTCCTTCAACTACTCAGATCTACTTCTCCTTGGTTCCTTGAAAATATTTTTTTTTCTGTTTAATCCCTATCCTAAATTTTAGCAATCTTCAGGAGTCTATTCTTAGCTATTAAAAATAACAGTTTGAAAAGATGTTACTTATTTATCTATTTGAATACTTATTTTCTTCCTTTAATACAGTGTGTTGTTCACCAGCATAGAAACTTGGCCTCTCCACTATTGTATCCCAGGTACCTAGGGCGGTGTCTAGCATCTTCTATTGACTCTTTTCCAGGCATTAATATGCTGATGACCTCAGAACATGAGTCTGCATTTTAATCTCTTCTTTGAAGTCTAGAACCATATGTCTAACATCTTATGAATATCTGAAAATCTCATATTTATTGTTTTTTAAATTGACATGTATTTATCAATCAATGATCATATATTCATTCTGTACAATTTGATAATCAGATATACATATATGTTTTGGAACAATCATCTCAAACTAATATTTGTTTTATACTCACTGTGCCCAAAGTGAACTCTTTATATTTCAAGTTCAACACCTCTTTTAACCTACTCTTCCAAAATCTTTCCCTTTTTCTATACTCCTTTTGCTTTCAACGTCAACTTGTTAACTTAGTCCAGAAACTGGAAGCTATCCTAAGCTCATTACATATATATTTCCTACAATCAGTTGGTGGATAAGTTATTTTCTTTGTGTTACCTAAATATTTTTAAATTCTGTCTTTTCTATCTATACTGTCAATCCCTCATCTGAGGGATCAGTCCTTCCTAAATAAGCTTTATGTCTTCATTATTCCTTCATTCTACTTATTATTCAAAGAATAATATTTACATTATCTATCCTTTTTACAGCTCAGTACCAGATCTTTGATGGAAAAGGATTCAGATTCCTCTCTCTCCCATTCTTCTACTCACCACCTGATAGTCCCCCACATTATGAACCACAGGACATAAAACTACAGTTTAAAATTTTCCCATCATGCTTTTCTGTTACCCATGGATGTATACATTTCTGTCTGCAATGACAGAGTGAACAAAATGGCTTTCAAATATCTTCTAAATCATCTTCACATTTACCCTTTCAAACTTGTCTGGATCACTTAAGTAAGATAAAATAAATGTTCTTATTAAAAACTCTTATTATGAAAATAAATTAATGGTCCTTTTACTGTGAATTTTGAATTTTTATATCCTTCCTGGTCTTCACTTGGATACTTCATGGGGAGAACATTCCTCTGCACCAAGCTGATGCTTATGTTATGATGCTGCAAAATCTCATATTTGATTTGGTTGGTATCAAACATTTGAGTGCATGGCATGAAAACTTAGATGGAGTTTCCATTGGTCTCATGCTTGGGAATCCCTGAAGAATCAACAAGACGGTTTTGTCCCACCTTGCACAAAAGTTTCTGAAATCAACACCAATGTACGTGCATTACGTGTGAAACTAAGACATAGGTATATATCAAGGTCATTTCTGAATGATTTAGTTGGGACCATCACACCTGAGAAGGAGATCAAAGTATCACTCAAAATTTGGCTGTTAATGGTAACATGCAACCATAAGGAGACCCAAAACAACAACATGACATCAAAAATCTACCTGGAAAAAGGCATAAAGTCAAATCCGTAATATAAAGAATAAATTTGAGGAGGGAAGAAAATTAAAACAAGATGAAAAACAATAAATAAAAAATTTTGGAAGATAATTAACATAAATCTAGCCCAATGGTGAGCAATAATACTCAGAGTGAAGGCAGTATTCAATGTACAATAACTTTGTCATCGAGAACAAATTTTTGAGGTCATGAGCTTGAGAGATTCAAAAGGAAAAATGTACTGTGTGTACATTTTATGTGTTGTTATTTTTAAAACATTAGAAATTAATCATTTAACTAACAGGAAAGGTAAAAAAAAATCTAAAAAAAATTAGATTGTTCCCAAGTGTTTACAATAAAAGATAGAAACTGTGGAGAAATAACCTACAGAGATATAAGAGAAAACTTATGATTGAAGAACTCTGTGTCCTGTCAAGTTGTCATTCTTATGAAAAGAGAAGAGAAATATTATCACATATGTAAGCGCTCAGAAAGCGTACCACTCAAACACTTCTTGGGCAAATAACTTGAGGACAAGTCCCTGCTCAAGATCATTTTCCCAGAAATTCAAAGAAATAATGTTCCAGGCACTGCTCTCCTACCAGGGACTGTGAAATGACAGACCCCAGGAACAGTTGGTCTAGTCTGGTTTTCCTGGTCACTCAATTTTGAAGAAGGAAGCTCCAAATGATTAAAGGTTTTAAGACATTAATGTCTCTAAGGACTCTAGCTATATAATATATTTTTTTGTGTGTGTGTAGATTTAGAGAAGTAGTCAAAGTATATGACACAAAAAACTAAATACATTTAGGAAGCCTGTTTGTTTACTCATTGAAAGAACTTTTGAACATAGCCCAGTACAGACAGGTATTTGAGTATCTTTGGTTGAATAATTTAAAGGCAAGAGATGGGGGAATGGATGTGTATTGTCTGACAGTTTTATTTAGGAAAGGACAATAAATGTATATTGATGTTTTGGCTCGGTGGTAGAGTGCTTGCCTAGTATTTGTGAGGCACTGGGTTCAATCCTTAGCATCACATAAAAAATAAATAAAATAAAATAAAATAAAGGTATAAAAATGTATATTGGATACTAATATGTGCCAGACACTGTCTTTGACTTTGAAAAATCACTAAAAAAAAAGATACAGATATAAATAGAGTCCTTGCTGATCCATGTTGTTATTTTGTCTTTGACTAGAAAGTGAACTATAACTGGAAGGAGCTAGAGTGTGTCACCTCAGTGCCAGTGTCCCCACTTACCGCCATCTAGGTGTAACATCATTTTACAGTGGCAAAGTGGTGAAGATGTGTAAGGATGGTCTTAGGCCTGAGCCTAAGCAACTTCATTTTAAAACTCCAGTTTGAAACCTGCAGTCTCACGCCTAATGGAGTCCTCCAGTATGGCCCTCAGGCACAGACAAGCCACTTCTCCATCCACATCCTGATAAACTTAGAGTGAAGTTTCTGGCATGCTGTCCTCATCCAATAAGAGGGAAAGGCGAGAAAATCAGGGTGTGAACCGACAGACCCCAGGGTATATGACACCACTGAGAGAGCTGGTGGCAGCTGATAGGGATTGAAAGGGGGCGTCAAAAGCCCCCAAAATTGTTTAAATAATAAAGCAAATAAACAGACATTCAGTCAGCAAACACTGATGCACACAAGCCTGAGAGCCTGATGAGGACCTGGACTGACATCCCAACTCTTCTCATCTGCCTGATCCTCTGCGTTTCTCTCCCCACTCTCAAACTACAGCAGCCTCTTGACTCTGGTGAGAAAAGGACTTCTCCCTATGACTGCCTCCTCAGCCAACCATCAGCTCCACCCCAGGAGAAGCCTGCCTTGGTTCCTGATCTGATCATCACGGTCTGAGTGAGTGTGCATCTGCTGGACTTAAAGCCTAAGGCTTTGAGACTTTTGATCTGATACTTGAACTTAGCATGCAGAGGGAATGTCGGTCATGAGTCTGTCGTGATTAAGTGTGTTTGCAGTGCTTAGAATTAATCTAGAATTGTTTGCTGTGAATTAACTAACCTAGAATTGTTTGCTGTGAATTGATTTATGTCTATTGCAGTGCCTGGAATCAAGGATTGTCATTTTCTTGATTAAGAACCTATACAGTGAAATTGTATTCCGTGATTTGAGTGAATCAAACATTGAAAGGGCAGAAGCGGTAGACATTCTTTATGTCTCCCCTTGACTGGAGATGTCACACCTTTTGCCCCTCGCAACAAGTTGCCTGGAATATCTGCGTGTCGGCCTTCCCTAGATGGGAAGCCATTTCTGTTCTCTCCAGAAACAGGTTATATCGATTTAGGTTGGAGCCAAGGGGAAGATCGTGCTAACAGAATGGTACAATATATACTGTTCTTGATAGACGTTAAATTTTATGTCTAGGCATTTGACATTTCAATGAGTTCGCATATTCTGTGATAACTTCTGTTTAAAATCCATACATTGTGTTTAATGTCTCCTGAAGGGCAGCAACCTAGAACATTCTTTTTTGAGATCTGATCTTATGTGACTAGGACCATTCACCTTTCTTATTGGGTCAAGAGTGTAGTAGAATAGGATGGGGAAAACCTACCTGATTTATTAGAGGCAGAGATTTCTATAATACTTCAAGAAGGTGATTGTGTGGGAAAAGAAACCTAATGTTATCATATGGCCAGTCTAAGTTCTTGAGACTGGCAGAGGTTTCATGACCAGAGTGGTCAGCATCACTGTAACATCTACCCATGGAGCCATATGTTCTCATATGTGCTGCTATAAACACTGATGTGACTGTGTCCCTTTGGTATGCTATTTTTAACTCCTTGGGGTATAGACTGAGGAGAGGGATAGCTGGATCAAATGGTGGTTCCATTTCGAGTTTTTCAAGGAATCTCCATACTGCTTTCCCTATTGGCTGTACCAATTTGCAGTCCTACCAGCAATGTATGAGTGTACCTTTTTCTCCACATCCTTGCCAACACTTATTGTTGTTTGTCTTCATAATAGCTGCCATTCTGACTGGGGTGAGATGATATCTTAGAGTAGTTTTGATTTGCATTTCTGTAATTGCTAGAGATGGTGAACATTTTTTCATATATTGTTGATTGATTGTATATCCTCTTCTGAGAAGTGTCTGCCAAACGTTTTCGATGAGATAAGGAGGCTGACTCATAGTTGGGTAGGGAAGGGAAGCATGGGAGGAATAGATAAATTCTAGATAGGACAGAGGTGTGGGAGGGAAAAGGAGGGGGCAGGGGAGTAGCAAGGATGGTAGAATGTGATAGACATCATTATCCAAAGTACATGTATGAAGACATGAATTGGTATCAACATACACTATATACAGAGACATGAAAAATTGTGCTCTATATGTGTAATAAGAATTGTAATACATTCCACTATCATTTATTTTTAAAATAAATAAATAAATAATAAATAAATAAAATAAAATGACCATTCCATGATGGTGGAATGTGATGGACATTATTATCCAAAGTACATGTATAAAGACTCAAATTGGTGTGAATATACTTTGTGTAACAAGCAGAGAAATGAAAAAATGTGCTCTATATGTGTAATAAGAATTGTAATGCATTCTGCTGTCATATATAAATAAAAAAATTAAAAAATAATAAACTAAAAAATAAAATGAAAAAAAGAGAGTTCTTCATTTAATGTGAGATACTTTACCTAAGGAAATGTCCATCCTATATCAAATTGATTTTCAACTGGTAAGAGCTTATCAGAACATTAGAGAAAATTTTCCAAAGTTAGCACTCCCTGGATTGTTTGTCTTCCTAAGAATATAACAGGATATCTGGACCTGTGGCTTCTTTGAGTAGTTCTGATTCATCTATTGACTCATCTTATCAGTGGTAATAATTAAGTTGGCTGTTGAAGACCTTTTTGTCACTATTATTTATTTGTTTGTTTGTTTTTGTATTAAGGATTGAACCTAGGAGTGTTTTAGCACTGAGCTACACCTCAGCCCTTTTTATTTTTTATTTTGAGACAAGGTCTCACTGAGTTCCTAAGGCTGGCCTCAAACTTGCAATACTTCTGCTTCAGCCTCCCAGGTAACTTGGATTGCAGGCATATGTCCCCATATCCAGCTGTTAGATATTTTTATTTCACTCTTATTGATGTGAGTACCATTCAGATATTTTTATTTCACTCTTATTGATGTGAGTACCATTCAGACATATACCATTCTGTATATCTACAATACAAAAAATTTTTAAAATTTTTTTGTATTGTAGATATACAGAATGCCTTTATTTTATTTGTTTATTTTTATGTGGTTCTAAGGATCGAACCCAGTGCCTCACACATGCTAGGTAAGTACTCTGCCACTGAGCTACAACCCCAGGCCCAGTCATACCTTTAGGATTACAACATTCTTAGACAAATCTTACACTTAGTGGTTTTGAGAACCACTTGAGAACCTTAAAAGTTAATGTAAACACATTCTTGACACCATCACATCATGAAATACAACCATGTATTTTTCAGCATTGAAGTTTTGTAGCCACATTTAGGATTCACACTAAAGGAGGGTTAAATGATATCACAAGATGTTAAGGAATTAGGTTTGGTATCTGTTTCAATAGTGAAGATTGATGACGTAATTAAATTCTCTCTGAAAATACAAATATATAGTCCATTTGTGGTGCTATAATAGAAAACCACAAACGAGATAAATTATAAAGAACAGAAGTTTATTCTTATTCAGTTTATGTTTCTGGAAGCTGGGATGTCCAAAATAAAAGGGCCATATGTAGTAAGGACCTTCTGGCTGTAACAGAACATGTTTCAAGAAGGTATCATCTATTGAGAGAAAAAGAAAACAGAGATGAACTCCCCTTTTTATGACTAACATTCTCCCTCTTCTAACCCATTCATGAGGGGTGGTGTCTTTATGTACTAATTACCTCCGAAAGGCCTTATCTCTTAAAACTATTACAACATTGATTAGACTTCAACATGGGATATAGAGGGGACATTCAAATCCTAACAAATTTGGATATTTGCTATGCCACATCACTAGAAGATTAGCATAGGTCCCTTAATATAGAAACATCGTCTAAATCAGGTTCAAATGTGGATAGGGCTGCCGCACTATTGTTAGATCTTGGAGTTTGAGTTGATGTGTCTTGGTCAGTTTGGGATGCTATAACAAAATCTCATAGATTAGATAGCTTATAAACAACAGAAATTCATTACTCGGGGTTCTGTAGGATGCCAGCAAGTTAGTTTTGGTGAGAATTCTCTTTGGTGTTGCAGACTGTGAAATTTTCCTGTATGCTTATGTGATAGAAAGGGAATGAGAGAGCCTTCTGGGGTCCCTTAATAAGGGAACTAATCTCATTCATGTTAGTTCTATCCTCATAAAATAATTATGTTCCAAAAGCTCCACCTCTTAATGCCATCACCCAGAGAGATAATATTTTAAAATATGAATGCAGGGAGGTCCACTGAGTCCACTGCATTCTGTCCCTGAACCATCTCCTCTTCCCCCCAATTCATGTCCCTCTCATATGCAAAACACACTCATTTCCTCCCAATATTCCCAGAGTCTTAACCCTTTCCAGAACCAGATCTAGTATCTAAAGTCCAATTTCTCATATATATATATATATATATATATATATAAATGAGATAATGGTAAAAATCCATGTATCACTCATCCTCAGGCAAAATTCCTCTTTAGCTATGAACCCGTGAAACCAAAAGCAGTTATGTTCTTCCAGAATACAGTGGCAACACAAATATAGGGTAGGCATTCCCTTTTAAAATGGAGTATGTAGGAAAGAGGAAGGGGTGACAGGATTCAAGCAAGTCCACAATATAGATAACTAGACAAACTCCAAGAGAGCTTGAGTCTTGAAAATCATCCCCTTTGGCTTGATGTTGTGTCCTTCATGCCCATGGGGATAGTAGTCTCACCTTGTGGATGGACTGGGGTGGTGGTCCTGCCCCTGCAGACATGTCAGGCAGGGGTCATTCACTAGTGCACACTTTCATTTAAACAGTTCTATGGTCCCATTCTGTAGAAACCAAGTTCCAATATTTTCTTTATTCTTTCACATATTTTTCGCTTTCCCACTTTTCCTCCTGAGATTGCTGATTAAGTCTGTGGTTGATACCCTTCTAAACTCCTTATCAAACAATTGTTTGGCCATACCCTTAGTATTTTCCTCCAAACAGCTTTGTACATTTTTGAAATATAAATAAGATGGACATTTTCTAAATCTTTAAGTTCTAGTTCCTCTTTGCTTAATCATTTCACCTCGAATTCCTTTTTATCTTCTCATATTTTACTATCAGCAGTTGTGAGAAAGAAAGCAACTTCTCCAATAACTTTCTTAAAAATCTCATAAGATAAATATGAATTTCTTTACTAGTTCTGCCTTCCACAAAAACTGGAATAACAACAAAACTCAGTCAAGTTCTTTGCCACTTCATAACAAGGGTTTCTTTTCTTCTGGTTTTCAATAATCTATTATTCATTTCTGTCTGATCTCGTGACAATGGCCTTTACCATCCATACCTCTACCAATATTCTGTTCATAATTAGTTATGCATTCTTGAATAAAATGGCAGCTCTCCGGATCTCTATTCTTCCTGAACCCTCATCAGAATCATCTTTAAAAATCCATTCACAAAATCTCAACTTCTTCCAACAAGTACTTCAAAAATCTTCCAGCCTTTATTCACTACTTAGTTTCAAAGCTAGTTCCACATTTTTAATTATTTATTAGAGAAATAAGGTACTAGTCAAGAATTCTAAAACTCTATATAAAAACACAAAACCATTGATCCAAGAAACTCATAAAACATCAAATATATTTATACACACACACACAAAATCATGTTCACTAATTCAAAAAATAATAATAAAAGTTCTTTAAGTCAGCTACACACAGAATAGCAAAGAAAAATTGCAGAATATTCACATCAGAATTTTTATTTTCCAGAAAAATAATAAAATGGTATTTTGAAATGATAAAAAGTAAATAAAAACTGTCAACCAAGAATTCTGTACCCAGCAAAAATATCTTTCAAAAGTGAAGAATCAGCAAATACTTTTTGAAACAAACAAGAACTGAGAAAACTTATTGCGGACTTACCTTACAAAAAATGTTAAAGAAAAACATACCAGGAAGAAGCAATAAATTTGAAATCAAAACTTGGTCTATTGAAGAAAAAGAATACTGAAAATAATACTGAAAAAAAAATATTAGATTTAGTTTTTTTTCTTATTTGCAAAGCTCTAAAACAAACCTGTCCAATTAAACTTACATAATGATTTGACTTATTTCTTCGCTTTCCAATAAGACTAGCCATCTGTAGCTATTGAAATGAAATGTGCCCACTATGACTAAGGAACCAAATTTAAATTTTAGTCTTTAATTTCAACCTAAACTTTAGTAGCCATATGTGGCATGTGCCTACTGTATTTGACTGTGCAACTCTGTAAAATAATTGATTGAAGCAAAAAAAAAATAGTAAATGCGTTTGTAGCACATATGAAACAACAATGGCACAAAGAGAATAAGGATTAATAGAAAATATAATATTATTTGAAACTTCTAATCAAAACCTTATTAAAATGTTCAAATTATGTATTCCAGCTTAATTTATGATTGAGATAATAAAAATGTCCTCAACGGGGGAAGGAGTGTTTAAAAATAAGTCATTGTACAGTTGTATAACAGAGTAGTATTCAGCAATGAAAAGAAACAAACTACTGACAAACAATTGGATAAATCTCAAAAGCAACATATTGTATGAAATAATTAAATGCCCAAAACTGTATGCTGACCCATATAGGACATAAGGGAAATAAAAAAGTTAGTGTGCAGAGAAAGAGCTTTTATTTTTAGGGGTTGCATATGGGGGAGGGAGGGAGTAAACACACAGTGAAAGGTAAATCTTACTATAATTATATATTAACTTAAGAGAGAAAACTGTATTATATCTAAAGTAAGAAGATTTATAAAACAGAACAATCCTAATATTTTGTTTAATGTGTATTAATGAAATTCCTTTTTAACGATCGTAATGTTTAAGACAATTAATTTTTTGAAAATATTATCATGAGTACAGAATCAGAAGAATGTTTTCAAATATTATTTTACATTTTTCAGTTAAGTACTCCATAAGTTTACTTGGGTTGGTAATCTAGACATTCTTTTTCCTCATTGTTCTTTCAAAAAATTCACCTCACCCTTCTGCCGTGAGTATTTTCTCCAGTGGCTTTTACCCACCACTCTAATCCAAGGTACAGGCTTTTCTTCAGTGGTTATGTGTGAAATTCTTTTAGCTCTTCATGAATAATATGATATGAAAGAAAATCCATTCAGCCACATCAACTCTAAGGGGCCCTGTTTGTTTACTAATAAGAATGAAAATATAGGAATGTTACAGAGAACAAAAAATATCCCTAAATCTAAAACAAGTAAAGACTCTGAAGAATTCTCCTGCAAAGAAATCTTTCTTCTTTGGTTTGTCCCAAAATTTCCATAGAATTTTTCACCTTGAAAAATTTTTTTCAGTCAAGTTTATTTCTTAGGACTCTGTGATATACACTGTAGGAAATGCCTAAGATATGTTCTTTTTACAGGTTATGAATATAAAGATAAAAACCTCCAACTGGGAGAGAAACCGGGCCAGAAACTTGTTTCTTAGATAGAAATAGCATTTTTCCCTTTTTTCCTTTGTTCTGGTACAAGTCCAGGAAGAAAGGGAAAGCAAGTGGAGCCAGAGGTAACAGAAGTTACTCTCATTTCCCCCCCCATAAAGCACCCATTCAGTATTCTTATTTCATGAATGTACAGTATGTGCTATCTCTAAAAACAGATGTGGTTTACTCCTTTATAGAGGGCGACATTCTAACAGAAAGCATTCAAGGAGAGGAAAAAATTCCAAATGAAGATATAATACAAAGCATTATAAATACTACAAAAATTTTTCTTGGTATAAATATTGTCAGTATCTTTCAAGTACTACTCTAATTTTTAGCATACAGTACATAATTTTTCATATTTGAATACATATATTTTACTGTATATAGAAATCTTTAATTACATTAAGCAGAATGTCCTGCTTATTCTATTTATTCACTATTATGCATATAAGTCTAAAGGTACCTTGAATCAGATAAAAAGTTAACTGTCCACAATCTACCTATTTGTCCATTACTATGCTAGGCAATACTCTCTATCTATGAAGATTCTGAAGTACAGAAAGGAAAAACTAAAATGAGATGGATGAAGGGCACTTGACAACCCTTAGTTGAATACAATTTTTGAGTTCCATATACTGGCAACTTTATTACTGTAGAAAAATTCAATTAATTGCTAAATTCAATAGCAATATAAGTTACTGAAATGATGCCATTTATGAAATTGATACTAATATCTTATCATAACTTTAAACTATTTATTGAAGTGAAGTCAGTAAGGAGAAACTAAACCCAACATCGTCCATTGTCAGACCAAGTTAAGAAGCAAATGTAAAGATAAGCTAAAAAAACAAAAAAAAACAAAAAACAACAAAAAAAAAAAACAGGACCAAGATGTGAAGATGTGGAATGAAGATGGCAGGAATATCTTGCACAGCACTAGGAACACCATTCAAACTATAAAGGGATGACTAAGAACAAAGCTCAGCTCTTCGGGAATATGAGAAAAGAATCTGGTAGAGCCAGAATCCTAAAGTCTGAGCATGAAGGTCTTCTCAGGTTCAGAGACCCACAAAAGGAACAGTGGAATCCTAAGTATCCAAGAGACCTGGGTAGAAGGGAACCCAAGTTGCAATCTGGCTATTTCATAGGGTCAGCGTATGTTTGAGAGTCTTTAAACTATATTTTTATTAAACCAGTCTTGAATCATTCAGTAACAGTAGGAGTGAATTTTTCAGATCTCTACTACTAAATGACATTTAAATCCAGATATTATTATCAAGGGCAATGGGATGGGGAAGAAACATGACTGGTTGATGGTGCCTCATCTAGATGAAGAACATGTATTAGGATCCACTCTGTTGTCTTCGGTTCCTGCCAATATGAGTCCTGCTTCACCTTTCTAGATCTTGTCATCTTTTCTGATCTTGGCTCATACTTACTTCCCTCATTCCAGCTTGACACCCTTCTCCCTGCAGTTTCTGTGCTGAGATCCTTTGCCTTACCTTTGGCATTTTTTTTTTACCAACCACTTCTCTCATCTACCTTCACAACCCATTCAGATCGCATGGTCCTTTTATCTGTACTCAACACTTAACTGCTTCAGAGAAAAAGTAGGAGATCCCAAGCTTCTCTTGGAACTAGAAACCCAAGAAGATATCCTTATTGCCCTTCCTCTGACCTCCTTCAAAACAATTTCCATGAAAGACAAAGTAAAAACTTTTTTAAAAATCCATGAACCTTGAATATCAAGGGGACATCTATTATGACACCCCTTGACCAATTGTGAATAGTGAGAGGATTGAGTTCCTTGCATTCCAACTCCTTACTTTACTTCCCAGATCTCTGGTATATGTGTAAAAGAGAAAAGAATAAGAACGTATTAAAAACATATTCTGTTGGTATCTTCTAAGCAATTTTTGCTGTTTCACAGCTCCATGATGCCTTTGGTGACCTACAAGTCAAGACTCTCATCTTTGATCATTGACCTGTGAGCTTGCAACTCTCTCTGTAGTTAACAGAAGACCAGGCTGCTAGATATGAATGGAAGTAGGCACAAGGGAGAAAAACAAAATATTCCAGAACTACTGTTTCAAATAAATGAACAAAGATTTGTAGGACCAATGTACTAGTCTAACTGGTGGAATGAAATATTAAGGCAATGTAATTTTCTTCCCATATTCTTTCTTTAACAGTAATCAGTACATCTAGTTTTGTCCTATCAATGAAAAGGCTGCACATTTCTTTTAAGTTATTCTTTTTTATTCTGGTTGTAAACAAAGTATATTCACACCAATTTCTGTCTTCATACATGAACTTTGGATAATAATGATCATCACATTCCACCATCATTTTTGACCCCATGCCCCTCCCTTCCCCACCAACCCCTCTGCCCTATCTAGAGTTTGTCTATTCCTCCCATGCTCCCTCTCCCTATCCCACTATGAATCATCCTCCTTATACCAAAAAAAAAAAAATCAGCATTTGGTGTTTTGGGATTGGCTAACATCACTTTAACATTATCTTCTCTAACTCCATCCATTTACCTGCAAATGCCATGATTTTATTCTCTTTTATTGCTGAGTGATATTCCATTATGTTTATATGCCACATTTTTTTTATCCTTTCATCTATTGAAGGGCATCTAGGTTGGTTCCACAGTTTAGTTATTGTGAATGGTGCTGCTATAAACATTTTCAAGCAATGTAAAGTCACAAATTTCAAAAAATATCATAATCTCACATTGCTACTTTAAATACCCACTCCTGTATATTAGGACAACTTCCAAATTCAATTAAACTAGTTCCCCTCTCTCTTTTAACTCAGTATTACTTCAATTGCAAAGAATGAGTGATAGTTTATTTCTGTTCTATGTCTAATTCTTCTTATCCCAGATTCCAAACCTTTGGAGCATAGGAGCCTTTGAAGAAACCAGCTAGACATTTGCCAAACCCAATTCTAGAAATCCCTCTTCTCTTTTTCTAGTTGGCGCCATATTACTAGTTTTCCCTGATGGCACGAAAGTGGAAGCAATAAATCTTAGGTTGTTTAGTGAGGGTCTTGTGTGCCTCCCCTATGCTCTTTCTAGCTCCTGAACAGATGTAGAAAACCCAATGGAAGAGTCTAAGGCAAAGTCAATACATAAAAGGAGGCTGATTCTGTTAATGGTCTGTTGGAAGGAAGGCCACCAACACCTAACAGTACAGTCATGGGAATAAGAAATATTCATTGTCTTGTTAAACCACATAGATTGATGGTTATTTCTTATGGCTGCTCATATTGCCTATCCCAGTTAGTACTGGGAGAGAGGCAGATGAGAAATTAAGACATGTTTATACTTTGCTGGCACAAGTAAGTTAGAAGATATCTCTGGGGAATTGCTTCATATCTCTTACTAGCAGTTCTCTTGACTCAGGTGATGTATTCTCCTCTTACTTATTACTTTGTCTACATCTTTTGGGAATCTACAGTTAAATTCAAATTCTCCCTTCTGATGTTTGCCTGAATATCTCACATAGTATCCACATTGTTCTGCCTCACACATGCCCCATAACCAACCCACTGGAAATAGTCACATATCATTGGTTCCAATAAATTCTGAAAGAAAAGACAAATACCATCATTTCATCTTCATTACCTTCATTCTCCCACTTTTCTTTGGAGCAGCTTCTCAGTCTGATTTTATCTGTTGGATTTTCCAGATAAGAATCAGAACCAACCTAATGTATCCTAATGTATCCAAATACAAATACAAAATTTGTATTTGGACAAATTTTGTCCAAATTTGATAGTAAGAAATGTTAGTGTTTCCTTTCAATATTGTTTAGTCATCTTTTGTTGATGCCATCTTCCTGAGGCTCACTGAGAAAATGTATTTAGTTTTATCTAAGGGGCTGAAGTTGTAGCTCAGTGGTAGAGCATTTGCCTAGCATGTTTGAGGCACTGGGTTCGATTCTCAGCAATACATTCATAAATAAATAAATGAAGGAATAAATAAATAAATAAATAAAGGAATTGCATTCATCTACAACTAAAAAAAAATAACTTTAAAAAGATTGTTCAAGGTGACTTCTTTTGTGCCAGTTTCAATGAAGTTCATGGATCCCTCTCAACAGATTTGATCTGAGGGACAGGATGTTCTATTCCAGAACCTTGATGGTTTGGATTCACAAGACATGAGCATTCCCCTCAAAATGTCATCTTCACACCACCATCAACACTTCTAAACCTTTTTGACTTGATGTGAGGTAGTTAAGAGTTGTGTGAACATTTCTTCACCTATACTACTTGGAAATTTCCATTTTGATCGACAGCTTTCCTTGCAATGTTATATTTGTTGCATTTTACTATCTCAAGTGAAATTTTAAATACATATAATTACACTCACCTAGATGTAGAATGCCAGAACTCCCAGTGACGTCCTGTCAGAACTCTCTAGACACTATGGGGATCATCATCCGACATTCCATGTTGCAAACATAAAATGCAGTTCTTACTTGATCCCATTCTATTTTATTCTCTCTCTCTCTCTCTCTCTCTCTCTCTCTCTCTCTCTCTCTCTCTATGCATTTAGAAAATTGATTTCTTCCTGATAATCTTTATATTTAACCAGAATATTTCAGTTTAAAGACTCAGATTTTACTTCACTCTAGGAAAATTGTCTTCTATTATCCTTTAAATTATGAGTTCTATTATATTCACATTGTACTGTCTTTCTGGAAATTCTAGTATATAAGTATTAAGATTCTCAGCTACAGCTACAATTCTAATCTTTTTTCTATTTCTTTTTATTATTCTTTTGAAATCTTAGACAATTACTCAAGTTAATTTACTAATCTCTTTGTTAGCAATTTCCATTCTGTTCATTGTATGTGTTTCTGGTTAATTTTAGCAATAATGTTTCATACTAAACATTCTGGTACTTTAATTTCTCCTTTTCAGTGACCACATAATCTCTTCAAATGTAATAACCCCTTAAATCTCTTTGAGGATATAAATTACGATTTTCTTGAAGTTTGCAGCATTAACCCTGTGTTTTCAAGGGATGTTGGAACTCAGTGTGACTACTGCTCCCTTCCTTTTAGTTGATTATACTTTTACAAACTCTGATGATAAATATTATGTCATTTCATTATATACCTACTTCCAAATTAATGTCCTTAATATAGTTTTAAAAAATGAGCCCAAGGCAAAGTGGCTATTATCTTTTATTCCAATGGAAATAATAAAATTAATTCCCAGTACTGCAAAAGTCATTCATTTTTCATATGATAAAAACTTTTTAAACTTAATTATGAATAAAGTAAATATTAAAAAGCACTCTTATAAGCACTGATTAAGATGTGATTATAATTATTTAATTTTAAAAATCAAATAGGCCACATAAAATCATCCTAATTTGCACTCTCAAAAAATGCATTCTAAACATATATCCTTCTGAATATATGATTTTAAAAAAGACAACAAAAAGATGATCTGGCTGCTATTCTTTCTTCTTGTCATGATTCATGACCCTCTGCTACTTGCTTTCCAAAATGTCAATAATCTGCAACAGGAAACTTCTGCTACGACAAGAGAAGGATAAATCAGGTGTGCTAATGCAATGGGAGGAGACAGTGGGAAAATTATACCAAAGATTTAAAAAGTACTTAGCAGTAATGGATTGTACACATTAAATGTTTATTAACAAGGTAGATCTCATATTAAGTGTTCTTAAGTCCCACCCACTCATACACACACACACACAAACACAGCAAAACCCAAAGGAGCATAAAGAAACTCTCAGTGATGGATATGTTTATTACATTGATTGTGGTTAAGGTTTCACAGGCTTATGCCCATGTTCAAACTCATCATTACACATATGCAGTTTTGTAAAATAACAATTTTACAACAATAAAGTTGATAGAAATAAATAAATAGACTTTATGAAACTTAGGAGGAGAAAGAGGAGGAGGAAGAAAGGAAGACAGCTGGAGGAAGTGTATCCTGAAGCCCCCTCTCATCTACTGAGTGTCTTCTGACACGCTTGAGGGCAGAGTCTGTTTGATTTGATAAAAAGTTAAGAGAAGGAGGAGAAACAACTGAAGAGAGGCTGGGGTTTATTATATGGAAGAGGCCAAATACAGTTTACCTTGCAAAGAGAACTCTTAAACCCATGCTAGAATAAAGCCAAAGTGAAAATGGCATTTCCATTCTATTGAGCTGAGGAGACCATGATATGGCATAGATTCAAGTAAGATTTTATTATTCATAAGGAAAACCTCTTATGTATTAAGTAGGCAAATGATTATTATAATGGATGCTATAGTAGATTTATATCAGAAGATTCAAAATAATAGAAAGGTCATCAAGGACTTTCAAAGGAAGCAAAAAAAACTAGTTTTGTGATCTTAATCTCTAGATGACATCAAAAGTCTTAAAGGATTAAGAGTTCAAAAATTAAAGGAGACCTACATTTCCTGGGAGAGATTCCCCCACCCTTGGCGCGTGTGTACACCCCCCACACACACATACACATAGAGGGACAGAGATTTTTTCTTCTGAGCTCAAACCGAATGGAAATAGCTTCATCAGTCAGAGAGTTTAGAGCTATGAATTAGAGATTTTGAAACAGTGGAATGGTTCCTGACTCAAGCCCATAAACATATAAAGGATTAGGCATTGTGTCTGTTCAGCTATTCCGATGGCACATTAGAATCAGCCTGGATTTCCAAATTACATGCAGGCAAAGAGTTTTCTGTGAGCTGGATATAGATCATGTGCCCAAGAATGACAACATCAGATTTTTCTAGTTTCTGTTTAGAGGAAAAACAGGGAGAGGCAAAAGAGACCTTGATAGACAATAGCTAATTACATTGGGGGGCTAAAGAAGGAACCATTAGTAATCCACCATAAAAAATGAAATCCTTTATGCCGAGCGAACTGCAGACTGTGAGAATGAGGGAACACTAATCTTATCAATATCAGGGAAGACTAGAACCATGGTTCTCAGCCAGGGGCAACTTCATTCCCAGAGGATATTTGGAAATGTCTAGAGACAGTTTGGTCACCCTTAACTTGAAGAGTTCATAGACAGTTCTTCTGTCACTTAGTAGCTACAGGTCAGGAATTCTGCTAAAAGCCTACAATGCAGAGGACAGTCCTTACACAAAGAATTACCTAGCAAAATGTCCATAAGACAGATGGACTGTGGCTTTGCTCTATGTATCTTCATGACTGAATCCAGTCACTTTCTACATCATCACCACTGCAAAGCAAAAAGAAATATGTTGGGCAAGACGGTAATTTTTAAAGCATCTGATAGAAATGACATGCATCTCCTTGTCCATGTTCATTGACCAAACCTGTCGAGTCCTCTTGTTTGGTTAAAGTATATTTATGATTTCATAACAACTTACTCAAAAATTTAATGAATTAAAACAATGGAGACTCACTACCTACTTGTTTCTGTGGGTTAGGAATTGGGCATATGACTGGCTCCTTTTCTTCAGGATTTCTCCTGAAGTTCTCTCCTGGGTGAAAATCAGTGTGCTAGCCAGAACCTCAGTCTTCTTGAGATTCAAATGGACAAGATGTGCTTCTGAGTTTACTTGCTGGTTGCTGGGAAAATCCAGTTCTCTATGGGCTATTGGACCAGGAGACTCAATTTCTTGTAGGCCTCTGGCTGGAGGTAACCCTAAGTCTCTTGCCAGCTGCCCTTCACCATCAAACCAAGCTCATGATAAGAGCCAAATATAGAACACCATTTCAAGAAATTCACTAGTGTCATCCCACAGCTAAAGGGAGGAAATTATACCGGGGACAGAATACCAGGAACAGGAATCCTTAGGGGCCATATCAGGAGCTGCCTATGGCACTTTAACATTCCGGAATTCTACAGGGTCTGATGTATAAATGTTCATAGGAAGGATCCATGTGGCACCAAACTAAAACACTTTGTAAAGATTAATGAGACCTACCTTTCAAAATGTTTCCACTTTCCTACTTTATCAGGCCCAAACTTGGGGAAGAATAAAGTCCTATTGTTAATTCACGGTTTTACATTTGTGATATATTACACTGAACTGGAAATATAAATTTCTGAAGTGAGAGATGAAACTAAACTTTATTTCACAAAGTGACCACAGGATATTCTGTCACCTAAAAGCAATCAGAAGGGTTATAGGGCCTCCCAAAAATTTCACTCAAGGGAATAATATAAACTCATATTACAAGAACAAATTTAAAGATAGTGAAGGCCAACAAAAAGTTATACCATATCCCATGAGTTCACTTGTTCATTCATTCATTCAACAACTTCATAATGACTATGTATTATGTTCCTGGATTAGCTCAGACATAGAAATACACAAATGAATAAAACACCAAAATTCTTGCCCTCAGAGAGCATATATTTAGCTGGAGTTTAGAGAGGTAATAGAACCTGAAAGAAATCACTTAAGTATATAATATTTCAAATGGTGACAAGTATTATTAAGATTAGTAAAAGAGGAAAAGAGAGACTGATGAGATATTCAGGGATGAAATTTCCCCTAAAAACAATGAAAATATGAACTATGAACTATGTAAATATCTGAAGGAAAAACATTCAGTATAATGCTTATATAGTATTCAAAGGAGCTACTTTGAATATCACCAAAATAAAACAATATATAATTCCAATGAGCAAGGGACTTCCACATTTAAAAATGCGTGTGTGCTTTATTTGTAAACAGTGGCTGACAGAATTTTATGAGTAATTATGTAAATCACTGATTCCTTTTGTAGACCTGCCTTGAATTAAGAGCATGACAAGTTGGGGTCAGATGACTGCCTCCTACCCCTGGCTCACATAGCTAGAGAGAAACAAAATATAGGATTTCTATGCATGGAGCTTCAAGCAATAAAGATAATAAAATAAAATAAATGTATTTTCTGCTTTCAATATGATTAGTCTTCCTCTCAGGGTACTTACCTGCTAGAAGTAAGTAGTCCAATTGAACTTCCTCTGAGTGAGCTTTCATACACATTTCTTTGGCTATCATAATAGGAATTTGAGAAACAGGAAGATGATAAACACCATATAAGCCATACTGCATTTTCTAAAACATGTACTGTTGTTACACAAAAGAACCAGAAATGGAAGAGATATACCATACATCTCCATGTCTTTCTCCATCTTTGTCTCTAGCTATATTAATATTATAAATGAATATTTATAGAAATAGACCAAATGGTAAACATTTTTTACTTTGTATATGGGATAATATGCTCCTTTTTTCACCTATTTGTGTATTTAAATTTTCTCCTATGATCAAGGAATGCTTTTATATAAAGAAAAAACCAATAACATCTTTCTTTTAATTTCAACAAATAATAGAATCACAGCATGCAATTTATCTAGTGACTGTGCATCTAATAGAGGAGCTATTTAAACTAAGGGGAGACTGGGAAACCAGCAGCTACTAAAGATTCAAAGTGTTGCCACTCATGCTTAACAAAAAAGAAAAATCTGTCTATCTAGCAAATTAGCACACTGTGCATTATGTACAGTACAAATATTTTTTGGAGGGCAAATAAAAGAAACTTTGTTTTATACTGCTTTTAAGTTTGCAAATTGCTGTGACATTCATTTTATTTGATCATCCTAATGACCATATTGAAATAAAGGCAGGGTTTACTACCCCTGCTTGAATGAGATAAAGAAGAACACAGCATTACATGATGTGCACTGACAACAGCAAAGCCACAACTCTGTCTACCCAGAAATTGCTTTCTCTACTTGACAACCTTGACTTTTATGCCTGGGTAGGCTGGACAGTGTCCTGAAGGAAGCAAAAATTCCCCCAGTAACTCAAGTGGGTCTTGTGACTAGTACAAGAAACATCTCTCCTTTATTTCTGTCTTATGGATCTCTTTTTGGGTTTTGAAATATGATTTTCATTGGAAAAGCTTCATGTATAGTCCTTTCTTTCTAAATAAGAAGTTAATAACTGTTTTTTTCCTTTCTGGATATCTTATAATTTATCTATTTCCTAAATTAAAAAATATTGAACTCAGAAAATATGTTGAAGTTTTTTGTGACCATGTTAGTGGTGCAGCATGGGAATCATTTTTGACCATGAGAAAATGAGGACTCAATTTGGAATCAGCATTTGAGTAAATGTAAAAGATGATTTAAAATAATTTGATTATTTGATTTGATTGATAAGCTGAAAATTCAGTCAAGAATAGTATACTAGTATACTATTCTTAGTATAGTATACTAGTATACTGTCCTTAAATTGCTGCTATAATTTAAGGAGATATGATTTTAAGATTATTTTGTAGCAATAATATTGAAGAAAAGTAGCAAATCATATTGTCTATAGGTAGAAGCAGAAGGTATACATTTACTTGGTAGATATTCTGCTTAATTATCTAGATTAATAAGAGGAAACATTTATGAGTAAATAAATACATTTATTACTAGTACTTTTTACATTTTGCAGCTGGTATTCCAAAATAGTTTAACTGGTACACTAACATGTAACTACCCTAATTGGAGATTTAACCAGTTTCAATTATCATGATGTTGTGTCATTAGATTTGACAAAGAACATAAATTCAGCAAGAGGCTGAAAGCAAGACTAGAAGAAAGGAAGATGGTGAATATTGTATATATTGCCAAATAGCTACCTTTAATTCTCTGAGTCATAGCTGGTATGATAGATGGTCTCCTAAAATGCATTCTATCGTTCCTACTTTCTCATGTATACATATTGCTTCTCACATAAGAAATAGAGACTAATTTCCCTAGCTTTAGATCAAGGGATGACCTGAAAACTTCATTAAAATTTAGTGAACATTCTGGGACTAGTCAGTCTAACTCCTAAGAGGGCTTGCAACTTCCTGTAGGGCCTTTTGGAGCACTTATTTTGAAATCATTTGGGCCCAAGTCACCCAGAGATATCTTGTGCAAGTGTTCCAATGAGCAGACCCAGCTGAGTTCTCAGGCTACAGCCAGCATCTATGAGTCCGCTATCTTGGACGTTCAACCCCTTTTGAACCTTCAGGTGACTCCCTCCCTGGCCACCATCTCACTGCAACTACATGGAGAAAATTCAAGTAAGGACCACCCGGCTGAATTCAGTCAACCCAGAAAACAGTGAGAGAATAAGAAATAGTTACTTTAAGTCACTATGTTGGGAGGTGGTAATTTTTAGGTAGCAATAGATAATCAAAAGAATGGAGTGTGAATATTATGCAAATAAGAACTTTAAAAAATAAAGCAGGATTTTCCATAGCCAAGCACAATGAATGCACTTGGGCTCAGCTTCTGATGCCAGTACTTAATGATTTAAGGATCGATAATGTACTTTGTGATCCCGTTTCCTCATCTTTAATGTGAAAGATCTGAGATGTTAAAAGGAAAGACAGTGGAGCTGTGTGTGGCCCTTTGTCAGGCCGAATTCTATTTACCAACTTAGGTTAAAAATGATGACCAAGCAGCAAGTTTTTGAGGACAGAAATGATAATCAGGAACCAACATAGTTTGGCAATGACCTGTTAAAAGTACCTTTTCCCCTGAATATCTAACAAGGTTGCTAGGCAGGTAGGCTGGAGTATGAGGTAGACATTGTTCATCCATTTAGCTCTGTCAGAACCTTGTTGATTTCAGAGTACAATCAATTATGATCTTCCCACTGAGTCCTTCTCCTCAATGAATAATTCCTTGACATTATTTTAATCCTATAAAGATTTTATTTGACTTTATTCCCATCTTATTGTTTCATCACTTTCTGGCCCTTCAGAAAAAAACTCTCCCTTCTTTCCTCACATCAGATTTTGGCCAAAATTTTCTGTTCCAATAATTGTTTACACAGTCATTGTTCTACTGAAAGTGCATGTCCAAAGTTATCCACAATATTTTATTGGCTAGATCTGATTAATAACCTTTTCTTTCTTTGTCACCTTCTACTTTATAGCACATGATGGGGTTGAGAGCTTCCTGTTCTTCATTCCTTCTTTTGTTGACATCATTGACACTTCTGGGTCTCTTTTGTTTCCCTCTGACTGCTTGTCCTCTGTCACCTGCGGTGTCTCTGTTGCTTTCTTAAAGGTAATCACGTTTCCATGTCCCATTGATTCTCTTTCCTTCTCTTTCTCTCAGTGTGATCTCTGTCCTGTTAGCCACTCTCATGATCTCTTCTAGAAGGATGATGTACTAACATCAACATCTGTCCTCTTTCCTGAACTTTAGGCACCAGATATGTCCAGAAATTACCGTTTAGTCCAAAGAATCTGGAGCCCTATGAGACTGGTATATATATGTTCTTTTCTTTACAGAAAAGAAAGAACAAGGTACTTTCATCTACTCCAACGAAGCAGACTCTGACTTAGTTTGCTACTACTATCACATGAATGAAAATAAATGCTAGACAATTAGAGAAAGAAATGTAGATAGACAGAGTGAGACATGCCTGTTTATGAACCTCTGGTCCACTGTAACCTAATTTATAAATAACTGTGACAGTTATTATATTGAAGTATGACTCAAACACACTAGTAATACTTTTAAGAGGAAGTTGGGTAAATGGAGAATGTGCATGGGCAAGAGAACAAGATCATCTCCTGCTTCCTGATCCTGGTTCTCTCTGTAGGCAATGTCCATACTTGTCCATCTCATTGTCAATGTAATTTTCAGTTTATGCATCGATCCCTGCTCTGTACTCTTGCTGTTTGCTTGCTTAATATTCTAGGACTGAAGCCCAGCTCACTCATCTGGTAGCCTAGTTCTTGCCAATTTCATCAATAAAAAATGCTGGCTGTTTTCTCTAGCATTTCTAACCACTTTGTAGAAATGTATTCTAATTCTATACGAGTATATTTTCTGTTATCCTTCCTATCAAATTAGAATTCATGGTTATATAAAAATGAGAAAGTTTGGTGCATTCTTTGACCCTTTGTCTTGAAATACTTGAATGTCCTTATGAATAATTCTATGTCTAGGTTGGGTTTTTAATTCACCCTGGGGAGTGAAGCTTTGCTACACCTCTGCAGTATGATGCCTCACATCCCATCCTGAGTCTTTGATGATAATAAACACAATGTGAGTCAACTGGGCTCCAAAGAATCACATAAAAAACTTCCACTTTAAGCTGCATCAATGTGCTAGGCATTTAATATTTTGAGATTTGAAATAGGGTTTCCCTTCTACTCCCAGTGACTTCTATACTTAGAACATGACCACCCACTATTTAGACAACTAAATGATGAAAGACTTACTGTTTTATGAAAGCATTGTTACAAGAGAATACAGGAAGAAAATAAATGTGATCATTGATTTTTGCAGTTTGTGAGATGTGAAGATTTACATTTTTGAAACATCTCACAACTTAGGCCTTAAAGTTCACCAGAAATCACACATTTTGAAGTAGGCATACTTATTCAAGGGCTTTTATTTTTCTGATGATCTTCAGATATTTTCTCATATTTTAGAGGAATAAAAGATGGCAAAAGAAATAGATAGGGAGGGAAATCTTGTAATAGCAGTAGTTGGAGAAACACTTCTCAGCAGCACAGGAGAATATGACTGTGATGTCCCCTCCTGCCTTGGTATATGACAGGAGGATAGTGGTAGCAGATATAGCAATATGTGCCTGCATGGCACACACCATTTCTGTAAAGATGAGGGAAATTATTATCAGAGGAAGCTTCCTATCAAAGCATAGAAATGAGTAAAACCTCTCCAAATTATGGAGGCTCTAGAAGAAAGGTGAGAATAATCTTGAGTTTATTAACTTATATTCTAACATTTGTTATCTGCACACTGCATAGTATAAATTTGGCTTCCTATAAGTTCATTATTTCATGTTTTTAAAATTCTAAAGAGTATGCATTTTATTTTTAGTTCAACTTACATATAATTTGAAGCTCATGATAAAGTATTTTATTTTATTTTATTTTCACTTTCTTTTTTTATTGGTTGTTCAAAACATTACAAAGCTCTTGACATATAATATTTTATACATTAGAAAAGTGAGTATTTTTAAAAGGCTCAGCGTGGCAGACTGGGCAGTTAAAGAACCACTCTGATGTTTGCCTCTTTGAGTCTCTTATGCAACTAAAATCTTAGTTGTTAGTAATCTTGGGTAATTTGAAGAATATGGACCATCTTTGTTGAAAAAACCTCTCCAAATACCAAGAATATTTAGATTTAGATAGTTATAGTTAGCAGAATTTTAGCACAAGATTTAGAAATTGTTCTAGCCATCTTAATCATAAAGGAATATTTTTTATTGCAAATTGGGTTCTGACCCTGGAAGAGTTGGAGGGCTTGTCTCTAGACTGGGCTCTGAGGAAAGCTTTCTAGAACAGGAACAATAAACTGGAACTCCTCCTTCCATTAGAAAGATGCAGAATCTGGGCTAACCACTAGAACTGTTGAACTTGAGATCATATCACTATAGAACAGAACAAGAGAAGCAGCTGCTGCCACATCATTGCTTCTCCAAACCTACAGAGCTAGTACCTATAAACTGGAAGAAAGAAAGAACAATTCCCCCAAACACACTTTTACGAATCAATAGAAAGAAGAAAAAGCAAAGAAACAATAGAAAAATTAGTAAGAAGATGGCTCAGTCTTATTTTAGGTTTTTTAAAATCAGATTCAAGTATATCTATATCATAAAAAATAATTTGCAAGCTGGACCTTGGTTGTAATGACATCTGAGAAATGTAGATTTCAGCTCTATAGTAACTATAGTACAAGATGAACACTAAAAAGAAACAGAAATTTCTATCTAGCTTCCACATATGCTGTATTTATTAACAATAAATATGCATCTTATCATAGTAGTTATTACTTTGAGACAATAAAAATATTAGTAATAACACTTTGTAATTAAATAATATTTGTTAATAATTAATATTTTATGTATTTCGTATAGAGCTATATATTTAAAATATTTATATATTTAGAAATTCTATATGTTTATAATGTGGCCAATTAACCATGTTTAATTCTACTTTGAAATATGTAATATGTATGGTTACATATTTAGACATGACATTTTATTTGAATATCACTAAATTTACTCAGAGTATTAGATCATCGAAAACAATTTTACATTCATTGAATTTGTAAGTTTATCAGATGAATAATTTGGTAGGTTTTACGTGAATCAGACAATGAATTTCTTCTTCTTCTTCTTCTTTTTTTTTTAAATAGGGACACTTTACCACTGAGCTACATTCCAACCCTTTTTATGTTTTATTTTGGTACAGGGTCTTGCTAAGTTGCTTAGGGCCTTGCTAAGTTGCTGAGGCTGGCTTTGAATTCAGCATCCTCTTGCTTCAGCCTCCTGAGCTGCTGGGATTCTATGTGTATTGCTCCACATCCAGTGAAAATTATGTAAAAATTCAAATGTATAAAATGAATAATTGTGCTTTGAAATGTTGAAAGTTTTTAATTATTTTTAACACTACTAAACATTATTCAGAGTATATATAAAATGATCACAGTACTTGAAAATATTACAAGATTTGTAATCTGAATTTAAAAACTCAAAAAGAGAACAAGGAATTTAAATTTTAAAATTTGAAGGTGAAATCTTGAAAGATTAAGTTAAAAATCTACAACTAAATATTATAGGATTATTATTAATTCTTCATAAACTCTTGCAAAAATTGGATGAGAAGGAAATAATAACCAACTAATTCTGGGAGAATTTTACCCTGATACAAAAACCAGAAAAATACAACAAAACTTCACACTAATTTCTTTATGAATATAGATCCAAAAATTCTCAAAAAATGCTAGAAAAGTGAATCCAGCAGTATATGAAAAAGATTTTACATCAATCAGTAGCATTATTCCCAGGAATGTAACTGATTTAATCTCAATCAGTCAATGTAACACACAGTATCAAGAGAAGAAAATCAAAAATCACAATACCATTTAAATAAAAGTAGAAAATAATTTGACCAAATCAAACTCTCTTTTATTATAAAAACAATCAGCAAACCAGAAGGAATTTCCTAAACCTCACAAAAAGGAATATATAAAAAGCCTATAGCTTAATCCCTTTCTAAGGCAAGAAAAATGTAAGAATACATGTTCTTTCTACGGTTCAGCATTGTTCTGGAAGTTTTAACCAATACTGTTAGTCAAGAAAAAGAAATAAAATGCATACAGATTGGAAAGTAAGAAGTAAGATTATCTTGCTACTGATGTGGTTTGTTATACAGAAAATGCTAATAAGTGACCCTAAATATCTATTAAAATAATAATGTTGTAGGTAGGAAATAAATGTACAAAAACCAGTGGTGGTTCTAAGCATTAGCAATGAACAATCTGAAAATTAAGTTAATAAAAACACAATTTATAATATAAAAAGAAAGAAAACTTAGAGGTTGGTTTAGTAATTTAAATGCAATATCTGCATTCTAAAAACTAATATGTTATTAAAATAAATTTAAAATGACCTAACCAGATATGGAGATAGCCCATGTTCATAGAACTGAAAAATTTCCAAGTTGATCTTCAGCATCAATATAATTCCTCCCAGAAATCCCACTTCCTTTCTTTTACAGCAATTGACATATTGATTCTAAAGTTTATATAGAAATACAAAAGGTATAGAATATTCAGTACAATCTTTAAAAAATAAGAACAGGTCAAAGATTCATATATTAATTTTAAACTTTACTCCAAAGCTATGGTAATCAAGACAGAGTGGTACTTACTGGTATAAAGATACAGATCCATGGGTTAGAATTGAGACATTAGAAATAAAGTGTAACATTAATCATCAACTGACTTTCTACACAAGTGTCAATACAATTCTATGAAAATAATGTTTTTTTAATAAATGGTGCTAAGCCCACTGCCTATCCACCTACAAAAGAGAGAATTTTTACCTCGTTTACATTGAAAAAAGATTAAATCAAAGTGAGGTATAGACTGATACCTAATAGTTAAAACTATGAAATTCTGAGAAGAAAAACATTGACATCATTCTTTATGACCTTGGATTACGTATTGATGACTTAAACATAACATTTAAAGTACAACTGACAAGAAAAAGTAATTGGATTAAAACAAACAAACAAACAAACAAACTTTTGCACTATGAATTATCCCAGAAGAAAAGGGAAAGAACCATCCACTGAATGGGATAAAGAAAGTGTTTATAAATCTTGAATCTTATATGGGGTTTTTACCCAGAATATATATATTTAGAAAAAAATTTACAGCTCAACAAAAAAATATTAATAATGGAATTTTCTAAATGGACCAAAAGTGTGAATAGACATATCTATATATATAGATATAGATATAGATATTTTAAAGACTTTACATCAATCAGTGAAATTATTTCCAAGAATGTAATCTCAATCAGTCAATGTAACACACAGCATCAAAAGAAGAAAAGCAAAAATCACAAAACCATTTCAATAAAAGTAGTAAGTAATTTGACCAAATCAAACTCTTTTTCATTATAAAAACAATCAGCAAACCAGAAGGGATTTCCTAAACCTCACAGAAAGGAATATATAAAAAGTATATATATAGTATACACACACACACACACACACACACACAAAGGGAAACAAACACAAGCAAAGCTGTTTAACACCATCATAATTAAGTAAAGGAAAATTAAAACCACAAATGAGATATCAATACATACCAATTATTTTTTACTGTAATAAAAAAACAAGAAAAAATATGCACTGGAAGGGATGTGAAGAAATTGGAATCCTCATATATTGCTGATGGGAATGTAAAAATGGAGCTGCCAATTTGGAAAATATTTTGTTGGTTCCTTAAAACGGTAAACATAAAGTTACCATGTAACACAGTAATTCTACACCTAGGTGCATTCCCAAGAGAAATTTAAATGCATCCACACACAAAAAAAATCCTGAATACAAAAGTTAATAGCAGCATTATTTATAATTTTTCAAAGTGTGAATAACCAAATGTCTATCAGTTGATGAATGAATACACATGTTATATCCATAAAATAAAATATAATTTAGTAATGAAAAAGAGTGGAGTACTAATGCCTGCTACAACACATATAAACCTTATAAATAGTCTATGTAAGAGAATACAGTTACAAAAGACAAAATATTTTCATTACTGTTTTATGTGGAATGCCCATAATAGGCAATCCTATAGCGGTTGCAACTATAATAGGCTGGGTTTCTAGGGCCAATGTGAGGGGAATGGAAGAACTGAGGAAGGAAGAAGTGAGTAGAATATGGAATTACTACTAATGGTTAGAGGATGTCCTTTAAGAGGTAGTAAAAAAAATATTACACCTATATAGTGATGATTGTTGCACAACTCTGTGAATATACTAAAAACTATTGAATTGTGTACTAAATGAAAAAAAAAGTTTGTCTGAAACTTTGGTTTGTTAATAACCAAAGCCATAAAAAATTAGCAAATATTTTCTATATTTATAAGCTTTAGAATATTTATTTTTATATTTACACTTCTCATACTTCTGAATTGATAGTTTTAAAGAATTTTCCAATCAATAATCTTATATTAGTGTTAAAAAAGTCTAGTAATATTCCACATGCTGTATCTTAAACACTGGATATTCAGAGAATAGATACTTCATGGTATTATTAATTTCTTCAAAATTGAACAGATGAAAACTGAAATGTGGAAACTCAGTATAGAAAAGATACTTTTAATGGTTTATATTTGACCAATTTTTCATTCATTATATACAAAACCTATTTTATATTTCTGGTTTTAGTTGAACTGATATTAATTTTTTTTTTTTACAAAATGACATACAGATTTTTTTGAAATTTACTAGTTTATAGGTGTTCACCTTTGCATCTTTTGATTGTCATTCTAGGTTCTACTCTTGAATACTTATATTTTCCCTATCTTTTTTTAATCAGCCCTATTATGGACATAAGTAGATATGCATATAGTACATATACACATGTATATTTCTATCTGTAGGTGAAAGGGGACATAATTTGCATAATGATAGTTCATTCTACATGACTTTTTCAGCATATTTATTCAACTTAATCTCCTGAAAGCAAAAATCAGTAAAACTAAAGAATTGTTAAACTTCAGAAAGTGGTCTGTTTACTATGAAAAATATTAATTTCCTAATCCCCACATCAGATATGGAAAAGTGATAGCCCTAGGGCCTAGTGCAGCATGTAGACATGTTTTTGTTTTTGTTTTTTTAGCCTTCCCACTGTAGGCATACACAATGTTTTGAATTTGAATCACTTGTCAAGTTTTTAAAATAAGGAGGTTTCTCACAGAAGTCTAGAGATCCAGAATGTACCATAAATCAGAAGCTCTGGCAAAACCAGTCCACTGTCCTGCATGGAAGGAGGCTGCTAAAGCCAAGCACCGCCTGCTTTTCAAAGTGGGGCATATGCTTTCCCTTTTAGCACAACCCCCAACATTCCTCCATGTTCTCAACACCATGGCTGAGGGGTAGCTGCTAGTTACCATTCAAATCTTACACATTTCTGGCTTTATTGATTCAGTTACCTCTAGGATTTTGGTTTTGTGTCCTGAGCTCTTGGCTTATAATATTGCTCTATTAATGGCCAATAAAACTGAACCATCAATTCTTTGCATTTATTCTTGCTATGGTCATCTTTTGCATCTCCTGTCATTTAAAGTCAAATGGTTTTTAGTTCTTTATGCCTTCCAGTTCTCTGCTTTCTGCTCTACAGAATGATGCTACGTCAGATGATTTCAACCATCTGTCAATGTCTTGTAAACCTGTTCTTTTCATTGTCCCAAGGTTAATCTAAGAATACTCCTGGTCACTGGTAGATTTTTACTGACATAGAGTTAAAGTCTCTCCCACTAGGAGACTCCACTCTAAAAAAGGGTACTGCACTCTAACTATAGTATGCCAATTACCATTTAAACTGCCTATCATCTCTCCTTTGTTCTTATAAATTATTGATTTCCTTTGTCTTATCTCAGCAACATCTCTTCTAAGAATTATGATCATGTCTACATTTGCATGACATGGAGTTCTTAACCTTATATATCATATTTAAAGTGCATTTGGTTACAAGTAATGAAAAATGTACTCCAAACCTGCTTAAAAAATAAAATGTATAGACTTATATAGGAGTACAAGATAGAAGATATTCATCCAGTAGCCTCAGTTCTGATTTTGTTGCTGTTTTATAATTCTTTTAGACACATGAATAAACACAATCATACTGTTAGGAACAGGGTTGGGTAGATGGGTAAATATTAAGCAGGCAGCAATATTCACCACAAATACTTCAACCACCATAAAAGAGGACACCTGTGTTGTTCTTGTATATGTACATATCAGGTTCTGCAGGAAAGGAATATCAAGCATCTCATGATCTAAAAAAGAAATAAGATCCAAGATTAGCAAAAATTACAGTACCTAGTTTCACTGATAAGGTTGATCTCTTTGTCCATTTCATGACCAATTAAGATGAGCATTGTGAAGCATTTTATGTGCCAACACAAATTATGGAATAATAATAATTATGGAATGATATTGTGGAATATATCCTTTGTGGTAATGATGTAGCATTTGAATTCCAGTCTAGGAAGTACATATTTGAGCATCTGGAGATGATGATCTTGGGCTTGAGAAATCAAGGACTGTTTGGGCTCAGGATTGGAATGTTTTGGGCAGTATAGTTCCCTTGAAAACACAGTAGTTTTCTGTCTTTTGCATACAAAAACTTGTAAGCATGGTAACTCTGTTTATCTATCTGTTTATGAAGAAAGAAATAGAAGTAGAGATTATATAAAATTGACTTATATGATTATGGTTTCTCTGGTCAAAGTCTGATTTCATTCTCTTAGGAACAAGTCCTTTTCCCTTGGACTTTGTAGAGCACCTTTATCTTGACCTCTATGTCAGAGCAATTAAACAAACAAATAAAAGTCAGCTGAAAGGGCACCCAAACTTTCATAATTATCCCTGGTTGAATCCCATATGCATCTTCTTGATGGCATGATTAACTACTTCATCCTGGCAATGTTTAGCAGAATTTGCTTGAGAGAGATCTGAAGAGTAGGTTCACATTGTGTCCCAATCTTGTCACGTCTAGGTCTCTTGTATTTCTGCCTTTTAAGCAAAATCTTAGCTTGAGGTTAGGAAGTTGGCATTCCTTTCCCTGAGAAAATTGAAATAAGTATATTTGGAATAATTTGAATTTCATTCCATAGGCAGAAAATAATGAGATTTTCTTGCATTTCTTCTCTGTTTTCCCCCCGAGATAGCTCAATTAAAGGCAATTTAGTATCTATCAATAGACCTCAGTAATGGGTAGCAAAGTGTGCTATTCTGACAGATTCTTCTCACTTCCTCTGTGTTCCAGTTCTCTGTAAGTAGATGGTCATTTCCAAAAGCAGAAGAGACAACACTTTAAACAACTCTTTTATAACTGCATAACAAAGATCAACTTACTAGTCCAGGAGGGAGAGAGCATTTTCATTGACCTCCATCTATCTTGATTCAGTACTGCAGACTTGGCACCAAATTTTGCATCAAGGAAGATCACAATGGCATCAAGTTAGAGAAATCCCAAGCCAGACTATTTAAGAAAATAAAAAGAAAAAAGGGACCATATAACTCGAAGACCAGAGCTAGGATGGGCCTCACAAAGTCACCATGACATCTTGCCGAGATTGATGGACACCTTGGTACTTTGTGTCTGTACTCCAATGGACATCACTTCTATATATAGTATTCAAAATGAAGTTGAAAATTCAAATCAAATTATGTCACCTCCCTAACTAAAGCATCCCAGTGGCTTCTCATTAAAGTAAAATAAAATCCTAATCCTTTCCACAATCTCACATGCTTCATGTAATAGCTCTCTCTGGCTCCATCTCCTGTTATTTTTTGCTTACTCCATTCCACCTATGCTATCCATTTAGATGCTGCTTCAACATAACAAGCTTGTTTTTTTACTTTTACACTCGCTACTGCTAAAGCCCCAAACATTCTTATCTTGAGCCTTGCCGTCTTCAATTACTATTTGAGACAGAGTTCTTAAGAGAAACAGAACCAATAGGATGTGTATGCATACATACATGCATACATACATACATACATACATATATATATCTATATCTGTTTATGATGAAAGAAATAGAAGTAGAGATTATATGGAATTAACTCATATGTTTATAGAGAAATGCACGTGTAAAATCTGCATATTGGTTAGCAGTCTGGACACAGAGGAGAGCTGATGGTATAGATAAAGTCTGCAGGCATTGGCTAGAGAATTCCCCTTTGTTCTAATCAGACTTTCATCTGATTGGATGAGGCCCACCTACATTATGAAGTGTAAAATTCTTTTCTCTGTTCACTGATTTAAATGTTAATCCCATCCAAAAACACCTTCCATGTTGGCACAGAGAATTAACCACCTCACTCATGGATTTTCAGATCTGTTATCACCTTTTCAAAAAGAAATTCCTCAGTGCCTCCACTGAAAGATTTTGCCAACTCCTGTGTTCTCTGTCCCTTTGACACACACTGTTTTTCTTCATAGTTTTCAACAGCATTTAAAATCATATTGCATTTTAATTTGTCCTATGTTTGTTATCTCTTTCCATCTCTAGACTGTGAGTACTATTCTTGTCTACCACCACCGGTACAGAATACAAATAAAAGTTTTTTATAGTATAGGTGCTTAACAAGAAAATGCAAAGTCTTTCTCCTTTAAAAGGTAAAAGATTATACATGGAAAAAATTACAAGATCTTTCTAACACCTTTTGGTTATGCGTATATTTGCCTAACATCTTTTATCTCACTCCTTCTCCACAGAGAAATGCTGGGAATAGAAATTTACTTTTTGTTTTTAGCTTTTCTTGCCATATGACTTCCATTCACATTCTGCCAAGAGGAGACACTACTGGAGGGATCAGATAGTCGGAGGAGAAAAGAAACTATTGTTTTTTCCTCTTCTGGCATTGTTTTTGAGTGACTGTCTCCTTTTTATCCATTGGCACCCGACTTTAGCGTCTACAGCCCCTCTTCCCTGGTTTCAGTACAAGCTGCAGATCTCCTTTTTTTTTTCATGGATTCAGGGATGACTAGACCTCACTCTAGCAGGGAAACATTGAGTGTCTGGGCTCTGATTACATCATCTTATCACTGTTCTCTAAGAACATAATAAAATAACCACTTGCTGCAATTACTAGTCTCTAGTGTAGTTCATCTTTGTTTCTTTCTATTTCTTTAAGACTTCATACTGCAATGTAATGATGCCTGAATTAGACCCCAAGATTATACTTTATCATTTTAAAATATTGGGGTGCTTTCTGTATTGTTTGGGAGGTGATTCCAGGAAACAGATTTCAAAAACGGGTCTTTTGGTTACTTACCTTATGGAACTTACATATAATAATGACCTTATTACCAGTAGAAAATGGGTTACTGATAATTCATATCATGCAATGGTATCACATTTGCCTGATTATTTGTTGTTGATTTAAATGAAAGACCATCTGTGAAACCAAATAGTTCATGCATTCAATTGCTTTTATGCTAGTAATGAGGACTACGAAAGACTGTGTGGCAAGAATTTTTGTTTCTTTCTCTCTCCCACAACTGCACTAGATTGCTTGTAGAAATAAATTGTCTTTAAAATATTAGTTCAAGGCAGGTCAAAGGCCCAGAGAAATTTTACTGTGGTCTTAAAATAGTCATGTAGCTGCTGGCAGATCCCAAATCACATTTCAAATATATCGTGAAAACTTGAGAATTACAATGTAAAGTTGAGTTGACTGCTTCATTAAGGTGTCTTGTGTGAAGTTTAGAACACATAATCTTGTATGTAATTTAGAGCATATATTGGAAAAGAATGGAAGTCTGAGGCTTGACATAGGGGCATTTTTGTAGGCACAGGTGATTCTAAGGAACTTGAACTCACAAATTTCATTGAACTTCCAATAGTTCAATTTACTAGCAGAAATAGTCCCCCATCTAAAGATATTGGTCTTTTTCTATTTGAAGAATTTAAATAACTTCCTCTGTGGAAGTCACTTTTCAAGTGGATGCCTATTACATCATCTTATCACTGTTCTCTTAGAACATAATAAAATAACCACTTTCTGCAATTACTAGTCTCTAGTGTCGTTCATTTTTGTTCCCTTCTATTGATAGCAAGAAGATCTATCCCCATCCATCCACGTGGCCTTCAGACCTACTCTGAAATTATAGCATACACCTGGGGACAAATAAAAAAACCCAGGGTGACAGATTATACATACAAAAATATTGTTTAGACTAGTGTTTTAATTACTCATATTAGCTTAAACTTGGGGAACATATGTGGGTATGAATTCAAGAATTTTGTAACAAAGGGAAATTTATAAAGCTCTTCTATTTAATGTGCTTTCTTGAGAAATTAGGAGTAGTTCAACTATAGACCCAGTATCAGACTCTAATATGGCCTATATTCAATGATGTTGAGACAGTATAATTTTTTTGGCATAATATTGAAGAAAGATGACAAGGCTTAGAAAGTTTGAAATAACAGAGGATATTTATTATTTTCAATTTGGTCAACTTTTACCACCAGTATTATCCCCATATGAGCCCAGAGAACACTCACTTCACTCAGATATTGAAAAATATGTTAGGAGGGAAGTACCAGAATCCTCAAAACTCTGAGTGAGGATCTGTTATCAATGAGTAGAAATTAAACAACATTGCTTATGAACTAATAATTGTTGAAACTGAGTATGATGCAATAGTCATACTATTTCCTCTTCTTCTTCTTTTGTGGTAGCTGTCTTTTGATAGCAAGAAGGTATTGGAAGGATTCAACTTTGAAATAAGCTTCCCGACTTTTATTTAAATAATTATATTCCTAAATAACAGATGCCAAGTGGAAGTGCTCAGCTATGAGAAAAGGGGTGTATGTATTGACTTGACCTGTTGGTGTCATCCAAAAAGCAGTTTCCTAGCCTCTCCATTATTGGGATAATGTGCAAAGTGTAGATAGGCAGGTGTGGAGATTCTGCAAGAGCTTCTTTTACCAAAGCTTCTTGACTACTATTCTTGCTGAATGTACAGGATTCAACAGCTGAGGTCAAACTTAGACCCTGATAGGGCACTATTCCTTGGGGAGATCAGCCAACTACCTGGTATCAGATTGATTTCTTTGGACTTCTCCCAGTTTGAAACAGATAGTGATTTTTATTGGCAAGAGTTGTATATTCTTTTGGATGCTATATCTGCTTTTCTTGCTACTGGTGCCTCATACCCAAATTAGGAGACTTTGAAGCAAATTATTTATCATCAAGATATTCCGTACAATATTGCTTTAGACAAAGGAACTTACTAAAAAGCAATTGTGTCATGCAATTCTCCAATATTACCATACACTTGCCTTAGAAGGAGGTTAGAAGGAACTGCCTTGACAGAGACATAGAACAGCCCTCTTAAAAGTTAGAAACAGTGCCGGATTATTTATTGTTGTTTTAGATAAAAGGCACCCTCACTCTGTGAAACCATGTGGTTCATGCATTCACCTGCATGCATATTTGTGTGTATTGATGAGATACAAAATGTGCAAATATGGGTGTATTTTCAAACACCATGTAGCACTAGATTTTATTAGACATCAGAAATCATATTGTTTTACCCTCAATCCATGAACTGAGAAGATAAGTGAGCCACTATTTACCCCTTTGTGTTTTGCTGGCTGAAATGGCTTTTTCCTATGATAAATAATGTTTTAATTAGTAGATATAATTATTTCATTGAAATAGAAGTTGAAAATCTGATATCTTTTCATTTTAGACTTTTCATTTCCCTGAACCAACGGAAAAATAAGAGCTTTCTGAAATGATTGATCTTAACACTCAAGGAGAAGTCATGTTGATGATTCAAAATGAAGTTATAATTATGCTTGCAACCAAGAAGTTTCTTTAAAAATTTTTTTTAGTTGTATATGGACACAATACCTTTATTTTGTTTGTTTATTTTTATGTGGTTCTAAGGATTGAAACCAGTGCCTCACATGTGCAAGGCAAGTTCTCTACCACTGAGCTACAACACTTGCCCTACCAAGGAAGTTCTTTAATGTTTAATGGGGAAAATAATGGAATAGAGACAACCCAAGAAGACAGGTCCACTATTTGGTTCACTTTCAGCGAGCAAGAACCATATTAACTGAGTTTGTGGGTAAGGGCAAAGTCAACATGAAATGGATGGCAAATGAAGGAGGTGGGATGTTAAGCACAGCAATAGTGGTTAAATTTATAATTTAATTTTTAGGACACGATCCAGGTGATTGAAAATGAAAACTCATGGATGTTATGTGTGTTAAGATTTTGTATTTTCCACTTTTGTAGAGGGTAGTTGTATCTTGATAAGGGGAAGCGTATGTCATTGTCATTTTTGTTATATTAAAATTTAAATGTAGGTAAAGGGTATATGTAGATGCTGAATAGTCAAAGGGTTGAATGTGTGTGTTAATTATTTGCCTACTTTCACTCATCTTCAGATTCAGTTAGCTTTTTCATCACTGTGATAAAAGAGCTGGCAATAACAATTAGAGAAGAAAAACTTTATTTGGGGGCACATAGTTTCAGAGGTCTCAGTTCATAGATAGCTGGCTGCATTCCTCAGGGCCTGAGTAAGGTAGGACATCATGGTGAAAAGTCATGGCGGAAGGAAGAAAGTAAGTTAGGATGTGACACCAGAAACAAAGAATGATTAAGCTTACCTCAAAAATATATACCCCAAGGCATGACCCACCTAATGACTCACCTTCCTCAGCCACACCCTACCTTCCCATAGTCACTGTTCAGTTAAACCCTACCAGGGATTAACGCACTAATTAGGTGAAGTTTCTCATAACCCTATCATTTCACCTCTAAACTTTCTTGTATTGTCACTTGCATTGGGGGATACCTCAAAATTCAACCTTAACATCTTCTTTACCAACATAATTGTGTTTTACTTTTCTTTATCAGTTTATGGTTGGAGAGTACATATATATATTTTTTAAGGCTACATTTCCAGCTAGTTTCTTGTACTACATCTACAGAAGACACTGAGAGAGAAGAAAGACCCTACTATTATAGCCCTTTCTCTTTCTAGCAATGTGTCAGGATATAGATATACTTCTTCAATGACTGTTTTCAGCAATGGTAACCCTTTCTGATGGTTCCAGAACTGATTTTAATGGTCTCTCTTCAGAGGTACCCAGCAGCACAGCCTCAGTTGACCACCTTCTTTCTTATGGTCCACATCCTAATAGATGTTTCCTTCAATTATTAATCTGTGATTTATTTCATGGTCTTTCACCCTCCCAAGCTTTCCAACACCTTTGTAATCAATATCTTGTACTAAGTGCTATTTGTTTGAATTCTATGTAGTAGTTTATTTTCTTGTACCTGAATCTGTATTGATACATTCATCAAATGATTGTGGTTGCCTTCCTTTACACCCATATGCCATTTAGATCCAAAGAAAATTGTTTCTTCTATTAGTTCTCTACAAAAGAAATATATTTTTTCAGAAGCAGTCAAAAACTTGTCTTTTTGTACCATGTGCCCAAATTTCATCTTATATGTCAATTACTATATTAAATATTATGACCAGGAAATGAAAATGTGACAATATCCTACAGCCTGAATTTCTGAACCAGAATATATGACAAGTTTCATGAAATTACCCTTAGGTAAGGGCTTTTCATGGAGCAAGAGGTGAAGTTTACTTTGTATGAAGTAGGTAGGCTGCATAGTGGCGAGGTGCACAGTTGTTAGGTTGAGAATAGATGGGAATGGGTATTGGATGACAATAAACAATATACTGCACTATACACTTATCAATTTGCCTTATTAAATTGTGAGATCATTGATGGCACACACTGTGACTTTTATCTGAATAATAAACACTGAGGATTGTGATAGTTCCCAATACGCAAGAGCCAGAAGTTTCTTAAATGATTGAATGAACCAATGTACCATAGCTTTTGAATATTTGTTTTTAAGGTTGGGGCTGAGATTTTAGTAAGAATATTATAACAAACACAATGCAAACAGACTATGGAAAACTAGAATTTATAAAATTGGAGATGTGTTTGTTCAGTGTCCCTTATATTTTTTAATCAGCAAAGAACTTGTCAAACAAAATATTACAGGAAAATGTGTGTGTGTGTATGTGTGTGAGCATCTATGCATAGGCATAGGTATCTTAAATTTTTTATGGAATATTTGCTTTATTTTTAATTCCCTAATGCGCTTTTGCAAAGTGTTTGGTGTATGTGTTATAAGGTAAAAAGACATGATTTTTCTTTAGTCACCTCCAGGCTGAATTAAGAATCTAGTGTTTTGTCTTATAGAAAGGAACCCTTTTCTTCCATCACTGGAAAGGTAGTAGAACATTGGGAAGAGCAATGTAGACTCTGGAATCATACTGAATGAGTCATACAGCAACCTCCACCACTTGCCAACTCTATCTCTATTGCAAGATTTATACCCAGGGTTGTAAATGTAAGGACTGCTTTTCTTCTCATACTTATGGGTCAGTCTTGATTAAAACACTATGTTTTCAAATTCCTCATCTTAAAACTGTGGATGATTTTGAGTAATATCTCCTATTAAGGCTTACAGCACTTAAGAAAGTCCCCAACACTAGTAAATATTCTATAAAGGAAATTGATTACAATTATGCATCAACAACAAAAGTGCTAGAGAGAACACTATAAACATCAAATCAGGAAATTCTGTCCCAACTCTTTTTCACTATGGGAGTCAGGACTGCTTTCAAAATATTTCAGGTTGCTTGCTTTCTGAGCACATGTTAATTTTGTACTTCGAAGCACCTTGTAGTTATACGGGTCATATGACTACTTTGGGTCCAATTCACAAGTCACTCTGGGGTAAAACAATTAATTGCTTTCTTTCCCTTTATAATGATGATGGATTAGATTCCTGATACCTATAGTGGCTTTTCATCTAGCTTGTCACAGAAAGTGAATCACATGCAATGATGCTATCATACACTCCTGTGAGATCTGGGAGTTGTTACTTCACCATCAACTGGTTCACGTAGTTCATAAAACAATTAACTGGTTTTTTTATGATGGGGGGAAATTACATTGAGTGTCACTTTCTCTGTCTGCAAAAGGAGACTAAATAGGAAACAATTATCATTAAAATCTCTTTGTATTCTAAAATTATGTATACTTTGATAAGAATAAAAATGGCAGTGGGGATCAGACTTTATGTTTTTAAATCAAGGAAGAACAGGAAAAAAAACTCATTAGTAATCTCTGAGAATCAAAGAATAGCAGAGTAAGGTAAAAACTAAGGTCAGGTTTTCCCAAAGCATATTCCTTAGAATTTTAGTTATAAAAGATGCTTTGTGAGAGAGGGTTCCCTTATCTAATAAGTATGGGAAACATTATCTATGATATATTTCTCTTAAATAACCTTGATGCACATTATCATTTTTTATATATTCAAGAAAGAAACCTTTAAAATGCATTTTGCCTGTACTTGCCAATTACGTTTTATCATGGAAACCACTTTTAAAATATCTTGAAAATGATAGGCTGTTTAATTTTAATTTTGCTTTATTCAGTATGCTTTTCTATGCCCTTCTTCATTTTGGGACTTGCTCTTCTCTCTGCAAATGGTCATAGGAGTGGGTATGTGGGTATGTGAGTGCACCATTCCTCTGGTCACACTAAACTTTCAGATATGAAGAGAAGGCCTCAGAAAGGCTAATTGGAGATTTTTTTCCCCAGGATTCTGTCGTTTTGATGACTCCTTGGATCTAGGTGAACCTCATCTAGACACATCTTAGACATCCCAGGTATGTGAGCTAAAATTTCTCTTTTGCCCAAACTAAATTAGGTTAAGGATTCACTTACTATTTGAAATAATTCAGATCTAACTCCAACTTTTAAGAGAAGAGTTTGGAAAAGGATGCTTCAGGGTGATAATTGATAGAAAAATAATACAAATTTAAAATTTATTAAACAGTAACCCCAGTTTTCTCTTAAAGGGAATATGGGTCTATTAGGGAAGCTCAAGATGGGATGAACACAATTAAAATGAGAAATTTTACATGATTTCTTTCTGTTTTTTAAAAATATAATTAGAAATAAAAGAAAAGAGGAAAAGATTCAAATGGTCAAAAGTCTCAGAACAATAAACTTATTTGAATGCCCAACTCATTTACTTATTCATTTTAGAAATATTAATTAAAGGAAGTAAATAACATTAACATCCATTTATTGACAACAGTGTTGAAACTTAAAAAGTATTATTTAGTTTTCACAAGAAAGTCTGCAATATAGATAAAATTGTTTTCACTTTACAGACTAAAAAAACTCAGTTTTATAGACCTTAAAGAACTTGACCAATGTCTCAAGCTAGAATATGGTAAAATTCAGATTTCAAAGCACTTACAGATGTCATCCAATGAAGTTACTCCATTTAATTTTTGAAGATGAGATAATTTTCATAGAATGTCTATGTATTATCTTTCTTTTTCTACTGTATCAATTTACTTTAAATTTAGCAACTTCAAACCAAATGTATCACCTTATAGTTCTGACTTTAGATGTCTTTTGGGAGAGACTGGTTTCTCCATTTAGAGTCTGCCAAGGCCAATACCAAAGAGTCTGTAGCTTTGCATTCCTTTCTGAAAGCTCTAGTGAACAATTCATTTCTGGATTCATTCAGGTTGTTGTTGGAGTTCATTTGTATATGTTTGTAGGCCTGAGGCTTGTTATTGATGGATCTAGGTGAATCTCATCTAGACACATCTTAGATATCTTGCTTGTTATTGTCCCAGGCATTATTCTCAGTTTCTAGATGCATGGAGGAGTCTCCCATGTATCTTACTAAGTTAAAGAAACCAAACTGAAAAGGCTATTTATTGTGTAATTCCAACTATGTGGCATTTTGGAAAAGGCAAAACCACCGTAGTCAATAAAATAAATGGTTTCCAATTTTTTTCAGGAGTAAAGGATGAATAGACAGAGAACAAATGATTTTTAGGGCAGTGAAACTATCTTGTATAATACTATAATGGTGGAAACCAGGTATTACATTGTTTTCAAAATCCACAAAACATACAAAACTAAGAAGGAACACTTATGTAAACTATGGACTCTGGTGATAATGGTGTCTCAGTGTAGGTTATCAATTGTGACAAACCTATTACTGTGGTGGGACAGGTTGATAATGAGTGAATTGTAGGAGTGTGTAGATAGGAGGTACATGAGAACTCTGTACTTTTCACCCAATTTGATTTTGCACCTAAAGCTGTTCTATAAAAAGGTCTATCAAAAATGAAATTGCTCAGGAGGACTTCATTGAGGAATTTTCATGAGGGTCCCAGTATATACAGATCTGACATTAAATGTATAAAATGTAGGAATTATTTTACTTAGGATTATTGGTATTGGGTTGGTATTTTCTAAAAATCTGGATGTTATACTATTACAGATTAAATTGCATTTAAATTACACATAGTATTTTCTCCATTTGAACACAATATTGTAGATTTAATGGTATTCTTTGTTGTTTATGTTGGAATAAAATCTTCACTATGAATGGGAAACAAGCCAGAGAAAGATTCTCCATTTTTAAGAGCACATGGAATTAGGTTTAATCCTTCTTAACAACACAGGATCATTTCCTCCTCTCAAATTCTATCAACAAAATCACATGTACAGTTTCTTTTGTCATATAACATAACATATTCATAGGTTGAGGGGACAGGGAAAACCTACTTATTTTTATGAAGGACATTGTATATGTTTATGCCATTGAAATGAAGTACAACACTTAATTGAGAAAATTAAAGACAGATTCATGAGCAGAATAAATTTAAAAATTATACCCTTGATTTAAAATGGGAACAAACAAAATGAGAGCTTTTAAGTATTAAATGATAGACATTATTTATAGAATATTTTTAGGCTATTATTCAAGAAAATAAATATGACTAAAGTAATGCTCAATCTGGATATTCCATAGGAGTAGACAGGGGTGGAGGCTCGTTTTATTCAAAATATAAATGAGTAAGTAAATTCTGTTGTGGTAGGAAACAAAAATCTCAACTGCAATTTCCCTGTTGGTTGCTTAAATGCATTGCCTGAGTAATTTCTTATGGCTATCTGACTGGCAACATTTTGGTGCATTTTGAAGGAGGCATGAGAATGGTATGAGAAATTGGGGATGGCTTTCATGCTATTTTTAAAAAATCAACTCTAATTTAAAGCAATTGCATGGGAAAAACTTAAAAATATTTGATGAGTGCCTTTTAAATGTCTTTCAATAATATCTTAGTTTTGAAAATCATTTTAAAAAAAGAGGGAAATCCAGTTTTGAAAGACAGTCTTGGTCTCTATTACATTCTTTCTGCTTGTCTGCTGCCAATTAAGATGTAAAATAATAAATTTTGGCCTAATTAATACAATGCAAAAACTATAAATAAATCCTCTGAACTTTAAAAACATGACCTTGTCTGATTACTCGTTGGCCTGTATTTTTTCAGTTTATTCCCTCCAGCTTGACCAAACAATAAAAAATCATAGTAATAACAAAAAAATGTCAATTGTTGAGAGAGTGTTCTACCTCATTTAACTACTTTGCCCGTTCCATATTCTCAGAACATTTAAAATTAGGGTTTCTCTTGCCCCCAGGAAGATGCCGTGTGTGCTGTAGGATGGTGCATTTATTCGAAGGCCTATTTACTTCCTGTCAACTCCACGGTGTCTCCTTTCCTTTTTCAATCTGTTCATATATTTGGGCGCCGATCTTTTGGCGCTTAGCATATATTTCTCGAAATGCACAGCCTCTACCTTCTTTTTCATGTTTCTATAGGCTGAGCCTAAGGAAAATTGGGTGGGAGAAGCACGCGGTGTCACTGTCCGTGGTACTGAAACATCATTGCTAAGGACATTTTTCTAATGCTTACATATGGTGATTCCTGTTCACTGTTCCCAAGAAAATTCAAAACTGATAGAGTGGTGGTGACAAAGGAAAAGAGAGCCAAGAAAATATTGGGTGAGAGAGATAGAGGGATGGACAGAGGGAGAGACCTCAAGTCATAGCTCAGAAAGAATAAAAGACACTGAGGTGTGACATAATTTTTCTACATTTGCAGAAGTCAACAAGGGAACAACAGGGAAGGGAAAAAATAGCTGACATGAACTACTATGAAGGAGCATTTAAAAAACGCATGCACCAAGTGATATAAAGCCGTCTAAGTCTCGGCATGAACAAAAGCATCGATGCTAGTGGGTGAGAACACCAGACAGGTGGCATGTTGGGAATGCAGCATCAGTTGTTATACCAAACTGCCATAGGTTTTCTTTGTCTTTATTTTTCTCTTGTGATTTAAAACAAAACAAAAATTGTCATTTGGCACCATGACAGAACAAAGATAACTGTAACTTATGTTTCACATTTGATGTAGCTGTGTACCATTTTGCTTCTAAGGACCTTTGTAACAGTTACATCCCGCCACCATCAACCCCCAGCAGCTGGTGGCTGGCAAGGGGATAGACTTCCTGTCCTCGCTATTTAAGTTCCTCAAGTAGAGTGTAACCTACGCGAGGACAAATGCTGGATCTTAAACATTCTGGATATCTCAAATAGCTTAAGTAGAATATCTAGTACAAACAAATGAATCACAATGCCTTCCACAAAGACAGCATTCAACAAAGGCTTCTTAAATCGGCAAATATTCCATTTGTTTTAACACTTTCATCCTCTTCTAGGTTCTTTTAAAGTCCTATCCCTCTCCCTTCGGGGGCTCCAAGTCCCAATAAACCTCCCTCCCTCCTTCAGTCACTACCTTTGCAGCGCTCAGGCCCTGCCCTCCTCCTGCCCTGTGTCAGCACCCTGTGGAGCTGTCCCTTCTTTCTACTCTGCGATTCCACCCACCCCCCTGCCACTAATCCTGAAAGCTCGCGAACCTAGTCCCTTGGGGTGGGCCTGGCAGCTCGGAGAGATTCAGCTCCTGGTCCCCGCCCTAAGGGTAACGCGGTTGTCATGGACACGGCACCTGCGCCCTTCGGCGTTGCCCCTTCACCGCCATCCCCTCCCCCCACCTGCGGCGCGGAGCCGGCCGCGCCCCCCTGGCTCGGCCCCGCCTCGCCCCGCCCGCTCGGGCGCTCCCCGGGACGCGCGCGCCCGCCCCCACCTCTCCGCCCCGCGCCTTCCCTAGCCTTGCGGAGCCTAGAGGGCCGCGGGGACGCGCGAGCGAGCGAGCGGCCGCGCCTGCGCACTGGCCGCCTCCCCTAGCGGCGATCCGGGCCGCTGCCGCTCGCGCTTGGGCAGGACGCGGGGCGGGCGGGGGGAGGGGGGAGCGGCTTCGCTTCCAGCCCCGAGTGAGGCGGAGACCCGGGCGGGCGGGCGGAGCAGGCGGCACCGCACCTCGGCCAGAGGCGGCTGCAGCAGCTGTCCTCGTCCCCTCCGCCGCCTCTCTAGTCCCTTCTGTGATTACCACTCCAGCTGCTGGAAACGGGCGAGAAAGAGGAGGTGAGAAACTCCCACCGACCCACAGAGGTGAGTCCCGGGCAGAGCATCCTCCATCCTTGCCTGCCTCCCTCCCTTCCTGCCTCCCTCCCATCCTCTCCATCCTCCCCTCCCTCCCTGCTCCCAACCCTCCCTCCCTCGTCCTTCCCAACATCCCTCTCTCCTCTCCCCTCCTTTCTCTCTTCCAGCCTTTCTTTCATCCCTTTCTTCCTCTCTCCCAGCCCTACTTCCTTTCCACCCTTTCTTTCTTCCCCGTCTTCCTTTCACCCACTCGTCCTCAGGCTCAGCTCTGCATCCCTCTCCTCTTGTCTCCATCTCTTTACCCCCTTTTTCACCCCTTACCCGGTGGGAGGGTCGGAGCATCCCTGCTTGATACAACTGTCCGGATTCAGGGGCTTCCAGAAAATTGGGCACATACACACTGAGAGGCATACTCTTGCACAGCAGATGCCCTGCAGGTCTCTAAATTATTAGGATTAAGGGTCAAGTTGTTTAGAGTACTGGAAACTGGAAAAAGAGGATCAAAAAAGAATATGTGGATTTTTGCTCTATTGCGGTGGGGGTGGGGAGGGTTGTCACTTGGACATGTTGCCAACAGCCCCCCACACCCCTTTTCAGCAGTTTCTTCTTTTTCTCTTGGGAATTACATATTCTCAGTGTGTCACACACTAATTTAAAATCCAGCTCTCTCTGCTTTGATTGTCGTCTCCATGAGAAACCACAACGAAAGAGAAGAGAGGAAGGGAACAAGAGAGAAAGAGGGGAGGGGAGATAAAGGGTGGTGGCAGGGGAAGCTTGTATCCTTTCCCCAGGCCTCTTAGGAGTGACATTTTCAAACCACCCGCCTAATATTTGGCTTGGAATTGAACCCTTGTGTCCTTGGTCCTGTCACCACCTACTTTAGAGGCAGAAACTCTCTAAACTTTGATGCTTGTGCACCACAGTATTATTTATGGAGTGTTTTCTCTACATTACAAAACACCAAGGTGGATTTATTTGGGAAAATAGGAAGCAGAGCTAGAGATGTACTTTTGTTCATCATAGGTTAACTTCTAAAGGTCGATAATGGTTAGACAGTTTTTGGAGAAATGGGGCTATAGTCACAGGCTTGTAAATATACGCTTTTGATAGCATTAGCTGCATTATAGCCTCTAAAGATACCTTTATTCCTTCTCATCCACCTTAGAGGGATACCAAAGATTTTGGAAGAAAAATATACTGTGTGATTTTGTTTGTGATTTACACTCACGGAAAAGTTGAATTAGCTTCAGGGACCATTGTTAACAATTTAAATTTTCAGTGTATATAGAGGGACCAGAATTGAATTCATTGAAGTTGCTAGCAAAAAAAAAAAAAAAAACAATACTGTGGAGGAAACTATTGATGTTCTTTTTTAAAATTTGATTTTCTATCACTTATTGCCACAAAATGCTAGACTTTACTTTGCTTTCTTTAGCTTATATTCCAACCGCTTATATGATACATATCTTAATGGTAATGTGGCAGTTCTCCTTTTGCAGGCAGTGCTGCCAAAAAGTTTATTTATACATGGCGGGGCAGCCATGCCTGTTTAGTATATTAGTTGTCTCACTAGGGCTGAATAGTGTAAGTATAAATTAAAAATGGCTATTTAAAGGACAGTGGTTTGTACTGTTTATATTTTTCTAAAGAAACAACCTCCCCAAACCTGTAGAAGAATCTATAGATTCTATAGCTGAGTTTTGCATTTAAGGAATGTGTATAGAGAGATTAAAATTGGATGGATATATTGAAGTTGCCAGTAAAAAACTGTACTGTGGAGCAAATTATTGACTTTTTTCTTTCAATTTAAATTATTAACCAGTAGTGCAATATGCACTTTTGCATTTTATGGAAAGGTAAAGGAGTTGAGATGAAGAGAATTGCCTTCTTAAGTGATAGAGTGCAGATTTGATGAAGAGCTGATGCTGAACCAGTGTTGGGAACATGCATAATATTAGGAATGATGGAACCCTCCCCACTTAATTCCCTGTGCTAGGAATGCAGCCTCCTTAATGGCTTAGCTGACTCTCCGGCCATGTGGCAGAAGCTTGGTTGAATTATCAGTGTTACTGATATCCTCCTGCAAAATTGTGGTCAACACTGTAGGTCTTTGAATAGTTACATTACTTAACTGTGAACTTGCAGAAAGGAGTTTTTTTTTTTTTTTGGTAGTGTTCCTTTCCCGGAAATATCATGAAGCTAGTGAAAGACTACCATGGTAATGAAGACTTCTATATGAGCTTAAGTTAGTTTCGTCCTAATTTACTTTTAAATGCCTTTCCCTCTCCCTATTGCTGTTTTTGCTGTTTCTTTGTGTGACTTTATAGTTGTGAGTGTGGGTAGGAGGCAGTCCCTCTTTCTATTTGCTTTATTATTTGTTGCAGTATTTCTGCACAGAGTTATATGAGTGTATGTCTCCGTTTTTAAAAAACTGCACTTACTATGGTAAGAAATGTACCTTTATCTGTTTCATTCATCCACTTGGTGATAACAAATTAAAGTTACTGAAGAACTAGCAAATAAATTATTGTTTTGTTCATAAAGTATTTGAAGAGACTAGTAAAATTAATAAAATATGAATTGGAAGAAGAACTAGTATTGTAAAGCAGCAGTGTTATATTGACCATTAAATCAGTTTACAAATAAAAATTTTTCCTCTGAAGAAGTCCATTTGTAAGAGGCTTCTGCCTTTAGGTAACAGGCGGCTGGACCTTTAAGAGTGCAAAACACAAATAGAAAAATAATGGAACATCTATAGGCACCCACCCCTAAGGAAATATTCTGGATACATTGCATTCTCTATGCCTCCCTCCTTGAAGATCTTAACACTTGTACAAGACAGGGCTAAATAGTAGTAAGAGGTACTGGAAAGCAGAAAGAAGTAAAAGATACTGTCTTTGACCTCAGTTTGCAGCCTAGTTGAAGATAACAGGTATTTTTCATGAGGTCATATTTCACAGTGGAAAAGAATAAGATCTCTGTAGATGGGAGTGCAGGTTCTACTGCTTAAGAGCTTTGTGCCCTTTCATGTTGTTTAAGTTTCTTTACTCATCTATAAAATGGACATTTTTGGAGACTGATTTATGGGTTTGCTTTAAAGGTTAAATGTGTTTAGTATAATATGTGGTACAAAAAACTATATATTATGTGAGTATTATTATAATCAGGAGAAAAGGCTTAAAGTCATCTCAGGATAGTGTGGACTGGAAAGATGGGAGAGAAAATAAGTATTAGGGGATTTCTGAAGACAGCAGATATATATGTGTCCAGAAAAAAAATTATATTTAGCAATAGCATTGGTGCCTGTATAGAGCCCCTGGGAAGGATTTCATGCAGAAAGCGTACCACAGCTGGAGCCGCAGAGATGGTGGAGAAAGCGTGATGTGTTTGGAGAAACAACAGGAAGACTGTTTTTTTTTTTTTTTTAAACTGGAATATTGAGCATACTGGTAGGTATACTAAAAGGTGTTAAACATATAGTCAGAGTGAATATATTGTCACTTCGGATAGGACAACTGATTGCAGTATGAAAACCATTTTACTACGAAAGATTCAGTTACCCAAGGGTGTTATTTTAATTCTAATCCAAGGTGGTTTTCACAGTGAGGGTCCAGAAGATTCTTGTTATTTTTGTCTTTAAACTTCAAGGCATATTTCCAATCTTGACCTTTGTTGAACAATAGAAATTTTAATATTATGATCATTACCACTCTCTCTTGTTTTGTCTTACCCCATGAATATTTCAGGTCTATATCATGGAGATTTTTTTTTTAAGTTGGACACAATACCTTTATTTTATTTATTTATTTTTATGTGAGGCTGAGGATTGAACCCAGCGCCTCCTGTGCTAGGCAAGCGCTCTGCTGCTGAGCCACCACCCCAGCCCCAAGAGTATTTATTTTGACATATATGAAACCAGAACTTGTTAGGGGCACTGTATTTCCAAAGGCTTTATTTATTTATTTATTTATTTATTTATTTATTACTATTGTTGACTTCACCTAATTATTGAAGTCTTTTTATATTGATGTTCAAGATTATTAGTGATTTCAGGTAGATTATACTTTTCAAGTGTTCTAGGGGAGACTGACATGTCTTGATAACAGAAGGTCTGCCTGAGAACTTGTACTGAGTAAGTTAAATACCTGCCCAGAATGGGCTGATGAATGCTGTTTAGTGTATTTGTTTGGTATACCTTTGTTTTTACTTGAGGCTCATAAACTATTTTTGGAAATTTTATCCATGAGATATTTATCCAGTAGCATAAATGAAATGATACGAATTAAATTATTTTATCCAAAAATAGATTTCCAGAAAAATTTACCTGCAAGTTGAAAGTTATAGTATTTATAGTGCTCATGTTTCATCTATTTTTAATATGTAGACCCAATTTAATTCCTTTCTCCCAAATGGTACAAAGCTTTTCTTATATTTATTTTTGTAATTCTATTTATACACAAATTGATCTTGTGAATATCAACTTACTTAACATTAGGCATAAACATAAACATAAATATATTTCCAAAACCTAACAGACTATGAACTGTAGTATTTTTATTTCCTATTTGGAAATCTTCCTTGATATTTTAAAGTTTTAAAGATTCAGCAGATCTAAATAAAACATTTTCAGATGTATACTTCTAGTTAGTTTTACATTAAAGCTTCAGAGATTTTTGAAAAATTTAAATTTAGGCATTTTTATTTTTTGTATAAATGAATTTTTATCTCAGAACTGAATTCTGGCTCAGCCATAAATATGCACTTTTATACCACTTTGAAATTATTACTTGTAACATTATATAAAACATAAAGTGAGCGTCTCATTTTATGGAGATTAATTTCATAGGACTTTTCTATTCAAAAGGATCTTTTTATTTTATTTAAAGGCCTGATCTGTGAGCACAGCTGTGAGAGCATTACTTTTCAGGTGTGATGTCAACATGTGTTAGCAGGAGTGGAAAAAATAAAATTGTTTCCCATATGTTAAGTTAGTGACCAAACAGGGAGGTGGAGTAAGGATGAGGCAAAATGAAATAATTTTGTTTCATCTATTGAACTGAAAATTTTACAACTGTCTATTCAATTATGGATTTTTTTTGCTGTCATGTTGATACAATCAATGTTTTAAAGCAGATTAAGTGTATGTGTAAATTTTTATAAATAGATTTTAAAAGATTTTAAGAGATAAGTAAAATTAATAAAATATGAATTGGGAGAAGAACTAGTGTTGTAAAACAGCAGCTTGTTATATTGACCATTATGGATTAAAAAAGACTAATGTAAACTAATATGTTGACTTTTCAGTATCTTCTTATTTTTTAACATCTGGCAGTTGTGTTTGCTTGGCTGCTTTGGGGGAGCCAAATAACATTACTTTGATGGGGGCTGCCAGGTTAAGATGGAGATACAAATCAAACAGTATCCTAACTTGCTCCACAGTAGCCACATTAAATGAATGGACATGCCACATGCCATTGGAAGAAAATAAAGAATTTGAGTTTACATAAAACTAAGTTTTATGGTCCCCTGGTGTTTCAGAGCTCAAGTTGTGAACTCTGGTTGGAGATAGGTCCGTTTGTTCTACAGTCTACCAAGAAATCACAGCGACTACAGAAACCACCAAAGGATCTGATGCTCTTATATTTTAATTGTGATTTGATGAGGGCTTGATTAAAAATTTGGTCTCCCAAGTTTACCCTAAATTCATAGGGCCTGAAGCTGTCATTAAATATCATTAATTCCTCTCCCAATAATGATGTAAATATGCCGCTAACTATTTAAGAAGGAGCTAATTGCCCTCAGCTCTTTCTTGGAAAGGGCATTCTACAGTTCTCAAGAGTTTACCCCTTCATTCTGTTTCTTGATGCATCGGATACCCGCCAGAGTGATTTGTATTTACAAAACTCAATTTATTAGGAAAATTCCAGGAATATTCATCTAAGTGCTTCCCTCTGTTTATTTAAAAGCTTTCCATTTATTTTTATCATTTTGCTTAACATGAGTTCATTCAACAGGTATTCTGAAAATACCTGTGCAGAATAGTGGCTACTGGTGATAATTCTATAAGCATTGCTGGACTCAGAATGCTGGGCTCTTCCTTCATTTTCAGCCAATTAAGCTTTCAAACTCTCTAAGTCTTATTTATCTTTAAGTAACTTGGACTAGATGATATATAGGTATTCAGCTGCAGAATTAACATTCTAGACTTACAGTTCTGAGTGTGAATTCACTTTAAAATTTCAAGGCATAATGATTTAGTTTTTACTGTGTCCCATTTTTTTTCTTTTGAAATATAAACTGCTGTTGAATAAGAAAAAAAAAATCTCACCTTCAGTGGCATATGCTTTCTCTTTCCCAGTAAAATTGCAAATTTAAGTTTACAAGGTCTCAGTTTCAAGGGCGAACTCACCTCTCCATTCTTTTCTTCTTGCTCTCTCCTTTCAAATTCTTCCTGTTCTAAAGGTACAAGTCATTTGCTACTTCCATTTAGGGATAAATACAGTGTGTCGTGGGCTGGTTTGAATCATGCCAGTCTCCTTGAAAGACAGTACAACATTTATGCATTTACAATGAGGTATTTATTTAAGAAGTGTACACTTTAAGGTTAATATTTCTGCCTCAAGCATAACAAGGCCTTACTTATCCCTAAAATCCTCTCTCAGAGGATTGTGGTCATTATTCTTCCTACTAGTTCAGCCCCAAATTCCCTAAAACATTTAAATCAATTTTTTTTCACATCTTCATACATGTATTTTGTATAATGATGAGGGTCCCCTTGTACCATCCATGCTATTCCCCTTCTCCCTCCCTTTTCCTTCTACCCCTATTCCCTATCTAGAGCTAATCTTCCTCCAATGCTGAGTCAATTTTTTGAGGTATATTTTACCTACAGTAAAATACATTTTAAGTAACTAGTTTGTTGACTTGGTTGTTTATTGTCGAATACACTTGTGTAACCACCACTGCAATCAGCGTGTATAATATTTTCATTTTCCTAAAATCTTCTCTCGGGCCTGATCTGTTTTCGTCTCCATAGAGTAGATTTTCCTGTTCTAGAAATTAATATAGATGGAGTGGCAGAATCATGTTTATTTTCATTTATTCATTGAGTTTAATGTTTTTGAGATTTGTCCGATTTTGAGTATATAAACTTCTAGTAGAAAATATGAGAAAACTTTTGTGATTTTTAATTTAGGCAGATTTTGAGAACTCAAAAGACACTGATAAAATTTGAAAGGATATATTAAACTTTAACAAAATTAAAATGAACACTTCTGCTCTTCAAAAGACACAAAATTTACTAGATCTGTGTATCTCTATTTCTTTTTTATTGATTTAAAAAAATGACAGCAGAATGCATTATAATTCTTATTACATGTATATAGCACAAATTTTCATATCTCTGGTTGTATACAAAGTATGTTGATACCAATTCCTATCTTCATACATGTACTTTGGATAATGATGCCTATCTTATTCCACAATTTTTCCTAATCCCCTGCCTCCTCCCTTTCCTTCCTATCCCTCTGCCCTATCTAGAATTCGTCTATTCCTCCCATGTTCCCCCTCTTTATATCAGAGAAAACATTCGACATTTTTTTTTTTTTTGGATTGGCTAACTTCACTTAGAATTATCTTCTTCAGTGCCATCCATTTACCTGCAAATGCCATGATTTTATTCTCTTCTGTTGCTGAGTAAAATTCCATTGTGTATATATACCACATTCATCTACTGAAGGGCATCTAGGTTGGCTCCACAGTTTAGCTATTGTGGATTTTGCTGTTATAAACATTGATGTGGCTGTGTCCATATAGTATGCTGTTTTTAAGTCTTTTGGGTGTAGATTGAGGAGCGGGATAGCTGAGTCAAATGGTGGTTCCATTCCCAGTTTTTATTGCTTTCCTTATTGGCTGCACCAATTTGCAGTCCCACCAGCATTTTACCCCTCACACATTAGATAGAGCACTAATTTCTAGGGTATATAAAGAACTCAAAAAGCTAAGCACCAAAAAAACAAATAACCCAATCAACAAATGGGCCAAGGACCTGAACAGACACTTCTCAGAAGAGGATATACAATCAATCAACAAATATATGAAAAAATGTTCATCATCTCTAGCAATTAGAGAAATGCAATTCAAAACTACTCTGAGATATCATCTCACTCTATTTCTTTGTATATCTGAAAGAGGACTTTTGACTGCATCTAGAACTGTTGCAACTCAATAAACAGACAATTGAAAATGAGCAAAATATCAGAAGAGATATTTCACACAAGAAGATATACAGAGTTCATGGACAATCTTCTCATGAAAAAGTGAAAGGTGTTTAACTCTTTTATTCACCAAAGTAATGAAATTTAAAAACTACAATGTGGTACCACTTTATTAACACTAGAATGACTAAATTATAAAGACTGGCAATACCAGGTTTAGAGAGAATGTCAAGCAACTGTAATATTCATACACTACAGGTGGGAATGTGATCTTTGGGAAACAGTTTGGCAGTTTTCTTAATTTTAAAAGTACTCATACCATATGACCCAGAAATTTCACTCTTGAGATGAAATGAAAACATATGTATAAATTTTTTTTTACGTGAAAATTAACAGCTTTACTTATAATAGTTGCAAACTGAAGACAACCCAAATATCTGTCACATTCCCATTTTAAAGTTACTTTGAAATGGAAAACAGCTGCTCATATGTAATATGTGAGTGTGCATGCATGTGTGTGTGTGTGTTTGTGTGTGTGTGTTTAGAGGTGTGCTGTTTAAAAAGTAGTGTATGTAACCTGGTAGTATAGGAAAAGAAATATGTTTGAAAACATTTGTAAAAGTGACACAAAATCCAAAAGACAGGTGGTTCTGGGTGTTGGATCTGGATTTAGCTTTTATCCTCTTCTTTGTCTTGGCTCTGCCCCCTCTGTGGGTTGACTTCATCCTTATCCAGTAGTATGATGACTGCTTTAGCTCCAAGGGCAGCAGCATCATACAGCAGCAGTATCTTTTCTTGCAAAATGAAACTTTTGCAGACCCTCCCCACCCCTATCCCTCAGCCTCACTTCTACTTCACTGGATCAAGTCATCCTCAGTTCAGTCAACACCAAGGGTAATGGGAATGCATGAATTATAGGCTTAGACTACATCAGGAACCATCTGCTGGGGCTGGAGTCAGCTTTCACTGAAGCCCATGGCTGGGTGGAGCTGGTGAGGGGGTAGAAGTGCAGCATTGCAATTTTGTTATGAACAAGGAAGGGGGAAGTCAATGTTGGGCTATGGAGCCTTAGTGTTTGTTACAATTTGATTTAATTTAGAGGCCTGCCACATATTCTTAGTCTTGTGGGAGGGAGGTTGAAGCAGAAAGCTGGGACTGTAGTCACAGCTTGTTATTGTAGGAGTGTGTGCAAAAATAGGTGACAGAGGTTACCCTGGGATAAGAGGAAGGAAGAAGTTTAGATCTAGCCCAAAGTATGAACCGAAGGGGAAGGGATTCTGCATCTAAGGGAACAATTTAAAATGGGCAAGCATAAAAATAGTGAATAAGCAGAGCCAAGCACATTGAGGCCCATGGAGTTAGGACAGGAGGCAAAAGTCAGTGTTGGCAATAGTCTGGGATCCAGGCAGGCAAACCCGATTGCAGTTTGCCCATCTGTGAAATCAGGACCTCAGGCAAGAAGATTTCTGTGTTTTGCTTGTTAAGGCAGAAGCCAAAACAGTAATTATTCTCCACTTAAAAAGAAGAAGAATAAGAAAAAAAAAAGGTGTTCTTAACCTCTCTAGATTCTGTGTCAGGAGAGGAGCCATGGCTTCTTGTTTTCCTGCTATTCCCCTGTTACAATCCTGAGCCCACAATTGTCCCTTTACAAATGGTTCTTGATTGAATTAAATCCCTGAACTTAACTCTATCTTTGAACAAATCCATAGATTTCCATAGTTATACAAATGTAATGGGTCTTTATTGCTTTCTTATAAGCTACGAAGACCATTGTTGTTGTTTTTGGTGTGGGGGGGTGAGGTGGGAAGGGAGAGATTGGGGCACCAGCCCTGAATCATTATATGAGTAAGATATTGTATCTGATCTCATCAGCTAACAATCTAGGAAGGGCTATACAATATGTACCTTAACAGTTTAACGCTAGATAGAGCATCACCATGGAGTGTGTAGTATTGACTCTGCAGTGGCAGGTGTCAAAAATCCAACCAGATTCCTAATGGACTTCACTCTAGGAATGGATGGGGAGTATGGAGGAGAGGATGACCTTGTGTTGGTACCTTTTAATTCAGTTCTGCCTTGGTCTGGGACAGGGCTGACCCAGCAGGGAAAAGGGATCAATGAGCACAGCAGTGGGAGAGCAGAGAAATCACATCCAGAGGAACTAAAGCTGGTATGTTGATAACTGCTCAGGAAGCAGCTGAAAAGTGAGACTTGGTGTGAAGAGGAGAGGCTGAGAGTTGAGAAATATTTTAGCATCATCTACATACATATATCCAGAGAATTCAATAAAAGGAGATAGATTGTTTCAAAAAGAACAGGTTTTTGTCTTAAACATTTAAAATAGAACTGCCCATTGTAGAACATCTAGGAAATAACAAGAAAAGAATGTGGGGAAAAAAAATCACTATAGTCCAACTATGCAGTGAACATTTGGTGACTTTATAGTTTTTTTTTCCCCTTTTGAGTGTATCTGAGTTTATTGTGCAGGAGACTTTTTATATAAGCATAACTGAGATCTTGTAATTCTGCATCCTACTTTTAAACTAAACATTTTTAAGCATTTCCTGAAATTATGAAAATTCTCCTTCCACATGTTTTGGTGTAACATCACATCTGTTGGAATGTGTGTGTTCAGGTTTTTTATATATAAGGACATAGAATGTGTGGACTGATCTACCTGTAAGTATGCACTGTGTTATGAACAGAAATTTGACTTTGGGGAACTCAAGAGACTGTCTCAAAGAAATAGGTGGTCAGTGTCTTTCACACACACACACACACACACACACACACACACACACACACACACACATTTACTTGAATTGTGACATGTTGTTCTATACTTAATTTTCACTTTGGATAGTTTAGAAATATCACCATACTAGTAAATGAAGATATATATCATTATTTTTAAAATACTGCACATTGTTTTATAGTGTAGTTATACCATGGTTTCTTTAGTCCCTTGTTTTAATAGACATTCAGTTTGTTTCTGCTATTTTTCTGCTTCAGTGCTGTGATGAGCATCTTTATACAGGTTTCTTGTCCATACCTACTATGCATTGTTTTGTAAAAGGTGGATGGATGATAACTGTGATTGTTGGGTCATGAAGTATGTGCATTTTATATTTTAATATTTAATGCCAAATTGCTCTTCAGATGATAGTACCAATTTACATTCCATCAGGAGATATGAAACTACACGTTTTCTTACCCCATTACCAATGCAAGATAATTTTAAACTTGTGAAAGTTTACTCATGAATGCACAAGAAAGATATGTTTTTCTTTATGAATTTGTTTCTTTGATTTCTAGAGAGGTTGAATATATTTTCATTTGTTGTTTGGTCTAGACTAATGTTTGCCTCTTCTCTGAGGGTGTTTATATCTTCGCCTATGTTTTCTGAGGAAGTTGTTTAACTCATTATAATTTATAGAACTATAATATCTTGGTATAAAGAGTTTGTAGTTATTCCTGAAATGATACACTCTTATAACTATTACAGTGTATGGTATGTTGTAATATCAATAGGTGAGGTTTTATATTTCTGAAGTTTCTTATCTATTTGCAACATTTTTTTTCAGAATATGCTAATCTGACTGTCACATTTCTAAAACAACACTCTTGGTATTTTAACTACTATTGTATTTAAGATATTTTTGAAGGAGAAGTAACAATTTTCCAACTTCATAAGATGCCTTTCTTATTTTGTGTTATTTATTACCATCTCATATGTAGTTTTTATGACTGTTGGTAAATTTTTTGTCTTACATTTTCTCCAATTTCCTGATCTTTTACATTTTACATTTTTGCTGATATAGAAATTTTCCTTTTGATTTTTGTATTTGGTAATCTGTTGAAATACTTCAGCAGTTCATGAAATTTATCCTTTTATCAATTTGTGTGACCTATTTATATCTTAAGATAACAGGTCATGGTTTAAATACATACATGCCTATTTTCAAGTCTTATTTATGTATAAAGGATTAAAATATACTAATTTTTCTTATAGTTTCTGCCAATTTAAAATTGGAAAACATTAATTTTTTTCCTTCTTAGATTTTCTGTGAATGGGACATTTCATATCTGAAATTCTATGGTCCAAACAATCCTTTTTTGTTTTTAAAATTAGTCTAATTATCTGTATCTTTAATAGCAACCCCAATACATCATTATATTTATAGTAATATTTGAATGTTTATGAGTTTTCTCTTTGGAATAATCACATTGTACATATGGATCTTACATACTCATTTCTAAATATTTCCTTGGTACCTTTCTAGGCTTTCTGAATACTTCTTGGTAACTTTTTTTTTTTTGGTTGTGACTCTTCAAAGGCCCGTGAAATGTCTTTTTCTAGTTCTTGGATGAGTTGAGTAGGTAATGATCTGATGGTAGAGATAATGTGTTAAATTATGCTAATGCTTGGGATACTAAAACTTTTTACTTTATCTAAGTGATTTTATTTTTTGGATACCTGATACTTTAGATATTATTTTATCATCATTTGCATATTAAACTAGTTATACTACTACAGTATCGCCCTCCAGCATCCAGCATTATTGTTTTAGAAATCTGTAAGTATTAATACCATAGCCAGTTCAACACCACTAAGAAGTTTTTAGTCTCCAATTCTTGCTCAGAATTTAAGTTTTTGTTACTATGACCTTCTCTTTCAAACTTGAAGGGGAGCTGAACTTTGGTATTATTTTCATAATCTTCTATCATGAAAAATGGTTATTCTGAATGAAAACTTTTCAATGATTATGCAGACTTACAAGATGGACTAATTGCTTTGAATTGTAATTATTTATCTGGTCTAGGCTTTATGCATACATATCAGAATTGATTTGTCCTAAATGAACCCATCATGCTAAAATCCTTTGATCTATACTAAGATAGTCTAGATAGATGATGCAATTTTTACTTTTGGAAAGCAGGCATTTCCTTCATAGAATATTGAAATGTGACTGTGAAATTAGTATCAAGTGACATGTCATGGTTCATAGAATCATAAGATACTTTTGTTATTTCGGAATCACTGAATATAGTTTTAAAATATGCTTAATTGTAATATGTCTGTGTCTCCCTAAAGAATTATACCCATAAGGATGAGTTTGAATAAAACCAATGTCACAAATATGAATAAAACTATCAGTGGCACATAGATATTTTCCATTCGGGATTGCTTGAATGCTTTGAGAGAAAGCTGTATTTGTGATAAAATTTTCTTGATGCCTGGCTGACTTTGGAAGGAAAATTTTATTTGCTTTCCTGTTATGAATATCTGACCCTTAAATCCAGGTGTTACATTTTATTGTTACTTATCTGGGAATTTGATAATTCTTACTTAAACAAATATGTGAAGTAAATACTCCTTTTAAATATATGTTTAATATTTTATGTAAAAATGTTTATACTCAAATATTCTTATATTTTATCATTATAATAAAACAGTATTATTATAATTTTGCTTTTTATTTGAGAAAGTATAAATTTTCAGTAATGTAAAGGTATTCAAGGCTTTCTATGTTGAAAAACTAAAAAAAAAAAAGAAAAAAAAACCCAGCTTTGAATGACGTTAAAAAAAACCTAAATAAATGGAAAGACATAAGTGTTCACAGATGGAAAAACTTAATATTGTTAAGAAGGCAAATTTATCTATAGATACATGCCATTGCTATATAGATATATGCCATTGCTATCAAAACCCAGCTGCTTTTTTTTGTTTTTGCAAAAATTGATACACTCATCTTAAAATTCATATGTAAAACAAGAATAGCCATAAACAATCTTTAAAAAAGAAGAAAATTGGAAGACTCACACATCTCAATTTAAAAACTTACTGCAAAACTACAGTAATCAAGACTGTGTGCTATTGGCATAAGTGTAGAATCTGTAGAATAGAGTTGAACTCTCAGAAATAAATCCATATAATTATGGTCAACTGATTTTACAACAAAGGTAACAAGATTGTTCAGTGAGAAAAAGAATAGTCATATTAATAGGTGGTGCTAGGACACCTTAAAGTTTATATGAAAAAGAATGATTTTGGATCATTGTTTCATCCCATACATAAAAATTAACTCAAAATGTATCTCTTACCTAAATATAAGAGCTAACTATAAAACTCTTAGAAGAAAACCTGTCTGTAAATCTTAGGGACCTTGGATTAGGCAGTGGTTTCTTAGGTATGATGTACCAGGCACAAGCAACAAAAGGTTGCAGAAATGGTACATTAGACTTCACCAAAATTCAAAACTTTTGTGCATCCAAGGACATCAAGGAAGCAAGAAGACAACCTATTGAACTGAAGAAGATATCTATAAAGCACATTACTAAGAATAGTTTTTCTGTTATGGTCTTGGTAAGAGGTGTCTCCCAAAAGCTTCCGTATTAATAGAGAAATGTTCAGGGATGAAATGATAGGATTGTGAGGAGAAAATATAAGGATTTATTTCTGAATTCTCAATCTATTCTGCAGATTTATGTGTCTATACTTATGCCATACCACATAGTTTTGGTTATTCTTGTTTTACAGTAATTCATTTGGGTTTCTGCAGTTTTGCAGTTTAACCTAGTTTGAATGGACTGACTGGGTGGTAACTGGAGGTAGGTGGGTTGTGGCTGGAGGAAGTGCACCTCTGAGCACTGAGGCTGTAACCTGGAAGGGTGTATCTTCCCTGTGGCCTGCCCTCCCTTGCTTCTTTGTTGACTTGTGAGAAACAGCTTCCTTCTATCTTGCCTTCCCTCCATGATCTTCTGCCTCACCTTGGGCCAGAGCAATGGAATTGGCTGTCTGTAATTGAATCTCTGATACTGTGAGTCCAGATAAACTTTCTCTGTTCTAACTTGTCCTGTTCGGGTGTTATCACAGCAATGCTAAACCTGACTAAAACACCTGCAGATTTATAAAGAAGTATTAGAACTTGATAATAGAAAATAACTAAATAAAAAATAGATAAAAAGACTTGAATGGACATTTCCACAAACAAGATTTATAAGCAAAATCAAGCACATTGAAAAATGCTAAACATTGATAATTATTATGTGATACTGGTCAAAAACACAATGAAATATCAGTTCGAATCCATGAAAATAGTTCAAATTAAAAAGCATGTCCATAACAAATTTTGGTGAGGATGAAGAGAAATTGTTATCTTCATGTGTTGCTGGTAGGAATGAGAAATAGTGCAGCTATTCCAGATAACAGTTTTGTATTTCTTTAAAAAATTAAATACAGAAATATCTTATGACCTAACATTCCCACTCCAAAGTATATCCTCAAAAGAAGTGAAACATGTCTATAAAATCATGTACATTTGTATTTGTAGTAGCAGTATTCACTGTAGCAAAAATATGGAAAGAACTGATGTCTAACCATTGAAAATTGTTAAGCAAAATGTAGTATATCCATATGATGGGATATTATTCAGCTATAAATAGGAATAAGTAATGATAAAGGTGAAGACACATATAACCTTGAAAATATTATGCTAAATGAAAGAATTCAAACACAAAACATCATGTATATATGATTCCATTTATATAAAATGTCCAGAAGAAACAAATCTGTGTAGACAAAATGTAAACTCATGACTGTCCCGTGTTGGAGAACAGATGAGTGGGGAGTGAATGCCAATGGGTATGAGTTTTCTTTTTGTGGTGATGAAAGTTTGGGAATTAGAGGGTGATGGTTGCACATGATGGTTGTGTATATACTTAAAAGAAATCCTGAGTTGTACAATTTAAAATTGTGAATACATGTGTCATATAAATTAGATATAAACAATTGAAGCCAAACAAATCAAGTAATTATTCGTAACTTTATTTTTTTCATTTGAAAATATAAATTATACCTTTTAATTTTAAATCATACTTTTATAAGACGGGAACTTAAAGCTAATATACATTGTAGAGTGGAACTGTATTGTGTTCAGGTAGTCATGAAAATAAATATTTCTCTTTGAAAGTGATATTTGATTATGCTTATATTTAGCCATTATATGGCTGAAAAGATGTTTGCTCATCACTTTCTTAGGTAATGTATTCTACTTGGGATTCCAAGATGAGTGAGTCATGGATTCTACCCTTAGGACATCTAATGTTATATACTGGGAAAATCTGACTGAACCAACAAACAGCTAAAGAATATGACCTGGCATGAATGTGTTTGCAGAGTTATAGATAGTAATGAAGAAATGTTTAATGTTAAACTTATTGGAAAAAGATAAAAAACTTCACATTTGAAAGAGAACTTGAAGAACATATGCAAGTTTCCCATACAGATAATTTAGGAAATTGAGGAGAAAGCATGAAGTTAGGAAGGTCACTATAAGTTTAGCATCAACTGTAAGTTTAGACATAGTGTTTGAGGGATGATTCTTGAGGAGGTGGTAGTGACGGAGAAAGCAGGACTGAGTATATACAAGTAGGAAGACTCAACAGGATGTGAGGGATTCAATACAAAGGAATGTAGAAGGGTGACTGAATTTTCTCACATGTCCTTCCAGTTTGAAACACAGTTTGGGAGTAAACTGGTGCTTGATTTTGATGATGTTTAATTTGAAGAGCTTACAGGACTTCCAGATGCAGGTCTTCAGTAATCACTTGTGAAAGCTGGATTTCCGAGTTGTTGGTCATTCAAATAGGAAGCTCTGTTTAGGCTCAGTGGCACACACAACTAATCCCAGCAACACAGGAGGCTGAGGCAGAAAGATCACAAGTTGCAGGACAGTCTTAGCAAATTAGTGGGACCCTTATCTCAAAACAAAATAGAAGAGACTGGTGATGCGAGTCAGTGATAGAGTACCCCTGTGTTTAATTAATCCTTTATACTAAAAAAAAGATTTTGGATCAAAGATGGAGGTGATAGTTAGAATCAAGGAAGTAGATTATGTGCCCTAAGGAGTGTCAAAAAGCTGTATGAGAAGTATCAGCTCAGGAATTCCAATCATAGGGGGCAAAGAATGAAAAACATTTGACGGAAAAGAGAGAGGGGGATGATATGAGGATATTTACCTTTAACGATGAGGAAATCTGCAAAATGAAAAAATCTTTTGAGAGAAATGTTACTCTTAATTTGAGTTCTTGGTTAGGATTTTTGTATCCAGAACATAGAGAAACACTGAAAGCTTGTAAGATAAATCTGGCATCTATCTCTTGCTTGTACCCAGGGAATTCCTAGGGTCTGTCCAACAACAGGGCCAAGGAAGTGTTGATAATGCCACCAGCAGATGTTGAAGACTGAAATCTGGAAGCTCCTCTTTGCCCTTATTCTTGGACAGTAGAAATTGTTAGGCTTGTTCCTAGGCACCCAGGTACCCAGCTGGTGATGAGGAAAGACAAAGGGAGGTAATCAGACCAGTAGCCAAACAATGGCCAATTCATGGTCTTCTCAGACTTTTTAGGTGTGAGGTTAGATTTGTTGTTTCTTCATCCTGGTTTCAGATATTTAAACCAGAATAACTTTCCTTCTAGCCACCTTCTTCATCCTACCTCACTAATCAACTATGAGTGTGGGTAACATTTTAAATATGAAGCTCGCTAAACTAAACTGTAACTCTTATAGGTTTAGTCATTTGTGCAAAATATCCTTTCAGTAAAAGAGAAAAAAGCCATATCTCTTGTTAACAGTGGGTCCCACATCGCCAGCAAAAGTGACAGTATTTTACTAATACTACATATGTGACGAGCAGAAATAGTTTATTAATGAAGACAAAATATACGTCTTTATTGAACTATTTCTAGTCTCTATATTCTATTTCTAGTCTCACATTTTTTATTACTTTATTGCTGTAGGTACAGTACATCTTCTGAGTTGTGAGATACAAAAGAAGGGAGAGGCAAGTGCCTCATTGGTTGATGATGGCTGTCAACTTCTCCCAAGACCAGAAGAAAGAATTGCCCAAGTTTCCTTTGTTTCCAGAAAGGAAAGCATGCCATTCAGAGATGAGGGAGTTTAAAGACTAAGGAGAGGCCATTGCATTTGTTAAGAAGTGGTTCGTTCCTGTGTTGATCTTTGCCAGAGTAGCTTCAGTCATGTGGTCAGCTCAGAAATCTGATAATATTGAATGGAGGAGTGACCAGGAAGAGGAAAATTAGCAGTTGTGTCTTTCTGGAATTCTGTGGCAGAGTTGGATGCTAAAAGTCAGGGGAAAGCCAAGTGTAAAGGAAAGGCTAGGTTTAATTTGCTTTGTTTTAAATGGAGCAGTTTAGGGTGGAAAGATGCTCAGGATCAGGAGTTCACTGGTAAATTAGCTACCTAGAGTACTATAAAAGGAATGAGTTTTAGAATTTTACCATTTTAAAAAACTCATGCTTTCTCCTACTTTGTTGCACAGCTCATTATGTTAGTCAACTTTCTGAGATACCTGAAATAATCAACTTAAAAGAAAAAACAGTTTGTTTTGGCTCATGGTTTCAGAGATTTTTCTCCATGGTCTCCTGGTCCTGTGGCTTTGGTCCTGTGGAGACACAGTACATCATGGTGGGAGCCTGTGGCACCGGAAACCTGTTTATCTCATGGTTTATCTCATGGTACTTGAGAAGCCAAAGAGAGCAAGAGATACAGGAGGAAGGGGCCAGAGTCCCAATAGCCCCTTCAAGGACACATAACCAGTGACCTAACTTTCTCCAACTAGTCCCCACCTCTTTAAGGTTCTACCACCTCCAGTAGACCACAGGGGCCACCAGGCCTTTAACACATGGACTCTTGAAGGGCATTCAAGATCCAAACTATAGCACCCAAATTAGACCAAAACTGATGAAGAGAAAGGAAGAAAATGATGTCAGGTATGCCTTGCTTTTCTTAACAGTTGTATTGCTAAAATTTTGTTTTGTAATTATGATCACCTTTTATTAATTATAACCATGAAGGAAGTTATGGTTTAAAGAAACCCTTTTGAAAAGTAAATGCTACAAATAAATAGTTCTTATTTATTAGTAAGTAGATATTTTCATTTATCTTGCTTGGGGAGAAGAATAAATGACTTACATATATTCCTTTTTCATTCTTCTCATGCAAAACAAATCAATTTATAAGCGTTAAGGCACAAAACAGTTTAACTTCTTAATTCTTATTTTGAGTACAAGTATTGAAAACATGGGGAGTTTCAGTCATGAACAGTGGACTTGGGTGCCAAACTTTGGAAATAATCAAATGCTATGGTTTTGCATTTATATACCTACTAATTAGGAAATTAAATGATATTTCCATAGCAACAGAAACAATCTTTTGAATGCTTGTTTTATGCCTGCAATAATACACAGCAGGTATACAGAAGCATTAGCCTGAGGTCCAGGATAGGCAAGGTGTATGAGCGTTGACATAAGTATGCACACAGGCTGGTATTGGATTTATAAAGGTGACATGAGTAGCTAAAATTATATTAGTAGGTATTTCAAAAATTAACTTCCACATAAATAAGATTATTGAGTCGGCCTAAAGGGGTTTTCCAGAGATCTGTCAGATGCACTAGTTTTAGTTAATGACTTCTTGGTGTTAAAAGTTCCATCATAGGATGCCTGAAGATGCTGAGCTGAACAATTTCTGTCCTACTTCTTTTGAAACTAACAAGACTAATGAATAATATTACCCTTTTAGCCTAAATGCTCCCAGGAAATAAAATTCAGTCATGGACTCAACCTTTAGGGAGTAACTCTGTCCTAGGCATTAAAGGAGTGATTTCATGAGATGTTCAGATAAGTTTTGTGGAGTTTTCTAACCTCAGTGAGTTAGGGAAGGTTGGAGGGACTATTCACTTATCTTATTTCCTTCTACCCTATGTCACAAATATATATCATGCTTGTGTTATTTTGCAGTAGTACTGTGATAGAATTAAAAACTACAGGTGATTGTAGATGGATACATTGAATGTACTTTGATACTTTTAAAATTTCCTTCCTGATGGTCTTCTGGCTAACTAATTGATTCTTCTTTCACCATCATTGATTATACTTGACATATGAACTTTCCAAACTCATTTTTTTTTGCTGTTTTTTAGATGACATGTTTTCAAACTATCCACAAACTTCTAGGTTGTTGCTTAATTCAGTACTGTTCTTCAGTGATAAAATCTAATCTGCTGTCTCTAGCTCTCCTTTGTTCTATACCTGAGTGACATTTGCTAATATTACACCCCCTAATCTTGATGCACATGCATCAGATTAATTTCTCATAGTTCTAATCTTTTTTTGCTGAAAATATTCAGTGTGCTTCTGTGGTTATCAAATTTAATCAGTTGCCTTAGCCTACCACTTCGGGCTCACATGTTCCAAATTCAAGGTTATAAGGTTCCCTAAGGGCACCCTCTTTTGGCCAAGTAGAAAACATTACTTTCAAAACATACCTCTTTGTCACTTTCAAGGCATCATGAATTAATTTTCTGCTGACAGCATAGGAGCCCTTCTACATGCACCCTCCCTCTTTGATGAATTTGTAACTGATTCCATACAAAGATTCCACCTCATTCTCCTCCCAACTTCCATATTCTTCTCTTTGTACCCAATTCAGGTTATGCCTGATCTTTCTGCTACAGCAGTATTTGTTGTACTTGTTCCATTCCCCTCTTCACAACCTTACCCTTGACTATGCATATCTTCAAATGACGGGTTAGCTTTATTCATATAAATATCCCTTATAATATATGTCATGAAATTTAGCATTTGGTCAATAAATAGAGGTTAGTAATTTTGTAAACCTGTTCAGTTTAAATACATTAATCCCTTTAAGACATGGAGTGAGTGGAAGTTTGAAGACATTTTGATGTATTTGAAAATATCAATTTTATAATATATAAAAGAATAATTAAACAATTATTCTTTGAAAGTGAGAAAACCACACTGAGTTCCCATGACTTATTATTTTCCACATTCTTACATGATTTTCTAAGATTATAAGGTTACATTTTAATCAACCAGAGTACATATATTAAAGTGTACAAAATTTGGCAATGATATAATAGATTCTGAGGGACAGAAATGGCCTCTAAACTAGTTAAGATATCAATAATGGCATAGGTTTCTAATGGATGCAGAGGCCTAGAAGAACACATTGAATGTGTTTTCTGTGGGATGTTGGTTCTAAGCAATGCTTTATCAGAGCAAGTTCTATACCTAAGTAAATGTGGAAATGACTTTTTTTCTTCTAAAATAGCATTTCAGTTTTTGCACTTAATAGGCAAACAAACACTCCAAAAATCAAAGAAGAAAACACAATGATTCAACTATCACACATCCAGATATTCAATATTGATTGGCCACAAGACCTCTACCAATCTGCCCTCCCTCATTTGACCCTGCTGAAATAACTGGCATCCTGCAGAACATGTCAAGGGAATTCTGATCTGAAGCTTTTATAAAGTGTTTTTGACTAATTTTATTTGTTGTGAAAAAAGCATTATAAAGTATTTTTTTTTCTAAAAAGTAATTTTATCCCTCTTCACAGTTGTGTTGTATGTTGTTTGCATTTCTGTTTCCTTTCAGGTTTCTCCATATTAATTTTCAACATGTTGAAACCATAGAATATGTTTGGTTTGTGTTATTTACAAAAGTCATGGTTTCAACTGTTATCTACATCTTATTATTACCATTTAATGACTACATATTCCATGGCATTTTAGAATATTCAGATTACTTCTGACTTTTATTTGTAAGCAACTTAGAAGTGAACACGTTTGGCACATGACTTTCTAATAAAAATTATTATTATATATTCAAGAGTGTAGACACTGAGTTTAAAGCTGTAGCAATATGGTCCTAGGCCAGCTCATGTGACTTCCTATAATATTTAATTGTATTACTAGATATGCTAGCAACAGGTATTCTTTAAATTTAATTGGCATGAAATGCAAACATAGTTTTGTTTTTTTCATGCTCTAAGCCTCATAGAGCTGATATAAAAATTAGTTTATTATAAAAATAGTTATAAATGATTTTTATTATTATTAACTCATGTATAAATTTATACACATGTATCCCTTCTGTCATGGATAATGTTTTTTAATCCTGAGATATTTTTTCATTTTTGATATTGCACTTGTTTTCTCTAATTTCTCAAGTTTGGCATTGTTCATAACTTGTGATGACTTCAGTTGTGTTTTTTATTAGTTTTCTGTTTGTGTCTTTACTGGCTTCCCTTTAAAATATATCAAGTTTTAGAGATAGTCTTTCATTTAAAAATTTTCTTTTATCTCATTATAGCTAATTAATTGGGGAAGCTTGTTAAAAATGCCTACAAAACAATCTAGAAAGAAAAATCCATGACTATTTAATTTTATAATTGAGTAACAAAGCCCTTTATGAGTATAGAAAAGGAAGAAATTTAAAAGTAAGCATCTGATAGATTGAATATAATATTTTTTTGTGTTCACTGGGGATTGAACTCAGGGGTGCTCTTTACCACTGAACTAGATATCCAATCCTATTTATTTATTTATTTATTTATTTTTGAGACAGGATTTCACTAAATTACTGAGGTTGTTCTTGAACTTGTGATCTACCTGAGTCACTGGGATTATAGGCATGTGCCTGGCATGACATAATATTTTTAAGTAGTAAAAATAAAGGCAAAATAAAAAAGTAAGCTATTGATGTAAATATGTCAAAATATATATCCATTTCATCTGTCTTCAGAGATCAGTCAATAAAAATCAATAAAAGCTCCAAATTCACTTTTATAAAAGTGAATAAATATTTTTTTCAGTGAATGTATTTCTCCTTTATGATCAGAAAAAAAAAGAAATTTGGAGATTGTGATAAATAAAATATCAAATTGGGCATTTTATAGCCAATTGTCTTTGTATGTCATTTATTCTTAGATTTATTAGTTATTATTTACTTAAGTATACATATATATGATTATCTGATAACAATAACTTATTATCAGAAACAAATGCTACAGAATTTGAGTTTCTAAGAATAGATCAATATGAAGGGAACAAAATATGAGGTGCTGAGGTAAAATTTATAGAAAGAATTAAAGATAGAATGAAATGGTTAAAATTCTTATTTTTGGTTTCTTCTGGGCTGCTGTATGGCTGTACCTTGTCAGCTAAGTTGAGGAATTTAGAAAATGCCAGTTCAATTACTATAGTTACACCTACCCTGCTGTAAAATATCACTAACTTTGGTGGAATATTTCAAAGGACACATAAATGAACAGTTCTCAAGTGCCTTCCTAACTTGGGCATTTATCAGGTTAACTACATGGTACCTTTTTGAAGGGATGTACAGTGTGTAGATGACTTTCATAGGACCCACATCTAGCCCACAGTGATAGGGCACTTAGCAATCTGCTTAAAATGGAAGAGAAGATGCCAAGAAGTCAGAGAGATGCAAAGAAAATTCCTGGATCAATATCATCAGCCTCACTTTTTCAGTCATCAGGTCTTTTTGTAGTTTAATTTGTCAAGAACTGAATGAGAGAATTAGGTAAAACGGGTTTGTCACTGACCAGACTGACTGGACAAGTGCAGGCAGATTAATTGCCTCATAGGTCACCCTAGCTAATGTAGACAGCATCCTAGTGAAGTATTAAGTAAGATGCAAAGAGATTCAGATATTCCTGATATTAGAAGTATCATTTTATCATTGCAAAGTTGTCACTACTTTTTTTTTTTTTTATTAAATACAGTCTGGACAAATACAGAAAAGTTTCTCTATGTGATGAGATTAACACTTATACCTGAGTGTCTCTAAGGAAAGTGTGTGTGTGAATGTGGGGGTATGTGCAGACACTCATTAGGTTTTGGCTTGTCCCCCTTTGCCACATGGATGGTATCAAGGATTTTAGTGGTAGTCGTGTCTATGTTTCTTTATCTTTTACTTTGCCTTTTGTGCCTCAAGTGGAGTCTCAAGTTGCTTATTTCACTTCCTTGCTGTTGGCTAAGTTGGCCAATATCTCTAATCATCTACCTCCACAGAAAGCAGCCCTGTTGGTGAACTGAGAAATGACCCCTTAACTGAATGATTTTGATTTAAACTCTCCTACCCATCCATCTGTCTCCTAGATAGAATGACCATCATTTCTAGAAATTAGCAAAACCTTGAACTAAATACATATAAGCTTACTTTTGCTTTGTAGCTTTTCCCCCAGTTTTCTATTCTTCTGGAATTTGCTGTCTCTTCTTTCAGTATGCTCTGCCCATGTGCTGTTCTTGCCTTCTGCTTCCTTCATTCTCTTTCTCATGCCTTGCATTAGATTTAAGTCTTTTAGACTTTTGCTCTTTCCGTGTCAATGCCTTGTGTTTCTGTTTTGTTTTTTTCCTACATTTCCCAATCACAGAGAGAGGAGTCTTGTATCTGATCTTAGTAAAATTCAACTTTTGGAGAGAACTGGCCTACTGGAAGGAAAATGGAGGTGTTTTTACCTTAGGAACCATGTCAGTGTTGGTAATCAGTTTTTCTTCTTGCTTGAATTGAAGGGCTCACCCAGAAGCAAAGGCTGTTTGCTACCCACACAATGTGAAAGTAGAATGTGGGAACCATCAAAGCGATGTTCACTTTTAGACCACAAATACTAACTGTGTCGGTTACATTTACATCCTAGAAGAACATTATAATTTTGTTCAATATAATTTATTGAATTACCCACTGAGTCTCTGTGTTTTTCTCAAGAGGAAGTTAGTTCCACATACAGCTTACTTGGATACCAATAGTTTTTCATGAAACATGATTTTATATTCCAAATTTAAAATCAAGGGTTTCTTTATGTACGCATGGTTTAGTTCAACCGTTTTCAATAAGTGAATAAAGAAATTATTGTTTCTATTTTTTTGTAAGAAAAACTGGATGACCACGTTTATGCCAAGGACAAAGATCTATTTAAACTCCATTTATTCAAGGCTAGGATCACAAAGACATAGTTTTAAACACCTGGATTGTTTGTGAAAACCAAACAAGGAAGAACACAATTCAATTTTTTTTTGACAAATTCTTTGAAATTTGTAGACATATCAGCTTCTGGAGGGATGCTGCTGCAGCAGTAATTACATAACTATTAAAGAAGATTATTGGGGAAAAAACTTATCAGGGCTTACTTTTAACCACAATACAGACTGTCTCCAATTTATAATAGTTTAACTTACTATTTTGTTGACTTAAAGTTGTTGCAAAACCAATATGCATTCAGTAGAGACTATAGTTAAAATTTAGGATTTCAAGTGTTTTCCGAGATTTGTGATAAGTGGCCCAGTACTCTTATCAATGCTAGAAAGTGGCAGCAAGCTGCAGCTTCCTGTCAGCTAAGTGAAAATGGGGCAAACAGCTGATATGCCACACTGTGCTGAGTTGCTGCTATAATGTTTAGGAGGTGAGGGATAGTATATGCATTTTAGAGTGATATATTCGTTTTGCACTGGGTTTATCTGTATGTATCCTGTTGTGAGTCAAAGAGAATGTGTATATCAGGAACAGATATTTTTGAAAAACTTACACTTATTTTTATAGTCTAAAACATATTTTCCCTGATCCCTTATATTTTGGAGAACTTGAACAGGCCAGTGTTTATTATTGCGGCTGTGGTGTTATCCTTAGAATTGTGGAGGAACTACTGGATTGTGATAATGATACAAACTACTTTGGGAGCAGAGGGATGGAGCGACATCCTGAATGGAGTGAATGGGAACCATAGAGACATATTATCTTTATATCAAGCTGATTTTGAAAGAAGAAGTGATAGGTAGGGCTGGAAATGGTGGCATTTTAGGGAATAAATAAAACCAGGAAAGTTCAGAGAGTGTTGTGGAGAATTGAGGAAGCTTATGTGGTTGATACCTAGGTCACATGGGGTCAGAGGTTGGTGGGGGAGAGGGCTGGGAGCAGATTGTGCAGGATATTGAATACAAGTCTAAGGGATTTGGGCTTCATTTCTTTTCAAGGGGAAGCTGTCTAATTAAGGTGCTGTAATGTCTGAAGCATGACATGATGACTGTGCAAAGCAAGGATCATAATTGGGAGAGGTGGTGGCAGAGAAATCAATTAGGAGGCTCTTGCAGCAAGTTAGGTGAGGTCTTCAGAGGGTCTGAGTGAGGCAGCATACTAGAGAATGTGCTATGCTGAAACCAAATCAAGATCAATAATGATAAATCCAAAATTCTCTTAGGAATGAAAACATCCAAATAATTGCACAGATAATGGTTAAGAAAAGACTAGCTAGGCAGGCACAAGTACAGCAGACAGAGACCTGGGAGTCCAAGAGGACCATATGGTGAATGTGAGTCAGCAGTGTTGTGCTGTTATTAAAAAACAGAACCAACACTATGGGGAAATATATTAATAGGAGCGAAGCCTGCAAACAGCAGCAAGTAGCCTTTCTGCTCTGTTCACAGTCGTTCAAACTTTTACTTTGCTTGTCCTCTGTTGGACTTCACATTTCAAGAGCACATGTAGAAAATGCAAAGAGGCCTAGTAAACATTGGAGGCGATAGAAAGTGTTGTCTGTGATCCTGGGTCCTTCAGATAAGTTCATGAAGGCTGAATTCAATAAAATGTTTTGACCCTATGAGGCCCATGGAAGTAGTTAAATGTGAATTCTGACATCTCCAAGAATTAAGCTTTCACAGAATCCTTCTTCAAGATGCTGTATTATTTATAAATTCTTTCCATTTTATCCTTGTATTGTAATATGTAAAGGAGGGCTTTAATAGGAAGAGTAGAGGTTTAGAAATGCCACCTCCACCCCCACCTGGGGCTGACTTCACCCTTGGTTGTCTGATCCTGTGACCTTATACTTTTATGAACCAAGCCTGTCAGTGTTTAAAAGTTCTTGGGATACTGCTCAGAGATATCTGTCCTCCCACTTCCACATCAATAAATGAGGCTGACCACAACTGCATGGCAAGTAGGGGATCTGCAAATGTCCACCACCCCCACTTCTTCACCTGGTTAACGACAGCATGTGTAGAGGTCCCATTCAGACTCACTTGTCCAGGGAACCTCCTCTGACTGCACAGCCAGGTCAGGATTCTTGTCACACGCATTCAGAGAACTTGTCTTTTCCTCAGGGTGCTTATCATAATTAGCAATTATATCCTCATTTGGATATAATTCCATAATGCCTGCCTACCTCATCAGACTGCAGCCTTTATGAGAATAGGAATTCTGTCTCTTTTTGCCTCTTGATATTTTTCCAAAACTTCTTTAAATTTTTTGCATAAAATAATAATTATTTAATGTAAGCAAAAATAACCAAAACTGTTTTGGCACCATAATGAAAGTATAAATAACCGGGACGTGAGCAGACTTCGTGGATCAGCTATGCCTTTTATTCAGCAGCAGAGTCAGGCATCAGAGGGACTCACTTTCTGGGTAGAAAATGGCTCCAATTACAGGGGAGGTATAGATTTATATAGGTTATACACTTGGAGATGAGTTAATCATTGAAGACTTTAACAGAACGTATCAGTTTGGGCATTCAGGAAACATGTTGTGAGAACTTGAAATTTGTTTTTACTGGGCAGTGTTTTTACACGACAAGAGTGGAGAGTACACTGTACTGTCACTGATAAAGGAGATACGGGAAAAGATCAATGCTTGCCCTTTTCCAGGATTGTCTTGTCACTGGGTGATGTCTGATTCCTTCACAGGCATTGTCTTGTCACTGGGAAAGGATGTATTGGGAAAGGATCAATGTTATCAATGCTTCACCTGCTTCCTCCCTCCCTCTTCCCAGGCTACTGTTTTGGGGATTGTCATTTCCATATCCTTCACCTACATCACAAAAGGGAATTAGAGAAAGAGGCAAAGCAAGAAAACAAGTCAGTTGTTTTAATCTGAACCACTCAAAGGGAGGCAGCAAAGAAAATAAAAATAATCTCCCAGAAGTAAAAAGTAGAAAACTGGTGATCAAAAGCTGGGAAGGATGGAGGGAAGGAAGGGATGGAGAAAGGATGGTCAGTGTATACCCAGGTATAGTTGGATAGGAATAACTTTTGATATTTCAGAACATACCAGGGTAAGTATGACCACCAGTGCTTAATTGTTTATTTCAAACTAACTAGTAGAGAAGATTTTGAACGTTTCCAGCACAAACAAATGATAATGTTTTACAGTGATAGATGTGCCACTTTTAGACTGATTTAATCATTACACATTGTGTACATGTAGTGAAATCTCACACTAAATTTATCCCTATATATCCTATACAATTACTATTTGTCAATTTAATATTGAAAATATATATTAATAGCTGGGTGTGGTGGCACATGCCTGTAATACCAGTGACTCTGGAGACAGAGGCAGAAGAACCGCAGTGAGGCCAGCCTTGGCAACTTAGCAAGGTCCCTTTTCAAAATAAAAAAAAAAAATTGAAGAGGACTGGGGCAGTGGTTGAATGATTCTGAGTTCCATCCCCAAAACCCTTTCCCATAACACCACACACACACACACACACACACACACACACACGCACACACACACACATCCATAATCTTTCCTAAAAAAACTAAACTAAACTGGGATATAGCACAACTTAGTGGTTAGGAATATATGGACTCTGTTTAGGTCCAAATACTGGCTCTGCCATTCATTAGCTTAGGCAAGTTACAGCCCTCTCTGTGCCTAAGCTTTTTTAGCTGCTAAGTCGAGATGGTAATACTTACTTCATAGGGTTACTATGAAGTTGAAAGGCTTAATATGTGGAAAGTACCTAAAAAGAGCCTGATAAATAAGTGCAATACACAGAAAAGCAGCAAAAAGTTTTGCCACTTGATCTGATCCCATCTTCCTTCAGATGATCTCCCCTCTTATTGCCCCTCCCAAAAGTAGAATAAACATATGATAGTCAGCTTTTTTTGTTGCTGTGACCAAAAGACCTGAAAAGAGCAATTTTAGAGGAAGAAAAGTTTATTTGTCACAGTGTCAGAGGTCTCAGTTTATAAATGGCTGACTCCATTCCGTGGAACCTGAGGCAAGGCAGAACATCATGGTGGAAGAGTGTGGTGGGCAAAATGGCTCAAGACTTGACCACCATGAAGCAGAGAGAAAGAGAGAGAGAGAGAGAGAGAGAGAGAGAGAGAGAGAGAGAGAGAGAGAGAGAGAGAGAGAGAGAGCGAGCTCCCATCACCACTGACAAAATATAAATGTAAAATATAAATCCAAAAGGCCCAACTTCTCCAGCCACACTCTACCAGCCTACAATTACCACTCAGTAAGTATCTATCAGAGGATTAATGCACTAATTAGGTTAAATCTCTCATAACCCAATCATTTCATCTCTACGTTTTCTTACATTGTCTCACACATGAACTTTTGGGGAACACCTCATATCTAAACCATAACTCTCTATATTCTTATAATCATTTACACTCTCCTCATGTGTGGCAGGATTGCCACTTACTTTACACTATGTGGCTTTAAATTATTTGAGCTAATTCTCAGGATAAACAAAATTTTAAATATAGCCATGTACTCCTAACCAGAACAGAAATAAATTAATGACTTTGTCTTGATGAAGCAAAAGTAAATGTATGTGGTGAATATATGAAAGTGAATCAAATGTGAAAAAAAGTCATTTATAAGTTAAAAAAAAAACCTTTGAACTGTGAGTTTGCTTTGTGTAGTTTCCGTACACTGTTTAACTCTTTAAATATTTGTTTACTCTTCCCAAATGCCTTTAGTATTGATGGTTTTTCTACATTACCATGAATTTGACCAAAGAAACTACCTTTACTTGGTAGATATGTTAATATGGGAACAGAGAACTTAACAGCTATAGACTGGTGTGATTGGATGTATAATTTTAATGATGTATTTATCAAAGGGTGTTGATTTGTATGCTTGTGATTTGCCACTTTGTATCTTGTATAAAATTTCCATGAAATATGACCTAAAAGAATATTTTTGTTAGGTTTTAAGTCTAAATTTTAACTACCCATCTATATGTATTTTACCAACATTTTTAAAAATTAAAAGCATATATATAAACACAAACACACACACATATATATGTAGTGTATATATAAATAGTGTCTTCTTTTACTCTTTAGTTACATTACTATTTTGCCATTAAAACATAAATGTGAAGCCTTAGTAAGTGTATGTGTAGTGTGTGTATCTGTGTTTATTTATACAGGTATATACATATATGTACATATGCTGTTATTATATACATAAATATTTATACATTTATTGGACATATACCAGAGAATATGCTTAATTATACAATGGAGTTATTTGTCATACAGGCTAAATTCTTAAGGATTCAAAGTTGAATAATAGATAAAATAGTACCTAGTGCCTAAGCTTACTAGAATGCCACCTTTGAGAACATTTAAAATTTGCATTTCTCTAATCTTTAGAATTTTTATGGAATATTTGACATGGTGCTTGTGGTAGTAAATTTTCATAAAGCTAGGGAACTAATAACATTATTCAGCTGGAAAGTTTTTAGCCTTCTAATTTCTCTCTCTTTCTTCCCCCACTCTCTCTCTTTAAGCTTTTTAAAAATTATGCTTTATGTCTGTATAGCTGAAAAGCAGCTAGCCTTTTATATTGAAAACTCTGTATTGTGTGAAAATTCTGGGTGCTGTTAGACTTGCCAAGATGACCTGGAGGTTTTGTCTGCTGTAATTTCCAGTGCCAGCATTAGCCCCCATTTTTCATCACCCCTGAGTGGGTTGTGGTCATTACTTCTTCAATGAAAGAAATACATTTTGCATTACCAATGCAGTGCTGGATTATCTATGTCAAAAGCAAAAAATTCTTCCTAAAATAACTATTCTATTTAAGATTCAATACTTCATGAATTGAGCACACTTAAATGGCAAAAATTAACTTTTTATTTTTTATCTAATTGGTTTTTTGTTGTTCTGAATTAAAAATATTGCAATTAGATTGTGTGTGTATATATATATATATATATATATATATATATATATATAGAGAGAGAGAGAGAGAGAGAGAGAGAGAGAGAATGTGTGTGTGTGTGTGTGTGTGTGTGTGTGTGTGTGTGTGTGTGTGTGTAAGTGTACTTGAGCTTTGGAGCAGAATTTTTAGATTTGAAACTGTCATTCACTAGTACTGGTTAGGTTCTTTTAAAATGTTTTATTAGTTATTGATGGACCTTTATTTATTTACTTGTTTATATGCAGTGTTGAGAATTGAACCCAGTGCCTCACACATGTGAGGCAAGTGCTCTACCACTGAGCCACAACCCCAGCCCCACTGGTTAGGATTAATGAGCATTTCCTTGCACTAATTTACTAATCATAAAATAACAGTATCAACCTGCAGCATTTGTCATAGGATTAGAGTTAATACATATAAAATTTATAGTATACTACCTAAAATATTATTAGTAAGTTGTTATTTTACAAATTTTAGGAATAGAATGGAACTGCTTTAATTTTGGAAATTTCATCTCTTCTCTCTTTCTCCCCTTCTCTCTCTCTCTCTCTTCTCTCTCTCTCTCTCTCTCTCTCTCTCACACACACACACACACACACACACACACACACTCCAGTAAAATGATTTCACTCTTCTGTAAACTGATAAAAACTGTTGTTAAATATGAAATTTTCTTTAGTGTTTTCATAAGTTTTTACTCACCATGGTACATTTCTATCACTACTGCATCATTAAGAATTTTTATCAAATTATTAGAATGTGCAGAGGTTTAGTAAAATTGATGAAAGGCATAATAGTTATATGCATTTTCTTTCACTTTTAAAACAGAACTATTACATTTTAAAATACTTTAGTTCCTTTTTAGCCATTTATAAATGCTGCATTTTCTTGTGTTGGCAATGTTTGCGTAAACTTTGGATAGTGCTAAATGAATTGTCTGAAATAGATCTGACAATTTCATGATATTTAAAAAAATAATATAAGATTTTTGATATTCTTGTCTTACTTCTTAATCATATGTAACTATTTTTTTCCATCAAAACTTATTTGGGGGCTGGGGCTGTAGCTCAGTGGCAGAGCGCTTGCTTTGCATGTGTGAGGCACTGGGTTCCATCCTCAGCACCACATAAAAATAAACAAATAAAATAAAGCCATGCGGTTCATCTACAATTCCAAAATATTAAAAAAATATTTGTGAAGCTTTGGTAAAATAACTGTAAACTTGCCTTAAAAAGAAACCTCAAAGACAAAGAAGTCATATGGTTAGAATATCCCTTAAAAAATCCTAAGGTTTTTTTTTTCCTTTGAAATATGAAGTCAAATTGTTGTTCAAAAATGAAAATTATTGTACTTTTGTTTTTTAATCTTTTTATTTGTATTATAGTCACATAAAATATTAGAGTTTATTTGACATAGTCATACATGCATGGAATATAATTTGTTCCACTTCAGTCCCTGGTACTCTCTCTCTCTCTGTCCCCTCCTCGCTCCCCCTATCTATTAGTCTTTCTTCTATTTACTTATAGATTTTTTAACTTGTATTTTTAGGGTATACAGCTGCAGTTTTCCAGATGTAAAAGTAGCAATTGGAAATAAATATTTTTGACTCATTTATTATATCTAATACTTATTTTGACTATTTTCAGTCTAGTAGTTTGTTTTCAATACCTTAACTGCTTCTGCCACACCCCCTTGGACATTTTTAAGTGCTTTGCTTTATACTTGACTAGCAAATGAACCAAGCATTTAGTTCATGACCATATATGAAAATGTGATTTTATAATGAAAGTGACTTAATAAGTGATATGCATTGTTGTAGAACTACCTGGACATAACATGCTGTATGCATCTTTTTTACTAGTTCCCTTATCTACCTTTATCATGAAAACAAAATTTTATTAACATCAATTTGGAAGTATTAAAAAATTTAAAAAGACTGAATTAAATTCCTTGTTATAAAAATATTAAAGTAGAAAATGACAATGGTTATTCTTCATTTAGGGCAGATTTAAACAAAACTAGTCAAGAATATCCAGATTTGTGAAAACTTTTCTTTTTTTTATGAATAGAGTGCTAGGTGCAATAAATCAGTTGAGTTGTAGAGACAAATTATAAAATGACTTTTTTGGCTTGGGAACAATCAAATATGGCTTTTTTTCTTTTTCTCCTTTTTATGTTGTAAGCAAAGCAGCCTAAACAAATTCATTTGGATAAAGGGAATGAGTTAATGTTTACTCAGTAATTCCATCAGTGGAAGATTTCTGGGGTCTAGAAGATAACTATACTATACCAATTCCTAAGCAGGATGCATCTACAGACAGATCTTCTGCACCACAGAAAATATAGACAAGATTATGTGACATTGGAAATAAGCAGTTTTCAAAATTTCAGGTTCGTGATTATAGTAGGTTTCTGTGACTTGGCAAATGTATATACAACATTAGAACTGTTTATTGTTGACACTAAGTATATTGGTGAATAAAACTTATAAAGACACTAAACTATAATGAATAGAAGTGAGTCATTTCTTCAGTTCTTTCTGTGTGTGTGTGTGTGTGTGTGTGTGTGTGTGTGTGTGTGTGTGAGAGAGAGAGGGGGGGCACTTTAAAAAATGCTTAGTAGGTATTCAGAATCCACGCATCTTAACAAAGAAATACTTCATTGGTCCCCCCTTTCTTGAGCACTGGGTAGACCCCCAAGCTCAGGAATACTGACTTTGGAAGAGGAAGCAAGCATATGTTAGTCACCCAACTCTATCCTAAGGACACTTAACTCTCTCTGCAGAGTTGAGTGGTTCCATTTTTTACTCCCATTTGGAATAAAATGTTCTGTTATATTATAACCTTGGACAGCAATATGCCAAGGCTATCTAGAAGAGGAAAAGTGAATGAAGCTTTATAGAAGGTCTGCTCTGGAATGTTTGCTTTAGGCCCAGAATGCCACTTAATCCTCTCAGCAATGCTAGGAGGCTAGTGCCATCATCCTGCAATTTGATGGATATTATGATGCCTTAAATACAAAATCACAGCTAAATTTCTGTTACATATTCATGATTAAAGTAGGTTACAGCAATATGAATGTAGTATGCTGTACAGACTCAGAATTTTCGTGGTTCCACTTCTTTATGTGATATTTAAATTGAGCTTCACAGGATATTGCCATTGCAGAGACTTCAATTTCCCTTCCATATCCATTCTTACCTACTTTAATAATAGAATTCCTGAATTGAGTATAATGTAATACATATCCTAGCTTCCATTGGAGCTCAATGTGGTTATGGACAAAGATGTATATTACAAAATGTGTGTGAGGTGTGCAAATTCCAGGCCTTCTGCTTGAGGGGAAGAGACATGTTCTACTTCTTCTTCTCTAGTACAGACATGGTACAGTGATGGCAGGGGCCGGAAGGCACAATATGAAAGCTACATATTGAGGATACCAGAGCATTAGGAGAGGACTGTGACCTTACAAAACTTTATCAAATATGAACTCATATATTCCAATTCTTACATAAGACAGAAGAATTTTATTGAATTATTTACTCTATTAGCTTTTGTCATAGCAGTTACCTGGTGTCCTAATCACTTTAAACTTCTTAATAGCAACACAAAAAGTATGAGATGATGAAAACCATGTTTTGTACTAGTGTCCTTTCCTCTGCCAGGACTCTTCTTGTTTTTGCAGAGCCAGCTTAATGAGTTACAGAGGAAATGATGGGGATCCTTACTTCTGGATCCTGTATCTGCTATTTCCTTTGTTTTATGATGTTGTTTTTGATGTATCATATTTAAAGAAAAAGAGAATAGTATCTAAGACTTATACTTGTACTTAAAGGCCAGGAGTCAAATGGAGAATTCTGTTCTCTCTAGATATATTTGTTTCAATTACATAAGCAGAGTCAGAAAAATAATCTCAGGTTGCATCTATGGGCCCAATAGACCCACAATCAATCACACATGTGTTGTAATCCCATTTGTTACCCTACTTCTATATATTCGCACTCCAACTAGAAGTAGTGGGTCAGGGAGTGGGCACAATGACATTTCAGGTCCCTAGATATCAATGCTAACATCAACTGTTGCTTTTAATTCTTAAGATCTCTGGCTTTCCACTTTCTAAACTATGTGATTCCCTTCAGAAATGACTGATCCTCACTTCATCCCATTGGGAGTTGAAACAGTTTCTCATTCTTTTTGTGTAAATCTATCAGATCTTTGCACACACACCCCCACTCCCCTACCAGTTGTTCACTGTTGGATGCATTCATCCCTCAGGGAAAGGGTGTGACCTTGGCAAGGCAGCACCCTCAGTCAAAAGGAACGGTGAGAGAGAACTATGAGCTGCCAGTACATATCGAGGGGGTGGGAGTGTGATGAACATTATTGTGAGCAAGGTTAGGGTTTCTAGCATCATTTGAATCCTGACTATGTTCCACTATCATTGCATAGCTCCTTTAATCCTTATTATATGAATAAATTGGGACATAAACAGGAAAACTAATTTAACCATGGTCACCAAGCTGGTAAGTGGGAGAGTGGCAATTGGAACTTCTTTGTACTGCCAAGGACTGCTGTGCACTTCTCATTCTACCTAAAGACCTTTATATGTGAACCACAGGTCCACTGCCTAGAATGTGGAGCAACAGAGAACATAAATCTATGCTAAGTGGATAATGACTCATGCCCCTAAGTCACTTAATAACATTAAAATTAATAAAAATGATTTCTTTAGCATGTGATAAAAGTTTGTATCTTGCTTTGATAGACTCACCAGTCTATCTTAATATTTTAAATTATTTGTCAATATATATCTGCAAGCAGTTTTTTGTTATTGAGTATTTATACTAGATCTGTCATTCTTCAGAGAAAGCATTGACTACAATTGACTACAGTTAGCACAGGTGGATGGAAACTTGCTTATCACTTATGAGTTGGTCCCTCCTGATAACCATCAATGCCTAGTGGTACATAAAACCTGTTTTTTTCTTTTGTATACTAACCTTTATCTATTTGAGTGATTCAGAATATATGTTGGAAACAATATTAGTACCTTCCAATATATTAAGATTATTACTTCACAGTATTATTTGAAGAAAATCACTCAAGGTTAGTTTGCATTAATTGATGGAAATGTCTCCATTATGGCTGTTTAGGGAAAAATGTGTGGGTGGAGGTACCGAACACTATAAGAGAATGTATGCCACATTATATTGCAATATAATTTTACACACAGTGCTTCAGAGAATAGTCACATCACCCCTGGGATAATTCTAGGGCTTATCTTCCACGTGTAAGTTTTGAGGAAGATTTTTCGATTTTTCATACTTGTTACCTGCCCATAGGATATTTCAAATAGCCTAGTGATTCTGTATCCAACTTCTGTTGGATTTTATCATGGATTCTATAAGAATCACTCTATAAAAGGTAAAATATAGATCACTGGGATTCTCAAGGCACCTCATACTATGCATCAAATGGTGTTAGACACTATATCGAAATTGCCGCAGTCTGTCTGAGCACAATTCACGAGCCACTTGTCAAGCAGAAACAAACTTTATTTTTAGAACACACATGCCACACCACAGGAGCTCTACAGGAATTCCCTCAGAGCCCAACTGCCACCATTGGCTTCCAGTAAGCCTCTCAACCCCCACTCCTCCTGCTCTTGAGGCCGATTGGCTGGGTCACGTGGGCGGAGCCAAAACTCCCCCAATGAGCAGCTCCCTGGTCTGAAAGGGCGGGGAAACAGCCCAATGAGCATCACCACAGAAGAGCCAATCAGCTGGCAGCTGGAAGTTTGCTGGGGCCATGGTGAGCCAATCAGCTGGAAGTTTGCTGGGGCCCTTTCCGCTATGGCTCTCAACAGAAATGAATCCTTTTCTCAAACAGCTCCACAAAAATGGAACTCATTTCATAAGAGATGAAAACGATGAAGCTACCCTGGCTTGAGTTTTCTTACTCTTTTTGTTTTCTTTCCTTATGAGTCCTGTTCAAGAGAGGTTGATATAGACAAGCCAAAGAGAGCAACATAGGTATTACATCTATTAGTATTTCATATGGGGTGTTTTAGAGGCCAATTAAAAGTCATTTAATTGGATTTTTTTATTTTAAAAGTGAAAAACTGGAGCCCCATGGAGACTGAGACTCAGGGTCACCCCAGCTGGCTAGCAGTCTGTGGGGTTAGGACAGCACTCAACCCCTGTAGCACATTCCACTTTAGGGCACATTCCTTACTGAGTCATATTGTTGCATGAAAATTGGGATATAAGCAACACTGACCTTGAAGCTGTGTAAATGGAAAAAATACTATTCATGTATTTTATATTTTGCCAAATGTAGCTTTGCCTTTTCCAAAGCAAAATGCAAAAATATTCCTATAAAGACTTAACACTGGAATATATTATCACCCAGAAAATGCCCTGTAGCTTGGACTGTGAAGCCTTCCCTGGAATGTGCTGTGGAGGTATTGAATACTGGGAGGGAAGCAGGAAAGAACTAAGCAGAAAAGAACTTTACTTCAAAAGCCCCCATTCATGTTATTCATGTTATTACCTTTCAGTAATTAATAAGGGTTTACTACCTTATTAAAGGTAGTAAACCATTAGAAGAGGGAATCAACCATTTTCCTTTTTTTTTTTTTTTGGTGGTGCTGGGGATTGAACCTAGGGCCTTGTACATTCGAGGTAAGCACTCCCCACCCCTCAACCATCTTCTTTAAGAAATTCCTTGTTGTGTTTTAGCATTTTACCTCCCCCATTTGAGTCATGTCTGAAAACCTAATTTTACTACCAAATGTTATTATAAACATTTCATGCAAAAAACAGACTTATATCATACTGTATTTGGTATCATGGACAGAATTCTGAGAGTGTTGAATTTCTTATTCTTCATTATGTGCTGTTGCCACTTGATAACAATCTTTTACAGTAATTTGTACCAAGGTCAGCAAATACAATAATTACTCAGAAGTTAGCAGGGATGCTCAGACTTCTACACAACTTACTGTTTTCCCCTGGCCTTGACTCAATAAGAAAACACAAGCAAAAATGTAAATCTTTTTGTTGACAATTTCGAGAATTTACTCTCTCATTGAAATTTAAGAAATTCACTGACTATGACATTTTTCTCATCCTTCAAATGGGTCAATTACAAGTTTTAGAAAGATTTCTTTTATGAATTAAACTATTTTCAAAACACATTAACCTCAGCTTTCAAAGAGAATAGACTGTATTACTTGCTTGCATTTGAAGTTACCATTTCTTTATTGTTATGATTAGGTAGTATATTCTCCTTTATTAAAACAAAAACCAAAAACCTAGATGCAGCTGATTCAGCATTAATAGAACAGGTTTTAGACATGGCTACTGTACTACTAATGATGGATTTGTGTTGAGCCATGCCTATTCTCTCATTTAATCTCTCCCGTCTCTAGTGACAAATTTTTTATGCATTTGCTCTGTACTTGGGCAGTGTTAGGACTGAGCCCTTGGCTAAAGATCAGAGGATTTCCTCCATGAAAATCTGTCTGGTTCATAGAATATTTATAATTGTGACCTTGACCTCACTAGCAAAAAATACCATTGTATTAGACTAGTGCTTTTGTTCTTGCTTTATCATGCATTTGAAAAAGAGGAAGACATTGTTGTCTCTTTGGTCTTGGTCTAGTGAATCATCAGACATGATGACGATGGTGGTGGTGATGGTGATGACAGCTTTTAGTTGTTTTTAAAATTGAAAACAGTCCTAGCAACATTGCTGAGCACACACTGAGAACTTAAATGACATGTGGTGTATGTTCAGAGGGGTCCAGTGTTCAGGATCACTTTTTCTGATGTGCCAAACATTTGCCAATGTAAGGAAGCCAAGGGTTTAATACCTTTTTTGATGTGTGAAATGATGCAGTGAAATGGAATTTGAAGCCAGGAAAACCCAGCTTTATTTATCCTCCCCTGATTGATTTACTTACATAATCTCTCTTTGAGCCTCAATTCTTAAATCTGGAAACTGGGGATGATAATATATATCTCATGGATCAGATTAGGATTAGATGGTTGAGCAGTGTTTGTGGATGTTCATTTTAATTGGAGATAGGCAGCAAAAGGTTTCTTTGACGTGCCTAGTTTTAACACATATTAACAAATCAAGACTTTGAGCTTCACTGAATTTAAATTTCTTTCTATCTCCTGGGTAAAGACATCCTACATGGATGAAACTTTTCTGATTCTTAAGGAAAGGAGATCCTATGGCCTTTCTGCCCAACTAGGACCTCACAGCCCTCACAGTCAAGGAACTCTTTCTCGTCTCTAGCCTACATATTCATTTTTGGAATTCAGACTCGTTCCTTCTGTACTAACCTTTGTGAAAATGGAGAATAGATCATTTTAATCTTTATTATTCTCAAAGTAAATTGATATATAAATTTAAATAATTGCTGAGTTATCCTTGAGTTTCCCTTCCTTCATAACCTAAATCCTGTATGGAGAGTTCAGGGCCTTAGGTACCCTCTTAATTTTGATGCATGCATTTATTTTTTTTGCTGTGTATTGTCCTTGGTGATTATCAGTGAGGAATACTTTGTTTTGGAAAGTGGGAATGGCATGGAATGGTGAGCTCTGAGTGTTGGGATTTAAGCTAGTATCCCTAAGAGACATCTTAAAACTAGTAACAATGCATGTTTCACAATTAAATATAATTAAAAAAATTTTTTTTAGATTTTCTTACTTTTAATTTTTTTAATTTGCCTGTTTAGTTTTAAACTGATTTCCTTTTCAATGATTTCATTTGTATTTTCTTACCTAAAATGTGAACCACTCCTCTCTTATATGGAAGATATCATTGTACATATCAAGTCTGTGGAAAATTAAATCAATCAATTAATTAATTAATTAATTAATTTGGTAATGGGGATAGAATCTGAGGGTACTTAACCACTGAGCTACATCCCCCAGTCCTTTTTAATTTTTTTTGGAACTGTGGATTGAACCCAGGGGCACTAATTACTGAGTTACATTCTTAGCCCTTTTTATTTTTTGAGAGAGGGTCTCACTAAATTGCCTAAGGTCTTGCTAAGTTGCTGAGGCTGCCTTTGAACTTGGACTCCTCCTGCTTCAGCCTTCTGAACCACCTGGGATTACAGGCATGTGCCATCATGCCAGGCATTTTTTTTTATTTTTTATTTTGAGAGAGGATAAATTGCTTTGGGCCTTATAAAATTGCTAAGGCTGGCTTTGTACTTGTAATCCTCCTGTCTCAGACTCCACAGCTGCTGGGATTATAGGCATACACCGCTGTGCCTGGCTGAAAAATGGTATTCTTTAGCTCTGGCCATTATTTTTCTTTTAAAATGATGGTTCCTTTTAGGGAACCATGATCCATATGGTGTGCTGTGATGCTAAAATCCTGACTTTTCACTACAGTTCATATGTACAGATGAATCTGCAGCCTTGTGGCTGTGTGTCCACTGGGTTGACTTCCTAAAATGGTACTGACTCCTATTATTTTGTCTGTGTTGTACTGTGGCATTGAACTTATTTAAGTGAAAACTTTCGGTTCAATAGAATTACATATTTAGTTCTGCATATGATTTTTCTGATGAAGATTGGACTTGATTTTGTTTAGCTTTTGAATGTAATGCTCTCCTTATAGCATTTCACAAGATTCTCCAGAGTGTTTACACACATACAGATACACACATACCTAAACAGCCACACAAGGGCACTCTCATATTTCAGATGAGATATGGTTATCATCATATTCTAGTGTTGTGTAGACTTTTTTCTGAAGAAATTCAGATAATCTTGGTTTCTGAAAGTAGTTCCTGGGCTGAGGATATACTTAGTTGGTAGAGTGCTTACCTTGCATGCACAAGGCCCTGGGTTTAATCCCCAGCATACCACCCCTCCCGCAAAGTAATTCCTTAGGTTAGTAGAGGCTTAGTTCACAACTAAACATGTGCAAAGTTATTATTAACTCATTACTGAACATGGTACTATCATGATTCAGCCTTAGCGATGTGAAAATGATTGTCTCATTATTGCCTCTAACAGGTATCATTTTGTATTGATGGTGTCATTTTAGTGAGCATCTTGTTTGATAAAGCTCTTAATAGTTACCAGAATTCAGGTATTATGAAAGTATTAGGTATCTATCAATCTGTGTTCATTGATTAAATGTACACAGTAGGCACTGAGAAAGTAATTATGAATCCTGTCCTAAAGGGGCTTTTGGTATAACTGGAAAGATTACAAATGTATAGTATTTATTATGTAGGGCAGAAAACATTCAGTTCCTTATGGGGCTGTAGAAACTCATAGTAACAGGAAAACCCGATTTCCTATTTGGGAAATCTGGAAGGGATTAGGAGGAACATGAAAGATTACAAGGATTTCTGCATAAGGAAATGAGATAGTACGGGGAAAGATGCTTTAGGCAGAGAGCAAACTGAAGCAAAGCTTGATATGCAGAAAGAACTAGAGATCTTGTAGAAACTGTTTATTTTGGTTTTCACTTGAGTAAAGGTATTGAAGAAGGATGAAGCCTGGCAGTAGAAGCTGTGAATGCCAAACTGACAGTGGGGTGGGGGACATGAATTCCAACTGTAGATGCTTTGTTTAACATGCTAAGTGTTTTACATAGATGCCTGTATGCTTTTTCTGTCTCCCCATCCCCAGCATTCTCCTCTTCTCTTGCCATTGTAAAACTGTTAGCTCCTCAAAGCTTTAATCCTGGGATTTCATGTATTCAGCATCTATTATTATAAGTGCTTAAAAAGAATTTGGTGAATGAAAGTTGAATAATGAAGATTGAACCCTACTTTGTAGATAGTGGAGAGGGAGAGCGTGTTTTAGAGTAGCATTTGGGAAGCTGAACTTTGCAAAGAATACAGCTGGCATTATGGGGTAAGCAAAAACCTTGAAAAGAACTGGCATGGAAATTAGACTCTCATAGATTGTCTTCCTACTATATGCCATTCGTTTAAAAATCTTACTGTTTATGTGAATCACCTTGAAATTTCTCAATAGGGCTGATTTCTAGGCTTTACTCTTTGGAAATTGTGATAAGTAAGTGTGAGTTGGTGCCAAGGATCTAGATTTTGTTTATGATATTTTGCCCATTCTGGCAACCACTGAGAGAAGAGAGATACAGTGAGGGCCTGACTTTATTTCACCCTGGGAATAGAGGACAGGGGTTATACCTAGTGAATGTCGTGAGAACTAGTTGAGTATATTTGGACACTAGTTCTTTTCTCAAAGTTGGAAAGAATCAAAGCTGACACCTGCTTTCAGACTGATAATGGGGAAGATGATGATGTGATCCATGAAGCAGTGGTGTTTCTTGGTTGCTGAGAAGGATGAGGAATTGCAGTTGTGGTAGAGAATGGAAGGGCATCCAGCAACTCTGCCCAGCAGAGGTTCCTTTGGAACTTGGAAAAGACAGACATGGAGATAGAGTTTATTATTTATTATACAGAAGGGCATGCTATGAGTGATTATGATGATGATGACCATAGTAAATAGTAACAATTTATAAAAAAACAACCATTTATGAGCCAGGATACTGCTAATAATTTTATATACTTCTCACTTTTATAGAAACCTGGGGAAATTCCCAATTTACAGAAGAAAAAAAATGCTGGGTTTCTGAGATGTTAGTTTGCCTTTTTTCAGAAAGCCTATGTGTATGTCATGCATTTCTGATGACTTCAGCACTTGACTCATTATTCAAAAAAAAAAAATTGTGCCTCAGGGAAAGACAAGTTTAGCAAGATCAACTCCAGCATTTTTGTTTAGTTTTGTGTGTGTGTGTGTTTTTTTAACTCTTTTAAACAATGAAGACTTTTGCTAGGCACGGTGGTGCATACCTCTAATCCCATGGCTTGGGAGGCTGAGTCAGGAAGATCCTGAATTCAAAGCCAGCCTCAGCAAAAAGCAAGATGCTCAGCAATGCATGGAGACCTGTCTCTAAATAAAATACAAACTAGGGCTGAGGATGTGACTCAGTGGTTGAGTGTCCCTGAGTTCTACCCCCAGTACCTCTTCTCCCAAAAGAGAAAATACCAATGCCAGCTCGGAGAAAGTTGGATTATTAACAGTATCAAATGCTTCAGAAACGTAAATTAGTATTGAAACTTGGAAAAATCTCCTAGCATTGATAGAGATCATTAGTACTCTGTGAAGTTAGAACTCAGTGAAATGGAGATGGAAGAAGACAGATTGCAAAATATTAGAAGTTTGTCTTTAGAGACCAGGAGAGGTTGGTTGTAGCAGAGCTCCCAGCAAATTGGTAATATATTAAGTACAGAATAACCTGTGGAGCCCAAATCAGAAGGTGAGCTGTGAGCAGTGTACCTTCTGGAAGTGCCTTAAGGAAAGTGCTTGTAATGACTGTTAACTCAATCTCAGGACTATCCAGTCACATCCGTGCATGGGAAGTCATTCCATATTCCACCTACTATTACAGCTTCCTCCATTTCTATTCCAAATTTTATCATTTTAATCCTCCTTTTTCATTTTCAATTTATGATTTACTTTTAATCATTTTATATTTTATTAGCATATCATAAAGTTCATCCTTTTAAAGAGTGTCCTTTTTTAAAAAAAAAATATTTGAAAAGTTGTGAAACCGTGAACACTGTCTAATTCCAGAACATTTTGCTCACCTCATCAACAGCACTGTTCCTTTTTCTTTTCCTCTGGCTTTACTCTCTGTGCAGTATTTCTTCATATTTGTCTGTTGTGGACATTTTATGTAAGGGGAATTATACAACTTGGTGCTTTTTACATGTACATTCTTCAGGGCTCCTCTATGTTGTAGCATTTATAATCACTTCATTTCTTTTTGTAGCTACATGATATGCCATTATTGAATATACCATATTTCATTTGTCCATTCTTCAGTTGATGGGCATTTGGGTATTTCTACTTTTTATATACCATGAATAATGCTGCTATGAATGTTAGTGCACATGTTTTGTTAATACATGTTTTCATTTCTCTTAGGTATACACTTAGGAGTGGTATTATTTGGTTACATGCTAACTCACTGTTTTAAGTTTTTGAACAACTGCCACATGATTTTCTAAAACTATTGCACCATTTTACTTTTTTTTTCCTAGCAATCTGAAGCTTCTGCTTTTTCCAAATCTTTTTGCTAACACTTGCTACTTTTCAAATGGTATAGCAATGTGTGAAGTGGTATAGCAATGTTATTTTGATTTGTATTTTACTACTGACTGCTAATGTTGAACATCTCTTCTTGTACTTGGTGATCATCATCTGTCTTCTTTGGAAAAATATGTGTTTAATCCATTTCCCCTTTTAACTGATCTATATGTCTTTATTATCAAATTGTAATAGTTCTTTATATATTCTGGACATTAGAACTTTTTCATAAATAGTGTGTGGTAGATTTCCAACTGCATTATTTTTGCATGTGGCTACCCTGTTCGCTCAGCATTACTAGTTTTTCCAGGTCAACTAACCATAAATTTAAAGGTTATTTATAGACTCTCAATTCTACTTTGTTAAATTTTATGTCTATATGTTTATTGTTATACAAGTACTACAATGTTTTGATGATGGTAGTTTTGTAATAAGTTTTGAAATAATAATATTTTAACTACCGTAACATTTATCATTGCCATTTTGAAGTCTGTATTTCTGAATAATACAATTATGTAGAATTATTTGCTAGTTTATATCTTATTCACCGTTGTGGAAAGTTATTTGACAGTATTTTGTGGTTTCCGATATCTCGAGGAAAGAGAGGAAAAGTGTCTAACTAGATACAATGAGTCTGAAATAAATTGATGACTGTAGTCATAGAAATTCTAAGGAAAAAAATTCCAGCATTTAAGCTCTAAAATTTGAATATGACTTATTGCTAATTGTGCTGAAACATTCTTTTAATCTTAACATTTATGGAAACACATTTATTGCATGAAAAGAATATACAGTATAGTTTAGCTATAGTCATGCAATGATGCATATGTGAAGCTTACCCTGTGAGAATTGTGATATATCACTTTTATTAATTTAAAAGCATATATAGAAATTGGATTAGATGTTTAAATGATGTTAGATGTTCTTGTTGGATACTGTGTCTTGTATGGAAGATAGAATAAAAGAATACTAATGAAACTTATTTTTCTAAGACATGCTCTTTTCTAAGATATGAATGTGAGTAATAAAATATACAAATAATCTATGCACTTGCCTATCAAGGATATATTTATTTATGGTGTAGTACATTGAGCATACAGGTGAAGTGCAGATCCAGCTGGCATGATCAGGTATGTGATTCATCAAATTTTGCATACATTGTTTTTAGGTCTTTGGAAGGAAAAGTGTCTAATTAGAAATATGCATCTGTTCCTTTCTTCTTTGTGTTTTTCTCTTGAGTCTGCATTATAATTTGTATATACATATATTTACATAAAACATATTCATTATTTTATATAATTTGTAATGGGATGTACAGTTGTTTGGTCTGGATAGGCATCCACCCGATTCTAGGTAATAACATGCCCTCTGCCTCCTGAGGACTTAAATTGATTTTTAAAAAATGAAGGTTTTTTTTTGTACATCTAACAGTATTCATATCCCTTTCTTTCAGCATCATTGCCTGTCTCCAATTTCTTAAGGCCTATGAATCTAGAAGTGTGGATAGGATGGGGGGAGTCTATATTTGATTTAATACTTTATGATACCAATAAAGTATTATAGGAAAATAGGCATATAAAATTTGGCCCTAATTATTCAAATAGAGTTGTTTCCATATATAGTTCATGAATTTTTAAACAAATTTCATGCAAAATGTGTAAGAGACTTTGAATCACATATTGTTCTTTAAGCCAGCTCATAATAATTATGCTATGTGGAACTCACTAAGTATACTGGTACAACATATATATTTTTTTATTAATTTGGAAAAAGCATGATTTGCTAAATTGTACACTGCTGTCATTCAAAGTCATCATAGCAAATATAATCAGAGGCAAATTGTCTGGTATTTTTCTGCATGTATGTTACTTATAGGTAAAGGACCTGGGTAGGCTCTTCTCTCTCCTCCTAAGGGGGAACACTAGCAGGAGGTGTCCGTTCTGACCACAGTGCACAAATGGGGATGTCACAAGAACCATTCCTTTTCTACCCTCCAGTTTGAATCTGCCACGTGTGGGGAGATATATATATAATCATTACACAAAAAAGAAATATGCTGCCCTTTTCCTTTTTATAGGGAAGTGATAAAGAAATGAAGCATGCTGAGCTGATGTTATAAAAATACTCTTTTTTGTTCTGTAGTTTTGACAATTCAGTTAGTTTTTAAAATGCATGTCACTCTGAAACTCAGGTTCTAACTCTGTGCAACTTAATATTCTAAAATATAACATGTATATATTAATGGCAGACGGCTTGCAAAAGGTGAACTAACAATAATCATGCTCATTGACACATTTTAATAGAAGAGACAGACAGGCTATTTTAAGCTGGGAGTGGTGAAAATGATTGAATTTTCTTTTAAAATGGAAAGGCTTACACATTTTGGGCTTATTTTAGAATTCCTACCCTAAGGACCTTGCACCTTTGCATTTCTTTCTTTCTTTCTTTTTTAAAAAATTTTTTGGTTGTTGATGGGCTTTTTATTTTTATTTTTTTATATGTGGTGCTAAGGATTGAACCCAGTGCCTAACACATGCTAGGCAAGTGCTCTACCATTGAGCCACAACCCCAGCCCCGTACATTGACTTCTGTGGGACAAAATTAAAGTTAATTCATGCTCTATCACACTAAGTCTAGTTTTTAGCACCTTTGTGCTACATATTAAAGTTTATTAAATTGGTGAACTCACACTTTTTTCTCAGGTATGCCTAAATTTGCTTTTTGGGGCAAAGAGTAGAAAGAATGATTTTTCGTGCTTTTCTGGTTTTTAGAATGCGTCTTAGAATTCCTTTTTTTTTACCTTTTGCTCTGGAATTCAAGCATCATACTAAAAGTATTAATAGCCAATATCATTATTAGAAGTTAATATTATCAATAACAACTTGCTAGTCCTCCTATCTCCATGTATTTATTTCAATTTTGTTATTTTAATGAAGTACTCTTTTATTTACTTATTTTTTTTTTCATGCCTTTCCCACTGAAACAGTAAACTTCTTAAGGGCAGGAACTTGTAGTGTTCTTAAATGACTGTATTAACATGTAAACTTTTATCTTTGGAGTGGTATGGGAAAGCAAGAATTTAAGTGGTGGGAGTGACCTGATCAGATTTACATTTGGGTTTAAATGTTAATTTAAACCAAATTTGGAGAATACTCTCAGTGGTCTGCTTTTGGGGGCATGTCTGGCAACAGAGAGAAGAATAGAAAGTTGGCACAGCAAGAGTTGGCAGTGGCCTGATTGAACCTGCTGGTGGCAGGTGGAACTCTCATGGGATAATTTAGGTCATATAATGGAGGTAGAATGATTGGGGTGTGGTGGTTGACTGACAGAAGTGGAGAGTGAAAGGAAGAGTCAAGGGTCATGCTCATATTTCTTTGTGTGCAACTTTTGAAGTTATTCACAAGGGGGGAAATGGTGATTTTGTATAGAATAGAATGGATTCAGTTAGGATTTTGTTTCATGTGAGGTGCCTGAAGGCTGTCAAGAAGAAACTTCCAGTAGGTTTTTGCAGATATGAATTCAGAACTCAGGGGAGAGATCTGTGCTGCATTTAGGTTTATCAAAGCATAAATGGTTATTGAAGCCACAGTAAAGGAGATTTCCCAGGGAAGAAATATCGAGAAAAGAATAGAGGATTAAGGGTAGAGTCCTGGAGATTGTAGGCATTTACAGAATAAGCAAATGAAATAGGGCCCAAGAAGGCATAACTCAGCAGCCAGAAAAACTGGTATAGAACCAGGGGAGCAGGAAGCCAAGGGAATAGTGTATGAGGAAGTTTATGGGCTGTAGCATCAGATGACACAGAGGAAGCAAGTAGGAAAAGAACTAAAAGGTATCCATTAGACATTTATTGAAATACATTGCTCAGGGGCCTATTGTGTGAGTGCAGACAGTCCTATAATGGCAGCCACCAGCTTTCAAAATATTTCATGAAAAACCATCACCTCTGTTAATTCCTGATATCTTAATTATGGTTGTGTCTTTTGACCTTTTCCACCTTTTAAAATTTGAAGCTGCAAAGAAAGACCTTGTCAACATGGTAGGGGGAGCAAAAACAAAGGACCAGGTTTCTTTATTTAGGTCCAAATATGTAACTCATAGGAAAAAAATACTTTCTGATAAAGAATTATTTTACTAAGAGAAAAATGGAAATTTTCTTAATGTTGCCAGCCAGAGTTATTCTCTACTTTTTTTTCAGTAAAGCCAAACCTGTAGTGTATTGAAATTGCATGCAATTTAAAAGATGAAATGCTGAAACACTTAAATGATTTCTTTCATTTTTGCATTCTTGGTATTGGCTGTGTATGTGGAGACACAGATGAGACAGTTAAGATTATTCAAATGAAAGAATAGACTAGCTTTCATGACATGATGAAAAGTACAAATGGACAAAGTCTGGGAAAAATGGAAATCCAATTTGATAGTATTTCCTTCTCTTGTTTGGTAGTCAGTTTACAATCATATGGGCCCATTGTGATGGCATGCAGTACCTTCTGAGTTATTTGAAATTGAGTTCCTGTCATTAAGTCCTTCTGTATTTGTAACTCTTAATAAAATTACATATTAAAAATATAAACAGTCATCTTTATGTTTTGTTTTTATCACTGAAATGCATAATAAAATGTATCAAATACTGAGCACTGATGAGAATATAAATGAGAAGAAGATTTAAAACTCAACAAATATGTATTTGGATAAAAAAATAGAAAAGGCTTAGCAAAATCAATATAGTAGATACTTTTAAAACTGCAATTGGGGAATAAAATGATTCTTTTGGTAGAAGAGAAAACTAAGTTGGGTGGAAGGAAATTTATTTGGCCAAGATATTTTGAAAAGCAACTTAAAGAGCTTTGAGATTGCATGAGGCCAATGTAATGAAGTCCTACTTCTCCTTTTATTAAAGTAATTATCATTTGTAATGTTCACTTTGCCTAATGAATTTCATTATTATTTTCTCTAAAAGATCTTATTTCTCTTGATTTACTTTTATAAATATTAATCTGTACTTTTTGGTTGTTTTATAACACATTTGGTCTTTTTTCCACATCTAGTAGATATGTGAGTTAGTGTGAGTCCCCCAAGTAAAGATTTGATTCACATTTTATTTCATTGATACTATAGGAAGGCCCCTCTACTAGACAACCCTCATTTCATTTTTCTTACATATTTCTATCCAAGTAAATATTGGGCAAATCAACTGCTGTTGTCTGTGTATCGCCTTAAGTTCTCATCCCAGTCAAAATGAGTTACTCCTTCCTTTTGATTCTGTCTGGATAAGACCCCTTTCTAAACAGGTGGAGGCAGAGATGGTAGATGGGTTGCTTATGGTTGTAGCATGAGGCTAGGTGGGCATTGCATTTGAAGGTCTCAGAAGGTAGACTCAAGGGGTATGTTCTACAATACAGCATATTGGGAAGGAGACAAAGTCAGGTAATGACTCATCAACCTGATTGGTTAGGTTTTGAGAGATAGTATAAACTGAGAATCCATTTAAAGATAAAATGGTTTGAAACTGGGGAAGGGATAAGGCATCTGGAAAACAAAATCACTGAGCCAGAAATTCTTACATATTTGGCAGCACAGAAGATCATCAGTAAAGACCCAGACCTAAGAAGGATACCAAATACTTTTAAACTCATTTTATAACATGTATTACAATATTTTATTTACTGGGTACATTTATAAATTCACATTTCACCATAAAACATTATAAATTTCTATAAAGCCATTTTTTTATTATTGTCTTTTTGTGTCTATTGCCCACATTATATAATATTTAGCATGTCATAAATGCTAGGTAAATATTTATTTCAGTATTGAGTAAATGTTGAGTTTATTATGTATATTACAGTAATATAATATTAATGTTTCTAAATTTTCTCCCAAGAAATCCATTTACTTTTAAAATTAAATATTATGTTGTAGGAATTATCATAAAAATATTGCTTATTTCACTCTCCAGAATAGAAGACACAATAGTGTTAGGTAATATGACAAGAGTGTGCACAGTGACTACAGAAGTCCTTCAGAGACTCACTATTCTTTTGAGGGAGGTTAAGGAGTCCACTGACCCAGGCAGAAAAGAGTAGCACCTGCTTGGGGAGTCATGAGGCGGGAACACATATGATTGTGGGTAAATGATTTAGTAGGGAAATGCACTGGGGATTGAGAAAATGTAGGAGAGAATCATTGCAAAGAGGGAACATATCTTGAAGACATGAAGTCATGCTGTATTGAAGAATTTTAAATTCTTTGTTCTGAGAAGCACTGAGGGGTATGTGAAAGGAATCTCATTGCATTTCTTTTATTCTTAGTTCTTTACTTTCTACATAATTCCCATCTCATTAATTACTGTAAAATCTGTCAGGTGTTTTAACATTAAACTGTCCATCCAGCAATAAATGAAGTGCTTGATGCACAGATGTGACTACAAAAGCCACCAAATGGTGGTATCTGCACTGAAAACTCTACTCCCTGTTAAATAAATCCTTTAGCTAATTGAAATCTAGTGTGAGTTAGGTTTAAAGCATATATAAACTGAAACTTCATTTTTAAAATTTATTAAGATAAGTATAAAACATTATAATTTACTTCTTGGGCCAAAACTCTTTCAGAATTAAATGGGTTGATATTTATTATGGAGATCCATATGTTTTGAAAAGCCATATGTTTTGAAAAGAAACATTGCAGTACTTCCTACATTAATACACCTGGAATAAAATATAACCATACATACAAAAACGTCTTCTTGAACACAATAAACTATAATCATTTTGAATTATCCTCACAGTATAGCAGTATTAACCTTTTAACATCTAGAGAATTTATTCTGTATCTTGACTTCTACATGTGTTAAGCCAGAACTTTTCATGTGATGCATAAATTTGTGTACATATGCAGCAGTGATATTGCTATTTATAATCAAGTACAAAACTTCAGGGTTTCTAAGTTATAATTTGCTCCAGAAATTTTAAAAGAAGGTAGAATTACTTTAATATTCATTTATATTCTGTAAATTTCATTCTTTGGGATTTTTTAGTGAATCAGAACTATATCTAAGAAATCTTGATATATATGTTTTGTATTATGGCAGATGAATGTTCAAATAATCCAGAACTAATGGTTTCTATTCTGGTTTGTTATTCCTTGAATGGTCTTTAGAACCAGTCTCCATCACTCTTCAGAGAGTCAGTCTTGTATTTTACTCTCTGGGCATTAAGGTTTCTTTCTAACAATATAACCAGTATCTCAAGTATTTTTGAGAAAGGCATCAATATCAAAATTCCAGGTATAACTAGGTACCCCAAAATATTTTAAATATTTCTGGACAATCAATAAGATACTCTTTTAGACCCTTTATAAACAAGGAAGAAATTTCTTACAGATAATTTGTCTAAAAATTGTGTCATCCAGTTGGATTCATGGAATCAACAACCTATAGATGATATATACTAATGGGAACCTATCAGTGTAGGGAAGTATGATAGTACCTATAAATTGCACTAGAAATAATAGAGGCTAGTTTTACAATTCAAAGCTATTTGATAAATTAAATGAGAAATTATGACAGTAAATTTTATTGGGGCAGTTCCAGTGAAGTGCAATTTAAAATAATAGTTATGTATAAACTTAAAAAATAACTCAGCATTTGTTTATTAAATATAAAAATGGTAGAGCTCGTAGTAGGTTTAAATTGAACACGAGTTAGCTTTTTTATTTTTGCATGAAACATGTAATTTACATACCATACAGAGTTACAAAGAGAAAGAAAAAAATATAATCCTGCCTTCAGGAGACCAGTAAAGATAAATTATGAAACATTCGAGCTCTAAAATATGTATGTTGTTTATATTTATATTCCAAGATGATTTGCCTGAAATTGAGTACCATATGTGTGTGGAAGGTTGAAGATACTCCATGTTAAATGATTTTGTACTGTTTATATTGTCAGTGAGAACAACCTAGTTGCTTTCTTCTGAGATATCCTCTTGATATATAACTTAGAAAATTGTGATTCCTTAAGTCATTAGAAGCACTGGAGTTTAGAGGATTGTGTGATATGCTACTGTTTTTTCTTCTTCTTTTTTTTTTAAAGAGAGAGTGAGAGAGGAGAGAGAGGGAGAGAGAGAGAGAATTTTTAATATTTATTTTTTAGTTCTCGGCGGACACAACATCTTTGTTGGTATGTGGTGCTGAGGATTGAACCCGGGCCGCACGCATGCCAGGTGAGCGTGCTACCGCTTGAGCCACATCCCCAGCCCCTCTTCTTCTTATTATTTCAACATTTCAAAAGGAATTGGTCCTGTTTTCCATATCTCTTTTGGAATGCTCAGTAATAAATGTCTCATTGTGGAAATTGCATCTGTCATTCTTGTAATTCCCTACACTCAGCCTTTTAATTTGGGTAATGCTCTCTTTATCCCAACCATTAGTTAAAGTGAATTATCGTTTTAGAACAGGAAATGGACCCTAGAGGTCATATAGTTGGATTACCTTCCGAGATCTAAATGCCCTTTGCAAGATACCTGATACATATCCAGGATGTGTACCCAATACCTGGAACAACAGGCATCTTTCTAAATCCTTTCAAATTTTGCTTGTCAGTATTTTATCTGTCCCTTTCATTTTGTCCTTTTAGCTTTTAACTTGGTTTTGATCATTATCATGGCTGGATATCTGCAAATAGCCTCCTAACTGATCTCTTTCCTCCAATTTTTCTTTCCTAGAATATCTTACACCACTGTCTGAATAAAATTCCTAAAACACTTTGATCATATTGCTACCTTGCTCAGAAGCCTTCAGTAATTCCCTGTAGCCTGCAAGATAGTCAGAATTCATTAACTTGAAATAATCTGCCCCTGACATATGTCTGGGTTTAACTCTAGCTCTTTCAGCTTCCCAAGCCATCTCTTTGAGCTTAGTCAACTCTCTTTCATTGAAAATCTGTTGTACTTTCTTGTTCCCATACCATCGCTGATGCTATTTTCCTTACCTCTGCATTTTTCATTATCTTTTTAGAATTATCCAGGTTTTAAGACCCAAGACATCCCTTCTGTTTAGTAACTCACTCCAGATCCCTGCCAGTACACTGTGATATCTTGCTTTTCAGAACTCCTAGGGTGCCCATTTTCAGCCTCATTGATTTGGTGATTAATCATAAACTAACTTGTGACAGTTTTCATATTGTTATATTGAACTATAATTTATCTTTTGTATTGATGTTTAATTTTTCACATTTTTTAACTTGGCTTTCTTCCAGATTAATTTTATGAGGTGGCTTGGTGTAAAGCAGATGGTTTCAAACTGTATTCTACAGAACTCTAGGAATTCCTGAAAATGCAGCTTGGGAAGGGAGAGGGGTAGACTGAGACTTGTGAGTTCCTCTCACCTTGGACAGAAAATCTCTGCTTCAGTCTGTTTTGTTTTGTTTTTTTCTATCAAAATTGTGCGTTTGATTGTTTTTGGAAAATGTGGAAGCTAAAGATGTTTGAAAAAGGTGGATGTGGAAGACAGGCACCCAGATTTTGAGTAAGGAGAGTTGCATTTTAAGTTTTACTCCTTCCTGCCATGGGCTTTAGTTTACTAATTTATAAATTTATAGGATCTATATATATATATATATATATATATATATATATATATATATATATATATATATATAAATCACATTCCTTCAACTGTAAAAATTTTTAAAGCTATGAAGTCTAGCTTCACTAAAATCATGACATTTTATTTTTTAATTTTAAAAAGTTATTCCACAAAAGGTTTGTTTATTTGCAAAGTTCTGTTAGTGAGTTGCTTGCAGTTTTTAGTTGCAGCCAGGCCAGAATGCTTCACATATGGCACATTAATTATAAGATAATTAAATATGAAGAAGGCAAATTATATTTCACTTTTCCCTCTTGATGGAGACACTGTATGAAGCATTTGTTTGCCTTTTGTGGCTCTGTACCACTTATGAGCTCTTCATTAGCACTGGACCAGAATTTTTTATGTGATTTTTTAAACCATGAAGAATATTACCTTCAGAAACTACAGAATTTAAAAACAAAGCTACCGTTGAGTGTCCCAAGAAATAAAAAGCATGAAGGCTAAATCTGTGTAAAGCAAGAGGATATAGTTCCTGATGTCAGTCTTTTTATCCAGTAATCTTTTCAAAGCAGGGAGTCACCTTGAAGACTGGCAGCAAGTACCATTGCTGTGTGTAAGACTGAGAAAAGAGACTTTCCTCGCCTGCCTTATTCTTAGGCTAGCACCTACAAGACTTTAAGAACACCTTCTAGATGGTTGTCACTGTAGAATTTAGCCTGAGAAGCAGAATTTAGAGCTTGAAATAAACCTAGTCTGAGTCCTGTCAGTAAAGCACAACTTTATTCAAGTGGAAGCCATGTGAAACAGATCAATGACTGAACTTCAGCTTATGCTGGCTGTGTGTTCTTGTCAGGTTTGAGCCGCAAACCAGACAATAGAGGAGCCACTAAGATTTCTAGAAAGGTACACTTAGAATCAAGATTTTTCTACTTCTTCTTTTATGCCTTTATTTTAGAAAACAAAGCAAACTGGAGACCATTAAAAATACAAAAAGATTAAGATAGTGAATCTTTTGTGCCTCTTTGTAGCCTAAATATGTGTAGTTGTTGCAAATAGCATCGTTTCATATCACAGAAAATAAAGTGGAGCTTTCCTTGTAGATAGCTATTATGAACTGATAGATTAAGGGCTTCTGCTGCAGGTACTAGTTTCTACTACAGAACTGCTCCACCGTACATTTTTAAATGTCTCTTAAGCAATATTTATCTTCTCCAAATTCTAAGAAGTAGTCTTTTTTGGGGGAGGGGCACTTGGCCACTGAGCCACTTCCCAGCCCTATTTTTGTATTTTATTTAGAGACAGGGTCTCACTGAGTTGCTTAATGCCTCACTTTTGCTGAGGCTGGCTTTGAACTCATGATCCTCCTGCCTTAGCCTCTGGAACCACTGGGATTACAGGACTGCACCACTGTGCCCAGCAAGAAGTAACCTTTGATGCTCACAATTTGCATTTTCTCCCCAAGTAAGTCTGTCTGGTTTAAGAAGAAAATTATGGAGACTGTGCTGAAAATCTGAAAAATAGTCAGAGGTTCTGTTATGTGATTTGATCAGTTGATCTTCCATAGGCATCTAGTCAAATTCCCTTGAATAAAACAGAAAATATTGATATCACACTATGGAAGCAAAAAATTCAAACCAATTTCCCCTTTTGAATTGTGTCCAGCTATATCAAACATTTTGAAAGAAAAATTTTCAATTTCAAAGTTGTACACATGGATGCTTCTATTAGGTATTCTGGCATACAAAGTCTTGTGATGAAATGTAATCTAGTTCTCCAAATTTATCCATCAGGAATAAAATGTTTTACAGTTTCACCTCATTGAAATAATTTTGATCATAGAGATTCTATTTCTATTTACCTCTGTTCCTAATGCTCTCACAGCAGAACAATATCGTAAACAAAACAAATCAATCTCAAATTTCCATCATTCTCAGGTTCCTTGCACCTCCATGGACCACAAGAAGTCAAATGCCATTGTCTCATCTCCATTGAGTTGATTTGAATGGATCAAGGAGCTTTATATCAAATCAGAGACACGGCATCTGATAGAAGAGAAAGTTGGCTACGACCTGCATGCTGTGGGGTCGGGCTCCAAATTCCTCAATAGGACACCCATAGCACAAGAGTTAACATCTAGAATCAACAAATGGGACTTACTCAAACTAAAAAGTTTTTTCTCAGCAAAAGAAACAATAAGAGAGGTAAATAGGGAGCCTACATCATGGGAACAAATCTTTACTCCTCACACTTCAGATAGAGCCCTAATATCCAGAGTATATGAAGAACTCAGAAAATTAGACAATAAGATAACGAATAATCCCATCAACAAATGGGCCAAGGACTTGAACAGACACTTCTCAGAGGAGGACATACAATCAATCAACAAGTACATGAAAAAATGCTCACCATCTCTAGCAGTCAGAGAAATGCAAATCAAAACCACCCTAAGATACCATCTCACTCCAGTAAGATTGGCAGCCATTACGAAGTCAAACAACAATAAGTGCTGGCGAGGATGTGGGGAAAAGGGTACACTTGTACATTGTTGGTGGGACTGCAAATTGGTGCAGCCAATTTGGAAAGCAGTATGGAGATTTCTTGGAAAGCTGGGAATGGAACCACCATTTGACCCAGCTATTCCCCTTCTCGGTCTATTCCCTAAAGACCTAAAAAGAGCATGCTACAGGGACACTGCTACATCGATGTTCATAGCAGCACAATTCACAATAGCAAGACTGTGGAACCAACCTAGATGCCCTTCAATAAATAAAAAGTCTTATGCACTTAAAATTTTCTTTAAAATAAATTATGATCTTTCACTTATAAATGAAAATGATCAGGGACTGTTTTCTGAAGAAGAATGACTATCATGTATCATTTAGGAAAGAAAAGACTACTAAAAACTATTAAAGCATAACTTTCAGTTTAACTTAAGGATATTTTTCTTTAGTGAAAATATGTGAAAGTTTGCAGCTATGCTTTTCATGTGGGCTTTATGTTTTAAGCTTGCTCAAGTTCATTATTCTCCTCTTTGATCTGAGTACAGCTCAATTAAAATTTTCATGAGAGAAGCATAGTTCACTTGCTTAAGGCATGTGTTTTAGATAGTGTTAAGATATTACATTAATGTAAGAGTTCTTATTGCTGGAGTTTTAGAAACATATATTCATTCTATTATTGTTGCTTACCACCCCCAGATAGTTTCAAAATATACAATACCTTCTTTATTCTTTGAAGCAACAATATATTTTTAGTTTAATTACATAGATATATTCAGATAAAAATTTCAACATTTGTTACATCCTAATTATAAATTATATACACACATATACTCAAGTTTTATAAGATATTAATCCTTATCAGAAAACACGTGATTTCATTTAACAGTGTTGTTTTGGTTCATTTTACAATGATATGACAAGTTAATTTGAAATAAGTGACATCTGCCCCTTGATACTTTTATAAGGCTTTTACAAATGATAAGAAAAGAATAAATTATGTAATATTCACACCAGTGGGAGAATTACCTGATTCATTCTAATTCATTTATTATTGATAGTATAAATCTTATTTTGATGATTTAAAATAACATTGATTTAAAAAATATGATTTTTGAAACCCTAAAATTACATCTGGTGTATAAAAATAAGTGGTATTTTAAGGTGTCCCCAGAGTAGTAGCACTGGCTCTTTGCATGTGTTTATGATAGTTTTGCTTCATGTAATCACTTGGAACTGAACATATTTACCCTTTTAAAAATGAGAGAATATAACAGTTCCTGGGTTCCTGGGTTTAGGAAGAAGGTCATTGTGTATACATTCAGATGTTAGGCAAAAAGTATTTGAAAAGATTATTTAAATTAAGTTCATTCATGCTAACACCGCCACTGCCTTCAGTAAAGAATAGTCAAAGCCACCATATAGAAATCACTGTTTGGTACAGTGGGAACAGGTAGCCCACCATCTGAGCGAAAACCTCAATGAATGAGTGTCTCGACCCCTCGACACAGGATTCTTCTTTCAGCAGTTTATTCAGGCCTTTACTTATGTGTCTCTAGAAGCTTCTCCTTTTCCAACCCGCACCCCCCCAGCCTAATAAAGCATACCAAGCCCCAATGCAAAGCCGCCACGTGGACCTTTCTCATAGGGTGTTTTACAGCAACGTGCCAACTCTCCCAAAATAAGGAGTTGTTTATCACAGGCCACGGCGCTTATCAGCGCCATCTTGTAATGGCGACCACGGTCCGCTGACACGGCTCACCACAAATGAGAACCATCCCCACATTTGATTACTTATTTAGTTTTTAATTTCATCCTTTTCTCTATTAGATAACTTATATTTTCCTTATCAGTATGTGTAATTTCATTATCCTTTCAAAATAGTATTCTTTTATCTGCCATTTCATTCTTTAAAAGAATAGTTTGATATTAACACTTTTAAGATGATAAATTTACCACTGTGGGTTAATTTTTCAGGGGAGGGATGTCTTGTTTATGAATACTTACTAGTCTTTTAATACAGGAAAACATTCTATATTTTCTCCTTAAGATTTCATCTTTCTTCAATATATATTCTAGTCTGTCATTCATTAGAATATATTTTTGTATATGGATGAAGTAGAATCTGATTTTTTTTCGTTGTGTGTAAAACCAATTGTTCTAGTGGCATTTGTACTCTGTCTTCTCCCAGCTTATTTGCCTGCATCCTTTGCCTTACACGGGCTTTCCTGATAGGACAAGCTGTTCCTGGGCTCTGTACTCTATTCCTGTGGTTGATTTGACAAATTCTGGGTCAGTACATTTTGTCTTAACTGCTACAGCTTTATGCTTAGCCTTAATGTCTAGCTTGATAAGTACTGAGTCTAATCTTAACTGCTGAATATTTACATCCTTTCTTGTCTTTTTGTGCTTTAAGTCTGTCTCCTGAAAATGGTATATATCTGTAAATTTAAAACCCATCCTGGAATATCTACTTTTTAACTATTTTTTGTTCCCCTGACATTTTGTTTGGGATTTCTGTCATGTTTCACATTACCATGAATAATATATATACTGTAACTTCTTCCCCTTTCTTTATTCCTTCCTCCCTTCTCTGCTCTTCATTTTATTTCTAGGATTCTAATCATCTAGTAATCTCATTCCAGAGCAGGTTCTGTGCCACGTATTATAATGCTGGTGTGTCTCTAGAACTTGGAGGCTCAGAGATAGAATGTGTACCTAGTACATACAAGGCCTGGGTTTGATCCCCACCACTTAATAAAATAAAATAAAATAAAGCCATAGATCTCCCTCATGACCACAAAAGTCTATCATTTTTCAAGGTTTCATCATGGTTTAATTCTCTGGTTAAAGGAACTCATGAGGATCATTAGACATCTGAACTCTTCCGCTAATGCATCTGTTCAGTATTTTTTACTCACTCTTCCTACGTCATTCTCATTAAATATTTGTAAATTTGGCCTTTAAAAATAGACATCAGTACAACTGTTTATTCTTTTTTAAATATATTTTTAGCTATAGGTGGACACAGTATCAGTATCTTTTTTTATTTAATTTTTTTATGTGATGCTGAGAATCAAACCCAGTGCCCCACAATGCTGGGCAAGCACTCTGCCACTGAGCCACAGCCCCAACTCCAACTGTTTATTCTTGACCACAAACAAAGTATATTTCTTTTGAACAAAGGTTCCATAAGCTCGTAGGTGGTTGATGATGTGGAAACAGGAAGTGCAATGGCAAAAGCTCTTAGGTGCTCCTACAGATCTCATTGTTATCTTGGGAGAACCTAGTAGATTCTGCAGTGGTCCAGTGTCAAGAGGTACCCACTGTCACAACTCTATCTCACAACTAGGTATTGAAAAGCCATTTTTCTTTTTAGCATCCACTTCTTTAAAAAAATGTAGTTGTTGATAGACCTGTATTTATTAATTTTATTTATTCATATGTGGTGCTGAGAACAGAACCCAGTGCCTCACACATGCCTGACAAGTGCACTACCACTGAGCCCCAGCCCCAGCCCACTAGCATCTGCTTATTAATGTCAAAGATGGAGAAACTTAAAAATCCATCACTTCCTCGGTCACCATTTTCTAGAGTCTCATGAAGAATCTTTGTTTTTGAGTTTATGAAGTCTCAATATCCAGAACTAAGCCTGGATCCCAGGAGTCATTAAATAAATGTGAGTTGAAAAAGTAAAAGGGGAGTTGTGAGGGAGTACTACATTGGAAAGAGTGTCACCTTGCCATCTCTCTACCTCAGAGTGCTTGGGTCCCAGGTGACATAGTAGGATAAAGTGGAATTTTATACATGACTACTTGGTTACCACTTTCCCCGTGATGTTGTTCTTAGGAACTAGATGGCTTCTGTTGCTCTCATAGAAGGAATGCACTTGAAAACTGATGCATTGTTTTACAAAGAAGATTAAGGATTGAACGTTGGCCCCAATGAAGTATCTTCCATACCAGTTGGAGATGATCTTATAAGACATGAATTTAACAATATTTTTAGTGTTCCACAAAAGCTGGTAACAGCTGTGCCTTTACACAACAGGCCACTTATGAGGACCAACTAAAACAGTCTTCCTCATTTATATTCTGGTAGTAATGCTCATGATTTTATGGTGATTAGAATTTTGGAATTGACCATGATCTTCTCTATGTCTTTGAATATGTATTTCAAGGGAAATAATTTGTTATGTAATACAGGTTGGTAAATTGGGCTTCTTAAAAAAGGAATAAAAAGGTCATTGTTTATGAAAAGGTTTGGGGAAAGTTCAGTGGTTGCAATTGGATTGCTCTTCACTATCTCGCCTTGTTACATACTCCTATAATATTAAATGGTATAGTGGGTTGAATAATGACTCCTTAGAGATGCCTATATTCCAGGCATCTCTAATCCCAGAACCTGTGAATCTGTTCATTTACATGGCATAGGGACTTTTGCAGATGTGGTTAAGGGTAGGGACCTTGAGATGGGGAGATTATCCTGTATTATCTGAGTGGGCCCATTCTAATCACATGAATCTTAGAAAGCAAAGAACTTTCCTGAATGGCAGAAGGAGATGCAGTGCTAAAAGGTCTACACCAATTACTGCTGTCTTTAAAGATGGTGAAAGGAGAGCTGGGGTAGTAGCTCAGTGGTAAAGTGTTTGCCTCATACCTGGGAGGCCCTGGGTTTGATCCTCAGCACAGCATAAACTAAATAAATAAAGGTGTGGCTAGCAGCAGTGCCAGATGCCTGTAATCCCAGTGGCTTGGGAGGCCCAGGCAGGAGGATTTTGAGTTCAAAGCCAGCCTCAGCAAAAGCAAGGCCCTAAGCAACTTACTGAAACCCTGTCTCTAAATAAAATATAAAATAGGGCTAGGGATGTGGCTCAGTGGTTAAGGGCCTGGGTTCAATCCCAGGTACCAAGAAAGGAAAAAAAAAAAGATGGTGAAAGAGGGCCATAAACCAACAACTGCAGTGGGACCTAAAAGCTGGGATTGGTCCTAGGATCATACTCAGCAACAAAATGCAGATGGTCCCATAGCCCAGAAGAACTGGATTCAGCCAATAATTCCTATTGGCAATCAAGTGGATCCTGCCTTAGAGCCTCCAGAAGGGAATGTCACCATGATGACACCTTAATTTTGACCCAGACATGAGACCCCTGTTGCACTTGTGACCCACAGAACTGTAGGATAACAAATTTGTGATGCTTAACTTACTAAGTTTGTGGTAATTTGTTATGGCTTTAATAGGAAACAAATACAAATTATAGGTGTTTCCTTTTATATTGTTATGGTCTCTATAGATGGTGCTTCCGCACCCCAAAAGCTCCTGCATTAAATTCAGGAATATTTAGAGATGAAACTATTAGATTATGAGAGCTATAGCCTGATTAGTGGATTAATTCATTTGATGGCTTAATAATTCCAAAGAACTACTGTACTGGGTGGTAACTGTGGATAGGTGAGGGGAGGCTGGAGGAAGTAGGTCACTGAGGGCATATCCTTGGGGATTATATCTTGTCCCCTCGCTTCCCTCCCTGCCTTTCTCTCTCTCTCTCTCTCTCTCTCTCTCTCTCTCTCTCTCTCTCTCTCTCTCTCTCTCTCTCTCTTCTGGGTTGCTATGACCTGAGTAACTTTCCTCTGCCTCACCTTTCTGTCAAGATGTTCTTTCTCACCTTGGGCCCAGAGCAAAGTGGTTAGCAGACCATGGACTAAACCTCTAAAACCGTCAGCCAAAATAAACTTTTCCTTCTCTAAATTGTTCTTGTCGGGTATTTTGGTCTAACACTAAGAAGAAATAGAGTGAAATGAAGAGATTCTAAATAAAACTTTTTTTTCCCACATAAAAAAGAGCAAATCTCTGTCTGACTTCAGTAATTTAAGCTCAGTAATCTTTTTCCTTTAATAGTGTTTCCTGATGAATGGGTAGTACTGAAAAATTGGTACTGATATATATGCATGAGGAAAAAGAATCAGAACACTGAATTCAAATCAAAATTCATTTATAGCTTTGAGTTTTGATGTGAAGTGACTTGATTTTATCACTGTGTTTCCCTTTCTGTTTAAAAGAAACACCTACTTCTCAAAAGAATTTTCATTGATTAACTTATTGATAGCCATTCTGAAAAGCAAATGACTGCTAGCCCTCCCTGCACCCCCATGTTATTGCCAAGATAAATGTGCCATGGCTAAACTTCCCTGCTGTTCTTCTTGTTGCACACCCCTCCTCAAGTATGTACGCCAGAGGAGGGTCACATAATAGGCCTGTTTGGCTATTCTTAACTTTTTGCTGGGTGAGGACATGGAAAGTAATAGCTTCTGCTTGTAACTTTGTGCTTTGCATTTTGGAATCTCTCATTTTTTTCCCCTAAGGATAAAATGGAAAGAAAAAAAAAAGGGAGAAATTCATGGGTTGACTAGTTCTTTTCTTTTTCTTATTTCTTCACCTGACAGTGATTATCCATTTCTATACAAACAGCATCTTATTTAATATTCATGAGCCTGTTTACCATAGTATGTCTTTCCATTATCAGTAATAGAGATGAAAAGCTGATGGATAAATGGAATTGAAGGAAAAATTCACATGAAACTAAAAGGAAACCCATGCAGTGATCTGTTTTATCATTTTGATTAAATCACTCTCCTGGCAAAATATAAAGATAGAAGTACAAATAGGTGTATTTTCTTATCTTAGATTATATACTAAACTTTCACATTTCTTTCCCTCAGAATCTGCCTTTGTTATGATTTAGCGAATGAAGTCACTGTGGTCTCTTTGCTTTGGTGTGCAAATACAGAACTAAAAAATTTATAAGAATGAAGAAAGATAGCTGTCTGTGTCAACATGGTAACCAAAATGAGAAAGAAAATATAGACAGATTGTAAGCAAACCATGTAACTTAGACTGTGAATTAAAAGAGGGTTCCTGGGTGGTTAAGAAATTGGTCCCTGAACCAGCCTGTCTTCTCTGCTGACTACTTGATTTGGGGAATTCTTTAAACATTAGAGTGTCTCAGTTTTCTTATGCACAAAATGAGAATTATAGTTGTGCATATACTTCATGGCTGTGACAGGAGAATTAAATGTGTGTTAACAAGTAAAGCCTTAGAATATTACCAGGAACAGGGTATGTGCTCAACAAATATTAGCTATTATTATTTTTACTTTTTAATTTTAAACATTTTCAAACATGCATGCATGTAGAGAGTTGCTAATATCAGTAGTTGGTTCCTTTTTTTTTATTTAACTGCTACCTATCATATAGAGGAAAGCATTATACAAGCTTTTACACCTTTTAAATGCCTCTCCTTCTCCAACCCCTGGATATTTTAAAGTATCTCATTTACCTCTATATGCTAAAATATACATATTTTAAAAATGTGGACTATGGGCTTTAAAAAAGAACACATCCATGATGCCATTATCTCACATAATGAAATATAAAATAATTCTTGTTTTCATTTGATACTCACATCTTGATGAGATTTTTCCAGTTTGTTTTAAAAATGTTTGTAGTTATTTGAGTCAGAATTCAAACAAGTTCCATATCATACACATGTTAAAGCTTTTATGCTCTTCTGCCTCTTTCCCTCCTTTTAAAGTTAGATTTTAGATGTATAATTTACACTCAGTAACTTTTACATCTTTTAGGTATACAGGTCTTTAAATTTTAACACAAGTACAGAGTCATATAACCTCTACCACCATGAAAAATTTCACTAATACTTCTCTCAGTCTGTCCTCACTTGACACTAGTTCCTTGTAGCATCTTACCTGTTTTCCTATCCCTTTAGTTGCATCTTTTCCAGAATATGATAAAAGTAGAATTGTATACTTTGTGTTCTTTCGAGTCTAGCTTCTTCCACTTTGTGTTATTTTGTTTAAATTCACTATCTTGCTGGGTGTTGTAGTAGTAGCTTCTTTTTAAAAGCTGTATATTCTTCCATCATACGGATGTTGCTGTAATTCATTTATCTAGTAGTCTTGATGGACGTTAACATTGTTTTGTCAGTTGGCTTGTTTTAGGTTAAAGTTCATGTTAAAGATGTTGAGATGAGGAGAATAATAAAGCTGATGAAAATTCATGTGAAGGATTTTGTGTGGATCTTGGTCTTCTTTTAGGGTAGATACCAAGGAGTATTTGTCCAGGTTACTGGGTTACATGGCTACTCTATGTTTAGCTTTATACAGAACTACCAAACTGCTTTTTAGTGGGGTGCTATCATTGTGCATTCTCCAAGGAAATATAAGAGAATTCTCATGCTCCAAAATCTTGCTAGTGTTATTTTCAGCATTTAAAAAAAATAATTATTTAGCCATTCTAATAGGTGTATAGAGTGGTGTCTTGTAATTTAATTTCTATTTCCTAATTATTGATGATCTGGAGAATATTTCAGTGTCCTTAATTTTCTTACCCCTCCCCTTTTTCATTAGAGCTTTATAGTTAAACATAAGTAGTTGGGTTCATCCCAACAAACTCAGACATGCATGAAATTTGATTTCAGTTCACAGTCCTCCTTTTCCCTCCCCTTTTCCTTGACATACTTCTCCCCTTTCTCGTCCTCTTTCCTCTCCTCAACTATACTTCCTTTTTCTTGTCTATTTGTTGATATTTGATTGATTCTTTCTGCATGTGGATAAAGATGAAGTTCCCTGTGGCATATTTATTTTCGCACATATCCTGATTCTGCATTGCCTCTCCTTACCCGTCTCTCCACTCTGCCTCTCCTTCTACAATACTGCTCTCCTTTTATCTTCATGATATCATGTCCTTCCCTCCATCTTTTCTTTCTTTTACTTAAATTTCTGCATATGAGGCAAAACATTCAACCTTTGAGTTTCTTAGTTTGGCTTATTTCACTTAGCATGATATTCTCCATTTCCATCTATTTACCTGCAGGTGCCATAATTTCATTCTTTTTTTATGGCTGAACAGAAATCTGGTTTGTGTGTGAGTCTGAGTGTGAGTGTGAGTGAGTGTGTGTGTGTGTGTGTGTGTGTGACAATTTCAGAATGGCAGTGATCAAGAGAACAAATAATAATAAATGCTGGTGAGGTTGTGGGGGAAAAGGTACACTTGTATATTGTTGGTGGGACTGCAGACTAGTACAATCACTCTGGAAAGCAGTAGGGAGAGTTCTCAAAAAACTAGGATGAACCTACCATGTGACCCATCTATCCTACTCTGTTATTTTCCCCAAAGATCTACACTTGATATACTATAGCAATATGGCCACCTTGATGTTTATAGCAGCACAATTCACAATAGCTAAATTATGTAATTAACCCAAGTGCCAGTCAATAGATGAATGGATTAAGAAATTGTGAGAGCAATGAGGGTCTCCCTTCATTTCCATGCAATTTCCCTTTTCTCTCCCTTTCCCTCCCATCTCATGTCTCTGTTTAATGTTAATCTTTTCTTCCTGCTGTTCCTCCCTGCTCTATTCATAGTTGCTCTCATTATATCAAAGAAGACATTTGGTATTTGTTTTTTAGGGATTGGTTAGCTTCACTAAGCATAATCTGCTCTAATGCATACAAAATTACATATAAGAGGTTGTGAGGGGAATGGGAAAATAAACAAGGAGAGAAATGAATTACAGTAGATGAGGTAGAGAGAGAAGATGTGAGGGAAGGGGAGGGGGATAGTAGAGGATAGGAAAGGTAGCAGAATACAACAATTACTAATAGGGCATTATGTAAAATTGTGGATGTGTAACCGACGTGATTCTGCAATCTGCATTTGGGGTAAAAATTGGGAGTTCATAACTAATCTAATGTATGAAATATGATATGGCAAGAGCTTTGTAATGTTGTGAACAACCAATAAAAAAATGAAATTGTGGGCTGGGGATGTGGCTCAAGCGGTAGCGCACTCGCCTGGCATGTGTGCGGCCCGGGTTCGATCCTCAGCACCACATACCAACAAAGATGTTGTGTCCGCCGAGAACTAAAAAATAAATATTAAAAAAAAAAATTCTCTCTCTCTCTCTCTCCTCTCTCACTCTCTCTTTAAAAAAAAATGAAATTGTGAGATATATATATATATATATATATATATATATATATATATATGAGTCCTTGCTTTCCTTTATGTCCCTCTCCTAAACAGGTTTTCCCCCATTCTATGGATTAGTTGAAGAAACTGAAATTGGTATCTTATTGTTTTTCTCTGTGTTAATTCACCTGTCATTTTCTTTTATTCCCATCAGTTAGAAATCAGCTAGTAATGTTGGATTAAATTTCAAGTTTGTTTGTTTTCAGGGAATACTTTGTAGCCTGTCTATTCCACATTGCATCACTTTGGGAGGCAAAAAATACCTGATTGACAGTGAGTTCAGATGCTGCCTCCATCAATTTCCCCCTAATGATTTCATCCATTTGCCTCTTTCCAAATAAGTTATCTGATTAAGTGTTAAAAAATAATGCTGTGTTCTAATTTTGTGTTTTCTCTGGATTTATCATTTGGGCTGCTTCTATAAAAGAAGACTGCATCATCTATGAGGACTACCCAGTTATCCTGAAGTGCATATAGAAAAGCTGAAATTGCTAACTTTAATGGATGGTTTCCTAGAAACTTCCAGTCATAATTAATGGTAGTAGTTTCATTTTTTCCTTGTAGACTTTTTCTTTGAGTATCATTACAAATTGCTGAGTTTGAAATACATTCAGTGGGTTTCAATCCATTTTAATGATTTCATTTGGCATTCAAAATCAGGATATATTGATGACATAAAAAAACAAAAACAAAGTATATAAGCACATAGATTTTTTTCTTATAATCTTTTTTCTTTGTGTATCCTTATGAATTCTAGGGTTTTAAATATATTTAGTGTGTTTCAATCCATTTTAATGATTCTTGTTGATATTCAAAATCAGGATATATTGAGGATATAAAAAACAAAAGCAAAGTATGCCAGCACATAGATTTTCATGTGCTCTTAAATTTGGATTCCTTTCTGTTCCCTGTATGCATCAATTTCCCATTGAAATTTATTCATCTCTGAAAAGAAGAATAATAGTATTTTTATGGGGATAGTTACAAACTTAAAAGTTAGCATTAAAATATCTTCTTTTTATAACTTTCTTTTACATTTGTATTAGTAGTTTATTTTTTTGATTGCTCATACAAGCTGGGTCTTTGTTTTAATATATGTTATTATATTTGGAAAGATATATTTTAAATGCATTTTTATTTTTATTTATGAAATTCTTTATTTCCCTTATGCTAGTTTGTATATTTTGTATTTTCCTGTTGTATCTTATTTTTTTCAGTTTTTCAATTGATTTTCTTGGTTTTTCAGATTTTATGTACAATTAGAGTTAATTTTGCCTCTTTCCAATTCTCATAGCTCTAATTATAGGACAGTGGTAAATAAATGGTAGTGGCAATAGTGGACATACTTTTTCTGTTTCTGAATTTACTTGTTAATACTTCTGGGATTTCCTCAATAAATGATTCAGCTCTTGTTACATTATAATATATAAGAATGGAATCACAAGACTGATTTAATACATGGGACTGTGTTTCAGAGCTGGCCAGCAAAACAAATGGCATTTTAAATTAGAAAGCTCATCAGTGATGTGATGTCTACTTCTTGAATTTTTGAATTCCTGGTGGTGAATGTCCTTGTGCCCGGGGGGTGTACTTGTCTAATCTGGCCTGTACTCTGGGCTGGTGTCCTCTGCACCTACGCTGTCATTCCCACCCAACCACATGGCCAACATCTCTCCTGGTCTCAGCCTACCTTCTGGATCTTTCCCCCCATTCTGCTTCAGGATATATTAATGACATAAAAAACAAAAAGCAAAGTATACAAGCACATCATGGTGCTGGGGTTCCTCGCTGGGTGATGTTTCTTGGGCATGAGCTCACTTCTTTATCCATTTGGTTCTCATTTAAGCTAGCTACCCTGAGTCACAACCACACTTAGGCGGGAGTGGGGAGGGTGAGCGTTCCTGGTGGGTGAACTTAAGAGAGACTCAGAAAATAGTGTATTTAAGTACATTGGTGACCTCAGAGTCAATGGATAAGAAAAATGTTGGTTTTAGTGTAAAATGATCCCTGAGAGGGAGTGGAACTCCTGCAGTGATTTCTGGCCCCTGTGCAGTCCTGTCTCCCCCTTTCTCACTTGCTGCCTGCCCAGGGTGCAGAGGACCTATAGCGCTCTGCACATCACTGACTTCTCTGCTGGGTAGTAAATCTTCAAATATTATCAAACTGTCAAGAATGTCGCATTCTTTTGATTATTTTCTGTCAAGAATGTCACCCCCTAAAACCCTGGACTCCTTTCTTATTTATTATTGTGAGCTCTGTCAGCCTTATGGCCAGATATGATATTTGGAATGTGGCTTGCTGCTGCTTATTTTCCTGCTCAGCCTCTGGCGGGTTCCCTGTTCTTTAACTGCTTAACTATTTTATTCCCTCTTTTCATTGTTCATGGGTTTTCTTTTCTTCAAAGACTTTCTTTAGTTGTTTAGTTTTCTTTTCCCTTTTTTTTTTTGATTATTTTTGCATCCTGTTTAAGTTTGGATTTTTGAAGCATTCAAATCTCTCTCTATATAATGCATATGGTCTTGCCTTCCACTGTTTGGGAATTTGACACCAAACTTGAAAGAAGCCTGGGGCTAAGTTATTAAGCCCCATGTCACAGCTAAGGAAGCCAAGGCACTGAGAGTTTCAGTAACGTGCCCACAGCAGAGACTGCACAGCAGAGGCAAGCTCATGCCTGGCCACCTGACTCCATAGCATGTGCCTTGATACTGTGTTGCCATAGTGCTCAGGAAGAACTTCTTTCTTTTCATTCGCTCCTTGAAGTCTCTTCTTCCTTCCTCTTGCTTTTTCCACTTCTCCTTCTCTCTCTGTCTTTTCTACTTCATTCCCTGGCACTAATGATTGCTTTCCAGGTCTCTGATACACAGCTCCATAAAATCAACCATTTGCCATGTGTTGGCCTTCTTTCCATTTTATGAATTCCCGTCTTTTCCAGTGATTCAAAATTCCCTCAAAGTATGCACTAGGAAGGTCCAACAGTCCTGTCCAAGAATAGTCAGTGACTTTTTCAAGGGCAGCTTATTAGCATGGCCTGAGTGTCCTCTGTCAGCCCAGATCCCACTATTCATCTTTCTCCTCTTATGCTTCCTGACAATGCCATTGTGGGGCCCGTTGCTCAAGGAATAAATTCAGTAAGCAGCACAGGATATGCTCACAGACTGGCCCAGCTCAGGCTTATGGTATTTTAAAAAATCTTCATTTAAAAGCAGAGCATAGTTTTTGGTCTCTAGATTCATGATTGAGGTATGCTCTTCAAAGAAATAAAAGGGGAGAGTGGGGAGAGGGGTGGTGGTTTAAAAGTATATTGTAGCAGGCTTAGAGATTTCCCAGAGGACATTTGACTAGAAATATTGCAGGCAGATTCTTCCAGGCCATTCTAAAATGGACATATTCACACGTTTACTGCCAGAATCCTGGATGTGGGGGTGGGGAAAATGCATATTGCCTCTTTTCAAGGATCTTGACCTTGTAGGCTATCTTCCTTCACAGACTTCATGAAGGAGGACTCTGAATTTCTTTTACTGTTATATCAACTTTTGAGAGTCTTTGGTACTTGTGAGAGCCACAGTCACATTGAAAAGAAAGTGTACTTCACTCATACAAGGCTTCAGTATCTTGTTTCTCATCTTGTATAATTTTACTTCATACTGCGATGTTATTATGAGAACAGATCATTAGTTATGGGCTTAGCTTTCTGGCTCACATTATGTTAGCATTTATTTTAGCATTTATACATTTATTAGTATCATAAAAATAATCTTGAGTTCCTGTCATTCTCAAATGTCTTATAGCTTATGAAATCTTTTAAATTGATAATCTATCTTTGAACTAGATTTACGTCTTGTATCTTATAGAACGGAAAAGTTTTCCAATATAGGTTTTATGCAATAAATAATCGTAAAAAAAAAAAGGACTGAGAAAAAAGTTATATACTACTCTGACAGGAAAAAGAATGAGAAGCACCATTCGCTTGAGATATTATAGTTTCAGGTACTTATGGGCACTTTGAAAAGTAGAAGACTTGAAAGCTCTTGGGACAGCAGTTAAGATTGGCACACAAAATATAAGAAAACAAGTAGTCTAGGATGAGTACTCTAAGGCACCGAGTATAACCTAGAAAGTCAGTTGGATGTAACACCTTTTGGCCCCTGGTGATTTTTTAAATTAATGAAGGAATGATGAGTTGAGAATAGTAACAGTACGTTCCTCATGGGACATTTGGAAGACTACACAGGTAATGGTCAAAGGGCTCAGCAAAATGCCTAATAGATAGCAAGTGCTCACTAGACGTCAGTGATTGGTATCACTAATTAGCAATGGTTGGACATGTTCCTCATGCTGGGTTATTGGCTGTATACTTTTGTCATTTGGGAAGAAAGCCACCGTATCCTGAAACTTGAGAAACCTTCCTAAATAGAAGGCCATTATATATTTCTTCCAAAGTGAGCCAAGGCCATGCCTCCAGCAAGTCAATGGTCTTCTCTGAATGTAGATTTTGGGGCTTTGCCATTGCTTGGGAAGGTGATTAAGGAGCCAAGAGTTCTGTGTAATAAAATTCATGTACGTAAATTTATCCTGGAAAAAATTACCATTTTTATCTTAAGAAAAATAACTGTTCAGTTTTTTATTATAATACTCATTGGCATATAAATTGCCAGTGTATATTTTCTCAGTTTTATGGGTATTCATACAATGATCTGGATTTTCTCTACTGTTATCCTTTTATTTTCTAAGTTTCATTAGCCCCTATTGCTATTTAGAAGATGGAGGGGGCATATTATTGGGGAGAACTGTCTCTTTAAGACATCCCCTAGACTAGACTTGGTCAAGAAAAGGAATAGTTTGGGAAGCTGACTTACTATGATAAAATAAATTACATAGTAAATCACACTCTTGTTAATTAAGGAAGAATGATGTTTGGCCTGAGTCATCAAGTGTTTCCTATCTCATTTTCCAGTTCTTCTTTTTTTTTTTCTTTTTTGCTTTCTCACTCTCTTTTTTCTTATCTTCCCCTGCCCCCACAACACAGCAATTCATTCTCGAAAGTATCATGAAGGGGTGGAAACTAGGCAATGCCTATTGAAGGCATGAGTCAAATTTACCCAGTTCACCCTCTCACAGAGCTTCAGGTGTCTTCTCATTTCTCTCTAGGAATTTGATGAGTGGTCTTGGCAAGCACAAAATGTCTTCAATTTAATTAGAAAGCAAAGCTCAGAACTCCCTCTTCTAAGTGTCTGCAACCAAAGTAAGCAATGTCACCATAGAGGATACTTTGCTTCCAACAGTTATTTCCAGGGTGTCTGAGGGGGTCGCTTCTTCCCTTGGCTTCTGCAGTGGTTATTTTCTGTTACCAGATCATGCATTCCAATGTTTCTTTTCAATTTGACCTCTAGGGAATAAAAGGATTTCTTTAAATTCTGATAAAAACAGGTTTCATTTGACATACCTGCTGTGACTGTTCCTTTGAAGAGGTTTGCGAGCTTTTCCCCAGAGATGTTGCTGAAACATACATCCTTAAGCATGCTTTGCCACTCCACATTTCACAAATATATATATGAAAGGACTTTTAAAATATTCCTGTGCTCTTTGTAGTACTTTTCAGAGAATGCAAAGATTGTTATATTTTTAAACAGCTCTTCAGCTACTGTCCTCATTTCTTAAAATATGATGAAAACCTAATGCAGTTTGGCTTAAACAATGCTTCAGATAGTCAGAAACCACTTGATATTTTCTAACTGATGGGGAGATGGTTACTATAAGATACTGATATAGAGAACTTTGCTCACCAAAGGAATGATTGGGTGGCAAATATCCGTTCTTTACTCTTTCCCTTGTATCATTTTTGCAATTTGACATGAATATATTGCATTCATATTTAAAATTTTATGCTTTTGTCCTTTACAAGAACAGTAGATTTGCATTTTCAGGACAATACCTATTCTGTAGCTGATGGAGACCTGTTTATTAGCAGTAGGTGACCCTTTTACTCTTTTCTCATTGTGGGATAACTGGAGATGTGTTGATCATTGTCATCTGGCAACATGCACACTGTGCACATTATATTTGAGTAACCAATAGAAAATATAATATTGTGTACATTATATGTGACAAACCAATAAAAATTATATTGCCTAAACTTATATTTAATATACACCAATCACTTGCCCTAATTTTTCTTCAGATCAGATAAAAGTAACCCTAAATAATTAGTTTTGCCACTTGGTTTTCTATAAGCACAATGTCTAAATAGCAGTAAGTTGTTGTCATCTGTCTTCATTTCTGTTTGCGCATAGTGCATTTGTATTACTTTAGGAGACCTGGGGCATATCTTTATGATGGTATATAAGTTAAAATATTCAACACATGATATTGAATTTAAGTCAATAACTAAGGCTTTTATTATTTATAAGAAGCAAACTATTAAATTCTACCATAAATATATGTGATATTTTGAATTATTCCTGTGAAACTCTAATTTTGATTATTTCACATGGAACCATTTAACCTAGTCTATACCAGAACACTGTTTGGGGGAAAATGGATCAGGACATGATTTATGTGAAAGGAAAGTGTCAAAATATATTTGTAAATGTTACCTTGTAATTTTTTTTGAATTTTTTTAAGTTATTGATGGACCTTTATTTTATTTTATTTATCTGTGGTATTGGGAATCAAATCCAGTGCCTCAGAGGTACAAGGCAAGTGCTCTACCGCTGAGCATAACTTCGATCCCACCTTGTGATATTTTTAACTATGACTTTGAAGAATACATTAAAACATGTGCTCTGAATTAGAGAAATGCAAATCAAAACTACTCTAAGATATCATCTCATTCCAGTCAGAATGGCAGCTGTTATGAAGATAAACAACAGTAAGTGTTGGCGAGGATGTGGGGAAAAAGGTACACTCATACATTGCTGGTGGGACTGCAAATTGGTGCAGCCATTATGGAAAGCAGTATGGAGATTCCTTGGAAATCTGGGAATGGAACCATATTTGACCCATCTATTCCTCTCCTTGGTCTATACCCAAAGGACTTAAAAACAGCATACTACAGGGACACAGCCACATCAATGTTTATAGCAACACAATTCACAATAGCTAAACTGTGGAGCCAACCTAGATACCCTTCAGTGGATGAATGGATAAAAAAATGTGGCATATAACACAATGGAATTTTACTCAGCAATAGAAGAGAATAAAATCTTGGCATTGGCAGGTAAATGGATGGCATTGGAGATTATAATGCTAAGTGAAGTTAGCCAATCCCCAAAACACAAATACCAAATGTTTTCTCTGATATAAGGAGGCTGATTCATAGTGGGGTAGGGAGGGGGAGCATGGGAGGAATAGACAAACTCTACATAGGGCAGAGGTGGGAGGGAAAGAGAGGGGGCAGGGGGGTTAGCAAGGATGGTGGAATGTGATGGACATCATTATCCAAAGTACATGTATGAAGACACGAAGTTTGGTGTGAACATACTTTATATACAACCAGAGATATGGAAAATTGTGCTGTATATGTGTAATAAGAATTGTAATGCATTCCACTGTCATTTATTTTTTAAAAAATCAATAAAAACTATTGAAAGGCAAAAAAAGGAAAGAAAGAAAGAAAGGAAGGAAGGAAGAAGGAAGGAAGGAAGGAAGGAAGGAAGGAAGGAAGGAAGAAAGAAAGGAAGAAAGAAAGACGTGTTCTGTTGGAAACCTTCTGACATTAATGCTTTATCACCCTCATGATTTGTCTAGCCATGGAATTCATGAAAATAAAATTGACCTATAGGGTGAATAGAATATGTCATAAGATTCATCTTTTTGTTTTAAAATATGTTTTTAGTTGTAGATGGACACATAATATCTTTATTTATTTATTATGTGGGGCTGAGGATCAAACCCAGTTCCTTACACATGCAAGGCAAGCACTTTACCACTGAGCTACATCCCCAGCCTGTAAGATTCATTTTTTCACATCTTTGTTTTGCTTTATATATGGAAATATTCAAGTAACCTTTTCTTTTTTTAATTTGTTTTTTTAGTTATACATGACAATAGTCTATTTTGACATATTTCTACAAATATGAAGTATATCTTATTCTAATTAGGATCCCAGTCTTGTTGATGTACACAATAGTCAGATTCACTGTGGGGTATTCATATATGTACATATGAAACTTACATCAGATTCATTCAGATGTCTTTCCTATTCCTGTCCCCCCTCCTATCCTTTATTCCCCTTTGTCTAATCCATTGAACTTCTAATTTTCCCACCCACATATCAGAGAGAACATTTAACTTTTGGCTTTTGGGGATTGGCTTATTTCACTTAGCTGGTGGTCTTCTGATTCATCCATTTGCCAGTGAATATCATAAAGTCATTCTTCTTTATGGTTGAGTAATACTCCATTGTGTATATTTACCACATTTTCTATATCCATTCATCTGTTGATGGCCATCTAGTTGGTTCCATAGCTTAGCTATTGTGAATTGTGCTGCTATAAACATTGATGTGGCTGCATTGCAGTAGTATGCTGATTTTAAATCCTTATGAGGAATGGGATAACTGGGTCAAATGGTAGTTATATTTCTAGTTTTTTGAGGAATCTCCATACTGCTTTCCATAGTGGTTGCACCAATTTGCAGTCCCACTATCGATATATGAGTGTACCCTTTCTCTTTGGGCAAGGATATGCCTTGTCAAAACTTATTGTAATCTTGATAATTGCCATTCTGACTGATGTGAGGTGAAATCTCAGTGCAGTTTTAATTTGCATTTCTCTAATTGCTAAAGATGGTGAACATTTTTTCATATATTTGATAACCATTTGCATTTCTTTTGAGAAGTTCTGTTTAGTTATTTTGTGCATTCATTTATTGACTGAGTTTTTTTTTTTTTTTTTTTTTTAGTGTTAAGCTTTTTGAGTTCTTTGTATATTCTGGAGTCTAATACTGTAAGGTGCAGGTTGCAAAGATTTCTCCCGTTCTGTAGGCTCTCTTCATGTTCTTGATTGTTTCCTTTCCTGTTATAAAGCTTTTTAGTTTTGTACCATCCTGTTTGTGGATTTTTTATTTCACTTCTTGTGCTTTAAGAATCTTGTTGAGGAAGTCACTTCCTAAGCTCACATGATGGAGAGTTGGGCCTACTTTTTCTTCTATTAGGCACAGGGTTTCTGATCTAGTGCCAAGATCCTTGATCCACTTTGAGTTGAGTTTTGTGCAGGGTGAGAGGTATTAAATTTCATCCCTCTACATATGGATTTCTAGTTTTCCCAACACTATTTGTTGAAGAGGCTCTTTTCTCCAATGTATGTTTATGATGCCTTTGTCTAGTATAAGAAAACTATGTGGGTTTGTCTCTGTGTCTTCTATTCTGTTCCATTGGTCTTCATGCCTGGTTCTGGTGCCAATATCATGCAGTTTTTGTTACTTCTTATATTGAGTCCCTTCACATCAAAATCCTGGATAGAACGCTGATGCTGACTGACAGTGGATCAGTTTTTTTGGGGGGGGGCATTGTGTTTTTGGCTTTGCTAATCTTTTTGAGCCTAGAAGATTCATAGTTCTAAGGGTCTGTTGGTCTCCTGTATCATCTTGTGTTCAGGGGAAGGGAGGGGAATATGCTTGTGTGGCTTCATGAAAACTGCTGCACTTATTCTCATACACTCTGTCACTATGTTCTTTTAGAAGGTATTTTACTTTATTGGTTATTTCTTTTCATAGATTATTTTCTTTTACTTTTATATCCCCCCAACAATGTTCATTAGAGATAATTTAAGTATTTATATTCTGAATTAGGAAGTTAAAGCATTTGTCTTCCTTTCTCACTCACTCAGCCTTATTCTCATTCTTTCTTGCCTTTCTTAAAAGAGCGTGAACAGATGAATTACTCTTTGCAATGGTGCCAGATGAACAGATGATCATGTGGGAAAATTCCTTTTTTTTTTCCTTTTAGTGAGAAAACATGGAGACTAGAGGTATTTTAAAAAAAGTTTAATTTGTTCTGATCTTTTCTAAGTTTAACATCATAACATCACACACACACACATCACACATACACAACACACAGACACACAAACTCTTACCCTTTTGAGTCAGAAATTCAGCCTGTGCCATGTAATGCTGTATTACTTTTGTATGAGATCCAATGAGAAAGTTAATAGCTTACGTAGGAAAAACATATTTTCTACTGTGCCAGTGCTCTGCTGGTCCTTAGGAGGTAATCAGTGATTGTTATATGACATGCAGATGATCTGATTCTGTATCCAACTGTGTCCTCTCTGCACCTCCTTACTGATTTTTCAAGAAGAGTCAAAGCCTTAAAGATCTTTTTCTAAGGAGCCCCTTTGAGACAGATTCAGTGATGTGTTCAGCCTAGCAAGTACTTATTTAATTCTTGCAGAACATCCTCAGAATTATGTGAAGTATGGAGAAGCTGAACTATACTTCATTTTCTGTCTTTAAAGGAGATTATGGTCCATCTGGGCAAAGGAAGTAAACACAGGACTAGTTTGAGAAGATAGAATTATATTTCATCACTTTTATGTAAAATCCTTACTGGGACATTCTAATTCCCGCCTTGTCTCAGCCTGTCAGAACTCTCTCAAGGTCATTTTCTCCCCTTATGCGGCTTGGACATCGCATTTGAATGTCTTAGATTCCATTAACACCTTTTCCAATAGAATTCACTTGGATGTTTCTCAATGCTAGATCAGTACAGGCTTTTATTCCCCTTTTCTCTTGAGCCTGGGAGACATTATTACAGTCGTAGCACATTATGGGCACCGTCGGGGTACAATTGTAGGACACCACAGACCAGCCCTCAGTATGGAGCTATCAGTGCTCTATTTTGCCCATTACCAGGTTTCTTTTAGACCAGTCTTCTTTCTTTCCAGCTCTTCCAGTGACTTAGTTCTGATTGCCATGGCTTTTCTCCTCCAAGAAATACCTCTAGGCCCTTAGTTCCTCCCACTCTGGAACCCTGCTGTTGGTTTCTCTGCCTTCCCTATTTGACACTCAGCATTTCCGAAGAACTATTACAAAGTGATGCAGGTTGTTATCGCTACAAGTTCATGAAATGCAACAGCACAGCCTTCTTTCTTTCATTTGTACTTTATTGCTCTGTGTTCAGTCACTTCCTGAGACTCCCCCCACCCCCATCTTGATCCCCGCTTGCTCCCACTTGATGACTTCTTGCTTCAAGTGGCAGTATAGGGTAGAGGTTAAGAACAGGGACTCACCATCTAGACTGGGTTCAGGTCTTGGCTGTGCAATTTATTTTGTCATTTGTAATTTAACTTCTTTTTGTTTCTAATTCTTCATTTATAAAGGGGAGATGATAATGGCATCCACCTGAGTCATTATGAAGATTAAATAAGTCATTATTGGTTAAAAGCACTTAGGATTGTTCCTGGCACAGAATAGGAGCTGTGCAAATGCTGGTTATTATTATCTGTTATCTATAATATTAAGACTGTTCACCCTCATTTCCCTGTGTTCAGTCCTCTTTATAATTTTGTCAACAGCTCATCTGGTTCTTACTATATTTCATTCATTATCAGAAATAATGAATTAAAAAGATATCCTTCTTCCCGCCTCTGGCCTAGTTTCATGTTTATCTCCCTCTTTCACATCTTCAGCCTATTCCTTGATGCAAAATCCTCACCCTAAGCCTATCAGCATATTAAATTTCTCCTGCTCAAAAACAACATTGCCATTATCATTATCATCCCCTTCACCATTGGAAACCATGAAAGAATGAGAAGGAATATTTTTTTTTTTTTTGTACTTCTGCATCTATGTCCCCAGGTCATTTCTTGTCTTCTTTCAGTGATTGCTTCAAAGGTGAGTTTTCTCCCATGGTGTACTGCCTTCTGCCTTGAGCTGCCATTATAGGTATTGACCAAGGAAACTAATGATTAGTTGATTGCCACATTCAGAGATCAGCCTCTGTCCTTAGTGCACTCCAACCCTCCTGTGTATTTCACACTAGCAATTCTCACCGCCAGGACCAAACCTCTTGTGCTCGGCTGTCCTGCTCTCACCTGTTCAGCTGCTGGTTCTGCCTCTCTCCCTGTCACCTGTCATAAGCCTTCTTTCCATTTCTAAATGTTTGCTTTCTCCCATGGTCCATTTTTCCCTTGATCTCCTACTCTACCTACATAATATTATCATTGCTGTACTCATGTTCTTTGGAAATTTAATCTGTTATAATTTATCTGCTATTCTTACTGGATGTGCCAATTACAGATCTCTATTTTGAGCCCTAAACTTTCTTCTGAGCTTTCAGACTTATCTCCAACCATTTCCTAGTTGTGAACACCCATAGGCATCACAAATTCAGTACATCTAAAATTAGAGTTGTTACGTTTCCCATTGTCATACTGCTCTTGTATTTCTGTTTTACTGGATGTCTCTACTGCCAGCCTAAAGAGCTGAGACCAGAAATCGGGTGGTTCTCTCAGGACTCATCCTCGCCACTATAATCAGAGTTCAAGCCACTGGTGATATCACTGTGTTTAAGCATATCTCACATTGCTCTCTTCCTTTTGGTCTTAAATCTCAGTCACTGCCTTAGTTTAGAGTTTCATGTTCATTTACCTGAACTACTTCAAGAACCCCTGAGTGAATTTTTTCCCCATTGTAACCTGCTGTCCAACCTACCAAATATATAGCTATTCCTTAACTTATGATGGGTTGACTTAATGATTTTTCAACTTTACGATGATGTGAAGGGGACACGTACTGTGTGGAAACTGTATTTCAGGTTTTGAGTTTTGATGTTTTCCTGGCCTAGTGATCTCTGTGCTGTAGCACTTTCCTGTGGTGCTGGGCAGCAGCATTGAGCCTCAGCTCCCAGTAAGATGTATGATCTGAGGGTGACCATATCTGCTCCATAGTGTGCTGTGCTGCTGAGCTGTGATGTCTTTTAGGTTAAGTGTATTACATGCATTTTCAAATTATGGAATTTTCAACTTATGATGGTTTAATCAAGATGTAACCTCGGCCTAAGTCGAGAAGCATCTGTTAAGGTGACGGTTATCCTATTAGAATATTAACTTTTCATACGCTATTTTGTTGAAACTTCTTAGATAGCTACAAACTGCCCTCATTACATGATTCAGCTCTTATTGCATGCAGAATTATTCACCATCCACCTCAACCTCTTTTCCTCATTCTTTTTTCCAGAACCCCTCCAGGAATAAATGGAACAGATTTATTCCCACATAGGATAAGTCTTATCTTTAATTCTACATGGTCCCATTCCCTTTCCCTGGAAAATTTTCATTTGTCCTTCCAGACCTAAACCAATTGCTCTCTTTTTGAGTAAGCCTTTCACAAACATTCTTGAATTGCGAACATTCATTTGCTCTCCTTTATTTTTATGGCATTTTTTAGATAATATTTATCACAGTGGATAACTGGAACTGTTTGAATTGCCAATAGGCTGTGTGCATTCCCATATTCCAAACATATTCCCAGACATTGCTTGGGACTTAAGTAGGTGTTTAGTGACTATTTGAATGAATTTTAAAAATAAGATTTTCAAAAAGCCAGAGGAGAAACTTTGTCTCAGTATAGCTTGGAGCAAAAGCAGGAAAATAGGAGTACCAAAGAAGCAAAGTCCATAGGCCAAATGAAGTAATATATAAAGTCCAAATGAATAAGAAAGTAAGAAGCTTGAAGGACAGATCTTAGGTGTAGAAGTGCATTAGAAATTTGCTCTAGGAAAGGAAGGCAGAGGATATCATTAACCTCTGCTGATCAGAGCACCTGAAGAATGATGGGTAGCAATGGCAGCAGCAGAAAAGGGTGATGCTTTGTAAAAGGAAATCCTGAGCAGCAGAAGTTGTCAGAGAACATCTGCAGAAGCAGCAAGGGACCTTTCCTTGCAACTGATTTGCACATTTTTGCTAAGTAATGATGCTAAAAAGCCTCAAATTTCCCTGTATCTTGCTAAATCCCATGTTCAGTAAACAATGAGCTCATGCCCAATTCTCTGTCAGCTCGTCTTAACTATGTGGAAAACATCCTTCACCTATGTGCAGACAGTATCCTATGTGTAGACTTCTGCTGTTCTCTAGGTCTTTTCTTGCAGAAAACAAACAGCAAAGTAAGGCTCTTGGAGAATTGTTGACAAATATTCCTGTTCCTGAAGGGTACTGTAAGTTCAGAAGAAAAGCACTTTTCTCAGTGTTTGCAGGTCGCTTGGGCTTCCCACCTTGTAAGAAGCTCCAGAAAACTTCTGTTTTTATGCTAATGGGGCCTCTGATGTATAAGTCAGTTACAAATGAACGAAATATTAAACAATCATAAAATATGTACATACACACACAAACAGAACTATATGCTTTCTATGTGTGAAGAACTGAAATATCCCTTTATTTTGTTTTCTCCTTAAAAACATTAGCTGCCCCCTTAGCGAGGCTCAGAGACCTGAGCTGATGTCAAATATGAAGGGAGGACACTTGGGCCCTTAGGTATACTTCGTATCTTTTTTGTTGCAAGATTCTCTGAGATATTTTTTTAAATCAATAAACTTCATCTTTTAGAGCATTTTTTAAAAGTTCAAAGCAAACTTGAACAGAAAGTACAGAGAGTTACAATGCTCCCTGTCCTCATACACCTACAGCCTCACCAACTGTCAACCTCCCACACCAGAGCAGTACATTTGTTGCAGTGGGTGAACACATTATCTTCACGTAGTTTACATCATTAGGGTTCATTTTTAGTGTTATGTATTCTGTGAGTTTGGACAAATATATTAATCTGTGGAGTGTCATACTATATGTCATTTAGTATGTCATACTGAATAGTTTTATTCTCTATGCTCCACCTATTCGTCTTTCCTTAACCCCTAACAATTATGCATTTTTTCACTGTGTAAATCTTATGTGGCTATATAGTTGGGCTCATGTGACTTGTAACTTTTTCAGATTGGTTTCTTAGTAAGAAGCATGCAAGGTTCCTCCATGTCTTTTCATGTCCTGGTAGTTCACTGCAATTTACTCCCGCGTCCCATTCCCTTGCCTGGATGTACCTGTTTATTGATTCATTCATGTAACGAAGGGCTTCTTGGTTCCAACCAAGTTTTGACAGCTATGAATAAAGCTGCTATAAAATACTTGTGCAGATTTTTATGTGATCATATGGTTTCAGTTCATATGGGTAAATACCAAGCAGTGTGACTGCTGGATTATATGATAATAGTGTGTTTAATTTTATATAAGAAACTGTCAAACTGATTTCCAAAGTGGCTGTGCCATTTTTCATTCCAACCAGCATGAAGTAGAGTTCACATTGCTCCACATCCTCTCCAGCTTTGGGTGTTGTCAGTGTTTGGATTTTGTCCATTCTAATAAATGTGCATTAGTAGTGTTTTAATTTTTCAGTTCCCTGATAGCATATGAGGGGTGATATCATTTTTATGTGCTTATTTGTCATCTCTATAGCTTGTTAAGGTCTTCCCGCTATTTTTTGATTGGGTTATTCATTTACTTATTGCTGAGTTTTAAGAATTTTTTATTTATAAGGAATACCAACCCTTTAGCAGATGTGTCTTTTATAAATGCTTTCTGCCAATGTATGTTTTGTCTTCTCATTCTCATGACAGTCTTTCATGGAGCAGGACTTTTTAATTTTAATGAACTCCAATTTATCAGTTTTTTCAGGAATCTCACCTTTGGTATATATAAAAGGTCATCACTATACCCACAGTCATCTAGGTTTCCTGTTTCCTGTGTAGGTTCTAGAAGTTTTATAGTTTTGCCTATTATATTTATATCTGTAATATCAGACCTAATGAGATAATTTTGAGTTAATTTTTTGAAGTCATGAAAGCTTTGTCTAGGTTCATTTTTTAATAAAATATATCCATGTCCAGTTAGTCCAGCACCATTTGTTGAAAAGAATATTTTTTGCTCATTATGTTGTCTTTGCTCCTTTAGCAAAAATTATTTAATTATATTTTTATATAGATCTATTTCTTGAATCTCTATTCTGTTTCACTGATATTTTTCTTCTTTTACCAATATCACACTGTCTTGATTACTATAATTCATAGTAAGTCTTGAATTTGTGTAATGTCTTTCCTCATACTTTATTATTTTTCAATATTGAGTTAGCTATTCTGGGTTGGAAATATTTTTTAAAATGCATTTTGGCCACAAGCAAAACAAACCTATGAATACTAAGACTGTAAACAAAGAAGCATCAATAAATATTTAGTCTTCTGTTATATGTATATATATCATTGAACATAAAAATAAATCTCCTGGATATTTTTATGAAAAGCTCAACGTAGAACCAAATTTTATTTTTAATAGATTACTCAGGGATTCTCTGTGACTTGTTAATTTTATGATATATAATGTATTTTTTGTTATTTATTTTTTGCAACCAGGCTGTTTGGACAGTATTGCTAAATAGAATCATATATTTGAAATGAATTCTCTTCTCTAGCATTCTTAAATAAAAATTGAAGGAATATATTAATAGTCAGAAAAGTGGGAACGAAACTGTATTTGGATTTTTAGAAAATGGAAAAGTCAGTCTACAAAATCTGAGAATCTTGATATTTCAAAAAAAAGATCTTTAAAATTTCTCTAAAGTGATCAATTTTCCTGATCCCAAAGAAAGTTCTCTGTGCCATTTTTGCTTTAATTTTTGAAGCATCATTCTTTTTTTAGAAACATACTGACCAGAGATTGAAGAGATGTTGACTGGATTCCTAACCATGTCTTCTGAGGAGCAATTGAAGGATGTTGGCCCAAAGAAGGCTTGAAGGAGCGGAACAGAGAGATTAGGAAAATAGGACAAGTTTCTCCACATGCTTGGAGGGTCATTTAATGTTTTCATTACATCCAGAATGCAGATTAAGGGCTAATTATGTGCAATTCCCTATGTATAGGAAGGGAATTAGAACAGTGAAATCAGCACACTGAATTAATTACATTAAGAGGTGATGAACTATTCTGCACTTGTTTAATTAACAATGGACAAATGACACTTTATGTGATGTGAATGAACTTATATAATTATAAGTGTACAAATTATGTTTAACTTTACTAGTGACCAAATAAATAAAAATAATAATAGTATACCTTTCTTAATAAGATAAAATATATGTGTATGTTGTTCAGTTCAGGCTGCTCTAACAGAATACTATCAATTGGATGGTTTAAACAACTGAAATTATTTCTCAGTTTTTGGAAGCTAGCTAGTACAAGATTCACATGTCAACAGATCTCTAACCTGTTGAGGGTCCCTCTTCTTTACTAGTAAATGGCCATTTCATTGTACCTTTCTATGATGAGAGAGGAAAGAGATCCTCTCTTGGTGTCTCTTCTTGTAAGGGTGCTCATTGTACTTCATGAAGCTTCACCTTCATGACCTGACCACCTCCCAAAGGCCCTCCTTCTTAATGCCAACACACAGGCATTAGGATTTTTAGGGAGACTAAAGCATTAAGTCAATATCTGTGTGTGTGTGTATATATATATGCATAGATGTGTACATGTGCATATGTACAACCTTTCCAATGTTAGGAGGATAAAAATAATAATTTACATCACTGATAGAAATATGAATTTATAAATTCTTACTAGAAGAAATTTGTCAAAATTCTTAAAAATGTACTTTCCACAGGAGGCACATTCTTTTTTTGTTTTTCATTTTACTGTTTACAGATACTTTGTTAAGACCAAAGGCTTTCCATTGTCCTTCCTTATCCAAAAGAAAATAAATAATAATAAAAATGTGTATCTTTAGGAATATTTCAACAACATAGTTTCATAAATCCGAATATACAGTTTGTCAGATTTAGATACAGTCAATCATTATTCAGTACAAGAAATGTTAACCTTTAAACATTCTAAGAATTTTGACATTGACTAATAAAACCATAGTAAAATCTTTTATTTTAATTGCACCTTTAAAATTTTTTTTAAACTAATTTGCCAACCATGGGAGGAAAGCCCAGGAGGTACATTAAGACTTTTTTTTTTTTTTTTTTTGATATTGGCTTCCCAGAAGCAGATCTTGAGGTGAAGACTTTGTTGTATGTGATTTATCATAGAATTGTTCCTTGGGTTACTGATAAGAGAATGGGAGAAGTATGATAGTTAAGGTGATGTGACCTCAGGCCATGTCCTGGAGGAGAATAGCTTAGGGAGGTCTAGAATACCAGTATCTCTCAGGATTGTATGATCTGAGCCTGGAGAGCTGGGCTTTCTTGCTCTGCATGGTCACCATTTGTTAAGGGAAGGGGTCCTATGGATTCTTAGAAGTTTCATCCCCAAGAGCGAATTCACTGAAGAAGAGTTGCAGGTGTCAGCTGTAAGAAGCAAAAGTCCCATCGAGCTACACAATGGGAAAAAGCGACTGAAGAATATCTGAACAGGACAACACACAGAATGATAAAAATATCTACCACAGAACAGACATTGTTGAAGAAAGCAAAAATGTTGGAAAATGGGTATCAAAAGCGTAACTTGCAAAACATAGACTTTTTAGCTATGAGGTAATGTGACACAGGAATCTTCCACAGCAATGAAGCTGTCAGGTAATAATTACTATGCATAATATGATTCCAATTGGAAATACACTGCATATGTATATAGATGTAGTTATATGTAGAGAAAATTATATATATGTAGTTATAAATACCATATATATGTAGTTATTTGTAGATATAAATACCATATATATGTAGTTATTTGTAGATATAAATACCAAGTAAGGTTTATCTCAGGAACACAAGGTAGGTTTGGTATAAGAATAACACAATTCATCAGAATATAAACTTGTTTGATATAACATGATTATCTTATTAACTGTCTTTTCAAACACATTATGAAATTCAATGATTTAAGAAAAACTCCAAATCACTAGGTTATTCAATAAAAGAAATTGACTAAATGTCTATTGAAAATAACAATAATACAGACAAAAAGTTTTTTCTTTAAAATCAGGAGAAAGATATACCCATTATCACTCATTTTACTCACCATTGTCTTTAAGATACTGTTAAATAGACATGAAAAATAAAAGTTTATAAGCAAAAAAATAAATCAAAGATGTTTTCACTATTAGATGATAGCAGTATTCACCCCCTCCCCACCCCATACTGGAGATTGAACCCAGATTGAACCCAGTGTTCCATCATGAGCTGCATCTGCAGGTCTTTTTAAATTTTTACCTTGAAATAGTTTGGCTGAATTGCAGAGGCTGGCCTTAAATTTGTGATTCTTCTGCTTTAGCCTCCCAAGTAGCTCAGATTAGGGTATTTAAAATTTTTTGTTGTTGTTGTTTAAATAAAGACAAGCTGTTGAACTCATAGGGAAAAGAGCAAAGTTGCTGGGTATTAGACCAACATATAAAAAAGAGCTGAATTAACCTATGCTTGAAACAATGAATTAAAGTCTTTAAACTTTCTAATAGATATAGCAAAATATTTATAAGGCCTTCATGAAAAAAAGGTAAAATGTTCTTGAAAGACATGATGGAAGACCTAAATAAATATGAAATTTCAATAATGTTATGAATGTTAATGGTGTCAGTTCTTCAAAGATTGATAAAATCCATATTATTTCAGTAAAAAGTTCAGATTATTCATAGAATGTGACTACTCTCAAGGATATTCAATATTTACTTTTCTAATATATGGAACTTTATTTTATAGATATAGTAGTTAGAACAAAGGGATGTTAGGATAGGGGTAGTTAAACAGACCTAGAGAATATGATAGCCAAGAAATGAAATCTACATGAAATGAAGGATGTTACACAGCAATGGGAAAAGTGATAGAAAAGTGACTAAGTAAATGATGCTGAGACTTTTGGCTATGGAAAAAAGATAATATTATTCTCCTACCTCATATCACATATCAAAAATCATTTCCAAATTATTAGTAACTTAGTTTTAAGTATAATATATTAGAGAAAACTTAGAAAATAGCCTTCAAAATCCTGAATTATTAAAGAATTTCATATACAAAATATACAAATTTAAACTATGTAGGGAAAATGTTGTATTCAGCTATTTTAAAATTTAAAGCTTTCAAGTGACAAAATCTGTAATTCAAAAAACCAAACAAAACTTCACAATGGATTTTCACTCATCTTCTATATGAAGAATTCCAAATATTAATGGAAATAATGTAATAATAAAAAATGGGTCAATGTTTTAAGTATGCACTTTTTAGAAGAAAAGGATTCCAAGAATGTACTGCAATTAGGGCAACAAACATTACAGATTTGTATAAACTAATAAGATTAAAAGTAAACTATTTGAACCCTATGATGCTCAAATTTATTTCCTTGTCAAATACTGTAGAGAAGGGAGCCCAAGAGACACATATAATGATATTGATTGTAGCAGAATTTGTAATAGCTGAGTAAACTTATTCTATGTGTATGTGTGTTTGTGTGGTTATCCAGTGGGCATTATTATTTATGGTCAAGATGGAATAACAGAGACCTGATTTTGCTCCTAGCTATCAATATAGGAAACAGTTTCAAGGCAGTGGCTGCTAGGCATCAATATACAATGATCCTTGAGAGATGAGCAGTAAGAGAGTTAAGCCATAGTATTGCCCCAGCTGAGCACCTTGAGAGACTCTGAGGGGTACCCTTGAGGAAGGATTTCACAGTTAGACCCCATTGGACTTATTGAGTTGAAAAACTTCCCAAGTTGATTATGGGGAGACTGAATTTAGACTCTGTAGGATAGAATACTGGGAAGGCAAGAGCTGTACAGAGGGAGTTCTGAAGATCTTCAGGGAGTCTTCTTTTGTAATCAGCTGAGTACGATCAATATTTGCATGTGATGAAATGACCTGAAGCTGGAGAAAGAACCACTCAAACAAATCAGAGGGAAATCTGCTGGGTACTCACACATTTGGAAATAAGAGGCCCTAAGCAATTCAGTGAGACTCTTGTCTCTAAAATAAAAATACAAAAAAGGACTAGGGATATGGCTCAGTGGTTAAGCACTCCTGAGTTCAATCCCCCAGTACCAACAAAACAAAACAAAACACAAAACACAACGACTTCTTTACATCACTCAGACAAAAATCTCATGGATTATTAGGTACTGGATTTATGAAGAGGGTCTTACTTTGGTATTGGGGAATAATTAACCTTAAACTGATCAATTTAGTCCTGCCTAATAAATATTAAAAGTGAGACCTGAAAGGTTGAAACTGTTTCAAGTAAGTTAACTGTGTCCCAGAACAAAGCTCAAGAAGATGTGTAAAAATACCCAAATAACCAGAACCCAACCAGGTATAGAATTTACAATATTTAGTACTGATCACAAAATTTCCAAGTAAACAAAGGAGCAAGAGAATATAACTCATGAGGAAGACAAAAGTAAATCAATCAAAATTGACTCAGAACTGACAAAATAATCAAGAAAATCCAAAAGAAGGCAGAAAAAGAATTCATGAGGGAGTAAAGAATGGATGGGACAAAGAAGAACAAACAATAAGATTATTGACTGAATTTTAATCATATCAGTAATCACAGCAAACATTGGGGTTGGGGTTGTGACTTGGCAGTAGATCCCTCGCCAAGCACGTGCAAGGTGTTGGTTTAAATCCTCAGCACTACATTTAAAAATAAATAAATAAATAATAAAGGTGTGTGTCCAACTAAAATATTTTTTTAAAAAATCACAGCAAACATAACTAGTTTGAAACACCCGAATGAAACTACAGAGGCTATCAGAATGTATTTTTTAAAAGGGAGACCCATCTACATGCTTTGTATAAAAGGCACACTTTAAATATAGGCATAGGATATGTGGAAAAGGAAAAAGATTAACCATCAACATTAACCAAAGGAAAAAAAAATCCTAGAGTGACAGCATTATTATCAGAAAAAAATAGATTTAATATTATCATTAGGGATTAAAAAAATTCATTTCATGATGATATAATGATCAAAAGGGCATTGAGTCCATAAGCATGCCTCAAATAAAAAAAAAGAGCATCCAAATACATAAAATAAAACTAGAAGGGTTTGCAAGTAGGAATGCACAAATTTACATTATAATCAGAATTTTTAGTGCTTTTTTGGATAAAACAAAGAGTAGAAAATCAGTAAGGATATAGATTACTTGAATAGCACTATTAGCCTGCTGATCCTAATTGAAGTTTATAGGATACTTCACCCAACAGCAGCAAAATGCTTGCTTTTTTTCCAAAGGCATATTTATCAAGATAGACCATACTGTATTAACCAAAACAAGTCTCAATAAAATAACAAGTATTCAAAGCATAAACATTCTAGCAAAATAATAATTTAAAGTGTAATCTTTGACAATAATGAAATTAAATTAGAAACTATTAACAGAAAGAAATCTGGAAGATCGCCCAAAATATTGGGAAGACAAATAATGCATTTCTTTCTTTTTTTTTAAGGAGAGAGAGAGATAGAATTTTTAAATATTTATTTATTTTTTTAGTTTTTGGTGGACACAACATCTTTATTTTTATGTGGTGCTGAGGATCGAACCCAGCGCCCCACGCATGTCAGGCAAGCGCGCTACCGCTTAAGCCACACCCCCAGCCCTCAAATAATGCATTTCTAAAAAACTGAGGTCTCAGAGGACAACTCTAAAGGGAAATCATAAAGTACTATAAATTACATGAAAATGAAAATACAATCTATGAAAATTTGTGGGATGCCTCTAAAATTCTACTTGGAAAAAAAATCCGTCACTTAGCACATAGAATTAGAAAGAAATGTTTCCATTTAATTTTTTCTTAATTCAGGGTAAAAAGGTTAGAGTGGAAATCAGTGAAATAGAAAATCAGAGAAAAATCAATGAAAAGAAGCAATTTCCTTGAAAAGTTTAATAGATTTGATAGGTCTTTTGTCAAACATGGAAGAAAATAGATCTAAGTTAGCAACAGCAGAGCAGTGGTTTTATCACTAATAGGTCAAGGGGCTTTAAGAAGATAGCAAGGGCTGTGTCCCTGTAGTATACTGTTTTTAATTCCTTTGGGTATAGACCGAGAAGTGGAATAGCTGGGTCAAATGGTGGTTCCATTTCAAGTTTTCCAAGGAATCTCCATACTGCTTTCCATATTGGCTGCACCATTTTGCAGTCCCTGCAATGTATGAGTATGCCTTTTTCCCCACATCCTTGCCAACACTTACTTTTATTTGTATTCTTAATAGCTGCCATTCTGACTGGAAATGAAATCTTAGAGCAGTTTTGATTTCCATTTCTCTAATTTCTAGAGATGTTGACCATCTTTTCATTTATTTGTTGATTGATTGTATATCATCATCTGAGAAGTGTCTGTTCAGTTCCTTGGCCCATTTATTGACTGGGTTATTTGTTATTTTGGTGTTTAGCTTTTTGAGCTCTTTATGTACCCTAGAGATTAGTGCTATATCTGATGTACAAGTGGTAAAAATTTTCTCCCAAGCTGTAGGCCCTCTATTCACCTCACTTGTTGTTTCTTTTGCTAAGAAGAAGCTTTTTAGTTTGAATCCATCCCATTTATTAATTCTTGATTTCAATTCTTGCTCTGTAGGAGTCTTATTAAGGAAGTAGGGGCCTAATCTGATATGATAGAGATCGGGACCTACTTTTTTATTAGACACATGGTCTCTGGTTTAATTCCTAGGTTCTTGATCCACTTTGAGTTGGCAGCACATTTTACAATAGCTAAACTGTGGAACAAACCTAGATGTCCATTAGTAGATGAATGGATAAAGAAAATGTGGTATATAGACACAATGGAATATTACTCAGCAATAAAAGAGAATAAAATTATGACATTTGTGGTTAAATGGATGGAGTTGGAGACTGTAATGCTAAGAGAAGTTACTTAATCCCCCCAAACCAAATGCTAAATGTATTCTCTGATATAAGGAGGCTGATTCATAGTGGGGCTGCGAGAGGACACATGGGAAGATTAGATGAACTCTAGATAGGGCAAAGGGGAGGGAGGAGAATGAAGGGGCAAGGAGGTAAAAAAGATGGTGGAATGAGATGGACATCATTACCCTAAGTACATGTATGAAGACACAAATGGAGTGAATACACTTTGTATACAACCAGAGATATGAAAAAATTGTGCTCTATATGTGTAATATGAATTGTAATGTATTCTTCTGTCATATAGAACAAATTAGAATAAAAAATAAAATTTAAAAAAAAGAATATTTGTCCCTTATGAGATCCTATTTTGCCTTAATCTAAATGATAGCAAAAGTACATTATGTTTTCATTTAAGAGTATCTGTATTTTCACTGAGTTTGGATGCCTAGCCATTTGTGTTAGAAATTGTTCTTCTTCATAAATAAAATATACTTCACCCATGGAACAAAAGATAACAAGGGAATATTTTGAAGAACTATATGCCAATAAGTTGGACCATCAGATGTAATGGTCAAATTGTTTCAAGGACTCGAACTTCTAAGGTTCACTTAAGTAGAAATAGATAACCTGAATAGCTCCCTATGTATTAAAATATTAATTATAGTTGGAAATCTTCCCTCAAAGAAAATGCCTGTCCACATAGCTTTGTCATTGAAATCTAGCAAACACATAAGGGGAAAACAAACAAATGAACAAACAAAAAACCTGAAACCAATTCTACACAGTTTCTCCCATGAAATTGAAGAGAAGTAATACTTTTCTCATTCTATACTGGCAGCATTTGCATGGTACCAAGTTTTTGGATGAGAGTATCACAGGCAAAACAAAATAAAGCTGAACAGTATTCTTCATGAACCACAGATGCAAAATGCTAAAAAAATATGTTTTTCCAGTAGATTCCAACAGTATGTAAAAGTGACAGTATAACATGACAAATTGGGACTTTATTCAGGAATGAAGAGATACCTTGCTATTCAGAAATCAATTAATGTAAGCTTCATACAAATAAAACAAAACCACATGGTCAACTCAGTTGCCGGAGGAAGATGCTTTTGAAAATTGCACCCATTCATTATGAAACAGTCAGCTGGGAGCAGAGGGAATTCCCTCAACCAATAAAGACATCAACATAAAACCTGCAGCAAAGATAAAAATATAAGACTAATGAGTATTTTTTCCTTACTTTCAGGAACAAGAGAAGAATGTCCTCTCTCATGATTTCTATTTAATATTGTCCTGAAGATATATATCTAGTATAATTAAGGGAAAAAGGATATCCAGATTGGGAAGGAAACTAATTTGGGGAAAATGTGATTTTTTTAAGGAAGAAAAAATTTTCTGCAGATCACAGAAAATCTACTAGAGTAATAAGTGAGTTGAGCCAATTTATAGGATGTAAAATAAATCAGAAGTTGATATCTTAAAAGTGCTGTTGTTAATAATAGCATCAAAGCACATGATTTACTTACAGACAGGTCTTTCAAAAGGCATTTGTGACCTGCACAATAAATACTACGAAACATTAATATATTAAAACATTAATATATTAAGATAAAGCAAGGATCTAAGTAAACAGATGAGCTCTGTTTATGCAACTAAAACTTTCATACTATTAAGACATTAATTCTAGAGTTAGAGTTACCTTATAAAATACAGGATACTCACTTAAATTGAAACTGAAAAAACTAATTCTGTTTATTTTCTAAATCTGTCAGACCTACTTCAAATTGATTATAAGCAATCCCAATGAATAAGCCAGTAGGAGTGTTTTGCAAAAATTGACAAGGTCATACTACAATTCATATGGAAATCCCATGAATGCAGAAAAGAAAAAAAAAACTTTAAAAAATAGAACTATGTTAGTGAACTAACAGTATTTACTCAAAATTTGTAAATGTACAGTGGTTAACACAATGTGGTATTGGTACCAAGACAGATAAATATCAAGAATAAGAAAATAGAATGTCCAGAAAGAAAAAGAATCCTTGTCTTCAGGGATCACACTCATCTAGGTGGAAGAAAGGCACAAGATACATACAAGGAAGATAATTATGTGAAAAGTGCTTTTGATAGCTTATTTTTTTAAAAGTGCTGTCAGTTCTTTGTAGAATGGATAGTCTTTCCCAAAACAATGTTGGTATTGTTGTATACATATGAGCACAATTTTCTTTTTTAAAAATATTTATTTTTTTAGGTGTAGATGGACACAACACAATGCCTTTATTTTTATGTGGTGCTGAGGATTGAACCCGGGTCCCACCCGTGCTAGGTGAGCGCTCTACCGCTGAGCTGCAATCCCAGCCCCATAAGCACAAATCTCCAATTTATAATTTATTATATAATAATGTTTGCTCAAGATGAAATGTATTTTATCTGTGATACATAAAAGTAAAACTTCTAGAATGAAATATTGGAAAAAAACTTTTATAACTTTACAAACAAAACAAAAAGCACAATACATGAAACAAATCAGTGAAAGGGACTTTTTTGCAAGAGTGAAAGGTTTAGTGTGTGTGTGTGTGTGTGTGTGTGTGTGTGTGTGTGTGTGTATGTATATGTATATGTATATTTTAGGCAACAATATAAGAATTAAAAGACCAGTCATAAATTGGAAGAAAATCTTTGCCAATTATTTATCTGATAAAGAACATGTATCCAGAATATATAAGGAACTCTCAAAACTCAATAATGAGAAATACAAAAAATTAAAATATAGGCAAATAATTTAAACACAGTCTGTTATGTAAGAATCATTCTTATATCAAGATGACATAAAGTTGGAGAAAAAGCACATGAAAATAATTTCAACATTATTAATCATTACAAATATATAAATCAGAGCCACAATGTGATACACTGTTCAAATAGTTAGACTGATCCAGCTTTAAGTTTTCATGTGGATGTGAAGCAACTGAAACTCTCATAGGTTGGTGGGAAAGTAAAATGGAAAAATGCTTTGAAAACAGCTTATCAGTTTCATAAGTTAAACATTTCCTACCATATGTCTATACAAAGACTTGTAAGTGAATATTTATAGTAGCTTTTACTTACAAGTAGAAACAACCCTAAACTTCATCAGTAGATGAATGAATAGATGAATGAATGAGTGAGTGAATGAATGAATGAATGAATGAATGAATGAACACCTGTGCATGTCATGAAATGTTGCTCAGCAATTAAAGGACTGAACTACTGATGCACATAAATGATGTGAATAACTCTCAGAATGGTCGTGCAAAGTGAAAGAAGGTAGATTAAAAAATAACTGCGTATCATATCATCTAATTTGTACAAAATTCTGAAAAAGCAACTTGTGACAGAAAATGCATCAGAAATTGCCTGAAGAGAGATGAAGATAAAGGTTACCATAAATATATAATAATCACTGCAAATGAATACATATGGTATGCAATTTAGATAGATTTTCTTTAACCAAAACACTCGTATGTATGTCTAATGGATACGTAAGTGTCTATTAAGTGCTGAAGATTATTTACTTGAAAGCATGGGGTTGAAGGTAGTGGCTACTCTTGGAAGGAAGGAAGAGGAAAGGTGGGATGAAAGTTGAATTATTTCTGAAACATTTCTTTCTTTAAAATATATAAAATGAATTTGGCACACCATTAATATCTGTTTAGTCTTGAGGGCAGGAATATAAATAAGCTCCTTTATGTTAGTTTCTATACTTTCTGTCTGACATATTTCATATTGAGCAGTTATCTAGTCTGGCAAAGACGTCAACCTTCCTGTGGCAGAAAGGTTCTGTGCTCAGAGATTTTGTATAGTGAGGAAAAGAGAGATAATTCCTGTCTTCAGGGATCATACTCATCTAGGCAGAAGAAAGGTACAAGATGCATACTAGGCAGATAATTATGTAAAAAGTTCTTTAGAAATGAAGTACAGGTATCGTGAGAGCATACAGGGTCCCTAATGTCAATAGGGCAGGAAAGGCTCTGTGAAGAATGTCCAAAGAGTCTCTTAGCCCATGGTCATGCAGCAACCTCTGGGGCACAGGTTCTGAGGCCAGAGTATTTGAAGAGGGAAGTGTAGTGTATGCTTCATTTCCATAGCTTTTTTTACAGCGAGGCTCTCTTTTAGTCATCTGACTTATTACAGTATGAGAAGCACAACCTTGATATTATTAAAAATACACTTTCTGGTTTTTTTTTTCTTGTTAAATGATACAAAGTCAGTGATACCAATAACCATTCATGCTTTAACTCAGTCAATAGAGATTTGTGCCATTACGGGTTTAATGAGTGTATTACACATTAGTATATCAATGCAAGAGGGCTGTTTTAAGCATCACTTCTCTGTTACCTCACCGCCATCTAGGAGCTCTCTGTAGACACCAAAGTTTAACACATTGCTAAAACCTTGCTGAATCTGCATAGTTTTCACCTACAGTGCACAAAATGTTATTCCAGACTGCTTTCCTGTCAGTATATTTTCCACTATGCCTGTGTTGTAAGTTTAGTAACTGCTTGGTTATTTCAAAAGACATCTTTATGGGTTGGTAGACAGTACTGGTATGCATCCTGAGTGCAATATTCCATCTGTCATGCTGACCAAGATGGTTTTGTTTTGAATAATCCAAATCAGACTAAGATACAAAAGGTAGCCCACATTTCACATTGACTTTACTGTCAAGTAAGGGGAAGGCGGGTTGAATTTTAATGAATGCTGACATCATATACTTTTGAACAGGAGTTTCCAAATCAGAATCCCCAGCCTTGTTTTGTTCTGTCTTCTGGTAGGTATGGATTCTACATTGTTAGGTAGATGATTTTTATAACATAAGAACAAAGCTTTGTAAAGTCTTACCTCATTATTATAGGGGTATAACACATTTTCTTTTACCAAGGATTCACTGTGAGAATCCAAATGGTATACTTGGCATCCATTTGGCATGACTGAGAATTCTAATTTGAATGATAATATAAACTTATTTTGGGCAAAACATTCTAATTATCTTAGAATGAGTCTGTTGCTTAATTTAGTAGAGAGGAGAAGACAAAAGAAAGCAAGCATATGTATGACATGTTTTTTTAAATAATTTATGCTTAATATCAGTAGGAATAAGAACCATAAAAAGAATAAATCCAAGTTGGAATATATTAAGAAAACATGATATGCTTTACTTGTTTTAACTGTTCCCATAGAAAACTACTTTAGGGTTTAGTTTGTTTGTTTTATTATATTTGCTGTAAAGCCTTTAAAAAGAAGTCTGACATCTAAGATTCATAAAAATGAAAATTTAAATCTCTGGATCAGAGAAGTTAGTTATATTCTTGTTAAGGATCTGTAAGAAATATAGATTTCCATTTATATGGTTTGCTAGTCTTGTTTTCATAAATTTCTAAGCACAGTAAAATGACTTAAAATATCTGTATTTAAGAAGCACTATTGTGTAAAAGTTAATAAATTTCATTAAACTAAAATGACATTTGTTAGTAATTCAGTGATGAATTTCAAATTATTTGGCATGATTTTGGACATTTAAACTATCATGATAAAATATTTTTTTTGAATGAGAGGTGACTTTAATAGATTTCTTCACAAATACTTTCTGTAAGCAATTTTGGTAATGCTCAACCCTGCTACCCAGTTTTGCCAAGATGAAAGCATCCACCATTAGTATGTTAATACTGTGTAATATTCAGAGAAAAAATGTTGAATATCTCTTCTTAAAAAAATTAAAATTTATAATCAAGTGTCAACCTCACTGATTTTGTGGGAGTAATTATCACCATGCTTTTTTCTGTTAGACTAAATTTTTTAGAACATGAGTGTGTTTTTTGTTTGGGGTATCATTAATTTTTTTCACTATCTTGGAGGGATTTATCATGGTTTCAGTATTATTGTCACCCTTGTTTTATATTATGCAACAAAATATATTCAAGTTAAGTAACTTGCTCTAAGTTAGCAAGGTGCTTTGTACAGGGTCTGGAGTCAACATGAATGGATCATCTGATTCCTCAGCCTGCTCTCTTACCACTAGTCTATACTAATGCTAATCAGTAACTTGATTTTACCTAGCTCTAACATTTATCAAATTGAGTTTTTTTTAAATACTGAGTTTATCATATCATTTTATCATCAAATAAATGAGTTGATAGCTAGATACATATGTAATATCACTTTTAACCTCTTCATAGGTTATCATAGGAAGTGTAGAGAATTCCATTTACTACAAACTTTATGAAAATATTATGAACATCATAAAAAAATACTAAATTAAATTTAGCTAGCAATATGCTCTTGAACATATTATATTAGGAGAGTGGGGGACCCTTTCAGAAAACATAGCCAAAGACATAATGTACTGAGATTGTTAAATAAAATATGAAATTGTGATACTGATGCTGGATACAAAGAACACTAATAAATAATCTAAACATTAAAGTCAACATCTTCCTTGCCTTTTTAATATGTTATATTATTTATTTTTTGCTTAGTCGTAATACAAAGAGAACTTGGTGTTGAAAAATAAGAAAATAACAATGAATCTCAGGGATAGTTTAATGTATCTGTTGATTGACTTAACTAGAAATCACTTTGAATTATGTTATACATAGTCATTTTTCTGGTGTATCATTAAATGTCTTTAATCTAAACATATAAAAATACTAGAATGCACAGGGAAAGATTCAGGCTTTTTTTTCTTTTTCTTTTTTTGTAATGGGGTCTGAAAAACAATTCAGGCTCTTCTTGAAGAGGAATAAGAAGGAATAATAGGAAGAAATGTGAATATTTATTTAGAGAAAGAAAAAGTCTCACCAAAATACACAATTTAAAAAGCTGATAAATCTACAATGGTCAAAAAATTCAGAAAACAAAATAATATTCCATTTCATTACTTAACCAACCCCATTAGTCTTCCTTTGCTTGGGTTTTTTTGGATACATACCCTTTAATCTTCTCTTTTATGCAAAATTTTGTAATACTTTCTGTAGAAAAAACCAGAATGACAACCAGTCGTCCCTCTCGTATAACTGATTGAAATGCCTGTATATATACATTTAATCAGTACTACTTAGAAATACATCTTTTAGAATAAAAATTCATTATTAATAATTTTGTGTATTTTATGAAATTATTTTCAAATTTGAGTAAACCTTTACCTAGTTTCTTTCCTATGTGAACATTTTGGGAAATTTCTAGGTTTCCTGGGCAGTGACTAATCCCAAATACTCTGAATTTATTTTATGACACTCATTTACTAGTATTTTTCATTTAACTTGTTGCCAATATTTTGTGCAAAATCATGAAGTTTAATGTTTTTTTCCAGCATGTTCAAATAACTCAGTCCTCTTCTTTCATTTAAATCCCAAGCAAAAGACCTATTAATGACTTTTATTTGAAAAATATCTTTTCTCTTACTAAATTCAACTTTTGTGTGTTTGAAATAAAATTTGGCTTAATCTATTTCTAGATGACAGAATATTTTCTTTTGCTTTGATTTTATTACTCATATTTATCATTTTTCATGTACATTAAATTGTCTTCTGAAATTTCTCTCAGATTCTGGAGAAATGCACTTAAAGATGACTAAATCATTAATTTTCTACACAAACAAAATTAAGAATCCATAATGCCTCTAATGCTGTATTGGAATATTCCAAAATTTAATTTATAGTGGAATACTTAAGCTTTATCATTTCATTTCTAATAGAAGAAAACAGTGCATTTCAAGTTTGACTTACTGCACTATGGAGTGTTTTCCTGACAGGGCAGAGCTGGTTGAATAGGTGGCATGAAACCTATTCCTCTGCTCATCACTTTGCATATCTGACATTTGGAGGTCTTTCTCTCCTAAGTTTTAACTTTATACATTTCAAACTCTGTTTCTTCTTTACTACAAACATGCTTCTGTGAAGCAAGTGTCAGTGTCAGACCTCTGGCCATCCACCTTATATAGCACCAGCTGAGTTTGCCAAGATGAAGTGTAAAATCCTGGAAGCCATCTCTGCACTACAAAGGGGTGTGTGTGTGTGTGTGTGTGTGTGTGTGTGTGTGTGTGTGTTCCGTGGGGTGTGTCTAATGGTGTCTCAGCCATGGGTGTTGGTGACTGTGAACCATGAAGAATACCTGGTGACACCTTCCTAGACATTCCCTAATTCCTTTTGTATACTGAATCTCCTTTGCCATACCCTGCCATGGTAGGGGAAAGTGTGACAGAATGAAGGGAAAGAGCCATTTCTGTGGTTGCTTCCATGCTTTAACACCAGGGTTGAGAAGTTGCCACGGAGATATTATGCTTCTCAGACTTGAAGACATTTGCTATTTGGCTCTTTACAAACAAATTATGTGGTCACTGGCTTTATATTATGTATGAATGCATTAAAAATGGTAAAAGAGAACTGTATCACTGGCTTGTAAATGTCTTTGATATGCTGTTTAATTTAAAAAGACAGAAAAACAATCAGCATGCTAAAATTATTGTGTATATATGATTGTATAGAGAAACCTAAGTCTGGAAGGTTATACAAGAGAATTATGGGAAAAAAGAATTATTATCTTGTTTAACTTTTTAGCTTTGGAGCTTGGCACAGTTAGCATATATTACTATTAAATTTTAAAATTAATTTAGAGCTGCATAATACATAAAAACAAATAATATAAATAAGAGAAAACTTATCTGCCATTGTAAAACTGTTGCTCCCTTCTTCTCCAGTGTCCACCCCATCATCTATTTATCCACTTACTCTTATCTGGCTTCATTTCATTGCTTTTCACATCCCAGTCCTTCTTGATTTACTTTTCTTTTTACTTAGTGTGTATTTCAATTTGTGTCTTTAAATTTCTGAGAAGATTTTGTGTTCACTCTTACTCTATTTATTTTGGTTCTTGGAATTGAACCCAGGGGTGCTTAATCACTGAACCATATTTCCAGCCTTTTTAAAATTTTTTATTTAGAGATAGGGTCTCACTGAGTTGCTTAGGCCCTTGCTAAGTTACTGGGCTGTCTTTGAACTCCTGATCATCCTGCGTCAGCCTCCCAAGCTTCTGGGATTACAGGCTGTGCCAATGCACCTGGTTGTTCACCCTATTCTTAGGTAAGAATTTTTCAGCAGAATTCTCAGTTCATGGTTGTCTTCCCTGTGTAATTTGTATTTATTAGTCATTGTCTTTTGACATTCAGCATTTCTTCTTCTACCTCTAAGAGTTAATATTTTTCATTTACCTTTGATATTTTGAATGTCCCACACTCTCTGTCTAGGAGTGAAAATATTTTCAGTTCTTACATGTATAAATTTAGTAACAGTTTCATCCACTAATGTCTTTAGTAGGTGCCTCATTGATAGCTCTTTCTTCTTTGGTTTTTGGAATTTCCCTTGGGCATACATTATGGCTCCTTGTTGTGTTTTGACTTCACTTTCTTGTTTTCCATGGATTGACTTTGTATGAGCTTTGTTAGATCAGCATCACTTGCTCATTCTTTAGTTCACCAACGTTACCTTTAGCTTGTTGCTCTAGTCTATATTAATGATCACATTTTTCATTTTAAGATTTTTGTTTGGTTCTGTTTAATATACATGTGAATCTGATACATATTCACCATTTCTTACATACTTTATTAATTTTATCTATGAATATTATTCTTTTACTTTTATTTTCAAGGATTTTAAACAAATCCTCCATAAGTTTGGATGTGTTTACAAGTAATAGAGAACCTGAGGTTTTAATTATTTACTAGCCAGGCGTCTGGAGGAAAGCATGAAGTTTGAGGCTGCATGAGGCCATCAGTTGCCCTGCTTCCTCTTGTCTTTTCTCTCTTCATTTCCATATATTGGTAGTTTTTTCCTTTCATGGGTCACAGGATGCCTGTGACTGCTCCCCTCTGTCCTTGTATAAGAGTTGGGTTCAAAGAAACAAATAAGGAAGATGGTTTCAAAACAGATTTTTGTAGCCAGGTGCAGTGGCGCATGCCTGTAATCCCAGTGGTTTGGGAGGCTGAGGCAGGAGGATCGCAGGTTCAAAGCCAGCCTCAGCAATTTAGCAAGGCCATAAGTAACTCAGTGAGACCCTGTATCTAAATAAAATACAAAAAAGAGCTTGGGATGTGGCTCAGTGGTTAAATGCTCCTTGGCAATCCCTGGTATCAAAAAAAAAAAAACATATTTTCTCTCTCCAATCAGAGGAAAAATCTCTCCACTTAGGCACCAGCAAACACACACACACACACACACACACACACACACACACACACACTCATTACACTACACACTCCTAGACCAAATGGGTTGAAATGGGTTGGGTAAGCCTTAAGCCTTGAGACATGTGCCAAGGCTGGCACCTAATTCATATAGGGACATGAAGGATGGAGTCATGTCCTACAGTCAATAACCAACAAGTCTGCTCTGCGCTGGTTTTAAAGTCTTTTTCAGATCTTAACTTTGTTTGAATTTCCTCAGAGGTACGCTTTCCCAGTGTACCTTGAATTTTCTGTTTTCAGTTTTGTCTTTTTTTCTTTCTGCTTCTTTTCCTTGAAAATAGTTCTACTTCTATGATTGTTATAGGATTTTCTCCATTTGGCCCAGTGTTCACAGTGGGCTTTTAGGTATATGCTTTAAGGTAACTTTTAAGATAATAGGATTTATTTATTGGTTGGTACAGGGCTTAACTCATTGATGAGGTAAAAATTTTAAATAACTGATATAAGCCTCTTAAACTCTGGAAACAGCATATGGTCTTAAGAGTTCTAACTTTTGGGTTTCCTGAGTGGATCCATCCCTTCCCCTTCTTATTTATTTATTTATTGGCTCTGGTAGTTGAACATAGTGGTGCTATGTCCCCAGCCTTTTTAATTTTAAGACAAGGTCTTGCTAAGTTGCCCAGGCTGGTCTCAAACTTGTGATCCTCTTGGCTCAGCCTCCTGAGTAGCAGGGTTTACAGACATGTGTCACGGTTCTCAGCCTCACTTCTCTGCCTTTGTGTTTCTTCCCAAGCATCTATTCATAATCCCTTCTTACTTCCATAATCCATAAACTCTAATCAGAAAATTTACCTAGTAAGACAAAATTGGACAGAAGTGCATGTAAGTCCCATCTCTGTGGTATACACTATGAAAATTTCTAAGTGCCTGAGTCAGGGATAGAGTGTCAGGGTCTCACTTTGCAGATGGAGAGAAGGGATATGCACATAAGTATGCAGTCAATAGTTGTGGCTATCCTGTGCACTACCTACTTTGAGGAGAATAAGCCAATGGGAATGTGGTGGTAGGAAAAAAAGAAGGAGGAGGAGGGGGAGGGAGAGGGGGAGGGGAAGGGAGAGGGGGAGGGGGAGGGCACAGCAATGCGAAGATCCTATGCAAAGAGTGATAATTGAACACTAGTTCTAGCTGTCCGAAGTTGAGCACACCTTAGCAATGGTAGCGGGACCTCAGATCACACTGCTTTAGTGATTCCTGAAGAACTGATTGTTTAACCTTAGTTGTGGTGGGCCTTGCTGACATTATTTATTGCGGTTTTCTAATTTTATTCTTTTTCTATTTCCCAAATGGTGATTTTCACTTTATACCTTGAGTTGTTTTGACATAAGATTTGGATCTCAAGATTTTAAAACACCTTATTTGAGGCTCCTTGATATTGTGGGTGAATGGTTGTCATTAAAAAAAGTGTTAGAATATAGCATCATATTTCAATAGGTGTGTCATGAAAAATACCCCTACTGCCATTGCCACTCCACTCACATTAAATGGCTCAGACAGATTCTGCATCTCATAGTCTCGCTGACTTAGAAATAGATGCATCTCATGTGAGAGCCAGGAAATTTACACAGCAATATTGTATGTAAAGCCAGACTTGAACATTTTTTGCCATTTCAGACAGGAAGGATACTTATAAAGAAAAGAACTTTAATTTTATTTTATAACTTGCTTGATTTTCAGATTTTTAAGCTTTTTTCTTTGCTATTTAAATTACAAAAATCTGCAATCTGTAATGTGAATGAGAAACTATACTATGTGATTTTTTTTTTCCTACTAAGCAAAAAATGTTTTCACTGTGATAGGTTCTGAGTTGACTTTGTCACGGTCTATGATGCTATAGCTACAGCAGCAAATGTTTGCAGCTAGGATTTGCAGAAAATCTATTTATGGTACAGTGCAGCTTAATATTCTTCAGTAGCTTCCCATCACCCAAAGATATTTCTAAACTCCTGATCACAGTTTATGAAGCCCATTCATTCTAGTCCCTGCCAAATCTCTGCTTTTCATCCCTTTTGCATTTCCCTATAGGTCCCATTCCTGAACTCCTTTCAGGGCACAGAGACACTGTACGCACTGATGCATTGGTACCTTAGAAGTGCTCATTTGCTCTGTGGAATATTTGTGGTTACTTTTCCCCTGGGACAATTTCTACTTTCCTTTCAAGATAGTGGAAATGTCACCTTAAGAGTGACATTCTACACACACTCCACCACTCATGTATGCATGTCCTGTAGCTTGCTTAGGGAAAAGGACTGAGACTTTATTCATGTTCCCCTAATAGGATACCTGAACAGACAGATATTTCCAGTGAGTATCAATGGTCCAGAAATAAGTTGATTTCTAAGAACTCTGAGCCAAAAATCTTTTGTTAGCAAAAGAATGGGCCGTTCACCCTAAAAGTAAAATGAATTTGAAGTCCTCAGTTTGGGAGTCCACGGTAGTCATAGACATGCCTACCAGGGGCAGGTACTTTTGTTGGGGCAAGTGTAGGATGTTGTTTTGGGATGCATTCTTGATTTAAAATCAAGTTTTGTGCACATAACATTGTATAGCAGAAAACAGACTGAGTAGCTTCTTTGTAGGAGTGCATTTGGAAAGCCCCTCCCTATAACCTCCTTCTGATAGATGAGTGAACATAGAGCCCATCATTGTTGTGACACTGGAGAACTACCTTCTGTTTTTCACACGTGTGGTTATAAGTGACTATTGTGATATGTCCCTGTGGGATCATGAATGTGTTTCAGAAAAGAGTAGGCTCCACTATTTTCATTAAAAAAAAAAATCTTATGCTCCATTCTCTAACCTTGTTTGAAGACCACAATGTCAGAAATTTTAAGAAGGATCAGATGGGTGGGGCAGGGGGAAGGAGCCGGAGTTCATGGAAGAGTAAGGAAAAGGCTGGTCAGAGGCTGCTGAATGCAGACAGAATGGCTCAGTGGCACCAAGGTGATGCCTATGCTGTTGTCCTTGGCCCTGAGCCATCATGAAGCTATGGTCACAAAGGCCACCTGAGATCAGGGAGGTGCAATTCTGTTTTCACTGCCACTAACAGTAAATTGCCTTCCCATGGTATTGCAAATCATGGGGAGGAACATGGAATAATATTTTATTTGCTAGATGTTTTTTCTCATGACTTGTCTGGAGTGAAGAGTCTTAGGGGAAAAGACCTCAGATGGATTAGAGTCAATATAAAATCATGTTTAGCTTAAAGTAGAGACAAGTAGTTACCTATAGAAAGAAGTATAGATGTGTGAATAGGCAAATATTTGTCTATTTCCTGAGAGGTCCTAAAAGTAATGAGCATATCTAGCATTCTAACATTACTCTCCACTACAATTAACCAGGGCTCCTTGGAGAAATGGTTGTTTCAAGGTAGAGGCAGAGATGGCATTTCAGTGTCTAACATAAGTCCAGACCATCTTTTTAATGCCAGAGAGTAAGGGAATAATCAAATGAGAATACAATCATGGGGACAAGTGTCAAAGGGACCCAACTGTCATGTGCAAATTGAAAGAGCTTCCTGTGGCTGAAGCTAGGACAATTTGAGCAATAAAGTAGTTTTGAATTAGAAACTGAAATATGAAATGAACACCCATAAATCTAAGCAGATACAAGTACATGATTGAATAAATAAGTAACAACGTGGGAGAATAGACTAATTTTCCATGCTGGAGAATTTTCTATAATTTATATGGCATAACCCCTCACTCTTTAGGCACATAGTGAGTGTCTCTAAAAAAGCACAATATGAGAAGAGGGAGTAATGTTACAGTCGGGTATCTGCCAAAGACCACCTCAGCCAGGTGATCCAATTTAAAGTCTCTGGTGTATAAATCACGCCAATAATTTATGAGACAATGACAGCAGCACTTTATATCCATAGGTTTCTTCTCAAAAACATAAAACCCCAGTTTAATCATGAGGAAACATCAGACAAAGCTTAATTGAAGGACATTATACAAAACAAAACTAGTACATCTCAAAATTGCCCAAGTCATCAAAAACAAGGAAGGTCTGAGAACTGTCATAGCTTACTGGAGGCTATAGAGACGTGGACTCTAACCATGATGTGGTATCCTGGAAGGGCCTGGAATGCAAAAGGGTATTAGGTTAAAACTGAGAAATCTGAATGAAGCATGTGTTTTAGTTAAAAACAAGCAAATAATCAGAATGAGACGGGGGTGGGGGGGGAGAGCAAGTGAGAGAGAGAGAGAGAGAGAGAGAGAGAGAGAGAGAGAGAGAGAGAGAGAGAGAGAGCGCTCTCTAAGAATGGCAAAGTCTTTTTCAGTCCTCTGCACTCTTCACCAAACTTCATTTCTGAAGTCTTTAAAAACTGATGAGTGTTCCAGAATTTCCCTTATTTTAAAACATTTCATGTTTTGTTTATAAGATTGCCCTATATATTGCTCTCTTTTTATGTGGCTACAAGTTTTCAATCCTCTGAAGCTAGATGCACTGGGCTCTGAAAACACCAAACAGATAAAGAACCGGACCTCTTGGAACAAAATAGCAGCTCTTAAAAGAAGGAGAAAGAATTGATTTAATGCTTTTTGAATTTTCTTGAAAAGGTGGATGTTTGATAAGTGACATTTTGAATACTCCTCCAGCATTAAAAAAAAAAGTCATCCAAATAATGCTAAGAAAACATTTTGCAATTGGTGTGTTATTTAGAGAAAGCAAAATTCTTAAAGATACCTACCCCTGTGGTTTATTTCCATGGAAGCAGTGTTCACCGTGGGCATTGCTATTTGTAGGGCTGTTTATTAGGGTGACTCAGAGACCCAGACACTTTCTATCTCATGTCTGAGTGATCCTTGTGACCTTTGATTCCTTTCTTTCCAGACCCCCATGTGCAGAGACAGGGTAGGGGAGGGGTGTGAAGACCATGAAGGAGATTTTTAGTGGCCAGGTCTGTTGGGGATATTTCACTCTCACTTCACTAATATAAAGTGAAATACTGCCTTGAATAATGGAAGGAAACTAATTTGTATAGAGGCATTATCCTTTCTTAGAATAGCATCTCTTTTTAACTAACCAGTAATTCTATAACTCACTAATAATTGACTAGCAGTCATGACTCACATTACAGTTCAATAAATATTTTGTAAAACTGTCTTGATTTTTATTGATTTGAAATAAATAAACTTTTTAGGAGGTGAGTGGAGAAAATAAATGTTCAAAAAAATAGTATGTCAGCATTTTTTGTTATTGTTGCAATGAAAAGTCTTTTGTTATTTTAGAGATAATAATAGCATGTTCCCTAGTGTCTATAAAGAGAAAGTGTAGAACCCTGTATACTTGACATCTTCTGATGGTGGTAAGGAATGTGTGCTCAGCTGTTTCGCATACAATTGTGACTATTGCATTTCCTGTGAAACTTGCCAGGGTTGTCCATATAGACCTGAGCATGTAGACCTACAAAGACAAGTAACCCACAAAGAGTTTTAATTATTGACATAGGAAAATGAGCTGTGAATAGGACTAATGTGTTCTTTCTGCTGTAGAATGTATCCCACTACTCTATCCATGGTCCCTTCCAAATATATGCCAATGAGAAAATCACTCCGAAATAACATAATTCTGAAATTTGCAGTCATTTGACCTAAAGTCATTATAGAGTTACCTATTTGTGTCTTATATGTATGTTTTACAGACTCAATATGGAGATTTGTAAAAATATTAAAATTCTTCAGATATAGATCTTTAAACTTAAACTCATTTACACTATCATAGACAAGGTTGTAAAATGTTTTGATATATGTATATATTTTATGAAGGTTATTTTATGCAAGAAGTTGGATTTTTTATAGTAAATGGTTTCTAGATTAATTTCATCATACTTTGTTTCAAACTTTACAATAAAATAGTGCTTTGATAGACATTGAACTAATCTATCTAGCTAATTCCTCCCTCCCACCCCCCCCCCTCTTTCCCTCTTGTTTCCTCTTTCTCCCTTCTTTTTTGCCATAATTTCCTTCTACTTTTGGTTAGGGGAATTCCCAAAGTGTGTGTGTGTGTGTGTGTGTGTGTGTGTGTGTGTGTGTGTGTGTGTTCATAGCAAATGTGAGAGAAATTCTCAGCAAATCTAGTTTTAAAAAAGGAAAGCTTATCCCCTGATTTCTGGGGTAGGATAGACAGTTTTAAACAGAAACAAGAAAGAGATTGGGGATTCAGCTGGATGTGAAAATAGCTATATTCATTAAGTAGAGCTATGCAAACAGCTGTAAATTTGGATAATAAGCAAGGAAAGATATTTGAATTTCATTAGGCTTTTTTCCTCTACAGTTAGCAAATATCTCACCTTCTAAAATTACTTCAATTGTGATTCATCCACAATAAGCATGTAATTAAAATTGAAGAATGTTTACCAGGTGAGGGAAGTTGATGAAAGGAACTTGGAAAAGGGTTTGGAAAATGTGAAAAGAAGGGCAATTAGAGAGTATACTACAATTTGGAAGATATTTCAGGAAAGGTGATGCTGGGGAGGATTTTTAATCAAGTAAATCCTACTGGCTCAAGACTGGCATGTAGAGCTGAATCACCAGCATATTTTTGGTGATGAATTAACTAATTAAACCAATATTGATTGAAAATCACTTGTACTTGACTTCTAACTAAATCCCGAGAGAGTAATTGCTGGGAATACCGTTTCTGTACTCATAGAGTTTATATTCTAGTTGGGGGAGATGAAAATAACACATAATTAACATCCATTCTGTTGAGAAATCCAGGGCTGAGTAGGTTTATGTGGGGTAGGAGAAGAGACTTCTGCTCCAATCCAGGAGTACGATCAGTGATATGGCTCCTGTTCTTGTCTCTGGAGCCATATGTACAAATAATTATGGTGAAACTTATTTTTGCCCCTGTGATAATATTCGCTGCTACACTGAGAGCATAGCAGAAGTCTCTAATTCAATCTAGATGTGTCACAAAGAAGTAGAAGACAAGTCCAGAAAGGTCAGAAAGAATGTGCAACTTGACATTCTTGGGAAGACAGTTCTTTTGAATGAAATTTCAAAAGGTAGAAAAGAAATCTAAATACTTTAGTATTACTAGATACCAATACTGGTGGATGGATATTATGAATCACGTAATAGCCGCCCATTTAATACTTGTTGAATGAAAGAGTATTAGAAGGTGATACGATAATTGTAATCACCAATAACCAGAAGATTATGGTTCTCAAACATTTTAAATAAGATACTTCTACCTCTCTAAAAAAAGATATCAGTGTTTGTCAGAGTATGTATGCAGAGACCTATAAGTTGGCTATGAAATCAACATATATACTGAAGCTCAATGAACAATTAAACAATAGAATCAGATGAAAAGTGCATCTGAAGTAGTAAGTATTGTGAAATTCCTGTTTCAGTTATATAGATACATGCCTGTATGCTTGAGTTGGGGACAGAAATCAGAAAATATATGTCTCACTGTGGATTGGAATTAGAGGCCTGAGGGTCAGTGTGGTGGAAGCCCCCAGATTCCTGCCATGTTCACATGCAAAGAAGGAAATTGGAGAAGCAATGAAGAGGTCAGGGACTGAACACTTTTGACCCCTCTGCCCCTGAGCCTGCAGAAACATCATCTGTACCAGGGCTCAAGGGACAACAGAGATAATGCTGACACTGTCCCCAGGTGACAGTAATCCCATATTCTCCAGGAACTTGCTTGGTGTGGTGATAAATAAATTGAGAACAGTAGTTAGCCCAGAGTAGTATTTGCCCTTGTAAATAATTAATTAACAGGTCAAATTCTCCAGCTCTGGGACCCTTGGATCTCTGTTCTCTCAGATTTGAAGAATAAAATTCTGGTTTTTTTTTTTTTTTTTGCATAAAGTCTACATTCATTCTGCCCTACCTTGAGGGAATTGGAGAATGGCTGATTGTATGTGTTTGTCAGGAGGAGCATTTGAACTTTTCTTTGCTTCATCTCCTTTGAGTAAATAGTGGAGAATCAAATCTGTGAGGACTGCATCCTTGTTTTATGTCTGCTAGCCAGAAGGTGAATCTCAGGAATCAATACTACAAGGAGCATTTCACATAAGACATCAAGAGGCCCTTTTAGGTGATCCCTGTATCTTCAATTCTAACAGAATGTGCCCTGTGCTTAGATACAGAATGTTCATAGAGGAAGCAGCAACCCCAGAACATAGGCATATCACCCAAACGTGAAGGAAAAGAGTTACAAATTTTTTTCTATAGATAATGGATGGTTTTGCCCTTCAATAAAGAACATGTTGTGTCAACGAAACAAGTTTCTTCCAACTCTAAAAGTGTGTGGTTCTCAATTATTTCAGCAATGGCTTTCAATTTTGCTATAAACCATAAATTAAGATAACATAAGAGTGCAAGGAATAAAGAATCTCCCAGACATTTTTTTTTTTTTTGCATTGTGTTATGGTATGATTGGCAGTGGCCTCTGTTTTTCTCTGAGCTATTTTATGGGAAGTTTGTGAGATGAGTCTCATCCTTAAATACCCAGTACACTGCTGCTACCACCTCCCCCCAGTAGCAGGTTTTCCATCATGTTTAACAAATCCAGTAGAACAGATAAAATGTAGTTTCACTATTTTGGGCCTGGTGATAGCCTAACTGAAATTACAGCACAAGATAAATTCTGTCTTCATAAACATATGGTCAGCCTCCCTTGTTATATTATGGTACTTCTCTATTAACTCTTTCTTTCTGTTGTTGGTATTAAAATGGAATTCTACTATACTGTATTTTTTCAGTTAATCCTTTGTGCTTCAAATGATTTAGAAATTTTTCACATAAGTCCTAGTCCAAACATTTAATTGATGAGTGATCGTTAGAGTCAGTTTTTAGTTTATTTAGTGTGTGCACATTGTGAAAGGATTGGCATTACTGGTTCAAGTTTTTTGATATTTGATATCTTAAAAATATACTTCTTAGTACAGATCTTTTGCTTAATGAGGGGACGCATGGTATTCCTTGAATAGCCTTGACACTATGCCAAATCATAAGGATGTTACAATATGTAATGATGAATTCTTTGTGCAATAGATTAAATATATTTCTTTATAACATGAATTTATTTAGAATAGAATATTTTTTATTTTAACTAATTTTTGAGATCTTGTGGAAACTACTTGATATTTTGACCTACTTTTTTTTAATCAGAAACATAATTTTTAGAATATTAACTTCTAAAATTGGTAAAGTTGCTTTAATACTCAGTTGTCAATTGTAAAACAACTGAATATTTTCTTTATAAAAGTTTTTATTGAAAATGTCAAACTTCGGGCTGGGGATGTCGCTCAAGCGGTAGCGTGCTCGCCTGGCATGCGTGCGGCCAGGGTTCGATCCTCAGCACCACATACCAACAAAAATGTTGTGTCCACCAAGAACTAAAAAATAAATAAATAAATATTGAAAAAAAAAAAAAGAAAATGTCAAACTTCTATGCTTTTAAAGAATTCATAGCACCAAGTGTGGTGACACACATCTATCATCCTAGTGACTCGGGAGTCTGAGGTGGGAGGATTGTGAATTCAAACCAATCTTGGCCATTTATTGAGACCCTGGGCAACATAGCAAGACCTTGTCTCAAAATTAAAAAATAAAAATTAATTAGTGTGACTTAGTAATTAAGTACTCCTGAGTTCAATCCCTAGTATAAAAAATGAAGGAAAGAAAAAAAGGATTAATAGCAGTCCTTTTAAGAGTATGGTCCATGCTGAATATATTTGTTACTTAGAAGCAAATTGAGATTATTCCTGCTGATTTCTCTTTCAGCCATGAAAATCTTTTGGTTTGTTGTAAGATGTTTTCCTTGATGGAATTTTTCTCCCATAACTTTTAAACAACCTCTGGTATACTTTTTTTCTTCTTCTTCAATAACTTTTTTATTTAGTCTTCTTCAACCTCACAATGTTTTCCCTGCCCTTCGAATTATTAGTATTTTTTTTTCTTGAGTTTTTGTTCCTGTCTCACAGGCAGCCGCTTCACCATCTTTGGTTAGTCTTTCATGAGCTTTGCTACTCTGCACTTTCAAGAACTTTCTTTCAGGAACCTCACAGATCTGCACTAGGAATAGTCATGCACTCCAAGAAGACATAACAAAAATTATTATAAATTAATCAGGTATTTTACTCTGCTGCTGAAAACTCCATGTTTGCTGTTCTGCAGAGAACAATGTCCCTTTTTTTGCCTTGGCCCTACAAGACTTTGCTTCACCTCGTTTCTTCCCTGTTCTCCAGCTCGATCCCTTTCCCTGTCTCTTCCACTATGAGCCAGATATCACAAGAGCCCCTTTCCCTGAATAGTTTTTGTCAGCAGGATAAATCGCTAGGAGTTGAATCTCTGAATTAAAAGATATGAATATTAAAATATTTAATGGATTGTATAAAATCAGCTTCACACGTACAGTACCAACTTAAGCTCAAAAACCCTTGTCTGGGTAGAAGAGGGAAGAGTATCTCCCCATCTTGTGCTGATGCTCTTCCAGACTTTTAAATTTTGGCCACATATTAGCTATCTTTTAGAAAAAATATTGTAAGAATCTCTGTCTTTGGGTTAATTTATCATTTTTTTAAAAAAGCAATTATGATTATTTTAGCCCTTGGCATCATAGTGGCCAGCACTGCTTTCTTCTGGTGCTGGTGCTGGTGACTGATGGGCCCAGAATGTGGTTAGAGTGTGATGATGGTAATGGGTGGCTGAGGGGAAGTGAAGGGAAAGTGGAAGACATGAGAGGTGGGGCATGAGACGGTCCGGACACAAAGACATGGAGATCTGCAAGAACCATCCCAGAAAGTGCCCTAGAAAAGAAAGCCAGCCAGGTGCCGTAGGCCTCCATGGTCTGCGTCTCAGTATGATGATAGATACCAGAGAAAGAGAGGGTGCTGGAGGGAGCTCACTGGGCATCTGTTTGTGGGAGTATATTGGTGATGGTGATGTTTTTATTTTCTATATTTTATGAGACTAATCTTGGGGTCTTTCCACTCCTGGAGAGACTACCCCTCCAAACACCAGTTTAATTCCTAAAGATGATAACTGCCTGAGGTCATATATTTTTTTTCAATAGGCAGATCAGCCAGTCCAAAGCACACATCCCATCCACAGTAGACTTCCTCTTTTTCTGTCACACACCAAGGCAGTATTTCTCCTACCCTAAGTCATCCCAGGGCCAGGTGCCAGTCAGTGAGGGTGGGATCACTTATATTGCCCAGAGCCCACTGAAAATCATTCAAACTCTCCAATCCTACCTTGTTCAAACTTGCCTACCCTACCTCCCTGTACCTCTGTGACCCCTAAGCTTTCCCCTGTGACCTTGCATGGCATTGCCTTTCTCCTGTAGGACTGTAATAGAATGTCTTTCAGTCTTAGTCACCTCTATGAATTAAATCCCAAGTATGTTTAAAAGAGCTGGGGAAATAGTCCACATGCCTTAAATATAGAGAATAGGCATAAAAATAAAATGTTCTCTTGTGCAGCTATTTATATTCAGAAATACACATTAATATTAAAAACCTCTGTATGCAAGAAACAAGTAAACAAAACAGGTTGTTTAAAACACCATATACATACTGTTTGCAATTTAAAGAAAAATCTTGAATGTACGTGATGTGGAACATAGAAACAAAGGCTCTGGCATAAAATACATGGATGTGTTAAGAGTAGAACTTGAGATAACTCTACTTTTGTTTATGTGTATTTTAGAAATGTTTTCCAGTTGTTACCATTTTATTTTCCATAATCCCAGGTCTAACTTAAAAGTGGTATTACTTAGATACCTTCTTCTTCCCCTTTGGACCTTAGGACCTTATGACAGGTACATAGGGGTCTTGAATTCTAGGCCAACATAATAAACAATGATGTATGTGTGGGACTTTCCACAAACAAACACACACACACACACACACACACACACACACGCGTATGTATATAGACATATATATATACATACATAAATATGTATATTTATTTATATATTTATGAAAATTTATGTATTTATTATTTATTTATTTCAGGCTGGGGATGTAGCTTAGTGATAGAGTGCTTGCCTAGCAAGCCCTGTGTGAGGCCTAGGGTTTGATCCCCAGCACCCCCCCACACACACATATTATACACATTTTACTATATGCATGAATAGATGACAAGTAGAAATAATTTATAATATGTTTAGATAGTAATTTTCAAATCTTCCTTATAGAAAACTGGTTTAAAGCTTTCACTATAAAGTCTATCATCCTGGGTTCTTTTCTCTTAGATCACAGGATCCGGTTTTATGTGTCATGTGGCAGTTTTATTTTTCTTCCTGCTGTGTTTTTTCAGAGTTTGACTCTCTCTGGTATATTTTTCGCAGTGTTCTCTCTAAACACAGTCATTTTAGAGGTTTTCCTTTCTTCCCATATGCTATGCTCATAATGATGTTTGCCTTCTGTGTGAACTCCTAATTTTGTTTTTATCTCTCTGTGGAATTAGACAACTAGTTCTGTACACAGTCTCCCTGCCAGCACACTCACAGGAGGCATATTTTATACTCCTTTTGCGTGTGTAGGTCATTCATACTTGAGACCCAAACTCAAACAACTGGGCACTGTTTAGTGTCCCTGTCTCTCCGGCCAGAGAGCTGTTTGCTGAACAGCCTGAGGGTAAAACATTGCCATATAGACGGAGGAGCTGTTTCAGATGGTAAAGGAGTGGGTGGTGGCATCTCTTTCTTGAATGATCAGGAAAACTTTAGATGTTTTATTCTACAAATGCGCAAGACATCTAAACCTTCAAAGGAAAAGGGGATTTAGCAAACTGGGAAAATATTTGCCACATGGGAAGCTAGAGTACCCTAGTGCCTTCCTCTTATTGCTTTGTACACTCATCGAGGCAGACAACATCGTGGCTGAAATCTGAAAAAGTTGAAGTGCTATTTGGTTACTCTTTAAAGGACTGAACTGCTTCCTTCTTCCACCTCCTGCTCTGACTCAAGTGCTGCCTCAGTCTGACCTTCTGGTTGCTGTTATTGCAATCTCTTGATTGAAATAGCACTTGTAGGTGAATTATGAGTTCTTGGATCTGTAGTGTATCTCACGGAGGACAGATTTGTTTTACTTTCCTTGAACTGTCTTTATGAAGGCAAGTCACGTTTTTTTTAAACCCCTGTAATTTTCATGTTCCCGCTGACTGTATAGTTAAGAACATGTATTTCTTATCTATAAAACATTGCAGTTGTTTCAGTTTCATGTTTTCTTTTTATTTCAGATCTTTATAATGAGACTAATTTAGTTCATCCCAATAAAATGTTTTAGGGTCTTTTTATAAAAGGGGGAATTAGAATAATTATCATTATTTATAAAATACTGCTTCATATAAAAGGAACTCCAAAGAAATTTTAATCACTTTGTAACATTGAAGCAGAAATGCACTTAAAAATTCATGAATATAAAATAAAACATGCCTCAAAAAATACTGTGTGCATAGCCAGCTTGTATTTTAGAACAGAACTAAGAATGTCGTGTTTACATCTAAATAAGCCTCCAAACCAGAAAATTCTAAATAAAGAAGACATCCCCTAATGTAATGATAAATTTATTTCCTCAATTTTTTTAAAACAAATCAGTAATGAGGATCAGTAGCATGTCCAGTATGCTTCTAGTCTGCTGTTTATCTGTGTCGGTAAATCTGCCAGACGTGTGGTTGCCAAGGTGATAGGCAACATGAAGAAAAGAACACATGTGAACCAAGATGTGGTATATAGTTAGGTTAGGATTACTATTTTTTTTTTTTTTTGGTGGGGTGAGATATCAGGGATAGAACTCAGGGGCACTCGACCACTGAACCACATCCCTAGCCCTATTTTGTATTTTTTATTTAGAGACAGGGTCTCATTGAGTTGCTTAGTGCCTCAGTTTTATTGAGGCTGGCTTTGAACTCGTGATCCTCCTGCCTCAGCCTTCTGAGCCACTGGGATTACAGGTATATGCCACCAAGCCCGGCTAAGGATTACTATGGTTTTTTGTTTTAAAAAAAATTATTTTAATTAGTTATATATGACAGTAGGGTGCACTTTGATACATCATATATAATGGAATGTAATTTCTCATTCTTCTGGTTGAACATGATATAGAATCACACTGGTTGTAATAATGTTTGATTCATTCTACTATTCTTCCTTACTCCCTCCCTTCCCTTCACTCCCCTCTAACTAATCTAAAGTAACTCTATTCTTCCCTAGCCCCGCCCCCCTGTAATTTGAATTGGCATCCTTATATCAGAGAAAATATTCAGCTTTTTGCTTTTTGAGATTGGTTTATTTCACTTACCATGATAATGCTATAGCTTCATCCATTTACTGGCAAATGCCATAATTTCTGTCTTCTTTAAGGCTGAGTAATATTTTATATATATATATATATATAGATAGATAGATAGATAGATAGATAGATAGATAGATAGATATATCTGTTAAAGGACACCTAGGTTGGTTCCATAGTTTAGCTATCTCACCTTACACAGAATGGCACTTATCAAGACTACAAAGAACAATAAATGTTGGTGAGAATGTAGGGAAAAAGGTATACTCATACATTGCTGATGGGAATGCAAACTGGTGCAACCATCATGGTAAGTAGTATGGAGATTCCTCAGAACGATCATTTGACCCAGATCTCCCACTTCTCGGTTTACACCCAAAGGACTTAAAATCAGCATACTGCAGTGATGCAGCCACATCAATGTCTACAGCAGCTCCATTCACCATAGGATTACTATTTTGACATGAATAGTATTTCTTAACAGGATCACTGTTACCTTTTGGGTGTGTGCATATGTTATTTGTTTTGTGGGACTTTAACATTATACAACATTCAACAACTGTGGCACTGTAGGACTTCACAACAGCTAGGGCATCCAAATGGCCTTTGGGAAATATGATATGGGTGAAATAGCCCTCAGTTGAAATTCAGTGGTACAGATGAGGGGCCAGCAAAAAAAAAAAAAAAAAAAACTTATGTAAAAAGCAAGATAATAAATATTTTCAGCCTTGTGAGCCATATGGTCTCTGCCATAATTGCTCAACTCTGCTGTTTTATTATAAAAGAAGCTATAAGACAATAAAAAGTGTAGCTGTTCTCCAATAAAACTTTATTTACAAAATCAGGTGCTGGGCAGATTTAGCCTGTGGTCTGTAGTTTGCCATCCACTCCACATATTCCACAAGGCCATCAAGTGAACACAAGGAATATTATTTGAAAAAACAATCAGTAGTAGTATATTAAGAGGGCCTAGCTACAAATAATATGAAATAATAGCTACTGTTATTAAAGGTAGCATGGTTTCAGCCTTGGTTAATCTAATGTATTGTTGTCATGAGAGAGCAAGGTATTTTTGCATCCTTCTACCTGTTTATCCTTGGTGTTATCACGACTGCCTCTCATAGTCATATACAATTGCAAAGAGTCATTGTGGTTATAATACTGCACAGGGGAGAATAAGATGTCCGTATATTCTCCAGGAAAATCTTTCCCAGAAATCCACAGCTGACTTGCTCTCAGATTCATTTGACTCATTCCCAAACTTGTACTAAGAGATGGGGAAAGAGAAAGGTTCCACATATTTGGCATAGAATGATTGTGATTATTTTCCTTCTACCAGAGAGGGATGCAGCCTTAACCTATTCCTATGAATGCTCAATATCTGAATGAATTATGAATGTGTTTATAAAAAAGAGTAGGGGGCTTTAGGAAGGGGTGGATGAAGCCGTTTGTGAGACATAGTCTTTTATAACACAATTCAAACAAAATTGTATCTTAAATGCTATTGAAGCTATACTCTGTTTCCCAAGTAGTCAAAGCAGGAGCATTTCATTAATTCCTATCTTTGATCAGAGGAGAAACAGCAGCGAGGGCCAACTTTCTACCCATTGATTATAGGTCACCTCTGTACAACTGGAGAACACAGGCGGTGCCCCTGCCCCCTGCTGAAGGGGCAGAAATGCCAGTGGAGGAAGCTAGTATTTATACCTAGTTATAAACATTACTTGATGGTCCTTATGCAACTTCTAAAATCAGCCCCAGGTAATCATACATGTGAGTGTATCATCGGATCTGGTTTGTATTATAAGAATTGAAAATAATTTGCTAGAAATCATTCTCAGTGAAACATTATAATTATTTATTTTGGTGTAGAAGTTAATCCAGAAGACCAACTGCTTCTTTTAGGTTCATAAAGTTGATGCCCTATGGTTTCAGATGCAGCAGGCAATTTGCCAACAGAATCCTTTGGGTGGCAGAGAGACAAGAGTTATAACTAGAGACTGGCTTCTCACCTTTGTGTGCTGAATTATATCATGGCTTTGCTGGTATAAAATGCCTGCTCAGAAGACTTTGTGCTATTCAGTAGGCACGGCTGAATCAAGTTCTGAGATTTTTTTTTTTTCTGGAGCTTTTTCTGAATTTTGAGCTCCTGAAGGTATGGGTGTTGGAGTTGAATAAATACCACTAGATATACCTCTGTGTACTGTAGTGACTGTTGCAGAATGACACTGTGATATTTTGTGGGTAAGTTCATTTAGGAGACCTTATTTTGCGTCTCCCTTGCATCAGTTCCATTTGGAAGTAGCTTCTTTTTTATGCCAATCTTTTACCTCTCTGTTTATTCAAAAAATGTTAAATTTATAGTCCTGTCCTCAAGGACCTCAGCATCCTAGAGTGAAAGAGATAATTGAGAGAACAATTAAATAGAGTGTAATTTATGGCACACTAGAGGGAAGCTTCATGTGTTCTGAGGGCAAAGGTTCACCTGAGCAGGTCAAGAAATGATGCCCAGTTGAGTCTCAAAGGGTAACCATAGGCAAGTAGGAAAAACAGGGTTCAAGTTTAAAAAAAAGCACTGGAGGTATGAGAGAAATTGGGATATCTGGAGAACAACCAGCAGTTCATAAGTCTTATGATGGAAGGTAGACAAGAGCTGAGTAAGGATCTATACTGGGGGACAGTTAATGTATTTGGAACTTTACCCTTAGGCAATTAGGGTTATCACATAACAGGAAAGTGACATATATGTAGTTTATATTTTGGCAAAACAATTATGGCTGCAGAATTGAGGAGAGATGAAGGGAGTAAGATTGAAAGTATCTGACCACTAGAAAAGTGGTTTCAGTTATCTAAGGAAGAAATGGTGGAGGCTTGATTAAGCCAGTGGACATAGAGAAGACATAAGTAATGGTTGTGAAATATGTGGAGATAGAACTTATCCTTTTTTTTTTTTTTGAAGATAGTGAGAGAAAGTAAAGAGATAAAAAAAAAATGACCCCTACATTTCTGTCAGGGCTTGACAAGTGCTTCTTCTGTTCACGGATATATGACTATAGGATTTGGACCTACCTTGTGGAGAAAATGAATTTATTTTCAAGGATGTTGAATTTGAAGCACCCAGAAACCTGGAAAATTGTATACGGAGGCTGGAACTCAGGCAAGATCTGTGAATGCCAGAAAAAAGATTTGGGAATTTTCAGCATCAAATAAGCCACTGATGTGAATGAGGCCACTTAGACACTGTGAAGAGTAGGGATGGAAGAGGGTCGGTGATGGAGTTCAGGGTGGCATTATGAAGGCATGGGTGGAGAAGAGCAAGCTGTTAAGAGGACTAAGAATAAGATGCTGTAGAGGAAGCTTAAGACAGTGTGGTGGCTTACCATCAAGGAAAGAGCAATACCGTCAGAATACTGCAGTAAGGTCAAAGAGGAACTGAAATGAGCCCCTGGATATTTTGAGATGACATTTATTTTTATTTAGATAAAGGATGTGTGATTATTATATAAGTTGCACAAATATGTAGGAACTGAAAAACTGTGTATTTGTCGCCCTAAATCCCATCACTTAGCATAACTACTGCTAAAATTCTGATACGTATCTTTCTAGACTTTTTTCCATATGCAAATATATTCTCTATATCAGATATATATCTATATATAACACAATGAGTTCATACTATAAAAATAGGGGATGCTGCATGAATTTCTTGTCATCCTTGCCCAGAGACCATGATAATCCTCTCTACATCTTTCCAATTTTAGTGTATAAGCTCCAGAACCACACAGTATCCATTGGCTTCAGGAACTGAGAGATCATTTGTAACCTTGCAGGGCTAATTTTGGTGGAGTGGTGAGGTCAGAAGCCAGATTGTTGTGGGATGGGGAGTGAGTAGGTAGCCTGGAAATGGAACAGGCATCATGGACTAGCCTTTCAAGAAGCTGGGCTGTGAAGGGAAAGGGAAATATAGAATGTCAAGAGTGGCAAGCCGAGGGAATCTTTGGGTGTGTTTTAGATTTTTAGATGGACAAGACTTTCTTTCTATTGACTGTAAAGAGCTAGGGAAGGGTTGAGCACACAGAGAAGAAAGTGTGCTGGTGAATTAAGGCTGTCGGCAGGAAGGGTTGGAATTGGGTGAAATTGGAAGAAGAAAGAAGCCTCATTTTGCATTAAGGCACTAGGAATGAGGTAAAGGTGGGAACAGATGCTGATGAATTTGCAGTTGTGTCACCCGAGGTGATTCTGATCACCTGGGAATGAAGATGGCTGATACCCAAGTGTCTTGGATTATTTGATGAAGTCTTTTGAACTTGCATGAAACAAAGAACTACCATATTGGATCAGACCCATTGTCCATTCTCTCAGATCCCAAGAGTATCACCAAGAGTCAAGGGTTGGTTTTCCCTAGCAAACTAAATGGTCCAAAATAGTCACCAAACACTTTAGCTAAAACATTAGGAATTTATTATCTGTATTTTTCTGTGAAGCTTCTTGAAGTTATTAGCCTGAATTCTCCCTAAGACGTTACTTCCTGTGAAATGAAGTACTGAACATTTTTAGAAAGTTACACAAACACAAATTTGGAAGAGATTGTGGTTGAATTCCATAATTAACCTTGGGAAAAAATGACTTCACATCCTTATGTTTAGTCCCATTAACCTGCAAACCTGGTATAGCATCATGTAGTCTTACAGTAATGGGAAGAGATTATAAGGTGATATGTGTGAAGTACCTCAACAGCAGCTACTAGGAGTGACCACTCAGCATGAATTAGTGACCCCCTGCTTCGACATCTTGTATACATGCTGTCACTCTCAATGATTGAGGGCTCCCATCTACTCTGGAACACCAGGATTTGATGATCAGAACTTGAAACTATTATTAATGTTAATAAATTTTGACCATTGATTGGGAGTGTTCAGGAAAATCTTTTTTGCTGTGAAATGTAACTATCATGTATTTAGTAGAAAGGATCATACTGCCTCCAAATGTAGAGACTTAACAGAGCCACATTTGCATTTCCCAAATGCCATGATATTTTACTTTTTTGAGTTTACAAAAGCATGTCACCTGAGGTATTATTATTATTATTATTATTATTGGCTCATACACACTGAATTAAATGCCACAGATGACCAGAAGGAAACCTGGGTTATTATTTCTGTTTTTCACTTACAACTTTCTGTAGTAACAGATTTAACAAGGTAATTTATGGAGGGGCTGAGACCACTGATGCTAAAATATCAATCCTCACTTTAAAAGACTTCTAGGCAAATATCATCACTCTAATATGGTATGACCTCTCAAGTGCTGTAATTCAATTGGAAAGGACAGAGCTAGCAAGATGCAGGCAAGTTTTGAATAGCTGCCACTGTATGCAAAGCAGTACCTGTTTACATTCACTCCAGAGAATAAGCAGCCTCTTTACTACTTGGAAAACTGCATGAGGCAGGGATATTAGGCTTAAATCATTTCCTTATGAGTTTCTGTAGTCTAATTCCTTATTAAGTCACCAGCACATGTGTGGATTTAACTTTGACTTTTAAAATACAATATAATAATCCATTTGCTCCTGCTTTAAAAATACAAGTTTGGCACATGCCTGTAATTCCAGTGGCTCAGGAAGCTGAGGCTAGAGGATCACAAGTTCAAAGATGGCCTCAGCAACTTGGCGTGGTTCTCAGCAACTTAGCAAGACCCTGTCTTTAAAAAAAAGAAAAAGAGTGAGATCCTGTCTCTAAATAAAATGCACAGTAGGGCTAGGGATGTGGCTCAGTGATTGAGTGCCCCCAAGTACCAAAAAAATAACAACAACAACAACAACAACAATAGCAACAAAACAAGGACTAGGGATGTGACTTAGTGGTTAAGGCTAAATATCCCCGCGTTTAATCCCTAGTTTAAAAAAATAATTCTTTGGTACTAATTAAGTATTCTTATAATCTCTTCACTGTTTAAAATAGCTCCAACTTAAATATCTTCACTTTTTTTCATATTGTATTGTGATTACTTTTTCTTTTTGACTGTCCATCCTGGAGTTAATTCAGTGTCTTCTTATAGACTCCCTTGCTGGTTTGAGTATTTATGTCATTAATTTAAAAATGTACTTATTATTTCCTCATTATTCTGCTGAACAAACTACCTAATATGGGTCCATCAAGATAGCAAATGCTGTTGGTTATTACTACCTGATCTCAATGCCCTGTTGAAATGGAATGATGGTCCCAAACATGCCCATCCCCAGCTAAACTCACTCTCTAAGCAAAGCTCTCTGGTGAGTGGTTTCTGCTTTTACAAATATCAATCAAAATTGAGCAAACATAATTCACCTGAGTGTTTCCCATAGCTTCTGGCAGGGCTATTCACGCCCTGGCAGGTTAGTACATATGCACTGAATGAATGATGGATGGATAAATGAATGAGGCAAGGGACAGTGAACTTTCTATCTTGACGTGGGTTATGGGATATGACTTCTGTGCTAGAATACTGAAGTCATTCAAGGAGGAAATCACATTTTTTGCTTTTTCAGATAAATGGCTTCAAAAGGTGTGCATTGAATTAAAACTCTTCACATAAGACCATTATTTTTGTAGTCATGATTCAAATATAGATATACTTCCAAAGATATATGTATATATTTCCAAGTCCACAGGTACTTATTACAGTTTAAAAAAAAAAATAGGGACTGAACTCAGGCACTTATCCACTGAACCACATCCCTAACCCTTTTTTTGTATTTTATTTAGAGACAGCGTCTCACTGAGTTCCTTAGTGCCTCATAATCCTCCTTCCTCAACCTCCCGAGCTGCTAGGATTACAAGTATGTGCCACCAAGCCCAGCTTTAGTACAATTTTAGTGAATATCTGACACTGTGAAGGGGCAGAGGCTGTTGTCCTTAGGTGTGTTTAGAAGAAAAAAACTTACATTAAACAAATAGAGAACAATATAAGTCAACTTGTGTTCAAGCAAAAGACTAGTGGCAGCCATTTTAAGTATTGGTGGAGTACAGAGAAAGGAAAAGTCACGAGGGCCTTCATGTACAGGGAGACTTCATGAAGCTGATGGAACCTAACACAGCCTCGAAGACAAAAGGCAGTTTGGGTTGATAAGAAGAAAGGCTTCCTAAGAGGCAGAAGTGACTTCAAAGAAAGTAGATCTCACTTGTTTCCTGAAAAAAGCCCCAAAGTTAACATGTTCCTGAACAAGAGTGGAACCCAGTTTTAAAGCATATAAACAAATATTACTGATCCAGCTTAAGTACTTCAGGCATCTGTTTTTCCAAAGTACTTAAATAAAAAGAAACCTGAGTATAAATGATATTCTCTAAACAATTATCATGATATCAGTTGTTTGAAGTTCCTAGGAAGTATTGAACAAACGGTAGGTCTAAAATTATTTCTGAAAGACATTTTAAAAACTATAATCTTGGGGAAATAGTGTGCACAATTCATAAGATAAAGAATTGATACTAAAAAAAATAGGTAAATACCTTAGGTCTTATATCCTATGTGTGTACTTGATCAATATTTGCAAAGGACCTAATACCCTCCTGTGTCTTAGAGATGATAGAAAAAAAGGAACAATCTTCATTTTTGCCCCAATGAGTTAATAGTCTAAGTCAAAGGAATGTCCGTTTCTTCATGGGCCAGTGAAGAGAAATATTAAGATCTTCTGTTAGGACTGTAAATGCGGACGTGTTTTAAGAGTTATGAAAAAGGTACATTGTGGTACCAGCATTTAGATGTCAGAGGATGAGGAGGAAGGTCTTGCAGGTGGGAGCTTTGGGAAGAGTCCTGAATCTCATCTTATCAAGTGGCCCAAGCTGAGTTGGAGCAGAACTTATTTTGAGGGTTAGAACACAGAGCACTGGCTTTGTTACAAAGAGTACTTTGACTAGCTGGAAAATTAAGCAGTCAATCATTCCAGTTCCCTAGAAGAGGAACATTTAAGATAATTAGTTAGGACTGAATTATACAGACATCTAAAGGAGGACAATTTGGTGGATATTTTGCCGTACTCTGAAAATGAAATGTTAAGATTCTGGTGGGAGATTGGAGTTACATAATCATTGCATATGGAATTCTAATTTACAGGAGGTTAGAGGGACAGAGAATAGGTTAATTGCCAAAGAAGCCATGCTTCTATTAAATAATTTGAAGTTACTTTTGGACTGTAAAGATAATTCCTCAAAATATGATATCTGGAATATTAACAGCTCTGATTTTGGGTTGTTGTGATCTACTGCCCAAATCTGAATTGCAGAATAATAAGTAAATAGAATAATGTTAACATTTGGCCACATACATTTTGTTTAGCAATTTGAGTTCTCATTAGGACATTGGAAACCTGACATAGCATGTGGAGTGCACTGCCTACCTTGATATTTTATATGTTCACACCCAAATGGAAAACAAAATCCATAATTTAGGAGTTGATGGAGTTTGCTTATGCTTCCAAAATGAATTTAAATTGTGGAACTATGAATGCAGTGAGAATCAAGGAAATGAATTTGACAGATTAGCTTTCATTTTTTTTTTTTTTTTCAGAGTAGAGAGTAGAAATTTATTAAAGGACAGAAGAAAAGACTTCTCCCGGAGGAAGAAGGGGACCCAAAAGGTGGAATCTGTGGAAGTGTGGTTGTTTCCCCTTTTTATAGTTCTTTCAGTCATGGAATGTAGGTTGGAAGGCCTGAGGGGTGGGACACAGGAGGGCCAAAGAAGTAGTCTGAGCAGGAAGGACTTCATTATCACTTCTTTGTGATGGGCTCATTAACATTTCTTTGGGATGGGCTGTCTTCAAATCTGTTGGGGGCTGTTCATTAATACTTCCAGGTGGACTTTGGCCTAGGCCCTTTTCGGAACTTCATTAACATTCCATGAGTTGTCCTGTGTTTTCCCTGAGTCATTCCCAGCATGGCCTCCATTTTTAGATTTCACTCGGTATTAGACCCGATTTACCTAACTACACTAACTACACTAACTACCTAACTTTAAATCTGGCTTCATTCCCCCCTCTAATTTGGGAACTCCTTACTGCTGTAAGGAAAGGGGGTGAAGAAAAATCTTTCTGGCTTCTTCAGGCTGACAAAAGGGGCGATGTCGGGGCAAGCAGTTTGGAGTCCCCTTTAAAAATATCGGGTCTATCGAGTGGTCCATGCTAAAAGCCCAATTGAGAAGTAATAGGCTGGAGGGCCATTCAAGTGATGGGTGGTCTATAAGAGAAACAAGAATTCATTAGTACTGGAACCAGATTGATGCAGCAATAAATGCCATAGCACAGGAATATGCCAATGAGTATGATGGCAAAGACAAAGACTAACAATGTTTACCACCAGGAAGTACCAAGAACCAGGAGTTAAGATATTGTTTCCATGACAAAGTTGAGGACATGACTTCTATCTGAGCATGTAAATCTTTAAGGATATTTGTCACATTGCCAGAAATGTCAGCGATGTAAACACAACATTTAACTTTTAGGGTTACAGATGTCCTTTCCCTTAAGGGATAGTTTAATTTAATATCATCTGATCTTGCAAAATCCTTTTACTAGTATGACCTGTGTCTATTAAATTTTGTTACCTAGGGCTGGATAACCATACTAACAAACACCAAGCCTACCTGTGTAGGTTAGGAATATCTGTGGGCCTTAAACTAAAAACTACTCTGGCAGTTCCTTTTGATAGTTATCAGGCATTCCTACCTAAGAATCTCTTTTGTAGCCTCCAGTTTTACTTATTGTTGGAGGTTACATTTAATTATTATAATTATTTAAAATGTCCAGGAATAGCTATGTTTTGGCTTTGACTGTCTTTGCTAAGTGTTTAAGATGAAGCAAGTCAAACTGACTTTGTTTTCATCTATTGTTAACAGTCAGCTGAGTCTCTGGGAATCCTCGGGAACTTCACAGCAGCTTCTCAGTTCTGCTAGTGCCATTTGCGCTAGGATGGATTCAGGCCTTGCTTGACCATGTGCCTTCCCTCGGAAGCATCAGGGATGTCTCCCTTCTCTGATGATCCTCCTCTTTACAGCAAATGCACTGATTGGCTTTCTGTCCTCCACTGGTCTCATTAATCTCCCTGATCAGGAGGTTATGTGGCCTAGAGTTGCAGAGCCCTTTGGAGAAGACCCTATCCCTGATTCAGACTGACTCAGAGGGCAAGAGCCAAATATTGGTTTTCTTGGCCCCTTTAATTTAACTTTAATTTTAAAACTTAATCTTAAACATCTAGCAAATAAGTTTCAACAGCCTTATACTAAGAGTACTGGACTTTAATGTCTATCTCTCTTTTGTAGGTGGTTACTCCTTATCTTAAGTTAACCCAAGTTGTGAGTTCTTAAAGCAGTACCTCTTTAAAACATTAACAGGGAATCCTTAGACCATCTAAAAGCAAACTACAAAACAAAACTAACTAGGATAAAAACATATTTAGTTTATGTAATAGCTACCTTGAATTTTGGCAGAGTTATACATTATAATCCCCTGTTTGAGATCCTGACAAAAACAAACTTTTGGACACAACTCTAAATGTACTGAAATCTGGTCTACTTTTTTATAGTCACTTTCACATACAGTGAGATGGGATATAGAGCCTTATCTCAATCTTAAGGTGGGGCTCTTCATAAATCTTAAATAGTTTTGAAGCTGATCTTTGCTTTTTAGACATTTTACAAAGCCTACATAAATTGTTGCTCAAGTTTACATGAATATTAGCTAACACACCATAATATCACATCTAAAACATGAATTAAAGAAAGGCTGAAAGCTTTTAACCTTTTGTAGAAAAGTAGCAAAGGACTTTTGTGTTTTGCAATAAAACCTTCACATAGATTAGGCTCTCATTAACTTACAAATACATTTAAATTGTATCTCAATGTAAAAAGTAACATGGAACTTTACATAACTTATTGATAACAAGTCCAGTTATAGAACACAAATGATAAACTTCCATACCTGCTTGATATAATGTTCTTTTTAAAGCTTCTACCTTACAGACTTGTATATTTGGAAGATATGAACACATTAATGGCACCAATTACATTGATGTTTTTATATCAAGTTTAGCTTTTAAAGGAATAACATAGCACAATTCTCTTAAAACAACAGCACTTGTTTAACCAGCTGTTTAACTTATAACCAACTTGCACAGACCTTCTTTATCACTTACTTAAACCCTCTTAATTACTCAATCCAGAAACACATTTTCCCTCTATTAAATCCATATCTAGAACCTTCTAGTTTCTCTTTCATCTGTTAACCTCCTTCTGTTCACATCTTGAAACAATACTTGTAAACCTTTGAATCTGAGCAGATTATTTCATAGACATTTATTAGGGCCTTTTTTTTGAACACCTAGAATAATTTATAAGCTTAATTTAAGATCTCCTTTTTTAATCTATTTACCAAATTTAAATTGAGCCATTTGAATCACATGAATCAAAGATATTTGGATCCATTTTTAATTTTTCATGAGCGCTCATCATCTGTCAATTGTCATATCACTGCATGATATATGGACATACACACAGACATACCGACATACAACACTAACACAAGTGTAACACGTAACACAAAAGGCCTTGCAGATTTCTCAGGTGAAATCTCATTGCAATGTTAAAAAAAAACTCCAGTTGATCAAAACTAGAACTTATCAGAAAAACATTAACTTGCCTGTAGGAACAAAATCATGAGCTCAAAAGAATATAGAATCTAAGAAAAGACAAAAGTCCTAGAAACAATTGACTGGCCAGTAATTAGTAAATGCCATACAATTTACTCTTTGGTTTAATCTAGTTTGAGTTCAGGTAAAAGACACTTTTACTCTTTTTTTTTTTCTTGGGCCTGAGCTCCAGGCTGCTTCTGTTTGCATATCAGTGTAAGCCCTGGCTGAGGTCTGGAAGGGACTGGGAAAACCGGAATTCTGACCAGAAACTTTATGTCTAAGGCATTTTAACCATAAGTCACAATTTTCAGGTTTGGAAGTAGAAATAAGATACAATTTACAAAATTTCATCTTTATATCTTTCTACACTAGAAAAACTTGCTCACACAAAACTGAAAATAAGATCTTTCTTGTTATAAAAGCCACCATCAGAAGAAGTTCCTTCAGGATCATTAAGCTACTTTTTTGTTCTGAAGTTTCTAAAGTACATTAAATCACCTGGAAAATATCTACACACTACCATGTATATCTAAAATTACATTTCCAAGACTGTTGCTAATTAATGTCATTTTAGTAAGCCAGACCAATGTTTTAATTCAACACTTTTCCTAAATCCTACACACTGAGAGAAACAGATACCAAATCATAATTTACTATCCTTGTCCAAATCAATGCACTGTATACCTAGTGAAATCTCCTTAGGCTACCCAGTTCAAAAATTGATGAAAAAATAAAACAATGATTGGGAGTTACTTGCCAACTTGGAAGTAGAGTTCTTTTAATTTTCTATCCTAAGTATTTAAGTTTTCTGGCATGAATTATCTGAAATCATAAACTTAACAATTACCTAACCCTAACTTTTAACTGCAAGATTATGCAATGTTTCAAACTCATTTAGATACCAGATTTTACAATGAAACATCTTTTAGACACATATTTAGCCTAGATTATCCCCAAGAAACAATCTATAATAACCTTTAAAACCGACCATATAAGAAAATATCTCTCCAGGTTTTGAATTTTCATTTAATTATGACTCCTATCAGTGGCACCTTAGATTTCCCATGAGTGGACCAGATGTTCTCACATGAGGGTCTCAGTGTGACTGACTTTTACTGCATTTAGGTGGAGTAATTCTTACAGTGCAGGGAAATTATGAGGAAATTTCCCCAAAGCGAAAATGGCTTTGGCAGCTGCTGGGAATTCCTCAGTTTCCCTTTCACTTGCAAGATTAGCTCCTTTGGATAGATCCAATCCCAGGCAATCTGGCATATCTCTTAACCTTCCAGTAGCATCAGTTTTTAATCTGCCTTAGGTCTTAAAGGGGGAGGGGTGTATGTACTTTGATTAGCCCAAATTTTTTATTCTTTTTCCTCAGTGAGTCCAAGATTTTTTTTTTTTTCATGGCAGATATCATAGCTAAGTTTACTTTACACCTGTTGGCACAATTTAGGATTTCCCTTAGAGCAAAAAAAATCTGAACATACAACACCTTACACCATTTCCTTTTTTGTAAATTTTATCAAACTGTAAAAAGATATTAAAATTGATATTTCCTCTGGTGGCCAGGTTTCTCGTATTTGAGGCCAGGCCAAGAAAATGAGGTGCTTGTTCTTGAGTGTCTGAGGTTCAAATCTATCCCAATTTTTCAATACGCAGGCTAGTGGCACACCTAGCGTATTGGAGAGAGAAGCTCCTGTCTGAGTGAGGAAAACAGGACTCAGGCGCCCATGCTGCGCCGGAGAAAACTGTTCTCCTTAGGGACGTCTCCCTAACCTTGAGCTTCCTAAACGGTCCAGAAAACCCGTCTCTCACCTGGCTTTGCCAAGGGGTTTCTGGTCCCCTTTAGCAAAGTGCTAGGGTCTCAGTTTGCCCTGTGCCAAAGACCCTGGGAGGATTCAGACTTAAGGGCCTTACTGCTTTCCTCCTGGCCACTAAAAACCCATTGAATCGTGTGCTCTTTGTCGCCTTCGCCTTTGCTCTGTAGACTAGCAGATTACCAGAGTTGATTCTAAAAAATGCTTCTCTTTAGCAGCTTAAGGAACACAGCTCATTTTAAACATTGGGTGGTAAAACAGACTATTGAAAGTTACTATGCACCTTAGAGAACCTGGGCAGATCTTACTAATTATCCCATGCCTTTTTCTCAGTCCTACAACCTGAATTGCTAACGTTTCTGACCTGCGAAGGAAGGGAAGCATCCAGGAGGAATGGATGCGGGGTTGGGAGTGTTGCACGGCCCATACGGAGGCAAATGTGATTGGGGCTTTCCCTCAGTGCCATTCATCTACCGATCACCCTAGATACCCCTGAGGGCTGTCGGGAGAGGGCTCAAGAGAAAGGAACCTTTGGAAACGTCTGAGAGTAGCCCAGACCGGGATTCCGCAGTTGTTCCAAACTCTTTCCTCCACCTCCACGCATCCGAGGCAGATCGGGATTCGGGACACTGTGTACTCACGCCAATTGCTCTCCAGGCCCAGACAGAAAAGTTGGAAACTGCTTTGGCAGAACCCAACATGCCTGCTCTGTACCGAACAGGTGATTGAGAGCTGCTTAGGCTGAGAAACCTCTCACCCGAGTCTTGTAGAGTGGCGGCTGCACTAGTTGCGTTTAAGTAGCCGACGGGTGCCCACTTTACCCTCCAGAAAGAAAGAGAAAGATGCACCTCAAACAGACATGGGGCGCGTAGAGAGGCGCTTACCTCGGTGCAGAATATCTCGGTATGGGACCTCCAATATGTTACCACTGTTGACCGGTGACGAGTTCTTGCTCCCCGATGTTGAAGAATAACACCAAAGAAGCACGCCGAGGCAAGGCCAGAGTAGAGAGTAGAAATTTATTAAAGGACAGAAGAAAAGACTTCTCCCGGAGGAAGAAGGGGACCCAAAAGGTGGAATCCCTAGCTTTCATTTTTAATTTCAAATTACTGACTTCCAAATAGCATACTCCAGAAGTAGTGAATTTCTATTAAGTTAGCTCATATTATTTTTGTTGTAAGTATAAAAACTCACATAAACAAGACATGGTCATAGTTATTTCTTTTTAATCAGCAACTCTTAACTATATACTATTAGCTTCAATTTATCCCCTGGAAGGGGTTGAAATGTGGAGCTTTCTTCATATATCTCTCTTTTTTTGTTAAGTTGTATTTATTTGGTATAAGCAAAACGAGGCACTGAGAAAGATATAATAGTTCGATAGTTAATATGTGTTTTTAAAAATTATTAAGGCATTCCTTAGTATGCATTTATGCATTGACAGAAGTGTTATTGTAGCTTTTTCAAATTATTAGAATGATACTTCTGCTCAGCAGAGTTTCTTTTGAGTGTTTCCTTAAAAGGTATGGATTTGCTATAATAGAGGTTTTACAGATACTATAGTACTTGAGGGAAGTGTTAAACCTCACTTAACAGTAGCAGTTTGCCCCACACCCCTTCCACAAATAGCAGACTATTTGAAAATTGCCTATCACTTTGTTTTGAATAAAAGTGGTGACAGATCCTATAATTGCAGCAGTGACTTGCAACTTGGGTCACCTCTCAGTTCACCGAGCCAGGGCTTTGAATAGTTTTGTAAAGGAGAGTGATGGGTGATACATTCTCTCCTTATAGTCAAAGTAAGAGGAAACAAGTGTAAAATGAGCAGAGTTAATTATTGAAAACAAGTAACAATATCTTTCCATGGTCTGTTCATTATGCAGGCCATCTTTATACAAAGGGTACCCCAAGAAGGAGTCCCAAGTACCCTCCGTCTCTTACCTCCATTTAGACCTGCTTCCACTGTAGCAGAGTATGTGCAATGGAAATCAGGTCTCACCTTACTTCTCCTTTAACTTCAACTCCAGAAAAAGCCTCTCTTATAGTAGGGTACTTGGGTGTTATAGGTCCTGTTCTTTATTAGTAACAGAAAATTGGAACTACTATTGAAACTGGAGTTTTGAGATGAGACTAGATTTCCCATTTCACCAATTGCCTTCTGGGTTTTTGTTCGCAAATTTGAAGAATAAAATCCACAGACAATAATGGAAAAGAAGAGTAAATGGAGCAGGATTTATTTAAGTGAGAAGATGAGAGAGGGGGTGGAGAGTAGGAAAACCCATTTTGATGTGCTTGTTAACAGGCTTATATGATTTTGGGGTATGAACATTCATCAAAATCTATGCTGAACAGGCATTGAAAAGTATCAAGGCTCTTGGTTGTTTCTTTTAGCCTGAGTTTTAATCCTTCTGTAACTCCCATCTGGGTTCACTCTCTCCTTTCATTCTCTTGCCTCTTGGGGACAGAGCAGTTGGCTGGAATGTTGTGGTCTTTTACATTTGAAAAAGACCTTGATGGTACGCATTAATATTTATACCAGTTAGCCTCTTAGTGTGGTCTCTGCCTGTGAATAAGATCTTAACTCGGGCCCACTGCCTGGTCATTATCTATTCTTATTCACTATCATATTTCAGACAACATATTTGGAGTACTTATTTTTAGTTCTCCCAAAGTAGGTGTTATTATTATTGGTCTTCTGGTCTCCACAGTGTTATTCCATATTTTCCTGATCACTCCTGCCCATGGCATGTGAGACTATGGTTTATTACTAAAAGAGAGGTTCTTCAAAAGTGCTTCCTGGCCAGCAGTGTGCTAGCATCATCATCTGGGAATTTGTTATGGATCCAAATTCTCAGATGCACTCCAGACTAAGAGAATTTGAGAACCACTTATGATATTTTCCTATTGTGGCAGTAAAAGTTTACCATAAATTTAGCATCTTTAATCAACACAAATTTAGTGTCTCATCAGTCTCTGACGGTCAGAAACACAGGTAGATTTGACTGAATCCTCTTCTTATCATCTCACTAGGCTGAAATCAAGGTGTTGATACATGTTCATGTTTCCTTATGAAGGCTCCACTTCCACTCTTATTCATGATGTTCACCAACTGCAGTTCCTGGTGGTTGTAAGACTGAGATCCCCTTTCCTTGCTGGCTTTCAGCCAGAACACACTTAGCTCTCAGAGGCTGCTGCTTTCCTTTTCATGCTTTCTCTGTCACCCCTTTACCAGCTGCCTTCCAATTCCAATCTCTCTGCCTTCCCCTTCTGCCTCACATGTCTAACATCCAATTCTGCTTTATCTCTATTATTCCCTATTCTTCCCATAGCCAAGCAAATATTATGCTTTTTAAAGTCTCAGTTTGATTATGTTGGGTGTCCCTAGACAATACAGGGTAATTTCCCTGTTTAAGATCTGCAGTTTGCCATTTACCATAGTAATATAACACATTCATAAGTATAACAGAAGGGGTCAAGGTCATGCGGTGGGAAAAATTTTGTCTACATGACATAACTCATCACAGGGCCTTGTCTTGATTTTGTCAAAGCCCTGTCTTGCACTAGCTGGTTTAGCCTTACAGCCAATATCCCATGCTTACCACACAGGACCAAGGTAGCCTGGGGAAACGGAACACAAGACCTGCCCTGTCTCAACCAGGAAGTAGGGCCACATTTCCCATGAGCTCCATGTGTGTATTAGGCACTTGCTGATGATATGCCCCTCTTCTAATCTAACATCCCTTTATATTTATCCCTTCCTCTCCACTTCCCTGAAGAAGGGAATGGTTCCTAGGTTTTTTTTTTTTAATTATTTCTCTCTATGTCTCTATCTCTTTCTCATGATTCAGGGTCCCCAAGCTATAACTTGAATAAGCCTAAGGGTCAGGATTCTCTCTAGAAGTATTAAACCATATCATAAGAGCATACACTCTGAAGTCAAGACAATTGAGGTTCAAATTGTATGATCCTGAGCAACTTTCTTAACTCTTTTATACTTGTTTCCCCATTTGTATATGTGAGGCAATCATATGAAAATCTCATTAACTAGCATTTCATTACTTAGAGAAGGAGCAATATGGTTCACATTTTCCAGGCTTGATTCTTGAATGCTAAACAAATTTAGAAATTGTTCTTCCTCTCCTTTTCACAATAAATCTGTTTTCAGGCATCTTGTTATGCAAAATCTTCAGCAGCACCCCATCCTGATACATGTCTTATGACTAGGATGATAATTGTGTAGACAACATTGCAAAGAAGAAAATCCATCACTTCTACATCTACAATTATCCATTGATTTTTCAGAACAAATCCATTAATAATATAAGGTTGTCGCCCTCCTTGTTTTACAAGTAGATGAAACTGAAGCTCAAGTCACTTAGTCAACCTTGAAAGTGAGGAGATCGGTGAATTCCCTCCACACCTGTCTGATAATGACAGTTATTATTAGTTATTAATGTTTTCTGAAATGAGCCTTTCATATAATAAAGCCTCATGGAATTCACCGGCAGTGGTGCTCAGTGTTGGTGATGAGAGAGATTCACCAAGAGGGTCTGAAGCTGAAGCCTGTAGAGAGAAAGAGGGTCGTGCATCTCTCCTCAGCAACTAGGAAGCATCCCTGACAACTGGTTACAAAAGAGCAACAGGAGGAAGAGAGATAACTCAGGAGGTATTGTGGTTTAGCTGTGAGGTATCCCCTAAGAGCTCACAGTGTGAGACAATGCAAGGTTTGAGAAGAAAAAATGATTGTATTATAGCCTGAAACTAGTCAGTAAATTAATCCCTGACTGGATGAACTTATGGTAGTAACTGGAGGCAAGTGGAGTATGGCTGGAGGAAGGAGTTCATTTGGGGCGTGGCTATGGGGGGTCTATATTTTGAATCAGGTGCTTGCAGTCTGTCCCTCTGCTTCCTTATCATCATGTGAGCTGCTTCCCTGTGCCACACTTTTCCACATTTTTAGCCTCACCCTGAGCCCAGAGGATTCTAACTGGCATTCTATGGACTAAGATCTCTGACACCGAGAGCCCTCAAATAAACTTTTCCTCCTCTACAGCTGTTCTGCTCAAGTCCTTTAGTCACAGCAGCAAAAAAACTGTCAGGAGGGTCAACAGAGGACTCTGAAGACATTTTCCAGGAGGTTTGAAAGTGGAATTTCTTCAGGGAATGATGCATGGCATTAACACATGTGGCATTTGGGAGTGTTCTTTGGGGTACTTGACCTCAGCAGCTTTTACTTGTCAGGACACTGTCCAAGAAAAGAAGGCACTTGGATCTTGGCTGCTAATAGGGGAGCTCATTTCACTCTGAGTTGTCCTTTTGAATGTTTTATCTTTGTTATTATAGGAGACTGGCATCCTGGCTACCCCTCTTCCTTATCACAAGACAGTGAGTCTGAAATTATCAAAAACATTACCAAGGGGGCTGTGTTATCGCCTTTTATGGATGCACAATTTGATGCTTTCCAAGAAGAAAGTCTTCTGAAAGATTGAATGAATTCTAAGAGTTTTCTCTTGTGCTTGTAGCACTGTGATGTATGGGAGAAGGCAACTGTGCTGAGTTTTGTTATCCACAATCCTTGTTTTTTGCTCTTTCATTGTGCTAAGTCTATATTCTAAGTCTCCCTCTGCAGTAATATGGAATATTTTTTTTTAATCCAAACCAATAAGAAAAAAAGTTACCTGAGTTCTGCAGATTGTTTTGTGTGTATGTGTGTGTGGACAAAACAGACTGCATTCATTATATAGATGTGTAGTATGAAATTGAGACTATGTATCATTCCCTCCTTAGAAAGATGAGGGCTGGCATTACTACGCACTTGATTTATTCTCTTGCCTTCTTGGTTGAATAAATTTGTCCCCCACACAGGAGTGTAAAGCTGGGCCTAATTGGTGCTTTGCTGTTTCCTCTAGACATAGAGTCAAATATACTTAAATTTTGGAAAATATTAATATTAATAAAAATAACTGATATTTTTCAGAAACACTGGAATGCTTTCTATCTACTAAATTAAGTAAGACTCATAAAAACCCCATAAAATATGTATCATCCTGATGTTTTTACAAGGAATCTTGGATTTAGGGCAAGTAATTTGGACAATGTGATAGACCTGAAAAACTATAGGGCTTAAGTTCATACAAAAATAATATTTCATGCTACTGTGTTAGCTAGCTGTTGCTGAGTAACAGTTCATAGCAAAATCTTGGTAGTATACACCATGTGCAACAACTAGCATTAATTGCTTGATCTTGCGTCAGTGGTTTGTTTAGGGGTTGACTGAACAGCTAGGTTTGGGTCCAGCTGTATCTTAGATTCTGGTTTGCTCCATGTCTTTTTTTCTTTTTGAGCCAGTAATTATAAATGATTCTCATGACAGAAAGTAGTAGCATAAAGCGCAAGCCCAGCTAAGTAAGCACGTTCCCAGTGTCTACTCACATATTTTCTTGTGTTCCATTGCTCAATGTCAATGGCTCAGAGAATTATTCTTTTCTTATGGAAGTTAGGATAGGAAAGGAATGACTATTTACTGGAAAAAAATCACCCAATCTATCTTAAAAACCTATAGGGTTTTTTTTTTTTTGCCCTTTATACAATTAACAAATATTGAATGTACAACAGGATGACAGTCTCAGGAAATCAGCTTCATTGCATGTACTTATCATGGGGGCCATGTGCCCAATTGTCAGTTCTATGTACAAAGTATAGTTGCCTCTCTTCTTTGCTCTAGAGAATGCCTGACCTTTCTTTTTTCTACTCTTTTGTTCTTATTAGAACTCTGGAGGCAAAGATCAATAGGTGAATCTGGAAGACTATGGCTATGATTGCTAACCTGGAATAGAATAATTTTTTCCATTTTTATGTAATTTTAACTAGCCCAGGGCTTTGATGAGGAAATGTTTCTAATACAAAGTCTAGTACATATGGCAGAAAGCAATCAAGTATACTCAAAATAGCAGGACAGACACATTCCTTCTAGAAACAGCAGATTGTGAGGATTATACCAGCTCATGCACTGCAGCCAGGGAAGCTACTTATCTTTCTCTGCTCAATAGCTTAGCATGGAGTTAAAGCTAAGATGCTCCTCAGAAGCTATTCAATGGGAATCTTTGATATCAACATTCCTGTGATTAGCAGTAGAAATTTTGTGGTCCACTTCTGCTCCTACTTTGATCTTTGTTAAGGAGGGAGTAACACAAATGGTGAAAAGATTATGGGATAGAGACAGGGGAACTGGTTTTAGTCCCAACTATATTTAAAAAAAGCATGACTAGGGAAAGTAGCACTCAAAGTTCTATGACTAAGTCTTCACCTCTGACAAATTCATTCTATGTAAATTTTCATGCTTTTTTTTTTTTTTTTTTTTTTTGCTATTGAATGTTACCTGTGCCTTAAGAAAGACTAAGAAGATTTGTCCCCAAGGGAACAAATTAAGTTGAGTGATTTGTTCTTATTCTTTCATTTTTATATTTATAGGACCTCTGTGACCTTTAGGACTCAAGCTATGACTAATGCTGCTCCTTAGGCTCATAGATGGCTTGAAGGTTTTTTGTTGTTGTTTGGGAATATTGCTCATTTTTGCTTGAATTATGCTAGCTTAGTGTTTCTGTTGCAGTTATGCCAGCGTTTTTGGTTTTCATTCCAGGATTTTCTGAGCATCAGTTTTGTGAAGTTATGTATCTGGAAATCTCTAAAATAGACTCGGTATCTTCCTTGACCCACCATGTTGTATATACTAGTATGCCCATGTTAATGGACATTCTCTATACAACCCCACCGTGTCCTTTCCACCCTCATGTTAAAATGATGACTGGTTACTCATCTTTCCCAAGGATACTCCTTGTTCATTGTCACTATTATGCCACCCATTATTCCATCAGAATTTGAAGAAGATTCTTAGGGAACTTCCCTAGAAACTTGTGATAACCATCATAAATACTGGGCCCAAATCACTGAGATAGGGTCTGACATGAGTGGGGATGAAAATATATCCCAGTGTGTGCAGGAAGCATCTGGCATCTTTATCCTGCCACAGCATGAGAAGGTGTGCTGCCCAGCAGCAGAATTCTGTGCCTGTTAGAGCTGCTTTGTGGAAGCTGTTAGTGTGAATGGGAAATGTGTAAAGTGTTTTTAGGTTTTTGGAGGATAGGCAGTATGTTAGTGCCAACTATTGTTGTTGTAAAGGAAACCAAATTTAAATCAGTCTGAATAGTTGGATTGCTGTGCTTAGTTTATTTAAAACGTGGCATTTCAAAGAGTTAAAATACCAGCACACTGTGTCTTCACCTTCTTCTTTTTTTTTTTTTCCCCTGAAGCAATTCGGTTGGGTATTTTTGCCTAAAGATTTAGCTATAGGAGGGCCAGTGAAGAAGAATTTGGCTACTAGTGCTTATTGTGATAGACCTTCTTTGTGGTGCTAACTCTAGTAGAAATAATCATCTACATTGACTTATAAAAATGGAATTGAACAGAGACATTGATTTAAAGGAATAGAGGGCTGGGGATGTAGCTCAAGCGGTAGCGCGCTCGCCTGGCATGCGTGCGGCCAGGGTTCGATCCTCAGCACCACATACAAACAAAGATGTTGTGTCCGCCGATAACTAAAATAAATAAATAAATAAATATTTTAAAAAAGGAATAGAATAACCATGAACAGTTTGATTTATGGGGGAATTAAGGCAGATGATTTAGATCTAGTTTTAGGAATTTAAGATTGCTTGACCAGTGGTTACATTTCAAAATACATTCAGCAATTTCTTGATAAGAAAGAGACCCCTGATAGAATGAATACTTTATTATATAGTATCGCCAGGACCACATTTAGTTCTTGATCTGTGAGAGCCTGCTGCATGCCTGTCAGTGAAACTTGGGCACTTGAGAGTGAGATAAATAACCTTATCAGATACTAATTTTATGGGACAAGAAGGTAAATGTAGTGACTAATCAGAAAATATGTAAATAGCTACAAGCTCATTTTCAGAGCCCTTTGCAACGAATTTGCAAGATATCTTTGCTGTTTAAGAGAGTGAAACCCTATTGTCCCAAGCAATTGATAACCTCAGTAGTCACTTATGAAGAAAACATTCAGTCTTTGTTAATGACATGGGGTCCTGCAATTTGGTGATAATAATGGATTTACTTTGCTTCACGGTAGTCTTGGTTGGTCCCCTCCAGACTGACTTCAATGTCCCTTCTTCATTTCTCACACTCAGAATTCATTGATCATAATGTGTATCATGCTGAGACTTCATTGCTCCCTGGTTTGACTCTCTATCTTAACACCATAAGTTATACAATGGGAAGATCTAAGTCTTTCCCAGAAAGCAGATAGGACTGTGGACTAAACGCTGGCTAAATGAAACAGTCCAGTGACAACTGGGTCCCTAAAGTTGGTCCGATGTACACAGATGCTCAAGACACTCCCATTTTTAAATCTGATTCCAACATTCCACCTCCTACCACACTGGTTCTGGTTTCCTTGTCTCTAACTGACAAGACTGGATCAAAAACATAATCTTCAAATGTGTTGAAGTTTCAATGATTTGTTCATTTGGAACCCCTGCAGGAATAGTTTAACTTCCAAGACCATTATTTCTAACTGATAACGTTGTGTTTCCGTAGGGAGCATGACTTCGGCAACTTCACCTATCATTTTAAAATGGGACCCCAAAAGTTTGGAAATCCGGACACTAACAGTGGAAAGGCTTCTGGAGCCACTGGTTACACAGGTAAGGGATGCTTTTCAGTACTCGCTACATGTTTAGGGTTCTATTATGATTCCATCATAATCATCCAAAGAAGTGAAAAATCCTTAAAAGATTATAAATCATGCTATAATACTGATTACTGAATATATATTATTTCCTGAACCATGGCCTGTCTCATTACTCTATATATGATTTGAAGTGGCTTTTAAAAGCTATTTGTATGATTTTTGAAATTAAGTTGATGAGATAATTGAAGAGGGAGGGCCTTGGTGAAGGGGGCCCTCATTTGCTGTAATGAATTCAAAGTCTAAATAAACCATCCCTTGCTCAATTTCAGACACTAATGCACAGGTAGGAAAAACGATTGACTATTTAAGAGCAATATTTATTGAATTACTTTTCTTTCAGTTCACAAGGCACAATTCATCTTGTTGGATGATGCGTTCCATTTTTGTGTTGTCACAGTTGTTACATTTCTACAAAATGATTATCAACAGGAAAAAAAATATCCTCAGGATTTTAAGTTTTGAAAATTAATTTTTTGTGTGTCTTAACAAGCATGTTTTATTCTATGTTAAGTCTGAAACTCTTGAAATATGAAAATTTAATCTTTTTATGGTACGTTTTTAGAGAATTATTATATCAAATTAGGTTAGAGGCTATTTCTATTGGTTATAGCTGCTGTAACAAATTACCAGAAAGTTAATGGCTTGAAGCAATGTGAATTTATTGTATGGTGGCCTTAGAGGTCAAAAGTTCTAGAGTCAAGGTATGGGCAGGGCTGTATTCTTTCTGGAGGTTATAGCAGAAAACCATTTCTTTGCCTTTTACAGTTCTCAGAAACCTTTGGCTTTCTTTGGCCCCTTGCTCCATATTCAAAGAGAGTAATATAGAGCATCTTCAAATTTCTTTCTTTCTCTGACCTCTATTTTTTTTCTCATATCTGCTCTTTTACAATGACCCTCTCTCTGGCCTTCTTCTACACAAGGATTCTGATATTATGCTAGAAAAATCTCCTCATCTCAAGATCCTTAACTTAGTCACATCTGAAAAGCCCCTTTTGCCATTTAAGGCAACTTGTGTACAGTTTCCAAGGATTAGAACATGGATGTTTGAGGGCGACCACTATTTAGCCTGCCACAGTCGGTCTACAGGCCCCCAAAGACTCATATTTCTTCCCATGAGGAAAAAATATTCAGTAGATACCCAAGTCCCCCAAAGTCTTGATCCATTATAGCAATAAGTCCAAAATCTCACCTAATTTCAATATGAAAGTATTTCTGACCTGAAATTAGCTATAGGTAAGAATCTATTTGTTATCTATCCTTGATCAAAGTTCCTCTTTGTGCCTGTGAAAGTGCAGAGCAAATTATATGCTCCCAAAGTGAAGTGGTGGGACAGATAAAGGATAGCAGTTACCAACGTTTCAATTCAAAAAGGAAGAAAGTGCAAGGGAAAAAAGTTATCAGCCTCAAGAAATTTAGAAATCCACCTCGACAAACTCCATTAGATTTTAAAGGCCTGTGAATAACCCTGTATCCTCAGGAGCTGGGTCTGTAACCTGGGTATCACTTCTTTTTCATAAAGGGCTGCACAGGTTGTCAGTTGAACATTGTTGTCACCTCATCCCTTACAGGTGGAATTTGGGGAGCCTAACTTTTTTGAATTAGACTCTTTTCCTTTCTATTTCAATCCACATTGACAGTGTTTCTACTCATAATCCCAAGAACTCTGTGATTTTTCTCATGCGTGTCTGGAATTTGTTCCATGATAAAATAGTCTGTTTCACAGATCTTTCTTGGATAATTCCATCTCCATTTTTCCCATTATTGAAATGGCTTACGGAGTTCATGAATCACATGCCTGATCTCTTCACAGAAGCCTCTATGTGACTGAATGCTCTGAGCTTTTTATCCTTACAAGGTACTAGCAGAACATTATTCAGTCATGCAATTGGCTTTCTTTCCAAACATGTTTTCCTGAAAGTGAGTCTTCTAATTTTAGTGTCTTTTGCAATCTTTGCAGAATGAGAATTTTCCCAATCATCAAGTCCTGATTCCTTTGAGCTTAACAATTCTCCCTTAACAATTCACCTCTTTTCTCTTACATTTAGCTATAAGCAGTAAGAAAAAAGGCCACTCCTTCAACACTTTGCTTAGAAATATCCTCAGCCAAACATCTAAGTTCATCACTTAAAATTCTGTTTTCTTGACTTTGGAAAGTCAGCTGAGCCTTCTGCCACTATTTAATAAAGATTTCCTTTCTTCTAATTTCTGATAACATGTTCCTTATTTCCTTCTGAGCCCTCACCAATGTCTCTCTTAATGTCCATATTTCTACCAATCTGTTTATGATAATTTAAGTATTCTCCAAGATGACAAAGGTTTTCTGTATAAGCTCCTCACTTTCTTCTAAGCTCTCACAAGCCAAGCATTTAACATCCATGTTTTTAAAAACAATCTGGGGAAATCTAGAATTTTTCTATCATACTTTTCAAAATTCGTCTAGCCTTTGCCCCTTACTAATACAACAGCTCCCTTCTACTAAAATACCTAAAATAGTATATATTACCATGAGATTCCCACTTTCTAGCTTCAGAAATATTTTAGTTTCTAATTGCTGCTATAACAAGTTATCATTGTTATATTTAGCAGCTGAAAACCATATAAATTTATTATCTCATAGTTCCAAGAGTGAGAAGTTCCCCCAAATTAAGGCTTTTGTAGGGCTGTATTTCTTAGGAGGCTCTACAGGATCATCTAGTTTTTGCTGTTTTCTGTGCCTGGAAACCACCTGCATCCTTTTTGCGGCACCTTCCTCCTTCTTCTTCCATCTCCTTCCTCCACAGAGCCAGCTGCACAGCACCCCTAGATATTCTCTCTCTTTCTCTCTCTCTCTCTCTCTCTCTCTCTCTCTCTCTCTCTCTCTCTCTCTCTTTTCTGACTTCACCTTCTATTGTCAGACCTCCTTCTCTGACTCTTCACTGTCTCTCTCTTATGAAGACCTTGAGATAACATTGGGCCCATCCAGGTATTCCAGTGCACTCTCACCATCTTTACACTTTAATTACCTCTATACAGTCCCTTTTGCAGATAAAGGCAATACACTAATAGTTCCAGGGCTTAGATGTGGACATCTTCATATTTTAAATGGTGAAATATTTCCTTACATTAATGCATATTTTCCATTGGTTATGATTCTTGTTAGCCCTATAAAAATTTCGCTAAGGGTTTGGGGTCTTATGTAGCTCAGTGGTAGAATACTTGCCTAGTATGCTGAAGGCCCAGGTTTGATCCCTAGCATTGCAAAAACAAACAAACAAACAAAGAAACAAACGCTTCACAAAAACAGAAACAATAATTTCTTTAAGAAATACTAATACCAATAGGTTCTTGTTTGGTAATATATTGGCTGCCTACTCTGATTATGGTTTGTTGACCAGGCTAATCCAGGGATTCTTTATTAGTGCATAGCACTAAGCATAAGATTGAGGAAAAGCACTTCAAAAATTTTTAACAATCTGACAAAGTAATTTTGCATGTTAAATTTAAAAATAAAATTTGGAGTTGGATATTTTATATTTTACAAAATTTTAATTATTCACTTTGTTGTATTTCAAAAGCTTTGATTTGTAAGATTTTAGAATTATAAGTATACAGTCTTTCATCATGGATTGTTTGTGAAAGTCTAGTTTAGGAGATGTTTTGGAGTTAACAACTATCTGATCTGAAATATACTTTCATGAGAACAGCTGAAAACTGAGTACTCTTTTCTTAGTCTCTAAATTTCCCTTTCAGAGTACATGTAAATTTATATTAGATAGGTTGAAGTAATAAGTATGTGGCATAAAGGAAATGTTGAGTAAAAGTGGTTTTCATATTTTTCTATTTTAATATGTATTACATGTTTAGGTTCATACTAGTCATAAGCCAATACTCGATAAGTATGATACAGTGTTATACTACCATTAATTTCTTAAGTTTTATATATTTCTATTTTTCTTTTCAATTTGGCCTATCAAAACCATCACACATATATGATTGCAATTTAAATTTGTTGACATTCCCATGTATCTCTTAGTCCAAGTATCTAAAGTTCTTTGGTCAGATAAAAACAGTGTATTATTTTTTCAAAGTAATAAAAATACATGGAATATTTCATATTTGTTCACTTTTGTTCAATTAATGTGGTAGAATGTTTAAAACTGTTGAGTTTTATAGTGAGTTATCTTGGCAACTAGTCTTAGCATCCCTTCAGTGTCTCCTAATAGCTATGTGTTTTATTGTACCTATTGTTCCTGTTTGATTTTAAAAAATCTTCCACAAGTGTGATTTTTGTGACGGAAGCTTTACATGGTATTATTTCCCTGTAATATTATGGCTGTTTATCAAAACAGATCACTCCCTACCCTGGATTGAAATCTCAATGTTAGGACTGATGTGACTTAATTCTTGGAGGACATAACTAAGAAAAAAAGAGAAAGAGATGTGGAAATATGAGATTTACACTCCATAAATAATATCTAAAGCAAAATGTGGAACTGAGAGAAAAAAAAATTATATCAAAGCCAGTTGTATCAAACACATTCACTCCACTGTCTGAATTGAAGAACAATTCATAGCAGTATATAGCAACATAGTGTGCCCTTAGCTATCCCAGTTTCTAGTAAGGATGGCTAAGAAATGAAATAAAAAGTGGAAGTGTTCATAGTGAAAGTCATCTGCTGTGATAAGAAAAAAATGGCATAAGGAAATTACTATTATGTATATGTAAATTATTCAACAAAATTTTACCTCACTTCAAAGTGTATGAGGATTACACATTTATCTTTGTATGCTCACATGGATAAATTCCTTTTGGAGAAATTTTGCATTATTGAATTCATGAAATTGCAAATGAGAAGGAATTCATTCTAGGAAATTTAGTCCTTGAAAAAGATACCCAAACATTTTAATAGATTGAAAAAAAATAAGGATTTTTAATGGATCACATTTTTATAATAAGTTATACTGGGGAACCAAAATGCTTTATTAGGTAGCTTCCTGAGAAAATATTTTTAAAAATTAGAAAATTTAGTAGCCCTCTTAGATAACTCTTAGAACCAAAGGGAAATTACAAATGATATGTAAGTTACTGAAAAGGAGCATTGTTTCTTAACAAAATATATATACCCAGTAAAATCTGTGATCAATAGAGTATTTTATCTTTAAATGCCTTTGCTATTAAAAACAGATAGAAGTAAATACTCCTTTTAAGAAATTAGAAGACTAATAGTGGGCCTGGTAATCCCAGTGGCTGAGGAGGCTGAGGCAGGAGAATGGTCAGTTAAAAGCCAGTCTCAGAAACTTAGTGAGGCCCTAAGAAACTCAGAAAGACCCTATCTCAAAATAAAAACCATTTAAAAAGAGCTGGGGATATGGCTCAGTAGTTATGCATCCCTGGGCTCAATCCCGATACCAAAAATAAACAAATAATTAAATAGTAACCAAAAATAATAGTGAAAGAAATTAGGAAAACAGTAAACAATAAAAACTGGATTCACTATAATATAAAACAAAAGCAAACAGGATTGAATTTTCAAAGTTGATTCTTCTTTAAATGGCCAATGAAAACTTTTCAAAGCATGAATTATGGAAAATGTATAGCAAAAGAAGATATAAAATTATGATGAGAAAGAAGCAATAAGCCCAGGAACAAGAGAGACACAAAGAAACACTGTAGAACGTTACATGTTATCTACATTGATGAAATATGCACACCCAAAGGAAGGAGTGAGTTCTTAAAAAATTAAATTACCCAAAGGTTTACAAGAGCAAATAGGAAACTCAAATAAGGCCATATAAATATTGGTAAGCTGTATAAAGATATGTTGTTTTAAAAAGCTTTGGGATGGGTGGACACATAGCTGAATATTGTCAGACATTTAAAAGAATGGATAAGTTCAATGTTATTAAAACTGTTTACAGAAAAATATGAAGAACTCACAATACATTTTTTGACAATTACAACTTTAATGTTAAAATTTGAGATACTTTAAAAATCTTTTTCTTTAATGGACAATGATGATTCTATCTCATTTCTAAGTTTAAATGTAAAATGAAGTACATAAAATATTAATAACTAGCTCAGAACAGGATATCAAAGGATGGATATATTTGTAACAAAATAAGATTATAAAAGAATATATTGGTGGCCTATGATATTTCACAATTAAAAATTGTTCAAGATATCAACTGATTATACCATCAGATACTAAAAAAGTCAGCTAATAGAATTTAATAGTCATTTCTAATTAAAAAACTCTTAAGAATAGAATCAGTTTGTTTGTTTCTAGCACTGGAAATTTAATACAGCAGTGCTTTACCACTGAGTTACATCTATATTTTTTAAAACGTTTTTATTATGAGACATGGTCTCATTACATTGTCAAGGTTCATCTCAAACTTGTAATCCTACTACATCACTCTCGAGAAAGAATCACTGGGATTACAGGCATGTGAAATATAGATAATAATTTATAACTCATAAGATTACTTAAGGGTTAAATGAGACTGAGCTCCAAAAGGCCATAGAAATTCTTAACACCATGCTTACGTGATCCAGGTTTGATCTTATTACTAAATTCTTCACTACTTGATAGTAATGGCTTTCTACTTACTAGAACATGGTGTCATGCTTAATATTCATTTTGATATTTTCTTTGGAATAAAAAGTTTAATAGGGATTTATAAAATGAATAATTTGCTTATTAGAGTTAATCAAAGACAACGAAAAGCAGAAACCTCTAAAGATACTGAGAATTTAACCTTTATCATTAGTAACCTAATGAAGCGCAGGTGAACACAGTGGGACAAAATAGAATTTGCTGGAATTTTCTTCCATATTTCTATATAGAAAGGTGAATCTACCACTAAGAAATAACACTAAGGATCTGCTAAAATAATCTCATTGGTATTTAATGAACTGCCTTAAATTGGCCTGATAGGAAAGAAACCTTCTGAGAGGAGGAACTCTCTTTAATCATTTCCAATCTTATTTGGAGTGATGTCTGTGGATGCCCCTATGAAGTTAGACCCTGGTGAATCCCACAGTTGAACCTTTTAAAATTATACTTAAGAAATTAATAATGATCTCAAATGCTTAATGAGTAGAAATTTGTGCACTTTCGAATTTTTAAATTTAGTTTTATAATTTAAAAGAGTACTTGATTTTTCCTTTCTTTCTTTACTGATTTGTTACAAAAGGAGTTCTTTTTGTGACTCCCAATAATATTTAATTCCCTTGGTGTTTTTAAAATCAGGAAAACTGGAGGTTTAGATTTAAAATCAGGGGATATAGAACTAAAGAGTGATTCCAGAAATAAATGAAATGAAAGAACTTCTAAGATCTGGCCAGTTTTCCTTGCCTTTTTGTTAACCCTTTATGATTGACAAAACATAATATTTCAGGTAGAAATTTGCCAAAAGAATCAAAATTTATGATGATTTCTTATTGTACCCTTTCCCCATCTATCCAGAGAATATTGAGAAGTACCTTAATTAATGGTTTATTCATGAGATTCAATGATTAATACATTTGGGTGGTTTCCATGGTAACACAATAATGTACTGTCCCCCATTTTTATTTACTTAACTATTCATACTAGTTTCCATTTTTATTTTCAGATATTTTTCTTGCTTATAAGAGTTTCATCTTATCTGGGTTTACCCAGGGGCACACATTAAGTTGCTGAGGTTGGCTTTGAATTTACAATCCTCCTGCCTCAGCCTCCAGAGTCATTGGAATTACAGTCATGTGCCACCACTCCCAGAATCTTATGTGTACTTAAAAGAATTTGGGGGGAAGTGGGTGAATGCACCATGTCAATACCATAAGTCCCTTTAGAATTTTCCCATCTTTCCCTCTTAAATACACACACACACACACACACACACACACACACACACACACATACATATCTATGCATGTGCTGGGTATGATGATATATGCCTGTAATCCCAGCAGCAAGACCCAGTCTCAAAAAATAAAAAGGGCTGGAGATGTGGCTTTGTGGTTAAGTGACCTTAGGTTCAATCCCTAGTACCAATAAATAAATATATATATATATACAAATTTTTTTCACATACATATATTAATAATAGGGTTTGAGTACAGCTAATTTACCTTTATGGCATGTTATTGTTTAATTGAAAGACTAAATTTTTATATTGTTTTACTTATGTTTTTGTCTCTTAATATGAACATTTCTTAATTTGCTGTTTTCACAGAAGAGACATATACCTCAAGTAGTTATTATATTAAACATATTTCTTCAAATTGAGGTCATGTGGTAGATCATTTGGCAGTTATTGTTTGCCACTTCTGAAATAGGAGTTTAATCAACTGGTATGTAGTCTGGAGTTAGATTAATTTCTGTTTGGGGATTATGCTCAGTGTTTTAATGTCTGCCACCAGATGGGAGTGATGCTCTGTCTGTTATATGGCCAGCTGTGTTGGCCATGTTTTGAAACTTGATTAATGTACAGAGCCCTTTTAAACAGAAGGAAAAAGAAGTCCCAAATCTCAAAATGGGCTAACACTAGTGTTAGTGTGGCACTATGTAAAGTACCTATGCTTAGCCATAAATAATTTTACAACATAAGTACAAAAAACAAAAGAGAACTTCAATTTGATGGATGATGTGGTTTTGCTGGATGAAATCATTGCATGTGACCTTCGTGGGTGGTGACTGCACAAGTATAAAGCCTTTCCTGTTTGGCACATGCACACCACTCTGAGCCATGTGACACATCACTTCTCTCCCCACCTTAGTTAGGACCTAGGACTACAAATCACATCTGTGGAGTACACCGTGGTCCAGGCAACACATGCCTTTCCTCTTTTCTTATTATCCCAGGAAAGCAAAGTGGAGGATTTAAGCATTAAGATGGGTTAGGAACTAACTTCCTTAATAATGACACTGTTATGCTCGAATTCCGGACCCCCAAAAAACCACCAGAGACCAAGGTCCATGTAAGCAGCAAAGAGGTGTTTATTGAGAGCTAGCTCGGTCCTCCGCACACACACACAGCAACTGGTGGCGCTGAGAGGCCCCGAGCCCAGGGTTTGCAGCAGTTTTATACACTCTTTGGGGAAGGCAGGGACTTCACATACATCATCATAGCATCTCTTAGCAAACCATCACACACCGTGGGAAAATCAAATAACAACTCTAAAACATGATTAGCACATTCACTGGCGGGAACAAGTTGGGTAGTGGTGATTGGTCAGTACAAAAGGGGTATTCATTTGAATTGATTGGTTTAAGCCAAGAGGGATGTACATGCTGAACTACATGGTTTCCCAACATGTTATCAACCACCATAAACTACTGGGAGGGTCATCTGGCATCCCAGGTATTTCCCAGTCTCATGCTGATTGGTGGCTGCTAGGCGGCTGCTATGGATCCCCACCTAGCCTGACTGAGTCAGGGACACCTGCAGATCTCTCCTGGTATTTGTAGATAAACACTTTAGCAGGGTGGGAATGTGCCTAGGAGTGCTCTGTGGGTCTTTCCAAGGACAAAGGTCATGTCCCTTCCTTGGACAGGCTTTGCTCTGAGATAGAGGCTGGTTTTTCAACACAACTAACTTCGGTATTTACTTTCAAAAATTCCTAGTTTAAATACACTATTTCATGGATGCAAATAAAATGAATTCCACTTCATATAAGATAAATGTCTTAAGTAGTATGAAATGAGTGTGTTCTGTATATATTTATATTCTGAAAATAATAAACTACTCAGTTTATTATTTTCCTGTTTTTAATTTTGGAAAGAGTTTTGAGTTTTCATCTTTACTTTCTTAAGGTCCAGCTCACCTATTCCAATTTCTCCTACAAGTAATACTGTGGGGCTCACTGAGGGTTTTAGTCCAAGATGTTGAACTGTCTTTTCTAAATTGTTTTCATTGGATTCTTGTCGGTACTTCAAAGTCCTCACTGCTCTTGCCTCGGGAGTGGGAGGAGATCCTCTCCAAGAACATGCAACTGACCACAAATAATTCAGAACCTCTGAAGAGAAGAGGATGCTAATGCTTCTTGTGTAGCTGCTAAGTGCCTCCTGTCATCCTAGGTACTTCCAGCAGTTTTCAATAACTCCTTGCTTCAATGTAATACTGTCAATATTATTTTCTTAGAGATGGAAAAAGAGAGATTTAGATCATATAACAAAACTTCTAGGTTGAGTTAGGTGGAGTTTCTCTGAATTTCTTAAGGGAAACACAGACTGAAAATAATGAAATTTCTAGTACATCCACCACAGAGAATGTGTAGAGTGAAAAGGGAAGAGAGGAGGAAATAAATTAACGGTGAGAAGGAAACAACTCACTATATTAAATAGCTAGAGGAAAAAGAAGCAAAAGAGGAAAAGCATGGATTCCTACAGTGAAGGTGTGGTATCTTGTTTCCATCACCTAATTCTGGTTCAAACCTGCGATTTGCTGGCATGCATACATGGCCTAAACAAATTTCACAGTCCAAGGAAAAAAGTTAAACTAAAAACATATTAAATGGCTAATGCATATGTATACCCAAGCTTAGCAATAACTCTTTTATTCTGGTTAGCAGAAAAATCAAGCCTGAACTGTTTTCCTTCTTGTGTATTTTTCATTTCAGTGAATACTTAGCCACCATTTTCAATAAAAAAAATGGAATTTAAAATTAAGTTTATAAATGAAAGTCATGTCAGAGAAGAATAATGGTATTTTTATGTGCTTGAAATAAGATAATTAGTGAAATCTTATGCATGCTAATTCAAAAATTTCAAGGAACAAATTGAGGGAGGTTAGGTAGCAAAATTGTTCCTAACGATATTGGACAGTATAGAAATCTTATCTGAACAAGAGACCAAAAAATCCATTATACCAAGCATGAGAATGCCTAGCGAAGTGACAGAATTACTTTTACTCAGGAAGCCCTCAACTGGCAAAGTAATTAAAGCTTGTCTGATACCTGAGCTAAAGGACAGGGGCATGTCTGCATACCTGCCTTTAGTTTCTTGTCTTCCCATAGAAAGAAGAAAAGGTAAGCTTTGTTTTCACATAATTAAGGAGGGAAGGCCAGTGAAAGCAATGGGAAATCTAACCAGAAATTTTTCTTTCATTCTGAAAACAAAACTCTCAGTCATTCCTCTGACATGGATACCGTGGCTTGGACATCACTGTGATGGGGTTTCTTTCATACCCGTGTCTGGGCCTTCTGTCTTTGCTTTACCATGTGTCTCTGCGTAGGCTTTAAATGTTCATGTTGTTCACTGTTTAGACTTGGTATTCTTATTTTCTTTCTGCTGCCTTTTCTCTACCAGTGATTCTACCCATCCTTGTGGATGGGTAGAATATCATAAGTTTGCAGACAACACTGAACTTTACATCTTCACTTTACTGAGATGATTCCTATTCTCACACCTAAGGATTCTCCTTGGTTCTTGTATTCTCAGAGCTGCTCACCTGTCTCCAGCTCTGCTGCTGAAGTCCTGGGCCCCAAGCCCTCTCTCATTATGACCAATATAGTCACTTCTCAAATAATCCACCAGTCCTGCTTCTGTTGCCTGCCTGTGTATTCTCTACACAGTAACCCGAATAGTCACTGAATACAATGCATAATTTGGTCATATCATTCCTGTGTATAGGAACCTACAATTGACTCTATTTTTAGGATAGAATGAAATCTCCTGTGTCTTAATTTGCATCCTAACAATCGTCCAATGCTGGTTGGCCTTCAGTCTCCATGTTCGGGCCACAGAGTCCTTTCAAGTTTTTGAGCAGTGCAAATGTTGCTCCCTTTGCATGGGCTAACTCCACTCTTCTGTTGCCTGGACTGACCGACCCCCTTACATTTTTCAGCTTTTATGGATCATTTCCCTGGTTTCACAGAGAATGTTCCTGATAAATATTAAAAAATAAATAAATAAAATAATACAACACATGACTTCTGCTGCAACTCCTGTATGCTTTACTATTACTTTCAGAGAACTTACCACCATTTGTAATTTTCTGATGGTTTTGTGTGTATTTCCTCTGACTTCTACAGTAGACGAGAAGCTCCATGAGGATGAGGAAAGTGTCAGTCTAGTTCACGTATTTATCTCCAGTATCTTACACATGGAATATATTTGTTAATAGTTGTTTAATTATTAAACCCTTTCTTTAAAAAGTTGCAATGTGTGTATTTTCTTGTGCCTGCCTCATTATTCTAAAACTAGTTAGTAGTTAAGAGTAATTATATGTTGCAGTATTTGTTTTATGAAGATGTTGACAGTTTTAGCGATTGTTTGTTGTGGGATTTCAAGGATAAAAATATTCATTAGCTTTTAAGAATATATATCAGTGTTTTAATACCCAGTGGCCAAACTAAGCAAGTACATTTTGTTTTCATATATTTAAATCTGTAACCTTTTATCTTCATTAAAAAAAAAGTCACAGGCAGCAATACATGTTAGTGAGGATGTGGCGAGAAAGGTACACTCATACATTGTTGGGACTGCAAATTGGTAAAACCACTTTGGAAAGCAGTATAGGGATGCCTCAGAAAACTTGGAATGGAGCCACCATTTGAACCCGCTATCCCACTCCTTGGTTTATACCCAAAGGACTTAAAATCAGCATACTACAGTAATGCAGCCACATCAATGTTGATAGCAGCTTAATGCACAATAGATAAACTATGGAACCAACCTAGGTGTCCTTCAATAGATAAGTGGATAAAGAAAATGTAGTATATTTATACAATGGGATATTACTCAGTTTTAAAGAAGAATGAAATTATGGCATTTGCCAGTAAATGGATGGAGTTGGAGAATATCATGCTAAGCAAAATAAGCCAATCCCAAAAAGAAACCAAAGGCCTAATGTTTCCTCTAATATACGTGTACTAATTCACAGTAAGGCAGGGGGTGGGGCACTAGAAAGAATAGAGTTATCTTAGATTAGGTAGAGGGAAGTGAAGGGAGGGGATGGGGATAGGAAGAATAGTAGAATGAAACAGATATTATTATTTTATGTATATATGTGACTGCATGACCAGTGTGATTCTACAACATGTACCCTCAGAAAAATAAGAATTTATGTCTCATCTATGTATGATATATCAAAGTGCATAAATACACTCTACTGTCATGTATAACTAATTAAAACAATTTTTTTTAAAAGGCATAGAATGAATATATATTCTATGGATATTCTATACATATATGTGTAACCCAGAGAAAAATCAGTGTGTTTCACATTAAATACATACATATTCTCTGTGTGTGTTTATGTGTTGTGTGTATATATTTATGTAGAGAAAATTAATGCATCTTTTCACATTGATAATCTATGTTTTCTTTATGAAAAATAATCTTGCTGACCCTCCTATTTAGTGGAAGTTTTCTTCTCAATGAGTACTAATCAAAGGCATTTATGGGCCTTAAATACAATGTTGGGCAAAATAATCTTTGTCAAAGATTCTTAAAACATTATGAACTTCCTTTTATCCAACCTGGCACCTGAATACAGGTAACAGACATAACAATTATCACTTCTGTGGCACTTAGTTGTGTATTTAAATAAATCTTCCCCTGACTACTTCTTGACCCTAGTTACATTATTTTGCAAATTAAAGTTCAATAGTCTCAGGTAAATTTGAATATCAGACAAATAGCAAATTATTGTGTATTATAATTGAGTCCTATGCAATATTTGGATCATATTTATACAAAAAAAATTATTCTTATTGTGCCAACTCTGAAAACACAGTTGCTTTTATTGCTAATTTGTGAGTTCTAGATAGTGCTGAATTTTGTGTTTCAAGAGATTTTTTTATAGCAATGTGAGAAAGAAGACATGGAGATATTGTTAGTCTTGTTTTTCCAGAATAATTTTTTGAACAATTTAAGTTCAAATTCTTCTACAAGGTCTTTCCTCATTTGTGTTTCTTCTTTTCTCTCTCTCTTTTGCCATCTGCCTTTATTCCTACTCTCCAAAAAGTACTTCTCTTAATCTCTGTAACTCTATGGTGTCTCATTTTACATGTTCTTGGGAATTCTCTCCTCTTCACTTGCCATATGCTGGCTAGCACCTGTGCATCCTTTAGTTCTTAGATGCTGCTTTCTTTAGCTTTTCTGACGCCCAGGTAACTGGGCTAGTTTTCCACTTTATTCCCAGGGAGTCTTGCAGTTCCCCTTTCAGGTATCATCCCACATGATTTAATTCCTGGCATTAAGTGCATGCTGTGTGTCTTTAAGTATGTATGCATGTTTATGTTGTGTTTCTAACTCATAAAACCACAAATTCCATGCTCTGAATATCCTTCTGTTGGCATGGCTATATAATGACGATTTAATAAATTTCGGTTGAGTGACTTAAATGATGAATATTTTTGCTGACACAATAAGTGCCCTCCTCTGGAGAAATGGGACTCTGTCTTGTTCTCAGTCTTATTGTCTCTCTTCACCAAGGTAGGACTCCAAGCACAGGAGGGCTAGCATGCAGTTTTCTGGAACCACTTAATTACAATTATTTATTAGATTATACTATCTTTGAAAAGGTATTTTTAGAACAGTTATTTTTATAGTTGTAGATGGACAGCATGCTTTTATTTTATTTGCTTTTTATGTGATGCTGAGGATCAAACCCAGTGTCTCACACATGCTAGGCAAGTGTTCTGCCACTGAGCTACAACCACAGCCCTAAAAAGTGTTGTTGTTTTTTTTTAATTAATGGGACTGGGGAAATATCATTTTTACTGGTCAATTTTTTTTACTAGTAATTTTGTGCTTTATGATCCCAACAGTGTTGGTAATTGTTGCCATATTATTTCTTAGGCTTAAAAAAAATAAAGGGAGAATGGAAAATATGCTTGATTTTTAAAAGATCTCCTGTAGCATGTTAGTTAAGTTTAAAAATGAAAAAATGTATAAATTACTTGAATATGATGTTATTACAAAATATAGCTATTTTTGTAAATGTGCTATGGAGCCCTATGGTAATGGCTGAGATGGTAATTTTGTTCTAAACTGCCATTTTCAATGGATTATTTAACACGAATTCCCAATTTACACTGTTGACTGAAACTTCTCAAGCTTGTTTTCATCCCCTAGGGAATTTTGTATAGAGATGAGACAAAAATCCTGTTAACTGACTTATTCAAGCATGGAAAAATGATTTTCCCCCAACTATTAAAAATTTTGGAATATTTTGGTGATTTGCACAGTTTTAAATGGTTTCCAAAGTTTATTCTTCACATGGGCATCTTTCCCAGGAAACACAGGCAGTGTGATTTAATAAAGTGTCTAAAAATTTAACATAGGTAAACATTATAAAATATTAAAATATTAATTGAGGAACATATTTTTTAATTCAGTGTGGCTCATGTCATATCACTTTGGTAGTCTGATATTCAAAGAATGCCAATTTTATTTTCTTTTGAAAACTACTCTGTATCAATAGGTAGACAGTTTGTTAATAGAATTTATGGCTGACTTTATGTCATGGGATTCTCTTTAGTATTTTAATTTGCATTATTTGTTCCATTCCATTCATTGTCAGCATTTCAGTATTCTGTCACATACTCAGAAACCATGGAATCTGGTTATTGTAGTTTGTGTATGCTTCCTGGAATTTTCATGACTGTTCAGAAAGTCGTAGATATTCAACCACACTAATCTGGGTAATGCTTGATAATGCTGAGATAGATTTTTCTTATATCACTTTAAATTTTTTTACATAGAATCTGAGATAGGTTGCAAGGTAGCTAATTGATGTATCTGCCAAGATCTGAATGGAGAGGAGTAACTTCTACAATAAAAAAAAATCAAAAGAAGAATAAGTTTAATTTTGTAAAAAGCTTTCTATAGTAGTTCTACCTGGTCTGAATGCTGTGGCAGAATATATACATACCCGTTTATTCTTTGTGTTCAGAACTTCACTACTTTCCCCAACTTTACCTGCAAGTAGATGCAGACATTGAGCATGAGGGATGCGTATCCCTCCCAGTCCCAGCCCAGGAAAGTCTCCCATGTGTCCCCATTGGCTTTTGACTTTTTAAGGCTTCACACTGATGAATATAGTGCCAAAACCACATGTTGAAGCTGATAGAGACTAAAGATGGAAGAAGTTTGGAAACCTGAACCCTGAGCTGAGAGTACCCACTTCAGACAGAGGATCTCAATATGAAACAGGAAGGGACATCAAGTTTTGATTATGTTCAAAATGCTCTTTGTTCTTAAGCCACTGAAATTTTGAGTATACTTGTTGCAGCAGCAATTACCATTGCTCCTCTAACTTTTTTATTATTATAACATAGTTCAGAATAACAGTCTTTTATAAAAGGTCAAAATATATTTTTCACTTATGTAAAAGTCCAAAGTAGGCTAATGAGGGGGCAGGTTGCTGTTTTCCTCAAACTAGCTCAGGGGTTCAGGGACCCACTGTGTTGCTTATACATCTTGCCATCCTCCATTCTCTAGGATTCATACTGATCTTTGTGGTTTTTAGTCACTCCTCACCACCATATTGAGGTGTCAAATCATCAGAGGTGAAAAAAAAATGCATGTGTATCCTTTTCTTCAAAGGGTAAAATCTAGATATTAGACTTATCCTTTCTATTCCCATCTCATTGGCATGCACAAAGTCACATAGCTAAGCCTTGCTACAATAAAGGCATCAATGTCATGGTTCTATTATTTAAAAGGAGGAAATACATAATGGGTATTGTGGGAAGACTAGCAATCTCTGTGGCACACATTATTGAAATGAATTTTTGGTGCATATCTGAGGACCTACCACCTGAGGACCAATGGAATCAAACTTTTCTATTTTGGCCTTAAGCATGAGACACATTCTCTTAGCCAACAGTACCTCATTACCTTGATTTTTATGACCCTTCAGTTTAGATCTTTCTCAATGGATTGAGATCATCTTTGAACCAGTTGTGGTTATGCATTGAAAGCCAATGTCACCACAAACTTTGGAACTCTTTCTCAAAGTGCATGTGTGGAGAATGAATGTCCCTGGACATACTTACAACCTATAAAAATGTATTATTCTTATGGTCCCCCTTTATAGGTTTTTCTGTCTCCTGAAACTAGCTGAGCCACTTTGACATGACCTGAGGATAGGAATTATTTATTGACAATGAAATCAATGTCACATTTACTTTTTTTCTGTGAAGGATATTTGTTAATGTTATGTAATTTCTAATTTTCCCAAAGAGAAGAAATACAAAATTGCTGTCTCTCAGAATTAAAGCTCTAGTTTTTTCCTTTGACCATCTTGTATTTAGACTTCCTAAATTCAAATGACAAAGGAAGGGTTCACTTAATTCTTTCCTTCTACAGATGTTTGTAAAGGAACTGAAAGTGATTAAGTGATCAGAAATTTAAGGCCAGTAGCAAGGAAATGGTATACAGAGGATGGAGGTGGACTTCTGTTCAGGGCTTAGATTTAGAGCAGAAAGAGGTTTCAGGGATACCTTTTGTTTAGTGTTCCCTGATAATTTAGTTTAAAATTGAAATTTTAAATATTTTGTCTATGTGAGTAGTGGCAAATTGAAACTATAAATCAGTTTTTGGAAAAAGTACTGGTATTAGAGTCTGTGTGATATCTTCATTCCTGCTTCCCATTCATGTTTAGCCAAGTTTGCTCTTCTCCATGTAACCCCCTTTCCTGTCCACGGACACCTCTTATACTCAGTGTGTTTCAGGACTTCTTCTGCAGGAATGGATGCTTCACTGCAACTCAGGTCTGGGTGAACAATGATGCTTCAGCTTTCCCAAAAGAACAAGCCTACCTCTTTATAGTCAGTGTTAAGTAAATAAACATGAGAAGATATGGTAGGATTCAGTGGGTCTGTCTATGGAGAGTAATTTCTTCAGAAATGTAGTTGTGTAGACAGGATGAGGAACTGAGAACAAAGGAAGGTCCATACTTTGGAGTATCCTAAACCAGGGCTTGTAAAGTCCTTGAGAGGTGCTCTACAGAAGATCCTAAACATAAGAACATTTTGGTCTTAGTTTTAATTCCCTGCTAATAAACAAGTAATCTTTAGGAAATTATTCTGGGCTTTTTTTTTTTAAATACTTATTGACTTCCTTGATGAGACAAAACCTGTTCCTTTAAAATGCCTAAGATCTAAGCTTCCATAATGTGAGCAGCTTTAGAGACCGAGCCAACATTTTCTAGAAATGTGTGGAGTTGTCAGCCCCATAATTAATATCCTACTCCTGAATTCCAGTATTTAAATTTTTGCTTCCGGAATTCTCTGTTGAATCCTCTAAATTCCAGTTGAGGAAAATCAATGATAAATATTATTACTATCTATTACCAACAGAAGCTACAAACGTCTCATGCCCCCTTCTCTTGGGTGCCACTAATTCTCTCCTAAAAGAGTCAGAGATAGACAAGTTATGTCTTTGTGCAGCCTGATTTTCACTGGAGACATCCAGATGTTCGGTTCTGTGATTCTGACACACAATGAGAATGTGTTAATTCAAACAATGTGATAAGTCTTCAGATTTCTAGGAAACAAAAATCAACTAAAAACAACAGAATGTTCAGTAATCAAACTAGAAGTTTCCTTCTGCACTATGGCGTTGTGTGGTCAAATCAAAAAGCTGCTGTGATGTGCAGGTTGGGAGATTCACAGAGGAAAACCTATACCACTCATCCTCAGACTTAATTCTCAAGGTCATTATTTCTAATGATGAAGCAACCAAATTGAAAAAGAAAAGAAATTTGACAGCAATTTCAAATGATAGGCCTGTGAGAAGAAGAAATCAAGATTAATGAGATTCTACAAAAGCAGAGTGTCTTAAATTTAAGACTTGTCAGGGGACATCAGAACACATTAGAAAAACAAGACAAAGTTAGCTGTTAGCAAAGAGGAAGTAAGAGAAGTTAATAAAAGTTTTGTGAAGATTGTAATGTTTGAGAGTAGCAATAAATTTCTCATATTTTGCCTGATTTTTTTTTCCATTAAACATTTATTTTGGGTTCTTTTTAAAAAAAAATTCCTCCAATTTAAACTCATGCATTGGGTGAACCTATAAATGAGGGTAGTTCAGGGTTTTTCTCCTTGGAAATCTGAGTGATGATTGTTATAGGAGACTGCATTGTGTTCTTGTCTCCTGTGCTTTTGGATGAGAAAATTGCAGAAAAAAAAAAACAGTAAAAGTATAGCAAATTCCAAAAAGTGTAGCAAACTCCATTAAAAGTGAAAGAAGGAGGGAAAAGACACTCTAGAGAGAGAGTGGGTCTTCTCAGAGGATAGAGTGACAATATGCTTCTTTTTTCCCAATTTTATTGGGGGTCTTAGGGAAGTTTCCAGAGTCCTGTCCTGGCATCACCTTTAACCTTTTTTCCTTTTTTTTTTTTTTTTTTAAAGAGAGAATTTTTTTTAATATTTATTTTTTAGTTTTTGGTGGACACAACATCTTTAGTTTTTTATTTTTATGTGGTGCTGAGGATTGAACCCAGCGCCCTGAGCATGCCAGGAGAGCGTTCTACCGCTAGAGCCACATCCCCAGCCCCACCTTTAAACTTTTGATAGAGAGTAGAACTGCCTCAAATTTTCAAGTCTCTGCTGAAACCTGGTCTTACCTACAGGTACCCAAGCAAAACCCATGGTGGGGTGCAGATTTTACTATTATAATAACATACTAAAGATCTAAAGGCAACTCTAGGCCCTTGGCCTTTGCTTATTTATAATATGTAGACTTTGCTTTTACTTATCCTGTCTTCCTGAGTCCTGGAATCTTTGTTCTGTATAAAGGTCATTAAAGACCCCCTTCAGGGTAACTTGTGTTTTTATCATTAGGGAGGAGTCTTAAATTCCTTTGGTTTGAGAGAATAGCAGGTTGTTTGTCAGGAATGTTGACTTATCATATTGACTTAAGCCAGGGTAGGGCCAGAATGGTCATAGATAAATTACTTTTTTTTTTTTAATAAGAATACATGCAGCTAGTGGGGGGGGCACTCTATTCCCTTAATTTTACTTCCTCCTTTGTTAGCTCCTTATCAATGATGACACCCTAAATTAAAATTCAGTCATGAAAAATGAAAAAAAAAATCCAAAGCCACTATCTCTTCCTTGCTAAGAAGTTTATGACTCACCCATTTTTGACCCATTTTGTTTTGTGGAGTCTGATTACTACAAAGGAGTTCTCTAATGCATGACCTGAGGGATGTCTTGCTAATGAAGAGGGTTTTCTGTGATAACAATTTTATTTTAATTCATTTTATTTTATTCTTAATGTGTAGAGAAGGCTATATTTGATATTAGAGAATTTGCATTGAGAAGGCCTTACTTTAAGCAAAGCTGCCACAGGAAGTTTTCTTCTCTCTCTCTCCTTCCCCCCCTTCTCTACCCTCCCCCCTTTCCACCCTCCCTCCCTCTCTTTTTCCTCTCCTAACTGGTCATCTCTGGAAGTGTTTATCAGTGTAATTATCTCCTTTAAACTCTATTTAATTCTAATATTGTTTGTGTAGTGCTTTCATCATAATGAAATCACTGTGTCCCCTTAGGTTCAGGTTTGCACAGCAAATTAAGCACAAAATAAGCAAGACCACCTGGATTAAGATTCCAAAGACAGTTTTCGTTGTCATATTAGCGAACTCTTTGGCTGAAAGTTGGGAACCCCCAGATGAAAATGCTCTTCTACAGAAACCTGCAGAGATGCAGGAATGGATTGAGACCTTAAATTTGGAGGTTTTCTTTCCCCTCCCCCCTTTGATCAGAAAGGATCCTCAAGAAGGAATCTGAGGGAAGAAGCAAAGACTCCTAAAAACTGAAAAGGTCACTTCCATTTCTTGATTATGCAAACCCTAAAGCAGAGTTTCTTGTTCTTAGTTTTTCCTCATACACACCACGTAGAAAACAAGTAGGTCTAACTTTGTCTAGATTTCGTATGTGGATTTTAAGATAAAGTAACCATATTCTATAAATCTGATAATATACACTGGAGTAGCTCAGAATGTACTAACTCTAGTAGTTCATGACATAGTCTTTCTTAGGCCTTCACAAATGTTTGGCTTTTGTGTGCTCCTGGGAGATCATTAAGGCAAGAACATTTGACATTTTCTTTTTTCTTCCCACCCCACAGTGTGTCTTTGTATTCATGTTAAGAGAGTTAGATAGACATGTTATTTCAAATTAATTTCCAATACTTTGCTTTTTCCTGGAGGGTCCCAACCCCCACCTATCATTGAGCATTTATTTGGAATTCTTTTGAATAAACAGTCCTCCAATTTAAACTCACTGGGAGCCTGTTGAATTATTTGTTCTTAAATAAACGAGAATCTGTAGGTCTTTACATAATGTCATTTGGCAGGAATGGGTTAAATCCAAACCTTTACGTTGGGAAGGTATCTAAAAAGTAAATTCTCAGAATGGAATTATAGTTCACCATTCCATGTCCTATTATTCTTTGACATGAAAATGAATTATGCCTTTGTATGTTAATAGTCAGTTATTTTATTGCTAACTATTCATGTAGAAGTATAATCAATCTTAGCACACCGAGTGGTTCCTGGATATTGTGCTATTTCTAGAAGACATTAATATATTCACGTTTGTACAGCGAATTAGGCATATCCATGAAAACTATAGAAAAGGATGATTAAGCTTTAATGTAAAATTTGTAGTATTTTAATTAACTATATATTATTCTGTATTCCAACTAAAATCCATAACAGTGAAATCCTGAACATTTTTCTCTTTCTGTCATTTAAAAAATCATGGAATCTCGTTCCATGTTTTTGTCTAGCAGTTGGACTTTGGATGGTTTAGTGATTTTAAGATATTTGAACATCAGTGTTTTAGATAATTTGTTTCTTTCACATGTTTTCAAATTGTTAGTTTTCTGAATGCTTACCACCTTTTCTGCTTACACATCTACAACACTGAATAAAAGTATAACATTTCTTATTGTTATTGAAAGCTCCAACCTTGTCCCTAATGCCAATTCAATAACAAGGACATGGTTTTGAGAAAAAGGAAAAAAAGAAGGTTTATTGCTTTGCTAGTAAAGAGGAGGCACAGAGAACTTTTGTCCCAGAAGCTATGATTCAGCCCATTAGGGGGATCAGAGGGTTTTTTTTTTTTTTTAATGAATTCAAGACCACATTTCAGGTGTGCCATGACTTGGGGGGTGGGGTGTCCCAGGGGTGCTCTAATGGGGTGTTGAGATTCACTTGTTATTTTGGGAGATGGTTACTTCCTAGATTTTCTGGTGCCATCTCTTTACTCGGGTGGGTGCATGCTCAAGGACAGATAACTAGGCCTAAGATGGGGGAGCAAAGATAACCCTGTCTCCCTAATCCTGTTAGGGAAGAAGAGAAAAAGAAGAAAGGGGTGGCGGGGGAATGTCCCTTTTAAAATCAGCCTCAGAGCTCTAAGGACTATATTCAAAAGGCGAAGTGCACCACTATTACATTATTAATGAGCAGTATGCTTTTGAATCCAGGTTTTTGGGAATGAGGACTTGCTCCTTGAATATTCCTTTCTTCTGTCAACATAATGTCCTACTTAACTTTGCTCATAAAGGAAATGTACCTCTCAGACACTAGTAAGCCAGTATTTATATAATGCTTCCCACAATTTCACCTTCTAGTAAAAAAGATAAAAACAAAAAAAAGATGTCTATTGAAAATGAATGGCACCTTATTACCAAGTTAAGTGACAAAAAACTACCTGCTATTTCAGATTATAGATGCAGCAACAATCTACAGATTATAGGTTTATTTTTTAATGTACAGCATAGCATCTTGGCTGCTGTGCTTTTCTAGATTTGTAAAAGGTTTTATCAGATCCGTGAAGCTGAAAGTTCCCAGTGAAGTAGAAGAGGGGATGTAGAAGAGTTAGTCATGAGGACTAGATCACAGAATGAGAAAAGGACAGATGCAGAATCTGCAACTTCCACCCTCAAATTGCCAATCCTTGGACACCAAGTGCAAAGGGTGTGTGGTTGTGTAGAACCAGGTGTGGTGACCTTGCAGGAAAGACCTTAAGATCTACTGACAGATCCTGATGACATGAGGAGGTATTAATAAGTTTTGAACTATTTAGCAATTTCAACTTTATTTGGTGTTGCCCTTTGGGGAACTATTTTAAGCATGGGATAATAAGACCAGTACTTTAAAAAAAATTCTTAAAAATGCATTTTAAATTGGCAGATAATATTTGTACATATTTCTGGACTAAAGAGGGATAAATTAATGCATATGTACAATGTATGATGATCAGATCAGAGAGATTAGTTTTTCCAAATTCATAAACAATGATCTTTTCTATGCAGTGGGTGAAAGGCGAGTGGAGTGATTCACCTGAGATGACAGCAATTCAACCAAGAGATGCTACTGGGGGAGGAGGGTGCCCGAAGGGGAAGAAAAGGAGAGGAAGAGAGCAGCAGCTTGAAGGGGAAAAAGAGGAGAGGAAGAGAGCAGAAAGAAGAAGAGAACAGCAGAAGAGAGAGGAGAGCATCAGCTTAAGAAGGGTGGATTGGTGACTTGGTGGGTGCTGATTGGCAGGGAGACTCAGGACTAGATCACAGAATGATAAAAGGACAGATGCAGGATTTGCAAGCAGACACTGTATCCCATGGGGATTGGTGGAGAAAACTTTTGACTTTGGAGACCTTGGAAGAGGAGGGGGAAGGGGAAGGGATTACATGAGGTTCTTCTTGCCGGATGAAAACTTCAGTGAGGAGACCCCCCACACACACACACCATGGGGGAAATAAAACCAGAAAGCAAGGTCTCCCACACACCTAGCAGTGGGGACCTTCTAACTTTTTTATTCCAGTTTCTTAAAACATAAAATAATTTGTGTTAATTACAGTCAGAATTGATTCAGAATTGATTCCTTCTATCAAACTTTATTTTGGTAGCCATTCTCAGACCTCCCTCTATTCCCCTTCCTGATAAGCTTCCTAGCAGCTGGTGATCACTCTCCGCTAGTGACCACTGTTCTCTCTACTTCTATAAAACCAGCTTTTTTGGCTTCCACATGTAGGTGAGAACATGTGGCAATTCTATTCCTAGTTTATTTCACTTAACAAAATGTCCTTTAAAATTCCACTCATGTTGTTGCAAATGATATGATTTCATTCCTTTTTGTGGCTGAATAATATTCTCTTTGTGTGTGTGTGTGTGTGTGTGTGTGTGTGTGTGGGTACTTTTCTTTAATTCATTCATCCATGAATGGGGACCTTGGTTGAGTCCATTTATGAGCTACTGTGAATAGCACTGCAATTAATGTAGAAGTTCAGGCATCTCTCTCATATACTTAAGTTTCTTTTTATGTTTAGCCAGTAATGGGATAGTTGGGTCATATGGGCATTCTATTTTAATTTTTTGAGGATCCTCCATAATGTTTTCCACGATGGCTGCAGTAACTTACATTTCCATCCACAGTACATAAGTGTTTCCCTTTCTGTGTATCCTCACCATCATTTGTTATCTTTTTCCTTATTGATTATAGCCATGCTAACCAGGGCCAAGTGATGTCTTATTGTGGTTTTGATTTACATTGCCATGATGATTAGTGATGGCGAGCATTCTCAGATACTTGCTGGTCATTTGTATATCTTTTTAAATGTGTATTTAGATGTTTTTTTTTCATTTTTAAATCAGATTATATTTTTCCTGATGAGTATTTTGAGCTGCTTATATATTATGGATATTGATCTCCAGTTGGAGGGATTTTATGAACATTTCCTCCCATTTTTCAGGTTGTTTTTTTGTGCTGTTGAGTTTTCCTAATGCAAGCTCATTTGTCTAATATTTTCCTATTTGCTTTTTTTTTCTTTTTTTTAGTGGTTGTTCAAAACATTACAAAGCTCTTGACATATCATATTTCATACATTAGATTCAAGTGGGTTCTGAACTCCCATTTTTACCTCAAATACAGATTGCAGAATCACATCGGTTACACATCCACATTTTTACATAATGCCATATTAGTAACTGTTGTATTCTGCTACCTTTCCTATCCTCTACTATCCCTCCTCCCCTCCCCTCCCATCTTCTCTCTCTACCCCATCTACTGTAATTCATTTCTCTCCTTGTTGTTTTGGGGATTTTCCCCCAAATAATTGTCTATTGTAATATCTTAAAATGTTTCCTTTATGTTTATTTATTTTCTTATTTATTTATTTTATTTTCTAATAGTTCTTTTATTTAGATGTCAGGTCCATTTTAAGTTAATATTTTTGAATATAGTGACAAATATGTATGTTTTTGTCACCTTGGTTGAAGATCAATTGAATGCAGATGTGTGGATTTATTTATGAGTTCTCTGTTGCATTGATCTGTGTATCAATTTTTCTATGCCAGTACCATGCAGTTTCAGTCATAATAGCTTAGTAGTATTTTTTAAGTTCAGGTATTGCAATATCTCCTGCTTTGTTCCTTCTGTTCAAGGTTATTTTAGCTTTGGGGGGGGGTCTTTTGTCCATTCCATATGGATTTTAGGATGATTATTTTATTTCTGTAAAGGATGCCATTGGCATTTTGATCATGATTGCATTGAATATGTCTTATAGGTTTTCTTTTTTTTATTTTTTATTAAGTTATTTGAAAAGACCTGTGTTTAGGAACAGAAATTCTTTTATTTGCTTACTCTGCTCTGTGGTTGAAGTCCTAGATGGAGCACCTTTCAGTGCCTGTAGGCTGTGTGGGCCTTTGCAGGACCTGGGTGGGTAGAGCTGCTCAGGGTGGGTTGCCCAGCTTATTCCCAGGGCTGGAAGTGGGTATGTGGGAATGACTGCTTCCAGGGCTAAGGATGAATACACTCTCAAGATGGCTTTGTGTAGCAGGAACTTGGGTAAAGGAAATCACAGTGGGGCTAAACGTTTTCTCTGGGATAGTGCAGTAGTATGTATTCCCTGGAAACTCTCCAAACCAGGTTCAGGGTATGTGGGCTACAGGCTTCTGAAGAGCAAACACTTAGATTTCATTGGCATTAGTGGGGACTACTGAGGGGCCTCCCTCTTACTCATTTCTGTTCTGTTAATTCCCTTTGGGTTCAAGTTTGATCTCAAATAGGGAATAGGATGTAAATGCTGTTAATTTAACACCTCCCCCCCCCCAATACTGATGATTGAGCCTAGAGGCATTCTATCACTGAGTTACATCTCTACCCCTTTTTAGTTTTTATTTTGAGACATGGTCTCAATAAGTTGGCCATTGTGACCTTTAACAGGTATCCTTCAGCCTCACCCTCCCTAGTAGCTGGGATTACAGTGACTACCTCTGTGCCCAGGTTGATTCCTTCTTTATAAGGCCATTCTCAGTCTCTGTTCTTCTGTCAAATCCCTACTGCAACTCCTATTGAAGTGTCCATCAAGCAATGCAATGAAATCATAGCTATTGCTTCCTTGATTTGGTAGTGGGAAGCGTAGGGGATCCTGTAGTCTTCCAGCTAACTGACATCACTCTAATGATAGTAATTGTTAAATGCTTTAAATGAAAAAGTGTTGGTATATGTATAGGATCAAATATCTGGTAGTTAAAACCATCAAATACAAATAGTTTAAGTTTCTTCTCACTGGTGACTTCTACTGTAAAACATCATTTTGGAAGAAAATAAAACTGATTTTTGAAGTTAGTTTGATCTCTTAATAGATTTAAAAATACATGAATTAATAAATGAAGCCCTGTTTCAATATTTATGGCTTAATAATTTCAGTGCCTTATGTGTCCCACTTGTGCATTCCATAGTGGATTCTTTCCTGATCTCTATAATCTTAATTTGAAAATACTATTTTTTTTGGATTAAACTCATACATCAACACAGTGGTTTTGGACAATTTGCATTTAGTTGATTGAAGCTGAGTTTTGTGACTAATTCTTTTGACTTTGGATCACGTATTTAGTTCTGTCTCTGTCATGTTCTGTTTACTTACACTTTGGAGGTTAATTCTGGTTTCAAGATGTTTCATTTTCATTTTTTTGCATTACTTTGTAATTCATATTTCCCTTTCTACCCTCAAAATCAAGACTGTAAACAAGTTTTCTCACATTTTTTTGGCCAACATTTTAAGAGTCATATCAATAGATAAAAAGCTAAAAATTAGAATATATGTAAATGAAATATACTCCCCTGTTCATACCCTGAAGAAGCAAGAACTTCTTTCTGCACAGACTGGGATGGCAAATGCTTGGGTTCAGTGAGCAAATGGAGAATGTGCTTGCAGAGATGCAGCCTAATGGGTTGTTCTTAGGAAGAGCGTGTTGTTTCTGGCTAAGGACCCTTCTTTTTCTACATCTTCTATGTTAAAATGCAATAAGGATGAGGAAGTGAAATGGAGTGAAGGCCCACCCTAGGCCAAGGCTGAATCACAGGACAAGTATTTTTGGCTTGATTTAGTTCAGCATAGCTTACATAAATGATAGCACAAAAGCATTCTGTACTATCAGACAACCCCCCATATTCATGTTTCTGAGCACTTTCTACCCTTAATACTCTTCCATCCATTTGTAGTCCTGATAAAGTTTTTTTTAAAAAAAACGACAAACATTTCTGATCAATAAAGTACATTGTTCAAGTAGATAGACAGGTATGTGTGTGTACATATGTATGTAACATGGAGGCAAAAAGAGCAGGCAAACTTAGGAAGAATGCAGAAAACCAAGATTAATTTTTTTTTAATGACCTTTATCTTTTTTTTAAAAGGAATGGGTTTTCTACTTCTTAAGTGCCAGAAGAAACACTGAGAACACATGAGATAATGCCTGGAACCTCTTAGTGCTTGGCACATAGTAAATGCTTAATGTATTTTTTGCTACTATTTTGAGAAGAAATGCCATATTATTTCTAGTCTAAACTTAGGATAAATGCAATCTGAAAACAATATAGGAGTCACTAAGATTTTGCAGTTCTAAGTCTTGGCTTTCTGTCCTAGATGCTGAGAGATAGAATCTCACATTGCATGCATGTCTCCGGTGCCATAGGGGATTCTGTTATCTGAAGCTAAAATGCTTTCTTTTTGTAGGCAAACTAAGAGAATGTGTACCCACAGTGAAAGATAAACAAGCACAAGGCTGGCAAATTAATTCACAACTCAAAAGAGCAAATTCAGTTTTCCCCACATACACATTTAGGAACTAAACAAATACCTGTTTTCTATAATGTAAAGTTCTTTTATAAAGTATGTTCTGCAAGGTGATGGGCAACCAAAGCCTCTTGGCCAAGCCCATGTTCCTTAAAAATTAACAAAATTCCTAGTCCCCAGTTGGATTCTTGAAAGGCATAATTATTCAACTATCACTAATGCACCCATTAGCCTTAGCACCATGGAAAGTCAATAGGAAACATATCTCTCTAGGAAATAAAAACAGAATTTTAGAAATCACTTACTCATGATCATTAACAATAATCACCAACATTAAAGCAAATATAATCAAGTGAAAAAGAATACGACTTGGAAAGTCGTTATTTTCTTAATTTAAATTTGTTCTAATAAACGTTATTTTTAAGGAAATATGGAGAAAAATAAAAATGTCCTAATGAAAAGTGAACTTTTTGGAAAATATGAAAAGGATATAATTATCCTGGAGGTTGTTTCTTTTTTTCTGTTTATTTTTTCATCATATAAATAAACATACATTTTAGAAAATCTGAAATATCCAAACAAAAATTCACAAAGCAAACAATAAAATTAAGATGATTACCTGAAATGTTGATTTATTCTAATATTTTTCTATACAAAATTTTACCACGACTGAGATAAAAAATTTACTATGTGCCCATGCCATTAAATATTCTTCCAAGTGACTTACCATTTTGAATGTTATTGTATTGGATTTCCTTTTGAAGATTTTGCTTAATTTTTCATTGCTTAGATATTTACTGTTTTCCCAGTTTTTCTTTATTGTAGGGCTAATTATTATACTTAATTATTTGTTTGTTTTGGTAGCAGGGATTGGACCTAGGGGCACTTAACTACTGAGCCACATCCCCAGGCCTTTTTTAGATTTTATTTTGAGACAGGGTCTCTTAATTGCTTGGGATATTGCTAAATTACTGAGACCAGCCTTGAACTTCCAATCCTCTTGCCTCAGCCTCCTGAGCCACTGGGATTATTAGGCTTGTAGCACTGCTTCTAGCTAATTATTATACTTGTTAACTACATATTGTATGTGTCATGTTTGTTTGACTTTCCAATATAAGAATATACCTTATTATTCTTTCTTTGAATCCCTTAAAATAAATTTTTAAATAAAGCGTTTTCATTATCTTTTAAAAAATATAAACATAGATTTTCATGTATTTGAGTTGTTCAAAGTACAAAAGTAGATTTTAGATTTTAGCTCTTTAGGGAGAATCAAGTAAAATGTACTATATTTTAAGACTATAAACGGGAATGGGAAACAATGAAGTGTAGTGATTTTGTGCCTTAAAAAAAAAAAAGAAAGAAAGAAAAATTCACCTTATCTAGAAAGAACTGTTTATTTTCCCCTGTGAATACCAAATAAGAAAACATTTTCTTCAATGACTTCTTTTAGCATCTAAGCACAGCAATACTGTTTGTGTGAATTTGTAAATAAACGAGTGACCATTCATCTTTTATAATAGAACACACTCATTTTTATCTTAATATTAGTTTTTCTTTCTCTTCGTGAATTTGTGTGTGTGTGTGTGTGTGTGTGTGTGTGTGTGTGTGTGTGTGTGCTTCTAGCATTTCTTCTGAGTATCTAATTCCTTTTATGGTCTATTCTTTGTGTGATTATATCCACTTTTATTGTAATATATCTACTTTCTTGAAACTGACTTTTCTTCTGTTTTTGTATTTCATTTTCTAATAGGCCACATTTAATCTTTATGATTGTATTTTCCCCTTTTGGAAATATTATTCTATTTTGTGGCCTTAAGTGCTAATTCAGCCACCAACTATTGAACTTCAAACATGCGTAGATCAGTTCTTAAATTTTAGTAATTCCTAAACTTGAAGGGAATCACTCTAGGGGCTCATTTAAATGCAGGTTCCAGGGTATCATTTCCTGAATTTCGTGTTTGGTAAATCTGGGGTGATAATTATCAATTTGTAATTTTAAAATCACCCAGTGTGATCTGATGCATGTGCTTCCTGAATCACATTCAGACAAACTGTATATTCAGATAAATCTGACACCTTTACTTCCACTGTAGTTGGTAAAATGTCAGTGATTTGTATGGGAAGAGCTTCTCAAAGAAGTTATTGAGCTGGGCCTTTGTGGGTCAAGTTTGGTTTGTTTGAGAGATGGCAACATTTCACATTAAGGAGAAATACAGGCTTTACTCCAAACCCCTCATCTTCCATCTTTGCTGTATGGCGCCCACTCTGCAATTTCCATTTATGTGTGTCATGTTGACTCCTCTGTCTTCTGTTGCCTAGTCCAGGAATGCACCACTTTTTGAAGAACTCATAGGACAGAAAAGAGTGGGTAAGACATTTCTAAGTGGCATGACCCTAGAGTCAATCATTGTGTAAATGAGCATCCCATATTGATAAATAGGGAATATTTTTATAAAGTACTGTCTAGTAAAAACAGTCTCCTGTTTACTTTCAAGGTGGCAGATCAAAGATACAAAAGGGAAATGTCAATAAGAGAAAACTTAGGGTTGCTAATGCCACAAAAATACTTCAGTACACTCAGGTCAGGTTTTTCCTTGACACTTTTTGTAATTGACAGTGAAAACTTAAATTCAAGAAATGATCCTAAGGTTCTAAAAATACCTGGTTCTGGGAGTTATGTATGTTATTGTGTGTTTTTCACAGTTTCTGTATGTCATTTGCAGTTGAGTTTGAGTTCCATCTGGAGCATAGATGCATTTATCAACTAACTTTTGCTACTGCTGTTTGGGATAATTCTAGTTGTTGACAGAATATATTAGCATTGGTTTTCTTATTTTTAAGTATCTGGGATAGGACAGTACTTGTATATTTAAAAATAACAGCTGGGATATTGTCAGTGAATTGTTTTTAGTTGTATGTATGTGGATTAGTTGAATAATGAGCTCCGTTTATGTGATCAAAAACATGAGAAAACAATAAATGTCATGAATTTAAGTATCCAAACTGAATTGATTTCTTTACAATTTACTTTTAGCTGAAGAAAAACAAGAGAAATATTTGTCCAGTGCTCTAACAGAAGGCATTGTATAATGGAGAGAACTGGAGGTGTGTAATTACTATTGATTCCAACTGTAAGAAACCAATATCGCCTAATTTTATGGCTAAGGATAATACATATTTCTTCTTAAAATATTAATGGACTTAGGAGTCTGGTTAAGAGAGTGGAGAAACCCTCTAGGTAATGTTAAAATAGGGCACTTGTTCTTCTCTTAAGAAAAGATCTATGCTGACATTGACTGAAAAACTATTTGTGGCTTTGCAATTATGCCATTGCTCTGTAGTTTATAAAAACAAACAAATACATGGCTTTATCTGACTGCTGATTTATCTCTCTCTTTCAGAGAGAGAGAGAGAGGAGAAGAATGCAGTTTTTTAAAAAAAAATCTTTAGTTTGTTTATTTATTTTTATGTGGTATTGAGGATCAAGCCCAGGGTCTCACAGATGCGAGGCGAATGCTCTACCATTGAGCCACAACCCCAGACCGAGAATGCAGTTTTAACTGAACAAAATTTCGTCATCAAATTATTTTTAAGCCGTGATTATTTCTTCTTTTTTACCAAAAATATTCATTCACATTATGAAAAACAAAAATGCTTCTTGGATTTCATTGATAAGGAAACTACATATAAGGCAGGAAGCTTGGATAACTATCTCTGTTTCATCATGCAATCTTTGGGACCTAGAACAAAATTAGCATGTAGTAGCTACTCAATAAAAATTCTTAAATGAATATTTATGATGTTGTTATCTTTGTAGGGATATAAAGATGCCAGTGCTTTTTGTGTAACTAAATGTAACTTTTATTTTATCTCCTTATTCTTTTGGGAAGCAAAATACATATTCTTAATGAATTCTAGGTTCACCCTAGATCCCATTGAAGTTCTAAGTAAGTTTTCAGGGGTGTATGTTATGACCAGGTATCGGGTTTGCTAATCTTGCCTTCAAGGTTATTTGTTCATGAGGGCTTTCTAGGACATGCCCATTAACCCAACTAGTACCCAGCCCTCTGGGCATGCAGGTAGATCTCTGCTTTTTTAGCCTTTTGGCTTTTATTTCTCATTGAGCAGCTGATCAATGAAGCGCCTTTTCCTGCATCAAAATTCTGGAAATGACTAAAAATATATGTTAAATAAATAAATCATAGAGATATCTAGCTGAGGTTTAAAAATCTTGGAATCTTTTGGTGGGATCAAGAACTGGTGAAAAAATCCTCAAAAGATGGTACTAATATGATGAGGGAAACTGTAGCTCAGAACCTCTGTGGGCACCTGCAGTGGTAGCTCCAGCCAGGGGCAGCAAGAGCCCATTCTCAGGAGCAGGAAACCAATCATAGTCCAATTCTCACACCCCTCCTGCGACCCAGCGTGCTCATTGTGGTTTTCTGTCTAGTTGAGAGCAATTATGGGAGCTTAACTTCAGGGGGTCAGGGTGGTATCCAGGGTGGTTTTCATGGAGTCCGGTGAGAACACAACACATGCAGGCATATGGTGTGACCCTCTAATCCCAGGTGACTGGCTCTTGAAGTGATCCCCAGCTGCTGCTATTGTTGAATACTCCATCCAGATGATAGCTTGGGCCTTTGCCCAACAAGTGGTCCACACAAGCATATATAACAGACAGTCTAAAAGGGGATCTCAGCTGTAAATATAAATATGTAATCAATAATATTCAAACATTTGAGCAAAATCAAACAGTACAGAAAAACAACAAACTCAGAGCTGCCTTGGAATAGAAAGGACTCATCCTGAGATATGAGAAACTCTGAAAAACTTTTTAAATATATCAGCTACTTAGATTTATGTCATCTTGGAGATCTTGCTTGGTCCCTAGAGCTTTGCTCAAAGAAGAGAGTACAGGTTCCTCTCTGGTTTCTCCTTTATTAACATGCAATCATTTCCTCATCCCCAGAGGTGAAAAGTGTCCCTCTACCATGTTTTCCAAAGATAGTCTGCATTTATACTTGTTTCCCAGGTGCAGTCATTCTTAGTGTCAGTTTTTAATAGTAAATGATATTCTTACTCAAGGATTCTCTGGGAGACAGAGACAAGACCCAGGACCCATTTCTTAGGGTCTGTATCTCTCCAACACTCTGCTTTCCTCCAGGCTGCAGAATTCTGTGTAGGGGATGGTTACACTTGGGATGGGCTGTCTTCTGCCTTAGACAGTCTGCCAAATCTCTTGTCCGTTCACAGAATCCTTTGCTGGGGCTCTCTTCTGCTTCCTGTTCATCCATCCCTAATCATGAGCAGTAGGTCCAGAAGGGCACAGGTTATCTAATTGGAGAAGAGACAAGTAAAGGAAAGATAGGTAATATGTCACACCACAAACATGAGTGTGCCCACACACAACCCCACACTCATGCCTGCATGCACACAGTTTAATTTTCTTTTCTTTCTTTCTTTTTTTTTTGGTACTGGGAAGTGAATTCAGGGGCGCTTAACCACTGAGCCCCACCCCTGGCCCTTTGTTTGTATTTTATTTAGAGACAGGATCTTGCTGAGTTACTTAGGGCCTCGCTAAGTTGCTGAGGCTGGCTTTGAACTCATGATCCTCCTGTCTCAGCCTTCCAAGCCACTGGGATTATAGGCGTGTACCACCATACCCGGCCGGTTTCATATTCTAAACATGACCCCTTATGGTCACTAATTCATCTTGTGGCCTGTAGGAAACCTGCTCTGGGTCTTTGTGCCTTGATTTGAGAAGTATCAGAACTCAGATTTGTACTCTCCTGAGAAAATCTTCGAGGAACTCTGAAGACCAATTGTTCAGCTTTCTACTATGCGTAGGCTTTCTTTCCAAATACAACTGCCTGGTGATTATCTAGTCACTCTTCCAACATGTTAAGGAGTAGAATAAAGGGAAGAGAGAAGAATAAAAATAATTTCTAGAAAATTAATATACAAGGTGTGTTTGGCAGGCAAGGAATGGATAAGAATCAGCCATCATAGAATGCGGTGAAAAATAAACTGTTTCTGAGTAACCGTATTATCTTGACATGGATAATAGAAGCATCTGATCCTCATGAAAGACGATAAAATGTTTTGTAGTTTATTGAGATGTAGATGAAAATGAAACAAAACAAAAACTTGGCCTAATACTTGACTCATAGTTCACAGTAAATGACTTTTTTTTTTAAATTTATTGCTATGGTGGTGATTATGGGGCTGGGTTTTGAGGGTCTGGGAAGGAAACTGTCCACAGAAAACAAATTACCTATAGAAATAGATAGTTGCTTCCAAAATCCAGTGTGGTATGGCCAGAGCTCTTCCATGGGCTGCCTGACTGAGGCACTTGGTGATCAGCTCCTGATGGTAACGCTCCTATTTCAAGCATCATCATACTCTGTGGTAGAAAGTCTTGTGACCCTCATTTTTTCCTTCCTTTGGACCCATTTTTATAATATGTCACATGTGACTCCCAGAACCATCAATCTTCCCATTTCCACCTTGCCCAAGCTGAAGATCCCTCTCTGACTGAAGTTCCTGGCTTCCGTTTCCTAGATAGCTTGCATTGTTGGAGACAGAATTGTGGCCTTCATGCTTTAGGTGTCCTGTTGAATAGCATTTCCAAATCACTCAAAGAAAAGTAGATTTCTCTTAAGAAGGTCAAGAAGACCTTTAGGTCTTGAAAGCAGCCACTTGCCTTTCTTCCCTACTGTAAATGCAAAAGCTTTCCCCACTCCTAGGTGAGATATAAACCATAATGGGCAGCTCTTTAAAACCTGCAGAGCACCCCTCCTTGCCTGCTTCTGTAGTGCAGAGCTGCTACACTGTCTTCACTGGCCTGCCCTCTACCATGCAGGTTTTTATTTTTACTTTTGGTTCAGCTTTATTTATAGGTAGATACAGATATATAGCAGCCTATAATTGTGTGGCCTACTTTGCAGATAATTAAGACGCAGAAATGCATACATATAAAACAGATAATTTAGGAAGTGATTACTACCATAAAACAGTGTTTTTTGCCTCCCAGAGCATTCGTTGTAATTTACTTTTAACAGTAGGTGGGAGGTGTTTTTAAAATATAGTTTTAACTCTCTTTAAATGTTTGTTTTTATACCTAGAAAATAATGTATTGAAAAATATAATGAATTTTGTTTTCAGGTGGGCCATACCTGGCTAGGAGATAGGACTCACGGTGTGTTTTAATATAAAGCCCCCAGTGGAGGGTGAGTTAGCTTCCCTCCTTGATCTTTATTCTACCAACACTCCCCTACCACAGCCCCCAAGTCCTTTGCTTCCCTTGATAGGTCGAATGGGACTCACACAATGACAATCATGAAAGACCTCCAGCTTTGAGATCTCTTCTGCCTCTGGTCCCAGCCTCCCTGCCCTTCATTGTGAAGCTATAAACCCGCCATGCTGAGCCCCTGTGCCCTCTCTGAGGTCCTCGGCCTGCCCCTCTTGTGGGTTTTATTTCTGCTCTAATACCACCAAGGTGAGTTAGGGTGAATATTTGCTGCACGGATGTCCTCTTATTTTCCTGATGTTTTAGTTCTTTCCATGTCCTACAACCTGTTCCTCCCACTCCACTGCACAACTACCCACCCTTTTTTGGAGGTGCTTGGAGGAACAAGGCATTGAGAGAAGAGAGAGGGGACAGTGCATGTCCAAATCTTCTCATCCAAGGCGAGCGCCCTGTCAAGTAGTTCACTGTGACAAGAGGTCTGCTGCCTCTTCTCCCAGCCCCCCCTCTTACACAACTCCAGGCACCCCCACTCCTAGGCACATTTTACAGCTTTTGCTCCAGATCATTCTCTGTCTACACTAACTGTTAAACCTTGGAGATTTCTCCAGGTATCATCTCAGGAACCGGAAATGTTCTGTAACAATCGGGAAAGGAGGATGAGCAGCAAGAATAGAAGAAAGTGCAATGCTAAAACATATTCTTCCTTTAGAAATTTTGATTTTCTTCTTATTTTTGGACAGGTCCTATTTCCACTTGGTGGCTGCTCTTGTCATGAGAATTTATGGTTCTGGTATTGTATTCAACTACACAGCAATGGAAGGAAACAAAATCTCAGGGATTTAGAGATTTGCTCTCCCTTAGGATCATTTTCCTTCATGAATATTAACTCTATAGATCCAGCTAATTCCTTTACACTGAAGAGATAGGTTATTTGGATTCTATTTTCAGTTGGAGGCTAATCAGCATGGACACTTGTGACTGCAGATGATTCTGCTTCACCTGTAGCCCCCAGGAGGGGAGGGAACAATTTCAGTAATATATGGCATCTCTTATTTCCCACATGGAAAAGTGTTCACAGAAGTGTATGTGTGTGTGTATGTGTGTGTGTGTGTGTGTGTGTGTGTGTGTATGCATACATATATACAAAAAAGATTGGCTTGTATACATAAGTTGAAGATGTCCTTGAATGCACCATGTGGTGATTCTAAGCTGCTGGGAGGTAGGCCCTTCTTTGTGTAGCCTGTGAATGTGATTTTTGGAATACCACTAGGCATCTCAGAGACCTCACATAAGAATTTCATCAAGTACATTGTTACTGATTCAAAAGAGTACCTGGGCAACTTCATATTAGGACATTCTTGATATAAGCATTTTCTCTAAAAGTGCTTTCAGAAATGTGAAAACTCAACGTAAATGTGAAGTATTATTGCAGCAGCTGCATTGCCAGGGGGTCACCGTGAAACTCTGGGAAGAGGTGAACCGGTTTTTTGATCAGGGAAAATCTTTGCACTTGTTTCACACTCAGGCTTCTATCTGAATGGCGGTTCCAGGGCAGACCTGGGACCTCAGGCCCTGTGGGACTTCAAGGTGGCAACAGGAGACTGTAAGAATTAGAAAAGGTTTTTCTGTTGTTGTTGTTGTTTAAAAGCAAGTTTCATTTTCCTATCATCTATTACTGTATAATATATATATACTTTTATGTCAGGTTTTTATTTTTTAGATGTTATGATACTCTTCTGTCCCCTGACTAAAAATACAGTCCTTGGAGGCATTTTTTTTTCTCTGAAGATTTTTCTACTTTTATGTAGCCTTCATTTCTTTTATTAGCGATACCTCTGGCTAAATCACATCATCAGAGCTGTTAAGAATACAGCTTTTGGTATCACGCTGACATGTCTTCAAATCCCAGCTCTGCCACCTCTAAGCCCTGGATTTCTGTGCCAGTTACTAATCTTTCTCTCCTTTCCTGTGACAGGGGAGTGATGGCAGTAGTACAGATGACTTTGGGTTTTACAAGAGTTAAATGAGATAAATGCAAAGAGCAGAGCTTTTTGATAAGTGTCCACAGTTGTTATCCATGTATTATTAGGCAAAATGAAACGTGGAAACAGATCATCAGGGGCCTGTCAGTCTCACACGTTCATCAAAATACTTTGCCTCAAATTTCTCCTGATTTCAGAAGAAATTTTTTTCTTAACTTGATTTTTCCACTTAACTTGATTTATGTACCATTTATATGCAGGTGTGTTTTGCATGCCAAGGATCTGGCATACTATGTACAGGAAACATGGAATGTAGAAAGGGAAAAATCAATGACTTCAGAGGGAAAAAGGTTTTATGGAGAATCGTATCCAGTATGACTGCATAATCAGTTCACTGGTTAATTGTCTTTCTATTTATTTGGGCTATTTGTCCAAGAGATCCCAAATGGTATTGACTGTCAATACTGAGAGAAAATTCTTAAAATGCCCCATAATAGATTTAAAAAATGTGTGTGTGTGTGTGTGTGTGTGTGTGTGTGTGTGTGTGTCTTTGCAGTGTATCAGGAGGCCTTTGTTAGTAATAAACCACATGTTAAATTCAGCTTTTCTCATAGAAAATATCATTATGATTTTTACCTTAAAAGATTTAGATTAATAAATTCAAATAAGCAAAAAATGGACTGGATTTCACTGGATTAACACCTACTTCCTGTTTGTCATGTGAAACAGTTTCATTTTTAATCTTCATTTTTAATCTTTTTAGACTAAATGTTTATAGCTAAGAATTTGCATGAAAAATCTGAATCTAAATTGGTTTGGATTGAAGTAATCTGGTTACATTCTTGTGGTGAGACTGAAGACGTAGAGCCCAAACAAAAGGCACTACAGCTTTCACAATTTCAAAAATGCTCACCAACCCCACAACATAAATAAAACTTTAAAAATGTTCCAACGATCTGGAATTATAAATAAGTCATGATGTATATGGAAGAACATTTATATATGAATCTAGACTTGAACCCACTTAAGTTTATATCTGAGACCAGTTAAATAGTTTTAAAAGGAGCTTATAAATTTTCTTCTTTTTGATTATTTTTGGTGTAGGAAAAAATAGACACATAGGTGTGTCGTGATTTTTGACTTTTCATTTACATTTTTATAAATTGTCTTAATGAACTTCCTGTGGATATATGTCTCAGTTGTATGTTGCAGAAAAGTAAACTTAGGATTCACTAGTAAGAAATATTACCTTTCTTACTTGCAAAAATATAAATATTATATTATTTGTTTGTAACTACCACATAGTTTTCATTTCACTGCGTGCCTAGAACCATGCCCATCACTCTCACCTCAAGTAACTCTGGTACTATTGGTCTAGGGACCTCACCTTGAGCTACTACAAAGATTAGATGCACTCATCTCCTTAGATTATTTTTTTAATATTTTTTAGTTTTAGGTGGACAAATATTTTATTTTTATGTGGTGCTAAGGATCGAATCCAGTGCTGCATGCATGCTGGACAAGCACTCTGCCACTGAGTCACAATCCCAACCTCTCCTTAGATTCTTTTTGAAAAGGCCATTTGGTTCTGCCCCATCTGGAAAATGGGTTTTTTTCTTTTAGTTATAGTTTTATGGCCTAAACATGTAGAGATAATAACAAAATACTTTGTCCTGCCTCTGTTTCTTTAAGGCAATTAGTCTTTAGGAGCCAAGACAAAATAATTTGACATAACAGGTTAACATAAGCACTAAAACATGTACCAGCCTCTTTTGCCTAGCAGTGGTATTTGCATGGAATTTTATAATAGTTCTCTAGTCATCATCACTCAGGAAATGGTATATGATGAGTTTGCATCATTTATAATCCTTAGAAGATCATTGGTACATATTAACCACAAGGATGATTTCTCCCAAGTTGCTAAGTGTCTTCACTCACTAGAAGCCCTTCCTTTTCCATATCTCAGTTCTGCACATTTACTTCTGTCATTCCCAACCTGGTGGCTGAGCTTTGCAGTTGAAATGTTCTATACCTGGAGAGAGATCATACCATTTGGAGGTGCACCTTGATGACACAGGCATATAGAGGCTGAGGGGACCACTTATGTGGAGTGGTGGATTAAAGGAACAGACTCAGGATGGAAGAAGCACTTTGAGTCTTTGTGTTGCCTGCACAAAACTTAAAACCCTCTCTCTATAAAGAGTGAAGGAGAAGGTGGCCACAGAGAAATGAAACCCATAGTCACAGAGGCGCATCTATCTTATCACACATCTTCCTTATCACAAGGCTAACCTTTCCTATTCCAAGGAGAGGGAGCATTCAGAATCCAGGAAATAACAAATGCAGATGGGGCTCAAAACAAGAAAGGCTGGAGTGAAGATACTCCCTGCACCTATGACCATGCACCTCAGGATAGGACTACCTCATGATGATGTGTTTCCAGCATTTTTGGATGAATCTACATATGGATATATGTAACCCAGATAAAAGCTTAGAAAATATCATTCATGCATATTCTATACAGTGCTTTCTGATATTTTGTTTTCTCTTCCACCTTGATCTTCTCTAGTATAATTTATGCTATATAATTTTTAAAATAACATCTAATCCGAAATCATTGATTTTGCAACCCACTAATGGATCATGACTTGTAATTTGAAAAACTAGTTTATTTTCAATATACTTTAGTAGTTAAATAGAAATAATATAAATCAACAGTAACAATAGGGGTGTACTGAATTGCTTTTAAAGAAATTTGAGAGGTAATTTAGGTAAAGTGCTTAGAAATAATCTGACACACAATATGAAGTCATTTATTATTAGATATTATTTTTAGACATAAATCAAGACAGTTATTTGTGTAAAGATTTCAATACTGTATCAAGTTATTTGAAAATAAATATAAAATAAAGATATTAATAGAAACAGTTGTGACAAGTAAAATAATTTTTTTGGGGGGGGGGATAAACAACATGCAGGGATTTTGTCCATGATCCATTGGTAAACATTTCCTTTTTATTATGTTGGTGACCAAGATTTAGGACTTACAAAAGTGTCGTTTAAAGACTTTGCTTTCCTTTTCCCTACTGAGCTGACTTCTTTCTACCCTTTCTTCTGGACTCTGTGAACTTAACCTTCCTGACCAGCTCCCAGAAGCTGGGGAGTATAAAATTAATGCTGGTGGGGGTAAGAGTGTAGTACTTTTAAATGATTTATTTATCCTCCTTTGTTCAAAGTTTTCAGCCTTATAGTGGTTATATTTCTCATACTCCTTGACCAATGGAAGAATATTAATAGATATCTTAATATGAAATATTCTTATATTCTGTAATTAAATATACTTATTTCTGCTTATTTGCTCTTTAAAGGTACTACTTAATTAATTGTGCCAGAATTCCATTTGGAATTTTTAAAATTATATAAAGTAGATGACATATAATTTTGGATTCTTGAGTTCATTTATTCTCCTAATAATTTATCTACCATTAAACAGATGTGAATAGAGTTTCTGGCTAACGGTGTAGATGTATCAACCTCACCATGTAGCTTCTAATTAGCTCTAACCCTCACTGTTACTTGGCCATCAAGAAAATGTATACAGAATCCAGGAAAAGTATCTTCATGATGATGATCTCAAAGTTGCAGATGAGACATCTTCTCACATCTCCTTTAATTGCAAGGGAGGCTGGAAAATACACTCTGTGTTGGGTCACTAAATAATCACCTCAACTGTGGGTGCTACAATCTAAAAAAAGAAGAAAATGAATAAAGAATGGGAAGGAATTAGTTACGTGGAGGGCACTGGGAATGAGAAGGCTCTTTAAGACAGAATACTGAGAAGCAAACAGATATTTTGTAAAGCAGTATTGAAAATGCAAGGAGAGGGCATATACAGTGCACAGACCACCAAAGTACCCATCTGAGGGGGCCTAACCCAAGCTTCAAAAGAAAAGTGAGAGGTTTCCAATCTGTGTGGAGATCTAAAGAATGAAGCCAGCCACCATTTGATTGTTGGAGAGCACAGGAAGCAGGAAATTCATGGTATATGGCATGAGAATGAGCATGGAGTGTCTTAAGAATCCTCAAGAATTTTGGTTTGGCAGGTGGACACATTATGGGGTAAGTCATGACAAAAAAATGCATCTCTGAGCAGTAAGCTGGAGGAAGACCATGCTTTACTCAATGCTAAGGAAATGTACTTAATTCAAAAAGAAAGATGTATCTATTCAGGGTTGGGTGAAGAGAGGGTTAAATACTATTCATTATTTTAGACCCATCTTGAGTTTAGCTGCCACACTTAAACCTGGAGCCAAAGGGAAAAAGTTATGATTAAATCAGAACTTCCTGATCAATCCTTTAGAGCTAATGTAAAGGTTTGCCATTCACCTTAATTTGATTTTCATAGAGACAAATTAGCTGCAAAATTATTCAGATAATGAAAGTTGAGTTGCTACTCTTCTGTATACTCATTAACTGAACTAGGTACTGCTTATATGCTGAGAAATAAACAACAAAAAATCATTTTCTGATGCCTGTGAAATAACTTCTCAACATTACAGATTGCTCAAGAAATGAGAGAATGAAGTAAGAAACAGAAAAGAAGTATAGTTGCCATTAAACCAACCAACCAACTTGGAAGACTAGAATCTGAAAGTGGTACACTATATAACATCCAAGAATTGCATACAGGAAGATGTCCACTCTTATTCCTAAGGATTTTCATGTATCCTGGTTCTCCACAGTGTGTCCTTATGATAAGGGCATCCAAATTGGGAAAATACCGATCATCCCTGGATTCAAACCACAATACCACAAAAATGAAATGCGATTTAAAAAATACTTACCTGTTGGGCTGGGGATGTGGCTCAAGCGGTAGCGTGCTCGTCTGGCATGCGTGCGGCCCGGGTTCGATCCTCAGCACCACATACAAACAAAGATGTTTGCCCACCCAAAACTAAAAAATAAATATTAAAAAATTCTCTCTCTCCTCTAAAAAAAAAAAATACTTATCTATCAATGTCTAGAGTGAGAAAGACCTGACAGATACTTAGAACTCATACACAATCTAGGTAAACACCTAGATGCCACTCCATTAATTTAATGTAAAGAACAGAATAGTTACACCCCAGTGGAAATGTACTTGTCAGCATAATCAGCTTATGTCGCTTTTTAGTCAAGCTATAAAAGAAGCCAAATTGTAGTCAAACATCCCTTTATTGATTTACTCAGAAAAATCACTGTAATGCAGACTAGAAATAGTTGTGTTAGCATGATCATCACATTCTGTGCCCACAGATTAGTTTATGTAAGAGTAAGGATGTTGCTTGGTCAGTTTGAAATCAAGATCCTTTAGGTGAATGAAATATAAGGACACCCTGCTGAGTGTGGTGCCCCTGGCTTGCTTCAGATCGCCCTGATGGTTTTCTGTATTAAATTTTAGTTTAACTTTCAAAAAGTCGAACTCATAAAAGTATTCCTTATTTCCAAGTTGTTAGGGGTACTGAAGCCTCTGGGGCTTATAAATATACAAAAGAGAATTTCGGTTGAGTACAAATACACTATTGAAGAATTGAACAGCAGCAAGAAACGGTAAGAAGTAATTTGGAATCACTTTTTTTGCACCTCAAGATAATTGTTCTTACTAGCTTTATTTTTATTTGTATTGGCCAGAGGGCATGCACTGACATTTATGAGGGCTGAATCCACTTTGTTTTGTTTTCCTTGAAATGCATTTTATCACTGGACATATCACATGAAACTCACATAAATCTGGAATGGCGGTTGCCATCTTTATGGCTAAGAAAAAGGATACAGAGTTGAGTGAGTAACTCTTATGATGAATATAACTAAAAATGCTGAAGAAATATAAAAGCATTTTTTCAATATATTATGACACAGAAAATAAAAAAGGATCTCCAAATGCTGAAATTGAAGTGAAAATGGTCAGCTTGAATGATAAATGCTGAATATAGATTTCCCCATTAGGGTCTCTGGCATGACCACATACAGCTTTTGTGGAAGAATGTACAACCCGGAGTAGAAAAGATATAAAGTCAAGGTTGTGCTTAGGATGGGGAGGTGAGCAGGAGACTATTCTTATAGACTGTGAGTACCAAGGGACAAATCAACTATTAGTTATCTTAATCCACAGAAAGTGAGAGCACGTTGCCTTTGTTAACCCAAACCCAAGTGGGGGAAAATATTTTCTTGAAAATTTGAGTTGGGCTTCCATAGATTTGTAGCCAGAATTCATACTGTGTGAATAAACTCCAAATGGATAATTTAACATTGTCCCAGGTTGATAGTGATATAAGCAATTGGCGGAAACAAGTTTTCTAGAAGGATGAGAAGCTTCATGTAAGGCCTTAAATAATTTCCACAGATATTTTTCAGGAAATAGGTGTTTAAGGCAAAAAAATATCAATAGATATAGAGAGTGAGTGCTAATAAAACAAAGAGAAATACACAGGAGAACCACATCCATAAAATCTACGGATATTGGAATTATCAGAACAAAATAAAAGATAATTTTGTGCACTAAGTTTTGACAATTAAGAGAAGCTACAAAATGATAGCAATGAAAAGATATTAAAAATTAGGCATAATTAAAATCAAAACAACTAGAACTTTTAGAATTAAATGAATATATATGTATAAGATATATGCATATGTAAATCACTATACATCTGTAGCTTTTAGATTAAAAATTCAACAAAGAAGAGGGAAATTTCCCCACAAAGTGGCACTGAGTTGTTTCTGATGAATTCTCTCAACTGGGAATAAACACTAGAAAAATACTAAGTGAGCAAAATCTTGAGGGGGTCAAGATTCTTGAAAGAAGAGAAATCAGAAGTTTGAATATTTTTCCATTATAAATCAATGACTGAGACAAAGCTGAGAAAAGCTTTGGCAGGTTTATTGATCCAGGGGGACAAATATGAAGTTCAGGAACAAAAGGCCTGGAAGGCACCTGTTCCAGTTACTATTGCTGCATACAAATCACTCCAAATGCAGTGCTGTGAAACAAGAATTTCATTATATTCAGATATTTCATAGTCTGGGGGTTTATTAGCGAGGTCATAGCACCTAAGCATATATCAGAGGTGAATTGTCTCTGTTCCATGTGTTTTAGGCCTCATATAGAAAGAATTAAAGTTTGAGGGTTAATATAATGCCTAAGGACTGGAATCATTTGGAGGAGTATTCATTCAATATATATTTGTTGGAATTGATACTGGTGTAAGTTGGAACTTTTCATCCCAAACAGGAGGTATGGTCTGTTCATTTGGTACCTCTGAATTGTCTTATTTGGGCTTCTTTACAACATGGTGGCTGGGTTTCAAGAGTGAAAATCTAATGGGGAAAAAAATGGTACAAACCATTTTTATGATCTCAAAACTCACATGTGTGGATTTTTCATACTCTATTGCTAAAGCTGTCAAAGAGGCATGCTCAGGATCAAATAGACATAGATTTTTAGAGCTATCTTTAAAAACTACAACCTGTCATGACACTTGGCTTTTACTTTGGATTCTGGAATGGCCAAAGCATGACACTTAGACTTCACAAAAACTCAGTCCCAGTTTTAACTCAACTTATTCCCTGGATATATTCAAATGATTGGCCCCTACTATATTATTCTTCTCATAGCAATAATACTTTCTCTCTTGAAGAAACTTTCATTTGTAACATCCTGTATATGACAAAGTTGCTAAATAATATTTGGCACTGAATAAATAATAACAAGATAGGGAAGGAAGATTTGCTGAAACAAAAATAAAAACATAACAAAAAAAGTAGTAGGCATTGGAAGTTGTAGACATTGGAATTGTCAAAGATAGTAAAATACTGTAGGTCATAGGCAATTATGTCTTAATACTGTAGAAATTAAATGACAAGATGGAGAATTTCAGTAGAGACATAAAGCTATAGTAAAGAATAAAATAGGGGCTGGAAGTAGATCTCAAAGACACTTGTCTAACATGTGAGAGGCCCTGAACTTGATTCCCAGAGCTGCAAGATAAATAAATTAATATGTAAATTTATAAATATTGTAAATTATAAACAAAAAAATAAATAAACCAGCAAATAAGATCTAAAAATATAAAGTTAATTCTGTCTTAATATTCAGAATAAAATAGAGACAAAGGGATTAAAAATACAGAAAAAGGTTGTTAAGACATAATCAAAAAAGTACCTAGAGTCCCTGAAGTAGGAAAGAAACAAAGAGACTAAATTGATATTAGTGTTTGAGGATTTTTAAAAACTGATGAAAGACATTAAGCCTCTGGTCCAAGAATTGCTCCTTCTGCATATATTTCTTTACTAAAAATATTCACGATCAAGGTAAAGAAAAAACTTATCACTAAAAACTAAAGACATGTTGCCCTTTGAGGGATCAACATAGTAGAGGTAGAAAAAAAGAAAACCAAATTCAGTGACATGAATTAATCAGAGAATTGAAAGAAAATAACTACTGTTTTATAGTTTTTATACCAGCAAAATGTTATGCAAAAATAGAGTTAAAATGAAGATATTTCTCTATAAATAAAACCTTAGTATTTGTCACCCCTAGACCAACACTGAAAGAAGTAGCTAAGAATGTTTTTCATGCAGAAGGAAAACAATTTTACATGGATGAAGAGAAATGAAGAGCAGAATGCAGAACAAAGAATAAATCTGCATATTGACACAGATTAATTTGTAAAACTATAATAATTATTTTGACATGAAATGTATAAAGAATCATCATATGTCACAGTAATGGTACACACACACTACACAGACACACACATGCAGCTCAATGGTATAAATAACAGTAAACAGAAGTAAATTATGTAAGATCCTTGTATTGTCCAGAATATGATAAAAGTAGCAATATGTTACTTTTATTCCTTTTTCTTTTTCCCCTTGTCCTGTTTTCTATTGTTTTATTATTTTTAGTCAATTTTCTCTATGTTAGTTTGTTACACATTCTTTCATTATTTTTTAAGTGAGCTTTTAGATACATTTGCAGTCTACTACATGGAACAAATAGGAAGATGTATATTAGTAATGGTATAATAATTGCAACTTAAACTAAACTAAATATTTCAATTAGAAAATAAAAATTTTCAAACTTTATTTAAAAGAAAATATAAAAGCCAGGGCTGATGGTGTGGCTCAGTGGTAAAGTGCTCACCTAGCATGCATGAGGCATTGAGTTCGATGCTCAGCGCCACATAAATGTAAAAATAAAATATGTGTCCACTTAAAAAAAAACTAAAAAAATATATTTTAGTTTATATATATATATATATATATATATATGCATGTGTGTGTGTGTGTGTGTGTGTGTATAGACACGCACATATATATATATATATATTATATAAAAGCCAGGTGTGGTGGTGCACTCCTGTAATCCCTGTGGCTCAGGAGGCTGAGGCAGGAGAATCATGAATTCAAAGCCAGCCTCAGCAAAAGCAAGGCACGAAGCAACTCAATGAGACCCTGTCTCTAAATAAAATGCAAAATAGGGCTGGGGATGTGGCTCGAGAGTCGAGTGCCCTGAGTTCAATCTCTAGTACCAAAAAAAGAAGAGGAAAACATAATATGTTATTTATGAGTTGTAACTTCATTATAAAGACACAAAGTTAAGACGAAGAATATGAAAAAGACATTTTGTGCCATCCCTGGTGTGAACTTGTGATAGTGATAGTAAAGTCAAAATGTACAAATACTGCTCTTGGGGAATGATGGGAAACAAAGAAATGGGTGATGCTAGAGGAGGACAGAGTACTTTTTTGTTATTGGGGAAAATCTACATTAAGATTTTTATAGCATTTTGTTCTGAAGTTTATCAAAAATAGAGAAAATTTAAAAGAATTTGCAAGTAGTTGTCCATATCCCTACAACTTGGGTTCATTCCACACATGTTACTGCATTTATTTTTTCATATATCTACATCAAATTCTTGGATGTAAGGAAGAAGGGGACAGTTCTGCAGTGATGCCCTTGAATAGTCAGGACGGGTTAGAATCATGTGAGAAAGCAAAGGTATTGATTAGCTGTGAGTAAGAGCTCAGACTCCTTTACTACAAGAGCAGTTCCTTCGAGCAAAGTCAGACAGAGTACAAGGTTAGGATCAAGGACATGATGGAGTGCTGTGATGGTGGGGTAAGTGAGTCCTCTTCTCATCCCTGCTGTTTCTCCATAAATGTTAAACAAGGTATAAGGAGATTATCAGCTGAGAGTAAAGTTGCCAGAAACAAAAGTGGATATCTGATTGAGAATATGTGATGGAACCATTGAGATAAACAAGAACAGTATTTTAGTTTTTCTCCAAAGACTACTTGCAGTTTGTAGTTATGAATATTTTTGGATGGTATCAATGTGAATATTTTGGGAAAAACTTGAGGGCAGTGTTATTTTTCAGATATTATATTATTCATATAGTTTTCATATGCATATATGAATGTTTAATAAGTTTAATAGTAATAACTTTCAGTGGGCATTATTCAAAAACATCAACGGAAGTCTCCTCTCCCCACTTAGACACCACAGAGCAACCACAAACTTAATGTTTTTTATAGTGCTGTCAAGTTGCTTAGCTAAATTTAGAAATGTTACACATAAAACTTCAATTTTGAGGGAGACATTAAATGGCTCTGAGTTAGGAAAACTATTTATAGCATTAATTTAAGCTATTAGTTCAAAAAGAAAAACTGTTTGGACTCTCCAAAATGGGAAAAAAAATGTATTATAAAAGGAAATATTCAACTTTCTGACAGTGGTTGCTTGGGCAGCATTATATTTGCAACTGAATCTCCAGCTCCAGTCTTCTCCAGAAATATTAAATAAGATGCAATACATTTTAGAATAACTTTTTAAAAAAATTGAGTCAAGACAAGAATTGTTATATATTTTTCTTGGTCAACTCTTTGACCTTAACTATATTCTATAAAACCCAACATGTAAGCATCATTTCTGTTTTTTTTTTTAATATTTTTCCAGTTGTAGTTGGACACAAAATCTTTATTTTACTTATTTTTATGTGGTGCTGAGGATGGAACCCAGTGCCTCACACATGCCAGGTGAGCACTCTACCGCTGAGCCACAACCCCAGCCCTGGCATTTCTGCTTTTATCCACTGAATAATTACTTCACATGTGCATAGAGAATGTCAGGGAGGTAACAAATAATAATCCTCAAAATATATCTTGTGATTCTGTTGGAATAACAGGCTACTTGAGTGCTATCTGTAAGTGATGGCTTTGAGGGGAAGACTATTTTTCTGCTAATTTAAATCAGTTATTGTTCTGAACTCTGTCATGTCCCCATGTAAAAAAACCAAAAGGAATTTTATTAGAAAGCAGAGGACAAATGGCTTCTTTAAAACTCAATGTACCTTTAGGAACTTGTGAATTAACAGTGGTAGGGAGGCAAGAAAGAAACATACTCTAATTTACTCTGTAGTGCATTTCTATTGTGATTCATGGCAAACTCAAGAAATAAAGCACAGTGCATCTGTTGTTGTTAAAGGAAAATTACCCACTTTATATCAGCCGGAGGCAGCATCATTTAGCAGCATCTCCAGGGCCATATTAAACCAAGCCTTTCTTATTTCATTAGTAATTTTGGCAGAAAAGGAAACAGAAAGGATTTTACTCTTTTTACATTTTTTATTACAATGGGAAAAATACTAAGCACATTTAGACTTTAACCACTGCTAATCTCCATTGTTTTATGCTTTGAAGGTTATGGATTCATTTACATTCATTTATAAGTACTCTGATTAGGACAGGGTTGTCATCTAGAACAGGATTTAGTATGCAGCTGCTGACCTGTATAATTTGAAGTAATCCTAGAACCAAATTTAAATCATTTAGAATCACCTTTTGTCAGAAGACTTTCCTTCTATAGTTTAAGATTGGCAAGTCAATATGGTCTTTGAACTTAAAAGCTAGAGCAGGTTTCAAAAGAGCTTAGACTTCTCTTCAGAAGACACCCAACAGATTTTAATTTCTGTTTCTCTGAAGTTATAGGAGATCATAGATCTAAAAATTATAGAGTGGGATGGTCAGAGATCATCAAATCTGAACTCTCATTTTATAAATGAAGAGATTTGTGGACAAACAGAACTGGCTTGCCTTAGGTGACATAGCCAGTTAGTAATCTTGTAATCATTTTTAAAATCAGAGGCATGTATTAGTATGAATCTTAACAAAATAAGTAGATGTAGCAAATTTTATTTGAATCCTAATCTTAAAATTCGGAATCAAAAATGCTAATTTGAGTGTGAAAATTGTTTTCTCACAGTTAACGATGTCACTCCTTGACAAACTTTGTAAAGACAGTCTGAAGTTGATCATTGCTCCTTTAAACTACCGTGCATTAAAAAGAGGTTCAGTGATGAGCTCCATTTCTTATGTACTATACTCCCACATGTTCTGGGAACTCTTCTTGCCATTTTGACACTGTCAACACAACTAGTTAAGTTCCTTGAAGTTTCCTGGCTATCAAGCGTATGTAACTAGAAATTACATCTTCGAGTTGACTTTTCAAGTGCGTTGCAAAGAATATTCAGGTAATCTTTAGGTGCTTGATCTAAGAGCATGATCTCATTGCCAATCTCTTGGACTGGCCCTATAGGTGATACCTATTTTGTGGCATGAAGACAAAGGTGCCAGGCATGCCCTCATTTTTCACACACACCTCTTTTTTTCCCCAGAATATGCTCTTTACAAATTAATTCTTCGCATTGTTGTATGAATTTGCAAATTACACAGTACTCTCATGTTATTTTTGTCAAAACTCACCAAATGGATTTTCTGTAGAATCTTTGGCATACCAAAAAAATGATATTTGCAATAGAGTATCCCAGATATAAGCAATAAGGGAGTATACTCTACAAAATTTAAGAACAATGATAACATCATTCAAAGTTGGTCTGTTTTTTGTGATTTTCATGTTAATACAAATCTTAACAGTTTTAGTGATAATATGTTGCTGTCTTAGAAATACCCACCCCCTTGCCTTGGAAATTTGAAAGAAATGCTATGGTTGATGTTGAGTTATGATAATACTATACATAAGCTTCAAGTGAGTGTATTTTAGATTTTAGGCTCTATGTTTTATATGGAAGCTGACAGTTGGTTCATAGATAAGTATAAGATCTTAACAGTTTGGAATTGTCCAAGTTCCATTAGGATGAAATGTATGGCTCCTATCATACTCTATATTCCCACATTAAAATAATAAATAGGAAGTGAATAATGATAGTATAGGTCCTATGAAGAAGAAGAAATAGAACTAGAGTTACTACGATACTTTTATTGTATGTGGGCTTTGAAATTTTACTTGTCTGTAGAATTTAAAATGGCAACATTGTGAATCACAAGATGTAGTATTTTTATTTGGTAGGAGGAAATTTTAAATGGTCATATATGCAATATAATTAGTACAAATGAGTGACTATTACATGGGTAACATATGGGGTGATTCTCTCCCCAAATATTAGTGAAATTATTTGCTCATTCATTTAACACATACATCTTTAGGAATAAGGTAGGAAATAAGAAATAGAGAGTTGCCAAACTGGCATGGTTGCATATTTATGTGAATGTGTGTGCTTAGTATGTATGTGGTCTTGAGATAAACATAACTTATCCTATACTTTGGCCCTGATGAACATAATCCCAGTAGTGGAGATAAGAAGCTAAGAACAGACTGGCTAAGCAGACTTCCCCAATGGTATTTATCTGAATGATGTGGTAATGGACAGTTTTCAACTGGTCTGTCACATTTGTTGAGGACACATTTACCACAGTTTATCAAAAACTAGTAGAAAGTATCAGATGTATTTGATTCTCCTATGTGACTAAATTGAATAGTGAACAGAATTTTTGGTAAACTGATAAATTCTCTGCACTTATTTGCAAAATGGCAAATTGGCTCAGTAAGGTAAATAAGTTTGTACTAGAAAATATTCTATTCTCCAAAAAAATAAAGGAAGTTACCTTTCCAATATGCCTGTAGGAAATAGGGCTGAGGTACTTCCTATAAGTTTTCCTCGTGAAATCACAATCAATAATGAATACAGTTATAAACCAAAGGGGATACTTTATGTACTCATGAGCAGTGATGATCAAAAGTTAGGTTCTTCCAGTAGTTCTTCAAGGACCTTAGGTGACTTAGACTGCTACTTTTCTGGTGAGAATATAAGAATATGAGATTAATAAAAATTGAATATGTTGCTTTTGCTCTAGGGAATAGATTATACACATCTATGATTTATAGGTATGGTAGTGTGGTGTAAGGGTATAGCAAATATCAACTTATAATTTTAAACAATATTATATTTAAATCTATTTTAATTCAGAGCTAAAGGTCTGTATACAAAGATTTATGAAAAGATCCATAGACTATTTGGAATAAGACAGTATTTACATATTGAACCAACTTTACAAAGTTATTTTTAAAATTTACTTACCAAAAGATTTTAATTTAGAAGACATCTCTAAAACAAAACAGAAAAATCAACAACAACAAAACAAAACTGAAAAAAATTCCATATAAGACAATAGACAGATTCCCTAACAATACTCTTTGCCTTTTTTTTTTTTTATTTGTGGGGGGAAGTCTTTCAAATTTTTATTTTTCCTTTTAAGTAGGCTAAAACAGTTTGATGCCTAAAAGACATGAAATATCTCCCAATCTAACTTTTGCATCTGTGCACACACACAATCCTAGAGACAAAGGAGGAAGAGGAAGATGCTGCCAACAGTTCACAAAATATTTAGTTTTCTCTTTATGCTGAAAAAGAAAGAAAGCTCGTTGTACTTCCACAGAAGGAAAGCTTGGCTGAACCCAGGGACATGTTGCATTATTCAAATGTAATCAGTAACCAATTTACATCTATTTGCAATGGTAGCAATTAACTAATCTTGCTAGTAAGAAATTCAGTATAGCTAGTTATGAATGTAACATATCTGTCTATAAAGTAATCATCATAGTATTATAAGGTGGTATTAAACTCATCATAAATTTATTTTGAACTTTTAATAATAAAAATCTCATTTTTCCCCCATGACCTAAGGAAGGTTTAACCTCATATCATTTCTATGGCTGTTCTGTTCATCCATAACCATAGCCTAAGAGGGAAGGAGAGTTGGGTTGTGTAGACAATGGGGCTGCTGTAAGAGCTGGGGTTCACTATTCAGTTATATGAAACTGGCCATTTCCATTCTTCTGGCCCAGTGTCAGGGGTGGGGGCTGACCCCTGCTAGGTGTATAGGCACCCAGGCTGTTTGGCTGCCTTCCTTAGAATGGAAAATAAGGGTAGAGGAATTGGGATGTTGGGGACTTGAAAAAGGTAGCAGGATCTGTGAGATACCCAGGTAGGACGCCAAGAATGTATTCATCTGAATGCCCCTGTTTGTCATGACCCTTATCTGGTGCCACTGTCCAGAGGACTGAGGGAAGAGAGGTAGTGGAGAGGGTTTTTGGCTTTGATTTAGGGAAGGCAGCCTCCCTTATCTCTGTTTGATTAGGCTGTCCCACTAATTGATTAGCTCTGCACCCTGAATCAGGAAGGATATTTTGCTGTCATATGAGAAATCTGATAGCACACAAGCAATACATACATACCTAGAAAATTTTTGATGTACTTGTGGAGTTGTAACTTTAGCTCTGCAGATAAATCTGTTTTCTATACTTTTTTCCTAACTTTCCGAATCACATCAGTTTTTACTGGGACAAGCTGCAGAGTGAATCAATAAATTTATTGAAGAAAAAATAAAGTATAAGTTTCCATTTTTAGTCTTGAGTTCATGTCCTGATTGATATTAGTACTAATGATAACTGTGATTTATTGATCTTGTTGTGTATTAAGCAATTCATGTCACTAGTATGAACACATTTGGTATGAAATAATGCCATTTGTATTCCATAGATGAGAAAATTGTGGTAAAGTGCACTTAGATCCCTGTCCAGGGTCACATAAATAACAGGTGTTGGCTCCAGGTCTCAGATAGATCTGATACCAGGACTTCCTGTCCATACCACTGTGCTATATTGCTGTATCTGGATAACTATATTCATTCATCCAAAGATATTCTTACCGAAAGTCTCCCAGCACCCCAATGGGTAGTCTAATCTTCTTGCCAGTGTAGCTAGGGCATCTTATCACTGCAATATTTTTCATAGCCTATCTTTAATCGTTTATTAAATAATATATACTGAGCATCAGCATATGCCTATGCACAGGAGATATATTGGACAATTCTAACCCAGTCTATTTTGTGTCAAGGGCTGAGTGCAATATCACTATTCCTGTAATGGTAACAATCTGGATAGAACATATAGAAGGGGATGAAATCTAGATATTAGGAAATTAGGAAGACATCTCAGAGAAGTCAATGACTTCTGAAAGATGAAAAAATATTTATTTATTTAGTTCAGAGATACGTGGAAAGAGTATAGTAAGTATAAGATCTCTGGTGCCAAAATGTATTAGCTGGTTTAGTGCTGCTATAACAGAAACCACAGACTGGGTACCTTATAAATGCTAACTTGTGATTATGGAATTGGGAAGTCCAAGGGCATGATTCCAGTATCTGGTGAGGGCCTCTATGCTGCTCATAATATGGTGGAAGAGAACACAAGCACTCTGGCGGCAGAGAGCTTACTTTTATAATAAAGCCAAGCACAATAATGACATTCATTTGTTCATGAGGGTGGTATCTCATAAATTGGTCAATTCTAATAAATTACTCCATTTCCCAATACCATTACAGTGGCAATTAAATTTCTACATGAGTTTTGGAGGGGACTTTCAAACCATAGCAATATGTATGGAATCCTGAAAAGTATTTTATTCTGCATAAGAGGCATGCCTATGGGAGCTGGGGCTATAGAACACAGGTGGGCAAACTGTTATTCCCTGTGGAACAAATTTGAATCATACTCTCTTTTCCAATGGCCTGCCTGTTTTCACATTTAAAATTATTTAAAAAAATAAAAACATAAACTATATTCTTTGAAGTGAAAATATATTAACTTCAGATATCGATGTTCTTAAGTAAAGGTTCATTGGAACAGCCATACCCTTTTTTTCTCCTATTTTTTAAGGTTTCCTTTATGCTACACCAGCAAAGTTAAGTGGTTATAAAAGGGATCATATCTAGTTGGTCTAGAAATTCTAAAACGTTTGATGTCTGGCCTTTTACAGAAAAGGTTTGCTGGAAGCTTTTATTCTGAAAGGCAGAGGGGAGATTGAAAGAGTTTTAAGTCTCAAATTTCTTCACTTGGCTCTTCTTTAATTTTCCTCCTTTCACGTTTTCTCATCTGAACCATTGAGATGAAGAACCCAATGAAGAACCATTTTTACCTATAATCATTTTGTTGTATCTTATTGCTTCTGGAGTTTTGTAAGTAAGCACTTATGGCATTTGTGGACCAGCCCTTTCTTAATGTAGAACTTGTCTAAAATGAGTGCCTTCCTGTTTCAGAGTGGGGACAGGAATCACTATTATCTGTATGTCCATTGTAGACCCTCATGTCCCCTGTACTTCTGAGTATAAACTGTGATACGAATTGTGAGGTTTACTGGTAAGTCTTGAAGATGTGGTATCATAGTCTTTCCTCTCTCCAACTCCTTGGGCACACACATGCTGACAACACCACACACACACACACACACACACACACACACACACACACACACACACACACACAGTCAGTCAGTCACAGAAAGCAGAGGTCGATGGGTATCACTGGTCAAGAACATCTGTAGCTACCTTTAGGGAAGGCCCTCCATTCAGAGGAGGCAACAGTGAAACAAAAGCTGGGAAACAGATTGAGGACTATTGTGTCCAGACGCCTAGATTCTGAAACACTGAGGAAAATTCCGGAGAGCTTGTCAGAGCTCTACAGGGATAACTAGTCATCCTGCAATTTAGCAGAGAGGCTATTTTCTGCAGCAGTTGACAGGTGGATGAGTTCTAATCTGCATGTCTATTTTGAAACATTGCTTACCCAAGAAGTAAACATCTGGCTGGAAACATAGACTGGCAGTGGTTCGGAATCTGTTGCTTGATATCAGTAGTTAAAAGATGATAGCTGATTATTAGCTGGTTTCAAACCTGGAGTAAGGCGACTCTCATTAGTTAAAGAGATGGGTCATTCAGTTTCCTCCTATGTGTGTGTTAATACTTCTGAATATTGTCTCATTTTGCTTAACCCTTGGAAAATGAAATCCTTCCTATAAAATCCACTTATCAGCTTCTTGGTCTCAGTACAACAGAAACTTAAGATGGGTGCCAGTGTTGATATTTCCTGTAGATTTTTACTGTTAGAATTTTAAACTAAGCTATTCTTCCAGAATTTTTTATCTGATGACTACAGATTAGATACATCTGCCAATCCTGCTGTGTTATGCTAATTTCAATTCTTATTCTTCAGAATTATTAAGCATGGAGTAATATTGTACTGAATATTTTATTGATATGAATGTGGACTAAATTTCTATTTAGAGTGAAGTTTCAGGTGTTCACAAACAATTTTTAAGGACTTTGCATTAAAATCTCTCACATTCTGGTGACACAGGGAAGAATCCATGATTAATACTTTTATTAATATTCTGGTGAATTAAAGAATACATCTAGATACCTAATAATGGTTTTATTTCTACATTTATATGCATTTTAAAATTCATAAGTGATAAAATTTAGGTATTAATATATTAATAATATTATTAATAATTAAAGTTATTAATATACTTTTGGCATGCACTTGGTAAAAGAAAAATTTTGTTTTATATATATGCGTGTATGTGTGCATGCAGGTATATACATAGGGACATATATATGTTACATACATACACACATAACTGTATCCTTAGTGCTAAGCAACTAGAATATAATAGGCATTATATTAATCCAATATTTGTTGTATGAGTAAAAAACAATTTTTGTTAAAATGTTAAGAACATTATTTTAATGCCAGAGACATTTCATTGTGTGGTTTTTTTTAACTTTATGTGACTGTAGTGAAATTTCCCCTTTTATGGATAAAAAAAATCACTTTGACTTTACCATCTACCACTGTGTGACTGATGACAAACTTTGGTGCATATTTTTAACTTGATATTTCCAAATCTCAATGTTTAACACTGTAAATATCTTAGAGATGCTGGAAAATGGATATCTTGCACATGCTTTGGCTGTATTCATTTATGCTACTTTTAAAATCAGAGAATCATAGAAAGTAGAGTACTTTCAGTAGTGTTACCTCTACCCCTTGCAAGCTGGGCCCTGTACATTGTCTGTGTTTATACAAAGGTTGATGCATCTTTATAAAAAGGGACTTTGATGCTCACAAATATTGAAAGCTTTTAATACAGACCAGGTTCTCAATGAGGGGCAATCCTACATACCTCTGCCCTGGGACGTTTGTCAATGTATAGAGACATTTTTGACTGTCACCTCTAGATGAATACTGTTATCATCCAGAGCTTAGATATACTGCTACATATCCTGCAGTGCTCTGAATAGTTCACCTCACTCCTCCCCTCAGACAGAATATCTGGCTGATGATGTCAATAGTGCTGAGGTTGAGAATATGTTGTTGAAGACCAGTGCCTGATTTTGCCCGTGGGGAAGATGTGTATAGTAAGATGGGAGATTTGTTTAAATCAAACAGTTTATTTCATGCCTGAGTAAAAGTCTTGAATTTTCTTACTTCACATTTTTTGTCCTTTAATTGAGGATCTATGTGAAATACCATTTTGGAAAGAAAAATAACATTAGCAAAGTATACATGTAAAAGAATAACATAGTGCTTTGGATATGCTTCATTGCAATACATCTTTTTCATTATCCAGCATACTATCTGTAACAAAGATTAAGAAGATAGTATCCCTGTTTGCCAAGAGCTATCCAGCTGGGAAGATTGAGAGATAAATAAATATGAATCAATAAGTAATGTCCTAAAATAGTCAAAGTGCTATATGAATGCCTTCAAGGGAGGATATGATTAAATTTGGAGGGGGTCTGGGAGTAGTGTAAACTAAAGAGAAGAGATAACATACATGAGACCCTGAAGGTGAAACAGGGGTTTGCCTGTTTACACGGACTAAAAGGAGAGAGCATTTTTGGTTGAGGTAACATTATACCAAAAGGCACGGAAAGGTCAAAATTCTTAGTACATCCTCATAAAATTTTAGCATGAACAGGAGCTTGCTATCTTATGGTCCATTAATCCTACTACTGGATGTAGCTCCAAAGGAAATAGAATCAGTATATCAAAGAGATACCTGCACACACATGTTTATTAAAGCACTATATACTTAGTAACGAAGAAGTGGAATCAACCCAGGTGTCCATCAATAGATGGATAAAGAAACTGTGATATATATATATATATATATATATGCATATGTGTGTGTGTGTGTGTATATATATATATAAACTGTGTGTATACACACATACATGTCCACATGTGGAATATTATCCATCTGTTAAAAAATTTCAACAGATGAATAATATTCCACATGTGGACATGTGGAATATTTTCCACATGTGGAATATTTTTGACATCCACATTTTTGACATTTGCAGCAACATGCATGAATGTTATGTTAAGTGAAAAGCCAGGCACAGAAAGATAACTACCACCTGCTCTCACTTATATATGGAAGCTAAAAAAAGTTGCTCACAGAAGAGAGTAGAATAGTGATCACTAGAGGATAGGAAGAGTGGGAGGTAGGAGATGGAGGGCATTGGATAACCGGCACTGAAATACTGTTTAGACTGGAGGAATAGGTTCTAGTGTCCTGTTGCACGGTAGGGTAACTACAGTATACAGCAATTCATTACATATTCCATTGACAACTATAACAGCTGTGCATACAAAGAAATGATCAAGGGTGTAAGGAGCTAGAAATATACATTTTAAACATGTTTATGCATTGTATGCATGATTCTAATTATCACAGTGTACCTCATAGATATGTACAATTATTACATATCAATTAAAAACTTAGTATAATCAGATCAGCAGTTTTCTAATTAGAGATTATTTGAGGGCCAAAAGATGAGATGAGAGTTAAAAATCTTTCACCACAGATTCCCACTCCTGAGCCATAGTGCTGGAGATTTCACTCTAGGAAATTAGTTCCATTTGGCTTAAAAATTGCCCTTTCTCTGCCGTCCTCTCTAGAGAGAAACCATGTGTCCAGATACATTATGTCTCCAAAGGACCTTCAGGGGACAAAGCATGTCCAACTGCTTTTCTTTATGAGAATAAAACTGACTCACATGGTGATAGGGCAGAGTGGTACCAGCAGGGATATAAAAGAATAAGAAAATTCAGGACAGTGGGTAGGCTGTCAGGTCATGGCATGCCAATTCCTAGTTTGACATGGACTTTAAGTAATCACACTTGTGATATTTTCATGGCCAAACCTTTTGTAATATTAGAATTGTATTTTCTTATTTCTTTCAAGTTAGTTGGCTATTAAGGATTAAGCACCTTTTATAACATGGTCCCTCAGCCACAAAAATGGCTGCACAGAGCTTAACAGTCAAGGGCCACTTGGCTGAAATAGATCTTGAACATATGACCTTGGAGGAATTCATAATTTGAATCTTATAAAACAGGAGGAATCAGAGCTATCATTAACACATTTAAGGCCTTTTTGTGAATCAGACAAAGTTTCCCACTGGTCCACCATTTGGAAAGATATTGCTTTCTTCCTGCTGTAGAAGCCCCAAAGCCAGGGCTACTGGCCATAGCTACTGGCTTGGTGAATGGTGTGGACTGGATTTCAGACCCACTTGCACCCCTTCTACCAGCTTCCTTGGTGTAGACCACACTGTATCATTGTAAGCATGGACCCTGAAAAGGGCACTCCAAGTGGCAAAATTCACGTTGTTGGTCAGTGATATGATCTTAAAGTAATCACACATAGTGGGAGGAGGAGCATGGACATTTGTGTTTGTGTAGGTCTGTAAAACTGTGCCCACTGTTACCTGTCATTTCACCTTACAACCAAGGTGGAAAATACCTGCAGAGTTGTAGTTCTAGTAAATTCCTCAGCCCTGGTCTGCACGACCAGAGTCGCACACTGTGTTGCCTTCTGGCTTAAGCATGGCCTTTATTGCTACCCAGAGGAATTCCTGTCTCTGCCATAAATATTCTCTGTGTGCACTTGAATGGGCACTCTTCTCTTCCTTCAGCTCTGTCTTTAAGGAGCACATGCCTTCTCTACACATATTCTCACCTGATATTTGTCTGTGTGGTTCTTCAGCACTGTCTTCCTATTTACCCCACCTATCCCCTGAGCTCATGGGAATGATATCTTGAATCCAGCTCTGCCTTTTGGCAGTTTATGGAGACTTGGGGCTCTGAGTACAGTTCTTTGCTTTGTTTCTATGACATAGAATTCTAGAGACCTCATCTTGAACCTGATCCTGATCCTGATCTTCTGTGAGTGACTGTTCTTTCTTAAGGCATTTTTGGGGTTTACTATGTATATTAACATCCAACAAGGATTTAAGAGTGCTCTATGGGCCAAGGCCTAGGCTGCTGTCCCTAAGATTAAACTCCCCTTCATATCTTTTGTAGTTCCTCAGAGCGAAGGAAGTAAGACGTTACATTAAAATTGAAGAAATCACATCACCAGGTTTGCTTTGATTTACTTAAATCAAAAAAGTAACAATTAAATCATGAATTTTTCTCTGTGCCATTTTATAACAAATCTTTAGAAAATCAAACCACTAAGTATAATAGTAGCAGCTACTGTTTGTTGTTAGATTAAGTCATTCCCTAAGGAGTTACCTTATGCCCTTCTATCTCTTACAGCATTCTTATACAATGCATTACACTCATTTCAACATTTCACTCTTGCCCCTGTGATTTTTATTGCTTTCATAAAAGCTGTAATAATATTTCCTATGTTGGACTGTACTTCCTTGAACCTGTCATATTGATTAGTCACACCCAGTAGAAAAGCAAAGACCTCACTGTGACTGTATTCCTCTTCAACAGGTTCATCATATTCATTGCTCTTTTTCTTTAATATTATGGCATATGCCTGAAATCCCAGGAGTTCAGGAGGCTAGCGCAGAAGGATCATAAGTTCAAAGCCAGCCTCAGCAACTCAGGAAACTCCTAAGCAACTTGGCAAGACCCTGTCTCAAAATAACAAATAAAAAGGGCTGATAATGTGGCTCAGTGGTTAAGTGCACCTAGGTTCAATCCCCAGTACCAAAAAAAAAAAAAAAAAAAAAGTAGAGCCATATTTTGTTTGTATTTCATTTGATCTCTCCTTTAATGTTTTTATATGTATTCTGGTTTCTCAGTTTTAATATCTTGTTCATCAATCTTAAATGTCTTAAACTTTCATTGTTTTGCTTATATAAACAAATATTCAGCATGATTAAAAATTAAATAATATAAAATGCTTTAAGAGGTAAACAGTTCGTAAAATTTTATAGACCTTCATATAGTACAATGAATTCAAAGTGTTATTTAAATTGAACCTTTGCATATTATAAATATTATAAGGCTAATTTTGGATAATTTTACAAAGAATAATAAATCTTTAGAAAATCATATTGCCTTTATAAACACTTGTGATTGTGACCCACCTGTCATTTCAATGGCAACTATAAATTAGTATTTATTGAATATGTCTTGATCAAAATATTTCTACTTCTAAAAACTGCTATTTGAGATCAGTTTTAATAAAAGGGGGCTGGACAGGTTTAGAAATTATGGTGGTCTCCAGGCCAGAGGTAATAGTGTACTACTTAACATTGTACAAAATGATATTTCCTTTTTCCAAATTGAGTGAAGAGCTGCAGAGAGTCCTTGATATTCTTGACCTATTATGGTTTTAAATGTTCAGTCTGAGGATTTCCATTTCAATCAGGCAGCTAGAGTGGAATAAAATTGAAAAGTAAAATGAATTACATTTCCTTCATTGGTTGTTAAATATCAGAGCAGGAGCCTTTAATTAGCATATAGGCCAGTGAAGTGCCCTCCGTATCTTGAATCAAGAGGGCTTTCACCTTAGGGAAGGTGATGGCTCTTGCATTTAAATCTTGCTCAGGAGAGTTCTAATAGTTAATCAAGGGTCACTTTATCTGAAGATGAAGAATGTAACAAAGGAACAAATTATAATCTGCCTTAAAGTTATTATGTAAAGAGACAGAAAAGGAAAAAGAGGAAACAAATACTTGTTTAACAAATGCATGAGGAATATTGAGTACCTAAAATATTTATGCCAGGGACTAAGGGCAATGGGGAGGTCATTGCACTTTACTGAAGCACATTATTCCTGTCAATAAAATGGGGATAACATGCCAGTCTTACAGCATTACTGTAGAGATTAATGTTAACATAATGAAGAAGTTGGCATTCAAAAAGGAAAAGACAGCTTTGGCTATTATTACAATTAATAATGATGAATAAAGGCTAAGGAGATTACATCTGTTTGGGGTAGGTAAAGATCTGTTGAAGGTTTTGGGTAGGTAAGATGACTACACTATTACAAAGGTAGCAAATGTGAGAATTGCTTACATAGGTAGAAATAGAAGCTGTTTGCAGTATTCCTAATAAGATATGATAATTGAAACTTGAATTAGGTTGGAGTTGGGGTGGTTGCAGAGTTGGATTGAATCAAGGAAGAAGAGAGATATTAAGGTCAGAGAATTCAAAGTTTTGAATCTATTTTTGTAGGACATAATAAGTTTGAAGGTCAATAATGGCATTCGTCAGCTGCTTACATTAGACTGGTCATTTCCCCCCAGGTTAGAGCTTGATGAAGAAGCAATTTCCTGTATTTTTTTTTCTCTTGAATTCAGAAGATCTGTGCGTATCAAGAGAGATGATGCTTTCTGAGTCACCCTGAAGAACTGTTGGGAAAATAGTAGGAAGATGGTAGCCTGAAAGCTGCTGCCTGACTAGTTCTGAGAAGTTTCTTCTAAAGCATTTGCTGACAGTCACCTTATCCTAGGAAGAAACAAAATATGTCCTTCCTTAATAGCACTGTTGCTTTTTCCCCTGCTGTTATAGTTATTGCTTATCTTGCTTTATGTCTTAGAATGCTATAATTCTAATGTGCTTATACTAAATTACTGGCTCAAGCCATTTTGAGAAAATGCCAAGAACCTATTTTGGGGAATCTTGTTAGGGACATATATGAAGGACAGATTAATTCTGTATTTTGGGAAACAATGTTATGCTGACTAATTTTGAGAGGAGCATTATGAATGGATATGTTTTTCAGTAGAGGATGTTTTGAATGGTGGGAGATACATTGTACTTGGTATGAACATTTAGATTAAAAACTCTATTTAATTATCTCAATTTCTTTTAATAAGAGAAATATCTGCCCCCGAGAAATTTTGCACTGCCTATAAATTAACTTGAGCTACAACCCAGTCAGTTTTCAAATATGACAGCCTACCCTTTGTGTATGTTTGTATTTGTAGGTGTGTCTGTCTGTATGGGTATGCATATTATCACTTAGTAATGAACACATCTTTTGCTTTCTGAGAAAGGTCTTAGGAATTTTAAAACCCACATCACTAGTTCCATTATTTTTTGTTTCATTTTTTAGTTTAAGCTATTGTGTACCTTGAGGCATTTTTAGGAAAGGAATTGCCATTTTACATGAAACACAATCATATACACAGCTTGTAGCTAAATAGGAGGGGAAACAGATCTTGGGTTATTAGTAAAATGCTCTCATTCTCTCCTTTATATTTTATGAGCTCGAAATAATTTCTAAAAGTTTGAAGTTTAAACAAAATAGACATTTAAGATAATTTGGGGGCTGGGGTTGTGGCTCAGGGGTAGAGTGCTTGCCTAGCACATGTGAGGTACTGGGTTTGATCCTTAGCACCACATAAAAATAAATAAATAAAATAAAGGTATTATGTCCATCTACAACTAAAGAATTAAAAAAGATACTTTTGACTGTGTGTAGCTGTAAAGTGGAGTGATAACTCTAGCTGACTTTTACCTTTGTTTGAAATGAGAAAATCTATGGGAATCTCTAAGCTGATGTTATATGATTTATTTCTTATTTCTTTGTCTGGTGGACAATGAGAATAAACTGGAGACAAAGTGGCTCAAAGACTGCTGTTGACCCTGCATTCACCTGCACAGTGTTGCCTCATTTTGCAGTTTCTTTACTTGGATTTCACATATGCTGAAGTAGGAAAGAGTATCAGGATCTTGTGCTATCCTCTGATTAAGAGAGCTCAAACTTCATTGGCCTAATTTCTCTCTCTCTCTCCCACCCCTGAGGCAGAAGGAAAGAGGAATTGAGATAAAATAGATAAATACAAAAGGCAAAGGTACATAGATCTTCACAATTTTGCCTAATAATAGCAAAATGATTTCCTTTGTCATCTTTTCCCCTTGTTTTCTTACAAATAAGAGGTAAAATGTATTATGTGAAATACAGCAGAAATGAGAACAGCTTACCATAGAACTAACTTGATGATTACAAACAGTGGCTGGAAAACCTTTTCTGTAAAGGGCCAGATCACAAATTGAACCACACAGTTTCTATTGCAAGTGCTCAACTCTGCTCTGATGTGGAAATAGCCATAGACAGAACGGTGGGGGGGGGGATGTGACCACACAAGATTAATTTATGGACTTCTGAATTTCAGGTAATTTTTTATGTATAATGAGTTATTATTGATTTGATTTTTTAACCAAGTATATCAATACTTTTCTTAACTCACATTCCATAAGAGTAAAGGATGAGCTGGATTTGACTCATGAGCTTTGTGACCCGCGGAATAAAAACAAGAACATGATTCTGTTCATGAAGCATTGATAATGACAGTAGCTATTATCATTTACTATACATAAGGCACTATGTCAGATGCTTTATCATCTGATTTAATGTGTATAACAATTCTGCATTAGACATTATTAGCTTAATCGTAATAGAACTAACTAAAGCTCTAGGGAGTTAAGGTACTTTTCCAGTATCACACTGTTGATAAGTCAAAGACTTGGGTTCAGCTGCTATGAGGCACCAAAACCCTGGAAATACCTCATTGCTTTGTTTGATTTCCATCTGTCATCTGTAAAATGAAAATGCTATTCTTGGTGTCATTGGCATACAGATTCAGTGAGGCCCATGTAATTCTGAAAGTTCTTCAGAGCTATGCAACTTTAGAAGATAGAGTACTATTAAGATGATTGATTTAGTGTATTCATTATGTTAGTTTTCCCTCTAGCTTTAGCATCACAGACCCATTACTATTTTTATCTAATTTGGAGAGGAAAATAATCCTAAAATTCTGTAAGACTAGTTATCAGGTGATAAATCAACATATCATAGAATATAGTTTAAATTGATTATGTTTTGGTAACAGGAGATATAACAAAGGAGAGTATAGACTGGCATGAATCAGGAAAAAGGTTTTGTCAAGAGAGGTACAAGCTAGCTTTTAAAGAATAAGATGGACTGGAGTTGGCTAAGGGCATTATCATGTATGTAAGATTCATACATTTTTATCAATGAATTTTTACCATCAATACAAATAACTGAATTCATTTTCTTTCTGAAATTTAAAAGAATTTATATGCATGAAATCAAAGCTAATGTTTAAGACATAATGGATTAATTAAATATAGAACCAGAACTTAAGTTTTACCATATTTTTTACAAGATGAAAATATACTGATTCTACTCAGGTTGATGATTCTGTTTGAAATGCCTGGCAGTGTTCATCAACCAATCTGTAAGCAATAAGCATGTGAGTTCTTAGAAAAAAATGAAGATAAGCAAAACAAAACACAAACTCTAATATCTAGCCTGCTTTAAAAGGTCTCATTAGAAAAAAAAAAGAAAGAGATCTAAGAAATTAAACATATGAAATCCAAAATTTAAAAGTTAATAAAAGTTTGACACATAACCTCAAGAAAAGTTTTCAAAAAGTAAGAAAAAGAGAGAGAAAATAATAGAGAATTCAGGTAATCAGTGTAAGTACTAGAAATGCAAAGGAAGTATAATATTTTAGAGAAATAAGTATTTATATCTAAGAATGAGCACAATATTCTTATCAGATATAATGTGATAAGAAAAAAATGAGAAAGAGAGCATGACATTTTCAAATCTGATGCCACATTTAAAAAAGCAAATAGTTGATAAGATACATTCAGTATATATAAAAAGAAAAAGCAAATTTGGAAACTGGGGAAAATATTATGAGAATTAAACCAGAAGCTCCAGAATTCCCCTTATAGGAATTCCAAAAATGGAAAAACATTAGGGAGAAACTGTTCAAAATAGAAGGAAAAGAAGTTGTATAGTAAAGAAGAACATGATTCATCTTGTTGAAATAAGTCACTGAGGAGAGAGAAGATGGCAGAAGCAAGCTAGGCAGTGAGTCTGATCTCCTCACAACACAGAAAAGAGGCAGCAAGAAAAATCAGAATTGAGAGATGGGTATTGAAATATATGCTCTAGGACTCGATGTTACATAGTCTGAGATCCAGAGGCACTGGAAGATAGTTACCAGAGTAGAAAACAAGCTCATGGTGCCTTCACCTCTGAACCCGAACCAGTGGACAAGAAGAGGGGAGGGTACCAAAGAAGGAAAAGGGAGGGAGTGGACATTTTCTTAAGTCAACCCACTTAAAAACTCATGGAACTTACAGACAAAATTTAAAGCAAGAATCTTCAAAATAGTGCAAATAGCTTAAGATCAAATCAGGAAAAGAAAGCTGAATTGGAGGTCTAGAGCCAGTTTATGGAGCCCTCAGCTGAGCAAATTAGCTTGGCATCTTCCCACACCCAGACAGCAGCAAATTAAAACAGAGGGAAGCCCCCTGCAGTAGGACCTTTTTAAGAATTTGGCCAGAAAAAATTTCTGGAAGCACCACATCCAGCTGAAAATTACTGAAACTACCCCATAACCCCAAACCACCACCACAAACAAAGAGAATGAACACGTTGGAGGGGATGTGTGCCAGAGAACTGCTCAACTCAGAAACAACAATGGAGTAGCTTTGGACCCCAAAAGCAGATTCACCAGGCCCCAACCACTGATACTGGTGAGAGGCGCCATAGGAAGCCTAGGGACAGTCCCCAGAATCAGGATCACTGTACCTGGATTACAGGGCTGTACCAGAGAGAAGTTGCCTCATACTCAGTGCCACAGAGAAAAGGGGGAAAATTGCCAGAGGCTACACAGCAGAAATTCTAATACCAGTCTTAATTGGTGTACAGCCTGAACCTTGATCACAACTGACAAGTGACAGGGCATTGTTTGGTTACTGGTGGGACCTTGCATCAGACTTCCTAAGCAGAGGGAATGAATGCTTACCATTAATAACCTGGAGCATTGGAAACTAGAGTCCAGGTGAACCCCTGGAAACCCTTCACTATAGTACCTTAGAGAGCAGCACCAGCAGGGAGAATACTTCTACACCATAGGACACCCATGGTAAACCCATGCATAAAGTTCCTATGCTCACAGACAGCCACCAGTGTCTTCACTACTGTGAAAAGGGGAGCAGGTACATGGTGACCAACAGCAATCACAGGGGCACTTTATAGCCTGCACTTGGTAGAAAAAACCAACCCACACACTTCATCCTCTGAGCAGTCAGGTAGGTGCAGGCCCCTGAGCTGATGAAGCAGAAGATGTGCTGGAAGGAGGCTCATAGCAACTAGGGGAATGTGCTCCTATGCCCCTGCAGCTCTGGAGAGGTCCACAGACAAAGACTGATGGATATTTGCCAAATCTCCAAACCTCAGTGAAATCCAAATCAACATGCAACAAGAATTTTCTTCACCTGGACATGGCATACCATAAACAACTCTGATGACAACTTTGATTGTATAAATAACTTGAACAATAATTGTTAACCCAAAAGCCATTTTAATGTTGTTCAATGGTTTAAAGCATTAATTGGAATCAATCTGCCTATCTTTGTTTCTCTAGCTTTAGTTCATACCTGCTTCTCTTACCCCTGTTTATCTCCTTGCATGATCTGCTACTACCACAAATAACATCCATTCATCTATTCTTCCTTTCTACGTTGGTGTAAATTACCCTTTATAGCAGCACTCCACCTCATCTTTTCTTTCTCTCTTTTTCCTCCTCCTATTTGCCCAATCTTTCCTCTTCCCTCCCTTTAGCCCAAACATGATTATAATAAGTGTACTAAAGGAATTTACTAAAGTTAACAATGACTTTTTTGATGTGTTCCAAAACTTTATTACAGCTTTTTACCTGAATTTGAGGAACTGCACAGAACAAATGCCACAAGTTTTTGTTCTTCTAGGGTTTAATGGAGTTGAGGCTTGGCCCAGAATCGATTATGGTGAATAGGCCTTAGTGGCATATTTTAAAGTGATGTTGATATTGGGATCATCAAAGAACAATACACTGAATTAAAATATCATCATCTGGGTATTCACCCAACCCAGGGCTCTTAAGAAGCTCACAAGGTAGCCCTTCACTTAAAAGAAGAAGTCAGAACCATACTAAAAAATGGGTAGACTTGCAAACAATATGACAAAGCTAGAGAACAAACCACCTTAAAAAGCCCATAATGCTTCAACAACAGATTTCATTGAAACCAAAGTGGAGGAAATGTCAGAGAAGGAATTTAGAACATTCATAGTTAAACAGTTCTATGAGCTAAAAGATGGTATAAGGAGTGAAATCAGAGAGAAAGTATAGGAAGTGAACGATCACTTCAATAAAAGGATGGAGATTCTGAAAAAATCAGTGGAGGGCTGGGGCTGTAGATCAGTGGAAGAACACTTGCCTAGTATGTGTAAGGTACTGTGTTCTGTCCTCATAACCATATAAAAATAAACAAATAAAATTAAAAAAAATTCTGCCATCTACAATTACAGAATTTTTTTTAAAAAAAGAATCAATGGAAATACTTGAAGTCAACAAATTGAATAAAAAAATCAAATTAAAAATTCAATGGAAAGCATCACCACTACAATAAACTTCTTTCAAGACAGATTTTTAGGACTTGAAGACAAAATATAAATCTTGAACATAAAGTTGACCAGACAAAAGGTATTAAGAGACAATGAACAGAATATTCAGGAAATATGTGATAACATGAAAAGGCTAAATTTAAGATTCATTGGTATAGATTAAAGCTTTGAAATACAAACTAATATAATGCATAGTATTTATGATGAAATATATCAGAAAATTTTCCAAGCCTCATGAAGAAATAGAAATTCAAATACAGGAAACATAGAGGTCTCCAAATATAAAAAATCACAACAGATCCAAGACACATTATTATGAAAATGTCTAACACACAGAATGACATTAGAATGTTAAAATCTACCTGAGAAAAATGACTGGTTCACACTTAGAAGTAAATTCATCTGGATCTCAACTGATTTCTCAACCCAGATCCTAAAAGTGAGGAAGGCTTGGAATAATATATACCTAGCTCTGAAATAAAGTGGATGCCAACCAATAATACTATATTCAGCAAAATTAAGCTTCAGATTTGAAGATGAAATAAAAACCTTTCATGATAAACAAAAGCTAAGTGAATTCATAACTAGAAAGCATGCACTACTATACATACTCAATAAAATATTTCATAAAGAGGAATGAAAAATTGAAAATCAGCAGAGGGAGGAACTACACAAGAAGACTAGTTAATCAAAGGAGAATCAAATTCAATTTAAACACTAGAAATAAATCAGAATAGCAGGGAATAAAAGTCATCTCTCAATAACAAAATTGAATATAAATGGTCTAAACTCTTTGATCAAAACACATAGGTTGGCAGATTGGATTAAAAATCAAGACCCAACAATATGTTGTTTCCAAGAGACTTGCTTCATAGGCAAAGACAACCACAGCCTGAAGGTGAGAGGATGGATTTTGTAAACAAGTAGAAGCTACTTCTCTCATATCAGATAAAGTGTATTTCAAGCCAAAATTAATCAGAGGAGAATTTCATAATGTTCATTATGAAGAGAAGGTCATTTCCTAATGTTAAGGGAATCATACAACAAGAAATAACAATCACAAATATTTATGCCCCAGACAATGAGGCATCTATGTACATCAGACAAACCCTTGTCAATTTTAAGAATCAAATAGACCCCAACATAATAATGCTGAATGACTTTAACATATATCTCTCCTCACTGGATAGATCATCCAAACAAAAACTAAGATGCTACAGAACAAAAAATATAAATAATCATTTAGACTTAACAAACATATATAGAATATTTCATCCACCAATGAATGAATACACTTTCTTTTTAACAGCACATGGAACATTTCTTTTAAAATAGATCATATATTAGGCCACAAAGCAGCTTTTAGCAAATACCAAAAATATAGAAATAATACCTTGCATTTTATCAGATCATAATGAAATTAGATATCAACAATAAGATTAAAAATAGAAACCACTCTAACACCTAAGGACTAAGTAATACACTTTTGAATGATGAATAGATAGCAGAGGAAGTCAGGGGAGTAATAAAAAAATTCTTAGATGTAAATGAGAATAGTGATACAACATATAAAATCTTTGAGACATTATGAAAGCAGTTCTAAGAGGAAAGTTTATAGCATTGAGCTTATATGTTAAAAGAGTAAAATGATACCAAATAAAAAATCTAGCTTTGCATCTCAAGAACCTAGTAAAGAAGAATAAACCAACACCAAAATCAGTAGAAGGTTGGAAATAATTGAGTCAGAGCTCAAATCAATGAAATTGCAATAAAAAACAATTTAAAAGTTCAACAAAACCAAAAGTTGTTATTTTGAAAGAATAAACAAAACTTATAAACCCCTAGCCAAATAACCCAAAGAAAGAGGGGGGAAAAATTCAAGCTATTAAAATCTGTGATGAAATAGGAATCATTGCCACCATAGACACTACTGAAATCCAGAAGATTATGAAACTGTTTTGAAAATTTATATTTCAATAAGTAGGAAATCTTGAAGAAATCAGCAACTTCTTAGAGACATATTACCTACCCAAATTGAACCAAGAGAATATAGAAACCTTAAACAAATCAGTTTCAAGTAATGAAATTAAAGAACCTATCAAAAGCGTAACAACAAAGAAAAGCTGAGGACTGGATGGATTCTCAGCTCAGTTCTACCAGACCTTAAAAGAACTAAGGCTGGGGTTGTGACTCAGTAGTAGAGCACTTGCCTAGCGTGTGTGTGGCACTAGGTTTGATCCTCAGCATCACATAAAAATAAAGAAAGAAATAAAATAACCATATAAAAGAAGAATAACTAATGCCAATCCTGTTCAAATTATTCCATTAAAGAGAAAAGGAGGGAACTCTTCTATACACATACTATGCAGCTAGTATTACTCAGATACCAAAACCAGACAAAGATGCATCAAAGAAAGAAAACTTCAGACCAATATCACTGAAGAATAAATATGCAAAAATTCTTAATAAAATGCTAGTACCAAAGCATGTATGGAGACCAATGGAATAGAATAGAAAACAGAGATAAACCATCTAAATACAGTTACCTTGTACTAGACAAAGGCAACAAAAACTTATGTTGGAGAAAAGATAGCCTCTTCAACAAACAGTGCTGGGAAAACTGGAAATCCATATGTACTAGAATGAAATTTAATCCCTATCTCTCACCCTACACAAAACTCAAAGTGTATCAAAGACCTAGGAATTAGAACAAAAACCCTGGTACTGCTAAAAGAAAAATGTAGGCCCAACATTCATAGTCTAGCTATTGTGAATTGTGCCTTTCCACAAAAGAATGGACAACCAAAATGTCCTGGATACATGTGTGTATCCCTGATAATAACTTGCTCTCCCAGGACTGAATTGTCAGATATATGTAACTGTATACTATATATATATATATATATATACATACACATTATATATACATGTATATGTATACAAACACACACAAAACGGAGTATTAGTTAGCTGTAAAGAATGACTTTATGGCATCTGCTGCTAAATGGATGGAATTGGAGACTATCATGCTAAGTAAAATAAGTCAGTCTCAAAAATCAAAGGTCAAGAGTTTTCTCTGATATGTGGAAGCTAATCCAAACCAAGGTGGGAGCCATTAAAAAAACAGAAGAAAGACTAGTGGAGTAGACAAATGGGGAATGAAGAGAAGGGAGGAGGGATGAGATAGGGAAAGACAGTGGAATGAATCTGACGTAACATTTCTATGTACATATATGCATATACGTCGGGGGAATCTCACCATCATGTACATCCATAAGACAGTAATTAAAACAAAATTCTAAGTAAATAATGGAAAGATCAGTAGAGTAGAGGAAAGGGAATAGGGAATGGGAGGAAGGGAGGGGAAGGGAAAGAACTGGGGACTGCATTAGAACAAATTATATTCCATACTTTTATAATTATGTCAAAATGAATTCTATGGTCATGCATAACTAAAAAGGACAAATAAAAATAAATAAATTTTAAAAATTCACCATAAAGTAATAATAAGTGTTTGAGGAGATAGATATATTTAATGAATTGAAATTTTATATATTATATTCATTATCAAAACATCACATTATACCATCAGCATATATAATATTTGTTTTTTATACCAGTTAAAATAAATGTAATTTATTTTAAAAAAGAAAAAAAATGAACTTGCTGAATATTCTACTAAATGAACTATCCACATTAATATCTGCTAGCATAGATATGTTTATGTGTATCATATCAGGAATACATAGAAGACTCTAGAGAAGGACCTGGTTACCTAGAAAGGTTCCAAAGTGAAAATTGCATTTGATGCTTCAATGTCAAAGATCTTGAATAATGATTTCAAAAATAAATTTAAACAGAATCCTATATTGAACCAGTTAACCAACACTGAAGATTAAGAAGAACAAGGACATTTTCAGGCAAATAAGACCCTTTGCCAGGAAGCTACCAGGGGATGAGCTCTACCTGAATGAGGAAGTAAAAAAAAAAAATGAAAGAAAAGAAGGAAGGATAATGATTGCACATGGGAGGGGTAGATAGGACAAGAAGGGATTCCAAGGTTCAAGCAAAAGGGATCCTTAGGCTGAAGGCACCTGGCAGCCTTAGAGAGCTGCAGTTCCAAGTGAACCAGAGACCTGGAGCTCCCTAGATCCTGCTGCTACAAAGCATGGACTTGTTTAGATTATATAACCAGTTGGTATGAAAATTGTGGTTTTTATCTGGGAATTTTACAGAGCTCTTGAAAGGTGTAGGACGACTTAGCCAACACTTCAAAGAAGAGTAATCAAATTTTAAAACAGCGAAGCAAGGAACTTCAGGGGAAAATAGGTGTACATGAAACATAAAAGCATGCTACTTACATCAGAAAACATTAGGGTGGGGATGCAGCTCAGTAGAAGACTATTTGACTAGCATCAGGAAGATCTTGGTTCAATCCTCATTGCTGAAGGAAAAAAAACATGAAGATAACATTGATGAAGACATGAGATGCTGAATATGGATGTAGAAATAACTGCTTTAATATTGGAAGGAAGAAGACTGGGAATGAGAAAAGATCTATTATAATAGGAAGTGACATGGAACATCTAGAATTGAATAATTAAGTGACATATATATGCATATATAAGTGTATATAGTATATATTATATAACATGGCAATGTGGATAGGAGTACCAGGAGAACAATGTTTTAGAAACTAGAGTCATTTCTATTTCTATGTGTATATGAATCCTGCAGAAGGAAAGGGAGAATCATACAAGAAATGAGGATTATTTTTGGTATAAGCTTTTTGGCACTATTTGAATTTTAACTATGCAAGTATTTTGTTTTGATAACAGTATTATTAATTGGGAGATGAAACCATAGCAGCTGCCTTGGAAATAAGTCAACTTCCTGCTTGTAACTCAAGCAGAGAATTTCTCTCAAGTCTTTTCCTGAGTTTTATTCGATTTCTTTCAACTTTTGTCAGTGTACAGAGACAGTGAAATGCTTGGCACTTCTGTTGCTGTCTTCTCCAATCAACTTGTGGCACTGTGACCTCTGCATAGGTTTTCCTAGAGAAGTGTGGTTCAGACCACGTGGACAGGGTCTGGCTATGCTAAGGGATACTCCTAGAAGGATTCCCAGGTGGCTGCCACTTGACCAGATAATTGAAAGATTGTATTATTGTGGACTATCTAAATAGTGTGGCATCTCTTACTCTATCATGGCTCTGATTCTAGGGATGAACTACCCACCACGAGTCAGTCACATGGTAGAAGAAAATTAGGAGTGGATGTTATTGAAGTATAACCCCAAAAGACAGCCACAAAGCTAGTTCGAGTGTCCGAATTTGTGGCAAGGTAGGTATATAGGGCTGGCTGGCCAGGAAATAGGGCACCTTCAGGGGCTGTATGGGTCCTAGTAGCAGCAAAGCATGGAAAGTGAATATTTCTTCATGACCTTAAATTAGAACCTGTTTTTCATTCAGAAATAGGTGCACTGTGGACTTCATGCAGAAGACGTCTATTTTCTGACCTGGAACCAAAGTCCTCAAGATCTGAATCATTAAGTTCTGGATACATGTGTGTATCCCTGATAGTAACTTTGTTCTCCCAGGACTGAATTGTCAGGAATCTCATTTAGCTTAGTTTGATGCTTGTGGAGTACTTGTATTCACATAATTATTTTTTTCTTTTTTGTTAAAGAAAAGGCAGCAGATGTGAGGTCTGCCTGTAGTAATAGTATCTCTTTTACAAGTAACTGTATGGTCTGTTTTATTTCCTAACACAATGTGTATTGCTTCTCAGATGAAATTAACAAGCATATTTATCAATGTATTTGACCTAGCTTCACTATGAAATCTTATCTTTTTTCTTGATGCTAAAACCCAATAGAGATTGGAGTGATCTTTTTCAGCATACTGTGTGAGAGACACAACATGCTCATCTTGAAATTTTAAACTATTAATAAATTAAATATTCATGAAATTAGTTCATTAATTATAAAAATATTAAATTTCTCCTGGGTCAGGTAACTGACAAGAATAAAAATATGACCAGGCAACACATTTTTCTATTTAGAATTCTTGTTCTGTTTATTCATTAATGTGATATAGAAAGAGAGCTCATATAATTCAGGCTGTGGCTTAAAAATTAGGCATCCAGCAATGAATGATAATAAATATTAGGCCCCACTACTAGAGGGAGAATATCGCTTTCCCTATATAAAGTATTTTTGTTGGCTCTTCTTTGATTTATAAAATATAAAAAAGCAAGGTAATAGATGCATATCTAAAGAGTGACTATCAGTATTTTCAGTGGTTATATCAATGGATAGCAAAGACTTTTGTCTGAAATTCTTGATGCATTGAGTATGAAAACTCATATTGAATAAGAAATATTTACAATTTTCTCCTTCTTTGTTTTAAACTATACATGAAATAAGCAAGGAAAGGCCAAATAGAATACCTGTATGTATTTTATGAATGGATCATATATCAATTCGTATGGGATCCAAGAAGCTAATTTGTAATTTAATCTCTTGTTGGCCGAGAAAAGTAGGGGACTACTATATCAGATATTAAGTTCAATATATGAAGTTTTCTGTCTGGTATTTTCTCTGGTTTTTGACTGAACACTTCTGCTCCACATGTCATGCCTGCTTTGCCTTACTTAATACATTACTTGCAAATAGAAATGACATAAGCTATATTGAAATGCACATACTTATTTACTCCATATATTTTCTAGTAATATTACTTTAAAATAGGAACTAAATAATTTTGAGTGCTGCCATAAAGTATCAAAACCTTATAAAATAGTAGATCTTCTATTCAATATGATCAAATTTGGTGTTTAAATCATAAAAGCCCTTATTATTATATGCTTTTATTGTTGTACTTTCTGGTTATGAAATTAATATCTTTGAACAAGGATATAAAGCAGTACCAGATTTGTTTTGGAGGTATTATGCAATGTAATGGGAGAATATTTTCTGTTTTTACTATAACACTATAAATACAGAGAAGATGAGCCCAATTTTAACTAAATCAGACTAAAAAATCAGGAATGAATGGAAAGTGCTTATAATATTTTTTATTATTTCTTTATTTTTCAAATGAACTTGCTGCAGCAGGTTTTTACATTTGAATTACATTCAGCTTTCTACAAAGTAAATTGCATATATATTTAGTAAGAGCACATATTGCCATTTATTCATTCATTCAACTCATATTTTTAGAATATGCACTGTGACCAATCTCTGAAAGGCATTTGGGCCTGTTATAATGAGCAAGGTAGTCACAGGCACATCACCAATAAGAAGACAGATGTATTTAATGAGCTTATTAATACTGAAATGATCAGCCAGAAGTGAAGGGGTAGGACAGGCTGAATTCTATTGCCTGATGTGGAAGCCTTCATGGGAATTGTTTTATTGAAGGTTGGGAGTGTGAAACAGGGATGATCAGACTCTCAAAATCGTGCATGGGCCAGTTGTGGTGGTACACACCTGTAATTGAAGTGGCTCAGGAGGCTGAGGCAGGAGGATCACAAGTTCAAAGCCAGTTTCATCAATGGAGAGCCACTAAGCAACTCCTGAGACCCTGCCTCTAAATAAAATACAAAATAGGGGTGGGAATGTGGCTGAGTGGTGTGGTGCCCCTGAGTTCAATCCCAGGTACTCCCCCTGCAAATGAATGAATGAATGAATGAATGAATAAAAATTGTGCATGGAGTTAACATGAACAAGTGATTGGCTCAAGTGTTGACCCGGGGTCTAAAGTATTTAGAATTACATTAGAGTAAGGAAGCTTCTTCCCCCAGTTATCTCAACCAGCTATATTAGCCTCCAGTAAAACTCATTGATCTCACAGGACCTCCAGTCTCAGAGATCTAATTCTTGCAAGTTTTGCTGTCCTCCCATCTAAAGAGCCCTCTTTTCTTTCATTCTGTCTCAGAGCACACTGTCCATTTCCTTCATCATGCTGATTAAGATTGGTATTACAAGTTTATTATGGTTTTTTGATACCTGTCTCCACCACTAATAAACTCTTATTGTCATGAATAAGAGACAATGTCTGTTGTGTTTACCTGATATATTCATTGTCCTGCATACTGATTGTTCATAGACATCGAAGTTTTCAGTGAACTCTTTGTTACATTTTTGTTTGTTTTGAGGTCTCACACGTGCTAGGCAAGTCCTCTACAACTAAGATAAGCCCTCAACCTCTATTAAATAGTTGGTGATGACTGAAAAGTTAGTTTCTAAATATAACTAGACATCTTGTGACAGATAGTGATTATGTAGAGAGTTATGTTATTTTTGAATTATTATGTAATATTCCCCTTCAGGAACTTTAACATTTCTACAAAAGGAGAGTTGCCTTTTATTTTTATTTTGAGAAAGAAAATGATATATTACTATAGCTGACCTTCAGGTTCCCAGGAGAATTGGCTCCAGAACCAATTGGTTCCAGTGGATGTGCAAACCCCTTCTATCAAATGTCATAGTATTTGTTCATAACATATGTATTTTCTCCTAGGATACTTTGGATCATTTCTATATTGCTTAAAACACCAAATACAATGTAACTGTTATGTAAATAGTTGCTATATTGTATTGTTTAGGGAATAGTGAGAAGAAAAATTAGTCTATACATTTTTCCACTAAGATGTAGTTTTCAAAGTATTATCAATTCTAGTTGGTAGAGTTTGTATATGCAGTACTTGTGGATACTGAGGATTGATTGTAAAAGGGAGGTGAAGGTAATTTGATATGACAAAATGAGACAGCCAAAAGTCAAAATAGACAAATAGGATATTGTTATATTTATAAAGGACCTTTCTTATTTTTTTTTAATTTTGTTTTTCTATTTCCACCAGAAAACTTTTTTTGCCAAAGAAACAAGCAGTTATATAAGTGTCCTTCCTGCTCCCTGTAGACCTGCACAGGTCTCACTTTCTCTTTCACAAGTCCTATTGGTCTTAGAAAGATTAGATCGCTTTAAAAATGAAAATAAAAAAGACTCAGAGTAGGGGTCTCTTGAAACACTTTCTTCATTCTTGTGGAGTTTTTCAGTTGCATATGTTTATCAAAAGCATTTGTAAACATAGACGACTTTCTTCCCACTGGCACCAGTGTAGTTGCAGAGATTTAAGGCGTGGATTGATAGCATGTTACTATTTTATTCTTGGTTTGAATGACAGGTATATGTGAATGCTCTCTGTTAAAGTTAGTTTCCAGCATCAGCTTGAGTAGATGTTGTGCATGACTGCCACAACACTGAGGTGTCATTCAGTAAGGGCTAATTCTTCATGAGCTATCCCTGGTGTAACTCTGGTTTTATGCAGAAGTAGAAGCCTGTTTATAACAGGTGATACTTGCACTGCTTATAAGGGGAATCAGTGCAGTTTCCAAGTCAATCATAAGGCAGCAACAAGCGTTCATGAAGCATGTTCCCTTTTATGGGTTGTGAAACTGAGTCATGTTGCTCATAGAGCACTTTGTGTGCAGGAGGTGAATACATATGAAGGCTAGCACTTCCAAGTGTCACACTTCCAAGAGTCACTGTCACAGGCTTGATATTTAGGACTAATCTTGTGACTCAGTTCTCCTGCTGCTTTTCTCCTGGTGCCCTCCTTTGTACTAAAGCTGAGGTGCAGGGCCATGAATGCTTATTGAGGTCCTGCACGGTTTATCTTTTGCTGGCTGACTTTAGGAGGCCTGAATCCAATCTCCAGATCCCTCAGCTACCGCCTAGGTCTTGCTTCTCATGGAATGCTTGCTCTCATACATTATGTCATCAGCACACCTCCTAACCTGGGGCACCATTGGCAGCCTGGAATTCCTAAACCACCATTCCTAGCCTAGATTGCCCCACTGAAGATTACTGATGTTTAAACCTGTGAAGTTCCAGCATGGAGCATCATGGTCATTCATGGTTTATGGCAGTGCCAACCTCATTCTCCATATGGCTTCCCAAGCCTCTTGTCTATTCTTTTATCAGTTAGTGCAAGGCTTTGTCTAGTGTGCCTGTTTATATTGTGACAAGCATACCTATTAGGGGAATGCTTGTCACAGAAAGGGAGCCTGGGGATCTAAAGTTTGTGTCATGGTTTGGTGCTCCAAACCATGTGTCCTTTGCTTCTTTGTATCAGTTGGCTAAAGAATCCTCATGAAGATATAGGGACCATCTGCTTTTCTCTAGCTTTAAGGGGATGAAGTAAACTTACCCACAGTTACTGAGCATGTCTGGGTTCAATGCTATCACTACTTTAAAGAGTGAGCCATGAGTAATTGGCTTAACTGTATACCACACCCTTTCAGCAGCACCCACTCTTTGGCTGTTGTGTGACCCCTGGCTTTCTTCTGCTACATGACACACCATTATAGCACATCAGAGCTGGAGAGAGCTATGGAAAACCTTAGTCCAATGCTCTTATTGCATATGGTTTACCTTTTATAGAATTTAGGCTCAGAGAATGAGCTATATAATTTTGCATTGTAGCTAGAATTTGTGATTCCAGTTCCATGACGATATATGTCATTGGAATTTAGCATGCTATAATGAATGCTCACGTTACATTACTTTTTTTTATAAGTTTATATCATAAAACAAAGCATTTCTAAATTGTCAATCTATCTTGCTGTTCAGACATAAAGAATGACCATGCTAGGATAATGAAGCAGAAAGAATCAGGTCTGGCTACCAGCCCTGGCTAATACTACTAACTTCTCTGTGACTTTAAATAAAAATCTATCTGAGGTTACTTCCCTTTGGCATAGGGTTTATTTCATTATTTAGGGTAGCTGTGTGGATTAATTGAGAGAAAACATAGTAAGTAACTGGAAAAAGAGCTGATAGAAAGCAGGTGTTCCAAGAATGTACTTTCAAAGGGACAAGTAGTGAATATTCATTAACATTTTTCTAAAATTCTAAATTAATAGTAAACATGCAAGAGTTGGCACTGGGTAGGGTCTGAGACAGTTTTTCTTTGGATCTAATAACTATACTTATTCATGAAACTAAAAAATCTAATCATTTACTTTCTGGGAAAGACTGTCTGTTGTCATCTCTTGTGCTTCCCCCCTACCCTAATATATCTTCACTGTTTTGTTCTTTTTTTGCTATTCTGAAATGCCTCCTCCTACCCACCTTAATGTCTTGAAGATGCTCTCCAGTTCTTTTCTACAAAATCTCTGTTGACCACAGATTTACTGTAGATCCTTTATTCACTTTTTTTCTTGTGCTACCTGGGAGATAGTCTATCACTCCAGGAGGAATTAGTGAAACCACAGTTAGTGAATGAGGGGGAGGTCATTGGTGTTGCTAGGGAAGTGTATGTGAATCCTGCTCTCTAGGCACCTGTCCATGAGTCAGGGCACCTTGGACTCTGTGGCTCTCTAAGTACAGGAGTGTAAATCATGCTAATTTGGACTTAGGTACAGAGACCATATAAGATTTAGCCATCAGTTTGCATTTTCGCAGGTAGAGACTTTTTCTAAAGCTGTATACATTCACAGAAGACAAACTTTTATTTTTTGGCTTTAGATTGTTTATTGGAAAATGTTTAGGTAAACTTTTGTTGAATTTCATGTTTAATTCTATACTATATTTTCTGTCTCTATGTATATACACATAGAGAATTTTAATGAATATATAGAGATAGATAATTTTAGATATGCATTTATATATTATATGTAAATGAAATGTACCAAATTATACAATGCCTACCTTACTTAGGTATACCTTAATGAATCATATACATTTATGTATGTACATATATATATATATACACATATATATAATTGTAATACACTAATTAAAATAGAAATACTAATTTTAGAAGGGGGGTCAGTAGAGCAGGTGAATGCTGAGGAGGAGGAGGGGAGGGAAAGGAAAGGTGCTAAGGAATGAGATTGATCAAATCATGCTATATGAATGTATGAATGTAGCATAATGAATCCCACTGTTATGTATAATTATAATCTATCAAGGGAAAAAAATAAGAAAAGGTAAACAATGTTTATCTCTTTAAAGAGAGACTGATAAATAGAATGGTGGTTAGAACAAGAACAAAAATGTAAGACTCCATGCCACATGTTATACTTTGAGTTTATAACTGTGGGTTAAAAAAAAAATTCTTTGGCTATAAAAAGTGAGTCAGTTTTAAATAGTCTAATTAGGCAATCAGTTGTGTTGCTTATCTGCATTCACAAAGAGCAAATGGAAAACCGGAAGTGACTACATGTTGCTTAATTAGTCCAATTAAACACCTGCCTAAGGCTTCCTGGCTTAGCAAAGCCCCCACTTCTTGAAATCACTAGTACATTGCTAAAAATATAACTTCAACATGAAAATTTTAATTTGAAAAGTTGTGAAACTATTTTCCACATTCTGTATGAAAAATTTAAAGTAAAAACTTTTGAATTTTGTTGCTTGCAGCAAAGAGATTAGACTTTGCAATTAAGCTCATTTAATGGTACCGAAAGATATTCACTTTTGAAGCTAATAAAAATATGGTAGAAATTAGGTGGATATCTAAGGAAAATTTTGATCTGTGTTGAGAAATATCATAGAATTTCTGAGTAAAATATGAGCATTCCTGGATTCAACAGGATTCCTCATGAGTCCCAGAGTAACTTCAGCTAAGCAATCTGAATTACCTAGAAAGATCACAGATGGGGATTTCTAATATTCCTTTTTTTAACCTGTCTAAATTTTGACATGATAAAATTAATTGTTAAATTAATGTGGTCAGACTAATTTTAGTCTCTCTCAGTGGATAAATTTTAGATATTTGTATATAAAATTCATGAACCAGAAGTCAAGAATTTTACTTAATTCCTGTATAAAATATGAGTTTGAAGTAACTTAGAAATAGTTTTTAAATTATACCTGAAAAAGATAATGCAGATTAAGTGACTTCAATAGTACACTGCTAACAATTGGCTAGTTTGGGACTCAAGTTCAAATATTCTGACCCCATGTCCAGGACCTTTTCCCTGTCAAGATTATGGTTTTGTATTCAGTATTGTTTTAAAGCACAAAGCTTAAGTGCTTTAAGTAAAGTCTTATAGGTAAACCTCGTCACATCCCTATGAGGTGTATATTATCCATCCTCATTTTTCAAAATGGAAACTAAATCCCATATTCAGTTATTTCTAACACAGATGAGAAATTGTAGGCTCCAAAACCTTTATTCTGTCCCCACTCCAAAACTACTTCCTTTTACTGACATTTCACTTTGCAGTATTGAAAACTTCAGTACAGCTCATCCAGGACCCTTTCTACAATTTCAAAAAATGCTAATACCAGTTTTAAAGAGTAATAATATCCCGAATTAGAAAATGAGCTGCTTTCCTTTTTGTGAATTGTCCAAATAAAGGTTCACAAGAAGAATCTTGACAAGCATAATTACAACCTGCTCATTTTCCCCTTTATTTCATCAACAATTCCCTAGAAGCTTCTGAGACGTAATGCTTAAGGAACGCAGCTTGACAGTGTGGCTGTGCATTCAGGTGGAAAGTGGGTGTTCTCTCTGTAAAGATGACCCTGCAGTAAAATGTCAATGTGATCTTTTCTCAAGTCATTGGCATTTTACTAGCAGTTTGTAGTTTAATGGGAGAACAATAACGTACACTTACATATAAAAATAAGAAAATGTCAGTAGATGATGTAATTATTTCTTTGAAAAACAAGGGAGTCATGTATAGTCTAATGAAATTTTGCAGCCACATCAGTTTTCTTGCCATAAAAACCCTTGCTTTGGTTTTAGAAATTTGTATGGGAATATGTACAAGGCACGTAGGTGTTGACCATTATTATAAGGTAAGTTATTTTAAGGTGATATGCTACATGTGTCAAATGAATTAAAGCCAGAATTATTGTTCTTCAACAGGCTTTTTGACTTCTGACAGGCAAATTTCTCACTGCTTTCATGACTGCGAAATTTTCTCATTCTCAAATACATGTGTGTAATTGGGCTTTTCTGAAAGTACTTAGAATTTAGAATTCTATTGAGGGAAGAGCACGGTGTCATTGTTAATCATGATTTATTTTGATTCTAAAGTAGAAACCAACAACAGAAAGAACGAGATTTTAGTGGGATCTTCTGCCTTTTGGGAAGAGAATATATATATTTGGTAGATCTTAGTAGAATACACACACACACACACACACACACACACACATATTTGGTAGATTTTAGTAGTATTTTTTATTAAATGTACCCACCTGTGTTTTCCAAATGTCATTTACTCTGTATGAAATAGTAATGTGAACACTATTCCAAAAAATTCTAAAGGATTACATATGACTTTTCATTTTAATATTAGTTCCAGATATATTTTCTTTTTTCTGTTTATTAAGATCTAATCATCATTAACAGAATTTCCAAAAGGTAGTTTGAAATTTGCTTTTTATGTATTTATTTATTTATTTTCTGTACTGGGAATTGAACTCAGGGCTCTGTATCATGAGGTGTTCTACCAGGGGCACTTTAATACCAAGCTACACCCTGACCTCTTTTATTTTTTTTTTTAATTGAGGCAGAATCTCCGTAAGATGCTGAGGCTGACCTTGAACCCATGATCCTCCTGCATCAGCCTCCTGAGTTGCTAAGATTATAGGTACATGCAACCATATCTGGCAAATGTTATATGTTAATATATCCTACAAGATTTGAGGAAAAATGTCTTAGAAATATATGTCAGATGACAAAACATAAAACTCAAACTTAAATTAGCACAGGTCACACACACACACACACACACACACACACACACACACACACACACACACGGAAATTAAAACATAGGATATAGAGAGAGAAAGAGATAGGATAAATTTAATTCCTACCACAAAAAGTGAGAAAACAAATCATTTATGTTAGATTAGATAGGGTTTATATGTGTGCTTTTTCTGGTAAAGAGCTTCTGTCCATAAATTTAAGACATTATATAAGAATAAAACAAATTAGTGGGGCATGGTGGCACACACACCTAGTCCTAGCAATTTGGGAGGTCGAGGCAGGAGGATTGCAAGTTCGAAACCAGCTTCAGCAAATTAGCAAGGCCCAAAGCCACTTGGTGAGACCCTGTCTCAAAATAAAATAAAAGAAGTCTGGGAATATGGCATAGTGGTTAAGCACTTCTGGGTTCAATTCCTGATACCAAAAAAAAAAAAAATAGTTTGTTATCCTCTATTTTGTTGTTATCCTAAGATTATCATGATTTAGGATAAAATTTTCTAGTCCATATTACAATTTGTTTTGTTTATAAGGTTGTTGTTAGGTTTCTTTGTTTTGGACTTACTACTTTTCAAATTTACCTCTACCCCAAACTCCATACAATCAAACTATTGACCTTGGCAAAACAAATAAGAATAGACAGGGTCTGGAGATGAAGCAAATGAATTACTCACACTGCAACAAGTAAATTTCATTGGTGGTTTAGGCTTGTTTATTAGAAATGTCATCCCTAGGACTCTGTATCACTTGCCATCTCTAGTTTTAAAAATATTGTCCATCTGTTTCTAAATAACTTTTCTGATTCTTCAAATGCATTTTTCTTTACTCAGTATTGAAATTGATTGACAACCTCACAAAGTTCCGTAATGCAAGTCTAAGAGATAATGAAAGGTGTAGAAGCTTATGACCAACTGCTGACGTCTTTCTGCTGAAGGGTGGCTGTTCACTTACACCTAGGATTTTTAACTTATCATTTTGGCCCAAAGAAAGTAAAATGTAAGATTCTTGTGACCCAAAAGAAATAGAAGATGCATGGTTGGCAGGGGGTTTTGTAAGGGTTTCAGTGGGGGGAAGTCTGGCTGATAGTGAGGTACATCTGGGCTGGATGTTCTAAGTGAAATATTCTGACATTAGGGATATCATAAAGTATTTAGCAACGGGTCTTTTATGTGCTCTTAAACTGAAAAATAAAGGAGGAAAAATAGTTATCCAATGAATTTACTCTAACCCTGTTTGCTACCAAATATGGTTTACTATTTAAGACTTAAAGATTCAGATAAAATTCTCCCAGTCAGCAGAAATCAAACATATTCCCTTCTTAAATCACATAAGAAAGAATAAAACAAGAAATATCCACAAAGAAAACTTAAAATGCATCTTTATATACATAGTGGATTATATAGATAATGGTTATATTTACTTAAATTTATAGACTTATTGTATAATATCTATTTAATGTCACAGTTTACTAAGAGTATTGCATTAGCTTTCTGTTACTGGAATAAAATAAATCATAAAGAGAAAAGGTTTACTTTTGCTTCTATGTTTTGGAGCAAAACAGTCCATGGTTGATTGGCCCCACTGCTTCTGGGCCTGTGTGGATGGAGCACATCATGGAGGGGAGCATGTGTTGGAGAAAGGTCGCTCACCTCCTGGCCAGCATGCAAAAGAGCAAAAGAGGAAGAGAGATAAAGTAAAGGGCCAGGCTCTGAGGATTCCTTTCAATGTCTCCTAATGAATGCCCTTATTGACCTCCCAGTAGGATCCACTTTTCCAACATTGTACCACCTCCCAATAATGTCATTCTAGGGATTGAGTCCCCGACATATGGACCTTGGAGAACATTCAGGATCTAAACTATAGCAGGCACAAACTAGTTCTTTGAAATTTCATATTTAATAATTCTTACATTCAGTATTTGGATATTTACCTTAAGAAAAAGAACTGCATTTTGACTTAAATAAATTTGTGATCTTTGTCTCTATATTGTAGAAAAGGAAAACGATTTTTCTGTAAGAGAACCATTAAGTGACAATCAGGTTATTCTTAGGATATTGAAGAGAATGGTGCCCCCAGAAGATATAAGAACAAGGGCTTGACTTTTAAAAATTTCCTTATAAGGAAAGTGGAAACACACACCCATCAATTCATTTGGGAAAAAAAAATTTGTGCAAAAATTACTTATCAAGTGTTAAATTGGTACCCAGAACTCTACCTACAAAGTGTTTTAATAGAAATATTATGATAATAATCTGAAACAATAAAAAACAAAAAAAGTTTGTACATGTTACACACACACACACACACACACACACACACACACACACACAAATGGAATGTGTTATTTTCCAAATGAGCACACATTCTTGAACCAGTAATATACTACATACCTTATATAATATACATAAAATACATGTTTAAAAAGAATTACATAAACTTTTAAAAACAATATTCAGTTTATTACCTTTAAGCAATATACCCATGACTTAATATTTTCCTGCTATAATGGATCAGTCTCAAACTCAGAGTCTTAACAAAATAGAAGTTTTCTTCTTACTACCTAATATCCAGATTGGTCTTTTAGATCTATGGGTCATATTCCTCTAATGGAAAATTTAGGAACTAAGACCCTGTTAGTCATTTTTTCATCACTGTGACCAAAAGACCTGACCATAACCACTTAGTGGACAAAAAGGTTTTTTTTGCTTCAGGGTTTCAGAGATTGATTCTATGGTAAGTAGGCTCCATTGCTCTGTACTAATTCTGTTATGGTAGAATATCACAGTGTGGAAGGGTCTGGTGGAGGAAATCTGCTCAGTTCATGGCAACTGGGAGAGAGAGAGAGAGAGAGAGATCAAAGACAAAATATATATAATCCTCAAGGTCATGGCCCCGGTGGCCTACTTCTTCCAGCCATGTGGCACGTGCCTAGATTTACCATCCAGTAACCCATTCAGATTATTAACCATTAAATGAGTGAATACACTGATTAGGAAACATTTCTCATAATTTAATCACGGCACCTCTGAACAATCCTGCATTGTTGCATGAGCTACTGGGGGGATACTTCATAACCAAACCATTACAAGCCCCATCTAATCTGTGGCTTCATCCTCTTCCAGACCTGCCTTATAAGATTGCCAGCTTAAGGACAAAACATGGAGGATGGTCTTAATGGAACAATTTGAGAGGAGCACACATTCCTGATGCTCACATTCCATTGGCTAGAATTCATCTGCTGTCTAAATTAACTCTAAATAAGACTGGAAATAAATCTTAACGTGGTACGCAGAGGAAAAAAATGGATTACTAGCACCCAGTAGTCTTCTCTGCTAACAGTAATAGAAATAATAAAAAAGCTTACTAATCACATTAAATAGATAGATAAATAAATAAATAAATAAAAATTTCTGGATGCTTACTTTTTTAAAGTTTTGCAGATCACATTTCTTTTATATTATCATTAGCTAATACATCAGTGAAACTGCCATGAGAGCCTCTGTTAGTAATGATGGAACTAAATGTAAATTTCAACTTCTCAGCTATTATTAGTTTTTTTTTTCTTTATATTTGACAAAGAACTTGAGTAGGGGGAGTATCAGCTATGTATTTTCTTATGGTTAATATATGCATGTTTTTAGTACTATTTTCAATTTCGATTTCTTTGCAGGAGTCTTTTAACATTGCTCTTTTGTTTTGTAAAGATGTGTGTGTGTGTGTGTGTGTGTGTGTGAAAGAAAATGTGTAAACCAGATATTATAATCCTTAAACCTACTTCACCAGGTAATACATTAAAGTATACAGTCACCAATGCAAATTTTTAATTTGGGGATCCTTACCCCTTCTTTCAACTTGCCTTATCATATGGGATATTTGACCTTCTGATGTATTGATGGTGTGACGGTACTGGCGTAAGTCCTCATATGACTTATATAGTCATTTCTCTTTCTTATATTTTGATACAAAAACCACTCTAGAGTCCCTATGGTTTTCTCGAATTCCACTGATTGCCTCATAACTTCCCAAAGAGTACATGCACCAGGTGTTGCAGTTCGCAGACGGTAAAGAAGGAAAATATCGAACCCCTGCCCTTGCCAATCAAAGGCTGCAGACAAAAGAGGGTAATTTTTAGGGCAGTGGGAGTTTAGGTCCACTAAATTCATTAACATAGTGTTGATTAAAGAGTACTTCTTGTTTAGTCTGGTTTCAGATGTGTTTCTACTTTTTCTTAGAAGAGTCTTAGTTTATTTTGTTTCATTTTACTAAATATAAAGTAGTGAATCTTTTTTTTTTAATAAGGTTGAATCTTTAATTTTCAGGAGCACTTAACAGAGCTTGGGCTTTCTCAGATGGGCACAACTGGTTAAAATATTTAGGAATTTTAAAAAGAGATGCATTTCTACCCATTTCATATTCCCAGTACTAAGCAGCTTCCTTCAGTGAATGCCTGACATTACCTTATGTATCATATAACAACACTGCAGTCAGCACTAACCGTATGTTCTACAGCACCCATATAACTGAACAACTCCTATTGCCTGGTGTAATATGGTAAACATGGTAGCACTATACAATTATCCATTTTGTAGTGATTCTGCTGTAATCACACCTGTTTATTTAGATATGTTTAGGTACACAAATACTTACAACTTTTTTTTACAATTGCTACAGTAATTTGTATAGAAACATGTACAGTTTGTAGCCTAGAAGCAATGCACTATAACATACAGACTAACAGGGACCACAGCTTTGGGTTGAGCTGTTTTGAAGTCAGTGCAAAACAGAAACATCTTTACAATATCAACTCTTCCTGTCCAAGAATGGGATGGTGTGTGTCTCCATTGCTCAGGTCATCCCTTATGTTTTTCACCAAAATATTGTCATTTTCTCCATACAACATTGTATGTGTTGTGTTATGGTCATCTCTAGTTTATCAGCTCTTGGTTATTGTGTATGACATATTTAAAACTACATTTCTATAGTTGGTCACTGCTCTTCTATTAGATTTTAATTGTTTATCTAGTATTTAGCCTTCTTGTCCTTTGCTCTTAGAGTAGTTCTAATTGTTTTTTAATCTTTTTTGTTTTTAAATATTCTTAAGAACCTTTTTTAAATTTTCCTTTCAGTTTCAGGGATGGTACACATGGGCAATTTACCATTGAGCTACATCTCCAGCCCTTTCTAAAAAATTTTTATTTTGACATAGGGTGTTGCTAAATTGCTGAGGCTGGCCTTGAACTTGTGATCCTCTTGCCTCAGCCTCTCAAGTAACTGGGATTACAGGTGAGCACTCCTGTGCCCATTGAAAATCTTATTTTCTATAAGCCATAAAGTAATTTAATGTTGACTTTTCTAATAATTTGTATCTCTTCTTTTTTTTTCTTTTTCTTTTCTAACATATTGATTTTGTCTCCCAATAAAACACTGAAAAGCAGTGTGGAGTGTTGGCAATTATTTCCTTGTTCTAAACCCATGAAGGCATTAACCTTTTGGAGCCCTATCAACCTTCTTTCCTTTCTCTTCTCTCTTCTCCCTTCATGTTCTTCCACCCATAAGTAATTAAGTTCTTTCACTCAAAGAAGTTTGAGTTGATTTTCTGTTTTAGAAGTAATCACGTTTTTCATAGGAACTTCCTGGAAATGTTCCATGTTTATTTTCCCTCACATAACAGATACTTTACAGCGGCTTGTTATTAAGAAAATTACTTATATTATGCTTGATATAAAAATGCCCCACGAGATAACAGAATAATCGAAGTGTGTTTGGCTCTACAGAAGAGAAGCCTGTGACATAGTCATTTGACTATTTTGGTACCTTTGCTATCAGATTCTACTTCTTTAAATTGTCAGTATGCCTGAAACTAACAGCTTCCTCCTCCCTCAGTATTTTTTCTAATTTGAGAAGTCAAAAAAATGATTCCCAAACTCAGAATGATGTATACCATGAGAATAAATCAGATATAACTAAAAATAGAGAGTGTTTTCCTCTGATATAAAGTGTACAGCCTAAGTTGGGAGTTTAGATGACAGCTGCATTCGCACGGAGGGCACATACACTTCTTTCCAGGTACGGGGGAGATGTGGGTCCTGGAACAGTAGCATGTTAATGTGTTAGACTAAATCCTCATTAAGGAGCACCCTCAGAAAAGCAACCTCGGAGACAAGCTTTGCCTCATAATGAATGATTGCTTCTCGTGGGTGGAACTGAATATACTACAGTGTGTTCCTCATTGCATACGTATTTTACAGAAAAAAAAAAAACCACATTATCTGACATTTTTATTTTAATGACTCTAGCTTTATTTTTTGTTTTTGTCTAGTGCGTATACTTAAATGTCCTTATAGAGTGTTTATTTAATCCCATATATTTAATTACTTAGTAATCAAAAGAGAGCTGAATATGACAGCTCTCCAAACTGCAACATCCACTCCTTAAGTACTGGTTCTACCTGTATGCATCGCCTGAGTGTGTATTTATTGAATGCTTTAGTTTTCTTTTGGTGTTATCTCTTTCCCCGTGAACTGACTGGACATTAATTGTGACTTTGACTAATGGCTTTGCTTGCTCTGGGCTTTGGAGTAAACATCAGAAGCTACAGCATTGGGAACTTTTCTGTGGACTGCCTTTCTTGATAACCTCCAAAAGAAGTCTTTACTGTGCTAACCAGGATAAATGTCAATGAAAATAAACCACAGAACCCACATTCTTTTGAGGCCGATTTAAAAAAAAAAAAATACAGCAGTAAACAAGACTGGCAACTTTTGCTGATCAGAAAATGGAGCCGATGTGTTCATTTTCTTTCCAAACTTCTCCCTGGTAAGGAATTAAAAGTTCAGAAATATATATATGTAAATATATATAAAAGGAGATAACAAGTTGTTTGAAAGATGCTAAAAGCTTTGTTAGCAAATTAAGTTGCTCTAGATTTAGTGCTAAAAGAAGTTTGGCAGTTGAGATGTGTGTTCAAATTATGATACTTGGAAAAAGAAGTGATAATAAATGCAAATCTAATTTGGATTCTGGAAACTTTAGCTGATTAACTAAAGATGGAGCCGAAATCATTTAATCCCCTCACATTAAATTTACCATTTTATTTTTATAAATTGAAATCAGAGATAGATACCCAAACTCAAAAGTCCTAGGGAAAAAACATATAAGCACTGGCCATTGACCCCTGCCCATTTATGAGTTGCTCATTCACCTCTGCCCAGAATTACATGGCTCAGGACAGGAGATTGCTTTTTCTTCCTTGGTGCTCGGAGGTAGTTCCACGTGTGCTTTTGATTTCTTGCCTGCTTGAGGCTGGTTACTCCAAGAAACAGCATACTTGTCCATCTGTGGAAATACAACCTTGAGACAACTGGAGATTTTGAGTTACTGGCCAGTCTCCACTTTCTACTTACTCACCTACTTTTAGTTTCTACAGGAAACAAATAAGGGCCGCTTAATCTATATGCTAATCCATACAGTCCTACACTTTTGCTGATGAGGTTATGTGATGAGGCTATCTGATGTGCACTCGTGGTTTAATAACTAAATCCCATGATCTCATAAACATGGAATATTAAGAAATTAAGATGACAGCACACGTTTCCCGACAGTTTTTGCAGAGTGGTTTTACAGCTTCCCTTTTATATTTAAGGTGACGACACTTGTCAACACAAGCAACAAAGGCCCATCTGGTAAAAAGAAAGGGAGGTCAAAGAAAGCCCATGTACTGGCCGCATCTGTAGAGCAAGCTACTCAGAACTTCCTGGAAAAGGGTGAACAGATCGCTAAGGAGAGTCAAGATCTCAAAGAAGAGTTGGTGGCCGCTGTAGAGGATGTGCGCAAACAAGGTAGGCAGAATCTCGGTGATAAGAGGGATCATGTGGATTTTTTTCTTTGGGAACGATGGATACACAAAGGCGTAGTTTTATCTTTTCCCTCCATGTGTACACTATTTTCAGTGTTGGCTGGAACTAGGTGTATACACAAAGACATTTTGTTGTTGTTGTTGGTATAGTTTAGCACAGCTACAAATAGTCCGTGTCTGCTGTTTCTTCAGAATATTTTAATTGTTCTTCGTTGGTAGATGAAAACAAACTCATTGTGAAATTCAGACTTTAAGGAGGAGGGTTAAAAGGACTTATACTTATTGAGTCACTAAAAACCCAGGATTTTAAGGATAATGAGTGAGAAGAATGTAGAATGATATAAGATTATTATTGAATGATATAAGATTTACAAATTTATACTTTCAGTTTGTAGCTTTTCTCACACATCTAGTTACTTATCATATTATATATTCAGCTTTTTAAATTTTTTATTTGTAGTAAAATAGACATAGTCTAAAATTTATCATCTTAACTATTTTTAAGTTTACAGTTCAATATGTTATGTATATTCACATCTTGGAGAAACTAATCTCCAGAAGTTTTTCATCTTGTAAAAGTGAAACTCGGTGTATATTTAAAAAGTTCCCATATCCCCATTCCCCCAAGTTCCTGGAAACCAACACTCCACTTTTTTTAAATTCTATGAGTTTGACTACTTCTGCTACTTCATAGAATTGTAATCCTATGGTGTAAGTCTTTTTGTGTCTGGATTGTTTCATTAGTGTAATGTCTTTGAGGTCAGTAGATGGTGTGGAGTATGTCAGGATTGTCTTCCTTTTATGGATGAATAATATTGCATTACATGTATGTACCACAATTTTTTTTACCCACTTGTACATACATGGACCTTTTTGTTTGTTCAACTCTTTTGCTATGAACCTGAATATATAAATTTCTTTGATTCTCTTCTTTTAGTTTTCTTGAATATGTGCCCACAAGTGGTAGTGTTGGATCATATGGTAATTACATTTTAAGTCTGAGGAACCTTCATGCTCTTTTTTCAAAATGGCTCCACCACTATATACTCCCATTAATAGCATAGAAGACCTCTGATTTCTGCCTTGTCTTTGCCAGCATTTGTTTTTCTTTTCATTTCTTTCTTTCTTTTTTTTTAATAGTCACCATCATAATTGGTGGGAAGTCATATTCCATTATGGATTTTATTTATATTTCCCTAACTATTAATCATGTTGACCATTTTTTCATATGGTTGTGAACCGTGTATTTTCTTAGGAGAATTGTCTCTTCAACAACTTTGCCTGTTTCTTAAGTTATTTGGTTTTGCTGTTATTATTCTTGCGTTGTAGCAATTCCTTGTGTATTCTGGGTATTAACACCTTATCAGATATGGATTTGCACATATTTTCTTTATTCCATAGGTTGCCTTTTTCAGTCGACTTTATCACTTGAAAAAGTTTTTAAATTTTTATACAGTCCTACATGGCATTGTTAGTTGAAAGTTCTAAGAACCCTGAAATCAGAATGGACACCTAATCTCCAGCTTGGCTTCCCTCTGCATTTCTTATCTCCATGGACCCCGTGCATATCTATCCAGTTGCATATTGCAGAAGCCTTGGTGTCATTTTTGTTGATTCCCTTTCCTTTCACAGATGGTCTATTATAAATTATCATGCATTTCAACTCCCAAATATGTGTTTTTTAGACTACTTTCTATCTTGTTTATTCAAAAATGCCATGTTTTTACCTGTCGCAAGGACTTTTTGTGTGCTGTCTTCTTTCAAACAGTTAAGGATGAATCATTGTGCACAGTTCAAAGAAAACCTTCCCAAGCAAGTTTTCTCTGACAACCCTGTCATACTTTTTCATGAATCTTTTCATTGTTTTTGTCTTTTCAAAAGGTAATTAATCACTTGTAAGATGACATTGTTCCTAGCCACACTATAAATTAATAGAGACTCTCTGTCTTTTGCTGTTTGTTGATTTATAATGCTTAGCTCTCCTAAGATTTCATTAAATACTTGTTGAATGAATGAATAGATGGGAGGATGGCTGTTCTTTTCCCATTCTTCTTGCAACCCTACTACTTTTTAAATTCACAACTGAATGTTTAGTACCCAGTGTAACAATCCTTCTTCCACACCAACATTACCTGTTCTTCATGTTGCCATTTTCTTCCCCATTTTCTTCTTCTCCATAAAAGTTAATTTCATAAATTTAAATAGTTATTTTAATTTGAAATGTTAAATGTCCCATATTTCATCTACTGTGAACAGAATACATTTGTATATGTGTTTTGGCAATGTGAAAACTTCTAAGTTTTCAAGTGCATTTGAAAATTGGTATTCCTTATGAACTGCAGATGGGCAGCTGTTCATTTTCGTGCATGTGGAACCCTGGATATTTTGTTGTTCTTTTCTTTTGTTATTTTTTTACATTGACTGACACAATAAAGTACACATACTTAAAATATATACTTTGTTGAGTCTTGACAACTGTATATACCCGTGAAATCATTACTGCAATCAGGATAGTGAACATATCTATAGCTGGGAGAGGGTGTTTGACTTTTCTCTCGCCTTGTTCTTAAAACATTTTCTTTTTTGGGTGATAAGTTTCCACATCTAGTTTTCTCAGGACCCTTGTAGGTTTTCCTTCTTTCTCTTCCAAGTTAATTTTCACACATTTTTAGAAATTAACATTTTAGTTTTCTTGAAGCTTATATGAAATGGTGTTTTGTGGCTATAATAACCAAATAGTTGTCAGCTAGACTAGAGTTATTAGAGTAAGGAATTTGTACAAATGCTAATTTGAGCAGCTTATAATGGTTGTTCTCCTAGAGAATTCCTCTCTGTATTTCTTGCCACAGACAAATGAAGCTTCTGAAATGATGGCTTTATATAACCTGTAGAAAGCTCAATTGCCATGTATTCTCTTCTCTGAATAATGTCAAATTCAAGAAAACATTAATATGCAAAATAGAAACTCTATTTTTGCCATCAGCCTTTAGAACTCTCTTTTCCTGTTTCTCTCACTCTCCTGAATCTCCTGTACACCTCAGGTGCTTATTTCACGGGAGACCCATCTCTTTTCCCTGATAGAAGGTCCTCGGTTTCCTGTTCAGTTCTGTGCCCACAGTCTCTCATTTCTTTATTTGCCTTCTCTTGTAATCTCCTTGGCCTCTCTGCCTAGCTTTGCTCAGTCTTCCTGTTTGCCCATTACCCATGTTACTCACATGTGAGAGCCTGAGTTTGTTTTCAGAAGACACTTAGGAAGGAAGGAACTTGAGGGGAGAGATGTGGACTAGGGCTGGGTATTTAGTTATCAGAAATGTTAGAACCTATTATCTTTCCTTATACTATAGAAATCTGTTTGCTGATATGGAAGATGATATTCAGAAATTATGGAAACATTTACATTTAGAAACATTAGCCTCCTTTAACCATGCCTTCCTCAACATCCATTCATTTAATAAATAAATCATATTAGCTTGGAAGTTCAATCTATTAGTTTCACTTTCACTTTCCCATTCCAGGGCCTCAAGCATGCTAGGCAGGTATACCACCCCCACCCATCCTTGTTTATGCTTTTTTAAATGATCAAAGAGTATTATTATTTTTTTTAAGTTTCAGCATGAGTAAATGCCAGAAATTTAAATACTATACATGCCCATTTGCAGAGGTTAAATATAGTGCCACTATTTTTGTTCTTTTGACATTTCACAATTCTCATGGTAATGCTTACAGTTTATCTAGCAACCATATATACGAAATTATCTACTAAACTTCATTGTTAATGAAGTTTATTAACCTCACATGGTTAAATTCAATGTTGTTTATCATTTAAAAAATATATAATCTCTCTTCAACCTAGGCGAGTGCCACATTCTTAAAAAGTGCCCAGTATGAGTAGTGAATATGTTTTTTTCCTCGAATATTCCAGAGGAAGATTTCCTTTGGAAATCTTGTGCTTTCAAGTTATATCTTTAAAATAAACTTTATAAATAAAATAAACTTTTAAAATTTGTTCTTTCAAGTTATATCTGTAAAATAGTCTTTGAGGAAGCCTGTACTAATATTTGCATTAAAAACTTATAGTAAAAATAGTTTTTTTCCAAAAGAATTATCGGATTCAAAGCCTAGAACTCAGGAGATGGTGTATCTGTGTGCTTGCTTTATAATAAATAAAATAGTTGATATGTGTACACTAGCTTCCTGTTAAGTTTAGGCTCCATCAGGATAGGAACAACAAGGTATGTGCATGTCTTTCCACAAGATCCTGTCACAGTGCTCTAGGACATGGCAGGAGATAGGAAGGAGGCTTTCTGAGCAAATCAAAAGAGCCTTGCAAACTCAGTTAATGTTCCATATCCTAATCTTACTTTGGTAAATATCTAGATGTTTAAGCTAAATAACTAAGCCACCTTCAGCTTCAGTTTTTCCATTTTTCAAATATAGATGGTTGCTATATAATCCCAGGATTATTTTTTATTGGTTCTTCTTAATTATACATAGCATTAGAATTCATTTTGACAGAATTATAAAATCATGGAATATAATTTGTTCTAATTCAGTCCCCAATATTTCTCCCTTCCCTCTGTTCCTTCTTTACCCTATTCCTATCTCTCTACTATTTGCTGCTATTTAGTTAGTAGTGTCTTCTGGATATGTATAATGGGGGAATTCACTATATAGTACACTGTTTTAGTCAGCTATTTCACTATTGTGACTAAAAAGACCAGACCAGGACAACTGTAGAAGAGGAAATATTTATTTAGTGGCTCAGAGGTCTTAGTCTATAGAAGGCTGGTTCCATTCACTGGTACACGGTGAGGCAGAATATCATACCCTGAAGAGTGTGGCAGAGGGAAGCAGCTCACATGGTGATCAGAAGGCAGAGAGAGTGAGACCCCACTCACCAGATACAAATCTATACCCCAAGCCACACCCCAACTCCCACCTCCTCCCACTTCAATTACCACTCAGTTAATCCCTATCAGGGGATTAATTTACTGTTTTGGATAAGATTCTTATAATTCAATCACTTCTCCTCTGAACCTTCTTTCATTGTCTAATATGTGAGCTTTTGGGGGACACCTCACATCCAAACCATAACATACACTGTGTTTACATATGTACATATGAATGTTATGTCAGGTTCATTCTACTGTTCTTCCCTTATTCTGTCCTTCCTCCTTCCCTCCCAGTCTTCATCAGCTAGTCTACTGATCTTTCTTTTATTTTGATGGAATCTCCTCTTTTCCTTTCTTTCTCTCTAGTTTTTTAGTACCTTATTTTGGACTAGCTTCTGTATATCACAGAGACGTTTGATCTTACTTTGGGGAACTGGCTTATTTCACTTAGTTTGATAATCACCAGTTCCATTCATTTACCATCAACTGCTCTAATTTCATTCTTATTTATGGCTGAATAATAATACATTGTGTGTGGGGGGGGGAGAGAGAGATTGATTTTCTTAATTCATTCATCTATTTGAAGATCACCTAGGTTTATTTCGTAAGTATGCTGATTTTAAATCTTTGGGGTATATATTGAGGAGTGGGATAGCTGGGTCCATATGGTGGTTCCATTCATAGTTTCTTGAGGAATCTCCATACTGCTTTTCAGAGTGATGCACTAATTTGCAGTCCTACCAACAATGTATGAGTGTATCTTTTCCCCCTACCTCCTCACTAACGCATATTATTATGGTTTGTGTTCTTGATGATTGCCATTCTGGACTGAAGTGAGACGAGATGTAGTTTAATTTGCATATCCCTAATTGCTAGAGATGTTGAACATTTTTGATGTTGTCCAGTTGCATTACTTTTTTTGAGAAGTTTCTGTTTAATTCTTTTGCTCATTTATTAATTGGGTTATTTTATTTTTTGAGGTTAAGATTTTTGAATTATTTGAATGTCCTAGATAATTAATGCCCTATCTGAGGAGTAGGTGACAAAGATCTTTTCCCATTCATAGGCTCTTTCTTCACATTCTTGTTTCCTTTGCTGTGAGGTTTTTAATTTGATACCATCACACTTACTGACTTTTGGTTTAATTTCTTGTGCTTCAAGAGTCTTTTTAAAGAAGTCAATTCCTGTGCTGGTATGTTGGATTGTTGAGTCTACATTTTCTTCTAGCAGTTGCAGAATTTCTGGTACAATTCCTAAGTCTTTGATCCATTTGAGCTGAGTTTTGTACAGGGTGAGAGATAAGGTTTAATTTTTTTCTAGAACATATGGATTTCTAGTTTTCCCAGCAACATTTGATGAGAAGGCTATCTTTTCTCCCACATATGTTTTTGGCACCTTTATCTAACATGAGATAACTATTTTGTGAGTTTGTCTCTGGGTCTTCTATTCCATTGATCTTCATGTCTGTTTTGGTGTTAGTACTATGCTGTTTTTGTTACTATAGCTCTGGATTATTTAACTGATGGTACCGGGATTTTTAAAAACTGAAGCATGAGATATGTGCCATGTTACATTTATTAGTTATAATTTGTTGACTTAATCTGTTCTACCTCTCACAGTAGCTTTCCCTCCTATTAGGGAGCTATCCTGGTACATTCCAAGTAGGGTTCTGACTGCATGTCTCAATGTGGCTTAGAGATTGTGGGCATTTTATGTAGTCTCAACATACTACGAGTGGATGGTTGTGTAACTATGGACCATGTATAGAAGAATCTCTTGAAAATAAGGGATGCAAACGAGTTTTTTCAATACATCCCTTTTTATTGAACCTCTTGGCCAAAGGAAGCTTGGGACAGAGATACCAAATATTTTTGTGTTTACCACCAAGACTTTCCTGGACTGAAAACTCTTATCTGCATTATGTACCAATCTAGGGGTTAGTGAATATTAGAATCACCTGAGAAATATTTAAAATCTTGGTGACCAGGCTTCATTCATCCTTATCAGTCACATCAGATTATCTGGAAGGACTCGGGCAACAAGGTTTATGGCTCCTCTCATGATGCCATTGCACAAACAATTTGAGAATAGACTTTTCTTCTGCATCCAATTCCCTATGGATGATTCATTGTCCTTGTTAGTCAGCAAGTGTTTCATAGTAGACAGCAGATTACAGTCAATCATCCTGTAAGGTGTCTGAGCTTATGTTTTAATTAAAGGGAAGTATATAAGAATTATATAGGAGAAGCAATCTGATATTCTATATTAAATATCACAGTTATATTCTATGATAAATATATGATTTATTTATTTATTTCCCAAACTTCTCTGTCACCAAAGTTCCATTCTGATAGTATTACCATCTGCTACGATATGATATGATCTGAGCCTGATGTTCTATAGGTGCTTAGGGATTATGAAAGTCTATATTAGGCAGTCATATCTTTAGGACAGATAAATATTTGAAGATTTCTGTTAAAAGAAATATATATAGCTGAAGTTAATAAGAAAGGAGGTGATGTTTAAGCTAAGCACTGATTAAAAATTTGTGGAGATAAGCATTTCAAGTGATTTTCAAAGGCAAAGAGGTAAGAATGATACTGAGATTTAAGAATGGGCAGAAAACCCCAATTTGATGGGAAGTTTTATATTCAAGTCCATTTAAAAAAAATAGGGTAAGATGATGGGAAGGGAACAGATTGATTAAGTTTAGTATCGACAATATGAGGGAAGGAATTTATAAAAGGAGAGAGGGAGAAAGATTGGAGTGGAGAAATAAGCTATATAACTAGTTGGTTGCTACCTATGTAAGTTATATTTTAGAAAGATTAATATGACACTTTCTGAAAAGCTGACTGAATCAGAGAAGGACTGGTATCAGACAGGTTACTCAGGTGTGAGTTACAACAGCAGTTGAAACAAAACAAAGCACACTAGTTTGATGATCCGGGATTGGGGTGGTGGGAATGGGAAGAAAAACTAACTAACTAATATTACAGTATTGCCAAATAAATAAATAAGAGATTTTCCAATTTATTGAACGGAAGGCACACAAGTCAACATTTCTGTTTTTAGCCAAAGGCAACATGTTTGGGAAGCCTTAAGGGGTGACAGGAACAGAGGAGAGAGGACCGGTTTGATTTTAAACATTGATGAACGAGGAGGTCTGCCTAGCAGATGGTAATACTATCAGAATGGAACTTTGGTGACAGAGAAATTTGGAAGTCTTTGAAGTTGATAAATGCAGCTCTCAGAGGCAGAGCTTCCTTTGAACATGTGCCAATAGATAAACAATAGAGAGATATAGGTCTAGTTTTGGAAGAAAGGCCAACACATGATTAGAAAATTAAATAGAAATGAAATAGAAAGGGAAGTGTGCCCTGACATGTGCCCAGAGAGCAAAGACAATACAGAATCCTGAAATCTAAGGGAATAGGATATTTTCTGCAGGAAAATGGTGATCAATCTAAACTTGAGAATGTTGTAATTAAGCCAGATTCTTCTGAGGCCTTGGAAGATGAATAACGAGGAAGCACCTTGGATTTTGCTAGAAAGGTGTCATCAGTTACATTTAAAAGTATACTTTTAAGAGAGCAATAGTTAAAAAGAAGGAAGAGCTGCCAAGAGAACACACCAGATGGTGAAGGAATTGATGTAGGCAGGAAAGCTAACTGGTCCTTCCTTTGGTCATTTGTGCTACTTACTGCACATGCTTCTTTTTGCTCTTGTAGAGAGCCTGGTACTCAAATGAGGGTCTCTGTGATGTTAGTTTGTGTACTTCTGAGCCTGGCACAATGCCCGCACATAATGAATATCTGATACATGCTTTGGAAGATTGTTGAAGAATGGAAGGAGAAAAATGGAAGAGTGATGGAGGGATATTAAGAGCAAACCAAGAGTATAACTGATTGCTTATTTTTTCTATCTTAAATCAAAAATATTGGCATGTCTGAAGAAACAGAGCCACAGTTGTAGATACAAAGGGGATGTGCTCAGGACTGTTGCTTAAAATGATACCAAAGAGATGCTTTGTGATCTAGAAAACAAGTAGTGAGGAAAGATATCCCTAGCAAATGTTTTATAGAAAAGATGAGGGACAGAGTAGATTGGATGAAACATCTTGATTATTTTGAAAAAGATGGAGGTGATTTGGATGGACCATGGATATCTGCTCTTTGACCATTGTTGAAGATATTATGTAATAGTTTTTGCCTTTTAATGGCATCTGTGTGAGTTTTTCATCCTTTTTTTTTTTTTGGTGGGGGTGCTTTACCACTGAGCTATATTCCTAGTCCTTTCTGTTCTTTATTTTAGCAACGGGAGTCTTGCTAAGGTGCTGAGGCTAGCCTAAAACTTAGGATCTATCAGTCTAAGGTATTGACTGAGATTTATATGGCCTTAACCCAACCTAATGGGAATCTCATTGAGCAAAGTTACAAAGATGTACATGTCTAAGAGGTGGTCTTTTTTCTGAGCTATTTTCTAAATCTGAGAGATGGCTAAGCCATACATTACTTATACAGTCTTTTCTTTGCCTGGTTTCACTAACCTCCAAGATGAAGTCATAGAGTGATGTCAAATAGTTTTGTTATTTTTCCTCAATGTTTATTGAAATGCTGGTGACCATAGTTGAGTCAGAGAAGGAAACACTGAGAATAATAGAGGAGGAGAGAAAGTGGTCTATCACATCTCTAAGAAGATGTAAACCTTGTCTCTTGATGACCTGGTGAATGTCTCCTGTTTCATTCCTGTTGGATCCAACAGAAACTCCAGTTGGTAACCAGTGTATGTACTCCCGAGCTGAGAGCCAGCCAAGGGCTATTAATCTGACCTGGAGGGTCCCACTGTCCCAGCTACCCCTCCTCCTCCAGCTTTAATTATTTAAAGCAACATCCTGAGGGAAGGGTTGGGATAGTGTCCCATCTCCCTCAGCACTTTCCATGAAGATCGGCATCTCAGAAGAGGCGAGGGGTATTTTCAGGATGCTGCTATTCCACCGTGTGTCCTTTTTGCTCAAATACACCTTGTTTTCTGCCTTTACTCTTTATACACTGAACGTTCGATTTTCCAATAGACAATAGGCTTCCATTTCTATGCTCTGTGCTATCCCTTCTGAGTTAAATGGATGAATACTCTTAAATGGATGGTGCATTACCATATTCTGGTGGGCGCTACTATTGGTTGTGTGGTGAGATGGCACTTCCTTTATGACCAGAGGTACAGGTCTCCACTGAAAGCAAATCCTAGTGGAAGAAAAAAGTACTCAATTTTCTATGGGTCCACCTTCTTTGAACCTAAACTTCATTGCATATAGATTCAATAGTACTGAAAATGATATTATCATTTTATAGTTATCTCTGGGTACCTTCAGGGAATTTATTCCAGGACCCTTACCAAACTCCTTGGATACACAAGTTCTGTATATAAAATGGCATAATATTGCATATAAAAACACATGTCTTCTTTCATTCTCTAAGTCATTTCTAGATGCCTTATAATACCTAGTAGGATATAAATGTTATATAAATATTTATTGTACTATATTGTTTAGTGAATAAGGAAGAGACAAAAATGTCTGCACATGTTCAGTAAAGATGCATTTTTTTTTCAAAGCTGAGGATACCTAATGCAGGCAAAGATGTGGAAGTAGAGGAACTAACCATAGTTAGTTGAATCTTCAGATACATAAACCACAAATACAGAGGGCCAATGCTAATATAATAGAATACACATGTAGAATTTCAAAAAGGACACACCTTGAGTTTAGAATAGTGAATGTCTTTTTAACTCCAGAAGTGCAACTGAGCTGGGTTACTGTGATGACACCTTCTCTTCTTCTATAGAAGTAGTGCCTTTTATAAATGTTTCTCAGAGTACAGTTCACAGACCACCTAGTTCAGAGTCCTTGGAAAGAGAATGGGAGATGTCTATAAAAATTCAAATTTGTGGGCATAACCATAAACCTAGATTCTGTACATCTTGAGTGACACTGGGATCTTTACTTTGAAATAGGACTTCAAGTGAATTTTATGCTTGCAAAGTTTGAGAATCACTAATAGTATAAGTTTAATACATCTTTATGAATATAATCTTCAATTAATTTCTTTTATTTTCTATCAAAAAAGATGCTATCAAGGCTGGGGGTGTGGCTCAGTGGTAGAGTGCAGGCTTCACGTTCACACAGGTTTCAGTTCTATGCCCAGAAGCTCCCCCCACCAATGCTGTGACATCAGAAGTTTAAAAAATGGATAATACAAAAGAACCTAGGAGTTAATATAATGACTATAAGATAAAAAGAGGTTTGATATGAATATATCATGAAGATGCATAAATGTGAAAAAGCCATACACCTTAGGATTCATCTTAATATAAATTTTAACATTTACAGTAGCTTTAACTGTTGCACATGTTGTTAAGTAAAATATGTTTGTATGCCAGTGTTTGCATTAGCTGAGGGCCCAGGAAAATCTCAGTCAATGCAAAGCTCTGGTTTCCAGCGATTGGGAGATAACTGCACATTGTTCTTTCCCTTGACCCCTCTTTCTGGAACTCTTGGCTCTAGAAAATGCTATAATCTTTCAACAAGAATAATGGCAATGCTTTCTCCTGTTTATTGATTGCAACTACAGTTATAATACATTTGGCATATTTTGTCTCAAAATTATTGTTAGTCATTTGTAGTATTATTATCCATATTTCACATGATACTCATGCTGAAAGATCTCTATATCCAAAAATTGACCAAATAATTCATCCAATATTTTTTGAGTATTCGCTATGCATGGGTACTATTTTGGGTGCTAAGAATATAGAATAAATAAAAAAAAGACATTCCCTGCCTAGAGAAATATTACATGCTGTGATGAGGCAAACAAATAAGTAAAAAAAAAATTGTACGAGCTGATGATTTGGTCTATAGAAGTAGTTTGGAAATGAAACAAAAGATAAAATTGATAAGTTGAACTTAAAAACTTCTATTATGTGAAAGAAAATGCTGAGAAAATGAAGAGAAGCCATACACTGGGGGAAAAAATATCTGTCAGTTACAACACTGATGAAGTACTTGTACCCATAATGCAAAAAGTACTCTTAAAATTCAGCAATAAGAAAACAAACAATCCAATTTTAGAAAATGGATGAACAACCTGAATAGACACCTTATCAAAGAGTATGTACAGATGGCACATAAGCATAGGAAACAATGTCATTATCTTTTGTGAGTGGGGAAAAGCAAAATGAAACAGCAATGAGATTTCACTAGACATCTACTAGAATCACTGAAATATCTAAAGCTGTGGAAGTACAGGAACTCTTACTCATCTGGATGCAAGGTGATACAGCCACTTTGGAAGATAGAGTGTCAGGTTTTTCATAAAACTGAGCATGAAATTACTTTCTAACCCTGTAATTATAATGCTAGGTATTTACCTCATGATTTGAAAACCTTTTATTAGCATGACTTACCTAACTCTGTTCAACTTTCTAAGTAAACATTTTTTTTATTTTACACTAATCTCTGATTTACACAAAATTTGGAAAGATAGTACAGAAAGTTCCCATATCCCTATGCCCACTTTTCCTGATTATTAGCAACTGCACTTTTTGATACATTTGTCACCATGAATGAGCCAGTTCTGGTAAGTTATTGAGATGAGTACTGTTGTAAGAAGGAAACACAGTAACAAAACTTTAATATGCTAATATGCTTAGCAAAACTGGCAAGCACAGTATAAATCCTGAAGATCCTATTTCTTTAGCTGTCTTGTAATGAACAATATATCTGTATGAATAAAAATCAGAAATCTTGTTTCTAGTACTTGTTTCTTGTTTCTTCTTGTTTCTTCTCATACCCTTTATTGAGACCTAAACTTGTCAGTCTTAGTAAAGTTGTGGTTGCTATTGCCTTTCATGGAAAAAAAAATTAAATCAGTTTATAAGGATATATAAAACACAGAGAGAAAATTCATGAACAAGATGAAAGAAAATCAGGGTCAGAAACAAGGGAAGCTGAGAAAGTGACTGATTGATGTGCAGGCTCATTAGAACCCAGCCATCTGTGCTTACATGTCCATCCTGGGGGCACAGCCACAGGAGGAATATGATGGGGGCTGGAAGATGGGGCTTCGGCTTTGCAGTGGACTTAGGTTCAAATTTAAACCCTGTGATTTTCCTGGGGCCTGAGCAGTGTGACTTGGCAAATTACCCTCTCTGTGCCAGTGTTTTTGTGAGTTCAGTGGTTCAGAGAGCCCACTCACATATACATGCTCAGGATCTGAAGGTCTGATGATGGGATACGAGTAAGTGCTCAGTTAACAGACTTAGCATACTGCAATCTGGAGAAACCTGGTGGCCCTTGCCTTTCTCGTTACATTATTGTCATATAATCTTATTACTACAACTGAGCAACTAGATTGGGCTCTCATGTAACAGATCACTCGTAAAGTTTATGATAATAGGCTATTTTTAATTATAAAATAATATTTCAGGGAGATCACTAAGTCAATTCTGTTTCATTTCTAATTTCCTTAAAATATCTGATCTTAATCATGCATAAATAAAACATTCTGCACTATCATATAGAGATAAAGAAACTTGGTTTTCAAGCATTTCTCTCTAAGAGCTAAAGCTAAGTCTGTAATTCAATCAAAAATGCATTTGACAACAACATCTTGAATAACAACAGGATAAGATTTATAAGATGAAGCTAACACACTGATGCATCCCTAATTATGATGTATGTTGGTGCCTTGATGCAAACTAGGCAGTCTTCATTAGCTTTGGATCCCTCTGAAAGTGAGACTCAATGAGCATGCCTCTAAGTTGGACTCTGCTTTTAACAAGAAAATAAATGGGGCAAGGCAAAAAGCTCCTAAAATCATGCTGAATTTTGTTAAGTGCATGCTAATAAAAGGTCCCAAAGGACCAGCTCTTGGAAATGACATATAGGCAATATCGGAAAATAAGACCTTACAATAAATTATGTAGATGCCATCCCAGCATTGCAAGGATAAGCAAAGATGACTTGAGTAGCTAGTAATGGGCTTATAGGTGAAATAGAGAAGAAATAGGAAGACAGGATAGGTACAGAGAAAATTCCCCTTTTTTTTTTTTTAATCCAGAAACAGAATGTTGGACAATATGTGCCTGTTTTTATGTTCTTTCAATTCAAGAAAAGTAAGAGCCACTTCTTCCAAAAGCTAATCTCTGCACTAGAGCCTTTGAATCCTTCCCTACTACCGTTTGGAGGACTCTTTTTGAGTGCTCATCTTCGTCCTGAATTTTCAGTTTCTTCCTTTCTACTGTAACAGTGCAAATGGCCTACAAATATGTTTTATGTGTAAACAAACAGAAAACCTTACCTAATAACAACCTTCTTCCAATTACCCCATTTTCTGCCTCTTTTAGACAAAACTTCTGAGGGAATAATCTATGCTTACTCAATTTTCTCCCCCATAGTCACTTAGTTTCTTTTCATTGTGCAATATATATATATATATATATATATTTGTCGCGACCCCTTGCCCGCAAGGAAGACGCAACTCGGGAATCTTCTTTCAGCGGTTTATTCAGGCCCTTGATATTTCTTCTACTAAATCCCTCGGATGCCCCTCCCAGCCTTAATATAGCATCTCAAGCCCCAATGTGAAGCTGCCACGTGGAACTTTTTCATAGGGTGCTGAAAAACCATGCGCCAACTCTCCCAAATAAGGAGTTGTTTGTCACATACCACAGCACAGACAGCGCCATCTTGTAATGGCGACCATAATCTGCATAAGCGGCAGAGGCGGCTCACCACATATATTTTTTTTTTTTGCAAAACACGAGGAGTAACAAGAATAGCAGTATCCAGACCCCTCTGTTTAAGAAATGAAATATCATGCATACAGTAGAAGCTTCACTGCTTATCTACTGATGTCTGTGTACCTTTTCCTCCCCATTCCCACTGCCCAAACATGGTTAGAGAGCTACAGCTCTGAATCTGTGTCTGCATTTACCCCATAATTTTTTCTTTTTTTTTTTTAGAGAGAGAGAGAGAGAGAGAGAGAGAGAGAGAGAGAGAGAGAGAGAGAGAGAGAAATTTTTTAATATTTATTTTTTAGTTTTTGGCGGACAAAACATCTTTATTTGTATGTGGTGCTGAGGATCGAACCCGGGCCGCACGCACGCTGGGCGAGCACGCTACCGCTTGAGCCACATTCCCAGCCCTTACCCCATAATTTTATGTTAGAACTGTTCAAACATTAACAGAGTTGAAAAAATTTTAGAACAGGTAATACCTGTTCCATCATCTAAATCTGCCTTTAACATTGTGCTACACTTGCTATATCCCAAATCTATTTTCCATGAATATTTAAGGGAAATTTGTAACTTATGAATGGTCACTTTCTTACAGGTGAAATAGAGAAGAAATAGGAAGACAGAAGAGGTCATACTGTTCTGGACCTCAGGTTCATTGCTCCATGGAACCTGCCCTGGTCTGAGTCATTGGGTTCAGCTGATGGTCCTTCCTGGACATTCTCTCTTTACATCGTTACCCAGTCTTTCAAAAGCAGCAATGCAGTTGCTCTTTATCCCATCCCCACTCCCTGGTATATCTCCTTTTCTTACCTTTTTAGGCTTCTACAATACCCACTTTTCTTCCTCTCCTTTTCTGGTACCACATCTTATTGGAATTCTCAATATTGGAAAGTTCCAAGGTTCTGTCCTGGACTTTCTTTTATTCTTTGAAATTCATCTCACTCTATACACCAAACAGTGTAAAATTTCCACTTATGGGTCTTAGCCTTGGATATATCCATAAACTATTACTCAAATATACCCTTCCTCTCCCCGCACCCCCAACTTCTGAAATGGGACTAATAATAATAACCCAGTTGTTTAAGGCAATAGCACTATATTCTGTTTTTCCTTTTATTTTTCCCATCCAAAGTCATAAATTAATTTTATCAGCTCAATTCAAGATATATCTTAAGTCAATCCATTTTATGGCGGTATAGCATAGCCTTTAAGAACAAAGGTTAAGAAACTATGGGGCCAGCTGGGCATGGTGGTGCATGTCTGTAATCAAGAGGCTGAGACAGGAGGATTGCAAGTTCAAAACCAGCCTCAGCAATTTAGTGAGGCCCTAAGCAACTTTGTGAGACCCTGTCTCTAAATTTAAAAATTAAAAAAAAAGAGAGAAGAAAAGAAAATAAGTAGACTACATTTATAAGTGGACTCTATCATTTACCAAATCAGTAGTGTTGGACAAGTCATTTTATCTCCCACTGGCCTTTAATCTTATCTAACATGGGAATAAGAGTACCTATATACCTATATTTTAGAGTGTTTTTTATGCAGGTAAGCCACTTAAATTGGTGACTGAGACACAGGTTTAATGTATTTCCCCAAGTTTGTATGTTGGAAACTTCAGCCCCAAGGCAACAGTGTTGAGAGATGGAGCCTAAAAAGAAGTGATTAATGTATGTACTGAGGGGTTGGGATAGTTATCTGGAGAGTGGACTTCTTCTAAAAGCAGGTTTGCCCCCCCACTGCTTTTTTGCCCTTTTATCTTTTGCCACAGGAAAATGCAGCTTCTAAGGAGACCCTAGGTAGGTGTTGGAACTTTCTATAATGAATTTACTAGCTTCCAGAACTGTGAGAAATTTATTTACTTATAAATTACTCTATGATGTTCTGTTATGATGACTCAAAACAAATTAAGATACAGTAAATATTATAACAATGCAAATTAAAGACACTTTCTTAGAAAGCCTTTTCTAGTCCCTCTACCCCCATAAAGAACAGGATGGGAACTGAGGGTGTAGTGTAGGCCCTGGGCTCAATCCCTAGCAAGGCAGCAACAACAGCAAAGATATAGGCACCTATTTAGAAATGCAGTCAAGAGTTTTCTAGAAAAATACCACCAAAGATTATACATGTATATATTAAAAGATTTAGATTTATATTAAAAGATTTAAGGAATTGATTCATATGATTTGGGAGGACTAACAAGTCCTAAATCTGTGGGGAGGCTGGCAGCTGAAGAATCATGTAGGAGTTAGTGCTGCAATCGTTAATGTCTCCTTCACTGGCAAATTTCAGTCTTTTCTCTTGAGATTTTTCAACCGATTGGATGAGGCCCACTCACATTATCAAAGATAATCTCTTCTACTTAGTGTTAACTGTAGCTACAAAAATACCTAGAGAGCAATAATAATTAGTGTTGATTAAATAACTGGGTGCTATTGTCTGGGTAAGTTGACACATTAAACATCATAATGGGTTATAGTTGTGAATCTTTGCAAATTTGGAATAATTATACATAACTAAGATAACAGTTATTTCTCTTTTCTAAACCTCTACAGCACAATGAGCTGTTTATTGCTCAGAACACTGCATTTAGAAATAGGTGCTTCTTGGTGCAAAATTCCTGTTGGAAAACCTTGACCTACAAAATGTAGGATGTGGTGAGTAGATGCCAAGGAGGAAGGGGCTCCATAGTTTCCATGTGTGCTTCATGGCTGCAGGTGAAGATTCCATTTTGCAAAAAGATACATATGTGACAGGTGTAAGCCAGGTATTATGTGTTAGAACTCCTTTTTGTCAAGTCATAATGACAGTCCTATATCATCAATAAAGTTTTAAGAGTTAGATAAATGCCAGAATGAATTTGAGACAGCATAAAGCATTTTCAAACTTGAGTTTCTGAAAACTCAATTGCTTGTAAAAGCAAAAAATTTCCTTTATGAAACTGGGAGTTAAACTGAAAAGCTACATAATTTAAATATATATTTAGAAAATTTTTAAATCAAACCTATGCTTTAGGTTCACCTTTTATCATTTTAATGTGATTATAAGGACTTAAAGAATTCTTGGCATGATTTATTTGAAGTTGTATGTTTAAAAGTGTTTCTAGTTTCTCTTTCAGAGGACTTGTCACTGATGTACAGAAATGCCTTTGATTTATGGGTATTGATTTTATATCCTATTACTTTGCTGAATTTATTTATTATTTCTAGAAGTTTTCTGATGGAAAATTTTGGATCCTCTAGGGATAGAATCATGTCGTCAGCAAATAGTGATGGTTTGAGTTCTTCTTTTCCTATCCATATCCCTTTAATTTCTTTCATCTGTCTGATTGCTCTGGCTAGAGTTTCAAGAACTATGTATGTTAAATAGAAGTGGAGAAAGAGGGCAACCCTGTCTTGTTCCGGTTTTTAGAGGGAATGCTTTCAATTTTTGTCCATTTAGAATGATGTTGGCCTTCGGGCTTAGCATAGATAGCTTTTACAATGTTGATATATGTTCCTGTTATCCATAGTTTTTCTAGTGTTTTGAACATGAAGGGGTGCTGTATTTTTTCCAATGCTTTTTCTGCATCTAGCGAGATGATCATATGATTCTTATCTTTAAGTCTATTGATGTGATGAATTACACTTATTGATTTCTGTATGTTGAACCAACCTTGCATCCCTGGGATGAACACACTTGATTGTGGCACACTATCTTTTTAATATGTTTTTGTATTCTATTTGCCAGAATTTTATTGAGAATTTTTGGATCTGTGTTTGTTAGAAATATTGGTCTGAAGATTGCTTTCTTTTATGTGTCTTTGCCTGGTTTGGAGTCAGGGTGATATTGGCCTCATAGAATGAGTTTGGAAGTGTTCCCTCTTTTTCTATTTCATGAAATAGTTTGAGGAGTATTGGTATTAGTTCTTCTTTAAATGTCTTGTAGAATTCAGCTGTGTATCCATCTGGTCCTGAGCTTTTCTTGGTTGGTTTCTGATGGCATCTTCTATTTCATTGCTTTAAATTGATCTGCCTAACTTGTGTATATCATCCTGATTCAGTTTGGGCAAATAATATGATTCTAGAAATTGTTTAATGCCTTTGATACTTCCTATTTTATTGGAGTATAAATTTTCAAAAAAAACTTCTAATCATCTTCTGTATTTCTATAGTGTACATTGTGATATTTCCTTTTCATCATGGATGTTAGTAATTTAAGTTTTCTCTCTCCTCTTCATTAGCATCACTAAAGATTTATCAATTTTATTTATTTTTTTCAATGAGCCATTTTTTTTTTGTTTTGTCGATTTTTTTCAAATGTTTCTTTTGTTTCACATTCATTGATTTTAGCTCTGATTTTAACCAATTCCTGTCTTCTACTGCTTTTGGTGTTTATATGTTCTTCTTTTCTAGGGCTTTGAGATGTAATGTTAGGTCATTTATTAGTTGGCTTTTTCTTCTGTTAAGGAATGAACTCCATGCAATAAACATTCCTCTTAGTACTGGCTTCATAGTGTCCCAGAGATTTTGATATTTTATTATCAGTGTTCTTGTTTGCCTCTAAGAATTTTTTTAAATGTTTAGTTGTAGATTGACATGATACCTTTATTTTATTTATTTAAATGGTGCTGAGATGAACCCAGTGCCCCATGCATGCAAGGCAAGCACTCTACTGTACAACCCCAGCCCTCTAAGAATTTTTTAATATCCTCTTTTATGTCGTTTGCAACTCATTTTTCATTCAACAGCATGTTATTTAGTCTCCAGGTGTTGAAGTAGCTTCTATTTTTTATTTTATCCTTGATTTCTAATTTCATTCCATTATGATCTGATAGAAGGCAGGGTAGTATCTCTGCTTTTTTGTATTTGCTAAGAATTGCTTTGTGGCATAATGTGGTCTATTTTAGAGAAGAATCCATATACTGCTGGGAAGAAAGTGAATTCACTCATTGATGGATGAAATATTCTATGTCTGTTAAGTCTAAATTATTGATTGTACTATTGACTTGTATAGTTTCTTTATTTAGCTTTTGTTTGAAAGATCTATCCAATGGTGAAAGAGGTGTATTAAAGTCACCGAAAATTATTGTGTTGTGGTCTATTTGACCCTTGTACTTCTGAAAGAGAAACTAGGAAAACTACTCCATTTACAATAGCCTCAAAAAAATTTAAATACTTGGGAATCAACTTAATGAAAGAGGTGAAAGACCTCTACAATGAAAAATACAGAATGCTAAAGAAAGAAATTAAAGAGCACCTTAGGAGATGGCAAGATCTCCCCTGTTCTTGGATAGGCACAAGTAATATTGTCAAAATGACCATACTACCAAAAGCACTATAAGGTTTAATGCAATTTCAATCAAAATCCTAATGACATTCCTCACAGAGATAGAAGAAGCAGTCATGAAATTCATCTGGAAAAATAAGAGACCCAGAATACCAAAGCAGTCTTTAGTACGAAGAGTGAAGCAGGTAGCATCACTATATTAGACCTTAAAGTATACTACAGAGCAATGGTAACAAAAACGGCATGGTATTGGTATCAAAACAGATTGGTAGACTAGTGGTATGAAATAGAGGACACAGAGATAAACCCACATAAGTACAGTTGTCTCATATTAGAAAAAGGTGCCAAAAATATATATTTGAGAAAATATAGCCTCTTCAACAAATGTTGCTTGGAAAACTGAGCAAAATGAAATTAAATCTCTATCTTTCATCATGCACAAAACTCAACTCAAAGTGGATCAACGACCTAGGAATTAGACCAGAGACCCTACGCCCAACAGAAGAAAAAGAAGTCCCAAATCTTCATCATGTTTGATTTGGCCCTGACTTCCTTAACAGGACTCCTAAAGAGCAAGAAATAAAATCAAGAAACAATAAATGGAATGTACTCAAACTAAAAAGTTTCTTCTCAGCAAAAGAAATAATCAGTGAGGTGAATAGAGAGCCTCCAGAATGGGAGCAAATTTTTACCACATGCACATCAGATAGAGCACTAATCTCTAGGATATATAAAAAACTCAAAATCTTAACAACAAAAAAATAAATAACTCAGTCAATAAATGGGGCAAGGAACAGAACAGATACTTCTCAGAAGATGATATAAAATCAATCAGTAAAAATATGAAAAAGTGTTCCACATCTCTAGCAATTAGAGAAATGCAAATCAAACTACTCTAAGATTTCATCTCACTCCAGTCAGAATGGCAGTTATTATGAAGACAAACAACAATAAGTGTTGGTAAGGATGTGGGGGAAAAGGCACACTCATACATTGCTGGTGGGACAGCAAATTGGTGCAACCAATATGGAAAGCAGTATGGAGATTCCTTGGAAAACTTGGAATGGAAACACCATTTGACTCAGCTGTCTCTCTCCTCAGTTTATACCCAAAGAACTTAAAAACAGAATACTACAGTGATCAGCTACATCAATGTTTATAGCAGCAGAATTCACAATAGCTAAATTGTGGAACCAACCTAGATGCCCTTCAATAGATGAATGGATAAAGAAAATATGATGTGTGTATACACACACACACACACACACACACACACACATAGACACACAATGGAATATTACTGAACAATAAAAGAGAATAAAATCATGGCATTTGCAGGTAAATGGATGGAGATGAAGTGTAGTACACTAAGCAAAGTAAGCCAATCCCCAAAACCCAATTGCTGAATATTTTCTCTGATATGGAATGCTGATCCATAATGGGGATGGATGTGGGGAACATGGGAGGAATGAAGGAACTTTAGGAGGGAGGGAGAGGTAGGGGTCAGGGGTTAGGAAAGATGGTGGAATGAGATGGACATTATTACCCTAAGTACATGTATGAAGACATGAATGGTGTAATTCTACTTTGTGTACAGAGACATGAAAAACTGTACTCTATATGTGTAATATGAATTGTAAAGCATGGTACTGTCATGTATATCAAATTAGAATAAATAAATAAATTTTTAAAAAAAGAAAAAAAATGTTTCTAACAACCCAAGGATAGTTCAAATGTGATAGTACTATTAAGCCAATCTGGCATTCTGTTTTGAATTTCTAAAAATAATGCTAGTAGGTAAATACATAGTCAAAACAGTATTTTTCAGTGTTTTTGCCATTTCTATTCATATTGTTATGCTGTTATGGATCCAATGAAATTTTATTGTAGTTTTTAAACATAAAAATATTTCATAGCATTACCTTTTTAAAATCCCTTAAAGTGTGCACTATATGAGAATTGGCTGCAGTTTGTTGCTCCATATTATAATTATATTATAGCTCTCTGATGCACATTCATAAGGGAATATTTAAGGGCTGAAAGGTCAGAAGTATTAAATATTTACATTTATTAGAACCTGATCTTTTGGTATAGGCAGAAAGGAAAGAAACTAATTGGTTTACTTCCAGTTGCAGGCTTTATGAACTTACTGCTTTGGTAATTTCTTAAATGTCACAATTAAAAATATTGACCTATTTCTCTATGGGCTTTCATTGAAATGGTAGCAGTCATCTATAATATTACCTAATAAATTTAAAATATGGCCTTTAAATAGAAATGTGGTTATTATAACTAATATTTCTCCTCTTAATGCCAAAAGCTCTAAATAACAAGTGATTACTCTTCTTGGTATAATAATCTCCTGAGCAGTCCAAAGTGCTTTGTTTTCCTTAACAGATGCAAAACAGGATGGCCTCACCATTAATTAAGCTGTGTTTATCTGAACAATCCTACTTTTATCTCTGGTTTTAATTTCTTATCCAAGAAACAAAACCTTCAAGTGTGATATATTCTAATATCTCTTTAAATCATACATTTTTGTCTTTTTTTTTTAAAGGAAGATGAAGAACAGTAGGGCTGTCCACATTAGGGATTATGCCACATTAGGGATTAGGGACCTGATGGAATCTTTAAGAGCTCTACTTTAGTGGAACAATCTCCATCTTCAGTTCTTTGTTTAAAGAGACTGGTAAAATTCAGATTGTTATGTTAAGAAACTTACAAAGTGGGTGGCCGCCCAGAGTGTATCTCCAGGAAATCAGAAGGATGAAGTATATCAAGCAGTTGGTAGTTCTCTGGAATTAGTAAATATTGGAAAACAAAATCTCCATAATAGCCCAGAATACCACATCCTCACTATTTACTGAGTGAATTGGGCTCTGGTCCACAGAAGAAAATGGTGAGTATTTATGGGCATCTGGATGTGCAGCTTGCAGCCTTTGAAAATGCCTGGGAAAGTGAGTCCCTCACCTCCATGGAATGAGATGGCAAGATGCATGAAAAAAGTTCAACTGATGATTAAGGAACCAGTGACTGGATAGATGAACACTAGAGAGCTGTATAGGAAATTGGGAAAAAAAAAATCAGGAAGTTTCTATCAGTGTCCAGTACTACCTTGAAGGCATGGATAAGTCTGGCTTCAAAATCTAGATCAACTGATTTTTGCTCAGAAAGAACATCCTTTAAAGACATGCCCTGCAATTATAGCTCTGATGACTTTTAATTAGTAAAGAAGAAGGCTTGCATCACATTTGATTTCAGGAGCATTTGCTACCTTTTCATTGAAGTGAAATGTGGCAAAACCCTGGTGGCTTGCTGCAGGACACTATAACTTATCTCAGTATGTTGATGAGTACGTTGATAGCCAAGGAGGAAGTTCTCATCCCTGGCATTAATGTGACCATAGTCTTTGTGGCCCAGGAGGAGCAGGAGTTCTTTGACAACCTGGACTTTGATGTAGAGGAATTTGCCAGGGTCTTACGGATGGAGACCATCCTGTTCCACTCCAGGAATTTGTGATGGGCAAAAAAGCAGTGCCTGTGCCTCATTCCATGGCATTGAAAGCACGTTCTCTGTGTTGGCAGCCGAGAATGTGATTCTCAGTTCTTCATCAGTCTCCTGCAGAACATCTCCCATGAATTTGTGAGCAAGTGGATCACAGGCTACTTAAGTAATAATTTTGCTGGAATGCACATCCCAACAAGTTCAAGGTGTATATGAGCCATGGTAGTAATCCCTGGGTATTGAACTTTGAGTAAGTACCCTGATTAGTGGTGGGAAAAACATCATATAGTTTTTGGTGTTGAACTAGAATTGACCAGGAAAAGCAGCAATACCTCCATGATTTTCATCTTTCAGAAAGCCAGGAGTAAGGATGTCATGCTGTTGCCCATAGGTCAACATATTATTTCATATACTTCTAGAATGGAAAGTTCAACAAACATAATTATGAAGAAAAATTCTGTTAATTTATTTAAAAAAAGAAATCAGGGATTCTGCAAAGACTAATGATCTCTATTGATTATATCTATTTGGGAATAACAGGGCATTTCAATAAGAGTATGTGTGTCTTGGTAAACTACAAAGAGTTTTTGTGGATAGGCGAAGTTTTCAAAGACAAAAACAAGAAAGGTTACATCAGGTATGTTGAAACAGTAATCATTGGTCTCAATAGTTAATTAGAAGAATGGTGTCAGTCTGCCAGGCATGGTGGGACATGCTTGTAATCCCAGTGGCTTGGGAGACTGGAGCCAGAGGATTGCAAAAGTCAAACTTGGCAACTTAGTGAGGCCCTAAGCAATTTAGCAAGACCTGCCTCTCAATAAAATGTAAAAAATGTCTGTGGCTCAGTGGTTGAGCACCCTTGGTTTCAATCCCTGGTAACAAAAAAAAAAAAAAAAAAAAGAATAATGTCAGTGTGAAGTTTAATATACAGTAGTTGAGGTTTAAGGTTGCAGTGGCCTCTGTACAAAGTTAGAATCTGAAAGAATCTTTTGTGATTGTTCTCATTAAGCAATTGTGTAAGAATCTTTATTGCCTGCCAACATTATTTTATTTTTATGATTATTATTTGATTAGGGTTGACACAGGTGACTCCATTTTGATTTGGATAGTTTTCATGTTTGTTTGACAAACCAAATTCCTGGCTGCATACCTGTATGAGGCACCTCATCTGAAAACTATGAGGCCCAATTATCCATGGAGCACTACGTCGGAACAGAAGAAACCCTGCCGTCTTTCAACTTTGTTGGGAAATTGAAAGGTCCTCTTTCACCTTTTTCCTTTTGTTAGGTCATACGCAGAGAACCAAGAACCAACAGCATGCTAGCCATCTTGTGGATGCAGTTTGAATGCTTAGTCCTGGAGCTTATGCGTGATCCTGAATGACAGCTGAATCAGCCCCTGTTAGGTTCTCAGTCATGGTTATCTGCAGAACACAGCCAAAAGCCAGAGTTCTGAAGAAGGTTCTGGGTGTCATTGAATTGGAATACACAGAGGAATTGATGCTTTCTGCTTCCCAATTCTGCCTTCTGTTTCAGGGCAAAACATATTTGGAATATTTATAAAGGGAATGAAGATAAAAATCAGGGGCTTCCTGTGCTATGAGTATACTCCCTTTTCTGATCTCTTACTCTTCTCTGGGTTCTTTCCTTTTTTCAAGACCTTAGACATGGCTGGTATTTCTCATCTTCTCTTTAGTATGATTCCTCAAAACATATCATAACTGGAATTGCTTTGTCTTCATATATGTTGCTAAGTAAAAAAGAATAATGAACCTGTTCAAAAGAAGAAGAAAGACTGAATATGCTCAGCCCTGTATTAGGTTTTGATTAATTAACTAGGACAGTTTGGCCCCTGAAAAAAACTTCTGTTCCCCTTGCAGAAACAAGATGAGCCTTTGCCAACAATAAAGCATTTTCAAGAAAAACACAGCTACATTTAAAGAGGTCTCTCTGGCTGTTTAATTTTAGCTTTGGGAAACCAATCATTACATTGTTCAGGAGTTATCATCTGAGGACAATGAGTAGATGTCATGATTTTTATGAGTTTTGTTTTCAGTTCTGAGTCAAATATCCTTTGTACACAGTGTTTTGGAGATTAAACAACAAAGATAAAAGAAGTAATAAAAACAGTTTGAAGACAATTTATGCGCTTCTTCCAGTTTTTAGTCAGGACAGAGTTAATGCATCCTTTAATAATTTATATTTTATTTGTATTATAATGTTCTTGATTAAAATAAATATAAGCACTAAACTAATTGAGAATCTTTCTTTTCTACACTTTTATATCTTCATGTCTAGCTTTCAAGAAACAGATATAGGAGTAGGAAGGATGGTGGAAGGAATGGACATCATTACCCTAGATACATGTTTGAAGATTTTACTAATGGTGTGTCTCTATTTTGTGCACAACCAGAGAGATGAAAAATTGTGCTCCGTTTATGTTCTATGAATAGAAATGCATTCTGCTGTCATGGGTATCAAATTAGAACGAATAAATAAATTTTTAAAAAGAAAAAGATATATTCTTAAAGTGAAAGTATATGAGCTTAATAGTGACGATCTTCAATCCAGTTCTAACAAAGTTTAATTTTCTTTATCTCACGAGTTGATACCATTTTATGTTGCTTTTTAAATTCTGAAGCCAACATGCTTTAGAGGTACTGTCAGGGATTGGAACAAACTTTGTTGAGATTAGTCATGAGTTAACTAGAACCTATTCCTGTAATTTGGGGTCTTACTCTGTTTTATATATACTTCAAATGTTTAGAAACCATCCTGCTTTTCGACAGTTTTGTGATTAGCAGTGGGGATAATGATTCTATTCTCCCCTTTCTGCTTTCCTTCTTTATCAAACCTCTGCTCTAAGATTTTTAGTCTGTTTTTCTTCCTAATCTTCAGTTTGCATTTCTCATGGGAAAATGGAGTTATAAATTCCACCGTTATTCCAGGTGTAGAAGAAGAACAATGTTACTATGTGTCTTTCTTGTTTTGTTGTATAATTCAGCCTTATATTCATCTTACACAGACCCTGGTATTTTTCTTTCATGCAGGAGCAATTGGTTTGAATTTATTACACACTTTGATCCCCAGCTTCTTTCTGTGTAGCTTTTTTTCCACCGCCTTTTCCATCTGGAAAATAACTGGTTTTGTGTTTATGAGTTGTATGTTTTTTTCACCTTGACTATCAATACTGTCTGTTTATATCCTATCTTTCTCTTTTTATTTCAAAGGGCATTGCAAGGTAAAAGGGTATGCATTAGAAGTACTAAACTATTTATTATTTTTATATAGTTTTCTAACATCTCTGCATAGCAACATCATTTTTCCATCTCTGTGGTACTCATCATCAAACTGAATATGATCTAATAATATCATCTATCAGTTTTATAATAAAATCACAGCCACAGAATCATTACAATTTTTGATCTGAATAGAAACTTGAAGGTCGCATTGTTTGATGACATTCTAATGATGAGGAATCTGACTCCTAGATATTGCCTGTTAGATTCCACAACTCATTAGAAGAAGGGCAGGGTTAGAGCATGGGTTTTTAAGCATGGTAGTCTTTCTTTTCTATTGTTTAATATGAAGTAGTCAAATCGATATGAGTTAGATTTTAAGTCTTTGCCTGCTGTGTAGTGTGTGGGATGCTTCAGGGGCAGGTATTAAGGCAGCAAACCACTCCATCCACTCCTCTCCCCTGGTGAGGAACAGAATAGGGAAATCCATCAAGGATGAGGTGAACTGAGGGCATCCTCCGGGGTACACATTCACACTGTTAGGTGACTATCTTCATGAGTCCACAGATAAGGGACAGAAGACCCTGTAACCTAATACTACTAATTCCTACTGTCCAGTGGGGAAAGAAAAACTCAAATTTAATTAAAAATTGGCAGCAGAATTAATTCAACAGCTTAGAGTAAATTTTGGTTAGCAATATCTGTGATTTGCCTTTTATTTAATAATCAGGTTTTCATATTAAATAATATTATCTTCTAAATTTGAAGATAAAACTCAGTAATTTGATTTTACTTATTTTAGCAGTATTTTTTCCTATTATTTCAGTGACAGAGTTATAGACAATATACCATCAATCACATGTCATTCAACAATAAAATATATTGTATATACGTGGAAAGAATGATAGCATATACATACACATAGGTTGAAATCCAGTAATGCAAAAATCTGGCCAAAATACTATGGAAAAACTGTGTATCACTAGCATTATTCAAATAACTCTCTACAGAATAAGCAGATAATGAGGCAGATAAAGAAATAGTGGTTTATGATTAAAATGCATCATAGGAGCTACTGATGATGTGTGGCAGGCCCTGCTCTGTAAACAAAAATTTCTCCCTCTGGGCATAGAAGTAAGCTGCATTTTTCCCCTTCCTCTGCAGGTGAGTGAGGCCACAAACATGATATACCATTTTCAACCTCAGCCTCCCAAACACTTCCACTTTCTCTCTTCCCTGTTAATGATGAAGAGAGTCTTGTGCAAGACAATGAGGCCTTAGGAGGGAGCCATTGAAAGGAGCCAGAGAGGTTATGCAACCAGGGATCCTCATCCTCACACTTGTCCCTCATTACATTGTGCCAAAAGAGGAAAATACACTTTCATTGTGTTAAGTTACTGAGGTTAGTGGGTTGGGATTGTGGCTCAGCGGTAGAGGGCTCGCCTAGCACCGGCAGGACCAGAGTTCTGTCCTCAGCGCCACATAAAAATAAAGGCATTGTGTTGTGTCCATCTACACCTAAAAAATAAATAAGTAAGTAAAGTTACTGAGGTTTGGGGGAGTTTCTTCAACATGTACCTGATGCACATTAAAATGAGTGTTCATAAACTTACAGCTATGAGAAAAAAAGGCAGGGTCTGCATTCCTCCATGAGTTTGAGTCTTACTAGGAAAAAGCCTCCAGAGGCCATTGGAATAGTCTTTGAAATGCAAAGTGGTACAGAAAGAGGAAGAAGAAGTTATTGGATAGGACAGCTCTTCCCTAGAACTTTAGGGAGTGACACTAATTGTGTGTGTTCTGATCTATTTGGTGTTTTGTTACTTGCATTCTTACTGTGCCCTCCTCGAATTCCTCACATCTAATTACTCTGACAATGGTGTTACTTGTGAACATTTAAATACACATACACACACACACACACACACACACACACACATTGCATGTAATAGGAACTTAACATTTTAAAACAAATGCATTTGGTACCTTATCCAGCCTTCCTGTTTTAAAAGTGCATTTCTTAAACTTCCTCTTCCCCAATGTAGGCTAAAACCAGAGTACGGGCCTAGAGAGTGCAAGCCTGAGCTGACCACTCAGGCTAAGGTAAAGGGATAAGAAACAGGTGTACAATGCTTCACCAAGCCAGGAAGAGAGGTGGACCACAGCCTGAGACAGTAACAGTGTAAGGTTGTTTGGGATATAGTAGGCATATGTATTAGAGTAAAAAAAAAAAAAAAAAAAAAAAAAGGTAGAGGTTCTGATAGTTCTCAGGGAAAATAATTGTAAGGTAAGGAACACAGGTATTTCATTACACTTCTACAAGGTTTTTTTTTTTATCCTCAAAAATATTTGTGCACAAATTGGTTAAGCAGAAGTGAGGTAATATATACGTGAAAGTATCTTGTTTAATGCTCATTTCAATAAACATTTGTTGATCCTAGTCAACATGATCTATATGTACTTTTTTAATTGAAGAAGAAAAAACCTGTTTCCTGTGCTTCACAGACATTTTCAGAGATATGTCTCACATTCTTTATTTTTTTCTGAAACAACCAAATTAGATGTGTTCTCTGACTTCATATTTTCAAATATTTCTTTGTTTAAGTGGTCTTTTAACTTTACTACACAGCAGAATTGCCTGGGGAGCTTGTTAAATATGAATTCTGTATGGCATTGAGTGAGATCCTTGTGTGTGTGTGTGTGTGTGTGTGTGTGTGTGTGTGTGTGAGAGAGAGAGAGAGAGAGAGAGAGAGAGAGAGAGAGAGAGAGAGAGAGAGAGAGAGAGAGAAGGGAAAAAGGAAAGAAGGAAGGAAGAGGGAGGGAGGGAGGGAAGAAGGAAGAAAGTAGTCAGGGGAGACAGATGCTTAAAGCTATTTTATGACTCTCAGACTGCTGTTCAGCAAGATCTCTTCGTACACCCCAGGATGTCCAAGCTTTTCAGAATACATGCCCACCTCCCCTGCACTAAAGGTTGGTTTTAGCTGGGAATCACATGTCTTTCTATAGGATTATAGGAAAATGCTACTTAATCATTACAATACACTTTTAAAGGCCACCCCCAGAAAGGAGAATTTCTACAGTGAGAGGTGATCTTTGCCTTTTCATAAGACCTCAACACTATCTGACTCTAATCGTGTGTGTTCAGCTGTTTGGGTGTTTTGTTACTTACATTTTCTCACCTTTGCCCTCTTTGTATTCCTCAGATTCTAATTACTCTGAGAATGATGTTACTTGTGAACATTTAAATATGCATTCGCACACACACACATTCACATACATATTGCATATAATAGGAACTTATGTTTTAAAACACATCCTTTTGCGACTTTATCCAGCCTTCCTGTCTTATAACAGGCCACAAGAGATATTCAATAACAACTTCCAGAGTCAGTGAGTGCTTAATAACATCTCATGACCAGAGCTGTCAATTAGAAAAAGAAGATATCGTTTCTTTATTTTGGGGATCAAAGTTTAGGAGAGAATGTCTCTTAGTAGTATTTATAGGAATTATCAAATAGGGAAGTTTATACGTTCAAAGGCATCAATATCCTCTGACACACAACATGCACACAGGCTCTCTCATATCCCATAGACAGTTAGAGCCCAATTCAGGCCTTTGTGAAATGGGTTGAGTGTTCTTAAAGTCTTTTTCTTAGAATACATTCTTAATTTCCCCCTTCGAAAAATATCCAAAACTTTTGCCTTAGGTTTGTCCTGATCTTCTTGATTGTTAATGTGGTTTCATGTTGATATGGCACCATGTGGAAGCCACGTTTGATCTTGAAAAAAGGGAGGTTGTTTCATCCATAAACTTTCCTTGGGCCACCTGGCTAAGGACTGACATGTTCAATGCTGGACAGCTCTGCAGGCCACTGCTGCTTTTGTTGGCATTAAATGTTCCATAAAATCCTTGGTATTCTTATCTTGTTTTAATATCAAAGGTCTTCACCCAGATCAAGTATTCAGACACCCCTAGATTATGTTGCTATTTAAGATTCTTTTTAACAGTCCTTCCTAATTTAGCTATTCATAGAGATTAACTAGCACCCAGCCTGCTCTTTGTGGCTTTGCAGTCATTACAGGTGACACTTGTTTTGCACTTATCCTTAAGCACTAGTTACATTTTGAACCACAGGTCTTGCAACATAAGCCTTTTAGAAATTCTTTTTTAAAGGGTGAGTTGAGAAGTCTTTTTGAAGGAATTAAAGTGAACTGATCTTCTGGGTAATTAGTTGATTCACCAGGGAGGAAATCTCAGAAGGTGCCCTTATTATAATTGTTACCTTTGTTATGATTATGTTTTGGTCCTATCCTTTGATCTAAAGCAGCTCTGTTCAACACAACTTTCTGCAATAGTGGATTGTTCAATACTGTGTCATTTAGTTATCCACAGATACATGTGCCATACTATTCTTGTGCTGAAGACCATTTTTTGGTTTTTTTGTTCACTAGATGGGTACTAAAACTATCTGAGTTTCAACCAGAGAGAACCAGAATGGATTCACTACTTTGTTTTAGTTGAGTAGAATCTGCACTGCTGCAAGATTCTGAGCATCTTGGGTAGCATACCAAGCTCTCCAAGGACTTCTGCCATAGCTTCTCCAGTGCTCTTTTGCAGTGTGGCTTGGCTGTTCCTTTCATCAAGGGGTGCAGTATGTTTCTCCACCCCCTGAATCTGGGCCTGCCCGAAGCCTTGCTTTGACCAACATTGTGGCAGAAGTGATGCAGAGTGAGTTTTGCAAGTAAGGCTTAATCGGCTTTGTAGCTTTTGCTGCTGCCCCGTAGTAATGCTGACCAGAGAGAACTAAGGCATGAGGGTGCAACTTGAAAGACAAAATACAAAAAAGAGTGTAGCATCTTTATTGATTACAGCCCTCAGCTGACAGCAGTGTCAGTTGCTAAATGTGAGCAAGGCCCTGTGGACCTCCTTCACTTTCCAGATGAATGAGTCTGTGTGGTAAGTTCAGAGTAACCATGACCTGTTCTCTTGGGGAAATAATGAATCCTTCTTGTTTTAAAGCAACTAAATTTGGGATGGTGAGTTTTAGTTTGTTTGCTTTCTTGTTTTTGGTTTTAATGCAGCAAGAATTAATTGTTAGACCCTTTTTCTAGTCACTGTGGATTGGGGTGGGGTCACATAGGAACATGACACTTCCTAGGTGATCATGTATGAATAGTATTGGTTAAGGCTTTGGGAAATGGTATTGAAAAGAAGGGCTGGTTATTAACAAACTAGACAAAAAGACCGAACAGGAAACCCTATTTAATTTTTTGAATATCGATAACACAGGATTATTTGATTACTTTTTAAATGAGCCCCCAAAATAATATTTAATTTGCACGAATTTTCTTGGCCAATGTTGAGGAATTTCTGTGTTTTATTCTCTTCTTCATTTTCACTCTAATCACCAGCAAAGGAATAGATTCCGAAGCTTTTATTGTATGGGGAAATATCTCTTCTTAACTTGGACATTTGCAACTTTAGATTATGAATTATTCCTGTATTTCAAGTTGCATCAATGATGTCAGAAGTTGTGTGCATCAGTAGTGAGTATTTTAAAGCCATCCATTTATGATTGGACTGTATTTTGAATGCTGTTGAGCTCATCCAGTTGGAATACTGTCTGGGAAGCAGGCGATGTAAGTAACAATGGTAACAGCTGCTGACAAATGGACAGTGTGGGTTTTCCTCATTTGGGATAGTTGACAAGTTACGAATGACAGTTGGAAAGAACTTCTGATGGAAAAGACTAAAACCCTGGATATTTTTGTTTTCTGTTTTAAAAATTCTACAGGTTTATGGTATTTAGGTTATATAGTATACATAACTGGTAGTAGTATTTCTCAAGAGACTATGGTTAAGAGTGGACAAATAAAAAGAACCAAATAGTATTGGAACTTACAAGGGGAATTTAAATAAATTCTAACATTAAAAAAATGAACACTGGGAGCCATTGAGATTCAGTAGTGAGGTAGAGAATGTGTAGAATGTAAGAATTTTATGTTTTTTTTTTCATGTTTTGAAAAAAAAGAATTGACATTTGCTATTGTTCTTGTCTTTGTCCTCACCCTAAATCACTTGCCTGGTTGTTACATAGCACATGGCTTCCATCACCATCACCTCACCATTGGCTAAATGCCACTGTAGAATAGTACTAAGCCCTTTTTTTCTTGTTGTGATTTTTATATTTGCTAGATAAATTTTGCAAGTTCTCTTTCTACCTGTGAAGATTAAGAAGAACTTGAATATTTGTCTCAAAATACTCTCACAGACTGAAAAGGAAATAGGCAAATTCATGTATCTGTCCACCTTGATATTTACTCATTAACTATCACTTGGCTAAAGCCCTACCTTATAGTTTTCTCTTAGGAGCTGCAAATTTCAGAAACTAGTCCAAAAAGTTTATTTATAATATAAAGAAAGGTATTCTGGCTAACGAAGATCAATAAACTTTAATGTACCTAGGATTTTAAAATATGGAATTCTCAAATAACTAATATTCACTGAGTTGTCTCCCACAACTGATATCCAATGGATAGATTATGTTATCTTGTCTCCTATTGGCTGACTTGGAAGAACAGTCCTTGCTATCCTGTCGTCTCTTAAAGGGTACAGACACTTTGTTTACAATTCGTGTCTTCATACGTACTTTGGATAATGATGTCTATCACATTCCACTATCCTATACTTTATATATAACCAGAGATATGAAAAACTGTGCTGTATAAGTGTAAAAAGAATTATAATGCATTCTGCTGTCATTTATTTTTTTAAATCAATAAAAAATCAATAAAAATAAAAAACCTTCAAAAAAGACACTTTGTTTATATATTTTTTAACTGAGTGACTAAAAAATTTTGCCAACTCATAAAGTTTTGATAATTAAAAAAATGAGTAGCTGGATTACAAAAGTAGAAAGGGATAAATATAGTTATTCTTGGCATGATGGTGTCTGGGCAGCACCAAAACAATTTCCATGGTAACTGGTACAACATGTTTTTATGATGATGATGAAATTTCCAAACAATATTGTTTTAAAAGCTAGATGGAAATTCTAAGATAAATCAAACACATAATAGTCAGGGAAAACCCACTATATAAATCAAAAGATGTAACTCAGACAATTAAGAGCCAGCAGAAACATAACAATTCAATTGGGATAGAATCATTGCCAAATAAATCTGTGCATCCAAGAATTAAAATCTACATATCATAAAATAATTATGAAATTTCTGCTGAATGCCTTATCTTTTACTGGTTTGTTAATCATATTTCAAAAAAAGGGAAAACAAATTACATCATATTTTATAATGATATTATATATATAGTTTTAATTGGGGACAGATGGCTGTTCTTATATTCCTCAGATAATATATTTCCTGATTATGCATCCTAGGAGATAAAAGAATTAACTTAATTTTCAACCCTTTTAGTTATTTGAGCCAAAGCCACATGGAGTTTGTTAAAGAGCCTAGTCATGGTCGTGCAATTTTTAATTGTTTCTTTCTAGGGAGAGGAGAACATTTTCTGTGATTAGCCCTCTACAAATAATGAAAATGCTCCCTTGGAATTAACTCACTCCATGATTTATGGAGGTTGGCCTGACTTGTGTACATGAGACCTACTTGAGCTCCAGCAGGGGTTAAGCATGTCTGTTCAGCCAATGTCCCTGCTCTCTGTTCTCAGCTCTGTTTCTATTGCTGCTGCAGAGAATCCAGCCACATAGAAACCAGCTGAGGGGCAAAGTCCTCTTAGTTTAGAGTAGAGTACATGGAAATATAAAAGCAGAAGCTGTTTTCTAAAGAGCTGGACCTCATGGGCCCCTAGCTGCAAAATGATATTAAGTGAAAGCAATCTGTCAACTACACAATGATTTCCCTTCTAGAAGACTAACCAATGTTTATTGAGCTTTAGCCTATGCTAAGCACGTGTGTGTGTGTGTGTGTGTGTGTGTGTGTGTGGTGTCATTTGTATTCTCTGTCACATTATGAGTAAGATACTATCATTATCTTTGATTTATAAAAGAGAAGACTGGTACTTAGAGGAACAGTGGCTTACCAAGGTCATAGGGTAATAACTACTAGGACAGGGATTCAGAGGCAAACCATGTGTGTACTTCCCTCTCAGCCACTGTACTTTGTGTTCAGCTGTCACATTGCTCTTTCTCTTATCTGTGCAGAGCACTTGATGGGTGATCATAACATGTAGAATAAGACCCACATTCCTAAAACAAAATAAAAGAATTAGATCTGATTTTATTAGATGAATTCTAGGAGGCCAAACTGATTTTTCCCACTCAAGGGAGATAAAATATTATGCCTTCATTTTTAACCCAAACTACTTCTCCACATGAGTTTGTGGCAAGACAACAAAGACATGGTTGATCCCTGTTTGCAAAGACGAAAAGTTCAAGTAGCTGAAGTCCACCATTTCTAAATTTATTTGGTTTTCATAGACGGGAATAGAAGGAAATGAATTCTATAAAAAATCAGGTAAACCAAATGACATGTGATTGCCTGGCCTGTCTGAATAAATCACCTGTCATCCTTCCTACTGTGTTTCTTTCCATCACTTTTGCATTCCATTGTATCCTTAGGTGCTTTTTCTGAATGACTTCTATTTAGTCTCTTCTTACAGCTTCTCATTTAATCTCTTAATACAGCAATTACATTCCTAAATATTCTGATGTTGAAGGCATTTTGAAATCTTGATGAAAATACCCTACTTGGTCATGATGAGTACATATTTATTTAATGCTTCAGTACATTTTACTTGTTATTATTTTATTTAAATATATCCATGTTGATATGTGGAATTAACATGATTTCCTTACATCTCTCTTCCTCCCTTCCTTCCTCCCCGTCCCCTCTCTATCTATATCGCAATCTCTATTTCTATCTCTATCTCTCCCCTACATAACAAGTAGGACAATTGCAAGGAGATAGAAGTAATTTAAAGTTTGCAAGCCAGCAGGGAAAATCAAGGTTATTATTTAGGTTCTTATAACACAATCATTTAAAAAGGTAAGAAACATTCTAGGCTTTCAGGCACTATAAACACAAGGAGACAACCAGGATTTGGCCCATGGGCCATAGTTTTCCAACCCCTGTCTTTTTATTTTTTTTTATTTTTATTTTTGGGGTCATTTTTTTGTTTTAAATAATTACACATGACAGTACAATGACCTTGACATATCATACATTTGTCTTTTTTAAAAGAGAAAACTAATAGAAATGTCCTAGGATCATTAGTGTATATCGCATTTACCAAAAGTACCGTAAGACATGATTTTGTGTATTTTACGTATGTGTCATATACATGTATTAATTATCATTAATAGTTTTTAAAACATAATTAATTTTAATTTCATCATATGGGAGATGAAAAAGTATCTAACCTAAAAGCTGATTTATTTAAAAGCATCTGATGGGGTAGAGAGAGAAGAAGGGAGGGGAGGGGAGGGGAGGGGGGATAGTAGGGGATAGGAAAGGTAGCAGAATACAACAATTACTAATTGGGCATTATGTAAAATTGTGGATGTATAACCGACATGATTCTGCAATCTGCATTTGGGGTAAAATTGGGAGTTCATAACCCACTTCAATCTAATGTATGAAATATGATATGTCAAGAGCTTTGTAATGTTGTGAACAACCAATATAAAAATAAAAAATTAAGATTGAGTGAAAAAAAAAATAAAAATAAAAGCATCTGAACTAGAACTAAACAAACAATAAAAGGCAAAATTAAAAGCTTTCACAGACATCAAATTTAAGGAAACTCTGGTGCAGATGTGTGCATAACTAACTATAATTTAAAAGATAATTATTTGTATGGAATATATAATTATATTGTTTTAAATATGTAACATAAATATGCATATATTATAATCCATCCATGTATGTATGTATGTGTATGTATATAATAACAACTCTGAAATGGCTTCATTTCAGGGAGAAATAGCTATATAGTCTAAAATATACATCTCCAAACATACCAGACCCAGAGGAATAAGAAAGCCCAAATTAAAACTGCATAAAAATCATAAAATGTTTTATTTGCTTTATTGTTTGTTCCACAGTATTTCAATGGGAATCTAAAAATAATCAGAACTCTACCACCAATTTTTTTTTAACCTCCTCTATATAGTTTTAATGGAAGAGACTTAGATTTCACATTTGTACATGGATTTTATGGTCCTAGAAATGAACTAATAAATTATTTATTGGTTTAGTAGTTTCACTGCTTGCCAAATTTCTAAATTTTCTCAGGATTTGTTTACAATAATTCCCTATGTTTTACTGTCTATGTAAAATAAAGACTTACAAGCTACCTTTGAAAGAGGTTAGTCAAAGTTAAAATACTACTGCCCTCCTTCCTGCAAGTATTCGCTCAATTCCAAGATTTTATTTCCTTGTTTCACTTTGCAGAAGAGGACTTTTCTTCTCTGCCCCCACAATGCAGCTTGCTATAAGGCTGTCTTCCTTCTTTGGGCATGGTGCCTAAATACTTAATTGTTCAATCTCTACATAGAAGTCGTTTTTGCCCAACAATGAAATGAAACTGCCTCCAGGGTAACAGGCAGCAGCTGTTGAAGGCATAAGCTCTACTACCCTGCAGTCTGGTGCTTGGCAAGAAAAATGACGAACATCCATTTCCAAGAAAGGGAAGTAATTGGTGGTCTACAGCCAAGAGAATTTTTGATTTCTATAAACTTGGCATTTCCCCCACAATATTCTCACTTTGTCCCCATCACCTTTTCATAACATCCGTGTACTTTCTTGCCCCCTGATCTTGACTGGGTCTGTGTTTTTTTTTGTCTTCTGCCTCCATCTTCCGTAGTTAATTCCCCTGATTGTCTGCCATTGTGCTCAGTAATTTTCAATTTGAAGTCAGCTGTCAACTAGAGTTTTCTCTTTAATATTAGAATTGATCTTGACATTTTCTGTCCCTCTGTGCACCCTGATGGAAGTTCTTCAGCATACTGAGAGAGAAATTGGAGCTCAGAGAAACTGGGGGTGGGGGCACTCTGGGCTGGAAACCCTCTGCCAAAGGGTGGCCAGGGACAGAGTCAGAGGCTCACAGAGCTTTCTAGTTAATTAGATCTGGTCACATGACCTTCATGACTCTGCCAATTGCAAGAAATAATTAGCCACACATTCCCAGGCTGGCGGCCTTCTGCTGGCATGACCAGTTAACAGAGTGATGAAATCTCTACTGGGATCTCAATAGCAGGGCACCTTATAAGCTGTATCCTTTGCGGAAATCACTGTGAAACTTTCTCAATGTAACATTCTCTCTCTTTGCTTTGCGGGGCTCTGGACTTCCTTTATTTTTTTATTTTTTGGAAAGAAATAAAATTGTCTTTATTCACAGATGACATGATCAAGTGTTTATTTATTCATTTATTTATTCATTTGTTTTAATTAATTACACATGACAGTACAATGATCTTGACATATCATACATTTGAATCAAATGGGGTATAATTTCTCATTTTTCTGAGGGCACAGGTTGCAGGATCTTTATAGGTGGCAACTCCTTACACACAGTCACATGGCTTCCCTTCTATTAACCCAGGCAGGAGATCCGAACTGTGAAGAGTGCCTTGCCCTCTTCTCTCCCAAGCTTCACTTCTGCCATAATTCTTATTTACACTTATTGTATTTTGGTACCAGGGATTGAACCCAGGGGTGCTTAACTACTGAGCCAAGTCCCCAGTCCTTTTTATTTTTTTATTTTGAGACAGGGACTCAGTTGCTTAGGCCTCACTAAGTTGCTGAGGCTTTAAACCTGTGACCCTCCTGCCTCAGCCTCAAAGCCAAAGGATTGCAAGTTCAGGACTAGCCTTAACAACTTAGGGAGTCTCCATCTCAAAATAAAAAGGATTAGGGATGTAACTCAGTGGTATAGTGCCCCTGGGTTCAATCCCCAGAAAAAAGAAAACAATCTACTGTCCCTATAGTGCCTGTCTCCAGAACTTAATTCTCCAGACTTCCATCCCTCAATTCTTTCCCTTCCTTTCTTCCCTTACCAACCATGAACACACATTTATCATTATTATTTTTAAAGCTGGGTGACTTAGAACAACCACTAAAGGAAAATATAAAAATACAGCTATAAGAAAAAACAGAAGGACTATGTTTTTAAAATCTGAGGAGATTGTGCAGTAACCTTAAAAAGGAAAGAAAGAAAGAAAGAAAGAAAGAAAGAAAGAAAGAAAGAAAGAAAGAAAGAAAAGTCTTTTTTAAAAATTTTTTATTGGTTGTTCAAAACATTACAAAGCTCATGACATATCATCTTTCATCCATTTGATTCAAGTGAGTTATGAACTCCCATTTTTACCCCAAATACAAATTGCAGAATCACATCAGTTACACAGTCTTTATCTGTTCAGCTTCTTACCTTTCCAGTTCCCTTGCCAAGTTCTTTCTTTCTTATTTTTTGAACTGTAGATAGAGACAAACAGCACAAACATAGTTGCCCCTTTGTGATACTGATCTGTCCTGTGGGCAACACAGGAAAGAATGTTCTCTACCATGTAGTCTCTCTATAATTTAACATCTTGCTATTTTATAGTTCTGGGCCCAAAACACTGACCACTTCCCAAGGTAAGAACATGCATCTTGACTTTCAGGCACACACACATGCAGACATGTACACACAAACACACAAACTGTTTATCTTAATACCTTTAGTGGAATTGACTCATTCTCTTAACTAGACTGTAAGGCTGGATTCTTAACATGCACAGATCCATCACACTGAAATGCATACAGTTGTAACTAAATACACTTGAAGTGTATATGGCATAATCCTTTCAACACTTTCTTTTGCCTTTAAGGGCAACATTTTGTCAAAAAGAAACATACCTATTTTGAAGTTAAAATAATGTTAAGCAACTGCATTTTCATTTCATGATTAAATACAGATTCAGTTTTTCTTTTCTTCATATAGAAACAAGTGAATGTAATAGATCAGGATTCCCATGGACAAGAATGTCACTTAGCAATCAGCCTGCCTGCTGATGACAGCAGCTTTGCATTTTACCTGTCTCCTCATCCCTTCCAGCAGCCATTTCTGAGGAAAAGACACTTCCCCCGAGAAATTGGCTTTATGCAGGTAAATCTTTATACTGGTGTTCCCCAGAATTATTTCTGGTTGAACACTTACTTACATATTCAAATGCCTCTCAGTTAAAGTTCATGTATCCTCTCTACCCCAAAGCTGTAGTGTCCCTGGGCACAGTTGTGACCATAAGAATTTTCTAGTGAAACTCATCTCTAGCTAATTAATCTAATCTCATAGTTTTAAGTACCAGCTCTACCCTTGTGACTCTTAAATTTATATATTTTGCCTGTGTTTCTCTCTAGAACTCTAGACTCACATATTCAACTGTGTATCAGGTAGTGCTGTTGGCATGTCTATTAAACATCTCCAATTCCCAGATTTCTAATTTAACTCTCAAAACCTACTTCTGCTCATTTTCTTTAAATCCATTCTAATTTCTTAGGTCGTATTTGAAGTCATAGTCTACTTCTCTAATACTCCACATCCCCATTGTCTTCAAAAGCTGGTGGCTTTATTTTCAAACATGTCCAGAGAGTGTATATATCCTGTGATAGGTATATAGTCTTCACATACTGGCATATTATGTAGCAATGAGAATGAACTATATATCTCTAAGGTAATAATATAGATGAATCTCACAAACATAATTTTGAAAGAAAGACATGACATATAACTAAGTATTTCATGTATGATTTTCATTTATACAAAGTACAAAAAGAAGCAAGACTAAACTGTGCTAGTAAAATTCAGTTTGCCCTTGGAGGTTAGCAACTAGAAGATATTATGGAAGAAATAGAAGGATATTTAATTGGTAAAAGCCATTTAAGTTACATATGTATGATATGTGCTGTTTTCTGAATATAATACCTCTATAAAAATAATATGGATATGCCCTGTTACGTATCTGACCTAGAGGGCATCATCTCTTGACCAGATCTTGCTAGCATCCTCCAACCTGGCTCCCTTCTGCCACCACTCCCCAATCCATGTGTAGTCAGAGTGATCTTTTCAGTATGTAGCTCCGTTTATGCCACTTGTGTTCAGCAGCTTCCAATATTCCCCATCTTGTGAGAGTAAAATTTGAAGGTCTTGTGTGGCTCTGCTTGATCTGTGCCTTGGTCCTAATGTTTGGGTGTACTTCCTGTCCACATTTTGCCACTGGACTAGAGCCACATTGCCACGCTGAGCCTTAACACGGGCAACTTTCCAGTTTCCAGACATCCTTGCTCTGCTGTGACAAGCCTGAAACGCTCTTTCCCTGTACCCACATGGGCTTTTCCCCAGTGTTGTCTTCCAGGCCAGGTCTTCCATGGCTGTTCTGTGCACCACCCCTGCATCCCCCAGTCTCCTAACAAAGGCTCCCTCCCTCAGTAACAGTACCATATGACAAACTATATTTCTATTGTGTTTTATTATTATTGCATCTTTTCTAGAGAGCTTGATTCAGAAGGGCAGGAGTCTGGAGTGTTTGTTAACACGGTGCTGTCCTGTCTATGTTCTCAGTGTTCACAGTGATGCCTGGCACACAGTAGGACCTCAATAGGTATTTGTTTAATAAACAAAAGCTGTTGTGGAATAGGTCCTCAATTTGCCAGAACAGTACTTATTGGATCCTATAATCTGATATTTCTAACTTTAAATATATCTCAAAGAAAGCACAACAGCAGAGGAGGTAGAGAGGGAAGATGGGAGGGGAGGAGAGGGGAGGGGGGATAGTAGGGGATAGGAAAGGTAGCAGAATACAACAGTCACTAATATGCCATTATGTAAAAATGTGAGTATGTGATTCTGCAATCTGTATTTGGGGTAAAAAATAGGAGTTCAAAACCCAATTGAGTCAAATGTATGAAAGATGATATATCATGAGCTCTGTAATGCTTTGAACAATCAATAAAAAAAATAAAAATAAAATAGTTACTTTCATAGTAGTGCATATCTGGTCTTTTCAGTTGTCATATATGAATGAATACTTAACAGAAATGAGAACCCAGCTAAATGGTCTCAGAAAGGTGATAAGAGAGATGCTTTCCATTCCACATTAGGAGTGTTTCCTCACATATTATACTAGGAACCACATCCCTACTGATTGGGCAATGTTGTATCCCTTTCTATTGAAATATAGCAGTGTTTGAAACAGTAGCAAGAGTTTCTATAGGATTTATTACATGTAAAACACAGATCAGCCTGCTCACATGAAATGATATTTAAACATAATATCAGAACAAAGAAAAATAGTTAAATACAGATTGCAATATTCTAAGTTATTAAAATTAATGAGGAAAGGGATATCCCTATAAGGATATAAGCTTTATTTCTGAATCTTGATACAGAGTCTCAGTTGACTTATTTTTTATCCAGAAGAAGAACTCTTTCAGAAAATTTTACACATATAATATAAACTGTAAGGATAAGGGTTAAACACACCCTACTTTAAGATTTTCTACTTAAATATACTATTTACTCTAAGCAAATTAAATAAAAAAGAATTGGGAGGGAGGGGCTGTAAATGGACCAGACATTCCTAAGAGAAGCACAGACAGAGGTGAAATAAGGGCCACACTTTAATTATAACACTAATAGACTCTGCTCAGCTTCCTTGGAATACATTGAGAAATTCAGCTGAGATTTAACTGCTTACACAGGACTAGAATTTTCTAGAAGACTACCATCCTCTAGAAGCTTAATTGTAGTGCTGATTAATGTGTCATTCAGTAACAATTTCTTATAACTACTCTTCAACCTGCCGTTTTTTGCTTCTTCTCCCATTATCTAACACATTTGATTTCTCAGTATTCAATCCTATACTCACCAAATAAATTTAGTTATTCCTGCTTCTGGTCTATATCCACGTGGGAGTGTTACTTTCCTCCTTTCTCATCCTTACGTGCCCTTCTCACTCTTTGAGACCTTGATTCACCTGCCATACCAACTCTTCAACATACTTCCCTCCCAGAGACAACAGTTTTCTTCACCCTTATTGAAATCTCCATTTGATTCTTTTATTTAAGAAGTATCTAATACTAGTCAGATGACCTACTTGAAACATACCAGAAATCATCTCATTTCAAAAGAATCACTTCCTTACTTATACATTCACTTGAATTTTATAATAAGTTACATTATTCCACAGTGTGTTTTCATTTTCTTCTGTTTTATCAAAAGACAAAAGTAGAGCAAATTAGGTCATAGTCCTAACTGACTTCTGTTTGCATTTCTTAAACCAGAGCAGCCTCCATTCCAGAAGATAGAATGAAAGCCCCCAGGAGGAGAGAACTGTAGGCTCAGTAGAGAAAAAGGAAACCAAACAGTAGAAACAATGAGATTTGTTAGCATTAAGAATTAAAGGGAGAGGGCTTCCTTGCCATGCTGATTAGGGTAAATTTGGAAACTCCAGTTTTTAGGAAAAACTGGTGTGTTTGGGGATGTGCTTCTTTAACATTTCAGTTTGATTATGTGGAAGTTGTCTGGTCTGTGCAGAATGAGTGCAGGGGCTTAGTCCAAAACAATGTCCTATAATTTTAACAGTTCTTATTATTTTTAAACTTTATCCAACTCACTATTTATTAGCTTATTGAAAAATAGGCAGTTTCTCTGATTTTTATATCACCAAGTAAACAGAGCCCTGTGAGTTAGGATGATTTTGTATATTCATGGGGAGACACTTCTTAAAGAAAAATTTAAGTAGGTTGTTGTATTATTCATAAAAGACAAAGAAAACAACTTGGCTAATTTAATTTATTTTTGTGTTTAGTTTTTATGGGTGCTGGGGCTCAAACCTGGGGCTTCACATATGCCAGGCAAGTATTCTAACCCTGTGCTACATCCTTAGCCCAGTTGATTTTTAACAATTATATTATGTATTAAGTTTCCTTTTGCTGCTACAACATATTACCACTAATTTAATGACTTAAACCTTGTAAATTTATTATTGTTCAATTTTGGAAGTTAGAAGTGCAAAATAAATGTCACATGGTATTATCAAAATGTCAGCAGGCTGGTTCTTCATGGAGGTTCTAGGAGAGAATTTGTTTCCTTTCCTTTTTCTGCTTCTGGAGGCCACTGCATTTCTTGACTCCTGACTCTTTTCTTTGTAATTGCATCTCTTCCATAACTGCTGTGATCATCACATCTTCATTTTCTCCTTCTGATCTTCTTGCCTTTGTCTGACAAGACCTTCATTGTTACCTTAGGCCTGTCTGTGTAATCCTGAAGTGTTTTCCTTGAGGAACCATAGTTTGACCATATCTTTGCTGTATAAAGTAACTTATTCACAGTTTGGGGGGATGAGGGTATAGACATCTTAGGGGGCCATGGTTTTGATTGTCACATTCCCTACCAGTGCCAGTCCCACTCACTTGAAAAAAATGTACAAGTTGCCCTGAGTATGTGCGGTGGAGACTTCTGACCTGTAGATTTCATCTCTCATGTATGTTACTACAGATGAGATCTGAGTACTTTGTTTTGTAACAAGGAGCTTGGGAGCTTTATCTTTTAGGCAATGGTGAACTATCAATGTGTTTGAGCTGTTGAAGAACTTGTTCAGTTCTATATTTAAATCAAATAAGTAAATAACAGGTGGATGAGTGGAGGCTGGTTAAAGGTGAAACTTGAGAACTGAAAAGTCTAAATCAGAAAAGAGCAGCAATGGGATTATTGTAGTAAGACCTGTAAGAGACTTGTTTGTGGGGGCGTAAAAATGTTGAGGATGCCTCTGAATTTTTTAGCTTAGGCAACAATATAAGAAATGACAACATTAATGAATTTAAATATATTCAGCTACAGATACCAATGAAACATGTCTCTAACAGACTGAAAATCAGAGGCTCACAGTCATCTTATAGAAAACACATTGCACTGAGATTTGCAAATATGTATTTTGGGCTTAATTGGAAAGTTGGAGGGACACCTCCTTCAGTGAGAGAATATCAAATAGAGGTTGCATACACAGGTACACACACACACTTATGCACACATTTGCACACATATACATACACATAACTTTCCAACCTTAGTACCAGGGAAAAATAGCATAAATAAAACGTCCAGGTTTTGCTGCTTTTTAAATACACACGTTGCTTACATTATAGTCCATACATGGTCAAACTAATTATTACCCTGCTTTGCACACATTTTATGCTTGGTTTTAAAGAAAACACAACCTATAAGAAACACAAAGCCGTTGGGGAAAAATGAGTCTTCACAATACAAAACAGAAGATAGCATTCTTGCTTTCAGAGAGTTTAAGGTCTAATGATGAGACAAACACGTGATGATGATAAAACATCATTGTTAAAAATAGTAATAGTTAACATTTATTAAGGCTGTATCTTATGATTACAGTACTCTAGAGTCTTTTAATGTGCTAAATGATTACTCCCACAGTCATCAATATGAGGCACATATCATACGTCAAGTGCATAACAGAGGAAAGGTTGACGGCTCATTTCTAGTTGAGAGTTGAATTGGAGTGAGTCACGGAAATGTTCATAGAGGAGCTAACCCTGGAAATGAGACTTCATAGATGGAGTTTTACAGGTCTATAAATGTGAAAGGTATTTTAAGGAAAAACAACATTTGAAAAAGCTGAGAGATTGGAGAAGGCATAAAGTGTCATGGAATGATGAGTGTGCCAAATTTTAAAGTGCCAACAGATGCGTCTTGTCAGGAACATGAAGGTCAAATCACAAAGGACATTGTAGCCATAGTGTAAGGAGTTTACTTCCTATCCTTGGCTTAAGGGAAGACCTGGATAATTTTCAGCAGCACTATGAACTGACTGTTTTTGCAAGTTAGCAGAACCTTAATTGGGCAGAGTGAAGGATACATCCTGGAGTGGGAGGCTTGGAGGGAATTTAGGAAGACAAGTTGTGACAGTGAAGGGTCTGTTTCAATAGTGCAGGTAAAACATGATGAGAATTGCATTTATAGGGTATTACTGTTGGTGAAGGAAAACACAAACATGGGATACTTTTTATTTAAGTGGAATTAAGAGCGTGATGAGTGGAAATAGGGAATAAGAGATATTTGGAAGTAGAGGCTGGTATCAGGGGCCACTCAGGGAGAAGAGGCAGGTCTTCTGGGAAGACGGCATATTAATATTTGGATATATTGCATTTGTCAGACATCGTTGACATCTATGTGGAGATGCAATAGGCAATCAGATATATGAGCCTGATGCTCAAACAATATTTGGATGAGACATGCAGATTTAGCAATCTGTGATGAATATATAGAAATTGAACTTATTGGAGTACTTCAGGTAGGGAGAGGAAGTCTTGTGAGAAGAGAAAAGGTCCAAAAAGGGCACTTGAGGGAATATTTACATTTGGAGACTATGTCTGGAGTACAGAACATAAATGAGAATCATAGTGATTTCATAGTCAGCACTGCATCAGTAATAGCTGATATCATAATAGTAGATCCAATGTTGTAGGTAGAATTTGTAGAAAGAACTAAGTAAAAGGTATAAATAGTTCCTTAGGGAAATGAAAAAGAGAAGTCTAAGCTAGGAACTGTTTAAGTGCTGTCAGGAAAATTAGGAAGCAAAATGATGTCAGACAAGCCAATGACGGGGAAAGACCCAAGGGAGGGAGGGGTCAGCAATGTCAAAGGATAAGCAAGGGCAGGTGAAGTAATGACTAAAAATAGCTCTTTGGCAATTAAGAAAGTAGTTAGTAATCTTTTTTTTTGTGTGTGTGTGAGAGTGATTTGAATGTGGTGGTGAAGGTAAAAATGCGCCAAAAGTAGGTGTAGATCTAAGTGGGATTTGAAAACTGTAGACTAATGAATTCAGGCAAAATGATTGTTGGTTAATCAAATGGCCTTTTGAAACTAACTTTTTGAAACTAACTTCAGTGTAATGTTTAAAAAAAAAAAAGACAGTGTGGTTCTGGCTTTTAAATGAAATTATGTAGGAGTCAGATTGTAAGGCTAAATAATTATTATTGGAACCAGAAAAAAAATATTACTATCAATTTGCTACAAGTTGTATCTGTTATGAGGCCTTCTGTTATTTTTCTACTTCCAATTTTGAGTGAGATTGTCTGTTGTTCCAGTCACAGCATGATGTCCTGAAATGCCCCAGTATTGATCACTACCTAGACTTCTGTATGCATAATAAAACATGTTAACCACTTTAGTTAAGCCATGCATGTTAGAGCTAAATAATTATCTTTAATTGGGTTATTCCTAAGAAGTAGAAATTATTAAATATTCTGCAGATCATTGAAAAACACGGAGAATGGATTTTATCTAGAGCCAATTGATTAAGCCTTTTATCTCTTTATTTTCTAAGAGCTTTCAGTCTTTCACTTTGAATTCATAACAGCCTGCTTCTGGCATACTTGAATTCGTGGTTTACAAAGTATGACCCACTGCACAGAGACAGAGTTAGGCCAACACAATCATTGATAGAATTGAAAAACTATTTAAATAATATTTTTAGCCTCTAACTTAATCTTGGGGTAATGAAAAGGCCTTCAAAGATTCAAATGGTTTTCATTGAATTTTGAGATGTTAACAGAGTAGAAGGTCATAGCTTGAGTTGTGGGGCAAATATGAATCTCATGATATCCCTGGGACCCTACAGCTAAATACACCTTCTTTTTCTCATTCCTTTCCCAAACATGTTTCCACTGATCCTTTTTAAACTCTCCTTTTCTCTTCTCAATTTCCAAATGTTTGTAAAGAAATGGGGCTTTTCTGGAGAACTATGCAGCAATAGTAATGTGGTAAGAGAATGCCTCTTTGGTTCTGCTTGCATCTGCTCCTCTCCATTTCCAGAAGATAGGTAGTTCCTCCCTCCCGTGTGGTAGCTTCAGGGGGCCTTAACTCATGTAGGCTTTTTGTTCTATGAAAACAAAGACTCCTTGAAGGAATCATGCTAGAATAAAAAGAAAGAGCACTACTTTAAAGAATGGAGGAAATAAAAAGAAGTGGAGGTAGTCTCCAAGACTGGGAAGCAGAAGACTGTGTGACCCACAAAGACCAAATCTACAGCCATGCTCTAGTAGGATCACAAAAGGAAATGTCCTCTTGCAACTCCCAAGTGGGTCCATATTCCCAGCATTTAGAAAGATTCAGGCCCCCACATGCAGCAAGGGATCACATGTTACTTGGATAGAGATGTGACTACTCTCAACCTTATTTTAGAGGTCATATGTCAAATATGCAATGACACCTACATTATCTGTAACACTGAGGAGGGGGTGGAGTGGCCTACGGAATTGCAAATGACTTTCTTAGAAGTCAGACTTCAATGAAATTACATAACATGACATTTTTCTACAATGAAGTTGTTGATGTAAATTTATACCAACTGTTAAAAATCTTCCATTAGAAAGCATATATTTCGAGTTCCAATCAGGCCTGCCCTTTCTTAGCCTTTGAGGTGAGGGGCTTGTTTTCTATTGTCAGCTTTTATTCTGGGAGAAAGTTCTCCATGGTTTCTCACATTCCTGCATGTCTTGTGAGCAGAGTTACTAAATGCCCTTTATGCAAGTTTGACTTTTCAAGGATATTTGTATAATAAACAGCCTTGAGAATAGAGACAGTGTCTCTCTCAGGAGCAGAGTTCTCCATAAAGGACTTGAGTTTTTGTATGTTCAGATTTCCTTTACTGTGATATAGACTGTGGTAAAAGTATCCATTCATGTCCCATCCTGTTGATCCACAAAAATGTTATAGGCCAATTCTTTGCCTTACAATGTAGCATCTTATGTCCTTTAGAATTCTTGGAAGCTTAAATTCTACTGGGGAAAAAATATACAAGTAAACAAGTAAATATAGTGCAACATAATGATTACTGTTGTTAATGGCTGAAATACAATAAATTAATTTGCTCAGCATGGATGAATGCTAGCTTGAAAATTAAAAACAACAACAACAACAACAACAACATAAAATAGCTAACATACTAAGTGTCATGTATGGATCTATCTAAAGTTTTCCTGTCATCTTTCATTACATTCGTATCACAATCAGTGTAGTGGATTTTATCATCATCTCCTAATAACTTGCATGAGGTCATATAGAACATCTCAGGGCCAGAGGCCAAATCCATGCCTGACTCTAGAACTTGTGCTTTTAACACTAGGCTGTGGAAGGATGTGACATACTTGGCACAAAGCAGTTCTCATCAAGTTCATTCATAAAGGAATTCTCGTAGAGTTCATTCAAGTTTATAGTGTTCACTTTTTCAAATAAAATGTGGCATCTCCCAGTGCAATGAAACTTATAATGAGGCCAGGTGGGGGATTCCAGGTGTGACGTGCTGAATGTAAAGAAGGCCTGTGCTGGTGTGTTCTTGTTCTGACTTCCCTGACTGGCACAGATCCATTCCCACGAGTTGCCACTCACTCTTTTCTTTTTTAAATTAAACCTGTGAAGTTTGAAAACAGTGGAAATATTCTAGACTGCGGGATAACAATCATTGTTCAATATGGAACACTTAGTGGTTTTGCAACATTACAAAATTTATCATTGTGCTCTTCAGATTCCTAGTCCATAAAACACAATGATACTCATTACACTGTTGATCATGAATATTCAAAAAAATGACATTTTTATGAAAAAACAAAACCTTGTCATGGGTAAAATGTGTATGAATATATTTTTGTTGTACCTGTATAGGACAGTGTCTCATAATTTTAGTCTTTTATTGCACCTTTGTTGATGACTTCTCTCTTCCTCTATTGCATATATTTTTTTGATTAGCAGAAATTAGTGGAACATCTTCTATTTGCTAAGCTGGGTAAATATTTTGTGTACCATAGAGACTTTGGGTAGTATGTGTCTTGAGTGTGGTCACATCCAGGAAACATGGGCTAAATGGAATTTCTTTGATGAGCAGCATGGTGACATTGAAATGGAAGGTCATGAGCTCAAAAGAGGGACCTAGTGTGAGGAACTATGAAGCATAGCAATACTGAACTTCTAGCAACCCAGTGTTATTTTGCCATAGTTCCAGAGATTCTGATGGATGACATGAGACTTGGGTTAGAGAAAAGGCCTTCATTGTTCATTGCATAGCCAGCAGTATGAGCCCTGTATTTGTGTAGGATCACCTTGCCTGAGTCACCTGGGTTGAGACATTGGGGCTCAGGTGGAGTTACACATGCAGATACTGCAAACCCTGTTGAGGATCCCTGAGCTAAAGAAAGCTGCATCCTTTATATTGAAGAGTAAACATGATTTTCTTTGCTCTTGAGAGAAACATTATTTTTATTATATGGATCAAAAAGCAAACCTGCCCTCTACCCTGTCTTCCAAGGCTATTCATTACACAAACATTTTAGCAAGATAGTCTAAATAAAGAAGTTACCTCTGTTCACAGGATATGTAGAAAAGCAAGAAACTTGTACACATTCTTTCCCCACATCTAGATGAAGGGAAGGCATCTTAATGTAAAGTTTATACTCCCTTGAAATTTGGTCTTGGGCCAATGTAAACTATAGTGTAGAAATCACAATATGTAATCATATTTTATCATTGCATAAAAGTTCCCTGATTCTTATTTCCTATCAGCACACACTAATGTACAATGCAATAAGAAAGGGAATAGAAGAGGAAAAAAAATAAGACTTCAGAGTAAGGCACATGAAAAAGCCATATGCAGTCATTTAGAATATTTCAGCATGCCCTTAGACATCTCGGAGATTGGAATGCTTAACATAAGATTTAAATTCTTGGCAAATTTTAAGTGTACCGTACATTATCATTATGTATAGATAGCTTCTGGATCTCCAGAACTTAGATTGCATAACTGAAATTGAAAATGTACATTTAAGTCAGAATATATCCCATGGATAAGAGTAAGTATTATATGGGACCAAGGCATAATGGGTAGGATAAGTTGACCTTTTTAAAAACTTAAGTCGAGTACATATCATTGACTTCACCATTTTTCTTCTGGCACTGTTTCAGTTGAACATTGTGGGAATGTAGATGTTATATGGTTGTTTCACCTTTCTCTAATGGAACAGGCTGTGCTCATCCTTCATATTTGTGGAGCCCAGGGTAATGTTAAAACTGGGCAAATTATTTACCATGTGTCTAAATATTTTATGAATCAGGCTAACAAACCATTAATCAAAATATGTTCTACTCTCTTTTCTTGACAAGCATGCTCTCATAGTACTGAAAAATATGTGCAATGCTGTACTAATTTTATGACAGAATGTCAGCAAAACTTCAGGGTCATCTAACTTTATGTGTTACTGTCCAGTCCTTTGTTCTGTGGATGCATAAGAAATAAAGTCAATTTATATAAACCATGATATATTTTAAATAATATTTATTTTTCTTGTCTTGATTTGAGCAAAATCACTGTGATAGTAAATAGTTTCTCATAATTTTATTCTGTTGAGAGTAACTGTATATAAAAAATTTTAAATATAATCATAAAGTACACAACATTTAAAAATGTTTTTCAAAAATTAAAATGAAAGTTGGGGTTACAGATAAGTACTTGAGTTACATGCTTAGCATATATGAAGTGCTGGGTTTGATCCTCGGTACCCAAAATTATAAAAACAAACAAACAAACAAACCAAAACCCCAACTAGTATACAAAATATAAGGCATTTCACAATTATGTGTTTGCAAAATTACTTTTTCTCTAAAATATTCTAAATTACCCTACAAAGATAAATATAAATATTAAAATTAAAATCGATTATTTATTTGTTTGTTGGGGGGGGATGTCAGGGATTGAATTCAAGGGCACCTGTCCACATTCCCAGCCCTATTTTATACTTTTATTCGAGATAGGATCTCACTGAGTTGCTTAGCACTTCACTTTTGCTGAGGTTGGCTTTGAACTCATGATCCTCATGCCTCAGCTTTCCAAGATGTTGGGATTACAGCTGTTGGGATCACTGCACCTGGAAAATCAATTATGTATAAATAAAACTGAAATTTTAATATTTTCATATTAAATTAAAACTCATTAAATTTGTTCATGGCAATAAATTTTTAATAATTATACTATTTGTGGCTTCCTAGTCGCTAAAATACACAACTATGCTTTGCACAGATTACAGTGGAACATAGTTTACATGTAAACTAGTTTAAGAGTAGTGTGAATTGGTCAATATTGTGTGTATCTGCCTTTGTTACAATGGATATGAATATCATGATACTTTGTGTGGGACTCAGAAGCATAATCTGAAACAAAAGCAGCAAAAAACATGGATATTTAAAAAGCTGTGAAAAATGCTTCTTTACACAGAATCTGTTTTGTTCATGCCATTTTAGAGAAGAGACACATTAATCAGTCCTTTTAGTGCAATAAATGTTTCTCTTCAAGTGTCCTTGCCCCCAGGAGAAATACCTGTTTCTAACAACACAAAAGAGTTCTTAGCCTTGGACATAGTTACCCTTTTTTTGAGGACATAGGACAATATATCTAGAGAAGGTTCCTCCAGGGCCTGAAAAGTCTTAGTCATAAGAGCATGTATGTTAGATACAAGTTTCATTGTGCAGTGCTGGGGACACTGGATCCCAAAAGACAGAGATGTACATCTGTTCTTTAGTATGTTTATATTTTGCACATTCATGATATTTGGGGAACTTTCAAAGGTCCCTGACTGGGATCCTGTCAGCACTCTAGGGACAGAAGCAGACTTTGTAAAACAGGGAGAAACTGAAGTATGTGATCTTTTTGAAACTTAAGAAAGTTTTGGCATTATACTTTTTTCAATAATGATGTAAAAGTGATCTAAATTATGCCCTGTTTGGTGATAAATTTCTAGATAAATACCTCCCCCAACCCTATAAAAACAATGAACAAATAAGAAAAAAAACAAAAAAAACACCAACACTCACACTGAGCCCTAGCTTCCTGCCCCAAAGCAAGTAGACAACCAGATGGCCTTAAAGAGACAGGGAGACGGTGTGGCACCCACCAAAGCTAGATGCAGCCCACTGGAAAAGGATAGACAGACTTGCCAGATGTGCTGTCCTTGGAGATTGCTGGTCTTTGGCAAGTTTGGGATTTCAAACCAAGTAAGTGAATCAAGCTGGGAAGAAAAAATACATACAACAGCATCAATTAGATAATGAGAAGGGCTATGGTGGGATCAGAGTGGGTTACTAGGAATGCAAATGCAGAGATCCTCCCTTGATATGCTAGAAGCCTACGTTCCTCCCAGGCTTTATTAAGCATTCCTGACAATACTTGGAGAACTGAGCAGAGCAGTGGGAGAATGAGATGGATGTGATTCATGAAGCTCACCGTCTAGATATGCATGTTAAATTGATCACTTTCAAAGTGATTCCTGCAACCTTAGAAGAAGGGTCTCCTTCCTCTTCTACAAGTAGTTCTGTAGCCAAAATTTCCATTAGAGTTATTACATTATGTCTTTAAAAGATACCTTTGAAAACACAAACAATGTATTAAAAGTGTAAAGTACTGTCAGTATAAGTTATTAATGCCAGAGTGGTATGAAATGATTTTCATTGTTGTTTGTATTGCACAAAATATTAGACAAAGCAGAATGTGAAAGAGCCTGGGAGTCTTCTAACATAGACTCAATTAGAAAGAAAAATTGTCTCTGTTTTTATTGTGTTCATATATACATTTCTTGATTTATAAAAAGAATTCATGATAGATTAAACATTTTAAAAATTGAGTTAATTATATTCCAATTTCCCTATAAATAAAAATAATTTATTATTAAATATTTTTAGGATTGGATTGTTTTCCTGGGATTTACTGTATTAAATGAAATAGTTGTAATCATTTGTTCTTCTTTATATTTATGCCAGTTTTTACATGAAGGGTTTCTACATCTCCTCTTATTGATAACGTTTCCCTTCTTTTGATACATGTACTCTCGAATAGAAACATCTTTACCACCAACTAGTTTGATGGTTCTCCAAGTGTGGTCCCAAGACCTGCAGCATCAGCCTAACCTGGGATCTTGGTAGGAATGCGTGTTCTCCATCCCATCATGGGTCTGGTGATCAGAACTCTGGTGGAAGGCCCAACAATCTGTAATTAAACTAAACATCCAAGGAATTCTGAATCACTGGTCTGGATCAATTCAAGTCATAAGATTAGGAAATAATTTCAAAACATGATGGTACTAATCCCCTTGTCATTAAATCCATACTTTACTCCCACCCCTAAATATATTCAGCTGCATGTCAAGAACATGATTTTCAATTTCCTGCTGGGTTTCAGAACATTACTTTATACATCTTGAAATTGATCACAACCATCCAATAGTATAAAAGTGTACATTTTCTCCTTTTAGTCAATTGGATTTTTTTTAACTTTGATTTAAAAATTTAAAACCTTTAAAATGCAAGATGATACATTGGAGTAAAAGAGATTAATAGGATTTTTTTTAATGATGGATGGCTAAACTGAGACTTTAAACATGACTTGAAAGAACTCTGTATCACTAAATGAAGAGTGGACACACATTCAAATATCTATGAATGAAAGCCAATTTGGAAGTTTTTCAGGAATTCCTGGAAGATAGGGATTTTGCATTAATTAAGACTTTGAAGCTGTCAATCTAGACCAACAAGGACTTTTATAAAATAGATTCTAGGGGATGCCCAGCATGTGGGAGACCCTAGGTTCAATCCCTAGTACTGCAAAACAAACAAATATTTAAAGTGATTTCATTTGTTTTCACTCTCAAAGAATAAGAAAAGGAGTAAGCTCTGGCATTCAGTGAATCTCTTCCTAGGTGATGTGTGGAATTTTGGCATGTCAGCATTAAAAACAGGTGAACAGATTTATTCTTAAAGACAAGAGGATGAGTCAGTTAGACAGTACATTTTCATTCTCTTTTCTTACCTCCACCTCTGGTCACTTACAGTCCATATTTTCAGTCTAACCATTTCATGCTAGAGGAAGGGATGGACACTTTTCTAGGTGGCTCTTGTCTCTGATTTTGCCAAAGTAAATACAATGCTTTGAGTCTCACTCTAAGTTACAATTCTTATGTAAGTTCAAACTTTATTTTTTAACCTTGCCAGATTCACTTCCTCTTGTTTGATATATAGATATGTGTATCTAACTACTGTATACATCTATATCTATTTGTATACACATATATATTTAAGTTTGTGTCTTAGTACCTTAATCTCTTCATCTATGGGGCATTCCTTTAATCTCAAACACTAAACTTCATCCTGCACTATTGACCCTCTAAGGATTGGTCTCCACAGCTGCAGATTAAGAAGAGAATTTACTGGCACAGTTTGAGAGTTTTTCCCCCAAAAGCTGTCCTTGACTTTTTGTCAAGAAAAGCATATAGAAATAAGCCCTAAGAGAGACATTGAGGAAGACCCTTATTTTGTACAGCCTGTCAAGAATGCTATAGAAATTTAAATCCCCTGACATTTTGCTGCATATAACAAAGTTTCAGAGGTGTAATACTGATACTTTACTGTATGTAGCAAAGATTTGGAGACATTACTTAGGCTGATATACCTCTAGAGCAAATACTGAAGCTTAGAAAGACAGTGTGTAAAAGAGCTGAGCTGTCACTGTAACTTTTAATTTTTTTTCCTTAAAATTGTTTAGCATCATTGAACTGAAAAGAGCCTCATATTCAACATCTTAATGTCACATTAGCATGTCCTTTTCATTCTATAAACTAAATTTCCTTCTCCACAGGGTAGTAATCATTATGAAAGTGTATTTTATTTCATATGTCATAAAGAAAGCAACATCTTAGGCATAGATGTAGGTCAGTAGCCATGGTAATGACTTCCTCTATGGAATAGCTTAATAATGCCAGATTTTCTTAGAAGGGAAAAGTTCAGGGATGTGGAACTGAGTAATAGAGGAGAAGTATCCACCTGGTCTTAAATACCAAATGACCACTATGGCTTTTCAGATATTACACAGGGTTGTTTCCTATGGAACTTCACATCCATATATGGGCTAAGCTCTGACTTATGGAAGTTTTCAGATTTTATCTTTACTTTTTCTAATAAAGAAAAGAAGAGAGAAGTCCTTAAGATGACAGGAATGGTGATTATAATCCAAATATGGAAAGTAAATGTACTTTTGTAAAATGATATTTTTTAAGTATTTTGGAAATTTAGAGAACTAAACATTTCCTGGAAACCTTGAATGTTATATTATGAAACAAAAGAGGACTATGCTTCTTTTGGTGTTGAGTAGGTGCCAGACTTTTTGCTAAATTGAAGGATATAATGGTCATTTCTCTTTTGGTGATTATAGTCCAACCAAGGACTTTCCCCATTGATGACCCTGAATCACAGAACTCTGGTCTTCACCTCTTTTGTAAAAATGAGGCAAGTGTCTTCCATTATATTTATGTGCACTCCCACCTCATATTCAATTCTGATTCTTTCTCGGGATGAAAATTGGCTTCCTCTTTTTGAATCTCATTTGCGATTAATTTTACCTCTGCTTGTCAGCATCTCAGTGAAATGTCTACAGAATTGTTAAATGCATGAAATCATCTTGACCAATGGCTTCTCTCCTGCGGAAGACTGGCTGATGTCTCTGGAAGTTTAGGGAAAGAGACCATCCCCAGATTACATGCACTTGCAGAAAGAGACAGCAGCCAAGAAGGATGGCGGGGGGTGGTGTGGGGGGGGAGGTTCTGTCTCTAGGAAGGCATGTTGATGGGAGTCCACAAAATGATGCCTGAACTTTAGATGGTAGCAGAAGAGAGTGTTGAATAATCTATGAAGAAAAAGCACTGTGGTGGTATGTGATTACCTGGGGAACTTAGAAGATGAGTGCTAATTATTGTTTGGTAGTAATGTGATGCTGATCATCTGTTCTCTACATCTGGACAAAAAAAGTTCAAATCATTTAGGAATCATAGAAAGAGATTATACGGATGTATTTAAAATAACTGGCCCTCGGAAATTTGAAAAATGCTTAGGTGTTTCTTCCAAACTAATATATCAAAGGAGTTACAAAGATATTTTAATGCAAACATAACTTGAATCTGGCTGTGTGGTTTATTTATTTATTTATTTTGTCACTCAAGCAGAGGTAATAGTGGACATCTTACATACTAAGTAAAAGCTCTTTAAAGAAATTGGAAAGTACTTGAGAATGGTTTCCCTGAGTTTTAATTTATTAGAGAAGGTGAACTGTTTCAAAAAGGATGGGCAAATGCACTGGTTACTTCTTGTGTCCTACCTCATATTCTTCTGTCATTTTAGTAGCAGCCATAGATGTAACCTAATGACAACTGGTTTACCAGCATATAGTTTCTCTTGCTTTAGGCCTGGGTCATGGCTGCAATGGATTAAAAAATAATTATTGTCATATAATAATTTTGCAGAATAGTTGGTTTCATTGTGAGATTTTCATACATGCTCATGACATAATTTGATCAAATTCAATCAACAGTTCCTTCCCTTTCACTCCCCTATCTCCTTCTCCAATTCACTTCTTGTAGCCTACTGGTCTCCCTTTTATTTTCATGAAATCCTTTTACCTGTTTTTTCTCTCTAGTTTTCACATAATTAAGAAAATATGACTATTGATTTTCTGAATCTGGTATATTTCAATTAATATATGCTCTCCAATTTCATCCATCTTTCTGAAAATTACATAATTTTGTTCTTTTTTAGGCCAAATAAAACTCCATTGTGTGTATGTACCACATTTTTCTTTCTCCATTCATCTGTTGACTGACACCACGGATGGTTCTCATGATTTGGCTCTTGTGAGTTGTGCTACCATAAACATGGGTATGCATGTATCACTATAGTATTCTGACTTTAATTATTTCAGAGAAATGCCAAGGGTTAGTAGAGATGAATCATGGGATAAGCATCTCCACATTCTAAGTCTTGTGAAACCTTGAGGTCCAGGTCACTGATGTCCCTGACAAAATGCTGCTTCTTTCCTGCATGGCTGGACAATGATGAGGTACATTCCACATGTTTCTCTACAGGTTCCCAGTAGTTGATACTTCCAAATCCTCGTAAACATAACAATGGATTGGTTTTCCCTTTCACCACTTTTTTTTTCTTTTCCTAGTTCTTCACTTTTCCTAGTTCTAGGATGATTGTTTTCCAAAATGAATTGCCTACACACAGTTTTTTCCTAAAGTCTGCTCTTTGGAGGAACCTGAACCAAGGTTTTGGTATCATAAGTAGCTCTAGAAAGCAAACCCATAGGGTGAGATTCTGAAATGGTGGCCATGAGATTGCACAAGTGTGTTGGATCATCAGTGACACACAGCTGGCATTCAGGAGCATCCTGTGTACTCTCATTGTCTTACCTTGCACCTAGGGACTCACAGCACACTCTTAACATGTACTTGAGTCTTGAGTTTCAATTGGGATGAATACTCTTGGTTTCAAATCAGTGCTCTGACTTGTGGAGTAAAATCCATTTTGATAGGGAAAAAAAAAGCCATTGATTCCTCCTTCCAGGACAAGATAAATCAGAACTGTCTCCCAGGAGGAATTACATTAATTAGTGCCGCCAGCAGAGATCTAAGGCACACAGGGGTTGTGGTCTGTATCCATCTTACCATTTATTTCATCTGTATCACTCTTGAAACGTCCAGAGATGATCCAACAGGGCCACCAAGTGTGACATTGTTAAGGATGCTGTCTTGGCTTCTTAATGATCCCCAGCAGGAGATCTGCCAGGCAGAACCCTACACTCTAGTGTGTGCCAGTGCCTCTGTAGCAGGGACTTCTAGCCAAGACATGGAAATAACTATAGAAATGCAAGAAAACAAAGAAGGAAATGAAATGCAGTGGTAAGGGCTGAAGCACTGAAGACCTACAGTTAGCCAGAAAGATCCTCCTCCCAAAACAAAACATAAAAAAAAGAATAAAAATTTGAAAACTTTGAAAGCTAAAGAATTAAATCACTCTCAGAATTGTAATAGCTATTAATAGAGTATAATAAGATAATTGATATAAAATGCCAGAATTATGACTGGCACACAAAAGGGGCTCAATAAATACTAGTTTTTATTCTAATCATTGATGAGTAATAATTAGGTTGATCACCTTTCATGATAAATACCAATAAATATCATAGTGGATTCTGTTCTAAGAAATCATATTCAGTAGTCAGAATTGTCATACATACATGGAAAATAGTTCACAGATTTCCTTAGGGATCTATCTTCCAGGTACAAAGCATAGGTTATTGTAGCATCAGTCACATTATCACACAAAGTGTTCTTTCCCCATCCATGAAATGGAGCTAGAGGAACTAATTAGTTCAAGAAAAGGGTGATGTTGCCAAATGAGTGAAGTCAGATTGAGTGATTTTAGTCCATCATGCCAGATTTTACCATTGCTTATTTTGTGAGCTTTCATGGAACACAAATAATGCATATCCATGGGTGAACTGCTTACGGCGCACATTGCTATGGTTCCACAGCTGGATCGTGTGCCTTCCTTTCACTAAATGGGAGTGTGAAGAAAATGAAATGAAAGCTGTCATTATAGGAATTGCTGGGAATACAGAGTGAAGAAGGGTACTCAAATTGCTATGGGGAAGAAAAGATTAACACCTTACAATTTTATGATGAAACTCAAGTACCCTGGTTGGGTAGGATATCTGGGTTTCTTGTTTTTTTGTGTGTTTCTGTTTATAACTTGTCAATTTTGAAGACATAAAATGTTTTGTAAATTACTTTGGTTTGTATTTTTTTATTTCCACTTTCTGTTCTTAATGTGCAAAAACAAGAAAAGTGGAATTATGATTTAATACCAGTTAAATGAAATGGAATGAGATAATGGCTTTGAAACATTTTGAGAAGTTAAAAGCTATATGAAAGTAAGTTCTGTATGAATTTAATATTATGTATAATAATTGATAAAGTGTATGCTTATTTGGTAACTGTTACTAGAGTGCTATTTATTTGCACTGTTTTTTCACGAATACTTCTGCAATGTGTATTTTGAATAGAAATTTCAAATAGTTAATCTCTCTTGAATTGTCTCCCTAACATGTACTTTATTTTATATTCTTCAATTTTTTTTGCAATCCTGAAGACAGAGATAGAAAGAGAGAGAAAGAGATGAAAAAGTGTGCTTAATAAATGGCTTAAACTATGATGTATTTCCATAAATTTCAGTTTTAACAGCAAGAATAAGCATCAGGCAATTTGGGTAAAGATATATCTCTGTTTTACTACAAATCTGCATTCCAGGGAAAATACAACTAGACTAAGAACTGTTCTTATTAGGAATATTTTACTTTATTATTTTATAAATAATTTATTTTTTAACACCTTTATTTTATTTTTTAAATTAATTTTTATTATTTATATGTGACAGTGGAATGCATTATAACTCTTATTACATATACAACACAATTTTTCATGTCTCTGGTTGTATATGAAGTATATTTACACCAATTCGTGTCTTCATACATGTACTTTGGATAGTAATCTTCATCAGATTCCACCATTATTTATAACCCCATTCCATCTCCCTTCTCCTCCCACCCCCTGCCCCATCTAGAGTTCATCTATTCCTCCCATGTTCCCTCTCCCTATCCCATTGTGAATCAGGCTCCTTATATCAAAGAAAACATTTGGCATTTGGTTTTTTTGGGATTGGCTAACTTCACTTAGCATTATCTATTCTCACTCCATCCATTTACCTGCAAATCCCTTGATTTTATTCTGTTTTATTGCTGAGTAATATTCCATTGTGTGTATATGCCACATTTTCTTCATCCATTCATCTACTGAAGGGCATCTAGGTTGGTTTCACAGTTTAGCTGTTGTGAATTGTGCTGCTATAAACATTGATGTGGCTGTGTCCCCGAAGTATGCTGTTTTTAAGCCTTTGGGATAGACCAGGGAGAGGGATAGCTGGGTCAAATGGTGGTTCTATTCCCAATTTTCCAAAAAATCTCCATACTGCTTTCCATATTGGCTGCATCAATTTACAGTCCAACCAGCAGTATATAAGTGTACCTTTTTCCCCACATCCTCGCCAACACTTATTGTTGTTTGTCTTAATAATAGCTGCCATTCTGACTGGAGTAAGATAAAATCTTAGAATAGTTTGATTTGCGTTTTTCTAAATGCTAGCAATGATGAACATTTTTTTCATATATTTGTTGATTGATTGTATATCATCTTCTGAGAAGTGTCTGTTCAGGTCGTTGGCCCATTTATTGACTGCCTTATTTTTTTTTTTTTTCGGTGTTTAGCTTTTTGAGTTCTTTGTATACCCTAGAGATTAGTGCTCTATCTGATGTGTGAGGGGTAAAGATTTGCTCCCAACATGTAGGCTCTCTATTCACCTCACAGATTGTTTCTTTTGCTGAGAAGAAACTTTTTAGTTTGAATCCATCCCATTTATTGATTCTTGGTTTTAATTCTCGTGCTATAGGAGTCTTATTAGGGAAGTTGGGGCCTAATCCCACATGATGGAGATTAGGGCCTACTTTTTCTTCTATTAGATGTAGGATCTCTAGTTTTATTCCTAAGTCCTTGCTCCATTTTGAGTTAAGTTTTGTGCATGGTGAGAGATAGGGGTTTAATTTAATTTGGTTGCATATGGATTTTCAGTTTTCCCAGCACCATTTGTTGAAGAGGTTATCTTTTCTTCAATGCATGTTCTTGGCACCTTTGTCTAATATAAGATAATTATAAGAGGGAGCTTGACCATATGACAATTGTGTCACTAGTTTGCCAAACCAAGTCTTGAATCTGTTACAGTTTATCAGAAAGTTGTTTTAAAATGACCAGAAGTACTTATTTCTTCCTAAAAGGTGGCCAAAATCTTCAGTCTCAAATTATGTTCCCAAATATGGGTAAACCCCTGATATTTTTTAGAAATATTTTCAGTACATTTACAACTCTTAACAGTAGTGACTATTTAGTCCTCACAGAAACTATTTCCATATGTTGTCACTTTTTGTAAATCCTAAGAAATTGTACTTATCTTTTAACATGTACTGAACTTCTAGAAAAAAATCCTATCAGATGAAGAAAACAACACTGATTTTGTTCTCTTCTGACCAGAGCCCAAATATGCATAGTCACACTTTATAATGTTTGTACCCTGGTATCTTTATGAGCAAAATTAAATGAAATAATAGGAATATTTTAGAAGAAAGTATATAGTTCTTTGGAATAATTGAATTTTGCCTGCATCAGTGATCAGCTTCTTCCTGAGATTCAAAGTTGAAACAGATCTTGAGGTTCAAAGCTAGAGTGGGTCAACATAACTGAAATCAGTTTACAGTTTGACTTAATCTGTGTCATGAAATATGGTACAAGATTATTTTAAGAAGCATAATAACCAACTATTTTTCTGTATATCTGAAGAACAAAATGAGAAATTAGGTATAAGTTACAATGGATAATAAAAGGACATTCTTATCTATAAAAATTTTAGAGAATGGATTAGAGATTGAGAAATATCTTTCTTCTAGATGTTGAAAAAATAAAAGACATATGTTAACCTTTTTTGGATGGTCAGGGAAAATCATTTTAAAAGTTGATTTAAGAAAATGCCGTGAGTATCTGTAAAGTCTTTGTTCCAGGCAGCTCAGGAGTCAGGGAAACCCTTTAAAGAGAAATGGTCTCTGTACAGCACCTTGAAGAATAAAAATGAGCTTTGCAAAGTGGGAGGGAGGTGGGGGACAGACAGGGCCAGCAGGACCAAGGATCAGTTGGTATGTGAAAAATTTTGTGGGAAATATGCTATTAAATGATATAAAGTATATTTTATGGTATGGCTTAAGACGCTGGAAGAGTAAGTCGTAGCTACAGGAAAGAGAAGATTTGTTCTGTTGGAAAATTGTTTGATAAGCAGAGAGGGCTCCTTTCCCCATTAAATATATTTTTTTTAAATTATTATTAGTTGTTCAACACATTACAAAGTTCTTGACATATCATATTTCATACATTTGATTCAAGTGGATTACGAACTCCCATTTTACCCCGTATACAGATTACAGATTCACATCGGTTCCACATCCACTTTTTTACATACTGCCATACTAGTGTCTGTTGTATTCTGCTGCCTTTTCTATCCTCTACTATCCCCCCTCCCCTCCCCACCCCTCCCATCTTCTCTTTCTACCCCATCTACTGTAGTTCATTTCTCTCTCTTGTTTTTTTCCCCTTACCCCTCACTTCCTCTTATAAGTAACTTTGTATAACAATGAGGGTCTCCTTCCATTACCATACAATTTCCCTTCTCTCTCCCTTTCCCTCCCCCCTCTCATCCCTGTTTAATGGTGATCTTCTTCTCATGCTCTTCCTCCCTGCTCTGTTCTTAGTTGCCCTCGTTATATCAAAGAAGATATTTTGCATTTGTTTTTTAGGGATTGGCTGGCTTCACTTAGCATAATCTGCTCTAATGCCATCCATTTCCCTGCAAATGCCATGATTTTGTCATTGTTTAGTGCTGAGTAATACTCCATTGTGTATAAATGCCACATTTTTTTTACCCATTCATCTATTGAAAGGCATCTAGGTTGGTTCCACATTCTTGCTATTGTGAATTGTGCTGCTATAAACATCAATGTAGCGTATCCCTGTCGTATGCTCTTTTTAGGTCTTTAGGGAATAGAGCGAGAAGGGGAATAGCTGGGTCAAATGGTGGTTCCATTCCCAGCTTTCCAAGGAATCTCCATACTGCTTTCCAAATTGGCCACACCAATTTGCAGTCCCACCAGCAATGTACAAGTGTACCCTTTTCCCCACATCCTCACCAGCACTTGTTGTTTGACTTCATAATGGCTACCAATCTTATTGGAGTGAGATGGTATCTTAGGGTGGTTTTGATTTGCATTTCTCTGACTGCTAGAGATGGTGAGCATTTTTTCATGTACTTGTTGATTGATTGTATGTCCTCCTCTGAGAAGTATCTGTTCAGGTCCTTGGCCATTTGTTGATTGGGTTATTTGTTTTCTTATTGTTTAATTTTTTGAGTTCTTTGTATTCTCTGGATATTAGGGCTCTATCTGAAGTGTGAGGAGTAAAGATTTGTTCCCATGATGTAGGCTGCCTATTTACCTCTCTTATTGTTTCTCTTGCAGAGGAAAAACTTTTGAGTTTAAGTAAGACCCATTTGTTGATTCTTGTTTTTAACTCTTGTGCTATGGGTGTCCCACTAAGGAATTTGGAGCCAGCTTTTTCTTCTGTCAGCTGCAAGTATTGTGCTTGAACAATAGTAACACATTAGTGAGATCATCTTCTGAGAAGGTTGATTTCCGCTACAACCTCTGTTTTAGTGACTGTTATATGTTTCTGACAATGAAAAGTATCCACTCGTGATAAGGTGAAAATAAAAGTAGTAATAGTCCATGATTTTCAAAGAACTATGGGTTAAAATTTATCATTTAAGCATGTCTTTTTCATGTAAGCTTTCTATGTGGTATCAATACAAATTCTGTTTCCTCTTCTTTCAAATACTGTCATTACACCTTACGAACAATATCCATAGCTTTAGATGACATTTTTCAGTACTTGTCTTTGTTATGGGAATAGACTGGGAACTAAGTCCATTGATGAGTGTTGTACACCATGGGAAGTTTATTTTTAATAGAGCAGATATTTTAGAGTTACAGAAATGTTCTACACTAAATGAGTAAAGGGGGCAGATTTGTGTTTTAGGTAGGTGACTTTGGAGACAACATGACACATGTTTTAGAGGGATTTTGCAGGCAATGGATAAGGGAAGAATTGATTGCTACAGTGTATCATACAATTGACAAAGTTCTCTGCTAAAATGAAAGGATGAGTAGCAGGTGATGCCTTAGTTACTGGGAAGAATGGAAGAAGATGACTGAGATTCCTCCAACCTCTGCCCTGCCTTCTATCAGTTCCCTCTCTATCCACAAATGACTTTGCCTTCCCTGAAATCCTGGGCAAAACAGAGGGTACCAAGTGCACACTATGTTATTCCTCATCGTTTATGATTGAGGACCGTATGACCATTCTCTTATGATGCCTCTAGCTTTGCCCCATCTATAAGCTGAGTTCTTAGCTGAAAAATTAGTTGTCTTATGGCTGTTGTCTAATGCTCATCTCTTTACTCTTCTTGAAAGTTATGGAATCTTGGGATAAAACCCTTGTTGAGCTTAGACCATGTTTTAATTTCTTATTTCCTGTGTGCAAAATATTATAGATGTGAGAAATGAGCTCACCTGCCCAAACCCATGAAATGGACTGGGTGACAGGAGGTGCAGCTGAAAGGACACTTTAATGATGATCTTGCAAGATCAGGTGTCTGGTGAACAGGTTCACCCAGAGCGGTTACAATCAGTATTTTATCCTCTAGCACTCAAGGCCTTCCTCTGGTTCTTTATTGACTGAGGACTATGGGGTTCATGGTTTTTCTGGATGCCACCTAGGTTTAACTGTCTCCTATTGGAGGAATGCACCTTTAGTTGTCTCTACCTCCCTTTTTGTTCTGTTGGGGTGGGAAGGCCTTCCTGGGGTGAGGGCATTTGGATACCTACACAGTTCTTACTGTTTCTTAACAGAGATATTTTTATCTCTGTTGGTCAAGGGGCTGTTCAGGTGCATGAACTTTGAATCTGCCGTCCCCACAGGCTCTTGTGCTGTTGTGGGCTTTCACTGCTGGCAACCACTCAGATCTATTTCCCCTCTGGCTGTTTGTCTTCCATCCCTAGTAATTTTACATTTAAAGCTAAATACTGTACTCTGAAAGTAGACCACCAGACATTCTATGTCTCACAATCGATGCTCCATGAAGGTCTGAATCAAACCAAACGCCAAGTCTTTTACTCATCTGTATCCTCCCCTGAGCATCTCACAAACCCAGACATCCATTTTCTTAAAACAAAGCTCCTTTCCTGAGTTCTGCTTCCCTCCAAATCCCTCTGTTCTGCCTACTGCCTTCTCGGTGTGGCTTGCATCTCCTGTCAACTCCCCCCACGTTCGTCACCTCAACTCAACTTCCCAGGCCACCTTCCTTTACTATCATTCAAGTGAAAATTTCTCTCACTTCTGTCCTATAACAGCACATTTTTACACAGATATTTCTAGGTTCCCACATCCATTCTGCAAGACTTGGAATTCTTCCTTTCCTTGGGTTCCTTCTTTTTTCTTCTCTGCAGATCCATGATTTTATCCTCTGAGCTTCTTATCTATTCGTTTTCCACAAAGACTACCCACAGAACCCCTCTTTCATCATTCTGTGGCTTTTATTTTTTTTAATGTTCAAAAGTGGTGTTCACACAGGGTTAAAATCAAGCATATGATATCTTTAGATTGTTTGCTAAATTAGCCTTTTGTCATACTCTTCATTGTTGTGTAATAAAAAAATCATCAGACCTAATTTTAAGCATTTGTTTTCTGCTTCAGAATAATTTAGATTGTTCTGAGTAACTGAAAACATGCTCTATTAAACTTCATTTGACTTAATGCACCGTTAATTCTTCCTGGCTTACTGAATTTTTGATATTTTTCTCAGTGTTCAAACAATATATTAGTTCCTTGAAAGTTATTAAAGTTTCTTTTCAAAAAAATGAATTAGAGTGCTTACATTGAGTGAATAGTGATTACATTATACATTCAAAGAAGAAAAGTGCTGATGTATTTAAAATATTTTATTGAAGTTACAGCTGTCCCATTTGGCTTTAAAAAGCACAATGCTATTATGTGCATGGTAAATACTAAGAGATTGTTCTGAGAAAGAGAAAGCTAAAAACGTTAGTAGAAAGTTATACTTTCCTAGTATTATAACTGAATTTCCTGTTCTTCTATGTCTGTAAAACATTACTTTCATATCAAAAGATTATAAATGGATAACCCAAACTTGCAAAATAACACCACTTTCAAATTTTTCAGGCAGCTGTTTGCTACCATCATCTCCATTATGGATTCACCATGGACTATGATATCAAGTTTGCCTTTGCAAAGATTACTTCATTTTCATGACACTTAACTTGTAAAACATAGTGTTTATAGTTGCAGTGCAGATGGACGTGATTTAAAGTATTTCAGAACACTTACCCTATAGGGAATATGTCTACAAATTCTTTCTATGGCTTACAATGTCCTATATTACCAAATTTAGGTATTAGTTTCTAGCAGCTTTCTTCCAGATTATTTGGGATTTTCTATATTGGCTCCTAAATATGGCTTTCAGTATAGATAGATTTTTATGCCTTCTCATTCTATATGTTTTTCCTTGCTTTATTGCACTGGCTAGGATTTCCTTGTTGATGGTGAACAGTATTGATGGGTAAAGTCATCCTGGCCTTGTTCTTAATGTTAGGAGAAAAACATTCAGTCTCTTTCCTTTAAGTAAGATGTTAGCTATAGTTTTCCCATAAGATCCTTATCAAGGATAGGAAATTCCCTTCTGTTGCCTATTTGCTGAGTCACTATAGCATGAAAATACTTTTTTTTTTTTTTTTGCATTTACTGTAATGATCACAGAAAAAAAGGAGGAAAAAATGGTTTCATAAGAATTTCATGGTCAAGGTTATGTTCTTTACACTAATAAATAAGAACCCCCCTACATGTACAAGAAATTTCTTACATTTCTCCATATATATCATGCCCATATTTAGCAATGGTATCTGGAGAGAATGCTGTGGTAAGCCACCTTGATTTCCTACGAGGCTCCTACCTGGTTCATGTAGGAGCTTCTGAGACATTGTGACTGGGGTGACCAGCAGTACCAGTTTGCCCACGACCAAGGGTTTTCCCAGAACACAATACATTTGGTTCTAAAAGTGGGAAAGTCCTGGACCAATCAAGATGACTTGGGTCTTCCTAATCTTTAGAGCCCAACTCTTCACTCTCCAAAATCCATTTTTACTTCTTTCTACCACAGGTTCTGTTCCTGAGTGTACTTCTGCTTAGATTTCATGTCCTAATTTCTGGCATCTGACTGTATTTATGAGTGCAAGGAGGGCAAAGGAGTATATAGGAAGTCAGTGAGGGAAGCAGCTGCATTCCTCCAGGGGGGATATGAGGGTGATAGGCCTAGGGCAGAAGAAGCCAGAAGGGCAGAGAAATAGACACAATCAGGATATACTTTAGAGATGAAGCTAATGCATTTTACTGGTGATTACGTTGATCGTGGGGGTCTGATCAGTGTTGGGTTGAATAGCCGAGTGTCATCGCTGACTGAAACAGGGATGGTAATGATAATTCACTGTGTCCTCAATTCCGTATGGGAAGCATGGGTGGGGATTTCAAGTAGACGTGAAGTTCTAGAACTCAGGAAAGATCTGTATTGGTGGTAAGATTTGGGAGATGGCCATATGTAGGGTATGCTGAAGTCAGAGGGGTAAATAGGATCACCAGTAGAGTTCCAGGAACAGTTGCTAGGGTTTTGAATTCTTCTGAGAATCCCATGAAAGTTAGGAACCTTCTTTTGTGATGAAAGCACAGTCTGGTAATATTTCTATACTTATTTCCTAGGCTTAACAAAGTACTACAACTTGGGTAGTTCTAAACAACAGACATGTATTATTTCATGTTTCTGAAGGCTAGAAGTCTGCAATCAGGGAGTCAGTGAGGGCTCCCTCTGAAACCTGTACTGGGAGTCCCTCCTTGTCTCTTCCATCTTCTGGTGGAGCCTGACAATCTTTGCATTCCCTGGTCAGAGCTGCAATGCTCCGTTATTTATTAGCCTTTTTACTCTGTGCCTCTGTCCTCATCTTAAAAAGATGCCAGCCATATACCTGTGCTACTTTGATATGAACTTAACTAATTATATATGCAATACCTCTAATTTTAATAAGGTCACATTCTGAGCTACTAAGGGTTAAGATTTCAACATAACTTTTATGAAACACAGTTAAACCCATAACGGCTTCATCCCTTTTTAAGGATTCAAAAATCTCTTCACATCCGACCTCCAAGGTTGTAACACTGGACTCAACAACAGTTGAAGGATGAGTACAAGAAGAAATGATGGCAAAGGGGATGAGAAGAAATAGGAAAAGCAGAAGCATGTTTCTCCATTCAAGGAAGCCAAAGAAAAGTGTTCAAAGATGCACGGAGAACATGCAAGTGAAGCCCTGGCTAGAGCCACAGCGTTGCTAACGAGACCAGCAAAGGCTCATAATTTTGGTCTTCACACATGCTGGGCAGTATTCTAAGGACTTTTTGTGTATTACGTTTTTAAATCCTCACAACAACTCTATTATCATCCCTGCTTTATCAACGAGGAAACTAGAGAGAAAAGTAGCTTCTTTATAGTGAAAGATACAGTAGGCAAAAAGATGTCGCAAACCTAACATATAACTTTTTAAATCACAATCTTCAGCTTCTCTTTTTTAACTTTACCTCCCCATTCTTTCTCAAATCACTGACATTTTTTTAAACCAAATCACCTCATCTCTTTACCTCATTTCCCTGATTAATGAATTCGTTTTCTTGGTTACCCCAATCAGAAAATGTGGAGTGATGTTTTTCTCTTGCCCCTCTTTGCCTTTTTCCAAGGTGATCAGTGACCAGTGTCAATCTCCATAAAATCTGTGATTGGTTCTGCATTGCTCATAGAATGAGAAGGCTGTCACCAGGTCCTGCCTGCATTTCCAGCCTTATCTGTCAAACGTGCTCCTGGATGTACCATGCCCCTACAGGGATGCTGTGACCATGTCAAGCTGTGTGCTGTACCACACCCTTTCCCTTTGCTCTGTCTGCAGTTTTTCTGTTTGGTGCCTGGTGACCTCTTCATATTTCACTACCCAACTAATGGGCACTTTCTCTTGTGAGATCTTTTATGAGGTCTGTGTGAATCACCAAAGGCAAAACCAAAATGGAGCAGATATGCTCTTTGCCTTCAACAGGTATTTGATTTTTGTCAAGGTCAGAAGATGTGAAAGGAATGGGAGACAAAAGATAATTTAAATGAAGGGTAGAATGATAATGACAGAATGTTCCTGGTCAAAAAAAAAATTGTTGAGTTTTAAAAATGAAAAACAAACCTTCCAACTGGAGGGCCTCTTCATCCCCATTATATTACATCATCAATGCAATTAACCCCCCTCTCTCCAACAGGGAGCTTTGTCAAGAAAAGAGATAAAGAACTTCATGCTGCTCTGCTAAGATCCCATTTACCCTCTTGCATACTTGGCTTCAACTCTTAATTTACTCTTTTAAATAGCCTCATTAGCCCCAAGGTTATTTACATAGCTTTTAAACTGCTCCTAGGTATTTGTTTTTCTGAGTACTGTTTAGCTTAAAAATAATGGCTACAATAAAGCAGACTACAACAGAGAGTGAACTTTCTGTTTACTTTCATATTATTCATTTTTCATAATTTTGTAAACTAAATTATTCCATAATTTAGAATTACTGAATATAACATCTAAATATCAAAATTTGCATATCTGTTGTTTTTCAAGGATGGATATTGTGGGCCAGGCCCAGTGGTGCATGCCTGTAATCCCAGTAGCTTGGGAGGCTGAAACAGAAGAAGCATAAGTTCAAAGCCAGCCTCTGCAAAAGTGAGGTGCCAAGCAACTCAGTGAGATACTGTCTCTAAATAAAATACAAAACAGGGCTGGGGATGTGGCTCAGTGGTTGAGTGCCCCTGAGTTCAATCCCCAGTACCAAACAAACAAAAAGGATACTGTGAATGCTCCATAAAAGGCAGTGTTTATATATATATATATATATATATATATATATATATATATATATATATATATATACTTGTGTGTGTGTGTGGGTGAGTAAAATGTTGTGAGGACAACCACACCTGGGTCAGCCCCTCCTACCCTACCATCCCAGCAGTGCCACTCTTGTCTATGTTGCTACTGGTCTAATTTGCTTACCAGCTCACGTGCTTATTGTCTGTATTCCCCAGTAGACAGTAAGGTCCAGGAGGGGATTAAGTCATTTCTGTTCTTATTTATGATTTTATTATCTGGATGTAGAACACAGTTCAGAGAATAACAGGCAGTTGGTAAATATCTATTAAGTCTTTGAATAATAAAAAATGCTTTATATCTTTAAAATATTATGATCGTGAACCATATAAGAGACAGAATCGACCTGTCTTCATGGAGTATATGTAGATTATAACTCTTAAGCAACCAGAGAAACAGGTACAAACTTAACAGTTCATATTCATATTAAGTGGTCTAACTCCTGTTCTCTAGGATCAAATGTGACTCTGGAGAATTCCATCTTACAACTTTACATTCATTGTGTCTTCATTGCGATAGGTATTGCCATGCCTCTGGGTATATTACCAGTTATAGAAAATGATTTGAAAGAATTGAACGCTGTTTTCCCATTGCCTCACCCACCCACCCCGTTTCCAAAAGGCCACCAATTGCTCTGGGCAGATAACAACCCTACTACTTGGCTTTATATTTAGACCAACTTGTGGAGATTGGAGAAGTTTGTTTACCCCTAAGGATTAAATATAAAGACTTTCCAAGAAGCCAAAATAGTGCTAAATTTAGGAAGCTAGGTCTATTTAGGAAAGAAGAGAGAAATCACACTTAAAAGAGGGAAAGGAAATGAGATAAGATCATGAAAGCATGTAGAGAGAAATGAAAGCTGGCACAGCCCAGTGTTTATCTTTCCCAGCAATCAACTTTCCAACATCTGAGAACCCAAATAATGGTGTCTATATCAGATCTCCCCTGGAGTCTGGTTTTGATGCTGATAAATGTTGTTTTCACAACCTGCCGCTGCCAGATATGGTTTCTCAGAATTACCCAGAGGCCAAGCACCATCCTCCTTTCTTCTTTTTTCCAATTTATTTTGCGGTTATCATGCCTCAAGCGTGGGTCACCCACTATAGTTGGAGATAACTTTTAGTAGCTACATAAATGAGTGCATTCATGGGCTGCCTTGGAGTCCTATGGTGATTTTCAAGAGCATCAACAATCAGTCTTAAGATGAGACAGTAGTTTGGGAACAATGAGAACACTGTTTTATATTTCCAGATTGCCTTTCTAGGAGTAAGCTCACTTATGCTTATGAGTCTGAAAACTACTGAAATTATTAATGTCCCCATTTTATGAGAATCTTGTTCACATAGCTGATATTGTCTTTTCAACTTATGTAAAAGTAAAAGTGGAAAGAATATTATGCAAGATATTTATTAAATATAGGATATTTCATAGAGTCAATTGAGATTGCACCTATATATTCCACATTTATAGCTACTATGGGTGTCAATAATCATTACAAAGCCTTTCGATGCCTTGGGACCCTGATTTACCTTCTAAATCATTAAAATTTACCTTCTAAATCATTAAAAACAGTTCACTCTACTTTTTTAATACTTATTTTTAGTTGTTAGACACAACACAACCTTTATTTTATTAATTTATATGTCATGCTGAGGATCGAACCCAGGACCTTGAATGTGATAGGCGAATGCTCTACCACTGAGCCACAATCCCAGCCCTCGCTTTACTTTTTATAAGAAAAATAATTTATTTTCCAAATACCATTGTATATGTTAATCCTTGAATTTTGTTTTATATTTTCTTGTCCTTGTATTTCTTGACCTTTGTTATCACTGCCCAGCTACTTCTGGCTTTATGACTTGGCTACTCAACTTTTCTGTCCTTGATTTTCTTCCTTTATAAAGTGGAGATAATAATAATAATAGCTCTTTACATAAGTTAATCACTCAAAACCCTAGAAGAGTGTTTTTTTCCCTTAATGAGAGTTAATATGTAGATATTATAATAATTACCATCATCACCATACTCAACACTCATTTCTGTAGCATATTATATGTTAAATGCATACCATCTGGTGCACATTTACCTGGCAATGGGTGACATAGATGAACCTAACATAAATAGTTCTACTCTACAGGAGCTTGAAGCGTGGTGTCAGAGGCCGTGTATGAATTATGGGTTTGTTTGAGCCATCCTTAGGCAGGAGGGTTGCTTTTCTGGGAACTCCTGGGTGAAGTTCCCAGGTTCGAGAATGCCCAGATGAGGCTGACAGGGTACCCTGCCTTAGCTCACAGGCCTAGATTCAAACACAGCGGTCCTAGAGGTGGGCGTCACCTGCTAATCCCCAACTTGTTTTCTCCATTTTCATCCTGTTTTCCTGAAGAAGCTCCCCACTGAATCCCATTGGGTTTCCCACCCATTTAAATAAAGCCCGCAGACTCCATTTTGGGGAATTAAACCCAGTCTCCATCAGAGCTGGCCCCCAATAGATCCCACTTTTGCTTATTTTCATTGTCTTATTTCTTAAATTTCTCATAATATTTCTCATCTGACTCCCCTCCCTAACTTGGGGAAACTGAGTCAACGTCCCCCAGGTCATGACAGCCCTAGTAAGCAAAAACAGCTGATGAGCAAATAAAAAGTAAAGCGATGACTTAGGTAAATTGAATGAGTGGAATACCATCATTTTGAAAAACGAGAGAGGACTACTTCAGAGAGGGTGACCAAGGACCCCAAGCCTGAGATGGATTTGATAGACCATCTCAAGACTGAAAGAGAGCTGATTATGATAAGAACAGCCTGAGCATAAGGATTCTTTACATAGAGAAAACAGGCTGAGCAAGAAGATTCAAGGAGGAAAGCACGGACTGTGCTCTGGTAGACAGAATGAGGGTGTTGTGGATGGATAAGAGAGGGAGGGAGCACAAGGCAGAGTCAGACAAGGCAGTCACTCAGCATGTGAGTGAGGAGGCTTGAAATCCTAGATTACTCTGCCATGGTTAAACTTTTCACTCTTTTATTTTATGTATCGTTTGGTGCTGGGGGTGGAACCCCAGTTCTCACATGTGCTATGCTAGTACTCAAATACTGAACTACATCACCCACCCTTTTTATTTTTATTTTATTTTATTTTTTTTTGGGGGGGGGATATTATTTTGAAACTGGGTCTTACTAAGTTGCACAGGCTGGCCTCCATCTTGCAGTCCTCCTACCTCCGCCTCAGTGTAGGCCTGATTTGTGCCTGATTTGTGGAAAGGTTCATAGGAGGAGAAATGGTAGTTCAGCAGTTGGGACATTTTTAACAGTTTAAGTGAGAAATGCAATGGACCCAAATGGCGGCAGTGGTGTTCAAGGGAAATGAGAAAGAAAGGGAAAAATGAAAGATGACTCTTAATTATCTGGCCTGAACAACTGCAGGGATAATGGTGCTGTTATACTAAAAGGAAGAAGACAAGGTACGGAATGAGTTCAACATTTGTGCAAGGGTGGAAAGGAGAATTCTGTTTGAGATTAAGATTATGGTATCTTTTAGTGGTGATACAGAAAACAGTTGGAAATGTGAATATGGAATTTGGAGACAAGGTTGGAACTGTAATGTAAATGTAGGAGATGTTGTACAGATAATATTTAAAGACATGGGGAAGACAGAGTTGATTTAGGAAAGCAATGTAGAAATAAAGAAAAATGAACATGCTTGGAACCAGGCCCTGAGGATCTTTGACATTTAGAGGAAAACACAGATACTCCACTTTTCATTACTCAGGGCAAATGGGTATAATTTTATACATACCAGTATATCACCATATAGTATATTAATCCTATATAGTAGGCACTACCATATCTACAAGGGATAAGTTCCAAGACCCACAATGGATTCTTGAAACTACAGAATTATACCCAACTCTATTTATAATCAATTTTTTTCTGTACATACATATCTATGATAAGGTTTAATTTATATTAGTCACAGTAAGAGATTAAAAACAATAATATAAAATAGAACTCTATAGCAATTTACTATAATAAAATTGCCAGCATCACTTCTCTCATACATCAGAACCATGATTAGTCAAATAATGGTTACTGAAACCTGAGCACTGCAGTGCCACCAGAGTTGATCTGTTGACCACAGTCACTACTAAGTGACTAAAGGGCAAAGTAGCATATACTTTGTGGTCACTCTGGGAAAAGGATGACTCACACTCCAGGTGGGAAAGCGTGAGATTTTATCACATTACTCAGAACAACATGCAATTTAAAACTTATGAATTATTTATTTATGAACATTTCCAATTAATATTATTGGATTGTAATTAACTATGGGTAACTGATATCACAGAAATAAAAATGTAGATAAGGGTGTGTATGATATGACGTTATTATGTGTTGTACTAGAAGAACTACAAATATTATTGGCCCTCTTTGCATTTTTGAAGAATGGTCTCTTGAACTCACTCCTCTAAAGTAAGAACCAACCTAGGTGCCTTCCAACAGATGAACGGATTAAGAAAATGTGGTATATATGCACAATGGAATATTACTCAAACATAAAGAAGAATGAAATTATGGCATTTGCTGGTAAATGGATGGAACTGGAGAATATCATGTTAAGTGAAATAAGCCAGTCCCACAAACCAAGGCTGAATGTTTTCTCTGATATGTGGATGCTGACAGACAATAAAGGGGATGGGGAATAGAAGTTCATTGGATTAGACAAAGGCGATGGAAGGGGTGGTTGGGGGGAATGGGAATAGGAAAGACAGTAGAATGAATTGGACATAACTTTCTATGTGCATATATTAATACATGACTAGTGAAACTCCTCATCATGTACAACTGTAAAAGGTGATTCTAATTAGAATAAATTATACTCCATGTCAGAATACACTCCACTGACATGTATATCTAAAAAGAACAAATAAAAAGTAGAGAAGAAATAAACTCATTAAATATATTTGCACATAAATCAAAGTATGTGTTAGCAAGTGAAAATAATTAAATAGTAAATATGCTGGTTCATACATTATATGAATATTTTGAATAATCAATACAAAGAAAAAAAAAGGAAACACTAGTTTAACTCTTCAGATTCTATAGGTAATTGACTACATGGTGTATTTCTTTTTTTTTTTAAGAGAGAGAGAGAGAGAATTTTTTAATATTTATTTTTCAGTTTTCAGTGGACACAACATTTTATTTTATTTTTATATGGTGCTGCGGATCGAACCCAGCACCCTGTGCATGCCAGGTGAGCATGCCACCTCTTGAGCCACGTCCCCAGCCCAATATTTCTTCTTTTATGAGGACTATTTTGAAAGAGAAACTGATGAAAACTAAGGGGGCACTTAATGTCCCTAAGGAAACTTAATAATGAACGTATCAAATTATCTGGATACAAAAAGTGAACTGTGTATTGGCTCAGAGACAAGTTATGTTCTGGTAACTGGGGCAGGTGGCAGTTAAAGGGATTCGAGCAAATGAGGTTTGGCTTCAAGGAAAACAACAAAGTACTCATGGTCTGGCTATGACCTGGCTATGACAGCTATGACCACTACCGTCTTCATACCTCAGTGTCTTCTGGGATCCAGCACAGAATGGAGCTCAGAGTGTCACAACTCAGAATGCCAAGGAACAGCAAAATATGTGACTGTGTATATTGAAGCATGTGCTTATCTGCGAGAAATATTAGACAAACGTCAGCTTCTTTCACCACTTTCTGGACTCCTTCATGATTTTCCACGAGAGCTCAGTCTACCAGCTCCTTTCTGAGTCCACAAGTGTGATCCCCTCTGAACACAATCATCAAGGAAAAAGAAAGGGTGTGTATTGGGGAAGATTTCCAATTTGGTTTGAAGAGTAGCATAATTCAATGAAAGGAGGTAATTAAGTTGCATCCAGACTCAGGCAGGCAATGAGGAGTCATTGAATTAGCATCACAGACCTTGTTCACTTTATTAAAATGTCCATGACCATGGCATAAGGCTACATGACAGTTTTCAAAGAAATGATATCTTTTTTTTGAGCATAGAAGAATGTCTGAAGTTTAGAATGCTGTAGTGTCTTTAAAATACTTAATCAAAACACAATTACTTACATAAATAATTAGGTTGGAATTTATGTATATTTATACCTTGGGTGTGAATACATGAATTTTAAGTCTTATGCTTGAACAAGAGAAATAATACTTTACAAAAGCAGAGGAATAAAAAACAAAAAGGATTTGTAAATGAGTGACATTGATCATCACACTGATACCACTGGTAATCCATTCTGCTTCCTCCCATGTTGAAGTTTGAACATTAGAGAAGCATACCACGAGGCAAGCATATGAGGCAGGATTTATTTAAAAGTAGTAATATAGAGTTTTCCCGGGAGGGAGAAGGGGGCTACAGCTGGTATCCCAAAAAGTGAGGACGCCCTGCCCCTTTTATAAGTCCTAGACTTCTTGGTTCTCCTGCCTTCTTTCCCCTAATCTCTCTCCTTCCTGGGTACATGACTAGGCCCAGGTGGGATGGCCAAAAGCTGAGAAGCAGATGGGCAGGGGAAAGGGCCAAATGGAATGATCCAGGCAGGCAATAGCCTAGGAAGCATTAATTAACAACTTTTTTAACTCCCTCTGGGGAGGGACAATTACTGGGACAGGTTACCTGAGCAACAGGTTGGAGCAGGGGTGTATTTTCTTGATCAGGGTAGAGGAAGGGCTCTGGAGACATTAACATTTCAGTTCCTCAGGGGTGGTTTCCAACTTCCCTGACCCAAATTGGCCTCTACTTTTGGATCCCACCTGGTTGCCTATCTACAGTGACTGCCTGTCTTTAATTATTGCTTCAACACTATCACAGAGTCCTACCCAAATGAGTTGTATGATAAATACTAAAAACACTTTGCCAGATATCCATAATTAGAGTTGCATCAAAGCAAGTTTATATTAATCTATTGCTTTATTTTCTGAAAACCAAACTGTATTTTTGTAATTTTTATCTAGTACAACTAAAATTAGTTGGTTTTGTTTTCTAATCTTAAAAAATGCCTTTTTAGTGGGGACAGGGAGGGGTGTATGCCTATAATCCCAGTGGCTCAGGAGGCTGAGGCAGGAGGATTGTGAATTCAAAGCCAGCCTCAGCAACTTATTGAGACCCTAAGAAACTCAGTGAGATCCTGTCTCTAAATAAAATTTTTAAAAGGGCTGTAGATAAACCTCAAAAGGGTCAGGCCCAGTGGCACACGCCTATAATCCCAATCCCAAAGGCTAGGGAGGCTAAGGCAGAAGGATCAAGTGTTCAAAGCCAGCCTCATCCAAAGCAAGGCATTAAACAATTCAGTGAGAACCTGTCTCTAAATAAAATACAAAATAGAGCTGGGAATGTGGCTCAGTGGTCGAGTGTCCCTGAATCCAATCCCAGGTACCTGTTCTACCCCGAAAAAAGCCTTTTTGCATGCTTTTATTTAATTGTTGCTCTCTTCCTAAATAATTACCTTCTAATTGCATTATATAAATATATATAATAATAATAACATATGTGAAATTAAAATAAAGATATTAAAAGGCAATAACCTTTTGCATCAGTTTTTTATCAAAAATCTTTGCATTTAATCATTTTTCTTTTCAAATTGTATTAAGATATCCCAGTGTTCTCTTATTTTTAGTTTCTCATTTCAATATAGAAAACAATACTTTCAACATATTGCCAAATGCTATGTTTGCCAACTAAATGTAAAATGCAACATTTTGAAACATAACCATTAGGAATGTTACGGTATTTTATTTTTGCCCATTTATAAGCTACAGCAGTACAATATAATGCAAATACAACTCAGAGTGGAGACCACATCTGTCATATGTACTGCTTGGCAGAAAATTACCTTTGTTGTTGAATGAATGTTCAGAATTTACTTTTACTATACAAAGTGATATCTTAAAAGAGAAGGGGAGTTTAGCAGGCAAGAAAGAATACTGGAAAATTATATTAAAGATCAGTTGTAACGTAATGGAACTACCTTTTAGGCAGCCAATAAAACAAAAGGGAGGAAAATCCTGAGAAGAAGGTGCGTGCTGTTGAAATATTTACTCAAGGAAGTGCAGATGAGTCCATTGACAGAGCTTTTGGATGAAGAGTATAACAATTATCTACAGTTCTTTCAAAGCATGCTTCCTTTGCTAACAGCATCAGCATTTCCTGAGAACTCGGAACTTAGAAATGCAGATTCTCTGCCCCATTGCAGACCCACTGAAACAAATCTGTTTTCACAAACCCTCCGTGTGATTGCAACACTGGGTGGAACTGGGATATCTATATGAATTGTCCAGATGAACTGCTCACACTGAATAGATTGAAGAATGATCAAAACCCTCCATCGGAATTGAGATTTTCCTTGGTGGACATACTAATGCACTTAAATGAAATGTGTAGGATCCCCCACCTACCTTTATAAATTTTTTAATAGATGTCAGTTTCTACTTAGGGACAAGAGTCGAGATCTCACGACTTGGAAAGTAACACATATCCTTACTTCAATTTATCGAATCTGATAAGTGTAGGAGGAACATAGAGGGAAACTGTTTATTCCTCATGCCTGTTCCTGTAACAAATCTTAGTGTTATCAGAGAACAGTCTGCTGCAAAACTGAGCACAGAGACCCCCCACTTTGAACTCTGATTCTTACAGTCATGCCAGAAAGCTTTGTCAGGCTTGTTCCTCAGAGTAACAGGGATGAGTTTATTTGAAGGGATAGGAAACAGGAAAAGAGGACACTCTCAAAGGAGAGAGTGAGTCCTCTCAGACAGAAGAAGGACAGTATGCCCCCTCTGCCCTCCAGTTTTAATGGGGGGTCATAGGCAAGTTTGCAGAGCCCCATCCAGGTCTAGGACTTTTGACTGACAGTATAGGAACTGCGTGGAGTACCTCCAAGAAAGGATGGTGTGATGCTCAGAGTTGGAGATGTTAAGAAAATTGAGTCCCCTCGTTTTGCCTCAAATTCCTACCCCCTTAATCAGTTCATTACCCTTGAAATAGCCCTCAGGGAGCTTTCCTGGCGAGGGTCTTAAAGTTTTAGTTGTCCAGGTAGCGAGGGGTTCATTACAGTTTCAGTGGTAAGACAAGGTCCAGGACACCTAGTAGTGCTTGACAGGATCTTCATACAATATATATATATATTTTTCTTTAAGAGGATGTCATTATGGCTGGGGGAGGTTTTAAAGAACCAAGTCCCCATCTTCCAGGAGCTTGTCTGTCAGAAAAGTTCTCCTGTAGTTTTCGATCGCCCTTCATTGTCTTTGCTCAGCCATTCATGGCTGACTAGTTACCTAACGTCCTGTTCACTTGCGCACTCATGTCTGTTTTTAAAAAGGGCACTTTATATTCCCTTTAGGGACGTTGGTAAACCTGTTGGTCTAAGTGCATGCTGTGCTATAAAGGATTTAATTCCATTATTTAATGATCCCAGATTTCCATTAGGGTGTCTACTTTAGTGCCTCTGGAAGGCAACATTTGACAAAAGGATTCCAGTGCAAATAGTTTATTTAGGATATGATCCCAGGAAACACTGAAGGGTATCTGGAGAGGGCAGGGTATGAGCAATAGGTAGTGAGTGTAACTGGGAACCTGAGGGATGCAGTGTAAATAAAACGTGACTCAGAGTTATCCTGTGAGGGTCCAAGTGGTAGATGGGGTATTTAATCTCTGGTGTCAACTCTTTTCTGTCATTGATGATGGGCTGGTAGAAGGTGTAAATTTGGCATTGTTTCATTACTACTTCCACACCGAAATCCAGAAAAATCGCTACACACACAGAGCAAAGGGGAGTTCTGAGGGGGTGCGGGTTAGTCTTGAGCAGCACCTGCTCCACAGTGAAAGTGGTGGAAAGCAAGTAGGTGGCAGGGAATTATAGGAAAACCAAAGTCAAAACAAATAAGAATCCTGGGGCTCCCGAAGGGAAACTTTGTCTACTTGCCAGTGTTACTCAGGTGTGATCCTGGTACTCATCATCCATGAGCATTTATTTAATGTTCACTTGCACTTGACATTGTGATCTACCCCCGGAAGATAATGAAAGCAATATGGCTCCTCGCCCGAGGTGTCTGACAAGCTGGTCTAGAAGCAGGAAGCAGACAACCAAAGCTCCCAGCTTCCATTCAAAATGACAAATGCAGGTTGTAAAAAGAATGGCCCTGGTGTTGATGGAGGCTACAAATTAAATGCAGCCTGCCTGGGTTTGATCCAATGCCCATTCTTATTACTCTGTTCTGACACTTCCCAGTGACTTACCCTGTGAATCTCCAAAGATATTTTATCATACCACACCTGCCACATATCAAACCTGAAATAACAGACCTGGAAAAATCAACAAAGGATGTGTTATAAAATATTGAAATTATTAATTTGTAATAATAAAAGATTCTACTAGGAGCTGGCTGGTCTTTGAATGCTTTTAATTACAAATGTGGCATATTGCCACTCCTCACCCTCACCCTCACCCTCTTTTATTCTATTCTCAATGCATAATTTCAAAAACTATAAATCACTGTCTTTTTGATCCATATGAACATAACAGGGCAAATTGCTATACTTGGCTTAATCACTTAATTTTAGAAAGAAAATCTAATTTTATTTCTCCTTATAAACAAAGTATGTCACCATAAATTAAGGTATTTTTATAAGAGCTATTAAATTGGGGGGTTAGTTCTTAAACTGAAAAATATTGAAATCAATTTGGAAATAAGGATAATGTTTTCTTTTCCCCTTGAGGTATTTTGTGGTTATTTTTAAATTGATTTTCATGTGTCCTTCCCTTAAACTGACTCCAGTGTGGTCCTATTTGCAGTCCTTTCATTTTAATGCTTTGCATCATTCAGCCTCTTATCTTGAACAGCCCCACATACCTTTTCGGACCCATCCATTTTCTTAATGTTTTTAGATAAACAAGGTATTTTTCTGTCTGAGTTGCATTGCATAGTTTAAGAATAAACAAGTCCTTCCTACAACTTTGCCTTAATACAATTTGACTCCAAAATCACATCAGGAAATAGGATAACTCATTTGGGTAGTCTTCCAACTTTTCCTTCGAAGGGGTTGTTGCAAGGTAATTGGTAATTCAGCTATTTTCTCATGCCTCATCTCCAATTCCCACTGTCATTTCACTAGATGGATTCTTTTGTCCTCGGTGTTTATTCACTGAGAGTACAATTTTTTTGAAAATCATTTCCAGAGCAATTTCATGCATCTGCCGTTCAATTAAAAAAAAAGTTTACATACCAATATTTCTTCTGAACTAATTTTTGCCCTGTAATACATTGCGAATACTCCAATAAATTTCAAGTAGTTGACTAGAAATTTCTGCATTTCTCTTAGTTTTCTCTTTTGTTTGGTGAACATTTCCAGATTTCTTTGAGTAATCTTCTCAGGCATATGAAACCAAATTGTAGTCCACTTATTCCTTAAAAGATTTGTCTTTCTCTTAAGGTTTTGACCCTAAAAGAAATGCCTGTAGTCAGTTTCCTGCTAAGCTGTTCAGCTGGGTCATGGTACACAGAGCTCTGTGGTACATCCCCAACTTCAATCTCACCAATTTGTCACTCTTCTAAAATGAACGGACTGCCTTGTCCAGGTCCAAGTTCAGTGTGGAACAAACGTGGAAAGGAAGCATTCTCTGTTACCTAGAGGAAGTTTGAAAGTGTTTTACAGCTGTTATCTGAAATGATGCATGATTAATTCCCCATGGTGAGTGTTCTGATTCAAGACTAAATTTGATGACTTTTATAGAGCATTGACTAATCTAGTACTGTTTATTTCCTGGCCGATACATCAAATTAACAAAGAGCTGTCTGTCTGAGCGTTTTCCTCAAAGTCCACCTGAGCAAGTTATTTCCGTACAGCAATTGAATTACAAATATGCTTCTACTCATAAATATTATGCCATTTACATTTACATTGGCCTGGATATTATCTTCCCTTTCCTTCCATAGTTTGACTGTTTTCTGGTGTGCAGTTTCTGGCCATTATCTTGATACAAATTGTTCAGTCATTGGTTGTGTCATGCTTTATTTTGCTGGAAGAGACCTTGGGAGAGATGGAGCATCAGCCCTTTGTCTTCATGGGCATCCAAACAAAAGCGGGCCTGTCCCTGACTTCGTTTCAGCAGGCAGTCACAGTACATGCATTCCTGAAGCAATGAAGATTAAGTGGGATGAGCATTTGTTGAAGGCTTCCTGTGTGGTACACAAGGCCTCATGATGGTTATTCAAGAGTGCCACTACCAGATGTGACCCTGTTGACAGTACATCCAGCCATCTCTCCATCAGCCGATGACTTCTTATTGTTCTTGTGTATTTAAAATCTTATTTGTCTTCTGTTGCTACTTATTAGAGTTATCTCTTTCTCTCTCTTTTATTTATTTTTACTTGTCTTGTTCTCATGAAATGAAACTGATTTAAACATCAGTTAGCATTTCTGAGCCACAGAAAAGGTGAATTTGTAAACATATTAATAGACATACAAACTAGAAAGCTCACCAAATACTAACAGAAAATATTGAGGGCGTGTGTACATTTTCTTTCGGCATTCTATTTTGAGAATTTATTCAAAACTTTGATATTCCAGTTACCTGGAATCTGTTTAATCTGGTGCTATATTGGAAATATCATTTACTAAGTTGCAGTTTTCAAAACTTTTTGGAACCCAATTCCATGGATCTCATGACAATTTTTATTGTGGCTGAAAATGAGGTTATATAAAAAATGTAGGCTGAATGTAGGCCAAATGGTCAAGCAGAAGTTTGTCCTCTAGGGCCATTGCTCTCACCTTCACCTTAGTCTACTGTTCCTCTTGCAAAATAGCATAGGAAATCAATGCCTCTTTTTTTTCCCCCCATTTTTCTATAGAAGAATCCCTACCTATGTCAGACTCCCCCTGATCAAAATTAATGCTGTCAGTACCCTTCTATTTTTTTCCTAGAGTGAATTTTAGTGGAAATGGCCATTAAAGAACTAATTTCAGTAATCATTACCTTTTCACATACTCTTCAGATACTTAAAAGGTGAGGGGTAAGAGAGGAAATTGCAACTTTCCCAGTAGATGGGTGGAGAAAATACTTCAATAAGTGAGATTTGATTTTTTTGTTCTTTATTGCGTGCACCCAGAAAAGCCAGTGTACTCATATTGGTGTGCACTATATCATGTTTTAATTTCCAAACAGAAACCAATAAAACAGCACAAACAGATATTCCTAAAAGAGCTCCTTCTGTTTCTCTTGGTTAAACCCTACCATAGGTTAGTCTTTTCATTAAGAATTTGTTTTTATTTCCTTTTAACCATATAGGGATCCATTCATAAATAATGAATATTAGAATTTCTTTAATGTTTTTCTTAGTGGTATTATATTGGAAATATCACGTATCAAGTTAATTACATGAATAAACCTTGTTCATTTTTTGTGACTACTTCTTATCAACTACATGAACCTCAATTATATGAAGCTTGTTCATTTTTTATGACTACTTTATATTTTTCCAATGAATGCACAAATGAGTTATTTTTTTTTATTGTTGGACTTGAAAATGTTTCCAAATTTGCCAGAAACTCACAGCTGCAATCAACAATTCTTTGTGCACAACTCTTGTGGGCAAGTGTAAAAGTGTCTTATGGATGTAAACCTAAAAATAGAAATGTTAAATAACCTAATCATAAATAGGTGTAAATATTGAGAGCTGTTATGAAACTCACTTTCCTAGGAAGGTGAGTGCAGGTTGTTCTTATTTTTTTTTAATCTTAAAGCCTGAATTTCTTAAAGAAATATGGATTTGTTTTCTCATTTCATTAAGGAAAAATTCTAATATGATTTTATACATATTTGGAATAGCAATGCAATTTGTAGTTAGAATCAGTCAGATAACATAGGCAGGGAGATAACCAAGTGTATCAGTCATTGTTCACTTAGCTTTGGAGTGACTATGAGAGTTGCCCAGCACCCTAAACTACCAGATAGTTGAAATTCCTTAGCTTAGCTTGCTTATGTGGGGTTTCAACAGCTCTCAAGCAGTAAATCCCTGCATGTCTACCTCCAACTGCTACAGAGCTGACTTAGGTCTTCCATGTCCAATTAGAAGTAAGACCCTAAGGACCCTTGATGCTTTCTGTATTGCAGACCTGCCTGTCTTCACCTTTGATTCTCTTTTTTTTGTCATTGACCAGCATACTCCAGTGGACAGCAGTGAAACACTAACAATATAGAGGACTTGGTCCAGTATTATCAGAATAAACATTCATAATCAACCATATTAATAAACATCTTAGAATATCATCTTACATAGTATTATTATCTATTGCTGAACTGGGTATTTTTTAAAGTAATAAACCCTATTTATTTGGGAATTACAAATGTCTGAACAATAAAAGCAGTGTCTCCTGCTTACCGCCAAGCATCACTTCTAATTGCTGCCATTGCTGATCTGCAGCTTTTCTAATTCTTGTCCCTTCTGCCTCCTGCCACTTCTGGCTCACTTTCTTGCCTTGCATGGCAAGGATGACTTTTCCCACACAGTTCCTGATAATCAGAGCATGACAGCCATTCAAGGCCCATTGGGTTTAGTCTTTGGAGCATCAGATCCTCTTGGCAATATGTCTCTCTCCCTTGGCCCTCAGGGAGGGTACTTTTAATTTTTCTCATTAAGTTGGTTATATTTTAATCCTGACAATTTTGAGGTCAGCAGTCACTGGAGAAGCATGAGATTCTGGAAGGCTGTTCCCCTGGAAGACTAAAATTTTACTAAGAATGAATTTTAGTTGGTACCTGTTCAAGCTCTTGTAGGGCCTCTTGGTTGAGTAGTTTTTCAATGATCTAACAATCAATGTGGACATGCATAATACATAAAAAGATTCTGGGCCTGTAAGATCAAAAATCCAGGTGTTGGCAGGACCATGACCTTCTAAAACCTGTAGAGGAGAATTCTTCTTTCACATCTTCCCAGCTTCTGTTGATTTTTTTGGTGTTGCTGGACTTTCAGCTTCAGAACTTCACTCTGCCTCTGTGATCAAATAATGTACTTTGTCTGTCTGTCTGTACTCTTCTTCTCCTATAAGTCTTACTGGTTCAGGGCTTATGACCTTATCTCAATTTCCTTACATATGCAAAGACACTTTTGAAGTAAAATCTTGCTCATAGGTGTTGGAGAGTAGGGCATTGATATATATTTTAGGGAAACACAGTTCAACTGATTTGAATTCAACCCACTGAATAATACTATTTGTCATTTGACTCCCAAGTAATAGTGATGGCAAAGGGATATACATGAAAAAGAACTATGCGATTTTCTTTTTGGAGTGGGGGGACATGGGCAGGGTAGCATGGTTGCCAGAGAAAACTTTCTTTTTTCTCTTTGATCCTGAGCATCATATCTTACTCCCCAGCATCTAGCATATACTCTCACTTCATAATTTATTGTTAGAAAGGAGAAAGTTGTTTAAAAAAATCAATGGTTGGAAATATAGTTTATAAATAGTTTTAGTCTATGGGGAAATAATGCAGCTTTCCAAAAGATATATACTTTTATTGTTCAGACATTTGTAATTCCCATATAGGGTTTATTACTTTAAAAAAATATCCAGTTCAGCAATAGGTAATAATACTATGTAAGATGATGTTCTAAGATGTTTATTAATATGGTTGATTATGAATGTTTATTCTGATAATACTGGGCCAAGTCCTCTATATTGTTGGTATTTCACTGCTGTCCACATCATTGAAAACAATAAAACAGAGGTTGATTCCATTTAATAGTTATACTATAATCAGTAAATGAATCAATACTATCAAATATTTTAAGTAAGAGAATGCATTAATATTAAAATTAAACTCATTGAACAGTTTGATATTTTATTGAGGATTTAAGAAACGTTTCGGATTTAACAAAAGGGTTTCATGACCATTGAAACAATAACAAAAAGATTTCATAATATGAAATGACTAGAATTGTGTGGGTTTGTTTTCCACATCTCCAGTGGAGAAACATTTTAGGTCAGAGGAGAGCTTGTTGATCACGGAAGGAAGATTGTGGAGGGATGGTGGGTAGAGAAAGCAGAGCAGGAGCTTGGGGAGAGTGTTGTGAAAGCTAGGTGTTTTGTTTAATATAAGCTAAAACAAACAGGCTTTGAGTAAATGATGAAGGAAGTGATAATTGCTCTTTACAGATCTTCATTCTCATGACTTGACTAACTTGGTGATTTTGATCCTGAACATAGGATGGATAGAAAGTAGAAAATGGAAAATAGACAAAAAAAGAAAGAAAGAAAGAAAAGAAGAACTCTTAGGTAAGGTCTTGAGTGAAGTATTAATAGTTTTGATTATGATAGTGACTCTGGGATCAGATCAAATTAGTACTTTAACACGAATCCCATTTATATGAAAACATACAGTGAGACAGATCCTATATATGTTGATAGGGTAGGTTATGATTGATATTATGTGTAAGATTAGAATAAAGAGTAAATATATTGATACTATCTGTAAGATTAAAGAGCAAATATATTAGCAAAAGACTACAAGTGTACTACTACTTTTGTTGTCACCACTATTATATTTACTGCTTATTACCATCTATTACTGTTTACTATGTGCTAGTCACAGATTGGGCTGCATTATGCATGCACATTATGTCATTAATCTTTAAAAATTCTTTCTATTCTGAATACCAGTCCTTCTTTATGAAATGTAAATTTTAATGTTTCCTTTAATAAATGTATTTGGCAATAGCTATCTCATTTTTCTAGAATTGTCTTTATTTTGCTTTCATTTAAACTAAATTTTAGCTATGTGTAAAAGTATGCTTTGCCAGATATTTTTACTCTCCATTAAGATATTCTCCCACTATCTTCTTGCTCTCATTTTGCCTTTGAGAAAGATGCTGTCAGTACAGTGTGTCATTATGTCATAGTTAGTTTGTCTTTTCTTTTACCAAAGCTAAGATCCTTTTTTTTTTTTTTGTCTTGGAATTCTTGAGTTTTTCTGAAAAGGTGTGAACTTCTTTTAATTTATTTGATTGGCATGTGTTGGGCTTCCTGAATGAGATTATTTATGCATTATTTTAAATATGGGAAACTCACAGAAATTATCTAAAAAAATGCCAGCTCTTTCCCATTCCATTTATCTTTTTTTTTAACTACAATTAGGCTTATGTAAGAAAGCTTCTCTATATTCACTATGTATGTCTTTTTCTTATTTTTCATTTGTTTGACTATTTTTGTTCATTTTGGGTTAATTTCTTAAACTGTCTTCTACCTCACAAATTTTCTTCTCAGTTGTATTCAATTTGTTCTCTTTTCCTTTCTTCAAGATTCAACTTCTATTATTTTAAAAGAAATTCTGTTTCATTCAGAGTATTATGCCAAAAGTTTATCTTGTCAAATTGTTTTTTAGTTCTAACAATGCTTTTAAATATTCAGTTTATTTTTCCTGTCCTATACTTCTATTGTCTGAGGTTCTTCATTTTTTTTAACTTTGTTTTTAGTTGTAGATGGACACAATATCTTTAATTTTTTTTACTCATTTTTTATGTGGTGCTGAGGATTGAACCCAGTGCCTCATACATGCTAGGCGAGTGCTTTACCACCAAGCTACAACCCCAGTCCTGTTGGAAGTTCTTCTGTCCTTAAATCTGCCACTTTGTACATCTATAGAATTCTCTCTAATTCTAAATAGTAGTCTAATTTCTTATGAAGTTTGAGAGAGTCCCATTATTCCTTCCAGAATTTCTCTGCTCTGGATGCCCCATATTATGCAGGTAGCATGAAATTCTACAAACACATGAGGATGAAGATAGTCCTATATGATAAAGCCAAGTTGTATTATCAGTTTTAAGTGAAACAATGCAATATTTCCTATGGGCTGTCTCTCTTCCCCCCAGGATGAGGCAAGTTTCTTTACTATTTCCAAAGAACAATTTTTTTCCCAGTTAATATTTTAGCTGGCATAGCATGTCAAGAACTTAAATTTTTGGGCTGGGGATGTGGCTCAAGCAGTAGCGCGCTTGCCTGGCATGCGTGTGGCTCGGGTTCAATCCTCAGCACCACATACAAACAAAGATGTTGTGTTTGCCGAAAACTCAAAAATAAATGTTTAAAAAAAAGAACTTAAATTTTATTTGGGATGGGTAATGTTACAGTTATTTATAGGATGATGACATTCTCTTGCCGCTCTGTATCATTAAAACCCCAGCTAAGTTACTGAGATGGCTAATAACTCCAATGCTTCAGAATCACAGAATCTGCTTACATTCTGATTTCAAGCTTGAAATTTCTCTTCCTTCACTCCTCCTCTCCCCTCCCCTCCCCTCCTCTTCCCTACCTTCCCCTCTGTTCCTCTCCCCTTCTTTCCTTCCTTCTTTCCTTCCTTCCTTTTTTCCTTCCTTCCATCCATCCCTCCCTCCCTCCATCCATCCATATTAAGGATTTCCTTTTCATTTATAAGGATGTTTTTTGTGCTTCCCATGTATTTCCAGGTATTTTTAAATTTTTTTCTTGGTATTTAATCTCTCACATTCTTCCATTTAACCTTTAAAATAAATCTATGACAAGATGTAAGTTCTATTCATTTTACTGATGAGGCTTAGAAAGGTTGAATAACTTATGCCAGGTCAAACAAGGAAAAAAATGTCAAAACTGAGACTTAGAAACTCAAGAAGTCAGAGCAGTACTTCTCCATTGATATTTTCTCAGAAGCAAAACACAATTACTTTAAAAGAATGTCTTACTGATAATTTTCGTTTGCTTAATATTTTTGGTTGTTGATTGTTAAATGCTACTAGAATTTTAAATTTCATCCTTAGTTTCCACATGTGAAAATTAATAAGCCTAAGAGTCAGAGTAACCCACATTTTGAGTAGAAATGATCTGTTAATGAAACTCAATTGTATGTTTAAAGAAGTGTGAATTTAAGATGATTAATGAAAATCTGTCATATGATGAAATATTAGTTCTTTTTATCTGCTTCTTTTGGTTTATAATTAGTAGACATAACTATGCAAAACCATGCAAACTAATCTATACAGATGATTATCTATTTCTCATTCTACTATAAGGTATGCTTTCCCTTGAAGAACAGTATTTGATCTTTGCTTGCAGGATCAGCAGGCTTTTAAATATGTCTTCAGTCTTAATGAGGACATGATAACTGGGACATCACAATAGAAATCATTACCCTTTATAGGCTAAAAGCAAAGTCAGATGCTTTTGCTTGCTCTTGGACTACTGGCTTAGGAACATTCTAAAGTTCTCTTCAATTATGGGAAAGCAAAGGAATTGAAATTAGTCACAATTTGATACTCACAGTATTATTAGTTGACCACCTATGAGTCAAGACAAGTGTTTATATGTCTGATTTTATAGCAAAGTAACAGTTTTTTACCTCTTTGTTTTCTACTTTTTATAAAATCTTATAATTTTATTTCAAAACTGTTCAATTCCTTAAAATTATAGTTCAATAAGGACATCATTTTAGTATCTAGATTTTATTAAATATAAAAGTACACATTTCTGATTGTTGTTGTAACTGTATTTTTGTTATTGTTTTTTATTATTTCAGTTGACATTTAACCATTTATTATTTTAGAAGTGATTTAAAGCACAAAGTCTGTAGCCAGGTTTCTAGATTAAAATTATCATTTCTTTACCTAAAGTTTTTCAGCCTTTGACAAATTCATTAGCCTTTCAGTGACTCAGTCCCCTTATCTATAAAGTGGGAACAGTAAATACCTGCTAGAGTTTCTACAAAGATTAAATTAGTTGATGTAGTTCTTAGAACATTATCTGGAATAGGGCAAGTACTGTGTCAGAATTTGCTATTATGATTAGTATCATCACCACATCACCACCACTGGCATGTTATCATCATCATCATCATCATCATTATTATCATTCTATGAGTTCTAGGTGTTTCTGATAGTATAACTTTAGCTCAGAGATCTTCCTTGTAGCAAAGGTACAAAAATGACAGACTTTGATTGCTATCTTAGATCAAATCCCAGGACGGAAGCTGACTAGCTGCTTCACCTTGGACATATTAATGACATTTTATCATCGAAGTCATATTTTCTTATTTTATCTTTAAAATGAAGCTAAATACTTTCTACTTTATTGTGAAATCATTTATGTAAATTACTTAACATTGTGACCATTGTTTTTGTTGTTATGTTATTTATTATTATTATTGCTCATAGAATTGGAAGGATTCCTTGAGCTCATTATTCATTTGTTCTTTATGTTTGGAGAAGAAGGGAGATGTGCTAAAAATAACTATAAGTGATGAGATAGTATTGATTACAATGGAAGAGATTCATACAGAGTAGGGTACAGATTTTGCATTGCTGCCATTTTGGGAGATTATCTCTAGCTACATGTGTTTAATCAAAATACTGGGTTTGGTAATTACCAAATTTAATTATAATGTGTAGTATATGAAGCAAAAGTAGCCTAAGACTAAATACTGAAATGTTTTTTTATCTATCAAAGCCTTAACTGAAGCATTTAAATAAGGTGCAGTTTGGTGGAAAGTTATACATTTATACCTGAAAAGATTATTCCACTTGGATGTGTGTATGTAACCTGATCTCTTTGTGTACCTTAGTAAATCTTGGACTGGTGTGACAGCATGAGGTCCTCTCTTAAGAGCTTGAACTGGACCATGGTAGGCTGCCATTGTCCTGGTCAAGTGTGTTGTCGTGATTCTGAGTTCATGGCCCTGAACACTGACTAAAATTGGCTTAGAATTTTGCTTGTTAAACCCAAGTATCCCTCAGAAACATTTCAGTTCACTGTCTGTACAATATAAGTTCCCTACATCATCTCTAGCAATCACAGAAATGCAAATCAAAAATAAGACATTATGTCACTCCAGTCAGAATGGCAGCTATTATGAAGACAAACAACAATAAGTGTTAGAAAGGATGTGGGGGAAAAGGCACACTCATACATTGCTGGTGAGACTGCAAATTGGTGCAGCCAATTTGGAAAGCAGTATGGAGATTCCTTGGAAATCTGGGAATGGAACCACTATTTGACTCAGCTATTCCTCTCCTCGAACTATACACAAAGGACTTAAAAACAACATACTACAGGGACACAGACACATCAATGTTTATAGCAGCACAATTCACAGTAGATAAACTGTGGAGCCAACCTAGATGTCCTTTGGTGATGAATGGATAAAAAAAAATGTGGCATATATACCCAATGGAATTTTACTCAGAATTAAAAAAAGAACAAAATCATGGCATTTGCAGGTAAATGTATGGCATTGGAGAAGATAATGCTAAGGGAAGTTAGCCAATCCCAAAAAAACAAAATGCCAAATGTTTTCTCTGATATAAGGAGGCTGACTCATAGTGGGGTAGGGAGGGGGAAGCATGGGAGGATTAGATTAATCCTAGATAGGGAAGAGGAGTGGGAGGGAAAGGAAGGGGGCAGGGGTTTAGCAAGGATGGTGGAATGTGATGGACATCATTATACAAAGTTCATGTATGAAGACTTGAATTGGGTGTCAGCATACTTTATATATAAAAAGAGATATGAAAAACCGTGGTATATATGTGTATTAAGAATTGTAATGAAAAAAAACAAAGTACATGTATAAAGGCATAAGTTGGTGTGAACATACTTTATATAGAGAGATGAAAAATTATGCGCTATATGTATAATAAGAATTGTAATGCATTCCATTGTTGTCGTGTACTTAAAAATAATAAAATAATAAAATCAATAAAGACAAAGGAAAAAGAAGTTTTATTGCTTTGCTAGCAAAGGAGAAACACAGAGGACTCCTGCTCTAGAGGTTGTCATTCTGCCCATCAGGGAAAACAGAAGGCTTTTAAAGAAGCTATTCAAAAGCTACATTTTATGTGTGTCCTGGCAGGGCATCCCAGGAGCACCCTGATGGCATATTGAAGTTCTCTTGTTAATTTGGGAGATAGTCACTTCCTTGTTCTTCAATTGACATCTCCTCCCTGTGGAAAATAGATAAATCAAGGTATGATCTTGTTCTCTGCCCCCAGGTTAGGGAGGGGGAGAGCATCTACAGGTTCTTTGGCATCTCTTTCTCTTACTTAAACATACCTTAAACTTATTTTGGTGCAAGAAGCCACTTGTGCAGAGTACAAGTTTAAAACAAAATCCCCTTCCTTGTTCTACACAGTTTTCATACTTAACAAAATCAGACAGCTACCAGGAGTGCCCCAAGATAGTTGCTGCTAAGTCTTTTCAACTCAGTAATATGGAAATTATCTGAAAATTAAAGAACCATGTGCATGTGGTTGAAGAATCCATGTTAAGTTTTTAGTCCTCATTATGGCATCATACACAATGGAACACTAACATCAGCATAATCAAAATATTATCTTCCTATGGGCAGACCTACATGGGAAAGCAAATTATACTGCCAGTGTGGCTTCTTAATTTGTAGTAACCGATTTATTTACCTAGAATCTGTGCACTGACATTCACTGGCAGTTGTATCAGTAAAGTGTTCAAGTCCTTTATCACAGTTTTCTCTCTGTAGGAGACACGGTTACCCTTTGCTTAGGGGCAGAAATGCTGTGAGACTGGCCAACTAATGAGAACAGATCCGGTTGTTAATATACCAAAGAGTGTCCAGAGAGTCTGGGAATACAGAGAAAATTTGTTCTACCTTTTTTTCAGTTTAATAATTGGATCCTTGCTTTAAATTTTGATGTACTTCATGAGAATAAAAGAAAGCTGATAAAGACATTGAACATATTATTTGAAAATGAGCAGCATACTTTGAAAAACAATTGTGTTCTATGTTTTCTGACACTCTGGATACCTTATGTTATTTTGACTGAAGTAGCAGGTCACTTTTCACTACATTGGCTTTTTGTAAACTTCTTGCTTTGATCCATCTTTCCATACTTTCCTCTAATTTCATGCAGTTGGAAATTTTAGTGAAAAAACAAATAGGTCCCAGCCATGAGGAATCTTGGGCCCCTCAAGCCCACTTTTTATTTAAGTTTGATGTTGGAATTTCGAGGGGACTTGTATTCTCACTGCTGACTTAGACCAGCTCAATTGGGACTGAAGAATTAATTAACAATGAACATATTTTCCCTGGATATTCTCATGTATACCTCTGTCCTTTGACAGTCTCCTTGAGAGTAGGGAGTGGGGAGTGGGCAGAGTGAAACTGATTCTGATCTCAGAGTCATGGCTAAGAGCTACCACTGGAGGGAAAAAGAATGAGAAAATTCTTAATTCTCTCTTTCTGCCTCTCATTTCCTTATATACACATGTTTTTGTCACTCTTACCTATTATTATAGCTGACTATGCACCATTCCCAACTCCCTAAGTACAGTTGTTCCTGCTTTTTTCTTGAATTTTCAAATGTCTGCTCACTGGATATTTCTCTATAGATTTTCTGCAAATGCTCCTTGTTCATCTTACAGAACCCATTAAGTTGAAAGTAGAGAAGAACCATAACAGTATTTTGAATATCTAGGACTTAGCAAGAGCCTAATACCTAGGATGTGCTTAATAAGTGCTTATGGAATGATTAAACAGATAAATGGAATGATATATGACTCTTTATATGACACCCTGATGGGTCATTTTTACCCTTCATATTTGATTTTCATTCTTACTGTATATCACTCATTTTTAAAATGTACTTCTGAGTGGGAAGGAGAGAAACTTTTCTGGGATCTATCATTAACTTAGTGACAAGTTACTGATTGCAGAATTGAAAAAGCATTGATTAGCACATTTTAACTGTTTATCTTTATGGATTTAGGGTTTTGAATTACCATAAATCAATATTGTTCATTATGTGTTGCCAGGTCTGACATTCATATATATATATAATATAATTTTATATATATATATAAAATTATAAATGGTATAGTAATGTGAATGTAGATATTGTATCTTCTTTCAAACTTCTTATATAAAAACAAGAATAGCAGTGACAGGGTCATCTCTTATCTATTTAGTTAAGAGGACTTGTGGTTATAATCATATGAAAAAACTGACATTTCATGGATGAATGGAAAATCAGTGGTAGGTCAGAAATTAAAGTGAAGACCATGCCACTTCAATCCTAGAATCTGATAAGTCTAATTTTTTTCACCTACAAATCAATGAAGAAAAACAGTTTTCTCTATGTAGCATTTTAAAATATAGCTTAATTGAGCTGCAATTTTACAGCATGGTTGACCGTGTTGATTATACTAATTACTTGGAATTTTTTTGGTTTGTTTCTAATTTTGAAATTTGTGGTAGAATTTTCTCTCTTTAATCAACTTTTCTCATTATGGGAATTGTTCCTGTGTTTTGTTTAGCCAGCGTCTACTTTAGAAAAAGTTAGGATGCCTTGTTATTTCACTGTATAGCGAATTCAAGGCTAGTTTATTTAGCTGAAGTTTGTAAAATGCAAATTATATGAGGTACTTTTTTGGTCCTCTCCATGTGCTTTTCTTTGCCTTTATATTTTAGTTGAGATGAAGTCAATGATGCATGGACTATTTAGTTTTACTAAAGCCAACATTGAGCTTCCATAGTAACTTACAAATACATCCACATAAGCATAATACCAAGACATCCAAACTGATATAAAAAGTCTTCAATTATAGGAGGAAGTTGGCCACAGTTATGAATTTGTGGAACTCCATTAAAAACAAAATGTTTCCCCAAAAGTGTGGTAAACTTTAGCAAATACAAAGTTCAGAGGAGAGACCCAGCTCTAGGAGTGACTTGTGATTATCTTAATTGTATTCAAATGTGTTTGGAATCAGCTTTGTCCCTTCTAAAGAACTTTTAGAAGTTCTAAGGTGAAATTCTCAGGTGGAGAACTTTTATACTTACACCATTAGTTTTCAAAGATAGAGTAATAGCAAACCGATCACACTGATTGGAATGATGAGTTGGTAGGTATGTAGCATCTGGAAAACTAGGGAAAGTTTTTGTTCCTCTTTGTGTCATTGTTCCTTTCATAATAAAAAAGCAGCAAACGTTCCCAGAAAATAACTGATGAAAGTTCATTTTGACCTTTCCCTTCTCACTAAAGGACATTTAAAAAAAAAAAAAAGTCAACGTCTACTCTATTGAAAAGGAGATTACATTTTTTTTCTATGTGGTTCAGAAGATCATGTGAAAGACCAAATAGTTGAAGGAAAAAATTAACATTTTAAACTATCTCAAATTAGAAGGGTTTCCTGGGAAGATAGAGGGTTTTCTTTTTAAAAGGTCATGCCTGGATTTTGTAATTTGCTAGAGTTTGGGCTGCATAATGTCCTCTATTTTATTCTTAAATTTTGGAATTTGGGCATTAAATTCACCCCTTTCACTCTGCATTTCTTTGCACAGTATCTTAGTCAGTATGAGGAAATCAAGGTATCCTCTGCATTTACATGTTGCCTGCCTCTGTCATTCAGTATCCAAGCTAGCATTTTTAATGATTATATTTGCTTCTTTCATGTTGATGCAAGTTGTGGTATTGCATTTTGTTTTCCTTATCACATTAAAAGGTTTTTGAAGTCACACTTCAACTACCAAGCACTATATCAGGCTACTGACATTTCAGTAAGTTTTGATTTGTGTCGTGGTTGTAGAATAGAGATACTGATCAATAGAAACCTTTATTGACTTAAGAAAATAAATAAATGCTTGCTTTTTATAGAGAGACTTGTCTTGCATTTATGGGATCATTGAAACTTTGGATCAATGTCAAAGTTAGATTACTGGATACTTATTTGCTTTACCAACTAATTTACAATAGGCTTTTAACAGATATTTGGTATAGTGCATTGTATAGAAATACATTTATTGTATAATGAAATGTACCTGCTCAATGCCTTCTTTTCTCTTTATTTGACAATAATGTTAAGTGGAATTTTGTTCACTATTGGTCATCTATACTTCTTTTTTCTCTTAACAGTTAAAACAACACTAATAAATGTTTCTGAGTTTATGGTCTTCTGTTGCATTTAGCCCAAGACAGTAATCAACTTTTTATGAAATGAGGCTTTGGCTACATTTAACAGATCCTTGCAAAGGTCTCATGTGTGAAGTGTGCCATATTGCTGCTTGATTTTTTTTTCCTGGTTAAAACAATGTAAAATTATCCTGTACCCTCTCCTCCCAACCCAGAAAAAGGCTACAGCTGAAATAATTAAAATCCATATGCTTAATGATCTGTGCCTTCTGCAAGGTGGCACATTACTGTTTCTAATGATGTTTAATAGCTCATAACGTTCAATACACTTAATCATCACTTACTGACATTTGTTGTACTTTTGCATAGTGAACATATCTTGATAGGGGGAAAAATTGCACTGGAACAGATTCAATTATCAATCCTTGGTAAAGAACACTGGGCCTGACCAAATGAGAACACACATTTTATCTTTAGAGCTGCTCAAGCCACTGAAGCAGGGCTATAACAAGGCCATGTGGCTGTATTGGGATTTTGTTAGGTGAAGCAGTTTTGATTGACTGGTGTCACATTGTGCTTTACTGGTCTTATATCCACTACCAGATTGTGACCGGAGTCCCTGATTGGGATGTCAAGAGTCTGGGATGCTGGCCCCCATAGGCCACCTGACTCCTCCTGTATGTTGTTGTCCACCAGAACTTCTGTGTCTTTATAGTTAAGAGAAGACTCAGTAGGTCCCATAGGGATCTGAAATTCTCCACTCTGACGATCGTTCCTGAGACAGACTTCTGAGATTCTGCACCTCAAAGAGTTCCTTGAAAAAAGGAAAAGGATAAAGAGAGGACAGAGCCTTCTACCCTTGATTGAATGACAACAGAACAGACAGCTTTCTAATTTTACAGTATTTGCATGGTTTTTCATGCAGTTTGTCTGATAATTAAAAAAAAATACTAAGTAGAGAAGTCTTTCTTCTGAATACTGCACAGTTAGGCCAAATATTGTCTTCCTTTTTGGTGGCAAGACCTAAACTGTGCCTGGCACTACTGTAGATGTCCAGGGCATGAAGTATCCACAGGAAGCCGCTTATTTTAAAACAAATTTTGTTTGAGAAAATACAGGGTTTTTATTGTCCCTAAGCCTCAGAGGAAAATTTTGATTGTGGATTGTTGACCTTTTCTCCAATCATGGATTTGAGTCACAACCACCCTGGAGTGAAATGCATATGTGTGCCTACATTTTTATTGTTTCCAGAAAAAAAAAAACACCCAAAACAAACAAACAAACAAAATCAATGTTTATAGTAGCACAATTCACAATAGCTAAACTATGGAATCAACCTAGATGCCCTTCAGTAGATGAATGGATAAAGAAAATGTGGTATATGAACACAATGGAATATTACTCAGCAATCAAAGAGAATAAAATCATGACATTTGCAGGTAAATGGATGGAGTTGGAGAATATAATGCTAAGTAAAATTAACGAATCCCCCCAAAATCAAATGCCTTATGTTTTCTGTGATACAAGGAGGCTGATTCATAGTGGTGTTGGGAGGGGGAGCATGGGAAGATTAGACAAATTCTAGATAGGGCAGAGGGTTGGGAAAGTTAGGGACGGGGCATGGGGATAAAAAAGATGGTGGAATGAAATGGATATCATTACTCTTAAGTTCGTATATGAAGATATGAATGGTGTGAATATACTTTATATACAACCAGAGATATGAAAAATTGTGTTCTATATGTGTAATATGAATTGTGATGCATTCTGCTGTCATATATAGCAAATTAGAATAAAAATAAATAAAAAATTAAAAAATATATTTAAAAAAATGTATGCTTAGGTATTATAACTCACTAATCTTGTTTTCTTCTCCAAAAACACATTTCAGTTTCTGCATTGCTGTAAAGATTCCATTTTTCAGAATCTTTTAAGATTTGTAGCTCAAAGAAAAATATAGGTGGAAAAGCTTGTGAGGCTGACAAAGGTTATCAAAAGAAGGGAAGAAACATAGCCAAGAGGAAAGGAACTTTGGCCTTTCACTTTCTTTTAGAATTCTGTAATAGGGAAAGAAACATCAAGTGCATAAGCCGTCAGTACGTGCTAGATGAGTAATGTAATTAAACAAAGAAGAAATGTTATTAGACAAATGAGACTTTACAAAATTAGACAAGGAATATATGCAGTGTAGATGTTTAAAAAAAATGCTGGTCAAAAATATAGGCCCAGAGAACTCTGCTGAAGATAGCTCATCAAATGTTCCTTGATGTTGTCCTTGCTTATAAGAACTGTGGGTGCTCTTTTAATTTTTAATTGTTTGTGTTTTTTAATCCTCATAAGAAACACATATTTATTTTATAATGATAATCCTGACAATGTGTACCACCATACAAGGTGTGGGAGTTACATTCGAATTTCTCCCTTTCCTTGGCTTTCTGTGTTGTACTCTGCTTTTATTCTTTCTTTTTCACAACATTTTGTCTGTGGTTTCATCTTTCTTCTCTTTCATTTGATCATCTGATTCCAAAGGACAAGTCCTCTGCCCGCCATTGCTAAAAGAGCGCAAAGAAAAGACAAGTTAAACCCTCCTCCGCATCTGGGACTATCAAACAACTCTGAGTTTCCTGTTTCTTTACCCTATTAGAACCCAGACATTCACCATCCCCTCTTTGTTCCTTCTCATAGTTTTCCAGTAATTCAATGGTCAGCTATTTAAAGAGTGCTTATCCCTCTTGCAGGCTAATTCTTTAATGGGTGAACCAAATGGTATAGATGCCATTTTGGTTCATGGTTTGCTCCCTACATGATTAGCCTGCTTCTCGGACTCTATTCTCTGTAAACCACCCTTATTGTGTTGGGGAAGATAAAGGTGATAGTGGTTATAGTGGTATTAATGATAATAATACCTAAGCCTCCATTATGGGGAAGGCCTTGTGTTTAGTGCTTTGAATGCACCATCTTTAATTTCCTCTCAAATAGCAGTCTGTGAGACCATTATTTTGACCCCCATTTTAGAGTTGAGGGACTAAAAAAAAAAAAAGGTTGAAAGGCACCAAGGTCACTTATTAAAAATAGATAGAATGGAGTCAGGGTCTGAACCCAGGTCTTTGTGACTTAAATTTATTTATTTATTTTTAATTCATGAGTTAAAATATGTCAAGTGTTTAGAGCAATACTTATATAATAATCCTGTAATAAGTAAGTACATGTTGACTATTGTTTTTCCCCTTGGTCATTTATTTGGTTGTGTTGGTTTTTCTTTCCAGAAGGTGTTGGTGGCTTGAGGAGAGCACAGGCTTTACCTTCCAGACAATTCTCTGAGTCAGGTCTATAATCAAGTCGTTGAGACTGAATATTAGGACACACAGAGGCAGATCTCTGTTACCGTTTCTTAACTGCTCCATTCCTACTCCTACAGGGTTATGCTAGTACTCAGCTAAATAGTTCAGTATTATAGAAAAAGCAATACTCTGGAAAAATAGTTCATTTCACCCTGATATATTTGCTTAACATTTGGTAATATAGATTTCTGTTTTAATTCAGTAATTCTAAAACTATAGGGATATAAGGTACATTAAAGTTATAGTTGGTTTCAGATTGCCTTTCCTTTGGAATCTTTAAGGATATTCATTTGTATCTGCTTGAAATGAGCTTTTAGTTTTAATTTAAACTGAAAGAAATTACCTCTTATTTATCTTAGAATAATATCAGACATTAACCTGCGTTTTACATTTGCAGACTCCCATTTTATAATGTGGCTCTCTCTTGCACTCTCTCTATCTCATGGACATCTACTGGACTATTTGCAAGGGTGCTTGCTAAGGGCTCCAGATTAGCTCCACCTAAGAGCTCTGTATTGACAGCCTATCAGCTATTCACTTTGATGCAGTATTGCTAACCAAATGTTAGTTATGGTCAGCATCAGTATGAAGTGCCATTATATGATCCACTGTATGTAAATCTGAACTAGAAAATCAATTCAACTGGGCATGGTTCCTCACTTGCCATGAGGGAATGGGGCTGGTCTTTCCCATTGGAGAGCTCCATTCTAGGAGGAGCTAGGCCTACTTGAGTGGTCTACTATAGACTTTGGGATCAACCATGTAGCTCCCTAGGTTCCTGTGCACAGTGCATCTCCTCTTAAATAAGTAGATTTATTCTATTCCAATAGCAGCTGACTTGCCCATTAATACTTTACACATGTTGGTATCGCTTAACCTGTGGGTATCCTCTTGGTGTCTCATTGGATTTGCCTTGGTGTGTAATGTTCTTTCAAGCTACACTGAGGAGCTTTATGTAAACCCATGGGAAAGGTAGGACACCTGGACTAAATATGTAGCTCCTTAAGATCAGTCTCCACCTTAAGCTTTGTGCACATCACTGGGGCCATATGTCTTGAAAATTCACCATTTGGGCCAGTATAAGAATTAAAGTTTCTCTGAAACTGCTATTGTGTATCAAGCTTTTTATTTCTGCCTGTGCATAAAGACTAAGCTGGATAGCAATATGATCATTGTAGATGATAGCCTATTGGGAAAATCCTACAGTACAATATTTTTTTTATATTCCCACATACCTCAAGTATAAAAAGAATCATTGTAAGGGTTTAAATAACTGTGATACTAATAGAATTGCATTATGTTCTAACATGGCTGTAAAGTAATTTTTTTTAATTTCCCCTTGTGTCTGAGGACACATTATAGGATACACAGATTATCAATGCTATCATTAGCTTTATTTAAATAAGCTAACTTTTGCTTAGTGAGGTATAACATTTCAATTAAAATATTGAATATATTGTTTTACCCTAAATTAAATAGTGTCATATTAACTCTGTTCTTGAAGTTTATTGACACTTTTATATCCCTTTGTATATTTTGTATATGAAGCTTCAAAACATTTTCTTCCAGTCCTTCTTCCCCTGGTGGATATTTGCCCACTGATATAGTATCAGTCTCATCCCTAGTTAATTTATTGTCCTTTTTCTTTTTCGTTTCTGGGTTTTCTTTGTACCACTATCTATTTGACTCCTGTATTGTCATTATTCCTCATTAACTCCACCTTACCTTTTGGGTCCACATCGAATTGGTCCCCAAATTCATTGTTTATGTCACCAAGGTCTCATTTACACCTCCTTCCTCCCTTTTGTGTCATGTTTCTATTTTCTGGTCCAGACCTTCATCGATGCGGTCTCATACTATAGCTGCTTTTGCCCTGTTAACTGTTTTTTTGTTTTTTGTTTTTTTTTTTTTGCTAGTCATGTTCTATCCAGGTTATTTTATGTAATGTAACTAAAATAATCTTCCAAAAATGAAAGTCTATGAACATCACTCCCCTCTCAGCAGAAGACACTCCAAACCTTTTACGTGGTGTTCCAGCTCTACCACCTCACCCGTCCCCCAATTGCCTTCCTTATATTCGCTTCCACAGAGATATGGTTCCCTAGTCGGTCTGGGGCCCCAAGTTTCAAAGTCTAGTGCATTGTTCATTTGCCTAGGATGCCCTTTTTACCTTTATGTTCCTGGTGAACACCTCTTTGATTGTTTGTTTTTTTTCATATATATGAATATATATATATATATAGTTGTTGATGGACCTTTATTTTATTCATTTATTTATATACAGTGCTGAGAATTGAACCCAGTGCCTCATACAAGTGAGGCAAGTTCTCTACCACTGAGCCACAACACCAGTTTTTGTAGATCATGAAATCCAACAGCTTCCTCCTCCCATTCTCATATTGAATAAGTCATTCACTCATTCCTCCCTATTGTCTACATTCTGAATTATGTCTGCTATGACACACAATAATGGTATTCTGATTATGTGTATGCAAATCTGTTTTCTCATGAGACTGTGAACTCTTGGAGACTGGATGCTCCTAGCCATCTTTCAATTCCAGAGCAGAGAGCAAAATATGACACTTGTTGAGATGGTTCAGTTCTCTCCAAATGTTCTATATATTAAAGGATAAGTTCCCAGAAGATGGTTAGAATTCTGGATCTTGTATTTCTATGTACTCTGTTCTTGACTTATTAGCTCAACTAAGACTACAGTCTTAAGGAGGGCAATATTTTAAGTTCTCTATGGAGCAGTTGGCTTTGTCCCTCAGATGTTGGTAACCTCAACTAGTTTGCCTAAAAATTGCCAATGGTTTCAAGGGAAATTGAGAGAGTGGATGGGTAAGCTCAGGGCAATTTCATCTCTGCTATTAGAGAAATTGAATTAAATATCTGATTCTAAAAGTTTTACATTTCAGTATGAAATAAACACCTTTTTTGTTGTTGTTGATAGTAGCTATCCATGTGTACCAATGGGCTTGTCATAAAAGGGTCTCTGTTGTGTTGGAGGTAGCAGGAAGACCACCTGGTCATCAGAGTTTTGTAGTAAGAACAATAATAGTCTGTCCACAACCTTTAAGATTACCAGCCTTGAGACCTCTTATATACCCACTCTCCTTTTCATGTTTGTCTTCCAGGTGAGACAATGCGGATCGCCTCCTCTGAGTTTGCTGATGACCCATGTTCATCGGTGAAGCGCGGCACAATGGTGAGGGCGGCAAGGGCTTTGCTATCAGCTGTAACACGCTTACTCATCCTGGCGGACATGGCGGATGTCATGAGACTTTTATCTCATCTGAAAATTGTACGTATATAGAGCTTAACAATTTCCTTTACCTGGGTGAGCCTCTTGACCATGTGTGTTATAGCAATGAACTATGTTGGACATAGATCCCTTGGTTACTCATCCACATGGTATATCACCTCATTTTTCTAACAACAAAATTAAATTGAATAATATATCTAAGACTTATTTGGATTGCTTTCTTTCTCTAAAAACAAACAAACCCCCTCCCTCAAAACCAGAGTTTAAATTTCTACTTGCTTCTTGGAGTATGTAAGGGTATATTCTTAGGTTATAGATCTTGGACTCAGTGTACCTGCTTTTATTCCATCTCAGGATTCAGAATAGTGTTAGTCCATGTGGAAATGAGGCTATGGCCAACTCTTCTGTGTAGCAGGCCAAATGATCACCTATGCCCACCTTAGAAAGGTCATGTGTTGAATATATTATTATCTATCCCAACTAGGTTCTTCTGAATATACATGGAATTTGAGACCTTTACGGTGTGGTAATATGTGCACCCCATCCACATGTGCTTGGCTTGTAATGGCTCCTTTTAATTCTTTTAATTTGCTAATGGAAGGGGAATCCTGTCCTGGTCACAGGCTTTAATGGAACTAAGGCAATCTCCCCAGACCTTGACAGCTGGGCCTTTGTGTTCTCCTAGTTACTGAAAACAATTTAATTGCAACCACGAAGATTTAACCCTTTGAACAAACATGCTGAGCACAGTTGCTCTGCCAAGAGATGCCCTGTTCCATGTCCTAGTGGATTTAGTTCCTAGACAGTTGGCACCAACCTTGGATTTATGGGATGGGTCTTTAGATGATGGGATGGGAAATGCAGGATCTTTTTTTGTTTTTATTTTTTTTTTATTTTTATGGTTCAGAGGGGAACCAATCATTGGCTGGCTTAGTCTCCCAGCCCTGGGATTATAGATTTTGCATGTTCCCTTTCAGCACATCTAAGTTTTATTGTCTTTGTCAATGAAGTGAAGCAGGTTATGAGGAGGAGATGAATGAGCTAGGAAGAGAATAATGAAGCCTGTTTTCCCCTCAATCTTTCTCAAATCTGTTCAGGAGAAGGGAGCAAGAAATACCTTAAGTGTTAAATTAAATCATAAGTGTTGTCTGTCAAAAAATCTTGGGCAGGGTCTTTACTGGAATTTGCACTAATAAAAAGGCCAAGATTTTCAAGTCATGCATAAACTCCTCAGTATTTTGAAAAAATCTTAAACCCGAGACCTACAGCCCAATCTCCATAGTCAAAAACCATAAAGTGAACTATATAGTCTTTGTGGTTTGCCTGCAGGTTCCTGAGGAGCAAGGGAATACCAAGCAAAACCTGTTTTGCATTCTCTTTCTTAGATTTTTCTCAGAGATTAGACCTTCAAAAGCCACAGATGGCTCTTACAAACTGGATGGGGTGAATGATTTGAGGAGACACTTTACCTACTTCAGAAGATATTGAGGGGCAGTAAAGTACTATGATTAGCAACATGACCACTGAAGTCAGACTAAGTGGTCTTCATTTTGATGTGGGTCCACTTTCCAGCTGTGTTGTGACCACCACATAACCTTTTTACATCTCAAATATCTCATCTGGCAAATGGGGCTAATGGTGGTGTAACCTTCAGATCATTAAGAGATTTAGATGGGGGAAATTCCTAGGAAGCAGTTATCACAGAGTCTGGTACAAAACGAGTATTTGGGAAGTGGTGGCTATGCGTGGATTGTAAGATCACTGGAACTACTTATAGTGCTGGCTGTCATTCTTCCAGCCCCGCCTCTGATACATGCATCTGTTAAGTTACAAATAATTTCATTTTCAAGTGTATGGGAGAAAAGGTTTTGTTTTCACCTTACAGCCTATTCAGTCTTTAAAGTCCATTTTCCCAGAAAGGTAGTCTTCTGTTACCCTAGGTTGCAGAGTAGGATTAAACCCAAAGAAATTAATATTGCGTCCCATGTGTTATTGTTGGTCATGCTGTGGAAGGTCCTTTTCAACAACCATTAGGGTGATAAAGGGCTAAATATTCTCCCTGATCTGTCCCCACAAGGAAAGTGCTTCTTAAATCTGAGCCTGTGATACCATGTGTGCACCAGTTGGTGCCTGCAGTCCTACTCTACCCACCTGTTTGACCAGTGCTGACTGCTGATAGTATTACAGCAACATGTAATATAGAGTCAACTGCATTCTCCTCTCCACACAGCAGATTAAGAATAGCTTAAAAAAAAAAAAAAAAGGATTTAGCACAAAATCATGCAAAGGTCAACCCAGCAATATTAAGTAGTCCTGTCAGACTGTCAGTAGTAAAATTAAAAATGATTGTAGACTAAATAATACATTTGTTCTACTTAGATTGCAGCCTCTGTAGCAAACAGCAGTGGTGGAATATTGCTATCTTGTGGAGCAAGCGAGGAACTACAGTTTCTGTTGCCATCTCTGCATTATGCAGGTTGTGGCCTCTGTCACTCTTTGGTATTCAGATCAGCCTGGGCTTCATCTCATGGAGCTATAATCCCACCCCCTAAAGATATTCTGTCAACAAAATCAGTATAAAGGAACATAGTGCACAGTTCTGCTTAGTATCATACTGTTTCTTTTCTGAATCATACCCTCTCATAAACTGTTATAAGCCTCTATTTGTTTTTTTTTACTTAGATAAAGAACATATCATGTATCTTTACACGTTTTGATGAAGCAAATTAGTTAACTATCATATGAACCTTTATTAAGTTTTTTCCAGTGGACAGTAATTTCCTTTACCATGTGGATGGTAAAATGTAGATGATGGGGAAAAAGTGATGATGCTTTAAGGGTCATGACTTTGATTTTCTGTTAGTTCAGATTGAGAAATGTCCTTAAAGTCATAAAACTTCCTGCCACATCAATTGGTATGTAACTATTTTACCTTTAACCATTGCACATAGTATTTCATTTTTATATTCTAGGCCATATGCCAAATTTTTATTAGTGCTCTTTCTAGATATTAATTATTCACATATCTGAGTAACTTACAGGAACATATGTGAAACTTCTTTTCTTATCATAAATGTACATCTATGTTTACCCATCAACAATTCACCAAGCAGATGGAGAATCACCAATTTATTTTTCTGTAACACTAATCTTCACCCTCTGCCCTGCACCCCAACATGACATCATTGACACATTGAGTAGTCACTGGCATATGTCATTCAGCCTCTAAAAATGAGAAAAGTATTAGAGGTTCTACTCAAGTTCCTTGGTTTTACACTTTATAGGTCTTTACATTCTGCCCTCTTAGAGTTATATTTGGAAACCTAAATTCATGTGGCTATTGAGGCTTTCTTCTCCCTTAACACAGAGAGATGTTAGTTGTCTCTATGATGTTCTTGTTCTATCATACAAGCATTTTGGGGGGCTTTAATATTGAATAGTTTTTAGGGTGTTAAACTAGAGCTTCATATGACTTCAAAAGTTTTTTGCTGCAGCTTTTGTTGTTTCAAATCCAGGAGGACAGTGATGAAACAGTGGGTGACATAGAGTTCCAAAGCCACACAGGGCTTTGACATGTAGCTTGACATATAGTCACTGTTTCAGTCATCTTTTGAGTCACTGTGAGCAAAATAACTGACAAGAACAACTTGAAGAGTAAAGGTTTATTTTGGCTTACAGTTTTAGAGATTCAGTCCATGGTCAACTGACTCTATAGCTCAAAGTGAGGTAGGACATCATGGTGGAAGGGCATGGAGGAAGAAAGCAGCTCAGGACATGGCAGCCAAGAAGGAAAGGGAGAGCTGTGCTCACCAAGGACAAAATATAAACCCAAAAGGCATACCCCCAATGACGTATTCCATCCAGTCACACCAGATCTGCATAGAGTCACTGCCCAGTTAATCCATGTCATTGGATTAATCCACCAATTAGGTTACACCTCTCATAATCTAACCATTTCACCACTGAACTTTCTTTCATTGCATAAGTGATGAATGTGGGGAATAACACATATGTAAACCCCAATTGCAGTTCCCCCACCCAGAAAGCCTCATGTCATCTTCTGTCTATCAGACACTATTAAAATACTGAATTATAATCACTTCCATTGCTGAAGTTCCTGGTGAGTGATTCCCTAGCCCGACACCTGGTATACCCCACAATCAGTTGGCATTGTTAATGTGTTGGGGTGATTTGTGGCACTTCACAATTTTAATGAAATTCTGCATTTCAATCAGTGATCATGAAGAGGGATATTTATTTGCCCTAGACACTGAATTAATGTAATCATATTATTTTGTCAGTTATTAGTATGAGTGATAGCATTACATAAAAACACGTCAAGACACGTATATGCCAGAGAAAATAGTCACCTTTTTTCTGTCCTCAGGCCCTGGAATAATGTCATTCTTTAATATCACAGAATTTCTCTCTAGAAAATAGAATAACAAAATATAATGCAATAACCACTTAGCCACTAATCAATTCTGACTCTTTCAAGACATGGACTATCAGAGGCCAAATCAAATTCTGCTGTCCCGTTGTTTAGGGTCCTTGATGATACAGGCCAATCTTACAATTACCAGTGCTTTTTATGATGTTAACATCAAATAGTCCTGCATAAAGCCCCAGTAACTTATTATTTCTCACTAGTCTTCCATTTATTCCCAAAGCTAGAATGTAGCTTTTTTTGCCTGAAGAACAATTTGTATAAAATAGCCTTGTCTCTAATTATAAATGTAAAAAATTATGACCCTACCTGGGGCTGTGGCTCAGTGGCAGAGTACTTGCCTAGCATGTGTGATGCATTGGGTTCAATCCTCAGCACCCTATTAAAAAAAATTAAAAAATTATAGCCCTAGTTTCTTAGCATATTGTTTTTGTCAGCTCTACCATGGCATTAACTTCATGCAGCTAAACTGTTCACAGTTCACTCAGTTTTTTTTTTTTTTCAAGAAATACGTATTGGGTACTTGGTGTATGTGAAACATTGTGATATATATGTAAAGATGACTTGGCAAGAGCTTTCTATGGTAGTGGAAGAGACATTAAGAAAGTGCTATAGGAAAGACAGTAGAATGAATCAGACATAACTTTCTTATGTTCATATATGAATATATGACCACTAATTCCAAATTATATACAACTACAAAATGGGAAGTTATACTCCATGTATATATGATATGTCCAAATACATTCTACGGTCATGTGTAACTAAAAAGATCACATAAATTTTTTTTTAAAAGTGGGGGAAAAATGTAGCATAATGTGTGTTAGAGATGTGTGAACATGGTGTGAACATTCTTACTCAGAAGACAAATATAGTTAGGATGCTTTCTTTTGTAAATAATTGAAAAAAACTAACTCAACTGGATTTTTTTAAAAGGGCATATATTTGCTCGCCAAACTAAGAGTCCAGAGGCAATAGTTTCTGGTGAGTTTTGAACAAGATTTAAAGATGTGACAGAAAACCTGGGCACTGTGGCACATCCTTGAAATCCCAGTAGTTTGGGAGGCTGAGGCAGGAGGATCACAAGTTTAAAGCCAGCCTCAGAACTTAGCAAGGCTCTAAGCAACTCAGCAAGACTCTGTCTCAAAATAAAATAATAATTATAATAATAATAGTAATAATAATAATAATAGGGCTGAAGATGTCGCTCAGTGGTTAAGCACTGCTGGGTTCAATCCCCAGTACTCCCCTCCCCCTGCCAAAAAAAAAAAAATGTGGCAAAGACCAGTTTTCTATCTCCTTTTCCTTGATGAAGGTGCTATTCTTGGTAGGCGCTGTTCATATGATCTAAAGCTGGTTTCCAACCATTCTGAAAGCTATTTGCTCCTAGACTAAGGATAATACGAAAGGGGAGATTGTCTTTCTTTTTAACTCAAACAAAAGTTCCACAGTGTTGTTGACCTTATTTGGCTTCTGAGTCATGTGAGTATCCAGATTATTTATTTAGAGAGAAAATGGCACATGCTGACTTTTTACCTTAGAACTTAGCAGCTTCCGCGGGAACCCCAACCTGGAAATGTCAGCTCCATCAAATTGTATTGTTGGGCAATTCAGGAGGTATGATGTGGCTGGAAGAGAAAGACTGGGTCTCACTGAACTCAGTGGAATCTGCCTTTCACTGTGCAGACTCCGAAGTCTAAGTCTCAAACTGGAGCCTGATCATTAGAGATATCTGGAAAGAGTTGGCCCCATCAAGAGTTGGGGATGTATGATCCTGTCCAAAAATGACAGTGAAGCCGTCACAGTAATTTGAACAGGGAACTTCAACGTAAGTATTCTTAACTCTAATAGTAGAATGGGATAACAAGAGATCAGCTGTTAAAAAGTAGAGTCCTCTATGAGATGTAGGAATATCAGATAGGAGGACCAGCACTAGTCCTAGGGTTTAGATAGAGCACTCTTGAGAGTACCCACACCTACCAGGCTGAGAGACAGATGTTGGAAGGCATGGCGGTGGGTCACTGGATGGTGCAGAAGTCACTAGGCCTGCACACAGTCAAGTAGAACTTTTGTAAAGAAGGAAGCTGCCCCTGCTGTAGGAGCATTGAAACACAGAGGGAAAGAGAGGAGAGGCAACAAGACTGGATGGAGATCCGGCTTGTGGAGGGCCTTAGGATTGTGCTCCGTGTAATTAGGGCAGCCACTGAGTGGTGCTAAGCTTAAGAATCAGATTGTGATTTAGATAAATTTTTGTTATCAGTGAGGAAAAGGAATTGAAGAGATGTGATCCCAGGTTAAGATACTGTTGAAATTATCCTGCTTAGTGAATGATGAAAAGCTGAAGGAATGGTGATTATGTCGTGACAAAGAGGCCAGTTTTAGAGATGGTAAGAAATAGTGAGGAAAATGTGGAGGCTGATTGGATAGGGCAGAGTTCTTAGTGAGTCTTCATCATTAGCAAATTTGTATAATCCAAACCTAAAGTTCATCAGCTTTCTAAACCCAGCCTCTCTGGGAAATTGATGCAGCACAGCCCAGGAGGTAAAAGTAGGAGCTCTAGAGCAAACTACCTGAACTTCAAGCCAGGTGCCTACACTTGTTGGCTGTGAGGTCTCTGGCAGTTTGAATTAGTCACGGTCCCATCTCGGTATTTGTACTGTGAAGTGGGACTGAGGGAAGCATCCAAGAGCTGCTTTGAGAGACTGAATTAGATTTATGTAAACCACTTAGAACAATGTCTGGTACAGCCTAAGCACTCGATGACTCTGGCTGTTGTCATTTTTCTTGTATAAACTGAAAATAACTTTGGAAATATATCACAAACTATATTATGGTTGTGTTCTTTAAGAATAATGAAACTAGCATTTAATCAGTCTTGTTTTCTGATGACATTGTTTTACTCTTCATTTGTTAACAAAGAAAGAGAAAATTTAAACAAGAAGATTAACATCTTTAGGAGACAAAAAGATAAAGTGTGATAATGCTGAAGTATTAATGATTATATTACAGCATAGGACTAAATAAGCCCCATAGTTACCTGTAAGGTCTTAAGTTCATGCTTCACTTGGCCAATTTCTATATGAAAGATAGATATTTTAAAAATTTATTTGTTTAACCAGACCCTAACAAGAAAATTATTTGTGACTTATTAAATAGTTTCACCATTGTCACTTAAAATTCAGTCCACTACATGTCAACAGGAGGACTCCGGAATATGGTCAGTTTGTGTCAACAGAAATGATGATCATAGCAGCCATGATTTGAAGGTTGGGTGTGGGCACTGACTGTCCACTGGGGAACAGAGACTCACACAGTGCAAGAGGAGTGGGATCTGACTTCTCAGCTCAACACTGTCCCCATGCCCATATGTCTGCCTGCCTTTTGGGAGGTGCTTTATATAATTAATGAAAAATGAATTATCAGACTACTTTCTTTTATGTTAAATAAATAAGTGTAGTTTCAATGAGGAAAATTAAAGACTGATTTCCAAGATTCTATCTCAGGAAATCTGACACAGCTTTAGGTCAAATAATAGTGGCAGCGGGGCAGGCTTGCTTCAAATTGGAGATGGGGGTTCTTGTTTTCAACAAACCACTGAGAAGACAGTTAGGAATTTGAAGTGATGAGCTCTGAAAATAATATATAGACACAATAATCAAACAACCCACCTTAATGTCTTTTCTAGAACTTTCAGTCTTTTCAGCTTTGTTTATGCACTGGCTGCAAATATGAAGGACAGGAACACCTGGTTCGACAGAGTTCTTACTTCAGTGTTCATCATCTAGACCGCCTTGTGGGACAAGAATGGTTTCTGTAATGCCCAAGATCATCAGGGTACTTTGAATGGGGTGGTATAACACCGCTGTTCCTCAGGTGTAACTTAATGCCTGCTTGCTGGAAACTGTTCCCCTACCCAAAACTAAGTGCCTCCTTTTCAAAGGACTTTGCCACTGACACTGTCATGCTTCCTGGAGCTAGTGTGACAGCCTGCCACCCGTGTCCTGTCTGCATGCCTGCAGCTTTCCTTTGACCTCTTCTGAGTCCCCTGCCATCTGAAAATATTCCAGGATACAAGAAAGCCTTGTGTTAGTTCCCATGACCAAAATACAGGACAAGAACAACTTAGAGGAGGAAAAGTTTATTTAGGGTTTGTGGTTTTAGAGGTCTCAGTCCGAGGTCTGCTGGCTTCATTGTTCTGGGCCTGAGGTGAGGCAGAACATCATCAAAATCATGGTGGAAGGGCATGCAGAGGAAACTGCTCAGCTCAGGACAGCTGGGAAGCAGAAAGAGAGAGAGAGAGAGAGAGAGAATATGAATGAGAATGCATATGCTCAAGAAGGGGAGGGGAGAGCAAGATGTAATCTCCAGGGTACACCCCCTGGTGATCTACTTACTTTAACCACACTTTACCTACCTGCATTTACCAACCCGTATTCCATTCAAATTATTGATACATCAAATGAATTAATCCACTGATTATGTTATGGCTCTCAAAATCTAATCACCTCTAAATATTCCTATACTATCGTTCATTTGAGCTTACCTTATACCCAAACTATCATTAGCTCCCTTCAGAATCTGAGTCTAAATCCAGACTGATGTGACCCCACAACCCTCTTCACAGAAATAGACTTGTAGTCTTCATGCTGGGGCATAGACATGTATGTTTTGGATAAAGTGTCTGTGTGTTTTCTTCTGTAAGAGAACTACTCTTTGCTCAACTGACACCCTGAGCTCCTGAACATCCAGTAAATATTTGAGAGCAACAGCCATCCAGAAAGAACCAAAGATCTTTGCCTGCATTCAAAAATTAAAACTTGATTTCTATATTAATTTTGAGTTGTCAAAAGTTCTTTTTCCCCTCCCTCCCTCCCTCCCTCCCTCCCTCCATCCATCCATCCAACTTTATTTCTCATCTATCTATTAGTGGTTAGGGTATCCATAATCCAAACTTTGGTCTCATTTCTTGTATTTCTATAAAACCTTGTACATATTCTGACGATGATTCTCTATAAGAACTTTTGACGAGGTGAGCTCTCAAATACTTCTAGATCCAAACTCTGAGTAAGACTGTGAATACTTTTCCACAGGTAGATCCCATTGATTTTTTTTTCAAAAGCATTTTACTGAACTATAAATTTATAATTATTATAAATGCACAATGGAATCTGTTCTTTGGGAAAAGCCAATGAGAAAATAAATTGTGTGTAACACACCAACATAAATATTCAAAATTGGTCTGATTAGCAAATGGTAAAAAGCATATATATTTGTGCACACGCACAAATCCAGGATTTAGCTCCCTCTGAGATAATTATTTTGCTCTTCTCTGGAACCATTTTTATGTCCTGAGAAAAGATTTACATCTCAAATAAGCAGCAGGAACAAGTTAACTGCCAAGAACTCCTCTCAGTGATGCTGTTGATGGCCAAGTTAAGATGATTATAAATCTATTAAGAAGTAAGTTAACATTGATATGTTGTTCTCAAGATTTGAAGAATGAGATTCTTATTAAGTTATGAAAATGTTTTAAATGGGCCATATAGGCCATTTTGTACCATAAAATATAATTTGATATGCACAAGTAAAAAAATAACTCTAACACACAATAGTCCTTTTCTCAGCTGTACTTCCTTACATTCCTTGAGCGTTATTAGGACTTGGAAATGACTAAAACTGAGGAGTTACACCATCATTTCATATTTTTATTATTAGTAAGAAAATAAGGTAGAATTTTTAAAATAATGTAAAATGAGAATGTAAATTTAATATCAGGTGTAGTTTAGACTCACCTCACCACCACCATTATTCTGAAGAACTTTCCTTTGTTCCTGCAACTCTTTTCTTAGTAACATATGGTACCTATTTGGCAAATTGAATGGTATTATCACCTCTATGGGATAAAAAGACTTGCTGATATTCATGATCACTCATTTATAGGCACTCTTCCTTCACATAAGGACACCTGATAAGGAAGGTGGATAAGCCACTTTTGTGATTGCGTCAAGCCTAAACAAAGCAACAACTCCAAAGTGAAGGCTTAAGTTTATCTATGACTTTTCTCAGACATTTTAGTACTCATCTGTATTTCAAAATTGTCAAAGGATGATCTGTTTAGGCCGTTTTTTGATTTGCCCGAAACTATAGGAGCCGATGTGAATTCTGCCCGGATACTCCCTGCATTCTCATTAATCTTTCCAAGCCGCTGTCTCTCCTTTTCCCTAACTGTCTCAGGAGCCTGCATGAGTTGGTGCCTCTCTACTGGTCCCCCTTCATGTTGAAGACCATTGTATTTTCCAAAAAAGCATCTGTCTTGTGCTTTGTTCATTCAGGGCTGTGTTCTCAGCTCTTTCCCCTGATAAAATTATTTCTACCACAACTCTACCTGACTGACAATAACCTTAGTAGATTAATTTACCACAGTGTCTTAATTTTCACTCTAATTGAGTCTACTGGTATTAAGCAATCGGGGTTATGAATTATGGAAAATGTCATACCATATCAAAGTTAAGATCATTTTGGAGGGCACAACACTTGAGTACCTCTCAAATACTCAAATCACTTACAGAAGGATTTTGGTGGAATTCGTAATTCAGGTCCATTACCACTCTTGAATGTTCAGTGACACAGTTTGGAGGAATTTGGAAGCACAGCACCTCATTAGTGCTGTGTGCTTGCTGTCATTCTGTCCATTCCCTGTCCACTCCAGTTGTTGGCTCCTTCAGGTGGCAACTGAACTTCAAATTTACTTGTTTCCATGGTGTGGTATCTCCCCTTTCTATCTCATGGCAGGGTGTAGACTCAGTTTAAAATCACAGTCCCTTTTGTTCTGGATTTATAAGTGTTGCCAGGATTGGTTGCAGATTTCATCTGTCCTAAATTTTCAGCAGCCCTGGGATTTATTACAGCTTTGTGGAACCATTTCCTACTGCCATCATTTCAAAATTTGTTTCAACATCCATATTTTTCTTAAATATATTTTCCTTTTTATGCTATTTAAGATCAGAAGTCTATATTTCTTATTAAAATTATTATTTAATAAAATACAATAAATTTAGGATTTTTGTATGCTTTAAAGTTTCAGGAATTATTGTCCTTAGTCCTTTTTATGTCAAACATTCCATAAATCTCAAGTTTCTAATCAGTATTAAGTCATTGTTAGAGGTACTTTCTCCTATTATTTTATTTAGAAGTTAATACCCATTCTTTTTTTATCAGATTACCATTTATAATGTGTCTAATATTGTTTGAATACTATACACTTATAAAATACTTTGTCTTTTATCACTTTAGGTGGAAGAGGCTCTGGAAGCTGTAAAAAATGCTACGAATGAACAAGACCTTGCAAACCGCTTTAAAGAGTTTGGGAAAGAAATGGTGAAACTAAACTATGTAGCAGCAAGAAGACAACAGGTGGGAAAGATTTTGGAAATGCTAGGGGAGAAAATGGGTGAGTTCTCATAACCTTGTAGTTTTATAGGCCTGAAAATGGATCAGTTACAACTCCTTGAAATCCAAGGCTCTAAGTACCTGGAATCGCAAAGACTGCTTCTGGCTGGAGCAGGTGTGATATCACCTTGTCCTGCCCCCTAGATTCTCTGGCCCCTGTCTATAAGTTTCCATGGATGAGAACCATTTTGCCAGCCTCCCCCGCTACTCTAACCTTCTGTTTTCATTTTCACATATTTATAATAATACTGTAATACAGATATGCATATTGTATTCTGTTTTTTTTTCATTTATTTATTGTCACTTTGTCCTGATAATTCTAGATATCAAATAAAATGTACTCGTTTAAGGGTTATTTTGACCCACAAAAGAGAACATGTAATTCCTGTAAGGTCATCTATCAGATGAGCAAATAGGAAGAGAATCCTAGGGATTCAGATACCCTTTACTTATGTTTTAAAGTTGAAAAAACATTTTCCCAAGGATACTCAACTGGCAGTCCTACGTGGCTCTCACCTTAACATTTCCCAAAATGATGCACTTTCTTGACAGTACTCGATAAAGATGAAAGTAAAGTGACTCCCCAATGTTATTATTATTAACACCCAAAACGAAGAAAACAAATTTACTCTATCTTATTATTTTCTATTGTCTAAACTCAATAATTGAGCTGCTGTTAGAGGTGATTAAAAAAAAACAGAGCCTTGTTCTGTTCTGAAAATGATAATGAAGCGGCATTAAACCACTAACCAAAAATCAGAAGACTGGTTTCTATGTTTATAATTATAATTGAATATAAAGCAGCCACAATTTGAGAAGACTGAGGTTCAGCTTTTCCATCTGCTGATAACTGTGGTCATTCAATCTGCTTACCCCATCGGTGGCCCAGTTTTTGCAGTCTTTCAGCAAGATTTATTGAATACCTCTTATGGGGCCAGATACTGTGCAAATAACTTCAGAGCTAGTGAACAAGATAGACACAGGGCTGTCATTGGAGATTCAGTATAGGAAGAAACTGGCTTAAATAAGTCAGAATGTTAAAATGTGATGAGTGTTAATGATGAGAAAGATATAAGACTTTATGGAAGCCAACAGAAGTGGACATAGCTTAGTGAGTTGGTAGGAGAGGTCAGTTTTTGGAGGACATACCAGATAAGTAGAGCCATGTCACAAGGAGGAGAAGGTGTTGTTTTTAAAATTCAGTGGGTTTTTTCTGTGAATCCAAGTTCTGTCATGTATACTACCATGCAAACTTCATGCAAGATTCATGTTTTGCCCACACAGGAACTGAAGGACCCTCACTGTAGAGATGAGATGGCAGCTGCCCGTGGAGCTCTGAAGAAGAATGCCACAATGCTGTACACAGCCTCCCAAGCCTTTCTCCGCCACCCAGATGTTGCTGCCACAAGAGCCAACCGAGATTATGTCTTCAAACAAGTCCAGGAGGCCATTGCTGGCATCTCCAATGCTGCTCAAGCTACCTCGCCCACTGATGAAGCCAAAGGCCACACGGGTATCGGCGAGCTGGCTGCAGCTCTGAATGAGTTTGATGTAAGCATCTGGGTTGGATCATGTGCACAGCAGATGTGCATTTACACTGAAACACAAAATGTACTGGAGGTGAATGGATACTACAATAGTGTATGTTTATTTTCCTCTCTTATAAGCTTTTGACATGATAAACTATACAATGTATTCCTGTTATTAGGAACCTAGACTATTGTAGAGCCTAATTCACTTGTCTTTACAGAAACCAACAGCTAAAATGATGTTTAAGAGGGCCTGATCCCTTTTAGGTAAAAAGGATTCCCATCAGGCAATCATTCAGGTGATGATCTTTATTATTAAAGGGACACATGTTATAGGCAGCCTAAGTGTAGATGGTTTCTGTCTTGTGTTGGTGAAAACTGCCCTCACCACTGGGCATGATGGAGCATGTCTGTAATCCCAGCAGGTTAGGAGGCTGAGGCAGAAGGATTGCAAGTTCAAAACCAGCATCAGCAACTTAGTGAGGCCCTAAGCAATTTAGCAAGCCCTTATCTCAAAATAAAAATATGTAAAACAGGCTGGGCATGTGGCTCAGTGGTTAAGCCCTCCTGGGTTCAATCAATCAATCAAAAACAAAACAAAGAACCTGTCCTCACTTTCTTCATTTGAAACTAGTGACAAACTCACATTGATCCTTCAGAGGAATCTGGGTTTCCTCAGAAGGTCCTGTGACAATCCCACGAAAGGCCCACCTTCTCTACCTTCTACTTTGGGCAGTATTCCCCAGTGGTAACCTATGGTAGGAGGGAAGCTCCCTGGGCCATCTTCACGGCATGTGAGTGAGGTTGCACATCCTCAGCAGCCAGCATGATAGCCCTCACCTGCCCAGGTCCAGGTATGTACCCATCTGTGAATTCATTTATCCTCTGTTCACTACAAATCTACATGAGTTGGGAAAGCTACACAGATTTATAAATTATCAGTATCTACTCTCAAGGGTATATTTTTCTGCTGGGGAGATGAGGGAAGTAAAATGCATTGAACACCATTTAAGTGATGAAACAGAATTCATACAATGAAAAATAGGTTACTTAATGGCTATAGAGAAAGTTGATGAGCTTGCTTTTGGATAGGCTGACATAAACTTTTGGCAGTAAGTGACTAGTTGGCTGCTAAAACAGAGCATCCAGAGTAGGCAAAACAATGATTGCTCACGGCCTGGAGATGGATGATATAATTGAGGAATAATTGTTTCACACTATATTCAGACGGTTCTCTGCAGTTTTCATAGAGATCTCTTCTTTCTCTTATTTTGTCCCTGTGTGTGTATGTGTGTGTGTGTGTGTGTCAATGTGTGTGTCTATCTGTCTGTCTGTCTTTCTGTCTTTCTTTCTGTCTGTCTCAGACCATATTCTATTTTTATAAGGATTTTTGTAAGGATTAAATACAATGAATTTAAAGCATTTATAACACAAATGAGGAATTAATCTTAGGCAATTATCTTCACAACATTTCAACAGACAGTTGTCAATCGGTGAAAAACAGTAAGTAATTTAATATAATGTTTATTTTTATATAGAATAAAAAACAAAAGATGATAGATTTCCATAATGTAAAACAGAATGAGAAAAAAGATCTAGTCACAAAATGAATACTAAAAATTCTCTGTTGGCTTTATTACTTATTTTAATTTCCTTATTTATATTAGAAATAATTTTAATATAGATAGGAAGTATCTAAAAAAGAAAAGCATAATACTTTCCTGATGGGTAGGTTTTACTCTTTGTTAAATAATACTGTGATCCAGGATAGGAAAACTGTTGTCTTTATCAATTTTTATAATGTTCAAGCAATATGTTTTTTAAAGAAGAGCATTTTATACTTGATAAAGTGATGATAAAATATTTTTTGGAGTGAAAAATGTATGGTTTTATATTTTCAAGAATAAACAATCAGGTCACGCACTCAGATATTAAAACATAATACTCATATATTCATGTTTTACTATATTATTTAAAAAATATGCATTAGAACAAAAAAGACTTATCTGTCAAATGATATGAAATCACAATCTCAAATGCAAAAGTATTGTAAAAAATAATTTTTTTAAAAAAATTAAGGATGAATAAAATATTTAGTTGGATTTTAGCACAATTGCATCATTATTGTCATAGTTTATTTTTTTAATTGAATTATAAACAATAAAGCCTACAGGGGAGATAGTTACAGAATGGAAGGATAGCCAGACCTTACACTGCTGCCACCTTCTGTCCAAGAGGGTGATGACTTCAGCTCCCGTTTTCTCTCTGATTCCAGACCATTTTCATTAATGGTCTTTTATCCCAGTGAATTTAACACTGTGATATTCAAAGGCTTTAGAATCATAAAATCAAATTTGAAAACATCTGGGGAAAATCTTCTAGCCAAGTATGTTGACATATTAAACTTTCAACAATTTTTATTTCTTATATATTTTTTACTACAATAATATCTTTTCATTTTGGACAAAGAAGACTTCAAAAAGTTAGCACATGAATGTAACTATTAAAGGTGTAGTAATGACCCACTAATTATATTTTATTTTGTGTTATATATAATAACTTCATTATTGTAGCATTAATAATATATACTAAGGTGCAGTTATATATTATTTTTTTAAAAATTTTTAGTTGTAGATGAACACAATAGCTCCATTTTATTTATTTATTTTTATGTGGTGCTGAGGATCGAACCCAGTGCCTCATACATGCGAGGCAAGCATTCCACCACTGAGCCACATCCCCAGTCCCTGCAGTTATATATTATTTAAGTATATTAATTAATACTTTATTATTGAATATATATTGATTCTCAAGCTATGTAAGTTATAAAAAGCATTTCCTAATACTTAAACTAATTTTTCAAATATTAACAAAAATCAGTATGTGACCCTGTCTCAATTTCAATTCAGAGACAATAATTCCATTTGATATTATTTTTCTAACAATTATCATTTAGCAAATGCAATATGGTTTCAGTATTTACTCAAAATATTATTGGATTTATAAAATACACAGTAATTAAACAGTTGTAGATTTCCCAGCAATTCTGACATATGCAAACCTGGATTCCTTAATGTTTGAAAATCTCTCACTAAAAATAATATATCACTTCTCTTTACTTTATGTAAAAACTACAAATTTCTTTTCTATAATTGCATGGTGAATATTTTGGCTTTTTAAACTTCCCAGGATTGCTAACTTGAAATTGATTTAGAATTCACAGGCATCTGTCTTCAGTCCTTAATGCTATTTTCAGATGGTGTTCGTCAAGCCTTCTATTACTGTAACAAAACACCTGATATAATTGTCTTCAAAAGAGGGAAGGTTTATTTTAGCTTACAGTGTTGGAGGTTTCAGTCCATGGTTAGTGGGTCCTGTGGTAAGGCAAAATATCAGGGCAAGAGGACACGGTAGAGCAAGCTGGTCACCTTATTGTCACCAAGAAGTGAAAAAGAGGGAGAGGAGAGGACAGTCTCAATGTCCCCTTCAACTACATGCTCCATATGACCAGAAGGCTTCCCCATCTGGGCCCCACCTCTCCAGAGTTTCACTGCACTGCAGTAGCACCTTTAGCACTGGGGACACTTATCCAGACCATACACAGATATTAAACCCAATTGATATTCTACTGAGTAAAAACCTCCCACTTCCAGGGACTCACTCTTTCTGTCCATAACCCTTAGGGGTATTGGCTTACCAGCTTCTCAGTGGGGTGACAGTTGTCTAGGTACAATGTGTCTGAGATGCTAAAGTAACTTTAGAAGCATTAAATGTATTTTCATAGTCCACATCACTGGCATGCCCTAAAGTTGAATTTGAAAGATATTTCATATTATTAGCTGGGAATGTGTCAGATCACAATTGTATGGAGAGTTGAATGTGGATGTAACTTAAAGTTTTGTATTTGATTAGATCAAGGTAAGAATTAGTGTTTTCACATTCACTTGTCTGTTACCATGGGGTTGATTTTTAACTGGGTAGTTACGATTTTGGCTCAATGCTCAGTAACTTTTCTTCTGGCACTGTTACCATACCGACATGAATAGTCAATATGGTGATTAATGCAGCAAGAGGATGAGGGGGGATAATGAGTATTTTTACAATTTGAAATTGTCAAGACAGTCTCTAATGATACAACAGAAAAAAAAGTACAGTGATTGCTAATCAATGGAAAAATCATCCTCTTTGAAATGTGGCAACTTGAGGTAGTTAATTTTATCTCTGAAAGTATCTACTAAAGAATGCTGCACAGATTATTAAAAAATGTAATGACTTCTCTGAAGTAAATCATATATATTATAATGTCAATTTTGACTGCCAGGAAACTTTCAAGATTGGGAGAGGGGAATACTAAAAGCAAGTCTTAGAGGATTTTCTTTTATTCAACAAAGGAGAATATTCTGTATCACATTTTTGGAAATCTTTTTGTAGATAGATAAAGATTCTCTGGGAAAAAACAAATAAACATCAGCCATGGCCCTCTTTATAAGCAATAACTGTAAACATAGAAATTGATTTCATGAAGCCTTTTTATAATCTAAAACTTTTCCCCTTTTTAAATATATAATTTTCTTTTAAATCAGACAATGAACAATATGTCTCATTTCTCTAAAACTTTCTACTTACGATTTTGCTTTGTGCATTTCCCACTAGCTCTGAGAATTTGATTGGGAATTCTCCTTTTCTTTCATTGTATGCATATAGAAATATGTTTTTCTATAACCCAAAAAGAAAAGAAAGCATTATTACTTTATTTACCATATTCTCACATCTTTACTTTTTTCCCTCCCTAACAGAGTTATTTTTAAAAAAATTGTTCTTTTTAGATATATATGACAGTAGAGTGTATATTGATATATTATACATATGTGGAATATAACCTATTCTAATTAGGATCCCATTCTTGTAGTTGTACATTATGTGGAGTTTCACTGGTCATGTATTCATACATGAACACAGGAAAGTTATGTCTGATTCATTCTACTGTATTTCCTTTTCCAATCCCCCTCCCTACTCTTTATTACTCTTTTTCTAATCCACTGAACTTGTATTCTTTACCCGCCCCCACGCATTGTATGTCACCATCCACATATCATGCAGCGCATTCAACCTTTGGTGTTTGGGACTGGCTTATTTCACTTAGCATGATAATCTCAGATCCATCCATTTACCGGCAAATGCCATAATTTCATTCTTCTTAATGGCTGATTAATATTCCATTGTGTATATATACCACATTTTCTTTATCCGTTCATCTATTGAAGGAAACCTAGGTTGGTTACATAGCTGTTGTCCATTGAGCTGCTATAAACATTGATATGGCTGCATTACTGTAGTATGCTGATATTAAGTCCTTTGGGTACATGCCAATGAGTGGGATAATTGGGTCAAATGGTGTTTCCATTGCAAGTTTCCTGGGGAATATCCTTACAGCTTTCTAGAGTGGTCACACCAATTTGCATACTACCAGTAATGTATGAGTGAATCTTTCTCCCCACATCCTCACCAACATTCATTGTCACTTGTATTCTTAATAATTGCCATTCTGGGGCTGAGGTTGTGGCTTAGTGGTAGAGTGCTCGCCTAGCATGTGTGAGGCCCTGGGTTTGATCCTCAGCACCATATAAAAATAAATAAAGATATTGAGTCCAACTACAACTAAAAAGTAAATATTAAATAATAATAATAATGATAATAATTGCTATTCTGAATGGAGTGGGATGGATTTTCAGTGTAGTTTAAATTTGCATTTCTCTAATTGTTAAGAGATGTTGAACATTTTTTCACATATTTGGTGGCCATCTGTATTTCTTCTTCTGTGGAATACTTGATGTTATGAAGTAGATTCTATCCTTTGCTTCCATTTCTTCGCTGCCCACAGCCTCAGCACCTAAACTGCTCTGATACCCATACCCTGTGACGCTGCCCAGAGATCTCTGAGGAACCCTGCTCAAGAAATCTGTGTGCCTTTCTTTCCTAGTTTTCAAATGCTTAACCTTGGGGGATAGTATACTATTGTATAGACCATGGCCCCTCTTACTTTATGTCACTACTGATATCATCTGAAAGGTTTAAATATCTGCACTGGCTGTTCTCAAGTCACAAAGAGCTGAAAGGTCACCTTGACATCCCAAGTTCATATAATTTGTCCTTTCTTTTTCTAATTTTTCCCACCTTCTTAGATTTTTCTTTCTGTTTTCTTTAAACTTTCTTTTTTTCTGCTCCTGATTGAACTGTAATTCTCAGTGATGTGTCATTCAGCAGGTGAAAGAACTCATTTGGGAGCTTAAGCAGTGACGGGATCTGCATCACGGACTGTTAGAGACAAATACAAGCCATGGCCGGCAAGGATCAGGGCCCTGAGATGACTGAAATGATGAAAGGACCATCCTCTGAGGAGCTGTGACATGCTACGATAGTCACTGCCCAAAGGTTATCCCATCTGGGGGCTTCTCTCAGTGGACACAGACATTCACAGTCCAGTTGAAAGACAGGCTCCGTGACGGCTCACTTTGCAGTAGCCCATTAGGGGATTTGCCCCTTAAAAGGACATGGAGTACAGGTTCTGGACCCTGAGAGTATTCATAACACCAAGCTAGGGTTTAGAGATCTGGGATCAGAAGACTGCTTCAGGAGAGAATTGGAATACTGTATAGGTGAGTTAGGACAGAGACCCTCAGAGTGTGACCTCAGAGATGTTTGCCAAAGGAGTCTGAAGAAGGCGTGGTTTTGCAAATAGTGAAATAGGCATTTTCTGTTGTTGCAGGACCAAAAAGATGCTCTCATGGAAGCTCTGGCCCCTCAAGGAATCCTGAACCAGAGTTCAGGATGGCTCAGAGATCCTTAAAAGGCTTTGTTTACTCCCAGTCTCTGAACAACAGGGAAGGGTGAATGCCTGTTTGGAAAAGGAAATTTCCAATAAGCATTTTATTTAGTCCTTTTCCCAGCCCACCCCCCTTTGTCTTATTTTATTCCCTTTCATTTGCTAGGACAACAAACAGTTATTTATCAGGAGGCTCACCCCAGGATTGTCTCTTTTGATATCCCATAAAGTCATTCTGCCAAGAGACATCTGGGATCCTCCCCCCTGTTAGGTTACGAAGATAACAAGTTTCATTTTAATTAAGTTATCTTACATTAGAGTGAAGGTGGAGAAAGGACAGGAGAAGTCCTTATAAAGCAATATAAAACATATATTGATGGGGAACAGGTAAGACGGAACTAAAGTATTTTAAAGCATTTGGTAAAATAGAGCACAGATGCATAAATTCAAAGGCCAGTAAGCAAATCCAGAACTATTTCTCAGACAAAGCGATTTTACATTCCTAGTTCAGGCACTAAAATACTTGAGCAGGCGGACTTTGGAATTTTCTGCCTGAGTTCATGCCACTATTAACTTGTGTATAATTGTTATTATGTCTGTATGACTTTAATGCTTCTATTAATAACCCATTGGTAATTACTGTGCTGTGTATTCATGAAAGGGTTCTCTTTGAATGGCCAGTAGAAGTATCCCAGGACACTGGGAAGAGTTCAGGACTTGAATTCAGGTGCCTGGCTACTACTGAGACCTCTCAAATATCCATGTGTGACAAAGGTTTGTTAAAATAATATCTCTAGGGCTTAAATTTTAGTATAAGGTTTAGCCACAGGATATCTAAAACCATCCATTGAGAGTGTACATAACACCAGATGAGATATAACAATGAAGGTATGCAAGGTATAAAGTTAGAAATGCTTAGCAAGAAGCTCTAGTTAGAATAACTAAGGGCAGTTGTTCCAACTTAAAATTGGCTGCTCTTGATTAAAAGGGTAAAATCAACAGGCTTTGAGGATTGAGCTTTGTATTTTCATATACTGCAACAGTAAACTTTAATTAATAAGACCAAACATTTTTATAATTTCTATTATGAAATCTTGAGAACCTATTTTGCTTTGTGGGAAACTTTTATTTTATTTTTTGCATGATATATCTTGCTTACATTGGTGAGTTTATTCCCTCTTGTTTCATTTACATACCCAGCAGAATTATGAAATGCCTATACATTTATGCAGATATCATTTATTTTGAAAATTCTTTAACCAAATTCTGCATCTAAAATTTTTCAAATTAACTTAATTGATCTCCTGTTATATACAAGACATATTCATTTTACTTCTTTAAAAATTTTTTAGATTCACATTTTTAAAAAGTAGAGAGAGAAGATTTCATCTGATAGAGCAGAGTATCAATAACTAAGGGTTAATGGGACCCAGCAAATCTCAGCTGTTCATGATATCTTCCCCCAGGGTAGTGGCTTCTGAATCTGCCTGTTCTTTATCACTCTGACCAATTGAACTCATTTTAACTGCCTTTTTTGGTCCTATGTAGCTAGAAACAAGCAATGGTGTTATAGTATTCTTTATCATACACTGACATCTGGTGGCCAAATAGAACACTGAGAAACACTCCACTGGGTTTCTCTATACTTTCAACACAGCATGATTTTATATAAATATATACTATGGGGCCCAAACCCCAAAGATATAAATAAAGATATGATGCAGCCATACTTCAGGAAATGTTCAGTCTGCTTATTTCAACTATGACAATGTTATGCAATGCAAGTCCTATTCCTTCTTATTTTAAAACGTTTTTAGGCCAGGACTGTTGCAAAGATCGGTGCAGATGCAGGTGAATTTGTAGGAAGAGAAGCACAAGGTAGGGTGCAGAGTTCAGGATGTTTCTGCTGGGTAGCAGTTGGGCCAAGTAAATCAGCACCTGCTACAATACTCTTCTTTGTCTTCTGATTATACTACTTCCCTTCTCATTATCCATTTATTCAGTATCATCATTTTGTTGTCCAGAAATTGTATTCTCAGTTATTGAAAACTCTCATGTTGCAGTTTAGTTTTTCTAAGGTTTTATAAACCTAGAAGTATATGCCAGTGGAATCATTTACATTTCTATCCAATTTTTAAATAATTGCTTCAAGGAAATAATCCCAGGACAATTTTATTTTCTCTCACACATTTCAATTGGCAAGTAAGGAGCTATGAAATCTGTTCAGCAAATAACAGAATGAGACTTGAAACAGTGTTTTTTTATATATATTTGCAATTCAAATCCTTATTTGTTTACTTCCCTAATCAATGTTAAATCCAAATTATCATATTTTCAGCCTTATATTTTTTAAGAGAGAAAACTAAGAATCTATATTTTCCCAGTATGATGAATTTTCTGTTTTGAGAATATTGACAGATATTTTCAGATCTGAGTTAACATTTATTTTAAATAATTGACATTAAATAGTACCTTGAATACTGATATAGTTGATTATTGTGTTCAAAATTGGCAATATGAGGTGATCAGTAGAATTTTGATTGTCATTATTTTATTATCTATACTTTAAAATTTGGGAATAAAATGAATTCTTTTGTCAAATGAACTATTTACAGACAAACATATAATTTATTTTAATCTGTTTAGGTTTGTAGATTTACTTTCCTTTGTGAGTTTTTTTAAATGTTAGTAATGCCTATTTTTACTTAGCTCTCCAGGGTTATGCCTTCTTCTTACTTGATTCCTATGTCACATTTCTATGCATATGATAAGTAGTTATTTAAATATTCAAAGATTTAGTTTGATTCAGTAGAGAAATAAACACACACACACACACACACACACACACACACACACACACACACACACCTCCTGCCTTTATCTCCAAAAATGCTCATTTTTCTACAACTAAACTCTTTAACATACTCCCTGAACTTCTTTTTCAGCAGCATATTATAATGACAGCATTCTGACAGCCTATTGAGTCTCTCTTCCATTTCGTGAAATCTTCTCTGATACTCTACTTCTTTCTGATTGTGTAAGTTGAAGTTAGGCAGTAGAGAAATCATCCCGGACAGGTGCATGTGTGTGACTGGCAGGAACCCAACATGATTACCTCCTGCGGGCCTTCCTGATTACTTTGGTCATCCTAGTAGACAGTGGAATGAAAAAAGTGTAGGACAAAGGACAAACTTGTGTTTGAATCTTACCATATAACTCATTCCCTCTGGGCTTCTGTTTCTTCTTCTCTAAAATACAGTAATAACATTGATTCCTTAAGATCATGATAAATTAATGGGATGGGCATTCATATGTGTCTAAGTTATAGCTGCCACTCATAATAGCTGTCTTTCTCTCTGGCTCCTTCTAATAGGTGTCAGCCAGACGTCTTTCATCCAAATTCAGTGTTGAAACTATTCCCTAGGAAAGGCTCAGGGAGCAGTTCCTGATTGAAACGGTAACCACTTTTATCCCGTTTGCTGTGTCATTTTTGTTCCTTCTCTCTCCAAACTAACATACCCAGCTTCTTAGTTATCTTAAATGGGTAAAATCAACATTCCATTACAGATACACACCCATGTCTTGAAGTGTTCTTAGACCCCAGGAGTGTGTTTGATTCTCCATTAGATCTATTTGAGAGCTCTCACTGATTCGCCAGTTTTCGATGAAGTGAAAGTAACCTTTAATTTCATGTTAAATGTCAAATTTCCTCTGGTTGGTGGCTCTTAAGATGGCTACGTTACACATGGAAAAAGGAAGAATGACAGAAAGAGTCATAGGTAAAGGATGAAATGGTAACGTGGGTTGGTGTTCCTGTTGAATTCAGGAACCACGATGTAAAGAAATGTATTACATTTAAACACAGTGCATTAGCAAGAGTGTTAATTAACACTTGTTTTAATGAGTTTAGGACAAAAATATAAGAAAAAAGAAGCCATTGTGAAAATGCAGTGTTAAATCCTACATCTGATCAATTCTCAGCTTTTCTAATTTAATCATCTGGAAAACTTCCAGGGTTAAGCTTCTCAATTATGATGTGGAACAAAGTTTCCTATTTCAGATTGAAGACAGATCTACATTCGCTAGACTAGAACACACACATGTAAGTCAGAGGAAATTTCTACCATCAGAATCAAAGGTCACTAACCAAAGAATCACAGGTTAGGGTTAGGGTTAGGGTTAGGGTTAGGTCCCTAATACTAAAAGGCCCCAGTCATTGCACATAACCCAGTTTATGAATGTAGAAAGCAACTTTTAGAGAGGCACTTTGTTCAAGATCATAGATGTAATTATTTTCAGAACCAACGTAAGACTACAAGTTTTACCATTTCGGTAGCATTGTCAAAGAATGATGTGAAGGGTGCCATCTCCTCTTAGTCTCTATCAGCTGCCTAAAGATGCTCCCATATATGCCAGCTCAATAAAATGATGTGCTTACTATACAAAGGCAGCTTCAAGATGGGAGGTGAGCTGGATGAGGTGGACACATCAGTAATCCCTGTCACTCGGGACATTGAGACAGGAGGATCTCAAGTTCAAGGCCAGATTGGCAAGACCTGTTTAAAATAAATAAATGAATGAGGGCTGGGAGTGTAGCTTGGTGGTAGAGTGCCCTGTCTCAAAAACAAAGGACAGGAAAGTGCTATCTCATTCCCCGTAGTATTCTCTCCCAAGGCCATCCTGTGAAGGAGTTCAAGACCTGATGCTGTTTGTTTGCCAGGTTTGGCAGTTTCCCTATTTTAGTAGATCCAGGAAAAACATTACTGGTGCATTCAAATGTTTAGAAATGCCTTGCTTTTATCATCTATGAACTTAATAAAGCTTCTTTTAAATTTTTTATTTAATTAGTTGTACATGACTGTAAAAATGCATTTATGCACTTTGATATATCACATGTAGATGGGGTATAATTTCTCATTTTTCTGATTGTACATATTGTAGAATTACATCGGTCATGCAGTCATATATGTACATCACATAATAATGTCTGTTTCATTGTACTATCCTTCCTATCCCCATATCCCCTCCCATCCCTTCATTCTTCTCTACCTAATCTAAGGTACCTCTGTTCTTCCCTAGTGCCCCACATATGTGAATTAGTATCTACATATCAGAGAAAACATTCTGTCTTTGTTTTTTTGGGGATTGGCTAATTTTGCTTAGCATGATAGTCTCCAACTTCATCCATTTACCAGCAAATGCCATAATTTCATTCTTCGTTAAAGCTGATTAATATTCCATTGTGTATATGTACCACATTTTCTTTATCCATTCATCTATTGAAGGACACCTAGGTTGGTTCCATAGTTTAACTATTGTGAGTTGAGCTGCTATAAACGTTGATGTGGCCATGTCACTGTGGTATGCTGATTTTAAGTCCTTTGGGTATAAACTGAGGAGTGGGACAGCTGGGTCAAAGGGTGGTTTATTTCCAGTTTTCTGAGGAATCTCCATACTGCTTTCCATAGTGGTTGCACCAATTTGCAGTCCCACCAGCAATGTATGAGCATACCCTTTTCCTCACATCTTTGCCAACATTTGTTGTTACCGGTATTCTTGATAATTGCCATTCTGACTAGCATGAGAAGAAATCTTAATTTTAATTGCACTTCTCTAATTGCTAGAGATGTTGAACATTTTTTCATATAGTTTCATATTTGAAGATTATTAATGCTTCTTAAACTTGTTGTGGATACTGCAGGCTACACTGGTGGTCATCTTGATGTTCTATACTTATCTTCTCTGGACATCTGTTTAAAAAGCTTTAAATTAAGCATTCACAATCCCATAATATAGGTAATATATTGTCTTAGCCCATTTGGACTGTTACCTAAGACTGGGTAATTTATAAGCAACAGAAATTTATTGTTTGCAGTTCTGGTGGGTGAGGAGTTCACAATCAAGGTGCTGGCAGATTCATATCTCCTTTCAAGATGACACCTTCTTGACATATCATAATATGGCACAATGGGCAAAGGTGCTTCTTCAACCCTCTTTTTAAAGGCACTAATTTCATTCATGAGGTTGGAGTCCTCCTAACTTAGTCATTTCCCAAAGGACACACCCATTAATACTATTGTACCAGTCAGTTTTTTGACATGATGACAAAATGCTTGGGACAACTACCTTTAGAAAGATAAAATGTTCACATTTAGTTAACAGTTTGGAGGTTCAAATTCCACATGATATTGCACGGCTCAGCAAGGGCTTCCCATTGATTTTGTCACCTCCTGGCATAGATTGCAGTGGAAAGAGTGCATATGACAACAAGTTAGTAATTACATCCTGAACCAGGAGTAGAGAAAAAGAGGACAGGCAAGGCCAGGCTTGCTCCTTTTATAACAGCCTATTTATGAAAACTCAAAAATGTGACATGTGAACTGCCAAGGGGTCACATGCAAATTACCCCACACCCCTAATGATTTAAGGACCTCCTACTGGGCCCCTGTGCTAAAGCTGCACAGTACCTTCCAACAGCACTAACCTGGAGACCAAGCCTTCAAAGACAGTGGGGCTTTGAGGGACATAATTAAACAATTAAAGTACATCCACACCATAGCAACTCTTGCATTGGTTATTAGGTTCTAACATGAATTTTGAGTGACCCAGACATTTACAGCATACATTAATTAATTTATTTATTTTTTACTGTCAAAATAGGAATTATAGGAGCTGGGGCTATATAGCTCAGTGGCAGAGTGCTTGCTTAGCATGTGTGAGGCACTGGGTTTGATCCTTAGTGCCACATAAAAATAAAATAAAGGCATTCTGTCCACCTACAACTACAGATTTTTTTTAAAAAAAATAGAAAATATAGATCATTTCTTCCAAGAGAGGCTCATGCATGTTATTCAAGGGTCAAAACTAATTCTCAACTGGGGACCTTGAACCACAGAGATGCCTAAGGTACTTTCATGCCTAGCAAAGCAGATTTGAAAGGAAAATTAGAATCTTCTCTACCTCTGTATTCAGTCTTCTATGTGATGTACTTGAGAACTATATCACTATAGAGATTTTATGCAACAATTAATTTAAATGATACCAAGGTTTATTTTTTCTCCAAATCCTACATTTTCCACAAAATATTTTTGTGTTTGGCACAGTAGTTAAGCTGAGAAACATGACTGACAAGATATGTTTTCCACAGAACATTTTTTTTTCCCCAAAGGCCTGTCAAAGATTTAAAGAAAGATGACATTTGTAAAGATCTGAAAGAGAGGAAGAACTCTTAGGGAAGAAAAGACAATGTACTTGATCTGCCACCAAACCCCAGAGAGTGACAGCCCTGTGGCTGGTGAATGCATACTGTTTTTGCTTCCACATCCCCTCAAGTCTCTGTATCAGAATTACTTTTGAAATCTGGAACAATGAAATAATCCTAAAGTGATGCTAGGCAAAGGCAGACTTAATAAAATTCCTGGCATTTTAGAAAATTGTTTGTCCTGCAGTAAGTAGATACAAAGAAACACATTTGTAAAGAAATTGTCAGCCAACCTGCAAAGAAACACACACACACACACACACACACACAAGCACACACAAAATGTGTATGTATATCAAAGTATTTATGGTTTTTCTCTGGGTTGTGGTGACTGAGTATTTTCCTCTATTGTTTTGCAGACTTTCATTAATTTAAAAAATATCAATTTGAACAAATAAAATTGATAACATAGTACAGATATAAAAATTGCATGAATAATGTTCATATGCCCTTTATGTAGATTCACCTTTCATTAATATTTTATCTCAGATATTATGCTGTGTCACTTATGTTCTGTTTCTCAACCAACATACATATATACTCACTCCTTACTTATTTTTAAATGGTAAAATCAACTTTATGTTACAGACACACATGTATACATACACAAACAGCAGAGAATCATTCCTTAATTTTTTTGTTAAAGTATATAAGTTTATAAAAAGCTCCTGTAAATGTGCAAGTGTTGTCTAATTCAAAGAATTAATAATTTAATAGAAGAATCTGTGCCCCCCAAAAAATTTTCTTCAGATTCTAACTTAAGATAGTAATGACTCTGAAAAATCACTTTGCAACTAGACAGTTACATAAAGTAACCACTAACCTAATGTTTAACTAACCCATGTCCACATATTCTTGATTTTAGTTTGAAAAAAAAGACATGCACACAAAATAGAGTTAAGTTTGTTCCTGATGGACCATTATAATATTGAAGACTTTTTATAAAGCATTTTATAAACCTCTATTTAAGAATCATTACTTAAAATGGAGTGCAATGTGATTTCCAATAGGTCATTATAAATAGAAGGTGCATGGCATTTTAAAGACTATCTATTTTTTCCCCCAGAGAAAAGGGAGAGAGTAGAGAGATCTTCATAATTCCTAATCCATTTATTTATGAAGCTGATTTACTACCAAGCTAATTTTCTGCTGTTTTTGTTTGTTTGTTTGTTTCTTTTTGTTTGGTATAGGGTCATGAAACTTCGAAGTTGAGAAAGATAGTTGAGGCTTTCCACTGTCACTTCTATAAGGTCAGAAGTCCCCACTTCCGCATCCCTGGAAGGTGGACCTCCTGCATTTGCTGGACACTTTTGATAGGAAATCACTAGGAAAGATTTCTTATTCTAATTGTTAAAAGCTCTGATTTTTTTTTAAACAGAGTTTCTTCTTACACTGAAATTTCCACAGTAAGTTACCAAAGCATCTTACCTATCCTGGATAATTAGCGCTTACCACATTTTATAATGGACATAGATAAAAAAAAAAAAAAAAAAAACTTATTACCAGGATATGTCTGGGGAATCCCTGATGAATGATTTCCATTATAGTTTTCCCCTTGTCAGTTTTCACATATGCTAAGTAGTTAATATTTTAGAAAGTTGATTCTGCCATGCTGTCATGTGTCATCATGACAATGGTCTGTTGAGCGGTTTCTTTTCCATTCTATTTTCCTCCAGCCTGTTCTCTCATATTGCCACTAACATGTCTTTCTCAAAATGAGAGGTATTTATGCATCTACCTCTTCTGCTTGCTTACCCAAGAGAGATCAAACTTCATTCCAGAGTCCTCACTCATGAAAAGACTTGTTTTTACATCTGGGAACAGAGGAAGACATTGGTTCTTTTCAAGTGGGACTGCCTGGGTAACCTCCCAGACTTGGCCTGTGTTTGAACAAGTCTTTATGGTTTCATTTTCACATAAGTAACATGAAGTTAATGTGACCTTAGAGGTTTGTTGTGAGAATTAAATGAAATCATCTACAAAAAAGCTTTGTAAATTAACTGGCATACAGTAAATACTACATAAATGTTAGCTATGGTACAGTTGAGAAATTTATGCTTTTATCTTTTTGCACTAAAAGAAGTCTTTTTTCCCCTTTTATTTATTATTTTATTTTGGAAAATCATTTAATTTTATCATTTGGTTTAAAAAGTTAAAGCTAAAGATATTAGCTACTTCAAGAGAATATGTTATTATATATATATATATATTTTATATATATATATATTATATATATATAATTTTAAAGACAGTGAGTGCACTATTTTATCCCCAGAAAAGTGGGAAAGAGTAGAGATATCTTCATATTCCATTCATTTATGAAGCTAATTTACTACTAAACCAATTTTCAATTTTCTGCTTCATATATATGTATATATATCTATCTTATATTAGTCAATTACATATATATATATATAAGTGAGAGAGAGAGAGAGAGAGAGAGAGAGAGAGAGAGAGAGAGAGTGTGTTATATTGACTAACCCCTCAAAATGAACTCTGTGGTTTTAGATTTTTACAATAAAAAATTAGTAGTGTACTGCAGATGGGTTACAAACACTTGAAAAAATAAAAACTAGGTTAACTGCTTATTATTTATTGTCATATTAAGTTAATTCCACTTTTTATTTATTGTTATATATTTTACAGTTTATATACAGATACCACTTGTGTATAGATTAATTTTATGAGAAGATTTGCTACATGTTATAAAATAATCACCCCTTAGTGACCACTATTTAGGTTCCATGAAGGGAATAAACTAAAATCAGAATTCAGAGGGATGTCTTTGTGCTACAATGGGCTGGAGGAAAAGTGGCAGGATCCTTTGTAATTCCTTAGCAATTTTCTATCTCTATAACCTATTTAATTTAATTGCACATCCTTGTTAATTTTTTGTCATTAGTTAACTGCTGTCAGGCTGGAGGAGAACACTAGCAAATAAACAGCTATCCAAAACCATATATATTGTTACTAGTTTATACTCCTACAATTCAGACTGGCTGCCATGTTGCAGAACAGAAGTTAAGTGGTTGGATTTTGAGCTGATCCTTCCTACACTGAATGGAGTGTTGAAGAGGATGGAGAGATTGTGAGTCGGGGGAAACAGGATAGAGCCAGAAGAATTATTAGTGGCATAAAGAACATAGCAATATAGACAAAGTGAAGAGCCAAAAGGAAGAGAAACCAAGAGGAGCATTCTAACAATTTATACTACAAACCTAGCAAAATAGCATTCATGTAGTCAGGAAAGCCTGCAGAACTGCACTTTCTTAGATGACAGGTTACTCAAAAGTAAGAAGAGTTCTATATTTTAACCATGATTGAACCATGATTTTCCAAAAGAAGATGTCATGAGCAATAAAAAGGAGCAGATAACCCATGTTTTTCTTCCTTCCTTCCTTCCTTCCTTCCTTCCTTCCTCCCTCCCTCCCTCCCTCCCTCCCTCCCTCCCTCCCTCCCTCCCTCTCTCTCTCTCTCTCTCTCTCTCTCTCTTTCTTTATTTCTTTCTTTCTTTCTTTCTTTCTTTCTTTCTTTCTTTCTTTCTTTCTTTCTTTCTTTCTTTCTGTGTTTAAATCATACCTTTAGAAATGCTTCCCATTGAAAAAACACTGTGTTGCAATTTCATTTCTGGTGCCTAATTGTGCTTGGCACATATCAAAGTCTCAATAAAGACTGACACAATGAAGGCATAGGTAACAGCATCCCTTGGGTAACAGAGGTGGTAAAGGGAGTCAGTGAGCAGAGTCAGAGGGATTACTGACAAAATATTTATAGTTAGGGACCGAAAATGTATCAATAATGTAAAACTGATGGTAGTAAGAATTACAAATATAAAATGTTTTATTTTATCATGTGCTTTAGCTCTACTGTCTTAAACAATGTACCCTTTTTCCTGGATTTTGGAGAACTTAAATAAAGGTTTTGAAGCTGCCTGCCTTAGAGATCTGCCGCATGTGTAGGCTTAACTTTGCAGTTAACTTCAGGCTAAGGCATCTCTTTTGGTAAGCTGCTTCTTCACTCAAGGCCACACACGCCTTTGACTTCATGAACAACTCTCTTTTGCTTTATTTTCCTTCTGCCAGTTTGGCTACTACAGTTCCATCTTCTTTGTGTACTCCTAAATTTGGGGTTTCCTTAGAATTCTGTCTTTTACTCTATGTGCTTCTCACTAAAGGGCCTCTTTTGTTAGAATTCCACAGCCTGTCTCCTCAAATGCGCATCTGGGTACAGCTGTGTCTTTGATATCTTTGGTATGTGGATAGTTTCTAAGTATCTGAACCATTCTATTAATTACGCTGATATCTTTCCACTGCCGAGCATAACCTTTCTTCTTGTAGTCTGTTAGATAACAGAATTGTCTTTTTGTTGACAGAAAGAAAAACAGAATTGCCTTTTCTGATGTAGTCAGTTAATCTAGGAAACTCAGTCTCAACCACTTTCCTTACCAGTTAGTCTCAAAATCCTGTGAATTCAGTTGCCTTTTCAACTCTTGTCTGTGAAACTTCCCATCTTCATCTTTTTAACTTTTTATTCAGAGGCATACTTTTTACCTGGATCATTGCAATAACTTCCCTTGACCCCACCACCTTCTGTTCTCTGCAGTCAATCATTTTCTGGCTTGTCCCAGAAAGCTTGGTCTTCGGCATAAACTTTGAATTTCAGCATGGTATCAAATCATGCCAGTTGGTCCACACATACATCTCTCATATCCTCCATCTCCAGAGCATTTAGTCTGTGTTCTACCATAATTAATTGTTTATCATTCTTTATTTGTACATTTGCTGTTTAATTCACACTTGTCACTTCATAGTTCTTCTGCCTGAATACCCTTCCCTTCTTTTATGTCTATTTATATTCAACCTTACATATGTAGTTTATCTTTTTAAACCTCCCCCATGTCCTCAAATTATTATACCACTATGCCTTTTAATTTACCTTTGTACTTTATGTATATTAGTATTAATATATTTTATGTATGTTAGTATTAAACAGGTTATTCTGCTCCAAATTTCTATCTAAATATGAGCACCAATAGGACAAATCTGATCTCTTTTATTTTTTTCATTAGCTGAGTGAATGTTAAAATGAGAATGTTAACTATTTTCTCTTAGTAGGTTTCTAGTTTGCCTATCCTAATTTCTTCTAGCCTCTCTGAACTGTTGCCAGGTATCATCTTATCTTCTTTACTATTGACACTCCATGCCTCATGAACATTTTATTATGTTCCAATGGGCTTTCATTATCTTCTTGGTGGGTTAACTCTCTCTGAGGCCTGTTTTTTTTCCAGTATTGCACAAAGAATCTATATTGTTTAAACTGTCATCAGCAGAAGTGCATCAGAATCCAGAGTTCAAAAGAGAACTTAACATTCACATGAAGCAAAAAGAATATTTTCAGTCTCTGCTATGTTTCTTGATAAGCAATTAACACATTGCACATTATTCCTGTGAGATGCAAACTGTTTCTTTTGCATCTTAATTTGCCTGCTTAAAAATAGAAAAAAAAGATGGATGAGTTTATGCTCAAGGTGTATGCATTTCCCTTGTGACCAATGAACTAATTTCTCTTTCATATTTGTGGAATATTGATATAATTATTCTTTCATCAGACATGAAATTTGAGTGTATAACCAGTTTGTGGAAATCACCTAGTAATTTATTAGGTTGATAACAGCAATTAAGTCACAATTGCTTCTGAGAAATATAAATTGACTTTCCATTTTAAATGGATAATTTAACATTCTAAACCACAGGCATAGAGTGTAACTAATTTCCAGCGTAAGAGGTTTGTTTCTTCTAGTATTAAACTTTAAAATTCAACCATGATAATCCACTAACTAATTATTAAATTGTTGCATTATTCAGTTTGTGACCTTTTTTTTCATTTTTTTCTTCTTGGCTTCCTACATTTTTGACTACTTATGGATACAAACAGGGAGACGGTTTTAGATAGAAATAAGCAGACACATAGTTTTTCTTTTCTTTTATTATTTTTTTTCCTACCTGCTTAAAAGTGGAAAACTCATTCTTAGCTTGTAGACCATACAAAAACAGACCATTGTGTGCTGATTCTGGTTTAACCAAACCTTCAGAGAATTTGGCTCTATGATTACTGCTAACAATGACATCCACCTCTCCATGTGTGATTCTCTATACTCACGTACACACAGTTGCAAAATAACTATTGGTTTATCTTATAATGGAGATTTAAAATAGTAAATTTTTAAGATGAATCAGGATCAAAGACTTGATAGTGGAGGCTTACCAATCAGAGAGAGGAGTTGACTCCCTCAACTAGTCTCCCTCTCACTGAGAGCAGAACTAACCTTAGTCAAGATATATGTCCCCACGCCAGCAATGCTGAAATTCAAGCTCACTGAGCCACATCTAATACCAGGGAAGACCAGTGTGTGCATATCTAACTGAAAAGCCATGCACACGTATTCATCTGCAAATACTAGTTTCCCTGTTGTGTTCTAAAAGTCCTTTGATGAAAACTGGAAAAAATATATGCTTTATCACAAAACTTAAATCAATAAATATTTATCATCTGCTTATATGTGAAGCATTCAGCTGCAATAGAAGATAAGGAAAGTATCCTATTTGTTCATTTCTCTTGTACACACAGAACACACACACTTGCATATGCACACAGTTAATAATCCATGGTAATGTTGGGAGAGTCTAAACAAGTGAGGAGGAATTCAACTAGGGGTGTTATTAAATGACAGCATCTTACATACAAGATAGTTGAAGGTAGTCTTCTGAGTAAGGTCAACAAGTGATTGAGCAGAACAGAGCATCAGGAAGGGACAGTTGAGTAGAATTAATAACAGTAACCTGTGAAGTATACTGGGAGGAGTAGTGCAGTCAGAAAGTTCACTGTGGCTGGAATTCATGAGAGTCCTGGAAGATGAAGTTTGAAAGGCAGAAACTGGTTCAGATTAGTAAGAATCTTGAAGATCAAGAATCTTAAGCATGAAGTAGAAATAGTTCTTTAGCAATTCTTGCTGAAAACAATATCTCACTTCTGAAGGTTGAAGGAAAAACACTCTGTTCCTTCGTGAGTTTAGACATAACTCACAAAAGGAATGTGGTACAAATGGGACTGAATACCCACCAGGTACAATTCTAGTCTCTATATAAATTGTTGTAGGTTGTAGGTGACATACTATTACAGGCCATGCAGGAACTGGGTCGGGGGTGGGGAGGTGGGGTAGTGTGGTTAAAGTAGAATTTTTAAAATGGTGTGTTAGGAAAAATTAGTTGTACAAGTAAGAAGGTTGATTTAGTCTTGGCAGAGTAAATGGGAGGTGATAATGACCTTAACAAGTGGTAAGATATGAAGTGACCATACATAATTTATGGAGTGACATAAAGTATCACATAAAAAGCTATTACAAATGACTTGGTGGTTAGTATTCATTTTTGTCATATTGTTCTAAGTTCTTCTGATATATTATTTCATTTTCTTACAGCATAGGCACTGCTAATACTCTTGTTGTCAAATAAGGAAACTGAGGCACTCAACATTAAGCAACCGGCTCAGCCAGAGGTAGTTGGAGACAGGATTTGAATTAAATTCTTCTATCGTGGTTCTTTGCTGCACTGTAAGAAAATACAAGAAATTGGATAATTAAATCACATAAATTTATTTTTCTCATTGTTACAAAGGCTGGGGAATATAAGAGCAAGATGCTAGTATGTATGCTTGTGGATTGAGGCCTGCTCTCTGCTTCCAAGATGGCGCCTTATTGCTTCATCCTCTGGAGAGCAAGAACCCTGTGACCTCGAACTGTGGCAGGCAGAAGGACAAGCTAGCCGAATGCTATATGAAGCCTCTCCTATATGGGTCTTCATCCTATTTACGTGTGAACAACCCCCATGGTCTAATTACCTTTTGTGGGGGTGTTGCTGGGGATTGAATCCAGGAGTGTTTTGCCAGTAAACTATATTCTCAGATTTTTTGTTTTTCCACTTTGAGACAAGGTCTTACTAAGTTACTGAGGGTCTTGCTGAATTGCTGACACTGGCTTTAAACTTGAGATCCTCCTACCTCAGCCTCTGGAGTCACTGAGATTACAGACCTGAGCCACATCCCCTTGCCTAACCACCTGGCCTAATCAGCCCACTTGACAATACTATCTCATTAGCTACATCTGGACTTTGGAGGTGACATAGTCAAGCCACAGCACCGTGGAATGCTGAACACCTGTAACTCTTTATACCCTGGGCTTAGGTTATATTGATGTTTGAGTCTTTAAACAAAAGTGCCTGAGAGAACAAGTGCATGGGCTTCCAAATCAGAAAGACACCTCAAAAGTTTTTCACCATGTGGCTCTCTGCAAATCACCTATGGCAACAACACTTTTCTCCTTTGTAAATTGAGACTTTCTCATTAGTTCTAATTTCTCATTAGTGAACTAGGAAAATGAAGTGAGATTACAGGTTCTCATTTCCTTCCTGGTGTTTTTCTTCCACAGAAATACAAGTGTTAGGTTTTAGAGAAAAACAAAAAGTACTTTCTAATACATGTTACTCTTGAAGTGATGGTAGATTGTCCAGATGTTCATGTGCAGTGCAGGTGTAGAGAAGAGCCTGTCTCCAGAAAGTGGGGAATGGACATAGAACTTTCTCTTTCACTAGCAGGTGATGGCTAATGCATGGGAGTAGTTTGAACTCAACATATTGAAGGAAACTGCTGAGGACCTGGAGCAGGAGTTGAGGGATATCAATTTAATGAGGTCGATCAAGGAAGAACTGGTATCTGTGTTGAGAGAAGGAGAGCAGGAGGAGAACCACCAAAACATGGTTTTGCAAAGCATAGGGGAGACTTAATTTAGGTAGGGGGTGGCATGCCATGGGTGGCATGCCGTGCTAAGAATGCTCAGAGGGTGAAGAAGACAGAGACTGAACAAGAAAGATGGTCAGTAAAGTACAGAGTACAAGAATGAAACAGTATTGTGACTTTTTGTTGTTGTTGTTGTTGAATTCTCTAAAGGCTTGATTTGATTAAATGCATTTGGATACTTGCTAACAATTAAATGCATTTTGGACACACTTGCTAATCATTCTGTAATGTAAAGCTAAGCATTATTAACATGGCCCTGCTTTACTGTGATTACTTGTAAACAAGTATCCCTGTCAGAGCTTGAGAACATACTCATGAAATGCCACGGTAATTACTCAGCACCACACACAGGATGAAGTTAGACAAATCCAGTCGCAACAGCCCAGAGCCAAACTCCCTCACCTAGTTTATTCATTACCTTTGATAAATAACTCTGTCTTTCTAAATATCAGTTCCTTCTCTAAAATGAAATTAATGTGGACTTAGGTCGATTTCTCTTTTTAAAAAATTAAATATCTAAGGACGAAAAACACTCTTTAATTATCACGTCATTATCTTTGTCATTTATTTCCAATTAAACCGAACTGTTTAATTACAAATAATATCTTAAACAGGTGAGGGGCATAATTATTTTTTAAGTAGATTTCTGAGAAGCAAAAAAAGTAAATTATCAATAAAATAATTTACAATTTAAAAACCAAGGCAAATCTGAAATGGTGGTTAGCGTTGCACTGCAACTTAATCAAAAATAGATGACTAAAACTCAACTGAGTGTCTTCCATTCATAATGTTATCCCAATTAGGTCAAGAGAAACTTTTCATGTAAAGACAGATTCACACTGAGAGAGGGTGGCACAGAATGAGAAAGATGAAACTGTATCTGTGTTAATTATTGATACACTACAGGGAGAGTGAGTGTTTAGAACTGAACAAATAACATGCTTTTGATTTAGACACCTTGGTTAACTTATTAAAACAAGTCTTGATTTGTGCTTTTATCTCAGATGTCAGTCTTTAAAAGAAGTATTTAAAGAATACAGAGCCAGAATTATCAGCATGCCTCATTGTCAATAGGTGTCTTTCATTCTCAATTTTCAGTGCTTTTAAATTCCTTTTTTTCACCCTCTGTCTTTAGTCATTTTAATAAAAACTGGGTGAGGCTTCCTGAAGGGTTAGTTAGTTTATTTTGTTTTGTTTTGGTACTGGGGATTGAACTCAGGGGCACTCTACCACTGAGCCATATCACCAGGCATATTTTTGTATTTTCTTTAGAGATAGGGTCTCAGGGGCTGGGGATATAGCTCAGTTGGTAGAGTGCTTTCCTCGAATGCCCATGGCCCTGGGTTCAATCCCTAGCACCACAAAAAAAGTAAAATAAAAATAAAAAATAGAGACAGGGTCTCATTGAGTTGCCTAGCACCTTGATTTTTGCTGAGGCTGGCTTTGAACTAGCGATCCTCCTGCCTCAGCCTCTTGACCAGCTGGGATTACAGGCGTTCACCACCATGCCGGGGCAGTAGTAAAGTATTTTAAAATGGATAACAGACACTTGTTTTGATGAACTTTACAGTGAACAACTAATTAGTAGACATTGTTAGTTTTGTTGTGGATTTTTTCATTGCAACAAAACAACACGATAAACGAAATAAAATGCCTAAAGAAACCATGCTCTTATCTGGGCGGTCAGTGACCTTCTTAGACCATTTCTAATTTCTGAGGCAATTTCTAATTTCTGGGTGATTTCTAAAAGGCCAATGCAGCATGAAGCTCAAAGAGAACCATAGCTTAGGTTTCTGTGGCTGTGTTGGCCACCATCAAATTCCACTGAGGCTGAGGTACCACTACTTCTTGATCCTGTGGCTTTGTACTACCTTCTTCATGTAACAAGGAAGGGAACACTTGAATTTTATACTTGGGAGAAAGGGAAAGGAAGATCTCTAGTATCATTGATAGATAAAACTCCCCTATTACACCCCCAAGACAAGGCAAAGTATAAAGTTTAAATATCCAGTGGTAAGTAGAATCAGGGATTGTGAAAAAGGTAATTTTTAAAAAAGAAAAAAAAAGTGGAAAAAAAATGCATATAGTGTTGCATTTTTTTGAAAAAAATCTCAGAAGAATTAGAGAAGTATTTTCTCACTTAAAAACATGCATTGTTATTTAGATTTTCTGGTTTTCATTGTTTAATGACTCTATCCCAATGAAACATTGTTTTAGAAGAATGAGTTTGAATAATGTTGAATTCCTCTTTGAAATTTTTGTTTCTGAGATCTTCAAAAAATGAAAGTGAACGATTTCATAAGGGCATGTTGGCATTTATTATTATTTTTCTGCTTGTCTGATTTGAAGTAGTTATATAGGACAGCAGGTGGTGAGGGTCTGGTGTTTATGAGGGAGAACAGCACGATTTATTATTTTCCTTGGTTACTACCTTGAACTATGAAAGTAGTAAAAATCCAGGACACATTTATTTTACAAGGTTATCACAAACAACAACAACAAAAGCCCCACAGGACTTTTTCAGACCTCTAGCATTTTTTTTCATGCTTGCAAAATTAGATTTGAAGAAACAAATTATTAAATCGGTCCATAATTTACATTACCCAATTGTTTCCTTTATTGTCTTTTTTGACATTTTGAAAATTCGGTGTATACTTGTGATGCCTAAGTTGTTCTCTAAATGGTTTAAATAGTGTTAAAAGCCAGGAAATCCAAAGATGATAGAATTTTTGCCCTTCTCTTTAACAAGCAATGTCTTGGCTACCAAAGAAGAAAACATCACCTTCCTCTGCTGTTCGGGACAGGTCTTGGAAACTTGAGCTATAGGTAAAACAGAGCACCCAGTGGTGCTGTCTGTATGCTGGTGCCTTTCTACTGTCTTCCCTAAAATAACTAAAAATGTTACTTTTACATACCAAAGCTAACCAGACTTGCCTGCTTTTCTCAATTACTTCTTAGTACAGCTCAGTTTTAACATGATTAATTCCTAGCCACACAGAGAGTAAGCTATATTTGTGGGGGTTTTTTTCTGGGTAGGAAAAAAAAATAATGTATTATAATACATGCTGACCAGTTTGAAACAAAGGTGAGAGATCAAAAGTGGAATAAAGTATCATCTTAGATCTCTCCTTCCTGGTGGTTCATTGTCTTTAATACTTTCCTGGAGTGTGGAAGAATCTCATCCTTTTTCTGCTCTAGTTTGTGAGATAGGGAAGGACTAATGCATTAATTCCCTCATGAGGAAAATGATATAGTACACTGGCTGAAAGGATTGACTCTAGAGACAGAGGGTATGCATCCCAATCCAACTCTGCCCCTGCACTGGTGTGCACCTATCTGGACAATTACTCATCTTCCTGGGCAAATTCCTTGCTGCATCTAACTGACACGTAGGTGTATTTTCTTGAACATTTTCTTTTGTGATTGTTATTATATGTGCTTCCAATTGAACATTCCTTGTATATGTGAAAGAAATTGATTTTACATATCAATACTGGTACATGTAGCCCTACCTGATGTCCAAATACTTATTATCAACTGTATACCAGAGGTTACCACTTCAATCATTGACACTTCACTTACTTTTCTTCATCTGTTATTCATTATAATTGTTCAAGGATCAGCAAATCTTTTCTTAAAAACATCAAGAATAAATATTTCAAACACTGTGGGCCAATTGTTTAACTACTCCATTCTGTCATTGCTCCAGGAAAATAGTCATAGACAATGAAAAGACAAATGGGCCTGTGTTCTAATAAAACTTTATTTACAAAACAGGAGGCTGACTCCTAGGAAATAGTTTGCTTATGCCTGCATTTTTGACGTTGCTCTTGTTGGAATGTAGGTTTTATGTTTGAGTCCTCTTCCTCATTCTCCTAATCTATATATGCTTCCAAATCTTCCCTGATTGACTTCTACAGTGTTTCCCAAGTCTAAGCCCTTCGCTTTGCTCATACAAACACAGTTCTGAGTTTTACTCTCCTGAGCTCTTCTATGGGTGCTTAAGACTGGGTAATTGCTTCACTGCCTTCTACTTCTGGTCCTGCCAAAGCCTAAGGTCATAGGAAAGTTTCAAAACGAAACAGGATTGTTCAGGATCGATCCTGTATTTTAAGATCACTGATGATTCTTCCTTGTCTAATGGGATGTACACAAGTGGAAAACTTCTTAATGAGACTTAGAACTGTCTTTAGGACCTGGCTGTCCTCCCCTCCAACTTTGTCTTCTCTTGCTATTATTATCAGGCATCTTAGGTACTTTGGTACTTAGGTACATCTCAGGTTATTTAAAGAATCAGATACCAAGAGAGTTGGGATTAGATGTGTAGAGAAGAATAGTCTGTGAAGGATAAAATGGGAAATAACAGAAATAGGTGAAGAGAGTTCTTAGACTCAGATGCAGGTCAAACACTTAGAGAAGGAGATTAGAAAAGCAAGAGGACTAGGTGGGGAGAGCCTCAGCACAGTTACAAGAGAGTCCTGGTCAGGCAGGTGGGAGTCCAAATCATTCATAGTGTAGCGTGTTGGAGGAGTACACACTGAGGAGGAATGGGAGGACTGTAGTCAGTAATTGATGGCAGCTACCTCTGACCAGGTCAGGCCTTCTTGTCAAACTACAGCGACTCTCCAGGTGTATGTAGCAGGTACACACATTCAGTTGATCATTCTCCTGAAGCAGTTTCTTTTTAAGGAGAGAGGCTTGAGGCACCTCCGAGGTACTAGACCTATGACTTTGCCTTAGCACTTAGGCTTCAGAGAACCTCTTGTAATATTCTTTCACGTTCTGTGATATCTCTTGCCTCCCAGTCTGTCTGCTGTGCTCCCTCCTGCTTCCGGCTTTTCTTGCCCACTGCTTTTCACTCCTTAGGTCTCTTCCTCTAGTAAGACTTCAGTAACTACCTCCCAGCTGGGCAAATTTGCCCTCAGTCATTGCCTGACACCATTGGTATGTTTCCCAAGTTAGAATCGATTGCATTTGGGTTTGTTTTTGTCTTTAATAGACAATTTCTTGAAAAGGGGAATTGTTTGGGATGTACCCTAAGATACCATCAAGTGACAGGCACCCATTTGTTGAATGAAAAGCAAACTCTCAATTATCCAATGGAAGAGTGGGGTGACTCTAGTGATGTAAATGTGAACAATATGATAGATGGTACTTACACTGTTATTTTTGTGTTAGAAGAATTTCATCGTTTTTAAAAAGTAGAATGTATTTTTATAGTTATGATTTCTTTCAATGGAATGATTTATAGTTATGACTCCTTTCAATGGAATGTGGGCATTCTGTACAGAGAAACACTGGGTTTGAAGCCAAAAGGCTTGGATTCTAATCCTTTTCTTTTTGTTTACTAGCTGAATGACTATGGGAAAACATCTCCAGCATCATTTTTCTTTTCAGTGGGGTGGACATAGCAATGCTAAGGTCCCATGACACCACATGGGATGCCTTCAACTGCTGGCTCTGTCTGACATCTCTCTCCTTTCCCCCATTGTGTTGGAGCCTGTGTCAAGCTAGCTCAGTGCCCTGTGATTGCACCAAAATTTTAGATCATGCAACTCCTGTACAGAGAATGAGCGATAGTAGCAATTTAAAAGCAGTTCTCTTCTAACAATCGTATGTGTAGTGAGTGCAGGCAAATGTATTATTCAGAGAAGTAGTTTTGAACTACATGGTCTCCTGAATTATTTTAGATTAAAATTTTTACAGAGTTCAACATCAGAGAAAATGGGAGATCAATTATGTGGGGCTGTAGGACTGACTACAGCACCAACTTGGTGCAGAATAGGAGTCAGTCCATCTCTGCTGGGTGTGAATTATTGTGACTAGATCTTTATGTTCCAATTGCCACTCCATAAACTACAAGAATGGAAACACTAATTTTAATTTATTTTTAAAATTTATTTATTTTTTATTTGTTTTTATTAGTAACACTAATTTTTAAACACTAATGCTAATTTAAAATAAGTAACAACAACAACAACCCATACAACACAAAATAATATGCAAGCCAAATAAACAGAAGAGGAAGGATTAGAAGAAATTAAACTAGATTTAGAAATTTTAAAAGAAATGTAGGCTCATAATTTAAAATTGAACTAAAATTATGATGTAAGATAAAACTAAAAGGTGAGAAAGATAGAAAAATTTAAATGAGTTTAAGAAAGCGCATACGAGGGTTGGGGATGTAGCTTAGTGGTAGAAGCTTGGCTCACATGCATGAAGCCCCTTGTTCTATTCCCCAGCACCACATAAAGGAGAAGGAAAATTTAAAAAAATGTCAACATTTAAAAAGTAAAGTCTTCGTGACTTGAGATAAGTCAGTGCAGTTGAAACACCATGAAAGCAGTCCCCTTGCAAGAACACTTTTGTCATAAAGGAGGAGGCCAGGAGCCTTGGACTTGCCACTTGAAATATTCCCTCAGGAATAGGAAGGAGCTGTGGCGTTGTGCACATTCCAACCAGTAGAGGGCAGCTGCACAGAAAATCGAGACCTGCTGAGCTCAACTGGAGAAGTGAGAAGGCAGGGGATAGGTGCTCAGAGATTGTTTGCTGATCTGAAAAGACACTAAAGTGTGTTAGGAAAGAGGTGTTTGGTTTTTTTTTACTCATTTCCAAAAACTGCAGCATCACACGTTCCCTCACTACAGTTTGACTTTCGTTTTCTGGGTATTTCTTGATCAGGATTCAGTTCCAGTGATTTGCTTTTCCCTATTTTTAGCAACTGGAGACAGATTCTTTTACTTTAGCTGTTGAACTTCTGGCCTCATTTGTCCCCCCGGCCCCCATTTACTAAAGTCTGAAATCTTTCCAGTTCTCTAAACACACACACACACACACACACACACACACACACACACACACCTAACTAAATTTCTCCACCCAAGCATACAACCTGTATCCACCCACTCATAGACTCAGAGATATGCAGAGACACACACCCCAGGTGTCCTCCCATACACATACATGTGCATGCATATAAGTATACACACGCGTGCATAGCCTCTTCTACTCAGGCATACCCCTACTCCGCCTCCACTTATAGACTCATAGACACACAAGGAGAATCTAACCCCATGCCGTACACTCATGCCTGTGCACACACACACATACGCAGGCCCAGGTGTATGGTCCTTTACCTTTCCACCTGCTCTCCTCTGGGTGGCTTCTGCCCACTAGCCTTTCACATCCATCATTGCAGTGCTTCCCATCTGCACCATAGATATAGATTAGCATGTTGTAAATTTATTGTTTCTTTTCCAGGGAGATTGTTCAAAAAGCTTTTCCCTTGTGCTCTATAAATAATGAATAATTCCATTAGAAATGTGATGGATGCTGTAACTTTTATGCAGAGTTTGTCAAGCTCCAGGTTTCACACATTTGCTTTCATGACAGCCCCAAGCCATAGCAGGTAGGGAGCTTAGTGGCCTGACTCGGCCAAATATCCCTTGCCACATTTCCCAAAGTGTGTTCCTAAGCTCTCAGAGATAATGCATGCATTTGAAAGAGTGAACTGACTCCTTTAATGCAGAACTCTCCAAAGCATTTCATATGATAATTTGCTCAGGACAATGCAGTATTTCAAAACACATTTGGCTAGGAAACCTTATTTTTTCACTGAAACATTATATCTCTAAGTTCAGTGTTCCATAGAAAATAATTTAGGAAATAGTACTCTGATGATAGTAGTACATTCTCCTCTGCGATGCAGAGAAACTGTTTAACAATTGCCCTTATTGAAAAGTTCAAATTGACCTCAGCATATTTCCGTCAAATTGGCACTTCTTTATATTTTTAGTAAAAAAAAAAAGTATAATGAAAATGTATCTTGAAAGCCAATATGTGATTCTAAAGTCTCTTGAAATCTTAAAGCCGAACCAATTTTTTTGTTTTATATTAATATGGTTTTCTGTAATATAGGTCTTTGAAAATCAGTAATCTTTATAAAATAGGTAGTCTAATTATATTTTCACGATAATTAGAATGTCAGTTCTCAATGCATGATTAAGAAAATGTAGTGTGTGTGTGTGTGTGTGTGTGTGTGTGTGGTGTCTGTGTGTGTGCACAGGTGTGTGTGTGTGTGTGTGTGTGTCTTTCTTTATCAACAGAAAAGCAGGATAAATAAATGAATCCCCCTGGGAAGAGTCGTTGCAGACCCAGTGCTAGTGCAGATGGAGGGTGTAGCAGTTACACTTGTGCCTCCCTCTTGGATTTCCTTTGGAACTTTCACCTGTAATGATGGTCCCCAAATATCCATACACTGCACTAAGTATTCCATGTGATTTCTTTATTTTTTATGTTCTTCTTAGTTACACATGACAGTAGAGTCTATTTCAATATTTGTATATGAACATGGAATATACCTTATATTCATTAAGATTCCAGTCTTATGGATATACTCAATGTTGAGAGTCACTGAGTCATATTCATATATCAACACAGCAAAGTTATTTCAGATTCATACCACTGTCTTTCCTATTCCTGTCCTCCCTCCCTTTCCTTCATTCCCCTATGTTGAATCCACTGAACTTCTACTCCTCCTCCCCACCTCCCTGTTGTTATGGGTTAGTATCCACATTATCATAGAGAACATTTGAACTTTGTTGAGATTGGCTTATTTCACTTAGCATTGTAGTGTTTCATTATCACAGTCTCCAGATCCATCCATTTATTGGCACATGTCATAAAGTCATTCTTCTTCATGCCTGAGTAATAGTCCATTGTATATATAAACCACATTTTCTTTATCTGTTGAGAGGCACCTAGATTGGTTCCATAACTTAGCTCTTATGAATTGTGCTGCTATAAAACATTGATGTGGCTGTGTTACTATGTTATGCTAATTTGAAATCCTTTGGATATATACCAAAGAGTGGGGAAAACTGGGTCAAATGGTGGTCCCATTCTTAGTTTTTTAGGGAATCTCCTTACTGATTTCCAGAGTGGTTGCACCAATTCTCAGTCCCACCAGCAATGTATAAGTGTACTTTTTTCCTCACATCCTTGCAAACACTTATTATTGCTTGTGTTCCTGATAATTGCTATTACGATTGGAAGATGTGAAATCTCAGTGCATCATCATTGCTGCTCTGGTGTGCACCTCCCAAAGCATGAGCACCCCATCTCTCCTGTAGCAGGTCATTCCACTTCGGTTAACATGTTGGCCTTGAGCAGGGTCCCCAAAGGAATCCAGCCTTCAGGCAGCACTAGCTCTTCTTCTGTGTCACACAGTTTATTTTCATTCATAGTGTCCAGCTCTACTCTTTAGCTGTGAATTCTTCAGGTTCTATGCCTACAGTTATGACTGCACTTTCCCTCTTCTTTGTGATTCTCGTCTCTCTGTATACCCTTTGAAACTAATATAAACTGGATGTTCTTTAGTCTGCTCTTCTTACTTGACTGACTTCACAAATGGACATTCCTTATCTTGTGTCCAGATACCCTAACACTGCCTGAATCCTGGGTGCATATTTCCAACCTTCTGTGAACACCTCTGCCTACAAGTTTCCAGGCTCCTCAGTCTTGGCAGAGGCAAAACTGAGCTCACCTTTTTGTGTGACTCTTTCCTTTTAGGAACCATCACTATTATCCCCCTTATCTAGGCTCCTTCAGAAAAATGTGAATCCCTCTATCATGATACTGTCAGTCAATTGCAATAAATCTAATGCATGTGGACTTAGATACACATCATGAATCATTTTCTATAAGACTAATTTTCACACACAAAAAAATAGTTCCTAGTGAGGAATTAACCTGCATTGAATATGCCTGTTGGGTGCTATTTGTCTGAGTTTCCACAGACATCCTTCCATGAGATTGTCTGCTTTTTGTGAGGAGGATGTAATATATACAAGTCATGACTAATGCATACTGACATTACTGATGACAAATCATGTCGGAACTCTAAAATCTTTCCATAATCCCTCTCAACTGAAACAGGTTTTTTTTTTCCCTTGAAATTTCTGCACTTAAAAAAAAAATGTCAAGCCAGTGTCACCGTCTCACATGAAAATGGCTCTATTCAGATAGCCTTTGCCAAGAACATATTCTTCAAACAAGATGTGTCTTCAACCAGAAGAGTACATTTGGTGCAAACACATCGCACAAAAGTTAACACTTTGTCAAGGCCATTTGAGAATTTGCCTCAGTAACCAGTTTTCTCCTCCACAGGGGTTGTCTTATCCTGGGCTTCAGATATTAATGGTTTAGAAAACAGTAAAAAAAAAAAAAAAAAAAAAAAAAAGGGCAGCCATCCCCCTTCGCTGCTCATTTCTTTGTTGCCATCTTTCAGAATAAGATCATCCTGGACCCCATGACGTTCAGCGAGGCCAGGTTCCGGCCGTCCCTGGAGGAGAGGCTGGAGAGCATTATCAGCGGCGCTGCGCTCATGGCTGACTCCTCCTGCACCCGCGACGACAGGCGCGAGCGCATCGTGGCCGAGTGCAACGCAGTGAGGCAGGCGCTCCAGGACCTGCTCAGCGAGTACATGAATAATGTAAGTCCCCGGGCTCTCTGGGTCCTCGCGTCTCCGTGGATTCCCTTCTGCGATCTCTTGGCTGTTAGGAAAAGCATGTGTCGCACCACCCAAAGAGGACAGGTGTTCCTGGAAGAGTGTCAGGTGACACCAACCAGAGATCCTCTTTGGGGGATAGATAGCCTGTGTCCTGATTTCGTTTCAGAAGGCATGTTTAATATTGAAACAGTTGGTGTGGAGACTGGTATTTTGGGAAAACTCAGTTTTTTTTTTTTTTTTTTTTTTTTTACATGAGTGATGATGACTTCTTGGTCATGTTAGTGGCTGCAGTTTGCTTTTGGTTGGATTCCAGTTGGTAAAGGTAAAATGACTGATGGAGACAATGGAGATGGAGCGTTCTCTTTCACTACTAAGCACACTGTGAAAGCTAAGGATACCTGTAGATGTGAGTCATAGATCCTAAATGGTTTTTTAAATGTTTATATGGGATTGGTTAAGGTGGAGAAATTCTGACTGCAGTAAAATTTAGAGAAGTTTTATGGCTTCATTATACAAGGAGGAATTCTCATAAGAGTTGAGTTTTTAAGTTTTAAAATCAGTATGAGTAGCATCAGTTGTTCGGAGGAACAGACAATAGCCAACCTCTCCTCTAGTTAATGTGACAGTTTTGTGGACTTTAAACTTCAAGATGGAGATAAAATTCATATGTTTTTTTTTTTTTTGCTTTGAAAGTCACTATATTATGTTTGTGTTGATTTGCTACGTTTATCTAATTCAGGTAATTCCCAGTGCTTTCAATAGTAAATGATCCAGAGCTGGGGTTGTGGCTCAGTGGTAAAGCGCTTGCCTCACATGTGTGAGGCACTGGGTTCAATTCTCAGCACCGCATATAAATAAATGAATAAAATAAAGATCCATCAACAATTAAAAAAAATATTTTAAAAAATAGTAAATGATCCAGAGCCATGTCCTGGACTCTTTGGATTGTGAAAATTCAGTATAAATTGAAAAAAAATGTAAATCATGTCATATCTGGATGTTATATGTTGAATGAATGTCCTCTGTAGTGGTCAGGTAGGTAAGACATTGAAAATCTGCTCACAGCTTTTGAAATCCTGGCTGGTATTGTTAGAATACCCCGAGGCAGTGCTGAAACAAAGCAGCCCTTCAGCATCTTTAATAGTCCCAAGTAAACATATACGGGTCATACATTGGCAGTGATATGTGCTGCTCCTGCCAGACTCTCCAGAGGACTTTATTCAGAAAGCAAAAGGATATTTAATGAGAACACCCTACAAAGTAAAAATCAAAATCTGTTTTCTTCAGATTCTTTGATTTTGGAAGACTTGCCCATTTTCAGCACACAAAGAATAAAGTGTGGATGCATCCTGTGGTACCCAGCTGCTCATGAGGACTTCTCTCTAGGACCCTGGATGGCCAGCACTTTCTATGATTTTGGTCGATGGGTGTGATGTAGGGTTCTGCCAGAAATGTCGATTGCCAATGTCTCCAGCCCTGAGCAAGTCTTTTGAATAGCAGATTTGTCAAAAAAAAAAAAAAAAAGAGTGTTTATAAAAATCTGTGATTCTGTTTCTTGTTGTTTTTAGCAGAAAAGCAAAGGGCTAATTACTTGTCTGTGGAATTTGGTTTTGTGTTACGGCATGCTGGTATTTCTATCAGTGAATGATTATTGACCAAGAAGGAAACAGAGGAAACTACAGAGATGGTGATGGTTAAAATCTCAGTATAAATAATTCAGGGAAAAAGTTTGTTCCTGTGAATGGAAATCACTGACTGTGATTAAAGAAGAGTTGATCAAAATGTGACATGTAATTTTCAGTTCGGTGTCCAGAATACTACTGTCAAGTGGAAGTTTTTTTTCTTTCAGTGTGAACTCATACAGATCAGTAGAGCTGATAGATTTTTGTGTTTTATTGACTCCAGGCTCTCATTTTTGTTCAGAAACTTGTAATACGGGAATCTTTTGTCCTTTTATTAAAATTTTGTTTTCATTTTTACATGATTGCAGAGAATACATAGAATACATGAAGCGCCTGTATTTTAAAGCATATAAATTTTATTCATATTGAACTATCAGAATCAAAGCCTGAAACAAACAAACAAAAAACACCTATTTGACTTTTATATTAACCACATAAAATTTAGTGGGACACAAGACTATTTTGGTGATTTCAAGATAGAAATGGATTCAGCTAGACTGCCCTGTCCAGTGCACTTATTCTACCACATAAAATAACTTATATTTATTTTATTGAAGCATGTATTAATTTTTTTAAATGTACACACATGTATGCCTTGACTGAAAAGTCTCTTGTAATTAACAGCAGCCGGTAAATTACTCAGACATTCCTGGGTATTAGATTTCTTTTTCAATTTTGTAAGCTTTGGGGAATGCAGATATGATCAAATTATCACCCTACAGATTTTCATCCTGATGGGCTAGGCAATATTATTAAGATAAAGAAATCATTAAACCAAAAATATTTTAAAATTGGCATAATTGACATTTCTGGCTTCTAAAATTCTCTTTCTCTATGATGAAAATTTAACTTGTAGTATTCCTTGGTAGTCAAAGCTGCTTTAAAACCCTGTACATGCCCAGTGGCAGGGACTGGAGAGGGAGACTGCAAATAGCTGTGTATGCTAGAAAGAGAAAGCAATTTTCCTGGAGCCTAGGCTATGTGGTCTGGCCCAGGGTGCCTCTGAGCTTAGTAGGATTTCAGCTCCTTGTTAGATATTTCCACAAATGTATATTCAAATGAATGAATGCTTGTGTTTATGAGTTGAGGAGGTAACAAAAATTGTATACTTAAAAGAAACAGCACTATGAGACAAAAGCCTGGGGAAATAGACACATATGGCAAAAGTTGTTGTAGGAATAATTTTAGGAAAGCCCCGAGTGGCTTTAAGTTCTGTCATTTTCAGATGTAACCCAAAGTGAAAAAGTTCTTAAAAATACTTTGCCTTTAAATAGTCCATCTCTATTGTTCACATGTGGAGATGGATGGGTATAGACTCTTTTCAAAAGGACAAGTGACCTATAAATGTAAATTTGGATTAGAGCCATCAGTATGGTTGTTGGAGTATTATGCTGAGTAGTATAAATAGTTCCTAATTATAAGGATCACATAAACTTTCCACTGGAGCTTATAATTTTTACACAGATTTGTTTCATTTAAAAAAAGAAAAAGATCTTAGAAGCAACCCCATGATAGGATGCAAGTGAGCGTGGTATTTTATTGATAAAAATTTTGTGATAGATTGAAATTTAGAATATTTTATTCATTCAACAAATGTGCATTAGCTCCTTTGTGGCAGACATTGTTCCCAGTCTTCTGGGGATACAGACATGAGCAAAGCAAAGTTATTGGCTTTCGTGAAGCTCATACTCTTCAAGGAGGAGACAGATGATAAATGCGTAAGTAATCTGAGTAAGCATTATTTCAGTTGGTGTCAAGTGTAAAAGGGAAACAGAGATCCTGGGAGGTAGGAAGCTTGTGGGGCTGCTGTAAGGAGGGACTGACTGGGAAAATGAGAAGATGACACATCAATGGTGAGGGGACAGAGAGCACTTGAGGTGGCAGGAGCTAGGGGGAAGGACTAGGGCCTTTTTCTGAGGACTCAGGGGAGCCAGAATGGCTGTGTGAGTGAGGAGGGGTCCGTAGGAGATAAAGTTTGTGAGTCAGTGAGGTGTCAGTCTGTGCAGAGCTGCATGCACTATTATATGGAACTTGGTTTTCATTCTAATGGAATGGGAGACCTTTGGAGAGCATTGGCAGAAAATGCCATGATTCAGGTGTGAAGATCAGGCTGCAAAAGTGCCAGGGTGGAAAGCAAGAGATCAGGCAGTAAAAGTGGAAATCAGGAGGGCAGGTGAGGAATCCCTAGGCCTTGGAATACTTCATGAGACAATGGTCTCCTGTGCCGAGCGGTAGCATGGAAATGGAATGTCTGAATTCTGACTATATTTGTAATAAAAATGTGCTTATAAAGTAACCAGTGGGAAGAATGTGTGAGTATATGGATATAAAGTAGACACTGGGCATGGTGAATGACAGTTGCAGAGCGGTCAGCTGTAGATAATATGATATCTTCACTTGGTTTTAGTAGCACAGAAAATTCAGATTTACCCAGATATAGTAACAATTTATAAATAGCTTACTTGGCAATGGCTGCATACTCTTATACAGATTGTATTTGAAAGGGTATTTAAGTAGAAAAATTTTGTTCCAAAGTTCTATTACCAAAAGTGTCTAAGTACAGTTCACATTCTTATAAATATAACAGACTGGGCAATATAATGCTTATTCCAAATACTAAACTATAATACAGAACTATAAGATGAACAATTAATACTTATTCTAGGTACTAAAACTGTAAATGCAGGACACTAAGAAGCACTAAGCCATTACTTTTTTATGCACAGTTCACTGTTTAGCCTTGATGAGAATGTGATGAACAGATGTGCCTGGACCTTGTTGTGTGTGGAGGTGATATACAACCTGGTTCAATTTTAGATGTCTGGATTCTCTCTGTAACTCTAAATGTTTTTAAATAATTAATGGAGAACTATAGTTTTTTTTTTTCAAAAATCAGACAATTAGAGTTCAACTGTTTGTACAGTGATGGCAGAGATCCTGTTGACATAAGGTAACAACTTGCTGATCCCTACTAGATTAAAATACAGCAAGTTGCTTTTTTACTCATGTTTTTAAAAAAATTACATGTTTTATAAAAATGTTTGGATCCAAATTTTTTAAACTTCTTGAAGCATCTAACGTATGCCCTAACTTGTAAACTACTAATGTACAGGTAGTAAAAGCACACAAAGACACATGTATGTGTGGACATATACACACATTATAAGTGCCTGAGGCATTATTATCATAGCCTTAGCTTTGGAGAGCAACTTAAGGTCCAGGCGGCTCTTGATGGTGCCCGAGGACTGGTGAGCTCTATAAAGTCATCTGTAGCCCAGTTTCCAGGCTCCCAGCACAGCTGTGCTCCGACACATTGATCCTCAATGTGGTGTGAGTCATAGGTGAAGTGCTACTCAGGGCCCCTGAGCCTCAGAAACTCATGGCTTTTACACTGTGTTTTATTTTTTATAGTAAACAAGAAATATATGTTCACTGTAATGGAATAAAAAGTAAAGAAAGGAGAAAACATGGTTTATAATCTCAGCCCATGTAAAAAAAAACACTGCTAAAAAATTTGGTATAGGTCTTCCAATGTTTTTTGAATGTTTACAAGTGCTTTATTACACACACATGCATACACATACATAATGTCATGCCTTGATTTTTTTTTACAAAAAATGGACTTATTGTAAATGGTGTTTTATAATCTATTTTCTTTACTCGACATATTGTGAATATGTTACCATATCAATAAACATTCTCTAACCGTATATTTATTGTCTGCATAGCATTTTATTATATGAGTATGTAAAAATTGATTTAAAAGCAATGCATTTTAAGTGTACTTATGGAAAGGATGTTGATAAACGTTAAGTGAGGAAGACTTTTCACATTGTTAGCATAGTGTCCTGATTTATACCCAAAGCATGACAAAGAAACAAAATAGGAAAGGACTGAGGACAGGGCTTTATAGTTTATATAGTTTACGGGGCTCCTGGACAATTTTATGAACTTTTCACATAGAGAAAACTTAAATGCCCATGAAATTCTATTCAAAATCATCTGTGTGTATTTTTCTCTATTTTACCGATTTTCTGTTTAAGTTTAATTTTTATTTATCAGAATTTCTGAGTCAACTATATTCTGTAGCACTACTCACCTGGCCCAGAACAACTAGTGGGCATGTTCAATATCTGACTTTGATTGTGGCGTCCCAGAGAAGGATCGAAACCTGAAGTAGAGGCCATCAGAGGGATGAGTTTGGCATAAGAATTGTCACCCTGCCGTATTTCTCCAGGATGAGAAGTCAGGAAAAAGATCCAATTAGTTAGTTGTTATTACTTAAGAATAAGGCTAATTGTTGGCGCAACAAGAATTTTGTTACTAGTGTAATCTAGGCCTTCTCTTTTCTCTCCTTCCCACTATTATACAGAATAGGGTATAAAGTCCACAAAAGTCAGTTTGGCCAGTTATGATAATGTGGGGAGAGGGTAGGCTGGGGAGTCAAACTCCTAAAGTTGAGGGTTTTATGGTTTCTCCCATATGTGGAAGCTATGGAGGAAAAAGGAAAAGAAGGGAGGGTAAAGGTTGGAATCCATGAAAAATGGGAGGGAGATAGTAAATTAATTATAGGTGTTTTTTTTTTTTATTGGAAGGTTTGACTTAAAACAGAATAGAGGAGCTGGGAGTGCAGCTCAGTGGTAGAGTGCTTGCCTAGCATGAGCTGAAGCCTGGGTTCCATCCTGAGTGCCCCAGGAGGTGGGATGATAAAAACAGAACAGACAGTGATGTTTAAACTGCTTGTGAGCCATATGTGACCTGATGTTCCCATTCCTCCCAGAACGAGCCCTCCATTCTAATGAGAAATTACGAGTTGCCTTAAAGGGATTGATATCTTTATTCAGTGGAAAGATTCTTAACATCTCATACCTGGTACCTACAGGGAGAAGATTTTTATCCTTGCCTTTTCCGTATTCATATCTTTTCTCCTCCCCTTTTTGGTTATCTGTCTTCAGGTACATTTAATGCCTTCGCCTCTATTAGTTTTAAACTCTAAATTCGTCTGCGCAATTATGTTTCCCATAGGAAACTTTTACTTCCATAAATAAACAGTCCTTTACACATTTTTACTTAATATTTTGTGATCAGACATTTCAAAATAGAAACAGGTTACCAACCCTTTGTTCAAAGACTAAAGCCGTCCTTCATATCTGCTCTTCCAAAGTAATATGGTTAGTACGGGAGTCTTTCAGAGAGTGTTTTGGACTTTTGCTCTTGAGTCATGGCACTTACAGTCCATCTTACTGCATTTCCAGGTAGTTTTCAGGGCATCTCTCAGAGGTGCCCTGGAATTAGAATAGGGAAATAGAGACTTTTAAATTTTTTCTTACCATCCTTCTTCATCTATTATAGTTTTCCTTTCCTAATGATATTCAACTGGATTTATGGTAATGGGATCTCAGCCCTAGGGCATGTAAGGTGGCACTGACTAGACACAGGTGTCGAGAGAAACATCCACCGTGCTGTCAGGACAAATTCCCTGGGGAGGATAATGAGGGTGAGAGTGGAAGAGAGATTTGCCAGGTTCTGGAGTTCCACAAAGCGCATGTGCACTGACTCTGAGAGGCTCCAGGAGGAGAGCCAGACTGGCCAGTGCTTGGTTGGCCTTAAGGTGATCTGTGCACAGCACCCAATGTGGCTATGGAGCACTCAGAACCATACAAAGCAAATCCAGATTCCAAAAATAAAAACAGAACCCACTCCCCCAAAAACTTCTAATTTTTGCCCTCCAACTCTGATTCTAGGACATGCAATCACATCTTAGAGCTATAGAATAGTATCCTGTCACATCTGAACAATAAAGGTCTGAACTTCAGTGGCTCCCTGTTAACTTCTTTACAATGGAAAAAAGAGTTTTGAGCAGGCAGTAGCTGGATCTTCTTCCTCTACCCCTGCACTCAGCATTCTCTCTCTCTTTTCTTCCCTCCCTTCCTCTCTTTCTTCCTTCTACCAACTGTGCCTGGTAAAATTCTTGAACATTCCTTTGTATGCATGGATAAACTTACAGGAATGTAATAGAATTGCTAAGTGGCAAAAAATGATAAAGTAGCATACTAGAGATCGGCCTGTGGATTTCTTATGGTCTAGATTTAGGCTTTAAGTGGGGCATATGTACAAAGCAAGTACACAAGTCTGGAGACCCAGCTGGATGACCAGTCAGATTAGACCTTGGTAGAAAGTCTGAATTCCCAGATGGTTTCAGCAATTGAGCATCATCTAAGAAATTAAAGCTTTCCTTCAGAGAGTAAAATGGGAGTGTGTGCTGCTCTGGGGAAAAGCACTCCCTCCTCCAGGACTTTCTAAGCAGAAGCTGACAACCATTCCTTATCAGGACCAGAAAGTGCATCTCAGCATGCATTTACCTCTATCCATGGCTGGACACTGGGTTTTCAGATACTTTGTAGAAGCACATACCAATCCCCTCCAGAGGAACACGCTGTAGACCCAGAACTCAAAAACTTTCCAAAGAACAGAAGATGGCATTCCAGAATCACCTAAGGCAAAATTAGGCAAGCTAACAATAAGAATTGGTATAAATAACAAATATAAGTTAGCCTTCGAAGGGCTACAGGTTTACAATTATTAAGGACAGATTATAAAATAACTTTAAAGAAATTGAAGAGTATGTTGGAAATGATGTAAGAGTAAGAGACTCAGAATTGATGGGTCATACTTGGAGGACAGGATTGGGAGGTATTATGGTGGAGGGAGATGGTATTATTTGAGAGGGGTAGGAGGAAGCCTGAACTAATGAGGAAGACTTGGTAGTTGAGGATTGCATTAGTTGTCTTTTTGTCAATGTGACCAAAATGCCTTTCAGGAACAACTAAGAGGAGGATAAGTTTATTTTGGCTCATGGTTTCAGAGGTTCTGTCCATGGTTGGCCAATTCCATTGCTCCAGGCCCATAATAAGGCAGAACTTCATGGTTGAAGAGTGTGGAGGAAGAAAGCAGTTTAGGACTTAGCATCCAGGATGTAGAGACAGGAGCCAGGATGACAAGATACAATCACCAAGAGCACTCCCTTAAGGATCCACCTCCTCTATCCATGTCCCACCTTCCCACAGTTATCACTCAATCAAGTTAAGATGGAACCATTAGGCTAAGTTCTTATAATCTAATCACTTCACCTCTGATTATTAATGCAGGAGCTTTTGGGGACATCTCATATCCAAATCATAACATGTGTCCAGCCTTTTGCTGTTCAGAATGATGCCGTTCACACACTCTTGCTTTAGTGTTGATGGTCATCTCTTAGCAAGAAGATGAAAATAAAAACCTTTCCCAGCTGAAAAATTAAGTTCAAGAATTCTAACCAGCTTCTTTCTTTATCAGATAAACCCTTCACGACATCCTGGAAATCTTTTATTGAATTATGCAAGGTCAATCCATATGAGGAGGAAGAAAAAGTACCATCATGAGGTAGTAAGGGGATGTCCTTAACTTAGTGAACAGGGCTTGTTGACAGCATCATCAGATTTGTCTGTTGTAGTTAAGGCAGCCTGGACAGCACAATCCATCAATTGATCTTGGAGGAAACTTTCTAGTTTCTCAAGGAAGACCTCACAAAACTGTCACAAAACTGTTAATGAGCATGCTTTCTTCAAACAAATGAGTCTGGAGAAAAACCTTTCATTTGAGTTTTCAAATTATATAGGACACCAGAAACTCTGGATTTCTTTCTTCATAATGGATTGTTTCAAAGATAAGCTTCAAAGAGCCTCCTTGGTTGGGTCTAATGATGCCTTGTACCCATCCTGAGAAATATTTTTCTTGATCCTTTTGGGATATTATTACATTCTAAGAATCACACATTTCACTGGTGGTGATATCGCTCTACGTCTCAGACACACCAAAGTTCTTCCATATCTTAGCTTTGCACCCAAGACCACTCTGATTGCAGTATTTTTCTCAAACTTTGCATAGATGACTTCTCAAAGTTTTAGCTCAGCTGTGTTCACTTGATTGCATTGGTACATTTGATTTTGCAATTGCACCTGCTGCTCTCCAAAATTATATCATTTCTTTGAGTTGTTATTATCTGTTTCCCTACTGAAGTTTAACACTCATGAGCAGGAATAGTATATTGTTCACAATCCTATAGTAGCTAGTGTATCTAGCATGGCACATAGGATGCTGTAAATAAATATTTTATAAATGAATGAATAAATTACCTTTCATTTCCCTCTAATAATAATAATAGTGATAATAAGGAAGAGAAGGAGGAATGGGAGGAGAACAAAAGAAGAAGGAGAAGGGGAAGAAGGGAAAGAAAGGAGTAGTAGAAGCTGTAGAGGCAGCAGCAGCAGCACAACCAATATATTTTGAGGCCACTGAGTTCCATGTCTTAGAATAAAAAATAAATAAATAAATAAAGTAAATAAATTAGCTCAGGTCAACTCTACTTGGTTTCCTCAGACCTCATTTTGCAGTGCCTAGACCTTTTTTCTGCAGTGAAAGCTTTATTTAAATCCCTAGCAGAAGCCCATATCAAATGTTTTCTAGAAAGACCTGAAATGATGCCAGTAATTAGCAAAGAGAAAATGATCCAGAGCATGTCATTTTCTTGCTCTTCAGTTCAGAGAGCTCTACCAAGTCACTTCATTTTATTTCTGTCATTCCTGGTTGATCTGTTTTGGCAATCCCTCAGGATATACCTGAGGGGCAGGAGGTGGATCATTTTTGAGTTCCTATAACTTTCTACAGGTGGGATCAGAACTTCTGAAATGACTTAGCCCATCACTTCCTGAAAGACACAAAAGTGTTTCTCTCTGCACCTAAAGAGAGAAACCAGTGTGGAGGCCACATACCTGTAATCCCAGTCCAGGAGGACCCCCAAGTTCAAAGCTAGCCTCAGCAACTTAGTGAGTCCCTGAACAACTTAGCAAGACCCTGTCTCAAAACAAAACATAAAAGAGGTTGTAGATGTGGCTCATCGGTTAAGTGTCCCTGGGTTCAATCACTGGTACAACCAAAACAACAACAAAGATAAGTCAGTGATCAAATCAAGCCTAATACCACACAGGTATCGAATGGCTTTTCTTTTACTGAGTGGAAATAAATACTGTTGTAAGAAACGATCAGGTAAAATATCTCTTGGGAATTCTTTCTTGAACTGAGCATTACTCAACCTGAACATATAAGATATCAGAGAAGACTCTTAAGCTGGATGGTTAATCTCTTCTTTGAATTTATTAGACACAGACACGCAGATCATCCTGTGAGCTGCTAATTGAAGGGTAACTTTTTTTTTTTAATTCAAACTGTCTATCCTCACCACCTTCAAACACTCTTCTTCCTACATATCTACTCCCCCATCTGTAAAAAGACAATTTGTCATCCTTGGAAGGACTGTGCTCTCAATAAGTGCCAGAACTAAAATATCCAGTCTCACTTATTATTCAGAAATCCTCTTTCTTTAATAACTTAATTGCTGACTTCAGTTTTACTAACTCTGCCAGTTTGGCTGCAGCTGGGAAATTTACATGAACCCAGAGCTATGATTTTGCCAGTTTATCTCTTGAATTGAGCTTTTGCTCTAGATCCTTTCAATGCCTCTTCTAGGGCACAATTTCCAAGAAGAAGCAACACTTTGCTTGACTGCTCTAGGAACTCCTAAATCAGTATGTGGAACCCACATACGAAAATCTTGAAAGACATATATATCAGGGCTTTGACCCAGTTCTAAAACAACTCAACCTACAGGGAGGCAGCTTGGGAAGCTAGATTTGAGTGAGTTTCCCAAGGGATTCTTCTGCTTCCAGTTTTGGATCCACCTTGGATTAGGCTAGCATAAAGAACTAACACGATTCAACATCATTAGATTTAGGAATAGGTATCATCATTTCCTTTCCTGTTCCCTCAAAATTATCCCTCTCCACTCCCTGCTAAGGAACCACTGGAGACCTTTGTAGGCCAACATTTCCTTCCCTCACTCCCCACCGGCCCCACCACTAAAGTAACCCAAGGGACAACATTAGCATATTCAGTGAATTTCACCCCGATATATTACAAAAGAGAAAATATTGGCCTTTGCAATTGTTTATTCTGCACACTTGCATGTTAGAAGAAATTAGTTAAGAGGCCTTTAGTCTAGTAGCTAATTTTATACTTTCAAATTCTTTGGGAAAGCCGTTTTTCTCCATGAGACTTAAAAGGTAAAAGGATTCTCTGAAATTCAGAAATTCATCTTATTTATCACTGACATTGCCTGATTTTATGTGCCTTATCCCTTCTGTTTGTATTCTTTCCATCTTCTAGTTTATCGGTCTCCAATAGTAAAACACATTAAGCTACATTTTTTCCTTAATTTTCTTTCAGTTTTTCTAGGATTCTTGAAGGATTATCAGCCATTTTCATAAAGACCCTGCTTTTTGATTTGAGAACTGTTAGACAAAAATTAGCAACCGGCTCACTTGAGGGGATGGTGGAGATAAGTTGTTAAGGAATAGCCCAAGGTCACAGGGATGCACATAAATAAAATCCCAAGGAACTCAGGTCTTCTGGTCTCTCTATTGCCACTCTTGGATTTTTTTTTATTGGTTCTTGTTGTACATATTAATGGATCTAAACCTAACACTGGATTTTTTGCATTCTCCTTTCTCCATTTAAAGCCCTGTATTTTGTATTGCCTATCTTTTCTCTAATAATTTTTAGTTCTCTCAGAGTTAGAATCCAGAAAAATCTTTCTGTAAGTATCTGTAGAATCCAGAAGAACCCTGTAAGAACTTCAAGTAAAAAGATATCCATCAGATGAAGGATATCATCAGAATTCATCACAAAGGAGCAAAGAAGAGCTTTTGTTGGGAGGAGTAGGGTATAAATGGGATCAGATGATTGAATCTGTTTTTTTTTTCTTTTTTCAAGAGTACAGACTCTCATAACTTCAGTGTCTAGGTAAAGACTGTCAGCTTTGTAGGAGACAAGGGAAGACACCATAACCATAATAGCCAGCATTCTGATGTCACATTTTCTAGTTCCCCAGGTACTCAGTTTCGTGGCTGTGTGCTCAACAAACCATGTCTGTCCAAAGACTTAACTTTTACCCTTTACTTAAAACAAAAAAAACAAAAACAAAATACAAACAAACAAACACAACCTCTAGTTGCCTACAGCTTCAAGTAAGAGAGATCTGGTAGTTTGCTTTAAAAAAATAAACAAACAAACAAAGGAACAAAATATGCACTTATTCTTTATTTAATGGACTAATAGAGGTCCAGCTGCTTTTTCAATAGTTGCAACAGATCATCCTTTAAAAACAATTTCATCTTTCTCTTCCTTTTCTTTAGAAAAAGTTGCTGTCTCAAATCTCTGCATCTTTAATGGTTTTGCATGTAAATCACATTGTTCTGAGTTTGTGCATTGCTAGCTGAGGATTCAGCTCTCCTGGCCCTGCTAAATGAGCTATCACACATCCCTATGATATCTGGTTGTTTCTTCTTCTTATTTTTGTTCTTAAAGATTGATGCCCTTAAAAGAAAATTGCTTTATTGTTATTTTCACAGGGTTTCAGAAAATAGCAGTAATAAATTTGTGTGTTAAATCGGTCTTCTGCCACACCCTACTTTTGTTAAAAGCAAAATGATAGGTGCCGTGCATCTCTACGTCCACAGTTCATGTTGTTTTCTACACTAACTTGAGCAAGTAGATGAACTAAGGTAAGATGATCAAAGCTTGTTTACAGAGTGAGTTGAGAGTTTTGGATAAAAGTAGAGAGGTAAGACACGACGCACTGGAGTAAAGCTTAGATGTGGGAGTCCATTTGATCTTAGTGCTCTTGAATTTGGATGTTCATACCATTCTTAGTGAAAGCATTAAAATGTTTCCAACTTAGACCTTGAAGGAATTGGGGTTGTGAATACTTTGTAGTTAAGTAGGGTAACTATAGAAACAGAATTTATCACTTGATGATAAATAATTCTTAAGAAATTCTGTTTCAGAGTCCATGGCTGCCCTATTCTGCTTAGGAGGTGACAGATAACAGTTGCACAAATGATAACAAAATGTGACCTTTAGTACTATGTTCAGAAAGAATTGAATCTAGTGTTATTAGTGCAATCGTTTTATTAGAAATAAACAATTTAAAGTATCTTTCCCAACATATTTGGAGCTACAGTATCCTTGTAGATGGACCATTCCTTTACATTTCCTTGTTATCTAAAAGTTACTTTGAATCAAATAAGATGATCTTTTCATCCTGTGTTATGTGACTCTGACTCAGTTTTTTTTTTTTAAAGAGAGTGAGAGAGAGAATTTTTTAATATTTATTTTTTATTTTATCGGCGGGCACAACATCTTTGTTTTTTGTATGTGGTGCTGAGGATCGAACCCGGGCCGCACGCATGCCAGGCAAGCGCGCTACTGCTTGAGCCACATCCCCAGCTCCTCTGACTCAGTTTTATATTCTTAAAACTCAATCAGGCATGTGAACTGATTATTTGATTTATAAACAGTTATATTTATTTTTATAATTATGATTAGTTGATTTATAAACAGACACATTGATATACTTATAATCAATTCAGTGTGGATTATATGAAAGTTACATGTGGCTGCTGAAAACAGTGGTAAGAAACAAGACAGAATAGTTAACAGTGAGGGCAATCATTAGGGAAATTCTTGTGATGTATTCCTAATATGCTGTGATTATTAGCATTACACCTTATTAATTTTTCCCTGCAAAATTAATATATCCACCAAATTCTTCTCACTGAACCAAAGATTATTTACTAGGCAATCACATATAGTTTGGCATCTATCTATATGTGCAAGGGTTAATAAGTTTGTGTGCTTGTTTTATTAGCTTTTGACACTGTATTTTCTGGGACCTTAGGTGTTTCACAGTTCCTGGGAGTGATAAGCAAGACAGGGATGAATGTGGCTTCTGGTTCCCTCTGCTGCAATGTCTACTTCTCTCTGAGCAGTCCCAATACTAATTGAACTAAATATTTGGTTGTCATGTAAAATTTCATGGGGGAGGGGGAAGATTATTTGGTAAGATATGTTTGAAAAATAATGAGGTGCTTGATTCATGCCCCCAGACTTTTATCTAAAATAGACAGATAATTGACAGAAATTTAATTATGAGGTGTAACTTGTTTAGGTATTTGTGAATATATTCCTGGATCTGAAACAGAGAAGCCAGGCTCTTTGCCAGTAGGCAGGCCTATCCTGAAATGTCCAGATGACTCTGAGCCTCCTTCCCTGTTCTGGCTGTCCATTGACACTAGCTGTAGGAAACCTCCTACAAGGGTAGGTCTGCCCACCTCTCTGTCTCCACTCAGTGTCCTTAGCAGCCTCTGGCCAGATCTGTCACTCCCTCGACACTCTTCTTTGATTCTGCCTTGCCCTCCTGGCCAGGCATTACACTCTGACTACAAAGTACGATACTAGACAGGTTGGCAGCTTCATTTTCATCATTTTCTTTAGAAATTTATTTAGAAATTGTTGTTTTCTAGAAAATAACATGCACAGGATATTTGGCAACAGAAATAAGTGTTAATGATCTAAAACATCTCCATACAACTCTTTATTTTTGGGTAGCATTCTCATCCCTGATAGGCACAGATGAATTGGAGGCTTTATCTTACCTTCTAATGAAAAATTGATTTATACCAATTCAGTTTAGCAAAAGTAATGTTTATTTACTTATTGGGTATATTGGTCTGTTTATTTTCTTTAACTCACAAAAGATGATAATTAATAAATTTTAATATTTTTTAAGTATTACAGAAATGATGTATTCTAGGTGGCTACTGTCTGGCAAAGGTAAGGTAATTTTCAATTTTATAAATAAAATGTGCAATTGAGCATATTTTAGTTTGTTCAGTACAGTCTTACTGAAAACATTATTAAAAATGTATTGAGGGGGTTGAGATGTAGCTCAGTAGTAGAGCACTTGCCTAGCATGTGTGAGGCCCTAGCACCACACCCCACCAAAAAGAAAGAAAGAAAATAATGTAATATATTGAGTGTTATGTATCATTTTATGATACAACAATATTGTATCATTTTATACTACAATAATATTGTATCATTTTATACTACAATAATATTGAATGTTTCACAATCAATGAGTGGCTTGTTTTGCAGATCTTTGAGTTCCTTCCAATTAAGTTCCTTCCAATTATAAATGAAAAGTAAGTAGCAAGATAGAAATAAGTAGATGCAAATCAGATTTGCTAAGAGTAGGGATGAAATACCAAAGATAACACTTGAACTATTTGAAAGGTGTGAATGAATAAGAGAATAAAATCAAGAACAAAAAATCCTATTTAAAAAGTGACTAATTATCTGAATAGACATTTCTGGAGAGTAGAATAGTGGTTACCAGAGGCTGGAGAATATAGTGGGCAGTGAAGATGGAGAGAGTTTGGTCAGTGGGTACAATAGTACCAGTTAGAAAGAAGAAGTCCTGTTGTTCTTTGATACAGTTAAGCTAATATAATTAATACTGCATTGAATATCTCAAAATAGTTTGAAGAAAGGATTTTGAATATACTTACCAAAAGAAATAATAAAATTTAAGGTTTTTCTTCTTTTTATTCTTTAAAACATTTTTTTTTTAGTTATACATGGCAGTAGAATGCATTCTGACATATCATACATACATGGAGTATAACTTTCCATTCTTGTGGTTGTACATGATGTGGAGTTTGGCAGGTTGTATGTTCATATATGAACATAGGAAAATTATGTCCCATTCATTATACTGTCTTTCCCATTCCCATCCCTCTTCCCTTTCTCAAAATAATAAATTTTAAAGTGATAGGTATGCTCATTACTCTGAGTTGATCTCTATCCAATGTATACAAGAATCAGAACTTCATATCACACCTCATAAATGTGTATAAATGCTATATGTCAATCAAAAATGAAATTAGAAAATATTTTAAAATGGAGATTATACTTTGGGCAATAGGAATGATATAAGGTAAAATTTTTTGTGGAAATGTGAATGATACCCACTGAACATGGTAGCACACTAGCTTTATTAAATTAAAGAACTAAACAGAAAAAATAAAAGTAAGTTTGCAAAGGAAGATTGTTTAGATTAGAGAGACCTAGCATTCCAGATTAAGAAATGCAAATTTTGATTTGATATGCAGTTGTTTACTAAATTTTTTTTTTTTTTTGCTTGAACATGGGAGTGGAATCAGGGAACCTGTGCAGTATGTCTGCCTAAAACGGGGAATGGCTTCTCAGTGTGTCCACTGGAGACAAGAGACCACAGAGACAGCAGTGACTCTTGAGAAGAGCACATACAGAAAAGGAGAGGTGAGACAGTGGAAATGTAAAGAGAAAGATTAAGGAGAAGGAAGAGTAATAACTTGATGACTGATTTTTTTCTTCTCCTAGAAGATAAAAGGAGAATGGAACCAAAAATATCACTTTTATATTCTTATGAGACACATTTATTACTTATTCATTGAGTTAATATATCTCTAAGTTGGGGATGATCAAATACATTGACAGCAATATTTTTCAAAACAAAAACCATTTAACAGTGTTTAAAATCTGCTCTATATTGGTTTTGATCATAGTTTGTTACTGTGTAAATATTTTTCTTCATCTGCTGCTTATCATATTCACATGGTAGAATGTTTTCATTTTTGATTCAATATTTACAGCTGCCAAAAATTCCTGGCACAAAGCATTGTGTAGTCCTGCTGAGCCTGTGTTTATGTCTTAGACATCCCAGGGTCCATTTAAAGGCTAGGTCCCTTCACTGATGACTTGCTCTGTAAGCAAACCAGCATTTGCTTCTCTGGTGGTCTTTATAAGCTCACTGTATGGGGCATAATAAATTCCACGAAGTAATTTTAGCCAGGTGTGGTTGTACATTATCTATAATCCCAGGGACTTGGGAGGTTCAAGCACTAGGACTGAAAGTTTGAGGACAGCTTTATCAACTCAGTGAGACTTTCAGCAGCTTAGCAAGACCCTCTCTCAAAATAAAAAATGAAAAGGACTGGTGATGTAGCCCTGTGGTATAGCACCCCTGGGTTCAATCCCCAGTATCAGGGGAAAAAAATTACAAATGAAAGACATTGTGTGTGTGTGTGTGTGTGTGTGTGTGTGTGTGTGTGTGTGTGTGTGTGAGAGAGAGAGAGAGAGAGAGAGAGAGAGAGAGAGTTTTAATAGAAGATGGAATTTGAAGGGGTCATTTAACTTTCTTCAGTATATTTTAATTGTTATCTCTTAAATTGAGTGCTAGCCAGAATTATGAGAATGAGATTCCAGAGATCACAGGAAACACCTCAAAAGAAGCTCACGGATCTGCATGAAAGGTGATCTGTGGCCTGAAATCCTTATTCAGATAGTTCTATGTCCTGTGGCAGCTATTAGCCATGGTTTTAATTGCCATATTGATTAGTTAACAGTGCTAACATTATTTGGTATGCATTCTATACAAAACACCATTCTAGACACTATGGGGAATATAAAGCTGAATACATTAGACACTCTCTATATCTTCAAGGAAATTAGACCTGTAGTATCTAGAAATAAACTACTCTATTCTTTATCTGTGATTTCAAATAGCTACATTTTGATCATTGTGGTTATTCATGACATGATGGGGAAGAATGTATTTTGTTGATGAAGATTAATCGGATTCAGATGAAATTCGATACATTATTATTGAAGAAGGGAATTATTACCTATCACAGAAAACTGACGAGTTTCCCCAATTTCCAGTTAGCCTGAGCCTACTTGCATTAAGCGTAAGTGATAAAAGCAGTAATGGTGAATCCTGTGGCAGCTTCAGATATGTGCAGAAGCCTTGGAATGAGTCAAACCCTGGCAGTCTGGTATGAAAACTCACTGGGCAGTGCCCTTCTGCCCTTGATGCATTGCTAGGTGGTTAATCAGTGTTGATAATAACGTGGCAGTTTCTACCATATCCCTGAGTTATATATTACTTCTTGGGTTACATATTATATATTGGGTTATATATTACTTCTTTCATAATGAAGCAGGAAAATTATAGAACATAGTATTAAATATGACTTGAAGATCTCAGATTTTTTTTTTAAAAAAATCTATAATCACTGAAACCCTATATGTGTTTATTCAATATAAGTCATGTAAGGGTAACCTCATTTCTTCTTTGTGAGGGAGATGTAACAGGTTTCATCAAAACCTTTACATAGTTTAATGCCTTTCTGGAGAGTTCTAGAGGCATTCTGGTGGATTGGTAACCAATTAAGTTATTCAATTCAAAATGGGCAATAAATTGATTCTGGAGGAAGATTTATGATCGTAGTCTTTAGAAAATAACAAGGATGATGCTCAAAACAGCAGGACTCAGAGAACTGGAGATGTTTTGATTACGAATGACAGTAAGAAGAAGAAGCTGTCTTCAATATTAAAGAATCCTTTGCAAAAGAAAAAAGAGACTTATTCTAGATGATTACCAAAGTGTATGTAAGACCATAAAAATATATATTTAGGCTCCATAGGAGGCAAACAGGTTTGTGGAGCCAGAGCTCTCCAACAAATTCTACCAACAGAAACAACTTGAGGTGCCTCAGAATCTGGTGAGTTGTGGCACCAAATCTTCGTTGCACAAGAACTGTGACCATTTAGCAAGGGATGCTGTACCAAGAAATTAGAGCGTGGGATTGACTTTAAGCTTTCCTCTAACTCTGCATTGTCACCTCTGTAAATTTATAGAAATGCATCTATAGGACTTAGATTGGCCCTGTCATCATCAAAAACAAACCAACCAACAACAACAACAAAAAAGGGATCTGTCCGCTGAATGTTAGTTCTCTAGTTTTTCTTTAGTTCACTTTATACATGAGGCTCGTTAAAAAATTAAAGGGAACTTTGGGCTCTGAGATGATTAGAATGGAATTTATACTCCTTTCCACATTCCTTATACTCTAGTTGTTGACAGAGTAATTTTGTAGTTTGCCTCCTATCTGGGGTGTTAGGAAGGAAACTAGCTACAAATGATCAAAGATGAGGGAGAAATTCTCCTTTCTTAAAAGAGATACTATGGGTTTTAGCCCTCTTCTTCACAGGGGAAGACTCTTGAGCTTGGCCTTTGCAACACAACCTTGCAACTTTGTTTTTGGAGAAGGTAAAGACTGATAGGCTTTGAAGCAACTGGTGAAGCACAGATTTCTGTTTTGGATTTCTGCTGTGTACTTTGTAGACTTCCTGGAGGCCAGGACCATTTGGCTGTTAATTAATGCTAATGATCCTGGGCAAATTTCCTCCAATGGTTACATTGGCAGTTGCATATTTTCGGAGGTTGCCACCAGAAAATAAGTTCTATTCTACAGAGACATTCATTATATGTGAAGAGAAACTCTACTATCATTTTTAAAGTTAAGATTAATAATTTTTTTCAATTCAAGTATATTCCTATGAATGAAGAGCTAGGCTGTGTGTGTGTGTGTGTGTGTGTGGATTGAACTCAGAGGCACTCAACCACTGAGCCACATCTCCAGCCCTACTTTGTATTTTATTTAGAGGCAGGGTCTTGCTGAGTTGCTTAGTCCCTCACCATTGCTGAGGCTGGCTTTGAACTTGCTATCCTCCTGTCTCAGCCTCCTGAGCCTCTAAGATTACAGGAATGTGCCACTGCATGGGGTGAGGCAAATTTTTGAAGCATCCTTGACCTGTTAAGAACCCCACAGAAATAAATACCACTAAACAGTATAAAACAAATCTGAGCTTCTGCTTTCTGACAGAGCAAGTGAACTTGAAATTTGCCTCTTTATTCAACCTTCATGTGGTTTGACTTATTAACTGCAAAAATAATATGTGATTTTTTTAATCTGGTAATTTTGATTACCTAATTTTAAATTATGAAATGCAATAGATAATTTTAATATCCTGCACAATGTAACTCCACAGGTTATACATAGGTTTAGTAGTGGATAGTAAACCTTGCATATGACTGACTCTTAAATAAGTTGCAGTTTTTTTATCATTTAAATTCATTTGATTTTTTATTAATTGCATTTATTTCTTAGGAATAAGGGATACTTTTTAAAATTCAAAATTTACTTATGAAGAATAAATTTTTAAATATTTTTTTTCTTTTATCTTACCAATCCCCCACCCCCACCCCCAGTCCCTGGTAAATGACATCCTGTTACTCTGCACCTATGACTTTTTAGTTTCCAGAAAAACATATGATCATGCAGAAGGATGTATTTCTTTGCCATTTTTTAAATTTGTCTTTCTTAGGTATACATTACAGTAAAATCCATTTTGACATGGTATGCACACATGAAGTATAAATTATTCTAATTATGATCCCATGCTTGTGCTTTTAGAGGATGTGGAGTTACACTGGTCATGTAAGAACGTATTTCTTAATTGATTTTTACTGCTGCTACCCTGTGCCACCTGAGGACAAGTGCTAGTCCATACACTATTAAGAGTTCACAAGATAAACACAAGAATCCTTAGCATTTAGAAACTTTGGTAGTAATTTTACATCACCACAACAATTTCATAGAATTTTACAAGTTAACCGGTCCACCAAGGATTTGGAAATTTATTTTTAAAGTACTTTTTATTTCAGTTTGAGAAATATTAATTATTCCTTTTCTATGGTGTCACCCCAAAAGGGAAGAGGGACAAACAAGCAGAAAGGACCAACAGAAGTTCCTAAAGGAAATACAGGCCAGCAAGTACAGTTTAGTGGCCTACAAGATCCCTGATCCATACACATGGATGTAGGGATTTGAGGGTCTGTCTCCTAGATTCTGTCTCTAAATAAAGTAGGGCTGGGAATGTGGCCCCGTTGTTGAGTGCCCCTGAGTTCAGTCCCCATACACACACACACACACACACACACACACACACACACACACACACACGCACACATACGCACACACACCTGTCTAGCGCTTCCTTCATAGGAATATACTTGAATTAAAAATAAAAACCTATTAATATAATGCTTTAAAAATCATAGTAGAGTTTCTCTCCACACACAAGTTTCTCTTCACCTTATCACAGCTGCCCCAAATCCCCAACACTAACCTTTCAGGTAAAATACAGGTGCCTCTAGGGGGAGCTATATTGAATTGCCCATTTTACCTCCTTCTTTTGTTCTGGTAATTTGATGAGATTAACTGACAGAACTGAGGACCTGCATGCATTTTGGGATCCAAGAGGTCCCTGTGGTGATGAGCCCCATCTGCTTCTGGAGATGAGGATGGTTTACTCCTGCAAATCTGGATTGTAAAGCATCAGCCACAGAGGCTGCCTGGGCCCAGCCTTCCTCTCAGCTCTCTGCATCCAGTATCCTTCCTTGCTCTGAAAAGGTCTGCCTTAGAGTTTTCACTGTGACATGAAAGGAAATGATGGAAAAAGAGAACTGGCAACAGGGAATCAGGGACGGAAGGGTGGAATCTAGCTAGGGACTAGTAAACTTGGTATTTGTGAAACCATGGCTTAAAACCTTTATGCTTCTGTCTTCTATCCTTTGACACCTCTCACCTGCCTATGATGAAGTATTAGAGTGTGAGGTTCTTTATTTTTCTTGTTTTCTTACTTCTAGAGCAATCAAATTCAATCTTTAGTTTTGGCTTTCATTTTTAAAGTATTGTCCCAGCTTGTATACTATGGATGCACCACTTACAATATTAAAAATATCCTCATTATTAAGTGTCAAAAAAAAAAACTCTGGTATTTGTTTTTCCTGTAATTATTTTAAATACTCAAGGAGTTTGGAATAGACCTATTTTCAAAAGAATAGCTGAAAACTAGATTCTCAAACTTTACAGGAGATAAATCGAGTTACACACTTGGTAAGCCAATGCATTTTCTTCCTGTCATTCTTACCATCACTTTATATCTAATGCTGTGAGCATGAGAGGCCCGTCTTGCAGCTTAAGGGAGCCTTGATTGTTTCCACTATAATAGTGCATGTTTATCCTCTGAGATGAAGTATGTGTTTCAAGGATCATTAAGTTGTTACTTTTTATGTATATATGTCATTTCAAGTTAGCCCCCTGCTATCAAATATTTCATGCATATATATTGGTTAACTCTGATTGGAGCTTTTTGCTCATGGGTGTCCTGAATAATCATAGCTATTGGTTTTTCCTTTACAGGGCTTTTGGTTTATATATTAGCACCACCATCACACACATCACCATCATCACAGTATTTATTGAGCAAGCTCCATGCAGATGGGTAGACCCTACCCCATACAGCATAGATTTATGGATTTGAAATTAAGAGATGAAGGAGTGAACTAACATATATTACATATTTATTATGTGCCAAGAATGTTATATATGTTATCACAGTGAACCTTCCTAACAACACTGTTAAGAGATTTTTATCTGCTTTATCTAAATGAGAAAATTGAATGTCCTGGAGCTTAAACCACTGGTCCAGAGTTAAACAATGAAATTCAAATCTAATGCTTTGGGCTTCTGGTACCCCTATGTGTGATAGGTCCCTACCATCTATGTTCTTTAAAGCATATTTAAAATATTCTGTTAATCTGCCTTAATGATTTTTGTGGTTTTTAGTTCTTTAATGTTTCATAAATAAGTATTACAGCATGATCTCATCTCTAGATAATATTGTACATAAAATATTTGTAGATAAGTATTAAATATAAAATGTAATAATTTGTAATTGTAATTTCACATATGATAGTAGAAACCACCTCACAATGAATAAAGAATAGCTCTAGATTTTAGGTTTAGGTCTAAAGCTTAAGCTGTGACCCTAAGTTTTGACAAATATTTTATTTATTTAGTCTATAATATGAGAAAGCAGGGATACATAATTTCTACCAACTAGTTTTAAAAAACATGTGTCTATATGGAAAACATTAAAAACATTCTTGAGCCATTTTACCTTTCCCTATTATCAAAAAACTTTTTTAAAAGAAATTCTATTTTTTCTGATTTTGTGTGAGTTTGTTAGGTTGAAAATAAACCTAGTCTGATTGTAAGACATTATGGTAATAAGCAAAATACTAATAATCATAATAATCATAATTATTATTATTATTATAACATGCCTACTTTCAAAATTGCATATTGTCTTTATGCAACCCTATAAAATTCTTGTGTTGTAGTCCCCATTTTACAGGTAAGGAAATTGAGCTCAAATAAGTTAATTCACTTGCAGCATAAGAGGTATATTATTTATGTTATGTCATATCATATCAGATGGGACCTGAGTTTAAACCCAGGTTTCCCTGCATTCTAAACCGATTTTCCTTGCATCATTCCAAAAGGAAACCTCACCTCACCAGTGTTTGCACTTCCAAGTAGGAAGGGCACTGACTAAGTGCTGGCAGCTGCCTCACTTCCCTTGTGAAAGCTGTGTCCTGTCCCTGAAGCTCAGGGCAAGACACCAGCAGGCATGATACAGCAGAGGGGAGAAAGGAGAGCTATTCCTTGTTCCCTCCAAGGAAAGACATGGGGGACCCCTTGGTGGAATGGAAGAGCCAGCCTAATGGAGTAAGTCCAATCCTGTATTCTAAATGTAAGTACCATTACTAAAAAGAGAGAATAAATGCAGTAAGATTTCACATGAAAGGATGAACAGAAGATGTAGAGTCGTTTTTCTGAGAGTTATTTTAGTATGGATGTATAGACAGGCCTCAAAAGTTAGTGGTTGAGAAAACAGATTGTGCAGATCCTGAACAAGTTATGAATCGACACTTGGCATATTTGCTTTGATGGGTTTCCAGAGATGGGGAGCAGAGTCAGCACATTTCCTTGACGGAAGCCAGTCTTCCTCTCCAACTAATAATAATGACAATGAAAAGTGCAGCTACATTATTGGCAGGGTTCTTTCTGCTATCCACAGTGTTAGGTGCTTTGTGCTTGCTCCTTTTGATTTTCCTGACAGCCATATTAGCCAAGACTTTTAACGTCTCTGTTTTACAGATGAGAAAACAGAGACGCAGAAAAGTTAAACACTGTGGTCCAAGTCACACTGAGACAGGAGCACGTTTTATCCCATAGTCTCTGCTTTTTAAAAAACTTTTCATTTGGAAATGATTTCAAATTTTCCCAAAAATGGTGGGAAAAGAAAAAAATCAGCATAAAAGACAAATATATCTACCTCCTTAGATTTTCCTGTTAATATTTTAGCCTATTTCACACCCTTCTGTTATGTGCTCCCTCAGAAAGAAGAGAGTCAGTCCGTCATATATTTTTAGAATGCTGGATTTAGTTATGATCAGTGCGGTGTGAATCACCTTGCTCAATGTCATAGAGAAATTCTGAAGTTTAAATATCTTTGCAATAGAAGACTCTATGTCACACTGTAGTTATATAAAGATTATGAATGAGACTACTGCGTAAATCGAGCTGGAGTGAGAAACCCCACCTTTTGCAAATGCCTCTTCTAAAATGTTTTTGATTTTGCTGATTATTTCCAAAGAATATTGACAGAAGCTGGGCAGTGACTCTAAAAATGCATCCTGAGTTCTTTTTCCTTACAAAAATTCCCTTTGTGAGTAGTGTTTTCTTTTCCTTTGGGGGCTTGTTTATTTACTGTATTGTTGAGATCAAAATTAAATGCAAGTTAGTTCCTTGGACTTTCAAACAATATGTCCAGAAGGGGGCAGACTTGCACGCTGTAAGACCCCTTCCTCCTTAGGCGATCTGCTTGCTGATCTGTACCCTGGCAACCAAGAGCACTTTAATAATGAATGAAAACGGAAGTCTTATATTTGTTTGGTACAGGATTTCTAATAAGACATCAGACTTAAAAGGTTTACAAGAACAATATGCTCTATTCATTGTAGCCTAAATATGCTACAAATATATATCTGAATCCATTTTTCTTTCTGTGGCAGTGCTAATTTCTTCATATTTCCAAAGTTTTTAGTTTTCTTTCCATGATGGATAGCTCTTTTTTTCCCTGTTGGATAGTCACCAAGAGGCTTTTCACTGGTGAATGCATTTGAAGGCAGGGGACTTTGTAAGGGTAAAAAAGTTTTTCTACATTTGATAGTATTATTTTATTTGCACAGCTGCCCATGGGAGGAATATTGCAAATCTGCTAATTATAAACCCATTTCTTTTTTTTTTCCTTTAACTTTTTTTTTTTTTTTAGTTATACGTGGACACAATATCTTTATTTTGTTTATTTATTTTCATTTGGTGCTGAGGATCGAACCCAGGGTCTCTCACGTGTGGGGTGAGCACTCTACCACTGAGCCACAACCCTAGCCCCTATAAACCCACTTCTTGAGTGGGCCACCTGGCATGGAGTCGTATTCAACCCGCCCCCTTGATTCCGCCTCCCATCAACCTTCCCCACTCTGTGCCCACGTCTAATGACACCACCTAGTGACCACCTTCTGGAACTCCAAGAGTCCCTTTCTAACATCTTGATTGGGTCCCGTGCTCAATTAAGGCTGTCCAAGGATCTTTTTCCTAGGGGATAATCATTTTCTTACATCTGCCTTGCATGCTAGAGAAGTTTCACAGTCTTTCCAGGCGTGGAAGTCGAAATTTTATACCATTTTGTGGCTTTGTTACTTTTTAAAAAATAGTGTGTGTGTGTGTGTGTGTGTGTGTGTGTGGTTTGTGTGTAAAATAAACATAAGGTCATCAGGTAGTGAGTCTATGCTGATGAAGAGCGCTGAAGCCTAATGACTTTGAGCTTTTATTTGTGTCTTCCTCTCTCATTGCATCCACCTATCCTTCCTTCCCTCTCTTGTACAGTTTTTGTTCTTATGTGAGCTTAAAAAGAAAAAAAAATTAAAAACCCCCACTCAAAACCCTCTCTGGTTATTCTCTTTGGTAAGTATTGACCTGAAGGTACTCACTATCATTTTGAGATGAAATTAGACACAGAGAATTTGCCATTGAGCTCCAGGGGTATTTTCATAATCTCCTCCTGCCTGCCTCTCCTTAAACAGACTCCTACCTCAAAAAGAAACATTCAGAGGTTAGGTACAAGGAGGTTTCTAATTCAGTTTGTTGTCTGTTCTGCTTAATTATTGGTGTTATAATAGTATTAGGTAGCTGTTGATTTTAAAAACATTAATTTTTGCTTGAAATGTGAGCCCGTTCAGCTGTGATCCTAAGTTAGGGCTTTCTCAGCCTGGCTAGATAAACTTAACAACCACATATATCACCTTTATAAAGGAAACTACTATCAGTGTTCCAAATAACAAGCTTAGAAATGAAATTTGAGAAAACAACCTGCTTGTAAGCCAGGGCCAGTGTACATGACCTGGAAGACAATCTGGTGTTTCACTCAGTATTCAGTGTGGAGCATCACCGTCTTCAGACTTCACCTCTGCGATTTCTTGCCCTATCTGCACACATCTCCTATCACTTGATAGTTCTCTAAATTTCCTCACTTTGAAAATCGTATGTATTTGCATGGTTGATGGTATGTTACTGTGCCTTCAAAGGAACGTCAGTATCATTTGTCATCGAGTAGAAAAGATAACCACAAAAATAAATGCAAGGACACAAAACTGAAATACTAAGCAGATACTGAGCCTGCCTGAGGCCTGTTTCTTCTATTAAAAAGGGAGATTAGAAAATGCTGGAGAGGCTTGAAGTAAAAGTGAGAAGCATCGACTTTATTCTAGACTTAACAAAGTTTTGAAAGATAATTAAAAGAGGACTGCATTTCTCTCAAAGCAAACCCATGCTACTTGATATTGCATTCAGGTTATAAGACTGTCTTTTGGGAAAAGGAGAATGACCTGGTCTTTCCTTTGGTAGACATTCTGTGTGCCTTCAAGATTCTTTCCATTAGACTATTGCAGTGTGGAATGATAAGCCATGAAATACTGTGGCAGACTTTGTTCTCCTTTTATTCTGCATTGCTCAGATTTTATGGGTATGATCCTGACTTCCCATGGCTATTGTTTTATGATCGACATATGGGGGAATGCCTGAAGTTGTTGGCCCTCAGAATATCAGCGCCCTCTATTTTATTCCCTTCTCAAAACCAAAGAGGAGCTGAGAAGTAATGAGAGGTAAGGACCAGCTCACTGAAATCTCTTACATGATTTAAAGGCAAATGAGCCCTTTGTTGGTATAGTGATGTAATGATATGACTAAGCATATGCATCTTTAAGCTTAATTTATAGAACTGAATCAGTATCAATATTATATGATTTTTTTTTTCAGTCTCAGAAAATAAAGAATCAGAAACACAGTAGTGGGGATATATTTGGACCAGCATTCTAAATAATCATATTTCTTATGCATATAAATATATTCACAATTTAGAAATTTGAAAATGCTTTTGTGTGGGCATGTATGTGTGTATATCATGTATGTGTATGCATGTGTGTTGGAAGGTCTGCAGCTGTCAGAAAATTTTATTATCTGACATTTTAAGAAAATGAATCAAAATCTAAGGCAAGCAAGTGATCTATTCACATTTTTGCACATAAATTATGATTAAAATCACAGGTATAAAACCACAGTATGCACTTTTTGCGTAAGGACAAAGCATCTGTTCTTCAGATGAGATGGAGGTGGCTCCACAGAGAGTGCTGTAGCTTTAAATGGCACTTGCCAACTTTTAAAAGTATTGTCTAGAACACCTTAAGGCACAATGTGTAGTAATGTCGTTACTACAAGGCTGTTAGATTCATTGCCAAATAGTGTTCAGAATCCAGGCATCAGATAAATTAGATTTTAATTGAGTTTTAAAGCTGAGCAAAATAAGTAGATAAGGTAGACTTGGTAAAAAAAAACATATTAATGTAATAAAACCTTTGGTTCTCTCAGGCTCTTGCATGAAAGACCAGGCAGCTCTCATTAGAGGGAGGTGTCATGGAGCAGCCCAGAAGGATTGATATTCATACCTGGTGTGAGCCTAGGATCCAACTGAGGCACATTACCTGGAGCAGTGGAGAAACAGACCCAGCTCAAACTCTGAGTTACAGAGTCTCAAAGACAACATAAAGTGAGTTTACCAAGCTGATAGAACACTCAAGCATAGAATTTATTTTATTTTGCTAGAGCTTTTATAAAAACAAAGATCTGAGAGGCAGCACCAAGTTGTGTACATGCTGAATATGTTGCATACCTGATATGTGGCCACAGATGATTGAAACTGATCATTGGAAGCTACTGTCAAACCTGGACTCATGACTGTCCTTTTCAGTCTGTCTCTTGCCTATCTCCTTACATTGGAATAAATAGATTCAAACGGTTGTTTAAAGCACATTGACTGTTCCCTCCTCCCCCTCCAATCCTGTTTGATTTGGGACTTTTTAAATTTTATTCTTATTTTTGTTTATTTGTTTTGCTTATTTGTAATATCCTAATTTTTTCACTCTACAATTAGGCATTTGTCAATAAACCGTTAGAAAACTATTAGAACTAAAACTTCGTAATGAATCTAGACATAGGTAGATATTAGTTCATGAGTTTATAAGTCAGCAGTGATCTGATATCAAAAAAAAATAAAGAAAATTCCTATTTTCAGAATTCTAAAGCCATGATTTTCCTATAAACACATGTATCCCACTGATTGGTCTAACGTATTTTTAACGAAGATTCTTTTTTTTTTATCATTTATTTACTTTCTATAAATTAGAGTTAGAAATTGCATTATGTTGTTTTAATACTGAGGAGCATGCAATTATAAAGTCTAATTAGTAAATTTATATGCAAACAAAAATGAAAAGGAAAATAAACCTTTCCTAGAACTATCCTACAAATTTTCAGGAACTTTCTGACAGGAGACTTTTGTTTTGTGTTTAAAGATAAATTACAAAATGCTTATTACTAATGTAAAGATGCAGTTAAGTACTTGGTTGATCATTTGGCATTAGTTTTTCTGTGGTGATATTCATAACTCCTGTTATAAATTCCTTTACTAGTTCTTGCTTTTTCTACCCAAGCTCTTCCTTTGCCTGACAATGTGAAGAATGGAGCCTTCTCTCAGGCCGTGGTGAAGGTTGCTGTGCGAACTGTACTTCCATTGCCTGTGAGAGGCTGTCAGGATCCCTCCCTCTGAGATGCCATACTTCCTTTTCCTGTCTGGGACATTTCCGGGGCCCAGGGGTGTATATAGCAAGTGCATTTCATTAGAACGACAGTCAGTTAGGCCAAGATCCCAGTGTTGATTCCAATTTGGCTCAGTGAGAAGCTCTAGTCTGTGGCCTCAAGGATAAAACAAGAGAGACCATCTCCACTTCTGAAGAAATGTGCAAACAATTGTCATGAACTGTTTTAGGCCAGCCAACTGTTATATGATCTGCCTCAGAGAAGATAATGTTTATTTCCAACTCAGGATTATATGCAGTCTTTTTTAATGTTTTTTTATTGTTATTTTTTATTTATATATGGCAGCGGAATGCATTACAATTCTTATTACACATATAGAGCACAATTTTTCATATCTCTGGTTGTACATGAAGTATATTCACACCAATTCATGTCTTTATACATGTACTTTGGATAATAATGTCCATCACATTCCACCATCATTTTTAACCCCATATACCCTCCCTTCCCCTTCCACCCGTCTGCCCTATCTAGAGTTCATCTATTCCTCCCATGTCCCTTTCCCTACCCCACTATGAATCAGCCTCCTTATATCAGAGAAAACATTCAGCATTTGGTTTTTGGGGATTGGCTAACTTCACTTAGCATTAGCTTCTCCAATGCTTTCCATTTACCTGCAAATACCTTGATTTTCTTTTCTTTTATTGCTGAGTAATATTTCATTGTGTATATAAGCCACATTTTTTTTATCCAGTCATCTATTGAAGGTCATCTATGTTGGTTCCACAGTTTAGCTAATGTGAATTGTGCTGCTATAAACATTGATGTGGCTGTGTCCCTGTAGTATGCTGTTCTTAAGTCCTTTGGGTATAGACTGAGGAGAGGGAAATAAATTATAGTTGGGTCAAATGGTGGTTCCATTCCAAATTTTCCAAGAAATCTCCATACTGTTTTCCATATTGGCTGCACCAATTTGCAGCCCCACCATCAGTGTATGAGTGTATTATATGCAGTCTTGATATGGAAGATTCATTGTCAAACATGAGCCATTTCTGCATGCAAGAATATTTCCTCCGTGCATGTGCTAATATTTGCTTCTTCACTTTAGCAACATGATACTTGTTAAATCTGAGCACCTAGACCCCAAATGCATAGTCTCTTTCATTTGTGCAAGAACATATACACTGATAAGAGACCCTGTGAGTCTCCAGACAACCTGCAAGAAAGGCCCATCAGGGCCCAGTTGTGTCTCATGTGTGAGGATTATATGTTTGCTAATGCACCACTAAGCCACAGGGATAAACCTGAACTAGTCTAAACTATCACTGAAACTGATCTCTATGTGAACTGCTTAACAAAATAAATAAATGAATAAATAGATAAATAAATAAATGCATCAACTGGCTAAGTTTACAGGAAACATTTATTAGAGCTGATCTTTCAAACGATTATCCTACCTTTGAAAGTCTTAAAATTCAGTTATATGTACTTTTTGCAAAAGGTGAAACCTCAATTCTGACTGCACACATTTCTTAATAAGAAAATTTGTCTTCTAACCATGTAATGTTCTTGAGCAACCAACAATTTCTTGTTCAAAATACAAGCTTTTTCACATTGGCAATGAGAATTTTCAATGATCTAATCCCCAACTGCTCACAGTTTCCATTGTAACCATTTGTATAGCTACGAAAAGTTGGTTCCCTATACAACATTAAGAATAATTAAAATGAAGTAATACTAGGTCATCTATGAAGAGTCTGATGCATACAAAATGCAGATTACTTGGGAAATGCAAATCAAAACTATATTGAGATTTTATCTCACCCCAGTGAGTATGGCAATCATCAAAAGTACAGATAACCTGACAAGGACATGGGGCAAAGGTATACTCATAAATTGTGGGTGGGACTATAAATTAGTCCAACCCCTTTGGAAAGCAGTAAAAAGACCCTGCTATCCTAATCCTCCTTGATATTCATACTGAAAAACTAAAATCAGCATACTACAGTGATGCATGTGTAACAACGTTTATAGCACAGTTCACCATAGCTAAAGTATAGACTCAGCCTAGGTGTCTGTCAGACAGACAAATGAATAATGAAAATGTCACACACACACACACACACACACACACACACACACACAAAATGGACCAAAGAAAGATGACATTATATGTCATTTGCTGGTAAATAGATGGAACTGAAGAATGTCATGCTAAGTGAAATAAGCCAGACTCAGAAAATGAAGGTTTGAATATTCTTACTCACATTCAGAAACCAGAGAGAAATAAGGAATAAAAAGAAGGGGAAAAATATATGAAAATAAGAGAGTGGTGGAGTAGAAGAAGGGGTAAAAGGGGATAGAGGAGGGATAGGCAAAGGAGGAAAGACTACTTTAACTTGACAAAATTATGGTAAGTGAACATATGAATCTATCACAGTAAATTCCAGTTTTATGTGTAACTATAATGTTATCGATTATTTAAAAAACTAAATAAATAAACAGAAGAAGTACCAGTAGAGGAAGTAGATCACGGGGAGGAAGGAGGGACGGGAAAGGGAAAGCACAGATGATTGAAACTGATTCAATTATGTTATATGCATTTATGAATATGTCAAAATGAACTCCACTATTATGTGTAGCTATAATACCCCATGAATACATGCAGGCTGATACAAGAAAATTGATGGACCAGGAACCAAGAGCCAGGAAGGCAATGACTGGCTCATAACCACACAATCCAGAGGATAGCAGAGATGATCCAGTCCCCTGCTCTGTACTCCATGCCCCTTTCTCCCAGTGATATTCTAGATTCTGTTTTGTTAAACCGTTTTTCTCGGTTTTCATTTATAACAGACACAAAGAAACTCAAAAGAGAAAACATTATTGTAGTTGGGAGTTTGGCTTTGCCAGGCCAAGTACCATTTGATAGGAGCAGAGAGCCAAAGGAAGGAATCTTGACCATAATTCACCTGATAATGGTTGCCATTTATTGTTCTCATCCATTGAGGAACAACTTGCCTGAGTCACCAAACCAGAGGCAGTTATTATATCCCCAGAAAGCCGAAGAGTGAGGATAAATTAGGATGCCTATCAGTCTGCCTACAAGTCTCACTTGTGTTTTACTTTCTATGCTTGCATGCAGGAAAATTGTGTGAGACACAGTGTAGAAATGAACAGGGAATGGTCCATTTGATACACTGAGATCAACAAGTTCCATTTATAGACATAAGGCTTCATTGAATCCTGGCTTAAGAGAAGTCCTTCAGAATGTATAGCTCATAAAACAACTGTTTAGCTTAAAAAAAAAAAAAAAGAGAGCTCAGATTCTCGAGCAAATTCAGCCTAGCAAAGAGAAATCAGGAGTTGCATTCATTTGTTAATAAGATAAACCCAAATAACAATGGCTCAAAAAAAAATGGGTATGTTTGTATCTCATGCAAGGAAAGAAGTCCAGAAATAGTCATGGTCTTGTGCTAACTCTATCCTCAGGCTAGGTAGGAAAAGGAAGAAAGCCTTTGGTATCCCAGCACCTGCCCTTTAAAGTTTTTCAAACCATCATTTAATGATCTGTCAATTCATTGGTAATCCCTTTTTGTAAGCTGAAAATATAGAGGTATTTGTATTTTTTTTTTTCATTGAGCACACTGCTTAAACAATATAAGGACTCAGTGTTGGCTAAGCTACTTGCTCTGCTACAGGATATGTTGAAATTCTAAAAGTTGTCCAAAAAAGTAAAAAATAAAAGTAACCCAAAATGCGTAATTCTGACACAATCAATATATGCTTAAAAATATAGGTGATATAATAATATGCTTCCTTAAGCATAGAGATTTTTTTAAGAGAGAGAGAGAATTTTAATATTTATTTTTTAGTTCTTGGTGGACACAACATCTTTGTTTGTATGTGGTGCTGAGGATAGAACCGGGCCACACGCATGCCAGGCGAGCGTGCTACCGCTTGAGCCATATCCCCAGCCCAGGATATTAGAGATTTTTGAGAATAGTCCCACCTATTAACTAACATGCTGATTATCTGTTCCTAAATAAGAATGCTATACCCTGAAATTGGTTAAAATAGAATATCACATACAGTGATATTGATAAAGATGGATTTTGAAATTCTCCCATACACAATTAGTGTATGTCGAAAGCCTCTCCATGGCAAGGAAAGAAGTCCAGAAATAGTCATGGTCTTGTGCTAACTCTATCCTCAGGCTAGGTAGGAAAGGTCTGGGGAGGGGGTGTGGAGGAAGAAGGGAAAAAGATGAACAAAGACCTTATCCCTCAAATCTGTAAAATGCTATCGCTTACTTCAAAATCTTTATCCTAACATTTTGAACAACCTGTTATATATAGCCAGTGTTTTTGAATGGAAAGCTTTATTTTATTTAAGTTTCAAAAATAGGGAACTCTGTACTTTTTTCATTCAGTTAACACATCACATAAGTGCCTAGCTTTAAAGTGATGACTCAGATATTCAGAGAAGAGTTTGGGCTTCCAGGAGTATATGCAAACAAGGTGTCTGTCTTTCCATCTATACTTTTTTTTTTTTTTTTTTTTTGGTAACAGGGATTCAACTTAGGAGCACTTGACCAGTGAGCAACATCCCCAACCATATTTGGTATTTTATTTAGAGACAGGGTCTCACTGAGTTGCTTAGCACTTGCTTTTGCTGAGACTGAATTTGAACTCAAGATGGTCCTGCCTCAGCCTCCGGAGATATTGGGATTATAAGCATGCTCCACTGCACCTGAATCCACCTGTCCTTTTGATAGTGGACAACTGGTTATGTAGGACGCTTAGTCACCAGTATAGTTACATAGCTACTGATATTGGGTTGGGGTACAGAAATGAGAGGCCATGAAGTACAGAGGTGGTGATAGGGTACCTGGATATCTAAGCTTGGATGTGATTGCAAGAAAAGGCTAAACTTAAGGATATCCATGACTGCGTATTTGAAATACACCAACCTCTTAAGGATGTGAAGAAAATCTTAGAGAAGGGTGAAACATTTCAAATTGTGTGCATTAGTAACTGTCATATTCAATAAGCAGAAGAGAAAAGGGGCTCAAATAGTGCCTTCCAATTGTTTTGAATGTTCAGTTAAGCATTTGTCAAAGAACTCAAATTCATTCAAGTTCACTGTGCTTCATATATCAACATTTGCCTGTAGGTATGTACACTGCCATTCTTGAAGGTCAAAGTTCAGATAATACTACTTAATATTTTTCATCTTTTCTCAAAAATAAGTTTATTCATTTGAATCTTAAAAGTAATAATGTTTCCTGCATTGGAGTATATTAAGTTAAACAACATAGACAAAATACTACATATTATCTCATCACCCAAACACAGCTTCTTTTAACATTTGATATAAATATTTCCATTATTATTCTATATAAATGTCTTGATTTTTTTCTACCTAGTTCACATCATGTGTGTTTAATGTTCTGTGGGTCGGTCCTATCTCTGTGTCTTTTTTAATACACATAATAATTTAGCTAACCATTTGGAATTAGTAAAACACTAGATTATTTTTATTGCTTATTAAATTATATCAATTTACTTATTTGAGTAATGATTATATGCCAGGACTGTGCTGTGAATAGCCAAACAAATCACAAACCCTACTGTCTAGAGAAATTAATGTATTCAAACAATATCAACAGGTATCCATTACATCCCTCTAGTGGGACACCAGGAATTGAGTGGTCAAGAAGGTGTATTTGGGGCAAATCATAAGTGATCTAGAGAAGACGATTGTGTTTTATTGTGGCAGAGCTGCACACAGGGTGCTATGACAGCAGAAATATAAGGTGATTAAATTACACGTAGGAAATTAGGAGTGAAATTATTCAGGGATAAGGTGATGTTTGGGCTGATTTTTGAAGAAAACTAGGGGAAAATGTAGAAAGGGATATTCGAGGCAGAGGGAAATCCAGTAAAAGGAGTTAAAACATCATACATTTTTAGAATGGTCAGCACCCTTACATGCATCTGGTCTTATGTCTAGCCCTCCCAGGTGAGGGAATTGAGCCCCAGAGAAATTCATGTTCCCAAATCGTGTAACAAATGAGAGCCTAAATGGGAACTAGAACCATGTCTCTCAACTCCACCCTAGCAGAGTGGGAGCTGTTGCCAGGAATAAAAGCTATATTAAGCCTCCCCACTCCTTTTCATATGTAACACAAAATGAGAAGAATGATCAACACTTCACAATAATAGAAATATTTCGAAATCCTTTGACTCACTGTATCAATGCATTAAAAAAGGAACTGAGAGTCGATTACTCTGAACTAAACACTGAGTCTATTAATTTTGCTGATAATGGAGTTTGTTTTTCAGAAGGTATTTTTTAAAACATACATATCAAAATATATATCTAAATGGCACCACGATAATGCCTAGTATAGTCCAATATCAAATACTGCAAATCTTCAATTAGCCAGAACCCCACAGCCCTCCATTATAATTTAATCTTGGTTTTCCTTTCAGAGAGGAAATTATAAAATAGAGGCGTGCTATCCGACAGCAAGCTGATAACATGCCAGACACTATGTTCAGAGCTCCCACGGTGGGCTCCCCGCTGCGTTAAGAACTCTTAGTTGTTCTCAGTAAGAACAGTGCCTGTTGGGAGCTCAGACTTGGAGTGAATCAAGAGATTTATTTTAGAAAGTCACTTCCGCAGTCAGCAGACAAAGAACCAAACCTTGTATTGTTCTATAGAGATACCAGAAACTAATATTGACAGTACTGGCCCTCAGCCCTGGAAGGTACCAATCTGTAAAGGCAGATATAGTTAGGCTGATCCAGGGGAAAAGGGGACTCATTTAGATATAAATAAACCAATACCCACAAGCCAATACCCTAAAAATTCTGACATATCAAGTTTCTAGCATGTATATATTATATTTTTGCCATGATTATATTATCTCAGGGCTTAAATTACTACCATGGTACACTTTAAATCTGACACCAAGCAGAGGTCGCTTTCAGAATTCTGGGATGATATTTAGTATGTTAAATTAGATTGATTCATGAAAATATTTATCATCAATTAATCAATTCTAATGGAGAATCTGAGTTTTTTGGTTTGTTTCTTTGTTTTTTGTTTGTTTGTTTTTCAGTATTAGGGATCAAACCTAGGGTCTTGAGATATGCTAGGCAAGAGAATCTGACTTTTCAGTGATCATTTTCTTTCTCTTCTGTTTTCACTGATGCCCTTCATTGATATCGATGAAAGAGGTTTATTTTACACATAGGTGGGTAACATTTCCTACTTAGGTTTTAATAGAGTATGTATTCCGTTGGGTCTAGAAGATTTATTTTATTGGAATTGGAGGTTGGGAGTTCTTGCTTCCTTCTCTAAGGCTTTAAAAACAAACCCATACATTATAATGTTGCAAAGTGCTGATATAACACATAATGTTGTAAAGCCATAGCCTCTAGAAATGTTATAAAGCAATAGACTGAGAAACAAAACAAGAAATTTAGGATCTCTATTGCCAAGGAATTTCTATGTCATTAACTGGTTTTAAGTGTATGTGAGTTTCTTTTAACCAAAATCATCATTTATTACATTAAGTATCTGTCAGCTGCTTGGTATTTGTGGCACTCTTCTCATAATATTTCCTGAGTACTGGGTGCTGGGAGATGGGGCTGTGTGAAGGTTTTGTAGGCTACAGGCAGGGACTGTCATCCATGCCTAGAGGGTGAGTAACAGAATCCATGTCATAATTGATATAATGTCCCCACGAGAGGAGTGAAGAGAGGAGAAGGGGACTAGGAGAACACTAAGTGACTAGTAGAACTTGCTTTAAAGAAGAAGCTTTGATAAGGCGGTAACACATGAAGGCGTGCTTGGGAAAACAACTTAAAAGAAGGCAGCAGACCAAGGGACTAGGTGGGAGGGCTCTACCCATTGCCTGAATGATAGAGCCATCCAGTGTTCCTAACCCTAACCCACACCGGCAGGGAAGCCCCATGGAATCTCTGGGGATATTCCAGATGCTACTGCCCCTTCCTCCACTAAAGCTCTGGAGTCAGGAGTTGGTGAAGGAAAGTGAGTTTACTCAGAGTTGCACCAGAGAAAGAAAGAGGAAACCTTCTTTGATTCAAATTCCCATCTTAAGGGGCCTCAAGTGTGCCAAACAGTGTTTATAAAAGAAGAGGGAAGGCAGGAAACAGACGTGGGTAGCTTCAGCTGCACGGTGCTAGCCGGAGAACAGCCACAGTTCCTGTTACTCCACTCTTGCTTGTGTCTCCTGGACTTTGGATGAAGGTTCTTGGCTTAAAGTGAGAAGGAGGAAACAACCAGGGAAGGAAAAAAAACACTTTAGGGCTTTTTGATTTCAGAGGGGCTCTGTTACAGGGATCCCTGTGCACACAGCAGAATGTCTTTTAAATAGTAGAGATTGGAAAGAAGAGAAGTTTAAAATCGTAACCATTTATTTAGAAAGTTGTTTATGAGATCCCTGTGGAGAGCGGTCTGGTGGCCTGCCCTGTATTTCATTCATCCTCCCTAGTGTATTCCATCAGGTTTACATAAATGACAAAATCAAAATATTGGCTTCTCTTGCACCAAAGTGTGAATAAGAGGAATGTCATGTCATTAAGATGACAGTATGGCCTAATGGCCAGCAATAGGCTGTGTGACTTAGTTTATTCACCTGATAAATAAGGATAATGATAGTACCTACTTTGTAGCTGTGAGAATGTAATGAATTGATACACTGAGAGCGCTCCAAAGAGTACAGGGCATAGTGCTACTTCTTGTTTTGCTAAAGAGGATGATATTGATGGAGAATCTGAGGTCTGGCAACTATTTAGAAAAAAGAGGAGACGATGTATTCAAGTGAAAGCAAATATGTCTCTTACAGGAAGGTACTGGACGACCAGCATATTTAATTTTATCTGTCAATCCAATAATTTCTACCAAAGTGTTTATAAATATGAGTTCAAGAAGTTGGGGGTGGTTCTCTGAATAAGAAAGGTATCATAAACTTTTAAATGCAGAATGTTGGAAAGAAAATAGTATACACAATTAAAGAATCTTTGCTTTGCATTTCAAGTCTCAGTAGGATACCATTTATTTTTCATATTGTAATCTGAAAGTATATTATGACCCCCAAGGCCTTGTTTAGATTTGATGAGGGAATAACTTGGGTGGGTTTATTGTTTCTATAATTGTGTAAACTTCTTTCATATTTGAAAATACTTCAAATGAAATAGGAAAGTTCTAGACTGATTGCTTTATGTGGAAAATGTTAATTTGTGCATGCATTTTATGGAAGACCATTTTAACTTTCAGAACTGGTATTCAGATCAGTTCAGATTTCACGATAATGGGGTTCATTATAAAAGAATGAGGAGACCTATTAACTTCTACAATACCTGATAATGCTAAAAAGTTTGGGACTTCAAATTGCAAAATGTTGACTTTTCAATTCTTTTCCACATTTCCCATGGTTATTTGAATATTATGAGCTGGATATGTTTAAATGTATTAAATATAATTGTAGAAGGATTGGGTTTTTTTTCTAAATTTCTACGGAAAAAATTTCAGACAGCAGATTCCTAGGTGTCTCTTCAAGCAATATAGGCATATGACTGAAAATGTAAATAGAAAAGCAGATCTGTGCTGTATAATTACTTCATAAAGAAAAATTTAATTTCAACTAAAATATAACTTGGCATTACGTACTAGCATTAGCATTATTACTTAAGATCAATAAAAATATTTGAAAGAAAACATGATTTAGACCTTGTATTAAGGAAAATGTAGCAACATCAGGAGAAGGCAGTCTATGTGAGAGAAAATTATATTCATTATGAATAAAAACCACACCTGCAAATATTTGTCCCTTTCTGTAAATTTCATATTGAAACTCGGGGGAATTCAATAGTGTGGTAAATGTAATTTGTAGTTCTTTACAATTATGGTCTAAATAGATGAAGTCTAAAGGGAGTTTGCTATTTGATTTTCAAATTTGCATCACTTAAAATCCAATCAGGCCAACTGTTCAGATTTTTATTAGATATGAAATACATGAATGGGTTCAACGCCGGCACTGTGTATTGAAAGAACATATCTGATTTTACAGCAGGCCTTGGCTAAAGGGTTCAGTTAGCTTGTGGCTCAACCCCATCCCTGTAAAGATTGTTTACTGACTGCTTGAATTGCTAACATATTATACCCTTCGATTTTCAGTAATCGGTGTTTTATAAGCCAGCAGATTGCCTTTGATTTTTGAGAATTTGCAGTAACATATTGAGCTTAACAGATTTATGCAGGAATGTAAAATAAAAATAGTGTAGCAGGCGCTCAGGATTTTAGAACACAGAGGGGATTAGGTTTGCAGATGGCTGGTACAGATAATGGCATTGAGTAATTTGGCCATGTAAGGTAATCTGTTGTTGACAGAATACATTAACATTTACCCGACATATACAGGTGTTTGGGTTGTGTGGAACATGCTACCCAGAGGAAACAGTGTCATTTGTAGTAAGAACCTAAAGTTTGAAATCTCTAAAACATGCTTGAGTTTAAGGATTTACTTTAGAGAGAGATATTCTAAGATCTTGCCAAAATGTACTATATAATTTATGCAGCCCCACTACCTTTAGAATCATCATGTTTGTTTGCCATTCCATAAAGTCCAAATCATCAGAGAATATTTAAGAAATTCCAATTTAATTCTAGAAAAAGAGGCAGAACACTGACTCTAACTATAATTTCACAAATATAAAGTGCAATAATAGTTTTTTTTTTAATTATATCTGTACTTTAGAGTCATCTGCAGGACGTCTTCTGCAAAATACAGATACTAGTATACCACACTCCCTCAAAGATAAAAGGATTTCAGTTGATTCCAGTGTAAAGTCAGAGGCAGTAATCTCTAATAGTTGTGTTTATTTCTGCATTTAAAATCAGTATGCCAGAACTTCTCTGTTTCTAGGTTTTTCCATCCAAACTATCCTACCCACACCTATCAGTTATCTAGAAACAGTCTTTGATTTAAGTCTTTCACCTTCTCAGGTCCCTCCAATGATCCTAATTCCAGTTATTACTAGAAGCTGAGATCCTTCAGGTTCTTCAGCTTCTGGGCCACTTTTTCTGGGCAGTCATTCTAGCAGTTCTGGTACACCCTAATTAGAGCCCTGCTCTCCATCTTTGCTCATAGCTCTACCTTCTCCACTCCTTACTCTTCCTGCATGACATCCTTCCAAAATAAGTTGTCTCTCAAGTCTTTAGGACCCCTACTTCACCTTTTTTTAAACTAAATTTTTGTTATATGTGTGGTCTTCACATCACCTGACTTAGCGTTCCTGTAACTTCAGATGCGTCATTTCTTATATTTCTCTCATTACTCACTTGACAAACCCTGTACTATATAATTTATGCAGCCCTACTACCTTTAAAATCATCATGTTTGTTTGCCATTCCATAAAGTCCAAATCATCAGAGAATTTTTAAGAAATTCCAATTTAATTCTAGGAAAAGAGGCAGAAACCTGAACTGAGCATCGATCTGCACAATTCCATACAAGGGAGTCATAAGATGACTATGACAGGCTTTGTGCTCTTGATTTCATAGCTCTGTCCTCCCAAGACAGCAGTCAACTATCTTTGACTCCTTCACCATGCCAAATCAAACCAGAGCAAAACCAAAAACAAAACATAAAAACCAACAACAACAAAAAAAACCCACTGAACTGAACCCTTTCAAAGAGGGAATTTTATGTCATATACATTATATCTCAATGAATCTGTTGAAAAAAATAGGTAAAAATATTTGTGAAAAGCATTTCAAAAACATTGACTTTATTTTTTTCTAACAAAATAAAACAAAAGATGATGCTTTTTTTATTATTATATCTACACTTTCTCCTAAGAACAGAATTGAACCCTACTCTAGAAGTTAGTGTCTGAGGATTGGAAGTTTTCGGTGCTCATTGTTACATGGCCAGTAAACAGAGGCCTGGTACATGTTTTTGTGCATCGAATTGTATATATTGTAGTGGCTGCTACAATAAGGTCAGAGTTGAATAGTAGAGACAGATACTAGGTGCCTCACAAAGATGATAATATTTACTGTCTGGCCCTGTGTGGAGACAGTTTGCTGACCCCTACTTCAGAATGTTGCATTAGATAGAAGCTTTGTTCATTTTTATGGCTTACACACAAAAAACCTACAATTCTTAATAAAGTCTTTCTGATGGTTTTAAGGTTTTATGTGGCATCTTAGAGCATAGTCTTTTGAAATTAAATTCTATGAATGAAGCTGCTCCCTTGCTTTGAAGTTTTTGTTAACAAAATGCACAGTGCTTGGCTTTGGGGCATGATGGCTCCTTCGGCTGACATTTGGTCCCCATCTCCAACCTGTGTGCCCTTCAAAATGCTTCTCAAATGCCACACTTCCTATTAAGCTCATCCTCATGCTTTGCTTCTCAGCCTCTCTTTAACTTTCTCCTATCACAGTACCTTGATTGGCAAACACATGAATAATTTTCATGCTGGAAACCTGAACTGAGCATCAGTCTGCACAATTCCATACAAGGGAGTCATAAAGATGACTATGACATGCTTTGTGCTCTTGATTTCATAGCCCTGTCCTCCCAAGACAGCAGTCAACTTTCTTTGACTCCTTCACTTACCCGCTCCTCCCCAAATTACCTGTAGCTGATTTCTGCCACCACTTGCTACCTCCTATGTCAACAAGGAAAGCCCACCCGGAGATGTTTCCAAAATTCACCTGTGCACCCACAAGCACTTCTCTAGGTCAAGTGGAAATGTGAACTACATGCGAGGCAGAGTCAGTGACTGGGTAGTCGTGTGGATCTGGCCATTTGGTAATTGCTTCCAGATTATGACTCCATCTTCTTGTGTGTGAATTTAGCCTCATGTTCTATATCTGTAAAGTGGGGGAAAAATAGAAATCATTTATTTGGGTTTTCATGAAGATTGAAAGGAATGATATTTGATACAAAGTTGTCATGTATGCAATTGTTAAAAAAATGTCACTCACTATTATTAGCTCAATGCTCGCTCATTAACTTTTGGTTTATTCTTCCAGAACATTATAAAATGGTAAAATATTTACAGTTTACAATTGGAACAGAATAGGACATGACTTACCTCTATTCTCATGGCCGAAAATGAATAAATTTAGCCTCCCTATTTTGGACTGTGGATCCCAAGTCCAGTCTTTTCTTGATTCACTCCTGACATCTTTCTCTTTCATTCCTGCATACCACGGATATTGTTGCCACATAAATTATTTGTAAAGCCATTGACATCACTTTATTATTACTTGGAATTTTCTGCTACATGAATTACCTAAACTTTTCGAGGAGCATAATTAGACTCAACAAACTCTAAACCTCTGTATGTTCTTCCAATGTAAGTTTCAAGATATAATCCAAATGTAACAAAAAGAAAACCTTTGGGTCAACTACATTGTTCATACTTGTCCCATAAATACTGAGTCACAGTGTCGAAGAATAAAGATATATGATGATCATGCAAAAATACAAAGTATACACCAAATTTTCAACCACCTTATTTTGATTGAACCTGTGGATTTTCTCCAGTCACTGTCATCGTTATTCAGGGAACATAAATGATTTATGAGGCAGACAAAAGAGTGAATACTTTTGATATATTTAACTTGGATTCTGCTATTTCAGAGTTTGTTGAGAGCAGTTATTCACATTGACTTCAGAAGAAATGCCCTTCTTTTTGAACAAACCAAAATTAAAGTGATATCCAGTTGTTCCTATGAATAGTTACTCAAATCTATGTGAGTTTTAATTTTTTAAGATTTATTTTTATTAGTTCTAATCAGTTATACATGACAGCAGAAAGCTTTTCAATGCATTGTACACAAATAGAGCACAACTTTTCATTTCTTTGGTTGTATGTGGCGTAGAGTCACACCACATTTGAAGTCATACATATACCTAGGGTAATGATGTTCATCTCATTCCACCATCTTTCCTACCCCCATGCCCCCTCCTGTTCCCTCCCTCCCCTTGGCCCAATCAAAGTTCCTCCATTCTCCCCTGCCCCTGCCCTAATATGGATCAGCATCTACTTGTCAGAGAGAACATTCACCCTTTGTTTTTTGGGGATTGCTTTAGAATGATATTCTCCAAGTCCATCCATTTACTTTCAAATGCCATGATTTTACTCTTTTAATGCCGAGTAATATTCCATTGTATATATATATGACAGTTTATTTATCCATTCATCTATTGAAGGGCATCTAGGTTGGGAATCAACTTAATGAAAGAGATGAAAGACCTCTACAATGGAAACTACAGAATGCTAAAGAAAGAAATTAAAGACCTTAGAAGAAAATGAAAAGTGTTCCCATGCTCTTGGATAGGCAGAATTAATATTGTCAAAATGTCCATAATACCCAAAGCACTATACAGATTTAGTGTGATTCCAATTAAAACCCCAATGTTACTCCTCATAGAAATAGAAAAGGCTATCATGAAATTCATTTGGAAAAAAAAAGAGACCCAGAATAGCCAAATCAATACTTAGCAAGAAGAGTGAAGCAGGAGGCATCACAATACCAGACCTTAAACTATACTGCAAAGCTATAGAAACAAAAATGGCATAGTATTGGCACCAAAATAGGCATGCAGACCAATGATACCGAATAGAAGACACAGAGACAAACCCACATAAATATAGTTATCTCATACCAGACAAAGGTGCCAAAACCATACATTGGAGAAAAGATAGCCTCTTCAACAAATGCTCTGGGAAAACTGGAAATCCATATGCAGCAAAATGAAACTAAACCCCTATCTCCCACCATGCACAAAACTCAACTCAAAGTAGATTAAGGACCTAGGAATTAGACTAGAGACCCTGTGCCTAATAGTCTTAATTTCTTGGATATCATTTTAATCCAAATCAAAAGTTACCCTCAATCTTAGCATATCAGTTTAAAGCATGTATTTTTATGTAAACACACACACACACACACACACACACACACTGGTGATTGAACCCAGTGGTGCTTTATTACTGAGTTACACATCAGCCATTTTTTATTTTGAGTCAGATTCTTGCTAAGTTTCTTAGAGCCTCACTAAATTGCTGAGCCTGGACTAGAACTCGAGATCCTTCTGCCTCAGCCTCCTGAGTTGCTTGGATTACAGGTGTGCACCACTGCTCCCAGCTCATATAAATATTTGAGAGGTTTTACTGTGGCATAATTTTCAAAGCATGGAGGAATATTAAATACTTATACCACCCCATGTTTAGATGCGATCACCCTGGTGAGAACCCTCTAACTCTACTGACTTTCTTCCATTGTGAGTCATGATCTCCCTTCCCTTAATATAGTTTAAAATGTTAAATTTTAGAAGCTCTGAGAACATAGAACAACCAAGGAGAGTTTCAAAATATACTTTTGTGGTGTGCTGAGAGAGACCTAGAAAGAGTGGGAGACATGATTTTTGTCTTTTTTTTTTTTTTTTTTTACTTGAGTCCACTGTACACCATGATACCTGGGTTCTACTAATCAGAGAGTAGGGAAGGCCACAGTAACAGAAACAACTGAAACATAGCTGATTCTGGCCCTCGACTGCTCTGTCAGGATTTTAACTCCCTATAATAGACTTAGAAGCATTTGCATATGTCTCCAGGAATTAGCTCCTGAGCTCCCATAGGAATCACGTGCTTTCTACTGGGAGCCAGTGAGTACACTAGCCATCTATCCTCTCCTGCCAGAGTAGACCTAGGTCTCTGGATGATGCCTAGATACCCAAGTTCTGATGGGAAGTAAAGGAGGCTGCCTCTCTCTGTTCACTAGTCAGGATAATAGAATACATGCAATTCCTGTTTACACCTAAACTACTTCATAGATTTAGGCTAAGGACTGAAAGTAACAACTAGACATAATGGTTTCAACAGCAACACAGAGAAGCCTCAGGGGCTGTGAAGTGGCTGGTGAGAAGTTGAATGGGTGCCTTCCTTCTGTCCCTGCAGATCCAGAGCAACTCATAGTTTATCTGTTTTACGCAGTGAGACCTCAGACACATTTGCTGGAAGTATTGCTCTCCCCTAATCAGTTAGTTTACATCGATAATTTGTGACTTTCATTTTAGTCTCTCATTAACTCTGTCTTTAAGGGAATACATAGGATTTCATGCTGTTACACAAGTGATTTTATGAGCTGGGTGTGGTGGTGGCACATGCCTGTAATCCCAGGGACTCCGAAGGCTGAGGCAGGAGGATAGTGAGTTCAAAGCCAGCCTCAGCAAAAACAAGGCACTAAGCAACTCAGTGAGATCCTTTCTCTAAAAATACAAAATAGGGCTAGAGATGTGGCTCATTCATGGCTGAGTGCCCTGAGTTCAATTCCCAGTAACCACTCTCCCCTCCTCAAAAGTGATCCTATGATATCTTAGGATAACATTTGTGTTTAAAGATAGCATACCTATAATTATATTTTGAAAACTGATGGGAAAATGGGCTTTGAGAAGGGAGAGTATTTTCATGCAATTTTAAAGAGCCATACCTTTATGTATATAAAGTACTCCTTTATTTGAAGGTTTGGGCAAAAGAGACAAGGAAGACCATTTCATAATTATTGTCAACTTCCAGAGATTGAATAACGGGAAACACAAAATTTATTGACGTTAAGTTTTAGCAATGAGAGAGCATTTGTCAAAACCATTTTTCTGAACTATCAAAGGTATGTTGGAAGTCTCTGATCATCTGGTTTTAATGTCTACCTCAGAATATCCCCTGAACACTTTCATGGATGGAAGGGCGGTCAGATAAAGATGGCTATGCCAAAGCAGAATGAGTAATGTGATGTCTTATCCAGAGACTCCACAGAATCTTGAATAGTTTTCATTTACTGTAAGTACATTTTTTTTTTGCAGTGTTTGAAGCTATTTAAGGCAGTTAGGTTTGAAAGGAAATGGAAATATCTGGTAGGTCTAGTGAAGGACAGAGTGGAAAACCACAGAATCAGAATTCCAGACAGAAAAGTGGCACAGTCTCATGCAAAGCTCCATTACAAATGTGAACCCCTCTTTTGGCATCCCTAGATCCTCCTCCATAACTTTCAATGATAGGATGCTCCTGAGAGACAGGCAGTGCATTGCCGTGTAATATGCTGAGCAATTGGTGCTTCTAAAGCCCGGCTTTGAGTTCTGGCCCTGCAGCATGCCTTATACTGTGAGACCTTGAGGAAGTTATTCAGCCTTTCTTGGTCCTTATGTTGGCACTTTTAAAATAGATGTAGCCCTGCTGGGCTGGTTGCTATTCATCTTCCCCAATATCCGTTCATTCTTTTCCTACTCTGGGCCTCAGGAGGCTGACCCCCACAGAAAACTTCTTCCTTGTCCACTTGTCTACAAGTGTCCTGTTGGGACAGGCCAGTGGAAGTCACCACCAGGAAATGAAGCAGGGTATAAGCAGAGAGGGCAAGGTCTTCTTCCGTCTCTGAGTCACAGCTCAGGGCTGTGTGTTCTGGCTCTATGCTTCCCTGTTGATCTCAGTGTTAGTTATTTATCACCAGGCTCTCCCCAAGCCCCTCTCCATTTTCCCCCTTACCTCTGCAGGATGAGGAGTAATAGGGCTTCCCCCTTCCTGCTGTTACCATCTTAAGAAGTTTGGTGTTCCTTACTAGTTTTCTTAACTTTGCTCTGACCTCTCTGTTAACCATCCATAGTGACCTGAACCACTTCCATTGGATATTTTGAGGGAGGAGGTACCGAGGATTGAACTCAGGGGCATTCAACTACTGAACCTCATCCTCAGCCCTATTTGCTATTTTAGTTAGAGACAGGTCTCAATGAGTTCCTTAGTGTCTTACTTTTGCTGAGGCTGGCTTTGAACTCACAATCCTCCTGCCTTTGCCTCCCAAGCTGTTGGGATTATAGGCGTGCACCACCGCACCAGGCTCCATTGGATTTTTATTCCTGCTAAGACCTGGTCTCATCTCAGTACCTAGCCTCTCTCAGATTTGTTGAGAAGTTCAAAAGCAATAAAATATTGAAAACATTTTTTGAATTATAAATGAGACAAATGTTAGTTCACTAAGTACCTTTACCTTTACTGCCCCAAACTACCCATTCCTTTTTTTCATTCTGCTCCTAGTGTTATCATCTTTAGCTTACACTTTCTTCTTGTTTACTTCAACTTAAGATGATCTCTCCCACCATGTAAGGGAGTAAAAATGACCCTCAGTAACTCTTCAGGTCCTTGGAGACAGTGTCACACGCACCAGGCCATCTCTTCCTGAAGCTCATCCATTTAAATTGCTTCAAACATTATTCATATGACTTGGTTGGAAGTTTCCATTCCATTCTCATGAGTCTCTTGAACACATTCCTGTTTTAAGGACATTTCCTTTTTACCATAATGTTCAGAAATTAACTAAATATTCCAAGTATCATCTCACCAGACAGGAGGTAACATTTTCTTTTCTTCCCCCCCCCCCCCCGTTTTTTTCCACCAATCCTTTCTTGGCAGGTTTGTTTGTTTGTTTATGTATTTATTTATTGTGGTACTAGGGATTAAACCCGAGCCCTGCAAATGCTAAGCAAGTTACTCTAGCACTGATCTACATCTACAGCCCTTTTTGTGTTACTTTGAATGAGGCCTCACTAAGTTGCTGAGGCTGGCCTTGAACTTGTGACCCTCCTCAGCCTCCAGAGTAGTTGGGTTTAGAGGGGTGTGCTACAGCACCCTGTTTTCGTTTTGATTTTATAAACTTGTGTCTTCGAAGAGAGTCCTTTCCTTGTGTGTTAGAACAGTATCCTTTCCACCCCACAAAGAAGCTCGTGTTCTAGTCCCTAAAACCTGTGAATGTATTTCTGTAATACTTAACCTTATGTGGTTAAAGAGACTTTGCAGATGTGATTCAATTATGGCCCTTGAGTTGGGAAGATTGTTCTGTGCTATCCAGACAGGCCAATGTAATTGTAAGATCCCTAAAGGTGAATGAGAGAGGCAGAAGAGTGGACCCTTGCAAGGAGGAATCTGGCCTTTTGACATCTTGGTATTAGCTTAGCGAGATGTGCCTTATAGGCCTGGAAAATGTAAGGAAAAATTTAATTTTAGCTACTTCGTTTGTGCTAATTTGTTTCAGTGCAAGAGGAAATGACTATACTATGTATGGGATATTGATTTCATTTTTTCACGACCTCTGTCCATTCTTCCCAGGGTGTTGAGGGTATAGTCAAACATGTTTTGATTACTTAATGTGTTATCTTGCTGTGGAAGATTCTTCCACTCATAAATTTCTTCAAATGGTAGTAATTGCTACTAATGCAGATAATGGCTCCATCAGGACTTTTCAGTCCAAAGATTTGGCACTCTGTGTTTTCTTCCCAGTAAACAATGACATATTAATTAATACCACTTGCAACCTTCCCCAACTGTGTCATCACCTAGCTGCTCATCATCTCCCTTATCAGCTAGACAATCAGCACAGATTTGTTAAATAATCTTTTTATTCTAAATGAGAAGCATTCGCTCCCCACCCATCAATAACTCCAGTCATTGTAACACAAATTGGTACAAAACAGGCTAATGAGAAATTAAAACACAACTGGGAAAGTTTTAAAGTTAAAATCCCGGGCTCCTCATACAACCATGCTATGGCCTAATCATCCACATAAAGAAGAGAGAGAAAGTTTGCATGAATTAATTATGTTGTGTATCTCCTGCTGCAATGACTGAAGGAGATTTGTCTCAAGATGCACTTCATGCCTTGCCTCTGTATGGAAACCACAGGGCTTCTGAAAGAGACAATCCTTTGGGAGCTTGAAGAAACAACTTCATTTATTAGCGGTGATCAAGTACATAATTAGCCACCTTGTTAATCATGTAATGAGGATAACCCCTGACTTTATTGTGTCTTTGCTTTGGACATTAGGAGTCGTCTGGCCTCTTCTAAACCATTGACTTGACACAAGCAGGAGTGATGAGATTTGCCCTTTTCACTGGATCATATTTTCTCTTCACAGAGAAAGCCATGCACTTTTTTTCCTTTTTGCCAAGCACTTGGTTGGAATGGAATCCATATTAATTTGTCTCCACTGCTGAATGGTACTTACCATGTTATATGGTGAGGTATAAAGTTCTGTTCATGATAAATTGGTGAACTGCTTTCCCAAACCTGTTTCTTATTTAATTTAATTTAATGTAGGATATTTAAATTGGCTACATGATGCTAATTCCTATTGAAAGTCTTGAGATTGGATTACCAATCCTCAGAGCATGCTGGGCCCAAGAAATTTATGAGAAAAGGTATATTTATCATTTAGACGAGAAGGAGAACTTAATTTCAGTTTTATTCTAATATTTAGGATCTTCATAGCACTTTTTAAAATCCACTAGAGAAAATCTACTCATGTCATATTTCTCAGATAACGACAGAAGAAAAAGCCATTCTCTTGAAGGTTGGGGGGAATGAATGCCTCACAGTTTTGCTGACTCGGCTGTAAACTTAGGAACAGTCTTACATCTCATGCACTTGAGAAGGGGCCAGTAGTAAAAAATGAGATGTTTGAAATGCTTAATTTACATGCATTTGCAATTTTAAGGAAACGGCCTGGTTTAGAAAAGCCAGTCATTTTTTGAAGTCCTGACCTTCATTGGATAACAACTGATTACCATGTGCTAACTAGGAGAAAACAGCCACCAGCAAAACAATATCCTCATCCTGCAATTGATTCTACTCTAACTGTGCTTGTTCAGGTAGCAAGACCATTAACCACTTCTTGATAGTTTTTATGACCAAACTTAGCACCAAGTATTGAGCATGCACTGAAGAACGTATCTTCCTTTAAAAGGTTGATTTATTCGTTTATATGTAAAAGAACACTGGAGGTTATAAAGGTAACAAAGACCTTAAACATTATATTGATTTTTTTTCCCAGAGCTTTTTTCTTCTTGTTGTATTGCAGGGTAATAAAATTTCACTAGACCCACTGGATCCATAAAATCTGAAGTACAACCACCAACTGATAGAAATGAAATTGTTTGACTGGAGCGATAAGCAAGGACTTGGCTTTGAACTCCGAGCAGTATAAGTCGTTTCTCTAGCCCACAAGGGTGAATTACAGCCTACCCTGTGCTAAAGGACAAGCTTGTATTTGTAGGAGCTCCCAATTCAGTAATCACTGGGTGATGCAGTGACCTTTACCTGGCCACTGTGGTCCCCAAAAGGTGGTTCTTTAGAAGTGGAAAATCAACACTATGCTTAGATATTTTTTTTCTTTATATGAATTCAAATTGTGGATATATTTGATTATGAAGTAAAAACCATAATAGGAAACTAAGTTTTGTTTTCAAATCTCAGGATATATCATCTTTAAGATAAGGAGCTGCTTTCCCCCTTTTTTCTTATTTTAAAAGTGAGCTGCAGGCTCTTTGTAGTGGAGTGCCAGAGCACAACTTTCTGAGCTTCCACCATGTGGTAAGAGCCAACCCAAGCAAACTGTTGGAGTGTAAACCATCAACTCCACTTACCTTTGTCTCCCAGGTACCCCAGCCCTCCCCTTGAGGCTCCAAGCACTGTCACCAAGGGCTGAGGCTTTCCTGATAAACCAAGCATAATCCAGAGCCACCATGGTAAAGAGCTTCATAATCCACTTTGGCAAAGTGAGATTCTGATTTGAATGACCAGAGCTTGAGAAAAATCTGCAAATCAGAGACTATGTGGATAAGGTCTACCTTAAAGCTGGCCCTATTGCTATTTTTATGGGTGGGTATTGAAAGGATTAGAATGGGAGGTACCCTGGCCAATTAGTAAAATTTTTTAATGAGTTTGGATAACTGACCTGAGGCCTTATAGAGTATGACTTAAGGGGGTTAGAGAGGAAGTAAACTCATGGTAAGTCACTCTTACTACCATGAAAAGTGACTCTAAAACCAGTGAGTCCTTATATCAATGTCATAGCCTAGACAAGCAGCTTCCTTTCAGAGGTGCTGTATGAGTCCATCTGGGCTATTCTAGCAAAATACCATGCATTAGGTAGCTTATGAGTATTGCACTTTTTCCCTACCATAGTCCTAGAGGCTAAGAAATCTGAGATCAAGACACTGCAGATTCAGTGTCTGGTCAGGGTCCGTTTCTCATTGTGGTTCCCTCTGGCTTTATCTCCATACTCTGGGGCCTTTTTCAGAAGCTCATCTCTAATTCTATTATTCATGACATAAGATCCTCCTAAGGATCCCACCTCTAATATTATCACACTTGAGGTTAAAGTTTCCACGTGAATTTTGGGAGGACCTACGCATTCAATCGCAGGTGCATGCATATGTATCTCTTACATTTTGAAATCTAAATTCAAACTGTTTATATTTTTGTCATTTTGTCATTTTTTCCTGCTTATCAATAACCAAGGTACATTAATTTGTCATTATTTTTTATTGTGTTTTAAGTATTCCATGTTTTATGTAAAATGCCATATCAACCCGTGACCCAGAGGAGGACCAACTTTGCCCACAAGGAGAGGAAGACAGGGTAGCTGAGTTCTGACTGGTGGGACCCTCTTGCAGTCTGGTAGATGTGATTATAGCTCATGCTGATGCCAGTTACCAAAGTTCAACTGCTTCTGCTGTGAAATTTATGTTGCATGGGTTACGTATCTCAAACATAGTACCTAAAAGGTTATGTTCTAGACGATTAGCTGACAGTGTCCAATTTACATTTAGTAACAAAATACTCTGAAGTTTCTCCTAAGAATATATGACTGCCATTGTGTGACATGGGTGCATCTTGGCATATAGGATACAAGTATCAGACAAATCTCATCTTGGGCCAGGATGGTCTTAGTGGAGGACTAATTCCAGGGCCACAGACTAGCTCGGCCTTTGTGTACTAGGATCCCTATCAAAGATGACAAATGTGATATGCTCATGCAGCCATGTTCCATGTTAGAGTCCCTGCCAGACATCATTGCTAGATCACAGGTTGCTTTTTTAAACCAAAGAATGCACCTCAATACTGCATTCAAGATAGACACTGTCACTCATTGCTGTCATATGAGTATAAAACCAACACTTACCTCAAAATATCACTTTAGGGTGCACTTGGCAGAGCTGCTCTCCAGGAGAAATAGTCATGGCTGTTACACGAGTCACAGGGTACTGCCACATCTGCCAACCCAGCCACATCACTCCAGCAAAACAATGGACTAAATGATTACTTTGCTACAAAAAGCCCATTTTCTTCGTGATGGAGTGAATGCTCAATACATGTTACTTAGGCTCATAAAAAAAATTGACCTAAATGATATTACAAAGCACAGTCAAACCCCCTGCTAGGTGGATCTTTAGAAATCTGATCCACAAGCAAGTAGTGCTTATCTTCCTGACTGATGTCTAGCCATGTTTCTATTTCTGTGTCTGTCTAGAGCTCTGCCTCACTAATCCTTTGTTATTGCTGCCCATTCCAGGAAGGTGGGGATTGCCTTTGAATGGAAGAGAATTTAACATCAAACCAGTAAAAAAATCCCTTGGTGGTTCCAGGGACAATCAGAGAGAAAACCACCTGCTCTATAGATTGAACTTGACTGGAATATCTGTGAGGCAGCTGATTCAGCTCAGAAATCCCTCCTCTTAATTTCTCTTCTGTTCTTTTCACTTATATTAGGTTGATCTAATTGGGCCGGAGGAATTAACAGTGTGTCCTAACCCTGTGTCATGTGCAAGCATCTTCATGCTTATTTCATTTAACCCTTACAATTCCACTGAGATAATGGACATTACTTTCTCATTTTCCATGTGAGCAACTCGGGCTCAGGTACTGACCAAAGTTCTTCGAATTATTGCTTAAATGTAGTATTAACAGATCCAACTTTCAAATCAAGGTCTAAAAAGTTAATGCCTTATCTAAAGAAAGATATTACTTTTCCCCTTTACCGACTTATGAGAAAAATAAACTCATTAACAATTTTTTTTTTCTTTGAACATGTTGGCAAAAACTTCTCTTTCCTCTAACAATCCAAGCCTTTGTGGATTCTGGCTTGTGAAAGAAGATAGGAATTATTCCGTAACTTCCTTCTGAAGTGCAATTATTCCCAGCATGCAACAGATCAACTATAAAGTTACAGGGCAAAACTTATGGTGATAATAAATAGCGTTTCCACACACACAGATCTGGTACAAGACCATGATGTTCACATGTTACTTAGGCTCCTCTTTCACCTCCACCTACCTCTTCTTTCCTCTTCATTGTACCTGAATCTGTACCTGAATCTAGGGGAGACCTAGATTTGTGAAACCCACAAGATGCCTAAGGATCCCCTTTTCCCAGTCTTATTAATCTAAAATAAGTGATGCAGCCTAGCTCATCCAATACATGGCTAAAATGTCAACATTTGACATCAGCAAATCAAACTAAGTGGCAGGGAATACCTGACTGTAAATAAAACTCCATTAAAATATGACTTTTAAAAAACTGATACAATCAAACCACTATAGTTGAATGGCATTTTGAAGCATTGTTAATTCCAAGAGTTTTTCTCTCTGTTCAAGTCACTCTTTGAGGAATCATTTTCGTTTGCCTGTCTGTTCATGATTTTATGGCATGTAAATGACAAGGACGCCCTGTAACACATCGTGGGAGGGCACCCACTAAAAGAGATCTCAAGCTGAATGACATCGGATGTGAAATGCAACCTTTTTACTGCCAGGCAATGTGATATTTAGCATGCCTTGACATATGCTAAGCTACAAAAATTCGAAACAGTCAGAAATCTCTTGTGAATGTTACATGGAATATGTGGGTCAGAATTCTTTATGATTAGTTGAAAAGTCCTAAAAAATTCCCACAATTTTTAATCAATAATGTTTCTGAACTCCACCTTATGGATTTGACATATTGAACGTAACCTTATAGTCTTTTAAGTAATGACTGGAAAATCATTTCTGGTTGCTTCTAATGCATGCTGTTTATTCAAACAGACCAATAAGATTTAAAAATCATGATATTAGGGTCTGTAAACATATAAAAATAAAATAACTAGTGGCAATAGATGTGGAAATATACAGTTCTTTTTTCTTTTCCACAAATTCTAGGGACATTACTACTTGCTATCTTTCATATTCAAAAGAGAGGTTGGTACTGTAATCATTTTTCTATAGTTATTTTTCAACCATTAACTGAAGTGTGGGGGCTGTGCTCAGATATAGGCATGTGCTATGCTTCCTTCTTAGATTGGGTGCGTATTTACATCACCAGCATTTGGTGGATGTGTTCTCCTTGCTTGCACCTTGCATACATGCTATAACTGGAATCTTTCCGCCAACGTCATTAACCTTAATAGCCCTCGGGAAAATAACAAAACTGATTCATGAAAAGAAGGAAGAAAGCAGGGAAGGAAAGGAAGGTAAAAATCAAAATAATTTTACTCTTGCAGCTCCGTAGAAATTACTCTTTTCAACGTGTTGTTGACCTCTATCCTGCCAAATCCAAATATCATGTCAAACAAGTGATTCATTACACTTTTCTTGAAACTTATTTTCTTCTTTCCTCCTGCTCCCTCTATTCACTTTTACCACCCATCCTCCTTTTCTTCCTCTCTCCTTCTTCCTTCTCTCCTTTGCCCCTGTCTCCTTCCTCCTCCTTCTGAGACACCAACCGTACTCTCCTGTTTTCCTCCAACCACACACCAGGCATTCCTTCCAGAGTCTCTTTCTTGGAGCTTCCTTTGCTCCTGACTTCTATGTTCTGCAGCACCTCATTATGCTCCTTCTGCATACATTCCTTAACATGTCCCATCTATTGGTTCCCAAGGGTTTAAATGCTTCCTATTCACTCCTGTTCATAATGTCAGACCTGATTCCTCCTCTGAGCTCAAGACTGCTTGTGTGTGAGTGTGTCTGTGTCAAGTATATCTGTGTGCTTGAGATCTCTAGGGGATTGTCTAAATGGGGGACTCAGCCTTGATGAGACAGCATTATTGTTTTCACTGTGCAAGCCAGCTTCCTCTCCAACTCCATCTCCTCAGCATTCAGGCACCAAACCTTTGACTTATGCTTGTCACACTTTTTCTCGCATCTTACATTTGGTACAAATGCAGGTCCTGTCTTCTCCTTCAGAATATCCCAATATGACCATGCTCACCACTACCACCAGTGTCACAACCTAAAGTACTCTAAGGGCACCTAACTAGTGGATTTCTTCTTTTGATTCATAATGATCAGTTCTCCAAATAGCAGCTAGAAGACTTTTCAGAAATACAGATAAAAGCATGGCATTTTCTCTTCAGATTTTTCAGAATAAAATTTCAATGCCACATCATAATGGCTCCATTAAGATGAACTTGTCTATCCTACTAACTAGCAGTAAAACTCAAAGGTCTTAAACCATAGAGTTACCTCACAATTTATACATAGAATTACTGTACGACATAGCTGTGCTACTCATAGGGAATACACCAAACAGAACTGAAAACGGGTATTCAGACAAATCCATGGTCACACAAGTTTATTGCAATATTTTTCACAATATCCAAATAATGGCGGCAACTGAAATGTCCATACACAGATTAACAAAAAAAAAATAAAAAATAAAAACTGTGGTATATCCATATAGTCAGCTTTCACATCACCTATGGCCAAAATACACAACAAGAACAAAATACCCATCAAGAGCAACTCAAAGTTTACTTGAGGATCATGGTTTCAGAGGTCTCAATCCTTAGATGGCCAGCTGCATTGCTCTGGGCCCAAGGTGGTAGAGCAATCATGGGGGAAGCACCAAGCTGAGGGAAAGTGTTCTTCTCATCTCAAGGCCCAATCATATGGTAGGGAGTGAGGAATAAAATGGTAGAGATGTTGCCTACTTCCAAGGCATACCCTAGTGACCAGAATGAACTGATTAGCTTACAGCTTTCATAATCTAATCACTTTATATCTAAATATTCCCAAAGGTATTTTGGGGGGGACACCTCATATATAAAGTGCAACACCATATTATATAATATTATGTAGTCATAAAAAAGGAGTAAGGAACTAATATATACTACAAGATGGACAAACTCAAGAACATGGTATATGAAGAAGCCAAACACAAAAGGTCATATATTAAATGATTCCTTTCATATAAAATACCCAGAATAGGTAAAAGCTAAATGATGCTCCTTATAACCCCCTTTCTCCCATCCCTTCTGACCATCAACCAGCATCATTTTAACAGATTCCTTTTGAGATGAAGTATTTTAGAACTAGGTAGAAATGAGGGTTAGCCCATGTTGTCAGTGTACTAAACGCTACTGAATTGTTCACTTCAAAATGGTGAATTTTATGTTATTTGAATATCATCCCAATTAAAACAAAGCAGAATTTATTCATATCATGTGCCCATGGAGAGTCAGCTGGAACTTCTCCACTGGGATTGTTCTAAGAATCCAGACTGACAGGGCCGCCAGTGTTTAGGACATCCTGGTACTGCACAAGATGAGGACAGGAAATTTGTTCCTTTCTATATTCCCAGGACCCAGAATGTTGCCAGGTACATTGAAATAGTGAATACATGTGTGGGGAACCAGTATATAATAATGAATAAAATAGCTTTAGATGAAATTAACACAAAAATAAAGGTATACACAAAGAGTTGAAGTGCCGAAACCTCCAATTCATCTGGTGATTTGATATCTGTTCCATTCATCCTTTATCTTTGCTGTTTTCGGGGAGTTGAAGTTCCAGTGTTTACATGGCAATGTTCATTCTTCCTTATGACTTGGAACCTCTCCCTTATCCCAGTCCTATTCCAGGTGGCATATGTAATCTTCCAGCTACCCTCTGTCCTTGGGAACCCTGGACTGACTTGTGGCTAGGATTTTGGAGATAACATCTGGCTGCCCTGACCCAGAGGATGGAAGCCATTAGAAGATGATGGAACTCTAAGCTTTAGTTGAACAGCAGCTCCCCAAATTGCATCCCAATTGGGGCTTGGAATATATGGAAAGAGATTGGTTTTGAGTGTTGGGCTTCAAACTACCCAGCCCCCCAGATCCTGAATTTTTTCAGGTGACTAAGTTCTTCCCCGGACACAGAGGTCTTGGCAGCCTTGTTTCCTATCAATTTTCCTGAGGCAGCTGGACCTATACTAGGACTAGGACTTGTTACTGCCCTGGTCTCCCAAAGGGATTCAGTTCTCATACTCCTGTTCATCCCTTAGCTTTTTTCTTTTCTTTTTCTTTTTCTCTCCCCCCACCACCTTTGGTACCAGGGATTGAACCCAGGAGTGCTTAACCACTGAGCCACATCCTCTTTATTTAGAGGTAGGGTCTCACTAAGTTGCTGAGGGCCTCACTAAGTTGCTGAGGCTGACTTTGAATTCACGATTCGCCTGTTTCAGCCCTGCTCCTTCCTATTCCTTATTTTACCTTCCCACAATATTGATTTCCAGACAGGTTGGAATTCCATGTTCTCTTCCTGCCTGGGATTTATCTACAAGGCATTCCTCCTTTTCCCCTGAAAAGTTAGAGGTTTACTTTTTAGTGTCCTATTTAGAGTCTTTATTAAAATCTCTGTTACTCCCAAAGACCTGCCTGCTCTTGCCTAGCAACCTGGTCTATGCAGTTATGCCGGTACAGAACCTTTCCTGGGGAACATGTTTTGGCTACTGTTTTAAGTTACTAAGAGACAGATGGGCATGCTGGCACATGCCTGTAATCCCAGAGGCTGAGGCAGGAGGACTGTGAGTTCAAAGCCAGCCTCTGCAATTAACAAGGTCCTAAGGCAACTGAGCAAGACCCTGACTCTAAACAAAATATTAAAAAGGGCTGGGGATGTGGCTCATTGGCTAAGCACTAGGGTTCAATCCCTGGTACCCGCCCCCCCACAAAAAAGTTAACTAAGAGCCATGAACTTTAATGCCCAGATTTGTTTTATTATTATTTTTTTATCTTACTTATAGGCAAAATAACTTTCTTCTTTTGTCTTCCTGAAACACATTCCTTATTAAACAGCAGGAGATAAGTTTAAAAAAAAAAAAAACTTTTGAGATTAAAAAAGAACAACATCTGAAAAAAAGAAATTCTTTTGATCTTACATTTGTTGATGTTTTATATAATAACTCAAATCCTTTGAGTCCTTTTGTTAGAGAAAAGGTGGAGCATAATCAAATTTAGACCCTCAATAGCACTAAGAGGTGGGTATTATGATCAACTGGGTTCCACTATTGATGAAGTGGATTCACGGGAGTTCCAGCAGTTTGTCCAAGGCCAGGCTGTCTATTCAGTAACCTTGCTAACTGAGGAGTGAACACCTTTGACTTCAGGGACTAAGTCTAGTGGCTGTATTGTACAGACTTTCGTAAACATTAAATTCTGCTTAAGTATTCCATTAACAAAAACAAAATTCTGATGTGAACAAGAAGGGCACATATTTATTAGGCACCTGACCAGGGTTGGAGCTCAATATTTGGGGGGAACAAATGAAGCCGAACTGTCCCTCATTCCTATTTTGTGAGCCCCATGCTCTAAAGATGGCTCTTTTGAAATTCAAGAACAGCAAATTATATGCATTTGTTCCTGATTAAACTAATTCACTAAGTACTTTGCATAAGAAAGTGGCTAAAGAGAGGATTGTCCTTCCATTCACTGGATTTCAATAAAGCTGTTAAAAGAAAGGGTCAAAAATAAAGAAATTACAGGTTTCTTTCATCCCTTTTTAAGTTCTTATTTCAGACATTAAAAAAAAAATGCTTCAAAATAAATGGAGAGAGAAGACCAAAAGTAAGTCACCTGGAGACCGAAAGTTATAAAGACCACAGAGAGACAAAGACAAGTAGGTTGATTCTTTAACTTAGAATCTCAACACTCAGATACTGGACACACTGGGCTCCCAGGGAAACACCTCTGCTACTTTCTCTTATCTTCTCTGCCTTCCTGTGGGTGGTGTGTGTGTGTGTGTGTGTGTGTGTGTGTGTGTGTGTGTGTGTGTTGTATTCAGGGCAATGCAAGGCAAGTAGTTTGTCACTGAACACTTTGATAAAAAATAATTTATACCTATGTATGATCAACTAAAATGGAACAGCTTTTCAAGTACTACAATTTAGTGCCGGGTATTGTCTGTATTTGTGGTTTCTAAGATTATAATTATACACCATGCCAAAAATGTGGTTTTATTGACAAATGAGTGCATTTATCTGGCATGAGCAAGATTTGGCTTCAGAGCAGATGGATTATGTGGAAATAACTTGGTTGATGGTATGATTTGAAAGGCTCCAAAGCAGAGTCCCACCACATGGTGATATTTTATGACTTCATCTGTAGTTGTGAAAAGTTTGGGTTTTTATAGCAAACAGGTGAATATTTCTAGGGAGGAAATTATGGTTTGGATCTGAAATGTATCCCAAAGACTCATAGGTTGAAGGCCTGGTCCCTCGTGCAGGAATGTTTAGAGGTTGGCTTTTGGGGAATGATTGAATCATGAGAGTTCTGACCTCAGTGAATTAATCCATTTGATCTACTACTGGGAGATGGTACAAACTGCAGGTGGTTATGTGTGGTTAAAGGAAATAGGTCACTGGGAACATGCCTTTGAAGGCTTTTTCTTGTCTCCAACTTCTTCTTATCTCTCTGTGCCTGCCTCTCCTTCCTTCTTTTCCTTCTCTTTCTCCTCCTCCTTCCTCTTATTCTTCTTCTTTGTTTTCTGGCTCCCGTGAGGTGAGCAACTTACCTTCACCACACCCTTCTGCCATGATGTTCTACTTCACCTCAGGCCCAGAGCCATCGACCCTGCCAACCAGGAACAAAAATGAATTTTTCTTCCCTCAAGTTGTTTGGTCATAGCAATGAAAAATTGACTGTCATAGGGAACAGGAGTTGATGGCCTCATGAACTAATTAAGTGAATTAATACCTTTTTTTGAGAATACCTTCATGGAGAAAGAATTCCGATGGGACTCTTGGTTGCAAGCAATGGGAATAAGTCAGTGATGGAGAGAGGAGGAGGATAAGCTAGCTCTGAGTCAACCTGCTTCACAGTCCTGCCAACTTTTGCTATATCTCCTTCCCTGATATTTGACTGCTTAAGATACCCCTCACCCCCACTTTTCCCTCTTCCCCTCTCTTTTTGTCTTGCTCTCTTGAAAAATGCCTTGAGGGAAGAAATATCTATGCTTATTTATTCAAGAGCCTGTTTTTTCTTTTGGAACATAGTTCTAAATATCCCTGGTCTGCTAGGATACCTATTGTCACTTGGTCAATTAACTCTCAGCACTTTTAATTGGCCAGAGGGGCCCTTGCTGCCACCTACTAGCCTGTGTGTTTTGCCTTATATGGAGAAAAGAAAAACTCTTTCTGTGCTGATTCCTGAATTCCAGGCATCTATGTTAAGTATATTAACACCTTCTATTTACAACTGGGAGGGTATCTCTAAGAATTCTGGTCTGTCAGGTATTAGATACAATAATAATAGGTGGCAGGCCATACCAGAGCATTGAGGGCACCAGTAAATTACTGTGAGGAAAGCAATTTGACATCCTTTCATCCTTTGATGAAAGCTAAATGTGAAATCTAGGTGTAAATGTCTAAAAAAATTGAAAGTCACACTTGGAGGGGGAGACCTGGGAGTGTGCAGAAATCACTCCTCAGAGAGGGTAAAGACTCAAGGTAGTACTATGATTTGACAACATTATTTCTTTTTAAGATTAATGCATCTGTGGGATTTATTGGCCTTATTCCTGGATCCTATCAATTCAGCAAGGACATTTACACAAATGGCTTCTGTAATCCAGCTGATACTGGGGCCAGAAACACTCTCCCAAGAATTCAGTTTCTCCTGTTTGGAGAAATGCTTAACACTGGGGACTTAGGCAGCCCCACTGGATTTCTTAACCTGTTATCATCCTTTTGTTTCAGGCTAATAAAGATAATGAATATTACTCCTCCATGCCATGGTTCAGCATTTTTTTTTTTTTTGTATAGTCAGATATCTTCTTCCCTCACCTTCACTCAAAAACAGGCTTTCTTGGGCTGGGGTTAAGGGTCAGTGGTAGAGCACTTGCCTGGCATTGGGTTCAATCCTTAGCACCTCATAAGAATAATTAAATAAAATAAAGGTATTGTGTCCATCTACAACTAAAAAAAAAAATTTAAAAACAGGCTTTCTTTGGATTGATTTCTCTTCCTTTGTACACACACATAAAACAGTACTGTCACTATTATCATTGTATTTCCATATATTATTTGATTGTTTTACACTTATATGTTATTTCCCAGTGTTTTTCTTGAGGGTGAATCTGTATCTCCATAATGCCTTAAAAAACAGTAGCAATAAGGGCTAGTATTGATGCCTGCTTATCCTGTGGTTGGCCCTGTGTTGCAGTGTTAAGCACTTAATGATGGCCTCATTCACTCCCTTCAACCTCAGTACATTTAGTTATTATCATTGTGCCTTCTCTGCCCCCCTCCGCACCTCCCCACCCCCACCCCCTTCCCCCCAACCCCTCTCCTCCCCCCACTCCCCTTCACAAGTGGGAAGTGGCCTTTCATATAGTTCCCTAAAATTATTTGATTGTTTTACACTTATATGTAAATATAAGCTTACATATGTGTCACCTGGTGCTCCTGTCCTGGGACTGGAGGTCCCCTCAGAGGTGACCTTTTACTTAGGTCTCGTTGTAGGTTCCATTCTCAGCTGGGATTCTTGGTCAGGGACCTCACTGCTCCTCCGCAAAGCCTCTCTTCATGACTAGGGTGGGCTTCCTGTAGCTCCAAGGCAGGACATATCAGTACTTCTTAAGGCTTAGACCCCAAGCAGCAAATCACTTCCAAAGCATTCTGTAGTCAAATCATGTCACAGGGCTGGCCAAACTTAAGGGGAGTCGAGGGCATAGATACTTACGGGTATGGTTCTTAAAGTTAATAGTCTACCACGCATGAAGGTAATGTTGCTCACTGTTAGCATCAAAGAGTCCAGGAAATAAGGATTTTTATTTTATTACCATCTGTCCAGCATGATAGTCTGGATAGACCACATGCAACCTGTGCTCTGTCAATGCCCTGGAGTGGTACCAATACCCTAGAAGGTCAAGCAGAAACCCAAACCAAAGCCACAACCGTCAGACCTAAGAAGTCAGAGCAGTGAGTATATACACACCGCACATTGGGAAATATGGCATTTTCGTTCTGGAGGTCTTGCTAAGAGCAACAATGCCCAAAGTACACTCCATTCTAATTTCTGGACGATGTGCCCCTTTATTTCAGATTTTGCATAATCTTCACAGTATAACACAGTATTGTCATAATCTTCACACATAAAACGTACTTCCAGCACCAAACACATACACATCCTTACCTCTAGGTGCAAATGAAAGAGTAAACATTGGAGATGCTGGAGTCGAGTTATAAGAGGAGAAAGAGGAGGGGGTGTCTAGATCAATGTGGTAGTTTATTCTAAGAATGGCAATAAAGAGCCATGTAGCTTTGTATTACAGCAGGGCATCCATTTAGGGAAGTGGATCTTCAGGTTTTGTTTCCAAAATAGATCACATATTTTCTGTGTTCACTGAAAGAAACAAGGGAGAATGGGTGAGAGGGGGCCATGGCAATCCTTGTTATTTATAGTTTGGTGATATTGTTAGTGTTCACCCCATGGAGGTCTGAATCACAGCTAAGCCCGTAATTTCCATATCTTTGGAAAGCTTTTAGCTCCTCACTGCCTGTTGGCATGGTAACATGATAAGAGTTATGATGTCAAAACCATATGAACTCATGATTGATCTAAAATTATTTGGGATACTTTCCTATTTCAAGTTTCCATTGAGAGTAGACAGAGTGAGAGGGGCCACGTGGCAGCTTCATTCAATTGCCCTGAAATGAATTCTATTTTCTTTTTCACATAATGCTACAAAGATTAGTGCCCTTCTGATGTCTTTGGCATTTTTGTTTGTATTCAGATTTTTAAAATTCCCTTTCTCTCTGTTAATTTCCCCTCTTATTTTCATTAAAACTAATGGTTGGACTTAAGCTTTTTCTTAACTTTTCAGGCTGTAAATATAGGCAGGACAGGCATGGAGGTCAATAGATGGTCTTTAGAATTTTCAGGTCTCTGCTGAAGTGAGGGTGACCTTGAGGGAATGTTGAATGTTAGGAGAGAGGCCAGGAGATACTGAGAGCAATCTTCATCTCTTGCAAGTCATGGGTATTACTGTCATTTTCACTTTGAGAAGCAAATCAAAGGGTCACAAAGAATGAGATACATAAATTACTTGAAGCTGAAAGTGCTTTAACAGAGATTTGGGGTAGGGTGGACAAGAACATTAACCGGATGAATAGAATTTGCCCAGGTGAAAAACATACTCATAAGGTGTATCACCTTGGGAAATGTATTTAAACTGGTTTCTTTTTTAGCCTCAAGTCTGTAAAATGGGAATAATGTAAATCTGCTGCAAATGTACTGAAGCAAGAGTCCAATGCCTGGCGTGAAAAAGATAAATAAAGGCTCATTCCAAATCTTAGTGAAGATGATCAACACATTTCTTATTTTGAGCCCCACTTTCTGTGAGACAAAAGGCTTGGAACTTGAACATAATGCTGGAGCTTCACGTATCTTTTTGTGCTACCAAAATAATTTCTGTATCCAGCCAGATCTCAAATAGTCTGCACTTGAGTAAAATGCTTGCAGCCTTAACTGTGATCCCTCAACAGAATCCATAGTGAGACTGAAGTTAGAGGAAGTTGTCTGTGTTACTAGTTAGTGTTATTAGATTGACACAAATCTATATTTTTGGAGCAGATAGTGGGTGTGGTCCTATATGTCAGATATTCTTCCTGACAAAAGCTGTTCAAATGGACAAAAGTCCTTGTGACTGGTGAGCTTATATTTTAGTGTGGGAGGCAGATAAAAAAATGTAAGCAAATAAAACAGATGCAGTGGTCAATGGTGAACGTGCTGAGAAGAAAAAAAACTCAGCTGGGAAGGAGTCAGATTAGGAATTTGAGAGGTGAGGATGGAGACTCAGATTTTGGATCCCGTGCTCCAAATGGTGTCACTGGTGTGACTGTCCATGCCGATGTCTGGAGAAAGCAAAATCATGCCAGGTGGTGGGGACAGCATTTGCAAAGACACTGAGGCTTAGAATATTCTAGAGGCCAGTGAATTTGCAGCAGAGTGAATTAGGAAGAGCATTGTAGGAAATGTCTTACTTTCTGTCCTCAGAACACCCTCCGTGAGTTACAGAGCACATGGATCAATCATCTGAAATAAATGAATAAGAAGTGACTTGACTGAGGTAATGAAATGAGTTTGCTTGAGTTTGAGCTGGACTTTGGATTCCATCCATAGTATCATTCCGCTGCAGCTTGTTCTTCACCTGCTCTTCACAACTGGGCTGCTTTAGATTCACTAAACCATTTTTCATGCTTTAGATCTGTGAGAAGTTTAAGGGTACAGGAAAAGACAAACTCAGTTTCTCCTACTATTCTCACATAACATCACCAACACAGAACACTTCTGTGATCTCAAAAAAAAATGTGTAGAAGTTTCTTTCCACACACCAGGCAATTACCTGCAGCAGATTCTCAGAAGACACTAACCAGGTATCCTCTAGTTCATTTCAATGCTGGCATTTCTCCCTGATGATAATGTCAGATCCCACAGGGAGAGGCTGTGGTCACAAAAGTTTGCCTCCATTTCCAGCTGCCAATGGCAAGCGCAGGTGGTAACCTGTGCTTCTGTCTGGTCAGCTATGAATGGGGCTTTTGCTACCCTCTCTTTAGGTTCAATTAATTTTCTAGAGCAGCTCACAGAACTCTGGGTAACATTTTACTTGCATGTGCAAGTTTACATAGAGGGTGTTACAAAGGATACAGATGGAAGAGAGGCATAGAGGAAGGAGTCCAAGAAGGGTTATGGAGTTTCCATGCCATCTTTGAGGCACACCACACTCCAGGGACCTCCATATGTTTAGCCGTCCAGGAGCTTTTCCAGATGAACCCTGTCCTTTTGAATTTTTATGGAGACTCTGTTATGTAAGCATCGTTGACTTAATCATTGGCCCGTGGGAAGCCTCTCAATCTTGAGCCCTCTTGCCCTCCCCAGAGATTGGAGAGTAGAACTGAAAGCCTCAATCCTCTAATAATGCCTTGTTTTGTTTTCTGTCATCAGTTCCCATCCTGAAGCTATTTATGCATTACCAGTCACATCATTAGTATAATATACACTCTTGCCACACTAGATCCCATTGGTTTTAGGAACAGTATTGTCAGGAAATGACCAAATAATTCAGAAGACCATAAGAGGAAGACATTGTAAGTTTTCCTCATCTGTAGGGGTGCTTCTGTAATAATAATTTCATATACATATAATTAATGTGATATGTCAAGAGCTTTAAATTGATATGTCAAGAGCTTTGTAATGTTGTGAATGACCAATAAAAAAAATGAAAAAAAAAAGCTATGGCTAGAAACAATTAAAATAGAAAACAAAAGCTTAAAATCAAAAATAAATAAATAAATATAATTAATGCCTGACTCCAAGTATACCAAGGAATTTTTGTATGCTACACTGCACATAGCTATGAGGAGAGATTCAGGCAAGAGAACAGGAAATGGATGGTGACTGAGCAAGAATTAAAGCACAGATATCCATAACCTGCAGGTGAATCACAAGGGGCTGCTGTCAGCTCCCCTTCCTCCTTGTTCAGCTTCAAGTAGACAGTGTCTCTTCACTCATGAGAGCCTTTGCTTTCTCTAGATGGCAGAGAAAGTGCCTCCTTCAAGCCTTTTCTTCTATACAAGTTCAAGAATTCCTATTCCATTGATGAAGACTCTTACTTGTCCATTTGTCATTGCATGCACTTACAATTTTAAGAGCACTTAGGAAATGCTTTTGTATAAAACACTGTTTCCACTGTTACTATATTTTAACCTCTCAATGACCATGACACACACATTCTCCCATTTCACAGATAGTGTTATGGTTTAGATATGAGGTGTCTCCCCAAAGCTCATGAGTGAGACAATGTAAGAGAGTTTAGAGGTAAAGTGATTGGGTGATAAGAGCCTTAATCTAACCAGTACATTAAGTCCCTGATAGAGATTCATTGAGGGGTGACTGCTGGGCAGGTAGGGTGTGGCTGGAGGAAGTGGGTCATTGAGGAGGGGTTATTTTTTGTTCTGGTGAGAAGAACTCTCTCTGCTTCCTGGTGCCATGTTCTCCGTTGCTTTCCTCCCCCACAGCCTTAGAACACCATGATGTTCTACTTCAAACTCAAGCTCCATGAAATGGAGTCAGCCACCTAGGGAGTGAGACCTCTAAAACCCTGAGCCCCCAAATGGACTTTTCCTCTAAAATTGTTCTTGTGGGGTCTTTGGACATGGCAGCCCAAAAGCTGATTAAAACATTAAGGTTTTAAAAGGTTTAGGAAATTAATCCACAAGGTGTAGAGAAAAGCTGTGTTTCCTTAGTGTGGTGAAGGTGTTTGCTTGTGGGTGTAGAGTGTTGGAACAGTTCATCTACCCCTCAGGGGCAGCCATCGTCATACAGAGAAGAGCAGCTTATACTTATCCTCTCAAAGAAAAATGCCCACATCTTAGAGCTCTGCAGTATGCTTATGTATACCATGAATTCTTGCCTTTCACTGTGAGCAAACTGTTTCTTAAATGTGAGACTTGTTCTCATGGTCATACATGAGTCCTACTGTTTCTACTGAATGGCAACTGTAGAGTTGCTTTTTTACCCCCCCCCCCCTTTCTGCCCGTGGTTTAGACTTTCTAATCAACAAAGTGAGGATTTGGGACTTAAATGCTTTACTTGCATTTAAAACAATGATTCTCAGAATTTTATTACTAGGAGGTTCTTACTAAATAATTGGGGAACTTAATCCCTAATTTGTGCAAAACACTCATAATTGCATGAATCTTGCATACACACATACATTCTCTTTTTCTCTCTCACTCCACTTCTCACTCTTTTGACATGAGAGATATAATTATCCTTTAGACCTAGGAGCAATTTTGTACCCCAAGGGACATTTGGCAATATCTGTAAGCACTTTAGATTTTCAAAACTAGGTGGAAGGTGCTTCAGATAGCTAGTATGGAAAAGGCATAGATGCTGCTAAATGTCCTAAAATACACATGATAACCCCCCCCCCCCGCCATCAAGAATTATCCAGCCACAAGCAGCAATAATTCCCATCTAGACTTGTCTATTTGTACCATAACATATTAACTAGAAGCTTGAATTTGGAATCATCCTATCCTTTAAGCAAATGTTTTTGTTCTAATATAAAACATGCTTTTAAAACTTTTTCCTAGGAATCCTCCTCCTCCTCCAAACTTACTGTGGCAGTCAGATTTTTATCACAGGGACCAAAATACTGGACAAAAAAAAAGTTTAGAGGAAGAAAAGTTTATTTTGGCTCACAGTTTCAGAGTTTCAGTTCATGATCATTTCACCCCATGGTTCTGGGCCCAAAGAGCATCATGATGGAAGGGTGTGATGAAAGAAAGCTACTCATCTCATGGCAGCCAGGAAGTAGAGAGAGATAGGGAGGAAAGTGCCAGGGATAGATATATTCCCCCAAGTCACATCCCCAGTGACCTACTTCTAGGACAGATATATTCCCCAAGCCCATGACCCATAACCATAAGCCATGACCTACCTGCCTACAGTTACCACCCATTAACCCATTCACATATCCATGGATTAATCCAACAAATAGATTAACCTACTAATGAGGGCAGAGCCCTAATCATTGCTTAAAAGCTCCACCTTTGAACCTACATTGGTGAACTGCATTTTCAACATAAGTTTTTGAAGGACATTCTAGATCCAAACCATACTCACACCCATTGGTGAAAAATGTAGATTTTTCTCTGTTAGAAACTAAAAATATAACCCTCTGTAAAAAAAAAAAAAAAAAAAAAATCTTAAAACTACTTGGGTTTTCTGATGATTTTCCTTTTGGCCCACCCCCACCTCTGTCTTTTTTTTTTTTTTTAATTTCCTGAGCTTTCAAATGCAATAAGCTTTGTCATTCTGTCAAGTTAAAGATTATCTATCTGCTCTGACCAGGGGGCATTTTAGCCTCCCCAACTCTGGTTCAATTCATCTGCAAGCCTTTAGTGAGGATCTGTTGGGTGCTCAAGCTTGGGTGGTTTGGAGGAGGGAGTGAAACTGGAGTCACCAGCTGAAATAATGTACAGTGTGGCAGTCGATGACTCTGGCCCCCAAATGAAGAATGCCCAGTGCCCTGTGATTCCTGGTTCCATATGAACAATCTTAAGGTTTATACAATTGAGACTTGTTATGGTTTAGATATGAGGAATCCCCCCAAAATCCCTGTGTTCTTGAGAATGTAAGAAACTTTAAAGGTGAAATGATTGGATTTTGAGAGCCTTAACCCAGTCAATGCATTAATACCCTAACAGGGGTGGTAACTGCGGCTAGAGGAGGTGGGTCATTGGGGGCATATGTTTGGGGTGTATATTTTGTCCCTGAAGAGTGAAGCACTCTCTCTTCTTGGTGGCCTTGTCCTGACTGCTTTCCTCTGCCACACTTTTCTGCTATGATGTTCTGTCTCACCTCAGGCCCTAAGGAATGGAGAATGCTGTCAGCTGACTTAGTAAACCTCTGAAATTATGAGCCCCAAATAAACTTTTCTTCCTCTAAAATTGTTCTTGACAGGTCTTTTGGTTGCATCAGTGAAAAAGTTGACTAAAACCAGTCTCTCTCTCTCTCTCTCTCTCTCTCTCTCTCTCTCTCTCTGTGTGTGTGTGTGTGTGTGTGTGTATGTGTGTGTGTGTGTGTGTGTGTGTGATCCCTTATGGAAGAGAAGGTTACTTTTTTGTTACAGGGAATTTAACTGTATTCAGTTCTTAATGAGGATGTCAAGGCATCCAATACACACAGGATGGCCATGTATTTGTCTTGCATGGAATTTTTTTACTGCAAAGTTAGCGGGAGGGGACACTGACAGTTATTTTTAGGATGATCCTAGCTTTTGGACATCTATGGCCCTTCTCATTTCCTTTGTTGGGGATTTGTGCTGCTTCAACCATCTGTCATCTGTCACCTCCAACAGTCAGAACTTTGCATCTGACCTGTACTTGGAGGACTGAATTGTTCTCTGGCCATGGGTCCTATATAAGTATCATCAAGGGATACTGCTCCCTCTTTTTCTATCAGCAGTTCTGAAACTCAAGGCATCCAAAGCCTTAAAATCTAGATGCCTTTGCTTTCATCTTCCAGTCCAACAGCAATAGATGACTTGCACCTGTCTAGTAAGGCTAAATGAGATGTTAGAAGAGAAAATAATTAATGTCAAGCCTGGGCATTTGTTTTCAAGTCTTGCCTGTACTGTTGATCACAAGTGATGGAAGAGCTAGCAACCATAGTTGGAGAAATGACCCCAGGTTTTTTAACATTAAAAAAAGTAATATCAATTCAGTAGTCACTCATTCTTCATTTTTTTTTGTTTTAAAGAGAGAGAGAGAGAATTTTAGTTTTCGGGGGACATAACATCTTTTATTTTATTTTTATGTAGTGCTGAGCATTGAACCCAGTGCCCCTTGCATACCAGGTGAGCGCGCTACTGCTTGAGCCACATCCCCAGCCCCAATTCTTCGTGTTTTTTTATGGTGCTTCATAATCTTCTACCAAGAGTAAGAGTTAACTTTTATTGAGCAGTGCCAGGCTAAATATTTGGTGTATTACTTATGATTTAAACATTAGGTAGAAATACTCCATTTTTACATTATCCCCCTTTGACATACAAAGAATCTGAGGCTCAAAGAGGCTAAGTCAGAGGCAGGCACAGTAATGCCCACCTGTAATCCCAGCACCTCAATAGCTTGAAGAAGGAGGATTTTGAGTTCAAAGCCAGCCTCAGCAATGGTGAGGTGCTGAGCAACTCAGTGAGATCCTATCTTTAAATAAAATACAAAATAGGGCTGGGGATGTGGCTCAGTGGTCAGGTGCCCATGAGTTCAATCCCCAGAACTAAAAGTAAGTAAGTAAGTAAGTAAGTAAGTAAGTAAATAAATAAATAAATAAAGGGTAAGTTAGTTGTCCAAGGTCAAGGCTTTTATAAATGGCTGGGCTCATCAGATTGTAACTCAAGGAATCTGGTTCTTAATTCTGCTCAACTACCACCAACTGGACAATAATACATCACTAAGAGGCTTGCTCTTTTAGAAGAAAACAGTGTCCCGTGTCTCTAGGAAAATGGGAAAAAACAAAACAAGATAAAACAAACAAAAATCAACACTACTATATTTATAAATGCATATCAGGAAAGATAGATGAGGTTGTGCTGCAGTAACAACACAAAATCTTGGTGAATTAATTAGAGAAGTTTATTTCTTCTTCACGAAATTGTTTCTATAGATCTTGGAGGCCCTTTGAGTGCCTCTTCTATAAATTAATCCAATCTGGTGGGTCCATCATCTCAAATCTAAGTCTCCAAGGACCTGGTAGTTAGCTAAAGAGAGCTTTGTTCTGCCTGTGTCCTCAAGTGACATCATCGTGGTTGTTTATATTTCATATACCAAAATTCACAACATGGCCTTTCTACTTTTTTTATTTGAATGACTAAAAAGAAATGGGAATATGATATTGTCAATCTCATTGGTCTTAATATTTTTAACCCCAAATACCTCTAATAGCACAAACTAGGTTCCTAGCAACACATTCCTTAAAATAAAAATATTAAAAGGCTACTACTGAGATTTATGGTTGTTTTGATCAATTTTATAATTGAACTTTAAAGCCATTATTTACAATGTCTATATCATATTTATATGTCTCATTACAATTATGTAAACATCCTTAAAAGTTATTTTTAAGATTTATTTTACAAAATAAACTGTTAAGGGCTTAAGATAGCCTGAATTTGTCTCATATATATTATAGGATATAAATGTTTTAGTAATTTATATAGACAGATTTTTATACACTGTCTGTTTTAGGAAAAAAAATAAGAAATTAGAGATTAATGTAGGAATAATTGTTGTTTTATAGTGGTGATTTGGTAAATAAGTAATTAACTGAAAGCTTTAAGTTGCAGCATGATTCATTTTCCATATTGCTGGCTTTTTGCAAATCAACAAATAATCAATCTTTTTTTTTTTTAACCATCAAACATTTTGCGCTGTCTACTTTGCTGTATTCTGAATGGGCTCACTTGTTTCCACTAGTCTTTACCTGGTATTAGAATTTGTGGTTGACGTGGCTCATTTATCAGCCAAGTGTGGAGAGATTCGGAAAGATGTTTTGTCATTTTCCACTGTCAAAATGATGCATTTGCTTATGTCCTGGTTTCTTTGAAAGAGCTTGAGTTGTGCTTCTTTTGCAGGTAAAGCATGGGAATAAAATGATATAAAACTAAATAAACAGAAAAGGGGGGGAAATAAAAAGCAAGACTCAGAAAAACCACAATTTAGAGGGCTTCCTCTTCAAATACATATTTTTAGAGTGAGAAGAAATCAGATGAGCTGTCCATCTTTACATTTTGGGGTTCATTCATCACCTGCTTGTACTCTACCGTTACCGTGGATTCTAAAATTCCTGTGGACACAGAGACAGAAAGAGAAGTTGTTTCTTTTCTTTTCATTGATCCACTTAGACCCCCTCTGTAAAAGGGCAGCATGCCAGGAATGGTCAGGGCTTAGTACATGTTAAACTTTAAGCTGCAACCATGGAAGCAGATAAGGAAGAGTCTTTAGTCTTTTATTTTCCCTGCTTTAAATTCTATACATGTAATTTTTTATTTGTTCACTTGACATGCAAATAGGAAGAGAGAGAAAGGTGGTACCTATAAATTGGTAGCAGAATCTGCTTATTACAAATCCACCAATTTTTGCAACTATTATAGAAGACAGACAGGAAACACAGCATCAGAATAAAATAGATTTGTTTTATAATTAAAATCATACTTATACACCATAGGGTAGCTGGTTAATATTGTAATTTTAAAGTAATTTTGTTAAACAAACATTTACTGTTTTTAGAAAATATCCAAACTTGACCATTATTTGTTTTGTATATTTCAATGTTCATATTTATGAGTATAAACATCTAACTCATAAATGCCCTAAACACCTAACTAATATATGTCCTTTCTAAAGAAATGTCAAAGTAAAATAATACTTAATAAACTGTGATTCAAATCTGGGTCCATATCTCAGAACTATGTTTTCCTGATTAAACTATTTATTGTTTAAATTATAGTGTCTTCATTAAGAAAAATAAAAATAATATAATATGAGCTTCAAAATATTGTTTAAAGAATTAAATGTAAAAACATTTAGCCAAGATACTACCTCATGGTAGACTTTCAATAGTTTTTTCTTTTTTCTCATTTGGTTGTTCTTACTTAATGTAAAATGCACTTTGAACATAACTGTGCATTGTCAGTTGCGCCCCCTGGAGGCCTATGACAGTATTTTGTCTGCCATTGCCATGGATCCCATTTTCCTCTAGGAGATTCTGCTTCTACCCTTTGATTTCCTCCATTTATCTCCTCCATTCTTGTGCCCTTGACAGATATGCAGTTAGTTGAGTCAACATTCTTACATTCTTCTCTCTTTAAAATTATAATTATTATGGATACAGATAAAGTGAGTTTTTTTTTTTCTTTTTTTGACAGGGATTTTGCTTTGTTGCTTAGCCTGTGCTAGAACTCATGATCCTCCTGCCTCTGACTTACAAGAGCCTGGGATAAAATGTTTTTAATTCACTTTCTTCCACCTCTTTTTTAAATTTGATCCAGAGATCTAAGGAAAGATTCTATTGCTCTAAACTCCATAGATCATTCCACTTATGAGGAACCAAGTTACTTAGTATTTGTCTGTAAACATTAAGAAAAATGGTTAATTTCCTGGATCTCTTTATGAAATAATTGATATAATAGATGCTTGTTTTGAAATTAAATTAGAGAAAATAAAGAAATCATGCTCCTAAAGTGCACCCATTATATAGGAAGGCAGCCACATAACAATTTAAAAACAATTAATTGAATATTTATAGGATGTAGGTTGAACACAACAAAGTCTCAGCTCACATGGAACTTATATATGAATGGATGAGACAATAAATAAGTCAATAAAGTAAGAAATAAATAATAAAATTCTTCATAAAAATCTATGAAAAAATTGACCCAGTGTGACGTGGAATAAGAGGTTCTCTTCAGTATGCATAGGGGGTGCCTCTTTAATCAATCTTGATAACGAGAAAGATTTAGACATTTAAGAATTCCTTGGAAATGTTTCCTGACTCTTGGAACAACAACCACTATGACCCTGTAACGAGAACAAGCATGGCATCTTCAGAGAAGAGTGTGAAAGCCAGGTTGTCTCAGATTTAATGAACAAGGCAGGAAGAGAGGGCTATAACTTAGAATCTCAAAAGGAAACCTCAGTCTGTATTTTATTTCCTTAAATTCCCTGTTTTTAGAAATTTAGAAAAATGATTCCTATCCTAATTGTGTTTGCTTGGCTTAATTACTAGTACCGCAAAGCCATTACTTCCTGCTGTTTTCCTGTCATTTTCCTTTTGGTGTAAGTCAGCTTCGAAGGGCTAGTTTGGGAATTAACCCACATTTACACCATGTTTCTGAGAAACAAATATAACTCAAATAGCACCAAGGACTTTGGAGCATAGTTCTTTTCAAGATGGGGATAACTTGCATGGGAAAATCTTTTAAAGTACAAGTCCTCATTTATCATGAAACCTCATTATTCCAAAATCTTGGCTTCTATTCAGGCTCTGCTGAAGATTACCTTTGTCCTAGTATGATGGTTTGCTTCACAATGCCTCATAATAGTAGATGTAGAGTTGGCACCTTCAATTTAATTCTGCTGATGAAACTTCAACACATTAATGCAGATGGATTTTGTTAATTACCACTGAATTTTTATCTGTTCCTAAAACTGAGACTGGAAGGCTTCTGTTTGGAAGCCCTCTTCAGAAAGATAGCCAAGGAAGGTTTTTATTGTTTGTTTGTTTCTGTCTCCACATTTAGCAAATTAGTGATGTTCTGAGAAGAGAGGAAAGATCTGGTCATAGATGAGGGCAGTGATCCAAGTTCTTCTTCCCCCTTCAATAGTAAATGATGAAAGAGTTGATCATGTTCATTTTTCGTGCTGGTTCCTATTTGACCTTAATCAAACCCTGATTTTCCACAAGTCACCCTTTTCATCTTTTACATCCTGTCAAATTTGCAAGTTTCCTTTATGGTGACTTATGCTTAAGATATGTCTTTGTCAACCTGTGCTTTAGGGAATGCAACTAGGTCAAGGGTGATGCCTTGGCTTGTAGACTGGGTGTAGAACATGGGATGCATTGATGTGCTGAGATGAGAGAGGCACTGTATAGATGGCGTGTACCGGAGGATCAAACTCCTAAAGGCATCTATCAAAAATACAGAGGACTGCCATCATTGCTTCCTGATGAATTCTTCTGCCTCTCGTCTTCTTCTCCCCCAGGTGTATCCTCTGATTTATGCTCCTGTGACCTCTCTAATACACTCTGTGCATCAGGTCATAATCACCATGATTAAAAACTTCCTGGCATTTCCAAGCAAACTATAGCAATAAGCCACATCCATCAGATTGCCTGTTTTATCAATGAAGTTTTCTTGAAACTTCATCTATGCCCATTTGTTTCCATCTCTTCTATGACTGCTTTTGTCCTATGAAGGCAAAGATGAGTTGCAGCAGAGACGTGTGTCAAAAAAATAATTCATTTTATATTTATATGACCGTTTGCAGTAAATGTTGACTGACCTCTAGACTGCATGATCAAATTCAAACCCCAAGTGGTGATTTTCCCATGTTGCCTTCAGTCCACGTTGCAGGCTCGTCAGCTCCTCCAATGAACCCTGCACACTCTAAGTCACTGTAAATAGCTCATTATTCCTACATGTGCTACACACTCGCAGTTTACAAGTCTTCTAGATGTATTTCCTCAACCTCAGTGTTTCAAGGCACCCTGGTTCAGTCCTTCTAGTTCAGTTCTGTGGCACAGCCTTTTGTCACTGCTCAGAATAGATTCTTTCAGACACCTCTTGTCTCTTTCTTAGCTGTTGCAGTCTCTACCTCTTCAGTAGGAATTGGAGCCTCTGATTGTCCTCTATGCCTTCCCCCAGAGCCTGGTTCAGCCCTAATCACACAGTAGGTAGTCATGAAGTAGGTGTTCAACTGATACTAAAGAAGTGAGGTGACCATCCTGCCTTTAAACTGAACAGAGGACATCCTGGAGTAAAGCAAGTGCTGTCACATCATCACATTAATCAATGTATTAATGTTGCTCATTAAGCAAACTAATATACTGTATGTGTTCACTTCATTGGAGACAGATAATAGAAACAGAAGCAGCAAGCAGGGGGCTCAGCCACAGGGAAGTCTGGATCTGGCCTTGCCTGCCCTGAATGCCAACAGCCAGCATCCAGCCTCCTGGGCATCTCCCAGAAGGCCTGGAACCAGGCAGGTGGGAACAACTGCCAGATGGCATTCCAGGGCAGGTGCAAGCAGATGCCTGAGTTCCAGGTAATCATTATAAAGCAAATATCTACCCTTATTCTCTCTTGGCGATCACTTGCCTACACCCCAGGAAAAAAAAAAACAACAGGGGCAGACCGATTTGCTTTCTTACTGTGCCTGAATTCCAGGAGACAAAACTAGATGGATGAGATGGAGTGGTGGTTTCTTAGCATCCCACCTCTGCTTGCAAGTAAGAAAAAAAAGAGCTTCTGAAAGAAGCTGCCTCCAGGTTTTATGTATACACACGATCACTCAGATTGGTTTGCCAGAAAATGGCAGGCACTCTAGTCTGCCATGACTTCTCAGAGGTGAGTGAAAAACAGAGCAAAACATAAACTGTAACACAGCATTGGTCTTGCTGCCTCAAAGTGGAAATTGCTGATGGTCAGGTGGACCTGTGGATACTTTTCTTGCCTGTCAACCCCAGGCCCAGATTGTAACGTTTGGTGTGTCACAATGTCACTTCCTTCTTCACTGTCCATTCTCCCCTCTTCTGAAAGTCTGTCCTTTGTCAGGAAAGTCGAATCCAGCACGGGGCCTCACTTCTAGTCTCAGTGTTCTCTCCTTTTCCTCAGTGTGAGCAGTTGTCATGAAGTACAGTGGTTTGAAACCTGAAGGTCCATATATGATAATCAAACTTCCTATTTTTTATTAAAATCCACATTTGCCTCAAGCTTGCTTGTTGTTCTTTGTTTCCTAGCATCTCGTTAGAACAGCTTGATGTGACGGGACAGTGTGAAGATTTTGCATTCAGAAGGAACGTGTTCAAGTCCCAACTGTACCGCCTTATAAGCTGTGTGACTTTAAGCAGTTCAATGTCCATCAGCCTCAGTTTCTTTCATCAATAAAAGAGAAGATAATAATATTTAACTCATAGAATGTTAGTGACTTAGACACTTCATAGGATCTTAATAAATGAAAGCTGCAGATCACAGGATAGTTAGTGTCACTAGTTTGTCTGATTTAAAACCACGAATGATACAAATAAAGAAAGAAACTTTTTATGTCCTTCTCCCTCTCCATAACAGTAGTTACAAATTATGTGTTTAAATATTCATTCTTTTTAATTTTTTTTTTTTTTGAAAACAATACTTCTACCATAGCTATGTCAAAAAGGTTGAAAGCAGTAGGAGCCCACTTGAAACCACTTTGAGAGAAGTGGTGTAAATGGAAAAGGCAGAGAAATGTGATTATTCCAGAAATTCTTAAGTTGTTTTCAATATTAGCTCAGATTTAGCTTCAACAAATAGTGTCTGTTTGCCTCGAATGCACTATATCCCATTAGATGGAGCACACTCAATTATCCTTTTCAGTTGTCAGACCCACCTCTGTGTGGGCTGAAGGCAGTCAAGTCCAACTTCCTGAGTGGGGCTCACCACTTCATGACACCTGGGGGTTGACAAAAAAGACAGGCTTCCTTAGTTTTTGTCCCTGTAAATGAGAGATTCTGTCACCCCAAAAACTGGACTATTGGCAGGTCACTATGGGTATTTCCCTTTGGGAAGGTTAAGAATACAGACTGCAGCATTGAGTATTCAAATAACTTGCTGTTGTCATTAGTAGGTATACCAGAGCAGCCAGGATTGAAACCCTTGCATTCTAACTCCAGTTTCCTTATTTATAAGAAAGCATTAATCTTCTTACTTCTCTTATATAGTATAGGTAAGAGTTTAGAATGGATCTAGAATCAGTATTGTCATCATGGCAGCCCAAATGCCTCTGTGATGTGTTGGTTAAGTGCATAATACTTAACTTTTAAGCTCCATGTACCCAGTGACCTAGAACACAGATCAGTAAGTAGTCACATCAGGAAAAAAATAGTGCGTTCGGTTTTGTGTCACTGCTCTATGTGAAGCATAAGTGTGTGTGTGTGTGTGTGTGTGTGTGTGTGTGTGTGTGTGTTACCTTCCACTTGGAGAGTCACACTGTATGCTCAGCACTGTGCTAAGAAATCTGCATCTATCTAACCCTAAGTAATTCTGAAAGTATATGGGGGTCCTTTCAGTAGCTGATTTTATAACTGAGAAATCTCAAGTTCGTTGAAGAAAATAAATTTCCTACAGTTGTCAGAGTTGAGATTCTAAGATTTTTTTTTAAAGACCTGTGTAATTGGTCTGAATATCTCTTTAACTCAAAGGAATAAAATATCAGTTCATGAGCATAGACCTATAATAAAGCGATATGTAGAAAGTTTCCTTGTATAAAATGTTGCATATCTAAGATTCATGAATCAAGATGAGAAAATAAAACCCTAAACACTCATATTAGAGAAATGTCCATTCTGCGTTCTACTTGGCTGAATGTTAAAGTTCTTCAACTGCATAGCTCCTGCTAAGTATTAAGTTACAGCAATACTTTTGCCTAGACCGTTCTTTGATGAATGTCTAATGGATTGACATTTTCCCAGCATGTTGGGCAAATAATATCTCAAGGATTTTCTCAGTACATTAGGCCAAAGAAGACAGAATGTGAGAAGTGTTTGTGATACATGATACCTGCAAATTAAAATATGTACCAATGGTGAAGGATTCTTCAAAGAAACCCTCGAAAAGTTAAGAGTTTTATAGTTCAAATAGAACCAAACTGTAAATGTTTGAAAGGGAACAATAATGTTATATCTATTCCTAGTGCCTGTTTCTAGCCTCTTGTCCTCTCTTGGCTTTGAGATGGAAACACTGCTCTCCCTCTTCCATGGAAAACACTTCAAACTGGAGAGGTAGTGATTCAGACATGCCTGCATTTGAGAGACTTTGTCTAACCCCTCTGTACCTGTCTCTTATTATATTTTTGGTTTATTTTAGTTTTCTATGATAACTGGAGTCAAGCCAAAGTTCTAACCTGGGCACCAAGGGTGTCCAAAGGATGTGTCAGTGACAGGGTTTTATTACACTGGACCTGTTGGGAATTCAGTAGCTAAGTGAGTTGGATGGAAGCAGAGACCTGTCTGCCTTTGCTGAAATATTAATGAAGGCAGGACAGTTTTGCATCATGTCTTCTTGTCCATATGCCCAGCAAGTGACAAAAATTTGAACTTGGATCTCAAATTCATGATGGATAGCCACTGAGAATAAGACTCTTCTACATTTGGAAAGAAGCAGCGATAGATCAGATTTCGATGTGTCCCTGAGAAGGGGGCTGTATGAACTCATTGCATCCAGACTGAAAATTAGGAAATAGGATAAGAGAAAGACCTCAGGTAAACTTGAATGATGTGGCCTCACCCTCAAGGGAGAACTGGAAACAGCACAACCCTGGGAACAGTGGATGTAGATAATGCCTCAAGGTGGGCATGAGGCAGCCCCTCACAACTCCCTGTGTGTATCAATGACACAAGAATATAATGACTTTTGTGCTCTATAGATCAGTGTGGAGGTGACAAAAGGTCCCAAATAGATGTATCACAGATTTCCTGTAGTCCCGTTCGTCCAAGGAAGAATAAAGTAATCCCAGACATTAGGGACAGTGGATCAAGGAGGCATCACTGAAATATGGTGGCTAAGAAAAAGCAGATTTCAGATCCAAACTTCTCTACATTTCAGTTTCCTCCTGTATAAAATGGGGAGGATAATAGTGAAATGTTTAGAGTCTGACATAAAATAAAAGCTTTATATCTATTTGCTGTTATTGTTACTACTCAGTTTTTAAAAAGAAGGAAAAGTCTATTTTTCATGCACCTGAATTTGGAGATTGGGACTAGTTTTTAGAGACTCTTGATATCCAAACTTGAAGAAGGGAAAGGAGTTATAATGACTGGAAGTGACACATTCAGCTAAATTCCGTTACATTTTTATACTCCACCTTTTCTGCCCCCACAAGTCTTTCTTTATTCACAAGCCCAAACAATTTATTCTGACACACAGACGATTTTCATGACCTTGGGCAGGTCACTTAGTTCTTCTAGATCTTTTTTATTTTCCCATCTGTGAAATGAGCAGCATAGCAAACTCAGAGGGTTGTTATGAGTTCCAAACACGCATCTGTGAGATGCAGATGCAGGAGTAACAGTGCCCAGCATGGAATCAGTGCTCAAGAGACTATATAGGTTTGCCTTATTGTTTGGACTCATCCTAATCCCTATTGTGTCACTAAGAGGTGGGGGAAACACTAATATTAGGAAGTCTAAATCTAGAATAGAGGAAGTTGCTCTCACTGTTCTTGATCAGCCAAACGCATTGATGGCCGCCATACTTGTTCATCAGCTCTGGCTTCAACATGGCTCCCCCTCCAGTGTGTGTGAAAATCACTGCCTGTGATATATCAGTGTGGAGATGATTTGAGGAGTTCTGTAGTCTGCTTGTTGATTATGACTGTGTTCTTGCCAACTTTTGTGTAATTAAATCCATCCGAGGCCTTAGGTATGTTTTTAGCCAGATCTGATTTATTTAGAAGTTTTGCTATAAAATGAATGCCAAGGTAAAATGTGTTTTGTTTCTTTTGCTCCACAAATGCCTTAAAAATCCAATCTCAATGTCAGTGACAGGTATTGATATACTTTGTCAAACAAGAAATATTTTCAGCTTCTCAAAGTAAAAATTCAATGATTTTCAGCAGACTTTCCTAAGATAATAATGTAATTTATCTTTCAGAGAATATTAAAGGCAAGCCTTGAAGGTGAGGGCAAAAAGCCCATTTGTGCCTCAATTTAGAAAGATAATTTGGAGAGAACCGCATTTATATTCATTTGAATTTAACAACCTGGAATGGCAAAGTTCACATTAGTGATCATTTCTACCCAAGATTTTCATTGAAAAAAAAGAAATGATTATGTTTTCTGCTTTGAAAATTAGACAAACTTATGTTGCCTGTGGTGAAATGGAGGTGGTAAACAACTCTCCCCAACCCTGCAAAAAAATAAAGGTGTAATGAGGTATTCTGATTAATTAAATTTTATGTCTATTGTATTTAAGCAAATGATATATATTTAAAACAATGATATGTAAACAAAAAAAAGAACTCTGGTAAAATGCCTGACTTTAACTTCTTGCCTTAATTTGACAAGATCTGCTGGGGCCATCATCTGAGTTGCATCTTAGACATAATCCAAGATATGGAAAAGTTTTAAGGCTGAGTAGGGACAATGTTAGCAATCTTTTTTTCTTTTCTTTTCATTTTCCCCTCTCTTCCCTTCTTTCTCCCTTCCTTCTGTTTCTTTCCTTCTTTATTCCCAGGGCTAGGCATGAATGAATGGAACCCAGAATCTAGATTATGCTAGACAGGCAGTCTATCACTGAGCTACACCCAGCCCTAGAAATCTTTTTTATTTACTTTTATTTTTTTATGATAACTTCCTTGCCCTGGTAGTAGTGGTAGTGGTTGTTCACATTATACTTTATTTTGTGTTATTCTACTCATAGCTTCTATGATTATGATTTGCTTCCTCCTCAAATTCATGAAGGAATATATAAAACTAGGAGAGTGGAAATTTTAAATTAGTTTGAATTCTTAAAGATGTCCTTCGCATTTGAACATCTTGAAGAGGGAATGTAGAAGCAGAACCAAACTGTATATTGGCCTCTCCTCTCCAAGACCATCTGGTAAAATGTAGAATATGGCCAAACTGTGACACTGGCAAAATTTTCACTTATGACTAGTTCTCTTCTTTGAACCTCTCTTTCTCAGTTCTTTAGTTTTTCCTTCTTCTCAGGAGCCACCAATAGATGCCTAAACCTTTCCTGCAGTCCACTTGGGGGAAAAACAGAAACAAGTATTAAATCTACTCACTATCACAGAGAGATTACCTCCTAACTTCCGCTTCTTCAGCTTTATTTTTAGGAGCTTTGTTCATTTCCTCTAAGAAATCTGCTTTAAATTAATCCCCTACCCACAGGAACCATACATTAGTATTGTGGATAAATTGTCCCCAAACCTGCCCTGGAAATCCAGCAACTTTCCCTGGTGCCGCTTGCACTGAAATTACTTTGTTGCCAACTGACCTCTTCTCTAATTTTCCTTCCATTCCTTGGGATCCCACATGGGCTCCAGAGTAAGCCACAGGTCTTGGCTCTTTTTCAGACTTCACTTGGTCTATTTCCAAGAACAGAAACCTGGCCAGGGGTTTTCAATTAGCTGCCCTCAGGCATCTTAAGATCTCATCAGAAATGCACTATACAGTTGCATAAGGAAGTGGAATAACAACAACCAAGGCAGTAAATTATTAAGTGACAAAAGGACAAATGTTTCAGGAAACCAGAGCGGGAAGACAGTGCAATGGCAGGGAGTGGGGTACTTGAGTAGGGGTCTACAGTCTGGGTTAATAAGTGCCGAAAAGAAGGAGAAGAGAAGAAAAGGGCATTTCAGTTCACAGGGACAGGCTGAGCAAAGACAGGTCTGAGGGTGGAAATGCTCAGGAATTTCAGAGACAGATGGGCACGGTGAGAGTAATAAGAAGTGACTGTGGGAAATAAGGCAGGCTTGGTGTGAGGACTGCCAGTGCCAAGCTTCTACAGCAGGTGGAGATAAGAAAGCAAAAGAGGAGAGTTTATCATGGTTTAAAATCACTCAGTGTCCCCTTAAAACTTTACCTCCTCAAGACCCATCTTGGGGAGCAATTAGTTAAGTAGCCTTACTACTAAACATGGCAACAGAGAGAGTGACATTCAAATAAAACTTCCTAGATTCACCTGCTGGACTTTGTCACCCCTTTGCTCTTATCCCTCAGCCCACAGACAGCCATGTGCACACTGTCACCTTTAGAGATCATCTTTATGAAATGACCTTACACACACACTGCATGGACAGTGGGTTTCCTTTTTCACCTGAACAATCCTTGGATCCCAACATGGTGGCAACCTTGCTGAAGGCAGGCACTACTCTATTCCTTTCTGTTTTATTGAAAAAATATTTGAAGGCCTAAGGGGAATGGGAAACCGAATAAGATTAATGAATTGAGAGAAGAGGAAATTAATTTTTATTTTCATAAATGGGAAAAACTCTAAAGGAAAATGGAAAAATAATGTTTGGGTATATTTTTAAAGCATATCTTTATTTTTATTTAGCACTTGTCAATTTTGCGTTTAAGATCTGTTTTCAAATGTTTTCATGATGTAGCTCTTGAATCTTAGGAAAGACAGAGTCCTGGTCTATACTCTGACACTGCCCACTCCCACCCCAGCCTCGAAGAACCAAGGCTGTACCATGAAGTGCCCAATGAATGCAGGCTATTGATAAGAAAGAACTTACTGATTTTGGCATTGAGTCGCAGAAGATGTAATCAGGGAAAGTGTTCTATAGTTTGTGGTATCCATTGGGCACCTCAAAACATGGGGAGAACTGACTCTGTCTGACTTTGTGCATACCTTTTTGCTATTATTATACCACATAACGAAGTTTGAGAAGACAAACCTCAGAGCCTTAAATGGCATCTGGAGGCTGAGTCAGTTCCACATGGCAATGCAATTATCTCAGCTTGTTTCAGTCTGCTGAGAGGTAGCAATAATATTTCAACAGTGTTCCATTGCATTAAAATGTTTTGATACCTGTTGGAATAGCATTGCCTTAATGTTAATAAATCCATAATGGTCACACAGGCAGGGGTGGCGTATGAATCACTCTGGAAGGGATATCCATTAATCAGCTCCTTGGGGCTGATTTCTTTATTCATTCCCTCCTAGGGTTTAGCATCTGTGAAGAAGGAGACTTAGCTTTTTTTATAGCCATCTAGTATCTAAATTTTAAAATCTTTCCCCCTATGATGGTCAAATCCAGGTTATCAACACAGACGAATGAAATCTAACACATGGACAATCCAAAGTTATTCATACTTTTTTAAAAAAGTCTTTTTGTTTTTGCAATGTGTTTTATATTCAAATGTGGATATAGAACTAGGCCAGTGTTTGATTTGATGACTTGACTTTAAAAAAAAAAAAGTGTTTAAACTTCTAGTGAAAACTTGATTGGTCTAGGAAACTGCCTAATTTTGTTACTTACTTCTGATGCTCAACCCCTTTGGACCCAACTCACAAATTTCTCTTCTTCAGACTCATTCTGGAGTAGATATATGTAGTAAAGTCAAAAGGTTTCTCAGAAGTGAACTAAATACCTAAGATGCTAGTGATGCAAATGTCCAGTTATAGTTCTAAGAAGCCTAACAGTGCCATCTGTCTAAGTTAGAAGAGTATGCTGTATGGCTAGCTTGTTGATGTGTGGCTGCCACATAAAATCACTTTTGCAAATGTGTCCTTTAAACAAGAGACAGATCATGTTATTGAAATATACAGCAAAAAGAGCATCCTTAGTGAGTTTGTCCTTTATGCAAATTGATGTTTGACATTTGGCCTCTTCCTTATGAAAGAATTACCTTGATGATCGACTAAATGGTAAATTTTTTTTATATTTAAGATCTGCAATAAGTTTGTTATACCTTCCTTGTGTTCTGATGATGGGACAGAAAAAGAAGATTCACATTGTCATCAAAGGATTCTCAGCTCTCTTTTAAAATGTCAAATCAAATGGAGAAGATTCTTTGTTTGTTTGTTTCAAGGTTGGTTGACCTTTATCAGAAAGTAAATCTGGAAAGGAAATTATCCTTTTTGGAGCCATTATAAAGCTGTTATACAAAGGAGAGATTTTATCCTCTTAGACAGGACTTGGACCCTTATGGAGAATCCTTGCAATTGGATAGGAGATAACTTTCCATGTTCCATAGCACAGTATAGTGAGTATAGAGGATTTTGAATATTCTCATCTCAAACAAAATGTTCAAGGTTATAGACATACTAATTACCCCGACTTAGTCATTAGATATTATGTACATATATTGAAATGTTGCACTGTACCCCATGCATATGTATGGTTTTCACATCAATTGGTTTTTTAAGTAAAATCCTTGAAGATCACCATTGGTGATCAGCTTCCACTGTTCATATTATGAACACTTGCCTGGCACCCACAGTGCAGTGTGCACCAAGCACTGGAACATGGTGATCACAAACATGGCAGAGAACTCACTGCCCTGGGGAACTTACAGCAATTTGACACCTGCCTATAAACCATCCAAAGCACAGTGGAATGGTCACCATGAGCTTGTGCTAGCCAATATCTGCTTCATGGCAAGAGCCCTGGTCAGCTGGGTGGTTCTGAGATGACTGTGCAAAAAACAGATGATTTGGATAAGGAAGAAGAGCCCGTGTGGCGTGGTAGGAATCAGAGTGAAAACCAAATCACAGTGCAGCCAGCAATTTCTATCCCCTTTCTCCTTACCCTTCCATTATGACTGCTCAGTTTATCACCAATTCTTCTTTCATAGGCCTCTTGCAAGGTTCTCCTCTTTTGTATATCACCACTAATGCCCTTTCTAAGACCTCAATACCACCTAACCAAGCAGCTTCAAAATCAACAGCATTTGTTTCTTCCAGTTGTACTATTTAGCACCTAACCATATTTCTCAAAATACCTTTCCATCATGTTTATTTTTGCTTATAAAGTGAAGCCAAATCAAACACACCAAGCAAGACTTTCCTGTTCCTGGTGAGTCTACCACAAATTCTTGTGCCTGGCATGTCTTTAGGAACCCTCAGCAGTGGGTTCTTTCTTATAACAGATTTTATTTTTCTCAACTTTTTTATATTCTGTTTTTCAGTCTCAGGAAATAGAATTCTTTCATCCTCACCAAAAGGTCTTGAGTATTTCTGGCAAAATCTGTCTAGACCTCACTACCTCTCAGAACTTTTCTTGGGTTTGCTGGACTCTTCCTGTGTTCTGGTTATAAATCAGTTACTCTCAGTGTCACTTCTTTTGTGCCTTCTGGATACCACTTGAGGGCCCTCTTGGTCATGGTGAGTTGATCACTTTAGTATAGTAACTAATCCATACCTGGGACTGGATTAGGCACCTGCCTGGTGCACTTTGGTGTCTAATATGAAGAACTAGCCACACCTCCTGCCAAGAAAGGGAATAATGCTTGCAAAACACAAGCCTGTGAGTGATGAATGGTTAACTGAGACTTTTGTGAACACTAAAATCCTAATTAAATATGATTTAATTCTGCTTATAGTGGCAGAAAAGGGTTCTTACAGTTCTTTTGTCTGATTACATCACTTGCTACATTAAGTTCATTAGGGATGTTAGGCAGTGAATAAAGGCCAAAGGAAATGAACCGTTTTTAATGAATGAAGAATAGTATGGAGGCCATTTACTAGCCAAGATGAATAGTAGCAATAAACTATGGATTCATTTCCTTGACACTCTGTTTAAATGCATGTCTGTTGCCTGTTCTACTAAGAATCATGAATCTGAGGAATGAGCGTTACTGTTTTTTTGAAACTACTTTGGGTAAGAATACTACCTATTTGTTAATCTTAAAATTCTTGAATTGTAGTTTATGAATGTTTTTGAGAGCTTCTTATCCAGTTGGGATGAGGAGAATGTTTCATGCGTCTTTCTGTCTCATTTAGATAATCAGGAAGCTTCTTCAAAAATGGAAGGGTACCTATTCCATGCCAGCTCCCTTTAGGAAACATGCATAAAGCCTTCCTCATTGCACTGACTTGGAGCTTGGGTTACTTGTATCAAAGGCTTTTGCATAGATTTGTGACTGTGGAAGATAAACCATTCCAAAGTTTAAAATTATGCACTGTTTTCAAAGAGGTAGCCATTGCACTTTTGTAGGAATTTTAATTTAACAGAGAAATGAAAGGAAAGCAGTCACATCTTTCCATCATTGCCTAACACCTTTAAAAGTATATTTTAAAATTCATACCACTTGGATATTCATGCCTATGGCCTTCAAAACTTTTTCTTCTATCTACTCCGCTTGCCAATCTCGAGGAGAAACCACAGTGCAGATAGTAATTAAGAGACTGCTGGTTTCTTCCACAAAATGGGCTTTATATTTGAAAAATTGCCTTTTCATACTCCTTCCTTGTAAAGAGCTCTGCTCCATGCCATTGCTGCCTTCTCCATTTGATACATGCTCACTAGGACATTAGTGTTTAAATAGAAGCTGACTATACTAGGATTTGTTTTTTCTAGTTTCTGGCTATCAGAAGTCAAATTAATTTTATTTCTGTATTAAACGCACGCACACACACACACACACACACACACACACACACACACACACGGGCTGGAGATATAACTCAGTTGGTAGAGTGCTTGCCTTGTATGCACAAGGCCCTGGGTTCAATCCACATCACCATAAAAAATTAAACACACACACACACACACACACACACACACACACACACACACTAAAAAATAATTAAAAAATTATAAAGGACTCCTGAGTTTTGGCCTTGGGTAGAGTTTTAAAGGTTGAAGCCTGGTGGGAGAAGCTTTCTTTGTCATATCTCACCTCCCCAGCAAGCCTACCAGTTCTGCTTTGGAAATCTCTCTCTAACTTATCCTTTCCTCTCCACACCACCTGATACTGGCCCAGATAATCTTTATTTTGGTCCTGCTGCAAGACCCCTCTCTGTCCATCTGACATCTGCAAGCTACCTCTTGCATTCCATCTCATCATCATAGTTTCTTCCTAACAAAGCTGCCAGGGATATCTCTCCTAAAGATTGGAAGTTGAGTATCTGCTTCCTGCATACATTAGCAGGTATGCATTGAACAGTTTAGAAATATGATCCACCCATGGTTTGACCCTGACCTTCTGTTGTTGATAAAGAGACATTAAATGGTACAAGGAGTATAGTAGAGAAAATAGGAAAGTGAGGACATTTAATAAGCCTGGATTCCATAGTTGGCCCTTTGATATGTGCTAAGCATTTAATGCTATAAACAATCATTTGCAGGGGCATTATTCATCTACCCAACCATCCTTCATCCATTCATTCATCCAACCATTCAACCATTCATACATTTTTGATTCACTTATTCATTCAACAGATATTTTTGTACCTATTATGTGCTAGCACAGTTCAGAATCAAGGCTGCTGTTCTCATGTAGTTCATATTTTTAGAGAGATAGGCATTAGGCAATATTATCTGAAGATTATCATTCAAATGTCACAGTGAATAAGGGTCACATTTTTTGTCATGCACTAATGCACTCAAAATTGTGCTTAGGAAATTTGCACTCCATGGAATATATAGAATAGAAGGAGATGGGAAGAGTGAAGGCACCTGTTGAGAGGAACTTGTATCAGGCAAAGCCTAATGTGGATCCGTGGAAATTATGAGGAAGGACAGATATTAGAATGTTTAGGATGACGAATCCTTGGCTTCTGGCCACTGAATGGATAGAGAGAGAGAAAAATTGGAGGAGACTCAAAAATGACTGCCGTTTTAGGTTTAGAGAATTGGGTGCGTGGATTTCCCTTCACGAACATGTTTTGAGAATTGAGGGAAATGGAAAAGGATGAGTTCTGTACTGTCATATTGACTTACAAACATCACATAATTAGAGACACACAGCTATAGCACTGTGCACTGGTCTATAGCATTGTTTGTAGGCATGAAATGAGTATTTGCCATTTCTCACAGCGCAAAGTGAGCCTTTGAAGCAAAGGCAAATTAATTTATGCTGGGGGAGGGGGGAGATGATGAAAAACAAATAAGCAAACAAAACAGCAATCACTGCAGAAATCTGTGATTAACAGAGCTCACTCTTTTCATATTTAGGGACTCTTTTTTTTTTTTTTTTTTCTTTTTAAAGTCTCTTTCTGCCATTTCTGATCATTTGGCCTTGTTTTTGTGTTTGGCTTTCACTGTTAGTCACTTTGACCCAATTAACCTTCCTTCCTAATCAATAAATGAGACTGTGCTTCCTGCAGAGGGGTTGAACAAAAGAGATACAGCTTTCCATTTCCCCAAAGCCCTCAGGTCACTTCTGTGGCGGGGAGGGTGGTACACTGGCTACCCTGAATTCTGGAAGCAAGGATGGAGGAGGTGCTGTTTCTCTGTGCATTCCTTAGCCAAGAGGGCTCCTGCTGTGCTGCTGTTCCTGCCCAGGGATTGATCACAAATTTTTAAAAGGGATCCTGGACTGAGGTTGAAAGGAAAAGGCCAACAGAGGGGAAATGGTAAGTCAGCACCAACCTTAATATACTGATGTAGATTTCTTCCAGTTGGGATTTCAGTACTTACCCCAAATGCCCCATCCAGGTGTGAACAGGCTTCCTACCACTGTGGATGCAGCAGTTTTGGAAGACACCCACAGGAAGATGTTCTGGAGACTGTATTTAAGACGGTACTGTTACACCTGGCTCAATTTCCTCCTTTTGGTTTGGTTGATTGACTGATTTCCTTTTTCACTTCTTTTGTATGTGTGAAACATGGAGGCTAGCAGTGACCAATTCTCAGTTCTTCTTCCCCCAGAGTCTATATTGCCAATAGAACTCTTCCCTAGACCCTGAACCCACCTGGGGAGCAGAAGCTAGATAGGAATCTGCAAGTCATAGGTTCTTGGGATCACTCTAGAAGGATTCCAGGTGAGACACACATAGTAGCAGGCAGGCTTTGGTTGGGAAAGTTGAGAATCCTAGAGATAAGCCTACAGTGCAGGCACTAGTAACCTAGACTATTTTCTGAAGAAAACAGTGTGTCTCTTTGAGAATCACGATTTTTAAGCGGTTTCAATTTCTTCATCCTTGTTCTATTTTCTTCTACCCCTCCCCCCCCTTAAGCATTTAATCATCCCTTGGTAATAGCCTTTAGCAAATCTCCTGTGTGAGGGTTAAGATGACTTCCTCACAAGGGTGGTTTTGAAGATCAGGGAGGGTCCTGTTGACCTGGAAACAAGAGAGAGTGGTGACCTGGTCTGGATCTTTTCTTTAAATAGGATTATAGTAAACTATGGCTGGGAGGGGGTATGGGGTTGTTCTGACATACCAGGCCCCATTTTCTTGAAACATTTCTATTTTGATAAGGTTTCTCATGATTTCAAATAATAGTACTCTTAAGGGATTACTCTTATCTTTTTTTTTTTCTTTTGAGGGTTATGGATTAATTGTAAGGCCATCAATTTTGTGCATTCATCTAAATGTTAAGAGTTTCAAAAATGGCATTTAACATCTAACTTGGTCCTGAAACCTTTGCAATACAGCATGGACACAAACGTGCACACACACACACACACACACACACACACATACACACACATACCCCACATACAAGCTTTTGTTTTCTTCACATTTCATAGGGGAAGAAACAAAGGCTGAGCATTTAGGGGAGTTTTCTCCTAGGGATCAGACTAGTAACTGGCTGAGACAGGAATGAAGGGCAGGGGTGTATTGCTCAGCTCAATTTACTGTATAGTCAGAGGTGAGCTGGTTCAGCAGTTTACACTTGGGGTCCTGATGTACTAAAGGAGGCTATGAGGATGAAGGAAGAGCCTGCAGGGCACAGCCTAGGGCTGCTCATCACCATTGCCACCAGGGCAGCTTGGCTTTCATGTGTCTTCCAATTGTGACTCTAGGTATCATTTCATTTGGAAAAAATAAAATGTGATATTCTAGCTTTTTAAAAGTTTAAAAACCACCACACTTTTGGTTACTTTCTATAGCTGTATCAGATTCTGCTTTATTAACTAACTCTGAATTTGTCAATGTACATGTCTTTGATTCTAAGCTGTTGACCCCACACTGAAGACCGTTAAGGTTTTAAAGTATGTGTTTTAAAAGTGCTTCGTGGTGACCATGAAATATTCCAAGTGTCATGATTCAGACAAACTTTGTAAAGTGCTTGAAGAAGTATGGTAGTTGACACATTTGAGATTTCCAAATGTGAGTTCGCTTTTATAGTTCAGAGGTGGCTTTTCCCAGGAATGCTCATCAGGGAAACCTTTTTTGGCTGGGGATTAAACCCAGGGACACTTAACCACTGAGCGACATCCCTGGCTCATTCTATGTATTTATTTTGAAACAGGGTCTCCCTAAGTTGCTTAGGGCCACACAAAGTTGCTGAGGCTGGTTTTGAATTTGTAATCCTCCTGCCTCAGCCTCCAGGGTTGCTGGGATTATAGATATGCACCATCATACCCAGCAGGAAACCTTTCAATGTGAGGCATTGGATTAGGGACAGAATCACAAAACTGCCACATGGGGCAGTATACTATACTAAAAGGAAAATTGAGACAGCAGTAGAAGTAGTTTTGATTTTATTGAAAAGAATGGCCCCAGCCAAGAGAGACTTTGGCTCAGTCAAGTCTGAGAGAAGTACAAGTAAAATGAGTTTGACCAAGTGGAAAATGGGTGCTCTGAATCATTGTCCACACTGTTTCCCTGACCACTAGATCAAACATGTACATGACTATGCTTTGTGGGATCCTGGGAGGTAATTTAACAGAGGTACTTAATTCTGACCCTCAGGCTGTGCAATACAATGAGAGCAAGGGAACAAGAAATGGAAAGATGAAAGAGAGTCTTCTGTCATAGACTCTGCAGGCTGTGATGGGGAGAACCCTACTCTGGATACTGGGAAAACTGGTTCCTGCCCCACTAGCCTTGCAGTATCCATCTGAGAACAGCTCTGCTCTCTGCTCCCTGATGGATCAAGTGTGTTCTCCTGGCCATCAGACTCTGCAGGACTTCCTTCCCTTCCTGTGCCTCCAGGAGAGCATCAGGCCTATCACACCTGATAGTGTCTAAACCACCTGCTTAGCCCCCTCCACCCAACTCTCACATCCAGCCCACAGACGTAGCTGCCCCTCCTACCTGGGTCATTCTGTGCACGCCAGAACATCTAGCCCCAGGTGGCAGTATGTTTCAGCTCAAATACCTCCACATTCATAAAATGCTCTTTGCTCACTTGGGCTACTTGTTCAAAGGCATTTAAAAAGCTCCACATGAGTATTTAGGATGATCAGAGTGATGGTGCTGCTAGCAGCTGCCATGTGTGAAAACACCATCACCATTGCTGCCTTGCCCCCATACTACTAGGTCAGATGTTCATCTCGAAAATTCTGGTATTGAAGTTTCCACTGAGTTCTTCCTTCTTGGATTTTCAGAAGGATTCTTTGTGTCCAATTCATTTTACCCCACCCTCTCTAAACTGAATTTTTGTTTCTGCCTTTCTTCAATTCTATTCCAGATTTTTAAATCTGAGACTGATCTTTGTTAGGTGTCAAGGCCAAACGGATGTACCTGCCAACAATAGCCCTGGGAGGTGGAACTGATGCTGCTCCTGCAGCCTCCAATTCAAAGCTATATAAATAATGCATCTTCCCCCCAGCATGCTCAGGCCTAGCTAGTGAGTGCCCTGCTTGGAAATCCAGGACCTTAATCAGAACACCATTTCTACCAGCAGAGAGAAGAATGACGTGTTGATTCCTTTTTGTATCTTTTCTCACTTTACTTGTCCAGTAGTACACGGAAGTGTGTAGAATTCTATGTTTATTGTACATTTAATGAACTGAGCAGAGCCCAGGAAAAGGAGCACTGCATTTAGAATCAGATCTGTGATTTTTGTCCATATTGCAGTGTCAACCTGTGGTCATTCATTCAGTCCTAAACATTCTAACTCAGTTTTTTAATCTGTAAAATAATTGCAATAATATTCCTCTTGCCTTCTGGGTATCACATGAGGGAAAACATGTTGATTGTTACTAACGGCATTCATTTAGATTTCTGCAGTATCATGGAAATCTCTGGAAAGCAAATTTGGAGGGCAGTGGACAGATGAGGCAGTGAGGCTTGAGCATCACCCTTTCTTTCCCAAGAATTCAGAAGCTCCACTGGATTCAAGGCACAATTTCCAGACTCTAATCTGAAACACCTTAGTTCTGTGGACTCTTGATAGGTTTTCTATTAAGGCAGGATTTTTTTTTTAATATGCATTGTTTAGTTGTAGTTGGACACAATACCTTTATTTTATTTATTTTTATGTGGTGCTGAGGATCGAACCCAGGGCCTCACACTTGCTAGGCAAGCGCTCTACTGATGAGCTACAACCCCAGCCCTAACCCAGGATTCTTTATGCAAACTGATGGGAAAATAGAAGTGAAAGGTTTGGGGAAAAAAAAAAAAAAGATTTCTTTACTACACTACTTTTCAGAGCCTTTATTTATGCTTTAGTATTTGTAGATTTCCAAGAGGAGGGAGACAATGTACAGTTGTATTAATCAGTTTTGGGTTAACAAAATACTTGAGGCACATAACTTTATAAAAAGAAAAAGGTTATTTAGTTCACAGGGTAGGAGGTCCAAAGGCATGACTCCTGCATTTTTCCCTTCCTGGTAAAGACTGCATCACACCATGGCCGTCAGCCATGGTGGGAGCAGGTGTGGAAATGTGATCAGGTCTTGAAAAGGAACAGAGAGAAAGAAGATGGATGGGTTCCAGCTAGCTCCTTTCATTACAGTCCTCTTGCAAGACTCAACAGGTCACATAAGAACTCAAAAGATTGCACATGAACTACCTATACCTCTAGTGACCTTAGAACCTCCTGTCAGGCCCCACCTCCCAAAGCCACCTCTCAATAGCATAACCCTGCAGAGCAAACTGCAAATCATAATGGGCCTTTGATGGACAAATGCCATACTTAAACCCTAGCAACAGTCCTCCCAGATTTATTGGGATACAATAACCTTTTCTTAGGAACACTTTAGATGACTAATATCCTTGCAGATTTTTTTTCAATTTTTTTTTAGTTGTAGATGGACACAATATCTTATTATCTATCTATCTATCTATCTATCTATCTATCTATCTATCTATCTATCTATCTATCTTTCTATTTAATGTGGTGCTGAGGATTGAACCCAGTGCCTCACCTGTACAAGGCAAGAGCTCTACCACTGAGCCACAACCCCAGCCCCCTTGCAGATTTTGTTGTTAGAACATACTAAAGACAGGATATAACTCAGTGCTAACTCTATGGTATGCATACTCTAAGTAATCAGAAAGTAAAGAGTATGGCCCAGAATAGAGTTTGTGGAGAAAGAGACTGGTCCTGAAAGGACCAAGGGAATTTTTACATGTAGAGAAGAGAGGCTATGAGCAATGTTGTCTCATTTCTTCTTCTTCTTTTTTTAATATATATATATATATATATATATATATATATATATATATATATTTAGTTGTAGATGGACACAGTACCTTTATTTTATTTCTGTGTGGTGCTGAGAATCAAACCCAGTGCCCTCCACATGTGAAGCAAGCACTCTACCCCTGAGTTACAATCCCAGCCCCTCAGTTTTTCTTCTTGACCTAAAAGAATTCTACTATCTCCATTTTACACAGGAGAAGAAGAAAGGTTAAATAATCTGCTCAGAATCACAAAGCTATCAAGAAGTAGAGGGGATGTTTAACTCCAGAATCTCTGCTGTTTGTTACAAAGTGACGCCATGGAGGTAGCCCCAGGACCTAACTGGCAGCCATGAGTAGTGCCTGTCAGAAGTGATGCTGGGAAGAATGAAAAGTACTGGGTTGCAGAGGATCTTGGGAATCCGCCTTGAAGCTTCAATGTTTAGGACAGCACACAGAATGTGCATGCACACACTTGTGTTGTTGTACAATGCAGAAGACATCCAATGGAGGGGCCAAGTAGGGGCTACATCAACCCAGAAAGAGGTGCATATTAAAAAATTTGCATAAAACGCCATACAGTTAGTAGTGGCTCTGATTTTTTTGTTTGTTTTTTAATTTATTTTATTATTTTATTTTTTTTTGTTTTGTTTTAGATGCACACAATACCTTTATTTTTATTATTATGTGGTGCTGAGGATTGAACCCAGTGCCTTCCACGTGCGAGGTGAGCGCTCTACCACTGAGCTACTCCCCAGCCCCGTGGCTCTGATTCATTGAAGAAAAGAGAGACTTTTAAATTCCTCATGCACCCTTTGCTTCCAGCAAACTCATAGAACAGAAATTTGTCATGATGAGCTTAAAAGAGACATACTTAAGAAGAAAACATTTAGAGTACTTACTGGCAACGATCATTGTCTGTGCTTCATTTGTTTCACTCATTTGTGGTAGAAATCATGGTTTTGGCACTTAATAGTTTAGAGTACACCATCCTACATCTACCAAGGAGTGACGTGGGAAAAGTTAATGTTAGCTAGCCTGTACTCATAGTTGTGAAGAAAATAATTATTCTAAGTATTTATTTTTGATTAAATTAATAGATCAGCTGCTTGCTTGATTTATTTGTGAATATTATTTATTTAGAAATAAATAAGAACTCAAGTTTGTCAATATGTTTGTTTTACTTTACAAGGACAGGTAAAGAATGAGGCAATTTTTAGATCAGTGGCTTTGAAACAGTTCAGGAGGTGGGAATTCAATTGGATGTAGTAAGTACCTAATTATTTAGGGAATAGGGGGGCTAAAAACAATTCTAACAATATTCATTTGTTATTTGGAGGAGACCAACTATGTTTTAACAATGGGACTTGTGTGTTTTACCTATATACACTTTAAGAATCGCTAGATACACATATTTGCAAGTAGTAGTTCAAATTCATCCAGTCACTAATACTGACAATATTTGTTTAGTGTTTCAGATGTGTTACATTCTACATCTCATTTCAGAATCATCATAACATCCATGTAAGTACAAATAAGAAAACTGAGATATGGAGAGGTGGAATAACTTGTCTTGGATTCCTCAGCTAATTTGTAGGACAACCACCCTTCAAATCACACCTCAGAGATCACACTCATATAAAACCGTGGCACACCTGGGTTCAACTTCATCACCAGCAACCCATACAAGTTTCCATTGCACTCCTTAAGTAGTGCTGGAATTTGCAGAATGGAAGTGCATGCTGAAGCTTCATAACTAGATATCTTGTACCTCACCTATTATGTTATATTACCAAAATGAGTAAAGTTTTAGGGCACTTTGATAATTTGCTTTGAAATTTATTTTAATTTATATTTCTATTAATTTATTTTTCTCTTTAGTTGCCGTTTTGTCTTCTTTGTAGGCCCTATGCTATTCTCATTGGTGCTCCCATAGAGACCCATCTCCCTTAGCATGACTGCACAGTTTATCTTTTTTACCCTGTTTACTAGCCTATGAAATCTCACTGTTCAAGGGGCCCATCTCTTCAACATCACACTAAATCTTTGCTAATGTATTTGTAGCCAGTAATGTTTCAATATTACCCTTTTCAGTGGTAGCTTTGGAGACACCAGCTTTCTGTACTCCTAAACATATGCCATGTAGATGGGTGTCCATTATGCCTGCCCTGCTTTGATTGGAATTTTCTAAGTGGTAACTTCCAGAGCTATTTCAACTTGAAACAGTATAGCCATAGATAACCCTGAACTCATATGTCACTTCCACATCAGATTTGAACTTCTTCACCTTTCTGAGCCTCATTTTACTTCTCAGTACAATGAGAGTGGTGACCTCTCACTTGTGGGATTATTGAGATTTAAGAATATGATGTATACACAGCCCAGCATAATGAATTCTTATAACTGAGATTACATAATAATTGCAAATGAACTGGAGTTTACTCGGGTTTTTCCTTTTAATATTGTACCAAAGCTTTATCAGCCACCCTAACTAGAAAGGTGTCCCGAATTTATCATTAAGAAGAACCAGGATAACCATGTAGCCAGTTTATGTGCTGTGTCTTAAATCTGATCTAGCAGAAACAGAAGAAAACCAAGATTTCCTGAATATTAACTATTTCAGTGGTAGCTTTGGAGACAACAGCTTTCTGTACTCCTAAACATACTCCATGTAGGTAGGTGGGTGTCCAGTATTGTCTGCTCCACATGTGTTGTGGAGTAATGCTGGACAGGAGGAGATAAGATGCTCCTTCTTCTACCCAAGCCATTAGGAATGATGCCTTTGAAATCCTTATGAATCAGGGCAACATTCCCTTTCTATTACAATGCTTGGATTTATATCAGCCTTCTTAAAGATTTGTATTAAAGATCAGATTTGTATTAAAGATTTGTATTAAAGATTAGATTTCGGGAGGTGTTTTTTTTTATTCTGTAGGAATGGAAGAAGCAAGGGAGGGATATTTATTGGTAGAATCTAGAGGGCAATGCAGCAAGGCTTTCCACCAGCATTGAAGGAGGTGGGGAGGCTGGAAGGATCCCCACATGTAAAGGCCCATGGGCTCCTGTCATGTGTATCCTGGGAGACTCTTAAAGTTTCTCAACCTGTCCTCAGTTTATTACCCTGTGACACTGAGAGTTTTGTGCCCACTTCACTGGCTCACAAGTTCCAAAGGGGCATGAGAATATCCTCTTGAAAATGGTTTATGTACTGTGGAACTCTATAGAACAGTAAGAGATGGCTGTGATCCTGGGTCTCCATGCCCCAGATCCACAGCTTTAGGTCAAGTCCCCGAGTTTCTTCATGCTGTTCCAGGAACAGATGGGAAATCAAAGTCCTCCTGACTTCTAATTTTGACATCCTGTATGGTTTGAAAACAAAGCTTATACACTTTTGCAGATACCCCTCAGAAGGAAGGGAGGGGGGTGTTGCAGACCAGGCTGTTTAGAAAGCACAGTTGTTATTTATGTTTCCCTGTCTCTTCTGCAGTCACCCCACTGTGCTTTTAAGGAGGATCTGGGAGGAAGAACTGAACCCCTGCAGTGAGGAGTAATGAGTTTCCCTAGCTTTTTTGTGAACCAGCTCTTTGGAAAGCTAACCTTCTCCCCAGGCACTCACTACTAATTAAGAGGAGGGGTGGCCCTGTTGGTAGATAGCTACTGAAGCAGTTCTCCAATTCTTTTCATCACTCGCACATCAACTTCTCTTTTTCTTCTTAACTCTCTGTGAGTAGTCATGCTTGGGAGGAGCTGACTGTGGACTCAGATACAGGGACAAGACAGTGTAGCTACAGGACTCAGATTCCCTGCATGGTCTGGTGCAGAGTCTGCAATCTGCCTGCCTGGGTTTGAACCCCTGTCCTGCCAACTGATTGTGCATCTTTGGATATATTACTTGGGTAATATGCAAACTCAGCTTTACCACCTGTAGAACAGAGAAAGCATTACCGCCTTCAATGGATTATTTTGAGAACCAGGTGAGATTACTTATGTAAATTGCATAATGCTCAGTGTACAATTGGCTCTCAGTAACTGGCCTTTGTGGATATTTTAATCAGTCCCTTATTTAGCAAATGATTATTGCCCATCAGTTTAGTGCAGGACGAGGTGTTAGTGTGGAGGATGTTACAGAAAACATGCCAGATTTTCAGGGACCCTAAACTACCAGAGGGATAGATCTCTGTTAAAAACAAAAGACACGTATATGAGCCATGTCATTGGAGAAGACATCTTCTATGGATGAGAAAGTGTTTTTCTACCATCTTTCAGAGTGGTGCAGTTCAGAGAACTGAATGGAGAAGGAGGCAAGGAAATTTGCACAATCAAAAGTTTATCCCAGTACATGGTCAAGACACTCTTGTGACTGCAATTTCCTGCAGTTTCTCCAGTAAATTTGATAAACGCGGAAAAGAGATCTCAAGCTCCTCCAGCATACTGCTGGCTCTGTACCTGGGCCCTGTGTGATTATTTCAGTCTGAGAACTGCAGCCTTCTGGTTTTCTCTCCCACAACATCATTTTAAAGCATAGCCTTCCAAATGCCATTCCTCTTCTGAAGCCAATATATTTTTTACAGTTGGAGTTAGCTGCAATGTCTTTCACAGCTCGCAAGTCATTGGGAAGATTTGATGTTCATTCTGCTAAAATATTGCTGCCTGAAGACTCAACTGTGAAATGCAGCTGTCTTGTGTGCTGGCGCTGAGCAGCATTCCCGACACACACATAGCCATACACACATGTGTAAATGCACATGTACTCATATACATAGGGTAGACTTTTTTTTTTAATGAATGCTATATTTATTATGTGAGGAGATTCTACTCAATCATAGGTATCATTTTTACCTACTTTGAGGATACGGTAGTCAAAAAGAATCAAGGCCCTACACATATAGTGTGTGTCTTTTGTGTGTGAGAGAGGGACAGACAGACATAAACCAACAGAGATACGGAGTACACTTTCATTTAGAAAATTATTTGCCATATGTTTAACTTCTTAAGCCATGACCTCCCCACCAGATAGTTGAAACTCTTTAAAATGAGATATTATTTATGGGAAACAGACTTTAGAAAAGACAATCCTAGGTTCATATGCTGGTTGTGTCACTTTATAAGTTCTATGAACCTGGAAAAATTGCTATACTTATCAAAGTATACTCACACATTTGTAAAAGTGCCTCTTACCTCCTATAATTTTTCTTAGAATCAAAGGCACCCATATAAGTAAAAATGTTCTTTGTTCCAATGACTGACAAACATTGAGAAATAATAGTTCCTAGCTCTTCTCTATAGACTTTCCTTTGGTCTCTAGGATTTATATGATTAGGATAATGAAAACTTTCTTGCATATTCCTGCTTAGAAAGCCATGGAATTTCCTGATTTGGCTCTGACTTGCAACTCCTAGACCCCCTTTTATGAGACAGAGATAACTCAAGGCCCTCTTTCAAGCTGCCCCCACTTGCTAGTGTAGAAGTTCATTGCATGAGGTGATTTTTAGCAAATGCAATATTTCCCAAAGTTTTTGAAATGTTCTGGATGTTCTTATAAAGCAATGTAACGAAAATTCTTTACCCTTAGTTTTAGGCAGCCCGATTTGGAAAACAGTAGCAGTAATACATTTTTAAAAACTATTTCAAGAATCTTTGCTCTTACCCCAAATTCATATAGAAATTGAAGACCATCAAAATCTCTATAAGATTGAAGCTCTCCATGTATAAAATTTTCAAGTGTAAAATCAATGGCCTCATTGAGGTGATGACTTAAATGGAATGATACCACTTTCGTCCTTGCTATAAATCAGATTTGTCAAACCGAGAGTATGGAATTCATTGCCTGTTATAAGGGGAACCTCATTGTCCGGAGCAGAAGCAGCAAACCTCCTACAGGATCATTTCTACCTACCTTGAGAAGAAAGATTCTGTGCTTATGAATATTTAAAAATCTAGAATCCTTGTTAAATTTAGTGGATTACAGAAAACATCACATGATAGCTAATACTGAGAAAATTTAATTCATATTTTCAACCATTGGGAGCATGGTGCAATGTATAGTTTCAAACTCATTGGATGTGTTATCCTTTTCATGGGAAGAACCCATAACATGTAGAGAGATAACAGATAACAAAGGGTTCTTTTGTGGGAGTGGGAGATGTGGGTACCCACCTGCTTGGCCTTTTTTCATGTTGCCTGTACTTCCTGCCTTTCTTCATGACTTTATCCAAGCCACCACCACCTCAGAATGGAAGGCTGCACAGTAGACAGTAGGAAACTGCTGGTGCAGCAGAAAGAGCAATAGATACAAAAACCCACCAGGTAGTTTTAAGTTTCCAGTAAGGGAATAAGACAAATGATCTCCATGGTTGTCCTCTTCTGATATTCTATGGTTTTGTGTTAAATGATTGATTTCCAATGAACCAATAAATGCTTATCTTGTCTGTATGTAAGCAATTAAATTCTTTAGCATCTTTGTTTTTATCCAGGTATGTCCTCAACGAACATTGATTTACCTCTTATTATGTTCCAGTGTCTTCATTAGGTGCTAAAATAATTACTTTTAACTTCATTCATTGCTTTCACATTAGAGTGTTTTAAAGTGTGATCAGCATTATCTTTACCTATTTCATACAGATAGGCCATGTTTGAGTAAGACTGGGCATGGTGTTGGTCAAAGCCACGAGGCGTTTAGTCTAACTGAAATGGTCGTTCCCCACTATGGAGACAATAAATGAACACTAAGAAACAGTCTAGAACAGGTACACCTTGGTCAGGACTCTGTTAGTGAAACTACTGCACTGCATTCCAAGTACTTGGTCCTGTCTTCCTTCCTTTATGAGTTCTCTAAAGTCAGGCCATGTCTTATTGCTCTCTGGGTGCTCATTGCCTAGCATGATGCCAGGCAGAGAGGAGGCGCTTCGTTCATGTTTGATGAACACGTGAGGGTTCCATGGTGATAGTGGGAGAAAACCTCACAGATCGAGTTTCCAATTCAAAAGTTCCTTGTGATTGCCAGATGTGTTGTCTTATTTGAAATGCATTCTGTTGAGATAATGGTCCACGAGGGGCTGAAGAAGAAAGACTATGCCAATTCTTGAGGCAGATCTTATTAAGCAGTGTCTTGTTTCCTCGGGAAAGAAGTGGCTCCCTTTCCTGAGCTCTGAGTCAGGCTGTCAAAAGGTATTTCCCCACCAAAGTATCTTCTTATCCCAAAGTCAGAAAGCATTTTCTGCAAAGGACCAGATAATAAACATTTTAGGTTTTACGGGCCATATGGTCTTTGTTGCATTTACTCAATTCCCTTTTCATTAGCGTGAAAGCGGCCGTAGATACTGTGGAAATGAATAAGCATGGCTATGTGCCAATAAAACTTTATTTTCAACATTAGATGACAGGCTGGGTTTGGCCCATGGGTTGTAGTTTGCTGTTTCCTGGCCTAGTTTATAATTCAGAAGTCTCACAAAGTACTTTTAAATCTCGACTTGGTGTGTCCTTATTTGCCATTGATGAGAATGGATGAAATAAATGATCACTGGATATTCCTTGGCCTTATAAGATCAGATATTTGTCTTGTTCCATGCTCCTTAGAAGTCTAAAACACTGTGATCCTCAAATCCCTGTTAGTTTACATTCTCAAGGTTATCTCTGTCCTGCGTGTTTAGATCTAGATTTGAATTTTAACCCTTTCATGATTTTCATAAATAAACAAAGGTGCTGACAACCAAACCTACCCAAAACACAAGTATAACACTCATCACTGAATATTCTTTGGGAAAGATATAAGATAGAGCTTATTGCAAAAATGCAGGTATCTTCTGATAGAACATTAAGCATTAGTATTTTAAATCCCTTTGAGCTATCCCAAGATTAGCAGCTATCCATTGACTATTTCCCCCACTAGCCCTAAACTTATATCAACTTACTTTTTCGATATTCCTGATTCAAATTTAAAGCCAAAACCTTTCCTGGAGCTCCTGCAGGGCAGTTTTGGTTGCTTTGGCTCTCGGATCTTGGCACATCCATGCCACCCTATCTCCTCCATGTTAATTTTCCAGGCACTTCACCAAGCAAAAATACTTGTTCCCTAATTAGAATATAGGGGTGATGGGTCAAGCATATTCTGTCATCTATTATTTACAGTCTTAGAGCTAGACACTGCTGTGCAGCATCCCATTTGCTGATGAAAGTCAAAGCCCAAAGCAAATAGCAGTTTCAGTTCTAAGGCTTTCCTCTTTTCTAGTGCCTCGGAAAGTGGTATTGGATTCATAACTCTCAACACACTGGGTCTAGTAGGACTTCAAGGCACTTATCCAGTGTAATCTCTATGTTTCCAGAAGGAAAAAAAAATGACCCTAGAGTTTAGTGAGAAAGAATTGACACAATTAGGATTTAAGATATTGGTCTAGAACCCTGATCTAGAAGTCTTTACCACCAAAGGGAATAATATCTATCAGGTTTTGTATCTGCAAAATCACTAAGTATCATTATTATTTACTTTTAAAGACAGTCCACCACTCATTGATTGGTACATCACTGTATGTATTATTTCTGTGAATATTTAATTCTTTCAGTGATGATTTCTGTTATAGTTCTTAAAGTGGGATATTAAAGGTAGCACAAGAAGAAGCTATAGGAGGATGGGAGCTAGGCCAATGCTTCTCTTCCTGGCATAGTGAAGGGCCTGGCTCCAGAGGGTGATGTGGATGAGGAAAGACAAGAGGTCTCATGGAAAAGTGTTTCCTTCTTTGATCTTTTCTTCTGTTTTTAAAGCTTTCCACAACTCTTGAGACACACATTTCCTACAAGAAAGCCTTGTGCTTATATAACTTTTTGTTTTTCAAAGTGCTGTCATATATTATAATACACTTTGATCCTTGAAAAAGAAAACCTTGACCACAGTGAACAATCAGGCTGAATGTCACCTCATCCGGCTCGAGGCCAGCTGGACTGTTTACCTTCTCCAGTGACACCCGGACTAGTCCTGCACATTCTTTCAAACGTCAACAAAACTCTGAGGCAAAGACACAAGTTGGCTCTCTCTATCTATTTGTGTATTCTGCCGTTTCCTTCTCATTCTCTCTCATAAATATTGGCTAATAGTTATGAAAAACAGGAATTTGCAGACTCTACCCCTCTACAAAATGTTCCTGTTTAAAAAGTGATACACCAAATGAGAAAATAGCCTTGCAACTATCCTATACAAAACATTAGTTATTCACCCAATATGTGCATTCTCTTTATCCCCAAGAATCTCTTTCCTTTAAGACAGGAAGGGATGCAGAGGAGGCTCAATTGTGTAGGGTAGTCAAAAAGAATTTCTTACAAAGAAGTTCTTTTTTGTTATTGTTGATTTGTTTTATTTTTGTTTATACCACCCTCAACCAAACTACCACTGGACCAAAAATTATTTAGGAAATCAACTATCCCTTCACAGGGGGCATCTATTTAATTTTTGCAAGCAATTGCATAGTGGGCAGCCCTAATGGCAAGGTTTCTGGATGGTTTATAACACATAACACATTTGTCTTCTCATTCTTACATCTTTTTAACAACTGGATTTCCTTCCATCTGTGTTCTGGGAGAAGCTTTATTTTGTGCTGCCCTGATAATCACATAATATTCTCTTTTTTTCCTTTTGGCCTGCTTGTATACCTGTCCTCTTTGCATTTGAAATTAAACCAGCCAAATGCTATAATTGAAAGAGAAAGAGCTCTGGCTTTAATTACTTTCAGTAATAGATACGACAATAAGCAAGGCTCACTCACAGCCATTCCATCAAGCAATGAAGCCTTCAGATCCCTGATCCCGACACCATGAAAGCTGCTACCCTGAAGCTCTCTTTGGTGGAGTGCTTTCTGTCTCCAATTACAGCTGCTCCTCCTCTGCCAGGAGTTGAGAGGAGGAGCCAGGGAGAAGAGCTTGCCTCCTTGGGGTCCTCAGTACATGGTATAGTCACAAGAATAGAGGATGCGGAACTAGGAGACTTGGATTGGCTTACTAGCTCTCTGCTGGCTAGGAGATTTGAGGCAATAGCTTTGTCATTTTAAATATTCTTACCTATAAAACAGATGACAATCCACATCTGTCCAAATGCACAGTTTTTGCAAACATTCAAGTACCATAGGATTGAACATTGCTCGGCTTCTCTATTTGGTCATTCAAGCCGCTTCCTTAGCTGAGTGGAAGTAGACATTCAATTTGGATTCCATCTCATTTTCATGCTTAATTCCATGAAACAACCAGAAGGGGAAATGTAAGGAGGAAAGAGAAAAGGAAAGAAAAATCTGTAAACTTGATAAACAGCATGAAGAGCATCCATATTTGCTTCAGTTGAACAGCCTCTACCTTAAGAAAATCCAAGGTGGTTTCTCGTGACAATTCCAGAAGAATTGGAAGCCTCTGCAGTAGTTATCAAACTGGGAATTATCAAATTACCACCCCTCTCCTTTTTTCTTTTTCTAATAAAAAGAGTCTTTGCTAGCTTAATAAAAAGGTACATCTGAGATTATAGTGATTGAGGGAATTTTCTGTAATCTAAGAATTAAACTTTAAATAAATCATTTATTCACTGACTTTTATGGGAGAAGCAAGTACTTGTGCTCCGTCTGATCCTGTAGCACCAAGGTTCTTTTGCCATCCTATGGAATCTGGTCAGAGTTAGCTTCTGATGGCAGAGGAATAGTGCTATAGCCTGACTCTACATAAAGTGTCATGCTGCTTCAAGGTAAGGAGGGGTGAGTCATGGACCGGTTGGCTATGCTGAATAAGAACATTCTAAGCATTTCAAATGAGTCACTGAGTCAGTGGAATAATGTGGGGCAAAGAGTCAGGGAATGAGACTGCTTTCCTCCATGTAGCTATTATTTAATTAATGACACTTTAAGGGATATTAACTACTAGAGCAAATTAGCCCTGAGAAGAATTTGCTTCCTGACCATGAGGAGTAAATACAGATTTATTACCGTTGTGAGGTCATTTTTCCAAGTGGTTGACTTAGGGGGCCAGCGAAGAATTAGGAAAGCCTATGTCTCTTGGTAGACACAAACTTGAAATAATAACTAACTCCTATTATGCATTTACCAGGAACTTTTTTGTTGTTTGGTTGGTTTGTTTTTTATTGATCGGTGCTTCATAAAGGTCCCAGTGAGACATTTGTAGCTAAATTTGTTAGTAGCCACTTCCAATTAAAGTATGCTTGTAATGAAGATAAATGATAATCTGAGTTAATAGGAAAGCAGTATTCACTGTTACCTTAAAAATGATTTATGCAGAACAATTTAGGAGCCTTTCTAGTGCGTAAATCAAGGTACATCCATGATTAAACCTCAAACTACCAAAGCCCCTCACTTAATTTGATATGCATGGTGAAATATCATTATAAGGAACAGGATCCTGATCCTATTTGAAAGCGATTTTTTCTTAAAGTCTCTAAGGCACTGACCTTGGGCTAAGCAGGAGGGAACCAAGGATTGGCTGCTGGAGTTTATATTTTTCATTACACTCAATGTTTGTTACAATCCCAGCCCTCAAAATGCACGGTTAGCTTTCCTCATGTGCAAACCCTTTTCTAGAGGGTGAGCTCATTTGTGGGTGTCCAGCTGACCATAATGCAATCTCAGCATCCAAAATAGTTCCTGGCACTGTTGGCACTAGTGTGTGCACAACTAATATTAGCTATATGTCTAGAAGAATAGGTGAGTATGTGGGCATGTGAAATGATTGAAAGAATGAGTGGTTTGTTCTATGTATATTAATTTATATCTGGAAGTCAACTAGAGTAGTTAAAAAAAATTACTAGTGTCTGGGTCCCATGCCAAGACATTCCAATAGTTAATTAGTCTTGAGATTGACCCAGGGGTTAACATTTATAAATCTTCCCAGGTTGTTCTCGTGTACAGGGGTTTAGACACAGCGGACATGGCCACTCTGCTGAAGTCATCCTGGAACCACTGTTTGTTTTCAGTTTCATGACAGACTGCTGTGCCACTGGGCCCTGACACTAATGGTTCTAATAAAAAAATACGAGTTCTGGTTTAACTTTTTATTCCTCTTTTGTCACCATAGGCTAAGAAGTCATTTCATCCATATTGTAACATAGTGCTGCCTACCATGAAATCTCCTTCAATTCACTTACATTATTTGAACCTCAGAATTTGGACCTGAAAAAAAGAATTTCTTTCACCTCCTTGTGAAGTTTGATTAAGATTATAGATGCAAAAAATGTCTCAAAAATTATAAATTATTAAAAATAAATCATTTTTCATAATAGAACATCATATACCTTTTGCTAATTTGTTTGTAGTTTTAAGGGCAGAGAATTTGAAAATACCTGGGAATGTTGTGGAATTTGGTTTCCTAAAGTAAGGGCCATGTCCAAACTCTGTGTTCTGCTATTTATAGTGGAAATAATGACTTAAACTCTTTGAATTTCAGGAACAGCTCAGGTATCAAAACAAAACAAAAAAACAAAACAAGAAAAAAACTGTGAGGATTGGGTGAGCACACGTGTGAGAAAAGTACTTTGTAAAACACCATATAAAAGTTTGTTTTTTGTTGTAATTATTTCTTCTGCTCATGGTGTGCTAGAGCTGGCTTGCATTAGCTCAGGGCAGTTGGTTTTGTGCATTTCTTCCTGACTTTTAATTCAGTCACTTGACATTGGCCAGGGTAGGAGTATTATACCTGGGAAATCAGCAAGTGATAAAAATCAGGGATTTTTTTTTTCCTTTGAGATACAGTTTTCCAGCATACTACTGCTAACATCTGAAGACATCTATCCTTCTGAATCTGAAAAAATAGGTACTTGGTCCATTCTGAATCATTTGAATAACTTGAGTTGGAACCACTAACATAGCTATAATTAAGAAATAACATGCAGTGGCAAGTATCTGTTGACTAAGAAGAAATTATATATATTTAACTTATATCAAAAATAATCAGCAAGCCAAATCTGTCTTTCTCTCCATTCTACTCACTCTGACCTGTTCAGTTCACAAAAACATTTGCCAGCCATAAAACTGAGAGCACCTAGCTAGTAAGTTCATAGAAATCAACTGCCTATTTGAAAATTTAAAGTCAAAATGAGATTTACTTGCTTTTTTTTCTCTTAAGATCTCTTCCACCCTAAGAAAGTTGTTATTTTCTTGGCAGGCCATTTATTTTTGTTTGTAGCTAGCTGATTGCAATCTTCGATAACCATCACCCTGATGACAATTGGGCATCTCTGTCCCTCAGGACCAGCCCATAGATTCCTAATGTAGTGCCCTTCTCATCAACACAGTAGGGTGGCACATATGGAAAAGTCCATGAATCAAAGGCTGTACTGTGCTCTGTTCTCTTATTCTGATCTAACCAAGTGATGTATCTAATTATGTCCAAACATACCGAGTTTTATGGACTAACTATAGTCTCTGTAAGATCAGACATTTAGCCCCCGTAGTTCTGTGCCTTTTTATCCTAGAAAGCATTCACTCTTTCCTGAAAGTTGAGTTGTTGCAAGTACATCATTTGTTCCTGGGTCATATACTGTTACAAAAGGAAGTTAAAAAAAGAGAGAGGCCCTGCTCTGCATGCTAGAAATTAGCCAGGTGCACCATTATGTAAAGAACTCAAACTCCAAACCACAGTAATTAAAATAACAATGAAACAATAGCTTATGCAACACTTTGCAAATATGATATTTTCATTTGTGGTATTGTACAAAACAAGCACATCAAGCAACAATGGTAAGTGACTTGCAAAAGGGCCAAGGGAAAGTAAACGAGGACACCAGAATGGAGTCTGCCTCCTGCTATGCCAATCAAAGGTCTATTGTGCATGAGGGATGTTGTTGTCTTTGGGGGTATCTGTGTGACTTATGCCTCCCAGGATGTAATTGGTGAGCAGTATTCACATTGTGGGATCCAGGTAGGGAAAAGAGAGAGAAAAATTCAGCATGGAGAGCTAAAAATCAAGTTTTCATTTGCAAGTCTCAAAATATTTTTTTTTAAACTACACACAGAGATGATCTGATGTGAAGAACCAGAATCATGATTACCAAGCTCATGGGAGACTTATTTTTAAAATGATTGTTGTTAAAGCTATGGATAGGTGCTGTCCCCTAGTAGCTCCTGTGTTAATGCAGGCACGTATGGAGGAGAAATTATTGGATTGTGACAGCTGTAACCTAATCAGCTTATCCCAGTTTGAATGTACTTGATGGTAACTGTCAAAAATAAACTTCTCCTCCTCTAAGTTGTTCTCATTGGGTATTTTGGTCACAGTGAGGAAAAGCTGATGAATATAATTGCCAATATAATATGTAAAGTAATGAATAACAAGGTGAAATACACCATTCAGGTATTTGGATAAAAATCATTTCTAAGTAAAAGATTTCTTATATCTCTATTTTTAAAAGATGTCTTCATTTCAACTTGCCCATTTTCACTCTGATTTGTGTGGACAATTATTTTTCTAGAAAAAAAAATTGTGCTGGAAAAAAAATTTGGAGGAAAATTAATTTGAAAACAAGGAACAGAGATTGCATTAGTCTCTGAGTTTCATTTTCAGTTTGTATTTTTCTTGGTATCCTGCAGATGAGCCAATGTGTTACAACCTCCCCTATGTCACCCAAGGAAGTCCTCACTAAAATCTACTTCCCTGGTGTCAAAAGTTTCAGAATAACCCTTTTCTTGTCTGAAAGCATGCATTCATGATACAAAAGCTTTTATCGTGGTGCTAGAATAATTTGCTCAGTCATTTCTGACTATAATACCTATCAATGCTTGATAGGATGGTAAGAAGTACACAGAGGAATTCAGTCTGAGGACTAGGCATATTAAAACTCCCCCCTCCAAGGCTAAATCCCACACTCTATGGCCACTCAAGCAAATATTAAGTTATGGTCACATAACTTATTTTACTTTTAGTTGACAAAAACTTTATGTATTTATAATATTCAATGTGATGGTTTGAAATATGTGTATACCATGAAATAGTTAAATTATTTTGATTTAACATTTCCATTATTATACATGCTTATCATTTCTTTGTCTAAGAACGTTTAAAATCTACTTGCTTACTAATAATTTTCAAGTATATAATATGCTGCATGTTTCAAGCATATAACATTTTGATATTATCATAGTCACTATGTTGTACTATAGAGCTTCTGAATTTATTCCTCCTAACTGAAATTTTGCTTTCTTTGAATAATTGCATGTTCCAAATATAATTCTAAATTATAGAATCTGTGCCATACATCCCCCCAAAATTATATACTTTACATTAAAACAGTAAATTACTTATTAAAATTTGAGGGCATTACTATAGAGTTCACAGTAGTGAAAAAATACCCCTCACTGTTTTTCACTGTTATTCTCAGAAGACAGTCTACAATCTTTTTCCCTTCAGCTCTGCCTCCTATATGTTTTATTTCATGAAATTAAGGTTAACCAAACAACTGGATAAAGTGTGGATTTCAAAGTATCAAGAAACATACAACTTCATTGTAAAAACCACTGGTCATGTGGGTTTATATGGCAGTAATGACCAGGTATAAGTGCCCACTGATTTTTTTTTATTCAGAATCCATTAATGTATTGAGCATTTAGTGTGTGGCTGGCATCTAGTTAGGCCTTAGAGATCAAAGTCTGAATAGAATAGACACGATTCTTTCCAAATGGCTCATATTGTCAAGTGAGGAAAGCCATCCACATACAAATTGTAATGATAACAAGTATTGTGAAGGAAATTATATTTTTTAAGCACTTGGAAAAGTAGAGAGAATTTAATCTGAGATACAGAGAACAAATAAGAATTAACTAGCTGAAGGGAATAGGGAAAGTGAGTGGAAGGAAGAAATCCTAGGCGAGGGGCCAGCAAGAGAGTAAGTTCTTAAGGAAACTAAAAAATAGCTGTTAAAACATAAGAGATAGGCAAGACCCAGATATTACTCACATTGGCAACCCTTGTGAAGGACTTTGGTGTTTATCCTAATCAAAAGACTTGAAGGGGCATCAAGCAGATTTGGGACCCCTGAGTTCTCTAAGATGTCCAAAAATCCCCAGAAATGAAAAGACAATTTCAGAATCTTGCCATTGATTGACCCAGTGGCCACTATATTCCATCTGTTGGTAGCTATCAAAGACAATCACAGGCATTAGTTTACCTTGTAACTAACTGTATTCTAGAAAATGTGACATGCAGTGGCATCTGAGTAGCCAAAGTAGTTCAGTACTATGGATCCTCAAAAGAGGTTCATGACTCAGAAAAAAATTACAGGCATGAATGAATAAACGCTTTCAAGTAGTCTGACATTTTATACCACCTATCTCTTCTTTTTCTCCTTTTTTTTATATTTACTATAAAAAGTTACTATTTCTAATACTTTAAATGAGCAGTAACTTACTAATTGCTTTACTTAAACATTATTAGTGGTTGTTACTAGAGTTAATGAATTTATTGAGTATCCAAAATGTTCTGTGAATTTTATTCCATAAAATGTGTGTATGTGTGACTATTATTTCTGTAATTACTTCTTAATTAAACTTCCTACCGGCTGAGGGGCAGGCAGTTATATCCTTGGATTGTGGATTCAGATTCCATTTCTTTTCAGGGCTTCCCACAATGGTCTGTTCCTTTCTGTTCTGTGAACCACACACAACTGCCCCCAGTTTCTATGTTGAAATTTCATTCCTGTTTAATTCTATACCACAGGCACAATGATCATTGAGGTGCTGTCCCCTCAAAGGCCATTTTCTAAATTGTGCCATTTATAGGCACCGCTAGGACTGAAAGATAGTGATTAGGATGGTTCGTTCTCTCCCTCCCTCCCCTGCCTCTCTCTTCTTCCCACCCTTGATGTCTCTCCCTCTCTCTCTGGGAGCATGTTAGGAACTGGTAGAAGTCTGCGGAGGTGGACAAGAAGATCCACCTGGATCCACCTGGAATGCCCCTTCTCAAACACCTGAGATTAGTTCAACTAGCAAACGATTTCAATTTGGGGTTAATGTAATGAGATATAAGTAGTGACAGCTCCTGCTCTCAGTCGTCCTGGCGTGTATAGAGAGGCAGAGATACAACATCACCAGGAAATCAAAGCAGCATGCACTTGCCTCCTTTCAATAGCAGCTGATTGATCTCCTGAGCTGTGCCAGCCTCTGTTCAAGGTACTGGAGATGCAGCAATGAAGGAAGGAAGCAAACAAAAAGTCTAGATTTCCTGGATCTTGCATCTGAGACAATGAGAGGCTAAGTAAGTGTGCAATGTAAGAAGCAGTAAGTACACAAGACAAAACAGCAGAGAGAGGGTGGAGAGTGAGTTGGGGCTATGCCTGTCCTTTATAGAAGGTGACAACATTGAGTGAGGACACCAGAGAGGTGATGGAGCAGGCTGCAGAAAGGTTATTTTAGATAGAAAGGAAAAAGCAAGTGCAGACCGTCCAGTTAGGAGCATTTTTTACTGTGTGTGCAGAACAACAGGGAGCCTGAACTTAAAAGAACAATGACATGGGATGGATTCAGTGGCAAGCAGATGAAATGAATAGCACAGGTTCATTGATCCAAGGTATTCACCTACCTAAGTATTTGCAGATGGAAAGCAGGGCAAGGAGCAGAGAGAAATAAAAATCTTCCTCTGTTCTATGGAGCTCTGACTTAACCTTCTGGTCTTGTGAAAATATATTATGATTCATAATGCTGGACAGTTTTGCTTGGCTGCTACTTGCGGTGGAGAGAGTTTTGGTAAACAGAAATATCTGTACCTAAGGAGTTAAGAGATACTTTCCACTACGGATGAATCAGATATAGATGAGTCATTTTTTAGATTACAGGGGTGGACACCACTTTATTTAGTAACTGTCCTTTTGAAAATTAGCTTTAATCTTTCGGATTTGAGTCATAATCATGGAACTGTAATTACCAGGAAGGGCCTTATTTGTCATCTAATCCAACTCTCTTGTTTATAGCTGAGGAAACTGAGGCACAATGCGTAAACAAATACTGTTATAAATGTATCTGTTTACTATTTCAGTCGCTAATCCTATGAACATTCTTTTGTAAGATAAATACACTCTGTCCATTTAAATCTCCAAGAAGTACTTGTTCAGAAATATTTATGAAGTCATTACTATGTATCTGACACTGTTGTGGTATCTGGGGGCTATAGCCAGATGCTGTAAGGGATTTGATTCCTTCTCAATTGAAATTTACATTGGGCTTGTGGGGCAAGGTGGGAAAACTAGGAGTGAAAAAATTGGCAAAGTGGGCTGGGTATAGCTTAGTGGCGAAGCATTTGCCTACCAGGTATGAGGCCCTGGGTTCAATTCCCAGTATTGTAAAAACTATAAAAATATGAAAAAATAAATGGCCAATTTCAGATAGAGATAAGCGATGTTGTTTTAGTTAGCTTTTCATCACTGTGACCAAAAACCCCAACAAAAACAACTTAAAGGAGGAAGAGTTTGTTTAGGCTCAGTTTCAGAGGTTCAGTCTGTGGTTGGCTGACTCCATAGGTCTGGTCCACAGAACATGGTGGCAGCAGGGCGTGGTAGAGGAAAGCAGCACAGGGCACAGCAATCCAGAGCAGAGAGAGAGCTCTAGGAACAAAATATAAACCCCAAATGCATGCTTCCGGTGATCTCTTCTTCTAGCCACATCCTACCTGCCTATAGTTACCAGCCAGTTAATCCATAGCAGTAGACTAATGAACTAATTAAGTTAAGGCTCTCATAATTCAGTCATTTCACCTCTAACCTTTTTTGCATTGTCTAACACATGAGCTTTTGGGGGACATCTCACATCTAAACCATAATAAATGTAAAAGCAATAAAAGCATAATGTTGAGTTAGAAATACCACGGTGTGGGCAGGAACTTCTTTAGCGTTAGTAGTAAGGCCACTGCTCTGAAGTGACATTGATCTGAGAATGGGGATTAGGCATGTAGAGATGGTAGTGGTAGTAGGGGCAGGGGTATAGCCAGTACCTTGGCCTAAACTTGGTGTTTTTAAAGAACAGACATAAAACCATATGGTTGGAACATAGTGACTGTGGGAGAGTGTTAAGTGGAGGTGGAAAAGGTCATGGAGCAGCTCAGATGGGTCTTCTTTAGACTGTGCCCAGAGAGTCTGTCCATTTTTACTCTTCTATTGATAAAATGTCAGATTTTAATAGGGGAATGACAGGATTGGGCTTGATTTTTTAAATTATTTGCTTCTGTGTGGAGAATAGACTGTGCTGGTACAAGAAAAGAAGTGAGTAGACCAGATATGAGGCTGTTTTACCAGGTCCAGAAAGAGAGAGTGAGACCTGGGGATCTTTGGGAGTAGAAAGATGAGAGATTGGATTATCACCTACCAGTTTTGAGTGCTATTTGACATATAAATTAGTGGGGAAAAATTAAGAATATAATTTTTTTTTTAGAACACTCTCAGAAGAGAACAGGAGACTCAGAGGTGATGAATGTCTTTTTTAAACACAATATATCACGTACTACAAATTCTAGGCTTCCATATTAGTTACTGAAAGAAGCCTGGGATGGCAATACTCTTGCTGATTACACTTAGGTATCATGCTTCTGCCTTCATATATAAAGCTGGTCTTTTACTTTTTTCTTTCTCATCTGTATGCCTTCTTCTCAACTGGTCTACACCTTTGATTATCTCAAAGGTTTGCTTTCTCAACAAGCCTGGAGACCTAGCAGAACTTAGTAGCCCCTGGCTTCATGATTCCTTGTGGCATTTTTTGTTTGTTTGTTTTTAGGTCATCATTTGGGCAAATCATGACAGCACTAATTAAAACATGGAAACTGGAGCACTTATAGATCTGCAGCTCAAGAGATCTTCAGCTAAACTTTCATACTCTCCATCCTTGATGAATGTCTTATTTTTTACGATCCATTTTCAGGAGCAGTGCTGGCTATGGGAGGAAGTAAGCAAAGATGATCCTCCATAGGTGGAGTCTATGAATATATTAGGTTTGGGTCAAAGAAAAACTAAAATTGTGGATAGAATTAGGGTTGGTAATCACTGACCTGCAAAGAAGGGAATTGTCTTGTATTATTGAGATGGGCTGAATGTAATCACAAGGATTTTGTAAATGTGAAATAGGGAAGTAAGCACAACAGAAAGATGTGAAGAGCTGGCTTTGGAGATGGAAGAAGGTGATCAAGTGCCAAGGAATGCAGATGGCCACTAGGGCTACAAAACTATTCTTAAAGTTTCTCTAAGAAAGTAACCTTTAAACTGAGGCCAGATAAATATTTTTTTTTGGGAAAAACTTATCTAGACTCCTCAGTTTTTTGAAGTCTATTATGATGGATATGATGAGTACTTCTTTCTTTTTTTAAGAGACAGAGAGAGAGAGAAAGAAAGAGAATTTTTTAATATTTATTTTTTAGTTTTTCGGTGGACACAACATCTTTATTTTATTTTTATGTGGTGCTGAGGATTGAACCCAGGGCCCCCACATGCCAGGCGAGCGCAATACTGCTTGAGCCACATCCTTAGCCCATGATGAGTACTTCTATTATGATCCCTACTGCTGCATTTGAGCATTTACTAAGTGTCTTGCCCTGTTTTAAATACCAGAATTCCCCGGCCTCCCTTATTTTACAAAATTGGAAAGTGAGGTCTAATAAACATCTTGGCTAGGATTTTGGCCAGGAAGTGTGATGCCAGCTTTCAAATGTACAGCTTATTCTTCTTCCATTATGGTCTCACTTGCCAGCACCTTGCAGGTGAAGGGACATGGAAAGAAGGCTTGAAGTAGTGTGTTTGCATGAGTTCAGTACCCTCAATTATAAATTCACATCTCTGGAGACCTCACCCTGACTCTTATCTCAGGGGTCTCCTAGTTCCATGACAGACAGAGAACCTTAGGGCATTCCTACAGAGTTAAGAAAAGTTAATTAACATTCAGTACCAAAGGTCTAGTTTAGGAGCATATTTCTTGATGAGGAGCTTACTGAGTTGCAAAAGTTAATGAGAGGCAGGAAGGTAGGCAAAAAGATCTTGGAACAGGACAGCCTGGCTTTTTTTTTTTTCTTTTTTCTTTTTTAACAACTCATAAGTTAAGACTTGTTAAGTTTCTGCAAAGCATCTTACCTCACCTACATCTGTCAGCAAAGAATGGGGGATTCTAAATTCATATGTGGCTTATCATCTCTGCTCTGTTTATAGAATAGTTACCCAAGATGGAACTTAAAATACAGTAAAGTACACAACACATATTAAAATACAGACAATTGGTAACAATATAGAATATCAAGAATATAGGTTTCTCCAAACATAAAAACATGGGCCAGAAGCTCACCAAGGCACAAAGGAAAGGAGTTAATGAGCCACATACTGTCACCATAATGTAAGTGGCCACATCAGTGTTAGCCTTGTCCAGTGGGAAGAGCATAATATGGGAAATAATTGAGCCAAGTCCCCAAGGCATGCATGGAGAAATTGCCTGGGTTTTGGAAAACAAGTTTAGAAAGCAAAAACTTGAGACAGCATGTTTTTTGTTTGTTTGTTTTGCAAAAGGGCTTGTAAATTCAATAGAGAAAGGCACAGAAGTGGTAAATAGGAGCAAAAGAAAAATTAGAATGGACTAAAATGGAATTTGTTTAACGTCTTCAATTAATAATCTGCACACTCTTTCCCATCTCAAAGTATATATTTCTTTGTGATGCTAATTATTGTAAAAAGCATTAAAAAGAAACAGAAAGGCCAGCGTCTTACAGTGTCCCAGTTCTAGCTCCTTTTCCTCTAATTATCCTTAGTTTTGGACAATGAAAGTTTGCAATCATCATGACTCTACACAATCTTTAGTTAGCATAGGAAGTCTCAAATTCAATAACTATACTGGGTGGAGAAAACATCATGATTGCTACCCATAAGTACTTTTGGGTAACCCATGCTCTCACTGCCTTGGAAATGCAGGGAATGGAAACTTTGTTTGTTGTTCTCATTCTTCAAAGCCCAAGAGGCAAGGCTGATTGCAGACACTTTTTTTTTTTTGGTTTTGTTTTGTTTTGTTTTTGTTTTTTTGTCCGAAGCATTTACTAGATATAGTAAAAGTATTTGGTTCTTTTTGTTAAGCAGTAATAGAATTAATAAGGAAGATGCCAAAAGATAAAATGTAAAACTTCATTAAGAATGAAACTTTCAGTATCATAAATTTAAGGTAGAAAACCGGGTGATAGACTGGGAGACATTCTTCACAGTATATGTAACAGACAAATGATTAATTTCCACTATATGGAAAAAATGAGTGCAAATCAGTTAAAATTTGAAAAATAGACAACAGATTTAAAAGGAAATCTAGAGAAGAAATGTAAATGGTCAATGACATGAAAAGAAAATATATTCAGCTTTAATAGTAATAGAAGTGTAAATTAAAATGAAAATAATTAAAAATAAACAATTTATAATACACATGATGCAAAAAGGATGGGGAAAACAGCTAATTCCATGATAGGTTAAATACTATAGGTTCTCTGCTGGGCAGTGACTAATTACTAAAACATTTTGAGTGTGTATACCTTTGACTGGATAATTTCATTCCTAGGCATATTTCACACAAATATTCAGATATGTATAGTGATATATGCATAAAGATATGCAGTGGATCCCATGTCTGTCATAAAGTCATATACAATACACATGTGTATGAATAGGTACAGATGAGGGGAGTCTCCAAAAACATACAGCTTATTTTAATTGTGTTGATCCTCAATGGGAGAGTAAGGGAACAGGGGAGATTTTCACTTATTATTTTATAGATTTCTTTGTTGTACAGTATTTTACAGTGAAAACATATACATCTTTCCATAGTTCGACAACAATAGCCATGCATATACTTTAAAAAAAATCTGTTTAGGAAAATTGTTAGAATAATACTGATTCATATGGTTGCATTTACCTGTAGCTATTGGCAACTAATGGGATTCTAGAACACAAGGGATTAAATAAAGAGGAAAACAACAGTGATGATTCCACACATAATTGTGCCAATGGAACGTGAAAATATGACCACATTTGTTCTAAATGTAGAAGTAAACCTTGAGAATATCTGTTTTGAAGGTGATTGGATGACAGTATTTTCTTTTTCTCTTAGAAATCCTGCAGACATAAAAAGAATAAAGAAAAACATGTTAACCCTTTTTCTTTGATACTTCGTAAGCATGCTCAGGAAAGGCCAAAGCTAAGATGATCCAAAGTTGCCTGGTAGGCAGAGAGGACAGGAGGCATATTGTGAAGAGCTTGTGTGGCCACAGGTTTCAAAGAGCAACAGCAGAGATACAACCTGTACCCTGTGTGGACTATAATCTCACTTATGGGTACTAATGAGAAAATCCTACATAAACAGAAAGGAGCCATTTATTTTTTTAAAAAAAAATTTACTTTTTTTGGAAGTAGGATTTATTGGAACAATTCCAGGGAATATATTAATATAATTCATTATACTAATTTATAAAAGTAGACAATTGTTGGATCAATTGTCACCTTAGATACTGAACTGAAAATTTGGCAAAATTCAATGATCATTCTTGATTTTAAAAAATAGCACATACATATGTAAATAATAATGCATAGATACTTTTTTAAGATGATGAAATATATCAGTCTTGGCCCCAAGCTTAATGCCTGAACAAATTGCTACAAACAGAAAAATTCAGTGAAGTAGCAGTATATAAAATTAATGTGCAAAACATGATACTTTCTATGAAATTATTTATCAAAAGTATAATCATCTACTGTCATATATAACTAATGGGAATAGATTTTGAAAAGTATAATGGTAGAAAAATATCAGTTCAAAAGAATAAGAAACAAATATTAAAATACCTACAAATAAACACGTACTGACCCCTGTGAAGACACATTCTATCACTCCTAAAAACCGTAACAAAAGTCTGTAATTAATGACAGGGTATGCCAGTGTTTCAGCAAGACAACACAATCACATCGAGATGTCAGGTGTCACAAATAGATTTATGTCTGTGACACGATGTCAAGGAAAATATCCCCAAATTTGTAGAATCGGACACATTAATTTTAAATTTCAAATGCAAAAATTAAAAAGCTACAAAACGTATGAGCACCATATAAGATTAATAAGGGAGAGTGTGATCTTAAGAACTACAAATGCAATGCAGACATGTGAATCATTCATCAGATCTCTGGAAAATAATGGAAAATTCAGACAGTAGACCCCGAATGCATGTAGAAATGTAACGTATAAAAGGCACCATCTCATGTAATTGGGGAAATAAGAAGTCATTCAGTAAACAAATTAGCAGTCTATCACAAATACGTAAAATCACAATTGGGTTGATATTTCAAGCCACAACGCAATATAAAATTATGGACAAGTCAATGCTTATAATGTGAAAAATGAAACAAAAGCAGTAGTAAAAGAAAACATGGACAGATTCCTTCATAGAAGGAATTAAAAGAAGCTTTTAAAACCATGACTAAAAATTCATTAGTCATTAAAGAAAAGGATAAATCTAACCCTATGGAAACAACAACCTGTGTATGGCCAGGGAAGGGCAAAAGACAACTGATAAACTGAGAGAAGCTTCTGGAACTCAAAGCAGTTCTAATTTTCCCATTATTTAAAAAGTATCTGAAAAGTGTGGAGAATAAGGCTTTTGTGCATGTGTGTGCTGCTGGGGACTGAATGCAAGGCCTACTATTTGGTGGACAAGTACTCTGTCCCTGAGCTACATCCCCAGCCTGAAGACTTTTCTAACTCACTAAGAAAAAAAAATGATAATGAATATAAATAAATAATCATTGACAAGGAAATACAAAGATTTCTTAAACATGAAAAATAACTAACTTCATACTTAATAAAAGCATGTACAGGACTTTGGGTCACTTCCCCCCAACTTTGCCCTTTCTCAGCAGAAAGCAGTTTGGAGATGTTGTCACCCATCTTTGCATGGAATGTAGAAATCAACAGTGGGAAAAGGTAACCATGATCCACTTCATGCTTTGAATATCGCCCTTGCGTCTCTGCCACTGTGATTTATTTTTGAAGTGGACATGCTTCTTTCTCTTCCTCTTCCCCTCCCTTCCCTAATCTCAGGGAAACAGGATTATCTTTCTTCCTGGTCCTAGACACACACTCTCCATAGGAACAGGAATTCAGATTTTGGAGATGGCACCAGAAGATCTAAGAAATGACTCTCTCAAATTAACAAGTGAATCAAAACTCTGCACAGACAGCACCTGCAATGTAGCCTTTGAATCACCTTTTAAAAATCCCCTGTGTTTTTCCTTTGCTAGCAAAGCAATAAAAATTCATTTTTCTTTTTCCAAAAAAAAAAAAGGAGAAGAAAAAAGAAAGAAAGAAAGAATACCTTAAGATACTGAGATACTGTTATCCCTGCCCCCTCACCTGCCAAGTTGTTAGTGTGGTAAAATTTGATATGATACTCTGTTGGTGAGAACGCATGCATATGGGCATTCTCATACAGTGCTGGAGGAAAGAGGAGGCCACACTTTTCCACAATGCAAGTCTTTTTGGAAATAACTACAAAATTTACAAGATTTTGAATTCATACCTACTCTGAGATTGTAGAGAAATTGCATCCTCAGATTATATCCTTGGGAAATGATATGCCAAGTTTATTATGACTCCTCCCACTCCAAATAGAGAAAACTTGAGAAAAAACTGAATGTACATCATTAGGGCACTGGTTAAATAATGCATGGTTCATCCATAAAAATGAACATTATGCAACAGAAAGAATGTGGACACTCTGTGCATTTGGATAGATTCCCCAAAAGAAACCACTCAGAGAACTCTCAACATAAAGTGAGTGTGTGTAGTAGGCTTCATTTTGTGTTAAAATGGGGAAATGGGTACATAGGGGACATGTGCAGATTTTCAGTGCTGTCTCCTCCACTTTGATCTGGGTAGATTTTGGAAATCCATACCCAGAAACAAGTTACTCTTGTTTATGGGTATGAAGGTATCAACTATAAATGGAGATAATCACTATCACCCAATAAGGCATTAGGCAGATTAAATGAGAGAAAATAATCATATAGGACTTTACAAGCCTTTTGGTTCATAAGAATTATAAACCAAGTAGTTACTGATATTTGAAGAGGCTCTGCCTTTATCTTACATACTTTAATAAATGGTCTGAAAGCCTGAACCTTATAAATATTTCCTGTTTTTTTTTTTTGGTAGCTTACCCAGTGTATTTGTGCATTAAAAAAATTTTTTTAAAATCTCATTAACTGAGGCCCAGAGCACTTGCAAATTGGGAAGGGGGTAACATTATAACTCAAACATTAAGAGATATAGAACATTAAGACTCCATCTGAAATCAAGTATCTCTAAAAAAGCAAGAAGGAAGTGAAATCCAATTTGTATGAAATTTGATTTGCACAAGTTCTCAGAGAAACAGCCACAGGATAAGTGAATTCAGCCTGTATCAAATCATCAGTCACCTTCAGTGCCTAGGAAGACACCAAAACAGCATCTGGCAATCAATTTTCCATCTCTCAGTGGTGCCTGAGGAACAGGGTAGCAACCAGCATGGTATTGTAAAGAGAAAATCATGTGGGCCAATTCAATTTCCTCCTATGACAGAATGACAGGTCACAGAGATAGGAGAAAAGCAATAGATGTAATCTGCATGAGCCACAGCAAGTCTTTTGGTTTGGTTCCCACATGACAGTGTTATTGTGCAGATTGGGTCTAAATCAGGGTCTGCGGAACTGGGGGCCCCTCCCACCTCCACCTGAGACACCCAGCCCTGGTGGGGTGCTATCCAGAAGCAGTCCAGCAATCTAAGAGTAGAGAGGAGTCGAAATTAAAGCAGACCCAGGAACAGAGAGAGACAGAGACAGAGAAAATGCATGTAAAATTTCTAAAATGAGAGGACTATCTAGGAAAAAGCCCTCAAGGAGATTAGCATGAGCTGGGAGATCATAATTGATGCCAGGACCCCGGCATGGTCACACCCTGCTGGAAGAGGAAGCCAACTTCCATGTTGTCTTGGATGCAAAGAAAGCTGTGAACAAAGGAGAAAGTGATTCACAGCCATGAACTCATCCCCCTGTGTGTGTGTGTGTGTGTGTGTGTGTGTGTGTGTGTGTGTGTGTGTGTATGACAGAGAGAGAGAGAGACAGAGAGAGAGAGAAAGAGAAAGAGAGAGAGAGAGAGGGAGAAATTGAGACAGACGGTAAAATCTCACTTGGACTTTGGGTGAGAAACCATTGTGTTAGGAAGATGGCAAAGACAGAGCACAATCTGGGGTCTGTTTCCAGGACATATGGACATGAGAAAGTTCTATTTTGGACATGGATGGAACACGTCCAGTGAATATTGTGGAACCAGGAAGGAGGAAATGCATGTTACTCTGAAGCCAGGAATTTGAATACAAGAGCAGAAGCTGGATGGAGTGGTTTCTCCTTTGATAGCTTCCCTAGCTCTGATCCTGTAGTTGTTAAAGGAAAGTTAAGGACAGGGAATACGAGTCACCCACAGCTTGGACTTCAGTTTTGAACCTGTCCTGGTATTCCTGTCTGAAAGTCTTCCAGTATGAAGGTGATGATGGCATTATCCCTTCCCAAGGAAATCATGATCTTGTTCCTATCACAAGACATTTTCTCATTAGAAAGTTCTTCATTTGCAATGTTGGTAACCATGTCCTCTTAATGATGGTGTTGTCAGTTCACTGTTACAAAAAAAAAAAAAAAATGATCCTCCAGTCTCAGCTCCTTCTTGGTTAGTGCCTCATCATAATAGCTTAGTAATTTTGTTCCTACTCCAAGGCAAGCGTTCCTTCTTTTGTTGACTACTGAGGAGGAAATTGTTAATGACATTAGGATGTTAATGGGGCACAGAACTCTGGGTAATGCCTAATCTCCGTGTGGTTTATCTGGAGAATCAAGTACAGTTGCTGGAAAGAAACAAAGAATATCCTGATTTTATGGGATGCCTTGATACTCACATCTACAAGTTTGCTGTAAGGATTAAATAATGCATAGACAAGGGAAGGCCCTTGTGTAACAATGGCTCGGTGAATATTAGGGTTTTTTTTTTAATTCAAGTTAAATATCCGCTTATTCTTTTCTTTATATATTGTCATTGGTGACAAAAGTAATGATTTTTTATGAAACGCTGGGCAGGAAGGATGAACTTGTTCAATTTATTCTTAATACTAATGATGTGAGAATCAGTTAATAAAGAAAATCTATTCATTTTAGCAGAATAATCCTTTATGATGACATAAAATGAGCTTAGAACAGTGTCTGGAAAACTCATTGATTTTCATTAAATTCTTGTTACCATTATTATTATTATTAGAAGAAGAAATGAGGAGAGCATAATTCCAGAGATGCCATGAATGAGCTTGTCATTTAACATTGACTCTTAATTCATTTATGCTGATTTTGAAAATCCCAAAACAAAGTGGCTTCTGATCCTGCTCAGACACTTTAACAATTGTATTTTTGGACCCAAGTGAATTGGGGATGGGGAGGGGGGCTGTCAATAGCCTTTAGAGTCTAAGGATCCTGCTACTAAGAAGGTAGCATATAATGTCTGTACTTTCAGAACAAATGCTTTGCCTTCAATGCATCTTCCTGTGTGAAAGAGGGTAAAAATGGGAAAGGGATACTTTTTATAATTGGGAAAAAATTTTTTTTTTTTTTAAAGACTTGTTTCATTTTTAGCCCCAGGCTTCCTGTGGCTCTGAGGATTCCGGTACCATAGGAATTTCTGTAGAATCACAGCTCTCCAGCTGATGAGGCATTTTTAAGTTAAATCAAAAGTGCATAAAATGTTAAATTTTTATCACTTCACCAACACATGGAAGGCAAAGTTTCTGTACTATAAAGATAAAGAGATAGCTTCAGGGGTAGGAGGTAGGGGGAGAAGCAGGCTCGGAGGAAAGGATCAATGCTGAGAAAGAAAGGGAATAAGAAGCTCAAAGAGAAGATGTCTAGGTCTGTAGGGTTGGGGCTTCAGTTAGTGATAAAGCCCTAGCCTACAAGTGCAAAGCTCCAGGTTCCATCTCTAGTGCTACAAAAAAAAAAAAAAAAAAAAAAAGTTGGGGGTAGATCTAGGGCTGGACAAGCACAGGGAATAATGGATGGTACTGGGGGAAGAAAGTGCATGGTGATTTCCTAGCTATATTTGTTTATTTGGTTTTTGTTTGTTTTGGTTTTGTTAGAACTCCATGAAATAGATTTTACAGGTGTCACTTTTAAACTGTAAAGTTAATTATAATTTCATCAGCCCAGAGTAGATGGGGAGGGAGTAAGCAGAGATAATGCACATCCATTGCTCAGGCAGGCAGGCAGGATGCTGGACCTCTCCTATGTGCTGCTCTTGTTCAGAAGGGAATGGGTACCCCAAGCACTGGGTGACTGATGCAGCAAACCCATAGCTAGTTATAGTCAGGACTGCAGTGGCTTCCCATTGGCTAAGATCAAATGGTTTCCATCAGAATTTGTTTTTATCATCAGTCTTTCTACATGGATCTTTGGAAAGCCATAGTCAATCAGAAGAAGGATGAAATTTCTGTCAGTCTGTCTCCTGCCTTCAACACTGAACATGATCTAAGGAGAAGACTTTGACTAAAAGAAGCAGGGACCCTGCAGGGATGGCTGTCTTGCCAGACATGGTGTATTGGACAGGAGTGGGAGTAGAGCTGATATTGGTCCTAAACTCTGAGACCCATGATATGACCTCTAAAAGGATTCCCAAGAGATGGACTGATTTTTACTTCCATTTGACTTCTGTTGCTCCTCTCCTGGGAAGGAATATCTTTCTCTGCCTCATAGCTTGAGGTTAAACCTCAGAAGGCCACAAGAAACATAGAAATTTATTTTCACCTGAAGTCAGGAAAATGTGGTAGTGTAGTTCTTTGTATGACATGTTTAGAAAACAAAGAGTGTATTTGTATGGTAATTTCATGGGTCTATCTTAAATGAAAAAAATAATAAGTGAGTATAAGTATAAAAAAATAATAAGTGACTATATACCAGTATATTAGTGATACTATGGCTGAATGATTATAAGTGCATTTTAGATAATTTTTGAACCTTTTATATTATTTATCATACACTTTTAGTTTCCTTAAGATTGTGTAGGAGGGTGAGAAAGGAAAAGCAGAAGTTTTATTTTGTTTTAATGTTGAACAGCTTCACGATATACTTCCAAAGTTAAAATTCTGTTAATTTAAGTAGTATGAAAAAAAAGCTGTTATTCTTAAGTTGTCTAAGAAGAAAGCTATTTATCAGACTCTAATATAAATCAGGCCTGTTTGACTTTGCTGCATTTATTAGACCTGGGATGGGAGACACACCTGTTGAGTGGAGATCACCCAATCTCACTGCCAGTTATAATAATGCAGCTGCTGTATAAAAACATTACCTTGCAAAATTTTGAAATGACTTTTACCCTGACATGACTAATGCTATTGCTGCTAATTAAGTGGCTTGTTTGGAAGAATAGAATAATTATGAAATATTTTTAGTACATTCTTGTCTTTGAAGAGGAATGAGTTCCCATAGTAATAGTGCATATTTATAGAGCAGATAGTACATAAAACAATTTAGAGGGTGAAACACTATACTCAAAACACTATGTTCATCTTTAATAATACAGTCTCAGCTCCTGAAAAACATTTATAACCGAAGCTTTGCTTTTAGAAATGTTGATTTCAGAGATTAGCACCAACATGGTCCCTGGGACAGATGACAAACAGCCACAGAGGCTTGGGGAAAGCTTTTCAGGGTTGAATATAATAGCACTGAGTTGTCGGATAATCCAGCATGTTAATTTCCTAAAAGCCATATTCAATGATCTAGTTTCGGAATGGAGAATGGCCTCCAGGCTTGAACTAGTTCTCTGAATGCTATCGACAAGCAGGTTTGATAATATTTTTATATTTATTTTGTTGACAATGTTAGCCAAAAGAAACAGCTAAGATGAAGGTGAATTGCACTGAGCCAAGCCTTTCTGACCTCTTTTAACTGGTATCTTCTATAAGAGGGACAGGAAGACTTTCTTTAAAGGAATATCTCTAATCAGTTAAGCAAAAACACCTTTACCACTGAGACAGTAGTAGTCCCACCCATTTTTCTATCCTTATCCTCTTTGCTCTCTTTATTTAAAATAAGCATGTGTGTGCTCCTCTTCTGACTTTCTCACACATGTGCTCTCTCTCTCTCTCTCTCTCTCACACACACACACACACACACACACACACACACTCCCCACATTCAAACTGGCATTTTAAATTATTCTCAGTACATCACAAAGGGCTTTGATGCTGAGAGTCATGTGACAGAATAAAGTCCCACTGCCCTGCATACACTGGGGATACCTGGTTTGCCTGTGTCAGCAAGGCGAATGCTTACTTCTGGGGTGAATGACTGACAAGATGGGATGGCATCCTATTCAATTCTCCGGGCCTCCATTTTTCTATTAATTTATCAGGAATATCTCTCAACCATCTAAGGTATCATGGGAGTTAGCTGAGAAAACAGTTCCATTGCCCAACAAAGTTCTGCATTCAGAGTCCACCGGAGGGACACCTTGGGAGAAAGTGACTACAGAATGAGACTCTTGATCTTCCATGGGACAAGTCTCAAGTTCTAAAATCTATAGCCCAGTCCCCTGCTGACTCTAGTTACGCACAGCTGTGTTTCACATTTCCTATAGTTTTAGTTTTCTTTGGAGAGAAGTGTTATAAATTGAACCAATTAAACAATATGTTGAGAAAGATCCTGAGGCAGACCTCATGAGAAAGTGGGAGCATGAATTATCTTTGAAGTTTGTCATAGATAGGAATGGAGGGCAACAGTATATATCCAGCACATTTTCCGAATTTACTTCAGATGGAAGTATATTTATTTTCTGAATAATGCCGGTATAGGGTCAGAGAGATTTGTGTAATGTTGTTATGATATTGTGATTTTTACAGGCGCAAACTACTTGAAATATGCATGCATTGGTATATCCTCCTCACTTTCTCTTAAAAGGAACAGGATTCCTAATTCTATTCAAACCCTGCTAACAGGATACTTAGTAGTAGTAGTAGTAGTAATTTTTGAAAGGTAGGAAAAGACACTACTGATATATTAGTAGATAATTTGAGGCACTTTGGGGAAAATTGCAGTATTTTTCATAAGATACATAACCATATGCCTTTCATACACTAAGGTAATCAAAAATTGTTTTTATTTTTGGTTTGTCCTTTGAATTGTATGCTTTTGCTGTATGATTCAAAGAGCATCATTTTGAAGAAAAAATGTTTGCATTTATGAGAATGCAAATGCAGTTTTTGCAAAGAAAATTAAATGCTAAATGCATGCAAAATGCTGATTAGTTCAGATATTCTCATGGATTTATAAAGCAAATAGTCATCCAAAATACACACTATTATAAAAAAATACAGATGTTAAAACCATTTTATTTTCGATTGATTACAAAATACAGCTGGCATGAGCACAAGAGCAACAATTAACAAACACTGAGTCTTTCTTTTCTTCCTCTGGAGTTTCCCACTGCCCTGCATATTGAGGTGCCACCATTCTGCTCTCCCCTGACTCCACAACATTCTTCTGTTCTGGAGCTTCCAACACTGGGCCAGAACATTCTCTGATTCCACTGCACCGGACTTGGAGCTCTTTGAGTATATATACACTGTTAATTTTTTGTCTTTTCTTCTTTAGCTTCAGAAAACCAAACAGAAAAAATTGAAAAGTACTTATACTAGATACACAATCAGTGTTTGTCATAGAAGTTGAAGAGATCAAGGGCCTTTGCCCTATTTAAGAGTTTCAGACGGTCCTGAGCTTAGCCTGATCTAGATATGAACAAAGAATTTCTTATGAATGCTAATATCACACATTCAGGCTACTAAAAAAGCATCCTTTTGTTGTTAAGTCAGCTGGGTTAGCAGTTATCCAGGGGATGATAGCTACAGGAGAGTCTAACAAATTGTATATCCCCATCACTCAATTGTATCTGCCATTTAATCTGGATACTTGGAAGCTTTAACTGACCTCTGATCCTTGGCTACCTTTGAAGTTATAACACATTTAGAATTTAGTGCCTGGTTATAAGCAACTTTTGATGAGCTCCTGGTGCTGGCTTTAGCATTTATTTTACTGTACATCCTCTAAATTCCTTAGCATTTGGAAATATTCTTCCTGAGCTTCTGTTGAGACTGAAAATTTGTGTTCTCCCTAATGCATAGGTTGAAGTCCTAACTTCTAATGAAATAGTACTTGAACATGGGACCTTAGGTTTTGGGGATGAAGTTCTTATGATTGGATAAATGATCTTGTAAGAAGAGAAAAAAACACCAGAGTTCTCTTTCCACATGTGCACATAGAGGAAAGGTCGTGTGGGTGTGCAGTGAGATTGCAGCCTGCCAGTCAGGAAGAAGGCCCTCACCAGAGTCAGGTCTTGCTGGCACCCAGATCTGACTTCCAGAATCTGGAACTGAAAAAATAAACAGAAGTGGCTTAAACCTCCCAGTCTGTGGTATTTTTGTTAGATTAGCCAAAAGAGACAGGACTGCTTTCTAAAGTAGTTATAACCATTTAGGGAAAACCCAGTCCCTGTTGTTGGAAGAATTTTGTGTATTCTAGTCCTACTGTGGCTTGACAGATCAAACTTAGTGGTATAAAACTAAAGCTATTTTCTTTTGCTCACTGTTTAGGGGTAAGGAATTTGGAAATGTCAGTGGGAAGTTCTCATTTAAGTTTTTTTCTGCAATTACAAGCATATGCCAGCTAGTGCTGCAATCATCTGAAGGTTCAATGGATCTAGGTACCCAAGACAGCTCATTTCCATGGTTGGCAGTTTCTCTGACTGGTACCTTGAGGCTCAGTCAACCAGAGCATCTACATGGCTATTCCAGCTGGATGATCTCAGGGCAATTGGATTGCATGAATGGTATACAGCTTCCTCCCCCACCCCGCCTCGTGCAGTCGCCCTTTTGCTTTATCTATTGGCCCAAGCAGTAAGTGCAACCCAAGGGGAGGGAACAGATACTTCACCTCTTCATTCTAGCACCTAAAAGAATGGGACTGTATTTTTAAGTTACTACCATCTTCTTTTCTCAAAATCAATTATTTTTGTTTGCTTTTCTAAAAAAATTTTAATAGCTTAATAGTATTTTGCTGGTTACTCTATATCTTTTTAAAGCTGCCCCAAGGTATCAAAAGGGGTAATTCTTTCAAAGGGTTGTTCAATAGATACATTTTAAGGTTCCACTACATACCAAAAGAATTTACAAGAATTCCATCATACTAATTAAATAGAGTGAATGCACAAGTTACCCTTAAATCATCACTATCTAAATCAAGAGGGTATTTCTCAGGTTGAGGATATAGCTTAGTTGGTCGAATGCTTGCCTTATATGTATAAGGCCCTGTGTTCTTTCCCCGCACTCCAGGAAAAAAAAAAAGAGTGTATTTTTGCTCCCCACATCATAAAGTTTTCAATCCCAAATTATTTTCACCTTTTGAATTTCTAATGCCATTTTTCTGAATTTTTCCTGAACTGTAGAGTCATGCTTTTCAATAGCAACACAAGAAGCAACATTCAAATTTTACTCTGAGTTGCACCATCTGGATTGGGGGCTTAGAAACATATCCAAGGGAAATTTTGTGAAAATGGGCCATTGAAAAAAATGTGTATTGTTAATCTTTGGGGAAACAATAGAATGAAAATAAAGATGGCATATTTTTCGAGTGTAATGAACCTCGACAGTTTCCATTGTGGCTGCCGGAGTGGGTTTGATTGCCAGTTGTTAAATGAGCCTGCAGCCCAAAAAGTGGGAACAGATCACTCAGAAGTGCAGCAGACAAGTGATGTTTGTTTTAAAGAGAGAGATTAAACCATTGCAAATGCTGTTAAGGACAGTTTCACAAAGGCCAGTGCCCTGCTGCTTTCCCTGGGCAGCAGGTAGAATCCTCCCTTGCCTCTGCTTTCTTTTTTCTGAGACTTTTGCAGATTCAAGTGAGTCCCAAAGTAGTCTTTCACTCATAAATGTAAAGACAATGAAGACACATGTCACATTTGGGAGCCATTGGAGAAGTTGCTGAAAAGTCATGCCCTGCCTCCCCAGATTCCAGGTTGGCTTTGACTTTCAGCTTTTTTTCTGAAATGTTCTGCAGTCGCCAGCCCAAGTGAGGTTAAATACCCCAAAATAAACTTCATCAAGTTACTCAGATGCTCAAGGTATGTATGTGTCCACCCACAGGAGAAAGAAGGCACACAGACTATTTATAGGTTCGCTATAGACGAAACCTAGTAAGTAATATAATTGCTTGGGGGCAATCAAAGATAAGTGTCCCTCCAAATAGCTCTTTTCCTCCTGCCTGGGTCCAGTTTCCTATATTAGAATCACGGATGGCCTAGAGATGAGGTGTCGAAACTTTTTACGGAACTCTACTTTCACAAAGAATCTTAATTGGGAGCCTTATATATAAAGCAGCTAAAAATGGAGTTGACCTGGCAGAGGATGGGGACCATTCAGACCCACTCAACTCCAGGCAGCCAACAATATCTCAGCAGCCAAAGGTCTAGGATTTGTCCTCTGTGGCCCAACTTTACTGAATGCACATTTTCTGCCAGACCCCTTGCTTAATTTCCAGTCCCATAACCAACCTGCACTATAGACATCATTAAAGCCATTTTATAAGGAAATCATAGCAAGGATTCAAAACTATATCTTCCTGTCTTTGAAGTCTGTACCCCTGATCCTCTAGGAAGAAATGTCAGAAATCAAACATGTCAACCATGTGACTGTGCTAAAAGCATAGGTCCACCATCAGATAAATTCACCCCAAGTTCTGTCTCCCTGGTTGCAAGCTATGTGAGGGTAGGCCACCCCATTGCTTTTTTTTATATTTAATTCACATCTTTGATGAAAATAAAATTGTGTACATTTTAAATACAACTACATTTTTAGCGAATCAAAGTGTGAGTCACCAATCATAAAATTCACCCTTTTAAAATGTATGATTCAGTGTTTCTCAGTATATTCGTCGTTGTGTAACCATGACCACTGTTTCATTTCCATCACCCTGTAACGCACCCCATAGCTGTCAGTAGACACTCCCTTTTCTCCTTTCCTCTCAGACCGTGGCAACTGTCTGAGATTCATTCATTTATTTATTCTGGGTGTTTTATATAATGAAATCATCTCATATGTAGCCTTTTGTGTCTGGCTGCTTTCACCTTTAACCCCTTAAAACCTCTGATTCTCATCTAAAAGGTGGGTATAAAGACAATTACTGAAGGATTGCTGTAGATAATTCACAGAGCATTTAGCATAGCAATAAGGACATAAGAAGTCTAAGAAACGAAAACTCGTTAATTACTATGACAATTATTATTGGATTTAATAAATAAGAAGGATTATGGGAGAGGATTGTGAAAAATCAGAAGTTTAAGGGAATGGAGGACCTGGGGTGAAGCTGGGGATGGGCTAAGCTTTGTGCCTGTGCCATCTCATTTACATTTATGCCCAAATGAGGGTTTCTCAACATTGGCACCTTTGCCATTTTGAGGTGGATAATTATTATTTTTTTTGTGGGAAGCTGTTTTATGCATATATGTAGGATATTTAGCAGCATTCTCTGGCTACCAGATGCCAGCAGTACCACTACCCTAATTGTGACAAGTGAAAATGTCTCAGACATTTTCAGATGTCTCCTGGAGACAAAATCAGCCCTGGTTAAGAAAGCTGGCTTAGATTTTGCCCCAAACTGTAGGAGCTCTTCATCTCTCTCTCTCAAATAAAATATCTTCCACTCTCATTGAAAATATAATTCTACAGGAAAGCTTGCATCAACTGGTGCAATAGCCTGTAGCTTAGTGTAACTATTTAAATTTAAATCAATTAAAATTATATAAAATTTGACTATGCACCCCTTTGTCAGTAGCCACATATCTATGTGTTCTTCATAGCCCTGTGTGTCTGTGGACTGTCATATTAGACAGCACAAAATAGAATGTTTCCATCATCACAGCAAGTTCTATAGGTGAGCATTGCTATAGCCCCTTCTGACAAGTGAATTTGGGGAATGAGAGATGCATCCCTTGTGATTCTTTAGGGATCAGGAGAAAGGGCAGTGCCTGAATACTCATCTTGTTCACAATGTAGGCAAGTGGAGATCAGCCACTGGCCAAGTGCTTGACCTATGACTTTTTGAATGCAGCAGATGAGACTCCTCACAAGAAAACTCAGTCTTATCCATGTCCCATTAAAGGTCAGGGATAAACAGATTTGCTACCCATAGAAGAAGCTTTGAAGGTAGGAAATCCTGGACCTAGGTAGAGCTAGGGGTAGAGCCTGAAAGGCAGTTGAAAGGATATAAAAAATATTGATAAGACAGTACCCCAGGTCAAAACTTAAAGTTGAGAGGCAGCCAGATGTGGGGACACAGACAATCCCACAGTCACTTCACGGATATTATTTTTCTTCCATTCATCTTGTCCAGTCAATGTACGGGAAGCTACTGAGGATTTGGGGGACTGCATACTTGTTTTACATGTTCTTCTTGTGAAACAAAGACACTCCATGAAGAATGTTCCATTTTATGATTGAATAGGAAGCTTCAATGTGTCACTTGTAAAAAAAAATACTCATCTAAAGAGGATTGTAAAGATGAAAGTGTTGCAAGAATAAGCAAATTTAAAACAGAAACTAAGAGTACCCAGTTAAATTTTGAACTTCATATCATATAAACAACAAATGATTTTTCCTGAAAATATGTCCCATGCATTATTTGGAATATACTTACACAAAATATTTACTTAGTGTGAAATTTAATTAGATGATATGTATTTTACCTGGCAACATTAAAAGATAGTGGAAGACTTGATGATAGGGACTGTACATCTTGAGGCAGTGGGGGTGAAGGATCAGTAGGGATAGAAAAGAAGGTAAACTTAATTGATGTAAATGAACTTTAATTGAGTGAAGGGAGGTCTGAAAATATAAGAGGAAGTTTGCTTTTTGCTTATTATTCCTCAGAGCATAGAAGAATGAGGGGGTAAAGATAATTTTCAAGTATACTTGTTTATAACCAAAACCAGGAGATTCAATTTCATGAATTTATTGAGTGACTCTTGTATGTCAGATATATGATGTTATACAGTGGGATGACATCATTTTGATTAAGAAGACAAGATTGCCACACTTAAGATATAGTTAGAAGGAGTAAGTTCTGCTGTTTAATTCTACAAGTATGGTTAACAATAGTGTATCAAATCCTTAAAAGTTGTTAAAAAAGAGGAATTTGAATGTTCTTACCACAAATAAATGATAAATGTATAAGGGTATGTATACCTTGATTTGATTATTATATGTTTATATACACATATCAAAATATCATCCTGTACCCCATGAATATGTACAACTATTGTGTGTCATCTAAAAACAAAATAAAAAATTCAGAAGCTAAAAAAAAAAGTTCATGACCCAGAATAACTTGCTATCTTGTGGAAAAATCACATGTGAAAATTGATATTTGAAATAAAACTTAGTAAGCGAAATCTAAAGTTATGTGCAACAAAATATGGAGGAGGGAGCTATTAGTTTTGTAGTGGGGGCTCCAGAAAGACGGCCATCTGTGAAGTCATGCTAAAACTAGGCTTTGGAGAACACAAACAGGACGTGAATGGCTAAACAAAATGTGATTTATATACAAAAAAGAATGATGTTATGACACCCACAGGTAATGGAGACTATTATGCTATGTGAAATAAGAAAATCCCCCCACAAACCAAACGTCAAATGTTCTCTATGATATGTGGATGCTAACCCACAACATGTTGGGGGAGAGAGGAAAAAAGAAGTTTTGTGGATTAGACAAAGGGGAATGAAGGGAAGTGGGGGCTAAAAATAGGAATGACAGTGGAATGATTCTGACATAACTTTCCTATGTATATATAAGAATATACCACAGTGAATCTGAATATGGTGTACATCCACAAGACTAGGATGGTAATTTAAATAAGTTATACTCTATGTATGTATAATATGTCAATGTAGACTCTACTGTCATGTATAAATAGACAACAACAACAAAAAAACCAAAAGTTTTAAAAAGAAGATACAGAGAATAAAATTAAAGTTTAAATACAAAAAATATATAAAATAAAAAAAAGAAAGTAAGAGAATCTTAAGTGGCAGTATTTAAAATACTTCTGAAATCAGAATTATCTTGGTAGTTGAATGTCTTCTTGGTTTCTCTTTTAAATCATCACAATTCTGGATAATGTGTGTGTCATTCATAGTGGGGACAATAGGGAACAACAGTTAAGATCATGAACCTCTGGTAAATGATGATAGAAGGGAATCCCAGCTCTCCAACCCTGAAATCACCCACTTAACATACATGGGGAGAACAAGAGTGCACACCTTATAGGCATGTATGAATTTTAAATAGGTGATATACTTGTAAAAATACTTAGAATTAAATACCTGAAATAGTGCTCAACAAATAAAAGTGGCCATAAATTTTGATGGAAATATTTTATTTATTTTCATATATTTACCTATAACTTTTGCACCCAACCGCTAATGTCATACCTCTAACTCGATAGATAATTCCGGACTCAGCTATTTCTAGGAGCCGAGGGCCTCTCTACTCATGTTCACATCCTTTTTCCCTGAGCTAGACACCACCATTTGCCAGGCACCAGATTGTACAACCTCTTTCTTTCTGCTATCAGAATTTCTGCTCTCTTGGGTGTGGGAGGCTTCCTGGCTTACAAGGTGGCACTACTACAGTCTTGGCTTAGGGCTCCAGATCTGTATTACTGTCCTTGTTGCTTGTTCTTCTGCTCTAAGTGTGTTCCAGAGTCTAATGTAATTGCTCTTTTATTATTTCTTTATTTTTAAACCCCGCCCCCACTTTCTGCTTTCTGTATGTCTTCGACATGCATCCATTAGCCTCCTGGTAAAAAAACATCAAGATGTCTTTAGAACTGTCTCTCTCCTCCATAGACTAAAGAACTAAAACATTTAAGCTAATCATCTCAACGCAACCTGTATCTGTCCCAAGAGGCTGACAGAGGAGCTAGTTCCTGCTATGACTCAGGTCCCCCTTCTCTGCCTGCTGGTCCACACCCTGCTGTGGTGTAGGGGTTGTGAAGAGAGCAGGACTTCCCTGTATGAGTAGGTGCTGCCTATTGGAACTGATACACTGACAAGGTGCTTGTCCCTAAGAACTTTGTCAGAGTGCTGCCACTGAGGGCAGGTGCACATTCAAATGAAGTTTTTAAGGTCTTATGGAAAACCTCCATGCCACCCTCCCAAACCACAAAACCACGAAACACTCATGGCAACATAAGGAGACACCAAGCCCAGTGTGAGCAACCTTTCTCTCGGTTGTCTATCCAGCGTGTTCCTTCCTTTTTCCTTGAAGTAAAGAACCAACAGACTGTGTCTTACTTCCAGCTGACTAGCAAATCACAGACATATGTAGCTAATCATTTTTTCTCTCGCAGCGTATTTACAGAGTCACCAGCCACATGTCCTTTGTATTGTGCTCCGTGCTCTCTTGACTTTATATGCCATCTGCTGAGCTGTCACGCCATTGCTTCACAGTTCTGGACATATGAAAAGTTAGCAGATAGAGACTGGCCACCTGCACAAGAACAAACAGCCCCTGGAGGGACAGGCCAGCAGGTTCACAGGTCACAGAAGAACTGTCGTGAGTACAGACCATAGACCCACATGCTTACTAAATAGAATACTTGATAGACGCTTCATGATAAAAAGTCTAACTCATTACTAATTATTTCCTTGACATATTGAAATATTGTCCAAAATTATTTTAGTACCAAAGGGGCTTTATAAAAAGTGTCACCCAGCAAGATTTGAAGACTTCATGAAACCCTTCAGTATCTCATAGAATTGTCATTGATAAGTATTCCTTCCTCAAGAGAGCATCTCTATTTTCAAGCAAATGTGTTTTTCTATCTTTGTTGGATGGGAAACCGTAGCCATGGGCCAGGAGAAGTAATCTAGTTCTGTTTCCCGAATTCTGCTGCACTGAGTGTAATCTCAAGGGAAACAGTATGGTTAGGACATGTTTTCTATGGTTTCTAAACACACATGGATTCAAGCAAATAATAACAACAGTGATTTAGGTAAATTCTGCTTTGCCTAAAAGATCATTTGTATTTTAAGTGTGAAAGCTTGCTGTTTGTTCCTCAGAAAAAGGGACAATATTTTTGTTGCAGATGCTACACTTGCACATTTGTCTATAAAGTTTACAGTTTTAGAGGTTAGCAAATTTGCAGAGGAATAACAGAATAGCTTCCCAAATCAATGTGAAGAATGGCAATAATGAAAAATAGGAGCTACCTTAGGTAATGAAGCAGCAAAGGGGGTAGATGGAAAGAAAAAAAAAAACTACTTTTCCACAGAGATCATTGCTTAATCCATGTCTTTCTGAAGAACTCTTGAGAAAATACAAAGGCCATGGCAGTGTCTCATTGAAAGTCAGGCCAGGGTGCACTGGACCTTGAAATAGAGATGTACAGAGAAGTCACCTTGCTCAGGAGCATTGCCACATCTTCAGATCCCACCCCTCACCCCCTGCTCAAACACGGAAAGACACTCTTGCCATTTTCTTTAGAAAATTGTATTTTGTTACAGTGTGTTTCCTCCAAATAAATCAGTATTCAGCTAACTCTATAACTAAGAAGAGAAGGTATTTTAAGTAAGTTTGTGTAGGGCAACAAGAGTGCAAAAAAGATTCAATTAGAATATGACCTTTAAAAGAATAGAATCATAAAATGTTTGACTTACTTAGGACTTTAAATATCATCTCAAGTATTAACATTTTGAATGATGAAACTAAGGTTGAGACAGTTGAGATGATTTGTCTAAAACTCTTTAACCTGACTATGAAACACCAGTAATTGTCCAGGTACTAAGCACGTCTACATACATTGACCCATGCATCCTCCAACATATACCAGTCAATTTAGTCATTGTTCAACTGACTAATTGTTTTTCTCTTGTAGTGCATTTAATTAGTACAGAGAGGCCACAATCTGCATAAAAACAAACAGACCCTTGGAGGGAGAGGCCGACAGGTACATAAGTTGGCATGATATAATGGTCGGGCATGATAGGTGATATACCCTGCCCCAACCACATGCATATGTGCCTGATATAGGTATTATATGCCTCACATGTCATCTAGGTATTAATTCAAGTCATGTTGCGTTCTTGTATAAAAAAAGGCACCCTGTCTTGTACTGTGTATGACTGGCTGCAGCTAATCTGTCAGTTTTGAAGAGTTCATTTGGTTGAGTTCATTTGCCCCTGGAAATTATAGATTGTGATATATTTATTTGAAAAACTATTATATGAAATTGGCATGAAGTGTGTGTTGGTGAATCTTTCCCTACTTCAAATACAGTAAAACTTTAGTATTTGTTTTAAAAAAAAAATTTTAAATTCAGGTGCATTTTATAATTTCATTTTAACTGAGAATGAGCCACAGTGGAAGTCATTGTTGACTCATTGTGTGGGGATGATTTGAAATGGTAGTAGCGTAGTAGCAGTTTGCATAAAACAAATTAGCAGTTTGTTCTGACCATTTAAGAACCATTTCTCGTAATTTGTGCTCAGAAAAACAATTTCATGGATGTACCTATAGATGGGAAAAAGGATCTGCATAGTGTTTGGTTCTGGGTCCCTAACAGAGCTGAACTAAGTAATTATAGGCAAACTTTGGCTATATTTTTCTTCTTGTCCTTATTTCTATTCCTTTGTCTTTTATCTGGGGGCTTGTATAGGGTGATAAATTAATATTTTAGGAGTATATCTATCAAAGTTTATTTTTTCATTTTTTTCAGTATTTACTTTGCTCTGTAATATTTTACATTCAGGATTTTGCTCTAGACTTTGACAGAATTGGGATTTCTTTTTATGGCCTATCTTTATACTTAGAAGCAAATCATTTGTCACTTATACTTCTGTCCTTTGTTCCAGTCAACACTCCTAAGATATCTTCAAGGTGATTTCCACCAAAGTGAGATATATATATATATATATATTTTTTTTTTTTCTTCAAGAAGTGGTCCAAAGATGTGTGTGCACATGTCTGTGAATACAGGTGGAGAATATTAAGATCATCTTATAGTTAAACAATCCTTTCCAGTTTACTAAGTAAATAAATAGCTCAATCCTTTAAGAGGTGTTGTTATTCCCATTTAACAGATGATGAAAACTGAGAAATCAAGTATCCCTGTTAAATGGTATAATTAAGACTTAAATCAAGTTGTTCTCTCTCCAGTTGTTCTCAGACAGGGACCATGTATCCAACAATACCACCTCTGGTTATCTTTGGAATGCAGCTTTTCCAACTGTAATCAGTGCATGGAAATGTCCTTCAGACTTTATTAAAAAGCAGTTTCTAATTCTGACTTATTCTGGGCTTCTGCACTTTAGCAGACTCCTGGACCCTGGTGCCTGTGAGTCCATACTTCTTATAAGCTGCCTCAGTGCTGGTCCACTGCACACACTTGGGGTTGTGAGGGCTTTAGCCATCTTCTGTTCACACAGTGGGTAACATGACACATTCGCTGGAATCCTATTACATTTTCCAATGTTTATTTTTTTGACAGTATTTCCTCAGCAAATGGATGTGTAGGTATGAACATATGTATCTTCATATATGCATTTTTAAAGCTTTAAAGCTTAAAGATTGTATCTTAGATTGAAATGGATATCAATAAACAGAAATCATTCTGTTTGCACATATTCATTTTAGAAAGTAACACAGCAGGAATATGTTTAGTTAAGTGGACCATACACTGGCAAACAGTGTTTTGCAAAGCTTTGCAGCCCATGTGACTACAATCCAGAGACATCAGGAAAATAAAAAGTGCCTATTCACCCTTAACACTGTGTGCTGTTGCTCAGTTTATGAAACCAAATTGGAATTTGATTGGTTCTGAGGGCCCCAACCTAGATGGCTTCCTCTTAAGTGGTTGGATCTTAAGCTCTATGCCTCTAGGGAGCCTTTTATTTAACTGGAATAAAAACTCCAACTGGGTTTGCATTAGCATTTGCTTTTGTCACAATTTGAGAGGGACCCTCATCCAGGAGGTCAAAACTATTTAGAAGTAGTTCTGAGAATAGTTTCAGCACATGGTGGTTACAGAGAGAATTTTACCTAGAGTAAAAATTCCAGAAACGCTGTGATTCCTTAACCCTGAAGCCAGGCTGAGCTTTGCCTGCTGTGTGCTAATGCCTTTGGCATTTTTTCTTGGCAGGAAGGATCTGGGGTGGCGAGGTTAATTGCAGAAGTGGAGTGTTATGTGCCAGGCAGGAGTAGGATGGCTGCTGTGGTTTCTGGCAGACAGCCTAGTCTGTAGTCCCACATCTGCATTCTCTAGGGGTATGACTAGTGGGCAGGTGTAATTAACATCATGAGGAGGTATTGGAACTGGGGACCTTGCCGCCCTTTGAAATGAGTAAAGGGCCTTTCCAAAAGTGGGGGCCCTGGACCTCTGATCTGTAGACTTCTGTTACCAGGTGGGTGTGCTGGGGCAGAAGACAAGACATGCTATCTGGCAGTGGTGCCTCTATGTACCAGCAGGTGACATGGGTAGGGTGGGGTAAATCTCCCCTCCAGATGGTGCACCTGAGCTATCTTAGTTTTCAGTTACCATCTACATTGGCAGTGAAGAGCATAACGGTGGAGGGGATAGATGCTATTTTTACAAAATCCAAAGTTGAATAAAATTTTAGTTTTATTTCATATTTTTACAAGCCTGGTTTTGAGTGCTTCTGACATTTCTATCACATTTCTAACAGTTTAAACTTTCTCCACACTAGTGACTTGTGTGTGTGTGTGTGTGTGTGTGTGTGTGTGTGTGTTGGAAACATGTGCATTTGGACTCTTCAATTTATAGCTAACCACCCCTCCCCTATGCCCACAACTATAAATTGTGACCATCTGGCCAGTGGACCAAATTTTAACTAAAACCACCTTTTATCAGGTCCACAGAGTTTATTATTGTTACCTCTGTTGCTAAATTTAAAACCTGAGCGATGTCATATGAAAAATCTATATTTCCAGTGAGTCACAAAAGCTGAAGGACTTGTCCTCATGGGGCTTGCATTGCTGCAAGGCAAGGCTCCAGTGGCTGGGACTGAGGAGCCCACCTTCTTTAGGCTGGGAATACACTCCCCAGTTTGTTACAATCCCAAATACATGGGCCCAGTCCTCTGCTCTCACTGATATTCCCTGCCCGGCAGCTTCACTTGAGTTTGTCTCCCCTGATGCAGAATAGCTTTTGCAAGGACATGAGACCATGAAAACATGTGTTTCCACTTGCAGTCCAATGCAACTGGCTAATCTCAAGAGTGCAAGTGCATTCCAGGTGGATCCAAACCCAGTGCATGTGTATAACTGTTTCTGACTTCTGATCTCAACCATCTAAGCTAGAAAGTTACAGGTATAAATCCTGAACTTCCCTGAAAGGAAGAGCTTGGTAGAGAGACTGTGTTCAGCTATGGGTGACTGAAAATCTAAAACAATATTTGTTTAAGCAGAGATATGCAGGTTTGACTGTCGTAGAAGTCTGGATTGGTACTTCACAGCTGGCGTGAATACCACAACCATCAGAGACTCCAAATCCTCAACATGGGCTTCTGCTTTAGGAACTGAGGTGGTTGTTTCATCTCTAGCCTTCATCTTGATACTCTCTCTGTCAGGAAAGAGAAAAAGCAAGGGAATGTCATGCATCTCCTTCAAAAGAGGCTGGCAGAAGGGCTGGGGATGTGGCTCAAGCGGTAGCGCGCTCGCCTGGCATGCGTGCGGCCCGGGTTCGATCCTCAGCACCACATACCAACAAAGATGTCGTGTCCGCCGAGAACTAAAAGAAATAAATATTAAAAGTTCTCTCTCTGTCTCTCTCTCTCTCTCTCCCCTCTCTCACTCTCTCTAAAAAAAAAAAAAAAGAGCCTGGCAGAAGTCTCATATGACATGTCTACCTATATCCTATTGGCCAGAACTTAGTCACATGAGATATTTAACTGCAGAGAAAGGTAGAAAGAAGTCTTTATACTGGATGATCCTGTCCCAAGTAAAGATCATGAAAGAGAGAATGGATATTAGAGTGTCACTGTCAGTCTTCACAGGATTGTGCTTTGTGGATTTCAGATTTTACAAGGTATTGAAGATTGTGGGTTAAAAGACTTACTGGAGGACCCCCCTTGTATTCTTTAAATGCATATTGGTTTTAAAAAGTCCCTATAATCCTTTTTATGAAATAAATCCATATGATGAAGAAGAAGCATACAAACTCCCTGTTATGGAAGACTGAAACCAAACTCTACCAAGGTCAGATCTCACTCTGCTCCTCACCTAATAGTTCCCTGATTCCAACTATAGAAAATGTCCCTGGTTATTTCCCAGTCTGCAAGGGATGGAACAACCATCTTGTAGAATAAAGATCTCATAATTTTCCATGAATTAACTTTCTGAGACATACCATTCAGATGTAGTGTGAATGCTCTGGTCTTTGAATAGCAAAGACATTTTGGGACCCTAAATGCTAACTAAAAGAGAAGACCTCTAAGCTTCTGGGGAGCAGATACAGGAGAGTGGGCTGGAATCTGCAGGTAATCTAGGGTTTGGTGAGGACAAGGGTTCACTTCCACTTTGCAGCACCCTGTGTGGCCAGCCCTCTTTTTACCTTTGAGCTAACATTCACCAGGAGCCCTTTGACATCTGTTTTAGAGAGCACTGAAGAAGTTGGGAGGCAATTGGTGCAGCCTATGTGCTGAACCCTACTTTTTGTTTGTCTCTCTTGATCCTTTAACTCCCCTCAGCATCTCCCAGGAGCAAATACAGGAAGGGACCTAGACTTGGAACTACACATAAACTTGAGAAAATGACATTTTGATACCCCTCCCCCCCCCAAAAGGAAGAAGAAACCTGTGGATTTGTTTTATGTGTTTTTTTTTAATTTATATTTTAGTTATGGTTGGATACAATATCTTTATTTTATTTATTTTTATGTGGTGCTGAGGATCAAACCCAGGGCCTCGCTTGTGCTAGGCAAGCGCTCTACTGCTGAGCTACAAAATTTGGATTGGCTACAATACTTTTATGTCAAAAGAACAAAATGGGGAAAAACAAGAAGATTTTTTTCTTTTATCTTTTCTTTATATATTTTTTTTAACTACCTAGCATTACCTTACTATGAGAGCCTTGGTTTTAAAGAAACAAATAAAAATAACAATACTACCTTTTATACTAAAAATGGGGAGGGGCTACCAAAAAATTTTGAATCTCCTTAGTTGCTCCTAGATAGACCTTGATTCATCCACTTACCAGAAGAAAACAACCCACATAATCATGATTAAGGATTAAGTATGTACAGTGAGTTGTCTCTAGAAGCAGTTATTTATTTTTTCTCCCGGTTTCCCAGCACCTGTAAGTGTGACTTTGCCATTTCTAATATCTGTTCTGTGGATTCTCTTGAGAGCTTTAATAGAATACCAGATCTTCTTGTCATCCTCATTTAAAACTAGTTATTTTGCTTGGATGGGAGTGTAGCTCAGTAGTAGAATGCTAATCTAGTATATGTTATTTTAAGGGAAGAAGACTGAGGGTATTCCATTTTGGAATATACCCGTGTTAGCGCTTTTATAGTTTCCAGGGTTTTAAAATCCCAGGCAGTTTTCATAGATCTCATTTGTGGAAGAGAAAGTTGAGTGCTACAAAGTGGGCAGCTGGTGACTGGACAGAGCACCTCCTCTCTGATTCTGGGTTTTCCCCAGAAAGATCCTGCTGTATTGTTTTGATTTTTCCCAGTTATTTTGTCTGCCACAGTGAGGTGGGAAGGAGAAACAGCTAAAATTATTTTTGTTCTGAAAGAGTCTATATGACTGCCAACTCAGCAAGACATGTACTTCTAGGGATAAAAGTAATCTTACCTTTTAACTACACACTAATGACCACCCAGCTGCTTTGTGAGGGAATTAGGTTCTTGGGAGCTGTTTTGACAGAAGATGCTACTTTAAGTGCTACAGATCCTTAGACTTCTACAACTGGAAGTGGTGATCTTCCAGCTTGACACCTTCATTGCAGGAATGAAGAAACAACTATGGGGGAACAGTGACCCACCCAGACCCCACTTCTAAGCACTACACAAAGCCTAGTACTGGGGTTCTCTTTCTGCTTCATTCTAACTTACCCGCGTAATGAAGGTAAGCAGCTGTCCAAGAAATGCATCCAATCATCTTTTCTTTTTTAAATTAGAATCATTAATGTTTCATAGTTATACAATGGATGGGGTCGACTAAGCATTTCCATACATGCATATGCTGTTCTTTATCATATAAACCTCCTCTATTACTCTTCCTTTTCCTCCTCTTTCTCTTCCTCCCTCTACCCTGTTCCTTCTCTTTCTCTCATAGTCCTTCTTCAACTTTCAGGTCTCTTGGTTTGTTTGTTTTTTTGGTTTCCACATATAAGATAATACTTGTCCTTCTATGTCTGCAGCTGACCAAGAAATGTATCAAAGGCAACTTCTCTGGCCCTTCTCACTTTGTGTAATACCTACAAAGCATTTTTAGTTTTAGCATCTAGTCCATTCTCTAATTGGCTTTGCTCCTAACAGGTAGTTCTTGTCTTCTCTTCTACTATTTATTCTTTTCCTTTAAAGTGATTCTAAATTATGGAAATAGGGTATTTTTAAAGTATGTGCCAAGAAGCACAATGACATTGCATTTGTGCATTTACAGGACAGACTCTTGCATTTAGGAATGCAAAAGTCCAATTAGCCCCCTGTATTTATATTCAAGCAGGACTTTGGTTCACCCTGTATTTCCCATGTCTTGTGGCACATAGTCCAGGTGCCCTTAACCAGGTTCATGATATATTGCAGCAAGACTCTTATGACAAGAAGATTCTATGTGCTCACCTTTCTCACCTGGAATAACAGGTAGAAACAAGTACTTAGAACATCCCAGGCCTTAGAACATCATCTGGCTCTTGTAGCCCAAACATATTGTGAATAAATAAACAAACATCACAACTACACCTTCACAAGGTTTTCAGTCTCTTAATTTGAGCAAACCGCCTCTCAGCCTCCTCTGTAAGTCACCAGCACCTTGCTTCCTTCAGAAGTGTCAGGTTTTTAGGAGTCTCCTGGATTTTCTAGGCATGTCAAGGAATATTTTTGTTGCTTAGATACCAACATGCCGTTAGGATGGTGGGTCCAAATCACTGATTCCATAATGATTCTGAGAGATTCAGAGCTGTTTCTTCCCATCACATATGAGCCTATCTCTAAATAAACTTCCTAGAATCAAGACGATCATGGCACCCACGCAAGTTGCATCTATTCTTGTAACCATGGCAACACACTCGCTCTTCTGCCCACCCCACCCTGCTCTCAACCACCACAGAGCTGCTGGCTTAATAAAGACTGACAAACTTACACTGCGAGGATTTCTTGACTTAAGGCCAAGAACTTTATTTTTATTATTATTTTTTTTTCAAATGGCCTTTATTTATTTTTTAATTACATAGTGGCTGTCATCCCAACAAACAGCCAAGATCTTTATTAATTCGTGGTGATCAGAACTTAGTCTCACCACTGAGTTGGCCCTGCTTGGCTTTCAGGAAAAAAAAAAAATCCCATGATCAATTTCTGCTACCTCTTCTCAGCTTACCTCGTCCCTTTTTAAACATCAGCCAATCCATCAATTGATCATTGGGGAGAAGGGATTAAACTTTGGATGAGAAAACTACTACTTTATCTGTCTAGGCCAGGATTTCTCAGCCTTGGCCAGCCCACATGGGAGATGAGCAAGAAGTCACATCTGGGGGAAGGGTATTGTGATGTCTGACCTGTATTTGGAGCAAGTTGTATATTTGCTTTTGGGTGCTGGACTCTTGTTCTTGACTTCTCTCCATAGGTCCCCTCAACAGGCTCACTGAACTTAGTTGTACCTCTGGAGGGGCTACCCCTGTGGGACAGTGGGACAAGACATGGATCAGGACTTTGGCTCCTGCATTGGACTGGGCTCTTGCCATAGCTGTCTAAAGGCAAGCATAACTAGAGAGTCTCCTGCCAATCGTGGTTGAAGTGCCAGAGGATCTGTTACCAACTTTGCTACTTTTAGGTTCCCAGCCCAGTGCTGAGAGAATTTTAGACCCCTAAGATAATCAGCTGGTGCATATAGGGCAAATCATTCAGCCAGGCTCGGTGTTTTGCACCTGCCGACCCAGCTATTCAGGGTGCTGAGGCAGGAGGGTTGTAAGATAGAGGCCGGCCTGGGCCCTGTCTCATAATAAAAATAAAAGGGCATAGGGATATTGGTCAGTGGACAGTCACTTCCCTGGAATGTGTGAGACCCTGGGTTCAGTCTCCAGTGCTGCAAAAAATAAAAATAAAATTTAGTGTCTCCTATTTCTGGCTCCTCCCATTCCTACCTTTCCTAGTCAGCTCTTACCACTCTCTGCTTTTAATCCTGTGCCCTACCATGAGAAATTATATGTTCTTTTCTATTTCTTATTTTTCTTGCCTTTACATTGCTGCTCTTACTCTCCAGATCTTGTTGATTTGGAATGATCTCCCTCTTTCTCTTCCTTAATATCCTTCAAAACATACCCTAAATGTTTAAAAATAGGACAGAGGATAAGTGACATATGCTGTGTATTAGATGCTGTGGTGTGCCACCCAATTCTCCCCCTCAGGACCAAGACACTTGTACCCTCCAGCTCTCTATTCACAGCTAAGCCCCTCTGCTCTAATAGTTTTGGGTTGAAAGAAGCTGCCTTGTCCAAGGTTACTTCAACCTGTATCCAATGACCAGTTCGTGCAGGGGTACAGAAGCTTGACCCCTTTGCTGCTGTTGGGGACAATTCTGAAGGGCTTTCAGAGCTGAGAACATTCCATAAAATTGCCTGAGGTCTCCTTTGCCACCCACATATCAAGCTCTCTCTCTCTGCCCAACCCTCCTCCCTGTCTTCCTAATAAGCAGCAATCAGAATCCTCTCCCGCAGAGCTCAGGTATGCAAACCTGTCTCAGAATCTGTTTTCCAGGTGCCACTAAGACATGGCAGATCTAGAATGTATTTGTTAAATTATGTATTAGAGAATGTTTAATGACATAGAATGTGCTCTAATTAATAAAGTAGATACAAATATAAGAGATAAAATTATGTATGTATTTTGTTCCTGATTATGGAATAAAACACACGGTGAAAGAAAAATGAGAGTAAAAGAGAAAGAAATTTATCTTCTTGGGTGAAACTCCTAAAATAGAACTGTCTCTGAAATTTTGTTTGTTTTCAGCATTTTACAAAGAGCAAACAATTATTAGAAAATCTTATGCTTTGTCATTTCAGAGTAAAATGAGATAATGTTATTAGTCAACACCCCTAGAATACAAAAATACAAAAAGATAAGTCTAGTTAACTCATCCATTGAAGGACAAAGGAAGAGCCTTAGCTTCCATGGTTCTTCTGTGTGCTGTGTTCTTGGTCATCCTGGCCCCTGCCCAAGCCCATAGACTTGAATACTTCCTTTTTCTGTACAACTCTGTCCTTCTGTGTATGTATTTGTCACTGTACTGAACCAAATGGTACTGTACATATTTAATTTTTCCTCCTGTTTTACACTGAGAGTTCCATGAGGGTGGAAGATTATGTCCCCAGGCCTTGGACGTGGCCTCTAGGCTGTAAACCCTCTTTAAATTTTACTGAATGAAGGAATAAGTGGATGAATGAATGCATCAGTGAAGTAGCATTTGGAAGGGAGGCTTGAAATTTCAAGAATTGATTGGCATAGGGATAAACTATTGAAAGTAAGAAATGGAATGTAGGGAGAAGCTGCAATGAAATCCCAAGTAACGTTTTTCTGTTTTCTGAAATGAGCATATAAATAATATGAGAGGCACTCAGTTGGCCTGCACTTCACTGCTGGGTGGTTTTCAAAGAAACTCTGGAAGAGGCTGACATAGCCACTGTGGTTTTAAGGCTTTCAAGATAAGCATCAGTTTGGTTTCAGAAGAAATGAACAATGATGAATGTTGTCTTCAACTTCATAATGCTCCTTTTCATTCTTCTCATTCTCAAAAAAAAAAAAAAAAAAAGAAAGAAAAGAAAAAAAAAAACCTCTGTTCCTTCTGGAATATTTTATTTTCAAATTTTCCAACCATAGAAAATTGCAAATGAAACTTTCTAGAAGTAACCTTATTTTCTACTCCTTCTGTTTTCTCCTGTAATTACTAAAACAAAACAAAAACAAAAAAACAACTCTTCTATTTTAGTGAAATAAAATTCAATTGCCAAAAAAATTACCACTTTAACCATTTTAAAGTGTTAAATTCAGTTAGTGTTACCTCTTTGCCCTTGTTAGGGCTCTCTGTTGCAGTGACAATTAGCCAGTTTTTGCAAAGGTTTTAACAGTTTCTGTTGGGCTGACATTGCAACAATGCTCCTGGGTAACACATTTATTTTTATCAAGAACACTGATACTTTAACTTAAAGACCTAACTCCCCTTTTTCCATATTCCATGTCACTTAGGGGACATGGAATCACATTTGTCAGTGATGCACATAAAAATCTTCTTAGATGTACTCCTGCTTATTCAGTTTTTCATTACGTCCTCTCCCCTTAAGCATCATGAGTTCAAGACATGCTCAAATATTTGTATTTCTTCATGTGAGCCACATTCTTTCACACCTTTGTGTTGCTTCCTTTCTCTGAATGGAAGATACTTACACATCCTTCCTTAGTACAAGGTCCAGCCTTTATGATGACTGGGAAACTGGCTCTTTTCCTTTCCTCCCATCCCCTACTCTTCTTTTGCCCTGCCTTCCCTTCCTCTACTCTTTTCTCTTCTTCCTTATTTCTTTTTTTCTACCTTCTTAAGGCAGTCCATATGCCCCCAATTCCACATGTTCCATACTGACCTTCATTTCCTCATCAGATTGTGAATGCTTTGAGCTCATATGTATGTTCTCTGCATTGTTCAACATCCTGAAATGCAGCAAAGGCACAAAAATAATTGTTGAAAGGGAAAAAAGTCTTATAATACTTTATAATATTTAGGAATCTCTGGCAGATTGGGAATGGAGAATTTTTAAATTATTATTATTATTATTTTGTGTGGAGTTTACCTTTGGGCACCCTTAAAATAATTATCTACAATTAGAACTGTACCTGATGTACAGTATTTTCCTTGAAGATATCAGAGGACTAGGAAGATAGAGTGCATACTCTGAAAATATTCTGAAGGTCCTTCGAAAAATATACAAACTATTAATTAGATACATATTATGGCATTGTGTATCTTGCAGGATTGATAAATCTGAACATTCATTCTAACTTGTCTTACATTTATTTCTCTTGAGCTGCAATACTGAATTTATATTTGTAACACCTGCTTTTTCCATCCCAGGATGATAGACTATTTAGCATTTTATCTTTTCGAAAGTATTAGGATTCACAGTCTCCCTTCCTTTGGTTATTCGATATGAATCTCTTCTGAGGGCTCTCCCCTCATTCCCCTGGGATCATTCTGTAGTCTAGGCTACACTATCAAGGCTGTGGGCTATCAAACCAGCAAAAAATGGCAAATAAAATA